>NW_026947487.1:105640000-110640000 GCF_034190915.1 Cavia porcellus
GCCCCAGAGCCACAAGAGCTCTGATGCTGCCCCAGAGCCCACAGAGATCTGTGAGCACCTTCATCCTCCCACCTGCTCTCACTTGAGCAGTTCCTGCAGCAGCAGGTGCCTGACAGGGCCCAAAAGAGCACCTTCCACCGGGGCCCCTACTGGCTGTCAGCCATCCAGGGCTGGAGCCCGATGCATCGTGATACTTGGGCACTGTTGGTGATTGAAGGGATCCTGACGCAGGCACTCAGCAGCCTTCCAGGCAGATGCTGCCCAGAACACTGCCTCTGGCCCCAGCAAGGGCCTCAGTCGAGGCTGCCCCAAAAAGGGAAATTTCAGTGGCAAGACAGCATGAAGGGGCAGTGACAGCCCCTCTCTAGGATTCCAGGAGACTCAGAGCAGCAAGGCAGGTCACTCCCTTGACAGCCCCTGGCATGTGGCAGAGAAACAAGAGAACCTGTTTGTGCCCCAGCAGACCTGGAAGCAGGAGATAGCTAAAGGCCCCTGAGGCAATCGGCCACATCCCTGGGATTTGGGGCCATGTGTCCCCAGTTGGGGCTGACAGCTTCACCGCCACGAAGTAAGGAGCCCTTCCTGAATAGTTCTGTGTCCCTGCCTCCTGGCCACTTCCTTCCTGCTATTCCCTGGGCTACGGCTACACCATAGAACCGCTTCGTCTGCACAAGTAGCTGAGGCCCCTTGTAAATAAACCCCAAGTTCTACACACCCTGCAAGTTCCCTCCTACCCCACCTCTCCTTGTCCCAAACTCTTTCCGGGCCACTGACTCCTGAGGAAACGCACTTCAGTATGGGCATTCAGAACATGGGCGAATGTGTGATGCTTGCAAGCTGTGCTCCATTATTGACGCGGTGCTTGCGAGCCAGGCAGGCAGCTCAAGCTGGGCTGGGGCTCAACAGAGAAGCGATGATGCAGCAGCCCTGCGAGGCAGCCATCTGCCAGGCCTCCCTGGGCAGGGGCGGGCACAGGCAGGCAGTGTGGCGAGGGGGACTCAGGCTGTGGAAACTCGCTTCTGGGTCTGAATCCCCCTCCTGTTTCCTTCCCGATCAGCTGTATGATTGATCGGCAGCATGGTCCTCTCTGAACAGCAGACACCTCCTCTCTGCAGGGGGCTGCCCAGGATGTGTGAGGGTACAACAGGAAGCCCCGGGAAAAGCCTGGTGCCAGACGTGTGGACCCTGGCTGCTTGTGCGGATCCTGCCATGGATCTGGGGTGGCAATGAAAAGTGGGCCCTCCTTCCCCCCTCCCCTCCCTCTTGACTCAAGAGATACTAGTATCCCGTTTGGCTTCACAACTCTCCGAGGCTGGCCGCCACAATACCCAGACTTGCTGTCCCTGCCCCCTTGGGTGCCCAGGACAGTGCATTGAACCTAGTGAGCACCCAAGACAGGGCAGAAGCTGCTGTTCCTGTCCGTCACTGCCTGACGGGTCCAAGCAGATTCACGCAGTGCCTGGAACCTACTCGGGTGCCCCTGCCTAGTAAGAATATTACTATTATTTCTGTCAATTCTTGAGGCTGTGTGACAAAGGGTGTCCTTCTTAAACCTAGATGATCTTGGAATGGAGCAGCTGTGGCTCAGCCACAGGCCAGGAGCTTACTTGGGGCAGCCTTGACTGTGTACATCTGGAGATGGAGGGGCCTCAAAGCTTGGTTTGGTGCCCCACTGCTGCATCCTGTGGGTCTTTTCAGAGGGAGACTCCTGGTGAGGCATTGTAGCTGAAATATGGTTTCAAAATTCATGTGGTATAGACTTGGTCCCAGGATGTGTTAGTGGGAGGTGCTTTGGACTTTGAGATGAGATCTTATGGGAGGTCCTTAGATCACCAGGGACATTTCTTGGAAGGGGATTATGGGACCTGATCTTTCAATCTGCTTGCCTGCTTTTTACTTGAGTGACTTGCTTCTCCATCCACTCTCATCATAAAGTACCACCTTCACCAGGAGCCCAAAACAGTAGGGCCTCCAGCTTGAACTTGAACCTTCTGCAACTGTGATAAAGTAAACCTTTTCTCCTTACTTGTTAATTGCCTCTAGCGTTTCATTACAGTAACACAGAGCTGATTTCTGCAGGAGGCTTGGTGCAGCAATCCCTCAGGCTGTCATGCAAGCAAGTGCACAGATTCTTCTGGGATAAGGTGGCCAGGGCACGACAGCCCTGGGCTTGGTCTGGCGGGAGTGAGGGTGAGAGTGCACTGGCAGGGCAGAAGCTGCCTGCAGCTGGGTAGACCGGATACGCTGGAGTCGGGGAGGAATGTCTTCAGGCCTTGGTGACATCTTTGAGCAGGATAAACAAAATCCTTTCCCACAGTGATGGAACAACTGGCGAATGCCAGATCTTCTTGGTAGAGGCCCAACAGAGTGGCAACCAAAAGACCCTGCCTTTGCAGTTCATATGCTGGAGGGACAGTCTGACAGGCACCCGGCAAACAAACACCTCAGCAAGGTGGAGGCCCCACTCTTAGAACGGGCTGACGGGAAAAGAACGCACATCTCCTCAAGGTCCCCCTAGGACCTGGAGTGGAGCTGAGACTCTGCGGCCGGAAGGAGCTGGCAGTCAGGTACCAGTCCCTTAGCAGAGCATGCCAGGCCCAGCCAGAGCAGGCAGAGCCTCAAGGCCCAGCAGCAGTTGAAGCGAGACCTGGATCCAAAGAAAAACCCAAGTGGCTGGAAATCTGAGGGAAAGGCAGCGAAAGCTGAGGCTGGAGAGGAAACACAGAAGGTGTGAAGTCTTGGTAGTGGTGACAGGAGCTTGGCTCTTCGATAGAGCCTGGCGGAGGCCACATGGGAGCCAGGAAGGACCAGGTAGGACCACCTGTTAGAGTCGCCCCAGTTAGTACAGGAAGGTGACCTGTGGGATTTAGGAAAGTGGCTGCGCTTGAGACTGACCCGCCTGGCACTTACCCTGGGTGATGATGGCCAAAAAGAGACAAGCCAAGTAGAAGATGCTCAGATGGTAAAGTGCCTGGGTCTGTTGCTGGACCAGCTAGCGGGGAGGTGACCAAGGACCTGTTGGTATGTGCTCCAGTAGCTGGGTGGGTAGTGATGCCACTTACTGATAAAGGAGGACAAGTCTGCAGGAACATGAAGTTTGAAATGTCTGCTGGGTAGCCAGGCAGCGGCACCCACCTGGCAGGTGCTGTCTCATCTGGAGCTTAACAGAGAAGCTCACATGGGAGCCACTGGTGCCAGGCAGCACTGGTTATGGCCAGGGGACCCACTGAGAACACCAGGAGATAAGAACGGGAGACTCCCGAGTCTCGGAGAAGAGGGTGCAGATAGTGAGGTTGGAGGAAAGCCAGGCAAGAGGAGTGACTCTGGTGGAAGGGAAGAGTGCTTCCAGAAAATGCTGCCACTCCTGACCTGAGTGCCACCAGTGCTCCCCTTTCTTGTCCCTCTGTGCCCACCCCAGTCCACCCTCGTGAGCAGCTACCCGCCTTCCAGCCGCTGAGGGTCCAAGCTGAGCTGCACTGGCCTGGGGTCCCTGGAGAGTGCTGCCTGGCAGCAGCTCAGCTGTTGGTCTCTGTCATGGAGACGGCAGCAGCTGCAGGCGACGGGCATTTGTGACCATTTGTCAGAACGCGCCCCTTCTTCCCCAGCCTGCCCTTCTGGAACATTTCTGTCCCACGGCCTTGGAGACAGGGCTCATCTAGGGGCGGGAAGACCAGGAGGGGACAGGAAACACTGTCTGAGTTCTGCAGAATTTCCACTGCCCCCCTCCTGCAGGCTGGCTGTTGTTTCCACCATGGGAACTCTCGCCTCTGTGTGCCATGTACCCCAGTCCTCACAGCTGCCCGCTGAGTAGCTCTCCTCATTTAGACCAGGGCTGCCCCCACTTAGGCGATGAGAAACTGCAGTGCAGAGGCGCTGAGATCACACAGCTGCTGGTCCGGGTCATCAGGCCCTGACGCCTCTACCCACCCACCCAGTACTAGGACAGCACATGCAGCAGAGATGAAGTCACCGTGGCTCTCACACTGCCAATAGCCCATGTCCCCAGTGCCCCAGCCCGAGTGGGATTTCTCTCTCAGTCTCTTGCCTAGGCCTGCTGGTGCTGTCTGGGGCTAGGCTGGAGACAGCTGGCCCACTGTTAGAGCTCTGTGGTTTGGCCTCTCTATTACCAAATGTACTGGGATTTTTCCAGGGCTGGAGGTGGGGAATCTTCTCCAGCCTGGTTGCAGAGCCATAGCTGGTATACAGAGGGAAGCAGGAAAATGGTCCCTGATAGTGCTGAGGTCCGTGCAAGTTTGGAGAAGAGGACACTTCAGGCACACTGCCTCCAAGCGTGGCTCATGTCCTCCAGCATGGGAGAGTTTGTCTGGTCTGTGCTAATGCTTCCCTGGGACAAGTGATCAGCCTCAGACAAGGACCATGCAGGCCTACCTAACAGGAAGGCCAGTACTCCATGCCCACCTTCTCTCCTGTCCCATCCCAGCTGGGAAACCCTGGACCCAAGTGGCCTTGAGGTACTTTTCCTCTCAAAGCCAGGGCCCTGAGAGCCCATGGATCAGGCTTCTGTCCTCCAGACCTGCTTGTCACTGTGGATGTCACACTGCCCCTGGGACCCTGGAAAATCCACTTTTCTTCATCCCCTGGGTTCCTTCTTTCCACAAAGCCCAGTCCTTACCCCCAAGGCTGTCTGGATGCGCCAAGGAAGAGGTCAGAGAAGTCAGGCATGGGCTCACCTGGCCCTGCATCTGTCTGCACCACCTTCCTTGTCTGCACCACAGAGGTGAACCTCAGGGCACTCATCAGGCTGCCCTCAGCTCCTGACCGCTCTACATCCCCTGACACCTGCAAGCTCTGTGCTGGGGGTGCAAAAAGAACACCACAGACCCCTGGCCTCAGGGACCCCCTACAGGGAGGGGGGACAGTAACACCGTGACTTGCACGTTCAAAATTTTCTCAGATGAAGATGAGCTCTGCCAAGAACATGCAGGGGCACACGAGGGTGTTGGCTGGGGAAAAGGGTGATGCATATGGGTGTTCAGGAGGGTAGCTTGGGGGCCCTTGACATCCAAGGTGGCCAGAGGCCCAAATGCTTCTCTGAGGGTTGCACATAAATGTAGCCTAGAGCTATGTAGCAGTAGGGTTCTGGGCCAGGTGGACTATGTGGGGAGACACAAGGCCAGGCCAACTGTGAGCAGATCCCTGACCCTCCCAACCTACCACCATACAGATGTCAACAGCACAAAGCCTGGGGGAGGCTTCCCAAGTCAAGGCCAAGAGGCCTCCAGAGTGGCCTGAGCGTAACCTTCACTGTGTGCCTTCCAGGCAGCTGTGTCTCCTGCTGAATGCAGAGAACATCTTTCACTCAATGGCTGACATCCTGCTCCGGGAGGAGGACCTCAAGTTCGCCTCCACCATGGTGCACACCCTCAACACCATCCTGCTCACCTCCACTGAACTCTTCCAGCTGAGAAACCAGCTCAAGGACCTGAAGACTCTGGTACTCATGTCCCTGGGCTCTGACCCCAGGCCTAGGCCTGCCTGCAGCCAGGCACCTGGCTCACCCTTCAGCTGTCCCAAGAGGCTTGTGGGAGGAGACAGGGATAACATCATCCAGCTCCCTGGTCCAGGGTAAAATATAGAGCCCTGGATTGAATGGCCGTGTACAAGCGCCAACCATAGAGTGAGTCACCCACTTCTTGGTGAGGGCTCTGCCCACAGAAGGCTCCTGCCCTGCCCACCCCACCCACCCTCTCCACACATTGACTCCCAGCCTCTCCACACTGGCCTGTCCAGACCCTGGCAGAGTCAGGTCTCTGGAGCATCATCCTGCCCCTCTGCCACAGCTAGACACACCTGTCCCCTAAAACACTCCCAGGGTGTCACACTGCTGCCTGTGAGGATCCCCAAAGCCTGATTAGAGAGAAAAGGGAGACACACAGCTCATAAGCAACATATTAGGCTAGCTGCAGAGGCCTCCAGAACTCAGGCCATCCTAGATGCTGGAGTTCTGGGGGTTTCTTCCCCAGACCAGGCATCTGTCACCTTGCGTCTGTCCCTCCCAGGTCAAAACCTCCAGACCCTGTATCCACACCCCTACCCCAGATATTCAAGGACTCCCAAGACCATGTCTGAGGGCATGTGGGGACAAGTGGCTCAAAACGATCCAGGCCACAGCCCTTCCTTCCTCCTGTGGTTCCATCCAGACATTCGCAGAGGCCTTAAGAATTTTCCTCAGTGGCAGGGGCTCCCCAAGAATGGGCTCGGCTGCCAGGCTGGTTTCCGAGCATCCCGAGTGGACCAGCTGGGCTGCCCAGGGAGCAGGAGGAGAGGTCCGGAGAGCCCAGCCCATGGAAGCTTCCTCCCTGTCCACACCCCCTCTCCCTTCCAGCCCCCCAGGCTCTGGGACGGAGTTCTGGAGAGGACAATTCCTGATATTTTCACAGGCAGAAATGCCAGCACAAAGGGCAGGCTCACTCCCCACCAGGCCCTCACCACTGCCACCACCACACTGCTCTGTGGGGCTGGGAGGTAATGACAGGGTCTGAGGAGCTGTCAGCATTTCCTTTGTGACAGCTCGTTCCCAGCTGGGCTGCCAGACACAACCAGGGTGCTGAGCTGGCGCCCTGGCTGCTCCCAAGGGCCCCCTGGTTCTCAGCCCCTCTGGTCCTTTAACTCGAGGACCCCACAGTGGGGAGGGGCAGGCCCCTAACTGGGCACCTCTTCCCCCAGGAGAGCCAGAACCTGTTCTGCTGCCTCTACCGCTCCTGGTGCCACAACCCAGTCACCACAGTGTCCCTCTGTTTCCTCACCCAGAACTACCGCCATGCCTATGACCTCATCCAGAAGTTGTATCCTTCCTCTTGCTGCTTTTCCACCTCCCACTGACGGGCAGGAGGGTGCCTCCTGCCATCTTTCTGCCCCTGTCCGTCTGCTCAGCCTCCAGGGTTTGTCACACGAGAGCCATCCAGCCAGAGGCACTGTGAAAGATACATTTGGGATAGCGCTGTTGGCAGCAGACAGGGCCCATCTCAGAGCTTACTGGTGGGGAGCTAGGCCTGGAAAAGCCTCGGGACCCTGCAGGGTTCAAGTGGGCTCAGTTCAGCAGGTGCTGACAGGTGACACCAGCCCCCTGCCCCGGGGAAGAGGCAGCTGCTTCTCTGTGGCGCCCGGGGCCACATCTGTTCCAGGCCCAGAAGGTACCGGTGAGTGCGAGTGGGGCCGGCAGGTCAAGCTGGACCTTCAGAGATATCAACCAGAGTCTGGCCAGCTCTGTAGAAGACACAGCAAGAAGCAGGTGTGACTCGAGGCAGGAGCAGTCACACACACACACACACACACACACAGCCCTCGGCTCCTGCCTCACCAAAAGGCAACCACAGTCAGATTGTTTTTTAAGCCCTGGAAAGCAAACCAGCCTTCTGTGTAAAGTCTGACAGGGGCCACTGTCCAGGTTGAAGCACTATTTCAGGAGGCAGAAGTGGCCCATACCCTCACAGGCCAGGAATAGGAGCTATGGGCATCTGGGGACATCGAGGACCACGTGGTGCGGTACCCTGGGGGAGGGCCAGGTGTGGCCTTGCCTGGCTCCCCTCATCGTACCTGTTCTCCTTCTACAACCTGAATCTGTTCTTTGTGGCCACTTCTGTGACCCAGAGATCTGAAGGCTGCCACCCAGTGCCACACGTGTGCCGCAGCCCTGGCGGTGCTGAATGTGAGCCCGCCCAGACCGAGCCTCCCTGCCAGGCTGCAGGGACCTGATAAGAGCCATTGCAGGCTCCGAAGGGCGCAAAGGACAGAGCTGCCAGAGCGGAACCTGAGCACCCACACTGGACAGACAGCTATGCCCTGTTCCGTTCAGAGGGACAGAAAGGTAAAGAGAATGACATCGGCCTTTTGTAGGCTAGAATCTGCTTGAGGAGACGTAGGCTCTGTGAGGAAACTGGGACAGGTGGAAGGGGTGCATGGTGTGCTGCTGTGCTGCGAGGTGGAGCCCCGGGGTCCGACTTCGGCCACCTCTCAGCAAGGTGTAGCCAGCAGGCCTGGCTGTCCAGCTGCCTGTCACGAGCAGGCTATGGCGGCCCAGTAGGGAGACTTTCCTTGACTCTCTACCCAGCGGGGACCTGGAGGTCACTGTGGATTTCCTCACGGAGGTGGACAAACTGGTGCAGCTGATCGAGTGCCCCATCTTTACATGTAAGACCTGGGGAGGGGAGGGCTGTGTCTGGAACTGCCCCAGCCCCAGCGTGCGCCCTGGCTGGCCTGGAGTGAGGTGGGGTGGAGCCACATCCAGCACTGCCCCAGCTGGAAACAGAGGGAGGGCAGTCAGGCCAAGGATGCTTCTGGAATATTAAGAATGGAAGACAATGTTGACAGGGCCAAGAGGCCAGTGGAGGGGGTGTGGCCCAGGGCATTGGAACTTGGTCCTGTCTGTGCTCTCAAGGTGGGTCTCATGGTGACAGGCCAGAGCTAATATAAAACTCACCAGCAGTTACTCTCAGGCCCTGCCCAGTGCCCCCAGCCGCCTCTGCCCATCATGCTGTCCCTTGCCCTGGCTCTCTGCAGTCATGGGCACCCAGAAGCTACTCCTGTTTGCCCAGGAGCTGTGCCCTCTCTTCAGAAAGAAGAGATGCCACGTGCCAGAGCTGATGAGTAACACCCAGGCTGAACGTGCAAAAAAAGTGGCAGCTGGCTGGGTGAGCGTTCTTGGCACCTCAACACATAACAGCGCATGCTCCCCAAAGCCGGCAGGCGGCACTCAGAACGACACGCATGTGTTTACGGAGTGGTAGAGAAGCAGGAGGCCGCCCTGCCAGTGGCCACCTTCCCTGCCAACCCAGTCACCCAGGCCTTCAGCTCTCTGGCAGATCTCTGGCCCACTCAGCCTGAGCCACAAGGCTGCTTTCTCTCTGGAGCCCAAAAGCAAATGCAGGGACTTAGATACCCCGTCTTCCCAACTCCCATTCAATGGGGGAGCTTCTCGGAGCGGTGGTCCACAGTGACTCACACCTTGGAGACAGAAGGGCAGAAGGAAGACCCTGGTCTAAGCAGAGTACACTGCAGCCTGTCCCACTGACCTAGGAGCACCATGTGCATCTGCTCCTAGGGCCTTTCTAGCAAGGACAGTGACAGCAGAAATGCGCCCCAGTCTACACAGCATCCTTCCCAGCTGAGATGCTCAGATCCCAGGCATGGTGGCCAGCTCAGTCATGGGGCGGTCTTAGCTTCCCAAGGCCCAAAAGAAGGAAAGACTCAAAACAGCCCCCTGCTTCTCTAGTGCCATGTCAGCTGTCACCATGGGCATGGGGATTTCTCCCCACAGCAAGCTAGCAGTCTGCAGACACTTGTTAGGTGGCTTCTAATTTGATTCATTTTTGACACTGTCTACCCAGAGATAGTGGCAGATCCCATCCACTAGGGATCAGTCCCCAAAACTGCTCCCCTTTGCTTCAGATACCAGTCACAAGCCCCAGGTCATCTTACCTGTGCTTCTGACCAATCACAGTTTTCACAGCAGCCCTGCTGGGCTCATTTAAGTGCTAGGGCCCCTCACAGAACTCAGAAACAGCTGCTTACAAAAGATACACAAAGGACATGGACGCTGAGGCACATGGGTGCATGGGAAGGGTTGTGCCACCCTCTGGGAACACCTGAAAGTTCTGCTGTCTACACATTGTCAATTGTGTAGCCCAAATTCCCAATCCTGCCTCAGCCTCCCGAGTGCTGGGATTGTAAACACCCCTGGCTGCCCTTGGATTTTGATGCAGTCTTCACTACTTAGGCTTTGTCCTTTCCTTTCCTTTCCTTTCCTTTCCTTTCCTTTCTTTTCCTTTCCATCTCTTCCCCTCCCTCCCTTTCCTCTCCTTTGCTCTCCTTTCCTCTCCTTTCCTTTCTTTTCCTTTCCTTTCCTTTTCTGGATACCAGGAATCAAACTCAGGACCTTGCACTTGCCATGCAGGTGCTGTGCCTCTGAGCTATATCCCTCGCCTAGGCATTCTTGTTTTCTTCTCTTTGTTTGTTTTTATTTCCTGTTACTGGAGATTGAACCCAGAGCCTCTCACTGAGCTACATCCCCAGCCACTTTTAATTTTTATTGAGATGAGATATCCCTAAATTACCTAAGCTGGGTTCAAACTTGAATCCTCCTGTGTCAGCCTCTGGAGTATCAGGAATTACAGACATGCACCACAAGCCCGACTTTTTAGGCTTTCTTGGTTAAATCATTGGCCATTGATCAGATACCCAATCTTCTTCCCTCAGCCCCCTGGAGGTAGTGAGAGGGGCTGAAAGTCCCAGCCCTCTAATCCTGGCTGTCATTCTACTGATCTGCCCCTTTGCCAAAGCTACTAAAAGCTGACACCCCTCAGTCAACTCATTAGCATACAAAAGACTTCTTTTGGGGATTCCAAAGATCTTTTGAGTTGACCAGGAAACAATAATAAGTACCGAATACATAGTTCATGGTGGCCAGGCTTGGGGAACACCCACCTCCTGGAGCAAGAGGAGGGGTCATAAGGCATCCCTAGTCTGGAAAGGGGCCTTGTCTCATGCACACTGGCTCACCCTCACTTTGACCCCAGCATCCTCCAGGACCCTGTCTGCAGCCTTTGCTGGAGAGGCTTTGCTCCCTCCAGAAGACGGGCTTATCCTTCACAAAGGATGCCCATGACAGCCGAGAGGCTGGAGGGAGAAGCCAGTGGTTTGCAGAGGTGCAGAGCAGAACGGTGAGAACCTGTCTCCAGTCCAGGCCCCTGGAGGCTTGGGGAAACTGCCTTGGGACACAGCTGGCCACCAGTGGGATCCAGGCACCCTGGGTGGGGATGGACACTGGGCAGACACCAGGGATACGTTTCCAGCCTTCTGCCTCAAGGTGGAGTCCAAAAGCACCTGACAGACACTGGGGTTTTTGTTTGTGCCTCGCTACACACAAAAGCATTTTCCCTTCCTGCCCTCCCTCAAAGCCATCCTAATCCACTGTCTTTCTCTCCGCTCGCCCTATTTATAGCTCTCATGCTGGCACGCGCAGAGCCAACTGGGGAATCTGTTACTCCACAAGCCCCCACCCCTGATTACCAGGGAGGCAGCTGAGTGTGGGGGAGGTGGGCCTGGCCTTCCAGCAGGTTGGGGGTCATCAGGCTGAGGCAACTGCTGGAAGGATCAGACAGGCAAGTGGGGAGAGGTTCTGGAAAGGGCCAAGGCCCTCCTGAAGGAGGCAGCTGGCCTGGTTGGCTTCGCCCAGGCTGGATCCTGGACTGTGTACCTGTGTACAGGTAACACAGTGCTGGGGCCCAGGTGGCTCTGGTCCCCTCCCAGTCAGGCTGAGGGGTCCTGGTACAGAGTCTGGGCTGGAAAAGTGTGCGAATCCCTGACCCCTGGCCTTTGCCCTGTGCCCTGCTGCAGATCTGCGCCTGCAGCTTCTGGACGTGAAGAACAACCCCTACCTGATCAAGGCGCTGTACGGCCTGCTCATGCTGCTGCCCCAGAGCAGTGCCTTTCAGCTGCTCTCACACCGGCTCCAGTGTGTGCCCAACCCTGAGCTGCTGCAGACTGAGTGAGTGCCCCTGGGCCACCCGGGGAGGGAGGCAGGCAGCTTGCCCAGGTCTCCCGTTTGTTCCTGCAGCCCCGACCACCACTACCCCCATCACCACCTGCCCTTTGGCCTCGTGACACAGCAGTTCTAAGAGTACTCAAAACTGGACTGAACAGCAGGGCCTTCTCCAGCCATCAAGGAGCTCAGTATGACCAGGACTCTGTGGAATTCACACAAGTTAGCATCACCCAGCAGAGGCCCCTGCACAGGAGCTGCAGCGTGGGGCAATGAGATACAGACCCAGGTGACAGACCAGAGAGCAAAACATGGCCCAGGCCCAGTCCCCAGAGAGACCCGTGTCATGGAAACACTTGCAGCACCATCCCCAGTGGGGTCAGAGGCTGGGATATACCCACTGGGTTTCTGTCCACGGGAAAAGCAGATATCCATGAGGCCCAGCATGGCATCCTTTGGGCAGGGGGGGGTCCAAGCTCCCACCCTGAACCTACTGCTGGCCCCAGCCCCAGCGCCTGTTGGGCCGTGTCTATATTTGGTAACCCTTGGAGGCTTTGCCTCATCCGCAGGCATTTGGCATCCGAGATGGAAAATTTCACTTGTCAGGTCGCCATGGAAACCAGCGGAGCACTGAGAAGATTTACTCTGAATGGAGCGCACCCAGCTTGCATCAGATGCCCTGTGTGTCTAGAATTCCCGCCTAGGCTGTTGGGGCCACGCAGCAGGCCTGGCACCCGGCTCCATCGAAGGGCCCCAGCACTTGCCCTTGCAGTGGACTCGAGCCACCTCGGGTGGGCCTGTTCACCATTCAAGTCTCTGGACCACCGGGCTCAGGCACTTACCAGCCCCTCTCCATGGGCAGGGCAGCACCCAACAGGCTGCCCAGGATGAAGCTGGGCCCTTCTTCCCCTTCCCTTTCCCCAGCCAACAGCACTCCGGCTGGCAGGACTAGGCCTTTGCCACCTGCATCTCCTCTGCTCTGGTGCCACCCAGGTGATCCCAGGAGACAGCACACTGAGCATCCAGAGGAGCAGGGAGGCAGCCAAGGACTGGGTTTACATTTGAGCCCTCCATCTGGAGACCCTGTAGAAAGGCCCTGCAGCCACACTGGCCTCACCAGCCTGACACAGGCAGTGGCCCTGTTGCCGCCCAGTAGATGTCAGGAGCCCTGGCAGGCACTGAGGAGAGAGAAGGCGATGGGGCAGGCAGCTTCCCCACAGGTTCCGGGGGGCTTCCGACCTCTGCACACTGCGTCTGGGCCTGGGAGTGGCAGGAAGGCTCAGACTAGCCAAACCCCCCTAAACCAGAGTAGGACACCTCTTTGGGGAAGCTGAGAAAATGAAGGTTTCCTCAGCCTCTCCCCTGGTGGAGTCCAGGAAGGCTTAGGCTTAAGGTAGAGAATTTTGGGAGCCCACGAGTGGTTCCTAGACCCAGACTAGGAGCTGATTCAGGCTCTACCGTAGATGGGCTTTGTGGCCTCAGGCAAACCCCAGGTGTCTCTGGGCTCCTGGTTTCTTCATCAGTGAAAGGCACATTGGGCGTCCACGGCATGGGGGTTCTTCCCAGCTGCACGTTCCCAGCCTCCTCTCATAAGGGCCTGGGAAGAGACGGCCCTCAATACAGAAACAGGGGCCATGGGCCAGCAAGTGGCCTCAGGGACAGTTGGGGAGGGGGCGGCTTGCAGGGCTGGGTGTGGAGGGACAGCTTCCCCTCTGGGAAGGAGGGAGGCTGAGGACATCCCAGCCCAGGCAGGGCAGGCAGCTGGCAGGCAGCATGGCGAAGCCTGACAGGCCGCACACTGGGAACAGCTGGGGGAGCTGCACCAAGGCCCCGTGAGCTGTGGCTCCTCATGCTGCCACACTGCTCCCACAAACCGTCTCCTCAGTGAGGCAAGAGGGCATGGAGGGGTGGCAAGAGAGAGGGCCAACTCTGGCCACTAGCACCCCAGTGCTGCACTGCAGGCCAGGCATCCCTGTCACCCACAGCTGGGTGCAGTGGAAACAGAACATGAGGAGCTGAGCAATGGCCATGCCTCTGCTGTGGCAGGGAGAGGCACTGTGACCGCCACACTCCCAAGGCAGCTGCATCTTCCCCTCCCACAGGGTCACCCCTCTCCCCTCCATAGAACCTCAGCCAGGAAGTCTGCCTTTCATGGGGCAGGACTGAGTGTGTATGTGGTGCTGGGGTTGAACCCAAGACCTTCACACTGAGCTACAGTCTCAGCCCTTTTTTATTCTTTATTTTGAGGGTCTCACTAAATCACTGAATTGCCCAAGTTGGCCTCAAACTTGTAATTTTCTTGCCTCAGTTCCAGAGTTCAGGGATTACAGGTGTGAACTACTACACCTGGCTTGGAGCAGGATTTTTGCCCACCTGCGGTCCCAGAGAAAGGGTGCAGCCCACTCCTCCCCACCTCTGCCCTGTCTCATTCCACCCTCAGTTTGCCAGGATTGAGGTCGGGGGCAGCCTGCAACCCCATCCTGGGGCCTCACGGCCTGGCCTGGCCTAGCCTGAGTGGATTAAGTAGCAGCCGGCCATGCCTCAAGGTTAGGGCTCCAAGCTCCGGTGTCCGTCGGCCACAGGTCTACTATGCTACAGAAGTTCCTCCCCGTTCCCAGGGGAGGTGGCAGCAACAGTGGGAGCCCAGGGAACCACCCAGCAGATCCCCATCTTTGCTGAACCAGCCATGACCAGGCCTGGCTCAGAAACACAGCAACCACTGTCCAGGCTGTTTTCAGAAAGTCAGTCAAGAGGAACCAATCAGGCCGGGGCATCTCAAGAGGAACTGATCTGGCCAGGGCATCTTGAGAGGCCAGGGGAGCAGCCCTGCCCTGGTCCTGTCCACAGCCTGGTGTGGGCCTCAGGAGACACCTTCTAGGCTGTGATCTTGGCTTTCTGTTGAGTATGCATTGTGGGGGCTGCGTTGTTTTCCTCCCAGTGAAGTCTCTTTGTGAATTCAGAGCCCGAGAACTCTGCTTAGCTGAACAGCCTGCCATCTGCACGAGACCCCTGGTCAGGGCCATCAGACTGGAAGCAGATACTTCCCATCCATACAGATCTACTTTGCCAAGGCCAGAGGAAACACAACACTTCATGAGGCTCTGCTGGAGGGATGGTTAGCAATGGAACAGAGTCCCAAGGAGCTCTAGTCCCCCAGGGCAGGACAAGCACTGGCCCTGAGGCAGCATAACTACTTACTGCACTATGCAACTGTAGAGATTGTCATGTACACTGTCACTATGCAGTGCACAGCCTGTGCTGCTGTACAGAACACCTGGGGAGGGTGGTAGCAACAGAAATATAGGAGCCATTGGTATAGGCAGGGGTAAGACGAGCTTTCCTTCCTCAGGAACAAGGAATGACTGTAGGCCCCAGGACCCCAACACTCGAAAACAAATGCCCTGCCAAGATGAGGGCCCAGTGTCCCTAGCCCTGGGACTGCCTCAGAGAAAAAGCCAGGCTGCAGCTCCTTTTCCCTAGACCCTGTTCCAGTCCCCAGCTGGCTTCCTGGCTGGCTGCTGGCCCTGGCATTCACCCCAAAGGGAGCCACTGGTAAACAGGAAATGCTTCCCCATCTGATGCCTGCTCTGGGCGCCATTGCCAACCCACAGACAGTGATTCCCAAGCAGCAGTGCCGGCCAGTCCCACTGGCTGCAGAAGACGGTGCACATGGGACTCTGGGCTTATTAGGACTGGCTGCAGGGGAGGGGTTCCCAGGCATGGCTGACAGATCCCCTGGGGCTGGGCCCCCCCAGTGGCCCCATGCACACAGACACTGACAGCTCTCTGCTTGTCTCCACAGAGACAGTCTGAAGGCTGCCCCCAAGTCCCAGAAAGGAGACTCTGCCAACATTGACTACACAGAGCTGCTGCAGCACTTTGAGAAGGTCCAGAACCAGCACCTGGAAGTGCGGCACCAGCGGAGTGGGCGTGGGGACCACCTGGACAGGAGGGTTGTCCTCTGACATGCTGCCCAGCACAGCATGGTGAAGGGCCTACTGAGGGGCCCAGGAAGCACTCAGGGGCTTCAGGCTGTCCCCAGGAACGTGAGGATCCCCCAGCACTATCAGGTGCACCCGGGCTTCAGACAGCTGGTTTCCCACCAAGGTGGGGCCCAGCCTCTGCAGTCTCTCTGTCATGCCCCTCTGTGAATTGAGCTGAGCTCCTGCACCTGGCCTTGTGCGGCACTGTGTGTACACATGTGACATGGGCACGTACATGGGCGTGTGTGTATATAACCGTATGCACATGGGACCAGTGTGGAGATCTCTAGTGAGTAAATGCTCATCCCTCTCCCCGCCCCAATAAAGAAATGACTCAAACGCTAACCCGAACCTGCCTGCTTCTTCCCAGTGTGGCTAGATGCTGCCACTGACCCCAGGCCTCCTCTGTTTAGGAGGCCTGGTTTCACACTGGCTGTACCACCAAGGCCTGGACCCTGCCATCCACCACTCTGACCTGCTTCTTCCCCCGGGCCTACACTGGCACCCTGAACCCTGCCTTCCTCCGGCCCCAAATCTGACTTCCATCCTGATTCCTCAGGATTACTGGGATATGTCCCCATTGTGCAGGTGGGAGGTGAGCCTTGGGATTTTCTGGGTGGAAAGGAACAGTATACTATAGAGCACTTTGCATGCAGGTTGCCGGGCAACAGGGAGAAAGGCCAGTCCAGGAACAGAGTGAGGGTCAGGGGCCCCAGCCCTCAGTTTGGCTGCAGGAGCCTCATCCTCCTGCACTTGGGGGGGGGGGGCACTTGTCCTCAGGCTTTGGGAAGCCCTGGCTTGGCCTGGTGAGCCCCAAGTGATTCCAGCAGCCCCTGGAGAAGTGAGTGCCTTCCCTAGAGCCCAGCAACGGCAGCCCCATGAGTGGGTTTTACCTGCCTGGAGTCTCCAGGACGACGGACTGTACTTTCTGTCGCCCACGTGCCCATGCGTACGTCCCCACGCTCTGCCCAGGCGTCAGGGATTGCTCCGCTGGTGGGCACGGACCCCCATTCACTGAGAAGGTTGTCCCTGGGCCAGGAGACCACTATTCCCCAAAAGCCTGGCATCCAGCTTGCCATCCGGGTGACATTGCCCCTCAGAAAAGAAACCGAAGTTATGGAGGAGAGTGCGAAGGTACCCTCTGCCCAAGGCCCTAATCTGCCGCCACCGTGCGCGGCTTCGAACCCACAGAAGGCCCCCAAACCAAGAGCCAACCCTAGAAGGTGTCTCTGAGCGCCCGGACCCCACCGCTACTCTACTCCGGGGGGGGGCGGCGGCCCCGCCCCAGCGCCACCCCGACCAGCGGTGGTGCCTGCGCCCGGCGGCCCCGCTCGCCCGACCAGTCTGGCAGCGGCCGGACTCGGATTTCAAAGCCCTGGTTCCTGGCCGTGAATGGGCCTGCGCCCGCCCGGCCTTTCCCACAGCCCCCGCCCCCCCCCGCCCACGTGACGCCCGAGCTCGGCGGCTCCGATTACCGCCGCCGCCGCAGCTCAGAGCCCGCGCCCAGGCTGCGCCGCCCGCCCGCGCCGCGCCCCCGGCCCCGCCGCGCCATGGCCCGCGCCGCCCGCCCGCGGCCCGCGACCCCGCAGCGCCGCACGGCCGGACGCTGAGCGCGGCTGCAGGCGGAGGCCCCGCGGCCCGAGCGAGCGCCCGCGGCCCGGCCCGGCCCCTCCCCTACGCTGCCCTACGCCCCCCGCGCCCCTGCGCGCCCTGCGCCGCGGCCCGCTCGGCCCGAGCATGGAGACGGCGGAGAAGGAGTGCGGCGCCCTGGGCGGGCTCTTCCAGGCCATCGTCAACGACATGAAGGTAACCGGGGCGCCGCGGGGCCGGTGGCACGGGCGCGGGGACAGCTCGGGTGCCCTCCTGGGACGCGTGGCGGCGAGTGGCCATGCCCTGAGGTCCGCGCGTCCTTGTCTCAGTGCGCCCTGCCCGCGTACCCTTTGCGCCCAGGTCTTTGCGTGCTTGCCTGGGGGGGTGTGGGTGCTCGTGGATTGGGGTGTCAGTGCGGTGCCCAGGGTCGCTCTGCGCGGGGCCGCTCCGAGCCTGCGCACACTCGGACTCTCTGCTTCCCAGACCCCCAAACCATGAATGGGATTTGGCTCCTCGGCCGCGTCTCCATGGCCCTTGAAGGAGCCTGGGGTCCGTCCGACCTCCGCCCCCTTCCACTACAATACCCCCCAACCTCTGATAACCCAGAAGCCCAGACAATGCTGTCACCACCGAAGCAGGAAAAAAATAATAAGGCAAAGACCATTAACCCCTTCCCTGCCGGCCTCAGCCCCGACCCTGCGACAGCTGCCCAGCCCCGCCTCCGCCCCCCCACCCCCCGCAGCCACCCCAGTGAGCTCAGCTCGCAGATTCCAAGGTCTCCTGGCTGGATGCCCCTGCACCCCAAGGATGGGCCTTATCGTCACCTTGGGATGGAGGCAGCAAGAAGGTTGGGGTTGGAGGAGCAACCCCGTGGGTGAGCTTTTCTTACCCCCAGTCACCCGGGCTCTCAGCACCAAGCCTCCCTCCCTTATGGTGATTACCCAAGGTCAGGTAGAAACAGGCCACCAATTTCTGCTCACCCTGCCAGATGGGGAAACTGAGGTCTATGAATGGCTCAAGGTCGTTAAGGAGAATGTTGGTCCCTGCCCTAACTTCAGCTCTCATTGTTCCTCTGAGTGTGTTGGGTGAGGGGAATGCTCCTCCGAAAGAGACCAGGGTTCCGCAGGACTGCCCCAGAGAGGGCCGAGGGCCCAGCTCGTGACAGGGTGGGGGCAGGAGCTCGGGTTCCTACCCTTCTTCTCCGGCCCCTTCTTTGTAGAGAAGATGGGGCAGGATCACAGGCTGGGGAAAGATCTGGTTCCCACAGGAACCCAAGGGCCCCTACACTGGCTGAGTGCACAGCACAGTCCAGCAGGCCTGGGCAGGGAGGGGAGACACCACTCTTTCCAGTTCGACCCACCGAGAGTTCCAGACGGCCGCTTTGGGAGGTGGACGCTGCAGACAGACAAGAGCTTGGGGTTCCCTCCCAGTACTACTAGGATGCGGGCAGCCCCGGGAGCAGCTGTCAGGTCCCCGTCCCTGAGAAAAATCCTGAAGCCACCCTGACTAGGACTGCCCAGTGAGCAGGTGTCCCCACCCCGGGGTACACCGCCCTGGGGATCTCTGTGCCCGGCATCTCCACCTGCAAGCCCCCCCCTTCTGCCCGCCCCGTGGCCATCACAGCCCTGGCACCAGGGTTCCTTTCTGGCACTGGCAGCACAGACCACCTCCTCGCCTGGCCATTGCTGGGCTGGCTGAGGGTGGGAGCTGCCCACACCTCCTCCCGCTGGCAGCTGCACAGCATACACTGCAGCAGCAGCCGCGTCTGCCCCGAGGAGAGGAGCTGTGCTGTCCCCTCACTCCCTGCCAACTGCAGGGAACCTGAGGGGGAGGCCAGGAGGGCCCAGGATAATCGATCAGATCAGAGTGGGATGCCCTGGCCAGGCGCTGAGCAGGATTTGCAATTGGAGGCAGCTAGGAGCAGTTCAGGTGTGAGGATACCACAGACAGATTCACCCCTACTGATGACACATGCATGTATGTGTTCAGGGGCAGAGCAGAAGGCTGGGCCACCTGGAGGCTGGTTGGCTGGAGTTAGGAGCAGCTTCCTGCTGCCTCTCGCCGGCCACTGGCTGGCCAGCCAGGTCATAAGACAGCATGTCCACAGGAGCCACCAGGCCCCACAACAGCTGTCGTGGGCCCCAGCCCTGGGCTGAGGATGGCAGAGGAGGAGGGTGGCTCCCTAGTTATACCTGGAGCCTGGACAGCTGGAGGAGACCAGGAGTTCAGGGTCACCAGCTACTCCACCAGAGAGGGCAGGCACTTGCCATCCTGATAGACATGGTCACAACAGCCTAGCCGTGTGCCGGTACATTCAGACAATGGGGTCATAATCTTTGCCTCCCCCTCCAGAGCAACAGTGTCACCCAGGTGGGAGGACACCTCTCAGAGGTGGGGCCTGTGGCTCTCAGCCACACTTGCCAGCTGCTAGGCGCCGTGCAAGGTGTTTTCCCTGCCCTGAGTGCCCCCTGGAGTCCACGTCTGATCCCAAGCTGTAGGGGCAATCCTCCTGACTGTACAGGTGAGGAAACTCAGGCCCAGTCACCTGGAAAGCCCTCACTAGCCAGGGTGGAGCCTGGGTTGCTCCTCAGAACACATCTGGGCCACCCTATCAGTCCCATCTGTCCACTTGAGGACCTTGCCTCCTTGCACCCTGGAAATGGGATGCCTCTAACCCCCCCCCAGACAGGGATTCAGACCCTGAATCCACTATCCTATAGCCACAGCAAGTCGGTTAACATCAGCAAGACCCCATTTCCTCACCCGTGAAAGGGGGTCAGTGCCAGAATGCATCACACAGGCAGTCGTGACCATGCTGTGTGACCAATCATTCACTGCAAGGCACAGAGTCTGGTTCGAGGGCACCTGCTCACCTAGACAGCCAGGTCCTGCACACCCTCCTTGGGTCACTGTTCACTCCAGCCCTTTCTCCTCCCTTTCTTGGATGCTGTATGATCTTTGGGGATAAAGAAGGGAGAATGACTGGGCCTGGCCTCCCCTCGGGCCCTGTTCCCCTCCCCTGGGACAGCTCTTTCTCTCTCTCTCTCTCTCTCTCTCTCTCTCTCTCTCTCTCTCTTTCTCTCTCTCTCTCTCTGAAGCTACATTGGGGCTACCCAGGGTGCTGGGGGACTGCCCTGGAGCCAAGGGAGTATCCTGTCCCTGCACTGGAAGGAACATTTCCTCAGCGCTCAAGGGGGAGGTCTTAGCAGCGTCCAGGCTGGGTGGGGCCTCCCCCGTTTCAGAAGACCCTGCTGGCCAAAACCCAGGTCAGCTCCCCAGGACCGAGAGGAACGTCCTCCCAGGCCATCTACCCTGTGCCTGTGTGGGGACAGCCCACCAGAGCCACCTCCTCTTGTTCTAGCCTCGATACACTTCTCAAATATTTGCTTTCCCTGGACACTGGCTGGCCAGGCTGGGAGGGGAGGGTGTTTGTGAGGTTCCTGATGCTGCCTGAGTCCTTTCTGCTCCCTACCCCATGGACTGAGCTCCAACCCACCCTGGGGCTGCGGCCAAGCAGAGCCTCCCCCAGGCCTTGGGGCCTGGAGTCCCTGCCTCCCGCTCTGCTGGGAAAAGCTCCACCACCACCCCCATCCTCCAAGCAGGGGAAGGACCCCTTGCTCCCAGGGCTGCCCTTCAAATGCAAGGCCTCCCAGTGCCTTCAGCCCGGGCTGAGCTTCCTCCATACCCCATGTCAGTGGGAAGAGCGTGTTAGCCAGAAAAGCCCTTTAATCAGACTGGACAACTCAGTCGCCAGGAGCCCGACCTCCCTATTGGGAAACCCCCTCCCAGTGAGGAGCCCTGGGCCAGGCTAGGATAAAAGCCACACTGTTTCCCCCGAGGGGAGGGGAGTGGGGGGTGGAGAAAGGTGGCTCTGTTGCCCACACAAGGCCCCATTCAGCCGCAGGGCCTGGTTGTCCCGGTCAGGCTGGCCAGGCCTTGCAGCAGCCTCGGCCTCCCCAGGCTTGGGAGCCACTGCCGCTGGCCTGGGACAGTTGCCGGCCAGGGACAGCTTCCGGAGCCCATCAGCCTTGCTGTGTGAACCCTGCCAGTCTCCAGCCTCGAAGGGAGCCTCTGCCCCCATGGTGGGTGGCAGGTTGGCACCCACCATCCTCAGTATGTTTGGGGACCGTGGTGCTCAGATCCCTGCCAGGCCCCTCAAGAGCCCAGGAGACAGGACCTGCCATCAACGGCTTCCATCTCCCTTTAGGGAGAATGACAGCACAGGCTTGCAGCACTGACGAACAGCGGGACAGACTTCCTGACACCAAGGCAGGAGGGACAAGCAAAGTCCAAGCTCCCTCATGCCTGGACCTATCTCCTCCCAGAGAGCACAGGAGTCTCCTGTCCCCATGGCTGCTCTCAGAAATTGCCCCAAAGCCTGGCAGCACACATCTTGTAATCTCAGCACTCAGGAGGCTGAGGCAGAAAGATCACCATGAATTCAAAACCAGCCTGAACTGCATAGCAAAATCCTGTCTCAAAAAAATAAAACAACTGCCCCAAATCTGCTCAGCATGTGGGGAGTACAGCACCCCTCCAAAACAAATCTCACTTCCTCTCCCTCCTTCCTGGCAGAGCTCCTACCCCATCTGGGAGGACTTCAACTCTAAGGCCACAAAGCTACATTCCCAGTTGAGGTGAGGCTGTGCGGTGCCCCCTGCTGGGGAGGGGTGGGTAGAGGAGTGCCCTCACCCACTGACCAACCCCTCAATTGCACGTCTCCCCAGGACCACTGTGCTGGCTGCTGTGGCCTTCCTGGATGCCTTCCAGAAAGTGGCTGACATGGCCACCAACACCCGAGGTGGGGAGAGACACGGCCGGCCAGGGATGCTCGGGGTGGGCAATGGACAGGCTGAGGGGGGCTCAGACAAGGGAGAGGAGCCCAGGCCCCGAGTGGAGACCTTGGGTTCTCCTCCCGGATGGACTGGGCTGGTTGTGGAGACAGTGAGCCCCCCGTCACAAGAGGCATGCAGGCATGAATGGTGAGTGGGGGCAGGAATGTCACAGGGCAGTGGCTCCCTCTTGTGCTGTGGCCGGTGCTGGCAACCCCTTAGCACAGTTCACCCTTCTCTGCTGTCAGTCTCTGGCCTTTCCTCACTCATCTCCAGTCCTGGGGATCGGGGTTCTTGGAGTGGTGAGAGCAACTGGCAGGTTCCCTCACGCCCACATCTGGGCACACTGGGAGGGGCTTCCTCAGGGCTGGTGCGGAATTTTCCTGGCTGTTCCTTGGGCAGCCCTTGGGGCATGCTTCTCAGCTGGGGCACAAGGGAGGTTCTGCCCTGGCCAGCAGGGCGCGGCTGCCCGAAGCTGGGATGACTGGGCACCGGTTCCCATGTTCCCCACGGGTCAGGGTCCTGCAGGACGGCCGTGTGGTAGGGCTGCTTGTGGACCGAGGTCTTGGCGAGCTGGCGTGCCCTCTCGTGGCCGCAGAGGGGACTGCGCAGGCCCAGGCCCACACTGTGCCCTTGACCCACCAGGGGCCACACGGGACATCGGCTCAGCGCTCACGCGCATGTGCATGCGCCACCGCAGTATCGAGACCAAGCTGCGGCAGTTCACCAAGTGAGTAGGTGTGGCGGGGAGCGTCCTGAGCCCCTGCATCCCGCTCCGCAGTCTGACCCCAGCTCCCACCCACAGTGCACTGCTGGAGAGCCTCATCAACCCGCTGCAGGAGCGCATCGAGGACTGGAAAAAGTCAGCCAACCAGCTGGACAAGGACCACGCGAAAGGTGGGACAGGGCTCCTTGCGGGCTCCCCACTTCACCCCCACAGGACTACTACGAGAATCTCTTCTTTTGTTCATTATTTGGATTTTTTGAGAGTGTCTCACCATGTAGTTTGGGCTGGCCTTGAACTCATTTACCATCCCAGGCTGGCCTCCAATTTGCAATGACCTCCTGCCTCAGCCTCGGATTATAGGCGTGTACCACCACCTCCGGCCCTAAAGCTTCTTCTTTACTCCTGGCACAGAGTACAAACGAGCCCGGCATGAGATCAAGAAGAAGTCATCGGACACTCTGAAGCTGCAGAAGAAAGCACGCAAAGGTAGAGCCCAGAGCGCCCCCCGAGGCCCAGCCCCGCGGCCCCACTTCAGAGCCTGATGGGCACCTCCAGGGCGTCCTCCTGGCCCGAGGAGCCCTGTCCCCAACACGAGACCCTCCAGCCTGCCGGGTGGGACAGAGGGAGCCATCCCGCCCCCAGACCAGCCCAGGCGCTCCTTGGGAGGCAGCAGGACGCCCCAGGTCCAGGCCCCGCCCCACCCCAGGAGTGGTGCTGTCCATCCGGCTGTCTTTCACACATTCTTTCTTTCTCTGTCTCTCCTCCTCTCTTCCTCCCACATCCTTCCTGTAGAGCTACTTGGTAAGTCAAACGTCCATCCCTCCAGCTGCTCCTCCTGTCCTTGTCGCATTTGTCTGTCTTCCCCCAGCTCAGGGCCATTGGAAGGACCCTCTCCAGGCCAAGGAGGAGCAAGGAAGGCGGCCTGTGCACCGAGGGCGGGGCCTGGGCCACAGTCCCCCTGGGGCCCCCAGGGCCCCAGCCAGGGATGAGTCCCAGGCCACTGCTGGGTCAGTCTGCAGGCCAGGAGGGGTTGACTGGTTGGGCCGGGCGGGCTGGGGCACGCTGTCCCCACCAGGCCAGCCAGCTCCTTATCTGTGACTTCCTGCTCCCCCTCACCGTCTCCTCCACATCATTCTCTTGCCTCTCTCTGTCTCTCTTGATGCTTCTTTGTGTGGCTCTTGTGTCCTTGTGTATTGCTCCCTGAGCTCAGCGTGGGCCCACGCTGAAACCCCTCGTCCCGCTCCCCAGGCCCTGCTCTGAGCCTCCTGGAGGCCTGGCCGCCACCCTGCTCTACTCTGGCTTGCTTCCACGCCACTTCCCTGTGCCCTGTGAGGCGAGGGGTGCCATCCCAGGACACCGAGGGTATCCTGGGCAGTGGAAGCCTCCATGGCCTCCGCACGGCCAGCCCTGTCCACCCCAGATCCTGTGGCTTTGCAGCGTGGGTGTCTTTTCCATGTGTGTGTCTGTCTTCTCTGCCTGCTCTGGTGGGATGAGCCCCTCCACTAGCCCCAGTCCACCTTCCCCCGTCCCCTGGTTCCCATGGTAGTGCCCAGCCCCACGGCCAGGGACACCACCGTGGGGGCCGGTGCCATGGGTGCAGCAGACCAGGCCGGCATCCCCAGCACGGCGTCTCCTCCACACCCCCTCAGGGAAAGGAGACCTGCAGCCCCAGCTGGACAGTGCCCTGCAGGACGTCAATGACATGTACCTACTGCTGGAGGAGACAGAGAAGCAGGCAGTGCGCCGGGCCCTGATTGAGGAACGAGGCCGCTTCTGCACCTTCATCACCTTCCTGCAGCCTGTGGTGGTGGGTCCCCAGGGCACTTGGAGGCCCCAGTGGGGAGGATCAGGCCCAGGGGAGACATATTGATCCTGGGGACGCTTGTCGTCTATGATCCCTAACTAGTTATTTCCAGGGCCACGTGCCCAAAATCAGGTCTCATAACTCATTGTGCACTGCATTGTATGAATGGGTGTCTGGCCAGCCCTGGAGACTCTGTGAGCCGGGCAGGGTGAGGGGAGAGACCTGAGCAGGCTGGGCAGCAGGTGGGCGACCGGACCATCAGGTCTTCCTGGCTGCTTCCTCAGAATGGCGAGCTGACCATGCTGGGAGAGATCACCCACCTGCAGGGCATCATTGACGACCTGGTGGTGCTGACTGCGGAACCCCACAAGCTGCCTCCCGCCAGTGAGCAGGTGTGGTGAGCCCAGAGAGAGCCAAGGAGGGGGTGGTCCTGTCCTCAGTTAGGGTCCAGTGAGGAGAGACAGGGGCAGCACTGTGGGGAGGCACATTGGAGAAAAGACTGGATCCCTTCCAGCAGCCACCGTGGGCATCCAGGAGCCCCTGCCAGGGTGAGGAGTGACAGAGGTCCCAGATCAGATTCCTGGCTGCCACTCACATGCAGAAACCCTGTCACCTACCCTAGACCCAGACACACCTGTCTACTTGAGCTGTCCCCTGTTCCCGCTGCACTGCCCACATGGCATTGCACTTGTAGCCACTTCTTGTGTGCCCAGCAGCCTGCTGTGCCCTCTTCATGGGGCACCTTGTTGAAGCCTCCTGCCAGTGCCCTAAGATGAGAACAGTTGGCCCCAGTTCACAGGAGAAAGTGGAGACTCGGAGAGTAATGAGTGGAATTTCTTGTGTCCTGGCTCCTCAACCAGTGCCCAGGGGCTCAGAGAAGACAGTACTGTGGCGTGTGCAGCAGGCACGCGTGCACGCATGTGCATGTCTCACCCCAGGAGGGAACTTGCGTCAGCAGAGTCTGGGAGAGAGGTTAGAGATGCTTAGGGTGGGGAAGCAGAGGGCTGCCGCCAGCCTAGCCAGCTTGCTGAAAGGCCCAGAAAACCCATAAGGCTCTCTGCAGGTGCAAAGCTGCCCCTCATCCAGTGACCCCATCTGTGTCCCCATACAGGTGATCAAAGACCTAAAGGGCTCAGACTACAGCTGGTCCTACCAAACCCCTCCCTCATCACCCAGCAGCTCCAGCTCCCGGAAGTCCAGCATGTGCAGGTTGGTAGGCGGAGGTCTCATGCTGGGGCGGGGTAACCCCAGGAGGAAATAGGCAAACACCCCGCAAAGCTGCATCAGGACTGCTTCTGGTCCTGGAGTCTGTGCAACTTCCCAGCACCTGAGGAATTTTCAAGTGCACAGGGAAAGCCCACCTGGTCGGCTGCCCCAATTGTTGGCAGGAAGGAAGGGACAGTAGCTTCGGTTACACAGCATTAGCTCTGCCAGGTGCCACACATTTCTTCACTGAATCCTAACACCACTGTGTTGGACATAGTATCATCTCCCTGTCACAGAATGGGAAACTGAGGCACATGCCTAGCATGTAATCACTGGATTCTACCAAGCCTGGGACAGAGTAGGATCATACTAGGAAATTTAGATCAGGGAAGAGGGCAGAGGTATCTGGGAGCCCCTGAGGTCTCACAGAGCCAGGGAAAGGCCCAGGAGCTCACCTGACAACTGGGCTGGCTCAGGATGGGGCATCCTCCCTCAGGCTGGCACTGCAGCTGGATTTGGAGGAGATATTTACCAGTCAAGGCTCCCAGGCAGGGTAGGCAGCAAGCCCAGTGCAGGTTACTGGCAGGGAGGCCTCTAGCTGGGCACCTGGGGCTTGTGAGAAGCAAGAGCCAGCAGTCACTTATTAGGGCTTCTGGAGCCTCTTGTGACCCTGAACAGCTAGCTGTCCCAGGAAGGAATGTTGATTTCAGGGCAAAGGACAAAGGTCAGGAGGCTCCAGCGTCACACTCAGCAGAAAGGTAACCTTCCACGCCAGGAAACAGCCCAGGGCTGAAACGGCTGTGCTGAGGGTCTGAGCCATGAAGTGCTGGGCACTGAGAGAAATGAGGGGACCAGGAAGGTGGTCCAGGGGCTCAGGACCCAACCTTGGACTGGCAGACTTTGAGAAGACAGTTTGGAAATGCATCTCTTGATCTGTGTTGTTTGATGCCTGCTGACTCAGTTTCCTCATTGTTAACCGAGGCAAGGAGACTGCCTTGTCCTGGGCATGCCCTGCCAGCACGGGGCTCTCGAAGAACTTGGCTGGGATGTCCCTGTTCCAGCCGTGCCCAGCCACACCGTCCCAGAACCCTGCCCCTCTGTAGCCCCTGGGCTCAGGACCTCGTAGTCTGACATTCTCTTTTCCCTCCTCTGCCCCTCACCTCTTTCCTACCCTCGTCTGTCACCCTCCCCTCCACACACACCCCCGTGTCTCTCTGCCTGGCCACTGTGCCCTCCTGCTTCACTCCCTCAGCGCCCCCAGCAGCAGTAGCAGTGCCAAGGGTGGCGGAGCCCCATGGCCTGGGGGTGCCCAAACATACTCACCCAGTTCCACCTGTCGCTACCGCAGCCTGGCGCAGCCAGCCACCGCCACCACCCGCCTCTCCAGCGTCTCCTCACACGACTCTGGCTTCGTCTCGCAGGATGCCACCTACTCCAAGCCCCCCTCGCCCATGCCTTCAGACATCACCAGCCAGGTGAGGGGACATCAGGAGGACCACCTGGGGTGGGGTGCAGCGTCCCGGTGCCTCACACTCGGGGTCCCAGGGCTACTGGTCCACTTTCCCGTTCTCCCCCATATTGATAGCCAGTTCTGTCTCTATGACTTTTTTGTTTTTTTGAGACCAACGTCTTGCTTTGTAATGCAGGCTGGCCTTGAACTCACAGCAGTGCTCCTGTCTCAGCCTCCTGAGTGCTGGCATCACAAGGGCGCACCACCGCACCCCGCAATCTCTTTGCTTTTAGACTCTGTGTTATTATGTTTTAAATGAGTCTTATAAACAGCATATGGCTGGATTTTCGTGTTTCATCCAAGCTAATGACATCGTGTTGTGCGTGCACGTGTGTGCTTGAGCACATGTGGGGGTGTTCCTGGGGATGAACCCAAGGCCTTACATATGCTAGACAGGCGCTGTACCCCTAGAGCTGTGTCTCCAGTCCCAGCTACTGTCTCAGGATTCCCACTTTCATTCAGTTGCTAGGGTTCCAATTAAATATATGTTGTGCCATCTCATTCTTAAACTTCTTATTTCTTTGTGCTGTGGTCTGGCTAAGTTGTCTTCCAATCTGCTTGTTCTGTTTTGCGATTTGACTGCCCACTGAGGGTGCTTTCTTTTAACTTTTTATTCTGGAATTTATTTATTTATTTATTTAGGTACCAGTAATCGAATCCAAGACATTGAGCTTGCCAGGCAGGCGCTTGTGCCTCTGAGCTATATCCCCAACCCCTGAGATCTCTTTAGACTTACACAAAAGTCACAGCAAGAATCCCAAGACCCCAGAGGCGCTCCCTACAGGCTCCTGCAGTGTTGGCATCTTAGGTAACAATTTTCAAAACCAGGAAACGAGCCCTGGCACAGCCCCCGTAATCGAGCCACAGACTCATTTCACGTTTTGGGGGTTTCCTCTCTGTTGTCTGTATGCTGTACGTTTTGCAGGTTTCCTCTCTGCTGTACAGAATCCTGCATTGTGTTTAGTTTTTGTCATCTGAGCTCCCTGTGCTTGAGTTCCTCAGTCCCATTCTCCTTCCTTTCATAACTTTAACACTTAAAGGAATGCTGGCCAGGTGTTTTGCTTTGCTTTGTTTTGTTTTGTTTTGTTTTGTTTGTTTTGTTTTTTGAGACAGGATCTCACTGTGCAGTTCAGGCTGGCCTTGAATTCACTGTGTATCACAGGCTGCCCTCAGAGTTGCACCAGTCCTCCCGCCTCAGCCGCCCAGGTGCTGGGATCACAGGTGTGCACCACCACACCCAGCTTGGTCAGGGATTTTGTGGGCTGTTTCTCAATTGGGGTTGATCAGGCTCTTCCCATTTAGAACCAGAGATCAGCCATTTCATAATACCACAGAAGTGCTGCTGTGTCCTCTTTGGCTCATCAAATGAGCCCCATGCTGTGTGTCCCTCATCCCTGGTGACACCATGATCCTTGGCCAGGCAGTGTCTGTGAGGCTTCCCCTCACTGGCTTCCCCTCCTGTTGTCATTAATCACGTCTTGAGGGAGATGCTTTGAGACTCCAAATAATCTATTCTTCATCAGACTTTAGCCCCATCAGCGCCCCCGCCCCGTGATGATGGTGACGTGCCTATTTCCTCCTGCATTATTAAGTGGAATCCTACTGTAAAAATACCTCTTTTCCCTCACTTATTGATGTAATCAATTACGTATTTATATCAGCATGGATCTATAAATATTTCCTTGATTTTATGGGCTATAATCCATTACCACTGAGTCTCTCTCTCTCTCTCTCTTTTTTTTTTTTTTCCCTTCACTTCAGAACCATTGAGTCTCTTAAGATCATCTTTATCGGGGGCTGGGGATTTAGCTCAGCAGCATAAGCGCCTGCCTTGCAAGCAGGCAGTCATGAGTTCGATCCCCGGTACCGATAAAAAGGAAAAAGACCAAAAAAAAAAAAAAGATCATCTTTATCGATGTACCCTGTCCATGCAGAGAGATAAATTTGTGCTAAGGGTACTGCTCCATGACTGGGCACAAACTGACCACACCCATGCAGCCAGCAGCTAGAACAGGACGAGTCTGGTTCACCCTGAAGCCCCCTTGGTCTCCCCGTCGCTGCTGTACCCAGGGGTAACCACTGTGCTGGGTCATTGTGCCTTTCTTACCTTCATCTTTCATAGATGTGTGTTCATCATTGCATGCACACACGTGTGGACGCGTACAGGTGTCCTTTGTGTCTGGCTTCGCCCCTTAGGCAGTGTGCTGTGAGTCCTCTGCTTTATGTGGTGATGTGCATCCCTCTCGTCCTGCGTAGCCTCTCCTGTATGGATACGTGGTTCACCCAGCCCTTCTACATCTGCTGGATTCTGGGTGGTTTCTGGTTTGGGCTGTGGTGGGGTTGATGGCCACTGGGAAGGTCCCAGCATATCTGTGTGCCTCGCCAGGACTTGCTGGGTCACAGAGGCACACATGGGTGGGTTTAGGTCCTGCTGGACGGTTTTCCAGAGTGGTCGCACCAGTCCACTCTGACAGCAAGGTGAGCACGGTTTACTGCCGGGGGTACTTTGTATCTCTCCCGTGTCGGCCATTCTGAGAAGTGCCGTTCTGAGCAGCACCCTGGGCTCTGAATTTGTGTGACCTTCATGTTAATGAGATGGAATGCCTTTTCCGACTTGTAAAGTCCGTTTGAGTATCTTTCACAAAGATTCTGTTTCATCTTTCGTTCATTATTTTCTCTGAAATTGTGTTTTTCCTAGTGATTTAGAACACTTTTCATATGTTTAGATACAAATCCTTCATTAGGTAACTTCCCTCACTCTGTGGGGATGTTTTTGTCCTTTTAATGAGAGCTTTTCATGGCTAGAAGTTCTGAAATCTGTAGTCCGGTTTATCTATCACAATATTTAAATCGTTCATGCTTTTGATGTCCTACTTGAAATATTTTTTCGTACTCCCAAGTCATGAAGATGTTTCCTTCTAGAAAGCCTTTTTTTTTAACCTCTTTATATTTTTCACTTAGATCTACAGCTTCTGTGGAACTGATTGATCAGTTGGTTGTGTATGGTACGAAGTAGGGACAGCTCTGTGTGGGTCTTTGATTAACCTAGAACGATCTACCGAAAAGACCACCTATGGTAGCCCCGCGATCTGACAGCAATGTATTTTTCACAATTCCAAAGACTCAGAAGCCCACGATCAAGGCCCCAGCAGGTTCGGTGTCTGCTGAGGGACTGTCTTTGGCTTCCCGGTGGGCCCCGTCTTTGTGTCCCCAGGGATAGAGGGGGCAGATGACTCCAGCAGGCCTCACTTAGGAGGACATCAGTCCCACCTGTGATGGCTCCAACCCAGCCTGTAAAGCCATTGTTGTGGGCCTTGGGATGTCAGCAGGTGACCTCTGAGGGACACAAGCAGCTGGACCGTGCACTGCGCAGGGGTCCAGGGGTCTGGGTGTGTCTAGCTGGCTGACAGGTCTGTCCCTGTGCCAACCCCACCTCTGAATGACTGTAGCTTTGCAGGAAATCTCTACACCAGCTAATAAAAGTCCTCCAACTGTCATCCGCCAGCATCACCTTTTCTATATCTGGCTCTTTCTGTTTCCTTACAAATTTTAGGGTTACCTCATCAAACAGCAAAACAAAAAGCTCCTGAGATTTTGAGCAGGATTACATACTTCTCACTTTATTTAGGCCTAAAAGTCTCTCAATGATGTTTTGTGGTTTTTATGTAAAGTTCTTGCACATCAGGTGTTCAGTATTTGTTGTCATTATAAATTACATCTTTGTTAGCTGCTGGTCTTTAGAAATACAATTGATTTTTTTTTTTTTTTTTGAGATAGAGTCTCACTATATAATTCAGCCTGACCTCGAACTTATAATGATCCTCCTGCCTCAGCCTTCCAAATGCTGGGATTAGAGGTGTGCACCACCACTCTAGGCTGACAATTCACTTTTTCTGGTTTTTTATCCAATAACAACTTCTTTTTTTTTTTTTAATCAGTACCGGGGATCGAACTCATGACCGATATCCAATAACTCCTTAATTCTGATCATTTGTAGTGTGTTTTGAGTAGTCCTATAATTGCAGGTAGTGACCTTCTTGTCTCTTCCTTTCCAGTCCTTTTGCATTTTACTTTCTTTTCTTACTTTACTGCACTGGCTAAGACTTCAGTGCTGGCCAGAAGTGCAGAGAGTGAGTGTCTGTGTTTTTCTCAGCCTAAGAGAGAAAAATATCAGCATTCATGCCGATAGTCTCTGTTGAATTAAGGATATTTCTTTCTATTCCTGATGCTTCAGAGGTGTTTTTTTTTTTGTTTGTTTGTTTGTTTTTTGAGCATTTTGTGTTTCAGTTTTCATGAATGGGTGTTGAACTTTTCCATCGACTTTTCCAAGTTTCTCTTTCCTTTTGAATTATTTACTTTTTTAACAGTCACACTGCTAGGAGTCTGAGAGTGTTACTTGCTCTGAATCTGCACCTTGGTGCTTGGTTCCTTTTTATTTTAGTGATTTCATTACTGGCTCTGTGGGTTCTTTCACTGCCAGAATCAGACAGCGTCCTGGCGCAGGAAGAGGCTTTGATTCTATAGTCGGGCACGAGGGGGAAGGCTGTGAGGGGCGGGCACCCAGCTGAGCCAAAGGACAAAAGTGCACAGCTTCCGCAGCATCCCTGGGTGGCAGGGCCTGGTCTCTTGATGTCATCACACACAGAGGTGGCCGCTTTATCTGACGGTGTCTTACATGGACTCCTCTATGTCTCCACCTGGAGGTGTGGTTGTCACCAGCGATATGGGGAAGGAACTAGAGGTTACTTCAGGGAAGACTCTGTGCAAGTGCTTGTCCCTCGCCACCTGGGTTTGGAGTACGGCAGATCACCTGCCTCTGCGGGCATGGTTTTATTGATCTTGGCTCTGGCTTCTTGTGTCTCTGCTAACCACACAGTCTGTGAAGGCTGAGCTGGTTTCCTGTCGCGGTGGTTTACCCTAATTTCACAGCCTTGAAGTCCAGTCCACTACCTATGTCTGTTAACGCCAGCGAGCTGGCCTCACTGCCTCCATCTGGGTTCATTGTACTCTGTAGGAAACCTGGGGATCCAGACCAGGGGTGACATGGAGAACGGGGCCAGAGCGGGGTGCTGCTGGTCCCCTCCTTGCTGCCCCGGCTTAGGCTGCTCATCACAGGCGAGCACTTGACTGGGGTCCATGTCTGACCACAGGACACAGTCTGCACCTGCCCTGGAAACCCAGCCACATGGCCCTGTCTCCGCCTTTGTTTCTGCTTCCTTTATTCTTTCACTTGTGTGGAGTAGAAGAACCGCCACCTAGTCTTCCCTTATGGGGGGGTCCCCCATGCACACTCAAGCCACTCCCAGAGGGGCCCCTTCTCCTTCAAGTCCACAGCCACCTCGGCTCCCTGGCAGCTCTTTGCTGCTCTCCTTCACTGGACTCTGTTCCTCCTGACCACTGAGCTCTTGGCCACAGCTGTCTTCGTGTGGCTCCAGGCCTGATGTGACCCAGCTCCAGCCTCGTAAACAGTGCTTGCCCACCGGGCACCTGCGCATAACTGGCAGCTCTGCTGTGTGTGCAGGACGGTGCCCAGGACTCCGAGTGCCACACTAGGCCATCAGGGAGTCCTCATTGTACAGCTCCTGAGCTGTGCCATTGGCCGGGCAGTGTCTGTCCTCTTAGGCACCCTGGGCCACTGCCCTTTGCCACACTGCTGTTGGTGGCCATGGCCCGTAGGAGATGCGTGCATGCCGGCGCTGTGACCACAACTGTTCTCTCCTCTCCCCCCGCCCCCCGCCGGCCCCTGTCTGCAACCACCTGCTCGCCTCTGCATGGCAGAAGTCCTCCAGCTCGGCGTCCTCTGAGGCTTCCGAAACCTGCCAGTCTGTTAGCGAGTGCAGCTCCCCCACCTCGGTCAGTGCTCCCGGGCCCAGGACTGTCACCAGCTGTTTACCCTGTGCCCTCCTGATCTAAGCCTGTCACAGTAGGGAGGCCCAGGTTTAGCCAGAGAGCTGAGTGCCCGTGGCACCTGTCTCCACCAGAGGAGCTGCCTGGCACCAGCCACCACCACTTCCCTTCTGGGACCACTTCTGCCCTGGGCCTGGCGGGATGGAGGGGTCATACCACCTTTCTGGCTCTGGTCTTGTCCACAATTGCAAGCCAGAGACCCGATGCAGACCTGGACACCCTTGGCCACAGGTAGCAAGGCCAGGGGTCCCCCTGACCTACCTGCCACACCTCACAGGACTGGACCAAGACTGGCCCCCACGAGCAACCCTCAGGCACCACCCTGCAGCGGCGGAAGGACCGAGTGGAGCTCCTTCGAGATGCAGAGCCAGGGCCGGCTAGTGTAGGCCCCCTGGGCCCCAGCGGGGAGGAGGCACCACGACCCCGGATGTCCCCTGCCACCATCGCAGCCAAGGTAGGCAGCCAGCTGCCAGGATAGCCTAGCCAGCCCCACCCCTTTGCTCCAGGATCAATACCAGGGGACCCAGCAGGTGGTTCCCAGGGCCATCCCCAGCCACCCTGGCAGTAACCAGGGAGTGTGGCCCAGGATAAGGGGAATGAGGCCTCAGTCTGCAGTTTCTCACCCCCAGCACGGTGAGGAGGTGTCCCCCGCAGCCAGCGACCTGGCCATGGTGCTGACCCGCGGCCTGAGCCTGGAGCACCAGAAGAGCAGCCGGGACTCACTGCAGTACTCCAGCGGCTACAGCACACAGACCACCACGCCGTCATGCTCCGAGGACACCATCCCCTCCCAAGGTGGGCCCTGCGGCCCTGCGCTGCCAGGGCCCTGTCCTTCCTTCTCTGTGTCCCCCCTGGGTGGTGGGGACTCAGGCGGCACGCAGACCCCAGGCCCACCTCGTCGTATGTCCCTAGGCTCTGACTATGACTGCTATTCCGTCAACGGCGATGCAGACAGCGAGGGCCCCCAGGAGTTTGACAAGTCGTCCACCATTCCACGAAACAGCAACATCGCCCAGAACTACCGCCGCCTCATCCAGACCAAGCGCCCAGCCTCCACTGCCGGGCTGCCCACCGCAGGGCTGCCCACCGCCACTGGCCTGCCTTCGGGTGCACCCCCTGGTGTGGCCACCATCCGACGCACGCCCTCCACCAAGCCCACAGTGCGCCGCGCCCTGTCCAGCGCCGGTCCCATCCCCATCCGGCCACCCATCGTCCCTGTGAAGACGCCCACCGTGCCCGACTCCCCTGGATACGTGGGGCCCACGCGGGCGGGCAGTGAGGAGTGCGTCTTCTACACAGACGAGGCCGCCTCGCCCCTGGCCCCGGACCTCGCCAAGGCCTCCCCTAAAAGGCTGAGCCTGCCCAACACAGCCTGGGGCAGCCCATCCCCCGAGACGGCCGGCTACCCTGGGGCGGGAGCCAGGCTGGCAGTGGAGGACGAGGAGGAGCAGCAGCTGGCCGCCAACAGGCACAGCCTGGTGGAGAAGCTCGGGGAGCTGGTGGCCGGGGCCCATGCGCTGGGCGAGGGCCAGTTCCCCTTCCCCACCGCCCTGTCAGCCACCCCCACCGAGGTGACACCCACCCCACCCCCTGCGGCCACCAGCGACCCCCCAGCCGAAGACATGCTGGTGGCCATCCGGCGCGGGGTCCGCCTCCGCAGGACCGTCACCAACGACAGGTCGGCGCCCCGCATCTTATGATAGTGCCAACCTCCCCACCCTGCATGGCCCTGGTGCAAGCAGGTGGCCTTGGTCTGTGATCAGCAGCCACGTGGAGCAAGGGTACAGCCAGAGCGAGAGCAGCACCAGGGACAAGGCAAAGCCACTTTACAGAAAAACACCGGCTGGGTCTCGGTCTCAGCGCTTACAGGAAGTGACTCTCAGCCCTCGCCAGGACGGAGCCCGCAGGCCTGGAGCTGGGTCGGGAGCTGGTTTTATACTTTCCTTGCCTACTCTGTTCCTCTCTTCCTCTCTGCAGGCCCCGCCTTTTCCAAACCCCAGCAAGTCCGCAAGGGCCTGGCCAGCCTCCCTCTTGCCATCCTGGCCCCACGTGGCCTGGGGTCCATAACTCAGCTCCCCTGGCCCACTGCTCCCTGGGGTCACAGTGCCCGGCTCTGCCTTGAATGCTCCCCGTGCCTGTGTCCCTTCCCCTCCCTTCACCACCTCTCTGCCTCTCCCTGGGCTCTTTCCACCTCCGGGACAGGGTAGTCATGGCAGCCAGCAGCCAGGCAGCTGAGGTATCTAATTGTGGTCCAGATGAGGGGAGCAATCGGGAGGCCAGGCCTGCCCATGGGGAAGGGAACCCAGGTCCAAGCAGAGTCTCTGGGAGGGAACGCATCAGGGGCCCTTGCAGGGGATCCTAGAGGACCTTCCTGGGCCCTCGCCCATAAGGAATGGCTTCGGGGAGCACAGGGAAGCAGGGAAAGAGTCTAGAGGCCCGTGGAGTCACCTGGCCAGCACATAGCTGTTTCAGATGTCATGTTCTCATCTGAGCACATTGAGACTTTAACTGGTGGCACTTTGGAGTTGCCGTTTCAGCCACCTTTGGATTGGGGCTGGAGCCGGAGAGGATTGGGGAGGGGGGTATTTTATGAGTCTAATAAAACAGAGCTGACCCCAGATAAGGACTTTGTATGGGGCTAGCTGGTGGTACAGGGTGTGTGTCTTCGAGTGCCTGAGAGATGGGGGTGACCCACAGTGGCCCAGTGGGCCTGTGGCAGGAGGAGAAGGGCAGGATTGCCTACCCCAAAACTGGGAGAAGATGCGTAGCTCTTCGCTCAGCCACAAGGAGGCTGTCGAGGGCAGGGCTGGGGCCATCTCTGGGCTGCTGTGGTGTGAGCAAGCTGCAGGCCCGCAGTGGGGAGCCAGCCTGGGAAGATCGGCTTTGACTCTCTGTCGCCAGAGGAGATGCTATCCCAGGTCAGTCCCCACTGCAGGCTGGGGCTGGCAGAGGGGCCAGGTGGAGGAGTGGGACACCCTCCTTCTGCAGGGCCCAGGTCAGGCCAGGTCTGAGCGGGTAAAAGCACGTGCGCCTAGGGCGAGTGGAGGGATGCCAGGTGGTCCACGGTCAGTGGGGAGCAGCAGGGCCCGAGGGTGGCGCCCCTCTGAGGCCAGGAGAGCAGTTCGCCTTGGTCTGACTCAAGGGGAGTCGAGGCCACCTGGCCTTGCACTCCTGCTCCTGGGCATTCTTGTGCAGGGCTGCTGGTGGATCTGGTGACCTAGGGTGCCCCTGTGCATGGGGAGTCCCCATGGTGGCCCCCAGGGACTGCTAGAGACTGGTCCGTGCGGTTCTGAGAAAGCCCAGCACCTCCCTCTCCAAGCTGTATGGACACCAGGGCCCCAGGAGTGGGGGCCAGGAGGGCAGGTAACCAGGTGGGGGTGCCCTAGAGTGGAATTTCTGCCACATCTATCCCCAAGGAGTTTTCCTGGGCAGCTGCTGAAAGGGGATGCAGGACATGGGAGGGGACAGCGTGAGGGTCAGCAGGGTGGGCAGGCGTGGCCTCTGGGCTGAGACAGCAGGTGGGTCCTAGGGTTCCCTTCAAGGAAGAGCTCGCTGCCTCCCGGGGGCATCACAGGGTGGCCACCTTGGCTCCTCGCCCTGATGGGAAGGGAGGCTGCAGACCTCCCAGGGAGGGGGCAGGGTGGGGCCCACACTCCGCCCGCCCCTCCCCGCCGAGCCCCCAGCTGTACATACTCCATCCCCGTCCCATGACTGTCCCTCCACCTTGTCATTTAGTGAGCACCTCATAAGCCTACCCCCTTGGGATCCGAGCCAACCATCCCACGTTACGAACTTTGGTTTGGGGGGCTTCTTTACATTCGTTTTATTTTTCATTTTGTACAGAGAAATATTCTTTTCAAAAGCGTCTTTTGACCGAAGTAACTTTTCTGGTGCTGTTGTTAACTTGTTCCTTTTTTTAATTTATTTCCCCCCTCCAGACTGCCCCGCTGGCTCCCACTCACCCCTTTCCTCCCCTGACCCCGCTCCACCACACCCTCTCATCCCATCTGGACCATTCTGTTTCTTTTCTTTCTGTCTGTTTTTGGATAAATTCTCTCCTCCTGCCCTCTTCACTCCATCCTCCCTTGATTTAAATAGTCACTGCTACAGTAACAAACGCACTGTGAAGATTCCAGTATTAATAAAGTTGTACTGTAATTAACAGCCCCGCCTCCGCCGGCTTCCCTGCCTCTTCCTTACCCCTACCGCCTGGCCTGGGTCTCCCAGCGCCCCCGGGCTCCGTGCCAGGCAGGTCTGACTGGTGCAGGGACAGGAGTAGCCGGGGCTCTGACCTGGGGCTTTGAGATGTGCCCACTCTGCCCCTGCTGGGGGCTCTCTATGCAGCCAGAGAAGACAGCCAACGTCACCGTCATCACTGACCACCCCACCTCCCAGTGATGCCCTTCAGACCTGCTGAGGTACCATGGCTGGGGCAGCGCCAGGAGGAACTTGATCCTCGAATGTCTCTGGACAATGCTCTGTCCACTCCAAGTCCTTCAAGTCCAGATGCTGACCACCAGCCACACCGCCCATCCCATCACCTGCCCTCGATGACCACGTTCACCACCGCAGATGCAAAGCAAGCCAAACCAAACCAAAACAAGCAGGTGTTTAATAGAAAAAGATACTAGAATAGCATCCACTGTGGCAAGATGTGGCATTTGACTCCACCCTCTGTGCGACCTGGCTGAAAAGCCACCGTGAGTCCCGGAGTCCTACGTGGTCCCTGCATCTCTGCCTGCTGCCTGGAGGAACAGCTCTGGCTACAGTGACCAGGAGACTGGCACTACCTACAGCCGGGGAACCTGCAGCCCCCAACACTCCATGGTGACAGAGTCAGGTCAGAAAGCAGGAGCAGAGCCACCTCCAGCTCAGGGCTTCTCCGAAGGGTGCCAAGTCTGAGGCCTGGCCCAGCTCCAAGGACTCATGAGGTCCCCACACAGGATCAACATACGTACAGCTCAGTCCAAAGAGACCTCAGCCCTGGGCCCTGACCTGGGGTCCAGCACATAAGCCAGGGAGCCGGGCAGGCAGCTGCAGAGCTACTAGGGTGGAGGCTATAACCCAGCGGCTGCACACTGCAACGAGCGCTCTAGACTTCGAGGCTGAGGACCTGGCACCTCACAGTCCTGCCAGTTTAGGATGGGGCTTTGTTTACCTGTAAAGGATAAAGAGGAAAAAAGAGACTGCAGGAGACGTGAAGGGCCACCCTTAGCCAAGCCACTTTTTTTTTTTTTTTTTTTCATTACTGGGGATTGAACCCAGGAAGTGTTGAGTTACTACCTCCCCGGGCCTTTTTTAATTTTTATTTTGAGATAGGGGCTTGCTAAATTGCCTGGGTTGACTTTGAATTTGTGACCCTCCTGCTTCAGCCTCCCAAATAGCGGGAATTACAGGCATGTATCATGCATGGTACTCAAAAGCCATACATTCTTTCTATGCTGTATTCAGAGTCTTGGCTTCCAGAAGTGGCCTGCCACTCTGGAGAACAGAGTGTATCCCCCAAGGGTGCCGATGTGGGCCCAGACACTCCTCCCCACTCCCCCGGCCCCACTCACTGGGGGCTCCTTACAGCAAGAGCAATACAGCAGTTCCATGACCCGGAAGCAGTTGTCCAGCAGGGCTTTGGGCTTTACCAGCTTCAGGCTCAGGCCTGGGGCATTGAGGACAGACAACACGGCTTCCACCTTGGGGCTGATCTCCACACCCTGGAAAGAAGGGAACCATCAGGACCAGGGACAAATGGCCACAACACACAGAACAGTAGGGTCATTTGGCCTGGTGCAGCCTCAGACTTCCTGTGACAAGGGGCTGGTAAGTTATGTCTCACCTCTCTAGCGGGCAAGGGAAGTTTAGTTAAGTTTGTTGTTTGTTTGTTTTAGAAATAGGGTCTGAAAAATCACACTGATCCGCCTGCCTCAGCCTCTTGAGTGTTAGGATTACAGGTGTGCACCACCACACCTAGCTCTCTTTTATTTTATGTTACTGTTTTGTGACGGGGTCTCACTACATTGTCCATGCCACAGTGATATACCCAAGGAACTAAAAACAGGGACTTGAAAACCCCTGCTTGTAAGCTCATGTTCACAGCCCCAATGAAAAACTGGATGCAACCCAAGGCAAACAGATAAATCAGAGGTAGCAGCTACACTGATAAAATATTACCTGGTCGTGAAAAGGAAAGAGTTTCTGAGACATGCTATGCCATGGATGAACTATGTTTTTAGAGCTAGGATCAAATTCAGGGCCTCACAAAAGTGGGACAAATGCTCTACTGCTGACCAGAAGCCCAGCCTGATGGATTAAAAAGGGTTTTTTTCCCTCACTAGGGATTTAATCCAGGGCCTTTGTCCTCAGCTCTTTTAGTTTTTGTTTGTTTCTCTCCTGAGACAGGCTCTCACGACGTCACTAAATATCCCACGCTGGACTCTTCCCGCTATCTTCCTACCTCAGTCTCCCAGAGATCCGGGACCGATGAGTAAATTTTGAAAACATGCAACTTATAAGTTACCAGATGCAAAAGGACAAATTTTGCATGATTCCACTTCTGTGCGGGACTGGGAAGAGGCAGCTGTATAGTGACCAAAAGCAGATCACAGGCTGCCAGGGGTGCAGAGAGGCAGAAAATGGGGAGTGAATGCTTCTTGGGTAGCTTCCATTTGGGGTAACAGAAGATTCTAGAAATGGGCAGACGTGATGGGTGCCTAACACTGTGACATAATTAGCAACACTTAAATTTTGCAATTTAAAAGTGGTCAAATGGCAGATTTTATATTATAAAGCATGTTCTGTCACAGCACACCCTCCTGTCCCCACAGCCTCTATCTAGAATCTTCTTTGTGTCTCTTTTCTGAAGGAAACTGAACAAAAGAAGGGAGGAAAATGTAGGATTAGAACAATGTGAGCCCGGAGTCCGGGCACCTCTGAGTAGATGGGGACATAAAGTTAAGTCATGGAACCAGTCTACAGCTACCATTTCAGAGTTAATTCTGAGTTCTTCTTACAACTGATGGAACTTCCAGGGCGTAGAGGCCCAGCCTGCGATCCCAGCACTCCTGGAGGCTGAGGCAGGAGGATTGCAAGTTCAAACCCAGACTGAGAAACTTAAGGATTTAGTGCGACCCTGTCTTGAAATTTAAAAAGGATGAGGATGCAGCTCAATGTGACGGGCCTGGGCTCAAACCCCAGTAATGGAAAATATGTGTGATTTTTTTGTTTGTTTGGTTTTGCTTTTTGAGATGGGGTCTTGCTATACAGTTCAGGCTGGCCTTGAACTCACGGCAATCTTCCTTCCGCAGCCTCCCAAGTGCTGGGGTTACAGGTGTGTGCCACCACAGCTGGCTCTATATGTAAGGTTTTAAATTTTTACTTTTTTTTTTTTTTTGGTATCAGGAATTGAATTCAGGACCTTGTGCTTGCCAGGCAGGTGCTGTACTACTGAGCTATATCCCCAGCTTTATTTTATGTTAAAGAGAAAAAAATAACAAAATTTCAAAACTTGATAATTAGAGGATAACAATGGTTCATACATTGCAATATTTAAGTCAGTTACTCAGTGTGCAAGAAATCTGCATTTAATTGTCTAAACAATACTTACACACGAACCTTTCTTTTCTATGTGGAAAACATATTTTAAAAAAACAAGTGATGAATCTGAAGCCCATGGATGAAACAACAGCTGGAAATAACCGTTACCCGTTTCCCCGGTCAGGCCTACTACATTATCCGACCACAAGGAGACTTACAAGCAAAGAAAATCTGGAGGTGGTTTTTCTCTAAGTGAGATCCAGCTTAACAACCAGGTCACAGAATGCTAACAATGTCAGAGCGAGACATAAGCCAAGCATGACGGCACACACTTGTAATTCCAGCACTCCGGAGGCCGAGCCAAGAGGGTCTCTGTGAGTTTGAGGCCAGCCTGGGCTAGTGAGTTCAAGACCAGCCTGGACAAACAGCAAGACTCTATCTCATAAGATGAGAGAGAGAGAAAAGAAGGAGAAGAAAGAAAGAAAAGAAGGAGGAAGAAATAGATGTAAAAGATGGCTACAGGGCTGGGATGCAGATCAGGAATTCAGTGTCCAGCACCAAAAATTTTAAAAGCTAGCTATGTCTGAATAATAAAAGAAGTCTTATGTGCGCTGCTTTAATCACAAGAGGCCATCCTTGGCAAGCAGAGTGGAGGGCCGGTATCCCTGTTTTCTGCTCCCGCATCTGTTTTCAGATCTGTTTTGAGAAAAAAACTAGCGTGGAAATGTCTCCTCCATGCCCAACAACCCCCTCCCTGTGCCCCTCTTGCCCATGGGCATCAGTCACCCAGGAGCCGGCTGGGCCTCTCGGCCTCCATAGGAACGGAGGCCTTGCTGGCCTGGCCAAAGGCAGCTGCCAAACAGCTGCTGCTCCCTGAGCACTGTCATCCTCGGGCCTCACACTTGGTGCCGGATGCTCTGGGCCTGGTGGGCAGAGGCTGGTGGAGCCTGGTGGCAGGTGGGCCCCAGGCAGGTGTGTACCAGGGGTCTCAGGAAGGCTGGTAGGGACAGGTGCCCTTCCTGGGGACACGATGATTTCACTGACTTTCTTTTTAGTGTGACTTGGGCGCTTATAGACCACATCTCCTCAGGGTGGTAGATCAACCCCACTGTGTGGGAAGGAACCTCTATTTTTTTTTTTTAATTAACTCAAGTCATAGTCATTACAGCTCACACCCTGTGTTGGGGCTCTCTGGATTTTGGCAAATTTATACTGTCATGTGCCCCATTAACACATTACACAGGATAGTGTCACTGTCCTAGAGACCCTATGCTCCACCTGGCCTTCCTCCCCACAAAGGAGCCTCATTTCTTTTTTTCTTTTTTTCCTTTTTATCGGTACCAGGGATCAAACTCACGACCGCCTGCTTGCAAGGCAGGCGCTTATGCCGCTGAGCTAAATCCCCAGCCCCTAAGGAGCCTCATTTCTTAAACATAGAAAAATTCCTCCAGGCACAGTGGCAAACTCTAGGAGGCTGAGGCAGGAAGACTGCAAGTCCTAGCCCAGACTGGGCAACTTAGTTTCTAATTAAGAAATTAAGAAACCCTGTTTCTAATTAAGAAAATAAAAATTTAAAAAGGTCTGGGGATATAGTTCAATGCAAAGGCCCTGGGTTCAATCCATAAGAAAGAAAGAGAAAAGAAAATCCAGAGACTCCCCACCCTTGGGACACCCCACGACCCTGCCGGACCCTCCCTCCCCCCCGCTGCCCCACCCGCAGCCAAGACTCCCGGCTCACCACAAAGCCCTGCTGCACCTTCAGCAGCAGCGTCTGAACCTCCTCCAGGTACCTCCAGGACGGGTGGCCCTCCAGCAGCACGCCCTGCACCGACTCCGTGGCACTGACACTCACCAAGACCCACAGATAGCGCAGCTCCTGCTCACTCACCCGGGCCCTCTGCTGCGGGGACAGAAGAGTCCCTGGAACCTGCAAAACCCTCCCGTTCCCAGCAACCCACTGTGGCAACCCCAGGCTGGGTCAAGGGCAGGGAAGGGGCCCACGGGGGATTGCGGGGCAGGGGTCTCACCAGCCTGGTGATGTTGGCGACTCTGAGCACCCCCTCGTAAGGCACGCTGACCCGGTAGTTGATGGGAAAGTAGTGTTTCTAGGAGGACAGCAACACACCACGAGGTCAGAGACAGACATGGCTTAGATGGGTGGCCCAGCCTGGGGGGTGCTGAGGTCAGAAAGGGGCCCGCCCAGGCCCAGCCCTGGGAGGGCAGCGGGGTCCTCTAAGGAGAAGACACGCCTGGCTCCCAGTTGGACAGAAGACAGACACAGGCAAAGTGAGACCAAAGACCGCAACCTCCCTGGCAAGGCTGAAGTTTCAGGCCCACGATGAGGCCCCACTACGGTCAAGGACGCATATCTTGGGCAAGGGGGTGCGGCCAGGCCTACTGTGCCAATGGCCTCACGGCTGGACACCAGAAACCAACCCGCTGTGCAGTGCGAGTGGACAGATGGATTCTGCGAGATGTGAGTTAGCGCCAGAGAAAACCATTTTTAGAAGCATATAGATCAACTCTTGAAGGAAAACCAAACATTTCATTTGTTGGTCTTTGTCTCTGCCAGGAATACGCGCCTGGGGTTCACAAGGAGTCACCACGGTCCAGCAACTAAAGGTCAGGTCTGGGAGGGGAGCGGGGATCTGGGAGACGACAGGAGTGGACGGAGTGCAGACCGGACGTGCGTTGGGGCTTTGCGACAGTGGACAGGGAGCGGTCGTGACTTGGGTCACGACTTGGGCCCTGCCCCGGGCGAGCTGTTGGGCCGGAGTGCGTGCAGTTACCATGTACTGGAGCCGGTTCCTGTACTGCAGCTTGTCCCGCAGGAAGCCCGTGACAGCGCACTCCTGATGCTGGGTCAGAGGCCACACCTCCAAACCCTCGTTTCCCAAGGCCACACCGAGGAGGATCCCAAGATCTGTGGACCACACCCAGCAGGAGCACATGAGCACCAGGCACTGTGTCCCCACGTCCCAGGGCGCCAAGCTGCACCCACCGTCAACCGTTTTCTTGGGTTGCAAGTGCTGGTGGGAAGGTGTGACAAGAGCAGAGCCCCAGGGAGCCTTCCCACCCAACGAGTTTGCACCCAATGCTTTCCCAGGCCTGGGCAGAGACCAGCAGGGACAGGCATCAGTGAGCAGTCCGCGTGGTGTCCAGTGTCTACCCCACAGGAGCACTGGGAAGCGCCCAAGGCCACTCTCCAGCCTTTCTCAGGGCTCAACCTCCCTTTCAGGACAACCTCAGCCCCTCCCCTAGGGCCACAGGTTTTCAAAGCCTGTTGTTGGATTTTCCATCCAGAGACCCATGGATTCCAGTTCCAACTCTAAAAGTGACTCTAGTGACCTAAACTACTCTCTGTCCTGCTCTGCCTGACACCCTCGGTTGAATGCACCCATGGTCTGCAGCACTTTGGAGGCTGTGGGATGCTAAGCAGACCTCCCACTGGCTGTACCTGCAACCAATAAGCTGCCTTGACCACTAGGGGTCACTGTGACCCCAAAAACAGCCTGGGTGATCTCTGCAGCTCTGGACAGAAAAAATACCTGAATCGGCAATCAGTGTGAGTAGGGGTTAAGTGAATCAGAGCAGAAAGAACAGAATATAAAAGGAAAAGATGTACAAAATGGTCAAACGCATAAAAGAAAGACATTCACATTAAAACAGCCCAGTAAATCTATTTTATGTCAAGGAGAAAAAGAAAGAAGAGGAAAAAGAGCTGTTCACAGTAGTACATGCTTGCAGTCCCAGCTTTTCAAGAGATGAAGGAGGATCACAAGTTTGAGACCAACCTGGGCAACTTAGTGAGCGCACATTTCAAAACAAAAAATACAAAGGGCTGGGAGTGTAGCTCAGTGACAGAGAACTTGTTAGCTACTCAAGGTCCTGGGTTCAAGACCCAATATCACTTCAAAGAAAATTTAGATGCCATCTTTTATCTATCAAAATGCGTGCTTGTGTGTTTGTTTTGTTTTATTAATATCTGATGGGGGGCTGGGGATTTAGCTCAGTGGTATAAGCACCTGCCTTGCAAGTAGGCGGTTGTGAGTTCAATCCCCGGTACTGACTTAAAAAAAAAAAAATCTGATGGATGGGCTCAGCGGCACAGCGCCTGCCTGGAATCTGATGCTGGCCAAGTAGTGAAATAGGAATTCTCACCCTAGAAAGCAGCAAATTTTGTTATTAACAGATTGACTCAAGGCCACACCCTTTAGCCCACTAAACTCATAAACTGTAAGAAAAACAAGAGAGTAGTAACCACAGTATTTATAGATAAAGATTTACTGCTGCAACATTATTTTATAATAGGGAAAACTCTGTAAGCAGCCAAAACATTACGTATGAATGAATGTAGCCAATAAAAACCACATTCTCAAGGAATGATACATTTACATGATGAGAAAAATACTTAAGATATGCTATGACATTTTTAAAAATCATGACCCAGCGGTGCAGAGTGGCACACTCTTGTGGTCCAGCACTCTAGGAAGCTGAGGAAGAGCACTAAAAGTTCAAGCTCACTCTAAGACCCTGTCTCAAAAAAAAAATTACAAAAGGGGTGTGGGCATGCCAAGGCCCCAGGTTCAATATCCAGTACTGGGGAAAAAGTAAAAAATAAATGCATGACCTGGTACTATCTACATACATAGCAGGACTTAAATTTTGTTCCTTGTTCCATGACTTTGTGTGAAAAGTGTAGAAAGAAATGTACCAAATCCTTATGGGGGTTTATTTCTTTATATTTTTCTAGACATTTTTTATTACCTATAATCAACACATATTCTTATTGTCAGAAATAGTAAATATCCTCGTTTTTTTTTTTGTTTGGTTGGGTTTGGTTTTTGCAAAAGTAGCCAGGCAGGCTGAAGCACCTCCCTGACCTGCTATGAGTAGAAATTACTGATTGGACTTTCCTCACTCACTTCCTGGCACCTTGGAAACTTGTCCCTCACCCTGCTGGCCTGGCCACTTTACCTGGTAGGTCACCTGCATTCCTCCCCCAGTCTCACCTTCCTTAGATCCTGCCACCCCCGGGCCTTTGCACTTGCTGGGACCCCTTCACAGAGCACCTTCCTCAACCCTGAGCCTGTGCAAGCTGCAGCCATCTGCCCCTCCCTTCCTCAGAACCTTAACAACCACAGTTTGGCAAGATTTCAAGTTGGCAATAATCTGTCTCGCACTTCCCCTGTCCCCATGCACCTGACACAGTAGTGAGCCCGAGGAACAGACAAGCACAAACCCAACCAGAGTGTCGCTCTTTGCCATCAGCTTGCTTTCCGTGTTGAAATCACAGAGCTTCTCTGCCCCTGTCTGTGGTCAAGATTGTTCCTGCATCCGGGGCTTTTGCTCCTGTCCTGCCTGGCCTTGGCCATCCCCTCACACTGAAGACCTCTTCCAAAGTTCCACTGAGGCTCTGTCCCCCAAGCTTGGGGTCTCCCCTGCTTGTACGGGCACCCCCAACTCCTGTCTCAGCACCACATGTCCGTGTCATTCATTATCTGGCCGGGGCACCTAACCCTTGCATGAATCCCTAATGACGGTGCCCATAGCGTGGGCTCCCTGCCTGAGCACCACAAGCCTAAATTTCTGGGTTTGCCTCTAGCTGTGGAAATGGGAATCAGCCTCTGACACCCCTAGGGAGCTGGCTGAGGCCTGATAGCCCAGTCCTGCCCAAAGCCTTGGATCCAGCAGGTCTGGGCTTGGACCAGAGAAAGTGTCTTTGGGAGAAGCTTCCAGAAGAAGTTGTGGTCCCTGGTCATGGGATACACTTCAGAGACCACAGATCAGGGCTGGGGTGTAGCTCGGAGACACGGTGCTTGCCCAGGCCCTGGGTTCAGTTCTGTGTTGCAAACAAAACAAAAACACAGACCTAGAGTAACTACTATCCCCTAGTCCATACCTGACCCACAGGAATTCTATGAAGAAATCCAAATTTCCATCGGATTAGAATCTTTCTAAATCAGGTGTGGTAATGCATGGCTATAATCCTAGCCAGGAGGATTTCAAGTCTGAGGTCAGCCTAGGCTGCACTGAGACGGTCTTAACTTCCCACCACCACCCACATACAAATAAAATAAATAAAATTAAAGGAGTGTTCCTGGGTGCAGCCATCACTGAGGCTGCCCACTCTATCCCCAAATCCTCCACTGGAAACTGTCTCTCTGGAGCCTTTAGGACCTGCCAACTGTGTGACTTCAAGACAGGAGCTGTGTCTTCCAGTGCTTGCAGCCTGGCCCAGCCTGGGCCAGGCGGTACATTGTCCCAGGAGAACCTGGGCCAGCACCCTTGAAGTCTGCAGCTGGGCCACTGTTTCTCATTTTCAGCTTATTTTCTGCAGCCTCCACTAGGATGAGGCAGGAACAGGACAGCCAAAATCTCTGAGGGTGACCACTTGTCACCCCAGGGCCCGTACAGTCAAGCGCACTCCTGACCCTGGCGGGGAGGCCTCCACGATGAGAACCAGCGAGGCCAAAGCGGAGGCTGAAGGAGACCTATGTAAGGTTTCCCATTATTTGGGACCCGAGTGAAGGGTCTCTGGATGAAAACATCCACAGCTAACCCCAGTGACTGGTGTCCTGGTAAGAAGAAGAAACACAGAGACACAGAGGGAAAAGCTGGCCAAAGACAGAGACAGAAGTGGCAGAGTAACCCCACGAGCCACAGAAGCTGGGGGGGCGACAGAAGGAGCCTCCCCAGAGCCTCGGGAGGGTGCAAGCCTGGCCTGCAGCCTAATTTCACATCGCCGGTCCCCATGTCGTGAGAGTACATTCTGTTGTCCTGAGCCACCCAGTCGGCCCTGCACTCCCTCTCGGGTCCTGGTCCAGCCCTGAGAGCTGCCTCCTCCTTTCCTCCCTCTCTTCCCCTTCACGATGGGAACTGACCCTCAGTCGGTGCCCCCCACCCCAGCCCCAGGCTCCCTGGTATCTCCCACACACTCTGCTCAGCCTTCGAGGCCTCAGCCCCCCGGGTCTCCTCAGGCTCTGCAGCCCGGCCCCTCCCAGCCCCTCCGCTGAGCCTCTGCCCATGCTGTGCCCTCTGCCTAGACCACCATCCCCTCGACAGTGGTAGGCCTCGATGGACACTGCCCGGCCTGGGGCATCTCCCTCACCCTGCTTCCCCTGCTCCGCCACACCTGAAAACCCATTGCGCTGGGTCACTCCTGGGCACCCAGCTCGGAGCCAGCTGCACTCCTAATGGGTCCTGGGTGACCCAGAGAAATGTGTTTGAGCAGAGTCAGTGACACTGGGCCTTAGGGATCTACGGGGTGTGTGGTCTGGCCTCCCACACCTAGCAGATAAGACAGCTCTCCACTTCCTTCCTTTTTTATTCCTGTACTTGTCTTAACTTATTTTTCTTTTTATATACAGCCCTGTTATCTTCCTGCTTTTTCATTCTGTTCTGTCACGACGGGAGGGTTTGAGGGGTGCTGACTGTTTCTCCTGGTTCCTGGACATATGTGTCCCACCTGTCTTGAGTCCCTGGTCCCTCCCCCACTGACCACACCCAGGGAGGACAGAAATCCCCTCTCTGCCACCTCCATCCCACCGTGCTCTCCAGTGCCAATGTGTCTGCAGGGAAACGCTGCCACCTGCTACAGTGGATCGCCATTCTGTAGCCAGTGACCGCACCCTCCCAGCCGGGGCTTGGGGCCAGCTTGCCCTTCTGAGCTTGGGGTCAGTGGCAGGTAGGGCAAAGGGCAACTACAGAGTCCCTGTCCCCAAGATGCCTGCAGCAAGGCTGGAAGCATCTCAACTTCTCCCCTTCAAGAACACCCTCGTTGCCGTGGCTACAGCAGAGCCCACTCTGGTCCAAGGCTTCGCAGGGAGGGTCTCCAGGGACCCCGGTACTCACAGTGCAGCCAGGCGAGTCCCCGGGGCATGGTGGTGCACTGGGTCCCCCAAGAGCAGAGGCACTGTCACCGGCTGTGTGTGCAAAGGCGTGAGCAGTGTCTACATGGCCTCAGGTCAGCAAAGGCGGCCACCAAGTCCAGGCAGGCTGGCCAGGAGGAGGTGCTGGACAGCAGGCAGAGGGCAGATGCTCCTAGGCACAGTGACCCTATCTCCCTGGCAGGGCAGTGGACAGCCTGGGGGTGGCGGTTCCCTGTCCCATTGCAGCCTAGGAGCTGGCGGTGGCCGGTGGCCTCAGGGTCTTCCTTCTTGAGGAAGGGCAGGATCCCAGCAGGTCCCTCAGAGTCTCAGGCTGGGTGGTGCTTTCTCCGATTTCCCGACTGCAGCTGCTCAGTGTGAAGTCTGGCTCTGGAAAAAGAAGGAGGAGGGAAACTGATTATGTAAGAGCCGTGCTGCCACTCAGCCATCAGCCAGGCAGAGGACCCGCCACGCTGCTCCCTGCACTGGGATGCCCTGCCCTGGCTGTCAGCCACCCACCTGGGGACGCAGGCTTACTCAAGACATGACTGCAGGACACCGGAAGGGCTGCCCCTGGCCGGAATGAGTTACGATAACCCTGGCTGGCTGGAAGCCTCGGGCAGGAGCAAAAGCAAATCAAGAATGCACGGGCAGTAGGCGCACAGCCCAGAGGCTGCCTGGATGAGGTGACACCAGAGACAGGCAGGAGGGACTCCGGCTGCAGGTGACATGGAGAAGCAATAGAATGCCAGCTCTCCACCCGTCTCCAGACAAGGTGCCTCCCTGCTGGGTGAAGTTCTGATTGTCTAGTTACCTTTGAATTCCAGAAAACAAACACTTCTTCTAGTATCATTGTGTCATGAATCATTTCTAGCGTAAGTATGTTCCAAATATAAATTATATAGGCTATGCTTATGCTAAAAAATTATTCATTGATGCTAGGCATGGTGGTGTAAAGGAGAGTTCGGGGCCAGCCTGGGCTACAAAGTCAGTTCGAGGCCAGCCTAAATGATCTAGAGAGACCCTGTCTCACAAGCAAACAAAATAAAACACATTATTCATTGTTTTCCTGCTATTCCACATCAATCAGATACAACTTATGTCATATATTATATCTAATATATGTAACACTTATTTCATATATATTTTTTTAAACATTTGGCAACTCTGTGATAATATGGGAGCCCTTGGGGCGCTCTCTCTTTCTGAGCTTTCTATGTTCTAGACCCAGGGTCAAGGCCTTTATATTCGTTAAATCCTCAAAACTATTTAATGAGACCATAAAAAGCTTTTTATCAGTGAGGAAGCTGAGATCCAGAAAGGTTAAGATCACCCAGCTTGTAAGGAGCACACGGCAGGATTTCAGGCTGGTTGTCATTCTGGACAGTGGCCCCTCCTGGGAGCCCAGTGTTCTTTCGGTCATCCCACCCGGTGCTCGGTGCTCGCCGGGCTCTCTGAGGTACAGAATACTGCCTCCATTTTGTAGATGAGGCCGGGCTGGCCAGTAGGGGAGCCTGATTTAGGCCTCAGTTTCTCAGCGGGTTCTCGTCTGCCCCCTTGAGCCCCTTCCTCCCCTGTGGTCTGGGGAATGGCCACTGGTGGAGGATGTGAAGGGAACTGGGTAGGATTTGGGGGCCATTCCCACAGAATAAACGGCAAGTGCTTCCCCTTGGGCCAGGATGTGGTTCGCTACATGCCCCAGGCCCAGGGTTCCATCCCCGGCCCCTGGCAGCTGCCCTGCCTACAGTGTCCACTGCAAACACTACCCTTTTGGCTGTTGAGTTCTTTTTTGTTTCTTCAGGTTTATAAAGGTATAATTTACAAAACAGGAAATTCAATTTTTCCCCATGTGCAATTCTAAGAATGTTGACAAACACATACAGTCATGGAACCATGATAGTAATCAAGGCAAAAACCATCTGCACACACCCGGAGAAGCCCCTCAATGCCACTCAGGCACTATCACCTCCACCGGGCCAGCACTAAGCACAGCCTGTCTGGTTCCCAGCCAGCACTTTTCCCACGCGGTCCCCTCTGTCCCACACAGAGTGGCAGGGCCGCCTCTCCCCCGCAGGCTGTGCACTGGGGCTCCATCATGGCGCTGTGTCAGTGGCCCCCTCCTGCCCCTTGCTGAGCAGCAGTCCATTGTGTAGAAGGACCATTGTTTGTCCGCCCACCTGGGCGGCATCTGGGCTGTGCCCAGCTCTTGATGGTAAACAAAGCCACTAGGTGTGCCCAGGTTTTGGTGCGGCTGGAAGTTTCCATCTCCCTCAGGTCGTGCCCCACAGCTGGGACCTGGGCCGCCACCACTGAGTCCCTTGCTCAGAGCTCCCCACAGGGGCTCAGCACTCGGGCCACCCAGCCCCGTGGCCTCTCTGATCCTTACCCCTTCTGCCTCTGCACCAGCGAGGCCTGAAGCTGAACCCCAGCACGGTCCTGACTGCGCTCATCTGACTGCTGGTGAAACCACATGTGTGAGAGCAGGGGTCACCTTCACATTGACTGTATCAAGTCCCGAGCCTGGGCACCATCCGGGGCTCACTCTGAACCCTACAGCAATGGGGGCAGTGGGAGAAAGTCAAGGAGGCCACCGAGGTTGCCTGGTGACAGAAGCCAAAACTCGGGAAGAGGTACAAGCAAGCAGGCCTGTGATGGATAAGGACCAAAAGACTCAGGGCCCCTCCCAGGCCAATGAGACCAGACTGGGAGTCTGCGAGCCTTTTTTTTTGTTAAATGAAAAGATAAAACAAAATTTCATAACAAAACAATTGCAGAATATCATAATCCTAAAAGAATGGCCAAAGTATTACTCAGAGCAGAAGTCGTAGACTAAAAACAACTTTTGGGTTTTTTCTTTTTTCTTATTTTTTTGTTTTGGTTTTTTGAGACAAAATCTTGTTGTGTAGTCCAAGCTGGTCTCAAACTCACAACTACCCTACTCCCTCAGCCTCCCCAGTGCTGGGATTAAAGGTGTGTGGCATCACACCCAGCAAAAAAGATTTACAAAGAAACAAACAGGATTGGGCGGGCATGGTGGTACAGGCCTGTAATCCCAACACTCACTCGGGCTGAGGCAAGAGGATCACCACGAGGGTGAGACCAGCCTGGGCTACACAGTGAGCTCAAAGCCAGTCTGAACTACAACCTGAAGTATTACATACATCAGAAAATCTGTGAGCCTTCTGTCCCCAAGAGCAGGCCTTTCCTAATCCTCAGAGGGCTTGGGGCTGCCTCTGTCTCCCTCTCTTTGTCTCATTCTCTTTTTCTGTCTCTCTCTGCCTCTGTCTGTAGCCCCTCTCTCCATCTGTCCCTCCCTCCTCCTCTCTTCCCTCCCCTTCCCCTCCCTTTCCTCTCCTCCTTCCCCTCTTTCTCCTCCTCCTTCTCCCCCCTCCTTCTCCCCCTCAGAGGAGGTGAGTGAGGGCTGGAAACCCTAACCCTCTCCAGCCCCACCCCTGGGGCTTAGAGCATCACTGAGAAGCTCACGAGGGAACAGTTGTGTGGGAAACTTAAGCACAGGCACAGTGATCTTAATAGTTCAGCAGTGACGAGGCCTTCAAAGTCACAGAGACAACTTAGAAGTGAATATTAATTTCTATCCGGTTATGGTTTCAGGGTACTGGGAGGACCAGGGTCAGGGAGAGGGCAGATACGTGGGGAGGGGTGAGGCAACAAAGGGCTGAGCCTTCCCACCAAAAGGGCTGGTGGGAAGAAGTGATATGAGATGCCCTTGAGGAGAGGATGGGCAGATAGACAGATAGATAAATAGGTGATAGATAGGTGATAGATGATAGATGGCTTTTTAATGTTAAAAGTGCTGTGTGTAAAAAGCAGTTCTGTGTGCTTCTGTGTGCAGAAGCAAACAGCAAACCCTACTGTTTATAATTTACACTGGCTGGATGTGGTGGTGCACACCCAAATCTCAGCACTCTGGGAGGCTGAGGCAGGAGGATCATAAGTTCAAATCTAACCTGGGCAATTTAACAACTTAGCAAGTCTCTAAATAAAAGATAGTAAAAGTCTCAGAAAACCTTGGGTCCAATCCTCAGTGTCACTGGAAGAAGGGGGGGGGTTAAAAATAAAGCAGAGTGTGGCAGTGCACGCCTGTAATTCCAGCACTGAGAAGGCTGAGGCAGGAGGATCGCTGGGAGTTCGAGGCCAACCTGAGCTGCATAGTGAGACGCTCTATCAAAACAAAACAAAACAGACATATATATCTCCACATTGAACTACCTTATTCTTTAATTCAGATGCACAAAACTTGGATTCTGAAAAAATAAAAACTTTACTAACGGGATTTCTGTGCTAGGCTCCTGCTGTGATATCTGCCCAGGTCAGGCCTCAAGGACCTGCTCACCCTGGGACTTTACCACCCCTGTCTCTCCAAAGGCACCTCCTTTGGTCCTTTTGTGCCCTACATGAGGGCAGTTTGACTATGAGGCCTGTGCTCTGCCCTAGAGGAGCACTTGCCAGTGACCACTGACACCACCCCCAGAGATCTCAAATCCCAGGCTGCCATCTGTGGAACACAACACACCACCTCGGAGGGGCTGGAAATAATGATCATTTGTTATTTTTCATGAAACGGAGGAACTTGGCTGATCTAGGCTGAGCCCCACTGACCCGGCTGGGCTCTGCTCCCCCAGGCCGGCTGCTCATGCCAGCAGGGCCCCGGCCACTCCAGCTTGGCACCTCTGGGTGCCTCAGCCCCAGACAGGGCATCCTCAGCTCTTCTCCCAGCAGCCATGGTGAGTTCCAGCAAAGGGAGCAAAGGCATCAAGGCCCCTGAGGTCCTCGACTCAGAGCAGTGACACCACCACCTCCCTTCCATGGGGCCCAAGAGCGGGAATCCACTGCAGACGTCCTAGGAGGGAGACGCACAGTATCATTGTGAAGGGTAGCATTGCATGTGCATGAAGAATTGGGCCATGTCTGCAACCGATCCATTCCACCTCCCCAAAACATTCTTCTCCCCTGAGAGGCCAGGCCTAAGAGTTCCAGGAGACCCAGTACTGCGTCACCTGCCAACCTGACTACTTAGCTGTAAATAGGACAGGACCGTAAAGGCCTCCGGGCCCTGCACATAAGCCACATCCTAGAGGCAGAGAACGAGGATCTTGCAGAGAAAGACCAGGCTGGCTGAGACCGCAGGGCCGCCAGGCGCCCAGCCCCACCTCCTCCTGCAAATCAAACCACATTCCCTGAAGGCTGTGGGAGGCACAAAGAGCTGTCACAAGAAGTGAGTCACATTTGTCCAAGTCAGGGAGGAGGTGGGAGAAAAACAGGACTGAGTTTAGGCCATAGACAAAGGGGGAGACAATCAAGAGCAGACACAGGAGCTATTCATTCTGGTCAGCTTCATAGGCTCAGGATCAATATTTCTGAGTAATTTTTTCCCTTCCACCCCTGCTCTACCAGCATGAGGTTTCAGTGCTGGGAAACATGCATCTAGCACGTAATTTATTCGGGCCCACACATAAAATGTCAGTCTCATTCCCAGAGGGGCCTGCATCGGACCCAGTCTAGACAAGTCCACTCTGCAAGCAAGATCTGGGATGAGCTGTGTGACTTGTTTTGACCAGTGGGAGACACTGGTGCATTTGAGTTTGCCCCATCTTGCTTCTGGGAAGGCTTTGCATTGTATGATTAAGCCAGGGAGCTTCTTATGGGAGGCACTGCTGGGACCTAGATCAGCGGGCCCAGTCCAAGTCAGGCCTGGGTCTCAGTCAACTCACAGAATTGTGAGAACTAGTCTTCTTGTTTACTTTAAGCCTCTAAATTTTGGACTTGTTTATTATATGGCAAAAACTAACTGATAAAACATAAAGGTGTGTCAACTCTATAGAATGCTCTGTAAAGCTGGGCATGGTGGCCTATAATCTCAGGAAGTTGAGACAGGAGAATCACTGTGAGTTTGAGGCCAGCCTGGGCTACGTAGTAAATTCAGAGCCAGCCTGAACTGCATAGTGAGACCCTGTCTCAAAATAATAATAATAATAATAATAATAATAATAATAATATTCTGTAAAAAGAACAATTGCAGACCAAGAACATTCTAGGAGTGGTTAGCTACCTTCTCTTCTCAGAATGCAGCTCAGTCTTAGGCCAGGAGGCCTCCAAGGACCAAAGTTGGCTGTCATTTCCCCAGGACTCAGCTCAGATTCTTTCGTTGGAGAGAGACTTTCTAGAATTTAGAACTGATCAAAATTTATGTGCTCTGCCATACTTGATACTTTTGCCAACTTTTTATTATGGAAATTGACAAACACAAACAGGTTAGAATAGCATAAGAGACCCCCCCACACACACACACACATGACCATTTTCAGCTTCAAAAATTGTGAATATTCTATCATTCCAGATTTACCCTTCCCGCTATTTTTCCCCCTGAGGTTTTTTGTTTTGTGGGTTTTGTTTTTTTTTGTATTTTTACCGGTACCAGGGATGGAAACTCACACTCACGACCACAGGCTTGCAAGGCAGGCACTTATGCGGCTGAGCTAAATCTCCAGCCTCTATCCCCTGGGTATTTTTAAAATATAAGTATAAAGCACAAGGGGGCTGGGGATTTAGCTCAGCGGCATAAGTACCTGCCTTGCAAGCAGGCAGTTGTGAGTTCGATCCCCGGTACCAATAAAAATGAAAAAGACAAAAAAATTTTAAAAATAAAGCACATAAGGATTTTTTTTAGCACATAAGGATTTTAAAAATACAAAATCAGAATATATTTATTAGACTTCACCATATTAATAACTGCTCAATATAATCAATACAGAAACATTGTTGTACAACTGTTTTGTTTTGTTTTGTTTGTTTGTTTTTGAGATGGAATCTCACTATGCAGTTCAGACTGGTCATCAACTCACTCTGTAACCTATACTGGCCTTGAACCGACAGCAACCTCCCTGCCTCAGCTTCCCGAGTGCTAGGCTTTCAGGAATCCCCACACACCCAGCTTTTTTTTTTTTTTTTTTTATGTCTTTCTTTAGTTATTTTGTTTAAATCAAGAACCAACTAAGTCATCCATACAGTGCATTTGATTGATGCGTCCCTTAAGTCTTTTTTCTTTCTCTTGTTTAAAGGTATCATTAGAAAGAAAGAGATAGAATAATTCTCATATCATAAAAGTCACCATGATAAAATGTATGATTTAGTAAATGAGGAAGTTTTTATTGTTTGCTTTTGTTTTTAGTGTGCTCACCGTATTATACAACAGTCACAAATACCTAATTCCTGGACATTTTTATCCTCCCTAAAATCAAGAATTCCTTAGTAGTCTGGCTCTGTTCTCTCTTTTCCTTACCCCCTGGCAACCACGAATATCCTTTTTGTCTGTATGGATTTGCCTGTCCTGGACATTTCATACAAAGTGAATCATACACCATGTGGTTCTTTTCATCCGGTTTCATTCAGTAGCAAAATGTACAGGGTTCACTCATCTGTAGCATGCTACAAACTGAAAGTTTATGTCTCTCCAACATTTAAATGTTGAAAAGCCCTAACCCCTAATATAGTAGTATTTGGAGATGAGTCTTTGGAAAGTGATTAAGGTTGGATAAGGTCATAAGGTTGGGCCCCTCATCGTGTGATTAGTGCCCTTAAAGAGGAGACATCAGAGCACGCTTCTCCCTTCTACCTCCCTTTCCTCACACAGGGGTCATGTAATTACAGAGTGACAGAATGATCAAGGAACCATCTGTAATCCAAAGAGAGAGTAGAGTTCTTGCCAGAAATCTGCAACGCTAGCACCCTGAACTTAGACTTCCAGCTCCCAGAACTGTAAGAAAATTCCTTTCTGCTGTTTAAGCCACTTAGTTTTCAGTATCTTGTTATGGCAGCCCAGAGCCTAAGGCACAGCATATAGCCATGTAGGCTGAGTTCCCTTATCAAAAATGCTTGGGCCCAGAACTATTTCTGATTTCAGACTCTTTTTTTTTTTTTTTTTGGAAAGTTTGCATATACATAATTGATAAGCTGGGGGTGGGCCCAAGTCTCAACATGAAATTCACTTAAGCTTCACATACACCTCACATGGGGCTGGGGATTTAGCTCAGCGGCATAAGCGCCTGCCTTGCAGGCAGTCGTGAGTTCGATCCCTGGAACCGATAAAAACGAAAAAGACAAAACAACAACAACAACATACACCTCACACACGCAGCCCAAAGGTGACTTTATATAGTAATTCTAGTGCACCTGTGTTTTCACTGAAACTTGTCACGGGAGGCCAGGTGTGGGATTTCTGCTTGTAATATCATGTCAGCATTCAAAATATTTCAGATTTTGGAACATTCTGGATTTCAGATTTTCAGACTAAGAATACTCCACCCGTACTCCATTCTTCCTTAATGCCAAAAAATACGTTATCATGTAACTATGGCACATTTCTTTTCCATTCATCAGCTGGCAAGCATTTGGGTTATTTCTGCCTTTTGGAATTGATGAATGTTACTGCAGCAAACATTCATGCAAGCTTTTGTGTGAAAAGACATGGTGGCACACACCTGTAATCCCAGCACTTGGGAGGCTGAGGCAGGAGCATCACTGAGCATTCAAGGTCAGCCTGGGGGATGTAGTGAGTTCAAGACCAGCCTGAACTACATAGCAAAATAAACAAAAGGAAAATGTTCTCAGTTCTCTTGGGTAGAGTTCAGTTCTCAGTTCTCAGTTCTCTTAACCTCAGGAATACTATATTCCAAGACCCCCGCTGGATATCTGAAACTCCAAATAATGTCAAGTGCTGTACATGGTATGCCCATTAACATATAGCTATGATAAGGTTTCATATGATAAATCAGGCACACTGAGCAATTAGTAACAATTAACTATGGATCTTAGGAACCTCACATATGTTTAGACTCTTCTTTTTTTTTTTTTTTTTTTTGTACCAGGGATCGAACTCATGACCATGTGCTAGCCAGGCAGATGTTTATGCTGCTGCTGCTGAACTAAATAATTGGACAGAGAACTTTCACCTTTCCACTTAAAGGGAACATTTCACGCTTTTCTCTGGCACATCTAGATTCCCAGTTTCATTACCTTTGTGCTCCGACCCACTTGTCCCACACTTGTTTTTTTTTTGTTGTTGTTGTTGTTGTTGTTTTTTATCGGTACCGGGGATCGAACTCACGACCGCCTGCTTGCAAGGCAGGTTCTTATGCCGCTAAGCTAAATCCCCAGCCCCTACTATTTGTCTTTTTATTGCGGCCATCCCCGTGGGTATGCCTGGTATTTCACCATGGTTTAGATTTGTATCTCCATGATGGCTAATGATGTCAAGCATCTTTTCATGTCTTATTGGTCATTTGTGCATGTTCTTTGGAGAAATGTTTACTCAAATTCTTTGCTCGTTTTTAATTTCATTGCATTTTTTATTCTGGTTATTAGACCTTTATTAGATATGTGATATGCAAATATTTTAATCTTTTTTAGGTATTGGGAACTGAAATTAGGACTTTTGCACTGACATCCCCAGCCCTTTTTGTATTTTTAATTTTGAAACAGATCCCACTAAGTCGCTAAGTTTCCCAGGGTACTTGAACTTAAACTTCTCCTGTAAAACTATTATTTCCCCACTTATGTTTCTGGTACTGTTAAAATCAGTTGACCGTAAACACAAGGATTTATTGTTTCTGTATTCTCAATTCCTTTTTTTCCCCTCTTTTTTTGGTCTGAGACAGGATCTTGCTAAGTACTAAGTAGCCTTTGAGCTGCAGTCCTCCTGCCTCAGCCTCCCAGAGTGCTGGGATTATAAGGCCGGCTCAATTCTATTCCCAGAATTGCATGTCTATTCTTATGCCAGTAGTACCGCACTGTTTTGATTTCTGTAGCTCGGTGGTGAGTTTTGAGCTCTCAGAGTATTTAAATTCATTATAAACTTTCCTTTTTGATCAGTTGTTTGTAGAGACAGAGTATTATTGATTGCTACATTGTCAAGGCTGCCCTTGACCTTGTGGTCCCCTGCCTCAGCTTCCAAGAGCTGGGAGTACAGAAGTGTGCTATATGCCCAGTAACTTTCCCTTTTCCTCCATACATTTGTGAAAGACGTGAGGTTACTTGTCCTCCTACAGATTTCCCGTGCTCTAGATTTGGCTGATCACATCCTTGAATGTCATTTAACATTTTTAAAAATTTTCTGTATTTCTGTCATTTCAATCAAGAGGCTTCACTGTGCTTTTCCCCCTGCCCCAGGACCAGTGGTTGAATTGGAGGTTGTCTACCACTGATCTATGTCCACAAACACACCCTCAGCCTTTTAAAATTTTTATTTTGAGACAGAATCTCACAAAATTGCCCAGGCTTGATTCAAACTTTCAATCTTCCTGCCTCAGCCTCTGAGCTGCCGGGATTATAGGCATGCACCACTGCACCTGGCTGGGCTCAAACAGAATTTGTACAGAAGTCCAGTGCTTCCTGTGTCATGACATTAAGAGGTACATAATGTGTTCTTCCTGCAGATTCATCTAGTGTAAATTTCCCATCACTATTATCTTTCACCAGACACTGCAGCCCTGAACCAGGATTTCATTAGCGGTTGACTTCCTGATTCTGTCTTTTTTTTTTTTAGTGGGTACCAGGGATCGAACTCACAACCGCCTGCTTGCAAGGCAGGTGCTTATGCTGCTGAGCTAAATCCCCAGCCCCTGATTCTGTCTATCTACATTTATTTCCTGTATTCTTCTATAAAGTGGAGTATTCCCTCATCATCTATTTTATTTTCTTTTTTCTTATTTTCAAGTTTGGTCTACATATAAAAAGCAAGATAAAAGCCAGATTTGTTCCCTTTCCCAGTTTTCAGAATGAGTGTTCTTTGGTATCCTCTAAAAAAAAATAATTAGAATTTTTAGTATCATTTTGAAATTAATCTTTTAAAAGTTTTTATGCTTTATTAAGCGTTAGTTATGCTTTATTATGTCATAAAAATACGTGCAATCACCATAGGTAAAGTTTTGTTATTTTTTGTTGTTTTTTATATTTATTATTTGTTATCATTATTTTGCTTCTTTAAGACAGGCTCTCGGGGCTGGGGATTTAGCTCAGCGGCATAAGCGCCTGCCTAGCAAGCACGAGGTCCTGAGTTTGATCCCGGATATTGTAGTTAGGGCTAGTTTTGAACTCACTGTGGCCTCCAACTCGCGGCAGCATCCCAAAGGCTGGGATTGCAGTTTACTCCCATGCCCAGAAAGTAGAGTGTTTACTTCTTTTTGCCTGCACCAGATTGGCCTGTACAGTGCCCCTGACAATCTCCGTTCCCTTTAGTATTTCTTTCATTATTTTTTGTTTGTTTGTTTGATTGGAGGCTGGCTGGTTTGGATTGGTTTTCGTTTTTTGAGACAGGGCCTCACTTTGTAGTTCGAATTGTCCTTGACCTCGCTGTGTAGCCCAGGCTGGTCTCAAACTCTTGGCGATCTTCCTGCCTCAACCTCCTGAGTGCTGGGATCTCGGGTGTGTGCCACGACACCCAGCCGATTTTTATGGTATTTGTTAGTGTTTATTAATCAGGGCTGTCCTACCCACAGCCCTTGGCCCTGCACAGCAGGTCCTAGCAGATCACGAACTTTGAACGCAGCTCTACATCTGGACAGCAGCGTGCCTGTGAGCATGGGCATTAGTTGCTACTACGCAAACAGGTGGGCTTTCTCGGTTAATTATTAAAATGAAGGTGTGTTAAATTAAAATAATTTGTTAGCAGCTGTGGTATAGATTTGGGTTTGGGGAGGGTACTGGGATTTTTTTTTTTTAAACCAGGAATTGAACTCACACCTTATGCTTGCCTGACAGGCATTTACCCTGCTGAGCTAAACCCTGGGCCCCAGCTGGGGTACAGGAATCACAAAAATGTATCAAAATAGTTTTCTGGAAAAAAAAATAGCTCCCTGCTCTTGCTATTTTTGCGATTACCTACGTAATATTCCTAATGTTGCAAAAATAAGCGGTTGCTTATTAAGTTTTAGAATGCGTAAAATTCCAATCAGGCATTCAATTCAAAGAAAAATGTGACCCTGGTCGCGGTGGCGCTCTTCTGTAAGCCCAGCATTCTGGGAGACTGAGGCAGAGACATGGAAGGTTGGAACCCAGCCTGGGAAATTTAGCAATTTAGTGAGACCCTTACTCAAAAGTAAGAAAAAATAAAAATAAAAAGGACTGGGGAGGTAGCTCAGTGTGAAGGCCTTGAGTTTGAACCCTGGTATAGAAAGAAAGAGGCAGGGAGGGGGGTTCCTGAAACAGTGTCTTACTGTGTAATTCAGGTTGGAGAGGGAGGGAGAGAGAGAGCTGGCCTCAAACTCACAGCAGTCCTCCTGCCTCAGCCTCCCGAGTGCTGGGATTACAGGTGTGCACCACCACACCTGGCAAGAGAGAAAATTTTGATCATGTCTCTACTAGACTTTTGCAAGACCTTTCCTCCCAGCGAAACATTCCTTACTTCACAATACCACCTTACTTGTGTCGTGGCTTTTTGGCAGGATGTGCCTGTTTGAACAACTATTTTTTTTTTTTTTGTCTTTTTCATTTTTATGGTACCGGGGATCGAACTCGCGACCGCCTGCTTGCAAGGCAGGTGCTTATGCCGCTGAGCTAAATTCCCAGCCCCAGAACAACTATTTTTTTCAAGGGTAAAGCACACAAATAGTAAAATTAGATAAAAATTTTGTGACAAGCATCTTGAAAACTCACTAGGAATTGTGACCTCTCCCTCCAAACCAGACATTGATGTCTACATTTCATAAAAACAAGGTCAGGGGTCAGGGATTTAGCACAGCAGCTAAAGCATCTGCCTGGCAAGCATGAGGTTGAGATTCGATCCCCTGTACCAGAAAAAAAAAAAGGTCAAAGATCCCACTTATTTCACCTGTGTTGCTCTGTTATTATTGTTATAATAAAAAATATTTTGGAAAAGCAAGTTCTGTTACTCACATACCTGAACTATGGTGTATGTTTCATATGCAGCCCAATACAATTCTCCTGCTATGCTCGCAGCCCAAGTAAAACAAACTCAGGGCATCTCAAGATGAAAAGAGCAACAGGCCTCTGCAGAAGTGGAGCTTCCAGTCTCTAGCTTTTCCTGCCCCTTTTTCCCCTCTGCAGACAGATGAATGTTTTGGATAGTTTGTGGTTGATCCTTGCATTGTTCATATTTTAAAATAAAAACATAAATTTCTTATTTCCTTTTCGCCCACAGAAAGAAGCATACTATGTGTGTTCTTTCATGCCTTACTCTGTGTGTGTGTGTGTGTGTGTGTGTGTGTGTGTGTGTGTAACTACAGATCAAACTCAGGTGCAGTCTAGCACTGGGCTACACCCCCAAACATTTATATGTTTTATTTTGAAACTGGGTCCAGCTAAATTATCTCAGCTAATCTAAACTTGCAATCCTTTTGCCTTAGTCTCCTGGGGTTACAGGTGTATGCTACCACATCCATCTATGTCTTAATTTTAAGAAACTATTTTAAAACAACTGGGTCTGGTGGCACACACCTGTAATTCCAGCACTCTGGAAGCTGAGGCAAGAGGATTGCTATGAGTTTGAAGCCAGCCTGAACTACTACATATGGAGACTCGACATCAAAAAAAAATAATAATAAAACAGAAAACATGAAGCAAATGTACAGTTTTATGAATTTTGGCAAAGCAATCCATCTTTTTTTTTTATCAGTACCAGGGATCGAACTCACGACTGCCTGCTTGAAAGGCAGGGGCTTATGCCACTGAGCTAAATCCCCAGCCCCAGCAACCTATCTTATAACTACCACTGTTATGGCTTGTGTCTAGATGTCCCCCCAAAGCCTGTGCAGTGGGACTTTTTCAGAGGTGGCTGGGGTCAAGGGTGTTGATCACTAAATTAGTCCACTGATTGGTTTGGCATAGTTCTCAGTGAGTGCTACTTGCCCTAACAGCAAGTAGCCTAGATGAAATATAAGGGACACAGAGGTTCATTTGCTGCTTCCTGCCTTCTGCCTGCCTGCCATGAACTGTTCCTCTTCTGTGATGCCCCTCCGCCATTCTGCCCTGCCTTGGAACCATCCAACCAAGGACTGAACCTCTACAAATTGAGCCAAATAAATTTTTCCCCTTTTAACTTTGGGTGTTGTCTCATGAGCAAACTCAATCGAGAGACAGACACTCAATTGAGAGATAGAATATGGCTAGCTAGCCCAAGCCCTCCTTGTGCTCTATCCCAATAACAACTCTGTTGCAAACACTAGTTGGATTTCTCTGTGGTTTAATCAACCAACTGTGCTGCCCTAGGCATTACCCTTGACCATATCCATTTAAAAATGCTGATACCAGGGCAGGGGGAGAGGAGGAATGGAAGGGGAAATAACAATAAAGATGTGCCATGTACAGGAACCCAATAACCTCAATGAATGTAAACATTCTAGAGCTAGGAATGTAAACATGGGCTAAGATAAACATCATCAAAGGGAATGAAAAAAGGGGATAAGGGAACTGGAGGCTGAGAGAGAGAATGGGGAGAGAAGGGGAAAGGGGTTAAAAAAGAAAGCAAAAGCTGCAATATACACATGTAATCATTCTCAAGACAATTGTGAACTAGATGAACTGCAAACGTGTATGAGTACTTTGGTGTCATGTGAAAACCACGGGGAGGACAACGAGATGCCAGCCCCTTCCTGTTAGGGCCTTTCACAGGATGCAGGGAGGAGAACAAGATGCCAGCCACTTCCTGTTAGCGCCATTTGTGGGCTGCGGTGGGGACAATCAGATGCCAGCTCCTCCTGGCGTGCAGGCTGGGAGACAAGAAGAGCCACCACCCACCACCCCCGTCCCATGAGCGACAGACTGATTCAGAGAAACACAGGTTGAGATGATAGCAACTGAAGTAAAATCAACTTAATGCTCGGAGTGTTTAGGGTTTCCCTGACTTTGTAGGCCTAAAGCTGGGAGTCTGAGCATCTATTCAGAGGGAAACGATAGGCAATGTAGCATCTATGGGGAAACTCCTTCTGAAGGTGGTGGCCATTGTTAATTCCCTATCATCTTGTTTTAAAGTCCTACATCTTTCCCATTGTTTTGTTTGGCTTGTTTATTCTGTTTTATCTTGTTTGATTTTGTGACATCTGATGGTATGGGCAGTTGTTTCAAAGATAACAAGATATATTATGGTAGCTGTTTAGGATTTACTATTATCTTGTTTTGAAGTCCTGTATTGCATTCCTTGTTTTGTTTTTATTGGTTCTTTTCTGTTCTGTTTTGTTTGATTTTCCTACGTCTGATATGGGCAGCTATTTTGAAGAGGCATTATGGTACCCATTATAATTTCCTATCATCTTGTTTTGAAATGCTGTATCACATGATTTTGTTTTGACTAGCTTTATTCTATTTTATTTTGCTTGGTTTATTCTCTTTAAAATTAAAAATTTACAAATAAAAATTTAAAACTGTTGATAACTCTTTTAAATCTACTGGTTTATACCTTCTATCTTACCCCACTCTATCCCATTTATTTGTTTATTTGTTTGTTTGTTTGTTTTTGTCAATGCTGATGATTGAAACCAGGGCCTCACACTTGCTAGTGTAGTGCTCTCTATTGAGCTGCATCCAGCACCATCCCTCACAGCATTTCTGTTTAATAAATGGAGTTACTTCATACATCAAATGTATTAAAAATGTTTTAACTGAGAGGACGTTAGGCAGGGCAGATCCAGACCTTTAAGTTCCTATTTAACAAAGGCCATTGTGAACAGCTACACACAAGACTTAACCACTCAGAAGCTGCCAACTAACCTCAGCCTAGAGACTCCACCAATCAGACTCTACCCACCCACCTCTAACTAGATTCTTTCCACCCTAACCCACCCTACATTTTCTTTACCTTCCTCTCTTGTCCCATCTACAAAAGCTCTTGCCCAGGCTGCTATGAGGCGCTCTCTGTGTCTCTTCCAGTTCTGGGTACTGCCTGATTCAAGAACCACAATTTGTTCAAGTAAATGCTATTAAATCTTTTTCCCCTATGACTGGAGTCTGAATCCAGGGCCTTGCACTTGCCACTGAGCGACATCCCCAGCCCTTTTTAAAGCCTTAGTGTGGCGGCGCATGCCTGTAATTTCAGCACTCAAAAGGCTGAGGCAGGAGGCTCACCAAGGGTTCAAGGCCAGCCTAGGCTACATAGCGAGTTCAAGTGCAACCTGAACTACAAACCAAGACTCTGCCTCTAAATAAATAAATAGTGTAATAAAATTTTTATTTTGAGGAGCGTCTTGCTAAGTTCCCCAAAATGGCATCTGGAATACCTAGGGTTGTAAGTGTGTGCCACCATGCCTGGCTGTTACTATTTTGTCTAGTTTTTCTTTTAACAAGAGTTCCCAGGCAGGCTTTGCAGATTTCAGACACCTGCTGCAGCTTCTGCTCCTCTGTCGCTTTTGCTTCTGCTTCTGCTAGCTGGGTCAGACTCAAGTTCAAACCTTTTTCATGACCACAGATGCCGTTGTGTTCTTCCAACAGGAAGCGCGGACAGTGAGCTACCTGGTTTTCACACTTTGCTGATGTTGGCAGCTAGGACGCCGAGTGCCTGTATCTGTTAATTCACTGAGACTCGCTGAAGGTGATACTGTAGTCTCCTTCCTTGCTGACCGGGTCTTTTCCCATGAGGCAAGCAGTGGCAGTAGCAGACCAACAGCTTTGCCAAGAGGTCTCACAAACAGAGCATTGTGCTTTCCTCCCCCATCTGGTCTTTTTCGGAAATTAGAGAGGATCCAGGCCTGCGTGATTTGTTTTCAATGCTTGCTTCTCAAACCAAGATTGACTGAGTTGTAGATATCCCCATAAGACCCAAGCCACCTACATGACTTTTTGTAGAGTATACTCAGATTCGTGAACCAAAAGGAGTTGCTTAAAATACATTAGCATCAGCAGAGCCTTTTTCCAAGAGCAGCAGTTCTCATTTAGGGATGATTTTATCTCCTGGGGGACACTTGCCAATGTCTACAGATAATTTGGGTGACCACAACAGGGCTTCAGGTGGGTAAGGCTACTGGTATCTATGGGGAGAGGCTAAGGAAGCCCTTAAACATCTTACAATGCACAGGATGACCCCCTTAACAAAGAATTTTCTATCCCCAAAGGCCAGTTGTACCAAAGTTGAGAAACTACATCCTACAGAAATAAGAGTCAAAAAGATGCCAAAGCCATGTCCTCACTCTGAGATTCAGTGTTCTTTACTGCAGGATCCTGGTACCATGTAATGTCACCCAACACTGACCACGGTATGTGGCCCATGAATAGAGAAAATTGTCTAGTGAATGACATGACGAAGACCCCAAGGGTGACACCAGCCATGGTTGCTACAACACAGCTCTCTGCAGCCCCACCACAGAGTCCCCAGCCCCAAAGACAGTGCAGATGAAGCCGCACGGGACACCACCTTTATGCTTAATATTCGGTAGGCACCTACTATGTGAAGGCTGTGCTGGGGACAGTACTGTAAACCATGGTTCCAGGAAGAGGCACACAGGCCAGTGGAGAAGCTAAGCAGACAATAAACAAGTAGAAAAGAGGATCATGGGAAAGTGTGACCAGCTATGGGCAGGGTAAGAAACCACCGATCACTGGAGCATGGGTAAGCTGGGGTCAGGAGGCAGGAAAGCGTCCCTTAGGACGGCAGTGGTTTCAGATCTCCAGGGATCTGCCCTGGTGGAAGGCAGAGATAATTCCCAGAAGCCCTTGGCTTCTGGTGAAGAACATAGCTGGAACACTTTTATTTATTTGCAGTACAGATATTCCTTGTTTAATGACTGAGTCTGTTTAACACTGGGCTACAACCATTCGTCAGACTTAGGACCTGTCTTTTTTTTTTTATAGTTCGGTATATCTTGTTTATATTTGTGTTTTTCCGACTAGAAACACGGACAGTGAGCTACCGGATTTTCACACTTTGCTGATGTTGGTAGCTATGACGCCGAATGTCTATATCTGTTAATTCACTGAGACTTGCTGAAGGTGTACTAGTCTCCTTCCTTGCTGACCGGGTCTTTTCCCACGAGGCAAGCAGTGGCTTTGCCAAGAGGTCTCACAAACAGAGGCCTCTCAATGTCTTTTGTTTTGAGAGTATACCTTGGTAATACAGTACTGTAATTTCTGCTGATTGTACTATGCAGTATAGTATAGTACTGGAGTTTTATGTTCATAGTACTGCATGTAAGAGTTATGCCAATAAAAGCAAAATCATCAAGTTGAGTTTCCTTTGATCATCATTTCCTTGTTCTGAACATTGTAATATATACATACTACAACAATTCCTCATCTAGCAACCAGTTCATCTAACAAGCCAGTCGTGGGAATGGAACTTGATCTTACAAGAGGAGTGTCTTGCTGGGGATTGAAGTCAAGCCCTCACACATACTAGGCAAGCATTCTACCACAGAGCTATGTCCCCAGCCCTATTCCACCTTTCATTTTGAGAAAAGCACAAAGCGTTATTTAGAATAATGTTATGTGCTTATCAAAGTATGTATTTTTAAATGTGAATGACCATCTGATCAACTCCTTGGAGGACAACAATACACAGTATACATATATACATATACATGTATATATTTTTTTGAGTCAAGATTTCATGATGCAGTTCAGGCTGTCCTTGAACTCACTTTGTAGCCCAGCTGGCCTCAAACTCGAAGTGATTCTCCTGTCTCAGTCTCTCAAGTGATAGGATTACAGATGTATGCTCCCACATCAGGCTACACACAATGTATTAACCATTGTTAATTTCTTATTATCTTGTTTTGAAATTCTGTATCACTGTTTTTATTTTTTCTTTTGTTCTCTTTAAAATAAAAATAAAATAAATAGAATAAAATATGAATGACCCTAAGGAAAAACATGCAAGAAAGATACAGACTTTGAAGCTGCACTGCCTGGTCTCAAATTCTGGCTCCTCTTCACCTGAGGCTCCTCATCTGTAAAATGGGCTTGAGACAAAATTCTCAAAGGGCTGTGTAAAGGTTCACTGGGTTGCCATAAGTAAAAAGTTTAGAACACGAGCTGCAATGACTCACACTATCTCAGCATTTACTATTGCTAGTTTTTTTCACTATTAATAACAGTAAAGTAAAGATGAATCTTGAAGGACTTAAACTTTTTATTTTATTTCTGAATTATTTCCTTTATTGCTGTTGCTTTTGCATTATCAATAGAGATCTGTGGGGGGAAAAATAGTTACTTGTAAAAGAAAGAAAGGAAGAAAGAGCAGGCCATTGTGGGAACAATCAATGGGGCCCTTGAATGCTCTAAACAGCTTCTGCTTTTGGGAACCTGCTGATGTCTTTCTGAAAGGACCTCAACTCTGACCTCCGACCTCTGACCTCCAACATGTGACCTGAGTCAAGCAAGAGGGCTCGGAGTGTGTTGGAAGCTCTGTGGCTGTTTTCTGAAAAGAGGAACAGTGAGCAGAGGGACCCCACAGCAGGCTAAAGGGAAAACAAAGGGAAAAGGAATGAGTCAGTGTCAGGAGCTGGGAGGGGGAGTCCTCAGCTCCCGAGCTCTGTGGATGGAAAGACCGGCCCAGGGGTTACGCTCTCTACACATGGATGAGCAGCTCTCACCAAGTAAATCATTATCTGTGCTCACAGGATATGGAGCAACTGGAACTCTCGGACACTTTCCCGGAGCACAGACATTGGTCAAATGGTAATAATCACTTTGGAAGACTGGCAATTCCAATACAGTTAGACATACGCCTGCCCTATGACCCAGCAATTGCACTCCTGATATTAAACCTAAAAATGTAAAAATATATACCCTCATAGGGAATAAACATGAATAACTGGTGCATACCTATAATTACAGCACTGAAGAGGCTGAGGCAGGAGGATTGTTATGAGTTCGAGGCCAGCTTGGCCTACATAGTAAGTTCAAGGCCAGGATGAACTATGTGTAAGACCCTATCCCAAGAAATTAAACAAGGGCTGGGGATATAGCTCACTGGCACAAGCATCTGCCTGGCAAGTGTGAGGTTGTGAGTTCAACCCCCAGTAGCCAAAAAAAATTTAAAAATGAAACAAACAGGAGTAAATGTGAATATATGTTGCTGCTATATGCATATTATCAATAATATGCTGTTCCCCAAATAGAAAACAATCCGAATATCCATCCATAGAAGACACAGAAACTGTCGTATAATCAGACCACAGAGCACTACTCAGCAAGGAAAAGAAACAAACACTGACCCATGCACAGATGAAATTCTAAACCATTATTTTGAGGAAAATATGCCAGGCATGAACGATTGATCACACACTGTATGAGTCCATTTATTTTAATGTAAGAACAGGTTTATTTTTGGTTTTGGTTTTCTTTTTAATCTACGGTGATCAAAATCCACTGTGGTTATTTAGGGTGGAGAGTGGTGGCCAGAAGTGGCTGGAAGGGACACGAGAGAACTTTCTGGGGCACCGGAAATGTACACTCTCTTGTGTGGAGTGGTTGTCGCATGAGTATACACAACTGCAAAAGCCATCTGTCTTTTTTTTTTTTTTTTTTGTCTTTTCCCTTTTTATCGGTACCAGGGATCAAACTCACGACTGCTTGCTTTACAAGGCAGGCACTTATGCTGCTGAGCTAAATCCCCAGCCCCAAAAGCCATCTGTCTTAAGTCACTTTCCTTGTAGCTGGGCCACAATACCCAACAGTCACAATGTAAAGGAGGAGAGGTTTATTTTGGCTCACGGTTACGATTCATGGTTGGCCCCAACTCAGGAAGGGGATGGCGGAAGGGCCTGAGAGGAAACCTGCTCATGTCATGGCTGCCAGGAAGCAGAGAGAGAAGGGAGGAGCGGGGAGACCAACCCTCCCAGGTGATCCTGCAGTGATCCGCCTCCTCCCACCAGACCCCACCTTCCAAAACCAAGTCAGCCACAAGCACCATAATCCAATCACCTTCCCAAAACACAGCCTATGCACAGGAGAGGGCTCTGGTGAGCATTCCTGACTTACCATAACCCATCTGTTCAGGTTACATAGTGCTCTCCCCCAAAAAGCACATCACCCGGGAATCTCAGAAGGGGCCTTATTTGGTTTCTTTAGGTGTAATTGAATTACAGAGAGGTCAGACTGGATTGGGGTAGGCCCTAATCCACGAAGAGAGAGAAAAAATAGACACTCAGAGAATACCATGTGAGAACTGGGACAGAGACTGGAGTGACATAGGTCCACGTCCAGGAGTGTCAGCAGTTGCCACCACGAGAAGCTAGGAGGAGACAGGGGAAGAGGCTGTCCTGGTGCCTCCCAGGAGACCACTGTCCTGCGGCTTGTTTATTCTGGGTTTCTTCCCTCTGGTCCTGTGAGAGGACACAATTCTTTCTGCTGTTGTAATAAACCACCAAGTTGGAGGTACATTGCTACAGCAGTTCTCGGTGACCAACATATGACCAAATAGAATGTTTAAAATCTATGTGTTTTAAGTAAAATATCCTCCAAATTGAAAAATAAAAAGGAGCTCCTTGGGAACAGCAGGCTGGTGACAAAACTGCAACCTGGCTCAGGTTTCAAGAATCAGACATAAGCCCAAACAGGGCCAATGGACACTGGACAGAGTTTCAGGGCTGGATGAACCTGGGCTCTTCTTCCCAACTGTCATGGATTTATTATCTGAAACGCCTATCTACAGGACTCTTCAGTTCTGTTCCTTTGCTTTCTGCAGCCCGGGTATGGTTTGGTTCTTTTGGTGCTGGGAAGCAAACCTAGGGGCTTGTACATACTAGCCAAGTGCTCTACCAATGGAGATACATCACTGGGCTCAGGAATTTTTTTAAACGTCTTTCTTATGCTTCACAGCAGAAACCCCACCTGTCTAAGCACACCCTGCAGACCTTCATGACAAGGTCAGAGTCAGCCAAGAGGAAAGGATGTTGAATGCACAGCCCACCTGGCCCAGTTCCTACTTCAAGCTCTGATGCCCACGAAGGCTCTCCGACATCTGCTGGATATTCACCACCTGCCAAGGAACTTTCCATACTGAACTCACTGAATTCCAGCACCACTAGAGGTAGGGATTACTAGTGTCTTCTCTTTCTAATAAGGAAACTGAGGACCAGGAGCAGAACCGAGATTTCAACCCAGACCAGTCTGGTCCAGGGGCCAATGTCCTAACCATTGGGTAGCCCTGCCAAGGATGCCACTTCCACTGCCCAAAGGCTTTTCTTCATTTCTGACCCAGATACTTTTAACTTTTTTCCTTTTTTTCCCCCCATCCTTCCTGAGAAACATTAGAGCAGTGAGTCCCAAGTCCAGTTTTAGAATAGCTCAGAGACTCTGAGCCCACTGGGACATCCTCCAAACCCTTATATAAACAAAACTGAGTATAACAGGATGAGAATTATTTGGTTATGCTTTCTTTTCGAGGGGGTTAACATATTTTGTTTTGAAATAAAAGTTTATAAAAGCCACAAGAGAAATAATTGGAAAACACTAAGATCTGAATTAGGCAGTTTTTCCGAACTCAGTAGGAAACCCCAGTGCCTTTGGCCCATTACACCAGGGAGCAGTGGGAGCTGGAATTCCTGGGAGAGAATCAAACCATCGGTTCCTTCATTCAGGAAAAGACTGTGAGGACCACAGACCCCGCCCAGAGGAGTCCATGGCAGCACTGGGCTCGGTCAGAGGAGCTCCTCTGCTTGGGCCTGTGAGCCTCCTGAGGAGCTGGGATTACAGCCGTGCGCCGTGGTACCTGCCTTCGTGTTGCTGTTAAGTGGTTACTAATAAGCAGAAGTACTGTTTTCCAAAGAGATGTGCAACACTTGAATTTGTTGACCTCTTGAATATCTAGGAATAAATTTATCAAGAAATGTGTAAGGTATATGTTAAAAAAAAACCATAACTGAGCATGGTGGCACATGCTTCTAGTCCCAGCTGCTTGGGGGGCTGAGGCAGGAGGATCACAAATTCAAGGCCAGCCTGGAGAATTTATTGAGACCTTGTCCCAAAATAAAAACAGGGCTGGGGATATAGCACAGTGTTCCCTGGGTTCAAGCTTCAGTACTAAAAACAAAAACAGAAGTAAACAAACAAAAACCTGTAAACAATACTAAGATGACCTAAGCAAGGGGAAAATCATACTACGTTAATGGATAGGAAAATGTAAATAAACATGACAATTCTCTGAATTTAATGTGCAAATTCAAAGGAATCCTATGTATTTTGTAAAAGAGGGTGTTTACATACCAGTGCACATGTCAAAATGTTCTCAACCTTATTATTCATTAAAGAAGTGAAATAAAAACTACAATTAATTATGACTAAACACACATCAGAAGGAATAAAACTAAAAAGTCAACAAACCCAGGGGCTGGGGGTTTAGCTCAGCAGTGTAAGCACCTGCCTTGCAAGCAGGCAGTCGTGAGTTCAATCCCTGGTACCAATAAAAAGGAAAAGTCAACAAATCCAAGGGTTGCACATCTACCTGGAAAAGTTTTTCCAGGTAGTATTTTCTAAATTGAACACATGCTTCTCCCACAGCCCAGTAATTCGTCCATAAACAAATATCCAACAGAAAGGTGAATACCTTAACCCAAGCACTGGAATGCATACCTGAATCCTAGCTACTCAAAAGGCCGAGGCAGGAGAATCACAAGTTCAAGCCCACCCTAGGCAACTTAGCAAGGACCCAATCTCAAAATAAGAAGGGCTACAGATGTTGGTCAGTTGTAAAGCTCTCACCCTAGCATGCATGAAGCCCTGAGTTCAGTCTGTGCTACTGTAAAAGGAGGAGGAGAAGGAGAAGAAGAGGAGGATGAAGAGGAAAAAAAAGAAAGAATAAGGAAGGAAGGCTGGGCAAATGAATATGTGTAGACCTACCAAAGCCATGTGATACAAGGTTCATAGCAGCACGATTCATGAGACCCTGAAACTGCGAACACTCAACTTTAATGTCCACCAACAGCAGAATGGATAAATAAACGTCACAAACATAATGGTGAGCAAAAGAAGCCAGACCCAAAAAGATACCTATATTTTACATATCTGTACATAAAGGCTCTTTGAACCGCAGCAAAGCCAATCTATGGCATGGGAAATAATTACCTCTCAGGAGGGTGGGAATAGTGACTGGCATCTGCAGGGTGTGGGATCCACATGCTGCTAATGTCCATGGAGTAAAAGCTACAGTGAGGGGCTGGGGATTTAGCTCAGCAGTCTAATTGCCTGCCTGGCAAGCAGGAGGTCATGAGTTCGATCCCCAGTAAACACTATAATGAGGTGTTTTCTTTTCATGCATGGCCTATAACTACAGATATTTCCAGATCTGGGCAACAGTTTCCTTTTTAATTTTTCTTTTTTTTGGGGGGGGGGGGCAAATTTTCAAGGGTGTATTCATTTTATGATAACTCATCAACCTGTACACTTACGTTTTATTCTCTTTTCTGCCTGCATGGTATACTTAAGCTTTCATCAAAACAATTCCAGTCCAAACACGAGCCTGTGTGTGTGTGTGTGATAAGATGCTATAGTTTAATGATGAAATGGAACAGCACATAAGCCAGAATATCCTGAAAGAGCTCAAAAAGTAAGAGGAACATCCCTTCCACATAGTAAGATGTGTTTTTAAAAAATATATTATAAAACTTAATAGAAAAAAAGTGGGAATAAAGGCAGCAAGTTCTAAAGTGGATCCAAAGTCTCTGGGAAAAAGTTTAAGAAAAAACAGCTTCTCAGTTTATCAGGGGAAGAAGAGCCATCTGGGGGAAGAAATGTAAAAGTAGATCTATTCCTCCAACACGTCCCAGGATAAATTCCAAATAGTTAAAAATCTGAATGTAACATTAGGAAGGAAAACTCAGGCCACATCCTGTTACCTGAAGGGTACTTTCTAAAGCCCTAAGTGCCGAGAGAGATCTGACTTTGTAAAAATAAAATCCTGTGCATAACTTCACCCCAAAATAACAAAACCACAGAATACAACAGTGGATGCAATCAAAAGTAGACAAAAGGCTAATCCCTAAAAGATCAGCAGCTAGGGGCTGGGGATTTAGCTCAGTGGCATAAGCACCTGCTTGCAAACAGGCGGTCACGAGTTCGATCCCCGATACTGATAAAAATGAAAAAGACAAAAAATATATATATATATGGAAAAGATCAGCAGCTCCTGGAATGAGGCAGAAAAAAAACAGCAAAACTCTCGATTTTTAAAAAATAAGCAAATGACGTAAGACCAGCCTAGAGAAAGAGATAGAAATGGTCCTTAACTATGCTGCAAATTTAAAACTTTGCATAACACATTTAAATTAAGATGACACTGAGTCACTATTTTCACCTATCAGATTGGTAAAGATGCAATGATCTGACAATTTAAAGCATTTGGCAGTGACATAGGAAAATAGCAGTTTCTCATCCAAGGCTGATGCAGATACAGCTTGATGCTAATTTTATGGTGGGAAAGCTGGCACTATCTCTCAAATTACCAATGCAGATACCCAGTGATGCCATCCCTGGGAATTTATCCTACATACATAGTGTGCACCTGCAAAAAAAAAAAAAACATGGGTGGGGTTGGTTTATCTCTGTGATAACAGAATGAAAATAACCTGAATATGCACCACACATGACGTATTGTAACCATAATATGTTATATTCAGCAAAACAAGGCTTAGAGCAATGTATATTCTATTTTGTAAACTGGGTTCAGTACAGGTGGCATACTGTATGCGTTATTTTATATATTCAGAGTCTGTAAAAAATGTTTATATTAGGAAAAGAAAAACTTGTATGAATATTTTAATACTAAATTGATTGAGACATAACCAGATTAATACAAGTTACCTTTGGCCTCTACAAATTAAACGATGTATTCAAAGTGGTGGCCCTGAACTTACAGGCATTCATTAGTATGGTGAACTACTAAAGTGTATATACATTTTTTGGCAGACTCTGTATGGCTTGTGTTTTCATGAAGAGTTTCTGTGTCTGAATAATTCACACTGAAGTGTAAAATACCGGCAGTTCAGAATGCTCTCAGAGGTAGAGCATCTTTTAATAGATAATTCTTGTTAACCCAAATAAAGCCATAATTTGTGAAGGAATAATCCTGTGATCTAATGCTTTTCACCAGAGTGATTAAAATGATTTGGGAAAAAAAAGGCATATATTACAAGTTCAGAGATTCTGGGGGTCACAAAGGATTCATGAAAGAGAAGGCCAGGAGTGGTGGCACAGCCCTATAATCCCAGCACTTGGGTGGCTGAGGCAGGAGTGTCACTGGGAGTTCCAGACTATGAAGTGGATTACAAAGTGAGTTCAAAGCCAGTCTGAAAATACATAGTGAAACCTTGTCTTAAAAAGACCAAAAATTAAAAAAGGAAATTCCTCAACTTTCTCTAATATTAGTTTGAATTAGATTAGACACAGTAAACAATAAATAGTCACCTAGCAATGACAAGTGCCAGGTAATTGTGCAAAATCATGGGAAGAAAACATCTCACTACAGTTTTCATTACATGCTGTTCAAGCCACATGAGCCAAGCATGGTGGTCACACCTCCAAGCCCAGCATTTAGGAGGCTGAGCCAGGAGGATCACTGCAAATTTGAGGCCAGCCTGAGCCATGTGGTAAGTTCAAGGCCAGCCTAAACTACATAGTGAGATTGATTCTATCTCACAACAAACACTAATCCATGTGAATGTATTACCTAATCAAACTATTAAATGGTAGACAACCCTGAATGTGGTGGTGCACGCCTGTAATCTCAGCTCTTTGGGAGGCTGAGACAGAAGGATGGCAAGTTTCAGCCCAGCGTGAGCCACTTAGCAACTTAGAGAGACTCTGTCTCAAAAAAGGCTAGAAATGTAGCTCAGTTCAAAGGCTCTGGGTCCGGTCCCCAGTGCCACAATAAATACATAAGGAAATGAGATAAGACAGGAGATGCTGTTCGTCAGCTCCTAAACCTTGATCAAAATTCAAAACACAGCTCCTGTTCTGACAGATCAGGTAACATGAACATACACAAGCGGTTTTATAATTTATGAGCAGTTTTATTATGTATAACAACTCGCTGACACTTGCCGGAAACATCTTCACATCAATGTTGCTACAGGATGTGGAGAAGAGAGAGCAACCGCTCAGCCTCCCCAAAGCCTCCGTTTTCTCTTGGCTAGAGCCTAAGGGAGGCACAGAATGACATCGGCAGAGCTGCTGGGAAGTACCGGTGTTGAGCATTTTGGAAAGCATAGAAAACACCCTTTGTGTTGAACTCACCCAAAAACACATGTGGAGCTAAGAGGGAGGGTGGGCGGGGGAGATGGGTGTGGCTGAAGTATGCTGTGTCCTGTGCGGATCTGCAGAAATGAACCCATTGACCTGTTGGCCCAGTTGCATGCATAAAAAATGTAGAAAATAGAAAGCATGATGTGTGACCAGCGAATCCTGCAGACCCTGCCCTTCCCAGGGAAGGTCTCTGGGCTCCGTCTCCTGAGACGTAGCAGTGGTCTGGTGCCCATGAATTTGCATTTCTTTGCTTTTCTTTCTTTCTTTCTTTCTTTCTTTCTTTCTTTCTTTCTTTCCTCTCTTTTTTCCTCTCTGTCTCTGTCTCTCTCTCTCTCTCTTTCCTGAGACAGTTTCTTGCTAACGTAGCTCAGACTGCCCTTGAACTCACTAAATAGCACAGGCTGGCCTCAAACTCATGGTGATACTCCTGCATCAGCCTCCGAGTACTGGGATTACAGGTGTGCACCGCCATGCCCAGCTGCATGAATTCCCATTTCTTTTTTTTCACTTTATTTTTGAATTTACCTTTTATTTGAGATGTCAGAATTTATTTTAAAGAATGCTGGTATTTTTTTTCAGGCTTCTTTTTCACATTAGATTATTGGTACATTTTAGATATGCATAAGGATCACATTCATCATAGAGAATTTGCACCTGTACATGACATAACTTGTAGAGTTCCCATCCCCATTCCCCTATCCTCCTCTAACCCCTCCTTCCCTGTGAATTTCTGCTTCTAACAAGTCTCCCTGGGAAGCTACACAGTTGGTTTACTTTTGAGCAGCCTGGCAGAGATTAGGGTTCTTCAAACGTGAACTCCCTAGATTAGAATCTCGTTTCAGACAGAAGCTACACAGCTGTCTGAGTGGGCTTGGAGGTGTGCATGTCCGACATCCACACTGAGGTGGGCACGAGCCGCACCTCCCAAACCCAGATCCCGGAAAACTCAACTCCAAATCCTTTTCCAGATGAAGAAGAAGGCAAATGACTTGCCCAACGCTACTCAGACAGAAAGGCAGAGACCAGGCAAGAGCTGTGCTGCCACTCAGGAGTGTACCCCACCTGCCTGGGAGCCCAGATCTGTGCCCCAAACCGGCTGAGCCAGCAATGAAGCCCAGCCCCTTCCTCTCTAGCTAGTAAGCCGCTTGCCAGGGAGCCTGGCTCAAACCCCCAGGCTGTTCTTTGTAAAAATGCACTTTTGGCCAAATGATGCCTGCTGCTGCATCACGTCCCTTTTGGGGACACTGCGTTTGACAGCCCCTGCTGTGGGGACCTGAGGAAGGCCGGGAACATTTCTCAAGGTGTGTGGTCTGGTTATGGGGTGGGGCAGGGCTGATCTGAGAAAGCTGAGGAACCTCCTCACATATGGCTCCCTCATGACCTAGAAAATCCCCAGATTTGCACTGTATGCATTTTCTAACCTCCTTTATCATCTTGACAAAAAGTTCATTGGATCGTAGACTTTCTTGAGAGAATGAGTGTTTTCTTTCTGGGGAGCACTGTCTCTGGGAAGGTTCTGAGCAGCCTGTTCTTCGCACTTCAGTGTATATTATTCTAATTCAGAGGAAAGGGGTAGAGTTCAGGACCCTGAGGTCTCTGGAGTAATTAAGGCAAAGGGGGACTTCTCTGGGGTTTGAATGGGGAGCACGACTTGGGCCATGGCTTCTGTGAAGGCCCCCAAAACTCCAACCCTCAAGCCCAGGAGTCTTCAGGCTGAAAGTGATTTGTGGCCCTAGGTCTGCTGTGAATTCGCTGTGTTACCTGAATAAATCATGCAGTTGTAGAGGCTCTGAGACCTGAAAGAAAGAACCCTCAGAGATTTGAGCACAGAACCCCAATTTCTAGGGTACAAAACGCACATCTCTCATAGCCGGTTGTCTGAGGCCAGATTTCCCAAAGCAGAGTCGGAGACAGGGTTTGGCTCCACAGGATTTCTGTTGAAAGGGCCCTCCATGACAGCCAAACAAGCAGGTGGGAAAGGGCTACTTTCAAACATCATACAGTCACCGCACCTCAAGACAGATGGGGGACCTGCCCCCGTGATTCAGCCAGTGACCCTCTATGGGTGTGGAGGGGTGAGACCTTCGCCCCAACCCTTCTTTCCAGTCCTGAGAGCCTCCCAGATATGTTTCTCTACAAGAGGCCTCAATGACTGCTCAGGAAGCTGGCCTGTAATCCCAGCACTCAAGAGGCCGGGGCAGGAAAATCACCTCAAATTCAAAACCAGCCTGGACCACATAGCAAGACTCTGTCTCAAACAAAACAAAACAAAACAAAACAAAACACAATCACACAGGAAACAGGGGGAAAGACTACAGCATCCTTCCATTTCAGAAACTCTCCCAATCCCAGCCCCCATGCTTCCCAGCAGGCTGTCCTGGATCCTCCAACTCCTCCTGGCTCCACTCGGCTGTTCCCCAGGCTGACTGGCTCCTCTTCACGGACTTTGCCTTCTCCCTGCCGAGAATATTCCATCCAGAGTTTTGCCCAGTTGGCTCCTTCCTGTCAGCTGGAACATTCCCCCCTTCACACACACACACACACACACACACACACACACACACACACACACACTCACACACACACACCACACCAAACACACACAGTGATGCCTCCTCTGTGACCAGGCTGCTCCCCAGGGCCACACACAGTCTAAGCACCCCGTGTGAGGAAAGGCACAAGGCCAAGGTGACTGCACTTGTGTAAAGGCAACATGGTGTCAAATTTATTGTACCTGGATGCAGGCAAACAGAGGGAGAAAAAGCCATCTGTAGGGGACCAAGAGAAGTGGGCTTTTTTTTTTTTTTTTTTACAGGGTTTAAAAAAGGCAAGAGACATTAGGTGGGAAGATCTTAGTTAAACATCAGTGGCTGAAGTTCTCTGCATGTTTTGTGCCTCAGCAGGCAAGGTCCTTGGGTTTTCCCACATGAATGCTTGGATGTCTTTAGAGGTAGTCATGTTCCATCTTATCTCTTTATGACATCCAGTGTTTGCCAAGGGCACCAGTGCTGAGTTGAGAACAATGTCTCTGCTGGCAGATAGGTTGGGAATTGGGAGCATCGGGTCTAAATTGAGCCTGACCCTGCACACCAGCGTTAGCCTGACTCTGCCTCCAGGAAAGAGCCTGGTCATTATGTCATCACCCCATGACCCTGGAGCCTGGCTCTGGCTGGACATGAACACCTGCAACACTTGGGAAATGATATTTGGATGAATTGGACATCAAGGCCACTAGAGGAGACACAGGCTAGATAAACCACCCACAGGTGGAAAGAGAGACCCCAGGAGTCCCCTTAGCTCATAGATCCCAATTCCCCCTCCCCCAGACCTCTCAGCTCCCATCTCTCAGTTTGGAATCAGGCTTGGAGTCAGCTGGGAGAAGCTCACCTCCTATAGGGTGCAGATGTCTCATAAGGTCCAGGACCACCTGGACCCCATCCCAGCTCTAGGTCTGAGGTGCTTTCCTGCCTCTGTCCCTGAATGACATGGATTCATGCTGGCCCCAGGGAGTAGGGAAAGTAGGTTGAAGCAGGAAAAGAATAAAATAAGGACCTCATTAAGCTTTATTAAAATTAATAGAGCTGCGTATGTAGCACTTGGGAGGCTGAGGCAGGAGAATTTCTGTGAGTTTGAGGTCAGCTTGTGCTACAAAGAGAGTTCAAGGCCAGTCTAAACTGCGTAGTGAAACCTTGTATCAAAAAAGACCACAGAGGAAAAGGAGGAAGAGGAGGAGGAAGAAGAAGAAAAAGACGAAGACAAAGATGAAGATGAAGAAGAAGAAGACTGAAATCAACTTTTGCCCCTGTAGTTAGACCCAAGCAACTAGAAAGACAAAGGTAGATAAAAAGAAACCAGATCTAGGAAAGTGCGGGGTAATGCAGTCAACATATGAGTTTATCAGGAAGAGTTGGCAGAGCACAGATGAAGCCAGAAACATGGAAGTCTAGGGTAACCAGCTCCCTCACTCACCTCAAAAGAATGCAAAGGAGACAAGGGGTGGCCACCATAAAAAACTTACTTAGGATATAAAAAGACATATACTGTGCATACATTTATATTCTCACTCTAGAGTCACTGTGTTGCTGCATCAGGTATATAGTTTGCTACTAACTCTAAGCTGCCTTACTATGAGACTTACACACACACACACACACACACACACCACAAAAGGGCAGAAAGCAACCAAATAACCAAAGGAAAACAGGTCAAGGTGCCGGCACTAGGGCCAAAGACAGCCAGAAAACCAAACGAACTGTGACAGGTTCCAGGTGCCTACCTGGGGGAAAGGACCAGTGGCCTTAATAAAAGGAGCCAGGGATAAGCACGGGGGGTATCCGCCTTTCTGGCACACGCTACTCTTTGGGGTAGCTATCTATCTTCTCCTCTCTCTCTTTTCTAAATAAGTCATCTTCCTCTTCAATTGCGTCCCTTTAATTTGTTACTGGTACTGACTTTACAACCCCGATTATCTGCATATTCCAGCAGTGTGCCATGTACCCTGCCATGCAAGTAAGGGAAATCAAAGTAAAGCTACAGGATGTGGTCGGTAACCAGCGCTGGAGCCTTTGGCTGCAGATTTGGCTCCTGGAAGTGCCAGCCTAAGTCAAGGGGCTCAGCCTCACCCCACTGCAAACCGAACTCAGACAGGAGAAGCGCCCCTCCAGCATCTGTTCCTTCCCTTATGCTGCGGGGAGGCTGTGCAGTAACCTGAGGGCCAGCCTGACAGTCTCCACCCGAGCTGTACAGTCTCCAGAACCTTCGAGGTCCCTGACATCACCCACCGCTTCCCATGTGTGAACTCACTAGTGTGACCTGATACTCATCAGACCTCGCCCTTCCCGAGAGCCTCATTTCTGTTTGCAAAGCAGGGGGCCCAGGCACAGAGCTTAGGTGATGGCCAAGGATGTGCAGCTATGTGAGTGGTGTCAGATCCCAAGGCTGCTTCTGACATTTTTGGTGCCGTTCCTCAGTAGTTTGTCATCCTTGCATCATTTTCTACAGCAGCCCTGGGAGGACAATGCCATCGCCTCCCTTTCAGTCAGAAAGGAAGCCCACTCCAAAGTACTGGGCACCCTCAGCATTGTGGGAAACTCCCTTGGCGTTGGGGGCCCTTCATACGACACATGGCTCGGTGGCAACAGCACCCGTTTCATTGCCCAGATACAGAGGTCAAGGCTCAGGCAGAAGCAAGGATTGTGCACCAGCCCATGGTGAGCACCAGGTGCCTTCCCACCTAACAGAGCATGTGACAGCAGAGGCCACCGCAAGGGGCATCCTCTGGGGAGCGGCTGCCTGCACGCCCAAGCTGGCCCCGTGCTCACCTGGGGCCCAGTAGGAAGAGGTCATGAGCAGGGCTGTCCCTGCTCCAGCCACCCTTGACCTTTGCCCCCTCCCTCCTTCCACCAGGATGACGGGCTGAGGCAGAAGCCAGTCTCCCTGGAAACCAGACTCAGCATCCACTGGAGACACCTGGATCCTGTGTGCTGAACTCCGAAGAGCATGAGATCCCGGGCATTAAGGGCTGTTTTACCATTTAAAAATCTCTGTGATTTACCATGTTCACAAATGAGAAAAGAAAAACCATTTATGAGGTTATCTCAGTAGATGCAGAAAAATCTAAAAGTTTCAGCCAATGACAAATAGAAGGGATGAGTTTGATCCCCCGTACAAAAACAGGGAGCTTCCCCAACCTAAAAAAAAAAAAAAAAAAAAAGAGGTACAACTAACGGGGAAAGCAGGCTCTCATCACTTCACTCTGCATTGTACTGGTGAAGCCAGCCGAGAAAGGAAGGAAAGAAAACTATCTTTACTGCAGATGGTAGGATGATGGGGAAGTCTCAAGGAATGCATAAAATTACAAAGCCAATAAATGCACTCAGCAAGGTTGTAGGACAGAAAACCAACATACAAAAATCAGTGTAGTCTGTAGGGCATGGTGGTGTATGCCTGTAATCCCGGCATTTGGGAAGCTGAGGCAGGAGGATCACAGAGAGTTTGAAGTCAGTCTGGACTACACAGTGAGTTTAAATACAGAGCAAGACCCTGCTTCAAAGAAACCAAAGCAAACAAAACAAAAACCAATTGTGTTTCTATGTACTAGCACCAAAAGCTAGAAACAACCTAAATGGCCATCAACAAATGAATGCATAAAAAAATTATATTCATACAGCAGAGTACTACTTAGCAATAAAGAATCAATTATCTATATATACAACAACACAGACTAATCTCAAATTAAATATGCTCACTGAAAGAAACTCTTTCAAAAGAACGAATACTTTCTGTATAATACTACTTAAAATTTGCTGGACATGGTGGTACACACCAGTAATCCCAGGACTCAAGAGACTGAGGCAGGAGGATGACTGCAAATTTAAGGCCATCCTGGGATCAAAACCTGCCTGGAATACATGGCAAGACCTTGTCCCAGAACAAACAAATGGAGAGAGGCTGAGGTGGGAGGATCCTTGGGAATTTGAGACCAGCCTGGGCTACAAAGTGAGCTCAAGGCCAGCCTGAACTGCATAGCGAGACCTCGTCTCAAAAAAGATTAAAAAAAAAAAAAAAAAAAGTAAAAAAATAAAATAAATTGGGGCTGGAGATTTAGCTCAGCGACATAAGTACCTGCCTTGCAAGCAGGCGGTCGTAAGTTCAATCCCCGATACCAATAAAAATGAAAAAGACAAAAATAAATAAATAAATAAAAATAAAATAAAATAAATTGAAGTATCTAGAATAGGCAAACTCATAAATACAGGAAGTAGAATTAAAATTGATTGGGGCCGGTAGGGGGGCACACACTTACAATCCCAGCACTCAGGAGACTGAGGCAGGAGCGTCACTGTGAGCCCAAGGCCAGCCTGGGCTACAGAGTAAGTTAAAGGCCAGCCTGATCTGCACAGGGAGTCCCTGTCTCAAATAAACAAGAACAAAAACAGTTACAGGAGACCTGGGAATGCAGCTCAGTGGTAGAGTGCTTGGCTAGCATGTGCAAAGCCCTGGGTTTAAACTGCAGCAGCAGCACCACCAAAAAAGGTGGCAAGTTTTTATTTATATTTATTTATAATTTTTCATTTTAAATTTTTATTTATATTTATCACAATTCACAAAATATTTTTAAGCCAAATGTAGTGGCACATATCTATAATTCCAGCATTTTGGAAGGTTGAAGCAGGATTACAAGATTGACCTCAGCCTGGCTTTTTACAGAGCATTTTTTGTCTGCTTGTTTGTTTGTTTGTTTGATTTTTTTTGAGACAAGTTCTCACTATGCAGATCAGCGTGAGAAGTTGAAACAATGTGTGTGTGTGTGTGTGTGTGTGTGTGTGTGTGTGTGTGTGTGTAGGTATACAAAAAAAATAGTGGGAAGGGCTGGGGATTTAACTCAGTAGCTTAAGTGCTTACCTGGTAAGTGCAAGATTGTGAGTTCAATCCCTAGTACCAAAAAAAGAAAAAAAAAATAGTGGGGATGGGGGTTTAGCCAAGTGGTACAAGCATCTGTCTTGCAAGCATGAGGTCATGAGTTTGATCCCTGGTACCGACCCCCCAAAAATGATCTCTCCGCTACAGCAAAAAGCCTCCAAGCCAACAACTTTTTCCTTCACTGGAATATTCACTAGTGGCTAACAGAGAACAATGACTTTTAAAAAGCAGCTAAGATGTTTATACCACTGATTTCCCTGGGTTCACTGAAGAGAAAGATGTGTGCCAGCATTGTACAGACAACTGACTGCAGATGTCTTATGCTCTGGGTGAATGATTTGGGAGTGACGATGTGCAATATGTGTACCACTATTGCCCCGACTGACGTGTTTTGAAATTTTGTTGTAGTTTTTTTTTTTTTCCTTCTGTGGCCAGGGATTGAGCTCAGTGGTGTAAGCGCCTGCCTGGCAAGTGCGAGGTTGTGAGTTCAAATCCTAGTACCAAAAAAAATTTTTTTTTCTTTCTTTTGCTCCTTAAATTGGTTTGGGGAAGAAAAAAAAGAAGAATGACAGCACTGCCACTGAATGTTGGAAATTGTGACAGATAAAATGCTACAAGGTGCTATGAAATTTACAAAGGTTGAAGTACAAGCAAAACCTTGTATGCATCAATAGCCATATTCAAAAATGTATTCATTGTGACACCTCAAGAGCTGAACTGAAAGCATTCATAGGGCTGCTGTACTTCCACAGATTTCTCAGTGATTGCAGGACTGTAAAAGGCTTACAGGAAAGCAATGGGTCAAAATAGGCATACAAATTTATGCCCTTGTAGATGCAAAGATTTGGTATGTTTTCAATTTAGGCATTTATCCTGGAACTCGGCCATCAGGTCCTCATTCACATAGCAGTAATCGGAATGATATTGTGGACAGATGTATTGCTTCATCTCCCAAACTAATGGAAATATGACATTCAACAATTGTTGATGTTACATTTGCTCACAGAGCACGAGTTGACCAGTACAGGAAGTGCACACAGGAACAAAGTAGAAATTCCAAAAGCAATGTTGCAATTTCAAAACAGAATTGTATGGTACAACCCCTTTGAGTTTCCGAAACATACAACATTGCCTCATATATGGCAAAGAAAAGCAACATGTTACTGCAGATGTCAACATTGTACCGTGATGGAAATACTGATAGGGAAAACTCTTAAAATGAAAGCCTAAGATGGAAATTTTCGACAACAAAACTGAACATGGACTAGATGTTGAGTTATTCAGGAATTATGATGCCACTTGAAACACAAAGCATTCACCAACGGTTGTGTTTTACTCGATCCTATACATAAATAGTGGCATAAATAGTTTGATAGTTTATAATGAAAATAACTAGTACGAAATATGGAGAAATTTTCTTAGAGGATTAGGACTGGCTCATTAGAGATCATTTACAGCAGAGGAGAAACAATGCTTCTGACCAGGGCACTAGGTAAAAAAATTGTGGAGCACACTGGTGAGCTGACAGGTGAACACGCAGGCGCAGCATCACAAGGACCTACTATGACAACAGGAAAACAGAAAAGATGTCAACTGTGCCCTAAAAGACAGTACAAATAACAAAAATATGTATTATCAGTGTAAGGGAGATGTGTGCACGGAACATGCAGTTGTCATGTGTGAAGACTGCTTGGGTATGATAGTTGAAGCAAAGTTTATTCCTGTGGTAGACTTTTGTTTGTGTTTATACTATAGTTCACACAGGTTTTTATCTTTGATGTTATCTTTTAGGGTGTTTGGGGGGTCTTTTTGAGATGGGGGCTTTTTGAGACAGAGTCTCACTATGCAGTTCAGCTCACTTTGTGGCTTAAGCTAGTCTCCAACTTGCAACAGTCCTCCTGCCTCAGCCTCCCAAGTGCTGGGACTACAGGCATGCACCACTCCGCCCAGCTATCTTTTAGGATTTTTAAATAAGTAAACAGCTGATGTGGAAATACTGATGTCTATTCTAAGCACTCATTACATAATTGATACTGTGTTTTACTGACATCTTATTTTCCTGCTAATTGCATGTTATACAATACAGTAGGAAGCTCCTGACAAAACAGGACGAAAGGTGACAAGACTGTCACATAGGGAAGGAAAGCTAAGCACACCTGCTGTCAGTGTAAATGAGACGCGTGTGAGGAACATGCTGTTGTCTGCCTTGGTGTGACGGTTGACGCAGAGCTTATCTTTCTGGTATTTTCATGGTAACTCACATCGTAATTTATTTCTAATGCTACCTTTTAGGTTTTGTAAGGAAGTATACAGCTGATGTGAAAATGTTGGTGCCTATTCTAAACACATTAATAATGTATTGTACGGATATTTTATGTTCCTGATAACTACACACCGTGTAATACAATAAGAACCTCCTGACAAAACAGCAAGACCACTGAGATGTCAAGTCCACCCTACGAAAAGGCCAGAAAAGCAAAGACGTGCTGTCCTCAGTGTGAGTGATGCGCATGTGTGGAATGTACTGTGGTCACGTGTGCAAACTGCCTTAGGTGTGACAATCGAAGCAAAGACTGTTTTTCTTTCTGTAGAGTGATACTGCTGTTTTCATAGTAGCTCACATGGGAATTTATTTCTGATGCTCTGTTTTAGACTTCGTACACCAAAAACCAGTCAAGGTTGAAAATTTTGATGTCTTTTTATAAATACTCAGTATTAAAAACTCAAAACTTTATTTTTGCGATATTTTTCCTGTTAAGTATTTTTTTAAATAATAAAACTCAGTTAAATTAACAATTTCTCAATAATATTTCTCAATAGAAATATTCTAAATATAATAATAAATATAATAATACTTCATTAATATTTCATTAATAGAAATATTAAAGGAACAGAGCTCTGAGGCTGCCCACTGGGCACAATCCCATAAGGTACACATAAGAAAGATGGTCACAGGCTGGGGATTTAGCTCAGCAGCATAAGCACCTGCCTTGCAAGTGTGTGGTCATGAGTTCGATCCCTAGTATCGAAAAAACGAAAAAGACAAAAAAAAAATAGAAATATTCTGTCAGACCCACGTGTACACAGCTTGATGACATAATTAATCTTATGCTCAGGGCTACATTAAGGTGAAGCCATTCTGGAGTAGGGTGGGCCCTAAGTCGAATGGCAGGGTCCTTAGGAGAGGGACAGCAGACAGACACAGAGAGACAGAGAAGTGCGGATGAACTGCCGGCAGCAGCTGGAGCACTGCAGGTCCAGTCCCCGGAAGCTGGGAAGAGGCAGGATGGCTCCTTCCGCACATACAGCCCGCAGAGGGAGCGCGATCCTGGGACACCTCCCTTTCAGGCGTCAGATTTCCAAAACTGTGCAAGCAAAAAAAAAAAAAGTCTGCAGTTTGCAGCCACCCACAACAGCTCGAGGATGTTAGCAGGATGCTGTTCTGCACCTTGCTCTTCTCACTCACGCTGTCTTAAAAACTGTGATGCTGCCTCTTTTGCTCCCAGCTGCTACAGATCCCGCTGTACCAGGGAAATCTGTCACCTGTACTAAACAAGAGGCTTTTTGCAATTGCTAATTGTGTGAGTCAAGTGGCAACCAACTGTCTTTGTGCAGACAGCTTTGTATCCATCTGGAGTTTGAGGTGGACGCACAGCTCCTGGGCTGGGGGCAGGAGGTCCATTCGGTCCCTTGAGATGTTTGAAAGCCATTGCAAAAGGACTTCCAAGGAGATCGGGACAGCGATGGTCTCACAAACAGAGCAGGAGAGTTGTTTTCACTGGGTTCTTGTTTGCTTTTAATTGCTTTTTTTTTTCTTGGTCTAAACCGATGATGAAGAAGGGTATTGTCACAAGGAAAGCAATGTTTCTTCTAGCATTAATGCAATGCAATAATATAATATGTATCAATAAAGTATACATCTTAATCTAAATGATAAATATATCTTAATAGAAATGCTGTTCGAATTGCATCTCTGAGTCCTTCCTTCTATACAGACACAAGAAGCTACTGTCTCTTTTGCACTTTTGTCCTACAATGAGGGTCTCACTGAGTTGCACACGCCTACAATCCTTTATGAGGGTCTCACTGAGTTGCACACGCCTACAATCCCAGCTCTTTAGAGTCGGAGGCAGGAGAATTTGAGGCCAGTCTGGGTGAGTTCAAGACCAGCCTGAACTACACAGTGAGACCCTGTTTCATAAGAAAGAAAGAAAGAAAGAAAGAAAGAAAGAAAGAAAGAAAGAAAGAAAGAAAGAAAGAAAGAAAGAAGAAAAGAAAAGAAAAGAAAAGAAAAAGAACTGGGATCAAACTCACGACCTCACACTTAACAGACAGCTGCTTATGCCACTGAGCTAAATCCCCGGCCCTCTGTAACTGTTTTTCCCCTAGCTTCAGGCATATTTGTGATCTCATTTTTACCCTATAGATGTAAATAGCAACAGACACCTTCCATAAGTGGGATCAGAGTGGGCATGCAGTGTTGTGGGCATGCACCTTCTCCTTCCTGTAGGATCAAAACTGTCCCTTGTCCCTGTGGCCACTGGAGCCTAAGTCTCTGTGTTACCCAGACTAGCACAGGGCTTTCATGGCAGGCAAAGCAGACTGGCCTCTCACCACTCTGCTTCTCAACTTTCTTTAAGCTTTGGACCCTGAGGCTTCTCTTATTTTCATGTGATTCAGCTATGCATAAAAAATATATCCACTTATTATGCTGTAATAAAAGGTTCCTCACAGGTGAGGGAACATAGCTTCTGAATTTCCAGATGGTTTGCAGAGTTTCACCCCCAAACTTCCTAATCTTCCACCTTGCTGAATAGAAGCAACCTTTGTTTGCTTTTTCCTAGCACTGTGGTGTTTTTTTTTTTTTTTTTTTTTTTTTTTTTTTTTTTTTTTGGCCTTAATTTTTCACGCATTCTTGTTTCCGCCATGGAACAGAGCTCTAAGGCTGCCCAACAGGCACAATCCCATAAGGTACATATAAGAAAGATGGTCGCAGACTGGGGATTTAGCTCAGCGGCATAAACACCTGCCATGCAAGCAGGCGGTTGTGAGATCGATCCCCAGTACCGATTTAAAAAAAAGAAGAAGAAGAAGAAGAAAGATAGTTCTGGAAACCAGGAGAATGGCAGTGAAAGAGTTCAAGCTCCCAGTCAAGGCTGGGGATGGACAGATGGTGCTGCCTCATTTCAGGAGTGTCTGAAGCCCATAAAACCTGGATTGCTATTCCCGAGCATGGTGGCAGATATCTGTCACCCCAGCACTCTGGGACGGGGAGGCAGGAGGGTTGCAAGTTCAGGCCCAGCCTGAGCGATTCAGTTATTTAGTGAGACCCTGTCTCACAATAAAAAAGGGCCAGGGATGTAGCTCAGTGTGAAGGGCTGTGTTCAGTCCCCAGTACTGAGAGAAAAAAACAAACAAACAAAAAAGCCTGGATTGTTAATATTGGCCATGGTCCATGAGTTCATGCCAGGAATACTTTAGCTGAAATAAAAGGTCTAAAGGGACAAATAAGAAGAAGAAGAATATTAAAGGGGCCAGGGATAGCTCAGTGGCAAAGTGCCTGCCTGGCAAGCACCAGTGAGGTCATGAGTTTGATTCCTGGTACAAAAGGGGAAAAAAGTAATATTAATAGCAGCTAAAGTTAATGACTTTGTCATTTAATTCCCCCTCCCCACACACACACATACCTATGTCATTAGATGGTAGGAATTCACACCCCCATTTGAAGATGAGGAAACCGAGGCTCAGAAAGCCTGGCAACTTGCCTGAAATCACAGGGAACAAATGTAAGCATATCTAGCTACAAGCTCTTGGCTTAACCCTACATTAAAGTATCAGTCTGAAGGCAAAAGAGAAAGACCACATTCCCCCAACTCAGCAGTTATTTTTGCAGCTAAACAGCCTGACTGTGGCCATGGCTCAGTGGTAGAACGCTTAACTAACAAGTCAGAAGTCCTGAGTTTAATCCACAGCACTGCCAGGAGGGAAGAAAGGAAAAGTTTCCTCTTGAAGGCAGCTAGTTGGTCAGAGGGATCCTTGGCCCTTGCAGGCCATGAGACAGCTGTCCTTGCCCAGTATTCCCTAATTCTCCCAGTTCTCCTCCTCTCTCCCAGCATCCTCTGCTTCTCCCAGCATTCCTCATCTCTCCTAGAACCCTCCATTTCTCCCATCATCCTCCACTTCTTGCAGCATTCCTCATAGTTCTCACTGCCCCTTCGTCTTTCTTGGCATCCCCCTTCATTTCCCTGAAATGCTTTCTCCAAGTCCAAACTAGAAGCATTTACCGACAGACTCTTAACCAACCAGTCACACCTCATTTCGTCAAGTCCAATGTATAATTTATAAGACACACCATTGTTTTACGCAGTACTGAGAAAAAGGAGGTGAACTGCCAATTATGATGCCATCCATCCTGATTTCAGAGGAGGTGTTAAAATGTGTGAGGAGTGCTTAAGGATGTGGCAACATTAAGACTCTGTTGTGTGTTTTATGTCTTGCGGGTTACAGATTATTTCTGTGATCAGCACCTTGATCTATCAATGGCTAGTTGGCAAGCACCCACACACACAATCTGGGGGCTCCATTCTTTGCCCTGATGGAGTCATGGGTTAGTTAGTGATATTGGAGACAGCTGCAGAGCGTCCACAGAGAAGTCCAAGACTCCTCTTGAATGTACGGATAATGAGCGTAAAGGGTATTTACAGAAGGGATGGATTGAGGTTGGCCAAGGAGGGCAAAGGAAGCTTCATGACAAAAAAAGAGTAGAGGGCTGGGGATTTAGCTCAGCGGCATAAGCGCCTACCTTGCAAGCAGGCAGTCGTGAGTTCGATCCCTGGTTCCGATAAAAAGGAAAAAGACACAAAAAAAAAAAAGAGTAGAGACCTATGTGAGGGAACGAAGGATAAAAAAACAAGACAGTAGAGAAGGAGTAGTGACAATAAAGCAGATAAAGCATGAAGATGAAGCCTGTAGGGCAGATGTCTGGGAGCTCCAGGGCAAGCCTGGTTTGTCTGGAACAAAGGAGCTCTTTGGGTATCAGGCAGGGCATCCTTAAAAGCCAGGCGGTTCTGCTGTGACAGGCAGCAAGGAGCGGGCGCAGGTTGTTGAGCAGGGGCATGACCTGACACACACATCAGTGCAGGGAACTCTGCTGTGGAAGATAAGCTGGTGCTGGGGATGGAACCCAGGGCCTTGCACATGCGAGGCAAGCACTCTACCACATGCCTCTTAACCCTGACTCCGCCTTGGCTTCCTCTTCTAGGACATTTCACCTTACAGGGCTGAATAAGGTTCTAGGACTCTGTTGCTGCAGTGAGAGTCAAACTCACGTAGCCTAGAAAATTTCTACGGACGGTGAAGAGTGGCCTTCTCCATCCCTCAGGGAGGGGAGGGGCAGTGAGTGAGGAGCCACCAGGGGAAGCGTCCCTGGCTGGAAGACACGGGAAAGCACCTGGCCCCGGCCCAGCCTCAGCCGGTCCAGCTGGTCTGCTGGTCTCCACACCACTGTGTCACCCAGGCCTGGGACAGCCCCTCTAAACAGGCAGGGGAAGAGCTGTGGAGCCAGAGACTCAGTGAGGGGCAGTGGGAAGTTGCCAAGCAATGGCCTGAAGGGCCCATGGGAGCCCCTCAGAGGTCTCTCTGTCCCTAACACAGCATGAACAACCCCTCTCCCCACAAAGTGGTGGGAAGAGAAATCAGTCTCTACTGTTCTAGAAAGACACAAAGGTGCTGATATCTCCACCATAGGATCCAGCACCCACACAGAGCCCCCAAGAGGTAGATCGGGGAACAAAAAACCCCAGGTTCCCAAGTACAACTTAACCTCTCTAGGCCTCAGTTTGGTCATCTGAAAAATGGGCATAACAATAGCATTTCAGCAGCTGGGGCTCCCTGGGGCTCCGTGAGATACTGCCTCTATCTTGCAGGCTGCTGGGCACAGGAATAAAACTGATGGCGCCCCCTGTGCCTTCAACCATGCAACTGCCACCAAGCAAACTGGGTCATTCTATCAAACCGCTGCCCCTGCCAGGGCCTCCACTGCCGCAGCCATGAGTGTGGTAGGAATTGTGTCTCAGATCTGAGGCCAGAGGAGGCAGCTGTATCACAGGGTTGAGGGGAGGATTAGAGATCCAGCCACTCACATTTGGCACAGCACAGGCACGGTGTGAATGGTGGCGGCCATTGTGTCATTCATTTTTTTTTGCTTGTTTTTTGGTACCAGGGATCGAACTCATGACCTCGTGTTTGCAAGGCAGGCGCCTGTGCCAGTGAGCTAAACCCCCCGCAAATGTGTCATTCCTAAAGGGAGGGCTCAGCTCGAGACCAGGCATGCCACCTGTCAGCCCGGCCCTCTGACCTGGGTCCTGCCTTTACGCACACCTGTTACACTTCCTCAGTAGTCTGATCACATCAGACAGGCACAGAGCCTCGGAGACCCCCAGCTCTCCACACCTCACACGGGGGTCTCCCCTGCAGTTCCCCCCCCCACACACACACACACAAACCTCCACGGGCCGGAGCTCGCCATCCTGAAAGGCAGCCTGTCCACATTCACCCAGCCACAATCTCCGCCCAGAAAACTGCCCCTAAGTGGAGGTGAGTTTCCTGCCAGGGACTTTCCTTTCTGCGTCTGGGATCCACCCACCCCACAAATGGTGCCACAGGGCTCTGCAGGAAGTCTCCCCGAACCCCAGCCTCTCCTCCTGTGCAGCTACCGCTGCCCCCCTGCGGCACCAGAGCTAGCAACTCATATGCCTCGCCTCGCCTGATCTCCACTGAAGCCCTGTGAGGACTTTTTTTTATTGTGATGTGAAAAGTTACATCAAATTTATCATTTTTCTGGGTACAGCTCAGTGGCTTGGAGTAAGTCCACATTGCACAATCGTCACCACCACCCTTCTCCAGAACTTTCTCAACTCATTCATCGGCTCCTCACATTCTTCCGTCCTCTGATTCTACTTTCTGTTTCTGTGACTGAAGTGAGATCCTACAGCTTCTGTCTTTTTATGTCTGGCTTGTATCACTGAGCATCACGTCCTCAAGGCTCATCTACTTCCTAGCAAGTGACAAGAATTTCTTCCCTTTCCAGCCTGAATTAAAGTCCATTGTATGGAGATCCCCACTTGACTCTTCCATTCCTCCACCCAGGATGGACATCGCTCTGCCTCTTAGCTATCATGAACAACCTCTCTTGAAGACCCTGCTTTTAACTCTTTCCATTAGATACCCACGAGTGGATCCTACAGTAAACATCTCCTTTGAATTTTCTGAGGCACCTCCACATCATTTTCCTGCACCAGTTTGCCAGCCATCTACAGGTTCCCAGTTGAGAGCAGTCATCCTGATATATGTGAGGTAGTTTAGAGAGGTGCCATTTGCACAGTGGGACCGGCAAGGCTCTGTGACCTCCCAGGGGTCCTAGGGCTAGGATTCAAGCCCAGGGCTGGCAGCAGCTGTCTGGTGCTCTCAACAGACCCCCAACTGCACCCCAGCGAATCCTTGCTATGCAAGGGCTCAGTGTCCACCACGGGGCCTCCAGCACTGTCTGAGGGGAAGTTGGCTTTAGGCCAAGAGGAGATGCTGACACAGAAGGAGCCAACCTGGAACTGCAGGACCAGCCCTGCCTCTGTGTTCCGACACCTGGGTGGCCCTGGAAGTAGCACTCAGGCCAGGCCTCTTTTTCAGACAGGTAGCAGCTGGCTCAGCCACCAGATGAGCCAACAGATTCAGACAACCTAGCATTGTCTGGTGAGAGGGAAGGGGTACCCTGTGGATTCTGGAATCTGGTGGGGCCATCGAGGTGACCTGAGGAATGAGGCAGCTGGAGACACAACTCCCACAGCCTATATCCCCGCCCGCTTGCCAGCTGCATGGGCTTTTGGCAAGCTAGGAGACTTCCTGGACGTCAGTCTCTTTATAACACAAAGGAAGAAGCCAGGCATGGTGATGCACACCTATCATCTCAGCATTCTGAGACTGAGGCAGGAGGATCATAAGTTCAAGCCCAGCTTGGGCAACTTAGTGACTTAGCAAAGCCTTATATCAAAACTAAAAATTTTGCTGGGTATAGTGATGCATGTCTGTGATCCCAGCACTTGGGAGGCTGGGGAAGGAGAAGTGCCTCAAGTTAGAGGCCAACCTGAACTACATAGTGAGATCCTGTCTCAAAGAAACCAAAAAGAATTTTTTTTAATATTTAAGAAAGGACTGCCAGTTGGGGATAGAGCTCAGAGGCACAGCACCGGCCTGGCAAGCACAAGGTCCTGAGTTCAATTCCCATTACAAAAAAAAAGACTGTCCATTATGGTTCAATGCGAAGGCTCTGGGTTCTATTTCTAGTACCATTAAAAAAAAAAACATCAAAATAACAAAATAATGAAAAGTCAAATAACCCAACTAAAACATGGCAAAGGACCTCAATAGACATTTTGCCAAAGATTATACACAAATGAGCAACAAGTATATGAAGAGATTATTAGTCATTGTGGAAACATAAATCAAAGCCCCACTGAGATGCCGCTGTACATCAGTTAGGATATTTATTATTAAAAACAACAACAGCTACTGTCATAAGCTTTGACAAAGATGTGGAGACACTGGAATCTTAAACATTGTAAGGGAGGGGCTGGGGATTTAGCTTAGTGACATAAGCGCCTGGCTGGCAAGTGTGAGGCACAGAGTTTGAGTCCCGGCCACCTCCCCTTGAAAAACCATCATATAAGGGGCTGGGGATTTAGCTCAGCGGCATAAGCGCCTGCCTTGCAAGCAGGCAGTCGTGAGTTCAATCCCTGGTACCAATAAAAAAGAAAAAGACAAAAAAAAAAAAAAGTAAAAGAAAAACCATCATATATCGATTCCTCCAAAAATTAAAAACAGAATTTCCGTATGTCCTAGCATTCCCACTTTTGGGTACATACCAGTAAGAATTGAAAGCAGAGATTTGGAGGGATAGTTGTACACTTAGGTTCACAAAACCATCATTCACAACAGCCAAGAAATGGAACCCAACCCAAGTGCTGAAAGTTGATGGGCAAACAAAATATAGTGTGTATATATTCAATGGAGTGCTATTTAGCCTTAACAAGGAAGGAAATGCTGTCATAGATATTACATGGATAAGCCTTGCGGGCATTATGGTAAATGAAATAAGTCAATCACAAAAGACTATATGATGCCAGCGTGAACTACATAGCAAGACCTTGTCTCAAAAAAATCAGAGAGACAAAAAAAAAAAAAAAAAAAAAAAAATCAGAGAGACAGAAAATAGGGAGTGACCAGGGGCTGAGGGGAGGGGGGTGGGGGAGTTGTTTGATGGGTACAAGGTTTCATTTTATAAGATCTGTGGTGTGAGTTGTCTATGTTTAACACTACTGAATTTTATTATACTTAAAAATGACTGAGATGGCACAAAAAGCTCTGCCAAGAGGTTTTAATGAGATGAGGGAGTTGAAAGACGAACGGTGACGGCGCGATCCTGGGGAAGAGCCAGTGTGCTGGGAAGAGAAGAGGCGTGGGAGACGGGGACAGCAGTGGGGCTGGGTCCTGGTGCTGAGTCCTGGGCCACAGTGCAGGTTTTCTCAGGCACCTCAGACAGCCTTGGAACAAGGGCTTGCTCTTTCTTGGTGGCTTTCAAGAGGCCTACATCACTTCAGCTTTTCAAATTCATCACCTTGAACCTTCTTGAGTGTAGCAGGTCTCAGCCTGTCCCCAGCACTGGCCTGAGAGAAGCCCAAGGGCAGCCTGGCTGGTTCTCACTGCTCTCCCTGCTGCGCCTGGGAAGCCTGGGAGGTAGATCCCCAGGCTGATTCCACAGCCAGGTCCCAGGGGACGGCACCCCACAACTGCAGGACATGGCTCTCACACGCAATCATGCCGGTCAGTGGGGGTCCAGGAGCCCTCTAGAGGCCGTGGTTCTCAGAATTTCATGGAGTCTCCCTCAGGCCTAAAGGGCCAGACTTTGCATTCCTGGCTAGATGTCTCTTCCACCCAAGGCTGAGTCGGGGAAGACCATGGGACAATGTTGTCTCAGGCACAGGGGCTGAGACTGAGGGTGGAGGCAGCTGCCACCTCCAGAGACATTCTACAACCTCCAGGCACAAAGATCTAGGTCAAACCTAGTTGTCCTAAGCCCTCACCAGGCCAGGGAAGGGACCCCTGCCTGCCCTCAGTGGCTGAGTTGGCAGCCCAAAGCTAGGGCCCCTACTTCCTGGACTAGGCCTATCCTGAAGATCCCAGGCTCTAGTATTACTTCGGGTGCCACTAAAGCTCTTGAGATAGTGTAGAAGGCTTGAGGATACCAGGCCCCTAGGGATCCCACAGGATCTCAAAGCCTGCTTAAATATCATTGAGACCAAGTCCCAGTTCCCACTTGACCTTCAAGGTTCTTTGCGTTCTGGGCTCAGTGGCCTCTCCCCTTTCATCCCACGCTCCCTTTCCCTCCCCCTGGCCTGCAGCCCCCCTGGAGCTTCTCACCCTTCCCCAGCATGGAGCCGTTTCCTGAATGCCCCACCAATGAGGTCACTGCCCCACTTTCTCAGGATGGGGTACATGCCTATTACAAGAGCAGGGAGGGTGTCTTCACAGCTCTCTCCTTGGCTCCTAACACCATGGTCATCCAGCCTGATAAATACTTGTCAACCAGGAAAAATGGTTTTGTGATGAATGGGATCATTAGGCAAGTCTAAAATGTACCAATACGGGGCCAGGGGTTTAGCTCAGTGGCGTAAGTGCCTGCTTGGCAAACTTGAGGTTGTGAGTTTGATCCTCAGCACCCCAAAAAAGGAAAATGTACCAATAAAATATGATTTTAAAAAAGAAAAATGGATATATGACTCTTCTTCTTGTGTTTATGGCTAATTCTACTACGCTCCCAAAGGTTCCCATAGCCATGGTCTCTCACGGTAGCATGCCCCTAAGTGCCAGATGTGTCACGTGGTTCTGTGCACAGGTGTTCACACGTCCCTTTCACAGATGAAAAAATGATTACACTCCTGTAATCCCAGCACTTGGGAAGCTGAGGCAGAAGAAACATTGCAAATTTGAGACCAGTCTGGCCTCAAGGCCATTCTGAACTGCATAGTGAGATGCTGTCTCAAAAAAAAGGGGGGCTGGGGATTTAGCTCAGCAGCAAAAGCACCTGCTTGCAAGCAGGCGGTCGTGAGTTCGATCCCCGGTACCGATAAAAATGAAAAAGACAAAAAAAAAAAAAAAAAAAGAAAAGAAAAGAAACGGAGGCTCATAGAACAGTGATGCTCACAGGTAAGAAGGGCACAGCCGGGTTTGGATCCAGGGCTTGAGCACATCTTGCTGTAGCCTCGTGTGTGGTACTCTATCACAGTGGCAGCAGGGTGGAGAATGAAAGGTCACCCACATTCTGGGAATTCTCACTCTACCCAGGGATCTGTTATATCTGTGCTGAGGGGAAGGTGAGGTGCCTGAAAGATGGGAAGGGTGGTGTCCCTACTGAGAGCCTGGGGTCCCTGGAAGACCTGATCCTGAGGGCCAGCCCCCTTGCTCCCCCCCCTCCCACAAACAGCCTTAGGGAGGGGCCTAATGAACAGGTCTGCTAATAAATGATGGAGGCTTTCACCCAGGTCCTGCAAGGCTGGAGAACAAGGTACCCTTGACCTCCTCATTCTGCTCAGCTTGTACAGTGGCTTGGGAAAGCCCCAGGCTGCCATCCTCGGGGAACTCCTCCCAGCCTGGGGCTCTCCCTGGCTACTTTACAAGCTTTGTTAAGCAGCCAACCTAGATGCACACACAATCTCCTTCTCCCAGCATCCCGGAGATGCTTTCATATCCTTTACCCAGGAGCTAGTTGAGGCACTGGAAATTACAGAGGTCAAAGTCAGTTATTGTACACAAGCTCCTAACACTATGCCAGATTGCTTCTCCCCCTTCCTGAAAGGCTCCAAAGAACACAAGTCTCGCACCCACCTCATCATGCCACCACAGTCCCAGAAACTAGTAAATTAGTTCTGCAATTCTTATTAGTGAGTTCAGCCCATATGTAACAAGAGAGTAGCTACAAAAACATTCTTGCTCTTTGCTCCAAGTATTTATTCTGGATGGAGAATACACTCCAGGGAGAAGGGAAAAACGCAGCAAAACTAAAAAGACAAAAAAAAATTGCATTCACAGAGTTGTCCATAGAGATTAAATTACTAATTGCGAAAACCTCTGGAAACAATCCAACTTCACAATTAAAGGACAAGGGCATCCTGGGGTGCGTTTGATTATGTGGCGAACACTATGTGGACCTTAAACATAACTTATAGTCAGTTTGTGTGCACTTAAAAATTAAACAATGTAAAAGCAAAACACAATTTTTACTTCAAAAATACTGCATGAACAAGGCTTACCTATGCTATTTTCCCCGTTCCTTTTAGTTTATTATTTTTTTAAACAGGATCTCTGTACCCCAGGCTGCCCTCAAATTCACAGCTGTCCTCCTGCCTCGGCCTCCTCAGTACTGGGGTTATAGACATGTACCACTACACCTGGCTCCCCGTCTTTTAAAGAATAATAATTTTAAAAAATTATTTTCGGTGGTACTAGAGTACTGGGGATTGAACCCAGAGAGCTTTGCATTGAGTTACACCACCAGCTGTTATTATTTATTCATTTATTTTGCTTTGAGACACAGTCTAAGTTGCCCAGGCTGAGGAAAGGCTGTAAAAGTGAAGGCTAAAAAAACAAAGCCCAGAGCGGGTAATTCACATCCTTCCCCAAGACATGCTTCCGAGCGTCTTGGCTGCATCTGTCCAGTCTAGCTCCAGTTTGGCTGCCCCCTGGTGAGGGGAAGCGAGGTGTCAGGGCAGAGGGAAAGCCCCCTGAGAGAGAAAACCCGCACTCACCTGTTCACAGGCCAGGACGCAGTCTTCTAGGGCCCAGGGCCCAAAGCACGTGCCTAGGGGCTGCGGACAGTGGACACCAGGCAGAAGAGGCTATGGCTGTCCCAGCCCACTGTGCAGGCTTCCTATCTGAGGGGACGACGGGGAAGCAAGCCACTGCCGCTCCAACTAGACCAGAACTGGAGCCAGCGAGGGCGGGGCGGGGCCACGTGGCCCCAGCCTGCCTCAGAGTAGAAAGGATCAAACCCAGAGAGCAGCCAGCGGACAGCTCTTAACTGGCTGGGTGTGGCGGGGGTCCCCCTGAAACCAACCCTGGTTTCCTGATAGGCACTAAGTGCTGTACCAAAGGCCTGCCTGGTCCGTGCAGAACACAAGGCCCTGACAAAACAAAACCCTTATCACAGAGCTGCAGACGGCTGATGTAAGTAGACTGGAGAGGGCATCAGGGCATCCAGGGGCATTAGGTGAAGAAGGCCTTTCTCTGCTATCTCAGACAGGACCCCATTCTACAGACAGGACTACCATTCTACAGGCTGGTCACATATCTTACCCAAGATTCCACAATTGGCAGTTGAGATCTAACCCCAAAGCCTCAGACACAGCCCTGTGGGAACTCCTGCAGGTGCCCTGTCGCTCAGCCACATCAAGGCATGGATACATTGCTTTGCTGGGTCGGAGTAACCAGGTTCTGTGGGACACACAGGCATTGCACCACAAATTCTAGTGAGTTTTCATAGCAAGCACTGCAATTTTCCTCAACTTTATCTCGTGTATTTAGGGGCAGTAAATCACAATGGAGCTTGGGGGGGGGGGGCCTGTGTCCAAACTACCCAAGAACTTCCCTGAACATAAGCACAGAACTCCCCTTTAGGGGTCCAGCATTACATGTAGGAATGCTGGGCTGGACCAAGACTTTCTAAATGTCAATGAATGTAAGTTGGTTTTTGTTTTTGTGGTAAGAAATGCTCTTAACTATATGGAGAAAACTGGATTCTCTGAACTTGCAGCAGGACCATCTGCCTACGCTGGAATGTGCCCAGCCAGGTCCCCACCCCTGCCCCCAGCATTGGCCACCGGGCCACAACCTCCATGCAGCCCTGAGCTCTGCCAAGGCTGATTCAAGCAGCTCGTGGGAGGGCAGAGGGGGAGGAAATGGGGACCTGCCAGGGGATTCACAGAAGCCGGGGCAAATGCCACTGTGGCCCTTAGGGCCTATTGACTTGGGACAATGCCTTCCAAAGCACCCCATACAGTGCAGTGGCACAGGATGGGGGTGCTTACGGTGTCCCAGCACCATGCTTCAGACCCTCCACCCCGACACTTGGCAGTCTCCCGTTACCACGCCCCAGGTCAGTCTTGCTTCATACATTTTACATAGGAAACTCAGATCCAGCCTAGAGGTGGACATCCAGTGCTTGGCAGGTGTAGTAGTGTTTCTGACTTATGTGCTCTTCCCTCCAGTTACAGCATCAGCTCTGTAAAGGTGAGTCCTTAGCGCCCTTCTAACAGTAATGCATGCCAACAACCCAGTGTCCAAGACCTCTCGGGAGACTGTCACATGTTAGTAGCTTTCATATATTTATGGCCCAAAAGTAGCTTGTGAGACCCCCCCCCCACCTCGACATCCTCATCAAAAGCAACTTTCATTCCAAGATTCCATTTGTAGTCAGAGAAAGGGGGGCGTTCCGTTGGGTGATCTGTGGATTGCAAATCTGAGGATTAGGCTCTGGCAGGCAGGCAGAGGCTGGGAGCTGAGAGGTGCTTAGGCCTCTGGTTCAGAACCTGAAGGTGGGGACAGAGTAGTTGGATGTGGCGTGAGCTGGGCTATGATGGTACTAAAAATCGCCCTTCAGCTACTTGCAGTGGGCTCTCCCAGCCTCTTTTCCAAAATCAGAAGTTCCAAACTTTCTTTTTTATAGCATTTGATTCAATTTGAACAAACAGCAATGTTCCCTGCCTCCCCATTATAACTTGGGATTTCCATGTCTGATCACTGAGTCATGGAGAAATCCTCAGATCACAAAATTGTTTTTGATTTTTTGAGGTCAGGCTGGCCTCAAGCTTACTTTGTAGCCCATTTCTGATGCTCCTGCCTCAGTCTCCTGAGTGCTGGGACTACAAATGTGCACACCTGACATCATGGAATTTCTAAGGGACCTGGAGTCTATTCTGATAGACAGTTCTAATGTCCAGCTGGGGTGAGAGCCACTGTTGTTTCCTACCAATTCCTGACCTGAAGTCCCACCTCCTCTCCAATTTTTAACCAAGATCTTCTGACTTTCCCTACGTCTAGAGCTGTGCCTGTTTGCCGAGTTAGTCAGACATGGGCGCCCAAGTGCTTCTGAAACTCATTGCTGTGTGCTGACTCAGTCACTCACTGTCTCAGAGGGACAGTGACTGCTAGGAGCAGAATTTGATGGGCAGGGGTGTGCTCGGTGAACACCCTCTTCCAGGAGCTGGCAAGACTCCTGTTGGCTTTTCCAAGCTTTTCAACAAAGAGCTCTCACTTGTACTGGTTCAGACTGTGACAGGGATGCTTCAGATGCTGTGTTGTCTGTACCTGCTGATGTCAGTTCACCCAAATGTCACATAAGCCCTCCATGTTGGACTTATAGGTCCCCAAATATAAACCACCCAGTGAAGCAGTATTTACCATGTTCCTACCAGAGTCATCTGTTCCCCCTACATTATTTTTCTGGATAAGCCTTGATTTCAGCGAGATATTTCTTCTGAACTGTTGATACAGCCAGCCCTTGAAAATTAATTTTAAGGATGCAATAAGCTTAAAATATGCACATACAATATTTCATAGGCAAATGACAAGTAGAGTGACTCATGCAAACATTTTTAGTTCAAATAGAAAGCAGAATTTAGGAACTGAAAGAAATTTGAAAGCCAGGTTGATCCCATCGGAAAAATGCCTCAGCGTTTCTGGCTGTGGTCATAAGCGGCCACATCCTGGAGCCTCGCACTGTCTTTGTGAGACAGCAAGTGCCGAGCTCCTTTCTCAGCCTGAGCAGTTGTCCTGCCAGCAATACATTTACACAAACCAAGAAAAGCAACATTCCAGCCACAGTTCAGCTCGAACCCCTTCCCCTCAAGGAATGCTGTTCTTGGCAAGAGATCTTCCAAAGGAAAGAACATCTGCAGAACCTCTGCCCCTGAGGTCAGGGGAAAGCTGAGACAGCTGAAAACTTTGTGGTCCCTTCTTAGATCCAAGTCACGGGGGCTGAGCAGAGAAGCAGGGTGGGAGCAAACCCGGCCAAAGGCAGAGGCCTTGGGGTTGCAAGATTTCCCTCTTTTGAGTTGTTGAGCAGCCTGGTGAGTTCTGTAAGGCTGGAGACATTGTCCTCTTTACCTGGTCCTTCAATCTAGTCATATGAACCAATTAGGTCCTCTTACCAGCTACACAGATGAAGCTTAAACTCTAGCCCCATCCAATGGCTAAATATTTATTAAACATCTTTTGTAAGTCACGAGGCAGCAGCAATGAACAAGATTCATTTACTCAACATACTCAAGCCTCATTCCTGCTGCTGGCACTTCAGAAATGTCACTTGCCAGAGCCCTTCCTCTCGAGGACAAGCACACTGATGGGTGGAATGCAGAGAAAGTTCAACAGGACAATTCCTGCTTTTACACACTGGTGTTTTTTTTTTTTTTTTGAGACAGGGTCATGGTCTGTTATAGGCTACCCTCAAACTCAGTGATTCTCCTACCTCAACCTCCCAAGTGCTGGGACAGGCATGTGCCACCACACTCAGCTCTATAAATTCTTCCTGTCAAACCTAAGTATGAACAGGCTAGGAACAAGGAGCCACTGTTCAACCCTGCTGAGTGCCTCCGACAATGGCATGTCACCATCAATTTGGCAGAAACATTCCCAAATGCAATTCAGAAGTTCCATCTCCTATGCAAATCCATGAGCTAAGTGAGAACAAAAAAAGAAAAAGGTATGTTACTTATGGATTTAATCCTGGCCAAATCTACATTTCTACTGACGACTCTAAAACCAAGTCATGATTAAACAGTGACTTAGTTCCAAAGGATGGCATCAGGAAACCTCTGTGCTGGACTGTGGGCTGCTCAGAGGCTGCGTCTAATCACCTGTGTTCCTGATTCCCACCAATTATAGCTGTAGAGAGGCAGCTCTGACCATTTAGGTAGCTGAGCAGAGGCAGATAAAACAGTATTTTACTATGTGCAGTACTGAGCGCAGTAGTGAGCTCAGGTTTCTTCAGGTTCAATGCACTGAAGGACTGCTGGAAAGACTGGAGCTTCCCACACAGCCAGGCAGGAGGAATTTCCAGGCGTGGGCTGGAACATTTCTCAAAGTGGGTCACTTCCGGTCAGCAGGCTCAGCGTTCCCTTACACTCACCAAGGCTAAGATATAGCTGCGCATGCACACACACACACACGCACAGGCACAGGCACAAACACACTCATCCACTACCTCTCAACAGGGGTCCCACACACTCACTTTCCAAAGACAGGCTAGTACCAGGGTTCATCTGTATTTCCTGACTTGTCCAAGTGGTCATAGGGCAAGGAGCCAAGGAAGTGAAGGAAACATCATTAAACGATACTGCCCAGCAGAGAATCATTCTAAACTCATCACTCCAAGAACACAGAGTAGAAAAGGAGCTGAGATGGAGGGAGAAGTATCAGCCACCTCACATAAGTGACAATAGCGGGAGATGTCTGCACGGTTAGTGAGCTCAAAGTTCACCTGCACAGTGAGGGACCAGAAGAAGTCAAAGCACCACAATTACGGAGCCAACCACCGGACGCCTCAAAGGGGAGAGTGGGGGTTGTAGCTCAGTGGCCCAGTGCCTGCCTGGCATACATGAGGTCCTGAGTTTGATTCCCTCCACAAAAAAGTCCAAAGAGGTACCTGGAAGGCAGAATAAAGAGGCTTAAATCTCCAGCCTGTATTCTCATACCCAGAAAAAGATACAACAGATAGCAGCCACCTTGAAAACCAGGTTTGTATTTCTAGGTAAGTTCCAAAGGAGAACTCAGGAACCTTACTGCATCCAGCCTGGTCCCAACGTAGCTTGTCGCCCTCCTGCAAAGTAACATTGTACAAAACTGTATTTACAAGAAAACCAGTTAAAAATGAAGAATGTGTACAAAAGTAGACAAGAAGTACCAATGCAGGACAGCTTCAGAACGAGGGAGCCTCATGCTCCATACTGGTGATGTCTCATGTACTAGGCAGGGAGAAGACAGCGAATCTCAGTGCCCATTTTAGAAGGAACCATTCGGTCAGTCAGTCAGTCATTCCAAGGGAAGAGACGAGGCGGAAAGAGCTACTAGCACTGACACTGCAGTCTTAACTATCCAGTCATCTTTGTCTTGCCATAGGGCAGAAGCCTGGTTGGGGTGGGGGGAGGCGATGCAAACAAACACAGTCTCTAGAGCAAGTCCTACACAGTACAGAGCTCAGAAGGCGTAACGAGTCCGGATATCCTCAAGCTTCTTGGACACCTCAGGTGGAGTTCGATCCAGTTCTTCAGACACATTCTTTTGCTTGTTGGGTTCCATAGAGTTGAACTGTTCACAGAGGTCTCCATCAATCACATTCTAAGACACAGAGGAGAAAAAAGTTAGACATCCAAAGAAAAGGGTACACATCAAAGTAGCAGCTGTGGGAGCCTTTTTATACTCTCGCCAGGCAGCGAACCCCATTTGTACAGTGAAGGACAAATTCGAAACTGATGCTGAATAACCAGTGTTCAAAGTGCCAAAATCGGGCTGGGGATTTAGCTCAGCGGCATAAGCACCTGCCTTGCAAGCAGGCGGTCGTGAGTTCGATCCCCAGTACCGATAAAAAAAAAAAAAACAAAAAAAAACCAAAAAAAACGAAGTGCCAAAATCTGGTGCAGCCTTTCCTCCCTTATCTGCTCCGCAGGTTGAGGTCCTGCAGTATCACTAAGCTCATGTGGCCATCACTGCCTCCATCAACCCACTCCTCCTTGCTGCTCCTCCTCTCTAGACTGCTCTGACTTTTAAGAAACAGGGACCCACAGAAAAAGGCTGAGGGGAATAGTTATCCTTTCCCATCCAGATTCCCCCCCATCTACCTTAACAGGGAAATAATAGGAGCGAAAGCTGAGGTGGTCCCGCCCACAGAGAGGGGGATGTTCAGACCGCAGGTGCATTTCTACATGCTGGAAGAAGTCATGGTCCTGGTGAAAGAAGCAAAGAATATATTACTGATTTGTTTTATAAAAAGTGTTCTCAGATGTGGTACTACACACCTATAATCCCAGCACTCAGCAGGATGAGGCAGGAGGGCCACAAGTTTCATGCCAGCCTGGGTTACAGTGAGTTCAAGACCAACATCATACAATACCCTGTCTCTAAAACATAACCTAAAAAGGCCTGGCACAGTGGTACATACCTGTAATCCCAGCATTTGGGATGCCAAGGTAGGATCACTGAACTACACAGCAAGTTCAAGACCAGCCTGAACTACACAGCAAGACCTTGTCTCAGAAACACAAAAATCCCAACACTCAGGAGGCTGAGGCAGGAGGATTGCTCTGAGTGTGAGGCCAACCTTGGTTATAAAGTGATTTCAAGGCCAGCCTGAACTGCATAGCAAGACCTCTCAAAATGACCAAAAATAAGTAAATAAATAAATATCTCAACTTCTATAAGTTTCCAAAACACAATGAACAGACAAATCACTAACTTACCACACACCTGACCACTCTTCTGATGCTCACAGGTAAGTTAACTTCTGTTAAGCAGGGTAGCTAAAACTCAAAGGAACCTCATTTATGGTATAAACGAGAATGTCATATGCAAAGAATGACCTCTAAGGTCAGAGTCCTGATCCAGATTTCTTGGGACAAACCAAATTTAGCCAGTCCTATAACTGATTCCATGAGATACTGATTCTTTCAGGGTTGATAATCCCACTATCCCATATTGTGGCGCTCTCCTCGGGCTCTGGGCTTAGAACAACCTTGTTATCTCCATCAGAACTAGTACAGTACAGATGAACGACCGTTCTCTGGAGCAAATGCACTCAGGATTCCTATCTCCTCTGGACTTTTAACAGTCACCTTACACAATTTCTAGAATACCCCTAATTACAAGTGAGGACGGATGAGACTTGATTTTGTAGGTGGATTTAGCACCAAGAAACAACCTTAGGGGGACCACGGCCAGAGTGATGTGGTATTTGGCTTGGATGGCTCCCCAAGCCTCAAGCAATCATGGAGGTAGCTGAATCTAGTACTTGTGATTGTCTAGTACTGGGATTGGCGCTATGAGTGGTGCACCTACCCAGGGGTGAGGACCCACCATATACTATAAGGGAAGGACGAAGGCAAGCTCTTTCCCTCTGTTCACTCTTGTTGCTTGCAGCTACCATGAACAGTTATACCATAGCCATGCCACCCTGCCTTCGAGCCAGCCGAGTATGGACTGAAACCTCCAAAAACTCTAAGCTAAATAAACCTCTCCTTCCTTCATTTTGGGCATCAGGTATTCTGTCACAACAAGAGAAAAGTAACCAACACATGTAGGGACTCTCACCTCATGGGATGTGAATGGGACAAGGATGCCAATTCCTCCTGACAAGGTGGTATAGACAAGTGACTCTGAGCCTCCAGGGATCAGCGTGGTCTTCTGTAATGACAGCACCGTCTCCCCAACATGGTAGTTCATGATCACTTCTGCCTGCATGTGGAAAACAGTGTGGAGATTGTGAGTGCCCCAAGAAGCTGTTCTGATTCCCAAGAGCAAACAGTGTTTCCAGATACATTCCATCATCATTAAAATGCAAAAATTACTGAACTTTAAAATTGTGTCTACTAGCCTTGCAAGAAGGCAGTCGTGAGTTCGATCCCCGGTACGGACAAAAAAAAAAAAAAAAAAAATTGTGTCTACTTGCAGCTTAATGTATCAGAAAACATCTGAAAAACAATTATAGTAACTACTATTATTTGTTCTCTAAAACAGATCTATTTTTAAAAGTCTAAAGATAAATATCCTAAACCACCACCTACCTACAGGAGAGTGCAATTAGAACCCAGGGAACAGATGGTTGGTGCTGGCAGTGAACCTCATGGACCTCTTTTCTGAGGACCACACTACTTACTCAAAGAGATTTTTATTAACAGAATGTCTCAGGAAATGTACTAAATGATACAGTGACATGGGCATCATGTCCATTACAGGCCTTCTTATCAGCAATTTAGGGATTTCGGGTTGGAGAGGGCACAGCACAGTTACGTGCATTGTGGGTAATTACTAAAAACCTTCAGTGAGGACAACAGGAAAGGGACTCAAAGAGTCTTTCCCTTCTTCCCTTTCTGCAATCTTACCTTCTGTGAGGCACCATTCAGCAAGCCTCGGTCCCACAGTGCTTTGTTTCCTGTGGGATCTTCATCCACCTCATCATTGGTGTTAGGTGGGAGCCTCACCTACAAAAGTGACACAAATCAGAGGGAAGTCTTCACCTGCTCCCCTAGGTTACCAAGCAGCACTTGCCCTAGGTCTTTTAAAGCAAAGAGGGACACTACCTAGACAGAGGCCCAAGCCTAAGCCACCTGTACCTGTTTTGGGGAGCTGTGAGTGGCAGAAGACTCTCAAGGGTTCAGCACAGCCAAGAGCAAAAACAGACCAAAGAACACAGACAAAAGAAAGCATCTTAAACTTAAAAAGATAAGCCAAGATTCCAGCAAGAAAGAAAAACAAAAATTAGCCTTTAGTTCAAGCTAAACCCATCACTACTGAGTTTAATATCCTTAATTTTAACATCTCACATTAGAGATCATCACACTGGCTCCTTGGCTTTATCAATAGCACAAATTGAGCTTTCCCTCACTTAATTAACTTCAAGGAAACATATTAACTCACCACACAAATGTTGCCAAACTTGTCTGCCCCAGCCACAGTGTCATAGTCCAGGAGACTTGCTGTAGTGACCCATCGGGGGTAGGTGTCGTCAGCAAAGATGATGAGCTGGTTCTCATTACGCTTGTAGCGAACCCAGATGAAACTTTCTTGAACATCAGACACAATTACCCTGTGCCCAATAGTCTGGATTCCAGATATATAATTGGCAATGTGCTAGGGTAAAACAAGGACAGCAATGGGTATAATCCTGGAATTCAAAACCCACAGCTTTCTCTGACCATAACAAATATACAACAGCACACAGCAAAGAATATCAGTCACAATAAATTGCTAGCCAGACATGGTGGCACAAGCCTGTAATCTCAGCAATTGAGAGTCTAAGGCAAGGAAGATCACTGCAAGTTTAAGATGAGCCTGGGCTACAAAGTGAGCTCAAGGCCAGCCTGAACTGCTAAGTAAAACCCCATCTCATAAAGACAAAGAAACAAAACAAACAAAAATAAACAAACAATAAATTGATTAGCGTGACAGGGCACACTTGCAATCCCTGCACTGCAACACTGAGCAAGGACAGCTGTAAGTTCAGCACCAGCCTGGACTACTTAATGAGCCCAATGCCAGCCTGAAATATACAATGAGACCCAATCTCAAAAAAAAAAAAAAAAAAAAAAGTAAAAAAAATAAAATGCCTAAAAGATGAGAAAAAGAGCTATTTTTCAAATAGAGTGGAAATATATGCTCAACCTTTACAGTTAAATTTCTAACCCTGGTTTAAAGAAGCTGAGAAATGTGATCTATTCCCGCTTTTCTAAAGCAAGACTAAACGGCCAAATTCTGTGGTTGGAATTGGGGAAACATAACATGGTCTTAATAAAATCATGATTTTTTGTTTTTGGGTACCAGAAATTGAACTCAGGACACCTTGTGCTTGCCAGGCAGGCATGATTTTTTAAGAATCAGTGCTCACCACCACGCTAATGCCCACTCCTGCCTTATTAGCCAGATCTTTGCCCACAACTAGCACATTTACCTTATTCTCACACTTTCGGAGTAACTTCTTCTTCCCCAGGTCGTAGACTCGCAAAAGCTTCCCCACTCCTATCAGCACTCTCCCCTGAAATGGAGCAATGGCAGCAGGGACCTCTTCCACTGGAGTCTGCGAGAAGAAGAACAGGTTATGCAACTACCTGCACACACAGTCAGTCACACACTAATCCTACTCCTTTGACCCAGAAGCACCTGCTTCTACAGGTATCTGTCAGAAAAAAAGAAAAAAAGAGATCCTATTTTGCTCACTAGAGAAATAAACCACCCATACAATAGTCTCAACTTGAGAGCATATTCAAGTAAATGTCCCACACAAGCCTATCACCCAGCGAATGGACCAATGCCATAAGTGAGAAAAAAAACCCTAATAAATGCTGCTTATAGCCTGTGCTAGGTTTAACTGGCACTACAAAAAAGGGAGCTTCAGCATCTAAGTAGCAGTTTCTTAGTGACATCTTAGCCCTAAGGAAGAGACAATAAGTTTAGCACGAAGAACAGTCTGTGAGATAATTCCGAGAGGACACTCCCTTACATTTAGGCTGAAGGAGGCATGTGCTTGGTCATTTTTAAGTTCACAGTTCAGTGCCATTAAATATATCTGCACTGTTATGCAATCATAACCATCATCTTCAGAAATTGATCTTCCCAAACTGAAGCTCTGTTCCTATGAAACAGTAAACTGTTTCATAGGAACAGAGAAGATTAATTCTTCAACACTGCTGAATTTTAGTCACAAGTTGCTGTTGCTCTGGAAGACACAGTGAGTGGTTAGCACCCAGGCCTCCTGTGGCAGTCAGGCACTAGAGTATCACTGAAGCATGAAGGCCCTAGCATCTTCCATGTGCTACCAAAAAATGGATTAGAATCAGTGAGTTGGCCCTCAAGTTCAGCAAAAGGCAGAGCATTCAATAGAACTAAGGATATAAGGTAATCAATGCCAGGTTCCTACCTTGTGCAAAAACTCCAGTTTTTCCCCATTGTTCACAAGCTTGTAAGTATAGACAAAGCCCCCTGCCACAGATCGGGGGTTAAGTATCAGGTCCTTGGCCACACCCACCAGCACATACCAGTCTTCACCAGTGTTGGAAAACCTGCACACAGCCACACTGCAGAGAACAAGTCAAGCATTTGTCAAAAGCCAAACAACTCCTGGGTCTCACCCAGCAAACCCTGTACCCTGGGCTCCTTACCTAAAAGCTGCCTCATTTTGTTCCAGCTGGACAAGATCTAGCGTATTTCCCTGAATAGGATTCATCACCCGGATCACAGACGCCCACTGCCCATTGCCAGCCTTGGGAGCTCCAAAAATGGATTCGGGCAGATTTTCATTGAGGAATGCTGCTGCCATCTCTGCAGCCAGCTCCCGTTCATCCTCTCCTGCTGCTTCTACCATTTCCTAATCCAAAAAGCAAGACCATCTGGGTAAGTTGTTGAGAGGTGTAAAGATGGCAAGTAGTAGAACACTGCAAGGAGCACTCAATATGTGCAGCAGCAAACTCAAAACCACACCTGCCCAAAGTAAAAATTCAGGGAAAGAGGTGCAAAACACGGAGAAGAAATATCACTAATCAGAAAATCAGATACTGCCTCTTCCACTTGATAAGAAAATGCCAGAAGAACTAGTATCGGGCTAGGAGTTTAGCTCAGTGGCACAAGCACCTGCCTGGTGTGAGTCTGATCCCCAATACAGAAAAAAAAAAACCAAAAAACCCCAAACCATTAATATCAGCTGTGGCAAATACTGCATTACTTGTCTGAGAAACATGAAAATGAAAACCCCATTTTTCAAAACCTAGCCCATCTGATTTCCCTTGCTGGATTTAGTTCAAGAGTTGTGGCTCTAGTTCCTCCTGGGAAATGGCTCCTGGAAAGACCTAGTGTTGTGGGGACCCTAAAAACACTCTGCTCTGGGCTCAAACCCAGGAAATACCCAATGAAACCCATTTGGAAGCTCAAAGGCTCTGTTCCAGAGGAGCTGAATTCTGATTAACACAAGTCAGTGCATTAATCCCAAATCACAACAAAGCCTCTAAAACCAGGAACCCAGGAGAAGGACACCACTTAAATGAGCTGAAAAGAGCCTGAGGTCTTCCTCTCTGCCATGCCGGGAATGAATCCCAGGTCCTGTGAATGACATGCAAGTGCACTATCACTGAACTACATCCCCAGCTCTAGATCTGAAAAATAATCAATGATTATGACCATTTAAACTTTTCTACAACCCTTTTAACTGAAGCCCTAAAGGTCACTTGTCACCTCTGCCATCTGTTGCTTTCTCTGAGCTTTCGTGGCCTCAGTGTAAGCATTATGGTCCGTCTCAATAATGATAAGGTTGTTACTCTCAGGGTGGATGACAAATTTCCTGGGTGTGTACTGTAGTGGAAAGGCCACTTGATTGAAGACAGCACCTAGCTTCTCCAATGCCAAAATTCTAGAAGACAAAGGAGTTTACAGGTTACTCATTCAGGACCTAGAAGCCGGTGTTGAAAGTTGGAGACAGAGAAGACAAAAGCTGCAAAAAGCTACTGAAAGCTCTTTTGCACAAACAAGTTCCCCTGATAAGCAATGGTCAATAATTTATCAAGAGGCTGTGATAGTTTCATTATGAACAACCCACAGCTAAAACCATGGCATGAACAACTTCAAACACAAGTCAAAATTGTCACTGTTATTAGCTCTGCCAATTTGCAAAAGGCCTAAATAACATACTCATGTTAAAAGATGTAATACTGTAAATAACCTGACTAAGAAAATGTTATCAGTAATCCAACACTTGTTCTAAAACTAATTCAGTGGCACTGGTCTTCCACTGGAAGATAAGAATCTTAACTCTCAAGACTGAATTATACTGATAAGTATTAAATCTTGGCCCTGAAACTCTAAACAGAAGCTAAACTCTAAACATCGAAACTTGGCTCCCACTTACTTAAATCCTGAGCCAAATGAAGCTTCAATTGCAACACACTCCTCTCATGGTGAAGAATTAGCTTTCTTATATCTCTCCAAAACCTCTTCCCCCACTGGCAGAATCACAGGTTAAGCCTTTGGCAGAAAGGCTGGGTTCGCAAAACAGGGCTTACTCACCTCAGGGTATTGGTGGAGATGGCCACAATGCCTTCAGGACACTGCTCAGAAGCAAAGCCAGATGCAAACTCCAGGGTCTCATAAGACAGGGGGGTGAGATGAAAACGAGATTGGTAAGAATAGCTCAACCATGAGCGGCTTGACATGGCCAATACCTAAAGAGAGAAAATTATGTCCAGTAAGCTTGGGGAAAATGCAAACATGACACACTGACTAAATGTCCTAACTGCAATTTTTTCTTTGGATCATTTATGAGACAACGTCTCACTATGCAATTCAGGCTAACCTTGAGCTCACTTTTGAGCACAGGATAGTCTGGAAATCCAGACAATTCTCATGCCTCAGCCTTCCAAGTGCTGGGATAACAGGTGTGCACCACCACCCCAGGCTTTTTAACTGCAAATTTCAGTCCATAGGATACTCCACAAACTGAGGACCCTAAAAGATCACCATTAGACAAGAGGCCAAGAAAACGCAGTACACTACAAGTACATGCTCCCAACAACATGCTCTAAGCTGACTCCACCTCGAAGAGCTTGTTTCCACTTGTATAAAACAGGAACACCACCTCAAGACTAGACAGCTACAATACTGAAGAACTACCACAGCAGCCAGCAATGCTAATATTCTTAATTACCAAAGACAGGCTGCTTTTTTCTGCCTATCTTGCCATGGACTGTTTCCCTTCTGCCATGCCACCCTGCCTTGGAGCCAGTGACTAATGACTGAAAACTCTATAAACCATGAGTTGAAATAAATTTTTCCTATTAAAAAAAAAAGACAGCAATCCTTCCATCTCCTTCACAATAAATAGTGAATCATGACACTGCTATTTGCCTAGAGTAAACATGACAAGATTATTCATAGCTGAGTGGTAACCTGGACGAGGTTTCCAGTTATTCCTAGCCTTCTTCAGCCTAAAGAGGAAAGGGATCAATATCCAAATTTTTCTAAAACCAAATCATGACACAGCCGTGGAACCCATGTTAGCTCTAAGTTACAGAAGTGATTTCCCACATGAAGGAAATTTTGATTGTTCACGAACTAGTGAAAGCAAAGCTTACACAACAAAGAGATGTTTCTCAGCTGGTGTCAGTAACATCTAATGTGTTGCTTGCTCCTTCTATTACTTACTGCCTCTTGGCCTTGCATCCGAACTCGGAAAAGCTTCACCGGACGCGATCCCAGGTACCTAGTGCGAGTATCAGACAGATCTCCAGTGACAGGGTCTAGGACAGTCCTCAGCAGCACACCGTTCTAATCAAGAGAAAAGTGGATAAAGACTGCTCAGTAACTGAAGCTTATCAGTTATGGTGAGGAAACCTCTCAAATAATTATTTGGAGACAAAGGGAAATTACTTCATGGTTCAAGAAAAAATCCTAATATTCAGCCATTCATTTGCTATCGTACTGTTTAAACAGTTACCAAGCATCTACTGAGAACATTTATTTCTATTAGGTCCTATACATTTGTTTTAACCATGGGTCCTATACCTTTTTCCTATAATTTAAAAACAGTGCCAGGCATGATGGCCCACACCTGTAATTCTAGCACTCAAGGGCGTGAGGCAGGAAAACTGCTTTGAGTTCCAGGTCATTCTGGGCTACAAAGTGAGTTCAAGGCCAGCCTGAGCTATGTTGTGTAAACCTGTCTCAAAGAGACAAAAAAATCAGGTCTACCTACTATGGTCTCTAAACAAGGTTCCAAAGAACAGCAGATTGAAGGCTGGGGCATGTCCCAGCTGCACGTGATATATCTTATTGTGAAAGAAGGAAAGACAGCAAGTCACATTAAAACAAAAGACCCAACTTCAAAGGGGAAACGTACATTTGTCTAAAATGAGGGAATTTAACATCTAAAGAAAAGCAAACAAAAAGATGCCATTAGCTTGAAGGACAAGTATTTTAAAAACCCAAATTCATAATCCTACTTTAACTTTAAAAAGGAATAAACAGTCAGGCATGGTGGTGTATGCCTGTATATCCTAGCAGGAGGCTAAGGCAAGAGAAGTGTGAGGCCAGCCTGGGTAACGTAACTCATCAAGACCATGTCTCAAAAGATAACAAGGACTACTGAGGATGTAGTTCAGGGCAAAGCCCTGGGCTAAATGTCCAGTACCACAAAACAAATTCACTTCATCAGTCCCTACGGGACACTGTTATGGTCCTAACTCCTTACTCCAGAAAAAGGCATACCAGAGAGAAAAGTTCTTTTCCTATATGAACTATAGTTGGGGTAAGCAAAGAAATGACATACATTTTGTATTCAGAGATGTGCTCTGGCTAATTAAATTCTGAAAGAAACAGAAAACCATCATATACCAGACCTTAATGATACGATCAATCTAAGAAATACCCATCAATAGCTATTAAAAAGTCGATGGAGAATTTTAAAATAGAAAACTAACACAAATTCAACATCACTAAAAGCAGCACAATCATTAATTCAACATCACTAAAAGCAGCACAACCATTCTGTATCCTAACGTGATACAACAGGGAGTAAACAGCTCCCCGCATCTCAAATAGACAATAGTAGTAGTAATAGGGATGGGTCAGTTTAAGAAGTTCATAAAAAGACACAAAGGGCCCAGGGATTTAGTTCAGCGGCATAAGCACCTGCCTGACAAGCATGAAGTCCTGAATTCAATCCCTGATACCAAAAATAAATAAATAAATAAATAAATAAATAAATAAATAGACACATGAAACAAATTCAAAGTGTAGATGCTCTTGCTGAGATCTTGAGTGAATCCACATATAAAAACATTTTTTTGAGGAGAAAACTAAGATGTGCCCAACAAAGCAACAGATGATACTCAGGAATTACTATTGAATTTTGATGGATATGGCATATCAGTGCTTTAAGGATATTTCCATTGAAGGAACATTATGGAGTAATTATAGATACTTTGACTTGCTTTAGTACACTCCAGAAAGAGGTAACAGGCTTACTGCCATGAGGCTCTAACTTCTGTATGTGCTATGAGAATTTCTAATGCACCACAAAGCATTTTTTTCAAATGCGATAGATTCTGTAGCCAGATGTGGTAGTGTATGGTAATCCCACCTGAAGCAGGAAAATCACTAAGAGTTTGACAATGCTAGCCTGAACTACACACCGCATGGTAAGTGGCAAACGAATGAGTGAAATCTAGAAAATAAAAGTCCTGATACCAACAATGTGAGCCTCTGAATCTCCTACCTGCAGCCCGATGTTCAGGTACAGGAAGCCAATAGAGCCCCTCTCTCCCAGCTCATCCTGCTTCTCAGTCCCACCCATTTCCACAATACACAAGGACTCAGGCTGGGCAGGGAGAGCCTGCATGCTCAGAGGTTGCAAACAGTCCTGTGGGGGAGAAAACACAGAAAGTGACCATTAGGAAGCAGGGGAGAACCAAGACAGCTCGAATGCTTCTAATGCTAAGGTTAAAGGAGGAACTTTCTTTTGGGCAGGGAAAACCCCAGGAATGAGTTCTCAGAGGGTAGTGTGTTACAAAACTGAATCTTAGAGTATGTAATGGGAGGATCTTGCCTTCCTTTTGTTAAAGTGAATTATGGTAAAAATAAGTAAGTACAACTAATGCTGTGAGCAAGTAAAATTCCTTTTATACAAGAAGTCTTGGGGAGCCAGGTGTGGTAGTGTGATAGCTCACACCTATAATCCCAGCACTCAGGAGGCTGAGGTAGGAGTATTGTTACAAGTTCAAGACCAGCCTGGGCCACAAAGTGAGCTCAAGACCAGCTGAACTGCATAGAGATCTTGTCTCAAAAAGACCACACACAAAAAAAGTCTTAGGGATACTGACTTTTTTTTTTTTAAGTCTTTTTCCTTTTTATTGGTACCAGGGATCAAACTCACGACTGCCTGCTTACAAGGCAGGCGCTTTATGCCGCTGAGCTAAATCCCCAGCCCCAAGGGATACTGACTTTTTAACTATACATTTATTTTTTAAAAAAGATTCAAGGTTTATGCCAAAGAAAACAATAATCTCAAATTAACATCCCAAAACCACAGCACAAGTGTCCTGAGGTATGCTACTATGATAATCAGAAGATAACAGATAGAGGGCTGGGAGTAAACCTTAGTGGCAAAGCACTTGCCTAACATGCATGAAGCCCTGGGTCTGACCAGCACCACAAAATGAGACATACACACACACACACACACACACACACACACACAGAGAGAGAGAGAGAGAGAGAGGCAGAGAAAAAAGAGACAGACCAAAAGACAAAGAGACAGAGGCATAGTGAAAACAGATCTCAGGGTTCAGATGCTCAGGTTCCAACCAAAAGACCTTTGAAACAATGGATCTCACTCACTGAGGGATCCAGGCTGGGGATTTAGCTCAGCTGTCTGGCAAGCACAAGGTCATGAGTTCAATCCCCAGTACCAAAAGGAAAAAAAAAAAAAAAAAACTCACTGAGGGATCCAAGGAAATGATTCGGACAGTATTGTCCACCAGCCCCACAGCCAGGAAGCGCGAACGCTGCTCTCCGGGAGGAACATTGGCCAGACTCATGCACACCACATCTGCTGACATCTCCTTCCGCTCTGTGTACTCATTCAGCTGTCCTGACTGTAGAAGGAAGACAAAGTGAGGTCTAGATGCTCCAATTCACTTTAAAACTCTGCACCCAGGAATGGAAGACAGACTCTTAGGTTTCTTTTTGCCTCTTTTCACTTCTCTTATACAATCAATTGCCAAGAATCTCTCAAAGACTGAATTTAACAATCTAATGGTAAGCAAAATTAATGTCTCTGAGATAAGACATCATAAGACCTTTGAAAAAGTTCAATGTGCTGCCAATTAGGTAAGCCAATCTAGTCTACAGGGAAATGGAGATACGTAAAACTGGGTGATCTGTTCGTGAGATTTTGAGTGACTCTGTGAAAGAAAACTCAAATATGACAGTAAAAAGTTTAACCACACTGGAGATTTCCTGGGCATAATTTAGTGTACCATACATCCTTTCATATAGAACAAAGGAAAATTTCTGAAATGGGATTTAGATGAGAGGTAACATACGGGATCCATTTCAAAATACACCAGCTCTCCTCCTGTCAAGGCAATCACCACTTGTCGCTGGTTCACAGCACACTTCACAATTGTTTTTTTTCCAGGTGTCTTCCACTCATTAACTCTCTTGTCTGCTCGTATATGTCGAATACCATCTGGATACACCTAGAGGCAGTAAAAGAAGGAAAATCAACTTTACCAATTTGACCCATAACTCACAATGATCTTCACAACTGTCAGATCTGTCACCCTTGAGAGATCAAGAGGTGCAGTTAGCATGTCCCTGACAAGGCCAGTTGTTCAAAAGTTCATGTTTTGCAGTGTTTACTTCTAAGTTCAACTACCAGTTACAAAATACATATGGCCAGGAATAGTGGCACATACAAATAATCCCAACATTCAGGAGGCTGAGACTGGAAGACTGCCACAAGTTTGAAGCCAGCCTGGCTACTAGTGAGTTCAAGGCCAGCCTGAAATACAAAGTCACGACCTGTCTTAAAGAAACAAAACAAAAAACAAACAATGTACTAATGTAAAATATCATCAGAGATGAGCACAAGGTTGAAGCAGGAGATCACAGGTCTAGCCCAATCTAAAACTCAGCAAGACCCTGGGTTCAATTACCAGTAACAGAAAAGAAAGAAATGCAACACTGATGAGCTCTAACAATCATAGGATGGAAAACTGAGGTAATATTTGAAAATTCTCCAAGTGAACATAAGTTTCCCCTGTAGATGCCACGTAAAAACCGGTTAAGACTTAATGCAGTTCTTTACATTGATAAAACAGCACATCTCCTCCCTCTCTAGCAAGGGAGGGTGAAGAGAAACGAATGGAGCTCAATGACAGCAAAGAGGACAAAGCAGGTAAGGAAAGCAAGCTGAGTATCCTCACCTGCACCAAGGCATCATCTCCTAACAAGGAACAGGACAAGGTCGGGGTGGTGCCCAGGAACCCTGAGTCAGTCACTTCTTCCACAGTTTCTCCAATAGAGAGCACGAGGGTGGCATTCACGAAAGATACAATGATGTAGGCATCAAACTCATCTGGAAAAGAAAAGAAAGGAGTTGGTTAGCTAAGAACTCATCAGAATTACAAAGTCAAATGAGACACTAGAGTTTTCAGAAATCTTCCAAGGCACTTCTATGTAGCCACTACAGAAACAACACACACACACACACACAACACAGGACGATCCAAAGGATAACTGAGGGTCATGGAGCCTATAGATAAATGCCAATATACACTGAATACAAAGGTCTTCCTCTAGCACCTTTGAAAACTAGTGTTTTACTGAAACATTTCCTGGAGACATGAGCAAGGATAACATCAGAGAATCAGATGCATGAAGAAATTTTCTTTCTTTCTTTTTTTTTTTTTTTTGGTGGTACTAGGGATCAAACTCATAATCTCATACTCAGCAGGCAGGTGCCTGAGCTGCTGAGCTAAATTCTCAGCCCAAAATTTTGAATATTTACTTATTTAGCTATCACACATTTTGTGCTGGTTGTCAACCAGAACCCCTTCTTAAGAAGAGATATTCCTTATTAACCAGGGAAGATCCCTCAACCTTTTCCCGAAACAAAGTAATGGGCCAGGCGTGGTGGCGCACACCTATCTCAGAACTCAGAAGGCTGGGGCAGGAAGATTGCTGCAAATTCGGAGCCAGCCTGGGCTACCAAATTGAGTTCAAGGCCAGCCTGAACTGCATAGTGAAACCCTGTCTGGAGAAGACAATAAACAGTAAAATAATGTAGGAATACAAACTCTTAAGAAATAAATACACACACACAAACACAAAATTAAAATAAAAAATAAAAAGTCACTTAGCCTCCATGAGATTAGGTCACTCTCAGACTAGAAATTGGGAATAGTCCCTTTGCGAACAATATAAGGACATCAAACAAGAAATGGGGGGGGGGTTTATATTATCAGCCCTTGCCCACTGGTTTTTTAAGATGCAGTTTTCATAATGAAATGTAGTCAGATAAATACTAACTAGTTTCTCAGAGTACGAGAACATGAAGCATACAGACACTCAAAAAGTTTCCCCTATAAAAGGCATCCATTTCCTGTACCTCCTATTCTACAACAATTAAGACAAGTTTGTGGTCTCCCACACCCACAGTATTTGCCTTAAAGCTGATGAATGTTCAGTGCATGTTAACTTTTTAAATTAGAGACTTTCCTACTTTACATTTGAATTTTTCTATCAACTTCCCACTTTCTGCCTCCTTCAAATAATATAGGTAAACAAAGGAAAAAAGTACCAATACAAAGCACTAAACTGGAGGCTGCCTAACTTACAACAGTAACAGCTATCATCAGAGCTGCTGTTATCACAGCTCAGGGCCAGTTTGTTGACCCCTCTCACATCAGGAACCCTTTTTTTTTGGGGGGGGGGTCTTTTTAAGATACGATCTCACTGTGCAGTTCAGGTCTGGCCTTGAGCTCACTCTGTAGCCCAAATTGGTCTTGAATTTGCAATGATCCTCCTGCCTCAGCCTCTTGAGTGCACCAACACGCTCAGCTTAAGAACACTTTTTTGTTGTTTTGTTTTGAACACAGCAAAAGCAGCACAGCTGAACTAAAATTACAGGATGAGTTCAGGAAAACCAGTATTCTTTATAAAAGGACAAGTCAAGTGAAGGTATAATCTACAGTAATGTGCTAACCTATTAATAGGACATAAAATCAATTTAATGGGTAGCAATCAGTTCTTTAAGATCCAAATAAATGTAATTTAGAATAAGGGTAATAAGCACTATTTGGCAAAACTGTTTCAGCTAATAACACACATGTGCACAGCGTGGATGAAGAGCAAGGATCAAAGATCCTTCCCAATAGGTGTTACGGTACTCTAAAGGTTAGGCCAGGTCCAGAGTAAAGGTTAATTTTCCAAACCATAAGCAGTAACACTGGACAAGAAGATATTTGGTTTTTAATTATTTTGTTGTAACTATCACATATACCACGTACTCTGAGGAAACCTTGTAAAATCATAACTACTGTTCATTACAATAACACGGGTAAGATATGGGTGCCCTGAAATGGATGTCTTATTAGCTAACAACAACACAAAAACCCATGTCCATATAACACGAAGCTTGGAAATTTACTGCTCTCAAGTTTGTGTAAGAGAAATCTTTGGTGTGCAGTAACAGAAATTGCTTCATTTTATTTGAAAACAGCATAGTTTCGTGTTCCCAATAAACCGATGTCAGAGTACAAAGCAAAGCCAAACGATAAAAAACAACAATTCCCAGTCTCTTCCTTCAGTCAAGAAGAAAAGAAGTTGTTTCTGGAAGACGGATCTTATAAACTTCTGACTTACATGCAAGAGAATAGGAAAGAAAACAACAGAGGGTTCCTGGGTTCATATCCTTCTGACCAAGATCTCAGACTATTCAGATATAAAAGAGATGCTCAGTTAATCTGATAGGATACTTTGGCTAGATAATTCAATAAACTCAAGGGCAAGGATTTATGTCTAAAAGTTGCTTTACATCACACATTTCCTCCTGTTTACTCTGTGAAGACCAATAACAATGTAATTTTCTCTACTGGGAAGACTTGTGGCAGAGTAGTTACTGTTGTATTTTAGAGATAGTAAGTTCAAAATTGGCTCTCAGAACAAAGTCACACCTCTGGCAACGTAAGTGAATAAAAACTAGAAACATCCATGCTGCCTTTTTCTAGGGGTTCTAAGTATCATAAAGAACATGAGAACCAGGTGTGGTGGCACACACCTGTAATGCCAGCAGTCCAGGAGGCTAGGGCAAAACAATCACAAGTTCAAGGCCATCCAGAAAATTTAAAGAGACTGAGGCCTTGTCTCAAAACAAAAAATAAAAAAAATAAAGGGCTGGGATGTATCTTTAGTTCTCATACCTGAGTGCTACTAAGACACCCAGAGAAAGAATGCTTTACTCTTCAACTTCCTTTGCTTCAGGAACTAAGGCTCAACAAGCAGCTCCCAGATTACTCCAAAGGCTAAACTGAGCCACTGTCCAGATTATTCAGCCTCTTATACAGTATCTCATCCTCCTTTTGTATTCATACAACATGGTGCTTATCTTAACTCAGCAGTCTTGAGCATACTCCAAAGCTCTCTCCAGAGCCTGAGCGTTCAGTCAGTATACCTGAAAGGGACAACTCCAAGAGTGTGAAGCTACAGGTTACTAGTTACCAGATATTTCAACTTGGTAAAAGACAATTAGCTATATTTCTCAAAATCTAGAGGACTTCCAACTGCAAAGTTACCCTAGGAGATGCCATCAGGGCAGCCTCAATATTTTGTGAAGGTCCCTCTCCCTGGGTGAACTGCAAGAACCCACAGTAGACCCTAGCAGTAGGTACACACCTGTGGTGATCAGCACCTTCACCAGCCACCTGTGGAAGAGAAAAAAAGGCTTGGTATTGGTAGTATGCATCACCAAGTACCAGCCAAGGTTAGTATTTGCCTGAAGACTGCAGCACATGTGGATAGAGAACTGCTCAACAGTAACTTGGAGTATCTGGAAGGAAAATGAAAAGAAAACCTGACCTCTATTTCTGAGTGATGAACCAAATTACAGTATGTAAAGAGTGAAATGTATAAGTATAGTCCTTTCATAGGCCTTGATATTTAATACAGGAGAAAACTCTTCATCTACAAATTCCATCATACAATATACTATCACTTAGCAAACACTTTCTCTCCAGAACCCTGCCTGATCATCGAGCGTAAGCCCACTGCCTTCCTCTAACCCAACAGTACTGCACACTTGTACTGCTGCAGTGCTGGGGACTGAGGGCTTTGCATGCTTAGGCCAGTGCTCCACTACTGCACTACCTCCAGCCCTTCATCTCTTATTAGATGGCAAGTGCCCTGAGGGAGTGATTCTGCTCAGAAGCCTGCACATACAATGGGCATTCAAATGACTACAGAGTACAAGCACAGAATTTATCTGGAAAGAAACCAACAAGACCCACAGACTTTAGGACAAATGGACAGTGGACTAGGATTCAGGAAACAAGGTTTTCCAGACTTATTATCTAGATGTGTGGTGCTAAGTAAGAGTCAACTGTTCAGGACTTCCTGCCTTCTTCATAAAAATGAGTAACTTTTTTATAAAGCAAAATCTGGCTTAAAATAAAAAATTAGCCTAAAATGCAAAAGAAAAAAAGGTAAATCACACTAAGTTATCTTAAAAGGTCTTTTTAAACAAGTGTGGTGATGCAGGACTACAATCCTAGCGACCTAGAAGGCCAAAGCTTGAGGTCAGCATAGGCAACTAAATGGAACCGTCTGAAAAAAATTTTAAAGGGGCTAAAGATAAAAGAGTGTAGTACTTGGTAGAGTACTTTCCAAGTATGCTCGGCTACCAAAAAGAAACACAAGCATCTTTGTACTGCCAATGGTCTTTATGGAATGTTTTCAAGAACTAAAATACCACTAAGCTACCAAGTTAAAGGTGAACATCAACACTGCACAGCCTCTTCATGTAGATACCACAAATAAAGTAAGATTGAGTTAAAAATCAATTTTCTGCCGGGGATATAACTCAGTGCGGTACAGCACCTGCCTGTCAAGTGTAAGATCATCAGTTCAATTTCCAGTACAACCCCCCCCCAAAAAAAAGATCAATTCTTTCTGCAGAGTATAGCTCAGCAGCACGGTGCCTGCTTGGTAAGCTTGAGGTTAAGTTTGACTCCTGGTTCCCCCTCAACCAAAAAAATCAATTACCAGTATAGTCTCAGCTAAAACAAGTCTACCAACTTCCTGTCCACTTTTTCCTCTTTCGACACTACTAATTTGATTCCAACAACTACAAAGAAAATTCACAAAAATGTGCAGTATTCTATTAATAGAAAGAAATTTTCCTCCTACGCAATTCCCAGTTCTCTTAAATTTGTTCCATTCAACTAGAACATCTAACCACCAAGAAGAATTACAGAATTCTAGAAAAAGCTTTGTCTGTTGTCCAAAGTGATCTTACTCAACAATCTCACATTCAAAAGGAGAAAGCAGTAAAGGAGATCCTGGGGATTAAAATGATCTACAGTTCCAATGAACCAAAGCAAAAATGAGAACTGAGTTTTGTTTCTGAGACTGAAATTCGACTGTCAAGCCTTCTCTGATGTTGCAGTACTACACAGTTTCACATTACTTTCAAAGTTTTAGGCTGAGCAACCATTTGGATGCAGGAACTCTGAACTCTCTTCCATTCACCCCAAAATTTTGAGTCCACTCAATCATCTCTGCTTTCCTTAAATATAAGCAGGAATGACCAATTAACAAGCTTTTTTAAAAAATCTTTAATTCTTAGAATATGCCACCTTGAATTCACTGGGATTTCCCCCAGTGAATTTTGGAAAAAATTTGGTTTTGGAAAAAAACCAAAACTCAATTTTCCCTCACATTATGCCTTAACAAAGTTGAAAACACAACAGTTCTATCACACTAAAATATTTACACAATTCAAATGGCTGTCCTATGCCTCCCTTAATCTCTTAAACAAAAAAGAGCAATACATGAAGTTATCTTGATAGCCTCAGAACTATGGGGATGAGCCAGGAGTTTCTGGTATGTAGTGCTAGATGACACGATATAGAAATATTATGAATGAAGCCTCTGAAGTCTATGTCAATAGTTCCCAGGCTCTGGGCAAGCAACACTTACCTTCAATGTGCCGACGTACTGTCCAGACAGCATTAGGGTTACCGGGTAGCTCAGAAACAGCCATTTCTGACACCTGAGAGGAAAAGAACATAACCTGTTAAGAACAGAACTCAGACACCTGCTTTACTATATTAGATTAATGAGGTCCCAATAGCAAAGAAAGTACCTACACTGTAAGCTACATTAAAAAGATGAGATCAGTGAAAAAAGAGCCTCAAGACCAAAATAGCTGAAAAGTACTGGAAGTGCCCCAACACACTTTACTCAAAAGTTATAGACTGTCTGGGGGAAAGTTATTATAGCAAAACTATATTCTTATTTTGCACATGGCATGCCTACAGCCTCCTAAAGAAAGGCCATAACAACCACTGGAAAAGAAAGAGGCCATGTAAAATAGTTCTCCGTTTCTTTCCCTAGTTCCCATGAGGCCAAATCCCATCTCTCTTCGTAGAATAATTCAAATGTTACTCTTTTTTCTTTGTACCTGGAATCAAACTTAGGACCTTGAGCTTGCTAGGCAGTTGCTTCTGCAGCTGAGCTAGATCACTGGCCCTCAAATGCCACATTCTTTAGGAAAAATATTCTCTTATACCCCTTGGCTGGCCATCATCATTACCTCGTATAAGCTCTCGTAAAAATCAGCTCTTTAGGGACATTCAGCAACCCTTAAACGTCCTATACCTTTGCAAAAATGAAAGTAGATGGAATAACTAAGAAAAGCTCATATGAACCAGTGGGGAAACTGCGAGGGGGTTGTATGTGAACTCTGTCCCTCTGTAAATACACAACTAGTGCAGAGATTAAAACCTGATTCATTTACCTGTTACAGACAACAAAAAGCTTTCTGTTAATGCATTTCCCTGTGCAAAGTGCTTATTTCATCAGATGTTCATCCAATCAGCAGTTAAGTAATCAAGAGCTACAGTTCTAAACTGGGACCAGACCATTTAACATTTTATTGAATCGGGCCTGGAATGAAGTTCAGTGGCACAGTACCTGCCTGGCAAGTGTGAGGTCATGAGCTTGATTTTCAGTACCAAACAAAAAAAAGGAAAATCTTATTGAACTATGTACTAATTTTTTGACAGACCAAAAACTTAGCTAGGCATGGTGGCGCACTCCTGTAATTCCAGCACTCCAAAGGCTGAGGCAAGAGGATTGTTGCAACTTTGAGACCAGCCTGGGCTACAAAGGGTGCCCAAGGCCAACTTGAACTACATTTAAAAAAAAAAAAAAAAAAAAAAAAACCTCACAAATTCTTGGGAATCTGAGACAGGAGGACTGCCAACAGTGTGAGGGAAGGCTGTACTACAGTGAATTCAAGATCAGTCTAAATTACACACGACACCTATAATACATCAGCATTGCCAAAAAAAAGATAGAGCTAGAATTTAAAACCAATTTGTGCTCTTGAATCATGACTTTGTCCCATTAAAATTTATGAAAATCAGCAAGCCTCAAACCACGCCTCAAACTGTATCAAATTGTCACAGAAAGTATTATTTTACTTCTATAAAGATCAAGCCAAGCTGGGTATGATTGTACACATCCCAGCTGGGTATGGTTGCTATACTCCCAGCACATGGGAGGCTGAGGCAGGAGGACTGCTATGAGTTCAAAATACAAGCAAAAAGGATCCAGCACAAGGGCCTTGGGAGAGAAACATTAACATTAGAATCTGATGATTAGAGAAGGTAGGATATGAAAATATAATTGTGAGTATATATATCACTAAAAGGTTCGTCCACTTTGGTGCAGTTCTAAAGAAATGCTCCAAATGAACTCAAAAACAAGCTGGGGAGGGGGCCAGGAATTTAGCACAGCAGTTCAAGAGCTTGCCTGGTAAGTGCAAGGTCAAGAGTTCGATCCCTAGTACCAAAAAACAAAACAAAAAACAAGCTGTAGGGGCTGGGGATTTAGCTCAGCGGCATAAGCGCCTGCCTTGCATGTGCACGGTCGTGAGTTCGATCCCTGGTACCGATAAAAAAGAAAAAGATCAAAAAAAAAAAAAAAAAAAAAAAAAAACAAGCTGTAGATGTGCCTCAGTGGTATGCTCTTGTCTTGCATGCACAACACTGGGTTTAATTCTTAGCACCACACAACACACACTCACAACCAAGTCTATAGTAATTAAAAAAAAAAAAATGTAGAAAAATACCAGAGGTTGGGGGTAGAACTCAGTGTCAACATTCTGATCATGGCAACCCAGAGAGGGAGGGAGACAAACACAGAGAAAAGAGAGGCAAAGAGGCATGGAAGCAAGCAAGCACGCAACTAGCCAGCCTACCTTAAAAAGGACTTAAGACTATCAGTAAAATGTTTCGCTAAGATTTTCCAGTCTCTGAGTCTGGAACTACTATGCTAACAAGGTAAGGAATAGACAAATCTAAACTTATACACTACTGTGGATCTATGCCTCTCAAACCCTGCAAAAAATCCAGAAAATTCCCATCTTACCTCCAGTCCATGCCGTAAGACTCTCAGAGAAGACCTGGGTCCCCGACCACAAGCCACGTACAGCTGTGGAGTATCCTCATTGGCCAGATCAGCTATCTGCACAAAGAAAAAGGGAAAAATGTGTACCTGTGCTAAGTTTTCAAATACAGTTCTGATTCTCAGGAGACAAGCTATTCTTCGGTTTACGAGGTTTATATACTAATGATGACCCTGGGATATGAAGAGAAAAAGGTCCAGCCCTCGACAAAGTAAACAAGTTTGAAGCAACAATTTTCTCCAAAGGCTAGTTAGAAAAGAAATTTGAATCACCGGATGTGGTGGCACATACCTACAATCGCAGCACTCAGAAGGCTGAGACAGGAGGATCACTGCAAGTTCAAGATCAGGCCAGCCTAGGCTACATAGTTTAAGTTCAAGGCCTGCCTAAACTGCATAGTAAGACTGTCTCAAAAAGCAAAAAAGAAAAGAGTTGTAGAACCTCTATCTGAAATTGAGTAGTTAATACTCCCAACTATCATTTACCCTCAATCACTTGGAAAGGCAGAACAAAAGCAGCTAACTTGAGACTCTAGTTGTACTAGGCTGAGCTCCTGAATGATGACTGATTTCCCCAGTACACAGTAAGCAAGCCACCTCCCATCAGAAGTGTAATTTATTGGATCAGGTGGTACTCAAGTTACTCAAATCCCAGCAAGGTAACACTGTAACATTTCTAGATGCTACAACTGAGTTGTACAATATGCATCCTGAGCCACTTCAGCTTCCTCCCTGAAGATACGATTTATAATTTCCTAATGCTGATTCCATGGTCTGTGAAGCATTTTAAAGAGCAACCACATTCAAATGAGACAAATACAGCTATATACACATGCACACATACACAATTAAGTGATAAAAGGTCAAGCAGAAATAGTGAATAGTGTGAGAATCCATTCACTTTAAAATAAAATAAAAAGATCACACATACAACAGCAAATGCAGAGAAAACTACCTGGAAGTAACCAAAAGTTATTAACTGTAATGGTCTCCATCCACAGAGGTGAGGTCTAAGAAGGCTGGGCAAAGAACACACTTTTTTACCACTACACTTGAGTTGCATAGTTGAATGGTTTTCAATTCCCGTATTTCTCTCTCTTCTGACTTTGTTCATGAGGAAGTTCCATCACTATTTAGTTCTTAGAACACACCTTAATTTAATTAGAGAAAAACTGAAAACCTACTACACTGACATTTGAAATCTGCTGGCTGGCACTGCTCAATGGAAACAACTGAAAGGGCTCATACCTGGCAAAACAGAATGGGTGACAAGCTGTCCAATTCATCAACTAACACAAGGTTTTTGAGCGGTCTCGGCTGAAAGAAGAATGTGTCTCCTTCTTCCAGAGGCATAGCAGATGAAAACTCAGGCTCTTCATCATCATCTCCAAGATGTGCAATTTGATATAAGTAACTTCAGAGATGCAAAGAACAGAGATCTTAGTTAAAAGATTCTCCAAAGACAATGCCTATTTATCAAAGTAATGCTAGAGTTACTCAGTTTTACTAAAAAATTGCTGCTATTCTTTTTAGGTATAATGATGAAATATGATACCTAGAATTTGTTTCAAAGCAACTCAAGGACAGGATCTGGGAAATGCCATATGTAGGTTTACTGTAAGATTTTCCTTATGTATGTGAGAAAATATCCACCATGAACAAAAATTAAAATTTTAGCCAAACGTAGTGGCACCTGAAATCTCAATACTTGGGAGGTCAAGACAGGAGGATCACTGCAGTTCAAGGGCATGCCAGCATGGACTACACTGTGAGTTCAAAGCTAGCCTGAACTACACAGCAAGGCTCTCAAAACAAACAAACAACCCATACAAACTTAATAAATGCATAAAGTCAGGCATGGTAGCACATACCTATGATCCCAAGACTAAGAGGGCCCAGGCAGGAGAATTCCTGGGCAGCCTGAGTTACAAAGTGAGTACAAGGCCAACCTGAGCTGCAGTGAATCAAAAAGACAAAAAAAGAATGAAGGAGGACTCCTATTTCATACCAAAAGATTACATCATATGGAGAAAACCAAACATAAAACCTAAAACTGTAAAATTTTCAAAGAAAGCGGAATGACAACAAAAAGATAAATTGGACTTCATCAACACTTCAAAACTTTTAGGAGCCTGGAACACATAATTCTGGCAGAATGTATGCTCACCATATGCGAAGTTCTGGGGTTCAATCCCTAAACCCCTCCCAAAATTACACCTTTTGGGCATCAAAAGACACTACCAAGAAAATGACAAGACAACCATAAAATAGGGAGAAAACATTTATACGTCACGTTTCTCACAACAGTCTAATAGTATTGAGAATAAAGAACTTTTATAAATTGGAAAGTCAATTAAAAAACAGACAAAAGAAATTTATAATTCTCCAGACAAATGACCAATTAGCAAAAAGCTGCTCAAGAATATGTAAATCAAACCACAATGAGATATATTACTACATATCTACAATGACTATATTTGCGTGTATGTTTACATACATACACACACACACACACACACACACACTTTTTTAAAAGACAAGGTCTCACTATGTAGCCCAGGCTGGCCTGGAACTCAAGGCTATCCTCCTGCCTCAGCCTAAGTGCTAGGATTATAGATATGTGCCACCACATCCAGCAAATGACTATAATTTTTAAAAGTTGAAAATAACAAGTGTTGGCAAGAATATAAAGAAACTGGAGACCTCACACATGCTGCTGGGAATGTAAAATGGCAAAGCTGGTACGGAAGTCTGGTGGTTCCTCAAAAAGATAAAACACAAAATTATCACTTGACCCAGCCACTCCACTCCTACGAATATAAATGAAAGAACTGAGAAAGAGGATTCAAACTATTATTTGTACATCCAAATCCACTGCTGTAGTATTCACAATAGCCAAGAGATAGAAATAACCAGGCATGGTGACACAAGCCTATAATCCCAGCACTCAAGGCACTGAGGCAGGAATATTCTAAGTTTGAGGCCAGCCTGAACTAGCCAGCAAACTGAAAGACAGGCTTAGACTACAAACAGGGACTCTGTCTCAAAAACAAAAACAAGAAAGACAGAAATAACCCAAGAGCCTACCAACAGATGAATAGACAAATATGGGATATACATACAACGGAATGTTGCCACCCATTTAAAGAAATGAAATTCTGATGCAGGCTACCACAATGTGAACCTTGAAAATATTATGCTAAATACTATCCTACATACAAAAGGAAGCACATCAGGACATCATTTATATGAAATGCCGAGAAAGAGGGACCGGGGATTTAGCTCAGCGGCATAAGCGCCTGCCTTGCAAGCAGGCAGTCGTGAGTTCGATCCCTGGTACCGATAAAAAGGAAAAAGACAAAAAAAAAAAGAAAAGAAAAGAAATACCGAGAAAGACAAGATTGGAACAGAAAGTAGAAGTTACCATGGGCTAGAGGAGGAAGAATGTGAACTTTGGACAAAGTTTCTGTCTAGAGTAATTAAAATCTTTTGGAAAGGCAATAGCAATAGCTGCACAGCACTGTAAATATTTATTGGTGCTGAACTGAATGAAAACACAGCTAAAATGGCATTTTATGTTATGCATATTTTATCACAATAATAAATGGCGCCAAGGATTTAGCTCAGTGGCACAGTGTTTACCTGGCAAGCATGAGGTCTTAGGTTCAATTCCCCATATACCTCTGTGGAAGACAATTTTGAGTGAATGCAGAACAACTGCTGTGACTTTGATTATATTGAGACCCATTTCCTTATACTGATATGTACACAGCTGACTATGGTATTTTCTTCTCACTTTAATTGCATTGCAAATAAGGCTAGCCCAGATACTGGCATGTAATCTCTAAAGCCATCAGACAGTCTTCTGTTTCCTCAAATAGTGCGCTACAAAATATATGAGCACAGCGGGATGGGATGGGATGGGATGGTAGAGCCAGTCAGCTCCAGGAATGTCAATTGGGTATAAGCCGAAATAGAGAGGCTATGAGTCCCCAGGGCATGAAAGTTTACATATCAGAAACTGAAGCAACAGCCTCCAAAAACAACTAAGTTGCTACCTAATTGAATTATACAGGTTGATCCTTCTGCATATTGTTAACCCTGCATTTTGCAAAGATGCCTTTTTCCCTACCTGGCTAGCCAGCTCAAATTACTCTTGTAGTTCCCACCATCTTCACTGTTACTCATCCTCAAGCCACCGCCCTTCTTCACAAAATAAATTCTGAGAGAGGTCTTGTATCAGGGCCTTTGTCTGCACATCCTCAGAGGGACTGGGCTAAGGACCCCTTGGTTGCCCTTAACTTTGAATCCCTGTGTTGGTGTCTTTACTCTCGTCATGGGTTGCACTGGAAGTGGTAGACTGGAATTAATTTGCCAGAATTCTAATAACATCTCAATGGGAATATAGATATAATTTTTTGGATTGTGAAAAAGACTAGAAAAGGGATCACAATTGGGATTACAATACCCCCCCCAAATATTAGGAAATAGATGCTACAAAAAATGATGCCACAGACCTACGTTTACTAGTATAGAGAAATATTAATCCATTATACTACACAAAAGGCCACAATGGACGTATCGTATGGTCTCATTTTCATAAAACTTTATGAACACAAAAAGGTTAAGGAAATTTTATCTCTGAATAGAAGGATAAGTGATATTTGTGTTTGTATAGCCTTTGTTATCTTCTCCACAGTACGCGGTCTTTTTTTTTTTTTCTTTAATATTCCTTTTACAAAAAAAACTACAAAAGTCAGGCATGGTGGTACAGGCCTAAAATTCTAGCTCTCAGGAGACTGAGGCAGGAGGATGGTTGCAAGTTCAAAACCAGCCTGGCCTACAAACTGAGTTCAAGGCCAACCTGAACTGCGTAGTGAGACTTTTTCTCAAAAATACCGAGGGGAAAAAAAAAAAAAAGTAGGTTGAGCATGGTGGCACACACCAGTAATACCAGTACTCAAGAGGTTCAGGCAGGACTGCAGGAGTTCAAGGCCAGACTGAGCTCAAAGTGAGACTGTCTCCAAAACTAAATAAATACATATATACACATATACATACAGACATACATACATAAAAGACCTAATAAAAATAAACAATGAACACAGTAACAGGCTAAAAAGGTAAAAAGTGAAACCAGGTATATCTGCCTGCCCCCTCTATCCTCATGTTCCACATCTTCAACTAAAAGCAGATTAAAAAAAAAATATTCCAGGGGCTGGGCATTTAGCTCAGCAGCATAAGCACCTGCCTTGCAAGCAGGCAGTCGTAAGTTCGATCCCCGGTACCGATAAAAAAAAAAAGTTTAAAAAAAAAAATTCCAAAAAGGCCAGGCATGGTAGCATGTCTGTAATCTCAGCACTCAGGAGGCTGAGGCAGGAAGTCTACTAAATTCGAGGCCACCGGGGGCTACAAAATTAGTTCAAGGCCAGCCTGAACTGTACAGTGAAATCCTATCTCAAAAAGACCAAAAAATAAATAAATAAAATTCCTTCCAAAAAGGGGCTAGGGATACAGCTCAGTGGTGGAGCACTCAGACAGCATGAACAAGGTCCTGAATTCTATCTGCAGCACCCATAAATAAATAAATGAAGATGCACACCTCTACAGAGCATTTACAGTTTTGTCATTATTCCTCAAGCATCAGAGTATGACAACTATTTACACAGCATTTACAGTCTATTAAATATTACAAGTAGTCCAGAGACAATTTAAAATACACGGAGGACGGCACAGGTTATGTGTAAGGGACCTACACATCCTCAGATTTTAGCATCCTTAAGAGAGTGGGGTGTCGGAGAACCAACTCCCATGGACACAAACAGACACCTATCTATATAAGCCAGAAAAGATATACAACAAAGTTCACATTAGGCAAAGGAGAAATAAACAGTAGGAACAAAGATACTGCAAAATAAACAGTGATACTGCAAAGAGGAAAATGCATGGCAAGAATGTGAGAACTCAGGGGCCAAGGATATAGCTGAAAGGCACTCGTGCCTGCCTGACAAGAGCAAGGTAGTGAGGGGAGGGGAGAGCAAGGTAGCGAGTTCAAGTCCAAATACAAAAACAAAAACAAAAAAAATCACAGAAGGAGAGAACTGGAGACAGGCAAAAATAGCACAGATTCTCAGTGTCTTAACAAGGAAAGGGTGAAATTGGTTTGCACACTGGCAGATATATACAAGATCACATTATTTCACTTCTTATAAGTAACTTGGAATTTTGGATATCAACCTTAAATTCAGGCTAATTCAGCTTCCATAAGGCAGTGAAGAGTCATCAAAGATTTTAACACAGGGATGAAAGAAACAATTTCATCAACTTTGGGTCTTTTCTGATGAGACAATCCTAAAGGCCGAGTTTTACAGAAAAGGTTAATGAAATAAGCAAACAGTGCATTGCCTTAACACCACTAAAATGGATAGAATGGTCCAAGTAGACCTCAGCATCTGAATGACAGTATTAATGGACCAAAAACCTGAGATTTTACATTTCAGCTGCCAGAACTGACTCCACAGAAATACTGAGGTTAGGAGGATGGGTGATATGAGTGGGCAGGTAATAATATTCAGCTTTAGATCTGTACAATCTCTTTAAGAATAGCAAGTACTTCAATAAATACTCAATGAAAGGTTTATGAAAACTCCAGGAAATATTTAAATTCAAATGATCTTTTCTGCAGACATCAACAGAGATGCTGACTAAAGCCACTGAAGTACAGGAAGCTAACAGTGAGAAGAATGTAAAGGGGAAAGGAGAGCCAAATTTGTTTGAAATACTCTTGTGAAAGCCTCCCCAGACTTGAAACCAAACCTTTCTCCTGTGAACTTCTAAGTAATCAGAGTGAATTAGGGTAATAAAAGGAATACTCACTGGTTTCCGAATTCTGAAGCTACAAAAAGGAAGCCTGTCTTAAGCACACACATGGCAGCAGCAACAGGCACAGTGTCAAAATACTTCAGCCGAATCTCAGTTACCTGGAATGAAAAGAAAAGATTCTACAGTGTTCAGGCAAGTGAGGCCTGGCCATGGGAGAAGCCCAGTATTATATGATATAGGATCAGCTAAGGAGCAAATACAATAATTCATTATCTAACCCAGGAGTCAACAAACTGCGGCTCACAGGCTACCTGTGCCCATTTGTGTACATACTGTTGGTGGCTGCTGTATGCCAGAGTCCACAAGTCAAGTCAGAAACTATATGGCCTACAAAAACTGCCGATATTTACAAACTGGTATTCACAAAACAAGTCTGCCAATTCTTGATCTAAACGGCTATCTAAGAAATAGCCCAGTTGGGCTGGGGATTCAGCTCAAGCACTTCCCTGGTAAGCGCAGTCGTGAGTTCAATCCCCGACCCCAATTATTCAGTTCCTGCATAGAAAGAAACAAGTAACAAACCACACACATTACCAGTTTTTAGCAGACATGAAAAACTTCTTATTCATACCAACTGTAACCAACTGAAAATAATTGTTTCAATGGCTGTATCCAAGGTTGGTATACACAAGATTACTAGACTGGGTACCTATCTGCTAACAAGAATAGGAAAACCTGTATGTATACACAAGTCCAAAGGTAACCACTTTTTAGACATCCTATGTTTCCAACTTTTCAATATGTAAAATATTAATTGCCCTAGTTATCTCATCTCAAAGAACCGTTTAATGTACCAATGCTATATAAAACAGCTTTGTAAATCTTAAAGTACATGTAAATGTGCTTTTTTAAAGATAGCTATTTAATTAGATATAAGTGTAGAAATTATATATAAATTTCTTAGGTATTATATGTAAAAAAAAAATCCTTGTTTTGAGAAGGCACATTCTTAATGTCATGACACCTCCAACTTACTTTCAAATGATTTAGCTTAGGAAAAATACAGCTATGGGAGTCTCACTCAGTGAGTGGTAGAGCATTTGCCAAACGCAGGCAAGGTCCTGGGTAGAAACTTTCATCAAACTAGATAACAACAAATGGTTAATTTTTCCCTTTTTATTTTCTCCCTCCCATGTATGGTCTACTTACCATATCTTCATCTGTCTCCAAAGTGATCTTGAAAATATCTCCCTGCTCAGTTTGAGCCAAAAAGAAGAACATCGATTTGGTTTTATGGGTGGCAGAGCAGACAAAAATCATTCCTCTTTCAGGGTCATCCAGGTCATTCTAACAGAATCAAATATACAACCCACAGCTTATTTCTGAAATTCAGCATTTTATTAACAAACTGAACAAGCCTCCTGGAAAGACCCAAGACATAGCAGCCTATTAACCAAAAAACTAAAAGCTCTTGTCTATTATAAATATAATAGGGCCAAGGATTTAGCTCAGCGGCATAAGAGTCTGCCTGACAAGCACGAGGTCGTGAGTTCAATCCCCAGTACAAAAAAACTCATAAATACAATAAATTTGGGGTAACTAAGAAATAGTCATAATTCCATTCTACAGCCTGATCAGATCAATAAGGCAAAAACCATCTCCAGACAAAATTGTCAGAGAAGAGACATGAAATTTAGGCATCATTTCAGGCTATGAACAAAACACTCATACATGCATGACACAATCATCCATCCAGCACTAGTCCTGTTCTATATCAAGTTCCTTGATTTTTTTTTTTTTTTTTTTTTTTTTTTTGGTCTTTTTGAGACAGGGTCTCGCTATGCAGTTCAGGCTGGCCCTGACCTTACTTTGTAGCCCAGGCTGGTCTTGCCCTAGCCTCAGTGCTCAGGGAATTTGCAACAGTGCTCCTGCCCTAGCCTCCCAAGTGCTGGGATTACAGGTGTGTGCCACCATTCCCAGATTCCTTGATTCTTGGAAGGCACTGTGTAGCTAAAATTTTGGTTTTGAGCTTGGCATAGTGGGTGGCTCACACCTGTTATCCCAGCACTCAAGAGGCTAAAGTAGGAGAATTGCTATGAGTCCAATGGTCAGCCTGAGGTACATAATGAGTTCAAAACCAGCCTGAACACGTAGACATGTTGGCTTGCACTTATAATCCTAGCACTTGGATGGCTGAGGAAGGAGGATCACTGTTGAGTTTGAAGCCACCCTGGATAGAGTCAGTGCAAGACCAACCTAAACTACATATAGAGACCTCCATCTTAAAAAAAAAAAAAAAATTACAACAAAGAAACTTAAACCTGATAAAAGACTATACTGCAATTATAAAAGTTCATACTGGGGACATAGCTCAGTGGCATAAGCAACTGCCAGGCAAGTGCAAGGTCCTGCGTTCAATCCCCAGTACAAAGGAACCCCCCACAAAAATCCCCCAAAACAAAAGTTTAAATCATTTCACAAACACAAGTATCTTTCCTCTTATGGCAAAGACCTTACCCGTCTCCTAGGAATTGGACATCGGATATCTGGTTGGTCACCGAAGTTCTTATAGGTAATGTAGTTTTCAGAGCAAATCAGCACCCCACTTGGACCATCTGACCCTCCTGGAACTGTCAGGGAAAACAAGATTCAGCAGTAGTGACACACTGATAAATTACTTTCACTTTCTATTCCTTTTCTTTTGGTACGTGAAGGCAGTGTATGCCTGAACCTGAGAAATATCCCACGTTTCTTCTTATCCACCCTATATATGGAATATAGTTTGTGTTTATGTGGAAGATATTTAGCCTCGATTATGCATCTAAATTTTTCTTATGCATCTAAATTTTCATATCCAGCTCAGAACTCAGTGCTCACACCTATAATCTAATCACCTACTAGACAAAAACATCCTATACACACTTTAAAAATATAGTGGATTCATAAACTCAAGTAGCTTCCCAAACGTAATAGACTTCCTAAGTCCTCCACCTGAGAATACCATCAACAAACAGACCAAACCAGAAATGCGAGTATCATTCGTTAATTCTCTTCTTTCTCACAGTCTCTTCTTTCTAAGTGTTTGACTCACATACTGCTATGCTTCTTAGTGAAAGAGCTTGTGGATCAGGCTCCTAGCTTAGTCTTAATCCTGTCCATCACTCCACTAGTCAAAATGCTAAGCAGTTATCTTTATGAATGAAGTGTCCACCTCTATCAGCTTATTATTTAAAGTCTTTCAGCAACTAGCCAGGCATGATGGCGCATGTCTGTAGCCCTAGAATTTGGGAAATTGTGCCAGGAAGACTGCTGAGAGTTCAAGGCCCGCAAGGGTACATCGTGAGTTCAAGGCCAACCTGAGCTACATCACAAGACCTTGTCTCAAAAAAAAAAAAAAAAAAGGCTTTCAGTAACTACAATTCACCACTATTCCCCTTCTAGTTCTGTAGTGAGCTTTGTATTCTATGAAGGATCCATGTTCTTTCTTTACTTGGCCTTTGCATGTCTGTAACAAATGCTTCCTTCTCATACCACTTCTTCACGAAACTTTCTCTAAGACAGTCCTTCCTAGGACAGGGACCACTGTACGCTATCAAGGCATTTGGCACAATATCAGGCAATTTTTTTAACTACTTGGTATTGACCACTAGACGCAACCTTGCATAAAAGGAGGTATCACATTTAATTTTTCACCACTGCAATTCTAGGACTTAGTAGGCTATTACATGTACTGATTACAAAAATTCAATACAGGGCTGGGGATTTAGCTCAGTGGCATAAGCGCCTGCCTTACAAGCAGGCAGTTGTGAGTTCGAATCCTGGTACTGATGAAAAAGACAAAAAAAAAAAAAATTCAATACAAATTTGTTGAACAGAGCTGGGTGTTTTCTCAGTGGCACAGCACTTGTCTGGTATCCTTGAAGTCTGAGATTCAATACCCAGCATAGGCTGAGCATGTTGGTAGTTGAGTGTTGGGAGCCGCAGCCCCGAGCCCGGTCGCCTCACTTGGCGGACGTGAGGCCTGTAGTAAAGAGTAAAGCCTGAGGTAGATTACCCCTCCCATCGAGCACGTTAGTTTCCTGCTTACCGCGTAAGCAACCCGCTCAACAATATAGTCTGCCTGGCAACTGATGATGTTAGCCAATCAGCTTGCCTTGCTTACTTTAACATGATTGGACACTGTATCCGTATATATACTGGTGCCACCCCTGGGGGGGAAGAAGAAGCCCGAAAGTAGAAGCCCAGAAGGAGCCGCGGGGAGCGGACCAAAGGAGGCTTCGGCTGGGAGCGATCCCAGGGCAGGCTGTACGGAGAAGGAAAATAAAAGAAAAGGTTGTCCACTGCCAGACTTTGTCGTGTGTCCTTCCTGCCGGCCAGGAGCGACATCGACAGTTGAGGTTCAATACCGAGCACAGGCTGAGCTCAGGAGGTTAAGGCAGAAGGATCCTCATGATTTCAAGGCCAGCTTGAACCACAATGAGACCATGTCTGAAAATAAGCACCTCTTAAAAAAACTGAATGAATAACACCCTTTTAAAAAGTGTGATGGTGTAAAAGGTATGGTAAATTGTCACAGAAAGTGATGTGTGTAATCTATCTTCTTATATTCATGTGCTTATCAGACAGTCTCTAAGATTTAATGCTTGAGATAAGTGCTGTTTCACCAGGAATGATAGCAAATTCCAGTCATCACAGTTATCTGGATGGCTGAGATGAAAGGATTCAAGTTCAGGTTCAGCCTGGGCAACTTAGCAAGACTCTATCTCAAGATAAAATAAAAAAGGTTGGGAGTGCCAGGCAGGGTGGTGCACACCTATAATCCCAGCATTCAGGAGGCTAAGGCAAAAGGGCTGAAACAAGTTCAAGGCCAGCCTGGGCTACACAGTTGAGTACAAGGCCACCCAAGACCACACAGCAAGACCCTGTCTAAAAAAACAAAGCTGGGTATGATGGCGCACTCCTGTAATCCCAGCACTTGGGAGGCTGAGGCAGGAGGATTGTTGCAAATTTGAGACCAGCCTGGGCTACAAAGTGAGCCCAAGGCCAGCCTGAACCACATAAGGAGACTCTTTCTCCAAAAGACAACAAAAACAAAAACTCTAAACCAAAAAAGCCACACAAGATAGCACAGTTATAATTCTAGTACTTGGGAGGCTGAGCAGAGGATCACCAGAAGTTTGAGGCCAGCCTGAACTACACAGTGAGATCCTGTCAAAAAAAAAGCTGGGTAGCTTCATAAAGTACCTGGCCCAGCAGGTATGAAGCTCTGGGTTCAGTCTTCAGTACTGGGGCAGAGGGGTGGGGATCTTACTTCCCAAAATCCTGTCTCAACAACAGACATATAGTACACTTCACCTTGGACAACTCAAGCGCTTCTGTTTCAAAACAGAAAATACTAGTACACAGGCCAGGGATATAGCTTAAGAGTACAGTACCTGCCTCACAAGCACAGGGTCCCAAATTTGATTTCTGATATAAAAAATAAACATAAGAAAAAATAAAACCAGAAAGAAAATACTATATCACTATCTTTCCCAAGTCTGTTAAAATGCAGATGATCACAAATACAGTTCTGTCCTACTTTAGCTTAATATGATGAACTGACTTAAAGTGGTAGTTTTATTCTTTAAGAAGCTCTTAATATCTTTCTATCCTTTAGAGAAATTTGCTTTTAAAAGCAATATATAGCTGAGCATGGTGGTTCACGCCTGTAATCCCAGCACTTGGGAGGCAAGGGAGAAGAATCGTTTCGAGTTTGAGACCAGCCTGTGCTACGAAGTGAAACTCAAGGCCAGCCTGAACTGCAATAGAGACCTTGTCTCAAAAAAATTAAAATTAAATAAAAGGAATATATAATCTTCAATGAGATAATAAAAACTTCCTGAGCCAGGCATGGTGGCTCATGCCTGAAATCCCAGCACTCGAGACTGAGGCAGAAGGATTGTTGTGAGTTCGAGACTAGCCTGGGCTACAAAATGAGCTCAAAGCCCACCAGAACTGCATAGACCCTTTCTCAAAAACAGACAAAAAAAAAAAAAAGTTTCCTGGAAATCATGTACCTTCAATCTTTTGGAGGAGAGAACTTTAACTGCTGCTCTAATTTCTTTAATAGATAATGGTCTATTTGACTTCTTAATTTCTTTTTGGATCAATTTTGATAGTGGTTTTCAAACTATTAATCCTCCAAGTTTTCTAATTCACAGACACCACATGATATCTTTAACAAAACATAAACAAAGCACTCAGGTTCACTATAAACGGATTAATTTCCAAACCTTAGTAAGTGAAACCTATTAAATTTTGACATAAAATGGATCAGGTAAAGGATAGAGAGAAGTTCTATAAGAAGAGTACCTGTAATTAGGAAGTTGCCATGCTCCTCCAGAGGTTCACTGTATTTTCGGACCACATGATTTAAACCAAGGTCTAGCTCATAGAAAGTAAGGGTCTGCTGGGTATTAGCTGCTGCTTCTCCTGTTGGATCATTGTCTGCTTCCTACAGGGTAGTACAGTGGCACAAAGACTAATCAGTACCATTAATAAATAAATAAATGTTAAAGAACTTTCAGTCTAAAGGACATCAGGAAGCCTCCATTTTACAAATGAAAAAACAGAGGCCCATAGATGCCAAATGGTTTAACAAAGTTCACACTATTATGTAACAAAACAGCTAGAACAGGGACACAAATCTCCAAATCCTGGATCCAGAGAGCCTGCTGCTAGATGAAGCTTTCCATTCAAGGCAAAAAATGCTCTGCCTTCCACTACCTCTCTTAGAATAAAATTCCATAACACAGCTGGACCTCTTTATGGAATGTTTCCCAACAAATACTTTGGTTGATATGCAGTGTATTTAAAACAAAGCAAAGGCTACTATATAGTCCAGTAGTGGCAAACCTATGACACAAAATATGGGAGTTTTTCTGTGGGGCAGGGGTACTAAGACAAGGTCTCATTATGAGTTTAGGCTGAACTCACTATGAACTATGTAGCCCAGGCTGGCCTCAAACTCACAATGATTCTCCTGCCTCAGCCTCCCAAGTGTTGGGATTACAGGCATGCATCACCACACCTGGCAAAACAAAAGACACTAATACAGTTGGTTTTTTTCCTAAATTAAAACCTCAAAGCCGGGCGTGGTGGCACACAATTGTAGTCCCAGCACTGGAAGGTTGAAGCAGGAGGATCCGCTGCAGTTCAAGACCAGCCTGGGCTACAAAGTGAACTCAAGTGAGACCTTGTCTCAAAAAGACAAAAAACAGAAACAAAAAAAAAACCCCTCAGTATTCTGGTTTAACTGCAGTGTTGACAGCTTGAAATAAAAAAGTGATTTGGGGTTGCAAGTGCAGTTTAGGCACTCATCTCTACAAGGTTAATGACCACAACCATAACCAATCTGTTAAGCTCTGAAACATTCCAAAAGATTTCAGGAAGACATTTGGAATACGGAAGGTATCTGTTGTCAGAACAGATTTAAGATCCACACAATAGTGGCACATGCCTGTAATCCCAGCACTCAGAAGGCTGAGGCAGGATGATTTCCTGGAGTTCAAGGCCAACCTGGGTTACAAAGTGAGCGAAACATCCAGCCTGAACTACATAGTAAGGCCAACGCCAGCATTACACATAAGACTCTGTCTCAAAAAACAACAACAACAAAAAAAAAACCTCACACAATTAAACAATTAGGGTAACAGAGATGATTGGTTCAATACCTCATAATCCATTTCCAGACAAGCAAACATTGGATTTTCAAATCCCACATCTACTCCAACCACGTGATACACTAAAGTATTCGCTTTGTGGGCCTCCAAGGGAGAGGAAATGGTAAGTCGAGCTGCAGCATCTCTGTTCAAGATATACACCAATTTCTGTTTCTCAATAGCACCTAGAGTTGAGAGACAAGACACACCAGATTTCCAAATAAGATTTGCAAAACAGGTATGTTCAAATCATGACTATCTTTAAAGGATTATTCTTAATAGAATTAAGAGTCAGGGGCCAGGGTGCTGGGGATTTAGCTCAGCGGCATAAGTGCCTGCCTTGCAAGCAGGCAGTCATGAGTTCAATCCCTGGTACTGATAAAAAGACAAAAAAAAAGTCAGGGGCCAGGTATTTAGCTCAGTGGTTCAAGTGCTTGCTTGGTAAACACAAGGTCATGAGTTCGATCCCTGGTACCAAAAAAAAAAAAAACCAGAATTAAGAGTCAGCACTAACTCTACAGATGTTAATCACTGAGGATTCTGTACTCTATTATTAAGTAAACAATACTTTCATTTTGGACCCATCCTTCCTAACAGGAATCTTAATAGCTCACTAACTAAAAAATTTTTAATGTGCCCTCAATTTTTTTTTTTGTCTTTTTCCTTTTTATCGGTACCAGGGATGGAACTCACGACTGCCTGCTTGCAAGGTAGGCGCTTATCCGCTGAGCTAAATCCCCAGCCCCAATGTGCCCTCAATTTAAGGACATTGGGAAACCAAAATATAATAAAATTGTTATCTTTAGCACCAAGCGTTGTAGTGCCTGTCTAGAATCCACACTCTGGAAGTGGGAGCAGGAGGTCAGTCTAATCTGCATGGTGAATTAAAAGCCAGCCTGAACTGCATTAAGTGAGACCCTGTCCCTAAATAAACAAAACAATAAACAAATAAGTTTATTCTTTGAATTGGAGATTAGAGCAAATGATTTTGTGACTAATCAGAGAATGCTGCTCTCTAGAAGCCTGATCAGACACACAGAATTTTCTTCAAAATTTATCAGAGAAGAGACATGAATGTGAATCATCACTTCAGGCTGATGAAAGCAACTATTTTTACTCTCCAGTAACAAAATCATTTCATCTTAGTCTTTGCTACAGATAAAGACATTGAAAAACAACTATCTCCAATAAGTTGAGAAATTAAGATTTCCCCCACTGTTTTAAAAAGAATTACGACTTAAAAACGCAACTCTAGAGCCAGGGAAATAGCTCAGCGGCACAGTGCCTGCCTAGCAAGCTCGAGGTCCTGAGTTCAATAGCTACTATCAAAAGAAGAAAACTGCAAGTCTGGCGCTGGAGACATAGCTCAGCAGGGCAGTGCCTGCCTGGCAAGTGTGAGGCCCCGAGTACCCACAATAAAAAAAATATATACAACTCTAAACCAGAGTAAATCTAAATATAATGCCAAATTTTATTGAAGCAAGTCAGTGCACTGTCAAGTTCACAACAGTCATCCCCAAATGAGCACTTATTAGAGACTCATTCAATAGAACTAGAAAAGAAAATCACTTACTAATCATAACCGCTCGCCCTTTGGGGTCCACAGCTAAGAACTGGCCAGGAACAATGCGGCGGCATCCACTTTTGCCAAACGTTTCTTGATGAATTTTCTCAAACATATTCTTAGAGGGCTGGTACTCCAAGATAACAATCCGACCTGAGTCACTGCCAACCACAATGTAGTCTTTGGTGCCACCTGTCAGCCTAAAGGCCATGAGTGACCGGATAACACCAAATACTTCCACAGTAAGGAGGGTATGTACTTTGCCAGTGTTAGGGTCTGGACGAAGTAGCTCCAAGATCTTTCCACGGGAAACAACAATTTCTTGTTGTTTGGTTCCTAGACAACCAAAAAATAAAGAGCATATAAACAACCAAAACTCATCCAACAAGTAACCTGGGTAGACCTGGATAGATCAAATGTCATTGAAGAGAATTATCATGAGGGAAGCCAGGGACTCAATACATAATTTCTTTCTTTCTTTTTTTTTTTTTTTTTGGTACCAGGGGTTGAACTCAGGACCTGGCACTTGCCCAGCAGGGGCATGTGCTGCTGAGCTAAACCCCCAGCTTAGTATTTAGTTTTAGTCTTTTTGAAAAAGGTCACAAGTGCTGGGGTGTGATGGCACACACCTGTGATCCCAGCACTCAGGAGGCTGAGACAGGAGGATCACCACCATGTTTGAGGCCAGCCATGGATACATAGTGAATTCAAGGCCAGCCTGAAAATACACAGCAAAACCCTGTCTCAAAAAAACAAGCAAAATATAGCCAAGAGCGGTAGCTAAATACTTACAATCCCTGAACTCGGAAGGCTAAGGCAGGAGGTTCTCTGAGAGTTCAAGTTCAGCCTAGAGTATTTAGTGAATTCAAAGCTAACCTAGACTACATTGGTGACAACCCCTTCTCTCAAAACAAAAAACAAAACACAACAACAACAACAAACCATAATGTAGGGGGTTTACTAAGTTATCTTTAATTTCTTTTTTACTTTTCTGAGATTTACCATCAATCTGTATAATTGAGAATTGTCTATATGTATTAATGTACAGTTGCCCTTCAATATCCATGAGAAGTGGTTTGAAGACAGCCTCAGATACCACATTTCTGTACATGCTGAGGTCCTGTATATAAAATACATAGTATTTTCACAAAACATACACACATTCTCCTGTACACATTAAATCAACTAAAGCCAGGAGTGGTGGCTTGCACCTGTAGTCTCAGCTACTTAAGATGGCTAACACAACAGGACCATTTGAGCCCAGGAGTTCCCAATCAACTGTAGGAACATGGTAAGACCCTGTCTCATTTTTGTTGTTGGTTTTACAGTGACGGGACTCAAACCTAGGGCTTTACACATTAAGCAAGTGTCTTATCACTGAGACACATTCCCAGCTGAAGATCTTGTCTCTTAAAAATACTTTTAAGGGGGCTGGGGATTTAGCTCAGTGGCATAAGCGCCTGCCTTGCAAGCAGGCAGTCGTGAGTTCGATCCCCGGTACCGACAAAAAAAACGAAAAAGACAAAAAAAAAAAAAAAAAAAAAAAAAAAAATACTTTTAAAAATCATCTCTAGATTACTTACAATACCTAACAATGTAAATTCTACAGATCAGTTGTTACACTGTATTACTTAGGGAATAATGACAAGAAGCTTGTACATGTTGAGTATGATTCTTTTTTTCTTAATATTTTTGTTCTACAGTTGGCTAAATTCACAGATCTAGAACCTCTGGCCTCACAATCCATGGACACAGAGGCAGTAGATCATTACCACGTTTGAGGCCAGCCTGGGCTACATAGTGAATTCAAGGCCAGCCTGAAATACATAGCAACTTCATAAACAATATCATAATTAAAACCTTCTGGGATCTGGAGATGTAGCTCCGCAGCAGAGCACTTGCCCAGCAAACATGAGGCCTTGAGTTCAACCTCCAAGACTATAAAAGGAAAAAAATCCAGCAACCATAAGTGGATATTTTCCCAAATAAATAATAAATAAATAAAATCTTCCAAAAGCACTCTTTTTCTAGCCCATCTTGAAATTCTAAGAAATCATTATATTAACTTTCTGTGTGTAATTTCATGTAGTGTCCCAAGAAACTTTTAAAGCTGCCAACTAATGCATACTTTGTTATTTCTAAACCCACTACAGTTCGCTTTTTGTTTTTGTTTTTGAGACAGCGCAACAATATGCAGTTCAGGCTTCCCTTGAGCCTGTAACAATCCTTCTGAGTGCTGGAATTATAGGCATGTGCCACCAAGTGTAGTTTACAGTTCACTTTTATAATGGAAATCAACATCTCAACAGCCAACGTTGTCCTCAACGAGCCTGTTATTCTAATTCTACCACGATGAGTTGACATTAAATGTTTAAAACAAGTTCTTTCTTCACTAACTTCCCCTCCAAGCTCAACCAACAATATTATCAACATACTGTTCATTTTCTCTGACACTAGTCTAATTTTTTTTTTTTTGTCTTTTTCCTTTTTATTGGTACTGGGGATCAAACTCACGACTGCCTGCTTTGCAAGGCAGGCGCTTATGCAGCTGAGCTAAATCCCCAGCCCTCTGACACTAGTCTAGAAACCCATAAACTTCACCTCCTTATCCCCTAACTCATGCATATAATTTCTGTCTCTAAATTTTGGTAGCAGGTAATCAAACTCATGACCTTATACTTGCCAGGCCAGCACTGTGCTACTGAGCTATATCCCCAGTCCTAAGTAATTTCTTTTGAAAAGGATAGTGGCTGCTGTGGTACTATAATGTGAGTGCTATAATCTCAACATTCAAGAGCCTAAGGCAAGAGAATCTAAAAGGCCAGCCTAGACTACATAGCTCAAGATCAGCCTCAACTACATGGTAAGATCCAGTCTTTTTTTTTTTTTTTGTCTTTTTCCTTTTCATTGGTACCAGGGATCGAACTCACGACTGCCTGCTTGCAAGGCAGGCGCTTATGCCGCTGAGCTAAATCCCAAGCCCCGTAAGATCCAGTCTTAAAAACAACAAAACAAAACAGTAGCAAAGAATAGTCTAGTAAATCCCTCAAAAGCACAGTAAGAGCTGTAAAATGGACAAACATAAATAACATTAACATGAAAGATCAATTCTACAGATTAGCTTCTGATTAAGCACCACACAGGTGATAAACTGGATCCTCAACAAAATGCTAAGTTGCGGAATTACTGGGGAGATTTAATTTACAAATGTTTGATCTACAGTGACAAGAAAAGGTTTTTTATTTTACACACATTAGTATCTCCTTTTCTGTAAAGCTCTACTGTCTAAGATTTTTCTTCTTAATCTGATAACCATAATTTCACAAGTCTAGCTTTAATTCCACTTTCTAATAGGAGCCCCCACCACTGTAACATGTGGACGTATCAATTCCCAACATGAGTGTGATTACTATACATGGAAACATATACTAATAAAGAAAAATTATCCCCACCACCTTGTTCATTTTTCATGGCACAATGTAGTTCATGAACAAACAGCAGCAAATGACACTTCTCTCCAAGCAGCAACCCCTATTTGAACTATCTTTCTTCTTATCTAAAAGTCCTATAATCTTTTCAAACACCAACCCAAGATACAAACTTCCTTTTAAAAAAATAACTTTCCGGGACTGGGGATTTAGCTCAGCGGCAAAAGCACCTGCCTTGCAAGCAGGTAGTGGTGAGTTCGATCTCTGGTACCGATAAAAAGGAAAAAGACAAAAAATAAATAAATAACTTTCCCTGATAACCTCTCAAATACCTTCATACATTCCTCTTGCCCAACTGAAAATTGTTGTAACCTAGTTCTAACCAATGCGCCTCCTTCCTGTTCTATATGCGACGTTTCAATAGAGATTAAAATTCCATTTCTAGTAAAGACTTAAATCTCAGCTCCTTGTAAATCCCCCCTCCCCTCCCCATTCTTTTTAGGTTAAGTCTCCATTTCCCTTAAAAGCCTTAAGTTTCAGTTTCTTGTAATCCCCCCACCCCCTTCAGCCTATCTGTAATAAAATGTGCTGTTCCTTAAGAAACATTTAACTACAAGGAAGTTACAAGAGATACCAAGAAGCCCAGATGTTATCAAACTGTGTCAAAGTTCACAACATTCCTGTGGTTTTTCGTTTTTAAAAACCCAACCCTTTAGCTATAAGGCACGCAGTCTTCCATATTGGCTCCCGGAGGCTGTGTCGCCAGGCCTGGCCTAAAATAAAGCCTTTTGCTCCCTAAATTTTAATTTCTTGCTTCCTTGGATTTTATTCCAGGGTCCGAGCTATCACAAAAATCAAAGTCTCAGTATCAAAGATCACGACTTACACATCTTGTTATGCATCACAACAATATATAGACAACTGAATACCAACAAAAGAGCCAAGAAATAAATACACACAGCTGTGATAAGAATCATTACAGACTGCAGAGGGTAGGGAGAAAAAGTGAATAATTAAGATGTTATATAAGCACACCAACTGCTCAAAATGAATGTGATGTAATTAATCATCATGTATTGCAAACAAAATAATTTTTTAAAAGTTATGATTAAAAAAAAAGCATTACACACCACGGGCTAAGAAACACATCTGAAATTAAGTAACAGAAAATAGGACTCAATTTAACATAATTTTCAAAGGTTACAAGCCCATTTGAAATGTTCATATTTATCAACAACTGTTTTCTCATACATGGAAAATATTTCCTCCACAAGATATAAGCAAAATATAGTATGCATTAATTCATTTCAACTTACAAAGACAGGAGAGAACTCACCAGAAAAGTTGCCATGAATGGCAAAGCTGATGCCAGTGGCTCGCTGCAAGGTCAAATTGTACAGAAACATGATGACAGCAAAACTGAGACCCTCAGTATTCCAGGCCTTGGTTTATACCAACAAGATCAAATCAAAGCAAGCTAAGAACACAAAAACAGAGAAGTAGCTGAGCAACTATTATTTTTAGACATTTTTGTATAGGCACATCTAGTTAAATGAAGCAGAACAAACAGTATTTTCTACCTATAGTACCAGGCAGCATACTATCAGTTTTGCTGCCTTTTTTTTTTTTTTTTTTTGAGACAGGGTCTCATCATGTAATCCAGGCTGATCTCGAACTCGCAGTGATTATCTGGCCTAGGCCTTCAGACCGTAAGGAATATAGGCATATGCCACCATGCCCATCTTCTGCTTTGCTTCTAGTTTCACAATTATCATGTATGTATGCAGTTTTATACTCATTTAATATAGGTTAAAAAAACTGAGGTTCAGAAATTATTTAAATCACTTAGCTGGACAGGGGTGGCACTCACTCTTAAAAGAGACTTAGATATGAGGATAGCAAGGTTAAGTCCAGCCTAGGAAATAACAAGACCCTGCCTCAAAAATTCTTTTTTTAGGTACTGTGAATCAAACTCAGGACCCTGTGTTTGCCAGACAGGTGCTGTGCCACTGAGCTATATCCTTGGCCCTCAAGAACTTTTTTTAAAAAGGCTGGGTATTTATGTGGTTTAGTGCAAAGTCCTTGGCTTCAATAACACCCCCCACACACAAAAAGGTCACTTACCCAGTACACCAAATGGTGATATTTATATTTTTTAAACAAAAAAACTACATGGGTCTATTGCTTATATACAGTATTGACATGAGAGTTCAAAACCCAATTCTTCCTAGGGCCATCAATTTTACCAAATTACACTGTATCCATGCACACACCCCCCCATATATATAAACACATACACATACAATATATGTATATATAAAAACATTTTATCTTTCTTTAACCGAAAGTTGGGTACTACATTTTATACACTCATACTAATTGCCACTCACTTTTTAAAATTTAACTACCTTCAGATAGCAATAAACGAAAGGCTTTCTCACTTTTACCTTATAGTGGCAGAGTATTCCAAAGAATGGTATAAGTCAGCCAATACTCTACTAATGAATATTCAGGTTGTTTCCAATCTATTAGTAACAGTGCTGCAAAGAAAATACCTTACTAAGTTGGGCATCGTGGTGCACATCTCTAATGCCAGCACTGGAGGCTGAGGCGGGAGGACAGCTTAAGACCAACCTGGGCTACAAAGAGAGCTCAAAGCCATCCTGAACTGCTTAATGAGACCCTGTCTCAAAAACAAAAACAAAAAAAAAAAGACAAAGAACAAAAGAGAATACCTAACATGCAGGTCACTTAGGTATGTGTGAGTTTATCTCTCAGATTATTGCTGTGTAAGTGGAATTGGTGGGTTGAGAGATTCATACATATGAAATATGTTTGGTTTTTTGAGACAGGGAGGGCCTCACTGAGTAGTTCAAGCCAGCCTTTAACTTACAACATATAGACCATGTTGGCCTTGAAATTCCACTTGTTCTGCCTCAGCCTCCCAAAGTGCTACGATTACAGTCATGCACAACCATGCCCAGTATGCCCATGAAACGTTGAGATACTACAAAATTGCCTTTGAAAGAAACTGTACCGCCAAATGTGACGGCATACACCTACACACCAAACATTTGGGAGGGGGAGGCTGAGGCTAGCAGACCTCCTGAGTTCAAGGTCAGCCTGGGCCACATAGTTCAAGACCAGGCTTGATCACAAGACTGTCTCAAAAAGAGACACACTGACAATTTACATGTCCTGTAATCTGAGTTGTTCCCTCAAAATCCAATTTATACCAGGAACATGGAACATTCCTGTAACCCCAGCACGCGGGAGGCTGAGGCAGGATTGTTGTGTGAACTCAGTGAAACTCTGACACAAAAAGAACAAAAAAAAAAAACCCCACCCACTTTACACATTAAGGCTTTTTGACCTATGCTAATGGAACAAATGATTTTGGTATCTCTGTGTAACTTTCTTTTGTACCTTACATACAGCTCCATATTCAAGGAGAAATTAGGTTGGAGGAAGGGTGTTGCTGTTAAGTCTCTAGAACTCGCTTGCAGGCTGGTTTTGAACTTACTATTGTAGACCAGGCTGGCCTCACACTGGTTGTGATCCCTCCTGCCCCAGCATCCAATGCTGGGGTTCCACGCCTATTCTCACAAATACTGCTTGTGGGTTGTGCCTGCTTATAGTGTGACAAAATCAATCGTCCAGTGTAGAGAAAGATCCAGAATGGGGAATTACTTTTATATACTTTTAATAATCTCTTGGGTCACAAAAACAGCAGAAAAATAGGAGAAACCATCAGGTAACCTTGAAACCCTACACAGCTCCAACTGAGTTGTTTTCCTTTCCTGTACTTGTATTTTCCCGTTTTTTTTTTTAACTGATGCTATTTATCCACTACAAACGAGATTCATTATCCCCCAAATCTAGTTAGATTCAGGTTCTCCACCCACACTTTACCTTGGATAATGGAAGACAGTGTACTCTGGCGGACGGTCAGTCAATAATAAAAAACTATGTACCAAGAAACATTAACAGTTAAAACATGGGAAGTTTGTGATACGACTTTCCTCCGGGTAGGTAAGAGTACTGAGATTACTCCATCCCTTTTCCATGTTCCAAGGTAGAATTATCGCATTCTGACTGCAAAGTTTTCTAGACAAATATCATACCTCATTTTGCACAAGGGAAAACTGAGATTCTGAGAATCAAATAAGTTAATTACCAAAGCATAAACTGAAACCAGAGTTCTGGCACCAACGACTGTTTCAATTACTTATTCTCTTTAAGTCTTTTTTCTCTTTTCCACTTTCTGGTTTGTAGAGTCCTGCGGCGGATGTCCTTCCCGCTCGTTTTCAAACTTCCCTGATCTCACGGGCCCCGGGGCCTAAAAACGAGGCACTTTCTACAAGCCTTATTTTGAGCCAAGATTCGTTCCTATTCTGTGGACAGAGCAGGAAAAGACAACAAAAAGCCATCTTCGTTCCCCATGCATTCCCCTTCCCGTCCTTGAACCCTACCCGAAAACACTCAGGCCTGAGGGCCGCGGAAACTCCCGCCGAAGTGTGGGAGAGCCTCCTACATCGCTGCTTACAACTTTCCCGAGACCAGAGAACTCGTAAGACTACTTGTTTACCTTACAGCGGGAAGGATGGCGGAGGTATCGGACGGATCCTGAATCCTTCGAAGCCTAAACCACCACCACCGTTAATCCGCCGGCGTACGCCATTAGCCCTCAAGCTAGGGGCCTTCCAGCAGCGCGCGACGGGAAAAGGTACCCAGCCCGCGCCTGAAGAATATATATAAAAAGATTTTCAAATGCTTCCGTCAGTATTTAAAATTACTTAAAAATACCATGTTATCCTAACTTTACAGAGTTATAGAAAATTAATAGTTATTTTAAAAGTAGTTTTAAAACGAGTCAGTTGGGCACTACAATGGACAGCCCAAAAGTCCCGCAGCGCCAACGGGGAAGGAACCTCGCTGGCCGGGAAGTGACGGATGGGAGTCAAGATGGCGGACCTCGAGTCGCCTGAGAAGTTATCAGGGGTCTCGCAGCTATCAGAAGGGGTGGGGGGAAGCCGCTGCTCCGAAATCTCCACCGAGCTCATTCGCTCCCTGACAGAGCTGCACGAGCTGGAAGCTGTGTACGAACGGCTCTGCGGCGAGGAGGTGGGGGGCTGAGTTTTTTCAGTAGGATGCGGGGTCGTTGGGCATAGGCGCCTTCTGTCTTGGGAAATGCGGGTTTAGAGGAGCTCTCTCCTTACTGGGGAGCCAGTAAAAAAAAGCACCTACCAAAGAAGTTTCAGAGCATAGATGTAGTTGAGGAGGCTTGTCTCCTCTGTCCGCTCCGACAGATGGCACCTTCTTTCCCCAAACCCGACATTGATTTCCCTGGTGCATTAGTCACTGTAGTGTTTATCCATCCGAGTAACGCTAGACGAGGAGTGTGTGGCAATCGCTCGGTTCGCAAGATAAGTGCACTGGCCTACAAATTGAAAATTATGAAATATTTCCTGATATTTATCCGAGAAGTCAATAAATTTTAAGACTTCCTCATGTAGGAAATGATTTGGGGGTGTAACTTTAGCGTTTCGATTATATTTTAGCGTTTAGCTTTATAGACACGTGTGTGTGTGTCTAACTGTCTGTATGTCTCTGGGTTCCTCATAGTGGCCTATGACTTTGGGTTCTTGTTCTCAGGCTTTCAGGTAACTGGGGCTGCAAACTCAAGACTATCATTTCTGGCTAAGAGTTTTAAGATTAGTCTCGGGACAAGTTGCTTCATCGCTTATACCTCTGATGTTTTGTGAAATGAGGGTCATGGGCAGGTGTAAGATTTCCTTCAGTTGACAGTATTTGATAGGTGTGGTGGTGCATGCCTGTAAACCCAGCACTGGGGAGGCTGAAGTGCGAGGATCTCAGCAAGTTAGAGGTGGTCCTGATCTACATATAATAATGTTCCGCCTTTTATCGCCTCACTTTTCTGTGGCAACCTAATGTTGTCAGTTTACTTTCGAAAGTCTTTTGGGTCCCTTGCCAGGCAGAATAAAGAGATCTAAACTCTCACCTAAAAATTTAGCAGCTGTTTTTGCAAGCCAAACTTTTTAAGTAAGGTTGTGCACAATCAGCCTGTAAGAGTGGTCATTGATATCTTTAAATACTTTCAAATATTAAATTGCATCAACGCAGCTAGGCTTATGGCACATGCTTGTAATCCCAGCACTTGGGAGGCAGAGACAGGAGAATCATTGAGTTCAAGGTCAGCCTGGACTATATAGTGAGTTCAAGACCAGCATAAACTGCATAGTGAGACCCTATCTCAAAAAAAAAAAAAAAAAATTGTATCAACTTTAGCAGTTTCTGATACTTTTTCAGGAACGTGTTTGAAAATGTAGTACTGTTGTCATAACATTGTTAGCCTTGCATTCAGTGAGTCACGCAATACTTTGGCAGGCAAGATATGTGGTGCATGTAATCCCAGCCCTCCCGAGGATCACCAGGCATATGAGGTCAGTTTAGACTAAATAATAAACCTTGTCTCAAAAAAGAAAAAAAAAAAAAACCCTCTGGAGGAAAACTTAAGGAAATCTCAGAGATGCAAATATTGGTTCTGTGTTTGTAATTGATGACTGCCAGGGAATGTATCCCTCTATATACTATTTAGATAAAAAACGTATAGCTAAATGTGTACTCTGTTAAGCACTTTGTGTATTATCTTGTCTGATTCCCACAACAGCCCTGTGGTTTATTTTAGAGAAGAAACTAAATAAAGCAGAAGAGTACATAAACTAAGTTAGCACAGTAAACAGTTTAATTAGCCGAGGGTTTGGCTCAGTGGCATTAAGTGCCTGCTTGGCAAATGTGAGGTCATGAGTTCAATCCCCAGTACCAAAAAAAAAAAAAGTAAATAGTTTAACTAATATAGAATTGTTTTTATTCCTTCTTGAGTACTCACCATGAACTGAGAAAAGTTTTTGTTTTGTTTTTATGACTGCCACTTTATAAATTTCATTTATTTACCCACTGTATTTTAATTCCTACCTATGTGAGATACTGCACTTATGATAGCGAATGAAAGTGAATGAAAGTTTATTTCTTCCCAGTGTAGTGCTCATGTGCTGCATGGAATAAGATATATATAAGGTAAGGGTCATTATGCAATATGTAAGTTTATATATGTGGAGCATTTAAGTCCAAAGGAGCACAGTGAAAGGAAGGGAGAATTTGAAATGATATTTGCCTTTCTGCTAAGTGGTTGGTTTAGGTAACTTTTAAGGTTCCTTCTTATCATTCTGATGACAGGACGTATCCCTTTGTTTCAGAAAGTGGTGGAAAGAGAGCTGGATGCTCTTTTGGAACAACAGAACACCATTGAAAGTAAGATGGTCACTCTCCACCGAATGGGGTGAGTCTGCATCACAGCAGCAACTATTGTAAATTCCATAAGCATCCATTGGATAAGTTATTTTTCTTTTCTGCTAAAAGTGCCAGTCAAATTTGAAATAGACATATCACCTCAAGGTAAAGTGAACATCCAATGATATAGTTCAGTGATTATCGAAGGGTCTTTGAAACTCATTAGAAATGCAGTTCTGGAGTCCCAGCCCAAACTTAATCAGAAACTCTAGGAATAGTGTTAGGGCCGACGCCGCAGGGAAAGAGACCCCAAGGACTCAACTCTTGGTGAGGGAAAAAAGTTTATTTCCATGCGCATGGGGTCCTCCAGGCAAACGAGTGCGGAGGGCCTCGAGGGGAATCTGTGCAGGGTTTTTAAGGGCACAAGCGGGAAGCAAGCAGGTTTACAGAAGCAGATTGCATTGGTTAATTTTGAACGGTGCAGGACTTGGCAGGTGCTGATTCGAGGGGTCTGGGGCTGAGTAACCATGGAGACCGAGAGTCCTGGTCTAATCTAGCACATTCCTTTACTTATCTTTATCTTTACAGAGGACAGATCATCTTGTGGTTAATGACTAGCAGATGCATTCCTTCCTGTCCTGCCCCGGATATCTCAAGGAGGATTTAGGGAGTGACACATTCCTTACTGCTGGGCTCCATGGGGGGGGGGTTTACATTACAAACGGGGAGTCGATTCTCTCAATAGAACCCAGGAATATGTATGTTAACAAGCCATCCATGTGATTCTAATGCATAGCACAAGTTTGAAAACCATTGCTTTTATACATTGTGTGTATTTGCTAATCATAAAAGTCACTCTTTGCTAGGTATGGCAGCATCCACTGTAATCCCAGCTACTCTGGAGGCTGAGGTAGGAAGAACTATAAAATCAAGGCCAGCCTGAGAAACGTAGTGAGATACTGTCTCAGAAAAAGAAAAGGCTGAAGCAGGCATGGTGATGCACACTTGTAATCCCAGTAGTCTAGAGGCCTGGGGCAGGAATGCTCAAGGCCAGCCTGGCCTACATAGTGTATTCAAAACTAGCCTGCACTACATAACAAAACTCTGTCTCCAAAAAAAAAAAAAAGAAAAGAAAATACCAGAGATGTAACTCAGTGGTAAAGTGCTTGCCCTGCATCCTCAAGATCCTGAGTTCAATCCCCAGTAGCCACCCCAGTACCCAGCATCTTCTTAGGTTGTTGGTTAGTAGTTTTTGTTTTGTTTTGTTTTGATTTTGTCTTTGTGAGACAAGGGTTTTGCTATGCACTTCAGTCTAGCCTTGAACTCACTCTGTAGCCCAGGCTGGCCTCAAACTCTCAAAGGTCCTTCTGCTTCAGCCTCCCAAGTGCTGGGATAACAGTCATGCAGTACCACATTCAGCTGTTGGTTAGTACCTTTTAGACTCACTTAGCAGTTTGGAAGAATCTGTTCTCTACTTCTTTGACTATTACTTATTTAGGGGTGACTCTGATAGTTTCAGAACTTAACATTTTAGTCAGGTATCTCAAAGTAAAAATTAAAAGGGCTAAGGATATAGCTTAGCATTCCCTAACTTCCCTCTCCAGTTTTGCAAACAAGAGAAAGACATTAATTTTTTATTCAGTAAAAGTTTGAGTTCACAATAAAATACATCCTGGAAAAAGTTGTGTACAGAGTGAACTAAGCTAAGTTGGAAAGAAGTGTAAGAAACAGTCTCCATTTACCAAAAAAAAATGTTTCCATCTCGTGCTCCTACTCTCTGGCCCTATGTATATGCTGACAGTATATGTCTCCAGGCCCAATTTGCAGTTGATTGAGGGAGATGCAAAGCAGCTGGCTGGAATGATCACCTTCACCTGCAACCTAGCTGAGAATGTGTCCAGCAAAGTCCGTCAGCTTGACCTGGCCAAGGTAATCCCATTGCACTTTTGATGTCTTGAGTTGGGAAGAAGCTGTCGTCTAAAGGTTAGAGCAGCACCATCCAATATACATCTAATGTGAAATGCCAGAGCAAAACAAAGATATCACATGAAAAACTCAGACCAATTGCTCTTATGCATATAGACATAAAAATCCTCAACAAAATAATGGAGAAAATTTAGCAATGTATAAAAAGGATTCTAGCTGGGGATTTAGCTCAGCGGCATAAGCGCGCACCTTGCAAGCATGCAGTCAAGAGTTCGATCCCCGGTACAAAATAAAAAATTCTGACTAAAAGGATTCTACAGCTAGATAAGTTGATGCATGCCTATAATCTCAGCATCCAGGAGGCTAAAACGAGATTCAGCTTCAAGTACACAGTAATTTCAAAGCCAGCCTGAACTACATAATGAGACCCTGTCTCAAAAACAACAACAACAACAACAAAAAAAAACAAACTCAGCATAGTGGTGCATGCCTATAATCCCAGCACTTTGGAGGCTGAGGTAGGAAGATCACCACAAATTCAAGGCTAGTCTAAACTATGTAGTGAGTTCAAGGCTAGTTTGAACTATGTATTGAAACCCTGTCTTAAAAAACAAAAATAATAAACTTGGAACAGAAGGTAATATACTTAGGCTGATTTAAATCACAACTATAATATAGTTACCAGGCTTGATAGTACACACGTGGAATCCCAGCACTCAGGAGGCTGAGGCAAGAAGATCACTTTGAGTTCAAGGCCAGCCTCTACTACATAGTGAGACCCTGTCAGAAAACCCAAAAACTTTTTTAAAAATTTAAAAAAATACAATGGCTAACAAAGTGATGGAAGAATGCCCCCCACAACATAGGGAACAAGGTAAAGAGTGCTATATCCCTTCTAGCAAGGGCAATTCGATAAGAAAATGAAATGGGTTGACCCATACTAGAAAAGAAGAAATTTAATATGAACCACCTACATTATATATATTTTGGGGGGGGGGGTACCAGGGATTGAACTCACAACCTCACGCTTGTGAGGCAGGCGCTTATGCCACTGAGCTAAATCCCTGGCCCAATTTTAAATTTTCTTCTAGCCTCCTTTTTTTTTGGAGATGGAATCTTACTATGTAGCTTAGACTGCCCTTGAACTCACTATGTAGCCCACGCTACAAACTCATGGTGACCCTTCCGCCTCAGTACCCTGAGTACTGGGATTACAGGCATGTACCACCAGGCCCAGCTCTTCACTTTGTTTTTGTTTTTGTTTTTTTTTTGTCTTTTTCGTTTTTATCGGTACCGGGGATCGAACTCACGACTGCCTGCTTACAAGGCAGGCGCTTATGCCGCTGAGCTAAATCCCCAGCCCCTTCACTTTGTTTATTACTTTGATTTACAGTGTCATGTTTCCAGAGTATCAGACACATCCTGATCCAATCAAATGTTAACAGAATAACCCAACTATAAATATGGATTCTTTCCATCCTTGCTTCCATTAAAATGAATTCTTCCACTACATAAATAAAATTGTGTTGGGTGTGGTAGTACACTCCTATAATCCCAACACTTGGGAGGCTGAGGCAGGAGAATCCTTTGTAAGACTAGCCAGGATTGCAAAGTGAGCCCAAAGCCAGCCTAAACTATGTAGCGAGACCCTGTCTCAAAAAGACTAAACAAATAAATAAAATAAGATCGTGTAGCCAGGTGTGGTGACTAAGACCTATAATTACAGTACTCTGGAAGGCTGAAAGGATAATCACAAAAAGACTGAGGATGCAGCTCAGTGAGAAGTTGATGGGTTCAATCCCCAGTACCACAAAATGAAATAAAATCCATTTGATAATTTTCAGTACTCTTGATACCATCAACTAAGTGGTAATAATGGTTCATGAGTTTGCCAGTTCAAGCTGAAAAGGACGTGGTTGACTAGATTCAGCTCTTGAGTCACCCTACCTTCTGGAAAGGTGTTTTTGAAAGAAGGGACATTGTTTCTTTTTGTAGAATCGTCTCTATCAGGCCATTCAAAGAGCGGATGACATCTTGGACCTGAAGTTCTGCATGGATGGAGTTCAGAGTGCGCTGCGGAACGAAGACTACGAGCAGGCTGCAGCCCACATTCATCGCTACCTATGCCTGGATAAGTCAGTCATTGAGCTCAGCCGACAGGGAAAGGAAGGTTGGCATGCAAGACTGCGGATTTCTAGTTTAGAGAGAAGCATTTCTAATCTGAAAGGCAAACTCAACCAGAAAGAAAGCATGTGTTGTTATTGGCTGGTAGGCCCAGTGTAGGTCCCGTGCCACCCCAGGGCAGATGTTGTTATTCCCATTTTATGAAAAAGGAAACTGAATCCATATCTACTGATTCTTAGACTAGTAGATTATTTGCAGTTGACCATATTCCTACTTATAAAATGAAATTCTTAGCCTGATACTCTGGGCCTTCCATAATTTTTTTTTTTTTTTTTTTGTCTTTTTTGTTTTTATCGGTACCAGGGATTGAACTCACGACTGCCTGCTTGTAAGGCAGGCGCTTATACCGCTGAGCTAAATCCCCAGCCCTCCTTCCATAATCTTTTTTTTTTTTTTTTTTTTTTTTTTTGTCTTTTTCGTTTTTTATCGGTACCAGGGATCGAACTTACGACTACCTGCTTACAAGGCAGGTGCTTATGCCGCTGAGCTAAATCCTCAGCCCCTCCTTCCATAATCTTGACTCACCCTTTCTTTCTAGAGGCGTTCACTCCTGCACCCATCATTGCATGAATAGACTACTTGTTATACTCCCCAAATACTTTTTCATGTTTCTGCTTTTGTTCCTTTGCTTGCCATTCTCTTCTGGAATGTATGTTCTCTTACTCAGGTATCAGACTCTTACCTGACTTTTAGAAATGGGATATCACTTTCCCTAGTAAGCTTCTTTGATTACTTCAACCAGAAATAAGACTTTTGGACAAAGAAAAAAAAAAAAAAAACTTCTGGGCATCTTTTTGTGACTTAACACACACTAAATTTTATTAATTTTATTATAACTATCCACAACTATCATGCACATGAGGCCTTGTCTCTTTTGTAATAGTGAGATCATGGCTGATTCATCCTTATTTTACACACTGTAAAATTTTACACATTGTAAATGCTCAGTACACATTTGTCAAATGAATAGTGATATACAGGAGGGCATGGACCTGATATAGTACCATTCTTTCCATTAGTTCTGATTTTCTCCCCATTGAACAGGAAGCATGATAGATGCCAACCTGAAATTGCTGCAGGAAGCTGAACAGCGTCTCAAAGCCATTGTAGCGGAGAAGTTTGCCACTGCCACCAAGGAAGGGGATTTGCCCCAGGTGGAACGCTTCTTCAAGATCTTCCCATTGCTGGGTTTGCATGAGGAAGGATTAAGCAAGTTCTCCGAATACCTTTGTAAGCAGGTATGGACCCTGACCCCTTTGGCAGGTATGGTATGGTTCTCTGCCTGCAGATTAGGGAACAGAATGGGTAGTTTTCTTCTTTTCCTTTGGTTTTTTTGAGACGTGGTCTTGCTATGTAGTCAGGCTGGCCTTGAACTCACTGTGTAGCCCAAACTGGCTTTGAACTGGATCTTTCTGCCTCAACCTCCTAAGACCTGGGATCATAGGAATGTGCCAGCACACCTGATAGGGTCTAGTTTCTATGAGTACCTTCTGTCTTTATGATATGACTTTTTCTCTTGTTATAGTATGGTGGGGACTGGATGCATGCATTTATTCTATGCATTTTTGCCAAACTTCTGTGTACCAGGAATGGCCTAGACGTTTGCTGATGCATATTTTTTCCAGATGACAGTACTGTATAGAAAAATAAAAATGGGGGCTGGGGATTTAGCTCAGTGGCATAAGCGCCTGCCTTGCAAGCAGGCAGTCGTGAGTTCGATCCCTGGTACCGATAAAAACGAAAAAGACCAAAAAAAAAGAAAAGAAAAGAAAAAGAAAAATGCAAGTTTTCTGACAAACAGTATTTACTTGTTTTGTTTTATTGAGACAGGGTCTTACTATGCTGTGTAGGCTGGTCTTGAACTCACTATGTAACCCAGGCTGGCCTTGAACTTGGGGTGATCCTTCTGCCTCAGCCTCACAAGTGCTGGGATTATAGGTGTGCACTATCATTCACAGTAGGAGGCCTTCTTTTTTTTTTTTTTTTTGTCTTTTTTCCTTTTTATCAGTACCAGGGATCGAACTCACGACTGCCTGCTTTCAAGGCAGGCGCTTACGCCGCTGAGCTAAATCCCCAGAGGAGGCCTTTTCTGAAAGCAGACTATTATGAGGCTGGCTTTAAGCCTGAGAAATATATGTGGAGTTCTGTTCTTTTTTTCAGGTGGCAAGTAAAGCCGAGGAGAACCTACTCCTGGTGCTGGGGTCAGACATGAGTGACAGACGAGCTGCAGTCATCTTTGCAGACACACTAACTCTCCTGTTTGAAGGTGAGCCTCTTTGGGCCCCACGGGGAAGCCAGAGACATTCCTGACACATGCCCCCTAACCTTTCTTTTCTCCCTCTAGCCTAATACCTTTAACTTAGTTCTATAGATTACTGTGTATTGATTTCTTAGGGAATTCATTTGCAGATTTAGTTATAGGATAAGCAAGATTACATTGTCTCTCCAATATTTTGATTGTCCCCATTCCTCAATAACGAAACTCTATAAGAGTAAATTTAACTCTAAAATAAATCTCTGGAGAGAGATCGTGATTCCCAAAGTTGCAGGAGAAAACAGTAGCAGTATAACTCCTTAGGTGCCAGTTGATATACTGATCATGTGCATATTTAACAGATAAATTTGCTGAGCAACCCCCAGCACCAACTAGAACTATATTTGTTCTTTTGAACAGTGAAACAACCAAAAGGATTGGGTTATACCTGGGTTAGTCCTGGATATGAAAAAGGTATTTATTTTGTGGGAAAACTCTTCAGAATCCAACCCTTTCACTTGTAGGGATTGCCCGCATTGTGGAGACCCACCAACCCATAGTAGAGACCTACTATGGACCAGGAAGACTTTATACCCTGATCAAATATCTTCAAATAGAGTGTGACAGACAGGTGGAGAAGGTGGTAGACAACTTTACCAAGCAGAGAGACTACCAGCAGCAGGTGAGCAAGGAGAGCTACAGGTGGTTTGGAGCCAGCCTTAGGCAGGGACACTGAGTAGAATAAACTGGAGAGAAAAATGAAAATAGTATAGATAGAAGAAAAGATGGAAATGCAGACCAACCTGAATCTTGCCCACTACTACCTTGAAAGAAGTATTGCCAGGATAATGATGGCCTCGGTACAAGACTGAAAAGAGAAAAGACTTCCTGAAAGAACTTATACAAAACATTAACCATGGGGCTGGGGATTTAGCTCAGCAGCATAAGCGCCTGCCTTGCAAGCAGGCAGTCGTGAGTTCGATCCCCGGTACCGATAAAAACAAAAAAGACCCAAAAAAATGTATAAAAAAAAAAACATTAACCATATTCTCTGTGACAGATACCTCTGGCACAACAGTACTCTCATGTGATATAATAAGGATTTTTTTTCCTAAAGCTTTACCAAGTGTCAAGTAACTCACCTTGAATTTCCCCTGAGTTCCTTAATTGATGAAGATAATGTTTTCTTTTTCAGAACTTTTAGTTTTCCACTCCACCCCTTTGATCAGAAAAGGTGAAAGTAGTACATGGAACAGGAATGGCCTCATACAGTTGTATTTTCACAACTCCAGAATAGGAAACTCTAGACTGTAGTCTTCTAGACTTTTAAACACAATGACAGAGATAAGTGTTATGTCTAAACCAAAAGCAAGTCTGTAGCCCCTTATCCTGAAAGCCCACTTCTGGCTGGAAGGAAAGGTAAACCTAGTGAGCAAATCAGCTGCACATTGTTATATGCCAAAAGTTTGAGTAGCCAGCAGAAAACAAATAGTTGGCAGGGGGTAGGTAGGGAAAAGTATTCTTACTTCTGTGCTACATTGCAGTTCCGGCTTGTCCAGAATACTTTGCGAAATTCTGCACCAGAAAAAATTGAACCAAGGTAATGATCCTATTTTATTCAACCTGTAACAGTTTGGTATTCATATGTAATTAAAAGACCACTTTTTACAAGGTAGTACATGTGTTTAAAATATTCTGTCAATTACTCTTATTTTGTAATGGAAAAATATACAAACAAGTGTCCCTAAACATGTTTCATAAAGATTGTTACCACTCCTTTTGAAGCCTCCAGAGTAACTTCTTCCCACTCTCCCAAAGGTAACTCTTTTCCTAAAATTTTAAGCTTTTATTTTTTACAATGAAAGTAAAATATTCTTATTAAAAGAAAATTGAAATTAGGGGTGTACCTCAGTAGTAGGTTATGTGCTTATCCCCTAGCATGCATGAGGTCTTGTGTTCAGTCCTCAGCACCAAAAAAAAAAAGAAAGGAAGAAAAATTGAAACATCATAAAGGTCAAAAATAATTAATAATATAAAAATGTCATCCCATTTTTCCCGAGTATGCATTATGTGCTATATACTAGTCCTTGTTTGATAACAAACAGAGCAAAATAGATAGTGTTGTTTTCTTTTGAGTTATGGTCTCTGTAGGTAGTTCAGGCTGGCCTGGAACTCACTGTGTAGTTCAGGCTGGTTTTAAACTCAGTGATCCTCCTGCCTCAGCCTCCCAAGTTATTATGATTACAGGTGTGCACCACCATGCCTCATACAAATATTTTCTTCATCATATCTATTGTCTTTCAAGTAGATAGTAATAAAAGTTAACACAATATTTATTATATGCCAGATACTGTTCTAGGCACGTAACAAATACTGTATTAAAGTCCATTTAGTCTTGGTGTGGTGATAAATACCTGTAGTCCTAGCTACTCAGGAAACTCAGGCAAGAGGATCCCTTAAACACAGGTATTTGAAACCATCTGGGCAACGGCAAGATGCATCTCAAAAAAAAGAAAAAAAGAAATTAACCCAATGTTTCTTAACCTCTGTACTATTGGCAGGTTAATTGGCTAGGTATTTCTTTGTCCAGGGGAGCTGTCCTGTGCTTTGCAGAATTAGAGGTATCATTGTCTACCCACTGCACTAGATGCTAGTAGTCCCCTAGGACCAAAATCATTGTTAGTTATAAATTAATGATTCAACCTATAAGCATTTTTCAGATGATGATAGTAACACTTGGAGAAGTGAAATGATTTACCTGGGGTCATACAACTAGAAAGTGGCAGAATCAGAAACAGAATCCAAGCAGTTTGGCTTTACAGTCCTTCCCCTCCCCTCCCTTCCCCTCCCTTCCCCTCCCCGGTACTGTGGCTCTCACGACTTTGTGCTTGCCAGACAACTGCCTGTGCGGCTGAGCTAAATCCCCGGCCCTACAGTTCATACTATTAGCCACTGTGATACACTAATAAGGTACAAGAGATAGTAATAAGAAAGAGTGTTCCAAACAGAGGGGAAAACATGTCCAAAGGTCTTACATATTTATAAAACTGAAAGATCAGTACAGCTCAGGTGCAGTTTCTCATTCCTGTTTCTCCGTGTGTCCCAGGGAGTTAGACCCCATCCTGACTGAGGTCACTCTGATGAATGCCCGTAGTGAGCTGTACTTACGCTTCCTCAGGAAGAGGATCAGCTCAGATTTTGAGGTGGGGGACTCCATGGCCTCAGAAGAAGTAAAACAAGGTAAACATGTTTCCTGCCTCCTGTGGGCGGCTGGTGCCCACACCTTGCAGTGCCTTGTCATAGGAAAGCCATACATCCCGTACATCACTTACTAAGGAAACAGCTGGAGTGCATTAGCCTCTTTGGTCTCTGGCTACACTGACTCTCTGTGTACTGTGTTTCAGAATTGGGATGGGCCTAATCAATTTATAGGCAACAAAAACTGCTGCCAACTTTTAAATGCTTTTCCCTGCACCTTGCTTTGTGCCAGTTCTACTTTACATTTTTGTTGTTAGATATTTAGGAGATGGGTAGTGCATGTGATAGTTTAAATAGTACAGAATACATGTGTATCTATATGAGTGAACTTTTAGGAAAAATAGAAATAATTCTAGTGAATTTTCCTTTCTTTCTTTCTTTCTTTTTTTTTTTTTTTTTTTTTTTTTTTGGCACAAGTGGGCCTTAAATTTGAGATCCTTCTGCCTAAGCCTCCCAGAGTGCTAAGATTATAGGCATGTCCCACTTCACCAGGCAATAAGGCTTTGGGGGGTATATATAGTTTTCTACCTCTTCCCAGTCTTCCATTTATGCCTGTGATAATTGTTAAAGAGAAAATGGCATTGAAAAACATAATAATAACGGGGCAGGGGCAGGGGATTTGGCTCAGTGGTATAAGCACCTGCCTGACAAGCATGAGGTTGTAAGTTCGATTCCTGGTACTAAACAAATAATAATAATAATAATAATAATAATAATAATAATAATAATAATGGGCCATATTCTAGTGTCACAAGTTGACTCTACGGGTTTTTTTTTTGGTGGGGGGACCAGGGATCGAACTCACGACCACACACTTGCAAGGCAGACGCTTATGCCGCTAAGCTAAATCCCCAGCCCTGACTACATTTTTGTTACTGATTTGAGAAAGTCTTACTCTGTTGCCCAAATTGGTCATGAGTTTCTGGGTCAAGAAATCTTTCTACTTTAGACTCCTGAGTAGCTGAGATTACAGATGTATACCACTGTGCTAGGCTGACTTTCCAGATATGACCATTTGCTAGATCGAGTGGTGCACACCTATAGTCCCAGCTACTTGTGATACAGAAGTAGCAAAATTGCTTGAGTAGAGGAGTTTTGTTTTTGGTTTTTTTTGGTACCAAAAATTGAACTCAGGGCCTTACTGTGCCACTCAGCTACATACGTTGCCCAAGCCAGGGGTGTTTGGGACCAGCCTGTGCTACATAACAAGACCCTGTCACAAAAAGAAAAAGATGATCATTAAATTCTTGATCATGTACTGTGACTCAAGACCTACCCAGCGTCTGTGGCACTTATATGGTTTGTGCCTATAATACATGGTGGAGGGGCTGGCAGTATAGCTCAGTGGTAGATTGCTTGCCTAGCATACCCAAGGCCCTGAGTTCAGTTCCCAATACAAAAAAAAAAACATGGCAGAAAAAGGAGGCTGTATATTCATTTTGAGTTTGGTGGTCATTTTTATAAGTGAGAGCTATTGCTGTTCAGAGCTATTTCCAGTATATTAGCCACCAGCTACATATGACTAATGAAATTTAAATTTAGTTAAAATTATATTTTAAAATTCAGCTCCTCAGGCTGGGGTTTAGCTTAGCGGCATAAGCACCTGCCCTGGCAAGCATGAGGTCATGAGTTCAATCCCCAGTACCAAAAACACACACACACACACAAATAAAAAACAAAATTCAGCTGCTCGGTCCCATTAACCACATGTGAAACACTTAGTGGCTGCCCTGACTATCAGCTACTATATTAGACAGTACAGATGTGGAACATTTCCATTATCACAGAAGCTCTTACCAGACAGTACGGATGTAGATAGAAATGGAATCTTTTATATCTAATATATTTTAGTCTTTCCCCTAGAAACTTACATCTTTTGGATCCCATTAATCCTAGGGAAATAATAAAAAAAGAAGTAAAGTTATTTTTACAAAAATGTTCACTGTAGGGGCCAGAGATTTAGCTCAGTGGCATAAGCGCCTGCTTGGGCAGGCGCAGGGTTGTGAGTTCAGTCCCCAGTACAAAAAAAAAAAGTATTCACTGTAATCTCCAATTTTCATGATCTCCAATAATAGCAAGGTGTTTGGAAATAACCCATGTCCAAAAGTAAGAGAACAGTTAAAACATATGGAGAGGGCTGGGGATTTAGCTCAGCGGCATAAGCACCTGCCTTGCAAGCAGGCAGTCGTGAGTTCAATCCCCAGTACCAATAAAAAGGAAAAAGACAAAATAAATAAATAAAACATATGGATTGCCAGGGAGTTTGCTCAGCAGCACAGGTGCCTGCCTAGTATGTATGAGGTCATGAGTTTGATCACCAGTACAAAAAAAAAAATAAAACAGTATGGATTATCCATCTGATAAAATGTCACAAAACCACTATAAGTAAGTGAGCTGGCTGAACATGGTGGCCCTGTGATCCCAGCACTTTGGGAGGCTAAGGCAAAAAGGAGGCAAGTTCAAGTCAAGCCTGGGCAATTTAGCCACTTAGTAAGACCTCATCTCAAAGTAAAAAAATAGGAAGTAGCTCAGTGCTAAGGCCCTGAGTTGAATCCTCAGTACCATCAAAAGAAAAAAATAAGCATACAGAAACATGAGAATACTTACAATGTTTTAAAGCAAAGTACAAACCAGGCATGGTGGAGCACAGCTGTAATTTTAGCACTTAGGGAGGCAAAGCAAGAGGACTATTGCAAGTTCAAGGCCAGCCTGCGCTACCTAGTAAGTTCAAGGCCTGCCTGAACTGCATAGTGAGATTCTGTCTCAAAAAGACAAAAAATAAATAAATAAATACAATATAAACCAAAGTACAAATTTGTACCTATACTATGATTGTAATCATCCAAAGTGTGTGCCTATGTGGAACAAAAACCAGAAAGAAACCTAAATAAATGAAAAATGTTGCTTCGTTCTCCTTGGGAAAGAAAAGTGAGCTCTGCTTTCTTGGTTGTCCCACAGAGCACCAGAAGTGCCTGGACAAACTCCTCAATAACTGCCTATTGAGCTGTACCATGCAGGAGCTAATTGGCTACTATATTACCATGGAGGAATACTTCATGAGGGAGACTGTCAATAAGGTAGGACATAGGCACATCTTTTGCAAGGAGGGCTGTTTATCCAAGCAGCCAGGCTAAAGGACATGGCTGAGGTCTGTCAGATTTCTTGGTTCTGCTTTGAGAACAGTGGCATACAGACAGAGCAGCACTACTCTGTATGGTAAGAGAGTATCTATGAAGTTGTCATGTTCTTTGTGTACCCATCTGAAGTTTCTTTCCCAAGAATTATAGAAGAATAGCTCAGCTCCCCAGGGAGCCTGCCTATTCTCTGTCTCCCTGGAGATGTGTGGAAGTCGAAGGAGGGGAAGCCTGAGGCAAGAGGATTGCCAGGAGTTCAAGACCAGCTTGGGCTACCTAGTGAGTTCAAAGCCAGCCTGAACTACATAGCAAGACTATCTCAAAAAACCTAAATGAATAAATGAACCAGGAATGGTGGTGCATGCCTGTAATTCCAGCACTTGGGAGGCTGAGGCTGGAAGCTCACTGTGAAACTGAGACCAGTGTAAGTTACATAGTGAGTTCAAACCTAACATACAAGACCCTGTCTCAGAAAACAAACAAAAGAAGAATAAACGAATGAATGAATGACGAAGACCTTAAATAGTAAATTTCCTCATGTAGTGATTAGAAGTAAAGTATTTTAGCAAGCTGTGACTAGAATGGCCATGGTGGGAAAATACAAGACCAGGTGTAGAAAAGGAAGCAGAAGCAGGACTGGTATAACCAGAGCCATCCAGCACCCAACATGCAGCCCAGGGATGCTTACTGGAAGCTTTGCCTTTGGATAGGCTGTGGCTTTGGACACCTATGAGAAGGGCCAGTTGACCTCCAGCATGGTGGATGATGTCTTCTACATTGTGAAGAAGTGCATCGGGCGGGCTCTGTCCAGCTCCAGCATTGACTGTCTCTGCGCCATGATCAACCTCGCCACCAGAGAGCTGGAGGCTGATTTCAGGTATAGTTGACCCCTTTCTCCTTTCTAGGCACAAAGGTTCCACTTGTAGTTAATTCCTCAGGCTCATTTGTTTCTTCCCTTTTTTCTTTATGATTCTAATTCAGTTCTATTCAAGACACAAGCTCCAGACTTTAACACAACATCTTAGGTTCCAGGTAGCTGTCAGCCAGATTTTTTTTTTTTTTTTTTTATTCTTTTACCCCGTGTTTGAAGATGATGTCAGCCAGATTTTAAGAGCCATATTTCTGTCCCTAGACTGTGTGAGGGCCATTGGTCCCCAGACCTAGGAAAGAGAGCAAGTGGTTCAATGAAAGCTGTAGGGCTGGGGATTTAGCTCAGCGGAATAAGTGCCTGCCTTGCAAGCATGCAGTCATGAGTTCAATCCCCAGTACCAAAAAAATAAAAATTAAAAAAAAAGCAATAGCTTAGCAAGAACCAACCATAGTATATTCAAGTACTATGCTAATTCCCTGATAGTTTTAGTTCTATAACCCTGAGAGGTAGAACTGTTAGGTATTTTGCAATGTCAGAGACCACACACTCCATGAGTGGTGAAATACAGAGTACAGAACTGATCGATGCAAAACCTTTCCTTTCATCTCCTGCGTAGTACGGCCTTTCACTAAGCATACTGCCTCCTCTCTTTTGGAGCTCAGTGGTGACAACTGAAAGCCTCATAAGAAGTAAAGAATTGGCTAAAAGCACAACCACAGTGACATCATCAGTGCCATGGAACTAATGATGTAGCTATGACCAGAAGCTGAGTCCATCCTGCCCCTCTGTTGTTCAATAAATCAGTGTCCCATGATTTAAAAAAACAAAGAAAAAAGCCAAGGGTTTAGCTCAGTGGCCCAAGCATTTGCTTAGTAAGCACAAGGTCATGAGTTCAATCCCTGGTACAAAAAAAAAAAAAATTGCCAAGTGCAGTGTCACACACCTATAATCCCAGCACTCAGGAGACTAAGGCAGGATTGCCATGAGTTCAAGTCCAGCCTAAATAACAGAATAAAACTGAGTTCAAGCCTGAATTACAGTTTGAGACTGTATCTTGAAAGAAAAGAGACAGACAGAAGAAAAAAGAAAGAGGCGAATCCCCTCTGTCCCCAAAGAGATACTGGTGGTGTCATACCTTGGCTCCTGAGGTCTCCTACAGTGGTCTCAACGATTGGTTCCTGCTGGGTCAGGGAAGTGGGCACTCTGGTCCCATTGTCCTGGAGGCCATGCTGACCACTGTCACTCCCCATATGCCATTCTGCCATGTAGGGGCGTTCTGTCCAACAAGTTGAGAATGGGCTTCCCGGCCACCACCTTACAAGACATCCAGCGTGGGGTGACAAGTGCCGTGAACATCATGCACAGCAGCCTCCAGCAAGGCAAGTTTGACACAAAAGGCATTGAGAGCAATGACGAGGCCAAGCTGTCCTTCCTGGTAAGTGGTCCTCAGGTTGCAATACTGGGTCATCTTTCCCTGAGAGATTAAACTGCAACCTCTGAGCCATAGTCTAAAAGCTTAGTTGAAAGCTAAAGTCTAAAAGCTTAGTTGAAAGTTGAAGACTTTTCCTCCTGTGTCTGAGTGAAGGGAAACTCCTTTAAGCAAAGCTCCGGGAAGGCTCTGAAACCACTGCTTACCCAGGGACCTACTCTGAGCAGCCTGTGCCAAGATATGCTGCTCTCCTGCCAGGAGCTGGGCTGTCCGTCTCTCCTGAGTCCTCATCCCCAAGTGCTCTGCACAGCTGTTCAGGGACCGCCAGGTGTCCATCTTAGCACACATTTGCCACAAAACCAACTATAACATCTGTGCCTGGCCTTCGATTGCATGTCTGAGCAGAGGCCTGCAGCACAGGCAAGCGTAGTCCGTTAGGCCTCCCAGAACCACTTTTCTAGCAGCCTTCTGTGGGAAGGTGGCCTTGCTAGAGCCCTTAGCTACACACAATGAACCACAGATGTGATGAGCAGTGATTTCTACCAGCTGTCCGACAGCTGGGGAAGGAAAAGCACAGGGAGATGAAAGAATCTGTATGAGGTAAAAGCCAGTCTGTGAGAAGCCAAAGACAACAACCGGGGTTTAAGGCTCACAGGCCTCTCTGGCACATACTGTTATTTTGTGGTGTTGTTTGGTTTAATGGTACATTCTAGATGTACACAGTGATCACATTCATCATAGGGAATTTGTACCTGCACATGGTATATCTTGCTTCTTTTTTTCCTATTCCCTTCCCCTCCTTTCAACCCTCTTCCCCTAATTATTTACAAAAGCTTTGTTTTCATTCATTTTCTCTTTTGTTTTTTGAGCCACAGTTTCACTTGGTAGCCTCAGTTAGCCTCAAACCCACAATCCTTCTACCTAAACCTAAGTGCCAGGATTGTTGGCAGGCACTGCCACACCCAGCTGCACATGCTGGCATGGGTGGAACAGCAGTATCACAGGCCCAGTTGTGCTCTATTCTTCACATTGGCTAGACTGTGAGTCTTTGTTCACAGACTGAAGGAAACATCTAATAGCAGAGCTCTCAACAGAGCAGTCCACAGATAGGTCGGATATGAAAATGTATTCATGTACTTTTCTAGAAACAAGGCCCTTAGTGTCTGTCAGATTGTTAGGAGTGTGTTCATTGTTTGTCTGTGGCCTTGAATTCACTGTGTTGCCCAGGCTAGCCCTGAACTCATTATGTACCCCAGGCTAGCCTCAAATTCATGTCAGTTCTGCTGCCTTAGCTTTCTGGGTGCACCACCACGCCCAGCTTCTGTCAGATTCTTCTTCTTCTTCTTTTTTTTTTTTTTTTTTTTTGTCCTGTCAGGTTCTTAAACGTATCTGTGACCCCAAAAGCTCGTGCTTTCAGAGACAGAAGCCTAAGCTTACTAATACTTATCTCGCTCCTTTCAGAGGTAAACCTCACTCACTAGTCATCAGATCCAATATGAAGGCTTTGTAGGCATTCCACTTTCTTCCTGTCATTGAAAATATTTTTCCCTGGGTTTGAGTCCTGTCAATCAGGGATGTCATGATTGTTGCCAAAAAAGAGTATCAACTCAAACCAGTTGATAACGCATGTGTTAAAATCCTAGCAACTCAGGAACCAAAGGTGTGAAGGAGGTTCATGAGCTGTAGGGCTGGCTGGGCAGCCTTTGCCAAAACTCCAGCAGTCAACATCATAGGATCATGAATTTCTTTCTTCCTTTTTGCCTCCCCACAGAACTTGTTTCTTTTTCTTTTTTTTTTTTTTTTTTTTTTTTGAGACAGGCCTCACTATGTAGTTCAGGCAGCCCTTGAACTCACTGTGGAGCCCAGGCTGGCTTCAAACAGCAGTCTTCCTGCCTCAGCCTCCTACATACTGAAGTGCCTATGCACCATCGCATCCAACATCATTTTTTCATTTTTGTGCTCAGAAGCGTTCATTGCTTCTTGCTACCTACCACATCAAGGCTACCTGTCTTTGCTTGGTTGGCGGTTTAAGGTCTCCTAAACTTGTCTGCCTTTCCAGTCCTATGTTTCACCACTCAGCTACACATCCCCAGGCTAGCCAGTGTCCTTCACACATGCACTGCTATGTGAGGACCTCCCATTGAGACAGTTTCATTGTCAGCCCAGAAGATAAGGCCAGGAAGGAAAGTGATAGTAAGTGCTTGATGACAGATTGCTAGTTTTCCCAATGCCAAACTCTTAAATGTCACTGCTCCCACCTAGGGCCTATTTTTTATGTCACTGATTCATTTGGCTGTCAAGATGAATTCCCCAATTGTACTGACATAGTATTTGCCATGAGCAAAGAATAAGCCCAGTGAGTCCATGCTTACAAGGTACAAGGGAGACTGTAAATCAACACCATTTGGACCCAAACCCATTTTCCCCTAATAACAGTAATTCTTAGTGTCCTCAAATGCCATGGAAAAACATTTATGTTGTGGTCTTTGTCCTTCAGTCATCGTGACAGTACAGTTACTCCTCAGGAAACCTGCAGTGTGCGCAGGCTCGTATTGGGGCGTCTTCAGCCTTTCCTATCCACACCTGAATGCCTAAGCACTGCTGTCACCAGTAGGACTCCTCTTTTTGCCTTTTTTTGGTACCAGGAACCCAAATCAGGATCTTGTGCTTGCCAGGCAGGTGCTGCACTAGTGAGCTGTATCCTCAGCCCTCTCTTTTACTTTTATTAATTCATTCATCTGTTTACAAACAGAATCTCATTCTATAGTTCAAGTTGTCCTTGAACTCATTATGTAGCCCAGGCTGGCCTAAAACTCACAGCAATCCTCCTGCCTCAGCCTCCTGAATACTGGGATTACAGGCATGCACCATCACACCTGGATGGCAGTCTCCTTGTATTTGAAATCCTGAAATTACTGACTCCAGTTTCTACGCTATCTGGCCATGCCACCAGCATGTCAGTCCAGAGGGGGTGGGTTCCTCAAACACTGTTACTCTTGCCATTCACAGCCTCTGGACTAATATCCTTGGACCACAGCAGGGCTCATGTGGCATTGACCTGCCCTAAAGAATCCTCAGTGCCATGCCATCATGCACAGCACAGAGCACCAGCTGTAGCCCCAAGTGCTAGTTGGACCTGACACACCATCCTAGCTCTGCATCATCCACACCCTGCACGTCTGTCCACTGACTGCTGCTCTCCAGATACCTCATGATATCTCTGCCATTCTGCATTTGCTTTTGTTATTCCTTTTCCAGACTATTGACTCACTCACTGTTGTTTTAAGAGATTAAGGGGCCAGGGGTTTAGCTCAGTGGTGTAAGTGCTGCTTCGCAAACACAAGGTCGTGAGTTCGATCCCCGGCACCGAAAAAAAAAAAAAGAACTGATTTAAGAGATTTTGAAAATCAAATATAGAGACACACACCTATAATCTCAGCACTTAGAAAGCTAAGGTAGGAAGATTTGTAGTTTAAGGGCTATGAAGTGAGCTCAAGGCCGATTTAGACTTTAAAACAAGACTTTCTAAAAAGAAAGAGTAGAAAAAAAAGCTTCTATATATCAGGTATTATTATGAATTCTAGAACTGAGGTACCCAACGTGACCATTAACTACAAGGAACTATTTAAATTCATATTCAAATTAAAAATCCAGCTGAAGTCATACAAACCACATTTCACGTCCTCAGTAAGTTCACTGGCTAAGGTACTAAACAGTGCAGGGTTAGAATATTTCCACCATCAAGAAGCAATTGTGGGGGGCTAGGGATTTAGCTCAGCAGCATAAGCGCCTGCCTTGCAAGCAGGCAGTTATGAGTTTGATCCCTGGTACCGATAAAAACGAAAAAGACAAAAAAAAGAAGCAATTGTGGGGCCAGGGCGTTAGCTCAAAAGCTCAAGCGCTTGCCTGGTAAGCACAAGATTGTGAGTTTGAGCCCCAGTACCAAAAAAAAAAATAATTGTAGAGCCAAGTATGGTAGTACACAGTGTGATCCCAGCACTCGTGAGGCTGAGGCAGGAGGATACTTTGAGTTTGAGGCCAGCCTGGACTACACAGTGAAACCTAGCCTCAAAAAAAAAAAAAAAAAAAAGGCCAGGGATTTAGCTTAGTGTTATAAGCGCTTGCCTGGAAAGCCGAGGTCCTGAGTTTGATCCCTGGTACAAAAAACAAACAAAAAAGTCATAGTGATATACTAGAAACATGGGTGATACAGACCAGCCAGATCTTTGCCTTCATGAGATCTTTTTTTTTTTTTTTTTGTCTTTTTCCTTTTTATCGGTACCAGGGTTCGAACTCACGACCGCCTGCTTGCAAGGCAGGTACTTATGCCGCTGAGCTAAATCCCCAGCCCCACCTTCATGAGATCTTAAATCTAGTGGAAAAGACACAAGAAACAAAGTACAGCCGGGTGTGACAGTGCACATATGTAGTCCCAGCATTTTGGAGAAGGATTGACATGAGTGTGAAGCTAGCGTAGGCCTGAACTAACTAATGAGATCCTGTCTCAAAAAAAAAGACCACCCTGAACTACCTAGCAAGACTCTGTCATGATAGATAGGTGAATAGATAACCAGAAAACTAGGTACCACTGCGGAAATACCCACGGCTAGGGGTATATCTCAAGGTAAAGCACCAATTCTGCAACTGAATTTTCCTTGAGTGTCTCAGGCCAAAATCGTTTTCCTCTAAACAGCCATAGCAATCTGTTCCTTGATTATCACTTTCATCAACTGCTTTTTTTATGACTGGTAATTCTACACCTGGGCTCTGGGGTAGGTGAGTAATGAAATGAGGCACCCTCGGCCCCAAGTAAGGGACTCCTGAACTCCTGGCTCCAGTTGTGTGGCTTTGTCACTTAATTTGTCCCCATACTTGTTTTATTTTTTTCAAGGCATTTATTACTACCTGACATTAAAATTTTTTACTATTGGCTTTCCCTTCTAGAGGATCAATTCTATGAGGAAGTGAAATTTTTCATCGTTGTTTTGTTCTGTGCTGGAGGTGAAATCCAGGGCCTCCTGCATGCTAAGCATGTGCAGCTCCATGGACCTATACCCTCTTCCCCAAGAGGCAGACTTCTTTGCTTTCTTCACATCTAGAACAGAGCCTGGCCCCTAGCCAGTGCTCAATACTTGCTGAATCAATCATCAACCAATAGGGTGAACCTCTTCACCTTTTTTTTTTTTTTCTTTTTTTTTTTTCTTTCTTTTTTTTTTTTTTTTTTTGTGTGTGTGTGTGTGTTTGTATTTTTACCGGTACCAGGGATCGAATTCACAACCACATGCTTCAAGGCAGGTGCTTATGCCACTGAGCTAAACCCCCAGCCCCATTTTTTTTTCTTTTTTTTCTTTTTTTTTTTTTTTTTTGCCTCTTCACCTTCTACAGAATCTCATTTCCACCTCCTATCAACTGCACTTGATAATATGTGGAGGCGAGAGTGAGATGATAGGTCAGGAAATGCCTGCTAGGTGTTAGACTCCACATCCCTGACTCAAGCTGGCAGTTTGAAGCCCCAAAACTTATCCCAGACTGGTACACCCAATGTTTTGATCTGAAAGTAACCTAAAGCAAAAAGGCCCTGGAACCTGGGTTCAGTGAATGTGCAGTGTGATAGCTTTGCTGCCTTGGCATCAGGCACAGCAGAGTGAGCTGCCACACTGTTCTGCCCATCTGAGATCTGAGCCTGCATCTAAACCCCAGCCAGCCCTTCCTACGCCTCGTGGGCTCCAGCTGTCAGCCAGTCTGGTAGAGGAATGGCCAGAAAGCCCAGTAGGCAGGAAGTCACATTCTCCTTTCTTCTTCTCCCAGGTGACTCTGAACAATGTGGAAGTCTGCAGTGAAAACATCTCCACTCTGAAGAAGACTCTGGAGGTACAGGGGAAATTGCTGTCAGCTTTCCACAGCCATGACTAGCTCATTGTGACAAAGCCCGGTACACTAATCCTCATTGGGACTGTTCCCTGCCATAGAGCCACATGTTTAGGGATTCACTAATTGACACGGTAGCAAAGCATATATGGGTCAGTGGGGAAATGTCTGGTCCTAGAGTTAGAAGATCAGAATTCAAATTAGGGCCAGGTATAGTGGCACACACCTATAATCCTAGCACTCTAGGAGGCTGAGACAAGAGGATCACCAAGTCCCAAACCCAGCCTGGACAATTTAGTGACTTAGACCTTGTCCCAAAAAGTTTAAAAAGGCTTGAGGGTGTAGCTTCATCCAAAGGTCCTGGTTTCAATCTCCAGAAACAAAAACACCACCACACACACACAAATTAGAACTTCCAGCACATTCTCAGCATGTGACCTTTGCCACATGCTCCCTTAATGCTCAGAAACTCAGTTCTCTCATCCATGAAATGAATACAGGCCTCCATTTGCTCTAGTTTATGTTTGTTGGGAAGTCTAATGAACACAGAGTTGAAAGAACTTTATAATAAAGTGCTTTTTTAATGATGAGGCTTTCTATAAATGTCAGAGATTAGGTAAGGTTCATCAAACCCTGTACACAACCTGCTGCTATTACTTATTAAAGGCAGCAGGATGGAGTGGAAATTGCTTGGGCTTTGAAGTGAGGTACATGGAGTTCTAATCCCCATTTGATCTCCAAGCAGTTGCATGGCATTAGGCAAGTTCTGTAACCTCCCTAAGCCTCATCCCCTCATTTGTAAAAGCACAAGGACCCCTGCTTCCCGGCATTGTAGTGGGATGATGCGATACTGTAAAGTACTTTGTACATGAGAAACTCTCAGTGGATGCTATTATTTGTAACCACAGTTAAAAATAACAGCAGCGAGCAACTACTTTGCTAAGTATTAGGACATGAGGTGCCCAGTTCTCCCACTCCTAGATGTAGCCTTGGGAAATGGGCTGGTGTGCAGTTGGGGCTGGCGACTGAGGAGAAAACTGGAGCCGGCACACAGGCCTAGTAATAGGGCTCCTGAACAGTGAAATACGGACCAAGAATTTACCCCGCAGGGCCTTAACATGGAGTAAAACAAGACATGGAATACCAGTAGCATAGTCTGTTAGTGTCCAGTAAGGTGACTATCCTCATTTGTGTTCTTGCTGTGCCGGTGATGCAAGCCAGTGGTCTAACACCATGTGCCATGTTCTCCTCTAGAGCGACTGCACCAAACTGTTCAGCCAGGGCATTGGAGGGGAGCAGGCCCAAGCCAAGTTTGATAGCTGCCTGTCAGATTTGGCTGCTGTGTCCAACAAATTCCGAGACCTCTTGCAGGTAAGGTCCAGGCTCAGCTGCTGCCCGGGTCCTGTGTCCATGTGCTGTTCTGAGAAGACTTGTTAAGTGGCTTACTGTGGGCACCACCATATGCAAGGAAATGGGCAGGAGGAGGGTGAGAGGTGACATGCCAGCCAGTGACGTTACACAGATTCCTTGACACTAAAGGCTCCACCGGATTTTGATCAATTCAGCTATCACACTGACAAGCCAGTGTCCAGTTCTCTAGGGGCTCCACTTGGCCTCACAATGACAAGAGCCCCTGATGGATGCTCCAAGGAAACACACCACATGATTACTGTGACCCGCTGCTTGGCCTTAGCCACAGGTGCTGCCTAGCACCAAGCACTCTGAAACCTCTGGAGAGTTTACTAAAATAGCTTCTGGGCCTCTTCTCTAGACCCAAATCTGTACAGACCTTAATGTATCGTTCCTGACTCCTTTTATTAGCCTGATCTCTGCTGTGCTCACCGGGTGTACAGACAGCCTCCCTGCAGTCAAGGAAGGGGTGGAAGAAGAGGGAGGGCAGGGATGGGGCATTTGTGAGAGACATGTCTCTGCCCTGTCTCTGTGCAGGAAGGACTGGCGGAGCTCAACAGCACAGCAGTGAAGCCACAGGTGCAGCCGTGGATCAACACCTTTCTCTCTGTCTCCCACAACATTGAGGAGGTCAGCCTGACCACAGCAGCCATCTAGTCTGGGCTTCCTCCTTGCCCTCTTCCCCAGCTGGAGCACAGTGCAGCTGTCTGAACACAGTGGACCCTACCTGCTGTTTAGCCCACTGAGACAGGGTCCCTCCCAGGAAATGGCTTGTTCCTGCAATCAGAAGGCTCAGAAATATGTGAAGGGACTTTGTCTTGACCTGACAAGTTCCTGTTTGTTGGATGTTTTTGTGTGTGTGTGTGTGTTGCTTTGGATTGTACCCAGGGTCTTCACGTGAGCTACATCCCCAGACCTTTTTATTTTTTGTTTTGAGACAAGATCTTACTAAGTGTACTAAATTGCCCGGGCTCGACTTGAACTCACAATTGTCCACACTCCTCTTGCCTCAGCCTTCCAGGATGCTGGGATTGCTGGAATACGCCCTGAGGATGTTTTACCTCACCTATCACAGACTAAGGAGCTACTGTCTCCATAGCTGAATGACTCTACTCTTGTAGAACATGAGCTACAGGAGGGAACAATGGCCTAAAGCCTTATTCCAATCTTGGGGCCACTGTTCCAGCCCAGGACAGTTTGCTGGCTGGAGATGCAGTGATGGCAAGGTTCTGCCAGGCTGGGGGTCAAACTGATTTGAACATAAAATAAAAATTTCAGAACACCTCACTCAAGGGTCAAACTGATTTTAAACTGGAGGTATCACAGCCAGTTGTGGTGGCACAAACCTATAATCCCAGCAGTCAGGAGGCTGAGGCAAGAAGATCACTGCCAATTCGAGGCCAACCTGAGCTGCATACTAAGTTCCAAAGCCAAACTGCACTACATAGCAAGACCCTGTCTCTAAATAAACTAGAGGGAGCTACCAGGAGGCAGGATTTCTTAGAGGCAGAGGTGAAATGGAGATGGTAGTACTTCTAAGAAATAGATCCATGGTGACACTGGCCCTCCTTGCTTCCTGACAATAGGAAGAATTCAATGATTATGAGGCCAATGACCCTTGGGTACAACAGTTCATCCTTAACCTGGAGCAGCAGATGTCAGAGTTTAAGGTGAGTGAGGGCTGGTAGAATTACCTGCCACACTAGAACCTGCAGTTTGTCCCTCCTGCAGCAGCTCTGCAAGCTTTTCTGTGCCCTCCAGTGAGAAGTAGAAGGGCCAGGGTCTCCCTTGGATGTCACATCTCTCTACAGGCCAGCCTGTCCCCAGTCATCTACGACAGCCTGACCAGCCTCCTGACCAGTCTTGTGGCTGTTGAGTTAGAGAAAGTGGTGCTGAAATCCTCCTTTAATCGGGTAAGAGAAGGGCTTCATCTCCCCTGAGGGAAATGTCTCACTGCCCTCTGTACCTCTAGATCCTGCACATACATCTTCACCCAGTCCTGCCCTGGCTTCTGAGCCCATAGCACAGTGTAGCAACAATGCCCCACATGAGGGGCAGCTGGGCCAGCCTTACACAGAGAGACTAAGGCTTCTGTTCTGCAGCTCGGCGGGCTGCAGTTTGACAAGGAGCTGAGGTCGCTCATTGCCTACCTTACCACGGTGACAACCTGGACCATCCGAGACAAGTTTGCCCGGCTCTCCCAGATGGCCACAATCCTGAATCTGGAGCGGGTATGTGGGGCTCCCTCAGTCTAGCCAAGGAAAGGGACTAGAAAGAGGGGTCCCCGCCACTCCTTTATGTCTGCCAGGATACTACCCTTCCCTAAGCACCCTTGCCTTGCCCTGGGTGGAGCCCCAGGTCTTCCCCCAGGATAACCCCACCTTGCTGACTGGTCTCCATTTTTCCCCACAGGTGACTGAGATCCTAGATTACTGGGGTGCCAACTCTGGCCCATTGACGTGGCGCCTCACCCCTGCTGAGGTTCGCCAGGTGCTGGCTCTGCGCATAGATTTCCGGCATGAGGACATCAAGCGGCTGCGCCTGTAAGAGCCAGCGTGAGCCCACCCAGCCCCTCACACTTCAGCGCCTGTTCCCTCAGCAGCCGCAGCCGAGGAGCTGGGTGGCTATCCGGGAGCACTGTCAGCAGGAAACAGGGCTGCACTCACTCCACGTTCGCCCTCAGACCAAGCTGGGAGTGCTTTGGGAGCAGCCTTTACCTACCAGATGGGGAAAACCAAAGCGTGCGGTGTGCGGGCCAGGCCAGACTTCCGCGGGGGTAGTCGTTCTCTGGCCCCACACTGCAGCAAACCTGCTGCTCCTGCCAGCCCCGAGGACCTGGGTTCATGTGGGGACTTGGGGATTGGGTTCGCCATCGAGGACAGGCTGTGATGTTGACGAACAAACATCAGAATAAAGACACTGCTGGGAAGGTGCCAGTGTGCTGGTTCAGGGAGAGCAAGCTGTGCTGGGCAGGACAGGTCCACAGTCACACTGAAATGTGAAATCAGATGCCCAAGGCCTCAGCCTCCTCCCACACCTCCCAGCCACTCCAGAACCCTCAACCAGTCCTGCCCCTCACTTCCCATGAGGTAGTCATCCGAGATGGCACAGTTTCCCATCGTGCCAGGGGAAGTGGGGATTGCTCTTGGCAAAAACAAGAAAGAGCTTTCTGAGTATAACCTTGCAACGCAGAATGAGTTTATTCCAAGAATGTCAAGTTCTGAGAACCCCTTGCCCACAGGCATCGCTTACTTGGCACTCTGTGTGTGGTTACTGGCTAAGGCCTGGGCTAGCACAGACCTGCTGCAGACCCACCACTGCTCAGTGCCACAGCCCTGGGAACAGAGCCCCACTCTCAAGCCACTTCTCCAGGAGGGCTGCAGAGTCTTGAGCATGGAGTCTGCAACCTTAACTCAAGCCACAGGAAAAGCTTCCAAGGACCTCTAGGCTCAGCCTTACCAAGGGACCCCAGCCATCTGCTATGACTGGTTGTCCTCCCCTTCTCACAGGATCCTAGTGGACTGAAGAAGGCTCCACTGGGCCATGTGATTTGTAAAGGCCACACGGGACACTGAGCTTTTGGCCCTTAGTCCAGATGTAACAAAAGCCAAGCCTCAGCCCTTGTCACCAAGTCCCGTCCTCCAACACTGCCTCCCTGGCCTAAGTCTTGCTTCCTGTAGGGCAAATTCAAAGAGGCAAGTGGGGAATCAGGAATGTGAACTCCCATGAGAGAAGGAATGGCACGGTAGCTGGAGCTCTGGTCTTGCCTATTCCGGAGGGGCCAGCCCCATGGCACTGGACATCAGGTAGAGACCTCACTCCCCAGCAGCTGCAGGCTCAGGCCCTGCATGTCCACTTCCACCAGGTGGACACTGTAGTTGCCAAGGCCCTGGACAGAACAGAAGGTGATCAGAGGCCTCCGGCCAACTCAGCCTTCTGGAGGCTGGGTACAGGGTTCGGGGGGCTTGCAGATACAGCCCCTGGTGAGCTGGCAGGCCCCAGTGAGGTCTCTACCCCTTCCAACTACCAACCCCGACATCTTCCGGTACCTTGGTCTTGGCCAGCACAGCCTCCAGAACTTCCTTTTGCCGTGGTTCCTTAGTCAGCAGATAGAGAAAGCCCCCGCCACCTGCCCCTGCCAGGCTTTGGCCATGCACGTAGGGGGCCAGGACATCCATCATCTGCCGCACAGCCAGGGGCTCACAGCCTGGGGCCATGAGCTTCTTCTGCTCCCAGTATGATGTCAGGTAGAGGCCCAGGAGAGGCAGGCTTCCTGTAGCAGGGCAGAGTGAGGAGTTGTGTCCCCCCGACCTGGGCATCAGTGCCTCTTTATGAGAGTGAATGGAAGTGCAGGCGTCAGGGGTAACCCAGCTTCATTGCTGGCCGGAAACAGGAGTAATAAAGCCTCCTGCACAGGGCTACAGACTAAAGTCCACGAACCAACCAACATGGTAGCCAGCAGAAAAAACCATGTGGCACACACATAGGGCCCTGTTCTACCCAATTCCCTGTGCTCACATAGTGCCAAGTCTCTTTCCCCACCTGCCCTCCATTGGAAGACCAGCTCACCTTGGCGGAAGGCTTCCGCGCACTTCTCAGTCTGCTGTACCAGGCTGTGGGCATTGTGCACCACAGCCGGCAGCCGGGCGTACCAGCTCCTCAGCACATCCTGCAGAGGGGCAAGGAGGCACAGTGAGAGTCTCAGCCCAGCTGAGCCGTTTGCCTTATTCACCCTGGGCTGTGCTTACCTGCAGCAAATTCCGAGCCAGGCGGGTTTTGCCGGTGTACACCAGGAGCAGGTGCTCATTGAGCTTCTGGACAAAGCCTTCAGGGACAGTGATCTCTTCCACCTCCACCTTCAGTGGCAGCTGGGGCCGGGAGCGCCCCACCTTGATGCCAGGCATCAGGCCACCCACCTGGTCCTGCCAGCCACCTCCTGCAAGCCCAGGGCTCTATGTCTGTTGAAGCCTATCTGGCCCAGCCCTGGCTCCTGGCCCTTTACCCTTGGTTGGAACCAGCTGGGACAAGTAAGCTGTGTGGCTGCTGGTGTGAACAAGCCACCTCCAGCATGGGAGGGGGCTGCAGAGTCCAGTTTGGAAATCACAAGGCTCACTTTTCAGTACAGACCTACTGTGTAAATGGAACTGGGACAAACCACACCCCAGGACTGTACACTAACCTCACCCCTCCGGGGAAGCTGAGTCAGAGGAAAAAGGACAGGACTTCCCTGTGACCCAATGATCCCCATATACTGTCTCCTCACAGTGTTTATGTTAAAAATAGGCTTTTCAGTACCTCTTATTTCCTCTTAACTTGAAAGAAGTTTATACATCTTGCTTTGGTAATAAACAGTATGATCTCTTCCCCATGCAGCTATATAAAAGCCAGACAAGGTAGTGCCAGGCCTGTAATCTTACAGACACTTAAAAGGATGAGGCAGGAGGATCACAAGTTCAAGGCTACCAAGGGCAACTTAGACCCATCACACACACAAAAAAAGAAAAAACACTAGAGGGCGAGGGATGTAGCGCAATGGTAAAGCACTTGCCTAGCATGTGCAAGGCATTTAAAGAATGAAAGACAGCCAGGCATGGTGGCTCACGGCTGTAATCCCAGCACTCAGGAAGCTGAGGCAGGAGGATCTTGATGAGTTAAGATCAGCCTGGGCTACAAAGTAAGCTCAAGGCCAGCCTGAACTGCATAGCAAACCCTGTCTCAAAAAGACAAAAAAAAAAAAAAGAATGAAAGAGAAGCAGACAGACAAAGCAAGACCTACTTCTGGGACAAGCTCTCTATTTGTATGTGTGTGTGGTCCCTGGGGATTGAACTCAGAGGCACTCTACCACTGAGCTACATCCCCAGTCCTTTATTATGAGACAGAATCTCACTAAGTTGCCCAGGCAGGACATGTACTTGTGATCCTCCTGCTTCAGCCTCCCTCAGTGCTGGAATACAGGTGTGTACCATTGTAGTTAGACCCTCAATATTTGAGGGAGGGCTTAAAAAGTACAAAATGCAGGCCTGGGGATATAGCTCAGTGGCATAAGCTCCTGTCTTATCAAATGCCAGGCTGTAAGTTTGATTCCTGGTACGTACCCCCTCCCCCACAAAAGTACAGAATGCAAATACCAGGGTGCAGCTGAGACTTTTAACAGCCAGAACACAGTGGTAGGATAGAACTGGAAATGTCAAACTCCTAACAGTGCCCTCTCCTTCAGGGCACTTAGCACAGTCCGACATGATACCTTCTCTTGAGTGGTTACTGATATCCATCTCCTTCTACCTTGTGATTACTGGGGGCAAGGACCTTGTTTTTGCTCATTATATCCCTAGAACTCAATAAGTAGGTATCAGTTAACGAAAGTAAGAACTTGAATCAAACCTCCTCAAAGGAAATGGAACCATGGAATCCTTTCGCTAGTGACTACCTACCAGGGATGTGAGTCAGGACACTGAAAGGAGGGGGCTGGGCTGCAGAGGGCTGGGAAAGGACACCATAATCAGGCATCTGCGCGTGGCAGCTTCCTTCCAGCATCCTGCTGAGAGCAGGCCTGGGTGAAGAGACCCCCTCAGGATCTGGAACCAGTCAAATCTCTGGCTGCCCCACATTGTGAACAGGTTCCAAAGTTTCATCATGACCAGAAGAGAAGTCTGGCACCAGGAACATCCTGTTAGATCATAGCCTGGGCTGGGCCCTTGCTGCCCCACCATATGGCCAGGGAGCAACGCAGGTGCAGATGGCCTCTGCTCAAAGGAGAAGCAGGTGGCCAAGCAGACAGACCAAGACTCTAACCCTTATTCCAAACCCCGCTCTGGTGAAGGACAGCCTGGGCAGAGACAAAGACTAGCACTAGAGCTGGGTGTGATGGTGCATACCTATAATCCCAAAACTTTTAAGGAGCAGCAGCTATGTGACTACTGGGAAATCCCATGCCAATAGAAAGGAGCCCCCAAGGCGTTGGGAAGATATCAGAGACTCCCCCTGCCCCGGGCCATCACATACCTGTGGTAAGCACCTGTTCCAGGTGCAGCACTGCATGGATCAAGGCCTCTGTGCCCACAGCCCGGCCTGCAGCCCGTTGCAAGGCAGCCAGAGCAGCACCAGCCAGGATGCTGCTGGTGCCTGCAGGGTTCAGAGAAAAGGAACCAAGCATAAATGGCCTCTGCCCAGCTCAGTCCCATCCCACTCTGCTGTGCACAGGCCAAGAAGGGGGAATCACAGCTGAGGCTGGAAGGCTGTGACACAGTAGGTGGACAACAGGGCCAGGACCTACTCACCGAGACCGGAGCCATGGGGCAGCTCAGACCAGGTGTGTAGCTCGAAGCCACCCCCGAAGGTCTGCAGCAGCTGTTGGTGCAGTGGGAGCTCGGAGTGAATGTGCACAATCCCCGCACAGATGAAGGCCGCCTTCAGCAGGGCCCCTGCAGAGGAAGGGCACAAAGCAAGGAACTCGGACACCAATCCAATCACCCACCTCCACCTGCAGCTCCCCAGACACCTGGTGGGACAAACACCTAGTAGCAGTACAGAACCCACCCTCAAGCTACAAAAGGGCTTGAAGTCATCTGTTTTTCCTGTGCCTGGATGTGCTCAGGCAGGTCTCAGGACAGCCCAGGCACTCTGGCTAGCCCTCAGGCCAGCCTTGCACAGAGGAACCTCCAGGTTTTGCCCCTTCCCAGGGGGCTGGGTATCCAACCCTACCTGTAGCTGTCCTGGGGTGCTCTAACCTGGTGCATGGGGCTGGCAGTAATCGTGCAGGTCGTGCAGACTCTGGCACACTATCTTCACAGCCTTCTCATCCTGCCGAGACCCCACAGCCAGCCACAGCTCAGGCTCCAGGATGCGGCGTGCCCTGGCCCCGATGGGCCGGCGGCCGTCTACTCGCACAGCCAGGCCCAGCACTGCCCCACCATGCTCATAGGCAAGAGGTGGTGTGTCACTCCAGCCCCCTGTGGCAGTTTGACAAGCTGCTCACAGAGCCTGCCAGCATGGCCCTGGGGCAGTTACCCTCATTCCCATTCCCACAAGGGGCTCACCAGAGAAATCCACACGGGCTGGACACTTAGCCACCACCCACTGCCCAGGTGCCGGCAGCTGTACTGGCTCCATGGAGATAAAGTCCCGGGCCGTCATGACAGCCTGGCGGATCAGGATCTGCCCAGCCCCTTCATAATGGCGAGCTGCTCGCACCAGCAGGGCTGGCCTGCCAGGAGGGAAAAGAGATACCTGCATGGAGCGCCAAGTTGGGAATGACTGCCTGGTTCAGGGGATCTGACTGCTCCGGGTGACCTGAGGGTGCCCCCACCTCTCTCTGAGATTCTGCTATCAGGAGCAAGGGGGCCAGGGGCTTCTCAAAGCACCCACCTGCTCAGCCACTTGTCCCTTTCCTGGGCAAGTGCCTCCACGCCCCTTGCCAGGTCGCCACACTCCAGGAATGAAAAGGGCCGCATCCACTCTGGGTTGGCAGCCGGCCCACTCCGTAAGCCTCCCTGGCCCTCTGCCATGCAGCCCAGGACATCTGCCACGCAGGCCAGAGCCCGAGCTGCCACGCCAGGGTCTCTGGCCCCTGCTGCAACTAAAGGAGCAGAAGTTAGAAGTGGAGGGGAAGGAACTGGCTTCCAACACCCTCAGCCCCCAAAGGCTACTCAGCAGATACTCATTCCCCTCTCCCCTCCCAGGTTCTGCCCAAGACATGTCCCTGCCTATGAGTGTACCCTATTTCCTGCTTAATAGGGTTTTATCATCCTGCCAGCCCAACCCAGAGATACCCCTTCACCCCCACCCAGGGCACCCAAAAAAATGAAGAACTCAAACATCGAACCACTTAGGTTCAAGTCTCAGTGTCTCCTCCAACTCATCATGCAGTTGTGGGTGAGGGACAAACAGGGATGATATTCCAGTGCCACTGCTCTGATGGACCATCAGTGAGGTAGGTGGTAGCCCCACACCTGAGGCTCTGAGCCCCCGGGCAGTGTGTCTGCGACTCCAGGTAGGGTTGCCCACATTCCCCTCAGCTCAGGGGACCTCAGCATTCACGTTCTGGACCCCCCTAGCACAGAACACTCAACACCCAGAGGCACAACCCCTCGCTGAGGGAGATGAAGCCTTCTGGAAGCCTAAACTCAAAGATCTCTCCACTGCTGTAGAATTGCTTGGCTCCCTCGTGCCCTCAGTCGACAGCCCAGAGCGTAAGTGACCCTGGCCTGACCCCCTCCGCAGCCCTAATGCCCAGCACTCACCCTGGTCTAGCATAGCCAGCAGGGGCCCAGGACAGCCCTCATGCACAGCAGCCCGGATTAAAGGGCGCAGGCTGAGGTCCTGCCGGGTCTCCAGTGCATGCCTCGCCTTCTGCAGGGCCTGGCAGAAGAATAGGTCCCTGCGGGAGGCCAATGTGGCAGCCCGGTCCAGGTGTGGCTGCAGCTGCTCCCAGGACAGGCGCCAAGAGGCTCGCCAGGCCCGCAGAGCCTTGCCTCCATCCTCCTGGGGGTCCAGCATCCACAGCATGTCCTGGGGCCCTGGGGCCCTCGAGGGGTGCAGCACAGGAAAGAGGCGGGCATTGAGGAGGTGATGCTCAGTGGGGGACGTGTCTGGGTCCCACAGGTCCCAGTCTCTGAGGTGGGGAGAGGTGCATTAGTGAGGAGAAAGCCACGGCTCCTGCTCCTCCCCAAGTCCTGACCTGTCTGTCTGTTCACGAGGACAGCACTAACTCCTCCAAGGGGCAGCACAAGTGGACAATTCCAGGAGAAGCCACACTGCCTTGCCATCTTTCCCAGGCCACTGAACAAAAGTCCCAAAGTTTGAACACAGCTAGGCACTGGGAACTTCCCAGAGGAGAAGTACCAAGGGAAATCCAGCTGCCCCAAACTTCCCAGGCTCAGTGGGATGACACAGGGGCCAGGGATTACTCTGGTGCAGAGGGAGGGACAAGCCTCAGAGCAGCAGCCACCAGGGCCACAGAGGCCCTCCAGGGCAGCCACCTTACCGGATACCCGTCTTCTTGAAGAATTCACTCCAGGACATGTTGAGATATGTGCCTGCCCCTTGTCTCTAGGGAAAAGAGAGGAAGCAGTTAGGGATATGGGAGCCTTAGGGAGGGCATGAGGGACACTAGGCCAGAGGACAGAGAACTGCTCGGGTAGAGACTGACACTGTCCTGAAAGAACTTCAGAGCTCCTGCCCAGGTGCCTGGAATTAGGACAGCATCCGGAGTCCTAACCCTGACCCTCCATAACTGGCTCTGGGACCTAAGCTGGGTCACTTCCCCTCCGCACCTGAGTCTCCAGCCCACTCAGGCCACCTCGAAGAGCCTGCTGGGACTCTCCTGGCCACACCCTTCCACAGCCTGCCCCTCAGGCTGGTGCACAATGGCCCTGCAGTGGGGTAAGAACAAGATCCCCTGGGGGTTCCCCACAGCCTGATGATGGGGCTGAGGGCATGTAAAGCAGACACCTACTTCCCAGCTGTCCAGACGGCCAACAAGGGTGAAGGCACGACCCAGGGAGCCAGGAAGCCGCACGCAGTGTCCCTGTAGGACAAGGTCGTGTAGCTCCAGGCCCCGAAGAGCCTCGGACTGAGCTGTGTCCAGGTCACTCACGAAGCAGCCGGTGCCAATGTGAATAGGGCCCTGCAAGGAAGAGGGCACGCATTCTGGGCAGGAAGCATATGGGTTTCCCCAACAAACACAGGACACTGGCCCCTTCGCCAGCCCTCCCTCTGTCCATGCTCTCAGGCCTCACCCGCAGGTGGCAATGCTGCAGGACACTCCCTGCCCCGAGGTGGACAGGGCCCTCCAGCAGGCAGCTGACCACAGAGCTCCCAGTCTCCAGAAGCTGTGGCTCCTATAAAGCCAAGGAAGATCACGAGGACTGAAGCAGGGGCTGCCCCAATCCTCCCACAGCTGAGCATCTGGGTGTGGGGCAGCAAGACCCACTGGTCCCACAACACTCCAGCTATCCAGGGCCTTCCCTAGGCCAGCCTGAGGCCTCCTCCCATCACACTTGCCCTGCTACTCCCACCCCACCACCCCAAGGGCCACCTCTGATCCACCTGTCCCCTTCCTCAGCACCATGGCACCAACCCAGGCCCAAAATTTTACATGCACCTGTGTCCCAAGCAGACCCAACAAAAGGGTCCTCAACGTCTCAATCAAGCAAGCCTCAATGCAAAATCCTGACTTGGCCACCCACCTCCTCTGTGATCCTGGCTACATTACTCAGCGTCTTTGAGCCCTCAGTGCCTTGTATGTAAAATGAAACTAACACTCGTCTCACAGGTAGGGTGTTCCCAGCATGGAGCCCACGACCCACCTGACCCCAGCACCCAGCAGCCACCTCAGGAGAAGACAGGTCTCACCTCCACCTGGGAGTGGACGATCTGCACCCTGGGTTCCCCAGGCGGTGTGAAGTTGTGCAGGAACTCACTGGCTGAGGAGGTCATGTAGCTGTAGCTGCCGTCAGGAATATAGGCTGTAAAGACACAAGTACCGACCCAAACCCCATGCCTGCTGCAGCTCTAGTGCCAGGTCAGGCCTCCTGCCAGTGCACACATCTCCTCAGACACCTGGAGAGAAGGTATGGTGATAGCCTGCTGGACCAAAGGGGAAACCTAGGCCCAGAGGTTCCACAAACAGGCCAAGTGGACTAACTAGGACTGGAGCCCCCAGAAGAGACAGAAAGAATGATAACTGAGAAGGTCGTTTTCCAGTCCATGAGCAGCTACCTAGGCCAACATGCAACAGTCTGAGGGTGTTTGTGCCATGGTCTCCCCAGCCCAGAGAGGAGACAGACAGCAGTACACACCCATGGTGAGGGGCTGATCTCGAAGCTCTCTCCACAGCTGGGCCCGGGCACCCTGCAGATAATCTGCTGCATCCATGTCACCTTGCCCCATCTCTGGGGGCCGCCCAGCCAGGAAGTTGTCTCTGCTCATGTTCCAAGCCATGCAGAGCAGGATGTCGAAAAACAGAGACAACTGGGTGAGAGTAAGGAACACAGCTATTGTTGGAGCAGGCAACGGATTATGAAGTCCCGAGGCTGAGATGGCACAGTTCCATCCACCAAGATGCTGACCCAAAGAGAAGGAGCTGATCTGAGGTCACTACAGCACCCGACCCCCCTCCAGTACCCCTCAGTTACCCCCTCCCCAGCACCTGGACAGGCCTGACTCCGGAGTCCAAGCCCATATAGGTACAGGCGTCCAGGGGTGGGCTCACGTGGGTGGCCAGGAGGTGCTCAGCAGTCTCCACAGAGAAGAAAACAATGCCAGAAACCTGGAGAGACCCCCGCAAGGATCAGGTGGGGACCCTGGGGCCAGGCCCGGCATAACCAGGGAGAGCACATGCAGATGGGCCACACGAGGCCAAGTGCCATACCAACCAGGGACCATGGTCTTCTGAGCCACCCAGCACCTGGACCGTAGGCTTACTTGGGGCAGCTCCCACCCAGGGACCTACTGGGACCCTCAATTCTCAGGCCTCCTCTAAAACCCAGTTTCTGGGCCGTGGATTTAACACAGCAGCATAAGTGCCTTCCTGGCAAGCACAAGGTCGTGAGTTCAGGCCCCAGTACCAAAAAATTTAAAAATTAAAAAAAAAAAAAAAAAACAGTTTCTTCCCCTCTCTGACCCAGTTCCAGATCTTTCCCCCAACCCCTTCATTCTGGAAGGATGGGTCTCTGCCTTTTGCCAACTACACTCTCTGACTGAAAGCTTTCTAATTCAGAACAAGACCCAGAATTCCAAGGCTACCCCTTCCTCAGATTCTGGCTATAGCTGCTCTCCGGAATAACAATTCCAGAAACTTCAGATTCTGTGTCTAGCCTGACGGAACCTTCTAAAAGGAGTAGAGCTCTTCCCTAAGAAGGAAAGCAAACTCTCCCTCCCAAAAGGTCCCCAACCCAGCCCCACCAGCCGTACCAGTGGCACCTGCCCATCAGCTCTGACACATCGCTGTATCTCTGCCTCAGTGCCCTGGTAGTAAATGTCCAAAACAATGCCCTGTGTCAGGGGAGGAATAGAATTAGGAAAGGGAGCAAGAGAGAACCAGGAAGATGGCATAGCCACGGGTGCCACCAAGTGAAAACAGGATGCAAGTCTGGCAGGTACCAGTGTACTCATGCGAACCCCAGCACCTAAGACTTCTACACACAGATGGCTGAGGGCAAGCTTTCAAAAATGCATTTTTGGAAACAGAGTAAGTGAGTACCACAGTTGTTGCCAGCTATGCTGGAAGATCTAGTCAAAAGGTGGCCCCAAGCAGGCCTGGCAGGCTGGCTCCACTGGCCCCAGAGGCAGTACCTGGGCGTCTGTGAGGTAGACCCCATGATTCAGAGCATAGGCCGGGCTCCCAGGAAGGGCGATCACTCTGGCTCCCCGAAAGCCATCCCAGCAGATTCCTGTGAGAGGCGTCACAATCAAGAAGCTCCCAAGGTCTCCAACACAAGGCAGGGAGTACCCCAGCCAGGAGGCAGGAGCCCAGCAATGGGGCATCCGGGCACCTCTAAAAAGGAAATATGGCTGCCAAAGCCAAAGGGACATTGCTCTGGAAATATGGCAACCCCTTCTCTCCCAAAGTTCTTCCACAAAGCCCTATGGGACAGAAGGGGTAGGGCTGTTATATCCATTCCACAGACAGGGGACCGAATCTTCTAGAAGGACTAGAAAGCATGGGAAAGCCTGCCTCTTGAACTGGCCTTTATTCCTCACACCACAGGCCTCCCTTCTGACAGGGCGGTGGGGCAGGCCCAGTTACACAGAGCCAGCCCCAGCTGCAGCAAGGGAAGGTGGTCCCGGGCAGTTGCAGGCTCACCAGGGTTTGCAGGAACAGACAGCAGCATGTCGGTGCTGCAGACCCACACGCCTGGTGGGGAGCCTGGGCCCAGCTGCAGGAGAAAGCAGGAGAGAGAAAGGAGGATGCAGCTGGTGGCATGTCCTGCAGGTTCCAGAGCCACCTCCTCCAAAGGAAGTTTGCTGCTGAAGTGCCAGAGGTCCCTCAATGCTGATGCACACCACTACCCCACCTGGTGCCACACCTCCCCCTCACGGGGACCCACACTACCTTCTTCAGGCTCTGAGCGAGTCTGAAACCCATTCTTCCCTGTGTGCCCCATCTGAGCCAGCACAGACAGACATTAACCAAATGGCTAGGACAAGACCCCCGAAGCCACCACCCAGCTTACCCGGTGGGTCATCACGTCCAGTAAGCAGTCCAGGTTGCAGACCAAGGCCTCCACAGAGGCCTGGGGGTTCTCCACAGGGAGGCAGGTAAAGGCCCGGCCACAGTCATTGAAGGGAAAGTCTCGGCCCTGAGTGGGGCAGGGACTGGTGAGAAGGCCTTGGGGACAGAGGAACTGGAATACCTCATCAGCTGGGCAAAGGAGGCAGGCATCATGCAGAGGACATATAAAAAATATTACCTAAAAAAAATAAAATAAAAAATATTACCTGGTCATTTTCCCTTACAATCTTCTAAACTAACACAATCACTGTGAAAAATTAGAAAGTACAAATATGCAAAAGGGAAAAGTATCCTTCAGGGATACTAACTACCATGCTCATTTTGAGGCACTACATCCTATCATTTGTTTTGTTTTTTACTAGAGGCCTTGTGTTTGCTCTGCCAGTGAGCTATATACCTATCCCTTTTCAAAATTTCTTATCTGGGGGCTAGGGATTTAGCTCAGCTGCATAAGCACCTGCCTTGCAAGCGTGTGGTCATGAGTTTGATCCCTGGTAGTGATTTAAAAAAAAATTTCTTATCCGGAGACACAGTCTTGCTAAATTGTCTAGGCTAGCTTTGAACTTGGAATCCTCCTGCCTCAGCCTCCACAGTAGCTGGGATCAAGGCGTGCAACACTGTGTTGGCCTTTCATGCATAGTTCCTTTAATTTTTTTTTTAACAAAAATAAGATCATTCTAGGGGCTCGGGATTTAGCCCCTAGAGGCAGAGGCATAAGCGCCTGCCTTGCAAGCAGGCAGTTGTGAGTTCGATCCCCGGTACCGATAAAAAGGAAAAAGACCAAAAAAAAAAAAAAAAAAAAATTTTTTAAAAATAAGATCATTCTTAAAAGACAGGGATGAGAGAATTTACACATAAGCAGGCATGTACAAGTATAAGTAAAACTGGGGATGTGAGACTGGCAATTGTATCAATGTCATTATCTTGGCTCGAATATTAAATCATAATTCTGCAAAATATTACCTCTGGGGATATCTGGGCAAAGTCCACAAAGACTTTTCTCTGTATTATTTCTTGCATGTGGATCTATAATTATCTCAATCAAAATTCCAATTAAACTGAGATCATTCCATACAAAGTTCTATCGTCTGGCTCTTTCCACTTAACAAAAACACATTTCGCAGAGCACTTAAAGCACACCAGGTCCAGTTGTGAGCATTTATGTGGATCAGCACTTCTATGTCCATGTCCACGTCCACACGAAGGAGGAACTGTTGCCATACTTAATTTACAAGTGGGGAAACTGAGGCCTATGTGGAGTCAAGGGCCTCAGCAAGGTCACAGAGTTGACATGCTCCTTCCATGTCAACACGCAGAGACAGATGGGCCTTCTAATCTCTTCAAAGTTTCTCGGGGGATATGCTGGGTATATTTAGTAGGTTCCCAATTAAGGGACATTTAAATAGATTCCGATTCTTTTGGATTTGAGAGATAATCACTCTGCACAGACAGCACGCTATGACAAAACACCACTGAAGTCCCACCTAAGCCTGAGAATCAGGGATCCGACCCTCCACACAGCCCACGCCCTAGTTCCACTCACCATGTGCAGGATGAGGATCCAGGCCGAGTGCAGGACGTCAGATGTGACCACCTGTCAGAGGCAGAACAACCCTATTGGCAGAGGCCTTGGGCAGACGGCACCTGAAGGATGGCACCCTCGTGTCCAGGGAAGGATGCACTCAACCAAAGCCCTCTCAGGTACAGAAATGGAAAAAGGTAAAGTCAAGTCCAATGGCCACAGGCAGGCTTGGATACCAGAGCCAGGCAGCCCTCCACCTGGACCACCTCCCTGGGAGGCTGCAGAGTGACCCAGCTGGTGTCAGTTCTGTAGCAACCAGCAGCACCGCCTCCACTACCAAAGCACACCAGTGCCTGTGCCACCAGGGGGCAGTGCAGCGGGGGCAAGTGTGGTGCAGTGGGGACCGGACCCACATGTCCTGCCCGGGGAAGTCACATCTCAGTCCCAGTGCACAGAGGCCGGGTGGCAGAGTCCAGGGGAGCGCGACTTTAGACTTCATGGGAAAAGACAAGGCCTCACAGTGAGAGCTCACACCAGCTTCCTTCCTTGTATTTTCTCTTTCACATCTTGCTTCTATTAATGCACACTGGTTATACAAACAAATGGGTTTCATTTTGGCAGATCTGTACACACACATAACGTGCATTTTGGTCATTTCACAATCCCCTTAAACAATCCCCCCCTAGTTTATTTTTGGGGTCTTTCAATATATATGATACATTTGGAACATATCCATTTCCTATTAGTTCCCTCTCCCCTACATACATTTATTCCCTTCTACTTTGTCTTTTTTTTTTTTTTTTTTTTTTTTTTTTTGTCTTTTTCCTTTTTATCAGTACCGGGGATCGAACTCACGACTGCCTGCTTGCAAGGCAAGCGCTTATGCCGCTGAGCTAAATCCCCAGCCCCTTTTTTTTTTTTTTTTTTTTTGGAGACAGGCTCTCACTATGTAATTTAGGCTGGCCTTGAACTCACTACTACCTAGTCCAGGCTGGCCTTACAGCGATCCTCCTGCCTCAGCCTCCTAAATGCTAGGATTATAGGCACTGGTCATCTATTCTAGACTCAATGACTGGCCCTGCCTCCTACTCTCATCTGGATGGCATGGCAGCCATGAGCATCCCTGACTCACAGATCCAAAAACACAAGTCCCAAGCTGAACTGGCCCAGACACAGGAGCCAGAAGAGCTGGGCATCTGGGAAACTACACTACGTGGTTCCAAAGGGAAGGGGCCCAAAGGGAGCGGCCCAGGGGCACTCACAGTGAAACCTGCGCGGGCACTCAGGTGCTCAGCAGCCACCAGCAGCGCATTGAGGGTAGCTCCTCCGCTGCCCACGCGTACCTCGGGGTCCTCAACAGCCAGTAAGAGCGTCCCAACAGGAATCTGCTCCCGCTTCTGCCGCACCTCGAGCTCTGCAGGCAGAAGGTGTGCTGGGACTCATACCCGGTCTCCCACCCCTGCTCCACAGTGCCTGGGCCAGCCTGGGAAAACTCATGATTTGTTTTCTTTTGTTTTGTTCGTTTGAGATGAGGCATCACTACATAGTTCAGGTGGCCTTGTACCCACTGTGTAACCCAGGATGGCCTTACACTCAGGACAATCCTCCTTTTTCAGCCTCCCAGGTGCTAGGAACACAGGTGTGCCCACCATACCCAGCTCATTATCTGGTTTCTTTGATTCAGTAACATACCACAAAGCACCTTTTTTTTTTTTTTTTTTGTCTTTTTGAGATAGAGTCTCGCTATGCAGTTCAGGCTGGCCTTGAGCTCACTTTGTAGCCCAGGCTGGTCTCGAACTTGCAACGATCCACCTGCCTCAGGGTCCCAAGTGCTGAGAAAACACAAAGCATCTTAGTAGCTCTTTACCCCATATGTGAGCTAAGTACTATTACAAATGAGAACACTACACCCAACAAGCAAGGCCCACGGTGAGGAAGAAGTGAAGATAGGATTCGAGCACACTCTGCCAGAATCCCAGGAGTGTCGGACTCAGAAGAGGACGAGGTTGGGAAGTTCTAGGCTAAGGACAAACTGCAGAAGAACAGCAACCCACCTCTCTGAAAGACCTGGACACTGTCCTTATACTGGCAGGTCAGGATGATGACTGTCCAATCGACCCCTTCCGGCGGCCCCATTCTGCTCTGGAGGGTGGGGCTTCCTGAGAAAGCAATATATGGATGGATGTGAATATTTTAAATTTTGATATATAGGGGCTGGTGATTTAGCTCAGCGGCATAAGCGCCTTCCTTGCAAGTGTGCAATCGTGAGTTCGATCCCTGGTACCAATAAAAATGAAAAAAACAAAAAAAAAAAAAAGAAAAGAAAAAAATTTTGATATATAATTATATAAATTCTAATAGAAATAGAGATTCCTGTAGCTGTCATGACCTTCACTGAAAAAACTCCCTCACAGCTGGGTGTGGTGGCTCCCATCTGTAATCCCAGCACTCTGGGAGACAGAGGTAGGGGGATCTTAAGCTTGAGCACAGGTTGGGCAATATATTGACTCAGGGAGACCTTGTCTCAAATAATTAAAGAGGAGGCCGGGAATATAGCTCAGCAGCATAAGTACCTGCCTAGCAAGCCCAAGGTCCCAAGTTCAATTCTCAGTACCATAAATAAATAAATAAATAAATAAATAAATAGGTAAGGACATAGTTCAGTGCAAAGGCCCGGGGTTCAATTCCAGTACTGCAAGACAGATCAACAGATCATTAGATAAACATTTTAAAACCCCCTCATGCTATCACTTTTTAGTCATGCCTTCCTCCATCCCTAACCCAGTGATCACTGATCTGCTGTCCACAGAACAGGCTTGTCTTTTCAAAACTGTCAGATAAAGATTATAAACTTGAAATTAGCATTTCTTCCAACATAACGCCTCTGAGGTGCACCCAGATTCTTGCAGGTATCAGTAACAGCCCAGTCCTTTTTCTGCTCAGTATTCTCTGGCAAGGGCATGGCACCCCCTGAAGGAGACCTGGGCCATTGGGCCAGCTTGCACTGTCATGAATATATTCAGGTTACCAGTGCGTCTGAACACAAGACTTTGTGTCTCCAGGTGGGCACGGGGAGGAAGGATTGCTGGGTCACACGGTTGTGATTTTTTTGAGACAGGGTCTTACAATGTAGCCCAGGCTGGCCTCAAACTCACAATGATCCTCCTGCCTCACCCTCAAATGCTGAGATCATAGGCAGGTGCCACCAGAACCGGTTTTTGTGCTTTCTAAAGGTGGGTGCATGTGATTTCCTGGGGAGCACACACTCAGGAGACAGAAGTAAAGGGTGTAGAACAGGGTTAAGTGCTGGTCTCACTTCAAGCAAGAAACTGCACCTTCTGTACCAGCAGCCCCACATCAGTCAATGACTGAGCCAGGGAATGGCACAAAAAAGAGAGACTAACACATTTTTGTTTTTAGGGGTTTGGTTTGGTTTTATTTAAGACAGGGTTTCTCTAAGTAGTATAGGCTGGCCTTGAACTCACTATTTAGTCCAGGCTGGCTTTGAATTCATGGCGATCCTCCTGCCTCAGCCGCCTGATTACAGGCGGAGTCTAAACTCTTGAGCTCTCCCAGTTGAGGCTGATTCCCCAGAGCAGGTGGCAGCTGTGGGGAGCTTGGTTAGGGGCTAGGGACACTCCCTCCCAGACAGCCATCTTCCTCCAGGGCACTGTCCAATGTGGGGACTGAGGATACAGACCACTCCCATGGTCCTAACAGATGGGAACCCAATCTGACATCAGAGCCCCCAGCCTCCAAGGCCAGCCTAGGATGAGCCAGTAGGAGTGCGTACATCTAACAGGGCTGCACTGCTGTTCCTCAAAGCAGCCCACCTAGCAGCGCCAAGCTCAGTGTAGGAGGACAACACAACAGCCACACCCAAGACATGCTCTGAGTTTGTGCATTTTGTGGTCAGCCCAGGCCTACCCAACGGCCAACAGAACGCCTGAACCCCATTTACAGTCTCTTCTCATGCCAAACTCTGATTCCACCAAACCTACAACAGCAGCACTTAGCAACTCCCACACCCCTCAGAGCTTTCCCAGACACTGTTACCACAGTAAGACTCTGCTCTGTTCAGCCAGGCATTGTGGCGTGTGCCTGTAACCCCAGAACTCTGGAAGGCTGAGGCAGGTGGATCACAAGTTTGAGCTCAGCCTAGGAGATTTAGCAAAACTCTGCCTCTGGCTAAAAAAAAAGAAAGAAAGAAAGAAAGAAAGGTTAAAGATGTAGCTCATTGTGAAGACCCTAAACTCAAAGAAATAAAAAAGGGTGGAGGATGCAGCTCAGTGTGAAAGCTTTAAATTCAATCCCCAGTATCGTGGAAAAGAAAGAGAAGAAAAAAGAAAAGGATGAGGAGAGGAGAGAGAGAGAGAGAGATACAGAGACCCAGAGACAGAGACAACTTTAATTGTTCTGTCCCTGCTCAACCCAGAAAAGAAATCCAGAGGGGAAAATGGACCTTCAACTGGTGAGGCCCTGGAGGGCGAAGGCTTTGACCGGCCTGCCCTGTAAGGGAGCATCAAGAGACTGCAACACCCAGTGGCAGGGAGCGTGGCTGACAGAGCCCCAGCTGCTTGTCTGAATCACCACTTGTTTCCAGGGAGCCTCTGCTTCCCGCCTCCTGCTCCCCAGTGATGACTCCCACCGCCTACTGGCAAGGCTTGGGGGCTCCTCTGACGGAGACCAGGCTCCAGGGCTCCTGGTCGGGACCACACTACAGTCTGAGACATCAGCCCTGCTACCTCCTCCAAGAGATCAGACCGGGATCCCACCGGTCTTCTGTGCCCAGTAAACTCTTGCACAACTAACCCCATCTTGGCGTCTGCTTCTCCGAGACCTGAACATATAGAAGGAGCCCATTTTGACAATCACAAAGAAAAAAGTCATGGCAAGAATCTCTCACTTGGGGGGCTGGGGATTTAGCTCAGCGGCATAGGTGCCTGCCTTGCAAGCAGGCAGTCGTGAGTTCGATCCCCAGTACCAATAAAAATGGAAAAAAAAAGAATCTCTACTTGGGCCAGACGTGGTAGTGTAGGCCTGTAATCCTGGCACTCAGAAAGTTGATGCAGGAGGAACACCCCAAGTTTGAGGCCAGCCTGGGCTACACAGTTAGTTCGAGGCCAGCCTGAACTACATGGTAAGACTATCTCATAAAAAAACTTGGGCTGGGAGCGTAGCTCAGTAGTAAGCTGCATGCTTAGCATGTTGAAAATCCTACGTCCACTCACCAATACCAAAAAAAAAAAGGAAACTCACAACTTAACATTCTTATTCATATAGCTGCAACTGAGATACAGCAAGATTAAGTAATCTGCCCAAGGTCACAGAGCTAGCAAGCAAGCAGTGGACCCCAAGTGAACCTGACCATTTTCCCCAGCCTACTCTCTTACTTATTACATTGTTCAACACTTCCTGGGGTTGAAGAAAAAGCAAAAGGGGAATTACAGGAGTAGCTCAGTGAAAGAGCTCTCAGCTAGCATGCACAAAGCCCTGGATGTGATACCTATGTAAGAAAGGAGTAAATACTGTGCCTGCTTAATCAAAATAAATGGAAACCATGCACTCCCTCCAAACACAGTGCCTGTTTGGCAAGCACGAAGTCCTGTTTAATTCCCAATACAAAAAAAGGAGTAAATATACTTAAAGTACTCACTATTACTATTGTAATATGACAAGGCCTAAACAAATACCAAGTGACAGCTGGGCATGCCATGCCATATATACCTGTAATCCCAGAATTCAGGAGGCTGAGCCAAGAGGATCTCTGAATTCCAGGTCTGCCTAAACTACATAGCAAAACCCTATCTCAAATAGAAAAAAAAAAAAAAAAAGATTGATTTTTTACCCTCATAATATCCCTTTGGGGTAAATACTATTGCCATATACAGAAGCAAGTAGATTCTGCAGCAATGGGGGTTCCTAGGTCACTCAGACTCTTGGCAATTGGACCCCAATCAAAGGCACTGGAAAAAGAACCATCCCAAGGAGAACACAGTGTCCCAGAAGGCCTGAGCCTAGCTAGTGTCAGCACAGTGTCGAAGAAACACATGTAGGAGACAGGTCTAGGGCCTTCTTTCCATTTCTGCTTCTACCTGTGTGATCCTGGGAAGGTTACCTACCTGAGCCTCTGTTTCTTAATCTGAAAACTGACGCCAACTGTACCAACTTCCTATGGCTACTGTTTGCATTCAATATAAAATACACAGTCCATAGCAGTGGCTCAGTGAATGGAGGTCTTTCTAGCAAGGCATGGGAGCTGCACAGTTTAACTGTGAAGAAGGAGGGAGCAAAGATTCTGAAGTATTCTCTGGCTCAAACATACTCCTAAACAAGAGAAATTCAAGCCAGGCACAGTGGCACACATCTTTAATCCTAGCACTCGGGAGGCTGAGGCAGGAGGATAACCAAGAGTTCATGGCTGTCCTGGATCACACAGCAAAACCCTATCTCAAAAAACAATCAGTCAATCAGTCAGTCAGGAGAGGCCAGGGAAATTAAGCAAAGCTTAAAGGTATTTCATGCCCAACAAGTCAAAAGAGCAGTTTAACAGTACAAAAAGGGAAATGATCCGAGCAACTAATACAGAGGTGTTTTCCAGGCGGAAAGCCCACCCAAGAGTGCTGTGACCCATGACAGCCCTACAGGTTGGGTCTTGTCCATAAATTGCAGATAAGGAGACAACTAAACTAAAGTTGGGGCCCAACTTCAAGAGTCTGGAGCAAACAGCTCACCTCAGGTCAGAGCGAGTACAGGTAGGTGTGTCCAACTCCCATGTTTGTATTCTTTTTTTTGTTGTTGTCTTTTTCGTTTTTACCAGTACTGGGGATCAAACTCAAGACTGCCTGCTTGCAAGGCAGGCACTTATGGCGCTGAGCTAAATCCCCAGCCCCCATGTTTGTATTTCTTAACCACACTGGCAAAACAACACACCTCTCTCGAGTCTGACCCATCATCATACGTGGCATTTCACAGACACCTTAGAATACTGGTCCCTAATTACTCCGCTATCCCGCCCACTTTTCAATACAACTGTACCAGCTGCTGTGGCCAAGTTGAAATAGTTTTTACTGTCTTCCACAAGCTGAGGATCTGGTGGGCAAGCCAGGAACAGAATAATAAAGTCTCTTCATCTTTGTTTTGTTTTTGAGGGGTTTTTTTTGGGGGGGGGGGGGTTGCAATAGAGCCTTACTAGGTAGGCTAAGGCCTGGAACTTGCAGACATTCTCCTTCCTCTGCCTTCAGAGTGCTGGTATTAAAGGCATGAGCCAACACACTCTGCTACCCTTCTTCATTTTTGATGAGGTGGCCCAGACAGGGACTTTATACATTTTAGCACTTTTAAGGGGGCGGAGGAGACAGGTTGAAGGACTACCCTAATTTGATGTCCTTGAAAACAGAAAGAAGTTGCGCAAGAGTAAAATCATATTGGAAAAGACACAACACACCATTGAGATTCGTGCGTAATGATGAGCGCTGATTGGGGTAAACTGAGGCAGGAGGTGGCCTCATGGCAATGCCAGAGCACTAACCGCACCCAGCGCCCCACCTGTCTCAAGCAGGGTCCCCTGCACCCCGGGTATCTCCAGGGACCGCAGCACCAGAAAGTCCCAAGGGCACCCGCGGAAAGACCTGGTCCAAGGAGAAGCGGGACAGCAGAAGTCCCCAGCGACAGGTGGGCGCGGGCAGTGGTCTGGGAGAAGCTTCTCTGAGGGTATGCGGACACGACTTGGGGACTTGGGAGCCGCGGGACGCGCGCCGACGTAGACCCACGTACCTGCGGCCGGGCGTCGGCAGAATGGGCTCTTTAACGCCACCGTCGCCCGGGGCACTCTGGGAAATGGAGTCCACACGTGCCCAGTCGGGCCGGTTCGCGTCCCCGGAGCTTGTCGGGACCCAGAGTCGCGGCCGAGACATGGCATGGGTGATCAGACGCTCAGCACTGCGCTACGCTGAAGGCCGGAGTCTACACATTGGGAGGGATCAGAGGCTGGAGTAGTCCGCGTCACCCCCCACACACACACGACTACAACTCCCAGCGGTGCCGGTGCGTCTTAAAGACACAGTCCCGTTTTGCTGGAATTCGAGGTTGAATGGGTTGAGTTTCATTTTGATCTTTTGTTTCCACTCTCCAGAGCCCGGGGGCGCACATCTGTAATCCCAGTATTTTGAGAGGCGTGAAGCAGAAGAATTGCAAAGTCGAGCCCAGCCTATTAAATTTATCAATTTAGCCAGACTGTCTGAAGATGTAAAAAATTCCCTGGAAACTGAGGCAGGAAAATCGCCACAAATTCAAGGCTAGCCTGAACTACGTACACCCTGCTTCTAAATGAAGCGAGAGATTTTTTTTTTTTTTTTTTAAGGAAAAAAGAAAAAAAAAAAAAAAAGTGAAAGGGTACAAGTTATACAAATTTACAAAGCGAGAGATTTTTAAAAAGACGTGCAAAGACTGAATTCCATTCCCCAGTACAAAAAACAAACAAACAAAAAACTTAGAGGACCCTGTTGCTACATCCTTTCTTGGGAAGAAAAATACATTCAAGAAGATTTTTTAAAGCATTACAAAGAAAAAAAAGTCAGGCGTGGTGGCTCACTCCTGTAATCCCAGGACTCGATTGAGGCAGGAAGATCACCTTGAACTCGAGGCCAATTTGAACTATATAGTGAGTTCATGGCAAGCCTGAACTGATAGTGAGACCCTGTCTCAAAAATTTTTTATTTATTTATTTTTTGTACCAGGAATTGAACTCATGACCTCACGCTTTCCAGGCAGGCGCTTATGCCACTGAGCTAAATCCCTGCCCCCCCCCAATTTTTATTTTTATTTTTATTTGTCTTTTTCCTTTTTATCGGTACTGGGGATCGAACTCACGGTTGCCTGCTATGCAAGTCAGGCACTTATGCCGCTGAGCTAAACCTCCAGCCCCCCCAAATAATTTTTTAAATAATAAATGTAAATAAAAGTCACAGGAAAAAAATTTTTTTAAGATTCACAGCTCTTGGGGCTGGGGATTTAGCTTAGTGGCATAAGCATTTGCCTTGCAAGTGTGTGGTCCTGAGTTCAATCCCTGGTACCGATAAAAAAGAAAAAGACAAAAAAAAAAAAAAAAAAAGATTCACAGCTCTTGCTGTGTGTCAAAAGCTATGTTGGACTAGTTCTTGTCCTGGTTCTTCCCGAAGAAATTTTCCAACTCCACCGTGGTTAGACAATCTGTGGAACTTTTCCAACATTCTGAATAACATCACTGTTTGTCATGCCCGAAAATTACAAACACCCTGAGTGTGTCACTCTCTAGGGTTCTGGAAACTATAAACTAGGTGTGTCCATGCAATGGAACACTAGGCAGCAGTTGCCTTGAACTGTAGCGAGTGATGTTGGGACACATTTTATTAAGGAAAAAGAAACAAATTGCAGAACAGTATGTATGGGAAGTCACTTGTGTTAAAAGTAATACATATGACCAGCCACAGTAGCACTCGCCTGGCCTGTAATCCCAGCTACTCAGGAGGCTGAGGCAGGAGCATTGCCATGAGTTCAATGCTAGCCTGGGCTAGAAAGCAAGTTCAAGGCCAGCCTGAACCGCATAGTGAAACCTTGTCTCAAAAAAAAAAAAAGATATGATATGTATTCCAGGTTGGCCTTGCAGCAACTCCCTCCACCTCCAAGTGTGGGGATTACAACCCTCAAACCCAGCTTCAAAGTAAATTTTTTTTTATCAGTACCAGGGATCAAACTCACAACCACACACTTGCAAGGCAGGCGCTTATGCCGCTGAGCTAAATCCTTAGCCCGCCCAAGTAAATTTTCAAAAAGATCTGAGGTTACCAAGCTCAGTGACAATGCGCCAAGTAAAGTGGAGGTTGACTCTAGGAGGAGCTGAGTAGGGTACTGCTCTGCATCCATTTGCTCATCTCTAGAGCTGGAAAAAGCATCCAGATAACATATGTTGTATGTACAGGAAAAGAATCAGCAGGGAATGTGTCCTGGAACCCAGATTGCTACAAGCGTCGATAGGTAAGGGACCTTGAGCTTTGTCAGTATTGTTTGAATCTTTCTTACAGGAATCTACTTTCTTTCCAAATCCAGTGCCTTTAATAAGTAAGTAGCTGAAAAAAAAAAAAATGTAAGTAGCTGGGGCTATCAAAGTTTTCCTCCGGATAGCCTGCCTATGTCCCCCAGGGCATACTTTCATCTTGCTTTTTCCTCTTTTACTCAGCCCAAGCTCCCTCCACAGTTCCAGTTTCTCTACTTTTTTCAAGTAAACTTTGCCACACACACACACACACACACACACTCACAAAAAGTAAAAAGTAGCTATGGTCGGGGCTGGAGATTTAGCTCAGCGGCATATGCGCCTGCCTTGCAAGTGTGTGGTCGTGAGTTCGATCCCTGGTACCGATAAAAAAGAAAAAGACAAAAAAAAAAAAAAGTAGCTATGGTCAGGTGTGATGTTACACACCAGTAATCTCAGTCCTGGGGAGGCTGAAGCAGGAGGACTGCAGTGAGTTCACAACCAGCTTGGTCTACATCGTGAGTTCAAAGGCAGCTTCAACTACATAGTGAGACCTTGCTGCTAAATAAATAAATAAATAAATAAATAAAGGGCTGGGGGCTGCGAACAAAGCTCAGCACAAAGACCCTGGGGTAGAGTACTTTCTTGCCTACTGCACTTAGGGCCCCGAGTTCAGCAGCACACAAAGGGGAAGCGGGGTGTCTTGAGAGGCTTAACATCTGTCTCAGTACACAGCAGAGGTGGAGGACCGTACTCTAGCAGTGTGAGTTTAGCTAGTCATTTACCTACCGTGTGTCTCCTGTCTCCTTTTAGAAAATGTATCAAATGCCTTAATTGTGCATGCTTGCTTCCATAGTATATACTAAAACAAATTTTTTTTTTTTAATTTATTGGTACCAGGGATCAAACTCATAACCATGCACTTGCAAGGCAGGCACTTATGCCTCTGAGCTAAATCCCCAGCCCCTAAAATAAATGTTTTAAAAAAACCTAGCCTTTAATAGTTTTTTTTTTTTTTTTTCTGGTGTTTTACATATCCTGTCCCATTAAAGCAGGATTTGGGGTTTGCTCTGTTGGACCCTCGGACCCTGGGCAGTGCCTAGGACATTGTAAAAGGTTAGAAATGAATGAATGGATCCGGAGCAGTCCTTTCTCCACTGGACTGTCATCCTACCATCCTACCATTGTGCCTGCTCCATCTGTAAACCCTTCTGCCCCAGCTCCTGCCTTTCTCAGCAATGCAGATCCCGGGCTCTGCAGTGGAGTGGGAGGCAGATTCCTGCCACTGCAGCTTTGGCGGGGCCTCAAGAAAACAGTATGTCCCTGAGAGCTCAGAGGCAAAGGGCTTCACGCCACCTCCCAGGGCAGGCCCGGGAGTGGAGGAGGGATAGCTCCCCCTGGAGCTGGCTTCAGGCCTGAGAAGCAGAGCTAGGAAAGGAAGATTTTATTAAAGGAAGCTCTTGGGGCTGGGGTGAGCTTAGTGTGGAGCACTTGCCTGGTGTGGCCAAGACACTGGGTTCCTATTTCTAGCACTTCGAAAGAAAAAAGCACAGCAGCAAAGTTCAATCCCCAGCACCAATAAAACAGAAAGAAAGCCCTCCCTGCAGTCCAACAGCAGCTGACACAAAAGCATGTAATTCTCTGCATGTGGGTCCACTGTCGGGTATACAAAGCCCAAAAAAGATGCTGTTATAGGATAGAATCTGGTAATAAGATCCAAGACTCTGAAGTCAGATGAATCCTCCCAGCTTGCATGCTGTGTGAGAAAACTACTCACCCTGCCAGAGCCTCAACTTCGTTATCTGTCAGATTCCAATAATATTTCCTTAATTGGGTTGTTGGGAGGATTCGGTGAGCTAACGTATAGAAAGGGCTGTGCGCCCTGCCTGTCACAAATAGACATTCAACAAACCTTCTTATCAACCAGCACCTGGTCCAGGGCTTCTGCACTGAGACGTATCTTCAGCTCCCCTTATAGGTTTTTTGTTTTGTTTTCCCCATATGGGAATCAAAGCCAGGAGTGCTCTACCATGGAACTACATCCCCAGCCCTTCCTAATTTTTTTGTTTTGTTTTGTTTTGTTTTGTTTTGTTTTGTTTTGGAGACAAGGGAGTCTTGGTACATTACTGAATTACCCAGGCTGGGCTTGAATTTGCAATCTTTCTGCATCAACTTCCCAGAGTGCTGGGATCAGGAGTGCGTGCCACCACCCCTGGTTCTCCCTATTCTTAAGCCACAAGCTTCCTAGGTCAGACAGTCAAGATCGAGGAAGGCTTCTTGGCGGTGAAATATTCAGGACCTTGCTGACTGGCTGCTTCTGACAGCAGGAGGCCAAGGCTGCCCACAAAGTGATCTCAGGTTGAGGTCCTTCAGCGCAGAGCCTGAGACAAGTTCTCTTTTTGTTGTTGTTGTTTTGGGGGTCTTTTTGCACTTTTAAAATTTTATTAGTATGTTTTAGATATACATAATGATCACATTCATCATACTTTGTACCTGTACATGATATATCTTAACTCTTTTTTCCCCATTCCCATCAACCCCTCCTCCCTTTCTTATTTACAAAAGCTTTGTTTCCATTTTTTTCTTCTGCTCTTTTATTTTTTCTTGTCCCTTCTGTGCCGTAGTCTCCTTTTTTTCACTCCCTGTGAATATCTAGCTCCTTGGCCAGGGATTTAGCCAATAGCATAAGCGCTTGCCCGGCAAGCACAAGGTTGTGAATTTGATCCCTGGCACCCCCCAAAAAAAAATTTAAAAAAGGAATATCTAACTCACATTTGTAGCTAAATGGATGAAAAAAAATTTCTTTTTGGTACCAGGGATCGAACTCACAACCTCACACTTGCCAAACAGGCTCCTGTGCCACTGAGCTAAATCCCTGCCTCTAAACAGATGAATTTTAAGAACACACTCATAAGCAAAATAAATCAGACACACATGTCTAAATACCACATTGTTTCTCTGGTGTGAGAAACTGAAAGTGTAAATAAGGACTAAAATGTATAACAAATATTGGGAAGTAGTAGGAAAATCTTCAAATGAGAAGGAGGACAAGGAAGGGGAGAAGGAAAGAAAAGACAAAACAAGAAGAAAAAATACATGCTGTGAAATGTTAGCCATAAAGTAATGAAATACTAGTATATACTACAATGTGGATGAACCTCAAAAACATACTCAGTATATGTAATCAGACACAGGGCTAAGGATGTGGCTCAGTGATAGAGTACTTAACTAGATTGTGTGAGGCCCAGAATTTTATCCCCAGTACCACAAAAAAAAAAAAAAAAAAAAAAAAAAAAAAAAATCAGACACAAATAGCCATGTGAGCCAGATGTGGTGGTGCATGCCTCTAATTCCAGCACTTGCAAGGCTGAGGCAGGAGGGTTGCTACAAGTTTGAAGTCAGCCTGGGCTACAAAGTGAGTTCAAGGCTAGCCTGACTTGCACAGTGAGATCCTGTCTCAAAAAAGCCAAAAACAAATAAATAAATAAATAAATATCCATATGTTGAGTGACCCCATTTATATGAAGAATCTCAAATGGGTAAATCCATAAAGATGGAAAACAGTCTTGTGGTTGTCCCCAGCTGAAGGCGGAAAGAATGGGAAGTGACTGCTTAATGGGTACAGGCCTTTCTTTTAGGAAGTCATAAAAATGTTTGGGAATGAGACGGGGTATTGGTTAGAGAACACTGTGTATGTACTAAGGCCATTTAATTATGTGCTTTAATATGATTCATCTTAGGCCGTGACAGTTTCATCTCAATTTTGTTTCTGAGATGGGAACTCACTACACACTTCAGGCTCACCTTGAACTTCTTGTGTGGCTGTGGGGAACCACTCATACTGCTCCTAAGCTCACGGGCATCTGAGGACGCCTGAGGATGCCACCCTGCTTATCTAGTGCAGGCACATGGTGGTATTCAGTTATGCAATCAGGACTTAGCATAGGTAACATGCTTGTGCTAGTTACTGCACTGTGTAAGAATGTAAACATGAGATAGCGACCTGTGTAAGAGTTACAGATAAAGACACAAGAGCTCTCTTCTCTCACTCTGCTCTATGCCTGCTGTTGCTGATGTCTCACATAAATGTGTCCTTGGGACCTCGCCCACAAAAATGTCCCTTGGGCCCCCCAAGCAGGCTGACAGTGGCCCATGGTGGCCTTCACGTCAGAGCGATCCTCCTGCTTCAGCCTCTCCAGTGCTGAGATTACAGGAGGGTACAATCCATACCCATATTGGCTTTGTTTGTGTTTGCTTTGCTGTGTTAGGTAAGTCCTTTATTAGTGTCCACATCCCCACCCTGGAGATTTTGTTCTTCATTACCACTCATCTCCTCCTTCACACACCTTTTCAATGGTTCTGAAGATCAAGTAGCTTTTGTACTGTTATATCTCCAATCCTTTTTTATTTTTTAAATTTTAAGATAGTCTCACTAAGTGACGAGGTTGCCCAGGGGGCACTCGAACTTGCAATCCATCTGCTGTAGCCTCCTGAGTAGCCAGGATCACAGGCATGCACCACCGTGCCCAGCCTCCTACCTTTCCTATCACTTGTTTTCTTTTTTCTTTTTTCTTTTTACCGGTACTGGGGATGGAACTCACGACTGCCTGCTTGCAAGGCAGGCACTTATGCCCCTGAGCTAAATCCCCAGCCCCTTTTGTATCACTTTTAAGAAACTGCTTCTCTGATCTATGGAAAGTAGAACACTTGTCTCCAAAGACGTAACTGAAAGAACAATTAAAAAGCTTGACATTTTTAATGGCTGCCAGAACAGTTTACCAGATCTCAAGCTCTCAGGACATAGGGTCTAATCTTACAATTTCAGTGTATTTCCTCTTTTTTTTTTTTTTTTTTTTTTTCTGCCGGAGATCAAACTCATGACCATGCGCTTGCAAGTCAGGCGCTTATGCTGAGCTAAATCTCCAGCCCATAATTTCAGTATATTTCACAAGTGTGTGACTGCTTGGCACACAAGGGATAGGTAATATATATGCATGTTAGCTGAATGACCTTGGACAACAGCTAACAGCAGATTCAGGGTTTTTTTTTTTTTTTTTTTCTTTTTCTTTCTTTACTTTTTGTTTTTGTTTTTGTTTTTAAAGACAGAGTCTTGTCATGGAGCCCAGCTGGCCTCAAACTCACAACATCAGCCTCTCAAATGCTGAGATTATAAGTGTGTGCCATCATGCCCAGAAATTCAGTTCTGCCAAAGGTTAAATTCAATTCTGCCAAAGGTTAAGAAGTAAATTTATTATGTCAGATCAATTTTTATTTTATTTATTTATTTAGGTACCAGGGATCAAACTCATGACCTCGTGCTTACCAGGCAAATGTTTGAACTGATGAGCTACATCCCTAAGCCCTGTCAGGTCAATTTTTAATTTTTTTAATTTTTAAATTAAAAAACATTTAGATAAGGCCTAACTATATAGTCCAGGTTTACTTTGAACTCAGTATGTAGCCCAATGCTGACCTCAAATTTGCAATCCTGGCTTAGGTTCCTAAATTAATTTCTTTTCTTTTCTTTTCCTTTTTTTTCCTTCCCTTCCCTTCCCTTCCCTTCCCTTCCCTCCCCTCCCCTCCCCTCCCCTCCCTTCCCCTCCCCTCCCCTCCCCTCCCCTCTCCTCCCCTCCCCCCTCCCCTCCTCTCCCCTCCCCTCCCCTGCCCTTCCTTTCCTTCCTTTCCTTTTTTTTCCTTTTCTTTTCTTTGTACCAGAGAGCAAACGCATGACCTCATGCTTGCCAGGCAGGCGCTTATGCCACTGATCTGAATTCCCAGCCCTACAATGTGTTGTCATAGAATCAGAGCAGGGACAAACGTAGAACTCAGTGATAGAACTCATGCTTAGTGTTTGCAAGGTCACTGGGTTTGATCCACAACAGCAAAAACTAAAACTAAAGAAAAACCAAACCAGCCATAGAGACACATGCATGTAAGCCCAGCAATTCCAGGGGCCAAGGTAACGGAGCTGAGAATTTGAGGCCAGCATAGCTAATTGAGTGAGGCTCTGCCTCAAAATTAAATTAAATTTTTAAAAAGGGCTTGTGGCATAGCTTGGCAGTGTTTTCTAGCATGTGCAATGTGGGTTTTTTTTTTGTTTTTTTTTTTTTGTCTTTTTCCTTTTTATCGGTACCGGGGATTGAACTCACGACTGCCTGCTTGCAAGGCAGGCGCTTATGCCGCTGAGCTAAATCCCCAGCCCCGCATGTGCAATGTTTTGAGTTCAATTCCCAATACTGGAAAAAAAACAAAAAAGGGAAAAAAAAGTTGGATGTGGGGGTAGCACATGTTTGTAATCCCAGCTACTCCAGAAGCTGAGGTCGGAGAGTGGTGAGTTCAAAGCCATCTTGGGCAACATAGCAAGACCCTGTCCAGAAAAAAAAAAAAACAAAAAACAGGGTAATTACCATTTCTATCTCCTGGAAGATGTGTTGAGAGCCTTTGGATTCTCTTCTAATTATTTTCAAAGGTATCATAAACTAATGCACATGTAGATTCAGTTACCCTACTGTGCTACAGAGCACACAAACTAAGCCCTCCCATTTAACTGTAATTTTCTTTTTTTTTGTCTTTTTCCTTTTTATCGGTACCAGGTATCGAACTCACGACTGCCTGCTTGCAAGGCAGACGCTTATGCCGCTGAGCTAAATCCCCAGCCCCTTTAACCGTATTTTTTTTTTTTTTTTTGGCGGTACCGGGGCTCGAATTAACTGTAATTTTCAACCATTTTTTTCCTGTAGTCCTGGGGATCAAACCCAGGGACTGGCTGTGCCACGTAAACAGTCTATCACTGAGCACATCCCCCAACCTCCATAATAGTTCGATAATTACAAAAGACATCATCAAGCAAAGCTTCCTTAGTTCCATTCATTTCACGTTAATTTTGTTTTATTTCTTTGGCTTTTTCAAACAGGGTCTCACAATGCAGTTCAGGCTGACCTTGCTTCATTATATAGTCTAAACTAGCCTTGAGTTTGTAGTCATTCTCCTGTCTCAACCTCCCAAGTGCTGAGATTACAGGCCTGTATCAGTATGTCTGGCCAATTTCATATTTATTTTTGATTATCAACATTTAGTTCATTTTTAAATCATACCCTTACAACAAATATCTTCCTCTGTATATTACATTGTACATGTGGAAATAGGATACTAAATTAGAAGGCAAATTGCTAGGTCTAATGGTTTGCATATTTGTGATTTGGAAGACATTAATTATCAAGTTGTTCTTCACAGAGACTTTACAGATTTCCTACTCCCTAGCAGAGGAGGAGAATGTCTGTTCACACTATTGCCAAGATAGTTATCAAGTGTTTGATCTTTGGCAATCTGATATCTCAGCGTGGATTTAATTGGCTTCTCTTTTATTAAGAGTGAAGCTCTGAGCTGGGTGAAGTGGTAGATGGCTGTGATCCCAGCTTCTGGGGGAGTTGAGAAAGGACCATCATAATTTGAGGTCAGCCTGAGCAATTTAGCAAATCCTGCTGGATGTGGTATCACAGGCCTATAAACCCAGCAATCCAGAGATTGAGGCAGCACGATTGCTGTGAGTTTGAGGCCAGTCTAGACTGCAAAGTGAGTTCATGGCCAGCGTGAGCATAGTGAGACCTTGTTTCAAAAAGACAATAAAAAAATTAAACAATGTTTTTTTTAGCAAATAGTGTCTCAAAAAAAAAAAAAAAATTAGCCAGGAGAATCACTGTGAGTTCAAACCCAGCATGGAAGGCCAGGGATGTAGTTCAGTGACTTAAGTGCTTGCCTGGTAAACACAAGGTTGTGAGTTTGATCCCTGGTATGAACACAAAAAAAAACAAAACAAACCCAGCACGGACTATATAGGGAGATGTGTTTTTTTTTAATTGTTTAATACAGTGGAGTAGTACTCTCCCATAAGGAAGGAAAGCTTGAGACATTGCGAGGTAAATGGATGAACCTTGACATACTCTTACGTAAAATAAATCAGACACATGTCTTAATACTGCTTCTCTTGTATGTTTCTCTTGTATGAGAAACCAAAATTGTAAATAAGGGCCAAACTGTAATAATAAGTATTGTGAAATAGGAAGAAAATGTTCAAATGGGGGAAGGGAATAAGAGAGAGGGAGGGGAAAAGAAAGAAAAAGTTAAAAATGGGAAAAGAAGGGAAAAAAAGGGAAATGAAAGTTTTGTAAATGGGGAGGGGAGGATGGGTTGAAGGGAGGGTAGGGGAATGGGAAGAAAAAAACATGTTATATCATATACAGGTACAAATTATGATATGTGATCATTGTGTATACCTAAAATGCACCAATAAAATCTGATTTAAATAAATAAATATTTGGGGCTGGGGTATGACTTAGTCGTAAAGTGCTTATCACCATGCTCAGGCCTGGCCCTGAGTTTAATCTTCAACACTACCCAAAAATAAAAATAAAAATAGAATTACCATATGATCTAGCAATTCCACTTCTGGGCATATACCCAAGTGAATTGAAAGCAGGATCTTAAAGAGATGTTTGTACATCCACGGCAGGATTACTCACAATAGCTAGAGATGGAAACAAGTCGTCACTGACAAATGAATGGATAAAGAATATGTGTTCTATCCCCACAGTGCCGCATTGTTCAGCCTTTAAAAGGAAGGAAATTCTGACATATGGTTCAACATGGATGAACCCTGAGGACATGCCAAGTGAAATAAGCCAGTCACAAAGAAACAAATACTGTATGAACCACTTAAATGTATCCAAATCAAATTCATAGAAACTAGAAGTAGAATGGTGATTGTCAGGATCCTGGAGAAGAGAGAATGGAAGTTAGTATGTAATAGATACAGAGTTTCAGTTTTACAAGACTGCAAGAGTTTGGAGATACATAATAGCAACAGCTGTGTAACAAGATAAAAGTAATTACTTAGTACCACTAAACTGCAAGCAGAAAATGGTTACCATGGCTGTGCAAGGGTGCAATCCTGTAATCCCACAATTCAGGAGGATGAGTTAGGAAGAGCACAGCAAACTGGAGGCCAGTCTGGACTTCTCAGTGAGTTCAAGGCTAGTTTGAACCACACAGGGAGACTTTACCTCATAAAACCACAAAGAAATGAAAGTTACCATGATAAAATGGTAAATGGTATCATGTGTGTCTTACCACAACTAAAGAAAAAAAGTGACCAAGAAACCAATAGGAAATGTGCAAAAGATGTAAGTAAGTGGCTTACAGAAAAGGAAACATTGTATAAGATGCTCTGATATGAAAAGATACAGAATGTCAATTTCCATTTTTAGTTTTTGCTGGTACTGGGGATTGGAGCCAGGGCCTTCACACTGGTCTATATCCCCCATAGCTTTTCTTTTTTTTTTTTAAATTAAGTAATTAATTAATTAATTTAGTTAAGTTTTGAGACAGGGTCTTAAAGAGTAGCCACCAGAGAGGAATGGGTAAAAAGAAAAGAAAAAAGTTATATCATGTACAGGTACAAATTCTCTATAATGAATGTGATCATTGTCATTATATATACCTAAAATGTATCAGGCTGGAGATTTAGCTCAGCGGCATAAGCGCCTGCCCTGCAAGCAGGCAGTCTGTCAGTTCAATCCCCGGTACCGATAAAAAGGAAAAAAGACAAAAAAAAAAAAAAAAAAAAAGTGGCGATAAAATGTATCAATAAATGGAAACTGTCAAAAAATAAAAAGTAGCCACCAAACAAGCAAATTTTGTAGTGACCGTGGGTGATTAAAGGGTAGGCTGATTGGGACTGGCTTTACTGTTTGTTTTGCCTTGTGTTGAGACAGGGTCTGGTTAAGCAGTTTAGGCTAGCCTGGAACTCACTATTGTAGTCTAGGCTGGCCTCGAACTCCCAGTGATCCTCCTGTCTCTGCCTCCTGAATGCTGAGATTACAAGTGTGCACCATCATACCTGGCAACCGGATTTCTTTTTGACATTTTTCCTATCCAAGGTCATGATGATTCTCTTATTTAATCCTTACAACTCTAGACCGTAGGACCTATTATTTTTATTCTAATTTTACAGAAGAAAGGATTGTGTAAATCAGTGCAGTGCCACAGGCCTATACTCCCAGCACTCTAGGAGGCTGAGGAAAAGGAAGGTAAATTTGAGCTCAGCCTGTGTAATTTACAAATTTAGAATTTGTCTCAAAAAAAAAAAAAAAAAAAAAAAAAAAAAAAAAGGAGGGAAGAGATCCGGGCGTAGTGGCTCAGGCCTATAATCTCAGCAGGAGGGAGGAGGATGGTTGCAAATTTGAGACCAGCCTGGGTTATGAAGTGAGCTCACGGCCAGCTTGAACTGCATAGTGAGACCCTGTTTCAAAATGACAAAAATAAATAAATAAATAGAGAAGGGGAGGTTCAGGATATCTAGCTCAGTGCAAAGCCCTGGATTCGATTCCCAATACAGAAACAAACAAACAACCACAACAACAAAAACTGTGTAACCTACTCCAGACCACACAAACTATTAAGCATGGGAGCTGCTGGGTTAGTCCGACTTTGAACATTTGATCTGTGGCCCAAACAGAAGCCCAGGGAGGGAGGGAGTCTGCTTCTCAGTACCTTGCTACTTAATCCTCTCTATCCCCGAAGTTCTATGCTCTCAGCCTATGGGGCTGCCTCTCTCACGATGCACTGGAGGGTTCACCAGGAAAGCTAACGTGTAAATGAGTGACACAAACAGGAGTGCTGCACAAGGGTAATGTTCAAACAAAAGAGCTGTAACCTTTGCAACAGAAACTCAATATGGACTTGGGCCGGCCTGGCAAAAAGCACAGCGGTTGGGGTCACAGAATACAGCTCATCAATGTGATGCCTGCCTGCAAGTGCAAGGTCCTGAGTTTGATCCCTGGTTCCAAAAAAGAAAGAAAGAAAGCAAACAAAGAAGCACAGTGGGTAAGGGAAAGTGGGGGAATCAATCTAACATTTAGGGGTTGACTAGGGTAACGATAGGGGACTCTTGTAGAAGCAGAAGAGAAATCCTGTCTTGCTCAAGGAAGGGCATGCAAATCCTTCCTGAATAATCCACTCACAGTAATTTGAGAGATGGATGCAAAGCTCGGAAAGGCTATAAGGGAACGTTGCTATTGCACTTGATGTAGGTACAGGGACAAAGTCCTTGCAACAAGAGCTGGGCTGCTGATGTTATGGGTAGAACAGGGATCCCTTTACCCCATGCCCAATGATGGAACACAAATCTCAGGGAAACAGAAAGCCAAACTTTAAGTCAACTTTAAGCCGGTCCAGTGCCTCAGGAAGTCATTTGGCTACGTGCCCAAGGACCTGGGGATAATTTGCTCTTTTGACCAACTGTGGGCGAATGGGGCCAGCAGGATGTGAAGGTTACAGCCTGTGCCTCTTGGATTCAAAGTAGGTACCCACTTGGTCAAAGATAAACCAAGCCAGACCCATGTAAGGGTGGATTTTAATTCATAATACACTAGGACCATACAGAAATGCCCAGCAGGAGCTACACTCAGCCTGCATTTGAACAGATGACTGGTGAGTTATAGGGAGCGGGAAGGAGCAGGGGGGTAGCAAGCAGAGGCTCAGCTGTGTGTGTCAGCTGACAGTTAATGAAGTCAGGATTCTCTCCTCCCAGTAGAGGCTGTGTTATTCTCCATGATTACATTTCAGAGGAACAGCTTTTAGGTCTTTGAGAAATTTGAGGTGATTTAAAATATCATAAACATCTCAAAGGGACAGAGGAAGAATTCACAATTCCAAGCAAGAATTCACAATTGCAATTATAGTGGTTAGATGTTGGTTGTAACAAATTTCTTTGGTGGCTCTGCATTTTCTCGTGCATTCAGTTGAAGGACTAGAGTAACCCTAGGGATACGGGCTTGGGCTCTTGTTTTTTGAGGGTCTTACTATGTAATACAGGTTTGAATTTATAGCAGTCCTCCTGCCTCAGCCTCCCTGAGTGCTGGGATTACAAAGGTGTATCATCAGGGGCTGGGGATTTAGCTCAGCGGCATAAGTGCCTGCCTTGCAAGCAGGCAGCTGTGAGTTCGATTCCTGGTACCGAAAAAAAAATGAGAAAGGCCAAAAAAAGAAAAACAAAACAAAACAAAAAAAACAAATGTATGTCATCAAGATCTGGGACCTCGGCCCTTAGAAACTGTAAGTGTTTACGGTTTTTAATGTGCTTGGGGTGGGGGACAAAACAACTGTATTTTTGTTGAGAGTGTCATTTTTATGTCAAGGTCCAGGTCTAACGGGGATGCATGCCTGTGAATAACAGAACTGAGAGAGGCTAGAGCATGAGGATGGTAAATTCAAGTCCCGCCTGGGCAATTTAGGGAGACTCTGCCTAAAAAAAAAAAAAAAGCCATTTGTGGTGGTGTGTACCAGTAATCCCAGAATCTGGGAGGCTGAGGTAGGAGTTTGAGGCCAGCCTGGGCTACATAGTAAGTTCAAGACCAGCCTTAACTACACAGCAAGATCTTGACTTGTAAAAAACAAAACAAAACCCTAAAAGTAAAAAATAAAAAGGGCTCGGGATATATTCAGTGTGAAGACCCTAGGTTCAATACCCAGTACCCCATCCCACCCCACACACAAAATTGAGATCTGATTGAGAAGAAGGCTTAGGGGCTGGGGATTTAGCTCAGCGGCATAAGCGCCTGCCTTGCAAGCAGGTGGTCATGAGTTCGATTTCTAATACGATTAAAAAAAAAAAAAAAGGGTTTGGTCAAGGAGAAGTTCTTGGTCACCTTACAACTGAAGAGCCTAGTATTGGGTAGGTTGTAGCTCAATGGTAGAACCTTTGCCTGGCGTGCTTGAGGCTCTACCATGATTGATTCCCAACAACACACACACACACACACAAAGTCTAGGATCACACCTGGGGATAGATAGTGTTCACCAAACTTCCCTGCAGTGGTTTGAAGCACTAAGGACAGTGGGGGGGTGAGGGGTAGGTGGGTGATAGATAGCCTGGGATGGAATGAATGTAGTTCTCAGTTTCTGACAAGATAGTGATTAAAGACAAAAAAAAAAAAAAAAAAAAAAAAAGGCTTAAATGGTACCGATAAAAAAGGAAAAAGAAAAAAAAAAAAGATAGTGATTTATTTATGCCTCTCATTCCCCCAGCTTATTTCAGACTATAGTCCACCCAGATTCTACTGGGCTGATCCTGATCTTTTTTTTTTTTTGTCTTTTTCTTTTTTATCGGTACCGAGTACTGAACTCACAACCGCCTGCTTGCAAGGCAGGTCCTTATGCCACTGAGCTAAATCCCCAGCCCCTGCTAATCCTGACCTTGCCCTAGAAGTTATTTTTGTTTGAATCCCAAGTCTCATCCATGCTGGCCAAGCGCTCTACTACTGAGCAATATACCCTGAGTCCATCACTTGTTTTTCTGTTAAATATCATTACTGTGCTAAACCATACTGGGACTCTACCTTCCACAGCCTGGCTCTTCAGATACTATTATTGTCCCACAGCAAGGCCGTTCCTGAAGGACAGTACCAGAACTGCAGCTAACGAACACCAAGGGCAGGAAGTGTTTCCTCCGGCCTGGCCAGGAAGATCATGGCCCCTGGGGAACTTGTTAGAAACGCGGGTGGGGTCAGTGATCTGTGTTTGGAAGGCTCTCCAGGGGGAGCTACTACACAGCAAGGCTTGAGAAGCACTGACCTACAGGCTGCCCCTTGGCCAGCGGGGAAGAAACCTGAAGGCTGAGACTATGTCTGACTAGGAGGTTTACAAAGGTTTTAAAGTTCGGGAAAGGACTTGCTAAGAAGGGCCATGGAAAAATAATTAAGATGTGCGTTGCACCTGCACTTTATCCTAAACAGGAGGAAGATTGGCAGGGGAGAAGAGGGGAGACAGAGAAAGAGACACAGAGACAGACAGGGATGGAGATGGAGAGACAAACTGGAACAGATGACTAGGTGGCCCGCAATGGGCGAGGGTTCTCGGGAACCCACAGACACAGTATTCACAGGTGGGGAACACAAAGTCTGGCGAGACCAAACTCTGGGATCCCAGGGATTGGGGGTGGGGTTCTCTTTCCACGCTTGGCACTCTGGCTCCACCCAGGTCCAGATCGAAAGGCCGCGGCATGAACCCATCTGGCTCGGGTCGCGGTTCGTAGCCAGAGCGAATAGAAACAGTTCCCTCCAGCCAGGCTCGGCCGCAGCTGCCCACAACTGCGTCTAAGAAGCATCTTCTGCTAGTTTACAACCCTCGAGGACCCAGGTATCCGGCTCAAATCAGAGGCATCACACACTCCACAGCTTCTGCCGCGGCCGTTCAGAGACGATCCTTCTGGGAACGCAGATTTTGCACCCTTTGCCTCCTGCGATGTAGCCCCCTGAGCCCCGACAGAACTACAAAGCCCATAATTCCTCGGGCTGGACCGCGATGTTTTCTGGGAATAGTAGTCTCGGAGGCTGGCTCTCCTTGCAGCCCAACGCTTGCTGGACTCTATATCCCAGAAGACCTAGCGCTTGCGGGAAGGGTGGGAGGGAAGAGACAGAGAGGATGTGAATGGGGAGGGGGCACTCGTCCCCTTCCCCCACCCTTCCCTTCTGCCGGGCAGGGGTGGGGGGAGGGGCCGGACTGAGGCGCGGCGGCGGCGCTTCGGGAGGGCAGGGCCAGGCTAGGGTGCGACTGGCCCGCTGCTGGCGGAGCGGAGAGCCGCGGAGCTAACGGGTCTGGACGCGGGCGGCGGCGGCGGCTTTCTGCACGGGCGGAGGCGGCGGCAGGAGCGGCGAGCATGGCCCGCGCGGCATCCGGCGCTGACTGAGGTGCGCGGGCGGGATGAGGGCGGGCTGGATGCGGAGCGCCCCGGGCCGCACGCTGCCCCAGCCCTTCTGTGCACTGGGAGCAGGCTCGGCTCTGCCGTGCGGACCGGCCGGGTGCAGACCCACAACTTCCGAGGGGTCGGGGCGCCGTGTGGGCGGGGGTCCGCTCGCCTTGGCCTCGGTCCGGATCCCCGCCTTTTGCCTCTGCACATCAAGCCGCTCCCAGCCTTCCAGGAGCTCCTGTTCCACCCTTTGCCTGCAACCCCCAGCCTCAGCCCTGGAAGCGCAGCCCGCCCCAGGCTCCACTTCGAGTCCATTGCCTTGCAGTTTGCTCCCCCACCCAGGGGCTCTGGCCTCGCCTCCAGCTGGAGACCCCCGCCCCACTCTTCTTGGTCCGAAGCTGTCTGCACCATTAGCACCTCCCTCATCGTTCCCCTAGTGTCTTTCTCTTACCTAGCACCGCTCCCTAGCCACCCTCTGTAGCCCAGTTCTCTCCAGTAAGACCTGTCACTTTGACCTCCTTCTTACTTTGGAGAAACTGAGACATCGTACAAGCCAGAAACTTGGCCAGTGTGCCAGTCCTGTGGGCCTGGTCCCCGACCCTCTTTCTCTTGTTCCTCCCATGCCGGGGAAGGAAGACTCATTCTTCACTACCGCCTTTCCCTTGTGACTGGACCAAACTTCCCAGCCCCTGGTGCAGCTTTGGACTGAGCTCACTTTCCTATCCCCTTTATCTTTGGTTCCACATCTGTTGCCCTCTGCTTTGCATAATGGCTCTGGTCCTCTCTGCCTGGGGAGGAGACATCCAACCATTGCTGCTCCCTCAACTTAGCCTTTTGTTTAATATCCCTTGCTAACTGCATCCTTCTCCCATCTTGGCTCTTGCTTCCCAGCTGCGCAAAGGACCAGAGAACAGAGTCTAAGGTAGTGCTGGAAGGGAGAGAGGTGCTGCTGGTGAAAAGGAACCTGCAGCTTCTTTCAGCCAAAACCGCCGAATGAGGGGTGTTCGGGGCACCCTTGGACTCCTGGGAAACGGTGATTCCCTAGCTAGTAACTCACAGTCGCACCTTGTCTTTGGGACGGATGTCGGGAACCTGGTTGGGCATCCCTTCCTTGTACGTCTGGTGGGCTCGGAAATCCCTTTGAGATGGAAGGGACTGGGTACCTGTATGGAGACAGCGTGGCATAAAGGGACTGTGACAGACCACACCTCTAAGCCTCGTGTGGTTTCTGCTGCTAACTTTGGAGGGGGTTGCTCTTTTCCGGGAGGGCTGTCTGCAAGGTGCTCTGAGCGCTTGGTGGAGGAAGGCACTGAGTCTGTAGGCGGTGATCTCAAGTTTTGTTCTGGTGCTCAGAATTTGAAGGGAAAAGATAACTAAGGGTTCACAGAGGCGGTAGACTTCCCTTTGTAATGTATTTTTTGTTTTGTCATCTTCCTTCTGCAGATTTTCCTTTGGGTCGTCCCTTTTATCCCAGTCCCTAGATTCCAGGCAGGAAGGGACGAAGGGAAGGGAGGGGTCCTGAGTAAACGGTCTTGATCTGAACCAGATGCTTCTCCGCTTCAGCACTTGGGTCCCAGCCCTCCCCCTTGGCTGTGAATGGGATGCTTTTAACCTTGTAACTTGAGAATGAGGCAGGGAGGCCAGGGGGGCAACAGTCTGTGTGCGTGTTTATGTCTGCATCTGCACACTCTGCAAGCTTGCCAGGGGCCGTGGGAGTGACCCTGCCTCCAGTGCATTGTGCTGCTGTGGCATGCTGACCAACCCCTGGGCACTTTCTGAGCTCAAAAAGAACCACTAGATGTGCCCTCGTGGAAACATTTCCCCCCTGCAAGCCAAGGCATGGTGAGGACCTTAAGAGTGCTCCTTGGGATTGAGAAGTCTGAAACATTAGGATTGGAGTTGCCAGGGAGGTGAGGTGAGCAGTTTGGCTTTCCTATAACTGGTGTTCTCTTCTGGTGGCCTGAGATCTGGAGGGTAGGGGTAGGAGAGAATGGTGGGAAGCAGATTCTTTTGTGTCGTTCTGTACCACATTCTGCCTTGTTCTCCTGCTATTTGTATATTTGATTTCGGTTCCCGATAGACTGTGTAAACTCTTCAACTGTGTCCTGGTTTCTGAAATAATCTCTTTTCCTCAGTCCTCGACGCGTAGTAGGTGTTCAGTGCTTGAATTGAAGCAGAGTATTCCATAATGAAGGTTTAAGGCAGAGTTCTTTGTACTTGATCAGGCATAAGAATCACTTGGAGGAGACCTGGTTAAGGCACAGATTGCTGGTTTGGCCACTCTACCTGTTTTCTGATTCAGTTAGTCTGGTTGGAACCTAAGTAGAATTTACATTTCTACTCAGCTCCTTGGAACACTTTGAAAACTACTGGTTTGGGGCCGTTAGAATGAGTGGCAAATTAATCCGGGCAGATGTAAAGTTTTAAGAGAGTTTCCACCTTACTTCCTCACTAGGCTTGTTTTGGCAGCTGCACTAGTTTGGTCTTTTGGGGGAAGGGAGGAAGGAATCAGGAATCAAATTCAGGACCTTGTGCTTGCCAGGCAGGTGCTGTGCCACTAAACCCTGGCCCTAGTTTGGTCTTTTTCTTTCATTCCGATGCTGCCAAAGAAGGGTTGGCTAGGTTAATGAGAGGGGTGACATGGTGCCTGAACTGCCAGCTCCACTGTAACCACTGTTATTTTCCAGTCCTAAATAACCCATTGTTATTTGAAGGAAGGTCCCATGACCAAAAAGGACATTTAGGAAGCAAGGCTTTGGGAAAGGGTGGCTTCTAGACACAGAGGAGCAGCAGCTGTCCAGGCCCTCTTCTCCCCTGGGCCTGCCTCCCAGACCTAGTGAGTTGGGGTGCCTGCCCCGTGAAGTCCTGCCATGGCCGCGCACTAGACAGGATGCATGGGAATCTGGAATTGGAACGAGCAGAGAAATCATATTGTGCTTTGCAAAACGTTTTCCTTTTATAAGCCATGACTGGTAGATTGATGAATTGATTCATTTATCTTTTGAGACATGGTCTCCATATGTATTCCAGGCTGGTCTTGAACTTGCTATTAGCCCAGGCTGATCTTTTATGCCAACATGCCTATAATGAGAGGTAGTTTTAGACACAGTGGATATAGATAGAAGGCAGATAAAGAATCAGGTAGGGTTAGTGAGAAACAGAGATGTACTGCGGGTTTCACAGCAGTCCCAGGATTCCTGATTCCAACCCTCTTGCTGAGCATCTGCTGAGCCAGTTGCTGCTAACACAATAGCTCCAATAATGGTTGTCGTTTTGGGGCAATAACTGCTAGCTGGGCACGGTGGTAGATGTTGTCACTTGTTAGCGAATCCTTACAGCCATGTGAGGTTCGCATCCTTGTTGCTATTTCACAGGTGAAGAACTGAGATTTAGAGGATTGATAAGACTTGTCTAAATTCAGCCAGCTAATAGCAGGATCCCGGATTAGAACTTGGAGCTTTCTGACATTATACACTCCAAGATAGACTTGCTGGCTATCTTGCCCAACAGATTTGTAATTGTCCTTTGGCATAAATTGTCCCAAAAAATCTGATGTAACCCCGTTGTGGTAGCACATGCTTGTAATCCCAGCCCTTGAGATGCTGTGGCAGGAAGACCATCAGGAGATGAAGGCCAGTGTAAAGTACATAGTGAGACCTAGCCTTTGGGAAAAAAAGGTTAAAAAAAGTCTTTTTTTTCTGAACCAGAAATTATATTGGGGTTGTGGAGGAAACAGCAGTGACCAAGTTCCTGTACTCTGGGAGGAGCATAAGACAAGTACACCAGTCTGTCTGAAGTGGAAGGCCAGATGGTAGAGCTGGTGGCTTGTGGGTTTAAAGGAGATAGAAGTCATCTGTGCCGAAGGCTCAGAATGGGGATTGGCCTCAGGAGAGGTACAGGACTTGAGAGTTCCAATAGGGCCTGTGGGCTGGCGAGCTCAGTGGGCCACCAGATGTAGAGAGGCCATCACAGGGCACATTTAGGGAGTTATCCCTTTCCACCAAAGCTTAGTGGATGTATTTCAAAACTAAGAGAAGGGGCTGGGGATTTAGCTTAGCGGCATGAACGCCTGCCTTGCAAGCAGGCAGTCATGAATTCGATCCCCGGTACCGATAAAAAGGAAAAAGACAAAAAAAAAAAAAAAAAAAAACTAAGAGAGGATCACAAAAGAACGATTCCCTTCTTGCTCATTGGAAAGGGTCATGGCACCCTTTACCAAAAAGTTGTACCCCTGTGCCAGAAAGGTAACAAGAGAACAGCATAATAAATTTATTTGATCATAATTTGTGTGACATGGGGGTGTTTAGATTGTAGCTGCAAAGACTGCAGGGTGAGCTATACGTTTTTATGCTTGTGTTGGATGAAACAAAATAGCCATGTAAAAAATACAGCTGGGCAGAGCTGGGTGTAGTGGCACATGCCCGTAACCCCAGCACTTGGGAGGCTGAGGCAGGGAGAACCTTTAGTTACAGGCCAGTCTGAATGATACAGTGAGACTTTGTCCCAGAATCAAAATGTGATTGGACAAGAAGGATATGATCTAGTGCCTAGACTGAGTGGAGAAACACAACGAGGTCTTGTCTGTTTAGATTCTACTTGACCTCTCTGTGACTCTTTCCTTTGTCCTGAGGGTGATACAGGACCTTTCTGAAATGGGGGTGTTGTCTGTCAGACAAGGTAGGTCAGATAGTTTCCTTATGGTCAGGCAGGGAAAAATGAGAGTAACATTTGTAGGCTTTATGGCTTGCTTCATGGAAAGGGGTTCTAGTTTCTATGGCTTGCCTCAGGGTGGAGGGAATTAGGAGCAAGCAGGAAACAAGAGGACAGGAAAAGGTTAGATGAAAATCTGGGTTTTGAGGTTTTCACTTTGGAGTATTATTTTCTGAGTCCCACAAGAGCGAAGTGCTGAGGCTCAGACTTTGGCAGGAAATGGCTTCCTTGGAAGGCAAGGATAACTGTGAATCAGAGGGATGACATAGGCCCCACATCCTCTCCAGGCTCTTGGAGTGGGTATGGCAGGACCCAGAGGCCAGCCTTATGGACACACTGTTGCTGCCAGGGCAGATCTACTCTGGCTGGGTTCAGTTATTTGGCGAGCTCAAAAATTCTTTAGTAAAGTACATTTTATATACACAGTAGGTTTATCTTCTTGTGTTTAGTAATTTCATCACCACAGCTTGAGATTCACAGCTGAGAGGAAATAACTGGTTGGTCCTGCCTGGGATTGGAGCCCTCCATGAGTGAGGGAGGGACTGGTGGCACGCCAGGCTGTCTCTCCAGACCGTCTTCGAAAGCAGAAGTGCCCAGAAGAGGATGTATGCACTTGCAGACACTGCAGAAAGATTAGTTCAGGAAGGTACCAGACAGGAATTTGAGTTGGCAGGTTGCAAAGGGATTACTTAGAGTGACAAGTTTCTGAGCAGGTCGAGGGCAGACTGGTATGTAGCAAGGGTTAGCTGGGACAAGAAGAGATAGGAGGGAAGATGTGGAAAACTAGCCGGAGTCCAGGTGAAATGTAATGAAGGCTGGGACTTGGCAATAGCAGTGGAAAACTTTACTGGTTTGAGAGAGGTTGTGAAAGTCAGTATCATCTTCTGAAACCAACATTTGATTGGCTGGAATTTGGCGTTTCATTGCCTGGGTGATGAGGGTTGGTTCCTTCAACTGAAATGGGGCAGTCGGGAAGTAGGAGGATTTGCAGGAGCTGACATGCCCTTGCGTTGGGGGAGTGGCACAGGGTTGTTGACAGCATACCTGGAATGCTGGTGAGCTCAGTACCTCTGTCCCCAGGAGGTCTGAGGTTAGGGGCCTTAGCCCTAAGGAGGCCCAGAGGCCCTGCGCATCCTGAAAACAGCTGGGGTTTTGTGGCCAGCTCAGCACTGTCACATTGTTCCTTCCTCACCTCAGCCCAGGATGGGCTTCCCTCTCCTTCCTCTTTACCTGTTTTTGTGTCCCAGCTTCCCCTCCCACCACATGTTCCCACATACCCAAGCTGTTACCAGCTCTCTGGGTAAGCTCTGGCCCAGCTCTCTGGGGACCTGTGTTTCCTGCCTCTCTGCTCAGAATGGTCACCAACAATATATCTTTGTTAACTATCAGGACAGACATTTCCAAGTGACATTTTGCAAAGCGAGGATGTAAACTTTCCCTGAATCTGAGGAAAGCAGCCTTTCTTTCAGGTATGCTGAACTCACCAGGGACTGCTGCTGTGTCCCCAGTCAGCCGTTCTCAAGTACTCCTTGTTGCTGCTTTATAAATCATTATTGTAATTACAACATACTGTCACTCCCATGTTCATGTTGCCTCAGCAGAGCTCACCTAGTGCTGAGCCCTGGGGCAGTTTCCTCCTGCGGGAGGAGATCAGGGTCCACTCAGGTTGGGGCAGGAAGAGCTGTACCGAAGGGTGCTTTATCCCCAAAGCCTCAGAGCAGAGCATTCCCACTTCTTAGACTGAAGAGGGCTATTTGCCTCAATTCAAATCTCTCTGCAGGGGCTGGGGATTTAGCTCAGCGGCATGAAAACCTGCCTTGCAAGCTGGCAGTCCTGAGTTTGATCCCCGGTGCTGATTTAAAAAAAAAAAAAAAAAAAAAGGTGTTTCAAATCTCTCTGCTAGGGCTGGGGATACAGGTCAGTGGTGCAGTGCCTGCCTGGCAAGTGAGAAGTCCTATGGTTTTGATCCCCAGTACCAAAACAAAACAAATGTCTGATATTTTTCCATCTACAAATGGAAGGGGCTCCTACATTTACAATAAGGAAGACAAGAGACAAGGGGGAAGACAAGGGGGAATCCAAAGGGGAAAAATATAATTTGTTTTTATTTTCATATGAATGCTACCCCTGCCCCCCACCTTTGGCCAGAGCTGTGGATGGGACTTAGGGCTGTTTTCATGCTAGACAGGTGATCTCCCTCTGAGCTACATCCCCAGCCTCTGAACGCTAACTTTTTACTTGTGCAGCTGAGTGCAATGGTATATGCCTTTAATCCCAGCACTTTGGAGACTGAGGCAGGAGCGCCGCTATGAGTTCGAGGCCAGAGTGGTCCACAGAGCAAGACTCTGTCTCAAAAAACAAAACAATAAAATAAATTATTACTCATACAGTAACAATGCTAACAGCACATACTTCTCGTATTAGATGTCAAAAAGATCAAGCTGAGTCGCTTCCTGCAGGTAGGTAAGATCCTCTGTGCAAACAGTGGGGCCAGGAAGGGCAAGTGTTTCTCCTGAGGTGGGAGAGGAGCCAGCGGAAGTTGAGTGTGTTGCCTCAGAGGGCCTTGTTCTCCATCCAGCAGGTCTCATTCCTCACTTCTGCCTGGGTTAGGCCCATTACCATCCTTTATCCTTTCTGTTCTTCTGATACAGGATTAGAGTGGGGATACCACAGGATGGCAGCCCCGTTGCTGTGTGGTTAGTGCTTGAGGCCATACTCAGTGGGCAGAAAAAACCTCTCTTCCGGGGAAGGCAGCAATTCAGGGCAAAGACCCTGGAGGTGTTACCGTGACACCCTCCTCCCCAGCAATCCCCACCCTACTTCTCTGCAAATCCTCCAGGCATCAGCGACCAGCAGCGGTGGAGTCCTAGCCCTGTGGGCAAGTACCAAGCTCTCAGCTTAGCAGGTCAGCAGCCTTTCAAGGAAGAGAATCAGCAACAAATGCAAATTGCTAATTGGTCTAGAGGGAACTGTTCTGGGTGAGGAAAAATCAACAAGTTATTTGTTTTGTGGTTAAAGAGAATTTAGAGGGAACTGGGCTGGTAGTGAAGAGAGGAAAGTGGGAGGTAGAGAGGGGGAGGAGGAGCAGGGAAGGAAATTGTAGGGGTGAGGTGGGAATCTCCTTGCTGTGTCTCCCAGCCACTACACCGGCTCCTCTGTGTTGCCTTGCGCCCATTGAGTCTCTTTTGTTCCACATCACCCTGCAAATCTAGGTAAAGATACAAGCCCTGTCATTTGATGCAGATAGTGACTTGGAGCCAGCGTCAGGAGGAAATGAAGGTTTCTTTGGGCCTATGTGGCATCCGTGGGCTGTGCAGAAATACAGCAGCCTGAAGGGGACGAGGCTGGCTGGGGAAGGCTTGGGAGGAAGAGCGCCTCTGAGCCCCGTGCTCTGCAGTGTGAGGCCTGGCCCAGATCAGATGGTCACTCACAGGGAAGTTTCCGGTGGTCAGCTTCTCTGTGGTTTCCTGTCCCAGAGGGCTTGGTATTTCCCAGGCCTGTCTGGGCTCTGCAGGACTCCCAGGGCATTTGGCAGAGCTTAGGGGAACCTCTAGGTGCCTGAGTAGTTCTGGAGACAGAAAACCTGAAGAGAACAGGCTCTTGCTGTGGAAGAGCACTTGCTTAGGAAGATTCTGTGGAATAGGGAGCAAGTAGTTTCTGTTAGGGAGGTCTGCCCAGCGCCAAAGTGACAGCTGTTGGAGAAGAAATTTTCTCTGCACCTGCAAAGCATTCCATGCTTCATCTTAAAGCAACAGTGGGCAAACTTCTAAGATAGATGTGAGTTTTAATCTCTCAAGAGGCATTTCCTGTGGTCCGCACCGAGGATACCCAGCTGTGTGTGTTCTTCATCTCTTTTTCTTTTTTTTTTTTTGTCCTTTTCCTTTTTATCGGTACCAGGGATCGAACTCACGACTGCCTGCTTACAAGGCAGGCGCTTATGCCGCTGAGCTAAATCTCCAGCCCCCATCTCTTTTTCTGTTGGGTGAGGTGCTGTGGAGGGGGTCTTCTTCTACCCGTGCTGCTAGTCCCAGCAGTTCCTGCCCATCCTGGGGAGTGGGCCTCCCCTGACATTAGTCTGGTCCAGAGCAGGGAGAGGAACCAGCAGGCCTTCTGTTGACAGCCCCCAAGCGTGCTGCGTGTCTCAGGAGCAGTTGTTGTCCATCTCTGGGCCTCTTAATAAAGTGCAGAGGACCACTCAGGGATTTACTGAAACCACCTGGTGGGCCTGACAGGAGCGCCACATCCTGAGTAGGGAGGCAGACATAGGATGCCACTATGTGGTACAAGCACCTGGAAACTGGTTTGTCCTTTCTCTAATCTGCTTGGATGCATTAAGCCACAGCAGCCAACTCTGACATCCCCGGAGCACATAGGGTCCTACAGTCAAGGGAGCTGGTCTCCTGTCAGTAGTTCCTCCCCTACTTCCGGCTCTTGCTCCAGTTGCAGCTGGGTTCAGGCAGGTCTGTTGTCATGTTCCTTCACCTCTTATGCTAGGTACCAGTCAGGCCGGGGATCGAACTCACAACTGCCTGCTTGCAAGGTAGGTGCTTATGCCACTGAGCTAAATCCCCAGCCTCCCCGGGGGGCTGGGGGGACATCTTAACAGAGTTCTGTTCTCTCTGTTCCAAGTTCCCTTCCCTATTTCTGTGAGCTCTGCTCTAGCCAGGTTTTCTCAGGGTGGGGGTGAGCTCTGGGCTCACAGGCCCATCCCATTGGGTGGCATATCTGCTAAAAGCTGGGAACCTGCTTAGGAAGAGCAGGGTTTCATAGTACCCAAGAGGAGGAAAATGGTAAGGAATGGGTTGGTCAGACGTACCAACGCAAAGGCCTGGACAGAAAAGGCAGGGTGCATTTGGGGACCCCAAGGAGACCAGTTTAAGAAGAGCATAGGTTCCTAGGCTCATTGCTCAAGGAGGAGGGCAAGACAGACTGGTCTGGGCAGAGATGGGCCCTAAACCCCACTGAGGCAAGGAGGAAGGGCAGGCTTTCCTGCCTGGGCTCATGCTGGGCTGGCCACGGAAGATTGTACTGCAGAAAGTGTGGGAAGCATTGTTAATGTCAGCTTGTTCCCCAAGGGTGGTAAGGAGGCCAGGGGTCAAGCATGATAAGACAGTAGAGATGAATTCCTCAAGTTTTATCATCAGCTACTGACATTCTTATGTGTGGCTCTTGCTCGATTGTCTGTTCTTCCTGAAATACACAGCCCCTGGCTTCAGTCCAGTTGGGTTTCCCTTGCCTGGCACCAGCTCCAGTTCCCATCTGGGGTCAGATGAGGTTTGCACTGGGGTGGGGGGGGGGGAGTCCTGATGAGACGGAGCCGATCATGAGCCAGACCCAGTTTAAAGCAACCCTAGGACATGGGCCAGGGTGCTGAGCTGTTCCATTCTGGTTCCAAGGTGTCCCTGCCACTGGGCCAGACAGACCTGGACCAGGTTGGCATTTGTGGAGTCCTTTTGCTGTAGATCATTGGGAGGTCTGATTGTTTTGTTGGAAGGAGTTGAGAGTGGGGAGTCTTTCCAAAACTGTTTGGAATCTAGTAGGATTTGCATTAGTGAGGATTATTTGGCATCTGTGTGGAAAAAGAATTGGAGAAAATCGCTTTAGTAGATCTGGAGTTTTACAGTTAGGAAACTACTATAGGTAAAAGATGACAGATAGATAGGATGGTTGTAGGGTAGAGAGAAATTGGAAGATTAGAGAGATCCAAGTGATACAAATCAGCTGGTCTTTATGATAGATTTGCTGTGGGAGGAGGGTCACAGATGACTCTTGACATTTCAGAATTAAATGGATGGTGGAGGGCTGGGGATTTAGCTCAATGCCATAAGTGCCTGCCTTGCAAGTGCATGGTTGGGAGTTCGATCCCCAGCACAAAAAAAAAAAAAAAATTAAAAGACAAAAAAAGGATGGTGGGGTCCCTTTCTCAGAAACTGGATGTACTCAATGAGGATCCGGTTGGGGCAGTTGATTTGAGGTTCTTTGAGGTAGTGTAAGATATGTTATCTAAGAGATAGTATCCAGGAAGTTAGTGGGATAGATATATCTGGTATCATCTGAAAAGCCAGAGGTGATTCTTAGAGGTTGAGAAAGAAGTTTTAGAAAGACTCTTCTACCCCTCATCCGCCCAAAAATCTGTGGTAAGTTGAGAAATGGAACCTGATTTTTAATACATTCTATGCTTAGGGTCATGTTCCATTTCCCTTGAGTACTTTGTCTGGTTTAGGGCATAGCTAGAGAACTAAAGGCCTTCCCTGCTGAGTCTTTGTGGCTGTGGGGCATTGGCAGTGGGCAGTGCTATCCCAGATGACCCTAGAAAGCTATGCATATCAGAGCGCCTCTCACTTGCCTGCAGGACTGGACAGTGTCACTGGTGGGAGGACTTTGGTCACAGCAAGAATTGAGCTACTCCTGGGAATCCCAGAGCATTGCTCCCAAGCTACTTCTGCTCTAATGGATCTCTGAGCTTACTGGACCTCTTAAGGAAAGGAGTTTTGAGTACAAGTCCAGGGCAGTTCTTTTGTGTCAATGACAAGTGACATAGTTAGGGGCTTTTTAAGGTTCTTCTAAGTAAAATGGAAATTGGTCATGGTGGGGTATTGTATCAGTTTGGGTTTTTCAATTACAAAGGTCAGAAATCCACCTCACAGTGTCCTTTATTAAAGGGAATGTGTGGTCACATTAGTGTGATGGTGTGGTAGACTGAGTGCAGGGGGAGGAGGTAGGAAGTTCCTCCCCTTGGAGCAGGTCTCTGTCCTCCAGCACCCTTTCCTGGGTCTTACAGGGAATCCCACACTGGGGCCCATGTTTAGCCCTGGCCTGAGCAGGGACTGGATGCCCTTTTGCTTTCCTGGCCAGACCTAGGTGACATGGCACAGTGATGGCAATTTGGGAAGTGATGGTTTCATATGGGAAGATTGAGTGTTGTTTCATGGTATCAGATCACGAGGCAGTGTGTGGTGTGCTTTCGGAGACTTAGCAACAGCTCTCTGACTTATATGTGAGAAACACCAGTGTAGACTGATAAGTGTTTGCAGCCATTTATTAATGTACCTTGTTAAAAACTGAATGCCCCAAGGCAGAACCTTATGGTGGAGAACCCTGGTAGAGTAAAGCTGCTTAATTCACCGTGACCAGGAAGAAAAGGAAGGGAACAGTGCCTGAAAGGAAAGGACAAGGGACCACATAGAGTGCGCAGGCTTCCAAGACTCGCCAGCCGCACCTACGAGCATTAATCTGCTAGGCATTTCTTCACCCAGAGTAGCTGACAGATCAGGATTAATGGTCATAGGGCTCTTACATAGAAACCACTTCCTCGCCTCAGCTGCCCATCCACAAGGAGTGAGTCACTCCCTGCATTACAGGATAAAGAGCTGGCATAGGCCTTCTGCCTGTGGCCCAGTGCAGTCTTAGCGGTGGCTGGTTAACATCAAGAAGGCTCTGTCTGGAAAGGGAGATCCCCTCACGGTGGCTCAGTCAGATCCCATAGCTCTGCCTGGATTCTGCCTAGGGGCTGTCTCCCCATCATTTTGGCTCATAGGTGTTTGCCCCGCTCTTGTGGAGTTTCTTGCCAGGCCTGCGTCAGAATGTAGCTTTAGCGCTGCTGTGTTTTCTGGGGAATTTCTTGCTGGGGAGCATTATGCCCTTCTGACTTCTCTGGAAGAGAATACCCAGTATTATGGCATTAGTTTTAGGTCTAAAAAGACAAAACTAGCTCTCAGATTCCCCATCACCTCCAATTTGTGAGGATAGAGATATCTGACCCAGCTTGGCTGAGCCAGAAATGTGGAATAGTAAGATCTCAGCGTGTACCCTGGATATCAGACCTCAGCTTCAGCAAGAGGAAACTTCAGGTTCAGTCTTGCATGGACTTCTTGCCTTGAGTGGATCACTTCGCTGGGGCTTTGGATCCAGAAAGCAAAGGGTATTACTGTGAGGGGATTGGGCCAGTTTGCGGGAATGGAGGGTTTTGTTTTTGTTTTTGTGGGTATTTGAGTCAGGGTCTCGCTAAGTAGTACAGGCTGGCCTTGAACTCACTGTGTAACCCAGGCTGGCCTGGAACTCACAGCAGTCCTTCTGCCTCAACCTCCCACGTACGGGGCTTGCAGACATGAATCCCCACACTGAGCAAGAGTGTGGAGTTTTACATTAACAAAATTCTGGAGCAGTTCTTGCCAGCTCCTTGATTCTCAGGCAGTATAGAGGGCTCTTCAACATTTGGGATTGAATTCCCTCATTCTGTCCATCTCTTATGCGTCTTTCCTCCTTCTTTTCATGAATTTGCTGACTGCCAGTTCTTCCCTCCTGATGTTTGCCAGCCCAAGATGACAGGTGTGGTTTGTTTGTTTGTTTGTTTTTTAAAGGGTGGGTGCTGGTGAGATTAGGAACTGGCTTTGTAGTCTAGGCTGGCTTTGAACTCACTGTGTAGCCCAGGCTGGCCCCAAATTTGAGGTGCTCCTTGTGTCTCAGCCTCCTAAGTGCTGGCACCATCATGTCCCATGTGGGGTGGCCTTGAAGTGGCTTCCCAACCTAGCTGAAATGCCTGAGCTGAGCTGTGGGGTCCCCTATAGGCCTCCCTCCTTCCTCTTGTAAGGCTGAAACTTGATGCTACTCAGTGCCTGGCATTTCCTAGTTTACAGTCATTGCAGCAGGAAGTGTGTGTGCTTATCTTGCTCATTTTAAGATGGAGGACCTGAGCCCAAAGAGATGTGATTTACGCAGAGACACAGAACCTTCAACTAGCAGAGCCAATCCTGAACTGAGGCCCTTTGGCTACCTCCCCCCGCACCCCCCCGGGAAGCGAGTGAAGGCAAAGGACTTGCAAGCAGGTACTCAGCACCAGCTCCACTCCTTGAAGCCCCCAGGTCCCCCCTGTACACATGACAAAGCCTGCTCCTGGGGCCCTTATGCTGAATCAAGATCTGTATATCCCCCCATTGCCCTGAAGCCGGCGGCATTGGTGCGTGTCATGATGGATGTCATCTTGGCAGGGAGCTTAGAACTCAAGCTGGATCTGGGAAGATGAATCATCCTAGAAGATGGGGACTGAGGACAGGGAGGGTCCTGGCTTCCCCAGCCTGGCAGGCTTTCTCGGGTGATGGAGCCAAGAGAGGGCAGCCCCCTTTGCACCTACAGAGCAGCAGATGTTGCCACTTGCCAGAGGTGGTAAAGCGATTACCTAGCAACCAGTGCCTGGAGTGAGTCACAGGGTATTATCAGTTCCTCAGTGAAGAGGAAGTTTGCTCAACTAGAGAGAAGTGAAAGCAACTGTGTACCAGGCTCTCAGGTTCACACTCTGAGCCCCACCAACACCGCCTGGCTGAGCCTAAGGAATAGTGGGGATATAAAGCAGGGTTACTTCCCCAAGCCACCTGTGGAATTGGTGTTAGAAGTTACCAGACAGCACCAGGCTGGCACTGGAACTTCCAGGGTCTCTGCTGAAAAGCCGTGTAGGAGATGTGAAACTGAGCAAGGGACCCAACCCCAGGCTTCTCTGTCTTTTTAGTTTAACCGGCTTCTCCTTACCTCCACTCCCAGGGCCATGACTGGGGAAGGGGGTGGGGAGTTGCTCCCCTTTACTCTGTTGGTCCAAGCATGGTTGCAGACATCTTTGGGTTTCCGTTAGCATAGCTGCCACAGGCTGACCTTTCCAAAAGACATTACTAAATATAAAAGGAGAACAAAAGAAAGCTAAAAATAGGGTATACAAAGAATCAAAACAGCCTGGCTGGCAAAATACAGGTTACTGGTTTGTTTCCAGGGCTTTTGGACCCTGTTGTGCTCTGCCATTCAGTGGAGAGGGCCTCTAGGACCTGATGTTCTTGTTGTTGTTGTTGTGCTGGGAATTGAACCCAAGGCCTTATGCATATTAAACAAGCACAGCCAAGTTACATCCCTAGCCATTTTTTTAAAATGTTGAGATTAGGTCTTGCCAAGTTTCCCAGCCTGGCCTCAGACTTCACGTTCCTCCTGCCTCTCCCATCCAGAGGTCCAGCATGACTGCGTGTGCCCTTTTGCCACACTCTGGCCCCGTAGCAGTGACCTGTGTCCTTGCTTCTGGCCTACTTCTTCCTCTATCCAAGGCTCTGTGACTATATTTGTTGTGCCTTCTTCCTCGGTCCCCCACACAATTGGTGTCCACATAACTGCCTTTTTGGAGTGGGATTTTATGCTCAGTAAGCCTGGTTCTGTACCCACTCTTCACACAGTGCTTGGGCCCAACCTAGCCCACAAAGTCAGATGCCATACAAAAGGCTGGTTGTTCGCCAGCATCTGATTTTGGCAGAAACTGTAGAAGTCTCCCCACCTGGTTCTTTCCTCCCACTGGGCCCCTAGAATAGAAACTGATAAGAAGTTGGCTTGGTTGATGGAAGTTTTATGGGTGGGTTGGGGAAAAGATAGTTCTAGGTTTGGAGAAAAAATCCCAAACAACACTGTGAAGTCATGTGGTCTTGATGAAGGAAGTAGATAACCGCCGGCCACAAAGCTGTTTCCAGCCTGCGGCACCAGTTCTGTGTCCTGCCAGGTGTTGGGCAGAGCCTAGAGCAGTCGGGTCACCAGACCACTGCTGCCTGCCTGTGCATACAGTGCCCCTCCTGCATGCCAGATGTTCAGATGAAGTCACAAGAAATCCAGAGACCCTCTGCCGTAGTGGAGCATGGGGACAGGGTGGATTGGAAAAGGGAGGTTAAGCCATCAGTTACAGCCTCCTGACCCCACTCTGATGCTGTTGGAGCCCTTTGGAGAAATTTTCCCCTCTCTAAGTGGGCTTCCACCTGTGCAGCTGGGGCTGTGTCTCCTTGCAATATTGCCTGGTGTCAGAAGTAATACATTCTACCCAGGTACCACGAGTGGAGCATGAGGACTGAAAGGTGACAGCCAGAGGCCATACAAGCCCAGTGGAGGATTGGCACATTACTGGGCCTGATGACAGAGAGAACTTTGTTGTCCTCTGCACTTGCAGGTGTGACCCTGGACTAGCCAGTGAGAAGCTGCTCCTGAACTCCGGCACTGGCCTGGGGAAGGGGAGAGCACTCCGAAGGAATATGGCTGATGGGACCTCATGTCCAAGAGGTCCTCCAGCACTCTCACAGGCGGCAGTTTGATCTGTGTGTCAGAGCTTTAGGGAAAGCCCATCCTCGCATGCCAGCCAGATGCTCTGCCACTGCCCTCTGATGTGCTGAGGGCCTGGAATCCAGTTGGGTTCTGTGTCTGCCGAGACTCCACAGGCGCTGCTTGCAACTTTCCCTTCCAGAGAAGCAGTTACTGCCTGGCTTCCTGTGTCTTGAAGGTACACAGTGCTGGCCATTGGGTTGGTTCTCTTTTGTCTATTTTGTCATCGCAGAAGATGTAAGTTGAATGTTGGATTTTGAAGTCAGGTAGTTTGGTTCCAGGCCTGGGCCTCTTCCTGCCTGGAGTTTTTAGCTATAGAAACTGTTCTGGAGGCTTCCAGAAGGATAGCTTCTCCTTCTGACATATGTACTGAAGGACTCGAATGTACCCAAGCTTAGCCCCTGCAGGCCTGAGCCTTTTTGTAGGTGACCAACCTTCCAGTGCCTGCAGGTGGAGGAAAGAATGGAACACAGACCAGAGTCCACTGCCAGGCTTGAGAGGAGAAGAAAGCAGTGGTGGAAAGCAGAGGCACTGACCCCATCTTTTCCCCCTAGGTGATTCAGGAATTCTTGGCGTTACTTGCCAAGGGTTGGGATCTAGGGAAGGAATGCCCTGCTCCATCTCTACAGTTTTGTGCAGTCACCCTGACTCAGCTCCTTCCTGGGTTGGACAGCCGAGCCCAGGATTGTTCCAGAAGTCTTCTGATATAGTGGACCCTTTTATCATGCACTGATATCCTGCCTGTGGATGCATCTGTTAGAGAAGGAAGGGTTGAAGGTTATTTGGAGAACTCCACCCCCACTTTGTTTTATACTAGATATTGAATCCAGGCTATATATGCTAAGCAAGTACTCTAGTGCTAAGATACAGCCCTGAGCCTTTTAAAAATTCATTTTGAGACAGTCTTCCTAAATGACCTGTTTGGCTGAGAATTTACAATCTTCTTGCCTCAGCCTCTTGAGTAGCTGGGATTACAGGTTTGTGGCACCAAAGCTGACTTTCCTTTCCTCTCACCCCTCCTTTGGAGTGGGTGAGAAGGTAGGGGAGACTCTTTGAAGCCTCCTCTTGCTGGTTCCTCCCAAACCAGGCAGAAGAATGTGTGTGGTTTGGAGAAGCAGGGGTTGGGAAGGATGGGACTGATCAGTGTTTTTGAGAAGAGCCAGAGGGCTGCCTGCATCGGGATGAGGTTGATGGGAGTGTGGCCCTTTCCGCAGGTAAGCTTGTGAGTTGAGGGCTGCCCTCACTTCTCCTTGAAGTGCTAGCTCTGCCATCAGCACTTGTGCTTTCTTACTGAGTATTTTCCTGACCCGGACCCAGGGAGCAGGTCACCAGCTCTGCTTCTTTAAAGGGGGCAAGACGTAGGGTGCCAGTCTTGGAGGTCAGCTGTCCCTTGGCATGCCTGAGGAAGGGCAGCCCTTCTGGAGAGCGGTCACAGCCAAGAAGCCTGGATAGTGGGCAGGCCGAAGGTTTCTGGGAAGCCCTGAATACCCAGTGACCCAAAGCCAGGTGCATTGGCATATACCTGTAACCCCTGCTACTTGGGAGGCTGAGGCAGGAGGGACTATATAGGTTTGAGTCTAGCATGCACAACTTAGCAAGATGCTGTCTCAAAATAAAAAAAGGCTCAGAGGCTGGGGATTTAGCTCAGTGGCATAAATGCTTGCCTAGCAGGCACAAGATCATGAGTTTGATCTCCGGTACCAAAAATAAAATAAGATAAAATAAAATAAAAATAAAAAAGACTCAGGATGTAGCTCAGTGGCAGAGTGCTACCTGAGGCCCTGGGTGCTACCCTTAATCCTCAAAAAAATGAAAGAGTAGAGCAAAACCCCATGGCTCTGTTGCTGGACATGAGGAAGTGGGCTTGGCTGTTGCCAGACAGGAGCCATAGGCCTTCAGGGACAGGGTGGGGGTGTTAGTGATGTGATCCAGTGGGGAAGAAGGCCGATCCCCACACTAGGGCCACTCCCCACTGTGAACCAGCAAATGCTGTGTCATGAACACATCCCCTGCTTTTCTGTTATCACTCAAAGCATTCTGTAGGCAGTAGACAAGTAGAGAAGGAAAGGGAGATTCCGAAGGTCCTCAGTGAACTTCTGTTAAACATCCAGTATGAGCTGAGTGTGGTGGTGCATGCAAATAACCCCAGCACTGGGGAGGCTGAGGCAGGAAGGTCACAAGTTTGAGCCCAGCCTGGGGAATTTAGACCCTGTTTCAGGATAAAAAATAAAAAGGGCTGGGGCTGGGGATTTAGCTCAGCGGCATAAGCGCCTGCCTTGCAAGCAGGCAGTCGTGAGTTCAATCCCTGGTTCTGATAAAAAGGAAAAAGATAAAAAGGGCTAAAGATGCAAAAGAAGAGGTATTTCAGTGTGAAGGACCCTAGGTTCAATCCCTTTTCTGTCTCCCTCACGTCCTCTCTCCCTTTCTCTGCCTCTCCCTCTCTTTGCTTGTTTCTCTCTTTCTCTCTCTCTCTCTCTCACACACATAAGCACCTGCCTTTAAAGAAAATCCGAGACCTTAGTCCCTGCACCCTGGGCAGGTCCTAGCTGGTCCCAGTGGCCCTTGGAGGCAGGTGGAGGGCAGAGTTGGGAGATGATGTTCCAAACCCACGGCACTGCAGACTCCCCTCTGGCTTTTATTATTTATCTATTATTTATCTATCCTATTCTCAGCTGCCTCTGTCTGCAGAGGACTTTAGGTTTCTTCCCTTTTCTTCTCTTCTGCCTTCCTACCCACCTTCTTCTAGTCCTCTGTCTGAGGGTCCAGTCCTCCCTAGAATCTTGCTGACCTGCAGCTAGCAAGCCGTGGGTATGAACAGCTAGAGGACAGGCCTCGAGGAGCTGTTTGGAGCTCAGGCCTCTGTTCCCTTGGGTCCCAGGAAGCAGTGCCTGAGGAAGAGGTGACAGAGCCCGTTGCACAAGCTCTGCCCAAGAGTGGACACAGTCCCTTCTCTGTTCAGCCTAGGAGCAAAAACTAAGGCAGAGATGGCCATGGCCTCCCTGGAAGCTGTGCCTGCCTCTAGGTTGAGCCAGGAAGGAATTTATGAAGCAAGACAATGTCAGGCCTGGGGTGGCCAGGGCAGCACAGGAAGGGCTAAAGCCCCAGAATGCCTCCTCTGGGAAGGGGCTCTAGCCTAGAAGTGACCCTTGCAGGGCAGAGTCCACAGAACTGTGGTCCTTAACCTGCCAGCCCAGGACAACAGCCACCAAGTGGGGTGCTTTTTATAGCTAATCCTTACGAAGCCCTTGCAGAGGGGTGATGGTTACAGATAAAGACACACAGATCAGAGAGGCCACCTGGTTTATAGCAGACAAATGGTAAACCAGAATGTGAATTCAGCTTTTTCTAGGTACTTTCTTTGTGGAGCCTTTGAGTTTAGGCGATCACATCAGTGATCTGAGAGCCCTGGCTGGACAGTTAAACACTAGTAACCTGCAGGATTTGTTGGTTTTTGTGGTAGTAGGGATTGAACTAGGGTCTTGCTTGTGACAGCCAAGTACCCTGCCACCAATCTACCCCTTCAGCCCAGTGTGTGTTTCTTGGGGAAGCAACGAGAGAGTTCCATCTTTGCAACTCCAAAGACAGAATGTTCAGAACAAGGTGCTTCAGCTAGTCCTGTCCTCGAAGCTTCTCAGCTTTCCCACTGCCTCATACTTGCTAAATCTGCTTCGTACCTGAGGACTCATGTTCTTGGTGATCCAAGAGAAGTTAGAGACATGAAGAGTGGGGGGGCAGAGTTATCACTATCATCTAGATACTTACCTAATTCATAAAAATGGTTTTATGGCTTTTTGCCCCTTTCAGTACTAGGGATTGAACCGCAGCCCTTCACACTGAGCTACATTTGTAAGCCTTTGTCTTTTTTTTCCCCCCTTGAGATAAGGTCTTACTAAGTCACTAATTTGCTCAGGCTGGTCTTGAACTTGCAGTCCACCTGCCTTCGATCCCCAATGTTAGGGTTAGAGGCCTGTGCCACTACCACAGGGTCAAAGCATTTTTCCATAACCAGTATTATGATTCTTTTTTTCCCAGTACTGAGATCAACCCAGGGCATTTGACTGTGCTATATCCCCAGCCATTTTTTAAAGTTTTATTTTAAATTTTTAATTTATTTTGGGTGTTTTGTTTTGCTTTTGAGAAAGGGTCTCGCCATGTGGCCCAGGCTGGGCTCAAACTTGTGGCAGTCCTCCTGCCTCAGCCTTGATTGCTAGAACTGCAGGCATCCACCACCTCTCCTCCCAAGGCTCATTTCTCATCAGAGAGAAGCATACACGTTTTCTATTTCAGTTAAGGATCTTAGTAAATGTGGGCCAGAATTTGCTTGTTATCCAAATTAGTTCATAAACTCTGGAGGGTAGGGCCTGATGAGAGATGAGCCTTGGCAGGAGAACCTCATTTGGGGACCTCTGAATGCTATTTATGATGAGAGATCTGACCCTTGGACCCATAAATGAGGACACTTTATCTCATGCTTTTTTCTTTTTTTCTTTTTTTTTATGATAGGAGGGATTGAACTCAGAGGGCACTTATCACATCCCACGCCCTTTTCACTTTTTAAGTTGTTCAGGCTGGAGTTGAACTTGCCATTCTTCTGCCTGAACCTGCTAAATAGCTCTGATTACAGGTATGTAACCACGGTGTCAGGTCTCATATGCTTTGAAATGCTGGCTAGAGATGAGCTAAGTGGGAAGAGCCCTGTACACATGCCCAGGAAGCAGTTGATAATGCAGGTGGAGAGCCCAGGGTAGGCCTGCGGGCACTTAGATATGGAAGGGGGATGGTGCACAGTAAAGCCACAAAGAAGCAAAAGAGGCTGAAGGCAGACTCTTTGGGGTACATCTGCAACTGAAGGAAGTAGGTGGAAAGGTAAGACTCAGTCAAGCAGAGAGGCGGGAAGTCACGGTGGTGCTCAGCAGGAACAGGTAGTCAGGTGTGGCGGAGAGGATGGTGGTCAAGTTGTCTTCTTTCGATTGTTATTTCTGGGGCTGGGGATTTAGCTCAGCGCCATAAGCACCTGCCTTGCAAGCAGGCGGTCTCGAGTTTGATTGTTATTTCCGTTCCTCAGGTACTGATATAGACAGTCCAAGGGCACAGCTGTGATGGCTTGAGAGGCAGAGGTCCAATAATTGCTTGAATCCAGGAGTTGAAGGCCAGCCTGAGCAACACAAAAAGATCCCATCTCAAAAAAATAAATAAATTAAAAAAAATAAAAAATTAGGGGCCTGGAATTTTTGCCCTTTCTCTTTTTTTTTATTTTGAGATTGGATCTAAATCATTAAAATGCCCACTTTGGGTTTAAACTCATGATCCTCCAATCTCAGCCTTCCAGAGTATGGAGATTAAAGCGTGTGGTACCAGGTCTACTGAAATTTTAAAATGCTGTGCTAGTTGGAGATGGTGGCACATGCCTGTAATCCCAGCACTCTGGGAGGCTGAGGCAAGAAAAAAAAAAAAAAAAAGTTCAAGCCCAGCCTGGAAGCAGTGACTTAATGAGACTGTGTCTCAAAATAAAACATGGGCTGGGGTTATAACTAAGTGCAGAGACCCTGGATTCAGTCCTAATACTGCATGAATAAGTAAGTAAATCAAATAAGCAAGTGAGCAAGTGATTTGCTGCTTGGTGACAACCTTGAATCTGGCTCTGGAATCCACTGATCTTCTGAGTCATATTGCAGTGTCAGGCTGGGTCTGCTGCAGGCCGACTGGGATTTGGTGAGAGTGGGGTGGGTCTTTCATCACTGGTGTCCTGTGGCTGGTATGCATATTTCACTAGCCAGGGGAAAGACTGAAATGGCCAAGAGTTATGGAGCTGCCCTTGCTCGTGAAGGCCTGCTCAGCCCACAGCAGAAAGCCCCTGTTGTCATAGGGGCTCCCACCCCTCTGGGGCTTGGAATGAAGGTGGAGGTGGAATGTGTTAATTGGGACTTTTGATCATTCCACTCCAGGATTTCCCCCACTGCTTCCCTCCCCTCGGTGTGCTGGCTGGAGTTCTATCACTCTTGTTACAGATGGTTTGATATTCCTTCCCCAGAGACAGGTATTGGCAGGGATCCCCAGTTCCCTGGTGTGAATAGTTTAATCCAACCCATCCCATCAAGATGGCACTGTAAATTTATACTCTAAACACACAGCAGTCGAATATAAAAAGATAAAATTCTAAAAGCCATCCTGCCCTCGCTGTCTTCCCACCCCAACCTCCTGTGCAGCAGATAAACATCCCCATGAGAACTGGGCCAGGAACACAGAGCTGCAGGCTGCTGGTCTCCGAGTCCAGAGGCAGAAACTGAGGGAGCAGAAGGCTACAGTGCTCCACGGGAGGTGTGCTGTGAAAGTCGGTGCTGCCTGAGGCCAGGGGCTGGGAAAGGGAACAGCAGAAGAAGGTTGTAGCCCACCACCCCCTCAGGCTGTGGCTTATTTAATGATACTGAGGGATTTAACCAGATAGCCTGGGCCTCACCTCAGCTGATGCTACTAGATTTGGCTCTAGACCTTGGATCCACAGACCTAGGGAGGCAAATGTGAAAACCCCTGGACAGGGAAAAGTAAAATATAAAAGGTAGTTAAGATGAACTTGTAATGAAGTTCTGAAACAAGCAGGGAAAGCATGAAAAAGAAGAGACAAAACAAAAGAAGAATTTACCCTAGAAGTAAAAAATAACAGAGTAATTGGAAGATGTCCTTAGTATGAACAGGTTTTAGGACCTTCAAAGAGATAAAACAGTCCTTCAAAGAAAGAAAATTGGGCAAAAAATATATATATATGAATATAACAATGTTCCATATTAATAATTCTAGGAATGGTGGTGAGTGCTTGTAGTTCTAGCTCCTTGGAGACTGAAGTAAGGAAACTCAGAGTTCAAGGCCAGCCTGAGCTACATACACAGCACAGCGAGAACCTGTCTCAAAACAAATCTAAAAACGAAAACTAGCATCAGTAGACTTGGAAGCAGTAGGTAAACCTTAGCCTAGTTGGGAGATATCACTGAGGGATTCAGCTGGGATGCAGCACACGTGGTGGACAGATGGAGAGCTTTAGCGTGTCTAATAGGAATCCCGGATATGAATAAAGGAGATGACAGTACTTGAAGGAAGAATGGGTAAGAATTCTAGATTTGAAGCAGGACGTGGTGGCGCACACATGTATTCCCAGTACTCCGGAGACTGAGGCAAGAGGCTCACTACAAGTTTGAGGCCAACCTGGGCTACAAAGTGAGTTCAAGGCCAGCCTGAACTATGTAATGAAACTCTGTCTCAAAAATAATAAGGTTGGGACTGGGGATTTAGCTCAGTGGCATAAGTGCCTGCCTTGCAAGCAGGCGGTTGTGAGTTTGATCCCTGGTACCGATAAAGAAAAAAATAGTAAGGTTTGAAGTCTTTCCGGCTGTGGTGGTGCATGCCTGTAATCCCAGCACTCAAGGAGGCTGAGGCAGGATTGCTACAAATTCGAGGCCAGCCTGGGCTACATAGAGTGTTCAGGGACTACCTAAACTACAAAGCGAGACTCTGTGTCAACAGAAAATAAACAAAAGGCTGGATTTGAAGACATAATGTGAAAATCAAACAATGTCTCATTAGACGAAATACAATGAAACTGTAAAGAGGATGATAACTTGCAGAGGACAGTGCGGAGGTAGCTCGTTGGAACAGTACTTGGTTAGTACTTTGGAGGCCGTAGGTTCAATCCCCAGCTCTCTACTAAAGGAAAAAAGAATTCAGAGGATTGGCAATGAGTCTTTCAGATGGTCTCTCATCAACATTTGATGCCAGAAGATAGCAGAGGTAGGTCTTGGGGCCATGTGTGGTGGCTCACACATATGTCCCACACTTGGGAGGCTGAGGTGGAAAGACTTATAAATTCAAAGCCAGCCTGGGCTACATAGTCAGTTCAAGGCTAGTCTGAAGTATCTAGTGAGACCCTGTCTCCAGGAAACAAACAAACAAGCAAACACAGAAGCATGTTTTCACTCAAGAGAGTGACACACCAAGCTGAGCGGTGATGAACCCTCTACTCTCAATTCCTTGGGAGGCTGAGGCAGGAGGACTGCTTAGCCTAGGAGTCCGAGGCCAGCCTTTGTGCTATAGCAAGACCGGTCTCCCTGTCTGTCTGTCCTTTTCTCTATGGGTCTCTGTGTCACTAGGATTGAACCCGAAGCCTTGTACTTGACACAGCACCTGTAGTAGGTAGTTTAAAATGAGCAGTGCCCCGCCTCTTTTATTTATTTATTTGTTTGTTTTTTGTGACAGGGTCTCACTATATAGTTCTAGCTGACTTTAAGCTCACTTATGTAGCCCAGGCTGGCCTTGAACTCATGGCAGTTCCCCTGCTTCCCAGCGCTGGGATTCCGGGCATGCTCCACCACACCCAGTTATAAATTTTATTTTGAGAGGATTCACTACATTGCCTGGGCTAGCAATAGTCCTCCTCATCCTCCTGAGTACCTGGGATCGCAGCCATGTGCCTGGCACTCTCAGGAGTCCCTGCTGAGGAACAGGAAGGGAGAGGACAGGAGGTGAGGAGAAGAGCAGGAGGAAGAAAAGACATGGACACATCATGTTGGTAAATTTATTGACGGTGTATCAGGATGCTTTCAGCTACAAATAACAATAATCCAGTGATTTAAACTCAAGCCTGTTGAGTCTGTGAGTGTTTCTCTGTGGTAGGGAGCCTGCTTAGTAAAGATGAAGCCTTGGATTCACCCCCTCTCCCCCATTAGATTAGCTGATAACCCAGAAGGATGGAGGTAGGGAGTCCTGGAGTTGGGGCAGTCGTGCAGTATCACCATGAACGACCCTGGCGCTATCTTCTCTGCCATTTACAGGTATAAGATGTTACTCTTTATGGTTGCAAGATGACTGCTATAGTTCCAGACATTGCATCACCACCCTTTAACATCTCAAGCAGGAAGGCAGGGTGGTGCCGAGAGTAATGAAGCTTTCTCCTTATGTATCTTTTTTTGGGAGGAAGGGGAGAATTTTTCCAAGACAGCCCTAAGATAGCTGCTTAAGTCTCCTTGGCCTAAGTAGTTCTGTCCTTAGGCCAATTCCTGCTGAAAAGGAAAGGCTGGCTGTGATTGGCTTTGACAATGTTGCCTCATCTCCTAGGACTGGATCCTAAGCTGCCTGAGCAAGCCTGGAGTCTTGGCAGGAAAAGGAGGGCAAGTGAGCAACCAACAGTGTCAGCCGCAGATGGCAGGACGCAAGGCAGAAACCCAGCGTTGACTGGGCTTTTGGTTTTTAAAAGGAAAACTAGAACTGTTAGCCTCATCATCAAGGAAGAGTAAAGGCGAGGATTCCATTGTTAAGTCACACCGTGTCTCTGCCTTGTTGAGGAGAACGGCACTGCTGGAAGATGAGACTTCGTGGGGAAGGTGTGTATGTGCTGGAAATTGATGATGATCACCACGGGGTGTGGGGCAAGAGGAGCGTGAGTTCCAGGCCAGCCTGGGCTACTGAGCGAGGCCCTGTCTCCAAAAACAGAAAACGAAGGAATGAGTAAATAAGAGAAATAACTCTTCCTTCCTTTGAACTCAGGGGCTCCACACTGAGCTGTATTTTCAGCCTATTTATTTGTTTGTTTAGGTGTTTTTTTTTTTTTGGTACTGTGGGATTAAACTCATGACCTCACGCACCTGGCAGGTGCTAATGCCACTGAGCTAAACCTCCAGGCCTTGTTTAGGTCTTTTGAAACAGGGTCTCGCTATGTATTCCAGGCTGGTGTTGAACTCATGTAGCCAAGCCTGGCCTTGAACTCTCAGCAGTTATCCTGCCTTAGCCTCCCAAATGCTGGGATTGCAGGAAAAATTCTCCCCCTTCCTCCCAAAAAAAGGATTACCAGGCCCAGCAAGAAATAGCATTTCTAAATGGGGAGGAAAAAAGTGGTGTAGAGGAGCATAATGTATCAATGCACTGAAAGGAAAAACAGTAGAGAAAATGCAGATGGTAACAGATGCAAGTACCTACCTGTACTTGGTTATGCTCATGTATTTTTTAAAACCACCAGACCATCAGATTAGACAAAAGTAAACAAGAAGTGGCCTGGCTCAACCGAAACCACACTACCCTTCTCTCTGTCTGTCTGTCTGTCTCTCTCTCTGTCTCTGTCTCTGTCTCTGTCTCTCTCTCTCTCTGTCTGTCTGTCTCTGTCTGTCTGTCTCTGTCTCTGTCTCTCTTTGTCTGTCTCTCTCTGTCTCTGTCTGTCTCTATCTCTCTGTTTCTGTCTCTCTGTCTGTCTGTCTGTCTCTCTCTGTTTCTGTCTCTCTCTGTCTCTCTGTCTCTGTCTCTCTCTCTGTCTCGGTTTCTCTTTTCTTTTTTTGTAGCTTGAGGTCTTCTGTTGTAGTCCAGGCTGGCCTTGAATTCACTGTGTATTTGGGGGGCTTTTTATTTATTTTTGTTTTTTGTGACAGTGTCTCATATGCAGCTCACCACGTAGTCTAGGCTGGCCTCAAACTCACAGCAGCCCTCCTGCCTCTGCCTTCCACGTGCTGGGATTACAGACTTGCACCTGGGGCCATCGATACATCTCTGACCACTGTATTCCTTGCCCCATTTTTCCCCTCCCCAACCCTTTCTGCCTGGCCTATCTGCCTCGCTTTGAGATAACTTTGTTCTTCAACGGTCTAGAATCTTGACTTTACTTTCTGCCTATACCCGCCCCCTCCAGCAAACGGGTTCTTTCCTGGGGGAGCAGGGCAGACTCTTTAGGGATCTAAAGGGACCTCCTATCCTGGCTCCTCCCCTTTCTCCCCCTCAGGACCTGCGTTCCTCTGTCAGAGGCTCCCTGCCCCAGGGCTATGGACCTGCTAGAGGCTGTGACTTCAGGGTGCAGTACTAGAAAAGACTGATGGTTTATTTTTTATATATATATGTTTTTTTTGTCTTTCTTGAGACAAAGTTTCACTGTATGGTTCAGATGGGCCTTGAACTCACTTTGTAGCCAGGCTGGCCTTGAATTCACAGCAATCCTCCTGCTTCAGCAGCCCGAAGTGCTGGGATTACAGGCGTGTACCACTGCACCTGGCTTGATGATTTATTTCTTAACTGAAGGTTAGTTAGCTAGAGTCCCTGTTCTTGGTTTGAAGAGATGACTTAGCTCTGACTTTCTGACTTGGCTGTGAGCTCCAGGCAGCATCTGAGGTACCACAGCTGAGTTCATACTGGAATCAAGTTGAGGCCAGGTGTCCAGCTGGACGTCAGAGGCTGCCCAGAGGTTGTGCAAGGGAGCGGAAGCACCTGAGTCACTTGCTGAGTTGGGAGGGGTCTGGGCCAGGGCCAGGGCCAGGGCCAGGATGTTGCAATGTGATGACTTGAGTTAACCAAGCACACAGAAGTGAGGCAACGCTTCTCAGGCGTATCATGGACACGACTTGACTCGCTGAGTTTCAACTGTGTGACAGAGACAGGCACCAGGTCTCTTCCTCCAGGTAATGTCTAGCCCGGTGGGACACACTTATTATAGGTGGGTCACACCTATAGTCCTCATACAGGGAAATTGAACTCCTGACCTGCTGGGTTCCTACTCTCACTTCAGGCAATGAAATCTAGAACCAAAGAGGAAGTTAGGAGTTTTACTGAAAATAAGCATAGCTCCTGGATTTCCAGGTGGGGATCCTGAGTGAGTGGCCACTCAGGACTAGTTTATACGGCAGAGTCCCACCGTGAGTACAGTGTGGCCGATCACAATCCACTACAGGATTACAAGTATAGCCACTTAGGTAATATTGCTGCAGTAGGAAGATGAGTCATGTAGCAAGGGTGCAGGAAAGAACCGAGGCATTTTTGGGGAGGCATGGGTCAGGCTGTTCTGGTTACCCACTTGGACATCTGATGCCTAGCTGGACTTACTGGCCCAGCTCGGGCTAATTATAGTATAATCTCAAATTATTGTTTTTCCCTTAGGGAGGGATGAGGGCCAGGCCACTGGATCTCCATCTTGAGGCCTGGCTGTCTTCAGATGCTCCCCCAGCTAGCCACAGTGCTGATGTCTTTCTTGTTTTGTGCTGACTTCCTTGAGGGCACAGTCTCGGACTCTATATGAATTTCTGTCTAATTTAGCTGTTTGTAATAATCCCAGCCCTGAAAGAGGCTGAGGCAGGAGGATTACAGGCTTAAATAATCTCCCCTGGGGAGTTTAGTGACTGTCTCAAAAAAATAAGGGCTGAGATGGAGCTCAGTGGTAGAGTGCTCCTGGGTTTCATCCTTAGCACCCCCAATAAATAATAACAGTAACAGTAATAATAATGACAGATTTCCCAGGGCACCTTCACCAGGGATGGCAGTCGCCTCACCTAGGAAGCAGGGAGTTTACTGGGGTGCTAGGGCGGGCAGGGATGGGGGAGCGGGGAGGCTTCGGGTGGCTGGGGAAAGCCTGTTTGGAAAGCACTGATCTTGGAGTCTTCCGCCTGGCTGACCTTGTTCAGCTGGCCTGGGACTCCTGAGAATACTAAATGAGAGGCTATCCCTGGAAATGCCCGCATGCTCAGAAAGCATCGCGCCCGTTGAGTAATACTCTGTGGTTTGCTGCCTTTGGAGTGAAGCTCGGAATGTTCCCTGGCTGCGTGTAAGTGGCTCGGTCAGTCTAGGCCTCAGCTTTGGTCCCCTCTCCAGCCCTCCCTGGAGACAGTCCCCATCCTCTGTCCTCAAGGCCTTGTTCTGACATTTCTTTTCTCTGCTTGCCAAGAAGGTTGTGTTCAGCTGTGCTCCTCTGAGGCCGTGCCAGCATGTGCTTCATTAGGTTGATTTTGATGGCTGGCCCCCTGCTCCTGGGCTGATAGAGAATGGCTCTGGAGCTACCACAGCCTCCCCAGCATCCCCGCTATTCTGTGTTCCCCAGTCCTCTGCTCCTGTTTTTCCTTCCCTTTACCTGCGGGCGAGTGAAGGCCTCTTTGAGCTTCCCTTGTCCTTGCTCCCTGGGAGCCACCCAAGCATGAATCCTCCTGGTGGAAGGATGACAGCCCTGCCCCCGACCAGCTCCATCCTGGCTACCTCTTCCTCCTTCAGCCTCAGCAGTTTGAGATTGATCAGCATTTCGGGGGATGGTTATTGTTACTATGGTTTCCAAATTTGTCAAATTTGTGACCACAAACCTCTTAGGAGACCATAACGGCTTGGGTGAGGTGGTGCACATGTATAATCCCAGCACTCATGCTGAGGCTGGAGGATTGCCATGAGTTTGGAAACAGCCTGGACCACATAGTGACACCCTGTCTCAAAACAATGAAAACATAAAAAACCTTTAGCTTCGGGCTGAGAGTGTAGCTCAATAGTGTAATGCTTGCCTAGCATGCTTGGGTTTGATTCTTATTGTAAAAAACAAATAAAAAAACAAAATATATATGTATACACACACAATAGGGAAGAGGTTTTTCTTATGGGAGGCAGGCTGGTGAACTCTGGGCTCAAGTGATCAATCCTACCTCAATCTCCCAAGCAGCTAGAACTACAGGTGTATGCATTACCACTGTGGCCGACTTGGAAGGAATGAATATGTACAAACGTAGACCAGCAGGGCATGGTACACACCTGTAGCCCTGGGGAGGCTGAGGCAGGAGGATCAGAGGGGCTTTTTGTTTTTTTTGGTACTGGGAATCGAACTCACAACCTCACGCCTGTCAGGCACCACTTGTGCTGCTGAGCTATATCCCTGGCCTGGATCACAAGTTTAAAGCGAGCCTGGGCAATTTAGCAAGTTCCCATGACAATGGGTTATGAGCCCTGGGTGCGTTTCCCAATATGTGCACACAGGCACACACCACACACACACACACACACACACACACACACACACTACCATAGCATTACCTCTTATAGCTATTTCACATCCATCTCTCTAAAATCCCACCATCCTTGGTGTTCAGGCTCCTCACATCTGCTTTGCCTCTGGTTCCTAGATAACCCTTCCCCAGGCGTCCTCTTCATCCCGTCCCCTTTTGCTGCTCAAGGATTTTGCTCCTCAGCCTCCTCCTTACATCATAAATGTGTCCTTTGTGAATCCTCATGAGCATACACACGTTCTGCAATAGCTCCCAGTATAACCCTCATGCCACCATGTCACTTTCTTACATTCCTGTCCACCCTCCATTTCACTGCTGCAAAATGAACCTAGGGTGTTTCCTCTGAGCTATGTCCCCAGACCTTTAATTTTATTTATTTATTCATTTTTAATTTCGAGACATACTTGCTAAGTTGCTCAGATTCAAACTTGCAATCTTCTTGCCTCCCTTGGCTGAAATTATAGGCATGTGCTACTGCCCCTAGAACCTTTCTTCTTTTTTTTTAATGGCATTTTTTGTTAGGCTATAATTCACATTCTATACAGTACTTTTTTTTTTTTTTTGGTACTGATGATCGAACTCATAACCTTGTGCTTGCCAAGCAGGCACTTAGGCCTTTGAACTAAATCCCCAGCCCTCTCACATACTACACGGTTCACCCACTTGAAGTGTTCCTTTGTTTTAGTACGAGAGATTTAACCCAAGGAGCACTGAGCTATCCCCAGCCCTTTTTATTTTAAGACAGGGTCTTGATAAGTTGCCCAAGCTGAGCTTGAACTTTCAGTCCTCCTGCCTCAGATTCTTTTTTTTTTTTTTTTTGGTCTTTTTTCTTTTTTATCGGTACCGGGGATCGAACTCACGACTGCCTGCTTGTAAGGCAGGCCCTTATGCCGCTGAGCTAAATCCCCAGCCCCTGCCTCAGATTCTTGAGTAGCTAGGATTACAGCAGAGTGTCACCAAGCCCTGCTAATTTAGTGGTTTTTAATCTGTTCACATGGTTGTGCAACTGTCACAAATGTATTTCATCACCCAAAAAGAAACTACCCCAGCAGCAGCCATTCTCTGTTCTTCCCCAACTCCAGCCCCAGTAGCCAACAGTGTTCTTTGTATAGATTTGCCTAATCTGGATTTTTGTTGTTGTTTTGTTTAAGATTGTCTCTTTTGTGGCTTAGGCTGGCCTTGAACCCACAGCCATCCTCCTGCCTGAGTCTCCAAAGTACTGAGATTATAGGTGAGTGCCACTACACTTGGCATTCCCTCCCCCAAGGATCTTTTGCTATGAATTCAGGCTGGCATTGTACTCACTGGCCTGGGCTGGTCTTAGACTTGAGGTGACCCTCTACCCTCCAGCCTCAGCCTCCAGAGTCTTGAGGTTACAGGCATGCACCAGCATACCTGGCTGTTCTGGACATTTCATATAAATCATCCAGGATGATTGTTTTTTTCACTTACCACAATGTTTTCAAGGTTTATGCGTACATTTGAGGTGCATCAGAACTCTGTTCCTTTTTTTTATGGCTGAATAGTATTTTGTTGCATGGATATATTCGGTTTATTAATTTATCAGTTGATGGAACTCTGCACTGTTTCCTCTCTAGAGAGATTATGAATAAGACTGGTATAAATCATTTGTGTACACATGTGTGACAGAGAGAGACAGGTGATAAAATCTAGGGACCCTCTATCACCGAACTACATTCCTTGCTTTTTAAATTTTGTGACAGGGTCTTGCTGAGTTGCCTAGGCTTACCTCATATTTACTACTGTCCTGCTTCAGCCTTTCATGTAGCCAATATTATAGATGATTTCACCATGCCCAGCATGTATAAGTTTTTATGTGGATGTATGTTTTCATTTCTTGTGGTTATGTAGCTAGGAGTGGAATTTCTGATTCATAAGATAATTCTGTGTTTAACTGTTTGAGGAACCCCCAGACTGTTTCAACATTTCTACCAGCAATGTATGATGGTGATAGTTTCTTATTTATTGTAGCCACCCTAGTAGATAGGAAGTAGTAATTTGATTGTGTTTTTCTGGTTTGGGGGATCAAATTCAGGGCCTTTGCACAGAGCTGCATTTGCAGCCCCTCCCCCCCCCCCCCCCGCCCATCCTTTATTTTGAGGCAGGGTTTCACTGAGTTATCCAGACTGGATTTACACTTTCGCTTCTCCTGCCTCAGTCTCCCAGAATGCTGGGGTGACACAGAAGCCACTGTCGTCCAGCCTGTGTGCAGTTTTGATTTGCACTTTTCTGAGGAAATGAGCATCTCTTCCTGTGGGTGTTGGCATCAGGCCACACCCTGGGTGACCCTTCCTCTCAGTTAGCCCCTCCCTAGATAATTTCTTTAGTTCTAGAGCTTTAAAAATGAACTGTGTGGGCTGGGGATTTACCTCAGTGGCATAAGCACCTACCTTGCAAGCAAGTGGTCATGAGTTCAATCCCCAGTGCCGATTAAAAAAAAAAAATGAACTGTGCTCTGGTGACTCTCAGATGTATTCCTCCGCCTCTGACCACATCCAGGAGTTTAAGATGTGCGACCGACTGCCTGTTGTCATTTGCACGTGGGAGTCTAAAAGGCATCCTGAATTTAACCTGTCACCAACAGAAATCTTAGCCCCCCCCCCCAAATCCATAAATGTCCTCTCTTTTCTGTATCGACATCCACCAGCTTGCTTGAACCACAGCCTCCATGTCTGTCCGATTCCTGTCTCTCCTGTCATCCGCATTCCCTGCCTCCCGCAGCATTCCTGTCGGCTCTGATGCTCAGCCGGCATAGTTCCTTAGTAAAATGCTTTAAGGCCAAGGAGCTCATACCTATAATCCCAGCTTTTTGGGAGACTGAGACAAGAAGATTGCAAGTTTGAGGCCAGCCCGGGCTACAAAGTAAGACAGTGTCAAATAAAAACAAAAGAAACAAACATATTTTAACAACAAAAAAAGGGGGAAGGGGCAGTCAAGGATATAGCTCAGCAGCACAGGTGCCTGCCTGGCAAGCACAAGGTTGTGAGTTTGATGCTTGGTACCAAAAGAAAAAAAAGCTTTTAAGAAGCCAAAGCCTGATGGTAGGACATGTGCTTAGCTTAGCGTAGGTGAGGTCCTCAGTCTGATGCCTAGTACTCCTCCTTCCAGATTCAGATTTTGTTATGAAATGCACATTTAAAATTGTGTCTGTGTGTGTGTGTGTGTGCGCGTGCGCGCGCGGCGCCCGTTTCCTTTGCAGTACTAGGCCTTCAATCCAGGACCTGCACAATGAGAACTGTATCCCCAGTGCTGTTCTGTTTTTTTGTTTGTGTTTTATTTATTTATTGTTTGTGTTTTGAAACAGGGTCTCACTATGTAATTCAGGCTCATCTTGAACTGACTGTAACCTAGGCTGGCCTTGAACTCAAAGTGATCTTCGGGCCTCAGCCTACAGAGTGCTGGGATTACAGGCATCTGCCACCATGGCTGGCTATTTTTAAATTCTGAGACAGGATCTTGGGTCTTGCGTAGTTGCCCAGGGTGGGTTTGAATTTGCCATTGTTTTGCCTCTGCCTCCCCAGGTACTGGGATTATAGGCACATCTAGTTTATATGTGTACTCTTTAAAGAGAGAACATAAAAATTACTCTTGAATCTCCCACCAGGATGAAGAAGCAATATATTACCTATGTTCCCAAAGCCTCTGCTTGATTTTATTTACCTTCCTTTCCCTTCCAGAGAAAGCTCCTGAATTCTGAGTAGTCCCCAGACCTCCCATATTGTTTTATCTACACATAGAGCATAAACAATGTCTTCCTTATCTTGGCATATTTTAAACTTTTCACAGATTCATGCTGTGGGCAGTCACTCATGATGTAAATTTTTGCTCCACATATTTTTTTTTGGTCATATTTATCCCTTTTGATGTCTGAAACTGGAGTTCATTTTTAGCACTTGTCTTAAATGTACCACAATTTATCCATTCTGTTTTGATGGACATTTGGGTTGTCTGCAGTTCTTAAGTATTACACGGTGCGGCTGAGAACTTTCTTACACGTATCGCCTGTTGCACATATATACCTGGTAGTGGAAAGACCACAAAATGCACACCCACCAGAACGCCTACCATCAAAAGATTGAAAGCGTCAGGGTTGTGAAACAAATGAAACTGTCATCCGTTACTGATAGGAATGTAAAACACTACAGTCACGTTGGCAAATCATCTGATCATTTCTAGCCAAACTAAACACATACCTAGCCTAGGACCCCAGTGATTCCACTCCCAGATGTTTACCCATGACAGATGAGAGTGTGTGTCCACAAAAAGACTAGTACAAGAAATTCACGGCAAAAGAGAGAGACAGAGAGCCAGTAAAATTAGTGGAAAATTTTAAAAAACAAAAAAATTCATGGCAATTTTAGTACTAACAATCAAAAACTAGTTACTACTCAGTGTCCAGGTGTCCAGACATGGAAAAGGACACATCATTAGTGCAGCAGCGTGCACAAGTCTCTAGCACATTATGGTGAGCAGAAGGGGCTGGGTACACATGGGAACAGCACACATGTCCCAGGAAGCTCAGGAGCAGGGACAGCTCACCTCTGGTGCCACAAGGCCGAAAAGTAGGGGGACAGTTAAGCCAGGAGCAAAGGGAACTCCTGGAATGGCGGATGAGTCCTGTGTTCTAAAGTGCAGGGTCACATCGATGGTCACAGGTCAGACTTTGTATTGAAAGAGCTCTGCATTTTATCATATATGGATTAAACTACAAAAGAGAGGACCCTTTAATCCCAGCTATTTGGGAGGCCGAGGTAGGAGGACTACAAATTTGAGGCCGACTTGGGCCATTTATTTATTTCTTGCTTTCATTTTTATTTTATTTTTTGAGACAAAGTCTCGCTATGGATTTCAGGCAGACCTTGAATTTGCAGTAATCTTCCTGCCTCATATAGACGTTTGCAAGATCCTGTCTCACAGTGAATATTAAGAAGGCTGGGGATGTAGCTCAGTGGTAGAGCTCACTGGGTTCAAGCCCCAGTACCACAAAAAAAGGAGGGAATTGTCCCAAGGGGGGGACTAGTCACATGAGTGAGTTTTGGCGAAAGGTGCATGCGGTCCTGTTGTTGGGGTTCAGTTTAAGCTTCAGATCTGTTCGGTATGATGAGCAAACAGAACTCACTAACTTTGTAATTCAGTAACCCTCCACACTTTTGGGTGAGAAACGGTTTCTTCCCACCATCCCCACCGCTGAGAAGGGGAAGCAGTTTCCAGGATGAAGAGCCTGGAAAGTCATGAAATAAACTCAAAATTGAGGAACTTTCTGGTCTCCTATTCTTTGTAGACACCGTATTTTCTGTGAGGAAGGTGGTTTTTAATGTTTTTTGTTGTTGGTATTGAGAATTGAACTAAGGACTTTGTGCTGGCCAGGCAGGCACTTATCTGCTGAGCTATATCCCTGGTTTTAATCTGTTTTAAAACAAAGCATAGGGTCAGGCTTTTAGCTCAGTGGCACAAGGGTACCCTTGGCATGTACGAGGTTGGGAGTTCCATTCCTAGTATGTGTATGCACGCACATGCACCCACACACACAACACACACACACACACACACACACACACACACACACACAAAAGCATAAACTGGGCATGTTGGCACACTCCTGTAATCCCAACCCTAGGGAGCCTGAGGCAGGAGGATTATTTCAAATTCAAGACCAGCCTGGGTTACAGAGGAAGCCCAAGGCCTGCCCAGACTGCATAGAGAGACCTTGTCTCAAAAAGACAAAAAAGCTGAGCATGGTGGTGCATACCTGTAATGCCAGCAATCAGGAGGCTGAGGCAGGAGGATTGTCGAGAATTTGAGACAGCCTGGGCTATAAAATGAGCTCAAGGTCAGCCTGAACTGCACAGTGACACCCTGTCTCAAAAACAAGCAAAACAAAAAAAAAGAAGATAAAATCCTCAAAAAATAAAACACACATACCCCATGGGGATATATTCATGTCCATTTTAAGTGATCTTCCAAAGCATTATACCAGTTTCCAGTGCCACCCATGAGTCTTACTGGTGTGTGTGTTTTATGCTGGGGATTGAATCCAAGGCCTTTGCATGAGCTACTTAATTCCCCAGACTGTGTTCAAACTTAGAGTCCCCTGCCTCAGCCTCCCAGTGTGCTGGGATTATAAGCATGTAGCACCACGTTCAGCTCCTCACTCTTTTTTTGGAGACAGGGTCTTGCTGTGTAGTGTAGGCTGGCCTTGGATTTGTGGCAATCCTGCCTCAGCCTCCTGAGTGCTGGGATCACAGCCATTTGCCACCATGCCCAGCTCCTCACTGATTGTTCTCTCTCTCTCTCTCGCTCTTTCTCTGTCTGTCTGTCTGTCTGTCTCTGTCTCTCTGTCTTTTCTTGGTAGGGTTTCACTTTGCAGTTCTGCCTGGCCTTGAACTCACTTTGTAGCCCAAGGTAGCCTTAGACTTGCTTTGATCGTCCTGCTTCAGCTTCCCAAGTGCTGGGATTATAGGCGTGTGCCACCGCACCCAACCCTGTTTTTAATACTCCACATTTTTTCCAAAGTCTTGGCCCTCTGAGTATTTTAAACAGTTCACTCTGAAGATCCATTTTAAAATCGAAATCAGGTCATGACACATTCCTACTCAGAACCCTCCCATCAGATTTGTGATAAATCCTAATCAAGCATCCTGGCTTTTTCTCACAAGCTGGCCTTAATACAGTGCTATTTCTTTCTTTTTCTTTTCTTCTTTAGGGTGCTGGGGATGGAACCCAGGGCTTCATGCCACACCCCAGCTCCATACCATGCTTTAGGCCCAGTTGGTTTCTTCCTAAAGCTCTTTTCATTCCTTTTCTCCTCTCCCAGGTCCCAGTTTCCCCCTGAACAGCATGTGTTATTGCTTTTGTCTCTGTGATGGCGGACTGTAAGCTTGTGGCCTGGGCTGGGGCGTCCTGTTCCACCCTGTGTCCCCAATGCGGCTTTGGCCCCTTGGTATCTGGGATGAACCCAGGAGTACGGACCTGCTTCCCTTCGCTGGCAGCAGAGGAGGGGGCTGGTGCCAAGCTGTGTAACTTGTCCTCTGCATTTTACATGGGGTGAAGCATGGGCTTGTTGTGAATAATGAGAGTGCAAGGGAGAGATCCCGGGTAGGCAGTGGGCCAGAGGGGGAAATGCGACCAGAAGGCCAGCTCTGGGTGACTGCTGGGTTTGTAACGCATGTCCAGGGGCCTCTAATGCTTTCTGCCCTCCCTGTGCCTGGATTCCCCCTCAACACAAGTTGAGCAGCTTCAGCTCCCAGGAACATCCTGGTTGTTCCATGAGCAAGGGCTTTTGCCGGGGACTCCAGTCCTGCTCATCCCAAACACATTGAACTAGGCATTTTCCTCTCAGTAAAGCAGTCTAGTTACCTCGGATGCCCCAATTGATTTAGAATCCCCTGGCTGAGATGTTCCCTCTGGAAACCTGTGCCAGCTTCCCCCGAGCCCTGCCTCCACCGTGACACTGTGGAGCTGCCACCCATAAACCAGGTCTCCACAACAGTGGCCCCTGTGTCCCTTGCCTGGTCTGCAAAACCACTGCCTCCCAGGGGTCCCCGAGCAGTGGAGGGCTCTTCTCAGCTCCAGGAGGCTTGAGTGGGCCCTGCAATGTCAAGCTTTTCCTTGCATGCTGGCTGTGGAAACAGGCAAGGGACAGCTGGCCCTGCTTTCCTCCCTGTGCTCTGCTCAGCCAGAGGCCACTTGTAGATTGTGATCTGCTGAATGGCCACAGAGAGCATCGGAAGAAGCACATCCCAGTCAGTGCTGCTGGCGGTGAAGCCTCATTTGTGACCCCGGGAAGCCAGCCTGTGTCCGTCCTCCCTTTCCCCTCCGGCCTTGCTGTCTGTGCTCTGACCCATCCCAGATCCCAGGCTCTGGAGTTAGCTGGGCGAGGCTCAAAGCTCACCACCACCCCTGAGGCCATGACTTTTAAATGAAGGAATCCAATTTTCTCTTCTGTGTGCATCGTTTTCCTCCCCTGAGTGATCTCCACGCTGCAACTTGATGGTTCCATTTCCCGATGGCTTTGTGGTTTGGCTTGGCCCCAGAAATCTGATCTACCACGAATGGAGGGGGCAGTTGAGTTTCTTGAACACATAGCTTTGGAGATCTGTGCAGCTGGCAGCGGCAGCCAGCAAACCCCAGTAAAGGTGGCCGAGCTTTCAACCAGGAGAGGGAGTGGCCCCAGGGCTGGGTCAGAGCTAGGGTGGGCCAGTTTGGAGAGGAGATAGTTCTGAGATCGTCAAGACATGGATTCAAGAGCCTTTCCTTAAGGCTACTGCTCAAATACTATATAAGTGGCCTCTTCTCCCCATTCTTGTCTGCCAGGGCAGCTTGGGGTCTCAGCCCCACCAGAGATCCCGGTGTTCATTTCATCCATGGATGCCCGGAGGGCTAGTCTCTGGGTCCTGAGTCTGGCAATTACAACCTCCTGACACAGTCAGCCCCTGAACCCCACCCCAGAGCTGGAGGAGTTGTTTATAGTTTACTTGCATTTAGCCAACTCAAAAATGTTTCCTGGATAATCCACATGGGGAGAGAAGTGGGGTAAGTTGCAGGACTTGGGCCCAGCCCTCCCTTTTTACTGGGAGACCCCTGAGCACATCATGTTGGGGAGTCCTCTAAAATCTCTCTGGGATGGTGTTATTTTTGTTTTGTTTTGTTTTGGTTTTGAGATAGGGTCTTCCTATGTAGTTCAGGCTGGTCAGTACTCATTATGTAGCTCAGGCTGGCCTCGAATTTACGGGGATCCTCCTGCCTCAGCCTCCCAAGTGCTGGGATTACAGGTGTGTGCTACTATGCCTCACTGTTGGGCTGTTTTCTTTTAAGTTTCACCTGAAAGTAACTATACAAAACCGCACTGAACCTAGTACTTCAGCATGGCTGGACTCTGGGGAAATCAATTTACCGTAGTCCTTGTTTACCTTCTGGCTAATAAGTGAAGATGCTGGACTAATCTAAGCCCTCTGAGGCCTGGGAGTCAGGCAGAGCATGCTGTCTATGGCTGGTTAGAGGGGGAGCTCTTTCTTTTGTCCACTCTTTTATTAGGTGGGCCTTGTCTCTACTGCTAGCTTTGTCCCCTCTGGGACTTGGGGGTGGGGCTGGGGGACAGCCTGTGTGTGTGTGTGTGTGTGTGTGTGTGTGTGATTTCTCTGCACATTCTTTTTCCTCTCTGCAATTTCAGGGTCACGCTGCGGCAGCCTGGCGCCTGACGAGTGAGGGGGAACCTGCCAGGGGATTACTGCTAGCACAAGCTCCGGCAGGACAGCCTGGCCTCGGGGGAGTAGGGATGGGCAGAGCAGCCACCGAGCCCAGGCCAGCAGCTCCAGGAAGGAGGCCTGGGCCCTGATGGGGAGCTACATACACACTCTGCTGACCCAGATGGCTTGGACGCAGCCCTTGGAGAGCAGCAGCTGTTCCCAGCCCCCTGAGGACCCCACTGCAGGAGTAGGTGCTCTGTGACTCCCCACATCTCCGCAGCTGGGAGCGTGAACACCAGAAGAGAGAGCAGCGCTTGGATGGGATGCAGCGGGGTGGAAGCCAACCCTAGGAGGTCTCGGTCTCTGCAGGAGTTTCCTGACCCTAAGGGGCTTCCGGGTTTCCTGCTATCACGGGTGGAGCCCGCTTCCCCTCCCCTGGCAGCCAGGGTGGAAAGGGCTCTTGCATGGAATTCGGCCCCCTGAAGCCATGTATGCTCTGTCCTGATCAGACTTGTGGTGCTTCCCCGCTGTGGGGGACAAGGGCCTGCCTCAGCATCTGCTCATGAGCCACAAGGACTCTGACTGTCCCAGACTGGACCTTTCCAAGCCACCAAAGAGGGGAACCTCCAGAGCTGGCAGCCAGCAATCCCAAGGAACTAGAGGGCTGGCATGGACTGACCTCCTCTTCGCCGGGGTGGCAGGAGAGGCAGAGCCTTTGTGGCCCAGCTAGTGACAGAGAAACCTGATGAAGCCCTAAACAGGGGCCAGAGTGGCTTGGGGCCAGGAGAGCCGCTCCTGCCTATGAGCTTTCTCCTTACATAGGGGAGGGAGGGCTTGGCGAGGGTCCCCTGCCGCAGCACGTGCCCCTATGCCCTTTGCACGTACTGTCAGAACAGGCAGGCTGTGCCGTGGCCAGCCCCTTGGGGGACTGGGAAAGGAGTGGCCACGGTGACGGCCACCTGCCCACCAGCACCATGAAGTGCTCCCTGCGGGTGTGGTTCCTCTCGGTGGCCTTCTTGCTGGTGTTCATCATGTCCCTACTCTTCACCTACTCACACCATAGCATGACCACCTTGCCCTACCTGGACTCCGGGGCCCTGGGCGGGACGCACCGGGTAAAGCTGGTGCCTGGTTATGCCGGCCTGCAGCGCCTCAGTAAGGAGGGGCTCTCGGGCAAGAGCTGTGCCTGCCGCCGCTGCATGGGGGATGCCGGCGCCTCGGACTGGTTCGACAGCCACTTCGACAGCAACATCTCCCCCGTCTGGACGCGAGAGAACATGGATCTCCCTCCGGATGTCCAGAGGTGGTGGATGGTGAGACCCGTGGCTCTTCCGCCTCCCCTTTGCTGTCCCTTCTCCAGGAGCTGGTCACCTTGTTTTGGATTGTCTTAGAGCCCCTTCTACGGTTAGGGCTTTCTATCTTCTGGACCGCAGCATCTTAACAAAGTGGGAGTCCTGCTTGTGGGATCACAGATTATTGAAGGGTGAAGTAAGCTTTGACCTGAGGGTGCAGAGAGAACTAGTATTTTTCAATACCTGTAGGAGCTCAGCATAGACAAGGAGTGAATGCCCCTTGGCCCAAGCAGGTCCCACAGACAAAGGAGCAGCCCATACTCCGCCCCTGCTCCTGCCACAGTGTGGTGTGGTTCACACCTCTGCATCTGTGGACCTCTTAGGAGACCCCAGAAACTAAATTCCGAAACTAAAAATCCTACTGCCGATGTACTGACTCAGATAATTATAAATACCACTAGAGCTGCTTTTGGGTCTTTCCAGTTGGTGGATATGACTGCTCTGGACTTGGGTAGGAAAGCATTGTGAATTACCCCAGGGGTTAAGGGAGGGCAGGGTTGGCCAAGTCTTTAGCTGCTGGCACCTTTTTGCTTCTTGTGTTGCCCTCTGCCTGGAGCCCATCATTTCTGGAGCACCCTCCAGGCTGTGGTGCCACCTGGTTGCTGTCTGTGCCGAGGGCGGAGCAGTGTCTTGAGCCCACAGGCTGCCCAGGTTCCCCACTTGGGGGACAGCTCTGAGCCCTTGATTTCCGCAGACAGAAAGTGGGAATGGGATGTCTCCCATTTGTCTTTCTTTTGGGACACTGTGAGGGAGTTTGGGTGACCAGGTCTTGCCTTCTGGCCCAGACTCGGAGGCACCCAAGGCCTGGATCTGTAGAACCAGGGCTCCTGGGTGACCACAGGCCCTTATCACAGACCAGAGCCCTTGAAGGTTCCTGCTTGCTGCTAGTGGTCACAGCCTCCATTTTATGGGAAACTCAAGGTTCTGAGAGTGAACAAGGTCTGCCCATGGTAACAGTCTCAGCATGGCCTCAGAGCCACAACAGGACTCTGGGCAGTGGTGGATGCTCAGGAGTGGGACAGGCGACCTGCCCACAGGGATAAACCCAGCAGCTGTTGGAGCACTGGACATGTCTGTTCGTTGAGATGCTTTCCTGCTCTCCACAGCCAGGCGCCCTCTGTGGAGATCTCTGATCCTGGGGGAGCTCTGCTTGTCCACAGACTCGTGGGATTAGAGTTCAGGCTCTAGTAGTTTAAAGCTCTAGCCATGGATCAGTCCAGCTTACTAAGTGCTTTTAAAATATTTGCACTAGAAACAGCTGGACAGCGAGGAGGTGTGGTGGGGCATGCCTGTAAGCCCAGCACTCTGGAGGCTGAGCCAAGAGGATCGCTGTGAGATTGAGGTCATCCTGGGTTACATAGTTCAAACTTCATAGTGAGACCTTGTCTCAACTGAAAACTAAACACACACACATCCAGGCCAGCCTGAACTATGTAGTGAGATCTTGTCTCAAAAATAAATGCATAAAATAAGAAATCAGGATATCTTACATAAAATTCAATTTAGCTTGGATGGATCAAAACAACTGGCTGAATTTGTCTCTCTGTTGTCTTCAGTGTTGGGGAACAAACCCAGGCCTCACGTGCGCTAGGCAAACAGTTTGCCACTGAGCTACCTGTGCATTCCTTCAGACACGTGGTGTCCTGTTTGCTGTGGACCCCTCCACTCTACCATCCTGGGCACCTGCCTGGCCCGCCTGTGCACTGAACGGCTGCCCCACCTCATTTTCTGTTCTTTGACTCGGTGGTTTGGATTCCAGCCGGTGGCAGGAGGTGTAGGAGAACAGTTTTATTACATTCGTATGACTTTGCAAGGGTTCTTGTTCCTATCTGTGTTTCGAGGTTAAGGACTCAATGTGTGGTACTAGGATTTGGTGAACCTTTGCCTGGTGGTCTGGGCCTCCATAAGCTCAGCGTGAGCTCAGCCGTGCGCCCAAGGCTCAGGGGTGCCCCCTACAGGTTGATTAGGAAGGCGCTGAGGGCGATTGCTTTGCTCCGTGGTACAGACCGGGGATGGGGCCCCTTAGCAACCTGTTGAATAGCAGCTTCACCCTGAGCGCCCTTGGGTCAGAGAGCCTATGCCTGGTAGGGTGCCCAGCTCTGAAGAGTGAGGCCCTCTAGGAGCCGGGGTGAGGGTGTCCTCATTGCTCAGGGAGACACCCCCCCCCCCAACACCGGGAGCAGGGAGGGGCGGCAGGCGTTCTTCCCTCCTCACAGCGCCCTGCCCGCCACAGATGTTGCAGCCTCAGTTCAAGTCACACAATACCAACGAGGTGCTGGAGAAGCTGTTCCAGATCGTGCCGGGCGAGAACCCCTACCGCTTCCGCGACCCGCAGCAGTGCCGGCGCTGTGCCGTGGTGGGCAACTCGGGCAACCTGCGAGGCTCCGGCTACGGGCAGGAGGTGGACGGGCACAACTTCATCATGAGGTGAGCCCCTGCTGGATGGGTGCGGCCAGGCCAGGCCAGGCCAGGCCTCTGGGAGGGCGTTTGACTCCTTTGCCTTGCCTGTCACAGTTCAAGTTGCCAGTCATCCGGGGACAACACCCATGGGTCGCTAAGGACAAGTGGCCCAGAGCCTTCAGTGACAGGCCAAGGGCTCCCTTGTCTGTGTAGGGTAGGTGGGTTGCAGCGATCCAAATCTAAACTTTGCTGAAGGCCTGCATCAGTTTCCAGGGCCTGAATTCCTTTAGAGCTGAAAACTCCCACAGATAGATCCCCTTCCTAGCCTTGTAGCCCTCTTGGTTAGGCCGGGTGTGAGGACCCCACACACACACCAGCTGGCATCTGGCATGACAGCAGCAGGCGATTCTTTTTGGCGGGCTCATCGAAATTCGTGGTCCTGGGTAGACAGGAAAAGGAGCTGTCCTGGGCTTATCCTGGGCAGCTGCCCCTTCTCTTCATCCTCATAAAGTTTTCAGATACCCCCACCCCAGCCCCGAGGAAAGAAGGGCTAGGAGGGAAGTGGGTCAGGGGTCTATGCCTGTAATCCCAGCGACTCAGGAAGAGCAAAAGTTCAAGGCCTGGACAATTTAGGGGGACCCTGTTTCAAAAGAAAAAGGCTAGAGATAAAACGCAGTAGTGGAGCACTTGCCTAGCACGTGTGAAACCTGGATTCATTCCCCAGTTCCACAAAAAGAGAGCCGGAAAAGAAAGGGAAGGGGAGGGGAGGGAAGTTCAATTGGCTGGACATTCTGTCCGGCCTGGAAGCCTGGGCCTGAAAGAACACAGGGTGGACAGGAGCCCTCACATGGCTGCTTCCTCCGTTCAGACCTTGTTTCTTTCTTGCCTGACTTGTCTGGGGACAGCATAGGCCACAGTGGGGATCTTCTACCACCATTCCATGCGGGAAGAAGGACCTTAAGAGTAATGATAGCTGGGCGTGGTGGCGCGTGCCTGGAGTCCCAGCACCCTTGGCGGCTGAGGCATAAGCAAGGCACATTCAAGCCCAGACCCAGCAATTTAGTGATTTAGACTACCTCAAAATAAGAGGGCTAGCCGGGGATTTAGCTCAGGAGCATCAGTGCCTGCCTGGCAAATACAAGGTTGTGAGTTTGATCCCTTGTACAAAAAAAAAAAAAAAAACAAAAAACCCAAAAATAAAATAAAAGAGGGCTGGGATGTAGCTCCATGCAAAGGATCTAGGTTCAATCTTCAGTGCTAGGGGAGGAAAACAAGAGGTAATGCCAGGCGCAGTGGTGTACCTGTGTACTCAGGAGGCTGAGGCAAGAGGGTTCCAAGTCCGAAGCCAGTTGAACCTTGTGTCAGAAAGTGCTGGGGGCATAGCTCAAAGACCTAATGCTCACCTCAATTGCTTAGGGGCCTGGGTTCAATCCCCAGTGCCAAAAAGTAAAAGAAAGAAAGAAAGATGCTGAAAACACCTGCTTTTTACTAAGCACCTCTCAGGATGCGCATGGCAGACCGACCAGGCTTCCCAGGAGGTGGAAGGAAGTGTTTTGTCTTAGAAACCATTGCTGTCTCCATAGCAACACTGAGGCAGCGCTGTATCTCTGAGGCTTTCTGCATTCCTTGCAAGACCTTCTTTGAGTTAGGAGACAGTGCCAGGGGGAGGGAGAGGAGGGTACTGGACCTCACCCAGCACCCCAGAGCCATATAGGATCATCCCTGTCCTCCACTCACAGAGGGGGACTTGATGGGAGCTAGGGGAGGCTCTGTCCCCCCAAGAGAGGTTGCTGAGATTGGGAGCGAAGCTTCCCTCCTCCAGTGTTGTCCTGGAGTATTCAGCATTTGGGGAGCTCAGGGGAGGCACTGTCAGATAGCTGAGCACAGCTCGCGCCCTTCTGTAAATCCTCCAGACGGACCCCTCTGAGTGGAGGTGGCTGTTCTGGCCTCAGCTGGCCGTCAGAAATCGTAGCTCAGTGCCTGGACAGCAGGCTGTGAGCACATGAATGAAAGAAAAGGATAGGCAGCCGGATGCTGTGTACAGAGTATGTGTATCCTCTCACCCTGTCTGTGTCCCTCCCCAGAGCTTTGGCTACGGGAGACATCTGGACAGATGAGTTTCTGGAATGGCATGCCCCCAGCTCCTAGAGATCTAGCTCATCCTCTGGCTCTGTTTCAGAATCAATAAGAGCCTCAAAACAAAATCCTGTCTCCAAAAAAGTGCACCGCCAGGCTTGGTGGCTCACTCCTGTAATTCCAGCACTTTGCAGACTGAAGCAGGAGGATTGTTGCAAGTTTGAGGCCAGCCTGAACTGCATAGCAAGACTCTGTCTCCAAACACCCCCCCCCCCAAGGCCCATTCCAGCCAGGTGTGGTGCTGAACACCTGTCACTCCAGTACTCTGGCAGGCTGAGGCAGGAGGATCGCAAGTTGAGGCCCAGCTTGGGCAATGACATTCCTTCCCTTTCCTGTGGAGACTAGGAATCATCTTCTGGAGCGTCTTGTTCCTTTCATCCTAAAGCCTTGCAGGTGGTGCCTGGGCAGCGTGTGCCAGGAGAATGGGGGAAAGCAGGTGGTACAGGCAGTGCAGCAGGGCCGTCCACAAGGCTGAGAGGCAGGAGAGTCCCACAGAAGACCTGGGGAGAGATTAGAGAGCGCTGGCTGCTGGTGTGGTGAGAAGGCAGGTAGTGTGTGAAGCCGGCTTGGCGTGGTGCAGCTCTCTGCTCTGCAGAGCCAGCTTAGCCCTTGGCTTAGGGGCGATGAAGTCTGCTTCTGAGGTTCACCGGCAGGAACCTAGAGCCAGATTCTGCCCAGTCGGAGGGCGCCGGCCCAGTTTCCTACCTCTTGCTCCTCTCCCTCCTGCAAGCAGGATGCGCTGATGATGTGACCTGTGCAGGCTCCTTGCTGGCCTGTGCTGTTCCCTGCAGAGCCCAAGGTGACATGGCAGAAGGCAGGTGCAGACTGTGGCTGTGATGACCACAGTAGTTCTCAGCATGTGCAGCGTTACTTATGGGAGGGTAAAGATACTGGGAGCCAGCATCGCTGCACCCCTTAAAGGCCAGCAGGCAGAAGGACATTTTGTCTGAGGTCTTGGATTCACAATGGGGAAGCAGCATCTAGATCCCCATTCTGGGCATGAAGCCCTGTAGGTTCTCCAGGGAAGATTCTAAGCATCTGCTTGAACCAGACTGGGACTGAGTAGTTAAGAACAGAGACTCAGCCAGGCGTGGTGGTGCCCATTGTAATCTGAACACTCTGGGAGGCAGAGGCAGAAAGACTGCAAAGTCAGTCCCTGCTTGGGCAATGACTTAGTAAGACCCTTTCTAAGGAAGAAAGGAAGGAGGGAGGGAGGGAAAGAGAGAGAGAGAGAAAGAGAGAGAAAGGGAGACAGGGAGACCGAAAGAAATTAAAAGCCAGGGATATAGCTCAGTGAAAAGGCCCTGGGTTCAGTCCTACCCAGTACTGGGGGTAAAAAATACAGAGACTCTCAGGACTCTATGATCTCTACCCCGGACGCCCTCCCTTGGCCCAGGGAAAGGAAAGAGACCGGAGGCACAGTGACTGAGTGGAGGGGCGGAGCATCCTCACTGCAGGGGCCAGGCCTCCACACTCCTCTCTGGGTGAGGAGAGGAAGACAGCGTGGGCACCCGCGGCACAGGAGTCTGTAGCCACTTTCAGGACCCGGAACGTCTGCCCTGGTTTACAGAACTGGTACAGTAGCTGAGGAGGCCCAGAGACTCGGCTCCCAGTGGAGGACTGGGTTCTGGACAGCCTCCCTGGTAGTTGCAATTCCACAGCTCACCCTCAGGAGGCAGGAAGAAGGAAAGAAAAAGAAAAAAAGACAGTCTGGATTATGTTTAGCCAGTATTTTGTACAGATTGAAAGAATGGGCTCGTTTGCTTTTTGTTTTTGTTTTGGTACTAGGGATCCAACTCACAGCCTCACGCTTGCCAGCCAGGCGCTTATGCCATTGAACTAAACCCCCAGCTTGTTTTTGGTTTTTTGAGACAGAGCCTCACTCTAGTTCAAGTGGTCTTTGTACTCACTATGTAGTTCCGGCTGGCTCTAAACTTGTAGTGATCCTCCTGCCTCAGCCTCTCAAGTGCTCCGATTACAGGTGTGCACTGTCATGCCTGGCAGCCTTAACCAGTTCTTTATTGTTTGGTTGACTGAATACCTTATATACATCTTTGCACATCTCTGCAGCCCTTTTTATAGGGTAAAGGTGTAGAAATGGAATTGCTAACTCAGTGTATATTCTTTGTATTTTTGATGGACAGCACCAAATTTTTCCCTAAGGAAAAAATTTGGGTAGAAGAGGGGTTTGAGACAGGGTTTCATTATGTAGTTCAGGCTGGTTTTGAATTCACTGTGTAGCCCAGGCTAGCCTCAAACTCATGGCAATCCTCCTGCCTCAGCCTCCCAAGGGCTGGGCTTACAGTTACGTGCTGTCACTACATCCGGCCTCTAAGAATCTTGTATCAGTTTCTAAGGCAGTTTCTTCTCATGTCACCCTTTCCCCTACAGGATGAATCAGGCGCCAACTGTGGGCTTTGAGCAGGATGTTGGCAGCCGGACCACACACCATTTTATGTATCCTGAGAGTGCCAAGAATCTGCCTGCCAACGTCAGCTTCGTGTTGGTGCCCTTCAAGGCCCTGGACCTGCTGTGGATTGCCAGCGCCCTGTCCACAGGGCAGATCCGATTGTGAGGCTCTTTGCAGGCTGGGAGTGGAATGTGGGTGACAGGAGCACTGGGAGGGGTTTCTAGGGATGGACTGCAGAGTTCTCACTGGACACATGGCCGAGAGGGACTGGCAAGGAGGGCAGTGGGGGCTGTGGGTTAGCAGGGCACAGCTGCTCGGCGCCACTCACTACATTTGGTCGCCCAAAGACAGTGGTCCAAAGTCCAGGAACAGGCTGGTGTTAATCTTCTCTCCACGAGAGGGGATCCTCACTTCCGGGCTCTGTGTTCTGGGAACTTTTTTCTGTGTAGTTGTCCCATCACAGCTGGAATCGTGGAAAATACAGTTCTCCCGTTTTTTAAAATTTTATTTTACTTTATTTTCATGGATTCAGACAAGGTCTTGCTATGGAGTCCAAGTTTGCCTTGAACTCACTATTTAGCTCAGCTGGCCCTGAACTCATAGCAACTCTCCTGGCTCAGCTTCTCAGTTTCTGGGATTACAGGCATTTATGTGCCTGGCACCAAGTATTTTCTTTTCAAGAGATTTACCAAGATATCATTCACCTCCACAGTTCACAATTTTGGTATTAACTTGTGTTGAAAAAAGCTATGTTATTGGTCAACAGATTTTTTTTTTTTTTTGTACTAGGGATCGAACTCACAGCCTTGAGCTTGTCAGGCAGGCGCTTTTATGCCACTGAGCTAAATCAGCCCTGGTCAACAGATTTTAAAGATATATAATGTAACATTAAGCATTAACTCCTCATTAACATTTGTAAAGCCAACTATACCATACAGAATCTTTATTTTTATAGCAGGTTACATTAAAACAAATTACATTATATAAAAAAGATACAATTCACTTACGTACAACTTGGCTATTGAAAGGATACAATCCAGTGACTTTGTACAATATTCCTAGAGTAGTATAAACATCACAATTAATTGTAGAACACTTTTATATTCCAAAGTGCTTCAGGCTGATCCAGTGGTCAGTGCTGAAGGGCAGTGGCGTCTCTGAAATGTTCTTTCTCTTTGCCTACAGCACCTACGCACCAGTGAAGTCCTTCCTTCGAGTAGACAAAGAGAAGGTCAGTTCTCACCTCTCCCCTCCTTTTCTCCCTCTCCTGAGAACAGTGCTGCCCTTCCCCAGGGTGTGTCTGTACCTCTGGCTCCAGGGTGCCCCAGTTCCCTTCAGGAACCTCCTGGGTCCCCTTGGCTGCTGGGCCCACCCCAGCAGAGGCCACAGGACCACGGAGCACGCACACCTAGGCCCTGACTAGGGGCAGGGGCACTGGCAGATGTTGCTAGAACCTGGCCCCTGTCTCCCAGCCCCTGCCCTGCCCCTCACAGGCCTGCTAACGCTTCTCCCAGGTCCAGATCTACAATCCGGCCTTCTTCAAGTACATCCACGACAGGTGGACGGAGCACCACGGGCGGTACCCTTCCACAGGCATGCTGGTGCTCTTCTTCGCCCTGCATGTGTGCGATGAGGTGGGTGGGCCCCAGTGTGCAGCGGAAATGGTGGGGTCCAGGTAACAGAGGGAGGCAAAGCCGCCCTTCTTGGGTCTTAGCAGAAGACTATGGGTTTTTCTAGACAAAAACACAGGGCTTACATCCCCCAATTTCTAAGCTGTATAGATTTGCACTTCTTCCAACTGTATTATTTTCATGTTACTAAATCTGAAATCACTTCATTAAAAAAATAACTTTCAGTGGTATAGCACACCTACAATCCCAGCATTAGGGAGGCTGAGGCAAGAAGGTCATAGGCAGTTCAAGGCCAGCCTCGGGTACATAGTAAGGCCAAGGCCAGCCTGAACCACATAGCAAGACACTGTAGCCAAAAACCAAAATAAATAAAAAGGAAAATTTATAGTTAGGTGTGGTGCCATCATCTACTGAGAAGGCTCAGGAGTTCAGGGCTGGCCTTTTCCCTCTTTGGGAAAAAAAAAATTAAACTTATTGAAAAATGAAATAGAATGATAATACTATAGTTGATATTATTCCTCTTAAAGAAATAATCATAAGTAGGATGGCAACTAGTAGTAATTTGAGCTGGTTGTCTGTTAAAATCCTTAGCCCCGGTTTATTCTGTTGTGGGCATGATGGTGTAGTTCTGTAAGCCGACCTACTCATAAGGGTGAGGCAGGAGGATCACAAAGCTGGCAGCCAGCCTGGACTACATAAGTAAAAAGATCCTGTCTCAAAACTAAAGAAAGGAGGAAGTTGGCAAGCAGTGGACAGGAAGGACAGCTAACAGGGACCACAGGCCAGGCCTGGGTGATCCCTCCGCGGTGCTTCCAGCCTCGTAGGCTGTGTCCTGTCCAGGCTGGTGACCGTGCTGCCCTTCCCCACAGGTGAACGTGTACGGCTTCGGTGCCGACAGCCGTGGCAACTGGCACCACTACTGGGAGAATAACCGATATGCGGGCGAGTTTCGGAAGACGGGCGTGCACGACGCAGACTTCGAGGCCCACATCATCGACATGCTGGCCAAGGCCAGCAAGATCGAGGTCTACAGAGGTAACTGAGTTGGGCTCTCAGCGAACCTTTCTGCCCAGCCTCAAGGCACTGGGCTCACCCCACGCCTGGGCGTCGCCAGGCAATCAGGAACCGTGCAGCGCGGCCTGGACCAATCATGCTGCAGTCCAGGGAACGCCTGCTATCCTCCGCCAATCACGAAACTCAGGGGGCCGGCCTGGCCCTGGCCCAAACCTGCGCTGCAGTCGGGCGGAGCCTGTTTCTCTTAGCCAATCATGCGACTCAAGGAGGACTTCCGGCGCTGCGACCCGTCTCCTCCAATCAATGGCCTTCGAAGGCGAGCCGGCGGTCGGTCCATCCCCATCCTTTTGCTTTTGACAGGATTTTGTTTTCCTCTGTTTAAGATATAGAGGCTGCTTGGCCCGCGATGGAGTGCTTTCCACAAGCCCGACGAGAGCAACGTCTGGGTCTCTAGCCAGTTGGTTTCACCGGGGGCTCCGAGAAGGAGGCGGTAGGGTGGCGGCGGGTGGGGAGAAGGATTCCCGGCACCGGGAACGGGCGAGGCCGCGCGCCTCCTCCGTCCGCCGGGTGAGTGCGGAGCCACCAAAGAAGCGCGATTGCCGCGGGCCCTCCTGCCGCCTCCCCCCCCCCCCCGCGGCCCCGGACACGGGCACCCCTCGCCCTGGCGCGGGCTGGCTGTGCTCAGCGCCCGGCTCCGTCGCGGGAGTCAGGAAGAGGGCGGGCACCGAGAAGCCTTCTTGTCCCGAGAATGGTGCTTCTCGCGCGGGCCCTGCCCCACAGTTCACCCGTAACCCCCCCCCTTAGGCCGCGGCCTCCTTACCAACCTCTTTGCTTTGGAAAAAAATCAGCAAGCTGTCTAGGATTGGGGCCCTCCGTGTCTGTCTGTCTGTCTCGCACACGCGCGTGTGGCAGCCCTCGGGAGCCAGCACGTTGGGAAAAAGGCGGAGCGGAGCCCCTTCTTCCTTCACCCTTACCCCGAAGGGGAGCGGGAAGCCTCGTGTCGAGGCGGGCCGGCTTTGGGTTCCGACCCGGGTTCCCACAGAGCCAGCTTCCCGCCCGCGCCGCTTCGCGAGCGCTGGCACCCGGCCGCTGGGGCTTCCGCTGGGAAGCTGCCTGCGAGAGCGGCCCCGCTCAGGTCCCTAGAGCTGCTGACGGCATTCTCCCTCCGGGCCGGGAATGCAGTGGGGAAAGGGCTTCTGTGAAGCTCCGAGTCGAGGCAAGAAGGACCCACCTTCCCCTTCCCGCAGCGGCGACACCAGTGCCGCCTTCTGCAGCTGGCGGGGCATGGTCACCCACTGGGACAGTGCTTGGAAGGCAGCGGGTAGGACGCGGGCGCCCAAAGTGGTCTGTGAACAGAACTTGTTTGAATCTGCCTTCCCAGTTTCCGCGGCGGCAGAGTGGCCGGCGGGTCCCCGCAGATCCTTTCTCAGGTCCCCGCCAGCGCCAAGTGCGAGGCGCCAGCCCTTCTTGCCAGTCTCATCTCAGTGCTTCCGCGAGGGGCTGTTGTGAGTGTGGAGGAGATGATAAACAATGCAATCATGCCAAACAGTGTTGAGCAGAATAATTTATTTCTTTTTTGTTTCTTTTTCTTCTTTTGTTTAAACCATTAATCCCTATTCTGGAAGAGGTAGGTCCCAGCACTCAGTCCAGATCACCTTTTCTGCAATAGTTATTTAAACATTTTTTATTTCCTTTCCTTTCTCTTTCTGAATTAAAAAAAAAAAAACAAAACAAAACAAAAAAAACCTTGAGTCATTTGTGTGAAACGTATCTGATCACAAAAGGTGCACCAGAGAATCCTGAGGTGCTGTGATGAGTGATGGTAAGAATGTGGGCTGGGTGGGGAGGAGCGGATGCAAAACAGCTGGGCAGATACTTTCCCCTTTTCTCCCCTTAAAAGGGAGCCTGGCTTTCTGAACTGCACTCTGTGAGGGACCTGGCACCATGAAGATTCAACTCAGTGCCCGGGCGTATCGTGGCACACACTTGTAATCCCAGCATTCTGGGAAGCTGACACAGCAGTGTTGAAGGTTCCAGCCCAAAACAGTGGGTTAAGGGTCCTGCGGATTTACCTCAGCGGCATAAGCACCTGTGGACCTACTTCAGCTTCCAAAGTGCTGGGATTACACACCTTTACCACCACACCTAGTTTGTAGTTGGTTTTTAGTTTTTTTTTTTTTTTTTTTTTTAATCTTTTTCATTTTTATCAGTACCGGGAATCGAACTCACGATTGCCTGCTTGCAAGGCAGGTGCTTATGCCGCTGAGCTAAATCTTCAGCCCCGGTTTTTAGATTTTTAAAATGTACTTTCTTACTGGTTTTTGTTGTCTCCTTTTCATGTGTGTGTTTGTTTGTTTGTTGGTACGAGGACTTAAACTCAGGGCTTTGTGCTCACAAGGAAGATGTTGACGCAGCTGAGCTACAGCTTCAGCCTTTTATTGTTTTTTTGAGCTGGTCTCACTGTGCAGCCCAGGCTGGCCTTGAACTCTGCAGCAATCCTCCTGCCTCTATCTCCTGAGTGCTTGAATTACAGGCATGCACCACTATATCTGGCTGACATTTTTTTTGTACTGGGGATCGAACTCTTGGCCTTGTGCCACTGAGCTAAATCCCCAGCCCTTGTTTTGGTTTTTTGAGACACAGTCTTGCTCTGTAGTTCAGGTTGGCATTGAATTTAATATATAGCTGGCAGCATGATGATGTATGGCTATAATTCCAGCACCTGAGAGGCGGAAGCAGGAGGATCTTTAGGAGACTTGGTCATCCCCAGGGCACAGGCACTGAGGATCCTGGGTTATGTTGCAGGACAAACCCTCAAGCTCCTAGGGGCTTTGAAACACCAGAGTTCCCATCTCACAAGAGCCATTTTCATCTGCCTGCCAGAGCGCTCTGCTCCCTGTCACCAGGGCCCCAGGTGTCCTGTGGTGCCATCTAGCTTGGGTTTCTGATCTTGATGACCCACACTGACTCTTAGGACTCTGTCAAGACACACTTCCTTGAGTTCACACAGGTGCCAGTGGCCATGCCCAGAGTGAGTCTCTAGAGAGCCACCTTGTTTGGTTCAAAGTGCCCTAGCCTAGGACCACCAATCTCATGCCGAGGGTTATGACCACAGAATGAAACACAGGCTACATACATATTTATGTTACAAGGGGTTCCAGGATAGTCAACACCCATCAAGATCAGCATGTACAAGTGCAGATTTCCTGTGATGAATGTGGGCATTACGTACCAATAAATTAAACAAGCTTGAGAAATTCCTGCCTCTGCCTCCTGAGTGGTGGGATTACTTGTACCAACATACCTAGCTTTTTTTTTCTTCACATCTAGCTTTTGAGTTTGGTTCTTTTTCTGCAAGGAAAAAAAAAAAAGAGTACCAGTGTCTATGTTGTGTTTAGCCAGGATGTTGTGAGGATCTATAATCCTAGTGCTCTGGAAGACTGATGCAGGGAGATAGGGTGTTACAGCCTGGCCTGGACAACTCAGCAAGACCCTGTCTCAAAAAAAAAAAAAAAAAAAGTGCGGGCTGGGGATTTAGTTCAGCGGCATAAGCGCCTGCCTTGCAAGCAGGCAGTTGTGAGTTGGATGAGTTCGATCCCTGGTACCGATAAAAAGCAAAAAGACAAAAAAAAAAAAAAAAAAAAAAAGATCCCTTTTTGAGTGTGAATTAGGAATCGGTGATTATTATTATCCTCCCCTACCAAAACAGATACACACAACTTATTTTCTCTCTTTTTTTAAAGACAAGATCTTTATACATACTGCACGCTGGCCTCAAGCTCACAGTGATCCTCCTGCTTCAGCCTCCTGAGTGCTGGGATTACAAGGAGTACATGACCATACCTGGCTAAAACACTGCTTTGCCTCTGGTCTTCCAGTAACCCATAAAAACAATGGACAAATTCTAATAATGGATTATCTTAGAAAATCTACCAATACACCACAAAACGCTCAGGGTCATCAGTGACAAGTGTAAATTGTCATAGGAAAGGAGACAGCCTCGCCAACATAGTGACTTAGCAACAGCCTGTCTCAAAATAAAAAATTTTAAAAGGGCTGGAGATACAGTTCAGTGCAGAAGCCCTGCATTCAGTCCCCAGTACCATGAGGGGGAAAAAACCCACCCAAAGTAGCTAAATGTAATATGAGACCCTATAGCAGAAAAAGGAAAGGAGAAAAAAACATCTAAAGTGTGGATTTTAGTAAACAACAGTACTGGTGCCTAACCCCAGTGCTAGGGAGACTGAGGCAGGTGAATTGCTGTGCTCAAAACCAACCATGCCCAACATAGACCTTATTTCTAAAAAAAGAATACTTGGAAAATGTTAAAATAATAATGTCACTAACAATAATAAAGGAAAGGAATCAAAGAGGAAAGTACCCAGTAGAGTCAACAAAAGAGGAACATCAACTTTAGACTTCATAGGAGCAACCAGTTGCAATCCCAGCACTCTGGAGGCTGAGGCAGGAGGATCACTGTGAGTTTGAGGCCAGCCTGCAGTACATAGAAAGATGCTGTGTGTTCGAGGCCAGTCTGAACTACATTGTGAAACTATCTCAAAAAACAAAAGCTTCACAAAAGCAAGAAATGAAGTTGCATTGTGTCAATCTGCAGAAACCTGCATTTTTTTTTTTCATTTTTTATCGGTACCCGGGATTGAACTCACGACCGCCTGCTTGCAAGGCAGGTGCTTATGCCGCTGAGCTAAATCCCCAGCCCCTGAAACCTGCATTTTTATTCACAGTGTAATAAAGAACTGCCGACTATTTCGAGGTCCTGGGTGAGGGCAGGAGCTCCTCTGTCTGGATCTTGGGAGCCTGAGGCCCAGTCTGCAGAGCCCGGGTGCCTGCAGCAGCTCCCGTCCTCTCTCCCTGTCCCGGTTCCTGCGGTGTCACCGTGGCCCAGCGCCTTCCCTGCCTGCTGCCCAGCCTGTCCGTCCTGGCCTTCGTCATGCTCCGACCCGGTCCCTGAGCCCCACGGCCGAGGAAGGATACTCCGAGGAGAGCGCTACCAGAAGCCGCTGTGAACCGAGCGCCTGCCACGCTGCTGCCCCAGAGCCACCATCTCCCAGGGGTGGCGGTGTCCCAGCCTTCCCGGCCGCTCTCCAGGGGCTCCTTTCGCAGCCAGCGCCTGCCAGGATGCAGCCCACACCCGCCAGCCCCAAGACAGAGTGCGCACCCGCTGTGTGTTCCCCCTAGCAGGAGCTCGCGCTGCCCTGCAGCCACTGAGTTGTCTCGCTGGCTCCACTCCTGGGATGCGGGCAGGCTGGGGCTTGCTGGGAGATCTGCATTGCCCTTATTCTCAATAATAGTGTAATTAAGTTGGGAGTAGTGACACTCGCTTTAATTCAGCACCTCCGAGGCTGAGGCGAAAGGATCTCAAGTTCAGTCAGCCAGGGCTACAGGGCTATATTTAAGACTGGAACATTTTTAGGACTTGTGGTGTGGTGGTGCACACTTGTAATCCCACTTGGGAGGCTGAAGCAGGATTGCTGCGAGTTTGAAGCCAATCTCGGTTGCATACTAAGTTCCAGGCCAGGCTGGAATATAGTAAAGCCTTGTCTCAAATGAACAAAAAGACCAGCAATTTCAGGTGGGGCTGGGCGTGTAGCTCGGTGGTAGAGGACTAGTCTAGTGTAGAGGAGGCCCTGGGTTCAGTCCCCAACACTACAAACAAAACAACCCTAGGAGTGCCATTTATTCTTTATTGGATCCCTAAAATCCCTAACTTGATGTCTGTCCATGAGCATCTGGACTGAAAAGCCTTGTTTGGAGACAGCTGCCCTAACCCTATTCTTGTACACAGCGGGCAATAAGACAGAACATCCAGCAAGCCGGCAGCAAAGGTGACCTACCCTGGGGAGGGGTCAGAGAGCACTTTCCAGTTATATACACAGTCTTTTTAATGAGCATAAATTAGCCTAATAAGCAGAAAAATACAAATAAGTCATGATTAGTAAAGCATTTCTCATAATTACATTTAAAATTTCTTATACTGAATGATGCACGCAGATAAAGTTCTATCCCTACTCATACCGTGTATGAACTATGAAATCCATCAAGGCCACGGCGTGGGTAGAGCCGCACCGGAGCCCACACAGGCTGACACCTCCTCTCCAGAGGAAGGATACCTATGAATCAGTACCACATAAGTGGGCCAGGTGAGGCTCCATGAACACCTGGGAGTCTCCTGGGTTCCATTCCATGGAGCAACGGGGAGGAGGGGAAGCCAGGCCGGAGCCTCATGGACTCGCCCACCAGGCCTGGGACCTCTCCGGAGCTGGGAGCCACCTGCCACTGTAGGTCCCAGTTGGGAGTTCTCCACAGCACCAAGATGCTCACGCGAGAGCAAGCAGGAAAGCATCTGCTCTAGACAGCCGAGGGAAGGGGTGCTGGCATCTCTAATTTCAGAAGAACCCCATGATGGGGAAACCCTCGCGGACAGGTCCTGCAGTGCCGCTGGCTCAAGGGCCCTGCAGCCAACTCTTCCTGGCATCGGGTGTGGCTGGGCGGGTCTTGCCCTCCTAGAGATGTCCACCTCTCACTTTAGGGTGCAGGCTGGTCTCAGCACCCCAGCCAGACAGCAGGCAGGGGGGTCTGGAGCCAGTCACATCGATGGAAAGCAGACTACTGGAGGGACAGGGCACATCACGACTTTGAAAGGTGCAGAGAAGAGTATTTCCAAAAATGTGATTTCCTTTGATTGTCCCCTGTTGTCTCTACAAGTTTTGGTCAAGTCCAAACATAATTTAATGAGGTAGGTAGTTTCTTCCTTGCGCCTTCGTCTCTGGGAAGTGTCAAGGCTGGGGCCGTGTGAGCACTGGGCTCCCTCCTGGGGAGGTGACGAGGGCGGAACCAGGGACCGGGGCACTTCTCAGTTGGCTATTTTCTCAATCTCATCCAGGTCATCCGTGTCTAGTCTTTCTATCTTCTTATCTGGGGGAAAGAGACCAGCATGGGGTTGCTGTAGCTCCAGTCACTCAGAAGGGGACAGCAGCAGGGAGACAGACACAGAAGTCCCCGCCTGGCCTGGGAACACCACCCCCTGGCTCACTGGAAGCTGAGCACAAAGGAGTCCACAGCCCGGGCAGGGTGGCGGGGCCCAGGTCACTGGCACTGACATTGAGTCCCCCAGGCCTCCCAACCAGGCCAGCAGGAATCCGGCCTTTCAGTCCTGGCCCTGAAGGCCCCACATGTGCTCCCCACAGGGCCTGGCAGAGACATGAGGGGAAAAGGGCAGGCACAGGGACGATGGTCCCTCCCCGTGCCCGCCTGCCCCTCTGAAAAGGGCTCCGGGCAGATGAGGTAGGACTCACTGAAATGCTCCTGGATCCTGCTGAGGATGCTCATGCTGTGCTTGCTGTCCACCATGTTCACGGCCAGGCCCCTCTTGCCAAAGCGGCCAGTGCGCCCGATCCGGTGCAGGTAGGTCTCATTGTCAGGGTTCCCATCCTTGTCCACAGGGAGATCAAAGTTGATGACAACAGACACCTGCTCCACATCGATACCTGCAGGGAGGGCGGGGTGTGTGAGGCAGTCAGGGTGGGAGACAGAGTCCCAGTCAAGGCAGCCACACCCGTACTGTGGGCAGGAGAAAGAGGCTGGGACCTCTGGGCCGTGGGCACCAGATGGCACAGGCAGGCCTGCAACAGCGCTAGAGCAGGAGGACAGACTCTGTCTGGCAGGTACGACAAGCCCGGGAAATGGAAAGTCTCTGCAGACAGAGAAATCCATGGTTCTGCCCGGGGAGCAGCTCCCCCGACCTGGCCTGGGCTCCTAGTTTTCCTCCTGCTGGAGCAGGAAGTCTGGGCTCTCCCACAAAGCACAGCTGCCACCACCCCCCTGACGGCCTCCCAGTGTCCTCTTGCATGTGCAGACTTCTCTCGCCACTGGGGCCCTGGGCTGTCTCTGCTCACCTCGGGCGCACACATTGGTGGTCACCAGCACTTTCTCTTTGCCCTCTCGGAAGCGCTCGATCACCGCTGCCCTCTGTTCCACCATCATCTCGCCACTCAGCAGAGCCACCTGATGGCCTTCTTTTGAGAGCTCTGCTGCCAGCCAACTAGCTGTTTTGCGGGTCTGAACATAAAAAAAGTGTTTTTGAGAAAGCTAAGAACTTCAGAGGACTCTCTGATCTGGAAGATGACCTAAAATTTTGCAGCTAAGGGTTAAATTTCCTAAAATCGCCAACCTGGTGTGGTATAATAGACGGAGCTGGATCATCGGGGTAACTGTTCAGAAACGTTTCTACTATAGAAGTATTTTACCTACTTAGGAATGGTAGTGGCACCCATTTGTAATCCCTCCACTCTGGGAGGCTAAGGCTGAAAGATTGCAAATTCCAGTCTGGTTTGGGCAGCTATTGGAAATCCTGTTTGAAAAAAGGGGCTCGAAACCATGAATTCTCTCCACACTGGCCCTGTTTCACCCTGCAGAGTATAGTCTTTTCTCTTTCAAGTAAATCTTTGATCTTGCTGTTAAAAAACAAAAACAACGAACACCTGGGGATGCAACACAGCCTGAAGGGCCTTGATTCACTCCCAGGTATTACAAATAGGCAAGGAAGCACACAGTGACACATTCCTGTAATTCCAGCCCTCTGGGAGGCTGAGGCAAGAGAACCACAAATTTAAGCTCACCCTGGGCAACTTAACAGCTGTCTCAACAAAAAAGGAAAAGCAAATGGTCTGGGCATTTAGCCCACTGTGAAGGTCCTGGGAACAAACAAACAACAAGTAAGTGCCGGGAAATGTAGCCCAGTGTAAAGACCCAGTGTTCCATCCCTAGCACCTGGCACATACATACCTACATAAATCTTTTTTTTTTTTTTTTTTTTTTTGGTCTTTTTCGTTTTTATCGGTACCGGGGATCGAACTCACGACTGGCTGCTTGCAAGGCAGGCGCTTATGCCGCTGAGCTAAATCCCCAGCCCCCCCTACATAAATCTTTAAATTGAACCTGAATAGATTGTAAGTGGGAAATGGGAGAAATAACACATGGCTCTTAGGCTGGACTTTTTTTTTTTTTTTGCCTTTTTCATTTTTATCGGTACCAGGGATCGAACTCATGACTGCCTGTTTGCAAGGCAGGTGCTTATGCCGCTGAGCTAAATCCCCAGCCCCTAGGCTGGACTTTTAAGATGGCCGTGTTCTAAATGGTATTTTTGGGAGTGGGAGGTAGGACTGGAGTTCCAGGCAAAGGGAGTCTCAAGAGACAGCATGGTAAAATGCAACGAATAAGCCTGGACTGGCTCATAGCTTTAAACAACAAAATGCACTAAGAAACATCCTGCACATGCAGAAAAAGGCATCAGTGGACTGTGTTTCAGGTGATGACCAAGCTGGGCACCGTGGTGCCATGTCCATAACACCAGCTATCTGGGAGGCTGAGGCAGGAAGATGGCAAGTCCAACACTTCAGCAAGACCCTATCTTACCAAATAAAAAGAGTTAGGGATGTAGCTCAGTTGTAGAGTACTTGGGAGGAGAACTGGAGAATGTTCCTGTATCATTAGGAAAGATATAAAGATGGCACTGTGGTCATGTGGGTTTGAAAACCTCTTGTTCTTAAGGATTAGGTGAACTGCACATTTACAACTAATTCCACAATGACTGAGCAAAAAAGAAACTTCTACACACACAAATGGCTATAGCAGAAGTGGCCAAATGCTGACAGGCAGAGAGGCCTTAAGTCTTTTTTTTTCCCTAGCTTTTTTGTAGGTTTGACTGTTTTAATTTGAAGTTGGGAGAGATAAACTTTTACTTTAAAAAAACAAAACCACAGCACTTGATACTAACCGAGCTGTCTATATCCTGGCCTTATATCTAAAGCTTGTGATATGTTGTGATAGTTGGGTTGAAGAAGTGCAATATTAAAACAAAAGCCATGATCATTAAGTCCATTGTGTAAAGATGCACTCTGAGTTATAACTCAAAGACACAACTTTGAGAACAAAAACAAACCATAAATACCTCTAAAAATCACAGGAATAAGTCTTGTACCAACATAGGGTGAACTGTCTTATTCTTATATTCCTTAACGTTATTTTGAAGTGTTTTTCAGCGATCTTAAACACTCTAGCTGGGTGTGATGGTCCATGCCAGTAATCACAGCACTTGAGAGGCTGAGGCAAGAGGATAACTTCGAGTTCAAGGTCAGTCTTGGCGACATAGTGAGACTTTGTCTCAAAAAACACTCAGACATGATGGTGTAAATCTGTAATTCCAGCACTTGGGAGGCTGAGGCAGAAGGACTGCCCCAAGTTTGACACCAGTCTAGGCTAGCGTTAAGGTCAGCCTGAACTACGTGTGAGACCCTGTCTCACAAAACAAACTTGGGGCTGGGGATATAGCTCAGTAGTGCAAGTCTGCCTGGCAAGTGTAAAGCCCTGAGTTCACTAGCTGATACCAAAATCAAAAACAAAAAAACTGCTGTGTGTGTGTATATATATGTATAGTATATACATACACATACACACTATATATGTTTAAATTTGGTTTTGCTATTATAAATAAATGAGCTTTCTATTTTCTAAGTGTTTCCTGTTGGTAACTATATTAATTTGATAACCATCTTATTAAATTTATTTCCTAGAATAGCAGCTTCTCTAGGGTTTCCTGATAACACTATCACTTACCAATAAGGTATGCAGTTCAGGAAGCTTTATGTTTAGGCTCAGTATCTCTCAGAATGCTACTAGTACAGAGCCAGGCATAGGGCTGCACACCTGTAGTCCAACCACTTGGGAAGCTGAGGTAGGAGGACTGCAGGAAGTTCGAGGCCAACTTGGGCTACAAAGCAAGACGCTATCACAAGAGAAATCACTGTCATAAGAAAATGCTAATGCAAACTGTTCCATCTTCACAAACCACTTCCATTCTCCCTACAGTGCAATCTGGTAGGTGGGGCTAGCCAGGGAGGGGACAGGGCAGGCCCACAGCCCCCACTGCTACTCACGTGGCAGAAAATCATGGCTTGTGCGATGGTGATGGCCCCATAGAGGTTGCACAAGGCCTGGAACTTCTCGTCCCTGTTGCTGCACAGGACATAATACTGCTTGATGGTGTCCAGTGTCTCCTCCTCGCGCTTCAGTTTGATGATGTTGGGGTCTGGGACTACCTTCTGGGCAAACTTCCACACAGAATCTTCAAACGTGGCAGAGAAAAGCAGCATCTGGCAGTTCCTGGGCAGCATCCTGCAAGGCCCCAGGTGTCACTGCAAGGCATAGAAGCCCAGTCTCCCCAGCTCGGATGGGCTTGAACCCTAGCAGGCATGGGGGTGGCACAGGTCTCAGGTGTCCTGTCATGGCCCAGGCTGGGAGGACAGTCAGTGCTGATGTGCAGGTGACCTGTAGGCCAACACTGCTGCACGGCCCAGAGGACAGAACCCCACAGAAGCAAGAGGAGGCCCCGGAGCTCCTCCTGGCCTGAGCTCCTACCTCTGGATGCGGATGCTCTGATCCTGGTGGCCCTGGGTTGCTATCATCACATCAGCTTCATCCAGCACAAATACCTTGATCTTCTTGGGGTCAATGAACTTGAGCTTGGAGCACCAGTCCAGGACTGTCCCGGGGGTGCCAATGACAATCTGCTCACTGATCTTCTGACCTCTTTCCACTGTGGAGAAGAGATGTTTGCTGAGGGTGTGTCCAAGGAAAAGCCTGCTCTGGAAATCAAAGCCCGGCCTGTACTTCTGGGACTAGCAGAACAGAGTAATTCCAGACTTCAAACTGCAGAAGTTCTACCCTTAAGCCTCTGCTTTCTTCTACTATGACGTGGGTCGGATGATACCTGTCTAAGGGACCTGTGATCAGCATCAAATTCCACATGGAGGCCCCTCAGCAGATGTCATTTCCATTTTACTTTCTCCTATAATTTCACCTGACACAAGTCTTTTTTCCCAGGATCTTAGCACAATGATATTTTTGCTTTGGTCTCCAGTGATTTCGCTTATGTTAGCTAGTTCCTGTAAGTACAAACTTTTTGATTTAAAAAGTACTACAGTGGGGGCTGGGGATTTAGCTCAGTGGCATAAGCACCTGCCTTGCAAGCAGGCGGTTATGAGTTCAATCCCTGGTAACGATAAAAATGGAAAAAAAAAAAAGTACTACAATACTCTCAAACTTGTTTCAACCAGCCAGCTGGGTTACATGGTGAGATAGCTTACCATATCTCAAAAAAGGGGCGAGGGGTGCCGGAGGAACTAAATGTACATGCACTAACTCCCCACAACAAAGGTTAGCATTATATACTGCCAACATGTACTAATAATTTAAAAATTAAAAAAAAAAAATCAAGTGTTAGTAGTAATACCATCTTGCTCATGGGAGAGGTTTACACACACAGGGAAACTTGCACTTGATAGCAGCATTTGCCAAGCCTGATGTGTACACTACATTGCTCTCAGACTCTCAAGCTGGTTTAACTTGAAACTGATACAACCATTATCAAAATCACCAATGCACATAACCTCTGAACAACACTTTCACTATCAGAAACTTTGCAATGTACACAAAATATGCACACACACACACAACATGTAATTGATCTGCAAAATATGAAACACCTAATGGTTGACAACAATAAAGTATGAAAATGATTAGGAATAGATGTGAGATAATCTCAAAAATACATATATAATTGCAGGGATATAGCTCAGCAGCACAAATGTTTGCCTGACAAGTGCAAGGTCCTGAGTTTGATTTCCAGTACCCTCCCCACACAAAAAAATATGTATGCCCCCCCCCACACAAGACACAACGGTATACATATATCTCATATACAGGCAGAAGATATACATATAATTAGCAGAATGGCAGAGTACTCCTGGGTTCAAACCCCTTATAACAACAAAAAGGTAGTTTCCCAGTGCCCACTGCCTGAAAATAAAATCAAGTGTCTCCCCAGTGCTATGAAATGCAGTGATCACGCCAGCCCCTCACACAGAGTGAAGGGCGTGGCAGAAACCACCCAGAGCAGGCACATACTTCTGTGCACCCCACTGGGCACCTGGGCCTGCTGGTTTGAGTACTGTACCCATAATTTCTGGGTACAGTGCTTTTGTTACTCTTGCCAAACAAAATGCCGTGACTTTCTTCAGAAAAAGCCCATTTTTATTATTTGTATGGTGAAATAAACTGCCCAGTTTTGTTTGTAAACTGATAGGCAAACAAGAGATACTCAAGTTGAAAATTTGGGGGTTGGGGATTTAGCTCAGTGGCATAAGCGCCTGCCTTGCAAGCAGGCAGTCGTGAGTTCGATCCTTGGTACCGATAAAAAGGAAAAAGACCAAAAAAAAAAAAAAAACGAAAATTTGATATATGCTTTCTGAAATGATCAAAGAAAGCTTGAGAATGGGAGAAAAAAGCTGTCTCTTTAATTAAAAAAAAAAATCAACTGCATTTGTTGTCACTATAACACCTGAGCTACCAAAAGAAATTCTAAATTTTGTAAAACTTGTAAGTGCTATCAAGTGAGTCTCCCAAGTGCATTAACTTCTCTGCTGAATCTGGTTGTGATAGTACCTGCAATTCAATTTTTCTTGTTTGCTGTAAGTCTCTCCATGTAACCTAAGATAGCCCTGAACTCACTATGTATCCTGGGCTGCTTCAAACTCATGACAATCCCTATCTCAGCCTCCCCAATGCAGGAATTACATGTATGGGCAACTACCTTAATTACCATTTGTTAAGTCTGGGTGTAGCATTCATAAAGATATATTATTATCTTTTGTTTGTTTGCTATGTAGTTCAGGATGGTCTGGAACTCTTCTATGTAGTCCAAGCTAGTGTTGAACTTGCAGCAATCCTGTTTCAGGCTCCCAACTTCTGCGATTATATGTGTTGGCTACCATGCCTGGCTGTTATTTATATTAACGTTGAGTTACACATACTAGGCAAAGACTACCACTGAGCTATGTTATTTTTAAATTACTAAACATGTCTTTGAAAGTTTCTCTAGTTCTGTTTTAGCATCTACTATGACACAACCTGCATAACAGAAACAAAGTGAAAGTGAGAAAATGCTGAGGCCCTACAGTGAGAATGGCACACAAGACCATCAAGGCTGTGTGGGTCACAAGGGTGTCCCTCTTGAGTTCCTCCAGGCAGTGTCCAACTGTTGCCAAGACCCCAGCTTCTGCTCAGCTAAGAGGGGCCAAGGGGCAAACTTGTCTATTTTTCTGAGAGCCGATGAGGTGCGGGATCTTTTTGCATTACTCTGGTAGCCATGTGAAGAGCTGGTTCAACTGAGACTCTTTGTTCACTGTCCTAGTAGATAGTAGACTGCTTGGTTTTTCTTGCTGTATGGAAAGTATTTTACATACTGATAACCTTCTAATGAATCTTTAAAACCTCTTCCCGCTCCTTTTAACCTGAACTTTCTCTATGATATCTGCAGAACACATGGAAGAAAGAACTGGAAGGATTATTGATTGTGATTACAGCTAGTTTCTTCTTTACTAAAGCTGGTGCTTACTGCTAAGGAATCTGATTCCAACCTGCCACCCCTGCAGGTCCTAGAACTCAAAACCCTGTCTTAGTGAAGAATGCCAGATGCAGAACTGTACTACAGGAGCCTGAGGCAGGAGGATCAACCTCCAGGAACCTTGCAGAATTTTCATGTTGAACAACTTAAAATCTTAACACTGAAGAGGAGAGGCAGGCTAGGAAGTAGCTCAGCAGTAGAGTGTCTGCTTAGCATGTGTACGATGGGCATGTGCCCCCAGGATTTTGGAGGGGATGGCCACTAGAGAACTGTAAACAGATCAGCAAGCACAGATATTCCTCTTTAAGACTGACCTGTTTAAACTGTTTAGACTCATGACTGAGGCATACCACTTGCACTTAGGACCTGTCTTATTTTGTCACAGTTCTGCATATCTTGTTGCTAAGAGTCTTAGTGTCTTTTTGTACTATACAGTTTTTTCATATAGTACTGAAATTTTTGCTGATTGTACTGTTCAATACTACAGTTTTATGTTTTTTTATATATTATAGTATTACATATAAGAGCTATGCAAATAAAAAGTCTCTCACTTGGAGATTCCTTTGACCATTTCTTTCTTTTTTGAGACAATTTCACTGTACAGCTCAAGATGGCCTCAAACACACCTCAATCCTCCTGCCTCAGCTTCCCGAGTGCTGGCATTACAGGCATGCACCATCATACCCAGCCTTCTTTGACCATTTCTTTGTTCTAAATATTATAATGTACATACTACATATAATATCTCATTTAGCAATGGAGTTGCAGGAAAAGAATCTAGTTATTGAATAAGGAATGTCCACACTTAAATTGATTTCCTGAGAGCAATGCAACAGGGCTCTACGTTCAGAATGAAGTAAAAGCTGAACATATCATCACATCTTCAAAATCACACACCTAGCACCACCACCCCGCTTAGATCGCATCCCTTGCACTCACATTTATTGCCTCGAACAGCATAAGCAAGCCTGAGCTCCGGGTAAAATTTGCCCATCTGCTCGATCACTTTACCTGTCTGCAGCGCCAGCTCGTATGTTGGGGACAGGCACAGACACTGATGGAGAAATCAGAAAGGATGAATTTAGCAAGACTACAACCTTGACCAGCGGCACAGGGAACCAGAACTACCTCTTCCTCAGCCAGGCCCTCCTTTCGGGTGTGGACCAAGTCTCCGGGAGAGAGCCTTGGCCTGGAGGAGTACTGGCTTGCTGGGGCTGCAGCTTCCATGTGGATTCTGCCTGGTGGAGCTGGGTGAACACACTGCTCCTGAGGGGACACCTGAGGGATCACAGGTGTCCCCTCTAAAGCAGGTAAGCCAGGGTCCCCACCTCACCCACCTGAGGGTGTCTGTCTGCTGGTTCCACTCGGCTGAGCATGGCCAGGACGAAGGCAGCTGTTTTTCCAGTGCCAGACTGAGACTGGGCAATTAGGTTCTGAGGCCTGGATAGAGGAGGGACAGAAAGGAAATGACTCCTGGCAAAGTGAAGCATGAAACCATTCACTGAGGAGACAAGGGACATTCTCCCCCTTTATGCCTCTATGTATTGTTCCATTTTTTGGCACTGAGCACAAATTACAAGAAAATATATATATATATTTTTCCTTTTTTATTGGTACCAGGGATCGAACTCACAACTGCCTGCTTGCAAGGCAGACACTTATGCCGCTGAGCTAAATCGCCAGCCCCGAAAATATTTTTTATAGATTATTAAAAAAACAGCTTTAGGGGCTGGGGGTTTAGCTCAGCAGTGTGGCTTAAGTGCCTGCTTAGTAAGCTCAAGGTCATGAGTTCAATCCCGTACCAAAACCAAAACACCCCAGCTTTAATATAAAAGAAATAATAACTGTTGTAGATGGGTTCATACACAACAATCCTCCACGACTCTTAGCAGAGAATGCCCTAGTTTTGTCCCAAGGGCCCCAGGGAAATCAAGAGTGCAGAGCACACAATGAGAGCAGTGCCACACGCACCCTCAGTGGCAATTTCTGCTGAGTTACACCCTTTCCCAAGACTCAGCTCTTTTTGCATGTTCCCTTTTCCAATCTCCATGGAAATGCAGGTAACCAACCCCAACTGAACTTCATGTGATCTATGTCACGGGGATTGGTGGTATTGTAGACATTTTTAAAAAAAGTGCAAAGACACCTGAGAGGACAACAACTTGCCCAGGTTGGACCTCACTCATAGCAGGCAGGAGACAGCAAGGGAAAGAAGGGTTTGTGGGGTCTGAATATCGACTAGGCCTGGGTTTTGTTTTTGTTTTTCTATTTGCTGAGAGGATGGAGAAAAAAGTAACAAAGAAAAGGGTAAGAGGAGGGTGAAAGGAAGGAAGGAAGGGGAAGGATGTGGGGTAGGAGAGGGAGAAAAAGAAAACTGGACTGAGGTTTTACTTGTCAGGATAAGGCTGCAGAGATAGTACTGGTATCGTTCTTCAAATCTGTTCTGCAGAGCTCAAAAATGTCAAAATAATTTTCTATGGTAGCACTCAGAATTGAACCCAGCCGCCCACCCACAAGGTCTCTCTATGTAGTTCAGGCTGGCTTCAAACTGGCTTCAAACTGGTGATGATCCTTCTGCTTCCCAAGCGCTAGGATTATAAGGGCATATCACCAGACCTGGCCCTAGCCCTTTTATTTTTAAAATAAAAATAGTGTTATTATAGTATCTCTGAAACAAAACAAACAAAAAACAAAGCAGAGCAGAGCAGCAGACCAAAGCAAAGCAAAGCAAAGCAAAGCAACCTTCAACACATTTCAAGGCCCAGGACCAGGCCTGCAGACCCAGGGGGCTGAGTCACTCCTAGGTACGCTCTCACAGTGGGGCCAGCCTGTGGATTTGGCTCTTGGGGCTTGGCTGGGAGGCTGCCTGCCTCCTCTGGGGCATCCAAGCTTTTGTATTAGGGGTCAAGATCACAGATGTGGGCCAATATGTTCAGTGATGCAGCAGGGGTGGGGGCAGCCAGAGGTCAGGGTTCAGAGAAAGAAGTCAAAACCACTCAGGTCCATGGTCGAACACAGAGGGCCACAGGCAACCAAGGGGGACTGAGTTACTGATCTTAGGATGAAATCCAGTTGGTATCAGGTTGCTCAATATTAATGCTACAACAACACAGCCCCTTCATTGAGATGAGGTCTTGCTAAGTTGCCCAGGATGGGCTCAGGTTTGTGATCCTCCTGCCTCAGTCACCAAGCAGGCTGAGAGTACAGGAATGCACTACCAGGTCCAGCTTCAAGTCACTTCTAAAAAGGCCAATTTTTAGTATTAAATAGAATAAAGCAGTATTATCATGGGTTTTTACTTTTAAGTGGGAAAGATAGGAACTCTACCCAAATCCATGATTCTGTGTGTACCTGCCAAGTTGTTTTCCTGAAACATGTCCCCTGAACAGTCCACTTGGTACTCAGAAACAGTAACTGTTCATGGCGACATTAGTAAACCAACTTTCAAAGAGATCACTCAGGTCTTCACTCACGGTTCAGCGAGCATCATAGGTAATGCATTCTCTTGTATCTTGGATGGCCGATTGAAACCCATGGCATAGACTCCCTGGAGAAGCTGTGGCTTCCTAGGAGAAAAAGGAGAAATAGGATGGACTGTAGTAGCTGAAATTGTTTTAAGCTTATAATCCTATCTTCCCTTATATCTTGCAAGAATGATGTCTCCTGCCTCTATCAGACATTTTTTAACATCTTGAAAATGCTACCTAAAACCAATTCAAGCTAAGTGTGACAGAACATGCCTATGATCACAGCACTCTGGGAGAGTTTGAGCCCAGCCTGAGCAACTTACTGATCTAGGGAGACCGTAGCTCAAAATAAAAACGGGTTGAGGGTGTACCTCAGTGTGACTGCCTTGGGTTCAAGCCCCAATGCTACAAAAAGAAAACCAACCCAAATCACTTCTTTGTTTTTTGTGAGACACAGTCTCACTATGAAGTCCAGATTGGCCTTGAACCCCTAATCCCTCTGCCTCAGCCTCCCAAGTGCTAGAATCATAGGTGTGTGCACTATATCCAACTTATCTCTACTAATCTGAATCTGCAATAACTATATAATTCATAAAGTAGAGCTCAGTGGCACAGTGCCTGCCTGGCAAGTGTGAGGTCCTGAGTTGATTCTCAGTGCAAAAAAACCCCAAAACAACAACAACAAAAACCAGACTGTTTTCCTTTCGATTTCTTGGGAGAAATTCATGCTCCAAGTCCCAGAAATCTGACTGGCCTTGGATGCCCTGGATATAGCAAAAGTAGAGCTTATATTAATTCATAACATAAAACTTATTAGGAAAAGGGATTGTAGGGCATGTGTGTTCTGCAGTGCCAAGGACTGAACGCAGGGTGCTGCCTGTGCCCAGCCAAGAGCTCTACCGCCGAGCTACATCCACAGGCCACAATTTCAGTTTTAATCTCTTGGTATAGATATTAAAAATGGACTAGTCTTTCTGTATTCTATGGTTCTTTAAATACAGCAGTACAAATATGCAAGACAACCAAGAAGAAAGAATACTGATTAAGCCAGTTTCTAGGAGTGGATATAGAGAAAATAGGTTAGGAGTTTCATATCAGGATGAACTTTACAAACGCTCAGATTGCTATTATGTCCAGTCAAAATCAACAACAGAGACAAATTTGCCAGGTGTGGTAGTGCCCTGCATATAACCGCAGCTTCCAGGAGGGCCACATGTTCAAGGTCAGGCTAGGCAACTTAGTGAGGCTCTGTCTCAAAAAAAATTTTTTTAAAAATGGCTCAGGATATAATTCAGTGATAGAGCATTTGCTTAGTATATGCAAGTCTCTGGTTTTAGTTTCTGGTATCACAAAAAATAAAAGACAAAGCCAGGTGTGGTGATGCACGGCTATAATCTCAGCATTTGGGAGGTTGAGGCAGGTGGATCACCATAAGTTCAAGGCCAGCCTGGACAACATAGTACAAGGGCAATCTGCATTACAAAGTGAGATGTTGTTTCAAAAGTAAAAAATAAAAAAAGCAAGACTATAACTTTTTTTTTTTGGAAATAAGGTCTTTCTATGTACTTTAGGTTGACCTTGAACTCAAGAACAGGTTCCTGCTTGAGCCTCCTAGTTAAAGGCATGTGCCACCATGCCTGGCTTCTTTTTTTCTTTTTATTGGTACGGGGGATCGAACTCATGACTGCCTGCTTACAAGGCACGTGCTTATGCTGCTGAGCTAAATCCCCAGTCCCACTTCTTTGGTTTTTTTGAACCATAGTCTCACAATGTAGTTTAGGCTGTCTCAGACTTGCAGTGGCGATCCTTTTGCCTCAGCTTCCCAAGTGCTAGGATTATAAGCATGCACTACCATATCCAGCCACCAACTTCTTAAATAGGCAGCTACACAATAAACATTAATTGAACTCCTCTTACATTGTATTTACAATGTGCTCTCACTACCTCTAAACAGAAAGGTGTTTTACAAAAACCACAGTATATTGTTTCTAAGGAAAAGCCAAGCTGCTAGGCTGCTGGCACCTGCATGTAGTTCCAGAACGTGGGAGGCTGAGGCAGAAGGATGGCTGCTGCAAGTTTGAGGCCAGCCTGCTACACGCTGAGCTTCTGTTTTCTCCTCTCAGAAGAAAAGAAGGAGGAAGAAAATCCACTTTAAGTCTGAAAAATCAACACTTCTCTAAGCTTTTCCTAAAGATTAACAGGCTCTCTAAAAGGTAAATTCTTCTAGCATATATTAGTTCTGAAACACAAACTGAAAAGGGAAAGTAATTGGTGTCTTCAGTTAGTGGGGAAAAAAGGCAGTTTCTGATTTGGTTGTCAAGGAAAAAAGCTATTACCTAATCAGACTCATGCAATCTGATGGCTTCCACTGACTCATTTTTTTACTTTGCAGATTTCAATTTTTTTTTTTTTTTTTTTTTTTTGGTGTCTTGAGATAAGATCTGGATATGTAGCTCAGACTGACCTTAAACCCAACTACGTGGCCCAGGCTGGCTTTGAGCTTGAGTGATAGTCCTGCCTCAGCTTTTCTAATGCTGGGATGACAAACACAGGTCACCATACCTGGCTAGATTTCAATTTTTTTTTTTTTTTTTTTGGGTCTTTTTCCTTTTTATCGGTACTGGAGATTGAACTCACGACTGCCTGCTTGCAAGGCAGGCGCTTATGCCACTGAGCTAAATCCCCAGCCCCTGATTTCAAATTTGAAGGATAAAAATTCTAAGTATATGATGTGACTGGGATTCTATTCTTTGTTTCTTTTGGCTTACAATATCTCACTCAGAGAGAACCTACCTTTCAAGAGGACAATCTATTAGTGGTTCAACTGAGAGCTCAACTCTTTTAAACGAAAGGAACCTAAAAATACCTACTGATCGAAACAACAGAGTGTAATCAGTAGCCCTGGTAAGTTTAAGAATGAATAAAGTTCCAGACAGGGGAAATACACATACAGAGGTCTAATTTCCTGAAAAACTTAATGATTACACTTTTAAAAATTTGTTCTGTACAATTACTTCATCACCAACTAGTTAGCTCTCTTACTCAATAACAACAGGAATGTAGCCTATGTGCCAAAGGGCAACCCATGCTACATATTTTACTCAACAAAGGGAAATAACCCATTTATTCTACCACATTCTTACTCACCAGCTACCTTCTGTCTATGATTTGGACCCTGGCAGGCAGCAAGAATAGTAGGTATGTGGTATGCTCCTCCAAACAGCCAGCACATGGCATGTACATTAACCAAACCACCTGTAAATACCACTTTACTTACTGAAGAAAACGAGATACATCTGCAGTGAAGTTAAGGAAAAAGAAAAAAAAAAAGAAAACAAGACACATGATATGGGTCTTTCTAAGCCTTTTTTTTTTTTTTTTTTTTAAGCATAATGCCATAAAATATGCCTTCTGTAATGTTTATTTCTGGGTTCTGGGTTTTTTAATTGGAACAGTCAAAAGTTGCTTTCCATATCCCAACACTCAGGAGGCTGAGGCAGGAGGATCATTGAAAATTTGGGACCAGCCTATGCTACAAAGTGAGTTCAAGGCCGGCCTCAACTGCATAGCAAAACCCTGTCTCAAAAAGCCAAAAAAAAAAAAAAAAAGGTTGCTTTCCACTCTTGGCAATAGAAATATAGGCTCCTTTAACATACTTCCTAAAAGTAATTAACAAACTCTTATTAAGAATGTAAACCCTGGGGGCTGGGTATTTAGCTCAACAGCATAAGCCCTTGCCTTCCAAGCACATAGTCATGAGTTCAATCCCTGGTACCAAAAAAAAAAAAAAAAAAAAAAAAAAGAATGTAAACCCTGGAATTTCTGGAAAATGGTGGACTGATGAGCAGCAGAGAAAAAAATCTCTCTAAGTTTTGGTGTCCAGATCCTGGAATACACAACATGAGGAAAGAAGTGAGTCCCATGGACACAGCAAAGATCTGAACTGAGACTTGAAGCCGATGGAGAGAGAGAATTCAGGAATCTAGCAAAAATAAGAAAACCAGGAAGAACCAGCAAGGAAGACATGCAGCCCCCTGTGCACCAGCAGCAGCCCTGTCAGCAGGGGAGATAGCAAGGAAGTTGCCTCCCCGCCCCCACAATAAGCAACCAGTCACAACCCAGGCTCAGGTGATAATAACTGAAGTACGAAGCAACCTGACATTTACCTTGTTTGACTAACTTTGCAAGCCTGGGGCTGGTTAATTTGAGCAACTATTTAGAGGATAACAATATACCACATAGTAGTGATTGTGGATTTCCTACTGTCCTATCACTTTTGTTTCATTTTACTGTTCTTTATTCTCTTTAAAATAAAATAAGTAAATAAATAAATCACATCATCTCATAAAGAAAAAAGTGTAAACCCTATTAGCCAGGTGTGGTGGCACATGGCCTTAAAGCTATAATCCCAGCATTTGGAAGGCTCAGGCAAGATAACTGCCATGAGCTCAAGGCCAGTATGAACTACACAGCAAGCCCCTGTCTCAAAAAAAAAAAAAAGGCCAGGCATGCTGGCACATTCCTGTAATCCCAGAATTTGGGAGGCTGAAGCAAGTTCAAGACCAGCCGGGGGGGGGGGGGGGGGGGCGGGGGGTTGGGGATTTAGCTTAGCGGCATAAGCACCTGCCTGGAAAGCAGGCGGTTGTGAGTTCGATCCCTGATACAGATAAAAAAGTTAAAAAAAAAAAACAAAATCACACACACAAGACCAGCCTGGGTTATAAAGTGAGTCCAAGGCCAGCCTGAACTGCATAGTGAGACCCTGTCTCAAGAAGACAGGAAAAATAAAATAAAATTTAAAAAGAAAGAGAAGAACTGGGCTGCTGCCCAGAGAGGTGCAGAAGGGCTGGGGGTATAGTTCAGTGGCACAGCACCTGTTTGGCAACCACAAAATTGTGAGTTTGATTTCCAGTACACCCACACACAAAAAAACAGAGGGGCAGAAGATTGTCACTGAGATTGTTCACATTTCTTCACTGTGCATGCATATGTGTTGCTAGAGATGGAGCTCAGGCAGTTAAAGCAGGCACTATACCACTGAGCTACACCCATGCTCAGCCCACTTTTCCGATTCAGATAAGCTGGTGAGTTGTAACTTACACAAAGTGAGCACACTGAACTTTTTCAGGCTACTGTAAGCACTTTTAGTGGATGTTCTCACCCTGCAGCATGTTTCTTTTCCTACCTTAGTAAATGTAAAGCCTCACTACCTTTAAAATAAATAAACAAACAAAAATTTAAAAAGTAAATGTCCCATTAGAATGTCTGAATGCTGAACTTTATAGGGAGGGACAAGAAAGGAAGAGCTGTTGAGAGCAATGAATACTCACAGGCGGAGCTCTTCAAAAGACTTCACTGAGTAGAGAGGGGAGTTGGGGTCCCGCTGCAGGACTTCCACTTGGTTTGTGTTATCGACAAGGTTGCTTCTGATCAGCTTGTTGAGTAAAGACTGGGCAGCTCTGTCCTCTGTCCAAGAAACCAGGAGATTTTGTAGTTACATAAAATTAAGCTCCACCCTTGTGAGAGTGCTCTATCTCCCTCACCCTGGGAACCTGGGCGTCCATGCATGGCTGGAGAAAATGACCACAGTGGCAGCTCTCCCTTCAGATTCTTTTTCTAATTTTTAGTACTAGGGTTGAACCCAGGGCCTCTGCACTGAGCTACAGTCCCAGCCTGTTTTATTTTTTATTTCCAGACACCATCTCACTAAATTGCTAAAACTGCCCAGGTAGGGGTAGAGCTCCTGATGCCTCGGCCTCTCAGAGGGCCAGGAGTACAGGCAGTGCCTGCGCACCCAGCTCCTTCTACATTCCTGACTACAAGACTCGCGTGGGCTGATCGAGTCGGCAGGTCTTCCAGTTTCCCTGGTCCACTACTTCACCTTGCTCCTGAAACCTCCATGCTACCTTCCCCTCTCTCCTCAAGCCTTCACGTTCTCCACATTCTCACTCTGCACCTCAGCTGCACACCTGCCCGCGTGGGACCCACCCCGTCCCGTGCATGGGACATCTCTTTCTGTCCTGCCTCCTTGCACTATCACCATCCCCTTCACTGGGCCACTCCCACAGCACATGAACTCATTTGATCACCTCTTTATAAACCTGCTTTTCTCCCATTCATTACCCTCCCTTCTCTCTTTATAAACCTGTTTCATTCATTACCCTTATTTCTGGAACATTCCCTAAAAGAGCCATCTGTATTCATTTTTTCTCCTTGCCTTTTCTGTTCAATGAACACCCTCGAAAACCCTTGTTACGGTCCTCAATGATTTCCATATACCAAATTGATCCAATGGTTAATTTGTAGTTCATTTTTCTCTTCGAGGTGTGATTTTGCTATGTTGCCCAAACTGGCCTCAAAATTGCAATCTTCCTGCCTCAGCCTCTCAAGTGGTTGAGACCATAAGAAAACACAACTGAGCCTGGCTCTAGTTGTTCTCTTAATTACTCCATTACCTCTAGCTGACAGACTACTTTGGACACATTTCCTCTGGCTTCCAGGACACAGCACTCCTGACCACCACTTTGTCTCCCTAAGGCTCTTCCCCAGTCTCCTTGGTGGAACCCTCCATCCACTCATCTGTAACTCAGCGCCTCCAGCTCCAGGCAGGCAAGGCTGGGCTCAGGCTCCATCCCCACCACAGGGCTTCAAGTGGTTACCTTTCTCCTCTTCATCTGTCTTCTCTGCAGTGGGACTGATTTTGACAACACCTACAGAAAAAAACAGTTGTCATTGGAAAGGCAATTTTTAAATCCACCTAAAAGGTGGGACAATTAAAACACTAAAATTTGCTTCAGTGACCCAAATATAAACACTGTCATTTCTTTATGTTCAATGCATTGTACCTCCAGAAAGATGTTAAGTACATAAGAAAAATTTGTCACTTTGATTTACTTAAGTTAAAATATAGCTTTCAGGCTGGGGAGTTAGCTGAGTGGCACAAACGCCTCCAAGCAAGCGTGAGATTGTGAGTTCGTTCCCCAGTACTAACAAAAAACCAAAAAACAAAATACCACCTACTATTTCTTACTTATAAACTTGATTAAACACTAGTGATGAGGCCATAGGGAGCAGATGTGGTGCTGCTAGAAATATGAATTAGTTTGACACTTATTGTTGGGGACCACAAATTCACTGTGACTGGTGTTGCATGTTTCCCTGTGGGATGAAAGGAAAGATTGGGATTGTTGGCACCCAGGGATTGCTGGAAATCCCGTCTGGGATTTCCCATTGACTCTTCTAAGCATGGAATCATCTACACCTTCCTGAGTCATCACAGGATTATACTCTGGGTCAAGATACTTCTAAACGTAAGATTATATATGCTCTCTGGAGTTGGAGTCTTCGAATGAATTGTAATCCTTTGCTAGCTCCATCTATCTCTGTATACACCTAATAAACAGTGGCTGCTTTGGGAGTGGAAAGGTCAGATCCAGAGACACTGACTTTCAGCCACTGAAGAAATACTTGTCTCTGTTTTTTATTTTTCTAGTGGCATTTGAGAGATAGACAATTGGAACTCTTGGCTGGGTTCCTAAAATGACTATCAGGACTCTTGGCCGGGTTCTCAATAACTTATGGATTGAAGGTATTCTGAATACATTTATAAAAACTGCAAATGTATATGCCATTATCTTTTTTTTTGGTACCAGGTATTGAGCTCACAACTTGTGCACTTGCCAGGCAGGCGCTTTTGCTGCTGAGCTAAGTCCCCAGCCCCTATCCTATACATCTTTTGAGAATTTATCCCACAAAAACACTACACACATATAAAAAAATTTAAGTTCATGGTTATTCCATAAAGCACTGTTTATAAGAGCAAAAGATGGCGGGGCTGGGGATTGAACCGGCAATCTTCCTGCCTCAGTCTCCTGAGTACTGGGATTATAGGAATGCATCATCATGCCTGGCTTGAGAATCAATGTTTGTACTATATGCTTTGTGTAACAAAACTGTGGGGAAATTTGATCTATGTAGCCAAAAACACTGTAACAGTGGTCACTTACAAGATGAGGCAGAACTATGTCTTCCTAAAATTCCTATATTCATGTTCTAACCTCCAGTACCTGAGAATGTGGCCTCATTTGGGAATGGGGTGACTGTGAATATAGTCAGTTAAGCTAAGGTTTCTAAAGCAGAAGTTCCCAACTTGTGGGAGGAACCCTATACCAGCCTGATAGGAACCAGGCCACACAATGAGAGATGAGCAGCGTGTGAACCAGCAACTGTTATCTATATTTACACCCCTGCAGGGTGTTTGAAGCATCCTGAAACCGCAACTCTCCCCTCCTGTGGAAAAACTGCCCTCTGTGAAACTGGTTCCTCACACCGAAAAGGCAGAAAGTCTGGAGACTCCTGCTCTAATGTATGTCCTAATCCAATGACTGGCAGCAGGACAGACTGCAGCCTGTCATGTATGTGACTGTAATTTTTTGTTTGTTTGCTTTTTGGAACTGGGAATCCAACTCAGGACCTCTCACTTGCTGGGCAGGCACCATGTCACTGAGCTACATCCTTGGCCCTTTCTTTGTTTTTTGAGACAGGGTCTCACTTACGTAGTTCAGACTGGTCTTGAACTATGTAGTCTAGGCTGGTCTTGAACCCGTAGCAATCCTGCCTCAGCCTCTCAAGCACTGAGGTTACAGCTGTGTACCACTGCACACAGCAAGTATTAACATTTTAAAGTTAAAAAACCCCCACAATATGACTGGGTCCTTATAAAAAGGGCAAACTGAGGGTTGGAGATGTACCTCAGTGAGAGAACGCTTCACTTACCTAGTGTACTTCAGACCCTGGGTTCAATCTCCAGCACCACAAAAAGGGGAGCACTACTCGGCACCAGACATGCACTCAGGGGGTTGCGATGTGAAGATGAAGTCAGGGGCGGGGACATTCAGCTACAAACCATGTGACCCCCAATTGCAGCAAACCAGAGAACTGAAGACAGGCCTGGGGTAGGGTCCTCCTCCCTGCCCAGGAGGCAGCCAACCTCGCTGACACCCAAGCTTTCCAAACCCTGAGCTAATCCTCCACTACTCTTCACAGCCCCCAGCTTTGAGAAGCTTCACTGGACAGCCCCAGGGAACGAGAGCATGGGCACTGGGGATGACACCTCACACCTTTTACACTTTGAGTGTAGAACCCAGATTCGTTTTTTTTTTTTTTGTCTTTTCCTTTTTATTGGTACCGGGGATCGAACTCACGACTGCCTGCTTGCAAGGCAGGAGCTTATGCCACTGAGCTAAATCCCCAGCTCCCCAGATTCGGTTTTTTTAAAGTTTAAAAAATATTTTACAGTAACAGCAGTAAGCAGACAGGTGTAACACTTCTTGATGCTGAGGGAGTCAGGAGTTAGAAAAATTGGGAAAATAGACACATTACCCCTTCAGTAATGAAATCTAATTTCGGGCTCTAGATTCTAGTGCTGTCTTTTGCACCCCGCCCCCCAAAAGCCCCTAAAGCTCCACTGCTCACTGCAGCTATGAGGGCAAAACAGCACGTGTGTAACTTGTACCTCGTCTATAGGCACTTGTGACTCACCATTGGTATCTGGTTTGACTTTCTCTTCCTTGATCTGCAAACTGCCCATCTGAATAGGAACAAAAGGAAACAGAATAAGTAAAGGCCCCAGCCAAAGATGAGCTGGGGCAAGGCAGAGCTTCCCAAAGACAGCCAGCAAAAACCACTGTACATCTATAGTCAGAAGCTGGTCTGTTCTGCTCAATGCGGAATTGCTAAAATCCTGGGCAAAAACATTCCACATACCTTCAGCAGCCTGTGGGGTTGGTGGGGTGCTAAATGTAATGGAAGGGAGAAAGAATATAAAAGAATCCAAAACCTCTGCTTTCCTTCCAGGTATATTCTTCCTAAAATACCTAACCTTCACTAAATATTATGTCTTTTCAATGGTACAAAGTTCCTTTCTAAGAATTGGTAAGAGGAAAAAGTGGGCTATAAAGATGGTATTATAAAGGTAGGCTGTTAGATTCTGAGAATTTCCAAATCATCTCCCAGGTCCATGTCCTACCCCCAAGATCCCTGAGCTGACTTACTAAAGTCAGTTACTATTCTGGTAACCACTGGTTCCTAAGGGCTTATTATACATTTCATTAAATAATCATGCCCCGATTCGACCTTTTCCAACTGACTATTCTGGGCCTTTTGGAAAAGGAAGTCCTACAGTAAGAGTATTCACCTGAGCTTTTTAGTATTCACCTCAGCTTTTCCACAGAAAAAGCAAAGCCATGCACTTTCTCCATCAGGAGAAACATCCCTAAGGAGTAGACATCTTTCCTCTGATGGCCAATAGGAAGGCTGACACAGATCCAGGAAGGTATTTTACCAGGTCTTATCAACAGGCTGGTTCCTCTCCATTTTCAGGATGTATACAATGGAGCTGGAATAACTACAATTGAGGTGGTCTGAAAACCTGACTGAGACTATCTGGAGTCCCCTTTTTTGGACCACACTGTTTAGTGCGATCTCCAGAAAGCCTGACTGACGCCGAGAATGGTGGCACCCTCTTATAATACTAGCAAATTGGGGCTGGGGATTTAGCTCAGCGGCATAAGCACCTACCTTGCAAGCAGGCTGTCATGAGTTCGATCCCTAGTACCGGTTAAAAAAAAAAAGAAAGAAAGAAAGAGGCTGGGGATGTACCTTAGTGTTCCCCGAGTCTGATTGCAGAACTGGGGGGGGGGGAGTCAGCCAATTAACCCCCCATTGTTCATGATTCTGAATTCTCTCTCAGCAAGGAGCCTTCTGATGATTAATCCTGTCTCTCCCAGAAGGCAATGTCTTGACATGGCACAGAGTTAAAGTACAAGAGCCTACACGACTGAAAAAAAGGGGTGAGCTATATGTGTGGTAGTGTGTGCCTATAATCCTAGGGGAGGCCGAGGCAGGAGGATCATCATAAATTTGAAGGAAGCTTGGACTACATAGTGAGTCCAAAGCCTGGACTACGTAGTAAGAACCTGTCTCAAAAAAACAAGACACACATACAAAGCTACTGTGACAAACAAACAAACAAAAAACAGCATGGTACTGTCAAACAACAACAACAAAACCACCAAAGGATCAATGGAGCAGATTAGAAGATGCAGAAACAACTCCAGACATACTCCACCATCTTATCTTTCAAAAATGAGCCAAATACCTTCACTGGAAGACAGCCTCTTTAATAAATAGTGTTGGAAAAAGTAGCTTTCCACATGCTGAACATTAAAACTAGACCCATATTTTTCACCACCACTAAACTAAAATCAAAATGGATCAAAGATTTAAGTATTAAAACAGAAACACTAAATCTGCTAGAAGATAAACTGGTGTAGACAGTGAAGGATACTGGTGTAGGGAAAGGCTTTATGAACAAAACCCCAATTGCACAGGAAATATCACCAAAAAAAAGAATCAATAAATGTGATCTTGTCTTATTAAAAAGCTTTTCCAGGCAAATGGTGGTGGCACATGTCTATAATCCCAAGGCTTGGGGGGCTGAGGCAGAAGGATCACTGAATTCAAAGCTGGCCTGAACTGCATAGTGAAATTCTGTCTCAAAAAGACAAAACAAACAAACAAAACAAAACAAAACAAAAAAATAAATAAAGCTTTTCCACAGCACAAAGATACCACCAACAGGGGGAAGATACAACTCAGTGTAGGAAAAAATTTTTGCCAGCTGTACTTCAAAGGATTTACTATGTAGAATAAAGAAGTATTTAAAAAAAAAAAAATCATTCTCCCAAACTTAAACTCAAAGAAAAATAGGCATCTGAAATGAACAGATACTTCTCAGCTGAAAAAGCAGAAATGGCAAATAAATGTATGAAAAAATGTTTAACATCACTGGTTGAGACATTCAAAGCTGAGATACCATCTCACTCCAGTTAGAAAGGCTATTATCAAGAAATCAGCCAATAACAAATGCTAGCGGGGTTGTGGAGAAAAAAGAACCCTTCTCCACTGTTGGTAGGAGTGGAGTGGCTCAGTCACTGTGGAAACCAGGATGGAGATTTCTCAGAAAACTAAAACTAAAGGTTCATTTTGACCCAGCTTGGTATCTTCTTCAAAAAGTTAAAAGCATCACACCACAACAATATATGCATAGCCATGTTTATAGCAGCACAGTTTGTAATAGCCAAATCTTGGGGAAATAGTCCAAGTGCCCATCAACCAATGAATGGATAAAGATGATGGGTTTTTTTCGAAAGTAGAATCCTGACCAGGCTGGTTGGACTTGTGACCCTCCTACCTCAGCCACCCAGTGCTACAGTTATAGGCATGACCGTCTCAGATGACCCGTCTTAGTATCTTTTTTTTTTTTTGGTGCCACAATTGAACTCACAACCTTGCAAATGCCATGCAGGTGCTTGTGCCACTGAGCTATAAATCCCATGCCTCACAGTATCTTTTAATTCCACTCCTTCATCCTTACTTTCACTGCCCAAAATACGTCTTCAATCTCAGCAATCAGAGTAACCTGCACACTGATTTCCTTTCACTTAGGAGTCATGCCTTCGAATCTATTTTGCTCTTTGCAGTCCAATATCTGTCAGTATTTCTCTTAAAAACAGCAATCCTAAAAACAAACAAACAAACAAACAAACACAGCAATCCTGCTAACTACAGCGTTTATTTTTGAGTTCTTAGTTAAGGCTCACAGTAGATTCTCGGCCATATTTTCTATACTGTCCCTAACTCAACGTGGTAACCTAAATTAGGGCAAAAATGAGTTCTGACTCCTGTCCAACACTTTGGTGCCTTCTGTCCCAAAATGCCTTCACCTGTTGTAATGGCTGATACATTGTGTCAACTTGAGAAGTTTAGAATTTAAGTGACTCAGCAGGGGCCTCAGTCTTCACTTGGTAAACCTCTTGAGCCTTTGCAAGAGGTAGTGGAGATCTTATGAATGCTACACACCCTCCCAGGGCTAGCAGCCTGCTTACTGTATAAGAGAAAAAAAGAGGCTTGTGCACTTGTTGCTTGTATTGTCTTCTGCCACCTTGAACTACTCCTCTGCCATCCTACTCTGCCTTAGAGCAGCTGATTATGGACTGAAATTTCCACAAACTATGAACTAAATAAACTTTTCCTTCCTTAAATTTGGGTGAGGGGTACTTTGTCTCAGCAACAAGAGATAATTAACTAACATACCGTCTTAAATGATTCTTTCTAATATCCAGCTTACAAGAAAGTATATGGTTTTTCTACTGATAAAATGTTCTAATTGCTCAAAAGCTCATTTATCACATTATCCTTACCATTTTCTTAACATTTCCCCCATTCTAGCCTTTCTGCCTAGACTGTATGTAAATCTGCTCCCTATACTTCCAAGGGCTTAATCCATTAATTCCTGCTGTCAAACTGAATACATTCCTGAAGCAATAAACATGGCTGGAGGCTTGGGCACGGTGGTGCACCCATGTGATACTGGCATTGAGGGAAGAGGACTGCTGCAGGTCTGAGGCCAGCCTGGGATACAGTGAGTCCTAGGCCAGCCTAAACTACATAGCAAGACCTTGTCTCAAACAATCCAAATCAAACCAAACCATGGCTGGAGAAGAAATGTAATTCAAGCGTTAAAAAACTTGGGTAAGACTACCATAAAACAAAACCCTACATTCTTTTTGCTGTTTTGTTTGAGATAAGCTCTTGCTATGTATTCCAGGTTGGCCTGCAACTTTGGGCCATGTGATCTTCCTACCTCAGTCTCTCAAGTACTGGGTTTACATTCTTAAAACCAAAAACCTATTATCACCAAACAAACCTAAACTTAGTGTCTTGGCCACAAACCAACAATTCACATGACACCTTCCAGCTGTAAAGACCTTCAGTAATAAAAAGAAGCAATATATGAAACTAAACGTCAACCGAACAATTCGTGTCTCCTTCCAACATTTGCAGCTGACTGAGACATTAAATCTAAATTTGAGCTGGGTATGGTGATCCCTGCCTGTAATCCCAGAACTCCGGAGGCTGAGGTAGGATTGCAAGTTTCAGGTGAGCGAGACTTCAGTCTTAAAAAAAAAAAAAACTCAAGGGTAAACCCGAATCTGTTATTCCACAAAGCGCTACAAACCCAGCTGTGTTAATCATGGAAGAATCGTTAAATATAAAATGGCTCGGGGCTGGGGATTTAGCTAAGCGGCATAAGCGCCTGCCTTGCAAGCAGGCAGTCGTGAGTTCGATCCGTGGTACCGATAAACGAAAAAGACAAAAAAAAAATTTATATATATAATGGCCCAAGGACGCCCCAAAAAATTTAACATAAAAGAATCAGCATCTAAATATGCCTTCCCTAAGCATCATCAGGAGAGAAGCGGTGCACTTTAGAAGTGCAGCATACGAACTTTATCCTGGAGGAAGATAAAAAGCTCGATATCAGTATTGGTTTCTTTAGCCCCGGGACCTCCGACTAGGTGACCGCCCGCGGCAAATAGCCGGAGCGTGCGGGCCGCAGGCCTGCCCAACTCGGAAGGCTCCGGCGCTGGGACAGGTCCGCGTGGGCCCGCTACACTCCTCCCGCCTGAAGCCACTCACCGACTTAACAGCTGCCTCCTGCTCGTCCACCGCCAGGGCCCAGGAGTCTGTGGCCATCGTCCCGGAGAAGAGAAAGCAACTAGAGAAAACTTGCACCACTCAGCCCCTCCACAACTGCCCTCACAAGCAGCCGGCGCGAAACCCGGCTCACGAGGAACGGAAGCGCCGTGCGCGAGGATGACGTCAGTTCCTAGCGGGGGCGACGTCAATTCTTTGCGCCTCGCTGGTCCTGGGCCCTCGCCTCTTTCCTTAAAAAGGCTTTGGTTCTTAGCTACGTCCCCAAGTCTTTTAAAATAAATTATGAAGCAGGCTCGAACCTGTGATCTTCCTGTCTCAGCGCTCTCCTTTTAGAAGGAATCAAGAAAGCACCTTCCAAGACATGAAGTTAAAAGAACACACAGAAGGACTTGGCTTACCCCGCCAAGTCCAACACCACCTAGTGGAAGGCAGCAGCATGGGTGAGTCTGAGGCCGGGTATAGTGTTGCGCGCCTGTAATCCCAGCCCTCTGGAGGCAGAGGCAGGAGGATCGCATTGAGTTCGAGACCAACCTGAACTGCTTAGCGAGACTTTGTCTCAAAAAAAAAAAAAAAAAAAAGCCTGAGGGAGACCATTAGAGTCATTCAGATAATCATAATCGTCAGACACATGACAAAAGTTATCTTAAATCATTGTGTTGGGCTGACTCAGGATACAGCAATGGATAACTACAGTTCATGACGATTAGCTTTGAGGAGGAAAGATTCAAGATGAATTCTGGGTTTCTGGTGTGAGCAAAAGGCGATGATAATGCTGATTTGTGAAGACTCAAGGGCATGGTGGGGTCTGTGGAATAGTGATGTTTGGAGATGGGATAAATTGATGGGTTCTGTGCTGATTATGTTGCCATGTGCGTAATTGTATCAGAGTTTAACATTAAGTCTTGGCATAGACTTGGGAGTTGACAACAAAGACACTGGAATGAACAAAATTATGCTAGAAGAAGAAATCGTGTAGCACAGAGCCATGGAGAAGTTACATTTAAGAAATGAACACAGGGGTTGGGGATTTAGCTCAGCGGCATAAGCGCCTGCCTTGCAAGCAGGCAGTCGTGAGTTCGATCCCTAAAAAAAAAGAAATGAACACAGCAGTCTGCCAAAGAGCTGAGAAATGGTCGGAGAACAAGAAGACCAGTAGTGAGGGTGTCACTTCACTCACTAGAAAATTGACTTGGAGAAAAGATTGTTCAGTTGTCAAAAACTGCTGAGACATGATCAAAACGCATTTTTCAAATTTTGGACATGCAAGTCATCAGCGTCCTTGGTGGAGGCTATTTCAATGGAGCCATAGGGCAGAAGTCAGGCTGCAAACTTGGAGGAGTAAGACAGTCCATAGAAACAAACCTTTAAGACTTTTGGCCATCAGGAAATATGAGAATAGAAGAAGAAGAACAGGGGCTGGGGATTTAGCTCAGCGGCATAAGCACCTGCCTTGCAAGCAGGCAGTCGTGAGTTCAATCCCTGGTACTGATAAAAATAAATAAATAAAAAAAGAAGAACAGAGGGACAGTAGAATTTTAGTCATCAAGTATGAACATATTAAAATATTGATAAAGAGCTAATGGGTTGGACAAGGTTGAAAATATGAGGGACAATGAAGACAAAAGCTAAGAGAGCTGAGGATTTAGCTTAGTGGCATAAGTGCAAGGTTTTGAGTTCGATCCTCAGTACCCCCCCCCAAAAAAAAAAAGCTAGGAGTGGAAATTTGGTGGACTGGTAGAGAAATTTAAGATTACAGAGACACCTCTCCCATTAGAAGAGGAAGAGGGAAGGGTAGGTGCCTAATGGAGAAAAGCAGTGGTAGAAGATTGAGGTAATTTCCTTATGTTGACTGATTTCTTGAAACAGGGTGATTAACTGCCAACAGCTGGAAGTTTGAGGTGAGTCTGGAAATGGACATTGTGGAGTGTGGGCAGTTAACCAGAAAGAACCCCGGGGCTGGGTACAATCCTAGGTAATGTGAAGACAACGCAGGAGGATCACAAGCTGAAAGTAGGCTGGGCAACTTAGTAAGATCCTGTCCTCAAAAATTTAGAAGTTGGGGATGTAGCTCAGTGGCTGATAACCCCTGAGTTCAATCCCCAGTACTAGGAGAGGTAGGGGAAGGAAGGGGGAGGCATTGGAGGTTTTGATGAAGTTTAAAAACTCCACTGATGTTAAACACAATGAAATCAGATTAATAGAGCAAGATGTCTCTGTGACTTAAATCTTTTAGAAATAACAAAACAATGCTTTGACATTGGGACCTTGATGTTAAACTCTCAAAAGTAACTACTAGTGTCTGAGAGAAAAATAGACCAGAGCACAATAAATTTGGCCCCACTCGGCCATACAACTGGACCAGGGCTGAGCTGTCCTTTGGTGTAAGCAGTGGAACAAGGTAAGAACCTATACCTATTTGCCTGTTCAACTGGGAATGCCAAGGATGCTGGAATCATATGAAGATGTAACAGCAGTTAAAAATAATCTTCCAGGAAAGTTCTAAGATACCGCTTTACTACCTCAGTAAAAGGTGGCATAATTCTGGGCTAAAGGGCTGCATAAAAGAGAGGTCTGTTCCCTCATCCTTATCCCTCCTCATCCCTTAGATACAGCTAAGGCAGAAGGGCTACTCATCCGAGCACCAGCCACCACTGTCAGGCTTCACATTCCTTTTGCCATCCACTACTATTCCCTGAGTGGCCCTGCTGAACATTAATGCTGGAACAGCTGCTAAGGCAAGGGAGAAGCATCCACTGCCCTTGTCTGGCCTCGTCTGGCCTCTGACTTCACACTAGATGTCCAAAGCTGCTCTGAGGAAGCCTGGTCTCTGATTCAGAATAAGCAAGGCCAAGAAGCCTTTTTTTTTTTTTTTTTTTTGTCTTTTTTTTTATTGTTACCGGGGATCGAACTCACGACTGCCTGCTTGCAAGGCAGGTGCTTATGCCGCTGAGCTAAATCCCCAACCCCCCAAGAAGCCTTTTGGCACAGTCCTTCAAGCAACCCTCACCTCCAGAGTCATTTTTGGAAGATGATGCAATAGAATAGGAGTCAGGCAACAAAATAAGGAATATTTATTCTCAAGCAGAAAAGCAAATTCATGTAAAAATGCAACAGGTTTCCAAGAATCTATTGTCTGTCCAAGCCCACAAGAAACCTGGAGGGCCCCTGAAATCTGTACCTTGGGCTTGTTGGTAAAGGAGGCGTCAGTCCCTTTCTATTTGAAACAGAATTTTGCTATATAGTTGACTGTCCTTGAACTCAACTGTGTAGCCCAGGTTGGTCTCCTACCTCAAGCCTCCCAAGTGCTGGGATTATAGGTATGTACCACCATACCTAGGGGTCCTTTTATGGACATCAGACTTGAAATCATACACACTAAGGTATAGGAGATTCAACCCTAATGTCATCTGTTTGCATACTTTCTACTGTTTCTCACCTTGTGGGCTTCTTCCCAGAATTCTTGCATACAGTGAAACTAATTTTGTAGTGGGGTTGGGGGTGCTGGAGAGAAAGAGCCACAAATCCTCTTGGGAATAACAAGGATGTGTAAAAGCCTATTCTTTCTCAATTCCTTCTGTGCATTCTTTTCTATATTCTCAGTAAAACAAATGACACTTCAGCACTGGCTGCATGACAGGACTAATGCAATGAAACCTATTTCTCAGTTCCAGGCTTTCATGCCTCCAGTGTATCCAGTATTCTGAACATCTGCCAGATCAGTCTTCCCCCAAAACTAATTTTATCACTTCCTTTTTGTGAACCTATGAAAAATTACTAAATCCAAGTGTCACTTGCCATGGTTTGAATGATACTCCTCTAAAATTCACATTGACATTTAATCTACAGTACTGAAGTACTAAGAAATGTGGTTTTTGCAAAAGTTACTGAACCATGAGGGTGAAAAGGAATTACAAATTTTTCTTTATTTTTACTTTTTGGTACTGGGAATCAAAACTCAGGACCTTGTACTTGCCAGGCAGGTGCTTATGTCACTGAGCTATATGCCCAGCCTTTCTTAATTTTTAGACAGGGTCTTATCGTGTAGTCCAGGCTCGCCTGAACTTACTCTGAAGCCCAGACTGGCCTCAAACTCACAAAGATCCTCCTGTTTCAGCCACCTGAGAGCTGGGAATACAGGTATACACCACCAGACTTGGCACTGGAATAAGCATCATTATAAAGGGGGCCAAGGCTGAGGAGTGTTCACTTGGCCTTCCATCCCTTCTGCCAGGTAAGGACACTATGGTGCTCCCCTTTGGAGGATGCAGCAGCCAAGTACCAAGTTAGCTACAGACAGCAGCTCTTCCCAAACATCATCAGCCTTAGTCTAATGCTTAATTTCCCAGTCTCTAGAACTAAGAATTTGTTCTTCATAAGTTACCCAGTCACAGGTATTTTGTTATAGGAGCACAAATGGACTGAGATAGTTTAAACATTCCAATCAATGATCAACATATAATTTGTGATCAAATGATTTAAATCAATCATCATTTTCTGAGACTGTCCTCTGCCCCCATGTCCAGGCTGCCTTTGTCCTAGAGAATGTCCTTTATTCTTAGTATACTTTTCTGCTGCCTGGGGCACTTTTTTGTCATTCAGATTCCTGCTTTTCTGTTATTTGTAAATTCCAGTCTTTCATGTAACTTTTTTTTCCCTGATACTGGGGATCAACTCATGACCTTGTACTTGCCAGGCAGGTGCTGTGCCACTGAGCTAATCGCCAGCCCTAGTGAAACTTTCTCTAACCTCAGAAATACTTATTTTCTGAAAATCACTGGCAAGTTATATGAAATAGCCTATGTGTAAAATAAGGAGCAAGAGATTGTAAGCAACACAGGAAGAAAGCCCATGTCTATTCTTTTCTGTAAGACTCAAGAGACTAGAATGAAAGGATTTTGTATGTGACTGCCATCAGCTTCCTGAATGGTGAGCTCACATCCACTCATTTATCAGCAGAAAAAAGGGTAAAACAGGGCTAACATGTTCATTTTTAACTTATTACTAATAACAGCAACAAAAACCATGCTGGCACTTCCTTCTCATAGCTAGAAATGATGTCTTAGTAACATGAATTCTTCATAGTTAACAGCAGTAAAAAAAAAAAAAAATACATCAACAATTCATTAGTTCTTATGTACAGAATGAATGATACTCAAAAAAATCTAATAAAATCCTAAAGTTTGTGGATAATGATGGCATCCAGAATTTTTCACTCTGGACCAAATATTTCCTGAGTTTACTTCTCTGTTCTCGAGTGCAATTTATCATTTGTGGACATATATAAATGAATGAATTTGATTAAAATTTCTGGACAAAAGCTCAGCAAACAACGTATTTTTTTTGCCTTTTTCCTTTTTATCAATACCAGGGATCGAACTCACAACTGCCTGCTTGTAAGGCAAGGCGCTTATGCTGCTGAGCTAAATCCCCAGCCCCAAAACAACGTATTTTTATATCACTGATGTCTCTAGACTGCACAAGGTCACAGAAGCAACTAGACCATTGAGCTCTAGGAGACAGGCACTGGTATGAGTACACACTGAGGGAACAGGGTTCACAGTGACACTGGGGTGACTTTCCAGAGGTATCCACAACATTAGACTTTCACGTTGCATAATCCTTTGGGAGCATCATCAAGAAAATATCAAACCAATGCATGTATCTAATAGATGAAGTTCATCCAGTGACTTTTTAGAGGTTTTTAAGACCCCAGATCAAGAACTGTTGATACACACCTCAACCAGAATCCTACTTACTTCTACTACTGAACAGTCTGCTACACACTCCTACTCATTTGCCTTCTCAGACTTAGGGCTACAACAGTACATGGCTTATGTGCGCTAGGAGGAGTATAGTTGGTCTGCGCCTACGCAGCCATTTATGTGCCTAACTATTGGCCTTGTTTTTAGTTATTTTAAGGTTGGTTCACAGGACTTCAAGGGAAGCATTGAATTCCTTTTGTCCTTATGAGACTCCTGAGACGGGTCAAAGTTGACCGGAAATACTACATAGTCAAATACCCATGGGGAACAGTGGTAGTTTGGCAATTTCCTTCTTCGTAATGCGAGTTAAGGAAACCATCTGGAGGCTGACATTGGTCAAATCCCCTCCCAAGTGATCTGATATTAAAACAAAGAAATGTCTAAGAGAAAGATCTAAAATGAAAATAGTTCTCATCACATTATAACCTCTTCCATGGCTAGATATATAGCTCAGTGGTAGAGTACTCTCTATCTGCAAGGCCTTTGATTTCATCCCCAGTACCACCAAACAAAAACAAAAAACAAAAACATAAATACCCCCAGAAATGAAAAGCATAAAATTCCTCTTCCAGGTCCTCTGTGTTAAGGCCAAACAGCTGAGAACCCCTTTGGGCTATGATTTCAGACTACTCTTGCAAATCAGTTTCATCTCTGTGCTGTCATTCTAGGGGTATCAATGGTTTTAGCCACATATGGAGAAACGTCCACTTCTATTATTTGTTCTGTACACAAAGGCCAAGTAAGGATAGACCCAAGGACCTGGTGATGACTTTTGCCTTGGATAGTAAGTGGTTGCAGTTCATCTAAGTAGTCCCTAAATGCCCCTGTGTATGTTCCAAGCACTGTAAACACAGACATTCAGAATCCCTTTACAGTCAAGATGCCAAATATCTGTAATCATTCCCTAACTCTGACAAAAACTGTCTAGTGGGATCTGAAGGCAAAGCAAAAATTTGTGACTACTGTTGACCATATATGGGGTTGCCTTAAGACTAGCCGAGATTTAGCTCAGCAGTGTAAGTGCCTGCCTTGCAAGTGTACTGTCATGAGTTCGATGCCTGGTAGTGATTAAAAAAAAAAAAAAAAAAAAAAAAGACTAGCCACTAGAAACAAGCCCTTGATTTTCACTGAGAATTCAAATCTCAGATCACTACCTAGTTTCTTAAGGATACTATGGGTCATGGTGATGTGAGGAATATAAAAAGGACATTGCAAGGACCTGTGAAAACAGGTTTTGTTGCAAGCTTGGGTTACTACTGATTCTCAAGATGCCTACTTCATAGAACTTGCTTAAGCACAAGGCAAGGACCCACCACTAATGTGCACTACGTGGATTATATCTGCTGAAAAGAACAAGTCACAGTCCTGAGACACAAACCTGCATACAAAAGTCTAAGATTGGCATTTTGGTCCATCACAGCAAATTGCTTCCTGGCATGGGCCTTAGGACACAGCATCTGGCCATATCTGCTCCATGCCAAGTCCAAAGCAGAAGCTCACAGGGCTGCTCTGTTACCTCATGTCATCCTCCAGACAAAATGACTAGGCTTCCAAACATCGTACTGGGGCTCCTCCCCATGTTCCCTCTTCACCTCTACTACATAGCTTTCACATGTTCTGAAAGCTGGCCTGCACACTCCAAGACAGCAGGGATCCTGGACAAGTAATCAGCTACAGGATTTAGATTAACATATTGTGAGGAAAATGCTGGCCAAAAAAAGACGATATTTCCAAAAAGTAAATTTTGTGTATTCACGCCTAATCTTCCAAAGTTGTATGAACAATTAACCTACCATTTCCCATCATTTCTACAAGTTTTGGTCAAGTCCAAACATAATTTAATGAGGTAGGTAGTTTCTTCCTTGCGCCTTCGTCTCTGGGAAGTGTCAAGGCTGGGGCCGTGTGAGCACTGGGATCCCTCCTGGGGAGGTGACGAGGGCGGAACCAGGGACCGGGGCACTTCTCAGTTGGCTATTTTCTCAATCTCATCCAGGTCATCCGTGTCTAGTCTTTCTATCTTCTTATCTGGGGGAAAGAGACCAGCACAAGGTTGCTGTAGCTCCAGTCACTCAGAAGGGGACAGCAGCAGGGAGACAGACACAAAAGTCCCCGCCTGGCCTGGGAACACCACCCCCTGGCTCACTGGAAGCTGAGCACAAAGGAGTCCACAGCCCGGGCAGGGTGGCGGGGCCCAGGTCACTGGCACCGACATTGAGTCCCCCAGGCCTCCCAACCAGGCCAGCGGGAATCCGGCCTTCCAGTCCTGGCCCTGAAGGCCCCACATGTGCTCCCCACAGGGCCTGGCAGAGACATGAGGGGAAAAGGGCAGGCACAGGGACGATGGTCCCTCCCCGTGCCCGCCTGCCCCTCTGAAAAGGGCGCCGGGCAGATGAGGTAGGACTCACTGAAATGCTCCTGGATCCTGCTGAGGATGCTCATGCTGTGCTTGCTGTCCACCATGTTCACGGCCAGGCCCCTCTTGCCAAAGCGGCCAGTGCGCCCGATCCGGTGCAGGTAGGTCTCATTGTCAGGGTTCCCGTCCTTGTCCACAGGGAGATCAAAGTTGATGACAACAGACACCTGCTCCACATCGATACCTGCAGGGAGGGCGGGGTGTGTGAGGCAGTCAGGGTGGGAGACAAAGTCCCAGTCAAGGCAGCCACACCCGTACTGTGGGCAGGAGAGGCTGGGACCTCTGGGCCGTGGGCACCAGATGGCACAGGCAGGCCTGCAACAGCGCTAGAGCAGGACAGACTCTGTCTGGCAGGTGCGACAAGCCCGGGAAATGGAAAGTCTCTGCAGACAGAGGAATCCATGGTGCTGCCCGGGGAGCAGCTCCCCCGACCTGGCCTGGGCTCCTAGTTTTCCTCCTGCTGGAGCAGGAAGTCTGGGCTCTCCCACAAAGCACAGTTGCCACCACCCCCCTGACGGCCTCCCAGTGTCCTCTTGCATGTGCAGACTTCTCTCGCCACTGGGGCCCTGGGCTGTCTCTGCTCACCTCGGGCGCACACATTGGTGGTCACCAGCACCTTCTCTTTGCCCTTTCGGAAACGCTCGATCACCGCTGCCCTCTGTTCCACCATCATCTCGCCACTCAGCAGAGCCACCTGATGGCCTTCTTTTGAGAGCTCTGCTGCCAGCCAACTAGCTGTTTTGCGGGTCTGAATGAAGACCAATACAAAAATCAAGCAAAGATCCCCAGGAAAACAACACAATTAAAATACAAGCGTCTGAATAATTCACTAAGCACATTAGGATTAAAATTTCTCATGCACAGAATCTTAGCCACATGGTTTGTATGAATTAACTCCTCTTACTTTTCCCTCTAGAAGATTATGCCTTGACTTAAGGTCTTCATTTCTAAATAGGCATATCCTTAATGTTTAAAAATTATTTCATTTGATGTTATATTTTTTATTCCCCAAGCAGTTTCTAAGAAGTGGGATCAAAGAACACTTGGCTCATCACAAAATCTTCCCCTGAAACTCAACATAAAACTATGCCAGGGAAGGTAGTAATGAGTCTCATTTTCACACAGTAGAATCTCATCCTCTGAAGTAGGGGGTGGGGCTAGCCAGGGAGGGGACAGGACAGCCCCACAGCCCCCACTGCTACTCACGTGGCAGAAAATCATGGCTTGTGCGATGGTGATGGCCCCATAGAGGTTGCACAAGGCCTGGAACTTCTCGTCCCTGTTGCTGCACAGGACATAATACTGCTTGATGGTGTCCAGGGTCTCCTCCTCGCGCTTCAGTTTGATGATGTTGGGGTCTGGGACTACCTTCTGGGCAAACTTCCACACAGAGTCTTCAAACGTGGCAGAGAAAAGCAGCATCTGGCAATTCCTGGGCAGCATCCTGCAAGGCCCCAGGTGTCACTGCAAGGCATAGAAGCCCAGTCTCCCCGGCTCGGATGGGCTTGAACCCCAGCAGGCATGGGGGTGGCAGAGGTCCCAGGTGTCCTGTCATGGCCCAGGCTGGGAGGACAGTCAGTGCTGATGTGCAGGTGACCCGCAGGCCAACACTGCTGCACGGCCCAGAGGACAGAACCCCACAGAAGCAAGAGGAGGCCCCGGAGCTCCTCCTGGCCTGAGCTCCTACCTCTGGATGCGGATGCTCTGATCCTGGTGGCCCTGGGTTGCTATCATCACATCGGCTTCATCCAGCACAAATACCTTGATCTTCTTGGGGTCAATGAACTTGAGCTTGGAGCACCAGTCCAGGACTGTCCCGGGGGTGCCAATGACAATCTGCTCACTGATCTTCTGACCTCTTTCCACTGTGGAGAAGAGATGTTTGCTGAGGGTATTTCCAAGGAAAAGTCAGCTTTCCAACCTCTGAGATATTACACATTTAATGCTAATTTTTTCTTTTTGTTTTTGGCTAGTACTGCAGATTTAAACTAGAGCCTTTGCACTGAGCTATATCCCTAAAGATTTTTTAATTTTTTGTGTGAGACAGGGTCTCACTAAATCACAAGTTGCCAGGGTCAGCTCAAACTTACAGTCTTCCTGGCTCCACCTCCCAGAGTACTGAGATTACGGGTAAGAATCATCACACTCATCTTAAGCTTACTATTTTTGTTTGCATTAGTATTTTAGAGGAAGATAATGATAGCACCTAGGACACAGAGACAAAAATGATGAAAATATATGGTATAGATATAAACAATAAAAATTTTAAAAAATTTGGTATGGGTGTGTGGCACTGAGCTATATTACTAGTCTTTTTTTTAAATTTGTGAGATGAGCTTTCACTGAGTTGCTAAATTATGCAGACTGGCCTTGTTCTTGTGATTGTTTTGCCTCAGCCTCCCAGAGAGGTTATCTGATGTTATAGGTGTGGTCCACCACAATTGACTCGCTTGTATTTATTTACTTATTTATTTGTGGTAACTGAACCCAAGATTGTTTAAACCCTAGGATGTCTACCACCAAGCTATATCCCCAGTTCTTTTATTCTTATTTTTTTAGGTCTGCTATTTGAAAAGGGTCTTGATAAGTTGCCCAGGTTGGTTTCAAAACTGTGACCCACCTGCCTCCATTTCTAAAAGTGCTGAAATTACAAATGTATGCCAATGTGTGGCTTCACTGTACTATTTTACTTTTTCAAGACTTTACTGGTACATTTTAAATATACATAATGATCACATTCTTATTGTACTATTTTAAATACTGTGTATATTTGGAATTTTTCATACCAATAAGAAATAATGGGGGTTGGGGGTTTAGCTCAGTGGCATAAGCGCCTGCCTGGCAAGCAGGCAGTCGTGAGTTCGATCCCTGGTACCGATAAAAAGGAAAAAGACAAAAAAAAAAAAAAAAAAAAAAATCATTAAAAAAAAAAAAAAGAAAAGAAAACAAGAAATGATGCCAGTAAGTTAATGATTCAGTATCACATACTCATACTCACATTTATTGCCTCGAACAGCATAAGCTAACTTCAGTTCAGGGTAGAATTTACCCATCTGTTCAATCACTTTTCCTGTTTGAAGGGCAAGCTCATATGTTGGAGAGAGGCACAGACACTGGTAGGGAAAGAATGTAGAATGAGTTCGTGACAAAAATCTCTTACCAAGGGTAATTCCCATTAGAACTTAAGTCATTTTTCCACCTGAGGCTCAAGGAAAGAATATGTATTTAAAGTGTGTAAGATTGCACTCTTGGGGCTGGGGAATTAGCTCAGTGGCATAAGCGCCTGCCTTGTAAGCAGGCAGTCGTGAGTTCGATCCCTGGTACCGATAAAAACGAAAACCACAAAAAAAAAAAAAAAAGATTGCACTCTTTCAGCTGCAGAGTTGTAAGTTAGAATACACAGAGTTCAGAACTCTGGCTAGCTAAAAACAATGATGGGCCACTGACGCATGAAATCCCTCCCATTAGCAAGGATCTGAAATGGAGATCTGTTTCCTTTTCACCAGAAAGTTGTGACAGTTTTCTAATGGAAAGAAAATCAGCTGCAGATAGAGGCTTTTCCTGCAAGTGAGAATCATGTCTGTCAGCAGTAAACCAGAACCATCCAATCATGGAAAAGTGGAGTAAGATTTTTTGTTATGACTGAAAGATCCACAGTACCATGGGTGCTTCAGCTCCAGCTTATGAAAGAGCCGTAACAGACTAAACTTTAATCCATCAAATGGAATGCTTTTTCTAGGTACTTGTTAATAAGAAAACCAAATTCACCAAGTCCTTACCTGGGGGTATCTGTTTGCAGGTTCTACTTGGCTCAGCATGGCCAACACAAAGGCAGCCGTTTTGCCAGTACCAGATTGAGACTGGGCAATTAAGTTCTGTGAGCTGCAACAGGAAAATAAACTGTTCACAAGTGCACATGTCAAGGAGTTGCTACTTAATACAAATAAGGAACAGACAGTTATAGTGGCACATGCTTATTATGCAGCTACTTAGGAGAATGAAGCAGGATAATAGAACAGTTTTAGCCTAGGGAATGCAGCTCAGCAGCAGAATACTTGCCTAGCACATGCAAGGCACTGGATATAGTCTCCAGTACCACACACACACACACACACACACACACACACACACACACACACACAAAATAAATAAATAAATAAAAAATAAAGGAGCTTCAAAGTAAAAGTTCTTAAAAACATAAAAATGCTGGGCATGGTGGCCCCTGACTATACTCCCAGCACTTAGGAGGTTCAGGCAGGAGGATCACTGGGAGTTCTTCCTGGGCTACATAGTGAGTTCAAGGCCAGCCTGAACTGTATACTGAGACCATGTTCTAAAAAGGAAGGAAGGAAAGAAGGAAGGGTGAGAGAGAGAGGAAAAAAAATAAGAGTTGTATCAGGATACATACGGTTCAGCAAGCATCAAAGGCAGTGCGTTCTCTTGTATTTTAGATGGACGGTTAAAACCCATAGCATAGACTCCCTGGAGAAGCTGTGGTTTTCTAGAAAAACCATTAAAGATATAAATCAGTTTCCTTGATTAATGAACACAAAAACATCTGGTAGATTGTTTTTCAGTGTTAGTTTGGAAATAACAGTAACTGAGTTAAACATAATGTGTGAATCCAGCAAAAGCGTTTACGGATTACCTGGAAATTTTATTTAATACTCCAAAGCAGCCAAATCTACTTATTAACCTCACATTAGCTAACAATGTTCTGCTCTATTAAAAACTATGAGCATCTCTATTTAAATGCAGAAAGAAGAATCAGAAAGTAAATACTCACAGGCGGAGCTCTTCAAAAGACTTCACTGAGTAGAGAGGGGAGTTGGGGTCCCGCTGCAGGACTTCCACTTGGTTTGTGTTATCGACAAGGTTGCTTCTGATCAGCTTGTTGAGTAAAGACTGGGCTGCTCTGTCCTCTGTTGGTTAAAAAAAAAAAAGGGCAAAGACTTTTAAATGCTTGTGAAATCTACTATGAGCTCTTTTGAATTTAGTCATCATTGATATCTCAAGTAATAACATGAATTTTACTGGGCCTTCCAATTCAATGTAGATCAAAGTGTTTTGTTTTGCTTTGGTACCAGAAATCAAGCCCAGGACCTCACACTTGTCAGACAGGTAGGCACTGTGCTGCTGAGCTATATCCCCAATGAAGTTTTGACTTATAAATAAAGAATAGATTTTCTGCCTGGTAAGCATGAGGTTGTGAGTTCAATTTCTGGTACAAAAAAAAAAAAGTAAAATAGCTTGTCCCCCAGTGATTTGGCACTGTGTCTAGCTTAGCATATTTCATTAAGGAGACAGATTAGCCAGGTATATGATACATGTCTGTATGAGAGGCCAAGACAGGAGGATCTCAAGCTAAGTTTGAGCCTGGTCAACTTAGTGAGACTGTTTCACAAAATAAAAAGGACTACACACGTAGTTCAGTGCAAAGGCCCTGACTTTAATCTCCACTATACATAATAATACATAATCTTTTTCAGCCTCATATTCTTTAGAATTCTATTACAACAGCCCTACTTTTCTTTTTTTTTTTTTTTGGTACCAGGGATTAAATTAACCACCTAATGCTTGCCAGGCAGGCGCTTATACCACTCAGCTAAATCCCCGGCCCAGCTCTACTTTTTGAGGTTATCTATTCCTCCTGTCTAGATCCCAATTTGCATTTAATATATAGTTAAAATTATTAGCATAACAAATACATCACAATGAAGAAAAATAAAACCCAAGAATTAATAAAATATGTATCTTGATAAGGTATTTGTTGTTTGCATCTTGTCATCCAATCCAAACATGCCTATAATCCTAGCACTTCCAATATTTGGGAGGTAGAGGCAGAAGATCACTGTGAGTTTGAGGCCACCCTGATCTACACACACTGAGTTCAAGATCAAACTAAGATGACAATATGTAATCCATTAACTAGTGATTTCCTACTGTTCATTTTTTTTCTGTAAATCTGTATAACTTGTACCCTTTCCCTGCTTTTTTTTTCTTTTCTCCTTAAATAAAATTAAAAAAAAAAAGAAAAAAAAAAAAAAAAAAAAAGATCAACCTAAACTACAAAGCAAGATCTTGTCTCAAAAAAAAAAAATCTTGTCATCTATGTTAAATATGAAAAAGTATCACTGAGTTTAATTTTATTAAATAATAGTGATACACTTAAATTTTTTTTTTGTCTTTTTCGTTTTTATCGGTACCAGGGATCGAACTCACGACTGCCTGCTTGCAAGGCAGGCGCTTATGCCGCTGAGCTAAATCCTCAGCCCCTTACACTTAAAATTTTTTAAGTACTGGGAATTATTGAACCCAGGATCTTCCCAGGGAGCTCCCACTCCTTTCCTGTATGTTTTAGTTTGAGACAGGGTTGGTAAGTTGACCAGCCTAAGCTGGAATTTGCTATGATAGTGCCTTAAAACTCCTAGAGGGCCCGGAATACAGGTGTGCACCCACACCCAGCTAAAATTTCCTTTATAACGCCTATACAAGATAATCAGTCAGGGAACATTTTCTGAATATTTTCTGCTGAAGTTATCAGTAATTCAATGTAAAATTTCTCTAAAATGTTAACCATTAGAATACCTTCATATACTGATTAAACTGAAAATCTAGTACTCCAACTCAGACTAAAGAGCCAAAAAATGAAACCTATGCTAACTTAGGTTTTTTAGAAGCTCATTTATATAACTTTAAGGTTGTGTTACCTTTCTCTTCTTCATCTGTCTTTTCTTCATTAGCATTGGTCTTGACAACAGCACCTTTATCAGACAAAGTAATCATTAATCAAGATCACATGCTCCACCCAATAATGGAGACAACTCAAATTCTAGGACTATAGAAATATAAATGCCTAAAGACCAAAACCAAAAAAAGAGAGAGAGAGAGAGAGAGAGAGAGAGAGAGAGAGAAGAAACCAAGACCCTGTTAAAATAAAGGGTTTTTGGTTTTGTTTTTTTTGAGTCAGGGTCTTGCTAGGCAGCTTACACTGTCCTTGAACTTGTAGCAATCCTCCTGCCTCAGCCTCCTCAGTGTAAGGATTATAAGTGTGTGCCACCATGCCCATCCTCCTTAAAAAAAGTTTTAAAACACTGTTGCTTATATTAAATTCCAGGTTCCCTTATCCCTCACAGCATCAATATTTTTGCAATAGTACAGAAAGATAATTACAATGGCTATGATCAGAAACCACAAAAATATCTGTGCAGGTTTGACACAAGGGCACATATCTGTAATCCCAGTAACTCAGGAGGCTGAGGTAGGAGGATTGCTGTTGAGTTGGAGATCACTCCGGGCTATAAACTGAGTTCACTCTCAATTGATGTGCTTTAAAATTTTGTTGTAGTTTAAAACAACAACAACAAACTGAGTTCAAGGCCAACCTGAACTACATAGTGACACCCTGTCACAAAACAAAAAAAAAAAAAAAAAAGGAGTATGTGCATAGCATGTTCTCTCAATATGTGAACATAATGTCACTAAAATTCTCTAGAATTTTAGTTGATTAGCATAAATACATAATGTAGTCTTATAAAAATGTTCAGAAAAAGATTAAATGAATTCAAAGTAAGGTAAATGTTACATCCCCCATTCATTTAGAACAGTTTTCAAAAAGCACCAAATAATCCTTGGCAATACACTCTGATGACAAGAAATAAACATAATTTGTAACCCTTTTGACATCCTCTTTCTTATACAGAACACAGTTTGGTCAAACGTGCAGTTTGATTCCCAAATAAAACAAATGTCAGTATCTCCTAGACCTGTCTAGTACAAATACGATTTCTCCCCCCAAGTAGTTGTTATGCTAAAACGGAAATACAGTACTAAAGGAAATCACATTTGTTGCCAAACTAGCGTTTATTTACTCACCATTGGCATCTGGTCTGATTTTTTCTTCCTTTAGATGCAAGTTGCTCAACTAAATGAAGAAAATGGTAAAGGGAGGGATAAGTGTCAGGAAAACCTCTTACAATATTTTGAGTCTCCCTAACAAACGTAAGGAAGAAAAGTGTCATTCTTAAAATCTATTCATTAGATATACTCACTAGCAATGCCTTATTCATTAGGTGGTTCTGTTTGGTTCCTTTCGCTTGTTTTTTTTTTTGTCTTTTTCCTTTTTATCCGTACCGGGGATTAAACTCACGACTGCCTGCTTGCAAGGCAGGTGCTTATGCTGCTGAGCTAAATCCCCAGCCCCTATTTTTGTTTTTTGAGACAGGATCTCACTGTGTACCTCAGGTTGGCCTTGAACTCACTATGTAGTCCAGCCTGCCCTCAAACTTAAAGACAATCCTTCAGTCTCAGCCTCCCAAGTGCTATTATTACACACATATGCCACTACATCCAGCTGGTTATTGAGTATTTAAATGAGAATAAATAAAATTTCCTATAAATACAGCAGTAGGAAGAAAAATAATTACAAGGGGCTTGAAATCTATACTTCCCAATTATACTTGTAGAAACAAATATAATTTATGAGTTTGTGTAATGCCCCAATTACAAAGACTCAGTGGCATATCCTTACACTTGTCATTGTCTCATGTTCCAAATGAGTAAATCTAAAGTGACACTGACTGACCAATGCAGTCTCACTTTAGACAGAGAACTGAATAACAAATTCAAGGCATCTGTGGGTAGGTCTGTTATGCTGCAGGATATGTTTGAGCCAAACCACTGCAGCATGCTGACAGGCAGTGTCAGGTTCAAGCTGCCTTGTGCTGGGTGCCTAACATTTTAACTGGGAATATCCTAAGGCACACCTATGTCCTCAAAATATCCACCAGCCAGAAGTGGGACTAGAAAGGAAGAGGCAGATCAAAGAAACACTTCAATGAAAAAATCATTAGGACTTTGTCAAACACTATAAATATCTTGCAAGGGTATTTCTATAATGGGGGGGGGTTGAGTCTCAGTATATAGTTAAAAAAAGAACAACAAAATAAAAGCCACTCCAATAAAATAGTTCTTTTCAAGCTGGGTGTGGTGGCTCACGCCTGTAATCCTAACACTTGGGATGCTGAGGCAGGAGGATCATTGCGAGTTCGAGACCAGCGTGGGCTATAAAGTGTGCTCAAGGCCAGCCTGAACTGCATAGTGAGACCCTGTCTCAAAAAGACAAAAAAAAAAAAAAAAAAAAAGTTCTTTTCTTTTTTTTTTCCCCAATTCTCGGAGACAGAATTTCAGTATGTACATCAGGCTGGGTTTGAACTCGTGGTGATCTTCCTGTCTGTCTCTCAATGCTGGGATTACAGGCATGCACCATCATGCATGGAGAAATCGTTGTCTCAAACTACCACCAAATTCTTCATGTCTTGAGGCTCATTTCTGTTTCCTCCAAGTCCAAGAATAAAAGGGGAAAGGTAGAGAGACAGGAATAAAAAAAAGTTGTTTTTCAAATATTTATGTGTGGGGCTAGGGATTTAGCTCAGCAGCATCAGCGCCTGCCTTTTAAGCAGGCAGTCGTGAGTTCAATCCCTGGTACCGATAAAAAGGAAAAAGACAAAAAAAAAAAAAAAAATTTATGTGTTTATTTTTGTAGGACTGGGGATTGATCCCAGGGCCTTCACACTGAACTACATCCTGAGCAACCCCCCCACCCCATCCCCATACTTCTTTATTTTGGCACAGGATTTTGTTAGACCATCCAGCCTTGGCTTCAAGTTGTGATGTTCCTGCCTCATCCTGAGTGCTCAGATTACAGGTGTGCTCTCTATGGCCCATCTTGACAGGATTAAGAAACTCCTGGATAAGGGCTGGGGGTTTAGTTTAGCGGCATAAGTACCTGTGTCGCAAATTCGAGGTCAAGAGTTCGATTCCTGGCACCAAAAAAAAAACCTCCTTGAGAGGTGACTGGGTCGTGGAGGCGCTACATTCCTCGGTGAATTAAAAACAAGGTTGTGCACAGCTGAATCGCTGTGAGGTGGTGGCACCCAGCTGGAGGAGCAGGGCCTCGGTGTAGCTTTTGGAGAGTGTCTTGCTAGCTGGTGCTCTTCTCCAGGGCTCTGCCTCCTGGCTGCTATGATGTAAACAACTCTGCTCCCCGCCCTCTTCTGCCATGATGTTCCTGCCTTGGTGCCTGCAATCATGGGCTGAAATCTGAGGTGAGTCAAATTAAACCTCTCCTCTTTTATGCTGTAGCTGTCAGGTATTTTGTCCCAGCAGCGGGAAAGCTGGCCATAGAGGTGGTTCGTTGGGAATGAAGGGGCCTCATTTTTACTCATGGAACTGGCACAAAGTTTCTTGTCTTGGCCTATACCGATTTGGGGTAGATGGAAGTAGAGGGGATATATATTGGAAAGACAACTGGGAAGGAAAATGGCAAAGAAATCATCATGAAGTCATAAAAATTCTCCGTTAATTCTGAAGGACAGAGAACAGTCTTTTTTGTTTCGTTTTGTTGTATGAGACAGGGTCTCACTATGTAGTTCAAGCTGGCCTCAAACTCAACAGCAATTCTCCTGCCTCATCCTTTCAAGTGCTGGGATTCCAGATGTATGCCACCATGCACCGAAAGAATTTTTAGGAGAGAGAGAGGGCTGGGGAAGTAGCTCAGTGGCAGAATAGCTGCCTAGCTATGTGGGGCCATTGGTTTAATCCCCAGTATTGGGGAGACAGGGAGGACAAGGAGATAGGATACACTAAAGAAACGCTAGGTTCCCAAAACCCGTTTTGTTCTCATCAACTGAACTCTCCAGTAACAGACTCTATAAGGAAAAGAGGGAGAGAGGGTGGGAAGGAGAGGAGGGAAATAGAGATACACAGACTGATTTCTTGGTAGTATTTATAGGAGAGGCTAGTTCGTAATTCTATGATGATAATTAATACCTAAAATATGTATTGAAGTGTGTAAATTGAGGTACAAATTAGAGCATTTTAATATTTAATCATAAAAACATTCAAACCAGGCATGGGGGTGCACGCCTGTAATCCCAGCCTTTCTGAGGCTGAGGCAAGAGGGCCTCTGTGAGTTCAAGGCCAGCCTGAACTGCACAGTGAGATTCTGTTTCAAAAAGACAAAAAAAAAGAGAGAGAGAGAGAGAGACATTTAATGAGAGAGTTTTTTGTTTTATTTTATAGTGCTGAGGATCAAACTCAGGGGTATTCTATCAATGAGTTACACCCAGATCTTTTTATTTTTAATTTTTGAGACAGAGTCTCACTAAATTGCCTAAGCTGGCTTATGATCTTTCTGCCTCAGTCTCCCAAGTACTAAAGTATCACCAAAGGTGGGGGGATCACAAAAAGAGACCCTTTAATACATGCAACAATATGGCTGAATTTCTCATGAGTTTTCTTTTTTTGAGAAAGAGTTTCTCTTACCCAGGCAGTCCTAAAGCATCTGGACTCAAGTGATATTCCTGCCTCAGTGTCCTGAGCAGCTGGGACAGCAGACAAAGGCAGCTGTGATCAGCTATGACTTTTCTAAATAATAGTGACAAACAGAAGATTGTCCAAGTTTAGAATGAGAACAAGCCACATAGCAAGAGTCAGAATACTCTCATACGCTCAACAACAAATATAAAACTCTAAGAGCTGGGCTCTGGGGTGCACACCTGTAATCTCAGCACCCAGAGGCTGAAGCAGGAGGATTGCTGTGACTTCCAGGCCAGCCTCAGCTACACAGTGAGTTCAAGACGAGCCTGAATAACACAGTGTGAGACCCTGCCTCAAAAATAAAATAAAATAAAAACCTAAAAGGTAACAGAACAATGCTTTAAAAATTGAGAGGACAGCCAGGTGTGGTGGCACATGCTTGTAATCCTAGCATTCAGGAGGCTGAGGCAGGCAGATCACACGTTGAAGGCCAGCCTGGGCTACAGAGTGAGTTCAAAGCCAGCTTGCACTATAGAACAAGACCCTATGTCAAAAAACAAAAACCGAACAAAATGAATCCATCAATCATGAAGCAAAAACAGCAAAGATTTCATGAAATGTTTGAGAAAAGTAAAAAGTATTTAGTAATATTTAGTATGACAACATAAATAATACTAATTTATTACAATGTAATACTAATGTATTACAAGGAAAAATAGCCTATAAAAATGTATGTGTGATGGCAAAGGAAGGAGTCAAAAATCAATAAATATCAAAAAGTTCAAGTAATAAAACAAGAATATTACTTAGGCAAGGTAATTGATACTATTAGTTTTAAGAGAAAACACAATTGCCTCAGGGAAGAAAAACAGCTGGGAACCACTAGATTGTTTGTTTCTCTCTTTGCTTCAGGGGATGAACTCAGGACCTCACACTCACCAGGCAGGCATTGCACTGCTGAGCTAAATCCCAGCCCACAACTAGCTTTTTGTTTTGTTGTGATTTGTTTTTTTGCAACAGGATCTTCTTATATAGTTGATTATATCATCTTGCCTCAGCCTTCTGAGTGCTGGGATAACAGGCCTATGTCACTGTGCTTGGCAGAACCACTGTTTTAAAAACCTATTTCTTTTTAAAATATGTACATTCAACTGGGTGTGGTGGTGTACTCCTGTAATCCCAGGATGCAGGAGGCTGAGGCATGAGGATTGTCGTGAGTTCAATACCAGTGTGGGCTTTTAAAAAGTCTAGCCTGAACTGCATAATCAGACCCTGTCTCAAAAAAGACAAAAAAAAAAAAAACAAAAAAAAAAAAACAAAAAAAAAACACACATTTATAACTTTCACTTTTTATTTATTTTTTGTGACAAATATTCTCAATGTATAGCCACAGCTGGCCTCAAACTCACAGCAACTTTCCTGCCCCAGCCTCCAAAGTGCTATGATTATAGGCAGTACTGCACCACCACACCAGGCTTCATTAACTGTTTCATAACTTTATCAGCTATAAAAAATAAAGTTCTGGGGCTGGGGATTTAGCTCAGTGGCATAAGCCCCTGCCTTGCAAACAGGCAGTCATGAGTTCGATCCCCGGTACCGATAAAAAAGAAAAAGACAAAAAAAAAAAATTAAAAAAAAATAATAAATAAAGTTCTGGGGCCGGGGATTTAGCTCAGCAGCATAAGCGCCTGCCTTGGAAGCAGGCAGTCGTGAGTTCAATTCCAGGTACCGATAAAAAGGAAAAAGACAAAAAAATAAAAATAAAAATAAAGTTCTGAGTCAGAATAAATTTTTTGTATAAAAAAAAAGATAATTCTGTGAGTTCCTGAATATTAACTGAAGCCCTATCAGAATTTAGAATGTTTAGGGAGAGGAAATTAATTCCACATAGCAATATTTAATTCCTATCTTTTTTTTTTACAATGTATCAGGCTTAGAAAAAAAAGAACAAAGTTAAGCATGTCAAGAGATTTCCTGATTTCTGTGCCCATCATCTAATCGCATGTTGCAGAAAGCACAGAAACAAGAGTAAGACAAGGTTCCTGCTCCCAAAAAGTCCTGAATTTGGAGGTGAAAAATGACACCAAAGAAAGAAAGTAGTGTACCTTCCAGGGTCATTCTGTGCAAGCTATGCTCCGGAAAACAGGCAGGGAGCACCCACCTGTATTTACATAACTTGGGAGGTGGCTGGATAATCAGTTTAAGGTTGAGACTTCATCCCTCCTCTCCCCTCCCAGCCCTGCACTGCCAACTTAGAGAATGTCTTTTCCCATGGACCAAGACCCCGGCCAGAACTAGTGCCCCACACTTCCTTCTACAGGTGAAGCCAACTCACCGACTCGGCGGCTGCTTCCTGCTCATCCACCGCCAGAGCCCACGAGTCAGTGGCCATGGTCCCGGGCGCGTGCGGGACGCTGGCGCTGGCGAGCTCTGGGCAGATGCGCTGCGATCGTGGGCTCTGGAGGGTCAGGGCAAGCCTGGCTCCGGTCCCATCGAGAGAGAAATCATTTGCTACCGCGCGGGGGACCGGAAGCGGCGCGCTGCAGTGACGTCAGACTTGGCACTCACCCTCGGGCTGTCACCCGTTGGCCTTCGGAACTGCTCCCCATTCCCCGGTGTGCCCACCCTTTCTTACCCAATGGAAGCACTTTTCTTACAATGCCTAAGCTTAGATCTACTGATTCTCCTGCCCAACACGGTGGCCGAGAAGACGGTGACACAGACTAGCAAAGAGAATCATTGCAGAGTCCAAATGCATAAAGAGTTGTTTCATTTTCCAGACAGAAATGTAGACCCAACACCCTGTGAAACACTCCCTTTAGTTAAGGACTTGTTCCATTTTCGGTGGGCGTGATGGGACACACGTGTAAACGCCAGCACCCTGGCAGGCGAAGGCAGAAGTACCAAATTCAAACTCACCTGGGCTAGCAACGCATTTGGTACCCCTCCTGTCACTCAGGAACTATTCTTATTCTCCAATATATTTTCCTACCCTAAAAAAAAATTCAGCCTGGGCAATTTGCCACTTTGCAAGACTTAAACTTTAAGGAAAAAAAAGCCGGGCGTTGCAGGAGGATCCTGGTGAGTTCAAGACCAGCCTGGGTTACAAAATGAGCTCAAGGCCAGCCTGAGCCGCATAGCAAGACCCTGTCTCAAAGATAAATAGGGGCTGGGAATTTAGCTCAGTGGCATAAGGGCCTGCCTTGCAAGCAGGCAGTCATGAGTTTGATCCCTGATACTGATAAAAACGAAAAAGACAAATAAATAAATAAATAAAGATTTAAGGGGGAAAAGGGAGGAGGAGCTAAGGATGTAGGTCTGTGAGAAGGCCCCAAATCCAATCCCCAGTACCACAGGCAGTGTGACACCACCACTTTCAGGAATTTAGCTTTGAAAATACTTAAGGAATGTGACAGGGCAACTTGCTCCAAGTAGGGCATCACAGACAAGAAAGAGCAAGCACATTTGTGGAACTAAACAGATATGGCTGCTGGAGAAACTGTCAAGAGCAAATTTAATTAGCAAATACAAGATTTTTGTTGGAGTTAGTCCTTCTGGGTTAAAAGCCCAGCTCTTCTATGTAAAAGCTGTGTAACTAGGAGAATTTTGAAAAAGGAAATATTTTTGGCTTTTAGATGATGTGAAAGACACGTGCTTACCCCAAATCTAACTTAATTACTTCCCTAGAAAGAAGGCAGGCACTTTCTTGCAACCCAAACAAATGAATTCTAAAGTCTTTTATTCTGCCAATTTTCCACAATTTAATTTCAAATAACGGTGGGCAGGTGTGTATGTAAAAAAAGGAAAAAGGCACATAGCTTAGGAATATCACTCAAGTCAGAGAGAACCCTAAGAAAATTTTGCTAGAGAACTTATGTTGCTTCAGAAGGCTACATTTTTTTTTCAAAAAAAGTTTAACAAATTAAATCATTATAGGAGAGGCTGGTGTAGTGGTGCACACCTGTAATCCTAGCACTTGTGAGGCTGGGGATTGCTGTTTCGGGACAGTGGGTACGAGACCAACCTAAACTACATAGGAGATTCTGTCTCAGAAACAAAACACCAACAAGGGTATGTATATGTATCAATTCCCAACATGAACTGACACATATATTATTGTAAATAGAGACACTATCAATACAGGATGATTCTTGGGTGACAGGTTCTAGGCTAGTGTAGGAAAAATCTTCCTTACTATTACGCACATTCTATCCTCTGAAATTATTTTCCATGTGTGCACTTTCCTTTTAAAATTGGGTTTCAGGCAAACAAGAATGAGAACATAACAAATACCTAACTTTCTACTGTAAGGTTTAAGAAATAAAACAAGATGGGCTTGGGAACAAGGTAGCGTGGCGCATTCTTGTAATCCTAATACCTGGAAGGCTGAGGCAGAACGATTGCTGTGCATTTGAGGCCAGCCTAGGCTACACAGAGTTCAAGGCCAGCACAAACTATATAGCAAGGAACTAGGGGTGGGGGAAAGGGAAAGCCTGGGATGTGGCTCAGTGGTAGATACTCCTTGCTGAACATATATCAGGCCCTGATTTAGATCCCCAGCATCAAAAGAACTTCAATTAAAGCCCTCTCTATATTCACCCTTCTGAAGAGATAAGAGTTGCTCTGAATTTGGTGCTTATCCTTCCTGTACAAACTATTAATTTGTGTTGCTTTATCTATTAAAACAATCCGGGTGTTGCTGGTACATGCCTGTACTCTTAGCACTCTGGAAGGCTGAGATAGGAGGATTTCAAGTTCAAGCCCAGGTGGGGCAATTTAAACAAGACAGGAGTGGGGCTCAAATGTAGTTCACTATGAAGTGTAGTTCAATTTCCAGTACCGCCAAATAATAAGAATAAAGTAAAATCACTTAAAAATAAGTATCAAACTTGAGCACGAGAGCACACATGTATAATCCCAGTGCAGACTGTGGGAGGCTGAGACAGGAGGGTTACAAGTTTGAGCCCAGGATTTAGTAAGATGCTGTTTCAAAAAAAGTAAAAACCAAAACAAAAATAAGTACTAAGTTTCCAGAGTTCCCTACATCCACCCCAACAGCTATCATCAGCAACACGAGACTCCTGCTATGGACATGGACAAATGTGGTGTCCAATGTGGAGCATGGAGAGGGAAGGGTTAAGGACCACTAACAGAACTGGACCTGGGCCTGCGGTACAATCTCCACCGGGCCTTAACAAGCTGGAGAATCAGAAGGCTCAGGCCTTGAGCCCAGGCCTAAATTACGGCAAAGGCCCAATTTGTACTACCTATTATTACTCCTTTCTCCTCCTCCTCGGAGTAAGGGTGAGGAAAACGCCTTAACATGAAAAACAAGGTCTGTTTCTACCCCGACATATACTCACGCTGTGCACTGGCAGGGCGAGTGGAAATCGTCCCCAGGATCGGCCTCGGAGACGGCCAGCAGCCCCAGCCATCGTCGCTCAGCATGGCGGTTACACTACCTCAACTGCCTATCCTAGTCTAAACCAAGCCCAAGCATTATTGGCTGAGGCCTGGAAACCGGTCCCTGCCAGCCAATCAACTGAGGGGTTGGAACAGAACTTTGCGCATGCGTCCAGGGCGGGTTGCCATGATGACAAGCGCTAGTCTCCTGCAGGGGGCGAACTTGTGTGGCGTTTTTTGTCTTCTGTTTCAGAATGTCAGATTCTGTAACAGGAAACTCCCCGAGGGGAGGGTAGTGTCTGCTCTTTAAAATGCTGATCCAGAGGGACTAACACATCATACATTTGGTTAATAAAAATAGATGAAGAATACGCTTAAATCCTGGTTTTTGGGGGCTGGGAGTGTAGCTAGATGGTGAAGTGCTTGCCTACCACTTAAATAAACTGGGTTTGATCCTTAGTATTGCAAAGGGGTTAAAAAATAATCCATTGTAAATTTTTTATGGTGATGAAAAGCTTAAATTAGTATCTACTATATACTAGATGCACAACAGATATTGTGATTGTTTTCATTGCTGAGCTGCTGGAATTGGGTAGCTAAATCAAGTGATTTTTTAAAATTGGCTTTTGAGTTTTATGTTTTACTTATATAGGATACTTTTGATATTTGTATAGGATGTTCTTTTACATATGAAATTAATTTTTTTGTGAGGTTTATAACCAAGTTCTATCAGCACGACAGTAAAGAAGTGGTTAAAAACATAGGCTTTTGTTGTACCCCCAAAATAAGGCCCCAAGATGTTCAAAAAACGGGCAAGACGTCTTTAAAGGGAAGCACTTTGTTTTAGCTGGTACTCAGCGACACAGCCTGCATTGAAATCTGCAGAACTGTTTAACCAGGTTAGGTTACAGGGTGTTTTTAAAGGTAAAGACAGTAAAGCAGAGGAAAAGGGGAGGGAGCTTATACAAAAAGGGAGTTAATCTCTGCAAAAATGTTTTATAACCAGGGCCAGTTGGTCCTGGGACCGAGTGTTTTACAATCAGTGGTCAGCAAATGTTTTACAACCAAAGGTCAGTTGGTTCAAATTGCTGTTCTGGAAGGGGATAATTTGCAAGACCCACAGTTGAAACACAGGTCAGGGTAATGACGCTTAAAGCAGGTTATAACAGCTTTGGAGTTAAATAGACAAAAATTTGTATTCTGGCTCTGCAACTTACTATTTTTGTGTGAACTTGGGCAAGATAGTTTTCTCATTTGCAAAAGGAGGTGCCAATATCACAGACAGCTAAGCTAGATAACAATGAACAGACAGGGAGGGATTGGCCCTTCAGGAAGTCTACATAGAACATGACATACAAAGACTGTGGCTGGAAACAAATCTGAAGAGCCAGGTCTGTAAGCCTTCCTAGAGAGAATAGGCAGCTGACTACAGTGTAATCAGCACTACCTGGTCCAGTGAGCCCAGAAAAGCATCAGACATATAAATGAGTGACCAAACATCAGGACACATCTCTTTCCAAGAATGCATTTATTCTTTCCACATACTCTTGTTATGTAACTCATTTTCCTACTGGATCCTGTAGGTTAATGGATAGCTTAACCCGCCTTATACTCATACTGTGATTTTGCTGTATAAACTGCCCCATCAAGGCGTCTCAGTGATCACCCACTTGGGATGCCTCCTGGACATCCAGGAGTCATTCTTTTCCTCGTTTTCAATGAAATTCTAACAGCTTCCTTTGTGTTCATTCGACTTCCTTCCTTAATATTATGAAGTCACAAACTTGGCAGCAGATCCAACATTTGACAGGTTGAGAGTTATTTTTCCCATATCACCAGCATACCTAATAAGCAGTTTAAAATGAAATTAATGGCCAGGGATATAGCTCAGAGGCACAAGCGCCTGCCTGGTATTTGAGGTTGTGAGTTGGATCCCTAGTACCAAAAAGAGAACAAAGAAAAATGATCTGTGTAAAACATTTGAATGTCTCACTTATAAATAATAATAATAATTATTATTATTATTACTTGGTACCGGGAATCAAACTCATGACCTCACACTTGCCAGGCAGGCGCTTGTACTGCTGAGCTAAATCCCCAGCCCAACTATTATCTTTTGGATATTAGAGGAGTATGTTTTTTTAACTGTTACATCATTTCTTTTGTATCAAATTGAAGGTATAATAAGTATACCCATGAAAACGTGAAAATTTGACCTATAATCCGAGTACTCTAGGAGGCTGAGGCAGGTGGGTCACAAATTTGAGCCCCCATATACTCTGCTTTCTCTTCAGATCGCATAAATCTTTTGCCTGTTACAAATTTGAACCCCTGGGCAACTTATTGAGACCTGGGCTCATTAAAAAAAAAAAAAAAAAAAAAAAGTCAGGGAGGTAGCTCAATGTGAAGGCTTTGGGTTCTGTCCACAGTACCCAGCTGGGGTATCTTTGAGGTCTGCATACCATCATACAACTAAAATGTAGAAAACTATATCAACACCTGTCCCCTCAAACCAATGCAGTTACTGTTATCTTTTGTTGCTGTGTCAATTATTAGCACTTTGCATACGGAAACCAAAATATCAGCGCAAAACCTGGAGCTGGAGGGGCCAGAGTTACTCTAAGGCCCAGGTTAAACCTGAAAATGAGAAAAGCTGATCTCTGTTCAAGCTCTTGGGAGTGAAGTGATTTTAGCCACACCAAATAAAAAACACCCACCCCAAAATATCATTGATGGAAATGCAGAAACGTTTCGGACTACCACAGGAATGTTTCCCCCCATGAGTTAGTTATTTGTTTTCACAAACATGTAAAAATCGAAAAGCTCATAACCCAGAGTTACTTAGTGCGGACCTTGAGAGTTGAAAAAAGCACATCTAAGGGCTGGGGATGTAGCTCAGTGGTAGAGTGCTTGCCTGGTTTGCAAGTAGGGTTCAACCCCCAGTGCAAGGAAGAAAGAAAAGAAGACAGACAAGCAAGCACATCTAAAGATGGTTCGAGCCGGTGGGTTCGAGCAGTGGATTGAAAAAGATTTAGAGTACAAAGAGACAGCCTCAAAAAGAAGAAATTGTGGCACACGATGGCTATTCTATTTACTTGAAAGATACATACTCACTTGGTAGGTACATACTTATTGTCAACCTTGAAAAAAAAAATCTCGGGTCTCCACAACCTACCATCCAACCTGGTCACAAGACCAGCGAATCATCTTTCTCAGCCATTGCATCAGCCAAGTTAGAACCGCCTTTTCAGAAAACAACTAGTAAGTTTATTGGCGATTAGATTGATTGGCATCTTGCTTGACCACACACATCTTGGATGAGTAAGGCATAGTGGGGCACTTTCCATTAGCGCGTTGTGATTGGATACCGCGTTGCCGGCAGTGGGGGCGGTTCCAGCCGGCTGGGGCCTAAGGCGGGTTCAGCTACGTCTGGGCGTCTGCGCGAATAGGTAATAGCGGGTGCCAAGTGGTGGGCTTTGAGGGAGGAGCTAGGGACCAAGGCCGCGAAGGAGGCAAACCTTCCTGGAGATCCCTGTTGGTGCGTGAGAGCGGCTGGAGCTTGGGTAAGAACGGCAGGTACGGCTGGTCCCGGGGCCAGTTCCGCGTGGCCTTGAGAAGGCGGGCCTGGGCCCCGCAATGGCTTTTGGTAGCCCTCGGGGGCGCCGAAGGTGGAGTGGCCTGGTCTAGCCCCGGGACCTTGAGGAGAGCGCGGCTGCGGCCGAGGACCCACGGGGAATGGAGGGTTCTCGGGATGGTTTAATCCCCAGGGGCGAATGGGACGGAGAGGAGCAACCCAGGTAGGCGGAATCTCGCTGGGAGCCTCTATGCTGTAAGAATTAACGGAATGGTTGATACCCCCATTGCGGTCAGCTGTGACTCAGATGGGCTGCATTGCAGTCTGCTTTTAAGTATGTGAGTTAATTTAAAGCTTGCTGTTCTCAGAAAAGACTGGAATATCTAATTATGGCCTACGTATTTGGCAATCGCTGGACTAGGTACTAAGGATAGACCTTAGTGGGATCCGCACCGGCGTGAATCAGGGTCACTGACCTGGAACTGAGCCTGGCAGGGAGGTGTGCATTGCACAGCCATCAAATGCTTGTGGCAGTTCTGAGGGGGGACACTTGGGGCGAAGGGACAGTAAAAAGAAAGGGAACATGCTAAAGAAATGGAGTCTCCCCTAAATAAGTTTCATTGGAACTGAAATATTAGAATTGAGAAATTAGCCAGGTATGCTGTAATCCCAGCACTCTGGGAGGGTGAGACAGGAGGACCACAAATTGGAGCCCAGCCTAGGCAACTCCTTGATTTAGTGAGGCCTTGTTTTGGAGTGGAGGTAGTCGGGGATGTAGCTCAGCTCTTAAGGACCTAGGTCCCCATTACCACCACCACCACCACCAGGGAATTAACTAGGGAAAGTAATGACTTACCTGGCACATGCAGAGCATGTTCCAAGGTCCTGTGGCTGGAGCTACAGTGTGATACAAGGTACTCAGGACCTTTACAGCCTGTATGTACTAGGAATTGAAATCTGAGGTTCTGCCTTTGTGCTCTCTCTGTATCCTTTTATAGCCTTTTGGTGTGTTCATATTCAATAATTAACCAGTGGTGATAGGGAAGGACACAGCTTTTAATAGTCCCAGACTTGTAGTCAAGGCATCACTCCTTCTAAGGAACATTATTGTTATTTCTATATGTTACAGACTCTGAAAGGCGTAGGCTTTTGGGTTTTTTTTTTTTTTTTTTTTTTTTTTTTTGGTGTTTTGAGACAAAGTATCGCTATGTTGCTCAGGCAGGCCTTGAACTGACTATATTGTCCTTGCTGGCCTTGAACGCTCAGCTTCCCAGGTGCTGGGGTAACAGGTATGTATCACCACACCCAGCCTGCATACACTTTTGTTCACATTGGTTTCCAGCATATAGTATCCATTCATTATGTCAAATGACGAAGCATCAGTGAGAAATTCATGTGTCTTTCACAAATTAACTGCTTGTTTACCTCAGGTAGACTATTTAGGGGAGAGCATGGCACTATCTCTGCAAATTCCCTTTTGCCACCATTGTTAAGATTCACAGAGAGCCCTGTGAGGAATGGGGAAGAGTGTTGTGTGACAGTTTCTGGAAACCTGGGCTGTCACTCCTTACGCACAACAAGACTCATCTGTACAGTTCTAGTCTGCTCACAGGCTCTTTGTCTCATTCACCAGCTTTTTGCTCAAAGGGCTTTTTTTGAGTAATTCTTTGAGTTTGAATAAATCAGTTGAATTGTTGTTAAACATAGAGTAACCCTGTATACATCTTTCTTTATTGTTTCTTCCTCATAAGAAAAACATTTTACCCTGACTTTACCCTCTTAAGTGACTTAAAGTAGTAGCTTCCATGCACAGGGTGGCTTTTCTTCTTTTTTAATACAATATGTTTTGTTCAATGGAAGATCTGTAGTACTTCAATGTTAATAAGCATTTTACATTTCTTCAAGGCAAGAAAATGAAGTGCCCTAGACAAGAACATGTAGACGATGCAGTCTATCGCAGGGAGAGACTTTATCCTTACAGGGTTTTGTAATTACCAGCTGTGCCTGTGGCCCTAATGCTGACAGCCACGCCAAAAAATTCAAGGAAGGAGAATTCTGACCCCATTAGAGAAGCAGGAAACACTAGGATGGCTTTTTTTTTTTTTTCCAGAGTACTGGAGTTTGGACCCAGGGCCTTTCCAGATCATTTTGTCTTGTGTCTTTGAGACAGTCTCGCTAAGTAGTTCGTAGTGACCTTGAACTCCCTATGTGGCCCCCAGCTGTCCTCTGGCTGCCATTCTTCTGCATCAGCCTCCCAAGTTCTAGGATTGCAGGCGTGTGCCACTATGCCTGGTCCCCAGCTCTGTTTTGCTTGCTTACTTATTTTTGTGGTAGTGGAGATCAATCCCAGGGCAGCTTTTACATGGAGCTACATTCCCAGCTCTATTTTATTTTTATATTTGATTTTGAAACAGGATCTTGCTCAGTTGCCCGGGCTGGGCTACAATACCCTATTCCCCTGCTTCAACCTCTGAAGTAATCCCAGAGTAATCCCAGAGTACAGAAAAGGAACCAAACTCAAAAGCTAGGTATATTGGTGCATGCCTGTAATTCCAGCACTGAGAGAAGGCTGAAGCAGGAGGTTCTCAAAAAAATTTTTTAAATTGAATTTATTGGTACATAATGATCATGTTCATCCTAGGGAATTTGTACTTACACATGATGTATTTTGATTCTTTTTTCCCCATTCCCTTCTCTCCCTTTAACCATTTTTCCTCTCCTTATGAGGATCTCAAGTTTGAGGCCAGCCTGAACTACATAGCAAGACCTTGAAAGTGTCTCAACCTCCCTTATCCCTAAAAGGGAACCAAACTGAGGCCAAAGTGACTTATTTAAGGATAGAGTCGGGCCTGGAGATCCAGGGACTTTTTCCTGTGCTGGAACTTGAGCCCAGAGCCTCATCTCCTGCATAGTAGGCAGCTACTCTACCACTGAGCTGCAGCCCCAGTCCCTGAGACTTTTAGATGATATGGTGAGATGGTTTCTATTTTTCCAGACACTGGTCCTGCATGGCAATGTAGTGCAAAGCCAGTAATCATATCCTGACCAACTCCTGTCATTTCTCCCCAACCTTCCTCTTAGGGGTATTGTAAAGCATTGAACTTGTAAGGTTGTTTTATTTTCCAGTTTCCTTCTTCTGATCTTCTTGCTCTTTCACTCTCAGTGAGCCCCACAGCACCATGCTCACTGCTTAGTAATCTACTGGCTGGGAGTGGAGCAGGTTACCAGTTATGACTGGGAGCTTAGGCTTTGAAGGGAGGCAGGCACATACCTCCTGTTTGCATGCTGTTCTTGTAAAAATGGTCCCGCTCTTGGGTGAGCCACTGACAGCAACCTCAGTAAGATTTCAGCCAAACGTAAGAGACCTTGGCTTTGGTGGATATCGAACTATGTGCGTAACAAAGAGTAGGAGGATCTTTAGAAATCGTCTGGTATGAGCCTCTCCTTTGTTCAAATTTTTATTTACTTATTTTTGAGACAAGTTCTCCTATGAGTCTAGAATGGGCTTGAACCTGAAGTGATCCTCCTGTCTCAGCCTCCCCTCTCTTTGCCTATGCTGTTGTGCTATGACACCTGTCCCCTCCTTGTATTGAAGGAAGTGATTCTCAGAGATTTGTATTTTGGTTTTTTTTTCCTAAAGGATTTAGAACTGTGGTTAGTAAAGATTATGAGGGGTTTTATTTCTCTTTTGTAACTTCTAATAGTGAATGCCTAGTGCATATATTTTGCATGAATGAATATAGGAGTAAACCACCTCCTGCTCTACCTGTGTTAGTCTGTTGAGCCTTTCAAGGTTGGCATGGGAAAGGGGAGTTGGGCACTGCCATCAGCAGGTGCAGGCAGTTTTGCTTTGATGACTTTAGGCTTGGACATTGCAACATAGAAGTTTTAGGGTCAAACAGCTTATTTGCATCTGCTTTGACTTGGCTTGAGAAGTCATTGGCTTATGCAGTGCCTACTTTGAGTTTCACTTTCTCTAATTTTCTTTTCTTTTCTTTTCTTTTTTTTGGGGGGGGTTAGTTCCCAGGGGTGACTTTCAAAATGAGCTCAACTCTAACAGCAAGTGAAATTCGGGAGCGATTCATAGATTTCTTCAAAAGAAATGAGCACACCTACGTTCACTCATCTGCCACCATCCCTTTGGATGACCCCACTTTGCTCTTTGCCAATGCGGGCATGAACCAGGTAAGGAGTTGCTCTTCCTCTCGGATGTTTGTGCCCAAAGAAGGCAACAGAGCAGAGATAAAAGCCCAGTACCTGCAATCAGCCAGAATACCAGTTCTGTTATGGTGTGAATTTGCATTAATCTTTAATGAGGAATCGTAATGATATCTGCTTGTTCATTACCATAAGAAGTGGAAGATGTAATGCATTCAAAATGTTTACCATGGTATTTGGCACACAGGAAGTACTCAATAACACCCCCCTATACCCGCCCCCGGCCTTTGGCCCAAGGCCTTCTGCTACTTGAGCCATATGGCCAGTCTTTCTTGCTAAATTGCTCAAACTGCCCTTATACTCAGAATGCTCCTACCTCATCCTCCTGAGTAGCTGGGATTACAGGTGTGTACCTCCACACCCATCTTAGTGGGAATATTTTCTACCATGTAAAATCATGAAAAATGTTTTCTCTTATATGGAGCCCTCTGCCCACATCTAGAACAGAGACAGTAATTTTAGGCAAACTGTTTCAAGGAGGTGGGTTTTCTGAAACACTGGAAAGGTTCTGTTGAACTCAGGCCTCCCTGGCACAAACTTTGTCTTTCTCACCTGAGCTATGTTACGAGAACCACAGGTTCTAGATTTTCAGTGTTTGTAAGCATTCTGTTAATAACCTAGCGCTTGCTGTGTGCCAGCTGCTGCTCTGTGTCTTTCACATACAATAATTCATTTAAGCTCCACTCCGTTACCCACCCTCGCAAGGTGCAGAAAGCTCAGGTCAGCATCCCGTGCTTCTATGGCTGTAAGTACAAGAAGATGGATTTGAACTCATGCCTTCATTTCCATAACGTTTGTACTGTACTGCCTCCAAATCAGAGATAGCTTTATTACTTTCCTTTTTTAGCAATTAAAAGTAGAATTCATTAAAAAGGGGGGGGCGCTGGGGTTTTAGCTCAGCGGCATAAGTACCTGCCTTGCATGTGCACAGTTGTGAGTTTATCCCTCATACCAAAAAAAAAAAAAAAAAAGTGGGATTTATTAGGTATCTGCCCTTTTTTAGGTAGTATGGAAAATACTAGACATAAAAAAGATAAGTGAGAAAGTTTGTGCTTCTAAGGAGTTCATGATTTTGCACAATTGTTTAATAAAACTGACTGCAGTAATGGAAAGGTTGCTGTCTTTGCTGTCCACGTGGTAGCCACCAGCCACATGAGATTACTGAGCTACTGTGAACCAGGAACATAACTTTAATTTTTAAAAGGCATTCCCCAACAGTGGTAATAACCAAAAATTCAGACTGTATCAAAATATGACTTAATCCTTAGAGCGAGAAACTGTCTCTGAACTTACCTAATTATTCATCAACTTACGCTGATTTCACTCTCTGACCGTGTCTCATTTTTTTTTTTCCTCCTCACCTTTATTTACAACTGAGCATATCAGTTTTGGTCTACCTATTCACTTTGGTATCAGGTATAGAACTCAGAACCTTGCACTTGCCAGGAAAGCACTGTGCCGCTGAGCTGTATCTCTGGCCCTGCGTATCAGTTTTGGGTTTTTCTGGTTTTTTTTTTTTTTTTTTTTTTTTTTTGTACCAGGGATTGAACTCATGACCTCAAGCTTGCCAGGCAGGCACAAAGGCTGCTGAGCTACATCCCTAGCTCCTGCGTATCAGTTTTTAAAATGGGTTCTTCCAGAATGATGATCGAAGCCATAAACATTAGAGACTTGTGACGAAGCAGCACAGGTTTCACACATCATCTTTTGGCTGCTCTGATCTGGCAGGGCTTCCCCTGCACAGGTAGTTGTCTGGCGGTGACGGAGGTCCTAGAAGAATGAGGTCCCCGGAGAAGCTGTTCCCAAAGACACTGCTTCTGCTTTGGCTCCATTTAGGCCACTTGCTACTAAATCTCTATTCTAGGCTCGCTAAATCTGAAGCACAGCTTGTGTGCAGTCTCTCCTGCCAGCTCATGATCATGTGACATTAACCTGAAGCTCTTCCCTATACCCCCATCTTTTTTTTTAGTTTAAACCCATCTTCCTGAACACAATTGACCCATCTCATCCTTTGGCAAAACTGAGCAGAGCTGCCAATACACAGAAGTGCATCCGGGCAGGGGGCAAGCACAATGACCTGGATGACGTGGGCAAAGATGTTTACCACCACACCTTCTTTGAGATGCTGGGCTCCTGGTCTTTTGGAGATTACTTCAAGGTGAGCTCAGCACAAGAGAACTGTTGGGACTTTTTTTTTAGATCCCCAGCCCCACCAGCTGTTGGGACTTTTGAGTGACTGGTTCATTTCTGTTAGGGGAACTGGTTTCTAAGTTTGCTTGATTTAAAATATGAAATATCATCTGGAAGATTGAAGAATGAAGACATTTATGAATTCCGAAGTACCACAAAGTAGTAGCAGTAACTTTTCTTCTTGTGTGTATGCATGTGTGTTAGTAGGACTTGGATCTCAGTAGCCCTGAACTGTGTCCTCAGTTATTCTTTTATTATTTTATTTGAGATAAGGTCTCACTAAGTTGGCTTTGAACTTGCCATCCTCCCACATCAGACTTTCTAGTACCTGAGTCTGCAGCTGTTTGCCACCAGGACTAGCAGTATCTGCAGTTTGCTAATTTCACGAATTTAGGTTTCTTACATAAATTGATCCTGAATTTGGTTGCATTTGTAGTGAAGATACTGTAGTTTTAAATTTGTGTTCCTAGAATCTCATTTTTTCCCTTTCCTTTCCTTCCTTCCCTGCCTCCTCCCTTCTTTCCTCCCCTCTTTTCTTCCTGAGTGATACAAATTGAATGAGTGATCTTTTACCACTGAGCTACACCTCCAGCCTTTTTTGTTTTTTGAGACAGGATTAAGTTGCCCAGCCTGGCCTGGAATTTGCAGTCTTCCTACCTCAGCCTCTGGAATAACTGGAATTATGGGCATACCCCCGTAGGGCTGGCTGTTGTGGTCTTTACTCATACTAAAATGATTTGGGTCTAGCTATTTTCTGTATCTTTTTGTCTTTTGGTAGGAATTGGCATGTAAGATGGCTCTGGAACTTCTCACCCAAGAGTTTGGCATTCCAGTTGACAGACTGTATGTCACTTACTTTGGAGGGGATGAAGCAGCTGGCCTAGAACCAGATCTGGAATGTAAACAGATCTGGCAGAATTTGGGGTAAGAATGAAACTAACTTGTTTAGAGTATCAAGGAAGAAAGTGATGCCCAAGTCAGTGCTAGAGTCTTCTGTGAGCTGGAACACATTGCCATTTCTCATTCTGGGGTGTGCATTTTGAGGGTAGTTGAGGGTGACTAGGAATAATTACCCTTTTTTTTTTGGCTTTTTTTTTGGTGATGCTCAGGTTTGAATGCAGGGCCTCACACACGGAAAGCATGTGCTCTTCCACTCCGCTATACCCCCAGCCCTGGGAATAGTCATCTTTTCATGTATTCATTGCTTTTCTTCTTTGTATTTCTTTTCTTTTCTTTTTGAGTCAGGGTTTCACCCTGCAGTATAGGCTAGCCTTGAGCTTACTTATGTAGCCCAGGCTGGCATCAAACTCATGGTGATCCTCCTGCCTCAGCCCCCCAAGTGTTGATTACAGGTGTACACCAGCATAGTTCATAGCTTTTAGTATGTTTGATCATGTTGTTGAAAGCTAATATTGTTCTTTCTCTTTTCTTTTCTTTATACATATATTTTTAATTGGGCATATATTTGCAATACATAATAACCATTCATTTTGGGGAATTGTATGCCACACATACTATATCTTGATCATTTTGAATCCCCCCTCCCTCCTTTCTTTCCTCTTCCTCTATTCCCTTTCTCCAATTTCAAAAACATCTGCCTTGGGGCTAGGGATTTAGCTCAGCGGCATAAGCACCTGCCTTGCAAGCAGGCAGTCATGAGTTCAATCCCTGGTACCGATAAAAATTTAAAAATTTAAAAAAAAAAAAAAAAACCCAAAAACATCTGCTTCCCTGTTTCGTATTATTTCTCCTTTATTTTATTCTTTAATTATATTTTGGGTTTCTCATTATAAGAAACCATGTGTTATTTCATCATCTCATTTCTAGATTATTTCACTTAATATTAAATCTTCAGAACTATCCATATTCCTACAAATGACTCGTGTGTATGTGTGTGTGTGTGTTGGATTTTGTTTTGTTTTGGCTTTTTTGAGGCAGCATCTCACTGTGCAGTTTAGGCTGTCCTTGAAGCTGACGTAGAACTCACGGCGGTCTTCTTACCTCAGCCTCTTGAATACAGGGATTACAGGTGTGCGCCACCATACCTGGCTGAACTACTTGCCTGTCTGTCTGTCTTTCTCTCTTTCTCTTGAGACAGGTCTCGCCATGCCTTGTAGTTCAAGCTGGCTTTGATCTCTCAGCAATCCTCTTGCCTTAGCCTCTTGAATGCTGGGGATTATATGTATGCACCACCAAGCCTGACTTACTCCATTTTTTAATTTTATTTATCTTTGAGACATGGTTTTGGTAAATTGCTCAGACTGGCCTGGACCGTGTAGTTCTCCAGCCTCAGCCTCTCAAGTAGCTGGGATTAAAATTGTGTGCTACCACAGTGTTTTTGTTTTTTGTGTGTGTATATGTGTATTTAGAGTTATCCTAGCATATGCTTATATATTTCATATTACGATGTATTAACACTTGAGAAGTATGTTTTGCCCTTTTGTAGGGTTTATGTACAGGCTTAATGTTAGGAATTGGCAGAGTGGGTCTTCTTTCCTGGAGATCACAAGATCTCCTTTGGTGCCAGAAGCAATGCTGGGCAGAGTTCTGATCAGGGTTCTAACTGGACTTCACCTCTTCTCCACGCAGGCTGGATGATACCAAAATCCTCCCTGGCAACATGAAGGATAATTTTTGGGAGATGGGTGACACGGGCCCATGTGGTCCCTGCAGCGAGATTCACTATGACCGGATTGGTGGCCGGGATGCCGCACACCTTGTCAACCAGGACGATCCCAACGTACTCGAGATCTGGAACCTTGTGTTCATCCAGTACAACAGGTAGCAGGGAGCACTGCTCCGTTCCTATGAAGAGCAGAGCTTGGGGCTGGGGATTTAGCTCAGCGGCATAAGCACCTGCCTTGCAAGCAGGCAGTCGAAGTTCAATCCCTGGTACCGATAAAAATGAAAAAGACAAAAAAAAAAAAAAAAAAAACAGAGCTTTTCTTTGAGCCAATTAGAGAAAGGAAAATCAGCTCCTGCCTCATGGCTGAAGCTCTTTTCAGAGCCTTGTCTTTGGGAGAGGGAGCAGTGGTGGTTCAGGCTCCAGAGGCATCCTGAGATCTTGTAGCAATTCTTTTTTTTTTTTTTTTTGGTGCCAGAATCGAACCCACAACCTCATACTTGCCAGCAGGTGCTTGTGCCACTGAGCTAAATCCCCAGTTCTTGTGACAATTTAAACAATTTTATTCTTAAATTTCCTTGCTGATCTTTGGGACAGGGCTAGGCTTATTCATTTATAAGCCAGTTGTTTCACATAGTAGTTTTTTTAGTACTGGGGATGAACCCAGGGCCTCCTGCTGCGCAGGTGTGCTCTACCACTGAGCTACACCACCAGCTGCATGTAATACCTTCCTGGAAGGCTATTCTGGGATGTCATCTGATGAAATTTGGGTTGCTGTTTTACAGCTCTTTTCTTTGAAGTTTGCCTTGCTCTCTTTTATTTGGGGAGGCGATGTTGGATTTGAGATAAGGCCTCATTATGTGGTCCAGTCTGGCCTCGACATTGTGGGATTTTTTTTAGTGGGGAGGCTTTGGAGACAAGGTCTCACTATGCAGTTTAGCTGTCCTTGAACTCCCTAGCTGAAGCTCACCTCAAACTCACTCTGATCCTCCTGTCTCAGCCTCCTGAGTGCTGGGATCACAGATGGCCCCTGGCGTATTTCACTTCCTTTGTCTCCCCCCCCCCCTTCTTGTGAAACCAGTCAGAGGCATGTAGTGAACAATCACACCCTGCAAAACTGTGCTGTGTGTGTCTTTGGTTTTTTTTTTTTTTTTTTCCTTTTTATCAGTACCGGGATCAAACTCATGACTGCCTGCTTGCAAGGCAGGCGCTTATGCCGCTGAGCTAAATCCCCAGCCCCTGCTGTGTGAGTTTTAACCCGCAGCTCTAGAGGGCTGGTGGCCTGATAGATCCCTGCTTCAAGTTCTCTTCCTCTTCATTACACAGGGAGACTGATGGCACTTTGAAACCTCTTCCCAAGAAAAGCATTGACACAGGGATGGGCCTGGAGCGACTGGTGTCCGTGCTGCAGAATAAGATGTCCAACTATGACACTGACCTCTTTGTCCCCTACTTTGAAGCCATTCAGAAGGTACTGATCCTACTGTATACACTGAAACATCCGTGGCTTTCCAGGCTGGACTTTGTAACAGTCAAAGATAATTAAAGCGGGCAGGGCTGTACCTCAGTGGCACAAGTGCCTGTCTGGCAAGTGTGAAGTCACGAGTTCAATTCCCAGTACCAAAAAAGAAAGAAAATTGATCATTCACTTTGCTGGCCCAAAGTACCTGTTAGCATCTGTCTGCTTCCTTCCCAGTAGCATGAGGCTTTCAGCACAAAGCAGTGCACTGTGTTGCGTGTAGGGAGTTACCTGGGGTCTTGTTGCTTCCCCTTCTGTCACCTGTTTGGGGTTAGAGGATGTGGCAAGATGGGCATCATTTCTCCTCAGTCCTCTGAGAACCTTGGCAGGGCAGCACTGAAAGTGCTATCTGCTTATGGGCCACCTTCTGGGTTTCACCTGTAGGGCACAGGTGCCCGTCCCTATACTGGGAAAGTTGGTGCTGAGGATGCTGATGGGATTGACATGGCCTACAGAGTCCTGGCTGACCACGCTCGGACCATCACCGTGGCCCTGGCTGACGGTGGCCGGCCTGACAACACAGGGCGGGGGTGAGTATATCACAGTGTTGGGGCAAACACCACAAATAATGATTGAACCCAGGGCATTTGGCCTGACCTACAACTCCAGGCTTTTTAATTTCTTTCTTTCTTTTTTTTTTTTTTTTCCTTGAAACAAGGTCTGTAAGTTGTCTAGGCTAGACAGTCGTCCTCCCTCAGCCTCCCAGAGTATGGGATTAGAGGATTGTGCTACCATGCTTTGCTTTAGGACTTTATGAAATGTGGAATTTAAGCCATATTTTATTATTGTTTCCTTTGTCTCCCGTGTAGGTGAGGAGGCAAATCTTTTAATTTAAGGAGTAAAAGGCTTTCCACTCATGTTAAAAAGATGCCATTTAAGAGAGTAAAGCTTTTCTGCTGAGCAAAGACAATAAGGATTATATTTCGGTCTGTTCAGTAGGACAGTGGTAGGGGCAGGGTAGGGGTGTGTATCAACTAGCCCTAGGAAGCTCCGCGACTGACAGGAGGGCCTGCATGCTTCGAGTCTGCATCTCGTCTGTCCTTGCTTCTCTGGGAAGCTAAACAGAAGGATAACAAATGAGGGTTACTCTTAATTAACCCTTGACATATAGTTCTGGGTGTGTTAACTGAGTTTATGTTGGAATCAACCTTGGAGAACACAAGAAGCAGGCTGGGTTAGAAAAAGTCTCTGCAAGAGCTTGGTGAAAAATTGGTCTTGTTTTGGGTAGAAGTCGGTACAACCCTCAGCCAGACACGTTGTCTAGCAGGGTTCTAGGGTCTGCCTGTTACAGGTACGTGCTTCGAAGGATTCTCCGTCGGGCTGTCCGATACTCCCACGAGAAACTCAATGCCAGCAGGGGTTTCTTCGCCACATTAGTTGATGTTGTCGTGCAGTCTCTGGTACGTATATTTGCCCTGCACCCCTCTGGGCTGAAGCCACACAACTGGGAGGTAGCATACTATTCACAGGCCTTTCAAAAAGGGGTCGGGTTATAGTCTTTGGATGCACTGAGTCCCCTTTTTGTTAGGGAGATGCATTTCCTGAGTTAAAGAAGGACCCAGACATGGTGAAGGACATTATTAATGAAGAAGAAGTGCAATTTCTCAAGACTCTCAGCAGAGGGCGTCGCATCCTTGACCGGAAAATTCAGAGCCTGGGAGACTGCAAGACCATTCCTGGTGAGCCCCAGTTTGTTCTTCCCCCAGCTGGGCTGTGGCATCTTTCTGGGATTGGCAGACTCGCTGTGAGACAGTGGGCTCCCGTGTCTGCTGAGGCAGAGTGCAGCTGCTAAACAGTTCTGCATAGTGTAAAATGGAAGTCACAGTAGAATTGTAGAAGTGATACTTTGGTAGGGTATTCTATACATAAGTAAAAAGTCAAAATCCTTTGCCACGCCCATTCAGAGGCAACAGCTTTTTATTTTTTCTTTAAAGAGTTTGTTATTTAACTCATCAGGATTTTTTTCTCTATATGAATGTAAATGCATGTAAGTGTGTATACTTCGGCGTGTCTGTGTTTATACTTTTCAAGCAAAAATGTGAACATCGGAGCCAGGCATAGTGGTGCATGCCTGTAATCCCCCAGGACTTGTGAGACTGATGCAGGAGGATCACCATGAGTTCAAGCTTTGCCTGGGCTACATAGTGAGTTCAAGACCAGTCGAATTATGTAGCAAGACACTAATCTCAAAAAAAGCAAAACAAAAAGGAACACTGGATATACACCATTTTGTAAATTGCTTTATTTTTTTTACCAGATGAGAAAATAAATTTCAAAGATTTTGTTTTGAAGTATAGTGTATCAAGACAAAGTCTTAATAGAATTTTTTTTTTTTTTTGTCTTTTTCCTTTTTATCGGTACCAGGGATTGAACTCACGACTGCCTGCTTGTAAGGCAGACACTTACGCCGCTGAGCTAAATCTCCAGCCCCCAATAGAATTTTCTCAGACTGAATCCACTAGTTAGTGTTCAAATCAAGCAGTGGAATTTTATCGCTCGTGCTTTCCTAGATCCATTCCAGATTTAGTGAATATTTTGACAGATTCACGGGATCATTACTGATTTGCCTTCTGTCACTCACCGTTCTCCTTGGAGGGCTGTCCTGGAAGAGAAGGGGAGTGACTGTTCAGGTTACCTTGACACAACTCCTTTGTGCTATGTAGGTGACACTGCTTGGCTACTCTATGACACCTACGGGTTCCCGGTGGATCTCACTGGCCTGATTGCTGAAGAGAAGGGCCTGGTGGTAGATATGGATGGCTTTGAAGAGGAGCGGAAACTGGCCCAGGTAAAGCATGTGGAGAGAGCCAGAAGCCCGTCACCTACTCAGGCATGAGTTGGCTGCAAAGCAAGCATGACTTCCCTCCCTTCCATTGAAGTCTTTGAAATTCTTTTTGCCCTAAACAGGTGGATCTCCAACAGGGTAATGCTCTCCCCAGTGTGCATTTGGCAGGATACTCCTGTCATCTTATTCATGGAGTCCACAGGCAGACAGTGGACAGCAAAGAATGCTGTGGCCCAAACTCTCATAGTGCCCAAGTTGAAAATTTTTCAGGCATAGTTTAGCAACTTTAAATTCTTTTAAGTTCTCATTCTCCTAGTTTAAAGTCACCAGTGTTCATCTCTCTATGGCAGCTGAAGTCACATGGCAAGGGAGCAGGTGGGGAAGACCTCATCATGCTGGACATCTATGCTATCGAAGAGCTGCGGGCAAAAGGCCTGGAGGCCACAGATGACTCTCCAAAGTATGACTACCACTCGGACTCCGGTGGCAGCTATGGTGTGTTGCTGGGCTCTGGCCACTTTTGAGCTGTCTGTCCTTCACCTGGGGAGCTTTTGAGAGATGAGTCCAAGAGTAGGTGCCCTGCAGATCTCAGCCTCTGCTATAGTGCTGCACAGCCATGCTGAGCGTTCTTATTCTCACACTATCCCTGGCTAGTAGTTTTCCTAATTCTTTATTTTAAAATAATTATAGGAAACTGGAAAAAAAATTGTAAGACAGTTCTATGTACCATTTACCAGTTTCCTCTAATTATAACACCTAGAAGAGGGAACCAGACAGTTGATCTTGAAACAATATACATTGGCTATTGTTTTGTTTACACAAAGTCTTGCTAGGAGTTATGGTCACTCAGCTTCAGCCTCCCAAGGAAGGAGTTAAACTGGGATTACTGGGATCATGGGTGTGCCACCACACCTGGGCCACAGTGGCTATGAAATTTTGCATCAATATAATAGCATTCTACAGTAAGAAACTACTGGATGTGGTGGCACACATCTGTAATCATAGCACTCTGGGAGATTGAGGCAAGAGGGTCACCATGAATCGGAGGCCAGCCTGCGCTACACAGTGAAACTGTGTCTCAGTTCTCCTTCCACAAATAAGTAAAGTTAAGAAACCAAAGAAATGAGTATATGTGATCTTGCTTTTTTGCTCTGACAGAGACCAATCTTACTTACACCAACATCTGTCAAAGTAAGCCCACAAATTGAATATACTCTTTATGATTTGACCTTGGACTAAGGGATTTATCATTATTATACTATTTTATTTTTTAGTATGGGCAATCAAACTCACAACCTCACACTTGCCAGGCAGGCATTGTGCTGTTGAACTGTAGCCCCTTATTGCTACTCTTAAATAGCTAATCAGAATTATCAAGTTTTTGTTTGGTGTCTGAGTGTTAAAGTTACCAGTGTTCTGTTTGTTCAGAGCTGTCCCAGAGTTAACACAGAAAGCTTGCATCCCAGGAAACCCCTTAGTCCTGGAAAGTGGAACAGTCAGTCACCCCATCGAAGGTTCTCTAATGAAAAACCAGTGTCTTCTTGCTTGGACTCTTAATAGGCTTGCGTCTGTGGCGTACACCTGTGATCCCAGCACTTGGGTGGGGGAAGCAGGAGGATTGCCTTAAGTTCGAGGCCAGCCTGGGCTCCATAGCAAGACCCTGTCTGAAACAAAACCAAAGTAAAATTAGGCAATTGGGACCTAAGAAGAGCTTGAGAAATGGAATCCAGGAAAAGAATTGGAGCTGGGGGTATAGCTCAGTGGGAGGTTGATTGATCAGCATATGTAAAAACCCTAGCTTTGATTCCCCTACACCACAAAAGAAGAAAGAAAAACATTGCGAGTGAAGTCACTGACCCTGCCTTTCCCCACCTACCTCTCCACTGGACAGTGTTTGAGAGTGCAGTGGCCACGGTGCTGGCTCTGCGGAGGGAGAAGATGTTCGTGGAAGAGGTGTCCACAGGCCAGGAGTGTGGTGTGGTGCTGGACAAGACCTGTTTCTATGCCGAACAAGGCGGCCAGATCTACGACGAAGGCTACCTGGTGAAGGTGGACGACAGCAGCGAGGACGTAAGGCCACCGGAGGGCACGTGTGGAGCGGGATCCCTGCTTTGGCCTGCAGCACGCTGGGCCTCAGGGAGCGGCTTCTTGATCCTGTTGCTTTCTTGGCCACTGGTCCCTCGTAGGAAGTCCCTTGCAGCCAGCTGCAAAGGCTGATCTTCAGTTGCGTGTGTTTTATACATACAGAGAGGCAGCTCTCCAAGAGACAACCCTCTATAGAAACTAGCCTCTGCCTCTGCCTCTGCTGAATTAGGTCTGGAGTCACCTAGTCTCCTTAGGTGACTGGTTCCTTACGGTGGCTTTCAAATTCTGTTAAGATGCTTCTTAATACTGTGTGTGTGTGTGCACCTGCATGCATATAAAACAGCATTAGCTGTTTAATCCCAGCACTCAGGAGGCTGAGGCAGGAGGATCATTGTAATTTTAGTACTAGCCTGGGCTACATACAGAGTGAGCCTAAGGCCAGGCTGAACTGCATAACAAGACCCTGTCTCAAAAAGACAAACCAAAAAACCACCAAAACCCAGCGTTAATGGCTTATGTGTAAATATACATACCATTGAAGAGTATTTTAGCAAATACATATGTGTGTGTGATTACATGTGGAGAGCGATCATTTTTCTTCTCTTTCTGTGTTGAAGATGGACCCAGGCTTTGCACGTGCTAGGCAAGTGTTAGAGTACTGGGCCTCATCACCCCTCCCATTCCTAAAGGAGAATTTTTTGTTTATGAATTTATATAGAGAGAATTGATACTCTTTTGAAAATTAACTAGCCTTCTGCCTGACCATAGAAAACTGAGTTCACAGTGAAGAACACTCAGGTCCGAGGAGGGTATGTGCTGCACATAGGAACCATCTACGGCAGCTTGAAGGTGGGCGATCAGGTCCGGCTGTTCATTGATGAGGTGAGTTGTGCTTTGCTGGGCCCCACAGATCTGGGTAGTAATCACCGACGCACTAGTCAGCTTTTCATTGTGGGGGCCAGGTACCTGGCATATGCAGTTTAAAGGAAAAAAGATTTATTTTGGCTCGTAGTTTCAGTCTGTGGTCACCTGGTTCCAAGGTAGAAATGGTATGGCAGAAGGGCGTGGGGTAGAAAAGCTACTCCACCCACGGCAGCAGGAAACAGAAAGGGAGGAAAGAACCAGAGAGAAGAAGGGGCTGGGGACAGGCGCATCCTTGCAAGGTGCTCCTGCAATGACCTCCGCCCTCCAGGCAGGCTTCACCCCTATCAGCACCTCTGTGGACTCAGCAGGGGTTCCATTGATGAGGTTAGCAGCCATGATCCCATCACCTTCCAAAGGGCCCATCTCTTAATACAGGAGCTTTTGGGGCACAATTTTCTTCTTTCTTTTTTGAGACAGGGTCTTACGATGAAGTTGAGACTGGTGTTGAACTCACTATGTAGCCCAGGCTGTCCTTGAACTTGCAGGGATTCTCCTGCCTCAGCCTTCCCAGTGCTGGGGATTGTAGGCATGTGCCACCATGCCCAGCTTTTGGGGGACATTTTTGGTCTAAATCCTAGCATCTCCTCCTTTGCCTTTAAATTAGCCCATCATTGTCTTCAGTGAAATTATGAGTAGAGTAGAAGAAGACATTTGGATGCTTTTTTTAGGTTAAGGATTTGACTAAGAGTGAGACCTGCGTGTTCCCAATTCAATGATTTCCCCAGTGATTTTACTTGAGATCCTATAGACTTGTTTCATAGATTGTTTTTACTAATCTCAAGTTCTTCAGGAGCCATGGAACCTGTATTCATTAATGACAAGGCTCTGTCACATGTGATAGTGCTCCAAAATAGCCATAGCTTTAAAGGAGATGGCAGTATTTATTTCATGCCTAAAAACCCAAGCTGATGTGAAGCTCTGTCCCAGTCTTAGGGCCCCCCAGTCTCTCCTCATGTGTTGCTCCACAGTCACTGTGGGGGTTTGCCAAGGGTTTCATGGTCCGGGGAGGTAACGAACAGATCCATTGTCCATGTTGAGAACTGGCAGTTTGTTTGTCTGTGTGGGTATGTGTCAGAAGGCAGTAAGCCCGGGTCTTCACGCTGAGAAGGCTGGGAATACAGCATGATACGGCTAACTGTAAAGGGCCAGCCAGGTAGCAAATAGCTTTGGCTTTGTGGACCACATGCATTTGATCCTAGTTACTCAGCTCTGCTATGGTAGTGCACAGGCAGTAGTATGTAAGCAACTGAGTGCCACTGTGGTCCAGCTGGTAAAAGTCACATGTGGCCCATAGGCCGTGGTTGGCTGATCCCTGTCGCAGGCAGTGGAGAGGAAGGGGGAGAGTATCCCTGAATCTGCACACTCTTGCCAGAACTTGGTCACATAGTCACAGTAGCCTGCAGGGAAAGCTGGGAAATGACACTTTTCTTTCAGCAGCCATGTGCCCACCTAAAAACTCTAGTCCTTGGGGACAACCAGCCTTCCATTACAGATCTGTCCACCCACTTCTCTGCCCTTTACAGCCCCGGCGCAGACCCATCATGAGCAACCACACAGCCACCCACATTCTGAACTTCGCCCTGCGCTCGGTGCTTGGGGAGGCAGATCAGAAAGGCTCACTGGTTGCTCCTGACCGCCTTCGGTTTGACTTCACTGCCAAGGGAGCCATGTCTACCCAACAGATCAAGAAGGCCGAAGAGATCGCTAACGAGATGATCGAGGCAGCCAAGGTGGGTCTGGCTGGGAGTGCCTGCCTTCCCACCCCATCGCGCTCTGTCATGGAGGCCCGTGGTCTGTGTTTTCCTGTTCTGTTGTAGCATGTTCTGTCCTGTAGCACTGATTTGCCGAAAGCAGTGATTCTTGAACTGCTTTTGTAGTAGGCAGAGGTAGTGTTGGGGATGGCAAGGACCAGAGGGAACATGGTCGATGACCTGGCCCCTCCTTAAGACGACAAAAGCTCTTCAATTTCACCTGCTTACATCCAGTGCATCCACAGTATAACAAAAGAGATGCAGATCCCCTCAGGTCCCCACCACTCATACGTGGCATGCTCTGCTCTTGTAAAATGTTGAGGCTGTACACCAGGCAGAGCCAGAGTAGGACCCGGGAATCCTGCTGCAGGGCCACTTCTTTCCATGCCTAGCTTTCCTTCCTGTCTTTTTTCTGTGGCAGCCTGTCTACACCCAGGACTGTCCTCTGGCAGCAGCCAAAGCCATCCAGGGCCTGCGGGCTGTGTTTGATGAGACCTATCCTGACCCTGTACGAGTTGTCTCCATTGGCGTTCCCGTGTCCGAGCTGTTGGATGACCCCTCAGGGCCTGCTGGCTCCCTCACTTCTGTCGAGTTCTGCGGGGGAACGTGAGTAGCATGGGAGGAACCCTGAGGGGTTGGGCCACCTTCCTTGTTCATTAGGCGTCACCCTTTGGCAAGACCAACTCCTTCTTTCCCTCCTTCCCTCCCTCTTTCGCTTGCTCGCTCGCTGCTCACTTGCTTGCTTTTTCTTTCTTTCCATTTTTTTTTTTCGTTTCTTCCAGTGCTGGGGAAGAAACTCAGGCCCCTATACATGTTAGACAAATGCTGTGCCGCACCCAGCTTCCAACTCTCACTTTCCCAAGATTGAAACAAAGTTCTCAGAAAGTTCTTATCAGGCAGAATTCCCAAGAATCCTGGTATCCCTGGCTAGTCAGACCCCTCAGTGTCTGGTGGAAACTTTTCCTGGACTTGTGATGAAATGGCCTTAGAAGGAGGTGATGAAAAACATCCCAACATCCCAAGCAGACTTAACATGAAAATCATTTGCTCTTGTCCCCTGGACTGATTCTAAGAAGAAGGCTGATTTGAATTCAGGATTCAGCACAGCCATGGTGCTCACGGAGTTCCTGATGTGGTCCTAGCCCCCATCCATTCCTGGTGCCTCACTCACTTCTCTTTGTCAGCTTGAGAACAACCTGTCATCTTGGGCTCCCGAGCAGAGCATATGGTAGACCTGGCTCAATTGACTTGGATGGTCCCTTGTTTCTGCCAGGGTGAATTTCTCTGCAGCTTGTGGAATCTTTTTGGTTTCCTTTTTTTGGTGCTGGAAATTGAACCTAGAGGGATTTGTAATACTGAGCTAAATCCCCAGCCCCTTATATGGTTCTTTTGGGGAAGGTCATGGTGCCCTGGAAAGTTCTTTATTCCAAAAAAAGCCAGATGGGAAGAAATCTTGCAGGCCTGGTGGCCTCATCAGGACCTGTTGCAGGCTTCAGGCAGGCAGGTGGGTGTATAGAGGGCAGTTTAGGGCTGGAGAATTGAGTTCCAGGCCTCTGCCCAGCTGAATTGGGCCTTTAAATGAGTGCCAGGCATTCTGACCAATTACCTACTTGGTGACATTATGTATTTTTTCCCAGTGCTGAGAACCGGACATTAGACAAGTGCTTTACCACTGAGTCACATCTCTAGCCCCTTACTGACAGTCTTTGGACCATAGCACACAACGTTTAGAGATTTCATACCACATGCATGGAATAATTGAGGGTTACTGACATTTAGTATCTTTGAGTAACAAGGGAATATGACCTACTTAAGGAGTTGTAATAAGATTTTTTTTTTCTTTACATGTGCATTCTCATGTAATAAGATTTTTAAAGTAATCCTGTTTTTAATTTTTTTTATTTTAAATTGAGACAGGAGGGCCGGGGATATAGCTCAGCAATGATTTTTGTTTCATTTGCAGTACTGGGAATTGAACCCAGAGCCTCACACATGCTAGGCAAGTGGTCTGCAACTGAGCTACATCCCCAGCCCTAGTATTCTTATCCAAAGATCAGGATACAGTAAGTCCCCAACTTAAGAACAAGTTCCATTCCAGGAGAATATTTGTAAGTCTATGAAATTTGTAAGTCCAACAAAGCGAGTCTTACACGCTTTTCTCTTTATTTCATTTTTTATCAGTACTGGGGATCAAACTCATGACTGCCTGCTTGCAAGGCAGGTGCTTATGCCGCTGAGCTAAATCCCCAGCCCCTAAGTCTTACACACTTTTGACACAAGTACACGATGTGCATTGCTGCACACTTCCTAGCAATCCTGTCCACATCACCAGGGCTTTTCCTCTGGCTTCTAGACCCCTGGGCTCTAATTGAGCACTGTACTATTGTCCACTGTCGTAGTGTACAGTAAGTGCATAGCAGCACAACCATGACAGTGTCTGGCAGACATGTGAGCTCCTTCGCGACTTGTTCACATCTATGAATGTTGGTAATGTGAGGTCCATTGAGATCTGTGAAAACTCAAAACTCAAATATTTGTAAGTCAGGGACTTACTGTATAAAATAAAGCTTATGTTCCATCAAAGACTGAATATGTCCTGTGGAGCCTACCATATTATTTATTTATCCATATTATTACCATAATATTGGATGCTGTTAGACCATGTCCATGTTTCCGTCATTGAGGGAGAATCGTCCCCACCTTTACTTGAGAAAGCTGCAGCCCACAGCCCAGGTTCTTCTCATCGTTCTGCTCCCCATGCCTTTGCTTATAGCCAGTGCTGTGCTTGAGGCTCCCTTGGTGTGAAAGCCTTTAACCTGCTCTTCCCTGGGGGCTCAGCTGTCGCAGCCACCAGCAGTTCCTTGGGAGGGGCGGAGCGACCCAGGACATCTGAGCTCTTCACCAAGGACTCATGCTCTGCTCTTCAGGCATCTGCAGAACTCGAGTCATGCAGGAGCTTTTGTGATAGTGACAGAAGAAGCTATTGCCAAGGGTATCCGGAGAATCGTTGCCGTCACGGGTGCTGAAGCCCAAAAGGTAAGCAGAGTGACTGCTGGGTGATTGTTGGAAGAACCTGGGGTGCCCAGTCTGAGAACCCATACTCTGCATAGTTCTGTGGGTCACTGCGGTCACAATGAAAGTACAAACTGTGCTGCCCTCAATGTCCTTGTTACCCTGCCTGGCAGAAGAAAAGCAGCACTGCACATGGTTTCCTGGATGGCATGTTTACTCTTCTAAGTGTGAGTTCTGCCTCCTAAACTGGGTGAGGCCCTGTTGCATCTTCACACATCCTAAGTGGTGTGTATGTTGTCTAAGATGCATGATATAGAGAGGGACAAGTGCTCTAGGGGTTGCCGAATCCTGAGGGGTGGTCATTTCTTGGGGTGAAAAACCTCCTGACTTGGACTTCTAAGCCTGGGTTAGGGTGCAGCCCTTGCCGCCTGGTTTGTGAGGAAGTTACTGCTTTCTGGAGCAGCAGCTGCCAGCACTTGCTCCCTGAATGTCTTGGGGTTTGTTGCTGCACAACCTGTCCTCAGTGCTTCCACAGCTGTTTATGGACAGCACAGGGAGGCTGACAGTTAATGCTCAGAGTTTACAAGTCTGTGTCTCCTCTTCAGGCCCTCAGGAAGGCGGAGAGCTTGAGTAAATCTCTGTCCGCCATGGAGTCCACAGTGAAGGCCCAGACCGCACCAAACAAGGATGTGCAGAGAGAGATCGCTGACCTTGGTGAGGTAGGGGCTCCCCTAACCCCAGTCCCAGAAATGCTAGTTTCTTAGGCTTGAGGACAAAGATCCCCCAGTTCCCAAACAACTGTCACCACAGCCAGTCCCTTGTTCTCAGGAGAATGGCCTTTGGGTTGAGTTCTGTCATCCTATGTCACTGCAAAGGGAGCCCCTTAGATCTGTACAAAGTACAAGATCTTGTGAGAGAACCTAGCTCTCTATGTGGCTTCTGTTTCTCTAGCCCTGCTTGAGACAGCTGCTGTGGTCACCATATTGGGGTCAAGGCCAGCAATTATGTCTCTGTTCTGTCCTTTCCTGGACATTTAGCAGGGAGGATCTTGGTTCAAAGGTAGAAAGGGGAGCTGACTAGAGCCTCACATCCTAGGTCCTTGTAGCCTGCACTCACACGTCTCTCCATTCTGGTTCTAGGCCCTGGCCTCTGCAGTTATTCCCCAGTGGCAGAAGGATGAACTTCGAGAGACTCTGAAATCCCTGAAGAAGGTCATGGATGACCTAGACCGTGCCAGCAAAGCCGACGTCCAGAAGCGAGTGCGTCTGGTGGTGCTGCAGGCTGGAAGGGCGCTGGGAAGCTTTCTGGGTCTGGGCCTTTGCCTGAGCTTCTCTTCTGGACCCCTCACAGGTGTTGGAGAGGACAAAGCAGCTCATTGACAGCAACCCCAACCAGCCCCTGGTCATCTTGGAGATGGAGAGCGGCGCCTCGGCCAAGGCAACTGGGGGCTGGGGTCCAGGCGCTGCCCTGCCTTTGCCAGCATGTGCTCTCTGCTGGCCAACGGGTGGGCTTTGTGGCCCTGAGCTCTGTGGTCATCTGACGGCCTACTGTCTAGGGTTGAGGTTAGGCTGAGCCATAGAGAGATCTATGGCTGGAGGAAGGAGTGGCTCCAGTGTGGCCAAGACTCTGCTTTGGGCCCTTCTCCACTTGGGCTTCAGGGGACTGTGCCTCCTCTTGGAACCACCAGGGGATGCCGTGGTGCTCTTCCAGCCAGTCTACAAACTCCCTGTGCAGAGCAGAGCCCCTGCCGTGGGGCTGTGACCTGATACCAAATCTCCCTGTAGGCCTTGAATGAAGCCCTGAAGCTTTTCAAGACGCATTCCCCTGAGACATCTGCCATGCTCTTCACAGTGGACAACGAGGCTGGCAAGATCACGTGCTTGTGTCAAGTACCCCAGGTCTGAACCACCTGTGGCCTTGCTCCAAATCCTGCAAGCCCCCAAGCCGGTGGGAAGCAAAATACGTAACTTCTCTGAGTTTGGTTCTTCTTCCTGATATTTGATGAGGCCCCATGAAAAGCAGCAGATCTCCTGCCCACCTGTTTGTCACTTTCTCCCATCATCCCTCACCCTTAGGCCTTTTCTTTGATGAAAGTATTTTAACTGTGCTGGCTGATACCTGTATTTGCCACTTTTCCTGGTCGTGGCAGTGGCCATCAGCTACTTCCTGTCCCAACTGTGGGGTCTGTCCCTGCCCAAGGCTGGAGGGTTTTGGCTTTTCCTCTTGGTCTTTTTCCTGAGTTTCATTCTCTGTCCTGACTCCCTTTTCCCCTTGTTGTCTTCCAGAATGCAGCCAACCGGGGCCTAAAAGCCAGTGAGTGGGTGCAGCAGGTGTCAGGCCTGATGGATGGCAAAGGTGGTGGCAAGGATATGTCCGCCCAGGCCACAGGCAAAAACGTGGGCTGCCTGCAGGAGGCGCTGCAGCTGGCGACGTCCTTTGCCCAGCTCCGCCTAGGAGATGTGAAGAACTGAGAGAAGACGCAGTTCCTGATGGGAAAGTTTCCCCTCACCTGAATACATCGGTCCAGCCAGGAGCTCTTCATATGCCACCAGGGCATTAGAATTTGGGGACCGTCAGCCCCATCCGTCCTCTAACCCAGCAGTAACTGGAACACGCCTTGGACCCGTCCCATGACTCTGTCCCTTTACATTACTGCTCTGAGCCCAACATGTCAGCACCATCTGTCTAAAACCACTGTCCAGGATTCCTGTTTAGCATCATCATGCTCGTGTCTGTAGAAAGCCTCTGACCTGAAACTTCTGGGTCGCAGGTGGGAGGCCTTTGTGCTTCAGAGAATAAAGGACCAAGTGCAATATATGAGGACACCAAGTTATCCCTGTCTGCTGTCCCCTGGGATGTCACCTGATGCCCACAACTGGTCTGGATGGCTGCAGAACATATGCTGTAGTCCTGGCAAGCATCTTGAGATCTTGAGTTTGGTCCCTGATAACAACAAAAAAAAATTTATATCCTGTGGCTCCATCTGGCTCTTTGCTGCAATCCTCACCAAGTTCAGCCCCAGTCCTTGAGCTTTGGGAATGGCTCCTGGGGTTGCCTTCAGACATTTCTGGAGTTGGAGGCAGATGGGGTGGGGTGAGATGAACAGAGGCATTCATAAGTCAATAGAAATGATTTACTGGGTTACTTGAGGCAAGGAAGCACCGATTAGAGTCTTGGATAACTCCATTTCTTAGACCTGTGTCCCCCTCCTTTCTCTGAAGCTGCTGAGAGATCAGGTGGTCTTCTCTAGGTTTTCAGGGCACTGGCATTGCCCTCCCTGCCCCCCTCCAGTGCCTGCCCCCTCTTGTTTCCTTGATGGTAAGGATGGAGATGAATCTAGTCTGTCTAGTCTAAAATCAGAGTTTGGAATCGGTGTGCAAGAGGAAAGTTCCCCTGAGTATAGGTGGCTGGGCCTGGAGCCCAGGATCACCCTCAGCCTTGGGAGGATCAGATCGATGCTAGGGGTGAGGGGGCCCCCTCACCTGTCTTGTGAGAGGAGGAGGGAGTTTAAAAGGAGCTGGTTCAGGTAAGGAGAGCTGGGGAGCGGTAGATGATTACAGATTGGTGTGATGGTGCATTCCTGTAATCCTAGCACTTGGGAGGCTGAGGCAGAACTACAGGAAGTTTGAGGCCAGGCCTGGGCTATATGCTGAGATCAAGGCCAGTCGGAACCCTGTCTCCGAAAAAGACTTCACAGTCTGGTTCCCATTCCATCCGTGTTTATGCCACCCAGGGCACTGGCTAAGAAGGGCTGAACGTCTTTTCGACAAGGCAGTGGGAACACAAATGCAAAGTTAATATAATTGCAGTCATCAGGTGAAAGAGGCACTGTTTTCCCTCCAGGCCTCCGGGGGCAGTGTAGCCGCGTCCTCCTTTCGCTATCCCGACAGGCCTCGCGCGGGCGCGCGTCTTTAAGCGGGCGGAAGTAGGGCTGCGGGCGGAAGCGGCTCCCACGCCAGTCGCTGCCATGCCCGGAGATCACCGCCGCATCCGCGGGCCAGAGGAGTCACAGCCGCCGCAGCTGTACGCAACTGACGAAGACGAGGCGCCCGCTTCCCGCGACCCGACGCGACTGCGACCCGTGTACGCGCGCGCAGGGCTGCTGAGCCAGGCCAAAGGCTCGGCCTACCTGGAGGCCGGAGGCACCAAGGTGCTGTGTGCCGTATCGGGCCCGCGCCAGGCCGAGGGCAGCGAGCGCGGCATTGGCCCTGCGGGAGCGGGTGGCGAGGCTCCCGCCGCGCTGCGCGGCCGCCTGGTGTGCGAGTTCCGCCGCGCGCCCTTCTCGGGCCGCCGTCGCCGCGCTCCCCCTGGCGGCGGCGAGGAGCGCGAGCTGGCGTTGGCATTGCAAGAGGCGCTGGAGCCGGCCGTGCGCCTGGGTCGCTACCCGCGCGCGCAGCTCGAGGTGTCTGCCCTGCTGCTGGAGGACGGCGGCTCGGCGCTGGCCGCCGCGCTCACGGCCGCTGCCCTCGCCTTGGCCGACGCGGGAGTCGAGATGTACGACCTGGTAGTGGGCTGCGGCCTGAGCCTCATGCCGGAGCCCTCGCCCACCTGGCTGCTGGACCCCACGCGGCTCGAGGAGGAGCGCGCCGCCGCTGGCCTCACCGTGGCGCTCATGCCCGTGCTCAATCAGGTCGCCGGGCTTCTGGGCAGCGGCGAGGGCAGCCAGACTGAGAGCTGGGCAGAGGCCGTGCGCCTGGGCCTTGAAGGCTGCCAGCGCCTTTACCCAGTGTTGCAGCAGTGCCTGGTGCGCGCAGCCCGTCGGAGGGGTGCTGCCGCTCCACCCTGAGGCCGAAGGCTGAGCAACGATTTATACCGAGGACCGGGCTGCCTCTGCCCTAGAAGGACCTGCGTGGCCGACCTCTTGACGACGGCGAGCCCAGAAGTTGGAGCACAGGAGGGGATGTGGAGAAATGGACACAACGGACAGCGTTGGACAGCTGCCTAGATATGGCTTTTTACAAACTATACCCTATTAAAGGACCTTTGCTACTTGAGCTGGCCTCCAGTCACGACCCATTTGAGGAAACCCGTGAAAGCAGCCTGACTCCCACGTTGGAAAGGACTTCTGTTGGACTCACTTGGAAAATGCGATCTGGAGCTGTTGTCTTGTAAAGGGTGGCCCACTGACTCAGGAAAACTGGGCTATTTTCGAGAGGATGGGAGAGGGATTGGTACCTTCTTAATATCTGAGCTAAAACAAAAACCTTATATCTGAAAAATGTCTTTTGTTCTAGTTTTTTTGTGTAAAAGAATAAGGCTCTTCTGAGCTGGGTCCTTGCACCTGGTTTTAAGGGCTTGGGATGGTACAGCCTTAAATGTTCCTACCTCTTAGCCAACGGGCCAGAAAGACAGGCTGAACTACTGAAGCAGCTGCAAGGGTTAATGTAGGAAACTGCTTTGGACAAGCTGCTAGTGAGAGTGGGGAGAATAGCACAGCCCAGGAGCAAACTGAGTTTACCCCAACCGCCAGGCCTCTGGCTTAGTGCTGGCCAAGACCACAGCTCAGGGTTGGGTAACTGGAGAGGGTTGTGTGCTGGGTGGAAGCTACATCTCCTTTTCTGCCCAGCAGAGCACTCTAGAGGCTTTAATCTGTACTGGTGAAAAGTGAGGTTCCAGGCTTGACTTTATCAACTGTTCCTCTCTGCATCCTTTGCTCCTGGAAGGCTCTAAGTGGCATGGACCAGGGAGGGAGAGGGCAGGTGAGCTGTCCACACTAATTCCCAGATACTGGGATGCTAGACAGTGCTCTGTCCCTAGGGCAGAACTGACTATAAGGTGGAGGTTTCCTGTGGAACCACTAAATCCTGCTGGTCTGTGCCCAGCACTGGATTAGAGCCAGGTAAACTACCAGTCGAAAGATACAGCAGCCTGGCCTGCACCCCAGTTTGGCATGAGCTTCAAAGTTTGTCTCAAGGGCTTGCTTTAGCTCCTAAAGGAAGGGCTGGCCCCTGCAGCCTAAGGACCAGAATGTTCTGGGACCACAACTCCTGACCAGGAAGAAGTGCATCTTTTATTTTTTTCCCCCCCTTAGGACATTTAACATTTTCCTAGAGCAGATCTGAAATACATAGTGTACTAATGAAAGACAAAGTAGAAACAGCACATGGTACTCCCCTTCTAAAGGATGGCTGGGGAGGGACAGAGTCTGGAAGCCAAGTGGCTTAGGTGGGGCATATGCCGTGGGCCTTAAACAGCTGGTTGTTAAAATGGAGGATCACGAATGTGCTTCACCACCAGCTGGAGGAAGCTGGGCTGGCTGCTGTGAGCTGTGGTGCTTGGGACAAGGAGGGCAGCCGCTGAGGGAGTGTCTGCATTCAGGAGGCTGGTGGTGCTCCCTGTGTTCCCAGGGTGCCTCCGACACTCTAGGCCTCAGCTTTGTGAGGATGCTGCTGGGCCATTCAGAGCCTCCCTCCAGCATTGCTAACCCCAGGTTTATGGACACAATTGGCAAAGCTAAACCCAACACTACAGAAGCTTTCCGGCCTGAACTATGCCTTCACTTCCACTGTCCTGGTGCTAGAATGGGTGCTCAGGTTGCATGGGTAACACCTGGAGGCTTTCAGGAAGGAAACAAGGAGGGGCAGGGCGCCAAGCAGGAAGACATGGAGCTGATGAGCCTGGTGTTCTCACTTGCTACTGGCTGCCCTCCTGGTCAGATGTTTGATTTTGCACCTATAAGAAAATGCAGACGCACAGAGGGTAAGGAGGCACGGTACAGCTGGGAAGAGGGCCACCTGCTAACATCTAGCTCCACAACTGTGTCTTGGGAGCTTCAGCAGCTCCAGGGCCACTCTAGATTCTTTACCTGGGGGTTAGGCATGCTGGGGAATGAACTCTGGGCCTGGTGTATCCCAAGTACATTCTCTGCTACTGAGTCACATGCCCAGCCCCTCTAGAGTTCCTGATACTTGGGAACATGCATTTCCATCTCACCCATTCTTTTCCCAGGACAGTTATGGTTCAGGCCCTGGGTAGCAGTGAGGGCCCCCTGAGCTCAGCAGGCCAAAGACAGCTGGCTAGAAGAAGCAGGGGACTTTACCACTGTCAACCCCCATGCCCTGGTCTTACTGGGAGGGCCCAACTGGCAGTGTGATGCCACAAATAGTAGAGTTTGGGAAATACAGAATTTGGGTCTTTTAATGTGCATAAAAGGCCATTTTTGGTTCAGGATTAGACCTTCATCAAAGGATGTCAGTGTGCCACAGCTGAGGAGCATGGTGTTGTCCAGACACCTCGAGGACAGTCAGTGGGAGTGGGGTTAGGGAGAAGACAGAAACCAGTGTTCAAACAAACTTACCAGGTGGTTCTTTGGCAAGAGATCCAGGGCCCTGGAATGCACCTGTGATATTCCTTCTATAGAGCTTACACCTCTCCTCCCTCTGCCTTCCATAAGGAGATATTTCAGTCCAGAATTGACCTGAGTGCCCAGCTGCTGGGCAGTAGCCCTTAGTACTGCTGGGCCAACCAAACCCAACGCTGAGATGAACAGCAAGGCAGGGCCCATCCATCACATGAGTGCTACTACAAGACAAAAGTCCCATGCTTTCCCCACACAAACCTGCCCAAATTTAAGACCCTCCCTTGCTTACTGGGCGGCCACAAGGCCCAACACAAGAAGGGTGGGAAAGGAGGCGGGACCAGACCACTCACTGCCTGCTCTGTGGCTGTGCTTCCCTCTGAGCTGTCAGTCTCCAGATAGCCCCTCTGGTCCCCGGGTTCCTGTTGGACCTCCGTAGTTCTACATGAGCAGCCCTCATTACCAAGGACCTTGTTCTTGTCACTGTCATTTATTCCTATGCAGAAAATCACCAGTTAGCCGGGAATGGTGGTGTATAACTGTAATCCCACTACTCAGGAGGCTAAAGCAGGGAGACTGCAAAGAGTCCAAGGTCAGCTTGAACTACATAGTGAGACTCTGTCTCATAAAAAAAAAAAAAAAAAAAAAAAAAAAAAAAAAACAAGACAAGTAATCCCAGCACTCAGGAGGCTGAGGCAGGAGGATCATTTCGAGTTCGAGACCAGCCTGGGCTACAAAGTGAGCTCAAGGCCAGCTTGAACTGCATAGTGAGACCCTGTCTCAAAATATACAAAACAAAAATCACCAATCAATGGCCAATTTTGGAGGGTCCAACAGACCCCCTCAAGGATCCAGAAGTGATCTAGAGCTTGAGAGGACAAAAGGCTGATGGGCTGGGACCAGCTGGAACTCCTAATAGCTACTGAGTATGTGGAGGTGACAGGACAATCCAGAACCACAAACCACAAGCCACAGGAACAGACAGCGGGAGCCCAAGGTACACCACAGAGGGGAGGCCTAAAGACAAAGACCCTGCTGGCCCTTTGGTGCCCTGACAATTTCCAAGGCAGGAAAAGCAAGCTGGGGCCTGCTGAGCACATGGCCCAGTTCACCCCTGGAGCCTGACCTGCAGTCTGGGCTCTGTGCTGGTCCATGTGCTCCAGACTTTCCAGCAGCCTGTCCACCTGGGCTTTGATCTGGCTCAGCTCCCCCCGGATGGAGTGCAGCTCCTCGGTGTGCACTGCTGGGGAGGGGCCAGGGTTGGTGTCCACAGAGGGCCTGCTACACCACACATAGGCCACCCACCTACTCCCCAGCACTGCAGCTGTGGCTCTACTCACGCTTTATCTGCTCAGGGGGCAGGGGTCTGCTCCTAGAGGCCTTGTAGGGGCTGTAGCCACTCTTGACCCCCAGGCCCACAAAGCTCCTCCGGAACTTAGTGGACACCTGGTTGATGAGTGGAGGGATCCTCTGGTATCCATATACCCTGCAATGACAGGACAGAGGGTATCAAGCCGACCAGCCCCATGGGCTCCCCCAGAGACCTGGGGCAGGACATACCTACCTGTAGGGGACGTAGTCCCTGTGCAGCTCATAGTTCAAATCGTAGCTGCTGCTGCTGTGGGGACAGATGGGGAAAGCAGGGTGTGTTTCATTGTCCAGGGCCAGAGCCTTCTTGGTTCCTGGCTGAATTTGGGGGAAAGTGAAGTATGCAGCTCTTCCTTCAGATGCCAAGATTCTCCACTGCAAGACCCTAGTGACTTGGCCAAGGTTACTGTGTCAGACCACAGCAAACCAGCTTCCCCCTGCTCAGATTCTGATAAGGGACCCCTCCTTGTGGTTCCAGGTGGCAGGAGAGGCACAGTTGCCTCCAAAGATCCCTCTGCCTAAGTCAGGCACTGCAGATGTTCTGGATCTGAGTCTGGCAAAGGATGAAAGGGAGGAGTTAAGTCAGAGCCCAAATCCAAGGTGGGTGTGAGAGTATTTAATCCTGGCACAGGAACTGACAGGAAGCAGGGCCAGCAGACAGGGTTAGGACTGTGGCCAGGCCACCTGCCCCTTTGCTGCAGGCCCTGGAAAACGGTGACCTTGTCGCCTGACCCCTTTTCAAACAGACTCTGAGCCTCCAGTTTCCAGGAGGGGTGCGGGTCAGTGCGGAGAGACAACTGCCCCCGCCCCATCGCACCCCCACCGCCTCCAGAGTGATGAGTTGACTTACAGGGGTGGAAAGGGATCCATACTAGGTCGGGTAAAGTTCTGGAAGAACTTTCTGGTACTGTGGTCCTTGTGGCCAGGTCAGGGTCAGCCCGGAGGACGCCCGGAAACGCTGACCCCTGCCATTCATCCCGCCAGGGTCCCCAGAATACTAATGGGGTTCTCGGTCACCACCACCACCCCACCCCTTTTTTGGCTCCAGGAGATCTGGGTGAGCGGCGGGGAAAGCACGGCTGCCGCGGATTCCGGTCTGAGGAGGAGAAGAGAGGCAGCCGGTGGGCCGGGGTGGGAGGGCTGGATGCCGCGCCAGGCGCCAGGCGGTGTGGGAGGGGCTGAGGTCAGACAGCGCCCCAGGCCACCCTCCGCGTGGCTGAACGGGAGCCACGCCCCAGATAGCGCCTAGTATCAACCTCCAGGGCTACCCTATGAGAAGCTTTTCTGTCACGGCATTGGTGGTTCAGTGGTAGAATTCTCGCCTGCCACGCGGGAGGCCCGGGTTCGATTCCCGGCCAATGCAAAAGAGACAATTTTTTTTTTTTTTTTTTGTTTCTCCAAGTGACTTGTTTCAAGTATACTTTTGAGAGTAAGCTGGGAGGAGCAATTTAAAGCAACAAGATTTTGCAAACTGCTCTCCGCGTTCAGACAGGCTGGGTGGAATAGGGCCAGGGCGTTTGCTTTCCCACGCTGTTGCAGGCAGGGGTCCCTCCGGTTTGGGGACTTCCCTACCCTGCCGTCCTTTGCCAGCAGCGTGGCCTGTGTCCTCACTAGGTCCCAAAGGAGTGGCCAGTTTGCACCAGGGCAGTGGCTGCAGCTGCCTTCTGATCAGGCTACCGGTCCTGGCCTGCAAGCCTAGGACTTGTACCAAAAGGGAAACAAAATACAAAAGACCTGTTTGGAATGGCTCCGGGCCGGAATCAAGCCACCTCCTCAACTGTCCCAGGGCCAGGCTATGGGGCAGGCTGAGGGGACTTGTGTGGGCTAAATTCACTGCAGCTTGTCCTCTGTACTGACAAATTCCACTTGGGGGCTGTATTAAACTTGAACACTTCTTAATAGAGAAGCCCTCCAGGAGCCTAGTGCTGGGCAGAGCCCCATCCCCACCTGTCGCTTCCTGGATGCCATCGCAAGAGGCCCAGTGACACCACCACAGCCTCCCACCATGCTACCCAGCATCTGGGGAGGCACTCGATTGTTCTCACTGGAGTCCTCCGAGCATGATGAGGCCTGGAGGAGGCCACCTGTGCCTCAGAGGTTGAATGCCAGGGGCCCCTCTGAAAGAAGTCAGAGTCCCTGTCCTACAGGGCTGCTCCCCATCGCCTCAGACTGTACCCCATCATGGGCAAGCCCACAACAGAATGCCCAGAGAGGGCAGACAGGGCTGAATCTGAAACCACTGGGAGAAGAAGCAAGGCAAAAAATATGAAATCTGATGAAGGCAATTAAAAGTGAAGAGCTGAGGAACTTTGTCTCACCTCACAAAAGGCCCTGTTATGGGACGTGGTGGCACATCCCTATCATGGCAACACTGGCGAGCCTGAGAGAGGATTACCATGAGTTGGAGGCCAGCCTGGGCTTTGTGGTGAGTTCAAGGCCAGTCTCAACTGCACAGTGAGGCCCTGTTTTAGAAATAAACCAATGAACAAACCAAAAACAAAAACTGGTGTGGAGGGCACACCTGTGGGAGGGCATGGCAAAAGGATTGCCTTGAGTTCAAGGCCAGTTTGGACTACAAAATGAGACACTGTCTGGGGGCGGAGAAGGAAGGTGCGGGGTGCTGTGTTAGCTAAGCATGGTAGTACATGCTTGTAATCCTAGCACTTAGGGAGACTGAGGCAGGGAGATCTAAATTCAAGTCCTGCCTAAAAATTTAGTGAAAGCCTGTCTCCAGAGAAAAAAGCAAAAAAAAAAAAAAAAAAAAAAAAAGATTGGGAGGATCTAGCTCAGTAGCATAGCACCCACACTCACAGACCAAGTGGGAGATAGCCCTAACCTTCATCTTCCCTGGCATAAAAAAAAAGTGTTTTTCTTTATATTTCCTAAGCAAGATGTCACCCATAAAGATTCTCATTTATTGCCTCCCAAATATCTATAGCTAGGAAAAGCCCCAACATCCTCAGGTAAGGCTCCCCCAGCACCCTGGGCCCAGGAAAGAGGGACACCCTTCCCCATCAGCAAGACATTTTGGTTATGTCAGCTAAGGGGGCACCAGAACATGCTGGGTCCACTCCCCCAGTTTAAACAAATCCTGAGCCCACAAGACCAGGAACCTGCTTACAGGGATGATAACCTGAGCTGTGTGCAGCCACCATATTTAGGGAGGCTTTGGGGTCCTTGTCCTATCTCAGGGAACCCACACAAGCCAGCAGCCAGCCTCCCTCCCAGTGGGGTCCGGACAGACTCACCGGAAGCCGGCTGTGTCCTGCTGCCTCTTCTGTCCTGGCTGGCCAGTGCTGGACCTGAGCTCTCCAGCCATGTGCAAATCTAAAGGAAGAGCAAGAGATGGGGCTCTTGAGGTGAGAAGACGAAAAAAGGGGGTGCAGGGGAAGCAACACAGGGCCCTGTCTTGCTCCTGAGCTGGGGACAGGGACCAGAGCTCCAGTTCCTTTGATGGACAGCCTCTCCTGGCCTCTGATGGATCCAAGTCACCCTACCTAACACTAGGCTAGAGGTTATCTTAGAGGTAATCCCTAAAGAAAAGACAAATGATCCTTTGGCACATTTCAAAACAGTGATACCTCAGTGAAAACACAGAGTATCACCCCGATGCCTGTCCTGGAATTTGGGTTGACACCATCAACAGGGAGAAGAGGGACTACCTGGATGGATCCTTGTGTGTACTGAGCAGACAGCCAGCCTTGGTCTAGGTTAATTCTCAAGTGTCCTCTTGCTGTCCACCAGAGTTGGACAGTGTGTGCCCGGCCACCTGCGCTGCCTGCCTGCTGCCAGGCCCACGCCCCATACTGGCCCTGTGCCAAGCCTGTGCTGGCTGCTGCTGCTACTGCCACTAAAAGAGCCAAAGTGGCTTGCATCATAAGCAAAGGGAGCACTTTCTACAAAACAGCCTTAAATTCACAAAACTGGAGCCCTTGGAACCCTCATGGTAAATGAGTCTGGGACCAAGGAGGTTCCAGACTCATTTACCATGAAATCCCAGAAATGGGAGGAACCTGGTACAAGATGTGATACCCACACTACTCTCTGGGCTCATGTACTGATAATGTTTCCACTCAGGACCCAGTTTTGGGGCAATTAGAGAGGCCAGTAATGTTTTCTCAAATCCTATTAAAGTGAATTTGACACATTGAAAACTCAAACTAGAAGCTGGGCATAGTGGCCCATGCCTGTAATCCCAGAATTTGGAAGGCTAAGGCAGGAGAATCACTGTGAATTCTAGAGCAACCTGGGCCACAAAGTGAGGTCAAGGCCAGCCTGAACCACATCATGAGACCCTGTCTCATAAAGACAAAAAAGCAGAGGATTTAGCTCAGTGGTATAAGTGCCTGCCTGGCAAGCATGAGGTTGTGAGTTCAATCCCCAGTACCAAAAAAAAAAAAAAAAAAAAAAGGAAATCAAATTAGAAGGGTTATGGCAGGATTTATAGTTAACAATTAGGCATTACTATGTAAGTGTTAGCAGGAAATATTTTTAAAAACACAGCCAGGTATAGTGGTATATGCCTATAATCCCAGTACTTGGGAGGCTGAGGCTGGAGGATCATCATGAGTTTGAGGCCAACCTGGGCCACATAGTGAGCTCAAAGCCAGCCTGAACTACATGGTGAGATGCTGTGTAAAAAACAAAAACACCATCTGTGGTGATGCACGCCTGTAATCCCAGCACTCTAGGAGGCTGAGGCAAGAAGATTGCAAATTTGAGCCCACCCTGGGCAATTAGCAAAAGTTTGACTCAAAGTAAAAATCTTAAAAAGGATTGGGGATGTAGGTCAGGGCAAAGATGTTAAATTCAGTCTCCAGTAATGGAAAGAAGAAGGAGAGGAGAATGATGATGAGGAAGAGGTACAAAGGAGTCCTAATTTCTTTCTTGTTTTGTTCTGTTTTGTTTTGTTTGAGACAGGGTCTCACTGTATAGTATGGGCTGACCCTGAACAGAGATGAGGTCTGGGGGAGATGCTTGGCCTCAGACCAGTCCCAGTTTACCTTGCGAGCTGGGGAAGGCAGCCGCCTTGTGGTTACATTGCTTAGGGTTGGGGTCTCTGCAGCAATGTTTGAGGTCACATCTGGGGTGGGGAGAGGTAGTAATGGGACCAGTGACTGACCCTAAGAGCAACCATGAGTCAGGCCCTTTGGGCACCCAGACCAAACTGAAGCTCCTGTCCTGTGGGACTCTTGGTATGCAGTGATGCAAGAACAGGTAGGAGCCATTGCCATATTCCTGAATGTAGGGCAGGCTTTATATGTGTGTAAGAAGTGTGATCTCGAAACAGAGACATTTGCAACTCTGCTGGAAACAAGAAATACAAAGAGCATGGCTTTCAGGCTCCAGGAATCCAAATCATATATATGTAGTGTATGCAGGGCCCCAAGAATTCTTTTTCAGGGGATGCAGGGATTTGAACCCAGGGCCTTTGCACTGCCCTAACTCTTTTTTTTTTTTTTTTTTTTTCTTTAGACAGGTTTTCACTATGTAGTTCAGGCTGATTCTGAACTCACTATGTAGCCCAGGCTCGCTTTGAACTCACAGCAACCTTCCTGTCTCCAGGGTGCTAGGATTATAGGCATGCACTACCACACCAACCCTAGCCCTTTTTTAAAGATGTTTTTTGTTTTGTTTTGTTTCAAATTGGACATAGTGACACATGCCTATAATTCCAGCACTCAAGTGGTTGAGGCAGGAGGATTGAAACAAGTTCGTGGGTAGCCTGGAATGCGTAGTGAGATCCTGTCTCAAAAAAACCACCATAAATAAATGTCTGTTTTGTTTTGTTTTATTACAGAGTGCTAAGAGTACATGCATGAACCACCAGACCCACTCACCAAATAACTTGCTTCATGCCTTCTTTTTTTTTTGTCTTTTTCCTTTTTATCGGTACCAGGGATCGAACTCACAACTGCCTACTTGCAAGGCAGGCGCTTATGCTGCTGAGCTAAATCCCCAGCCCCCATGCCTTCTTTTTTTCACCTGCATTTTATTTTATTTTATTTTTTTATTTTTTTTGTCCCCCCACTCACCTGCATTTTAGAGATATGTGACTTTAAAGTCAAAAGGCAGAGCTGAAGCCTACTCCAGGGAGGCCTGCAAAGTCAGGTGACACATCGGCCATCTGTGCTCCACCATGGGCATGTGGCCACTGCATCAGCATTTTCTACACGATAGGACAGACAGCTCCGCATGGGACAGGGTGGTGAATCTGCTGCGGTTCTAGCCCCTTCGCTGCCTCAAGGCAGGACAGGGAGGAGCATAACTGATGTCTCCTGCTGAAGTAAAGTAACAGCATAGAGGCCATGGGTCAGAAGTGGGTTGACTCTCCACAGTCACAGCTCACAAAGGCCCCGGATGGACTTCTGAGAGACACACCATCCTTCCCATCAGCTGTGCTGCAGGACCGCGCAGAACAGGAGTAGGACTGTGAGCAAACGGGAGTCAACATGAATGACAGCCAATGACTCAGTAGCAGGAGGTAAGCATTCAGGTGGGAAGAAAGCAGAAGAAATCAGAGACCCCCAAGCCAATGTAAGTAAGCACAAGAGTCAGGAAAGGAGAGAAGCGGAAAGAGGTGGACGTGTCCAATGACTGGTCACCAGATTCACCAAGCTGACTCCCAGATACATTGCCCTGAATTTCTCAGACCAGTGCAAAGCAGTTTACTTATTTTCACAGCGCTCCCTAGAAGAAAGGAAAGGTTAGATCATTCCCAATATTAAAGACTGCAAGTAGGCATCAACAGTAAGCATTGGGCTCTTCCAGTCAGAGCCACAGGCCCAGCTTTCAATTAAAGCTGATGAAGGGAAGAAGCAGCAACTTGGCCTTTGGTGGCAGCAGCAGCAGCTACATTCAGCTTTCAAAGATGGTGGCATCTCTGTCCCACTTCAGTGCTGCCTCTTGCGTGCTCAGCAGAGGCAGCGGGACCTTCCCCAGGCCAGCTCAGCTGCGTGATCTCTTCCAGATCTGATTCTCCAGCCCTTTCAGATTTTCTGAGAGCTAACATGTATCTTCTACAAACTTCTACCTAGAGTCGCCAGAATTTGTTTCTGTGGCTTAAAGCTAAGAATTTAATTTAAAAAAAAATAGGGCCTGCAATGGATGGAACAAGAAGTTGTGAAGGAAACAGGGGCAATCTAAGGTCTGTAACTGGCCAGAGGATGTTAAAAATCCAGCTAGTATTAGGGATGGGACTCCAGCAGCCTATGACCTGCCATGGTGAGACAGTTAATCCTGTGGTCCCCTAGAACAAAGCACCATCAAAGGCTAGGCTTTGAGGGATTTAGTGGCTCCTGCCATAGAAGAGTACAGAGTATACTGAACAGAAGGTCTTTGGGGTGGGGCGGGAGCTGGACATGGCAGCACAGGCCTGTAATCCCAGCATTCTGGGAGACTGAGTCAGAAAATTCACAAGTTTGATCCCATCCTGAGCAATTTAGCAACTTTTTCTTTTGTGCCAAGAATTGAATTTACAACCTCGTGCTTACCAGGCAAGTGCTGTGCCACTAAGCCATATCCCCAGCCCATAGCAATTTATTGATACCCTGTCTCAAAATAAAAAAATACATTCGTTCGCAGGGTGGGTGTGTTAATCATGGCCATGGGAAAGCAATTCGCAACAGATGTCTCCATCTTTAGGTGTCCTAGGCTGTGAAGCTCTAGGTGTCTCTATGCACAGCCAGCAGGGACTAATTCCCAAGAGCACCACAAGCTAGTCCCTTGGGTGCATGATGAAAACATGTTTACATTCATGTAAAGTTTTTTTTTTCATAATGTACATAATATTTTACTGTTGTACTACATGGAGACAGTTCATAAGTAATATATCAAAACATACTGGAAGCACAAGCTCAAATTTTTACAGATAGAGGTTTGGAACTAATGTATATAAAAATGGAACAAATCACCAGGTTTATGTCTAAGAGAGTACTAGGAAAAAAAATGCCAGCCACATTTTTTTCTCTGTACTCAGGAGGCTGAAATAGGAGGGCAGGACTGCCAAAGGTCTGAGGCTAGCCTGAACTATATTTCGAGACCATGTTTTTAAAAAAAAGAAAAAAAGAAATAAAAGAAAGCTCTCTGTTCTACAACAGACGTGTAGAATTTGAGCTTGAGGGGCAAGGGATCCTAAGGAATCCTCTTCCCAACTCTGGGACAGCCTCACAAAGAGTTCCTCCTTTAGGGAAAACCAGAATTGTTACACATTACTATTTCTCCCCCAAGGGCAGAGAACTGATTACTATTTCTAGATTGGAATGAACCCATCGCATCAGCAAGGGTTCTTCTTTCCGCTTCCCAGGGAAGTTAAATTAACAGGCAGAGTTTTGCCTGGAAAGGCTATCGACATAAGAAAGCCTCTTCAGTATTGGAGGTGCCGGGGATTGAACCCGGGGCCTCGTGCATGCTAAGCACGCGCTCTACCACTGAGCTACACCCCCGTTAGCTACTCCAGAAGAGCCAGATCAATACACATTTTCTTTCATCGCTTCCCGGATTCAAGAAGGAACCACCGTGGGCATTTTACAGACTTTGAGGGAAATACACGTGCTGGCCCAGAACAGTTTACCAGATAAGGAAAAATAAATTCCCCAAATAAAACACACAGAGATAGACACACCGTGGTTCAGGGTTTGTAAAATCTCCATAATTTATTTTGGGGATCCACCCTGAGGTGCAGAATCTTTCTCTATCACAAATAATCACTTAGCCAACACTTCCTGATAGCCTAGTCTTTATTTTCTCCTCGGATCGGATCTTCACCTAAGCTCAGACAGAAAGGCCAGGAGCCAGGGGAGGGAGCGCCTTAGGCTGAGAACCGCCCCTCACGGTTTTGCACGGGAACCGCAGAGGTTACCCTCTTTGGGGCGGGCCGAGGCGGGTCTCCAGCACTTCGGGTCTAAGCCTGCGCGGACCCGGGAAGCGACCCCGCACTACGAACCAGGACGGCCCCTGTGAGTGGGCCTGGGGTCCGCGGTCCAGTCTCCTCGGCCTCGACTGGCGCGCAGGGCTCCGACTCTCCCTCGGGCGGCCAAGCAGCATTACTGCCACCCGCAGGAAGCCCACCCAGTGACTTGCAGGAAGCCCATTCGGAGGCGTGCCACCGTCTCCAGGCGGCCCGCGGAAGGACGTCGGCCAGGTGACAAACGCGCTGCACAGCGCGGAGTCCTGGGCCGAGTCCCGGGCCGAGTCCCCAGCTAGCTGGGGCCCTACGGTTGGTGGGGGCGGGGCTTTAGGTTGGGCATAATGAGTCGAGGGGGCGGGCCTCAGGGACTCGGTGTGGGCGGGGCCGAGAGTGAAGGCGGGGTCGAGGGTGAAGGCGGGGCCGAGGATGAAGGCGGGGCCGACGGTGAAGGCGGGGTCGAAGGTGAAGGCGGGGCCGAGGATGAAGGCGGGGTCGACAGTGAAGGCGGGGCCGAGGGTGAAGGCGGGGCCGAGGGTGAAGGCGGGGCCGACGGTGAAGGCGGGGCCGAGGGTGAAGGCGCGGCCGAGGGTGAAGGCGCGGCCGAGGGTGAAGGCGGGGCCGACGGTGAAGGCGGGGTCTTATGGATCCTTCTGCAGCGCGTGAGCTGATCCTGGCTCCCAGAGGGCTCGGGCAACAGCAAGTGGTCTTCAGTCTGCAGCTCCTGGGGAAATTGTCTTGGTTCCTGACCTGGAGTTGGGGCTGTTGTTGATTGCTGGACAAGATGAAGGCAGGAGAGACGGTTCATCCTCCTAGGCAACCGTGGTCAGATCCTTGGACAGGAGCCTGGGGTCTGGGCTTTGGGCTCGCGGCGACCATCTGCTGGGAGTGGTGAAGATGTTGGTAACATCTGTATGAATCCCCCGCGTGTGCCTGCGCTCTGAACCTAGGTACTACATGGCTTGTGGAGCGCCACCAATTAAACGACTGAACCAGAAAATCCTTCCTTCTGAAAGGGTTAACTGATAGCCAGACTATCTAGTTTTGATTGCTGTGCTACCTTGGGCAAGTTACTGAACCTGTCTGTGCCTCCATTCCTTCAACCATAAAATGGGAGTAGTAATACTCTTTTCTCAATGAGGATGTGCTTGTGTAACGACTTAGTCCAATTATTTAAGTACAAGATGACCAAAAATTGCATATTTTAAAATTTGTATAATATACCAAGACATATAAAAATGACAGTTTTATCAAATTTATTCAATATAATAATTGATTGGTTGAAATGACACCTGCCCAAACAGAGCTTGGGATAGTAAGCAAACAGGCAATGCCCAAGTGATGCTCGGGGTAACCTGTTAAGGGGTTAAATGAATTCGTAGATGTCGAGTTGATTACACTGTCTGACAATGTTTATTAAGTATCATTTGTGATGTCTGGGGCACTGGATGAGGCAGCAGGATTGGACAGATTCTGACTATACGATCAGCTATGCAGAAGCACTCCACCAGTGGGGACAGGACAAGAGTCTGGTCTTCCAAGTTACTGGGGAGCCTGGAAGCGCCCAGAGGTTGAGCAAGAAAGGGGAGGGACAAAGTGAATTGCAGATACAAGAGCATTTTGGTCATTTGAATTCTTTTTCCAAAAGACCAGTTGCAGATGATGTGGTGGTACATACTTGTAATTCCAGCTCTGAGGAGGCTGAGGCAGGAGGATCAAGAGTTCAACCCCAATCTGGGGAAGTTAGTGTGACTCAAAAAGTTAAGAGAAAAAAAGCGGGAGGCTGCTGGGATTGTAGCTCTGTGCAAAGGCCCTGAGCTCAATTCCCAGGATCAGCGGGAAAAAAACAGTACTTGCAAGTCTGGCTCATTTATAACTTAGTTTAATGCTTTTTGGATGCATCTGGTGAGGAAAACTCCAGCTGTTCCAGAGAGTTCAGCCCTTCCGATCGCAGACTTCTGCTGTAGTACATGGAAGCCCATTTTCCCAACCGAAGAAGCAAGTTGAGGGTTTCAGGCTATTCTTTTCTCAAGTCAGGCTCCTCCTTCCCACACTGGCTTCGCTGCCACTCCACCAACTTCCTGCAAGATCTGAGATCTCTAGATGTTAGGCATGCAACCCAGCCTGGTCATGGTCTTGCCCAAATGAGCAGACAGGCAAGCAGAGCTGGTGCACCGGGGGCTGGCAGGAGAGCTACCTGGCTTGGCTCAGGGCCCTGGGTCCCACCGGGAAATGTGCTCCTGAGCTGAAAAGGAAGCAGAACAGGGTGGTGCTTCATTGCAGCCAGGCAGTCCTGCGATGGGGGCTCTGCTGCGCTCAGTCCAGAAGTACCCATGGTTGTGATCCCATGAGGAGCCCAAACCCTGTTAGCAGGTGCTGCTGGTAACTGGTACCAGGTCAGATGTCACCTCTGGCCTCCCTCACGTAGCTCACTGGGCTCTATAGAATCATGGAATATCGGGGGCTGGGGATTTAGCTCAGCGGCATAAGCACCTGCCTTGGAAGCAGGCAGTCGTGAGTTCGATCCCTGGTACCGATAAAAACGAAAAAGACAAAAAAAAAAAAAAAAAAAAAAAGAATCATGGAATATCAAGGGACAGACAGGTCTCTGAGTGGCAGGTTTCATGACAGAAGAGGGATCTTGGAGAAATCCCCAGCAAGATGTGGCTGCAGTCTAGCCTCTCCATGGACTTAAACTGCATATGTGATACTGAGCCCACTGTCCACCCTCTGGGCCTTGGACACCTGCAGGTTCAAGGTCCTAAATGGGACATCGTCTGTGGCTCTGTGTATTCAAACATACGTGGTGCCTGTGACTCAGATATCTTAGTGGCCTGGAGTAGGCTAACAGTGCCCCAGAGGACAAGAAACAGAGGAGGGGAGCCCAGCGAGGTCCCTCACCAAACTGACAGATGTAACGGTTTCGAGTTTTGCATCGCTGGTCATTCCAGTTGAAGGCAGACGATGCCTGAAGCTCCACACAGTTGCCAAACCTGGGGGGCCAGGATAGGGGTGTACCGGGTGGAGGAATGAAATTAGGAGTTCAGGTGAATCTTAAACCTTTCATCCATTAGGCTATCTGCATCTACCAGCTCCCACCCCAAGCTCCCATCCTGCTTCCAGAGCATGGAAGCTCTTCTCAGGAAAGCCAGGAGGTGTCACCAAATCCGCCATCATGGCAGTTCTCAGCCACACCAGCTAGTGGGGTGGGCCTGGGACAGAGAGGGCCACCTCCTTCTGTCCCAGCTGGAGAAGAGATGCCAGGAGCTTGGTCAGGCCTGACCAGCAGTGGGGAGCACAGGGGAGATATTTGGAGCCCTTGGGGACATGCAGCCTCTGCCCCTCCTCCCTTGCCATCCATGCCCTCAGCATTCCTGGGATTTAAAAATCATGACAAGGCCACATAACTGGAAATTCCTTGGTACAGGACAGCAGATGGATGGAGGTGGGCATGAAGGATGGGGGGGGACAGCTATAGAGTGCTGGATTCAGTGTCATGACGCAGGCAGAGGGCAGGTGGGTTGGCTGAGGGACGGGCTGCTGAATGACAGGTGGAGGGACAGCTGAGGGGACAGCAGGGACAGGCAGATGGGTGAGGCCTTCTTAGCTTCCCTCTCTTTCATGTGATGTTCCTTTTCCCTCACTCAGCCCTGATCCTGCACACTGTACAAAGTTCCCTGGCAGGTAAGGGCCAGGCCTTCAGGGGGTTTTTCAGTGGAATCTGAAGACTCAGCCAAGCAAGCCCAGGGGAGAAGGAGGCCCGGGGGAGGGTGGCCACCCCAGACTCACCCCTGATTGTCAGGCTGACCGAAGGCAAAACTGGTGAAGGACTGGTGCTCCCCAGTGGTCCAGCGGAAGGAGTCCTTTGCCATCTTGTAGGTGAGGCCTGGGTCGGTAGCCAAGGTTGCCCACTGCTTGAGAGCCCTGGGCCCCACTCAGATGCTGAGCCCAGGAGCTTAACACCTAATGCCTTTTACCTCCAGTCCTGAAGCCCCTCATCCCAGTCTTCCAACCCCCACCCCCGATCTGCAGCCCTCTCCTGGGTGAGGTTGGCAGCCTGACTACCAGCTCCACTCTAGGTGCCAAGCTCTCTCCACACTGCTGCAAGCTGCTAGGATTCTGGGAGTTGTGTGGGTCATCAAGCCCTACACTCACCGTTCCCCAGCCAGCCAAGACACTCACCAATCCAGAAGTTCCTGGTCTCAAAGTCACTGTCAGTAACCTCATTGGTAGGCTCTAGGCGGTCCAGGTAGAAGGCGAGGATGTCCTGTACTTTCTGGCTCTCAATCTGGGCCAGCACCCCGCCCTTTCCCTGTAACCCCAACCCAGGTCATACTGACAAGGCCCCCAGAGCTTCAGCCAGCCCTTCCTGCCCATCAGAGCACCCCACCTCAGCAATGGGCCCCATGTATGTGTGTATGTGTGCTGACCTGGCTGTCTTCACACCCAACCCTGACAGCTTCCGGCCTCTGGGACTGGAGTCCCCCTTCCCCTCCCGTTTCTCCCTTCCATGAACAGGGACCCAGCTGACTGACAGCCCACAGGTTCAGGCAGGCTCCTGCCTCACAACAGTTTGTGCCAAGCGCACAGTATCTGAAATATACAGTACTTGAATTGATTGCCAACTTCGACGCATCCCAGAGATGCCAGTGAAAATCTGGATTTCTGGTTTTGAAAACCCTGAATCCTGGCCACTCTAACCTGACATTCCTGCAGGGCAGTCAGCAACCAGAGCTGAATCAGGACAGCTTCTTAGATAAGGGGATTTGTCTCTGGTTCCCCCATGTCCTTAAGTGACCTCCTGGCTTCTGACTTCCTGACCTCTGCTTTATACTAATGAAGACAGGGAAGTCAAGAGATGTTGAAGGGTTACTCCATGGCCTCCCTCATGTGAGATCCTGGAGTCCCTGGGAAGGCAGGGCTCTGTTGTCACCTGGCATTTCATCTTGGCTCCGTAATAGGTATCTGCCTCTGAAGACACGGTGAAACAGTCCCCGTCGATCCTCAGGTCACAGGTGTGGAAAGGAAAGCGCACCTTGGCTGGAGTAGGGGTGGGGGAGCTGAGCTTGTGTATGCCATGGTAGAATCACCACTGCCTCCCACCCTGCCAGGGAGCTAAGCTCAAGGTGCCCCTTCCTCTGGCCTCCTGCTCCCAGCTGGAAATGCGCGGGGGGTGAGTGCTGTGCTGGTAAATGTGTAACAGTGAGCTCTCTCCCTGGAAAAAAGATCCACAGCTTGTGCACTTGCCAGTTTCAGAGGAGTAAATGCTCCCACCATGGCCAGTTTCAGGCCACCAATGTGATGTCACTGAACAGGGAGCAGGGAAGAGATGCACACAGTGGGCTTCTACAGGCTGGTAGAGTGGAAGCCAGCACCTCACCGAAACGGGTCCTGACAGGAGCCTTGGCAGGGACTCACTGGCACACTGGGCTCCCCCGTAGCCAACGTCACAGACACAGGAACACTCCTCTTCCCGGAAGTGGCCATGTATGCACTGCACACTACACCGCACTAACACGATGGAGAGGGGTAAAAGGGCTCAGGCTTGAACATTCAGGGGTGCCAACCCCAGCGAGAACACCCCCATCAGGGCTTATAATGCTGCCATGCGTGGCTTGTGTGGTCTGATCTCACTGTGAAAAGAAGCAACTGGGGGTTTGGAAGGTGACTGGGCCTTGCCCATGGAGTGGGGACAGGAAAGTGGAACAAAAATCCACTCCTAGACAGTGCACACTATAATCCCAGCACTCAGAAGGGTGAGGCAGGAGGATCACTGAGAGTTTGAGGCCAGCCAGGGCTATACAGCAAGACTCTCTCTCAAAAAACAAAACAAAACAAAACAAAAAACAAAACAAAAGATTCCATTCCTGTTTCCGAATTACATCCTCCTCCCATTGTCCCATAGCCTAACAGGCCAAATCTGGTTCCATTTTGAGTCTCCTCCAGAGCTCCAGGGTATGGTAGACTGTTGAATTCAGTGAATTCTTATTGAATGAAAGAATGGAATATACAAACCCCGCAAGTACATGACTGGTGTATACACACCCAGGCTCACCTCCCTCCACGCCCTCACCTTGGCAGTATCTGCCTGTGTAACCAGGTGAACAGTGGCAGTGACAGGTGCTAATGTTGAGATATCCATGATTCCGGCAGCTCATGCGACATGGATTCCTGGGGACCTCTGGTTGGATGAGGAAACTCTGAGCAGGGACCTCCACTGAACAGGCCAGGCAGGTGCTGCCCCAAGTGCTGATGGCCAAGGCTTCCAGGACAGCCACCCACCCTAGGGTTACCAGGCCACGCCGTGATGTGCCTGCTGGAGGCAGGGTGGGGCACTCACCGCAGAGCCCCCCTGCGTGGTCCCAGGCCTTGAAGCAGCCTGAGACACTGGCTGTGCAGAGTGAACACCAGGCGCCCTTCTTATAGGGGACAATTGTCTTCCCGTTTACCTCCCAGTTGCCTCTGTCAGAGCAAATGGCAGCAGGGAATCAGGGAGTTGGGAGAGACAGGAAAGCCTGCTAGGAGAGAAGATGGCCTGCAAACAAGCCCTGGGCAAAGTCCTTTGAAGCATGGTCATGCTTCCAGGAAGGGGCATCCAGGGATAAGTTCTGTTCTGCCTGGCCAGCATCTTCTGCACCTTCTCTGTCTCTTCCTCTTCCCACTCCCAGAAAGGGTGCAGACAGAAGAGTGTGCAAGTGGGCATCTCACCCCATGTGTAACTATCCTGCCTTGCCCTCCCACGGCCCGCATCTCAGGGGCTTACCCTGGGGAGTAGACACAGACAAAGGCCTCCATCGCTGCCTGGCCCACAGAGCACAGATGCTGCCCGCAGCCCAGCTGGCTTGAGGTGGCCCACACGAGCTGCAGGAGACACAGAGGCTGAGAAACCCTATCAAGGATCACAGCCACTTTGATCCAGGGGCCAGCAGTGCAGGCAATAAATGCTCCGGCCAGTGCACACAGCTTTAGCCACAATCCAGGCAGATAGCTGGCTCTCCTACCTCCCTGGGGGCCCCGGGAGCAGCAGCTGGGGAAGCGATGCTGGGAAGGGCTGTAAGGATGGTGAGCATCAGAATCCACTCAGGATTTCCTGAGAGGAGAGTAGGAGGTGAAGATTAGTAGATACTTGATACATTTTCACTCATGCTTGTGGAGCCATGGTCAGTCACCCCATCAACAAGCCCATGGTAGCACGTTAGAGGTTGAAAGGGCTCAGAGGGCAGAGACCAGCCATTTGAGGCCATGCTAGCCTGCTAACTCCCAGTGCCTGAGACCAGTGAAGACCAGAGAACCAGGAGCTGGGTATTTAGCTCATACCTAAGCATAAGCACCTGCCTTGCAAGTATGTGGTCGTAAGTTCAATCCCCGGTACCGATTAAAAAAAAAAAAGACCAAAAAAAAAAAAAAAAAAAAGAAGACCAGAGAACCTCCCAGCTGATCCCAACCTGAAGGTCAGCCTACAGAATCATGGACTGCTAAGGTTTGGACTGGTCTGCCATCTAGCAAAACTAATGGGTGTGGGTCTTTAAACTTAGATGTAAAGTCTTTTTCTTCCTCTTCTTCTCTCTCTCTCTTTTTTTTTTTTTTTTTTGGTACCAGGGATTGAACTCACAACTTCGCACTTGCCAGCTTATGCCACTGAGGGAAATTCCTGTCCTGATGTAAAGTCTTAGAAGCAGTGACAACTTGGAAAAAGCACAAATGATCAATATACAGGAACAGCTAAACAAACTTCATTAGCCACTAAAAATGACAAGCACCAGACTGGATTGTGGCAGGAACATGTGAAGATGCAGTCATATACATTAGAGAATCTATTTTTTTTTTTTTTAGGAATCTATGGAACTTTTGCAATCATTGAATTCTTACTAAATGACAAAGCAATTTTCAGCAAAGATCAAAGAATCACTATCCTATAGGCCACATTGTATTAATTCAATGGAATAAAATTTAACAGATAATTTAGAAGTAAAGAAACTGTATTTTGGAAATTTAAATATATACTTCAAAATCAAAAACCAACATCATGAGGCTGAGGCAGGAGGATCACAAGTTTGAGCACAGCAATTAGCAAGTCTGAGCTAAGTAATTTATTGAGATCCTCTCTAAAGTTAAAAATGGTGAGGAAGGTTGGGGATGTAGCTCAGTTCAAAGGCTCTGAGTTCAATCCCCAGTATCAGCATCAGGAAAACAAAAAGAAAAGCAAAAAAAATCCCACACATGGTAGGAAATGGAAAACAGCCCTAATAACAAAACATTTGTTTCTGCACTCTGGGAGGCTAACACAGGAGGTTTGAAAGTTCAGGCATAGCCTGGACAATGTAGTAACTTAGAGATTCTGTCTCAAAATTTAGAAGGAGGGGGGAATCTGTGGATATATTCCAGTAAGAAGGTCCTTGGTTCAATCCCTGGTAGCACTCTATAAACAAACAGATAAATAAAGGTACAGAAAGCAGAACTAAAACTGGAGGAAAAGGAACCCAAATATTTAGGACAAAGTGTAGCATCTTCTGAGATGTCCCACCCAGCACTGTGGGAGCCTTGGTGTCACCTGTGACTCACTCACCTGAGTGTAGTGGGTGCAGGTGGAATTACGGGCACACTCGGCTGTCTCGTGGCTGTACCACTGCCCCTCTGCAAACCAGAGGTTGATCACCTCAACAAAGGACACCGAGCCTTCAGGCAGCAGCTGCATGTTCCAGCCCATCTGCTGGGTGCGCCGTGGGGCAGAGGCCAGGTCTGGGGCTGGCATGCCACATAGGGCTGCCCTAGCTTGGGCCAGCTGAGCCAGGCTCTCACTCCAGTCCTGGGGTGGCACAAACAGATATGCACAAAAGGACTTGGTTGGGCAGTGGCTCCACTGCCCTGCTGTCTCTGAGCACTTATAGCATAACAGGTCTTGGTGAGAGGAGAGCACTGGATGAGGAGTCCTGCTGGCTACCCAATGCTCTGGCCTGGGCTCCCTCACTGTGTGGTGTCAGGGGAGGTCAGGCGGCACCCCAGGCGCTCTCTCCCCAAAGCTGGGAAGGCATGGATGGTCTGGCACTTGACACCTGAGCCAGAGACCTGCTCTGCCCAGGATCAAGCCACCATCTTCCTGAGTCACCAGGACACCCTGAGGCCCTGCCCAGCAATCCAGTTCAGGTGACAGATGGGCTTTTGCTGTCATTGTCCCCATTTGGCAATGTAAACCCTGGGTGGTATCCAGGGCTGCTTGCAGGCTGCTTTCATGCATGTGTATGTGGTACCAGAGACCAAACCCAGGGATGCTCTACTACTGAGTTACATCCCCAGTCCCTTTCATTCCTTGAGACAGGGTCTTGATAAATTGCCCAGGCCATATTTGAACTTGAGATTTTCCTGCCTCTGCCTTCCAGAATGCTGTGATGACATGCATGTGCTACTGGGCCTGACTTATTTTGCCTTTAGGTGAAGCTGACCCTGGCCATTTCAGAAGGTTTCAGAAGCGCTCTGTTGCTCCCACCCCGCCAATCTTCTCTCCTGTGATGCAAAAGCTCCAGCAACCCACTTCTCTTTTCTGGTTCTCCCAGACCCTCTGCCTCCTGGAGCTCCTGGGAATACTGACTGGAGATGAGATGTGAGAGGTCCCCTGGGCTTCAGGCTCAGTGAGCAGAGTGCCCTGAGGTGGGCTCACCCGCTCTTCCCCATAAAATGCAACCCCATAAAAAGAGGGACTTCCTGCAGTCATTATGCCGTGGCCACCCCTGCTCCAGCCCAGCCATCTCATCCAGGCCATGGGACCTCCAGTGGTCACTTAATTTCTATGAGACGGCATCATCTATAAAGTGCAGACAATTAAGTGCCCACGGGACAGATAGCTGTAAGGCTAAATAAATGCAGGGAGAAAGGTGTCCTGTTCAGGTTCAGGCTGCCTGAGTAGATGTTCATTGTGATTTTACCTTCAGTGAGGGCCAGCGGGGAGCAGGGGCAGAGGAGCAGGGCAGGGAAAGAGAGAGAAGTTTCCGCCCCACCCCCACCTCCTGAGAAACTGACCCCAAGCTCTCAAGGTCGCCATCCACACAGCTGTCAACCCCTGAAGGGTTTATGGGAAGCAGCCATGGGGAACCCTGCCTCCCCTTTTTTTCCTGCCTAAGCTCACTGCCCTGTTAACAGAAGTTGGGGCTGTAGGGGTCCCAGGGTGGATGACAGATCCACCCCTCAGCCTCCATCCCAGTAGTGGGGAACCCTCTGCCCCACCGCGGTTCCTGCATGCAATGTGAATAAATGAACGAGCAGCCCCTCCACAGCCTGGCCCCGTGGAACACATCTTCCTCAGGCTCCCTACCCCACCCTGCCTGCTAGACTCCTTTGTAGGGCTCCTCTTCCCTGGAGAAGGGGATCCCCGCCCTTTCATGGCTTCTGGTTTCCATGGCAATGGGATGCCAGGAAAGGCCCAAAGTCTGCTCTTCACACAAGCGGGAGGCAAGGGGCCTGGTCCCCTATGCTAAAGATCCTCTGCAGGAGTCCTGCCCGCCCCCACCCCACCCCTGCAACTAGGGCTTCCGTCCCCCAGTGACCAAGGTGACTGGCTGTCTGTGCCTGCCCTACAAGGCAGAAGGACTGTCTGGCATTGGCATGGCCCGCTGACCCTGTGAGTCTCTGTCCCTCCCTCTAGCTGGCTGTCCTCTCTAGAGCAGGGCCAGGGCCAGGCACTCACCATTCTCCGCATGTTGGCTGCAGGGGGCTGCACCCGACTCCGCAGGCGGTTGTGCAGGGACAGGAGCAAAAAACTCTCCTTTCTGCTCAGGGCTGGGGCCAGAAGAGAAGGTCAGGCTGCCCAGCAGATGGACCTGGGCCCATCCCCCTGGCAAGGTGAGAGTCAAGCCCATCTCTAGGACATCAGACTTGAGATGGATGTGACATGGGTGGTGGGAGGGTACAGAGCATAGAGATGGAGGGAGACCAGAAGGTGGGGACGGGCACGGGGTGCTGGGACAGTGCTAGGGTGCAGTCAGTGGAGAGAGCTAGAGGTCAGGGCGGAGTGTGCCGATGGCCCAGATCTGGGCTCCTCGAAGCCCCCTAGCTGGAGCTCCTCCTCACCCATGCATCTCTTCAGGGGTCCCTCCTTGGCCCTACCCCTCTGCCCATCCCTTTTATCCTACCTTTTCCCCTGCCCCAGGCTCAGGTCTCTCATCAAATGACACCCGCACAACCCAGGGCTCCGGCCTAAGACCTGGCTTGTAGAAACTCTGGTACCCGCTTTGCACACTTTGGTTCCTTACCTCCCGGCACTGACTTCTGCTCTGGCAGCTGAGGTGGCCACACTTCTGCCCAGGCGATGCCAAGGAGAGCCAGGAGCACGGACAGGATGGCCGGCTGATGGCCCTGGCCTCCCCGCCCTGGGGAGGACCCCAGCTGCAGCATGGCCCTGTGGGGCGCTGCAGGGACAGTCTGACTCGGCCGTCCAGCTCTTCTCTGGGCTGAATGGAGCTATGCACAACTTGAGGAGTCAGCCTGGGCTGGCAGACAAAAGGGGCAGGCCAGTGAGTACTCAGTGTGTCCAAACAGCCTCCCGCTAGATTGAAAAGAGACAGACAGCTCCCTGGGATGCCTCCATTGTTGGTTCTCCTCCTGGTCTGGCCAGCCTGCTCCACCAACAACAGGCAGAACGGTGTGCACTGACCTCGTGGCCCCTGCTAATCATTGCAGGATTATTGGCACCCTCAGGGAGCCCTCAGAGACCCTGCTGATTGGCTTGCAGACATTCCAAGCCTGGGGATTAGTGGACAGTGGTTGTGCCCAGGCTGGGACAGTGTCCTCCGGGCCCATGGACAACTTCCACTCCCCAGCCCTTGGCCTAGATGAGGAGGTTGGGGCTTCAGCTCTGTGTCCTGTGGGGCAAACAGGAACTGGGCAAAACCCCTCGGGAGTTGTTTCCTTTCTTTGGAAACTCACCCCAACCCCCAGCCATGAATTAAACATTAGCAGGAGGTAACTGCACACCACACAGGTGCCACTGGCGGGCTCCTAGGAGAGCGGGCTGGAGGAAATGACTGCCTTACAAAAGTCTTTCTGGGTGGCATGGAAGACTAAGCCCAGCCCTGGTACCTGCTACCCTCACCCACGTGAGGCCAGGAGAGGGAGAGTCAGATGGGCAGAGAGGAGCACGTGATGGTTGGCCTTGGCTAGCTCTGGCCCTGCTGGGAGCAGCCTGCCTCTGGACACACAGGCTGTGGGCCAGCGGGAGGGCAGCAAATTGCCACACAACCCTAGGGGGCTGACTGAGGCCTGCAGAATCCCACAGTAACCAGGGAGGCTGTTCTGCACCACAGCCCGTGTTCCTTAGAGAATTAAGCCCTGTCCTGCAGACCACAGCCATCCCAAAGCACAGCCTTGCTGACAATGGTTTCCTTCTGGCATTTGGGTGACCTCTGAGCTGGCCTCTGAGCTGGCACCCCCTCAGGACTGGGGGCCAACTCCATGGAAACTCTGCTGAGATGCAAGTAGGCTTGACTTTCCGGGAACATTGCTGGGAAGTAGATCTAATTCTGGATATTAGGCAGGGGGACAAGGCCAAATATAGGGACCCCCAAAGCTAACCTCACTACATTCAGGTCCCAGCAGTGGTTTTTTTTTAACTTTTTTTTTTTTTTTAATCTTTTTGTCGGCACCGGGGACCGAACTCATGACCGCCTCCTTATAAGGCAGGTGCTTATGCCACTGAGCTAAATCCCCAGCCCCTAAGCAGTGTTTAAGAGCCACTGTTTGTCTGTCTGTTTGTTTGTTTGTTTGAGACAGGGTCTGGCTATGCAGTTGAGGCTGGCCTTGAACTCACTATGTAGCCCAGGCTGCCCTTGAACTGGCAGCAATCCTCCTGCCTCAGCCTCCTAATTCAAATTGCTGGGATTACAGGCATGAAGAGCCACCTTTTAAGTACACTTTACAAGGCAAGTTCACACATGTAGGTTCGTGCATTGTTACAGTGATCTGTGTTGCAGCAGACACATGATGCCCTCTTCATAAATGAGGAAACTTGGGCTCAGTCTGTCTCAAGGACTTATCCAGGGTCACCCAGCGAGGACTCGGTGCACCTCAGCTAATTCAGGATCTCTGCCTTCACATTCCCAGTGCTTTCACTCACCTTGTGGGTTTTCTTGGGTTCTTTTTTTATAGCTACGCTCTATATTGACTAATAGATGACCCAGATCATGGTTCTGGCTTCTATGATAAATGTGACTCATTTTCTCTTGATGTGTGATAATGGGCGCTTGGGGCAGCCTGGAGGAAAGCAGATTCTAGGAGTTGGTTGTAGAATAACTTTTGAGGCTCACTACAGGAGGAGGCTAGAGCAAGCCCAGTTTAGGCACTTGGCTTTTCAGTGATGTCCTACAATATACTTTCACAAGATTTATTGGAAGATAATTCACACCTGTACAGACACTGCTGATGGACAGTGTTATGCTACAGTTTTAGGTTTCCCAATTTTAAAAGAAATTAAACATTTTGGTGCAGATGTACTTTGTCTACAAGGAGCTCAAGAAAATCACTATGGAACAGAGATCAGGCCAAGTCTGGAATCACTGGGTTATCCCTCTGAATAGAATATGCAGCCATGAAGGAAACCCAGTGGCTGTGCCATTTGTCTCAAACATCCCAAGCTTTTGCTCTCATCAGTGAACCCAGTGGAATTCTACCACCCCATACCTTTTTCTGGATGGAGACGATATTGGGTGCCCTGTGCTCCCTCACCTACCATCTGTGTAGCTACTACATGTGTTGTGCAACCCAAGGTGAAGTGATATTAAACTGACTCAGTTGGCAACTCTGCCGGCAGAGATTCCTAATGCTGGTCACTGGAAGATGGCAGTTTCCAGGCCAGGAAGTTAGCTCAGTGGCACAAGCACCTGCCTGGCAAGTGCAAAGTGGTGAATTTGATCACTGGTACTGAAAAGAAAAGAAAAGAAAAGATGGCAGCTTCCATCCATGCCATTGCATGTGTGGTGACTTCAGCTCTGTTCCTGGTTCTCCACTCTATAGTTTCATAAAGGAAGGAGAATTGAATTACGAAGGACTTGTTATCAGAAAAGTATCAGTCTTCACAGGAACCAAGAATTTTATCTATTCCAATTTGGTCTCCAAACCTAGGTATTTTGCTGAACTGTGTGTATGATACACAGCAGGCACCAAATGTAGAAAAGTCAGATGATGCCTACACAGTTAGAGAAAACGGAGGTTCTGAAAACACCATTCCATCTTGTCCTCTGTGTCTTCACATTACTGTCCTGACACTAGAATTCCATAGTGACCGCCTATCACTCTGGAGGTGCCATAACTGTGGATTATATTTTCTACTCTGCAGCAAAGGGAGACTTGGCTGGGTACCCAGAGCCGATGTTGCTTGGGTTGGTGACTGGAAACTTCTAGCTAGATTGTCACTTCTTACGGGGCTCTTAATGCACTTACAAAGGAGAGTAACGCTTCAGATCATTTTGTCTTTATTGGCTAAGTTCAGACTTGAGCTCTGACTCTTTGATTATGTGCATAATTTTACTTATGGTCTTTTTCAAAAGTCATTGAATGTTTGCACGTTGTTTATTTGGGTGCCATGGAGTAACAGATAGCAGAGGGAACAAGTTTACAACCATTTTCCTTTTTAATAATGAAAATATTTTTCTGACAATTAAGATCTATATACTCTTATAAAAGAGGCATAAATAGGGCTGGGGATTTAGCTCAGTGGCATAAGCGCCTACCTTGCAAGCAGGCAGTCGTGAGTTTGATCCCAGTATCGATAAAAAGGAAAAAGACAAAAAAAAAAGCATAAATAATTTTTATCCTAATTCTAGTAAAATTGACAATGGTTTTAAAATGCAGTGTATCTTCTTTAGTCCAATTAGTGAAGCATTTCACTTTGTGTTTTTGGCAAGCTTTACAGTGGGTCCAGACTATCTGGGTTCTTGACGACTATGGGTTGATTCCTTTTGGTGAAGCATGGTTTCTTCAGTAAAGCTCTATGTTGGTTGAGTCCTAATTAGTTCACCCAAGAAATCACTGAGTCATTCACCACTGTCCAACCATATTAGTTTTATTGTTTGTTTTGTTTTGTTTTGTGTGAGACACGGTCTTGCTATGTAGCCCAGGCTGGTCTTGAACTCTGGACAATCCTCCTGGCTCAGTCTCCCAAGTGCTGAGATCACAGGTGTGTGCCACTGTGCCCAGATTTCTCACCTGCTATTTCTGTCAACTCTCCAAAATGCCTCAGATTATGATCTTGTCATTGGATAAGCCCACTGATGAAGTTAGAGCCTTCTAATTAGCTCGATCTAGTCACTTTCCAAAAGCCCATCAGCAAGCAAACCTGCATCACCATGAGCCTTTTTGGGGGACATACTGGATCCCAATAGTAATACATGCCTCTTTAAAATTAGGCACTGTTTACATAATTCAATGAAGTTTTTTGTATTTTGTCTTGCTCTTTTTTTATAATTTAATTACTTTTAAAATTAGATTTTATTGGTACATTTTAGATATATATGATGATCACATTCATCATAGAGCAATTTTATTTATTTATTTATTTTGTCTTTTTTTGAGACAGGGTCTCACTATGCAGTTCGGGCTGGCCTTGAACTCACTTTGTAGCCCAGGCTGGTCTCGAACTCACAAGGATCCTCCTGCCTCAGCCTCCCAAGTGCTGGGATTACAAGTGTGAGCCACCACGCCCGTCTATAGAGCACTTTTTTTAAATGTTTATTTTTGTTGTTGCTGTTGCAAATTGAACACAGAGCCTCAGGCATGCTAGTCAAACACTCTAACATGGAGCTTTATCTCCAGAGAGATTTGGTGAATTGTGAAAATGTATGTACTAGTGTAATTGACACCCTAGTCAGGTATGGAATATTTCCATCACCCCAGAAGGTTCCTTCCTACCTTTTCCCAATCTTCATTCCTCAATATGCAACTTCTAAGGAATTCTGATTTCTATCATCATAGATTGGGTTTGTTGGTTTTGAAGTTCAAACATACACACTTTTTTGTCAGGATTCCTTTTCTCCATACAGTGTCTGTGAGATGCATTCATATTGTTGCAGTAGCGCAGGTTTCTGATTAACTGTCTGTTTAAAATTGCTGGTCTTATCTAGGCATGGTGGGGCATGACTGTAATCCCAGCACTTGGGAGGGTGAGGCAGGAGGATCACTACATATTTGAGGTGAGCCTTTACAGTGACAAGTCTTCTCGTGTCTTAGTTACTTTCTATATTGCTGGAGCATAATACCCAACACCTTCAACTTCAAGGAGAAAACATTTATTTTGGCTCACATTTTTAGTGCCTAGTTGGCTGTCTCCAAGACAGGAAAGCTTAGATAAGGTTCACCCATGTTGTGGAGGGTAATGTGCCCACCACAAAGCTATTTATTTATTTACTTATTTACTGTTTGAGATAAAGTCTCACTATATAGGCCAGACTGGCCTGGACTCACTTTATAGGCCAGGCTGGCCTTGAACTTGAGGTGATCCTGGCAGAGGAAGGATACTCACCTCATGGCAGCAAGGAAGAAGCATGAAATGGGGAACCCAGGAGGGAGACAGACACCACCAGATCATGCTTCCGGCGACCCACCTCCACCCTCCTGCAACAAGGCCCCCGCCTCCTAACTGCACATTGAACTCTAGCAACTCAGGAGCCAACTACCATTCAACAGTCCCATTTTTGAACCAGGCATGGTGGCACATGCCCTAATCCCAGCACTGGGGAGGCTGAGGCAGGAGGACTCTCAGGCCTGAGTGATCCTCTTGCTTCAGTCCCAGAGTGGCTGGGACCACAGGTGTGCACTCTCTTACCTGGCTGATTTGATATTTTATCAAATACATTTTCTGTGTCACTGATTTACTTGTGTGGGGTTTGTCCTTTGCATTATTAATATAGTACATTATAGTAATTGATTTTCAAATGCAGACTAATCTTAGATTCCTGGAATAAAATACTGCTCAGTGATGGTGTTTAATCTTCTTTGTATGTCACTAGGTTGAGTTTTCTAATATTTTGTGGAAGGTTTTCACTCACAAGGGATATTGATCTGTGGTTTCCTTGCGATGCCTTTGCCTGGATTTGGTTTTAGGATAATACTGATCTGATAGAAGAGTCAGGAAATTATTTTCTTCCATTTTTTGAAGAAGTAGTATCCCTTCTTTAAATGTGTTCTAGAATTCACCAATGAACTAGGGATATCATTTTCACCAGATCTATCTTTCTCCCTCTCTCTCTCTCTCTCTCTCTCTCTCTCTCTCTTTCTTTCTTTCTTTCTTTCTTTCTTTCTTTCTTTCTTTCTTTCTTCTTTCTTTTCCAAGCAGTTGAAGGCCTTTCTTCCCCTGAGGAAGAAGGAATTCAGCCTACACATTTTCTTGGAAGTGACCCATTCCCTGAACTTCCCACCTGCTGGTTGCGCTGAGGCTTCAGAATTGTCAGCGTGTACAAGTGATGAATCAATTTCATCTCTTTCCTCCTGCCCTCCTTTCTTTTTATTTTTTGCATTTATTTATTTATTTATTTATTTACAGAATCTCACTATATAGTCCAGGCCAGCCTTTCCAGGTGTGCATCATTGAACCAGGCTTGAATCAGTTTCTTAAATCTCTCTCTCTCTCTCTCTCTCTCTCTCTCTCTCTCTCTCTCTCTCTCTCTCTCTTTCTTTCTTTCTTTCTTTCTTTCTTTCTTTCTTTCTTTCTTTCTTCTTTCTTTTCCAAGCAGTTGAAGGCCTTTCTTCCCCTGAGGAAGAAGGAATTCAGCCTACACATTTTCTTGGAAGTGACCCATTCCCTGAACTTCCCACCTGCTGGTTGCGCTGAGGCTTCAGAATTGTCAGCGTGTACAAGTGATGAATCAATTTCATCTCTTTCCTCCTGCCCTCCTTTCTTTTTATTTTTTGCATTTATTTATTTATTTATTTATTTACAGAATCTCACTATATAGTCCAGGCCAGCCTTTCCAGGTGTGCATCATTGAACCAGGCTTGAATCAGTTTCTTAAATCTCTCTCTCTCTCTCTCTCTCTCTCTCTCTCTCTCTCTCTCTATATATATATATATATATATATATATATATATTTCATTGGTCCAGTTTCTTGGAAGACCCCGAATAATACTGGAGCCTAGGAAAGGCAAACCTCAAGTTCCCAGGCCAAGGACAGGCGATGCTGGCATTCAGAGCCAGGCCAGGGGAAGCCCAAGGTCCCTTGGTCACCAGCCCAGATGAGCTGGGCTGTGGGTCCCCGAGGTAGCAGAGCCTTGAGTGGAACAAGGTAGCCAGAAAAGAGGACACTTGCTACTTCCCAGCACCCATTCTCTCCTCTTCCCTAGAGGTTACACTGAGTCACCAACCTTTGTGCCTCAAACTTGGGTCCTTGACTCAGCCAGCTCTGCTGGCTGTGAGGGGCAGTGCCAGCCTAGGGAGCCTAAATTCACGGGGTCGGGCGCCACCTACGGGTGGGTGCTACAGAGCAAGGCTGAAAGCCGATTTCCACGTGGTCTGTGACATTACTAATTTCTACTAATTCATGGCAAAGAACAGTTTGTGCTTATATTGTTTGATAAGCTTTGCATGCCTATATTATGTAGTCTGAGCAACTACTTTGAAGACAATACACAATGTTAATTTCCTATTATCTTGTTTTGAAATTCTGTATAATTTTTGTTTTTTCTTTAAAATTAAAAAATTTTAAAAAGAAATCAACACATATTTAAATATTTGTTTTTATTTTTATTTTTTATTTTTTTTGTCTTTTTCGTTTTTATCGGTACCAGGGATCGAACTCACGACTGCCTGCTTGCAAGGCAGGCGCTTATGCCGCTGAGCTAAATCCCCAGCCCCTTGTTTTTATTTTTTGAGACAGTGTCTCACTATGTAGTGCAGGCTGCCCTCCAACTCACAGCAATCCTCTTGCCTCAGCCTCCCCAGTGCTGGGATTACAGGCATGCAAGCCTCCGCCTTACAAACCACTGAACTGTGAACTTTTACACCTTGCAAACATTATAAGCCAGGTGTTTTGACTTATGTCTGTAATCACAGTACTTGGAGGATGAGGCAGAAGTATAGTTGTAAGTTATAGGCCAGCCTGAACTACATAGCCAGACCTTGTCTCAAAAAAAGCAAACAGGGGCTGGGGATTTAGCTCAGCGGCATAAACGCCTGCCTTGCAAGCAGGCAGTCGTGGGTTCGATCCCCGGTACCGATAAAAAGGAAAAAGACAAAAAAAAAAAAAAAAAAAAAAGCAAGCAAATAAACAAAGCAAAACAAGGCTGGGCTAGAGGTGCAACCATCATTTCATAGACCAGCTGGGGCTACATAGTGAGCTTAAGGCCAGGTAGTAGCACAAAGAAGCACTCTATCTCAAAAATAATAAATACAAAAGAAAAAGAAAGGGGGCTGGGGATTTAGCTCAGCAGCATAAGCACCTGCCTTGCAAGCAGGCGGTCGTGAGTTTGATCCCCGGTACCGATAAAAAGAAAAAAAAAAGTGTAAAAAAAAAAAAAAAAGAAACAAAACATCACAGACTTGCTTTAGATTTCCTCCCATTCCCTGAACCAGGGTTGGAGACCCAGGGAAGGGGAATTTACAGTCTCAGGAGGGAGACAAGCAGACACAGAGAAAGGGGACAGTGGGCGCAGCGAGGAGGCTGTGCTTCAAGGTTAGGGGCGACTCCAGGACCTGAGCTTATGTTCAGATGCAGCACGGCAGGGACATAGAAGTCGGTGTGCGCTCTGGCTCTGTCAGCCACAGACCCTAGAGTCACTCGGGTGTTACCCCTGCAGGCTGCTGCCAGCCAGGGCACGGAGACCTGGCGCTGCCCTGCCGAGGGGCTGAGGCTTTTCAGCTGGCGAGCAGAAGAACTTGCTGGGCTTTGGAAAGAAAACTGTGCAGGGCAAGGATGCCACAACCCAGGGTGTGGGGAAATCACCACGGAAGCTGTCACACCCCAGAGAGGGTGGACACAAGGACAGTGTCCACCACAGTGGGGGACGGCGGGTGGCCTAGGAACTGCAAGTGGAGGCAGAGGTGGCCTGGAGACCAGATGATGCCCTGGTTTCTGATGTGGTCCACCCTTCAGGAACCAGAAAAAGGAAGAGGTGTGGAAGAGCAGATGGAGAGGAGCTCGCACACAGCCTGGGGGGCTCTCAGATGTAGATGTGGAAAGGTTAGTAGAGTGTCGGGACTGGTGGTGCATGCCAGTAATCCCAGCTACTCAGGAGGCTGAAGCAGGAGGATGTCAAATTCAAGGCAAGTCTTAGCAAGACCCTGTCTCAAAAAATAAAAAGGACTGGTTTGTATCTATAACTAAGTGGTAAGCTGTCCTGAGGTTTGATCCCCAGAACTGAAAAAAACTTTGAAGAGCTGAATAATGACACTGACTTCAAAATTTGCAGTGAATGAAGCAATCCTTACAGTGAAGGCTGGGATCTCATTATCCCTATGTAACTAGACTATCAGAACTAAAAAAAAAAAAAAAAGCTGCATACAAACCAGCCTCAGAGCCAGGGCCTGACAGCCTGCATGTGATTTCATGCTTGTGGGCCTGTGGGTGGCTTCAGCTGGCTTCATGGACTCGCCTCCTGTGTCTCCCACCCTCTCTGCCCCACAGCTCCTAGCACAGTGGTCTTGAGCCCATGAAAATGCACAGTGGCTCTTGGAGCCTGGCTCCATAGGTGCCCTTCTTCCTTCTGCTCACCTAAAGAAAAAGGTGGCGGAAGCCACCACCCTCAATGGGCCAGGAGATCTCTTTCATGCACTTAGGGTCACATGGCAGGCAGGAAGGGGGAATTGAGATAATGTCCAGTCCACCTGGCTGCTCAGGCTCCTTTCTCCCTCTGGTTATGGGTCACTCCAGCCAGCGCTGCCCTCCTGGCCACCCATCTGCCCTTTGCTACACACAAGCATCCTGGGTTATCAGATCCTGACCTAGATCTCCGATCTCCCAAATGAGTATACCACAGAGGTTTAAATACAAAGAGGCAAATTATATGGTTTTAGGGCTCCAGGAGGGTCAAAACCCTTTAGTTGAGCTCAAGACCCAAGGGCTAAGACAAAGACTTCTCTGGACCACCTACTTTATTTATGAGATCCAAGAAGGGGCAGGGAAACTGTGGAAAGCACAGGCAATGAGCTGGACCTTAGGAGTCACTTCAAGGACGTCTGCAAGTAATGAATCAAGTCAGTTCAATAGCACTGTCTTATCAGGAAGACATGGTAAAAGTTAGACTGTAGGAGTAATTTCTGTAGCTGCAGTCTTTATCTACTTAATAGATGTTTGAGCCCAGTGTCTGCAGTTTATCTTGCCCTTTGAGGTATCTCTGGCCTCACAGGCACTACAGACCTCAGCCAGGACCACTGATTCATAGAGGTTCACTTACTATGAATCAGCTCCTGTCACCAGGCAAGGGGTCGAGGCCTAGGGCAGACTCATAGATAAACATAGAAAGCCAATTAGTAAAATTTAAATCCTGCTCAGAGCCACTTCGTAGTGGTTTCCAATATCTCCTCCCTTTCGTTTTTGTAACAACAGCTGGATCAGGGTAGGCACAGTTGAATGTTGTCTAGGAGTCTGCTGTCCTGGTTCCTCTTCCACAGACTATGAATAGAATAAGGAGAAACACATACATTGCTCCAAGTACAACAGCATAAAGCCAGAAGTGTACATTCACATAGTTGAATGGATTTAGTTGATCTAAAGCATCAGAAAATTTGTCTCAATCTTGAATTTGTTCCTCAAATTTTTGAGTTTTGTTGGGACATTGATAACACCTCCTTCTAGAGAGTGTCAATATTCATAGTAACATTTTGATGGATAGCTCCTTGTCATGCTTCTTTATATCCTCCCAAGGATACAAAGATTTGTTATAATGTAAGGGAGTTATGCAGAAACGAGTGGTCTTGTAATGGCACAATTTAGGAAGTCAAGTCTAGTTCATGATAAATCTCAGATGAAGAATCTGCCCAAGTAATGAGCCTTAGTAGTGGCTCCTGAGACAGATGTCATATATACAGATACTGCCAGCAGAGCCACTAAGGCAACCAAAAGATTTTTAGGGGTTGGTGGAATTCCCCTTCTGGTGACTATATCTGTAGCCTCACGAATCATTGCTTGAATATCATTCTACTGGAGCACTTGTCTTCTCTCCTGTTTTCTCGGGGGAGCTGGAGGTCGATTTTTTGGCTGATTGGAAGTCTCTCTGGGCCCAGGTTGGTGGAGCCATCACCTAAGGCTCTCTTCAGCACTGGTTGTGTTTTCTATCAAGGCTGCATATTTTTCAGGGATCTTTCACTGTTGAGACACAAGCATAACCTCGCTTCCATGTTATTAGCTATATTGATCTTATAAAGTTTAAATTAAGCATGAAAAAGCCAAAACTTGGGCCTATCTCTGGGAAAAATAAGAGTGTTAAAAAAGCAATCTTTTATTTATTTATTTTTTTGTCTTTTTCGTTTTTACCGGTACCAGGGATCAAACTCATGACTGCCTGCTTGCAAGGCAGGCGCTTATGCCGCTGAGCTAAATACCCAGCCCCTAAAAAAGCAATCTTTTAGATCAATTACGATGAGAGGCCAGTCTCTGGAAACTGCAGTTGGATTTGGCAGTCCTGGCTGTAGTGCCCCCATAGAAAGTAAGCAGGCATTTACAGCTCATAGATCCTGTAACAACGTCCATTTGCCTGACTTCTTTGGAATAACAGAGTATTCCAAGAGCTAACTGAGATTTCTAAATGTCTTGGTTGCAATTGCTCTTTAACTAATTTGTGTAGTTGAGTTAGCTTCTCCTTTTTAAGAGGCCATTGATCTACCCAAACAGGCTCCTTAGTTTTCCATTGTAAAGGCAGAGCTGTTTTGGCAGGAGAAGCATCAATGGCCCTTATCAAAATCCTGCTGCTATCCAATATCTTGCCTGTCATCTTTAGGTGTAATTTAAACAGGTTTTTAGATTCCTTGTAAGTTTTTTCCTAGTACTTTATCTGTTATAGCCTAGTTCTAACCATTGCGCCTCATTCTTGTTCTGTATGCGCTGCTCGGCCCCCTCCCTCCTTTCCTATCTTTATAGGTTAAGTTTCTATTTCCTGAGAAAGCTGTAAAAGCCTTAGGTTTCAGTTTCCTGTAACCCCCTCCCTTCCCCCTCATCCAGCTATCTGTAATAAAATGTGCTGTTCTTTAAGAAATACTCTCCTCATTATTTTCAAGAAAATAGTGTGTAATCTACTAGCAAGTAATTTCTTACTGTTATGTTTTTTTGTTTTGTTTTGTTTTGGTTTTGTTTTGTTTTGTAGTTCTGTATTGCGTGTACCCTTACGCCGCTTTGGTTTGTTTTGTGTTTTTCTCTTTTTCCTCTTCAATTAAAAAAAAAAAAAAAAAAAGAAATACTCTCCTCTGTAAAAATTGTAAAATCTTACCTAATTGATATGTTAACCATTGTTGCCCTATACAAATAACAGATGTGGTGCTAAAATAAGCTAACAGGGGTTGTTAATTACTGCTAGACTTCTCCATTGTCTGCTGAGGGAAAGAAGAAGTTTGCCCATTGAAAACTTGCTTGTATGCAGGGAGACTTGCTTGTTAGCCTAACCCTTATCTGAACTTTGCTCTTCCCAATGTAATCACTGTGTTCCTGTTCTGTAGTGCACCACACCCCCATCCCCCTCCTTGCATTGTGAGAACAGCAACTGTTTGTGGTTTTTACAAGATAAAAGCCCTGCCTTTTAGCTGTCAGGGGCGTAGTCTCCAAATTGGCTCCCAGGGATTGCATCACCAGGCCTGGCCTAAAATAAAGCCTTTGCTCCCCAAATTTTAATTTCTTGCTTCCTTGTGTTTTATTCCAGGGTCCGAGCTATCACATTATCTCCCTGCTATCCCATTTTAATCATCATTTTCTTAATATTAGGATCTGAATCTATTTGTTCAGTTTCCAAATTGGAACTTGTTGGTTCAGCTTTAAAATCAGAATTGTTAGTCAGCACTAATTTCCACTTTTGTAACAAATCTATTCCCTACAAGTTAAGTGGAATAGGTGCCACATAAGGTAAAAAGAAAACTTTTTGTTGGTCTGGTCCCTCATAAGGCAAAAGTGATGCACTTGGTAACATGTGCTGAGGGTTCCCCAGTCTGATAAGGGATGTAGGAGCCCTTTGTGTTGGCCACATTGCAGGCCATTGTTTTAATGCAATTACAGACACATCTGCACTGGTGTCTATTAGAACTTCAAAGTATTTCCCATTAACTTTTATATAACACATAGGCCTGCTTTTAGTCACTTCCTGTGTAAAATAAATCTCTCTTTTTGTAGTCTTGCTTTGAGGGTCTTCTTTTCTCTTGAGCTGTCTATACTTAACAAAAGAAGGTTTCTCTATAGGTGACAATATCAACTGTGCCACATAGTCTCCCTGTTCAAAAACCCAGAGGTGCATAGCACATGCAAGAACTTGTGTCTCATCTCTACAATCGCCATCAGTCACACTAGGCACAATAGTTATTCCTTTTAAACTTAGATCAGCCTTTCCAAGCACAAGACAAATGTTCCTTCAGGTGGGGGGAGACCCCAAATTCCTGTGGGAATTGGGGTGGGCTTGTCACCCCCAATGAGAGTGACTCTGCAAGCTGCAGGAAGATGTAATCCCATGCTTTGGCTGGTTCCCAAGGTGAGTGAATTAACATCTCTCCGGGGAGCCACCTTTGATGTTATTCTTGAATTTGCTGGCGAGTTTGCACTCAGTAAGTTGACTGAGATGTTGACTCACAGGCTGTGCCTCCTCTATTGTTTTGCCAGCCTGAGAAAGGCCCTCATCTCATTTTTTGGCAATGGTGTACCATCCTTATGGAATTTAGAATGACATCATTTGGCTGAATGCCTCTTTTTGGCATCTCAGACAGAGTCCAGGTACGGAACCTGAGTCCTCCTCCTTGCCAAAGGCACTTTTATCTTGATGTGCTGCAGCTGCAGCATCTGTCCTTTCAGATGTACCAAGAACTCTGCAATTTTTTCCAGTATGTCCCATTTTTCCACAATTAAAATATTTCACATTACTCCTCTTTGTACTTGCAAGACCAGCCATAACCTGAGCCATCATAGTTGTCTTATAAGACTCAGTTCCGAAGTCTGGACATGCTCAAATATATGACCAAGACAGGCACAGTCTCCTCAAGGATGCAGCCTCTTATATCTTAAAGTAAAGGGGGACTTGTGGGAAGCCCTGTAATTGGCTGCCACCTTATATCTGCAGACGGTACCGCCTTAACCTCCTGTAGGAGTAAAGTTTGGTAGTTAAACAGCTCCTTGCCTAGCCTGTTTGGCCCATTCAAGGATTTAACATAAGAAGGTTGTTATCATAACATAACATAAGGGTTGTTATCAACCCATGCGTGAGAAATTTGAAAATTTGAATTAACCTATAACCCTCGGTCTTGCCACTGTTGCTAAGTTACCTGCTGACATCTCAGAACCCAACTCCCTCCTCCCTCAATACCCTATATATTCATTACTCTTTCTTGGAATAAACGAGACTTGATCGGATTTCTGTCTTGTCTCCTTTCTTCGAGTCTCTTGTCCCTTCGCATCCCCACTCCCCCTCTAGGGTCTCTGTGGACTTATCCACAGGCTGGAACAGATTTGGACCCATTCTATTTTTCTGAGCCTTCTCTGAAAAAGGATTTTAGTTTTACATCAAAATGAAGGAATTGAGCAGGAGACAGGTATGTTTGTGCCAAATGTTTAATATCATAAGGTGTCAATTGATATGTATCCAAAACATTTTGTATGAGTCCCACATTAAATGGACTTTGGACTCCATTGTTAACCACATGTTGTTTAAGATTTTTTAGCAGTTGTATTTCATAAGGTGTATATATAAGATACACCTGATCATTAGCATCTCTTTGAATTCCAACTAGGAAGCAAGTAGGGAGGATATTATTTTCTCCCCATGTGGCTGCCTCTTCCCCACTACCTGTAAGTTTCTGGATAGAGCCATATGAGATATGTTATGTGAAGGCTCCAGCTCCTGCTGAGGTAATCCCTCTAAGAATTTTGTTTTGGTGGCAGGCACCTCAGCAGGGAGCTTTCTTCCTTCTGTGTCTGAGTCAGAGACTATTGACTGTGGGCTCTTTAAAAAACTTAAAACTGAACAGACCAGATTCCAAGTTGAGAACCTCTCAGGGGAAATGATTTGTCCTGCCATATGTGCCTTTTTAAGATTTTTCCAACTTGTTCCCAAGTATCAATTTCTTTTTTTTTTTTTTTTTTGTCTTTTTCATTTTTCATTTTTCAGTACCAGGGATCAAACTCATGACTGCCTCCTTGCAAGGCAGGCGCTTATGCCACTGAGCTAAATCCCCAGCCCCAAGTATCAATTTCTATAGTGCCTATTTAAGGAAACCATAGATTATATTTGGTTACCTTAACATTTTTGTTAAGTCTTTCTTTGGCACACGAGCACCTGAGCATTTAAGCAGGTGTTGGAGCAATTGTAAATACCTTTGCTTCTCGGCTGAAACTTCTTGCCCCATATTTTGCTCCCAGATAAAATGGCTTACCACAGGGGGAAAACTAACCCTTTTTATTCCCTCTCTTCTCTCCAGGCATCCCTTGAAAAGTTATCATCCTATGAACGCCTCCTCTACATCCAAACCTTTCCACTCTGGTTGGACTTACTCTTTCAGGCCAAAATTCCTAGTCCAAATATTTTAAATCCAAGTTCTAGGCACCAGTTATAGGGTCTTGACCTATATCTCCCAAATGAGTGTATGGCAGAGATTTAAATAAAAAGAGACAAATTGTATGGTTTTAGGGCTCCAGGAGGGTCAAAACCCTTTAGTTGAGCTCAAGACGCCAAGCTAAGACAAAGACTTCTCTGAACCACCCACTTTATTTATTAGATCCAACAAGGGGCAGGGAAACTGAGGAAAGCACAGGCAATGAGCTGGACCTTAGGAGTCACTTCAAGGACATCTTCAAGCAATGAATCAAGTCAGTTCAGTAGCACTGTCTTATTAGGAAGACATGATAAAAGTGAGACTGTAGGAATAATTTCTAGCCTGTTTGGCCCATTCAAGGGCCAGCTGTGGCCTTATCTTGCCCTTTGAGGTATCTCTGGCCTCACAGGCCACTACAGGCCTCAGCCAGAACCAGTGATTCATAGAGGTTCACTTACTATGAATCAGCTCCCATCGCCAGGCAAAGGGCTGAGGCCTGGGACAGACTCACAGATAAACATAGAAAGCCAATTAGTTAATTTTAGTTCTCAAGCCATTTAATCAAGGTTTATTTGGGTTAGAGATTTAAAAACATACTTCCACCTAGTTTGCCAGCTGGTCAAAATGTTGCTAAAGCTGGTTAAGATTGGTTAAATAAATTGGGGTGAGGAAACAATAAATAAGACTTTAATTGATGAATGGGGAAGTGGTCACCTGGTAATTTTACCAGCCTTGTTTATCAATTAAAGCCTTTAATAATCTCCATAGCCTTATGTGGGACACCTCAACGAAAGTTCATATGACTAAGACAGTTCATTGTTGCTGATCTGATGGTATGTTCATGCTTTCAAATATAAAAATGGGATTGTTTCTGCTGTCTTTTTCTTGTGTTCCAGCCAAAAGGTACAAATTAGACCAACATGATTTCACCAGTCAAATAATAATTTTTTTTTCATTTTTATTGGTACCAGGGATCAAACTCATGACTACCTGCTTGCAAAGCAGGCACTTATGCCGCTGAGCTAAATCCCCAGCCCCTCAAATAATAATTTTATTTTGTCTTTTTCATTTTTATAGGTACTGGGGATCGAACTCACGACTGCCTGCTTACAAGGCAAGCGCTTATGCCACTGAGCTAAATCCCCAGCCCCTAAATAATAATTTTTTTTTGTCTTTTTCCTTTTGATCGGTACTGGGGATTGAACTCACGACTGCCTGCTTGCAAGGCAGGCGCTTATGCCGCTGAGCTAAACCTCCAGCCCCCTAAATAATAATTTTTAAACAAAAATTTATATAATGTATGATGACAAGTGTTTTCTTTCAGATCCTGACACACGCTTAAAGATGCTTCACAAATTTCTTCAGCGTTCAAACATTAAAACACTCATGGTTAATATCCATTTAATGTTCTATGTTAAGCTTACTGCCTATACTGTACTGAACTGTTATCAATCTTCTAGATGTTTAACAACTGAAATTAAGAGATAATTATAAATTCCTTTTGGATTTCTTTTGCTGGGATCCACTAGATCTTTTCCAGAAAGGTTATATGATGCATGCAAAATAATAAGACCAACCCTAGGGCAGAGGCCAGACTTGAGCCTTTCCCAGCCCGTCTGCCTGTCCTGGCTCCATCCTCCACTGAGCCATAATTAACTATACTCAACTGGCATTAAATGATACCGTAGCTGATCTCTCTCCTAAATAAAAAGGTAAAATTAATAAAATAGGCCATCCTCCCAAAATCAGATGGCATTAGACATTTTAACAGCAGAAAGAGAGATATATGACTAAATTACATGTCAGTTCCTAAAATTCCCTGGACCTTATCCTCCTTATAGGAAGCCATTACTAAAGTTATAATCATAAATACCCTGTTGATTGTATTATTTGACTCCTGCATACTTAACTGATTCTACAGATACCTTCTACTGTGGACCAGATCCCAAGACAAAAGACTAAACTTGGCCCTCAGGGAGGGCCCACAGGGAGACCTTAATATAGCTTTTCGTGTTTTCAACAACAGAGATAAAAAAATAACAATCTGATCTTTTAGCAGTGACACTTGGAGCTCTGAGACAGGTAAACCGACACAAGGTGGTGCTGCCTAAGCCCCTCCTGGACCATGCCTCGAATGCAGCAGAAGAACATTAGGCAAGAGAGTGCCCCATCTTGGTGTTCCTTTGGGGCCTTATCCCAGGGCTACTGGACTGTCCTAGCCACCAGAGAGTGGGTAAGCCATCCTAACTTCTAGCCCTCACAGGGAATGCCAACACTGCCAGATTCATTGCTGACAGATCTGCTTGGACTTGCTGCTGAAGACTGATGGGACTCGGGACCCACAGCCCCCATTAAGGTGCCCTTCTCAGAGTCCCAAGTCCCACTAGAGGTCTCAGGTAAGACATTCTCTATACTTGTGGACATAAAGGCCATATATAGTGTTCTTCCTGAGCTTTCAGGCCGCTATACTAAGTCCTCAGTCTCTATAGGGGGTATTGATGGCCAACCTATACAGCCTTTGCAGACAGGGCCTATTTCATGCAGGTTCCAGACTCGCTTCTTCTCTGGTCGATCTCATTGTTTGAGATGTCTCCAATCCCACCTGCACTGCCCATGCCATGCATATTTTTTTTTTTTTTTTGTCTTTTTTCCTTTTTACCGGTACCAGGGATCAAACTCATGACTGCCTGCTTGCAAGGCAGGCGCTTATGCCACTGAGCTAAATCCCCAGCCCCTATGCATATTATTAATTCGTCTCAGGGATCCTTCAATTCTTACTTGTGTTCCCCAATATCCCATGGCTTCCAAACATTTACAGGGGCTTAAGCCTATAACTGAGTGCCTTTTAGACAATGGTTTTCTTAAACCTACCCATTCACCCTATAATACATCTATTCTGGTACTCAAGCCTAATGGGTCTTACCCTCTAGTACAAGACCTTAAGATACTCAATAGTGCTGTTACCCCAATCTACCCAGTGGTGCCAAACCCTCCCACCACCACTCACTTTACAGTCCCAAATATTTTTTTTCTTGGTTTTTTTTTTTTTTTTTTTTTTGTCTTTTTCCTTTTTATCGGTACTGGGAATTGAACTCACGACTGCCTGCTTGCAAGGTAGGCGCTTATGCCGCTGAGCTAAATCCCCAGCCCCTACAGTCCTAAATCTTAAAAATGCCTTTTTATTCCTTTGTGTTTATGCAGACCTGACCCAGACACTCTTGAGGTCTCAACAACTTACACCTGTTATCGCTAGTGACCCTCTCCTCAGGGATACACAGCACCTCCTTCCTTTCCTATTCACCAATTTCTCAGACACAACCCTGGTCAAGACTGACAGATAAATTTTATCTTCTTCCCTTGTTTGTACTTTTCCAGGATAAATAAAAGCCTTTCCCACAACCATGGAGACTGCTAATATACTTACTAAAGTCCTGTTACAAAAAACCATCACAAGAACTACAACCAAGGTGGAGCGGCCCATACCTGGTCTTCTTGGCAACCTCAACAGGAGTCAAAGTTGCTAGACTGCCATCCTGGTTTCACATCACTCAGGCTAAGTGGTGCCCTTCCAGCCCGAGATCTAACCATCCTTTTGCCCACTCATCTCCACCTCACCAAGGCCTCACAGCCACAACTCTCAGGCTGTTATGTTTTGTTATCCAATTTGGTTCCTAATTTCCTATCCTTTTTACAGCAGGACTCTCAACAGTATTTCCTAAAGACTCCCACATCATGCATACCAGAGACGAGTTTTACCTACCTACCCTCTTAACTTTTACCCTTTCAGATGGGGGAATAATCACCTCTCATAACCCCACACTTATTTTTCAGAATTCTACCTTATGCTGGCAATGATTCTACCTCAACATGGTCCTGATAAAATGACATATCTAAATCAAAGGCACCTTTCCTTCTACCTCACCTGGGTCCTTAAATATGATAGTGGCGCACCTCCTCATGACACCTTGTCTCTTTGTTTTTCCAGTCTAACGTGTGGGCATTCACCATTGATAAAGTTGTCCTAGTTAAAACACCTGGCACCAGCTTCTACATGGGCATCAACCTTCATCTCATCGACCTCCTAAACTCCAGTACAGTGCCCCCTTTCAGCAGGAATCAGTAAAAGAAAGAAAAACTTTGCCCATTTTCCTAATAATAAAAAGACGGGAATTAAAGGATTCTGCCCTGGATGGAAAGCCACAGTGGTGGGACACAGGGAGGTAGGACCAAGGGGCTCTATCTTGAGGTCAGTTTTCCCGCCCATAAGCAATTTACCTGTGGCGTGAAATGAATTCCAATGGTCTACCTGTGCATCAGTAATGCCCCTTAGGCACCACCTCAAACCTAAGCTATATGTATGCCCCCACACCACGTGCCAGGCAGAGAGAATGCCAGACCCAGAAGGTCATGGAGTCTCTCTCTGCATTTTTAAAATAAACGCCACTTTTATTTCATATTTCTTATCTTTTTAGCCGTGCCAAAAATTCTATCAGAAAATATTCTAGTACTTTAAGGCCCCACTTAATTTCACCTTCATAAAGCTAGCATTTAAATAACATTTCTCCTCAGAACTCTTAGTAGTTGGAATCCAATGCATTCTGGAAACAAAATAATTTCCTGGAAAGCTCTTGTTTTAATTTTTGGTGGTGGGGAGGAGACCTGGTCTTGGTAAATGTTCAAACTAGCTTTGAATCCACTCTATGTAGCCCAGGCTGGTCTCAGACTTGCAGTGATCTTCCTGCCTCAGCCTCCACAGTGTGTTACAGATGTGCATACCACATCCAGCTTGGACATCGCTTTAGAAATACTCCATCCTGGGGCTGGGGATTTAGCTCAGAAGCATAAGCACCTGCCTTCCAAGTGTGTGGTTGTGAGTTCAATCCTCGGTACCAATAAAAAAAAGATAAAGACAAAAAAGAAGAAATATTCCATCCTTCCGGTTTGTTCTTCCCATTCCCTCAGAAGGCATTTAGATTTTCCCAGGAGATCCCAGGGAAGCAGCCCTCATCCTTAGCACCCTGAGGAGCTTTTCTCAAGCAGACCTCTCACCAATCGAAGACCTCTAGGTGAGTCATGTCCCTTGAGGATGTATTTTTGAACCCTCACCCTCCTCACTAGTGAAGCAGAGATACTCTCACCTCTTGGTCACAATTTCAGGGAAGCATAGCTGAGGTGACACAATTAGGGCTTTGGGTACATTCCTGGCACAGAGCCTGGCTAGCAGGTTCGTTTCATGGTGACTCGCTCTGACCCCAACTCCAGGCAGTAGCTGCATGGCAGCCAGCAGGGTCACCCAAGTGTGCTGTGGCTCCTGCCTGGGAGTTGGGGCAGGGAGAGGGCACTGGCTGCTCTTTTCAGTGTCTTCTTCTGGCTGGCGTGAGCAGCAACCTGTGCACCTGGTTTTCCACATGAACGTGAACTTAGGCACATGAATGGTGCCATGCATCAGCTGCTTCACCGGAGTCAAGGGCAGGCAGGACGGCAGGCACAGGGACAGCAATAGCAGCTCCAGGAGGAGGCAGGGAAGGGTTTTCTCTGCAGCCCCACTAGCACTGCATGGAAAACCAGGGTCTGACTCGGTGCTTACAGGAGTGTGGAGGGCTGGGGCCAGGCCCCTGAAAAGCCTGCACTGCTATGAGCAGGATTTGGTGCAGGACACCAAAATGTACAAGATTGGCCAGCAGTGGCCACCCCAGAGTCAAATGCAGAAGAGTGCAAAACATCTGTCCCTGTGCTTAAGATCTGAAGGGTCCAGCCAAAGGCCTGGAGCCCCTGGCAGTGTCCAGCCCCTGGCCACACCAGGAGGCTAAAGGATTTGAGATCAACCAAGGGGCCTGCACTAGAAGCTAAAGAGCTGGGGTGGCAGCCAGCAAGGCTGGCCCTGGCAGCTGAAGAATCTACAAAGGCCAGGAGCCCATGCCCAAGGCAAAAGTGAAGACCTCAGCTCCTTGCAGAGAACAGCAGAAGCTCCGGTGAGGAAAATCAGCCATGATGAAGCCCTTCCGAAGAAAATCAGCTGGAATCCTTCTGTCCCCTTCTCCCCTTTACCCTCTTTAAAATCAACCTTCCACGCCCAGAACCATGCTGACTCCATTCAGCTGGGTGGTCCCCATTCACACTGACATCCATTTACCACCACACTCAGATACAGGCCTGCGTCCTCCATACCTTGGTTTCCAAATCAACCTGTCCTGCCTTTCTTGCTTCCTCCTTTCCTTTTCTCTTCTCTTTTGTGGTACTGGAAAATTGAATTTCCAAGGCCTTTCCACACAGCAATAACCTCTGCCTTGTTTGCTTTTTACCTAGAAAGAGGGTCTCACTAAATTCCTAAAGTGCCCAGTATGGATTCAAATTTGTGATTCTCCTGCTTCATCCTCCAGAGTGCTAGGAATACAGCCTCGGGGTACCTATCGTACCCAGCCAAACTTTTTCTTACACTTTGATGGCCCAGGTACACTGGTTTCGTGTATAGTTTATCCTGTGATGGCAAAAAATGGACCACAGCAAGTTGCTGGGGATGATGGACGTTTCACAGGTCACATGGCAAGAGGAACTCCATGACTGTTTATTCACTTACATACTTAGTGACATACAATGAAAATCTCATTTTAAAGTCAGCTGGCTAGAAATACAGTGCATAATGTTTTTTAAAAAAAAATTTAGGGGCTGGGGATTTAGCTCAATGGCACAAGCACCTGCCTTGCAAGCATGTGATTGTGAGTTTGATCCCCGGTACCAATAAAAAAGAAGACAAAATTTTTTTTTTTATTTTAAAGAGGTTAAAATTAAACAGAACAAAACAATTTAAGAAACACAGATTTCAAAGCAAGACCACCAGAGGTCTTCACTGCCTATCATATTGTCTCTTTTATTCTTCCAAATAATTCTCCATATCTTCACACACAGTATGGATATATACTGAACAAAATAGTACTAAAGTGATCAGAACAGAATGATGAAGGCACTTTAGGTCTTTGAGACCAGACAATAAGGAAGTCAACAATGGTTGCCATAATGTCTCTTGTTCTCTTCGAAATAGCTGTCCATGTCTTTATGTAAGTTGAAATTAAATGAAACAAAACAGACTATTATCGCTCTGGACAGAGGAGATTGCTAGATTTTATATCATAACACTACAGAATTAGCACTGGATATCTTAGTGTCTCTTTTTCTTCAGAGTATCTGTTCATTACATCGTACATTATATAATCTATTCTCATAAACTATTTAGAAGTTCTACACATGCATCAATCTCTACATATATTCCTATCCTTTCAGTATTATAGGGGAAAACAGATCAAAATAAGACAACATAACAAATTCTTAGAAAAACATGAAACAAAGACATATAAAACCACACTACTAGATGATCTATAGTAGTTACTTTGATGTATCTTGTTATTTTCAATAGAATTGTCTATATCATCAGGCATAATTGAACATAGCACTACATAGCAATATTAATAAATATACCACATTGGAGAGGTTGTAGGGCTTCAAAAGTAGTTAATAATCAAACTGGAATGGGTATCCTATTGCATCTTATCATCTTCAGAGTAGTTGCCTCTACTTTTAGACTTGATACTATCAAGCATACCAAATTTGAAGAAAATCAGTCAAGGCAAAACAGCTATCTAACCAACTAGATTTAAATATGATCAGTCACAGTAAGACAGTGTAATACAGGGCTTCAGTTTAAGTTAATAGGAAATTAAGGATAGTTACCCTAGTATATCATGCTATTTTTGGCATAGCTGTCTGTACCCTCAAATCTGGTGTAAGTAGATAGACTGGAACAGAATAAAATAAAACTAAACAGAGGAATAAGACTAATGTGGCTTTTAAATCCTGATACGCTATTAACAATGTCCTCTGCCTTCCTTTGTTAGGCAGTTTCTGCCCTTTCCCTTTCTCAAGATGTTTGTACATTTGGGTCCCACTAACTCCTTTAGTTTTTAGATTAGGGGCAACCCATTATCTACCTAGGTGCTGCTGAACCTTTTTACCCCTGAGCTTGATCTTGAGCTGTGTTCCTTTACTTACTAAAGCCTCAAGATTTATAGCTTATATATTCCTTATAGCTGAGTTCTCCACTGCATAAAAGTGTCATGATTTCCCAACCTATCTGCAGCTGCTGGATGAGCTGCCCCTATTTCTCTCTGGTTCCCTGTCACATTGTTTTCTCATCTTTGACTTTCAGTTCATTAACCCTCTTTCAGGTTGATTATATTTCCCATTCAGAGCATCTCGATGGACCCGATCTCCTGATCTACTCTGCCTGGGTTTCTTTCTGTTAGTACATCAAGGCCATCTGTGTTAGAGATTATAGCCAACCTTCTCTGCCTCATCTCTGCTATGCTATTTTTCTGCTGTCTACTTTTCTCTTTCATTGCACTGTCTGCCCCAGTCATTGAGGCCTTTCTGCCACTGTTGCTGGAATCCTGATATTTCTCTCTCTCTCTCTCCCTAGAATGTCCTTCAGTATTTTTTGTGGGGTTGGGTTGGTGGTCACAAATTCCCACAGTTCTTCTTTGTCATGGAAACATCTTGTTTCTCCATTAATTTTGAGAGACAGTTTTTCAGGGTGCATCAATCTGAGTTGGAGGTTTTCTTTCAGCACTTGGAATATTTCACTCTAAGCTCTTGATTTGATAGTTTGTGTTGAGAAGTCTGTTGTGATTTTGATGGGTTTTCCTTTATAAAAGATCTGTTTCTTTTCTCTGACCCTCCCTTTTTTTGTCTTTTTCGTTTTTATCGGTACCAGGGATTGAACTCACAACTGCTTGCTTGCAAGGCAGGCGCTTATGCCACTGAGCTAAATCCCCAGCCCCCTCTCTGACCCCTTTTAATATTCTGTTCTTGTGATGAATTTCTGGGATCTTGATTATTATATGTCTGGGTGTAGCTCTGTTTTGGTTGTAGCTGGTTGGAGTTCTGTATGCCTCATTTATCTGAATATTTCCTTTTCCTATGCTTGGGAAGTTTCCTTACTTATTTCTGTGAATAGCCTTTGTAATTCATTTGTGTTTACTCCTGCTTCTTCACTCACAGGTTTTATTCTTAAGTTATAGATCCTCTTCTCTTCTTTTAGCCTTTGTATTGTTACTTCCTGGTTCCTTTTTTTTTTTTTTTTTTTCGTCTTTTTCATCGGTACCGGGGATCGAACTCATGACCATACACTTGCAAGGCAGGCACTTATGTCACCGAGCTAAATCCCCAGCCCCTTGCTTGTTATTTTTAAGAGATCTCTTCTTTCACAATCACATATTGCAAATCTATCTTCAAGTTTTGAAAGTCAACAGGTGAGTGTCCTCAGCATGTTAGTTTGTGTTGTGTGGATGTCACAGGTTTGGGACAGTTTCGTCCCTGGCTATTGGGTTCTGACCAGGGGCATGACCCAGCCCAAGCAGATCCCACCAGTCCTCTTTGGGGTTGCTGACTGACACCACTGCAGTTCCGGGTTCAGGTCCTTCCTGCCCAATTCCAATATGCTGTCCAGATGGTCACCACCCGCTCCGTGGGACCCAATTCCTAGCACTCCTCACAGGTTAATGCAGCTCTCCATGTTGGTTGCATTCTCTGTTGTGCCGCATCCACCCACCAAGGGCCCTGGGCTCACCAACTTCCAACTCCGACAGCTGGAACTTCAGTGGACCACGAGTCCTCTGATTCCAAGGTGCACCCAGCACAGCGTGGGACCACCCCCAGTGAAAGCATCTGGTTCCAGCCTTTAGTCCACATTTTTTTTTCCTTTTTTTTCTTTTTCTTTTTCCTCAGTTTCTTCCTGGGTCATGAGAATCCTTATCCTTTTGTCTGGTCTTCTCCATGGTGTTAAATTCTAGAGTCTGAGTTGTTTTTCTCAGAAAGGCTCTCTGTCTGCTACTCAACAAGCCGTCATCTTCAGAACCCCTTGAAATATAGTGCATAATCCTGAATTTTCAGAGAACAGAAATCCTTGATTACTCTTTGTGTCAAACCAATTTGGCTCTTGAGGAAAGATCTCAAATAGTCAAGTGCCTAGAGTGCCTTTAGGATGACCTGCATAGGAACAGAGAGGGCTTCAACAGAACTACACGCTTACAAACACAAATGAATTACAGGACATTATCATCATTACAGTGGCATTTTACACATCCCAGTGCTACAGCAACAGAAACATGGAAGCGACAACCAGGATTTGGAGACAGATCTTTGAAGTCCACAGGCACTGTTCAAGGTCAGTCCCAAAATATCAAGCCCTGAAGGCTCCAAGAGGAAGATTTTTATGTAGTTGAAAGGGGAAATACAGAGATAGAGTTCTTGGCTGTCTTTGATTGGTTGTTGCGATATGCAGCACAGCAACCAGCCCTTTCCAGGAGAAGTAACAGGAATTTACAACAGGAACTGCTACCTGGGCAATGGACTGGCTGAGGCGGCATTTTCTGCTGCTAGAAAAGCCCTCACTGACAGGAGCTGCCCGACTTTCTACCCACACCCTCTGTCCTGAGGAATGCGAGACCATGTGGAGGGAAGGCAACTCACACTTCAGCTGGACTTTCTTTTTGTCATCATGCTTCCTCTCCATATCTACCACCTGACATCCTAGCCTACAAGGGACTAGTCCCAGACTTCGAGAATGGCGCTCCAAACTGCACTTCCTCATGTGCAAAGGGGATCCTAGCATATGATTGTGGAAACAGATGCTACAAATATTTCTTTCCCCCAGCATCTCTTCTCTCTCTCTCTCTGAGAGAAAAGCAAGAAGGCAAAAGGTATTTGTAAAGGACAAAACGTTAAATGCACCCAAATCTCACCAGAAAAATTACCCATGCAAGTATGTGATCCTTTTTTTTTTTTTTTACTCGGTACCAGGGATTGAACTCATGACTGCCTGCTTGCAAGGCAGGCGTTAATGCCACTAAGCTAAATCCCCAGCCCCAATGCTTTTTTTTTTAATCTTTCCTAGTAGAGCGACATGGCTATGCTTTAAATCTCAATACCTTTGAAGTTCACAGTTTAAACTTATAAATTATATAGCAATCAAATTTTATATGTTAATAAAGGTACATCAGTCTCCTAGGCACACATAAAGAAAAGACTAACTCCTCTTAATTAACAAATGCAAATCCTTCCCCTACTAGCTGCTATGGAATGTAAACAATTGTTGCAAACTTCCTCAGCTTTATCTCTGAATCTGAGGAGTAATCTGGGGAATCTGAAGATCCACTGAAAAGCTTAGTGAAAGTTCCTAGTGTACTAACAGAGAAATAAAGATGATAGATAAGTGGAGATTTTCAGTGGTCACGGGTGTCCACCAGAGCGTTGCCCTGGCCAGTAACCCTCAGTTGTTTCAGTTTCTATTGGCCCAGATAACCAGAGATCAGTCTCCACAAAGGAATCCAGCTGTGTGTCTGGTCAACATTCTACTGACTCCATTGGCCACTGGCTTCAATGGGGATTCACCAAACAGATGCTGGGGAACCTGTTCTCTGCTTTTAAGGGTGGCAGCTTCTATAAGAGTGATTAATTAGCTAGCAGAGTAACCACTGTGTGTCAAAATTCTATAAGGGGTAGTTAAAAGCCTGATAAGAACATTACCTACTGCTCTATGAATTTACAATAAAGTTCTTAAAGTCCACAACTTGAAAGTTTGGTGAGCCTCCTTATTCTAAATGTATTTAAGTCCCATATGTGTGCTGCTTTTGGGGACAGCTTCTTCCATTGTCACATGGAAGCCGGTTCTTCCCGCTGTGTCTCAGGTTCCATCTCTAAAACAGATGTGATCTAAAACATTAAGCTGGGACATAGCTTTTATGTATGTGCTTCTGGATGTGCACAATTCTGATGTCTTATCTGACCCAGAGACCGAGTATGTGTCCCTCATCTAAGATGATTTTCCTTTATTCGGTGTTATCAAACACTCATTTTTTTTATGGGCTTAACTAAGAAGGAAAAGGTTTGAATAGTTGAGTTTTTTGTGACTTCACACGCTTCTATAAGGAAAGTAGAAAGTGGGAAATGAGTAGAGGTAAAGTCAAAGGAAGGAAACTGAAGCAGAACAGGCTTGACATTTCCTCTAGCATAAAGAGGAGATCAGAGCCAGTCTGTTTCAGTGAAACCTGTCCTCCAAGTCTTGGACACCCGCTACCAGCCTAGTGCTGCTTAAAGTGGAAGGAGTCCTGCTTTTACCATAGGCATGTACATTTTCTAAGTATGAGCTAGATTTCAGTTAAGACTCATTTTATAGTAAAGTCTGCTAGAGATGTTCTAATATTATTCTATTTAAATTTAACACATACAAGAACAAAATAATAAAAATTTACCACTGGAGAAATATCTTATAACTTTCATTATAACTTGATATCTTTCATTATTTTAAGAGACAAGGCAATTAAAACAATGGGCAAGTTGCAAGCAATTATCACAAGTAATTATAAGCAACTGACAAAGCAAAGCAAAATTTGAAGCATAAAAATTTGTTACCTAAATGACTCCCAGTCTAGAGTTCATGCAATGAAAGACAAACTCTTACCACCATCCAGTGATCCCAGTGGAAGACCTCCAAACTATATAGGGGAATGAAACTCCCATCCTACCGTATGTCCAGAATTAGTTCGTGTTCTCCAGAATAGAAGAATTAATTTTAGGAACAACAGAGGTTAAGAGCAAAAATATTTATTGAGCGAGAGAAAGCTTCTATCTGAGAGAGACAGAAGGGGCCCCAAGTCGGTTGCCCAAGTATGTGATCCTTTGAGGTGTGCTTACCACACAGAAATCAATCACTCAAGAAACAACCCTGAAACTTAATGGAAAAAGAGAAGCCAAAAGAACCATAAAAACATTCAACTTTCTAGTATATGTTTATACCATGGGGATGGGCAATCCAGAAGCACAATGTCATCAATGGAATGCAAAAGGCTTTGGAGGTAGCATTTTAGAGAACCAGGAATGCTGATGTGGGGAGGGAGTTGAGCTCTATCAGCTTTTGTACTCTATGCATTGAAACCATATGGGATGAACACTGCTTATCACCTCATTTCCTCCAGAGGCCCTGTGGACCCCTAGGTTTTCCCCCACACTCACATGCCCAGAAATGGTTTGAGCTGGGTGGCTCATGGAGAAAACCTGGCACTTTTTCTTTCTTTTTTTTTTTGGCTTTTTCGTTTTTACCAGTACCAGGGATCGATCTCACGACTGCCTGCTTTTGAGGCAGGCGCTTATGCCGCTGAGCTAAATCCCCAGCCCCCTGGCACTTTTTCTTTGGAAACTGCCACATCTGAATATCAGGAAGGGTTCCCCCAAGAACGTCTGTTCTGGGTCAGCCTCTTTTTTTTTGGACAGGCAGGATGCAAACTTTGGGTAACATATCCACCTAGCACGGGACCCCAGTCATCGTTTACTTTTACAGATCAGAAGAGTAGGGAGCAGAATCTGAGTCCTCTGCCAGCCAGAGGTCATCGGGTGGTAGGGGAAGCTTGCTGGTCAGTGAGTACCCTGGGTTTCCTGGAGCTTTCTTGTCACTCTTTAAGAACAGGGAGCCTCCAGTGGCATAAGCTCCTGCCTTGCAAGCAGGCAGTCGTGAGTTCAATCCCTGGTACCAATAAAAAACGAAAAAGACAAAAACAAAACAAAAAAAACAAAGAACAGGGAGCCTCACTTCCCCGTGCTCTGCTGTACCCACCACCTGGCAGAGTCTCCGGGCACAGGCAGCCATCAATAACACTCATGATCGGCGGCGTGTGTGGTAAGATGGGCTGGATCCAGGGAATGGGACCTGGCGAGCACGGCCCCAGGTGCAGTGGTGCCGTCTCCATTCGACGAGGTCCTTTTCAGGAAGGAGCCCTGAGAGATGGCCTGGCCGCGGTGCAGGGAATGCAGCTGCGTGTGCTCCCCGGTTCTGCGGTTCGCGCTGAGAGGGCCGGCTTCGGAGCGCGGGAAAGGCGGCCAACACTTCCGTTGGCGGCTCTGACAGCCCTCGAAGAAGACAGCTGCGCCACCGGGAGGCGACTTGTCCGGGCGCCGTCGAAGGCTCCGAGCCACGGCCAGCGGGGAAGCAGCAGGAGTAAGGTCGGGCGCGGACTCGAGGGAGCAAGGTCCCCACGCCACCCTCTAAACCACCAGGTGCCAGCCGAGGCCCAGTGCCCGGGGGCGGGGCCTCGCGAGACCCAAACAAGCTCACGTGGCGGGGGCGGGCCGCGCCTGACGTCAGCGCGTGCGCGCTGGCTCGCTCGCCGTACCCTTGCCCGGCCGTAAAGCGCGGAAGGTCGCTGTCCCGGGGCTCGCGGAACTTTTATTTTCTCCTGCCGCGTCTTTCTCATGTCCTGTGAGCCCTTTTCCGGTCCGGTCCGCGACGACCCCCTACGGCTGTGGTGTTTGCCTCGCTCCCGCCAGGGTGTCGCTGAGCGGGGCGTCCGCGGCACGGGAGGTAAGGAGCCAGCTGCGGGGCCGTGTGGCCTCCGTGTCCCGCGGCCTGGGCGTCCCAGACCCTAGGCGTCCTGGCTTTACGCTGTCTTCTGGCCGTGATGTCCCACTGTTCCGGTGGCCGGTCGGTTCTGTCGCTTCCGCTCGGGCAAGGACCTGCTGGCACCAGGACTCGATTCTGAAAGTTGTTGGTCCTCGGCGACCCGCGCCTGTCCCAGGCCTGCGCCCTCGCTGCTGGCCCTCCCCGGGCCGCCCCTGCTTGGCTGGCCGAGCCGTGGGTTCTGCATGGGGACTTGTTTTCCCGCTCAGGAACATGAGGTGCATCGAGCTCTGCCAACTCTTAGACTGCGGCGGAGGCCGGCGGAAGAAATCAGCTGGCAAGGCCTGGGCCGGGCAGTGTGCTTTCTTCTATAACGTGTGACACTTTGGGACTGTTGTGCTTGCCACTGGGGTTTGAGTCAGTTCAGGCCGGTTAAGTGCGCGCAGAGAAGCAGCTGCAGAGGGAGGTCTGTGGGGGATGTGTGGTGAGGAGACTGTTCCAGGCCCCGTTTTCACCGTGGTAGGGGTTGTGTTAGTTTTTATGGCTGTTTTGATCTGTTGCATTTTTTGAAAAATGCGGCACTCCAGGCCTGGTGGATCCTGGAAATCTGTTGATTGAACCGAGGCATTCATACCGATCTGAATCGCCAGCCCTTGCAGTTTTTATAGTTTCAGCCTTTTTTTAAAAAGACAATCTCCGTATGCACTGTATGCTATCCTCAACTTGTTACGTAGTCAGGCTATCGTCAAACTAGTGTCGAACCTAGTGCCTCTGCCTGTGCCTCTGTCTCAGCCTCTAGAGAGTTGGGATGATGGGCGAGCGCCACCGCTCCCAGCAGCACTTACTATATTTTGAGAGAGGGTCTTTCTAAGTTTTGAGGTTGTCCAGGCTGGCTGAATCTGTGACCCTCCTCCCTCTGTGTTCCAGAGTATTTTAAAGCAGGGTTTCACCACTCATACTTCCCAAAAAGCAGGACTCTGGGGTAGCTTGCTGTGCTTGCTGTGCTCAGGCCTGTGCAGGAAGTGTGTTACCTACACTCACCAGGTCTTCCTGTGACCAGCATCCCACCTGTTGCTAATGCTGCAGCTCAGGATGTTAGTGTTTGCAGGACTTGGTGTAAGCAGATCTGAGCAGCATGAGCCCTGCTCCTAAGGTGGTTTAGTGGAAAGTATTTTACTCTATAAAGAATATGGGGCTGGGGATACAGCTCAGCGTCACCAAGGCCTGCCTGGCAAACACAAGGTCATGAGTTCAGTCCTCCTTTCAAAAAAAATAAAAATATTTGAGCCAGATGTGTTGGCGCATACCTGTAATCCCAGTACTTGGGAGGCTGAGGCAGGAGGATTGTTGCAAGTTCGAGACCAACCTGGGCTACAAAGTGAGCTCAAGGCCAGTCGGAACTGCATAGTGAGACCTTGTGTAAAAAGACCAAAAAAAAAAGAATGTTAGGAGGGCGAGGATTTAGTTCAGCGGCATAAGTGCGGCAAGCATGAGGACAGTGTACTCCCCCCAAAATAAATAAAAAGTATGCACTTTGAAGAAATTAAAACAACATAAATTCTTTGTAAACCAGAGGCCACTGTGGTTCTTTGAGTCTGGCATCTTCCTGTCTTCTTTCCTGCTCTTCCCTCCTTTGCTGTCAAACCTGTGGGAGGAGCCTGGTGCCTCCCTTTCCTTCCTTGTTTATTTTAAGCTGTCTGCCCTCTGCCAGCACCTCTTCAGTTCCTTGGAGATCATGATGAGTACAAGGTCAACACGTTTTTTCTTGGTTCTTATCACCTGGGGCTTTTTTGTTTTCCAGCTCAGCACTGGAGACTGAATCCAGGGTCTTGACACAGCCCCCCACCTTTAGTACTGTTGGTTAATTTAAAATACACCAATATGAAATGGTAAACCATTACCATTTTGTTTTTCAAGGAGAATTTAATAAAGAAGATAGCTTATTGAACATATAGCTAAAACAAAACCACCTATTTCCTCGGTAAAAAAGACTTGCTTTATATGTTTACACTCAGTGCATGTAGAAAATACTATAATCACAATTTCACAAAATCATAAATTTTTTTTTTTTTTGGTCTGTTTTTGAGGCAGAATTTCACTATAAGTTTCAGGCTGGCCTTGAACTCGCAGGAATCCTGGGATTACAGGTGTGTGCCACCATGCCCGGTTTCACATAATTTGAACAGATGCCAGGTGTTCTCTCCTTTTTAGCATATGGCACCCTGAGCTTTTAAACATCACTCCTCCTTGAACTATTTTTTTTTTTTTTTTTTTAGTTTTTCGACTTCTTTGCAGTCCCCTTTTTTTCTGCTAGGAGATGAGTTTTTTTTTTGTTAGTTTGTTTGGTGCTGGGAATCAGACTCAACCTTGTGCTTGCTAGGCAGGCACTTGTGGCACTGAGCGAAAGCCCCAGCCCTTTGGAGATGAGCTTTAATGGTTCCATCTTCACAGTGTTCCTGTCTTTGCTCACCTGTTTTTACTTTTGTAGGTAGCATGGCATAGCAATAAATGGCAGGTTCTCCTGCCACACTGGCAAGGTTTGAATCCTGACTGTGCTCCTGACTAGAGTTACAGGTTGTTGGGACAGTCACTCACCTCATCTGTTTGTGTCTGTTTTTGAGACAGGGTCTCACTGTAGTTGAGGCTGGCCTTGAACTTACTGTGTGGCTCTAGTTGGCCTGAAACCTTGGCACAATCCTCCTCCCTCAGCTCTCAAGTGCTGGGCTTACAGGCTTGTGCCTCCTTGCCCGGCACTTCACCTAATCTGTACTTCCATTTCCCAAAGAAAATGGAAATGATAATGTCTGCCTCACTGGGTTTTGAGGATTAGGTTAGCTGTGTATGAAGGAATTGTGAGGCTCATTGTAACTATCTATAAAAGCATGGGTTTTTACAGAAGTTCTTTGAGGTGCTTAGGTGGCCCACCCTCTCTCTGGTCCGTTCTCAGTCAGTGCTCAGTGCACTTCTTGGGTCCCAGAGAGAGTGCTAGGAAGGGGACAAGCTCCAGCTACTTCCATCTCAGAGAGTCCACTGAGAGGGTGCTTGGCCTTCCTGCCCCATCTGCTCTAGTCCCTGTGGCAGCCAGGAGATGTTTGTTCCCAGCACGGGCAGCAGGTGGGAAGCTGGACACAGAGCTGCAGGAACTTGCTGGGTGTCCTCCAGCCGAGGTGAGATGAGGGGCTTCACAGTCAGCTCCACACCCCTGAGCCTGGGCTCCTGTCTGCAGGAGGGCGGAGGCCATGGGCCATCCCAGAGGGGCCACTTGGGGCTGCAGCGTGGAGCCTGGGGTGTGGGAGAAAAATGTGCAGACAGGAGGTGGGAGCCCTGTCTGGAAGCCACTGCCAGAGTGTGGGTGGATGCGGCGGTGGTCCCTGTCCTTGCCGGTGGCAGGAGGAGGAGCAAAGTTGATGATCTGGAGAAGCCTTAGGATGTGGCCACATGAGGCTTGATGAGTGATGGGATGGGGGAGAGGAGGACAGGGACATCCTGAGCCACCTGGCTTCTAGTACTTGAGACCTCTGGAGACCAGCAAGAGCAGGCTGCAGGGCGAGGGTGTGGTTGTGTTGGGCTGTGGTGGTCACTATGGGAGTGAGTGGAGGTGGCTGCTCTGCACTAGAGCTGTGTGGTCTGACTGTCAGGATATGGGGTGTTAGGCTGCTGTCATGTGTGCATGCTTGTTTTTGAGACAAGATCTCATTCTTTATTCCTGGCTGGCCTTGAAGTCAGTGTGTAGCCTAGTTCAGGCTGGTCTGGTATTTACAACAATTCTCCTGTCTCAGCAGCCTGAGTGCTGGGATTATAGGTACGTGACACTATGCCTGACTAGTCACAGCTCTTTGAGAATATGTATTTATTGGTACTGGGAATCGAAATCATGACCTCAAGCTTGCCAGGCAAGGACTTATGTGGCTGAGCTAATTCCCCAGCCCTAGAATTTTTTTTTAAAAAATTGCTACTTCAAGAAAGTTGTACAACTAGAGGTTTTGTTTCCTTTCTTCCTTTGTTTGCTCCCTCCTTCCTGCCCTCCTTTGCTTTTTCCCTCCTGCCCTTCTTTTCCTCTCCTCTTCTTCCTCCTCCTTTCTTCTGGCTCGTGTTTTGAGACAGGGTCTCTCTGTTGTAGCTCAGACTGGCCTGAACTCACTGTGTATCCCAGGCTGGCCTTGAATTGAAAGTGATTCTCCTGCCCCAGCCTCCCAAGTCCTGGGACCATAGGAACACGCCACCGCATCTGATTTTGTTTATTTCTTAAATCTCCTAGGAGGGAAATGAGCCCAATTAAATGCTGAGGATGAAAGGAGGCAGACGGCAGGGAAAGGTGCAGCTGGTGAAAGCAAAGCAGAGTAAGGGTGCAAGAGGGGGGCCTGGGGCCATTTTAGTGAGCCTGACTGGCGCAGGTGAGTGTGTGCACAGGAGGCCCTGGCGTGCGCTGAAGTGGCCGTGTGATTGAAGGGTGAACGCAGGTGGTGCTGAGGGCTGAGTGTATGATCTGACTGGCTGCTGCTTGGGGCCCTCGAGGAATAGGGTTGTTTTGTTTTGACTTGTTTTTCTAAAGAAAACTGGCTGATTATTGAACCCAGAGTTTTTATACTGAACTACATTTCCAACCTACTTTTTTCTGTTTTTTATTTTGACACAGAGTCTCACTAAGTCACTAAATTGCCCAAACTGGGCTCAAAATCAAAGTCCTAAAAAAACCAAAAAATTGCAGTCCTCCTGTTTCAGCTTCCCAGAATGCTGTTTTTGAGACACTGGTGTGTTTTTGATTACTGGTGTGTGGTTCTGTGCCCTGCCAAGGGGTAGATTTTTGTTTCCTGAAAACAAAAATCTGTTTTTGTTTTGGCCTGTACTGGTTAGAATGCCAGGACGACAAGCAGGTTAGTGGAACAGGAATATTGCTGTGACATCTTCCCTCATGAGAACCCTTCCCTCGGGACAGGAGGTGGTAAGAATGTTAGTGAAATGGGTGGGCACTTCAGTTGGGGGAAGGCTGGTTTAGAGCGCCCAGAAGAGCAGTTTGAAGGAGGTTAGCCGTGGAAAGAGCTGGCTACCTGTAGATGAGGTTACTGAAAGATTAGCCTTGAGGAGACACTTATAAGGTGTGATCAAAATACTACATGGTGAATGTTTAAATACACATTTATTACAATAAAAGTCACATTGCTGTTGATCTCCCTCAAAATGTTTTTCCTCTCTTCAAACAACCTGATGATACTGTTCTTGCTCAGGAAGTCCTCCTTCATAGGTATCTTTATGTGATAGGATTAAAAGCCAGTGCTGCTGAGTGCCATCTAGTGGAAAAGCAGGCTCGTAAAAATATTAGGATGTGTTCTCATTCACTGTATTCACCCAGCCTGCCACTGTGCAACTTCTGGCTCTTCCTCAAAGCAGCAAGACTGTGAAAGTTAAAAGTTTTGAATTGTTTCAGGACATTCAGGCAACTACAAGAGCAAACTAAGATGTAGGAAAAGACTTCCAGAACTGCTTCAGAAAATGGGAAGAATGAGGGGTTAAGTGTGTTTGAAGCAAGGAGCAGTATTTTGAGGGAAATTAAATTATCTTATACTGTAGTAAAATTTTGAAATTTAAATTGTTCACCATACTTTTCAGTCACACCTTGTGTATCTTGGGATAAGACTTGAAAGGAGCCTGGGAATCTAGTAGGACCCTAACTGGTCTCCACTCTCATGGTTCCCCCTCGGCACAGTCTGCATTAGTTCCCTTAGATAAGGTGGACTGATGGGGAACCAAACATGGAGTGGTGGCGGTTTTACTACCAGTGTACTGCCCTGATGCCCACGTCTGCTGCCCACAGTGTCTGAGTCCTCATCCACCTGTGTTTCGATGTTGGCATAGTCTGCTAATAGATTGGTCTTAAGTTTGTCAAATTTGAAAGGTCTCTGTTTTGTTGTTACAATTTGGTAAAACCTTTAGTAACTCATTGTAACCTGAACCACATCAGACCAAGTATTGAGTGTCTGGCTCTACCTTGGGTTCTGGCTCCCCAGCACTCACTGTAGACCCTTTGGCCTTCACTGCAGACCTGCACCTGTGCTGTGTGCACTTTTCATCTCTGTCACTGTCCAAATTGTACCCTTCCAAGGCTCAGCTGCGTTGTACTTCCTGTGTGTCCCTTCCCTGATGGCTTTAGCCATCACCTTTTTCCTTTTGTCACCTGTTAATTATCCTGTAGAAGTATGTGACTCATGTGTAAATGATAAGCCTGTCATGATTAATCCTTTCCTCTTTTCCGGGAAAAGACATCTAATACTTAAATCTCTACCATGACACCATAGAAACACCAAACTTGCCATCCTTCAACTAAGTTTTGGGTTCCAGGTCTTGTTCCCTTCATGAGGACTCCACTTCTTGTATTTTTCTGTTTTGCTGGTTTAGTCCCACCAGGAGGGAAGCATTCTTATTATCCTCCATCTTTAAAAAAAATAAACAAACTTGATTTATCTCAGATTTTTTCCTCTGGCCTCTGTCTCCTGCCACGCCCAGCCCCTCCCTCTCCTCAGTCCCTCTTAACCCCAGGCAAGTCTCACTGTGTGGTTCAGAGTGAGCTGGGACTCCCTGTGTAGCCCAAAGTGGCCTTGAACTTGTGATCCTCATACCTCAACCTCCCAAGTGCTGGGATTACATGTGTGTGCCACCATGCCAGGTGCTGTTTCATTTTTCTGCTTCTCTTCAGAGCAGAATGTAAGTGAGCTGTCTCTACTCCATTCTTTAGTCTGCTCTTTAATTTTCTCTAGTCTGTGTTTCATCCCTAACACTCCCATGAAAAGGTTTTCGTAGCAGAGACTCCAAGGCCATTCTGTGTTATTCTGTCCCTGTGGATGGATGGTCATCTTGCCCGATCTTTCAGCACCACAGTCAATCCCTTCTTGAAACACTTCTGATAAGATTATATCCAAAAGATGAGAAGTATAAAACAAAAGAGGCCTTCCTTTATTCTGAGAATGCGGAGAGAGAAAACCAAAACACCCCCGACCGCTGGAGTCCAGCTTTCTCTCTGGTGGACACGTGGTGTGGGGAGTATATAAGTAGCTTCAGTTTGGGGTGGAACCTAAGGGGCATTAGGGATGCACGGGCAGCCCATTGGTCTTTGTTTGGTGCCATAGGTAAATTCCTAGGGGTGGGGAAGATGGAGTCACAGGTAAATTCCTAGGGGTGGGGGAGATAGGAGCTCCTTGGTTCCACCTCTGAGGGTTCACCGGCTACAGTGTCCTGTCTGGGCTGAAATTCTTTCATATCCTGTCTCATGATTATTATTATGAAAAGGGGCAAAGATTTCCTTCTTTAACTGCTTCCTGCTGTAAAGGGGCACTGTACTGGGGTCTAGGGGAGTCACTGGGATGACGGTTGATGCCCAGGTAGAAGGTGATGCCAGGTGTTTTAGCCAGGACAACTTCACTGGTGAATGCACGTATGTTAGACTGGAAAAACAAAGAGACGAGATATTATGAGGAGGCATCGCACTGTCATATTTAAGGATGCAGGTGAAGTAAAAGGGAAGGTGCCTTTTGATTTAGACATGTCATTATATCAGGACCGTGTTGAGGTAGAGACATTTCCACAGTAAGACAGTCTGAAAATTAAATGTGGGGTTAGGAGGAGTGAAGTTATGAGAGGTGATTACTCTCCCATCTGAAAGCGTAAAAGTTAAGAGGGTAGGTGGGTAAAACTTGTCTCTGGTCTAGGAGTTGAGCTGGAAAAAATAGGGGGAGCAGGGGAGGTGGTGGCTGTTCTAGTATAGGGGAAGATAAGGGGCTAGGCTTTCAGGAATGTCATGTTTAACCAAACAGCTGAGGGTAGAAAGAGCTAAGACAGTTGTCACATAGAACATTATGAGGACGATCTTATGCATGATGTGGGAGTCTTTAGGAAAGACTGTCAAGGAACCAAAGTAGATAATAAAACATGACTTAGCCTGTTAACTGTGGCTGTGAGGCCTTCGTGAAACGGAGACGCGTGGGTGACAGAAGATGAAATGACCACTCAGAATGATACGGCTAACATATGGAATGGAGAACATAATAGAAGGTCGTCTATGTATTGAAGACGAACATAGGTTTGAGATCAAGTTCTGTGAGGTCAGTAGCGAGAGCTTGACTAAAGAAGTGGGGACGATCTCTGAACCCTTGGGGGAGCACTGTCCAAGTAAGTTGTTGAGACCTGAGAGTGTCTGGGTCAGTCCATGTAAACACAAAGAGGTTCTGGCAATCAGGATATAGAGGGATAGTAAAGAAGGCATCTTTAAGATCTATAACTGTAAAGTGAGTGGTGGAGGGAGGGATATGAGAGAGCATGGTATAGGGATTTGGCACGACTGGGTGAGTTGGGGTAACAGCACTATTGATTACCCTAAGGTCCTGTACCAGGTGATAGGACCCATCAGGCTTGAGTATCAGGAGAATGGGAGTATTGTGGGGTGAATGGGTAGGTTTAAGAAAACCATTGTCCAAAAGGTGCTTAATTATGGGTTTAAGTCCCCTTAAATGTTGGGGAGCTATGGGGTATTGGGGAACACAGGGAAAAACTGAGGGATCCCTGAGACGGATTAAAACAGGCGTGGCATGTGTAGCAAGAGTGGGATTAGATGTGTCCCAAACTATGGGGTTGACCAGAGAAAGAGGAAGGGGAGGGAATGGCTTTGCGATGCATTGTGAGGCTGTTTGGAGGATTAGGGCTGTGGGGAGAGAGAAAGTAAAGAAGTTAAGCTTTTGAAGAAGGTCTCTACCTAAAAGGGGTGTGGGACATGTTGGGATTACTAGGAAGCTATGGGTAAAGAAGAGAGTATGGAATGGACATGGGACAGGCCCAGTTTGCAAAGGCTGGGTAGGCTGGCTGTCAACACCCACAACAGAAATCAAGGACTTATTACAAGGTCCTGAAAATTCAGGAAGTACACTATAAGTTGCCCCCATATCTACAAGCAGAGATATTATCTTACCTGAGACCTCCAGTGAGACTTGGAGCTCCGACAAGGTTACTAAAGTGGGGGCTGTGAGCCCTGGGCCCCGTCAATCTTCCGCAGCAAGTCTGAGCAGATCAGTCATCGATGAATGTGGCATTGACAGAGTCTCCTGGGAGGGCAAGGAGTTAGAGAATGGCTTATCTGCTTGCTGGTGGCTAGGACAGTCACTCTTCCAATGGCCCTTAACGTTGCAGTAGGGACATGGCCCTAGGGGAATGCCAGGTTTGGGGCAATCTTTTGCCCAGTGTCCTTGTTTGCTGCATTTAAAGCACAGTCCAGGCAGGACTCGGGTAGCCACACCTTGTTTCAGATTTCTTGTCCTGGGAGCCCCAAGAGCTACTGGTAAGAGATCAGACTGATGTTTAGCAAACTTTATTTTTTGAGCTTGTTTTTCCTCTTTTTGAATTTTTTCTCTGTTGTTGAAGTCACGGAAAGCTAATTTAAAAAGATCCCCTTGTGGAGTTTGAGGGCCATGTTAAACCTTTTGTAATTTTGCACAAATATCAGGAGCAGACTGGGAAATAAAGTAAGAGTTAACAATAGTTATCCCTTCATGAGAGTCTGGGTTCACATTAGTAAACTTAATTAAGGTTTCCCGAAGCCAATTTAGGAACACAGCTGGGTTTTCATTAGCCTCCTGGACCTGTTCTAAAAGTTTGTTATAGTTAGTATGTTTATGAACAATCTTATTAAGGCCCACAGTTAGACACTCAATCATTTTATGTAATTTTGTTGAACCTTCTTCATTTTGATAGTTCCAGTTAGGATCTTGTTTTGGCACAGATGTAGGCTCAGGGTCATTATTGGCGGTATTTGCCTTATGTCTGCAGTCAGCTTCTTCTCGAGCTGCCTGCCACAGCTGAGTTCGTGCTTGTGAGCTGAGAGTGGTATTTAGAATCACATAGACATCCTTAAAATGTAAATCATAGCAATTAGTTATAAATTCAAATTCCCTGATACAATTCTGTGGGTCAGCAGATAAGCTACCTAATTTATGGGTAATCTGAGATAAGTCAGAAAGGGAGAAAGGCACATGTATATTAACAAGCCTCTCGGGGCCAGCTTGCTCCTGAAGTGGTAGCAGAGATTGAGGAAAAGATTGCAGAGTAGATGGCCATTGGGCAGCCATCATCCGGTAGACACGTGTGAGCAATTATCTGTAGAGTGGCTACAAAGCAGCTGCCGGTTAACATGGGACGAGGAAACACAGGTAGTTGGCGCCTCACTGTGTGCCTTGCAGCGATGAAATTGCTGTCCGCAGCACAGTGAACTGTCATGTGGTCCGCAACAGGGTGGCTGTTGCTGATCACAAGAGGAGCCACAAGGGAGCGGCCATTGACCGTAGATCCGTCCCAAGATGGCGGCACCCTTTCATGTGGTGGAGGGCCACAACATGGCGATGGTCCTCAGCACAAGCTGCAATAGTCACGTGGCCTGCCAGAAGGACATAGCGACCAAGACCTAGTATGGTCAGAAGGGGGTGAGAATGCTGTAGGGGACAGAGAATTTTCAGGAGAGCAAGAGATTGGAGACTGTGAAGAAGTGCTAACAGAGGGATTAGAGCTGCAAGAATTCTCAGGAGACTGTGAAGAAGCGCTGACAGAGGGATTAGAGCTGCTGGGAGAGTTATGGGTCCCGGGAGAGGGGGAGATAATGGCGAGGAATGATTTTGGGGGTAGGCAGGCGGCGGCCGATTAAAAACTGGGGGTACTTCGTCTAGCGGATCATGAGGGCTGGAGGGGAGAGTTTGCAGCACAGCAGAGTTAGCTAAAAGTTCCTGGGCGGGGTACAAGATTTAATGAGAGATGGGCCATCCTCAGAGCAAGGAAAGCCTGTATGTAAAAGATCTCTGTTAATTTGTTGCCAGTTTGGCAGAAATCATACAGACGTTTGAGAATACAGGGGTCAAATGTCCCCCCTTTGGGCCATGGACTGCGGGTAAGTGAGTAGGTCGGCCAAACCTCCTGGCAGTAAAAAATTAACTGTTTTAGTTTTTATGGTGCGTTTAATTTTAAGAGTACATAGATTGGAAAGTAAGCATTGGAAAGGCTTTTGGGAATTAGAAAAAGCATTTTCCATGACTAATTCAGGCAAGAAAAGAGCCGTGGTCCAGAGGTTGAGCCGGCACTCGTCCTGTGGCACCAAACGGCGGTTAGGATTCCAAAAACTCATATTTTCCCAGTCGTCACCAAGAGATTTACGAGTGGCTTCCACGTGGGTTCAGTAACAGTTCTGCCCATGAGAATGTGAAGCTCCGAGGGACGTGAGAGCCTTGCAGTGTGGGCTGGCCCAGGAAAACTCTGCCTTGGGCTATCTGAACCCAAAGGACGTGAGAGTTTTCCAGTGTGGACACAGGTTGCCCAGAAAGACCATGCCCTGGGCTGTCTTAAGGACGTGAGAGTGTCATGAACCCATGGAAAGGGGGGAGAAAACCTGCCTGGGGCTGAGCCCAGCACCGAAGAATTCTCCGGAGTTTGCTCACCTACAATTAATCGGGCTGGTGTTGTGTATGAGCTGTTGGTGACAAATTAAGCGGGTCCTAGGAGATGAAAAGCAGAGAATCCAGGATGTAATCTGGTTGTGAATCGGCTGGGGACTCGAACTGGGTGTGCCCCAGGAGTCAGTCACCTGCCGATCAAGTCATGGCACCAAATGATAAGATTATATTCAAAAGATGAGAAGTATAAAACAAAAGATGCCTTTATTCTGAGAATGTGGAAAGAGAAAACCAAAACACCCCCGACCGCTGGAGTCCAGCTTTCTGTCTGGTGGACACGTGGCGTAGGGGGTATATAAGTAGCCTCGGTTTGGGGTGGAACCTAAGGGGGCATTAGGGATGCACGGGTAGCCCATTGGTCTTTGTTTGGCGCCATAAGTAAATTCCTAGGGGCGAGGAAGATGGAGTCACAGGTAAATTCCTAGGGGAGATAGGAGCTCCTTGGTTCCACCTCTAAGGGTTCACCAGCTAGAGTGTTCTGTCTGGGCCAAAACTCTTCCAACTTCCATCTCTTGGCTTCAGTGGTACAGCTGTTAGCCACTTTTTCTCCATCTGTGGGCAAGCCCCTCTATCTGGACATTCTTTGTGTCTACCAGAATTCTGTCCTTGTCTCTAGTCCTTCCTTTCTAATCCCTGTTAGTGCTCGGGAACCTCAGAGTTCTAGTTCCTTTCTGAATGGCAGAGTTTATACTGTATTTAGGCTAAGAACCCCCAAACCTTTTCCCTAAGTTGCAGGCACGTATGGTATTATATGCCAGGCTCTGCTTGGCAGTATCCCAGCTCATTTGGATGCCTGGTGGGTGTCCCAGACATAACATACATGGGGTGCTAGAAAAGCACAGTGGATTTTTTGTTGTTGTTACTGTTTTCGCCTTTTGAGACAGGCCCTCGCTGTGTAGTTCAGATTGGCCTTGAACTCACTATGTACTCCAGGCTAACAGCAAACTTGCTTCAGTCTCCTAAGTTCAGATGTGTGCCACCAACCCTGGCCAGTGGATGTTTAGATTAGAATTTATTATATTAAATGACACAGCACCACTAATCTCTCTCAAAATATCCCCCTTGTTTCAGTCCCCATATCCTTCTCTCCTTGTCACTTTCTGAAGCAGTTCTGGAAGTCCTTTGTTGTGTATCTGTATACAGTTGATGTCCCAAAACGATTCAGAACATTTACTTTTCATGGTTATCTGACATTGGGCAAGAGCTAGAATTCGCATGGTGCAAGATTTGGTGAATGAAAGGGTAAGGACACACAGTGATGTTTTATGACCCTACCTTTCCCTTGGGTGATACTCAGTAGTAGTAGTCACTGTATTTTTGATCATACCACATAAAGGTGCGCCTGTAAGACTTCGAGAACTTTGGAAAGTAGCAAGAATGATGGCATAATTGTGTTTGAAGGGGAGTATTTTGAGGAAGTTAATGGCAATATGTCTTTTATTGTAACAGTTATAAAAACTTAAAACATTACCTTGTGTATTGATTAGTTCTTGTACCTAAGCATGTACAATTTGACCATACGTCCCCCTATATTTACTTTCTCTCTCGCTCTTCTCTGCTGCCTCTTCCTTCCTTATTTCTGGTCTTTCATAGTAATTGGCACCAGATAATTAGCCCAGAAACTTTGCTGTCATCACTGTTAGTACTTTTTTCATTGTAAATATTGTGTTTATCCTGTTGGTTGGCAAGAAAGCTTTTTTTTTTTTTTTAAACTATTTTCTAATTTGGTACCAGGAATCGAACTCAGGGCCTTGCACTTGCCAGGCAGGTGGCTGCTGAGCTACATTTCTGGCCCAACCATTATATTTTAAATATTGCCATAGTTACTGTATCATATTAGCTTTGTTTCCTGTTTTATTTGTATATTGGTTGTTCCCTCTTTTCCACACACAGGAACTATCAAACATTAAGTTTCATAAAGGCAGAGGGTGTCTGTTGTTCACTACTGTGTCTATACCTAGTAAAGGATCTGAAGCTTAGCACGTCCTCAGATTTTTGTCAATGAATGATTACTGTTCTTTGTACCTTTTCTCATCAGTCGTATGCAGTGAGTTAAATGGAATCACATGTTTGGATTTCTCTGTCTAGTTTGACTTCTTGGGATCTCCTTAGCTGAGTGAAAGCACATGTCCCGGTTGGTGACAGACGTGATGTTTCACCAGTTCCTGTCGATCATCCGAAGACAAAGGAGCAGCCCAAGATGGCAGAACTGGAGTTTGGCAAGAAGCAGCGCGTCGGCTGCCAAAGCCCATTCTGTCACCCTGCCTGCCCAGGCCCAGGTGGTCATCTGTGGGGGTGGAATCATGGGCACATCTGTGGCCTATCACCTCTCCAAGATGGGGTGGAAGGACATCGTTCTTCTGGAGCAGGGCAGGTAAGGACCAGGCTAGGTGCTGATGGCTCTGATGGCATGGGCCAACCCCATTCTCGCTCCTTTCCTTGCTAATGTCCCAACCATAACCAGTCTAAGTGTTGCTCAGTAGCATGAGAAGAGTCAAGATGAAATGTCCTGCACTTTGTTTAGGAATTGGCTAGTGCTTGTGTTTTGGGCATTTTAGAGCTGTCAGATCTCAACAAATCATTTGTTTTAAAAAGGATGTGTTTTTGTGTGCTAATAGCACATCTTATCTTGATATCTTTGTGTAATCATCCAGCAGCATAAACCCTACGATTTGTGAGCTGATACCAAAGTGGCTACAGAATTTCTGTTACTGTTTTTTGTTTAATTAACCAACTTTAGAATGTGTCCAGGTTTGTAGAAAAAAATATGAAGATTGTACAGAATTCTTACTTACTTTACACCTACATCCACTTTTTTTTTTTTTTTCATAGCACTGGGGATCGAACTCAGAACCTTGCACTTGCCAGGCAAGCGCTTATGCCACTGAACTAAATCCCCAACTCTCCATATCCACTTTTAATTGATATCTTACTCTGAGTGTTTCAGTTAATAAGCCAGTATGCATCCATTAGGATTAACAAAAATCCATACACAAAAATCCATACTGTGTTCATATTTTTTTTGAAAGTTTTTAAAATTTTTTTATGAACAAAGAGTTAGCCTGGTGTCTTTCAGTGTACGTCCTGGATAATGCATTGAAGGAAGATCACTTGGTCCAGCTGGTGAAGCTGTAACCTTCCTGTCCTGATGGGAACACTGGTGGCTCAGGTTGAGGCCAGATTTTCATATCAGACCCTGTTGGTTTGAGCACAGGGCAAGAGCCAGAGCCCTGGCCGAGGCTCCTTAGGTGGCTCCAGTAGAGCTGCTGGTGACCCATGTTGCTTCCAAAGGCCCAATGAGGCAAAAAGAAAAAAAACCCAAAAACTTGTATTTACATTTTTAAACTTTTCCCCTAATACTCCTTTTTCTGTCTTTTGCTTAAATTATGTTTCCTCAGATTCCTCCTGGCTGTGATGGTTGTGTGGTTTTGTTTCCTGTTTTGTTGGGGGGGGGCTAGAAATTGAATCCAGGACCTTTATACTGATCTACATTTTTAAATTAATGTTAAATATTGAGACAGGGTCTTACTCTAAATCACAGTCACAATCTAAATCACAGTCACAAAGTTGCCTAGCCTGGACTTGAATTTTTGATCTTCTGGCCTCAATCTCCTAGAATGCTGGGATTACAGCTATGTGTTGCCACACCAGGCTTGAATGATTTGAAAATGGTTGTAAAGATCACAGAGAGGGAGGGAGAGAGAGAGAGAGAGAGTGAGAGAGAGTTGCTGAGAATTAAAAGGCCTTGTGCATGCTAGGTAAGCATTTTATTACTGAGCTATACCTCCCACCCCACAATATACGCTGTTATCAGTCTGTTGTGAATTAATTTTATACCACCACACAGATGTTAGACATACCACGGATAATTCCACTTACCCCTTTTGTCCTTTACACTATTTTTTTTTTTTTTTAAGACTAGTCAAGTGCAGTAGTGAGAAGGGGGGAAAGAGTAGAACAAGGAGTTCAATCTGTACTGACTGTGAACAATCAATTGAGATAACTCACTACCTTCGGACCAGCCCTTTATGCTATTGTTATTGTACTTCTGTGTATGTTGTAAATCCCATAATTGGTATGCTTGCATTAAATACTGGGCGTTTGGGGCTGGGGATTTAGCTCAGTGGCATAAGCGCCTGCCTTGCAAGCAGGCAGTCGTGAGTTCGATCCCCGGTACCGATAAAAAGGAAAAAGACAAAAAAAAAAAAAAAAATACTGAGCGTTTATTTATTTGACAGGGTCTCACCATGTAGTTCAGGCTGGCCTCAAATGTACTAGTATGAGGTTCTGAATTCAATTCCCAAGACCAAAATGAAATTTTAAAAAATTATTAGGCATGTTCTACCCATAAAAACTGTTAACGTGTTTCAGTATAAATAGTTCTTGGTGCAAAACCTTAGGGACATTCATTTTCTAGTTTAATTTGTTGATCTAATATTCAATACCTTAGAATTGACCTAACATAGCCAGGCATGGTGGCACACTCCTGTAACTCCGAAACTTTGGAAGCAGAGGCAGGAGGATCGTTGCAAGTTTGAGACCAGTCTGGGCTACATAGTGAGCCCAATGTCAGTTAGAACTATGTAGCAAGACCCTTTTCCCCCCACTTGCCCAAAAATTGACCTAACAGACTCTGTAACTCTGATGTTTTAAAATAATTACACCTTAGCCAGACATGGTGGCACATTCCTGTAATCCCAGCACTCAGGAGGCTGAGGCTGGCAGATCATTGCAAGTTTGAGACCAGCCTGGGCTATAAAGTGAGCTTAGAGTCAGTCTGAACTGCATAAGGAGACCCTGTCTCAAAAAAGACAAAAAATAAATAAGTAAATAAATAAAATATACCTTGACAGTAGCTTGTGAAATACTTTCCCACTTCCTTTAATAATCATAGTCCCTCTTCTCTGTCATTACTACTCTCCCTCTCAGGGTGGTCCAGAATGTTGCCTATGCATTAGAGTCACTTGGGGAGCTTAAAATACATTCAGATTTCCAGAACAAACCAGAATCTGGCAGTGAGGCCCAGCATCAGTATGTTCAGAAGCTTTTTACTTTTTTTTTTTTTGGTACCAGTCATGGAACGCATACCCTTGCGCTTGCCAGGCAGGCACTTATTCCGCTGAGCTAAATCCCTGGCCCTCAGAAGCTTCTTAAGGGACTCGGGTGCATCCCAGGGAGAGAGCCACTGTCAAGGCCACCAGGTGGGTGCTGGCCAGGCATAGACAAGCGCCCTTCCCAGTACAGCTTTGCACAGTGGCCATGTGTTAGTCAGATGATAGAAGAAGCATTTGTCTTTTTTTTACCCTTAATAGTAGGGCTTGAACCCAGAGCTTTAGGCATGCTAGGCAAGGACTCTACTCTTGAACTGCATCCCAGACCCCTGCTTTTTTTTTTTTTAGAATTTTACAGTATTTGTCCAGGCTGGCCTCAAACTTGCTATCCTCCTGCCTCACCCTTCAATGTAGCTGTGATTCTAGGTTGTGCCACTACTCCAAGGAAATGTGTCTTTCTTTAGGGAGCTAATAACTGACACAACTAGAATTGTTTTTTTTTTTTTTTAAGTTTTTGTTTTGTTTTGTTTTGTTTTTTATTGGTACTGGGGTTTGAACTCACGACCATGTGCTTGCAAGGCAGGCACTTATGCTGCTGAGCTAAATCCCCAGCCCTACAACTAGAATTGTTAAGAATAAACTCATTGAACTCCATTTGCACCAACACAGGCGATCACTTGTGAGTCTAAGTAATTTGGAGGAAAAGACCTGCTTACCACTCACCTGCTTACCTGATGCTTTGTAGAGCGAGGTATTTGGGCTCAAGCATTGCTGGAACGTTCTGTGTTCTGTCACATGCCACAAGTTGGAGAGCATTTTTTCAGTTTATATTTTATTTGTGGAAAGGCAATACATTTATATGGTTCAGAATTAAAAATATGTAAAGAGTGTAGAGCAAAAAAGTCTCCCTCTCATCCTTGATCTCTGACTACAAGTTTCCTACCCTAGAAGCAAGTTAAGTTCCAGGTACATTCCCTGCGCAAATACTATAAGCAGATGGGTATCACTTGGCATGTGATCTATATCTATATCTATATATATATGTTGATTTATTTTCCCTTTTATATGAGCTGTAACAGACTTCAGCACTGCTTTTTACTTTCTTTTTTCACTATGATTATCCCATGTTAGTGTAGAAATTCCCTTTTCTTTCTGTGTGGTATCCCACTATGTACATGATCTCCAAAATCTTTTTTTTTTTTTTTTTTTGTCTTTTTCTTTTTTATCGGTACCGGGGATCAAACTCACGACTGCCTGCTTGCAAGGCAGGCGCTTATGCCGCTGAGCTAAATCCCCAGCCCCGATCTCCAAAATCTTTATCAGTCTCACTCAGTGTATAGCTGAGTTTCTTTCTTTTTCTTCCTCTGTCTTTTGTCTCTCTTCTTTCCTGCCACTTTTTCTTTCGGGTTGATTCTGGAGATCAAAGCCAAGCTTCATGGGCACTGGCTGAGTAAGTAAACTCAGGCCTATTTCCATTTTCTGATATTACAGATAATACTGTAATGAGGAACCTTGAATTTGTATTCATAGATACCTGAGCCTGCCTAATACCATTGTGCACCCATCCATCCTGCAGGCTGGCCGCTGGCTCTACCAGGTTCTGTGCTGGCATCCTGAGCACTGCCAGGCACTTGACCATCGAGCAGAAAATGGCAGACTATTCAAACAAACTCTACCAACAACTAGAGCAAGAAACAGGGATCCAAACAGGTAAGCAAGTGATTTGCTATTTACTGTTCTGCCTGACCCCAGACTCTTAGTATTTATGATATCTGGTCTTATACTAGGTTTGTCTGTGGTTTAGTCCCTAAGACTTGGATTTTAGTCCAGCCTGTGCTACCAGCCAGGGTCTTACCAAGGACAAGTCACAGAGGTTACTGAGTTGTCTTTAGTTTCCTTGTCTTTAAAATGAGAGAATCCAATCCCATTTTTTTTTTTTTCTGATCCTGTAATTCTTTTTTTTTCTCCTGTTGCTGGGGCTTGAACCTAGAATATAATTCCTGGGCCATTTCCTATGTATTTTACTCATGTAAATATAGAAAATGGCAATAGTTGCCTCCTGAACAAAGAGGAGAATTTAAGTTCAGGTATTTGACAGTTAAGGCATAGTTTAACCCACTGACGTTCCAATTACTATTATAAACCACAGACATATGTTTCTTGTTATTTATGTAATTAGAAGGGAAAGGAAAAAGGGAATTATTATAAGTTAAACAGCACCAAGATAAGTAGGAACTGTTTGAGGAACAGGAATCCTAGTCAGTAGTGTGATTCCATTTGATAATAAGTGGAAAGAGAGACAGACAGTTTGTCACAAAGTGATGGATTAGCCAGAAGCCCAAGCCATGCCCACCTGCTGTCTTGGCTGATGAAACCACTTTGCCTTGCCTCCCTCTCTGCCATGTCCTCTGGTGGTGACATCAGAGGATACCCTGCAGTGTCACTGAATTTGGTCTTACTTCCTCTTGAGACAAAGACCCTGGAGGGAATTTAGTAAAAGTGGTTCTGTTGTATTGTCTGAATCTTTGTGGAAGATCCCTGCTGCAGCCTGGGCAGGAGGGAAATAGGCCCTTTTAGATAGGCTGAGTTTGATGTCAACAGGGTACTTGAATTATTGTATCAACTAGGGTTTGAACTGCAGGAGAGTCCACAGAATGGCCTAGAGATGGTGTAGCTAACTTCCTGTTCACTGGTCCATATTTAGTATTTTGGTGAGCTTAGCATTAGTCACTTGGCTCCATTTCCAAGGGATCTGGGTCATAGCCTTCCTCTCTGACAGACTAGTCTGCTGCTACTTCTAGGTCACAGCCTAGAACCCTTGCTTTGTCCTGACTGTTTTTGATGCCTGTGGGACAAGTTGGGTATGGGTATGGGGAGCAGATAGGAAATCTGGTGAGGGAGTGTAAAGGTATTGTCCACATCTGTCACTCCCATCCTAGGACCACTGACACAGAGAGCCTGGGGGCTTCAGTGACACAGAGCTTTCTCTGTTAACCCGTGCTGTGTGCATCTGCACTACCATGAGAAGTGTTACTGCCTCTTTGTATGTGGTGCTGATGATTGGAGGACCTTTGAACTGAATTACATTCCCAGCCAAAAAGAAAAAAAAATTTTTTTTTGAGATAAAGTCTCACTATGTAGTTCAGGCTGGCCTTGAATTCTTCATTATGTAGCCCAGGCTAGCTTCAAACATGGGGCAGTCTTCCTGCTCAGCCTTCTGACTGCTGGATTATAGTTGTGCTTCATGGGTACATGTGTGTGCATGTGTGTGTTGGGGGAGTACCAGAACTGAACCCCAGGCCTTTCTAAGTGCTTTTACCTCTGAGCAACATCACCAACCTACACAGGCATAGAAACAGTAATACATGTTTTTTTTAGATACAGCAATATTAAGCTGGTTTTTCTTTTTCTTTCTTTGGTTTTTTTTTTTTTTTTTTTTTTTTGGTCTTTTGTTTTGCTTTGTTGTTTTTGGTACTGGGAATTGAACTTATAACCTTGTGCTTGCCAGGCAGGCATTTATGCTGCTGAGCTAAAAACCTGGCCCTGTTTTGCTTTGTTTTTTGGAGACAGGGTCTTACTGTGTAGTGTAGGCTAGCCTTGAACTTGCTTCTGTAGCCCACACTGGCCTCAAACCTCAAACCTGCCTCCACCTCCCAAGTGATGGGATTCTTAGTGTGCACCTCCACACCCAGCAAGCTAATTTTTCTGCACATAATCTCAACATTTAGGCAGAGGCAGGAAGTTAGGAACTCAGGTCCAGCTTAGACCTGTTTCAAAAAAAGAAAACATAAGAAATAAAAATTTTAGACATATCTGCTATGCTGTAATAAATATATTATAATACATGAGTAGTTACATAGCTTTATCCTCTGTGTAATATACGTTGTGTAATAAATGGGAACAATGTAGACATAAAAATTGGAAACTTTCTCCCTATTGAATACCCACCAAAAGACTTAATAGGAATTGAACCCAAGGCCCTTTGCACTGAGCTATATCTATAGTTATTCTTTTTTTACTTTCTAAGTTTGGAAACGCACATGAAAGGAGTTTTATCCCACAGTTCCCAGTTCTAAATTGCCCAGGCTCTTGTACCCATAGTGGTGGACTTATCAGCATATGCCCTATGATTGACTTTTTTTTTTTTTTTAGTGTGTCTTATATAGGTTCATATGTTAAAAACTAAAAATCTATTAAACATGTTATTATAGATCTTGTTTTTTTCTACCTAATGTTTTGTACCAAAATATACATGCAGACTATTACAACATGTAAGTATATGTGTAAGGCTACAAAATTGAATGCAAGAGCTGGGTATGGTGGCACACACCTGTAATCCCAGCACTCAGGAGGCTGAGACAAGAAGAATCCCTAGGAGTTTGAGGCCAGCCTGGGCTACAAAGTGAGCTCCAGGGCAGCCTGAGCTGAATAGTGAAACCCTGTCTCAAAAAGACCAAAAGAAGGGGCTGGGGATTTAGCTTAGTGGTGTAAGCGCCTGTCTGGCAAGTGCAAGGTCATGAGTTTGATCCACAGTACCAAAACAAGACCAAAAAGAAAAAACATTGAATGCAGACTAGTTTATAAGATAGTACATTACACACAAGACTACTAGATAGGTGAAATAAAATGAGGAGAATATCTCTGAACTGCTATGGAATGACTTCTGTGATATGCTGTTAAATAGAAAAAAATAAGAAAATACGTGAGGAGGGGTTGGGATGTGTTTAGTGGGGTTTGATCCGCAGCACAATCCCCACCTCATATACAACAGGCATCCATTTCTTTTTGCAGAACAGAATCACATAGAGGATAATGCAGAAGCTACTTTAAAAAATGACTGATTCTTGGGGAGGGCAAAAAAAAATAATGGAGTAATGAGCCTGCAATTTCTACTGGGCCAGAAACTAAGAAAGTGATGGAGAGATGTCAGAGATTCATAGGACCAGCTGGAAGGGACCTCCTAGGGGGCAAGTCTGGGATCATTTGAGCAAGAAAATAGATGAGAGCAGTGGATTATCACAGTGCACAAAATAGGAATTCACAAGTCTGTATTGATAAAATAAGAACTACATGAAGAAGACAGGAGAACTGTAAGCAACACTATTTAACCTTGTAGTCATTTCAAGCAAGAATTACAATTTCAAAGGCCTGGTGTGGTAGCACATGCCTTTAATGCTAGTACTCAGAAGGCTGAGACAGGATTGCTGTGAGTTCAAGTCCAGCCTGAACTGCAAAGTGAATTCACAGCCAGAACTTGGGCCAGGGGTTTAGCTCAGTGGCATCAGTGCCTGCTTGGAAAATGCTAGGTTGTGAGTTTGATTCCCAGTACCAAAAAAATAAGAGAGACCAGCCAGAACTCCTTAGTGAAACTCTGTCTCAAAAACACACACACAAACATTTTAGAGTGTACAGTCCTCTCTACCAGACTTTTTGGTCACCATCGTGGACACGAGTTGTGTGCATCCCATCAAGCTGCCTAAGGTTGTCAAAGTGCTGGACAGGAGCAGCTCACAGGGACAGTGCACACAGGTGCACATGGAATTCAGGGACGACATGAGCTGCCTGACAAGTGCGAGATCAAGTGGATCCCGATGTACCTTGATCTGGTCTCAGTTCTGCTTTTTCTTACAGGCTACGTAAGGACAGGCTCAGTCTTTCTGGCCCAAACACAAGACCGGCTGATCTCCCTGAAGCGCGTCAACTCAAGACTGAAGTATGTAAGAGGCCAGATGGCCTGTCCTGACCCTACCAAAGTGACTTCCACCAAAGGGCCCTTGCATGTCATTGTCCCCTTGTGTTCTGTGGCAGTGTTATAGGGATCCCTTCTGAGATCATCTCCCCAAAGAAAGTGGCTGAACTGCACCCTTTCCTCAACATGCACGACCTGGTGGGGGCCATGCACGTTCCTGAGGATGCAGTGGTGTCCTCCGCCGATGTGGCCCTGGCCCTGGCAAGTGCCGCCTCCCAGAATGGTGAGCAGGCTTTTGCGTTTTCCTAACATGGGTTTGGAAGGACGAGGTTATTTAAGAAAGTGACTACAGTACACAGTGACACCGACTCAAGTTGGAGAGCATCTTCATTGGGGTATTCAGCTTTCTGTTTTTGAATACTGGATCTCATGATTTTTAATAAGCATTTTTCCTTATCACATTTTTCAGGAACTACTTTCAGTACTAATTAATGCATCTCAGATTCAAGGGAACCCCCCATCTCCTAGACTTGAGATGTTCCAAGGTTAAAGCATAGCTGGAAGTCGTGCCCTGGAGTTGGAATGAATGAAGGGAGGCTTATTAGTGACCAGGGGGTCCAACTTACTCATGATGTGGACAGATAAGGTTTAGAAACTGCTGTTTGAACTCTTTTTCCCCCTGTTCCACGTTTGAGGACTCCCAGAATTTACTGTGTATTAAAGTCTGTTCTTAAGTTAACAAGCTATTTTAAGTCTTGGCCAGTAGGTATTTATAGCACGTCAGGACATAATTCCTTTTTTTTTTTCTCTTTTTGAGACAGGGTCTCACTGTGCAGTTCAGGTTGGCCTTGAGCTCACTTTGTAACCTAGGCTGATCTTGAACTCGCAGTGATCCTCCTGCCTCAGCCTCCCAAGTGCTGGGATTACTGGCATGAGCCACCACATCTGGCTGGATTCTGTTTTTGAAACCGAAACACTGATTACTCCTTCAGTGTTTCTTTGATTACAGAATGTGCTGTGGATGTCTTAATTCTGGGTAGCAGATGATGTACCAACTCTCTTTATCTTGGGACAGGTGTTCAGATTTATGACCGAACAAGTGTTCTTCATGTAATGGTCAAAAAAGGTCAAGTTACTGGTGTGGAGACAGATAAAGGACAGATTGAGTGCCAGTATTTTGTCAACTGTGCTGGTCAGGTAGGTTAACAGCAGTACTGGGTTGTTTGTTTTCCTATTTAACTTGGATTTTTGGTGTAGAGATACTTTTTTTTAATGTTTCAGTACTGGGAATCAAACCCAGGGAACACTGAGCTCCATCCCCATGGCCTCAAACTTTTGATCCTCCTGCCTCAGCCTCCTATGTAACTGGGCTTTCACCATTCCTGACCTTTTGAATCTTTCTGTGGTTTTATAGTTTATTCTAAACCTTGCAGTTAACATACTAGGCTGTTCTATTGTTAGGACCATGGGTTGTTTCCAGTACACTAAACTGTGTCAACTTTTGGAGCAGATTGGTCCCTTTCCTCCACTCTGTAGTCTAAAGGTGACCTAGAATATAGTTTTTGCCATGTGAAGTTCATTTAAGGGTTGGTAGTTGGGGCTTAGAGTTGAGAGCAGGTAGTTTATTAAGAGGGTCTCCTTTGACTGGCTTGTCAGTCTGTCTTCCTTTGAATAAAGTCATTTTTGCGGTTTCAGAAGTACAGTGTTGCTCCCCACGTAAATACTTGCACTAAGCAAAGCAGGCTGAATCTTGGCTTCCCGCACTGCCACTGTAGCAAGAGCACACAGAAGCCGCTTGAAATTAATCTCTTTTCAAGAGGCTAAACTTGTTCACTTGTGTTTCTGTTCCTCTTCCCACCCCCAATCAATCTGTCCATTTGTAGTGGGCATACGAGCTGGGTCTGTCCAACGAGGAGCCGGTTAGTATCCCGTTACATGCCTGCGAACACTTCTACCTTCTGACTCGCCCCTTGGAGACCCCTCTGCAGAACAACACACCAAGTGAGGACTTGTACTTTTTTGCAATCCTATCTCCTTGCTAGTATCCTGTCCTCTGAAAAGGAAGACTTTCTGCTAAGGACAGATCGTGCCTGAAAGAGTCTTTTCTGGAGCGTGTTACAGGGAGGCGGACCCAGTTCTAACTTTTCTCTGATAACATTGAAAGGCTGGCCCACGTGGGCATGCCGCTAAGCAATTTTTTGCTTCTGTTTTTTGCCAGTTTAATTCTAATTCCAGGTCATTGAGACTATTTGGGATGCAACTTTGAGTTTTTAATTTGAATGCTATCAGGGTAGAAATGTTGGAGGTGAATCGTGAACTTGGGTAGTCGAGTGGCTCCCAGCACTGGAGGAGAGGGTTGTGATGTCATGTGGGGGTCTTAGACCTCCAAGGGCTGTGCAGTGCCCTGCCTGTGAGACTCACTTGGCACAGTGGCAGTCCTATAGTTTAAGAGTGAGGGCTTGGCAAAGTGTCTAGTTCCTGATAAGGGCAGAGACAGCTGGAGAACCCATCTCTTCTAACTTTGTGTGCATTGATCCTCCTGGACTTCCAGAGGTGTGTGAAAGGTAACAGATGGCTGTGTGGATTGGATGCCATTTCATTAGTAAAGCTGTCATGGGTGTTGTTTCTATTTAGCAAGCTGGTTGCCTCTAAATCTGTTTTTCTCGTGTACCCCTATTCCCGTGTCATTTTTTATCCTCAGCTATCGTGGACCCTGATGGAAGAATATATATTCGGAACTGGCAGGGTGGCATCTTGTCTGGGGGCTTTGAGAAGAACCCGAAACCTATTTTTACTGAGGGCAAGAACCAGCTGGAAATTCAGAATCTACAGGAAGACTGGGATCATTTTGGTATGTGAAGTAGAGTGTAACAGTGTCAGCTGGGTGTAGTGGCACATGCGTGTAATCCCAGCACTCAGGAGGCTGAGGCAGGAAGATCACTGAGTCTGGGGGTCAGCCTGGGCTGCATAGTGAGTTCAAGACTACCCTGAATTGTACAGTGAGACCCTATCTCAAATGAGAGAGACCCTATTATTTCACAAATAAATGAAAATTTTTTTTAAAAAAGAGCCTTTTATTTGTTAAGATGCTATATTTACTTCTAGCCTTTTACTGTCTTGCTTCGTTTAGTTTTGTTTTTCTCTTTAAATAAATAAAAAATTTTTTTAAAAAAGATGCTATATTTTCCTAAGAATTTTCAAGAATTATTATTATTGGGGCTGGGGATTTAGCTCAGCGGCATAAGCGCCTGCCTTGCAAGCAGGCAGTCGTGAAGTTCGATCCCTGGTACCGATAAAAATGAAAAAGGCAAAAAAAAAAAAAAAAAAGAATTATTATTATTATTATTATTATTTTTTGAGATGAGGTTTCACTATGCAGTTTAGGCTGAACTCAGTCTCACAGTGATCTCATGCCTCAGCCTCTCCTCCTGTGTGCTGGCACTATAGGCGTGTGTCACCATGCCCAGCTGCTTTTTGTTTTGTACTGGAGGTTGAACTGAGGGCCTTAACACTGAGACTGGTTTTACTGTTTTTTTTTGAGATAGGATATTGCTAAATTGCCCATGCTAGGCTTCAATTTGGGATCTCCCTGCCTCAGGTTCCCAGAATGTTGGGATTACAAGTGTACACCACCATACTTGGTTGAAAACATTGTTTTTCATTAATGTTCTTCAGGTACCATATAAGAACCTTCCCGTTCCTGCTGAGTCCTTTGAGACTACTGTCTCTGCCCCCGTTTACTACTTGCTATCCTGTGCTGCCTTTCCTTTCTACAGAATGTTTTCCTCAGTCTTTATGGCAAGCATTTTGCAGGTGTGTACTGCAATTTCATCAGCTTTGTTTTGATAAAAGACTCAATTAACTGGCTGTTAGAAAAATTCCTTCCAAGAGACTGAGAAGAGAGGTGGAAGGGCTTGAAATGAGTTTTTAAACTCTGTAGAGCTGAGGACTGTGTTTGGATTTGTTTTTATTGCTCAGAGCCCCTGTTGAGCTCCCTCCTGCGTCGGATGCCGGAATTGGAGACACTGGAGATCATGAAGCTGGTGAACTGCCCCGAGACCTTCACGCCGGACATGAGGTGCATCATGGGCGAATCCCCTGTGGTCCGTGGCTACTTCGTCCTAGCAGGGATGAACTCTGCTGGCCTGTCCTTTGGTGGAGGAGCTGGAAAGTAAGTCTCCTCATGCCGCATCAGCTCTGAACACAGTAGCTTGTGAGCCTCTGCCCTGCTAGGGTTACCTGTTAGTGTGTTATGTAATATATTTCACCTGCAATGTTAGGATATATAGTTTATATGTATGATGATAATGATAAATATCAAATGATTTGATTTACCACTTTTGAAGACGTCACCACGAGAAGTTATCCCTGTATTCCAGAAATGTCACTCTCGAATCTGTTCCAGAAACTCCTCTTTTGAAGTCAACCCAATAGAGTCTATTTTTTCATTAACTATATTGATTTTTTGAGTGTATATTTTTAGGTTTACAAGTAGCCAGGTGTGGAGAGTGAGGTAGGCTATCAAACTGGTTAATATGCTTTAATTTAAAATTTTATGTACTAATAAAAATATGCCAGTTACCAAGGGATACAAATACTGTATAATTCTAGTCCCTGGAATGATCACCTCCCTAGAGACAGCACAGCAGCAGTTGTCAGGAGAGGAGGGACTGAGAATTCATTGTTTAAGTGGTACAGTTTCAGTTCTGTAAGACCAAGTGTTGTGGAAGTGATGGTGGTGATGGTTTTACAACTGTGAATGTACTTAATGTTACTGAGTAGCAGCACCCTCAGCAAGTTACGGTGATACTTTTTGTATGTACAGTTGATCCTTGAACAATTTGAGGTGTAGGGGTGTCAGCCCTTCCACATAGCTGTAAATCCATTAAGACATACATACATATATACATAGACACATAGATGCACAAATACATTTTACTTAGCCGAACTAGGGAACTGAACCCAGGGCCTTGGCACTGAGCTCCGTCCTCAGCCCTTTTTACGTTTTGTTTGTTTGGAACAACATCTCACTAAATGCCTGGGCTGGCCTCAACTTTGTGATCTGCCTCTCTCAGCCCCTAAATAGCTGAGCTCTAAGTGTGCACCACTGTGCCAGGCTTGTAAATTTTTATTAGAAATTAAAAACAAAGTTCTGAAAAATCTCAGCCTGACCAGATACAAAACAATTTTAAAAACCTTTAAAAACTCTTACACAGTGAGAAAAGCCAGACTTTTTACAAATTCTATGTTTAGCTGGGCATGGTGGTGCACACCTGTAATCCCAGCACTTGGGAGGCTAAAACACCTTTTCTTTCTTTTTTTTTTTTTTTTTTTTTTTTTTTTTATCGGTACTAGGGATTGAACTCTCAACCGCCTACTTGCAAGGCAGGTGTTTATGCCGCTGAGCTAAATCCCTATCCCTTTTTCTCTTTCACATCAAGCTCTGGTCTCATTTCTTGCACTCAGAAGGGGTCTTCATGGCAGGCTAGCCACCAAATCCCTCTTCCTCAGTGTCAGTCTGTTGACAAAGCCACATCCATTTCCTATACTGAACCACACCAAGGCTACCAGCCACCACTCCTAGCACTGGGCTTGCTGTGGGCAGAGCTGCGGGTGGATGTCTGCTGCCTCCTGCTTACCGTGCGATGGCAGTGACAGCTGCCGTAGCTGTGGCAGTGGCAGCTCTCTTGCGCCACAGACACTGGCCCCAGCAATGGGAGGCTGCTCCGAGGTGAATTCCCTGTGTGACGTTTAACTCTCCAAAAAACCTACTGATGGCCTGTTGTTGGCCAGAAGCCTTATTGAAATCCTAAACCGTCAGTTAACACTTTTTGTACGTTACTTGTAAACAGGGAAAGTACTCAGGAACCAGGAGATAGCTTTTTTATTGAGGTTCTGGGTCCTCAAGCTGATGCTAAGAAAGGAGCAGCGTCTCAGGTGTTTTACGTGGATACTCCCAGTAGCATGAGGAGGTGGCTATGCAATTATCAGTTAATGAAGTGAATTTATGCAGTTACTGTTTAATACTACATCTTGACATTTGTTTATGTCTCTCTTGACTGTGAATGGCACCATGTATGGTTTGTTTAGGAATGTTAAGTATTAACCTTTAATAATAGATTCGTGTTTATGGTAGTAAATGATAAAACAGACTTATCTATGTTCATGAGAGCCTTTTTCTTAATTTTTAAAAATATATCTAGATGACATGGTTCTTCAGAGAGGTTTTTCAGATATTTTGCAAATCTCCAAAAAAATCTGTATATAAGTGGATCTATGCAATTTAAACCAGGAGTTAATTGAATCTTAATTTTAAAAAGCTTTCTCGCCAGGCGTGGTGGCTCACGCCTGTAATCCCAGCACTCGGGAGGCTGAGGTCGGAGGACTGTTGCGAGTTCGAGACCAGCCAGGGCTACAAAGTGAGCTCAAGGCCAGCCTGAACTGCATAGCAAGACCCATCTCAAAAAAGACCAAAAAAAAAAAACCTTTTTCAATGAGTAAGGCTGGTTTTCTTGTGAAGAGCTCTTGCAGAACAGCTCTAAAACAGTGACAGGAGAACATCTGGAGTGGGGCATGTGATCAGATGGCATCCTGAGCTACTGCTTTACAGAAAGCAGCATGTGTAAATAAGAGTACGTGTAGATGTGTGGACTTGTTTCTTCATAGATGTGGTTTAGGTCTTAAACATTTTCTAGGAACATAATTAGCACTAAAATCTTCCTAATGGTTCTATGATTATAGTCTTGGATCTCTGTTTTCGCATGAAAAATTTAGTAAATTGTACCCCAAATTGTTCACTGTCCGCAGCGACATAAGCAATTTTGATTCTATACTGGTTCTTATTTTCCCCTTTCTGTGCTGGGGACTGAACCCAGGACCTCATGACTGTTGGGCAGGTACTGTGTCACTGAGCTACGTGCCCAGCCCTCTGCTGGTTCTTGATCTGTGGAACATTGTTTTTACCTTCTTGTGTCTACACCTGAGGCAAGTTTAGAAGGAGGTAACAACTAGGGGAGGAGGGAAGAAGTGATTTAAGTAAGTTTGCTAGCAAATGACAGGTTAATGAGGAACGTTTTTATCCTCTTGTGCATCACATCTAAGCCTCAATGACATTTGTCCCCCATCTAAACAGGTACCTCGCAGAATGGATAATACATGGTTACCCGTCAGAAAACGTCTGGGAATTAGACTTGAAGCGCTTCGGAGCCCTCCAGAGCAGCCGCACCTTTCTGCGGCACCGGGTCATGGAAGTGATGCGTAAGTGAAGCTTCACCCTCGCTGCTCCTAGCTGCAGGTATCTTTCAGGTGGCCTGTGTTACCATTCAGGACAGATTTTTTCCTTAGTTCCTTAAATGATCTGAATTGGGCATTTGATTTCAGGCCTGGGATGTGGCCTTATGCCCCAGGTGATACTTATAGAACACTGCTCGTATATGGAACCTTGTTATTTTGGGGAACAGGAAAGTAGAGTAGGGTTTATAGGTGCTTTGCAGGCGCTTCCTATATTTTCCTAGCAGTGCCTCCTTTCTGGTTTGCCTTGAAAAGTCCCCACTTGGGGGTTTTTATTTTCAGTGTTGGGGATCAAGTCCAGGGCCTTGCGTATGCTAGGCAGATGCTCTAACACTGAGCTATGTTTCCAGGCCCGCAGCCCCCAGCTCCTTCTTGGTTTTTGAGATCACTGTTTTCTTCCCAAGGCAGAGGATTTGCTAAAGTTTTCTCAGAGCTTTGGGCTTCTCTGAGTGACTTGCATCGTCAGTCTGTCATTTGCTAGCAAGCTAAGAAAGTACTTCTGCGAGCTGGGGATTTAGCTCAGTGGCATAAGCACCTGCCTTGTGAGCAGGTGGTCGTGAGTTCGATCCCCAGTACCGGTAAAAAAAAAAAAGAAGAAGAAAGCACTTCTGGTGTGAATACAAAGCATTCATTCCTGCTCTCCTTTCCCTCGTCCTTGCCGTCTTCCAACTCGGAAGGCTTGGCCTCTTCATTGTAACTCCTTCCACCTCGTCTTTATTTCCCAGCAAGCCTTTAGAGGCAGCGTTTGTGCCAGAAATTAAACTTCATTTTCCTACATTGAGGACTATTCTCAGACCTTGTCAGATCATTTGTAAATATTTGGGGCATGTTTATGTTCACAAGTAAGTTTCTACATTGGCTGTGCCCACCATTCTTGGTTACAGATGGGTTGTTGCCTTAGTAACTGAGCAACATCCATGCTGAGGCCTTTAACACCTGAGTATTTGCTCTGCCTTGTGGCACACAACTTTGATCCATGGAAGACAAAGGACCAGCAGCAGTATATCTAACTGTTAAGTTTAATTTTAGCAAGTATCTTAGCGAAGATGTCCAACTACTGTAATTCTAGATTTCCCCACCCATTGTTACTATAGCACCTGTGCCAATTATAATTGTGTTTGAGCTTCTCCATGGTGATATGATACTTTTGGTGGCCTTCTGTGATTCTCAGCTTTTATAAGCATGATAGGACAGAGGAAAGGAAAAGTAGAACCTAACGTACCAGAAGAGGCCGACAGGTTGACACTAAGGAATTAACGTAGCCTCTTCCTCTTCAGCTTCCCAGCCTTCCCCACCCCCAGTTTGTACCTTTGGTTGGACCAAGTCAGGACTTTGGAAGATACTAGAGATCATATTCTTTCTGGCTCTTTTTACTTATTGCTGTTGCAGATTGGACATTAAGAGAAATGAATTCTGACCCTAGATTTGTTATGTGAATAATGTCACTGGGACAATACATTGCAACCTCTCAGATTTCAGAGCCACCAAATCAAGGTATGCTATGTACCATTTCACTTCAGAAATGGGTTAGATATCAGGAGAGGAGGAAATGTCTGTAATAGGTCTGAGATCCCAACACCACAGGCAAAAAATCAAGTGCCATTTTTTCACACTCCATCATCACCCATGTCTCACTTAGATATCGCCTTCATCTCTGCTGTGGAGTTGAGCAAGATTTCTCCTGGGCCTCTCTCCCATCCTGTCTGTGTATTACCTTGGAAGTATAATTGTCACTAGAGAGCACGAGTTGCTACTGGATAGTTTTACACAGGGGTAACGCCAGCTCAGAAGGAGTTCCCTTCTGCAGCATTCCTGTTGCAGTGGGTAATAGCCAACAAATTAGGTTGTACTAGCCTGAAAATGATGCTGTCCTGAATAGGACTGTCTCCAGGGTCCAGTGGATGCTGGGTACTCCGCTCTGAGGATGTGACTTGGACCTATGACAGACTGTTCTTATCTGTTCTAGCTTTGATATACGACCTGAAGGTTCCTCGCTGGGACTTCCAGACTGGCAGGCAGCTGCGTACTTCTCCTCTGTATGACCGGCTGGATGCTCAAGGGGCCAGATGGATGGAGAAACATGGATTTGAGAGACCAAAGTACTTCGTTCCACCTGATAAGGGTAAGAAGTATCATTTTTGCTCCATTTTCCCTTGGAATGGCTGTTGTAAATGCATGTAGTTGGATGTATTCCTGGAAAAATACCAAAAAGGACTGCTAAGCTACACTAAAGAGTGTAGGAGTCCCCAGTATACAGGGCCTCCTTTCGTTTGCACCTTCTGGTTTATTTTGTTCTGCAGACCTCCTCTCGTTGGAGCAGAGCAAGACTTTCTACAAGCCAGACTGGTTTGACATCGTGGAGTCTGAAGTCAAGTGCTGTAAGGAGGCAGTATGTGTGATTGACATGTCCTCTTTCACAAAGTTTGAGATCACAGTAAGTGTTTGGGATCCAAGTAATAGACTAGAAAACTGCATATTTAGAGGATGCTTCCTGTAGATTGTGTAAGCACTCTGGTCTTTTTCAGGTTTCATTTGTACACATTTTTCTGAATTTGTAGCACCTTTTATCTGGTTTTTAATTTTCCTGGTGGGGCCCACTGACCGTAAGAGCCAATAGTAGCTTTCCCTGTGGCTTCTTACCATTGAATAAATCTGCAATTACTGTTGCATGGGTCCTGGCTTGTGGGATTTCTGCAGAAGGACTCGGGCCATTGGCCGTGTGAATAACCAGGTGCTCTGTGCTCTCTGCCCTGCTTTGTTTGCTCCTCTCCAGTCTACAGGCGGCCAGGCATTAGAAGTTCTGCAGTTCCTCTTCTCCAACGACCTGGACGTGCCCGTGGGCCACATTGTGCACACAGGCATGCTCAACGAGGCCGGGGGCTACGAGAACGACTGCAGCATCGCGCGCCTGAGCAAGCGCAGGTGAGGTCGCTGCCCCCTGAAGGGCAGAGCCCCTCAAGCACTTCTCGGAGACCTGCTTATCCCAGGGACTAGAAGACCGGGTCCTGAAGTCACGGCTGAGCCATCAGGCCCTATGGTAACCAGCAAGTAGCCAGTGTAGAGGCTGGTCACCCGCCTGGAGAGGATCCGTCCTTCACATTAGTCTTTCCTGGCACTAATAGGAAGCCTGAGTTTTGTTTTTCATTATGTAAGAGATCATTCTGCAGAATCTGCCCAGGAGCTTTGAAACTAGATGAGAACTTGTTTCCCAATCCTCTCTCTGCTGTGGCTTTGATTCAATGTCTCCTTTTCAGTTTCTTCATGATCTCTCCAACTGACCAACAGGTCCACTGTTGGGCCTGGCTTAGGAACCACATGCCTGAGGACAGCAACCTGGTGCTGGAGGACGTCACCTGGAAATACACAGGTGAGGGCCTTCAGGCAGGGGCTGGGACAGAGGCAGACATACAGGGCTGTCAGGAATGATGTCAGAGTGAGTGGCAAAGAGGGTCTTTGGTCATGGATAGCTGGCCCCCAACACATCCTCACTTTATTATCCGGGAAGTACAATGTGAGTGCCTTGGTTTCTGTTTATTTTGTTTATTGCCACCTCCCCTACAGCTAGCATGTAGGAGTGCAAGTGTTTGTTGGATGAATGAGTAAAGAATTTTAAACCGGGCATAGTAGTGCACACCTGTGATCCCAGCACTCGGGAGGTGGAGGCAGGAGGATCACTGAGTTTGAGGCCAGCCTGGGCTACAAAGTGAGTTCAGGACTGATATGGACTCTATTGTGAGCCCTGTCTCAAAAAAGTAAAAAAATTTAAGATCTCTTACGCTTATTACCTAAGTAATACAGGCAAGATTTTTCCTTACCTTTTCAATGAGTACGCAATTTCTATTTTGTTTTGAAACAGTCTCACTATATAATTCAGGCTGGCCTTGATTTCACAACAGTCCTTCTGCCTCAGCCTCCCAAGAGCTAGGGATTACAGGTACGCACTGTGACACCCAATTTGAGTACATAATTTTTCAGGATGTTAATTGCTTTTTCTCAGCAGTCCTTGTTGGGGAGTGGTTCCTTCCTTTTCTCCCACTCTGCCTCTGCCAATGTTGATGTCCGCAGGCCTCACTCTTGATTTCTCACTAGTAGCAAATAGGACTCAGTCCTTGTTACCAGGGTGGCACATTACAGAATCTTACTGAGTGAAAGTGGTGGTTCATTCTCATAGCGACTGACATGTTGACTAGCATAAGCTGTGTCACAGACATTAGAGATCCAACCAAGTAGGAGCTGGGGATTTAGCTTAACGGCGTAAGCACCTGCCTTGCAAGCGCATGGTTGTGAGTTCAATTTCTGGTACCAAAACAAAACAAAAAAAGCTAGTTTGAGATCCAAGTAGATAGACAGCTGTCCTTCAGGTACTGGCTTGGAACTGGGGCTATTTCCAGCCACACTGGGAAGAGGATGAGCACAGGAATCTGGGTAGGGAGGGCCAGCCCGTAAGGTGTCTGATAGGCCAGGACTCAGCCTCCTGACCCCATCTCACTGCAGTCAGTTGTCCTGTAAACCAAGGTGAGCTCCGTCAGCAGCCGCATCAGCAGGCCTGTCAGCTGAGGCCTGTGGGCCAGAGTCAGGGGACTTGGCGTCTGCCCTGGACTTGCCCAAGCGAGGAGTCCTTCTAGTAGTCCTGCCACTCGGGCCTGGCTGGCCATCAGAGTCATGTCCTGAACCAGCCTTTCCCACCGGCCCGAGAGTTCACCTGCAGAAGCTGACATCTCTTGTTCTTTCCTGTGCAGCCCTCAACCTAATTGGCCCGCGTGCTGTGGATGTGCTGTCTGAACTGTCCTACGCCCCTATGACTCCAGACCACTTCCCAACTCTATTTTGCAAGGTGGGTGCTAGTAAAGTTTTTTTTTAATGGATAGATTATTTTTATAGTGGTGGCAGATACATATTCTTATTGTCACTGACCTCAACAGTGTTCTGACTTTATTAAGCATCAGAATCACTCATTCTTTTATTTTTCACCATTGAGACTTTCCTTACTTAGTAGAGGTGAATCTTTGGAGTGAGTTAGCTTTCCTGAGTGTCACATCTCTATCCTTACAGTTCTGTTGCAGTGGATTAAAATTTTAAGGGGATTACAACACTGACACTGCAGACCAGGTTTTGCTCCCCGTCCTTGCTTCCTTTCTCACACAGGGCCCCGGCCCCTTCTGTAAGTACATAGCATCTTCACAGGAGAAATTGTGTAGCTGAATCCCTAAGCAACTCACATATTTTCTCTCCTGTTAGTGGCCACTGTAGCTGAGTGAAACAACTTACAGCAGAATAAAAGCTATGATAACTGAGTAGTAGCTGATCACCAAGGACCCAGTAGACACTGGGCATCCTGGAACACTCAACCGTGGCACAGTTACCACAGGGCCTCTGACATTCAAACCAAATTTGGGATCCATCTACCAGTTATCTTTAGTTTCCTGTTTCCTGAGGCAGAAAGGAAGCCACAGAAACCCGTTTTCCAGGAGCAGACCCTCAGGGAGTTGCTTCGCCTGCCTGCCCTGGCTTCCTTTGGCAGTGGTCTGCTGCTGTGCAGCCTGACACCCACTGCTTCCCTTTGCAGGACAGCTCCCGCCAGGGACCTGAGCTGCCTTGGAAATGAGGAGCTGGGTAGCAAATAAGTTGTATTCAGTGGGCACCAGGCACCATCATTTATATGGCAGGTGCCAAGGATTCATCTGTAGGGTCCCCCAGAAAAGACACCTGGCCAGTCCTAGTCTTCAGCAGGACTTAGGAAAGGGAAACAGTTCGTGCTTATCAGAGATGGTGCCACCTTTTCCACTGTGGGCTCGGCCAGCACTCCTAGCACTGTGGTGGTCAGGAGAAGAGATGCTGAACAGGCCATGCTGTTTTCAGGATGAGAAGCCCTCATCCACATGCATCTCCTTAGAGTGAATATGGTGCGGTGTCAAGGAGAGGGTTCCGGTTTGCACTCACTGCTGTTTCTGCCTCTGCAGGAGATGAGTGTGGGCTACGCCAACGGGATCCGGGTGATGAGCATGACCCACACAGGGGAGCCCGGCTTCATGCTGTACATCCCCATCGAGGTGAGGGTTCCTGGGGTCCTGGCCGGGACTCGGGATGGGCTGGGCTGGCTGGGCTGTGGGAATCAAGGTAGGCTGTATGCAAGAGGTTTCATAAAACTACACTGGTGAGTGCTGTCTGACAAGTTCTCACACACTGCATTGGTATTTTGTTTCCATAATGTCAGGGAGATTATCATGCAGGTGCAGGCATATTCAGGGGGAGTTATTAGTGCCCCTGTGAAGACCACAGAGGGACACCGTCCTCCGTCTTGGTTTTTCTACTCAGCAGCGCCTAGAGACTGTTGTGCATGTGCACCTGAGGAGCAAGAGCGTCCCATTTTTGCATTTTCTCTGTGGTGCTGGGGACTGAACCAGGGCCTCACTCCTGCTAGACAAGTGCTTACTGCTGAGCTATTTCCAGCCCTTCTTCTTACAGTATTGCATCTTAGGGTGGAATCATAATTTACTCAGCCAGTCTTTTTTCTTTTTCTGGTAGTGGGCATCAAACTTAGGACCTTGCACTTGTCAGGCAGGTGCTGTACTGCTAAGCTACAGCCCCGGCTCTACCCCACCGTTTTGTGTAATAGACATTTTGGTGTTTCTAGTCTTTGGCTATTATAGCAGATTCTGTGGTGTGGAAGCATCTTTTTTCTTTGTTGCATAAACCCACAGTTGTCAGCCTTCAGGCCCTTGCTAGTCTGTTAGGTGTGAAACAATGTTTAATTTCCCTTACAAGCAAGGCTGTGCGACTTTTCAGAGCCCTTCTCTAGCCAGCAAGGCCTGATGTGGTCTGCGCTTGTCTTCCACCTTGTTGCTTCTCTGCCTCTTTGTTTTCTGCTGGCCTTGGAACATGCTAGATGCCTTCTGCCTGCCTCTGAATTCTTTGCTGTCCTTTGGCCTGTCCTTCCCCAGACAGACACTCCTAAGGGGACAGTGTCTCCTGCATCGGGTCTTACTTGCATGTTATCTTTCATTAAGACCTTATTTCAAATTATAGCACCCCTCCTCTTCCCTGGGCTCCTGCCCAGTCTTTGATGGTACTCAGGGCTCCTGCCCGTTGTCTTTTGTGGTACTCAGGGTTGAACCCAAGGGCACTCTAGAGCTGATCTGTGTCCTCACCCCTTTTGAGACAGGGTCTCACTGAATTGTGCAGCCTGGTCTGAAACTTGTGATCCTCCTGCCTTAGCCTCTCAAGTAGCTGCAGTTATAGGTATACACTATGCCTGGCTTTCCTTCCTTTTTACTTTTTTTGGTAGCATTTAGCACTGTCTAGTAAAATACATTTTACTTATTTTGTTCATCACATCACTTTATACTGTTAACTTTAATATCCCCATCATCTGAGTGTTGGCACTTAGAAAGTACTCAGTAAATGTACTACCATGCCTGGCTCAGAGCCACACTTGTTTTTGAGTCTATATGTTTTGATATTTAGTACTTATCTTGCATTTATATTGGAAAATTCTGGAAAAGAACAATTCCTGTTTTCACTCATGAACTTTTAAAAAAATGAAACAGCAAAAAGTGTTGTGTGATGGTGTATCCCTATAATCTCAGCCACTAGGAGGCTGAGGCAGCAATATCAAGGTCAGCCTGGACAGGTCAGTGGGACTGTCACAAAAACCCAGTTTGTAATTTTTGGATTGTGTTACTTCTATGTGTATGTGTTCTGTGTATGTGGTACTGGGGATTGAACTCGGGGACTTCACACTGAACTCTATCCTCAGATTTTGCTTTCTTTAATTTTATTTTTTTAAAAAAACAAAACAATACAGGAATAAAACAACCGAAATAATATAGGATTTCAAAAAAATAACAGTAAGACAGCTTTTATTTTTTGAGACAAGGTCTGCCTTAAGTTGCCTAGGCTGAGTTTAAACCTGGGATCCTCCTGCCTCATCCTACCACAGTGCTGGGATTATAGATGTTTACTATCATGCGCAGCTGAAAATGGAGTCTTTTGGTGTACTGGATCTTGTAGTCAAACATGTGCTGTGTCATTTCTTGCACTTTTCAAATTATTCGGTGACTTTTCAGAGGTATTTTGAAGTCTTCATTAAAGTTTATTCAGTTAGCCAGGTGTGATGGCACACACCTGTAATCCTAGCACTTGAAGGCTGAGGCAGGAGGATCATTGCAAGTTCAAGACCAGCCTGGGCTATAAGGGAGCGCAAGGCCAGCCAGAACTGCATAGTTAGACCCTGTCTCCAAAAACACAAAAGGGTATTCAATACTTCGTTACTGCAAACAGAGAAGGATGTCTTTGTTCCAAGAGATTCTGTGTGATGTTAGCCTGTTTCTTATGCAATGGTACTGTTGATAGTCTTTATGTTTAGGTGAGTCTCTGAGATTTGTAGGCTTCAGCCTCATCATATGTGACCAGTAATCATGGTTCTTCTAAGATGTGGCTTGTCAGGTGTGGTGTGTGCTCACGTCTGTAGTTACGTATGAGAGCTTGGGTTTTTGCAGCTTGGGCCAGTGCGTGTGGCTCTAGCACAAGTTGGGCATTGGAGCAAGAGAATAAAGCTAGAACTGGGTGGGGACTGAGGTCACCTGAGTGGGTTTTTCAGAAGGTTAACAAGTTGCTGATTATGTGGTAACTGCTGTATACTGAAATCACCTTAGGGAAGTGGAAGGTTAGGATCCTGCTTTGGTGATGCCTGTGGCCAAAGTTGGGGGACCCCAGCTCATTACTCCTGGCTCTAGGCCCAGCTCCAGGATGAGCCGCCCAGGGTTCTATGTACCTCTGCTTGTTGGCTTAGGAGGGCCTCTTGCCACTGAGCTCTCCTCTCTCCTCCCTCCAGTACGCGCTGCATGTGTACAACGAAGTGATGAACGTGGGACAGAAGTACGGAATCCGGAATGCTGGGTATTACGCCCTCCGCAGCCTCCGGATTGAGAAGTTCTTTGCCTTCTGGGGCCAGGATCTAAACACGCTCACCACACCTCTGGAGTGTGGACGAGAGTCTCGGGTGAAGCTGGAGAAGGTACTGTGTTCACCCAGCTGCATTCCAGCAAAAATGTGGCTCTGGGACGGGAGGGAGGGTGATGGGCGGGCGGTGGCACTGAAGGGCAGTGTGTAGCAGGATGCAGGACACAGGACACCGGCCAGGGCTCCTGGCCTCTGAGGGGCAACACTTGGCCAGCCAGGAGTTGCTTCTGGTTTAGTAGTAACATGCCACAGGGATTGGCACAAATGCGTTATCTTACAGTCAGCTCCTTTTTTTGTAAGTGGATGAATGCTGTTTAGAAATGCACAGTGGCAGAGTTCTGTGGGCAAAGAGTGGGCGTCCTTTCCCTGCTGCTTGCGCTGACCAGGTGCTGTCTGCACAGCGCAGCACAGCATCTTGCCAGTTCCTCATGAGAACACGAAACCTGTAGTACTCTTCACCAGCCATTGCATGTCACTGTTTTTCTGTGATATTACAGCAAAAACTCATTTTGGAAAATAGGAAAAATAGAAAAAACTGTTATACCCAGCCAGGTAATCACTGTTAGTTTGCTCATTTCTTATACACAGACATTTATAAATATGTAAGCACTGATACAGACCTGCATGGATTTTTTGGCTGGGATAACACAAACATCTTTAGCCGGGTATGGTGGTACATAACTATGATCCCAGCTACTTGGAAGGCTGAGACTGGAGAACCACTTGAGCTCAGGGATTTGAGGTTAGCCAGGACAACATAGTGAGACTACATCTCAAAAGAGAAAAAAAAAAAAAAGCAATTCTAAAAATTCTGGCAAGTAGTTTTTTCTTTTGGGGGGTGGTACTGAGAATCAAACTTGCAACCTTGCGCTTGCCAAGCAGTTGCTTATGCTGCTGAGCTATATCCCCAGCTCTTCTAGCAACTATTTTTGTTTTCTCTAAATATTGTTCTATGTGGTCTTTATTGACATCTGTTTATCAAATTGAAAAAATTAGGAAAAAAGCCAGATTGGTAGTGCAAAGCTGTAGTCCCAGCACTCTGGGAAGCTCAGACTGGAGAATTGCAAGTTCAAGCCCAGCCTGAGCAACTGAGCAAAACCGTGTCTTAAAAAGCATAAAAACGGTTAAGGAAAGCTCAGTGCAGAGACTGTGATACTGCAATACCAAAACAAAGCAATGTACCCAGCTCTCAGATGGGGGTTCAAAGCCATCTGTGGGCAGCCAGCCAGCAGGACCGTGGGGAGGGCTTCCCTGGTCTCAGCTGCTCCTGTCTCCTAGGGCTTGGACTTCATGGGCCGGGATGCCCTGCTGCTGCAGAAGCAGAACGGGGTGTACAAGCGCTTCACCATGTTCATCCTGGAGGACCACGACACGGACCTGGACCTCTGGCCATGGTGGGGGGAGCCCATTTACCGCAATGGCCAGTATGTCGGCCAGACTACCAGCAGTGCCTACAGCTACAGCCTGGAGCGCCACGTGTGCCTAGGCTTTGTGCACAACTTTTCCGAGGACACCGGAGAGGAACAGGTGGTCACAGCAGATTTTATCAACCGGGGAGAATATGAGATTGACATTGCCGGCTGCCGGTTCCAGGCCAAGGCCAAGCTCTACCCTATCGCCTCCCTCTTTACGCACAAGCGCAGAAAGGAAGACGTGGAGCTGAGTGACTTGCATGGGAAGTAACGCCAGGCCCAATACCACATCTCCGTCATCTCACCTGAGGAGCACCACCGTGAGAGCAGCCCTTCCCTGAATTGCTCTTCCTCACATTTCTTAGCTCCTTGCTATGATTTTGAACTTGACCTGCTTTTCAACTTTTGCAGCCTTTGCCTCCCATCCATGCCTTGCTCCGATTCCCGTGGTGGCAGGAAGTGTACCCAAAAGGGAGGACAGATGCAAGCTCCCCTGTGGAACTGTCAGGGTTGTTTCACAGCAAGGCCGGCAGTGCTAGCTAGGCCGGCAGGGAAGTCATCTCCCTGGGCTGCAGTTCCTCAGAGAGGCCTGCATGTGTGACACAGCCCCGGGAACAGCTTGTGCCTTTTAGCCAGGCAGATCCCTGTCCTGTCCCTTTGCATTGTGGGCTGGCACCCCATACCTCTAGCGAGAGGATGATCATCTACCTCACCAAGGGGAGGTGGCACATGGACACTGTCTTGTCCACAGGGGAGCCAAGCAGTTGCCTGCACCATCCTCATCTGCCCCCTGGAGCCAGTCCCATACCTTCGGGCCAGGGTGCCCAGCCCACCTGGGATTTTCTTCATCTCTTGCTCATCTCTGTAATGAGGTGGTTTTTTGTTTTCTAGTTGCATAAGCAAGTTTGCCAGTGTTGGGAAAACCACATTACCTTGTTATCTTTCATGTTGCTTTTCGCAGCAGAAAAAAGTATGTCAAAAAGTACTGCAAAAAGTATGTCACCATCAGTGCTGGGTTCTCTGCTGTGACAACAGCGCTGCTTTCCTTCCTGCTGTTCAAAGGTCAGTCATCTTTCTCGATTATCTCATGTGACGTGGCCTCCCCTCTGCCCTCTGCCTTCAGCTCACAAACCCAGCATGTTTCCTCCCCTGTAGTACAGGCAGGGGATGGTCAGGGCGGCCAGAGTGAGTGAGTAAAGCTTGGAACTTTACGACCCTGGCATGGAAACAACACAGCCACACAGAGATGTTCTAGTGTTGTGAGTGCAGCGGCTGAGTTTGTGAGGTAGAGGGCCACTTTGTCCGCTAGCCATCCCCAGGCCCTGCTCACTCAGGAGGAGTAGTGTCTGTTTCTTCCTGGAAAAGCCTGGTCACAGACTGAGCTATCCAGCCCAACACTTCATTTCCCCTTGTATATAAACTGCCCTAATCTGTTGGGGTTTTATTATTAGTGTAAAAGAAAAAAAAACCCTGAGAAATCCTCATTCAGCTATGGTCTTCATTGTCATGGTATCTTGGGGAGTGTTGGTGTTGTTAAACCTGTAGAAATATCAAAGATTGTTTCATGAGAGTAGCTTTAACATTCCCAGGTGTCTGCCTCATCTGGCACTGCTGTAGGCCACGTCCCTGACTGGCTCCTCCCAGACATCTTGTTTCCCCAGCTGCCCTGCCTCATGGTTAGTGACTCTTCAGCGTCCATCGATGCATGGGGATCTCAGCTGATTTGTTACAGAAGAGCGGGTAGAACTCCATCTGGGGGCTTTGATGTTTTGGAGCACATGTGCATTTCACTTGCTGAGACCTGCTGCTTCTAGGCAACCAGGAGAGTGCTGAGCAGGCAGCAACAGCCAGGAAGGACCTGGCAGAGGGTGAGCTCTGGGCCAGCTGCATGCAGGGGACAGACGGAAGAGGATGGTGTCAAGTTCCAGGTAGTCACACGCTTTCACATAGGTTTGCACCTCTCCAAATCTGCTTTGTAAACGAGATTTTATTTGGAATTAAATCCAAAAGAAACTGATTTATGCACAGACATTACAACTGTGGCAATAAATATGTGCTTTAACTATTATGTAGAAGTGTCACCGTTCCTAAGTTCCAAACTGAAAAAGTAAAAGCCACCTCAATGTATTATGCACAAAGAAGTGTCACAGAAGTATATTCAAGGTATACTAACGATTGTATCTTTTTGTACTTGTTAATCTCTAGCTAATTACTGTTCTGTTCATTAGCCGTACTAAGTAGGAATGTGTGATACTGTTTTGAAAATCATGAAACTTTCTTCTACTCTAGAGCTAGAAGCGCTGGCCTCCTGTGGCTAATGTTAATCCCCCCACACATAGTGTTTGTCTTGTAGAGAGGGCAGAGGAGGGCCTAGCGCTCAGCCCTGTGCTTTTAAAAACCTCCATAAATAGGGGTCATTCTCTGACTCCTATTCAAGGTGACCTTCTGGGCTATCACTTGTTACCGAGTGCCCTGGACTGTAAAGATTTCGCTTTGGCACTTTATAGGCACCTCTGGTCTCCTCCCTTGGAAGGACAGAGCTTTCCCCAGCTTGCAGTACCTTGTGCACACACTAGCAGGGAAGCCGGCTGGCCCTGATGGGAGCACTGCGAACAGATTCTTCCTCCCCGACTCCCACCCCGGCAGGTGCCCACTACTGAAGGCAGATGCTGCAGCTCCCTGGGCTGCTGCTGAGATGCAACAGATCTGGAGGATGCTGGCAGTTATAAGGACAGATAAACACAACATCCTCGCATGTGTCATCCAATCTCTCAGACACTGAGGCCATAGAAGCTCACCCTGTGAGACAACATACCAGTGTGAGTCAAGGAATTTGGGGCTTTAGGTAGCTGGGTACTCTTTTTCTCTGAAACTGTCGGCGAAGCACTGCACATTCTGTTCATTTGCCAGCAAAGTTTCCTAGATGATCTTTTTGAACCTAGAAACAGTATGGTGGCCTTAAACCACTAAGACTCATTTCCCAGGAGGTGTTCTGCAGTGTTGCCATGGCCCTTTGACTTGGGCTTGTGGAGCAAGCCTGCCCCTCCGTTACGCTGCTATGGTGGTGACAACAGCCCTAATTCAGAGTGCTTCGGATGCTTTAAGAGCTAAAAAGGGACAACAACCTACTGCTTAGATCACTTATTTGAGCTCTTTTAACCATATGTAATAGCACTATTTCCCATGCTGCTCCAGAAGTCCCTGTACCCCTAAATATGGGAGAGTCCAATCAGGCCAGGGATCATTTAGCTCCATGCTAAATCCCAGCTTCAGTGTGACCTCAAGAGCTGCCACCAGGTAGTGTGGGCTCCCTGGGATGTCTTTCCTGGACACACAGGAATCTTACCTGTTCTTTTTCTTTCCTAGGCTGTTTCCAAGAAAGTAATTAAAACATGAGAAATAAGTCCCCCGCTCTCAGTCCACTGCCCTGCTTTACAGGTACTAAAAGTGGCAGCACAGAGCAAGTGGTAGGTGTGTTCTTAAGAGATGCTCACAGCCTTGACAGTCGTCTCTGTACACCCAGTCAGTGACTTACGGCATCTGAATGTGTCTTCACCCTCCTCGAGGGACCCAACACATGAGGGAACCTCAGTAGCCTCCAGTCGCAGCGAGTCCTGGGAGACCGTGTCCTGCAGAGCACTCATAGTGGGCTGCTTTCAGGGCTGAGCTACTGGTTTGTGTCTGTGGCTTTGATGCTCCTTGGCCAGGGCCCTCTCTAGTATCTGTGGCAGCTCTGATCACCACGGGGCACCACTGCAGAGCCACTTCAGTTTCCCTTCTGCACCCACCCCCGAGTGCTGCTACAAGCACAGCAGCACGCAGCACGGGCACGTTTTCCTGTGCTGGACTTAATGGCAAGCACCCAGGTTCAGGAGGAACAGTCAAGCTGTAGCACACACCTGGGCTCTAGGGAAGCAGCGAGCCAGGGTCTGCTGGGCTCCACCTGAAGGTGCTGAATTGTGAGCCCTCTTGTTCACGTCACCACACTGCCCACCACTGTGGTCTTTCATCACTGCCACTGCGGTTTTTCACAAAAACTGAGTATTTTTTACATCTCTGCCTTCTTTGTTCACTCAGTATCATGGTTGTTTCTTGTATGAGTCTTCTCCAAGCAGAGAGCATCTGTTGCAGAACTATGCATCATTTCTTCATGGGCCATTTTTCTCATGACAGACAAAATGTTTTTAATCCTTTGTGAACGCTGCCTTGTTCTTTTGTCTGTAAAGGACAGAAACTACTAGGAGAAAGGAGGATATTTTTAGTATCTACTCAAAAATCTTATGTCCGCATTTCTTTTGCACATGAAGACTGCGGCTCGGAGCACCTTGTCTGACTCCAGTTCTATCTCGTGCCTTACGCCCCAGAGCCACAGTGCTGGGTGAGGGCGAAGGACGGGAAGCGCGCTGCGGCCCGGGGGGTGAAGCTCTGCAGCTGTGTGCAGGCCACATTCTTCTCTGCCCGAATCGTGGGGTGCACAAACCCACCACTGTAAGGACTGTGAAGTCCAGTGACGACATCTAGAGTGAGCCCCTCTGCGTTCTAGGTCATCCTGAACACCTGCAGCCACCTGGGTAAATGGGGTCTTTTCCCAGGAGCCCGGCTGACTGGATGCACATGGTGGTGGAGTGCTTCTGCCCTCCTCGAACATACGTGACACTGTACTATATTTCTAGCTGGCTGGCTTTCAATGAGATTTTCATGTTACTAGGTATGAACATGAATAAACATTTTAATTTCCCTTGTCACACCACCTGTGGAATGTCCTTCATCTGCCCTAACTTGGTTCAGTGTATCTGCCATCACACAGGATAAATACCATCCATTTGTACCTGCAATACAAGAGTGTAAGAAAGACTTTGGAAATGGAGGTAAGGATGCAGCCTGGCTCTGACTCCATCTTTTGCTGGCATGGCTGGGGTGAGCACACCTCCCTCACACAGCTACTGGTGCTGTCACTGCACCTGATGTCCATTCCCCTGCTGAGTCACAGCAAGCACCTGGCACTTCGCACATCACCCTTGTGCTGGTGTGGAAAGCATGTGTGCATTCTTGCTCATGAGGGAGAGAACTCTGTCCAAGAAGCAGGCAGTACCTTTCCCATCCCTGGCGTCCACACACAGGTTTAGTCACAGGGTTTTCTGTTTATTGCACTGCTACACGGGAGAATCCCAGGGGACCTACTCTCACGGATTTCCTTACTTACACTGCACGCCATTGCCACAGGCCACACAATGAAGGTCAGGGAGCTGACTGCCTCTCTGTCACTACTGCACTTTGTCCCGAGGCACAGGATAATATGACTTAAACCCGATACCATGTGACTAAAATCCTAATGGACAAATGCCCTGCTGTCCCTGCTCAACAAGGCACAAGAAGCCATACCTATCCACATACAGAGCTCTGGTACTGCGACCCTGATAATGAAGTGACCACTGGTGGCCCCCAGCCTTTCGGTCAGCGGGACACACTGTGGAGGGAAATGGCTGCCCAAAAGGCCCAGATGTGCAGGGCCCCTGGCGAACATTTTCAGCAACCATCTGTGACATTAACATAGCATGCACACAAGGAACGGGGCTCAAAGACCCAAGAAGAATGAGGTAAAAAATCCAACATCTAGAAGGAAGCCATTGTGAAGATGTAACTTGAAAGAAGAGGGGGAAAAAAAAGAGTGGTTATTTGGTGGGGGAAGAGGTTGAGGGGGTCCCAGAAAGAGGCTAACAGTGCGGCAGCGTGAAGCCTGTCGGCTCCCTCATCAACCTGAGGGAAGTGACACAGCGCTGGTTTCTATGGGCGGGGAGCACGTGGCCATCGCTGTGAACTCCCCTCCCCTCCCCTACGTTAGCCATGAGGGCACTAACACATTATCATTAGTTTCCTGAAACAAACTGATTTGATATAAAATGGGCTCCTAGTTAAGATAGTTAATATGGCCCAATGTAAACAGAGATGGGGCATTCAAGGATTACAATTATCAACCTTTATAATGGGGTGACAGCCGGGTGTGGAGGTGCACATCTGTAAGCCCTGTCTTTGGGGCTGAGGAAGAAGGATCACTGTGAGTTCAAGGCCAACCTGGGCGACCTAATGCCACCCTGCCTGGAGCAAAAGGGAATGGCATGACTAATTCTCTGATAGTCCACCTTTGTCTGTTCGTTAACAAGAAGCCAACCACATTCAGACCCCCTTATGATGGATTACTTCCTACTGACGGCACCCCAGGCCTGACACTCAATGTTATTAAAATTATTCTGATCCAGTTTGGACCTGGTAAAGATGCACTCACAGGCTGCGGCCTGACTCAGTGCCTTCCCAGCACCTCTGCAGTTGGCCTGCACTGCTGAGGGCCACCACCCGCTTCCAGCCACCGGTGGGGCTCTCCACGGCTTGGTCACACAACAGAGATCTAGCTCCAAGAGCCTAGGTACGACAAACACTACACAGGACAAGTCCTCTCCCAAGGACATTCATTGGACACACGAAATAAGGACATTTAAGTTGAGGGTTTCTTAGTATGTACTTTTGAGTTCTGGAAGCAATGCTTCCCATCCTCATTTATATTTTTATAATGCCTCCAGGACCTAGACCACACATGATGCCCATGAGGTGTTCTGTACCTACTAAAGCGACAGGACTGAGCAGGCAGACTGGCACACAACTGTAACTATTCTGGGAGGCTGCGGCAGAAGATCTGAAGTTTGAGTCCAGGTTACTCCCCTTAACAAAACCCAGTCTCAAAACTAACAACAACAAAAAAATCATACTGGACTCTTCCATATCTCTGATAAGTTCCAAATATTAGTTTAAATCAGCAATGGTGAACTTTCTGGAGCTTTTAATGGTAAACAACTGGTTGCAGCATGAGGACCACAGGTTCACCACACTGGATTACTTGAAAGACAGTGACATACTTAAACGCAAGGTTCCCAACTTCCTTACTTGGACCCTTACTAATAAATTTTTTATCTTCACCTCACCTCGAAAAGGACAGAAGCCAGATTAAGAGCACACACACTCCTGGGATTCATTACTCACAGATTCACCTACAACCCAGGCAACTGTTCACCTGTTCAGGACCCAACCAAAACTTGTACCCAAGCCAGGGACAGTGGCACACTCCTGTAATTTCAGCATTATGAGAGGCTGATGCAGAAGGATCTTATATTTGAGCGTGTCTGAAAGTTCACTGCACAATTTTAAGATATCACATAGTTTCACTTGCGTGAATAACTCAAAGTATAAAATACAAAACAAAAGGTAATACAAATGAGGAGGGGATCCAGAAATGCAGCAAGGGGAACAGAGAAAGGGAAATACAAAGCATCAAGATAAATTAAGTACAGGTACCTATTTCCCAAGATAAATGTAAATATGTACTGCAAATGTACCAAAGATGGGGCAGGAAACTCAGTGTGAAGACCCTGGGTTCAGGCTCCAGTGCTCAGCTGGAAACGAAGTCACGAGTGGAAAGAACCACGAAAAAACGTGTTGACCTTGTACTCATCATGATCTCCAAGGAACTGAAGAGGTGCTGGCAGAGGGCAGACAGCTTAAAATAAACAAGGAAGGAAAGGGAGGCACCAGGCTCCTCCCACAGGTTTGACAGCAAAGGAGGGAAAAGCAGGAAAGAAGACAGCAAGATGCCAGACTCAAAGAACCACAGTGGCCTCTGGTTTACAAAGAATTTATGTTCTGTTTTAATTTCTTGAAACTGTGTAGTGTTTACTGAGTAAAATAACTTCCGCTAAACCATCTTTGGACCAGGGTTCATGCTGCTCAGATCTGCTTACACCAAGCCCTGCAAGCACTAACGTCCTGAACATCAGCATTAGCAACAGGTGGGATGCTGGTTACACGAAGACCGGGTGAGTGTAGGTAAATTAACTCACTTCCTGCACAGGCAGCACAGCCAGCCACCGCAGAGTCCTGCTTTTTTGGGAGGATCCCTGGTACCGATAAAAAGGAAAAAGACAAAAATTAAAAAAAAAAAATACTCTGGAAAACAAAGGGAGGAGGGTCACAATTTCAGCCCACCCTGGCCAACCTCAAAACTTAAGACCCTCTCTGAAAAAATAGGAAGTACTGTTGGGGCGGTGGTGCTCGCCTGTGATCTCAGCTCTCTGGAGGCCAAAACAGAAACACTAGGTTCACCACTAGTTTGACTCCAGCCTGACCTCAGAGCCAGCTGAACGAGGTCTAAAGTGCACAGGGAGACTATTTAAAAACAAAAACAAACCCCTAAAATCATAAAAAATTGCAAGGGCTGGAGATGTACATCAATCAGTGTGAACACCTCGGTAAAATCAACAGATTTCCAGGATCCAGCAGGCCTGGAGTGCTGTATTTTATAGTGAGTGCGGCATATCAAAACAGTCAATAAAAACTAACACAACCCCTACCACGGTGAAGACGGAGCCTGGAACAGTCTCCTCACCACACTTCCCCCACAGACCTCCCTCTGCAGCTGCTTCTCTGCGCGCACTTAACCGGCCTGAACTGACTCAAACCCCAGTGGCAAGCACAACAGTCCCAAAGTGTCACACGTTATAGAAGAAAGCCCACTGCCCGGCCCAGACCTTGCCAGCTGATTTCTTCCGCCCGCCTCTGCCGCAGTCTAAGAGTTGGCAGAGCTCGATTGCACCTCATGTTCCTGAGCGGGAAAACAAGTTTCCCTGCAGAGACCCACGGCCCGGCCAGCCAAGCAGCGAGGGCGCAGGCCTGGGACACGCGCGGGTCGCCGAGGACCAACAACTTTCAGAACCGAGTCCTGGCGCCAGCAGGTCCTTGCCCGAGCAGAAGCGACAGAACCGACCGGCCACGGGAACAGTGGGACATCACGGCCAGAAGACAGCATAAAGCGAGGACGCCTAGGGTCTGGGACGCCCAGGCCGCGGGACACGGAGGCCACACGGCCCCGCAGCTGGCTCCTTATCTCCCGTGCCGCGGACGCCCCGCTCAGCGACACCCTGGCAGGAGCGAGGCAAACACCACAGCCGTAGGGGGTCGTCGCGGACCGGACCGGAAAAGGGCTCACAGGACATGAGAAAGACGCGGCAGGAGGAAATAAAAGTTCCGCGAGCCCCGGGACAGCGACCTTCCGCGCTTTACGGCCGGGCAAGGGTACGGCGAACGGGCCAGCGCGCACGCGCTGACGTCAGGCGCGGCCCGCCCCCGCCACGTGAGCTTGTTTGGGTCTCGCGAGGCCCCGCCCCCGGGCACTGGGCCTCGGTTGGCACCTGGTGGTTTAGAGGGTGGCGTGGGGACCTTGCTCCCTCGAGTCCGCGCCCGACCTTACTCCTGCTGCTTCCCCGCTGGCCGTGGCTCGGAGCCTTCGACGGCGCCCGGACAAGTCGCCTCCCGGTGGCGCAGCTGTCTTCTTCGAGGGCTGTCAGAGCCGCCAACGGAAGTGTTGGCCGCCTTTCCCGCGCTCCGAAGCCGGCCCTCTCGGCGCGAACCGCAGAACCGGGGAGCACACGCAGCTGCATTCCCTGCACCGCGGCCAGGCCATCTCTCAGGGCTCCTTCCTGAAAAGGACCTCGTCGAATGGAGACGGCACCACTGCACCTGGGCCGTGCTCGCCAGGTCCCATTCCCTGGATCCAGCCCATCTTACCACACACGCCGCCGATCATGAGTGTTATTGATGGCTGCCTGTGCCCGGGGACTCTGCCAGGTGGTGGGTACAGCAGAGCACGGGGAAGTGAGGCTCCCTAAGAAAGTGACAGGAAAGCCCCAGAGAGCCCAGGGTACTCACTGACCAGCAAAAACTTCCCCTACCACCCGATGACCTCTGGCTGCCAGAGGACTCAAATCCTGCTCCCTACTCTTCTGATCTGTAAAAGTAAACGGTGAGTGGGTCCCCTGCTAGGTGGATATGTTACCCGAAGTTTGCATCCTGCCTGTCCAAAAAAAAAAAGAGGCTGGCCCAGAACAGACGTTCCTGGGGGAACCTTTCCTGATACTCAAATGTGGCAGTTTCCAAAGAAAAAGTTCCAGGTTTTCTCCATGAGCCACCCAGCTCAAACCGTTTCTGGGCATATGAGTGTGGGGGAAACCTAGGGGTCCACAGGGCCTCTGGAGGAAATGAGTTGATATGCAATGTTCATTCCATGTGGTTTCAGTGCATAGAGTACAAAAGTACTGCTAGAGCTCAACTGCCTCCCCACATCAGAATTCCTGGTTCGCTCTCTCTTTTTTTTTTTTTTTCTTTAAACTTTGTATCAGTACCAAGGATCAAACTCAGGACTGCCTGCTTGCAAGGCAGGTGCTTATGCTGCTGAGCTAAATCCCCAGCCCCACATTCCTGGTTCTCTAAAATGCTACTTCCAAAGCCTTTTGCATTTCAGTGATGACCTTGTCCTTTACAGTTGCCCATCCCCCAGGTATAAACATATTCAAGAGAACTGAGTGTTTTTAAGGTTCTTTTGGCTTCTCTTTTTTCCATTAAGTTTCAGGGTTGTTTCTTGAGTGATTCTGATTTCTGTGTGGTGAGCACACCTCAAAGGATCACACACTTGAATGGGTAATTTTTCTTGTGAGTTTTGGATGCATTTAATGTTTCTCTTTTACAAATATCTTCTCCTTCCTTGCTTTTCTCTCAGAGAGAGAGAGAGATGCTAGGAAAAAGAAATATTTGCAGCATCTGTTTCCACAATCATATGCTAGGATCCCCTTTGCACATGAGGAAGTACAGTTTGGAGCGCCATTCTCAAAGTCTGGGACTAGTCCCTTGTAGGCTAGGATGTCAGGTGGTAGATATGGAAAGGAAGCATGATGACAAAAAGAAAGTCAGCTGGAGTGTGAGTTGCCTTCCCTCCACATGGCCTCGCATTCCTCAGGACAGAGGGTGTGGGTAGAAAGTCGGGCAGCTCCTGCCAGTGAGGGCTTTTCTAGCAGCAGAAAATGCCCCCTCAGCCAGTCCGTTGCCCAGGTAGCAGTTCCTGTTGTAAATTCCTGTTATTTTCCTGGAAAGGGCTGGTTGCTATGATGCATATTGCAAGAACCAATCAAAGCCAGCCAAGAACTCTATCTCTGTATGTCCTCTTTCAACTACATAAAAATCTTCCTCTTGGAGCCTTCAGGGCCTGATATTTTTTGGGGGCTGATCCTGAACAGTGCCTGTGGACTTCAAAGATCTGTCTCCAAATCCTGGTTGTCGCTTCCATGTTTCTGTTGCCGTAGCACTGGGATGTGTAAAATGCCACTGTAATGATGATAATGTCCTGTAATTCATTTGTGTTTGTAAGCGTGTAGTTCTGTTGAAGCCCTCTCTGTTCCTATGCAGGTCATCCTAAAGGCACTCTAGGCACTTGACTATTTGAGATCCTTGCTCAAGAGCAGAAGTGTTTTGACAGAGTAATCGAGCATTTCAATTCTCTGAAAATTCAGGATTATGCACTATATTTCAAGGGGTTCTGGAGATGGTGGCTTGTTGAGTAGCAGAGTAGAGATTTTTTCTGAGAAAAACAACTCAGACTCTAGAATTTAACACCATAGACAGAACTAGACAAAAGGATAAGGATTCTCATGGCCCAGGAAGAAACTGAGGAAAAAGAAAAAGAAAAAAAAGGAAGGAAAAATGTGGACTAAAGGCTGGAACCAGATGCTTTCACTGGGGGCGGTCCCACGCTGTGCTGGGTGCACCTTGGAATCAGAGGACTCATGGTCCACTGAAGTTCCAGCTGTCGGAGTTGGAAGTTGGTGAGCCCAGGGCCCTTGGTGGGTGGATGCGGCACAACGGAGAATGCAACCAACATGGAGAGCTGCATTAACCTGTGAGGAGTGCTAGGAATTGGGTCCCACGGAGGGGGTGGTGACCATCTGGACAGCATATTGGAGTTGGGCAGGAAGGACCTGAACCCGGAACTGCAGTGGTGTCAGTCAGCAACCCCAAAGAGGACTGGTGGGATCTGCTTGGGCTGGGTCATGCCCCTGGTCAGAACCCAATAGCCAGGGACGAAACTGTCCCGAACCTGTGACATCCACACAACACAGACTAACATGCTGAGGACACTCACCTGTTGACTTTCAAAACTTGAAGATAGATTTGCAATATGTGATTGTGAAAGAAGAGATCTCTTAAAAATCACAGGGAAGGGGCTGGGATTTAGCTCAGCAGCATAAGCGCCTGCCTTGCAAGTGTGTGGTCATGAGTTCAATCCCTGGTACCGATAAAAAGAAAAAAGACAAAAAAAAAAAAAAAAAAAAAAAAAAAAAGGAACCAGGAAGTAACAATACAAAGGCTAGAAGAAGACAAGAGGATCTATAACTTATAAAAAATGTGAGTGAAGAAGCAGGAGTTAACACAAATGAATTACAAAGGCTATTCACAGAAATAATTAAGGAAAACTTCCCAAGCATAGGAAAAGGAAATATTCAGATAAATGAGGCATAGAGAACTCCAACCAGCTACATCCAAAACAGAGCTACACCCAGATATATAATAATCAAGATCCCAGAAACTCATCACAAGAACAGAATATTAAAAGGGGTCAGAGAAAAGAAACAGATCATCTATAAAGATCAAAATCAAGACAGAGATTCATCACAAGAACAGAATATTAAAAGGGGTCAGAGAAAACAAATATCATCTATAAAGGAAAACCCATCAAAATCACAACAGACTTCTCAACACAAACTATCAAATCAAGAGCTTAGATTGAAATATTCCAAGCGCTGAAAGAAAACCTCCAACCCAGATTGATGCACCCTGAAAAACTGTCTCTCAAAATTAATGGAGAAACAAGATGTTTCCATGACAGAGAAGAACTGTGGGAATTTGTGACCACCAACCCAACCCTACAAAAAATACTGAAGGACATTCTAGAGAGAGAGAAAAAAATATGAGGATTCCAGCAACAGTGGCAGAAAGGCCTCAATGAATGGGGCAGACAGTGGAATGAAAGAGAAAAGTAGACAACAAAAAGTAGACAGCAGAAAAACAGCATAGCAGAGATGAGGCAGAGAAGGTTGGCTATAATCTCTAACATAGATGGCCTTGATACACTAACAAAAAGGAACACAGGCAGAGTAGATCAGGAGATAGGGTCCATCGAGATGCTCTGAATGGGAAATATAATCAACCTGAAAGAGGGTTAATGAACTGAAAGTCAAAGATGAGAAAACAACGCTCTCTGTGACAGGGAACCAGAGAGAAATAGGGGCAGCGCATCCAGCAGCTGCAGATACGCTGGAAAATCATGACACTTTTATGCAGTGGAGAACTACTCAGCTATAAGGAAGAAAAACCTTGAGGCTTTAGTAGGTAAATGAATACAGCTCAAGATCAAGCTCAGGGGTAAAAAGCTTCAGCAGCACCTAGGTAGATAATGGGTTGCCCCCTAATCTAAAAGCTAAAGGAGTTAGTGGGACCCAAATGTACAAACATCTTGAGAAAGGGAAAGGGCAGAAACTGCCTAACAAAGGAAGGCAGAGGACATTGTTAATAGTGTATCAGGATTTAAAAGCCACATTAGTCTTATTCCTCTGTTTAGTTTGATTTTATTCTGTTCCAGTCTATCGACTTGTACCAGATTTGAGGGTACAGACAGCTATGCCAAAAATAGCATGATATACTACGGTAAGTATCCTTAATTTCCTATTAACTTAAACTGAAGCCCTGTATTACTTACACTGTCTTACTGTGACTGATCATATTTAAATCTAGTTGGTTAGATAGCTGTTTTGTCTTGACTGATTTTATTCAAATTTGGTATGCTTGATAGTATCAAGTCTAAGAGTAGAGGCAACTACTCTGAAGATGACAAGATGCAATAGGATACTCATTCCAGTTTGACTATTAACTGCTTTTGAAGTCCTACAACATCTCCAATGTTGTGTATTTATTAATATTGCTATGTAGTGCTATGTTCAATTATATTATGCCTGATGATATAGACAATTCTATTGAAAATAACAAGAGACATCAAAGTAGCTACTGTAGATCATCTAGTACTGTGATTTTATATGTCTTTTTGTTTCATGTTTTTCTAGGAATTTGTTGTCTTATTTTGATCTGTTTTTCCCTATAATATTGAAAGCATAGGAATACATGTAGAGATTGATGCATGTGTAGAACTTCTAAACAGTTTATGAGAATAGATTATATAATGTACGATGTAATGAACAGATACTCTGAAGAAAAAGAGACACTAAGATATCCAGTGCTAATTCTGTAGTGTTATGATATAAAAAATCTAGCAATCTTCTCTGTCCAGAGCGATAATAGTCTGTTTTGTTTCGTTTAATTTCAACCTACATAAAGACATGGACAGCTATTTCAAAGAGAACAAGAGACATTATGGCAACCATTGTTGACTTCCTTATTGTCTGGTCTCAAAGACCTAAAGTGCCTTCATCATTCTGTTCTGATCACTTTAGTACTGTTTTGTTCAGTATATATCCATACTGTGTGTGAAGATATGGAGAATTATTTGGAAGAATAAAAGAGACAATATGATAGGCAGTGAAGATCTCTGGTGGTCTTGCTTTGAAATCTGTGTTTCTTAAATTGTTTTCTTATGATCTGTTTTGTTCTGTTTAATTTTAACCTCTTTAAAATAAAAAATTTTTTTGTCTTTTTTTTTATTGGTACCGGGGATCAAACTCACAATCACATGCTTGCAAGGCAGGTGCTTGTGCCACTGAGCTAAATCCCCAGCCCCTAAATTTTTTTTAAAAAAAAACATTATGCACTGTATTTCTAGCCAGCTGACTTTACAATGAGATTTTCATTGTATGTCACTAAGTATGTAAGTGAATAAACAGTCATGGAGTTCCTCTTGCCATGTGACCTGTGAAACGTCCATCATCCGCAGCAACTTGCTGTGGTCCATTTTTTTGCCATCACAGGATAAATTATACACAAAGCCAGTGTACCTGGGCTATCAAAGTGTAAGACAAAGTTTGGCTTGGTACGATAGGTACCCCGAGGCTGTATTCCTAGCACTCTGGAGGATGAAGCAGGAGAATCACAAATTTGAATCCATACTGGGCACTTTAGGAAATAAGTGAGATTTTCTTTCTAGGTAAATAGCAAACAAGGCAGAGGTTATTGCTGTGTGGAAAGGCCCTGGAAATTCAATTTTCCAGTACCACAAAAAAGAAGAGAAAAGGAAAGGAGGAAGCAAGAAAGGCAGGACAGGTTGATTTGGAAACCAAGGTATGGAGGACGCAGGCCCGTATCTGAGTGTGGTGGTAAATGGCTGTCAGTGTGAGTGGGGAGCACCCAGCTGAATGGAGTCAGCATGGTTCTGGGCGTGGAAGGTTGATTTTAAAGAGGGTAAAGGGGAGAAGGGGACAGAAGGATTCCAGCTGATTTTCCTCGGAAGGGCTTCATCATGGCTGATTTTCCTCACCGGAGCTTCTGCTGTTCTCTGCAAGGAGCTGAGGTCTTCACTTTTGCCTTGGGCATGGGCTCCTGGCCTTTGTAGATTCTTCAGCTGCCAGGGCCAGCCTTGCTGGCTGCCACCCCAGCTCTTTAGCTTCTAGTGCAGGCCCCTTGGTTGATCTCAAATCCTTTAGCCTCCTGGTGTGGCCAGGGACTGGACACTGCCAGGGGCTCCAGGCCTTTGGCTGGACCCTTCAGATCTTAAGCACAGGGACAGATGTTTTGCACTCTTCTGCATTTGACTCTGGGGTGGCCACTGCTGGCCAACCTTGTACACTTTGGTGTCCTGCACCAAATCCTGCTCATAGCAGTGCAGGCTTTTCAGGGGCCTGGCCCCAGCCCTCCACACTCCTGTAAGCACCGAGTCAGACACTGGTTTTCCATGCAGTGCTAGTGGGGCTTCAGAGAAAACCCTTCCCTGCCTCCTCCTGGAGCTGCTATTGCTGTCCCTGTGCCTGCCGTCCTGCCTGCCCTTGACTCAGGTGAAGCAGCTGATGCATGGCACCATTCATGTGCCTAAGTTCACGTTCATGTGGAAAACCAGGTGCACAGGTTGCTGCTCACGCCAGCCAGAAGAAGACAGTGAAAAGAGCAGCCAGTGCCCTCTCCCTGCCCCAACTCCCAGGCAGGAGCCACAGCACACTTGGGTGACCCTGCTGGCTGCCATGCAGCTACTGCCTGGAGTTGGGGTCAGAGCGAGTCACCATGAAACGAACCTGCTAGCCAGGCTCTGTGCCAGGAATGTATCCAAAGCCCTAACTGTGTCACCTCAGCTATGCTTCCCTGAAATTGTGACCAAGAGGTGAGAGTATCTCTGCTTCACTAGTGAGGAGGGTGAGGGTTCAAAAATACATCCTCAAGGGACACGACTCACCTAGAGGTCTTCCATGGGTGAGAGGTCTGCTTGTGAAGAGCTCCTCAGGGTGCTGCTGCCCTGGGATCTCCTGGGAAAACCTAAATGCTTTCTGAGGGAATGGGAAGAACAAACCAGAAGGATGGAATATTTCTTTCTTTCTTTTTTTTTTTTTTTGTCTTTTTCCTTTTTATCGGTACCGGGGATCAAACTCACAACTGCCTGCTTGCAAGGCAGGCACTTATGCCGCTGAGCTAAATCCCCAGCCCCGGAATATTTCTAAAGGGATGTCCAAGCTGGATGTGGTGTGCACATCTGTCACACTAACACTGTGGAGGCTGAGGCAGGAGGATCACTGCAAGTCTGAGACCAGCCTGGGCTACATAGAGTGGATTCAAAGCTAGTTTGAACATTTACCAAGACCAGGTCCCCTCCCCACCACCAAAAATTAAAACAAGAGCTTTCCAGGAAATTATTTTGTTTCCAGAAAGTATTGGATTCCAACTATTAAGAGTTCTGAGGAGAAATGTTATTTAAATGCTAGTTTTATGAAAGAAGGTAAAATTAAAGAAAATACTAGAATAGTTTCAACCCTGAGTTTGCTCTCCATCACTGAAGCAAACAACTGTATAAAAACCAGTCATACTGATGCGTGTGGCCACACAGGCCTGTATTCCCAGCACTCTGGGAGGCTGAAGCAAGAAGACCATAAATTTGAGCAAGAACCTGTCTGAAAATACCTGGGGATGGAGTACAGTGTGAGGGTCCTGGATCAACTTCCATGGCACCAAAAAGAAAAAATATTTTTGTAGTATTATGTATCATTCTGCAGGCTGGGGATATGGCTCAGTGGCATAATGCCACCTGACTGGCAAGCGAGAGGTTCTGAGTATAATTCCCAGTGCCAAAAAGCAGAAAAATCTGTTTATTTCATTCTATTTAATTTTTGTGACAGCCCTAGAAGATAAACTTTCAGCAGATGCCACAGGCAGGGACCCAGCATGGCTCTCCTTGGTCACACCGCTGCTCCCACAGCTGTGTTGAGTGGGGCTCTCAACGGAGCTTCTTGCCCTTGCTGCACCGTGGAACCCAGGACGCTTGTGTGTAGCAAAGGGCAGACGGGTGGCCAGGAGGGCAGCGCTGGCTGGAGTGACCCATAACCAGAGGGGGGAAGGAGCCCGAGCAGCCAGGTGGACTGGACATTATCTTAATTCCCCCTTCCTGCCTGCCATGTGACCCTAAGTGCATGAAAGAGATCTCCTGGCCCACTGAGGGTGGTGGCTTCCACCACCTTGTTCTTTAGGTGAGCAGAAGCCGAAAGGCAACCATGGAGCCAGGCTCCAGGAGCCGCTGTGCATTTTTTTCATGGGCTCGAGACCACTGTGCTAGGAGCTGTGGGGTAGAGAGGGTGGGAGACACAGGAGGCGAGTCCATGAAGCCAGCTGAAGCCACCACACGCCACCCACAGGCCCACAAGCACAAAACCAGATGCAGGCTGTCAGGCCCTGGCTCTAAGGCTGGTTTGTATTGCAGCTTTTTTTTTTTTTTTTTTTTTTTTTTAGCTCTAATAGTCTAGTTACATAGGGATAATGAGATCCCAGTCTTCACTGTAAGGATTGCTTCATTCACTGCAAATTTTGAAGTCAGTGTCATTATTCAGCTCTTCAAAGTTTTTTTCAGTTCTGGGGATCAAACCCCAGGACAGCCTACCACTTAGTTATAGAGACAAACCAGTCCTTTTTATTTTTTGAGACAGGGTCTTGCTAAGACTTGCCTTGAATTTGACATCCTCCTGCTTCAGCCTCCTGAGTAGCTGGGATTAGTGGCATGCACCACCAGTCCCGACACTCTACTAACCTTTCCACATCTACATCTGAGTCCCGCAGGCTAACTGTGTACACGACCTTCTCCATCTGTTCTTTCGAACCTCTTCCTCTTTCTGGCTCACGAAGGGTGGACCAAATCAGAAACCAGGGCATCATCCGGTCTCCAGGCCACCTCTGCCTCCACTTGCAGTTCCTAGGCCACCCGCCGTCCCCCACTGTGGTGGACACTGTCCTTGTGTCCACCCTCTCTGGGGTGTGACAGCTTCCGTGGTGATTTCCCCGCACCCTGGGTTGTGGCATCCTTGCCCTGCACAGTTTTCTTGCCAAAGCCCAGCAGGCCCCTCTGCTTGCCAGCTGAAAAGCCTCAGCCCCTCGGCAGGGCAACACCAGATCCCCGTGTCCTGGCTGGCAGCAGCGCTGCAGGGGTGATGCCCAAGTGCCTCAAGAGTCTGCAGCAGAGGGACCCGGGGCTTCTTGTGTGTCTCCCCTTGTGGGTCTGTAAATTCTCCTTCCCAGCCTGTTTATAACCCTAGCCAGTGCCGGCATTTCATAGTAGTTTAAGGGAATGGGGAGAAGTTGAAAGCAAATCCTTGATTTTTAAAAAAAATTTGACATAGAGTCTTTCTTTGTGCTGCAGCCTGGCCTCGTGCTATAGGCCTGGCCAACCTGTCTCAAATGAAGGGATTACAGGGTTGCCCACCACACCTGCCTTGCGTTGCTTTTTTGAGACACGGTCTAGCTATGCAGTTCAGGCTGGCCTCTCCCAACTCTTCCGCCTCAGCCTCCAGTACTGCGATTACAGACATGAGCCACAATACCTGGTTTATAATGTTTGCAAAGTGTAAAAGCTTACAGTTTAGTGGCTTTGTCAAGCAGAGGGGTGCATGCCTGTAATCCCAGCACTGGGGAGGCGGAGGCAAGAGGATTGCTATGAGTTGGAGGAAGCCTGCACTATGCAGTGAGACCCTGTCTCAAAAAACAAAGTCTTTAAATATGTTTAGGTTGCTTGAAGCGGGCTCCAGCTGCAAGCCTTGTGGACCACATGGGAATTGGCTTTCGACCTTGGTCTGTAGAACCCACCGGTAGGTGGCGCCCGACCTCGTGAATTGAGGGTCCCTAGGCTGGCACTGCCCCTGACAGCCAGCAGAGCTGCCTGGGTCAAGGACCCAAGTTTGAGGCACAAAGGTTGGTGACTCAGTGTGACCTCTGGAAAGAGAAGAGAGTGGGTGCTGGGGAGTAGCAAGTGTCCTCTTTTCTGGCTACCTTGTCCCACCCAAGGCTCTGCTACCTCGGGGACCCACAGCCCAGCTCATCTGGGCTGGTGACCAAGGGAACTTGGGCTTCCCCTGGCCTGGCCCTGAATGCCAGCGTCACCTGTCCTTGGCCTGGAAACTTGAGGCTGCCTTTCCTAGGCCCCTGTGGTAACCAGATGGAGGGAAAGAGGAGGGGGAGGGGAGCAGGGGGCTTTCGGATGACTGCAGAAGCTGGCAGGTCTCAAGCTGTGACACCAACAGCAGGCTGTGCCATCTCCCCCACAGAAAGTCGAGGCCAAATTCCTTCACCTTAGAGGGCTGTAGGTTTCTTTCTTAGAGTCTTCCATATATTATGAAGCTAATCTGCCCTGCTCAGTCTCTTGAATTTTCTTTTTGAGAGGGTGTCACAGCATAGTCCAGGCTGGCCTTGAACTTGCAGCGATCCTCTTGACTCAGCCTCTCAATTGCTGCAATTACAGTCATGTGCTGTCATCTCACTCAGCAGTCTCTTGATTTAAATATTAACCTCATCTAAAAAATAGCTTCGCAACATTATCTAGACTGGTATTGACCAAACGGTTCAGCACAATAGTATGGCAAAGTTGACAGATAAATTAATCAAACATGACAGCAACTTCCTTGCTTGTGGAATGAGTTATTGCAGGTTTGGCTTTATTTTATGGTCCTGGGGACTGAACCCAGGTCACTCTATCATTGAGTTACATCCCCAGTCCACTCTATCATGTCCCTACCCATCTATCATCTATCTATCTATTCTAAAATTGCCCAGGCTGGCCTGGAACTTGCAATCTTCCTGCCTCAGCCTCTTGTGGAGCTGGGAGTGCTGAGATTTAGCCCAGGACAATGTTATTCTGTGGATGACAGCAGTGTTCTTGGTAGTCTCACAGGGACATGGCCTGCGCCCGGGAATTTGTAGCTTGTGAGACATGATGGAAGCAGGCCAAACCGAATGACCCAAGGAGGCTGCTGTGGGATTTTCTGAGAGGCCAAGGACCTGGCCAGCCCTGCCAGCCACATGAGCTGGGCTGGCGTCTCCCAGGGCTGCTGGTGCTGATGCCTGGAGGCTCAGCGTTCTGACTTGTTTACTTCTAGAGCTAACCTGAAGGGCACAGGCCCCCTGGGAGCTGCCTGCAGGGAACTCTTTCCCTGCACTAACTGCTACCTTGTGACTGACGCCTGAGCTTTCCTGCTCTCGAGGGCCCTGTGTTCCTCATCTCTGCTCAGAGCAGCTGTGGCCATCCCCCCCTGTGTTCCCGAGGGTCACACCTGGGCATGGGAGGAAAAGAGCCGTTGTGAAAACAACTTCAGGCAGACACATGGCCTCCAAGTCTCTTCACCCATTACCGCATGGACGATTCTGCAAGTCCTGATGACCAGAGTCACAGAAGCCCAGGAGCAGCTTAGAGACAAGGAATTTAGTTTCTTCCCAGAGGAGAAGGTTGACTCCCAGGGGTTTTCTGCTTCACTCCCAGGATTCACAGGTGAAGTCCAGCAGAGCCTGGTACAAGGCCCGAGTGGCTGAGGCAGGAGATAGGGCATAGCCAGCTGGCTGGGCAAGTGAGTGTGACCGGTCAGTCACACAGACCCAGGAGACAGGCGCGCAGGCTCTGCACCTAGAGCCACTCAGGAAGTCTAGCCTCAACTGTTTGTCGAGACTTGCTATGTAGTCCAGGCTGGCCTTGAACTCAGTATGTAGTGGAGACTGGCCTCAAACTCACGGTGATCCACCTGCCTCCGCCTCTGGAGCTATTGTGCTACCACACCGAGTAGTGCTACCTTCAGTTCTTTTAGCCAAAACCCAAGCAGGTTTTTTAAGGTATGGCCCAGCCTCGACGAACCCTGACCTGTGAGAGACACGTAAGATGCAGCCCTCAAGCCAGGCCATGTCGCTCCTTTTCACCCGCAGTTCTCATTCTGTACGTTTCTTTTCCTGCCTTGTAAAACCAATCATATACTAGAAGTAAAAAACATCAACCATGTACGAACTGTGTCAATTTGAGTAAGAAATGCCTAAGTTGGCTGGGTGTGGTGGCACACTCCTGTAATCCCAGGACTCGGGAGGCTGAGGCAGGAGGACTGTTTCAAGTTTGATACCAGCCTAGTGAACCCATGACCATCCTGAACTGCACAGAGAGACCCTGTCTCCAAAAAGACAGAAGAAAAAAAAAAATAGAAGGAAAGAAAAAGAAAAAGAAAAGCCTAAATCAAACTAGATCCACATAGTTCTGGGTAAGGCTGAAAGGGATTTACTGAAGACAGAAAGGCCCAGCCTGGTTTGACAGATACCAACCAACAGGCTGAAGAAGGCTGCTTCTGTCTCTTTGGAGGAGCCCCAGTCTTCGCCTTCACCTTGGATGTCATCTCCTGGCTTCTAGCGTGGGGCCACACCAAGCTGTACCCCTTTGACTGGACTCTGCGGGTCTCCATTGTGCAGACAGACCTTTGCATCTTTCTATACCTGCGGTGGTCTGCGGGTGGTCTTGTCAGCCAATCTTATTCTTTTTTTTTTTTTTTTGGTCTTTTTCCTTTTTATCGGTACTGGGGATTGAACTCACGACTGCCTGCTTGCAAGGCAAGCGCTTAAGCCGCTGAGCTAAATCCCCAGCCCCCCCCAATCTTATTCTTATATTCTTATACTTGCATATCTTGCATTAGATCTGTTACTCTAGTAAGCACTGACTGATACAAATCAAGACTTCCATATGCAGCAAATTGTTCTTCAGAAATGAAGAGGAAATACAGACATCCCCAGATCAACGAACACTAAGAAAATCTCATGCTGGCAGATACACTTTATAAGAACACTAAAGGTAGAAACTGGGGATTTAGCTCAACGGCATAACACCTACCTTGCAAGTAGGCAGTTGTGAGTTTGATCCCCGGTACTGATAAAAAAGAAAAAGACAAAAAAACAAAACAAACAAACAAAAAAAAAAAACACTAAAGGAAGTCTGAAAGGCTGGGAAAAAAAAGACACAAACCAGAAACTCAAATCCCCATTATAAATAAAAGAACGCAGGGAAGGTACTTTAGTGTGCAAATAGAAAAGGCTGAATAAATCTATTTTTTTTTGTCTTTTTCATTTTTATCGGTACTGGGGTTCGAACTCAGGACCGCCTGTTGCAAGGCAGGTACTTATGCCACTGAGCTAAATCCCCAGCCCCTGAATAAATCTATTTTTGTAGTCCTCACTGATTTCAAAGACAACTGTACAAAATAATTGTAAAATATTTGGGTGTGGTAGTGTACTCAGGAGGCTGAGGCAGGAAGATTGCCACAAGTTCTAGGCCAGCCTTGACTACACAGTGAGATCCTATCTCAAGAAACAAAACCAAACTGTATTAGGTTCCTAACACACAGAGATGGGCTGGGGAGTTAGCTCAGTGGCATAAGTGCCTGCTTTGCAAGCATGTAGTCGTGAGTTCAATCCCCTGTACAAAAAAAACAGAAAAAAAAAAAAAAAAACCCAAACCAAATAACACACAAAAATAAATTTTATATGGAAATAAAAGCACAAAATAGGAGAGAATAGAGCTACTCTGAATCAAATTTTCCATATAAATTAGTATTAATGTGGATTATTTAATTATTGTTTTTGTTCTGAGACGAGATCTCACTGTGCAGCTCAGCCCAGCTTCAGACCGGCAGCCCTCAGCCTCCTGAGTGCATGTGCCACCAGGCCCGGCGTGAATTGGTTTAAATTAAGGTTCATATTAATGTCAAGAGCAACCACTAAGCATGTCATTCAAAAAACGTCCAACAAAGTAATCACAGTGACACACTAGAGAATGTTTAATACCAACAGTAAAGGAAGACGAGGAATAAAAGAATAGAAGACATCCAGCTGGGGGTGGTGGCACAGGCCTGCAGTTCCAATGCTTGGGAGGCTGAGGCAGGAGGATTGCTAAGAGTTTGAGGCTAGCATGGTCTAAATAGTGAGCTCTAGGCCAACCTGAGCTATATCATGAGACTCTGTCTCAAAAATAAACAAACAAACAAGTACGTGCCTTTGCCTATTTCAAAGTTCCTCCCTCCCTGAGGCCTGGCTGGAGGTCTCTGCTGGTGGCAGCAATTGGGCAGGTGTTTGCCGTGAACAATGCTAACAGCCCTGTCTGCTGGCTTCCGGCTTCCTCTTCACACCTGCCATGGTCACTGCTGGAGCGCCGTCACTCCTCAGATGTGTAACCAAGCCCACTCACTCATTGCTCTAGTGGCTGCTGGGACACTGTGACAGCTGCATGTCGTATCACTGGTGAAAATCTGCTTTACCCCACTTGGAAGCGCCTGTTTTCAATAGGCGATCAATGGCCCGCAGCGGCTTGTGACTTGAGTCCTGTGTCACGACATGCGGCCAAGTCACTGGTAAGAGGCAGCCCCAGCCCGAGCCCCAGCCTGGCCACTGTGGCTGAGTGGAACAAACTGTAACGGAATAAAAGCAATGATGACCGAGTAGCAGCTGAGAGGGGACCCGGGGACACATCTCGGGATGCTGGGGCAGTTACTGCAGGGGCTCTATGAATTCAAACCAAATTTGGGACGCACCGAGCAATTATTTTTACTTTGTGGGTGGCCCCTGGTGAGGTTCTCTGCGCTGCTTGAAGGGACGATCGGGCCCACTGTGCCAGAGCTGCCAAGGCAGAGCGCTTCATTCAGAGCAGTCTCTAGGTGGGTCCCCAACTTTGGGATCTGATGGCGATGTGCAAAAAGCAGACATAAAAGGCCCTTATTGCCCTGGTGCAATGATGGAAAACATCAGAGATGAACCCATAGAGACAGAGAGTAGGACAGTGAGATTGGGTGAATGCACCCCTCACTGTGTATTACAGCAGCCCAGGAAAGCTGAAGGTGGAAGGTATGTATCACTGGGTGCTCCCTGAATACCTGGAACATATGCCCTGGGCCAGCAGGAGAAAACCGTGCACAGCAGTGGCTTCTCCAGACGCCTGTGTGGGAGTTGGACAGAGCTACTCTGCCATTGGGCTATGCCCCCAGCTCTTTTTATTTTTTTATTTATTTATTTTTTGGTCTTTTTCTTATTTATCGGTTCCGGGGATCGAACTCACGACCGCCTGCTTGCAAGGCAGGTGCTTATGCCACTGAGCTAAATCCCCAGCCCCACCCCCAGCTCTTTTTGAGATAGGCTTTTTTGTCTTTTTTTGGTACCAGGGATTGAACTCACGTCCTCATGCTTGCCAGGCAGGCACTTGTGCCACTGAGCTAAATCCCAGGCCCAAGACAGGCTTTTGCTAAACTGCCTAGACTGGACTTGAGCTCATGATCCTCCCTGCCTCAGCCTCCCAGAGATCTGGGATTACAGATGTTCATCACAGGCCTAGCTTTACAGCTGCTGTGTCAATGCTGTCACTGAAACAGCTCTGTAGGAGCTGGGGATTTGGCTCAGTGGTGTAAGCCCCTACCTGGCAAGCACAAGGTCTTGAGGTCAGCTCTGTAGTCACCTCTGATTGATGGGCAGAGTCACCTGTTTTGGGACACGAAGCTTGACTCAGAGAGCGACACATTTCCCCTGGAAATAGACCAGAGGGAAAGAAGCTAAGATTGAACCCCACATGCTTCATATTTGTCTGTCTCTAGAATAAGCTGTTCATCGCTCCATTCGCCTTTCCATTAGGAGCTGGGCCCTGTACCCCTGAGAACGATGATCCACACAGATGACAGTAACACCAGGCAAATCCAAGTGGCTGGAGCCACACCAGGCCTGCCCAGTCCTTCACATGGATCAGTTCATTTCAGGCTCTTATTACCCCCCACCCCATAGTGCTACCATGGCCATTTTTTTTTTTTTATTTTAAAGGGAATAAAATAAAACATAAAATGAAACAAAATAATGAGAATGATATTGGTAAAAACAAGACAGTAGGGAGGCCGGGGATTTAGCTCAGCGGTATAACCACCACCTGCCTTGCAAGCAGGTGGTCGTGAGTTTGATCCCCGGTACAGATAAAAATTAAAAAAACAAAAAAAAACAGTAGGAAATCCACAATAGTTACTATATTGCATATTGTTACCCTATAAATAGATGCTCAGATTACCAGTTTAAAGGCTGGAGCAGAACCATCTCCAGATTTATGTGCCAACACAGTCAGAACTTGCAGTTGTGAGCTCGCCAGGGGATGCTCACAGGGCTTTCCCTGCGGCCACACCACTCACAGCGCCACATGGGGTTCTAGTGAGTATGGCTGGCCAACAGGTGTCAAGTGCGCACCTCTGTTTCTCCCTGCAGCACTGAGGCTCTACCCCAGCGTGTGGAGAACCCACATCACCGTTGAACCACTCCTCAGCTCCATGGCGCCATCTTTCAATCTAGTCACTGAGGTCACCTGGTGTCAATTCTACCTTAAGGTAGCACCCAAGCAGCCTTGAAAATCTTCCCAAGTTTAAAGGGAGCTGTGTACACCCCATCTTTTAATGACAGGATTGGCATCATGGCATCACGGAGGAGCGCATGGTATCTGATGAAGAATTTGCATCTAGAAAATATATAACGAACTCAAAATTCAGAAATAAGAAAATCAAATAAAAAGAGACAGAAGACTTAAACATACATTTGACTAAAGATTGCAGGGGTGGCGTATGTAGCTCAGTGGCAGAGTGCTTACCTAGCATGCATGAGGTCCTGGGGTCCAGTGCCCCCCCCCCCAGATACGTGTGCATGCACAAGGAATGTACACAATAGTAAATCAACAGTTAAAAAGATACACAGTACTGTCAGTCATTAGAGATGCAAAATAGAATCACCATGAGACAATGCCACACCCCGGACAGAACGTCTCTAATAAAAAAGTGTTGGTACCTGTGTTTTAAAGAACGACCACTTTGGAAAACAGCTAGTAGTTCATTTGTTTTTGTTGTTTTGAGACAAAGTCTCACTGTGTATTCCAGCTGGGCTTGCACTCACTACACAGCCCAGGCTGGCCTTGAACTCATGGTGATCCTTGTGCTTCAGCCTCCTGAATGCTGGGATTACAGGTATGTGCCACCATGCCTGGCTTGTCTTTTTTTTTTTTTTTTTGGTTTTTTTCATTTTTATTGGTACCAGGGATCGAGCTCACAACCGCCTGCTTGCAAGGCAGGCACTTATGCCCCTGAGCTAAATCCCCAGCCCCTCCTGGCTTGTCTCTTGTTGGTTTTACTGATGCTGTCTTTTGTGAAGGGCCCTTCTAGTCTTGTGCACATTTTGTGTTGGTTTGACTTTTTCTCTTTAAAAGATTTGTAGGAAGGCTCCATCAAGTCCGAATGGAAATCTTAACTTTTGAGTTTGGCGCTCTCTTTGCTCGTTTTTGTTTTTAGTACTGGGAATCAAACTCACGACCTTGTACAAGTCCCTCTCTTCACTCCTGTTAATGGCACCTTTTGATAAACAACTCTTTGATTTGAAATATATATCAACTTAGTTTTTCTAACATAATTGGTTTACTTATTTTGCTTTTGGTGGTATGGGATTGAACTCAGGGCCTCATGCGTGGTAAGCTTCAACCCCCGGCCTGCCTTTTCTTCTTTATTTTTGCTTTGTTTTTTGGTGTTGCATTTAAAATGATTAGATGATGGTAAAGGTGGGGGCTGACTTGACTGGCCCTGCAATCCACTAGGGACATTTACCAACTCCTTTCTTCTTGGGGGAGGGCGGTTCTGAGGGATTAACTCAGGGCCTCCTCACTGTGCTGTATCCCCAGCCCTTTTTCATTTTGAAAGAAGGTCTTGCTAAGTTGCTAAACTGACGAGGCTGGGCTTGAACTCATAATCCTCCTGCTTCAGACTCTGTTGTGAATGGCCAATTCCAGAATGCTGGGATTACAGGTATGCACCACCATGTCTAGGTTTTTTTTTTTTTTTTTTTTTTGAGTATGAATTTACTGTTAATGTCTTTTCACCATCAATACTTATGATCTTGGTCCTCCCTTCTTGCCTTTGTAGAGAGCCAAAAGAGAGAGACATTGGCTACTGTAACACCTTTAAAGTGGACTCCAGGAATGTCACCAACAGCCTGACCTTTTTGATCAAACCCAGCAACCAGAACTTCATTGTTTTCTTCAATAAAATTCCAGCACCCATCATCAGGGACAGAAGCTGTGATTTTCTTCCTGTTCTGGATCAGCTGGGCCCTGACACGCTTCCTGATGCAGAATTTGGCTGTGTGGCTTCAAGCCCTACTTTTTCCAGCAGGATACGCTGGCCTTCAGGGCTATGCACAGCTGGGCCTTCTCATACTGCATATCGTGACACTTCAGTGCACAGACCGCGGTACCTGCCCAACCTGCCAATGCAATGGCCTAGATAGCCCAGGCTGGTCTCAAACTTGCAGTGAGGAGATCTTCCTGCCTCAGCCTGCTGAATGTTGGAATTACAGACGTGGCCCACCATGCTTTTATTTATTTATGGTACCAGGGTTCAAAACTCATGATCTTGTACTTGCCAGGCAGGCACCATACCACTAACGTATATCCCTGGCCCTGTTTTACTTAACTAATAATTTGTATATCTAAAAATTTAATCCCCCCACCTCCCCAAGTGCTGGGATTACAGGTGTGTGATCCATCACACCTGGTTGGTTTGTTTTGTTTCTCTCTCTGTCTTCTAAGACCAAGTTTTACTATGTTGCCCAGGCTGGTCTCAAAACTCATGAGCTCTAGTGAATCCTCCTACCTCAGCCTCCTGAGTGCTGGGATTACAGGTATGCATGATGGGCTCATCAATATCCTTTAGGACAAAACAGGATTCTTTGCTGGGCCCTCCTGGTTACCATGGCCCTGCAGTCTCCCCGGGCCCAGAGCAGCTCTCCTGCAGCACCTTTCACTCTAGGGAGGGGAGCTCCTCAGCCTGGGCTAGAGTTAGGCCCTGCATTTTGCAGGAAACACATCAGGATATCCTGGTGCCCGGACCAGGAGCCGGAGGTGTCTGTTCAGTTTCTGGCAATTGTGACTGTGACCATGACCATGCGGTTGTGCTCAATCTGCCAGCTTTTGCTACGCTTCCCCCCACCCCCCTTTAGTTATTTATGCAGCACTACCTTGAAAATATGTGACTATCACATATTCCAAACACAAAAGAATAAACCAAAAGCTCAGAACTGTCACCCACGTTTCATCGCCTGTTGGTGTCTTGCCAGTGCCATTACTAGGGTAACCATCAAATTTCATAATCCTTTGTGTTTCCTAGCCGAAGTCTATGGACTGTCTCATTTGTCACCATGCCCGGTTGTCTCTTCTTTTGAGAGCCTGGGGACACTACCTTGTCAGCCTTGTGACTGTAAGAATCTGCTCTACGATACACAGGCTTCCCCTGGCCCCCGCTGTTAGTATTAAGGATTGAACCCAGGGCCTTCACACTGAGCTACATCTCCAAGTGCTTTTTAGTTTTTACAGTCTCACTAAGGCACTGAACTGTCCGGGCTTGGCTGGAACTTTTGATCCTCCTGCCTCCGCTGTGCTGAAATTACAGGCATTTACCACAACGTCTGGCTTGGGATAGGTTTTTATTTATTTATTAATTTTCCCCCCAAATCCATTTTATTCAAGGATAAAAAGAAAAAAAGAAGAGGAAGAATAGCAAGAGGAAGAGGAGGAGGAGGAGGAGGAGGAAAAACTACAACAAAATTTCTAAGCACATTGATTGGGGCAACAGTGGTGCATACACTGCACAATCACTTACCCACAGCACAAGGCGCGGGCCTTCCACTGTCCCAACAGCACCTGCACAAACCTCTCTTCAGGCTGAGCTTCTTAGGTTCAGATTTCAGCAGATGGCCTGAGTGATGGGCAGCTCTGTGAGGCCTCCAGGTGAGACGCTCAGATACGCCAGTATCTCTTTCCCCCTCAGCCCTCTGCCGGGGTCCTTGGGCCCTGGCCAGAGAAACGCAGGGGGCCTCTGTCCACTCCCCTGGCCACGGTCCAGGCCTTTAGTCACTGGGGCTTCTAGGGCTCACTCACACCGCACAAATCACTGGTTTCTCTAGGCTCTCTAGCTGTGCTCTCTGGCACCATTATTGAGCCATAAATAGTCCACGACATCCAGCAGTGAAGTTGAATTATACCCGCGGGAAGCATTTACAGACAGAATTTCCAGTCCGGAGAGTGCGATGATGCGGTTAATCTATCTTGGTCTTTGCTCACTGTTTTGCTTAGAACTGAGGCCAAGTCATCTCTGCACAGTGACAATGCTTCTCCCTAGAGTGCTTGTCTCACAGGGCTGGACTCTGGTCTCCGGCTCTCTCCTGTAGCACGCATGTCCAACTCAGGCTCCAGCAGGCCACACACACCTCTGCGGCTCAGGGCCAACGTGTTCGTTCATGGCCTGTCGCTCTGCTTGTTTCCTTGCGGTGTTTGTCTTTTCATGAGGTGGCAGCACATCTGTACTTCCCGTGTCCCCTGTACTCCTGGAGATGCGTGGCTAAGTGACCCTGGAGTTGCTTCCAGCAGGCAGCCAACCCCGCTGCCCCTCAGCTGCCTCAGACCCCTCCCTTCCTGGTTACAGCCTCAGCCTGAGTCCCATGCGTGGTGCAGGGCAGCCCTGAGGCTAACAAGGTCCCACCTGTCTGCTGAGTCACCTGCAAGTTAGTGCCTGTGGCTTAGGTGTGCCTTCTGGCTTTCCTGGAGGAGATGGGTCTGGCCCAGACAGCCACACCTCTCACTGTGGACAATGCTAGTCCTGCCACCAGGGGCACCCACTACTGTACCACACCACCTCCTGTCACAGTGTGGGCGGAAGCACAGGCCCCCACTTTCTGACCTGTGTGCTGAGCCTACTCACCCTAGCCTCTGGCCTCCCGCCCTCCCTCACTCCCAATCTGTGTGGCTCTGGCATAGCACCTGCCCCTCCGAGGGCCTCAGGTCCTGGAGGAGGACTTCATTCGGCTCCTGGGAACCCTGCTCAGCTGGCTGTGCCCACATTAGGAGGCAGAGAGCAGGGTGGCGCGACAGAGGGCTGAGGGTCTCTTTCTCCTGCAGGCTCCCAGATCTGGACTTCAAAAATCCAGTGTCTTCCGTTTTCCTTTGTGATCTGCACTTTGTGTTAAAGTGGAAGTTGGGCATGGCAGTACACCCCTGAAATCTATGCACTTTGGGAGGCTCAGGCAGGATGATAAATTGGAGCCAAACACATGCAATATAGTGACTTAGGGAGGGCTTGTCTCAAAATAAAGGCAGCCCTGGGTTAAATTCCCAGTTCAAACCACACACACAACTGAATCAATGATAAAAAACCCAAATGTCCCAGCTTTTATGGCTGATGAGGGTAAAGACAGCTGCTGCTGTGTGGGACAGCAATGTCCCACCTAAGGGAGAAGCTGGACCTGTGCCATGAAGTTGGGGGCCAGCTGCCCAGGGGGTTCCACTACCCTGTCACTCGCCTTTCAGGGAGACAGCAGAGGAACCGCCGGAGGGCATGAGCTGTGCTGCAGGTCAGGAGGCTGGGGCCCAATGGAGGGGGACGGGCGTGGAGACCCCCCAGAATCTCCCCAGGCGTTGGCCTGTGACCCTTCTGGTACACATGTGCCTCCAACACTCCTACCCAGTAACTATCCAGAAAGGTCTGTGTACTGTATGCCAAGCAGTCTGATTAGACCCAGCCCAAGGTCTGGAGCACAGGAGAAACACACTTTAAAGTCCTCAAAGGAACAGAGGAGACCAGAGAGACCTGGGCAAGAGCACCAGGCTGGGTACTGCTCTGCCGGTGCCAGCCCAAGGCTGCACAGTGACAGAATGGAAGCTTCCCTGTCCCTGCACAGGTGACCTTTCCACTTGTGGGGCAGAGCACCCTAACCCGCACAGCGCTCCGTTCCCGTTCAGATGGTGGGTGATTTGCAAGGGACCTGCGCACAACATGCTGTACACTTTACGTCACCTCTGTGTTCCTTACAATGCCTACAACCATGCTAGGGCTATACAAACAGCTGTGCTGTATTCTTCAGGGAACAACGATGGAGGAGTGCACACTGACCCCGAGCCTGGTCCCTGCTCCCCGTCTGCCCACAGGTGTGTCACTCAGGAGAGCAGAGGAACAGGCCCTGGTTCCAGGCCCCAGCAACCTCACAAGGCTTCCAAAAAGAGGGCACAGCTGACAAGGGCCTCAACCCTGCACCCCACTTCCAGAGCTTAGACCCAATCCGGGCAGCCTCTCCTAGATGCCGAGGGCTTCAGCCACCATTCTCCTTACACAGGGGCTCCAGACAGGGGAGCCCCTGTGCTTGGGACTCAGGAGGCCCCCCAGTCCATCTCCTTCCCTGTTCTCTTCACCACCTCCCCTAAGGCACAGGCCGTCTCTTAAGTGACAGTGCCGACATGGACTGCAGGGGTCCTGGGCTGTGCTTCTTTCTCACCATATACTGGACCCGCCTGCTTCAAGAATCCCTCCGCCAGGACCGGGCAGACCTGCCAAGCGAGTCACTTCTGACAAGAAAGTGCCCATCAGCTCTGCCCATGCAGAGGCAGCAGACCGAGCCATTCCGGGGGAGCCAGCCCAAGTCGGCCCTGCAGGGCTTCCTGCGGCACTCAGTGGGCTCGGGGAGGGCACGGTTCAGGTCCATGAACTTCAGCCAGCTGAACAGAGGGTTGGAGGCTCCTCCCAGTCACCACAGAGAAGATTTAACAAGTACAAACCTGCAAACTCTTTATTAAATTCTCCCATTTCATCTGTACAGAAAAAAATGCACATTATGTTCAGAATCTCAGTAACATCTCAAAATTACACAGCATGAACATGTAAAAACAAGGAACTGCCAGGATTCTGTACATAGAAAGGAAACCCATTTACAAAAGAGGCTTGTTAATTGTACTTTTTTACTTTCAAAAAAAAAAAAAAAAAAAAAAAAACCCAAACACAAACACACACAAAAACCAAAAAAAAAAAAAAAAATTCCGAGGCCCAAGATCTCACGCGGCACTAGTGCACACCCAGCCTGCTTTCATGCCAGGACCAACCGGGCTCGGGGTGCAGATGTCGCGCCTACACTGGGGAATGGCAAGACACGACCCAGAGGAGCAGGCCACACTTCCTCCTCGCCTGGCAGGAGACCCCCACTGGGACCCTGCCCCCGCCAGCCTGTGTGGACGGCCTGTTTGTGCTCTCGGTGATACAGTCCCCTTCCTGTGTCTCCACAGCAGTCTTGGCGGATGGCTCAGGTGGGGGGAGTGTGTCACCCAGCAGTCCACTCACCCACTGACTGAGGCCTGGGTGGGAAGGGGGATGTGCCGCAGATGCCATTGCTCTGATGTGATCCTGGCGGAGGGACCGAGGCGGAGTGTGGGAAGAGGGTGGCAGAGCGGCCGAGCAGAAGGAGGGGAGGCTGGAGTGTCGGACCTGGCCTGGGCCTCCTGGGAGCCAAGGCCAAGGCGCGGACAGCTGGGCTGGGAGCTGGCTCTGAAGGCCCCCAGGAGCCATACTTCATAAACCCACTCAGGAGTGCTCATACGGCACGTAGGAGAGGGAGCATTCCGAGCTTTGAGATGTTTCTAACTCATAAGGAGCTGAAATCCAAGTAAACATACTAAGCTGCATGTAATCCACAAAGCTGCATTCTTTTTGTGGTTCTGTGGCTACAACATGGGGTGCAGGGCTGGCTGACTTCTGAGAGCTAAGTGTCCTTACACACCGAGATGGGTGCACGCCGAGAAGGCCGTTTCGTGACGGGGCGTGGAGGACGGGAAGGGAGGGCTGCTGCAGGAGCACACTGGAGACCAGCTAGGAAACGAGGCGCGGCAAGCCCTCTCCCCACTGTGCCTCATTACTGGGCACCTTCAGGACAGGAGTGCTACGGCAGACCTGCAGCTTGCGAGCACCGACAGCAGAAGTCACAATGATCCACCTCTCAGGAAGGTCTAAGGCCTTAACTACATAATTCCCAAACCGCCTGATAAAATGCAAATGGCAGTGTCCTCACCAGTGGGTTCTTCTATCAGTTGAGCTCAGGTAATCGGAAGACATGAAATCTGACAATGACTTTCTATTACATTTCCCAGGGAAGTGTCCCCGGACCCAAGTTTCTTACCATCTCCCAGGAGAGCAGGCACAAAATGAGACAGCACCTGCATGAGCTCCTGCCAACACCTGCTAGCTCATCGCCCCAGATTCCCCTCGCATGTTGGGATGAACTCACGGCCTCAGACAGGCCAGCTGGACCCACAGACCCAGACCTGGGAGTGGCAGCCACAGGCCTCCCCGGAATGCTGTGGACGAAGGCTTCCTGCGACACAGACCTGCGATCTGCTATGGCTCTCCTGTGGGTACACTCTGCTACAAGGCCTGCCGTGGGACAGGAGCGATGGCAGGGAAGTCCAGGGATGCACCAAGGGAGGAAACATCTCCCTCCCTTCTGTGGGGGAGTCCTGTCCCCAGCATTCTGTTCAGATTTCTGACCCCCACCCCCACCCCTGCCCAGTGCCTCCCGTCCTGGTGCCAGGCTCGAGAAGTCCTGGAAGGAAGCAGACTGCTAAGAGTCTCTGAAACAGTGGCATGAGCGGGCAAGGCCAGACGACAGTGACCTGGTTGCTGTAATTTTTAGCAAGCACCCGGAGCTATGGCCATGGCCCAAATCCCATCAGAAACTCACATTTTTGTTCATGGGCTAGATATCAGGGGCAAAGACAAAGACCAGAGCCCCCATGCCTCATGACTGGCTCTGTGATGACAAACGAGGTGTAAAACAGGTCGGCCTGGGTGGCCAGTGCAGATGACGGCGGGTCCCCTGGGCTAGGAAAATATGCTCACGACCTTTCCAGTCACAGGAAACCGCTCCAAAGAAGACAGTGCAGACTTTCTTGTAACAAGCAATTCCAGATACCAGCAGCATTATCCTTTCTATTCTATTTCTAAATGTGACAAATGTTTTACAAATCAAATCATCAAACCTCCCAATCTGCTGCAGACTGCTAAGGGGATTTCCTGTCAGTTCAGAAAGAACACAAATATGGAGATTCAACCAAAAGGATGCTTTACACAGAGACAGGCAACAACATTCCTCCCCCCAGAAAACCGGAGTCCTATCCTGAAAAGCACACTGCAGTAACGCCTGCACCCCCACGGAATGCCCCAGGCAGGGGGCCTTCTGGGCCAGCTCAGCTCAGTCTGCAGAGCATGCAGTCAGCGTGGTGCTCGCTCTGCAGCATTTCAAGTCTCATGAGACTGAAGAATCTCAGGATAGTTGCTGAGAATCAGGAAGACCCTAAGAGCAGGACTCGGGGACCAGGTGGCTTACAGCTTTCCTTAGTGACTTGTACTACCTAGGCTGGCAACATACAGCTGGCTCGTGGAATCTTCTGCCTCTAGGAAAGGCAGCAAAAAATCAAAGGAAAGGAAAGAAAAACAAAACCACAGTATTCAAAGGTACATCAGTCAGGTCAGATGAGGAGCGTTTGGATCGCCCGATCCGCAATGGACACAGCTGGTACTGGACAGACTTAGAGGAAGACAGATGTTGCTCAGGTGCCGGCACTTGTGGGCTGTGCCAAGCGGGAGGAAGAGGGATGCCGTGAGGGGCCTGGGTCTACAGGGACAGTTTTAGGCACGTGATTTATAATACTTTGTGGACAACTAACAGGTTAATAAAATATATATTATATAAATATATCTCCTACTGTACACACTGCCCTCCTGTGCAGCCACCGTGACGCTATGGCTCCAACTCAAGCAAAGGTGAGCCAGACTGAGCCTCGATGCCAGGCCCCTCTGTCCTGGGCCTCAGACCTGTCACCTCCACACAGGAGGGACAAGGGAGAATGGCCAGGAACGGTGCCCCTGTGAAGCTCTGGTTCCAGAACGGTTGGTGAGTCACCGAAATGCTAACCTTAGCCAGTGCCTACCAGGGTGTGCACGCAGCAGACAGAGAGAGAGAGAGAAAACGGACAGGTCCTCCGTCCTTTATGTGAGCGCTTGCCACACTCTCCCACGGGCACAAAGAAGCCCGTCTGGGAATCTGGAGTGAGTGGGGACGCTGGGCAGGACCCCAGGCCCCTGAGGCCACGCTAAATCTCTACAAACCACTGTCTCTGACCTGTACTGCAGTGGGAAACATATAGCCACGCGGGGGTGGCCCCTGCTCTCCTTGTGCCCTGCCTTCCTCACCCTGTTTCGCGGGATCCTGCTACCCAGTCACTGCTTCTGGAGGCAGAGAACGTCTAGAGCAACGGCACCGCCAGCAGGGCTGACCTCTCTGGGATGGTCGCAGTGTCCTGGGGAGGAAGGGGACGGCTCCTGCTGCCTGCTCACTCAGAATCCAGCCTCTCTCTGCAGATCCACGGATAGGCCCACATCATGACTTTCTCAGCCGCCCCCGTTCACCTGCCCTCAGCCCGGGGAGGCGCACACGGCTCATTTAGGTGATAGCTGGAAGCAAACAAGATCCAAATCAGGCTGGCTAGTGGCTTCCAGCCAATACTCAGTGACGTCCCCGGCCTGGCACGGCCCGACGGTGCTACTGGGAGATGAGCTAGACATCTCAGTGACTGCATGCTGGGCATGAGTGCCCTCTCCAAGTCCTGCCTTCATCTGATGAAGCTACATGGAAGAAATAACCCTGCTGCCCAAGTCAAGCCTGGAGGTGTGTTATTACACACAGTTTTTTCTTTCTTTAAAAACTTCTTTCCTTTTTTTTGGTAGTTTTTTTTTTTTTTTCTTTAAAAAAAAGCATTTGAGTTGCAGGTCAGGTGAGTTGGTTCTGGAAGAATCGGTAGTTTAGCTGAAGAAGAAAGACTTGTCTACAGGCAGGTAAACCCAAGTTCGCCAAAGGCAATCACCAAAGTGGCCAGCTGTGGACACTGCACAGACGGCGGCAGAGGAGGAGGAGGACACCGTGGGCATGGCCGAGTCTGGACGGGACAATGCAGTGGGCACCTGCTGCTGCTCTACCATAGGTGTTGGTGCCACTTCTTAGAAGGATGAAGTGAGAGGATACACTATACAGGAGGGGCTGTACAAACCGGGCACTGGGCAGGGAGTTCCTTTGGTGGTCAAGGCGCCTCTACCTGTCCTTGAGCTCTCGTGTCACTCGCTTGGTGATCCGTCCACACATCAGGCCGATCAGGAACAATATGCAGATGCTCCCACTGATCACAGACAAGATGTAGTTCTTTGATGGTGATGTCATCACTTGCATGGCTAGGTCAGAGAAGCCATCTGCTGGGGCCACCTGGAAGAAGACACAGCAGTGTGACTCTGGGGGACAGTACGCAGCTGACCAGTGCTCAGTCTCACGTGCTATGCAGTCTCATGTGCTAAGAAGAGGCACAGTTACTCCAGTTCCTTCACAGTGACCACCACTGCTAACACACGAACAGCCCCTGAGGCTTTGGACGTGACTACATCTGCCAGGGCAAGGGCTCGCAGGATTCCACCTGTGTCCTATTCACCCCAGACCCCGAGGTGCCCATGTCAGAAGAAGACCTGTGGATGGGGGTGGCTTGAAAACTGGTCCAAGGCCTTGGGGAGTCTCCTGGGTTTTGATTTATGTTCTCGCTCTTTTTTTTTTTTTCCTGGTACCCGGGATGGAACTCACAACCAAACAACTGCAAGGCAGACGCTTATGCTGCTGAGCTAAATCCCCAGCCCCTGGATTTATGTTCTTCATCATGTTTGCTGTGATTTGAAACAGATACATTGAAGCTGAGATGCATGTTCTCTCTCGTCTTTACTTACTGTTACTTCACAATATGCAGCCATGACCCAGATGGGCTAAAGCCCTAGATCAGATGCCCCTGCATCACTTGGATAGTCTGGTCACTTTTCACCCTGTTCCTGTGCCTTCTCCTGTGGACCCCTGCACAGCCTGCTATAGTACAACTAGGACCAAAAGGTTCTGAGAGCACAAGCAAAGCTGTTTCCTGAGCCTCAGCCTGGGTGTCTGGAAGGGCCTGGACCAGAAACACCTGAGCCGCTCCTTTGTTTGCTGGGATGGACACAGAACAGAACCGGGCAGTGCAGGGGTAGTGAGGTTTGAGAACCCCCACTTCCAATACAAAACGAAGCACACCCTGAGTCACTCTGGCCCCAGGAAGCAGTGTGAAGGAGCAAACAGCAGAGCAGGAAGAACGGACAACGCAGTGTCGTCCGCTGCTTCATGGGGGACATTTCTCTCTTGGAAGAAGTGGCAGGGCTAGGGGCTGGCTTTTGTGACAAACATGCAAATACGATCCCTTCCATCTAGGCATGAGGACTTTTCCTAGCTTTTTTCTCTTGCGTTCTTACCCTTGATGCTTTTTTCCCTTTTGTACTAGGAACTGAACTCAGACATCATGTTTGCCAGGCAGGCCCTGTGCCGCTGAGCTAAATCCCCCTGCCCTTTTTTGAGACAGACTTGCTCAACTCCTGGGCTCAAGTGATCTCCTGCGTCAACCTCCCAAGTAACTGGGATACAAACATATTCCACAGTACCTGGCTTATCACTCTTGACCTTGAGCAGATAAGTGGTGGAACTGGCAAAGGAGCTGGCCACTGTCTTGACCTAAGGTCACTTGCCCAGTATGAGTCTATACAGAAGCATGGATCTAGAAACAAGGGACCTAGGCCAACTCACAGCCTCCAGAGACAGTTTCCTCCGTGGTAAGCAGGGAATAATCACTCTACTTACATCACTGGGCTCTGAGTTTCCAGCGGGGTGTTTTGTAAACTACAGAGCAACACGCACAGTCCTGTCTGTTGCCTCCCTGCAGCCTGCTGGCCTGTGTACCACACGTCTGGAAGCCCCCTCACCTCCTGCTGCTCCACGGCCCAGGCCAGCTGTGTGCGGCTTATGGATATAATTGGTCTCCCAAAGGCTGGGTTAAAAAAATAAGCATAAAGTCTCCAGGATTTCTTTCTTTTGTCAAGGATGTGATTTCTCTCACCAATGAGCTATATACCTGGCCTCAGCCACAGAGTTTTAAAGGGTCACTGAGACTGTTTTTCAAAATATACCTACTGATGGGTGTGATTGTGCACATCTGTAATCCCAGCACTCAGGAGGCTGAAACAGGAGTATCACTGTGTGTTCAAGACCAGCAAGGACTACAAAGTGAGTTCAAGTCGAGCCCAAACTGCACAGTGAGACCTTGTTTCAAAAAACAAAAAACATCTACAGCTTGTCTCCCTCAAGGACAAAAACAAATCCTTCAAAGAGATAGGAATTGACAGAAGAGATGGCCCCACTAGAGATCCTGGCCCTTACCTTTGCTGCATAACTCCACATTTCAATCCGGTCATTAAGGCGCTTTTTGCACTCGGGCTGTAGTCGCACTCGCTTATCTTCCAGGGCCTCCATCAAGCAGGACATTTCTGAGGGAGGAAACGGGTGAGAACAGTCTGCAACTGTGCAAACAGAGAAGGACCCCCAACTATCTGCCAATTCAGATCGTAGGCTCGAAAAGGTCAAATCTATTCTTGGGAACCTGACGCAAGGTCCAACCTGGTGAAGGGTGGGACGCAATGCTAGGGGAGGCCTCTCTTATTTTGACCAGGCTCAGAACAACTTTTACGCCTCCCCGGGTTCCCAACTCACAGAAGCTGCCTGCTGTGCCCTCAGTGCTCTCAGGGAAGCTGAGTTTGGGCAACGGTGCGAGGAGATGGTCAAGGTTAGGACTTTAGCTTGGTAAGTAACTCAATTTTCCCCCTTTACCAAATCCTTAGCTCTGGTCACGGCTAGGTGACTTCAAACCTGCAGGATTATCCCTCAACTCATTCTGCCAAGTTTCGGTGGCAGAAACCAGGCCTCCAGGGGAGGCTGCCTGAGGTGAGGCAGTGAATTTGCAACTACCCAGACAGCACAGGCAGGGCTAAGCCGGTGCAGGGACTTACGGCGCCCGCGGCCAGGAGTGATGGCCGCACAGTGGTGTTTGATGTCCAGGGCACACGCTGTGTGAAGAACAGGGTCCACAAAGATGTCTGCCTTACTCTCCTTCAGCATGTTTAACACTTCCTGAAAAGGAAGGGCGTTGTGGAGAGAGCTTTTGTAAAGGAAGCGCATCAGATCTGTTGCTTGTAAAAACTACACACACCAAACGGGGCAAGGAGTGAAGGCCCAGGAAGGCCCAGGATTAACAGCAAGAGGGGTCCATATGGCCATGAGGACCACAGTACGCTGTGGCCTCCAATTTAACCACCCTAAGGGATCCGGCACATGCCATGGACAGCTGGGGCTGGAGGATCAAATACGGATTCTTGGCATTGCTATGTCTATTTTAAAGTATCTAAATGTTTTTTTTATTGCATAATATAGTTATTTTGTACCTTTAAGAAATCTTAAAAAATTGAAATTTGAAAATCAGAGTACTAGGTCATACAGCCTCAAAAGAGAAAAAAAAGGACATAGAACATAACCTCCCACAAGAGGATTCTTTAAGGATGTTCTGAACAATGCAACTTTTAAATATGATTAAACTTTTCTTCTAATAAAGGTCAAATGTATGATTTCATTTTTAACACTGCAAGATAATGCAGGTTAGAAGGCATATTTTGATAAATTTGTTTTTATGTGATGTTTCTGAAATGAACTAAACCTTTTGTTTTTATGTGATGTTTCTGAAATGAACTAAACCTTCAGTTCTATTGACTCTCATGAATGTGCAACCCTTACTGAGAGCCTGGCACTGACACTCTGCTTCGGCAGTGCATTCACAGGGCCGGACATGGAGGTCTAGTCACAGGGTGGGACAGAGCCACCAATCCTTAGTACATCTGAGCAGAGTCACGACCCAGGGCCAAATAAGGTTTGTAAGGAGGAACAACACAGAGTGCTGACCAGGACTGGCGTGGCAGTGCAGCCTATGCCCCAGCATGGAAAGCTGAGGCAACAGGACAGCAAGTTCAAGCCCAGACTGGGCAATGCAGCAACTTAGCAGGACTCAGTCTAAAAATAAAAAGTAAAAAGGGCTTTCTGGTATTTGGGAGGCTGAGGCAGGAGGATCACTATGAGTTCAAGGCTAGCCTAGACTATATGGTAAGTTCAAGGTCAGCCTGAACTACATAAAGAGACCTTGTATCAACAATCAACCAACCAACCAACCAAACAAAAAGGGCTGGAGATTATAGTTCAGTGCAAAGGTCCTGGATTCAAGCAATAGGGGTGGGGTGGGGGGACAGTGGGTGCAGCCTTACGTGGCAAATGTCTGTAATCCTAGCACTCTGAGGAGGCTGAGGCAAGAGGAATACAAGTCTGAGTATAGCCTGGGCAAGTTAGTGCCTTCGATCTGGTCTCAAAATAAGTATCTCTGGCCAGGTGTGGTGGTGAACACCTGTAACTGCCAGCATGCGGGAGATTGTGGCAGGAGGATTACCGCGAGTTCGAGGCCAGCCTGGGCTACATAGGAAAACTCTGCCTCAAAAATGGCTGGGAATATAGCTTAGTTAGAAGACCCTGAGTTCAATCTCCAATGAATGCAAGAAAGGAGAAAGAACACTAGACAGGAAAGCTTATGTTTTTAATTTTATTACTAAGGAGTAGAGGCCAAACATTAAAAGGGAGAAAGGGAAAAAGAGGAGCAAAGCCAGGTGCAGGGATGTGGGCCTACAGTCCCAGCTCCTTGGCAGGGTGAAGCCAGAGGATCACTTAAGCCTGGAGTTCAAGGCCAGTCTGGGCAACATGGGTGTGCAGATAGACAGCTGATTAGCTGACAGACACACACACATGCCCACAGAGCGGGTGGACAGAGTGAGGGAAAACAGAAGGGGGTGGTTACCTTTTTACACATTTCTGTTTTGATCTTGAGCAGGTTGACCTTGAGACACTCCTCCACCTGACCTGTTTGCTCCTGGGCCGCTGCTTCTTCTGCGCAGAGACTGGCAATCTGCTCAGGAGAGAGGAAACAAGGCCGTCCCACTGGGCACAGAAAGGGCCAACGGCTGCCAGAGCCGAGGAGCCTGCTGCACCCAGCCCGTCCTAGACACCAGGGTCTGCTCTGGCTGCTTACTGACAGAAGCCTGGGCCTTGCAACATATGCATCTCAAATCGCTTCCTGGTGGAGCACAGCCCTGCAATGAATGCAGGTGCCCAGGCCCTGGTCTGCTGCACATTGGTCAGCATGCAGAGCTGCGGTGAGTGAATGTTCATGTCAGGCTGCCCTCAGACTTGCCATCAACCAGATTCTGTAGCAGGGAACCAGATGACCCAGCAAACATCCAAAAGCGAATGCTTAGTATTTACTGAGTTTAAAGTCAACCCAGGCTCACAACTTGGACAGACAGACATACACACACACATTCAGAAACAGCCTAGAAGCAGAGATAACAAATTTTACTTTCTTTGCACAGCTTCATGGGTAGGCATCTTTGAAGTATCTTTCGCTGTGATTTCCTACAACTGACACGTGTTGAACTCTTCACATGCTTTTTCTTGCTACGAAGTCAAATAATTTCCTTAAAGCCATTAAGAGAGCATCATTATTTTTCTGGTCTTACGGTGTTCTGAGTCCAGATATAGAATAAGGAAAGGGGAAGAACAGATAATGTGCAGGAAGTGAGAATAAAAGAATATCCTTGTTCCCTGGTATGGTGGCATACACCTGTAATTGCAGCTCTTGGGAGGCTGAGACAGGAGGATCGTTGCAAGCTTGAGACTGGCCTGGGCTATACAGTGAGCTCTGGAACAGCCTGAAGTGCATAGTAAGATCCTGCCTCATAAACACACACACACAAAAGAATACTCTTGTTCAAAACAGAATCTGGAAAAAAGAAAAAAAAAAGACAGAACCTGGGACTCAAGACAGTGGAGAGCCTGGAAGATAAGCCTGCGACTAACCAGGAGCTCCAAGCTGGAGAGAAACAAAGCACAGCAGAGAATGTTCCCCATTGTCTTCCCTAGGCCGCTCTGGCCATGGCTTCACCCCGGTGCCCTACCTCGTCTGAGCAGTGCAGCTGGAGCTGAGGGTCGAGGCGGTAATCGAGCGCCGACTCCTGGATAATGATGCGGATCTGGTCCTCGCAGTCTGAAGACAGCCGCTAGGGTGACGGAGGGACAGCTCATTAGAAAACATCAGGTTTTTGTTGAGCCCTTAGTCCCTGGCTTGGGGAAGTCTAAAAAAAGCCTTGGGAAAACAGGAGCCCGCTGGGACTCTGACAGAGGACATCCCACAGGGACTGAGGCGGCATAAGGAGCCCGGCCAGTTTTACCTGGTCAGCATATCGCAGCTTGAGGCAGGAGATAACTTGGCCTTCCAGCTCCGAATCGTCCTTGGCCTTGGTCAGGATGCCGTGACAGAATTTTGGAATGTCAGCTTTACAGGCTTTCCTCAGCACGGGGTTTAAGCGGTAGTCTAGAGCAGAAAGCAGTAAATACATCATATTTTACATCAGGACACTGCCACAAATTTTAGAAACCCATTTTTAAAAAGGGGACGAGAGCCTCAACTACAAGACAATGCACATCGATGCCATGACTGCGACACTGACTTATTTCCTCGGTAAACATTACTGAACTGCTGCACGGCTGTCAGTGAACAATGTAATTTCCTTCAGAGAAGCACTGCAGATGCCCAGTATTACCTTCGCAGAGGCTTTGCAGATTTTTCTGGCTCTTTATTAAAAATACCAAGGGGATATGACAGACATTTTTTAAAAGAAATATCTAACATGCCTTGTCCATCGACTTATGAGGTTTACAACCCAGCACTTAAATGTCTCTGTTCCAAACTAGGTTACCAGTAATCATCACACTTATGAACCTGAGGATCTTTTTTTCTTGTTTTTGAGACAGTATCTCATTCATGGTGATCCTCCTTCCTCAGCCTCCTGAGTGCAGGGATTATAGGCATGAGTTACGACACCCAGCCCTTCTGTATGTTCTTAAGGGCAGTGTCCACTTTTAGACTCTTCTTCCCCCGACCCTGTCTTCCCAGACACCCCGTGATGCAGAAGGAAGGCACTCTGTCACACCCAGGCTCGTGAGCTCAGGGCAGCAGAGCACCCATGGCAGAAGTGGTAAGGGCTACACCCAACGGGACCTGGAGAACTGGGCCAGAACCATACCTGTATTCTGGGTGATCTGGCGCTTGGTTATCATCTGTTTGCATTTGGGATCCATCAGTTCACTGTTTTTATTTTGCTTCAAGCATTGCAACATGGTCTTAGAATCTGCTTCTGGGCAGAACCTCTGCAAATAAACAAGGCTCTATGAAATCAGTCATCCCTGTCCGGCAGTGAACCCACTCTCGATTCCTCTTCCATCTCTGAGAACTTATGAAAGCAGCGGCACGAAGGTTTCACTCATGTGAACAGCCACGTTCCCTCGCTGCACGCACGCTCTTGTAGGCTTCTCACTTTCTCTCCACAGCCTGCACAGCATTGACCCCAGCCATGGCTATGTTACAGTGCATGCTATCTCTTGAGCTTTACTGTTTTGGGATTTTTAATTAATTAATTACTTAATTAATTTTGGGGGGTCTTTTTGAGACAAGGTCTTATTATGCAGTTCGGGTAGGCCTTGGGCTCACTTTATAGGCCAGTGTGGTCTTGAACTTGCAGTGATCCTCCTGGCTCAGCCTCCCCTAGTGTAGGATTACAGGAGTGCGCCACCACATACGGCTGAACTTTACCGCTGAGTATGAATATGACACTGCACCCAGTGTCCACCCAGCCTTTAAACCACTATCTACTCAGCCCCCATGGAAAACATGTAGGAGCTTCCCACCAACCAATGCGAGCAGGGATTTGGAGTAAGACCATTTCTGTTTGCTTAAGACAGATCTTGCTGGCCTTGAATTCATGATCGTCCTGCTGAAGCCTCCCAAGTGCTGGGATTACAGACGTGTACCACCATCCCCAGAATAAACTGTATTTTTATTTGTTTAATCTAAGGTCTTCAGTGTCACAGTGTCTGATAAACTCTAGTTGGGACACTTCAGCATCAAGCTTCTCTTCCTAAAGCATGTGTGATTATAATCTATTCATTTCTTACTGTAAAACTCTGTGGATTATAGACTTTTATAAAACCTTACAATGCTCTCTCAAACCAGAGCCTGGCATTTCCACATTTTCAGAACTCAACTGTACTAGGCCTAGGTAAAGAGACTCACACTTTTTGAGAGGATGTTTGAAATAAGGTTTTCTATGTATCTTATAGGCTGACCCCACTCTTGATCTTCCTGCCTCAGCGTCCTGAATGCTAGGATTATAGCATATGCCACCACAGTGGTTTGAGACTTCTATTTGTGATGTTCAAAATTATCTATAAAATTTGTTAATAAAGCCAGGAGTGGGGTGCACATGCCTGTAATCTCAGCACTCAAGAGACCAAGGCAGGAGAATCACTGGGAGTTCGAGATCAGCCTGAGTTACAAAGTGAGCTCAAGGCCAGCCTGAACAGCATAGCGAGACCCTGTCCATAAAGACAAAATAAATAAATAAAGCATTTGTTAGTAGAAAAGGACAGCTGGGCATGGTAGCACAGGCCTGCAATTCCAGCACTGGCCCAGGGCAGAAGCACTGTTGTGAGTTTAAGGCAAACCTGGACTAAATAGTGAGTTCAAGGCCTATCTGAAATAGACAAAAGTTTTTTACTGGTCTCAAAAAAATAAAAAGAAAGCTGAAATAAACAGTTGGAGTCTTTAGATTTCTTTCTGTGTATATGTGGACAGATTAAGGAACTCTTGATATTATGGAATATTGAGTATAAGAATAATTAAAGCAAACAAATTGCAGAACCGAAAAATCTTAGTTGGGTATGGTGACACATGTCTGTAATCCCAGCACTTGGGAGGCTGAGGCAGGAGGACTGCTGCGAGTTCCCGGCCTGCGAGAGCTACATAGTTGAAGGCCAGTGTGAATTACACAGTGAGACCCTGTCTCTAAAACAAGAACAAACAAAACAAAACCCATCTTGTGGAGTGTGGGAGATGGTCTGATCAGGACACTGGGTGGTGGCTTTATCGGTACACCTAGGCTTAACCATGGTGATCATCTTGCTGCAGCCTCAAAACCAGTCATGTATTTACTTAGGACTCAGTTCTGGTTTTCCAATTCTAGGCAGCCTGCATCACTGGGAGGGTGTGGACAGATGGCCGGCTTCATGCCGAGTTTCTGATTCAGGCGATCTGAGGCGGGCCCCAGGAACTCACAAGCTGCTGCGAGAGGCAGACGCTGCCGGCCTGGGAGCCCCAGCTTTAAAAGGTCACTGTGTAAAGAGGTTTATGCTGCGCCTGGCCCTTACCTTTATCATCTGCTTGCAGACTCGCATGAGTGTGTAGTCTAGTTCCGGGTCCATCATCTCTGTCTCCTGCAGCTTGAATACCTTCTGGTGACAGCGGTTACTCAGTTGCTTCTTGTTTTCTTTCAAACACTCAATAATCTATGACACACAGAGTTACAGTCAGTGTGGGGTGTGAGTTCTTAATGCATGCCCCCATCGTTCTACACAAACACCTCCGTTCTAGTTCCCAGGCAGTGAGAATCAGGACTTCCTCAGCTCTTACAGAATTACAGCCTTAGGGCCAGTGCCAAACCATGCAGCATGAAAGTCTAGTCCAACTAGCAAACTGCAAAATGGGATAAAAGGGAAGGGGAATCACTCTGATTTCCTGGATCCTTCGGCCTTCTAGGACCACTGGTCAAGATTCCCCTGGGACGCACACAAGGACCAACTCTGACTCAACAGGAGGCTCAAAACAGCAGGTTCAACCCAACTCACCACACACCACACGGGAAGGCACGCGCAGACACTGTGTGTGCGTCAGATCCAGCCCTTGGCCCTGACAAGTACAACCCCCCTGGACAAGCTACACTAACTGGGACAGAAAGGGCGAGTGATGCTGTAAAGGCAAAAGCCTCATGGGACAGATTTCGAGCTAAGTATATATCCTGAAATCTTTGCTTTTCCACACCAAACATTAGCCAAAATACAAACATAAAGAAGGAAAGCGGAGGGGAAGCTGCAGCGCCCAGAGCACAGCACAAAGCCAGGAACCTGCTCTCACACCCTCAAGGCACAACCAGGAATCGGCACCTAGCAAAGGCACACTGTTATCTTACAGAAGGTGACACGTAAAATAAATCAAGAACTTGCAACTGAGGGAAAAGGTATCAGAGCAAGCAAAATAGTAATTCAAAAATATCTCTAATAGCCTCAGAAAAGAACAGAAAGAAATGGTACTAAGAATCAATAATGAGTAGTTATACAAAGTAATAAAGATTAGAAGGCATGAAAGAAAAAATTAAACACAGATGGAGACAGACTCAGATGCTCCCATTCTTTACAGGAATTCTGAGGGAAGGAAAGATGCAGTCTTGTGTGTGCGCGCGCTCACGTGCGCGGTGGCACTGGGGATTGAACCCAGGGTCTTGCACCAGACAGCAAATGCTTGATCACTGAGCTAAACTCAAGTCCCTCCTTTTTTTTTTGAGACAGGTTTTTGCTACACAGTTCTGGCAGGACTTACTTGAACTCACTATGTCGTTCAGGCTGGCCTTAAACTCATGGTGATCCTCCTGCCTCAACTGAAGTGCTAAGATTTGAGGCATATGTAACCAAAACCAGCCCATGCTGGTTTTTTTTTTTTTTAATTGGGACAGAGTTTTATTAAATTGCCCATGGTGTCCTTGAACTTGTGATCTTCCTGCCTCAGTTCCCTTTGTAGCTGGGCTTACAAGCATGTACCACCACACCCAGCTGTAAAGAAAATTTGAAAAACTGACCAAGTCTATCCTAGAACTAAAAGAAATGAATTCTCAGGTCAAAAGAGCCAACCTGGATAAAGAAAACAAAAAACTGTACCTAGCTGTATTTCACCGAAGTCAGCAATAAAAACAGAATGAGCTGGGCACGGTCACACAGCCTGTGACACAGCAGCTCAGAAGGCTGAGGCAGGCGAATTATCAAGTTCCAGCCCAGTACAAGCAATTTATGAGACCTTGTCTCAAAATAAAACATGAAAAGAGGTGGGGACACAGATCAGTAGTACAGCACTTTCCTAGAATAGATTTAATCCTTATTACCACAAAAACTCAAACCAAACCAAACCCTACAAAATACAAATTTATCAGAAACAGATTGCCTCACATTTTGCAGCACCAATGATGGATACAAGATAATGCAAGAATTATCTCAGAGGCTAAAACACCATAGCACTGTCTTTAACGAAGAGGTAGTGAGAAAACATTTTTAAAAAAATCACTACTTTGAAGCCAGACATGGTGGTGCATGCCTATAACTCCAGTACTTAGGAGGCTGAGACAGGAAGACCAATGGAAGTTCAAGGCCAGCCTGAACTGTATAGCCAGACCCTAGCTCAAAAAAAAAAAAGTCCATCCCCAGTACTGGAGAAAAAAAAAACAAATTTCCTAGATGATCCGCGGGCTCTAATTAAAAACTTTTGTGTGCCAGCTGGGTGCAGCTGTCTGTAATCTCAACTACTCCAGGGGTTCAGGTAGGCGGACCCCAGTTTCAAGACCTATCTCAAAATAAAAAGGGCTGGGGGTGTCGCTGGTAGTTATCTGGTGCAGTGGGATAACCCTGGAGTCCTGGAAAGCTATCGAGAGGAGAAGGCACTTGAAAGATCACTAGGAATTCTGAAGGCAGACATGGTGGGCTGGGATCAAGTCACTGGAAGAGGAGAATGAAAAGGAGACAGGGAAGCACGGGGAGGAACTCCAGGGAGACCAGCCAGAAGGGCCCGAGGCTCCTGATGGCGAGTTTTGTATTACGACACTTCCACACCACCTCTGCAACTGAAAGTGTGCAGTCACCTGAGCGTTGCCGTACTGCACAGTGGAACAGTGGTTCTTGATGTCGCTCTTGCAGGCTTCATAGAGATCCGGCTCCAGACGGATGTCTTCTGTCTGCACAAAAGGCAGCAAAGGACAAGTGGGCTTACTTCAAGGTGGAGACGGCAAATGTCCCGCAGACCTATGTGCTGACTGCCACATCTCCTGCACGTACCAGGAGAGCTGGGATTTATTCCCAGTCCTCCCAAATATCAACACGGCCAGGAGCCTCTTCTGCAAAATGAAATACTGTGCCCACCCTGAAATGCCATGGCTGTTCCTGACAGGACTAGAGAGAGATAAAGGTAGCATTACGTAAAAGCCACTTCTCAAAGTTAAAAGCTCTACGTCAGGAGGGGTCCATGCTTAGTTTACTGTTTTACCACAGTCATCATTCAATCATGGTGACTTCTGGGACATGCATGGTGTTTGGTCTCCATTACTAGTTTTGCTCAGAGTGAAATGGACAGTATGATCCACAGCACAAAACATGGTAGAATTATTTGTAGCACAGTTTGGGCTTGACCTCACAGGAAAAGTCAACAGCCTCCTGTCTGGTGCACTCCGTGGAGGCGTCTGCAGACCCATCTGCCTGGGGAAGCCTGGCTCCTTAGGCCTCGGGGTGCCCCTGGGGATGGCTGCCAGTTAGGGGATGGGCACGGAGCTCAAGCTGCCACAGAAAAACTGAAGGGAAGTACTTTATTTCATGGCAAGGGAGGGTTCTCTCTTCTCTCCTTTTCTTGCTGGAGACAAACAGTAAAGTAGGTGGCTCAGCTGTCGCAGGCAGCCATTATGCAACCATGAGGGAAACCAGCCTTGGGGTGGACACCAATACTACCAGAGTAGAGGGGAAGACCCTCAATACTTGATGATATGTTCATCCAATGACTGCATCATATACTTACTTCCAGGGGTGTGTGATTTTTAAAAAAATTTTTTTTAAAACCTAGTTCAGGGCTGATCTAAACTACACAGCAAGACCGTTTCAAAAAACCAAAAGGAAAAGAGAAGGATCTCACTATGTAATCCAGAGTGGCCTTATACTCACTATGTATACTTAATGCAATCCTCCTGCCTCAGCCTCCCAAGTACTGGGATTACAGGCTTGTACCAACACAACAGCATATATGTCTTATTCAAAATCAAAACAGTGAAAAAAGAAGGTAATTGGTAAATTTCACGTGGTAAAATTTTACGTGTGTGATTCTGTGTCTCATCCATCAAAACAGCAGCTAGTCTCCCAGCTGGCCCCACCCCACCCCGGCCCCTCGGGGTTCCAGGCACCATTACCATTTCCAGCTCCTCCACGCGCAGCTGCTTGCGGCACTTCAGGGACACCCGGTGCTCCTTGGCTTCCTGCAGGGTGTCGTTGCGCACAGTGGTGCTCAGGCAGATCACCACGTCCACCCTGCCAAGCAAAGAAGGTGTGAGACTGGCCGGCGCTGTGCTGGAGCAGGGGCGCTGCCAGGACTCGGAGGACACCATCTCCATCAGCTTTCGGCATCTTCCCTGAAGTCTCTCTCTCTTCAAGGGGCTAAAAGCAGTGCTTTGACAGTTTCATTGAACAGTCACCCCACAGCCATGAGCAGTGACACTGACAATTTAGATGTGGCAGAAAAAAGCCATACAGTGTCTGCTAAGGGAAAAGGTGCAGGTTCTGGACATAAAGCAAAACTACATGCAGAAATTCCTAAAACATACCAGAACGTGCTCGCGGTAAAATAGTGAAAGGCAGGCAGAATAGGAAGCGATGGCATGCATGTAACTATTATATTATATAGCACACTGTTTTCACTGGTCTACCAGATTTCATTCTGAGACCGGGTCTTGTAAGTCCTCAGCTGTGGGGGCTACCATTCCCAGATATTTTACTATTCTTATTCCTCTCCTCTCCTATTGCGTCTCCTTTATAAATTAAATTCTGTAAGAGGTCTACAGGTACAGGAAAAACCCGTACACATAGGGTCTGGGATGATCTGTGGCCTTGGCCCTCTGCCGGGGGCTGTGGAGCATGTCTTGAGGATAAAGGGCCCCACAGCAAGTCAGGGAAGGCAGCAGCCGCAATGCCCCTGATGGCAGACTCAATGTGCCTGAGGACAGCTCGAACCTGCTTGTTAAAACACATGCCCTGCTCGCCTCGGGGACTGTACCTTTGACACAGTGTGGAACTCAATCCTGACCGATTTAGAAACCTGGGGAAAACAGGAGTTTGGTTTCTGAGGGGAAATGTGCCTTCTCAAAAAGCTGCAGGGAAGCACCAGAGCATCTGTGCTGTCAGGCTCCTCTGTCTCTTCATCAAGATCCAATTCTGCAGCGCGTCAAGGTTCTGCTTGCTCGCTATGTATCTAATTCAGTGTGAGAAGAGAATGGGACGAGGCTGGGAGGAAGCCAGTCACCTCGCACTTACACTGCACTTGCTTCTGTAAGTACACAGCCTTCCTCGCGATGAAGACCTGGGAGGCAGTGGCCTCACGACCAAAGGTGACATGTGGAGGCACTCACACAGGATAAAAGGAAAGAAGCAAAACAGATTAGTTAAAAGTTACGTACTTCTTCTTTATGTTGGGACAAAGTTTCAACACATCCTCCTTGCAGGCCATTTTGAACTTGTAGGAGAACCGAAAATCCTTCATCTGCACCTAAAAGAGGAGGAGAAGGGAATCAGAAGCTCTGTGATGAGCTGAAGTCAGCAGTGGGCGTGAGGCAGGCCCAGAGCCCTCCAGCCATGCGCTGCTCCCCCGAGTGCGCTCCAGACCGTGTGTGGTGCACGCACTTTGCCGGCTCCTGCAGCGCTCTGTTCCTATGAAGAACTTTTTCTCCTTCGCCCTCCAGCCTGCCTCAGCTGTCTTCCCCTTGAATTCCCAAGACTGTGCAGTCATTTTATATTCTGGCATTGGAATCCAGATGCCATGGGGCATCACGCTCACTCATCCTGGGGAATGCAGGCTGGCTGCGCATCCCAAGAAGTCCATTACCTTCAGACAGATCTCAGTTCCTTGAAGGAAATGCATGCTACTCTGAAATACCTTTTATTCTCCTCTCCAGTCCTAAGATGTACTGAGCTACATCCCAACTCTTTTTATTTTTTGCTTTAAGACAGGGTCTCATGAAGCTACCCAAGCTGGGCTCCTACTTAGGATCCTCCTATTTCAGTCTCCCAGGAGGCTAGGATTACAGGTGCGTGCCACCATGCAGGGTTGGAACACTTCTTTTATCACACTTCTTTCATTACACTTGGTCTAACCTAGTTTTTTTTCATTTTTTGCAGTGCTGGGATCAAACCCAGGGGCCTCACACACACTAAGTGCTTTCCTACCAAACGACATTGTTGGTCCTTTGTGTATTGAGATAAGGTGGCCTCAAACTTGTGAATCTTTTGCCTCAGTCTCCCAAGCAGCCAGGATTACAGGCACGTACCATGGTGCCATCGGTCTAAGTTTCTTATTCAAATGCTGAATCTGAGTTGTATGATTTAAAAGAAAGAAGTTTGGCACAGGAAATCAACAGGCAGGTGTCACTGACCAGCTGGAAGTGGGTGACTCCAATGGCACACTTCTCGTTCATGTCCTTCTGGTGCTTGTTCTGAATCAGACACTCCATCAGATCCCCAGAGTCTATCTGGTTGTCTGCCACATCCTGAGGAAGATAGCGAACACTTAAACTGCACTTGTAACAATTAATGATGACACCTGTACCTCAGACCATGAAAAAAAGGAACATGACAGATTCTGGAAGCAATCACAAAAATGACATGTTATAAATTATTCCCAATAAACCTGAGAAACCAGGAAAGTTAAAAATTCACTGGACTAAAGTTTACACAGCAAATTTTGCTACAGGAGGCAAGCATCTGTACTATAAGGGATTTTACGGACTGATGCCAACAGCTGGCTTGTTTTTTTTGGCATCAGAGATTGAACTCACAACCTTGTGCTTGCAGGCAGGCGCTGTGCCACTGAGCAAAATCCCTGGCACCAATAAGCTGGTTTTTTGGTCCTATCTACCATGGTCTCCTGTGGTGAGAACCTAATTGTGTCCACAGTATGTTTCACCTCCACACTGAAGGCAGTTCACTGGGTGACACACAGACTCATCCGAGGTAGAAAGGAGACAACTGGATGCAGTATCACCATGGATAATGCCTAGGAAGCAACCCTGCCAGATTACTGGGAGCTTCTCTGCTGTGTCTTTCTTCTAAAGGGCATCTCAAGCACAGCTGCTACCCACATCTCTGCTCGCCTACAAAGGCTAATTGAGCAAACTCTCTCAGCACAGTGATCCTTGTCTCTCCATCCTGTAACAATTCCAACTTGTACTTATCAAGGCTAACTATCACAGTTTGGGGAAATGAGGCTGCAGACAGAGACGATCCACGATCCAACACCCTTGGGGTCAGAGTCCCATTGAAATCTAACCCTGCTCCTCTGGGCATTACTTACGTGGCAAAAGTTCTGAATGATGGGCTCACAGGCTCTCATGAGCAAGGCTTCTATTTGAATATCCTGTAAAAGATTAAATACACGGATCATTTTGCTTTCAAAGAGTGGGGAGTTCAGAGGTAGCAGTTTCTTTTCAATCAGCAGCATGGATGAGCAAATAGTCTAATAAGTACATTCAAAAGCTCCTCTAGTTTTTAAGTTAGATGGTCCCAGAATATGTAGCAATAATATCAGAGCATGAAAGGGCTGTGGCATTTTTGGGAAGCACTAAATAATTCAAACTGAAAACAGTGGCAACTGACATCTCTTTTGTTACAAGTTTGTGACCAGGTTGTCAGCAGGTAGGGAGCACCCGCGTCAGGGGAGCACCATCTCTGTGCCTGTGGCAGAGTGGCTGGAATACACTGCTGCTCGAGGAGCCTTGCCCAGGAGACAGGGTCACACTGAACCCCAAGCACAGAGGGATGGGAGGGGAGAGGTCAGAAAACAAGAGGGGCAACAAACTTTTAAAAACTAGAAAGCAAATAACTAACAGAGAAATTAATTTTATATCCTGCCAATTTGGAGAAGTCAAGCAGTACTACATGGTGTATGGTGGAAAATGTAGCAGTTCCTCATTTTTCTGATTCTCTCCCCACAAAATAATATTTTTAGCTGCCTCCTTGCCACAGTAATAGTCTATTTCTGAATAATGCCTATGTTTAGGAGGTTTTTAAACCTCATATTTTACATAGTAGTGGTTTTGAGAATGGAACGGGAAGAACCACGTGCTCCATCTTCCATATGTAACCAGCAGTCCTCACTATAGTAAACACGTGAACATTACACACAACTGAATTAGGAGGGCTAAGGACGAAGGCTGTGTGGGTCACTCCAGGACGTGACCCGGAGATTCAAGGTGCCGCAGTTATCCCATCTAGAGGGGAGGCGGGCCTAACCACTGTGATACCCTCCACAGTGAAGGAGGCTGAAAGGTTGAGTGGATGGAGTACTGTCCAGAGCAACAGGAAGGGTGGGGAGCCAGCTCGGGGAGAACGTGAGTAGGCTCCTTCTGCCTGGCAGAGATCCACACTCTTGAGAGTGAGGACACAGTGGAACAGAGCATGCAAGGCCAGGCTGCTGGGCCCTCTCCTCCCAGGAGCCGCACACCGTGTACCTCCGACTCCAGCTCAGTGAGGTTGCCCACTATGTCTCTGCACTCCACGGCCAAGTCATCCAGATGGTCTTGGAGGCACTCAAGCTCCTGCACATGGATAGGAAAGCAAGTGTAATTTAGGCCTCAGACTCCTGAGTGCTAGAATTATAGACATGTGCCACCACATTTAGCTTCTTTTAAAACTACCTTGCTGAACAGAACAGCTTTATTTGATTCTCCACACTCAGATTGTTGAGAAGATAATTATTTGATATAGCAGGGTGATAAAGAGGGCCAAGGGAATACAAATCCCACGGAAGGTCAAATCTGCAAGTTCAGTGACAGCCAAACCTCTAGTGGCCTCAAAGTCTAAAAACTGCACCAGGTCTTCTATATCACTTCATCAACACCCTGCCATCCCTTTTTTTGTTTGTTATGCTTTGGTTTTGTTTTTTTTGAGACACAGCCTTGCTATGTAGTTCAGGTTGGTCTTGAACTCACGGCAATCCTCCAGCCTCAGCCTTCCAAGTGCTGGGACCATAGCTGTGCACTACCATGGCCAGCCTGCCATTCCATTTTTAATCTGTACTTTGATAATTTTTACCTCTCATTTTAAATCTGTACTTTGATAATGACCATTGGCAGGCATGAGGTTATGGTGAGGTGTTTTTTTTTTTTTTTTTTTTTTTTTTTTTAAATTCCTGGTTTAAAAAAAAAAAAAAAAAACCACATAGATTACATTAAGAAGACTCTTTATGGACAAAACAGACAGGGACTGAGGGCCCAGAAAATAGGCACAGAGCTGAAAGTTTTTGCAAGTCAGAACTGAGATTCTAATCCAGCCCACAGCAAAAGGATTCTGTAAGGGCAATTGCAAAAACAAGTGGGCATATTAGGGTTTGGATATTTAAAGCTATTTTGTCTGAGTTGGGGGAACCTGCTGCCTTAATTCTACCACCATTCCTTTTTGAAGTTTAGAGGTTTGGATATAACATCAGCTCACTTTCTCAAAGAACATCAACAGCTGTTTACTCAGTTTACTGATGTTCTGCAAGGCACTCTGTTTAGAATTAGAATAGAAAGGGAGGAGCGAGGTTAGAGGAATTACACAACAGTCTGAATGGGGCAGGGCCTGGGAAACATCACACTTGAGAGAGTATAACAAGTAAATGGCTACGGGAAACATTTCAGTCACAGACCCGTCTCTCAGCTAGGCTTAGCTTCTTTCGGTGACAGGCTGCAACTCTAGGCATTTCCTCGAGGTTTACGGCACAGAGGGGCTGAAGCAAACCGTTTCCTGGGATTCTGAATGAATCACAACCTTGTTCCACTGGACTGAGGCAGCAGAAAGCCAGACCACAGGCATTTTCTAACAATAAGCCCAACAGAACAACTACAGCAGGCTTTCCAAGCAGACTGCTGAAAGAGAAATTCCTCCACCCAGCACACCTGGGCAAGCAGTCGTGTTGCTTCTGTAAAAGGTCCAGTTCCTCCTACGCATGTGACTGTTCAACACTTTCCTTCCAGAAGGAACACTGCCGTGGTACAAATAGAGCCTGGAAGCCCAAGTTCACCCCTTGTTCTAGTGCTAATATGGCTTTAAATGAGTAGCTAGCAATCCGTGTTCATTACCCTTCTTCACAATGAAAGACATGCTGACTTCCCAAGGAATATGCTGCTCTGCACATGTTCTTCCTGTCCCCCCAACCAAGCACCCTTCGCAGCACGCCCGTAATCCTCGGGAGCTACTCCTCTGAGCGTTCCTAAATGCACAGGGTTTGATAAATGGACAAATGCCTACTCCGGATTACACTTGACTTTTAGGGAAGGAATTCAACGTACTTCTTTGAGACTCAACTGGCCAGCTAAGTTTACTTCCATGTATCTTTTTTTATTTGTTCTGCTTTTTGAGACAGGGCTCCCTCTGCAGTCCAGGCTGGCCTCGCCCTCACGGTGATCTTCCACCTGAATGCTGAGATTTCAGGTGTGTAGTGCTTGCTGTTCTAGGGCATGCGCCCTCAGCATGCACACAAGTATATACGAATAAAGTCTGTATCTCACAAGGACTTAAGAGGGCTTGTAAGAAGCACGGGGGGAAAGAGAAAATGGCAACAGAAAATGAATTAAAAGTGAGTAAAAAAGAGGAAAGAAAAGGAAAATGTGTTAAGGAGAGTAGGATGAGGCCAGTAGTGAGCCTAGTACCAAGCTGCCATACGTTTTAGAAGCAGGCCCTATCTTTGGCTCTAAGTTTTCTAAGGAGCAACATAAAGAGGGAAAATAATTATAAAACATAATGATCATAATATAAAAGAGTTGCTACTTAAGAAAAATGTAACTATTCTTTCCGTTTTTTTTTTGAAACAGGGTCTCATTATGTATTTCAGACTGGCCATGGACTCACTACATAGGTAGCCCAGGTTCTCCCTGCACTCACAGCTATCCTCCTGCCTCAGCCTCCCAAGTGCTAGGATTAAAGCCATTTACTACCATGCCCAATACAATTATTCTTTTTTTAAATAAACATCTATTATAGGCAAAACAAAACTTACCCATACTATATAAAAGTGTCTATTCACATTTTTTTAAAGAGGAGAATACATTTATTGAGAAAAAGAAGGCTTCTGTCCAAGAGAGACAGAAAGGGTCCCCAGCAGGTTGCCCCTCTATTCACATTTGTACATTACCATTTTTAACAGCTTGACATAAACTCTACAATGTCTTACAACACATGAAACGATATTCAAGTTACTGGGCAATAACCACAAAAAACATACAGCAGAAGCCTCAAGTGAATTATTCTTGATATAAGACCAAAGAATACTTTCCTAAGCACTTCGTCTAGAGAGAACACTCAATATAACAAATCCCATCTGTGAAGCCGGCACTGAGATGCACTTCAATGTGTGCCCCACATAAAACGCTGCTGCTGCTAGCATGAAGCGAGCGGGCTGCCTGCCACCTACCTGCCCGGTCTCTGTTTTCTCACTGCACCACTTCCCCAGATCTATGAGGCACTTATCCTGGAGGGCGGGGTCCAGCTTCACATCCATAGCGCGCTGGTGCAGGATCCTCTGGACTTCGGCTCTGCATTCCCGAGAGAGCTGGGCAGAAAACAATGGCAAAAGGGTTTAAAGGTCACAAAGCAAATACATGGAGCCTCCACACAGAGCAAAGCTGTTGTCAGGGAACTAACAAACAACCCTGCAGTTTACAGTGGTGCTTTAGCTCACGAACTTCTTTCCATGATTTTGGTCCCAAATCAAATTGGACAAGAACCGAATTAAATTTCCCCATAAGGTCAACATTAAACCTAACCACCGAATTGGATTCAGTTCTCATCCAATTTCGTTTGCAACTAGACTCATGGAAAGAATTAAGTTCATGAACCAAGGCACTAAAGTAATTTTGCAAATTTTATACCACAATCACTTCTAGAATAAGAATTAAATGTTCCAGAACTCTGCTGAAGTCCCTATCTCTAGGACTGCAATTCTTATATTGGCATTTTCTGATACACTATAAAAAACGATATGCTTTTCTGAGAATATCCTGAGGAAAGTGAACTGGATTTGTGCAGATTAGCTTAGAGTTTCTGTTTAGCAAAGTTAACTTGCAACTCTGTGCACATGGATACGTTAGAGCCAGTGCAGGTCACAGTACACACAGCTTAGGGAGCACAGAGCTCAAGCTGCTGCAGGAGCCCCCATCACTACTGGTCAGGACCAGACTCTTCTAGACGTATGCGGGATGCACAGAGCAAGAAAAGCTGACATTTTTTGGAAAGGCCATAAGAAATCTGTCACTGCAGTCTCAGTTTCTATTCTGGAACAGTCCGCATGCCAGGTGTAGAGGACAGACCTGACACCTTAGTGGGTGGGAGGCTTCCTATGAAGTCATAGAAGGTTTTGAAACCTGACAGTGACTTGCACAACATTGTGAATGTACCAAATACCACAGAAGTTTTCTCTTTAAAATGGATAATTTTAGGTTATGAGAATGTCACCTAAATTTTTTTTAACTCCCACCTCACCTGGGCCTCTGTACTGAGCTACATTCTCAGCCTTTTTTTTTTTGAGACAGGGTCTCACTAAGCTGGCCAAGATGGGCTGGGGTTACAGGTGTATGTGACCATGTGTGGCCTAACACTTTTTTTTTTTTTAAAGCTAATGCAAGCTGGATGTGGTGCAGCTGAAGACAGGAGGATCATTGTGAGTGTGAGGCCAGCCTAAAGCCTGTCTCAGAGAGACAAAAACAATTAATGCAATTAGGGCTGGTGGCACATACCTTTAACATGAACCCTCTGGGTGTCTGAGGTAGGAGAATCACCATGTTCAAGATCAGCCTGGGTAACTTAGTAAGACTGTGTCTTACAACAAAAAATAAGAAAAGGTCCAGGGATGTAGTTCAGTGCAAAAGCCCTGAGTTCAATCCCTAGTACCACACATACACATCAAAAAAATGAATGAATAAATAAACAAAGACTTCATTCCTTCCTTCATTCATGAGAAGAAATGCCCTACTGTTGTGACTAGCCAGATGCCAGAAACAGAAGCCCCCAGGGTAAATAATGGACTCCTTATAGGAAGAAAATGTAACAAAGCCCCAATGCCTTTGCATAGAATAAAAACTGGCATAGGTGCGCAGCAACATTTTGCTACTTGAGTTTCCTCTTTCTGAATCCTAGCCCTCAGCCTTTGGACTGAGCCCAGAGGGGTCGAGCTGCTTTCTGCACAAACACCGTTGTGCCTTGTCATAGGGTCTCTCTGAAAGCGAGGGCAAGCAGCGAGGCAGGGGGACGCCACAAGGCAGCTGATGCTGCTGGGGAGTCAAGCACACGCTAACATCGCACCCGAAGGTAGCAACCAGGACAGACAAAAGCCCAGATTCTGGTGCACAGAAGCCCCTGCTCCAGCAAGAGTAATGCCAGACAGAGCTGCCGCTTCCGTGCAGATGTGTGGGCCCTGCTGTCATGGGGAGACAGCTAAAGAACCATTTGGATCCTTGCTACAAACTTCTAGTTGATCTTTAAAGCTAAATAAAGACAGCAAAATTTAATTGTACATTGGCACTCTGATTTCAGTAATTTAAAAACCCTGGAAATGTCCCTCCCTCTACTCACCTTGCTAAAAACACAATCGGATGGGCAGAAGCTGGTGAAACACCTGCAGTACAGTCCCCTCCCCGCCAAACACACTACACAAGTTTGCTGGGATGACAGAAACCAGGACACCACAGAGCAACTGACTGAGAAACAAATGAAAGAAGCCAGCTTTGCGGGCGTACCCTTCGACCCTGCTCCTCCGTGCGGTAGGCGTGTCTATACAGACAGGAGAACACGGCGCCAGGGGGCATGAGCTCGCTGGTCTCATTCCAACCGTGGGTGTGGCACAGCCGTGAAGCATCTCCCTGGCACTTGCGGTACAACACCGGGTCCAGCCTGTAGAGTGGAAAGAGAGCTGCTATCTCCTGTGCCTCTCCTTCTCCCACATGCTCAGGGCTTTGTGTAACTCACTGATCATCACCCCTAGCGCAGTGGAGCCGGCAGAGGAACAAAGGTATCTTCCTGAATGCTGATCTTATTGGACACACAGCGGCCAATCTTTAGAAGTTTGTTGACTTTCACACAAAAGACCCACGTTCTACCTTCATGTTATCTTGGCTACATAAATGACCTAACACTACATTAAGGTAGTACTCACATGGTTGGGCTGAAAGAGAAAACTAGGGTTCACCGCTTCTTACTAACTACTTGTTTTTTTTAAACTCACGGTCTTGCCACATATTTAAGGCTGGCCTTGAGCTCACTATGTAGCCCAGGTTGGTCCTCAATTTGTGGGAATCCTCCTGCCTCAGCTTCCCCAAGGTCTGGGGTCACAGGTGTGCACCACACCTGGCTACTGAGTACTTTTTCCTAAATATAAATGTGCCTAATATACTACATTCAACAAAATCAGAAAACAGCAAGATAAATGGAGCCTTCTCCTCAAGTCTTTCTCTATTAAAACCACTACTCTTCCTATCTCATAGAGTCAGGCAGTGAGTTTTTAGTTTCTTTGAATAAGTTTATCATATTATAAAATGGGACAGTTAAAAACGTTTTGGTCTTTTTGAGACAGGGGTCTCTCTGTGTAACTTAGGCTGGCCTTGGGCTCACTTTGTAGCACACGCTGGTCTCAAACTCTCAATGCTCTTCCTGCCTCGGCTTCCAGAGTGCTGGGATTACAGATGTGCACCACCACACCCTCCTTTGGGATGCTAACTTTGAAACTGGGGACAGTGGATGGTGATGAGCCTGCTTTTCTCCAAATTAGACTATGGGACGTTTAACTCTGTCCACGTTATATTATCAACTGCTGGAGACAGTTACTTAATGACAAGAAGGAGGATGGTATTTAGTAAGTAGACTAAAACTATGAAGGAATTTGGGGTGGGGTGGTCACTGGGGATCAAACCCAGGTTGTTCTCCCACTGATTTACATCCCCACCCCTTTCTATCTTTTAGGACAGGGTCTTGCTAAATTCCCTAGACAGATCTTGATCTTGCGATTCTCCTGACTCAGCCCCCCAAGTACTGAGAGTCTATGGGCATGCGCCACCTTGACACAAACTCTGAATTAACAAAGGAGAAAGCACAGGTTGTACTACTAAGGAGGCTCACTCAGGGAAGTCACTTCCCAGTTTCCTGTGGTCCTTTCCAAGGCTAACTTGAAGGAAAAATGCTAAAAACATGTCAAATCCTTGGGTAATCTTGTTCTACTGAAGCATGTGGGCAAAAATAGATGAAACAGCAGCAAAAGTTAATGACCACATTACAGTGGTTTAACCAGTAGGACCCCACAGTGACAGCCTGAGAGACAAAAGGAAACAAGACAATGGAAGAGGAATGCAGCCAGCAAGCCAGTGGGCCTGACTCCCTGGCCAACGCTCTGCCCGCCCATCTTCCTTTATTCCTTTACCCTCTCCCTTTTCTTTTTTCCTTCAGCACATGGCATTGAGCCCAGGGAGCCCCGAGCTACATCCCCCGTCCTTTACAAATTCTGAGCCAGGAATTGCTAGGTTGCCCAGGCTGCCCTCAAACCTTCAATCCTTCTGCCTCAGCCTTCCGAGAAGCTGCAATTACAGGCAAGCACCACACGCCCACTCTCCCTTTTCTTGCTAACAGGAAGAGAAAAGGGAATTCGAGAATCAAGTTGTCATTTACTAAGAACTTCTCAAGATAGAATAAATTCAATAATCTTAAATAGTTAAAAAAATAAAAGCAAATTCCCATTCCTAGTGCAAATCAATAAAGATATAAATGCACTATTATCTTCTTAGTCATATCTGAGGACATTCTGTTGTCCCACAGGAACCAGAGCTCTTTCTAGATAGACATTTATGGCATCAGAAACTTTACTTCTATTTTTTCTTTTCTTTCTTTCATTTATTTATTCACTTTTTGGTCTTTTTGAGACTGTTTCACTGGCTCTCCTAGAACCAGAAGATAACTCCTTACTCACTATTACAAAATATACAGGTCCAGGTAAACCTGTAGCTCAGTGCCAGGCTCTGCCTTCAGTTCCCATCACCAAAAGGCATCCCCCACCCCTCACAGCTGTGATACTGACTACACAGGAGGGCAGGTGAGGCAGTGCCTTATGCGGGCTTCGAAACACTCACTTCCAGTCCCGGGAGATGAAATACTGCAGCTCCAGGAGACGATGCTCACAGTCTTCCACCATCTTCTCCGTGTAAAGATGCTCCATCAGGCACGAGAGGATCCTGGCAGCAGGAGAGGTGGAATTACACAGAGAGGGAGAAAAGGAGGGAGGGGACGGGAGGAGAGGGGGAAAGGAGAGGCGTGTTCTGTTTACAGGTTCACAATACTCACTTTAATTAATATTGCCTGTAATTGGAAGAAAAAGCCCTTTAGCTATTTTCCCAGTTACACAGACTTCTAAGAATCACTTAAATTTACTGAATTTGACAATGATTATGCTTCTATCAAATCGGAGTCACTCCGCACACAAAATCTGTGCACAGCTGCTTTAACAGTGTATCACAGAAAGTTTCCAACACCCACAAAAGTGAAAAGGATATACTGGGTACCTCCCTGCGCATAGTTTTGTCAGCCTGTGGCCAAGATTTCTTTACCTCTAAGATCGTTGGCCAGAGTTTGAGATTTGAAGCAAATCTCAGACCCCGTATCATTTCGTTAGTAAACACTTTGTCATGTTTCTCTCAAATACGGGAACACAGTACTGCTGCCACATAACCAAGAAATTTTAAAATCCTTATTATACCAAGTGTGGTGGCATATGCCTGTAATCCCAGCACTTGAGAAGCTGAGGCAAGAGGAGCACTGTGAGTTGAGGACAGCCTGAGCTGCATAGTAAAACCCTATTCTCAAAAAGACCACAAAAAGGGGGGAAAAAGAACTTAATATCATGTATTAGCCTGCTCATTGTTTTTTTTTTTTTTTTTTTGGTCTTTTTCCTTTTTATTGGTACCAGGGATCGAACTCATGACTGCCTGCTTACAAGGCAGGCGCTTATGCCGCTGAGCTAAATCCCCAGCCCCCAGCCTGCTCATTTTTTAAATTTCCCAATTATCTTGTCTTTTTATATGCTTGTTCAAATCAAGACCCAGCAAAGATCTACATGCTGCATTTACTTGAAAAGTATCTCCAATCTGTTAAAAATCTGCAGCAGTTCCCTTTTTTCCCTTTCCCCCACGCTTTTTGGTCGATGCAGCTATTTTTATACTGGTGAATATGCTTGGTCTCCAGTGTGTTCTCCCCTCCATACACACAAAAGGGCTGAAGCAGGAACACGGCTCTGATTCACCGCACACAGGCACGGCAGGGGCTCACACAGCAGCATGATGACCGACCTGGGCCGCATTCCCTGACTGCTGGGTCCTGCCAGCTGCAGGCTATGAGGATTTTTATGGAATGGGAAAGCTGTTCTTTCTTGCAACCTGGTTTTGAGAACTATTTTTATATCATGTGGAATAAAAGTAATGCAAGAGAATCAAATGCTTATTGTAGCCTTTTTCAACTTCCCTAGATCCTGGATGCAAGTCCAGTCTTCATTTTGTCCATGACTACATCCTGCAGCTATTTTTCATTTCAATTACAAAAAACTGCTTTCCCATGACTAGTATAGCCAATATATACAATGCATTAACATACAAATAGGATGAAAAGTACAGAGTGTCAGTGTATGCACCCCTTTATCCTGAGTACCTCCCTCTCCCGTGTCCATCTACATTAGAGGAAGTTGTCTGTGACCTTATGAATAGGCTCACATGTGCCTATTCATATCAACATTCATGTCAACAAACACTATCACAGTGCTGGGTCTAGGTGTCTCCACCACATGGAGGAGACAGACGCAAATCAGAAATCTGAATTCTAATACTTGTTTTAGCAAAAGTTGGTATATCTTACTGCTCAAAAAAATTCCACTCACGATATTATAAATAAGCCACCCAAAAGCCACCTTGGGACAGTTCCCCGTGCTGCCAAGTAAAATACATGGATAATACCAGAAGGAAGGTAACCTACATTGGGTCTCCTGACCGGATGTGCTTGCAGGCTGTCTGTATTACAGATTCACAAGCTTCATTCAATGCACGGTCAATGCGGTAATCTGCACCTGGGTCCGTCTCCTGAATCAGTGTTTGAAGCTGGATTTTAAAAAATTAAGAAGAAAGTCAGGCAGCAGAAAAGCATTATCATCAGGTTTGCAGCCTGGCACATCACAACATCCTCTAACAAGGTTCACCACTGGCCAAACTCAGGAACATTTTGCCAACTCACATGCACTGGTGTCTCCATGTAGTTGCACGTTTCCAGGTGAGTCACTGTGGGGGTGGCTGATATACAGTTCTGAACTATGCCTGCACCCCTGAAAACAGCAGACCTTCACAATGCAACTTGCAGGCTCTCTCTGTCCTCTTATCTGTACACTTGTTAATCAGATAACTACATCTGACACCTGGGGGAAAGCCAGAATTCATTGGAGTAAAAGAAAGGACTTTTTAGGGTCAGGGATGTCACTCACTGGCCCAGCATAAGTAAGTGATAGAATATACCTCTGTGTTTAATCCCCAGGAGAGCAAAAAAGCAAAAACAGAAGTGTACTCTGCTTTATTAAAAGCAGAAGTACAAGATTTCATTGAACTTGCAGAAGCAGTTTGAAAATAGGAATACAGTGGACCCTTGACCAATGTGTTCTTGAGGCCTGCCTGTAATTTAAGTCGGTTGAAGGCTCAGGCTCCTCTCTCCACAGCAGATCTCAGTGTCCTTAGATAGACATTGGCCTAGGATTTCTCAATTAACCCCTTTCAGGAAAGGATGTTGCAGTGTTCCTTCCAGAACTCATTAAGGGCAAAGTCTGTATCTGAGACCATCTGGAAGCACAAGCAGCCAGCATTTGGGTCATAACTCAAGACTTTTGTTGTAAGCTCAAACTAAAATGCCAGCCATAACCCAAGCTGTTCATATGTCAGGCCAATCATAACTTGAGGGTCTGCTGAACTTTTAATTTCTTGTTTTAATATAGCCAACATGTGAATCACAGCTTTTGCATAGTAACTATATAGAAAAATGTTTGTCTAACAGATACACACATGGACACACACCCGTTTACTTTTTGTGGTACCTAGGATTGAAGCCAGAGGTGCTCTTCCACTGAGCTATCTCCCAGCCCTTTTTTATTTTTTTGAAACAGGGTCTCATTAAATTGTCCAAGTGTGACCCAAACTTGCAATATTTCTGCTTCAATCTCCCAAGTGCTTGGATTACAGGAATGCACCATTCCACTCAGTTGAGAATACAGTCTTTTTATTTTTTATTCTTGAGACAGGGTCTCATTATGTGGCTCAGAGTGGCCTTGAATTGCTTATGTAGCCCAAGCTGGCCTCCAGCTCACAGTGAGCCTCCTCCTGCCTTAACCTCCAAGTGGTGTGCCAATATGGCTGAGCAAAGTCTTGATCATCTATTTTGCTTGGCCCCTCCCCTGCCATGAATTAAGAAAAAGGAAAACAAGGCAGGTAAGCCGGGCCAAGTGGCACACGCCTACAATACCAGCACTTGGAAGGTTGAGGCAGGAGGATTTCTGCAAGTTTGAGGCCAATATGGATTACACAGTGAGATCCTGACCCAAAAAAAGAAAACCAAAAACAGGGGAGAAAAAAAGCGGGAAAAAAAGCACCTCAGTCTCTTGAGAAGGATTTGGGACTTGAGGCAAAGAGGAAAAAGTTTTAAATTAAAGGTCAGAAAATCCAAATTCTATTAATGGTTCCAGCTCTCTCCGGAATTAGTTTAAGAACACAGACAAGTTGTTGCTAAACCACAGATTACAAGAAACAATACTACATGAGAAATACTGGGTAAACGGCAAAGCATCTCACAGACAAAAGATCCTTATTACTACAGACGAGTGGCAGATGGTGTTTTGGGGAGGGAATCTTAAACATGAGAAAGAAAACTTGAGAACTGTAATACCTACTGGTTTGAGTTCCTTTTTTCCAAGCTAAGGGACTAGGGTCCTTTTTGTGTCACTGGCTCATGCTCTCCGGCAACTTTCTCTGATCTGCACATGTCTGACCTGCAATCCCCAAGGGGCACCTAGGAAGGTACTGACCTTTGCGTAGTGTCACAGACTGCACATCAAAGGAATGGAAGGAACAACCCGATTCTCTCTCTCTTTCTCTGTTTCTCTGTCTCTCTCTTTTTTGGGGACAAGAGTTTCACTATGCAGTTCAGGCTGCCCTGAACTCATTTTGTAGCCAAGCTAGCCTCAAAATTGCAGCAACTCTCCTGCCTCAGTCTCCTGAGCGCTGAAATTACAGGTATGCATCACCAACACCTGACTTACCAATTCAACAATCAGGAGGTATAGTTAGGATTCCTAGTGTTACGGGATACAAGTTCTCTATACTGATTCGTGGTAGCAACTTGAAGAAACTACAAGATGCTGTAGTTAGTTGGTAGGAGGACTATTTCATAAGCAAAATGATAATCAATGCAACTTATGACATTTGGTAACAAAGACCAAAATAGCTACATGTTCTCTGAGGACAGTTAAGAGGCAAAACAAGAGACTGGGTATCTTTGCAAGGACTGTGTCGGTTCCATCTCCACAGCTCAAAGGCCAGTGCTGGGGACTCATGCTGACAGCTCTGGATGGCTCCAAGTATCAACAGGAGAAAATACAGCCCAGCAGGCTATTCACTGCCACTCTGGAATTCAGTGACAAGAGTTGGCAAATACACAAAAAAGGTGAAATGCTACAAGATGTGCACCTATTTTAGCCCCTGATATACTCAGGAAGCCCTGGAAAAAGCTTTGGAGAAATGATTAGGCCATGAGACATATGGGCTGAACTCATCTGGCCATAACTGAAGAGAACTTACTAGGTCATGATTGTGATGAATTTAGAAGGTATATACTCAAATAATAATTACACTTGGAATGCGGATTTAGCTCAGCAGCACAAGCACCTCCCTGGCAAGCACGAGGTCATGAGTTCAAGCCCCAGTACCAAAAAAAAAAGATAATAAGCCTTATGCTTTCCAGTTTACTGTTTGTCAAGAGATCACTAAATCAAAAAAAAAAAATCACTAAATCAAAGCAGACGATTAGGTTGGACATGATGGCACACACCTGTACTATAGCACTTGGGGAGCTGAGGCAGAAGGATTGTTGGCAGTTCAGACCAGCCTGGGCTACAAAGTGAGCTCAAGGCCAGCCTGAACTACATGTAGTACAAGACCCTGTCTCAAAAACAAAAACCAAAATAACCTATTTAAAATAAACCATTTCAAAATATTCCTCAACTGGTTGAGGATTAATAATACACAAGACAACAGCTAAGGAGATTTTTCTCCCCTTTTTTGGTGTGAAAGGTGAAACCATGGGCCCCTAAGGAAGTGTCCTTCTCCCTAGCTGGTCTCAATGCAAGCAGAGCCACCCAGTTCACCATCCGAGAATGTCATCTAGGTCTGGAACGCACTTCCTTATGGGCACAAAGGGTGATGTGGGTGGTATGTATTTATCTTCCAGGCTGAGTCACTTGTTCTTTCAAGAAGCTAAATTTTAAAAAGCCCTGGGAGTGAACGCGATGCCTCAAAAGAAAGCCAAACCTGTCTACTTTCCTTTTTCTATATATTGTACTACAGGTGTAGGCTGAGTAAAAAGATGGGTTTATTCCTGACCTCCCTCCACAATATTTCTGAGCTGAATCAAGGAAGAAAGGCAAGCACAGCGCAGGCTGCATACTGACTCAGCCTTGGCCGGCAGCGCCTGTATATTTGCCCCCCCTGGAGGTTTCCCAGCCAGGACTGCTCACAAGGAGCAACACTGTGACAAACTCAAACCACACAGGTCACAGAAGCCTTTCAGCTGGGCGGGGTATTTTAGAAGAGGTTGCACTTCTCTGTTTTTCCCATCATGGTAAGTGTGCATGTGTATGTGTTTGTGTATAAAATTATGAACATTAGCTGGGCATGGTGACACACGCCTGTAGTCCCAGCACTCAGGAGGCTGAGGCAGGATTGCTGCGAGTTCCAGGCCAGCCTGGGCTACCTAATTCAAAGCCAGCCTGAACTGCATAGCAAGACCCTGTCTCAAAAAACACCAAACAACAACAAAAATTTACGAACACTGCAGTTTTCTCTTGTCAGGATAACTGAGTTCAAGGTCAGCCTGGGCTGCATAGTGAGTTCAAGGCCACAGTGAGTATATAGCAAGACTGTCTCAAAACACAAAAACCAACCAACCCAAAAAAGAAAACATCGTGCTTCTTTGACCCTTCAGGTCTTGGTGAACGTCAGTAATAAAAGAACTTGTGGACATTTTCATCCCATGTGGACTCTCTTCAGCCTCAATTCAATGAAACCAATTAAAACAGAAAATTCTCTTTTGGTGAAGGTCTTTTACTGACTTACCAGAACCTGGTTTGCCAGGTTCATAAATCCAATTTGATAAGTTATCCTTTCTTAAAACTCCAGCAAACAATGAATTTTTCTCTACCTAATTATAGTCCTTTTTACTGATTATGAGTGCAAACTTTTGATCTGTAGCAAATTCCACATTTTACTAACACATGCTCAAAGAAACAATACCCTACTTGGTCCTTAGTTCCTAATCTTCACCATGGTAATCAGACATGATTCAGAGAAAGGAAACTGGAATAGTTTCAGGGAGAAGCTGCTTAGCTGATAAAATGAGTCAATCTGGATGTGGCAGCCCATGCCTATAATCCCAGTGCTCTCGGAGGCTGAGGCAGGAGGACCCAGTTCAAGGCCGGACAGGACTACACAGTGAGTTCAAGAGCAGCTTGAGCTACAGAGTGAGACTCTGCTTCAAAAAACAGTGACAGTCAGAGTAGCAGCAGGACAGTTTCTTACCGCCTGCTGGCAGTTCATGCCAAGGTTCCCCTTCTCCCCTCGAACAACTTTCATCAGGCAGTGCAGGGTTCGCCCTTTCCGATGGAGTCCTGAACAGTGGCGTTCAATCTCCCCCCGACAGCTCAGGATGATCTCGGGGCTCAAGGAGAAGTCTTCCATCAGCATGCGCCGGTAATCTAGCATCTCCCCTTGGCACTCACTGCTCACTTGTCGCCCTGCGGTAGAGTGGAAGTCACACATTAGGAGGTGAGCATGAGGATAAAAGTATCCACTTCCGTCTGGAATGTTAACTTCTCACCTGAAAAGCTTAGCAGGTGGCAAAAGCCTTTACAGCATAAAGTGGGCTTAAACTCCAGACTCAGGTTTATCCTGCCAATGCTCTGCATTATATAGATTTTACACTCTTACTAAACTAATAATGCAAATGTTTTGCTATTACAAGTCTTGAGGGGGGTACTGGGGATTAAATCCAGGGTCTTGAGTAGGCTAGGCACACACTCAAACACTGAACTGCGTCCCCAGCCTGCTCAGAAGTCTTTTTTTCTTTCCCAAGACACGGTCTCACCATGTAGTTTAGGCTGGCCTCGAACTCACAGTGATTCTCCTGCCTCCCAAGTCTCCCAAGTGCTGGGATTACAGGTGTGCACCATCACATTTGGCCCAGAAGTCACCAGTTAGGACACTGGTGGTAAAAATGAATGCCTAAAAGAACAATCTCTACTGGCCTACTCGCACTTACATCCTATGGAAAAGACTACACTTCAAATGATCACTTTATGTCTCAGCTACCAGGAAAGCTTAAAGAGAGACTACATAAATAAGCAAAAATATAAAAATGGCTACCCAGTCAGTTAGTGATAGAGCCATAATGCAAAGGCAAGTCTCTCTGACCCAAAGCTGATGTGCGTAAACCATGTTACCTCACCTCTTTACAATGCTACATAATAGGCACTTTATTTTTTTCGGTACCGAGGATTGAACTCATGACCTCATGCTTGCCAGGCAAGCACTTCAACTACTGAGCTAAATCCCCAGCCCCCATAATATGCATTTTGAAAATTAAAAATACTCGGAAGAATAAATACAGGAGAGAACTGACATGTGAAGGTATGAAAAGCACGACAGCATGAATCCGGAAAGGAAAAGAGGAACGAAAGACAGGAAGCCTCACCTCTGTGCACAGCGGACTCCAGGCACATGAGCAGGTAGGACAGCCTGGCTTCCCGGGACCGGGGAAGGTTTTCCACGTTGCACCGGTATTTCTTCAGGTCACTCTTACAGGACTTGGCCAACGAGTAACTGACTTTATAATCCTGGGCAATCAGCTTCTGGCGGGTTGTCAGTGCTTCCCGACACTGAGGAAAGAGCGCAGGGAGACACCTGTAGACCATTCCCATGGCTCCCGTGTGTACTTCCGAGAGCGCAGTCAGCAACTGCAGCTGCTGCCAATACGCCTACCTGCAAGCTTGGTTACAACACAGCACGAGTGGGCAACCCATCCAGGACCTCTCCTGTGTCTCAGGAGCTATTCCTATGTCCTATTCCTAGTCTACATAAATTTTCCTACTTTTTATTTTTCAGGATCTTGCTATGTAGCCAAGGCTGGCCTTGAACTTACAGTGATCCTCCTACCTCAGCCTCAAGGGCTGAGATTACAGGCATGCACCACCACGCCCAGCAATTTCCCCACTCTTAACCACCAAAAAAAAAAAAAAAAAAAAGCGCAAGTGTGCTAAATTAGTATAGTGTAGGAAGAGGTGGGAGGACATGGATGAAGAACTCTGAAATTCTACAGTGAACTGCTGACTGATGCCACAAGAGCAGCTGTTCTGAACACACAAACATTCTGGGTAGCCTAATGCACTCGTGTAACACAAAGCAGCCTTTTTCTCTGTGACTGTATTCCTAATATAAACTGCACCAGAATAAAACTGACAAGGGGGATGGACACTGGAGATGCTCCATTTTATACTTAGGTCAGACCAACACATTTTGGCTTGCTACTTAAACTCTGAAAAAGTATTGCTTTTTCTTTCTTTTTTTTTTTTTGGTACCAGGGATTGAACTCACAACCTCTCACTTGCCAGGCAGGCACTTACACCACTGAGCTAAATCCCCAGACCAAAGTATTGCTTTTACTCAGTCATCTATATTTTGATATAGTCAATCTCTGCATCTGCAAAAATATTAAAAATATTTATGGGAAAGGAAGATGTGCTTGCACTAAGACAGATTTTTCTTCTTTGTCCTTAATCTCTAAATAGTACAGTATGGCAACTATTTAAACAATACTTCCATTGTATTAGGTTTTGTAAGTAATCTAGAGATGATTTAAAATACATGTGACATTCAGTGTACATAGGTTATATATAAATATTGTGCCTTTTTTTTTTTAATCGGTACCAGGGATCGAACTCACAACCACCTGCTTGCAAGGCAGGTACTTATGCCGCTGAGCTAAATCTCCAGCCCCTTATTGTGCCATTTTTACACAAGGAACCTCAGCATTCTTGGATTTTGGTATGTATCGAAAGTTCTAGAATCAAGTCCTTGTAGACACTGTGAGATGACTATAAATTTGTGAATGCTTGTAAGAAATTAATAAAATACTAATTTGTTCAAAGAAATACCTTTTCGCTCATGGATTCTTCAAATTTATGGTTGAAGAGGCATTTATACACTCTGCCTTCACCAGCTTGGGTCTGCAAGATGAAACATGCATATTATTATTACTCTCTGCTGAGCAGTTATGCTGTACACAATCCACACGCCTTTGTGGAACCTTCTATTAAATACACTGGTAGAAAAGCAAGTGAAAGTGTCAGTCTCCTTTCTCATACCTTTATGCTAGAGTCATGAGCCTTTAAGTCAGAAATCAAGGATTTGGTTTTAAAAGTTAAAACCTGCTGTTTTCTTCATTTTAGCCAAAACTATGTATATGTGTTAGCCACAGAATAAATCAGAACAGGATTCCCTAGTAAAGCAAGATTCCTAAAGATAAAATAGACTTCTAAGAACTAAAATTGAGAAGTGAGATAAAATAGAAAAAAAACGCGTGGAATTGGAGAAGCCAACTGTTAGCTCTATGTTAAATCTTTGAGGCTGAGCATCCGATACTATTTTCTGTCATCTTGGGACCAATTCCACCTTCCATTTCAGTAGCTTTTCCACAGCAAGAGTTTGCGATGGTTTATGTTATTTTGGAACAGAGTACTAAAGATGTTTAAAAAGAAAGGGAAGAAAAGAAGAACAGCTTCTGAGCTGACTCACATTTTCACAAAACCTCTCACGATCATCTCGGCATGCGAAATACAAATGCCGGTCTAGATGAAAGTCGTCTGAGGACAGCTCGGCCACGCGGAGAATGGCTTTCTTACATTGCTCCGAGACCTGGACCTTGGGTTCTTTCTCTTCTGCCTCCTTCACCAGGCCTTTCTCCAAGCATGACACCACCTCGCCTTGAGAATGCGCATCCTAGAAGAGCAAGGACACTTACATTTTATAACTTTTTTAAAAAGCAGAATATATTTATTGAGAGAAAGAAAGCTTCTGTCTGAGAGAGAGACAGCAGGGGTCCCCAGTGGGTTGACAAAAACTCTGTCTTTTCTAGGGACTTTTATCAAGTAGAGCCACAAAGTGAGGTAGGTCTAAGGTGCGAAAAACAGGCATGAGGTGGGACAGGACCATGGTCCATATTTTATAACTTTTACTATGTGGGTTTCAAATTTTGTTACAGGAAAAAAACCAACATATTGTTAACTTACTGATGTTCTACTGAGAAATCAAGTGAAAAATCAAATGTGTGGAAGTTAAAGAAAATAGCCTCAATAATCTGTTAGAATATACATGCCATATGCTACAAACGCAATAAAGATCCTGAGAATTTTAAGTATAGGTTAGCACCAAAAGTAAGAACCTGCATTTTTAAAGCTTAAATGTCAGAAGATTCTTAAGAAATGACATCAGCTCTGTGCAGGCTGTGTCAGTCCTGAAGTAACACTGCACAAATCTGAGTTTTCCTCTAAGAGCTAGGCATTTCCTAACCAGTGCTTTCAGTCATGTTAAAAACAAACCAACAGAGCGGCATGATGGTGCATGCCTGTAACCCCCGCACTCCAGAGACTGAGGCAAGAGGATCTTCACAAGTTTGAGACTATCCTGGGCTACAAATTTAGCTCAAGACCAGCCTGAACTGCATAGCGAGACCCTGTATCAAAAACACAAACAAACAAAAACACCAACAAACCTAGCTGGGGAATGTGGCTCAGTGGTACGGTATGTGCTTAGCATGTGCAAGATCCTACATTCGATCCCCAGTACCAAAAAATAATTTAAAAAATAAGAAACCCAAAATAAACCCAAAATCCATTGACAAAGGACTATTAAGTCCTTATTAAGACTCCTTATCTCCTTTTCTACTCTCCTATTTTCAAGCTCCCCAGTATGTACCAACTGGAGTGCAGTATTTTGATGTTCTGAATTGATCTGAAGATGATTCAGTAAGACTATTACTTGTTAGGCATGGTGGTGCACACCTGTAATACCAGCACTCAGGAGGCTGAGGCAGAAGGATCTCGGCAAATTTGAGGTCAGCCTGAATGACACAGCAAGACCATCTCAAACAAAACTATCATCATCTATATCAACTGCTTCTGAAAGTTTTTCTAAAACCGTTCAATTGAATTGTACAGTATATCATCCTGTAGCAACCATAAGCATTCCTTAGTATGTACCAGAAGAAAGTTCTCCTATGTAGTTTCAAAGGCTCTAAACTTCTATGCTCATAAGACATATTACACCTGCATGAGAAGTATAACCTTTAATATAGATTAAACCAAAATAACTGAAAACACAGTGGTACTACCTATTTGCATGCACATAAAATATTGTTATTGAAAATACGAATCTGTGAAACTACAAGTATATAATAAAAGATTCCTAAAGCCAGATAGGAAAGCATGTATTTCTGGCAAAACTTCAGTGAACATTTGTATTTTTTTTTTAATTTACTGTAATTCAACTGGTTCTATAACACATTAATTTCCAGGTGTATTCATGAAAATATTCATCTCAGCACTGGAAATATAGCTCAGTGCCAAAACACCTGCTGGTCAAGCACAAGGTCATGAGTTCAATCCCTGGATGTTTGCCTTTTCTCCTAATCCCGCTATGAAGAGGGGACAGGAAGTTGTAGTATCCACCGTGCAGATGAATGAGCAGAGGCTCTGGAGTTACACAACCCAACCGAGCTGCGGAATGTGAAGCAGCTAACTCTCTACCATTCATCTTTCCGTTCCCCGGTTTACTTTGGGTGGGTGAAACTGCTTGAATTTTATATGGGGTTTTGTACATTTTCCTGAGGACTGTTCATAGTTTTGTTTTCAGAAGGCCTGCAGACCAGAAGTGAGAGGCACACTGCACTGGCAGATGCTCAGACCTCCCTACTCTAGCAGGGCCTGCATCTTCCTCATTGGGTGGAGGAGTTTATCCAATGCATATAATGGGATGACCAAAGAGTGCTTTGGGAAAGAAATAACAAAACAAGGAAACGGAGAGTAGATACCCCAGAAATCTGCAGTAAGACTTACTGTTTTCTTCCTAATTTATGAGTACCACTTAAACAAGGCCTACACATTTCTATCTCTGAAAGAAACAAATCAAAGGTAAAGATCTCAAGGCTGAGGATTTAGCTCAGTGGCAGTAAGTGCCTGCCCGGCAAGTACTAGGCCATGTGTTTGATTATTGGTACAAAAAAAAAAAAAAAAAGACAGAAACGTAACAGCCACTTATTAGTTATAGTACATTAGTGATTAGTATACACATTATGATATAATAACATCCTACTCCAAATTTTAGTAGCTTCTAAAAACTTAGATGGCCACTAGCAATTAAACTTCTTCCAATTTTTAAGACTTTAAATCTTGACCACCAATAATAAAGTATAAAACATCTACAGAACCACACTTTTGGCTGTAAGAATGAAAAGCAAAGTCTTGTGTTTTTTTCATCATTAGCTCTGACAGACTGGATCATACGGGAAATCACTGCTATAAAGCATCAAAAGGTTAAAAATAATAATATGACAGTCAATCTTGATTGAAGTTCAACCTTTAATCTTGGCATTTTATAAAAGGTAAGGAAATGATTTCCATGTCATGAGTCTGCTAAGTATATATTTAGGGTTTGTAATTGTTTTAAATACGCCATCAGAAAGATTAAATATTTAAGATACTATGTTTCTTAATGATTCTATTAGCTGCTTCTTCTTCTTCATATTATTATTAATATTGTTATTATTATTATCTTTTTGAGACAGGGTCTCCTATGCAGTTCAGGCTGGCCCTGAGCTCACTTTGTAGCCCAGGATGGTCTCAAACTTGCAATGATCCTCTTGCCTCAGCCTTCCGAGTGCTGGGATTACAGGAATGTGACACCATGCCCAGCTGTGCCATTTGCTTATTAGATTTAAGGGATTTCATTTTAATTAGAGCATTGCAACACCTCACATTGGCATAAGGTGACAACATCCCTTCCATTAAATCTGTTCATTGTGTATTCAAATAGATCTTTTTTTTTTTTCAAATAAAGACAGTTCAGGGGCCCGGGATTTACCTCAGCGGCTAAGCACCCGCCTGGCAAGCACGAGGTTGTGAGTTCAATCCCAGTACCAACCTCCCCCCTACTCCAAAAAAAAGACAGTTCAGGAATTCTTCCAGAGCCTCTGAGCCATTTGTTTTACCCATTTTAGTTAAACAACCAAATATATAAAAATGGGCTGAGGATACAGCTCTATGGCATAGCACCTGCCTGGCAAGCACAGTCATGAGTTCAACCCTCAGTACCATAAATAAATAAATACATATATACATAGATGTGAACACTTAACAATCAAGGCTACGAGACGGGGAGAACATGGCGGACAGACAACAGCAACTACTGAACGCTCTCTAAAGGCTCGGCTCAGAGGCCAGGAATGATGCGGACTAAGGAGATACGAACCAGTAGAGATATGCTCTGCTGACTCAGGAACGAACTGGGCTGAGAGAATCCAACTTGGAATACAGTCCTGGCGCTAAAATAGGAACAGAAAAATCTCGGTGTGGAGGCTCGACTCCGCGCCATTGGAAACCGCGGTTTGGATTTCCCGCCGCCCGGCGACCGGCTGCCTCCATAGCGGCTCGGCAAGGAGAGACACGCAGAGGCTTGGAAACGGGAGTCTGCGAACGGAGTCGGAAACGCGACGGACAGGGAGGAAGGCTGACTGGTGGCGAGGTGAGCGAGGAACTGACTCCCTACCGCAGGTTGACTCCAGCGGAGGTTTTTCTGGGCGCGGGCAGTCCTGTAAGAGCAGGGCGCGGTGGCAACTGCAGCCGCACGTTTCCCTCTCGGACGGGATTGGTGAAAGGTGCCTGACCGGAGGGACGCTGCTAGCGGACTCCCTAGGCTGGCCTAACCCAGATCCCAGAGCCTGACGGTGGCCCGGAGGAGCGACCGACTCCCGCGTAGGCTGCCTCCTCTGCAACTCCCTGGGGTGCAGCGGTGGGCGGGAACAACTAGCCAGCGCAATTTGATCAAGCTGTGGCTGACAGGCAGGGAAGCCGGGCCTCCTGTGTAAGATTACATTTTATAAGGAACAGAAAATATGGGGAAGGGAAGCAACAAAAAAGGCTCCTCGGCCCCCAATCCTGAGAATCAGGCAGTGGACACTGCACCAATATACATTAAGCGCCATTTAGAGAGCCTCATAGACCAATTCAGGAATGAAGTTATCAATGACCTGAAGCTAGAAGTATGCAGAATAGTTAGAGAAATGCTAAGTACCACCCAGGAAAAAGCAGATGGTGGAATGGAAGAACAGAAAAAGAGGGGAGAATTGCTTGATGGAGAAAACAGAGAAAGCATTGAGTATGTGAAGCAGGTGCAAAGGGACTATCAAGAAATTAAGAAGTCTACCCAAGACTGGCATAACAGCTTGAAAGAAACTAAGGACAGACTATCTAAATTGGAGGGCAGACTTGAAACATGGGAGAATGAAATGAAAAACTTCTTAAAAATAACAAAGAAACACACAGCAATAATACAAAGACAAGAAGATGATAAGAGGAGCCATAACTTAAGGATTAAGAACATAAAAGAAGAAGTAGGGACACAAACAAGTGAACTACAAAAGCTACTCACAGAAATAATCCAGGAGAATTTTCCTAATTTAGCAAAAGGTAAAGATACTCAAATGTATGAGGCATACAGGACCCCAGCTACCTACAACCCTAACAGAGAAACACCCAGGCATATAATAATAAAAATTCCAGAAATTCAATACAAGAACAGAATATTAAAAGCTGTAAGAGACAAGAAACAGATCACTTACAAGGGAAGACCCATCAGAATTACAGCAGATTTCTCTTCACAAACCATCAAATCATGAAGAGCATGGGGAGAAATAATTCAAGCTTTGAAAGATAATAATCTACAGCCAAGATTGAGATATCCTGCACAACTGTCCCTGGAAATTGATGGAAAAACGAGGTGCTTCCAGGATAAAGAGGAACTGGGGGAATTTGCAACCACCAATTCAACCCTACAGAAAGTATTGCAGGATATTCTAAAAAAAGAAAAATACAAAGAACCCAGAAATAGGGGCAGGGAGGCCACAACGAATGGAGCAGAGAACAAAATGAAGAAGACAAACTGACAGCTACTGACAGAAAAAGAGCTCAACAGAAATGAGACAGAGAAGATTGGATGATAGGAACAGCTTTTTTTGGAGAAAATGACATCTTAATAGGTAATGCTGATTTAGTACCATCTTGTTTTGAAGTCTCATCTAGCTTTTGTTCTTCTGTCTCCAATGGTCTAAACAGGTTGTATCTTATTGGATTTTGTTAAGTATGATAGTATAAGAAAAAACCTTTTAAAGACAAGGAGATTATACAGAGACCATTGTTCATTTTCTGTTAGTCGATTCTAAATACTCTATAATGCTGTCATTCTCTTAAATGGATTTACATTGTTTTGATATACTTAATGCTACAGTATATGAAGTTGTACTCAAGGACTTCAGGGAGGGAGTCAATATGGTAACTATTTTTGGGTCAGGATTATCTGGTGGTGAAACACTATTCTGCTTAAATGGTTATGTTTTGATCTGCCCTGTTTCGCTGTTATGCCCTCTTTTTTTCTCAATCTCCACTCCATTATTTACTTTTTTATTTTTATCCATTTAATTAAAGGGAAAAATATAGCAGGATATAATATAGTAACCCACTTTGACTTTCTATTATCTCGATTTGAAGCCCTGTGTTACTCTCACCATCTTGTTTTTGACTGATGTTCCCCTATTCTGTTTTGCTGGATAGTATCAGGTTCGAAAGTTTAGGCATCAGCTGAGAAGATAATGAGATTCATTATAACGCCCATTCTCGTTGACTTTTATCTACTTTTGAAGACCTACAATATCTCCAATGTTTTGGTTTTGTCGGTTTTATTCTTTACGGTTTTGTTCAATTGTATTACAACTAATGATATAGGCAATTCTATTAGAAATAGCGGGAGGCATTATGGTAACCATTGTTGATCACCTTGTATTATGTTTTTATATTATCTATTATGTCCACCCTTTTGACTTGACCGATTCTGTTCTGTTATGTCACATTTGGTTTTACTCTCTTCCAAAAAAGCAACAAGAACCGTGGGAGCAATGAAACCCAAAATGTGTAATAGTCACTGTACAAAAGAGAGGAAAAGAAAGTGCTCTAAACTATATAACTGCATGTATATTTAAATGTATAAGATAGAAAATGATATCACAGAGTTTTATTGGATCATTGAACAGAACTGTCTGCAGTATCATTGTTGGAATGTCCACTCTACAAGCTTTAATTTTGTGACTTGAACAAGTATTTCTAAGATGGCAATATGTAATCCATTAACTAGTGATTTCCTACTGCGCATTTTTTTATTCTGTAAATCTGTATAACTTGTACCCCTTCACTGTTTTTTTTTTCTTTCTTCTCTTTTCTCCTTAAATAAAAATTAAAACAAAACAAAACAAAACAAAACAAAACAAAACAAAAAAAAACAATGAAGGCTACATGTCTAATTATCTAAGGAGAATGAAAGCAAGTGAGGTAACCTACACACATGCACATTATCCATGCAAAAATAAAATTAGGTTAGAAAAGTTTGACTACTAATACGCTGGCTTGAGATATGAATAACAAATGATTCTATAAATGGATTTAATAAGGTAGGGAATGAGGCGCTGAACCCGACACCTTGATATGCTAGGCAAGCACCCAGCTATATCCTGGTCCACAATATGCCTGTATTAATGTTTTTAAATGTTTACTTGAAAAGTACTGCCAATGCCTTGGTCTGGTTTTAGAAGCCTGAGTTAATTTTTCTTCTTCGTATTCTTCGTCCTTAAAAAACCAAAACAAAAACCCCACAGAGGAGAACCTTAATCTCAAAACGTAGGCAAGAACCCAGCTTTTACCTCTGATATAAACCATTTTATTTTGTTGTCTCTGGTATCTTCTATAATCTACTTTGAGAAAATCAGAATGTCGAAATTACTCAAAGTAATTGGCTAAAAGCAAGAAATAATAAAATAATTATTAAACGTATGAAAGTAGTGATCCCATGGTACAGGTCCATAATTAACTCCTTTTGAGGTCACACTCTACTTTTTCTTCAGCTGCTGTAACTCATTTATACTTCTACTTTTGGAAATTTGGGCAAACTGCTCTTTTATTTTTTGTTTGTTTTTTGAGATAGGGTCTCACTGTATACTTCAGGCTGGTTCTGAACTCAACCATCCAGGGCAGGCTGGCCTTGAACACACGATCCTCTCGACAGCTGGGCAGGTATGTGCCACCATACCAGATCACTGCTCTTTTATTTTAACAATAGTTATTTAGAGAAATTTCACAGAATTTGCTAGTATATTTTCTTTGTTCTAAAATTTAGTATGGCAGACAAAATTACTCCAGGTTTTTTTTTTTTTTTTTTTTAATGACATGGTCTCTGAGGGGCTGGGGATTTAGCTCAGCGGCATAAGCGCCTGCCTTGCAAGCAGGCAGTCGTGAGTTTGATCCCCGGTACCGATAAAAAGGAAAAAGACAAAAAATAAACAAATAAAAATAAATGACATGGTCTCACTGTGTAGTTCAGGACCACCCTTATAAGTCACTTTGTAGGGGATTTAGCTCAGCGACATAAGCGCCCACCTTGCAAGCAGGCAGTCGTGAGTTCGATCCCTGGTACCGATAAAAACAAAAACAAAACAAAAAAAAAAGTCACTTTGTAGCCCAGGCTGGCTTCGAATTCACAGTGATCTTCTGCCTGCCTCACCCTCGACGGCTAGATGACGGCGTGTACCACCGTCAGCTACTATAGTTTTAAAACCATGGCATTTATGTGTTCATATAGACATGGCACAAACATATCAACCACGAGCCTACTTTGTCTAGGTCTATAATCCAGGACTTAGGAGGCTGAGAAACAATTTGAGGCTAGCCTGGGCTACACGGTAAGACCCTGTCTCAAATAAAACAAAAAGAAACCAAACCCCTGAATAAACAATTCTGTCATAGCCTTCGGCTCCAGCAACACTGATTCCTGCTGCTAATTCAACTGACTGCACTGCTGTTTCCTTGATGTCAAAGACAAGAACTACTATAAAGAAAAGGGGATCGTAATGGTCTACTCCACCCTGTGACCAAGGATCACAAATGTGAATGTGTCATCGCTGATCCCTCAAAAATCTGGCTAAAGCACTATGTGGAAATTTTCAAAGAGGTAAGGTTTGGAACTGGATAAATCTCCATCACCCCACATAAAGCCAGAGGAGCTTCCTAAATCACCCTGGGTGACTTAAGGCTTTTATGTCATTTCTAGAGTCTTTCAGGAAGGAAAAAAAACCATCTGTTCTTACTAACACTTGATCTTTCTTTGGTTGTCTGAAAGCTTTATGCCAAAGTGATAGAGCTTTAAAGATGACTCAGAGTTATCTTAGGAGGACAGGGACCCGTGCTGACAGAAAGACAGAACCCACGCCTAGGTGACAACCACTAAAATTCAGCACTAAAATCTTTGTGTGAGCCGAGCCATTATCCTGAATTATGAGGTCCTATACCACACTTCTTTTGCAAAAACACTTGCAAACCACAAACAGCAAAGAGACAGATGCGCTGTCTGTGACAGTGCACCTCTATAACCCAGCACTCTGGGAGGCTGTGGCAGGAGGAAGAAGTTCAAGCCTGAGGGACATAAATGAGGCTCTGTCTCAAAAAATGAAGGGGCTGGGGAGACACGGCTCAGTGTGAAGGCCTGGGGTTCAACCCTAGTAAAGAGAAATAAAGATAGAGACAGACAGACAGACAGACAGATGGAGAGAGAGGTTTTATTTTCCATCCTACTCCCTAAACAACAGATTAATGAGCAGCAGCAACTAACAGCTGGTACAGAGGGCTCAGACCACCTCTGCCCTCTCCCGTTGGCATTCATTACTTTCATGCACTTCTTTCATTTTTGCTGAGACACAAATTCAGGATAAACCTGGCCAACCCTGCATTGGGACCTTCTGGTTGCCAGGCTAATAATTTCACACACAAAACAGCTATGACTAACGAAGAAGAAACCAGCTAGTGGGGGCTGGGGATTTAGCTCAGCGGCATAAGCGCCTGCCTTGCAAGCAGGCAGTCGTGAGTTCGATCCCTGGTACCGGTAAAAACGAAAAAGACAAAAAAAAAAAAAAAAAAAAAAAAAGAAACCAGCTAGTGAGTTATTTTCTGCACTTACTATAACTGGTTCTGAGATGGAGATGGTAATTTACCACAATCACAGAGCATCTCTGTTCCAATAAGTTAGAAATACCTTCACATATGTTAAAAGTTTCCTAATATTTAAATATTTCACTTTACAGATAGAGACAAGCTCATGTGTCTGCTAAGTAATTTTTAAATAGTGAACATGAGGAGAAAGATCAGAGAACTCAGGCCTCTCCTTTGCCACAGGTGCATTGTGGGTAATATTTTGAAGGTAATTCCAGTTTTTTGGGATTTTTTTTTTTTTTTGGTACCCATACTGGAGATCAAACCCAGGGCATTCTATCACTGAGCTACATCCCAGCCTTTTTCATCCGTTTTTTATTTTGAGAAAGGATCTCATTAAGTTGCCCAGGCTGCCCTGAACTTGCAGCCCTCCCGCCTCAGTCTTCCAAGCAGGTGCAATTACAGGTGCATAACACTGTCCCAGTAATACCGCCCTGAGCTGATACTAATCCCTCCACTTCCCCACAAAATGCTAAAACATTCTGTTACAAACATATAAAATCCAGTCACAGGTCAGCTGATTTCAGATCTGTGGGTACCTAGGCAAGTTTTAACTTCAATTGTGCAGTCACTGTCAATCCTAAAGTTCGCCCTTGTGAGTTGTCCCATGGTTTTCCTTTACCGAGTTCACAGGTTCCCCGTGGTAAAGCCAAAGTGATATACCTTTTCACCAAGCCGAATGCTGCCACATTTCAGAATGTTGATGTCATTTTTGCAGTCATCCATGAAGCCGCATATTAAACGGTAATCACTGAAAATGATGGCCGTCATCTTGGTAATGTACTGGTGACACTGATACTCGGTGATGTTGCCTCGGTGATCCACCAAGCAGGAAACCATGTAACCTTTCCCAACTGGTTCATCAGCACATTCCTTAATCTGTTCAGAACAAAGTAGCTTTGTTACAAGTATTCTGTGCTCATAAAAAACAACACTTTTTTCTTTTTTAAGACAAGGTCTCATTATGTAGTTCAGGCTGGCCTCGAATGCACTGTGTCTAGCTTCAAACTCAAAGCAAGGCCCCTGTCTCAGTCTCCAGAGTGCTGAGATTACAGGTGTGCACCGTCACGCTCAGATTTAACTGGTCTTTTGGAACTTATAGCAAGCTTGTTTGTATCACTGAAAGCTCAAAAAGCATCACTGCAATAGATCATTCCACAAGTTATCCTATAAGCAACTGGGTCTCTTTAATTCCAGTAGCAAAGTCAGACCAAATCAAAAGCTTAGTGTAAAAGATTTTGTATACTTTTAAGGAAAAAAACTAAGGAATTTAAGTAAACAGTCAATGGCTTTAGAGGTAGCAGAGATTTTCAGCAGTTGGGGTGAACATTCTTTCAGTTTACTCTTAAACACATTTTTGTAATCCCTAAAAAATAGGGCCATGAGTATATCCCTAAACTTGTTTGCTTAGCAAACGGCATTAAGTTCAAAAGCAATAGAAAGGGAAAAAATGGTCACTTAAAATCCCAGCATTTGCAACTCAATCACAAGAAAAAAATCCTGCATTAAATACATAGCTAGTTTTGGGTTTTAAGACTTAATGGTACGGGGCTGGGTATTTAGCTCAGCGGCATAAGCACCTGCCTTGCAAGCAGGCAGTCGTGAGTTCGATCCCTGGTACCGGTAAAAACGAAAAAGACAAAAAAAAAAAAAAAAAAGACTTAATGGCACAACGAAGTATGCATATGGACCCTAATACCAGGCAATGAGTAGTTTAAAAATCTGTGGAAAAACCAAGAGCACATTTTGAACTGCAGCCCTAATAATAAACCAAACATATTTAGTTTCAATTACTTGAGGCTTTCCTGAAATGTGGAGAGGTAGTACACACTGTATTTCAGTTTACTACCAATTAGAAAAGGGTACAGTGTTTGAATGAGACGTTCCAACCATTCTGCTGGCTAATACTTTCCTTACTAAGATTAACAGCAAAACAGCGTAAGTTCAGTCGGGAGCCAAGGAGCACATCTCAAAGCCCAGCACCTGGCAGGCTAAGGCAAAAGGACAAGTTCAAGTCCTTTCTGGGCAACTTAGCAAGACTCTGTCTCTACATAATCTCAGTGCCCTCACTTAGCTCGGTGTGAAGGCCTGAGTTCAAGGTCCAGTACCACAAACAGTGTTAAAACAGTAATGTGTGATACAGTACGCGCCTAGCATGTACTAGGCCCCAAGTTCAATCTCCAGGAGAGAGAAAGAGAGGCAGGCAGGCAGGCAATTGAAGAGGCTGGAGAGCTGATTCCTGGGGTGCATTAGAAAAATATTTGAGTATTTAGCTCAGGTGTGGAGAGTAAATAAGGTAGGTTTTGCAGATATTCTTGTGATGTTCTTTTGCTATATGAAAACAGGATTTTCAAATGTTAAAAAAAAAAAAAAGATAACACAATGGGGCTGGGGATATAGCTCAGTGGCACAAATGCCTACCTGGCAAAGTGCAAGGTCTGGAGTTCAATTCCTGGTATCAAAAAAAGGAGCAGGAAACAGAATAAAAGATGTTCTGACAACTATGTTCTGCAGGAGGAGGAGGGGAAGGGGAAGGAGAAGAAGAGGAAAAAGAAAAAGAAGGTGGTGGTACTAACAGAATAAATGATGTTCTGACAACTATGTCCTTCCTAATGTAGTACTTAATTTTCCTGACTCCTGTATAATCTCTTTATAGAGAGAGTTGTGCTTACTTGATCTTTTACAAAACTGTAACACCAAAAAAGGTCACAGAGTCACCACAAAGGATCACTAGTTACATTATGAAGACGGCAACCTAAGGCAAAGCGTGAAATTACCAGGATGGATATGTATACATCCTGAATTAAATGTCCACACGGCAATCAAACCCATACTATTTAATGCTGATATAAAATGGGGCAAAACAAATATGTACATGCATTCTAATGGGTCCAAAAAAAGAAAAAAGCAACCTATTTACTGTTTTTCCCACTGTACTGAGGGTTGAACCCAGGGCTTTCTGCTTATGAGGCCGGTGCTGCACCACTGAGCAACAGCCCATCCCTCTACTTATTAGTAATAATACCACAGAAAGTGAGAATACACACACATTTACAGCTCAAGTCTGGGAATGATTCTTCCCAGTATTTCTTTCTATCATTAAGTAATTACTCTTCCTCTTGAGATTTTCAAGTTGGAGGTTTAGATCATATAGCCAGCTAAAGGAATTTAAGATGTAAAATATTAAAGCTAGGAGTCAAAGACCAATTTTCTAAAAAAATGCTCAATATGGAGGGCCACGGCTTTAAAAGACTAAAGCATAATTTTCATATTTCAATGTGCAAAAATGTACGGCTTTCTGGGGTTTCTACCGCTGCCACAATTTGCAGGCAAGCAAGGCAGTGCATAACTATAAACCCTGCACTTGGGAGGCTCAGGAAGGAGGACTGCTACAAGCTCGAGGCCAGCCTGAACTATGTAGAGATTTTATCTCAAAAACAAAACAAAACAAAACAGCCCCCGACAATTTTCATTAATATCCTATCATTTGTTCTTTACATTGAGCCAAAAAATTTCAAAAAATTCTCCCATTGTTATCTGTACAGTACAATGTATTTTCATTGTTTCTTTTCTTTATACTCAGTATCAATGTATAACTATGAACATGAACAGCTGGAACCTTCCTAGCACTAACTCCTGTTATTAGAAGCATATGCCTCTGTGGCCCAAGGGCCAAACCAGAGCACTGATGAACGTAAACCTCCTAGGAAACAGGTGTGGGCTTGCCTCAGGCAGGAAAGGTGTGAAAGGTGAGTGAGCGACCGTGACAGCTCCACTGGTACACAGAATGTGTGGGGACCAACCGAACCGGACCTGAAGCATCCCAGTCAACAGCAGCTCACCACAAGGGCAGGCAGTGTTAACAAAAGAAATCGCATCATATCCCCTCTTCCTATCCACAACCAAGAGAGACATGAGTTACAAGTAAAGTATCTGAGTCGTTCCACTCTTAATGACTGGTCTGGTCAAGAGATGTCCATTTTCTTTTCTAAGTCATAAGTATTCACAATACTCTTTTACCACCTACCTCTGATATGGTTGATTTGCAAACCTCTCTGGCCACAGATTCAAATTTGGGATCGGTAGTTAGGTTCAGCTTGTAATTCCACAACAACTACATCCAAAGAGAAATCCATGCAAAGGAAAAAAGTTTCCAGTTAGAAGATTATGATATTTATCATCAGTGGTCACTACACATGACACAAACCAATTACACGGTCAAATAAAGCATACTTGCATGGTGAGTAACAAAAAGTAACATAAAATGTCATTACATCCACAGATAAAAGGGAAAAAACATGCAGACAAAACCCAGTACCATTCAAACATTTTTCTTTATTAAAGGATGATTTTTAAAAATTATGTATTAAAATCATACAGTGTCAAGAAAAAAATAAATATTAAAGTTTTCGAAGAAAAAAACAGGTTGCAGCAGCTAACTTAGCTTGAATGATAAAGTCTAACCCAGCAGTTCAGAAGTGGCAAACTGGAAGATTTCATTACCAACAAGTACTTTCATTTTTCAGACAGAGTCTCACCATGTAGTTTGGGCTGGCCTTGAGCTCACTCTGTAGCCCAGAGTGGCCTCACACTTGCAGTGATCTTGCCCTTTATCCTCCCTAGTGCAGGATTGCATGTGCATATAATCCAACAGCCCAGCCCAACAATGCTTTTACAGGTCAGTTTTATGAAGGAGCTCAGAGTCCACTTTCCGGAGTGATCTATCTCATTTCCTTTAAAACCCTTGGCTTGACTCTACACTACTTCAAGCGACTGCTTTTTGTTCTTTTAGCGCCACTGGGATAGAACTCAGGGCGTGCGCGTGCTGGGGGAGGGCTCCACCACTGTGCGGTAGCCTCAGTCCTATACAATTATTTTAACATGTGTCAGTCTAGAATAAAATCTATCCAAAGCCATTATTACTTAGTTGAGGGTTGAATATTATTTTTTCTTTGCAACTTCAGTTAAACATTTTTATTGAGAGATTCCACTTCTGAAAAGTAGCAAGAATGAGGCTTCAAACCGTTCAGTAGGAGATGCAGAGCAGAGACTCTAGCTAAGCAGAACACGAAGAGACTGGTTTGGAGGGGATCCACTCGCTTCTAACTGCAGTACTCCACGACGCTTAGCACCTGCACTGCATCATTTATGATCTAGGAGTTGGCAAATTAAGAGGCAGAAGTAGGCATTTATGGAGTGCACAATCTGCTCCAGGCACTGTGTTGGGGACTATAGCACAAAGCAGAAGGTGAAAGACAGACTGCCCAGTAATGACTGAGGCCAACTTACACGGAGCAGTGCATGGCATCACAGGTACCACAGCAGCATGGAGGAGCACCCACGGGGAAACAGGACAGCAGTTTGGCCAGGGAAGGTTTTCCAGGGAAAATGCTATCTACAGTGATGATCCCAGAAGACCAGCAGAAGTCAGCAGGATAAAAGGGCAGGGAAATCAATCAATCAGTCCTTAGAAAGTATAATCTATGGTCAGGCATAGTGATGAACTTCTGTAATCCTAGCACTTGGGAGGCTGGGCAGGAGAATCTCCATGAGTCTGAGACCAGCCTGGGTTATACAGTGGCCAGCCTGAACTATATAGCTACACTCTGTCTCAAAAAAGGGAAAAATATATATATATGAGGAGCAGCAAGGAGGTCACAGCGGCTTAAGTGTAGCAAGGGACAACACAGGTAGAACTCAGACAGCAGGCCATCGTCAAGAACTGGAGAGGCTAACATTGAGGAAAAGGCTTGAGGGGTCTGGGCTGAGCAGTTACACATCTGACTCATTTGTTGTTGGGGTCACTCAGGCCACAGCATGGACCACAGAGGAAGAGGACCAGGAAGAGGAGGTTACTTAGGAGGCTCTTACTGGAGAGAGTGGGATGGCTCAGCTCAGTGACGGTGGCCTGATTCGGAAATACATCAAAAGGTATGGGACAAAGAGAGAAAGAGGAAATCAAGGTTTCTGATTTGAGCAACAAGAAAAATAAAGGAGCTACTAACTGATGCGGGGGAGAAGGTAGGAGTGAAGGGTTGAAGGTGGAAAATCAAGAGTTTGGTTCTGGAAACAAACATCAGATAAAAACAAAAACGTTGGGCAGCTGTAAGCACCTGCCTGGCAAGCACAAGGTCACAAATTCAATCCCCAGCACCAAAAAGAAAAGAAAAGAAAGCAAAAGAACAAATGCTGGCTGGGGATTTAGCTCAGTGGTATAAGTCCCTGCCTGGCAAGCATGAGGTCATGAGTTCGATCCCTAGTACAAGGAAGGAAGGAAGGAAAAGAAGAGAAAGAAAAAGATGAATGGATAGATGGATAAACAGATGTGGAAACACAGTAGAAGCTGAACTTAGTGGAAAGTTCAAGCTGGAAAAAAGACAAGAATCACAACTTGGGAAGTAGCAACTGCCCCTCTTGCGGAAGGAGGTGTCTGGCTGAGAAGCCACGTGCCCGGGCAGCATAACACTTTCCCCATCCTGTGCCACAGGTTCAGGCCCCTTCTGTAGACACAGCTGAGTAAGAGTCATGCCTTCAGGGAAGCTCAAAGTATGACACACCCATTGGGTCTTTATAACTCATTTATGGTTCTTCCCAGTCCACATGAAAGTTACCACCTGGGTCACTCTGATCACAAACAATGCTGCTTAGAAACTCAGCTGACATTTTATTCTTATCACGTTAAAAGGAGAACTGAGCTGAGAAATTAACAGAATTCATGGTTGTGCACACCTATAATCCCTGCTAGATGGCTGAGGCAGGAGGATGGTAATGTTTGGTTTGGTTTTTTGAGACAAGGTCTCACTATACAATCCATTCTGGCTGTTAACTTTTTGTGATCCTCCTGCCTCAGCCTACCACATACTGGGACTACAAGTGTGCACCAACACATTTGGTTGGGGACAGCAAATTTAACCCTAGCTTGGGCAATTTAGCAACTTAGCAAGAACTTATCTCAACATATAAAAAATGAAAAGGGCTGGAGATATAGTTTAAAGGCCCTGGTTTGTGATCAGAATGACTCAGTACGGGGAGGGAAGATCAAGTTTTCATTAGAAGACTTTGCTTATGTTTTCTAGGGCTATTATAAGCTGCTGCAAATGTTTTCTTCTGCATGTCCTTTTATGTAGATTTATAAGCAGCTGTGTTGGGGAAACATCTAGAACTGAAATGGCTGGTCATAACAGGTCTATGTTCAGCTTTGTAGTTGAAAATATCAAAAAACTTTACAGCCAATCCCAGCACTGGGGAGGTCGAGGCAGGAGGATCGCCTCAAATTCAAGGGCATCCTGGACTACACAGTGATTTCAGGCTACAGAACCTCAGAGCAAGACCTTGTCTCCCAAAAAAAGGCACACAACTGAAGAGCTCGAACACAGTTGCACAAAATCACAGCAGTGCACGAAAGGCCCCTTGTTCCACATTCACACTAATATTTGGTACTGACATTGTCGATCTTTGTAATTTTTAAATTTATTTGTCTTTTTCAATTTCAGAGATTCCAATAGCAGGTACCTGATCACTAATGAAGCAGAGAACCTTTTCAATTTTTATGCCATTCAGACAACATCATCATCTTTGAGACACAGCTGTTATTCATTTTTATTATATTGTTTTGTGTGAGTTCTTTATATATTTTGGATATATTAAAATATTTTCTCCTCTATGACTTGCTTTTTTCACTCTAAATATTGTTGGTTTTTAATTTTTTTTATTTTTGGGGGTTTTTTTTGAGACAGGTCTTGCTATGTAGTTCTGGCTGGCCTCAAACTTGAGCAATCCCCTGCCTCTGCTTCCTAGTGCTGGGATTACAGCCATGCGCCACCATGCCGGATTTAATATTGTATTTAATAAATAAATTTAAGTGTGGTGCTGGAGATTGGACCCAAGGTTTTATGCATGCTCGCAAGGGATCTACTACTGAGGTATGCTCCAGCCCCAATAAAATAAACCCCTATATAATTCAATTTAGAGTAAGTAGTTAACCTAAGCAGCTGGTTTGTCAGGTTTTAGAGACCCCTATCTAGTCTCCCTACTACAATGGGGCAGATGCCCGCTTTTTTGAAGACCTAATTCACTATTCAACCTTTCCTGGCATCAACCCACCTGGACAAAATTCACTTTGTGTCCCCACTGTGCTAATGTACAGACTTCAGCCAAAGCACCGATACTTTCTGCGAAGATATAATCAGCCTCCTATCAACATGCTACCATCCATAGATGACTAATGAAAAAACTACACAGTATTTTAAAAGTTGTCAACTTGATAAGCACAGAACTAGTTATTTTCATATAGAGTTATAATAAAGGAAAGTTTTGCTGGGCACGCTGGCACACGTCTGTAATCCCAACACTTGGGAAGCTGAGGCAGCATGATCACCACAATTTCAAGGCCAGCCTGGGCTACTAGTTCAAGGCTAGTCTGAACTACATAGCAAGACATTGTCTCAAAAAAACAAAAAATATTAATAGTAAAATTTAAAAGCAAACACAAACAAACAAAAAAATCCCCCCAAAAAAGTAAAGTTAAGTTTAAGCCTAAGTACGCAAATATTATTTGACACAACCTGCTGGCTTGTGCAATGGAGGGGAATTTGTGTATTTTATCATGGTTCTTAATGTTTAGCATCTTTTTAAGAGAATCTAAGAAAACATAAAGCTTCCTAAAACAACAGGAAAAGCATCCCAGTATCTGTCATCGCATATAAAAAGCACATATGGTGAGTTGCAGAAAATCCATACTCACATGGTTGCAGTCTGAAGAAATTTCATTTTCAGGCTAGAAGGAAAGCAAAAGAAAGCATTATGGTTTCAGTAATAAATAAATACAAAAAACTCAAAATTTCAAGTACCACCAAAATAAACTCAAAATAAGAAATCTTAATATTCAGTTGACTATATCTTAATATTCATTTGACTATGGGGAATAAAATGGCACTTCTCTATCTTTTAGACGCTGGGGAGAAGTGTTCCAGAAAGTACGTATGAGCCACGACCTCTTCCTAACTGGTGGTACAACCTGGAAAATGGACCAAAGCAATAACACAGGGACACTTTCCTTTGACTTGATACTTTTTGATTTTATGGTGTTTGTTTTGTTTTGAGGCAGGATTTCTCTTTGCAGATCAGGCTGGCCTTGAAATCACTATGTAGTCCAGGATGGCCGCAAATCTGCAGCGATCTTCCTGCTTCAGTCTCCCAAGTGCTGGGATTATAGATGTGGCCCACCACCCAAGTTCTACTCCCTTGTAACCGACTTCTGAAATTTTCCAATCTGTCAGCCATTCTAGTTCTTTCACAAACAGCACATGGAAGGCAATATTTCTATTAAACAATAACTTTGGCTAAAAGGAGCATTTTTGAAAGAAATCTCAAGCACTGAAGAATTTTTTAAATCATGCCAAGATGAAAACTCTCATCTTTGTTGTCTACAGAAAGTATATTAGCAAGTTAATGGCTGGGTTAATGGCTGACTCCCCTTCAGGGGACGACTGGATTACTTCCCCTAGCTTCTCACTCTCACAGGATTTGTACACCAGATTTGCTGCCCTGATCCTCTGCAGTTTGCTCTGCCTGCTGCTGTGACCTGATACACAGCCTGGCCCACTGACGGTGAGCTAGATCACTGACTGGGTTTCACCAGTGCAGTTTCAGGAGACACCATCATGAACAGAGGCTTTCAGGGCTTGGGAGGCTTGGCTTGTATTTCTGCACTCCACCTTCCCCATGAGAATATGTACAGGTAACTGGTATACAAGGAGAAGGAGAAACAGAGCCAGTCTGAAGCCAATCCGCTGCCTGGAGCAAAGCAACCCCACACACCCTGCATAGCCATAAGCAAGAAAAATAAACGTCAATATGAGCCACTCAAATTAGAATGTTGGGTGTATGAAGAAAAACAACTAACTTACCTATCAGACAAACAAAATAACTTTTAAAAATTCCCAAATCTTAAATTGTAACATGACAGCTTTGATCTAAAATTAGTGAATTAGTAGCTACAATGTACTACACTTTTTATGAAGGACTAACATAATCCATAGACATGAACTCTTAAGTTTTGAGTTTGTTTTTCATCTCTTTTGATGTCCTGATTTGCAACTGATTATAAACAATTTTTGTACTTTCTTTCTCTATTTAGCTCCTCTAGAAAACTGAAAATAAAGAAATGTCATAAGAACAAGGTTGTGATGTTAGGCTTCTGAGATTTTTAGAACCACATAGCTATTGTCTTTAGAGTCAAAAACATAGTAGTGATTAAGAGAAACAGAACAAAGCCCTGAAAAATATAAACTACAAAGTAGTATTTTACGTAACTTTGGCAACAGCGAGAACATCAATGCCAACACAAATTAATTAGAGAAAGTATAAAGAGAAAATGCTCTGTGATGAGCGTGATCATTATGTATATCTAAAATGTACCAATAAAATCTAATTAAAAGGAAAATGCTATGAAAGTCTAATTAAAAGGAAAATGCTACAGTTTAGCACTTTGCTATTCGATAAGAAATTAAAGGATAGAAGCCTCAGGAACAAAAAAACATGTGGGTGCCAACCAGGCTTTGATTCTCAGAAGGCACCATTCTCCTGATGTCCAAATCAAATCACTTCATCAAATATAATGTAGCTATTCCCCCCTCAAACTGTAAATGTGTACAGGCTTGAGTATCTCTAATCTAGAAGAGCAATACAGAGTATAAAACCCAGACTTACGAACGTGGACTGAGGTTAAGAACATTTTTTTCTTTAGCTAATAATCAGCAAAATAGAGCCAGGTGGGGTGGCACCCCTATAATCCCAGCCCTGGGGAGGCTGAGGCAGGAGAACCACTATAAATTTGAGGCCTGCCTGGGCTACAAAGTGAGTTCAAGGCCAGCCTGAACTGCAAAGTGCAACCTTGCCCCAAAGATAAAAGACAAAAGACGCCCCCCAAAAAAATTCAGCAAAATAATACTCTGAAATGATCCCAGGAAATACATCAAGTATATATTCAATAATTATGCACCCAACATGTGCTATATATTGTTGCAGGATACAAAAGAAACAAAAGACCTTATCTTGTCTCCAACCTCAGGTATTTTACAATCCAGTTGCATAGCTAAATATTGAAATCAACAATAAAGCAAGCACAGAACATGAGGTAGGCACAAAGAACTAGATGGAAGCTAAGCTCTAGAAGGGGCTGCAGTGGTTCCTCTGCAAAGGGAGCTGCAGGATCCCCATGGCTCAGGAACGAAGCTGCTGCTGCTGCTGCTGCTGCAAGCTCAGTCTTTAATTTCTAATTTAACATATTTTTAAAATGTGAAATATTGAAATAATTTCCATTTTATGAATAAGTATATATTTACTATGCATGATTTTTTCAAATGATAATGAGAACACAATCAAGACAGAGGATGATGAACTGAAATCTTCTAATCAGTGTAGGATAGACCCCGACCCACAAATCAGAAGCAAAGTGTTGGCTCCCAGCCTGCAGAAGCATCAAATTAGAAGCTGAGCCAAGCTGCGTTATCAGCTGTTCTTTATCACTCTGGAGCTAGAGATCTGGGCTTCCAAAAGAAGGCTCTCTTACCTAGTGTTCCCCCCTGAAAAGAAAACATCTACCCTCTTACAGTGGGGAAAATTTTATTAAAGGTTTCATAAATCTGTTAATGATCAAATGTTATGAGACTACTGAGGCTGCAAATATTGGTACCAATATAGAACATTAAGAACAGAAAAAAAAGAGGACCTAACATCCTTCTCCACCCAATACAACAGTGACTAAGAGAAGGCATTTAGGTTATGCGGTATAAACATGATACTGTGAAGCACTCAGTACTTGTTTGACTCCAGTTAAGAATGTGATGGTGGGGGCTGGGGATTTAGCTCAGCGACATAAGCGCCTGCGTGGCAAGTGTGAGGTTGTGAGTTTGATCTCTGGTACCAAAAAAATAAATAAATAAATGAGATTGTGAAAAATTTTACAGATGAAGACACTGAGCAACCTGAGCAAACGTACAATGCTAGGAGACAATAAAACTGTGGTGTAAATAATGGTAATAAATGACAATTTAAGCTTATGTAATGCTGTCCAATTGAGGAATTCCTGAAAAGGTGGGACAAGCAATAAGGCTTAGGCTGTGCCCAACTATGGAAGGACTTTGAGAGAAGCAAAAACAGGAGACCTGACCAAATGCGTTAATTTGGGCTCTCGAGTGACCTGACAGTTACATGATGCATTTAGATGCTGGCAGTCCAGATAAGAAAATGATGAGACACTGAGATACACTGTCTGAGGGATCTGGAGTGTCCTCCAATAACCACAGTGAGTAATAAAAAAATTGCTTAGTTTATTTGTCTTTTCTAAATTGCCAACTCCAATGTTTTGGGTATTCTTTTACTTTACTCTGCTAGTTGAATAAAACAAAGCTGAAATCATTGATTTTAAGGATTAAAACTCCTAGTTCTTCCTCAAGTTCTATCAGTTCAGAGCTGGTTTTAAGAAAAGGGATAACATAATGAAAAAAGAGTTGACTAACAAGAATTGAGTTACAGAAGCTTCATGGCCTTTAATATGTCGCTTATCTTCTCTAAACCCCAGGGAAAGCTCTGAACTAGATCAGAGATTTCTCATCTAGGATTTATCGGTGTACTTTATCAGCCTGAGATGGCCTTGAAATCAAATACGAACTTTTGAATGTATTTTTAAAATTTGTAACAGTAAAAAATTAAGAAAACCATCCTGCACTACATAGCAAGACCCTGTCTCAAAAAAAACAACAATTAAATATTGGTTGAGGACCAGGGATATAGCTCAGTGGCACAAGTACCTGCCTAGCAAGCACAAGATCCTGAGTTCGAGTCCTGGTAATAAATAAATAAAATGGTTAGATAATATACTTTTAAAAGACAAAAAAAACATTGGTTGAACACTGGCTGTGGTCTTTTCCAATTTTATGATCTATAAAATCTGAGATGTGAAATTTAAAATAGAAGTATTTACTGAATTTCAAGTCTTTTAAGGCAAGTAATTTGCATACTATGATGACTAGTGTTGCTTTATTTTAATCATTCTCTGCTGGTCAAAGTTACAACAGCAGGTTTCAGAATAAACTACTGAGAAGCTCAGCTGTGAATGTTCTCAATTAAGCCAACCATCCCACTCACTTAGGAAAATGTTTTACAGTTAGAATGTTTTATAGCTCACAACTATGATCTCCCCAAGGTGAACAGGCCGAGTTAATGAGTGACTGGAGAAATCAAACAATTCGCAAAACGAACCTGGAAGCTATCCCGGTTTCTGAAACAAATGCTTGGGACATGGATGGTGTCTAAAAGATGGAACATTCAAATCAGGCATGGAGGTGCACACTTGTTATACCAGTACTCTGAGAGCCTGAGTCAGGCGGATCACAAGTTCAAGCCTAGCCTGGACAATTTAGCTCAAAAAAATGTTTTCAAGAGCTGGGTGTAGTGGCACACGCACACCTGTAATCCCAGCACTCAGGAGGCTGAGGTAGGAGGGTTGCTGCAGGTTCAAGGGCAGCGTGGGCTACAAAGTGAGCCCCAAGTCAGTCTGAACTGCACATTGAAACCCTGAATCGAAAAGAAATAAAGCTAGAGAGGTAGCTCATTGCCAAGGTCCCTGGTTCAATCCCCTTTACTACCAAAAAGGATGGAACATTCTACAGCTACATTGACTTAAACTGAAACAGCTAAGGATCACAAAGCAGCAGGTTCCTTTTTCTAGGCATCTAACAACAGCTTTAGACTTACTCCAGGGAAAACAAACAAAAACTATCAACAGTAAGCCTGCTTTTATATCCGTGCAAAACCTTGAAGGCAGCCACAAACTGATGCCTCCTCTAGACTGGAGATACTCTGCTGTAGCAGTAGGTAAACTCTCCTGGGAATTTATTCATGCAGTACTCAGCAAACTTCAATCACACAAACAGTTCATTTTTGTCCACTAGTCCAAAGCCCACCGCAATTGCTATCTAATGAGATAAACCCAATGTTTTAGTCCTAGAAAATTTTCCTGGAGCAAGTCTAAAGGGAATCTTAATCCTCAACCAGATTCTTAACTACTTCCCTTTTGGTGTCATATATCTGCTCAATCAGAATTTATTTTTCTTACTTGTCTCCTGGGAGAGCAGACGAGTGCTATTTTTCCAAAAGACAGTGATCAACAATGGCTTTATGTCCTCCAACGGAGCTAATTTAGTAAATGACTGTGATTCTGTATGAATCTTCAACACCCACTGACCTCCTTTTTTTAAAAATGTGCTTTACGGGTTTCGCTGGGAAGTTTCTTCCTTTTTATTTTTGTATGAAATACAGATGCTGGTGCTAATAAATTAGTGTGGCAAAGGAGATCAAACACAATCATCTAACTATCAGTGTCATCAAGCCCAAAACTAGGATGACAGAAAGGAAATTAGAGTCGCATGGAGGAAGACACGTCGGCCTTAAAGGGAGCTCAGGGTTTAGCCTCTAAGGAAGGAAGAGATGAGATGTGTGGCCCGGTGCAGGTGTGAGAGGGGCAGAGACCTGAAGAGAAGGCGAGCACCCTAAGGAGACCACTCGTAGGCTCAAGTTTTTGCCATTTCCAACCTAACATATGGTGAAATCACCACAAGGATTTAATAAAAATTTCAACACTGGTTCAGTGATGGTTTCCCACAGCTGAAATATGTTATGCTAAATGCAGTTGGTGGATCTGACTCTTATTACTGGGGTGCTTCCCAGGTGAGTGGAAGGAGTAACAATATGTATGACAGAACATACCGTGTTCTCAAAGGGGTAAAAGGGAAAGCACGGTCAGGGCCACTGGACCCCTGGTTACTGACAGTCACACACGACAGCACCCTTAGCTCTAATCAGGTCAGATGGCCCTCACTGCAGGAATCCACAGAACAGCTCACACTGCACATTCCCTCGTAGATTGTAAGTACTGACAAGACATATATGTAAGGGCTGGCAAGACGGTCAGTTCGTCAACTACTAATTAACTCATCTCCAGTGAGGTTAGACTTTTATTCTAAAAGTATGAAAACATACAGCAATCTGGCTAATTAAAGCCACTGCGGTGGTCTTAATACCTCGTGCGTGGGCACGCATACATGGCCAAGGAACTTGACTCACAATAACTTGTTATAACCTTACACTGAGGAGTCAGACTTCATATATGTATTTTAAAGATAATTTATATGAAAATACTTTCGCTGGCCACAGTGGTACATGCCTGTAATTCCAGCACTCAGGAGACTGAGGCAGGAGGATCACTGAGTGTTTTAGGGCCAGATTCAACTAAGTGAGAGAGGGAGAGAGAGAGGGAGGGAGGGAGAGAAAGAGGCACAGAGTGGAGGGGGAGAAGGAGGAGAAGAGAAAGAGACAAAGAAATACAGAGAACTGCAGAATCCAGTGTGAACCACTGGTGCTAATGGAGGACAGTATGAGTTTGGCCACCGGGCTTTCATCTGAATTAAGACAGCACATGCCACCACTGCACCATTCTAAAAGCTGTGCACTCAACGGCACCATTCAAAACTCATGAATTAGGGATAATCTAATTGATACATTTAATTTTTTCATGTAGTCAAATTTTTAATGACCTTACACAAAAATATAAATGTAATTGTCTCACACAAATGACTATTTGCTTAAATCTTACTATAACAAAATAAATCCAGTAAAGAAAACTCAATGAGTCTGGTTAGAGTTCAGATTTATAGGAGGTTTATGTTTAAAATTAATTTTACTTTAAAAAAAATTTGTTAATACACTTTTGATATATATAAAAATTGAGTTCATCATAGAGAATTAATAACTGTACATAATCTATCTTGATTCTTGGGTTTTTTTTTTTTTTTTTTTTGACATGTTTAAAAACCTTGACCTGAACCAGTGATTTAGCTCAGTGGCGTACGCACCTGCTGGGGAAGCACAAGCCCAGCAGTTTGATCTCTGGTTAAAAAAATAGACCTGCTGGGATTTATAAACAACAGTAATACACATAAAATCTGATAAAATCTTCAAAAGGTTTCCTTGTTTCTTCCAGCTCAAGTAATAGCACTCTACAGTTGGTTAAGAAACACAGTACTACTAACTAAACATTAATGATCACCACTATATCCAACTATAAGTGCTGAAGTGATAGAAAATACTTATTTTGAGAAAATACTGATAAATTAATGTAAACATTAATACAAACACAATCTTTACAAGAAGTCTCCATAATCTCCAAATAATTACATTCTCAAGTAATGATTTCCTATTAAAAACCCTAGCATAAACAGTTTCTTTCTCCCAAATGTCTTCTTTTCTAATATATTTTCCGGCCTTTCAATATTGCTTCTCTAAACATAGGCAAATCAAGACCACAGCTGGGTCTGGGGCCAAAGACGTGTCTCAGGGGTGGAGCACTTGCCTCGCATGTGCCAGACACCAGGGTCTAATCCCCAACACCACAAAGCACAAAAATAAGAAACAACGCTAAAGAAAAGACAAAAGCTATGAGATAGAATCAAGTGCACAAAACTAGAAATGATTAAATATGGACATCAAAAAGCACTTTTTGTTGTTGTTGCTGAGGCAGGGTCTCGCCCTGCAGTTCAGGCTGGCCTTGAAGTTACTATACAGCTCAGGGTGGCCTCGAACTCACAGCAATCTTCTTGTCTCAGTTTCCTGAATGCCAGGATTACAGGCATGTGCCACCAGGCCTGGCAAATCTTGTTTATTGGTACACTTTAGATATACATCACCACAGGGACTGATCACACTGATCACAGGGAGTTTGTATGCATACATGATGTATTCCTGCTTCTTTTTTCTCCCATTCCTTTCCAGTCCCTTCAACATCCCTTCCCTTATTTACAAAAGCTTTTGTTTCCTATTTTTCCTTCTATTCTTTTGAGTACTTTGGAATTAATGTTATTTTCAGAAAGTTAAATCCACTATTTTGTTTTCTCAAGTAGGATGGGGGAAGAACGAGGTTATCAAGAATTATGCTTCTAGCAAGATGTGACATGCCTATAATCTCAGCACTCTGCAAACTGAAGCAGGAAGATCACATTTTGAGGCCAGCTTGGGCTAAACAGTGAGATCAAGGTCAGTATGAGCTACATATGGAGACCCTGTGTCTAAAACAATAAATAAAACAAAACAAAAGACTCATGCTTCTAGCTGGACATGGTGGTGCAGGTTTATAATCCCACCACTCTGGTGGGAGGAGGAAGCAAGATCATAAATTCAAACCTAATATCAACAATTTAGCACAACATTGTCTCAAAAATGTAAAATTTTTGGGCTAGGCATGATGGTACATGCATGTAATCTCAGTACTCCGAAGGCTGAAGCAGGAGGATTTTAACTAATTCAAACCTAGTCTGGGCTACTATAGTGAGTTCAAGACCAGACTGGACTACAGAGAGATCCTGTCTCCAAAAAAAAAAAGAAGTGTCCTTGGATCTGGCTCAAAGACTTTGGGTGCAAGTCCCAGCACCAGGGTGGGTAAAGTGGGAAGCTTCTGAAGTTCTGTACACCCGTAAAGGAATTCACCGTCTCTGTTCATGTCAATCCAATTCCCCCACAGGACACTCATCAGCCTTCAAATGAAAATTTGAGCGATGATCAAGAAGAAGAAAAAAACAAAACAAAACAAAACATGAGAATAAAATCAATTATACAGCAGAGAGAAGCTTCTAAATAAAGTTACAAGTCTAATTACCTCATGGGGACAACTTTTAACTCTTTAACTCTTCTCCTAATATATCCTGTTAAGAATTTCTAGAGCTGGGGATTAGCTCAACGGTATAAGCATCTGCCCAGCAAACTGGGCAGGTCGTGAGCTCAATGTCCGGTACCAAAAAAAAAAAAAAAAAAAAAAAAAAATTTAAGTGCTTGCTTATGTTATAAAGAATATTCAGAGGAGCTGGGGATTTAATTCAGCGGCATAAGCGCCTGCCTTGCAAGCAAGCAGTCCTGAGTTCGATCCCCAGTACCGATAAAAAGGAAAAAGACAAAAAAAAAAAAAAAAAAGAATATTCAGGGCGGGGGGGGGGGGGGGTTAGGAAAGGGATCGCCTTGCTGTCCCAGGTGGGTACGATGGAACTTCTAATTCCTCTGCGTGGCAACACTGGGAAGGGTCTGGGGAAAGGTGTTTAGGGACCATAGCAGCGTGGCAAACCTACGGCACCCAAGCTGCAGCAGGCACACAGAGCCCTGTCAACTCACGGCCCAAGCGGCCCTTGCAGTTGAGCATCAGGTAGCAGTTGGTTTTTCTAAACTAAAACTTCAGTGTTGGGGTTTAATTGCAGTGTTGGTACTTTATGGTAAATAAGTGGGTTTGCGGTTGCAGTTTGGACGTTCGGCTCTGAAAGGTTCGCAGTCACAGGATTCCAGTGACACTGACCCACCACAGTAGTTCACCTCTTTTTCCTCTTGGTGCCCTGTCATCGCTTCCTGTCCCTGTTCCCACTCACACCAACATCTAAACCCCATACAAAAAAATCTCCTTCCTTCGGGATATTTGGTTAGGGCTTGGGGCAAGTATGAGACCTGTTATTGACAAAAGAGGGCGGAGCCCAGGCACTGCACCACAGTGCAAGTCACCCTGGGTTCAGTTCCTAGCACCACAAGAAAGAAAACAAAGGGAAGATGGGTGGTGCGGGAGTGCTAGCTCTTAGATACTAAATATTTTCAGACTGGAACCTAAAAAGCGCAGACTCTCTTGCAGTAGTCATTCAGCAGCTCCCTGCTGAAGCTGGCTAGAGCTTCCAAGAAATTCTGAGCGTTTTACAAGGTGGTCAAACGTTGAAGCTGGCAGGAGGGTGCTCAAAGCCTCGGGTGCAGGACACCGTGATGTACCGGAAGCCTGCTACTCCGGCTCCACAGATGCATGCACGGCAGCCGGGCGTCTATGGCGCGGCTTCCCAGCGAACAGCAGCCTCACCATATGGCGTGGGGTTTGCTGGCACTGGCAGCACAGTTGAGGCCAAAAACCCAATGTGCTATTTTGGGCCATGAAACGTGATAAATTCCACAATTTAAAACACAAGATTTTTTAAAATTAAAAGGCATTTTCAATTTCATGAAATTAGATTTTTGTCACTTAAGGCTCTTTAGGTAATACCAGTATGAAGTCAGATTAACACTCAAACTATAATTGACAATAATTCTCTGGGAAAAAAATTTAAGACTTTGATGAAACCTCTCATCAGTTCTACAATAAAGGCAGTGTAGAGAAAGGGCTTTGGAGTGCCAGGTGCCAGCAAGGTTGGAGTGGTGATGTCGGGGAGCAGAGGGGCAGCGCCCCTGCGGTGACCTGTCCACACTGCCCTGTGGCCACATCCCACGTGAGAACACAGCTCCAGCCACCAAAGCTCATCTCATACTTGAAGACAGCGACCTTGGAAAGATTTGGGTGGAAAATAACAGACTAATTACTTAATCCCTACAAACTCAGCTACTGCTTTGAGTAAGGACAGTCACAATTCTAAAAACAAGAGTTTCAGACTGAGGCTGGAAATGATAATTTCAGGAAAAAAATTTTTGAGTTTCCTCACTTGTTTCAGGGCTAGCCTTTCCCACATGCCTGCTCCTTTCCTCCCAATCAGGTTAATTATGGGTAATAAAAATGGCTTTCATTGGCCCTGAGCTGACAAAATGGGTTTTATGAAAGGCTCTGTATAAAGCAAGAAGTTTTAAAGAGAAGATCAGGCTGAACTTGAAAACTGCAAGAGGAAATTCCATTTTACTTGCCTGTAATACCCTGACAACAATAAAAACAAATTACCTAGAACAAAGTGAACTGCAAAATGTTATTTGACATTTACTTAAGGAAACCAACCCAAATATGCAAAAATACTCATCCAAGTTTTTAAAATGAGTATCAGCATTACCTGTCAGAAACACAAATTCCTGGACCCCAACTCAAGAAGTACTAAATACTTGGTAACCTGTGTTTACTGGGGCTCCCAAGTATTTGATACACACTCAGGCTCATGAACCAACAAGAAAGCTGGGCATGGTGGCATACACCCGCAATCCCAGCAATTGGGGAAGCTGATGCAGGAGCATCACACATTGGAGACCAGTATAAGCCATTTAGAGAAACTCTAAAGATTAGGGGTGGGGGCCTCCTGGAAATACAACTCAGTATATGGGCCGGGTATTTAGCTCAGGGGCACAAGCATCTGCCAGCAAGTGCGAAGTCATTGAGTTTGATCATCGGTAAAGAAAAAAAAAAAAAACACAGCTCAGTGTGCTCAGAGTTCTTGCCTGGGTAGCACATAGCCCTGAACCTAACCCTAGTACCCACCAAAAACTAGAAAAAGGTGTCATCTTGGCTGAGTTGGTTCAGTATGGCAGTACTGTGCAAGCGGGAATTTGGCTTTAGGGTCATTGCCAAGGCCGTGACAATGTTATATGATCCATTTCAAATGCACCAGGAGATCTACTGAGGAAAGGAGAGAAAGCAAGTATCTTTTTAAAGTATGTTTTTCTAGTTGGGTGTGCGGCTGCGTATCTGTAATATCTGCATTCAGGAGGCTGAGGTAGGAGAATGGCTTAAAAGTCAGCGTGGGCTACAATACAGTAAGTTCAAAGCCCCAGTTTCAACAACATACGTATCAGGACTTTGTCTCAAAAAACCAAAAATTCATAATAAAATATATTTCCACATTCAAGCTCTTAAGAATTTTACCCATTAGCAGACATAACAGAAGGCACTCTAGAAAAGGAAGTGAATTACAACAACATGAAACTGGCAAATTCCTTTCTAGTTTTTCTTTCCTACTGGTCCTTGCCTTTGCTATTAAGAGGTAAATCCTATCCAGTAAAATTTAAAGTTCATATAGTTTAAGACATAGCTATGACCTAATTCAAATTATGCAGAAAATAGGCTGCATAGAAATAAAATAAATAAAAAAAGAAAATAAAAAGTTTCCTTGCTGGGCATGCTGACCCATGCCTATGGTCCCAGCACTTTGGGAGGCTGAGGCTGAGGCAGGAGGGTTGTAAATTCAATCCCTGCCTTGGCTGTTCAGCAAGACCCTGTCTCAAAAAAACAAAACAAATGGGGTGCTACGGTTCAGTGTGAAGGCCAGTACCAAAAACAAACAATTTTTTTCTCCGATCAAAGCATATCCAGCATCTGCCTGAGACAGAACACCTTCAAGTGCCTTAACTTGAAGTTACAGATCCTTTTGCTTATGCCAGCATTTAACCTGTGCTTTGGAAACATTTTAACTTGTTTTTAGGTTTGCAGCTAAACTGTAGGACCTTGTTGCATTACTTCTTTTTTAAAGTCTGACTATTCAGACAGATTCTAGTTTAACAGTGTTAATTACTAAGTGGTAACTGTCCATAACATTCCATAAAGTAAGACTAGATGCCACAGGTGTTTCAACTTTTTAGTGCTCACATCTTGCCATCATTTTGGTCTTCTTGTGGCTTCTAAAAACTGAGTATTCTCGGGGCTGGGGATTTAGCTCAGGGGCATAAGCGCCTGCCTTGCAAGTAGGCAGTCGTGAGTTCGATCCCTGGTACCGATAAAAAGGAAAAAGACCAAAAAAAAAAAAAAAAAAAAAAGAAAAAGAAAAGAAAAGAAAAAAGAAAACCTGAGTATTCTCTATTAAAGCTTCATAATTTGGGGCTGGGGATTTAGCTCAGTGGCATTATGTGCCTGCCTGGCAAGCAGGAGGTCATGAGTTTGATCCCGGTACTGGAAAAAAAAAACACTTCATAATTTGGTAAGCAGATCTTTTATAGAAATAACCATCTGAGCACATGGGAGGCTGCTGAGGCAGGAGGATGTTGAGTTCAAGACCAGTCTGGGCTACACAATGAGTTCAACACCTGAGTATGAAATGAGACCCCATCTCAAAAGAAAGAATCATCTGATAATAATAAAGTTCATACACAAAGACACAGGTCATCGGTCTAGATTTATTATGGGCTTACAAGAAAACTTCAACTAACCCGTAGGCATCCAACTTCCTCAATCATGAGCTGGGTAAACAAGTGACAGATGTATTAAACCACTTCCTCCACTTGTAAAGTCAGTGATGGCCGCCTTCACTCTTTGCCAAGCAGACCATCCCAATAAGATGGTACAGTGAAAGGTGCAACTTCCCTCAGTTTCCTTCACTGCACTTCCGGGTGAAATGGGGGGTCGAGGGGGACGGCCACAGCCAAGCACTGACCAAATGATCACTGGAGTGATTTAAAAAATACGTTCACCAACTGCAACTTTCTCTTCACTGAAACCTGAATCAGGTCACTAAACTTCCCAAGTTATAATTCTGTTTTTGTCTAGTGGCTCTGAGCCAGACTGACAAAACACACAATAGGGCAGTTATTCGTCTTGTGAAAAGGATCCACTACACAAAACAGAACTTAATGCTTAGCACAAGTTTCCTTTGAATCAATTCTACCAAAATACTTAAAATATGATTCTGTGCTCCAAAGAACTTGCAACCATTTTTTATGTTTCTGCATAAAATAATTAACATCAAAGTTACTGTTAACGTGTGTTCATCAGTTTTTACAATACAGGGCAGCAAGTGGCAAAAATTTTACCTCCTACACAAGCTGACATAAAAAAAAATCTCTCCCTAGATTCTCCTATAGCAAAAAATAAGATCATTCCTGTGGGATTCAGTTTGGAGTAGATAAACCTGTTACATTCTGTTTTTTTTTTTTTTTTTTCAGTTAGTAACAGATTAACTTTACAGGAATTATTAAACTACTGAAATGTGCTCCTATTTTTGAATAAAAGTTGACTGGTGGCTCAGAAACACACTAGGTTTCAGGGACAATTAAGATTTTAAAAAGTTCTGTGAAAAAGTCACTGATTACAGAGAAAAGATGGTGATAACTCACCTACTTCATATTACTGCCATAGTTAACCACAAATTCCTAAACCTCTTAAGCACATACACACACAGGCACACAAGCACACAAATCCCTTCTGTACTAGCAGCAAATATCAGTCCTTCTAGGAGATAATCATTAAGGCATGAAAAGGTATACGGCAAGGTACTGGAGACAAGCAAAGTAATTTCTGAACTTTTTTCCCCTTAGTGCTGAGGATCAAACTCAAAGCTACCTCCCGGCCCAAGCTTTGCTCTCCTTCAGCTTATATTCTTCCCAAGTAGCTAGTATGTGAGCCGCCCACACAAGCCTGAAGTCAGGACAAGTTCTTCCTAAGACCTGCACACCCCCTTTCAGACTCCTGGGACCTGTTTTCCTGACATCCGCCTCCTGGCTTCCCGCCCTGCACTCTGGTTTCGGTCTGTTTACTTCAGTGTTCTGCAGCTGGCTAACAGTTTGCCAGGAGTTCCACCGCCCAGCATCTGCAAACTGTCCTCACCTGCACTTCCTCACACCTTGTTGAGGGCCAAGTGCATGCCCACACATTAGCCTATGCTTGCCATGCCCCGCCTCAAACAGGGCTTCCTGTGTATTTTAGCATCTATGATTATGATTTGCCTTTAGTGGAGAGTCTCACTGATGACTTCAGCTTATTATATGGCAGTGGATAATTATCTAGTAAATAAAGCTCCATAAATGTAAAAGTAAGTCCCAGGCACAGTTGGCATACCCCTGTGGAAGGTTGAGGCAGGAGGATCCCAAGTTTAAGCTCAGTCTGGTCAACTTAGTGAGATGCTATCTCAAAATTATTAAAAAAAAAAAAAAATCACCAGAGATTTAGCTCAGGGGCATAAGCACCTGCTTGGGAAGTGGGAAATGCTAGGTTATGAGCTCATCCTGGTACTACATAGTACTAATAATAAAATTTTTAAAAATTAAAATAAAATAAAAAAATATATGAGGGCTGTTACTGTTTGTGTCTAAATGTCCCCCAAAGCCTCATGCAGTCATGGAGGCAGGCTTCTAGTTTGTGAATGACTCATGGTCCAATCCTAGGATCATGGGTGTGAATGCTACACCAAAGTGGGTGTGGCCCACATACAATGTAATTGACAAGAGTCTCCTCTCCAAGCTCCTCCCCTTTTGCTCTTGTTGCTTGTGCCTTCTTTCTTTCTTTCTTTCTTTCGGTCTTTTTGAGACAGGGTCTCACTATGCAGTTCAGGCTGGCCTTGAGTTCACTTCGTAGCCTAGGTGGGTCTCAAACTCACAAGGATCCTTCTGCCTCATCTTCCCAATTGCTGGGATTATAGGCATGTACCACCACACCTGGCATGTGCTGTTTTTCAACACCATGAACTTGTGCTTTCTGCCTCATGCGACTCTGTCTTGGAGCCAGCTGATTATGGACTGAAACCTCTACAAACTGTGAGCTAAATAAACCTTTCTTTCCTTCCCTTGGGTGTTGGGTATTTTGTCCCATCAGTGAGAGAAAAGTAACCAAGACAAGGGTGTAGGTCAGTGAAAACACACTGGGTTCAGTCCCCAAGACCACACAGACATAAAAAGTCACACCACAGCATGTTAATATCAAAGACTGCACTCCTAGTTTTGTTCAACTCGTAAGAACATAAACTAATGACGAGGATATAGCTCAACGGTAGAGCACTTGCCGACCATAGACAAGACCCTGGGCTGAATTCTCTGCACACAGACCAAAAAACAACAACAACAACAAAAAAAAAAAAAAAAAAAAAAAAAAAAAACCAGAACTTTTTAATGCTAACCAACACAATGTAAGAAAAGCAACAGGCAGGGGTCTGGGGATTTAGCTCAGCAGCACAAGCACCTGCCTTGGGCGACACACATCTGCAGGCTCCAGCATTTCCAGGAGGAATGTAAGTTTCAGCACAGCCCAGGCAACTTAGTGACTCGGGAGCCTTAGGAAGTAAGTATTTAAACTTTTATTTTTCTTTACAGATGGTCTTCAACTTTCAGTTTAATTTCATACAAAATATATACTTATGTACCGAAGACCTTTTTAAATGCTCACTTTATATTTTGTGTTTATCATCTGACAAACTGAAACTACTAAACAGATGTATTACTAATCCAATATTTGACATTTTAGAATAATCACCACTTTGATGTGTATTTGTAAAATTATTTGAATACTTTATCAGGCTTAGGGGGGAAAATGTAAAAAACTTTTTTGAGACATGGTCTCAAGGTTCAGGCTGGCCTTGAACTCACAATGATCCTCCTGCCTCAGCCTCCTAACTGCTGGGATTGTAAGTGTATACCACACAAATGTTAGTATCAGCAAAAAGCAGCATCTTATTAAAGCTTTCCGGTTACAAGCCAGTCTTCCAGGTATTTAGTGAAGGACAGGCAATGACACAGAAGAATATGGTGTCTGAACACTACTGAAGACTGTGCCTGAACTGGTAAGTGCACCGTTGGTTCCTGTATTTGTTAACTCACTCAGTGCCTGCTGTATAGTGTGAAATCTGACTAACCTTTCTTGTCTCCATGGATATACACACATCCATAAATGTGAGGAGCTGAGAATGTGAAGAAATCTTTGGAGGATGTGACAACTCTGCCCCCGGCCCGAGTGGAACCTCATACAGAGCAGGCAAGCGCTCTCCCACTAAGTCACATCCCCAGGGCTTTGCTATTTTACTTTTCCAAAATTTACTGTAGCTTATTTTTCCCCTTTTGAAGAAGTTTTATGCTTTAGTTGATTTGGCCCTACGGGTATCCTAGGGGACTGAAGCAGCCAAAAGAAAAGAAAAAGGCAAAAATCACTGTAAAATTCTGTCTTCAAACCTGTAATCTTATCTGAAAATAATATGGCGTTTTAATGTCTGTCAACCATTCTGTCACTTGGGCACCTTCTGTTCACTTTCTTTTTTTTTTTTTTTTCTTCTGCTCACTTTAAAGGATGATCCCCGCCCCACCCCACTAGGAAGGAGATGTCCCTCCTCCCTTGCTGCTCTGACATAAACACTAGCTTTTCCCTGCCTTCTAACTTAGGCTGGAACCCTGGCTCTTCCTGGGTCCCGAAGCTGCCAGCATTTGGGCAATAGCTATACCACGGCTCTTCTGGGTCTCCAGCTCGCTGACTGCCGTGTCAGCCTCCATACAGCCCAGCGAAACCCTATCTCAAAATACAAAAATGAAAAGGGTGTGGGGGGTTGCGTTGGGGTGCACCTCAATAAGAAGGCACTAGGTTCACAAAGCTCCCTGAAGTAAAAACCACTGTTTCCGTTCTGACTCCTCACTATACATGGTGAACTTCTGTTGCGTGCCTTCCCAGCCCCTGGCTTTCTCTGGGGAATCTGCCACCCTCTCACTCGGTCCCAAGCAGGGACACAGGGACAAAAGAGTGCGGTCTAAAATGACTCACACATACATTCCTAGCTGGTTCAGGGGCTCAGACAATGACAAGCTACTTCCAAGCAACTTCGGCCACCTTGTCAGACAGTGAAAACTGTGAAGGAAGCCAGCCCAGAGACAAACACAAATCAGGAGTTGAGCTAAGCTAGTGTTACATCTTATCTTTACAGTTATATGAGGCTAATTCTCTACTGAGCTTTAATTTGGATACAACTTCTAGTTACTACAAAGGAATTATTAACTAATTGATACAGTAACAGCATACAGCTTTTCCTTAAATTTCACTCTGATAAAGCCAAAGAAATCATGAGAATAACTTTTCTGCCTTTTAATCTGGGCCATGTTTAGAATTGACGTAACAGTTAAAGTCTTTCTCCTTTAAAAAACAAAATCTATAAATTGGGCATGGTGGTGCACACCTGTAATACTAGCATTTGGGAAGCTGACACCGGAGGATTACTGTGGGGCCAGCCTGGATTACAGAGCAAGACTGTCTCCAAAAAACCCAAACCAAATTAAAACACCTATGGTGTTACACATACTATACACATGTGAGTCGGCCTTCTCATGAGCTAATAAGGGCCGCCATGGGGAACAGGAAGCAAATCAAGAAGCTAAACCACACCTTCCTGTGAGCCAGCCAGTTCGAAGGCTGGGAAACAAGAAAAGCAACCGCGATCACCTAACCCTTCAAACTCTACCCCTTCAAACCCTATCCCGACCCTGCAAGCAACTGGCTGGCTCGGATGAATTCAGGCTGAGACGATTAAACTCAAGCTGAGACAACAGCAGCTGAGTAAAAAGAAAATACCTTAGCGCTTGCACTGTTTGACTGACTGCAGGCCTAAAACAGGCAGTCTGAGCATTTATTTCAAGAACAATATGCACTATAGCAACTGTGGGGGATTTCCTTCTGTCTGGTTTTTGAAATCCAATGTTTTGTTCCATTCCTATATCTGGTAACCTGAACAACTATTTTGAAGATAACAATATGCAATGTAATAACCATTGTTAAATTTCTATCATCTTGTTTTGAAAATCTATATAGCTATTATTTGTTGTCATTTTGCTTTTGTTGTTTTGTTTTGTTTAAAACCTGGATTTTTTCTGTCTTGTTTGATTTTATTATGTCTGATGGTATGGGCAGCTATTTTGAAGGTAACAAGGTATATTATGGTACCCTTCACTGATTTCTTATTACCAGGTTTTGAAGTGCTGTAACACTTCCATTGTTTTGTTTTGACTGGTTTTATTCTGTTTTGATCTTCTGCCTGATGGTATGGATAGCTATTTTGAAGAAAATGAGAGACATTACGGTAGCCACTGTTGATTTCCTATTATCTTGATTTGAAGCCCTGTATCACTTTCATTGTTTCACTTTGATTGGCTTAGTGTTTTATTTTAGTTTATTTTCTTTAAAAATAAATAAATAAATAAATAAACAAACAAACAAATGCAGTGAGTCACCCAGTTTAATTCAAGAAAATTCAGGGGGCCCACCAGGGATTTAGCTCAGCAGCATAGATGCCTGCCTTGCAAGCATGTGGTCACGAGTTTGATCCCCAGTACCAAAAAAAACCAAAAAAACAAAATATAGGGAAAAAATGATCATCTTTAAGACATTAAAGCTAATTATTCTGAACTCTGATCAAGGGACCTGCTTAACCCTAAAATACATTTAAAATATAAGACTTTTGTCTTATACCATTCAAAAGTAACAGGACAGAGTTTTATATCCTTTATCTACCAAATCTTAGTGAAATCTGCTAACCTTCTAACTTATATTTCCAGCCAGGAGGCAAGAAGATTATGTGGCCACGAGTTTACTACATGGTGAGTTCAAGGCCAGCCAGAGCTACACAGCAAGACACTGTTCTCAAAAAAGTAAACAAAAATTTTAGTAAGACCAAGGAAAGCTACTTTTCATGTGTTAACTAAGTCTCACCTCTTTTTTTTTTTTTTTTGTGCTAGGGATTGAACCCAGTACCTCTGCACTGAGCTACATCTCTAGCCTTTTATTTTTATTTGAGATAACGCTGGACTCAAACTTGTGATATTCTTAGTCCCCCAGAGTGCTGGGATTATAGACATGTGCCACCACACCCAGCATCAACCTATTTTTTAAAGGGCAGATGGAAAACTACTAACTCCATGCATCAGTATTAAAGTTCTACTACAGATGCCTGGCTGAAGCTACAACATGCTGAAATCCTGAAGGGGATTTCCAGGATGTCACTGAAAAAAATCAAATGAAGTTTTGTGAAATTACTGAAAATAAAATGCCAGTCTCTCTGGAAGGACAGAAGCTGACAGCATGTAAGCAGTCCAGAAAGGATTCTCCAAGTTTGTTTCCTTAGAGGTTAGTGGTTTGTGAAATCAGACCCATCAAAAAGCAGCCCTATGATTACTGGGTGGTAGTAGTTGCTATACGTATTATAAGGGTATAAAAGCTAAGAGGAAAAACAAAATAAAATACCCCACACCCAAAGTTAGGAAAGAAGGGCTTATTTAGTCCAGAGTTTGTAGAGATTTCAGCCTTGGCTGGCTCCAAGGCAAGGTGGCACGGGAGAGGGGCACTGCAGAGGAGAAACAGTTCATGGCAAGGAGAAAACAGCCAAGAGCAAACAAACAAAGGACATTAACAGTGTCCTTCTGTACCTTTTACCTTCTCCAGGCTACTCAGGGCAGGTAGCACTCACACCGATTCCTAGTGCCCTTGGTGCTAGCACTGCACCATGAATCAGTTCCAGCATCACACATTCTAGATGCAGCCACCTCTGACAAAGCTCCACCAAAGACTGCATGAGGCTTTGAGGGGACGTCTAGACACAGTCTTAACAGTGGTTTACAAAAATAACTCGAAAGAAAGAAAGAAAGAACAAGCAAGTAAGCTGAACCTTAAATTAAACCACCTTCAAAGTAAGGTTGATGTAAGACTTGAAACCATACATTTGCACCTGGCATAGGACAACTCCAAGCACAGCACAGGCGCTCCTCTATTGCCAGGCACCAATGCAGGATTAGCAAGTGGGTTGCAGTAATTTTTTCACTGCAAGCCTGAATTTCCATACTGGGAAGCACTCAACTCGCTACTGCCTCAAGTGTACTGGACCAACTCAAAGACATACTATGAGCAAAGGCAACAAAAATATTCTGTTTCACCCCTTGTCTTGTAATCAAAGAAAAAAGCAAGCTTTCCTCTGTGTTTACTGTACGTGTGCACGTGTGCGTGCTTAAATTGAAATGATTATTATCCACTGACTTAATGACTCTTAAGTTCTACCTCCCAAAATTTGAGTTCCATTTAATTTTGATAGTTCAGTGTATAGGATTTCCATTTACAAAATGCTTAACCACTAAGCACCCTAAATCTAATGCACATACACGTGAATTAATAGGGACTAAAGGCAAAATGTGGTTATCCCCTTCTGGTAAGGGTAGCCTGGGTTATTCCTCTAACTATAAACAACTAAAAATGTTGGGGGGGGGGATAAAAATCTTAAAAAGCAACATAGAGCTAACAATACCAATTACTGAGGCAGAGCAAAAGGAAAAAAGAATACATTCTTAGAAGCACAGGGCAGCACAATCTCACTTTTCCTTGAGGGCACTTGCCAAACCCATCAAAGTGCATGTTCCTTTTGAAGGGCAATGTGGGCAGAAATCCAGCCCAAGATAGGAAATATTATACTCACTGCTTTAAGCTAGCATTTCAAAAAACTATGATCTTCAGGCAAGGACAAGCCAGGAGCAAAACAACCTTTCCACAGATCTGAACACAGACTTGCACTGTCTAGGTTTTCTGAAAACCTCAGACTATGAAAATGATTTAGAATGATAGTGGTTCAAATTGCTTGGCAGAAGCAAATAAAAATCCTTCCTTAAAAACCACATCCTCATCCTAGGACCCAAATTATTCTTGCAAATAATTATTCAATGAGCAAGCCAGGTGTCCCGGCACACACCTGTAATCCCAGCTCTCAGAAGCTTGAGACAGGAGGATTACGAGTTTGACACTGTTGCAGGCAATGAATTGGTGTGTTTATTGATTGGGTGGTGGTGGTGGGGACCGGGAATTGAACTCAGGACCTCGTGCTTGCCAGGCAGGCACTCCACTGCTGAGCTTTATCCCCAGTTCCCAGTCTCTGTTGCAGGCAACAGACAGATCTTCCCTCGGGGGAAAAAAAAACCAGGAAGACAATGAGCAAAGAGCAGCATACAATAAAACACACTATGAAACAAAGCACTGCACACAAGATCAGCAAAAGGACAAGCTGGCTGGACAGTGGCGCACACCTTTAATCCTAGGACTCAGGAGGGACAAGAGGATCACTGCGAGTTCGAAGCCAGCCTGGGCTACAAAGTGATATATATATATATATATCTTTTCTATTTGTACTCACATCATCAAAAATCAATAGCTCTGAATTTTTTTTTTTTTTTTTTTTTTTTTGGTACTGGGAATCGAACTCCAGGCCTTGCACTTGGCAGGCAGGTGCTGTGCTGCTGAGGTATATCACCAGTCCTGAAATTTTTGATGGTTCATAATTTTGTTGAAATCTCAATAGCTGTCTCATTTTTCTCTTTAACTGCAAAAATATTTTCATATATTATTATATAATATTGATTATATAATACAGCAATAACTAATTAATATAAAATATATAATATAAAAATGAAACCCAGACATCTGTACCTGAAATGCTAACACTGAGGTGGCTGAGGCAGGAGGGTCAGCCTAGACTACATAATGGGACCTTGTCTCAAAAAAAGGCTTTTATGTAAAAAAAATCTGAAAGGATTTTTAAAAATTTTAATGCCTATGACCACTTCCAGATGTTAATTTGTGTAACACAGGAGTACTGACATTTTAAAATCACCTTAGATGCAAATGAAGTTTAGAACCACTGAGTTAAAAGACGCCTATACATTTAAACCTAGCATTAACTCTCATCTTCCATTCATTTTGCTTGTCGTGGATCTTTGTGTCTTGGATCTTTTTTAATTACTAACTTATGATTCTCCACTAAATGCATTTTGGGGTTTTGTTTTGTTTTTTCATTTTTGTTTTCATTTTTTTGAGACTGGGTCTCACTATGTAGCCCAGGCTGGTCTTGAATTCACTATATAGCCTAGGCTGGCCTCGAACTTGTAGTGATCCTCCAGCCGCTGCCTCCCAAGGGCTGGGATTCCAGGCATGTGCCACCACGCCCAGCTGAAATTAGTTTTTTTTTTTTTTTTTTAAAGCCAGTCAAATTTAGCAGTGGGGGGGGGGGTGGTATATGAAATTAGTTTTTTAAAAGGATAGGAACTTAACTCAGTGCTACAGTTAATCCAGATGTTGCTTACCTGCAACATAAGTCTCTACATTTACTACACATGCTGTCAAAACAAACAGCAAACAAAAACCAAAAAATCTGTTGCCTGTAATACAAAGTAGCTTGACTTTGTAGTCTAGACTGGGCTTCTACACTCTGTGATCCTCCCAGGTCAGCCTCAAGTGTGAAATTAGATGCAAGCACCATGGCACTTAGTTTGACTCGGCTTTAGAGAATTGAAAAAATATTACTGTATAACTTCTACTTATTTTTTTAAATTCTATTTTATTTTATTTTGTTATCGGTACCAGGGATCAAACTCACAACTGTCTGCTTGCAAGGCAGGCACTTATGCTGCTGAGCTAAATCCCCAGCCCCTAAAATTTTATTTTAAAAAAATAAAAATTTCTTAAAATTTTTATTTAAAAAATTATTTTAAAGAGACTAAAACCTGACAAAATAAAACAGAATAAAGTCAATCAAAACAAAACAATGAAAGTGATACAGGACTTCAAAAGAGGACAATAGGAAATCAACAATGGATCCCATAATACCTCCCACCATCCTCAAAACTGCTGGCCATGCCATCAGACACAACAAATCAAACAGAAAACAGAATAAAACCAACCAAAACAAAACAATAAAATGGAACAAAACAAAACAGTAAGACTACTGAATTTCAAAATCAAAACAGAAGAAAACTTCCCACAGCTGCTGTATTGCTTATTGTTAGCCTCTAAATAGATGCTCAGACTACCGGCTTAAAGGCTTGTAAAGTCAGGGCTGGGGCTTTAGTCAGTGGCATAAGCACCTGCCTGCACAAAAGGTCATGAGTTTGCTCCCCGGTACAAAGAAAACAAACAAAAAAAACTTAAGACTTGTAAAATTGATCAAACAATACAAGCATTAAGTTGTTTTTGCTATCAACTTACTACTCTATTAACAGCGTGTTACTACTGAAATTCACAAGTGTTCACAGTTTCAAGAATCCAAGAAAATTTCAGCCAACACTAATGCTAAATGGGCTTTTTAGTTAATGCTCTTCTACAGTACACGCTGGCTATCGCTAAGAATAATAGATTGGGATACTGTCCTGCCCAACGTACTCAAGGTATTTCATTTTCCTAAAATGCTCTGTTGACTGGATATGAAGGATATCATAATATAAATGCTGGGATCAAAGTAAACCTCAAGGAAAATCTTTAATTGAAAGATTCACAGAATAATGCATTGTGGGCACAAACATTAAGTAGGGATGGGATTGGACATCCTGGCTCAAGGGTGACACATGGCTGTAACCCAAGCATCTGGACGATGCCAGGAGGAGCCTAGTTCAAGGACAGTCTAGAATATATACAAATACACAAATACACAGACACACACACTCTCTCTCTCTCTCTCTCTCACACACACACACACACACACACACACACACGGTGGGGGGGCTGCCTTTTAGGCGCTGTCTCTCAATGTGTGAGAGAGAGAGAGAGAGAGAGAGAGAGAGAGAGAGAGAGATTCTGTCTAAAAAAAAAAAAAAACCAAGATAATGTAACCCAAACTAAACCACTTACCCTGGGGAAGAAAATGAAAACAATGAACCTAATGGGTAATACAAACAAACAGAATATATGAACTGTACTTTATTAAATTTATTATGATACACCATTTATTTTAGGTACCACTGGGGGCAACAAGTCTCTGCCAATTACAGGTATAATTATGTCATAAAATCTAAGTACATTCTGATTTCCAAGGTGTTAAAGAGGGACCAGGGGGTTTAGCTCAGCAGCACAAGTGTCTGCCTAGCAAGCATGAAGTCATGAGTTTGATCCTGGTACAGAAAAAAAAAGTTTTGGGGCTGGGGATTTAGCTCAGTGGTATAAACATCTGCCTGGCAAGTGTGAGGTTGTGAGTTCCCAAACCACAGTACAAAAAAAAAAGAAAAAGAAAAAGAAAGAAAGAAAGAAAGACAGACAGACAGACAGACAGACAGAGGTGTTAAAAATAAGGCCAGGTATGGTGGTACATCCCTGTTATTCCAGCACCAGGGAGGCTAAGGCAGAGGAACAGCTGCGAATTCGAGGTCAGCCTGAGTTACAGAGTTGAGTTCACAGCCAGTCTGTACTGCATAGCGAAACCCTCTCAAAAAAAAATAAAAAAGAGTTCGATTCCCAGTACCAAAAAAAAAAGTGTTAAAAGATAAAAAGCTTGCATTAGGGCCGAGGAATTAGTTCTGTGGCTCAAGCACTTGCCTCATAAGCACAAGGTCATGAGTTCAAACCTCGGCACCAAAAAAAAAAAAAAAAACATATTAAAATCAGTAAACTATTATGAATGACAAAATATAACCAGGCAACTAAGGCCTCTTTTTTTGCTAGAAGTTAGGCACCAGTATTAAAACTCTTAACAGCCGGGGATTTAGCTCAGCAACATAAACATATGCCTGGCAAGTGCAAGGTTGTGAGTTCAATCCCTGGTAGCCCCCCCAAAAAAATCCTCTTAACGAAGTTGAGTGTGATGGAACACCGCTATGGTCCCAGGTACCTGAGTCGCTGAGGCAGGGTTGTTTGAGCCCAAGATTTCAAATCCAACAGGGGCAACAGAACAAGACCTCATCTCCAAAACAAAATAAAACAACTGGCAGTCAATTCTAACTACACAACCCACTTTATTATCCAAATAAACAGGCTGAAGCAGGAGGATTGCCGTGAGTTCAAGGCCAGCCTGGGCTACCTAGAGTCCAGGCCAGCCGGAACTACACAGTGAGACCCTGCCTCAAAAAATAAAGTAAGAGTGTGATGCCTCCTGGCAGCTGGGAGGCATTGTTGGGCGGGAAGGGGCTGCTACACAACTGTGATCCCAAATGTGAGTGTTCTGCCACATCAGGCAGGCAGGAGGCTGGCACCAAATTGCTGCACTGTGAGAATGAAGACCTGGTTTGTTTCTGAGATATCAAACCAATGGTACTTCATCATTACCTTGTGGTATGGAAGAAGCATATCAGAAATTGCAAAGATCTTAAGAGAGCTCACATAGAATTGCTTGAGAACATGGTGGCTGTTGGAAAAAGCATCATTGAAAAGATCATTTCACAGATGTGAGGATGGGCTTTGATGTGCTGTGGTTCTGCTCCACCTCCACCTGTACCTTTATGTTTGGACGTGTTGTGCTTTATGTTTTACTGCTCCCCCAAAGCCTCATGCAGTCATGGAGACAGCTGAGTCTTGTGCCTGTGATTGGTTCATTGTCTAGTGCTGGGATTGGCGGTGTGAGTGCTACACACCCAGTGGCGGGTAACCAGCATACAATCTAAGGGAGGGAAGGAGACATGCTTTTTCCTTTTGCTCTTTTCACCTTGCAGCTTTTGGAATCTGCCGCAACCACCATGAATGGCCACCCCTCAGTCACGCTGCCCTATCTTGCAACCAGCTGCTTATGTACTGAAACCTCCAAAAACTATAAGCTAAATAAATCTTTCCTTCCTTAATTTTGGGTATCAGGTATTTCGTTTCAGCAATGAGAGAGGACAGGGCGCCACTCAAACCAATTTGGCTTCTTCTCCAAGTTGGTTTACAGAGTGAATTCCCAGTGGTTCATCACAGTTGATTACTGGATTGAAAAACTAAACACATGAAAATGTCAGCGGTGGAAGGTTTTCCCAATCTTAGTACAAACTAATGTTCTGGTCCATTTAATTGCAACTGAAGGTCTGTGGCATTTTATAAGCTGCAGCTGCTGGGTAGCAGTACCCTTTCTCTGTACGTCTGTTTCCTGGGATCTGGAATACAGTCATGTAAGCATTTATCACCAACTTGTTTTCATGGTTCTCTAAGATTGGAAGGGTAAGAAACTGTAGGTAAGATTCCATTTAAAAGCAATTCTGGGGCTGGGGATTTAGTTCAGTGGCATAAACACCTGCCTATCAAGCGCAAGGTCGTGAGTTCAATCCCTGGTACAAAACAAAACAAAACAAAACAATTCTGTTAAGATGGGCACTTATATTTTTGCAAAGTTCAAATAATTTCATTTCTCAGTACTTATTTATGAAAAATAAACTGATATAGAAAGTACTTTTTGGATCCTTTATTACTGTGGAGAAAAACTTTTTAAAATTATTTCTTGGTAGTTTATACTTTTACACACAAATTTTAAAAATAATACCATATGATATGGCCATCTCTGACCTTGCTGGTAGGGAGAATCATATGTGTCCTTTTTGACTAGAATACTGATATTGACTTCTACTTCTTAAAGCCTAGTGTCTTTTTAATAAAGTGGTTATGCAAGTTAAATGATGTAGGAATTCCCTATCACCCATGAAGGAGACGGTCCAAGACTCTTAGCACCTGAAACCCAGAATCCTATATTCATTAACTGTGTATCACATTTTTACCTCACACATATACCTGTGAGGGGGTGTAATTTATAAATTAGACACCGTAACAGATTAACAACAATAACTAATAATCAAATAGAATAAGTGAACAAAACACTGTAGTATCTTGCCAGCCTCTCTCTGGTCCTTGGGGACCACTGTGAAGGAGAATAAAGGCCAGCTGAACACAGGTGCATGCCACTGTGACAGCAGTCTAACAACTGCAGTGGTTACTACGGGGAGGTCGGGTATACAGAACACAAGACCCCAGTCCAGGTGTAGGAGATTTTATAGTGCTACTCAGAATGATGTGCAGTCTAAAATGAATACATTATTTCTGGATTTTTATTATTTTTATTATTTTTAGTTGACTCAAGGGTAACTGAAACCATAAAAAGTACCGTCACAGAAAGTGAAACTTTGGAAAACGGGGAACTACTGTAATGTAATTTCCAACAGGAACTCACTGTATCAAGCAATCTGGCTAACAGAATTCGCCATAATGGAATTTTACCCGTAAGAACACAGAAGAGGAAGAAAAGTATGAGTGATTCTGTTAATTCTGACAGAAACTGTTGTTTCATGGCACAGTGTTTGTAACAGAGGGAAGTTAGGATAAAAAGTACTCAGACCTAGACTGCATCATGAAAAAGACCTGATTTGGAAGTAGGAATTGACAGGCGTTAGGAGGAAATTTGTTCCATGACCCACACTGACGGCACTGGAAGGGCGCTTCGTGCCGCTCCAGCCTGGAAATGCCTGCAGGCGGCAGCTGCCCTGACAGTGGACCCTGTGGGGCCGCGTGGGCCCCTCGGACACGAACAGGAGATGAGTGTCAAGGCAGTGCTGGGAGCCGGCTGTGATTCCCACTTTCATTCCCCAGTCTGCGGTATTAAATATAATGCTAAATGAGCAAATATTTATGTTTACATCATCTGGAACTTAGCTGGCTTACTGAACATTTGTTTTGCACTAGACACGGGCCGCGTTAGGAAGTAAGGACATGAACAGGACGGCTGGCCTTCAACTTTGGACACAGGGAAACGGGTAGACTCAGTGAGAAAAGGTCAGCGAGCGTGTACACACCCATGAGGTAAAGATGCAGACACTAAACACAAACCAGTTTAACTGACGTATGTGATACTGTCTATACATACTTAGCCCTGGTCACTCAATGTTCAAACTATAAAGAATGACAAGTCTAGGGAATCCCTATAAAAATGCAAGATACATAATGAGAAGATAGCAAAATATTTTCCTAACTAATGATGTCAGTGTAGATGGATTGCGATCAATTTAAAAAGTGTCCCATCGTCCCTGTCTCTCTCTCTCCCTCTTTCCCCTTCCCTCCAAAGAAAAAATAAAAATGAAAGTAAAATAAAATTAGAAGTGCCCTACTTACACTATGATATGTATGGCATAAGACAAGTGTCAGAGGGGCTGGGGATTTAGCTCAGTGGCATAAGCGCCTACCTTGCAAGCAGGCAGTTGTGAGTTCAATCCCTGCTACCGATAAAAAGGAAAAGGACAAAAAAAAAAAAAAAAAAAAAAAAAAAAAGACAAGTGTCAGAAAAACTTCCCTGTACATGGACAAACAATAATGATCTTCCACTCTGTGGATCACATTTAATCTCTGACATCTCTGTGGCTTCTCCTTCTTCCTTTTTTTTCCTTGTTTTTTGAGACTGTAATTCAGGCTGCCCTTGATCTCACTATGTAGCCCAGGTTGGCCTCAAACTCACTAGGATCCTCCTGCCTCAGCCTCCCATGTTCTGGGGTTACAGGTGTGTAGCACCAACCCCAGCAACAGACTTAAAACTGCAAAACCATTCTCACCTCCACTACCACACAAAAATGTTGTGCTTGGCTCCTAAACTATAGTTTGATACCCTCTGGTGAAGATAAAAACAAGGATGAAAGTGTCCTTTATTCAAAGTACTATAAAAAATTAGCAAACAGGGGCTAGGGATTTAGCTCAGCGGCATAAGCGCCTGCCTTGCAAGCAGGCAGTCGTGAGTTCGATCCCCAGTACCGATAAAAAGGAAAAAAGACAAAAAAAAAAAAAAAATTAGAAAACAAATCTACTGGGTACTGGGGCTGGGGATTTAGCTCAGCGACATAATCGCCTGCCTTGCAAGCAGGCAGTCGTGAGTTCGATCCCTGGTACCAATAAAAACGAAAAAGAGAAAAAAAAAAGAAAACAAATCTACTTTTTTCCTTTTTTTTTTTTTAGATAGGGACTCTCGCAGTTCAGGCTGGCCTTTTGAACTCACTTTGTGGCCCAAGTTGGTCTCAAACTCACAACAATCCTCCTGCCTCAGCCTCCAGAGTTCTGTGATTACAGACATGCAACACCATACCCGGCTGCAAATCTATTCTTGATTGGGGGGGGGGGGGGTACTAGCGCTTGAACTCACAACCTCACACTTGCCAGGCAGGTGCTTATGCCACTGAGCTAAATTCCCAGTCACTATTCTTGATTTTTAAGAAAATTAGTTAATAAAGTTTTTAACATGAAGCCAGCTTACTTTTCTATTGGTGGTGATAAAGTTACAGGAGAAAGGTTTATTTAGCTCACGATTTGTTGAAGTTTCACTCCATAACTGGCTGGCTCCAAGTCATGGTAGCACCGCAGACAGGCAAGGCAGAGGAGAAATACTTCATGGCAGGCAAACGGGAACAAAATGCAAGCCAGGGACAAGACAAGCCTCTCTCTATCCCTTATCTAGGCTACCGGGATTAGGCACCAAACCAATCAGTGGACTGATTCAGTAAGCACTCACCCTCAATCCCATCATCTTTAACCCTAGCACTGCACCCTGAATCATTCACACTCTAGACCCAGCCACCTCTGAGGAAGTCCTACCTATGACTGCATGAGCCTTTGGCGGGACATCTAGGCCCAAGCTGTACGTCTCCAAGTAACTAAAGATAATGATACATGATGTATTAACTATTGTTATTCTATTATTTTATATAAAATACAAGAAGAGAGATTAGTCTGTGCACCAGTGAAAAGCCACAGCTAAGGCAACAGCTTTTCTATGAATGCCGTTTAATATCCACGTTTATGGGGCATGATGGGGCACACACTTGCAATCCTAGCACTTGGGAGGCTGAGGCAGGAAGACTGCTGGGAGCTCCAGGCCAGCCTGGCCTACATATGTGAGTTCAAGACCGCCTTAGTACTACATAGCAAGACCCTGTCTCAACACAAAACAAAATAAAGCAAAAAAAAAAAAAAAAAATGCGTATGTTTATAAAAGAAAAAAATAAATGTATTGCTGGGTTTTATAAAACAGCAATTGTCGCCAGTTGAGAGAAACTAAAAAACTAGTGTCAATTTAAGAGAATCTCTTTCAAATTACGCAGACACCCTTAGTCATTCTAATGTAGAAAACTTTAAGCAGGTGTGGTAGCCCACACCTATAATCCCAGCACTCACAGGCTGGCGCAGAAGAACTGCTGTGAGGCTAGACTGGAAGACATAATGAATTGAAAGACAGCCTGAACTACATAGTGAGACTCTGTCTTTTTTTTTTTTTTTTTGGTACCGAAGGGAGATCGAACTCACATGCCTGCTGAGCTAAATCTCTGGGCCCGAGATTCTGTCTTTAAAAAAAAAATTAAAAAGAAATTTAAAATTAAAACATAAAGAACTCTACAAGATTATAACAGGCCATGACTATGGGGCCAGAAATGCACATATTAAATAAAAGATTATAATCTGCAACAAGAATAGCAAATATAATAATGAAAATTATAAAAAGGAAGAAGGAATCATATGATTTTCTCTTCAGCATTCTGACTTCATTCTAAAATATTCTAACACCAATCACTGAGATTTGTTCCTCATTCTCTGTTAAAACTACAAGTTAACAAGTAATATACAACTTTTGGTTGCCTAGGGGTTTTTGGTGTTTGTTTTTATTTTTTAAATAATCAGACCTAATCAACAGCAGATTTGGTCTCTCTTCTAAAAATTTTCCCTGTATAAGTATGGGGATGACTCATGATTGATGAATGAGACTGAAGACAGAAGAAATGGACTAAAATCAATCTTATTAAGCTAAGTGCAAGCTTTCTGTAGAACTCAGCCAACCAATGCCATGTTCCAGCTACTGATTTGTCTGAGTACCATTCACAGCGCAGACAGTCCATTTTATGTTCTAGCTTTGTAAGATTTCTTGCTCTACGAAGCTCAACTTCAGAGTACATACTGCTGAGTGTTTTATGAAGCTGAAACGTAAGTTTTAAGACACCAATAGATAGGCCAGGGATGTAACAATGTGCACAGCACATCTTTAACATGCTTGAGACTCTGAGATTAATCCCCAGCAAAAATTTTACATACAGTATACAGAGAGGGAGGGAGGGAGGGAGGGAGGAAGGGAGGGAGGGGGAGGGGGAGAGGGAGGGGAAGGGGAAGGGGGAGAGAGAAACCAAGAGAAAGCTGGGCATGGTGGCGCATGCCTGTAATCCCAGCACTCAAAAGGTTAAGGCAAGAGGATTTCAAGACCAGCCTGGGCTACAAAGTGAGTTCAAGGTCAGTGTGAACCACAGAGTGAGACCCTTTCTCAAAAAAAATTTTTTTTAAATTATAAAATGAACCAAATGAACAGCTTAAATATTCAAAAATTAGGCAATACAAAATTAAAGAGTTATGGGGAAAAGAATGAGGGGAAGGGAAAAAATAATTAGGAAATGTCATGTACATGTATCAACTCCCCACGATAAATATAATCATTATGTACTACTAACATGCCAAAAAAAAGTTTTGAGTTAAAGCGGGGAGAGCTACAATAGATTAGTTATTCATATAAACCTGGCAACACTGACTTTAAAACTATGTACATGTACTACTCAAATAAAAAAGAAGAGACTAAACTCATATGCCTGCCAGGCCACATGGCAACCATATGAATGCATGAATATTTTCTGAAGACACATCACTATGCTATCAGCTGTGCTTTAGTGCACAAAAAAATCTGGCCTAAAGATATTTATTGTCTTTGTTTTTAATATCCCAAAATACAATTTGCATAAATTATTTTGAGACATCCTATTAAAAAGATTTACGAAAAGACATTTGACTTGGGAGGCTGAGGCAGGAGGATCACTACAAGTTCAAAGCCAGCCTGGGCTACATGGTCAGTTCAAGGCCAGCCTGTAATATACTACATGGTGAGACCCTGTCTCAAAAAACAGAGAGAGCTGAGAATCTAGCTCAGTTGCCTGGTCAACAAAGGACTGGGATGTAGCTTAGCACAAAGGCCCTAGATTCAATCTCAAGAACAGCCAAAAAAAAGAAAAAGGCAAATTAAAAGTAAATTTCTGAGTCTTTTGTTGGGTATGGAGACTGAGCTGCAGCCTTCTGCAGGTGAAGCACATGTTCCCCCTACCACCGAGCTCCAGTCAAAGCCCCAATTTCCTTAATCGTGAAAGACCTTTTATGGACCAGTATATTCTTCTTTTTACACGTTTTTTGCTCTCTTTTCCCTGTGAAACCTCTCAAACAGTTGAAATACACATTTTATAGGAACATTTCTACTTTTCCAAAAACCATGATCTTTTTTTGTTTCTATTTTATTTTTTGTGGCCCTGCGGATTGAAATTAGGGGAGTCCTGAGCTATATCCTCAGTCTTTTTTTAAAATTTAATTTAATTTAATTTTAAAGAGGACAAAATAGGATAAAACCAATCAAAGCAAACCAGTGTCAGTCATACAGGACTTCAAAACATTATGAAATCATTGCCACAATGCCTCGAGGTCTTCAAAATAGCTGCAGATAACTTCATACATAGTAAAAATCAAATAGACCAGAATAGAATAGAAACAATAAAAACAAAACAATGAATGCAGCAAAGGACTTCAAAACAAGACAACAGTAAATCCAAAATTGGGGCTGGGGATTTAGCTCAGCGGCATAAGTGCCTTCCTTGCAAGTGTGCAGTTGTGAGTTCGATCCCTGGTATAGATAAAAACGAAAAAGACAAAAAAAAAAAAAAAATACTCGTAAATCCAAAATTGCTACCATAGTTCTTGCTATCTTTAAAATAGCTGTTTGTGCCACTGGATTGAACATAATCAAACAAAACAAAAGGAAATAAAATCCAACCCAATAAAACAAGAGAAACGACATAGGACCTCAAAACAAGACCATAGGGAATCAACAATGGCTACAACCCTCAGAAGGAGATCACTCCTAGGTATCACGCTGCGTACTGTTATCCTCTGAACCTGCGATCAGACCACAGGCCCTATGCCTGCAATGTTAGTGAGACACCAAGCACCACCGGCATCCAATTGCATTTCACCTCCACAGCTATCATCACAGCCTGGGCTTCTCCAGGTAAACTGGTTGCTTAGGGGAAGGCTGGGGGGGGGATTGGTTTGCCAGCCTGCATGCCAGAAGGGGCTGGGGTCCATCTGTTCCAGTCCGCCAGCAGCCTGCACGCGACGCTGGTTCCCAGACTGGGCTTGCTTCCTGGTGTATACGGCCTTCTTCCCTCAGTTTTTTTGGTTTTTGTTTTGTTTTGTTTTTTTAAATTTTGAGACAGTCTCATCATTAAGTGCCCAGATGGGACATGAACTTTCCATCCTCCTGCCTCAGCCTCCCAAGTTGTGGGAATACCACCACCAGGCCCAGCTCAGGTCCTAACTGCTCTTTCCCTTGTCATTAATTTTAAGTGTGTGCTTCTATGCAGCCTATGATTACTACCACCTCTATTTAAAGTCCTTTTTCCAAGCCTCCCACAACCAAAATTTCCCTTTCCTTAGCTTCCAACTAATTCTTGTAAATCTTCAATTCGAAACCACTTCTGTCCCCTATAATTCCCTCAAGAAGCCTCTGCCCAACCCTTAATTGTGAGCACTCCCCAGGGCTGCCCTTGGAATAGCAGCCTCTACTTACACATTCTTCAAGGGGGCCCAACCGTTTTCATGGCCCCAGCTGCGGCCTTTTAAGCTAAATGATGACTGTAAAACTTAGAGCCAGTTCCAGATTTACATCCTCCTCTTACTGGAAATTGCTTGAAATGCCTAAATATCATTTCAAACCCAACACAAGCTAAAAATGATATGCGTTTGGAAATAGCCTGACAGTTAAATTTTGATTCCTTTCTTCTTTACCTGGTTAACTTTAGCTAAATTATCATTTTCTCCGAAAAACACTTTCTGGCTCTCCCCCTCACTGTGTCCACAAACTCTCTCACAGCACTTACATAGCTACAATTTTCCATTTATTTTATAATTCTTTAATGCCTACAGCTGCCTAACACAGTGGTGCATGCCAGTAATCCCAACACTCAGGAGGCTGAAGCAGGAAGACGGCCACAAGTTCAAGGCCTGCCTGGACTACATTCAAGATGATGTCTCATAAAACCAAAAAACAGTGAACCCACTACACTGTCACCCACAGCCACAAAAAGCAGCCAGTGCCTGTGCATACTGATGGCAGTTCTGACAACTGGGGCCTGGATGCCACATTGTCCCCAGCAGGACTACTGGGCCCTGGAACCCTGAGCATAGACGCTGGGCTCGCTGCTGCAGGCCCAGAGAGGGCTTTCAGACTGCATGGCCACAGTCAGAAGCCTGCAGGGCCACCACAGGATAAGAGGCCTGGACTCTGTGGGCTGGAGGGACTCTGGCCTGTGAAGTGCCAAGGAGGAGAAGGAAGAGGAGGAGGAAGAGCCTGGGGAGGATCACAGTCACGTCCTCGCCCACTCGCTGTCTCTCCCTGTGACACCAAGAATCTGGCTGTTCGTCTCCCCTCTGCTGCAGTTGTCCAGTGCCATCCCATGCCCCCAAGTTTCCTTCACTGGTGGCTCCTGGTCCTAAGATGCTGTTACGCTATTAAAGTCATTCCAAAAAAAAAAGATTACCACACTGTCAGTACCAACCATTAAGTTTTTGGCACATAGCAAGTAATATTCATCAAAAATGTGCCAAACAAATGAACAAAGACTTTCTAAATTATTTCTAGGTGATCTGTCCTGTCCCCATCTGTCCTGTCCCCATCTCCTTCGCTACTAGTAAGGCTTTTCACACCAGGAGCTTTTATTACGAAAGCAGCTCAATGATCTTCTGGTTTTCTTCTCTTCAATCCATGTTCACAAGAACAATTTCCTTATCTTATTACATTCTGCTGCCCCAAAAGAGACTTCCTCCCTCTCTCAAAAACAAATGTAAAGCTGAGTGTGATGGCACATATCTGTAACTCCAGCTACAGAAGGCTGAGGCAGAAGGACCACAACTTTTGAGGCTAGCCTTGGCAAGTGAGTAAAACCTCAAAAGTAAAGTAAAGCCTGGGATGTGGCTCATCTGCACAGCGCTTGGTTCACTCTCCCATACACCACCCCCATCTAAACTGACCCAGGGTTTCACTGACGCCAGTCCTTCCCACTGCCCATGGCTCTGAAAAATACCAATTTTTTTTTTCTTTTATTGCCTTTTTTTTCAAAGTTCCTTGTTGGCTAACACAGCAATATTTCCTTGGAAATGTTACTATCAATTGTACCACAAATACCTAACATTCATTAACCAAGTATTGTCAGCAATGTATTTATAAACCATAATTAACCAAGTTTTGTTACCAACATATTTATAAATCATCTCTAGGGTATATTTCTTTTCTTTTTTGTTTGTGACAGGATCTTGCTATATAGTACAGGCTGTCCTTGAACTTAGTGGTGATCCTCCTGCCTCAGCCCCCAGGATGCTGGGATTTCGGGGGTACACCACCACTTCCAACTAGGGTATAGGATTTACAAGACATGATTAATATTATTCTTTCAATTAGTGTTTCATCTTATAAATGTGGTCCTTATAGTCTAATGATTACACATTGAAACCTTCTAAGTAAAAGCATGACAAATCAAATTTAGTTATCTAATATAACAGACAAGGGGCCAGGGGTTTAGCTCAGTGGCGTAAGTGCCTGCTTGGCAAACTCAAGGTTGTGAGTTCGATATCCAGCACCAAAAATTTTAAAATAAAATAAAATAACAGAGAAGCCAGACATGGTGGTGCACACCTGTAATCCCAGCATTCCAAGCATGGAGAGGCTGAAGCAGGAGAAGGAAATTGGAGACCAGCCTGGGCTACCTATTGAGTTTGAGGCCAGCTGATCTTGTGTCAAAAAACAACAAAAAAAGCAAATTTTGGGCCTGGAGATTTAGCTCAGTGGCATAAATGCCTGCCTTGCAAGCAGGCAGTCATGAGTTCGATTTCTGGTACTGATAAAAAAAAATAAGCAAATTTTAAAATCTACAGTAACAGGCTGGGGATTTAGCTCAGTGGCATAAGTGCCTGCCTTGTAGGCACATAGTCGTGAGTTTGAACCCCACTACCCCCCCCAAAAAAATCTAAAATAACAGGTGGGCATCAGCATCAGAAAAAAATGTACTAATAAATGTACTAATGTACTAATAAAATATATGCATAAAATATATGCTAGCCATGACAAGCACACCTGTAACCCTAGCATGTGAAAGGCTCAGGCAAGAGCCTTGCAAATTTGAGTCCCACCTGGGCAATTCACATAGCAAGACCCCTGTCACAAAAATTACAAAGGGCTGGGGATGCAGCTCACTGCAAAGGTCCTGGATTCAATGGAAGGAAAGGAGGGAAGGAGAAAGGAAAGTTTGCTTTTCAAGAGAGTGCTGCAGGCCGGGGACATAGATCAGTGGCCTAAGTACCTGCCTGGCAAGCGCAAGGTTGACCTCAATCCTTGGTACAAAAAAAGAGAGAAAACACTGCTTCACAAAATAAAATTAACAGAATACATATGTAAACATAAGAAAGCCAATCAAATTATGTTACTATGCTATGACACTAAAATCTTCATGAAATAACAGTATATAATACAATCCAGTTTACGGCCATACCACCCTGAACACGCCTGATCTCGTCTGATCTCAGAAACTAAGCAGGGTCGGGCCTGGTTAGTACTTGGAGACTGCCTAGGAATACCTGGTGCTGTAGAGTTTATTAAAAAATGGGGCTGGGGATTTAGCTCAGTGGCATAAGCGCCTGCCTCGAAAGCAGGCAGTCGTGAGTTCGATCCCTGGTACCGGTAAAAACGAAAAAGCCAAAAAAGACAAAAAAGAAATTAATAATAATAATAATACAATCCAGTAGCTTAGTTTCTTTCCTTTTTTTTTTTTTTTTTTTTTTTTTTTTTGTCTTTTTATCGGTACCAGGTATCGAACTCACGACTGCCTGTTTGCCATGCAGGCGCTTATGCCGCTGAGCTAAATCCCCAGCCCCTCTTTCCATTATTATAACCCAATAATTTAAACTGCGTTTTCTAATGCTAAGTACAATGCTTTTTTTTCTTTTTTCTTTTCTTTTTGTCTTTTTGAGACGGGGTCTCACTATGCAGTTCAGGCTGGTCTTGAGCCCACTTTGTAGGCCAGGCTGGTCTCAACTTGCAACGATCCTCCTGCCTCAGCCTCCCAAGTGCTGGGATTACAGGAATATGCCACCCTGCCTGGCAATGCTTTTTTTCTGAGATGGATTATTCACCTCATTTGCAGTAAGAACCACTGGAAAAGGAGTAAAGATTCTTTAAATGCAAAATACCTGTAACACCTATAAATAATTGAATAATTACACATAAGTCAACATAACAAACTTCCTGAAAAACTTCATCATTAAAGTAAGAATGCCTCTACCTTGGGGCTGGGGATTAAGCTCAGCAGCAGAAGCACCTGCTCCCCAAGTGTGAGGTTGGGTAAAGGGGGGAAGGGGGAATGCCTCTACCTAAAAAATATTACACAAAGAAAAATAGCCACTCAGGTATGGTAGTGCACATCTATAATCTCAGTACTCAAGAGGTTGAGATATGAAAATCACAAATTCAAGATCAGCCTGAGAAACTTAGCAAGACCCTGTCTCAAAATAAAAACTAAAAAATGGACTTTTAGCTCAGAGCAAAGGCCTTAAGTTCAAACACCAGAAATGGGGCAGTGTGGAGAAGCATTACAGGTAGCTAAATTATTAGGAATATTGCAGGCAGTGAGACAGGGCTGTGCCCTCAAGACTTCAGTGCCCAACACAACTATAGCCGCAGGCACATTCACTGAAGGCCAGGCTTGCTGTATTGCCCAGGCATGATGGAAGTCCTAGGCTCAAAGGATCCTCCTGTCTCAGCCTCCTAATAGTTGGGACTGCTTGTCTATTTGAGTCAGATATAGAGTAGTAAGAAGACTCCTCAAGAAAAGGGTTGTATTTACTAATAATCTTCTAGTTGTGTTGCACCTGCCCAGTTGTCCACATATCTTATGCATCTTTTTTTCCTTTTTTGAGATAGGGACTCAGTGCGTAACCCAGACCGGCCTCAATTCCTACTGACCTTTGATCTTTTTGCCTAGCCTTCTGAGTGCTGAGATTACAGGAATCCCAGGTGTATACCACCACACCCAACTCTGGCTACTCTTTTTGATCTAGAGGTTTGTTTGTTTTTTGGTATTAGGGATAAAACCTAGAACCTTCACACCAAACTACCCAGCCCTCTTTTACTGTTTTAAGATAGTCCAGTTGCCCAACCTGGACTGCAATTTGTGTCCTGTCCCAGCTTCCCAGAGTGGGTGAAACCTCTGCGTGGTGTCTAAAGTCCTCCTGACAACAGGGCATATGATATATGGCCACCGAATAATGTAAGGGAAATGTAACTCCTGACCTACTGGATATCTGAAATGTCAAGTTCATGGTCTCTAAAATTGAGGAGTGAATGCTAGAAACAACAGAGGTGAAGAGAAGGAAGAATTCATTAAGAGGAACAGAAAGGGACTGGAAAAGTGGGTTGCCCGCCTACCCCACTTTTCAAGGAAGATCATTTGAGACTAAGACTTCCAGCCAGACTGAGTAATACAGCAAGACCTGCTCTCACTCTTTTTTTTTTCAGACCAATGAAAATTTAACTACAAAATTTGAAAAGAATTCCAACTTGGTTTTTGAAATGGAACTAAACAAAATTCCAATTGTTCTGTGTTTTATCTCCTGTTATAATAAATCAAGAAACATTACACAATTCACCCACATTAAAGTTCAAATGGACAAAGAGTATAAGCCTGACACAGTGGATAAAGCCAGATCCTGTTTTACAAAGGTTCGGAACAATCACCCTGGATGAAAGTTTAAAGCAAATATACAGGTCAGGACCCATGAGCCAAGCCAAGGGCAAAGACCTCACAGCAAGAGGTCTCTATTGTTCATTTTCAAGTAACCTAGGGAGCCAAAAGTCAAACCCAAGTATTAAACCAAATCCAAGTTTGCACACAAATAGCAAGTTAGCTAATAATTAACAGACTAGTTACTTTAAACTACCTAAAAACAACTTTAAAATACACGTAGAGGAAGATAGGGATTTAGCTAAGCAGCATAAGCCTGTGAGTTCAACCTCCGGTACCAAGAAAAAATAAAATAAAAATAAAAATAAAAAAATACACATAGGTACTTTAAGATATATAAACTGTCCCAAACCTTGAGCAAAAACACCTAAGATCCTTCCTGCTAACAAACACTAAACTGCCATCAGATAACCTGCAACCCGGGTCACCGGTGGAGTTCTCTGACCCACAGGAAGCATGGCTCCATCTCTCTCCTACAAGCGTTCCTTCGCACAGAGAGGAAACTAAAGCCAACTGACTGGCACGAAATTGCTTCCCTTCTAGAAGTCCAAGGCCTTGGCTTTCACCCCAGCACTGCAGAAACATAGCAAGCAAAAACCATGACGCAAGAGGAGGAGCAGAGCGGAAGGGCAGTCTGTGCCGAATCAGCTCAGGCTTGGGGCTGACTAGGAGGGCACAGGTCCCAGGGTTCTGACCCTATGGCAAGTACCAAACTGGAACTGAGATGGCCAGAAGGCTGAAGCTGCTTCCATATTTTTAAATCAAAGACATTGTAACACCAAAAATCAACCACAAAGAAAGCATCTACAGGGCCAGGGATTTAGCTCAGCAGCCTGGCAAGTGCAAGGTTCTGAGTTCAATCCTGGTACCATTAAAAAAAAAAAAAAAAAAAGTAAAGTATCTACTTTTCTCCATATGGAAACTAAGAGAGCCAGGTGTAGAATAGTTCATGGGCGGAGCACTCACTTCTGAGGCAGCAGACCTGGGATTCAATCCTCAGCACCAAGATCATCCACTCAAACAGAAGAAATAAAGACTCACAGGCATTCTCTAAAGAAAGAGGAAGAATGCAAACTTCCTGACAAGACCAATCAAAGGCTTGTGCTAGCATGCCCCAGGCAACTAAGAGAGGCTGCTGGCTGTCTGCTAACACTTTGTGCCCCCTTTCAGAGTCCAGAGTTCTCACTAGGAGAGCAAGCCATGTTTCTAGGCCCAGCCTGGAAATGATCACCCAGGAGTGTGAACAAGAGCACAGTAATCAGCTCATTCCAGCACTCAGCCTGAGGCAGGAAGATCACCCCAAGTTTGAAGCCAACCTGGGCCGCAGAATGAATTCAAGGCCAGCCTGGACTACATAGTGAGACCTTATCTAAGTAAGTAACTTCAAGGAGCACAGACTTAAAGAACAAGATGTTAAATGGGTGCATTCTACGGTATGTAAAAAAAATCATTGGTGGGAGTAGGGAGTGGAAAGGGCTTTAAAAAAAGCAGCAGGCATAGGGCTTCACACACACCCTCCCCTGGTTTTTGAGATAGGGTCTCACCACTAGGTTCAGGCTGGCCTTGAACTCACTTCATAGCCCAGGCTGCGGTGCATACAAACTTGCAGCAACCCTCTTGCCTTAGCCTCCAGAACGCTAGGGTTACAGGCATGCGCCAGCATACCCAGCTACGGGCCCTTTTTTTGCTACTTTGCCACAGGATCCTGTGAATCACTATATCGCCCAGGCTGGGCTCAAACTTGACATCCTTTTGTTTCAGCCTCCCAGAGTCCTGAGATGGCAAGTACCATGCCTGGCTTAATCCTTCTTGCCAGATTACCAAAAAAGGTGGTACATCATACGAGGTATATCTTTTCTTTCTTCATTTAATATTAGGTGTTACAGATCTTTCTGTAAATGACATAAAGAGCTTTTTCACAGCAACACAATAGGTCACTGTATGAATGCCTATTTAATTACTGCTTTACTGACAGGTGTTGGGCTGTTTCCAAATTGTTGTTTGCTATTACCAAAAATAATGCCTTCTGCACTGATCATATTGTATAAATAAATTTTCAGAAACAGAACACATGGGCCAAAAGATAAATATCTTACACACAACACATTTATAATTTTAGTAAATAATTTGTGCTCTTTTCTAACAAAGTTCCCTCATTCACTTCCACTTAATATACCAGAAGTTACACTTTAAGGAGTGGGCATTTCTGTTCTCGCCCATGAAGGATTAAGAACTGTAGCACAGGACTTGTCTTGCTTACTGCACTGCAAATGACTAGACAAAGCATCTGAATCCTCTGTAGTCACTGGACAATGAGCAGCACAGGACTGTGATCCTCAGGGCAGGACACGAGCTGAGGAAGCCTACAATCAGTCCGCTCATGCCTGGCAGTGGTTTCCTGACTACAGCAGAGGCAGAGGAACCCAAATGAACCCTGACGGTCCTGCTAAATAGAGGGAAACCACAGCTCAGGACATCCAAAGTGGTTAGAATGTGCAAGACTGAACTCACAGAGAAAGTAGAAGAGCAAAAACCAGAGAAAGCACAAGTGATGCCCTTGAGGCAAACAAAAATCTACCACTGGTTTGAAAAAAAAAAAGAAGGGAGAGGCTAGGGACTTAGCTCAGTGACACAGTGCCTGCCTGGCAAGTATGAAGTCCTGAGTTCAAATCCTGATATCCCTCCACTACCACCCCAAAAAAGGGGAAGGGTTGGGGATTTAGGTCAGCAGCATAAGCACCTGCCTAGGAAGCGCGAGGTCATGAGTTCAATTCCCAGTACCAAAAAAAAAAAAAAAAAACAGGATAGCTGGATGTGGTGGTATGGGCCTATAACCTTGGCACTTGAGAGGCTGAGATAGGAGGATCATTGTAAATTCGAGACCAGCCTGGATTACATAGTATATTTAAGACCAACCCAAAATGAACTCCAATAGTCAGATCTTGTTAAAAGAGTTAATAACAACAACAAAAAATTACTGAAATGATGGGATTAAACTTTTTTTTAAACCCGAGACAGGGTTTCACTATGTAGTCCAGACTGGCCTCAAACTCATAGTGACTCTTCTTTTTTTTTTTTTTTTGTCTTTTTCCTTTTTATCGGTACCGGGGATCAAACTCACGACTGCCTGCTTGCAAGGCAGGCGCTTATGCCGCTGAGCTAAATCCCCAGCCCCCATTGTGATCCTTCTGCTTCAGACTCCTGAGTGTTGGGATCACGGGCATGCATCCCTCTGCCCCCTGAAAAGCAACTTTTTAAAAGATTTTGAATTTGGGGCTAGAGATAGAGCTCAGCGGCACAGTGCCTGCCAGGACCTTCTCCTGTAGTACTGGGGCTTTGAACCCAGGGCCTCTTGCCTGCCAGGTCAGTACTCCACCAATGAGTTACATCCCCAGTCTTTTCTTTTGGCTGTTTTTTTTTTTTCCCCACAAAGACCTTAAAACAGGTATTATGAGTACACTGAAAGATGTAAAGGAAAATATCAACACAATGAAGAGAGAAGTGGAATATATTTTTAAATGACTCAAATCAAACTTCTACAGATGAAATAAAAATAAAATATAGCTAGGCACAATAGCACACACCTGTAACCCCAGCGCTTGGAAGGCTGAGGCAGGAGGACCACTGTTAGTATGATGTCAGCCTGAGCTACATGATGAGTTCAAGGTCAGCTAAATCAAATATGTGGGGGGACGGGGAGAAAGATTAGATCCAGAGAGGAGGGCAACAGAAGAATAATAAACACACAGTATGTGCTCAAATATGTGCTGATTTACATAAAAAGTAGAAAAGCAATAAGTAACAATAATGTGGAAATATACTATCTACGTAAATGTGCAAGTTAGCTGAAAAGTAATTTTTTTCTTAACCCAAGACAGGGTTTCATTAATATTCCAGACTGGCCTCGAACTCACGGTGACCCTCCTGCCTCAGACGCCTGAGTGTTGGGATTACAGGCATTGGTCCCTCTGCTCTCTGAAAAGCAACTTTCTAAAAGATTTTTAATTTGGAGCCAGACATAGAGCTCAGGTAAGGGCAGGTCCTGAGTTCGACTCCCAGTACCAAAAAAGGAAAAATAAATAAACAATAAAAGATTTTGAATTTTACAAGATTTGGGTTACAGTCTAAATCCTGGGTGACTTGCAAATCTATCTAACTGGACTTTTTGTTTTGTGGCACTTGTGTTCTTCTGAGATGAAATTTCACTCCCAGGATAGCCTCAAATTCCTGGGCTCAAGTGAGCCTCCCACCACTTCAGCTTCCCGAGTAGCTGGGACTACAGGTACTGCCACCACACCCAGCTTGTTTTTGGTTTTGGGGTGGTTTTTTTTTTTTGTCTTTTTCCTTTTTATCGGTACCGGGGATCGAACTCACGACTGCCTGCTTGCAAGGCAGGTGCTTATGCGGCTGAGCTAAATCCCCAGCCCCCTTGTTTTTTGTTTTGAAGACAGGGTCTTACTACATAGCCAGGGTGACCCTCAAATTTAATGTTGGGGTTATACCAGCAAACCAGCTTCCAGCTTGTTTTTAACCTGTGAAATAAGACCAATGTCTCTTCTATCTAATGCCTTGTGATTATCAAGAATTATAAATGACATTTTTTAAGGGCTCTATCAACTAAATGTTAAGACTGCAACTGGACCTACATGGCACACGTCTGTAATCCCAGCACTCAGGAGACTGAGGCAGGAGAATTGTGAGTTCATTCTCTTTTCTCTTCTCTCTCCCTTATTTTGTCTTCTCGAGACAGGATTTCACTATCTAGTTTAGGCTGGCCTTGAACTCACAGGATTTCACTATCTAGTTTAGGCTGGCCTTGAACTCTAGTTTAGGCCAGCCTAAACTAGATAGTGAAATCCTGTCTCGAGAAGACAAAATAAGGGAGAGAGAAGAGAAAAGAGAAGAGAGAAGATGTAAAAACAAGACAATCTACAAAGGTTCTCTTCCTTTTGTCATGGAGGCAGATAAATGAGAAGCTGGAGAAGCTTTTTTCAGAGACTCCCAGGGTGAATGAAAGTCCTACCTTTAAATGACTAATTTCTCCTGCCTACTCATTGTTAACAGCACTTTCAGGATGATACAAAAAGAAACAATGAAACAGCTGGAAAGACAGATCCTATTTATTCAAATATGAAGATTAGCTTTGAAAGTGCTATTTTAATATGACTGGGTATTAGAAAATTCTTATGGTTTGATCACAGAAAGCCAGGTCGTAAAGAGAGGGGTCGTGAGCTGTAAAAAGGCAAGGGCATGGTGAAATATGGTTGAGGAAAATTCCAAATCACTGGCTGTAACATCTTTCCACCAAGCATGATGGCATACACCTGTAAACACAGTCCTTGGGAGGCTGAGGCAGGAAGATCACCACCTTTTTGAGGCCAGCCTGCACTCCACCGTGAGTTCAAGGCCAGTCTGAATGACATGGTGAGATCTGGTCTTTAAAAAAATAAAAAGTCTTTCCAATAACTAACATTTATATACAGTCCTTATAAATGCAAAGCTGCAACTCCCTAGAAGCCCACAACAATGCTCAATGCATCTGTAGGTTGTGGACAGTAAAATGTGCAGACAGCTAGTGGAAAGTTAGGCTGGAAAACAGGCTAAAAATATCAGGCTAGAGAATGTGAATTTGCTTCCCTAAGTGAAAGGGAACCACATCAATATTTTCTGACTTCTGCTTTCTCTGTCCTAATTTACATTTCAGATATTGCTTTCAACTTAAAAATAAAAGTATGCAATAGTATAAATTATTGAAGCTTCTTACGGTGTTTTTTTTTAAAAGCCGGGCATGGTGGCTCACGTCTGTAATCCCAGCACTCAGGAGGCTGAGGCAAGGAGGATCATTGCAAGCTCAAGACCAGACTGAACTGCATAACAACCATGTCTTTTAAGACCCTGTCTCAAAAAGACAAAAAATAAATTAAAAAGGTAACTGTCAAACTAAAGGCAATTATTTATACAAAAAATACACAAGTCCTATAAATCTATCAAAGAGCTTTAGTGTTAAGTAGAATTTTATCTACTGACCCTTGAGGCCTAACCCCTCTGCACAGCTTACAGAATGAAAAAATTGCACTGTCCTTAATGTGACTAAGCTTAGTATTTATTCTTTAGTATTACAGACTGTTCCACAGGCCAGAGAAACCTTCCAGCTTAGCAATAATAGCAAAGTCCTTACCAATTACCATCTCCCTGGAAAGCACCCAACTTGCAGGAAAATATCTGATTTTTTAAAAACCTAATGTTACACAGATAGATAGTCAATGCCTCTGTATCTCAGCTGATAAAAGCTCTTTTTAATAATTCCATTTCACAGAGGGAGATCTATTTGAAGTAATGCTACCTTCAGAAGAATGACTTTTTCTGCTCTTACATGAGACAACCAAGTTTCCCTTTGACAGGCAGTGTATTCCAAAATTAGGTATCTTTGGCCCAAAAGAACTAGAGAGCATTTGGCAAGACGGACTCTTTCACCTGCACCCATGTGTCCTGCCCTGTCTGCCAGCCGTCACCTCAAACGATTCACATTTAAACACCTCGTGAAAGCTGTAAGGGGAGCGGTGCTGAGCCAAGGCCCTTCTTGTTTAGCCCGGTTCTGTTATAATTTCCCCCCGCCATTCTGAGACAGCATCTCACAGAGTTGTTTGTTTGGCATCAGGATCGAACTCACAACTTCACACTTGCCAGGGAGGCGCTGCACCACTCGCTTGCAAGCTACGTCCCAGCTCTGGCAAAATTGTTAGACTGCCCAGGCTGGGCTTGAACGTTGACTCCTCCTGCCTCAGTGTTCCAGAGAACTGGGATTATAGGCCATATAGATGTTCTCTTTTCTTTTTCCTTACATACGCGTAAGTTATTTAACAAGTTCATCTCTTGATGAATATTTGCGTTAGATACTGTCAGCTCAGACACTTTCATTTACACACACACACACACACACATACTTTTTGTTTTTTCTAACTGAAATAAAATGGATTTGGAAAAATTAAAATAAAATTAAATTTTAAAAAAACAAAGAAATGTTCTTGACTTAAGCCTTGGAAGGAGTATATAAAAGGTGTAGTTGATTCATTTTACATTTCTCCTAAGCCAACAAACATAAAGCATTATTTTGAACAACTTCACAACTGCAGCAATAAATGAGAAAGGGAAAGAAAAGCAAAATTGAAAATTTAAGTTTAATGCAATCTGCTCAAGGTCGTAGCAAGGTAAATAACTAGAATTTGAAATCAGGACTGTTAGGCATGGCGGTGTACTCATGTAATCTCAGCACTCAGGAGGCTGAGGCAGGAGGATCACTGCAAATTCAAGGCCTTCCTGGGCTACAAAGTGAGCTCCAGGCCAGCCTAAACTGCATGGCGAGACCCTATCTCAAAAACACACAAAAAAAAAAAAAAAAAAAAAAAAGAGAGAGAGAGAGAACCGGACCAGAGATCAAAGCCCACTGCACTTTTCCACTAACCACACTCTCTTATCACAAGCTGAGCATGACTGCAGAGGACCAGCTCTTCTGACCTTCAGTTCTATTTAACAGGAATATACTCCCTAAAAGATACTGATCAACACCTAGCAGGTTGTGTTTATTATTAAAACGTTATGTCCTCTTCTCCATCCTTAAAGTTAGTGGCTTGCCTCATGCTGTTCATCACATTTTGTACAAAGCTAATTTGACCCATGCAGGAACTTTACGAATTTTGTTCCGTTGACTTATAGGCTGACTTTCTACTTTATAGCTTCGCTTTTGCAGTAGTGAGGATCAAACTCAGGGCACCATACATGCTAGTGAGTGCTCTACTCCTGAGCTACACCCAGCCCTGACTTTCTACTTTAAATTTAAATTATAAATGAAACCTTTCATTGGGGATAGTAGTTCATGCCTGTAATTTCAACACTCAGGAGCCTCAGGCAGAAGTATCACCCTGAGGAGCTCAAGGCCAGCCTGGGCTACATAGTGAGACTTTGTCTCAAAAAACCAAAAATATTTTTAAAATACCAAAAAAGAAAATAGAAATAAATAAGGCCAGGCATGGTGGCCCATACCTGTAATCCTAGGTACTTGAGCTCTACATTTTCTACTTTCAATAAGATTAAAGCTGAATAAAAAGTAGATGCCTGGTTCTCTGCCTTGTTTTTAGATTCCAGTCCACACTTCTTGTTCTCCACACTCTATTTTAATGCAGATATGGGTTTGTACTGGCACAATTTAAGAGCCATCACTTGAGACTCTTAAATTTCAAATCTATCTAAGTAAACTAAATAAATAACTTGTGACTTCCAATTCTTTGTTTTGGCTTGGTTTGTTTTTTTCAAACAGTCTCCACATGTAGTTCAGAATGGCACCGAGCTCTCTATGCAGTCCAGGGGGGCCTCACATTGATGGTGATCTGCCTCAGCCCCCTAAGTGCTGGGATTACAGGGTTGTGCCACCATACCAAGCAGCTTCCAGTGTTATCAAGGTATCATTCTGCTCTAACTGAAAAGGCTGAAGCATTCATTATGTTCGTTAGCAAGACATCCTGAAGATGTAACCCATCCACTAACAGGATCAGGAAGCATTTGAAAGCAGGTAAATTTTTAAATTTTATTATATGAACCCCTATTTAAGAAAAACGAAATATATTAGTTGGAGTGCTGCATGCCTATAACTCCAGCACTCTAGGAGGCCGAGGCAGTAAGATCATGAGTTCAGGTCCTGCCTGGGCAATTTAGCAAGAGCCTATCTAGAAATACAAAGCCTGGGATATGGCTCAGTGAGAAGCCCTGGGTTCAATCTTCAAGTTCTAGAACAAACAAACAAACAAAAAGAGACAGGGGAGAAAGAGAAAGAAAAGAGGAAATCAAGGGAGAATAAAGAAAAAAGGGCCAGCAATGTAGCTATAAGCCATAGCTACTTGGGTTAAATCTCCAGTACCAGACAGGAAGGAAGGAAGGAAGCAGAGATGGATGGACAGAGAGATGGATGGGATGGGATGGAGCGAGGGAAAAAGGAGGAAGGGAGGGACATTCTTAATAAATGCTACTAATTATCATATGCATCCTCCAACACTAAGCACGGTGTTTAACATGCAGGATTCAATAAACGTTTGCTAGGCAGACATGGAGGTGCAAGCTTGTAATCCCAGGACTTGGGAGGCTGAGGTAGGAGGATCACCATGAGTTCAAGGGCAGCCTGAACTACAGAGCAAGACTTTCTCAAAATAAATGATTGTTTGAAGAAAAATTCATTTGCAAGATAGCCTATAAGCCATTTTAATTGCTTCTTTTTAAAATACATAAATATCTCATATTTATATGAGAGGGGTTTTTTAACTGAAGACTAAATTTGTTTTGAGCACATCAGGAGAAATGTACAGAAGAGAAATGTAGCATTTCTTCTTTTGGACTACTCAAGTATTTTATTTTCTTCTGCAGAACAATGAATTATTAAGTAACTATATGCTATAAAGCACTACCATCAAGAGACTTTTTAAAAAGTATTTGCCATTAGTGACAATGCTATTTCATAGGTAACTCTCAATTATCTGCAGAAACACCTTCATCTCGGGGTAGAATAAAAACACATCCCGTTTATGGGTTTACAGAATCTGCAGAACCAGTCAGTGGAAATGAGAGCCATCTAGACTCTGAAAGCCATCTAGATTCTGAAAAACTTCATAAACTCTCCAAAACAGTCAGCTGCCCTCTGTTCCTCTAAGCAGCTCCTGCTCTCAGCTGAGCTTAGAAGCACCTCAGCGGAGGTGTCTTCAGGGACAGCTCAGTTCCAGCATGTGCACACGGGTGTGCAAGATGAGTCCAGATAGCAGAGGACCAACAGCTTTCCTGCTAGAAAAGTGTAGCATATGTGTGAAACTCGGGTTCATGTGTATCTTCACTCAGAACAAACCTAAAGCACACAGTTGGAGGGGGGCAGTGGGAGTTTTATGAATGTGAAGGGCAGCAGAGGTCAACTAGGCATGATGGCATCTGCCCAAAATCCCCGCCACTGAGGCGGCGGAGATCACAAGCTTCTGGGTGGCTGAGGCAGAAGGATCGCAATGAGTTCAAGGTTAGCCTGAACTACACGGCAAGATCCTGTCTCAAAAAAAAAAAAAAAACAGGGAAATATGCAGCTCAGTGGTAGAGTGTGCAAGGCAGTGAATGGAACGGGTTCAACTCCCAGTACTGGGATGAAAAACGAAGTAGAGCTGGGTTCTACCCAAATCTCAATGTGTTCATTTCACTGCACTAAGAGAATTTATCGTCCATATGACATCAAGTGATTAACACTCTCTTCCATAATTGCATCTGGACTACAATGTCATTTATCAAACCAACTGTAAGCAATGGTGATGTCTTAAAGTACTAGTGTCCTTCCACAATGATAGGTACATAAAAGGAGATCAATAATGACGTGATTATGTGGTTACACAGCTTCCAACCACTGAGAGTTAGGAGAGAAGGAAATTTTATATTGGCTCAAACAAAAGTTATATCCTAAAGTCAACAATGATTGGATTAATTGCTGTATTATTGATGTTGTTACTTTCTTCTATGAATGAATATGGACTCAGGAAACAGTGCATGTATACCCAATGTACAAGGGAAACAAGGCACACAAGTTAGCTACAAGGAACACTGGGAAACTGCTGGGCACTGTGGCTCACACTTGTAATTCCAGCTCCTGGGGAAGCTGAGGGAGGATCTCCAGTCTAAGGCCCTTTTTGTGTTGTCCCAGGGATTCAAAATAGCAGGGAAATATAACTAAACCTTTTATTGCACTGATACAAATCCTTCGTTAAGTGAGCTGGGTCTTGTTTTGTTTTTTGAGACAAGCACTTTGTAGTTCAGGCTGACCTTGAACTTATTATGTAGCCCAGGCTGCATCAGCCTCTCCAGTGCAGGGATCACAGGTGTGCACAATCAGGCCAGGGCCTAGGTGACCTGTTATCTGGAACTGTTTTCATTAAACGGAAATTCTGCTCATAATAAACTCAAGACAGTAACTAAAATGGCTTTGTCTGTAACTGACCATCCACACAGTTGCTGTTGGTTGTGCATGTTTGTTTTGTGGCTTAAGGGGTGGAACACAAGGCTCACACGTGTGGAGCAAGTGCTCTGCCCCTGAGCTGCATCTCCAGCCCACAGCTGTTCGGCTCAAAGCGATTCTAACCATTTTATGTCCACTTCTGAACCCATGGCAACCTTAATAGTCACACTAATCATCTTCACTGCAGGGCAGACTGGAAGAAGCATGGTCTTTGAGCCAAAGAGGACTTGGTAAATAACAGTTCTATTATTACTTATAATGCAATAAGGGACAAATCACTTTCTCTGGGCCATTTCTTTCTTTCTTTTTTTTTTGTCTTTTTCGTTTTTATCGGTACCAGGGATCGAACTGACGACTGCCTGCTTGCAGGGCAGGCACTTATGCCGCTGAGCTAAATCCCCAGCCCCTCTCTGGGCCATTTCTAAGAGAACGCCACAACCCACTGCAAAAGACTACAAGAGTATCACATGGACCAGGGTATGATAGCGCATACTTATAATCCTAGCACTGAGGACCAACCCAGAATACATAGTGAGTTCAAGGGTGTCCTCAACTACACAGCAAGACCCTGTTTCCAAAAATGTAAGAGCACTAAGTGAAATATTGGGCCAGGTGTGGTGGCATACATCAATAATCCCAGCACGCAGGTGTCTGAGGCACGAGGATACTATGAGTTCAAGGCTAGCCTGAACTATACAGCAAAACACTGTCTCAAAAAAACAAGCAAAAAAGAAATAACAGCAGTAATGTAGCCCACTATTCTCAGAATATACAGCCAAGTGAAAGATTAAGAACAGAATAACACAAAAAATTTCACTTATGAATTTGAAAATGGGTTTATGGTTTATAATGCTGATTTCTTTTTCTTTTCCTTGTTTTTTTTTTTTTTTTTTTTTTTTTGGTGCCAGGTATCGAACTCACGACCTTGCACTTGCCAGCAGGCGTTGATACCGCCAAGCTATATTCCCAGTCCCTTTTCCTCCTTTTTTCAGACAGGGTCTTCCATACAGTTCAGGCCGACCTTGGGCTTACTTTGTAACCCAGGCTGGTCTTGAACTTGCAAACAATTCTCTTGCCTCAGCCTCCCAAGTGCTAGGATTACAGGAATAATTCCTTTTCAATATATGAAATGATACTGTTCAATATATAAATAATAATGTAAGAATCTTTTTTTTTTTTGTACCAGGGATTGAACTCACAACCTCACACTTGCCAGGCAGGTGCTTATGCAGCTGAGCTAAATCCCCAGCCCCTAATGTAAGAATCTTAAATATTCACAGAGTACATAGCTTTAGTAATAGATCACAAATTTATAATCTGACATTAATATATCCAGAGAAGATACTTAAGACAATGATGGCACATGCCTGGAATCCCAGCATTCTGGAGGGCTGAAACAAAAGGATGATAAATTCCAGCCTAGAAGGGGCTGGGGATTTAGCTCAGTGGCATAAGCACCTGCCTTGCAAGCAGGCAGTCGTGAGTTTGATCCCTGATACTGGTAAAAAGGAAAAAGACAAAAAAAAAAAAAAAATGTTAAAAAAAAAAATTCCAGCCTAGACAACTTAGTGACTTAGGAAAACCTTGTCTCAAAATAAAAAGTAAAAAACGCTGGGGTATAGCTCAGTGCTAAAGTCCTAGGTTCAAACCCTGGTACTACAAAAAAAAAAAAAAAAAAAAGAGAGAGAGAGAAAAATAAATTCAGAAGAAATAGTTTATGATGCAATTATATACAAAAAAAAAAAAAAAAAGCCAAGGGTTTAGCTCAGTGGCACAGAGCTTGCCTGTCAAGTGCAAGGTCATAAGTTACCAAAAAAGAAAAAAGAAAAAAAAAGTTCTTGATTTTTGTCTTTATCACAAATATATATTGAAGCATTTATGAGTGAAATGACAGAGTACCTAGAATCTGCTTTAAAATATGTCAAGTCTCCTAGGTGATGCATGGCTACAATCCCAGCAATAGGGAAAGTTGAGGCAGGAGGAAAACAAAACAAAGTTAGTCTCCTAAACTTATGCCCCAAAAACAGAAGTGTAGGGATCAGTTAAAGCTAGGACAGACAGAAAGACACAGAAAGACTACCCCCCACCCTTACTGCTATTTCACCTACTATTTAAGAGTGGGCCTGTTGGGTACATTGGGCCTTTTTAAAAGCGTGACTCATCTGTAAGCACAAAAAAAGAATGTCCCACATAACATATACCTTCAAAATAATGGATAAACTGCCTAAAGAAAAACTGTGAACTAGCATTGCATTAATACGCAGTGTTACTACAGCTTATCTGCAGATTTTGATTTGTTAGCATAGGATACATTAAACAAACTGAGAGTATAAACCAAAATTACCTAGAGGTAAATATACTTTTAATTAAATTCTGTAAGTGAACTACTATGCGACTTTGAACCACACTAGAGAAGCTTAAAATATCTGAATTTAAGGGGATGTAGCTCAGTCTACAGTACTTAGCATAAGCAAGGCTCTGACTTCAATCCATAGCACCCATAATCATTTTTTTTCTTTTAATTTAAGACTTAACCTAAATGGGCAGGCCTGTAATTCCAGCACTTAGGAGGCTGAGGCAGGAGGACCACTGTGATTTTGTGACCAGCCTGGGTTACAAAGTGAATTCCAGGCTAGCCCAAACTGCATAGTGAGACCTTGTCTCAAAAAGAAAAAAAAATTAATTTTTTTTAAAGACTTAACCTCACACTACATACCCACGTGGGGTTCCCCCCCACCCGGTTTTTTTGGTACCAGAGATCCAACTCACGACCTCACACCTGCTAGGCAGGCACTTGTACCACTGAAGTAAACCCTCCAGACCCATATAGTGTTGCTAAAATAAAAATGTACTTTGCTGTTTTCTGTTTTGGTTTTTTACTTTGTTTTGTTTTTTTGCAGTAAATCACACTGAGCTACATCTCCAACCTTTTTTATTTTTTTAAATGAGACAGAATCTCACTAAGTCAGGAAACTGCTCAAGCTAGGCTTCTAATTTTCCACCCTTGCTTCCCGGAGAGCTGAGACTACAGGCGCAAATCACCACACCATGCTATTTACTGCCTTTTAAATATTAACACACTGCCAGGCATAGAGGCACCCATTTGTGATCTCAGCACTTTGGAGGCTGAGTTAGGACCATTCACTGTTCTAGGCCAGCCTGGGTTTCACAGTGAGTTCAAAGCAGCCTGAACTACATAAGGTGACCCTTCCTCAAAAAAATCAAATAAGCAAACAAGTAAAAGAAAATACGAACTCACATACTCTAATCTTTCATAATTTTAATAGTAAGTACGCAAAGAACAATCTTTAAAAAAAAAAAACTTTCCTTGAATATATACCCAAAGGGATTAAGGAAAAACTTATGTCTACTTCTCCATCAAATATTTTTACTTACTGACTACCAAACACAAAACATATCCTATATATTTCTCTTCAAATATGCTTAGTTTACTTTGCAAGTTATGTTCTTTCATATATAAACCAATCATTTCCCAAAGTAAGTGCAACGAAATTTCCTTCTACATTTATAACTTCACCTCCTGAAGAGTAAATGTAGGTATTCATGTTCCTTTTTCAACATTTCCTTGTATACAGCTCTAATAGCTGGGCGTGGTGGCACATGCCTGTAATCCCAGCACACCAGGATGCTAGATCAGGAAGATTTAATTTTTTTTTTTTTTTTTTTTTTTTGCTGGGGACTGAACCAAGGCCTTTGCACGTGCTAGACAAAGGCTCTACCACTTGAGTTACAGCTGCACAAGCAAGATCCTATCTCAAACTGAAAAATAAAAAGAGCTGATGATATAGCTCAGTGTAAGGGTCCTGGATTCTATCACCAGTACTATCCCCCCAAAATTACCTACTAATTTAAACAGACTCCAAAATTACACAAACTAAAGTTATTTATGGGATGATGCAAGCTTCTACACACTTCTACTTACATCGCAAAGGACCATTCCTCCTGTTAAGTGGAGGACTGCAAAAACCTGAAGCCCAACCTGAAGAGGTCATTTTCGGCCACTTTCTCCACTACACCCTGTTTCTGCCACAATCCACTGTTTGGTCACCAATGCTAGGATCCTAATTTGAGGAAATAATATCTATTATATATCCTCAAAGATCAAATAGGTGTACAGTTCCAACACTTGCATTTGGGAGGCTAAGACAGGACAACGGTCATGAGTTGGAGCCCTGCCTGGGCTACACAGTGAGTTTAAGGTCAGCCTGGACTAACAGTAAGGCCCTGTCTCCAAAAAAAGCAGCAGCAGCAGCAGCAGTAGTAGTAGTAGTTTTACAGAATTAAGTATCTTAGCATTATCCTCTATAAGACTAGCTGAAGAACAGGGGCTGGGGATTTAGCTTAGCAGCATAAGCACCTGCCCTGCAAGGAGACGGTCGTGAGTTCGATCCCCAGTACCGATAAAAATAAAAAAGACTAGCTGAAGAATAAAGATAAAGAAGGAATTACTCTTCTGGTCAGTCTTCAAACTATACAGAAGTCACATAAAATCCCCCATTTCTGATGCCTCTGGAAACTTTCTCCTGATTGTGTATTTTTGCCCCTTCTGAATTCCTTTTGTATATAATAAAGAGCAAACATCACAGTGGGATGAAAGGGGAAACTGCCAAGAGTAGCAAATTGCTACAAAGTAGTGGTCTTCCCAATGCCAATTCTGATCATTCAATATGCCACATGATACCAAGCAGCAGGAGCTTCCTTCTACTTGTTAACCTCTGGAATTCTATAAACTTACACCTCTTAAAAAAGCATTCCCACCAGATTAGCTCCCAAACTTTGAGAGCTGTCAAATATATACTTAGGTTAACTGAATCACAATAAGTAACATCAAACAGATGTTGGACCAAGAGGGGCTGTTAAAATTATATTCAGACCTCAAATCCCACACCCGATCACACTGTACAGTATATGTATCATTACAGTTTCAAATCCTGCCCCAACTTTTCAAGCTTTAGAGCTCTAAGTCACTTGGAGTAATAACTTGAAAATGAGGTACACTACCAATTGATCAAAGGAAATGAAGGAAAAAAACATACATTCGTTTCCTCATTGGGTACATAACAGGGATTTGCGAATTACAAAAGAATGGAGGTAAAGACAATTAAATTCTGCTACTGACTACAATACACACCAGAACAGAGCCCGTGTTACCCACATAACCAGACATTATCTACTGTTAAAGAACGGGCCGGTCTTTCATAGTTTAAGTAACCAACCATTCTTCATGTTTCTTTATGGATTGCTACAAATTCTCCAGATTGAACCTGATAACAAAAATCCTAAACTGGCTTTCGGAGAGGAACCACTCTGCACAGAGCATCACACACAAAAGACAGGAGCAAACAGAAACACGCTCTGGGCCTTGGCGGATTGCGGCCAAGAGCCGAGGTCTTCATTCCAGACCCCCGGCAACAAGGAGAGAAAAAAAGGACTCAGAGTGGGGGTGGGGAAAGGTGGGGGTGGGGTTCCCCTCCTCGATTACGCCGGCAGGGAGGAGAAGAGAGAGAGGAGCTAGCGCAGCACAGAGGAAGCGAGAGAAGCGGCGGACCAGCATCGGCGGCTTCCAGGCCGGCGACACCCTCGGGCCCGCGCCAGGCCTGGCCCTCCCGGCCCTGTCGCCCCTCCTCACCTCCCTCACGTCCTGCAGACACTCGAGCACCGCCAGGTTGTTGCTCCAGGTGTGCTTGGGGCACACCCGGGTCACATCCTCCCTGCAGGACTCTTCCTCTGCCAGCTTCCAGCCCCCACCAGCCCCACCGGGCCCTGCTCCGCTCCGCCGGGCCGGAGGCCCACCCGCCGGGAAAAGCGGCTGTGGAGGCTGGGCCGCCTGTTGTTGCTGTTGTTGCTGTTGCTGTTGCTGCTGTTGTTGTTGCTGAAACTGCAATGACTGGGACAGCGACTGACCCACCGGGCCACCGCCTCCAGCCTGCCCGACGAAAGGCACAAAGTTGGCCCCTGGACCCTGGCCCTGGTTCTGGCTGTGGCTGCCCGGAGCTAAGATTTTCTGGGCCCCGACGGCCGCAAGCAGTAACGCTAGCTGCAGCGCCGCCGCCGAGCGGAACATTCTCCGTACACGTCCACACGCCGCCATCTTGGTTCCGCTGCGAGCTCGACGCACCCCGCCGGCGCCGCGTATTTAAATGAGGGGGCGGGGCCGGCGTGGCTCCCGCTGGGCCCCGCCCCCCGGCGCGGACCCTAGAGCCAGCAGCAGAGCGAGGGAGGAAGTCGCGCGCGCGGTGACCCAGTCCTGGCCCTGTCCGGCAGGGAAGCAGCGCTTCTTACCCTGGGCGTTGTTGAGTCCTCTTAGGAAACCTCAGTGGGAATAGCATGGTCAAATTCCCTTGGTTCTCGTCGCAGGAAAAAAAAAATCCAAAGAAATTAGGGTTGCCACTACCAAGATGGCCGGTGGACTTTGTCGCGGGTTCAATGACTTGGGGAGAAAAACTTCATGTGTGTAGCAAGTAAACTTACAGATGGTGGATATCTGCTTCCGTCCTACCACCCACCGCTGGAGCTAAATCCCCAGCCCCAGGACTCTGTCTTAAAAAAAAAAAAAATGTAACAGTGCTAAGGACCTAGGTTCCATCTCCAGTGCTAAAAAGAAAGTAACACAAACTGGCTGTTGAGGACTCCTGTGTGTGTCAGCAGGCATTTTTGCAGTCCTGCTTGCCTCATACTCAACAGCACCGTGGTACTACAGCAGAGGGTACACCGTGGTTCCCTCTAGCTTTGATGAGATGATGAGTTCTCAAAGCCTCTCCACAGCCATTGTGTCATGTCAGTCATGCATTTGACCTGAGTTAGATTCGCACCCAAATAGGGCACAGTAGAGATGTTAACTGCTCTGCCCAGGGCATTACAGCTTACCAGAATGAATTAGGCCAACCTGTAGAGGGCCTCCATCCTGAATCCCTGGCTCTTCCCCTACCCTGGTGCATTTTTATCTCACTCTTCCAATGCCACATGTTTGAGACCAATGGGAGCTGGTCACCATGTTCAGTAATGCAGTTCCTGCTATCCTGACCCACAAGTGGGCAGTCAAAACTAGATTGGAAGCCGGGGTTGGGGGGTAGTGGTACATAGGTGTAGTCCCAGCACTCAGGAGACTGAGGCATCTGAGTTTGAGGCTGGGCTACATAGTGAGTTCAAAGTCAGCCTAAACCACATAGCAAGACCCCATCTCATAAAAACAACCACTGTCCACCGAAAGAAAGAAAGAAACGGGGCTGGGGGTTTAGCTCAGCAGCATAAGCACCTGCCTTGCAAGCAGGTGGTCATGAGTTCAATCCCTGGTACCGATAAAAATGAAAAAGCCAAAAAAAAGAAAGAAAGAAAAGACTAGATAGGCTATAACTAGATCCTTAAAAACTGAGTGCAGGCTTAGGGACAACAAAAGGAGCCTCTGAGACAAAATATTCTATGGTTGCAACTTGGCCCCTGGGGCTAATCCATAAGAATGAGAGCCTGTTGACATCACCATCATTGGCCCTTACTTCTGCCACAGAACAATCCCAAAGTAGCACCCAGCCTTGAACATTGGTTAATGTAGGCTGGGGTGACCAAATAAATGTATATATTCAGTAGCAGACTGATGGCATAGATAATGTCAGACACCACCAGAAGTCCTTGAGAAGTCACAAAGGCCAATATTTTTTAACCGGGGATTGAACCCACAACAGCCTGCTTGCAAGGCAGGCGCTTATGCCGCTGAGCTAAATCCCCAGCCCCAGGGCCAATACTTTTCAATGCTGGATCCACTCAGATAATAAAATAGGAGATAATTTTTAGACAGTTTAAGGGTAGTGAAGCTGAGGGCATGGTCAGAGTAACCAGCAGTGCCTATCTTCCATCATGCAATAAGGAAATTGAATATCTAGCCACAGATTGGCGAGGGAAATAGGGAGAAGAGGCCTATCTTGAAATCACATTGACCAAAAAGCAGGAAATGAAGAAATCTGGGCACTTGGCCAGCTCAGGCTTGTTAGGCAAATCTAGAAGTTATAGTTCAGTAGTCATAGTTCAGTAGGGTGTTGTAGTGAACACCTATGATCTCAAAATTCTGGGATGCTGAGATAGGAGGATTGGAGGTTCAAACTCGACCTGAGCTGAGCATGAGGCCCCATGCCTGTAACCCCAGCACTTGGGAGACAGAGGCCAGCCTGGGCTACAAAGTGAGTTCAAGGACAGCCTGAACCGCATAGCAAATCCTTGTCTCAAAAAGACAAAAAAATGAAAACCAAAACCAACTCAACCTGAGCAATTTATGGTGATACTATCTCAGAAAAAACAGCCAGGTGTGGAGGCATGCACCTGTAATCTTAGCACTCGAACTTGAAAAGCTGGGCCAGAAGGATCACTGCAAATTCCAGGTTACCCGGTGCTGCATAGTGACTTCAAGACCAGCCTGAGCTACAGACCTGTCTCAAAAAATAAAAATAAATATATACAGGCTATAGATACAGCTCAATGCAAATGCTTTCTGGATTCAAGCTGCAGTAAAAACAAAACCTTTTTTTTTTTTTTTTTTTTTTTTGTCTTTTTGAGACAGGGTCTTGCTATGCAGTTCAGGCTGGCCTTGAGCTCACTATGTAGCCCAGGCTGGTCTCAAACTTGCAATGATCCTCCTGCTTCATCCTCCTGAATGCTGGGATTACAGGTGTGCATTACCACACCTGGCATCCAAAACCTTTTTTCAAAGTCATAGTTTCCCAAACCAATGGAAAGATAGCTGACCTAGTTAAGTCTCCTGCCTGCCTCAATGGCTTGATTTCTCTATTTTCTTTTCTCTCTCTCTCTCTGTCTCTCTGTCTCTCTCTCTCTCTCTCTCTCTCTCTCTCTCTCTCTCTCTCTCTGTCTCTCTCTCTCTCTCTCTCTCCCCTCTCATATGTATATAGTGTTGAGCAGGTTGTTTAGGATGGCCTAGACCTGACAACAGCCTGAGGGGTGGGTGATATGAGAAGGACAGTCCACACTGAGTTTTGGCCTCTATGTTTTCTCTTGCATGGATGGCCTGCCCTCACACTGTAGGACAGTGATGGTGCACTTTTTAGCAACCCCAAATGTGGGGAATCACCTGGATGACTCTCCCTGACTTTCCTTGAAAGGAAGAGCAACTGTCTCCATTTTGACAGATCCTTTTTTTTTTTTTTTTATCGGTACTGGGGATCAAACTCATGACCGCCTGCTTGCAAGGCAGGTACTTATGCCGCTGAGCTAAATCCCCAGCCCCTACTATCTCCATTTTGGATAAACTTGACCCTGTCTACATGTATTTGATATGCACAGAGCCGGCTAGGCTATTTCTTTGTTCCTTCAGTTGGCTTTAAACTAGCTGAGGAGCTGATGTGTAACCTCTGAAGCAAAGCAACAGGTCAGTGATTCTCCACTCAGTGACTCCCCAAGTATGTGGTTGAGCTGTGCAGGATGGAGAGCTGTGCTCCACACTGTGGGCTGGGACCAAGCTTCGGGAAAGAGGCTATGACTTCCCAGGGCAAACAGGATTATACATCAGAACAGAAGCCCCAACCCCATACTATTAGATGCTACCTTAGTTGTGTTATATGGGCTCCTCTACCTGCATCTCTTGCTCCTTACCTATGGCAGAGGTGATCTCAGACCTCCTACCTAGCCCAGCTCACAGAGTCAGGTATTTCCTGCCACTCTCCCTGTCAATCATCCCTGAGCCACTCCCCTCAGAGAGAATTACTAAAACTGGGTTGGGCCCTGGGTCATGGCCTTTGTTCTGGTGAACCATCATCATGGCTGGACTTAGGGCTCCTTGGCTCCCCATAACTGTATGTATGCCTTAGTGTCTTTATTCTCACTGTGGGTTGCACTGCAAGTGGTAGACTGGAATTAACTCACTACAAGTCCATGGGATTATGAATATAAATTTTCGTGGACTGCAACAAGGATATAAAGGGGTCTCTGTGAACAACCCCATTTATTTATTGAAGAGTGCCAACATTAAAATTAAGCCTGAACACTAAGGTACAGAAAAGAGCAGCTTGTGTACCTGGCTGGTGTGCTGACAGAGGGCTCTGCATCCCTAAGGTGGCGCCTTTGCTCTAGATTGGCCACTACTGCTGTAAGGTGTACTTTTCCCACTTTTACTTGGCCCAAACTTCCTTTGTAGAATCTGTTTATTTTCCTACTTTGTTGTTGTTGCTGTTGTTTTAAAACAGGGTCTCGGGGCTGGGGATTTAGCTCAGCGGCATAAGTGCCTGCCTTGCAAGCAGGCAGTCGTGAGTTCGACCCCTGGTACCGGTAAAAATGAAAAAGACAAAAAAAAAAAAAAAAAAAGAAAGAAAGCCAGCCTAGGCAACACAGTGAGCTCAAGACTGACCTGAATTACATAGTGAGACGCTGTCTTAAAAAAAAAAAAAAAAAAAAGTGGGGGGCAGGGATGTAGCTCAGCAGCATAAGTTCCTCCCTGGCAAGTATGAGGTCCTGAGTTCGATTCCTAGTAAGAAAAAAAAAATAAAAGAAACTAGGAATTCATTTTACCTCAAGAATTTCATTTACCTGGTTACATTTCCCTAGTTTATTCATTCAGTGGGTATCTATTAAATAAGTTTTTTTTTTTTTGTCTTTTTGAGACAGAGTTTCACTATGCAATCCATGCTGACCTTGATAGCCCAGGCTGGCCTCAGACTCAGCAATTTCCTACTTCAGCCGCTCAAGTGCTGTGATTACAGTTGTGTGCCACCATGCCCAGCTATTTTTTTTTTTAATTGGTACCGGGGATTGAACTCAGGACCACCTGCTTGCAAGGCAGGTGCTTATGCCGCTGAGCTAAATCCCCAGCCCCTTCCATACCCAGCTATTATGCATTTTTTAAACGTACCAGGCCTTGCTCAAAAACTGAATTATAGAAAAGATAAACAATAAAACAAAAGATATCTTTTTGCAATAGGGTCTTGCTATGTAGTTCAGGCTGGTCTTGAACTTGTGGTGATCGTCCTAAGCCTCCCAAGTGCTGGGACTCTAGGCATGTGCCACCATCCCTGTCTTGCAGGGAGGTTTCTTTCTTTTTTTTTTTTTTTTTTGTCTTTTTATCGGTACCGGGGATCGAACTCACGACCGCCTGCTTGCAAGGCAGGTGCTTACGCCGCTGAGCTAAATCCCCAGCCCCGGGAGGTTTCTAAAGGCAGCTATGGAAGGGCTCTCTGAATGATAAATTAAGTACTAATACGTATAAAATTGGTAACATAGTGGCCATGCCTATAATTCCAGCTATTCCTCAGAAGAGTTTAAGAATAATTTATCTGGGGCTGGGGATTTAGCTCAGCGGCTTGCAAGCAGGCAGTCGTGAGTTCAATCCCTGGTACGGATGAAAAGGAAAAAGACAAAAAAAAAAAAAAAAAGAAAAAGAATAATTTATCAGACCCTATCTCAAAATAGAAATAAAAATGCCTGGGGTAAAGTCAGGCAGGGTGATGTATACCTGTAATCCCAGCACTTTGGGAGGCTGAGACAGGAGGATTGCCTCTAGTTTGAGGTCTCTGTGAGCCATATACTGATTTCAAGGCCAGCCTGACCTGCATAGCAAGATTCTATTAAAAAAAAAAAAATGGGGCCTGGGTTTTAGCTCAGTGGTGTAAATGTCTGTCTGGCAAGTACAGGATCATATGTTCGATCCCTGGTACCAAAAAAAAGGGGGGGGGGCGGCGTTAGGGGTTTAGCTCAGGGGTACAAGCACAAGGTCATGAGTTCGATCCCTGGTACCAAAAAGTAAATTAATTAAAAAAAAAAAAAAAGGTTGTGGCATATAGTAAGAGAGTCCACACAGAGCCTACTTTCTTTCTTTGTACTGAAGACTGAACCCAGGAAGCACTGAACTACACTTCCATCCCTATTAATTTTACTTTTTGAGACAGGACCTTGTTAAATTGCCCAGGCTGGTCTCACAATCCTCCTGCCTCAGCCTCCAGAGTAGCTGAGATTTCAGGCATTTGCCACCACATCCAGCTGGAAATAATAATCTTACTGTACTAGAAATAGACAAGCAGGCATTTAGAGCCCCAAAGTGTCTGAGACTTGAGGGCCAAAATACTGGAGAGAAGGAAACCACAGAAAAAGATCTAAAATCTGTGAATAAATCTTCCTTGTCACCAGCTGACTTACAAACTGCATTCAATGGGAGAGACTCCAAACCCAGAAAGAAATGCTGCAGAGAGAGCAGCAAAGACACAATGCTGGGGAAACAGACATGGGATTGAATCCCTGCTGGGGTGCAGGCTCCAGGCCTCTAGCTGAGGCCCAGCAGGGCGGGCCCTTGAAGCAAAGGCCACAGTCCAGGAGGGAGGCACCAACTAGAAATGAGGACTTTGACCTGGAAGAAAGGGGACAATACAGCACGCCTGGAGAAGCTTAAACCTGCCCCAAGGGGCCAAAGAGAGCCTCCAATGCCCTCCTCCTCAAGAAGACAGGGAGACTGAGTATTTCTGTGTTTTTTTGTTCTTGAGATAGGGTGTCGCTATGTAGTCCAGGCTGGCCTCAAACTTGTGGGGATCCTCCTGCCTCAGTCTTTGAAGTGCTGTGATTACAGGTGTGCGTGACCACACCCAGCCAAGACTGAGGGTTGTTTTTTTTTTTTACAGGTACTGGCCATTGAACTCAAAGCCTTTGCACTGAGCTACATTTCCAGGCCAGTTACCACTTTTGCTTTTCAATTTTGACACAGGGTCTCTCTATAAAGTACTAACTTGCCCATGGTGGGATTGAGTTTGTAACCCTCTTACCTCAGCCTCATAGAGTAATGTTTTACCATGCCCTACTAGTTTTCCCAAATTAGTTTTTGTTTGTTTGGGTTTTTTTGTTTTTTTGGTACCGGGATTGAATTTACCAGGCAAACTCTTGAGCCACTGAGCTAAATCCCTAGCCCTCCCCAAATGTTTTTGGTAACCAGGAATTGAACTCAGACCTTTGTGCTTGCCAGGCAGTCATTTATGCCGCTGAGCTATATCCCTGACCCTAGTTTTCCCAAATTTGACTGTATAGCTGAATGAATTATCTGGACATTTTAAAAAATGTTTGATCAGGGCTGGATGTGGAGGCACACACTTGTAATCCCAGCACGGGGAAGGTTAACAAAGGAGGACAGCTGAGCTCAAGGCCAGCCTGAACTACACACCAAGACTCTTATTCAAAACAGGCAAGCAAGAACCACCAGCAGCTCCTGGAGATCCGCGCCATGTTGGAACTTAGGACGCTGGGAAACCAAACAACCAGCTGGCCTCCCTGCTAAGCAATAGTGAACCCACTGATGCACTGCCTAGAGTCAAACATCCCACTTCCCTTACCCTCTTTCTTCTGTGGGTGTCGTGTCGTCCCCCCGCCTTACCAAATGGGAACCAGAAATCTGAGCATCTCCTGAGAGGTTGACCATAGCAAATAAGGGGGACTTCCTTCTACCATCTCTTTGAAGGCAAATATTTTTATTACTGTTTTGCTCTATTCTGATTAATGGTACTGTTCTATTCAATATTCTGTTTTGATAAGTTCTAATATGTTCTGTATTTCATCTCATTTTGATATATGTGATTGAAAGAACAACTATTATAAAGATAAGGAAATATACTGTGATGCCTATTACTATTATCCTGGTAACCTGCTGTGAAGTTCTGGGGGTTTTTTTGGTCCCGGGGAATTGAATCCCCAACCTTTTGTTTGCCTGGCAGCCGCTTAGACCACTGAGCTAAATCCCCCACCCCTGCTGTGAAGTTCTGTACCAATTTCACTGTACGACCTTAGTTGGCTTTATTCTGTCTTGTTCTGTTGTATTTTACCACTTTCAAAATAAAATAAAATAAGCAAGCAAAATGTCTGATCAGAGCAGGGGATGTACAGCTCAGAGGTAGAGTGCTTGCCTAGCATATACAAGGCCTGGGTTAACTTCCTAATGCTACAAAAGAAAAAAATTCTCACTGTAATATCCAGGAATATGGGTTTCTAACAATTACCTCTTCTTGGCAACTTTTGCTCTATTGAGTGACTGTACCGGGGGTCTACCTGTGCTCAGGCACCTTGACCTTGCCCTGTCCAAGTCTTCCAGATCGAAGAGAGCTTTTTTTTTTTTTTTTCTTTTTGAGACAGGGTCTCACTATGCAGTTCAGACTCGCGTGAGCTCACTTTGTAGCCCAGGCTTGTCTCAAACTTGCAATGATTCTCCTGCCTCAGCTTCCTGAGTGCTGGGATTACAAGGTGTACACCACCACATCATACTTTTACCCAAGTATCTCAGTATTTTTCCTTAGTTTTATGACCCTTCCATAAGGCTTGACATTTCTGAATTTCCCTGGGAAAATTAATTCTGGGTTAACAGATCTTTTTTGTGTGTGCTGAGGATCAAACTCATGACCTTGCGCTTGCCAGGCAGGCGCTTATGCTGCTGAGCTAAGTCCCTGGCCAATGGCTCATTTTCATGTTCATCTATTCAGTAGGTTTTAAGTTATTTTTATTATTACTATTATTTGTCCTTTTGAGACAGGGTCTCACGTAGTTTCGGCTGGCCTTGAACTTACTTTTTAGCTCAGGCTGATTTTGAATTCGCAGCAATCCTCCTGACTCAGCCTCCCAAGTACTGGAGTTATAGGTGTGCACCACCATATCTCGCTTATTTTTTTTCTTTTTATTTTTCGATTTTTTTGAAACTAGGTCTTGCTAGTAGTTCAGGCTGGCTTTGAAGTCATGACAATCCTCCTACCTCAGCCTCCCAAGTGTGGGATTACAGGAATGCACCTGGGACCTCTTACGATTTCTGACTTCACTCAAGAGGGGCAGGGAGCAGGGGAAATAGCCAGGCAATCGTGTTAGATGCCCCCCTGCTTCCTCCATGCAACAGCAGTCCCATTGTCACTTGTAATCAGGACTGGTTGATAGGACCAACAGCATGGGCCCACAGATAGGGCTTCTGCTCATCTACTGATCTCTGGGTACCAGGAGTACACAGTGCCTGGTTGGAGCCATCACTTGTAGTTTAGTAGGGACTTTTACTCTGTGACCTTGCAAAATGTTTTTTTTTTTTTTTTTTTTTTTGTCTTTTTCCTTTTTATCGGTACCGGGGACCGAACTCACAACTGCCTGCTTGCAAAGCAGGCACTTATGCCGCTGAGCTAAAGCCCCAGCCCCTGCAAAATGTTTTTTTAAGGACTGAACTCACGACCCTGTACTTGCCAGGTAGAAGTTTATACCACGGAGCTAAACCTCTGGTCCCAAAATGTACTTGATGTAGCTGAGTGAGAAAGCCGTGGATTCAACCCCCAGGACCAGGAGAGGGGAGGAAAAAAAAAAAAAAACTTAGGGGTACAAACTTTTAATTTTTTTTTTGTTTTTGTTTTTATCGGTACCAGGGATCGAACTCAGGACTGCCTGCTTGCAAGGCAGATGCTTATGCCGCTGAGCTAAATCCCCAGCCCCAAGGGGAACAAACTTGAAACAACCTTCTTGACAACTTCAAATTATCCAGATAAAGAACCTGAACTGTCACAGAGATCTCAGTGACTAGGACCCAGACTAAGAATTTAAGGCCCAGAGAGAGAGATGTCACGCAGTGTCCTTATCCATAAGCAGCAGAACCAAGACTGGAGTCCAGAGCCTACACACCCCTCATGCCTCTAAATTGCATGTTTTGGGGGAGGGCCTAGCCAGAGAAACAAATGTCATTGTCTAATAATGAGCCAGCAGGAGGGAGCCTGTGCTAATGAGGTGACTGCCACTAACTCATCAGGACTCATCTTCATGAGGAAGAGGAATTGTACACTTCCTCGGAGGTACGCTTGGCACCAGATCACACTGGCTGAGATTCTACAGCTCTACCTCTCTTCTGTCCTTTCACCCTGTTTCATTAGGCCCTTACTCCTCGCCTGTTCTCAAGTGCTGGAACATCTTTCCTTCTTTTGGTGGTACTGGGGAGTGCAGAGCCTTCACACTGAGCGACATCCCTCGTCCTTTTAAGTTAGGGAGTTAGGGTCTCACTACATTGGACTGGACTTGAACTTATCTTCCTGCCTCAGCCTCCCAGAGCGCTGGTTCTACAATGTGCCAAACACATTCAGGCTGAACCTTTTCTGTAAGTATTTAACTTATCATCAAAGAGCTTTGTAAACATTATAAAAGGCCAGGGTCTGGGGATTTAGCTCAGCGGCATAAGCACCTGCCTTGCAAGCAGGCAGTGGTGAGTTCAATCCCTGGTACTGATAAAAATGAAAAAAAAAAAAAAAAAAAAACCAAAAAAAAAGGCAAAATAGTAGAGATTGTTCCAGATAAACAGAAGTTACTTTTTGTTTTCAGAATCTTACTGTCAGAAGAGTTCCCAGTGACCAAAAGAAATACAAAGGAGAAAGTCCTTTCCTCCCGTCTTGCGTATTTCAGTCTCTAGGTTTCAAAGAAACACCAAAAAGCCAGCAGGCAAGGGAGTGTGGAAAATGGATACCTCAAGTTCCTCGAGTAAATAGCCACATAAGTGGGACGGGGGTTCTTTGTTTTTTTCTCCTTGTTCTTGCCTTATAAGAAAAGTAGCTTTAAAAAGTAATTTTTTTTCTCTAAGATTCATTTTATTTCAAGGAGCAAAAGGGAAAAAAAAAACCACAACTAAAAATTTCAAAACATGCAGGATGGGGTTCTTGAGGTAGCCCTGCCAGCCAGAGCCTCAACAGCTTCAGCTCATCAGTTTAAACAAAGCATTTATTTCAGCTGCAGGGACACCCCACCCCCTCCCGCCCCCCCCTCCCGCCGTCACCCAGACCAGGCACTGGGTGAAATGGAGCGGTCCATACCCTCTCCCAGGAGTTCCAGCAGCTGATGAGACAAGAGGCAGCAGGCGCTGATGCTAAATGTGGCAAATTCTTTATTTGCATATTAACATTAAAAGACAAACACAGAACACAAATGGAAATCCTACTGACCTGTTTTCAAAGCAGGTGTGAGAACACACAATGAGTTTACTCAGCTGCAAACCCTCGCCTGGAAGACAGTGCTGGAGGCAGTGATGAGGTCCCTGTGAGTAGATTTGCTTCCAAATATATAAGTCGGAGAGGGGATGAGCTCAGGGGCACAGGGCATGCATAGCATGCATGAGGCCCTGAGTTACTGGCAGCCCCCACCCCGGACAGATGTACTGCCTGACGGCTTGACACTTACCCAGCTCTTTTGGGAGGGAGTCCCCAGGCTATTCTCAGGGGAGTCAATGGGCATCACTGAGTACTTCAGGGCAGCCAAATCCTAACACTGACCGGGCCCAAAGAAGAGGCAACAAAGGCTGACACCTAAACCCTCTGTGCCAATTTGTAGAAGCCAGAATTCTGCTTCTTAATACAAATCCCTTTCTGCTGCTGAGGCTCCAGGCCAGGGCAGCCACACCTCATCAACATAATGATCACAGTATCTCCTGAAAAAGGGATCTCTTCCCAGGCTGTAGCTTTTTGAGATATCTTCATAACAAAACAAAAAAGTTATCTCACATAGAAGGTTCCATTAAAAGGCATAGCCAGAACTTGAAGCTAGGGGAGCCAGGCATGGTGGTGCATGCCTGTAATCCCAGCCCTCAGGAGGCTGAGGCAGGAAGATCATCACAAAGTTGAAGCCAGGTAGGGCTCCACAGTTAAGTTCAAGGCCAGCCTGAACTATGTATCTTCAAAAAAGGGAAAACATGGAAAGACCTTGAACTTGGAGCTCTGGGGAACTTTACCTTAATTCCTTGCTGGTAAGACGACTTTGGAAACAGTTAAGGAGTTGACAAGTCAGCACTGTTTCATAAAAGGCTCAAACTTTGATGATATTATTTAAAATATCACACTGTTAGCAGTGCTGCTTCCAAGAATACTGATTGATCTGCCCACACCGGAAGTGTGGGGCTGCAGACGGCGGCCATCCAGCACAGTAAAGCAGCAAACACAGCCTGCACGCTCCATCTGCCTGACAAAAGCGCAGCGCCTCATGTCTCAGTCAAGGACTGGAAGCAGAGTTGGTAGTGCCTCCCTGTCGTCCACACAGGTGTGCACAGGTGTCCTCCTGAGAACCACCACCTAGCCAGTAATGCTCACAAGACGCTAGAGAGGTGAGTCGGCAGAAATTGAAAACACACATCGGTTTCAAAACAGGGAACATCTTTACCTAGGAGTTATACACAGTTCAACTAGAGCTCCTCAGAGAGAGGGTTCATTCTAGTTAGGGACTTTTCCAAAATGGGAGAGACAAAGCCTGTTCCCATCTCCACAGTGGCCTTCTGTTCTTTAACATCTTTTTTTTGTATCAGGGATCGAACTCATGATTTTTTTGTGACCTTGTGCTTGCCAGGCAGGTGCTTACGCCACTGAGCTAAATCTTCAGCCTCCGTTTTCTGTTTTTCTAAGATGGTGCCTCACTATAGTTCTGGCTGCCCACATCCAGCTCAGCTTTCTTAGTTTTTGTTCCTGATTTCTGTTATTATGGGAGACTCAAGTAGCTTTGATGCCGGGGATTGAACTCACGATCTTGCACTTGCCAGTGATCTTGCACTTGCCAGTCAAGCACTAATGCCTCTGACCTAGATCCCTGGCCAAGTAGGTTTGACATATTACTCATCTCTTCCTAGCATCGGGGAAAAAAGCAGTCTTTTTTAAAGCACTAACTTAGATAAAAACCAATCCTGAGATCCTGGGCAAGCTAGACAAAAAAAAAAAAAACAAACAAAAAAACCCAAAACCCTCACCATCATTCAAACTGCTGGTCGCTTTCCTTAGCTCCCACAATGCAGTGAGTCTTAGTGCGTACAGCATTAGCTGCCAATGGTGCTGGAATAGCACCACATACTTCTGCAGACAAGAGGCAGCCACTACAGGTTATAAGCCTCAGAGCTCAGAAACAGATCACACCCTGCACAAGGTTCTCCAGTGCCCTCCAGTGTTCAGCAGAAGACAGGCGCTTCTGAGTCAGCAGAGCATCCAGCCAAGAAGGCTGGTCCCTTTGGATGTAGCAATTAGCCCCACAAGGTGCTCACAAAGGTGGTGGGTGTTAGACCACCCAAAGGATACTGGGTTTACACTCAAAAACTCTAAACGACTGCCGAGAGGACTCCGCTGGGTTCAGCAGAAAACAGACAGAAAACAAAGATTTCCAGCAAAGATTTACAAAGGCTTTTAACACGAGAAAGCAATCACACAGACAGAAGAGTCACTGTCCTCACAACAGATACAGCAGATGCACCTGTCTCACAACCATCCAGACCCAAAGGGACCACAAGTTCTTGTCTGCAGACACCAAGTAGGGATCTTGCGCAGTCCTGCCTGGTGCTAGCAAACAACTCTTAAGGCCAACCAGCGGCACGCCTGAAAGTCACTTCCACTTATAGATGTGGACAGTCTTCTCTGTTAAGGTGGCCAGGTAGCTGTTATGGTTCATATCAAACGGGCAGATGTCCAAGACAGGCTGATCGTTCTGCAGGTCCTGAAGTAACCTGCCACTGCTGGCATTCCACAGCTAAAGAAAACAAGTGGAAGAAAAGAAGGGTCAGCAGGCAGGCTGGCTGGCCAGGGGACTTGCTTGCTTTGTCATCAAACAACTGAGAAAGGAAGACAACTGTCTACAAGATGGACCCTCACCTTTACAGGGCTGGACAAGGCCCACACAGCTCATACACACCCGGCTGGCCTTGCCCAATGCAATCAACAATCAGTCTGCTTGTGAACAGGCTCATGGCTTCTGTCTACATGCCAGGCAATCTTCCGGCACTGGCCCTTCTAGGGACACAGCGTCAGTAAAGCAAAACTGTCCCTATCATCTCTCAGCCTTTGGTTGAGAGCTAGTATTTTTCCTTCTCTGTTAGGTCCTCCATTCAAGAATGACATATCAAAAAAACTTTTGTTGGTTTCTTTTTGGATTTTTTGAGACAAGGTCTTGCCATGTAGCCCAGTCTGGCCTCAAACTCATGGTGATCCTTTTGCCTCAGCTCCCAAGTATCTGTTAAATAGATTTCCAAAGTGGGAGATGGAATAGGAACTTGCTTTATCCACTGCACACATCAATCTGGTATTGTAAGAGGCTAAGGCAGGAAGATCACTATGAATTTAAAGCTAGCAGCTCCAGAAATGGTGCCCCCATCAGGGAATATAAAGCTGGTGTTTACTGGTTTTTTTGGTACTGAGGATTGAACTCACGACCTAGCACTTGCCAGGCAGGCACTTATGCTACTGAGCTAAATCCTTGGCCCTAAAAAAATCCTTGTACCAGTCCTCATGGAAACTAAAACTACATTCTAAGTGGTGCTTTATTTTCCTTTTTAAAAAAAAATCTAAAAATCAAAAACAAAACCTCATTATAAAAAAAATTTTATGGTGACATATGCCAGTAATCTTAGTATCCAGGAGGCTGAAGCGGGAGGCTCCCACTTATAGGACAGCCTGGAGACACAGTGAGTTTGAGGTCAGCATGGATTACATAGTCAGACCCTGTCTCAAAATGGACTAAAAGGCAGAGAAAATGGTACAATGACCCCCCAATTCAAAATTAGTAAGCCTTTACCCATAGCTGGCTTATGAATCCTGTTTTGTTTGTTAACTTCATATTGTTAACCCTTATATATTTAAGTATAGATCTCTTAAAAAGACATTTGAGGGGTTGGGGATTTAGCTCAGCGGCATAAGTGCCTGCTGTGCAAGCAGGCGGTCGTGAGTTCGATCCCCGGTACCGATAAAAAGGAAAAAGACAAAAAAACCCCACAAAAAACCAAAAAAAGACATTTGAGGCAACCCATTCTGGACCACTCCTGTCTCTCAGGAGCTATTCCTATTCCCCAGTAAATGTTCCTACTCTTAAAAAAAAAAAAAAAAAAAGGACACTTAAGCCAGATGTGATGGCCCATGCTTGTAATCCCAGCACTCAGGAGACTGAGGCAGGGCAATCACTGCATGTTCAAGGCCAGTCTAGGCTCCAATGGCCAGATAAGGCCAGTGGCCTTGTCTTGAAAAACAAAATAAACAAAAACCAAAAACAAAACAGGTGCTTACCATGGCACAATTTGATGCTTCATCGCCAGTACAGACCAGGAGGCTGCCATTCTCTGGGCTCTGGAAAAGGGCACTTTTGGTCAACAGTTTGCAAGTGGGTCCCCCAAAGAATGTCTGCACAGGCTGGCAGGAGTAGACTGGCTCTCCAGTGTTGTCCAGCTTGTAGGACAGCTCCATCAGCACACTTCGCATGGTGGGGTGGCTCTTATCTGTGGGACAGAGAAGCCAGTGCTGGCCTGTGGCGATGGCAGCAAGAGAGCAAGCACCAGAGCCCCAGACACATACGGCATGGTTGGGTGGCAGTGTGTGAGTATACCAGCTTATGAAGCGAACAGTAACAACACAAGTGAGATTTAGAAACCTCGGACAGAATGAAGGCAGATGGGCTTTGGCCTCTAAAAGAAACAATTCTGAACATTACCACCCATTTCAGGAAACTCACTGTATCCTGCCAGACCTCTCCTGGAGAATTCCTCTCTCCAAGGTTCCCAGGTTTCTTTTCCTTCCCCCAGGCAGGACCCCTGAGCACTTTTAGAGAATAACAGCCTGCTATTCCAGGAGAAGGATCTCACCTGAAATTCTACTGGGAGGCAAACAAAAGCTAAGAGAACAAAAGAGGGGCCCTGGGCCCAGTCTGTAAGATGGGAAGGGCCTTCCTGAGACGCCCCTCAGTTTCCTGTGAGAGGGATGCCTGGCCACAGGTCAGACGAGGGGCATTAAAGCCATCTTCCAGGGTAAAGGAGGTTCGTATGAAACCACAGGTAACCAACCAACAGTAACTGCTCAGAGCCTGAGCCCTGGCAGAGCAGGGCTATGGGTTACAGCCACTCTCCTGAGACCTCAAGACCAAAGGAAGGAAGGAAGGAAGGAAGGAAGGAAAAAAGGAAGGAAGAAAGGAGGGCGATCCCCTGCCGTCTGTGTGCCCATCAGGAAGGTATGCTAGAAAGCACCTGCGTGTGTAAAGGGGCCAGTCCCTGGGAACACTGGGCCTCTCTCCTGCATGAAGTGCATGGCAGGCAGAAGAGTGAAACTGATCCGAAGGTGGCTGCTGGCCTCAAGAGTAGGCCTCTCACCGCACTGCTGAAGACGGAGAGAGCCCACATATGCTAAGCAGCACCTGGGAGGTGCTGCTCACCAAGGAAGAGGCAGCAGCCCCCACCCTCCTCGGAGTGCCAGGAGCTGCCACGGTTGGTTACTGCAGCCACCCAAAGGGAAGGCTGAGCTCTCCCTCCCCTGCACCCATCTACTTCCCACTATCCCCGGAGACCTCAAGGTTGCCCACACTTACCGGGTCTGTAGGTCACCAGACAGTGCTGGGTGCTGCTCTCTGTCTGGAAGTCTACGTAGCCCCCGGGCTCCAAGGGCAGTGTATGTGGCTGGTGTGAAAAGCCCATTTTCAGCTCCCAGAAGGAAGCATGCTCCAGAGTTCCAGCCAGCACTCCACCATATGGAAATGCAGCCGAGGCAGCTCTGGGAATGTATGACAGGGATACCAGGGGACATCTGAAGAGAAAAGGAAATCCCAAGTCACATTCCAAACCTGATTCTTGCACTGTGCCAGAAGCCCACATTGTTACTTTTACAGAAGATGTTAAACATTTGGGGTCAGTATTCCCCTACATCTAATAAAACTCAAACTTTAAAAAAGTTTTTGGTTTTTTTTTGAGACGGGGTGTCACTACGCAGTTCAGGCTGACCTTGAGCTCACTTTGTAACCCAGGCTGATCTTGAACTTGCTGTGATCCTCCTGCCTCAGCTTCCCCAGTGATGGGATTATTGGCGTGTGCCACCAAAGTAGGCAAAAACAGGTATTCCCTGGTATAAGAGCTTCCTACCATGTGAGCTATCATGAACGTAATTTCTAAAGATCTTCCTGATTCTGTTGAGCTTGGTGAACAGCCCTCTGTGGGGACTACTGGCCAACTGGAAACCCACAAGAACAATCTGAGAGAAGGCCACTACTTCCAGCAGAGAAGTGAGCAGCTGCCTACCGGGCTTTTTGAGGGGTGAGGTCTTGCACGTGACAGCTTGTGTTTCGAAGGTCATAGACCAAAATCGACCCGTTGGCCAGTCCAGCATAGATGTAGTTGTTCTCATCCAGACACCAGCAACAGCTCCACACAGGTCGTCCAGTATTGTAGGTCTGGACCACAGTATTTGTCTCCAGGCTGCAGAGTTACAGAATGGAACATATGACAAAGAGGTGTCAATTATCATTTAAATACATTAATGTTTACTGAGAACGCATTCACAAACCTAAAGCATCCTGGATTACCAATTTTCAGTTAATCCCTTTAAAGTTCAAAACTTCTGTGTTTTGGGACCACTGGCTTTCCTCTTTGGCTATGCAGTAGTTAGAGAATGAGCTAAAAGAACACATAAACAGCACACTGCCCACACTCCTCCTATTACCTTCTCCACAGTTACCCAGTACACAAGTAACCAGTAAGTGATGTAGGAAAATTAGAAAATACTCTTAAGGTCAGCATGCTGGCACATGCCTGTAATCACAGCACTTAGCAAGGTGAGGCAGGAGGCTCGCTACAAGTTTAAGGCCAGTTTGGCTACAAAACAGGTTCAAGGGAACTCTGAGATATACAGCAAGACCCTGCCTCAAAAAGGCAAACAAGAGGCTGGGGATTTAGCTCAGCAGCATAAGCATCTGCCTTGCAAGCAGGCAGTCGTGAGTTCGATCCCTGGTACCGATAAAAAGGAAAAAGACAAAAAACAAAACAAAACAAAACAAAACAAAAACAACAAGCATGCAAGCGCTCTCCCACTGAGTTACAACCTCAGCCCTGAAACACTCCTACAAAGCCAAAGGAGCCATCTGTGCTAGTGCACACTTGTAATCCAGCACTCAGGAGACTGAGGCAGGAGGACCACTGAGTTTTCCAGGGAAGTCAGGAATACATAGTGAGATCTTGTCACAAACAAAGTCAAAAGGACAGCCAGGCATAGTGGTATACACTTGTAAACTCAGCACTCTGAGGCAGGAGGGTCACTATGAGGCCAGCCTTGAATATATAGTGAGTTCAAAATACTGAAACTCTGCCTCAGAAAAAAGTCCAAAAGGCTATATTAGGCTTAATACACCTCCAGAATACCCCTTGTATTTGGCATGAGAAATTAAATAGGAAGGCCAAAAAAAAAATTTTTTTTTGAGACGGAGTAGCCCAGGCTGACCTTGAATTCACTGGGATCCTCCTGCCTCAGCCTCCCAAGTGCTGGGATTACAGGTGAGTGAGAAGCATTTTCTACATGACAAAAGCAAGCAGCCCCCTCAGACTTGCTTCATGGTACCCAGAGTATGCAAAAGACAAAATGCCATTAATTGAGAACATGAAAGAAATCATGGCGCAGAAGATGGCGAATGCCTAGTGAGCATGCTCTTACAATTAACCAGGTAAACAGGATTAGGTTGGTATGGACACTCTATGGTATGGGTCCCAAGGACCCTACCTACTGTCGTCTCACCATTTCTAGGGCATTCCTTGCATTCAGAGCTCTAAGATGTATTTACACCTACTCGACACAGTAGTATTGAGTAACCTCTACTTTTATTTGGAATATTTTTTGGGGGGATACTGAAGAGTAAACCCCAGACATTCTAGGCCCTCCACCACTGAGCTGCATCACAAACTTCAACCTCCTGGACGATTTTCTGTGTACTAAGGCTGGAATCCAGGCTGTTCTTTCACTGAGCTGCACCTCCAGCCATTTAAAAATGTTTAGGAAATAGGGTTATACTAAGTTGTCCAAGTAGGACTTGATCTCATATCCTTCTGCCTCAGTCTACCCAGCAATGTGATTACAGATGCGCGGAATTGTGAGACAGGTTCTTACTAAATTACCCAAGGTTCAATTTGTGACCTTTCTCTCAGCCTCCTGAGTAGTCATGATTACCACACCCAGCAGGAATGCGTTTAACACCGACACTGGCCCAGTGCTGTGGCTCTCCTGCCTCACCCACCTGGTCAGTTTAACAGTGCAGTCAAGGGAGGCTGAGAGCAGCAAGTTTTTGGACTGAGTGCTGAAGGCCAGGCCACGGATCTGTTTGCTGTGCATTGGAATGTACTGACTGCTCTTCATGTTGGCGGTGCTTAGCATCTTCACACCAAAGCCTGCAGAGGAGAGCAGAGTGGACTCAGTTTAATCCGAAAGCAAACAACCTTGCTCCTTCACTTTTCTTGGCATTTAAGTTCTTGGAAAACAGCTGCTCAATAAGGAAAATCAATAAAAGCTCATCACCTATGTGGTAATTTATTTTAAAAAAGTACAATGCATTCTAAATGTTCATCAAGAGATGATGATTTTTTTTTTTTTTTTTTGGTCTTTTTCCTTTTTATCGGTACCGGGAATTGAACTCATGACTGCCTGCTTGCAAGGCAGGCGCTTATGCCGCTGAGCTAAATCCCCAGCCCCCATCAAGAGATGATGAAGCCAGGCGTGGTGGCTCACACCTGTAATCCTAGCACTTGGCAGACTGAGGTGGGAGGATCGTTGGGAGTTCGAGACCAGCCTGGGCTACAAAGTGCTCAAGGCCAGCCTGAACTGCAGAGTGAGACCTGGTCTCAAAAAAGACCAAAAAAAAAACAAAAAAAACCAAAAAAAAAACAGATGAATGAACAAATCTATTGTATATATGTCCAATGGAATAATACCTAGCAATAAATAGGAATGACCTATTGATTTACACGGAAATATAGATGACAAAAAGCGTAAATACTATATGCTTCCACTCATATAAAATTCTAGAATATGCAAACTAATCTTTGGTGACAAAAAGTAGATCAATGGAGCTAGGTGTGGTAGCGCACTCCTGTAATTCCAGCACCAGGAGGCTGAGGGTCACTGCAAGTTTGAGACCAGCCTGGGTGGTCTCAAAGTAAGCCCATGGCCAGCCTAAACGGCACAGAGAGACTCTGTCTCAAAAAGACAAAAAAAGTAGATCAATGGTTACCGGGGATGAAGGAAGGCTAGAAAGTAGAGAAGAATTATAACAAGCTATAAGGAAGCTTTAAAGTCAACACTGTGTAGCCCAGGCTGGCCTTGAACTTGCAGTGATCCTTCTGCCTCATTCGAAGTGCTGGGATCACCACACTCAGCAAAAATTTACTATTTATTAAAAGATGTAATTTTTTTTTTTGTATTGGGGACTGAACTCACGACAATGCGCTTGCAAGGCAGTCGCTTATGTCACTGAGCTAAATCCCTGGCCCAAATTTACTATTTACTGGCACTGGGGATTGCACACAGGGCCTCATGAATGTTAGGTAAGCACTCTTCCACTGAGCTATGTCCCAGCCCCCTACTTTGACAGATGTTTACCTTTTCCTTTTCCTTTTCTTTTTTCTTTACTGGGAACTGAATTCAGTCTTAAGCTTTTTTTTTTTTTCATTTATTTATTGGTACATTTTAGATAATGGTAACATTCATAGGGAATTTGTACCCATACATATTTTTTTCCATTCTCCACCCCCCTTAACCCTCTTCCCCTCATTTTCAAAAGCTGTTTCAAGTTTCTCCTTCTAATTCTTTTTTCCTTGTCCTCTCTTTCCTTTCCCCTTCTCTCCTCCCTTGCTTCCCTTCTCATCTGAACATTTTCTCCCTATTTCCCAATATCTATTATACATTTTGGTCCTAACAATGTGGTATTTACACGTGTCCAATTTATTTCATGTAAGAGTATGGTCTATGTCTCAAGCTTATCCTTCTTTATGGCAGGTGTAATATGTACTCATCCACATCTTTACCCATTCACCACTTGATGTACTCTTGGGCTGATCCCAAAATCTAGCTGTTGCAAACTGTACTGCTGTAAACATGGGTGTACATATGATGCTTTTAATTCTTTTGGGAAGATACCAAGGGGAATAGCTGGATCAAATGGAATCTCTAGTCCTAGTCTTTTGAGGAATCTCCACAGATTTCCACCAGTCTACACTTCCAACAGTGAAGGAAAACAGGCTCCTTTTTCTCCACAGCCAAGCATTTGTATTGGCTGACTGTTTTGTTTTTTGGTACTGGAGTTTTTTTTGTTTGTTTGTTTTGTCTTTTTCCTTTTTATTGGTACCAGGGATCGAACTCACGACTGCCTGCTTGCAAGGCAGGGGCTTATGCTGCTGAGCTAAATCCCCAGCCCCAGTACTGGGAGTTTTAACTTGCAACCTTGTGCTTGCCAGGCAGTGCTTATGCCACTGAGCTAAAGCCTTGACCCTTTATTATTTTTTAAAAGACAGGTCTTGTCAAGTTACCAAACTACCCTGGCTGGGCTCAAATCTTAAATCTTCCAAGAATGCTGGGATTACAGATGTGTGCAATCATGCCCATAAATGTATTTGTTACCACTATCTAAATGTATATATTCTCTTTCGAGGCTGTATTAATATTTATTTTTAGTAAGTATCTGAGTTACTTAAACCTTAGGTTCAGACAGCAAAACACACATCAGCTTTTATAGATGGACAAGGATAAAGTTTAGTGCAACAGGAGGCTCCTCATGGCCTCTCACCTTACAAACAGAGAGAAACGTGATCATCTAGGCATTTCACCCCTCCAAACTTATATATACCTAAGTTTGGGGGGCACAGTTTCAAAGTACTAAAACTTCTAAGTGGGGAAACAGGAAACAAAGCTGAAGGAACATCAAAGAGAGCGGAAATCATACACTATATACAGTAGAAAGAAACAACTCTGATATATAGGAACAATTTAATTTGGCATGTGAGCATATTTGATTTTTTTGTTTCTTTTTTTTTTTTTTTAAGACTAGTCAAGTGCAGTAGTGAGAAGCGGGGAAAGAGTAGAACAAGGAGTTCAATCTGTACTGACTGTGAACAATCAATTGAGATAACTCACTACCTTCGGACCAGCCGATTTTTTTGTTTCTTGAGACATGGTCTTTCTACGTAGCCTAGGCTGGCCTCAAATGCACTGATCCTTCTGCCTCAGCCTCCTGAGAGCTGGGATTACAGGTGTGTGCCAAATGTCTGGCTACGGACATTTGGTTTTCAACATTAAGGCAACCTGCAATTGCTTTCAATAAAAGATGAGAGAAAAGGGCCAGGGGTCTAGCTCAGTGGCACAAATACCTGCCTGGCAAGTGTTCGATTTTTGTTACCAAAAAAAAAAAAAAAAGAGAGAGAGAGAGAGAGAAATCAGCATATATATTAATAATAAAATAATGTAGTTTACAAATTTTTACTTGGGGTATATCGATTTCAACACTACTGGAAATAAATATTAAATGTTGTTTCAATTTGAATTAACCCTTGGAGTAAAGAATTCCCAATCTGTGAGATGTCCTTGCCTTTGCAGTACAGCAATGACTCACACCACTACCTCGATCAGCATCGCTACCCTCATGGTGAACACTTTCAGAGTGAGGCAACAGACACTAATGACATCTCAGCAGCACTTGAGGCACTGGCACCCACAGTGGACAGATAGGAAGAGGGGGTGGTAGCCTGTGGTCAGTGTTCATCCATGACTGAGTTCTGGGTTCTTCAAAGAGGGAGAGAAGAGAAATAACCAGAGTCTAAGGAACACGTAAATGAAGGTACAGCACCGTTTACCTGGGAGGAAGGTGGCCTGAGGAGAAGGCTGTGAGACCACCAGGCAGCTCAGGGCGCCACAGTGCGCCATGGTGCGGCAGTTTCCTGTATGAGATATGGGCAGGGCCTTGTGCAAATGGTACTTATGCTGGCTCTGGCTGGCAGGCAGGCCGTTTAGAAGAGGAGCTCCAGAGCCTCTGCATTGCCTGGAAACCTGATCCCGTTCTTGTGTAAGTTTTTGCAAGTCCTAAATGAAAGTAGTTTTATAAACATAAGGCTTTTTCATTGACACTCCCCTTAAGAACATTATCTTGATCTGATTCAAAATTTCTTTCTCTTTGGTACTGGGGATTGAATTCATTACCTTGGGCTTGCCAGGCAGGCACTTGTGCTGCTAAACTAAACCCCTGGCCCTGATTCAAAATTTCTTATCTGTTATGTGAAAATATGATGAATCTTAAGAGAACTGAACTTCTTCCTTTCTTCCTCCTTCTCTCTCTCTTTTCAAGAGACAAGAGTCTCAAGTCCAGGCTACCCTTGAACTCACTATGTAGCCCAAACTGGCCCCAAACTCTCAGCAACCCTCCTGCTTCAGCCTCTGCAGTGCTGGGATTAGAGACACATGCTACTCCCTGGCTCCCCAGCCCTTTTGAGAGACAATGCCTCACTAAGTTGTTAAGTCCTCACACTGGGCTTGAACTTGCTGTCTTCCTGCTTCAACATTCCACAGTACTTGCATTACAAGCATGTGTCACCACACTTAACTTAATTTCTCTCTCTCTCTTTTTTTTTTTTTTTTTTTGTCTTTTTCCTTTTTATCTGTACCGGGGATCGAACTCATGACTGCCTGCTTGCAAGGCAGGCGCTTATGTCGCTGAGCTAAATCCCCAGCCCCTAACTTAATTTCTTATAAAAAAATTTTTTTTGACTGCAGTGGATATGGTGGCACATGCCTGTAATCCCAGCACTTGGGAGGCTGAAGCAAGAGGATTACTGCAAATTTGAAGCCAGCTTGGACTACACAGTGAATTCAAGGTCAATCTGAAATATACAGCAAGATTGTCTCAAAACAAAACACAAAAAGACAAAAAAAAAAAAAAAAAAAAAGTTCTGATTACAGTAAAATTCATCCTGAAGTGTTTTGGAAAACTGTACTCAGAAAGAAAATTGGTCATACATACTACCTAAATAGTGGCAGATCTGGTTCGTATTTGAGATGAGCTTAATACTTCTTAATTTCTTCTTGGGGGGGTGGGGGATTTATTTTGGAGACTGAACCTGGAGCCTTATGCATACGAAGCACACACTAGCACTGAGCTACATGCCAGCTCTGCTCCTGACTGTGACTCCAGTCCTGTGCAGTGAAGGGCATGCTCACCTGGACATGAGTGCGAAGTCTATTGCATTCATCACTGAGGACCTGAAGCTGGAGCCGGCACTGTGCGGACTCTAACTCGGCCTGCTTCCTCAGCATCTGCTCCTTTGCTAAGGCGCTGGAACAGGAAAGCCAACAGCGTCATTAGCAAGCCTTGCCATCAAGCTGGGTGAGTAGGTTCGCTATGCCACACGTACTTAGTGATAAATACACCATGATAGTAGATAAATACAAAGAGAGAAAAGTCTCTCCAGTCCAGAAGTACTGCAGGACAGGAGGTCTAAACTCAGGAGCCTACATGGGATGTGAGGTTACATGCCACAGACCCATGCAGGCCTTGAGGTACTTGGGGTGAAGGAAGGCAAGAGGATGAGAAAATAAAGAAGAGAGAAAGCTGGGGTCAGGTGGAGCTCTTACCCTTCTAAGGGGAGGAAAGAACTGCTCAACCAGGGTAGCATATTTATTTATATGCTTGGAAGGATGATGTCAATTTCATTCTTTCCTACTTTTTTTTTCCTTTTTTTTTTATTGGTACCGGGGATCGAACTCACGACTGCCTGCTTGCAAGGCAGGTGCTTATGCCAATGAGCTAAATCCCCAGCCCCTGATGATGTCAATTTCAACCCCACTGCTTAGCAACCCACTGCTTAGATTGTCTATCGGCTTGGTGTTTTTCGGGGCTGTAGCAACTTCTTCAGATGGCTGCCACTGGCGCTGTTTGTTTTTGGTACGGTCATGTCCCCACCATGCTGCAGCCCTGCACAGGTGATCAATCTCCAGCTTCAAAGTCTCCCAATAGTTACAGCAAGCAATGAGGGCCAGGAAAGTGAATGCAACTGGGGAATGAGGATTAAAGAACCAGTAAAGGAGGAAACACAGTCAACTCACTGCTTGAGCTAAGGCAATTACAAAGGATAAGCTACTGGCTGATTGTTCCTGAAATACTCAAATTAACAGCATCAAAATAAGGCTGAAATTAAAAAGAGCAATTAGAATTAAGGCAAAAGGAATACACAGGCATGAAGAGAGATAATACATGAGAAAATGTGACATTCATCAAAAATAACAATCATAAATATGCATGTACCTAAAAATAGTTGCAAAACTGGAAATGCAAAAAACAAGGATATAAGGGGCTGGGGATTTAGCTCAGCGGCATAAGCGCCTGCCTTGTAAGCAGGCAGTCGTGAGTTCGATCCCTGGTACCGATAAAAACGAAAAAGACAAAAAAAAAAGGATATAATTCCATTCCAAGGAAACTGGAAAGAAAAGGGCCAGGGATCTAGCTCACTGGAGTAAGTGCCTGTCCAGTAAGTGTGGAGTCGTGAGTTTAATCCCTAGTACCAAAACAAACAAACAAACAAATGAAAATTAGCAAGGAGCATGCCAAGTGTGGTAATGCAGGTCAATAATCCCAGAATTCAGGAGGCCGAGGCAGGAAGATTGCCCCAAGTTCAAGTTCTGACTGGGCTACATACAGAGCAAGACCCTGTCTCAAAAAACTAAAATAAAAACTAAGCTTAAAAACAAAACAAAACAAAACAAAACCTGGAAAGAAGAAAGAAAACTGGAAAGCAAAAGATAGATGAAGTTGTCCTCATTTATTTCCACAGAGAATTCAAGAGATCCAATTATAGTTTGGCAAGGTTGCTAGAATCAAGAGCAAGGAAATCAGATCAGCTGGGCACGGTGGCCTGTTCCTCATCCCAGGTACTCGGGAGGACCGTGAGTTTGAGGACAGCAGAGGTAGCAAAACAGCAAATATAAGAAAATCTGATCAAGTTGGGTATAATGGCACATGACCAATCCCAGCACTCAGGAGGCTGAGACAGGAGAATTGCTGTGGGTTCAAGAGAGGCCTGGGCTACAAAGTGAGCTCAAGACCAGCCTAAACTGCATAGAGACCCTGTCTCAAAAAGAAAAAGAGAAAAAAAAAAAAAAAAAAAAAAAAGACTGCCTTCTCCAGACAACTCATTAGTGAATGTGGCAGGAAAAAATTCACTCCTAACAGTAATTTTAACAATCTAAAAGTAAACTCAAAAAAGTACCTGAGTGACTTTTATAAAGATATTATACATGTTCAGGGCATGAAAGACTCAGTATTATGGAGATGGTACTTTTCAAACTAATGTAAGGAATTTAATGAAATTACAATCAAAATTGCAAAGGATTTTTGTTTTTTTAGCAGTGTTGGAGATTGAATTGTCAGTATTAGGAAAGCATTTATTTTGCTACAGAGCTACATTCTCAACCTGATTTTGTCTTTTCAACACAAATAAATATTTGTTGGAAAAAATGCGGAAACATGAAAACCTGAAGTGTTTCCCAGTTTAGAAAAAGCAACCAAAATAATAATGTTTTCATGTGATAACCTATGTGCATTCACTATCAGTGTTTTTTGTTTGCTTAAGACACCGTCTTGCTACATAATCCAGGCTGGCCTGGACCTCATAATGATCCTCCTGCCTAACTTCTGTGCTGGAATGACAGGCAATGTGCTACAACCCCAGACAATATCACTTTTAATGAATGTATAATATTCCACCACATGGATATGCCATAGTTCACTCAATTAACTCTCTTGAGCTGGACTACTAAACTAAGTTTCATTAAGTAAACCTTTGCACATATTCTTGTTTCTTTAGAACAAATGCCTGAAATAGAAGTACCAGATGTATCTTTGTATGTCATTACTAGTGGAATATGAGAATCCACTCTTGCAGTGGTGGACATTTTAATTCTTTAACATTCTTAAAGCACTTTTTAAGTAATGTTATTAGTAACACTGTACTTTCTGGAAATTTCACTTATGGGGCAGCTGTGAATAGCCAGGGCTGTTGTATGAGGCATTGGGGTCACGAAGAGTAAAAATGGCAACAGTGAAATAAATGTGCCAGATCCGCTTTGCTGTTAAGATGGCATCTCATTCTGCTGCCCAAGCTGGCCCTGAACTTCTGGACTCAAGTTATCTTCCAACCCCAGCCTACCGAGTGCTTGGAACTGCAGCAACATTCGAAGGCGCCCCAGCTCAGATTCACACTTCTGATGTTACATGACCACAAACCATTCAGATTCCTTTGAGAGGTAGATTGGGTATGAATTATATGCAATTATGTAGGGCAGGCTGTGATGATTTCCAGAGACTCCAAGTCATAGGTAATTCAGCATCAGACTCACATTAAAATGGACTCCTGCTTACTTTTTTTTTTTTAATCTTTTTGAGACAGGGTCTTGCTATGCAGTTCAGGATGGCTTTGATTTCATTTTGTAGCCCAGGATGGTCTCAAATTTGCAATGATCCTCCTGCCTCAGCCTCCTGAGAGCTGGGGTTACAGGTGTGCACCACTATACCCAGCTTTGAGACAGGGTCTTCCTATGTAATTTAGGCTGACCTTGAGCTCATTATGTAGCTTAGGATGGCCTCACACCCATGACAATCTTCCTGCATCAGCCTCCTGAGAGCTGGGATTAGAGGCATGCGCACTACACCCAGCCCGGGCTCATACTTTCTTTTTCAAATGCCTAAAGAGAACCAGAAGGGAACTCTGCAAATTAGGCACATTCTCACCACCTACCTTTTCACCTGCTCCTGTTCACTAGTGTCCAATGCTCTTAGGGTTCGGGCATAAAGGACAACAATGTCACTGTGCTTGGCCTTCTTGTTGCACTAAAGATTTAATGGGACAAAATTAGTGTGACGGCAGAAATTTTGACTTAACATGCTGAGTCTTTACTATGGTCCTTACCTGTGGACATTTTCGTGCTTGTCCTCTGAGCCACTTAGAAATGCATCGGTATCCAAAGAGGTGACCACAGCGTAATGCTGACAGCCGGTGGTCCCCAGCACTGGTCCAATGTTCGAAACATATGGTACAAATGTCCCCTTCCTCTTCTTCATCCATGGAAGCAGTTGGCAGAGGGGTGCTGGACTTCCGGGGAGACTGCTGGATGAAATTCAGAACAGATTCAAATGGCAAAAGGCATGACTGATCTTGAATGGGGTGGGAGAATGAGGGAGTTAGCATCAAATAACAGAAGTGAGCAAAGATTATACAAACCTATATGAAAACACTGTAAGAGAAGGGTAACTTGTCATCCCACCCCCCCAGAATAAATTCTGGCAACATAAAACGATAAGCAATGAGATTTTTGGGGGGGACTGAATCAGGATTCTGCACATGCTAAGCATATACACTCTGAGATACAGTCTAGGAACACTTTTTCTTGTTTTGTTTCAGATAGGGGCTAAGTAGTTCAGACTGGCTTTCAATTCACTATGGAGTCCAGGTTGGCCTTGAATTCATGGAAATCCTGCCTCAGCCTTTGGGTGCTGAGATTACAGGCATGTGTCACTATACCTGGCAGAACATACTTTTCAATTTTATTAAATCCTTGGGTTTTTTTCCTTTATTCAAATAAAGAAAAGTAGCTATCTGAACAAATATGTTTTAAAGATATCCTATCAACTACTAAGATCATCAACAATAGAGAATAACAGGTTTGTTATACACTCAATATTAGGTAATCCACTGAAATATGCAGAATGGTATAAAATGATGTCTGATGACACCAAGAACCATTGAGGGTGAGAGAAATAACCATGTTTATATATTATTGAAGTAAAGGTAACACTACACACATTTCTGGAGGGCAATTTGGTGGGGTTTTTTAAGACAAGGTCTCACTATGTAGTCCAGATTAGCCTCAAACTCAGGGCGATTCTCCAACCTCAGTCTCCTGAGTGCTAGAATTACAGGGTACAGTACCACACCTATCTTAGCTATACTGAAAACACATCTGTTTTACTTTTGACACAGTCTTCCTGCTAGAAATACTATATACCCCATGGATACAGTCACGGATATTTGCTAAGACAAATGGTACGAGATGTTCAGTGCACTATGATTTATACCAGAAAAACAGGAAACAACTGCATGCATATGATGAGGGGAGGGAAGGTTAACCCTGATGTATTTCTATGATGGAGCATGGAGCAGGCATTACAGCAGTCAATTTTTTATTTGCTCTTTCCGCAGTCCTCAGGATTGAACCTTTCCATTATTTTTTTCCTTTTTTTTTTCGTTTTTATCAGTACCAGGGATTGAACTCACGACTGATGCTTGCAAGGCAGGCGCTTATGCCGCTGAGCTAAATCCCCAGCCCCGTTATTTTTTTCCTTTGAGACAGGGTCTCGCTAAGTCACTTAGCTGCCAAGGCACCAACTCGTGATCCTCCTGCCTCAGCATCCTAGGGTGCTCAGACTACTGGCATGGATCACTATTACTATGCCTGGCCTATTACTTTTTATTTTTTAGAGAAATACTGATTTTAATTAAACAAGGTAAACTCTATGTATCCATTATTGTTCAGCCTAAAAATTAGCAACACTGTTGAAATAAGGCACAATATCCTCCCCATACTTGTTATGCGGTTCCATTAAAAAAAAAATTTTTTTAAAAGCTGTTTCTTTCTGATGAATTGAGCATTACATTTCCAAAGTTCTGAAATGACCAACAGACCACACAAAGAGTTCTCTTTAGGCTCCTGTTTGAAACCAGCAGCTATAGCAATCTGCAGGCCTTGATTCAGGGCCAATACAAAAAAATTTTAATGAAAACTAACATTAAAAATAGAAGCCTGAGGTTCTGGGATTTAGCTCAGCGGCATAAGCACCTGCCTGGCAAGCATGAGGTTGTGAGTTCGATTCCCGGTATCACAAAAAAAAAAAAAAAAAAAAAAGAAGCCTGAGATTTTAAAAAACTGTATACAAAGTCCCATAAACTGGTCAAAGTTGTTCCTTATTCTATGAAATAACATCAGCAAGAAAGAGTAAAAAGAGTGCCAGGGAATAGCTCAGTGGCACAGTACCTGCCCGGCAGGTATGAGGTCCTGAGTTCAATTCCTGGTACCAGAAACAAAGAAACAAAGAATAGTAAAAAGACGTTAAAAACGATTTCCAAGCCGGGCATGGTGGGGCACTCCTGTAATCCCACACTTGGGAGGCTGAGGCAGGAGTACTGTTGCAAGTTAGAGACCAACCTGGGTTACAAAGTGAACCCAAGGCCAGCCTGAACTGCACATGAGACCCAGTCTTAAAAACAAACAAAAAACCAAACCAAAACAAAGAAACATTACAAAAGTTTCTTTCTTTTTTAAAAATCTTCTTATAGGATGCGCTATGCAGTTCAGGGTGGCCTAGAACTCACAATCCGCAGCCTCCCAAGTACTGCGACTACACACCCGGCCTTACGATAACATCTGCGAAACACAACTTGTCTGACGCACCCCATCCTACCACCAAAAAAACCCTGATGTATCGTGGAATAAAAAAAAAAGATTTCAACATCTCTGGATGGAGGCTCAAGCTTTTAGTGCAGTATCTCCGCCATTTCTCAGATGAAGGGGCATGTGAGAAGCGCGCCTGCTTCTGGCGTCTCAGCTTCCTGAGCCCAGAAGACACAGAAGAGATCAGGGTTCAGGCCTCTCAGAGGACCTGTGCCTACAGAGGGGTGGGGAGCTCCTGCCTAAACTCCCCCCACCTCCCTGTAGGCCCCTCATATGGGGAAGGGGGAGGTGGTGAAGGTGGAACTTGTCCACCTAATAAGCAGCAGCTTGTATGATACAATTCAGCCACTCGTTCCTGAGCAGACAGAAGTTATTTTTTAAGTTTTTTTTTTGGTTCCAGGGATCAAATTCACAACCTGGCACTTACCGGGTAAGCACCTGAGCCACTGAGCTAAATCCTTTGTCCTAGAACTGTTATTTTTTAAATTATCACACACTACTCACATTCTGCTGAACTGTTTATAAAGCATACTGGTTACCTGTTTTTTCCAGTTAACATTTAACCTTGTTAGGTAGACAAAACAGGTTATCTTCAAAGGTCCCAATCTTTTTAAGCATAAGAGAAAGCAATCACACAAATAATAAAGCGTAACTAGGATAGGAACCATATCTGGATCTTGTCTACAAAGCCTGAAGGTTTCCATTTTAACCTGCAGTATCCGTTAAAATGAAAACCTGCGTGTCTCAACTACTTAGGAGACTGAGACAGAAGAATTCCCACTCTGAGGCCAGGTTGGCAACTTCTTTCAGTGGTAAGGTGCTTGTGTAGCACACATTAGCCCCTGGGTTCCACTCTCAATACTACCCCCCCAAAACATAAGTAAAAAATCCAAGCTTTCATTTAAAAAGGGGCAGGGACATAAGACACACAGTCCTAGACTGGATCTCCAGCCTCACTAACAAGTAAATAACAGAAGTACACATTACCTCTTTGGTGGCGGCCTCATCCTGGCTCATCTGTGTAACTGCTTGCTCTGCTGAGACACTTTGTTGTTCTGCCAAGTCGTACACAAACATGACAGGAGAGGTAACATTCAAAAGACAAATTAGTAGATGCTAGAGAAAGCCTATTTCAGTGCAGCTTGTTATTTCTAAGGGGTGGTGTTCTGTAAAAGGGACAACAATTTCCCCAAGTAGCATCAATGAATTTGGATTGACTGATTGACTGAAGCAGGGTCTCACTATGCAGCCCAGACTCGTGGTAATCCTCCTCCTGCCTCAGCCTCCCAAAAGCTGAGATTCCAAGGGTGGACTTCCATTCCTGGCATAGTTCATGTATTTTTCATATCTCATACATGAAAGTTGAAAAATAAAAAAATGAATAAAAATGAGAACAGTATGGTTAATTCACAAATAATCATCACTCCATTTAAAAAATAATGTTTTGCTAATCTTGCTCCCACCATCCATCCTGTTTTAACAACCCCTAAAAATGTCATCACACTTCTTGAGACTTAAGTAAAGCTAGTAAGAATTCTTTTTTCCGCAAACTGTATCATTAACACAACTGAGAGAAAAAGATCTTTTAATGTCATCTACTACTCAGACATTCGGTTCATATCAAAATTTCCCAGTAGTGTTACAACTGCTTCCCCAGGTGTGGTGGGTGCATACCTTAATCTCAGCATTTGGGAGGCTGAAGCCGAAGGACTGTTGTAAGTTCGGGCCAGCCTGGATTATGTAACTAGACCATTTCAAAAAAAACCCTCCAATGCCCACCTCCAAACTACTTTCTATAGTGTATTCTCATCAGAATTATAAAAAAAAAAAAAAAAAAACTTCCAAAATGAACTTGACTGCTGTCTTCAGTCCTTTTTTCACAGTATTACAATTCTCCCTCCACTTCTGCTTCTTGTCACTGATTTGCTGGGGAAATCTGGTCATTTGCTTTATGATATTCCCTATATCCTGGATATGGCCAAATGCTTCCCTGTGACATTATTTAACTTCTACAGCCACTAAATTCAGAGCAGGTGGCCACCACGGTAATCCAACTTAAAACATTTCTAGGAATCGGGGTGGTGATGAGCATCTGTAGTCCCAGCCACTCAGGAGGTTGAGGCAGGAAGATCCCAAGCCCAGGAATTTAGGGCCAACTTGGGCAACACAGTAAGATACATCTCAAACAAAATCAAACTGTCCTTTTTTAATTTTGAGACAAGGTCTTGCTAAATTGTTTAGTTGATCTGGCTGGGCCTGAACTTGTGATCGTCCTTCCTTGGCCTCCCCAGTGCTGGGATCACAGGCATGGGCCATCATGCCTGGCTTTTTCCTCTCCCCTCCCCTCACCTTCTCATGCCCAGCATTCAGTGAATTTCTAATGTAATCAGGGTATCTACGTTAACCTACTACCAAGTCTCCCTGGCCCAATACAAAATATTACATGAGAGCTTCAAACAGACTGCTCAGACAAGGTGCTGAAATTTAGAAAATTTCTCTTTTAAATAAAGAATCTGGGGCTGGGGATTTAGCTCAGCGGCATAAATGCCTGTCTGGCAAGCGTGAGGTCATGAGTTCGATTCCTGGTATCAAAATAAAGAAAGAAAGAGAATGAATCTAGCTGGGGACATAGCTCAGCTCAGTGGCACAGTGCCTGCCTGGCAAGTGGAAGGTCAGGAGTTCAATTCCCGGTACCAAACAACAAACTAAAAACTACCTTTTTCTCTGACATATAACAACAGGGAGTGTAAAATGCCATTACATTTGGTATTGGGACACGAATCACACGAACAGTTTTGTGGCTGTCAGCCTTGTGAGCACAACCTGGCTGCTACTGACCTTCTGTGGGGACAGCTCCAGGTTCCTCTGGTGGAACAACTCCTTCATACTCTGCAGAGTTGTCACTGTCAGAATCAGAGCTACCTGATCCCTGCACATCTTCAGACACTGGATTTCTAATCTCTGGATCGTAAGAGCTGGCTGTCAGCTGAGGCTGGGACCTGCTCACTTGGAAGTAGGCATCCAATGGTGCTCTTGACCTACATGTGCAGAAAGCCAACAGACAGAATTACAGCACGAGTGACCATCATGAAAAACAACCTACAGTGACTGGGGGAAATTCTAGTCATTTCAATCCATCTTCCGGCCATTAAATGCTGACTTTGAAAGCTGAAAGGGGATCAGGGAGTAGTGTCTCACACTTGTAATCCCAGCTACTTCGAGGCTGAGGTAGGAGGACTGTGAGTTTAAGGCTAGCCTGGGCAATTTAGTGAGATTCTGTCCTGGACTGGAAAAAAAAAAAAAAAAAAAAAACCTTGACAATAAAACTTAGTAGTGTGCCTTTGCTAGTACATATGTAGCCTTCTAAATTCCCTGGACTGCATCAGAGGATTTTTTTTTTTTTTTTTTAAATCAGTACTGGGGATTGAACTCACGACCCTGCAGGTGCTTACGCCACTGAGCTAAATCCCCAGCCTGGTTTTATTTTTTTCTAAACCTCTACTCATTCCCCAAATATTCCTTTTACGATTTTTGGCTAGTCTATCTATCATTTGTCTTACTGAGTATGCACTGCCTTGGGCAAACCCTAGGGAAAAGAAGTTATGCTTTTTTTTTGGACCACACTAACTGAATCACAGCCTTGCAAGTGGCTGGGCACCATCAGATAAGGCACATGAAGAAAATTCCTTAGGAACAGCAAGGCTTTGAAGGTGTGCCAAGCCTACTCTGTATCTACCGGCGGCTGTCAGGCTGCTGGCTCTCCCGTGACTGCAGGTAGTTGATTTTCTTTTTTAGGGGAGTGGGGGGCTTAGTCCTAAAGCTTTAGTTTTCCTTGGTTTGCAAACTGGGTCTCGCTGTGTAACCCAGGCTGGCCTTGATCTTGTTAGGGAAATCCTCCTGTCAGCCTCTCAAGTGCTGGAATTACAGACAAAGGTAGTTGGTTTTCAAGACTCCTAGGGAGCTAGAGAAAGAGGGGACAGGAATAGAGGAAGCCACGAAACAGATCCAGCTACTTTTTGTCCCTGGATTAATATATTAATTCCCAGAGTTCTGAAAAAGTTGATCTTGGGGGGCTGGGGATTTAGCTCAGCAGCATAAGCGCCTGCCTTGCAAGCAGGCAGTCGTGAGTTCGATCCCCAGTACTGACAAAAAAAAAAAGAAAAAAACAAAAAGACAAAAAAAAAAAGTTGATCTTGACAGATTTTGCAAGTTGTTTCAGCTTTTTCCTCTTTGTTTTTATCAAAATGTTATCACGACTATTGTAGCCCAGGGTGGCCTTGAACTCAGTGATCCTCCTGGTCTGTTCTTTGTTCTAATACAGATAAAAGCAGTAGCTTTTGTCCCTCTAAGTGAAATTTTATAACCTTCTGTTCTCCTAACATCTTGTTATAGCCAAGCAGGGCCACTAAAACCCCAAACTGTTACAGCTTGACATAATTTGTTCTTCTTCTGCTTGCCCACAAGTTCCATGCAGATCAACCCCCTTGACCAAATATGTAAGAACTAAGGCCTGTCCCTTGTCTAATGCTCAGCCATTTGGAGCATCATGAACTCAAGCTGAGCCAGCCTGCACCTGAAGCCTTGAAATAAAATCCTTCTGTTTTCCCCGATGGTCTCATCAAGGTCGCTTTAATGAGATTTTATTTTATTTTTGGTACCAGGAATTGAACCCACAACCTAGTGCTCGCCAGGCAGGTGCTGTGCTGCTAAGCTGTATCTCTAGACCTTTATGAGATTCTTTGTCTTCAAAATAGCCTTTTTTAGGCCAGGGGCAGTGGCTTACACCTGTTATTCCAGTACTCAGGAGGCTGAAGCAGAAGGATTGCTGTGAGTTCAAGGCCAGTCTCTGCTACATAGCAAATTCAAGGCAAGTTCATAGCAAGTTGAATTAGTGAGACCTTGTCTCAAAAAACAAAACAAAACAAGACAAAACACCTTTTAACAAGAACTAAGATTGACACCTGGATATCCTATATGTTGGGCACTGGGCATGGTGGTGCACGTATGTAATATGTAATCCCAGCACTGTGGAGGCTGAGGCAGGAGGACCACCGTGAGTTTGAAGCCAGCCTGGACTAGAATTAGACTACCCTGAAATACATGAGATCTTGCCTCAAAAAACAAAAACAAAAAAGCAAAAACAAAAAGTCAAAACATGACAAAAGAAAGGAACTGATAATCCAATCGTCCTGTCTACCTACAATTCTTTTATGTCTACCTGAATTACAGACAATGACAACTTCAAAAGTCTTGAGATCTTAGATCCAAATTGCTTTGAGCAATTTTTACTTTAAGAGTCTAAAATTTGAAGTTTACAAAGTACTGGCATTTTATCACATGATCTATTATTGAAGGTCAACATTTTTCATTGCCCTTGAGGAAAATGTTACAGGTTTCAGTGTCACCATTGTAATACATTTACTGTGGGATATAAGCATGACTTGTGTCTCAACTTTAGCCACAATGACCAATGTTGATATCAGGGACTGAACTCAACCTTGCACTTGCCAGGCTGCTGAGTTAAGTCCCTGGCCCACACTGACCAACTTTGGGTATCAGTCAACAATGCCCATTCTAAACTAGAAGGGGGCTTTAGTTTCACTGTTTTTTTTTTTGGTCTTTTTCATTTTTATCAGTACCAGAGATCGAACTCATGACTGCCTGCTTGCAAGGCAGGCGCTTATGCCACTGAGCTAAATCCCCAGCCCCAGTTCCACTGTTTTTAAGGAGCCTATTTTCCATGATCCTTATTATTCCACTGTTGCACCATTCATGTTTTTTTCCTTGCTTTTTTGAGACAGGGTCTCATGATATAGCCCAGGTTGACCTTGAATTGGCTATGCAGTCCAGGTTGGCCTTAAACTAATATCCCTTCCCCACCCCATCTTCTTGGGTGCTGTGATTACAATATGTACCACCACACTGGCCCAGGTTCTTTTTACAATGATGTTAAACAAATCTACCAACTTATTTTTGGAGATTGTGGGTGGACAGTAGTCACAGCTACCACAAGAACCAAAGCAAAAGAATAGCATTTCATGCCATGGGCGGTGGCACATACCTATAATCCCAGCAGTGTGGGAGGAGGAGGCAGGAGTTTGAGTCCAGCCTGGGCAATTCAGCCAGACCCTGTCTCAGAGAAAAAAAGGGCCTGGGATGTAGTTCATTGCAAAGGCCCTGGATTCAAATTAATTCACAGCTGGGAACAAAAAAACTCCTAAGAACATTTCAGTCAAATTATATCCATACTATATACAGGCTAGGCCACTGATAAAAGCAAGTATTTAAAAAATAAATCTTTTAATCTTACTTTTACATAGCAAAATCAGCATTTCTTGAGTCAGATGAGACACAGAAAGGGAAACAAAGAGAACAAGAACAGTGCTAGGGTCTTTCAGAACCCAAGGCATCCTCTTCCTCTGTGCTCTAAATCTCTGTTTAGACTCCTCATATGTCATGGCAACAGGTACCTTGATATGCCTGTTCTCCAATACATCTCCAGGGCAAAGTCCAGTCTCTCACAGGATAGACAGCTATGACTATTTAATGACTGATGACTGACATCCAGAACCAAGCAGCCCCAAAGAAATAGGATAGGAGCGTGTGACTGGCCAACAAGTTTACTAAAATAGCCCCCTAGCTTTCTCCACCTTTGGCTTCCTGGTTTAGTATTAAAGAAAAAAACTGTCCAAATTGGCCCTGTTTCTTGACACCTGCCCTGCCCAGGGATGGCTTGTTGGTGAAAAAATAGCAAACATCACACTGAGATAGTGTTATGGCTTATATCTAGATGTGTCCCCAAAGACTCATGCAGTCACAGGAGGGGTTTTACAGAGGTGGTTGGATCTACTGTGTGATGCTGGCATTAAGGGCCCTCCCACCCAGGTGTGGGAGGCATGGCCCAAAGGGCAGGTGGCCTGGATAAAACTAACAGGCAGGCCTGCTGCTTCCTGCTTGCCCGACTATGAACTATTTCTTCTTTGTGATGCCTCCTACCATGCCACCCTGCCTTAGAGCCAGCCAACTATGCAACCTTTACAAAATGTGAGCTATGATAAACCTTTCCTCCCCTGTGGGTATTGGGTATTTTGCCTCAGCAACAAGTAACTAAGATTTAGCTACCAGGAGTGGTGCCACTGCTATGACTATTTCTGACCATATGGTTCAGGAGTCTTTGAAACTGGCTTGTGCAAAGAATTTGGAAGGGTTTGGAGATGCCGGCTGAAGCTGCAGCCCTAGAATGCTTTAAATTATACTTGATGGAAGAAAAAAAATTATACTTGATGGGAGACACTGGCCAGAGCTCAGAGCACCAGAATCCTGACAGAAATGCTGCTGGTACAGGCTGGGCTCAGGAGGTTTTTGCTGGGAACAAGGACTGCATTGGCTATTGGACTTCAGACCATGTGTGCGATACATGTGCGCAGAAAATTTGTCTGCATTTCGCTCATATCCAAAGCCTCTGTCTGAGACTAAAGGTAGTGGAATAATTAATCTTTTTTTTTTTTTAATCGGTACCAGGGATCGAACTCACGACTGCCTGCTTCTCAGGCTGGCGCTTATGCTGCTGAGCTAAATCACCAGCCCCAACTAATTAATCTTGCAGAAGAAATTTCACGAAGTCTAATGCTGAAGCAGTGGCATGGCTACTGTTGAACAGGGGCTCTTAGTCAGATTTATGCTGAGAATCAAGAGCAAAGAGCCCAGCAGAATGATTTAAAATGTTGTCAGTTTGGGCAGAAGGGAAACTCCAGTACAGCTGGTGATTGCAAAGATGGAGAAGGGAACTTAGTTGCTGAGAAGGAACAGGACAACAGAAAAGATAGCACTGAGGACATTACAAGAACCATGGGGGTGGGGGTGGGGAAGAACCATCAGGGGACTGGGGATTTAGCTCAGTGGCATAAGCACCTGCCTTGCAAGCAGGCAGTCGTGAGTTTGATCCCTGGTACCGATAAAAAGGAAAAAGACCAAAAAAAAGGAACCATCAGGACTTCAGCTTTAGCAGTCTTAAAAGTGCAAAACTGAGAGACTGCTATAATAAGAAAACCCCAGGGCTGGGGATTTAGCTCAGCGGCGTAAGCACCTGCCTTGCAAGCAGGTGGTCGTGAGTTCGATCCCTGGTACCAATAAAAAAAGAAAGAAAGAAAGAAAGAAAGAAAGAAAGAAAGAAAGAAAACCCCAGAGCACCATGTTCCAGAATAGTGGTAGCCTAGGAAAGTTCTTCTCAGGATTTGGTTCCTAGTACTTGCAAGCCCTCAATACCTATAGTCAGAGAGAAGGAAGCCTCGCTAGTGCTTTAGCTGGTGGCAGACACTGGCACCGACCAAGTGGTTCCACATGGCTTTAGGTGCATGCAGAATGAAGAGTTGTGGGGTTGGAAAACTTCCACTGAGACTCCAGAAGAAGGCCTGGCAGGCCAGGCAGTGTGCGAAGCTGTGTGAAGCCAAAAATGCAATGGAGACCCCAGAAGGCTGGAGAAGGCAGGAATGTGGACCATCTGAGGAAAGGTACAAGGAGGGAGCAAAGCTAGTCAAAGACAGAAGCCAAGGAGGCTACTGGAGGTGCCATGGGGGTGGAGCAACCCCAGTCCTTTGGAGTTTACAGCGTGCCACAGATTGCACCAGACGCTGTACAAGAATCTATGGGAATTAATGTTTGTTTGTTCCCATTCCTTTCTAGCCCTATCTTTGTACCTTTTGCAATGGAAATATCTTTCTTGTGCCATTGTATATTTCAAGTGTTTAACTTTCATCTGTATAGGTGCTCACAGTTAGAAGAGTTTTCTAAAATTTCAGGGGTTGTTTTGTTTTTGTTTTTAGAGATAGGGTCTTGCTGTGTAGTTCAGGCTGGTCTCGAACTCACAGCAATCTTTTGGCCTCAGCTTCCCAAGTGCTGTGATAACAGGCATGCACCATGCCTGGCCAGAAGAGACTTTAGACTTGGACTTTTTCAGCGATGCTGAAATTGTTAGGACTTTTGCAACTCTTAGAGATGGACTACATCTTTTGCATAAAGTGATGTGCATGAGTCTTGGGGGGGAGGGGGAAGAGGCAGAATGATATGACTTGTATCCAGATGTCCCCCTAAACCTTCATGTGGTCCTAAGTCGGTTTATCCTGAGACAGCTGGATCTAGAGTGTGTGATGCTGGGATTAAGGGTGCCCCACTCTGGAAGTGGGTGGCAATGCCCAAAGGGCAGTAGCTACATGAAATATAAATGTAGGGTCAGGGTTTGAGCTCAATGGCAAAGTGCTTGCCTGATAAATGCCTGAGGTCCTGTGATCCTCCATCCAAAAAAAAAAAAGAAACATAGGGCTAGGGATTTAGTTCAGTGGCATAAGTGCCTGCTTGCAAAGTCGTGAGTTCGATCCCTGGTACCGATCAAAAGAAAACAAGAAAAAGAAACATAAATGCAGGTTTGGAGGCTCTTGCTGCTTGCTACTTCCTGCCCGCCGTCGTGAACTGTTTCTCCTTTGTGATGCCCCTTTGCCACAGTACCCCTTCCTTGGAGCTAGCCAGAGTGAGCTAAATAAACCTTTCCCCCTTTTCCTTTGGGTGCTGGGCATTTTGTCTCAGCAACGAGAAAAGTAACAAGACAGATTTTCATCTTGTCATCTTAAGATACTCCAAAGTTACAAGAAAAATGTTCTAGCAAGATTCAAATTTTTGTGTGAACTGAGTAAGTTTTACCATTATGTTCATCTGATCCAAAATCCATGTTCTTCCCACTGAACTGACAGTCTTTTAGGTTTATTTCCTTTGTGGAAACAAACATGTGGCTATCAGTCCACCTCTAACATCTAAATTCTATAATCTGCACTCTGAATACAGACTATTTATTTGAGGAATTTTCTGATAAAGTACACTCTATATGTAGCACACTATCTGTGCCAAGAGAATGTGGACAATGCCAGCCTCTACAGCGACTTTCTAAGAAACTTAAAAAAAATGCTTCTACTTTTCAAAGCGTATCAGGAAATTTATACTGTCTGTTATTTCGTGAAGTAAACCAGGGAAGCACTTTTATGTGCTTATCTTTAAAGAAAAGGGGCTCAGGAAGATTATTCTTGAGCCAGGCGGAAAAAGTAAAAGTCTATAATCCCAGCACTCAAGAGGCTGAGGCAGGATCATAAGTTCAAGCAAGATCCTATCTCAAAGAAAAGGAGGGAAAAGTGTTATCCTGGGCAGCCCTGGGTGCCTGACCAGTTTCACAATTCCTACAATGCCCCACAGAACTTATACATATACTTACCTGGCACGGTCTGCCCTCTGGGAAGTCCCAGCTCTCGCCCGACGTGAAGTGCGCCCCCTTCTCCTTGCTCTCAATGGTCCTGCGCTGTGGTCTGAAGGCGGAGGGGGCCTCAGGAATTCCAGCATGCCATGCAGCCTCTGTAGCCCACTGATGAAGCTGTTCACTGATTCTAGTGAAGGTGGCTGGACAGCATGGTGAGCACCAGATCCCTGCCTAGGCTCCCCTAAACTTTCTGGATTGTTCTCTACATTCTCTCCTGACTGTTCTACTTCCTCTGTCAGGTCAATGGGCACTTGTGGAGCAGGTGGGAGCACAAGAGATCCCTCTTGGCTGCTGGCCGCTTGAGGATGAAGAGGAAGAAAAGGAGGAGGAGGAGGAGACTGGAGAAGGAGTGGTCTTCCCTGGCTGTTGGCCACTTGAGTGGGAACAGGTTGGAGAAGTGTTAGGCCTCTTTGGCTGCTGACCACTTGAACCAGAGCAGGCTGGAGCAGAAGTGGCATCCCCTGGCTTCCAGCCACTTCCACAGGAGCAGGCTGGAGCAGGAGTGGCATCCCCTGGTTTGCAGCCACTTCCACAGGAGCAGACTGGAGCAGGAGTGGCGTCCCCTGGCTTCCAGCCACTTCCATGGGAGTGGACTGGAGCAGGTGTGGCGCCCCCTGGCTTCCAGCCACCTCCATAGGAGTGGACGGCAGCAGGTTTGGCATCCCTTGGCTTCCAGCCACTTCCATGGGAGCGGACTGGAGCAGGAGTGGTGTCCCCTGGCTTGAAGTTACTTCCATAGGAGCAGACTGGAGCAGGCGTGGTGTCCCTTGGCATCTAGCCACTTCCATAGGAGGGGACTGGAGCAGGAGTGGTGTCCCCTGGCTTGCAGCCACCTCAGTAGGAGCAGGCTGGAGCACAGGCAGATTCCCCTGGCTGGCAATCAACTCAGCAACAGGATCTGCAGTATCAACATCCGAATGCACCAGAGGATCATAGCCCAGTGCTTCGTGAGCCATCACTGGGGAAACAACATTTGTAAAAAATATCATTAGTAAGATAGATAAAACATATCAGCCAGGTGTGGTGGTGCATGTCTATAATCCCAGCACTCTGGATCTTAAAACAAAAGGATGACCAAACTCAAGCTCAGTCAGGGCAATTTAGCAAGACCCATTCTCAAAAGAAAACAACAGGGCTGGGACGTATACCAGTACCAAGGCCCTGGGTTTGACCCCCAGTTCTGGGTGGCTGGAGGGTGTGCGGGAGGCAGCTGTTATAACACAGCCTGATGATTAAGATCGTTCTTAGGTAAAGAGGCTAGCATGCACAATTAATAAATAAACTGACATTTTAAAAACCAAGAAAAAAATTGGGCTTAAAGAGAATATATTAGTTACTCAAGTCAAGCTCTGGTAGTAAACTTTTCTGTCTACAAGAAGCATTTATAGTCAGGCATGGTGGTACATGCCTTTAATTCCAGCACTGTAGGAAACGGAGGCTGGAGGATCAATTTCTTTTTTTTTTTTTTTTTTTTTGGAGGATCAATTTCCAAAGCCAATCCGGGGAACTGAGTGTTACACCAGCCAGGCCAAAACACACAAAGCCTCTTCTCTCTATGCTGCAGAAAACTAGAAATATGAACCAGATACACTTATTACGAGGGTGGGAAGTAGCTCAGCATAGAAAAAAATTAGGGGTTAGAAGAAAGTCTACAATGTGGTATACTTCTAACCCTTCTCCCCAGCTTCTTTTTCCTGCACAAACTCAGACACAATGTTCAGGTTTATATATTGTACATTCCTTATGTCCTAAGGCAAGAGATGAGAGAATTTTTTTCCGAAGAAAAGTAGAATTTTTTTTTTTGGTCTTTTTCCTTTTTATTGGTACCAGGGATCAAACTCACGACTGCCTGCTTGCAAGGCAGGCACTTATGCTGCTGAGCTAAATCTCCAGCCCCAGAAAAGTAGAATTAAAAAAAAAAAAAAAAAAATCTTGGAGTGTGGAGAGGCAAGAAGAGAGAGGAAAGGGAATTAAGATTTATTATGTACACATCCCAACTCAAGATGAATGTAATCATTATGTAAACATGTACCAATAAAAATTAAAATTAGATCACTTCTTGGCCTTTTGGTTAAGATCAAGTATAAAAATTTTAATTGGAAAAAGAAAAAAGATCTTCTTGGACAGTTACGAATCCTCCAATAGATGGCTCTCTACACACGTACCTAAAATTAAAAGCCCTCCAGTAGATAAGGCTCAGCTGCTCACATGGAGCTATAACTTGGCTTTTCAGAGTCTCAAAAAATGAATAGTCAAGGATCAGAATTTGAGTAAACTTCTCCAACAAAAGAGAGACTAGCTGGGCATGGTGGTACGTGCCTACAATCCTAGCACTCAGGAGGCTGAGGCAGAAAGATTGCCAGTTTGAAACCTGCCTGAGCTACATGAGAGTTCAAGGTCAGCCTGAGCTACATAGTGAGACACCATCTCAAAAAACAGACAACAAGAGACCAAAGTAGATAAACTGCAAAAAAGGAAAGATTTAAAGGAGAACAATGCAAGAACCAGGAAACAGACCAAAAATTGAGTTTACAAATATCAAACAAAATTAAAATCTTAAGACTTTTACCAATATAGTATACCTATAAAACAAAAACAATGCTAAGAAAGGTGAAAGAGCCAGGCTGTACTCTCAGCACTCATAAGGCTGAGGCATAAGGTTCGTTGCGAATGCGAGACCATCCTGGGGTACAAAGCCACCCTGAACTGTATAGTGAGATCTTGTTTCAAAAAGATCAAAAAAAAAAAAAAAAAAAAATCCCAAAACAATACCAACAATAAAAAAGGAACGTGAAAGAACAAATGAGAGAACAAGACAAGCCAGAGACGGTGGCACAGGCGTATACTCCGAGCACCTGGAAGGCCAGGCAAGAGGACTGTGGGTCCAAGACCAGCCTCGGCTAAAAACAAGTTCCAGGCCAGCCTGGACAACATAGCAAGACCCCGCCTCACCTCTACCCTAAAAAAAAAAAGGGGGGGGGGGCTGGGGATTTAGCTCAGCGGCATAAGCGCCTGCCTTGCAAGCCTGCGGTCTTGAGTTTGCCCCCTGGTACCAAAAAAAAAAAAAAAAAAAAAAATCCAGATATTAAATGTAAATAACTTAAAAAAATAAATAAATTTTAAAAATTAAAAAAAGTAAATAACTTTAGTAAAGCGTTTAAAAAATTACACAAAACTTCAAACGTGCATTTAAATCTTTTAAAATTTTAAAAGGTTTTTTCTATTGTTTCAGAGAAAAATTGGCAAACATGAGTCAGAAGACTATAAAAAGAGATGTATGATGCATATGTATCAGCTCTTCATGATAAATATAATCATTATGTTCTGTAAATGTACTAAATTGACTAATTCCACTTTAGGACACCAAAAACATGCAACAAAGCTAAGCATGGTGGCTCATGCTTTTATTCTAGCGCTTAGGAATCTGAGACAGGTGAAGTTGGACTAGATACCCAAGACCCTGTATCAAAAAACAAAAGCTGAGAGCTGTGGCGCACCGCTGTAATCTCAACACTAGGGAGGTTAAGGCAGAAGGATTGTTGAGAGTTCGAGACCAAGGTCAGCCTGAAATGCATTGTGAGACCCTGTCTCAAAAAGGCAAAAACAAAACAAACAACAAAGCCACTTTTTGCCGATGAGTACCACATACAAGAGACACAATGTTTTCATTGCAGCACGAAGTTCAAGCAACAGCGCAATTCTGGAGCAAGACTTCTTGCCATCTTACTCATTTTTTGTTTGGTCGTGACAATCTTTCTGCCTCTGCCTCCATTTATGCTGGGATTACAGGCATGCACACAACTTCTGTCCTATTTTATTAAGTTTTAAAACTCAGGTTTTAATTTTTTACAACAGGTGGGCACAAAGTCTTCGGCAACGCAGGATCTGAAACGGGAGTGTGCAGCCAGGCGTACAAGGGTCCAGATCCCTGCTCTGCCCCTTAACGCCTGGAAGACCGGAAGTGGGTTTCCTAATCTATTTACTTGTTCACCCAGGAAACAGAGATCACAAAAGCATTTACGTCACAGTGTGACTGTGGAAAAAAAAGGTTAAATTTTGGCAATTTGAAAATGGTGCAGGGGCTTGACGCGAATCGGGGCAGACGATGGGCGCCTCGGATGTCGGTCCTTTCCGCGACCACTCGGCGACCCCGCGCTCCTCGCCCCGACATCGCCCCGCCGTAGGCCGCGGGTTCTGAATCCTTGGCTCTCAGTGACTGGCGCCCGCACCGAGGCCTTGCAACCTACTCAGGCGCTGAGTTCCAGGCCCGCCCGCAGCCCACCTCCTAGGTTACGCAACCAGAAACCATAACCTAGGACATTACTCCGAAAATAGAAGCCCAAGGCACGGCCGGAAGCAAGCGCCATCTCACCTGAAGGTGCGGGCAAGCGCCGGAATTTCCGAACCGGTGGCATCTGCGGACTTTACTTCGGCACAACTCCGAGGGCCCAGAGGCCAACCATCTTTTCCTAAACAGCTCCAGCTGCCCGCCCAAACCGCAAGCTCGGCGTGCTTCTATTGGATGACAGCGCCAGCCGACGACCAATACTCTGTCCTTTTCTTCCGCGGGTGGCCGAAAGCTGAAACAACGGCATTCTCATTGGCTACTGCTTGGTGTATTCAGTAGGCGGGACTACGTATGAAGAACCCTTGAACAATTGGTAGAAATCTATGTCCGTCACCTCGCGCCCAGTCCCCGAAGACTGGAGCGGAAGGAGATTTTTACAACTCTTAATTTGAACTTTCTGGCGGGAGAAAGTTGGGGGAAAAAGTTAACTTGGCTCATTTAAGAATAAAGAAGAAAATATTAAATCTGTGCCTCCTGCTGCTTCTTCCCAAATTTAGTGGAGAGGCGTTTTTTTCTCCAAAGGATAGTCGCTGATCGGTTAATTTCAAAATATTGTGGAGCCTGTAAAGGGCCATGAGACGATCCCGTTCCTATACACTCTCGTACAGGCTTGAAAAGCTTGCCTATAGGATCAGAAAAGAATTGCCTACTATGCTTGGATCTCAAGCCACTCCGGTAAATTGCCTTCTATAAATAGTTACATCACTTAACAGTAAGGATTTTTCAAACTCTTCACTTGAAAGATGAAATCCCAATTTTTAGAAGAAAGACAAACACATTCACACACATACAAAGAAAACCCTGAGGCATAACCTGTGTATTGCCAATTTTTTTAAAAAAAAATCATCTGGCATTTTCAGTGAAATTGGTAGCAGAGAAGCGCATAAATAATTGAAAGTGGCAGATACTCAAATACTTTTTTTTTTTTTTTAAGAGTAGGGAAATTGGGGCTGGGGATTTAGCTCAGTGGCATAAGCGCCTGCCTTGCAAGCAGGCAGTCATGAGTTCGATCCCTGGTACCGAAAAAGACAAAAAAAAAAAAAAAAAAAAAAAAAAAAAAAGAGTAGGAAAATTTATTGGAGAAAAGGAGTGGGGAATAGGAATACCTCCTGAGAGACAGGAGGGCCTGAATGGGTTGCTGCTGACTTTTCAGTATTGTTTCTCCAAAGCTGGCACTGACGTTTGTATTTCTCTTTTTCCTGCTATCTGGGGAAGGCGCTGCTGCTTGGATATAGAATGGCTAATATGAAGAGAAAGGAATTTGATTAACAAATGGATGCGCAGGAGTGGTGGCACACATCTGTAATCCTAGTACTCAGGGAGGCTGAGACAAGAGGATCACCATGAGTTCAAGGCTAGCCTGGGCTATCCAGGGAGTTCAAGGTTAGCCTGAATTTCAAACCAGACAATATGTAGTAGGATGAAGAAAATTTTAGTGGTTCTTGTGTAATGCATGTTCAGTACAGATAATTATGCAACGCAAAGAAAAACAAATTATCTCTAACCACAGAAATTTTTATTAACTGTGTGAACTACCCACTGAAATACAGAGGAGAGAGTCTTTAAACAAAATATAACTTGAATTGCTTCCCATATTAATGAATATGTAGGTGCATAACCAAATACAAGTGATTTTTTTTGTGGGGGACTGTTGGGACAGGGTCTCACTATGTAGTTCAGGTTGGCCTCAAACTCATCATAATCCTCCTGCCTCAGCCTCCCCATTGCTGGGATTACAGGTGTACACTACCACACCTGACTTTTTTTTTTTTTTTTTTTTTTTGGTACTGGGGATCGAACTCATGATCTCATACTCACCACGCAGATGCTTATACTGCTGAGCTAAATCCCCAAGCCCTACATTTGGTATCAAGATTAATAGGCAGGGGGCTGGGGATTTAGCTCAGCGGCATAAAGTGTCTGCCTTGCAAGCAGGCAGTCGTGAGTTCGATCCCCGGTACCGATAAAAAGGAAAAAGACAAAAAAAAATAATAATAATAGGTGGACTGTGGTATGGTTAAGTGGAGAGCAATTACCTAGTATGTATGAGGCCTTGGGTTAAGCCCTAATACTGCAAACAAAAAGGAAAAAAAAAAGGTAATATACAAAGTGGTAACAAATTTGGACAATGCAACAGCTGCTCACTGAAAAGTAAATAGGCTATATCTAAAAGGTTCTGAAGATATGTTTTTGGGGCCAGGGATGTAGCTCAGCAACATAAGCATCTGCCTGGCAAGCACAAGGTTGTGAGTTCAATTCCCAGTACTCAAATAACTAAATGAAAATATATTCTTTCATGATCCACCTGATCCTAAAAGAACTAAAGACATCATTACAGTGATACATGTACATCCATGTTTATAGCAGCACAATTCATAATAACTAAATCTTGGAAGCAGCCTATATGTCTACATCAACAGATGAATGGATAAAAATGTATTTTTTATTAAGAGATCTTATATTGCATCATTAAAATATCACAAATTGGTCTATAATCCAGAAGCTTGTTTCTGTGGCTGGATAACTCTTGTATCTTATTCATCAGGCTAAACTGTTCCCTTTTCAGAAACATAGATACAATCCAAAAGTTTTCTGGTGTTCTTGTGCTTGACTGGTGGCTTGCTAAATTGGAAACAAGCACAGTCTCATTTCTTTCAAGGGTTCATTTTCTTGGTTTGAGATGCTGAAAAAGCAACACCTTCCCTCATCCAAATCTTGGGTATTTTTCATCCAAGAAATTCCAGATTTCAGCAAAATACCAATTCTCCTGAAGAACGAAGTTGCTGAGGAAGTGAGCATACACAGACCTCATCCTGTAACGGAAGCCCAGTGTAACACCCTTGATCCTGTTGTGTATGTGACTGTAGGTCATGCCAATAGGAGCCAGTTCCTTCCTGTTCCCCATCATGTGTCACCCAGAGTCTCTCCTCCTGCCCCCAGGAGACTCAGTTCTACATTGAGATGGTTGAAGTCCTTTTGCAGGCTTCCTCTGAAGCACTCAGTAACTGTGTTTCCCTTCGGGGTAAAGTTGCCATTTCCTTGCATGTCAACAGTCTAACTGCTGAAAACAATCTTTATTCTTGCAGGAGATTCAGCAAAGAGGAAACCGTGGTGGCATTTATGCACAAATGGAGAAGTACTCTGTTATAAAGGATACACTGAAGGAAAAGAGATGCATGTTGAGACCATAATGCTAAGTGAAATAAATCAGACACACAAGCTTACCCAAAGTATAAAGCAAAAAAGCTAAATAAAAGATAGATAATAGGAAACAGGAAAGAGGTCATTTGCAAATGGAAAAGGGGACCATAAGATGGAGGGAGAGAAATGAGGGGAAGCAGAATTAAGAGGTGTTATTAACATATTTCAGCCTCCCAGAGTGCTGGGGTGATGAGTGGGACCACATGCTCAGGGGTGAACCCTGACCTTCAGGCACCAAGAGCACCACTCACACACCTGAGTGTTGGACACCGGGGGATATGAACTTTACTATGTTGGGGACCAGACTACCTGGCTGTGGTTCTGCCTCCAGGGACAGGAGAGTTTGTAAACAGCTGCTTGCTCTCTGGCTGTGTTGGGAAAGCTCAGATTCACAGCCTCTTGAGATAAGATAATATCTGCCCAAGTCAGGACAAAAATGCAGACACCCAGAGGAAGGACTTTATCTTGTTCTTTTTGAAATGTTAGACTTCTCCCATTTCCAGGAAAAGCACCTTACCCCCTGAGCTTTTCCCTGACTACCTGCTAGTAAATACCGGTGACACGAGAGATGGGGAATCAGTCCACTAGAGGCGAACTCCTCCTGGTACCCTCTTAAACCTTGAAATTTGTCTTTTGTCGTTTATTCATTCCACAGCCTCCTCTCAGATATCCGGGGGTCTAACTGGCCCCAAGAACCTGAGTTGTGACTATCAAAAGTGAATTGAAGCCCGGAGTGGTGGCACACACTTGTAATCCCAGCACTTGGGAGGCTGAAGCAGGAAGACTGCTATGAGTTCCAGGCCAGCCTGAGCTATGTGAGTTCAAGGCCAGCCTGCCTTATGCATCGAGACCCTGTCACAAACAAACAGTGAATTGAAGGATAAACTTGAGACATTCCTAGGTAAATGGATGCACCTTGAGACCATAAAGTGAAATAAATTGGACACATGATAAATACCTCATTTGCTGATGTAAAAGAGTGAATAAGAACCAACATGTATAATAGCTATTGGGAAAGAGGAAGAAAATGTACATATGGAAAGGGAAACCAGGAGGAAGGATGGGGGAAGGCAGGAAGCAAAAAGAAAAAAAAAATGAGAAAAGAAAGAAAAAAATGGAAGTAAAGCTTTTATAAATAAGGAGAGGAAGCCAGCGTGATAGCTCACACTGTAATTTCAGCACTCAGGAAGCTGAGGCAGGAGGATCACTGTACATTTGAGCCCAGCCTGAGCTACAGGCCATCCTAAACTGCATAGTGAAACCCTGTCTGAAAAAGACAAAAATAAAAAAATAAAAATAAAAATAAGGAGGGGAGGAAAGGTTAAAAAGAAAGGAAGGGAATGGGGGGGGGGAGAATTGAGGTATATTATGTATAGGTACAAATTCCCCATGATGAATTCAATCATTATGTGTACCTAAAATGTAATAATCTTTTTTTTTTTTGTCTTTTTGAGACAGGGTTTCACTATGCAGTTCAGGCTGGCCTTGAGCTCACTTTGTTGCCCACGCTAGTCTTGAACTCACAACAATCCTGCTTCAGCCTCCCAAGTACTGGGATTATGGACATGTACCTCCATACCTGGCTCCAATAATCTTAATTAATTAAAAAAGTGTTTTGAAGGGGCTGGGGATTTAGCTCAGTGGCATAAGCACCTGCCTTGCAAGCAGGCAGTTGTGAGTTCGATCCCTGGTACTGATAAAAACGAAAAAGACAAAAAAAAAAAAAAATGTTTCGAAACATTGCCAAATTCCTCTGGTGGGCAAAATTGCCCTACAATGTGAGCTACTTTCTTAGAGTTTGTAAAAACAAAATCTTGCTGGTGTGAGGATACACTCCTATCATCCCAGTACTCAGGAGGCAGGAAGATTGCAGTGAATTTGAAGCCAGCCTGAAGCACACTGTAGATTCTGTCTCAAAACAAAAAACAGCCAGGGGTTTTAGCTCAGTGGCATAGGTGCCCGCCTGGCACGCATAAGGTTGTGAGGCACCAAAAACAAGCAAACGAACAAGTGCCCCCTCAAAAAACCCCTCTACATTCTAGGTTTTAAAAAAAGGAAAGAATAATCCTAGATCCCACTGAGCAGCCAAGACTTTGGGGCTCTGCCAGTTACCCTCTTCCTGCACCCAGAAGGGGACAGTCCTATGGCGTCCATGTGGGAGTCCCCAAGAGTCCTCACCTATGCCATCACGGAAACTGACCAGAGAAGGGGTACTGAGGAGGGGGGACCAGGAGCCTCCCCTCTGTGGGTCTCTGTTCTGTCCTGCCCCTCAACCACACATCAGAGGCCGCCCTGGGGACAGCTCGTCACTCACCTGCACACCCAGGCTCTCCCTCAAGGCTGGGGAGCAGCAGGGAGCTGTGAGTGTGCAGATAGGAAAGGGGGCAGCAGCATTGGCCCCCCGCCCCCGCAAGCCAACCCCAAGCCTTTTAAACTCCCTAATCCTTGGTCTTTAAAGCCCTGGTCACTGCCCTGACAGACTGGAAACTGCCTCAGGGGCACTCACTGACGGACTCAGCAAGGAGCTAGCTCCCCAGAGCAGGTGTCAGCCCCTTCTCAGTATGCCCAGTGTCCCTGACATTGTCACCCGTTTCACAGAAGAGAAAATGGCTCAGCACTCCCATCTGACCCCCAGGATAAGCTTCCACGCCCTCTTCCTTTTCCTCCTCCAGAGGGAGAGCCAGGCCGGTGTTTAGGGTCCACTTTCAGGGCACTGTGATGAGCTTGGGTGATCAATGATTCAGGGACTCTCATAGGCAGGGATGTGCAGGTGTAACGATGCTCGCCTGTAACCCACACCCTCGGGCCCAGCTGGCGGCAAAGTCACATCACCCAGAGGTGTGGACACAGCAGACTGTTCAACATTTTCAAATCAGAGATGTCTAGCTTGTGCCTCTCTGAGCCTTGTGTCCAGGACTCCTTGCTTCAGGTGATTGCATGACATTCAGTAAAGGTAGTCAGACTATTGGAAGACAGGGCAGGAGGATCACAAACTCAGCCCCGCCTGGATAACCTAAGTGTCCTTTGCTGTCTCCTTGGTGGCTGGAACAATGTTAATCATTTTTCTTTGTTTTTTTTTTTTTTTTTTTTTTTGAAATGGGGTCTCCTATGTAGTTCAAACTGGTCTCAAACTTGCTATGTAACGCAGGCTGGCCTCAAATTCATGGTGATCTGACCTGGCCTGCGGGTAAGTCCACGGAGACCCTAGAGGGGGAGTGGGGATGAAGAGGGGACAAGAGACACAAAGGATGGAGACAAGACAAGTCCGATCAAGTCTCCTTTATTCACGGAAGGAGTAACAAATATATAGGGTATTGAGGGGGGGAGATTTGGGTTCTGAGACCTCAGCAGGTAACTTAGCAATACTGGCAGGACTGAGGGTTATAGGTCAATTCAAATTTCCTGGTGCGGGCTGAGTAACATAATTTCTGAATAGATCAAGCAAGCTAGGTAGGCAAGGTGCTGCTTAACTACCAAACTTAACTCCTAGGGAGTTAAGGTAGTACGGCCTGCAAATGTTAAAGTGGTACACCCGTAGCTGTTAAGGTGGTATGGCCTGCAGATATAAGGTGGCAGCCAATTACAGGGCTTCCCACAGCGATCCACCTGCCTCAGCCTCCCAAGTGCTAGGATTATAATGAGTACCACCACACCTGGCAACTGTGGATTGTTTGGGTGAGTTCTGGGGAAAAGCAATATGCAGAGACGGGAGTGGGTGTATTCTGAGCTGGACATGCATCATGAGCAAAGTTATAAACAGTGCAGACAAAAGGGCCCTGTGCTGGAGACATGGGTTTCAGTCTGGCAGCTCCTATGATCACATTTGTTTTTTGAGACAGGTAGTGTAGTTCACACTGGCCCTGAACTCACTGTGTAGCCCAGACTGGCCTTAAACTCACAGTGATCCTCCTGCTTTAACCTTCTGAGCGCTGGGATAACAAGCATACGTCCCCATGCCTGGCATTTTCTTTTCTTTCTTTTTTGTTTTTTGATGCTGGGGATTGAACTCATGACTTCATGCTTGCCAGGCAGGTGCTTAAACCACTGAGCTAAATCCCCAACCCACCTGGCATTTTCTATGTCTCATACATTAAAATAATTTCTAATGAGATACCAACTTTTGAAAACAGAGACAATTAACAGAAAAATCCAATTAGCTAGCTTGTTTCAATAAATGTACAGCTCTGAAACAGTAAGATCCTGTTTCTGCATGATTACAAAACAGCTGAGCAGAAAGGGTGATTTCCTTAAAGCTCATCCTTTCCTTCAAGTCCCCTAGAGGCTCAGCTCCCTGACTCAGCTTTCCTGCTGGGTCCTCTGGGGGTCAGAGGTTGCTGTCCCAGCGGGACAGCACTGGGATCTGGCATGGAAAATCAAGTGGAGTTGGAGATCCAAGGTCATGGGTATCCAAATGGGGAGTTTGTACTCAGTTCAGTGGCAGAAAGCATCGCTGACCTGCATATACTCAGGGACCACTGTTGTATAGAAAACTACCCAAAAGGTTCATGGCTGAATCCAATGATTCATTTATTTCACTCCTGATTCTGTGAGCAAGCAGGGCTGGGCTCTGCTGGAAGGTTCTTCGGTCTCACCAAGGTCAGTGGGGAGGCTGACTGGTCTCATGGAATCTCAGCTGGGACAGGTGTCCCTCCATTTGGCTCTTGTCCTCCAGCTCACTAGTCCAGGTGGCTCATGTCTGGGTAGGGGTCCAAGAGAGGGAGTAGACATTGTAAGGCCTCTTGAAGTCTAGGCTTGGAACTGACATATACCGTCACTTCTTTCACATTAAGTCAAGTCACAATGCCAGCTAAATTCAAGTGGGAGGGCACAGACTTTGATTTTTTTTTTCTTCTGTTTTTGAGACAGGATCTTGCCATATAGTTCAGGCTGTCCTTGAACTCATGACGTAGCCAGCCCAGGTTTGCCTCAAACTCAAGGCAATTCTCCCGCCTCAGGCTTCCAAGTGCTGTGATTACAAGTGGGTACTGCAGGGCCCAACTGACACTCCATTTAATGGGATGATGGCAAAGTCACATTGCCAAGAGGCGTGGACACAGGAAATCATTTATCAAAATGTTCAAGTCAGAGATGTCTAGTTCCTGTTTCTCACCATCTTGTCCAGGACTCCTTGCTTCAGGTTTTCACACACTTCTCAGTAACAGAGGACAGTTTCTGTAGGATTTCTGTGAGGGAGCAGACACAGAGTGAGACACAGGGAGCTGAACACCAGGCTAGAAATACAATACCACTGTGCATGGCATAGTCTCATAGAAACCACATCCCCTGCTCTGTCTGACGCCCAAAACACCATCTGCACTCATGCATTTGAGACAGGAAGTTCCCCTCCAACTTTTTTTTTTTTTTGAGACATTTGGGTGGGATCATTCTTTGTTGTGCAGGGTTGTTATGCATTTTTGAAAGCTGAATAGCAACCTTGCCCTAATTTTATTTTTTCTTGTACTGGGGATTAAACCTGGGGGCTTCGCACTGAACTACATTTTAACTGTTTCGAGACAGAGTCTTGCTAAGTCACTAAGCTGCTCAGGCTGGGCTCAAACTTGCAATCCTTCTGCCTCAGCCTCCCAGAGTACTGGAGTTATAAGTGAACACCATGTGTCAAGCTGATCTCTAGCCTCTTATCCATCAGACACCAGCAACACACTCCCAAATGTCTGCTGGTGGGTGAAATTACCCCTCAATGTGAACTACTTTCTTGGAGCTTGTAAAAACAAAATGTTGCTGGCATGGTGGCACCCACCTGTCATTCCAGCACTTGGAAGGCTGAGACAGGAGGATTGCAGAGAATTTGAAGCCAACCTGAGCTACGTAATGATTTTAATGCTAGCTGGAACAGCAAAACCCTGTCTCAGAAAACCCAAACCCTGCCTGGCAAGTGCAAGGTTCTAAGTTTGATTCCGGATAGCAAAAAACAAAACAACAAAAAATTCCACCAAAACAGATCAAGCAATCAAATAAAAGACATGTCTCGTGCCCCTCATACTTGAAAGAACCTTACCATCCACAGAGGGCCGCACAGAGGGCTCGTAGGCCCGGCACCCATCAATGACCTCCTGTAGCAGGGGAGAACAGTCTCCACCCAGTGGCTCCTGCTGCCGCTTCCCAAACACCAGCTGGTAGATCTCCTTAGAATTATAGCCTGGCATAATAAAAGAAAAGAATTACAGCCCGGCATGGCAATATTAAGATCAGAGACTTTAAACATTGCTCTGGGTTGTAAAAAGAATTAAAATTGTGTTATGTACATGAACCAGCCCCCATAATGGATGCAATCATGGCATCTGTTTTTGCAGTACTGGGGCTTAAACCCAAGGGCCTTCACACTGAGATACCTCCCCAGTCTTTTTAAAATTTTTTATCTTGAGACAAGTTCTTGATAAGTCACTAAGTTGTCCAGACTGGCCTCGAACTTGAGATCCTCCTGCCTCAGCCTCCCAGAGTGCTGGGATGACAGGTGTGTGCCACTAAGCCCAGTTTTGAGTATACATTGTGTACGGAAAACATGTACCTATGAATTACAAACAAGACAAAAGCATTGCTCTGGCAGCCTCGCACACATCCCTCTAGATGCTGAAGGCTGGGGCAGGAAGCAGAACTTCAAGTTCAGAGAAGATGCAGGTGTCCACTGATGCTGCAGACAACCAGGACACTTCCCACATCCGGGTCAAGCGCCTGGGTCAGCACCAGCAGGGATTTCTCATCTGGTGGACGTGGGCCCAGTCCCAATACCAGCAGAATCAACCTGTATGGTCTTTACCTTCAAAAGGGATCTTCCCCGTGGCGATTTCCCAGAGGACGATTCCAAAGCTAAAGAGAAACCAAGAAACTCAACACACACAAACACACAAAAAGAAACTCAATACCATAAGTTCCTTTCCTGTGCCCCTCCAGCCATGTCTGGAAAACTCAATGACTTTTTTGATTACTCCCCAGCGCTGCTCAACAAAATTAAGGTGGTCCTCCGAGGAGGTGTTTTTGTTTAGTTTTTGTTGTTGTTGTTGTCTTTGAGACAGGGCCTTGCTATGTAGTTCAGGCTGGCCTCAAACTCACGGTGCTCCTCCTGCCTCAGCTTCCCAAGTGGTGGGATTCTAGGTGGGCACCACAGTGGCTGGCTCTCAAGGAGGACTTGGACTTGGACTTCCTGTCCTGTTCATCTGAGGTGAGATAAGCATGACAATGTGAACATACCTGTATATTTCAGCTTTAATGTCGTATTTATTAAACGGATTTTCCAGTCTCTGGGGTGATAAGTAGGCTGTTTTGGGCTCCATAATTTCCTGACTGATGGAGGTCTGCGTTTCTCTCAACTCAAATCCTGTGAGCTGGACAGAAAGATGAATTAGAGACAGAAAGAAATGGCAAGACTTGAGTGGAGGGTAGAGACCAGGGGGTGGGTGTGACTCATGATTGTCAGAGAATGGTCTCTTCCCTGATGGACTGATTTCTAATGTCTGGGTGGCTATGATGCTGCCTGACTTCATTTGGCCCACTTATCATAGTGCACTGACCAAGAGACACACAGAGAGATTTCTTCAGTCCGTACCACAGATGTTGGCACTTGTAAACCAGGAGGCTGAGACAGGAGGATTGTAAATTTGAGGGCAGCCTGGGAAATTTAGCAAGTCTCTTTAAAAAACCAGGTGTGATGGTGTACACTTATAATCCCAGCACTTGGGAGGCTGACATAGCTTGGCATTCATGGTCAGCCTGGGATACGTAGTAGGTTCAAGGTGAATCTGAACTACATAGGGAGATCCTGTTTCAAAAAACAAAAACTCTCCCCCCAAAAAACCAAAACAGAAAAAATAAAAAGTAATGGGGATATAACTCAGTGGTAGGGCACTATCCTGGCATGCCTGAGGCCCACAGCGTAATCTCATATATTGGGAAAAATTAAAAAGAAAGAAAGATAGATTTGTCAAATTGGTAGCTGTTGCTAATAATATGGTGTTGGGTACAGGGCCTTTTTTTATTTTTATTTTTTGGTACCGGGGATCGAACTCACAACCTTGCGCTTGCCAGGCAAGTGCTGTGCAGCTGATCTAAATCTCTGGCTCCTGGGTCTTTGTTTTTGAGTCAAGGTCTTGCTACTTGTAGTTCAGGGTGACCTCTAACTACTAGGTAGCTTAGATTTGCATCCCAGTAAAGGCTCGGATTACAGGTATGTCCCACCATGCCTGGCTTTTCCTTTAGATTTTGCAGGCAAGTTGGGAGTGACCATCAACCATGCATGGCTCTGCAGTAATCTTAACAAAGCCAAGCACAACTAATGTGAGCGTATGCTCTCACTCCGCTCTGGGCACAAATGCCACTAACACTGCTGGTGTGCACCAGCTGGCAGCATCAAGCCCAAATATAGGGTCAAGGTCAAGGAACTGGGCGTAGTGTCACACACAGAAAGCTGACACAAGAAGGTGGCTGTGAATCAGAGGCCAGCCAGGGCTACATGGTGAGACCCTGTCTCAAGAAAACAAAACAAAAAGCTAGGCATGGTGGTGCACACTTGTAATCTCAGCACTCAGGAGACTGAGTAGGAAGATCACAGTGAATTTGAGAATAGCCTAGGTTATGTATTGAGTTTAAAGTCAGCCTAAACAAGATGCACCCTTCCTGTGAGCTAGTGGCAACTGTAGATGGGGAGAGCCAGCAGTGACTGTGGAGAAGAGGAGAAGATAGAAGATGCACCCTTCCTGTGAGCCAACCAGTGTGCAGCCAGCAAGACAAGAAGAGCTGAGTGCCCCATCCTGCCCCCAAGCAACCAGGTAACTCACTCAGAGGAACACGGACTGAGCTGACAGCAACTGGGGTGCAAAAATGACTTATTGTTTGATTGATTAAGGCTGGTAGTCTGAGCATCCATTTAGAAGATAAAAATATACAATATAGTAACTACAGGGGATTTTCTCCTGTCTTGTTTTTGAAATCCAATATTGTTTTCACTGTTTTGTTTTGCTCTGTTTTACAGTTTTGTTTTACTCAATGTTTTATTTTGCTTGGTTTTATTTTGTTTTGTATTGTAATCCCAGATATTGTGTACAGTCATCCAAGCATTATAATCCCTTTTGTTGTCTTCCTCACAATCCAAAAGATTATATTTGCAATCTTAATGAGATGTTATTGGAATCCCAGCAGGTTAATTCTCATCTACCACCTCCACTGCAAACCACAGTGTTGAGTAAAGACACCAAGACATTTTCCAAATTTAATGTAGTCAAGGGGTCCTAAATCCAATCCCCGTGAGGATGTGTGGACAAAGGCCCTGATTCTAGGCCTCTCCCAGAATTTATTTTAATCTTTTTGTGTGTGGTGCTGGGGATTGAACTCATGACCTCACTTGCCAGGCAGGCACTTAAGCCACTGAGCTAAATCCCTGGCCCCATCTCCCAGAATTTATTATCTTGTGAAGAAGGGGGTGGCTTGAGGATGAGCGACAGTGAGGATGGTGGGAATTATATAACTTGAGCTAGCTGGCCAGGTAGGGAGAAAAGCATCTCTGTAAAATGCAGAGATAAGGATATGCAGAAGGACCAATTTGTATAATTCAATTAAGGTAGTAACTACATTTTGAGGCTGTTGCTTTGCTTTCTGATTTGTAAACTTTTCTGCCCTGGGGAGTCATAGCCTCTTTACCTTTTTTTTTTTTTTTTTTTTTTTTTTGTGGTACCAAGGATTGAACTCATCACCTTGTGCTTGCCAGGCAGGCTCTTATGCCACTGAGCTAAATCCCTGGCCCTATAGCCTGTTTGAGGCTCATACCCAATTGATATTCCTGGAGCTGATAGCTCTAACATCCTGCTGTGCTTATATATTTTAGAACAAGCACAAACAGGAGACTTTAGAGATTACATATCAGTACCTTGGCTAGCCTTATTTGCAATGCTTAGAGCCAATTAAAGAGGAAAAAAATACTATAGCCAGCTCTATATATATCAGCAGAAAAAAATCAGTCTCGATATATCAAAGTTACAACAATTGTTCTGCATTCAAGGGGAGTCACTAGAGTTGTCTCCCACAGTTTTGTTTGATTTTGTTACGTCTGATGGTATGGGCAGCAGTTTTGAAGATAACAAGAAGCATTATGGTCAGCAGCAATGGTTGATTTCCTATTATCCTATTTTGAAGTCCTCTGTCACTTTCACTGTTTTGTTTTGGTTGGCTTTATTCTGTTTTATTTTGTTTGGTTTTATTCTCTTTAAAATGAAAAAAAAAAGACAAAAGAAAAGGGAACCAGGTATGGTGGCACACAATTGTAATCCCAGCACTCCAGAGGCTAAGGCAGGAGACTCACCACAAGTTTGAGGCCAGCCTCAGCAACATAGTGAGTTCCAGGCCAGCCTGAACTGCACAGTGACACCATCAAAAAAAAAAAAAAGAGGTCTGGGGATATAGCTAAGCAGCATAAGTACCTGCCTGGTAAGTACAGGTCCTGAATTCAATTCCTGGTTGTCAAAAAAAAAAAATGTCATCCAGAAAACAGGGTAAGGCACCCGGGGGCGGGGGGGGGGTCACTCCTCTTTGAATCACTCATTTGCTCCCACGTTCACTGAGCACTGATGTCACCTGACCATGTACACCATGCCATAACCTGAGATGAAAGTTACAGCCGAGCAGGGTGAGGTCCAGCAAGATGGGCAGACACACTGCTTTGGGAGAGCTTGTGTCACTGCTGGCGAGGGACAAGGACATCTGAGAGGCAGAAAGAGCTACCTGGTGGCATGGTGGGCTGTCTTGGACACTGATAAGGCTGGGAGAGAGAAAGCCATATAGGGATGGCAAGTCAAACATTCTTTTAGAATTTTGGAATTATGGACAATGATTTAATAAACCAATGATTTATAAGCACAGGAAGCAAGTCAAGGCAGATTTTCAGGCAACTTTTTCAACTCTGTTCCCCTGAAAACCTGTGTTCCTTAGTAGCACTGGTGCTGGTAAAAAATGACTAGAGTGGCAGGTTGCACTGGAACAGGGGGTTGGTGGGTAAGGAGACTACAAGCAGCTGGTAGGGAGGCTGGCTTTTTTTTTAGACAGGGTCTCACTGTGCAGTTCAGGCTGGACTTGAACTCACTATGTAACTGAGGCTGGCCTCAAACTCATGTAGATGCTCCCACCTTGGCCTCCCAAGTGCTGGGATTGCAAGCATGTACCACCATGCCCAGGCTAGGATGCTATGTCTTTATAGCAACTTTTCATTGTGTTTTATTTTTGTGAGACGGGGTCTCACTATATAGTTCAGATTGGTCAAAAATTTGCAGCGGTCTTCCTGCCTCAGCCTACTGAGTGCTGGGATTTCAGGCCTGTACCTGTACCTGTACACCTGGCTAGCGCTAAAAGGAAAAAGGGAACTGGTGATGCTCGCTCATAATTCCAGTATTCTGGGAGGCTGAAGCATGAAGAATTCAAATTTGAGCCCAGCCTGGGCAACTTACCATGAACCTGTCTCAGAAAAGAGTTGCAGAGCTGGGTTTGGTGGCACATGCCTCTAACTAGCACTGGGCAGGCTGAGGCTGAAGGATCATCAGGAGGAGTTCAAGGCCAGCCTCAGCAAGAGTGAGTTCAAGGGCAACCTGAACTACAAAGCAAGACCCTGCCTCCAGAGAAAATAAAAAACAAAAAAACCCCAAAGACAACTGGGGATAGAGATGTTGTTCAATGTCCAGGCTCTGAGTTCAATCCCTAGTACTATTATTACCACTAACAATAATAATAAATTAAGAAAGGGAACAACCAGACACAGACCTCGCCTTTCTGTGACATTTGTAACCCTCTCCAAACACTGACAGTCCTTACTGGCATCTTGCTGGCGTGGTGCATGCTGTAATTCCAGCACTCAGGTGGCTGGAGCAGGAGATCTCTATGAGTTTGAGGCCAGCCTGGGCTACATAGTGAGACCATCGCAAAAAACCAAAAAAAGAGATAGAGGGGAAAAAAAGCACTGACAGTCCTGAGATCTTGACCCACCCAAAGACCTGGGGCTTGGGGGGCTGGGAGGGTGTAGGGGGGACTCACCTTCACTTCGTAGCTGCGGGTGACCAGGAAGCTGGAGCTGCTAAGGTTCCTGTGGAGGTGTGGGACTCCAGAATGGTGTAACCTGTCACAGCCAAAGGAGGGAGCATTAAGGGCCACTGTGGACAGGTGCTCATCACTACTGGGATGAGGAGGCTGCCCATATCACAGCTCCCAGGACCACACAGCTTGGGCAGAGGTGCGACCTGACATGCAGCAGAGCTGACATGCACTGTGCAGGCAGCTGTGACAGCTTCAGTGGCCTGTGTGCAATCTGGCTCCCACGGGTCACTGTAGATAGGGAATGAAACCAGAGTGGTAGCGCTCAGGAGGCTGAAGCAGGAGGACTGCCTCAAGGGGAAGGCCAGACGGGATTACATAGTGAGACTTTGTATCAAAAAATCTGACAACCGCCGGGCGTGGTGGCTCATGCCTGTAATCCCAGCACTCAGCAGGCTGAGGCAGGAGGATTGTTGCAAGTTGGAGACCAGCCTGGGCTACAAAGTGAGCTCAAAGCCAGCCTGAACTGCATAGTGAAACCCTGTCTTAAAAAGACAAAAAAAAAAAAAAAAAAAAAAATCTGACAACCAAGGTAACAAATTAATAGCTAGTATGATGTCAACTGGGCAAGGTGGTGCACATTGGGAAACACAGTCAGGAGGACTGCCATTGTTACAGGAAAATTGCCAAGCCAAACCAAACCAAACCAAAGGAAGACTCTGCACTGAGGGGATAAGAAGGCAACTTTTAATCTTTTTTTTTTTTTTTGTCTTTTTCCTTTTTATCTGTACCAGGGATCGAACTCACGACTGCCTGCTTGCAAGGCAGGCGCTTATGCTGCTGAGCTAAATCCCCAGCCCACACAACGTTTAATCTTTACACCAGCAGACTGCTGGACGGACGTTCCCACCAGTGGACTGTTGTAGGGTAATCCCTGTAACAGAGTTGAATTAACAAAAGACCTTAGTTCACATAGAATTTAGAAGTGGGAGGTACAAAGCAAGTGACAAAACCATGAGTGGTCCATGCACTGAGTCATAATATTGACAGGCAGACTAGTCTTGAACAGATTTGTTGAAACCAAAGAATTGTTTATCACAATATAGAAACACTCTGGGAACAAGGGGAGAGGACCTTAGAGTAAGCACAGTAAGGGTGGAATAAGGGGGGCTTAGCTCAGTAGGTATATAAATGTGGCAGGCAAGTTTGTGGTCAAGAGTTCAATGCCCAGTACCAAAAACAAACAAACAAACAAACAAACAAACCAGAGTAAGCACAGATAAAGGCATTACCATAATACAGGCACATTCTGGGGAGGGGCCCTTGAATTAGCCCAGGGTGCCTTAAGGTATAGACAATTACCCTGGCTCAGTGCTCAGCAGAGGTCTGCAGCTGGGCTTCAGACACTGCCAAGGTCAATTGAATTAGGCAGAAACAGCTAAATGGAAACTTGGTCACAGACTTCTAATTGATCATGAAATATCTGTAAGTTTGCTATTTTATAAATGTGTTCTTACATTATAATTGTGCCAACAACATAGCAAGACTGCCTCAAAAAAAAAAAAAAAAAAAAAAGCTAGTATGTTATTTCCCAAGGTACCTATTCCTCAGCCTTTTATAGTAGTATGAAGTCTGGTTTACACATGGAGAACCAGGTGTGTGATGCACACCTGTAATCCCAGCATTTAGGAGGCTGAAGTAGGAGGATCACTGCAAATTTGAGCCCAGTTTGGGCTACATAGCGAGTTCAAGGTCAGCCTTGAACTACATAGCAAAACTCTATCCAAAAAAATAATAATAATAATAATAATTATACATAGAGAAAATCCTCTTGTTTTTTTCCAGTCTTCTGTTCTATCAAGGAAAATGTTTGTTTGATTACAGCATCCTTGATACATCCTTGGTAGCCTACTGTCTCTTTTGTACAAAGAGGAAGTAGATCTGAATTACAGACCCGCCAGAAGGCAGCCTCATTTGGCCAGAATCTGTTTACATTCTTTTTTTTCCTTTGTAGTCACTTTGTGGAAAGTGGTACTAGTTTTTGATTTATAGAAGTAACAAAGTTTTTTGTTATTGTTTTGAGGGGATTGAATTCAAATCCTTGCACATTCTAGGCAAGCATCCTCCCAATGAGCTCTTTTTAATTTTAATTTTATTAATTAACTTTGGGGTTTTTTTTGGTACGGGGGATCAAACTCAGGAACTGTGTGCTTACAAGGCAGGTGCTTATGGCACTGAGCTAAATCCCGCCCCCTTTTTTTTGAGTCAGGGTCTCGATATGTAGTTCAGGCTGGACTTGAACTCACCATGGTGCTCAGGTTGATTTTGAATTTATGACAATCCTCTTGCCTCAGCCTCCAGAGTGCTGGGATTACAAGTGTGTACCACCAAGCATGGCTATTGAGACATAGTTTTGCTATGTAATTCAGGCTAGGCTTTAACTTGCTGTAGAGTCAGGCTGGCCTGGAACTTCCTTGGGTTCCCTAGTGCTGCAATCACAGTTATGTGCCACCACACTCACTTGGAGCTCATTAAAATTTTTTTATTTTGAGGTTAGGATCTTGCTAAGTTGCTCAGACTTGCTTTGGTTTTGTGATTTTTATGCCTCAGCCTCTTACATTTATTTATTTAACCTTACTTAGGTGTTAGTAAATATTTATTTATTTATTTATGTATTTATTTTTGTCTTTCGTTTTTATCGGTACCGGGGATCGAACTCACAACTGCCTGCTTGCAAGGCAGGCGCTTATGCCGCTGAGCTAAATCCCCAGCCCCTAACAGAATATCTCACAGAATTAGAGAAAACAAATCCTAAAATTCATTTGGAACCAGAAGAGACCTAGAATAACAAAAGCAATTCTGGGCAATAAAGGCAAGACAGGGGGCAACACATCCCTGATTTGAAATTGTACTATAAAGCTACTATGATAAAACAGGTTGGGTATGATGGCACATTTCGGAGCCTGAGGCAAAGGGATCCCTGTGAGTTCAAAGCCTGCCTGGGCTACAAAGCAAGTCCAAGGCCAGCCTGAACTACATAGTGAGGACCTGTTTCAAATAAATAAATAAACAACAAACAAACAAGCAAACCATCATGGCACTGGCAAAAAAACAAAACAAAACAAAAAAAACCCTGAGGATCAATGGAACAGATTAGAAGATGCAGAAACAATTCCAGACATACTTGTGTCTTAGTTACTTTTCACTCTCACTGTTGAGATAAAATACCCAATGCCCAACATGAAAGAAGGAAAGGTTTATTTCTTACAATTTTGGAGGTTTCAGTCCATACTCAGTTGACTCCAAGGAAGTGTGGCATGGCAGGGCAGCCATTCATGGCAGCTGCAAACAGCAAAGCACCAACTGGCAAAAGCAAGAGACACCTTCTTCCTGCTGTTCCCCCCCCCCCCCCGGGCCGGTGAAACACTCACACCACCAATCCAACCACTGGACAACGAACCAATCACAAATGTTATATTTGGTTGCATTGGTAATTGCATGAGGCTTGGGGGCCACTGACATAAACCATAACACTTAGCTACCTTACCTTTGACAAAGGTGCTAAATACATTCACTGGAAGACAGCCTCTTTAATAAATGGTGCTAGAAAAAAATGGCTTTGTACATGCTGAAGATTAAGATTGGACCCATATCTTTCACCATTCACTAAAAGTTAAATTGAAATGGATTAAAGATCTAAACATTAAAACAGAATCATTAGGCGGCTGGGGATTTAGCTCAGTGGCATAAGCACCTGCCTAACAAGCAGGAGGTCATGAGTTCGATCCCTGGTACTGACAAAAACAAAAACAAAAACACTAGAATCATTAAATCTGTTGGGAGATAGACTAGGTAGCATTCTTAAAGATACTGGGGTAGGCAAAGACTTTATGAACAAAACCCCAATTGCATAGGAACTATCACAGAGCATCAATAATGGAATCTCATTAAAATGCTTTTGCACAGCAAGAGAAACCACCAACAGAGTGAAGAGACAACCCACAACGTGAGAGAGAAAATGTTTGCCAGCTGTACCACAAAGAAAGGATTACTATATAGATAACACACAAAAAAAAACCAGACCCCCCCAAATTGAAAGAACCACTCTAAAAATGGACATCTGAGATGCCTACACTTTTTTTTTTTTAATCGGTATCGGGGATCGAACTCACGACCGCCTGCTCACAAGGCAGGTGCTTATGCCACTGAGCTAAATCCCCAGCCTCTGATGTATACACTTCTTAGATGAAGTACAAACAGCAAACAACCACATGAAAAAAATGTTCTACATCATTGGTTGAGAGAAAAATGTTAAGATTCCATCTCATTTCAGAAGAATGGCTATTACCAATAAATCAACCAATAACAAACATTGGCAGGGCTGTGGGAAAAAAGGAACTCTCTTCCTCCATTGGTGGGAGTGTAGACTGATGCAGCCACTGTGGAAATCAGTGTGAAGATTCCTCAATAAACTAGAACTAAGGTTCCATTTGACCCAGGTATGCTCCTTCTTGATATCTTCCCAAAAGAACTAAAAAGCATCATACTACAGTGATATACACACAGTATACACAGCCATGTTTATAGCAGCACAGTTTGTAGTAGTTAAATCTTGGGAATAGCCCAAATGACCATCTACTGGTGAGTGAAGGGTTTTTTAAGCAGTGGAGTACTACTGTGCCATAAAGAAGGAAATTTATGGGTAAGACATTTCTAGGTAAATGGATGCTCCTTGACACTGTACACTTTAGCGAAATAAATTGGACACAAGTGTAAATACCACATTGTTTCTCTAGCGTGAGAACTCGCAAGTGTAATTAAGGACTAAAATGAGGCCAAGGGGCCAGCTCAGCAGCACAAGCACCTGCCTGGCAAGCACAAGGTCCTGAGTCCAATTCCCAGCACCAAAAACAGAAAAAAAGTAAATATTGGGAAATGGAAAGAAAATGTTCAAATGGAAAGAGGAGGGGGAAAGGGCACAGGAGAGGGGAGGGGCAGGAGACAGGAAAAAAGGAAAAAGTGACAAAAATGAGGAAAGAAGGAAAGATTGGAAGGAAAGCTTTTGTAAATGGGGAATCAAGTCATCATGTATTAGTACGAATTCTCTATGATGATTATATCATTATTTATATCTAAAATGTATCAATAAGATTGGGAGCCTCTGCTCACTGGGTCAAGCCTCCTGTCCTCCTGTCCCAGCGCTGAAATAGGATTGAACACTGACACAGAAGGTGGAGGGGAGACCCTGGGGCTGCCGCCTTTTCTCCCGGTGTCCCCATCGGAAGCTGGGGGCAGGCCACCGTCACCTCTCCCGGGAGCCTGGCACCCCACAGTACCTGTACAAGCCTTGGGCTGCTCCTCGGGCCAGCAGCTCGCGCGAGTCCAGCCGCAGGTTCTTTTCCTCATCCAGCACGTCCCGCAGGCTCCCGCGCTCGCAGTACTCCGTGACCAGGCAGAACCGAGGCGAACTTCCTGCTGCAGAGGGAGCAGCCCCGCTAGAGCTCTGGGCACCGCGGGTGCAGACCTAGCGCTATCTGGCTATTCCCTGTCCTTCACTTGCACCTCACACAGGCTTCCCCGGCCGCCTTGAGCTGGTCCAACACCTTCAGAATTCCCTTCTTTGTAGTTTGTTTGTTTATTTATTTTAAAATTTTTGAGGTTGGTCTTGACCTCACTATGTAGCCCAGGCTGCCCCCTGTTCCTGCCTCAGCCTCAGGAATGCTGGAATTACAGATAGACACCACTACAACCCCCTCAGCATGGCAAGAGTCTACTTGCGTTTGAGTATTTATTTGAGTCATGTTTTCCTCCCTCAACTGTAAGCCCCAAGAAGCCTGGAAACTTGTGCTTCGTTTGCACAGTGCTTACAGGAATGCACAGGTGCAGCAGGAATCCTGGAGGGAAACTCAGACGGGGATCAGGTCTCAGGGAATCATCTTAGACACAAGAACCAATGCACCAAGGTGAGTCGGATACCTCTGCAGTCATCCAGGAGACTAAGTTTTCTCTAGACTGGGATTCTATGCTCTAAAGTCAGATGGCCCAGGCTGCAGAGAAAGTTCCAGAAGGGATAAGACAGGAACTGTTCTGTCCCCTTTCTAGGTAACAGCAGCAAAACATAGACAGAGGACCAAGGATATAGCTCAGCAGCACAGTGCCTGATTGGCAAGTGTGAGGTTAGGAATTCAATCCCTCCCCCTGCCAAAAGGAAAAAAAAAGAAAAGAAAAACATAGACATCAGGAGGTGCCATGGTTTGATGTCTCCCAAAGCCTCATGCAGTCATCGGTGGAGCTTTCTCAGAAAGAATGTGTGACCTGGAACTGATTCATGGTGCAGTGCTAGCACCAAGGGCACTAGGAATCAGGGTGTGAGTGCTACCTGCCCTGAGTAGCCTGGAGAAGGTAAAAGGAGAGAAGGACACTGTCAAGGTGCCCTGCTTGCCTGCTCTTGCTGTATTCTTCGCCTTGCCATGAACTGGATCCTCTGGGATGCCACCCTGCCATGCCACCCTGCCTTGCAGCCAACTATGGATTGAAACCTCTACAAACTGTGAGCTGCGGAAACCCTTCCCCCTTTAATTTTGGTGTCAGGTGTTGTGTCTCAGCAATAAGAAAAATAAGACAGAGAGAAGACTCAGCCACATTAAAAAAATAAAGCTGGGCATGGTGACACGTGACTGTGATCCCAGCACTCAGGAAGCCGAGGATTGCCAGAGTTTGAGGCCAGCCTGGGCTCTGTAGTGAGCCCTGTCTCAAACAAACAAAAATAATAACTAAAACAACCATGAGGCTCTTGATAAAAGGGCAGACAATGGATTTTTCAGATGATCAGGGTAGGTTCCCTGTTTGGGTCAGGCAATTTTATTTTATAGCAACAAATGTGCCCATTATCCAGGCCGGCATCTGAACAAACACCCCCTGGGGTCCCAAGGGACTAGCAGCAGGAGACATGGCCACATTTGTACCCAGCAATTCTTGTTTCAAAATCCTGTTCTCCTGAAAGACTGGAACTTGTATATTGAGATAGAAAATTTTTCACTCTGATAGTAACCACACTGTATAATGAGCATGATGGCACATGCCTGTAATCCCAGTACTTGAGAGGCTGAAGCAAGAGGATTGCTGCTAGTCTGAAGCCAACCTGAGCTATGTAGTGAGTTCAAGGTCAGCCTCAACTAGACAAGATACTGTCTCAAAACAAACAAACAAAAAAACAAAGCAAAAGCTCAAGGTCATGAGTTAGATTCCCATACCAAAAAAGTAAAACACATGAGGTGATCCCCTGCCATTCCAAGCCTGACCAACCCCAGAGGCCCCCTTACCTTTTTCTATAATGCAAATCCCAAATATACGCAGGATGCTGGGGGAGTCAAACTTCCGCATGTTGCTGATCTCTCTGCGGAAATGCGTTCTCACTATACTAGGAGGGAAGAGTAGGGTTAGCATTCAGTACCAGAAGTCCCTGAGAGCGGGGTAACTGGTGTGTACACAGGATGGGGTGAGGTGCCAGCAGGCTCCCTGGTGGGTAAACTTGGCTGTGGTGGCAACAGATGGGGCTCCTCAGTAAAACTTGCAGTGGAGTTAGTCCCCAAGTGTCCATGGAGAGTAGTAGGGCCTGCTAACCTGTTTTTGGTTATTTTGAAAGGCCTGATAGAATACTGATTTATTTTGGTTTTTGAGGCAGGGTGGTGCTAGGTACCGCAGGTTGGTCTTGAACACTTGATCCTCTTGCCTTGGCTTCCCAAGTGCTAGGAACATAGGCATGTGCTACCATGCCTGGCTAAAATTATATTTTATGATCTGTAAGGCTTTATACTAGGCAAACCCACAGGTCATATTTTTGTTGCTGTGTGGTTTAGTGTATGTTCTGATAAACTGAGGTGTCTGTCCTTGATTTGCAAAAAAAATTGAGGTTTTGTTGAGAGAAGGTCTCACTATGTAGTTCAGGCTGGCCTTGAACTCACTATGAGCCTATGCTGACCTTGAACTAATAGTGACCCTTCTGCGTCAGTCTCCTGAACGCTAGGATTACAAGCATGGGCCACCATGCTTAGTAGTATTATTTATTAAGAGAAAATTTTGTTATTATAATCTTTGAGTTTTTTAAAAAAACATTTTTTGAGGCAGGGTCTTGCTATGTAGTTCAGGTTGGCCTTGGTCTCTGAACTCATTGTGTAGCAGAGACTGGCCATGAACTCATAATGATCCTAGTGCATCAGACTCCCAAGTGATTAAGAGAAATTACTCGAGGGAAAGTCTTTCAAGAAGATGGCCTTGGGCTGGTTGTTTAGCTCAGTGGTATAAGTGCCTACCTGGTCTTGAGTTCGATCCCCATACCAAAAAAAAAAAAAAGAAGAAGAAGAAGAAGAAGAAGAAGGAGAGGAGGAGGAGGAGGAGGAGGAGGAGAAGGAAGAAGAGGAGGAGGAGGAGGAGAAGGAGGAGGAGAAGGAGGAGGAGGAAGATGAGCTCTAGAAATGTGGGCAATTACACTAGAGAACAGTCTCTGGAACCACCAGCTCAAACCAACTTTCTCCAGCACACTGAGTGTGGTACTCAAAGAGAAAAGACACAGCCATCTGATCTTTGAGAAAGGGGCCAAAAACACACAGTGGAAGAAAGATAAATGGTGCTGGGAGCACTGGTTATCCACATGCAGAAGCATGACTCTAGAATCATATCTCTCATCATGGACTAAATTCAAATCAAAATGGGTCAAAGATTTAGATATAAAATTAGAACCCCTGAACCTGCTGGAAGATAAAATAAGTAAAACTCTTGTAGGCAAAGACTTTCTAGACAGAACCCCAGTGGCACAAGAATCAACAAATGGGATCATCTCAAATAAGAAGGCTTTTCCACAGCAAAGAAAAGAAACAACAGAGTTAAGAGGCAACCTATAGAATGGGAAAATTTTGCCAGCTGCTCTTCAGAGGACTAGTATCTAGAATATAAAAAGAACTCAACAAAAGTAGAACCCTCTCAAATAAAAGACCAAATCAAAAAATGGGTAGTTGAAATAATAGTCAATTCTCAAAATAAGAATCACAAATGGCCAATAAATACATTTTTAAAATGGTCAAACTTGCTGGCCATTAGACAAATGCAAATGACAACATTCAGACACCATTCTGCTCCAGAAAGAATAGCAACCATCAAGAACTCGAAAGCAAAAAGTGCTGGCGAGGTTGTGAAGGAAAAGTTACCCTTCTACACTGTTGGTAGGAGTGTAAACTAGGAAGTGCAAATGACTCAGACATGAAATGTATGAGTACCACTTCTGCAAGATGAATGTAACTACATGTGGCAAACATAAATTAATTTAAAAGAGAGACAACAGGCCCTTGCCCGAGATCTGTCAGAGAATCAAGGCAGGTCCAAAGCCTCTGATGATCAATTGTATTTCATGGAAGTTAAATTAAGAAAACAATCTCAGGCCAGGTTTAGTGGCACACACTTGTTGTCTCAGCACTCTGGAGGATGCCATGAGTTTGTAGCCACCCTGGGCCATAGTGTGAGTTCCAGGGCAGCCTGAACTATAAAGTAAGACCCTGTCTCAAACAAACAAACAAACAAACAAACAAACACGGAGAAAACACACACAAATAAAGCACTAGAACAATTTTCTGTGGAAGGGATAGGGAACTGAGACACAGGATTGGAAGAGAACACTTTTTTTTGCCTTTTTGAGACAGGGTCTTGCTATGCTTCAGGCTGGCCTTCAGCTCACTTTGCAGCCCAGGCTGGTCTCAAACTTGCAAGGATCCTCCTGTCTCAACCTCCCAAATGCTGGGATTATAGGCATGTATAGGTTTGGAAGAGAACACATTTTAAAAAGTTCATAAACCCACAAATAAAACAGGGATAGTCTAGAATCGAGGTACCAAGACAGTTGTTTAGGTTCAACCTCTGTTTACCTTCTTTTTTAAAGTTTTATTTTATTTTATTTTGGTACCAGAGATCGAACTCACAATCTTGCCCTGAGCTAAATCTCCAGCCTCCTCTCTGCTTATTAATAGTGGAAGACAAATCATTTAACCCTTTGGGGCCTGGTTTCCTCATCTAAAAATGGAGACAACACCTTCCTTGGGAGTCCCAAAGAGTAAGGTATTGCTACAAGGAGAATCACACAAAGTGCTTACCCAGTGCTTTTGGCCTGAGTCTTAATGAACACTTTGATGGCCACCGGAGACCTGTAATACTCTCCCTCGTAAAGTTCGCTGAATTCACTCTGCTTCCTCAGTTTCCACGGGGATCCTGATAGCTCCTCCTCTTTAATTTCCTGGATTTTCTCCTGGGCTGTCTCCTTCATGGCTCTTGGTAGGTCTGATCTCAGCCAGGAATAGAAGGAAATACAGAATCAATGAGCTACATCGGCAGAAGGCTGAGCTCTGGCTGAGTGTGCCTGAGGCCCCTGGTTAAATTTCCAGCACTACAAAAACAGAAACCAAACAAAACGGAACAGAAGCCTTCCCACAAAAGTGTGTCAGAGAGCTGAGGAAGATGTCAGGAGAAATGGCATCCTTGGGAATGAGTGGAATGGCAGCCAATGAGCCAGAGCTGGAAGGGGACACTTTCAAATGGAGTCAACCCAAGGTAGCAGTTCCTTTGTTTCTAAATGGCCTGCAGAGAAAGAGCTGGAGAGTTCACACTTCTTGCTCTTCTCCTCCCATCCTGCTTATTTTTCCAGCCTTAGTAGTAGTAGTTGTTGTTCCTCTCCCTCTCCCTCTCCCCTCCCCTCCCCTCCCCTCCCCCCCTCCCCTTCATCCTCTTTTTTTTTTTTTTTTTGGTTTGGTACTGAGGATTGAACTCATGACCTCACGCTTGGCAGGCAGGTGCTTATGCTGCTGAACTAAATCCCCAGCCCCTTTTTTTTTTTTTTTTTTGAGACAGGGTCTCTCTATGCAGTTCAGGCTGGCCTTGAACCCTAACCCTAACCCTAACCCCTCCTGAGTACTGTGATTACAGGCATGAGCCACCACACCGGCTCTAGTTTCTTGTTCTTCTAGAGACAAGGTCTCACTGAGTAATTCAGGCTGGCCTTGAATTTAGTGATCTTCCTGCCTCCGCCTCCTCGGTGCTAGGATTACAGGCAGACACTACCACACCTGACCAGCATTAATTTGTATCTTTTCATCTCGAAGTTTCTCCTCTCCAGAGCAAGCTCACTAAGTGTCCTGGTTCCCCTTCTGCTTCTTCTTCCCACCTGCACCCCAGCCCCGTGTTCCCTGAACTCTCTGCATCTTAGCACCCTTTTTTTTTTTTTTTGCCCAGCTTCCTGTAGTATGAGAAGAGTCCCACAGCTTCACTGAATGGAGAGCACTTTAAAATTGGATTTGAATTAATTTCTGGACCATCTAGTAAGAGTAGAAGCTTTGACGCTGATGGGAATGGGCGCTGAAGGTCCATGTGTCCCAGGCCAGCTCTCCAGAGTGCTCTAGGAGGTGGTGGGCCCTTTAAGAGGCGGGGCTTAGCGGGAGGCTTTGAAGTCTTGCAGGACATGCCCCAAGGGATTGTGGGACTCCCCGCCATTTTCTTCCCTTCGCTTCCTGTGCCTCAGCAGAGCAGTAATATTTGGTCCCAAGTGCCTACCAGGACTTGCTGTTTCATCACAGTCCCCAAAGCAGTTGAGCCAAATGATCACGGAGTAAAATTTATAAAGCCACGAGCCTGAAAAGCCCTCGATTCTTAAATCAGTTATCTCCGCTATTCTGGTGACCGGAAGCCACCTCACGTGGATGCTATTGATACGGAAGTTTCTCGCACTTTGGATCTGTGCCTGGAGATCTCTTGCTGGACAAGAAGCTCCTTTACTTATTGTTTTGTGATTTTGAGAATAGGGTCACGCTGTGTAGTTCAGGCTGGCCTTGAGCTCACTCTGTAGCCCAGGCTGGCTTAGAAATCACGACGGCGCTGCTTCAGCCTCCCGAGTGCCGGGGTTACCAGAAGAAGCACTTTTAAGTGCCACTTCTTGGACCTGGGCCTGCTATGAGTGCACCTCAGACCTGTGGCAGCTTCCAGAAAATGCGGTAGGCCAGAGGTGGGAGTAGCCAGAGCTGAGGGCTGCAGGCTGCAGCAAGGCTACTTACCCTTCAAGGTGTCCTTGATTTCTTCTATGCCCTTCAGTATAGCTTCCGTGTTTTTATCTGCAGGAAGAAAAAAATAGACAAGTACTCAAAAAATAGAAGTGGTAATTAAAATCACACACTAGGCAAAACGGAAATCACCGCGACGCCAGTTTTTACCTCTCAGTCTTTGTCAGAAACTCAAAGCAGAGCTGTGTGAATTGCTTTGGCCAAGAAACAAAGTGAAAGATGTGGGTCATCTCCGAGCAAAAGAAGGACATTGATTCTGTTTAAGGTATAACCTGGCTGCTTTGGCTTTTTTTGAGTTTGCTTTGGACCTGAGGGGTCGATCCAGGCCTCTCTAATGAGCTACACCCCTTTCTCTTTTATTTATTTTTTTATTTTGAGACAGGATCTCACTACTTAGATAAATTGTTCGGGCTGGGCTTCAATTTACCATTCTCCTGCCTCAGCCTCCTAGAACACTGGGATTTGGGGCATGCACCACACCACACCCAGCTTTCTTCTCACCTTAATTTGGTTCCACTCTCTCTTGCCTACTACAGCAAAGGTGCCAAGCCTTCTGGGTCTTCTTTACAAGTGCCATATTTATTTCTACCTGCCATATGTTTTGCCACCTCAGGGCCTTTGCACTTGATATTTCCCCTATACTGCTCTTCCTCCTCATCTGTGTATGGCTGGCTCCCTCTCTTGATTCAGGAAACCCATTTAGATATCCTAACACCAGACTACTCTTTTCTGTATCACTGTCATGTTGCATCTCATCACCCTACTTAAAGGTTTTCATTGTCTATAGATAAAAATTCTGTGAAAGGAGAGGTTTCTTGCCTTCTGGTTTTCTGAAACAGTATCACTAGGTAGTCCAGGTATAGCCTCAAATTTTCAGCAATCCTCCTGCCTTGGCCTCCTAAGTGTTGGGTTTATAGGCATGCAGCATCCTGCTTGGTGAGAGGAGAGATTTCTATTTTGCTCTGTGCTGTACATTTAGAATGGTGCTGGACACACTACTCAATTTGTGTTTGCCTAGTAGTAGGTCACTTAATTTACATCTTAACAGATGGCAGTTTACGTGTTAACAGAGTCTTGGAGAAGCTAAACCTGAAAGCAGTGAGTTTCTACAATTCACAGTAGCACATCAAAGAGAGAATGAGTGTCAGGCCTGGTGGTATACAGCTGTAATCCTAGCACTCTAAAATGCTGAGGCAGGAAGATCATAAGTTCGAGTCCAGCCTGGGCAAGTTGGTGATTTAGCAAGAACCTGTCTCAAAAGAGTAAAAAGGATTTAGAATGCGGCTTAATGGATTCAATTTCCAGTCCCAGAGCAAGGGTAGGAGACCTAAAGAAAGCTATCTGCATCATTTCTCATCCACATTGGCTTTCCTGCATTTCACCAGTGCGCACCGTGTCTGGCTTCAAGAGTGTTAAGATTTCTGAGCCACATTCTACACAGCTGTAATTCCAGCACTCAAGCTGAGGCAAAAAGATCATTATGAGTTCAGGGCCGGCCGAGACCACAAAGTGAGTTCAACACCGGACTGTACGACATAGGAAAACCCTGTCTTAAAAAGACAAAAAAACAAAAACAAACAAACAAAAAAACGGGCCAGGGATATAGCTCCGCAGTGTGGCACCTGCCTGGTAAGCATGAAATCCTGAGTTTAGTTTCTGGTTAAAAAAAAAAAAAGACAATAAAACAAACAACAAAGGCAAGAAAACAACAACAACAAAAACTCAGAACAAAACAAAGTACCACAGTTACTCCTTCTGCTCCTTTGGGAAATCAAAGTGAGACTAAAAGACTAAAATGTGTCCCTATCATTGCATCCCCACCCATCAGAAATAAAACCCCTAACTCACCCTTTCTCAGGCTTGGCAGTTGTCTGTCTTGCTCTGCATCAAGCTTATCTTCCTGTGCCCAGAATTCCCTTTTACTGATTCTTGAAATGCTCAAGTGTTGAGCAATCTGAAGGTTCATCATGAACACCTCCCAGACATCTGCCAGCTTCCCGTTGACTTCCTCAAAGAGTATCTTGTTGTTACTTGCCATTAGAAACTTCTTGATTTTGCAATCAGTGTTGAACTTTTCTATCATTTCCTTAGCTTTCTTCAGGGCATTTTCAAAATTGTCTAGGGCAGCAGTTATCTGAGGGGGCAGGGTCTCCATCCGGTCTCGTTGGAGCCACTGCACAGCCTCAAGGAGACTGCTCACACGTTCCCGTAGACGCCGGCTCTGACGCTGGCAGTATTTCATCTCATTACTCTGCTTCAGGATTTGCTGGCCTAAGGAGAAGATCTTACCCAATTGATCCATATCTGGAAGGAGCAGATGGAATTTGTTGAAATTTACAATCTTATGAATTTTTATTCATTTTTTACTCTTCTCCAATCCAAACCCTACTCCCTATCCACTAATATTCCCCCAATGGTTTTTAGAAATAGCTCTCATCTGAAACCTTGCAGAAATACCTACAAAACTCAGTACAGGACAAAGGCAGAAAACATTACACAGGCCTCAAAGGCAACACCAGTTCAGTTTCTCTAATGGATAGGAGCTGGAATTCATGGTGCTCAATTCTTTGTGACTCTGCTTCCGAACCCAGTGGTACTCTGGGACCTCAATGGCTTTGGTCTCCTCCCACTTCTCCAATTCCTCATTTGACCATCCTATATCCCTCAAAAGCAACGGGGTCTCTACCCACTCACACAACCTTGAGGGCCAACAGTCTCTGACGAAGTCAGAAGCTACAGCAATCCATGGAGCATGGGGTGAGTGTCCCCCCAGGACCCCCCTGAGCTTAGCCTCTCCCTGGAAAGCCCTTGACCTTCAGTCCTGTCAGAGGCCTTCAAAGACAGGCTCAGCTACTGAGGATGCCTCCACCCCAAATCTGAGTTTTTATATATTTTAATCATTCAACTTGATGTTGGGTTTTAATTCTCTAATTATTGTTATTTTTTAGGACCGGTTGTAGTGGATTGCTACTGAAAGGTATCCCAGGAGATACAGAGCTCTTGGTAAAATGCAATCACACCTTAGGGTTAATATTAAGCTTCCTTTAGGCATACCATAATTACGGTGACTAGTTGATTGTCTGAAGTCTATGGAAGAAATAGTTTTATGCAAAATTAAAAAATATACCAGTCTGGTCAGGAAGCTAGGGGGTTTTCAATGCCATTGGGAGCCAGAAAGTTGAGAGAACCAGCAGGTAGGTAAATTGTGTACACTGGTCATGCCCATGTGAGCAAGCCCAGGCTGTCTTAGTGAGGTGAATGGACTGATCAGACCATATTAAAAAATAAAAAGGGCTGGGGATGTAGCTCAGTGACCAAGTGCCCTGCAGTGGAAAAAGGAGAAGGGAAGGAGGGGACTGAGAAGAAGTGAAGAGAAGGGGGAGGGAGAGCAGGAGGGGTGAGGAGGAGGGGAAGGCGAGGCTGCGCCCCGCTCTAGACGGCATCCCTACCTCGGCCCGCCCCAGCCTCCGGCTCCTCCTCGGGTCAGAGCTTGGAAATGAACTTCCCTCTCTACCCGGCTAGCACCGCCCAGGACCTGCTGGTGCCCTCACCCTCGCTCCCACCGCGGCTTCTCTGCCTCCTGAGGACGCCCCCCTGAGGTCGCAAGAGGCTGCTGGGACAGACAGTTCTTTCCTGATGTGAGCCTGCCACTCGCCACAGACGCACCCACAGAGCAAGCATCTTCCCTCCAGTTAGCCAGTGCGCCCTCCTGCCCTGGAGGCCACCACCGAGCCTGGGGCTCAGGCAAGGCTCCTGCTGCCAACCTCCGGACTAGTGGTGCCCAGGCTCCCTAAACAGCCTTCTTCCTCCAGTTACGCACCCCCGACCCTTTGTGCAGCCTCCCGGCCTTCCTTGACTCCTCTGAGGGCCAGTCCTGGAGCACTCACCTGGCTAAGCTCTCTACACGCGCCAGGTATTGGGTAAAAAAACAGGTCTGAGGGAGTGCTGGTGACCAGGACTCAGTGGGACAGCCAGGAGGTGGGGAAAAACTGTGGAGGCCAGAGTAGGAGGTGCTTCTGGCAGCCTTGGAGTGCTGGGTAATGTAGGTGGGGCAGGCAAGTTGGGGGAACAGGAGGAAATCACTTCCTGCAGGACTTTGTCCCAGTGAGTCACATTTTGTTAGGCAGTAGTGGATACAGCCACATAGTCATGTTCGCTTCAGCGGGTCCTCTTCCCCTAAAAGGATGGGAACAGAGTCCGTGGCTGGGAAACAGGTGTGGGCTGTCTCGGGTGTTGGTTGCTTTCTTTGCCCCTGAAATTGCTCCCCATCAAGATTGCTTCCTTCTTGTCTTGGCCCCATGGGATGTATGGAAGGAAAATTCTCAGGACCAAGCAGGAAGGGCAGAGGGTGCCGCTCTGCTTCTGCCCAGGCGGCGGCGCAGAGGTGCGGTCCCTGTGCCGGCCTTGGCCCTCTGTGCCCTTGGCTGCTGTTGGCGGAGCCCCCGCCTCAAGGCTCGAGGGACCAGTTTCTCTACGTCCTTCAGCAGCATCACTATTTTTGATTGCAGCTATTCTAATAGGCGTGTCATGGTATCTTGAAATGGTTTTTTATTGGCATTTCCTCAGTGCCTGATGATGTTGAACTAAAACTTTTTTGTCTTTTTGAGCCCTGGTTTCACTATGCAGTTCAGGCTGGCCTTGAACTCACTTTGTAGCCCAGGTTGGCTTCGAACTCAGTGATCCTCATGTCTCAGCCTCCCAAATGCTGGGATTATATCAAATGTCTTTTTCTGGTGTTTCTTGACATCTGTATGGCCTCATGGTCAATGTCTGACCATGTCCTTTGCCCATTAGAAATGCATTTTTAAAAAACTATTGTGTTTGTGTGTGCACGTGAGTGTATGGGTGTTACTGGGGTCTGAGCCCAGGGTTTACGCACTAAACCAAAGAGACTGACGTTATATAAAGTATTGTCTCTAATTATAATGAAATGAGACTAGACATCAATAGGAGGAAAACTAAAACAGAAGTATGTGGAAATAAATGCACTCTTGGACAATCAGTGGGTCAAAGAAGTCACAAGAGAAATATTTAGAGATGAACAAAAAACAAAAACACAACAAACCAGAACGTAGAGAATACATGGAATGCTGGACTCAATGGGAAATTTATAGTTTAAATGCCTAAAAAATAAATAAGCATCTCAAATCAGTAACCCAGTTACATCACTTAAGGAAAAAAAGAAAACATTAATGAAATTGACAAACCTTTAGCTAAACTGACTAAAATAGAAATGAAAACAACCACAATCAGAAATGAAAAGTAAACAGAAAGGACTATAAGAGGATGTTATGAATAACTGTATAACAATGATTAAGAGAATCTAGATAAGACAGCAAATTCCTAGCTGCATAGTAGAAGCTACCGAATTACCACAAAAAGCAGAAAATCTGCACATACCTATAAAAAGTATGGACGTGGTGGTACATGCCTATAATGCCAGTAGTCCAGAGGCTGAGGCAGCTGGGCTACACAGTGAGTTCAAGGGCAGACTGACTTACATAGTAGGATTGTCTCAAAAAAAGAAAAAAAAAAAAGATCAAATTGGTAATCAAAACTTTCCCAACAAAGAAAAGCCCAGGCCAGCAGATATCTCTGGAAAATTCCAAGCCCCCAAACCTTTTTTTATACTGGGAATTGAAGCCAGAGCTACATCCTCAGCCCTTTTTATTTTTTATGTTGAGACAGGATCTCGCTAAGTTGCTTGGTTGTCAGGCTGGGCTTAAATTTGTTATCTTCCTGCCTCAGCTTCCAGGGTGCTGGATTACAGGCATCTACCACCATGTCTGGGTCTCCCAAGCATTTAAAATGAATTAACTAGTCCTTCTCAAACTCTTTCAAAAATAGAAGTCTTTTCAACTCTTTTTGAGCACTGTAGCTTGATTCCCTGGTGATAGACAAAGACACAGAAAACTATGGGCAGGAAGATGACAACCTTGAGCAACTTGACAATTTAGACGTGTGTACCTCCCCACCCCGATCCCCAAAGAGCCAAGGATGTAATTCAGTGGGAAGATCCTGAGTTCAATACCCTATACTGCAGAAACAAACCAACAAAAGGAATATAGATGCAAAACCCCTAACGTTATACTAGCAATCTGAACCTGAGTATATTAGAGGATCATCTACTATTACAAGTGAAATTTATCCCAGGAAGGCAAAGGTGGTCTGAGACATGAAGCCAATATGATATACAAAATGACTACAGCAATGAAGATAATTCCATGTGTTTATCTCTGTCCTGGTTAATCTTGGGACTAAACTGATAAATCCCATAGACTCAGTTGAATCCAGGGTTTACACTGTGCTGAAGAGATTGTCAGTTTCAGCAGACTGAGAGACTCTTGGTGAAGTGATTGGGCACTGGCACTCTTCCTCTGTGCTCTGCATCCTGCAGTGATGTGAGCAGCTTTGCTGCACCTTCTACCATGATGTTCCTACTTTGGAGCCAGCTGAGCAGGGACTGGAACCTCGGAAACCATGAGCCAAACAAACCTTTCCTCTTTGAAGCTGTGACTGTCAAGCACCTCCTCCCAGTATCAGGAAAGCTGGTGCATACAATGAGTTTACAGCTGAATGTGCTATGCAGAAGAGGGCTGGTCGGAAGGGGCTGGGGGACTAGGAGTGTGTTACCGGAGTGAGTGTGATCTGGAAGGGCATATTCTTGTCCCTGGCTCCTCTATGCTCTATTTCCTGGCTGCCACGGGTTGAGCAGCTCTCCTCCTCCTCCTCTGCATCATGCCATACTCTTTCTGCCTGGGAGCCAGTTTACCACGGACTGAATCACTGGGAACGTGAGCCAAATTAAACCTTTCCTTCTTTAAATTGTGGATGTAGTGTATTTTGTCCCAGGAATGGGAAAACTGACTAATACGATCCTTAGCAGCTCCCTCTTGTTGTACTCTAAGAAAAATAGCTTCGTTATATTTGTGTTACAGCAAATTACTTGTAACATGGCCATACCGTCTTAACCCAGGACATTGGCCCTTGGAAGAGGCCTATAGCCTACCTCTCCAAAAGACTTGATCCGGTGACAGGAAGATGGCCCCCCTGCCTGAGAATCTTAGCTACTGTGGCAATGTTACTTAAAGACACTAAAAAACTTACTTATGGACAAAAGATTTTTGTGGTGATCTCCCACAGTTTAGAGACTTTTATCAAAACCCCTCCTGAAAAATGGCTTTCGAACGCTAGAATTTCACACTATCAGGCACTGCTCCTAGACCCAGAGTCGGTAGTTTTCAAGACTTCTTCAGCTTTAAACCCAGCCACTCTTATGCCTGACGACGACCCAGAGGAACAAAGGACACCTCTCCATGAGTGTGCTGACATCCTTGAACTGCAGCAGAACCTACAGGCTGATCTTACCAACCAGCCTTTGGGAAATGCTGACAACTATTTCACCAATGGAAGCAGCTTCATCCAGAATGGCAGATGAGTGGCCGGGCAGCGACCACCAAAAAGGAGGTACTCTGGGTTAAGCAGTTAGAGCCTGGCACCTCTGCCCAAAAGGTGGAGCTCATTGTTTTGACTGAGGCGTTAAAACTAGCCACGGGGAAGAGGGTAAACATCTATACTGACAGTAGATATGCTTTTGCTACTGTACATGTATATGGAGCCATCTATCAGGAGTGAGGTCTCTCTCTCTCTCTTTTTTTTTTAAGAGCGAGGTCTCTTAACCTCTGCTGGGACTAAGATAAAAAAAAATGCTTCACAGATCCTAGACTTACTGGCAGCAGTCTGGCTGCCTCAGCGGGTTGCTGTTATTCACCCTAGGAAACAATTTAGCAGTTCAGACCACTTGAAAAATAGCCACTACATCAGAGGAGCCAACTGAGGAGGTAACTGCTCTGATGTTGCTTCCTCCCACTTGTCAGAACCAGTCTACACAAAGAAAGACCTACAGTTAGCATCTCAACTTGGAGTGAAGTCCCCCACCCCAGGGGGCTGGTACCAGTTACCTGATAAATGAGTACCGTTACCGGAGGCACTAAGGCGAGAGCTGTTACACCGGGCTCACCAAACTACCCATTTAGGGGGAACTAAACTTGCTGAATTGTTCAGATTCCAAAACTCTGCAAACTGACCACCTCTTTGAGCTCCAGATGCCCACAGTGCTTGTTAGTCAACTGAGCCAAGAGCTCTATGCTGGAGACCACCCGACATCTAGGAATTGTTCCAGGAGAACATTGGGAAGTAGACTTCACGGACATGGTAAAGCCTGGTTTACAGGGGCACCGTTATCTCTTGGTATTAGTAGACACCTTCACTGGCTGGGTAGAGGCTTTCCCTACTAAGTCCGAGTCAGCCTTAGTGGTAGTTAAAAAGCTATTTCATGAGATCATATCTCGATTTGGCCTCCCACTATCAATGGGGTCCGACAATGGCCCGGCTTTCATAGCCCAAGTCACCCAAAAGTTAGCCCAGGCATTAAAGATTAATTGGAAAACTCCACTGTGCCTATCGGCCACAAAGTTCAGGGCAAGTGGGAGTGCATAAACCAGACTATTAAGGATACTTTAGCTAAATTGTCCTTGAAAACTGGCAATAATTGGGTGAGCCTCCTTCCCTTTGCACTGTTAAGAGCTAGATGTACCCATATGTTTCTGGAATTTCCCCCTTTGAAGCCATGTTTGGGAGGCCCTCGCCATTGGTTCCAAGATTGTCAGAGGACAAATTAGTTAAAATAACTAACCAAGATCTCATTAAGCCCCTGAAGACACTCCAGCCTCGATCCACCAGCTGTTTAGACAAAATCACCCGGATCTGCCTTCAGAGACACCCCTCAAGGCACTGATCAAGCCGGGGACTCCAGTTTTGGTGCGATGCCACCAACTCAACTCCCTCAAACCCCGCTGAGAAGGACCTTTCACTATGGTGCTCAGCACCCCACTGCCGTCAAGGTAGCAGGAAAAACTGTGTGGATTCACCATACTCACGTAAAGCCACTGGAAACAGCGGACAATGAGGGACATACTCAGTGGACTATACAGCAGACTGGTAACCCCTTGAAGTTAAAATTGACTAAACATAGTTAGACTATGCCAGTCATGAACTGCTTTAGCTTGCTTGCTTGCTTTGATTTTACTAACATTGATGCCGACCTTGCACGATGGTTTTGGTCCCCCTGTAAGCAAAGAACAATTGTTTAGATCTTTGTATGGGAGCCCCTGTGATTGCAGAGGGGGCTATATTACTAAAGGTAAAGACACCAACTGGTGGAGGGAATTATACATATAGTAAGAAACAAGGATCGAGATCCTTCCCACACAAATGATAAATTGTTTGCATACAGTCTTTGGACAGATTGTGGGGACAAGTTAGCATTCCTTGTTGCTATACCCTCAGTTACAGGAGGTTTGACTCAAAGGTGGATGTGTATGTTAAAGCCCCGAGTGATACCTAACAAAGGCAGCCAGCCAGGGCCATGCCCTCAGAATTGTTCTTAGTATTCAGAAATGCATTCCTCCTGCTATGACTCTGTACAAAAATGTATAGGCATAGATAGCAAAACTTACTTCACTGCTGAGCTTATGAGGACACGGGCTGGAAGTGTTGGAGGTGATTGGTCCACCAATCCGACAGTAATAGGAAGTTCAAAGTATGCCCAAACCTCATGTCTCAGCAAGGTTGGTAAATCAGTGTGCTGGAGCAAGGTGGCCCCTATACATGTGTCTGATGGGGGTGGCCCGCAAGATAAGATCAGAGAACTCATGGTTGAGAAACGAATCAAGCAGCTAATAAAAAAATAATGTTTCCCCAGATACCTTACCACCTCTTGATGCTGCCTAAGTCTCAGGGAGTTGATCTGGATGCTCAAACTTCTGATATTCTAGAGGCCACTCATAAAGCCTTAAATGCTTCCAACCCAACTTTGGCTGAAGATTGCTAGTTATGCATGACACAGGGCTCCCCCATGCCCCTTGCGATCCCCACCAATGTTTCTCTGACTACGCTGGAGGAACAAGATTACTTAAATTGTAGTGCTGGTCCCCCCTTTAGAGTACAACCAGTAGGCTTCAAGGACTCTGTCTCCAAGGAGGTTTTCATAACGATACCTCTGACACTGACGTGGGGTTTGTTGCATTTACTAATTGTAGTTCCATAGCTAACCGGATTACCTCCCTTTATCCCGCCGAAGGACAAGTATTTATTTGTGGAGGAAATATGGCCTATACTTTCCTCCCAACTAACTGGACAGGGATATATGTAACAGCTGTCCTGTTGCCTGATAGAGAGATCCTACCTGGGGATGAGCCTGTCCCCATTCCTAGTTTAGATTACATTACAGATTGCTCAAAGAGGGCAATTCAATTTATCCCTTTATTGGTAGGCCTAGAAATATCAAGAGCCTTAGGTATGGGCATAGCAGGAATAGAGGTTTCTGTCCAACTTTCAAACCAGATTGTTAGTGATGTGCAGGCATTATCTAGTACCATTCAGGTCATTCAAGACCAAATAGACTTGTTGGCTGATGTAGTTCTCCAAAACAGAAGGGGACTAGACCTCCTATTAGCTGAAAAAGGAGGACTATGCTTGGCCTTGGGAGAAGAATGCTGCCTGTATGCTAATAAGTCTGGGATAGAAAAACAGAATTTAGCCAAACTCCAGAAAAGTTTACAAGAAAGAGAAAAACTAAGGCAAGGAACTCCAGGGTGAATGGAACAAATGTTCTCCCTCCCACTGTGGATGACTAGTATAATAGCGACCGTAGCTGGTCCTCTTGTTATGATTCTAGTGTTAGTTACTATAGGCCCATGCATAATCAATAAGCTGACTGCATGTATCAGACATCAGATGCAAAATATAAAATTAATGATGGTTAGGCAACAAACATACGAGCTTGTCCACAGAGGCCCATAAGTAGGCCAAGGATTTGGCCTAAAGTCACAACATCAGAGGGGAATGTTGTACTCTAAGAAAAATAGCTTCATTATATTTGTATTATAGCAAATTACCTGTAACATGGCCATACCATATACTTCTCCCTCTGGGTAACCTAATTGATATGTTAATCAATGCTCTCCTCTGTAAAGAAGTGCAAAATCTTACCTAATTGATATGTTAACTATTGTTGCCCTCTACAAATAACAGATGTGGTGCTAAAATAAGCTAACAGGGGTTGTTAATTACTGTTAGACTTCTCTATTTTCTGCTGAGGAAACCAGGATGTTTTCCTAATTTAAACTTGTTTGAAGGGTAACTTGCTTTTATGCAGGGAGACTTGCTTGTTAGCACAACCCTTACCTGATCTTGTTCTCCATCCCCCCAAGAAAAGTAATCTCACCGTACGTAATGTGCCCTACTGCCTCCTCTTATGCTGCATGCACCAAAAGGGTTAAGTTTCAAATCCTCGTAAAGACTTAAGTTTCAGCTTCTTGTAACTTTCGACCCCTTCTCACATGCTAGTGCTAAGGAGCTGTCCCGAGATAATTAACTGCCTCCCCCGCTTCCACATGTTATTGTTAACAAGTTGTCCCAAAATAATTAACTTTCTACTTTCTTTTCCGAATTGCAGATATGCTATTCCGAGATAATGCTTATCTGCGGAATGGGAGTAACTTGAAAGGCACCAAAGGCTCCCGATGTTATCAGAATTAAGTGGACAGCTTTACAGTTTCCAGACTTGAGTCAGCAGCTTAACAGCTCTGTGGTTTTTTTTTTGTTTTTGTTTTCTCCCTCTCCTGCTTTTAAAATCCCCTTCTTCAGTCTCTGCGGCACACAGTCTTTGGGTCGATCCTGGAGAGACTGTGCAGCCAGGCCTGGAAATAAAGCCTTTGCTTCCCAAATTTCAATCTCTTGCTTCCTTGGATTTTATTCTGGGTCCGAGCTATCACACCTCTCACCTTTCCCTTTCCAGCCCAGCCCTCTACTTTCGCAATCACCTCCCACATACACTACCTGCATCTATGTTTTTGTTTTAGGTTTTGCATTTTAGGGAACCTAAGTGAAGGTAGGAGCTCGGGAAGTTTTCTTCTCTATAATTTCTTCTCTTCCTCTGATACAGGTATCTGGGATCGAATGAAGACGGGAGCCCTGCAATTTTCTAAATTTTACATTCATCCCACAGTATCATTTGTAGATCAAATCCACACATTAGGCAAAGCCCCTGACTGTAAAGAAAACCCTAGTTGAATTTTTGTAGGCAACATAGCTTTTTGGAAAGATCAGTACACAGCTGTAGTTTCTTATTTGTGTGGCTATCAGTATGGGGGATTGAATCCAGGGCTTTGGCACTGACTTACACCCACATTCCTTATTTTATTAGTTTGAAACATGGTCTTGCTAAATTGCTAAATGGCCCAGACTGAGCTCAAACTTGTGACCCTCCTGCCTCAGTCTCCCAGAGTGATTGGATTATAGTCGTGGCCACCACTCCCAGCTGGTTTCTTTTTAAAAGTGCTGGCATGCAAAATCAATTCCAAAACAAAACAAATACAAAAACAACTCCACCCACCTGCTTCTCAGTCATGATGGCATAGGACTGAGTGCTGCCACCAGAGGGTGGCAGAGGCCAGGGAGCTGGTGGAGAGGCAGCGACAGTCATAATTTATAGGCCAGAGATGAATGCAGGCAGTACTAACAGTTATCTGGCGGGTTACATGTTGATCACTGTCATAATCAGGGGTTGTGCAGAGAACAGTTAGAATCAGGACACAGAATTTATAGTATTATTTCTGATGGTCACCCAGAATTTAACACACACAAAAAATGCAAGAAATCTGTCCACAACACTAAAGACCCAGAATATCCAGCCAAGGGCATGAATCCCACAGCAGTGTCCTGCATGAGTCCAGATGAAGACCTAGAGCCCAGGACAATGCCTCCCATGAGTCCAACTGGAGGTCTAGAACCCACAAGAAGGACTCACGACAGTCTCTTTTACAGATCTGTGCTGGGAAGGCCCAAAGGTCAGCGGTGGAGGCCAGAAAGTGTGCCAGCAGGATGAAGGAGCTGTGCTGATAGGTTGAGGGTTCTACACTGGAGCCAAGAAGTCACGCTCAAAATAAAGACCAGGGCTGTCTGAAAAGCACCACAGCCGTCCTCAGCGACACGGAGGCCCCGAGCTCCTCTGACAATGAGAACAGTAGAGTACATGCCAGGAAGTCAGCATGATGAGTTTGTCCTGGAGGTTAAATGGCACATGTCTTCCCCTCCAGAACTAGGAAGCAATGCTCGATGTAAGGACCAGAGCTCCCCCAAAGTGAACCACAGCCACTCTCACCAACAAGGTCCTGAGCTCCACTGATGACAATGATCTAACTCACACTGGGTAAAGCTAGTCATGACCAGCTCTTCCAGGAGAGCCAACGGCTCAAACAGCAACACGTAGGAAAACCCACAACACCTCGTGTCTCTTCTCTACATCTCTATTTATGTTGGCAACTTTCCTTAGGTGGAACGTGTATGTTCAGCACCATGCTGATTTAGTCCAGCTGGCGTTAAGTTGCCCACCAGTTTTTAATCCATAGAAGTCATTGTGTTGGGCAAGAAAAGAAATCATACAAAGTTCAGAGGCAGAAATCAGAGGCGAGATCAACCAAGGAACAGAACAAAGCTGAATTAAAAGGGATGTTTGGCAGGTCAGCCAGGAAATGCCCAAAGACAGGGAGTCTAGAAGCAGCAACATCATACCAGACAGAAATTCGAGGACTCATTTCTGACCAGGTCAGCTGTGTCTCTGATGGAGAATCAGTCTTGGCAAGTGGCTCGGATCATTGAGGATCAGGTAAGCTGCACATTTATTTCACCCTGATCAGAATTTATTTAGTTATTGTTATGGATTAAGAACTGGTGGTCAACTTAACGCCAGCTGGGTTACATCAGCATGGCACTGAGTGTAGATGCTCCACCTGAGGAAAGTTGCCAGCATAAATAGAGAGGTGGAGTAAGGCAAGGGAAGGCGTTAATGTGTCACTGCGTTGAGGCATTGTGGGTTCTCCTACGAGTTGTTGTTTGAGCTGTTGGTTCTCCTGGAGAAGCTCTGGTCCTCACATCGAGCATTGCTTCCTTGCTCCAGAGAGGAAAATGTGTGCCACTTGGTTTCTAGAATGAACTCATCATGCTGCTTCCTGGCATGTACCCTGTGCTTGTCGTCAGAGGAGCTCAGGGCCTCCATGTTACTGAGGATGGCTGTGGTGCCTTTCAGGACAGCCCTGGTTTTTGTTGTGTGATTTCTCGGCTCCAGCATAGAATCCTCATCCCACAAGCACAGCTCCTTCACCCACTGGCATGGACTTTCTGGCTTCCACTGATGACCTTTGGGCCTTCCCGGCATGGATCTGTAAAAGAGACTGGACTCATGTGGGACACTGCTGTGGGATTTAAGCCCTTGACTAAATTATCTATGTCTTTGGTGTTGCGGATAGATTTCCTGCATTTTCTTGTGTTAACTCCCGGTGATCATTATAAAAATAATATTATAAACTCCATGTCCTGATTCTAGTTGTTCTCCACACAACCCCTGACTACAACAGTTATGGATGAGACAGTCTCACTGTATAGTTTAGGATGACCTTCATGACCTCCGGCCTTAGCTTTCCAAGTGCTGGGTTTACAGGTGTGTGTCACCAGGCCCTGGCTTTGGAATTTAGAGAGTCCTTCTCCTGTGCAAATATTAAACTTTCTTGATGGGTCTCAGCTGGGTTGGACAAGATCCAAAAGAGACCCCTTTTCAGGGGTGTATGAAGGTGATGAGGGACCCCCCAGATTCAGAGTGGGGGTGATGTCCACGGACAATCTAAAAGCTGTACTGAAGCTGAGTAAGGTACAAGGATTCAGCTGCTGCTACATTCTCTCTTGGGTGCTCTGTTTTCTCTTGCATGGTAGCCACCCTCACGCTGTAGGGTCTGCCTCTCTTCCTGCTTTTACGTGGCCCAAACTTGCTCTGCAGAGCTTCTTTTCCTACCTTTAATAAAACTTTGCCACTGTTAGAGAAACAGACATAGACAGAGACAGGATGAGTGCACTTTGTTATCACTTGTCTTGGTAGCTTTTCTCTTTTTGCTGGGACAAAATACCCGACACCCAAAATGAGGGAAGGAAAGGTTTGTTTATTTAGCTCACGGTTTGTGGAGGTTTCAGTACATAATCATCTGGCTCCAAAGCAGAGAGTGGCATTGTACCAGGGAAACACTTCAAGGCAGCAGCCAGAGCAAAAAGTGAGGGAGAGCAAGCCTCTTCTCCCTGATACTGTACACAGGCCACCCCGCCCTCCAGGGAGGTACCTGTAGCACTCACAAAATCTCTGTACCTTCTTTTGCACAGGACCAGGATATTTACAAAGTAAGAAACCTGGCTCCCTGCTGAGTCTCTTAGTTAAAATTCTAAACTTCTCAAGTTGACACAATGTATCAATCATAATGTCCCCCACATCCCAGTAATTCCATACAACCTGATCAGTGACAAAATCTTCCTTGTTGGACAGGCCACACTGGACTTTTCTACCCCCTCCCTGATTACAGTGGCACTCAGGGAGTCACCAACAACAAACAGCAGTGAGTCTTTGTTGATTTCAATGTTTTATTTTTCAAAATATACAATTCATTTACATCCGTATTTCACAAGTGTAGTTTTTTATATTTATTCCAAAATCTTTAAATAGCCCGCAGTAAACAGTACAAATCACAGGATCGATCAAACTGCTTTTCTTCAGCCTTTCCACTCAGTAAGTTTTTAAGTTTCAAGTAGTAGTGGTGTGTGGGTAAGAAGGGCACTAAAACCAGGGCAGAATGTTTTTTTCTTTTTACATAAGCTCCACACATAGGATTAGAAAGAGCCGTCCGGCCAGCTCCTTGGTCCTGGGGCCTGGCTAAGGATGTTTGTGTTGTTTATAAATAAGACCCTCAGAACACAAGGGTGTTGGTTATAGGAAGGGCAGGGCTCATCTGACCGCAGCCTGGGGTGGGGGATGGAGCCAAGGCACAAAGGCTTCCTGGGGCTGGAGGAGGCACTTGCTAGGAGGTGCTGAGAGGATGCGCTGCCCACCGTGCCAGGTGCGGACCAAGACTTCCTGGGCCTAGGAGCGGCTCCCACCAAAGGACCGGCTCCCACCAAAGGACCGGCATCTGCAGCCTCCCTTGGGGAGAAATTCTGTGCTTCTGGGGCAGGGGAGAGGTGGCTGTAATAGCTGGCATGTCCCCAAGACAGGGTTAGGGTTCCTGCCAGCCTTGGGCTGGTGCCAACTACCCTCAAGCTCCTGCCCAGGCAGGTAAGGGTGGCCAGCTGAGAATGGCAGGTGGCAGCTGAGGGGCCACGCTGGGGTCTGGGGGTGGCCTGTGGGAGGTGTCATGCTGTCCTGTCTTGAGAGAGCCTTTCATTCACCTCAGAACCACCAAACCCTTGCCAGAACTGGAGAGGGTACAACAGGGCCCAGACCGCACATGCCCATTACAGCAGCTATTTGTGACAAGGCGGCTCCTGGGGGAAGCCCAGGGGCTAAGGCACAGGTGGGCACACCCTCGGCCCCAGGGGTCAGTTTCCTTCATGCCCCTGGGGGCCACTGGCTGTGCCCTGAAGCAGTCCTGTGGGCTGAGGCTGGAGCAGGGACAGTGGTGGAGAGGCCAGGCTGCCCTGGGAGAGACGTGACCCTCCCATGGTGGGCCAGGGGGACAGTCCTGCCTGGAGAGACCCCGGCACCGTCCACCGAGCTGGCTCTGCAGAGCTGGTGTGGGTGGAGGGGCTGCAGGGCGAGGGCGGGAAGGATGGCACAGGAGCTCACTGGGTCTTCAGCCGCTGTTCTTCTGGGGCCATGGTGCGGAACAAGTGATCCCACAGTTTAGTGCTGATGCCGAAGCCTAGAAAGGAGGCGGGTGAAGGGGGAGAAGATGAGGTGCCAAAGAAATGCAGCCCTGAGGTCCTTCCCAAATCGGGGCCCATCCTGGCAGGCGCGAGGGCAGGGCACCTGGGCCTGGTGTCCCCAGCTTAGAGGCTTCTCCCTTCCTCTTCCTCTCTCTCCTCCTGCTGCTTCTCCTTCCTCTGGGCCGAGTCCACTTTCATCTCAGAAGCACTGCTCTTGGCCCTGGTGTGAGGTGCTTGGGTCTCAGCCCTAATGGGACCCAAGGGACCCATTCTGGGACCTTTGTGTCTTGGGCTCTGTGTGGTTACTGAGTTCTGGGAATGTAGTTCCAGCTACAGAGGAACTGAGTTTCTAGTTTCATTGAATTGGAATTAAATCTCAGTTAAAAACAGATACTCGATTCAATTACTGAGAAAGGTAAAATCTGGATAAGACATAAAATACAGAATCTGGATACAGATCAACCATTTCCAATGGAAATTTGGCATCCAACTGAGATGTGCGGTAAGTGCAAAATAAACCTTGAATTCTGGACAGTTAGTATACGAGGAAGAATGTAATACAGTCCATTAAAGAATTTTAATGTGATTATATGTTGAAATGGTAATAGTTTGGTAATACTGGGTTAAATAAAAATTTCATTCAATTTGTTTATCTGTTTAATATTTATTTATTTAGGGTCTTTTTGAGACAGGGTTTCTTTATGCAGTTCAGGCTGTCCTTAAACTCACTTTGTAATCCAGATTGGCCTTGAACTCCTCCTACCAATTCTCCTGCCTCAGCCTCCCAAGAGCTGCGATTGTAAGTGTATGCTACCAAGCCAAACCTAGTTTCTATTTATTCATTTATTTAGTCAGTTAGTTCTGGAAATTGAACCCGTGTACTCAGTTATCTCCCCAGACCCTTAAAACTTATTTTGTAGTACTGGGGAAACAACCCAGGGGCCTTGGACTGAGCTATATGCCAACCCTTTTTTATTTTGGAACATTAGGTTGCCCTGGCTGGACTTAGACTTGTGACTCTCCTGGTACAGTTTGATACCATTTCCAGCTCAGTTCTAGGACTGAGCTGTGGGCCTTTCATGTACTAGGCAATTGCTCCACCACTGAGTTACATTGCAGTACTTTATATGTGTTTTTATTTGATTTAATTAATTTATTTTTGTGGTGCTGTTGATGGAACCCAGGGTGAGCTACATCTCCAGTTTTGTTTTTTTTTTATTTTTTAGTTTGGGACAGGGTCTGTATCAGTCACCAAGTTACACAGGCTGGGTTTGAACTTGCAATTCTCCTGCCTCAGCCTCCCCGTCATCTAGGATGACACGCATGCGCCACTATGCCGAGCTTTATTTTTACTTTTCAGTGTGGCTACTAGGAAGTTTCAACGTACATAGTAACCCACAGGATATTTTGCCAGATGGTGCCATACCCATTGTTCTACCTATTGGTTCCTCAAGTACCACTTCGCTTTATTTATTTTATGGCAATTATCATTTCCTGAAATGATCTTTGCCATTTATCAACTTCCTTGTTTAGCTCTGTGCAGCAGTGGGTGCCTGTGAGCAGTGGGTGGGACCCTCAGTGGGAGCCCTGAGCCCTGAACCAGCCGGCTCTTGGGAATGGAGGCGCCTCCCTGGCGCTGTCCTCACCTGACTGCTGGTGGGCGAAGTGGTGCTTCACGTGGTGGGCCTTCATGCTGTACAGGTAGGAGCCCTTGTGTGGCGAGCCAAAGTGCAGGTAGTAATGGATCATGTCGTAGAGGACGTAGCCCAGGAGGCCCCCTGCAAATATCGTGCCCCCCACAGCCTCCGGCAGGATGAGCCGCACCAATACATAGGCGAAGCCGATTATCAGAGAGGCGGGCACCGGCGGGAAGACCAGTCGGGAGCCGTCGAAGGGTGCCTGTGGGTGCAGAGGCCCTGGGATTAGAGTTGGCCCTGGGGCTCTCTGTGGTCACTCCACTGGGAAGATGGAGTAGGGTGGCCAGACTTCTGGTGAGAGACAGGCTGGGCAGGCCTCCATGCCTGAAAACCTCATTTCCAAGCCAGGATGGAACCTAGAAGGCTGCTCCAGAGCCCAGGGCTGGGTGTGACGTGGGTAGGAACTTGTTAGGTGCCAGACAGGAGTCTTGCCCTAGTACCAGGTCCTTTGCTTGGGGCTTTCTGGACACTGGGTGGATGGGGCTTTCTCACTAGGGGAGAATGCAGTTCCCTGGTGACATGGTCCCTGTACCCCATTTCCAAACTGGAGCTTTTTGTCCCAAAGAGGTGTTGTCACCAACTCCACAGACCCAGTGCCTGGCACCTGAATGAGATTCCTGGGCAGGGAGAGGAGGGGCGGAAGCAGGCCTGTGACTCTGTGGGCCTTGCTGCTGCCAGAGAGGGGACTGGGAAGGCCCTGTCAGCAAAGGCTTTAAAGGAGGATAGAGAGATAGCCTTGAGGTGTAGCATTTGCCAGTGTAAATAGTCATGCCGTGGCCCATTCCCAGCTGCCTGTCCAGTCATAAGGATGGGGCCGGGAAGGGACACAGGTGACTTCTCTCGGGAGTCTACCTGAAGCCAGCTCCAGGTCACGGCTGCATTAAGGCTCCCAGATGTTTCCAGCAGTCAGGAGACCAAGGCAGGAGGGCCACTGTGAGTTCGAGGCTTGCCTGAGGTACCTAGTGAAATCTTGTCTCAAAAAACCAACCTTCTCCAAAAAACTCCAAAAGCAGCAACAATAATTTAAAAAAATGCTCCCAGATAGGTAGGACGGAGGATCTGAGAAGAGGTTCCCGCTTGGAGCCTAGGCCCTATGAGCGCATGTCCTCCTGTGATGGCCGCAAGAAATCAGACATTTTGCAGAAGTGTCCAGGAGGGAGCTTGCTCTCCCCCGAGGGTGGGAAAGGAAGAGCGGAGTGAAGCTGACCTAAGCAGTGGACAGGGCTCTGGATACAGTATGCTCTGGTGCCTGGGCGAGCGCAGTACTTGAGTGACAGGTTGGCCTAGGACACCCTCCCTGCCACCGGCCACTGTGCAAGGTACTGGGAAGCAGGTCTGCTCTGGACAGCAGAGAGTTTCAAATTATTAAGAAATTAACCCAGTAAAAGACATATTGCCATTAATTCCCCTCAAAATACTCCCCTTTGCTTCAAACACACCTTTGCCCTCGCTTCTGCTGCTTTCTGCCACAGTTCTAGAAGTTCTCTTTTGTGTCTTTTGTTGGGTTGTTGTGGCTGCTTGAGGTCCTGATTCAAAGCATTGACCTTTCATCTTGCCTTTGAGGAAAACCAGAAGTCGCATGGTGTCAGATCCTTCTGACAAGGTGGAGGAGGACCCACAGCTGCCTTTTACGAGCCTGGCTTTCTGCCCTGAGGTACTCAGTGGCAGCATGCACAGTGCTTTGGATCACACTTCATAAAGACACGCATGAAAGAGAACATCCAGAACTGCTTCTGAAAGTCACCAGAGTGGTGGGATTAATGTTTCTCAAGTGCGAGGCAGGATTTTGATTCTCGGTAATATGTCTTTTACTGAAAAAAAAATCTGAATGTTCACTGAATATTTTGGTTACTCATGTTAACTACATTTTCTGATTTATACCCTAGAGGGAACATAATGTGGGGGAAAGAGACTTAGTTTTGGGAAGACAGAAATAAATGTTCAGGAAAGTCCAGGGCTGGCTCAGTGGAAGTCACTCTGGCGTGAGCCAAGGAGAGCATGGTATAGGGACACAGAGGCCTCCAGCGAGTGCAGCCTTCTTGGGCCAGAAATGGCTTCAGGCCAGCTTCCAGGACTGTCACACCGTCCTTGAATAGCTCCAGGCAGTGGGTGGTTGGAAGCACAGACTCTAGAGGCCACAGAATAGGGCACAATATTCTGGTTGTGCCAGCTGTGACCTTGGGAAGGATGTCCTTACTTCCTTAACTTCCCAGCCTGTTTCCTGCTCTATGGAATGGGAGCACTGAAATTCCATGAGGACAGGATTTTGTTGGTTTCTTTAGCTTTTGTTTTTTGAGACAAGGTCTCACTATATAGTCCAGACTGGTCTTGCACTCACTATGCAGTCCAGGTTGGCCTTAAACTCACAGTGATCCTCCTGGCTCACCTCCCAAGTGCTGGCATCACAGGGGTGTGCTACCACCCTTTGCCAATTTTGTCTGTTTTGTTCACTGACATCCAGCACTTAGCAGGCACTCAGGAGCCTTTGCAGAATGAACGGATGAATGACTAACGGAGCGGCAGTGAGGATTAAGATGATGCTTGGAGGCTGAGGCAGAGCACCTAGGATTAACAACAGCGTGCAAATGTGCACACAAACCCTGTCTCTGCCTGGCTCAGGTCCGGACACCTGGCCCAGTCCTTGCTCCATGTGATGATGTCAAGCAACCTTGCTCCCTATCATTCCCAGCCAACGCTGGACGGAAGGAGGCACAGTGTGGGTCCCAGGCTGGAACTTGAGCCACTCACCTTGTGGTGCTGGCCGTGAATTGCGAAGTGTAGCATGATGAGGTAATAACTGTTGCCAGAGGGCTTCATGTGGAACAGGAAGCGGTGGATGAAGTATTCAATGAGGCTCCAGAGAAACATCCCCAGCACAAAGAGGCCAGGGAACATGGATTCACGCACCACCACGGGGTACTCTGTGGAGAGCAAGAGAGGCATGGTCAGGGGATCTCTGTCCCCCCAGGTAGGCTGGGAGCTGATGCTCTGGTCCAGAAGTCATGGAGCCAGGCCAGGACTGTAGGAGGCACAGCAGTGGCCAGATGCTGGGCCCCACTGGAGGGGGGACCTTGTCTTGGCAAGGGGACAATCCCAATAAAGCCAGAGATACATTAGATTACTTATGGCCATCCGTAAGTGATTTGGATATGAACCAATCCAAATGGAAGGGCAGGAAAACCCAAATGCAGACTTCTCAGAGGAGGAGCCTCTGAGAAGATAGGAGAGGGCTGCTTATCAGCCTGAACCAAGGAGCAGCCTGAGGGAGATGTGACTGTCTTCAAGAGACAGGTGACTGAGAGCCAACTCTCTGATGACAACCTGCAGTGGTCCTTGCATTTCTCCACTTCCTTTTCTTTTTGCAGTTTTTTGAGACATTCTGAACTCACTTTGTGGTTCAGATTAGCCTTGAGCTCACTATGTAGCCTGGACTGGCCTTGAACTCCACAGCGATTCTCCTGCCTCAGCCTTCCAGAGTGCTGGGATTACAGGCATGTGCTACCATAACCAGCCTCAGATTTTAATTCTGGTACCACCCAACTCAGATTCAGTGGTTCTTATTGTATCCTGAACTATGCATCAGTGCAGTCAGCTGATGTGACTATGTCCCCTCTCTGGCTCCATCCTGGAAACTGCTTTTGTCTCTAGGTGGAAGCCTTGAGCCTCCACCTGTCCTCATCCCTGACTCCAGCTATGCCCCACAGCCTGTTGACTCCCAGAGCTACATGGCTTGCCCCTGGCCGTTTCTTCCCCAGGTCCACAGCACTCAGCTTAAATTGACAGATGCCCAGTGAGACCAATCCCTTTCCTTCTCCCCTCTCACTCCCACCCTTCCTGTGAGGTCCCCTATATACACAGAGACCAGAGGAGCCAGCTCAGGTCAACCCCACCCCAAGGCCATCAGCTTTGTCAGTTCCACCCCCTTAGCTCTGGCCAAGGGAAAGAAGCCACAGGGGTGCCCCACCCCATTCACATCCAAGGTCCAGAATCCCTAAATTCCTGGAATGCAAAGCAGAGCAGTAGCTGGTAGCTGCCAGGGCATGGGGAAGTGGGGAATAGGGAGCCACCGCTGTTCCCCAGGCGTGGGTGGGGCTCTTCTGGGGTGAGGAGGATGCTTTGGAATGAGACAGTGGTGTGGCTGCACAGCATTGGGGATGTACCGAAGGGTGCTGAGTTGTTCACTTTACTATGGTTACTTTTTTTTTTTTTTTCCATCTCTCACTGTTTCCTAACTATGGTTACTTCTGCTGGGTGTGGTGTGCACGCCTGTGACCCCAGCACCCTGGGAAGTGAAGGCAGGAGGATAGTAAGTTTGAAACCACCCTGGACAATTTAGTGACTTAGTAAGACCCTATCTGAAAATAAAAACAAAAAAGCTAGGGATGTGGCATGTAGCTCAGCACAAAGGCCCTGGGGTTCAGTCCCCTGTAGGAGCCAACATGCCACATGGCCAAGTGCCTTCTTATCTACAAAGCCCCAGCTCCCTCCAGTCAGGCTCCAGCTGGGTTAGGTTCTGTCACCTCAGGCCCGCTGCCTCTCCCTTGTGTACCAGGTGCTGGCACAGTGGTTTTGCTGGCTTCTCTTGTGCATATGCAAGATTATACGGTGAGACTAATATCGGATATGATAATATTTCCAGAAGTCCCACTCTTATACATCTCTTGTTTTTGTGTGCATGGTTTGGTTTTTGTATTTTTTGGAGCCAAGGTCTTGCCATGTAGTTTAGGCTGGCTCTCAATTCACTAGGCAGCCCAGGTTGGCCTCGAACTAGTGCTGATTTTGCTGCCTTGGCCTGCTGGTGGCAGAACTACAAGCGTGGGCCCTGTACCCATCTCTGGGAATTCGAGCTTTGGACTGAGGTCTTCCCTTGGCTTGCACTGCTTGCTATCACCTCAGCTCTTCAGCATTCACTCCAGGGTGTCCTTTGTACAGCAGGTGCACCTCGACCCTGCCCAGTGTCCCATTATCTCACTTTGAGGGCTCTGAGTAAGGCCCATGTCCAGGTGAGGCGCTGCAAAGCGAGGGAGGCACAGCGAGCGTTGCTTCTGGCACCACACAGCTGGCAAAACGAACCCTCCTCCCGGGCCCCTTATTGCGCAGGCGCATTGCAGCCCTCCAATCACCTCCCACCGTGCAGGAAGGCCCTCTCCTATAGGTCAAGCCTCTGCCCGCCCCCTCACTCCAGCATCACCCCGGCTGCCCATCCGGCCGGAGCTGGTACTGAGTGGCATCTCGGGAGGAATTCGGCAGAGGGATCGGGGCCAAAGCTTCAGCTTCCCCTTCCCCCTCCGGCCGCCAGTCCCGCGGCGGTGCCACTGTTGGTGATTGTTAGAGCCACGCCGGGGACAGTGGGCGATTCAAAGAGCAGCCTCCCAGCCCCGCCCTGGCTGTGCCTGAGCGTCTTCCGCGCGGGCAGTGGGGAACCTCGGCTCTAGGGCGTGCCCGGAGCAGCGCTGGGCTGGACCGGGCTGGGCCAGGCTGGGCCGGGCTGGGCTGCGCTAGGCTAGGGGTTTCCTGAAGCCTGTGCAGTTCCCATCAGATGAGGTTGCGATGCTTTAGCCATGACTATTTTTGGAGGTGGTGGTGGTGTGGGGCTGGTGCTAGGCAGGCATTCTATCACTGAGCTACGCCCATCCCACTTGGAGTGTGGCTCTATTCCTCACTCTGGTTTTATTTATTTTTAAAGTTGATGGATAAATTGAATGTGGTACCTCATTCCTACAGTCTCAGCTACTTGGTAGGCTGAGACAGGAGGATTGCAAATTGGAGGCCAGCCAGAGCAATTTAGCGACTCTGTGACACCTTATATCAAAATAAAAAATGAAAAGGACTGGGCATGGTGGTGCATGCCTCTAATTCCAGCACTCTGGAGGCAGGAGGATTGCAAGTTCAAGGTAAGCCTGGACAATTTAGTAAGACCATGTTTCAAAATAAAAAGTAATGAGGGGCTGGAAGTGTAGCTCAACTTGAGGGCCCTGGGTTTAATCTCAGTGTCTCACACACATGCACGCACAGGTAACACATACATACCTACAAGTCAGATGTCAGGTGTGTATGTGATGTTTAAAGTAAGCCCACCTTTGGAATGACCGAGTTTCCTCAGCTCCGAGAAGGAATTAACAATACCTTTCCTATGGGGCTGCACACGGCCTGGCCCTATGGCTTGGGGACGCTTTGGGACTCTTACACTGTAATCTACACCTCATCCGCAGTGAATCTCCTGACAAAGACGCCCAGGCCCCACCTTTTCTGACACAAGGCTCAGTGAGAAGCGACATCCTTTCATTGCTGTGCCACTTGGCAAAACGACTTTGTTTAGTTTATGCTCATGGGTTGCTGGGGTTTGTACCCATGTGGGGTAGGGTGAGAGCCTGACAGAATTTTTCTTTCCACAGGCCTCACTTAGAAGTGTGTGTGTTTGAGACAAGATCTCACTATGTAGTTCAGGCTGGCATTAACACACTGTGTAGCTCAGGCTGGCCTTTAATTCACAGACATCCTCCTGCCTCAGCCTCTCCAGTGCTGGGATTATGGGCATGACTGCCACACGTGACTCGATCAGAATTGTCTGAGGTGTGGTCTGGGGATCTGTACTCTTTGAAATCTAGGACCAGGGCAAACATGGGTCTCCTGCCTCCACAATGGCTCCCTGGAAGGCGTTTAGGAAAGAACCTGGCATTACCTGATGTGAGCGACTTGAAGAGCCGGACGTTTCCCTGGGTGAAGATTCCGTAGTAGGACCAGCTCAGGTACAGCACCAGGGGCACCCAGGTGATGGGGACACTGTACCTGCAAGGACCACCAAGGTGAGAGAAATGCATGGGCTGTGGCTCAACACAGCCCAGCTTTCCTAAGGGCACACATCTCAGTGAGAGAGGGGACAGCAACACTAAAGCAGATGTAGAAGTATGTAGCCACCTGAGGTCAGCGTGGCACTGGTGTGGGGGACTGGGGAACAGAAAGGACAGTCCTTCTGCCCCTGCCTCTGAGGTGAATCACTGGAGAGCCGTGGGGGTCTCTGCACAGTTGGGTAGACACTGCCCTCTTGTGGCCAAGGAGCGAATTGAAGGCAAATTCTTTACATGAGTGTTAAGAGGCTGCTAAGCCCGCCAGGGAGTCAGATATGGAGGAGGGATGGCCTTTAAAGTGGTTTCCGGCTATATGTGGGGTTGTCTTCCACTCATAGACAAAATCATACACAATAAAGGATTACCCCTATGGCATGTCTGGGCCTTCCTGCGAACCCCTAGGGAGGAACCCTGTTGCCCCAACCCCTTCTAGATACACCGGGCACCATTGGGAGACGGAGACAGCCTGGGCCAGACTGTGGGACTCACCAGACTGTCTTGGATAGGCTCTCCATGAAGTCGGACTGGAAGAGGCGGATGGGCCTGCTCACTGGCTGGTGGACCCACTCGTGGTACTTCTCTCCCAGCTGGCCCACCTGCCACAGGAGGGGCTTCTTCCAGTCTACCAGGTCCTGCAGGGGACAAGGAGGCCCTTGATATTCTTGCCTCCCCAGGTTCTGTTCCCTGGCTCCCGCTAACAGCATTCCCCAGCTCATGTAGCCTGTGTGGGGTACCTGCCTCCCTCCCTTGGGAGTGACCCCAGTCCTTGTCACAGCCCCAGCAACAGCCTGCATGAGGGTTCAGCTGGCACCCAGGAGGCCACAGCCAGCTCTGGGGAATTAGAAGCCTGGGCTGATGGGTCTTGGTGTTGGCCTGGTAATTTGCTCATTCATTCAAAAATCTGCTTAATGTTTGTGTATGTGTGCACGTGTGTTCATATCTGTAAATGTGACTGCTTGCGTGTGAATGGCAGAGGCTGGAAAGAGTCAGTCATCAGGGATGTAAGAGGCCACCTTTGGTTCATGGAGGTCAGTGCTCAGTCAGCATCAATCTGGGCTACACATCCTGGTAGCATTTACTGTGTGGCCTTGGGAAAATGACGTGGCCTTTCTGAGCCGTTTCCCTGGCTATGCAATGAAAATAATAGTAATGGTATCTGCCTGAGTGGTAGTTTAGTGGTGGTGCAAGGCAGGATACTGGTACCAATGTGCAGGTGTAAGGTGGCTGAGAAGGGCTTTGCAGATGATCCGTGATTTGTTCACGTCACATAGAAGGTTTGGAGAAGAGACAGAGTGAGGTGGGCACAGTGGAGGCGAAGGTGATGTCAGTCTATCTGGTAGTTTGTTATTTTTAAGACATGGATTTGGGGCCAGGGATATAGCTCAGTGGCATAAGCACCTGCCTGGCAAGCACAAAGTCCTGAGTTTGATTCCTGGTTTAAACAAAACAAAACAAAACAAAGCAAACAAGATACAGATTTGCTGTGTATTCCAGCCTGGCCTTGAACTTACTATGTACCTCAGGCTGGCCTTGAACTTATAGTGATCATCCTGCCTCAGCCTCCCAACTGTTGGGATTACAGGTCTGCACCACCATGTCTGGTTTATATTTGGGGCCCTGCCAGGTTTTAGACAGTGAACACTTTGTACCTGTCCAGAGCTGGCTGCACCCTCCAGCCCCCAAGGCAGGCTGAACACAGAGCCCAGGGGCACTCAACTCATAGTAGATGTGGGGAGGAAACAGGAGAGACCTTATCTGTATCAGTGACATATTTGTCTTATCTTTGAACTGTATCTGTGCTTGTCCTAATGCACAGGATACATGAGTACATTTGCACTTCCACATGATGGATTAAAATGGACACAGAGCAGAGAATGTCCTCAGCAGGTTTAACTAACAGGGACACAGATTGAAAGAGCCTGGAGGCTGCATCTTTAAGCCTTAAAGATTTCTGATGATGCAGTGAACTGGTGGATTAAAAATCAGGAACAAACTTGGAGCCAGGGAATGACCTTCACAGCCTGGCTCTGCTGTTGGTCAACGTTGAGGTTTTGAACAAACATCTTCCTCTCTTAGGGGCCCAACCCAGCACCCCAGCTGCAGTGAGGCTCACACACACACACACACACACACACACACACACACACACACACACACACGAGAGCGTTCCTGGAAGCTGCTTCTGTTGGCTCAGCCTGGCAGGTCTCGGAGCCCTGCTGAAGTGAAGCGGTGCCCTAATTCAGTTTACGGCCACTTTCTGCTTCTTAAACTGGAAAGTAACCCAGGGGTGTCTGGAGCTCCTCACACTCCAGCATCAGCCTAACCGACCTGGACATGGCTCCCTGCCTGATGCTTGCACCCTTGTGCTCTGCCCCTGGGCTCACAGCAGCTGGAGTCCTCGCATATGCGCTCCCCTGGGTCCCCCAACATGAACCGCGTGCCCTACCACTGCCACCACCAGAGAAAAGCAGCAGAGGCCCAGCTCAAGGTCTGTGTCTGCACTTTACCTGGCAGTGCGCTGCCCTGCAAAGCCTGCCCTCGAAGCTGCCCAGGTTCTCAGGCGAGGGTGCAGCCCTGTGCTGGCTGAACTGCCACAGGGACCCCATGCTCACAGGGCACGAGTGGCTCTGAGCGTTTTAGGCAGAGGAAATCATTCACTCTTCGCCTTCCCCAGCTAGGCAAATGTCCTTGTTGTCTGTCACTTTGCAGGTCTGCCCTGATTTTCGCAGATGTTAATGTTTGCGGAGTCTTTTTCTATTCTTTCATGCTGCATGTATCTTGATAGTGTAGTCCTCTCTGTCTTTTTGTCACTATGTCATTTAGGCTGGTCTTTTTTTTTTTTTTTTGTCTTTTTCCTTTTTATCGGTACCGGGGATCGAACTCACGACCGCCTGCTTGCACCGCTGAGCTAAACCCCCAGCCCCATTTAGGCTGGTCTTAAACTCATGTTGTAGCTCAGGCTGGCCTCAAACTTGTAGCAATCTCTGTGCCTTATCCTCCCTCGGGACGGGATTACCAGGGTGCATCATCACACCCAGTTATAGTGCATCTCTTTCAGACAGCATACAGTTGGGTCTTGATTTTCTTTTTTAAAAATATTATTGAGATGCTAGAGTATAGCATCGTGAGGAAGACAGGAAGGAAGGGAGTCCCCTGGACCCAGAAAGAATCTGAACCAGAACTGCTGCCAGCTTCCTCCAGCAGCTCCTGGCTGGGTGCAGACCGGTAGAAACTGCTTGGACTGTAGGGAGCCCGGTGAGTCTGGTCTCAGGCAGGCCTGCTAAGGTTATCTACTACTCTGCCACAAAGCAACGGCTGGCTTGCTGGGATACAGTGGCACCATTCTGGCCTCTGTCTTCACAGACTGCTAGTGAACCAGAGAGAATCTTGAAAGTGGATTGTGGGTTTTCGTTTGTTTGCTGGTTTTGTTTTTTTCTTTTCTTGTTTGTTTTATTCAGTTTGGTTTTTTATTTCTTATTCTGTGGTGTTCCTCCCCCCTCCCCCCCCGTACTGGGGATTGAACTCACGACCTTGTACTTGCCAGGCAGACGCTTATGCTGCTGAGCTAAATCCCTGGCCCATCTGTTTGGTTTTTTAATAAATGTGAGAGTGGTTCCTGTCCTCTTTGTGGGTGTGGTTCTGATTTGTTCTACCTTTTATCTCTTCCATCTCTTTTTTTTCAATCTTCTGCACAGCTTCCCCAAGTTGGCAAGACCCATCTTTGCCCTCAAATCTTACTTGTAATCTCTTTCTCCTTTTCCACTTCTCTATTTTCTCTTTAATCCATTCTAAATTTTAACCCAGAGGGCAAAATCGACATATTAAAGACTTACATATTACATGTAGTTATCTGGTTTGTTTTATAGTTTGTTATATAATCACAAATCTAGTTCATACTGTTAAAAGTTGCAGATTAAGGGTTAGCTCAGGGGCTAGGGATTTAGCTCAGCGGCATAAGTGCCTGCCTTGCAAGCAGGCAGTCGTGAGTTCGATCCCTGATACCGATAAAAATGAAAAAGACAAAAAAAAAAAGGGGTTAGCTCAGTTGTTTTATGGTCTGTGTTTGATGCTATTGGTACAACTGTAGCCAAAATTGACATAATTGTCCTAAACAGCTGTTGGTCCTGGTGTTCCATGACTGAGATTAATTAAGGGTCACAGAAAATACTGTGGCACAGCGATAAAGAACCAGGGACCAGGCCAAACAAGCAACAACTTCTCATCTCCAACAAACTGAAGAGGTAAATTCTTTCAACAGACTCAAAACCCAAAAACCAGCTATACCTAGAAGATACCTCAGAGAAGTAATCATCATCTATGTGTCCTAAATAAAACCAATAAAGCAATATACCACAGGCAACTTACAAGCATCAGCCCAAGAATTAAACTAAAAAAGAAATGAGAAGACACTTAAACAAGATGCAATCCCAGACATCCCGTTCACCAAAGGCAGACATAGGGGGCAACGAACTGGGACAATCTGAAAGCCCCCCACCAGGTCTCTCTGAAGTAGAAATAACAAAGCAATTGAATGAGGCTCTGGAAAAAATAAAATCAGAAATAATCTCTCAGATAACTACAGTGATTTCCCAAATACACACCGTTTTTAGTGACAGTAGAGCAGACACAAACAAAAACATAGAAGAGCTTAAGCAAATTATGGAAGTGCAGCATAGGAAAGAAATGGAATGCATAAAGCAGATTCAAGCAGATACCCAGGAGAATAAAAACTCCACTAAGTATTCAAAGCAGATTCTGCCAATGTGAGGTCAGGCTCTCAGATATTGAAGACAGGCTTGCAGTGAGGGACCAGGAAAAGAAAGATTTCTCAAAATTAGCAAAGCACCATGAGAAATCAATCCAGCAGCTGCTAGATGAGACAAAGAAGAATAGCGTAAGATTGATTGGAGTCGATGAACAAGCAGGAGATACCACAAATGACATTAAAACACATTCACAGACATCATGACAAAAAATTTTCCTGGTAGAGAAAAAGAATTTGACATACAAATAAGTGAGGCATATAGAATTCCAATTAAAATATAATTAATCCAGTTTACTTGTACTGATTTTTAAAGTTAACATATATATATATATATATATACATATATACATATATATATATATATATATATATATATATATATATTTTTTTTTTTTTGTCTTTTTCTTTTTTATCGGTACTGGGGATTGAACTGATGACTGCCTGCTTGCAAGGCAGGCGCTTATGCCGCTGAGCTAAATCCCCAGCCCCAAATTAACATATATTGGCCTTAGTTTTCTGTCTAATCGATCCCTGCCTTTTGTATTTACTTACTTATTTTTGGGTCCCAGGAATCAAACTTAGGATCTTATGTTTGTCAGGCAGGTGCTTGTGCCACTGACTATATTCTTGGCCCCACAATCCCTGCCTTTTAAATTGGAGTGTTAAGGCTATACATTGTTGGGTTTTTTTTTTTTTTTGGTCTCTCTCTCTCTCTCTCTCTCTCTCTCTCTCTCTCTCTCGTCTTTCCTCTCTCTCTCTTTCTTTTCTTTCTTTTCTTTTCTTTTCTTTTCTTTTCTTTTCTTTCTTTTTTTGGTACCAAGGATCAAACTCACGATCTTGCACTTGCCAGGCAGGCACTTAGCCACTGAGCTATATCCCTGGCCTTTTTTGGTCTTTATGAGACAGAGTCTCACTATGCAGTTCAGGCTGGTCTTGAGCTCACTTTGTAGCCCAGGCTGGTTTCGAACTCACAGTGATCCTCCTGCCTCAGCCTCCCAAATGCTGCGATTACAGGTGTGTACCACCACGCCCAGTTTAGGCTATTTACATTTAATGTTGGAATTGGTTTATCTTCTTGCAGCTTCCTGTCCTCTTTCGTTTTTGTCATGTTTGTATTGCTTAAAAACATTCTACATTAAAAAAATTCTATATTATATCCTCTATTGGTTTTTGGCTGTGTCTTTTTAAAAAATCACTCCCTCCATAGTTGTTCTTTTTTTTTTTCGGTACTGGGGATCGAACTCATGACCTTACCTTGCCAGGCAGATGCTTACACTGTTGAGCTAAATCCCTGGCCATAATATGCATTCTTATCACTGTCTCAAATTTTTTTTACACTTTATATATTGTACTTTTGCACGTCACACATGACACCCTGTGCCTGCCTGCCTGCATTTCATTCATGCATTTCATTTGGTCTTAGCTACCTTAGGCAGCCAACATTTCCAGTAACAGCACAGAGGAGTGGCCAGGTAGGGCCCTCTCTCCACCTAGCAGTGGTCTCCACAGATCCTCAGCTGTTGATTCCTTTTGCCCTCATTTTGTACAGCAAGTAGCCATCAGCACAGACTTCATTAGTTTAATTCAGTTGAGCCCTAGGAAGAGATGTCAAGCATGGCCACCAGCCTGAATCTCACACCCTACCATGATGGACCTAGAGTGAGAGGGGAAGGCTAGAGCTGAGTTGTACAGTGCAGTCCACAGGAGTAGAGGGACGGAGCCCTCCACAGGCTGTTGGATGTGATTTCAGTGACTCCCTGGTTAGACCGGCAGGCTCTGGCCACTTGTACACAGAGCAGCCCTGCTGGTGGCTGTGTCCAGCCCAGGGAGGGTCACGGTTCTCTGAGGGCTGAGGAAACCCCTTGGAGAACCCCAGCAGGGCTGTGTGCTCTCGGGGGGCTCAGTTCCACTGTTCCAGAGGAAATAGAGCAAGCCATGCATATAGGTACAGAAATCCAGGCCCTCTCATTTCTTCCCCATTTCAGAGGTGCGTATACTGAGGCCCAAGAAGTTAAGTCCCCTGTGATGAAGATAGTTATCTAGGAGTGGCGGCCTGTACCTTCTGCCCAGCATGTAGCACCATTGGCACAAACTCCCAAGAGTTGGCTCTTGGCTGGCTGTTTGACCTGGGCACCTGGCCTTGGCACAGCTGCCACATGCATGGGCAAAATGTCCTTTCCCAGCCTCTTCCAGTCCTGGTCACTGAAGGAGAGCATGTCAGCTGGGTGCTTACAGATTGGGTGCTTCTCACTCACCAGTCATTTCCACTATGGCAGCCAGAAAGTGGGTTTGAGAAGCACAGGCTCCTCCCCCAACTCTATCCCCTCTCCCCCGCTATGCCAGGAATGCAGCTGGCAGGCACTGGCAGGGGGAAAGGGCAGCCTGCTTCCCCGGGTGGGTGGAGGGCCTGCAGCCAGGGTGGGAGGGGGCCACCCTGCGTGTTCCCTTCCCCTCCCCAGGTCCTCCCTGCACTGGGATCAAGTAGCACAGCACACATCTCTGGTGCAGCCCCAGCTCAGGAGCAGTGCTTCTGCCCAAGGGACCATGCGTAGGGACAGGGGCACTGCCTGGTGCGAGTGGCTCCTCCCACTGCCACTGCCTGTAGCCTAGGCAACTGTGGAAACCAGCATCTACCCACAGCCCAGAGCGCACGGCACCCAGCAGCTTCTGAGTGGTGCAGAGGATAGGAAGCAGCCCCCCAGGTGGGGAGAAAGCAGGTGCCCCAAGAATTATAGTTCCTGTTTCCTGGGCTCTGATCTCCTGTCCCAAGCCTTAGTGTGGAGACAACTTCAACCTCATTTTACAAATGAGGGTCGGACTCTTGGGCATAGTTCAGAGCCACAGCCAGGAGATCTCAGGCCAGCTGAACCAGCCCTGCCCACGGACCCCTCAGTGCAGAGGCCGGGGTATGAGGTCTGGTACAGTAGGGCCAGCCAGGAGGGGCACTGGTGGTCTTCAGGGGGTGCTGCAAGCCTGGCCTGCGCAGTCCAGCTGGGGTCACCTCAAGTCGGTAAAGGCAGTTCTGGGCCATCTGTCTCCTGTGCTGGTGAGTTGGTGGCTGGGCAGGTGGCAGGGAGTCCAGGGGTGCACCAAGCCAGCAACCACAGCCTCAAATTCCATCCTTCCCTGGAGGCAGATTTGTCATAAAGGCCTCTTCTGATCCAGGTGCCACTGTCCTGAGCGCCCTGTGAGTAATCTAAGGCCCCCAAAGGGTTCAACTCACAGGGCCAATATCGACCGGTTGGCCAGGCTCCGGGGACAACTGGAACTGGCCCTGGTGCCAAGGGCTCTGAGCGCAGTGTTGCACAGAGGCGGAGACTGTGAGTCCTGGAGCTGCCCCTGGCTGGGCGGTTCTCCTTGTCCCCAGGGAAGAGGAACAGGGAAGGAGAGGGCTGGGCAGCTGCCACGGGTTGGGCTGCTAACCTGCCTCCAAGTGACTTTGGCAAAAGACTTAAACTCTTCCTTATTCATTAAATCTGGATAATCCTCATTTCTTTGAATGCATTTCAAATGCTTGGCTCTTGTTCAGGGAAGGACTCAGTAAAGAAGCGTTAATTCAGTGCTAATTATGCTGCTCAGAGCAAAGTGGGCTGGGATCCTGGGAGAACCCTTCACTCCCCACTTTACTGTCATGGTTCCAGGGAGGTGGGTGCCCAAATGGGAAGGGTGGTGAGGACTCCCAAGGGAGGGTGTTGAAAAGAAGGCAGTGAAAGGGGCAGAAAGGCAGTTGGGCCAGTGGGCCCCACCGTGATCTTAGCTACTCAGGAGGCTGAGGCAGGAGGATTGAGACTCCAAGGACAGCCTGCCCAATTTAGTCGGATCCTGTCTCAAAATGTAGTTCGGTGGGTTCAATCCCTAGTGCTGAAGACAGACAGACAGAGACAGAAACAGAGGCAGAGACAGAAAAACAGAGACAGACGCATGGGGCCTGTGTGCCCAGAGGCTAAGAGGAATGTGGCCTGGCACAGACTAGGTTCCACAAGAACCCAGCAAGATATGTGGGAGCTGGATTCTGGTCCCAGAGTGTCCTGCCCCGCTGGGTGAAGGAGGATGTGATTTAGAAATGGCTCTAGTAAAATTCCACAGCGCCTGGTCTCGGATGGCATCTGGGCTCTGAGCAGGGCGGGCGCCAGGTGTGCTGCTTCTCCTCTCTGTGGCCCTTTTTGATGCTCTGACCCCACCAGGCATGCACCCCACACTTTCCTCTCTTCCCAGCATGCCCCGCCCTGCTCCTAGCTCTGGGGGCCTCCCCTGCAGCTCTCCTGGCCTGTCTCTTCCCTCTGAGGGGCCTCAGATTGCCCATGTGGCCAAAGGAGACAGGAGAAGGACAGAGGACTCTTTTTTTTGGAAAAAGGAGAGGAAATGGAAGGGAGGGGAGGGCCAAGGCTCAGCTCTCTGCTGCCTTTCCTCGGGGCCTTGGTTGGGGAGACCCGCCCCCTCACAGGGACAAAGCGTGTGTGATGGAAAGTACATTGTGTGGGAAGGTGAGTCCTGGTCTGCTTCCTGGGGTGCCGGCCAGGAGCCAGGCCATGGGCAGGGGCGCCTGTCCCCTCTGGGCACGGGTGAAGGTGAGACAGCCTGGCACCTGCTTCCCCCTGTGTCATGCAGTGACAGGCAGAGGGTGGTCAGTCAGGCTTGGGGAGGAATCTTCCCCAGAGCAGGATGGCAATGGGGGTGGGGACACCGCTGTCCCCAGCCAGGCTTAGACACAGCCCCTCCCTGCCAGGACAGTTTTTCCTGCCAGTCTGCCCCTGTGGCTGCAACAATGGCTCAGTGCTGGGTAGCTTTGTCTTTCCAGTATTTTCTTTCCTTTTTGTTTTTGAGACAAGATCTTGCTGTGTAGTCCAGGCTGGGCTTGAACTCACAATGTAGCCCAGGCCAGCCTCAATCTCATGACAATCTTCCTGCTGCAGCCTCCTGAGTGCTGGGATTATAGGTGTGTACCTAATCCCCGGCTTCTTTCTAGTCTTCAAGCCCCAACCTATGGCCACAGGTGCTGTCCTCAGAGACCCTTCTCTGTAGCTCCTGCTGGTGCTTTCTACCCACAGCTGCAGTGGACTCCTGGCCTGTGCTCTTTCCCAGACCCTCCTCTACTCCCTCTGAGCCTTCCCTGTTTGGTGTAAGGCGCTGGCCCTGCCGGTTCCCAGGGTCTTTCACTCAAGGTGGCTTCTCTTTTATCCTGCTACATGCAAAGTAAACCTGCGCCCTCCGTCCGAACTGCCGGAGGAGCCTGTTTTTTATGCTAAGACCCTGTTTCAGTCTCTGGACTGAGCATGCCTCCTTTCATTGGCTTTTGATTTCCTCTTAGTCACTGCTTTTCTGCAGAGGACAGGGCACAGAATAACCTTGTAGTTTCTCAAGCTGGGAATCCCATGGTGGGTATGGTCCTCCTAGAAGCAGTGGCAATCCCATGTGACAGTGGCCGTCACTAAGTCCTGGGGTCAGGCCCTCGAGACCCCTGGGCAGAGAGGCCAGCAAGCAGTCAGCTGTGTGAAGCCCCCGGCCCCCACCCATTTCCCCTGGTTGTCTGTGTTACCAGAAGTTTTCAGTAGTCACCTTGTGTGGTCAGAACTGTTTGGGGGGCTACAGCGAGGGGGCGAGGGGCTGTCTCTTTTCTGTGCCTCTGGTGCCATGGTAGGTAGAGGACATAAAGGCCTGGCATTCTAGATATGCATATTTGTAGGATGGTGCCATGACCCAAGCCGGAGGGATCCTACCTGGGACCCCCAGCTGCTCGGGGCTCCTTCACAACACCCAGGGTCTGCCCCGAATCTGCTCACCCAGAGCAGCCCTTTGGGGTTCTGCATAGCTGGTGGCTTCTCCCAGATGCAGAGCGTGGCTGCTGCCCAGTTCTGCCCAGCCCTGGACCTGCCAGTGACTGTCTGGGGTGATGGCAGGGCCGGGCCAGCCCTGCTGACCTGCTCATCATCCCCTCCCAAGCTTTGAGAGGCCCCTTATTCCCTGGGGTGCTGGGGGGCTGACTCCATGCAGACACTCTTGCTCTCGCATCAGCAGGGACCCTTTCCTCGGCTTCCCTGGGTGCAGGTCATGAATGGTGCACATCCTCGGCCCCACATCCTCTCCTATCTGCAGTGCCCGCATCACCACCCTGCTTCACGTTGGGCCAGCTACCTTGTCCCAGTCCACCACTTTGAGCCTCGGTTCCATCTCAGGGTCCATCTTCGGAGTTTCTGCAGAGGCTGCGGCCCCATTCTCCACGGGCTCCTGGAGGGAGAAGGTAGAAGGGGGGCTGTTGAGAACAGATGAGGGAAGAGAATGGAGCCCCGACCCCCAGCACCTCGAGAGGCCGAGGCTGGAGGATCCCAAGTTCTCAGCCAGCCCAGGCAACTTAGCAAGACCCTGTCTCAAAATTAAAAAAATAATAATAATAAAAGGTCGGAGCATGTAGCTCAAAGGCCTTAGGGGTTGATTCTCAGTACTGAACGAAGAGACAGAGAGAGAGATCCAAGCTGCTCTGGTGGTGGTGGGGAAGCCAGGAATGGGGAGCTCAGGGGTAGGGCTAGGTGGGTGGAAACCCAGGACTCTGAGTCCTTTTGAAGCCTGAGGGACACTGATGTGGGTGTCATTGTCCTTTGTACTTTTCTTTCCTCATTTAAAACAAAAAAACTGCAAGCATAAGAGGCAGAAAGATCTGGGAAAGAACAAAACTGGCTGGCAGATGGAGACAGTTAGTGGTGACATCACTGGGAAAAAGAGCTGCTGCCTGTCTCTCTCCAAGGCTCAGACAAAGCCCTTCACCGGCTGGCCTGAGGGCGTCTGGTGGGGCTCCTCGCCTCACTCTATCCTTGGTCAGTCAACAGATTCCAGAGGTCACAGGCTGGACTTCTAGGGCCACCGTGTGCTCAGGAAAGGAGCCCACGGGCTTCGAGGTTAAGTGGAACTGCGGAGGAGGCAGTCAGAAGGAAAAGGGAGGTGCTGGGAGGGTCCCAAGGCCCTGCGCGCTGCCTCTGACATCATGTGGGCTGAGGCCAGGTGGGACGACAGAGCATTGCTCTCTCCTCGCTCCGGGAGTGGGATTCCAGTTTCTGTGTCAGAGTCTGACCGGAAGCTCTGCTGCCACTTGTGACACATTCCCCAAAGTGCACATGGTGCCATGTTGGCAAATCCATGACTCCCTACGCGGAAAGCCTTTCCCCGTATTTCCAAACTCCTCATCTATTGTACCCCCTCAGTAGTCCATTTCCCTGTAGCCAGAAGTGATGCTCCGCCATCTTCTAAACATGGCTTACATCACCTGCCAGGATGAGGACCATGTTTCCTCCACACCTGCTCCTTTCATCTCCCTATCGACTGCAAGGAGTAGGTGCAACATTATTCCCTTCTTACAGAGGGGGCTCCTAAGCAGGGAGCGATTCCACAGCTAGTGAGGCTCTGAGCCAGCAGTCAGACTCTAGAATATTCTCTTTCCCATCATGCTCTTCTTCTCTAGCCATGGAATCCAGAGAGGGTCTCTTCATTTTCAAACCTTTAAAAAAGTCAGACTGATATGCACATAACTACCCACTGCTTCAGTTGGTATTTATAATTTCTTTTGTTTTCTTTTTTTTGTACCAGGGATTGAACTCAGGACCTTGTACTTGCCAGGAAAGTGTTTGAGCCATTGAGCTAAATCCTTGGCTAGTATTTATAATTTTCTTATCTCTGGTTGATTTCAAATATTTTGGTAATTATCTTTCTTGTCTAATGACATTATAGATCCAGTAACATTATCATCAGCAAAATAGCTGATTATTATCAGCAACATTTCATAAACAAGAGGCAATTCAGTATCCAATTGCAACTGGGTGTGGTGGTATGTGCCTACAATCTCAGGATTTGGGAAGCTGAGGCAGGAGGACTGATGTGACTTTAAGGCTAGCCTGAGCTGCATAGTGAAACCCTTTCTCAAAAAGACAAGAACAAAAACAAAAACAAAACAACAAAAACCAAATATAAGGAAAGACATATTTTCAGAATAAAGGGCAGTTATAAGTGGGCGTAGTAACATATTTCTGTAATCCTAGCACTGGGGAGACTGAAGCAGGAGGATCAACAGTCCAAGCCAATTTGGGCTACAAAGTGAGGTCAAGGCCAGTTTGATCTATATAGCAAGACCCTACCTCAAAAAACCAAAATAAAAAAAATAAAATAAAATAAAGGCAGTTCTCCCTAAGGAATGGCAGTTGGCAACTTTATACCGACATACCAAAAAAAGTTTTACTTAAAGATATTTGTTTGTTTGTTTTTGGTCTTTTTTGAGACAAGGTTTCATGATAGGTTCAAACTGGCCCTTTGATCACTTTGTGGCCTGGGCTGGCCTCAAACTCTTGGTGACTGTTCTGCCTCAGCCTCCTGAGTGCTGAGATTACAGGTATGTGCTTAAAGATATTTCCTAATGTAGGAAATTGACACCCAGAGTTCTGTTTTATGCGCATTCCCTGCATGTCTCCTCGGTTCAAGCTGTGGACGTGGGCCTTTACAATCTCTCTGTAACAGGAAGTGGACCCAGTGTTCCCTTTGCCCCAAGTTGAAGACTTCATGTGAGAAATTACTCAAAACCTAGTTTCAGTGAAAGTGGAAACTGTTAAGTCTTTTTCATTCCATTGGAAATATTTTGGGAAACCGCACAGCTCTGTCGCTCCCTCCTGAGAGCCAGGAGACAGGAGAGTGGGGTCCCCAAGGTTCCCCGATGGGAGCAGAGTGCGATCCAGCTCAGCCGCTGAGGATGAGGAGGTGGACAAAGGGCCGCAGAACTGCGTGTGTGCGTGTGTGCACGTTATGTGTGTGTGTGTGTGCATACGTGTCTCCCCGCCCGACTCCCACTGTCTGCCGCCCAGCCTAATCACACCTCCACGTGCCTGGCCCACAGGGAGCAATGTCACCAGTGTTATCCTTTTGACAAATAAACCCTGGAGTCACCAGGAGCAGGTGCTTTCTGGGTGGCCCTGCAGGACCACATCCCTGCCTGGCACATGACTGAACACACTCCCATCAGGGAAGGAGACTCAAGGACAGGCAGGGCCAGTGAGAGGTTCATGCCACCAGCAGCTGAACCTTCTTAGGGACAAGTGAGTGTCCTCCAGTGCATGGCTCCCTGACTAATTTCCTCCACGTTCACTGTGAGACTCCATGAGCCGAGCATGGCGGGGTGCACCTGTAACCCCAGCACTACAGAGGCTGAGGCAGGAAGTTTAAGCCAGCCTGGGCTACACAGTGAATACAGAAAACAGATCCTGTCTCGAGCAAACAATAAACAAACAAAAAAAATACAAACCAAAAAGAGCTTCTCTGCATGTAGGTGATAGGTCACAGGTGGCGTGTCACCAAGGCAGTCACGCCACACCCACCCAGGCAGAATGGACCTTGTGCCCTTCCCCAGGGTTTAGTTGAACTGGACTCACCCTTGCATTCTGCAGGCAAACGTCATCCGAGAATTAGAAGTGTGTAAAGGTCACCCCGAGGAACGAGGGAACCCTAACTTTCAAAGGCTTTTACTGAAAGTTTCTTGGAAACTTCCACAATGCATTATTTAAAAGGCTCTTTTGAGCCTGGATGGGAGCCAAAGGGATCTTTTAAAAAAGTGTCAGGGGGCTGGGGATTTAGCTCAGCGGCGTAAAGTGACTGCCTTGCAAGCAGGCAGTCGTGAGTTCGATCCCTGGTACCGATAAAAACGAAAAAGACAAAAAAAAAAAAAAAAAAAAAAGTGTCAAAAAGACTCCCAAAGTGAAGGAACCATGTGTGCACTGCCGGTATCGGGAAATCACCTGAGAGACACCTTTGGACTGGATAAATTTCAGTGTCTGGTGAGGCTGATGAGTAATTTGGTGATCAGACTTATATTGGCTTTCACCAGAATGATGAACACGGACGTCAGTGAGAAAGCCTCACAGGAGTGCCTGACCCACCTGTGTCAGGTGACGGCTTCCTCACAGGGTCCACCTGAGGGATAGGAGACAGTCCCAGGGCAACCGGAAGGGTGCTGGAAGCCAGGGGCAATGGCCCAGGCCTGTAATCCCAGCACTCTGGCAAGCTGAGGCAGGGAGATTTTGAGTTCGAGTCCTGCCTGGGCAATTTAGAGACTCAGTTAGATTCTGTCTCAAAATTTAAAAAACAAAACAAAACAAGGCAAGCTGGAATGTGGCTCAGTGCAAAGCCCAGAGGTCAGATGCTCAGGGCTGTAAGCCTTTCTCTTGCTCCATATTTTACCTGTTGACTTTCCCCTAAGCTGGGTGCCCACCAGGAGGTCCTGGCAAAGGGCTGCTACTCAAATACTTGCTGAATGCTACACTCATGAGGAGTTAAGTGGCCTGCTTAGGTGGAAAGGCCATGGTGGGATGGTCAGGGTGCCAGGGAGAGAGCTGCCCTGGTGCCTTCCACAGCCTGAGTTTACATAGAAAGAAGAGGGCAGGTTCAAGAAGCCACCAGTGTGACCCGCCAAGATGGCACGGTGGTCACTGTGCATTTCCTGCCCAGGCCATTGAATGTGCCGGGCAATGTGGTAGGAGGGTAAGGGGGGCACTGTGACCTCCTCAGGTCCTTCCAGCCAGTCTGAGGGCACACGGACAGCGGCACCTGTCACCGCTTCTGTAGCACAGTGCCAGCGCCTGGCTGGTCACGGGGTGCTACAGGCTCCTGTCACAGCACACTCACCCCACCTGCCCTCCTGGGTGCCCGCTTATGCCACCTCTCCACACAGAGCTCAGTACCCTCAGACCCCACGCGCAGAGAACCCAGAAGCTCCTGACATTGGCAGCCAGGCCCCCCGATGTGCTTTTCCCTGGTGAGGCAGTACAGGTGTGTTGTGTCGGGGACGGCCACCTAGATCTCACACTACAACTCAGCACCAGGGTGACATGGACCTGGACCAGGAGCCACTGCCAGCTTGCTGGGTGACCTCCAGTCCTTTCTCCTGGAACAAAAAATCTTTTCTCCCTGGCAAGGGCACCTGACTTTGTACTCTGTCCCTAGAGCTTAGATGAGTGGTAGGGTGTGGCTTGTGATACAAACCCAGGATGTTTGCATGTTCAACATGCAGGAGTCATCTTCACAAAGAGAAAGGGCACGAACTCTGGTCACCCTGAAAACACGAGACACCAAGAAGTAAAACTCAGATGAACCATGAGGCACCTTTCACCAGATGCATGGAGAAAAGTGGAGTGCAAAGGGACCGGTGTCATTGTCATTAGTGTGAACATTAGGGAGGCCGAAGGGAACGGAGGGGACCACTGTGAAACAGAGGAGCTGCATCTTGTGATGACAGGTGGCCATGGCTTAGGCCAGGTTGTGGCAACAAGGGCTCGGGGTCCTCAGACCTACTGACTTCTATTTTTTTTTTCTTTTTGTTTTTTTATTTTTTGGTACCAGGGATCAAACTCATCACCTCACACTTTCCAGGCAGGTGCTGATGGCACTGAGCTAAATCCCTAGCCTGATATTCTTTCTTTTTGAGACAGGGCTTCACATGTAGCCAGGCCTGGCCTCCAGATCTTAAATTTTGACACGCATTTAAAACAATGGACGATGCTGGCCAAAATGACACATCTGATGAGAAACGCAGCCTGAGTGAACCCATCTGGAGCCTCCAGCTGAGCGGCAGCCTCCTGGCCCATGGCACACCCGGTCTGCAGAGAAGCAGGGGGAACAGGGAGTTTGTTCTCTCCCACCTCTAAATCCCACATGGAAATTGGATGGGGACTCTGGTCAGCACCCACAGCGGGCAGGTCTGTAGGGCCAGCTGTGCCCAGGGCCCGGATGGACTGGGTGACAGGCGGGCACTTGAGGAGCCAGAGTTATAGCATAGTCCAGTGGTCGGTGACCCTGGGCGTTTCTTCCTGTCTATCTAGGAAGGCAGGGGTCAGCTTTTATCTCAGGAGGAGACAAACATCAGTGAGGATGAAGGTTGCAGTGGATACTCAAACTGTGGATCAAAATGTCATCTCCAGGCCTAACCCTAACCCTAACCCTAACCCTATCCAGGCAGAGCCTGTCATAGGTTGGATTGCATTCATCCCCACATGCATGAATACCGATCCTAACACTGGCATTTCAGAATGTGACTTTTGAAAAGGGGTCACAGCCAGGCATGGTGGCTCAGGCCTGTAATCCCAGCACTGGGGAGGCTGAGGCAGAAGGATTGTTGTGAGTTCAAGACCAGCCTGGGCTACATGGTGAGTTCAAGGCCAACCTGAACTATATAGTGAGACCCTGTCTCAAAAACATGGAGGAGGAGGAGGAAGAGGAGGAGGAGGAGGAGGAGGAGGAGGAAGAGGAGGAAGAGGAGGAGGAGGAGGAGAAGAAGAAAAAGAAAGAAAGAAAGAAAGAAAAAGAAAAAGAAAAAGGGGTCACAGCAGATGTAATTGGTTAAGGTGAAGTCACAAGTTTACTATAACTTTCTTTTTTTTTTTTTTGTCTTTTTGAGACAGGGTCTCATTATGCAGTTCAGGCTTGGCCTTGAGCTCTCTTTATAGCCCAGGCTGGTCTCGAACCTGCAATGATCCTCCTGCCTCAGCCTCCTGAGTGCTGGGCTCATCACTATAACTTTCTCTAATCCTTATAAATAAGGGAAATTCAGGGGTTGGGGATATAGCTCAGCAGCATAGCACCTGCTTGGAAAGCGTGAGGGGGTGAGTTTGAGTTCTAGTACCAAAAAAAAAAAAAAAAAAGTGTGTGTGGGATTCCAACATAGACACGAGCACAGGGAGGGCGTCATGTGACAGACAGTGACTGTGTGGCTACAGGTCAAGGGTGCCACACCCACCATGGTGCGGGCCGGGTGGCAGGAGGAGAGCTGCTCATACTCGCCACAGTCTGTGTCTGCATGAGAAGAGGACAGGCACAGAGAGCCACCAACATGACCTGCGCTGCACCTCCCGGCCTTCGGAAGATCCCGCCCTGCCGCCCTGCTGGCCTGACTTCCAGGAGGGCTCGGTCAAGCCAGCTAGTTTGTGATTGTTTGTTATGGCACCAAGAAAATGTAATCCCAGGCTTGACTCAGTTTCCCCTAGGATCCAGACAGGGCCACAGAAGGAGGGTGCTTGAACCAGGAGCGAGAGACTCACAGGGATGGGCATCCAAGGAGTTAAGGGCCTGCATCTTGTCCTGCTGTGCAGGTGAGAGACGTCAGGGGCTCTTGGCTAACAACAGCTCCCATAGTGGCAGCCAGGGCCAGGGGCAGCGCGACCTTCAAGGACCTCCCCTCCTAGGCCAGAGGCGGCCTGGCTCCTCCTTAGCCTGCGGGCCCCTCCCAGCTGTCCCCACTTGGACTCACTGTGGGGGAAGTCGGTTGGGGGACAGGCACAGTGCTCTCAGGCACAAACCTGTTCTGCTCTGCACCCCCACCCTGCCCCAGGCTCCCAGGTGGCCACGCCCCCTCCATGGTGACCATGCACAGCGCACAACCGGTCCCTCAGGGACTCACCTGAGAGACTGGCAGGAGGCATTTCACAGAGGGGGGAAACTGAGGCACTCAGCTCAAAGGCTCCATCGCTGGGAGGGCCAGAGGAGCCCACTGCCAGAGTGTCCCTGTGTATGTTCTTCAAATGCCTCCCTGCCTCCCATCTTGGGGGACACACTAGGATGTCGCTGGGTCCCTGCCGGGTCCCTGCCTCAGCTCCCATCTTCCCTAGAGAGGGCGGCTTCGGGGGTAGGTGGTGGTGGGGGGACGGTGCAGAACAACAGAAAGCCTGGGTGCTGCACCACACACAAACAAGTCTGCACAGAGCGGACTGAAAGGAAGCAGTGTGCGGCGGCGGGGGAGCCGCATAAAGGGGTGTTGTTCGTGGACGCCGGGGCTGGGCACTGAGGGATGGACAGATGGCCTTTTATCCCTCAGCCTGGCTTGTGCCTGAAAGTCCTCTCTCTGAAATGAGATGGTGCTCCAGCCCCAAGTCCAGCTGTCCCCACCCCCTGCAGGCTGGGGCTGGGATTGGGTCCAGGTGTTCTGGTGCACCGGGTAGCACGGGCCCAGGGCAGGTGTGAGAGGAAGATGATGCCATGGCCTTCTGAGTCCTGTCTGCCTGGAGCGGCTTCTTTGCCAGAAGCCTTTTGTGTGGACAGCTCACCCCGGTGGCCCCTGGTGGCACGGTGTCCTCGGAGCCTGACACTGAGCTGCAATGAAGCAGCTGTCCTGCTCCTTCCACTTCAGATAGGCTGCTACTGGCCTCGCTAGGTCCAAATCTGAAAGGAGGTGTTGAAGGGCTGAGCCCTGGCCACGCTTTAGTGCCCAGGGTAGGGCCACACCTGGTAAGTGACAACTGTGCCGCAGAACTCCCAAAGCAGGCCCTCTCCATACCCTCCCTGCAATTGCCGCAAGGCTGGTTATTAGCTTTGCAGGCCACTGATGGGTGTTTGTGGAAGGAGGAAGACAGACAGACAGGAAGTGAATGGATTTTCACGCCAGAGGTGTGCCCGCCCCTGCTCAGATCTGGTTGGAAGGACCTGGTTGCCACGGAACGGACCTTGCTTCTGACCATGAAATGGGTCCCTCTGATGCCACTGCCCATGATCTGCCACCAAAAGCAGAAGCCAGCGTGGCAGACAATGGAAGACACCCGAAAGGGGCAGATGGCTTCTCAGAAATACTAAATCACTACTCAGGATGCACCAGGGCCCTGCAAGTGTTTGGGCTGTTAACTTGATTCTCTGCCAACTGCTGCCGTGGGCTGTGTGCACCCACCAGGGTCCTTGTCTCTGCCTCTACCCTCCCCCACTACGGTGACGTTTCCAGGAAGGAGGGTTGAATGCACATGTGGGTTTCCCCAGTGCATGTTTACTTTGGGGACCTGGCGGGGGCACTGGGAAACCCCCTTCTGGGAGATGGGGCGGGGACCTTTACTGCTGGCTTGGCAAGGGTGAACAAGGGCATTCACTTTCTGGGTCCTTAACAAAACCCTGCTCTCAGCCAGGTAAGGTGGTGCCTCCTGTAGTCCCAGCACTTGGGAGGCTGAGGCAGGAGGATTGTCATGAGTTCAAGGTCAACCTGGGCTACATAATGAGACCCTGTTTTGAAAAACCAACTAACCAACCAACCAATTAACCAATCAACCAACCCACCCACCCTACTTTTCCTGCTGTGGGGGGTGGGGAGGAAGCGAGTTCAGCTCTGATGGCACCACAGTGACTCATGAGGCTTGAGCTCCTCCAGTGTTTTCTTCTGTACACGCAGTGAGACTGGACCTCAGAGCCCACAGGTGAGCTGACAGGATGTCTACACACAAGGAAGATATACACCTGAACTGTCTAAAGTAGATCACACCCCGCTGGCCCGACCTGCAGCAATAGAACAAATCTCAGCTCAGCCATGCACCACATGAAGCCTCCTCTATACTGTGTTTTGCTATTTTTAAAAGGAGCAATAAACCACTGATTGACAGATAACTTCTTCTATTACAATTCCAGAAGCAATGTTATTAAATTTGCCTTTCATATTCTAATGATTTAGGAAATAAAAATAATTATTTACAAAAGGACAAATGATGATTTTACGAGAAACAAAAACTAAACCCCTCAAACAATAACAAGACGAGAAATCTCCTTTGCAGCTGACTATCTCTTGTTTGTAATTCAAATACCAGGCCTCTTTTGGAGACAGGCTGGGCTCAGACTTGCGATCTTCCTGCCTCAGCCTTCACGAGGGTTAAGATTACAGGACGCGCCACCACGCCTGAATCCTGATGCAAGCCAGCCCTGTGCTGTAGCCCTCTCTTTACAGAGGGAGGTGTTTGTGGGGAGCAGGGCTGGCTGGCCTGTCTCGGTGCTATGGTGTGAGCCGGGACACCGGTGTGCTGGCCTCAAGCCTCCCTCCCCTCTTCCCTTCTCATTTAACTGGACGACTTCCAGACCTGCTGCGTGTTTCTGAAGTTAGCCAAGTGCGTTGGCCCTGGGCAATGAGTGACCCCAGAGCGAGCTGTCCCTGGGGTGGTCAGTGCTGGTCTGACAAGGCCACAGGTAAGGGACACCAGTGTCCACATACTCCAGGGTGTCAAGCAGAGACAGCAAGAAGGAGCCACTGTGAGGAACTCAGACCCCCATCCCGGAGTGGAGTTAGCCCTAATCTAGGGACCATTACCCCAGAGTGACGTGACGCTGGCGCTGGAGCACGGCCCTGGCTAGAACTTTCTGCTCTGATGAAAATGGTCTACAGCTGGACATGATAGGGCACACCTATAATCCCAGCACTTGGGAGGCTGAGGCAGGAGGATTGTTGACAGTTTGAGGCAGCCCGGACTACAGTAAACTCAAGGCCATCAAGCCGCACCGCCCCCCCCCCAAAAAAAAAAAGGACCAGGGATTTAGCTCAGTGACTCAAGCATTTGCCTTGTAAGCACAAGGTTGTGAGTTCGATCTCTGGTACCAAAACAACAACAACAACAAACAAACAAACAAAACACAAATAACAACCAAAACTTTGGCTGCCCCATCCCAAATCCAGGTCCCATCCAATGCTTATTATTTCTGTAAGTTAAACCAGCTTCCCGGGTCCAAATCTTGACATCATCCTTGACCCTTCCTTTCTTGGCTGTCAACAGCTAATCTGTTAACACATTCTTGTGCCTCCGTGTGCAGGACAACCCTGAATTCTCTCTGCTCTGTGTTACCCTGGTCACCTGGACAGCAGTGATGGCCTCCAACTGCCTTCCTGCAGCTGCTCTCAAACCCTTTTCGTTAGCCCTGCACGTGGCAGCTGGAACCTAATGCCACACAGACCAACTCCTTCAGTCTTCTGCCTAAGGCCCTCCATGGCTACTTCCTGTTCTCAGAATAAAGTTGCAAGCATGGCTCGCCAGCCCTACTTGGGTCCCTTTCGCTTCCCTTCTTCCCATATGTCCCCTCATTCACCTTGCTTCAGAAATACTGGCTCCCCTTTTAGTCAGACCTCAGGGCCTTTGCACTTGCTTCTCCCTCTGTCTGGATGATTTTTACCCAGACCTTAACACAGCTCCTTTTCATCCATCAAATCACCATTCCTTAGAGAGGCCTCAAGGAACGCATCTGACGCCATGGTTATTACTCTGCCCAGGCCCTGGGTCTAAAGGATCTTGCCCAGTCTATCATTTTGCTGTCTGTGCTTCCTTGAGCATGATGAGTGACACCTGTCTAGGCCCGGACAGGTTGTGGACAGCAGTGCAGAGGAAACCCAGGGTCCTGGCTACTCTGAGAGACCAGAAGGCTCCTCTCTTCATCCCTCCCAAGATGGACAGTCTTGCCTGGCAGGTCCAAGGACACAGCAACTAAGTTTTAAGAACATCTGTCCCTGGCCAGGTGTGATAGTGCATGCCTGTAATCCCAGCACTCAGGAGGCAGGGGCAGGAGGATCGCTGTGAGTTTGAGACCAGCCTGTACTATACAATGAGACCCTGTCTCAAAAAAGAACCACATTAAAAATAAAAACACCCATCCCTACTCCTGCCTTAGCAGAAGCTGGGGCCAAAAGTGCACACACCGCCCATGTCAGCCGGATCCCCATCTTCTGATCAGCGGATCTCATCTCTTCTCATTGCAGCCTGGTGTGTGGGGCCAGGCAGGGAATGAGGAAACCATGCGAGGTGACCTGATTTATGTAGTCACAAGTCACAAGGACCACAGGCGGGACAGTGCCATGGTCCGTGGGCTCCAGACCCCAGGCTCCCTGCTCTGCCCCTGCCACCTGCGACAGCCCTGAAGCACACCTCACGAGTTGGAGTCCCATGCTTTAATCACCACTGAGTCCCGGCCACGCGGCCACGTGGCCACGCTGCCCTGCAGCTCCACCCCCAGCCTTGCTGTGCCCTCAGCCCTCACGCAGGCCACTGTGCTCCTGAGTCTCACGGGACTCCAGAGCTTTGCTCCAGAGATTCCGGTTTTGTTGGCCGGGTCAGTGGTTCAAGAACCTCTTTTTTCACTGGGCGTGGTAATCTCCAGCACTCGGGAGCTGAGGCAGGAGGATCTCTGTGAGTTTGAGGCCAGGCTGGGCTCCAGAGTAAACTCAAGGCCAGTGTGAACTGTATAGTGAGACCCTGTTTCCAAAAACAAAGAATCTCTTTTTTTCACATCACCTTGTCATGTAACTCTTCCTCTTCCTCCTCTCCTCCTTTTCTTCTCCCTTTCCTTTTTTTTTTTTTTTTTTGTACCAGGGATCAAACTCACGGCCTTGTGCTTGCCAGGCAGGAACTTACACCACTGAGCTAAATCCCCAGTTTCTCCCTCTTCCTTTCTTCTTTAAAACTTTCTGATGTCCTTGTTTCCTTTCTTGTGTGTGTGTGTATGTGTGTTTTATATTTTGAGACAGGCTTTCATTATGTAGCCCAGGCTGGCCTGGAATTTGCCATGAGCCTCCTCCTCAGCCTCCCAAGTGCTGGGATACAGGTGTGCGCCACCCTGCCCGGCACCTGCTAAGTAGTTACACTTTTTTTTTTGGCATATGTGAAGCAGCAGAGTCTACATGAATCTTTGGCATTGGAATCTCGGCCACTCTTGCAACAAACTCGGTTTCTGACCAGCCCCCTCCCAGCCAGGGAAGCTGTTTCAGTGGCGGGTCCACACAGTGGCCCCATCCTGGGAGGGATGCCGCTGCCTAGGACCTGTGGGTGGGACTTTAGCGGGAACCGACGTCTCTGATGTGGAGACCGGGCAATGCTGGGCTGGGGTGGGCTCCACAGCAGTGTGGGGGTGCTCTCTGAGAAGAGGCAGATTGGGGGACACAGACACAGAGCCAGGAGGAGAAGCAGCCTGAAGGCGAGGCAGAGATGGAGATGCACAGGCCACGGCCGCCACAGGTGCGGAGACAGCGTGCTTTGCTGCCTGGAACCATGAAGGTGCTTTGATTGTATTTCCCACTCCTCCTTAAAAACATACCCATGAGTCATTTCCCCCACGTAACTGATTAGTATTTCTTCCCACACTTGAAAAATGGTCATCATGAATGGCTGCATTCCCTCCATTAGAGTTCTTTCACGTCTTTTTTTGAGACAGGGTCTTGCTATGCAGTCCAGGCTGGTCTTAAACTTACGGCAAAGCCTCCTGCCTCAGCCTCCCAAGGGCTGGGATTACAGGTGTGTGTACCACCACACCTGGCCTCTATTATTTCTTTTTAAAATGGTCTTTAAAAGGCTGGTGTATACCAACAGTCACTCCTGTAATTGAGCCCACATCTGTAGGGGTGACAACAGAATCTGTGTTCAATTTATTTACCTTCCCTTTCCTACTGGGTATAATTTTCTTTTTTAAGAGACTTTGTGTGTGTGTGTGTGTGTGTGTGTGTGTGTGTGTGTGTGTCTTTTTCCTTTTTATCATACCAGGGATTGAACTCACGACTGCGGGCTTGCAAGGCAGGTGCTTATGCCACTGAGCTAAATCCCCAGCCCCAAGAGACTTTAAAATTGGTACCAGGAATCGAACTCATTGCCACATGCTTGCAAGGCAGGTGCTTATGCTGCTCAGCTAAGTCCCCAGCCCATAATTTTCATATAAATTCTTAAAAATGTACTAATTTTAAGGATTTAATGGGTACTGGGGATTGAACTCATGACCACGTGCTTACAAAGTAGGCGCTTATGCGCTAAACTAAATCCCCAGCCCCTAACTTTAAGGAATTAGTTGGATAAGTTTTGACAGCTACGTGCCTCCTTGTAGCCAATGTCCAAACCAAAATATTTTCATTACTCCCAAAAGTTCCAGGAATTTTATATTTTTTATTTTTATTTTGAGACAACATCTTACTAAATTCCCCAGGCTGGCCCTGAACTTGTGTTTTTCCTGCCTCAGCCTCCTAAGAAGTTGGGAGTACTGCACCACCATGTCTGATCCCAGGCATCTACTTTTTTTTTTCTTTTTTTTTGAGACATGGTCTCACTATGTAGCTCAGGTTGGCCTCAAACTCAGAAATCCTTCTGCCTCAGCTTCCTGAGTGCTGGGATTACAGGCATGTGTCACCATACCCAGCATGACCCCAGGCACCTATTTTTTTTATTAGGCACCTATTTTTAATAAGCTCCTCACGCAACTTTGTTGAAAATGTGAAGGACCACTTGGACGAGCCTCCTTGAGCAAAGAGCAATTATCTCCAAATTTGATTAAACCAGGCCCCATCTCCATGACTGATGTGTACAGAGCTGGCTGAGCATTTCCTTTTCCCTTCAGTTGGCTCTAAGCAATGTAAGTAGGGCCGGCTGAGGTGCTGATGCATAATCTTTAAGACTTGGTGACAGTCGCTGTTCCCCTGCCCCATGATGCCCATCAAAACATATTTGAGCCAGGTGGGACTGGAGCCACCAGGATGCAAAGCCACTGCTCCAGCGCTGTGAACTGGGTTGCATCTCAAGATAAAAGGCTAAGGGGGCTGGAGGTTTAGCTCAGCGGTAAGCGCCTGCCTTGGAAGCAGGCAGTCGTGAATTCGATCCACAGTACCGATAAAAAGGAAAAAGACAAAAAAAAAAAAAAAAAAGATAAAAGGCTATGACTTCCCAGGGCAGAAAAGTTTGCACATCAGCGCTCAATCACCGCCCCTAAACGTGAAACGCTACCTCAAGTGTGTTATGCAGATTGGTCCTTCTGCATGTCCTTCTCTCTGTGTTTTGCAGAGGTGCTTTCAGGCCTCCTGCCTAGCCCGGCTCACAGTACACACATATTTCCCACCATTCTCACAGTCTCTCCTTAAGTCACTCCCTTTCGCATGAATTAATAAAATCTGGGTTAGGCTGTGGGTCCAGGATTTTGTTCTGTTAAACCTTCCCCTGGGCCAGTCTCAGGACCCTGTGACTCCAATAACTATAAATATGTTAGTGTCTCTGTTTTCACTGGAAATAGGGTTGCTCTGGGAGTGGTAGATTGGGACTGACTTGCTAGAATTCCAATAACATTTCTTTGGGATTACAAATCTAAACTTTCTGGGCTGTGACGAGGACAGGAAAGGGATCTCTTAATAAAGAATAGTATGGCTGTGCATGGTGGCTTACCCTGTAATCCCAGCACTCGGGAGGCTGAGGCAGGAGGATCCCCCAGGACTCGGGAGACTGAGACAGGAGGATCGTTGCGAGTTCGAGACCAGCCTGGGTTACAAAGTGAGCTCAAGGCCAGCCTGAACTGCATAGCGAGACCCTTCTCAAAAAGACAAAAAAAAAAAAAAAAAAAAAAAAAAAAAAAAAAAGAAAAAGAAAAAAGGAAGGAGGAAGGGGATGCATTCTAGGTCTCTTGGTCAGAGGAATGATAGGTTTGAGGTTTCCTAGGCTTTCTTTGTTGATATTTTTTAAAGACTTCATGTTTGCCAGGCAGGTGCTTAGGACACTGAGCTAATTTCCCAGCCCCTTTCCTGGGCTTTCTAGAGAGGTGCCAGGCCCCCTGCTAGACAGCTTGCAGCTCCCCGGCTTCCCAGCTCTCCAGGCCTGGGCACCCACAGGTGCACAGATCTTGGCCTGCAGGCTTCCCCAGCCACAGGCTGTGGGCACAGAAGCTCGGCAGAAGAGGCACGGCAGGCTCACAGGGATGCCGAGGCCAAGGCCCTCCCCACCCCTGAATTCCCAGCCTGGCATTGCTGCCATTCCACAACTGCTTGATGGCCCTACTTTTCCATGGCTTGTTTTTGTTTTTTTGGGGGGGTTGGGATTTGACACAGGGTTTCACTGTGTAGGCGAGGCTGGCCTTGAACCCACTATGTAGCCCTGGCTGGCCTCAGGCAGCAATCCTCCTGGCTCAGCCCCTGAGCGCTGAGATTTCACACCCAGGTAATAGCCTTTACATTGAAAGAGCGATCATAAATCAATAAGAAAAAGACCAACTATCTAAAGAGGGATGAAGGACATAAACCAAGTTTGCCTACTACATGCAAATGACTTAGAAATTAGGAAAAGATATCAAACGTCTTTCACATCTCCTACAAATAAAAATTTACACGAGGAGCAACTTTTTTCGCTCGTTGGCAAATATACAAAATAGTGCTAAGCTCTGTTGTTGGCAAGAATGTAGCAAGCAGGCATTATGACATGGTTTTGGAGATGATTTCTGCACCATTTTAGAGAGCAATATGCATTATCTATCAGAATATATATAATGCATTATTTTGTTCCAAAAATTTCAAACGTAAGGCCATACATTAGAAATGTGTTCACAATAGATGCAAAATGGTTGCATCACATTGTGGCAGTGTCATAACAGCAGAAGTCATTAACAGGGACAGCGTTTCGAAAGACTGAGATAAGCCTGGCACGACGGCACAAGCCTATAACCTCGGCATTCTGGGAGGCTGAGGCAAGAGGGTCACGGTTCTCCACACAGTTTAATAAACAAAAAGAAACAAAGAAAAAGGCTGAGACTGTAGCTCAGTGGGAAGGACCTGGATTCAATCTCTAGCACCACCAAGAAAAAATAAAAGGAAATGGAAAAATGTTCCTACATTGCTGACATGCGAAGTGTAGGATGCATCCTTAGAGGAGAAAGGCAGCCAGCGTCTGAGCGGTGTCTTGTAAGATTCCTTTCTGTGGGAAGTAGAGAGAAGACTGTGTGCACAGGATGGAATATCTCTGAGAGGGTGTATAAGAAACCGTTGATGGCATTTACAGAGGACCTAAGAAGGTGGGAGGGACCCTTAAATCTTTGCACATTTCTTTTAATTAAATTTCGTGAACCATATTCATATGTAACTACTATATGGAGAAGTGTGGAATCTATGGTCCAAATTTTTCTGTTTGTTTTTGAGAGGGGGTCTCACTATGTAGCCCAGGCTGGCTTTGAACTCATGGGGCTCCCCCTGCTTCGGCCTCCCCGGTGCCGGGATACCAGTGTGTGCCACCGCTCCTGGCTGCTGTAATTTCAATCAGCTGGGCCGTCCTCCCCCTGGGCAAACAATACTGATAAGCTTCTGACAAGTACAGTACAATCACAATTCGCACAGGACAGCTTCACTGCCCTTTCCAGCCAAAACACTTGGTTTAATCCTCCGCCCACCCTGGGAACCAGTGGACAGCCTAAGTCCACTGTATTGCTAATGAAACAGGCCTCCTGGGTGGGTGTCATGGTGCACATCTGTAATCTTAGTATTCTGGGAGGCTGAGGCAGGAGGGCAAGTTTGAGTACAGCGTGATCAGTTTGGTGGCTTAGCGAGATCTTGTCTCAAAATAAAACTTTTTTTTTTTGGTACTGGGGATCGAACTCACAACCTCTTGCTTGCCAGGTGCTTACACCACTGAACTAAAAAATAAAACAGTTTTAAAAGAGCTGGAGACGTAGTTCAGTGTGGAGGCCCTAAATTCAGTACCCAGGGCAGCACACACACACAAAGGCCTTTAAGAGTATTGATTACTATTGATTAAACCATTGTTTCTGGGACATGCAAACCCAAAACAGTGCACAACCAAGCTTTTTCTCAGTCCATTCAGCCCCCCAAAGGCCACAGATCTTAGCTGCACACAAGGCTCAATGCCAGGTGGCCTCTGGCAGATTCTGCTGTCACCAGGAGCCACCTGGCTCTGCACCCAAGTCCGTACCTCTCCTGGGTCCTCTGTCCATTCTGAGGTCCCTATCCCCTGCACACAGGTTCTCTTGGCCCTCCTGTCCAGTCCTTTCTACCTTTCTGGTGCATTGAAGCTACTTAGAAAAGGAGGGGAACTTATTTTCATGGAGAATGTGGTAGACTTTCCAGCTCAGTGTATTGAAACCCTGAGTGTGTAACAGCCACGCGCCTATCTCTGGGGGGATCCGCCTCTGCTCCTGAGGGCCCCTAGCTGGCCACGGGGATGGACCTGGGGTGGACACCTGGGGCTGTTCCCGCCTCCTCTGCCTTGGGGTGACAGGAGAAGCAGGGGAGGAAGCGTGTGTGTGTGTGAGTGTGTGTGTGTATGTATATACCTTCCTTTGTTTACTTCCTGCTAAAGGTGCTGTCTCCAGCCTGTTGGACGAGTTCCAGGGTGGGTTCAAAGAACACGACAAGGGAAACCAAAGCAGAGGGACTCTGCCTTGGGGAGTCACCTCTGCCACCTGGCATTCCAGAGAAAACCACAGCCTGGCACGGCCCTGATGAGTCACCGCCACAGCTTCGATCTGCAGACCCTCGAGGCCCTACCTTGGCCCCGGGACCTTCATGGCCAAGAAGAGAGACAGCAGCTACTTTTAGCTTTCCCCCTCCTCCTTCTGGGTCTGCAGCAGCGTCGGCCAGGACATGGTACCCTGTGACCCATGCCAGGTCTTTATGAAGGAGGTGAGGGCTACAAAGTCACCCAGTCCCCAAAGAGCTCATCTATCCATCCACCCACCCATCCACCTGTCCACTTATTTATTTATTTTTGGAGACAGCGCCTCACTATGTATACCAGGCTGGCCTTGAACTCACTACGTAGCCCACACTGGCCTCAAACTTGTAGCCATCCTCCTGGCTCAACCTCCCAAGAGCTGAAATTACAGGTAGAAGAGACCCTTCTGAGATACATAAGGACAAAGAAGATAGGAGCCTTAGCGTGGCAGCTGCTCTTATGCTAAAATAGCAGGACTACACCCCGTGGTTCTCCACCAGACACTAGTGACCTCCAGGCAAACCAGACCCCTGTCCCAAACGTCAGGCCCTCAGGGAACAGTTTGATGCCCAAAGATCCTTATTATCTTGGGTCACCAAGACGTGGGATGTTTCCCAGACCCTGGTGCTCATAAAGGAAGCACTTCTCAGGTTAGATAACCAAAGCCGTGTAAGCGGCAGACTCCAGGTGCAGCTGCATCGAGGGCGCCACGGGCACCTTTCTGAGGCGACACATCACCCGCTGCATGCTTTGCCTTCCAGCCTCTCACGTAGTGGAAGGGCAGCTGCCAGGAGGCCAGAGCATTTGACCCTCAGATTAATCAGTAACGAGCACTCGGGGAATGAGTCATGGGGTTGGGGACAAGCGCCAGCTCCACTCTGGAAATCTCCCTTGCGTGGCACACACACCACTGCACGTCATCCTTGGAGGCAAGGAAGAAAACAGCTTCAGCCTAACGATCTCTCTGTCTCCAGAGGCCTGACTGTGGCCCCATCAGAAGAGTAAAAGGGGACCCCAACCTGCATCTCACCCCTAATGGTTATGCAGTGGTTACCCCTAAACTGCATTGTGCCCTTAATGAGTATGCGAGCAGTGTTTCTGGTTAACACTGGTTACCAGAGACCCAGACTCCAGGGTCTCTCTGAGCTACAGGCTCCTACATCTGCCTCACCTACTTTAAGAGCTCAGCCAGGTATGGTGGCGCACATCTGTCATTCAAGTACTTGGGAGTTTGAGGCCAGCCTGAACTACATAGCAAGACTCTGTCCCACCTCCTGCTCTCCCCCCCAAAAGACTTCAGATAGATATCTAAAGGAAATATTAAAAAAGTAAGTCATTATACAAACTGAACATTACTATTGGTTCTACAAGGATCATTGTCATCCAAGTCCCTGAAGATTCAAGTTACAAAGGGAAGCAACGTGAGTGTGGAAGCTTAGTCTCCCTGCACAGCGTGACATTCTGACCTTTGCTTTGGGCACTCACAGCATGATCAGAAGTGTGCCTAAGGGCTGAGGTCTCTCTTGATCCTTGAGGACCTGAAGGGCCTTGCCCACAATAACTGGCCTGACCAAGCCAGACCTCTGGCAGTGGCGTTGTGAGTCACACTTCCCCCTGTTGCTCTCCTTGATTTTGTGAAAGGATCTAGATTTTTGCACTGATTTTCAGTTTCACTTCACATCTTGCTGCCTTGCATGCTGTCAGACGATGGCAACATCCAACCCCTCATGTGGTGACACTGCCGAGATGAGCCTGGCACGCTGGGGCAGGAGGCAGTCAGGGCACTAGTGCATTTGTTTATTTATTTAAGGCACTGGTATGGAACCCAAAGCTTTTGCATTGAGCTACATACTCAGACCTTTTAAAAGTTTTTGGATTGATTGATTGATTTTTTGAGACAGGGTCTCATTGTGTAGTCCAGGCTGGCCTCAAACTCATGGTGACCCACCCATCTTAGCCTTCTGAGTGCTGGGACTACAGACATATTCTAGCTCACCCAGTTTTAATTTTATTTTCTATTTTGATACAAGGTCTCACTAAGTCACAAACTTGCTCAGACTGGGTTGAATCTATAATCTTTCTGTCTCAGCATTTCAGAGTTCTGGGGTTACTGGTGTACAGCACCACGCCTGGCTGGTCCTGCTTCTTTTTTTTTGTCTTTTTCATTTTTTATTGGTACCGGGGATTGAACTCACGACCGCCTGCTTGCAAGGCAGGTGCTTATGCCGCTGAACTAAACCTCCAGCCCCTGGTCCTGCTTCTTAAAAACCTTGCAAAGCCTTCTTAAAAACCTTGCTGAGGACATAGCTCAGTGGGTGAGTGTTTGCCTCACATGCATGAGTTCCTGAGTTCAATCCCCAGTACTACAAAGAAAATTTCCAAAAAACCTTGCAACATTATCCAAGTAAGAAACTAAGGTATTTGAGTAATTATATATACATTGGGGTTTGTGTCTAGATGCCCCCCGCCCCCCCCCCCAAGGCCTCATACAATTTTAGATAGGGCTTTTTCAGAGGTAGCTGAATCTCGAGTGTGTGACTGATTTCTAAGGGCAATGCTGGGATTAAGGGTGTGAGTACTACACCCCCATTGGGCAGGTATACAACATAAAGGACGGAAAGAGGCTTGTCCTCACCCTCTCTCTTGTTGTTTGCTGTTTTTCACCTCCATGAACTGTTGCCCTTCTGCTAAGGCACCCTGCCTTGGAGCCTACTGATGAAGGACTGAAACCTCCATAAAGTGTCAGCCAAATAAGCCTTTCTTCTTTAAAAAAAATTGGAGTAATGCTTCACGATATAAACTCCCGAGTCTGCAGCTACTTTTCTCAATTCTACACCTCCTGTGTGCTCTGACATCAAGTTTGTTGTTCCCAGATTTTTACATTATGCCTGAGCTACTTGTCCATTGGAGAGCAGAGCAGGCAGGAAGGGCTGTCGTGGAAGCCACTGCCCATCGCATATGAATGATGATTAGAGAAGACTGGAAAGTCCTGTTCTCAGACTACAAGTGTTAGAGAAATTAGCACAAAAAACCACCACAAGGAATGAACAGGGCTGCAAGTAAACAGGGCAGTTTGGGTTGTGCCTGTGCACACTGCCCAGGTACCGAGAGGCACAGGAAGAGGGGAGACGGCGCTAGGGCAAGGCGGGTGCTTGGCTGGGGTTTTGCACGGTCAGCTTGGCTCCGTCCCTGGTTGGAACTCCTCGGAGGGGTGAATGCAGCTCCCTGGGGAGGAAGGTGTTCTACTCGGGCTGCAGCTAACTGAGGGCCAAAGCAGAAATGAGTGACTCACCTGACAGCCTTCCCCCCTTTTCAGTCAAATCCCAGCCCTTGTAGCTAATAAAGATACAGGAAAGAAGTCGGTGTGGTCCTGAACACTTGTTAACTCTTGCACTTGGGAGGCTGAGGCAGGAGGATTGCCAACTGCTACAAGCTTGAGGCCAGCCTGGGTTATAGTGAGATCCTCTCTCAGAAAGCCAAACACAAAACCAAAAAAAAAAAGATACGTTTAATAGTTTAATTCCTGAAACATCTAGTGAATCCTAGTATAGCTACCTTTAAATTGCGCATACAGCTCAATTTTCCAAGCAGCTCATTATACAGCTATTTCTCAGTCCTTTTTGGTGCATGCAAGTATGTCAGTGTGTCCTAGAGAAATCCAGGGGAACCAAGCACCACGTCTGTGCCTCAGAGTTTTCAGTTCCACAGACATTACAGAGAAAACAAGACACGGTGAAAATGCATTCCCTAAGGAGGAAGGGCACGGAGGCCGTAAAGTAGGTCTCGGTGAAGAGCTACTAGGCCTGGAGGAAGGAAAAACAGTCCTGATGACGGAGGAAGGGGGTGCGTGAGGGAGAAAAGCGTTCGAGCTGGGCTTACAGGCTACAGCAGTGGGGAGCCATTGCAGTACCCCCTTACCATAACCAAGCTCTCTTTGGAAGGTGTTACAGGAAAAGTGGTGCAGACTGGGTGGGAGGCTGCTACAAGAAGGACACTAACAGGATTCCGGCCCATGCAGGGTAGTAATGGTGAGGGCGTTCCAAAGGGAGACGAAAGAGGCTCCTGCACACCAGAGGTCACATAAGTCACTGACTTTTCTTTTTCCAAGTTATTCTGCATTTTCCCCACTTCAACGGCTTCTGGAAATTCCAGGACAGGGCAGGCAATGGGCGATGGTTTTTGTTAAGAGTTAGGAAAATATGACAAGTGTGGTGACACACACCTGTAATCCCAGGACTTGGGAGGCTGAGGCAGGAAGATTGCCATGAATCTGAGGCCAGCCTGGACTGCATAGTGAGATGGTGTCTCAAAAACAAAGCGGAATAAAACAAACAAAACAGAGTTAGGAAAACACTGACGTCTCCTAGTGAAGGAGGCCAGCACACACTTCCCACATATGCAGCTGGGAGACAGCCCCAAGCAGCCCAAGGGAATGACGGGGTTGGGACTACGGCCACCTCTGGGAGGCACTGTTGACTGGGAGGAGGCAGAGGTCCTCCCTCGCCCTCTCAGGGTGCATGTCCCAACACCTGGAACTGCTGTGTAGATTACTTCACTTGTCCAAAAGGACTTGGCAGCTGCACTTAAATGAGAGCTCTGGAGGCAGAGCTGGGAGATGATCCCGGGGAGGAGGCATGACCAGTGCAGTCACCAGCACACTCCTAAGCAGAAGGCAGAGGCAGGAGGGTGCAGAGTGGGAGCTGCACGATGGAAGCCCAGGAGCAGGCGAGTGTCTCAGCTTGGGGCTGTGAGCCACGGTACACAGAAGGTGGACAGGGCACGAAAACAGGTTCCGGAGCCTCAGGAACGAACCCTGCCCTGCCCACTCATTTCTGCCTTCTGACCTGCAGGACTGTAAAGAATTCATCTTTATTTAAACCACTGAGCCTGTGGGCTTTTGTTAGGGAACAAGAGAAAATGAATTCAGGCAGAAACTCGAAGGGTAAGGGTCCAGAAGCCAGGCCAGCGGAGCACCGAGGAGGGGTACTGGCCAGCGTCCACAAGAGTCAACACCACCTTCCCACAGTGAAGCTTCTTGCAAGGCTTGTTCAGGGAATGGGGGGCTCCAGAGAGTATGGGGTGCTCAGCGCACGTCTGTCTGAATAAATGAAGGCCGCGCATGGCCTAGTGATGATTAGAAAATGAGGAAAGGATGCGCTGGCATCCGTCTGGGCTCTTTCCTGGGGATAACTTCCAAAGATGATTATTTTTTCTCTGTATTCACCTCCCCCGAACCCTAATTCCTGACTCCTATGCCCCTAATTCTGGGCCTCGAAATCATTAACTAAATTCTGGGGTGGCACTGGGGAGCACTTCTGGGCCCTGTGCTTGCTCCAGGGTGGGCTCAGGATCACAGGGACCCTGGATGCTCTGCTAGATGGCCCTGGGGGAAGGACAGCAGCAGTGGACACCCAGGGAAGTGTGGTGGTCAAATGCCCTGGAAGCCCGGGCTGACTTCACCCCCGCAGCTGGCCGACTTAGCTCTGCACTGGAGGGGTGGGGATTTAGCAAGCTCTCCAAGCAGCAGCTTTTACCTGAGCTGTGGGATTAGGATACGGAACCCGGAGATGTATGGTAACCATAATGTGGTAGCACCAAGGCCTGCTGCTTCCCCTGAGGGGTCTCAGTTGGAGCACGACTGGATAAGACCCCTCCAGGTCTGCATGACAAGTCATTTTCGAATGGGTTGTGATCCTCTTGGTGGTAGTTTGGGGTTGGAAAAGAACCCCCAATGCACTGCAGTGAAAGCTCTCTTACCAGAAAAATGCATACACACCCATTCTCATTCATTAACCCAGAAAACGAACTCCTAGACACCAGAATTCTAAAGTCCTGGTCTGCACAGTGCCCAAAGTGCCATTTCTACCCTGCCAGTGGTGCCCAGGATAGATTTTAGGTAACACAGGATATACATTTATTATTTTAATAGTCATATATTGAAAGCACTTAAAGCTTTCCCTGGTCTTCTCGCTTAGGATAAGAGGCAAAATAAAAAGTGAGTTTGACCTACAGATAAATATTACCAATTGTTTGAGTGGTCTGCCAATCAGAGAGAGTATGGTGGTGACTTACACCTGACTAGAATCTAGGAAACAGTACTTATGCCCTTGGAAGAAGAGTTAGACCCAAAGTCCTCTCCTGGTCTTCCTCTTGATTTTTTTTTTTTTTTTTAATGCTAGTTGCAGCTGAATAAGTGGACTGCAGTCATGTTGGGAGAGCCCTTACTGCTTGGGGGCAGAAGCTACATCCACTGTCCCTTGAGGGTCAGGGGCAATGACAAGGCTCAGCCTTGGCTGGTCCGCTTGCCCAGGAGGGCAGCTCAGTGTTCTCAGTGCAGGGCCAGGGCCACAGCAGCCTTGTGTCATATCGTCCTCCCCAGCGGTTTGTGAGAACAAACAAGTTTGACTTGTTTTGTGTTTGTGCCTTTGCACGAGTGTGTGTGTAAGGGTGTACACAGAAGGCATGTGGCCAAGTGGGGGCAGGGGAGGTAACGGGAGCAGACTTTCTCCCCAGGAAGAGACCCAGGATGCTCCTATCCCAGGACTCAGCTAGGGAAGGAGATCTTTGGGGGCGTCATTCAGAATGAGGCCCAAACCACCCAGCTGGCTCAGGGTACTTCCCTCCTGCCCTCATACTCCAGGAGCAGGGCTGTCATCTCAGCTGGTCCAGGGTGAGGGGAGGGAGTTCCGAAGGCAAAGTGAGGGCTGCTACAGGGTCCAGGGCTGTCTCCACACGGGCCGTCTCTGAAAGGGCGCCCAGCCCAGACTTCTCCTTTGGCTGCCCTCTCTCCTAATTTAAAGAGAACCTTGTCCTAGTTCCCTGAGAAGTCAGTTGACAAAGCTGACAGGCAGCTGGAGTGTGGGACAACCGTGGCCACTGGTCAGGTTTGGACTACATGTCTGCAGGTGCACTGTTCACTTTTAGCTTTTTTTCCTTCCTTTCTTTTCTGGCTGGTTTTGATTTTCTGAGACAGAGTCTTGATTTGTAGTTGAGGCTGCCTTGAGATTGAACATGTAGTCCAGGATCACAGTGAACTCACTGACATCCTCCTGCCTCAGCCTCTTGGGGGTGGGATTATAGATGTGCACCAACACATCTGGCCAGTTTGAACCTTCAGGTTGGGGCCTGGAAATAAGGATGCCTGTAACTTGACCACTTCTCTATCGTTCAACAATAGTGTTATGCAGGAATATGAAGCAAACGTGGACTCAGCCTCCCCTCTAAGCCCTCTCTGAGAGCCAGGTGAGAAAAGCAAAGGAAAACCAAACCATGGTGCTGGGTGGTTGGCAGAGCTGGGAAGTGGGGCAGCTGGCGGGAGGGGGGGCATTCAGCATGATACTGAGGACAGGCCACATCCCAAGGCTCGTGTGTACAGGACACAGGTACAATGCACATCGGGGTCCAAGAGCCAGCACAAGCCCAGCAGTGTCTAGCATTCTAACCCCAACTTGTTACTCTCTGCACCCAGTTCCTCTTCTCTGTAAACCTACTTCTTCAGCAGGACCCAACACCAAATATCAACCTCCGAGCTGAAACTGGGCTCCCATGACGGAATACCAAATGTGTTTTCCTTATGCAGCCTCTGTGACCCCTCCCTGCTCCTCCAGCTCTACACTGGCCTTTTCTGTCTCCTCCCATCTACTCAGGCTCGCTCCTGTCCCGTCTTGGCTCTGTAGCAAGGATACCCTTTCAAAGATGCAAATCTGACCAGGTCATGCCCTGGTTCCAATCCTTGGCTCCCCATCATCCTGAGAGTCAAACCCAATCCAACCACAGCCCAGAGCCTCGTCAGACCGGCCCCAGCTGACCTCTGGCCCTCCCGCAGCCATCTCCTTGCCTACCAGCCTCTGCTCACTCTGGTTTTATTTCTGTCCCTTAACGGTGCCCAGCCCTTCCCCTTCAGAGGTTTCCCACATGCTGCAACATTCTTCCCTCCACTCTGCCTGGCTGAAACTTATCCATCAACGAGTGCGACAAAAATGTTATTTTCTCAAAAGCGTTCCTCAGCGACCCAGACTCTGATGGCACCAAGTAATTTAATAATTGCTCTGAGATGAGTATGTTTCCTCTTTGCTGCTTTTTAGCCTTCTGGCCCAGTCAGCAACCAAGGAAGATCCTGAAGAAAGATGCAGAATGGGGCAGGATGGCCTGCCAGGACCCACCACAGCCACTCGCTTCATCCAAAGACTGAAAAACGCTTACAGCAAGAACTGGCCAAAGAAACACCTGTTGGTTTATGCTTCAGCATCATGACTCCACTGTCACCAATCCGACAGCCAGGTTTGGGGAACAGAGCCCACCTGCGGCTCTCTGGGGGAGACCTTGTCTCCTCCCTGTGATCCTTGGCAAGGAGACAGTGTTGATTATCAAAGTCACATACCCTGGCTTTTCTACTAACAAGCTGTTTGACCAGAGACATTACAGAATCTCTCTGAACCTCAGTTTCCAAACCCTAAAATGGGGTGACAAAACCTACCCCAGAATCTGTTGAAGATTTATACACCACAGTGAGCCTGTCCCCAACCCTGACAGCATGTGGCTAAGTGTACAGTCTGGGTTCAAAGTGCTAACCCCCTTTCCTGTGCAGAAGTGGCAAATGCCTTACATTTCACTCTTCTACACCCACGCCATCGTGGAGGACAAGAAATAAAGGGAGGGCTGAAGGACACAGTGCACACTGTGACACTGGCCGGCCTCTCCCCTTACCAAGGCCACCCCAGGGAACCCAAGCTCTCTCAGCAAGGCTTCCGCGGAAGCAGGATCTGGAGGGATGGGAGGGAAGGAGAGGCGAACCCTGAAACTAGTATTCAAACAGAAATGAGATTAGTTGCAAAGAGGGAGACGCTGATAAGGGCAGAGGAAGGAAAAGACGGGCCGTGTTGGGGGTGCTGAGGCCACAAACGGGATCCAAGTGATCAGAGAGCAGGGTCTGCAGAAGGAAAAGGTCCGGAAGACCAGAAACGCAGGAGGTGGAAGGGTTGGAGGACAGCTGATCGATCGGGCCTTGCCCGGGAGAGGGGGTTGGGGGGAGAGTGGGGAACAGGGGTATGTGTCCCTGGCTCTGCGCACCTGCAGGTCGTCTCGCAGCTCTCCCACGTAGTACTGCTCCAGCCAGCGGCGTGCGTTGGCCGAGTGCCGGTGCGGGGGTCCGTCCAGGTCGGCGCTAACGTCTTGACCGGCCCGTGCCCGCAGCAGCTGCTCGCCCCCCGGGTGGTGCCGCACGAAGCCGGTGAGGTCGTAGAGGCGCGCCCCGCGGCGGACCCAACAGTCGCCGGCCGCCAGGCGCCGCTGGACTTCGGCGGGTGAGAAGGAGGCGGCGGGGGGCGGAGCGGGGGCCATGGCCGGAGAGCGGAGCTCGCAACTCGCAGCCCCGAGTCTGCTCCGCGGCCGCCCGGCGCGCCTCTAACATCTCGGGAGCCTGGGCAGCCGCAACGGGACAGCCGCCACCGCACCTGCTCATTTGCATGCCGCGCTCCCATTGGCCGCTCCTCGAGGCCGGACCCCGAGGTCCCTCCTCATTGGCCGGCGGGAAGGTCCGGCGCGACCCGAGTAGGGCTGGTCAGGCGCGGTGCTTGCCTACCAGGTGGCATTGGGCAGGTGGAGGGCGTGCCCACCAGGTGTGCCCGGACGCAGGGGAAGGGGAAGAGCGCAGGCGGGGCGGGGCTTTCTGTCGCGGGTGGCTGCAGGGACATCCTCTGGCGCAAAAGTAACTCTTCTGTGGCGGTTTCATGGGAGAAATCCTGGATCTCCGTCCCCGGGAGGGACCAAAGAGAGGGACAAGTAGGGCGGAGATCTAAATAAAGAGAGTGAGACACTTGTTATCGGTGTAAAACTTAAGATGTCACTCCAAAACTTGGTAATCACAACGTGTAAAAGTTTAATGTAATATTTAAGGAAGTTACCGCATTGCACAATGTGAACGTGCTAACAGCACTGAACTGTATATAAACTGATTGAAATGGCAAATTTGTGGTTTGAGATACATCTATATCTATCAAAGGGGTGTCTGCCCACCGTTTTTTGTGAGCAAACTTTTATTGGAACCAAAACCGATATTCATAAAGCAAGATAATGACAATACACGGTTGGATAATGTTTTCATTTAGTTTGGATACTTTGTTCATTGTGAATATTTTCTTGTAATGATTTTTTGTTTTGTTTTGAAAGAGTCTTGATACATAGTTTAGGCTGGCTTTGAATTCAATAGGTAGCCCAAGTCATCCTCAAAACTCAAGATGATCCTCTTGCCTCAGCCTCCCAAGTGCTGGGATTACAGCCATGTGCCATCATGCCTGGCTTGAATTTTTTAAATACTGAAAGAAAATATAAATACTATTGATCTTGCAGCTGAAACTTTTGGCACACTTTTGCATTTTGCCCCCAGGGTCAGTGGCTCACTCTGGCGTGGTAGACCAAGCTCCCTGGAGAGAACCAGAAGGGAGAGTGGGGTGAATCTCCCCACCATGCTGGATGGAAAGGAGGACTCAGTATGTTCCTGGCAGCTTTGGTGACTTGCCCAGCAGTGGTGAGCCCCCTAAACAGGACATTTGATTGAAGTCTCCTGGTTGTGAGGCTGCCCCTTGCCTCTCTTGGGAGAGGTTTTTCCAGGATTTCCTCTGTGCCCAGTTAAGGCTGGTGCTGTGTGCAAAGCCTGGCTCAGAGCCTCAGGGCCACCTTAACAAGAGAAGCATCCAAGCAGCCCATACCAGTCCCCTTCCGGACACATCTGATTTACCCTTGGGAGTAGGCAGGGCTGTGGGCATCTGTGGATCCCTGGCTTTCTTGTCACTACACTAGGCGCTCTGCTCAGGCAGTGACTACATGAATATCACCCTCACCCCACCTGCTGCTCACCTACTGTTTTCCACACACTTGGCATGTGTGCCAGCAGCCAAGCACCTTCCACGAGTGTGCATGTGCGTTTTCTGCTGATTGTGTCTGCTGGTTTCACGCCAGTGCTTTGAGTTCTATAATTGCTTGATTTGGAACAGTGTTGTGGTTGATAATAAAAACGGTGTGTGGGGTACATTAACAATTAGTTTGGTATTTTTTGCTTGGTTGCTTTTCTGATAGAGTGTCTTGCTATGTAATTTAGGCTAGACTTGGAACTCTCTTTCTGGTTCAGGCTGGCCTTGAACTTACAGTGATCCTCCTGCTTCAGCCCCCTTGAGTGCTAGGATTACAGATGCGCATTATCAATCCAGTTTTGTTTGCTATTTGTAATTAAAAATTTGCATATAAACAAGAGTATATATCAGTTTAAAACAAAATAGTATAAGTAACTCCTTGAATCTGCCTCACCATTTGTGAGATATGAATTTACCAGAAAATCATACTTCTTCTGTTCTCTAAACTTCTACCACTCTGCTTCCTGCTACCTCTTGGTAACCACAGCCCTGACTCCTCTGCTTATCTTTCGTTTGCTTTTTATCTTTAATATTTTTATCACATTTGCCAGGCATGATGGAACATGTCTATAATCCCAGCACTTGGAGCCTGAGGCAGAAGGATCAATTTGCCTGGAAAGTCGTCCTGGGCTACGTAGTGAGTTGAAGTTCAGTTTGAACTATATGGTGAGACCTTGTCTCTCTCTATACATATTTATTTATGCTTATGCCTATAGAATATATTTTTAAATCAACTTGATTTTGAGTTTCATGAAATCATATCCCATTGTGTTAGCTGTATGTCTCTTGCATATTTTGCTCAAGATTATTTTAAGATTTTTCTTGTTGCTGAGGGTCACTGTAATGCATCAATCTTTTTGCTTCATGTCATATTCCACTGTATGAATTTATGTATCCATTTTCCTTTTCATCTTAATAAGAATTTGAATCTCTCACCTCTCCCTATTAGGAACCTTCTTATATATATGGCTAAGAGTTTCTATAACCCTTGTACCTAGAAGTACAATTTCTGTCTGCTAAAGTACACAAGTGTTCAAATTTATGAGATGATGTGTGCTGAAATTTTTTTTTTTTTGTCTTTTTGAGACAGGGTCTCGCTATGCAGTTCAGGCTCGCTTTGAGCTCACTTTGTAGCCCAGGCTGGTCTCAAGACTCACAATGATCCTTTTATGGCTGAGTAGTACTTCATTGTGTAACAATACAAATATTGTTATCCATTCCTCAGTCGATGGGCATTTAGATTGTTCCCAAGATCTGGCTATTACAAATTGTGCTGCTATAAACATAGGTGCATATATGTTGCTGTGGTATATTTTTAATTTTTTGGGGGAAGATACCCAACAGGGGAATAGCGGGGTTGAATGGGATCTCTAGTCCTAATTTTCTCAAGAATCTTCACACTAATTTCCACAGTGGCTACACAAATCAAAATTCCCACCAACAGTGGAGAAGGGTTCCTTTTCCCCCACATCTCCTCCAGCATTTGTTACTGGTTGATTTCCTGATGGTAGTCATACTTTCTGGGGTAAGGTGAAATCTCAGTGTTGTTTTAATTTGCATCTCTCAAATGACCAGTGATGTTGAACATTTTTTCATATATTTATTTGCTGTTTGCATTTCTTCATATGGAACTGTATATTCATCTCAGACGTCCCTTTTTGGATTGGATGTTTAAATCTGGGAGGACTGATTTTTTGAGTTCTTTATATGTTCTCAATAGAATCCTTTGAGGAACAGCTGGCAAACATTTTCTCCCACATTGTGGTTTGTCTCTTCACTGAGTTGGTGGTTTCTCTTACTGTGCAAAAGCTTTTCAGTAGGGTGACATCCCAGTTGTTGATTCTTTGTGATAGTTCCTCTGTAATCGGGGCTTTGTTCATAAAGTCTTTGTTTATACCATTGTATTCAAGAGTTTTATGTACTCTTTCTTCCAGCAGATTTAATGTCTCTGGTTTAATATTAAGATCTTTGATCCATTCTGATTTTAGCTTAGTGTATGGTGAAAGATATGGGTTCAGGTTTAATCTTTGGCATATGTAAAGCCAGTTTTTCCAGCACCATTTACTAAAGAAGCTATCTCTCTTCCAGTGAATGTGTTTGGCAACTTTGTGGCTTAGTGTGTCTGGAATTGTTTCTGAGTCTTCTAATCTGTTCCACTGATCTTCAGGTGTTTTTGTTTTTTGTTTTTTTTTTTCCCCAGTATCGCACTGTTCTTATCCCAGGAGTTTTTTTTTTTGTTTTTTTGTTTTTTTTTTTTTTTGGTCTTTTTTCGTTTTTATTGGTACCAGGAGGAGCTTTATTTTTTAAAACTCATTAATTTATTTTTTTGTGTCTTTTTGAGACAGGGTTTCCCTATGCAGTTCAGGCTGGCCTTGAGCTCACTCTGTAGCCCAGGCTGGTTCCAAACTTGCTACAATCCTCCTGCCTCTGCCACCAGAGGTCTGGGATTACAGGCGTGTGCCATCATGCCCAGCTATCACAGTAGCTTTATAAAATATAACTTCAAGCCAGGGATTGTGATGCCCCCTGCCTTGCCTTTGTTGCCCAGGATTGCTTTTGCTATTCTTGGTCTCTTCTGGTTCCAGATGAATTTTAGGATTGTTTTCTCTAATTCTGTGAAATATGCTATTGAAATTTTGGAATTTTGACCAGGATTGCACTGAATAGTTCAGGGTGGCTCTGGACTCACTTTTTAGTCCTGGCTGTCCCCACACTCGTGGTGACCCTTCTGCCAGGATTCCAGCATGCACCACCACAGCCAGCTTTGGTTTGCTTTTGAGTCTCCTTACTTACTGGTACTACAAGGGCTCCAAGCTCATCTTGTATAATCCTGGCTTTAGGGTACAATCAGCCATTTCTCCATAAATTTCTGGTTCCTTTTCTTTGAGAATGATGTTAGAAAACAAGATGTGGGTGCCAGGGGTGCTTGTTACTAGGTTGGTACTGTATCTGGACTATCAACTGATAAAGACACTATATTTGTACATATAAAATTATATGAAGAGAGACCCTTTACAAATATTTCTGTCTATTTGTAGCACATCAGGTGATAGTGATTTTTAAATTTCAGTTTTTTTTTTTTTTTTTTTTTTTGTCTTTTTCGTTTTTATCGGTACCAGGGATCGAACTCACGACTGCCTGCTTGCAAGGCAGGCGCTTATGCCGCTGAGCTAAATCCCCAGCCCCTAAATTTCAGTTTTGAATTTGTTGCTAGTATGCAGAAATACAATTTATTTTTACATATCAACCACAGATAAAATAGCCTTGCTAAAATTCTTATTGATTCTAATAGTTTGTAGATTATTATAGTTTTTGTGTATATAACCATGTAGTCTGTAAGTACTTAGTTTTATTTCTTCTTTTCAAATTCTTATGCTTTTAACAGTTTGAGCTTCCATTGTCTGCTAAACAACTACTTCTTTTTCTAATCTTGTAAGCTAAACAACTACTTCTTTTTTTTGGTCCCGAGGATCAAACTTGCCAGGCAGGCGCTTATGCCGCTGAGCTAAATCCCCCGCCCTAAACAACTACTTCCAAGATAACAATGTGCAATATATTAACTAGTGTTAAATTCCTACTGGGGTTTTGAATTTCTGTATCATTTCTATCCTTTTTAAAAAATTCTTATGCTTTTTTTCTTATTACATCAGTTCATACTTCAATACAATGTTAAATAAAATAGTCTCTTCTTGTTTTATCTATTTAATTTACAAAAATTATATATATATATATATTTGATGAATATAATGTTTGAGATATATATTCAGTGTGCAATGGCTCGTCTGAATGGACACGTGCATTGCATTATATGCTTTTTTTTTGTAGTAAGAACACTTTAACTCTGCTTTTAGTCACTTCCAAAAATACAGCAGGCACTGTGTTGTATGCTAGCTCTGAAACCTACTCTTCCTGTCCGACAAACTGTGTATCTTTTGACCCATACCTCCTCATCGCCAGCTTTTTTTAAAAAGCTCTTTCTTGATCTGAGGTACATGGTGTCAACATTTCACTTTTAAGAATAATATTTACTGAAGCCTGGTGTGGCGGCACATACCGGTAATCCTAGCCTAGAGGCTGAGGCAAAATTGCCATGAATTTGAGGCCAGCCTGGGCTACATAGGGAGACCCTATCTTACCTCATATATATAGATTATTGCTGAAACTTTTTGTAGATACTTTTAATAAGTTTATTCTCAGTTTACCAAAAATGCTTTCCTCATCACAAATAATTATAAATTTTATCAAATGTGTTTTTGTATCTCCGAGATAATCATATGATTTTCCCCTTTAATTTGGTTAAGTTATATTAAGTTACACTAAGTTAAACCAGGTTCACATTTTGTAACAAACTCTACTTGGTTGTGACATATTATCTTTTTATAGAAGTCTCTGAAGTTGAGTTACTAACAGTTTTTCAGGATTTTGTACCTCTCGCATGAGAAAGAATTTGTTGATGTTCTTGGTAAGTCCTGACATCAAGGTAAAATTGACCTAATAAGAAGCTGTTCTTCTATTTTGAACATGTGACTGGGTGTGGTGGCACACACCTCTAATCCTAGCACTCAGAAGGCTGAGCAGGAGGGTCATCATGAGTTCAGGGCCAGCCTCGGCTATATAGTGAGACCCTATCTCCAAAACCAAATCAAACCAAAGTGTGTAGGAATGTTATTATTATTTAACCCATAACTATGTATTTTGAAGAATTCTCCATTGAGAATCTGGGTTACAGACTTTCATGGTTTGAAGGTTTTAAATTACTAATTCAATTCAGATCATCAACCTCTTAGCTCTTTTGGCATCAATATTATGTTTCATTTTTCTATGTACTTATTCATTTTGCTTTGTATACTCATATTCCTTGGTGTGGTTTTTCATAATCTCTTCTTTATCCTCTTAATATCTACAGTGGTGACCACCTTCTTTATTTCTAATATGAATGATTTTGGCCTTCTCTCTTTCTTTTCTTGAGACAAGGTCTCATTATGAAGTTCAGGCTGGTCTTGAACTCACTTTGTAACCCAAATTAGCCTCAAAGTCATGGTGATCCTCCTGCCTCAGCCTCCCAGTACTGGGATTACAGGTGTATACCACCATGCTTGGCTTTGCCTTCCATCTTTTTTACAGATCAGTCTTGCCAGATGTTTATGAATTTTATTAGCTTTTTTCAAATTTTTCACATTTTTATTTTCTATATTATATGTTTTTTAAACTTTCATTGGTTTCTAGATTTTAAAACATGTATAGTCTCTCTTTACAGAACTCTGTAGTTTGATATACTTGTTAATATCAGTCTTTTACCTAATAAACATATTCAGGATATATCACTAAAAACTTTATTATATTCCACTATGAATATAAGTTCTCTTGCAAATCTGCAAATACACACACACACACACACACACACACACACACACACACTATGGATCTCACCATGTAGCCCAGCCTGGCCTAGAACTCCTGGTAATCCTCCCATCTCAGCCTTCCAAGTGCTGGGATTACAACAGTGCACCACAGTGCCTGGGTTGCTTTACATATATATATATATATATATATATATATATATATTTTTTTTTTTTTTTTTTTTTTTTTTTAAATTTTGAGACAAGGTCTCACTAGGCTGACCTCAAACTCAGAGATCCTCCTGCCTCAGCTTTCTCAGTAGAGGGATTACTGGCATGTGCCACCATGCCCATCTATAAACTTTTCTTTAGTTAGCACAAACCTAGTATATAGAAGACCTTGTCTGAGTTAAATCTCCAGTAACACACACACACACACACACACACACACACACACACACATACACGCACATGTAGAAAGTAAAGACCTGGACAAAGATATTGTAAGTTTATGCTAATCACAAAAAAGCTTGTGCAAGAATACTACTAGCGGAGATTAGAGAAGATGGCAGCTTGCTAGGTGGCTGGGTGGAGAGCCTCTCTGGAAAAACAGCTCAGATGCTGGAATATGACAACATGGAGAGGGCTGGATGAATGGAGAGGGACTCTTACAACCCCAGCAGGAAATTGAAGGAAAAATAAAAATAGGAAGAGGAAGGAAAAACCCGAGTGGAGGGCTGGAGCCTGACGCACTCCCTGAGACTGGTCCACACTGTGCTGGGATTCCCAAGGGGTTGGGGGACTCAAGGTCATGCTGAAGCCACAGCTGCTGATAACAGGAATTGGTGAGTCCTGGGCCCTTGGTGGGAGGATGCAGTGCAGCGTGGAGTGGAGCCAGGGTGGAGAACTACACTGATTCCCGGTGACTGCTGGAGACTGGGTCCCGCTGGCTGGCGGACATCTTGGAGTGGGGCAGAGCCCAGCACTACAGTGGCATCAGCCAGCCACCCTGGCCCACCGAGGACTGGTGAGTCTGCTTGGGCTGAGCCATGCCCCTGGTTGGGACTGAATAGCCAGGGACGAAACTGTCCCGACTCTGTGACGTCCACAAAGCACAGGCTAAGTTGCTGAGGCAGGTTGATTGGCTCAGAGGCTAGAGGTTAGCCTGCATTGTCCCTGCATTCACCTCAGATAACAGCAAATTGGAGAGGGAAGCAAAACCCCAGTCAGCATGCTTCAGAAAAACAGTAAGCAATATGGAGAGGGCCTGGGAACTCCACAACACACCTGTCTGAAAGAAGCCAGAAACATGACAAGAGTTAGAAATAAAAAAACCCTCCAGCCACTGACCCTGGGAAAATAAGCCTAGAAGAGGTAAATACAGAAGAGAACCAGTGCAGTAATCATGCACTATTATTAGCCATAACACCAGCAGACATAAAGAAATACCTTCGTGACCTAATAGATGAACTTAAAAATGAAATTCTAATTCAAGTGAGGCAAGATATAAAAAGATTAATTAAAGAAATGTTAAGCCCCTCTCAAGAAAACTCAAATGGATGAACGGAGGAACTCAGAAAATGAAGAGAAACCTTTGATGAAGAATATAAACAAAATCTAGAATACATGAAACAGATACAAAGACATTATCAGGAAACTAAACACTCCATTGAAAGCTGGCAAAATGCCTTGACAGAAACTAAAGTTAGCCTTTCGAAACTTGAAGAGAGATTTATAATGTGTGATCGTGAAAGAAAAGATCTCTTAAAAATAATAAGGAAAAAAATAAAAATAACAAGGAACCAGGAAGAAACAATTCAAAGGCTAGAAGATGACAAGAGGGTTTATAACTTAAGAATAAAAAACGTGAGCGAAAAAGCAGAAATAACCACAAATGAATTGCAAAGACTATTCACAGAAGTAATTATGCAAAACTTCCCAAGCATAGGAAAAAGAAGTGATATCCAGATAAATGAGGCATACAGAATACAGCCACCTACAACCAAAACAGATCTACACCCAGACATATAATAATCAAGATCCCAGAAATCCACCAAAAGAACAGAATACTAAAAGCATCCAGAGAAAGAAGCAGATCATCTACAAAGGAAAAATTATCAAAATAACGACAGGCTTATCAATACAAACTCTCAAATTGAAAAGAGCCTGCAGGGAAATAGTCCAAGCCCTGAAAGAAAATAACCCCCAACCCAGATTTATGTACCCAGAAAAACTCTCTCTCAAACTTAATGGAGAAATAAGATATTTCCAATACAAGGAGGAACTGTGGGAGTTCATGGCCACCAATCCAACCCTATAAAAAATACTGAAGGACATTCCAGAGAGAGAGAAAAAAAAATACCAAGATTCCAGCAACAGTGGCAGAGAGCCTCAATGAACAGGGCAGACAGTGGAATGAAGGAGTAAAGTGGATAAATAATAACAGAAAAATAGAATAGCAGAAATGAGGCAGAGCAGGTAGGCTGTAATCTTTAATATAGATAGCCTTGATACACTAACAAAAAGAAACACAGGCAGAGTAGATTAGGAGGCAGGATCCATTGAGATGCTCTGAATAGGAAATACACTCAACCTGAAAGAGGGTTAATAAACTGAAAGTCAAAGATGAGAAAACAATGCTATATGTGACAGGAAACCAGAGAGAAATAGGGACAACTCGTCCTGCAGCCGCAGATAGATTGGAAAGTTATGACACTTTTGTGCAGTGTAGAACTACACAGCTCAAAGGAAGGAAAACCTTGTGACTTTAGTAAGTAAAGGAGTACAGCTCAAGATCAAGCTCAGGGGTAGAAAGGTTCAGCAACACTCAGATAGATAATGGGTTGCCCCTTTAATCTAAAAACTAAAGGAGTTAGTGGGACCCAAAATATACAAAGCATCCTGAGAAGGGGAAAGGTGAGGAATTGCTTAAAAAAGCAAGGCAGAGGACATTGTTAATAGTGTATCAGGATTTAACAGTCACAGTAGTCTTATTACTCTGTTTAGTTTGATTATATTTTGTTCCGGTCAGTCTACTTGTATGAGATTTGAGGGCACAGACAGTTATCCTAAACATAACAGGTTATACCACGGTAACTATTCTTAATTTCCTGTTAACTTAAACTGAAACCCTGTATTACTTACATTGTCTTAGTATGACTTGATCTTATTTGAAGCTGGTTTGTTAGATCGCTGTTTTGCCTTGACTGTTTTTATTCGAATTTGGTATGCTTGATAGTATCAAGTCTAAGAATAGAGGCAACTACTCTGAAGATGAGAAGATATAAAAATACCCATTCTGGTTTGATTATTAACTGCTTTTGAAGCCCTACAATGCCTCCAAAGTTGTGTTTTTATTACAATAGCTATGTAATGCTATGTTCAATTATATTAAGCCTGATGATGTGGACAATTCTATTGAAAATAACAGGAAAAAGCATAGTAACTACTGTAAGATCACCTAACATTGTGGTCTTATATGTCTTTTTCATTTCATGTTTTTCTAGGAATTTATTTTGTTGTCTTGTTATGATCTGTTTTTTCCTATAATACAGAAAGGATAGATATACATGAGAGATTCACATATGGGGAGAATTTCTAAACAGTTTACGGGAACAGATTATATAATGCACAATGTAATGAACAGATACTTTGAAGAAGAGACACTAAGAAATCCAATGCTACTTCTGTAGCTTTATGATATAAAATCTAGCAATACTATTATTCAGAGTGATATTAGTCTAGTCTCTTATGTTTAATTTCAGCATACATACAGATATGGACAGCTACTTCGAAGAGAATGAGAGACATTATGGCAGTCATTGTTGACTTCCCCAATGTCAGGTCTTGAAGACCTAAAAAGCCTTCATCATCTTGTAATGATTTGATTAGTTCTATAATGTTCAGTATGTATTCAGTGTGTATGAAGATGGGGACAGCTATTTGGAAGAAAACTAGAGACAATAAGATAGATAGTGAAGATCTCCAGTGGACTTGCCTTGAAATCTGTGTTTCTTTAATTTTTTTCCTTATGATCTGTTTTGTTCTGTTTAATCTTATCCTCTTTAAAATAAATTGGAAAAAAAAAGAATACCATTAGTACACAAACTCAGTATAAAGCCAGAAATGAATTCTTTCACAAGAGATAAAGAGGCGTTCTTTATAATGATGGAAGGGAGCTTACTGGGAAGATATAACACTAAACAAAAGAAAATAAAACTCACAGGTAATGTTTGGAGGATAGTACAGAACTAAACCATTATTCTGCAAATCAGTAAAAACAAAAGTGGAGACGCAAGCATTTACCCTGCCTTTCCTTCATGCACTTAATCTCGGGGATTAGTGGATATGGAAATTTCTTCTTTATAAAACAATTCCAGTTCATTCATGCAGGACTGCTAATTAGAATAACGTTATTTTATAAACTCCTAAAATACTAGATTTCCAGGCATCATGGTGCATGCACACTTGTAACTCCAGCTACTCAGGAAACTGAGGCAGGAGAACCAAAATTGAGGCCAGCATAGGCAATTTAGTGAGACCCTGGCTTGAAATACACTTTAAAAAGGGGTAGAAATGTAACTCAGCCTCCCAAGTAGCTGGAATTACAGATGTGCACGATTATGCCCAGCGATTTAGTTTTTTAGAAGAAATTTCCATACCCACGAATTACCCTGAGGTTAGGTTCATACAGAAAAGGTAGGATACACATGTAGGTCTGTTGGAGACCGTTGAGGCTGAGTACACGTGCAGGGCTGTGGCATGGCCTGGGCATGGTTGAACTGAGAATGAGGAGATACTGCAGAGGACAAAATAAGGCACAGCTGATGCCACTAGAGACCTTTCTGGATGGTTTTCCTTAATTAGCATCGTCTGTTGCTCTGAGGGGTCCTTGAACCCCTCCCAAGATCCTGCTCAGGTTTGCTCCACTGTCCACTCAACTCCTTGCTTGTTCTGGTTAAAAACAGGCTGCCTAGTGTCCCGGCTAGCAGAGTTACGAGCTCTGCCTAGGATTTCACTCCACCTGCAGCCCTAAAGACCACGCACAGTATCTCATTCCTTTGAGCCTTTGCCGTGCACCCATTTAAGGGAACTGGGAGTCTACGCACAGACCCCAACATAGTCCCCATATTTAGTTCATGGAATCTACCTCAGTTTGGCCCCAGTTATCCTTAAAAGTTCATTTACTGTCTGGTATAGGTAGAATTCTTTTTAAACTATGCACGGCATACACTCCCTGCCCTGTACACTCGGCTTCCCCCACACCTCCCACACCAGAGTGGCACACTTGTGGCACACTTGTTCCAACTGAAGAGCCTGCATTCACACACCTCATCAGACACGTATTTCTTTTCTAGTTCTTTTTTTGTTTTTAAGACAGGGTCTCACTATGTGGTTCAGGCTGGTCTGGAACTCTTGATCCCCCTGCCTCAGCCTCCTGAGTGCTGGGATTACAGGTGTGCATTACCATGCCCAGCTGGTTTTCTATTTTCAAATTAAATATTGGGAAAATTTTTAAGAGTTTCTGAAAAGGGCAGTTGAGCTCAGCTTTCTGTCAGGTACTGCAGCGGCCTCTCTCAAATCAATACCTGTCCCTCCATATGCAAAAATGTTTGGGGCCATTCGAGACCTGTGCCATAGCCTCTTCCTTTAAAGTGCACCTTCTGGGGTCAGGGATGGAGCCCAGCGGCACAGCGCCTGCCTGGCGAGTGCAGGGTCCTGAGTCTGATTCCCATATCACCTCCCCCACCCAAATAAAGTGCATCTTCTATAATTCCTGTTTCCTTTTTGTTTTAGAAATGGTAGATTTTAAAATGACCTGAGAGAGGGAATATAATTCAGCCTCATCACTTGGTAATGGTGAAAGGGAGGCTTCAAGCTATGCAGGTTTTCCTGTTGTTATTAGGCATTTAAATCGACAGATAAAATTGTGTGTGTTCGTTGTGTACAACACAGTGTCTTGAAGCGTTTGTGCACTGTGGAACAATTAAATCTAGCATTAAAATCAAACAAAACCTATGCACTATCTTACATAGTTACTCCTGTGGTGAGAACATTTAACATTTATTCTCTTAGTGATTTTCAAGAATATGATGCTATAGTCACTATGTTGTGTTAAATCATAGAAAAATTATTCTTCTGCCAGAAATAGTTAAAAACAATTGGACCAAACACACAAAATAATGCTCTTAAGACACTGGACCCCAGATACCAAAAGACAGAGATGACTCGGACGTGGGAAAATAAATGATGTGAGCCCCTGACTGACTCAGTTTACCATCTGTGAAGAGCTTCCGGGTCAAGGTTCAGGGGGCAGGGTGATAGTCAGGGCTCAGTGGGCTCCCTAAGTTGAAAAGAAAGAGAAGAGAGAGGGAGAGTGAGAGGGAGAGAGAGAGAGAGAGCACTGAAAAGGGGCAGAGACCAAGGTGACTAGGATTCTCAAAGCAAAGAGAGATACACAGAGAGAATGTGGAGACGTCAGTCAACAATTCCCAGTGAACAGGAGCGCGGAGAAACTACTGACATCAGTAAAAACCAAGGGACAGACCGCGGCAATGCTTATGCGCTCACCCAAGGCTATGCAGAGCTGTTTCCATCAGCCAAACTGGAAAATTTCACAATTCTCAGGGCCTCAGGCAGAGTTCTCGTAGGGATTCACATCAACAGGGCAGAATAATCAGCCATAGAAGAAATGCTTCTTGGAACGCTTTGCCTTTTTTTCTCCCAGCACTGGAGCACAGGCCCTTTAACACAGAGCCGAATCCCCAGCCCTTTTTAATTTTTTTTTTTTTTGGGGGGGTACCAGGATGATATCATGCTTGCCAGGCTGGCGCTTATGCCACTGAACTAAACCCTTGGCCCTCTTTTTAATTTTTTGAAACTGCGTCTGCTAAGTTGCCCAGGCTGTGCTTGCTGTGATCATCCTGCTTCAGCCTCTTGGAGTGCTGGAACTTCAAGCCTGTGCCATCATGCCCGACTTGTCATCCATTTTTAAAAAGCATAATGGCAAGACCCCCACAGCACAGCGAATCAGGAAAACACCAGCAGTAATGAGCACAGAAACAAAATCACCCCACAAATGACACAGCTCACAGAATTAGTAGAGACATTAAAGCAGTTATAACTGTTTCAACACAGGTAGAAGCTACAGGAAAGTGGGGACCTAGTAAAAAGAGGCCCTGGACACAGAATAAAAGATCTAAATTATACTTCTGGGATAAAAAAAATAACCTCCATTGTCTTCAATGACATATCTGAAAAGATTAAGAATTAGTTTTAAGTTATAGAGAAAAAAGACTGGTGAATATCGTTATGAAAAATAGCATTAAAATTATTCACAAAGAGAAAGAAAATTGAGGAAAATCAACAGAGCATCAGTGAGCTATGGAGTCATTTCAAGTGAATTAATATGTATTTAATTGGAGTTTCAGAGTGACAGAATAAAACAGAAATATTTAAAGCTATAAGGACCAACAATTGCCCAAATTTGGCTAAAATGATACATTTTAGATTCAAGAACTTAAAAAAAAAAAAAAAACCATTAGTGCCAATGAAGGCATCTGGTTCTAAATTTTTTTCTGAATTTATTTTATTTTATTTATTTATTTTTTTGGTACAGGGGATTGAACTCAGACCTTGTGCTTGCCAGGCAGTGCTTTGAAAGTTTTAAGTTATAAATTCTATTTTGTCTTGATTGACTTTATTCTGTTTGGTTTTATTCTCTTTAAAATAAAAAATGCTATAAATTCAATTTTGTTACTAGGTATAGTGCTATTCAGGAGCTCTACTTCTCAAATGAGCATTAGTAGTTTGTATCTTTTTTGTTTGTCTGTTTATTTGTTATTTGAGACAGGATCTCACTTGGTAGGTCAGGCTGGCCTTGAATTTACTGTGGAGCCCACACTTGCCTAGAATACCTGGTGCTCCTCCTGCCTTGGCCTCCCAAGTGCTGGAATTACAGGTATGTGTCACCATACCAGGCCCTGAGAACCACATAGCTTAACTGGTTAATTCTATAAAACATGGCTTTACTAGTAGTAATACCAAACTTTTAAGAAAGAAATAATACAAATTCTACCCAGTGCTTCTAAAAATTGAAGAGGAGGCAACATATTCCAGCTCTAAGGTCAACATTTCTCATACTAAAGACAAGAAAAGACATTACAAGAAAATAAGACCACAGACCAATATCACTCATGAATGTCACTGCAAAAATTCTTAACAATGCCAGGCAGGCATGGTGGCACATGCTTGTGATCCCGGCACTCTGGAGGCTGAGGCAGAAAAATTGTTGTGAGTTCGAGGCCAGCTTGGGCTCCAGGGTGAGCTCTTATCTCAAAAACAAAAAAGTTCTTATCAAAACATAAGCAAATCAAAAACAATATATTAAAAAGATATGAATTAATGAGGTCCACTTCAGGATTTCAAGCTTGGTTTAACATTAAATTTAATAACACTCATTGTATGAATAGACTAAAACTAACAAAGCTACGTAATCATCCTAGTAAATGCAAAAACAATTTGACGTAATCTATTCAAATCTGTTTCCACCATCCAATCACATCCCTTGTCAGAGGAAGACTAGGCCATGGCACCCTCAGCCTGACAAGATCTATGCAAACCCTGGGCTACTATCAAACTTGATAGTAAAAGACTTAATTCCTTCCCCCTTTATCAGGAAGAATGCAAGAATGTCACACTGCTTTTATTCAACATGATATTAAGCCAGAAGAACAGGTATCAGAGAGAAATAAAAGCTTTCAGCAAGGAAGGAATCAAGCATCTCTTTATTTGGGAGGTGAATTGGCTGTTTACATAGAAAATTCAGTAAAAAACCTACAGGAAGCCAGCTAGATGAATTAACAAGTTCACCAGTATGGGCTCAGGGTTAGTCTACAGAAATCAATCACACTTCCATCACTAGGAGCGATCGGTCAGGAGTTGAAAATAAAATACCAGCGTTAGGATAGCACCAGCTGTGCAGGCCATAGGAAGACAAGAGAGAGAGGCGTGGCCCGCACACTGAGGCCGGGGACACCTCTCCCAGCCAGAGCTCTTGACTTGAGGTCCTGGGTTCGATCCCTAGTATCACCAGGAACAAACAAAAACCATTTCTGAGAGAAATTAAGGAAGAATCATAAATGGAGAGACTGCTCCGGCCAAGAACTGGAACACTTGATAGTGCTAAAACGTCCTTCTCCCTAAACGGTCATGTGCTGAGTCCTGTATTTGCTGTGGGGCTTTAGTTCACCCCTCCCTCGGTCAGACCCTTATTCAAATTCTTCCCCTTCTTTGGAAATCCTGTGGGTAAAGCTTGAGTGGAGCGAACAGTCCTGGCACAATCCCAGGCAGGAAGCTGTGGAGAGAGGATGCAGACAGCACGGAGAGCCTGTGGGAAGTGGGCTTCTCCCGTGGGGGCATCCCCACACCCCTGCACCCTACTGCGAGCTTTCCTGAGTCCAGCCAGTTTCTGCCCACATGTAGTGCGTGGCCTGAGTGGCTTCCCAGGGTTAGCCTGGGAGATGGGCTCTGCAGATGGACTTGAGGAAACGCAGCGAGTCCTACAGCAGATTGTCTAGCCCGGAGACCCCACTCCAGGATCTGCTCGGGGTGCTGGGTGCTGGGACACCAGCAGGGTCCAGAGTTCCCGAGGGAGGAAGCGGTTCACTGTAGTGACGCTGTGTGCCACAAAGTAATTCCCTTTCTCCTTTGTCACCGGTCCTTCTGATGATTTCAAATGGAAATCCTGAAGCCTCGCAGGAATTAGCAATCAGGCAACTGCTTCTCTTAGTTGAAACTACTTGAAAGTTAAGGCAAATTTGTGGGCCATTTGGGATAGTGCTGTAAAGAGGTTTTGTGGCTAGGCGTTTATGATAGGTGACAAATGACTTTTCTCTTTCTTTCTTTCTTTTTTTTTTTTTTTTTTTTGGTCTTTTTCGTTTTTATCGGTACCAGAGATTGAACTCACGACCGCACACTTGAAAGGAAGGCGCTTATGCCGCTGAGCTAAATCCCCAGCCAGACAGGGTCTTGCTATGCAGTTCAGGCTGGCCTTGAGCTCACTGTGTAGCCCAGGCTGTTCTCAGACTTGCAACAATCCTCCTGCCTCAGCCTCCTGAGTGCAGGGATTACAGGCGTGAGCCACCACACCCAGCTAACAAGGGAATTATTTCAAGAAAGTTATTAGACATTTAAATAATAATGGGATGGCGAAGTTCACGAGTGTAACACCGATGGTGCTTAGAGATCAAAATCGATGGCTCTGCATACGTCCTGGGGCAGTGACACGGCATCCGGGCCGCTCACGGCGGGGCCCAGAGGAAGGTGCAGAGAACTCTGAATTCGCGACACTCCCAGGGTGGAAGTTGAAAACCCGCAATAGCTTAAGAGTTTAGGGACTGTGGCAGGGATGCGCGACCCCTGAGTTGGAACTGGGCCGGGCTGGGGACCCAGAGCACAGCGCCGCCGCTCACCACTGGGTGGCGGTGTCGCGCCCCCAGCGGGAGAGGCTTGAGGGGCGCAGCCGGGAAGTGGACACCGCTGGACGAGCTGGGGCCCTGCTGCCAGCCCTGCCCGCGGACCCAGCCGGACCCAGCCGGCTTCAGCAGCCTGCAGACCCAAGCCCAGAGCTGCCCGAGCTGCCCGAGCAACCTGGAAATGAAAAGGACCGCTAGTGGAGAAGCTTAATCTTTTCATACACAGGCGACGGTGAAACAGCGGTGCTCTTCCCAGAATAATGTTTAAAAATTTTTTTTTCTTTTTTAATGCAGAAACTAGGACTAAATTAGAAGACGCAGTGATCTGGGAAAAGATGACCAGCACAAACGACTTTGTAAGGTCGCTGCAGCGACTGTATTATGACACGAAAATACCTTCAATTTCTGTTGGCGCTGCTAACACTACTGTGTGTTTTGTTTGTTTGGGTACTACGGATTGAACCCAGGGCCTTCACTCTGAACTGCATACACAGCCCCTTTTCAAAGCTTTGAGGCAGGGTTTTGCTCTCCATTGAGTTGCCCAGGCTGGGCTTGAATTTGTGGTCCTCCTGCCTCAGCCTCCCAGAGTCCTGATATCACAGGCATGTGCTGCCACAACCAACAGTACCACTGTGATTAATCTGTCACCTACATAGGTAGATGTGGGAAACCTGACTATCACTGAGAGGTAAGTGAGAATAAAGACATTTACCCCACTCTGGTTCAGAAGGGGACCTCATGAATTCTATCTGTGCTCCAAGGTTAAGAAACCCCTAGGGATCAAACACGCGTCTGAGCAGAGAGCAGAACGAGCTGTGTCTGACTCGGGGTCTGACCGTGGTGACCGGGCCTCCGGTCTGCAGCTGCAGCTCCCCTCCCTGCCCTGCTGCCAGTGTAGTTTGCTGGGCCCCTCTGCTCTGCAGCAGAGTGGTGAACTAACAGGATCCCCAGGCTGCTGCAGGGAGAGCAGGCTGAGGGGTAAGCATGGAAAGGCGGGACCAGCTGGAGGCCACTTCAGTAAATCAGGCAGGACCTCATGGCAGCTTTGACCAAAGTGGCAGCAGTGTAAATGGTGACAAACGGAGGGATGAGCCACAGCTTCCTTTTGGGTACGGTGTGGAAGCTGTCTTTCAGACTGCCAGTGGCCTTTGACCAGGAGGCAGTGCTGACTGCCCGTGATGGGCTCTGGCTCCTGTGCCCAGTCCCTCTGCCCATCTCGGCCTGGCACACCCAGACTGGATGAGGAGGAGCAGTGCTACGGTCCAGGGACAGCGGGGACAGCCTGGACAGAACCTCTGATGTCCAGCAGCCAGCTCTAGGGAGCCACATCCTCGCGGCATCTTCCCATCCTGAGCAGAACCCTGTTGTATGACAGCCACGTCGTGTTCGAGGTGGAATCCTCAGAATGCCATCCACTGCTTTTCTCATGGACTTCACAATTGGCAATGTATTTTGTGAAATGAAGTTGTAGGATATCTCCAGTGTTTTGGTTTTGTCGGTTTTATTCTTTACGGTTTTGTTCAATTGTATTACAACTAATGATATAGGCAATTCTATTAGAAATAGCGGGAGGCATTATGGTAACCATTGTTGATCACCTTGTATTATGTTTTTATATTATCTATTATATCCACCCTTTTGACTTGACCGATTCTGTTCTGTTATGTCACATTTGGTTTTACTCTCTTCCAAAAAAGCAATAAGAACCATGGGAGCAATGAAACCCAAAATGTGTAATAGTCACTGTACAAAAGAGAGGAAAAGAAAGTGCTCTAAACTATATAACTGCATGTATATTTAAATGTATAAGATAGAAAATGATATCACAGAGTTTTATTGGATCATTGAACAGAACTGTTTGCAGTATCATTGTTGGAATGTCCACTCTACAAGCTTTAATTTTGTGACTTGAACAATTATTTCTAAGATGGCAATATGTAATCCATTAACTAGTGATTTCCTACTGCGTATTTTTTTCTTCTGTAAATCTGTATAACTTGTACCCCTTCACTGTTTTTTTTTCTTTCTTTTCTTTTCTCCTTAAATAAAAAAAAAAAAAAAAAAAAAAAAAGAAATGAAGCTGTAGGACAGGCCCCTTGTTCAAAGATGATTAAGAATTTCAAGACGGTGACAGCCAAGCGCAATGCCACAGGACACACATTTGCGCCTCTTACTGAACTATATTTAATAATGGCTTCTGCGACCTAGAAGTGATGCGCATTGGGTCACTGAGCCCCAGTCTGCAGTTTCTGCTCCCTCCACTCAGCGGGAGTCTGCATTTGTCTAGTGAATGTCCCACAGAAGGGCTGTGATAAAATGCCTCTTGGGACCCCTGGGGTGATCTGGAAATCTGGGCCAGCGAGTGTCCCCTTTTCTGGGGGAACTTGTGGAGGAATGCGGGTGCGGGGTGCGGGGGGGTGGGGGGTGGAGAGGAGCTGCTAGCAGAGAATCGGCCAGAAAAGTCATGGGGCAGCCAGCGCCTCCACACTGAGCTCACCCAAGAAAGGGGGACAAGTCAGGTTCTGCTAAGGTCAAGGAGGGGCAGCGTGGTAAGGACAGAGCCTGGGGAGACAAGATGGCTTTGGGGTGTCCTAGGGGTTTGGTTCAGACAAACCTGACCGTCACCAATCACAGATCACTCTAGATGCTCCCTGGATTCTCTCTCCCAGACAATTGTGCAGTCTGACCCTCTCCATTGTTTCTGGCCCCAAACTCTCCCATTTGATCCAAGATCCTCCAGAAGGTATCCATGGATCCACTGAACCCCAAAAAACTCTGAAATTTAGAGTATCAAACTGGGCATGGTGGCGCATGCCCATTTGCTTGGGTGGCTGAGGCAGGAGGATCACCAGGAATTCAAGCCCAGCCTGGGCTACACAGGGAAACCCTGTCTTAGGAGGAGGAGGAGGAGAAGAAGAGAAAGAGGAAGAAGAGGAAGAGAAGGAAGAGGAGAAGGAGGAGGAAAAAGAAAGAAAGAAAGAAAAAAAAAAGAAAAAGATTTATTTAGCCCGCAGTGGTTAGAAGACTCAGACCCCCGGTGGGACTCGGGGCAGCAGCCTCACAGCATGAGGTGGCATCTGGAAACAGGAAGCCAGAGAGCTGGGTAGAGCCAGGCTTGCCCTTCTCCCCCCTTGGTTTTCTGAGGCCGGATGCGATGGGGCCTTTGCAGCAGGCGTGGCGGGGGCTGCCTCCTTTGTGGGACAGTGGGTTGGGTTTCCCTTCCAGTTCCTGTCTCCATCCCTCACTCTCCACCCAGACCACTAGCCTGGGAATCTCATGGCCAGGAGGGGACAGGAGGAATGGTTAGACCTCAGCAGAAATGGTTTCTCCCAGGTCCCAGGGAAGATGATCAGGGCCCTTTTCATGACCCCTGAGGACTGACACACATTAAGGTGAGTTACGTGCTGGTGCCAGCTCCTCACGATAATGTAATATTTATGTACTGCATAACTGTGCTAATAAAAATAGAAATGACACACAAATAAAAACAACATGACACACCCAACAACCACGCCATGTTGGTAATCCTGGCTACTCAGAGGCTGATGTGGGAGGATCATTTGAGCTCACAAACTGAAACCAGCCTGGGCAACCTAGTGAGACCCTGTCTCAAAACACCTGCAAAACTATATGTGCTATTAGGCCACAAGGCTCTGACTGTCAATAATCATGGCTGTCTGAAGACTTAGAAGAAAGACTAGGAGACCAGAGAAAGGTGAACAGGAAACAACTTTGAGAAACAGTGAATTTCTTCCCACATGCCAGGTCAATCCATTTCTTGATCCAGGGCATTTGTAAAGGCTGCCCGACTGGCCTTGGGTGGGTGTAGATCCCAGCAAGAGGAAGCAAAAAGAGAAGTAAACAAAAGCAGTGTCCTGGGCACAGCAGCACACGCACACACACAAACACGCATACACACGTGTGCATGTGCACACATGGTTATGGCTTGAATGTCCCCATCAAATTTCATGTTGAAATGTAATTGCCATGGGCAAGATTAAGAGATAGCAACAGGTGGGAGCTTTATGGACAGCTGGGCCTCGAGGGCTCCGTGTCTGCTCCTGGGTTAATTTCAAGGGTTGAGTGGACTCCCAGGGGAAAGGTGTCTCTCCAGCACGCTGGCTCTTCCTCAGGGATGCTCAGGGGCCTCCCCACTCTGCAGAGGGTGCCCCCAGGCAAAGGCCTCACCAGCTGTGGCTCCTCCACCTTGTACTTTCTAGCCTCCAAAACTGTAAGAAAAAAATTTACTTTCTTTATAAACTTCCCAGCCTCTGGCATGCAGTTAGAGCAACAGACAGGAGACTTAGGCATATACGCATTTTTTCCAGAGCCATTTGAAAATGAATTAGAGACATCACATCCATTTAAACAGCTCACGTATTTCCTAAGAGCAAGGGCATTAATTTCCATCCCCACAGCACAATTATCAAAATCAAGAAGTTCAGCTGGGCTTGGGGAGCATGTCTGGATCCTAGCACTCAGGAGGCTGAAGCAGGAGGATCACAAATGTAAGCCCAGGCTGTCCCTCATATTTGGGTTTTGTTTTTCCCAACATTTGTTTCCTGTCTTCAGGAGAACAATATCAACTGGACAGTGCCACCAATGGAGCGGTCTTGTAGAGCTCAGTAAAGAGACAGAGGAAGAGAGAAGTGGTGTCACCGACCAGAAGAAAGCAAGAGACAGCAAGAAGATGGTAAGTGTCAGAGGTTTTGCTCAGGTTTGGACTCACACCTGACTCCTAAGCCCCTCCGGGCTGCCGCAGTCAGCCAGCCAAGGCGAGGGGTCACGCCCTGGCTCCAGCTGGGGCTCCCTGACCTGCTCCCATGGAGATGGAGGGCAGCAGGTCTGCATCTGGTGTGGCTGCCAGGGAAGGGCTGGGCATCAGCGTCTGGAGCCCAGTGGGTCCCAGTGAGCCCTGACAGTCCCTGGGGCAACACTCAGTCCTTTCCGGGGTATCCCACCACCCCGCCTTTGGGGTGGTCCTGGGGGTGTCTGTGTGCTCTGCCTGTGTCCCACAGAACACCACTTCGACTCTGCAGCCCTAACCCTATTGGGTAGCACCTCTGGCCCAGCAGCTGTGCGGTGAGGAAGCACCTCACCACCCCACCCCGGCTTCTCTGCCTTCTGGGCCCATTTACCACAGCCTCATACTGCTCAGCTTGTGGGGCTCCCCCAGGGGTCAAGAGGGGCTTCTTGCTCATTTGCTGCCCCTCTGCCAGTGGCCCAGGGCTCAGGCAGGGCTGGGGTGCTTGGGCTCCACGCAGGAGATCTATAGGGGCTAGGTTCGCAGGTCCTTGTAAACCCAGTTAGAGGTGTGGAGAAGGGGGCACTGCCCATGGCATGCTGCTGCCCTGGCTGACATGAGCTACTAAGCTTAACAGGGCGCGGTGGTGCAGTCTGCAAACACAGCTTTCTGGGAGGCTGAGGCAGGAGGAACTTAAGTCTAAGACTTAGTGAGGTGGTTTCTGTAAGAAACTTCCTGTGTGCTCTGTATGTGGGTTCACACAGAGGACGTCTTCAGGGTGTGACCCTGCCCCTTCCTCCTGATGGGTTGTGTTTAAGGCAGGTTCACTGTTCTAGGGTCATGACCATGAGAAGTGGGAATGGCCGGGTAAACACTCTCTTGGCGCCCAGCCTGGTCTCCCTTTCCAGGGTCACCGTACCTTGTCCTCCATCCCCTGGGGTGGTGGCTGCCCACTGCTGCACCTACAGCCTCTGCTTCCCTTGGCAGATGGTCAGCCTGGTCTGTAGGTGCCTCGGAAGGCTCCGTCACACAGCTTGTGGTCAGGACTAAGGGAGGTGGGGGTATAGGAGCCCAGCCCCTTGCCTGGGGCAGGACAGGAACAGCCCTGTTTGGCATTCACACCTGGAACTCCCCCTGAGGTGAGGCTTCCTGAACTTACCTTGCCAAATTTCTCTGGAGACCCCTCCTTCAATAAATCCCTGCACCCAGAGACACCGTTTCAGCCTCTGCTCTGGGAAACCCAACCAGATCGGTCTCCTGGCCAGTACCAGGCTCTGAAGCAGACCGGAGAGAAATAAGCTCCACAACAGTACATTACATTTGAGTGACTCTGCCCCCCTTTTTTCCCCCTCACAGGCACAGTCACCAAGAACATTGAAGTTTCTGAGAAATCCTATTGTTAAAAAAACAATAGCCATTTGCTCTTTATTGTGTCTATCTCAGAAATTTAGGAAGACTTGCCCCCCAACATTTGGGAGTTTGAAGCAGGAGGATTGTTATAAATTTGAGGCCAGCCTGGGCTACACAGAGATACCCTGTTGCAACCCTCCCCACCTAAAAAAAAAAAAAAAAAAAAAAAAGGCTTAGGAAGACTCATTCAAGCCGTGTGCCCCAAAGAGCCAATCAGCCTCAGAAGCAACAGGTAGGAGGCCTAGAAATGTGTTGGCAGAATCATGACCTAGAATATTCTAAGATGACATCTGTCCTGAAGCTGGCCTGAGGTTTGGCTTCCGTGTGGTTGGGGATTAGAGAGAGGGTCTGGTCTGTGATGGGCCTGGAACCCTGGGGAAGCTTCCAACCCTGAACTCAGATGCTGAGGCCAGAGGCTGTCACCTCCTTCCATGCCGAAGGTAAACAAGATTGTTTGACTGGAGGAAATCTCTTGACTTTCTCTCTCCTCCTCCTCCTCTTCCTCCTTTGAGTACTCACTTGAAGCTGGGGTGCACAAGACCCTGGGGACTACAGGCATGGTGGGCTTAGTCCATTGGCTCGTGAGCACGGGGAGTTGTGAATGGGAGACATAGTAAATCCTTGTCTAAAAAAAAAAAGAAAGAAAGAAAGAAAGAAAGAAAGAAAGGAAGGAAGGAAGAAAGAAAGAAGAAACCCCCAACGAATTGGCTTGTCTCTCTTCCTGGAGCCTGCATGGTTTGTGTGGCTCACAGGAAGGGCAAATTGGCCTCTTCCAGACCCAGCATGGCTTCTGTCTGCTCATGGGAAGGGTGAATTCAAAACAACAACACGCGCACACACACTGTGCGCCTAAGGCAACCTCGGTGCTGGATGAGAAGGCTGTGCACACTGCGGGCAGCTTGTGGCACGGAGGGAACCGCTTAGTGCCTGAAAGTTCTGTGAAACTGCTTGCGCTGCAGATGCCGAAAGCTGTGCCAACCAACGGGCTTTCCGCGTGGACACAGCGCTGGGGACCCACGTGGTGGAGAAGGTGAGGCCGTGAAGGAGCCGTGGAGAGTGGCCAGAGGGGCTGAGCGATCCCGCGGCACTGTGGTGTGGAAGAAGGTCCAATAAAGAAAAGAGCAAAGACTGGCGAGAACGTCACACACACTACTGGGGACATAGAAAGTGGTGAGGCCGCTTTGTAACACAACCCGGAACTTCCTCAGAATGTTACGTAGGTGATCCAGCACGCTGTCCTATATGCAAGAGAACAAGAGCGTGCCCTACCAAGACTTGCTCATGCACGTTCACGGTGACATTATTTTAATAGCTCACCAGTGGAAACAATCCAAATATACATCCACCAACAGAGGCTTAACACAATGTGGTCTATTCATCAAGCACCAGCAAGCTCGGGGCCCTTGCCTTGGCTTCCCTAAGTCTTATCTCTGCTCCTGACCTCACATTGCTTTCCCTCATAGCCACTATGTGTTTGGCTTTTCCATCTGGCTTTTCAGGCTCGGAGATCACCCCTATCCAGGGCGATCGCTTCTCAACTCTTTATCTTTAATAAAGGTATCTGCAAAAAGCCCCATAAGGGTAGGTTCTGAGATTCCAGGTGAACACATCTTTTGAGGGTCATGATTGAACTCACTAGAGGAGTTTGTGGGAGAGGGTTTCTTCATGAGGTGATAGAAACATTCTAAAATTGATTGTAGTGAGTAACTTCCCTGAATAGAGCATGAGCCACTAAATTGTACTTTTTTAAGTGAGTGAACTGTATGGCACACAAAGTCTATCTAAATGAAGAAACAGAAAAACAGGTGTGGCATCTTATTTACCCCATCACCCACCTATGAGTAATAAACCTAGTTCTATGTTACCCAGGCTAGCCTTGAACTCCTGTGTTCAAATGATCCTCCTGCCTCAGCCTCCTGAGTAGTTGGGACTGGCCTGCTTCCCACCAAGCCTCTCTCACTTTCCCTGACATAGAAGGACTCCTTAATGATACAGCTGTCAACCACTATTCAGGGAGCAGGGTTGACCGACAGAAACCTGGCACGGCAGAAATACCTTTTCAAAGTGCCTAAAAAGGTTCAAAGCATAAGCTGTGCTTTGACATATCAGACCAAACTGCGCATTGTCAAGAGTAAGTTTGGAAAAGAAAAATCAAAGAGTGAGAGGGAAAGAGAATGCTTCACTTGGCACTTGGTTTTAAAAAAACTCGTTGCTTAGATGTCCTTGAAAGGTCCAAAGCTTTCCCAGCTATGTTGATCTGCTCCATACTAAGTGAATAAACAGTCCCATGAGGCCAACTAGATTAAGGCTCAGAGGTCTGGATACATCTTACCTTGACCCTTGGCCTCCACTCCCTGGTTGATGGGTAGAGGTGTAGGATAATGTCTTCCCTGGGACTCAGATGGAGACAGAATTTCCACAGGGGATGAAGCCCACAGCAAATCAGTGCCCTTTACTTTCCTGCTGGTCTCTGGAGAGACTAAATCCCCACCCAAGCGCCACCTGTTTGGGGACCACTCTCTGATCCACGGATCACAACTCTCTCCCCACTGGGTGTCTTCTGCTGGCTTTGCTGCATTCCTGTTAGCCCACTCTGCTGGCCTGACTCACGGTGGGGGTTCTGTCAAAGGGCTCGGTGTCTGTTATGGATTAAAAACTGGTGGTCAGCTTAACGCTGAATTAAGTCAGCCTGGTGCTGAGCGGAGATGTTCCACTTGAGGAAAGTTGCCAGTATAAATAAAGACATGGCGAAGAAGAGCTAGGCATTGTGGGCTCTCTTAAATGTTGCTGTTTTAAGATGTTGGTTCTCCTGGAAGAGCTCATCACGACTAGTTTCCCCAATATGAGTATGGCTGTTATCATCTGAAGAGCTCAGGACCTTGTTGGTGAGAGTGGCTGTGGTTCACTTTGGGGGAACTTTGGTCCTTATATCAAGCATCGCTTCCTGGTTCCAGAGGGGAAGGCATGTGCTGTTTAATCTCCAGGACAAACTCGTCATGCTGGCTTTCTGAATGTACTCAGCTGTTCTTATCATTGGAGGAGCTCAGGACCTCTGTGTCACTGGGGATGACTATGGTACTTTTCAGGGCAGCCCAGGTTCTTATTCTGAGCGTGACTTCTTGGCTCCAGTGTAGAATCCTCAACCTACCAACACAGCTCTTCACCCTGCTGTTGTAGACTTTCTGGCTTCCACCACTGATCTTTGGCCTTCCCAGTGCAGACCCATAAAACAGACTGGCATGAGTGGGCTCTAGACTTCTCGTGGGCTCTAGACTTCCAGCTGGACTCATAGCAGGCACTGTCATGCCTCTAGGTCTTCATCTGGACTCATGCAGGACATTGCTGTGGGATCCAGGCCCTTGGCTGAATATTCTGGGTCTTTAGTGTTGTGGACAGATTTCCTGCACTCTGAGTGACCATTATAAAACAATATTATACATTCTGTGTTCTGATTCTAATTGTTCTCCTCATAACCCCCGACTACAACAGTATCAATGCAACAAAGCATGTCTCCTATAAAGTTCTGGGGAGCCAGGAATGGAAGCCTTCAACAAGGTCAAAAGGAAGAGGGGAAATTAATGTTGATAATGTAGGCTATTTAACCCAATAGATCCCAAATTGTCAAGGTAATATGTCAATGTAGAATTTTTATTGAGAATTATTATTCTTTTAAAAACAGCATTATCATTGAAATCTCATATGCGTTGTATTTTTCACTTATAGCACAGCCCGGTTCAGATCAGCCACATCTCTAGTGCCCAGTGTCCACCTGTGGCCAGTGGTGATCCTATGGAGCAGTGCGGATTTCGGGTGTCTGTTTCACAGTAGCCACTGCTGAGCCCTTTTTACTCACAGCGCCCTAATAAAAACAATACAATCAGCCTTCCTGTTTACACCATACCAGGCAATGGCTAAGGCCTTATTTTACAATCTTTTGATCTTTTCAGTGGCTCTGTGTTTTTTCTTTTTTTTTTTTTTTTTTGTCTTTTTCGTTTTTATCGGTACCAGGGATCGAACTCACGACTGCCTGCTTGCAAGGCAGGCGCTTATGCCGCTGAGCTAAATCCCCAGCCCCAGTGGCTCTGTGTATACACACTCTTCTTATATCTACTTCCCACAGGAGCCAGCCAAGGATTAGAAATGTTAGGAAAGCCACACGGCCAGTGTGCATAGGAGCCAGGCCAGGGAGCCCGAGGCACTCACCTCCACACACCTGCCCTAAATCCCCACGGCCACCCTGCGAAGCAGCTTCTTCCAGTGTCTCTCTGGAAAATAAGCCTATTATTTGGATTGTGTTACAGAAGATTTAATGCTGCATGTGCCATTCAGAAATATTTTAGGGGAAGCAAGGAAACCAAGTGCTGGTGACAATTTCTACACTATATGGATGCAGCAATCTTTTTTTTTTTTATTTAAAGAGAAACAAAAAAAAATGGAGAAAAAAGAGGGTAGAATTAATACAGAATTACAGAAAAATAAACAGTAAGAAATCACCAGTTGATAAGTTACATATTGTCATCTTAGAAATAGTTGTTCAGATTACAAAATTAAAGTATGTAAAGTGACATTCAGATAGTGACACTGCCAACAGTTCTGTTCAATGATCCAACAAAAACTTAGTAATAGGGGGCTGGAGATTTAGCTCAGCGGCATAAGCACCTGCCTTGCAAGCAGGCAGTCGTGAGTTCAATCCCTGGTACCGATAAAAAGGAAAAAAGGCCAAAAAAAAAAAAACCCCAAAAAAATTTAGTAATATGGTTATCAGTCCTACACACTTGTTTGTTATCTTAAAGAAGGTAAAATTAAACATCAAAACAGAACAAAACAGTTCAAAAAGAAACAGTTTAAAGAAATACAGATTTCAAAGCAAGTCCACTGGAGATCTTCACTGTCTATCTTATTGTCTCTAGTTTTCTTCCAAATAGTTGTCCCCATCTTTGCACACATTGTATATTACTGGCCAGCAACCCAACCCTACAGAGAGCACTGAAGGACATTCCAGAGAGAGAGAGGAACTGTATATTATAGAACTGTATATTATAGAACTAATCAAATCATTACAGGATGATGAAGGCTTTTTAGGTCTTCAAGATCTGACATTTGGGGAAGTCAATAATGACTGCCATAGTGTCCCTCATTCTTTTCATAGTAGCTGTCCTTATCTTTATGTATGCTGAAATTGAATTTAAGAGACTAGATTTATATCACTCTGAACAGTGAGTAATAGTATTGCTAGATTTTATATCATAATGTTACAGAATTAGCACTGGGCTTCTTATTGTCTCTTCTTCTTCAGAGTATCTGTTCATTACATCTTGCATTATATAATCTGTTCCCATAAATAGTTTTAAAAATTCTTCCCATGTGTGAATTTCTACATGTATATCTATCCTCTCTGTATTATAAGGAAAAACAAATCATAACAAGACAGCAAAACAAATTCCTAGAAAAACATGCAATGAAAAAGACATATAAGACCACAATATTAGGTGATCTACTGTAGTTACTATGCTTTCTCTTGTTATTTTCAATAGACTTGTCCACATCATCAGGCTTAATATAATTGAGTATTAAATAGCTATTTTTATAAAAACACAACTTTGAAAACATTGTAGGACATGAGAGCAGTTAATAATCAAAACCAGTATGGATATCTTCTATATCTTGTCATCTTCAGAGTAGTTGCCTCTACTTTTAGACTTGATACTATCAAGCATAACATAACAAATTCGAATAAAATCAGCCAAGGCAAAACTGCTGTCTAACAAACCAGATTCAAATAAGATCAGTCACACTAAGACAATGTAAGTAATACAGGGTTTCAGTTTAACTTAATAGCAAATTAAGGATAGTTACCATGGTATTACCTGCTATTTTTGGGTTAGCTGTCTTTGCCCTCAAATCTGATATGAGTGGACAGACCGGAACAAAACAGAATCAAACTAAATAGAGCCATAAGACAACTGTGACTTTTAAATCCTGATATACTATTAACAATGACCTCTGCCTTCCCTTTTTAGGTTGTTTTTCACCTTTCCCCTTCTCAGGATGCTTTGTATGTTTTGGGTCTCACTAGCCCCTTTAGTGTTTAGATTAGGGGCCAGCCCGTTTTCTATCTGAGTGTGACTGGACTTTCTACCCCTGAGCTTGATCTTGAGTTGTACTCCTTTACTCACTAAAGTCATAGGGTTTTCTGTCCTTTCAGCTGTGTAGTTCTACACTACCCAAAAGTGTCATAGCTTTCCAATCTATCTGTGGCTGCTGGATGAGTTGTCCCTATTTCTCTCTGGTTTCCTGTTGCATAGAGCTTTGCTTTCTCATCTTTGACTTTCAGTTTATTAACCCTCCTTCAGGTTGAGTGTATTTCCCATTCAGAGCATCTCAATGGAACCTGCCTCCTAATCTACTCTGCCTGTTTTTTTTTTATTTTAGTGTATCAAGGCTATCTATATTAAAGATTATAGTTTACAGTTTCTGCCTCATGTCTGCTACTCCACTTTACTCCTATAATTTGTCCTCTTACTCCCTCATTCCATTGTCTGCCCCATTCATTGAGGCCTCTCTGCCACTGTTGCTGGAATCCTGGTATCCCTTCCTCTCTCTCTCTCTGGAATGTCCTTCAGTGCTCTCTGTAGGGTTAGGTTGCTGGCCATGAACTCCCGCAGTTCTTGTCTTGGAAACATCTTATTTCTCCATTAATTTTGAGAGAGAGTTTTCTGGGTACATCAGTCTTGGTTGCAAATTATTTTCTTTCAGGGCTTGGATAATTTCCTGCCAGGCTCTTCTCAATTTGGGAGTTTGTGTTGATAAGTCTGTTGTTATTTTGATAATTTTTCCATTGTAGGTGATCTGCTTCTTTTCCCTGGCTGCTTTTAGTATTCTGTTCTTTTGGTGGATTTCTGGAATCTTGATTATTATATGTCTGGGTGTAGATCTGTTTTGGTTGTAGGAGGCTGGAGTTCTGCATGCCTCATTTATCTGGATATCATTTCTTTTTCCTATGCTTGGGAAGTTTTCCTTTAATTTATCTGTGAATATTCTTTTACTTCATTTTTGGTTACACCTGCTTCCTTGCTCATGTGCTTTATTCTTAAGTTATGTATCCTTTCGTTGTCTTCTTAAGTTATGTTTCCTTTTGTTGTCTTCTAGCCTTTGAATATTATGTTTCCTCTTGTCTTCTAGCCTTTGAATTGTTTCTTTCTGGTTCCTCCTTATTTTTAAGAGGTCTTTTCTTTGGTGATCATATATCATAAATCTCTCTTCAAGTTTCAAAATGCTGACTTCAGTTTCTGTCAAGGCATTTTGCCAGTGTTCAATGGAGTTTTTAGTTTCCTGGTAATCTCTGGATCTGTTTCATGTATTCTAGGTTATGTTTAAATTCTTCATCAGAGGTTTCTCTTTCTTTTCTGATTTCCTCTGTTCTTCCATCTGTGTTCTCTTGGGAGGGGCTTATCATTTCTTTAATTAATCTCTTTATATCTTGCCTCACTTGTGTCAGAAATACAGTTTTAAATTTGTTTATGAGGTCATGTAGCTATTTCTTTATATCCGCTGATGCTGTGTCTCATATTGGATGGTTACTGCACTGGTTCTTTTCTATATTTACTTCTCCTGGTCTTATTTTCCCAGGTTCCACAGCTGGAGTTTTTAAAAATTTCTAACTCTTGTCACGTTTCTGGTTTCTTTCAGACTGGTGTGTCCTGGGGGTCTCTGGCCCTCTCCCTATTGCTTAGGGTCTTTCTGAAGCATGCTGACTGGGGTTTTGCTGCCCTCCCCAATTTGCTGTTATCTGAGGTACCCTCAGCGATGCAGAGATGGTGCAGGCTAGCCTCCAGCCTCTGTGCCAGTCAATCTGCAAGTTAGTCTGTACCTTGTGGACATCACAGAGTCACGACAATTTTGTATCTGCTTATTGGGTTCCAACCAGAGGTGTAGTTCAGCACCAGCAGACCCTGCCAGTTCTCTCTGCACCAGGGGTGGCTGACTGATGTCACCACGGTGCCAGTCTCTCCCCAAATCCAAGCTGTCCTCCACCAGACCTCTCTGTGCCAGGGGTGACTACCTGACGTCACTGTGGTGCTGGGTTCTGCCCAGCTCCAAGATGTCCTCCACCAATCCTCTCTATGTCACTGATGTCGCCACAGTGCTGGGCTCTGCCCAATTCCAAGATGTCCTCCAGCCAGAGACAGCAGCCGTGGGACCCAGTCCCTAACACTCACCAGGAATCAATGCAGATCTTCTCTTGGGTCCACTGCACACTGTGCCGCGTGTCTTCACTGCATTCCCAGCACAGCATGGATCCGTCAGAAAACTGCAGTGTCTGACTTCAGAGCCCAGGAGCTTCCCGCAGTCTCCTCTGGCATGGCCAGGCAACTCCGGCTGTTTGGCAGGGCCCCAGGTCTCAATTTCCAGCAATCGCTGAGAGCCAATATAGCTCTTTCCCTTGGATCCACTGCTCACTGTGCTGTGTCCTCCTGTTAAGGGCCTGGGATTCGACAACTCCAGTTATCATCAGCCGTGGTCTCAGTGCAACTTTGGGTGTCCAGGTGTGCCTAGTACAGCGTGGAACAGGGCTCAGTGAGCACATAGGGCTCACTCGCGCTTTTCCTTCCTCTTCCTAGTTTTATTTTTCCCCTCGGTTACCGCCTTGGTTAATAAAAATCATTATCCATTCATCTGGCCTTCTCCATGTTGTCATTTTCTAGCATCTGATCTGATTTCTCCGCAGGGACTCTGCACCCAGTCCCCTAGCAAGCTGCCATTCTTTTCTCCCTGGATGCAGTAATCTTAAGATTATAGGTGTTGTTTATTTGCCTTGGAAAAAACAAGAGAGATGCAATCCTTGACTGCAAGGTGTGAAGTCCTTTTTAGTCGCTGTATACTAAAAATTTTATTATATAAATTCCATTGATTTGCCTGCATGGTAAGGTTGATTTTAAAATGGAGTGACCAAACAATGACTTTAGAGAGGGAATTCCTCAGATTTCATTTAAGAATCCCCTCAGATGCTTATAAAAATGAAGATGTATATTTTAGTTGTCTGGAATACTGATTTGATATATTTGAAGTGGGTTCCAAGGAAATATAGGACGTTCAAAAATCATCCCCTTCATTAGGCAGTGAGAAAACTGGCAGAACATATTGGAATCAACTTTTTCAGAATTTTAGAAATGAACCATGAACTTGCCACAATGCAGGGAGCATTTATTTGAGAAAAGTGGTAAGAAAAATAGACAATGCAAAGCTTTAAGATTGTTCTGGTGCTGGCTGCCTCTTTGCAGCTCCTGGGAGCCTTGAGAACCATAGAGGATGCAGTGCACTGGCAGCCACCCAGAAGGGGCTATGGCCGGATCTCCTTTAAAATCTACTTTCCAGAGAATTCTTATCGCTTGACCGGTCTGGTGGTTCCCTGAAGAACCACCCAAAAGCTGTCTTTATTTTATCCACCTTGACGCTCACCTAATGAAAGCCTTTTTCCAAGGGGCATTTGTCAAGAACGCTTAGCAGCAATTATGTAATTTCGTGGTTCTGTGAGATTTGTAGTGGGTTATGGATGATAATAAGGTTTTGAAAAGTTTAAAAGGAAAAGCTGTTTGTGAGACTGTCAGAGTTGTGGTAAGCACTAATATATTCCCGGGAATCAAGAGGATGCCACACACACAGAGTCGCAGGTGCAACCAGAATGGCGAAAGAAGCTCCTGAGCTCTCACCTCTGGTTGATGTTAAAGCTCTTAACAAGCAGGAAGCCACAGTGGCATTGTCAACTAACTTGCTGATCGGTGAAAGCACCCCAATGTGTACAGAGCCTTTCAAAAAAGGTTCCAGTCATTTAAGTGTATCTCTATCCACTAAACTAACCAAGCAGAGACTTCAGCATTCAGTATAACAGAGAAACACAGACCTTACTGAGTTACTTCAGATGGAGCACTAAACAGACAAGAACAACACACAGCAGCAGCAACAAAACCTGGTGGGAGTGTGGACAGAATCTTATTTGTAGAGTTGTTACATTATATTATGTAAATGTGCAATTTTCAGGGCTGAGGTGTAGCTCAGAGGGCCTAACACACAAGGCCCTGGACTGGATTCCCAGCACTGGGGGAAAAAAGTCCAATTTTCACTCTAAAATTATGAGACATAGAAAAAAAAGAAAGACAGTTCACACCCCGGGGAAAGTCAATCAACAAAAATGGTCTCTGAGGAAGCCCAGATATTGGGCTTGTGAGACAGAATCTTTAAATTAGCTTTTTAAAAATATGTTTGAAGAACTAAATGAAATGAGTTATAAAGAACTAAAGAAAAGTTTGAGAAAGAAAAGCCCTCTCACTAAATGGATAATATCAAACTGGGCAAGGTGGCACACATCTGTAAACTCAGCACTCAGGAGGATCACTGTGAATTCAAGGCCAGCCTGGGCTATGTAATGAGTTCAAAGGTAGCCTGAACTGCACGGTGAGACTCTGTGTCAAAAAACAAAAATGGATAATATAAGCAAACAGAATTACAAAAAAAAGAGTCAAATATAAATTATGGAATTCAAAAGCCTAATAAAACTTTGAGAAGGGCTCAAAAGCAGATTTAAACATGCAAAGGAAGAATCAGAGAATCTAAAGATATACTGAGTCTGTCCCATCTGAGGAAGAAGAAGAAAAATGAATGGTAAAATTGAATAGAACCTTGGAGATCTGTAGGACATCATCAGTATACCAGCATACACATAACGGGAGTTCTAGAAGAAAAGAGAGAGGAGCAGAAAGAATATTTGAAAACTAATTGTCAAAGACTCCTGAAGTTTTATTTTGGGAGATTAATGTACACACTCAAGAAGCACAGCAAATTCCAAATAAAATAAACAGAGATCCACACTGAGACATATAATAATCAAATTGTGGACAAATAAAGAGAGAAGCTCAAATGCAGTCAGGCAGAAGCAATCTGTCACATTCAAGGTCCTCTCAGGAGGATGAGCACGTAACTTCTCATCAGAAACCGTGGGAGCCAGAAGACAGTGGCATGACACATTCTCAGTGGCAAAAGAACACTGATTACTAGCAAATCTAGCTTACAAAATCCATTACAGGAAGAGCCTTTCAGGCTGAAATCAAAGGACACTAGAATTTTTCAACCAATACAAAGAAATAAAGAATACTGATAAATATAACCAGATAGATAAAAGACGAGATCAGTACATTCTTTTGTAACTCTATTTATCTGATTTAAAAGACAGTTGCAAAAAGCCATCATTACAAATCAGTGCTAATGTTTTCAGAATCCCAAAAGATAGCATCTGTATGACAGCAACAGCACTAAAGAAGGATGAAGGATTGAGGCTACAAAGCAGCAAAAATTCTCTGTGATCCTGAGATTAAATTACATCAATCGGACTTCCACTCCTTTAGGATAAGACGTTCACTGGGCCTTCCAGGGCAGCCATTAAAAGAACATAACTGAAAAAGGAAAGGACAAAGGAACTAAAAGGGCGCCCTATACCCACGCAATGCAAACGAGGGTCATAACGGAGGTGTGTTTGAGGAAGGCTAAACCGAGCCAGGAGCTGCGGAGGGGAAAAAGTGTGACCCCAGTGAGCAGCAAAGTGTTGGAAGCCATGGCAGAGAGGCTGGAATCTGCAAAGTGCAAAGGTGCCGTGGATTCTGGGGTCTTTGTGGGCTCTGTCTGCACACCCGCTCTTTCCTGTCTAATGCAGAGAGTAAACAGCAAGCAGAGTCCTCAGTGGGCCTCCTATCTCCTGGGACTCTCAACTAATGCAAATATAAACAGTGCATAGAAATAAACAGACACTCCAGCTTGGTTTAGAACATCAGATGATTGATTCTTCAAGAAAAGAACAAGTTTTTTTAATGCATAAGGATCACTTATAATGTATTGATTTCATGTCGGGAAGGAGGTGAACTTTTTTTTCTTTTTTCTGTTTTTAAAATTTTTTTTGTTGTTGTTTTTGCTTTTTTTTTTTTTGTACCGGGGATAGAACTCATGATTGCGTGTTTGCAAGGCAGGCGCTTATGCCGTTGAGCTAAATCCCCAGCCCCTGTTTTTGCTTTTTTTGAGACAGGGTCTTGCTTTGTAGTTCAGATTGGCATTAAATGCATCATGTAGCCCAGGCTGGCCTTGAATTCATGGCAATGCGCTTGCCTCAGCTTCCTGAGTGCTGGGATTACAGCTGTGTGCCATTTTGCCTGGCTGTGAGGTGATCATTTTTTGCTTCACTGGAAGTTTCAGTAGTTTCTCTGCATTCTTATGTGAAATAAAAAGTATACTTGGATGCCTTCTGGGTTATCATGGTACTGTATCGAGACGAAGGTAGATAAAATTTGCTGTTGACATGAGCCAGTTTTCTTTCCTAATCTCATTAGAGATTGAGCCACTCTCATCCCATCCTTCACTGGAGTTGCAGGAACTAGAGCACAGGGCAGGCTCCTGCAATCATGTCACCTTGTGAGCTGCATAGACAGAGACCTAGAGGGCAGCATGGTCCCTGGGCTTGAAAGCAGCTGTGAAGACGGACTTGTAGTGGAATTTCTAGCAAGCTCCAGAGAAGGCTGAAAGCCTGTGTATTAGACTTAAGCACAGAGATTTTTCTTTTTTTTAATTGCACTGTGTGTGTGTTATGGGAATTGAACTCAGAGTCTTCACTGAGCAACATCTCCAGTCTTTTTTATTTTTTATTTTGAGACAAGGTCTCACTAGGTTGCTAAATTTCCCGGGGTTGGCTCACATATGTGATTCTGCTTCAGCCTCCCCCAGTCTTAGGATTACAGACATGTACCACCATGCTTGTTGGACTTTTCTTTTTCTTTCTTTTTTTTTTTTTAACTCATTTTATTGAGAATGAAACATCAAGGCTTCTTTGGTGGTGCATGCCTGTAATCTCAGCACTCAGCTGAGGCAGGAGGATGACCATGAGTCTGAGGCCAGCCTAAGCTAGACAGTGAGTTCAAGACCAGAGCCAGACTACATGGTAAGACCCTGTCTCAAAAATCAAAGTAAAACAAAATTAAAAAAAGAATGGAACTTCATTTCCCATGACCTGACTGTCAGAACCTGCAAACATAGCAACTGGCAGGTAAAAGGGAGGAGAACTTAATGGCACACTTCCACTCCGTGTTGCTTCCCACAATCAGATGCCACAGTCTGGGCGACTGCCCGCTGCCCAGCCCCCTTCTGGAAGGTGTAGGTGGCCCTGCTCCAGCTGAGAGCAGGAGAGAAGGCGAGTGCACTTTCAGGCCACCAGGTAGCACCTGCACCACTACACCAGGACCAGCTGGGAGCTGCGGGGGACGGCAGCAGGTGCACATGTGTCCTCCCACATGCCAGGCAAGGGTGGCATCCCCAGCCCTCCCTTTTGATGTCTTATTTTGAGACAGGGTCTCACTCTGTTGCCCAGATGGGCTTTGAGCTCGCTGTCATCCTGCCTCAGCCTCCCGGAGGAGTTAGGCTGTCTCCAATTTTCATTTCTTCTTCCTGTGGAAAGCTCTCCACCTTTTGTTGTACAGCGCATCTGTTCAGCGTTTGCTAAAGCAACGACCCCGGGTCCAGGACCTTGCCAAGTGGCGCGTCCTCGGGGAAGCACACGGTGCAGGGCTGGGGTGCACGTGATGCAGGGGCAGGCTGGAGGTCGCTGGGCCTGCCGGGCCCTGCGGGGGACAAGGCAGACCCGGCCTCCAGACGTCTCCTCTTTTGGCTCTAGAAAGCCCCTCTCTGCTTCACTGTGAGCTCAGAAAACCCTCCCCAGGCCACCTTCATTGCTTCACCCTTATTTTTACTACACATAATAACCTGTCTGTTCTGTTACCATAAAAATAGAAACACTGCGTAGTCTCTTCACTAGATACTCCTGAAAATGCATCCTCTACTTTTCCATTAAATAAGATCCCGAGTCACCTGCAACATTGGATAGTTAAGTCATAGCAGCTACATAGTAACCAAATATTCATCTCTCCAAATAAATCGGGAAAAGGAGAAACAGTGAAGAACAAACTTTAGAACAAACTTTCAACAGATAACAACGTTAACCTCCTTAAACTGAGTGTCATGGCGCATGCCTGTAATTCCAACACTCAGGAGGCTGAAGCAGGAGAATCACGGTGAGTTCAAGGCCAGCCTGAACTACATAGTGAGACTCTGTTCAAACAACAACTAAAGCCATGTGTGCCTCTTGTTTTTCAGTTTTTTGAGACGTCTTGCTGTGTAGTCCAGGATATCCTTGAACTCTATGTAGTCCAGCCTGGCCTTGAACTTGTGGCAGTCTTCGTGCTTCAGCCTCCCAAATGCTGAGATTACAAGCATGTGCCCACTCTCGGCTATCTTAATACTTATCTTGTTAATGACCTATTAGTATTAATAACAATATGACAAACCCTAGGATAAATTACAGGACATTGTGGTGATGGTCTAACATGGCAGAAGGCCAAATAAGGAGCATTTACCCTGACGGCCGCTTCCTCCTCCTTCCCCTTCAAATGATTACAGCTTTCTCCTTCATTTCCCCGTGCACATGAAGAAAATTCCAATGAGCTCCTCACATGTCATAAAAGCCTACCCCAAGGGCCACATCCGGCAAAGGTCATATACACCCCCTACCCCCATATCTGTTTGGAGGAAAAAGCTAAACCATTGTGGGTTGCGGGTTCCTCTCCATGTCCTTTAAATAAAAAGGCCACTTTCACTTTTGAGCTCCTCTGCCAAGAGTCACTTGTCCTTCTCCAGAACCTGCTTTCTTGCCACTGCTAGCCTGCATCCAACACCACCCCACCTCATTTGTCACAGGTGGCCTTTCCATCTGAGGTTTTCTATCCCTTTTTCCTAGCCTAAAACATTCAGAGCTCATGTTAGAAAATCTCTCCATGGCCACCCCTGGACAAAGGTAGCAGTTTCCACACTCCTTGGGCAGGACAGCCTGAGGCAGAACTGTTACCTTTTGTTCTCTTGGACTCCACCTCTCACTCTCAGGGATGGCTGATGAGTATTGTAAAAACTAAATGTATGTATGACAAATCAATGACATGTCACACTTTCAAAGTAGGTGATGACTTCTTTTGATAAGTGTAACCCAAGACAGCTTCCATACTCCTGGTGGGGGATGGCTAAAGCTCTTTGCCTTCCTGAGGCAAAGTTGTTCTCTTGGCTCACCTCTAATTCAGCCACTATGGGACATACCATTTCCTGTCCCCTGAAAAACACCTCTGGGGGCCTGGCTTATAATCTTAATGCTCTTGGCCTCAGAAAAGCTATAAAAACCAAAAATTGATCTTTTATTGCCTCTGCCATGGACAGTCCACTGCCATCTTGTGACAGGTCATAGGGTAAATGGTCACCATCTTGTGGTCTTTCATTGTGGGATCAGCAGCAGCCATCTTGTTGCAGGTCATATGAAGACTAATCACCATCTTGTGCTCCCTCACAATGTCACCAGCAGCAGCCATCTTGCTGTGGGTCACATGGTAATCAGTCGCCATCTTGTGCTTCCCTGTTGCATGGTGACGAGCAATCATTTTATGGTCGATCACCCTGTAGTTCCCCCAGATGCCTGCTGGGTGTTGGCTACTTAGTGGCCATCTATACTTCCCACTCCACAGCCTTCTCAGCCTCAATCCCTAATCCCCATTTTGGGAACAGGCTGGTTCTGAGGGGCTGGTTCATATTCATGTTCATTTTTCCCTCGCTGACCTATCTCAGGTTAACCATAAATTAGGTTCCTTTGGTCTGCTCTGTAAACAGCTGTTCCTTTTTATTTAAACTCAACAGTCTTTTCTCTTTTCCTTTTTCTTTTCCATTTTCAGATCATTTAATCAAGGTTTATTTGGGTTACAGATTTAAAAAGCACGCATCTACCTGGGTTGTCAGCTGGTCAAAATGATGCTAAAATTGGTTAAACAAAGTCCCATGGGATAAAGAGAGCTTAAACAAGACTTCAACTGATGGATAAGAAGGTAGCTGCCTGATAACTTTTTTTTTTGTCTTTTTCTTTTCTTTTTTATCGGTACCAGGGATCAAACTCACGACCGCCTGCTTGTAAGGCAAGTGCTTATGCCACTAAGCTAAATCCCCAGCCCCCAGCTGCCTGATAACTTCAACCAGTTCTTATTTATTAATTGGAGGCCCCAATAACCTCCATAGCCTTATGGGAGACACCCCAACTAAAGTTATAAAAAATATATTAAGGTTCTTGACAATTCATTATTGCTGATCTAAGTAATAATGGTATATTCATGCCTTTAAATATAAAACTGGGATTATTTATGATGATAAACATTTTTTTTCAGATCCAGATATCTGTCTTTTTCTTGTGCTCCAGCTAAGAGATTCAAGCCAAACCAACATGAGGTCACCAGTCAAATGATAATTTTTAACAAATTTTTTTACAAAAATTTTTTACAAAAATTTATGTAAAATCCATCAACATATAAGGACCTAAGAGCCAATGGGTTACAACTGCTATTACCTAAAAAGTTTCCAAACTTAACTGTCAGACCCTAGAGCTCATGCTTTATTATACATGGCTTTGTTTATATACTTTGATTATACATGGTTTGATTAAAGTTTGTTCTTGCTCACAAGGTGTCAGATCCCAAGGCATCACACAGATGAAAACAATAACAAATATGCTAAATTCCTTTAGATGCCTTTTACCAGTATCCACCAGATCTTTTCCATACAAAAGTTATATGATGCATGTTGAGGCTATAATTAACTCTACTCAACTGCAACTGATCTCCAAAATAAAAAGGTAAAATTAATAAAAAACAGGCCATCCTCCAAAACCAAATGTATCTGACATTCTTACAGCACAGGAGGTACTTATGCTCTTGTAAAAACTAAATGTGTGTATGACAAATCAATGACATGTCAGTTTCTAAAATTCCCTGGACATCATTGTGCTCCTCCTTATGGGAAGCCATTACTAGAACTATATTCATAATTATCCTGTTGATTCTATTATTTGGCCCCTGCATACTTAATTGATTCTTTGGCTTTGTCTCTTCTAGACTTAAAGCTCTATGCCTACCCAAGATGAAAATGCCTTCTATCTACTGAGGGCCACTAGTTAAAAGCTCTGCAGAGTATCCATGACTGCTGTTCAACAACTTCAATCCCCTATTACCCTTCATGGTAATTTGGGTTACTTTTTTAGAGGAGAAAATGTTATAGGCAGCTGAGTCACTTAAAGATATTACAGGCAGTCAGCCAGGGCTAGGGCCTCATAGGACCAGCACAGAAGACAGATGTCTTGTGACCTTGGAGAAGACAGGTACCACCTGCTGTGGGCCAGATCCCAAGACCAAAGGCTAAACTTGTCCCTCAGATCCCACAGAGAGACTTCTTAATATGGCTTTTTCTGTTTTCAACAACAGAGATAAAACTCAAAAGGAGGAAAAATAGCAATCTGATCTTTAGGCAGTGGCATTTGGGGCTAACACAGGAAAACAAAAACAAGGTGAAGCTGCCTGAGCCCCTCTGGGACCATGCTTCAAGTGTGACAAGGAAGGACGCTGGGCAAGAAAATGCCCAACCTATGCGGTCCTCTGGGATCCTGGTCCATCTGCAGCCTCAAGGGCCATTGGAAGAGTGACTGTCCTAGCCACCAGAGAGCGGGTAAGCCGTCCCCTCCTCTTACTCCTTGCCCCCACAGATCTCATCACCACCAGACCTGTCACTGGCTGATCTTCTTAGACCTGCTGAAGATTAACAGGGTTGGGGCCCACAGCCCCCATTAAAGCAACCCTCTCAGAGCCCAGGTCACACTGGAGGTCTCAGGTAAGACACTCTCTGTACTTGTAGACATGGAGGCCACATATAGTGTTTTTCCTGAGTTTTTCAGGCCACTATATTAAACCCTCAGTCTCTGTAGTGGGTCTCTTACACAGGGCCCATTCCATGCAGGCTCCAAGCTCTCTTCTTCACCCATAGCCTTCTGGTAATACCAACATGTCCCACATACCTTTTAGGTACTGATCTCTCCCAAAAGCTTACGTCACAGGCCAGGTTACACACAGGACACTCAGGGATGGATTTTCCAGGGGCCGAAACTGCCCTCCCAGATCAGTAGGCCTTAGACATCATCACTGAGTAACGCAACTGTTTCCGTGTGGGATCATAGACCCTATATAGGCTCTTAGACCCAATAGTTACTCATCCTCCTCTGAGGGCTACCATCATTCAGATTACTCATGTCTGTCATCTCTGTGCTGGAAACTCTCCTCAGGGACACACAGCACCTCCTTTCTTTCCTACTCATCAATTTCACAGACACTCCCCTGGTCAGGACTGGCAGGTATAATGTACACACATGCCCCACCACAGAGCTCTTAAATATTTCTTACCTTTGTCTGTACTTTTTCATGATGGATAAAAGCCTTTCCCTCAACCAGGGAGGCTATTGATGTAGTTACTAAAATCCTGTTACAAAAAAAAAAAATCACTCCAAGGTTTGGCCTACCTCAGAGTAGCCAGTGAGATAATGGTCCAGCCTTTATTTCTCAAATCACTCAACAAGACTACAACCAACATGGAATGCCCCTAACCCTAACCTGGTCTTCCTTCCACTCCAGTGGCAGTCAAGGTCACTGGACTGCCATCCTGGTTCCACCTCACTCGAGCTAAGCAGTGCCCTCCTAACCCAAACTCCCCTGACTCTACACATCCTGAGTGGCCGGCACATCCACCTTCCACCTGTCTCGGCCTCACCAAGGGCCCATAGCCACAGTGTTCAGGCTACGGTGCAAGCATTTACCAGTGATAAACTCCTTGTCCTGGCTGAAACGCCTGGTACCAGCTTCTAAGTGAGCATCAACCGTCATCCTGTCAACCCCTAAAACCCAACACGTTGCCCCCATCCAGCAGGAAATAGTAAGAGGGAGTCTTCACTCTTTCCTAGGAATAGAAAGATGGAAATTGGGGCTGGGGATTTAGCTCAGCGGCATAAGCGCCTGCCTTGTAAGCAGGCAGTCGTGAGTTCGATCCGCGGTACCGATAAAAAGGAAAAAGACAAAAAAAAAAAAAAAAAAAAAAAAAGAAAGATGGAAATGAGAAAGTTTTGCCCTAGAATAAATTACAGGACATTATGGTGCTGGTAGTCTAATATGGTGGAAGGCCAGACAGGGACCATTCACCTGACAGCCACTTCCTCCTTCTTTTCCTTCAAAAGATTACAACTTCCTCCTTCATTCCCCTTTTGGGTAACGAAAATTCCATTGATCATAAATGCCCACCCTGAGCACCACATGGCATCAAAGTTCACATATTACCCCATCCCCATATCCAGCTGGAGGAGAAAGCCAATCCGTTGTGAGTTGTGGGCTCCTCTCCATGTTCTTTAAATAAAAAGGCCATTTTCACTTTTTCTTACATTGTGCTTCTCCATTGCACCGGAAAACTGTAACAGCCTTGTAAGAACCGGCCAGGCTGCGGTCAGCAGGCCCTGGGGACTCCTATTCCCTGATTTCCTGCTTCATTTATTCTGTGCTATTCGCTAGGCCACAGAAGAACTACAAAGATGCTTTCCGCTGAGCATGGTGGCACATGCTTATAATCTCAGCACTTTGGAGGCAGAGGCAGGAGGATTCCTGCAAATCTGAGGCCTGCCTGGCCTACACAGAAAGATCCTGTTGTTTTAACAACACAAATTTCATATTCTATAGTTCTGAGGGTTTAAAGTCCAAAATCACTATTTTTGAGCTAAAATCAAGAATTTGGAAGACCTGTGTTTCCTCTGGAGACTCTAGGGAAAACTGATCCCAGGGCCTTCATGCTGAGCTACATATCCAGCCCATTTTTATTTTTTATGTTGAGACAAAATCTCATTACATTGCTGGCATGGTAACGTATGCACATAACTCCCAGCACTTGGGAGGCTAAGGCAGGAGGATTGACACAGGTTTGAGGCCATCCTCGGCTACATAGTGATTTCAAGGCTAACATGAATTACAAAGTGAGACTATCTCAAAAATAATAATAAAAAAGGATCTTGTTAAATTGCCTAAGCTGGGCTAGACTTTGAGATCTTCCTGCCTCAGTTTCCCAGAGTGCTAGGATTATACAGTAGGCCACAATGTCCCACCTAATCTTTTTGATTTTATTAGTTCAGCTCTTATATTTTCCAATTTGGCGTACTGTAGTTAGAGCCAATCAACCATAGGAACCTTGCAAAATCCCCTTAAGGTTGAGCTGCACAAATGTCACTGGAAAAGGCCCGCCACTTCCTGCTCACGAGCTCTGCTCTGTAAGCTAAGGCGTGGCCAGCTGAAGAGTACTTTTCCACTTCCCAGAGCACACCACACTCCTGATGACTAAGTGTTTTTATTTTTTTATGTATATATGTATGTATTTATTTTGTTTGTTTTTGGTATCAGGGATCAAATTCTACTAAGTGTTTTTTTAAAAAAAATCATCAGAGTCCATGAGGATAAAGTAAGGTATTACAATCAGGAAGAGAGATGCAAACATTTTTTGTAGTCATCCCTACAATGTTAATTAATGCCCTAAACTATAATAACGTAATGTAGACTCTAGTTTGCAATTTTTAAAAACAAGTAAATAAAAATTTTAATGCTACTGTATAGCATTAAGCAAGTGTACACCTTTTATTTATATGTAACCGTTTCCAGAATCCATTTGTATTTCAAATGTAATAGCAGCTCTACGTGTTTCTGTAAGAGGAAGTCATCAGTGGAAACTGACTAAATGGGCTAAGAGACCATGGCAATCTGTATCTCTGTATTGTTACTTTGTTATTTAATATTAAAAATCAGAGAACAAAGGTTGTTTTACAGTACCTTCCCTTGAAAGCCTGTATTCCAAAATGTCAGTATTTTCAATAACTTTGAGAACAAAAACTATAAAGATTTTTTTTATGTTAAGGTACACGAATATCACAATCCCTTTGTTGCAGCATAGTATTTATATAAATGAACTCACTTTATCTCTTATAATCTCTGCCTATGTCTATGAAGCAATGGAGGAGTAGAAGGAGGAAAGTTAGAGAGTAGAGGAGGTGTCACAGTGAGGCTACGTGCCCGTGTGTGACCAGGTCCCGACGTAGTGGGACATTGGCAAAGGAGTCCTGGCCTTTCAACTGAACACTTGCAATGAGAGCTTGCTCCACTTCTCACTGGCCAGTCTGTAACCCGAAAACACCAGGAGGATGAGAAACAACAGAGGGACACTGCACATTTGTTAGGATTCTGAAGTTTTTGTTATTAGCAAATAAGTACAGATGGGGGTAGGTGGAGAACTTAACATGAAGACAGCACAGAGTTCGATGCCCTCCTGATACAGCAGGAAGCTTGGGAGGAGCGCAGGGAGAGGATGCTGACTGGTTCCTTCTGTGGGAATCAGACAATAACAATCAGCACTTTGAAAGATGACCAGAATGTCTGACACCAGGTTTGAGAAATTATCTCGCTGAAAAATGGTTTTCAGGGGCTGGGGATTTAGCTCAGCGGCATAAGCGCCTGCCTTGCAAGTGTGTGGTCATGGGTTCGATCCCTGGTACCGGTAAAAATACAATAAATAAATAAAATAAAATAAAATAAAAAAAGAAAAATGGTTCTCAGAGCCAGATATAGCAATAACTTGCACAAATGTATCTCTACTTTGATGGCCTTGAATTCCCAGTGAAAGGGTTTTGGCCCAGATAGGACACTATAGCCAGGAAAACCTCAACCGGAAGCAGGAAGCCCCATCTCCCCTGCCCCTAGGAAGTTACCTGTGACGCCATCTTCCCGCCCCTGGAAATTTACATATGGCGCCAAACCTAGGACCAGTGGGCTACTTGTGCATCCCTAATGCCCACCTTAGGTTCCACCCCAAACCGAGGCTATTTACATGCCCCCACGCCACATGTCCCCCGGAGAGATCGCCGGATGCCAGCGGTGGGGGTGCCGGTCATCTCTCTCCGTGTTCTCAGAATAAAGGCCGCTTTTTATTTTATACTTTTCATCTTTTGGAGATATTTTTCATCTTTTGGAAATAATCCTAGCACCAGGTTCTGGCTGCTTTGACTGGATGCACCCACGTCGCCTCCAGGCACAGGAGGGAGCTTGAGACATCTCAGATCCCTTGAGCAAGTGAGTTTGCAATCCCAGAAAGGCAGGGTGAAATAAGCCTGTAGGTGGTGATGAAAGTTTTGAAATGGACTGTATATGAATGATGGTGTGAAAGCTGACTCACTGTGATTTTTTCCTTCTGTTTTGTTTTCTGTTGATGTATGCACACTTTAATAAATAGATATCCCTTGTTCTTGGGCAGGAAGAGCCAATATAATGGAAATGGCCATACTTCTAAAATTTTCATACAGATTTAATGCAATCCCAATCAAAATATCAATAATATATCTCAGAGAACTAGAGAAAACAATTCTAAAATTCATCTGGAATTAGAAGAGACCTAGAATAGCAACAAGGGCAAGGCAGCGACATCGTAAGTACCTACTTGTAATTATACTATAAAGCTACTGTGATAAAAACAGTGTGGCAAAGATGACCAGAATGCCTGACACCAGGTTTGAGAAATTATCTCGCTGAAAAATGGTTTCCAGGGACTGGGGATTTAGCTCAGCGGCATAAGCATGTGCCTTGCAAGCAGTACTGGAAAAAGAACATACCTGAAGATCAATGGAACAGATTAGAAGATGCAGCACAATGCTAGACATACACCTGACATACTCAGCCACTGGAAAAAAGATAGCCTCTGTAATAAACGCTTCTGGGAAAACTGGCTTTCCACATGCCAAAGATTAAAACTAAATCTATGTCTTTCACCATGCACTAAACTAAACTAAAAATAGATCAAAGATCTAAATATTAAAACAGAAACACTAAATCTGCTATAAGATAGAATATAGAAGATGTCTTGAAGACATTGGTGTAGGCAAAGACTTTATGAACAAAACTCCAATCACACAGGAAATATTACAAAGAATCAGCATCTGTGGTGATCTCTTCTAATTAAAAAGGTTTGGCACAGCAAAAGAAACCAGTCACAGAGTGAACAAACAACTGTGGGAAAAAATTGTGAGATGCTCCTCAGACAAAGGATATCTAAAACCTAGAAAATATAAAGAACTGAAAAAACATCAGATCCCCGCCAAACTTAAAGACCCAGTCCAAACATGGGCATCTGAAATCAATAGACACCTCTCAAATGAAGAAATCGAAAGTGCAAATATGTATATGAAAAAATGTTTTACATCCCTGGTCACTTGAGAGACGCAAACTATACCAATGCTGACTTTCCATCTTCAGAAGGAATGCTTACTCTCAAGAAATCAACAATGAACAATGCTGGCAGGGTTGTGGGGAAAAAGTAACCCTTCTCTACTGTCGGTGGGAGTGTAGAGTGGCTCAACCACTGTGGAAATCAGTGTGGAGATTTCTCAAAAAAACTAGAACTAAAACTAAAAGTCGAAGTTTGATTTGACTCAGTGATTTCCCCTTCTTGGCATCTTTCTCTCAAAATTAAAAGTATCATACCACAGAGAGTCATGCACATCCATGTTTACAACAGCACAGAAATAGCTAAATGTTGGAAACAGCCCAAATGCCCCCTCAACCGAAGAATGGATAGAGATGTGGGGGGTTTTCCCTTATGCAATGGAGTATTACTCTGCCACAAAGAAGGATACGCTTGAGACATTTCTAAGTAAATGGATCCACCTTGAGACTATACTCTTAAGTGCAACAAATTGGACACACATGTTCAAGTGTCACATGATTTCTCTGGTATGAGAAACTGAAAGGATAAACAAGGACAAAAATGTGTAACAGATATTGGGAAATGGGAAGAAAATGTTCAAGTGAGAAGGGGAACGGGAAGGGGAAGAAGTTACAATCACTAGTCATCTCATTTACATGTTAAGTGTAGCCCTGTGCTCCATAAGGGCGCACAGTTACGCTTTGCCAATTGAAACATTAATAAAAACAACATTATTAAAAATTATTGTTCAGCTGCAGGTAAAATTTCACTGAGCCTCCTATTTCTACCTGGAAGCCCTGCTGTAACTCCCGTTCTCAGGAACACACAGGAAACTACGCAGCAAAATCCAGAGTGGAGGAAGCTCTGCGGGACACAAGCTTTTCCAAAAAGTAACGTGAGGGGCGGTGTCTGTGTGGGACTCAGTGCTCAAGGCCTGGCGGGGTGTGGGGCAAACTGCAAAGAGCCAGTTGTTTGTGACACTAATGGAAAAGAAAAACCCCTGTTGGTTTGTAGACATACAAACTGCAAACATCAGAGTGAGAAGAAACCTATATACATACTCTTTAGTGTGCAGATTTTATTCGGATCCTGATTAGTACATATTTGTGATACAGTTTAGGACATTTTAGTACTAACAGAATACTTAGGAATCATTGTCATACATTTTCAGTATTATGGTTGTTTTGTACCAAGGAATTTTCCTTTTTTTTCCCTCTGTGGTCATGGGGATTGAATCTGGACTGAGAACATCCCCAAACCTCTTTACTTTTTATTTTGAGGTGCCGTCTTACTAAAGTGCCCAGGCAGGACTCAGACTATCTCTCTCTCTCTCTCTCTCTCTCTCTGTCTATATATATATATATATATATATATATATATATATATATATGTTTTTTGTTTTTTTTTTTTGTCTCGGCCTGCCTCAGTGCTGGGACTAGAGGTGTGCGCCACTGTACCCAACTTAGCAAACAATTTCTTTCTTTAGGAAAATACATACTGAGGTATTATAGATGAAATGATAAGAGTTGGTCCCAAACAATCCTGTAGTAAGACAGGAGAGCAAAGGATGAGATAACAAAGGCAAGATCAGCCGGTCTCGGCTGGGCGAGGACTCTCTGAAGGTTCATGGTTTTATCCTACTTTTTTATATATTTGAAATTTTTTTGTTTCCAGAAGGGAGATTAAGATTTAGATTTAAATGTATAATAAACAGAATATTTTAAAACAACTATAACTATAAATGTGCATGGCTGTTTCCAAAAGAATGCATGAGTAGATTTGAGGGTCTGAAAACAGAGAAAAAAATATATGTTTTCATTAAATTCAAATGTAAATTTTTCTTCCTGTTTGACTCTAGATGTATTAGTTACTTATTGCTGCGTAATAAATCACTCCAAAACTTAATAGCTTCAATCAACAAACATTTAAGACTATCTGGGCATCTTGTTTGAACACAAACAAAACCTAAACATGCTACTCAAGCCTCAAAACATCAACTACTGCCTGGGGTTTAGCTCAGCAGCATAAGTGCCTCGTTGGCAACATAAGGTCATGAGTTCAATCCCCGGCACCAAAAAAAAAAAAAATCAACTACATATTTCTGTCCCAGCCAACATAAGCGATACCTACATCTTTACCAGTTACAGCCAGAGCCTCACTCTGGGCTACCTTTGCTATGTTTGAGACTTAAGATATCTGGTCAGAGAATTATCCTTTCTGCCAACAGCAGCATAACATTCAACCCTGACAGATCTCTTTCAATGAACCTGTCCCCAAGTCACCCACCCACAGTGCAAATCCTCTAACCGTCCCTCATCTCAGCCTCCTGAACCGACGCCCCAGGGTTCTGTGGTGTGGATTCTCCTTCTCTGAAATTAACTCAATTTGTGCAACCACAGGTGTGTTCCTAGTGGTTTTTGGCTGGAAGACCTTGAGAGGGGTTTTCTTTAAAACATTACAAACGGGGCTGGGTGTGGTGATGCATGCCTATAATCCCAGTACTCTGGAGGCTGAGGCAGGAGGACTGGCTCAGGGTTAAAGCCAACCTGGGCTACATAGTGAGTTCAAGACTAGCCCAAACTACATAATGAGACTCTGTCTTAAGAAACAAAAACATTAAGAACTAATGGACCCTGCTCCCAAATACTCAGGGGTCAGCCCTTAGGAATGACCACTTCTCACAGCGGCTTTAGCAAGTACTTGCCCAGCACTGTTTTCCATTTTTCTTGATAATAAACACCACTAATTCCACCTTTCAGGTGAGCCCTCTCTCTTGGCTTACCTGTCCAGCCCTTTGGCTTCCAGGGGCACCAGAGTCGCAGGCACCACACATGAGGTTTCCTCTCAAAATCCCCAGGGAGCTTTGGGGTCCACCCCGCGGGCCCTCCTGAGGGGTGCCGTGCCCAGAGCCCCAGGCTTGCGGCTGCTCACACAGGAGGGGCACGTGGATCGGATTGGGACCGAGAACGGGCTTGTTATTCTATGATCAAAAATGTGTAGAGATGTTATTGTTGTGTTTATAAAAACTGATATAACGGCAGGGTTTTTACTTGTATATTATTATTTTGCTCCAAACTGCTCCACCTCCCTTCTGGTCACCATTCCTGGAACTAACTTCAGCTGGCCTGTGAGGACAATCAGTTCTGAGACTATTTCGGAAGAACTGTCAAGCGTCTTGGGTGGCATTACTGTCAGGAATGTGTAATATTCATAATAGCAAACCTTTTTGGGGGCCTGGGGATGTAGCTCCATGACAGAGCACTTGGTTTCAATTCCTAATAAAACACACATGCACACATGAATTCTTTTTTTTGAGGGGGGCTTTAAAAATCATCAGTACCTATTAACCATGCTATTTATCTTACATAAATTGCTAGGGAAGAATGTTATTACTGCCACTATAAGAAATTTTAAACCTATTACCAAACATATTTAAATAAGGTTTGATGTTAGAGGAGTTTAGATTCCCAAAGAAATTGTGGATATGTACAGAAAGTTCCTACATACCCTAAAAGTAGTTTACCCTTTAATATCCACAGTGGTTAAGCAAAGCCCACATTTGATTCAGATTTTAGCTAATCCCCCTTTTCTGGTTCCAGGATGTCGTCCAGGATCCCACCTGACGGTTAGTTGCACTGTCTCTCCAGGCTGCTCTGAAGATGACAATCTTCACACCTGCCTTGGTTTGGATGACCCTGACGGAGCTGGGGAGGTATTTTGAGCAGACATCCCTGGCTGGGATTTGTCTGCTCTTGCTCTGTGATTATCCCTGGCTTATGAGTTCAGGGTAGGAGAAGCCCGAGAGGAAAGGCCAGGCCATCCTACCACACTGCGATCTCATCATGCTGTTGGTGCAGTTTACGACTGGCCTTGACTCTGACCACCTGGACATGTGAAGACACTCGCACTCTTCCTGTGTTGACATGAACAAGGACACAGGTTGTGAGCTGAGTCTTGATGGCCCTCAGCAGACCGGGGCAGTGAGGCTGATATTAGGAGGCTGAGGGAAAGGGTTTCTGGAGACTCCAAGCCAGAGCACGGAGAACTCTGAAATACATGAGAATTCAGGAAAGCATCCAGAGATGGACTATTCCCCAGATTTTACAGAGGAGGGAACCGAGGCACAGTGCCAAAGACACAGGCCAGCCGCAGTGTAATGCAGGTGGCTCTTACCAAGTGTGTGGGTTGCCTCACCAAAGCTCTTTTGTCCCAGCTTGCATTTCCCTGATGACTGGTGACATTACACCTCTTTCTTTAGATTTGTTGGCTGTGGGACTTACTTTCAAGACCTTGATTTGGACAAGCAATACCGAGGACAAGCTAAGAGGAACAGACTGAGGGTGGGACTCTGGGTTCTGAGTCACACTTTGTGGGGAGTTGAGGGAGCCAGTCCTTGAGCTCAGGGTGGGGCTGGCCTCAGCAGGCGACTGATCTCAGGGTACACTGCATTCCTTCCCTATTTCTGGTTTTTTTCTTTCTGAGGTTTCGATTATCCATAATCAACCTTGGTCTGAAAAAACTAGAGAACTCCAAAAATAAACAATTCCTAAGTTTCTTTTTATTTATTTCTGTCTTTTTGAGACAGGGTCTCACTATGCAGTTCAGGTTGGCCTTGAGCTTACTTTGTAGCCCAGGCTGGCCTCAAAATCACAGCAATCCTCCTGCCTCAGCCTCTTGAGTGCTGGGATCACAAGTGTGCACCACCATGCCTGGCTAATTCCTAAATTTCAAATAGAGTGTGTTCTCAGCAGCATAACGGCATTTCATGCTGTCTTGTCTCATCCAGCTTGGCACAGGAGTTGCCCCTTGACCAGGGCATCTTTGCCACCCACTTGTCACAGCAGCACTGTCTGGGTGTCAGACTGACTATCCAGCAACAAGTAACCCTTATTTTATTCAACATTCCTAAGTACGAGGGCAGTGACAAGTGATCCAGACACATCAAAGAGAAGCCAAAAAGTATTTCCTTTCAGAGAAGAGGTGAAGGCTCTTGGCTTAATAAAGAAAAAAATCATATGCTGATGTTGCTAAGGCTCAGAGTAACAATGTATCTTCCATCTGCCAAACTGTGAGAAGAAGAAAATTCATGGGAGTTTGCCATCCTAGTTCTAATACTTTGATCTCAGTGGTTCAGGTTCCCTGGCTGCTCAGCCAGCCTTCCACAGCGCCCACATCTATTAAACACTCGTACCCGATGCTGGAGCTTACCCTATCCTGAACTTTCTTCAAGGTTTGCAGCCAGTTGTGATGGCACACGCCTGTAATCCCAGTACTTTGGGAGGCTGAGGCAGGTTTGGAGCACAGCCCGGGCACTTTAGTGATTCAGTGAGACTCTGTCTCAAAATTTAAAAAGGGATGGGGCTTGTAGCTCAGTGTGCAGGCTCTGGTTTCAGTCTCCAGCCACACACACTCACACACACACACACACGCACACACACACGCACACACACACACGCACACACACACATGAAGGAAGGAATTGAAAAGGGAAGGTAGGAGCCAGGTATGATGGTGCACATGTATAATCCCAGCATTCATGAGGCTGAAGCAGGAGGATTGCTGTGAATTCAAGCAAGGTCAGTCCGGGCTCCATAGTGAGTTCAAGGCCAGCCTGAACTATACAGTGAGTCTCTATCTAAACAGTGGGATGGGGAGAAATGTCACTGTGTGTAGCAGGCTTTTGTGAAGCATTACGGTAGTCGAAGGCAGTGATAGCACAGAACAAAAAATCTTGGGTTTCATGTCTACAGTGCTCCAAGAAACCTGTCATCCATTCTTCATCTCAGCAAAACTGTCGCTCACTCGGGGTGTCCCTCCAGGCCTCCCTCCCAGCCTCCCTCCCTCCAGGTCTCCAGGGAACTGGAAATGCCTCCACCTCATTGGACAGGAAGTTCTGTAACTTCTCCCTTCTGACAGCTCGCCTTGCACACCCTCAGAGGCCCGCAGCAGTGCCTCCCCTAAGAGAACACTGTAAGAACTTACGCTTCACCCAGAATCCGTCAGAGTTATCACCGTACCTGCCTTCATGCTGCTCCTCACTGACTGAAATCAGTGTCCTCATGACTTATTTCTATTAGCCTACTTTTGATTCCCAGAACTGCAGAATAAATCTAGCTCACTTTTAGCCATTAAAAGTCATTTTTCATTTCTTTGTTTGTATCTTCTGTCTCTTTTTGGGGGGTGGTAGGGTGTGTTGAGACAGGGTCTCACTGTTCAGGCTGCCCTCAAACTCACTGTGCAGCCCAGGCTGGCCTCAAACTTTTGCCAATCCTCCTGCCTCAGCCTCCCAAGGGCTGGGATTATAAGCGTGCACCACCACACCCAGCCATATCTTCTTTTGATCAGGTCAAAATCTCCCAATTTTTGCTATACTTTTTTTTGGTAATTCCTTTATTCAGGATTTTAATTTCTTAAAAGTAATTTATTTTAAAAAGTTAAAAAAAAAAAAAAAGACCAGGGCACAGTAGCTCAAAGGCAAGTTCGAGGTTGTAAGTCTGATTTCCAGTGCCTAAATAAATAAAAATACTTCAAAACATGGCAATAAGGTAGCAATGATAATGTATTGTGTATTCTTATCTTTAGTTACTCAGAATAAGCTATATTTCCTCATTGGACATAGTTTACAAGCTCTTCAATACCCTTTGCACACGGTCCCTCTAACCAGGATTTTTACAGCGGTTCATGGCCGGCTGGGACCAGACAGCCACCTAGATGGGGCTAAATCCTTCCCCCAGCCCCACAGGGAAGTCCAAGATCTCACAGAGATTTCTGACCATCAGTGCACAGTGCTGGTCTGCAGTTGGCTCAAATCTCTGGGCCTTTTCCAGTTAACTTTCTCATCCTTTATTTCTACAAATGTTTTTCATGGTAGACTTTACATTGATTTTTCACAAAACTTATCCTTTCAGTCTGGATCCATGTCCATAATTTGTTGAGATGTTTATCTAGATTTGATGTAAGTGTCTAATTTTGATGCCCCTCCTGCAATTTGTGCCAGCTGGTATCAAAATCGTGAGCCTCCTGCCTCAGCCTCCCTAGTAGTTGGGATCTTAGGTGTGCACCTCCCCATCCAGCTTTGACCTTTCTTTTCTGATGCTCTGCTTGTTCAGCCATTGTACCAGTGAATGTAGAGTGGGCCCAGATAAGCAAATCTTTCATAACTGGAGAAACAAGTATTGACTAGTTTGAATTAACCTTAGCCTCAATTTTATTTCAAACTGATTCAATGCTCAGGTTTACCAGGTCTCTGGTGCCACCTAGTGTTAATAATGTCTCAGGAATTTTTGTTTGTTTTGTTTTTGAAACGGGATCTCATTTTGCAGTCCGAATTAGTCTTGAACTTGAGATCTTCCTGTATCAGCCTCTAGGGTGCTGGGATCACATGCATGCGCCACCACACTTAGCAGTTTCTCAGCTTTAACAGTGTAAATGGCCAAGAAGCCTTGGCTCTAGAAATTACAGCCTGCCCTCCCTGGGCCACGTGTTTCAGGATTTACAACTCTATCCGAGCCCTTCTGGGCAGAACAATAAAGAGCAGTGCACACATGTTTAACCTTTGTGTTGTCCCAAAGGGTCCAAAATGTCTGCCTGAGGGGGATAAAAGCTTGATTTCTTCACGATAAATATTGATCCCTGCCTATAAAAGCCAGCAGGGACATAAGATGGGATATTTTCTTGGGGCTGGGGATTTAGCTCAGCGGCATAAGTGCCTGTCTTGCAAGCAGGCCATCGTGAGTTCGATCCCCGGTACCGATAAAGAGGAAAAAGACAAAAAAAAAAAAAAAAAAAAAGATGGGATAATTTCTTTATGGAAAACACAAGCATCTGCTTTGGACACCAGCACTGATCTTGCCTTTCTTCCCTTCCTGATTTCATCAGCAGAAAACGGAGGCACATAGACAGTCTTGGGGTCTCTCCATGAACAATTCTTTCTAAATTAGCAAAGTGCCAGATGAAACAGCTAGCCTGGCCCCAGATGTTTAAAGCAATGTTGCTCCCACTTCAGGCTCAGAGCACCCAGGCAACTTGGGCCGCACCACGCCAGCAGCGCTCTGAGCAGCGCAAAAGCACCCTGGGTGAGAGAATGCTCTCCAGACAGCAAAGAAACCTTCTCTAAGATCCGTAACTTCCACCCTGTGTTCTCTTACCCTTCACACAGCAAAATAAATAGTGAGGAGAGGTTGCTTTGTGACTCTACAAGCATAAAATATTTGTGAAAGCAGACAAATGGGGTGCTCGTGTCCACACGGTGCCTTTCTGGCTGGTGCAGAGGACACCCAAGGGCCCGGAAGGGTCCTCACAGCATCTCCCGGCAGCAGCTCCAGGAATTTCTGTATCTACTTTGTGTGCAAGTAACCTGACTCGTGCAGTTCGCTGTGCATTTCCAAAGCGATGGCAAGTATCACAGCGGTCACCTGTTTCTGAAAGTCTATTGGACTTCCGGGAGAACATGGCAGACAAATAACAGCAGCCACGGAGGCTCTCTGAGATTACCAGCTTAGAATCCAGGAGCGGTGCCGTGTGAGGAGTCCTACGCGAGGGGAGATGTACCTTGCCGACCCAGGAATGAACTAAGCTGAGAGAAACCAACTGGAAATGCAATCCTGATGCTGTAACAGGAACAGATAAAATCTCATTGTGGAAGCTGGATCCCGCGCCATTGGAAGCCGCGATTTGAATTTTCTGCTGCTGATACTGCGTCCCAATCCGCACTGCAGGGAGAGAGAGGTGAGAAAGCTCTGAGAGCTGGAATCAGCGAACCAAACAGCATTGAGAGCAGGACTGGCAGGGAGCCCTGCATCGACCTGCGGTGAGTGAGAGAAATGGGGACCCCTTCATAGACTAGGAGGCTCCAACAGAGGACATTCTGGGAACGAGCAGACTAGCCGGAACAGGGCCCTGCAGTGACTTTAGTCACATATTCCCCTCTCAAGCGGCAGTGGTGGGGAGCACTTGGCCTAGTGACGCCATGGACTAAGATCCAGTAGGCTAGCCCAAATCAGGTCCCTGCGCCTGGCGATGCACCCTAGCAGTGAAGCATTCTGTAGGTTGACCTGGAGGGGCGGACCCAGCAGAGGCTGCCCAGGTCTGTGTCTCCCTAGTACACTGCAGTGGGCGGGAACACATAGCCGGCGGATTCAAACAAACTGTAACAGACAAAGAGAAAAAAAAAAAAAAAAAAAAAACTGGGCCTCCTGCATATACTTGTATGGAAGGAACAAAAAGTATGGGAAAAGGGAGCAACAAGAAAGGGTCCTCTGCCCCCAATCCTGAGAACACTGATGCAGGAAAGGTAAATGCAAAAGAGAATGAAGACAGAAAACATGCAATATCAAACACGGCACCTATAGACATAAAGCGGTATCTCCAGAGCCTCATAGATGAGTTCAAAAATGAAATATTTAATGAAATAAAGCAAGAAATAAGTAGAATAGTTAGAGAAATGCTAAGCACCACCCAAGAAAAAACAGATGGAATGGAAGAACAGAAAAAAAGGGGAGAATTGTTTGATGGAGAAAATAGAGAAAACATAGAATATGTGAAGCAGGTTCAAAGAGATTACCAGGAAACTAAAAACTCTATTGAAAGCTGGCATAACAGCTTGAAAGAAACTAAGGATAGATTATCAGAACTGGAGGACAGATTTATAAGGTGGGAGCATGAAATGAAAAACTTCTTAAAAATAACAAGAAAACAAACAGCAATAATACAAAGACTAGAAGATTATAAGAGGATCTATAACTTAAGAATTAAGAACATAAAAGAAGTAGGGACACAAACAAATGAACTACAAAAGCTATTCACAGGAATAATCCAGGAGAATTTCCCTAATTTAGCAAAAGGTAAAGATACTCAGATGTATGAGGCATACAGGACCCCAGACACCTACAACCCAAACAGAGCAACACCCAGGCATATAATAATCAAAATTCCAGAAATCCAATATAAGAACAGAATATTAAAAGCCGTCAAAGACAAGAAACAGATCACTTACAAGGGAACACCCATCAGAATTACAGCAGACTTCTCAGCACAAACCATCAAATCACAAAGAGTGTGGGGGGAAATAATTCAAGCTTTGAAAGATAATAACCTCCAGCCAAGATTGATATATCCTGCACAACTTCCCTAGAAATTGATGGAAAAACAAGGTGCTTCCAGGATAAAGAGGAACTAGGGGAATTTGCAACCACCAATTCAACTCTACAGAGATTACTGCAGGATACTCTAAAAATGAAAATACTAAGATTCCAGAAACAGTGGCAGAGAGGCCACAATGAATGGAGCAGAAAGCAAAATGAAGAGGACAAACTGACAACTAATGACAGAAAAAGAGCTCAACAGAAATGAGGCAGAGAAGGTTGGATGGTAGGAACAGCCATTTTGGAGAAAACAAGACATCATAATAGGTAGTGCTGATTTAATATCCTCTTGTTTTGAAGTCCCATCAAGCTTTTGTTCTTCTGTCTCCATCGGTTTTAATGTGTTGTACCTTATTGGATTTTATTATATGGGATAATATAAACAAAAACTTTTATAGACAAGGAGATTATACAGAAACCATTGTTCATTTTCTGTTAATTGATTCTAAATACCCTGTAATACTGTCATTCTCTTGAACCGTTTTACATTGTCTTGATATGTTTGATGCTATAGTATACAAAGTTATACCCAAAGATTTTAAGGGAAGAGACACTATGGTAACTACTATTATGTCGAGATTATCTTGTGGTGAAACACTATTTTGCTTAAATGGCTATGTTTTGACCTGCGCTGTTTTGTTGTTATGCCCTCTTTTTTATCTCAATCTCCTTCTTATTATCTACTTTTTCATTTTTATTCTTTTAATTAAGGAAAAAATAAATAAAAAATAGCAGGATATATTATAGTAACCCACTTTGATTTCCTATTAACTTGATTTGAATCCCTGTATTGCTCTCACCATCTTGTTTTGACTGACTTTCCTCTATTCTGTTATGCTTGATAGTACCAAGTTTGAAAGTATAGGCAACAACTATGAAGACAATAAGATCCATTGTGACACCCATTCTGGTTGACTATTATCTTCTTTTGAAGTCCTCTAATGTCTCCAATGTTTTGGTTTTATTGGTCTTATTCTTTTCTGTTTTGTTCAATTTTATTATAACTGATGATATAGGCAATTCTTTTTAAGATAACAAGAGGCATTATGGTAACCATTGTTGATCACCTTGTATTTTGTTTTTACATTATGTATTATGTCCATCCTTTTGATTTGACTGACTCTGTCCTGGTATGTCACATTTGGTTTTACTTTCTTCAAAAAAAAAGTAATAAGAACTGTGGGAGTAATAAAACCCAAAATGTGTAATTGTCATTGTACAAAAGAAAGGAAAAGAAAGTGCTCTAAAAGATATAACTGCATATATATTTAAGTGTATAAGATAGATAACCATATTACTGAGTTTTGTTGGATTATTGAACAAAACTTTGCAGTCTCACTGTTTGAAAGTCCCCTCTATTATGCTTTAATTTTGTAACTTCAACAACTGTTTCTAAGATGACACTATGTAATTAACTAGTGATTTCCTACTGTTTATTTTTTCTGAAATTCTGTATAACTTGTACCCTTTTTCTGTTTTTTTTTCTTTTTTCTCTTTAAATAAAATTAAAAAAAAAAAAAAAAAAAGAAAGAAAGTCTATTGCTTTCCAAAAACAAGTGTTACTGGGAAATAATCGCCACCACCACTAGGGAAGGGAGTCAGAAGACTTAAAGTGGCATGAAATGAAATGCGCTGGTTAATTAACACGTGTCATCCCCTCCAGCGGTGGCCAACCCAGGACTGAGCTCGGGCCTGCTGAGCCGATGACCACGGTCCTCCTCTCCATTTCCAGTACTGTTAAAACTACTCCCTCTTGCTGCTCACTTTATCTTAAAAAAATTTGTTCGTACGTTTGTAGTATGTAATGATTATGCTCATGACAGGGAGCTGGTGCATGTGCATAGCTTCTCAATTCTTTTTTCATTCCTTTCTCTTCTCTCCTCCGTCCCTCCATCTCTTGGTCTCCTTCCCTTTTGCAAAAGACCTATCTCCCTGTTTCTATCACCTATCTTTTATTTTACTTTTTATTTATACTGTGGTTTCTCAGAGAAGAGAAATTATGCGATGGTTAAACTTTTGTGTCGGGATTATTTTACAATATTATAGTCCTGAGGTGCATCCATTTTCCTATGAATGACACAGATTTTTCTTCTTTATGGCAGAGTAGTGCTCCACCAGCACATGTATCTGTGTTCTTTGTCCATTCACATTGGTGGACATGGAGACTGCTTCCGAGATTCAGCCAGTATGAAGTGTGATGATATAAACAGGGGTGTGTGCGGGTCACTGCAACACGATGTCTTTAACTCTTCCAGGAAGATACCTAGAAGGGAACAGCTGGGTCAAATGGAAATTTTACTCTTAGTTTTTTGAGACACTGCCTCATTTCCATAGTGGTTGTACTATGTTATACCAACAACATAGAAGAACTCTTTTTTCCCCCCAAATCGTGCCAACATTTATTTGATTTCTTGATCACAGCTATCTCAATGTTTTTTAATTTGCATTTCTCTTACAGCCAGAGATACTGAACATCTTTTCATGTATGATTGGCCATTTGCATTTCTTCTGGGAAGTGTCTATTCATTTCAGTTACTCATTTTTTGTCTTTTCTTTTAGGTGCCTAATTTTTAAGTTATTTGTATGTTCTAGATATTAATTCCCTCTCCGAGGGGTAGCTGGCAAAATGTTCCCAATTCTGTGGGTTGTGTCTTCACTCTGTTGGTAGTGACCAATTCAGGATGTGACTCGCTCTTTCTGGGAGGCAGTCAGAGCCGAGATCCATGCTGGGTACTCCCAGGAGCCTGCAGTAGGGTGACAATGGGGTGCTGGTTCAGGTACTTCTATTGTTTTTTTTCTTTTCCAGTTGGCCAGCCTTACTCTTTAAAAGTTGCACTGGTACACTTTAGATACACATCATGATCACACGCATCCCAGGGAATTCGTACCTGTATATGGGATCTTCATTGTTTCTCCCATTTCCCTCTCCGTCCTTTTAATCATTCCTCCCCTTAATTACAAAAGCTTTATTTCTATTTTTCCTTCTATTCTTTTTCTTCTTTTCTCTTCCTTCCCATCCTCCTTCCCCTTCCCTAGTTCACCTTATCACTTGAACATTTGCTATTTCCCAATATCTACTACATATTTTGGTCTTTATTTACCCTTTTGGTTTCTCACATCAGAGAAACTATATGACATTTGAACATGTGTTTCTGATTTGCTTCACTTAAAGTTATGGTCCCAAGGTGCATCCATTTATCTAGAAATATCTCAGGCTTCTTCTTTAAGGCAAAGTAGGACTCCATTGTATAAAAAACCCTGTATCTCTCCCTCCCCCCGTCCATTTTATTTCAAAGAGAAAAAGAAAAAACTGAAACAAAATTTCAAAACACATCAATCAGGGGCAACAATGGTACATACATTGGCACTGTCATCTCCAAATCATTCACCAGAACATAAGACATCTGCATTCAATTGTCTGAACAAGACCAGCACAAATCGCTCTTCAGTGAACTCAGAGAAATCAGTAGTAAGATCATCTTAACAATTTCTTATATACTTATATGTATATTTTCTTTCAGCTTCTCCCACAAACGAGACAACACAATGTTTACACGTGTGTCATATTTATTTCACTAATGAGTATAGTCTCACGTTGCATCCATTTACCTATAAAAGTCTCCAGTTTATCTTTTATGACGGATTAGTACTCCACTGGATAAAAACACCACATCTGTTTTATCTACTCCTCAGTAGATGGGCATTTAGATTGACTTCAAGATCTGACTATTACAAATTGTGCTGCTATAAACATGGGTGCACATATAGTGCTGTGGTATGATGTTTTAAATTCTTTTGGTAAGATATCCAGAAGGGAAATAGCTGGGTTGAATGGGACCTTTAGTCCTAGTTTTTTAAAGATTCCCCACAGTGATTTCCACAGTGGTTGCACCAGTCTACATTCCCACCAACAGCGGAGAAGGGTGGCTTCTCCAGCATTTGTCACTGGTTGATTTCTTGATAACACCATTCCTTCTGGGGGGAGGTGGAATCTCAGTGCTGTTTTAATTTGCATCTCTCGAATGACCAGTGATGTTCAACATTTTTTCACATTTATTTGCTGTTTGTATTTCTTTATCTGAGAAGTGTGTTTTCATCTCAGGTGCCCATTTTTGGATTCAGTCTTTAAATCTCGGAGGACTGATTTTTTTTTTTTTTAGTTCTTTATATGTTCTCAGTAGTAATCCTTTGTCTGAGGACAGCTGGCAAACATTCTCTCCCACGTTGTGCGTTGTCTCTTCACTCCGTTGGTGGTTTCTTTTGCTGTATAAAAGCTTTCTAATAGTGAGATCCCAGTTGTTGATTCTTTGTGATAGTTCCTGTGCAATTGGGGCTTTGTTCATAAAGTCTTTGACTATACCAATGTATTCTAGTTTTATATACTCTATCTTCCAGCAGACTTAATGTGTTTTAATATTAAGATCTATGATCCATTCCCATTTTAGCTTAGCACATGGTAAAAGATATGGGTCCAGTTTTAATCTTTGGCATATGTAAAGCCAGTTTTTTCTACCATCACTTATTAAAGACGTTATCTTTCTTCCAGTGAAAGTGTTTGGCACCTTTGTCAAAGATAAAGTGGATTAATGTGTGGAGTTGTTTCTGCATTTTCTATTCTGTTCCATTAATCTTTGGGTCTGGTTTTTTGCCAGTACCTCCCCCCCTTTTTTTTAATCACAGTAGTTTTATGGTATAATTTTCAAGTCAGGGATTGTGATGCCCCCTGTCTTGTCTTTGATCCTAATTTTTTTTTTTTATCGGTACCAGGGATCGAACTCATGACCGCCTGTTTGCAAGGCAGGAGCTTATGCCGCTGAGCTAAACCCTCAGCCCCCTGATCCTAATTTTAGAGAGAAAACTTTCAGTTTTTGTCCATTTAGTAGGATGTTGGCTGTTGGTTTGTGATAGGTGACTTTTATCAAATTAAGATAAAGACCACCTATTCCAATTTTCTGTAGAATGTTAACATGAGTGGTTGTTGGACTCTGTCAAAAGCTTTTTCTGCATCTATTGAGATGATCATATGATTTTTCTCTTGGCTCTGTTAATATAATGTATTATATTTATAGATTTACATTTGTTGAACCATCTTGGCATCCCTGGAATGAATCCTACTTGATCATGGTGTACAATCTTCTTGGCAATTTGCTGCAGTCTGTATGTAGTACCTTATTGAGAATTTCTGCATCAATGTTTATTAGGGAAACTGGCCTGTAATTCTCTCAGTTGGGTCCTTCTCTGTTTTTGGTATCCATGAATGAATTTGGGAGTATTTATTCCCTTTCAATTTCATTAATGAGTTTGAGAAATAGTGGTGTTAGGTCTTCTCTAAATTTCTTGTAGAAGTCAGCAGTGAATCCATCAGGGCCCGGGATTTTCTTCATCAATAGGTTTTTAACTATATGTTTGATTTCACTTATTGATATGCAGTTATTTAGGGTTTATATATCATCTTGATTCAGCTTTGGTAATTCATATGTATCTAGGAATCTGTCCATTTCTTCTGTATTTTCCATCTTATTAGAATACAAGTGTTCAAAGTAGGTATGGATGGATGATCTATGGAATTCCTGTAGGGTCTGTTGCGATTTCACGCTTTTCATTCCTAATTGTGTGTATCTGAATCTTTTCTTTCCTTTTTTGATAAGGTTGGTTAAGAGTTTGTCAATTTATTTAATCTTTCAAAAAACCAACTCTTTGATTCATTGATTTTTTGTATTTTTTTAGTCTCCAATGTGTTCATTTTTGCTCTGATATTATAATTTTATCTCTTATATTAGCTTTTGTCTTGGCCTGTTCTTTTTCTAGAGGTTCACTATTTTCTTGAGGTTCACCATTAAGCTGTTTGTATGTACCTGATATGGATGTTGTTATAAATTTCCCTCTTAGGACTGCTTTCATTGTGTCCCATAAGTTCCAGTATATTGTATTGTAATTATCATTCAACTGTAAAAACTGTCTAATTTCTTCTCTAATTTTATCTGTGATCCATGGGTTGTTCAGGAGGCTGCTATTTAACTTCCATGTGTTTACGAAGTTCTTGTGTTTTCTTTTGCCGTGGATTTCTAACTTCATTGCACTGTGGTCTGATGGTATGCATGGAATAATTTGAATTCCTTTGCATTTATTTAAGCATGTTCTATGGGCCAGTATGTGGTCTGTTCTGGAGAATGTCCCATGTGCAGCTGAGAAGAATGCATGTTCTGATGTCATAGGGTAGAACACTCTGTAGACATCTACTGAGTCCATTTGTTCAAAAGTTTGGTTCAGGATTTTTTTTTTTTTGTCTTTTTGAGACAAGGTCTCACTATGCCATTGAGGCTGGCCTTGAGCTCACTTTGTAACCCAGGCTGGTCTTGAGCTTACAATGATCCTCCTGCTTCAGCCTTCCAAAGTGCTGGGATTACAGGCATACACCCATGCCCAGTTCAAATGTGGTTAATACTTCATTATTGATTTTTCATCTAGTTGACCTGTCTTTTATGACAGTGAGGTATTTAGATCTACCAATACAGCTTATTTGATTTTTCATGTCCATTAGTATTTGTTATCTATAGTTGGGTACACTGTTATGCATAGTTGGGTACACTGTTACATATATATTTATGATTGTTATCTCTTCTTCTTGGATTGTTCCCTTTACAAGGGTGTAGTGATCTTCTTTATCTCTCTTTAATCTGTCTTGACTTGAAATTCACTTTGTCTGTGAACAGAATAGCTACCGCTGCTTTTTTCTGGGTTTCTCAATGTATGTTTTTGGCCCTTTGTTAAAGCTCATTGCTGTTTATCAGAAGTGACTGTGGATCACAGTATACAGCTTTTCTCAATAATTAAACTTTTTATTTGGAAAGAATTGTAGAAATAAGGCAAACCATGTGGTGGCACATGCCTATAATCCCAATACTCACGAGGCTGAGACAGGAAGATCACAATGTTCAAGGCCAACCTGGGCCATAGGATGTATTTTAAGGTCAGCCCCAACTACATAGTAAGACTCTCAAAATTAAAAAAAGACAAGACCAGGGCTGGGGATTTGGCTCAGAGGCATGGGCACCTGCCTTGCAAGCAGGCAGTCGTGAGTTCGATCCCTGGTACCACCAAAAACGAAAAAGACAAAAAAAAAAAAAAAAAAAAAGACAAGACCCCAGTGCACCCTTTCACCCAGTTCCCTCCAGCAGTGTCACCTTACAAAAGTACAGTGCAATAGCACACTCTGATGCTGACACTCACTTGTCTCACACAGGTTTCCTCTGTTCCCCTTTGCACTCTTGTGGGTGTGCACCCACTCTATGCAATCTTATCACACGTATAGGTCTGTAGCCACCACCACAATCAAGATATGGAGTGATACCAGCATTCTGGGAGGCTGAGGCAGAAGGGTTACAATTTCAGGCTCAGCCTTGGTGATTTAGCAAGACCATGTCTCAAAATAAAAAGCAGCAAAAGGGCTGAGGATGTAGCTCAGCGAGAAGGCTCTGGTTTAAGCCCCAGAACTGGGAAAACAAACAAACCAACCTTTGTGTGGTCCTTCTATGTCCACATCTCCCTGCCTCCTACCTGTGCCCACCCAGACAAGACACTGGTGTCCAGCCTTGAGTCTTATCATTTCTGTAATGCTATGTAATAAGAATCACATGGAAGGTAACGTTTGGGGGTTGGCTTCTCCTGCACAGCTTAATTCCCATGTGTCATTCGGGTTGATGTGTCCCTTCCTTTTATTGTTGAACAGCAGTCCACAGGACAGATGTGCCACAATTTGAAGGACATCTGGGTTAACTCCAGTTCAGGGCTCTTATGAACCTGCCATTTAGTCTTTGCTTTCTATGTTTCCTGTTTCTCGTTCCTCTGATTTTCTTGGAACTTTCTTTAGAATCCCACCATGTGGATACACCTCAGAGGAATAAGTGTCTGCCTGGCAAGCACAAGTCCTGAGTCCTGGTACCAAAAAGAGAGAAAAAAAGAAAAAAGAAAAGAATACCTGAGTGTGGTGGTGCATGCCTGTAATGCCAGCACTCGGGAGACTGAGGCAGGAGGATCTTTGCCATTTTGAGAACAGCCTGGGCTGCAAATTGAGCTCAAGGTCAGCCTGAACTGCATAGTGAGATCTTGTCTCTAAAAGACAAAATTAATTAAATAAAAGTCCCAGCCTGATATAGTATAGGTGTAGTGGCAAACTTTTATAATCCGAGTATTCTGGGATGTTGAAGTAGGAGGATCACAAATTTGTGCACAGCCTGAGTGTTGCAAATCAGCCTAGTTTTTTTGTTCAATTCAAACAAATTGTAAGTCAGCAAAGTGCAGATCTGCTAGCCGTCCTGATATCACCAGGTAACACTGGATGCAAAGTTGACATGCCTGCAGCTACTATCTTCCATAGCCAGCCGTCACCATCAGATGCCAGCTGTGACCGACACAACAGGCTGACTCCACCAAGCACTGGGTTTTGGCCTCCATCTTCTGTGCCGTGGCTGCTGGTCTCCAGAGCTGTTTGATGTTAACAGCTCTGGGTGTACATTCATCTTTCTTTGGAAGCTGATGGCTCTGGCCATTCTTCTCAGGATAGAAAATACAACAAATTAATTTACAGGAACTCTGGAGTCCCCAGTGCCCAAGACATAAAGCATCATGAGAAGGCCTACAGAAACATCAAAACTAGTCTTTACTATAACAGGACTTGTGCCACAGCACAGGGAACCTACAAAGAGCTCCCGAAGTACCCAGGAAGTGGTATTTACATAGCGGCTTGCAGTCCTGTTTCAGTGATGGTGAGAACTGAAACCAGGCAATCTTCTGGAAGGCTTGCTGTGAATATTGAGTATGCAAGTAAGTGACCCAGATTTTTCCCTTCCTGATCTTAGCCACCATCAGGGTGCTCTCTGATCTCAAAGTGCAACAGTATCTTCTGATGTGGCCAGCGGGGCAGAGTGGCACCATGCTGCTTGGCTGTGCCCACCTAGAATGGAGAACGGCAGTTTGATAGCCAGCCAGGGAGGACACAGGTAAACAGCTTGACAGGACAGTGAAACAAACTGACCCAGGCCACTGGAGTGTGAGGAGGAGCAAAGGGAAGCCAGGGGGAGGGTTAGGCAGCTGCTGGCCAGCCACAGCCTACCCCTTCTGGCTGGCAGAGGAAAAAACAAGAGCCAGGCACTTTGCCTCTGTCTCATGGGCAACTTAGCAAGACTCTCTCATAATGAAAAATAGCAAAAGGGCTGGGGATGTGGTTCACTGACAGGGCCTCAGGTCAGTCCTTCACGTTGGAAAAAAAAATCCACCATGACTTATAGTGGTTTTGAGTGTAACACTTTTCACCTCTGGGTGACGTACAGAGATTTTACTCCTGTGTCAGTTCCTTTACCTTACCTAACCCTTTTAAATATCACTGAGTATCAGGCCACGTTACAAGTTTAGCCATCAAATATGACTCATGAAACTCATGAGAAAGATCATCTATGGTATGCTCCAACATGTCTGCTCTTCCCCTGGTTCTTTTTTCCTTCCTGACTCTCTTAAGAGTCCCGCCTTGACCATTTCCTTTTGTTTGAAGACTTCCCTTAGCCACTCTTTGGGAGTAAGTCTGTTAATGACAAATTCTTTTTGTTTCATTAATCCTAGACTGTCTTATTTCCCCTTCATCCTTGTATAATTTTTTCAGACACATAATTCTGGGTTACAGCTATTTTTTTTTCCAACCCTTGAAAAATGTCAGTGGCTTTGTTTGAGCCTTCTTGGCCACAGAGGAGAAACCCAGGCAGCTGCAAGGTGCTCCCTGTAGGTAATGTCTGGCTTCTCTCTGGTACTTTTCTGTTGTTCTAGTTTTTGAGAGTTTCATGAAGTATCTTGACATGGATTTGTGTTTATCTGATTTGCATAAAGAAGATTTAAATAGATCTCAGCTTTTTGAATTGATAGGTTTTTAAATTAAATTTCAGTAGAGGGTCCTGGCCAATATTTTTTCAAATCCCCTTTTCTGGGTGTTATGGTTGATATATTGTGTCAACTTGAGAAGTTTAGAAGTTTAATTGAGAGACTCAGCACACAGCCAGGGTTCTGACTTTGAAAATACCTTCATCCTGTGCAAAGGAGGGCAAGGAGATTTTGTGAGTCCTATACCCGCCCTGAAGGGGAGGGGATGGTGCCCTGTGTACAATATAAGGTAGGAGAAGAGGCGTGTTGTCTCCCTTTTGCTCTGGCTATGGCCTTGAGGTATTGCCCCAGTGCCATGCCACCGCCTTGGAGCCAGCTGATCATGAACTGAAACGTCCAAAAATTGTAAGACAAATAAAGGTTTCCTTCCTTCATTTTGGGTGTCAGGTATTTTGTCCTAGCAACAAGAAAAGTAAAAGTAACCAAGACACTGGAACCCTGATGACACGAATGCATCTAGTATCATTGTCCCATGGGTCCTTGACTTGTCATCTCCACTCAACTCTCCACTTTTAAGTTCTGTTATTGTACTTTTGGTTTTACATTTCCATTTTTAAATAAGATCCATTTTTGGGGGGGGGTACTGGGAATCAAAATTAACATCAATCTTTTGTTAAGATTTTCTATTTTCTTTTGCTTGAATGCCCTGTTGCCTACTGAAGCATTTTTGTAACGGATGTGAAAATCCCTATCAAATAATTCTAGCTGGCATCAGTTGTCTCTTCTCATTGAAATGTGAGCGCCCTGGCTCTTGGTGTAACTGGTGGTTTTGTTAGACCGGTGTCGCGAGGAAGACTCCAAGGGCCTCGCTCTCATGTAAAAACAATGGGGTTTTTATTATTCCGTGTACACGGGGTCCTCCAAACAGGTGGAAACGGAGAACCCTGAGTTGGGGCAAGGCTGGTGTTTTTAAGGATGAAAACCGCAAAGCAAGCAAGCATTGTTACAGAAGCCAATCATAGCAGTTAGAGCAGAACAGTTGGTGATTTGTCCATTTGTGATTGGTCAGATCATGAGGGGCGACCAGTGGGTCAGAGTTGATTAACTGTCTTGTTTTGCACAGCTTATTTTTAGGTCACCTAGCTCCTGTGTGGCTTGGTTCTGACATACTTCCCAATCTTGATTAGCATAGTCAGCAGACTTTATCTCTGAGTTTCCTGACATAATTACCTTACTTTAGCACCACAACCTTTCTATTTGTAGAGGGCAACAATGGTTAACATATCAATTGGGTAAGATTTTACAATTCTTTACAGAAGAGAGCATTGATTAACATATCAATCTTTTACCCAGGGAAAAAGGAAGACACACATTTACAGTTACAGGTATTACTATGATATAAACGAAGCTATTTCTGTGAAGAATGTACAATCTAATACAATCTGATGCAATTAACACAATTTGTGACGGGGCTACCAGATAGGGAAGACCCAGGATGTCAGGAGCTAGTACCTCAGGCCTTTGTTTTATGGCCTTTAGGAAGTTAAAACTTAACCTAGTTGGATTTGAAGGGAGAAGGGGAGGGGAAGCAGCAGATGGAACGAGCTTTCTTCGTCTCTTCAGTTTTTTATGATATACTGGACGTTATGCTATGTGTTAGGAGACTCTGGGTCCCACTAAAGTTATTTACTTATTAAAGCAAGTTGCCCTGTTTAGGGATAGCACCAGGTCCTAGCCTACATCTGTAGGCTTCAGCGGCAATAACACTTTAATCTTGGGAGCTTCTGTGGTGTTATTTGAGTTTGTTCAATTTTTCTGGTACCACCATAACCCCAAGGTCCCTGCTGATGCTGCCTGTGGTGCCAAAGGCTATTTCCGGACTGGATAAACTCCCAAAGCCAAAGATGGCTAGATGGCCTGGGCTACATGTTCCTTGCCAGCTGGGTATCAGTGGCCTTGAGAGCTCTCTAAGCTCCCTGGGGGGAAGAACACGAGAGGATGAAGAAAATAAAGACAGAGACAGAGAACTGGGCTCAGGCGCAGCCCTTCTCCGGGTGGGAAGAGCCACTCAACCCCCGCAATGCGTTTATTTATACACCTGTCACACCCTGCCCTTGGCTTAACTTGCTCGCCTCTACTGCCCCGTGTAACAGCTGTTCTCCTCCAGGGCTCCCTGGCCTCAGGACGCTTCCCAGGTGCTCTGTGCCCTCGGGGCACTCCTGTTCCGCACGTGGCTCCCAACAGCTGGGTGGCTCAGGTGGCGCAGTCTCAGGTGCGATGGGTAAGGGCAGTACTTCCCAGGGGCCAGAGGTGCTTGTTACAGGGTCCCCTTCAAGGTGCTGTCAGGTGGGCAGAGGTCTTTTAGGGGGAGTAGGGAGCCTCACAGAGTGGAGGAAGGCACCAGGGTCACCCTCCTCACCCCCACCCCCGCTGTCAGGTGGGCACTGGGAAGCTGAGCGCAGGTCCCGGTTTTGGGTTAAGTGGGAAGCTGTCACATGCTCTCCTTTTTGTTGTTTCCGGAGCCTGAGGGCCCCATTTCACTGCTTTTCCCACCTTCTGGTTCTTCGCCTCCTGCATCATCTCCATGGCCTACAGTTGTGCTCAGCGGGGAGGCGCCAGGAGGGTCCCATTACCCCATTCATCCAGGCCAGCACACCAGGGTCCATCTCTGCTACTTCCTTAGAGAAGTGCTGCTGAAAGTGGAAAGTTTCTCTTTTAGGTGACACCTACTGCTGGAGGGACAGCAAATGTGTTTCCAAGTGAGAAAAGCAAATTGTAGTGTGAAACATACTTTTTACAAACATAAACTTCCTTTTGGTATTTGTATGTATGTAGCAAAGGAAAGGGTGTGAGGCTAAGTAAACACAAGGCTGTTCACACTGCTTGCTGGAAGGCAGGAAAAGATTATTCACTGTATGTTCATGTGTTGTTCCACTGACTTCAGGGAAAACATTTTATTTTTTATGTGTTTTTACAGTATGGAGGACTGAACCCAGGACCTCGTGCAGGCTCGGCAAACACTCTCCTGCGGAACTACAGCCACAGCCAACGTTTTTGCTTCTGAAAAAATGAACAAAATAATTTTCAAATTGAGAACTGGAAACAATGCTAATGTCCTTCAGCATTGAATGATTAAGCACGTTGGTGCAAACACACAGAGGGACGTGCTCAGCAATAAAAAGGTACAAACCAATGACACAACAACGTGGGAGGAACTCTAGAGAGAAAGCCAATCTCAAAGGTTACATTATCTGACTCTGTTTTGAAACATTCTTGCAGTGACACTAACTTAGATTTGGAAACCAGATTAGTAGCCACCAGTGTCTTAGGGAGGTGGAATGGGAGGGAATTGTGTATGCAAGAGTAGCATGATGGATCCTTGTTCTGTATCCTGATTGTGAAGTTGCACAGAAGTGTACACACACACACACACACACACAGAGATACACACATACCTACACAAAACTGAAATCTCAATAGGGTAGATGGATAGTAGTGTAACAGAAAATCCCCCACTCTCCCAGCCAGTATACTTCAGTTTCTTAGTTGCCCAGATAACAGTTCCTGTTCCAGTTCCAGTTGCTCCTGTCTAAAACAGCTGGTCATTGTGATGCTAATTGTATAAACTAATCTTCAACTGACAAGCCATTCTGCTGTACTTCCTGCTTGCTTATGCAATATAAGCTCTAGACCACCAGAGATCAGGGTCTGGTATTTGGGGAGGGATCTGGGGAGTGCCCATCAATTTAAATAAATCTACCCCCAAACACTGGGTGTCCTTTTGGAATTTCTGCTTGCCATTGCAGTACTAATGTCAGTTTCCTCGCTGTGATGTTAGGCTAGTTATAGTTAGATTTAAAACACCCCCAAAGTCTCATGGGCTCATGGTTGTGGCTTCTGAAAGGTGACTGGGCTACGGGGGCTAAAAGCCCACTTGCTGTTAGAAGGTGGGGTCTGGTTGGAAGAGGTGGGTCCCCAGGGCATGGCCCGGAAGGGTTTTTCTCTTCCCTGCTCTTTCCTTGACTCTCTGCTTCCTGCGCCCTACACCATGAGCTGAGCATCTCTGTGAGGCCCCTCTGCCTTCAATCTTTTCAAGATTCCCTTTTGGTAGCAGTATCTCAAACTTAGTCTCATAGTTCAAATCCAGTTTGTTCTTCCGCAAAGCTTACAGACAGTTTTTGCATCCACAAACTTGAATATGTGCTTTTCTGAATTCACTTAATATGCCAAAGATAAATACTTTTGTCTTGAACTAGATCTAATGCAAACTCCCACACCTGGGTTGTATTTCCTTTCCTTTCTGTGGGTTTCTTGATACCTAGCTCACGAGCCATGGGAAATTGGTGACTGCAGGTCTTTGGATTATGACCAACTTTTCTTTCACTAGTTCATGGCCACTGGTGATACAGGAATAGGTGAGGTATCCACTGGTTCAGAGTCTTCAGTTGACACAGCTCCATGAATCTGTCCTCATAGATAGTCCTCATAGACATAGAAAGTCCTGGATAAATACAGGAATTTCTGGACCCCCATGCAGTAGGAGATCCCATACGAAGCAAGGCTTCAGCAGTGTCAGAAGTCTTACTGGTACAGTGTGCGTTCTTGCTATCCACTGATGGTTCCACAGCCAGAATGAGCAGACCCAGCTGGTTCATGGGTCCTTCATGCAGAGACGTTGCCATGTTTACCCCAGGCTGGAGCTGCTCATTCACACTGAAAGTAGTGGTGGGGTGAGGAGTGGAGTAGAACCTGATGCACACGTGCGTGCATGCGTGTGCACATACACACACACATACACACTCCAGATCATTCTATTATTTCTTATAACAGTAAGAGAGCCACAATGCTCTAAAAAACAGATTAAGGGAACCAATTCTGTGACCATGAAGATAATGGTACAGGGAAACTTGGTCTGAAATATAAGTTCCCAGTGCCTTTTCTCTTTCCTTTTTTTTTCTGAGATAGGGTCTCACTATGCAGTTCAGACTGGCCTCAAAATCACTATGTAGCCCAAACTGGCCTCAAATTCATGGTGATCCTCCTGCTTCAGCCTCCCAGAGCATGGGGATTACAGGTGTGTGCTCCTACGCCAGCTACCTGTATTTTTTTTTTTTTTTTTTTTAGTGACAACTCCTTTCTCCCTGGGAAGCAGCACTGGGGCTGATCAGATCTCCAAAAGGAGATGGTGACCGTCCCAATGTTTCACATCTGTACTTTTGTGATTTATGGAAATAAAAGTAAATCCCACTTATGAAAATCACACGGGAGGGGTGGCAATGCATTTCCACAACGGCAGCACGGGGAGGCTAAGGCAGGAGGATCGCCACCCTGCCACCCTGAGGTCAGCCTGGGCTACCCAGCATGCTTCAGGCCACCTCGGCTAAGTATAGTGTGCCAAACGGGACGAAACACTGTAGAAACCGGTTGAAGACCACAAAACAGTAACAAAACTTTGTTTCTATAATTAGAGAGAAAGAAAAACATCAAACTCTTTTCTTAAATATGTGTGGGCTGAACAGACCTGAGTGTGAGACACTGCTTTCCTCCCTGGTGTGATTATGTGATACAGTAAAAAACATATAACCAGTCTCTGCCCCCGTTCCTGACACATTTCTCCTAAACCCTTATAATTTCCTGGGTGATGGGACTGCAGCGCAGAAAACTTTCATTCAAACAGTTGGGGTCTGGCTGGAGCTCCTGACACAAAGCTCCCAAGGCCTTTGCAACTTCCTGACTGACAGGCGCATCCGACAGAGCCTCAGACCCCTTGATTTGTCCTGGGTGGTAGCACTCTTTGCTCTAATGAGGAGATTCTTGGTGGGCTCAGGGGTGTTGGGAGCCGCAGCCCCGAGCCCGGTCGCCTCACTTGGCGGACGTGAGGCCTGTAGTAAAGAGTAAAGCCTGAGGTAGATTACCCCTCCCATCGAGCACGTTAGTTTCCTGCTTACCGCGTAAGCAACCCGCTCAACAATATAGTCTGCCTGGCAACTGATGATGTTAGCCAATCAGCTTGCCTTGCTTACTTTAACATGATTGGACACTGTATCCGTATATATACTGGTGCCACCCCTGGGGGGGAAGAAGAAGCCCGGAAGTAGAAGCCCAGAAGGAGCCGTGGGGAGCGGACCAAAGGAGGCTTCGGCTGGGAGCGATCCCAGGGCAGGCTGTACGGAGAAGGAAAATAAAAGAAAAGGTTGTCCACTGCCAGACTTTGTCGTGTGTCCTTCCTGCCGGCCGGGAGCGGACATCGACACAGGGGGAATCCAGGGATGGGGACTGTCGCCAGGGTATGATTAGAGGGTCGCAGCTTACAACCTCTTCCCCGACCTCCAGGGAGAAGAGAGGGGACTAAGTCTACTGATGTGAGCAATGAGCCCACCTAACAAGCCTCCATAAACACCCAAAGGATGAAATCAGAGAGCTTCTAGGGTGGGGAACACGGAGAAGGCCTAGAAGACGGCGCATGAGGGCCCCCTCCTACCTACCTTGCATTGTGTACTCTTCATCCCCCTGGTTATCTGTAGCCCTTACAATATCCTTTATAAACAGGAAAATGTAAATGTCTCCAGGTCCCACCAGGCTCCTAATTGAATCTGAGGAAGGCGTCATGGAAACCTCTGACTTCCAGTCAGTTTCTCAGCAGTGCAGGTCCCAGTGTGGGACTTGAGACTGACATGAGACCGTGGGACAGTCCTGCTGGAGCAAGCTCTTAACCTGTGGGATCCGATGCCATCTGCAGTGGGCATGTGGGGGAGAGCTGCACAGCACAGGGGGAAATCCCCGCACATTTTAGACCCAGAAATGCACTGCATTAGAGCACAGCACGACTGGGATTAAGCTGTTTGTCTTGCACATCCTAACACCAGCCCAGGCGGGTGGGTGGGACCTGGAGAGCCCCACAGGCTTTAGGGGTAGGCGAATGGACAGGAAAGAGGGTGTTTTGGTTACTTTTCTCATCCCTGGGACAAAATATTCAACAACTTAAAAGAGAGGTTTATTTTAGCTCACAGTTTGTAACTGTGAGCCACTGTCCACTGGCTCCCAGACAGGACAGTGGCAGAGAATTATCTCGGGGTAGGGAGGACACAGAGATCAAGGGAGGAGGGAGGGAGCTAGACCCTGCCAGGCCACAGCCCCAGTGACCCACCTTCTCCCAAATCCCATTGCCTATAAACTCACCAGCAGATTAATCTACTCGCGAGTATCACACATCCATGACCCAATCATCTCTCCAAAGCCCCACCTATGAGTGCATGAGGCTTTGAGGACACGCTCACATGTAGACCACAACACTGAGGAAATGGTGTGGCTTCAGAGTCCAGGAGAGACTGAGACCCCAGGCTTACAGATAAAACCTAGGCTCCTTGGGGCAGTGTCCACGTTCACCAGACTCGGGCTCCTGCCTCTCCTGCCTCCTTGTCAGCCTCTGTTATCAGCTCCTATTCACTCTCCCCTCAGTGCCGGGTCTTCCTGTCCACCCCTGGCATAGCCCTTCCTGGGCCTCCCTATTGCCCCTCAATTGAAAACACCTTTTATTTTAAAAAATTCTTTTTTGGAGACAATCTTACTTTGTAGTTCAGGTCGGCCTGGAACTAGGGGGCCAGGCTGGCCTCAAACTCACAGCAATCTTTCTGCCTCAGCCTGCCAAGCGCTGAGACTACAGGCATGCAGACTGTAAGTGGCCTAAACCCTACCATTCAATATGTGCACATGTACCATCTCCCCAAGAAGAATGTAATCGTTATGCATTGCAAACATATACTAATAAAATTAAAATAAAAAATTCAACAATTAAAAAAGAAAAACATTTCAAACTTGCTCTGCCAAGTCTTTTTTCTCTGGATCATCTCGGCCCTCACCAGCTACTCTTTCCTCTCCAGGAGGCCAGCACTTACATAAACACTTAACATAAACTTAGTATGTACGTAATGCTTTATGACACAGTACCACCCCTATCAGCTTCCTATCCAAGCCCGCCTCCAGCAGGGCACAGCCCACATGTTTATGGCTCACCTTTGCCCACTGCTCACTCATTGCTAAACAACATGACGAATAAAACCAGGTCCTCTGAAGTTGAAGGAAAAAATTCCAGATTGGGGGCCAGGGATTTAGCTCAACAGCATAAGCGCTTGCCTAGCAAGCTTGAGGTCCTGAGTTCAATCCCCGGTACCAAAAAAAACCACAAAAACCCAGATTGGTGATACTACGATGATCCAAATTCGTCAGTATGACAGAACACCAATGGGGCAAATTTATTTCTGACTCTAACAACACTGGCTTGCTTCTAAGATGAATGAGAAAACCAAAGTGTGTTTTATCACCTGGCATCTGGTTCTTTGGTATGTGAATAATACCGACTGCTGCCCCTGGGATGTGCACTGTGTGAAAAAGGAAGCCACAGAGCAGCAGTACAATTTATAATCCTGTTTCTGAACTACTTTTCTACAGTGAACAAAATCAACGTTTCTTCGTTCTGTTGCACGGAAACTAAGGATGGCTCCCCCCACCCTTCCGCCCAAGGGGATCCTCATCTTCTTCAGACACAATGACTGATTCCTGTCCCTTACGCTCCTGCTGCCTTAAGCCACCGAAAGACACTGGCTTGCTCCTCACTGCTGCCAGCCCATGGAGGGAGCCACAAATAAGGGGCACAATGCCCAGCATGTCAATGTGCCAAATTCAGCCCGAATGCATTTTTATATTAAATGAAAGTCAGAAACATTTTTAAACAACTGCAGATTCTATATGGTGTCAATGAGAAAAGCATCACACCATCTGGGTTTTGGGCATTCTAGAGATGAGAACACACACTCAACCTGGTCCTCACCTGGAGGACTTGGCCTGTTCTCTCTAGCACACTGACTGAACAACCCATTGTTTCTATTGCACAAATAAAAGTCTGCTGGCCCAGTTTTCCTTGCTGAGCTCAAAGACACTTTGAAACACAGTTTATAACCTTTTTACTAACAAACAAAAGGGACCTAGGCATTTGTAATAATCCATTCTGAGACTGAGTGCACAGGACGACAGCTACCATCCAAACCATATTTTCAAATTCGAATTTTTTTAAAAATAACTTTTGTTCAGGCAATGTAGAAATTCAAAAGATATTCGCATATTGAAAGAAGACATTATGGAATGTTTTAAACTTAAAATTGCCTCATACTCTCCAGGAACATGTTTCTGATTTGAAAGATAATGATAAACTAAGAAAAACATCCCATTTTCGATGGGGACCCACAGGGACAGATTTTTGCATTAGTCTGAGCAGTAGGGAACAGGAAAAAAGATTGTTCTCTGCAATATGAATTCACTAAAGTGACACAATGGATCCTTGATCTCTGTGTCAATCAGTTAACTTATTCTAGGGTCACTGTCACAGAGCCACAAGCCAAACAAGGGAAGAGAGGGCTCAACCAGATTGGGAAGTCAGGGGTCTCTCTCCTCACCCTGGCTGCTTACCCCAGCACCTACACCCGGGTCAGAGCCCAGTGTTAAGTCTTTGGTCTCACTGCAGGACCTAAGCCCTTTACCTGTGTAATGGTGTCTGCATAGGGGACGAGTATAAACATCGTCTAAACTGATGTTTTGATAATGTTTAAATGAGTCCAACTTTCATTAAGAGTTTAACATAATGACCCAGGACACACCTGGGCAACTCTGTATACACACACACTTGTAAAAAGTTATGCAAAACATTATTTACCTTAACTATGTTAAGGCATCCTAATCATTTCTCTCCTACCTTATTTCATTAAGGGCTGGTTTTTATCCACAGCAGTGATTTCACAATCCATTAATGAGTCCTGACCTGGAGTTTGACACACAGTGACATACAACACTACTATTATGGGACACATGGTTATTTCTATTCCTTAAGTTAGCCAATTTGGAACTGTAAAATTCTAATAGGGATTTCAACAGAAATGAAGAGGATTTGTCTTTTCTGCACATAAAAAGGTGAAGAGTTGAAAATTATTCTAAAGAAATGGTGCAGACATAGGACTTTGGACCACAGATAAGCCTGGGTGATATTAGCAAAGGAGCCCAAATAAGAAGAAGGTGCTCCTGGACCTCCATCAGTCTATACTGAGGCAGAAGGGACTTTCAGGCCAATGCTGCAATGAAATCTCACCTTCCTTGTGTTACAAAAAATAATTATAAGACCCTTGGAACTGGGCAGAACCTTAACTGTCAAAGTCTACTTCCTCCTGTCAGGTGACCAAAGTGAATCAACATTTCCTTTAAAAAGCAAAGTATCAATTTTAGCCTATCCAAAATAGCTAACTTCAATCATAAGTAGGGTAAAAAATGATTCACCTAGATATACTTTTTTAAAAAAAAACAATTACTAGAATTTTATTAGTCAAGGGAAACCAGTTGGAGGTGAGATAAAAAAATACATCTTAGAAATCCTTCAGTACATCACTGTTTACATTTCAGTATCCTATTTCAGATGGCCACTGCCCATCAGTTTATTAAAGGCTAATGCCAGTGTCTTCTGAAGCCCCACGTGTCATGGGCTCACCCATCGATTACATTCTATCCGCTGCTCTGTGGCTCAGGAGACTCTTTTGTAGCTGCCTTGTCTCTACATTGGCATCAGCAGAGCCCGCTGGTGGCACACGTCTCTCACCTTAGGTGGTTGACACTGGCTCTGCAGGCAGGTGCTTCCTGCCATGAAACTCGGCGCTGTGATACCTCAACGGACAGAGAGTCCAGCTCTGTGACCCTGGCCTCCCCTTCAGCCAGTGACACCCATACCAGGGCAGCCAAAGATAAGAGACCACAAAGGCTCCCAGGGAGCATGCAGCGGTGGCGACAGTCTCCAAAGGGAACCTGCTCCCATGCTGTAGGGATGAGCCGCATCTGGAGACTTCCTTAGCACGGTGTTTGGTGGCATTTGCGGTTCCTCTGGGATTTCCACCAGGCTCAGGTCTGTAAGCTCAGAAGGTGCTTTCCAGCAGGCAGTGGCACCCACACCCCGTGGGACACACCTCTTGGGTCCGGAACCACTCCATCATGTGGCTGGTGTGGCCACCATGCCCGCAGGTCAGGCAGAAGTTGGACGACCCACGCACAGCCACGTGGCAGATGGCGCACTGGAATGTGAAGCCTTTGCAGATGGCACACTGTGTGCCGCGGACCTCACTCCGGCAGTGGCTGCAGTACACGCCGAACTCTGCAGACGGGTGGAGACGGGCAAAACGAGAGGCACTGTGAGATTGGCTCAGACCAAGGAAACTGGGCACTGTCAGAAGGAACAACAACCGCCTAGCGATTGTGTCAGGCCAGTGGTTCTCCTTTCCCTCTCTCTGGTTTTTGAGATAGGGTATCCCTAGGTAGGTCAGGCTGGCCTTGAACTCCTTTCTTTTTTTTTTTTTTGTCTTTTTCCTTTTTATCGGTACCAAGGATCGAACTCATGACTGCCTGCTTACAAGGCAGGCGCTTATGCCGCTGAGCTAAATCCCCAGCCCCTGAACTCCTTTCTGCCTTAGCCTCCTTGTGCTGGGATATTATAGCTGTGCATAACCATATCTGGCACTTTTTAAAAAAAATAGCAGAAGGGCTAGGGATTTAGCTCAGCAGTATAAGCACCTGTGTGGTGAGTGCGAGATTGTGAGTTCAATCCTGATAACAATAACAACAACATAAAAAAAAAAATAGCAGAACTACTTCTGCAGTGCAGCTAAGTCTCCTAATGTGGAGCCACTGGCACTGCAGTGGCAGGGCAAGGACGGAGGGGTGGCTGCCTGTGGGAACCCATTGTCTCCTTTGGCCCCACAGCTGGCAGGGGCCTGGCATGTGGTTCACTGAAAGAATGGAACAGCTTGAAAACATTTCAGGAAAAAGCATACTGGTAAAAGCACTTGACAGCCTGCTTTCCTTTTTTTTGAGATGGGGTCTCAATAGGTTGGCCACCAATGCACTGTGATCCTCCTGCCCCAGCCTCCTGAGTGATGAGAGCACCTGGTTCAGCCAGTCCACCTTGCGGCCTGCCTCCCCAGTGGTGGGAGGTGAGATGGCAACATCCGAACTGTTCCATCTCTCTGCCAGGCATGGGTCCTACTCTTTGGAAGAGATTATGAGGTTCAGCCCCCCTCTGCACAACCCGGATCTGCTTCAGTCCTCAGCATGAGCCTTGGCATCTTCAAAACGCAACCCCCTGGGGCCCAGCACTCTGCTGACCCCTTCCTGGCTGCACTTGGCCTGAGATCAACCTGAAATTACACAGCCAGCTTTATTTATTTATTTCATGGTACTCCCTCCATTGAACCCAGGGACGTCCCACTGAGCTACATCTGCGTCCTTTTAAAATTTTTTATTTTGGGGTATGGTTCTGCTTAGTTGCCTAGGCTGAGCTTGGCGATCCTCCTGCCTCAGCTTTCTGGGTGCTGGGATGACAGGCATGCAATACTACACTTAGCTTACAAGACCGACTTTAAAATCACTTCTTTACAAATGTCCTCAACTCCTTGTTCCTCCTCCTGCAATGCACGAGCTGGCAGATGTGCAAGTCTGTGTCCCCTGCCCACTGCACATCTGTTCCGGGGAGCCAAGTGGCCCTTGAGGAGGGCCTGCCATCAAGAAGTGCGTCTCGCTTCACACGACCAGTGACACTGTGTCTCACTTGTTCCCATGGGGCTGTCCCTCTGTGAGCTTCTCTGCATGCCTCAGCGCTCTTCTCCAGCTGTCTCTCACTTCCCTGAGGAACCAGAAGTCCCTGAATGGGAGCAGGGACTCCTTCCTCTGCCCGCTGCCACCTCTGCAATCGCCCAAACTTGGTTCCTCCCCTCTGTCCTTCCAACAGGGACACTTTTTATAACAGAATACTAAGGACTGAATAAAACTCATGAAAAAAATTTAACTATGGCCAACGGTCTATTTTCTAATAGATATGTTGCTTAACTTTCTCCACCTCTAACCCTCATTTTAATGGGAGATACATTTTTAATGTGATAAGCATATTCACTTTTTTGAAAATAAACACATTCATTGAGAGGGGAGTATTGGTACATATACATATCACATCTTCATCTCTCCTACAGACAGACTATACTTATGTAAACTGAAGTGAACATATCTTGTTCTAGTTAGTCTCCCAGAAGTCAGAAGGAAAACATCCAAAGAAAGACCCTAACGTAGAGTATAACACTACTTCATCAGGAAGACTTAGGAACAGCATTTCCGTAGGGACAGTTCTTTACTGACTGACCTTAACTACACTACTGCTCAAAACAATGGCTGAGTGTCAAACAAACTGCCTGTTCACAAACAGTTATTTGCAGAGGTTCAATAAGAATCTACCTCCTTATCATGATACAAATGGATAAATTAAGTTTATGGCTAAGGTCATACTCAAAAGGTCATATTTGAATCCCAGTGTCATTTAATTGGGTTTAATGAATCATTATTAGGAGGAGAAAGAGGCTTTATACACAGACATAAAGTCTGTAGATCCTCTCAGAAAACTATTCTTGGCCTTAGGACTCCTAGCCTTACATGAGCAGAGCTGTCCTGGCTGATAGGCCAGGAAAAGTGGCAAACTTGGGGACAGCAGGTAAGAGGCACAGTATTGGTTTTCAACTGAAAACTAGCAGAGGAGAAATGGGTTATGCTTGGCCTTTGACAGACAAATAATGAAGAGCGATAAAAGACTTCAGAGCTGGATGTGGTGGTACATGTACCTATAACCCCAGCATTCCGGAAGGCTGAGGCAGGAAGATCACAAACTCAAGCCCAGCATGGGCAAATTAGTGATTTAGTGAGAACTTGTCTCAAAATAAAAAAAGGGCTACGGATTAATTCAGTGTGAAAGCCCTGGGTTAAACTCCCAGGAGAAGGAAGGGGAATAGGAAGGGGAAGGGAGAACTTGTTTTTTTTTTTTACTTTTTCCTTTTTATCAGTACCGGGGATCGAACTCACAACTGCCTGCTTACAAGGCAGGCGCTTATGCCGCTGAGCTAAATCTCCAGCCCCGGGAAGGGAGAACTTGAAACACATAGAATAATCAAATTATGATTCTGAGGTTTTACAAAGCCTCCAGACAGAAGCTAACTCCAAAGGCAGGTGACACCAGTCAGTTAACCATGCACCAAAAGGGCACAAATGTAAATAAAACTAGCCAAATAAATAAGACATTAAGTTTAAAAACGGAACCAGAAAACAGCTGAACAAAACTGAAATGGGCAGATCTGCATCGCTGAGAAAGGAACTCTCCCCATGGGGAGGCTGAAAAGGCAAAGCACTCCCCTCCTTTGCCACTGCTATGACCAAGCATATCACACACACTGCGTGGGTGGAAAACCAAGAAAACAAAAACCAACTTAGATTTTTTAAAAAAGGAATAGTCTGTCTAGCATTATGCTCTCCAAGTAAGTGAAGGCTTGAGCTCCTAAATGAATGTAACCTCCTGTGTGTGAGAACATTATCCTTCAAATTTGCTGTGGAGAAGCTGTAGATCCAGGATGACTCTTGCAGGGAAGAAAGGCGGGAGAGAAAACCACCACAGTTCATCCCTACGGCCCTGGAGCCCTGGGAGTCCTGGGCAGCTTTTCCCAAACCCAACAGCCAGCATGGTGGTGATGCAGCCTGTAACTTAGGACTCAGCCTTGGCAGCAAGACCCTGTCTCAGAATTCTTCAGAAGGGGTGGAGATGCAGCTGAGTGGTAGTAAGCTTTGACTAGCATATATGGGAGGCTTGGGGTTCCATTCCCAGCAATGCATAAAAGACAAATTAAAAAGCAAACAAAACATGCTGCTGTGTCCCAGATTTGGAAAGCCAAATTCCTCTAAAGTCTGGATAGGCTACACGGTAAAGCTTTATTGATAAAAGGTAGCTTTCTTAATGTTTTTGTCTAAAAATCTCTTACAATCTTCCTGCCTCCTTTTTGAAACCTTGTGATGTGTGTGAGAGAGAGAGAGGCAGAGAGACAGACAGAGAGACAGAGGCAGAGAGAGAGAGAGAGAGAGAGAGAGAGACAGAGAGAGAGACACAGAGACAGAGAGAGAGAGGGAGAAGGCTGTGAGCTCCAGGTTGGCCTTGAACTCATGAGGATCCTCCTGTGTCAGCCTCCCAAGCACTGAGATTACAGGCATGTGCCACTACACCCAATTTACAATATTATTTTTATTTCTATAGGATGTACTATTCATTCTTGCTTTTTGTTTATTTGTTTGTTTTAAAATGAAACAGTTGGGCCAGGGACACAGCTAAGTGGTGCACAGACTGCTGGCAAACTCAAGGTCCTGAGTTCAATACCCTGTACCCACCAAAAGGAGGAAGGGAGAGACTTAAGTTCAGGCTGTCCTTGAACTTGATAGGTAGCCTAGGCCTTGAACTTGGGATCCTCCTGCCTCCACATCCAGTTTCATGCTATTAATCCCTGACTATCATTTAGGTTTGCATGGGTTTATGCTTCAAACACTGATGGGATTACAGACTTCCTGCTCCCACCCCAAACCACACCTATGTCTCAGTACTCCCACAGAATTAAACATTTGGTGTCAGTAAGGGTTAAACTGACTGATCGACTGATACCTCAGTTCTCTGCCTCTGTGATTTATGTTTTCCTAAAAACTAATTTTAAAAGACAAATTGTTCCAGACTATCATTAATCTCTTCCTGATACACTTTCCTGTAGCTCTGAAAACATATGTTGCTCAAACGCCATTTTGTATCTTTGAATTTCTCCAAGTACATGTACTAAAATACACCATATTAAATTAATCTTTGTTATTTAATGTCTAAATGTGGGTACTGCTTCATTTGGTTTTTCAAACTGAACTATCTATACACACAACTTGAGTCAAGAGCCGAATGACGGTGCACATCTGGAATCCCAGCACTTGAGAGACTGACCCAGGATTAGCACAAATCTGAGGCCAGCCTGGCTACACAGTGAGTTCAAAGCCACCCTGGACTACACAGCAGGACTCTGTATCAACTCCCCACCAAAAGGTCAAGTAATTCTACGCATCTTACAACACCCAGCTTTCCCTGATATCTCACACCTCATTACTCCCTAGAAGAAATCTTTTCAGTTCATTGAAATGTTTCTTTTGTTTTTACCTTCTTATCTTGAACCAGCCTATTTCTGAAGTTATTCCCTAGGTATAATTTGTACGCACTACCTACTGACATGGTTTTCCACAGTAGCCACTCCTTTGCCACCCTGACTTGTCTCCCCAGCCACACTCCCCACCTGCTCCTGGTCCTCCCCCCAGTTCTGTTTTGGCTGAGTTGTGTTCTATTTATACATTATTCACCCAGGTAAACATCATTCACCTATGTACTAAGACACTTTTCCTTTCCTGCACATTTTGCTTTTCCCAGAATTAGTAACTGTCTCATTTTTTATGTGCTTAGTTTGCTATGTACTTATCAATAATTCATCCCCAAACTCTCCCTCAAATATCTGATTCTTCTATAAATACACTGAACACAGCAACAGACTAGGTATGTTATTTTCAATCTGCTGTCGCTGGAACCAAAGTCCCTGTGGCCCCAGTGGGGACAGGGCTGTCTATCCAGGGCTGCCACAGTAACGCCTCCATCAACATCTGACCCCTTCGCTTCCTGTGCTTAATCTAGTCCTCCTTTTTACTTCAGCTAAAGGGCCACTTTCACGTGTGCTTGATGATCAGGGTTCAGAATCCAGCAAGGCTCATTTTCTAGATAATTTTGGAGATACTGGTACACTCTCTTCTAGTTTCCAGAACTGTTCCTCAGAGGTATGATGCTATCCACTGTCCTCATCCTTCGTACGTGACCCGTTTTGTCTCTGAAAGCTTCTGAGGTTGCCTCTGTCTTCCTGTCTTCCTCCCTTCATCACTGTGGGGACTTGGTGACCCATTCATCATAGGCAAGTGTCCACCTTCTCTGGGGAATAAACTTCCAGCTTTCTGCTGGGGTACAGGAGGAGTGATACCCTGCTCTGCAAACTAGGTGGGGAGACCTGGGCAGACTAAAAGCCTTCAAATAAAACCCTGGCTTTCAATCCCACCTTCAAGCCCCTCCCAGAGGGACCGGGGACCACTGCTTCCTGAACTGCACGGGGATTCTGCAGCGGGCCTTTGTGCTTCCTGACTGCTTGGTCAGGCTTGGCTTAGCAGGCCCTGTAAAACCAGCCACCTAAGAGCCCACATCTCACTGAAGACGCTACTTCTCACACAGTGACGCCTTTTCAGAAAAGCTCTGTACAGACACTTGGGTGAGTCTGAGGACTGAGGTGAGTCTGCCACTCTCTCTGGCAGTCTTCCATTCCTCCTTTTCAAAAAATCTTTTTGCTTAAGAGAACTCACACCACAGTCTAGCTTTTCCTCAAACTCACTGGTGTCTCATTTGGTGGCTCTATCTCTGGCTCTTCCCCTTGGCCCTGGCTCCAGGCACTCACTCCTATCAAGACACAGGCAGGTGGGCGGCCAGGCTGTCACCCGGGCTCACTCCAAGCTGTGTTCTCACCTCTGGCTCCCAGGTAAACCCAGCCATCTGCCCAGCTCCGATGCAGGCTCCTGCTCCAGCTCTTCCCAAGCCCCACTCGTATCCCACAGCCCACAACACTTCTGTGGTGCCTACCTCCTGCACCTCTGTAGACCCCAAATTAAGCAGTCTTTTCTCTCTTAGAAAACAGTAACCTGCCCGGTTACTCCAGTAGGAGATCTAGCTATCAGCTAAGCTTTGTCTTCCTTCCTCAGTCCTATGTCCAATTTATTAGCTAGTCACGCTGAGCCGACCTCTCAAATGTATTTTTAATCTACTCATCTCTCCCCTGCTCCAGGAACGTCCTCAGAGCAGGCTGCCGACCTCCAAATGGTCTTCCTGCCTCTACTCTGCCTTCCTGCAGTCCTTCCTTCCTAACAGCCCAGGTGAACCTCCTAAAGGGGAAACCAAAGCGTGTTGCTCTTCACGTTTTTAGGGTGTTGCTTCTCAATACCCTCTGAAGCTTGTTATTGAAGTTAGGATACAACCCCAGTTCTTCCCCACAACCTACAAAGCCTTGCCTGCTATGGCCCTAATATCCTATAACCCAGGGTTTTCTTGTTTATGCTACTATTAAAACATTTTACTAATGTTTTTAATTGACATAGTTTTGGGGTACAATGTGGCGCTTCACACTGTCCACTAATACAATGTATAATGATCAGCTCAGAGTAACTGGCATATTACTTCAGACATTCATCATTTCTTTGTGTTGAGAACATTCAAAATCCTACGAGCTATTCTAAAATACTCAGTTAATTATTTCCTACCACAGTTACCCCAGTACGCTACAGAACATGAGCAGTTATTCCTCCTGCCCAACGGCAGCTCTATGCCCCTTCTCTCTCCCTCTTTATTTTTTTATGAGATAAGGTCTTCCTACCTAGCACAGGCCAGCTTGAATTTGCTATGTAGCCCATTCTAGCCTCCAACTCATGATCCTCCTGCCTCAGCCTCCTGAATGCCGGGATTGCAGGTGTGTACCACTGCGTGCAGCTACCCACTCTAATTATATTCCATTCTTCTCACTTGCTGTGCTCTAGCCACTGGCCTTCCTTTAGCCCTCCAAAGTGACGAGTCACTTCTCTGCGGGCTGCAGCCCTACACACAGTGCTGCTCTTCCTGCCACTCTGGCCGGTGGCTCCTTCTCATCCCTTGGATCTCAGCCCCTTGGCACGGCCTCCCCAGTACACTCCAACCATCTCCTGGAACCCTCTCCTCCCTTCTCCCTGTCCCAACACCAGTTTTTTCTCTTCTTTAATATTTCTTGTGATTTGTAATTACTTAATTTTTCCCCACTCGGCTATCAGCTCTACAAGAGGAAGGAATGCGTGAGCACTGAGCGGGGCTTGAAATGCATTAGCCAAGTAAGTGAACAAACAGCTCTCCTTCCAGCCAGTTCTGGGCCTCAAACTACTTCTGTTCCAACAAAAAGTTAATCTTGCTATGAAATGCAAGGGTTTTCAGAAGCTCGAAAGAGATTCAAGATGCTCCAGAAATTTCTGCTGATCATGAAAAGCTGAAACTGCATTCCAAGTCTGAGGCTATGACACATGAAATGACAGAACCTTTCAGCCAGGGACAGGAAAAGGAAGAAATTCATATTCACCGATCCCTTTGTGAGGATCAGGAGGACAGGACACAAACTTCAGCACTTCTGCTCGTTTCTCTCTCAGACCCCAACGGTAGAGGATTTCTCCATAGCATTTCTTAAAGTCATCAAATTGCTGGGTGTTGGCAGGGTCCAGAAGCCTGAATGAAATTGAAAACATTTCTTATTAGTTCCTTAAAGAAGAAACAAGCTCAAGCTGGGTGTGGTGGTGGTGCAGGCCTGCAATTCCAGCACTCTAAGCGGCGTGCTGAGGCATAAAGATTGTGTGTTCAAAGCCAGCCTGGGCAAGTTGGTGAGACCCTGTCTCAAAACTAAAAAATTTAAAAAGGGGTAAGGATGCAGTTCAGCACAAAGGCACTGGATTCCATCCCTGGGTGGAGAGAGGGGAGAGAGGAGAGACAGAGAAAAAAAAAAAGAGGATAGAAAGTGAAGAAGAGAAAGAAAGTAACAGGAGAGAGGGAGGGAAAAAAGCAAAAAGCTTGTTACCACATGGCACTCAATATTATCTTTGTTAAAAGCAAGAGGCCTGCTTCTGGAGAATCCAGTTCTGGAACTGCAGCTAACCCCCAAGGTGACTACCTTTGATTTTGTTTATTTATTATTTATTCTTTAATTTTTTTTTTTTTTTTTTTTTTGGTACCAGGGATTGAACTCACAGCCTCACGCTTGCCAGGCAGGCGCTTATGCCGCTGAGCTAAATCCCCAGCCCCTACCTTTTATTTTTGTCGTGTTGGTCGCGCTCTCTCTCCCGAGGGTCACTGTAGGTGAGGCTCCCAAAGCGGAGTTCTTCTGGAGAAGACTCTCCCCACGGGGAGGACACGTGCTCAGCCTCTCTCCCAGCTGCAGAAAGCAAAGGGGATGGGAACAGGGGCATCAGAGAAGGCATAAAAACCTCACACTACAGGGTGTGTGCAACTGATTCCCTAGCAGAAAAACAGACCAGACTGAAGACTGAGAAACATACCTAAACAGAACTCTTTGTCCAGGTGTTATTACTAAGGGAACTTGGTACTAAGCACACGTAACAATGAAGCAAATTATGGTACAGTGATATAGAATGTTACGCAGTGATTACTTATAGACTTAAGTGACCTGAGAAAATGTCCTTGATAAAATTAAAATAATATGAAGTGGTACATACAGAATAAATACCCATGCACATGTGTGGACATACATGCACACTCTCACATCCAGATTGGAAGAAAATGTTCTAGAATTGTTATGGTTGGGATCTTTCCAGAAAGGCTGAGTTGAAGGCTTAGTTACTGACAGGATTCTGGGAAATGATTAGCTCATGCGCTTTCTCACTTCATCAGTGGGCTAACCCACCAGTGAAATCATCATTTGTGGCTTTATTAGGAGGTGATAGAAAGAGGTGGGGTCTAGATGAAGTCATTGGTTCACAAGGGTGGGACCTGGGGACGAAATCTGGTCCATGGCCTCTTCCTCTCTGGATCTCTCTCCCTAGGTGTCTGAAGCACCAATGTTTCCCCCACCAAGGTTTGTTTCTGCCTTCTCCAGGGTGCTAACAGCCAGCTGACCATGAACTGAAACCTCTAAAACCATGAGCCTAAATAAACCTCACCTCCTCTATGGTATTTGTCTGTCACAGCAACAGAACGCTAACCAGCATAAGAATGTCAATGGATGCTACTCCTAAGTGACAGATAATAATTACTATTTTCTTCTCTAACACTTTGTTTGTTTGTTTTTTCCATTGGGAATATTTTTATTTATTTATTTTTTAGGAGTCAAGCTCTTACTATATTGCCCAGGGTGGTCTTGAATTCATGAGCTCAAGTGATCATCCTGCCCTTCTCTACTGAGTAGCTGGGAATAGGGGGAAGTAACACAGTGCCTGGCTCATATGTAAGCTTTATAATCAAGAAAATTAAGATCATTTTTGAAAATGAAATTTCAAAAACCCAGGAAACACAAAGGTATCTATTCAAGGAACAGACTTTATGGCCAGCTGGGATTAGAATCAGCTTTATTTTCTGAACTCTATTTCTTTAAACTGAAAACAGCCAGGAAAAGGGCACATGAAGAAAAAAGAATCATGGTTAGGTTTCTGGGGTGAAGTATAGTGAGCCTCACCATCAATTTTTCCTGGTTATAAGATGCAAAGCAACCCAGCAAAGTACAGACCTTTCAGGCGCCGGGGATTTAGCTCAGCAGCATAAGTGCCTGCCTTGCAAGTGTGTAGTTATGAGTTCGATCCCCAGTATCAAAAAAAAAAAAAAAAAAAAAAAAGAAAATGGTCCATTCAACTTGCAAGGCCAGGCCTTCCTGGCAACAGTAAGCCTATCACACTACACTGAGAAAGAAATGAAAAACAAAGGAAAACGTGGAGAATATGCACAGGCTAAAGATTATGTAATGGTTTAGGCCTGGTCCCAGAGCCTCAATTGCTCAGACGCTGGGCTTTTCGGAAGGCGAGTGAACTTGCTGTTAGGAGGTGGCCACTGGGGTGTAGGCTGGAAGGGTTTCTCTCCCTTCTCAGCTCCTCTCTTCTCTCTCTGCTCCTGGCCAGCACAACAAGAGCAGCTTTCCTTCCACCATGCCCTTCTTGCCATGGAGTCAGCTGATCATGGACCAAAACTATGACCTAAAATAAGCCTCTCCTTTAAGTTACAAGCATCGGGTATTGTGTTCCAGTGACAGGAAAGTGACTGAGACAGATTATACATACACGACTTGCACATAGCATCTAGAGGACCAATACCCAGCACAGGCAGCATCATTCCAAACCAACCTATGTTCCAGCCACCGGTGCTGAGGCCTGGGTCTGACATACTGGAGCAGGATCCCGAGGAGGTAAAGCTGGGCTAGGTGGGAAGGGACACACAGGACCAGCATCAGAATGTGGTTGCACATCCAAGTTTACGTTATGGAAAACAACAGGTGCAAACCCAAAAGGCACATACTTACATATCGACTGTGGGACACCATGAGATTGGAAGTGCGGTTAGGAAAAGACCCGAAGGGGTTTGGCAACCCCTGAGGCCGAGACTGGGCTTCGAACACGCTGCAGAGCATCGCCAAGGTCTGAACATCCCGGAGCCGGCAGTAATGCGCCAACCTGAAGATGCGGGCATGAGGAGAGTACAAATGAAGAGTGGGATAGAGGGAGGACAACAGTTATAGTCACAGCGGACACTGCCACGTGGCAAGATGTGCCTCAACAATCCTTCCTGGAACTGGGGCTTTTGGATACTGCATCTGACTACTGTGAGTCTGGCTACAATTTTTTTTTGAATAATGGGTACTGGAAAATTACAAATGGACTAAGTATCTATTCTGAAAACTCTAGTTGGCACCCAGACTTGGGTGCCGACTTAGATGCAGCTTCCCATGAACCACAGACTAGCCAGCCAGACGTCTGCGTGAGCAGTAAACTGCATGCTCTCAGCCAACCCTGGGGCAGACACACTGCTCTCCAGGCCACTCCCACATGTGCCATTCATGTGACCTAAAGCCTTAGGTGCTCACCCAGAGAACACCAGGCCTCTGCAGAGGGAGGCGCAGGCCATCCTCTGTGCAGGTGGAATAATGAATATGACTCCTTTCATTTCCATTTTTCCAGTACTAAGAATTGGACTCACAGACTCATGCATGTTAAGTAAGCACTTTATTGCTGAACTATACTTGCACTCCTTTTTAGATTTTTCTTTTTTAAATTTTGAGACAGAGGATCACTTCATTGCCCAAGCTGGCCTTGAACTTGAGAGCCTTCTGCCTCAGCCTCTGGGATAGCTGGGATTACATGCAAGTGCCATCACATCTGGCACACATATGAACTACTAAATAAGATCGACAAACAAGATTTGTATCTTTTAGGCACTCTAGTCCCCTTGTCTTTCAGGACTACTATGCTAGACTGTGAGTTACAGTTCAGGAGGTTTTTGCCTCTATCACAAAACAATGTGCCTTCCTAACACTCAGTGCCTAATATTCGTAGGTGTTTTCATATACACTATCGCAATGGAGTCTTGTGTGAATTATGTAAGTTACATTATCACCTCTGCATTAAGGATGAGACAACGGGACAGGAGCAGATGTCCCAGGCCTGGCCTCAGTAAGCAAGAAAAGCAAATCTTGGGGCTGGGGATTTAGCTTAGTGGCATAAGCACCTGCCTTGCAAGCAGGCAGTCGTGAGTTTGATCCCTGGTACCGATAAAAAGGAAAAAGCCAAAAAAAAAGAAAAGCAAACCTCAACCTGAGGGACAGGAAGGTCCTTGCCCAGACCCTGAGCCTTGATGCTCACAGAGAGCCAAAAGTCTTACTGGTGGTGGATTATTCTGCATATTATAATTATAACTCACAATATTTCAGTGCAATAAATCGAACACAAACTCAATGTTTTCATGAGCTGCTTAAGAGGGTGAAAAGATCTTTGTGTTGGGAGAACACAAACATCAACACGCAACCCTCTGATCTGTTACCAGGGACCAAATCCCACTGCCAAGAAGAAACTTCTCATCTCTAGCACCCTGTGATCTACAGACCAACGCATGAGTCTCTAGAGACACAAAAGCTTGCATGGTCGCAAACCCTTGCCATAAGCGACAAATATGGCTATAGTTCCTCCTGCTCTAATAGTTCATTCTGCACAGAGGTTACTTCAGAGCCCAAAGAAAAGGTCCTACTTCTTCCTCTCGTTTCTCAGGCTTCTGTTCTTTTTTCTTAGGCAGTGACATCTCATGTATTTACAGACCTACAATTGGCATCACTCATTTCCCTCACTTTTAGTTCTCAAAACGTACAGGGACTCCAGCAGCTGTCGTCCAAAAGGATGCCGTGCCCAGGGGGTTTCCAAATCTGGATCAGATTTCGGACCAAGGCAAAGGTCTGTAGCTACCGCAGCCAGTGACCAAACCTGGAGAGATGGAAGAGAGACACTCAAGGACAGGAGGACAGAAACAGAAGTTAAGAAAGGTGTCACTTGTCCTCCATCTACAGCCAGAAGTCTGGCATCTGAAAGGCACCCAAAGTAGGAAGCTTATAGAATTTTAGGTCCTGCTCAGACCTAGTGAATCAGAATTTGCATTGTAAACAAGACCCTCAGGGGACCTGTGTGCACTAAAAAGTCAGAGAAACATTAACTTTAAATTTTTTGTTAAGAAAACTTCAGGGAAATGACACAGTGTAAAATCACTTTGAGGGATTAACTGTTCAACCAATAGCTCATGATGTTTTCTGTTGTTGATTAGTGAACTGGCTTGGCAAGGAGCAAAGAAGTGCTTTCTGTATAATGTCTAAGATCTGTCCTTCCTTAGCCAAAAAATAAAAAAGTACTGTTTTCATTACAAAAGTTTTCATATATTCTCTGTAGTTAAAAAAGGTTAGGCCAGGGGTGAGGATATAGCTCAGTGGCATAAGTGCCTGCTGGCACGTGCAAGGTCTTGAGTTCGATTTCTGGTACAAAAAAAAAAAAAAAGAGTAGGCCAGGACTAAACAGATGTGGCTTTTTTTGCGGTCACCACATTTAAGGAGTATCTCAAACTTGAAATCTGATGGGGTTTGGAACTGTCAGCAAACACTAATGCCCAGTAAATGTTACACCCAAGGCTCATGCTAAATGCACCACATCATAACCAAAGCCTCCTCCCCCTAATACCTTTAAAAATCCAATTTTGGTAAATCTTTCACAACAGCAACACATCACTGTATACCCACTAACCGATACACTATCCTAGATTTTGTGTAAAGCTCAACAGGAAAAATACACGAATTTTGAATCAAGGAATTTATGATCTAAGAAGAAAAAATAAGCAAAAAAAAAAGTGAAAAGAAATATCAGACATGCAAGATCAATGAAATTATGCAGGGCCAGCATACTTGAAATACAAGTATTATTTTAAAGAGAAACTGGAACTTTGCACTCATTTCTAATCAGTGACCCACAGGAATGGTGAAGTTAACAGGTTTCTGCGAGAGGTCAGGTTTTCCACCCTGGCCGATTCTTAGCCATGTTACTGCTTCCCTTCACAACAAATATTTCCTAAATATCTTCAACAAAGTGATGTTTGCTTTTATTTCTGGAGCTTTTAAAAAAACAGTAAACACCATCTTCAACACAGTATAAAGAACAACAACAAAAAATTCTTCAAGTGTCACTAATGCCATTTCTTGTCCCTGTAAACAGGATCATGGCACGAAGGACGATCATCTGAACAGCAGCAGTCGTTGTACACACAGCGGCATTTCCCTGCCACCAGCTTCTCTGATGAGGCTTCAGACACTGTCTTGTTAGTTCTCAGAGTGAGATTTGAGGCTCCCTTCCATTCTGGGTCAAGCACCCTAAGGTTCCGAAAGCTGAGGGAGCCTCCCGTAACAAAACAGTGCTGGGCCGGCCTGTCTAAAGCCACGAGTCTTCCCACTTCACTTGGCCTGGCCTGGCCTGGTCTTCCAAGTCAGCTCTGCCAGAAAAGGACTGAAAACTCCAAAAACAAAAAACTTAGAGAAGTAGTTTTCCTCAGGAAATGATTTTTTCAGACATGAGCCCTGGGCCCACCTTACTATTTGCATTCGCCAATCTTCTAGACAACCTATGAGGAAATTATTCTTACAGTTCTCATTTTACAAACACACTCCAAGGTGAGTCTAAGAGAACTTGCTTCTGCTAGGAAGCCAGTTGCATCTATGTCTTCTGCTATAAATTCTGCACTGTTGCTATTAGCCCAAGTTGTTTTTTTTTTTTTTTAAACTCATTTTTTATTTTTTTGAGACAGAGTCTTGCTATGTAGCTCAGACTTGCTTTGAACTCACAAGAATCCTCCTGCCTTAGCCTCCTGAGTGCAAGGATTACTGGCGTGTGCCGCCATTCCCTGCTCAACTTACTTTTTTTTTTTTATCGGTACCGGGGATCGAACTCACGGGTGCCTGCTTGCAAGGCAGGTGCTTATGCACTGAGCTAAATCCCCAGCCCCTCAACTTACTTTTTTAGTGTTCATAAAAATTAATGGCTGGGGCCTTAAAACACAAAGAAAAGGCTTGGCGCTGATATGTTTGGAGAGTTATAGGGCAAATTACTGAGCTGATCGAGCAATTGCTAGTAATTTCCATTGCTCAGTGTAATTCTCACACTGAAGAATGAGTGCGGTAGCAACAGAAAGTAGGTTTGTGGGTGCTCAGGGCTGGGGGAACAAAGTATTGAGGGGTGACACTCGGGCACAGGGTTTTTGGGGGGGTAATGAAAATGTTCCAGAGCTGTTGGTGGTGATGGCTGCACCACTCTGAATATCCTAAAAGTGGCTGACTGGTACATTTGAAATGGGTAAATTACATGATATACAGACCACATTGCAATAAAGCTGTTTAAAAGACTTACGGGAGCAGCCTGCTTTAATATACTGCCACATTCCTCCAAAGATGAAGGCAATTTAAATTTTGTTAAGACTAAATCATACTTTAAAACTGAACATCTCTTGCTAAAGGAACACTTTGGTAAATATTTTATGAAATATTCTTTAAAGTTTAAAAAAAATAAAGAATTGAGGGGCCAGGGATGTAGCTCAGTGGCATAAGCACTTGCCTGGCAAGTGCAAGGTCCTGAGTTCAATTCTTGGTACCAAAAACAAGACAAAACAAAACAAAACGAAGAATTGAGGGTGCAAATGGTAGAGACACAAATATTACCAAATTTATGTATGTAACAATCACTGGGGTGCTGGAATAGAAGAGAGATATAGTAAAAAAAAAAAAAAAAATCCAGTAATTGTTTTAGGATCTTTGCAACTAAGTATTGTACACATAAGCAAAATATCCAGGGGCTTTGGGAAGCTGTTCTAGGCCTAGAGGTTGGTAAAGAGAAAGGGAAAGGAACTGCAAAATAAAAAATGCATCTTGAAATGTTGCCGATCCGTAACTACCAAGTGAAAACAACCTGTTCTTACAGAAAACCCAGAGCTCCACCCAAAGGGATGCACAGTACCTGGATAAGATCCTTCCTCCCAACAAGCATGGCGGAAGTGGCGTTCTTCTGACATGTTTCCTGAATATCATTCACGTTCAATCTGAAAATTTTCAAAAAGAGTAAAAAAGTTTCTCTCCACTCAAACTCCTTAAGTCCCCACTAAAAACTGCCTCTCTGGTTGTCACTCCAAGTGTTTTATTCTGCACTGGCCTCAAGCTCCTGTCCATCTGACGTGGGGGAGAGGCTTAGCTAGAGCTGAAGTTAGTAGGGTTGTGGGTTCCTGCTTGGGGAAGGTGAAATTCCTAACCACTATGAAGTTCAGAAAAGAGGCCATACTCACACAGTAATTTTCTAACTAGCTTTTCTGTGGCATTCTCAAGGTCTAAGGGATTTAAGTATGGGTAACAATGACTATGATTTCTACACCAAGTGTACTGTGCTGTGTGTGTCCTACACAAGAAATCTTTTTATTATGTGTTCAAGTTCAGGAAGGAAGGACTGTGGGGAACCACAAGCTGATGTTGCTCACATATCTCCCACTTCCCCTCAACTATAATAGCTGTGCTTGGTCTGTTTTACATGCTAGGTGTGGGAGGCTGAATTCTAAAATGCTCCCCAAAATTTCTGCCTCTTGCCATATACACCTCACACAATCCCTTTCCTCTGAATTCAAGTGGGATCAGTGAATACCGACAGGAAAACACACATCTGATTGTATTACTAATCAGTTGGCTCTTAATTTGTTCCAAGGCAGTATATGCTGGGTGGGCCTGACCTAGGCAGGGAGGCAAGTGAAGGGTCTGTAAGCTATTCCTGTGGTATCAAGGAAGACAACATTCATAGAAGCCTTCTACAGATGCAAGAGTCAGAATTCTAACAACGGAATGAGTTCAGAAGAGGACCCTGAGCATCAGAAGAGACCGCCATTTGGCCAATTTCGTGATTTCATTTGGGTGAGACCTATAGTGAAGGCACACTCAGATTTCTGATCCACAGAAATTAAAAGGTAAGAAATGTATGTTGTCCAAAACTGATAAGTTTGCAGTAGTTTGTGATGGAGCAACAGAAAGCTAATACATTGGGCTTCTCCTAAAATTGCTTTTGAAGAAAACATTCTAATATTGGGGGGAAAAAGCCCAAAATAAAAAGCTTTGCCAATCCTAAGAAATAAGCACAGCATAATTAAAGTCTTGAACTTACATGTACAGTTCTCCTAAAGACTTGTGGACAGGAAGGAGGCATGAGATATCCTGGATGACGACCTTCCCAGCAGCCTTGATGGGTCGATTGCCAGAGTCTGAACCCTCGCGCTTACTCTTCCACCGCCTTGATTTCTGGGGGAGATGTCAAGAGGTAACTAACTGGGACTTTGGAGGTGGAAACCTATACTTGTGGAGGTCATCATATTTGCATCATTGGTAATTTGCAGACTTTAAATTATGTCATCAAAAATAAATAAATAGATTACATCATGCCCACAATTACAAGAATCAGCATCTGTAGGAAACAGAAGGATGACAAAGGGCACTGAGCACTTGAACCAAAATCCTAACAGGAAAGCAGGCATCTACTGCAGGGCTATCTACACTCTGCAGACGCTCAAAAATCAATACCAGGAAGCCAGAGTTAATGAACTGATTTTAAAACAGGATATAAATAAGTTAGTAGAGATCCCCAAAATGTAGAATGAATTAATTTCAAGGTTGAGTTCAGTACTAGGTTCAAAGTTCTTGCCTGAAACTATCAAAGATTTTTTTCTTCTCAGTTTCAAGAGCATTTGTTGATATTTTAATTCAGATACGGCAGTGTGAGCTCTGCAAACCTTAATCTATGGAGGAAGACAAAGAAATGTGGCAGCTGGAGAATTATCGTGTTTTTCTAGCAGACCTAATGATTTCTAAAAGTGATCATTTTAGAAGGTCAAAAGTATTTGAGTCAGAGGATCTGGGTAACAGACACAGGAGATCATGAGCAAGTGCTCCAATCCCCAGAGCCGCCCTGTAAGCGGCTCTCTGTAAGAAATCTGCTGTATGTGTGAAGTGGTAAATTGTCCTGGAAAATGAGAATTATTAGTGTCTCCTATCTGGTATCTTCCAGATGACAACCAGACCAGGGAACAATACTGTATTTGATTTATTTCATTTCCGGAAGTTAACAAAGAAGTCACCAAAGTGAGCCAACTAAGGAAAAGTGTGACATTTATTAATGAAGGAAACAAAAAGGAGCAAATGAAAAGAGCCTGCATTAGAAGCCAGAAAAATAAGGCAAACTGGTCTTACTCTTAATATGACCCTGGGAAAATTAAGTTTTTTTTTTAATAGATTTAGTCTCATGCATGTCACTCTTTCTTTGCTGACAACTTATGGCTAATGGTGAGTTCTACTGTCCAATCTCACAAGGACAGTAAGAAGACAATAAAAACTATACAAACTGGGGCCTGGGATTTAGCTCAGTGGCATAAGTACCTGCCTGGCAAGTGTGAGGTCATGAGTTCGATCCCCAGTACCACTATACAAACTGAAAAGTGCAACTTAAAAATATCTAATCATTGTGAATGCATATAAACTCTCAGGAGTCTAATAAAACAGCTTATTATTTAGACTACTCATAAAAAATTCATTTTCTACAAGTGATTTTTATATAATCACTTTCATGAATTAACCTTGGTCTAAACCCAAGCATTTCTGACCACTGGTGTCCCAACTAACCCCAAAGGTGGCCAATGCACACTGTGTCTTGGGACTTACTAAGCCCAGGACACCTCGACTTAGGGCAAGTAAGTGAAGAAGTTTAACTGAAGCATCTGTGAATTGTTTATCATGCTATGTAAGTACATATGCTATATTATCAATCTGGAACCTTAACCCATTTGATCATAAGCAGTTCTGTTACTACTATTTATCTGTACAAGTGTGTGTGTGTGTGTGTGTGTGTGTGTGTGTGTGTGTGCATGTGATTTGTTTGTTTGTTGTGGTACTGGGGACTGAACCCAGGGCCTTCTCAACAAACTGCCTCCTCAGTCTTTTTTATTTATATATTTTTAAATCTTGAGACAGGGTCTCACTTGGCACTAATTTGCCCAGGCTAGAGTCAAATTTTCAATCCTCCTGCCTCAGGCTTCTGAGCAAGTCATCATTCTTGAATATAAGAAGTTTAGTCTACTATTTTGGGGTAGCCCTTCAATTGTCTAGTGTTCTGGTTCTTTTTATATGATACTATCAACAACACTATCCTTTAGCCACAAATATCCTGATTTGGGTACAAGTAAGGGAAGGACATGTTGAGGAGCAAACAGTCCATCAGCATGGGCTGGAGCCAAGCAGTGCTACTGACATGCTATAGCGGCAGTCACATAACCTGTTAGAGGGAGGGTTATTTAGTGCGTGCCTATCAGCCCTGCATGAACAGTGAACAGCTTGAGGTGTGTGACTAGCCAGAAATGACATGCTCATAGGTACCACATAGTTGACCATCTCAAATGAGATTTAGGGCACTGAAAAAAACCTATGCTAAAAAGATTCTGCCTGGAATGGAATATGATCCATCTAATTTAGTGTTCCTGGTTGGTTGAAAGGTTTCTAAATACTGTTCCAGGAAGCTGCTTTGGCTTCTCCTTACAAGAGAAAATGAGAAGCACTTGAACAACTGAACAATTCATGACAGCTGAAATAGAGGCATCTGGGAAGATGGGGGTCTGCTAGCATTTAGAACAACTGAACGAACTACAATTCTGGCTTTTAAAGCAAACCTAATAAAAGCACATTATTCATTATATGAAGGCTTGTGTCAAAGCAACTCATTTGCGAGCAGCCTGGTTCACGTGGAAACTGACGGTGAACGTCTCCAAGTGTTCTTAGGACTTAGGACTTCAGGTCTTGCCTGCTGTCATGGCCCCATTAGCTCCTGCTGAAGGACAGCTTGCCCTAGGTGGCACGCAGCTTGCAGAGCTCCTTGGTGTAGGGGATCGTCTCATTGTGTAAAGGGACGTGAGGTCTGTTCAGGTCAGTTACACAGCTAGGACCGGAACAGGTCTGTCAGGCTGCTGAGCCCGTTCTTATTAACTAGCTTTTCAGGACTGTATGTGGCTTTAGGTTAAGAAGGACAAAAATTAAGTCCTGACAAAGCTATCTGTTAACAGGTCAGTGGCCCATTTTTTAAACAGATTTGGTTCCACAAGTAAGAAGATCAACATTTGATTCAAGTGTTGCCTTCTCCACACTACTCTACAGCTACTGAGTTCTTCAATCATTCTTCTGCCAAGCGTCATGACTGTAGCTTCAGACTGAGACTGTATGTCAGGCTTAAGGGTCTGCCCCTCACATACATGTTTAGGTCAGATAGAAGGAAACTCACAGTCTAAGAGATGTCTTAGGACTCTTCCCCCATTTGCAATCTCGGGTTACAGAGATCAGTAGAAACTAACCAATAGATGCTGTCAATAAATACCTGATGAAAAAGTAAAGATAGTGGTCTTCAACAAAGTTTCTGTAATTATTCTTCTCTGAATAAGGGGAATTTGTATTTCCTGTGATTTCTTGAGACACCAGCCTTCCAGGACTTTCCATCTGATCTGTACTGGATAAACAGGAAGTGCTTTCTGGAACCCTGCTCTGCTGTCTCCAAACTATAATAATAGCAAGCGGTTCTCCAACATGGGCTCACCCTGATTCTAACTGCCACCAGAAACCAAAGTATAAAAGCCTCTATGGGACAGCACTAGTAGTTTTTATTAATCCATCGAAGAGTAATTCAAAATATTGTCAAAAATTCTTAAGGACTACAAAACAGTGCTAATTTTTGTTGTGTTTTTAATTTGGTGATTGGCTTTAAATATGAAATATCTTTTCAGGCTACAGGGATTGCTCAGTAATCCTAATGATTAATTATTCTGGAGATGCAACAATGCTGCCTAAATCTCTGTAATCAAATGTTGGGCCCTTACATCATGGCTGATGGATAAATTTTCAGGAGTTTTCCTCCAGAACTTGGGCAATAAAAAACATTCTTGTTTCATCCACACGTGTCCTAAAACTGACTTCATTTTTAATAGGTTACAGGTCATTTTGGGAGGCTCTCTTGTCTATGCAACTGACAGGCTGGATATGGACTTCTCCCAGGGCTCTGGTTTCAGAGAACAATTACACTCCTGACTAAGGCAGACTACTCTATCCAGGCTAAGGAAGAGCACCATGGACCTTTTAAATGCCCCTTACCCTCCTGCACTGCTCCAGTCCCACTCTAACAGGCTTCAGTGTGGACCTTCTCTGTGCAATAAAACTGGTACTTCTGGAGGCATAGGACTCTGTATTTTTCTTAGGTCTTTTCAATGCTCCATCAACAGAAAATATCCCTTCCCCACAGATTTCATGAGAAGGGACTGAGGAAAGAGAGACAAAGCGAGACAGACAAATTATTACATGATGAGCTCCAGGATGCCCCTCTTGAACATCCTGGGAAGGTGTTTGTGGCACATGGCAAAGAGGACAGGGAAGAAGGGGAGGGGGACACTGGTGTAAATAGCACTGAATGACAACCAACAGCCAGCTTGCGACCGAACCACCAGTGTTACTGCTACAATTGGAGGCAACATCAATGCCAGTAAATGGGTTAAATGTAAAAACAGCCCAAGAATAAGCCACCAACTGCTTCGCAGCAACCCCATCAACAATGCATAATCAGCACAGTGGGCAGGGAGCCAAATGAGTTCCTATTTAAAGAGCAGTGAAAGCAGGGACCTCTGGGAAATCACTGGAGCTCCAGCAGGTAGGTTTGTTAGGACCAGCTTTTTGAAGAAAGGTAGCCATGTCAGAGGCTCCACTGGCAAGCTGTTGGTAGCAGTGGTTCTTGCTAATCAGGCTCCTGATTTCAACTGGTTTTTATATCGAAAGGCTACCGGATTGTTCCTCTGAACATTCTTTGTACCACATGAAATTGACTCGAAGCCTCAAGGCTGCCTTGAGGTCACCTTGGCACTACTGAAACATGAAGGGGATGGGAGGAAGACAGAAGAGGGGATATGGCCAACAGGAGTGAGTAGGGAAGAAGGAAGAAGAGGGGACAGCTATTTCAGAGGTTTATTGGCAAATACAAAATACTGATGATAAGGAAAAAATTTTTTCTGAAAAATTTTCAAAGGATAAAACTAGCATATGCATCACGCCAATGAAGCAGGCGGGCACAGTTCCCTCTCTAAGCAGGACCAAAACTACAAAAACAGAGGCTAAGTGGCAGAATCCTCTTATATCTTCCTCTGTTCCCCCATGCCAAAGGTAGGCGTTTGAAACTCCATGGCATTACACAAACACTCCAAGTGAAATCAGGTAAGCTGAGGTCGTTTATTTGGGGTTCCCTCTAAGAACCCATAGTAAGTTTCATTTGCTATGAAGTCCATCGGTGATACTCCCCAGCATTTACCCACTGTTACTCCACAATGGAACAAGGAGGCAGGCCTCAGAGCCGGACTCCTCAGAGAGAAGAATTTACTGTCGCTGGTCCTGAAAGCCAGTTAGCCTGTCATTTCAGGTTCCTCAAAGCCAGGCAGGTGGCATTTTATTCTTGGGCCTTTGGGTAGAGACAGGATTAGTTAAGGAGAGCATTTGCACAGCGCACAGTACCGGGAAGTCGTTAATTGCTTGTATGGACCAACGTCGCCGGGCAGAGCGAGGAGACATCTGTGCGTGAAAACGTTACACCCAGGAGGAGGGAAGAAAAACACCAAGAAAATTAAAAGGGAAAAATATAGAATAAAATGAAAGCTTCCCCCACATCTGCTGGATTCAAAGGTATTTACACCACAAAACTGGGAGTGGAACAGCAGAAAAAATCTGAACCTGAGGCCCAGCAGCATTCCGACTCCCTCAACTCCCAGCCCTTCCCAGCACACACCAGACCCAGCCTCACGGTGGCTGTTCTAAGTCATGTTTCAGGACACAAGGCGGCTAATATCAACACAGCTCTGAAAAAGGGACTACCACCAACGGCTGAGGTGCTTGAACAAGGGCAAAGAGCATGGTGAAAGCAGAGAACCAGGGGAGGCTCTCTCCCGCCCCTGCCCTTTCAATCAGTGAGAAGGAAATGCTGAGTGAGGGTGCATTCTCATCTCCCACGGCTCGGTGCCTGATGGGGGAGGCAGCTGGCACGATAAGGAAACTGCATGTCTGGAAAATGGGACTTCAGGGCCACTTTCGGAGCTATGTTGGGGAGCACAGGGTCCTGGAGGACTAGGGGCAGGAGGAAGAGGAGGAACACTCCTGGGGGACTTTGGTAAAGACAGTGGAACAGGGAGCATACAGCCTGATTCTGGAGACCAGAAGGTATTTTAATAACACAAAGACCTCCCCAGGTTTTACACCAAAACTATTCTCAGTAACATACGCTAAGCAGAAATGAAAGGTTGTGATTTTTTTAAGTGTTTATCAGGTAATGACTACTGTTTATCACAAGTTCTAGACCTTGTGATTTATCCTAAGAATGAACAATATTTCTTTTCTTTTGAATAATATTTCAACAGTTATTAATAACTGGCCTGCTTGCTATATCCATTCATATGAGCATCTCTTTGCTTTCTGACTCCCAATGAAATGAGAGGTTTTTAGGTCACTCACATTTTTGAGATTTTAGGGAAATAACCTTGGAATACTGGGTGGATATAGCAATTTGACCTAAGTAGGGCAGGCTAAAAACACAAGAAAAACAAACAAATGTCCAAATAGCTCTGCAAAGAGTCTTTATACTCTCAAAAATACTCTGGAATTCCTTCATTGCTCTGTCTTCTGACAGGCATCAATGCCACTCCTTCATTCTCCCACATTTGACGATCTCAGGAAGAGAACAGAGATCTAAAAGGGAGTAAAAGTACGCTGGAGAAAAATTGGGGCTCAAAAATGATTAGTAAGCTGGAAATGCTTCCTGAACAAAAATGACTAAGTGCTATCACTAACCGGTGAAACTAGACTCCTGAAGGCTAGAAAATGCGCCTTGAGGAGTGGCAAGCTCTGGAAGGGTGGTGTGGCAGCCTATGCAGACCTCATGGCAGAATCCCATGACTTCAGTGCCTCCTTCCCTAGTGAAAGCAGATGAGCATAAACGAGCTTCAGGGAGAGATAAGGTTACTTCAGATTCACCATGATATGACTGACTGTAATCATTTTTGTTTTATTAATAGGATAAACAATATGAAAATTTTTTAGATCAAAAAATGGTCAAGTATCAGTTTCATATGACTTAACCTAAGAATTACTATATGTCAATCAGTAAAGTCTGGCTTTGTATAGGGATTCTCAGGGTCTTACAATGATCTACGTGAGAGTGAAAACACTCAACTCCACCTTCGTCATAATTTAGGAACTTTTCTGTATGTATACTGTACATTGATACATGTGAAATTATAATACAAGTGTCTTCCCATTTTATTTTGGACACTGTTTAAAACTCAAAGACTGGCTATTGTGCTAGACTAGGGTATTAGAATGGTCCATTTTCTGTGGAACTACCCCAAACTGAATGTCACATTCCTTCTGCCACTCCCCCACAGATCTTATTAGTCCCCAGCTCTGGACCGTCGTGAGGACTACGGTGTTTGCAGCAAAAGAAGCCAGGGACACGGACACAGGCTTTACCAGTATTTTTGTATTAGAAAAGGTCCCGTCTCAGAAATGAAGTTGCTTCGATTAGAAATGGGCTCTACATACTACCACAAAGTCTACAGTGCTAGCCAGTCTATTCTGTCCAATTACATTCCAAGCACAGGTGGACAGCAGCTGACATGAATGGAAGGGAAATTCAGATTTGCCTCTGACTGAAAGATCTCCTCAGACCAGCCCTAATGTTAAAGAAAATTCTCACATTTAGTCAACCATGAGTGTGTCTGGGTTTTACGGCAATTAAGTGCCTTAGTTCCAAATAGCTTACAAAATCATCTATCCAGTTACCTGCTAGCCTGCAGAAAAAGAAAAAAAGAGTTAAAAATTTAAAATAGGGGACTTAAGAAGGATATGGTTAGGTAGGTGTTCCAGTGAGATCTGTGACAGCCCACGGGACAGAACCCTATCAGACACGTGAGGAAGGGGACCACAGAAAGTTGGCCAAGAAGGCAACCTACAATCTTTTCCTCTATTTGACTGAAAGGTTTTGAGACAAGACTGCTGTTTCAAACAGAAGTTGCTGCCACCCAGTCACATAAAGCTCTAGGACCACATCAAGTTGGAGCTGGTCAGCTACCACAAGCTGGGGGAGCGGCTACACTGCAGTCCACGTGAAGACACTTTCAATACCTGACAGAAACTTGGTTTTAAATTTAAAACTAACACAATTTTTAAAAACAAATTACTTTGACCGGGGATATAGCTCAGCAGCATAAGTGCCTACCTGTCAAGCACAAGGTCTTGAGTTTGATGCCTGATACCAAAAAAAAAAAATAATAATTTCTTATTTCTCATTTAGCAGGGAATGATACCCAAGAATTTAAGGACTGAGTTTATGGAATAGCTCAGTGGTAACTGCTTAAACACCATGTCAGCTAAAACTTGTTTAAGCCAAATTCTCAATCTGACAACCCAGAAAGAATTCTGATAACCGTTCCTATGTTCTGCCAGCATTCACTACATTGCCGCTACCAAAGGTTTCTGCCAGCACTGTGATAACTACTTTAGGGATGATGAGTTCTTTAATAACTCTGAAACATATGGGCAAGTCAGGTGATTTCTGTATAAACTGATCCATTCTAAAGGGTATTTAAGTATATTCTTAACAGAAATAAAAAAACCTTTTAGATACCAATTTTAAAGATCTCATAACTATGATGTTCGAAATATATCAAAACTACAGCTTCCAGAACTTTCTTTAACCTGTTGACAAATATTAGAATGGCCAGGAAGACCTGAAGCTGTTTATTCCACTGGAAATAACAGGGAGCAACTGGATGGATAGGGGTTACATGACAGGGTCACACGGAGCATGAAAGACTCTAGAGCTCACCCTTCCTCTCCATCACACAAGCCACACTGATTAAAGTCAACTGAAAGGAACAGAGCACCAGACTTTCATGAACAAACTATTTATGAAAGTGGAATAATACGCAGGGATTACTACACTGCTGTGCATGGTAAGAACCCAGGAGAAAGGCAAGAACCAAAGGCAATGGCTGGGGCACTTACCCGCTCCTTGTAGTAGAAGGAGCTGATGGAGACTTGCTCTTTCTCGCTGCGAGTGGGGCTCCCGCTGTATAAACGAAGATTGCCAGGGGCCTCTGTGCGAATCTTCATTGGTGCAATCAAGCCAGTATGATAAGCAGACAGGGCCGAGAGAGATCTGTCATTGAAAGTTAGAATTACCCATATGTGCTGTAGTCTTTTCATATTTCTAAGTAGTGCCATTCTTAGCACTAGATGAAACCAAGAGGGGATGACAGGGAAAGAAAAAGGAAATTTTAAAAAAAGAACCAAATAAAACTTTTAGAACTGAAAAATGCTTTATCTACAGACAGAATGCTTCCATGATTGGATACAAAAATAATTCAGAGAAATCTACAAACTGCTAGAATCAATTAGCAAATTTAGTACTTGCTTCAGCAGCACATATACTAAAATAGCAATTAGTAAATTTAGACACAAGGTCAATCTATACAAATCTGTGTCTATGTATTAGAAACAAACAATAAAATAAATACTTAAAATGTTTCATCTACAATAGCATCAAAACATCGAATACTGACTGCTGTGAGAAATTTAAAAAGATATACAAAAATAGAGATGTATGATGGTAGTGGTTACAGGACTCCATATTGTTAAAATGCCAGTTTCCTCTTAAGCAATCTAGAGTTAATACAATTACGATACAATAACAGAAACAGGTTTTTACAAGTAGAAACTAAACTAATTTTATTTTATAGAAATACAAAACAACCTAGAATAGCCAACATTGAACAAGAATATAAAATTAAAAGCATTCAAAGATCAGATTTTAAAACTTGCAATACAAGGTAATATTACTATAAATTCAACAAGGAATCTTTTCTTAACTGGGACTAGAACAACTGTTTATCTCTACTGAATAAAACAAACTTTGACCCTTAACTCACACTGTACACAAAATGGATCACAGACTGTGAATCAGAAATCATAAAGCTTTCAGGAGGATATTTCTGTGACCTTGGGATAGGTAAAGGTTTTTTGAATACAACACGAAAATCATTAACCATAAGATTAAAAAGTGATAAATTGGGCATTAGCAAAATTAAAAACTGCTGTTCATCAAAGATTAAAGAGAGAAAAATAAGCCACAGGTTGAGAAAATCAATATGCATATCTGAAAAGACTTGCAATGAAAATAAATATCACAAATAAGAACTACAGTGCCTTCAAAAAGTATACAATATGTGACAGCAACATCACAAAGATAAGCAAATGGTCAATGAGCCCACAAAAACTGCGGGGCCTCATTAGTCACGATCATGTTAATACTAATTAAAACCACAATAATATTTCATACATACAACGAAGACAGAGTTGAAAAGTCTGGCAGTACAAGCTTTGAGACATGCTGTGGGGCAATCAACACTCTGAAACACCACAGGCACAAGAGCAAAATGATACAACCACTGTGCACAAAGTTTTGGGAATTTTCTAATAAAATTAAACATATGCCTATATCCTGTGACTCACAGTACCACTTCTTGAGTAAAGAAATTCATATGTATGTCCCTAAAGAGACTTGTACTCATAATAGCCCAAACTGGAGCCCGTCCAAACATTCATTGATAGGAGAATGAACACCCTGTGATACACTCATACAATGCAATTACTGCTACATGCAGCTATGTGGATCAAGTTCAGCAACATTAAGTAGACTGAAATCAGACATAAAACAGCTCACGCTACGTGATTCTATTTCAATGAAATTTAAGATAGGGCAAAACTAAGCCAGGTGCAGTGGTGCACACCTGTAATCCCAGCACTGAGGAAGAATGAGGCAGGAGAATCAACAATGTAAGTCCAATTCAGGAACATAACATAACAAGATTCTGTCTTGGAAAGGGAAGGGAGGGTGATGGGATGTTGCCTCGTAGTAGAGCATCCTGAAATTAAACTTCCAGTACCACCACCCCCCCCGCCCCCCCCCCCCCACAAAACTAAACTATGATAAAAGTCAGGACAGTGGTTTTTCTTCTGAGTAATGAGGGGCTTGGGAAAAGGATCAGGAATTTCTGGGAATGAGGATAATGCTTTCTTTCTTGATCTGAGTGTTGGTCACCACACAGTCTACTTCAGAACTATACAATGCTCATTACATCTCAGTAAAGCACTGCTGGCTGAAAAATGTTCCCAGCAGAATATATGACCAAAATCCAGACACCGACACTCATTGTTTCCCTTGGAGAGCAGGTAACTGCTTTCTAGTACAGCCTTTCCAACAGCAGTTGGTGCAATGCAGGTTTCCTGGTGACTGAACTCCAGATCCTGTGGGTCAAGGTCTCCTTTGCCTGGCTTAGCGTGGAGCCTGGGGATCTTCCAGTGGAGCAGGAGTGTGGGCTCACACACTGCACTCCAAGGTTTCTTCTTAGTCCAGTGAGTTATTTCTAACTGCCCTGGCTATTGATGCTGTATCTCATATACTGCATGCTTACATCAGAAAGTTTCCAACTTATCTTGATCGCCACACCACAGAACAAGTACTAAACACATTACTGTACATCCTTAAAGTTTAAAAACCAGGGGTCACAGGAAACAGTCAGCACTTCCCACGTATCAGACTTATTTTAACGCTTTCACAAGGATTTGCTCATTTAGTGTTTCCAGCAAGTGAAGGCAGTGGGTGCTATTAGCACCCCCCATGTTGCTGCTCCGGACACTGATGCTGTTTAGATAAGCTCCCCAATATTACCGAATCACTGGACAATTTGGCCCTAAGTTCACAGCCCTATCTGCTACACTAGATTTCCTATCAGGATGAAAATAAGAAGAAAAAAAGCACAAAAATCATGAAGATGACATAAATACCTTCTCTTGTTAACAGAACAGGGGAAAGAAAAGGAAGGGCTTTTGCATTTTAACTGAGTTTTTTAAATATACTTCTATAAATTATATATTTTGGTAATATTAGAAGTAGCATATCAGTGTTATAAAACTATAATGTTTTCAGTTTTATTTAATATTAAAATAATAATAAAATAAGTAATACTTTAGCAATAGGAGAAAAGCACCTTAAAAAAGAATTTGCCACAGGCTTATAATCCCAATTATTCAGAGGCTGAAGCTAGAAAGTCACAAATTCAAATGCAACCTGGGCAATTAAGTGAGACCTGTCTCAAAATGGAAATGTTAAATGTTAAAAAGGCTCCTTTGCTCCAATTCCCAGTACTCCAAAGGAAAAGAATTTTCCCTTGTTTCAGTAATAGCTTTTCTCAAACTACTCCTTCATGTGGTTTAATGGTAACTTTATAGCAGGAGTCTCAGCTTTTCTTCAATTTAATAAACCTTGATTTTCCTTGGATGAATCTTACCAGGAGTTTAAGAACTAAAATAAGTTGTCCAAAGATAGGTTCAGTGTTCCTTCCCAGGTTTCTTTTTTTTTTTTTTTTTTTTTTTTTGTCTTTTTGAGACAGGGTCTCGCTGCACAGTTCAGACTGGCCTTGAGCTCACTTTGTAGCCCAGGCTGGTCTCGAACTTGCAGCAATCCTCCTGCCTCAGACTTCCGAGTGCTGGGAGTACAGGCATGAGCCACCACGTCCCGCTTCCTTCCCAGGTTTCTGTCCCCTTCTGGCCCTGAGTCATCTTTCTCTGTTTCTGAGACTCACCTGGGAGTGGGTTCTGTTGGAGACACTGCTCGGTGCATTGTCATGGGCCTTGTGAAGTACACCAGGTAGCCTGCAAAGGAAACCGCAGACAGGCATGTCAAGGTCAGTGCGCTGCATGTGGGAAACCCTGAAGCAGGACTGGGCAAGCTTTTTTCTATTTCAATATCCCTGAGATGAGACACAGTTTCATGGAGTTTGCAAGGGTTCATGACTGCAGGAACAAGGTCAGACACTCCAGGGTTCAGGAAAGATGGGATAAAGTCTTCAAGGTACTTTATGTATCTCTACTAGAAGATCTATCCTCTTAAAGAGGGATCTGAGCAGATGAAAATCCAAGGTCATAAGAATGAAAAAAATGGAGGTCTGACCTCTGGTGTACACTCTTAAGATATGCCCACACACAAATATGGTGTCATACCCTACAACATGACAAAAGTCTTTTTTGAGTTTTCAGGAAATAAAAACAAAATCTTTTCTGAAGATGCTTACACAGAATACACAATACTCTTGGCTATACTCTTAAAATCTAGAATCAGAACCACAAGAAACCAACCTGCTCCACAAAACCTGGCCCCAGAAGTCCTAGGAAAGGGGATATTGGCATCTTGGTAAGACCCATAGGCAGTGGTGACCCGTGCAAATGTTGGTAAGGGTGGCGTGACAGAGTTTGGGAGTGCAAATGGATTGCTGGAAGCACTGTCTTCTTGGTTCTGAAATTTAAAAAGCAAATTAAAAAAACCACAACCTATCTTTAAGTTGAATTACAAAAAAGGATTCAATGTTACAAATCAGAGAACCCAAGATTACAAGAAGAAGAAACAAAACAAGAGACCACTACATCAGTTGGTACAATTTCATGATGCCTACCACAAAAGACTCAAGGCAAGAGACCAGCTGGCGCAGGCAGGGCTCCAAACAGCTCTGGTTTCGTTTCACTTTTTGCAGCGAGGTGTCTTTCAGGATCTAGAAAAGGTACAAAACACAATCAGAAACTGTACCATATTAGCCAGGCATGGTGGCACATGTCTGCAATCCCAACATGTAGGAGTCTGAGACAGGAAGATTGACGTGAGTTTGTCTGAGGCCAGTCTGGGCTATACAGTGAGTTCAAAGCCAGCCTGAACTACAAAGTGAGACCCTATCTTAAAAAAAAAAAAAAGAGTATCATAATCCCAGGTTGGCTTTATTCTGCCAAGTAGTCAAAAGCATGGCACACATGGGATTGGAGTATGACCAGGTCTGAGGCTTCTAGCACAACACTCTTGTCTTCTCTGAGGGGTCAAGGAGAAGGATGCCTTCCTAAGCCTCCTAGAGAAGCAGCCCTCTGCAGCCAAGGATTTACACTGCTGGTTTTGGCAGGGTGATTTCGCTCTAGTGAATTCTGCCTCTTTGGCTCTCTCCCAACCCTATTCGTCCACAGGAAATGGCAGCACACTGGAAGGAATACCTGCTGGCCTGGACGGAAAGCTACTCTGGAGATGCAAGCCAGGGAGGACAGATTTTTCCTCAGTAAAAATTACAATGTATTTTTATTTTTATTTTGTCCTTTAAAGTGGTAAGATCTAATGTATGGAGGGAAAAAACCCCAATAAATCCTAACATGTGTGTGCTATTGACAGGAACCTGCATCCACACTGAGGTGGGCATATAAACTGGATAACATGAAATGAGCTTCATCTAAAATAAGAGATGAAAAAAAATTCCACTGGAGAAATGGAAAGAGAAAATATGTATATAAATAAGTTTAAGGGCTGGAGGTTTAGTTCAGTGGCACAAGTGCCTGCCTGACAAGCGTGAAGTTATGAGGTTGATCCCCAGTACTGGAAAAAAAAATCCAACTTAAAACAAGACATGCTGCAGGTGGAAAATCATAGACTTGAAGAAGAACTAAAAAACTGTAACTATTTCAGTAATTTTTTTGTGAAACTAAGGTGTTTTTTTTGTTTGGTTTGTTGTTGTTGTTGTTGTTGTTGTTGTTGTTGTTGTTTTTAGTGCTGGGGATTGAACTCATGACATCACACTTGCCAGGCAGGAGCTTATGTCACTGAGCTAAACCCCTAGCCCTTCAGTAACTTTTTTTGGCACCGGGGATTGAACTCACAATCTTGTGCTTGCAAGCACTTGTGCCATTCAGCTAAATGCCCAGCTTCTATTTCAGTAATTTTACCTTGATTTTATGTTACATAGGAATACTATTTTGGATATACTGGATTAAGTGAAGGTATTTTTAAATTAATTTACTTGCTTTTCAAAAATTTTTTTAACTGAAAATACGTAATTACATGAGGTCTGCATTGATTGTATTTCTATTGGACAGAGCTGACCTATACCTTTAAAGACTTTTCATAAGCTTATCTTTTTACAACAATGCAAAAAAAATCCATCTTTTTTTATGTCTAAACGAAGCAATGAAATAGAATCTAAGTTTAAAATGCCAAATACTGTAACATGAAATCTAAGTACTTAGTTCTTCAGGGATTTTTTTTTTTAATTTTATTTAAGGAGAAAAAAAAAAAAAGAAAAAAGAAAAAGGGTACAAGTTATATAGAATTTCAGAAAAAATAAACAGTAGGAAATCACTAATTAATAGATTACATATTGTCATCTTAGAAACAGTTGTTCAAGTTACAAAATTAAAGAATATAAAGTGGACTTTCAAACAGTGAGATTGCAAACAGTTCCGCTCAGTGATCCAACAAAACTCAGTAATATGGTTATCTATTAAATATATCTTAAATATACATGCAGTTATATCTTTTAGAGCACTTTCTTTTCCTCTCTTTTGTACAATGACAATTACATATTTTGGGTTTTATTACTCCCACAGTTCTTATTACTTTTTTTTTGAAGAGAGTAAAACCAAATGTGACATAACAGAACAGAGTCAGTCAAGTCAAAAGAATGGACATAATACATAATGAAAAAAAAAATTCAAGGTGATCAAAAATGGTTACCATATTGCCTCTTGCTATCTTAAAAAGAATTGCCTATAACATCAGTTATAATAAAATTGAACAAAACAGTAAAGAATAAAACCAAAACATTGGAGACATTACAGGACTTCAACAGAAGATCATTAGGCAACCAGAATGGACATCATAATGAATCTTATTGTCTTCAAAGTTGTTGCCTATACTTGCGAACTTGGTACTATTAAGCAAAGCCGAATAGGGGAAAATCAATCAAAATAAGATAGTGAGAGCAATACAGGGTTTCAAATCAAGTTAATAGGAAATCAAAGTGGGTGGCTATAATATATTCTATTTTTTCCTTAATTAAAAAGATAAAAATAGGGGGCTGGGGATTTAGCTCAGCGGCATAAGCGCTTGCCTTGTAAGCAGGCAGTCGTGAGTTCGATCCCTGGTACTGATAAAAAGGAAAAAGACAAAAAAAAAAAAAGATAAAAATAAAAAAGTAAATAATTAAAAAAAGGAGATTGAGATAAAAGAGGGCATAACAACAAAACAGCGCAGGTCAAAACATAACCATTTAAGCAAAATAGTGATTCATCACAAGATATCCTGACATAAAAGTAGTTACCGTAGTATCTCTTTCCTTGAAATCTTTGAGTATAACTTCGTATACTGTAGCACCAAACATATTGAGACAATGTAAAACCATTCAAGAGAATGACAGTATTGCAGGGTATTTAGAACCAACTATCAGAAAATGAACAGTGGTTTCTGTATAATCTCCTTGTCTATAAAAGTTTTCGTTTAGGGGCTAGGGATTTAGCTCAGCAGCATAAGCACCTGCCTTGCAAGCAGGCAGTCATGAGTTCGATCCCCGGTACCGATAAAAAGAAAAAAGAAAAAAAAAGGGGGGGGGTTTTCGTTTATATTATCACATATAATAAAACCCAATAAGATACAACCTGTTAAGACTGATGGAGACAGAAGAATAAAAGCTTGATGGGACTTCAAAACAAAATGATACTAAATCAGCACTAAGCTATTATGATGTCTTGTTTTCTCCACAATAGCTGTTCCTACCATCCAATCTTCTCTCCCTCATTTCTGTTGAGCTCTTTTTCTGTCATTTGTTGTCAGTTTGTCTTCTTCATTTCACTTTCTGCTCCATTCATTGTGGCCTCTTTGACACTGTTTCTGAAGTCTTGGTATTTTCCTTTTTTAGAATATCCTGCAGTATTCTCTGTAGAGTTGAATTGGTGGTTGCAAATTCCCCTAGTTCCTCTTTATCCTGGAAGCACCTTGTTTTTCCATCAATTTCTAGGGACAGTTGTGCAGGATATATCAATCTTGGCTGGAGGTTATTATCTTTCAAAGCTTGAATTATTTCCTCCCACGCTCTTCGTGATTTGATGGTTTGTGCCAAGAAGTCTGCTGTAATTCTGATGGGTGTTCCCTTGTAAGTGATCTGTTTCTTATCTCTGATGGCTTTTAATATTCTGTTCTTATATTGGATTTCTGGAATTTTGATTATTATATGCCTGGGTGTAGCTCTGTTTGGGTTGTAGGTGGCTGGGGTCCTATATGCCTCATATATCTGAGTATCTTTACCTTTTGCTAAATTAGGGAAATTCTTCTGGATTATTTCTGTGAATAGCCTTTGCAGTTCATTTGTTTGTGTCCCTACTTCTTCTTGTACGTTCTTAATTCTTAAGTTATAGATCCTCGTATCATCTTCTAGCCTTTGTATTATTGCTGTTTGTTTTCTTGTTATTTTTAAGAAGTTTTTCATTTCATGCTCCCACATTACAAACCTGTCCTCCAGTTCAGATAATCTATCCTTGGTTTCTTTCAAGCTGTTATGCCAGCTTTCAATAGAGTTTTTAGTTTCCTGGTAATCTCTTTGAACCTGCTTCATGTATTCTATGTTTTCTCTATTTTCTCCATCAAACAATTTCCCCCCCTTTTTTTGTTCTTCCATTCCACCATCTGTTTTTTCTTGGGCGGTGTTTAGCATTTCTCTAACTATTCTGCTTATATCTTGCTTTATTTCATTAAATACTTCACTTTTAAACTTATCTATGAGGCTCCGGAGATATCGCTTTATGTCTATTGGTGCTGTGCCTGAAACTGCGTGTTTTCTGTCCTCATTCTCCTTTCCATTTACCTTTCCTGGATCAGTGTTCTCAGGATTGGGGACTGAGGACCCTTCCTTGTTGCTCCCTCTTCCCATACTTTTTGTTCCTTCATACAAGCGTACATAGGAGGCCCAGTTTTTTTCTTTGATGGTTACAGTTTGTTTGAATTGCACCTGCTAGGTGTTCCCGTCCACTGCAGTGTACTAGGGAGACACAGACCTGGGCAGCCTCTGCTGGGCCTGCCCCTCCAGGTCAGTCAACCTACTGAAGGCTTCACTGCTAGGGTGCACCGCCAGGGGCTGGGACCTGGTTTGGGCTAGCCTACTGGGTCTTAGTCAGCGGCGTCACCCAAGCCAAGAGCTCTGCACCAATCCCACTTGAGAGGGGAATATGCGACTAAAGTCACTGCAGCGTCCTGTTCTGGCTAGTGTGCCCGGTCCCAGAATGTCCTCTTTTGGAGCCTCCTAGTCTATGGAAGGGTCCCTGTTCCTCTCACTCACCGCAGGTCGATGCAAGGCTCCCCGCCGGCCTGCTCTCAACCCTGTTTGCCGATTCCCGCTGTCAGAGCTTTCAGAACTCTCTCCCATTGTGCCGATTTGGACTCAGCAGCGGCAGCAGGAAACTCAAATCGTGGCTTCCAGAGGCATGGGTTCCGGCTTACGCACTGAGATTTTATCTGTTCCGGTTATAGCACTGGGATTGCATTTCCAGTTGGTTTCTCTCAGCTTAGTTCGTTCCTGGGTTGGCAGGGTACATTTCCCTTGCTTAGGACTCCTCACACCACACCATTCCTGGATTCTAAGCTGGGTATCTCAGAGAGTCTCCGTAGCTGCTGTTATCTATATGCCATGTTCTCCTGGAAGTCCCTTCAGGGATTCTTAAACCACTTCAAAAATTTCTGGTTATATGTGATACCACAAGACAAAACAATGTGTATGGTTCAAAACAGGGAAAAGATAATCAACACTCAGTTCAGCTTGGGTCTATCATGGCATTTTAATTCCTTCATTCAGGATAGTGCTCAAACCAAATAAAAGCATGTTACCTCCTAGCTCATGATTTTTTTACTTTATTTTTTTGAGACAGAGCCTTGCTTTACTGTAGCGCTGACTGGACTTGAATCCTTGATCCTCCTGTCTCACCCTGCTCAATGCTGGGATTAGTGGTGTCACCACCACCGCTCACTTCATGGGCTTTTTAAAAATAAAGGCTCTAGCTCCTCATGGCAGGGTTGAAGACCAGGCACCAGGCTGTGGTGCCTACATGCAGACACGACCGTCCCTCACATACCTGGCCTGTAGCTAGCTAGCTTGTCTCCAGGATAATGCTATAGGACCTTCTACAGGATTGAGTCTTTCTGATGACTATATGCACTTTTTTTTTTTTGGTCTTTTTCCTTTTTATCGGTACCAGGGATCAAACTCACGACTGCCTGCTTGCAAGGCAGGCGCTTATGCCGCTTTGCTAAATCCCCAGCCCCAACTATATGCACTTTTATTTTATCAAATATCTTCTGGTTTCAGAATACATTTTGCCTATTATCTACAGACAAAGGTTTTTTTTTTTTTTTGTAATCTGTACTGGGGATTGAAATCATGACCGCGTGCTTGCAAGGCAGACACTTATGCCACTGTGCTAAATCTCCAACCCCTTATCTACAGATAAATAAAATTATCTTTCAGAGTTCCTAACCTAGGATTAATGCCTAGCTTTAATACAATCTATGACCAGATTATACTCAATTCAAACATTTATATGCAATATTTCTGAAGTTACATGTAGCATTTGTACAAATGTTTCTGAAGAAGGGCCCACAGTTTTCATTAGACTTCTGAAGGGCACCCATGACCCAAAAACAAAAGGTTAAGGACCACAGCTCTCATGCTATCCACAGGAAGTAAAAGGTTAGGGTAGGAAACACATGCCTCCCACATCTTACCTATCCAAGTTTTCACTCAATTTCTCTACTCAGCCTAGACACAAGCACACAAGCAGAGCCCATCTTAGAGAAGCAAGGAGAAACTGGGGCCCCACCTTCAGCAGCTTAGCTTTCATGGTGGATGTGATGGTTGTGGGGTTAATGAACTGGAAGGAAGGGGCAGCGTTGTTGGGGTACTGTGCCGGGAACTTCACCAGCATCTTGACGCGGTGGTTGCTACAGTGAACAGACACTGTGCAGCTCCTGTCCGCTGCGTCCATCTGCAAGACACAAGCCCACAACTGCTTTGGAGACAAACTGCAAAGGGTCTTCAGATATAAGTGGATTTTTTATTTTCATTTTTTAGTCTTTTGGTGGTGCTCAGGTTCAAATCCAGGAACTTACACGTTAGGCAAGCACTCTACCACAAGGTTACCCAACTGGCAAGATGCAAATGGATTTACAAAAGCTACTAGAATGTTCCATGTTCCCAGAAACTGAGGATAAGGAAGAGTTTACAAAGACAAATAAGTCTGGGAGCTACTTCATTTTCAAAACAGATTTTTAAATGTTAGTACCAATTAACTAATTTATTTTTGCCAAGAGAGTATTTACTTACGTGCCCAAAAGGCTGGCCCTTAAATTTAAATATCCAGCGTGGGGCCATAGCCTCTTTACTGCCGTGGCTGGGTGCAGGGGTAGGTCCTGGAGTCCTTACCTAGTGTGCTGGAACCCAGAGACAGAGGTGGGATACCCCTGAGCCAGGGGCTGCCAAGAGCAGCAAAAGGTGAAACACAGATGAGAGCCAAGCACTCACCCCAGTCCCTGAGAAGCTAAAGGGACTGCAAGATGCTGTGTGCCCCACTGCCGACTAATGGCTGCCACGCCAGGGGTGCACATGTGTGGCAGAAATGGAGGCCCAGTGCCACGGCAGAGGCTGCAACCCAGGAGCCTACCCAGTAAATATTTTGACTTTAAAAAAAGGTTTATCTCAAAGCTGTGAAGTTGGCTAAAATTTGTCATATTTACTTTGAGATGAGAAAATATAGCAGGAAGAAGCTAAAAGAAATAACCTAATTCAACTTAAAAATACTAGGGAAAGTCGATTTGTGATTGCCAGGAGCTAGGCAGAGGGCAAATGGAAAGTGACCACTAATGACAAAGGAGATGCTTTTTAGGGTGATGAAATACTCTGGAATTAGACAGTGGTGATGGTTGCAGTTTTGTGACTATACTAAGAACCAGTAATAGCATAGTTTAAAAGGCTGAATTTTGCGGTTTGTGAATTATTACTTTATCATAACAATTTTTTAGAGGGATTTTTGAGGAAAGGAATCAAGATCTCCTTAAACCGAATCATTAGGCAGCCATATGGTTCTCAATTAAGTCAAAGCTGAGCTAATATAGATAACAAATTAATCTGTTGATTTCTGGTGCTGCCAACTACAGAGGGAAGCTGGAGGACAATGAAAAGAGCAAACATGCCAGAAAGTCAGAGACTTGGATTCAAACATTATCCTCCTCTACCAAACAGCTACTGATCTTGGACAAATCATTTCACCTCTGGTATTGCAGTTTGCTCATCCATAAAATAGGTGAAATAGTTATTAGAGAATTATTTTGGTTTTGGGTGGACAAAACATCACTATGTAGTTCAAGCTAGCCTTGAGCTCATTATGCAGCCCAGGGTGGCCTCAAACTGGCAACAATACTTCTGCCTCATTCTCCTAAATGCTGCGATTATAGACATGTCACCACACCCAGCTTTATTTGTTATTTTTGCCTTTTTGAGACAGGGTCTCACTATGCAGTTTAGGCTGGCCTTAAATTCACTATGTAGCTCAAATTGGCCTCAAATCTGCCTTGATCTTCCTACCCCAGGTTCTCAGACACTAGGATTACAGGTGTGCACCACCATGCCCAGCTTAGAGAACTGCGAGACAGATATATAATGGCACGTATCTCTGCCCACAGTTAACTGCATCTCGGCAGAAGAAAAACTAACCAATCATTAAAACCCTTTCCTGGAGATATATGCAATTCTCTGAAACAAACAGTTTCTATACTTGCTCAAAAGTAAAAGAATAAATGATTCCAAGTGCTAAGTGAATAAAGAGGACCGTGGAAGAAGTCGGCAAGGAAATAACAGCAGTGGGCACAGCGCAGATGGCCTGGGGAGTCAAGAGGGTTGCCTTCCAAATTCAGCTCTGCATTAACTTCCCTGATAATGAGGACTTCCCAGAGCAAGTGGTGCCATACATAGCAAAATGAGGTATTGGAGCAACGAAGGAAGGATGCAGGCTTCAGCTCATTCTAGGAGAAGAGCAAGCTCAGGAAAAAGGTCTGAGGCTGGGGTCGAAGCTCAGGAGTAGATGCTTGCCTAGGGCATGTGAGGCCCTGGGTTCTAATTCAAACACTGCAAGGGTGTGAGATCTGCATTTGTGAAGCATTCATCTCTTTTTTAAAAAAAATCTAGGAATTAAGAGACAGCAAGCAGAGAGACTCACCTGTTAGAGGCGCAAATCTATTTGCTAGCTGAAATCCAGCCAAAATAGTCCCTTTTCCTGCAAACTGCCATGAGCAACCAGCAGGCAGACTCTGAGCTAGGACTTACCTCTACATTGACGTTTCGGATCTGCACGTTGATAAGAGAAAACTCCTGCTGCAGAGTCTGCGGCAGCCCCAGCTGATCTGCCTTCCTCTCCTCCAGGAGACTGCTAGGGGGATCTTCCTTCAAGGCTAAAAGGAGAGATGCGTGATACTGGAACACAGTTTGGAAAGTGAGTCCATTCTGGGCTACCTGCTCATAACTGTGAAATGCATACAGAGCCCGCCCCTCAGAGCAGTCTGACACAGTACCTTCTTCCTCCCCGTGGCTTGAATTATGCTGGTGATCAATGTCTTGGGTGTGCAGGGTCTTCTCTGGTTCTGGCAGAAGAGAAATGCTCTCAATGAACTCATCACTATCCAATATGTCATTGGCACAGAGCTGCAACAAAAGATAGAAGACATGGGGCTAGAGAAGTCAGTGGAAATGATCAGTGTGTTTGGCTCCATCATGAAGCATAGAAATGTGTCAGCCAATAACGGCCACAACCAAAGTAGATTCTACCCATTACCAACTCTCCTTGGTTAAATATAGAGTGAAAAACTCTATTATTCTACTCAGGACACTCTCTTCACAGAGTTTATGCAAGGCTCAGAAAAAATTAATTGAAATCACAAAATCACAAACCTTCATGAAATGATTCAGCTAAGTGAGGCACAAAAAAAAAATCATAACCTCAAAGCATATGGGGCAAACACTACTTTTTGGAGAAAACAGGTTGAAAAAGCAATAGGGTGATGACACCTGACAAAAACGCTCAAGCACACACTAAACAGTGTGGCAAAACGTACCCAGCATTCCCCACTGGCTCTGTGCAAGGCCGTGTGCCAGGCACTGTGGGGGGGTGCAACACCATGAGACATGTTTCTCACCGTTAGCACTAAATAAGAAGGTGGCCCACAGAACAGGGGTCAAAAAGTCAGTTCACAGCAGCTGCTACTGTGGTTTACATAAGAAACGAGTATCATACATGGAGAGAAAATTAGGATCAGCGTCACAGAAGTATTGCCGATGGATGAGAGGGCTCAGAACAGCCACCAAGTACAAGAGGAGAAAGTAAGAAAGCCCACAGGCCTTTGCGCAGTATAGAACCCATCCCATCTTTAGTAGGACAGGAGAAAAAGACATTTAGAAGCTCTCTGGCCAAAAAGTGCTGAATATTTGGCTCTTAAAGACCTCAAAGTCAGTGTAGCATACCTAAGCCATTCAGCCAGCCAGCTGGAATACATTAAATATCTATCATGTATTCTCTGACTTCCACAAATACTGAATTTTGCATTTTTAAGTGAAGTTTCTAGTGTATCCAGTTATTGTGCCCAATAGCACTGAATACCTACCCTCTGCATCTGGAAATCCACTCGCCACATTCTCAAGGTCTGATCCCGAGACCATGTAACCAGCTGGTAGTCCTTGGACCCTAGAAAATCACCAAATAAGCACCAAATAAAAATTCTTCTGGGTTTAACATCTATTTTGTTACAGATCCCAATGGAGTATGATTCATTCATTCATTCAAACATACATACACTCAACACTTTTTTTTTAAGGCAGGGTGGCCTTGAATTTGTGGCATCCTCCTGCCTCAGCCTCCCAGGTGCTAGGGGTATGTGCTACCACACCCAGCTCCAACAAATATTTATGGAACATTTTTCTAGGTACCAGAATGATGGCATGAATAATCTTTATAGAGCTCACATTCCAATGATGAAAAATGACAAGAAATAAAAATACAACAAAATGCTAGATAGTTTGATAAGTGGCATAAAAAATAATACAAGAGAAGACAGAGACTGATTGGAGAGCTATTTTTAAATAGGACTCCCTGGGGAGGTCCCACTGAGCAGAAACTTAAATGAAGTGAAATAATAACTGGCAAATTAGGAGGTAGAGAGTGCAGCTGAGATTTAACGTCATACTGAACTCTCACCTCTGCAAATGTTCTTCCTTTTCTATGCTGAGGAGCTGGGGATAAATACATATTTTGCTTTCTTTTCTTTTTTTTTTTTTTTTGGTACTGGGGATCGAACTCATGACCTGTGCTTGACAGGTAAGTGCTTGTGCCACTAAGCTAAACCCCTAGCTCTCTGAATACATATTTTGTAAAAATGAATTGTTTTAAATGCATCATGGCATCCTATTGTTGAAAAGAATCTTTTGGAAAAGTGATGCCTCCCTTTATAAGATGAATAATCAACCTTTAATCTTCTTAACTGACTGAATCATATTTTTGCATATTAGCTCTGCTTACAAGGAAATTATTCTAAAAGGTTCAGGGAGCTTTGTGAGAGATCTTATGAAGGAGCAGCACACTTAAGGCAATTACACAGCATCTACAATTTCCCTCAAAAGATTAATTTCATCCAATTAGCTCATTTTATAGGTAGAGAAATCAAGACAACACAATCAAGGGCCAGTTCTCTTGTTTCCTTCTGTGTCACTACCTTTAATCAAAAATTTTTAATATATTCCTAAGCACATTTAACAAAACAGCAACTTTTTTTTCCTGACTTTTTTTTGAGACAGGGTCTTGCTATGCAGTTCAGGATGGCTTGAGCTCACTTTGTAGCTCAGACTGGTCTCAAACTTGAAACAATCTACCTGCCTCAACCTCCCAAGTGCTGGGATTACAGATGTGCACCACCATGCCCAGCTTATTTTTTTCAAAAATTTTTTTTCTTTTTTCTTTTTTTTGAGACATAGTATTGGTATGCTATGTAGTTCAGGCTGACTTGAACTCACTCTGTAGTCTATACTGGCCTCAAACTCACAGTAATCCTTCTGCCTCAGTCTCCCAAGTGCTGAGATTAAAGGCATGTGTCACTGCGCCTGGAGACATTTTTAAAATTTTTAAAAAAACCTATATTAGTACATGTTTACAGAACATGAGGGTCACATTCCTTGTAGAGAGTTGGTACCATATGTGTACATAACAGGTCTGAGTTCTTTTTTTATCCCCTTCCCGTGCCTCTCTTCCCTGTGTCTCATGGTTCCCACTAAGGGGTCCTGCCATCTAGTCTCATATTCAAGTCATCAACTGACCATAAACCTGGTCTTTCTGTATGGCCTTGGCTTTGAAGAAAAGGTGTGTGCAAGAGCATTATGAACTCTGCTCTTCTACCTGCACCCTTCCCACTGCTCCCCAAACGGCCCTTGCTTTCCCAACTTCTTTCCGTGCATCTTCTCCCCGTCTTCAAAGAGTGAGGTCAGCAGCCCCCACCTATGCCTCACTCTACTCTTAGTCTTTGAAGACAACAAAACCAGTCCTGCTGCCTTGGTGTAGGCTACTTTATAATCTGCCTTTAGGCTTGCAGCCTCCATCTGCTCTGGAGCACTACCCCTCTTAATGACCTTTTGGTTCAATTAAATGCACAAAAAAAAAGCTTTAGTTTTACTCTGCTTTGTCCTCCTTCAGCAATACCTGAAACCAAAGACCACCACTTCCTTCATGAAGCATCCTTTCCCCTTGGCCACAACATCCTGATTCTCTTCCGACCTCTTTGAAAGATCCTTTTCAAAGTGAAAATCAAAACCAAGGCCTGAGGTAGTCTAACAAAGGACTAAGAAGATAATCAGTAAAAAGAAACTGAAGCAATATTAGATTGGGAGGAAAGTAAAACGTAAGAATCCACACAGGATAAATTCATAAATGATTCAAAACCAGGCAAACCTAAGCTATGTTTAGAAATTAATAAAATGATGAAACCACAAATTAAAAAAAGAATAGAAATTGCTATGAAAAGCTTCACAATGGTAGTGTTGCGGGGGAAGGAAGGGAATTGTAGTCAGGAAGCTTCTAAAGTCCTGGCATGTTCTCTCTTTAGACCTTGGTGGAAGATATGGCTCTCACTTTATAATTATTAAATCATACATGTTCTATGTAATTTTCTGCTTGATCTATTTCATCATAAAAATACAAACAAAAATAAACTGTGTATCTTGTAATCAAATTTTCACTACTAGCTAGATAGTTCCAGTTTATACAACTCACGCCAGCAGCTTAAAGGCTATACAGATAACTTAAAATGGGTTGCTAAAAACTATGCATTTCAATCCAAAACTACAGGTCAGCTCTTCCCTGACAGACTATGGGGGAAATTATGTTATGTACTTTCTGTATCAAAATACAAAAAATTAAGTTAAAAGCCAAAAGCCATGAGCACAACTGCAAGGTAAGAACCAGGCAGCCTAATGTTTGTGGAAGCAAGAGAGATTTTGGAGATAAAAACAGGAAAGCTAACAGAATGATCAAGAGCCCGCTTGAGGTCCAGCGGCACAGTGCCTGCTTAGCAAGCATGAGGTTGGGAGTTAGAACCCTGGTACCAAAAGGGGAGAGAGAGAGAGAGAGAGAGAGAGAAAGAGAGAGAGAGAGAGAAAGAAAGAAAGAGAGAGAGAGAGAGAGAAATCTTCCCAAGGCATGGTGGCATATGCCTAGAATCCCAGCACTCAGGAGGCTAAGGCAGGAGGATCGCCATGAGTTTGGGACAGCCTGGGTTCCACTATGAGTTCAAGGCCAGCCTGAACTACATATTGAGACCTTGTCTCAAAGAACAAAAGACAGAAGTGTCCCCTTGAAAATATTCTGGAAGAGGCTGACATGGATCACAAGCAAGCTGGGGAGAAAACTAAAATATAAGTAATTAAAAGGTAAAATAAGAGAGGTTATAGGAAACTGGGGAGGTAGGAAGTAAAAAGGATTAAGATGCAAAGTGTGGTATACACCAGCTCCTCATGACAAATGTATTTATTATGCATGTCAAACATGGACTAATAAAAAATAAATTAAAAATAAAACAAGTGGAGTAGAAGATGACTGCTCTCATCCTGGGTCCACTGGAGTTCCCAGGACCCAGGGGACAAGTCACACCATTCCAGCTGCCTAGTTTTCTCTGCTGCAATATGCAAACATCAACAAATATGCTACTGTTCTGTCAAACACTTAGAGATTACGGTAATAAGGCCTCAAGAAAAGAGAAGTTGCATCTAAACTCACAAGGTGAGCTAGTAGAGAAACGAAGCTCCGACTGTCTAATTCCCATCATTCTAAGACTCTCCATTAGTGAGGGATTTACCTGCAGTAACAAACAGCCTCAAATCTCGATGCCTTAATGCAAGAATTTGCTGTGGCTTTGCATCCCTACTTCAGCCTCATGGAAGGACCTGCAGGAAACAGGTCCAGCTGGAGTCTTGTCATTTGTGTGGCAGAGATGGAGAGAATGCAGAACTGGATACCACCTAATACTCCAATCCTGGAGAAACCCATCATTTTGCTGGAGCTCCACAACCAAAGCAAGACATTTGGCCAAATCATCAAGGAGATGGAAAGTAAAACACCATTGCATGTTTGAGAAGAGAGCTATAGCTTGCATGGCAGACAGTAATAACAACCACCATTGATTTCCCTCATCAATAAAGGGAGAGAGAGCCAGGATTTGGCTTAGTGGTGTAAGCACCTTCCTGACAAGTGCAAGATCATGAGTTTGATTGCTGGTATCAATCAATCAATCAATCAATCAATAGGAAAGAGGCAAACTCCCAGGCCACAGAAGGCACTGATCTCATGGTCTTTCAGCCTGAGAAACAATTCAACAACAAATCTTTATGAATCACTTACAGTAGCAGGTCTCTTCTAAGCAGGAGACTACACTGAAACTCAGAGGGGGAATTGTGGGGTGGGGAGTGGCCATGCACTCTGTTCACCCTCTTACGATTAAAGGCAATATGCTCCCTCTTCCTCTCTCTCTGATTCCTACAGCCCATATAGGAACCCTTCTTCCTGGACCACATGGCCCACATGCCTGGGGCCACCACCCATCACAGCTCAGAAGGACAAAGGACAGCAGTCTTCTTTCCCACATACCTTCCTTCTGCCGCCTCCACTGGAACTCCAACACCACATCATCATGCCCCACAAAGGTGTGGACCGGAGTGTTCAAGTCAAAGACATTCCACAGGAGTAGGCTGTTTTCCCTCCGCAGCTGGGGAACCATCACGGTCACTAAGCCATTGCTGAAAGGCTATGGCAAGAAAGGGAAACACGTCACTTACTCTGGGAGAATCAGCTGAGTCTCAGTTTTCAAAACTGGAATTCTTCCTAACTAAAACTGATTAGATGATAAAGTCAGGCATGGTGGCACACGCCTGTAATCCCAGCACTCTGTTTAGAGAAGGGACCACAGCTAATGAAAGTAAGCCGAGCCAAATGCTTGGAGAAGAACTCTGAAAATTCTACACTAAGCAAAGAGTTTTGACTGCTGTTTCACAGCCTAGTTTCTCTCTATGAGTTCCTTCTAAAGAAGGGGCTCACAGAGCTGCTGGGAAGCCACTAGATCAGCAAATGTAATTCCTGCCATTGGAAAGGCCAGAGGTACAGCAGCCACATGAATTATCTCCTTTCTACAGCCCAGGACTCCACCTACTCAAAGGAGAGATTTGGGACCTTAGGACTGATGTTCTACTTAGCAACTTCCAATCTGCTAGGTAGTTGAGGAGCCCATTCGGTTGATAACTGGGCTCTTAGGTGGCTCTGATAAGCCAGAGCCACCTAAGAGGACATTTATTTACTTTTACATCCTCTTCTGGGAACATTCCTGGATTTTTTACTTTATAAAGCAAACATATTCATCCAGAGAAGTGTATCAGTTCACAGGAACAATGTCTGATTTCTTAGCAAGTGATTCCAGGTACAAAAACAATTTAATACCCAATTATTTTCATTGCTACACAATGCCCCTGAGGAACAGCTTTTTGTAGCCTCTTCTCCATCTAGCTAGGGTTAGCAGTTCTAATGCAGAACATAACCAACATTTCAAGGGTATGACTGTTAAGTCACTAGCAGCATTTATGCCATTATTACCACCCTCACCAAACCAAGACAAAAAAAAAAAAAAAAAGCATCTCACAAAGAAGATACAAGAAAATCTGGGTCCTTGCATCTGGAATACCAAGAGGAACTTTCCATAACAAGAGTGAGGGCATCTGACTCACCGTGTACCTGGCCTTCCACACGGGCACCTGACAAGGGAGGATACTGAGGTATTTCCGGGGCTGCCGATAATCCCAGAACTAGAAGAAAAGTTGTTTGTAAGATAAATGGCATTTTAAAAACTCAAGTATTATAATAAGCATTGTCTTAGAACTCACTGCTTTTTATCCTCCAAAGACACCTTTCAATAATGTATTTTTAGTTTGGCTCCCATAACTATGCTACTTGGAGAGACACAAAGAATTCTCCTTTTCCCATTTATCAACATGACAGGAGAATTTCTGGACTTCACAAGGATTATCAATTTGAGACAGACCACCGTCAGTCAACCTGCCTATTACATGACCTTTCAGCTGAAAGGTAAAACTGACAGGTTTTGATCCTTTTACACCATGCACACAATTTAATAACAGTAGTTAAATGCCCCAACTACTTACTGCCTTTCAGACAGGTGCTTAAAACTTTAGTTTTTAAATCCCATCTAATCTTTAAAACAACTAAAGCAGATACTATTAATCCCTTTTTCAAATGTAGAATTTGGATGGTTCCTGGTTCCTGAACTTGGGAGATAAACTGACATGGATGCAGGACAAACATCAGCTACAACAAACAAAGTAAAAACAAACAAAATAGCCACTTCTAACACACAAAAGTAAATGACAGCTCCACCTCAAGATAAATGTTAACTTTTAAGCCTTATGTGTTACTCTAGATTTTGTTAATCATAGCAAAAAGACATTACACAAAACTGTGTAAGTATAATAAAGCACTGAATTAATGATACTGAGCCACAAAATTGCTAGGCCAACTTCTGTGGTCAAATCCCTATCCTCAGAGAGAAAGACTGACCACAGGAGGAACCGTGCAGCAGAACAGCCTTGCCCTGCTATCATTTTGATCAAGGGGCACAGCATAAGCCAGAGTCCAAGGGACAAATGGTAACAAACACTGTATTCTGAGATAAACCAAAAACAACAATCACTGAAATGTGTAAAACCTTGAGTATTTCCTGTAAGTTAGAGAATGCCAGCAAAATAACACTGTCTCTCAATTCTCAGTGCCGATGTCTAAGAGGTCATGTCTTTTGCAGATAAGATAATCACAACAAAACTGCTGCTTTTCCACCATGAACAGAGTAATTGTAGGCCTGGTGACCTTCACAAATTTGCAAGCTCCCCTTTACTTGTATCTCTGTGTGTATATCTCACTCCCCTGAAACTTTTTTCCAAGTAAACTTCCTTTCACAATGCTTTGTCTCTGATGTTCTGCCACTGAGGGAAAGAAAACCTAAACAAACTTTAGCTCCTATAAACTCATTCCTGTTGGTCACAATGACTAGGTTTAGTAGAGTATGGTGGCCTCAAGTTTGAGGCCAGCCTGGGCTACATAGTGAGTTCAAGGAGAGCCTGAACTACAAAATGAAACCTTGTCTCCCCCCTCCCCCACAACTACAATAAAAAACGTAACTTGCTCAGCTCCCCCAAGAAGCACATGTACCCAGGAAACACAGACCATGCTGGCATGCTGTAGCTTTCCTTCCAAAGCGCTATCACACATCCCTGACACCTCTGAAACCCAACTCCTCCAACTGTCCCAGTGGGTGCCACTCACCTTGACCGAGTTGTCTTGACTGGAGGTGGCAAGAATGTGCTCGCTGTCTGGGTGCCAGTCAAGGCCATGGATTTTGGAGAGGTGAGCTGCTAGATATTCCACTGCTGTGCTGGGTTTCTGCAACAGATTGGCACTGAGTTTGTCACAATCGAAAGAATTCACTGAGTGTCTCCCATGTGACAGCCTGCTGAAGGGGATACACATACTACTGCAGCTACTGTCTCTAGCCCTCAGAAATTGCACTTTCTTTTGTTTAAGCCAAACCAACTACCACCAGCAAAAGGCTTACCTGGAGGTCTGTCATATGACTTATAAATGGACCCAGCAGCCTAATCTCTACTCAACCCAGCCTGACCTTTATGAAAGACATACACAATGGGTACCTTTCGCTTTTTCATATTTATTCCTTTTTCTCCCTCTCCCTTATGCCTTGTAATATCCAAAGGGAGCTAACCTCAACTGAGACAGTAAAATCATCCATTTTATAGTGATGGGGAACCCAAGATCCCAAAAGAAAACATATACACACAAAAAAGAAAAAAATCAGCATATTTAAAAATGGACTAAAAAAAATGGACAAGCTCCGAAGAAAACTTCAGAAATATACATTAAAATATGATTTTTTTGAACTTTCTAATTAGAAGGTATAAAGAATAATTCTACTGAGACTGTATTTGTCACTACTGTTGTACATACAAAATAGTATGGAAAAATATTTGGCAAGATTTAGTATGACATAATCATGTATGCCTGTCTATAATTTCAGGAGGCTCACACAAGTTCAAGGCACTGTGGACTATGCAGACCCTGTCTGAAACAAACAAACAAACAAACAAACTGTTTAAATTTTTAAGGCGAATAATCCAAATTCACAAAAAACTTAACATATATCTTGATGCTATTTAGAACATTAGAATATTAGAAACAACCTGAACAACTCGTAGGTGGGGAAAAATTAAATTTGTATCAATTATACATAACTATCTGATATACTATAATATAGCTCTTAAAATTATACGTAGAGATTATAACATGGAAGAAATGCTGCAATTTTAAATTAAAAAAAGCACATACAACATAAGTGATATTTTTTTTAAAGCACAGGGGAAAAAAATCCTAAAATGTTAGCATTTGTCTCTGGTAATATGATTATGAATGGTTTTTCTTTTTTTCTTTTTCTTTCACTGTCCTACTGACAAACAGCCTGAATTACTTCTGTAACTTGCATTAGTCTATGAGGTTAAGAGTATAGTCTCCAAACGTAACCTCCCCATGCTCCTGTCCGGGCATTAAGTTTACTCCTCAGTAAAATAGCACTCTAAACAATTCCTTCTAGAAAGGCTAGCTATAAAGAGAATATAATCAATACGTACAAAGCTCTTAGAAAGACGCCTATGTGCAGTATGTTTAATAAACATCAGTATTATCAGCCATACATAAGCTGGATGGAAATCCAATGTCACCACTGACCCTGAACTTTTCTAACCCTATGACAGCGGCTGCCACTGGTACTGCTTTGATATTAGAAAATGCCAGAGAAAAGAAAATACCATCAGCAAGTTCACAACACAGCTAGGCAGAAGGCTTATGTATCAATAAAAAAGAAAAGTTAAAATTCTTTCAACAAAAGTTAAAAGGCAGAGGGAAATTAGTACCAGTAAAGGACCACTCAGCAGACTAAAAAGGAATAGCCTAGCTGTATTCTTCTACAAGATAAGGAAACAGGAACTGAAAGAGTTCATGGTTAAATACCCAATTATTTTGCGTATGTCTCTGAAAAGTCTAAGACAAACATACAGACACTGAAAATTAACCAAATATTTTTATTTAAACTATTTACTATGCTGAAATGCTATTATAGTGACAAACTGAATAAAGCTAAATCATTTAAGAAAGGAAGAGAAGAGAAAATGGCTAGTCTAACCTAAAGGGACAGAAGAAGCTACAATGTAGAAGACACAGCCATCCAACTCTTATAAACACACCTTTGGCCCTAAGAGCCACCCAAGGCAGAGCGGGCCAGCTCACTGCATCCCCACCAGTGTCGCATCAGCCACACTCAGCCTCTGCCTCACTGCCCTCCTCCCAGTGTTACCTATGTGCCCCAAGCAAAGAAGAAACTGTGAAGAACCCAAGGATCTCGAGCCCCCAGTTTCACAAAATAGGAAGCAGTGTTTACACCTCAGCACTTACAAAGTTGACCACTTGAGGCTTGATTACCCAATTCTCTGGCAGCAAGTCGAGGAGAAGGCTCTTTCCTTGTATTGTATTGTATTGTATTGTATTGTATTGTATTGTATTGTATTGTATTGTATTGTATTGTATTCTGACGCCAACACACCGCAATTCCAACTGACTTTCCACTACACCCAGCGCCGGCACCTTTTGGTGCCTTCAGCACATGGGCTGGTGCAATACACAATCAATGTGCAAGCTTCTCTGAGGCTGAGGGGATATCTAGACTTCTAAGGAGGATGGAACATAACAAGCTCAGGGATCTGTTTTGGAAGTATTCAGGAACAACCCCTAGAACAACTAGTTTTCTTCTGCAAACAGGGGCTAGGAATGAAGCTTTCTGATCAATCTGGAAGTGCCAAGTCCCAAAAGTTTCACCTCATTCACCGTACTATCTTCCATTCTGAAGATAAGAAACCTGAGGTCCAGGGATTTAGCTCACTGGCATAAGCACCGGCCTGACAAGTGTGAGGTCGTGAGTTCGATCCCCGGTTCCAAAAAAAAAGAAAAAGAAAGAAAAGAAAACTGAGCCTTATAAAAGTTATACTGACTTTCCTGTTGTCTTCATTAGGAGGGGCAAAGTGAGATTCTACTGCAAGTCAGGGCAGGTTCACTTTTTCAGCCAATGATCACAATGCCTTACTTTCCTACCTTTCTTTGTTCGACAGCAATTTGTTGGAGAAGCAAATGTCACCTGGTACTGTGAGCTTAAAATGACAACTTGCCATGCTGCAGAGTCTCTGGGACCCTCCAGACTCATAATTCTATCTTGGATTGCGTGACATTGTTTTCCACACTCTGGGAGGGACTGAAGACCAACTATAAGGAAAAAGGTTACTCACCCGCTTATCCCATATCCGCACATCCCCATCGTGGCTGGTGGCAAGGCAGTTAGCGTTTCTTTTATTCCATTTGACCTGGGAGGCACCAGCTGCAAAGAAAAACCAAAGAGAAGAGAGGCACTGTCCTCACAGCTTTCAGAAGCAAAGCGATGCATGTCCAGGGGAGCTGGATAATGAGTTCTGACTCAATAAGCACAGAAGTCCTCCAGCTCCTATGACTGTACCGACTCCACCATTATAGATAAAAAGAAGTCAAGAGTGAGTAAATTAACAGGGGAGCAGGATCACAGTTACCTAACTGGGGAAATGATCGCCTGGAAAAATCCATAGGTTCTCTGAGCACGGTCAGCAGGAAAATGCAGTTTCTCTGGCAGAAGTCATTGACTGGTTACCACTGCTGGAGGGTAACTAACCTGTCTCACAATCTGACCCTTTCTCATCCCCACTGATACCACAAGCACCCTACCTCTCAGAATTGTGCCTTCTCTTCTTTAGAAGTTGTTGCATTGAGGGACAGTCCTGGAAGAACATAGTTTCCAGCTGGAGCTCAGTTAACCAATCTGTCCCAGTGTGGGCCAATTCCGCCCAAGTACTAGTACTCTGATACAATACTCTGCACATAATGTGTGATGGTCCAAGTAAGGTAATCAGCATTTCACCTCTTTAGATTATTTGTGCTTTCTTTTTGTTGGGAACCTCCATACTCTTCTCTTCTAGTTCTTCATAAAATATATTAACCGTTGTAAACTGGCGTAATGCTATTAGACTGTAGAAACCAGAATTTATTCTTCCCATCTAGCTGTATAATAGTACCCATTATCTCATTTTTTTCTTGGGACATTAAGCACCTTAAATCATCTAAGAACAAAGATGGAGACTGAAGACAAATTAGAGTAAGAAGTAAGAAGAGCTTGCTCCATTTCCCTCCCTTGTTAAAAACTGTACTGAGTATTCAATCCAGAGGTATTCTATCATACACACCTCTTTTTACTTTACTTTTCTCATTTTAAGACAGAGTCTTGCTGAATTGTCTGCTGGACTCAAACTTGCAATCCTCTCACCTCAGCCTAAGAACTAGCCTTATAGGTAGGTGTGTACCACTACACTCAGCTGTTCCATTTCCTCTTGACAGTTGCTTGAACAGCTTCAAGTGAGCACGGCTTTCCTGATAGAGGATTCATCATAACACAAGGCTTCCAATCCAACTTGTTTTACTGTTACCAGTACACCAAAATCAGACAGAAGTCCCAGCCTGCAAGAACTCTCTGAATAGGAAAGGCTCTGCAGCACACAGAGGCATGCTTTTCCCAGACTGCTGAATGGTAAAAAACGATGTGCTCCCAGTCAGGCGAACCCAGATCACAGACCCTGGGGAGCAGACAGCACCCAAGGCTACACCTCTTGAGGGATGTTAGATGGAGCAACTTTGGAAGGCCCACAGGCCTCTCGTTGTCCTATTTTCTCCCAAGATAGCGCTGCCACTAATAGGAAATCTCACTGAGATACAAAAAGGAAAGTGAAGGCCAGGGATATAGCTCAACAGCACAGCACCAGCCTGGGGAGTGTGAGGTCCTAAGTTCAATTCCAAGTAACCACCCTTGCTCCAAAAAAAGGAACACAATCTCCTATTTCTGTTTTTTTAGAAAGTCCTATAACAGAAAAGAAAGCAATCAGAACAAGTGGACTGAAAAACTGGCTTCCTTTTTAGGGTTTCTCTAAAACCAATCTAACTTAGAAAGCTGCACAAAGTCAGGATAGTCACAGACCATTTGTCAGTTTATTCAGGTGTTTATCCTCAGCAGCCAGTGATGGCACCGATCATTAGCACCCAAAGGCAGCGACCAGGTCAATGGAACCACTCGTTTGATACAGAAGCACAAGAGGTCCCTGACTGCCACATCCATGCACCCAGCATTAAAAAGATTAAAAAAGATAAAAAAAATTTCCCCCAAATAAATGTCACTATTATGTGTTGGGGACCAGTACCCAGAAGCTCTGAGCAGGATTTAAATTTTACTAATTGGCTTTCTATGTTTATCTGTGAGTCTGTCCTAGGCCTTGGCCCCTTGCCTGGCGATGGGAGCTGATTCATAGTAAGTGAACGTCTATGGATCAATGGTCCTGGCTGAGGCTTATAGTGGCCTGTGGGGCCAGAGATACCTCAAAGGGCAACATAAGGCCACAGCTGAAGACACCTGGCTCCAACACTAATTAAGTATATTGAGAATGCAGCTGCAGGCATCTCACTCCTGCCTCTCAATCCCACCATAAATGTTATCTTGGAGATATGGTTCTCCTAAATTGGCTAAACCTACTACTTGGGGAAGTCTTTGAAGTGACCCCCAAGGTCCTGCTCATTTCCTGTGCTTTCTTCAGTTTCTCTATCTTTTGTCTTAGTCCTAATAAAAGTGGGCTAATCCAGAGAATGCTTTGTCATAGCCCTCTGGAGTCAGGAGCTCAACTAAAGGGTTCTGACCCTCACAGAGCCCTAAAACTCATATAATTTGTCTCTTTTTATTTAACCTCTGCTGTACAGTCGTTTGGAAGATTGGGGATCTAGGTCAGGACCCGATAATTATGCATCACATACACTAACTTTAAAAAGAGACAGAAAACATATGTTTTTATCAAGGATTTCAAAGTATGGAAAATCAGGTTTCCTTCCTGTAAATTATGCCACTCCTGTGCCTTTCTTCTACCCTCAGGAAGTCATAGGAATATTCTTCGATAATGACAATTGATAATTTCAAAAGCAGTTAAGTCTAAAGAAAACATTCAATAAGCAACGAAAACAGCTAGATCAGAATACTTTCAGGATGGATTTCTCCATACATAATCTAGATTGGGGGGAGCCAAAAAGGAGAAGAAAACACCTATCAATTAGAAAAGATGAGAAATATATCAACCACTTGCCAGTATAGACTTTATTTGTATTCTGATTCAGCTGTGCATGGTGGTGTACCTAAGTAATCCCAGAAATCAGGAGGATGAGGCAGGAGGATCACCATGAGTTCGAGGCTTGGCTGGGCTATGAAGTGAGTTTAAGGTCAGCCTGAAGTGCATAGTGAAACCCTGTCTCAAAAAAGGAAAAAAAGAAGAGAAAAACGTATTCTGATTCAAACAACTTGTAATTATTGGGAAAATCTGAATACTGCTTAGATATTTCATGATATTACAGAACTGTTAATATTTTTAGGTATGTTAATTGTTGGGATTCTTTTTTTGATTGGTTTTTTTTTTTTAGAGATTCTTCTTTCATAAGAATATATACTGAATGAGGATAAGGGTAGAATGGTGGGTGAAGGTAATGACAAAGTAAGATTCAGCACTCTGGGAGGCTGACACAGGAGAATCACAGATTCAAGCCCATTCTAGGAAACTTAGCAATTCAGTCAGACCCTATCTCAAAAACTAAAATAAAAATAAAAAGTAAAAACAAGGCTGGGGGCCAGGCATACAGCTCAGCAGCACAAGTGCTTGCATGGCAAGCACAAGGTCCTGAGTTTGATTCCTGGCACCCGACAACCCTACAAGGGTCAGTGTAAAAATCCTGGGTTAGAAGAACAAAACAAAACACCCTAGGTCCAATTGCAGTGCTAAAAAAGAAGATAAAACTGTGGATGGTGACAACTGTTGAAGCTGGTGTGAACAGGGCAGTTTGTTTTCTTCTGTTTTTATACGCACTTAACATTTTCCACATAACAAGTTTGCAAGGTGATCTAGCTCCTGTCCTTGAATTCTCAAAAAAATTCCTGATCTACATTCACTATCCTGATTCTGGCTCTTGTGGGCAGCTTAAAGCAAGCCCTTTCAACTTGGGACTTGTAACTGCACCCAGCCTGGTGAAACATGGGGTGTGGATAGTGTGAGTGTGAGGAAGAATGGATGGGAAGGGACGGAAGGGAAGAGTGGAATGAAGCAAGCAAGTTGCATGCACTCACCTACAGCAGACAGCGCAACAGTAGGTTTCCTTGTGTCTCTGGAATATAAAAACCAAAAGTCAAATGCCCACTTCATAAGCTGGTGCCTGGTGCCTTTCCACCTTTTCACACATTTCTTTACTTCCCTCTCAGTGGGAACTCAAGAGTTAAATCTGCTGTGAGGGCCTTAAAAAGCTAGACATGATGGGGTGTACTGGGAGGCTGAGACAGGAAGGTCACAAGGTTGTGAGACCCTGTCTCAAAAAAAAATTCATATATGCATATGAACATAAATAGAAATATATAAAGAGAGACCTGTCTTGAATTTTCTCGGTCATTTCAATTGGGGCTGAGTCTGAATTTCAAATCATTACACCTGAAGTCACAAAAATGTACATTATATGATTCAGCCTGGGTGAATTATATGATGGCCCTGGGTGGCCCTACTGTGGGGAGAAAAGGCATGAAGAATCCCTTCCCTGTGTCACTTCCCCTGGTGGCAACTAGGTGACAGGCATGACAGTGTAATATCAAGAACTCTCCCAAAAGCACCTCAAAGGCGGATTTAAAAATCACTTTGGCTGTTCCAGTATCCAAGAGGTAGAAGCAAACAATGAATGGATAAATAAAATGTAGTGAGTCCCCACAATGGAATGTTATTCTTAAAAAAGAAGGGAATCCCTTCCTACCGCATAGGAACAACATTCTTTCACTTACAACACAGATGAACCCTGAGATGATGCTAAGTGAAACAGACAGTCATAGAAAGTTAAAATCTGCATGATTCTTTGACTGCATGAGTCTTTGACATGTGGGTACTACAAGTGATCAATCTCATCAAATCAAAAAGCCAGAGTGATGGTTGTGAGGAGCTGGGTAAAAGGGAGACTGGGGAGTAGCTGTCTAATGAGTACCAAAGTTTTTAGTTTTAGAAGATGAAGAAGTTGGGGCTGGCGATCTAGCTCAGCAGCATAAGCGCCTGCCTTGCAAGCACACAGTCATGAGTTCGATCCCCAGTACCCAAAAAAACACAACAACAAAAAATACAACATGAAGAAGTTCTGGAGACCTACTGCACAATAACTACTAAACACTGCTGAATATCTACTTAAAAATGGCTAAGATGAACCAGGATAGGTGGTACGTGCCTGTCACCCCACCACTCAGGAGACTGAAGTAGGAAGATTATTGTGAGTTCAAGGCCAGCTTGGCTACATAGTAAATTCAAGCTCACTCTAAACTACAGAGCAAGATCATGTCTCAAAACAAAACAAAACGGTTTCCCTTTTCAAGTCCCCTGGATCCTGAACTTCGACCCTGGGAGCTGCCTTTAGAGCTATGCACTAAAGTGCTGCTATCTGTAGCGCCAGGTCCAGTCAGCCGCACACGAGTGCCTCCCAGGAGCTCTGGTCTGCTCCACCCCAGCAGCTATCTTGCTTCTTTCTGCAGTCCTCACCTTCCAGGAAAAAGGCCTCAGGTCATGGCCATGAGGCGAGCAGAGAACCTGGCTGAGGGGAAGACAGCATCCACACACCACAGGTAGCGCTGCTCTGAGGAAGTGCAGGCTGGGCTGGGAACTCCCTTCCTCTTTCCTCCACGAGGGTGACTCTGTGAGAGGCCATGACTTCCTTTGAGAGATGGGCACAGCAGCCTCGCAAAGACCCAGAGGTGAGTAGATCTCTCAGCACTTCCCACAGAGGCAGATATGTCTGCCCCCATCCCAATCCCCCTCAGTCACTCACCACTTCAGTGAACCCCAGCTAGCTTCCGAATGCCAGGCCCCGGGCTGCTTTGCCAAGGGATTTCCGGCTGCTGAGGTCTGCTCTGCAGAACTCTGATAGCTGAAGTGCCAGGCAATTCAGACCCTGAGCTCGGCCCTGGCCAGTGATGATGGCGTAGCACCCTGCGTCTCAGCCCTTAGTGGGACAATGACCTGTGCTCCAGCACCCAGTGCTCTGCAGGAAGTGAATTCCATCTTTCACAGGAGGGTCCCTCACTGCAGGCTCCAGATCTGCCTATCTTCCCCCAGCCCCTCAGAGCACTCCTCTCCTCTCCTGGCAGTGTGTGGCACTCAAATCCTGTCTTGGTTTATATGTGGAGAAACCAGATTCAAGACACTCGATGTCTAAAACCAAGGCCTCACATTGTCCCACAGCCAAGTGGCTACGCTTCTCACTGTTCTTACTTGATATCCCAAATGTAGATGTAGGTGTCCACAGAGCTGGTGACCAGGAGATCTGGCTCGAACACTGCCCAGTCCAAGTCACTGGGACACAGGAAAAAACAGGACAAACAAGACAAAACAAAAACTTCAGTTTCTGGTTTCAAAGCTCTGTTGGTTTCAAATATCAAAACAATCATTGTCAGTGGGTTTGACTTGTTTTAGCCTGGACATCCCTGAAGTTCTCTGAAAATGAACAACCAAGCTCAGAAGGAAGATTTCAGGTCCTCCTTATAGCTGCCAGCCAATGCTACCACCCACTCCCCACAAAAAAAATGGAATATTGCAACTTAAACACACTGAGCCTGTCCAACGAAACAAAGGAAGAACACATAAAGTAATTTTATCTTTTTGAAATCAGATTCAAACACAGCTGCCTTGGGTAAGCCGATCATGACAACCTCCCCATGGCCACACTACTTGGCAGAGGGGCCAAGGCCCTCACACTTGCACTCCCAGAAAGGCAGCCACTGCCCAGGATGCTCTGCACACAGCTAGCCTCTTCCACCATCCCCAGGTCATCAGTGCCTGTCCTGCGCTTCTGTTGCTACTCTCCAGAAAGTGTCTCCTGACCAGAAACAGTAACACTTTGGCAGGCCTGAGTAGGGGGCAACTGCATTTGGGGCACAGATTGAGATGCTGGACCCTGTGTGGTACCCACAGCTGCAGACAAAAAGCCAAGAGCTGCTGCTGCTCATTGAGGAGTCTGTGCATGGCTGGCCGCTGGGGACCAAACCAGGGCTTCTATTATATAATGCCCTCCCCCTCTTGTGGCAAAGGTCAGCCCTAATCCTTTACTCTGGACAGAGCTGCCTCTGACATCAGGAATGAGAGTCAGCAGTGCATGGATGATGCTTCCTAAATACTGGTGGTTCTCTGCTGGGTTCACTGCCATCACCTTATGGGACACTAATAACTGTTGGCTACTGGGCCAGTGCAGCACAGAAGGTCAAGCCACGTTAACATCTCTGTTTCACTCCCCAAGGGACTGTGACAAAGCAAGACAAGCCAAAGAGCTGTGGAGGGCTGGCACCTACCTGATGACCCGAGTATGGCCCTGCAGCGTTGTGCTGACTTCCCCAGTGCCATCCTTCCACTTATAAAGATCCACTCGCTGGTTACTCTGAGAAGAAACAAGGGAGAGAAGGCAGCGGTAGCATAACATGCACAAGGGAATACATTCTCACTCCAATCTGCCTAACAGGGAGGGAAGGAAGTCATGTAGAAGCTAATTTGCATGGCAGAGATCCTACAGGTTGAATTTGAAAAAGCCACTAAAAATCAGGATAGTTAACATTAGCTTGAGCTACCCTCAGCTCAGCACACTGGGTGAAGAATGGTCAATATGAGCCCTGGGGATTTAGTTTAGTAGCATAAGCACCTGCCTGGCAGGCACAAGGTAGTGAGTGCAATCCCCAGTACCAAAAAAATAGAAGAATGTCAACATGGAAAGACGGCTCTTTTTTTTTTTTTTTTTTTGCATTACCAGGGATTGAATCCAGGGTCTTAAGCTTAGTAAGGAAAAAGTTCATCACTCAGCTATGTGCTCAGCTCCTTTTAAAATCATTCTGTATTTTGAGACAATGTCTCTTTAAATTGCTTAGGCTGGCTTCTAATTTGTGAGCCTCTTGCCTCAGCCTCCTGAGAAGCTGAGCTTACAGAAATGTTCTACCATGCATGGCTTGAAGCGCATAAAGGTTAGTAATAGACTAAGAACAATGGCAGACTATTTAACAATTTTTAAGCCGAATATATAATAAACTGATTTTCATTTTAGCTGAGACAGACATCTGTATAAACTTTGGAGACTTTTGTCCTGAGATGTCAGTTTCCAGATCTAAAATAGGTAATGTTCTTATGAAAAGGTTATGATTCAAGAAAGGAAAAAAATGGATTCCAATGAAACAAAATGAAAATTAAAGTTCCCCCAGCTTTTCTTTGTTTTTTTGAGACAGGGTCTCACCATTCAGGACAGTGGCCTTGAGCTCATTTTGTAGCCCAGGATGGTCTCAAACTTGCAGTGATTCTCCTGCCTCAGACTCCTGAGTGCTGGGTTTACAGCATGCACCACCATGCCCAGCTGAAAATCCCCTTGTTTTATAACAACATTTCCTATCATTTACAGAGGGTCTCCTAGTTCTTGGCTATGTACTACTAGACACCTTAACAAATATGACCTTGATCTTTTCCACTACCCTGAACAGTGGGTACTATCACCCACATTATACATGAGCCAATCAAGCCTTGGCAAATTGAAAGGCTTCCTTAAAACAGTGTTCAACCTAGAACTTGACCTCAGGTTTATGTAACTCTAAAACTGTTACTCCTGAAAAAGGCTACCTTCCAATCAAGAACAAGAAAAACACAGGGCTGGGGTTTAGCTCAGTGGCATTAAGCGCCTGCCTGGTAAGTGTAAGGTCATGAGTTCGATACCCAATACTTGCCCCAACCCCACAAAAAAAAGAAAAGAAAACCACTACCAGGCATGGTGGTACACACCTATAATCCCAGCATTTGGGAGGCTGAGGCAGGAGGACTCTCAGAATTTTGAACCAGTTACAGATACGTAAGTACAACCCAAGATAAAAATGCCACTTCACCCCCACTAGGCATGGCTATGACTTAAATTTAAAACACAATGACAAATGTTGATGAAAATATGGAAAAACTGGAACTCTTGTACACTGCTGACGGGAATATAAAACGAGTTAGCCACTATGGAAACAGTTTGGTAGTTCCCTCAAAAGTTCAAACAGAGCTGTGCAGAGCGTTACATGCTTGTAATCCCAGCTAGTTGCGAGGCTGATGCAGGGAGAGCAAAAGTTCAACCTCAGCTGGGGCAACTCAGCAAGATTTCTCAAATATTTAAAAAACATTTTTTTAAAGGACCAAGGACGTAACTCAGTGGTAGAATACTTGCCTAGCACACAGCAGCCCGTAGGTTCAATCCCCAGTAAACCTTGTGGCCCTATAATCCCATTTCTGAATGTGTCCATTCGGAAGTGAAAACAAGCATAACCACATACACGTCCAGATCAGCACTATTATAACGGCCAGCTAAAATGTCCACTGATGGATAGAATATACTACTATAAAAAGGAATAAAGTTCTGTCTGATACCTGCCACAGTGAAAATTAACTCCAAAACATTAAGCTAAATGTAAAGGGCCAGACACAAAAGGTCACCTATTATGACACAAATCCATTTATACAAAATGTTCAGAATAAATACAAGGAGACACAAAGCAGGCTGATGGTCTCTAGGAGGTAAAGGGGTTAAATGGGTAGGGGTTTTCCTCTGGAGTGTTAGAAATACTCTAGAACTAAACAGCACCTATAGTTACATGATACTATGCAGTAAGGGGCGCTGAATTATCTAGTAAAGGATATTGAATTATTCACTTTAAAATGATCATAGTAATTTCTCATTAGCCTTAGTTTCATTTCTATGTTTTTGTTTTCCATAGGCATTTGTGGTCCAAAAATATTAAATGGAGAATTTTAGAAACAAGTAACTTACAGGTTTCTGCATTGTGCATTGTTCTGACAAGCATGATCCTAGAATGTGAAGCACCTGTTTATCCAGCATATGCACAGTGCACATGCCACATCCATGTTAGTGACACACAGTTAAGACACTGACTACTGTGGTATCACAGTGCTTATGCTCAGGTGACCCTTAGTTTACTCAATAAAGTCTCCAAAGTAAAAGAGTAATGCTGGCAATTCAGGTATGCCAATTTTTTCTCTTTAAATTTAAGAAAAATGTTGTAAAAGGGGTAAGATTTCATGACTTAAAGAAAAAAATTGTACGTTAAGGTTGTTAAGATCTACAAGTTACCGTTGATATCTCTATTTTCTATCTATCTACCTACCTACCTACCTATCTATAGCAGCACTAGAGATTTAACCTGCAGGTGCTGTACCACTGAGCTACATCCTCAGATCTTTTTATTTTTTTATTTTGAGAGCCAGCCTTACTAAGTTGGCCAGGCTGGGTTCAAACTTGTGATCTTCTTGCCGTTGTTTCCCAAACAGCTGAGATCAGAGGTGTGGGCCACTGTATCTGACTGTTATTGGTCTCCTACTGTGCCTAATTTATCTGAACTTTATCATATGTACTTATATACCAAAAAAAAACCCCACCCCTGGTATATATAGGGTTCACGACATCTGCCATTTGTTGCATCCACTAGGGATACTATAATATATTCCACACAGAAAAACACGGACCACTATAATTGTTTAAAAAAAAAAAAAAAAGGTGGTCTTTCTTACCACTACTGAGCACTCCAGTGTTAAACCATTTGGAACAAGTAGTTCCCAATCAGGGACCATTTTGCTTCCCAGAGGACAAGTGACAATGTCTAGAGATATTCTGGTTGTCATAATAGAAGGAGATACAACAGAGATCTAGTAGGTAGGGACCTGGGGCTAAATATCCTTCAATTCACAGGACACACCAGACCAAGCTAAGGCTCCAAGACTAATGTCAAATAATACCAGCACTGAAAAACTCGACTAAATGAGCAGAGGCAAAGGGCAAGAGAGTTGTTGAAAGTTCCAGAACAACAAGCCAACAAAAATACCATCCTCCACACTCAGGAAAGAGGCTGAGAATGGAAAAGCACAACACTGTTGTGCTCCTCTTTCCGAGCAGTCCTGAAAACCTACTCTAGCTTGGACATCTGTGGGTAAGGCCAGAGTCTGGTGTGGAAATGATTGGAAGAGCAGCTCTTTGTTCCTTCTCAAGCTGACAACGCAGCCCGGCCTCCTTTCACCCCGGTGCTCACCTTCCACAGACGGCATCCCACCAACAATATCACAGCCTGGGCTAGCAAGAAGTTTCTTTTAAACACTCCCCTTCCAGCTCAGTGGAAAGAGCAGGAGCCTTAGCTCTCTAGCTCTTCTAGAAGAAAAGAACACCACCACAGAATCTGGAGAAAGATGCCTGAGATGACCTGGCCCAGAATCTTTTGGGATCACAAATTTCTCAGAAGAGCAAATAAAACTTATGCATGTTTTCCCTGGGGGAGGGAGGGAAATCACTTATAAATATTTACACTTCAATTTTGAGGGTAACTGATCTAACAAATCCTGATCAAGTAAAAATCCCTCTCTCTGAGCAGGTTATAGGAGTCCTCTGCTCCTTCTAGAACTGATGAAGCCCAAAACAGCACCCTGTCATCCTCCTCAGGACAAACACAAGCTTTATCACTTTTATGAATTTTATTGAAAAATTGCTTGACATGGCATCTTACTTGTACTAAGAAACAACTTGAACTAAAATATCTTTTATATTAGTTTAGGTTTTTTGGGGGGGCAGTACAGGGAATTGAACTCAGGACCTTGCACTTGCCAGGCAGGTGCTTGTGCCGCTTAAACAACCAGCCCCAGAAATAACTACTTTTAAGACTAGTTTTTAAATTTTCACTGAAGGTTTTTGGTAAGGAATAATAGTATATACAATGAAAGCATTAATAAAACTTTTAAAAAGTTCCTTTCTTTAATATTTAAAATAGTCAATTTCTACATCAAAATTAGGCATGGAAGATCAGTGTTCATATTGGATGTTTTGTGCTTTATATTTGTTACAATGTTCAAAATGCAGGTAGAACATTTGATATTTGTAAACATGCTTTTATGAAAGTAGATTATAATTACTAAGCTTTCTTTGTATCTTTTCATACTGTTTCACATCACCGTAAGAAACTACTCCTTGTGTAATTCCCTTTACTTCCCCCCTCAAAAAAGAATGTCTTTTAGGGTCATCTGCCATTTGGGCACTGCTAGTTACACCATTGCTACAGAAAACCAATTCTTACCACACACAGAAATTAAGGCATCTACCTGCTTCCCTTTCACAATCTAGATTCAGTCCCTAGAATTGCAAGGCCTGACACAGATGGAACCAGCAAACACACATTCATGCACACACAGATACATAAATCTGCAACTTGCCTCTGTCTTTCTCACAGAATCATCCAAGCCTCTTCCCTGACTGAGGAAAGAGGATTATATTCTCTTCCCTACACAGGATATAGACCTGCCAGCCCTGGATGACACGTTTAAAAGATGACACTCCTTAAATGAACTCACCGAAGCTGCAAAATAGTGTGCGAAGCTGTCATGAGGATTCCACTGCACAGCTCCAATGTCCCATTTGCTCTGGCGAGAGATTTTCCGGTGACCTTCGAAAGGGGCATCGAGATTGACGATGTACAGGAATCTGCGGCTGGGAAAACAACACTGACACTATGGCAACACAGCAATACAACAGCATCAGCATGAAGATAGAAAGCGCACTTAGAATTCCATACGGTTATAAACAGTGCTCAAAGACAGCCCAGATGTACACAAAGCTCACCGACTTTGAAAGGCAGGCGAGTCACAGGGTAACTCATGTTGGTGGATAAACAAAAAGGAACATGATCCCTGTGAGAGTCTCCCCCCAGAGCTGGCCCTCCCTGCCACATCCATTGTGAGTGTCTACTTTCCCTCTCCCAGCCCTTCCTGACGCCTCAGCTAGGATCGATTCCACACTATGCCCTTGGCCTGGTTCACACTTCCACTGTTGCATTTACTTCTATAGCAGGACTATGAATGAATGCTAAGACTCCTGTCCAATTCAAATGACTGGCACCATGTCTTAAGTAATTTATCGCCCACACAGTAGGACAGTGCTCTACATTCACGAAATGTGTGTTAAACACATTATTTATCACTAAGCCAAAATCCTGCAGAAAATCTCCAGTTCCCATCAAAGTCTATTTCCTGGAAACCATATATTTCATCCATCAGGAAGATAAATAATATCCCAGGAGAAAGGAATAATAATTAAACATCATAAGTGCCAATAATGTTCAAGGGGCCAACCAATATAAAGAATCTGAGCCAGGCACTGTGGTGCATGCTGTTAATCCCAACATGTGGGAGGCTGAGGCAGGAGGACTGCAAGTCTGAGCCTAGTCTAAGCAACTTAGTGACTTATGGAAACCATGTCTCAAAATAAAAAATTCAAAATGGCCTGGGAATGTAGCTCAGTGTGACCCTGGGTTCAATACCACACACACAATCTGAAAATAAAGAGTTCCTGTTATTTACCTATTTTCCTGTTATTTTAAATTATAAAAAAGCATCCTTGATGTATGAATCAACATCTCTGCGGCCATCTACTATTGATTCTTCATTACAGAACATGCAGAACCCCTGGATATCAGTGTGGACAGCTAGACTCAAAACAAGATTAAGGGTCCTTGTCCAGAAAAGCTAGGAAATAGCATGTGAAACTCTGATGGCAGCAGACACTCTAAAAAGGGATAGTTAAGAGAGAAGGATAACACAGGGAATATGCAATTTCACAAAACTGCAACTTCTAAGAAAGTTACCGCTAAACAAAGATCTAGAACTTTGACCACCTCCAAAAGATCACCTGCTCCTGTAGTGGGCAGCCCAGCATCTTTCCATTAAAAAGAGAAACAGCTACAAGTAAGGATACGGGGTGTATCACTGGTTCAGAGATACCACACAGCAAATGTAGGCTGGCACAGAGCAAGCACTTCAGGATGAACATAGCTGAAAGAACATATGTACTTGTCTTTATTCCCCTTGAAATCCCACTAAAGTAAGAGTTGAAAAGAGAGAGAGAAGGAAGAGAGAGAAAGGAGGAAGGGAGGGAGGCTAAAAGAGAGGGGGAAAAAGGCAGGCCGGAAGGAAGGAAGGAAGGCAAGCCCACAAAGGCAAAAAACTGAGAAAGGGTAGGGATGTAGCTCAGTGGTAGAGCACTTGCCTAACACATGCGAGGTGCTGGGTTAGATCCTCTGTACTGCAAAACGGAAGAAAAAGGAAATGAAAACCAGATGCAGAGACTGAGATACAGCTCAGCAGCATAAACACCTGCCTGACAAGTGCAAAGTGCTAAATTCGATTCCTGGTACCAAAAAAAAAAAAAAAAAAAAAAAAAAAGGGAAAAAGAAAAAAAAGCTAAGCAGATGGACAAATTGTAATTGACCAAGAGGAGAGAAAGCTAAATGAAGCCTGAGTGCTGAAGGTGGGAAGAGACTGAGAGGAAAGCTGATTCACACTGCAGGGCCCAGCATGAATTAAGAGGTAGAGCTGGAGGATAAGAACAGAACAGAACAGGTCTGGAGGAGCAGCTACTAAGAGTGGTTTGAGTGCCTCCCACACCACCAGGGGCCACCTCTCTTCACCCAGGTGGAGCACAGGTGCATGGGGCCCTTCTAAGAGAGTGCTGAGCCCTCAGCCTCTTTTCCTACTGAGCACACACAATGCTGCCTTTGTTCTTCAGACAGACACTCCTCCAGCTCAAGAGAAGAAGAAAGCAAAAGAAAGCAAAAAAACAAGGATAAGGTCCTGAGATAATGATCTTTGGACTTGGGAAGAGGCCTGCTTCCCACCTCCTCTCAATGTAGCAATCCCACCACCCACCCACCCACCACCTGCCCACAGTGTTTACAGAGGTTCCCTAGTCACTGAAAGCCATGATCTCAGACCCTGGAGGAAACCTGAAAGATAGGGATCTACATAAGGAAGAGAGAAAAAGGATCTCAAATGAAATGGGGATAACGCAGAGGAAAAAAAAGAGCTTAGAATCAGTATTCCAAGCTAAGAGTTAAGAGAAAAGACAAGGTAAAGAACAGAGCATATTAAGATAGTTGAAGTTTTTAAATATCTGGAAACTTTCTGAAAATTAACAGCTGCAATCTCAGAAAACCTGAGAGGAGGGTTGGAAATTAAAGTTGAAGCCTCCAGGGCTACAGCGGTACATGCCTATAATTCTAGGTATTCAGGAGGCTGAGGTAGTAGAATCACAAGTTTAACAGCCAGTGATATAGCTCAGCAGCACAGTGTGTGCCTGACAAGCACAAGGTCCTGAGTTCAATTCCTAGTACCACCACCACCACCACAACAACAAAGCAAGTTTAAGAGCAGCCTGGACAACTTACTGAGACCCTGCTTCAAAATAAAAAATAAAATGGTTAGGGATGTAACTCAGAGAATTCCTAGATTCAATCCCCAGTATTGGAGAAATAATTAATTAAAATTTTTTTAAACCAAAAGGATGATAAAGCCAAAAGAGAATCCAGATAGGAAATCTAACACTGTTTAAATAGGGCAAAAGCGAGTGCTGGAAAATTTTTCCCAACAAAAAGACACAGCCATCTAGATTGGAGGGGCTTTCTAAGGTACCAAAAAAATTCTGTATCTTAATCTGAATGATGACTACATAAGGTTTATATTTGTAATTTTATTTAACTATTCATATCAGGTTAGTGTAGTCTATACATTTTATTACACATACTCTAAAATTCAATATTAGAAAATGAAACGACACTCGTGTTGAAAAATAATATGGCTGTATATCTAAGAACACACCAGAACAGGGCACTTCATGGTTTCCAGTCACATAATTCCATTTCTCCTAAAATAGTAAGGATGGTATTTTCCACATCAGTGAGTGCTGGGAAATCTTAACATTTGGGCCCCAGTCACTCCAGGGCACTAAGAGCATTTTTTGGTCATTAATACAGCTATCTGCTGCCCAGTATATATTATGCCTCTACTTGTTTAGGTGAAACAATAATGCAAAAGGGGGGCCTTCAAGTGCACAGACACAGACCAAAGCAATCATGGTAAAAAATCTCACAAACTCTAGAGGTAAAAAATAGTATGCTAATACTTCCAAAAAGAAAACACGTCATGAAGAGCCTAAAATCAGAATGGTATAGGACCTCTCTATAATAACCCTAAGAGCTGTGGATTTAACTCAGTGGTATAAGTGCCTGCCTGGCAAGAACGAGGCTGTGAGTATGATCCCCAGCACAATAAATTAATTAATTAGTTAAAAAAAGTAATCCTGAGAAAAAGGACCCTCAAATACAGATTCAATCCAATAATTCAATCCAATAATCTATAATTAACTGGAAAGAGGGAAAAGATCAGGAAGATATGTAAGGACCTATGGAGCACCAAAAAAGTACCAGACCCTCATTTTCAGTTGTGTGAAGTCAATTTACCATGCCTGAGTTCAAATAGAATGGTATATACATACCATTTGGGAAAATGTAGGCAATCAAAAGACAGAGATAAAATATATTAGATTTCATATATTCAGAAGTGGGGTTTCTAGAGGGGATGAATCATGGGGGAGCTATATTCATCAGTGAGTCCACTCACTGATGAGTTTATCAGTGAATGTGCTGTCAGGAGGTAGAATCTGGTTGCAAGTAGGTCACTGGGGACATGATCTGGAAAGGTGTATTCTTTTCCTCAGCCCCTTCTCTTCTTTCTGCTTTCTGGCTGTCATGGGTTGAACAGTCCTCCTCTGCCAGGCCCTTTACCATACAGCTTCTGTACTGGAACTGGTAACCACGGACTGCACCCACTGAAACCATGAGCCAAAGTAAATCTCTCCTCTTAAATTGTGAGTGTCAGGTATTTTGTCTCAGTGACAGTAATATGCATACCATTTGGAAAAATGGAGACGATTAAAGCTTATTAAGTTATTGCTTCTGGAATCAGAGGTGGGGTGATACGGCTTGTGTCTAGATGTCCCCCTAAAGCTTCATGGGGGTTATAGCAAATATTTTGCAGAGCTGGATGGATCTAAAGTATGTGATGCTAGGATTAAAAATGTGTGATTATTAAATTAGTCCACTGATTGGTTTGGTACTGATCTGGGTGTGGATAAAAGGGTATATAGCTTCGATAGAATATAAGGGACAGAAAGAAGGCTGCTATCCTTGCTTGCTTCTTGCTGCTTTTGCTGCCTCCTGCCTCCCACCTTCCACACCATGAACTGTTTTTCCTCCTCTGTGATGCCCCTCTGCCATGCCACCCTGTCTTGAAGCCAGCTGATTATGGACTGAAACCTCTACAAATCAAGAGCTGAAATAACCTTTTCTTCCTCTAACTGTAGGTGTTGAGTATTTTGTTTCAGCAATGAGTAAAGTAACTAAGACAAACAGTGAGGTGGAGACTTGCTGCTTTACATCATAAGCCTGGAATGCTACTCAACTTTTAAACTATGTACAGGTATTTCCTTGACTTTTAAAAATTGCTAAGGCTGGGCACAGTGACTCACACCTGTAATCCCAGCATTTGGAAAGCTGAGGCAAGAGGATTGCTGCAAGTGTGAGGCTAGCCTGGGCTCCACAGTGAGTTCAAGGCCAGCGTGAACTACATAGCAAGACCCTATCTTGACACTTCCCCTAAAAAGTAAATTAAAATACAATTTAAAAGTAATACAACTAATACAAAAAATGCTCTCACTGATTTGCAAATGGGTTCCTAAACAAATGAAAATCCAAAGCACTACGAAAGGGACGAATGGTCCTGCTCATTGAATTTTATTCTGGTACAACAATAGTATCTTAGCAAAGGTAGAGATAGCCCTTAATTGCCAGAATAACATAATTTTTTAGTTCAAAAGCACTATAGAAAGCTATACAGTTCAAATCCTCCTGGATAAAAATCTAATATTTTTTTTTGAGCCAGGGTTTCACTAGGTAGTTCAGGCTGACCTTGAACTCTCTATGTTACACAGGTTGACCTCAAACTCACAAGCAAATATCCTGCTTCAGCCTCGTGAGCACTGAGATTACAGGCATGTACTACCACGGCCAGCTGAAATCAAATTTTTTTGTGAAAGAACCAAAGTCTACTTAAGGTCAACTGAATAATCATTTTTTGGTGAAATGATTCATAATTTAGCTCATAATTTAGTGAAACTGCCAAACTAGAACCCACATCCCCTTAATCCTAGTAACTACTTGCTTAACCACACCAGATTGCTTCTTTACAGAGTCTGCACAGAAAACAGAAAATTGCAATTTCAAGACCAAACTACCAGTTGCTAAAATGTCAAAGGAATGGTACTGCTTACCTGTTAGGGCAGAGACAAAAACCACAAAAAATCACTTACAATTGCCTTTGCAGTCACTGTGATGTGATTGAGATCTAAACCCTATCATTGTATCTGTTAAACATAAGGATATTTTCCAATTTCCAGAAACTTGATTTGCAGTTTGTTCCCCAGAAATGACAGCAGACAAACTGTGAAAGCTCACTTACCCAGAAAGCACTGCATGCTGCCCCAGACAGTCCACAGACATGGCAGTAGCCTGTGAGAGAGAGCACAGATTCAGCACTGCCGGCAAGCCCAGCCAGGGCCCAGAGAACACAGGTCCTCTTGCTCTTCGTTGCCCCTCATCTAAGGAGTCCCCAGCTGGCAAGCATAGATGTTGTAGTTCCTTACAGTGAATACTTTCACACCTCTCTAGTTCCCACCCAAATCTCACATCCGGACAACAGAGCAGTTACATCTGCTACCCCACACAAGGACCACGCGACAAAGCTGGCACACTATAAACTGAGCAAAGTTACAGAGCCCTCAGGGACTCTGAGCAGCTCAGAGCAACCAACAACCACTGTGCACAAAGAGCTTTCTCCAAGGGGAAAGGAGCCACTGACTGCCCCCCCCCCACCACACTCACCCCAAAAGGCATGGACACTCTTTAAGCCATTCAGCATCTGGTATTATTTGCTACATCTAAGGTTATACTATACTTTTGCATGCTCTACATGTGCAATATGAAATCTCTATCTAGATCTCTTCTCAGGTCTCTAAATTCCTGGTGAACACCATCATTTCAGGATCCAATGTCTAATTCCCAAAAGACTGCACTGCCCAGGCATGATGGCACACACCTGAAATCCCAGCACTTGGGAGGCTGAGGCAGGAGGATTGCCCTGAGTTCAAGGCCAGTCTAGGCTACATAGTGAATTCAAAGCCAGCCTGAACTACACAGTGAGACTCTGCCTCAAAAACAAACCAACAAAAGTCCAAAAAGACTGTACTGGGTTCAGTGAATTTGTATTCAAGCTGAAGCAAGAGGCTTATTTTAATTCTGGCAGTTACAGCCCTAAATTCTCTTATTTGGACAAGTCCACATGCTGTGTCACTCTTATGGCTATACCATGAAACAGTCTGTGCCACTGTCTGGTTACTCAGTGCTAAAATTCTTTCCAGTACAGCACAGACAGAACTCATTTTTTATGTGCTGCCACAATCACAATCATGCACAGTAAACAGAAATCCTCTGCTTCGCCCTCACTGGCCTTACTAATGGGTTTTTCATACTTGTCCACTCCCCGCTCAAGAAACATGTCAAAGGTAGTGCTGAGGACAACAAGCAGGAGTGTGCTCACAGGAGGCTGAAAAGTGATTAATATGCATCCTTCATGCAACGAGAGTCACGAGCAGAGAAAAGCCCAGCTGGAAAGGCAGGCTGTGAAGTGAGATGCCATTTCCAGAATTTTACTGTGCAATTTATAGATTAATGTTGTGAAGGAGGGCAAGATGGGGGTGGGCATGGTAGCTGGGCCTCTAATCCCAGCACCCTGGCAGCTGAAGTAAAGGATTCCAAGCTCGAGCCCAGCCTGAGTAACTTAGTGAAACTTCTCTCAAAAATTTTTTAAAAAGGGCTAGGATTCTAGCTCAGCGCAAAGGCCTTGAGTTCAATGCCCAGTACTGCAAACTAAGGAAGGAAGGCAGGAAGGTTTCTCTAATCTCTAGATGCCAGATGGTAAGCAGAATCTTAAAATGGGGCCCAAGATTCCAGGCCTTCGGTATATACATACCTTTCCCTGCCATTCAACTCTAATAAAGATGGATCTAGGTATTGCTGTGAAGAGATCTCACTGATATAATTAAGATCCCAAATCAACTGGCTTAAGATAGAGAAACCTGAAACATCCCAACTGTGTATTGATTGAGGGAGGATAAACAAAATGTGGTACAGACATACAATGGAATTTCATCTAGCTTTTAAAAGAAATTCCACAAGTGCTCTGACACAAATGAACCTTAACACAGTATGCAAAGTGAAACACACCAACAACAAAAAAAAAGACATACTGTGCGCCTCCACCTAACTAAAACAGGCAATTTCAAAGAAACAGAAAGTAGAATTGAAGCTCAGAGGCTAGGTAGGGGAGCAGAGAACAGGGAGTTAACTGTTCCATGGTAGAGACTTCCTATTGGGAAGATGAGAAGTTCTCAGGGGAAAGGGAAGAGATCTAGTCTTCTTTAAAAATTGATTTTACTGCTATATTTAAGATGTACACAACGATCATAATTATCATAGGGAGTCTGTGCCTGCACATGATATATCCTGCTTCTTTTCTTCCCATTTCCCTCCCCTGCTTCAACCCCTCCTCCCCTCTTTACTTACAAAAGCTTTGTTTTCATTATTCCCTTCTATTCTCTTTTTCCTTTTCTTTCCCCCTCCCTAGCTCCCCTTCCCATATGAACATCTTTCTACTTCACAATATTATAGATTTTAGTCCTTATTTATACTTTCGGTTTCTCACACCAGAGAAACTATGCAATGTTTGAACATGTGTGTCTCGATTTATTTTACTCAGGAGTATGAGAGGGGCCTAATCTTATCAACCATTTAAATCTAGGTTCAGAAGTCAAGAATTGGGAGGTGGAGGGATTCACCATGAGATTCCCCAGGGCTATCCCATATATAGTGGGACCTGAATGGCCTCCATGGGTGAAGAGCAAAGCCTCAGCCAGCAGTAACAACCAGCAAGGAAATAGCTCAGCGCTACAACCCCAGGGAACTGGATTTAAAACCAACAGCCCAGAAATGGATTCTTCTCAAGTGAGACTTCTGGGAGAGAATGAAGCCAGGTGCTGCCCTGATTCTGATCTGTGAGACACTGAATGTCCAACCAGCTGAGCAGGGTTCAGCCTTCTGATCTACAGAACTGTGAGCTAATAAACAGGTGGACTCTTCAGATGCTAAGTCTGTGGTATACAGTGATGGGCTACTAATAAAGTGTGACCTGGCAATGGTTCAAAAAAGTCAGGCTCTTTGATTTAGTAATTCCAACTCTAGGATCTAAGCAAAATACAATAAAAGCTGTAGGCCTAAAACTGCTTATCTCATGCTACCTATCGGCAAATTATGTGTAACTATATGATGGAATATTCTGGGACCATTTTTAAAATGACATACATTTTTAAAATGATGTGCACTGAGCATGATGGTGCAGGTCTGTACTCTCAGCATTCTGGGAGGCTGAGCCAGGAGGATCCCAAGTTCAAATTCAGCCTGTCTTTGTGACTTGGCAAGACTGTGACTAAAAAAAAAAAGGCTAGAAACGTAGGTCAGTGTGAAGACCCCTTGGTATTGCAAAAAAAAAAAAAAAAAAAAAAAAGGAAATAAAACAACCTGACAAGAGAAAAGATGGTGATTTGTGGGGACCATCTAAGGCCTCTCACTCTCAGGGCACCAGATAGAGAATGGCTGAGAGATGCTAAAAGGTAATTTATGAATGATGGGATTGTGGGATTCCTGTTTGGTCCCACACCATGAGAAGAAGGCTACCTATATCGCAGTGACTAAGACACAGTTTCTTTCAGTCAATAGGAAGGAGTTTGCTACAGCTTATAAACAAGCTAGAAAAGTAAATGAAAGTGGTATAGGGCTAGGGTTATGGCTCAAGTGGCGCAGTGCCTGCCTGGCAAGAGCAAGGTCCTGAGTTCAATTCCTGGTACCAAAAATAAAGTGGCATATACCATACTATGGACTAAAACTTAAATGGGCTACTTATAAATATATTCTTAGCTGAGTATGTTGGCATATATCTTTAATCTCAGCTACTTAGGAGGTTGAAACAGAAGGATGACAAGTCTAAGGTCAGCTCAGACAATTCAGCAGACCCTATCTCAAAATAAAAGATAAAAACGTGCCATGCGAGGTGGTACACACCTGTAATTCACACCTGTAATTTGGGAGGCTGAGGCAGGAAGATCACTATGGGTTTAAGGCCAGCATGGGCTACATTGAGACTTCAAGTCCAGCCTGAACTACACAGCCAAACCTTGTCTCAAAAACTAACTAACTAAATAAATAGGTCTAAGAGTGTAGCCCAGGGGTAGAGTGCCCCTGGGCTTGATATGCAGTATGGGTGTCACATCTTATTTTGAATTTTACTTTTTATTAGTACAAGTTTGTAGTACACAATGATTACATTCATTGTGGGGAGCTGGTGTACACACATACCACATCTCAAATCTTTTTTTCACTCTCCTTTCTTCTTTCCCTTCCTTCCATCTCTTGGGGGAAAGAACATCACTTCTACTACTTCTCAGGTATTCAAAAAAGAATGATCCAGCAAAAATGCCCTTAACTTCTTGGACTGTTATGATGTGTGCTGTTTAGTAGTTATTACACTTGATGTTATAACAGAATTAGAACTAATGATCACTCCCGTGAACCCCTGGCTTCTGTGCTGTGCCTCTGGGGCTCCTAACTTTGGACACTCTTGTCCCAGTCTTTTCCTGACAGGGCCATTGTTTCCCATCCCTGCCTGGCCACAGGGCTCAGCAGTCCTTACCTGGACGGGTCACTAGCCTACCACAGCCTCGCTCCCTGCAGCCTCCAAGCTGCTGCTGAACCTGCGTCTGGTTGCTTGCCTTTGTCCCTGCATGCCTCCCTGGTCTGCAGCATTTAAGTATCACACCCTTAGCATAACATTAAAGAACACTTCTGGGCCCTGGGGATTTAGCTCAGCGGCATAAGCACCTGCCTTGCAAGCAGGCAGTCGGGAGTTCGATCCCCGGTACCGATAAAAAGATAAAACAAAGTTAAAAAAAAAAAACCAAAAGAACACTTCTGATCTCTGTGCTGCTCACTTCCTCAGCCCATCTCACACCTCTGCTCTCCCCACCCTGTCCCAAAGCCCCAGCCATCCCCAACTCTCTAGCACGAATTCTTTCCAGCCCTCCAAACTCACCACCTCTCCCGTACCTCCTGACCCCCACAACAGCAGCTTGCTCTCCCTAGAAGCGGTTATCTAGCCATTCTGCATTCAGACAATCCCCTGTCTTTTGGGACTTAGTGCAGACTCTTGTAAGAAAAGTTTTCTGAATCATCCCCTCTCATATACAGCCCCCGTGATCAGCTGCATTTTTTTTCTGTGCTTCCAGAGATTCTCTTTACACAGCACTTAGGATATTACAATAGTATCTATTTATTCATATAGCTTCTGTACTAGATTACAATTTCCTTGAAGGTAAAAATCAATTTGCTGCCAGGCATGGTGATATACTCCTGTAATGCAAGCACTAGGGAGGCTGAGGCAGGAGGATCATTGTGAGTCTTGAGACCAGCCTGGGCTACAAAGTGAGTTCAAGGCCAGCCTGAACTGCATAGTGAGACCCTGTCTCAAAAAGACAAAAAAAAAAAAAAAAAAAGAAATCAATTTGCTAGTACACAGTAGGCATTCAGTAAGTACTCACTATTGTAGGTGACATAGGTCTTTTTAAAAACTTATGCTAGTCAGACACAGGAGCCAACATCTATAATCCTAACTCTCCCAGCTCGGGGGAGGCTGAGGCAGGAGGATCACAAGTTCAAGGACATCCTGGGCTACACAGTAAGCAGAAGCCCAACCTGGACTACACAGTGAGACTCCCATCTCGAAAACCCAACCATAAAAATTTGTACACAGATTTTCAGAACGTTATTCATAGTACTCAAAAAGTAGAAACAACCCAAATGTCCAACAACTAATGAATGAATAATAAAATACAGTATGTCCACACAATGCAATATTATTTGACTACAAAAAGGAATGAAGCTCTGATACATGGCACAATATGGGTGAATCTTGAAAACAACTAATAAAAGAAATCAGTCACAAATACTACATGTTATATGACTCCATGTATATGAAATGCCCAAAGCAGGCAAATCCACAGAGACAGAAAGTAAATTATGATTGGGGACCAGGGGACTAACAAGTGGTGGACACGGGTACAGGGTTTTAATTAGAGTGATGAACATGTTCCAAATATGACTGTAATGACGGTGCACACTGTAAATACATTCAAGTCAACTCTGGTATGCTCCAGTTAAACAGGTAAATTGCATATGTGAATTATAGCTTAGAGCAGCTATTAGCATAAAAAAGCTGATGCTTTAACTTTTTATTTTTGAGATAGGGTCTTGCTATGTAGTTCAAACTGCCCTCAAACTCACTATGTAAGCCAGGCTGGCCTCAAACTTGTGGTGAGCTTTTTGTCTCAGCCTCCCAAATGATGGGATTACAGGTGTGCACCACTATGCCCGAAAACATTTTTTCTTTTAAAAAACATCGATAATTACAATACTGTACTCTATAATTGTCAAATCACACTAAATTTAGATTGCATTACAAATCTATTTTGGATTTACAATTAAATTTTACCACAAACACAAATGGTTCTGTTAGAAAGGTGATCTCTCAGACCTCTATCATCATAGAGCTTTATAGGAATATCTTTCTACCCTGATTCAAATGCAAAGGGAGACCTGTGGCAGAGAAGATTTGCAGTAGAGAAGATATGAAACCATCCAGAATTTGTTTAACAGAAGAGACTTGGGAAGAAATCAACTCTTGCTCTTTCAAATCCAGCTGAATAAGAAAGAACTGTTCAAAGCAGAAACATTCTGCCTGCTCATCCTTCAAATGATGCAGAGCAGTAACATCCAGTCAAGGCAAATCAGAGTTGGGTCAGTTCCTCTGCTATCAGTTTGTCACAGACCTGAGCAAAGACTTGAATGCAGGCATTATCAGATTTCACAGATTAAAGCCACAAGCTGAAACCCATTGATATAAAAGGATCAGACCATTTCAGATGATAAAATTCAATCTCTATTTAAATCAGAGAGACAGACACTGCTGCCAAAGCTGGTTTTGAGCTATCCTTGTCTAACGCTTACTCCAAACTGTCTATCATGACTCTTGTTCACACACTCAACAAGATGTGTGTTGCTTGGGAAGCTCCCCCATTAAAATGTGAGCATTCTCACCTCCGCCTAAATGAATGTGACACATGCTGGGGATGACTGGATAAAGCACTGCATTTTTGTGGAGCTCGGGTCCTCATCAGTAAAACAAGGTCAATGAGATAGATGTCTTTATTTATTTATTTATTTTTTGTCTTTTTCGTTTTTATCGGTACCAGGGATCGAATTCACGACTGCCTGCTTACAAGGCAGGCGCTTATGCCACTGAGCTAAATCCCCAGCCCCGAGATAGATGTCTTCTAAAAAAGTCCTCTTACCTGCACAGGGGTGCACACCTGTAATCTCAGCACTTGAGAGGCTGAGGCAGAAAGGACACCAGGAGTTCAAGGCCAGCCTGGGCTATATAGTCAGTTCAAGGCCAGCCTGTACTACTTGGTGAGTGTAGTCTCATTTAAATAAATAAATATCATTTAATCCTTACAACAACTCTGTAAAGCAGTGGGCAGAAAAAGTAGGCACAGGAGGCCTGAGGCTGCCTTTCTCACAGAGGCCTCACAGTGACTGTTTGAGAACTTGGATTTTGGAAGTGTTCCACCAATCCCTGCCTCATCAGGTGGCTCACTGCACCAACCAGTGTGGACAAGCTACACAATCATCTGCTTTCCTTCTGGGAGTCTGGGACTTGGGTCTATCCCTGGCAAAACAAATGTATAGGCCCCATGGAGCACATGGGCACTGGGTCCCTAATGAGCTTCTCTAACACAGACTGTATGAGTTGATGTTGAAGAAATCAAGACATTCTGCATGTCTCCGCTGGACAGGACTCTGAGGAGCTATACCTGGTTCTTTCCACACCTCACCCCCATGTGCCTTTGCCGTCGGATTTTTATTTTATGGCCTTTAACTACAATAAATCATCAATCAATCAATCTATAGATATATAGATATATAACTGTGAATTTTCCTAAGGAATCATCATCCTGGAGGTGACCTGGGGAGCCCTTGACACAGACAGGTACTAGTATTAGCCTTGTTTTGTGGGTGAAGAAACCAAAGCTTTGTAAGAAAGCATGTCAGCCACAATCACATGGCAGAAAGGAGCGAGCCATTCCCGATCCTGACACAGACACTCTGGTCCAACCCTCGGCCTCTGTGCTGTACTGCACTCTTCTCCATTCATTGTTGCATCTTTACTTGGTTTTCTAGAAAACAAACAATTGCCTGCATTCATATCTTAATAATAACTTCCAAAACTGATGTTAATGATATACATCTGTAATCCTATCATTTTAGAGGCAAACACAAGAAGATTGTGAGTTAAAGTCAGCCTGGACTACACAAAAACATATACACAAAAAACTGCATAGGGGCAGACATCAGTAATCCCAGCATTCAGGAGGCCAACTTGGAACTACATAGTGAGACTCTGCCTTGAAATAGCTCTGCTATGTTCCTCCATCTCTATAGTTTGCAAAATGAACTTTAAGGAAAATTAGAAAACCAAGAACCATAGCTTGATTGCTTCAGAAAAATGTACAGATTATTAACTATTTATGACTTTGGTCTTCTTTTTTTGTGTGTTAGCTTGCTTAATTGCCTTTTGATTTTTCTGTGCTTTTTTGTTCTTAAAAAAAAGCCAGGTGTGGTGGCGCACCCCTGTACTCCTAGCACTTGAGATGTTGAGGCAGGTTTGTTTCAAGTTTGAGACCAGACCAAAAAATTTTTTTTAATTAATTAATTCACAAAAAGAATTAGCTGAGTCTTGTTTGTTTTGATTTGTTTGGGGTTTTTCTTCCATTTTAATTTTTTTTTACTTTTTATTTTTTGTCTTTTTGAGACAGGGTCTCACTATGTATATAGTTCAGGCTGGCCTTGAGCTCAATTTGTAGCCCAGGCTGGTCTCAAACTTCCAATGATCCTCCTGCCTCAGCCTCCTGAGGGCTGGGATTATAGGCGTGTGCTACCAAGCCCGGCTTTCAATTTATTTTTAAACTAACATATAAACACATAAAATTTGTACACATTATAGATGATCACGTAATATTTAAATGGCTTGCTTTGTGAAATAAGGTTTTGCTATGTAGCCCAGGCTGCTCTCAAATTCCAAGTGATCCTCCAGCCTCAGTCTCAATGCTAGGATGCCATTGTGTGCTACCACGCCCAGCACACAATGATTTGTTTTTTATTACAGTAAAAAATAGCCTTAAGCATTCTGGAAGAGTTATATTAGTACAGAGATTTAAAAGTCACCAACTACAAGTGTATACTTTCTATACAGAAGACTCATTATCAAATCTGAAGGGGAGGAACTATTGGAGAATGTGGACATTCTTCTCAAAGAGACTGAAAAAATATCCCACAATCTGTAAAAATGGCAAACCACAAACAGAGAAAACACTTAAGACATGCAACAGCAACAAGTACAAAAGAATAAATAAAACAAGTAAATGATACATCATTAGAATCAAGAAAAATGTTTACATTCTTCTTGATTCATAAGAAAGTGGTAATTCAACTTTAAAAAGGGCATAATTCATAAACAGGTATTTCACAGAAAATACAAGTTTCCAACTAAATATATGAAAAAATATTCACTTTTTTTGTTTGTTTTTTGAGACAGGGTCTTGTTAAGGTCTTGTCAAGGGTCTGGCCTTGAACTCACAGCGCCCCTTCTGCCTCAGCCTCCAGTGTGCAGAGATTACAGGCTGCACCACCATGCCCGCTCACTCTTTTTTAGTACCTGGGTGACTGAACCCAGGGCCTTCACCCTGAGCTACATTCCCACCCATCTTTTAATTTTTATTTTGAAATACAATCTTGCTAAGTCACAACACTGCCCAAGATTAACTCAAATTAACTCAAGATTAACTCCTGCCTTAGCCTCCCAGAGTGCTGCGATTACAGGTATGTGCCACCACACCTGGTTTAAAAACATTCAGTTTCATCAGTAATCAGGAAAATATAAATTAGGTTCAAGGTTTTCAGACCATTTCATAATGTAGCAGATAGGTACAGATCAGCCAGCTAGAGGACAAGAACTTAATATGGGCAAGAAATTTTGATTTTTGTCTGTTTTGTTAACTGCTGTTTCTACAGTGCCTGGCCTAAAGTAGACACTGGGTAAATACTGTTGAAAGGACAAGAAATCTAAATTTCTGGTACAGTGACAGTGATGGTAAGGCTATGAACCAACAGTGTTTAAGCACTGATTCTAGGAATATAAAACTTTACTACTTTGAAAAAGGACAACACTTTCTAATAGGTCGAAGAACATGCCCATCCTATAGTCCAACAATTGCACAGCTACATAAATACCATTTTTTCCACCTTTCTTAAAAATTGGAATCAAACTCAGGACCTTGTACTTGCCAGCATGTAGGTGTTGTACCACTGAGCTTTATCCCTGGCCCAAATACCATTTTCACAGTATCATCTATTATTCTAAAGATGGGAAACAATTCAAATGTTCAGTGACAGTGAGATAATCAGTAGTGCCATATTCATCCAAATGGAACACTATTTCACAACAAAACTAGTAAACCATGGCCATGGTAATCAACATGATGAATTTCAAACTCAATGTGGGAGAAGGAAAGCAAGTCACAAAAGAATCTACAACACAGGACTCCACTCACAAAATGGTCAGGATCAGTTAGAAAAAAACAAAATGCTGAAAAAAAAATGCTGGTTGAAGGGAGGGGAGGGGAATGGGAAAAAAATCAAGTTATATCATGTACAAGTACAAATTCTCTATGATGAATGTGTTGATTATGTATATCTAAAATGTACCAATAAATCTAATTTAATGAACAAATTAAATACAAAATGCTATTTATATTTTTATATATGTATACTAAAAGTATAAAGAAAAGTAAGGATATTGTAAATCCAAAATTTAGGGCAATCATTAATGCTTTTTTTTTTCTGAGACAGGGCCTTACTATGCAGTTCAGGCTGGTGTTGAGCTCACTTTGTAGCCCAGGTTAGTCTCTAACTTGCAAAGATGCTCCTGCCTCAGCCTCCTGAGTGCTAGGATTATAGGCGTATGCCACCATGCCTGGTTCATTAATGCATTTTAGAGAGGGAAAGGTCCTGGGAAATGGACAGTGTTCACGCTTCAGAAGAAACCAGTGAGGTGTTAAACAGCATAGAAGGAAAATCTTAGTATGTCTCACAATTTTTTTTTTGAGGAGGGGGTCCTGGGACTGTAACCCAGGATCTTGTAAACATAAGCACATTGTCTTTTACTGAGCTATACTGCCGGCCCATATTATTATTCCCTATATGGTATCAGGACCACTTAGATGTATGATATATTCCACAATATAAAATGTTTCAAGGAGAAATACATTAAAATATCACGGAAAGAATGCCTCATAAAGACAATATTATGACGAGGTGGCACATGCCTGTAATCTCAGCATTTGAGAGGCTGAGACAGGAAGATCTCCAAGAATTTGAGGTCAGCCTGGGCTACATAGTAAGTTTAAAGCCAGCCTGGACTACATAGCAAGATCTTGTTTCAAAAAACAAAACACACCCACACACACACAAAAGACTAGACTACAGGGGCTCGGGATTTAGCTCAGCGGCATAAGCGTCTGCCTTGCAAGTGTGTGGTCGTGAGTTCGATCCCTGGTACTGATAAAAAAAAAGAAAAAGACAAAAAAAAAAAAAAGTTAAAGACTACACTACAAAGGTTGTTGCTGGTGGTTTATGCCTGTAATCTCAGCACTCTGAAAGGCAAAAGCAGGAGGATCACAAATTCAAACCCAGTTTAGGTCTTAACAAAAACCCTGTCTCAAAATAAATAAAACTTTAAAAGAGCTGTGGGGCTGGGGATTTAGCTTAGCAGTGTAAGGTACCCAACTGGCAAGTACTAAGTCATGAGTTCGATCCTCGGCACAAAAATAAATAAATAAATAAATAAATAAAACTATAAATAAATAAATAAAAGAGCTATGAATATAACTCAGAGTGAAGGCCCTTGGTTCAATCTTCACTACCTTCTTTTTTTTTTTTTTTTTTTTTTTTTTGTCTTTTTCGTTTTTATCGGTACCAGGGATCGAACTCACGACTGCCTGCTTGCAAGGCAGGCGCTTATGCCGCTGAGCTAAATCCCCAGCCCCAATCTTCACTACCTTCTTCATGTACACATGCACACACACACACAAACAAATACATACACACACACATCTACAGAGGAGAAAAGCAACCTGCTACATAAACTCTTACATTTGTTTACTTTATAAAAGTCAAATCATTTGGGACAGCTTTTTTTCCTTGGAGGTGGGGCTTGAACTCAGACCCTCACACATGCTAAGTAGACACTCACTACCTACACCCTCAGCTGGGGCAGCTCATTTTAAAAAGATCAAAGAGACAGTGAAGAAAAAAGTGGTGCAAACCTGAATGGATTCTGCAAAAGCAAAGTCAAAGAACTGTACGTAGGACTGTACTAGGGCAAACAATGTGGTTTCCTATTGGAGTGCAGGATAACTTTAGACCAATGCACGGGCACACTGGAACTGAACTTGAGCGGAGAGGATGATTGGAGTTGGGTTCCTCACGCTGGAGTGGGACAGTACCGCCAAGTAAGAGGAGGAGGCCACAGTGATGGGGCAAAGGGTTAGAACTGGAGATACCAACACTAATTCATGCTCAGTGTAATACAGATACAGATGCCATACCGAAGCATTTACAGATGTGTGCGTGGATCTGTGAATTAGTACATGCATCTGTTTCCTTATGCTGTCAGCAGAGGATGCCTGGAAGTATGGATAGGAGTAACACTACTAGTAATCACTATTAGATGTGCTCTAGTTCGAGGTCTTGATTTCTGGGATAAATGGAACTAGAGGTTCTTGGAGAAATGTCTGATTATCAGACTGGGTCAGGAAATGCACAAGATGACAACTGACCATTGTATAGTGCCAGAAACTAAAAACAAAACCACATGATGGGGGAAGGTCAAAGGCAATAACTCCCAAATGGTGAAAGGTGAAACAATTTGGGTGATAAAATTAACTCATATTGAATTATATTCCAAAATATAAAATAAATATGAAAAAAAGAAAACCAAATATCTAAGAGTCCTTACAGATCTAAAAAAAAAAATGACTGAATAAGTAAATTTAGGAGATTAACTCGCCACTACTTAAGCAATGGCTACATCTAGAGACTACCTTCCAAAGAATACAGTATAAAGAGAGAACAAAAAGGCCAGGTGTGTTGGTACAATACTATATTCCTAGTACTTGGCAGGCTGAGGCAGGAGGATTGCCTTGAGTTTGAAACCAGCCTAGCCTACACAGCAAAATCCTGTCTCAAAAACAAAAACAGCGGGGCTGGGGATTTAGCTCAGCAGCAGAAGTACCTGCCTCGCAAGCAGGCGGTTGTGAGTTCGATCCCCGGTACCGATAAAAATGAAAAAGACAAAGAAAAATATTTAAAAAAAAACAAAAACAAAAACAAAAACAGCCACACACACACACAGAAAAAACAAAAAAATCCCCAGTATCACAAAAAACAAAAAGAGGGGAGGATGGACTATACAGTATGTTCACGAATGAACCTCAAAAGCTCTACGTATGGAGCAAAAAAGAAAACACACAAAAAAGCACACAGCTAAGTGGAAGACATCATGCTCAAAAGTTACACACCGTATGAATCATTTGTTAGAAAAATTACTCCAGCAGCCACCAGAGGTAAGGATGGCAGAACAATTGCACAAGGCAAAGGGAATTGTTTGGGGTGATAGAAATGTTCTACCTGTTAACTGTGGTGGTGGTTACATGATTACACATTTATCACACAAGCAAATGGATTTCACAGTACATTAACAATTCCTCAGCCAACCTAGATTAGAAAAAAAAAGTCACTGGTTATTTGAAGGACGGACTGGAGGGGCAAGAGGCATGAGTACAAAAAGAATTGTCCCATAAGACGTTCCGTTACCTTGTACTCCCTTGAGTCTATCTCACAATTCTGGAACTGGAGACGCTAAGTAGCCTGTTCTGGGTGCACAGCTCCTGTCTTCCTCATAATAGGCACACAATGAAGCTCTTTGGTTTTCTGTTTTTCTTTTTTGGTGCTGAGGACTGAACCAGAGCCTCATAAATGCCAAGCACACGCTCTGACAGAGCTACAACCCTGGTCCCCTGTACTATTTTTGCACATAGTGTGCGTTGCAGACTTGTAACTCCACATTCTGCCTCCTTATCTTTCCTTGAGAGTGGAAACTACTCAATCTCCACTCTTGTCAAGCCCCTCCTGTGTACCTTCCATCACCATACCTTCTAATCCATGAGTGGCTATTTAAATGGTGATTAAGTAAAATTTAATTAAGTTAAAATATAATGCCTCAGCCACACTAGTTTCATTTCCATTAGCACTGAAAATTCTATAGGATGGTGTTGCTCTAGAAAATTACCCCAAAGTTTCCTTGTAATGTTAATACTCACTGACTGAGCAGTTGCCAAGCAACTGCACACATTCTTTACTGTGGCCCAGGCCTCTAATCTCACCATTCTTGAGGCAGAGGCAGGACGATTGTTGCAAGTTCAAGGCCAGCGTGAGCTACTTAATGTGTTCAAAGCCAGCCTGACCTACATAGCAAGATCCTGTCTCAAAAATAAAAAATTAGTGGGAGAAGTATCTCAAGGTATTGTTTTATAGTAAGTTACACTTATGTAAACTATATAAAAAGTTTCATATTTCAGACTAGGGTGTTCCTCTGAAAATTTTTAAATCTTTAATTTTTAAAATTATTATTACTTTGTGTGCGGGGTGCCGAGGACTGAACTCAGGGCCTTAGGTATGCAAGGCAAAAATCCTACCACTGAGCCATATCCCCAGTGCCAAATCTTTAGTTTTTAAAATTATTTTACAGTCCTGAAGTATCTTGTACAATGTATTAACCACCGTTACTAATTACCTTGTCTTGAAATTTTGGGGTTTTTGTCTTTAAAATAAAATTTTAAAAAGTTGTGAAGTATCTTGAAAAGTTTATTGTTCTGACTTTCCTTTTCAGAAAGGCACTATAAGGAGCTTTGACTTTCTCTTTCTGTTACTGAAATAATGAGTACCCATTCCTCCCAATCATCACCAGACTCAACCACAAATCCATGTTAATTCACACTACAGATGTACTCTTTCAACTAAATAGAAAAATCAGAAAAACAGAAACTCCCACAAAGCAGTTAAGTTACCCAATTTACTTTGTTCTCTTCCTATGACAACTCTGTCTAGTTTTAATTATTTGCTCCTACTTCATAGCATCCTAGCATGTGTCCACACCCTCTCTGCAGGCCTCTTCAATTACATTTTTATAAAGAAGCAGGGGTGAGACTACCTGGGCTTCTGTGTGAATTAAAGGATTTGCAGATTAGTACCTTCCAAAGAATCAGGCTCAGATGTATGATACAGGATTTGGTTCTGTCCAAGTACTCAGAAAAGCAATTAACAAGGAAGGTAACAGCAACAGCAGCAATCTGGCTCTTTTTTCCCTAGGAGTCTGCCACCTCCCTTGGGAGAGCTGGCCTTTCAGAGACACAGCAAAAACTGTTTCTGTATCTCTTAATCCAAAAGCTGCTGGTGAGATTCTCCATGGGGGATACATATCAGAGAGCACCAAGGAGCAGACTGGTGGGTGACTCCTCCATTCATTAATCTTTATGGAGAAAGACAAGATGGGGTTTTAGAAAGAAACTACAGCATCCACTTGCGGTAATCCAGGTTTCCCTCCGTGTAAAGCAATTTAAGTACTGACAACTAGTGTGCGATGTCAGGAGCTCAATAAATCCTTGTCGAATAAATGAGTGAGTAAATGTCTGGCACATGGAAGGTATTCAGCAAATACTTATGGATAAATGAAGAGAATCACCAAGATCCTGCCTTAAGTGCTGGGGAAGAAATCATGATATTCAACATGATATTCAAATCATGATATACAACAGTTGTATGACAGTCTGAGCTACTCACTAGAGGCAAAATAGTATAATAAACTAAATAAAAACTCTGGGATTGGAGACTGTGTACAAATCCCAATTCTGTCTGCCTTGTTAAAGTAGCTTTTAGACACTACTTGGGATCAGACAAATGGGGACTGCACAACCCTCCCCCTACCGTGGAAAAAAGGTACAAAGCCTACTTGTTTACATGGCTCTTCATGAATTTAAAAAAAAAATACATACAAATCACTTAGCCCAAGGCCAGGATACAAAAGATAAAAGTATAGAAAAATGGTAAGATGCATTGGGCGTGATAACACATGCCTGTAATTCCAGCACCAAAGAGGCTGTGAAGCAGGACAATCACGAATTGAAACCAGCCTGGGACATACAGCAAGTTCGAGGTCAGCCCAGACTACAGAGTAAGACTTTGTCAAGAAAGAATGAACAGAAAAACAAAACAATGAACCAAAAAATGAAATAAAGAAGAAAAATGATAAAAATTAGTAAGTGCTAACACTTCTTGAGGCTTAACAGTGTCTGTCACTGTGCTATACACTTTGATCGTGTGACTTCATAAAATTCTTATGCCCATCTTGCGAGGGAGGTATGACCATCTCCTCTACAGGTGAAAAAACTGACTAGCAGACAGTGCCGGAAATGGAACCCCAACAATTCCTACAGTGTTCATTCCTATCCACCACACGATATTTTCCACTAGCAGAGCATCAGCAACTAAATCACTTACGCGCTGAAACCTGCACTTTGTTACCCCAAAATCCTGCGTGGCAGAGTTAAATCCACGCAGCAGACTCTGACAAGCTGTGCAACTTGACTGAAGTCGCTAAGTGCGACCACAGCCTTAGAAACTGGGCACCTACTTGCTCGCCACTCTGACTGTGAGAAGGCTCCATAAGCACTCATGCGCATACAATCTCTGCCTCAGTGTCCCCAGGCGCACCCCATTCCGCAAACGCCTCCTGAAAACCCCAAAAGCCTGTCAGTGCCCGCTCCAAACGTCTTTAAGTTTTCCCTTGCCCGCCCAAGTCTGACAGCTCCAAGTTATTCCAGCCCAGGTGAGGGGTCTCCCCGCCCCTAGGGGAGTAATGCAGCAACGTGGGGGGGAGGGGAAAATGAAGGGCGCATGCACAGACGGCTCCATTTGTTCTCCGTCCCAGCTCACCTGAGAGTCGCGGAACTCCACCACCACATTCTCGCTGCTCCATCGCGCCGCCATTTCCCTCGCCGAGCCGCCTCGGCCCAAGGACAGAACTCTCCTAAGCCCCAGGCCCGCGGATCCCGGCTCCCTGAGCTCCTCGGCGCTCACGTCAGCCTGGCCACGCCCCGTTTCCCCCTTCTGCTTGACCGCACACTATTGGCTGACCCCCACCACCGACTCCGCCCCTTCTTCCAACTCCTCCAATTGCAGCACAATAAATACGCCCCTCTGGCTTGCGTCATCAATTTGAGTCACCCACCCTTCGCACAGCGTGCGGACACGCCCCCCCTCCAGCCGTGAGCTGTGAGGGGAGTTGTAGTCCTGCTGCACCACAGATTGGGGGACCCAGGAAGAGCTCGCAGGTTAATTTTTGGCCCAAAACAGGCGATTGTTGTCCTCACCATTTTATCGCTATTGTCCTGAGCATTCACCCAGAACCCGTTCTACCAATCAAAACCCAACATTTGCTCAAACGGAAGATAACCTCTTCTGATACCTGCCCCCGAGGTTGTGAAAAGTCTAAAGGTGTCTTTTTATTTTTTCTTTGTCTTTTTGAGACACTGTCTCGCTGTCCAGTTCAGGCTGACCTTGAACTCACTTCGTTGTCCCGACTGGTCTCAAACTTGCAACGATCCTCCTATCTCAGCCTCCTGAGTGCTGGGATTAACATGCGTGAGCCACCAAGCCCAGCTCAAGGTGTCATTTGTTTTCATAGACTGCAGTGCTTCCAAAGGGACCTCCACAACCTTTTCACGGCGTCTCCAAATGCAAAACAATTTATAATTCTACCATAAGAAGTTACTTGCACCTTCTCTCACCAGTGTATCGTGTTATCTGGATTCTACAGGGACATAATACTGTAGTAGACTTAGCAGAGTAGATGATAGGAGAATCCACCTGTTTTTCTAGTAAGCCCAGAACTTGAGAGGCTGAGGCAGGAGGATTGCTGTGAGTTCAAGACCAGCCTAAACTACAAAACAAAACTCTCAAAAAAAAAAGAAAAGGTTTTTTTTTCCGGCACTTGGGAGGCTGAGGCAGAAGAATCACTGCAAGTTCAAGGCCAGCCTGAGCTATGAAGTAAGTTCAAGGCCAGTCTGAACTGCATAGTAAGACTCTGTCTCAGACAAAATATAAACAAAAAAACCTTTGCTATTCTTCTCCTTAGCACTATTTTGGTTTTGGAAAATATATTTAGTATTTTCATTAAAAAGTGAGTTATTGGACTAGGGACATAGCTCAGCACCACAGTGCCTGTCTGGCAAGGTGAGATCCTGAGTTCAATTCCCTGTACCACCCCCCAAAATTAAAAGTGAATTATTAGCTGAGTGTAGAGGTGCACACGTGTAAGCGAGATGCAGAAGCAAGAGGATTTCCACAAACTCAAGGCCAGTCTGGGTTACATACTGAGGCCAGACTGGACTATCTACAAGACCCTGTCTCATAAAAACAAAACAAAAATTATTGCCAGGCTCAATGGCTCACACCTGTAAATCGTAGCTACTGGGGAGATTGAGGCAGGAAAATGGTAAGTTCTAAGTCAGCCTGAGCAATTTAACCAAACTTTGTCCCCCAAATTTTTTTATTTACTTATCTTTTTTGTCTGTAATGCTAGAGATCAAACCCAGGCGTCATACATGCTAGGCAAGCACTGAGCTACATCTTCAATCATCAAAAAATTTTTTCCAAAGGAGGCTGAAAATATACTCAGTGGTGGCGTGCTTGCCTCGCATGTGTGAAGTCTGGGTAATGGTAAGAAAAAAAAAAAGTATTATTAAAGCCCAGTGTAGTGCCCTGTGCCTTTAGTCGCAATACTAGGGAAGCTGAGGTGAGAGGATTGCTTGAGTCTAGGAGTTTGAGACCTGGTCAACATAGCAAGATCCCATCTCAAAGAAAATATATTATTAATGTCCATGTGAATTAATGTTTTACTACAATGAATATTTTTAAAATTCTCAGTTTTAACTTTTAATAGTTACTATCAATATATTGGCCCACCTAAACTTTTTTGTGGGGGGAGGTTTTCCGTAATTTTTGAGAGTGTAAAAGTACTCTGAGATCAAAAAGTTTGTACCACTGTTTTAGCCCAGTTGTTAAATTCCCGTCTTCAGTCCCACACGGTCAAATGCTGGTGTTGCTGGTTTAGTCTCAGTTTCTCTATGGGAAGGGAAATGCCTGACCTATTTGGTTGTTGTAGGGAGTTTGCACAGAGCCTGGAATATCCCAAACGTTCAAGAGCAAGCCATTCTTGTCAGTGTTTAAATTATCACCATTTCTATGTGTAAGTCATCATGTGAATAAGGAAAAAATTCGGCCCTTTTCTGAAATATTGGATATAAAGAAGACAGAGCTGGTTGTGGTGGCGGAGAACTGTAATTCTACTCACTAGGGAATCTCAGATAGGAGGATCAAAAGTTCAACCAGGGCAACCTAGCGAGACTATCTCAAAATAAAAAATGAAAAGGACCGTAGAACATCTCAGTGATGAGTGTCCCTGGGTTGAATCTCCAGTACCATAAAAATAATAATAACAATAAAAATTTTAAAACAATATAGACTTGTCCAGAGGTTAGGGTGATTATCAACTCAGCCCTGGCCTTTCAGGACTGTCTAGGTTTTAGCACTGTATCCAGGGAAGAATCTTGCATCCCAGAACATCCTTCAGTACTAGGAAAACTGGAACAATTTGTCCCTCTACAATAGATATCTACTTGGCAGAATGAACTGTGTATTATAATAGAATGGCAGGTAATGTGTCAGGAGGGAATAGTCTAAATGGGAGACCTAAAATGATATCTTAAAGGTGACATTTGAACCTTTCAGTATACTACTAAGATTTTTATGGGGTACACTATCAAAAGAAAGTACTTTGGCATTAAGAGTATGAACAAAGACCTTAAAGTGTGAAGAGCAAGATATGTTGTAAAGACAGAAAGCCGTTCACCAATTCTCCCTTCTCTCTCTGTCTCTGTCTCTCTGACTGTCTCAGCACTGTGCTTCTCTCCTTCAGAATACACATCACAATAATTCAGTATCTTTTGTTTATTTAATATTTTCAAACTTTTAGAGAACTAGATCTATTTTGTTGGGTCTTGCTTGGTAATGTGTATACAGGTTGATCGATAATCTCTGTCCAATGAATGAATACAAACAGCACATAAAGTCGAAACTCCAGAATGCTGTGTAGGTCAGAAGGACTCCTATGTGACAGTCATTTCAAAAACTATTCACAGTCTTTTCTTGTAATTTTTTTCAGGAATCAAACTCAGGACCTCACACTTGCCAGACAGGCACTGTGTTGCTAAGCTAAATTCCTAGCCCTTTGTTTGTAATTCTTTATATCTAAAAGAAAATACAGAATCACAAACCATTGTCCTAGGAAAATCCCCTTGCTTTCTTTCTCATCCACCCATCATATTTTCTCATACACTAGAGTCCTTAAAAAAAACTCCTCCCCAGGTGTGGTGGTGCATGCCTGTAATCCAAGCTACTCAGGAAGCTGAGGCAGGAGGATTGAAAGTTCAAGATCAGCCTAGGCAACTTAAGGAGACCCTGTCTCAAAATAAAAAAGTATAAAGGGCTGAGGATTTTAACTCAGTGCTCCCTGGACTCATTCTCCAGTACCAAGAAAACAGTGAAGAAAAAACAAACAGTGAAAACAAGACTACTCCTTGAGCCAGGCATGATAGTGCTCCTGTAGACCCAGTGCTCAGGAGCCTGAGGTAGGAAGATCATTTGAACCCAGCAATTTGAGACCAGTTCCCACAACACGGTGAGATCCTGAAACAAGACCGTGTCTCAACAACAACAAAAATCCCCTTTTTCTGTGACCTCCACCCTCCTCTAATGGCCTTTCTTCCCGCATCCCACTGTTCTCCCAGTTCTCCTTCACAAAGTCCCAAAGACAGCTGGTGAAGGTCACTTGTATCTCAGCACTCTGGGAGACTAAGGAAGGAGGATCCTTTGCAAGTTTGAGCCCAGCCTGGGTAACTTAGCAAGATTCTGGCTCAAAATGAAAAATATAAAAAGTATGGGGTTGGAACTCGGTGTGAGTCCCTGGGTTCAAGCTGCAATACCCTCAAAGCAAAAAAACAATCACAAAATACTAAAAATTGCTCTGGAGAGAAGGACTGCAGCTTGGAGGGCCAAAGGAGAAAGACTGCAAGCCAGGCCCTGGGGGAGGAAGAAGTAAAAAATGTTTTCTGTGTGTACTCATGCCAGCACATTGGATTACATGAAGAAATTAATTCATCTAACATACCATATACTTATTTGCCTATTGGCTGGAACTAGTAGGTGCTTAATGACTCTGCCAAATGAGTAATTAGCAAATATTTAGGCCTGGTATTACTTAGGGTTCATGGTAGGATGTAGTAAGAAGTACCCCTGGAAATGTCAGAAAGGGCTCTTTCACAGAGGGGCCCTGCATAGACATTGGGGTTGTGTCTTGGATAAGGCAGATACGGCTATAGATAGTCCAAAACCTTATCTGTCCACATGTAACTTGGTTGTCTGCTTCCTGGCAACACCAGCAGGATCACCTTTGTCTGAGCATTTCTGCAATTCTCCTCCATACTTATCTTTTGTACTTATCTAGTTTTCAAAATCTGCTTGCAATAGACTGCAGGTACAGAAAGCACTTCAGGTTTCCAGTCCATGGTGTTCGCTGTTCTCTCAATGTTTTCTTTTTTAAACATGAAAGGCATTTTGGGGAGAGGGAGCATTAGCACTTTCCCAGTTGCCTTCTCGGGCCCTTCCTTTCCATCTCCCACCTACACTGTGTACCACCCACACATGACACTGTCATCAAAAGTAGGCACTCAAATGCAAAATGGAGAGCTGGCTGGCTGCTTCTTCATTCTGGGTGCCTCTCAGATTCACAAGTAGTATGTTCTGCATCAGGCTGGGGACTACTGGTGGGGAGTTCTTTGTCAAATAGACTCCAACTGGCCAAACAGGACACAGGGCCCTGTCTTGCCCTTTTTTTTTTTTTCTCTCTTTTTTTTTTTTTTTTTTTTTGTCTTTTTCGGTTTTTTTTACTGGTACCGGAGATCGAACTCACGACTGCCTGTTTGCCATGCAGGCGCTTATGCCGCTGAGCTAAACCCCAGCCCCCTCTCTTATGTTCTTAAGACAGGATCGCTAACACACATTTCTTCCTGCCTTAGCCTCCAGAATGCTGGGATTATAGACATACACTGCCATACCTGGCATGTCATTTCAGAAGGTCACTCGCTAGCCAAGACACAGGAAGGCAAGACATAGCAGACCCTGAAATCCCGGGTTTGCTGGTCCTTATTAGAAGCTAGCCATGCAATTTGAATGCAATACTTTTTCTACAGAAGATTTCTCTTCTGTAGAATTTGGAGTTAGCTAAGACATCTGTCCAGGAACCTTGGAACCTCAGACTCCTATGAGCTCCACTTATAATTTCCCTCTTTATCAATCGGCAAAATAGTTATGAGTGTGAATATATGCTCAGCCTCCAGCTGTGTGTATTTGCTCCTCTGCTTGAGCTTTCCAAGCAAAACAGCATAAATGCAAAGAGCTCTGAGAGGATTTGGGAAGATGTTTCTTACTAGCAGACTTTTATCTGCTCCCAGTGTAGGTGCTAAGGACCCCCTCAAATCCTTGAGAAGTCCTCACCAATCTGTGGCTCTTAGATGCAGACAGGATGACACCATAGCTTTCCACTGCTACCAGGAGTAGGCCCCACCAAGCCATTCCCTCTCTTTTCTGAACTGTGATTCTTTTCACAATGTTTAAAACTCGCGCTTTGTAGCATAGCTTGAACATTTGCAAAGAACCTTGGGAACACTCTGACTTTCTCAGCTCTTTTGCCTGGCTGTTGTGGTAGATCGGTCGAGTGCCACCAAGCATCTCTCTCAGTGTCAGGGAGAACAATGCAGGTGAAAACAAAAGAGCTCCAAAAATAGAGCCATTTCTGAGTGGGTATCCTTGCACCGACAACATGCAAAAACAAACTGCCATTCCTCAGGGCCTTGTGCACACAAGACTCTATCCCTGAGCCGCACACTCCAGCCTGCCACCTTTTAACTTCAAAGTTTAAAGTTGAAACAGAGAACTCACAAAAGAAACTGGACAAAAGAATCCACTGAACTCTTGATGCAACAAATGACAACGTGAAATTTATCTGGGACTGCAGGCCTGGGTGGATACCCTGGTGCCTGGCGTGAGTCATTCCCTACCAGGTGAAGTGGTGAATAAGCTTCTGGATGGAGAGGCTTCCCAGCTCTGTATTTTAATATTTTCATTTCAAGAGACAACTGTAATTTGCATAATTGTACAAGGAGATAGCAAGGACATTGCTTAAGAAGATTGTCATTCAGGGTTCCACAGGGCACCGATGTTTGGTGTCATTATATTCCAGAGAGGAGGGGATCACCTTTGCAGTGCAGGAGCTCAGTTTTTCAGGGTGTCAGGTGTAAATGAGGTGGGTTTATGATACCCATAAACTGGAATGTTAACCTTAATTAGGCCAAAGATCTAATTTATGCAGTAGATCTAATCTTTCTCACCTTATTATTCATTCATTCATTTTTGGGACAGTATGTAGTTGCTATGTAGTTGGCTATGTGGGCCAGCCCTGAACTTATGGCAAACCTGCCTCAGCCTCCAAACTGCTAGGGTTACAGGCATACGCCACCATGCTGGTCTGTCATCTCATTTAAAAGCATACAGAGAAAACAGAATTGCTATCTGAAGATTCTATGAGTGTTTTCACTGTGTAGCTTAGAAGCCCAGGGGCTGGGGATAGCTCAATGCACAGAGGCTGCTCCCAGTGGAGGTGCTAGGGACCCCCTTCAAATCCTTGGGAAGTCCTCGCATGAGATCATGAGTTTGATTTTCAGTACCAAAAAAGAAGAAAATGCCAGTAGATCTGGTATCTGGTGAGTTTAGAAGCCCAGCTGTGCTTTTACTGGCTTTTTGACCTTTCAGTGTGCATGGAGTGTCCATTATATCTAACTATCTATCTATCCATCCATTTTTAGCTGATTTCTGTTACTTTTTTTGTTGCTAAGACAAAATACTTGATACTCAAAGTGAAAGGAGGAAAGCTTTATTGTAGCTTATAGTTTGTAGAGGCTTCACTTTATAGTTGGCCGCCTCCGAGGCAGGGTGGCATGGGAGAGAGGCATTGCACAGCAGAAACAGTTCATAATAGGCAGACGGCAGCAAAGCAGCGAAGTATAAAGCAGCAGCTTCTCTCCTTTATCCTTTCGAGGCTGCCTTTTGAGTGTCACTACCTCCACCCAGGGGGTGGCACCCTTAATCCAAGCGTCACACATCCTAGATCCAGCCAGCTCTGAAAAGTCCCACCTATGAGTGCATGAGACTTTGCAGGGGGGACATCTAGATACCAGCCATAACACCTGACACAGACATTAAAATATGATACATTATCTTGGGGCTGGGGATTTAGCTCAGCGGCGTAAGCGCCTGCCTTGCAAGCAGGCAGTCGTGAGTTTGATCCCTGGTACTGGTAAAAACGGAAAAAAAGACAAAAAAAAAAAAAAAAACGGAAAGAAAAATAAAAACTCTAGCAGCCACTATCCATTCTTTCCTTCCTCCAGGCTCCAGAAACTACTAATCTTTCTGTCTCAATGGACTTGCCTACTCTGAACATTTCATGTAAGTGGAATCATACAGTGTACAGTTTTGTACGACTAGATTCTTCTGTTTAGCATGTTTTTAAGGTTCATTCATCTTGTAGCAGGTTCCAGGATTTTATTCCTTTTTATAGCTGAATAATATTGCTTTGTATTAACACACCAGACTTGGCTTATGCTTTATCAGTTGACAGACATCTACATTGTTTCCAGACTTTGACTATTTCAAACAGATTATGAGGGGTTTTTTTGATGTAGGTTGTCATTTTTCTTGGAAATATACATACAGGTGGAATTGTTAGTTCATATTGTTTTCTTTTCTTTTTCTTTTTATCAGTATGGGGGATTGAACTCACAATCACACACTTGCAAGGCAGGCACTTATGCCACTGAGCTAAATCCCAAGCCCCTTTTTTTGTCTTTTTTGAGACAGAGTCTCACTATACAGTTCAGGTTGGCCTGGAGCTTACTTTGTAGCCCAGGCTGGTCTTGAACTCACAACGATCCTCCCATCTCAGCCTCCCGAGTGCCGGGATTACAGGCAAGAGCCACCACGCCCGGCTGTTAGTTCATATTGTTAACTCAATCTTTTTTCAGGAACTGTTAGGCTGTTTTCCAAAGCTGCCTCACCGTTTTACATTCCCACCTGCAAGGTATGAGAGTACTAATTTTTCCACTTCTCACCAATATTTGTTATTATCCTTCTCTTTGATTGCAGCCAACCAAGTGGATCTGAAATGGTTTTCTGATATCCTAGAACAGGGACTCCATTTATCTTTCTATTCTGTATCTCAGAATCTAGGACGGTGTCTGACACTTAACTAGATTATAATTATTTTGTTGATTAAAAAAGTGTTGAATGAACAAGTAAAGCAAAGCTAGTTGGATAAGTTGTCCTTGTGTGCTTATCTCTCCTAAGGTATCTATCCATTAAGGAATCTGGTAATCTGCACAGTACTTAACCACTCCTGGTAACACAGTCTTTTCTAGTTTTTCTTTAGATCACTCATTTGGATTTTAGATGTGCATTCAGGCCTTCATAGATACTTTCAGGCATTCATAGATAGTTTCTTAGATATTGGCCCATGTTTCTTCCTACCTTGATTTCTCTTTTCTTCTCTTTTTTCTTTTTTTTTGAGACAGGTTCCAGCTGTATTGTTCAGACTGGCCTTCAACTCACTATGGAGCCCAGGCTGGCCTCGAACACATGGCAATCTGTCTGCCTCAGCCTCCTCAGTGCTGGAATTATGGGCCTGTGCCACCTCTCCTGGATGCTACTTTGATTTCTTATACAAAACTCTCAACTTCCTTGTGGAAGGCTTTTTGCTCGCTCCTGAGCACTCCAAGCTTACAAATAACTGCCCTCTTGTTTCACTGGAACAATCAATATCTGTGACATGCCAGCCGTTCTCCTTTTGGTTTGCTTTTAATATTTCTTCTCCTAATTATTTGAGCACACTTAAGAGAGAGAAAGTCAGGCCTGGGAGTGAGTGAAGGCACTTAGCACTTGAAAACTACATGAATGTACGAAAGAATCAAGGTGACTGTGTGAGAAAGACAAGGGTTAAAGTGAGGAGAAATTCTTGTTGCAAAATGCAGTTTCACTCAAAAATATTTAGTGCTCATAGTGTCCTTGCATTTTGGTGTATATCGAAATATACAGTAAATAAAACAAAAGGTATACCTTGGATGAGAAATTTCTAAAGTCAGTTCTGGCTGCAGTATTCTGTTTCTATGCTTTTAGCTTAGGAGTTGACCCATTTCTCTCTCTCTCTCTCTCTCTCTCTCTCTCTCTCTCTCTCTCTTTCCTCTTTTTGGTCATTTTTTATTTTATTTTTTTTAACTTTTTTTTTATCGGCACCGGGGTTGGAACTCACAACTGCCTGCTTGTAACACAGGTACTTATGCCGCTGAGCTAAATCCCCAGCCCCTTTTTTGGTCATTTTGTGACAGGGTCTCGCTATGCAGTTCAAACTGGTCTTGAACTAACTCACTGTGTAGCTCAGGCTGGTCTTGAACTTGCAACGATCCTCCAGCCTCAGCTTCCCAGGTGGCTGGGATTACAGCCCGGCTCTCGACCTGTTTTCTTAAAATCCCAAATAGGAAGTTCTGATCAAATGTCAGCAAAGCTCCGGTTCACGAACTGCCCTACTGTACTGTTTTGCTTCCAAACACTCACTGCCTCCCCACTAAATGCTGTTTTCTGATTGGGGGCGGGGAGGCTCTGGGATGGGGAACTGGAAGAATGGACGGCACGTCCAGCAGAGGGTGCTATAGAGGCAAATTTGTGCCAGGAGGGGAGCTCGACCAGCGACCCTCAGAGCCAGGTGGTGATTTTTTCTTCTCACGTTTTCTTCCCACGTTTTGAACCATCGCCGCCTCTCTCCCCTATGTGGCGCCCCTTGAATAATTAGCCACTTTTTCTTCTGGCTTTAAGACGTCTCTCTCTTATAGCTCAGGCTTCCCAGACCACAGGCCAGACGAGGGCGGGCGGGGACCGGTCGGGCGTCACCGTCCAGGAGGCACCCTGGGGCGCCGAAGGGGTTAACCCGGCGGGGGGGAGGGGAGGGGAGCGAAGGGGGAGGGGGCGCGAGCCGCGCCTGCGCTCTGCCGCCCTCCATTGTCTCCACGGCGGCGAGGAGCGCCGGCGAGCGCTGCCCGGGACCGAGCGGGGCGGCGCGGCTGGCCGGGCCGGCGGTGGCTGGAGCGAGATCGCGACGCGACGCGACGCGACCGCCGCTTCCGGAGCTCCGCCTGTCCGTCCAGCGCAGCAGCCCGCCCGAGGCCTGGCGGGGTCCGGGCCGTCGTCGAGGGTCGCGGCGTCCTGAGGCGGGGAACGCGCCCGGCGCCCCCAGCTCCGCCGGCTCCCGTGGGGCGGGCGGCCTCCTCGGCGCCTCCCCGCGCCCGCCCGCCGGCTCCCTCCCTCCGTCCCTGCGGCTCCCCCGGCTTTCGGGCCCCGGGGGCGGCCTGTGGCGCGCGGCGCCCGCGCCGGACTGCGCCTCTTTGGACCTTGAGGGGAAACATGCGTTTGGCTTGGATCGTTTTAAATTCTTAGTTTGGGGTCCCCGCCCGCCTGGCTCTTTCGCCCCGCGGGTTTTCTGTATTTTTTCCCCCCTTTATTTCCTTTTCTTCCTCTCGGTCTCCTTTTTGACTCCCTCCCCCTTTATGCTAGCCCAGCTCTCCCCCGACTGCTGAGAAGTGGGGGAGGGTCTCGGCCTCCAGGTTCCTGCCCCATCGGGGCCCGGGCGAGCATGGGTGGCAAGCAGAGCACGGCGACCCGCTCCCGAGGCCCCTTCCCGGGGGTCTCCACCGATGACAGCGCCGTGCCCCCGCCGGGAGGGGCGCCCCACTTTGGGCACTACCGGACGGGCAGCGGGGCCATGGGGCTGCGTAGTCGCTCAGTCAGCTCGGTGGCGGGCATGGGCATGGACCCCAGCACGGCCGGCGGAGTGCCCTTTGGCCTCTACACCCCTGCCTCCCGGGGGACTGGCGACTCCGAAAGGGCGCCTGGCGGCGGAGGGTCTGCGTCCGACTCCACCTATGCCCACGGTAATGGTTACCAAGAGACGGGCGGCGGTCACCATAGAGACGGGATGCTGTACCTGGGCTCCCGAGCCTCGCTGGCGGATGCTCTACCTCTGCACATCGCACCCAGGTGGTTCAGCTCGCACAGTGGTGAGTCTACGGGTGGCGGAGACCTCGGAGGGTGGGGTGCAAGGGAGGGCACGCCAGGGCGCCTCAGGCCTCACGTGTGCTGAGGTTTGGGTCTGGAGCACACTCTTGTCTGCCTGTCCTTGGGTTCCCGATGCCAGAGGATGAATGGGATACCTCGTGTCTAGAAAAGAGGCTTTTCTCGAGGCTGCGGAGCCCGGCGTTTTGGGACTCCAAGGGTGTGCTCACTTGTGGATGGCAGATTCCGTAAAGCCTGCCCACTGGAGTCTCATTTATGGGCATCATTATCCTAAGAGAGGAGCTCTCATCTTCCTTACAGCGAGTCTTGTCACCGAAACGATGTGTCAACCTCACTTTTATGGGGCGGTGGGATTCAATTTGACCAGAAAGTGTCTCCCAAATAGCGTGAAAAGAAATAAAATTGGGGACGACTAGTGCTTGGGTGAAGGCTGTCTTGCTGGGAGAAGGGAGATGCCCAGTTTTGTCACCCTGCTGGAGATCTATTTGAATTGTTTAAAGTGGAGCAGGCAGCTGGCATAGACAGGTGTGGCCTGCTGTATAGAAGGCCTCCAGCTCTGGCTTTGCAGGACTTGGGTTTTGATCATGCAGAAGGCTTGGTTCAAGGACTCTCACATCCCACCATCTTTTTCTTCTGCTTTGTGCTAAGGGCTCTGCTCTTCTTGTGAATCTGCATCTTTTCCTAACCGAGAACCCAGCAAGGTGGGCTTGTTGGCACAGGACCGGGGAAGAGAAAGATTGAAAGAATCTGGATGAATTCATTTTGTAAACTTTGGTGACAGGCCAGCTAAAGGCTGAAGGGGAATTTCCCATGCTCTAGTGGGCAGGAAAGGCCTGGCAGGTGGTTTGAAGGAAAACAGGTCTGTCTGGCTATCCTGAGAAGGCAGGTCAGGCTTCTAAAAAACTGGCCAAAAGCGGGTGTGGGGCTGCTCTTTGCTAATTGGTAAGCTGAGTGAAAAAAGTACATACTCAGACTCTTTTGGGTGAGTTGGGAAATGTTAGGTATTGTATAGGAGAAATAATTTTTCCTGTCCTTAGGGTATTTTATGGGGAATTGCTGTTCTCTGAAAATAGCATAGGCTTTTTGTATTTCTCTGTTTTTTCCTGCAAAGTTTCCCTTTCTTTTTTGTTCTATAAACTTTAATTTGTGAAATAATTGGGGGGGGCATGATGACAAATTTAGTGTAGGACCTGAAAGTAGCTTTTGAATCATTATTAAAATGGCATTGAGGCCCAGAACAGTCCTCTAAATATGTTTGGAGTTTCTGTGATCTTTATAGCACTGTCCTGAAGAAGAGACACAGATTTGCCATTGGCACTTTCAGGCGTCTGATTAGCTTTAGGCGTCTTGAAATTAATCCTGCTAATGTAGTTCAGGCCAGAAAGTGTCAGCTGTTTTTGTGAAATGATTATGGTTTTTAAAAGAACTGTCATTAGTATCTGATTTTAAACTGAAAAGCACTGGAAAACATCTAAAATCATGGAATTTTGTGTGTAGCAAAACAAATGTAATAAAGATTTTCATGGAAGGGGATTCTCTTTTTGCTAAAATTTCTCAAGTCTGCCTCCTACTAGAAACTTCTTTATCTTTATCCCTCTACTAGGTTCCATGCTAGAGTTTTGAGCCTACAAAAGAGTTCCGAAATTGCATGCTCCTCATGTGCAAAAACTTAACCCACTAGCCATGAGGATACGGAAAAAGTTGGAGCTTGTCTGTCTTTTATGGAGGAGTGTCTAAAGTGTGTATATGTAAGGCTGCTTTTAATATTCTGGTAATAACATTCTGTATTGTATACGAGCATCGTGTCTTTTTCCAAAGCATTAAGCATACACTTGGCTCAACTCACCATATACCAGTAACATCTTGCAGTTAACCCCAAAATGTCTACAAATTCTCAAATTCCCTTTGTGGTGAGGTACCACTCTGATTGAGAAGCACTACTTTAGAGATGCATCCCCCGGCTCCCCCAAGTAATTAGCTTTTCCTCTGCAGTTCATTTGAGATGAGCCCTCATCTGCAGCTGTGGTTCTGTCTCACTCCATCAGCAGACCCTGGGATTTTCTGGGACATCCCCTTCTTTTGTTCATTGCTGTAAGAAAAGAAGTTCGTATCTACTTTAGAGCCTTTGACTCAGGTTTGAGCAGCTCTTGTAACCTTGGTAATATTCCAAGGGTAGGGATTTTAATGCATAATTGATAAGATACTTGGAAGTTGATGTGGTACTGTTGCTTGTGTTTTCAAGGTGTTTTGGGGACTCTTCATGGCACAGAAAGCAGTTGTTACTGAAATATGTGTAAACAGCAGGCTCAAGTTGCTTCCCAAAGTAGAATAAGGAAGGGTCCCAGTCTCAAATCCTGAATAACTGTGACCTTGGGCAAGATACACAGAAGCACTCTCTAGCCTCATGTTTGCTATTTTAAAAATAGACGTGGTAATTCTCAGCAGTGGCAGTCCACAAGGGTCCCTAGGGTTGGTCCCCAAGTCCTGTGAGATGATGCACTGCGGCCACATTTGTTTTCTGAGTTCCTGTGCTTCCCTGTGCTCTGACCCTGCACATCCTGTTCCCCATGGTGGGAATGCTTTTCCTTCCATTCTTCACACGGATGGCTTCTTTGGATCCTTTAGGCTTAAATGAAAATTTCCCTCGGAGATCAGTTTTTAAACACTGGCCCATCCTTAAAAACTGGTCTATCCTAGTGGTATGGTGGTGCAAGTTGTAACCCCAGCTACTTGGGAGTCTGAGTCAGGAAGATTGGTAGTTCAAGGTTAGCCAGAGTAGTTTAGTGAGACCCTGTCTCAAAATAAAAAGGGCTGAGGATGTAGCTCAGTGATAGTGTCCTAGGTTTAATTTTCTTTTTTCTTTTTCTTTTTTTTAAAAATCAGTACCAAGTATTGAACTCACGACCACCTGCTTACAAGGCAGGCGCTTATGCTGCTGAGCTAAATCCCTAGCCCCATAGGTTTAATTTTCAATACTGCAAACAATATCGCTAATAACAAAACCATTGGTGTAGCAGTCAGTACTGGAAAGAATCTTAGGAAAGGCCATTTTGTTGTTGTTGTTTTCTTGGTGTGTTAACAACTTCAACTTTTTTTATTTTTAATTTTTTTACTGGTACCGGGGATGGAACTCCCGACCATGTGCTTGAAAGGCAGGTGTTTATGCCACTGAGCTAAATCCCCAGCCCCAATCGTTTTTATTTTGAGATAGGGTCTCACTGAGTTGCCCAGACTGACCTTGAACTCGAGTTTCTCTGGCATCAGCCTTTTGTATGCCTGGAATTATTGGCATGGACCAGCACACCCAGTGTGCTTTAGTTTAGTTTAGTTTTTTTTTTTTTTTTTTTCTTCAGTCTTTTGAGACAGGGTCTTGCTGTGCAGTTTAGGTTGGTCTTGAGCTCACTTTGTAGCCCAGGCTGATCTCGACCTTGCAGCAATTCTCCTACCTCAGCCTCCTGAGTGCTAGGATTACAGGCATGTACCACCACACTGGCTAATAGTTTTTAACATACTTGGTAAGTGTTTTACTTATCAGTTTCCTTTTTTTGCTTACATTTTGACTACATTCTAAGCTCCATGAGCAGGATTGTCTTTTCATCCCTGCTGTAACTCTTCCACTATGCCTTGCTACCTAGTACAGGCATTTCCCAGTGTGAATTTGAGTGGTTTATGTCCATCATCTCATCATCTTTAGTAAGCTATTATTTCCTTTTCTGTGAGGAAGCGAGTTTAGGGGGAGACTAAGGAATCCACTTAAGATCAGACAGCTAGTAAGTTTTAGGTAGCAGAAGTGGGACTGGAGATGCGGGTTTGTAATCCCAGTACTTGGGAGGCAGAGGCAGGAGGACTACCATGAGCTCCAGGCCTGCCTGGGCTACATAGTGAGTTCAGGGCCAACCTGAATTGTATAGCACTACTTACCGATGTAGCTCCCGAGTGGAAAGATGCTGGTGCTGTCTGATGTCACCTGTGTGGTGGTCTGTGGATCACGGTGACTTCACAGAGGAGAGCTGCCTTCCTAAGCAGCTAGGGTACCCTCTTGTTACTGTGCAAGTGCCACTTCTGTTATAAGGCGACATTGGCAGCACCTTCTGGTTGGCTGCTCTTCTGGAGGGCTGGACATTCTTTTGTTGTTGTCCTGTACGTCTCAGAATGGGGGTGTCCAGATGTGGGGTGAAAACATGGAAGATCCATCATGTTGGAATGGTTGCTTTCTGGGTCCTACTATAAAATGGCTGTTCACTGATGGTTTCACTGTGGTTTTTAGTCTTGTGTGTGTGTGTGTGTGTGTGTGTGTGTGTGTGTACATGTCCACATTCAGAAATGCCAAGCTGTTCACTGTTGTCACCAAGCCATCACTCAAATCTGAGCAGAGGTAACTTTTGATAAGTCTCTGAACATGCTAGCAGGATGTCTTCCAGGTTCTATTTGGCTGCCACAATAGGGTTCTCAAGTGATTTAATTTTCTCTATTCTTAACTAATGAGAGAGTTGCCAGCTCTGTTGAAATGGATCAGAAAGCCTCTTTGTCTGCCACTGTAGGTGTGCGAGAGGTAATGGGCCTTTATATGGTTTCCACAGAAGGAAAAGCATTCTGTGGTTTCCAAAAAGCATGGTGTGGACCCTATACTGCAAAAGTTCTAAATGAGGACTTCTGTGTGTGTGTGTGTGTGTATGCATACACGCATGTGTGGGTGTTGTATTTTATTTTCTTAGACAGGGTCTCACTATGTAGGACAGGCTGGCCTTGAGTTTGTAATCCTCCTGCTAGAGTGTGTGGATTACAGGTATTTGCCACCATGCCCAGCTAAGACTTTTTTTTCTTTTTTCTTTTTTTTTTTTCCCAGCTAAGACTTTTAAGGCAGAATTTTTAATTTTCTATTACCAAGAGGGTTTACTTTACCTTGAAGTATAAGTAATTTCTTGAGGTTTGCAGTTAGCTATTCCTTATGAGGCTTGAAAGGCACTGCAAGCAGCAATGGTTCAGATCTTAAGTGTTTGTTTTATGGAATGTGTACATGCAGAGACTGACTCCAAATGTGTCACAGGGAACACTCTAGGCCAGGTCACTCTTACCAAAGAAAGAGAGCTCTAGTTCCTTTTGAGAGAAAGAGTATGTTTTGTATTTTTACAAGTGTGATATTCAACCCAAGCTTATTTGGCACCAAAATTTTAATGCAGTTAGTTACAGAACTAAACCTCACTTGTGCCAGTGGCAAAATTGGAAAAAACTTTCTAGAGCACATGTAGTGGCCTAAATGGGACATTGGTCTTGCTCCTGCTAACCTTTTAGAAGGGGTGTTTAAAAAAATAAAAAAGAAAGGGTGTTTTGAGCCTGGGGATATAGCTCAGTGGCGCAAGTGCCTGCCTGGCAAGTGCAAGGTCCTGAGTTAGAATCTCAGTACAAAAAGGGCGGGGGGCGTTTTTAACAATAGTATGTTACTATTCAACTTAGCCCAAAACCTAAAGCCAACAGTCTTTTAGAATGATTGATACGTATACATTTCTGTTTCTTTTCCAAGTTTTGCCATGGCCCAGTCTGTGTCAGGTGGTTTTGTAGCACTGTGGATATAGACTTGACAAGAGGGACTCACAGAGATTTGGCACCTTTCACTTCAAATTTTAATTGCTCATTAAGACACAGGTTATCTTTGGATCCAATAGACTGGTTTTTGTTTTTGTACCATTTAAATAAGGGGTGAGTGGTGGCCCAAAGATTGACCTTCAAGTATAGAGCAAATAAAGAACCAAGTTTAACTTTAAGGAGGCAGCTGAGAGGAGTTTCTGGGCTGATAAGACTGTTTACCCTGAGCTCTGTCTGGTTTTGCTAGTCTAGGATTACCACCTTCATCTGTTGGGAGGCAAGAGAGAGGGAGAATTCACAGGATCCTATGAACTCTAAAGTTAGGGGAGGCATGATAAGAATTTATAGTGTTCTTGGATGTGCAACAAGAGGCAGGTTCAAATGAGCTTTCTTGATTTCTGTGAATGATTCCAAAGCATCCTTAAATTTTACTGTGCTCCATGTTCTCTGGGGAGTTCTCAGTAACAGTGAATGATTCCCAGCATTCAGTAGAGCTGAGGACAGACCCCAGAATCTGAATTTGAAACAAAAGATTCTGAAAGTATGGTCAGAAGAGTGTCAGTCTCAAAAACTCAGCTTTTCTGGGATTTAGTTTTTCTCTTTCAAAATGGAGAAAGAGCTCTGAATGCTGTTTTTGGTATTTTCATTAGTGCTGTTTTCAGTGTTACTAAACTAGTGATGTATTTCCTGGGCAGGATCCATACAAACCTTTTTCTCTGCGGCGTCCAGGGGGTAGGTTCAGCCAGCAAGCACATTCTTAATTATTTAGTGGCTTTCTTTTACGTGGAACTAAACATTTTTCAGCGACCTTAGAGGTATAATCCAATCTGCCTTGGCCCTGAGCGTTGAAGTTGCTTTGAACAGAAGGTACTGTGATTGTGGCACTGTCCCCTTCCCTTCTGTGCTTGTCTTCCTTCTTGATTTTTCTTCTAAGGCCCAGCTGCCTTTGGCTGCCTGTGCTTTTGAAGGACTGACTGAATTTTGTCCCCTTTCATGCTGGCCTTTCCAGGCAGCTAGATAACTAACTCAGGATGAATCAGAACAAAGTAGACGGAATTCCTATTTTCCTTTTCTCTCTGCTTGTGTAGAGACCTGTGGAGCTAAGACATTGGTTTATTCAGTTGCTATTTACTGAGGGCCTGTAGTATGCCAGGATCTATTGTAGGTGTTGGGAGTATATATATTTATTGTAAAAATGATTGACATTGCTGTTCTTCCCAAAAATCTTTGCTTTCTCCTTAAGAGTCTGTATATTACAGCTGGTAGACAGTGATGGTGAATCTTGTAGAACTTTCAGTAATACTGAACAGTTGGCTGTGGCATGCATGCCATAGGTTCAACACCACTGTTGTATCTTTATGAGTTTTTCTGTCCTGCCCTGTCCCCCCCGCCCCTCCCTGCCCAGTCTTTATTGAGACAGGGTTTCACTATGCAGTTCAGGCTGGCCTTGAGCTCCCAATGATCCTCCTGCTTCAGCCTCCCAAGTACTGGGATTGCAGACTTGTCCTGCCACGTCCGGCTTCTTTTTCTGTTGAATGCACAAATTCAGGTGTTTGTCATGAGGCTGCTATGTGGTGTGTTTCTTCTCTACCCTTCAGTCACACTTTGTTTTTTCCTTAAACTCTATTTCTGGGCTGGGGCAAGTGGCCTTTTTTTTTTTTTTTTTTTTTTTTGTTATTCCAATCGAGTACCTACTAAGAAATTTCTCATATGCCAGCATAAAAAATCCTTTTGAGATTGGGCCTGGTGGTACACACCTGTAATCCCCACACTCAGGAGGTGGAAGCAGGAAGATTGCTGTGAGTTTTGAGACCAACCTAGGCTACATAAGTAAGTTGAAGGCCAGCCTAAACTGCGTAGTGAAACCCTGTCTCAAAAAGACATAGAGAGAGCGAAGAGAAAAGGATCCTCTGTCTTCTCAATCACAGTATCAAAAGATCTGTTTTTCAAACTCTTGGTGTTCATCCTTTGACTTTAGTATCTCTGTCATCCCTAGAGCCACTTTTCTTTCTGGTCATTGAACACCGTTTTCTAGAAGCATGATTCACCACTTTTTAAAATCGGTCTTTGTAAAATTTATCCCAGGCTTCAAAGTACCCATAGGGAAATTTCCTCTTTGATGTTTTTAACTGTAGGTCTCTGAGCTCTACAACACTGGCATTTCCGAATGGGGAGTAGAGGCATTGTTTGTTTTGTGAGGCAGGATCTTGCTCTGTAGTTCAGGCTAGCCTTGAACCTGCTATGTAGCCCAAACTGGTTTTGAATTCACAGCAGTCCTTCTGCCTCAGCCTCCTGAGTGCTGGGATCACAGGCATGCGCCACCTCACCTGATCCCATTTGTTTTTTAGTGTGGTAAAATACATGTACTATCTCCTCCCTGTTTTATTTTTTTACTTCTTAAATTGGTTATACAGAGTAGTAGGTTTCATGTGGGCTGTTTTTACATATACATAACATGCTTTGGGCATTTTTTCCTCTCATCATCCCTCTTACCCTGCCTTCCCCCTAGTTTCATGTTGGAGGATTTTAATGTTTACGTTTGCTCATATCTATTTCCCCTATGACCACCCCCTATATCCCCTTCCCTTTTCCCTTATCTAATGGTCTCCTGCTTGTCCTCTTGTTTAGATTATACTTTTTGTGGGGATCATGTAATGTTTGTCATACTCCATTCTGTATATGTACCCTATTATCTTTATCCATATGGTTTCATGTCCTGTGTGCCACAGTAAAGATGAGTATTCAGGGGTATATACTGTATATACTTACGTATATACTGATTTTAACTGCTTTGTATACCGGCGAGTGGTATAGCTATGTCAAATGGTAGATTTCGTATTAGTTTTTTTGAGGCACTGCCATACTGGTTTCTATAGTGGCTATACTAATGTGCATTTCTGCCATCACTCACGCCTCCCCCATCCTTACCAGTATTTATTGTTTTTGTATTCTTCATCAGAGCCATTCTGACTAGGATGAGATGGAATCTCAGTGTAGTTTTGATTTGCATTTCCTTAGTGATTAAAGATGTTGAGTATTTTGTCATGTCCTTGTTGACCATTGGTTCTTCTTTTGAGAAGTATCTGTTCAATTCATTTGCCCCCTTTTTTTGTTTTTTGAGACAAGGTTTGCTAAATTGCCTGGGTTGGCCTGGAATTTGTAATCCTCCTGCTTCAGCCTCCCAAGGGCTGGGGTCATAGATGTGTGCTGTCACACTCAATTCTGTCCTCACCATTTTGAAATGTACAATTAAAGCTGAGCATGATGGTACCTTCCAAAAAGTTTAATTAATGCTGAGTGTGGTGCTACATTCCTACAATCTCAGGTACTTGGGAGACCAAGGCAGGATCACAAGTTTGAGGCCACATTGGGTAGTTTTGCAAAAGGCTGTCTCAAAATAAAATATAAAAGGAGCTGGAAATGTAGCTCAGTGGTAGAGCACTTGCTTTTGTATGCATAAGGCTCTGAGTTCAATTCCAGGTACTTCAAAAACAAAACAAAACTATGATTAAGTCATTATTCACTAAAAGCTGTTCTGAAAATATTGTTTTTCTGTACTGTATTATTTAGTATCAGTCTGTTAAGTCAGAGTTGTTTTGTTACCATGTGGGAAAAACTGAAATCTGGAGTTACTCAAATATCTGGGACAGAGCTAGAAGAATTTACTATCTCATATCCCAGCTGGAATGGTCATTTTGCCACATTTCTCTGCTCTTTGGAGATCTTTTTTGTTTACTTCCATCTCAACCTTTTTTCCTGCTGACAAAGGTAACTGTCCTTAAAGAGAGCTGTTAGGATTGTTTTATCCTGATGCCTAAGGATTCTGGGAATCCTAACAAGGATTTGAAAGAGCCCTTGGGATCCTGAACAAATTAACTTTCTATAATAATTGCTTTATACCACTTAGATAATTTATGTATCTAAGGTATAAAACCTTCTAAGCTAGCTTTTCAAAAAAACTTTTTTTTTTTTTTGGACATGAGACTAGAACCTAGGGTCTTACTCTCCTATGAAGTGGTTGATACTTGGCATGCTAGCCAAATGCTCTACCACTGAGCTCTATCACCAGCCCTTTTTAAACATTTTTATGTTGGACAGGGTCTTGCTAAGTTGCCCAGACTAGTCTTGAACTTGAGATCCTCTGACCCTCCTCCTTCAGTGTCCTGAGAAGCTGAGAGTTACAGGTATGTGCTGTGTCCAACTTCAAAAAACTTGAACACTGTTTACTACTACAGTATAACAAGCACCCCAATACCTGTGTGTACTGTAGATTATAGATTATCAGATTTCTTTAGCTGTGGTCAGGTGAAACATTCATACCACTGAAGCCAGTTACCTTGGAGAGCTGTAGGAGAGTCTTGAGACCTGCAGTGAGGCTGACTTGCAAGCTATCTGTCTTCTGTTTTAATAGCTGACGAGCCCAGTCATGTTGGCCGTGTTAGTCCATTTCCTAATTCCTCTCTCAGAGGCCAAATGCAACACAGAAAGTTAAGTGAATCTAAACGTTTCCATTGTTTTGAGGTATAGGACTTTCCTATTGAAGTGGCAGACCTTTGAGAAATACTATTGTGAGCTGTTCTATTTTGCTGCAGTTTGGAAAACCTTTGGATTTCTCTACTGAAATTTGTTTGGAAAAAAAAATCTTTTAATGAAACAGTGTGAGTCACAAAGCAGCCACCCCTTCTCATAAATAGCACTTCTCAGTAGGGGAATTTTTTTGGTAGCTGTTGCGGGAGGGACTTGAGTAGGCTGGGGATGATACATCCCTCGGTGGAGCATTACCAGAGGCTGCCGAGTCAGAAGCCTGGTGCATTCTGTGCCGACCCCAGTCCTGAATTCGAAGTGCAGGATGGTGGAACGAAGTAGAGAAGCTCATCTCAGTGAATGGCTGCGGGAGTGTGAACCATGAGATCATGAGATTGGAGCGTCAACATTCAAAATGTTTTAATGTTGCAGTATAAATAGATCAAGAACTGGAGCAGAGGGTCAGGAGGCCAGAAGCCATTTACAGGCAGAACATCAGCTTTCGGGGTTGTGGGATAGTTTAAAGGTCATGAGCAGTTTCTTCCCCTCACTGTCTGTGCCTCCTTTTCCCATATGGTGAAGGGGCAGCATGCACTTGGCACTGACTGTGACCCTAACTTTACGGAGTGAGTTTATTCCAGCTCATCTTAAGATTTCAGGTCTAAAATACATAGGATGGTGCCATGCAGAATAAACACACTGTCCAGTCACTGGTGGGATAATGAGCAGGAAATAGTTCTAGACATACGAAGAGTTTAGAACGAGCCAAGGTTATGATATCAGCATCCAAATCACCTACTACAAGCCTTTTTGCCAACCCAAACCTGAATTTTAACTGTTGTCAGCTTTATTGATTTGTAATTCTTCTTCGGGACTCATGTCTAAATCACTATTTTATGTAAGCTACAGATAAAGTAACGTCTGAAAGGTTTTCACAACTCTGCTAAGATTCGAAAAGCCACGTCTGTCTTTCCTTCCATGTTTTCCTGACTTTGTACTTTTCTTCAAAGCCTTTTGCCAGTTCTGAGTCTCCAGAGGTCTGTAAAGGAGAAGCAGGAAGTCAGTGTTTGATGCATAAGAGCCAGCAACAGCTAATAGAGAAAAGGGCACAAGCACAACACCAGGAGGGAGAATTGTAGGCCCTGAGGGTACCAGGCCTGTAGAATCACAGATACTGCATATCATTCAGCAGTGACCTTTACCAATTCCTTCAATAAAGAACAAGCAACAGGAATCTCTGTTGAAAGACCAGTTTTTCTAAGGTTACATAGCAGAAAGTTAAACATTTTTATATAACAGCATCATTGTACAGTATGTTACACCCAAAGAGTTGAAAATGTTAAAGTAGAAAGTGATGATCACTTTTGTTAAGAAGCAGGAATTACTTCCCTATCTCTGTTTTATGTGAGGCTTTTCTGAGTGCATCTACAGGACCCAGGCTGGAGCCTGATGCTTCCTTTTCCTGTTCACTGTTAGTAATGCGCTCTATATAAAGTTTGAGTCCCGTGATTGCTGAGTGGAAAAGAACAGGGGTTTGTGCTGTTTCAATTTTGGTTTCACTGGTACATTTCAGGAAATCAGATAGTGGTGTGACTCTGAATAAGAACTCTTTGGTGTCTGGAATGTTTACTAAAAATGAACTATTTTAGGAATTTAAAAGAGGTAATATTCTTACTTACCAGGCAGATGAATAACTAAAACATTACAGATACATTCCTGTTTTCTCCATCTTTCTTAAAAGTACCCACTGCTTTGACTTTCCTTTTTTTGGAAACAGGGTCTTGCCATGTAGTTCAGGCTGGCCTTGAACTTGAAACAATCCTCTTGTCTTAGCCTCTCAAGTGCTGGGATTACTGGCATGTGCCACCATGCCCGGCTGTTTATCCTCCTATGGATGTTCACATTTTTCTACATGTATCTGTTTGAAATATTTGATTTACCTGTTTAATTTCATATAAAGTTCATGTAAACTATATCATCTCTCTGTCCTTTCATATTTGTATATGATGTATATTGCAAAACAGATTTCAGATATCTATCTGCTTTTACTCCTTAATGGAATGATACATTTATTTCACTGCTATACTCAGTTGTATGATTTTACCACAATTATTACCATCCATTGTTCCTTCTTTTACAAGTAGACATTAAAGTTTTTTTTCACTTGCCTCAGAATTTTTTTTTTTTGAGACAGGGTCTTGCTTTGTGGTTCAGGCTGGCCTTGAGCCCACTGTGGAGCCCAGGCTGGCCTCAGACTCAGTGAGCCTCTGCCTCAGCCTCCTGAGTGCTGAGATTAGAGGCGCATGCCACCGCACCTGGCCTAGAATTCTTCTCCATGTTTCTGTACATACTTTTAGGACACATTCTTAGTCATGACATAGTTGGGTCACATGTGTATGTGTGTATATATTCAACTCTTAATTAGATGTTGCTCTATTTACAGTCCCCAAATGGCATATTTTCCTTGTTTATGTCTTTGTTAAAACTTGGTATTGTCATACTTTAATTTTTGGCAAGTTCTAGTGGGTGGGGATGGCATATCCTTGTGATTTTGTTATTTATGTACTTGATATATTATGTTTATATGTAATTAATATATTAATGCTTATATTTAACCATTGTTTCATCTTCTGTGAAATAAATGCTTGTTTATGTCTTACCTATGTTTATTTGGGTGATTGCTCCTTATCTCACTGGTTTACATGAGTTCATATTTTTGCTTTATTTTCTTTCTGGTTTTGATATGTAGTGTGGAAACATATTCTAGTTTATGGTTGAGCTCTCTTAATCTCTTGTATTTTCCTGTGGTTAACTGAGTGTTAACATGATTGATTGGTGTTTTCTCTTATAGCTTACGCATTTGTGTGTTAAATGTTTTCTTTCCTTGAGATCATAAAGATATCATTTTCTTCTAAAAGTTTTTAGATTTGCCTTTCATATTCAAATATTAAATGTTTTGAATGGGGTAAGATAGGAATAGAATTTCCTTTTTCCATATGAATAAACAGCTCTCCCAGCAGCCTGTTAGGAAGAAAGTCTTTTCCCTACTCACGTGTAGAGCCATTTTTATCCTGTGTCGAGTTTCCTTGCACGCATATTTGTTGCTGCACTTTTTGTTCTGTCACATTGGTCAGTTTGTCTGACCATGTGCTAATAACATACTTTCTTCGTTGCTGTAGTTTTGTAGTAGGCATTGCTGTGCAGAAGAGTACTTTCCTTCATCGAATTGGATTCTTTCTGAAAATTGTGTTGGCTAAATGAAACTTTTAGAGGACAAATAAAGGACTCTAGATAGGATCAACAAAATGAAGTACAGGGTAGCAGGAACTGCTCTGTTTATCGCCGGTATTCTTTCTTAATGACAGGACATCTGGCAGACCCACCCTAATGGGCAGTTTCACATTTTCCCCTACTATGTTACACAAACAATACCATTTCCCTGGGTCTTTGTATTGCAAACAACAGAATAAACAGTTGTTTGTTACAGACAACAATAAAAACTACTTAGCTGTTTTGGCACTTAATGATTTCAAATAAATTTTAGAATCAGCTTTGCTAATTTCTGTAAGGAAAAAGCTGTTAGGATGTTTATTGGAATTACATTGAATTTATCACTTGCCATCTCTATAAAATTGTCTATACATGAATCTAATATAAGTGGCTTTATAGATACAAGAATACACTTTCTTTTTTTTTTGTATGGGGATCGAACTTTCAACTTCAAGCTTGTCAGCCAGGTGCTTATGCTGCTAAACCCTCAGCAAGAATATACTTTTTTTTGTACTTTTATTTAGATTTTTAAAATCTTTTGAAGTAATTTCAGACTTACTGAAAAGTTGCACAACTTCTACAAATATGAATTACATATCTTTTGTTAGAATACTCAGATGTTATCAGAAAGACACATAGTTGGCATTTACTAATTTCTTGGCTCTGCTCAGCAGGTTAAGATCTTAATAAATGAAACTCTTCAAGTCTGAGAAGCATGCATTGGCTTGCTCTCCATAATGCAACAGCCATGTGATCTTCAAAGTGGCATGGGGTCCAAAGGGGTGGTTAGCCTAAGTACTGAGGTTTCCTTTAATCAGAGTTGATCTGTATCCCTATCTGAACCCAAATAGGGTAGGTGCTCTGATCCGTTCTTTTGAGAGTGGGCTTTTTACCTCTCTGAGGAGGGTTTCTCAGACAGCTGCAGGGTTTCTTCAGATCCGCACGTTAGGGCAGTGTGCCACTGGCCTTCTGCAAGCCAGAGATGCTGTCCTTGGAAGAGGCAAATCATCTTTTTTTGAGAGAGACAATGTGGGCTAGTGGTTAGGGTTGCAGTTTTGGTGCCTCCACTGCCTTAGTTGTAGACACCAGTGTTACTGATTTTTAGTTTTGAAATCTTGGGGAAATAAAGGATAACCTGACAACCTTGTGCTTAACTTCTTTACCAATAAAGTATAGCTAATAATAAATCATATATATTTACTGTTACATGAATTAAATGAGTTTATAGGCATATCCATGTAGCTTAAAAAGGTAGTAAGCAGGTAGTAAGTAACCAGTAATTATAGACTTGTAATATTTAATATTGTTGGACAAAGTTTTATAATTTTATTTTTAAATCTTTAATCTTCTTGTTGTATCTATCACTAGACATCCTATAGTTTTTTGGCTATTATTGTAAGTAGCTTTTTACTATTTTCATAATTATTTCAGGGTTCTTATATAATCACAGACTTATTGACCTCTTATAGCTCTAACAGTTTATTTTTTTTTTGGTAGTCTTGGGTATCAAACCTAGGACCTTGTGCATGGTAGGCAGGAATTCTACCACTGAGCTACATCCCCAGCCCAGGTCTAATAATTTGAATGAGAAGCATCATCATAAAAATTCATGCAAATCACATCCTCTAGAAAAGATGACTTTCATTTTCTTTTTTCTAATCCTTTTATGTGTCTCTTCTCTTTCTTTCTGATTTCTAGTCAGGGATGGTGACACAGGACTAAAAATTCAAGAGGCTGAGGCAGGAGGATTGGCATTTAGGGCCAACCTGGGATACATAATGAGATTTTCTCTCATACCAAAACAAAAAACAAAGGTAGTCCCAGGTACTCTTTGAGACTGATGTGGAGGGATCACAAGTTTGAGACTAGCCTGGGCAACATAGTAAGGCCATATGGCTGCAGATCCCCTTTGTAGTCCCCACTGACCCCCACCTCATGCTGGTTGGTTCCTTCAGTAAAAAGTGTATTAGAATGGGAATCTTTATTTTCTCCCAATCTTAACAGGAATGTTTCCTTCATTAGAAGTATTGTATATGGTTTTCCATGGATGACCTTTTTTTTTTTTTTTTTAAATGTACCAGGGATCAAACTCATGACCTTGAACTTTGCAGGCAGGTGCTTATACTACTGAGCTAAGTCCCTGGTCCACAAGTAGGTGTTTTAGCAGATGTTTCTCTGCATTTATTTAGATAATCATATAGTATTTTATTTCATTTGTAAAGGAACTGAATTATATTAATAGATTTTTTAAAATGTTAAAGTACCCTTATATGCTTGAAATAAACTATTTCACTTTTTTTCCCCTTTCTATACTGAGGATAGAACCCAGTTGTCTTGTGCGTGTGGACAAGAACTCTACCAGTGAGCTATACCCCCAGCACTTTTGTATTTTTTGGGACAAGGTCTTGTTGAATTGTCCAGACTGACCTAGAACTTGATTCTTTGTACCTCAGCCTCCTGGATAGCAGGGATTATAGGCATGTGCCGCTGCTCCTGTCTCTTGTCTCTTCTCTCTCCTCTCTTCCTTCTCCTCTCCTCTCCTCTCCTCTCCTCTCCCCTCCCCTCCCCTCCCCTCCCCTCCCCTCCCCTCCCCTCCCCTCCCCTCCCTTCCCCTCTCCTCCCTTTCCCTCCCCATCCCCTTTCCTTCCTAACATTTAATAAGTTAATATTCTGTCCCTGTCTCTCTTTTTGTTTTTTTCTGCAACATGATCTTGTTATGCAGTTCAGCCTGGTCTTAAACTCCCTGTGGAGCGCAGGCTGGCCTTGAATTTGGGATAATCTTCCTGCCTCAGCCTCATGAGTGCTGGGATTACAGGTATATGCCACCAGGCCGGTTTAGTAATTCTCTTTTTGGGGCAGGGATTTAGCTCAGCGGTGTAAGCACCTGCATGGCATGTACAAGGTCATGAGTTTGATCCTCCCTACCAAAAGAAAAAAAAAAAATTTCTCTTTTGGATGTCTGGACATGTTATGAAACTTTACTCATAATTTTGTTTTTAATACTATCTTTTTTTCCCTCTTGTTATTAAGATTAATGTAGCCTTTCAAAAAAAAGGAGCTGAGAAATGCATGTTAGTTCTATTCTAGAAGAATTTGAATAAGGGCATATTAGTGTTCTGGCTGCACACAGATGGCACACTCAGAGAGTAATTGAATCAGGTTTAATGAAGAGACAGTTTACAAGGTGTGGGCAGGCTGAAAGGAGCTTGCCGTGGGTGATGGGTGGAACCAGTGCCACAGTGGAAAGCTGTTACCACCTCCTAGATCTGAGGGTGAGGGAAGGAGTTGTTTTCAAACCTGGGGAGAATTGTAAACCGAAAGAGATGTCATACAGGGGCATAGGCTTACATTGAAGAATAAATTCATTGTATTTGGCGTGCAGTAAAACAAAAAAGAAAAAAATCCTGGCCATGCACAAAGGGAGCCAGATAATAAATACCCCACCTTTGCACCATCATGTTTGCTGCTGGTGCTTTGCATTGGCCAAAGCCAACAGGAGTTTAGGAGGCAGAAACCTTGTCCAGAATTGTTAGCCTCATGACTGCAAAACACAATGGAGAGTGGGTCTGGACAGGCCAAGCTGAGACGGGAGAAGTGATACTTTGAAAATTTGATACAACTCCCTTGTACATTTTCCTATAACATCATTTGTTCGTGGAATTTTTTTGGTTGAGTGAGTAGGTTTTTATCTGATTCAAGTTCTTTTATATTATTGGCCCAAGGATGTTTTCTTTTTCTTCTTCTCCTCTCCTCCTCCTCCTTCCTTTTTTCTTTCTTTCCTTTTTCCGCAGTACTGAACCTAGGGGCTAGGTGCTAGACAAGCACTCTTCCCTGAGCAATGTACCCAGCCCCTGTGTCAGTTTGATAAGGCAGTCTCTGTGTCTATTATGTTCCCATTTTCATTCCTTATTTGTTTATATATTTTCTTTTTTATTCTTGTTCAGTCTTGCCAGAGGTATATTTTATTAGTTTATTTTCAGAAGACTAGTGATTGAGGTGGGCCTGGTGGTGTATACCTGTAACCCTAGTACTGGGAGACTTGAGACTGGAGGATTCAGAGTTGGAAACCAGCTTGGGCTGTGTGGTGAGTTCAAGGCTGGCCTGGACTACTAGATAACGAGACTATGTCTAAAAAAGAAAATAAACAAAAACCAAAAAAACTAAAAGAACAACACCAAAAGGACTAGTTTTTTATTTTGCTGATTATCCTTTTTGTCTAATTCATTGCTTTCTACTTTTAAGTGTATTTTATCTTTCCTTCTACTTTTCTTACTCTATTTTTCTGTTGTCTGGCTTTGCCTGTGTGGCTTTGCTCTAGAATTTCCCTTTAAGTTCTTCTTTGTCTAGATCTCATGATTTATGATCTGTGGTGTTTTCCTTATCATTTAGCTCTAAGTAAGTTTTAGTTTCTGTTATTATTTGTTCTTTGAGTCATGAGTTATATACCATTGTACTTTTGAGTTTTAAAAAATTTTGAAGTTGGCTTCTAACTTAATTGCACCACATATAGTCACAGAATAGTTTGAGTGACATTGTGTGGTTTTTATTGATACTTCACTTGTGCTTGAGAAGGTTGTATTTCAAATGTTGAATGAAGTTGGGTAAAGCACATTAGTTGTGCGGTACAAATCTTAATAAACTTTGGTGTTCTTAATCTACTCATTCTTAAGAGGACCATTTTAAAATCTCTCTGTGACTATGAATTTGTCAGTGTCTCGTGATTTTCAATTTTATTCTTTTTGATTTGAAGTTATCACAAGTAAATAGTTTGTATCTTCCTAGAAAAGTATTTTTCTAGGGAGCATTTTTTTTTTTTTGTCTTTTTCCTTTTTATTGGTACCGGGGATTAAACTCAGGACTGCCTGCTTGCAAGGCAGGCGCTTATGCCGCTGAGCTAAATCCCCAGCTCCTAGGGAGCATTTTTTAAATTAAAAAAGATTTTTAAATTTTTTGGTTCTGGGGATTAAACACATGGTCTTTGCACTGAGCCACATCCCTGACTGTTTTTATTTTGGAGTCAAATTCTGGCCAAGTCACTGAAATGCACAGACTGGAATCTTAAACACATGACCCTCTTGCCTTGCCTCTGCCTCCCAAGTGCTGGGACTATAGGTGTGCACCACCATGCCTCACTAACTATCTTTATAGTTGATAATTAAAATTTAAAATACTATAGTACAATTGTGTTATTTCAATATTTCATGTAGTACTTTATTGTATATCTTATTAAGTATATTATTATTTAATATCTTTCATTATTGGCCCAATGTTATGTTTGCATTTTGCTTTCTTTCCTGTCTCCTATTAGATTCTTTGGGTTTTCTTTATTCCATACTTCCATCCATACCTTTCTCCCCTCCCCACCATCTGGAAGCTTTCACTTTTAGAAGCGCCACTAAAATTTTCGGCCTGCATACTTCAGTGAAATCTAAAGTTAAATCAATATCTTTATTCTCTTCCCAAGTAAGAGCCCACAGTTTGTGTTACACATTGCTGTGGTTCAGTGTTACAATTCCGCTTTGTTTTCATACCCTAGAATTAGTTGTTGTTTTGATAATGTCTGCTCTTTTGGACTCACCTACCTGCTCACCCTCTTTTCTGCCTACCACCCCCTTCTTTCACCATATTTTATCCTGAGCTTTTTTTGTGCTGCCAGAGGTAGGCTATAACTTTTTAAGTGTATTAGGGCTAAATTCCTTTTTTTTTTTTTCCTTACCTAAACATGTTTTGCCATAACTATTAGGTAATCTAACTGGATATAAAACTTCAGGTTTGCAGTTTTTTTTAAACAGTAATTAGATGAGGTAATCTTGTTTCATGTTCTAGTTTTTTAAATGCTGCAATTAAGAAATCTGCTTCTCAACTCTGGGAGCTAATTGTTTTTATTCTATTATCTTTTTGTCCAGGGCATTGTACAAATTTACTGTCATGTGTTCCTGTTTGATTTACTTGTGTATGTCCTGCTTGCTGTTTGTCCTTGAATATGAGATCTCCTTTCAGAGCATCTGACAAATTCTCATTCATTTATAGCTTCCAATTTTGCCTTTCTTTTATCCTCTTCCATTTTTCTCTTTGGAACTCTTGGATGCCAGATATTGGACTTGCTTATTACTTCATGTTTCTGAAACTTTTCCCAGTTCTTTTTGCTGTGCCTTGGGTAGTTTCTTATCTTTTTCTTTCATTACTTTCATTTTTCATTTACTTTTAATCTGTGCATTGTTTTATATTTCATTCAACTGTATTTTAAATTTCTTGAAATAACTTAGTGAGTGATTTGCCTATTGCCTTTGAGTGTATAAAAACAAATAAAAATGAGCAATTTAGCACGCATGTATTTTTCTTGTCTTTTTTGGAATGGTGTGATTGGCTAGTGGCTTTCTGTTATGTTCTTTTCCTGCTCAGAAATTCCATGAAGCTTATCATTCTGGCATCATACTGTTGAGCAAACATGCACTATGGACAGGGAGGCAGGAAGCTGGAGCCCAGCATGGATTTGTGTGCCACTCCCAGAGGAAGAGCAGCCCCTGAGTCATGTAGGGAAACCTTTCAGAGTTGTACCCCTGGGGGCTCACAGCTGTAATGGGGACCTGTTCCTATGACAACTGAAGGCTTAACTCTTCCTCTGTTCTCAGAAGTGACTTTGATAAAATTCTAGAGCAGTCCGCCTTCTAAACAGGCTAATTCATTCTCCTTTTCTCACTGTGCTGTCCAGTAAGTACCCACTAGCCACAGGTGGATATCTAACTTTCAATTAATTAAAAATAGTGAAAGTTTAAAATTCCATTTCTTACATAGTTGCATTTTCAGGGCTCAGTACTAACACATGGCTAGTAAGTACTATCTATATTCAGCACACGAAAAGGACACTGTCATCATTGTAGAAAGTTCTGTGGGACAGTGCTGTTCTAAACTCTTCCACAGTATTATCACAGCAGACACAGTAAGTAAATGTGTTGGTTCAGAAAGCAGCTCAAAAGAACCTGGTGCTCTACAGAATCCGGAAAGTTCTCTTTAGAGTTCCTGCCACTGTGCACCATCTTTGTGTAGGAAGAATTCAGAGATGGCGTTGCATTCTGAGAATAACTTGTGAACCACTGGTAATCCCCAAGCCTAAATCTTACCAAAATTTGGTACCATGAGAAGGAAGAAAACAAGTAAGCAGAAAGGTGGATGAACTCTTCAATGATGTTTGAGGAAAATGGAGAAAAAAAATTCTGCATGGATTTACTGATTAAGTTGAGAATGGGAAGGACAGGTTTGGGAAGTGACTGGAGAAAACCAGCCCAAGATCTTATTACCTGAAATTTGACTCAAGCTGGGAATTTCTTGTAATGAAATCATTATTTCTTGCTTCCCTCTTACGTTGCCATCTCATTCTTCTTTAGTTGCTGTAGAGCAGTTAAAGGTTCTAAAGATAAAAGACGCACCCCTCCCTCCAATGTATGGTACCCAGCCACTAGATTAGAGACAAACCACGGTTAAGAACAATGTGGGTCACTCCACAGTGTGGGTCCCTGGCCCACACTTTGATTTTTACTCATGGTAGACACTGCTACAACTTACTTCACCTTTTATAGAACTCTACAGGGACTCCAGATCCTTCTCAGTACAGTACTCCTGGTGCCCTCAGTCGGTGCAAGCTGCTGGGATTGATGTGTAAGACTAAACCTGCTGTCTTTGGTTATGATGTGGGACTTGGAGTTGGTATGCAGAGAAAGGATGTTGTTGCCGATTGCAGTCTGCCCATTATGAGCCAGGTGTGTTTGATGAAAAAGCTAACAAACAAGGAAAAGTCCATCCTTGAGTATTTATGGCCTATGGGACACAGTAGGAGTAGGTGCCTAAATAAAAGTTTAGTGAAGATACAGGTAAGAAGGTACTTTTAGAGGTAGAGATACAGGTGATTTGAATTGAAAAAGGGTTTAGCACTTATGGTGACTTTTCAGAGACTTGGAGTTGACTTTCTAGAAGAAATTAATGTGAAAGAAGAAAGATGGTTTGTAAAAAGAATTTTAAAAAGAATTCAGAGGCAGTTGTTATAGAGGGAAGTCATTAAAAAATGTCCTACAAAGGATGATGAGCTAATAGGTGCTGTACAGAAACTTAAATTAACAAACCATTAGTAAACCATAAATTTGTGGTTTGTAAGTCAGTGGTTTCTGTTTTTTAAGGAAATCTGGAAGCAGTTTCTCCTTAGTTTTTTCTGATTATGAAAATAAGCAGAGTATTCACTGTAAAAATTTTAAAATAATGTAGAAAATGAGGGCCTTCCTCCTTCCATGATCCCTTTGCTAGATATGTTTGCCTTTGTGCATGAATGTCTGTGTAAAGCAGTAGAAAGTGCATTGTTGTTTCGTGACTTTTTTTAAACGTCCTCTTTATTGTTCATTGTTGGTTATGATTGTATTTTGTTTTGTTCTCGTCCCTTGTAACTTCTGGAAACTTGTCCTACTTGGAAGTTGTATCTATTTTCAGCAAACCTCTCTCCCACCAGCCCCCAGCCATTGTGCTGTTTGTCCTGATAAAACTGTTTCCTTTTTGCTAGGAAGAACGTATCTACCATCTCCCTAAGTTGTTGTAAGACCACAGGGAAAGATTGCATAGCACCTCCTAGAAGCTTAGTTTCTGCTTAGGGAATAATTAAATTTTAAGCTACAAAAACCCGGAGCTTGGCCTAACTGCAGAGAACATTTGGTAAATGAATAGCACACGGCTATAGGATTCATAGGAACCTTTCTTCTCTCCCAGGCCTCAGTTCTAAAGAGATCCGAGTATGTCTGCTACCCGAGTTCACTGTTTCTATTTTCTTTCTGGTGGAATGATTGCTTCTGCCAATGCTAGACTACAGCATAAATTTTTTTTTTTTTTTATCTTGGATCCACTATCTGAGCAGCTCTAAACAGAAAGGCTGGGCTGTGGGGGAGACATTTCAGGTCAGTCTGAGAGGCAGCAAGTCTTGAGTCTGTACTCAGCTGGGTGCTTTTGCTTTCTTGAGGTGCTGGCAAACAAACTGTGAAACGGGCAGTGTGCTGCCACTGCTAGCTGGGACAGCTGACATTAGAGCTGACTGCGGTCTTGTGTGGGATTGAGCTGCTGGCTGCAGTCTGAATAGCTGTCAGGCGGCTGGCTAGCAAGAGGTGGCAGGCTAGCAAGTGTCCTGATTTTACTCTGTCCTTTAGAAATCTATGGAGTTATAAAATGACCCATAATCAAGCATCTTATTTGGTTTGTAAAAAACAAAAATTTCCCATCTGTTCCTGAATGGTTATGTGAGATAACTCCTAAACAAGAAAAACTCCCTTTTAAAGGTTTGATACTTGATTTTTAAAAAGGTGTTGGTATGACTTGTGACTGATGTCAGCTGTGACAGCAGAAATAAAGGCACTGAAGGGAAATAGAGCTGAGAATGAAGTTGAACTCATTGCTCGATGGCAAGGTCACTATAGGCTTCCACTGAACTCAAATCCTTTTCAGAGGACGTGTGTCATTTCCTACATTCCTGTGCAAAGTGTAGAAACAGGAGCAGATTAAGGAAAAGTACTTGGAAAAAATCTGTAATGATTTGGGCATCAGCCAGGCTTAATACTTGAATATTTGAGCTCTTTCTACTGAGACTGTTGCTTTATAACAGTTTGTTTTTTATTGGTTAATGTATCTTTTTGAGATAAGCAAGTAGGATGGGAACAGATAGTAATGTGCAATACTGACTTTTGTTTTTTTGAGACTGGGTTTCACTTTGTAGTTTAGGCTAGTGTTAACCTGATTCTGTAGCCCAGGCTGGCCTCAAACTCACAGCAGTCCTCCTGCCTCAGCCTCCCGAGTACTGGGATTACAGGTGTGCACCACCATGCCTGGCTGTCTGTTTCCCTCTTTAAATATGTTATTAAATTCTGTGGTTAGTTGTTGCAGTCACTGTCTGGTGTAATAACATTCAGCCTATTCCCCTCTTCTGCTTTCTCACACTTGCTTAGCTAAGTCACACTGTAGTTCAGTCCACTCTTTTCCTGCTTTGTGGGTGCCTGGATTGGAAGAAACCCCAACCATCTTCACCAGCTCACTCCTAACTTGTGAGCCCCGACCTCCAGGTTCCAGGACTTTCTCCATACCTTTTCTTTTCAAAGCTCCTATCTTAGCCTTTGCTGACACTTTTACTTTGTATTTCATTGAGAAAACAGTTAACTACTGCAGCTACCCATGCCTGGCTCCTGTTTTCCCCTTTCGTGTACCATTACCAGCTGTCCCTGTGCCTTGCAGGGGTGGACACCTCCACTTGTGCGGTAGATTTCTGCTGCTCTCGTGGAGCCCCCGCAGCTCTCCAGCCTTCCCCTGGAGATGTCCTAAATGGGTTTCTCCACCTCAAACTACTCCCTTTAGGTTTTTTAATAAACTACTTTATTGGGATAGAAGTCACATACCTTAAAATTCATCCTGTAAAGTGGGCACTTCAGTAATGTTTAGTGTCCTCAGAGAGTTTGGCAAGTATTACATGAAGAAAGCTCATGACCATCAGCGGTACCTGTATTTCCCTCCATCTATCCTTGCTGTAGACAACCACTATCTACTTCCTGTCTGTATATCTCTGTCTATGCTGGACATGTCATACAAGTGGAATCAGATACATGTGGTAGCATGTAATAGTACTTCATTCTTTTTTTCCCTGTCCTGTACTGGGGGTTGAACCTGAGGCTTTAGCACTGAGTTATATCCTCAGCCCTTAGTTTATTTTATTTTGAGACAGGGTCTCACTGAATTACTGAGTTGACCCCAGGCTGGATTTGAGCTTAGAATCCTCCTCCCTCAGCCTTCCAGAATGCTGAGATTGCAGATAATGTACCATTGCATCCGACTTGCTTTATTTCTTCTTTTTTCTAATTTCCTTTCCCTTTTCCTCCTTCATCTTTTTTTGGTGGGGCGTGTCTCACTGTGTAGTCCAAGCTGGCCTTGAACTCACTATGTAGTCCAGGCTGATCTCAAACTCGAAGTGATTCTCCTGCCTCAACCTCCAAGTGATGGGAATATGGTCGTGTGTCACCACAGCCAGCTGTTATTCTTTTTCTTCCTTCTTTCTTTTTCGCCTATTTTTTTCTCTTCCTCTGTTTCTCACTTCTTTTCTTTTTATGGCTGAATAATATTCTCCTGTGTGAGGTATTCCATTTTGTTTTTTTCTGATTATTAGTTGTTAGAAAATAGGATTTTCATGTGTTTTTTTGGCTCGTATGAACAGTACAATAATAAAATTTTTGTACCTTTTTTTGTTTTGTTTTCAGTTTGTAGTATTATTTTGAGACAGGATCTTGCTGAATTACCAAGCTGGGCTTGCATTTTTGCTGTCCTACTACCTCAGCCTTCCAGAGTGCTGGAATTACACATCTGTGCCACTGTGCCTGGCTCGTACAGGTTTCTATATGGACATGTTGCTATTTCTGCTGCATGCATACCTAGGAACAGAATTGCTGGGTTGTATAACTGTTTGATTTTTTTTCTTTTTTTGTCTTTTTTTGAGAGAGGGTTTGCTGTGCAGTTCAGGCTGGCCTTGAGCTCACTTTGTAGCCCAGGCTGGTCTTGAATTTGCAACAGTCTTCCTGCCTCAACCTCTGTAGTACTGGTGTTACAAGAATCAGACATGGTGGTACACCCGATTCTTCAGTTTGATCTTTTTGAGGACTTGCCAGACTGTTTTCCAAAGCATTTATACCATTTACATTCATAAGTTGTGATTTTTCTGTATTCTCTCCAACAGTTATTTGTATATGTATGCATATGAATGAATTTGCCAGTTTTAGGCTTGACACATTTTGTGTCTTTTTTTTTTTTTAAACTGGGAATTGAACTCATGACTTTGATTTTGTGTCCTTTTTATAAGTAGTCTGGCTAGAGATTTATAAATTTTACTATTTCAGAGAGCCAGATTTTGGTGCCCTTGGTCTCTCTGTCTTGTCTTTTGGTTTCTATTTGTTAATTTCTGCTCTTTATTTTGTACTTTGCACATTTTTTTCCCTCCCCCCTTTCTCTTCCCTTTTCCTTCCTTCCCCCTTCTCTTTCTTCTTTCCCCTTCCTCTTCTTCTCCTTCCTTTTTTCCTTTGTTTTCTTTTTTTGGCATCTCTGGCTAGACACAAACATCCTTTGAAAAAGCATTTAAAACTATAAAGCTTTAGTTAGTTGTTTTGGTATTACATATTTCATAAATTTTATTTATATTGTGTTTTTATTTTCATTCATTTCAATATATCCCCTCCCCCATACTAGGAATCAAACTTGCGACTCACTTTTGCTAGGCAGACACTGTGCTGCTGAGCAGTATCCCGCCCAATTTCAATATATTGCTTGTGTGTGTGTATAGTTTTTTTTTTTTTCCTTTTCTACTGTGATTCATGAATTGTGCAAATTATCTTAAATTCTTTTCAAGTATCTGGAGATTTTTGGTACTGGGAATCAACTTGAGTTTGCCAGACAGGCACTGTGATGCTGAGCTATATCCCCGGCCTTTCTGATACATTCCTCTGGTGAGATCCGAAAATATACTTTGCAGGATTCAAATCCTCTTACCTGGTGTTTTCTGAGAATCATTTTAGGGCCCACACTGCATTCATTGTAGTCTGGTCAATGACGCACACACATTTGAGAAGAAAGTATTTTCTGCTGTTCCTAGGTAGATTGTTTCATCAGTGTCAGTTCTGTTTGGTTGTTGTTTTTTAGGCCTCCCAAAACTATATTGACTTTCTCTCTGCTTGTTTTATTAACCAAAGAGGGAAGACTGTTAAGAAGCCAGCCAGCTTTCTTTTGCTACGTGCTTGAATGGTTATCGTTGCCAGTCACTTTACTTGTTACCTAGCAGTGTTGAAAGAGCATTTCTTTTTTTTTTTTTTTTTTTTTTGAAAGAGCATTTCTTATAGAAAGTAATTTGGCACTTGGCTGAGGCAGGAGGATTGTGGGGTTGAGGCCAGTCTGCGCCACATGGCAGGAACCTTGTTTCCTGTTTATCTTTCTCTCCCTCTTTTCTTCCCTTCTCCCTCCCTTTCTTTCTGTCTTTTTTTTCTTTCTTTCTCGTTTCTCCCTTTTTGTTTGGATTAAGAGTTTTTATCCCATTTATCTCCACTACGGGCATAGGGCTTTATCTCTTTGACTTATTTGGGGAGATGGTCTAGGTTTTATAATATAGATCTTCAACTTGTCAGTGTCCCTTCCATTATGATTATTTTAATTAGTGTACAGTATGAATCTTAAAGAACATTCTTCCATTTATACCCTCTAGTTACCTGTGACACTGTTGCCATATATTTTACAAACAAAAGCTGTTTCTCAGAATATTTTGGGATGGGGGGCATTGTTTTAAGCAATTAATTATCTTTTAAAGGGACTTAAAATTAGGAAAGTTTTTTATTCTCCACTCAGCTGAATTAGATTTTTTTAAAAAAATGACAGGGTCTCACAATGTTGTCCTTCCTATTGTCCAGGGTGCCTTGAACTTGTGGTGATGCACCTGCTTCAGTTTCTCAAGTCCTGGTGTCATCTGACTGGCACCACACCTGGCCCTGAACTTGATTTTAAATGGCTTGAGAAACACCTAACACTATCCAGGCATGGTGTTATAATTTCAGCACCCTAAAAGGCCTCAGGTAGAAGAATCAAAAATTTAAGCCCAGCCTGGACAATTTAGCAAGATCCTGTCTCAAAACAAAAAGGAAGAGCTGAGGATGTAGTTGATTGAGTGCAAAGGGCACTGGGTTCAGTCTCCAGTGCCAAAAAGAAGGGAAGAGTAAAAAAGAAAGACTCACCAACTTTCAGCAGATTTCTGAGTCCCAGCCCCAGATTCTTCAGAGAGTAGTGTGAGTAGCCCTAAATAATCAAATCTAGAGTTCACAGTTCATATAGCAAATATATGAAATAAGTTATAGTAAGATCTCGGGCCATATGAAGTTGACACATGAAAAGCACATGTAGCCTAATTTTTTTGTTTCTGTGCTTCAAGTGGCTAAGAAGGCGAGTGAAATTTAGATAACTGAGACAGGAAGACTGGGCTATAAATAGTAGAAGCTGCTTTTAACAGTTCAAAGCCAGTTCGCATAACAGGGTCCACTTATGTAAGAATCAAGAAGTATCATGGTACAAGTCTTCAGTCTCCTACATCCTAGCAGCACTAAGCTCCTCTAGCTGCTAGCATCTTTGTAAAAATGATCTACTCTGTTTTAACTAAGCCTTGCTGTCTCCAGCAGTAGATTCAGGGACCTGTTGCTTTTGAGCTGTGAAGTATTCACTAGCCAGCTCTCAGGAGTAGGATCATTGAGACTTGTTTAGCTGTCTTGGGCTCACAGCTAATCTCTGCAGTTCTCCTTTTAAGGATCCATCTGTATACAGGCACGGCCTGTTCTCTGGCAGCTGAGTTATCTGCTCTCTCATCCAAAGAGCTTTGGACAATGCATCCAAAATGTAGAAGCAACTTAATTCATTTTGTGTCAGCTGTTGAAATTTTGAATATTTAAAAGGGACGCTAGTACCTGTGTTACACAGGATTTATGAGTAGGATTTGTCCAGTGCACACTTGTATGGTAAATATTTGTGTATACCAATGTATGTTTAATTCCCTTAACCACTGAGAACTGAACCACATGTGATTCAGTTTCTTTAATACATTTGCTCAAGAAAATCCTTCGGCTGTGCAACACTTTTATAGGTCCAGTTGGATTGATTTGTGATGCAAGAGAGAAAGGGGTCATGAACTTGATCTGGGCCAGGCACTAGGGTAGTATTTTTTAAACACTCGGTCTCATTCTTCCTTAGAACAGTCTCAAGTGGCGGGAAAAAGTTATTCCTACCTTATAGATGGGAAATGACACTGCCAGAATGTTTATCTGTCTAACTCCAGTGTTATTTTTTTGCAACCTTCATGATAGGTTACATTTTGGGGGAGGGGTACCAGGGATCAAACTCATGATCTTGAGCCTGCCAGGCAGGCACCTATGCCACTGAGCTAAAAATCCCTGGCCCATGGGTTACATTTTAGATGAGATTGAGTTTAAATTCTTTCCTGTTATACAGTTGACGTGAAATGTTGGTAAAGGGAAGACCAGAGTGGATGATACTGTTTGAGATCACACCTTCAGGATCTTTTGTTCTCTTCTTTCAACAAGCTCTAAAGAGAAGGACCAGTTGGTGTGTATAATAACAGTCCTGTGTCTCATTTTCTTTGTTAAAGCAGGGTAGAGGTACTTATTTTTGTTTGTTTGTTTTGGAGGTTTGGAGGTCAAACCTGAGGCCTCATACATGCTAAACAAAACACTGTACCACCCAGCTACACTACCAAGTCCCGGGACAGTTTTGTTTTTGTTTGTGTGTGTGTGTTTTGTGATCACGTTTTGCTGTGTGACCCAGGTTCACCAGAAACTTGAGATCCTTGTGCCTCAATTCCTTGAGTGCTGCGTTTGTAGGTGTGTAACATTGTGGCTGGGTTAAAATAGTCAGTTTTGATGTCTTTTAGTCTTTACTCTTCTTATTTATGGGTATATACTCACTTTGAGTTCCCATTTTCTTCCAATTCCTTTACAAAAATTTAAAAAGTTTTCTGGATGCTAAATCTATGAAGCAAATGTGCTTAAAGGAAGAAGAATAGAATGCTAAAACTTTTCAGTTGCTAATTTTAGTCAATTGACCCTTGGAAAGGACATAAAGCATTTGCGTATGTGCTTTTTAAATATAAATATCAGAAGCAACAAAATCTTCTGCTGACAGATGTGGAAAAGCCTGTGATAAGAAGTCCAGTGGATTTGGCTTCTTGTGGACACTTGTTTTATTTACCTGGCAGAGAAATTTCAAACTTCTCTTACCACTAAGGTGTGCAGATCCAAATCCATAAGCATTGACTGTGACCTACACATGATTTACTTACAAGAATGTTCCAGAGAAGACTTGAAATCTATATTTTTCTTGACTGTTCTTAGGAAACAACGCCTACCTCAAAACTTAATGATGTGAAGCTAGAGCCATTTAATATTTAATCATAATTCAGTGACTCAAGAATTCAGGCAGGGCCTAGCTGGGCAGTTCTCTGTGTGGCAGCAGTTGAGTGTCCTGAGTTTGGGGTTAGGTAGTGACTGTAGCTGAAAGATCTTAGATGGCCTCACACAGCTGCTACCTTGGCTGTTGTGACTGGGAGGCAAAGACCTCTTCATCAGTGTGGCTAGCTCCTCCACCCTGCCCCTTTACCTGGCTTGAGATTTGTTCTAGGGCAGCTAGATCCCACAAATGAGCATTCTAAACAGCTAACACGGAAGTTATAATTCTGTTAGGGCCCAGACTTGAAAGTTACATGGTGAAGCTTAATTTATCGTCTGTTGTTCAAAAAAAATTTTGGCCTGGTTTTTTTTACAAAGGGAAAAGATAAGACATTGCTAGGGGATGGAACATAATCTATCTTAGAATATTTCTGTGGATGTAATGAGTCCCACTCCAGGCCAGCAAAGTTACTCTTAGGAAAATCCCATGTGTGCCCTCTTAGAAGTATGTCCCCAAGCATTCTGATTTGGGTGGTGTATCACAACATGCTTCTCGTGGCACTGGGTCCACTCACTCCTTTGAGTTATACCAATAAGAGAAGTTGAAAATAATTTAATTCTGTTACATTTTTTTCTAATCATCTTTATAGAAAACTCTCCATCTGGAGCAAGGGTTGTAACCCAGGGGTAGAGCTTTTGCCTTGTTCATGCAAGGTCCTAAGTATAATCCCCAGCAATACTACAAAACAAAAACCAACCTAAAAAAAAAAAAAAAAACAGAGAAAACCCCTCCCCATTTACTCCAATATTCCCTGGTATTAAGTACTATTGTTTGTATATTCATTAGTGAATTCCTGGTGAGAGATAATGACCTAACCTCTATGTTGAGCATAGGTATTTGATAAATTTTGAATTAGACCATTAAAACCAACTATTTTGTGTTGTGTGTTGTTGATAGTATCTGCAGTGTTACACACCGGTTAAAATTTCAGAGGACTGTGTGACCATCAGACTCAACTTGAAAAGTGGCCTAAACATTCCTAAAAGAGAAAACATTTTTAAAAATATGCAATCATATTATATATACATATTTATTTATTTCCCTATAATCACTTTATTTAGAAAAGCCTATGGCCAAAACTTTCTGACATTGGATGATTTAAAATACAGGGAATTTTCTTTGTCATTTTGAACACTGAACATAACAGTTTTTACTCTGGAAACCAAAACCATTCCTAAACCATTGCAGTTAATGGTGTGGGAGTATTGTAGCTATGGAATGTTGGGTCACAAAATGGATCATACTAAGATTCTCCTCCATGTCTGTAAGAATTTAGATTCCTAGTATAGCCCCATCACCCCTACTCACACCTCCATACTGGTGTTGAACGTGGGCGCTTTACCACTGAGCTACATTCTCAGCCCCAACCTTTTTTATTTTCGTATTTTGAGGAAGGCTCTTGCTCAGCTGCCCAGGCTGGCCTTGAATTTGCACTTGGGGTCTTTCTGCCTCAGCCTCTTTACGTAGCTGGGATTATAGGCATCTATCACTGTGGTGCAGTGCTTGTCTACCATTTCCAAGTCCCTAGTTTGGGTCCCATTCTTACCACCCTAAAATTGGAGAAGCACCACTGTAGAGGAATCCATTTCTTACTTCTGTGCCTGAAAACGACATTTCTACTAGAAAATATCCCTAGAAAACTCTCCATCTGGAGCAAGGGTTGTAACCCAGGGGTAGAGCTTTTGCCTTGTTCATACAAGGTCCTAAGTTTAATCCCCAGCATACTACAAAACAAAAACCAAAAAGATTTTCACTATGTATAGGAATGTGCAGTTAGGTACCTTCAGATATGGGGGATATCAATGGAGGTGTTGGTGGTTATTTTTAAACTGAAGTGTGATTTATATAACATCACATTGTAAGTGTATTGATTAAGAAACCTAAGTTGTAGATTTGCACAGCCATCACTAAAATCCAGTTCTGTAATCCTTTCCCAAAAATTTCTCTTAGATCTGTTTGCAGTTATCTCTGCTCTATCTTCATTTCCAAGCGATGGCTGTCTCTCTACATTTCCCATTTTTCGATATTTCATAAAAAATTAAATCATCCATTACGTTTTCTTTTGCATTTGGCTTCCTTTACTTGTGCATTTGGCTTTTGAGGTCCGTAAGTGTTGAGTATGTATGGATGACAGAAATTTAATTGTTAAATATTACTGAGTTGTGTGACTTTATCATGTTTTGTCTGTCCATTACCAGTTGATAGACTTTTGGATTGGTCCTAATTTGAGACAGTTCTAAATGATTCAGCTATGAATGTTCATGTTGTTTATGCGGACATATGTTCCCATATGTTAAGTTTGTGTTTCATCTCTTAAGAAACTGACAAACTGGCTGGGTGTGTTATTCATGACTGTAATCACGGCACCCAAGAGTAGCTGCAAATGTGAGGCCACCCTGATCCTCTATAGTGAGACTCTGTCTCAAAAAAAAAATCCAGGAGAAACTTCTGCCATACTCTTTTGCAGTGACTGTATGTTTTACACTCCCACCAGTAATGGGTGATTTTCAGGTTTTGTCACATCTTTGCCAAACCCAGTATTGTTGGTCTTATGGATTGTATCCATTCTAGTAGGTGAACAGAGGTTTCCTGTAGTGGTTCTAGTTTATATTATCCCAATAATCAGTAATGTTGAGCCTTTCTTAGGCGTTTATTAGCATTTCATGTATCTTCTTTGAGTTTATATCTATTCAAATCTTTGCTCATTTGTTTATTATTATTATTTTGGTTTATTGCTCTTTGCGACCTCTGAGGACCCAACTCAGGGCCCTGTGCATGCTAGGCAAGCACTGTACCATAGAGCTACACCGTTCCCCCTAGCCCTGGTTTATTTTTTCCTTCCGCCTGTCTGTCTGTTTTTTTTTTTTTTCTGGTACCAGGAATTGAAGTTAGGGGCTTGTGTTTCTTACTGTAAATTTTCAAATTGGATAATGTGTATTATTCAACTTTACTCCTGTTTTTTGAAGTAGTTTTGGCTCTACTAGGTCTTGTACATTTTTGTATGCTTCAAAAGCTTCTTTCTGCTTCTATAAAGTGTGATCTGTTCTGATTCATTGATTTTTTTTTTTTTTTTTTTGTCTGTCAGTTGTCCCTCTGTCTTCCGTAGAGCTGCTGAAACCAGCTCCCTGCTCTGTGAGAAGTTATAATAATGAAGGTTTCCTGTGCACCTGTCCTTGACGTCTTGGTGGTATTCCAGGTTAGGAAGGTTAACACTGGCGAAGCGGGCCTCGGCCAACTGAAGTCCCCTTTGAGTTCTGCTTTCTGCTGCTCTGCCTCACACTCTCCCTGGTAGCTGACACTGCGTGTGCTTGGAAAGATGGAAGAGTTTCTATGAAGAGAACAAGTTGAGGACTATGCTTTATCATCTTTGGTGTGTACGTGTGTGTGTGTGTGTGTGTGTGTGTGTGTGTGTGTGTGTATGTATGTGTGTATGTATGTGTGTGGGTTGTATCCTAGTTTTTGGGAGGGAGTTTTGTGGTTTTATACTGGAGATCAAATGCAGGCAGAGTCTTCACACTGAGCTAGATCTTCACCTCAGCTTTTTTTTTTTTTTAAATTTTGAGACAAGAGTCTCACCAGCTCTTTTTAAGTTTCCCAGGCTGGGCTGGAAATTGAGGTCTTCCTGACTTAGCCTCCCATAGTGCTAAGATTACTGGCATGTGGCACTCATATTTTAAATCCATCTTTATACCAGTGAGTTTTGGAACAAGCTGGCCAAGTCCAGTTTCTTCTGCCCTGAAGGACCAGAAGCTTTGTGGTTGATTGCTTTTATCAGATTGTTTTAAAACTATTTTTGCCTAAGCCTTCAACACATCACTCAAACCAGTCACGCTTTTATCTTTTCAGAAGCATGTGAGAAGAAACTCACCCTGCATTCTAGTGTTTTCCTTCCTCAGTCTTACTCTGGGAAACATCTCTTTCTTGTAAAAATTGGCTATTCATCTTTTAACACTTCAGATATATATTTCTTTTGAACCGGCTGCCTTCCAAAACTGAATGTTTTATCTTTCTCTTTCTTCACCAGGCCTTTTGTCTGGATTCATTTAAACTCAACTATATTTACTTGAGCATTTAATTATGTAAATGTAGGAATCATTTAGCCATAATAAATGTTTAGAAATAGATTAAACATGGTTTTAACTGTGTATGAGGCAGTTAGTTCAAAGTACACAGGAAGTGTCAGTGCACACATCACCCAGGAAGCAGCCCTCGAGGTAGGGAGGATGCAGGGTGGATGGAGGGCTGCTTTTCCAAGGAACCTGTTAGGCATGGAGCTTTCTTTGCTTTGCATTTTTAAAAAACACGATCTTGACTTTCAAAATTTAATCCTTAAGATGGTTTACATGTCATCATTCCTGGGTATAGGGCAGGTTGAATTCATGACTTTCAGGCATCTTTGACTTCTGTGGGCTCACTTTTCTGCCACTGATTTCAAAAGACTGGACTCGAATTTTGATTGATGTATTAAATGTGCTGCTGTTTTCCCTTGGAAAAGGGATTGCATGAGGAACCATGCATATGGAACCAACATATTACATGTAAATGGAATAGCATAACAGTTTAAATACCTTGTCTGTTATTTAATAAAACTGACCATGGAAAGCTTAATTCTGGTGCTGTCACCCAAGGTCCTCTTAAAAGTGGAATTCTTTTTTCTACCATTGCGTAAAACTTTCGCCAGAAGGAGGAGATGGCAGAGAATTTGAAATAGTGACTCTGTTAGTGCTATCTGTTTCCTGTTGGAGCTACAGGAAACTGTCTATAGCAGAATTTCTTGGCAGGTGTTTTGGTTGAATCAGTGAGCAGCGTTTGTGTGGTGACCTCAAGAACCTGGCTTTGGCCACATGGTGTGAGAGTGTTGTTTTTTTTTAATTCAACCCATACTCTTGCTATCCATGGTCCCCATGCTAGTACCAGAATAACCCTGGCCAAGGCTCAAGAAAAGCTTGGTAACTGACCTAAAATTAAATGCATAAACTCTGCCTGACCTTTTCTTTCTTTCAGTTAGGTATTCTTGACACTATTTTTTTTTTCCCCCTCCAGGACAAAGCTGGGAAGGTGGAAAGTTGAGTCATTGTCCTGGACATAGAGAGGAAAATGAATGAATGGAGAGGGAATGTTATTGCTAATCCACATAGACAAGCCAGTGAAAATCTTGCTGGGCATGAAATTTTTTTAAAATTTAGCAATAAAGATGCCATGACATTATCAATCGCTGGTTTCATCCAAGCTATTATAGTGGTTTTACATTTAATCTGAGCCAAAAGGCCAAAAGGCAAATCCATGAGGTCTTAGGTTGACTCTGAGTTTGAACAATACTGCACCTGGTGTGTACATACCAGCCTGGCTCCCTCTGCTCAGCTGGGTGTCTGTTTAATGAACTCACGAGGAGTCTCAGGTGAAGAATGTGTTACTTATTCCTGACACTGTTCAGATTACAGGAGACCCATGAAACAAGGGCTCTGTGTAAGGCTGCTTTTATTCTGACTTCAAAATACATTGCTTTTTATGTTCATTTTGGTTGTTTTGTTTTGTTTTGGTACCAGGGATTGAACTGAAGACCTAGCACTTGCCAGACAGGCGCTTATGCTAATCCCAGCCTCTCTCTGCTCATTTTTGTCTTCCCTTATATGTACCTATCTGTTGCTAGGATAGTAGAAGTATGGCAAAGAGCTTTGAGTCCCATAAGAGGCTGTTTGTGCAGATAATAGGGAGCATAGAGCATTTGGAAACATGAGCCCCTTAGAGTTTAAGGTTTCCATTTATTGGGACCTCCTAGAGGTGCTCTTTTTTAATGTATTCATGTATGTATTTATCTCCTTTTTTATTTTTTGAGATGGGGTTTTACTTATCTTCCTCACAAAGGTCCAGAGACATGAGGGGCACTGTCATCTAACTTGGAAGAGCATCCTGAGGCAGGTCAGGTGGTTGAGTCCTAGCACATAAGTGGCCGCAGAGTCGGAGTGACAGTCACATTTTTCTTGAGTGCTTAACAGTGTAGTTCCGGAGGTAGAGGATCCTCATCAGCATGGTTGTGTGGTGTGTGTGTGTGTGTGTGTGTGTGTGTGTGTGTGTGTGTCCTTCCTTGTCCCCTCATTACTTTTTCATCTTTTGGTGTATCTCAGAGAGAGAGGGAGACAGAGAGAGAGTATTCTTTCTAATCACTGATCCTTTTTTCTGCCGGTTGTGGGTATGAATCTTTCTATGTACACTTGCCTGCTCTTCTCTTTGGGTACCCTTTAGAGTTCTTTCCTAAAGAGTTGAGTTGGGCACTCTAATTTTCTAATATTGAGGGTTTTGTCTGTTTGTTTGTTTTTGTCTTTTTGAGCTGGGTTTTGCTAAGTTCAGGCTGGCCTTGAACTTGCAGCCATCCTCCTGCCTCAGCTTTCTGAGTGCAGGGATTACATGCAGGTATCACCACACCTGGCCTGTTATTTTCAACTATATGCATTTTCACAAGTTTATGAAAATACAATTTCCATACAGCTGACCCATTTCAAGTGCACCCTTGGTGGTTGTGCAACCATTACCACAGCTGATTTTAAAACATTCTCATTAGCCCAAAAGAAGACCCCATGCCCTTTAGACGTTTCCCATTTCCCCTTAGTCCCCTAGCGCTGGGCAATCAACTTTTCTGTCCAGGAAGTTACCTAGAAGGATTTGTTTGTTTTAGAATATGCTTTTAAAATTTTCCCCTAGGTTCTGCCTTAGCTATATCCCATAAGCTCTTTTTAATCATAGGGGAATTATTTTCTATTCTCTTTTCATTGTTTATTTTTAAAAATCACTTTGATACTAACATAAAAAGCCTTATGCTAATATAGTATTTAGGATTCACGGCTATAGAATATGTAGTGAAATTATTCTTAGATCTTTTGGTGAAGTTGGCAGTTACATTTCCTTAGATGATTCAATGCAAATACTTACTATTTGCTCTGTTTTAAGTAATATGGAATTGAGATCATCTGACATAAACTAGTTCTTCCTCAAATGATCTCATCAGGACTTCTTTTACTCTGTAAATTATTTGAATTGGAACCACATTAAAAGCTGTTTGTTCTTTTTTTTCTTTTCCAGCACATTCTGTACCACATTTAACTTGATACATACAAAGAGTTTTATGTTTGTAAATATACAACATTGCATTTTTCTTTTCCCCAACTGATTTTGAAAAAACTTCAGTCTTTCAGAAAACTTGAAAGAATAGCACAACAAATACACATCCCTCAGCTAGATTCGGCCAGTTGGCATTTTACCATACTTGCACTATTTTCCCTTATTTTTTCTTGCACCATTTAAAAGTTGTTTATGGACATTAACATTTCACTCCCGGATACTTCCTTACATATGGCCTGAAAAAGACATTGCCTTGGTTATAATAGTCATCACACCTAGGAATATTTTTTTTTTTTTTTTGTCTTTTTCCTTTTTATCGGTACCGGGGATCGAACTCACGACTGCCTGCTTACAGTGCAGGTGCTTATGCCGCTGAGCTAAATCCCCAGCCCCCACACCTAGGAATATTAACATTGATACTGACATCCAATTATTTAATAATGACACAAGGTAATGTGCTTATTCGGATCTTCACTTGTTACCAGAATGTCCTTTATAGTTTTTATATATTTTTTGTTTCTTTGTCAGTGGTACTGGGATCAAACCTATGGTCTCATACATGTTAGGCTGTACATACTCTACCATTATGTGATTTGTCTTTTTTTTTTTTTTGTGGTACTGGGGATTGAACTCATGACCTTGTGCTTGCTAGGCAGGTGCTTATGCCACTGAGCTAAATCCCCAGCCCTGTGTGATTTGTTTTTTTAATCTAAGATTCAGCCAGAGATTATGTTTGTATGTAATTGTCATATCTTTCAGTCTTTGTTTTTTTTTTTTTATTTTGAAGACGGAATCTTGACATACAGGATCTTACTATGTAGTCTAGACCAATTTTAAACTTTGTGTATAGTTGGCCTTGAAAGTTGGCCTCAAACTTTTTGATCTTTTTTTTTTTTTTTTTTTGTCTTTTTCAGTTTTTATCGGTACCAGGGATCGAACTCACGGCCGCCTGCTTGCAAGGCAGGTGCTTATGCCGCTGAGCTAAATCCCCAGCCCCAAACTTTTTGATCTTCAGGCTGAGTGCTAGAAATACAGTTGTGGAGCAGAGTGTGGTGCTGCAACCTGCAATCCCAGCACCTCAGGAGGCTGAGATAGGAGGGTCGTTGCAAGTTTGATACCAACCTGCGCTATGAAGTGAACCCAAGACTCACCTGAATTGCATAGCGAGACCTTGTCTCAAAAAGACGAAAAAAAGAAAGACAGATAGTTATGGGCTACCATACTGGTTTATTCTGCAACAGCCCCTATGTCTCCTCCCTTTCATAGGATAACGTTTCTCAAGAGTAGAGATGAGAAATACTCCATAATTTGAGTTTGTCAAGATTTCTTTTTCTTTTCTTTCTTTTTTTGGTGGTGCTAAGGAATTGACCTGTGGGCCTTGTACATGCAAGGTAAGAGCTCTACCACTGAGTCACACCCCCAGCCACCTTGTCAAGATTTCTCATGATTAGATTCAAGTTAAATAGCCTTGGCAAAAGGACTACATGGTATCCTTTCCTTTGTATCATACGAGGATGTCTGTAATGTCAGTTTGTCCCTTGACTTGGATAGGGCAGTATCTGCTAAATGATCTGAGACTCATAACTCTGAAGTGGTGTGACTTTGACCTAGGAGATTTGGGAATCATAGATAATCCTTATATACCTTGATATTTTTTGTTTTGTTTCTTTTTATGGTGCTGAGGATCAAACTAAGGGCCTTATACATGCTAGGCAGGGGCTGTACCACTAGGTTACATTCCTAGCCCTCATTGCATTTTAAAAACTTCAGTGATACTGTTTTCATTTTCAAAAATTATATTTCTTTTTCTTGTCCACTTTTTCCTTTCTTCAATAATGTCTGTTCTCTGGACAGACATTATTGAGTTCGATCCTGGTACTGATAAAAAGGAAAAAGACAAAAAAAAAATATTCCTAGGTGTGATGACTATTGTAACCAAGGCAATGTCTTTTTCAGGCTATATGTAAGGAATGTCTTTTATGTCTTTAATCCTTCAGTCTGTGTATTGTATTTTACAGGATTTGCCAGATTATGTTCCCTTGTCCTCACCTGTCTTATGTTTTTTTCTTGTTTTGTAATTTTTGACTGCAAGCTCATCTTAAGTAAACTATGGGAAGTACAGTTGCAATTACAGACAACAGAGGAGTTTTTCTCCCTTCTGGGTCACATAGGCAGAGAAGGGCTCTTTTTCCTCTTGCCTCTTTTAGTTCTTTTTTAGTTTCTGGCACCAGGGGATTTCCAGTTCCTTCTTTGTTCTCCAGTTGATTAGATATTTGTAGCATAAGGTTTTCTGGTTATCTGGGCTATTGTATTACTGTAACTGGAAATTCCCATGATTTTCATTTTCAGAATTAAGAGGCTAAAGTATAAAGTAAAAAGTCAACAAGTGACTAGAGTTTATATGTTTCTCATCATTTAGTAAGTTTTGGAATTTTAGCTCTTGACTGTTACTGACCTTAATTACAAAGGTCTTACAAATTATCTTTTTTACATGATTGTAGATTGAAGAGGGGTGGGATGGTGAAAAGTAGTAAGGTTGGATAGTGAATTTGTAGAAGCTTGAAGTGTCTTTTGTTTTTTGAGACAGAGTCTTGCTATGTATTTCAGGCCAATCTTCAACTTGCTGTGTAGCCTTGATTAGCCTTGAACTCACAGCAGTACTGCTTCTGCCTCCTGAGTGCTGGGACTACAGGTGTGTACCACCAAACCTAGCTTCTAGAGTCTTATTTTGCTTAATCTTTCAGTTGTTAAGGACATCAGCACATCAGTATTTAAATGTGTAAGAATGGTTTTCTTTTCAGTATAATTAAACTGGAGCAATGTTACTACATCATGGTTTACTTCCCTGCTGGGATTGTGGTTTGAAGGATTTATTACTTATGTTTTCCCTTTTTTAGATGGGGTCTTATTTTCAGCTGGAAACAGCTGTGTGTAGAACATGCTTCCTCATGCTTTGTGTGAAGCTTACCAACAAGTTACAGCATGAGCCCTCAAAGCTAAGAGAACCCAGGATTGATGTTTTTGTACAGCTTTCCATTGCGGAAAGACTGGAAAAGTTTGTTTTGGCCCACAGTTTTGGAGGTTTCGGTCTGTAATTAGTTGACCTAATTGCTTTATGGCTTGAGGCTGATATCCTGAGTGTGTGGTGGAATAGGCTGCCCAGGAAGCAAAGAGAGAAAGAGGAAGGGCTGGGGTTCAGCCTGTCCCCGAGTAACTGGAAGACTTCCAACAAGGTGCTTCCTCTAGCAGTGCCACAGGCTGAGCTCATGCCTTTAACACAAGGACATTTGGGGGACACATATCAAAACCCCTAGAATGGGTATGAAATAACCTGTTTTTTTTTTTTTTTAAAACCAACTCCTCTGTAAGTTTTAGGTAGCATATTTACAGCTGGCCCAGTGTAAATATAGAAAATAATCCTTTTTTCTCTATTCTCCACACAACCTGCAAGCACTGCCCCACCTCATTCATTACTTGTTTGGTTTATCTCAAACCTAATGTTTTCAGGGAGTAAGTTATTACACAAATGACTCACGAGTAGCAGTGAGGCCAGTTGTGGCACACATGCTGGTAATCCCGTGCTCTGGAGGCTGAGGTAAGAGGGTTGCTGAGAGTTAGAGGCCAGACTGGGCTACAGTGTGAGTTCAAAGCCAGCCTGAACTACATAGTGAAACCCTATCTGGAAAAGGCAAAAAAATAAAAATAAAAAATAAAGTAAAAAGTAGCAATGAAGATTTTTGGCAGCTAACTTTGTTGTAGTTTTAGAATTAGAAGATACAGGCTTCTGTGACTGGAAAACCTTTATGAGCTTTTCAGTTCTACCTCAGGGGATTGATTAGACCAAAGTAGTACTTCTTCACCAGCATTATGTTTTGGGATTGTCTGAGGAGCTTTTGTTTAACTTTTTACTTTGAAATAAGGATAGATTCATCTGAAATTGTAAAAGTAATAGATGACCTCGTAGGCTTTCACCCTCTTCCCCACAGTGGTAAATTTTATGTAACTATGGTACACTTACATAACTGTGGTACAGTGTCCAGATGAGGAAATTACCCTTGATACCACTGCTACTATTCACAGGTCTTACCCAGATTTCAGCAGTTTTACACGCGTCTCTGTATGTGTAGTTTTGGGCAGTTTTATTGTATATGTGAGTTCATGTATCCAACACCACAATTAAAATACAGAGCAACTTCATCACCCCAGAGGTCCTTAGTGCTGCTCACTTACCCCACCCCCAGGGCCTGGCAACCACTGACCTCTCGTCTCTAATTTTGTTATTTTGATGCTTTAAAGATAGAATCATATGACATGTAACATTTGGGGTTAGCTTTTTACACTCGGCAAAATTTCCTGTCCAAAGTTATTTTGCATATAGGTAGTTTGTTCCTTTTTATTACTAAGTAGAATTCCATGGTATGAGTGGACCACAGTTTATTTAACCTGCCTGAGGAATTTTGTGAAAATATTCATGTGCTGGCTCAGCCACAGCAACCCCTCCACCACAACCCATCCCTGTGTATATTGTTTAATATGCTTATTATTCATCTGTTTACTCTTCCATCCATTAACCTCTCAGTTCATTTCAAAGAAAACTGTATAGTTATGTCTAAATATTTCGACATATACACCATTAGTTAGTGTTCAGTGTTTGTTTCACTTCTTTTCTTCATTATCTTCCTTTTTTGTTTGTTTGTTTTGTGACAAGGGCTTGCTGTGTAGCCCAGACTGACCTTAAATTCAGGATTCTCTTGCCCCAGCCTCCAGAGTGCTGGGATTACAGCATGTACCACCACGTTTGGACAGTTCTTTTCTTTAATGTGACATTTACATACAATGACATGCACATGCTTTGAGAATGTGTTCACTGCGTTTTGATACCAGCACAACCCGAACTCCTCTGCAGACAGGGAACATCATATTCTCCTGGTCTGCCTCAGAGTGTGAGGCTGTAGAATTCCAGGGGCCCAGAAGGCGATGCCTGTCCTCCTTGCTGACTTGAAAGGTTCCTCCAGGTCAGCAGGCTCATTTAAGGTGAGGCCAAGTCCTAGATCTCAAGGGTGTAAATGACATTCTCACTCCTGCAAGGCCACCTCCCTCTTCCAGCAGACAGCCCATCAGAGACCACAGTAGCATTGAGAAGCAGACACATCACTGCCACTGTGCAGTCAACATCTCCCTGCATTTGCTTGGTAGTTTGTGCAGCCCGATCCCCTCCCTGGATCTTGTTTGTATTCACCAAATGCTGTCTGGTGTTTACTTGATAAAGATAAGGCTCGAATTGTGCTTCTGTGGTGCACAGTCACAACACATAGCTCTTGACCCATGTGAAGAAGAGGAGGATCTGAGCCCACAGCCAGGAGAGGCTTTTTTCTGTGCTTCTGCGGGGCTCTGATGTGTGCAGACTTCCTCTGACTTAGCTCCTTGAGGCACCTGGGGCCTGTGAGGGAGGAGCCTCCTGAGGAGACGGTTGCTGTTGAAAAGCTGCCCTGGCTAGGCTGATTGCCTTCCTGAAGCTCTATTTACAGATCTCAGAGGAAATCTAGGGGATTTTATCTCACTTCCCACCCTACCTTATAAAATTAGTTCAGGTGGGTGGCTAGAACCTTAAATACTAATTATCTAAATATACATATGAGGTAGGAACAGGGGGTCAGAAAGGAATTATGTTCTCTAACTGGAGGGCATACCCTTCCAATTGGAAGGATAAAGATTACTGGTGCCTGATGTCTGCAGCTGTCAAGACGACTTGTAAGCCCATAGGTTTCCTTTTTTTACATCCACGATGCCCATCACAGGCCTCTTACTGTAAAACACAGTTCACACTTTTTTAACAAAAAGAAACCTAGATGTATTTATTTGTTTTGGTTTTGAGAGAGGGTTTTGCTATGTATTTCATGCTGTCCTTGAACTCACTATGTAGCCCAGGCCTGGAATTTGAAACAATCCTCTTGCATCAGCAGTACTGGGATTTCAGGCGTGCGCCACTTGCCCAGCTGTTCTCATATTAAATAAGTAAATTGATTGTCTTATAAGAGAGAAGTTTCCTCATAAGCACTGAGTATGTCTTTTCGGATTGTCTTTTGGCATGCACATGTCACATTTCCAAGAAAATCTTGATTTTAGGTAAGTACCTTTAGAGTATTTCTCAGGCTTCCTGGCTCCCCGTTTCACAGCCTCCGGCTTGTTTGACTTATTGTGGTTATTCAGGTTCTCCCCACATATATTCCTTTCGCTCATCAGTGTCTTCCAAGGCTTGGTTAAAGCTTTGCTTTTTGTTAATTTGGCTGTGTGTGTCTTCTTTCAGCCAATGGTGTGTTCCATTTAAATGACCTCTTCTCTCCTTGTTGACAGTTTGCACTGTATTTCTCAGCCCCAGCAAGGTCCCTTATTTCCTATTTTGTAGTTCCTGTGGCAAGGCAGAACCCATGTGGAAATAATAGAGTTGAGTGTTTTCACCAAAGCATTTTGTCTTGAAGGACCACAACTGTGTTGAACTCGAAATGTAGTTCCTAACTTGAGCAGTTTTGGTTTGCGGAAGGAAAATAAAACCCTGCCACTACCGTTGTGATGGCCAAGATACTGTCCAGATTCTGGTTCTAGGAGTCTGGTTTTGGTTCTGGTTCTGGTTCAAGTCACTTATAGTAAGGAATGGTCCTGTTGGGAGAGGCTGACTGGTATCCTGGCTGTTCTGCCTGTTTTGTTGCTCGCAGGGTATCAAGGGCCAAGCTGGGCTTTGATTCATTGTTTTCCATCTGAGATCTTTAGTGAATTTCCCTATAAGACCTGAGGAAAAGGAAGACAAGGGACAGGAATGGAGGACAAGGGACTTTGTGGAGGCTACTACTGTGTGGGCATCTCAGGCCTCATGCTAAGGTTTTTAGCTTTGGCTCTGAATTAGATGCCTTTAATTAAGGGTCTGAGGAATTGTTGCTTTTTATTTAAAGCAGCAGTTTGATAATTTATCAGTCAGGAAATTTAGTAGTCTCCCCTATCTGTAGGGACTATGTTCCAAAATCCCAGGAGATCCCTTATAACAACAAGTAAGTACCTATATGCCTTGCACTACTGCCATGAAACACCAGAGTTAATCTGTCTCTCCATGGTCTTTTTGGGTTTTTGTTTTTGCTTGCTTGTGTTTGTAGTCAAAGGGCTCAAGGTTTTGTGCATGCTAGGCAAGTAAGGTACAACTGAGCTATATCCTTGGCCCTGTCTTTCCATGTTTTATGCCTGGTATCTCCTCTATGTCACTACGCTTGTGCCCTAGAGCCATTAAGTGCTTCTTAGAGATAAGCACTGCCAATTTGATAACAGAACTAAAGAGTGGGTAGTGTATACAGCATGGATATACTGGATAAAGGGTGATTCACCTCTCAGTTAGGATGGAGTTTGATGGTTTGAGATTTCATCACACTAGTCAGAACAGTTTAAAACTTATGAGTTGCTTTTTAATGAGATTTCCATGTACTGTTTACAACCACAGTTGGCTACAGCTAATGAAAGCTAACTGCATCTGTGAAAAGTGAAACCATTGATAAGAGGTGTTTTAGGTCTTGGTGACAGTTTCTTCCAGCTACCTCTGTTGTGGCATTACTCGATTTTTCTCTTGGTAGTGATCCTTGGGAAGATTGACTTAACCTGTTTGTGTGGAGCGTGGCCTACCAGGAATGTGCAACTTGCTCCATGGCAGTGGCGCTTTGGCTTTCTCTGTCCCCATCAGTGAGATGATCCCACACCTCCTTGTCTTGCACATGCAGCTTTCCCACTGGTCAAGTCCAAACAAGAGTGTCTGGCTCTCTTCCTGGCTTGGTTTCATATGTAGCTTTCTTGTTTCAGAGCAGCAATTAAAAGAGTAGGGTGTCTTGATGAACCTGTCACTGAGATTGTATCAGCTTCCCAGAACAAATGCTGACAGAAGGCCTTTGTAACAGGTAGGATGGGGGTGCAGATGTGCATTTTCCTCTCTCAGCAAGCAGGGTTGGGTATTGCCCATATGGCATTGATGTAGGAAGTGAATTCAGAGTGTGAGAACGTCATTTGGACTTGCCTCCTTGCCCCCTTCCTAATGCTTTCTAAAGAGACTGTTTCCCTGGTCCAAATAGACTGGCGCTGCTGGCTTGCTGGAAGGGAGAGCCTCTTCTCCCTTGCTGCCTATCAGGTCTGCATTTTCTAAGTCGTCCACATATGACTGCGAGTTGTCTTTTTGTGGCAGAACCAAGACCTTGACTTTAGGTGCTGAGGGATTTTTGTTGACTCAGGCCAGGCCACACCTTGAGGCCTGGTTGGCTCTGGACTGGAGGCTGGCACTGACAGTATCCCTGTGTTAAAGGCTTTTTATTTGGCTGTGAAGGAGCTCAGGAAACACTCTGAAATGTGATGCTTGAGTATGCTGATTTCTTCAAAATGAAAGAGTTTAGCAAAGGCAGGCAGGGGCTTTCTCTGAAGTTGCCTTATCTAAGGAAAGGTCCTTCAGTTTCAGAAATTGTCAAAGGGCCCCTCATTGATATCTCACTGAACAGATAAGGTTTACCGGAAAAGGAGACTAAAGGTCTGACACCTTCCTCAGAGAGGCTTTGCCACAAGCAGCCACTTGTTCTTCAGCGGACCCCTACCCAAGAGAAGACGTTCTCAGCACATTTCCTTGCTTACCCACCCAGGCCTGTCCTCTTTCCAGAGCAGCAGGCCCCTGCTCTTACCTGTCCTCATTTCCCCAAGGACCCCAGGCTTCTGTTTCTTTATGAAGCTGAAAGTTGCTTAAGCTCAACCATCTGACCCACTTTTGGGTTCCATACTTCCTGAGATTCCTGTGCTCTTGCATGTTTATAAATTTGTGTGCTGTTTCTCTTGTTACTCGGTCTGCAAATATTGAACCTTCAGAGGGAAAAAGAGAAGGTTCTTTTGTCCCTATAGCCCACAAAAGTAAGGCAGTTTGTGTATACCAGCTACCCACCTGGAAGAGACACTTCTTCCCACCAATTCATGGGGCCTCATTTCTGTAGGAAAGGTGTAAGCATCTTGTCCCCCAATTTCAGAATCCTTCCTAGCTCCTCAGGTGAGCTTATGGGCTTTGGTTTTCCAGGTGAAAAACAGTATTGAGACCCATAGTCTTTGTCAGATAATTATTTCTTTTCTAATTAAAATGAATTTTCCCTGGACAAGTCACCTTTGTCTCTAACGGGATATGTTCTTGAAGGAGCAAGAGAGTGACCATTATATCACAAGGGCCAAAGAAAACAAGCATGTTTCAGCTCTGGTATTTACTAAATAAAAGTATTTACTAGCTGATGACTCAAAGCCATCCCTGAGCTGCTTAGAATTTATAATCAGTTCCTTTGCTGAGCTGGCAGATTATATTTATGTGCTATTAGGAATATTTGCTATCAGAAAAAATTCTGAAGTCCAAATAGTTATTAATAGTTGATGGTTAATTTTTCAGGTCCTTCTTCCTGTGTGACTTTAGAACTCCTTTTCTGTATATGATTTGAAATTGAAGGATTCATAACGATTGACGTTTCCTTTCCTTCTCCCTCCTCCTTTTCTCTCTTTCTTGCTTCCTTTTTTTTTTTTGTTTGTTGTTTTGAGACAGGCTCTTGCATCATTTAGGCTAACTTCAAACTCATGATGATCCTCCTGCCTCAGCCTCCCAAGTGCTGGCATGTTGCAGGCATGTGTCACAATGCCTGGTGTGGCATCTTCTCTTAGCTAAGGAAGCTGACGTGGGGAGGGACCATCTCATTCTGTAGACCTCAGCCTGCAAGCCAAGTGGTCGTATGTTCCTTCCTATTTTTACCAGGCAGCTCTGGCCAGAGGCCTTGAAGGGTTGAGGTTGGATTAAGGATTCCATCATTTTCAGTGACAGTGCTCACAAAGGCACTAGTCTTGCAGCTGACACAGGTTTGAAAGTCAAGAATTTAAGTTTGTCAGATGTTTGTGCTTCCTTTTCTTGAAGAGCAAGTCTGGTATTGCTCCTTTTTGACAAAAATAGAAACTGAGACTTAAAGATACTGAAGTTTGCAAGTAGGATGATATGAGGGGAATGAAACTTCAATTCACTTTTTAGAGCCCTTGGCTTGTCTCATGGGAGACTTTTAATGCCAAAATTAAATCAGAATCTTCCTCCTGATCCATCAATCCTAATATCTTCCAGTTTAGTTTTTTGAGTATATGGCATACCAGATTTAGGTTGCTGCTTAGGACAGCTTTTCTCCTTACGGATGCATGCGATTACATTTTCTTTTAGCTTTGTTCAGAATCTCCTGGAAATGCCTCAGTAAGAGTCGGATAGTCCAGGGCTTCTTAGATTACCTCCTCCTCCTCCCTGGCCCTGCTTCCTCGATGCCAGCATAATTCAAATGCATGGTTTGCTTTTTATGCCAAACTTCTGATCTAAATGGAATTCAGTGAGATTATTCCAATACAAATAGACATGGCAACACTTTTGTTTTGTTATTTGCTTTGAAAAAATCAGCAGGTTCAATCAACAGCTGGAGGCTTTTAAAAAATGAATTAATTTGGTTGTGGATTGCAAGGTGGTTGATAAAGGAAAGCTCCTTAAACTGTGAACTTATAAGAGCCTTCTCTGTAGGAGAACAGCAGAATGATCAGATTATTTCTGTTCTTTCATGTTCTTTTTTCCTCTGGATTCGACTTTTTTTTTTTTTTTAAACTTTGAGACAAGGTCTCACTAAGTTACCCAGTCTGGGCCTTAACCTCCTGGAGTACTAGGATTAAAGGTGTATGCTACCAGGCTGGGTTAGGATCCCTTTTACCTTTTGAACTTTCTAGTTCTAATTCTAATGACAGAGGGAAGGTGGAAATCAACTTCACAGGTAAAAATTTTAATAAACAAATGAAGAATTCATCTTTGCTGACCTTAAGATTGTAGCCAAGAGCTACTTTGTGAGGAAGTCAGTGAAACTGTTCCCTGTCTGCCTTCAAAACTGCTATTTTTTTTTTTGAAGGTAGTAAAATACAACAAAACAAGACAGAACAAAGCCAGTTGAGACAATGTAGTGAAATTGGTACAGAACTTCAGAGCAGTATACCATAGTATATCTCGTTATCTTGCAGTAGTTGTCCATTCAATCAGGTGTAGCAAAATCAAACCAAAAGCAGAACATTATAAAACCTATCAAAACAGAATATTGAATAAAGCAAACCAATTAATCAGAACAAAGCAAAACAATGTTGCAAATGACCGCAATGTTTGCATATGATCATCCTCCCAAGAGATGCTCAGACCTCTGGCCCCAGGTCAGCATAATCAAACCAACAATACAAATATTTAGTTGCTTTATGTACCTTAGTTGCTATCAACTCCTGCTGTCCTTAACATCATCCAGTTGCTAGCAGGTGTGTGTGGGTGGGTTGGGGGGGAATGGGACAACACTGACAGTTAAGTCCAAGGATTATTTCCCCTTGTGCTGGCCCAGTACCACTGCAGGCACTGGCAACAAAGGGGAAGCACAGTGGCCAAAGCCTCACAAAAAAGTGAGAGAAATGGTTAGGATGGAGGCAGTGATTCCAGACCAGAAATGACTGCCAGCGTAAGAACTGAAGTGGGGCTGGAGCTCTGCTGCACGGTGGGGCTCCCGGTCCTTCCTGTGAGCACTTAGCCAGGAAGTAAGCAGTGCCTTACTTTGGAAAGAATGGTTTAGGTTACATTGAATTTGGTAGCTTTGTCACCAGCAAGACCAAGCCATCAGGTGGCAGTGGGTCGTAGTCTATAGGTCTGCTCTGTGGGTTGGATCCGTGAGTCTCCCGCTCTGCCTCCTTTGAAAACCTTGGGTCTCATTTCCCAGGAGATCTCCTGGGGCTTCTGTGGAGTGTTGGCCACTTTGGTTTTCACAGACTGTTTCTGAACTTTGCCATGTTTTCCATTCTAGGGGCTACCCCCGCCTGTCCTCCTTATTGGAGTATAAGTGACAGACCCTGGCCTTGATGTCTTCAGTGTGAAAAGCATGTCCCTCATGTGTCCCAGGCACTGCTTCAGATTGGTCACTGTCTCCTTTCAGACACCGTGGCCACCCTGTCCTGTCATAGGCCTGGTGCCAAATATCTGCCGAATTTCAGAAAGAATAATAGATCAAGATCAAGCATAATAAATCTCTAATACCATGGGTGTATCAGAGAAAACTACAACCTTTTTATTTTTGTTTGTAATGAAATGGATCGGACTTCTAGGAACCAGTTTTTCTGCCATCAAAAGACTCTAGTCTCTTGAAGTTTGTTCTCAGGCCTTATTTGATCCTTTCATTTCTAGACAGAAGCAGAGATGTATTCAGAGCCCAGAGTTGGAGGTTTTTCTACCTGGAGTGGTTGGAAATTGTATAAATCAGTGTCAAAGTGGACTAAAGGTTATGAATTGATCCTTCCCCTGTCTTCTCCCCGCCACCTTCATTTCACTTGCCTGTTGGCAGTCACAGTCTCTATTCTCCTATCTTTTTTCTCATATTACTCATAATGCATTTGCAAACTGTACTACACAGACAGCTTGGGGAGCGGAGAGTACTGGTTTGCTTATTTGGCACGTCTGGTACATGGAGAGCCACTCTTACTTCTTAAAAACCTGGGAGCACTTGGACTGGGCTGTCACCAAACAAAGGGAAATGGCAGTCCTCTAAATCCAGCTAGCCCCACCTTGCTGTGGCAGGAATAGGGAATTGTATCCAACCATTTGAGCAACAGGATCATGAGATCCACTGTAGCATAACCAGTTCAGGAAATCTTAAAATTTGAAGGAGAATTTAGGATTTGAGAAACCTGGATTTAAAGTGTGGATGCACCCTTGACTTTGAGGGAAGACTTTGGAGTTCATTTCTTCATTTCTCCTCAGTGCTATGAAGGTATTGGAGTTTCTTAACTGTATGAGGGGAAGGCTGAGAAGATGTGAGAAAAGATGTCAATAAGGCCGCCCATGGTGACTTCCTTCAGGGGGTGTTGATGAGTTCAGACTCCACAGCGGAGATTTGACAGTCTTGCTGGCATTGTGTGAAATGGCGTAGAAGTCATCAAGAGAAAAAGACATTAAAAGTGTAGGACTTCTCAGTTGATCTCCACATCCCAGTGTAACTATCACTCTACCAGTTTTCTTCAGAGAATTAATCTTGCCACCAGCCAGGAGCCAGCTGCTATGTGTCAGCTTCTGGAGGGGGCCTGAGGCCTTTCACTGAGAATTGGCCTCCCTTTCCTGAGGGCCCGCTGCTACCATGATGGAAGATGCTACTTTGCATCATCTTTTCCTCTTAGAGAACAGCAAAATTAGGCTACACTTTTGACAGAATGTCAGCGAGAAAATATCCATGTTCTTGCTGTTATGTGGCATAAAACAGTCTAAGCAAATGGCTGTTGAGTAACTTCAAAAAGAATTGAAGCAGTTGAAAGAACTTGCTTTGACAGACCTGTTCTAGCTCATTTGTAGTAACATGCTTAGAACCTTGTGCGTTTAACAGGCATCTCAGAAGGTGAGTTCCTTGAAGTGCGCCACTGAGACTGCACAGAGCACAGCCCTGAGAGTTCAGGGTGCTGGAGGCTGACACCTGCATAGTACCAGCATCAGCACCTGCAAGTGCTTGTCTCTAAAGGCAGCCTGCCAGGTGAGTTGTTCTTGCAGTGGCTCATCATCAATACTCTGACCTTTTGTTAAAGTTGAGAGTTGCTGAACTGTGATGAATTATTTATTAGAAAGAGTCCATTAAAAGAGCTAGGTGAAAGAGAATGCAAACGTGGAACATGTTGTTGATCTTGTCATAAGCAACTTTGGGCACATGTCCCCTAGTTCATTTTGTCATCTATACATGTAGCAGTAGTGCATGGCATCCAGGAGAGAGGCAGGAATACCCTGGGTCAGATTTCTGTCAGTGTCTCTCCTTGGTCTCTTTCTGAGGACATCTGTGTTCCAGGCAAGTGTAGCTAAGTGGAGCTTAGGATGGGGGCAGGAAGCAGCAAATGGTCCTAGGAAAGCTTTGGTTCAGATGGCCTGGCTATATTGGTGCAGATAAAAATGAGGGGGAATATTCTGAAGTCAACAATCTCTGCTCACAAAAGAATCTGAGAGTCATAAATTTAATTACAGAGGGCTGGAGGGATGAGATAAGAGAAGCACATCAGTTAACAGCTGTAGACCAAAACCAACAAAAGAATATTTCAAGTTCTGAATGTATGTTGAAACCTTACTTGAAAGCTCTGGCAGGCTGACTCCGAGGCACCACTATCACCTGTTTATCTATAAACTTCCCAGTCTGCTAACCCTGGGAAGCAACAAGTACTTCTCCTTCTGGACTGCCTTCCTGTTTCAAAGCTTTCCATTATCTTGCTTTCTTATCTACACAGTGTATGTTTAGTGTAACCAATCAATGCTTTGGGTCTGGGGACATAGCTCAGTGGCAGATCATTTGGCTTAGCATGCACAAGCTTCTGGGTTCAGCCCCTAGTACTGCCCTCCCTCAAAGTTTTCTTTCCCCAAGTTTTCATTGTAGAAATACTCTTGGCTCTGCCTATTTCCAGCTGCTATCGATGCTTTGTTGCAGATAGCTGCAGAGCTTAAGGCCAGGACTGGTCCTTTTCTTGCAAGTTTCCATAACTGCTCGTAAATCCTTTTTACTTTAGCGAATCCTCAGTCAAGGGTTTTGGCTTAACATTATAGCTAACAAGTATCCTCTTAGCATACCTTGTTTTTGGTGGTAGTGGTGGTGATAACTGAGGATCGAACCCAGGGCCTCATGCGTGATGTACTGTATCACCGAGCCACATCCCCAATGCAGCCTCTTGTACAGACTTTTTCTAATGACTAGAATATCAGTTCTGAAATCATTTTATAATATTTACTATGTATGAGGCCTGGGGCTTCTCAATTCCTTTTATTTACTTCTGTCTTTCTTCAAGGGGAGAAGAACCCAAGGACTTTTCTAAACTTCCCTTGAGGACATCTGCAGCAAGAGAAATACCAAACTAATCCCTAGCTTTGAATCCTTAAGCCTTAGAATTAGAAGAAAATTTAGAGGCATAAGCCAGACTCCTCACATTACAGGGGAACAAATGGAGACAAACGCCAGATTTGTTTGTAGTTACCCACGTGGCTGAGGCAGGCTCTAGGTGAAAGTGCACTTGCATCAACATCCTGTTTAGTGCCTTGTCTACTATATCACGTGGTAGCAGCGTAGGCTAAGCCGTACCAGAGAGCTGGACTCTGCAAAAGTGTTAGGTCAGTCTTCCCACCCTGACAGTCAGGGAGAGACTTCCAGGAGGTCTGGGCAGGACAGCCTGCTGCATGTGGACATGCATGCTCTGGAGGTGAGTGGCGAGTTCCAGCCCACAGTGAGGTAGAAGGAAGCCCAGGTCCTAGGCTCCACCTGGTTTTACTTCGGCCTTATTCTCATCATCTCCAGCATCTACCCCTGCTGTAACACCCACAGCAGTGTTCAGCATTTATTTTGAGGCCATGTGTGGTGGTGCCCACCTATAATCCTAGCACTTGGATGCTGAGGCAGGAGGATTACTGCATTCCGAGGCCAGCGTAGGCTATAAAGTAAGTTCAAGGCCAGGCTGAACTGCATAGTGAAACTCTTGTCTCAAAAAAAAAAAACAAAACAAAACAAGAAAAAAGAGCATTTATCTTAGATGGATATGCATGTTATGGGCCTTTGAAAAAAATATCTGGTGCTATTTTGTTTGCATATTTTAAGTTTTAGATCTCTTCCTGAAAGTGTGTAGTGTCCCATGACTCTTAATCCTAGTACTGTGGGAAACCTGGGCCACAGGAAGATTGCAAATTCAAGCCCAACCTGGGCAGTTTACTAATTTAGCAAGATCCTACTGAAAATAAAATATTAAAAAGGGCTGGTGATATAGCTCAGTGCAAAGACCCCAGGTTCAATTGCCCATCTCTCTCTCTCTCTCTCTCTCTCTCTCTCTCTCTCTCTCTCTCTCACACACACACACACACACACACACAAGTATTTGAATTAATAGATGAGGGCAGGCAATGTGCTGGTAGTTTTGAGAGTGAATGATGCAGTTTGTGAAATCACCCTCAACACTACATGAACCCCAGTCACTCACGCATTTTGTAGTACCTGGCACCTTGTATGTCTGTGGCTATCTGGAAAGAAGCACATTTGTAGGCCTTTTGTTGCCAAAAGGCTGTTGTTGCCACAGCTGCATGTGTTGGCAAATGACCCTGTCCTATTAGAAAAGTAATGAGAAAAGAGAAAATTCCAGGCACAAAAGTTCCACTATTTTGTCCAGTAGTGAAAGGGCAAAAGTGCCTTCCACTTGGGTTAACTATGGCCTCCTTGTGTGTATCTGTCTCCTTCCTGCTGGTGGGGCTAGAGGTAGTCTCCTGGCTGGGAGTTTTGTTAAAATACAGATGCTATTCTCTTTGATGGTTTGCGTTCTTCTATAGGTTTTCTAGGTCACCCAAGATTATAGGAATATTACTTTCAGAAACTTCTCCTCTAACTCAAGTCTCCAGTTAGCTAATCTTCAGAGATAAGGCCTAATATTAAACTAAAATTCAATTGTGTTATCCGTGGTTGAAAATGAGAAACAAGTCTGAATGTTGGTTCATCCCCCCCCTTCACCCCCCACCTTGCCCTGGGCATTTCATTCCATGTTGTCCTGAAGTTAGGCTTCTGGTCGGGGTCCAATCACCCAACAGCTATCTTATCTTCTCCTTTCTGTGCTTTGCTTCCCCTTCTGTACAGTAGGAGTATTAATGGTTCTTAGTACAGAGTTTCAAGTGATTAAATGCAGTAGTGCAGATAAAGTGTCCAGAGCCTGGCACCTGGCCTGGCACATAGGAGTGGTTCCAAAGATGTGGCTACTGCTCATGCTTTTCTCTCTACTCTTGTGCTCCTCTCTTCAACCATCTTCTTGGGTGGATGGAAATGCTAAATGATCAGTAAGCTTAGACCTGTCTTGGAGAGAGTAGAGATGCTTCCCAATTCAGAATACTTGATACCCAGTGCATCTTGCATTGGTAAGAGCCAGAGGGGGTTTTTTGGAGGCTCTGCCTGCCCAGCCTGCCCCCACTTGGTATGTGCACTCTCTGGGCAACCTGCTTATGTCCTCACAGGGCCAGTGAAGGGTGGTGGGACACCATCAGTGGGGGTGCTGGGCTGCAGACCAGTAGGGTAGGAATACAGGGTTTGCGTACCTCAGCCTGATGAGACATGGTGCTGAGGGCTGTGACTTGCTTATCTTACCCAAGAGCCCTTGATCAGTAGCTCTTGTACTTCTAAATGAGCTTTTTAAAAAAGGGGGAATGTTTATGAGTGAGGATTACTCATAATAGAGGCCGGCAGAGCTGAAAACAGAAAGGGAGAACAGAGATGATAAGAAAACCTGCAGAAGACTGCCTCTCATTCTGTTGGTAGTGCCGTCTGCCTGCTAAGGTGCTGGGCTGCTCTTGGGGTCAAGGCTCCTGGACTGGTGTGGGTAGGATGGCTCGGCCTATTGCAGAGGCGGCCTTAGACTGCTGCATCTCACAGTGAACTCCTCCAGTTTACTCTGCTACAGCCAGGTGTCCCGACCCAGACTGTTGTGGTCATACTGTATTAGAAGCAGTCCCAACTACGGTGACTTTTAGCTGAGATTCCAGTTATCCCAAGGAAGGATAAGTGGGGTGAAGATTAGGCAGTGGGGAGAACCTAATTAAAACTGCTTTTAGTTTAAATTATGAAAGTAATTTGAATTTAGCATCACAAAATCAGATAGTACAAAGCATCTAGAATAAAAGGTCGATGACTAAGCAAAGTCATACATGCCTGTAATCCTAGATACTAAGAAAGGTGAAACTGGAGGATTTTAAATTCGAGGCCATCCTGGGCAACTTAGCAAGACCCTGTCTCAAAACAAAATTTAAAAGGACTGGGTGTGTTGCTCAGTGGTAGAGTACCTGCCTAGTGTATCCAAGGCATTGGTTCGTGCTGGGGATATAGCTCAGCGGCACAGTGCCTGCCTGGTAAGTATGAGGTTGTGAGTTTGGTTCCCAATAACTACTCCCCTGCAAAAAAAAAATCCTTGCCGAAGGCCATAGGTTCAATCCTGAGCACTACCAATACATACATACATACAGTGAAATAAAAAAGAAAATAAAAGATTATGTCTCTTCTTCCACCACAGTGTCTGCCTAGTGGTGACCAGGTGCTGTTTCTCAGTATGAGTGTACATTTTCAGAAGCATTTTTCTTGCTTAGACTTACATAAGCATATGTGAGTTTGTTTTCTAAGGTTGTCACTCTCCATATTGTTCTGTAGCTTTTAAAAAATTTTTTAGTTCAATTTACAGTCAAATTAGTAGTGTAAGTTTTACCAGTTTTTAAGGCTGCTAATAGCCTATCATGTGGACAATGCACAAATGACTAGCACGATGGCTGTTAACCTTGCGAAGTGCTTGAACTTCCTGTTAAAGGAAGTCGTTAGGTGATTCAGTCCCAGTCTTGCAGCCACTAGGGAGGTTGCACTTGAACCAGAGTTTATGGACTTAGCTAAGTCAGGGAAGGTGGTAGTGTAGTGCCAGATGAGAGGGAGGAGACTTGGTATAGGGCATCTTTCTGCTATCTCATGAGGTTCATTTGGTTCCAGAAGTCAAACGTAAAGACCAGATAGCTAAGTGTAGTGGCTCATGCCTATAATTTCAACACTTTGAGAGGCTGAGGCAGGAGCATAACAAGTTCAAGCCCAGCCTAGGCAATTTAGTAACTTAGCAAGATTCTATCTATAAAGCAAAACAAAGCAAAATAAAACAAATGGTCTGGTGATGCTGCTCAGCATAAAGGCGCTGGCTTGAGTCCCCAGTACTGACCCTCTATCCCCACAAAAAAGCTAATTTGGAAGCTCTTTCCTTGAAGAAGCTGCATATACTAACATTTGATCATGGGTGAAAAAAACTCCTTGGCATATCAGTGATAAAAGTACCAAATAAAGTTCAACTAACCAAGCCAGTAGTATATGGAAAGCAAGTACATCACTGTAAGTACAAGTATCATATGTTCAGCAATCAAAAGATAGTTCAGCAACAGAAACCCTGTTTATCAATAGTCAAAAGGAGGTAAAAATATGATATATTTCAGCTTATACAGAAAAATTTTGATTTTAATACCATTTTAAAATTCTTCATAAAATAATAAGAGGAACACTTATTTGGATAAAAGTCCAAAGCCAAAAATGTAGAGTAAGCATTATATTCAGTGGGAAAACCTTTGTTTTAAACATAGCAGAGAAAGTAATGACCAACAGGTTAAGGAAAGGAAATTTAAATGTATGAATTAGATGCCCGAGTACAATAGAACACCCTCTGACACCTCTGACACACCACTACTTGGGAGGCTGAGGCAGGAGTATTACCATATTTGAAAACAGCCTGGGCATCTTAGCAAGACTTTGTCTTAAAATAAAAATCAAAAGGACTGGATTTGTAGCTTAGTAGTAGAGCACTGAGTAGTGCTAGTTATGCATGAGACCCTGGGTTCAACCCCCAGTACCTCCAGAAAAACGAGAGCAGGGAGAGGAAGAAATAACACTTTTATGTTCATATGATATAGTCAGATACAGATTTACATTTCTCTGCCAGCAGTAATAATCAACTAGACCCAAACAATGCAACTTCTGGTATCAATTTAAGAATGTGCAGGTTGGGGCTGGGGATTTAGCTCAGCGGCATAATCGCCTGCCTTGCAAGCAGGCAGTCGTGAGTTCGATCCCTGGTACCGATGAAAAGGAAAAAGACAAAAAAATAAAAAATAAAATAAAGAAAATAAAAAATGTGCAGGTCTATGGGAGATCCAGTAAGTGGAAAGACATTCTGTAGTTTTGTGTGCAATTTAATATTATAAAGATGATAATCTTCCTTCCCCATTGACTTATAAATTCAGTGCTATTTCAGTAACTATACGGTATCAAGTTACCCAAAATGTAACAATTTAAACTGTCAATAATCATTATCTTTCACAGTTTTTGTAAGCCTTGAGTTTGGGAGCAGCCCTGCCAGGCATCTTTGGCTTTCGAAGCAACTCATGAGTTGCAGTCAGACAGTGGCGGTGGCCGTGACCATCTCAAAACTCTTTTCACTCACATGCCTGGTGCTTGGTCTGTGGAGACTCAAGCAGTTTGGGGCCACTTCTCTTTTTCTCTGTCAGTTTTTCATATGATCTCTTCAGCATATTCTTAAGGTAATTGTGCTTCTTATGACTTGAGATTTGTGGGGCTTTGTCCTAAGAGAACCAGCTGGAAGCTGTGTTGCATTTTCAACTTTAGAAATCACAGAGAATTACCACTGCCACAATCTGTTGATTAAGGCAGGTGTGAAGTTCACTCTTGATAGAAGGTTACACACAGCCCGTCGTCTGATAGAAGAATGCTAGCATTACATTTAAGAAGGTCATGTGGAATGAGTTAAATATTGGTACGGAAATAACATATAGGGTCACCATAATCCCACTCAGAATCCTAATTGGATTTTTTTTTTTTTTTTGGTCTTTTTTCGTTTTTATCGGTACCAGGGATCGAACTCACGACCGCCTGCTTGCAAGGCAGGTTCTTATGCCGCTGAGCTAAATCCCCAGCCCCCCTAATTGAATATTTAAAGCACTTTTATTCTTAAACATATTTAGATTATCTAAATCAGCAAAGATTATCTAAATTACAAAGAAGAGAAAGGGGACTTCTGCACTGGTATGTTTGGTATTATACACCACCAAGCCATGGTGCTGACAGTAAAGTATCTGACAGAGTGGGCAAATAGAATCAGAGACAAGTCAACCTGGTGGCGGGTGTCTGCAGTTCCAGCTCTTAGGGGTTGAAATAGGAGGATAGTGAGTCCAAGTCTCTTCTGGGCAACCTAATAAGACCCTGCCTTAAAATTTAAAAATAATAGAAAAGATCCGAGGCTTAAGCTCCATATAAAGACCCTAGTTTCAATCTCCAGTACCTCCCCAAATTTATATATACACACACACATGTTCATACGAAAATTTAACATTCTGTAAAGGAACATCACAAGTCAATGAAAAAAGAATGAATTGCTTGGTAGATACTGTTGGGAGAATGGATTTATTAGATGGAGAAACAAACTAGATCTCCATATAAAATCACACACCATGGTAGACTCTTGAAGGATTAAAGACCTATACAAGAATGGTGACACCCCAAAATTAATTCTGAAATCCAGAAAGCTGTGAAAAGCAAATGCTTTTTTGTAACCCACATGGCAGCAAAACTTGAGCTGGCGTGAGGCTATTTATAATTGCTTATTTATCTTGTTTTCTATGAATATCTTAACATTGTACTAAAGGTTTTAAAAATGTTATTGTAAATACTGTGAAACATAAAAAAAATCTTAAAAATAGTACAATTGGGCACACATGTATTCCACTTGAATTTAATATTTACTATTATTTTGCTTCAGAGTATTTTATTTGATTTTGTTGAGCTATTTAAAATAAGGTGCTAAAAGTTGTGACCTTTGCATCCTACTTCATATGCATAGATATTTCCTCAGAAAAAAGAACATTTGTAACAGAAACACAATGTGAAAGACAGTTTTAAAAGTTAACAAAACTTCTGTAATGTTCTCTAATTTTACTTCATAGTCAAATTGCCTCATTTACTCCCAAAATGTTTTCTCCACTCAGCACACTTATTGAACGTTTTTGTTCATTGAACAGTAATGTTTAGTAAACATTAAACACCTGCTATTGTGAGTCACTGTGGAAAATACAAAATAAATTACATATACTCATTGCCCTAAGAAACAATTTAATGTGTGAGATGACAGCGACAAAAAACATGGTGCTAGACAGGCTGCACGGAGTGTCATAGTGCTGGCAGAAACAAAATGTTACAAGGACAAGGGGCAAGGAGGGATTCAGTTCCTTTTTGGAGCGTGCTCTATACCAATGTGCTGAGGGGACCACTACATCCTCATTCTTTTTCCAGTTCTGTTCCTCTCTGCTCAGATCTCAGGTTCTAATCAGAGGGATGCTTGACTTTAGAGAAGCCAGAAATTTCTTTCTTGAGATTTTTTTAAATTGAGCCAAAGATCCAGTAAATGTTAATATATCATGTTTCATTGTTGTGTTTCTTTCATTTTTGTATTAGAGATTGAGCTTGGGGATCTTTGCATTGAGCTATATCCCCAGGGTTGAGACAGGTCTTGCTAAATTGCCCAGGCTGGGCATGAACTTGCAGTCCTCCTGCCTTGGCCTCCCAGTGTGCTGGGGTTACAGGCATCTGCCACATGTTCCTCAATCCTTCCTCACCTTGTGTGTGTACGCACATGCATGTAGGTTTTCCAAAGTGACCCTGACTCCTTGTAATGAATAGACTAATTGCCTCGTTCTAGATTTGCCTGTTGCCTTAAGGTGTCATTTAACCTATTTTCCTATCCCTTACATTTCTTTATGAGCTGGACATTAGGTCTAAAGTTTTGATTAGTTTCAGCTTAAGCATTTTTGGCAATATTAAAGGTGTTATTGATGTATACTTTGTACTGTAACATACGAGGAAGCACTTGATGAATGTTTTCTCACCATAGCTTATGGTGTTTGCTCATTTCATTAAGATGGTGGCTACCAACTATTTTCCCTGTTTGCAATGAGCAAGTCACTTATGGAGCCATTCATTGGAGACTTGAAAATATCCTTTTCTCCAGCAAATGATTTTAGCAGAATGATGGTTAACTCTGATGATCGTATCATTCTTTGGTGGTTCACTTCAGCAGTATAAATATGTATAATTGTGTGGTATTATGTTGGAAATTAATAGAGTTACAAACCATCTCTGGCCCCAAGGTTTACAGATAAGGGATCATAATTGGGAAGAAGAAAATGCAGGATGCCTGTTACAAGGACTTCTTAAAGTCCACATAAGGCAAAATGACAGCTGATGTTTAAAGTCTAGGAACTCAGAAAGAGGAAAATAGAAGAGAGGGTCTGCGGAGGCGGGGAGTGGGTCAGCCCTTGGGACTGAAAGGGGACAAGGCAGAAGGCCTTGCTGAGACCATTGTGCCTACAACTGCTGGCACCAATCAGCTCCTGCCACCAGGGGTTAAAAATAAGAGAGCAGCCTGACATCCCATCACCTTGTAGTGAAGCAGCCTCCTCCATCTAGGGCTTAGAAACTACCCTTTCTCAAGAACATGAATTGCTTTCTTAGTTGTGATTAGTGTTGTAAAGTATCTGTTTTAACTAAGGCTTTTTCTTTATGAAGTTTACCCAAAGGATGAAACTGAACAAGTGCCTAAGGTACTAATTACAGTGTTGTTACTAATGCTTGGGGGGGGGGAGCCAAAACCAAAAATACTGAAGATAGCCTTAGGGTCTGTCTGTGGGTAGTAGCTAAATAAAGTTTATCTTTGTATGTAATAGCATACTGCACAGTTCTCTCTTCTCTCCTCCTCCTCATTTCTTTTCCTCTACCTTCTCTCTCTCTCCCCTCTCTCTCTCTCCCTCCTCTCTCTCTCATCTTTCCTCTCTCTCTCATCTTTCCTCTCTCTCTCTCTATCCCTCCCTCCCTCTTTTCTTTCTTTCTTTTCTTTCTTTCTTTCTTTCTTTCTTTCTTTCTTTCTTTCTTTCCTTTCTTTTCTTTCTTTCTTTCTTTCTTTCTTTCTTTCTTTCTTTCTTTCTTTCTTTCTTTCTTTTCTACCAGGGATTGAAATCATGAACTTGTGCTTGCCAGGTAGGTAGGTGCTTGTGCCACTGAGCTAAACCCCTGGCCCTACAATTGTTTCTTAAAAGACATAAAGAACATTATATTTTTCTAAGGAAAATAACAAATTGTTCTGTAACACAGGGTCTTCCATATATTTCAAGGGTTGAGACTGTAATAGTGGTAGATAGAGCTGCTGCTTGGCATACACGAGGCCCTGGACTCAATCCTCATGACCACAGAAAGATAATAAAATAGTGTAGATGTATTTCACTTATGTTTTCTCTGTTAGGTTTCTTTTTCTTGTGGTGTTGGGGGTCAGACCTTGGACCTCACACATGTTAGGCAAGTAAAAGTCTTGCTGTATAAACAGTCCAGTAATACATTTTAAAATAAAAACCATTTCTACATGAGAGTATAGTGTCAAACCAAACAGACCCCAGAAGTTTAGAGCTGAGGGCTGATGTGCATTTCCCAAGTGAATAGCACATGGGAAAAGCCTTTGGGGGGCAGATAGCAGGCAGAATTGGTGTGTGTTTGCATTGTGCTTAACTGACTGAGTAGAGTCCTCAGTCAGTTGGCTGATTCCAGAAGGAAACAACAGGCACTCTACAGGGCTCCCTCACCCCACCCTGACTCCCAGGCTATCAGTCTGTGTGAACAAATGCAGCAGTGTGACCAGCCCCTTTCTAGGAGGCCAAGGTAGGTTCTAATCCATGTTGCTGTTTTCTAAGGATTATTCAGGTGATTGGTTTTGCCTATTAAAACCAAACTCAGGTATTTGTCAACGCAACATGACAGATCCAGGTGTCCTGTTTTGTACTATGATCTTTGGAGGAGGCCAGGTGCCAGGGAGGCCTCTGCCATAGAGAATGGACTGGTTAAGGGCCGGGCATTTAGCTCAATGGCGTAAGCACCTGCCTGGCAAGCACTAGGTTGTGAGTTCAATCCTTGGTACAAAAAAAAAAAAAAAGAATGAGAACAACTGGTTGCTCATCTCTTTTGCAGCCGTAGCCTTCCTTCCTCTAGGACATAAAATACAATTGCTGCAGTGCAAGCTTTAGATTGGTCCTCTTGGCCAGTGCTGGAGCACATGCTTCCTTTTTCACCTGTTGTCTTCTCCCCTACTTGTCTGTGCCTTCCTCCTCTTTTATAAAATGTGCCTAACAGTATCTCACCAGTTATTTTGAATGCACTGAAAGATGTAGGTATCCCCTACCCTTTCATTTTGCAAATGGGTAGAATCAAGCTGATACCTGAGGAGAACCAGTAGGGCCCAAGAAAGTTTTAAAAAAGGGCAATCTTATGTTATTCTCTAGCTAGAGTGGGAGCAGGGTTAATTGGCTCATCATTTCACCAAAACTGAGAGGAAGTCTTTTAGTAGCACAAGTGTCATTACACAGAGACACATACCCAAAGAAGGCAGGCAGGCAAGAAGGGCTGCTTTGCACTTAGACATCTATAGTTGGGAAACATAATTTGATTTTGGTTTTGGTTTTGAATCCCTCCAGGTTTTAACCTCCCATCTGGTCTGTGTACTGAAAATAATATTCTTAGCTGTTCTCTTTCGTTTCCCAAATTTGCACAGTGGTTCAAGTGTGATCTCCTAAGTATTACTTTCCTTTAGAGTTTAGACTTAAATCCTTTTGCATTTTCCTGGACTGGATTCATCTGGTCCTCAGGCTTTCTTCCCCTTCAACTCTTTGTAGACTAATTCATATTCCCAGTCCAGATTTTTCCTCTGGGTCTCTGATCCATCACTAGATAAACTAAGTATTTTTACTCAGGTGCCTGTCAGATTCCTGGGTCTTGGTGTGTCCAAAACTGAACCATTATCATCTTCCCTGCCTCTTTTACAGAACTCATACTTCTTCCCAGATTGATATTTCCTGAAAACCATCTCCTCAGTTACCCAGTCCAGAAACTTGAACACTATTGACTGCATCTGAACCCTTCATTCTTTTTTACTTCCAAGCTAATAAGACCAAAAGAGTGAACCTTTTAAATTTGTAATCCATATGTTTGGCTAGGGCTCGGCCCAAATTATTAGGAGATGCCAAAAAACTCAGTAATCAGGATAAATAATAGTTCAGAGTCAGGTCGACCAGACATCCCTTCTGATTCTGAGTCACCAGATGGCCCATTGGGCAGCCAGCCCAGGGCCCCAGTAGCATAGGGGACCTTAATGTTTATCAGGGGTTGGCAGAGCAGTGAAGCCTGCTTCTCCATTCATACCACAAGTAACTTGGATGATTATAGCAACCTAACTGTTGTGCAGACTCTCAGATCCATCATTTGGAGTGTAAGCTATATACCAAAAAGTGCTTATCCAAAGGCACATACGTACTCACTTTTATTTGGTTTCGAGGAGGCACAGTGAATACCAAAAGTGAGTGCAAAACACGTTATTTTGACTGGAAAGAATATGAATCAGGAGATAACTGACCTGACAGGTTCCAGCTTGCACAAGTACCAGGGACCCAGTTTTTGTGTGAAATGCATAGGTACCACATCTGATGAGTTTTAAAACAGTCAAGTACTGAGATGTGACTGTATTATATCAAAAGTGTATGTCTTGATGAGTTTTCACAAACTGAAAACCTATGTGTAATGCGTGTCCTAAGAAACCCCCCTCCCCATCTCTGCCTTCATTGCAAGCAGCTGTTCTTTTGCCTTGTAGCAGATTTGTTTGGCCTACTTTTGTACTTAACTAGATAGAATCAAATAGTACATACTTGTAGATCTGCTACCTTCACTCAGCATACACCATTGTAAAGTTTTCATTTACCTTCTCGTAAATGGTTTCCATTATGTGAATAACTATACTTTCTTTATTGGTTCTCTTCGTTTCAATTTTGTTGTCCAGGAAATTGAACCCAGGACCTTCACACTGAGCTACATCCCTAACTTTTTTTAATGTTTTGAGATGGGGTCTTACTAAGTTGCTAAACTCAAACTCACTTTCCTCCCACTTCAGTCTTCCAGAGTACTAAGATTACAACCATGCACTGCCATGCCAAACGTAACCATTTGTTCTTATACTGGGGCTGCATGACAAAATGCAACACAGAGACAGCAAACAAAAACTACTATTGTGCTCATGAGTCAGGTATTTGCATTGGGTGTGGCAGGAGTAGTTTGTCTCAGCTTAGTGATATCTGGGGTCTTAAAAGCTGGAAAGTGGGTCACTGGTGTCTTTTGATGAGTCATTCACTCACATGCCTGGCACTCAGCAGAGATGAAGCAAGGACTGTCCATCCAAGTGTTGATGAGTGGCCTCTCCATGTGGCCTGAGCTTCCTTACCACATGGTGGCTGATTCCCTAGGGCAAAGGTCCTGAGGAAGTGAGGTAGCAGCCACCTCCTTTGTACCGCTCAGCCTTACAAGTCAGAGTTTCAGCTGTGCTCTGTTTTTTCAGACTAGGCCCATGCCTACCCTGGTTCTTGGGGAGGGGACATGGACTGGCAGTGATGTTGAGACTCTTTGAAAAATACTACAGCTGTAGGCTGTTCACAGGTGTCTGCCTTTTTGATGCAACCACAGGGACTTGTTCTATCCTTTGAAAGAACCATCTTGTACCTGCAAGGCTCAGCTGGCTTTTGCATATTCTTTAGCCGCAGACTTCCCTTCTTACAAGACCCTGTCTCCCTAGCGCCTCAGGTTTCAGGGTGGCTTACACTTCCAGCTCCAGTCGGCACCTTATCCCTGTCATAATGCCGATTACGAGGTAGTGCCTTTCCCACTTACCTGTTTGCATCCATCAGAGTCGATGCTCCACAAAGGAGCTTTTTCTGCCCAGTGGTCTATTCAGAGTCTCACTTGGAGCTGGGCACATAGTTATTCAGTAAAATGGAGAAAACAGATTCAGTCTCCATTGTCCACCATAAGACCATGGTAATTAGTGCACGAGTACACGGAACTGAGCACTAATACAGTTTAGTACAAAGCATTAGCTGTGTCTGGAGATGCACAGGTATATTTGTGTAAGCATTAAGGAAGCAGTTTTGGGTGAAGACTTTTCAAACCACTTTGTTTCTTTTCTCAGTTGCTGATGTTGAACCTGGGAATGTTCTATTACTGAGATATATCCCTTGCCCTTTTTATTTTACTTATAAATTTTGAGACAAGGTCCCGCTAAATTTCCCAAGGAGCACTCAAATTTGCAATCCTACTGCCTCAGTCTCCCTAAATTACAGGTGTGGACTACTGCACAATTATAGGCTCAATCCTCTTCCTATAGATAAGGAATGTAAACAGGGCCATGACTTGAGCAATCTAACTGGAAGCAGGAGGCCCTGTGACCAGCAGGTCCCCCCTATAAGGGTGGTGTTGTTATGAGGGGTGCTTGTTTGAGCCCCTCCACCTTCGCCTGTGAGATGCAGGAGCTGTGTTGGTCCAGTGATGGACCAAAGTGCAGCCGTTCTTCCCACTGTTCTAGGGAGTGAACTGCAGAAAGGTTGTCTGTCTCCATCTTTATGGAAGGAGTAAGGTATCCTTTTTTAGTCCCCCTGCCCTCCCCTCCCAGGTTCTGGCCGTTTGCCAATTAGCTATTTAGTAGGATGAAAGGACACATTAAAATAGTTGAGGCCAGGCTTCTTTTACAATTGTTGATTGTTTTTATTTAATAATGAGGATTTCCCCCCTTTTTCCTCTTTGAACCTCCCTCTGGGGTATAGGATTAATACTGTTCTGTTTGTGACATGCTGTCATTGGTCTGAGCAAGGCTTGTTCTTGGTCTTACTTGTGCATTGATTTGCTCCCTTTATTCCTGTTTTCCATTCTCCTCCCTTCTGTGGAGAACCTTATGAGTATATTCGATGTGTATTCTCTTATTTTGGCATATTTTGGATTCTCTTTGTCTGTATATGGGTTGTGTGTGTGTGTGTGTGTTTCTTGGGGATTTTAGTTGTATGCATGTGTTCTTATTGCTTCTGTTTTTGCTTTGTTGTAGGTTTCTGGGAGGAAAGATACTGAGGATTGAACCTAGGGTCACTCAACTACTGATGTATATGCCCAGACTTCTGTATTTTTAAATTTTGAGATGGGGTCTTGTTAAGTTGCAATCCTTCTGTCACAGCCTCTCAAGTACCTGGGATTATAGGTGTATACCATTGTTTAACTCAAGTAAACAGTGTGGTTCTACCAACTCTTGTTTCTTTTTCTTTACTCAGCTGTCTTGTACCTATCCTGTGTGTATGTCTAGTCCATTGTTTTTGCCTGTTGCTGGTACCCACTGCACTGTTTCACTGTCTGTGCTTTAAATGGCACTTGCCCATTCCTGTGGGGGTCCTTCTGGGCTGCCTGGCACCATGCTGTGGTGAATGTCTTGTGATCCATTGTGTGAGTCTTTCTCTGGGAAGTAACCCAGAAGTGAGGTTGTGGATCACAGACCAGTGAACTTTCTAGGATCCTGTTTTGAGAATGCAGAAGACATGACAGTCCCATTTCTTCCCAGTTTCTCTTAAGTTGCTTTGAATGTCTCAGCTTTCAGTCTGGTTCTGGAATTTTGCAGAGATAAAGGTTGGGATTTTACTTTCCTATAGGCTGGTTTGAGGTTCAAGTTCATTCCCTTTTAATTGTTAAAATCATGCTACACTTTCTGTGTCCATGTATAAAATAAATGAGCCATCACTGCTGAGGTCCCTTCTGCTGTCCAAGGCCCACAACTATTTCTAGACTCTGTTCAGAAGCAGCACAGTTGAGTGGCAAGCAGTGCAGTGCGGTCAGGCTTGGACAAGCACACATTTGGCTTCTTCCTGTGTGCCAGCCCATCCAAAAAGCTGGAGTTACACCCCCAGGCCACAGGCTGGGTATGGAGGGCACATGCACCAGCTTAGAGCCATTCCAGTTGGCCTGTCCCTTTATTTCCTGCTGATGAGACATAAAAACCCACAGCAAGAACATGTAGAGGAAAAAGCACAGTCCTCCATAAGTTAGTGTCTAGAGAGTGTGGACTTGCACTTAAATCTTTGCTGTCATATTGTGAATTATTCTGGGGAGACGTATCATGTCTGGAATTTGCTTTAGAGTAGTTTGGTGGAAAGGGAGTAGGTGGGTAAAGATCAGGTGACTGTATAATTTATCAACCAATCTCAGGCACATTTGGAACTGAAAGAGGGAGCTATTAATTACAGCAAGACAACAAGCTTAAACTGAGATTGTCCTGGCAAACCAAGACATGAGCAACCCAAGGAAAAATGAGACAGGGCTGACCCAGAGTTGATCATTGTTGAGGCTGGGTGATGAGTCGTGGGAGCTCATTATATTCTATTTATTGTTTATTTGGAAATTTCCATAATAAAGAGTTTTTTAAAAAAACAAGAAACTTATCAGACTGGTAAAGGCTTCAGAAGTCCCCACTGTCCAGGAAATGGCTCTTGGGTTGCATGCCAGTGCATCTGGGATAATAAACCCAGGTCATGTGGTGCTGTCTGCTCCTCTGTATCGCTGAGTGCTTCCTGTGGGGGTAGAATACGGAGGAGTAGATAGTGTGGCCCCACCTGCTCTTGTTGGCAGGAAGAATAAGAAACTGCAGTTTGTTCTAGCCCAACATGACTTAGTGTAGCCCAGGACTTGGAACTGACCTTTTTCCTGCCCGCAGGACATCAGAGTCTGTCCAGGTGGCAACTGAAACAGATCACTTCATGCATCTGCACCCCACAGCTGGGTGGCAGTGATACCTGTAGTCCGTGCATATGCACATGTGATTTTTATCTGTGCCCCTTATCAGAACGACAGGTGGCAGGAAGCAGCATGACCGCAGTAGATTCTTAAGTGACATTCTCTTGCTCACTTTGCGTTCTACTTAACCTTCACTGTGGTGTAGCAGTTGCTGGAACCCTGAGTAGTAGAAGACAGTGTCTGCCAGGAGTGGACTCAAACCACAGGCTGGCATGGCCTTAATTTGTTATCTCTTTTTAGTTGTACAGCTGAGCCTTTTTCACACAGTTCTGTGAAGTGTGATATTCATTCATTTAACAGATACTTTTAAGAGCCTTTCATATGCCAGGCTTCAGGGAGATAGTGGTTAAAAAAAAAAAAAAACCAGACTGCCTTCAAGGAGCTTATAATGGGAGGCAAGAGATGGCAAGGGCAGTGGTCATGAGCGCTAAGCAGAAAATATCTAGAGCTGATGGGTGTGGAGCTAGGGATTGAATGGGGGCCTTTCTGGGTGGTTGTCAGAGCAGATGTCAGAGAGGGGCCAAAATGCAGGTATGACAGTGGTTGGGTGGGCAGGTAGACGGTCACCTTTCTCGTGCTGTGGAGTTTTAAGCATTGGGTTTAGCGAGTTATATGGAAGTCATTGGCTTGGTAAGAGAGATTTGGGGGCTTGGAGTAAGTTCAACAGGAACTTCAAGGAGAGAAGGTAAACTTTCTGGGCAGTTTGTCATAAACAAGGCAATCATTAGCAGTGTAGGTGGGGTTAAGAGAGCATTGTGTAACTTGGGGAAAGGCATGTACCTGCTGACTTGGGGGTGTGTCTGTTTAATAAAACTCATGGTACATGACCCTCTCACATGCTTTAGCAAATATTAAATGACTCTGGTCATGAAGAGTAATGCTCTGGAGGCCTGGTTCAGTTTTCTTCCTTCAGAGTTCTGTCAAGTACATCACAACTGGTCATATCAGTCCCAGAATATCTGTGATAGATCAGAGATGTAGCTCAGTGATAAAACACTTGCCAAAATATCAAAATAATGTAATATGTTTTAATCTTCTGTTTATAATTTTTCTTTTGTTATACAAATGGTCCTGAACTTTTGCATTATAAACCTAGACTTTCACGCCAATCTATATCTATGGATTCATTCCTCCAGAAAAGTACCTCCCCTCCTGAGAACCTGGCATACTATTTTCCCAGAGATTGATGGGTCTTGACCTCATCTCAGGAGTGTCCAGTCAAGAAACTGTGTTTGGGGGCTGGGGATTTAGCTCAGCGGCATAAGCGCCTGCCTAGCAAGCAGGCAGTCATGAGTTCGATCCCCGGTACCCATAAAAAGGAAAAAGACAAAAAAAAAAAAAAAAAGAAAAGAAACTATATGTTTGATATATTCACTGGTCAGTCACTAAAGGCTATGAAAATTGCAGGGAGAATGAGAGCTGTGTGGCCATTTCTCTTGGCCTAATGGGTCATCAGTTTTCCAAGTATAGAAATTATGTTTAATGATTTGCCATATTCTTACTTAATAGCTAAAATAAATACAAATGGACAGGCAGGGTGACTGACTTGGTTGCTTATCCTGCTTGAGTGTGGCCCGTAGCTACATTTTCAGCAGTGCACCAAGAAAACAAGCAGTGAACTGGCTGTTTGTGTCCCAACAGAATACATGTATCAAAGCCCTGATCCCCAACCTGATGGTATTTGGAGGAGGCAATTGGCTTTGAATGAAGTTGTGAGGGTAGTGTCTTGGTTACTTTTCTCTCATTGCTGGGACACAACACTTGACAACCAATAGAAGGAAGGAAAGATTTATTTAGCTCACTGTTTGTAGAAGTTTCAGTCCATAATCAGCTGACTCCAAGGCATAGCACAGAGGCAACACTTCAAGGCAGCAGCCAGAGCAAAAGAGAGGAAAGAAGCCTCTTTTCCTCCCTTACATTGTATGCGGGCTACCCTTCTCCCAGTGGCTGTAGCACTCACAAAATCTCTGTGAGCTCCTCCTGTACAAGATGAGAAGGTACAAGATGAGATGATAAAGTCAGAACCCTGGCTCCCTGTTGAGTCTCTCAGTTAAACTTCTAAACTGCTCAAGTTGACACAATGTATCAACCATAACAGGTAGAGTCCCCAAGATGGAATTGTGCAGGGAGGAAGATAAAGGAGAGACACTAGAGCGCCCTCTGCCTTGCAAAGCCACAGTTAGAAGGCGCTCTTTGCAAACGGGAGAGAGCCCACGCCAGACTGCATGACCTTCAGCCCTTTGGGCTTGGACTTTCAGCCACCAGGACTGTGAAAATAAGTGTTTGTTTTTTAAGCCACATAGTTGGTAGCATTTGGTTACAGTGGCCCAAACTAAGACACCCTGCTTCATAATTTTTAGCATGTCCAGAGAACCCCCAGCTGTTCTCTCCTCTTAAAGTCTGATGCTTTGAAGGAATAAATGTGTCTTCTCTAACATTTCTTTCTTTTTTTAAAAGTTTTTAAATTTTTCTGTAACATTTCGTATTAGTCACCTATTGCTGCTATAAGAAATTACCATAGGTTAGACAGCATGCATAGTTTCTTACATTTTTGGAGGTAAAAATTCTAAAACTGGGCTGGGGCTGTGGTTCAATGACAGAGCACTTGCCTGGCATACATAAGGTGCTGCATTCAATTTCTAGAATCACAAAAGTAAAATGGCTTTGCTAGGCTATAAAAGTGTGTTGTTAGGGTCACGTTCCTCCTGGGGGCGTGGGGAGGAATCTGTGTCCTGCCTTTCTAGCTTCTCAAGGCCACTTAGTTCTTTGGCTCTTGGCCCTGCCCTCCATCTTTGAAGCCAGCAGCATAACATCTTCAAACCACTTTCTTAGTCACATCTCCTGCCTCCCTCTTTCCTTTGTAAAGACCTGTATGATTAGAAATCACCCCATTTTAAGGTCTTTATTCCATCATATCTGCATGGCCCTTTTTTTCTATGTAAGCTAATGGTTACGGGTTCAGGGGATTAGGATATGGGTGTCTCTGGGGGCAGTGTTTTCTGCCCACCACTCATTTGTTTAGTTATGTACACATAATGTTCTCATTTAGTGACAAGGGTGGTGGAAAGTATTCCTGTTTTATAGATGAGAAAATGGGAGGCAAAGTGACTTGCCTTTAGCCACGTTGTTCATGAGTGGAAGAGGCAGCACTTTAGCACCAGTTCTGAGTCCAGTTTTGTGTCTTTCTGTTCTGTCTGGTTGCTTTTTAATTCTTTCCACACATTTCAATAGATGGTATTTGTCAATGTTTGTGTTCCTAGAGCCAATGTTCTGCGAAGCTGATGTGCTTACTTGAAATGAGGGAATGTCAAAATCAATGTAAGAAGTTTAAGGCAATTTAAGGCAAAATGTCAAAGTGAGGAAGAAATTTCCAGTTTATGTGTTTCTCGTTGCATACGCATTTGTATTTGGAAGGTTTATGATACACAGACTGCTTACTGGCGTAGTGTTTTGTCCACTGACGTATGCTTGATTCTGACGTTACCCTGTATGACACATCTTTTGCTTGCCAGCCAGATTACTTACCATTAGAAGATCCTTAACTACTTAACCTTGCATCTGTTACCATTAGAAGATCCTTAACTACTTAACCTTGCATCTGTTATCACCGGTAAAGATTTATAAGGTTTCATCATGTTCTGGCTACCATGTTGGAATCCCTCTTCCACCCTGTTGGCTCTCACCCTCGCCCTTCCAGTCCTTATCTACCAGATTCAAGATATCTGAACCAGAGGAAAAGAAAAGCAATACAGTAGTACACTGTATGCACCTTTGTGTAGAGCTCATGTGCTAGTTTAGAATTTGCTTTGTGTCTGGAGAATTTCTATAGGAAATTCCTTTTGATCTTGTGGTCAGTACCTCATAGCTCCCTTGGGCCTTCCTTCTCTTTCTCAATGGCCACCATAGTCATGGATGTGACAGAGGATAAAGGTCTTCTCTTACCCTGGTAGTTCCCTTTCATGTGGTTGATTGCTGCCCCGCTTTTGAGCTTTCAAAAAAAATCCATGCTTCTCTTTTGACTTCTTCATCTTCATGCCCTCAAAACACAGTGTACCCTCAAGATTGTGCCCTGAGCTCTCTCCCAGCTTCTGTGGTGGGTGTTCACTGAGCCAAGGGCACGCTGATGAGAATGAGTTGTGGTTTTTGTGAAGTGAACACAGCATCATGGGTTCTGCAACCTTGGATGATAGTGGGAACTATGGAAGAATCTTCTAGACTTCCAGCAATGTGAAAGGCCAGAGCAGTCAGCACTCTTCCATATGACTGTTCCATATAACCAGTCTCTTGAATGTGAATCTTGTGTCCATTTTCTGGTGAGTCATAGTGCTTGTGCTGTGGCGAGCATGATCTAGTAATGTGTTCAGCACTTTCTTTCTTGTCAGTAAAAAAATTGCAGCCAGTGGAGTGAACAGTGCCTTTAGAAACCCAGAAAGACTCTGTTGGTCTTCGTAGCTTCTCTGTGACACTCTCTGAGTTCGTTTTGCTCCTCTTCTCCTCCACTGCACCTCTAAACAAACTAAAAAAGGAAAGCTAGCTGATGGTTGGGCTTTTTAATAACATCACTCAGTAAGGACCCCAGACTTGGAAGATGGTCTGTATCCGGAGGACACGCGAGCCTGCTGTGGGACGGTTCCTAGGCCAGGCCCATGTCCCTGGCTGCCTGCCAAAGGCCCCTGCTGCCAGTGAGGTTCAGCCTGCACAGCTTGCGTCCTGCCCAGACTGCCTCCCTCAAGCCGGAAAAAGGAATGCTCCTTTTGATTGTAATGTGGACAGTCCACAAATCCTCTGGGACTAATAATTGCCTTTTTGCTTAGAAACTAGTCTTTATTGTTCCCTTTTTGATAGGGGAATGGTTGTCAGCCCCATTCCTTGCTGCTGATTTTATAAAGAACAGGCTGGGGAATTCAGTCCACTTTTAAAGAGTGTTCTTTGGAATTGACTAAATCTGGGAAGTCCTTACCAGCTGGGCCCAGGGAAACATAGGTGTGTGGTGTATTAACAGTCAGGAGAAAGAATGTGGTATTCAGCTGAATAACTAAGCATTGCCTGACTAGACCTATCTACCCCACTGATTGCCTAACTTTTAAATAATCCCTAATGTCCAAGAACCAGAAGACATTCAAACTAGATCCTTTGGATGATAGACAATCTTCCTCTTTCAAAAAATGGTCTATCCTTAAATAAGATATTTCCAAAATACAAGCCAGATGTTCTGGGGACTTTATATCTACACTTTTTTATGGTACCATTGGGGAAACCCCTAAAGTTGCCCAAGGATGGTGACAAAGTGACACGGAGTTAGAAGTCAGCGTTATTCTGGGCCAAGAAGTTGTAAACTTGATTTGCACACTGAGATTTTTATCCTGTATCCGCTTGAGGTCAGGCTGTAAGACTATCCTATCACTGTCCCTGTCCCTATCCTTTCTCTCCTATGCAGCCCTTCCTTTCTGGTGAAGTGGGCTAGAAGGTCAGTGGGAAGAGGACCAGTTGTATAGCCACAGCTCCTGTTGCTGGCAGATGCTTTTCTTGCTCTCCACATGGCAAGGTGGTCGATGTCTTAGAACCTGCTTCCATGTGCACACTGTGCAGTTCTTCCGTTCGTCCCCAGCTGCAGAACCTGCCCTGAGCTCATCTGGTTTGTAGCAAGTAAACAGGATAGTATCAGTGGGTATGCGATTCAGTTTGTGTGTTTGTTCGCATACGTATTTTTGTGTGGTTCTAAGGCATACACATCTCACAAGCTAACAACTTTAAACCACATCTTAAAATTGTAATTGTAAGCTTTCCTCCCCCAGAAGGTTATTAAGGATGCCTCTTGCAAATGATGGCTTCTTAGAGCCCACAAAATACATTATATAGATAGAACTCAGATTTCCATTTTTGCGAAATTGGATTTGTGGATTTCCTTGACTAGGCTGATTTACTAGCAAACTCAGTGTATTTCAGCAGTATTGGTTGCAGCTGGTAAGCCAACCACCCACATTTCACTTGGCCTGACCCCACCATGGGACATTTGCATTCCATCCTTGATGGGTTTTCAGAGCAACTCTGGACAATATTATGAAATAAATAGTTTATACAAAACCATCTGGCTAATGACTGAAAAGTCTGCCTTTTCTGACTCCCTTTCCTTCAGACCCATCAGTGCAGAATCCAGAAACAGCAGAAATATGTTGGAGTGGAATATAGTTTCTGCCTTTTCTGACTCCCTTTCCTTCAGACCCATCAGTGCAGAATCCAGAAACAGCAGAAATATGTTGGAGTGGAATATAGTATGCTTAGAGAACAGAGATCACTCCCAAGAGATTCTTTGTAGTAGATTAAAATTGGGAATCCCGACACCCAACAGAAGAAAATGTTTAAGTACAATATGTTAGGTTATCAATATGGAATACGTGAGACATTCAAAATAGCAAATGTGTAGATTATCCTTGATTCAAGGATTTACATTTAAAGAGCACAAGATGAATACCCAAGTAGGTAGGATTTGGGGGAAATAGTGGCTAGAACACATGCCTGTCTCTTTGATGGCCAGTGCCAACACTTTTCCTCTCAGCCAACTGAGCAGGCAGGCAGGCAGTGCCCAGAGGGAGTTAGAGATCACTAGAGAAAATACTAAGAGAAATTATGGAGGAGGAGATGCTTGACATGCAAGCAGGTAGGAGTGCTAGGAAATGGTAAAGAAGGGCAGATAGGATATGCTAGGGCTAGGTTATAAAAAGTTGATAATAAATGGTTTCACAACTCAGGAACTCATTGCATTTATTTTTCCGCCATGGTACAATTTGCAGTGCAGGTCAGGAGGCAAGACTGCTTATTGTTGTTAGAAGCCCAAGCTTAAAGAGGGTTTTTCTCAACGCGTGTTCCCTGTCACTGCAGCCTTGCAGGTAGCTTAGCGAATTGTGCAGTAGCACTTAAAGTCTACGTGGGTTATGCGTATGTTACTTCTGTTCACATTTCATTTCTCTAAAGCGAATCTAAAACTCAAATCTTTACCTCAAGTTAAATGGAAGAAAGAAAGCTAGAAATAGCACTCATGACTTGACTGCCACTAAGTAAAGTAATGAAACATATAGAAGAAAATTATTTTGAATGTCCTGGGATTTCAGATGTGTGCCACCACATGTGGCTTTTCATTTTTTGATGTATTTCATTTTAATGCAGCCATCAGTACACTTCCCTCTAACAATGTCAGCAGGTATATTGTTAACTATAGTTTAGCATTTGTTTGCAGGGTATTTTTTTCCTCTTTCTAGTTGAGGTAAAAATTATAGACAACATCTCAAATCTGAAGTATATGTTTGGTGAATTCTGACAAATCCATGCATGGTTGTGACCTATTCCTTCTCTTGATAAGGAACATTTTTAGCACCCTAGAAGGTTCTTTTATCACCTTCTCAGTTAACCTTTGCCCCAGACTCCTGTCTTCTAGAGACAACCATTGTTCTGATATTTTTCCAATAGTCGACTGGTTTTGCCTTTTTAGTGATCGTCATCAGTGTTGCATGTATCAGCAGCTTGCTATCTTTCTTAAATTTTTTTTTTTTTCTTTTTGAGACAGGATTTGCTGTGCAGTTCAGGCTGTCCTTGAGCTCACATTGTAGCCCAGGTTGATCTCAAACTTGCAAGGCTCCTCCTACCTCATCTTCCTGAGTGCTAGGATTACAGGTGTGTGTCACCACACCTGGCTCCGCTCACTGCCTTTTATTGCTGAGTATTTTTCTCTTCCATGAATGTACCATAGTTTTATCTATTCTTAGTGAATAGTTGGGCTGTTTCCAATTTTGACTTACTATGAGTAAGCTGAGATGGCATGTGTTTTCATTTTTAGGGGGAGTAAATACATAGATGAGAAATTGCTTAGGTCTTAGGCCATATACAGTATTATTTATTTTCTAAGGCATTACCTGAACTTTTTCCAAAATGACTATGTTATTTTATATTCCCTTAATAATACACAAGAGTTCCATATGCTCCACTTGCTCATCATTATTTGGTGATACCAGTTTTAAATTTATTATTTAGCATTTAATAGATATATTAGGATTCTCAAGAGTAGCAGAATCAAACTGGGTATGATGGCACATACCTATAATCCCAGCACTTGGGAGGCTGAGGCAGGAGGAACGTTGTAAATTTGAGACCAGTCTGGGCTACAAAGTGAGCTCAAGGCCAGCCTGAACTGCATAGCGAGACCCTGTCTCAAAAAGACAAAAACAAAACAAAACAAAAAACAAAAAAACCAAAATCAGTCAATTATTATCTTTCTTCTCTCCTCTCTCTCTCTCTCTCTCTCTCTCTCTCTCTCTCTCTCTCGTGTGTGTGTGTGTGTGTGTGTGTGTTTGTGAGAGAGAGAGAGAGGAGTTCTCTCACCTGACTGTGTGACTATAGAAGCTGAGAAAGCCCCATTGCCATCTCCAAACTGGAGACAGGAAACCCAGTGAAGTCTTTCTGGCCTTGCCAAAGGCCTGAGAACCAAGAAAACTGATAGTGTTAAGTCCCAGTGCAAAGGCAGAAGACCAGTCAGTGCCCAGCTCAAGCAGTCAGGCAAAGAGAATACAAAATCTTCTTCCACCTTTTTTTGTGTTCAGGTCCTCAAGAGATTAGATGAGACCTAGTCACATTGGGGAGGGTGATATGTGTAGTCTGTGTATCCCAATGCTAACTTCATTTGGAAACACCTCTATGGACACATCCTGAAATATTTAGCCAAATGTCTGGGCATCCCATCACCCAGTCAAGTTAACATTCAGAGCTGCTACAATACAACACATATAGAGTTAATTTTGTCAGTATGACTCTTTTAATATCTCCTTGGGGCTCCTTGGAAACAGGTGAACCCCCAAGGCCCCATAACAGAACTGCAGAGACCAAGTTCAGAAGAGGGGTATTGAAAGAGGCAACTGAATGCTTGGGCCTTTCTCCAGCCTAGAATGTTCTTCAGGAGATCCTGGTTCACACCTCAGCAACTGATAAATTATATGTGGACTTTTAATTACATGAGAGAAAGAGAGAATTCATATGTGTCTTTGTGGATAAAGAATCTGGTACCTCCAGGATAGAAACATAAAAGAAAACCATCCCATGCTGTCCCCTTGATCTATTTGTAATAAATCTCATTTAATAAATTAAATTAAAGTCGTATTCTGTTGACTGACATTAAGCACCACAGGATGTGACAGGGAATGATCAAGGCCAGCAACCAGGAAATGGACCAGTAAGGACAGAGTCCAGGTTGACGCTCTCAGAGCTGCAGGCTACAGGAATCTCCATTACTCCTCTCCCCACAGACAGGAGGCTCCACCTCAGTGGTCAGCTTGCTTTACTCTGGTTGCTTCTTTTGATTCCTCTACCTTTAGGTGATCCCAGAGACAGGCAGAACTGGGACAACCATTAAAATAGTGCATCAGCATGGGGAGGGAGAAGGGGAGGGTCGGGAGAGAAACTGGAGCAACATGCAGCCAGCACATGGTCCTGCCCAGAAAATCAGGTCTTAAAGGAGAAGGGTGCGGTTTTGGAAAGTGAAAGAAGTGTATCAGTCCAGAACACATGAAAACTCTTAAGTTAAATTCAGGATAAATGTGGTAATGGGTTGGAAGAATTCTTGTAACTTGAGCAGGTCAGTTTGTGATGCATGTATTGTGCACAAATATCCTATCCTCAGTTGCTCCTCAGTCAGACAGGAAAGATCTGGATGATGGTCTAGAAGCCCTGTTAACCTGACTGAGGAAGATGCCTTAATGCACATGACTGCGTGAACATTTTCAGGGTCACTGTCAGCTCACCTGCCAGCGTGGTGAGCATTCCCCTTTGACCTGACTGTGAAAGGGGCCACTGCTAGGGATCAGATAGTCCTCTGCTCTTCTGACTGTGGAAACAGTGGGCTGATCTGATGACAAAAGAAAGGAAGGATCTTAGGTCTCCATTGCAAGTGCTCTCATAGCTACTCTTGATTGGATCCTGTGGAAGCATCCTCTTGGTGGACTACCAACCAGCACAGAATGGGGCCATTGGAGACACATTCCCCACAATGTTCTGACACTGTACTTCTTCCTTATTTTGAGACATTAGTCCCAAAGAAAAAGGAACCAGGTAAGTTCCCATCTCTGCTTTGGTCTAGTGGCAGGAGACAGTAGCTAAAGGTGAACCAGTATCTGACTTGGGCCGGTAGCCTGGGCTAGCTGGCATCTTTCTTCATGTCAGTAGCAAACATGTGGCAAACACAGCCTGTTGAATTAGGTAGGGGATCCCTAGTAGAATGGAATCAACAGAAATAGTGTATGTTTATGTAAGGGGTTTCTAAGTTAGGCTTACAGGAGCAAAAGCAGGAAAGTCCACTATGATCATCCGAGCAGTAAGGTAGGAGAGGCCACAGTGGCCATCTGTGGGATCTCCAGGATCAGAAGATGCTTCAGTGGCTGTCTGTGTGCTAGAGAGCTGGAGGATCCAATAGCTGCTCAGCCCAAGAATATGAAAGCTGTAGAACGGGAGGGACCAAGGGTGGAGCACCAGTCCCAAAGCTTGAAAACTCACCGTAGAGTCACCAGTGAGCATCTGTGTTGGAAGGCTAAAGAAACAAAACTGAAGGGTTGAGGATTTAGCTCAGTGGCACAAAAGTGCCTACCTGGCAAGTGTGAGATCATGAATTCGATGGTACTGAAAAAGAAGTAAGACTGATGTCCAAAGACAGTGACAAACACTAAGACTCTTCAAAAATGAGGACATTTCCTTCCTTCCTTTTTTATTCCATTCAGGCCACAAGCCTGTTGTTTGGTCCCACCCACATCTGTAGTGAGTCTTTCTCCCTCAGTTTGTGGACTTACATGTCAGTCTCCACAGACACACCCAGAACTTTGCTTTACGCATCTGCTTGGCACTTACTAATCCAGTCAAGCTGAGCATCATGGTTAATGGTCACACCCCTGTGGGGAACTGGCAGGCCACTTGGCACAGCCTCCCAGGTTTGTTGGACAGAGTCCGGTCTAGAAGCAGTTAGGGAGCGTCCAGAAGAACCCACCTGTATCTTTCCCTTGAAGGAGAATAAAGCCTCTGCCCAAGTGCTGCAGAGGCCTCTAAGGGAATTCACACTGGGTAACTGCAGACCATTTGTTTATTTTTGTTTGCAGGAGGGCTTTTTATTTGGTGCAGACTTCCAAAATGGAGTAAAAAAAGTCCCAGGTACTTGAACCTTAAGATAGCTCATAAATGCCAGAGTGTTTATCATTCCGTAGGCATGTGGGTTTGGAACTGAACGGTTAGGAGAAAAGATTGGGGCAGTGGAGTAGTAGAATCTATCTGGATCTTCTGATGACCTTTCAGGGAAGAAGGTGACGTCCTTATCCTCCCCTGCCCCCGCCATGTAGCTCTATTTTTTGGACTTTTTACCTTTTGCCCTTATTTTCTATTTAAAAAGTGGCTTGCAAACTCAGTGTCTTACACTCAGTGCTGTAGGGTCAATACCAAATGGAAAGCAGAACTCTGTCCTTCCACATTAGTGGATTTCCCAGGAAAAGTGTCTACTAACCAGAGCAAGGGGTACTTCAGGAGTAATGCTGGGACAGCATAGAGGTTATGGAATGAGTATTTCTTAAGGCCCTTGTCTGTGTTCTTGCTGCCATGTAGCTCTTCCTCCTGTGTAGTCAGCCTGTGACTCTGCATGGTGCCAGCTCCATACTCAAGACTTCCTGGCTGTTATGTCCCTGGTCTGGCTCTGTGTACATTAACCTTGAAAAGGTTACTTAATCTTTTGGACGTCAGTATCCTGGTCTTCGAAATAGTAAATGGTTGTACATAACCCTATGCTTACGTTGTGATAAATGAGAAGACCTAAAGAACTGTGACTACTGATAAAAATGAGTCAATAAATGCAAACCAGGATTTATTCTCAAGTGCAAAAGGAGGTGCTTCAGAGGTTACATAGAGTCCATTGTTTTCACATTGGTTGTGTGGAGAGTGCTAGTAACTGTGCACAGTGCTCTAGAAGTTCAAAGAAACTGTGGAATCCAGCAGAGAGGTGGCCGCTGGCCACAGCCAGCAGATTTTACATGACCTGTGGCTTGCTTAGGTTCCTGTATATCACCCTAGCCCTCGGCCCACCTGAACACATCCTGTAACCCTCCGATTCCTTCCTCGCCATTTAATGCCTCCAGGCCTGATTATGACACCACCTGGATTTGATTTGCTTCATTTCAGAGTGCTTTCATGTTTCTATTTCATTTAGTCATTGCAAGAGTAAAATGAGTTGCCTCATTTTTCAGATGAAGAAACTAAGGTCCAGGGAATGGAAATAACTTGCCAGGATCTCAAAGCTGACAAAGCCTGATTATTGTGCCATTTCCCAGTCAGATAGTATGTGCTGAGTTATCTCATGAGCCTTTACAAAACACTGTAACTCAGAGCAAAGCACCCAGAAGCCCTAGTACTGCTTTGGTTAGGACACAAGTCTCTTCCTTCTGCAGAGTCACCTCCTCTTCAGAGATAACATTTCCCAGCTCATCTGTTTCTTAAAATCTCAGGGCCAACTCGTCCCTGACGGAAAGAACTTTAGACTTGGAGCTAAGAAGGCTGTCCTGTTTCAGCTGCACCGCATGAGTCATGTGACCACGTGTGGCTCCAAGGCCTCACTGTGGCCTCTTCCCTTCTCTGTGCAGTGAGGCTGCTCTGAGCCTGCGAGTCTCACTGTTTCCCCTGAACACAAACATCCAGTAACATTCCCTCGTAGACCTCCTTGGTGGCCTGATTGCCAGCACCTTAGCTTGACCCCGTCTCTGGAACTCAGAAAATAACCTTGACTGTGTTCTAGGTTATCAGGAAGGAGACAGCATGTGAGATGTAGTGCTTTTTCTTGTGTCAGGTGATTCGAACACCTCACAGTGAACATGCTGCGGCATGGGGTTGGCAAGCCTCCCCTGGTACACTTCCATCCATCCGTGCTCCCACAGCCCGAAGCCTGTCTACAGGGGTCTGATACAGCAAGTTCAAAGTTCAGATACCCTGGAGTCATTTAAAATGTTGCACAACTTACTGTGTGAACACAGAACCACTTAGTTGAGAAACAAAGAGCAACCTCAAGTTCATTCTTCATCTCTCATCATGTGTGGTAGTGGATCTGCACATTTCTAAACTGGGTTAGAAAATAAGAGGCTTGGCACAAGGCATGGTGGTGCATGCCTGTCATCCCAACACTTGAGACACTGAGGCAGGAGGATATCTGTGACTTTTAATGCCAGCCTGAACGACATAGCAAGACCCTGTCTCAAAAAATTGGGGAGGGGGCAGCAGTTTGATTCATTTTACTAACTCTACCAGAAAGCCAAAAGTGAAACAGTTCCCTTCTTGTTCCCAGGTTTCTTTTCAGTCTTCTGGTTTTATTACTAATGGACTTGTGTCTGGATAGATGCCTGAAATGCAGCTTTTTTTCAAAGCTCTGGGCTTGTTACTGTTTTCAAGACTTGTCTTAGCTGAGATGTTTAGATCTGTGGATCTTTGACACTGGGCTGTGTTTACTTTAGAACCCAGTGTGATCACTTAAGCCCATGCATTTGGGGGCAGACTGGCCATATAGCAAGACCTGTCTTAAAAAATGAAGTGTCCACTGTGACCATCATTAACCGGCCCCTGAATTTTCTGTCTGGTCTTGTAGTTCAAAATGTTGTCACTGAGAGGAGAGAGGAATTTGAGACTTTAAGCAAATGCTTAAGCTGGCTCCCTTCTTGCCAGAGCGGCTGTGCTGCCTCAGGTCACAGCTTTCCAAACAGATTAGCAGGACGGCCCCTGGAGGTGGTGTGAACCACTCCTCTTTCCTAGGACTGGCCAGAGTCAAGTAAGCTCTTTGCCTTTTATCCACTTCAGAAGAAATGTTGTGGACAATCATTATCAGCATCAAATAAAACCATGTATGAAAATTTTTATCAAAAAGTAATGAGTGAAACCTTTCCACAGTAGTTAGATGTGTGTCATATTAACAAAGTCCAGACAGGGATCGTAGTCACAAGGAGGGAAGCTGTGATGTGCACAGTTGATGTGCACAAGTAAATCTGTAGCTTTTCAATGGCAGTGGATCTTTTTTGGTAGAATTTACGTGGAAAAGAATTGACCCATTTTTAAGGGCTAGGGATTTAGTTCAGTGGCATAAACTCCTGCCTGGCAAGTGTGAGGTCGGGAGTTCAATCCCCCCCCCCAAAAAAAACTGACCCATTTTAAAATAAATGGAAACGATTGGAAATAGTTTATCTGCTCAGGTGTGGTGGTGTGCACCTGTGATCCCAGCACTTGAAAGGCTGGGACAGGAGGATCACCATGAATTTAAGGCCTGCCTGGGCAACCTAGCAAAATTGTCTTTAAAAAAAAAAGTTTATCTGTGTTATATTTTTAAAAATAGATCAAAGGACTAGGTTTGCCTAATGGGAACTCAGGATTCTTAACCAGTACTGATGTGACACTGAGGAAACTCTGGGTACATAAGCAGTGTAAACTTCCCTGGGAACAAAACCATGGTGCACCATACCCTGTGTTTACCCGGCACCAGAAACAGCAGTTTTGCTTGGTGGCATTTGGGAACATGCTGGCTGGTGGGCCACCCCACCTCTGAATTCTCAAAGCCAGCTCCTAAACCACATGCGCGGGTGAGGGACAAAAGTGGTACCAGGAGAGTGGATGACGAGACAGGCAGGGTGAAGGGTGGAGGTACTGCTGACTGTACCGATTTCTGATTTCTCCCGGGTGATCCTGGCAAATGATGTGAAGGCTGTGAGGGAAAAGGTATTAAACTGTCTATTATTCGAAGGCAGATTATTCAGCTGCCATGATTCCTATTCCTATTGTCCACTAAACCCCACTGAGAAAGGAGCTAAAAGAAAATTAAACTCAAATCAGATGTGAGTGACTTCTGTTAAACATTTGCTATGGGTGTACTATAGGAGAGCCCTAGTGAAAACCAAGTCATAGCCTGTGACAAAAAGGCACAACCTTGATGACTTCATGAAGGATGAGATGGGTCTAGGGTCTGTCAAAATTGTCCTAGTCCATGCTGATGCTGCCCCACACAGCTGTTGTTGTTTGAGTATGTCCACATCTATTATGGCTATTTCAGGTTTGAAGACCATAAATGCCATTCTATTTTCCTGTCTTTCAGGTTTCAAGTGCCCCATTTGCTCCAAGTCTGTGGCTTCTGATGAGATGGAAATGCACTTTATAATGTGTCTGAGCAAACCTCGCCTCTCCTACAATGGTAAGAGCTAGGCCTGCCCTGTCTGCCTCCTGAGCTCACTGTGGGGGGCTGGCTAGGTCTGTGGGGAGTGTCAACTGAGGGACTCTGTAGAGAGTTTCACCCACCTTGTGCCACAGATGTCTGCCAGGCGCCAAGGATAGAGGGGCTGAGAAAACAGACCATGTCCTGTGCCTACCATTTCCATGGACCCTGGTTGAGAGACATGGCCATTCCTTCACCTGCTCATGTTCCTGTCTGTGGTAGGCCTCAAGTACCATCATACAGTGGAATGTTCCTCCAGGATGAAGGGCAGCCTTGTGCTGGTGGTGCCCATAGTCCTGGGAAGGCTAGTCACCACCTCCTGGCTTTGCAACTCAACTAAGCATTTGATTGAGCCCTCAACTCTTTAGCAGAGAGTTTAGGAAATGGAGTGTGAAACTCTTTGGGAATTAGATGTTGACAGATGGCCTCACTGCTCCACCAGAGCTACCTTGGAGGAGCCTCAAGACTGAACAGTGAATAATCCTGGGGTCTAGGAATTCCGTGACACGCAAGCCACACCAGTATGACATTCAGAGACAAAATAAATGTCAGCATCTGCCTAATATGCTGTGGGTAAAGATTTGGAGTCAGTCTCATCGGAGCTCAAACATTTCCGTGGCTGTTATGCACTGTAATCTCAAGATGAATTGCCTAGTTTAGTAGAGCCTCAATTGTCCAGGCTTCCAACTGGAGACAGCAATCTCTAGTTCATGGGATTCTCCAGACTAAGATATCACAGAGCCTGCATCTGGTCAGCACTTAGGAAGTTGGAAGAGGTGAGGCCATCTATAGTCCCGCCGTGGTGGTTTTCCAGATGAAGTAACAGTGTGGCTTAGCCTATGCTGTGGGGACTCTGGTACTCTGGTTTTCCATCCCTATAATTTGTCCAGTCTCCAAACCCTGTTTATCAGAGAATCTTGTCCTCTACAGTGACAGGTATAGCTCTGAGGGCTGCTGTCTGGTCCCTCAGCAGGCTCAGCTTCTTGGTTTATAGTCAGAGCAAGGGTTTGGAAAAGAGTTCAAGGATTTTTGAGTCTGAGGACTCATTTATCCTGACAGTGGATATTTCCTGGGGACACTCTCCTCAAACAAAATAAGACAGACCTTCCTACACATGCCAGCATCAGCCTAGGGGGGACTCATTATTCTGAGGTGACCCTGGGGGTACCAGTCTTATGAATTAAATCTGCTTTGTTCTCCTAAAAACATATTCTACAACAAGTTGCATATCCTTTATCTGAAATGCTTATGACTAGAAGTGTTGGGGATAGTCGCCCAGATGTTACCAGTTGAACATTTCTAATTTGAAAATCCAGAGCTGCGAGTGTCATGTTACCACCCAAAAAGTCTCAGGAACTGAGGGTGTAGCTCAGTGGTAGAGTGAGAGTGCTTGCCTAGCATGTACAGGACAAGCTAGTGTGGGTTGGTTCAGTGCCCAGCACCCTTACCCCCAAAACTTTAAAAATTGAGATTTCAAAGCATTCTCACTCTACCACTGAGCTACACCCTCAGTTCCTGAGACTTTGGGTGGTAACATGACACTCGCAGCTCTGGATTTTCAAATTAGAAATGTTCAACTGGTAACATCAGGGCAACTATCTCCAAATCGCAAACACTTCTAGTCATAAGCATTTCACAGTTCAGATTAGGGCTGCTCACCCCATATTCTTATGCCTCTTATTTCATGATCAAAGGATTCCCACTTAAGGGCAGGTATGTCACCTACCTGTCTCAGCTACCTGCAGTCTCATAACCTCTGCTCTGCAGTCTCATAACCTCTGCTCAGGTTAGGGAGCAGCAATGAGACAGGTTATGGTCTTGTCTCTGTCCCTGGTGTTTCCTTCCCTTTTATATTCTGCTTGATGTTCAGAAGCCCCTTTCCTCCTGAGTGAAGAGTCACCCAGAAACCTGCCACCATGCCCCTTTATCTGTTGTCACGTTTGCTCTATGCTTCCCGTGCTCAAGCTCAGCTTTGTTCCTGTTGGCCATCTCTGCCTGGGACAGTGGAGGGAAAGTCATCTTCCCTGTGTCTCACGGCCCTCCCCAGCTATAGCTTCAAATGCTGTATTCACTTCTATCCCACATGTGTCAAGACTTCATGAAGACCTTTTTTGTCCTGTGGTCTGTTGGGGAGAGCACTCTGTAGACACTGCCTTTGCTGTCATACAACACAAAGATGCCTTAGAAGGGACTTGGCCTGCGAGAATTCGGCTCTGGGTGTCATCAGGGAGAAGTTGGTAAGAGCAACTGTGGAGGGCAGAGTGCTTCTGGGGCCTCTCTGAGTCAGGAGTCATCCATATACCCCCTTAGAGAGTGGGGATCTCCGGCTCCTCTTCCAGAGAACTGCCCTTGACGTCCCCATGTGTCCCGAGGTCCTCGGTGGCATGAGCTCCTCAAACTCAGTCTTTATGTTTTCTGAAGATATTTAGATTTCCAGATAAGGGACAGCATTTCCCACATAGATTTTTGTGTGGAGTGGAGTCTCCCAGGCAGGCATAAAGCCTGTTCCAGTTCGGGTAAAGTGCAAACCCATCAGGACCACAGGCTGGAGCTTCCAAGGCGAGAACCCTGAGTTTATTTTGGTTTTGCCGATAACATGTTCTACCCAAAATTTCTCATCATCCTGGTCTCACCTGCTTCACATGACCTTTTCTACTAAAAAAAAAAAAAAAAAAAAAAAAAGTGAGAAGGCTTGTCTCAAAGGTGTGGGCTCTTGTAATCTTTTTGGAAAAGGGGCGGGATAAAGCTTTTTAAGATGACAAATATGTGCTCTTTTCTTAGGGAGAATCCCTACAATTTCTGGTCATTGCCCTGAAGACATCCCCTCTACACAAACCTACACACACTTCCAAAGTTGCTGGAACCAATTGGAGAAATTTTTAGAAAATTTATAATGGTTATATAATATGAAAGTTAACCATCAAAGAAGAAAAGTAGCAGTCTCTTCAGTGAGGCAGATAGAAAGAAGTGTTTTTCTTATTATGAGGGCTGGCCTGAGTAGGGCTTGGAAGGTCTCTAGTAGCTGCCTGCCAGATTTCTAAAGAACTAAGGAAAGGCAAGACTAGTTTGTCCAGTTAAGACCTACACCTGGTGCTCCAGGGCAGGAACAGGCTGGGAGGCTGGTGAATAGCAGAGCTGCAGGGAGGCAGGCAGGGTGCAGCATAGACTGTTATACCCTCTTCTTCTGAGGCTCCCAAAGGCAGCCTCAGGGATCCTGGAAAGCGGAGAGTGGTCAGCCTCAATGGCTTTTCATGTCTCTTTATGGAATCTTTGTGGTTCTGAGGCTGACCTGAAAAGCAGGCACACACATTTTCTTTCTTTCTTTCTTTCATTCATTTATTCATTTTAATTTATTTTGCAGTGCCGATTAAACCTAGGGCATTATGGTAGGCTCATGCTCTACACTGAGATAAAACCCCAGTCTCTGTACACAAATTCTAATCATCAAATCACCCTCATGCTACTATGGTGCTGGTTACCTGAAAGCTTAAAGGTGCTATTCTGAGACCGGCCTGGGCTGTTTGGTGCTGGGAGACCACGGTGGGACAGGTGGTTTACAGCATTCAGAAAGTGCAGTGGCCAGCATACTGCTTCAGGAGACCCTCTTTCCAGGTCTTCTGTGGGGCACAGGTCAGCATCTGGCTTTATAGCTCATAATGCCCTCTCCCTCGTGTCTTCCAAAGGTCATTGCCCTGTCTTAAGGGCTCTGGAAATAGTAAACATTGCACAGGCCTTCTTTAAATAGCTGGCTCCCCTAAAAGCAGAAAGTCTCCTGCTCCAGCCAGTCTGCCCTGAGTGATAGACCTGTGTGAACAGGTGCTTGTTTGTCCTTTGGCTTCTGCTTTCTGAGCCCCCGAGGTTGAGGTGGAAATGCTCTGCCTTTCTCAGGCCTAGGGAAGCTGGACCTCGGAGTGAGAGCTATTGTTAGAAGCTGGAGCAGTGGCTGGAGTCTGGCGGCTATGGAGGTATTTGTCCTGATGCTCTTGCTGGGGGAGCGAAAGAGGGAAGAGGTAGTGTAGGCAGGTCCAAGCAGCTGCTGACCGGCTGTAGTGACTGCCAGATTATCCAAACGGTGCATGATGAGTAGGGGGCCCTAGGTGTGAGGCCTGCGGGGAACCAGAAACCAGTGGCCAGAGAAGGCACTGTGGTGGTGGTAGTGGGGCAGTGGATATGAAGCACCCCAGGCCTCCCCTGGAGCAGGATCTCCCCTCTGGGCTACCCTAATTGCAGTTTAACTCACTGTGACAACTGGATTGCTCCTCACCCAGTCCTGGGGTGTTGAGATGAGGTGCTGCAGGCGAGGACACTGTCTCCTGAAGGTATCCCCTTTGCCTTGAGAATCACATACCAAATTTCTCAAGGAGGGAGCCAACAAGGCATGGCCTTGGTGTCACTACTATGTCTAGTCCCCTTAGAGTGAGCCAACAGCTTTGCACATGCTGAAGAGGATACAAGACCAGCCACTCTTAGACACCTAAGCTGGAAATGGGGCCAGGGCCAGAGCCTGTGCCCTGCATTATTTGCTAGGGGTTCTTCTCCCTCTGGCTCCTGTCTTTCTTCCCACTGCCACTGGGCGCAAGGGAAAGCACATAAGTGTCCCAACTCTCCCGGCTGACTCAGCCATCCCTCCCAGTCAGGCAGCAGAAATGTGTCTGGCTTATTCCATGAAACCTAGTATAAGTAGTAGCTTTGGGGTCCCTTGGCAATACATTTCCAGCGCTCTCTATGAGGCAGCCAAGTCCTGGGGTATTGAAGAGCAGCAGAACCACCCTCAGTCTGGCCCGTCACTACTTTAGGGTCCCTGTGCATAGCTCACAAAATGGGAAAATTCAAAGATAAGATGAGTGTGTTTTCAAGCCCTGTGGGACAACACCTGTGTGGCCTGGTCCTTCAAGGAAGCAGGCGTGGTGGCCAAGTGGAAGTCACTTGGGCTTTAGAGTTACAGCCATTCAGCTGCTTGAGTTTATCCAGAGACTCTCCAGCCCAGGGCATTAGCAGTCCTTGGGATGTGCCTGTGAAGGTTCAGTGTAGAGCTAGCCCAAAGAAGTGAGGCCCCTTTCATCCTCCTCCTCCTCAACTTGTTCTACTTGACAAATGGCACTTGTCAGAAGTGCTGATCTCAGGGAGGAAGCAGAAGTATGCCATCACCTCCAGCCAGCCTGTCACAGACAGCACACCTCCTGGTTGGACGCCAGAGAGCTTTGCCTGCCATTCTGGGTTGGTTCTGTGGTGTGCTACACAGACTGCAGTCAGGAATACTCCACTCTACCCTCTGCAGTGACATTGGTTGGCTGTTTGCACATGGTAGCAGAAAGATTAGAAGGGGCTTGAGGCTATAACAAGGCAAAACCCAAGAGCAGGAAACTCAGCTTTAATTCTCTGTTCTCATTATCTAGCCCTTGTCAAGTCCCTCCTCAGGGACTTTGGCTTTGTGCTGTGGGGTCCCTGCTGTGGCTTCCCTCCAGCAGCAAGCCACAGGCTCCTGTCAGATGAAGATGGAAATCTTGGAATCAGTTGAGAGCCAAACTTACACTTCAGCAATTCCTAGTCCTCTGCCTTGATCCCAGGTATATCTGGGGCTGCTGATTTCCAGGGCCCCAGTGATTGTCGCAGGAAATTTTATTCAACCCACACAGATTTCTTGTGGGACCATGTTTCTCCTGCCTCTGCTGTTGGAGAATGCTGCTTCCTGGGTACTTGGCTAGGTGCTGGCCTCCCTACAGAGTCAAAGTCCAACGTTCTCACCCCCCTTCCCCCAACCTCCAAGTGGCCTTTTGCAGCTTGGTCCCAGTGAAATGTGCTCTTTGCCATGTGCCAGCCAGGTATGACAGCTGTACTTTTCAGTTCTTCCTGTCAGAGCTGCAGCCCCTGGCTGGCTGACAAGGCATATAAAACTGCTATATGAAGTGGCCAAGAAAAGGCTGCATGTAACCCGTAAGTGCTCAAGTCTTGAGGCCACCCTAGGATAAGGAAATGGACCAGCTTGTACCTTTTGCCCTATCCCTTTTCTCTAGTGGCATGCAGCATGGAGAGGTAAGACCAAGCCTCCCTCTTCTGCCCCATTTATGTCAAGTCTGGGGGACACATGGGTCCTCTTGGAGCAGATGCAATGGAGAATGAGCTCAGCCTGTAGAAGAAGCTGTTGGAGGTCCAGAGAAGTCTTAACGTGGCCCTTAGGCACATAGTTGTCAGCCACCAGAAAGGGAAATGCAAGAGGAAATTGCTTTGAGATCAGTATGTGGGCAAAAGCAGCCTAAGCACCGCAGTGTGGCTGCGGAGAAGTAAAGAGGAAGAAGGGCTGCAGCTCCTCAGTGCCATGTCAGGGTTGGCATGCCTGAGACAGAAGTGGGGAAGAAATGGCCAGGAATGTCTGTGGGACAACCCCCGCCCTTACTAAAGCTATCTTTCCTGCCACATCTGTGGATTGTGAAAAATGCCAAACATACAGCAGAGTTAAAGCGTTCTGCTGGGACTATCTCTACCCTTCCCCTTAGGGCATACATGACACTATACCTGCTGTACTGCCTGCCTGTCCGTCCACCAACCCATCTTGTCCTTTTGGTGTACTTCAGAGTAAAATGCAAATTGGAACTTGTAAGTGTGAAAGTGTGTTCAGACATTCACAGAATACAAAATCACATGAAAGTATTTTCCAGACCTTTCCTTTGCCTACACAAACATCTAAGTATGCGTGATATCCAGTGTTTTAAAACCTGTAGGATCTTCCCTTTGTGTCACTGTGCCATGTGCCACATTTCAAGTATGAAGTGACGTTCTAGTGGCTGACTGTGTCATCTTTTTTCTGTGTTCATGCCACCCTTTCCAGTGGTCCTTGGGTTAGCCAGATGTTAACATACATGACCACAAATCATTGTGGTGTCCAGGAAGGCAAGTGACTTCTCTGTCTTGTGTACCAGGCATTGGTATATTGGTTCTATCTTAAGCCTTTTCCTTAGGGTTGGGAGGGGCACGGGGAGTCACTCAAGCCCGCTAGGCCATGAAGAACCCTGGTTTTGTGGGCCTCCCATGTTTCCTTTCATACCAAAATAATCAGAAGACACAAACAGCTGTGGGGGAGGTCACCACTCACAGGCCCCCGAGGCAGAGGCAGGCAAGATGTGTGGCTTCTTGGAACTTTCATGTCCTCATCTGCATAGTGTAAATGACACCATTTGCCTTGTTCATAAGATCATAAGGCCAAGGAAAACCTGCACAGAAACACTCAGAATATACCACAAGCAAAGGTGTAGAACATAGGTCTTTGTGAGGAGAGATTATGGGGAGTGATCCTGTTATAAAATCCTTCTTCGTGACCCTCATTCACTCTCCTGTGGCGTGGGGAACTTCTGAGTTATCTCTTCAAGTCGCCATGCTCACCTGCCCCTCACATGTGAGCATTAATCTGGGTCTGTCTGCTGCCGTCTTGGAGTGCAGTCTAAACTTCCTCCCTGGACCATCTGTTTATTCCACGTCTATATCTGTGGCCCACAGCTCTGTTCTAAACCCCAAGTGGAGGCTTCAGCAGATTCCTGGAGGTCTCTAAATCTCCCTCCTGACCCTGAACTTGTCACTTCCTGCTCAGGCCTATCCCTGCAGAGTCCCTCCCAGTGACAAGCCCACACTGATGCACTGCACAGTCGACCTCCAGGGTGAGCTCCCCGTCTTGGGGCCCATCTGTTCCATTTTCTGATAACTTCTGGAGATGTGGTCCGGGTGCAACTCCATGCCGCTGTTGGGCAGACAAGACCCAGTTGCACAGTAGAGCGTGAGTCCATCTTCAGAAACTGGCCCCACTGGCCCCGGGGCTTCATGTGCCTCTGTAGCTGCTTTACAGTTCCACTGTTCCTTTTGCCTGGAACCCACCAAACCTATAGCCTCTGCCTCTCTGCCCAACTCATTGTGGCCTCTCCAAAGTCTTCCCTATACAGTCCCTGCCCCAAGTGGGCACCTTCCACACCCATTATACTTGCACCTTTGTGCTAGAATGCAATGCATTTTGGTTTTTTGTTGAACCTTCCCAGCTAGACTGTGAGTGAGTTCCTAGAGTCCTGGGACTCACTCAGGCTTGGTCACTCTTGAGTTGGCAATGAACACAATGTAAGAATGCGCTGCTGAGCCAGCAGCGGTGTTTACCCTGTAGAGCTCGGGCTTTCCCAGCTCAGCTCTCCTGCCTGGGCAAGTGCAGGAGCTGCTTTTCATTCATTCTTTTGGGGAGGGCAAGTAGAATGTTCTTTTTCTATTTTGAAATTGTGAAATTCACACAAGCTTAGCCATTTAAAATGTATGACTTAGTGGCATTTTGGACATTCACGGTTGTATAGCTACCCTCTCGATCTGGTTCCAAACATTTCATCACCCTGAAAAGAAGCCGTGTAGTGTGATCCCACTTACATGAGCCCCTAACGTAGTCAGATTCAAGGAATCAGAGAGACTGGCATTTGCTACAAATGGAGAAGGGAGAAACGGGGTTGGGTGAAGTTTCACTTACTCAAGGTGAAGTTCTGGAGATCAGTTGTACAACACTGTGCATCTAAAGATTTGGTAAGAGGGCAAATCTGATAGCAGGTGTTACTGTTACAGAAAAATGTGTTTTAAAAGGGAAGGAAATTCCTTATCCGTCAGCAACCATTCCCTATTTTCCCCTGCTTTCAACCGAAATCTGCCTTTTGCCTCTGTGGATTTGTCTATTCTGAATATTGTATATAAACGATACCATAAGTGGCCTTTTGTGCCTGACTTCTCTCACCTAGCGTATTTTTGAGTTTCACCCACACTGTTGCGTGTATCAGTTCTTCCCCTTCTTGGAGGAATAATATTCCAGTGCATGGATATACCTTGTTCAGTTTATCCGTTTAGCAGTTGGTGAATGGTTTTTTTTTTTTTTTTTTTTTTTTTTTTTGTCTTTTTTTGTCTTTTTGAAACAGGGTCTCTCTATGCAGTTCAGGCTGGCCTTGAGCTCACTTTGTAGCCTAGGTTGATCTCGAAGTCGCAATGATCCTCCTGTCTCGGCCTTCCAAGTGCTGGGACTACACGCATGAGCCACCATACCCAGCTTGTTGGGCCATTTTCTACCTTTGGATACAATGGGTTGTGCTGCTGTGAACACCCTTATCCAAATAACTGCTTTTGTAGCTCTTTCTTCCACTTATTCTTGCCTCAAGCACCCTGTGAAGTGCCGTGTTTTTCCACACCAGAAGTCAGCATTCCTGGAGTATGTGTGAATTCAGGGGAAAGTACCGTAAGGGAACAGCTTGCCTTCGCTGCTGCTGCCCTCCCCAGAACTCTCTCAGTCTCCACCCCCAGCGCCTTCGGGTAATCCCAATTGGGATTAATTGCCTTTTGTCTTCGGGTGTGTAATGTGTAATGCACATGTGTTATCTCCTCAGTGAGTCTCTTTCTTAAAGTCGAGGTGCCTCCTGGCTCTATACCCATAGACTCTGGCAGTTGGGTCATCCAGCCAGTTCCTAGACCTGTGTTTGCTCCGTGCCATCCACCAGTGACTAATCCTCTTGCTCTCCCTGCCTCTCCTGCAGATGACGTGCTGACTAAAGATGCGGGTGAATGTGTGATCTGCCTGGAGGAGCTGCTTCAGGGGGACACGATAGCCAGACTGCCCTGCCTGTGCATCTATCACAAAAGGTATGAGAGCCATGCAGAAGCAGCTCACCACATCCCGAGGGGCACAGTAGACCCCTGTCACTAGCCATTCTGTGCCTGTGATTGTGGGATGGCCTCGCTCCAGGGGGCTCCCGACGGCTATTAGGAAAGTTCAAGAACCCCAAATGCAGAACAGAAGTGAATTGCACCAGGTTCAGCTTTGCTTGGACAGCTTGGAGAGTAGGAGTGGGTGGGAAACTGGAGCCCCACCAGTTAAAGGTGCTAAGGATTCCACCTGAAGCTTGACTCCTCCCATCTCCCTGGGCCTGTTCTTCCTACACTGGCCCCTCCACTCTTGCAGTGGGGAGGGTGTCTTTGCTGGCCTGTGTGTGCCCTCCTCCGCAGAGGGCAGAAAGGGTGCTACCTGTAGACTCTGAGAGTGGCTGAGTCACTCTCACTCTCAGCTCCAGCGGGAACCACGTTCCTTTTCCAACTGGAAAGAAGACATTTCTTTGTCCAAGATGGGAGAACACCCTGTGCTCCTGTGGCTGCTACCTGCTGTCTGCTTTTAAAGCCCAGAGCTGCTGCTTGGCATCAAGCAGGGCTGATCTGAGGCTGCTGGTTTATAGGGTGACAGCCTTGCATGGTACATGGATGTGGCTGGTACAGGGGCCATGGTTGACTTTGGGGAGAACTGTGTCTTTGGTCTGGGTCCCAGCACACAGCCCTGCAGTGTCCCAAGGCAGCACTAACTGGAACCAGAAAGCAAAACCCTTCCAGGGGGAAGCTTATTCAAATTATCTATCTGATTCCTGTCCTTAAAAATGCCCAGATGTGGGTTTACATACCAGGATGCGGTCTTGGGCGGTTGCTGTTCCTCTTTTGCTCGTTTTTGAGGCAGACAGTGGGTGTGAAGACTGGAGACACGGGATTCACTAAAATCCCCTCCCTGGCTCGTTTTCTTAGCACTGTCACACAGCCCAAGGTCCTCTACCCCTTCCTACCCTCACAAGGAGGCTTGCGGTTCTCCTAGAAGGCACTCACTGGGGCGGTGCTCTCTTGGGACACAGCTGCTCTTGTGACTTAGGAGGGGCTGCTCTCAGGATCCTAGAGCTGGCCCCTGGCCAGCTTGCCCTGTCTTTGTCCCCACTCCGTGCTTCTCAGGCTTTGGCAATAACTGAACAGCTAGTTGACTGCAGTACACACTCCTTTCACTTGCACCTTCACCCCAGTTGTTGTTGCTGCCCTCCTGGGCTCCCTGCAGCAGGCCTGGATGCCTCTCAGGGCCACTGTGCCCTTCCCGCAGCACCAGATCTACCTGAGCCTGAGCTACCCTTGCTGACTTCTGCTGGAGCAGGACCGTCTGCACACACTCCCTTTTCTCTGCTTCAAAAAGGGAGGCAGATCATTTTTCCGCCTGGGTCCTTTCAGGAAAGATTAACATGTTATCCCCTTACTGTTTCCCACCCCAGCTGCATAGATTCATGGTTTGAAGTGAACAGATCTTGTCCAGAACACCCTGCGGACTGACCCTGCTGGGCTTGCTTGCTGAATCCTCTCAAAGGTGAGTCCATGCTTGGGGGTGTGCTGGGCTCGGGCTCCAGCACTGTTCTCTGTGGGCCTGGTGGCAAGGAGTTGGGCTTCCCTGACACAGCCTTCCAGGAGAAAGCAGGGGTGAAGGGAAAGGCAGCAGCTCATTAGTTTGTAGTCTCCTGGGGTGCAGAGGCTTCATGGGGAAAGATGTGAGGTGCACACAGACAAGCACAGGACCATGAAAAGCATGCTGGGAAGAGGTGGAATTGATTGGGAAAATGCCAGTATATTCCAGACATCCTTCGGGCTGAAGCTTCTGAGGAAAGTTCACATAGGTCCCGGAATGGGCGCTGGAGGAGGCGCATGGGGCTTTGGGTGTGCATCCCTGCCTTGGCCTTGCTTACTTCTCAGGGTCTTCTCTGATGATGGAAAGAGTGACACCTTCACTTTGTGGACAGGTTCTCAGCGAAGCCCGTGGCGGCACTAATTGTCCACTGCAAAGTACTTAGCAGAGGTCATTTACTGCAGGTCCTTCCTGCTGGCCACCTCTCACTCCCTGTTCCAAATGAATCTGAGGCCCCCAACCAGTCTAGTCGCTCAGCTCCCTCCCCCATGTGTGCACCTTCATCCCCAGGGTCACCATAGCCTCTGGCTCTCTGTTCTGCCTGAGGGCACCTTGCTTGGCTGCTGACTGCCCTCTCCTGTCCCCTGCCCCACTAGTCCCTGCTGAGTCTGGGCTGGCATTTTCTTTATCCTGGCAAACAAATGCCAAAGCCCCAGAAAAATCAAAAAGCCCAACTCTACTTCATCTCACTCACATCCGAGGGTTTTAGGGTCTCTCTTTTTCTCTCTCTCTCCTGTTTTGTTTTCTTTTGTTAGGTTTATTTTATTTATTCCAAGTAAATGCCCAGAACAGCTGATGATGTCAGACAAATCGGGACATTTGCTGTTTTTACCTTCACCTCAAAAACCGATGAGAAGGGGAGAAGCAGGAGCAGGGCGAGAGGGAGGCAGAGGGAGTGGCACCTGGCCCGGCAGGGTCCCCGTGCCTGGCGAGATGTTTGACTCCGGGGGTACCGAGCACCAGGTGCCCCATCTGGCCTGCCCTTGGCGGGACACTCACTGCCAGCATGGGGTGCTGCGGCTGGCCCTTGGCCACACAGCGCAAGACTGACTTGTTCCGATCCACATAGGGACACACGGCCCCTGTTCTGAGAGAGGCTCATCGGACACTGGGGCAGAGCTGAGCTTGGGACACCAGTGGGAACGGGGCGCTCCTTCTGCACTGACTTGGACAGCGGTTCTCCCTCCTCCCCGAGGACACCAAATTGGACGAGAGAAGAGTGAATCGACTGCTTATCCTTCCCCTCCCCCCTCAGCCCAGGAGGGAAAGGGCATTTTCTTTTTCACCTTTGAAAGGCATTGTGGGTCTGTCTTTAAAGTGTTTACAAAAAAATTATATAAAAAAAAAGTCTAGTGTCGACTGGTGTTTTCCCTCGTGATGTTTACAGATTGCTGTTTGCTGCCCAGCTGTAACCCACAGTCAGTGACAACCGGACATAGCCATGGGCTCGCCCCTGGCGCTGATGGCAGGCAGGTGGGCATCACAGTCTCACCCTTTGCCCACGCCCTGGTCAGCTCTCTACATCACCAACCTCCCTACTTGGGGTTTTTTTTTTGGTTCTTGTTGTTGTTGTTATTATTATTTTGTTTTCTACTTTTTTGCCCATTTTTTTCTGGCTTGGTTTTGCACTTTTCTTCCCTTTGAAACCCTGATCGATAACTTGATTTCATTGCCAAAACAAACAGACTCCCATCAAGGACTTTCTCCCACTTCCAGTCCCATGTCTCCCCCATTTTTCCTTCTGGTTCTGGTCAGGTCAGAGGATTTAACAATCACAAGTGTCCTGCAAAAATGCCTGAACATTTTTCTTAGGCCCCTGTGGATTCTTTTTGTCCCCAGAAAACTTAATAAAAGACTTACTGGAGAAACATGTACTGCTCCCCTGTTTTCAGGCACTGTTTGAGAACATTTTAGCCATTGATGTTCACACGTGGCATTGACCCATGCAAGATAGGTTTCTGTATTTATATATTAAAATACAAAAAAAAAAAACCCCTCATAAAATGTTTAAAAAATGTTCAAAGCTCGGGAGAAAAGCTTTCTTCATCAGTCAAGGTGTTTTGATATGGTATTAAAATAATGTCTAATAAAAGATACACTGCGTGATTTTATTTTGATGAAGTACTGTTAGAGGATGAAGAATTGGGGATGAAAAATGAAAAATTGGGGACAAAAACCCATCTTGCATCCCTCACCTAACTTGGCATTCCTGCAGGTTCTGCCTGCTATTCCTGGCTAGCAGGAAAGGGTGGTTCCCACATCACTAACCCTCTTAAGTGCCAGGGAACTGATCACCATCACCTGTGGAGTGGCTGGGATGGTGCTCTTCTGGAAAGGTGTCTGGGGACAAAGCTCTTGCAGCCACTGGAGGCCATGAGGATGTGGCTCCTAGCTAGCACCAATGCTCCCCTGGGCCTCTGCCCCCCATCCCACATCCTGCTCGCTGTTGCTCCATCCGAGTCTCAGTGCTGACTCATGGGCATACTTAATTGAGGCCCAAGAAGGAGCCTGGCTTGAAACTGAGCCAACTCAGTACCCTTAACCACCCACTCAGATTCACAAAAGTTGGCAAACTGCAGGAAGTGTAGGGCAAGGGGCAGCAGTGCTGGCCCAGCCAGCCTCCCAAGCCAGGGAGCTGTCCTCTAGGCCTCGGGCTGAGCCAGTCAAGGGAACATTGAGAGGGGGACATCAGCCTCTGCCCTGACCCCCACCCCCAGGCCTGCTGTTTGTGCTGTTGCCTAAGGGTCCATGCTCACCAGGGCTTCTGGCTTCATAATCACCCTCCTCAAATGCTGCCTACTTTGTGCAGGCGCATTCCCTGCAGGCCTGTGGCCATACTCGTGTGCTCAGAGCTGAAGAGCTGTGGTCCAGAGCCTGGGCTTCACTGGCATCCTCCCTGTGGTGGTCCTCCCTGTGGTGGAGACCCGGGGGCCTTAGAGTGCTGCGGTGGGAAGTGGTGGTCAGAATGGGCTCTGTCTGCAGTTGAACTGTGTTGGCAGAATGAGAAATGACTTCATTCCTCTGAATATCAATTGTTCACATGTGAAGTGGGGACAAACATCATATAGCTCAAAGGTCATTGTAAGGATCGGGATCTGCTCTGGAGGCCTGGCACATGCGCAGCAGGCTTCCCTGTAGCTTTGTCACCGCAAAGGGCACTGTTCTATTCACAGCACCTTCTGCTTCTGCCTGACAACTGTGTCTCCCTGTTCTATATTTAATTGCACCAGCAAAACTGGTGGGGCAGGGCCCAGCTTGGAAGATTTCCTTTGCCTGACCCCTGGATGTGGAGCTAGAGGTTTTGTGTGCCTCCCTTGGCAGCCCGAGCCCAGCTGCTTTTAGTGGTGCCACTGTGAGCCAAGTGGCTGTGCACTGGGTGAAGTGGGTGTGGGGCCCAAGCTGGGTGCTGTTACTGGCTCATGCTCATCGCCATCCTGGGTGACTTTGCTCCACCTGGCACACTGCAGCCCTCTGCTGGCTGTTACATCTTCTGGGCCCTGACCAGGTTGTCAGCACCTGGCATGTGGATGGGGGCGGTGTTTGTGATCTCCATCCAGACATCTCTCCAGAAACCTACATTCTGGAGGATTCTGGAAAGGCCCTGCCCTGCCTTTGTGGGAAGGAAGAAGCATGAAGGAAATTGCTCCTCATACAGCCATTTAATAGCATTGAGGTTTATAGGAGAAAGTCCTTAATCTTAGAAGGTAGATGCTGAGTTATATAGGCGAATGCTTTCAAGAAATGTATAATCTAATTCTAAATGACTCTCCCAAGATACACAAAGCAGATAATACAAGTGTTCATCATGGAATCTTTAATGGCTGGTATTTCAGTGAATGGTGGTGTACTTGTTTCCAACTTTTCTGTATGTTTGGAATTTTTCTTAATAAAAGAAATCATGGGTAAATGGCCATTTGCGAGTTCCCACTAGCTGCTAAGCACTGGAGTTCACATTAGAGAAAAGTCCTGCAGAGTGCACCCCAGACGGGGGTGAGGGTGAGGGTCTAAAGGGACGGGGCTAGTGCTATTTTCTTGGTGAGCATGCTGGGGGTGCTGTGAGGAGAAGGCTGATGGGAGTTGCCACCATACCAACCTTGGCATAACCTTGGCTCCCTATCAGGGCAGCCGCACAAAGAAATGTCACCAAAGCATCCTCAAGCCCACAGCTATCGCCGTCTGCTAGAGTCCAGTGTGAGCACAGAGGAGGCCCAAGAACCAAGGCTGGACTAAGAAAGTCCCAGGGTGTCAGCCTCTGCCCAGGGCTTTATGAGTGGGTGTTAAGGGTCCAGCAGGGCTTTGGGCAGGGCGTGGGGTGAGCAGGCTGGTGCTGTTGACTTCTGCACTGTCTGCTCTGCATCCTCCACCCATCTCCTTTACTAAGGTCAGACGCCCTTGGGGTGGGGGAAATGGACAGCACGCTGGCTCCTGGGGTCTGCAGGGAGTAGTGGCAGGACTGGCCATCAAGCCCCTCTCTAACTGGAAGGTGGGTGGCTCAGAGCTGACAACTACAGGCCTTGGACAGGAGTCCTGGGCCACAGCTCCCCAGAGCAGATGCTGTAGTCTGGGCTTTCTGGTGTCAGGTGCCCTCTAGTGGCCCTAGAGGGTTTAACTTCTGGGTACCGCAGATAAAGGCTCTGGCCTGGGGTCCCATGACATGTCAGGGTGTAGGCTGGGCTGACCTGGCCTTTGAGAGCATAAGCTGCTGGCACAATACCTTGAGCCACCAAAAGATGTGAGACAAGGAGGATAACCTTCCATTTCTCACAGTTGGTAGCAGCTGCCTGAAGAATGTGTTCAGGATATTTGAAGGCCAATTCAGGCTTGGTGGAGGCCATCATAAATGACCTCTACCATGGATCAGACCTCTGCCTGAGGTTCCTAAAAGCACAGTAATTGGGACAGGGACTTAGCTTCTTTCCAAACCCTGAGCACCATCCCCCTTTCCAGGCCACCCTAAGTTACAGGACAGACTCAGAATGATTGGGTCACTGGCCTTACAACAAGGAATCTGGATGGGAGAAGTTGGCAGCTTTGGAAGGAGATGGCTATAAATGGGTTTCAGATTCATTTGGAGCACCCTAATAAGAAGACCTAGCACCCTGAAGTGAGAGGGCCCCTCTTGCTTCTAGGTAAAGGGTCCTGGGCCCCAGCAGTGGGGAGGTCTCGGGGAAGGCAGGTGATCTCAGTCACGAGGTGACACCAGCCCTCCCCGCACACACACAGATGCGCAGAACAGAGGAAGCAGCTTCTTTTACTGAATGAATGGTTCCTGAGGGCAGGAAAGGGAGCAGGAAGAGGTCTAGCGTCTCTCTCTGCCTTCCAGCCTTAAGCCCCAGCTACAGAGGCCTTATGGAGCCAGTGTTTCCAGAAGAGGCTGTATCATCTGGACGCCTGCAGGCCAGATCCTTGGAGCTCCTTACAGCACCTTGCCTGGGTTCATGAGGCCTCGGGGGTCCAGTGTGGCCTTGAGCTGCTTCATGGTCTCCAAACCCACAGGGCCTATTTCCTCCTGTAGCAGCTGCTGCTTGCCCATTCCGATGCCATGTTCCCCGGTGCACGTCCCATGGAGTGCAAGGGCCATTCTGAGAAGCCATGAGAGTGGCCCTTAGTAGGTTCTCCCATCCCTTCTGCCCACCTCTACCCCATGGCTCCCACCTGCCCAGCTCATTTGCAAAGGTCTTGACTCTCTGGAGCTCCTTAGCGTCATCTGGGTTCACCAGCAGGAGGCAGTGGAAGTTGCCATCACCCACATGTCCAACAATGGCTCCTGGGGGCCCAGGGAACACAGCAGTCACTTCTGGCCTCATCTGCCCTTGGCTTAGGCACTAGTCAGTCCCAGCACCTCCCCACCTCACTCCAGCAGCAGGCAGGCAGAACCTGTGAGTCCTGAGGCCTTCAGCTTCTCCTTGGCATGCACCAGGATCTCCGGCAGCCTCGAGATGGGAACACACACATCGGTGCTGTAGCCCTGCGTCAGAGGCAAGCTGTAAGGCTCTCCCCTCATCCTTACCTGCTGGAGGTTCGGGGGTCACTGTGGTCATGGCGAAGGCCCAGTCTGGGCGAATCTGCAGTCAATTTTGGACTCACCGAAGGAAAGAGCTTGCTTTTATGTAACAACTAGCCTGGGTGTGTGCACCAGGCCTCAACAGCTTGGGGCCCTCACCACTCCTTGGCTCCCCCACCCTCAGCTCTGTGCAGGGCCCCCACACCCCACACTGCTGAGCCTCTGTAGGAGCTGCCTGGGACCCAGCCACCATTCTGGGTTGGACTGGCCCCTTCCTCTCCATATCTCTTCCTCCAGAAGGCCCTCCCTCTTGTGTTTACAACTCCTGAGAGCCCAGCATTGCTGCAGTGCCTGGCTGACAGGAAGGACTCCAGAGATGGGCAGACAATGGTCCTTTCTAGGCAGCATCTGAGAAATGACTGGGTGGTGCAGTGCTGTCATGAGTTGTGGTGCTGCTCAGCCAGGTGTGTGCCCCTACTCCCCATCTTCCATCTCCTGTAGGCCTCAGCCTGCTACGTGTCAGCTGGGTAGGGGCTGAAGAAGATGATCATGGACCAACCTGTGGGTCCCTGTGGAACCCTAGTCCCAGCTTACCTTGTAGCCTGGAGCCAGAGCCAGGAATGCATACCAAGCATTGTGCCTTGCGGTCCAAAGCTGGTTGCACTCCTCTGCTTCCTTGGCACAGGAGAAGTGGAAGGCTCCATTGTCCTGGGTGATCACTTCTGTAGTCAGGGAGAAAGGCTGACCTAGGCCCCACATTGGAGGAGCTCTAGTCCCATGGTCCCACAGCACAACCCTCCCCAGCACACCTGCCCGCTGCAGCTGCTCTGCCAGGGCCTGCTCCGAACCATGGAACTCAAGGAAGAGTGTGGGTGCCACCGAACAGTTCAGTTTGCTGTACCTGTTGCAGGCATCCATCATGACATCGTCGAGAAACTCTGGGACCAAGGAGAGGGATGGCCAGGTGAGGCCTACCCTCCTGAGGACCCTGGTGGTAACTCAGTCCCCGGCTCACCAATGCGGGCCACAGGAACTGCAGTCTGAAGCATCTGTACAGTGCTGTCCACTGCAGCCTGGACACTGGGGAACGCACAGGTGGCAGCCACTGTGGCTTCAGGAGCAGGGTGCAGGCGCAGGGTGGCAGACGTGATGAGACCCAGTGTCCCCTCAGAGCCCACAAAGAGTCCTGTGAGGTTGTAGCCAGCTGCACTCTTCCTGGGCCCCAGAGACATAAGGTTGGTGACTGGCTGTGTGTTGAGAAATTTCTGCCCAGAAGTCAGGAGCTGGAACCCAGTGCATCATCCCCTAGGGAGCCCAGTCTCAGCTGGCCTCCCGATTCTCTGACTTAACAACCCAGATCCTCCTTTTGCAGGGACAGCGAACCCTAGCACCATCCACTGGCCGTTTGTGGGGCTCCAGACCTCACCCACCCAGTCAGGAGGGTGGAGGGAGGAGGGAGGCCCGTCAGCCTCAGTGCACACTAGGACCTCCGTCTAAGGGCAGAGGGCGCTCACTTGAAATGACGCCCCTGGCCTGCAGTGTGAAGCAGCCGACCATCAGGCAGCACCACCTCCAGGTTGATCACGTTGTCACGCATGGTGCCATAGCGAACAGCATTGGTGCCTGAGGCACTGGTGGCAGCCATGCCACAGAGAGAAGCATCGGCACCTGGGTCTGGAGGGCAGACAACAGGAGAGGGTAAAACCAGGCAGGGAAAAGCAGGGTCCTTTGAAGCCCCAGGAACAGCCTAGCCCCCAGCGAGCCCTCAGGCCTCCGAGGAAAGGCATGCAAGCCCCAGGCCTACCCACGGGAAACCAGAGGCCACAGTCACGCAGGTGGATGTTGAGGGCTTTACGGGTGACACCAGGCTCCACCACCACAGAGAAGTCTTCTGGATGCAGCTCCCTGATCCGGTCCATATGGGTCAGGTTGATGCACACACCGCCCTGGTGGCAGGGATGCCGAGAAGGCTGGCTACCCTGGTTTCAGGGCGCAAGACCCCAGTCCTGTGCAGAGCCCCCAGCAGCCAGTGCAGAGCCCAGCATGGCAGATAGCCACGAACATGACCAGTGTGATAAGACAGACCTGGGGCACCCACTTTACCTGCAGGGCGCACACTCCCCCCTCCAGGCCGGTGCCAGTGCCAAATGGGATGATGGCCACGCCTTCGCTGTAGCACAGGGCTGCCAGCCGGCTGACCTGGTCCACATTCTGGGGCCACACCACAGCATCAGGAGGATGGCACCTGGAAGCAGACCTTGGCACTTTACAAGGCTGTGGCAACCGGTTGTGCACATTTCAAGGAGCCAGGAGGTTTTGCGGGGCCCGAGGCCACAACTAGGAGAGGGACAGCGAACACCCCCTTGTTTGCAGAATGCCATGGCACGCCCAAACAGGTTGCGGGTACCAGGACAACCCAGACCCTCTGTCCCAGCCGGGGGTTTCTGATACCTGTACATCGACTCATCATGCCCATGGTGCTCTCGGACCGCAGCAGCAGTGGACACGTGGGGGCGCCCCACCACTGCCTCCAGAGCCTCCACAAAGCCCTTGCTGAGTCCACGCTATAGGGGAGAAACGTTGCCAGAGTCACCCCAAGAGAGAGCTGGGTCACAGCCTGCCCTTGTGGCAGGAGAGACATAGAGGTTTAACAGGTTGCACCACGGTAAGGCAGAGCCCCGGAAAACGAGAACCAGACTCCCCGCCCTCTCAGCCCCCCGACCTGTGGTGCCCTGGAGTAGCAGCCCCTCCAGGGGAACAGCCCCCAGGTTACAGACCGGAGCAGCACGGCCATAGCTGGACTTCAATTGGGGTGTGAGTTCCAGAAGGCTGGGGGGCGGGGGCGGTGGGTGGCGCCTGGCTGCTTTTCTGTCCATTGGCTGCGCTCAGGGGTGGAGTCTGCTTAAGGTGGAGGGGATTTAAGGTGGCCCCCGCAGATCTTGCCAGTCAGAGGAGTCTGTGGATGCCATTTCTAAAGGAGAGGGAAGGTCGCCGGACACACTGGGAAACAGTGACGCTAGCCACTTAGCAGTCTGCCTTGGCTTCCAGTGGCCCTTCAAACACGAAAACCCTATGGAGGGCTTAAAAGTCATGCTGGCTCCTATAGACCACTCTATCTGCCCCACTTTCTTCTAACAGCCCTGTTAATCTCTGGGCCAACCTTCACTTTTGGGTCCGATTCACCCAGCTCCAGCCAGGCTCTGGGCTTGACATGCTCTGTCTTGGCACCAGCTCCTGACTCTCCTCTTGGCTGGAGGGGTTTCCCTCTCTTTACAAGTCTCAGGCCAACGTGGCAGGGCTGCCATCAGAGAGCCAAGAGGAAGGCAGCACCCAGAGGCCCTCCCAGAATGGAGTAGGAGTGGGACATGGGACGTGCTAGGAAGACTTCCTGGAAGAGGAGAGCTGGGAAGGAGCACCCCTCCACCAGGAAGGCGAAGACTCATCCCTCTTCCTCTGGGGCACAGCCAGGAGTTGGGTGGGTGCCAGGCTTGAAGCTACTCCTCGGTGAGCTGTAAGTGCCTTGGCTGGCATCACTGAGATAAAACGACATGCAGCTTTGGTTTTCTTTCTTTGAGTCATAAAAACTTCTTCCTTATTCTAGTCGACTTCTTCACGACAACCACATTTGGATGAGTTTGTCAAAAACCAAAATTACAAGCCGAGTGTGGTGGCACACTTCTGTAATCCCAGCGCTCTGGGAGACTGAGGCAAGAGGATCACAAATTCCAATCCCACCTGGGCAATTTATTTTTTTCAATGATTATCATTTTATTAGACTATATACAGGACACCATGAATTAATATACAAGGATCTAGTCCGCAAAGTCCAGACTATAGGAAACTATGCATCAAACAAGCCCATTTCTTCATAAATATATTATAAGGGAAAGGAGGGAAACAGCAGATTAAAAGTAACATAAAAGACATTTTGAAATATGCATTGTGATATTCATGAGACAGTTGAAAAGTTGAATATCAATTAAATATTTGGAAATATTTGAAAATTAAGTATTAAATTTCAGGTGTTGTAAAAGGACTATGATTATGTGTTTTTTTCTTTAAAGAGTCCTTATCTTGTAGGGATACATGCCGGACTATTTACAGAAGATATGACAAAGAATCTGAGATTGACCTCAAAATAATGTTGGAATTGGGAAGTGAATGGAATTATGACAAGCCAGCGTCTAGAAAGACCTCCAGCAACCCCTGCCACCCACGGTAGACTTGGCACCAGGATGACCAGCTCTGGGACAGTACTTTGGTTGTTAGCTTACACCACTTCTGGCCCCTACCTGGGCAATTTAGCAAGACACTGTCTCAAAATTTAAAATTTTTTTTAAAATTTTGTTTAAGGAGGAAAAAAAAAGCAGAGAAAGGGTACAAGTTATACAGATTTACAGAAAAAAATAAACAGTAGGAAATCACTAGTTAATGGATTACATATGTCATCTTAGAAATAATTGTTCAAGTCACAAAATTAAAGCTTGTAAAGTGGACATTCCAACAATGATACTGCAAACAGTTCTGTTCAATGATCCAATAAAACTCAGTGATATCATTTTCTATCTTATACACTTAAATATACATGCAGTTATATAGTTTAGAGCACTTTCTTTTCCTCTCTTTTGTACAATGACTATTACACATTTTGGGTTTTATTGCTCCCACGGTTCTTATTACTTTTTTGGAAGAGAGTAAAACCAAATGTGACATAACAGAACAGAATCAGTCAAATCAAAAGGGTGGACATAACAGATAATGTAAAAACATAATACAAGGTGATCAACAATGGTTACCATAATGCCTCCCGCTATCTCTAATAGAATTGCCTATATCATTAGTTATAATAAAATTGAACAAAACAGTAAAGAACAAAACCGACAAAACCAAAACATTGGAGACATTGTAGGTCTTCAAAAGTAGATAAAAGTCAATGAGAATGGGCATTATAATGAATCTCATTATCTTCACAGCTGTTGCCTAAACTTTCGAACCTGATACTATCCAGCAAAACAGAATAGGGGAACATCAGTCAAAAACAAGATGGTGAGAGTAATACAGGGCTTTAAATCGAGATAATGGAAAGTCAAAGTGGGTTACTATAATATATCCTGCTATTTTTATTTATTTTTCCCTTAATTAAAAGGTTAAAAATAAAAAAGTAAATAATGGAGTGGAGATTGAGATAAAAGAGGGCATAACAGCAAAACAGCACAGATCAAAACATAACCATTTAAGCAGAATAGTGTTTCACCACCAGATAATCCTGACATAAAAGTAGTTACCATATTGTCTCTTTCCTTGAAATCCTTGAGTACAACTTCGTATACTGTAGCATTAAATATATCAAAACAATGTAAAACCATTTAAGAGAATGACAGCATTACAGAGTATTTAGAATCGACTAACAGAAAATGAACAATGGTTTCTGTATAATCTCCTTGTCTTTAAAAGGTTTTTGCTTATACTATCGTACATAATAAAATCCAATAAGATACAACCTATTTAGACCAATGGAGACAGAACAAAAGCTTGATGAGATTTCAAAACAAGATGATACTAAATCAGTATTACCTATTAAGATGTCATTTTCTCCAAAATAGCTGTTCCTATCGTCCAATCTTCTCTGCCTCATTTCTGTTGAGCTCTATTTCTGTCAGTAGCTATCAGTTTGTCTTCTTCATTTTGTTCTCTGCTCCATTCGTTGTGGCCTCCCCGCCACTATTTCTGGATTCTTTGTATTTTTCTTTTTTTAGAATATCCTGCAATACTCTCTGTAGAGTTGAATTGGTGGTTGCAAATTCCCCCAGTTCCTCTTTATCCTGGAAGCACCTTGTTTTTCCATCAATTTCCAGGGACAGTTGTGCAGGATATCTCAATCTTGGCTGGAGATTATTATCTTTCAAAGCTTGAATTATTTCCCCCCACGCTCTTCGTGATTTGATGGTTTGTGCAGAGAAATCTGCTGTAATTCTGATGTGTGTTCCCTTGTAAGTGGTCTGTTTCTTGTCTCTGACAGCTTTTAATATTCTGTTCTTGTATTGAATTTCTGGAATTTTTATTATTATATGCCTGGGTGTTGCTCTGTTTGGGTTGTAGGTAGCTGGGGTCCTGTATGCCTCATACATCTGAGTATCTTTACCTTTTGCTAAATTAGGAAAATTCTCCTGGATTATTTCTGTGAGTAGCTTTTGTAGTTCACTTGTTTGTGTCCCTACTTCTTCTTTTATGTTCTTAATCCTTAAGTTATGGATCCTCTTATCATCTTCTTGTCTTTGTATTATTGCTGTTTGTTTCTTTGTTATTTTTAAGAAGTTTTTCATTTCATTCTCCCATATTACAAATCTGCCCTCCAGTTCAGATAGTCTGTCCTTAGTTTCTTTCAAGCTGTTATGCCAGTTTTCGATAGACTTCTTAGTTTCTTGTTAGTCCCTTTGAACCTGCTTCACGTATTCTATGTTTTCTCTATTTTCTCCATCAAACAATTCTCCCCTCTTTTTCTGTTCTTCCATTCCACCATCTGTTTTTTCTTGGGTGGTGCTTAGCATTTCTCTAACTATTCTGCATACTTCTAGCTTCAGGTCATTGATAACTTCATTCCTGAACTGGTCTATGAGGCTCTCTATATGGCACTTTATGTCTATTGGTGTGGTGTCCGCTATTACCTGTTTCTCAGAATTGGGGGCCGAGGAGCCTTTCTTGTTGCTGCCTCTTCCCATATTCTCTGTTCCTTATATATGCAAGCTTATATAGGAGACCCAGCTTCTCTCCCTGTCAGCCACAGCCTGATCAAATTGCCCGGCTCGGTGTTCCCGTCCACCACAGCACACCAGGAAGTTCCAGACCAGGCAGCCTACGCAGGGCCTGCCCCTCCTGGCCACAGTCAGGCTCTGGGATCTGGGTTGGGCTAGCCTACTGGGTCCACCAGCAGCGTCACGTAGGCTAGGCACTTTTCATCAATCCCGCCTGAGAGGGGGATGTGTGGCTGAAGTCGCCACCGCGCCCTGCTCGCGCAGGACTGCCCGGGCCCAGAACGTCTTCCGCTGGAGTCAAACTGTGGTAGAGTGTCAGTTTCTCTCACTCACCTCACCACAAGTCAGTGCACGCCTCCCTGCCCGTCCTGTTTTTGACTCTGTTCGCAGATTCCCGTTCTCAGAGCTTCCGCGCATCTCTCTCCTTGCCGAGCCGATGTAGAGGCAGCCAGCCGCCACGTGGCAGGAAACCCAAATCGCGGCTGCCAATGGCGCGGGCTCCAGCCTCCACACTGAGGCTTTTCTGTTCCTGTTTTAGCACCAGGACTGCATTCCAAGTTGGTTTCTCTCAGCCCAGTTCATTCCTGAGTCAGCAGAGCATATCTCCACCTGCTTATGTCTCCTTACTCCACACCCTTCCTGACTTCTGAGCCGAGCTTTTCAGAGAGCCTCCATAGTAGCTGTTATCTGTCCACCATGTTCTCCCAGAAGTACCAAAATTTAAAATTTTGAGAATGTAGCTCCTTTGGGGAAGGTAGCTCAGTGTGAAGGCCTCGAGTTCAATGTGTGTGTGTGGTGGGTAACTACAAGTTTCTCTATGGATCTAATTGGTTTTTATTCACAGCTCATGACTTAGGCCTGCCTCTAATCCTAAAACATAGGACACTGCCCACTGGACAGTGACAGAACAGTAGGTTTTGTAAGGTGGGAAGAATGACGGAACAACAGAAATAAACCTGATTGGTTACCTCTTTTTTGGTAAGGATTAAAGCTTAGGGTGCTGGGGCTGGGGATTTAGCTCTTCGGCATAAGTGCCTGCCTTGCAAGCAGGCAGTCATGAGTTAGATCCCTGGTACTGATAAAAACGAAAAAGACAAAAAAAATAAAAAAGCTTAGGGTGCTTTAGACCTAGACTTTAGATCAAAGATCAGGGTCCCTGCAGGTAGATTTAAAATCTCTTTTCAGGGAAGACTGGTATGTTTGGGAATATATCTGCCTCCTTAAACTTTCAATTTGCTTGTGTATCATTTAGCATGAGTGACTCCATTTTGGTTTGGTTCACTTTGTTGGGGTCTAGTTCAAATGCTCAGTCCAAAACTGTAGCATCCCAAAGATTTTGTTTAAAAATTCATACTTATACCTCAGTGTGCCACCTAACTGGCTTCTTTTAAAAAAAGAAAGAAAGAATAAAAAGGTCTTTTTTGCACTTATTACAAGTTCAATACCCAGTGAAAGTCCTTCGTGCCTTTGACTCATCTGTCTGCCTTCTTCGCTTGCTTGCTTTCTATCTTTTCCATGCTGGGAGTGGAACCCAGCGCCTCCCGCATGCTAGGTAAGCAGCTGCACTTCCAGCCCAGCCCCACTGGTCTCCAGTCCTTTCAAATCTACAATTTCCCCCTCCTTTGCTTTTCCCCATGCCAATTATTTGTTAAAGAAACCGGGTCATTTGTTCTGTAGCAATGTCCACATTCTGTTTTCGAATGGTTGTAGTACCCTAATGGTATTGTTTAATATATCTATCTAGTCTATTTTGTGAAGAGTTAGAAGTAGCTGGGATGTCCAGTTTTTTGCACTGATGGAAATGTTTGGTATTTGTGCTTCCTCCTTGGTTCCCACTAGCCACATGTGGCTGTTGAGTACTTCAAAAGTATAACCGAATATTCAAGTTCATTTAATTTTAATTTTGAAATGTTATTGTACTCTACTGTACTGTACTGTACAAATGTAGAGGCTCAATGAGATACAGATTAATTTTTTCTGGCAAGACTACTTCATAGATGGTACATTTTAGCATGAAGTTAAAGTCTTAGCCAGGTGTGGTGACACACACCTGTAGTCCTAGGATCAAAACTTTGAGCCCAGCCTGGACAATTTAGTGACTTAGAGAGACACTGTAGTTCAGTGGGAAGACTCTATGTTCAATCCCTGGTACCAAATACTAATAAAAAAATAAGATGCCATGATTAAAAAAAATAAAGTCTTGGGCTGGGGATTTAGCTCAGCAGCATAAGCGCCTGCCTTGCAAGCAGGCAGTCATGAGTTCGATCCCTGGTACCGATAAAAACGAAAAAGACAAAAAAAATAATAATAAAGTCTTAAAAATTCCAACTGGCTGGACACAGTGACTGACACCTGTAATCCCAGCACTCAGAAAGCTGAGGCAGGAGGAGTACCTCAAGGTCAGGGCCAGCCTGGATTACATAATGACCTCAAGGCCAGCCTCAACTGCATAGCAAGGCCTTGTCTCAAAAATTAAATTGAATTAGATTAAATTAAATTTTTAAGAAATTCCAACGAGGTGAGAGGAGAGGAATTACGAGGTATAGAGTTTCTTTCGGGGAGGTGGAAATATTCTGGATTGATAGGGGTAGTAGCCACATTGTGACTATACTAAGATCCACTGTGTTGTATGCTTTAATACATTGAGGAACAAAATAATTTCTTTTTTCAGTAGTAGGGGTTGAACCCAAGACCTTTGTACTGGGCTACATCCACGGTCCCTTTTGTTTTTTCTTTTTCAAGACAGTCTTACTAAGTTACTAAGTTAGAGTTGCTCAGGCCAGCCTTGAACATGTGATTCTCCTGTGTCCGTCTCCCACAGTGCTAGGGTTATTGGTGTGCTCCACTATGATTGGCTTCCTGTTTTTCTATTTTTTGTTAACATTAAAATTTTTTGGCTTAATAAACAGCTGGAAAGTCAAAGATCAGGGTGCCCCTAGATGTAGTAATAAAGTTAATTTTTAAAGAACAGTTTTAAATTTACAAAAAGTTATATAATGTATTTTGATTTACATACTTCTCCCAACCAACATCTTACATTAATTATTACAGTACAGATATTTTAATTAATGAAAATATTATTAACCAAAATCCATAGTTTGTCAGGTTTCTTAGTTTTTAACCAATAGCTTTAATATCTTTTTCTGTTTCAGTATTCTATGTGGGATACCATGTTAGCAGGGCTCCTTGGAAAAATGGTTGATTAGAGAGTTTGGGCAGAAAAAAGTAAGATGAGTATGGGACGTCTAGTGGTGACAGAAAATAAGGAGGTATAAAAAAAAAGAGAGTAGGTTAGTATAAAGGGTAGAAAAACCTATTTGAGAGAAGCCCCAAGTAGTTCAAGATAGCATAGTAGGAGCAACAAAGTAAATAGTAATAGAGGTAGACTATACTCTATAGAATAAATGTCCATGCATCTGTACTGATAATAAATAAGTGAGGCAGAGGGAGATCTTTCCCTTAGAGAGTAAGTCTAACTAAGTACTGGAGAAGCACTAAGGGAAACAAAACATCACCATTAGCTGGAGAGGTAGCTCAGGGTTGAAGCACCTGCTTAGCTTGTGCAAGTCCTTGGGTTTGATCCTCAGCACTGAAATAAATAAAGTGCTTGCTTCAGCAGCACACATACTAAAAGTGAAATAAATAAGAAAATCCTCAAGAGGATACCACAAAAATAACAACTGTGGGCAAGATCCACTGATGGATGCTGAAAACAGTGGATGAAAGCTTGAGAAGAAGCAAGCAATTTGCATGGTCTTAAAGTACCTCCCCCAGTACATTAATTAGAAAGGGAAACGTTAGACAGCTTGATACCATGTGCTTCTGGGTATGATACTTTAAGAATGATTTATGGTCATCACTTTTGTGATATTTTTGTTCACAATGCATAATCATGATCTACTTATGAGAAAACACCAAGCAGCTTCAAACTGCTGAGTACGGTGCAAAGCCACTGACCAGTACTCCTCAGTGTCAAGGTCATAAAGGAAAGACTGATGAGCTGTCACAGATTGTAAGAGACCAAGGAAAAGAAGTGGCAACATGCAATTTAGGGCAGTAAATAACACTTTAGAATGGGGTGGAAGATGCTATTAGGGGTAAAAAGATGAATTTAAATTTGTAGTATTACACCAAAGTTAACAGTTTTGATAACTGTATGTGGCTACATATGATGCGAACATTAGTGACAACAGAATCAGAAACACATAGGAACTCTCTGTGGTCTCTAAGGAGGAAAGTTTAGAATTCTCATAATCGATGTAAAAGAGGATCTGAATACACTGATAGATTCCATTGCTTTGAATGGCCCACTTTACTATTCTTAAGAAGACAAGTAGAGCGGGAATGTTGATGCAAGCCTATAATCCCAGCACTCAGGAGGCTGAGGCAAAAGCATTGCTGAGAGTTCAAGGCCAGCCCGGGCTACAAAGTGATTTCAAGGCCACTCTTTCAAGGCCAATGCAGAAGAGCTGCCACCAAGTTCAGATTTCAGGCCAACCTGGGCTACATAGTGAGTTCAAGGCCAGTTTGTAACACAAAGCAAGACCCTGTCTCAAAAACTAGCAAAAAGAACTCAAGTCTCAAAAAACTGACAATCTAATTGAAGGTAATTTAAGTGAAAATTTCAATTGCAATTAAAATTTTTCCAGATAAAATTCACATAACCTCAGAATTCAGAATTGTAATGCATTGTCTCAATTAGCCTAGGCAATACACATTTAATCTTACTCATGAGTCCATCGGTCAGCTGGGTGATCCTTGCACTCTTGATCCAATTTTCTTGTCCAATATGGAACTTACAGTACTCAAAATCATGAGTAGTTGGGGGAAGGAAGATGGGAAGTTAATGTTTAATGAATATGAAGTTTCATATTTATAAATTGAAAAGAGTTTGGAAAGGGAGCACGGTGATGGTCACACGGTGACAGCCCTGACCTCTCTGCTTAAAAATGGTTCAGATGGCAAATTTTGGATGTGTAGTTTCCATAATGAAAAATGAAAAATGATGCTCACTTCAGCAGCACAGACTAAAACTGGAACATAACAGAGGAGATTAGCATGGTCCTGAGGAGGGATGAAACACAAATCCATTTTTTTTGAAAAGTGGAAAGATCATTTTGTTGCATTTCCCTCATTCATTTTTTTAAAAAAGAACAACAAATCCTAAGTTCTACAAATGTTTTATATTAAACTCTTGCTTTTGAATTAAAGATTATTAAGTGTGGCCAGGATTTAGCCCAGTGGCATAAGCGTCTGCCTGGCAAGCGTGAGGTTGTAAGTTCAATCGCCAGTAACAAAAATAAATAAAGTAAAATAAAAATAAATAACACCAAAAACCCCTCATACCCCTCCAACACTGATGTGACCTCCTTACCAGTGAACACCACCTGAGAGGGTGTGTATTTTACTTTTTATTTCCTGTTCCCCAGTCAAAGCTTGCATTCCACAGGACAGAAAGCTCTGTGTGTGTCACATTCAAGCTGTGCCCTGTTGTGGTTCTGCCACCTAGCAGCTCCTGGACTCCCTTGATTGCAGCAAGATAACAGAGTAGAAAATAGAGACACTTTGGGGAGAAAGCTGAAACTTGCACCCAATAACTTAAAAAATGAATCATTTGACCTTGTCAAGGAGCAGGGAATCATTGTTGATATTTAGTAAAAAATTCTTAAGCATTGACCTCCTTTAGCTACGTGAAGGAACAGAAACTTCACAATTTGACTCAGTCTATTTGGGAATGCTCTAATAGAATATCATGGCTTGGTTTTTTTTCTCTTTTTCTTTTTCATTTTGAAACAGAGTCTTGCTATATGGTTCGGGCTGGCCTTAAGCTCACTTTGTAGCCCAGGCTGGTTTTGAATTTACAGTGATCCTCCTGCCTCAGCCTCCCAGGTATGGGGATTACAGGTGTGCACCACCATGCCAGGCTGGGGCTATTTATTTATTTATTAATTATTATTTTTTGAGACAGGGCCTCCCTTTGTAGTTCAGGCTGGCTTTGAACTCACTATCTTATAACAGAAAAGTTAAAAATCAACAGTAAGATGCTATATTAAGATGTACTCAACCAGCCCACCACTTAATTAGACAGAATCAGTTAGCTTTGACTGACCATGGCAGCTGCACCTGACAGATAGTCTGACCTGATTCAGTCTGACCACATCCATCTGGACTGCCTGTACTGTCTGACATGTAAACATATTCTATTTCCAAGGACTAGTCCAACTGAGGTAAATTAATCAAGAATACACCTAACTCTACCCGCCCTGCTCAGCACCCACTTTTCCAGAATTTCCTGCCTCATAATAAACAATTCCGTTAGTTAGTTCTGCCTGACAGTGTTACCAGTTATATGATAACCTGCTATCAGCTTTTGTACTTCTTGTTTACAAAATGTGTGAAGTTTCCATTTCACTCTCAGTTGCGGTTGGTGGTTTGGACTTGGTCCCACCAGCCACTAGGGAATAAACAGTTGCCTTCTGACTCCTTGGTGCTAAGGGTATTCCATTTGGTTTGATACCAGATTTCTGCAGCCATATAACCCAGGCTGGCTTTGAACTCCTTCTGCCTCCCAAATGCAAGCCTGTACCACCATGTCTGGTTCAGACTAGGTATTTTAAAATGAACAGGAATTGATGTCTTATTATTCTAGAGGCTGGGAAGCCCATTATTAAGCAAGGGCTTTCTTGCAATGTCATCCCCAGGTGGAAGGCAGAAGGGCAAGACAGCAGCAAAAGATTGAGCACGAGCCTCATGTTCTCCTAAAACACATTAGTGTAGTCGTGGGGCAGGGGCACTCCTGGCCTCATCACCTCCCCACACTGCTGCCATGGGGATAAGTTTCCAATATATGACTTGGTGAGGGGGGCACATAGTTAAAGTGTGACATGAGTGGGAAAATCCAGACCTTGTAAAATCCTTCAGAATGCACAATGTTTTCAACAAATATAATAGCAAAGAATTTTTTAAAAAAGAGATGGAGAGAATGACATGGCTGCTTGGTCCAGAGCTGAGAGGTTTGAGCTCCACCCTGGGAAGTTAGTGGGAAGTTAGTGGCTGCTTCTTGGGAAGATTTGAGAGGTGAAGTGTGTGTATATGTGTGTGTGTGTGTGTGTGTGTGTGTGTGTGTGTGTGTGTGTGACAGACCAAGGTTCTGGTCAAGCAGGAAAAAAGAAAGCAAAAGAACACACTATCAAAAACTAGGTAACAAGGAAGGAAGTTGGCCATTTCAGTCCAGGAAATGCAAATTTCCTTTCAACAGGACCTGCTCTAATTAGAGTGCGGACTGTAGACGGGTAGAAGAGAGAAGACAGTCAGGCTTCATTACTGAAAAAGAACCAGTACAACATATTTGGGGAGAAAATGGAACAGAAACTTCAAATTTTCTTAAGGATGTGGACCAGTCAACTCAGTAGTCTATGCTTGCTTGTTTTTCTTTTAAAGAGAAAAAAAAACCCAAAATCTCAAAACAAGATATTAACAGGGTAACAATGGTTAACACATTGCCATACTCTTATCTTTAAATTAGTTTCTCAGAGTATAAGATATTGGCATTTAATTGTCCAAACAATATTAGCACAAACCTTTCTTTTCAATGAACTAAGATAAATAAGTATAATTATCTTAACTATCATATATATGTATGTATGATATGTGTACATTTATATCATATATATGTATGTATATCATATATATGTATAAAATTATTTTGCTTTTCCCTTCCATCTTTTCTCCATTTCCCCCATCCCAGTTTCTCTTTCTTTTGAAGCTTCTTCCCATCTTACAATATCTATTGTGTATGTCTTATTTATCCTTTTAGTTTCTCACAGTAGGGTAACAATATTGTGCTTACATATATGCACCTGGTTTATTTCACTTATGAGTATCGTCTGGAATTGCAGCCATTTACCTATAAAAGTTACCAGTTTATCCTTTTCATGGCTGAGTAGCACTTCATTGTATAAAAAGACCATATCTGTTTTATCCATTCCTTGGTTGGGCATTTGGGTTGTTTCCAAGATCTAGCTATTACAAATTGCACTGCTATACACAGGTGCACATATATTACTGTGGCACGATGTTTTTAATTCTTCTGGGAAGATACCCAACAAGGGAATATTTGGGTCAAATGGGACCTCCAATCCTAGTTTTTTGAGGAATCTCTACACTGATGGGTTGCAGCGGTCCATACTCCCTCTAACAGTGGAAAAGGATTCTTTTTTTCCCTACAGTCCCTCCAGTGTTTGTTACTGATTGATTTCTTGATGATAGCCCTTCTTTCTGGGGTAAGATGGGCTCTCGGTATTGTTTTAATTTGCATTTCTCAAATGACCAATGATGCTGAACATTTTTTTTTCATTTTATTTGCTGTTTATATTTCTTCATCTGAGAAGCATGTATTTATCTCAGATGCCCGGGAAATGCTTGTTTAGTCACTAACTCTGATGAAAACCATTCCACTGTTCGATTCATTAGGAGCATTTTTACTGTTCCAGAGTCAACAACTTTTAGTGATTCTGGTTTTAATAAAACAAATTGTCCAGGAAAATGTCAACCAAGAACTATCAGAAAGAACACAACAGTACAGTAATGAAATAGATGATCTTTGAGATTGTTAGCTAGCCAGGCATGAAAAACAAGGAAAACATGAAAGTGATTACCAGGAGAAGACATCACAGAAGAATATCCAGGAAAATCCAGGGAACTCTGTGTAATAGCCCTTTGGAAGAGCTGCTTCCTAACCAGTCACAGGACTTTGGAGTTGGTGAGACCTAGATTCTTCACAGAGCAGTCAGTCAGTCTTGTAGTCATCTCAAGGCCACAGATGATTGTTACCATTCTAGTTCAAAGATGCCATCTGGAGAGGAAGACTGCCTCAGTTCCTTTTCTCCTTGCTGAGACAAAACACTCAACATCTGAAGTTAAAAGAGGAAAGGTTTATTTGGCTCCGTTTGTAGAGACTGCAGTCCAGAATCGACTGGCTCTAATGCAGGGCGTATCACAGAGCAGACCAGCAATGAACACAGCAGCCCTCTTTCTGTCTCCTTTAATCCTGGCGTCACACTGAGAATCAATCCCAGCATCACATCCATGATCCCAGCAGCTCCCACCCCAGATCCAGCTACCTCCAAAAAGCCCCAGCTCTGCCCACATGAGGCTCGGGGGAGCGTAAGATACAGGCCATAACAAAGATCAACTGTTGAAACAAATTGAAGATTCGAGTAAGATATTCACCACAACCACAGAAATGTTATAATTTTTATCTAAAAAGGATGGTGGAATGTTCAGGAAATAGGATTGTTAGTGTCAAAGTTCACAAACAAAATGAGAATTTTTGTCAATATTCAGTGAAAAATAATACAGATCAATTTCCACAATCTCAATGCAATTCAGCACATGTACTGGAAAACAAAACCTATCATAGCATTTCCCAGGCTGTAAAGTGTGACACAGGGGTACAGAGGGAACGTTTATTAGCAGAAAAAGTAGATGCTGTCATACAGTGAGATATAATTTCAAAACGTACACGTGGAAGCGATGTATCTGTTCTTTGCAGGATTGAAATGTGCCCTGAGAATACGTAGGCGATGCCGCCGGAGCACAGGAAATCCTTAAGAACAATTGGGACTCTAAATGCGCAGGCTAGGGTGCTGCATTTCACTGGATAAGAAGTAATTATTCAGAATTTCCTATTATAACAAGGAATACGAAAATGTAGCTAAGCAAAAAGTTGAAAGTACTCAGAGTGAATATTTATGACTCTTTGTAAGACAGTTTATTATTTATAATTTAATTTTTATATGGATATTCTTTAATAGCTTTAGTGCATCTTTAAATTTTCAGAGAATTATACTTTAAGTTTTTAGAAGTTATACTTAGTTTTTATTTTGTTTTACTTTTTGTCTTTTTGAGATAGGGTCTCATATGCAATTCAGGCTGGCCTTGGACTCACTTTGTAGCCCAGGCTGGTTTCAAACTTGTAATGCTCCTCCTGCCTCAGTCTCCCCAGTGTTGGGATTACAGGAGTGAGCCACCATGCCTAGTAACATTTGCCATTTCTTTGAGTTGGGAACCTTTTCTTCTCTCATACTGGATTTTTTTTTTTTTTTTGACAGGGGATTGAACTCAGGATCTTGCACTTGCCAGGCAGGCGCTGTTCCGCTGAGCTATATCCCTGACCTTAGCACTGGATCTTGAATGTCTCCCAGAGGCCCACGCGTTGAAGATTTGGTCCCTAACCTGTGGCACCATTAGAAAGTGGTGGGACCGTTAGGAACTAGAGCCTCACGGAAGCAATGAGCTCACCAGGCTGTTTCCTGTAAGGTGATCTCTAGGCCTCAGCTGCTTCCTCTCTCTCCCTTCTTCTCAGCCACTGTGCAGGAAACAGCCCTCCTCCATGTGTTCCTACCTAATGTTCCAGGCTGCTACATTTAAAAGCAGCAGGGCCAACAGAACATGGGCTGAAAGCATGGGCCAAAACAAACCTTTCCTCCTTTTAAATTGGTTACCTGGGGTGTTTTGTTAGAGTGATGGGAAGCAGATGACACAACTACTAATATGTACTTTTCTCATTTCACTGAGTGAATGCTGGTACCGATGATGCAAAAGCAGTTGGGGGCAAAGGTGCTGGTGCCACTATATTCCAGGAGTAGCACCAAACTGCACAAGGAGCTCTACATTCTTCACTCTCCTGTATCTTCCAGAAGCAAATGCCAATGCCAGTTAGGAATGACCTTGCAAAGCACTAACAGTTATTGATTGCATTACATCTCTGTGTTTGGGTGCATGCTTTTTAATGCATGCAGAAAGCCTCCCCAGTGAGTACAGAGGCTCAGTGGTTGGCTCCAGCAGAGGTCCCTGTGCAGTTGTTTGGGTCTCGAGCCGAACTGGCCGCTTTCCTTATAGAACACCATGCTCTCGAGAAGCATGCCTGACAAACTATGGATACAAGGGTGTGCATTTGGCTGACACTTTCTCAAAAATGAATGAAGTGAGCTATCAGTTCTAGAGTTCTCGGATTCTATTTGTGTTCAAATATAACATGAGCTTTCAAGTTGAGTGTGGTAAAGCTTGCTTGTAATTACAGTATTCCAGAGACTGAGGCAAGAGGATCATAAATTCAAACCCTGCCTGGGCTACACAGTGAGACCCTATCTCAAAAGAACAAAACAAAAATAAATAAGCAAAACATAAAAAAGGTATCACATAGAATAACATTTTGGCAACAAACTGTATCTGCCCTTCCTATTTAAGACCTCTATGAGAACAGTGGTGATAATAATGTGGTCATTTTATACTATGTAACAAAATGTGTCAACATTGAGACCTGCATGATTCTGTGAACCATTTTTTTTCCCAAATGACCAAAGTATGTTATTCCAAAATCATGATTTGATCCAGGCAGGATGGTGTAGGTTAATAATCTCAGCACTGGGAAGGCTGAGGCAGGAAGATCACTGTGAGCTGGAGGCCATCCTGGGCTACAAAGTAAGACTCTGTTACAGACAAATTCATGCTTGGATAAAAGACCCATTCAATATGCAAAAGCAATTACTTTGTATTACGGAACAGAAAAAGTTCACTGATGTGCTGATGTTTAGTGATATGTGATTGTGCCATATGGTGATGGTACTTCTTTTCTTTTTTTGAGACAGGGTCTCTCTGTGTGGTCCAGGCTGGCCTTGAACTTACTGTGTAGTCCAGGCTGGCCTCAATTTCCAGAAGTCCTCCTGCTTCAGCTTCTTGAGTGCTGGGATTATAAGAGTGTGCCACCATGCCTGGCCTGGTAATGGTACTTTTACAAGAAAATAAAAATAAAATTTTTGACAATCTGTGAACAAACCTCAAAGATGATTTTATTGATTTGTTTTTGATTTTGGTTTCTTTGAGTCAGGGTAGCATTATGTGCTTTAGGCTGGCCTTGCATTCACTGTGTAGCTCAGACTCACCTTGAACTTGTAGTGATTCTCCTGCCTCAGCCTTCTGAGTGCTAGAATTATAGGCATGTGCCACCACACCTGACTAACATACCAATGCTTATCACCTAGGACATTTGTTCCATTTTAAAGTGTCACTGTTATTTAGAATTAATCTTTTTATAACACATGGCAGTGCCACCCAAGTATGAACACAGTAGCAGGGTCTCTAAGTTGGGGATAAGGGACATATTCAAATATGAGCTAGGAGGTGCAAGGTAGGTAACTGAAGATGCCACTCAGAAATCTTAGTGGAGAGTCAAAAGTAAAAGGAAGAAACAATGTTTTAGTAAAATTATACATGATGTTTTTTCAAGAACATCCTCTTCACTTTTCCTTTACTCTAAAAGAGAAAGTAATAGAAAACAATGTGGTTTTTGAATTTTGCAAGTTCTATAGAAATACGGCCCACACACAGAATGCCTATTTGGTGGTGTTATGTATAAAGTGATTGGGAAGTGTGTGTGTGTGTGTGTGTGTACACTAGGGGTTCTTTCTTTTTTAAAAGAAATCTCAGTTTTTAGTCTCTTAAAGATATACATAGTTTTTATAAAAATAGAACCACATTCTACATGTTCTTGTGAGATCTCTATTTTTTCATTTCTCAATGACTCTCCCCTTCGTGAGTAGTACATATATTATCATTCTCAATGCCTTTCTCAATTCTACTTGTTTTTTGAAAGATTTTGAGGCAGTTTTTAATGTTTTGAAAATATAAACAACAAGATTCCTGAATATACATCTTTACACAAGACTAAACATTGTACTCATTTAAAATTTATAAGTGACGAACTGGATTATTTTAAAGATTTTACATTACAGGCTCATCTGAATTGTATAAAAAATAATTTTCCTAATTTGTTCCAACCCTATTATTATTTTTTAAATATTGGTTAAATCTATTGATCAAAATGATATGAATGTGCTATACTATTGCTCTATTTTTAGTAAAGGGAAATATTTTTGATAAATGTATTGTTTTGTTTTCTGTTTATTCATATCTCTAGCCTATTTTTCTTATCATGGTATTTATTTTTAAATTAACTTCTAAGAGGAGTTTATAAATTAAGACTACCTTTTATCTTTTATACTTGAATCACATATATTTTTTCACTTTATTTGCTTTTTAACTTTGCTCATAGGAATTTTTTAGAACTTATGTATTTATGTATTTATTTATTTTTGGTACCGGGAATCAAACTCACAGCCTTGCACTTGCCAGGCAGGCATTTGTGCCACTGAGCTAAATCCCTGCCCCCTCCCTAGAATTTAATTTTTTTCTGTAGTCAAATTCACCAGCCATTTCCTTTTTAATTTCTATTCTTAGTGTCATTCTTTCTCATGCAGAAAATATTTGAAAAATTTATTTATCATGCTTTTATAGCTTCTTTGATAGAGTCCATTTTAAAATTTAATTCATGAATCCAACTTATAATTAATTGTTCTGTGGGCAATTGTAGGACTCTGATGCTTTTTCTTCTAGATTATTAATTGGTTATCGAGCAGCAATCATAGAATACTGCAATTGTTCACTGATACTCTGAAAAGAAACTAAAATAATATACATAAGTAATTTATTTTGCTTTTCCGAGGTCAGTATCAGAAAGTTTTTATTTTACTTTTGTAGTACTTTTTCTTTTCTTTGTCCCAGCACTCAGGATTAAACTCAAGGCCTTCCTTTCCTTGCTACATACCCAGTCCTTTTTTTAAAAAATGTTTTTATTTCAAGACAGAGTCTTGGGCAGTTGTCCAAGTGGGGCTCAGACTTGTGATCTTTCTGTCTCAGTTTACCAGGTTGCTGCACTTTGAGGAACGAGCCACCATGCCTGGCTTGTAGTACATTCTTCTAACAGGCATGACTATCTTTTTTGATTGTCCTGAGCAATCTGTTTCTTTCTCTGATTAATTATGATATTATTATCCTATCAAACAAAAAGATAATAAAAACTCTGCCCTTAAACAAAAAAGATAAAAAACTATGTGAGAAATAATGAAAATACCTTACTGAGACTTTGATTTTCAATATTTACTGTTATGCAACCATCACATTGATACATTTTATTTTTTTATTTTTTATTGTGGTAAAAACATAAAATATATCTTTTGGTGAGCGTGCTGGGGATCAAAATTGTGGCCTTGCACATGCTAGTCAAATAGTGTACTGCTGAGCTACAACTCAGCCCTAAATTTACCATTTTATTTATTTATTTAAATTTATTTGCATATATGTATTTTGAGACAAGGTCTTGCTATGTAGTTTAGGCTGGCCTTGAACTCACTACATAGCCCAGGTTGGCCTCACACCTGCAGTGATCTTGCCTCAGTCTCCTGAGTGCTGAGATTACAGGCATGTATCACTATGCCCACAAAATTTACTGTTTTAGACTGCACAATTGAAGTTGGGCATAGTGGCACATGTGTGTTATCCCAGAACTCTGGGAAGCCGAGGCTGAAGGATTCTAAATTTGAGCCTAGCTTGGGCAACTTAGTGACCTAGTGAGAACTTGTCTCTATTTTTTTTTTTATTTAAGGAGAAAAAGAAAAAAAAAAACCAGAAAAAGGGTATAAGTTATACAGAATTTCAGAAAAAATAAACAATAGGAAAGCACTAGTTAATAGATTACATATTGTTATCTTAGAAATAGTTGTTCAAGTTACAAAATTAAAGCATATAAAGTGGACTTTCACACAGTGAAACTGGAAACAGTTTTGTTCATTGATCCAACAAAACTCAGTAATATGGTTATCTATCTTATACACTTAAATATATATGCAGTTATATTCTTTAGAGCACTTTCTTTTCCTTTCTTTTGTACAATGACAATTACACATTTTGGGTTTTACTACTCCCACAGTTCTTATTACTTTTTCTCGAAGAGAGTAAAACCAAATGTGACATAACAGAACAGAGTCAGTCAAATCAAAAGGATGGACATAATAGATAATGTAAAAACAAAATACAAGGTGATCAACAATGGTTACCATAATGCCTCTTGCTGTCTTAAAAAGAATTGCCTATATCATCAGTTATAATAAAATTGAACAAAACAGTAAAGAATAAAACCAAAACATTGGAGACATTACAGGACTTTAAAAGAAGATAATAGTCAACCGGAATGGGCGTCATAATGAATCTTATTTTCTTTACAGTTGTTGGCTATACTTTCGAACTTGGTACTATCAAGCAAAGCAGAATAGAGGAAAATCAGTCAAAGCAAGATGGTGAGGGCTATACAGGGTTTCAAATCAAGTTAATAGGAAATCAAGGTGGGTTACTATAATGTATCCTGCTACTTTTTATTTTTCCCTTAATTAAAAAGATAAAAATAAAAAAGTAAATAATTTTAAAAAAGGAGACTGAGATAAAAGAGGGCATAATAACAAAAGAGTGCAGGTCAAAGCATAACCATTTAAGCAAAATAGTGTTTCACCACAAGATACCCTGACATAAAAGTAGTTACCATAGTGTATCTTTCCTTGAAATCTTTGAGTATAACTTCGTATACTGTAGCACCAAACATATCAAGACAATGTAAAACCATTCAAGGGAATGACAGTATTATAGGGTATTTAGAACCAACTATCAGAAAATGAACAATGGTTTCTGTATAATCTCCTTGTCTATAAAAGTTTTTGCTTATATTGTCACATACAATAAAATACAATAAGATACAATCTGTTGAGACTGATGGAGACAGAAGAATAAAAGCTTGATGGGACTTCAAAGCAAGATGATACTAAATCAGCACTAGCTATTACGATGTCTTGTTTTCAAAATAGCTGTTCCTACCATCCAATCTTCTCTCCCTCATTTCTGTTGAGCTCTTTTTCTGTCATTTGTTGTCAGTTTGTCTTCTTCATTTCACTTTCTGCTCCATTCATTGTGGCCTCTCTGACACTGTTTCTGAAGTCTTGGTATTTTCCTTTTTTTGAATATCCTGCAGTATTCTCTGTAGAGTTGAATTGGTGGTTGCAAATTCCCCTAGTTCCTCTTTATCCCGGAAGCACCTTGTTTTTCCATCAATTTCCAGGGACAGTTGTGCAGGATATAGTAATCTTGGCTGGAGGTTATTATCTTTCAAAGCTTGAATTATTCCCCTCCCCACTCTTCATGATTTGATGGCTTGTCCCTAGAAGTCTGCTGTAATTCTGATGGGTGTTCCCTTGTAAGTGATCTCTTTCTTGTCTCTGACGGCTTTTAGTGTTCTGTTCTTATATTGGATTTCTGGAATTTTGATTATTATATGCCTGGGTGTTGCTCTGTTTGGGTTGTAGGTGGTTGGGGTCCTGCATGCCTCATACATCTGAGTATCTTTACCTTTTGCTAAATTAGGGAAATTCTCTTGGATTATTTCTGTGAATAGCTTTTGTAGCTCATTTGTTTGTGTCCCTACTTCTTCTTTTTTGTTTTTAATTCTTAAGTTATAGATCCTCTTATCATCTTCTAGCCTTTGTATTATTGCTATTTGTTTTCTTGTTATTTTAAAGAAGTTTTTCATTTCATGCTCCCATATTACAAATCTGCCCTCCAATTCAGATAATCTATCCTTAGTTTCTTTTAAGCTGTTATGCCAGTTTTCAATAGAGTTTTAAATTTCCTGGTAATTTCTTTGAACCTGCTTCATGTATTCTATGTTTTCTCTATTTTCTCCATCAAACAATTCTCCCCTTTTTTTCTGTTCTTCCATCCCACCATCTGTTTTTTTCTTGGGCGGTGCTTAGCATTTCTCTAACTATTCTGCTTATATCTTGCTTTATTTCGTTAAATACTTCATTTTTAAACTCATCTATGAGGCTCTGGAGATATCACTTTATGTCTATTGGTGCCATGTCTGATATTGCATGTTTTCTGTCTTCCTTTGTGTTTCCCTTTCCTGGATCAGTGTTCTCAGGATTGGGGACTGAGGACCCTTTCTTGTTGCTTCCTCTTCCCATACTTTTTGTCTTTCCATACAAGTGAATGTAGGAGGCCCAATTTTTTTCTGTTTTTTGGTTACAGTTTGTTTGAATTGTGCCGGCTAGGTGTTCCCACCCACTGCAGTGTACTAGGGAGACACAGACCTGGGCAGCCTCTGTTGGGCCTGCCCCTCCAGGTCAACCTATTGAAGGTTTCACCTCTAGGATGCACCTCCAGGTGCTGGGACCTGGTTTGGGCTAGCCTACTCGGTCTCAGTCAGCGGTGTTGCGCAGGCCAGGCACTCCCAACCAATCCCGCTTGAGAGGGGAATATGAGACTAATGTCACTGCAGTGCCCTATTCCGGCAAGTCTGCCAGTTCCCAGTATGTCCTTTGCTGGAGCCTCCTACTCTATGAAAGGGTCCCTGTTCCACTTACTCACCACAAGTCGATGTAGGGCTCCCTGCTAGTCCCGCTCTCAACTTGGTTCGCAGATTCCCGCTTTCAGAGCTTTCGCGCCTCTCTCCCTGCCCTGCAGATTTGTACACAGCAGTGGCAGCAGGAAGTTCTAATCACAGCTTCCAGTGGCACAGGTTTTAGCTTCGGCGCTGAGATTTTATTTGTTCTTGTTATAGCACCAGGATTGGATTTCCACTTGGTTTCTCTTAGCTTAGTTCATTTCTGGGTCTGCAGGGTGTATCTCCCCTTTCTTAGGACTCCTCGGACCACACCATTCCTGGATTTTAAGTGGGGTATCTCAGAGAGCCTCCGTAGCTGCTACTATCTATCTGCCATGTTCTTCCGGAAGTCCCCTTGTCTCTATTTTTTTTTTAATTTTATTTTGAAAGTAGTAAAAATGCAACAGCACAAGACAGAACAAAGCCAACCAAGACAATGTAATGAAGTTGGTACAGGATTTCACAGTAGGATACTGGGATAGTAGTAATAGGTACTATGGTATATCTCTTTAACTTCACCATAGCTGTCCAGTCAATTAGGTATAGCAAAATCAAACCAAAAATAGAACATTATAAAACCAATTGAGAATGCTGAATAGAGCAAAAGAAACATAACAAAACAAAAACAGTGAAAACAACCTTTGCTTCAAGCAGAAGATAGAAGGAAATCCCTCATATTTGCTATAGTGCATATGGTCATCCTCCCAAGAGATGCTGAGACATCTATCCCTAGTAGCTGGGGGGGGGGGACGAGGCAGAGGAAGGGCAGGTAATGGTTCTCCTCCTGGCCCTCACCACAGGTGCTTACCAAGAGGGCTGTTAAATAAGCTGCCTGAGTCCCACCGTGGCCGGATCTTGGGAGTTCTGGTTCTCCTCCTGGCCCTCACCACAGGTGCTTACCAAGAGGGTGGGTGAATAAGCTGGAGACCTTGTCTCTAAATAAGCCATTAAAAAGGCTGGGGGATGTAGCTTAGTGTGAAGGCTCAGGTTTCAATCGTTAGTACAACAAATAAATAATCAGGTACACAATTCAGTGGTATTGAGCACATTCACCACACTGTATGACCATCACCACTGTTTCCAGAACTCCTCCTCATTCCACACAGAAACTTTACCTATTTGCATTTATTCTCCAGCCCTCATTCCCTCAGTTCTTTCTATGCTCTGTCTCCATGGATTTGCCTATTCTGATACCACATATAAGTAGAATCATACACTATTTTTCCTTCCGTTCCGATTATTATATTGAACAAAAACTCCAAGTTCTCAATTTTACAGCATACATGAGAACTTTTTTTTTTTTTTGGTACCGGGGATTGAGCTCATGAACTCATGTTTGCCAAGCTAAGCTGAGCTAAATCTCCAGCCCCATATATGAGAGCTTCATTCTTTCATATGGCTAATATTCCACTGCACATATATATGTACAGGTCATGTTTGCTTTATGCATTCATTGCTTGATGGATACTTGGATTTCTTTTACCTTTGGCTCTTATAAATTATGCTTCTGTGAAACATGTTGCTATGAACCTGTTTGAAAGTGTATATGACTCTGATTAAAAGCTATTTGCTACCAAGACACACCCATTAGAATGGACAAAGTCCAAACACAGACAGCAGGAAATGCTGGTGAGGATGTGGAGCCACAGAAACTCTTATTCATTGATGGTGGGAATGGAAAAAGTCACTTTGGAAGGCAGCTTGACAGTTTCCCACAACCACCATCCATCCAGCAATTATGCTGTTCACTCAAAGCAGTTGAAAACTTAGGTTCACACAGAAAATTTTGCCCATGGGTTGTATAGCAGCTCTGTTCATATCTGCCAAAACTCAGTAAGTAAATAGATAAACTTTAATCTCTCCAGACAGTGGGATGTTATGAAATAAGATTATCAAGCCATGAAAAGACATGGAAGAGACTTAAACGCATATTACTGAGTGAAGGAAGTCAATGTGAATATGCTGTATACATGAATCCAAAAATATGACATTCTAAAAAGCACAAAACTATGGATACAGTAAAATGATCAGTGATTTTCAAAGTTAGGAGGAGGGTAAGATGGACAGGATTGTTGGTACAATGAAGCTAGTATTCTGCGTGATACTGTAATGATATGTATGTCATTACACCTATAAAACACACACCATCAACAGTGAACCCTAGCTAAGGACTTTTATAACAAATATATACTCTGGTGTGGGCTGCTGAGGGTGGAGGAGGCCGTGTGTGTGTGTGTGTGTGTGTGTGTGTGTGTGTGTGTGTGTGTGTGAGATTAGGGAATTTGCTGTGCTTTCTGTTCAAATTCTGCTACAAACCTAAACAGTACAAAGGCTCCTCATGAAAGATGAGGAGAGCTGTTAATGTGACTAGAATTAACAATATTGTGTTGTATACCTGAAATTTGCTGAGATTGTAAATCTCAATATACACACTCACACACACATACACACAGATGATAACCATGTGAAATGACGAGTGCATTAATCTGATTGTGGGAACATTAATTATATATCGTTATTAAGCTATACAACTTAAATACACACGTAACGATTTTTTTGTCTGTTGTTTTGAGTCATCTCATTACGTAGTATCTGGCCTTAAACTCACTGTTTAAGGCCCAGACTGGCCTTGAACTCTCAGAAATCCTCCTGCTTCAGCCTCCAGAGGGCTGGGATTCAGGTGAGTGCCATCATGCTCAGCCAGATACTGATTCTTATATTTGGTCAGCCCCAATATACGCTTTGTAGTGTAAATCAAGTTGAGTGCCTTAAATATATACAGATATTAGAGATTTTTTTTTCTGGTACTGGGAATCAAACTCAAGACCTTACACCTGCCAGGCAGGCGCTTATGTCACTTAACTAAATTCTTGGAACTTTTATACAGATTTTATAATAGTCGACCACATTTCAATAAAGCTGGGGGTGGATAGAAAAACTAGTTGGAGCAAATAGATGCTCTTTACTTGACAATTTTATTTTTAATTAGGAAGGTGTAGTAAAATTATATTAAGCTACTTTCCTGTATACGTTTCCACATTTACATAGTTATTAATAAACATATAATTTTTACAAGCCAGATTTTTCTTTTTTGAGATTAGGAAATGGACTGAAAATTCACAAGCTACCTTGGGAAAATTAAATAGTCCAGGCTAAAGGTTTATCTTGGAAAGCACTCTTTCGGCCTTCTGAATAAGGCAGACTTTTCCGAGCGTCCCTACTGCGCAGCTCGGAGGCTTCTGGGAAATGTAGTCCCGAAGGCCAACGTAGCACCCTCTCAGAGGACCCTGGGAACGCCTAGCAGCCCTCATATCTGCGCATGTGCAGTGATGCGAGCGCGCCAGCGGCCGCCCTTCCCCCCACATGCAGCCGTGAGTGGGTGACAGGGACCCCTTCTCTGCTCATCTTCGCCGCCCCGCGCCGTGACCTGGCCTGGCACGGCGTCACGAGTGGAGCTTGTGCCCTTGAAGGTAAGAGAGAGGATTGCCAGTCAGCTCTGTGTGGCCTGGCGCTCGCGGGCAAGAGATGAGGGATGGGTTCGTGCCCGAGCGAGCTGGGAGCTCAAACTTCAGAGACTCGCGGGCTGTGGTGACCCTTAGGGCGACGTCCGGGGCTGCCTGGCGCTCTGTTCCGTTCGGGCCCGTCCGGACTTTTCGGCCAGACGTGCGGAGGCGGGGTCGGCGCGGGCTAGGGCGGCTGCGAAGCCTCTGCTTCCTCTCTTTGTCAGGAGACGCGCCTGCGACAGGCTCAGGCTCTAGGGCCGCGCGGGAACGAGTCGGGAAACCTCACGGGCACGCGCCTCACCGCCGGGCCGCTGAGGGGTGGGGCTTGGGCGGGGCCTGCACCTGGCCACGCCCCGGACTCTCCAGCTGCGCTGTCTTGGTGGACAGTCTCTTGGTGTCCCGAGAGTGAGAGTTATGGTCAGTACACAATCCTCACATCTACCCCGTGCCTTCCGGTATGGTGATCACAGTAGCAACAGGATTCAGAAAAGGGAAGTGATTTAGCGTAGGTTACACAGCCAGCTAGTGCTTGAGCGCAAATATTTTCGTTGTGGTTTGATTTGCTGCTTAGTAATTCTTGGTAATGCCATGCACACGTTTTTATATTATATTTTTTATAATTGTTCACTCAGTTCACTTCTCTTTCCTTTTATGGCACCCCAAATCTTTACTACTTTGCCGTTATACAAGTTTTCCCATCATTGGGCACAGTGGCACTTGCCTATAATCCCAGTTACTTAGAAGGCTGAGCCAGGAGGATCACAAGTTGGAGGCCAGTCTGACAGTTTAGTGAGATCCTATCTTAGTAAAATCAAAAGGGCGGGGGAATGTGGCACAGTGGTGTAAAGCTCATCTCTTGTGCAAAGTCTGCGATCCAGTCCCAATAAGGAGGGGAAGAAAGATTTTTTTCCCATGGTACTTTGGAATCAATTTTTTTCAACTGTTGATAGATGTATTTTGATCCTACTAATGGTTGCATTAAGTTAGGGATAATGGATACCTTTGGGACCTTGAGTCTTCTGGAAGACAGAATAAGAAAGGTGTGAGTTCCCAGTTATGTTTTTGGTCTTTAACTGGAAGCAGATATCCACAGGATGTGCATCTTGGAATAGCCCTATTTTTCCACCTGCTTCCTTTAAAGCCTGTAGCACAGAGTCCCTGGCAGTGAAGACCTCAGGCCATATAAGCATTCCTTCTTCTTTTACTTGAGCCAGCCAGACCTAGTGTGCTCTTTCTTAGATGCCAAAGCCTCAGTGAAATCTCACAGATGGATTTGCTTTATTGTGATTTCTGTCTGGAACTGAGGAAAAGAACCTCAGACTGATTAGTAGCATGCTAGTCTTCACCTTTTGTCCCACTTCTCTTTTACTTTATTACCCTCAGCAAAATTTTAGGTATGTATTTTGTTGGTACTGGGGTATGAACCCAGGGCCTTTACATTGAGCTACATTCCATGTCTGGTTATTATTATTTTTTATTTTGAGTTAGAATCTCACTAAGTTGCTAAATTGCTCAGATAGGGCTTGATGCGCTCTTGCTGCCTCAGTCTCTATTTTTCTTTCTTTTTTAAAAAGGTATTCTTCTGTAAGACTATATAGTGATGGAGGGTAGAGATAGAATGGTAGATGAAGGTAAAGATAAAGAGAAAGGATTCAGTACTTCAGGAGGCTGAGGCAGGAAGATCATGTATTCAAGCCCAGCCTGGGTAACATATATTATATATGTTATATATTATATATATATATATATATATATATATATATATATATATTTATATCTTTTTTAAACATTTTTTTTAAAAAATTAAAAGGACTGAATCCAGGGCTTCCAGCTTGCCAGACAAGTGTTCTACTACTGAGCTAAATCCTTAGTCCCTACATATATATATATATAATCTTAAAGCTTGTTTTAATCCCTTCCCAATTCCTCCATCTCCCCTTGATTTCTTTTTTTTTTTATTTTATTTAAGGAGAAAAGAAAAAAAAAGCAGAGAAAGGGTACAAGTTATACAGATTTACAGAAAAAAATAAACAGTAGGAAATCACTAGTTAATGGATTACATATTGTCATCTTAGAAATAATTGTTCAAGTCACAAAATTAAAGCTTGTAAAGTGGACATTCCAACAATGATACTGCAAACAGTTCTGTTCAATGATCCAATAAAACTCTGTGATATCATTTTCTATCTTATACACTTAAATATACATGCAGTTATATAGTTTAGAGCACTTTCTTTTCCTCTCTTTTGTACAATGACTATTACACATTTTGGGTTTCATTGCTCCCACGGTTCTTATTACTTTTTTGGAAGAGAGTAAAACCAAATGTGACATAACAGAAGAGAATCGGTCAAGTCAAAAGGGTGGACATAATAGATAATGTAAAAACGTAATACAAGGTGATCAACAATGGTTACCATAATGCCTCCCGCTATCTCTAATAGAATTGCCTATATCATTAGTTATAATACAATTGAACAAAACAGTAAAGAATAAAACTGACAAAACCAAAACATTGGAGACATTGTAGGTCTTCAAAAGTAGATAAAAGTCAACGAGAATGGGCGTTATAATGAATCTCATTATCTTCACAGCTGATGCCTAAACTTTCGAACCTGATACTATCCAGCAAAACAGAATAGGGGAACATCAGTCAAAAACAAGATGGTGAGAGTAATACAGGGCTTTAAATCGAGATAATGGAAAGTCAAAGTGGGTTACTATAATATATCCTGCTATTTTTTTTCCTTTAATTAAAAGGATAAAAATAAAAAAGTAAATAATGGAGTGGAGATTGAGATAAAGGAGGGCATAACAGCGAAACAGCGCAGATCAAAACATAACCATTTAAGCAGAATAGTGTTTCACCACCAGATAATCCTGACCTAAATGTAGTTACCATATTGTCTCTTTCCTTGAAATCCTTGAGTACAACTTCGTATACTGTAGCATTAAGTATATCAAAACAATGTGAAACCATTTAAGAGAATGACAGCATTACAGAGTATTTAGAATCGACTAACAGAAAATGAACAATGGTTTCTGTATAATCTCCTTGGCTTTAAAAGGTTTTTGCTTATACTATCATACATAATAAAATCCAATAAGATACAACCTGTTTAGACCATTGGAGACAGAAGAACAAAAGCTAGATGAGACTTCAAAACAAGATGATACTAAATCAGTATTACCTATTAAGATGTCATTTTCTCCAAAATAGCTGTTCCTATCATCCAACCTTCTCTGCCTCATTTCTGTTGAGCTCTTTTTCTGTCAGTAGCTGTCAGTTTGTCTTCTTCACTTTGTTCTCTGCTCCATTTGTTGTGGCCTCCCCGCCACTATTTCTGGATTCTTTGTATTTTTCTTTTTTTAGAATATCCTGCAATACTCTCTGTAGAGTTGAATTGGTGGTTGCAAATTCCCCTAGTTCCTCTTTATCCTGGAAGCACCTTGTTTTTCCATCAATTTCCAGGGACAGTTGTGCAGGATATCTCAATCTTGGCTGGAGATTATTATCTTTCAAAGCTTGAATTATTTCCCCCCACGCTCTTCATGATTTGATGGTTTGTGCAGAGAAATCTGCTGTAATTCTGATGCGTGTTCCCTTGTAAGTGGTCTGTTTCTTGTCTCTGACAGCTTTTAATATTCTGTTCTTGTATTGAATTTCTGGAATTTTTATTATTATATGCCTGGGTGTTGCTCTGTTTGGATTGTAGGTAGCTGGGGTCCTGTATGCCTCATACATCTGAGTATCTTTACCTTTTGCTAAATTAGGAAAATTCTCCTGGATTATTTCTGTGAGTAGCTTTTGTAGTTCACTTGTTTGTGTCCCTACTTCTTCTTTTATGTTCTTAATCCTTAAGTTATGGATCCTCTTATCTTCTTGTCTTTGTATTATTGCTGTTTGTTTCTTTGTTATTTTTAAGAAGTTTTTCATTTCATTCTCCCATATTACAAATCTGCCCTCCAGTTCAGATAGTCTGTCCTTAGTTTCTTTCAAGCTGTTATGCCAGTTTTCGATAGACTTCTTAGAGTTTCTTGTTAGTCCCTTTGAACCTGCTTCACGTATTCTATGCTTTCTGTTTTCTCCATCAATTCTCCCCTCTTTTTCTGTTCTTCCATTCCACCATCTGTTTTTTCTTGGGTGGTGCTTAGCATTTTTCTAACTATTCTGCATACTTCTAGCTTCTAGGTCATTCTACTTCTAGGTCATTGATAACTTCATTCCTGAACTGGTCTATGAGCCTCTCTATATGGCGCTTTATGTCTATTGGTGCGGTGTCCGCTATTGCCTGTTTCTCAGAATTGGGGGCCGAGGAGTCTTTCTTGTTGCTGCCTCTTCCCATATTCTCTGTTCCTTATATATGCAAGCTTATATAGGAGACCCAGCTTCTCTCCCTGTCAGCCACAGCCTGATCAAATTGCACCAGTTAGGTGTTCCCGTCCACCGCAGCGCACCAGGGAGTTACGGACCAGGCAGCCTACGCGGGGCCCGCCCTTCCCGGCCACCGTCAGGCTCTGGGATCTGGGTTGGGTCAGCCTACCAGGTCCGTCAGCAGCGTCACGTAGGCTAGGCACTTTTCACCAATCCCGCCCGAGAGGGGGATGTGTGGCTGGAGTCGCCACCACGCCCTGCTCCCGCAGGACTGCCCGGGCCCAGAAAGTCCTCCGCTGGAGTCAAACTGTGGTAGAGTGTCAGTTTCTCTCACTCACCTCACCACAAGTCAGTGCACGCCTCCCTGCCCGTCCTGTTTTCGACTCCGTTCGCAGATTGCCGTTCTCAGAGCTTCCGCGTGTCTCTCTCCTTGCCGAGCCGCTGTAGAGGTAGCCAGCCGCCGCGTGGTGGGAAACCCAAATTGCAGCTTCCAATGGCGCGGGCTCCAGCCTCCACACTGAGGCTTTTCTGTTCCTGTTTTAGCACCAGGACTGCATTCCAAGTTGGTTTCTCTCAGCCCAGTTCGTTCCTGAGTCAGCAGAGCATATCTCCACCTGCTTATGTCTCCTTACTCTGCACCCTTCCTGACTTCTGAACCAAGCCTTTCAGAGAGCCTCCGTAGTATCTGTTATCTGTCCGCCATGTTCTCCTGAAAGTCGATTTCTTGATCCTATTTAATTTGTAAAAGATCTTATCTCCCTATTTCTATTATCTGTCTTTCACTTTGCTCTTTATTTATACTTTGGTTTTCTCATATAAGAAACCTTTCAATATTTGAGCTTCTATATCTGATTTATTCCACTCAACATTATGATCTCAAAGCGCATCTGTTTTCCTACAATGACCCAGATTTATCCTTTTTTTCAAAATTTATTCTTCTTTGGGGCTGGGGATTTAGCTCAGCGGCATAAGTACCTGCCTTGCAAGCGTGCAGTCATGAGTTTGAACCCTGGTACTGATAAAAAAAATTTACTTTTTTTTATAGTAAAGTAGTACTCCTTTGTATATAATGCCACATTTTCTTGATGTGTTTATCTGTTGGTGAACATATATGTCACTTCCAGGATTTAACTATTATGAATTGTGCTGCATCAAATACGGCTATGCATATATCACTGTAATATGACATCGCTGTTTCTGGAAGACACCTAGAAAGGGAATAGCTGGGTCAAATAGTTTCAATTTTTAGTTTTTTGAGGAAACATCATATTGATTTCCATAGTGGTTATACTAATTTACATTCCCACCAACAGTATAGAAGGAATCCTTTTCCCCCCCTTGAAGCCTTGCTATCATTTGTTATTTGATTTCTTGATGGTAGTCATTCTTTCTGGAGTAAGATGGAATCTCAGTGTTGTTTGCATTTCTTTAGTGGCCAGAAATGTTGAGCGTTTGTTCAGATTAAGATAAGGTCCTTCTTTACCCATTTCTTTAGTGTTTTTATCATGATTGGGTATTTGATTTTTGTTAAAAGCTTTTTCTGCATCTGTCAAAATGATCATATGGGGGCTGGGGGCTTAGCTTAGCGGCATAAGCACCTGCCTTGAAAGCAGGCAGTCGTGAGTTCGATCCCCGGTACCGATGAAAAAGACAAAAAAAAAAAAAAAGATCATATGATTCTTTTTTTGGTCTTTGACTCTTTTTATGTGGTGTATACATTTATTAACTTGCATATATTGAAACATCCTTACATCCATGGCAAGAACCCTACTTGCTCTTAATATATAATCTTTTGATGTTTTTTTGCATTGTGTTTGCTGGTATCTTGTAGAGGTATTTTGCTTTTGTGTTCATTAAAGAGATTGGGCTTTAGTTTTTTTCTTTTGGTTGGGTCCTTTTCTGGATTTTGAATCAAGATTAATTCTAGCTGCCAGGAATGAGTTTGAGTTTGGAAATTATCTTTCCCTTTTAAAATACATTAGAGTTGGAGGAGTATTGGTGTTATATCCTCCTTAAAGTTCTTGTAGAACTCGGTGGTTAAATCCATTGGGTTCTAGGCTTTTTTTATTTGGTAGATTTCTTTATTGTTGCCACAGTTTTATTGCTTGTTACTACATTTGTTCAGAGATTTTTTTGTCTTCTTGGTTCAGTTTTGATAATTCATATGTCTAGGAATCTATTTCTTCAAGATTCTCCAATTTGGTGAGTAATTTCTCATAATAGTTACTAATGATCTGGATTTCAGCAGATTTCTCTCATGACTCATCAAGTGTTTGTGAAATTTCTATGGCTTCTGTTGTAATTAATTTCTAGATTTCTAGTTTCAGTGCACTATGATCTGGTAGTATGCACAGGATGATTTTGATTCTTTTTATTTCTGCAGATTTTATGGACTAGTATGTGGTCTATTTTGGAGACAGTGCATGTGCTGCTGAGAAGATTGTGTGTTCTAGGTCGTAGGGTAGAATACTCTGTGGATACCAGGCTCCTCAAAGTTTTAGTAGTTTCCCTTCTGGCTTCATTTTTTACCCCTTAGCTATATAAAAGTATATTGCTTAGTTTTCAAATATGTTGGTTTTTTTTTTCTCCAGAGCTCATTCTTTTGTTGATTAAGAGTTTAATTTTGATTTGGTTAAAAATATACCCAATTTTAAATTTCAGTTCTTTTAAATGTGTCATATCTGTGGCCAAGAAAATTCCCTCTCTGAGTGAATGTTTTATATTTATTTAAGTAAAAATTGCTATTGGTGATGGGATTGTTTATAAAAGTTAATTGAGCCAAGGTGGCTCACCTTTACTGCCTTTTTATCTACTTGTTCTGTCAGTTACTGAGAGAAAAATATTGAAATATCAAACTGTAATGTGTACTTAGCTATTTTTCCTTCCAGTTTTATCAATTTTTGCCTGCTCTTGATGTTTTGTCATGTGCATATATATTATAGTGTTATATCCTCTTGATGATTTGACATATTTATTATTATGTGATATTGTTTTACTTTGTATATACTGAAATTTTCTTTAACTCTGTTGAGTCTATTAATGAAGCTATTGAAGGCATTTTTTCATTTGTTAATGTTTCTCTTAGCATTTTTATTTGATTTTTTCTTCTTTTTTTATCTTAAATTTCCTGTTTTTTCATTCATGTTGTCTATCTTTTCAATTAAAGTACATGAATCTTAGCTGTTTTAAAACTTCCTTGTGTGATAATTTCAGTAGTTGAGGGTTCTGTTGATTCTGAGTTGCCTTAGTTTTTGCCTTTTTGGATGTCTTATGCTGTTTTATGGAAAGTATATATTACCAGTTGTAATCTTTTTTGTTCTTTCTAAAGGAATAATGTCAGGAGTTGGATAGATAGTATGTAGGGACTTCTAAACAAGATATTCTAGGGTTGTAAGGCAGGTCAGATTTTAATAACAATGCTTTCTTTTTTTTCTTTTTTCTAGTCCAGTTCTGCCTTCATAGTTCTCTGCCTTTAGCCAAAAACTGCAGAAAATGAACAAATCCCAGGTGAGTTGTCTGTTTATTCCCCACTTTATTTTTAGTGCATTTGTGGAAGTTTAAATGGATATAGAAAATCAAGCAGAAAAGTAAAAAAATGAGTTAAATTGAAGAAAAACATAGTAAGAATAGGTGATCAATATCAGCAGCCAAAAAGCAAACTGTCTTAGTTGGTTTTTTGTTTCTGACCCAACACCCAGAGTTAAGGAGGAAAAGTTCATTTCAGTTTAGGATTTGTAGAGGTTTCAGCCCATAGTTAGCTGACTCCAAAGCGGGTGGCAGAGCTGAAGAGAAACAGTCCAAGGCAAAGCAGGCAGGAAGCTACAAAGTAGCAAGCAGCCAGCCTGTCTTTCCTTTTTATACCAGCCTTTTGGGTGGTGCCACCCAGAACTATGTTAATTTTAATCAGTGGGCTAATTTAGGACTACACACCCTTTATCCCAGTATCACACACCCAAGATCCAACCAGCTCCAAAAAACCCCACCTGTGAATTCATGAGGCTTTGGAGGAACATCTAGATAAAAGCCATAACACAAACTAATTTTCTTTGTTGATTCTAAACGTTAATGTGGAGACCTTAGGTCTCTACATTAGGTCTGAATTATTTTTATAGACTTTCATACAGGTAATGTTTTTGAATAGCACCTCCAGAAACAATCAAAATTAAAGTTTATCATTTTGTCTAACATTGTTTCATACTGCATTCTTGAAATAGGGTATTGTATTTGGTTTTTCCAGTCAGATTAGCATGGTGCCAGAGAACTCATTAAATATGTGGATGTGTATTTAAATTTCCCACAGCCGCCATTGTCATTACCTTTTAAAAAAATAGCTTTCCAGATTTATTTATAAAGATTTACAGAAGTATAAAAATACAAGATAGTATGTGAATCAGACTATTCTAAGTCTTTTTTTCCTATTTTGTTTTTAATTAATATACTTCACTTTTTAGAGCAGTTTTGAGTTTACAGAAAAGTTGAGTGGAAAATGCTGATAGTTCCCATATACCCCCTCATAGTTCCTCCCTATCATTCCTCTTTGTCCTGTTATTAACACCTTGCATTAATGTACTACATTTATTATAGTTGATAAACTTTAGTTCAAACCTATAATTTAAGCCTCACATTGTTGCATATGCTTATAATCTCAGCACTCTGGGAGGTTGAGTCAAGTGGATTGCAAATTCAAGCCCAGCCTGAGCAGTTTTGGGAGACCTTGTCTCTAAATAAAACATGGGCTTAATAACCAGGTCAGTGTGAAGTCCCTGCCTTCAATCCTCCGTACTATAGTAAATTAATAGTCCATATTTTTAGAGTTTATTCTTTGTGTTGTATATTCTATGGGTTTTAGTGAGTGTATAATGTGTATCCACCATTATAGTATCACACAGAACAGCTTTAAAGCCTCCACATTCCCCCATGATGCATCTGTTTATCCCTATTCTTCCTGAGCCACTGGCACCTGCAGATCTTGTTATTGTCTTACCTCCTTAGTTTAGCCTTTTCCAGAATATCAAAATAGTTGGATTAATAAAGTAAGTAGGCTTTTTGAATTGGTTTCCTTTGCTTAAAAATGCACATTTAAGATTCCTCTGTATCTTCCTAGCTTGATAGTACATTTCTCTTTACTGCCAAATAGAATTCTAAATATTGTATTGTGTGGCTAAAACACAGTATATGTGTTCATTCACTTATTGAAGGAGATCATGGTTGCTTACAAATTTTGGCAATTATGTGCAGGTTTTTGGGTGAACATGTTTACATCTCATTTGGGCAAATACCAGGGACCATGATTGCTGGATCATATGGTAAGAATATAATTACTTTTGTTAGAAATTGCCAAACTATCTTCCAAGTGGTTGTACCATTGTGTATTCCAACCAATAATGAATGATCTTGCCTGTTCTTATGCGTCCTTACCACTGTTTGGAGTTGTCATTGCTCTGGATTTAGCCGTTGTTAACAGATGTGTAGTCATATCCTGTTTTACTTTACAATTCTCTAATAAAATATAATGTTGAGCATCTTTTCATATGTTTATTTGCCACCTGTTTATCTTCTTTGATGAAATGTCCACTCAAATTTTTTTATTTAAAAAAAAAAAGAAAAATCAAGAAACAAATGAACAAAAAACAATAAAAACAACAGCAGCAAAGAAAAATGTAGGCTTTTAAAACAAGATGATAGGAATTTAACAATGGTTGTTATATTGCATATTGTTGTCTTCAAAATAGTTGTTCAGGTTACCAGTTACAGGGATAAAACAAAACAGTAAAACAGAACAAAACACTGGATTTCAAAATAAGACAGAAGGAAATCCCCCACAGTTGCTATAATGCATGTTGTTATCCTCCAAATAGACGCTCAGACTACCAGCTTTTGGCCTGCAAAGTCAATTGAACAATACACGCATTCTGTTATTATTATTATTATTTTTACTTCAGTTGTTATCATCTCAGCCAAATTTCCTCTTACTCTGCCCATTGCTTACTGGGAAGGATGGGGATTGCTCTTTTTGTCTTCCAGTCAGCACCCTGGCTGGCTCATGGGAAGGTATGGTTTGGTTTCTTGATTCTCTTCTCCATTCAGATCTTTTGTGTATTTTTAAATCAGATTGTTTCATATTTTGAGTTTTAAGAGTTATTTTAGATTTGGTCCTTTATCAGCTATGTGTTCTTCAAAGATTTCCTCCCAGTCTGTGGTTTGTCTTTTATTCTCTTCTGTTTTTCATTGCCTTATATTTTTTGAAATGTTTGCATATCAAAGCATAGTTTCCTTGTCCTTTTTTCTTTTTTAATTGTATAACATAGAACATCTTCATAGCAATGTATAAAATATATATAACAGTGTGTATATATTTACACACCCACACACATTAAAGAAGAGTAAAGTGGGTGTCAGACACACTCACGTTAAGAAGTAGAACATTAGCTGGGCACAGTGGCACATGCCTGTAATTTCAGGTACTTGGGAGCCTGAAGCAGAGCAATAAGAAATTTGAGGCCTGCATGGGAAACTTTGTGAGATTATGTATTTAAAAAAAAAATACTAATGTCTTTGTTTTTCTTGACTTTACCATTTATACATGTATCCCTAATCATTATAAACCCAGTTTTGAAAAAAAAATGAGTCAATATTACCTTAATGTGTATAATCTTTGATTGGTTTTTTGGTAGGTATATAATGTCTAAATTATATCCGTTTATGCACCTGTTATAGATAATACCTAGATCGCACCCCCCGCCCCATGCTTCATACACTCACAGGTGGACTTGTGGGAGGTGATTGGGTCATGGGGATGTGAAACTAATTGTGTTTAGGAGTTTATAGTTAAATGTGATGTTGGGAAATGAAGTCTGGTTGAAGGAAGTGGATCATGGGGAATGTGGCATGGCAGGATCTCTTTTGTGTGTGTGTGTGTGTGTGTGTGTGTGTGTGTGTGTGTTTGAGACAGGGTCTTGCTGTGCAGTTTAGGCCGGCCTTGAGTTCACTTGGTAGCCTAGACTGGTCTCAAATTTGCAACTATCCTCTTTCCTCAGCCTACTGAGTGCTGGGATTACAGGCATGTGCCACCACGCCTGTCCCCTCTTTCCTCTTTGATGGCTCTTGTCTATTTGCATCCCATATTATGGATTGTTTCTCTCCCATGCCCTTCTGCTGTATTGCCCTGCTTTTGAGCTAGCTGACTATGGGCTGAAATCGCTAGAAACTGAGCCAAAACAAACCTTTCCTCCTTTTAAGTTGTGTTAGGTATTATGTTCCAATGACAAGAAAGTTACACAGCACCCATGTGCTCTTTATTAAGGCTTAAGAGATTTTTACATCATTTTTTTGAATTGTATTAGCTATTAACTTAAGAGGAGAAAGTATATGTTATGGGTTGTGTTTGGAGAGACCCCCAAACCTCGTGCAGTCATGGACAGGGCTGAATCTAGTGTTTGTGATTGGTTTGTTGTCTAGTGCCAGGATTGGTGACGTGAGTGCTGCACCCACCCAGGGGTGGAGCTGACATACAGTGTAAGGGTGGGAAGAAGGTATGTCTTTCCTCTTTTACTTTGTTTGTTCTTGCTGTTTGTAGTGGCCATGAATGTGATGCCATCTGGTCTTGGAGCCAGCTGAGTATGAACTGAAACCCCCAAAAGTAAGAAATAGACCTTCCCTTGCTTCACTTTGTTTCAATAATGGGAGAAAAGTAACTAAGACAGTATACATTTCTAGTAATAGTATAAAATGATAGAACTTTACTGCAGGCAACATTTTCTAAGCAGATGAGTTTAGTGATTTTGCTACTACTGAACAAAATCTCAGGAGAAAACGAGCCAAGTAACAGGGCATCGTCTAGTTTCAGCTTTCCTGAGAATGTCTAAAAGTCTTTATTTGGAGAAGTCATTGGCAGGATCATGAGACGCATAACGATAAGGCTAAACCACAATTGGTCCTCTGGCAGGGTCGAAGTATGAGAAGTATTGAATATCTGATAGGAATATCATTGGAAGGAGTGGGGTGTTCTGCCTTTTCTGCTCTTGACTCACTGTTCAATTCCCAACTCTCAAGAGCAGATTAAAGTAGGATACTTCTGTGATGTGAATGTCCTCATCTGATGCAAGCCAGCCTGGGTAGGAGAGAAACACATGTCATCAGCACATGTTCAAGACCAATCAAACCAAATATGGATAAGAATCTGGGCTAAGCTAACTGAAGCCATCTACCCTCAGGTTAATAAGTTAATGGCACAGTGGCAAAAGATATCTTGTTAATGACAGCCCTCAAAATGCATGCTTTTGAATTTACTGTTTCAGTCTATACTAGAGACAGTTTGCTGTTATTAGAGAATCCCTGCCATTTTGCATAATTTTGAGACTCTTCCTAGCAATTTCCTTTAGCTCTCTTGTGTTGATCTTTTGTTTGCCCCTTCATGTGCCTTATCATTTTTTGATTACTATTATTTTATTGGAGTACATTCTGTAGTAGCTTCTTGAGAAAAAGGATGTGTGAGAGGTATCTTTTTAAAACTTTGCATTCCTGAAAATGTCGTGTTTTCTGATTATTGATTGAATACTACTTGTAAATAAATGTAGGTTTGTCCTTTCCTTGCTTTAGTGCTGTCAGTTTCGACTTAATGCAATTTGCTGCTGTGTTACTAATTGTATATATGCAGTATGATCAAAAGATACGGTGAAAGCCTAAGTTGTTTTAAAATTTATTACAGTAAAAGATGTATTTCCATTAATCTCCCTCAAAATACTCCATTTTGCTTTGAATATACTTATCCCATCATTCTTGACTCTTTCTGAGAAAGTTCTGAAAGACCTCTTTCATGAATGTCTTTATTTGCACTGTTACAGCTGCTTTGATGTCCTGAATTGATTAAAAAATGTTTACTTTTCATGGTCGTTTTGACTTGGGGAAGGTCAGAAGTCTCTTGATGCCAGATGCAGTGAATAAGTTAGATGAGGACATACCATTATATTTTTATAAGCCTGCCTTTTCGTTGGATGATACTCAGTATCAGCATTCACTGTGGTTTTTCTTTTTTTATCACACCTTGTAAAGACATTAAAAAAGACTTCCAGAACTGCTTCAGAAAGTGGCAAGAATGATGGAATGTGTGTTTGAAGTAAGGGGAAATATTTTGAGGGGGATTAATGGTAATGTGTCTTTTACTGTCATAAGTTTTTAAGATTTTAAATATTTAGTGTATATTTCAATCTCACCTGATATGCTTATTGGTTACATGCACATTTATGATTATTCTAAATTCTGGCTGATTTATCCTTTTATCATTTTATAATGGCTATCTCTGGTCATACTCCTTGTCTAATGTAAATAAAACTAAATGCTTTTTTAATGATCAGTTTTGTCTTGGTTTTTTGAAATAGGGTCTTATTGTGCAGTTCAGGCTATCTTGAATTCATTTTGTAGCCCAAGCTGGCCTCAGACTCACAGCAATCTTCCTGCCTTAGCTTCCTGAGTGCTGGAATTACAGGCATGTACCACTACACCCAGCTCTGATCAGTATTCTTACCTTTTCCTATTCCTCTTACATCATTACATTAATAATATACTTCCTGGGGCTAAGGATTTAGCTCAGCAGCATAAGTGCCTACCTGGCAAGCGTGAGGTCATGAATTCCATCTCCAGTAGCAAACAGAACAAATCAAAACAAAAACCAAAAATATATTTCCTCTAAATAGTATGTAGTTAGGTTGTAGTTTTTTTTTTCCTGACCTGTCTTACTTTCTTCAACACTGGGACATAATACCTCACACTAACACATTAAAGGAGGAAAGGTTAATTTTGCTTCACAGTTTTGTAAGTTTCAGTCTATAGTCAGCTGGCTCCAAAACAGGGCAGCATAAGAGGAGTGACAAGTGCATTGCATGGCAAATAGGAAGCAGAGAGAGATAAAGATGAGGTGGCGATAGAGTGATACCTCGGCTCATGAATGCTTTTGTTTGCAAACAATTTAGTATGCAGACAGAAGCATTTGGCAAAATTTTGATTTTGTTTGCAAACTTTGTGTCAGGTGACAAACATGACCATGGCCATCTTTCCTATACAAACACAGCACAGACAGCTTTTCCAAAATTATAGGACAGATTAAGTTTGTGAACCAAGATACCACTGAATACCATGACTGCGGTGACGCTCCTCCTTCAACCAGGCTTCTCCCATCATCACATTTAATCTACCCATGATCCACACTACCATATCCAGTGACCTTCTAAAAGCTCCGCCTATGAATCCATGAGGTTTTGGGGGGATGTCTAGATAAAAACCATAACATTGATCATCTGTCTTTTAATCCATTAATTATTTTGTTTATGATTAATTTCATTATAGGCACAGTTGAATTCAAACTTGTCATCTAGCTGCCTTTTGTAACTTAAATCTATATTAGGATTTTGTCTTTTTTCTAAAAAGAGGGTCTTTGGGGGCTGGGGATTTAGCTCAGTGGCATAAGTGCCTGCCTTGCAAGCAGGCAGTCCTGAGTTCGATCCCTGATACCGATAAAAAAAGAAAAAAAAAAATAAAAAGAGGGTCTTACTGTATTGCCTGGGCTGGCTTTGAACTCCTAGGGTCCAGAAATCCTGCCTCAGCCTCTTGAGAGTTGGGAGTACAGGTGTACATCTCTGTACCTGGCTGCTGTTTATTATTTTTCTTTAGTGGTTACTCAGATATTACAGTTTATATACTTTACAAACCACTTCTACATTCTTTTTTTTTTTTTTTTTTTTATCGGTACCAGGGATCGAACTCACGACTGCCTGCTTACAAAGCAGGCACTTATGATAACCGCTGAGCTAAATCCCCAGCTCCCACTTCTATATTCTTTTACACATTACAGGTCATTAGAAGTCTTTGTGTGTCAACTCTGCTCTTTGGGTTATCCTTGCATCTGCTGCTTTTAGCATTTTCATCTTGTTTTTGTCTTTCCATTGATTTTTGCATTTTCCCATGTATTTGACATGTCCTATGATATATAGCTCTCTCTAGAAAATGTTTTGTTCTGCCAGATAAACAATTGGCAAACCATCGTGATCCACTGAGCCACATATGACTGTGAAGGAAGGCCTCTTTCAGTTAGGTCACAGTCCTCTCAGGGCATAGTCCTTACTCACTGGCACCTCAGTTATTTGCTGGTATGTCTGTTCTTGTTTGGTCTAAACTGCAGCATCTCCCCAGCACTATATAATCTCCGAAATCTTGACTCAGCTCCTAGTCTTTCAGTTGCTACTGTCTCCTACTTTTCCTGGAAGTTTGCCCTCAACAGCCCATACTAGATACCAGCCAAAGATCTGTGGTAAACTTTTATGTGGAATTTTGAGTCCCTTCTCTGTAGTGTCCTTAGGCCCTTTACCCTGTATTTTAGTCTTAATAGAATACCTGAGATTTCATAAGAAAACTGATCTATTCAGTTTTGGAGGATGAGTTTGCTCAAAGTGTTGGCAAGTTTAGTGTCTGATGAAGGCCCAGTCTCTGCTTCTGGAAGAGTAGTCTAAATCTGGCTGTTCTGGTGTACTCAAGGAGGCTGAGGTAGGCAAACCTCAAATTTAGCCCATCCTGGGGAACCTAACAGTCTAGGGAAATTTGCATCAAAAAATTTTTTTTAAAGCGTTGAGGATGTAGCTCAGTATGAAGGCTCTGGGTTCAGTGCTCAATTCATATGTGTGTGTGTGTGTGTGTGTGTGTGTGTGTGTGTGTGTGTGTATGGGGATTTAAATCCTATTCCCTTTTGTGGCACGGGGAGGGGGAAAAAGGAGATAAGCTCACTCTGTCAAGCCTTTTGATAGGAGTACCTAATCCTGCTAGGCATGATGGCACATACCTGTAATCCTATCACTCAAGAGGCAGAAGCAGAAGGATCATGAGTTTGAGTCCGGCCTGGACTATGTAGTAAGCTCAAGGTCAGTTTGGCTCACAAGGCCATAAGTAAATAGATAGATAGATAGATAGATAGATAGATAAGAGCACCTAATCCTGTTTTTTCTTTTTTGAGGAGGGGAGCCCTCATGACCCAATTGCATGTCAGAGTTTATATATACTATTGCTGTTACATTAGTGATTGAGTTTCAACATAAATTATTTTTTCTAACAGTGCTAGGGATTGAACCTCCCAGGCTCTTGTGCATGCTAGGCAAGTATTCTACTGCTGAGCTGTATCCCTAGCACTCAAGATGAATCTGTGTGTGTGTGTGTGTGTGTGTGTGTGTGTGTGTGTGTGTGTGAGAGAGAGACAGAGGGAGAGAGAGAGACAGCGAGAGCAAGCAGGTTGGCCTTGAACATTTTTTTTTTTGAAGGTAGTAAAATACAACAGAACAAGACAGAATAAAGCCAACTGAGACTGTGTAGTGAAATTGGTACAGAAATTCACAGTAGGTTACCAGAATAACAGTAATAGGTATCACACTATATCTTGTTATCTTCACAATAGTTGTTCTTTCAATCACGTATATCAAAATAAAATGAAATACAGAACATTATAGAACTTATCAAAACAGAGTATTCAATAGAGCAGTACTGTTAATCAGAATAAAACAAAACAGTAATAAAAATATTTGCCTTCAAAAAGATGGTAGAAGGAAATCCCCCTTATTTGCTATGGTCAACCTCCCAAGAGATGCTCAAATCTTTGGTTCCCATTTGCTAACAGGGGGTAGGGGAAGGGGGGTAGGAGAAGTGGGATGTTTGACTCTCAGCCCATGCATCAGTAGGCTTACTGTTGCTTAGCAGGGAGGCAGGCTGGTTGCTTGGTTTCCCAGCGTCCTAAGATCAAACATGGCACGGATCTCAGGAGATGCTGGTGGTTCTCTCCCTGGAGGGGCCGCAGTCTGCCACACCACAGCCGCTTACCAGGGAGGGGAGCTGCTTGCTTGGTTTCCCGGGGTCCTAAGATCCAACATGGGGTGGATATCAGGAGACGCTGGTGCTTCTTCCCCAGGGGTGGCCACAGCCTGCCAGACCACAGCCATTTACCAGGGAGGCAAGCTGCTTGCTTGTTTTCCCAGGGTCCTAAGTTCCAACGTGGCGTGGATCTCAGGAGACCTGGTGGTTCTCCCCCTGGAGGGGCCGCAGCCGGCCTTGAGCTTGAAATCCTACCTCAGCCTCTTAAGTGCTAAGATAAACATAAATTTCTATGTGGGACAAAAATATTCAGGCTATAGCACATTGCGCCCAAATCTTAGTTGCTTTTTTCCATATAGCGATACTCATTTCTGCTTGTGCTCTATTTTCCATGTCAAGATTTCTTTTGGTCTTTTTTGAGACGGGGTCTCCCTATGCCATTCAGGCTGGCCTTGAGCTCACTTGGTAGCCCAGGCTGGTCTCAAACTCGCAACGATCCTCCCACCTCAGCCTCCTGAGTGCTGGGATTACAGGCGTGAGCCTGGCTCCATGTCATGATTTTGAAAATTGCCTTTAAAGAATATTTTTGCACCCTCCATGATTATAGCATCACTGTGAGTGTGGGTTCTGTTGATATAATACCCCTCTCAGTGGTTCCAGCCCTGCAGTGGTTGCTGTGCATTGTCTGCATGTGGTGGTTTGATGTATTTTGTCCTTGTTATTGGGACACAATATCCGACACAAGTGAAAGAAAGAAAGGTTTATTTTGATTCTCAGTTTGTAGAGATTTCAGCTTATGGTCAGCTGTAAGCCCTATAATCTTATCTCCTTTGAAAAGCCTTGCGTGTGATCACATGAAGCTTTAGGGAAACATACAGATATAAACCATAACACCATTCCAGTTTTTAAGAGTATTTTTGTGTGTATCAATAGAATTTTGTAAAGTTTTGAGGTCAAATAATGCAGTTTTTGGAATTTTGTTGAACTTTTATTTTCAGGCTTTAATGTCAAACTTAACTCTTATAAAAACATGTTTAAAAAAAACACCTCTGAAAGCCTTAGTTTTTTAGTAAACATTCATATTCCCATCCCCCATACCCAGGGCCTTTGCACTATGCTACATCCTCCACCCCCTCCTAGCTTTTTTTTTTTTTGAAACAGGGCCGTACTGGACTTACTCTTGGCGTCCTCCTGCCACAGCCTCCCAGAGTGCAGAGTTCATGGGTGTATGCTACCACACTTGGCTGTGACTACTGATTTTCTTGATCCACTTTCCCTGTCTGCCAGAAATGTCTTTTAAATGTTTTTTGTATTTTTTGTGCTCATTTGAATGTATATCTTAAAGTTTAATCAGGATTTATTTTCCTCCAGAACATACTTCTTGCCTGCCACATTCCCAAGTTGTTGGCACCCAAGTATTAGTTACAGCTTATTATATAATATACTTCACTGGTTTATTTAATATTTTTGTATCCAACTGATTCTTGCTAGGTTTAATTTTCTTTTGGAGTATGCTTTTATCTCTAGTAATAATATACCTGACATTGTGTACCAGTCATCATTCTAGAGCAAGAGTTGTCAAACTCTGGCCCATTGTCCAAATGGCCTGCTGCCTTGTTTTTGTATAATTCACAGGGGAAGATTGATTTTTAGTTTTAAATGGGAAACAAGATCAAGAATCTTTGTATGCTTTAAAAATTATATGAAATTCAAATATCAGTGTCTATAAATGAAGCTTTGTTGGGATACACTTGTGCCATTTATTTACAAGTTATTCATGTCTGCTTTCATGGTAGGGTGGCAGAGTGATTAGTTCTAGCAGAGACTACACACAGCCTGCAAACTAATATACTGACTTTCAGGTCCTTTATAGACAGTTTGCCAACTTTAAATATTTTCAGCATTTCAGAGATGTTTCATTACTTTCTGACTTCCATTTTTTTTTTTTTTTTTAATTTTGAAGGTAGTAAAAATACACCAGAACAAGACAGAACAAAGCCAGTTGAGACAATGCAGTGAAATTGGTACAGAACTTTACAATAGGATACTGGGATAGTAGTATTAGGTACTATAGTATATCTTGTTATCTTCACAATAGTTGTCCAGTCAATTAGGTATAGTGAAATCAAACCAAAACAGAACATTATAAAACCAATTAATAGAGAGTACTGAATAGAGTGAAACAAACATAACAGAACAGTGAAAATAACCTTTTCCTTCAAATGGAAGATAGAAAGAAATCCCCCATATTTGCTATATTGCATATGGTCATCCTCCCAAGATATACCGAGACATGTATCCCCAGTTGCAACGGGGTGTGTATGTGTGTGTGTGTATGTGTGTGTGTGTGTGTCTGTGTGTGTGTGTGTGTGTCTGTGTCTGTGTTTGAGTCTCAGTCCACTCTGGTAGACTCATAGGAGCTGCTGGTTCTTCTTCTGGCCTGCACCAGGGGCGCTTATCAAGAGGGCAGATGAATACGCTGCCTAAGTTCCATCATGACTGGATCTTGGGTGCTCTGGTTCTCCTCCTGGCTAGCACCAGGGGTGCTTACCAAGAGGGCAAACAAATAACTTGCCTAAGTTCCACCGTGGCCAGATCTCGGGAAGCACTGGTTTTCCTCCTGGCCCATACCAGGGGCACTTACCAAGAGGGCGGGTGAATAAGCTGCCTGAATCCCACCATGGCTGGTTCCTGGATTCCATTTTTTAATAAGCTCTTTTATTACTATGCTTTTGAAGGTAATACTTCTACCTCTGGGATTTTAGTTTTATTGTGATGTACCTAAGTATGGATTTTTAAAAAAATTCTATTTGAGATTAGTGGTGTTTCTTGAAACTATGGCCTGATGTGAGCTATTTTGGAAATTTCTCAGCCATTACCTGTTTAAATATTGTTTTCATGCATTTACCTCTGTATTAGGGCTTTTAACTGGTTCCTTGTGTCTTTTAGGCTCTTTGATGTATTTACCTTCAATTGTTATTTCTGTATTTGGATTTTTTTTTACTGACATGTTTTCCAGTTAGCTGATCATCTTTTCTACTGTTTCTGTGGCTTGGAAGGGCTAAAGAGAGCCTCACTTGTGTGCAATAATTTGTTTTATAATGGAAAATATATCTTCTGGCTTGAAATATTCTAAACTTATTGAATATTTTTGCTATCACAGAAATTACTTAGGTGAGCTTCATCATTGCACTACAATAATAACATCAAATGCTGAATATTTATGTAGTTGTATACCTGTACATGCCTAGGGAGCACAGTGTTTTATTTATTTTAGATACTGATCAAAGTGAAAGTACCAGAGATGGGAATCTGAATGAATGTCTTAACTTTTTAAAAGTATTTGGAGATACACCAAAACAAAGCAAACAAAATGAAAAATTGGTATTATAAGTAAATATTCATGGTGAGTGACTTACAGTGTATATACAGAATGTATTTAAGCTCTCTTATATTCTTTATACATCACCAAAAGCTGATTATTTCAGAATGATCAAGCATGTACCATTTCAGGTGTCAGTTTCTTTCACGGATGTGACTGTGGACTTCACCCAGGAAGAGTGGGAGCAGCTGGACCCTACTCAGAGGATTTTATACATGGATGTGATGCTGGAAAATTATAGCAACTTACTTTCAGTGGGTAAGAACAGCTTTTGGGGTTACTTCACTGTTTGCTTAGTATCAGATGTCCTTTCTTGGTTACCAAAAATTATGAGCTTCTGTATTATTAAACAATGTTGGCCTCCATCTTGAAGTGTTGGTGCCACGTACAGCTTCTGAAGATCTACCTTCCTGATTTTCAAGGTCCCTGAATTCCAAGCAGTTAGGAGTTACCAAAAGGAATCATGAGTGGTAGACTTACAATTGTCAATTCAGAAATTCTGAGGGAAGATATGAAAGAAGGAAAATGGCATCGGAACCAGTGAAAGTAACGCAGTGATTCTGAGCAGTCAGTACATTTGAATACTTTTCATGAAGCCTATTTTTCAAGTCCTAAAAGATTTAGAGGTGGCTGAGGGCAAGTGATATGTACCTCTTATCTTAGCTACACCTCCAAATATTCAGCTTTCCTTGCTTGATTTTTCCATTTGAAGATGCTCACCTAACATCTTAAACCTTGGTGTTGTTATTAGTTGCTGTTAATTATGTATTCTCACTTTGCCAGAATGCTAACTTTCATATTGCAGCTTTTGGGACATTGGTGTAGTGACCTTGAGGAAGATGCAGTTTTTTGGTACTGCAGTAGAATCACTATCCCAAGTGAAATGGCAGCAGAATCATAAAAATTGGGAATAACAAGTAATATGTAAGATGAAAGTAAATGCTGGGTAATTTGATCCTTAAGATCTCTTCAGATAAAAGCAGGGACATAATAAAGGAGGAAAAACAGAATATGATGAGGAGTTGGGCTCAGTGGTGTACACCTGTAACCCTGTCTGCTCCAGATCTTGAAGCAGAAGAATCATGGGTTTGAAGCCAACCTCTGGGAACTCAGCAAGATCTTGTCTTAAAATAAAATTTAGAAAGAGTCAGAGAACGTAGTTCAGTGTCCCTTGGGTTCAATCTCCTATAAAGCAAAATTTTAAAAAGATTAATGTATTTTTTATGTGTATGTGTATAAATAAATAAAAACAGTCACTAACAACTGCAATAGAAAAAAACCACTAAACCTAGCATCAGTGAGTGCTTTTATTGTAAGGTTTAAATTTATTTTACATTTCTGATGCAATATTTGTTTCTGGATCTTGCCATCCATTTACAAATGAGAATTTAAATTGTTCCTGCAGACCTATGAGGAATACTGATTAAGAAGTTGCTTTGTTTTGTATGAGAGAAGCAGGTAGACTAATGCTGTAATCTAGAGTCAAAAGTGTCAGTTACTAACCTGCTCTGCCTAGCTCAGTTGTGGCAAACCTAGGTTCTAAAAGGTTTGCTATCACTGGCCTGGGTGTTTCCACTTAATGTCTTTGCCTCCTTTCTTGTTCTCTGAGTAGCAGCTCAGTGTGTTTTAAGACACTGAATCTCCTTCATCCCTGGAATTGTTACCTTCTTATCTCATTTGTGTTCTTTTTTTTTTTTTTTTTTTTTTCACTTTTTTCTCTCCACTTTCAGGTCATTTTGTTATCTGGCTACTTGTGTCAGTTTGTATTTTTTGCCACAAGTTTGCATTTTTGTCTTTTTCTTTCAAAGTTCAAAAAATTGGAAATTTTCCTCCTGATATTTTTTAATACTGAGTGACTTGCTTCAAAACTGAAGAGTTAGTTTAAGTATAGACTATTTGTGGAGGCTTTCCATTGTCTCGTTTTAGAAAAAGGATTAACAACATGCATCTCATACGTTTCTATCCTAGAAGTGTGGAAGGCTGATGACCAAATGGAAAGGGAGCATGAAAATCCAGATGAGCAGGCAAGGCAGTTTATGATCCTTAAGAACCAAACTGCACTTGAGGAAGGAGGTAATCTCTTTGGAAGAACATTTACGCTGAACACAAACTTTGTTTCTTTAAGACAAATGCCCTATAAATATGATTTGTATGAAAAAACTCTGAAATATAATTCAGACTTACTTAACAAAAGCTATGCAAGAAAGAAAGGTGATGAATATACTGGATTTGGAAAACCACTCCTGTATCTGAAGCAAGAGCAGAATACTTCTGGAGCAGTTTACTCTGAATATAATAAAAGTGGGAAAGCCCTTGTCCATAAAGAAGTCATTTTTAAACATCAGAAAATAAAGAACTTGGTTCAACCTTTTATTTGTAATTACTGTGACAAGGCCTTCCCCTTTAAGTCGCTCCTCATTAGTCATAAGAGAATACACACTGGAGAAAAACCCTACGAGTGTAATGTATGTAAGAAAACTTTCTCCCATAAGGCAAACCTCATCAAACATCAGAGAATTCACACTGGGGAAAAACCCTTTGAATGTCCTGAGTGTGGAAAAGCTTTCACCCACCAGTCAAACCTTATTGTACACCAGAGAGCACATATGGAGAAGAAACCCTATGAGTGCAGTGACTGTGGAAAGACATTTGCTCAGAAGTTTGAACTCACTACACACCAGAGAATTCATACTGGAGAGCGACCCTATGAATGTAATGTATGTGCAAAAACCTTCTTTAAGAAGTCAAACCTCATTATACATCAGAAAATTCACACAGGGGAGAAACGCTATGAGTGTAGTGAATGTGGGAAATCTTTTATCCAGAACTCACAACTCATCATACATATGAGAACTCACACAGGAGAGAAACCCTATGAATGTACTGAATGCGGCAAAACTTTCAGCCAGAGGTCAACACTTAGATTACATTTGAGAATCCATACTGGAGAGAAACCGTATGAGTGTACTGAATGTGGCAAGGCCTTCAGCAGGAAGTCCCGACTCAGTGTCCATCAGAGAGTTCATATGGGGGATAGACCTTGAGACTGCTATGAGGTGGTGTTGTAAAAACTCAGAATCTCTCCAGTGAAGGAAAAATAAGCATTGAAATTCATGCCAAGATAGAATCTCTCTCAAGTCAGAAATGTGTGTTAAAAAATAGCATTGCATATAGAACATTTTACTGGAAGATAGGTATGATATACAGCTGAAGTATACACCTTGGAATATATTCAGTTGTAAATAGACATACCCAGCTATATTACAGTGAGCTTTGTTTGGTTTTTGTAGCACTAGGGATTGAACCTGATCTCTTGCCGATGTTGGGCAAGTGCTCTTCCATTGAGCCACAACACCAGCGCACAATGAGCTTTTTAAAATCTTGAAAGAACTGAATATTCTGGGCAACAGCATAAAGCCTATATTGACAATACCCTATGGAATTTATGTATGAAAGTATGCCACAAAGCACAAATTCTGTTTTTAATCTGCATATGTGAATTTAACAGTTATTGGGAGTTTGAAATTCTTGTCTTTGGTGCTAATTAGGATATCAAACAAGATTTTTTCATACTATGGTAAACATCATGTTTGTTTCAGTACCTTTCCAACCCAGTATGGGTTCCAAATGAAATATGTTGCATTTTAAAGTAGTATGGTGCTGATTTTTTCTCTTACTGCTTGCTGACATACATAAATTAATGTGGCCATTGTCACTGAGCCTCTTTGCTAAAGAAAAGACAGTATTGTTGGAATCTTGAATTGATTCTTGGTTGAAGATTTTCTAGAAATATTTATATAAATATAGAAGTGTTAGATAGCTAAGAGATCAGTGAAGAGAAGCAGATGTGACTGTATTACTCAGTGTGTACTACAGAATAAAAATAGGCCATGCACAGAGAATATCAACCATTATGCTCTTATTTTCCCATGGGATATTGACATACAAATGCATATGTATTTCCAAAAGATTGTGTAGCTCAGAAGTCACTTGTATTTTTGTGTTTCCCTGGTTCTCTTAATACTTCATGAATTGTCTTACAAAAAGTCATATGATGCTATGTACCTTGAAAATTCTAGTTACATTTCAAAGACCTTGGAGGAAAAATTTATTTTAAGAAAAGTATAAAGAATTCTCTGTTTTGCTTTTTAAAGTTTCTATGTGTATAACCCATTTTAGAGATGAATTTTTCTAGTAGTTTGTTTAAAGAAAGGATCTTTATTTCCTTGAATCTCATTTTCATCAATCTAAAACTATCCTTTTGTGATCTGACTTAGCATAAATTGATTACGTTTCTTTTTAGAGTTCACACTTTGTAAGTTAGACTTTTCAGTGGTTTCTCCATATGCTGTGATAATTGACATTATAGTTACGTTTTTTGCATAATCGTAGTTTGCCATTTTAGCTTTATTTCAAGTGCACAAGTTCAACCTCTCCCTCTTAATCATACATCATGCAGTGGAATTATAAATGGAAAGCAGAACTGGTTTTTATCATTTTTGAAGATCTCTGAGGTATTGTGACTCAATATGATTGTGAATGACTTTCTGGAAAACTATACCAGGACATCCATAGCCCAGCAAATCCTACCTTTCTAAGTTAGAATATTACCTACTAATGACAAGGAAACAAGGGGAAAGAGTTACTTTCAGCACTGCTGTTAGAAATGTAAATTGTAACAGCCTTCTTGGAAAACATTGTTAGTCTGTCTTTTAACATTGAAAATATATATACTCTTTAGCCCAGGAATATTAACTCCTGGGAATGTTTTAAATCTTTTTTTTTTTTTTTTTTTTTTTTTTTTTTTTTTTTAGCGGCACTGGGGATCAAACTCATGACCTTGTGCTTACTAGACAGGTGCTTATGCCACTGAGCTAAATCCCCAGCCCCTAACTCCTGGGAATGTATTTCTAAGAAAAACATAAAGTGCCAGGACTTGAGATTTTTTGATTATCTATGTATTTTTTTGGCAAGGACCAAAAAAGGCAAAAAAAAAAGACCATCAGTAAGGAATGGTTTTCCATAGAAAGGAACGTGTAGGCACAAGCTCTTCCAGGTCTAATGAAAGAGAGCGAATATACCGATTTTTACAAAATAAAGCTCAAGAACCTTTGTGTGTGTGTTTGATTTTATGGGCCCAGAGAATAAAATTCCTCCCATTGTACCCTTTGAAACTAACTTCTCAGCTGCTCAAGTGAAGGTTCCAGCAGGAAGCTGAACTAACAGAATCCTTGTGAAAGAAAAGATGAGGAAATGGTCAAGGGAACAAAGGATGGTGAGGCATCCAGAGACAAGCAGCATCAAGAACCTGTTGTTTCTCTGGGAACAGAGGGAGGAAGCAGTGTTTCAGGAACCCCCAGCGAGCCAAAATCTTGGAAGGGGATTTGCTGAGTGATGGTGAAGCTCTTGAGAAGCACAGCTTGTGTGGGAGAAACACCTGCAACAGGGAGGCAGGAGAGATGAAAAACCTCAACTTTCTGCTGCTACCAGTCTCCTGCAGGCGCTTCTGTTGGTTGGACCCCACCATAAGTGGAGACAATGTAATGCTCCTGGGATAAAAGGACAACAAGGATGTGGAGTAGATCTGGAGGGCATGCAGCAGTGAGCGGATCATCACAGTTTCTCAACCTTGTGTTCAGCTGTAACGAGGGTTTCCCTAACAGTCATCTGCAGCATGCCTGCTATTGCTCTTGTATTCCTTATACATTTAGGGTTGGGTGGTTCCACAAAACCCAATTTCAAAATATAATTTTGGTATCTTGCACAGATAGTACTGTAAGCCATGAAACTTGATGAAATTACCTAGAAAACTGTACAGTAAAACCTTGGTTTGTGAGGACAGTTTGTTCCAGAAACATGCTTACAATCCAAAGCACCTGTATGTCAAAGCAAATTTCCTCATAAAATTATTGGAAACTCAGATGATTTGATCTACACTGCAAATTCATTTATATAAAACTGATTACAATACTATAATATAATACAAAATATAAAGAATAATAAATTAACTTGCACTTTCCTTTGGCTGATGTGAGGGAGATGAGAGGAGTGTTATCATGTAGGATAACCTCTATTATCGGCTCAGTGGAATCTTTTTTTTGTGTGTGTGTGTGTGCAACTTTAATAAGGAACCCATCCAGTGCCACTTGCTTTTGCTTCTTTTTGAGTATTTTGTGAAAATGTGACATTTCATTGTCATTAAACAGATTCATTGCTTACACTACTACAACCTTGTTCAGGTGAAGCTTTTCTCCAAAATTATAGTTTGTCACATTTTAAACATTTCCCTGATCTTATTTGAAGGGAGGGATTCTTCCACTTTTTTTTCCTCCTCTACAGACAAGTTCTCCTTCATAACCTCTTACTCTTGGGAGATGATCACCCACAGTCCTGCAGCAAAAGACAGAAAAACCATTAGCTCAGTTGTCATCATGTGACATTTGGTGTCACACTGCTTGTATTGCAAGACATCACATCGTTGTAAAATTTATTAGAAATTTTTGCTTATCTTGCAGAACATTTGCAGAACAAGCTACTCACAATCTAAGGTTTCACGGTGTAGAGAATTTCAAATGTTTACTAGAATATTTAGGAGGATTTGAGAGGAGCCAGGAAAGCAAACTGAGAAGGAACAGCCAGGAGAGGGTAGTTCCAGAAGCCAAGGGTATTTGCAGCTAGACATGGTAATCACAGTATCTTAAATACTACTTGCTATTTTGGTGTTTGCTGAGAGTGATCATTAGTAAGGTCACTTTTTTTTTTTTAATTTAAGGAGGAAAAAAAAGTACAAGTTATACAGAATTTCAGAAAAAATAAACAGTAGGAAATCACTAGTTAATAGATTACATATTGTCATCTTGGAAATAGTTCAAGTTACAAAATTAAAGCATATAAAGTGCGCATTCAAACAGTGAGACTGCAAACAGTTCTGTTCAATGATCCAACAAAACTCAGTAATATGGTTGTCTATCTTATACACTTAAATATACACGCAGTTATATCCTTTAGAGCACTTTCTTTTCCTCTCTTTTGTACAATGACAATTACACATTTTGGATTTTATTACTCCCACAGTTCTTACTACTTTTTTTGAAGAGAATAAAACCAAGTGTGACATAACAAAACATAGTCAAATCAAAAGGATGGACATAATACATAATGTAAAAACAAAATACAAGATGATCAACAATGGTTACCATAATGCCTCTTGCTATCTTAAGTAGAATTGCCTGTATCATCAGTTATAATAAAATTGAACAAAACAGTAAAGAACAAAACCAATAAAACCAAAACATTGGAGACATTACAGGACTTCAAAAGAAGATAATAGTCAAACCAGAATGGGCATCATAATGAATCTTACTGTCTTCACAGTTGTTGCCTATATTCTTGAACTTGGAACTATCAAGCGAAACAGAATAGAGGAAAATCAGTCAAAGCAAGATGGTGAGAGCAATACGGGTTTCACATCAAGTTAATAGGAAATCAAAGTGGGTTACTATAATATATCCTGCTATTTTTTATTTATTTTTCCCTTAATTAAAAAGATAAAAATAAAAAAGTAATAAAAAAGGAGATTGAGATAAAAGAGGACATAACAAGAAAACAGCACAGGTCAAAACATAACCATTTAAGCAAAGTATTGTTTCACCACAAGATATCCTGACATAAAAGTAGTTACCATGGTGTCTCCTTGAAATCTTTGAGTATAGCTTTGTATACTGTAGCATCAAACATATCAAGACAATGTAAAACCATTCAAGAGAATGACAGTATTACAGGGTATTTAGAATCAACTAACAGAAAGTGAACAATGGTTTCTGTATAATCTCTATCCCATATAATAAAATCCAACAAGATACAACATGTTAAGACCGATGGAGACAGAACAACAAAGGTTGATGGGACTTCAAAACAAGATGATATTAAATCAGCACTAGCTATTATGATGTCTTGTTTTCTCCAAAATAGCTGTTCCTACCATCCAATCTTCTCTGCCTCATTTCTGTTGAGCTCTTTTTCTGTCATTAGTTGTCAGTTTGTCCTCTTCATTTCACTTTCTGCTCCATTCATTGTGGCTTCTCTGCCACTGTTTCTGGAATCTTGGTACTTTTCTTTTTTAGATTGTCCTGCAGTAATCTCTGTAGAGTTATATTGGTGGTTGCAAATTCCCCTAGTTTCTCTTTATCCTGGAAGCACCTTATTTTTCCATCAATTTCTAGGGACAGTTGTGCAGGATATAGTAATCTTGGCTGGAGGTTATTATCTTTCAAAGCTTGAATTATTCCCCCCCCCCACTCTTCATGATTTGATGGCTTGTCCCGAGAAGTCTGCTATAATTCTGATGGGAGTTCCCTTGTAAGTGATCTGTTTCTTGTCTCTGATGGCTTATAATATTCTGTTCTTATATTGGATTTCTGGAATTTTGATTATTATATGCCTGGATGTAGCTCTGTTTGGGTTGTGGGTGGTTGGGATCCTGTATGCCTCATACATCTGAGAATCTTTACCTTTTGCTAAATTAGGGAAATTCTTCTGGATTATTTCTGTGAATAGCCTTTGTAGTTCATCTGTTTGTGTCCCTACTTCTTCTTTTATGTTCTTAATTCTTAAGTTATAGATCCTCTTATCATCTTCTAGCTTTTGTATTATTGCTGTTTGTTTCCTTGTTATTTTTAAGAAGTTTTTCATTTCATGATCCCACCTTACAAATATGTCCTCCAGTTCAGATAGTCTATCCTTAGTTTCTTTCAAGCTGTTATGCCAGCTTTCAATAGAGTTTTTAGTTTCCTGGTAATCTCTTTGAACGTGCTTCATGTATTCTGTTTTCTCTATTTTCTCCGTCAAACAATTCTCCCCTTTTTTTCTGTTCTTCCATTCCACCATCTGTTTTTTCTTGGGCGATGCTTAGCATTTCTCTAGCTGTTCTACTTATATCTTGCTTTACTTTGTTAAATACTTCACTTTTGAACTTGTGTATGAGGCTCCAGAGATATCGCTTTATGTCTGTTGGTGCTGTGTCTGATACTGCATGTTTTCTGTCCTCATTCTCCTTTGCCATTACCTTTTCTGGATCAGTGTTCTCAGGATTGGGGGCTGAGGACCCTTTCTTGTTGCCTCCTCTTCTCATATTTTTTGTTCCTTCCATACAGGCCTATATAGAGTGAGGACACTTTGATAAGAATAGTTTCAAAGAAATGATCTAACAAAGTCTAGAAGGAATTGAGATGAAATTGAAAATAGAAAGTGTAGATAAGAAGCAACGTATCAATATTAAAGGATCTGAGATTTTATTCTACTTACAAGGTAACAAGTTAATGTGTCACACTTTCATGGATCAGTTGACGACACATTTTATTGCCCTTAAGAAATACCCATGATAGTTATTACTCAACTATGGCCAGGATATCATTTTCTTGTCCCAGTTTCTACAGGATGATGTGACAGGCCATGTGATACCAGCATATGTATTGGTCTTTTACAGGAAAGGACTTTCAGATTTAGGGAACCTGAGTCTTACAGTGGTTTGCAGTCAAACATGTCCAACTTTGGCCCCAGGGAGAGACATTTTTATTATGCTTGATGCAAATCAAAACTAGTCTGTCCTTTGGAGAGAAAGCTGTGTTCTAGGACCATTTATTGCTCACACATCCTGAAAACATAGTTTGGAACAAAGGCCATCAGTACCTATAATTTTTTTTTTTTCAGTTCCGGGGATCTATCTCATGACCACCTGCTTGCAAGGCAGGTGCTTATGCCATTGAGCTAAATCTCCAGCCCCAGTACCTATACTTTTAAGACAGGCAGATACATAGTAAACCCATAGATAATATCTTTACCTAAATTTGGAATTTTCTGTTATTTCTTTAATATTTATAACTCTTTGTCTTTCTTCTATGTTATCCCCATGACTCAAATTTTGCTTGTTTGATGATCTCTCATACATCTTGTAAGCTTTTTTTCACTTTCACTCTTCTGACTGTATCTGAAAACAATCTCTCTTTGAGTTTACATTCTTCTCTAATTCTGCTGTTAATGTTTTCATTTTCACTGCTATATTTATTTTTCTTTAATTTTTTTAACTGTTAAACTTCTGTTTTTGGTTATTTATTTATTTTTCTACCACATCTAGGTCTTCAGCCTGCATTTCTTTAGCTATCTGTCTGTTTCTGTTAAGACACAATTCTCCATCAGTTTACTGACAGAAACAAGATGGCAGTTAGTATAAAATCGATACTAGATACAGATGACTAAAACCAGCTAATAAAAGTAAATGCATATTCAAGTTCTTAATACTCTAAGTAGATGGCAATTTATGACCTTTAAAAAAGGTGAGCCAAACATGGTGGCACACACCTGCAATCTCAGCACTCTGGTAGGCTGAGTCAGGAGAATCACAGTAACACCCTGTCCCCATCAATCAATCAATTGAGGATTATAGTTGAAGTGCTAAGTTCCCTGGGTTCAATCGCTAGTATGAAAGAAGTAAAACAAAACCCAGCACAAAATGTGGGCATGGATAGATTCAAAGTGCAGTTTTCACATATGATCAAAATTAAATAATCAGTTTAAAATAGATTATATCTAAAAGGTATTTTATGTAAGTTTCCTGGTAAACAAAAAGGAAAAAAAGCATGAGTAAACAGAGTTGGAAACAAGCAATCAAAGCATACCATTAAAGAAAATCACCTCTTATTGGTGGTTTAGCTCAGTGGTGTAAGCGCCTTCAGGCAAGCATGAGGTCATGAGTTTGATCCCCAGTACCAAAACCAACCAAACCAACAAACATCTCCTTATTAAAGAGGGCTGCAAAAGAAAGGATCTACAAAAACAGAAAACAACTAACAAAATAGTAATAGTGAGTTATTTCCTATCAATAATTACCTTGAGTGTAAATGAATTTCCCAGTCAAAAGAGTGAGCATAGTAATATGTACCTGGAATCCAAGCTACACAAGAACCTGAGGCAGGAGGATTGCAAGTTCAAGACCAGCTTGGGCAACTTACTGAAAGACCGTCTCAAAATTTTACAAAGGGCTGAGGGTGTAGTTCTGTGGTCGAGCGCCTTCTTCACATGTGTGATGCACTGGCCTCAATTCCCAGAACTGTAAACGAACAAAACAAGGAACAACTGAATGCTAAAAATCAAAACAAAACAAAAAAATCTCACCCATAAGTAACAAACAAACAATACCCAATTAAATGTTCCCCACAAGAGACTTGCTTAAGCTTTAAGGATACTCAAGAGTGGAAGGATGGAAAACGATATTCTATGTAAATAGAAATAAAAGAGAGGAGAGGTAGCTATACTTAAAGTAGACATTAAGTAAAAAGTTTTAAAACAGTACCAGTGTGGTGGAGCTTGACTATAATCTCTGGTACTGAGGAGACTGAAGAGGAGGATCACAAGTTCAAGTTTAGCCTTGATGGCTTGTCTCAAAATAGAAAAGGCTGAGCATGTATGCTCATCAGTAGTTTACTTGTAGCATAAGTCACTGGGGTAGATGCCTAGCACTACACACATCTAAAAACAAAGTCATGTAATGATAAACATGTCAATTCATCAAGAGGATATAATGATAATAAATATGAATTTCACTATTTTGGAGGCTGGTGATATAGCTGAGTGGTAGAGCACCCTTGAGTTCAATCCCTATGACCTCATGGGAAATATTGTGTATGTGGACATGTCAGAGTGCCTAAATATATATAAAGCAAATATTAGGCATGAAGGAAAAGAAAGATTATAATAACAGAAGGAGACTTCATTATCCTACTTTCAGCAGTGAACAGATCATCAAGATAATTCCACAGACACTGGACATTACACTTTAGACCAAATGGACCTTACAGACATCCATGGAATATTCCACCCAACAGCAGCAGAGTGCACATTCTTCTCAAGTGCATGCTCATTCTTTGTTAGGCCACAAAGTATGTCTTGAACTTTTGAATATCAAAAGTATATCAGACATCTTTTATGATCATAATGGTCTAAAACTAGAAATAGCATTGGGAATTTGGAACATTTATAGATACCTTAAAATCACATACATTCTCTTAAACAATGTGTCAAACAAGTTAAAAGAGAAAATTTAAAAATCTTTAATGAAAGTGGACTTGCAGTATACTTAGCCTTGTGGGACACAGCAAAAGGTTTTTGGTACTATTCAGTGAACCCATGGCTACATTCCCCAGCTATATTCAGCTACATTCCCCAGCTCTTTTTAATTTTTTGAGACAGAGTCTCAACTAAGTTCCGAAGTTTCCCAGGCTAGACTCAAACTAATGGCAGTGGCTGGTGAGTCATTTGGGCTCAGACATCCTCCAAAACAGGGTGATTGGCTGGTGGCCATATTGGAGAGGGATATTGGTGAGCTCAGAACTGAGGACAGCTGCAGACTGGCTCCCTCTAGTGGCTCCCAGTGTCAGGGTAAGTTTAAGTCTGCAGGAAGTCAGGGAGTTGAGTTCAAGCCAACAAGAACTACACAGGGTGTTATAGACTGAACAAATCAGGTGCCAGCCTTACAACCAGAAACCAGTCTAAACCTCAGTGAAACTAAAAGTACAGGTTTTCTGGGGTTATCTACTAACACACTGTAAACCTGTGACTGGCTTTGCAGGGAGTAATCAACTTAGATCTGGACTCTTTGAGTGGCCATACTGTCTGCCAGTGACAGAAGAGGCATGCCTTGATGTAGACATTTTTAAAAATTCTTTTTTCTTTTTAGTTTTTTTCTTGATCTTGTTTTTATATGAGTGCGAACATGGTTTCTAGTTTTTATTTTTGATGTTCTGTTGTTTTTATTTTTTTCTTCTCCTTTTTCTCTCCTATTTCCTTTACCAGATTCCTAAGGTTTATATTCTCTTCCATTGTCCTCCAGCCTTGCTTTTAATCTCTTCCTCTTCTTGTATTTCTCTGTTTTCTCCTCTGGCCCCTTTTAAATCTTCTCCATTGAGGGTAAAATTACTGTATTGAGGGCTTAATTACTGTATACAATTTTCTGGTTTGTTTTAGGCTTTGTTATTGGTGGCATAATTATTCCAATCAGTTGTTGTTTCTGATATAACAGACTGAGATTGCATAAGGGTTATAAACAAATTATAGGCCAGTGCCAAAGAATCTTGGGCTGGGCCGAGCAGATAGCACCTTCCCATCACCAATAAACAGAAGAGAGAGGATCTTGTAACATACTCAAAATCCAAAAGCCAGCTACACCTAGAAGACATTTTTGAGAAGTAGTCATTTCCTAAGGGTTCTAAATACTAACAATAAATGTACTCACCGTAAGCAATTTATAAGCGTAAACCCAGAAATTTTAAAAAAAGAAAATGAAAAGATACTTAGACAAAATGTAGCCCCAGGCTTCCAGCCCACCAAAGGCAATCCCAGGAGTCAATGAATTGGAACAATTCAAAAGTTGCCCACCTGAACTCTCTAAAGTGGTAAAAATGGAAGTAATAAAGCAGATGAACAAGGCTCTAGGAAAAATCACATAAAAAACAATTTCTCAGATAACTACAGAGATGGTGACCATAATGAAAGACATGGTTAGTGACTGTAGAGCAGATACAAATACAAAAATAGAGGGGCATAGGAAAAATGATGGAAACTATGATCATCCAACATAAGGAAGAAATGGAATCCATGAAAAAGATTCCAACACTTATCTATGAGATAAAAATAGTCCACTGAAAGTATATGCAGCAGAATGAGTCAGTGTGAGAACAGAATATCAAATACAGGAGACAGAATTGTGGTTAGCAATCATGAAAAAGAAAGATTTCTTAAAAATAGCTAGGGACCACGAAAAATCAATCCAGCATCTGCTCAGTGATGCAAAGAAGAATAACATAAGTTGGAGTCAATGAAAAAAGCAGGAGATGGTGCAAGTGATATAAAATAACCTGTTGACAAAAGTCATGGCAGAAAACTTAGCAAACAGAGGAAAAGAATTTGACATAGAGATGAATGAAGCATATGGAACTCCATTTAGCCATGATTTAAGAAAAAAAAGCTACACCAAGGTGTATAATAGTAAAGATTCCAGAAATTCAATACAAAAACAATATTAAAAGTTGTTACAGAAAAGAAACAAATCACCTATAAAATGAAGCCTATCAGAATCACAGCAGACTTCTCAACACAAACCTTGAAATCAAGCAAAGTTTGAAGTGAAGTATTTCAAGCCCTAAAACAAAATAATCTCCAACCCACCTTCACATACCCTGAAAAACTATTGTTTAAAATTGATGAAGCAGTAAGGCATTTCCATAATAATACTCGAGGAAACTCATGAACACCAAACTAGCACTCTAAAGTGTTCTAAAAGACATTCTAGAGAGAGATAATAAGGATTATTCCATGAACCCTGACGGAATGAATCTACAAGGCAAAGCAACCAGTTAGCAGAGAGGGGAAAAGGGAGCAACAACAAGAATACAACATGACAAGGATAAGTCAGTGCATATCAATTATAGCCATTAATGTTTATGATTTCAGTTTACCAATCAAAAGAAGTAGACTGGCAGAATGGATCAAGAAGCAAAATCCAGCCAGGTGTGATGGCTCACACCTGTAATCCCAGCACTCAGGAGGCTGAGGGAGGAGGATCGTTGCGAGTTTGAGACCAGCCTGGGCTACAAAGAGAGCTCAAAGCCAGCCTGAACTGCATAGAGAGGCCTTTCTCAAAAAAGAAAAAAAAAAAAAAAAAAAAAAAGCAAGATCCAACAATATGTGACATACAAGAAATATATTTAATTAAAAAAGAAATTCATAGACTGAAAATCAAAGGATGGAAAACAATACTTCATGGGACAGGAACCTGGGAAAAACCAAGGATAGCTATTCTATTTGCAGATAAAGTGGACTTCAAGGCAAGACTGATTGAGAGAAACAAAGATGGTTACTACATCTTGGTAAAGGGAACAATCAAAAAGAAAGACAACAATCATAAATATGCACTAAATAAACAGTGCATCCAGCTATATGAAACATTAATGGACATGAAAAATCAAATAAGCACTAATATAACTCTAATGTGGTACCTCAAAGCCCCACTGTTCCAAATAGATCAACCAGACCAAAAAAAAAAAAAAAAAAAAAAAAATCAAAGCAGTAAGTGAACTGAACCAAACTTTTTTTTTTTTTTTTTGTCTTTTTCCTTTTTATCGGTACCAGGGATTGAACTCACGACTGCCTGCTTGCAAGGCAGGCGCTTATGCCACTGAGCTAAATCCCCAGCCCCCAAACCAAACTTTTGAACAAATTACTTTCTACAGTGTGTTCCACCCCACCACATGAGCATATACATTCTTCTCAGCTGGACACAGGATATTCTACAAAATAGACCACATACTAGCTTATAGAACAGCTTAAGTAAATGCAAAGGAATTTAAATTATCCCATGCATAGGATGAGAACATAGTGAAGTGAAATTGGAAAGCAATGGCAAAAGAAACCACAAAAACTTCATAAATATGTGAAGATTAACACCCTCTTGAGCAGTCATTGGGTCACAAATGAAATTAAGGAAGAAATTAGACAGTTTCTACAATTAAATGATAATGCTGACACAACATACTGGAACTTCATGACACTCAATGAAACCAGTGCTGTAAGGAAAATTTATAGCAGTGACTACCCATATCAGGAAAGCAAAGCAAACTCAAATAAACCAACATTGACTTTGAGCTTCCAGAAAACAAAGAGCAAGTCAAGTCCAAAGCTTTTCAGAGGAAGAAAATTATAAAAATTAGGCAGATATTAATGGAATGGAGAGTAGAAAAACAATACAATCAATGAATTGCAGAATTGGTTCTTTGAAAGATTAAATAATATTGACAAACCCTTAGTCAACTTTATCAAAAAAAGGAAAGAAAAGGCTTAAATCCATGCAGTTAGAAATGAAAAGGGTGAAATCACAACAGATTCTGCACAAGGCCAGATCATCTACACCTACTTTGAGAACTAATAAGATGGAAAATGCAGAAGAAATGAACAGATTCCTAGATACATATGAATTGCCAAAGTTGAATCAGGAAGATATAAAAATTCTGAGTAAACCAATATCAGTCCATGAAATGGAAGATGTAATTAAAACTTTACTAACATGAAAAGCACAGGCCCTGATGGATTTACTGCTGAACTGTATAAGAAATTTAGAGAAGACATAATACTGCTGCTTCTCAAACTCCTTAATGAAATTGAAAGGGAAGCAGTACTTCTAAATTCATTCCTGGAAGCAAGCATTACCCTGATACCAAAATCAGAGAAGGATCTAGCCAACAAAGAGAACTATAGGCCAATGTCCCTAATGAACATGGATGTAGAAATCCTCAGTAATATACTGGCAAACAGAATGCAGTAAATCATCAAGAAGATTATGCATCATGACCAAGCCGATTCATCCCAGGTATGCAGGGATGATTCAACAATATGCAAATCAACAAATATAACATACCATATTAACAGAGTCAGTGGAAAAATCCATACAGTCATCTCAATAGATTTAGTAATAGCATTCAACGAAGTCTAACACCCTTTCGTGAAAAAAGTCCTACAGAAAGTAGAAATACATGGTCTTTGTCTCAAACTGATAAAAGACATTTATAACAAACCAATAGCTAACATTATAGTAAATAAAGAAAAACCAAAGCTTCCACTCTTGTAAGTCAGGAACAAGTTAAGGATGTCCACTCTTAGTGTAGTTCTGGAAAAATTAGAGCAGTTTGATAAGAAAAAGACACAAAAACATTAAGGTTAGGAAAGGAAGAAGTTAAATTATTATTTACACATGACATGATATTCTGAGGACACCAAAAACTCCACCAAAAGACTTCTAGATTTAATAACCCAATTTAGTAACATAATTGAATACAAAGTCAGTGCTCAAAAATGAATAGAGTACCTGTGCACAAATAACAAAGAAATTAGGGAAACAACATCTTTCACAATAACACCCAAAAAAATCACCTAGGAATTAATCTAATGAAGGAAGCAAAAGACCTTTGCATTGGAAACTGCAGTACTCTGAAAAAGGAGATCAAAGAGAAAATTAAAAAATGGAAAGATGTCCCTTGTTCTTATGTAGGGAGAACCTATATATATAGTGAAAATGTCTGTACTTCCAAAATTATTATACAAATTTAATGTAATCTGAATCAATAGCATTCCTCACAGAAATAGAGAAAATATTCCTAAAATTCATTTGGAAACAAAAGAGACCTAGAATGGCAAAAACAATTCTGGGAAGCAAAGGCAAAGCAAGGGAGATCATACTCCTTGAATTAAAATTATACTGCAAAGCTATCATGATAAAAACAGCATGGTACTGGCAAAAAACAGACCCAGGGATCAAGGGAACAGTTTAGAAGACTTAGAAACAACTTCATACATATTCAGCCACTTTATCTTTGAAAAAGTGCCAAAAACATTCACTGGAAGAAAAATAGTCTCTTTAAAAAAATAGTGCTGGAGAAACTGGCTTTAATATGTCAGATATTAAAGCTAAACATATCTTTTATCATGCACTAAACTAAAATTGAAATTGATTAAAGACCTAAATATTAAAATCTTAATCTACTGGAAGATAGAATAGGTAGAATTCTTGAAGACACTGGTATAAGCGAAGACTTTATGAGCAAAACCCTGATTGCCAGGAACTATCACAAAGAATCAATAACTGTGATCTCATCATATTAAAAAAACTATTGCACAGTGAAAGAAAGCAACAGAGTGAAGAGACAACTCACAGTGTGGGGAAAAAAATTTTGCTGGCTATTTCTCAGAAGACTGTCTAGAATATATAAACTCAAAAAACAAACAGACCCGCACAAATTTAAAGACCCAATCCAAATATGGGCATTTGAAATGCGTACACTTCTCAGATGAAGAAGTATTAATGGCAAATAAATATATGAAAGAATGTTTGACATCTCTGGTCATTCAAGAGCTACAAATTAAAACACTGCTGAGATTCCATCTCACTCCAGGAAGAATGACTATTATTAAGAAGTCAACTCTCAGGGACATGAGGGAAAAGGAACCATTTTCCACTGTTGGTGGGAGTGTAGACTGGTGCAGCCACTGTGGAAATTAGTATGAAGATTCCTGAAAAAATGAAAACTAGCTGTTCCATTTGACCCAGCTATTCCTTTCCTGAGTGTCTTCCTGAAGTAAATCATCATGCCCCATGTTGATAGCTGTATGGTTCACAACAGCCAAATCTTGGAGATAGCCCAAATGCCCATCAGCCAATGAATGAAGAGGTGGTTTTTTTTTTTTTTTAAATAAGGGTGTACTACTCTGCCATATAAAGAAGGATAAGCTTGAGACATTTCTAGCTAAATGTATACACCTGGAGACCATACTCTTAAGTGAAATAGATGAGATACACAATCCAAGTATCCCATAGTTTCTGTGATGTGAGAAAAAGTATAAATAAGGGCCAAAATGTATACTAGATATTGGAAAATGGGAAGAAAATGTTCAAATGGGGAGGGGATTCAGGGATGGGGGAGGAAAGAAGGGAAATGTGGAAATAAAGCTTTTGTAAATAAAGGGGAAGAAGGGTTGAAGGGAGGGAAGGAGAATGGGAAAAAATGCATCATGTACAGGTACAAACTCCCTATGATGAATGTTATTAGGTATACTTAAAACATACCAATTTTTAAAAAAGAGGTATGCCTGTAATTCCAGCACTTAAGATGTTGAGGCAGGAGGATTGTTGTGAGTTTGAGGTCACTTTGGGGTAAATGACAAGACCCTATCTTGGAAAAAATATATATAATGTATATATATATCAAGTAGTCTAACATTATGTCTTAAGGCGTTAAAACACAAATTAAGTCCAGAGTGAGAATGAGGGAAATAAAGATTAGGTATAAATGAAATAGAATGGAAAACAATAAAAAGGAGCAAAAAAATAAATGTTGGCTTTTCGAAAGAAAATCAGCCATCCTTTAAGAAAAATAAATCAAAAATGAAGGACAACAGCCAGGTTTTTAGCTCAGTGACATAAGCGCCTCCCTGGCAAGCACAAGGTCATGGGTTCGATTCCAGGTATAAAAAAATGAAGAGACATTATGCATAATACAGTAAGTTCCTGACTTACATTTTGGGAGAACATTCATAAGTTGGATTCATTTCTAAGTCCAACAAAGTGAGTCTGGTGTACCTTTGACACAAATATACAGTACAGTGTATGTTGCTCTACACTTCGTAGCAGTCTCTTCCACACCCCCACGGCTTTTCCTTTTGTTTCTGGACATCCTGGGCCCTGAGTACTGTACTAGTGTACACTATTGCATACAGTGAACACACAGCAGTGCATCTGTGACAGTATCCAGCAGACATATGAGCTACTTCTATGAATTGTTCACATCACATCAAAGGCAAGGTCCTTTATAAAAATCTGAAAATTCACAATTGAAATGTTCATAAGTCAGGGACTTACTGTACCATAGAAATGCAGAGGATTATAAGAGACCACTATGAACAAATTATATACTAACAATTTGAGTAGACCAGAAAAATACTTCATTAAACTGAGTCATAAATAAATAGAAATTTGAGCAACTCAGTAGCAAATAAGAAGATTGAATCAGTAATTTAAAAACCTCAGTGCAGGACCCCTCAATGCAAATAGGCAGGCCCAACAACTGCCCACACAAGGGTGTAACAATCTTCCAACTCCAAGATGGCCCTAGAACATTTTGCTTCCCTTTGCCATGGGGCAGCAGAGGTGCAGACTAATAAACTGACTTGATATAGATAAGGACTATGCCCAGAATGCCTGCAGAAACATGGAGAAGGTATGGACCTGGCCAGAGACTTCAGGGATCCCAGTGTTACTCTCCTAAATTGACTGGATGAGAAATAGTTATAGGTGACCACCATGGAGAGGGAGTGGACTAGACAGAGACCTTCTAGAGAAGTAAGCTAAGGCTGGGAATGGCATACGCCCTGGACTTTAGAGTGTTGACATTAAGTCCAGCAGTCCACTTGAACATCCACCTGGCAACCTACGTTCAGCAAATACCAGAGGACTGATCACATTTCCCATTTACCAATGTGATCAAAAACATACCTTGCTTGGATGACAAAACTCAGGGGTGAACAATCAGAGGGGCCATGGAAGGTACCTCAAAAACCCATAAAGCCCAAGATAGGTAGATAAAATCATGACTGACTAGTCCCAAGATGTCAGATCTTGGGAAGAAACTATTTGTTCACAAATTAAAGGTTTTTTTTTTTTTTTTACTTAATCTTTCTTTTAGTGCAGGCTGGCCTTATACTTACTGTGTAGCCCAGGCTAACCTTGAGCTTACAGTGATCTTCCTGCATGGGGTTATTGGCATATGTTGCCATACCCGCTTCCTTCTTATCTTTCTTTTACTTCCTGTAGTTTGCTCCGTGTTTATCTTGTTCATTCTTTGCATTGACTGTTTTCAAGCAATAAATTTCATTTTATTTTTCAAAGGATCTCCTATATTACTTTCTGTCCTCATGTCCCATTGAATTTTCAAATTTTACTTTATTATCCAGTTCTTAACTCTCTACCTGTATTATTATAATTACTAAGCTTTATGAATGTCTTGATAGTTAATATTATGCTATTATTGTTCTTTTGTTAGTAGAAGTAGGGATGTTCCACTTAGTAGATATTTACTATAGATAAATAGTAGGTCAATATTTTATTTGTCATAATACTCATACTATAATCATAGATCTCTTTACTGTGGTTAAGGATGATACATTGTTGGTCCTTAGGGTTTGTCCATGTTTAGTTCATCTTTGGCACTATGATGCTGATTTTATTACTATAGCCATAATAACATAGCTGTAGTTATAAATTGGTTGTCATGAGATGTAGAGAACTACACTAGCTGGTCTTGAGTGCAGAGGACTTGGTCCTCCCACAGGGAGGGTGATTGACTGAGAGCTGTTTTGGAATCAGGCAGGATAAGCCTGAAACTAGAGCTGCAGTTGGCTTCCTTTAGCCACTCCTAGCTGGGAACAGTCTGGTGAAAATTGCTTAGACTGAGTCCTGCCCCTGTGCATATTCCAACAGCCATCGCTGAGGTTTCCCTAAATCTATTCCCAGCCAGCTCAGTGTAGAGGTGGTGGCCAGCTCCCCGCTACATACTCTACATGGTGGGGGCTCTCTGCTGTTAACCAGCTCAGTAGGGAGGCAGTAGCCTGCCCCTTCCCCTACCGCGCCCCTGCCCCTGCGTGTACTCCCTCAGCCACCAGTGAGCCAAAGCAGGCTGGGAAAAGCAGCAGACAGCCCTACACCTGTGCATCCAGTGGTCACCATCAGATACCCGTAGCCAGCACTGGCTAGAAAAATCAAATAGTCTCACTATAGAAAAATTGTAGCCAACACAGGAAGTGCCTGGGACCTCACTACCCACCTGTCTGGAAGAAACTAGGATTATGACAAGAGGAAAAAGCAAAAGGCAGTCTCTTGCCTCCAACCCAAGCAGTTTTGGTCCAGGAGATGTAAACATGGAAGAAATTGGGAGTCACACACCTGCAGTTTATGAAGTAATGGCAATTGAAGTAAAGAACAACTTCACAAGGCTATAAAAGAAATTATAACAGAAATTCTGTCTTAGGTAAGAGAAGAAATGAAAAACATAATAAAAGAATTGCTAAGCACCTCTAAAGATATAGATGGAAGAATAGAGGAGCATAGAAAAATAAGGGAAACCTTGAATGAAGAATATAAAAAAGACTTAGAATACATGAAACAGATTCAGAGAGATTACCAGGAAATTAAAAACTTCATTGAAAGCTGGCAAAACTGCTTGAAAGAAGCTAAAGATAGAATTTCAGACCTTGAAGGCAGGTTTGCAGCTTGTGATTGTGAAAGGAAAGATCTTTTAAAAATTAAGAAGGAACCAGGAAGTAATAATACAAAGGCTACAAGATGATGCAAAGAAGCACAATTTAAGAATAATAAATGTGAGTGAAAAAGCAGGGGTCAACACAAATGAAATGAAAAGGCTATTTACAGAAATAATTTCAGAAAATTTCTCAAGCATAGGAAAAGGAAATCATATTTAGGTAAGTGAGGCATATAGAACTCCAGCCAGCTATAACCATAATAAATCTACACCCAAACAGATAATAATCAACATTCCAGAAATCCAACACAAGAACAGAGTATTAAAAGCTGTCAGAGAAAAGAAAGAGATCACCTATAAAGGAAAACTCATCAGAATCATGACAGACTTCTTTACACAAACCATCAAATCAAGAAGAGCTTGGAGTGAAGTATTTCTTTTAAAAATTTTTTTTATTTTAAAGAGATGAAGATAAAAGAGGACATAACAAAGCAGATCAGAACAGAACAATTTAAGCAACACAGTATTTCAGCACAAGGCAACCCGATATTAACAGTAGCTACTACCATGATGTCTCTTTCATTGAAATAGTTGAGTATACCTTCATATACAATAGTATCAAACAACAAAATAGTATAAAACCATTAAAGAGAATGAAAGTATTACAGGGCATTGAGAGCCAAATAACAGAAAATGAACAGTGGTTATTAAATTTTCTCATTGTCCATAAAAAATTTGTTTATACTACCACACATAATATTCAATAAGATACTACATGATACAACCAATTGGAAACAGAAGAACAAAAATGTGGTAGGACTTCAAAATAAGATGATATTAAGTCAGCATTGGCTATTATAATATCTTGTTTTCTTCAAAATAGCTGTTCATACCATCACAGGTAATAAAATTAAACAACCCAGGATAAAACCATTTCAACTAATGAATGGAAACAATATAAGGCTTTAAAACAATGTAATGGGGAATCATGTTTACCATAAAATCTTATGTATTCTTACCATTTCTTACACTAGAGAGACTATACAGGATTTATGTATGTCACTTTGACTTCTTTCACTTGTGAGTATGGTCTCAAGTTGCGTCCATTTATTTATAAATATCTCAATGAGATCATTCCTTAAAGCTGAGTAATACTCCAGTGTTTCAAAATACCACAAATTTTAATACATTCCTCAGTTGTACACTTAGGTTGTTTACAAGACCTAGCTATTACAAATTGTGCTGCTATAAACATGGGTGCAGATATATCATTGTGGTATGATGCTTTCAGTTCTTCTGGGAATATGCCTAGAAGTGGTATAGCTGGGTCAAATGGGGCTTCCAGTCCCAGCTTTCTGAGAAATCTCCAGACTGACCTCCACAATGGTTGCACTAGTCTACACTCCCACCAACAGTGCAGGAGAGTTCCTTTTTCCCCATAGCCTCTCCAGCATTTGTTGTTGGTGGTTTTCTTGATCTTGGCCATTCTTTCAGGAATGAGATGAAATTTCAGTGTGGTTTTAATTTGCATTTCTCTAATGACTAATGATGGTGAACATTTTTTCCATATATTTATTTGCCATTTGTATTTCTTCATCTGAGAACTGTGTATTAATCTCAGATGCCCATTTTTGGGCTGGGTCTTTGAATTTCAGGGGTCTGATTTTTTTAAAATTCCTGATATGTTTTAGACAGAAGACCTTTGTCTGAGGGACAGTTCACTAAGATTTTTTTTCCCAGTTTGTAGATTTTCTTTTGACTATGCTGGAGATTTCTTTTGACATGCAGAAACTTTTTAATAAGATGAGATCCCAGTTACTGATTCTGGGAAGTACTTCCCGTGCAGTTTGATTCCTGTTCATGAATTCTGTACCTGCCCATGTGTCTTCAAGATTTTTACCCAATTTGTCTTCCAACAGATTTAGTGTTTCTGTTTTAATATTCAGATCTTTGATCCATTTAGACTTTAGTTTAGTACATGGTGATAGGCATGGGTCTAGTTTTCATTTTCGGCATATGGAGAGCTGGTTTTTCCAGCACCATTTATTAAAGAGACTGTCATTCTTCCAGTGAACATGTTTGGCCCCTTTTTCAAAGATAAGGTGGTTGAGTATATTTGTAGTTGTGGTTGTATCTTCTGATCTATTCCATTGATCTTCAGATCTGTTTTTATTCCAGTACCACGTTGATTTTATTACAATTGCTTTGTAGTATAACTTCAAGTCAGATTGTGATGCCTCCTGCTTTGCCTTTGCTGCTTAGAATTGTCTTTACTATTCTAGGTCTCTTCTAGTTCCAGATGGATTTTGGGAGTGATTTCTCTAGCTTTATGAGGTATGTTGATGGTATTTTCATTGGGATTGCATTGGGAGAATGGCCATTTTCACAATATTTATTCTTCCTATCCATGAACAAGAGATGTCTTTCCATTTTCTGAGATCCACTTCAGTTTCCTTTTTCAGGGTATTACAGATTGCCCTGTATAGATCTTTTACTTCTTTTGTGAGATTAATTCCTAAGTACTTCATTTTTTTGGATACTAGTGTGAAGGGTGTGGCTTCTCTTATTTCTCTCTCTGTGATTTTGTTGTTAGTGTATAGGAGTGCTATTGACTTTTTAGTATTGATTTTGTATCCAGCCACATTGCTGAATTTATTTATTATATCTAGGAGATTTTTCAATGGAATTTGGGAGTCTTCTATGTAGAGCATCAGGTCATCTGCAAATGATAACTTCCTCTTTTCCTATCTTTATCCCTTTTATTTCTCTCTCTCGTCTAATTCCTCTGGCTAGTATTTCCAGTACTGTGTTGAATAGGAGCGATGATAAGGGACATCCTTTTCTTGTGCCTGATTTTAAGGTAAAGGCATTCAGTTTTTGGAAATTTAATATGATGCTGTTTGTTGGTTTGTCATAGATGGCCTTTATCATATTGAGGTAAAGATCATCTATTCCAATTTTCTGTAAGGTTCTTATCATGAGTGAGTATAAGGCCTTATCAAAAGCTTTTTCTACATCTGTAGAAATGATCATTTGATTCTTGCTTTTGGCTTTATTGATATGGTAGATTACATATATTGATTTACATATGTTGAATTATCCTGCATGCCTGGGATGAATCCCACTTGGTCATGGTATATAATCTTCTTGATGATTTGCTGCATTCTATTTGCCAGTATTTTATTGAGGATTTTTGCATCTGTGTTCATTATGGAGATTGGTCTGTAGTACTCTTTTTTTAGTTGGGTCTTTCTCCAGTTTTGGTACTAGAGTAATATTTGCTTCCAGGAATGACTTAGGAAGAATTTCTCCCCTTTCGATTTCATTGAAGAGTTTGAGGAGTGTTGGCATTAAGTCTTCTTTGTATTTCTTGTAGAATTCCACAGTGAATCCGTCTGGGCCTGGACTCTTCTTTGTAGGTATGGACTTAATTACATTTTCAATTTCATTAATAGAAATTTGGGTTATTCAGCAGTTTTACATCTTCTTGACCCAGCTTTGGTTCTTCATATGTTTCTAGGACTCTGTCTATTTCTTCTGTGTTACTGAACCTATTAGAGTAGAGGTTTTTGAAATAGGTGTTAATGATCTTCTGTATTTCCACAGAGTCTGTAGTGATTTTACCTTTTTCATTCCTTATTGCATAAATTTGAGCTTTTTCTTTCCTTTTATAATAAGGCTGGCTAGGGGCTTATCAATTATATTTATTCTTTCAAAGAACCAACTCTTTTATTCATTGATTCTTTGGATTATTTTATTAGTCTCTATTGTGTTAATTTCTGCTCTGATTTTTGTAGTTTCCTCCCTTCTTTTGGCTTTGGGCTTGACTTGATCTTTTTTTAGATGTTTGAGATGTAGCATCAGGTTGTTTATTTGTATTCGTTCTGTTTTCCTGATATGGGATTTCAGTGCAAGAAATTTTCCTCTGAGGACTGCTTTCATTGCAGCCCACAGATTCTGGTAAGTTGTATTTGTATTTTCATTTGCTTGTAGATATTATTTAGTTTCTTCTTTAATTCCCCCATGACCCACTGATTGTGCAAGAGTGTATTATTCAATTTCCATGTGTTTGTGGGGTTTTTTTCAGTTTCTTTTATCATTATTTTCTAGTCTCATGGTGCTATGATCTGATAACATGCATGGGATGATTTCAGTTCTTTTACATTTATTTAAATATGTTCTGTGGGCTAGTATATGTTCTGTTTTAGAGAATGTCCCATGTACTGCTGAGAAAAATGTATATTCTGATGTTGTTGGATGGAACACTCTGTATATATCTATCAAGTCCATTTGTTCACAGGTGTGATTCACTTCTATTATTTCTTTGCTGATTTTCTGTCTGGTTGATCTGTCCCTTGGTGTCAATAGTGTGTTAAGATCTCCTGTTATAATTATGTTATTGCTTATTTGATTTTTCATTTCTATTAAACTTGCTTTGTGTAACTGGGTGCTCTGGAATTTGGTGCATATATATTTAAGATTGTTATCTCTTCCTCTTGAATTTTTCCCCTAGCCAGTATGTTGTGACCTTCTTTATCTCTTTGTATCATTTTTGGTTTGAAGTTCACATTGTCTGAAAACAGAATAGCTACCTCTCCTTTTTTGGGGGGGTTCCTGTTGCATGAAGTATTGTTTTCCATCCCTTGACTTTCAGTCTATGAGTTTCCTTCTGGGTTAGATGGGTTTCTTGTAGACAGCATATGGTTGGATATTGTTTCTTGATCCATTCTGCTAGTCTGTTTCTTTTAATTGGTGAATTGAGACCATGTACATTAATGGTTATATCTGTTATATATTGGTTTATTATTGACATATTATCTCTCTGCTGTTGCATCTTTATCTTTCCATTTTGTTTAATTGTCTGCCTTGCTTAGTGGTTTTTTCCTATGTGTATCTAAACTGTCTTTCAGTATTCTTTGCAGGGTTAGCTTGGTGATCATGAAGTTCTTCAGCTGTTCTTCGTCGTGGAAGTATCTTATTTCTCCATCCATTTTGAAGGACAGCTTGCAAGGTATATCAGTCTAGGTTGTAAATAATTTTCTTTTAGGATCTGAAATACTTCATTCTGTGCTCTTCTTGACTTGATTGTTTGTGTTGAGAAATTTGCTGTGATTCTGATAGGTTTTCCTTCATAGGTGATCTGTCTTTTCTCTCTAACAGCTTTTAATATTCTATTCTTATGTTGGATTTCTGGGATGGTGATATCTTATGTTGGATTTCTGGGTTGGTGATTATGTCTGAGTGTAGTTTTACTTTGGTTATGGCTATTTGGAGTTCTATATGCTTCACTAATCCTAATGTCAGTTTCCATTCTCATGTTTGGGATATTTTCAGCTATTACTTCTGTTAATAGCCTCTTGATATCATTTGTGTTGTCCCTTTCTTTATCCCTATCCCTATCCTCATTTATCCCTATCAATCTTATGTTGTTTTTCTTTGCATCATCTTGCAGCTTTTGAATTGTTATTTCCTTATTTCTTGTTATTTTTAAAGGATATTTCCTCTCCTGTTCACTAGCTACAATCTTGTCTTTGAGGTCTGAAATTCTATCTTCACTTTCATTGAGGTGGTTTTGATAACTTTCAATGGAATTTTTGATTTCCTGTCTATCTCTTTGAATCTTTTTCATGTATTCTGTTTGTTTCTTATATTCTTCATCCAGAGATTCTCTCTTTTTGTTTTGTTCCTCTAATTTTTTAACTGTGTCTTCTTCAGATGTGTTCAGCATCTCTTTCATTACTTTTATCATTTCTTCTTTTACCTGGGAGGTTATTTCTAGTTTGAATTCCTTTAAAGCTTCCCAGAGTTGCTTCTTTATTTCAGTTGCTATTATTTCAGGTATTTCAGGTGTATGGCATATATTTTCTCTATGTACAGGGCTCCTAGGCTTTCTTTGGATGGGCTGGAGGTTTGAGATTGCATTTTGGTCTGCCTTTTTATCATTTTCCTATATTTCCATATTTCAAGCGTTGTTCCAAGGCTTCCCCTGGGCATGTTGGAAATTGTCTCCTATGCCCTCGGCTCCTGGGACTGAATGGAGGCTGCTGAGCATGGTCCCGTCAGACCCACAGGACCTCCCGTGCCACCTCCAGTGTTCCAGGAAGCTGGGCAGGCACCTAACCACTGTGCATGATGGTCCAAAGCTCTCCATGGGTAAGGACCAATGTGTGGAACTCACTTCACGTGCCCTCGACTTCCCTGATTGAAGAAGGTCACTGGGCATAATCTAGTTGGGCCACAAAACTTCCCAAGCCTAGTCTAGTATGCTTGGAAGCTGGGCGGGTCCTTAACCACTGGGAGGACTCCCAGATTCCCCGCCAGTGTACAGAAACTCAACTCCTCCAGTAGCCTAGTTCCCCTGATTGAAAGAAGATCACTGGGCATGGCCCAAGCAGACCCAAAAACGCAGAACCCAGTCTAGTGTGGTTGGAAGCTGGATGGGTCCTTGACCACTGGGAGCGATGATCTTAAACTCCCAAAGCTCCTGGAGTGAAGAATTTCAAGTCCTGAAAGAAAACATCTTCTAACCCAGATTTTTGTACCCTGAAAAACTATCTTTCAGAATTAATGGAGAAACAAGATACTTCCATGACAAAGAACAACTGAAGGCATTTATGACCACCAAACCAACCCCACAAAAAATACTGTAGGATAAGAGAGAGAGAGAGAGAGAGACAGAGAGAGACAGAGAGAGACAGAGAGAGACAGAGACAGAGAAAGATAGACCATGGCTTTAAGATCAGTGGCAGAGGGGGCTTACCGAGTAGGCCAGAAAATGGAATGAAGGGGAAAAGTAGGCAACCAACAGCAGGAAAATAGCATGACAAAGATGGGGCAGAGAATGTTGGCCATAGTCACTAATATAGGGGCTGGGGATTTAGCTCAGTGGCATAAGCACCTGCCTTGCAAATAGGGAGTCGTGAGTTCAATCCCCAGTACCAATAAAAAGGAAAAAGACAAAAAAAATCACTAATATAGATGGCCTCAATTCACCAATAAAAAGAAACACAGAGTGGATCAGGAGATAGGGTCCATCAATATGTCTTATACAAGAAACACATTTAACCTGAAAGGGGATTTATAGACTGAAAGCCAAAGGTCAGAAGACAATGCTCTATGTGACAGGGAACCAGAAAGAAGTGGTAGTAGCTTGCCTATCAGCTGCAGACTGATTAGAAAGCCATGGCATGTTTATACAATGGAAAACTACTCAGCTATAATGAAAGGTAATCTTGAGCTCTTGTAGGTAAATGGATACAACTTGAGATCATGCTCAGGGGTAGTTGTTGCCTCCCTAATATAAAAACTAAAGGAGCTAGTGGGATCCAAAATGTACAATATATCCTGTCAAAGTAAAAGAGGAGAAAGTATCTAAAAATGGGAGGCAGTGGCCACTGTTAATTTATTATTGTGATTTGAAACCCATATTGTTTTCATTGTTCTGGTTAGTTTGGTTTTATTCTGTTTCAGTTTGTCTAATCTTACATTTAATGGCATGGACAGCTGATTCAAAGGTAATAAAATATATTATTATAGAAACCATTTTTGATTTCCTATTAGCTTGATTTGAAGCCTTGCATTGCTTTCATTGTTTTGTTTTGACTGATTTTATTCTATTTTATTTTGTTTGATTGTATCATGTCTGATGGTATAGGTAACTAGTTTGAAGACAATAAGATTCATTGTGATTCCCATTGTGGTTTGACTCTTATCTTCTTTTGAAGTCCTGCACTGTTTCCATTATTTTGCCTTTATTAGTTTTATTCTGTACTATTTTGTTCGATTTTATTATGCCTGATGTTAGGGCAGTTCTTTTGAAGACAACAAGAGGCATTATGGTAGCCATTATTGATCTCCTTGTACTTGTTTTTAAGTCATGTACCATGTCTATCCTTTTGTTTTGATTGATTCTATTCTGTTTTATTTCATTTGGTTTTATTCTCTTCAAAAAAAAAAAAAAAGCCCCAGTCCAGATGGATTAACTGTTGAATTCTACAAAAACTTCAGGAAAGATGTAACACCAGTACTACTCAAGCTCTTTAATGAAGTTGAAAGGGATGGAGTAGTTCCTAAGTTGTTCCTGGAAGTTACCATTGCCCTGATTCCAAAACCAGACAAGCATCCAGCCCCCAACCCCCACAAAGTGAACACCAGTCTCTTTAATGAATACAGGTGCAAAAATCCTCAATAAGATACGACAAACACTGCAAAGAATCATCAAAAGGTATATATCATGGCAAAGTCAGCTTCATCCCAAGGATGCAAGAAAGATTCAACACAGGCAAAACAGTAAATATACTACATTATAGAAGCAAAGACAAAAATCATGTGATAATCTCAGTAGATGCAGAAAGTATCTGACAAAGTTAAACATTCTTTCATGATTAAAAGAAACCCTGAATAAATATAGAATGAACTTGCCTTAATCTGATAAAAGCTATTTAAGACAAATCTGCCAATATCATATTAAATGAAGAAAACCCAAAAGTTTTCCCTCTAAAACAGAAACAAAGTCACTCTCAGGCATGTCCATTATCACCATTCTTGTTCAACATAGTACTTGAAAATTAGGCAGAGCAGTTAGGTAAGAAAAATAAAAGGGATAGGTATAGGAAATGAAGCCAAATTATCATTGTTTGCAAATGACATGATCCTCTATGTGAAAGGCACAAAAATATCAAAGACTTCTAGAATTAACGATCAAATTTGGCAATGTAGCATAATATAAAATCAACACAAAAATCAGTAGTGTTCCTTTATACTAATAATGAACCCACTGAGAAAGAAATTAGGAAAACAATACCATTCACAATAGCATCAAGAAAAATTACATAGGAATTAAAGAAATAAAAGACCTTCACATTAACAATTACAGTACTCTAAAAGAGGCAGTTGAAGAGGGCATCAGAAAATGGAAAGGCATCCTTGGTTCTTGGATAGGCAGAACCAATATAGTCTAATGGCCATTTTTCAAAAATTGATACACAGATTTGACACAATCACAATCGAAAATCAACAGCATTCTTCACTAAGAACTGTAGATAACAATCCTAAAATTTATGTGGAACCATAAAGACCCAGAATAGCCAAATAAATCCTGAACAACCAGTGCTAAGAGGTAGGCATCACAATCTTGGATTTGAAGTTGTATTACAAAGCTACAGTGATGCAAACAGCATGGTACTGGCATGAAAACAGACATGAGAACCAAGAGAACAGAAGTTTCATAAAGAATCCCAACCACATCTGAATAGTTTATCTTTGGCAGAGGTCTAAAAACATACACTGGAGGAAAGATAACCTTTTTAATAAATGATGCTGGGGAAACTAGCTATTCATATGTAGAATATGAATCTAAACCCATATCTCACAGTGTTCTAAAGTCAAAATTAAAGAACTGAATGTTAAAACAGAATCATTTAATCTGCTGGAAGATAGAATAGATAAAACTCCAAGTCATAGGCATAGGCAGAACCCCACTGGCAGAGTAAATGGTACCAAAAATCAGCCAATAGGATCATATCAAATTTTAAAAACTCTACACAGCAAAATAAACAACAGAGTGAAAAAGTCTACAGAATGGGAAAATTACTACCAGCTAGAGGACTAAATCTAAAGTATGTGAAGAACTCAAAAACTTAAAATCCTCTAAAATAGAAGAATTAATAAATTGGCAACTGAAATGAATAGACACTTCACAGAAGGCCAATAAATAGATAAAGCAATATTCAGCTTCAGGCCAGATTGATGTACCCTGCAAAATTACCTTTCACAAATGATGGGAAAATGAAATACTTCATGATAATAGCTGAAGAAATTCATGACCATCAAACCAGCATTCCAAAAAGTTCTGAAGGATATTCTAGAAAAAGATAATGAGGATAGTTCCATGATTTTATGAGTTAAGACAAGCAAATAAACAGAGGGTAAAGAAAAAGAACCAATGTCAGGAAATTACCATAACAAGGATAAGTCAGTTCATAGCAGTTATAGCCATCAATGTACATAGTCTTAATTTAACAGTGGAAAGAAACAGATTGGCAGAATAAATCAAGGAACAATATCCAACAATATGTTGCATATAAGAAACATATTTAATTCAAAAAGAAATTCATAGACAAAGTTAAAGGGTAGAAAAAAATACTCATGACAGGAAGCTAGAGAAAGGAGTAGTTATTCAAATTGGAGACAGTGAATTTCAAACTGGGTGGTCAGAAGAGACAAAGAAGATGAATAGATTCTTGTTAAGAGAACAAGAAGAAGATATAGCAGTCATAAATATATATGCATCAAATATTGATTCATCTAACTGTATAAAACTAATTGATTGGAAAAATCATATAAGCACTGATACAGTTGTAACAGGGACCTCAGTACTCCACTGTCACAAATAGATCAAATAGACCCAAAATTCAACAAAAAAAATCAGAGCTGATCCAATAGACTTAGTAGATATCTAATAGTATTCCACCTCACAACATCAGAATACATATTCTTCTCAGTACATATGGGATGGTCTCCAAAATAGATTACATACTAGCTCATAGAACAAGCTTAAGTAAAGGCAAAACAATTGAAATTATCCCGTGTATATTATCAGATCATAGTGCAATGAAATTGGAAATCATGTTAAAAGAAATCTCACATGAACACATGGACTACATGAACACATGGACATTAAACAACATCCTCCCAAACAACTAATAGGTCACAAAATTAAAGAAGAAAAGATAGTTCTAAAACTAAATGATAGTGTCAGAACATACCAGAACGTATGGAATGCAATGAAAGCAGTCTTAAGAGGGAAATTTATAACAGTGAATTCCCACATCAGAAAAACAGAGCAAACTCAAATACCTAGCATTAAATCTCGGACTTCTAGGAAAAGAAGAGCAAGTGAAGCCCAAATCTCATATATGGAGGAAGTTATAAAGATCAGAGCAGATATTTATATAATTGAGGCTAAGAAAATAATATAAAGCATCAATGAATCAAAGAGTTGGTTCTTTGAAAGCTTAAGTAAAATTGACAAGCCTTTAGCCAACCGTATTAAAGAAAGGGAAAAAAAGGTTTAAATCCATACAATCAGGAAAGAAAAGGGTGCAATCACAATGGATCCTGCAGAAATCCAGAAGATCATTAATAACTATTTTGAGAAGTCGTACTCTAGTAAGATGGAAAACTTAGAAGAAATAGATGAATTCCTAGATACTTACAAATTCCCAACTGAATTAGGAAGTAAAAATTCTAACTAAACCAATATTAGTTAATGAAATTGAAGATAAAATTAAAAACCTACAAAGAAATAAATGCCTAGATCCTGAAAGATTTGCTGCTGAATTCTACAAGAAATGTAGTGATCTAATGCCATTAATCCTCAAACTCTTTAATGAAATCAAAAGGGAAGCAATACTCCCAAACTCATTTCTGCAAGTAAGCATTATTCTGATACCAAACCAGAAAGAGGTCTAACCATAAAAAAATTACAGGCCAGTCTCCTTATTGAACATGGATGCAAAAATCCTCAATAAGATACTGACAAACAGAATGCAGCAAGTCATCAAGAAGATTATATACCATGACAAACTAGGATTTATCCCAGGTATGCAGAGATGGTTCAACTTATACAAATCAATAAATGTAATATACTATATTAGCAGAACCAAAGGAAAAAAATCACATGACTATCTTATTAGATGCAGAAAAGACATTTGATAAAGTCCAACAACCATTCATGATAAAAAACCTATAGAAAATTAGACTGTAAGGTCTTTGTGTCAATCTGATAAAAGCCATCTATGACAAACCAACATTCAACATTATACTAAATGTTCAAAAGCTGAAAGCTTGGGATCAAGAAAAGATGGTGGATAGATAACAGCAGCTACAGAGTCTCTCCGAGATAGCCAGCTTAGATTCCAGGAATGGTGTGGCATGGGGAGTCCTACGCAGAAGGAGATATACCCTGCCAACCCAGGAACAAACTAAGCTGAGAGAAACTAATTAGAAATGCAGTTCAGGTGCTATGATTGGAACAGCTCGTCTTGGTGCCACCACTAGAACTTGCGGGTTGGACTCACTGCTGCTGCTGTGCCTGAATTGGTGCAGCTGGGATAGCCCACTAGTTTCAACTCACTGGAGACGCAAATGCTCTGAGAGCGGGAATCGGTGAACTAAATTGAGAGCAGAGCTGACAGGGAACCTTGCATCAACCTGTGGTGAGTGAGAGGAATAAAGACCTTTCCATAGACATAGAGGCTCCAACAGAGGACATTCTGGGACCAGGCAGACTGGCCAGAACAGGGTGCTGCAGTGACTTCAGTCATATATACCCCTCTCAAGTGGGATTGGTAGAGAGCACTTGACCTGGGTGACACCGTGCACTGAGGCCCAATAGGCCAGCCCAAATCAAGTCCCTGTGACTGGCAGTGCACCCTAATGCAGTGAAGCCTTCAGTAGGTTGACCTGGAGGGCAGGCCCATCATAGGCTGCCCGGGTCTGTACCTCCTAGTACACTGCAGTGGGCATGACCACCTAGTCAGCATGCTTCAGACAAACTGAAACTGACAGAGAAAGAAACTGGGCCTCCTATATATGCCTGTATGGAAGGAGCAAAGAATATGAAAAGAGGAAGCAACAAAAAAGGGTCCTCGGTCCCCAATCCTGAGAACATTGATCCAGGAAAGGTAAATGCAAAGGAAAATGAGGACAGAAAACTTGCAATATCAGGCATGGCACCAATAGACATAAAGCGATATCTTCGGGACCTCATAGACGAGTTCAAAAGTGAAGTATTTAACCAAGTAAAGCAAGATATAAATAAGAGTAATTAAAGAAATGCTAAACATCTTCCAAGAAAAAACAGATGGTAGAATGGAAGAACAAAAAAAAGGGGAGAATTATTTGATGGAGAAAGTAAAGAAAACATAGAATACATGAAGCAGGTTCAAAGAGATTACCAGGAAACTAAAAACTTAAAAGCTGGCATAACAGCTTGAAACAAACTAAGGATAGATTATCTGAACTTGAGAACAAGTTTGTAATGTGGGAACATGAAAGGAAAAACTTCTTAAAAATGACAAGGAAACAAGCAGTAACAATACAAAGGCTAGAAGATGACAAGAGGATCTGTAACTTAAGAGTAAAGAATGTGAATGAAGAAGCAGGGGTACAAACAAAGCAACTGCAAAGGCTATTCACAGAAATAATCAAGGAAAACTTCCCAAACATAGGAAAAGGAAAAGATGTTCAGATGTATGAAGCATACAGAACTCCAGCTACCTACAATCAAAACAGAACAACACCCAGGCATATAATAATCAAGATTCCAGAAATCCAGTATAAGAGCAGAATATTAAAAGCTGTCAGAGATAAGAAACAGATCACTTACAAGGGAACTCCCATCAGAATTATAGCAGACTTCTTGGGACAAGCCATCAAATCTCAAAGAGTGTGGGGCAAAATAATCTAAGCCTTGAAAGACAATAACCTCCAGCCAAGATTGATATATCCTGCACAACTGTCCCTAGAAATTAATGAAGAAACAAGATGCTTCCAAGATAAAAAGGAACTGGGGGAATTCGCAACCACCAATCCAGCTCTACAGAGAATACTGCAGGGCATTCTAAAGAGAGAGAAAAGTACCAGGGTTCCAGAAACAGTGGCAGAGAGGCCACAATCAATGGAGCAGAAAGTGAAATGAAGAGGACAAACAGACAACTAATGACAGAAAAAGAGCACAACAGAAATGAGGCAAAGAAGGTTGGATATAATTTCTAATATAGATGGTCTAGATACACTAATTTAAGGGAAAAAAATTGCAGGCAGAGTGGATCAAGAGGTAAGGTCCACCAAGAGACTCTTTATAGGAAGTATAATTAGCCTGAAGAAGATTATATGGACCAAATTCAAATATGAGAAAACGGAACTCGATGTGATAGGGAACCAGAGAGTAATAGGGGTAACTGGATCAGTATTTATGGATAGGTTGAACAGACAGGCTTTAATAAATGAAGAAATATAACTCGAAATCCAGCCCAGGAGTGAGAAAGTTCAGAAACACTTAGGTAAATAGCAGGTTGCCCCCCCCACCCCAGTACAAAACAATACAATACAATATAGTGTTGGGGAGACCAAAAAATACACAGTTCATTCTGGGGGAATAAAGAAGAAGAATAGTCTTCAAAAAAAAAAAAAACCAGCAGAAGATATAGATGATAGTGTATTAAAACCCCTATCAGGAATTAAAACCCCTATTACTCGCACCACTCTGCTTGGTTGGAACTTGTTCCATCCTCGTTTGTATACAAGCACTGGATCTGAGGGCACAGACAACTGTCCCGAAGATATCAGGACATAGCATAGTGGTCATCTTTAATTTCCTACTAACTCAATCAGGATCCTTAAATGACTTATACTGTTGTTCATGACTGATCTTAGTTAAATCTGACTTGTTTGATTGCTGCTTACTATTGACAGATTTTATTGAAAACTGCTAGGTTGCTGGTATCAAGCTGAGTATGGACAACTATACTGAAAATGACAATGATTCACCACGATATCCATTCTGATTTAATTACTACCTGTTTTTGTAGCTCTACACTATCTACAAAGTTGTATTTCTGTTAATTCTGTTATGTACTGATATGTTCAATTATACTTTATCTGATGATATAGCCAATTCTGTTGATGGTAACAAGAAACAGCACAGTGACCTGCTAGAACTCCTTATACAACAGTTTTATTTGTCTTTTTAGTTTTATGTAGCTATAGGAAAAATGTATAGTTCTATCCTGCTTTGTTCTAATACAGAAAGGTTAGAAATACATGTTAAGACTCATGCTTGCATAAAACCTATAAACAGTTTATCAAAACTGATCTTATGACACATGATGAAATGTACAAATACTTTGAAGGAAAGAAAGGGAAACTGCAGTACCCAGTTCTGATTCCAGAGTGTTATGATGTGAAATCCAGCAGTATTATTAATCTTTGTTCAGAAGGATTTTAATCTAATAAATTTTAGGTCTCAACATAAATGAAGATATGGATAAATGTGTACATGTCTAAGTGTATAGGATTGATAGCCATATTACTTAGTTTTTGTTGGATAGTTGAACAGAACTGTTTGCAGTTTTCCTAGTTGAATTCCCATTTATGTGTTCCAGTTTTGTATCTTGAACAACTATTGGTGGGGGACAATATGTATACATCAACTAGTGATTTATTACTGTTTATTTCTTTTCTTTGAAAGTATGTATTTCTGCCCGTTTTCTATTTTGTTTTGCCTTTCTTTAAATAAAAAAAGAGCTGAAAGCTTTCACTATAAAATCAGGAACAAGGAAAGGATGCCCACTATCACCACTTCTGTACAGTATATTTCTGGAAATATTGGAGTGATTAGACAAGAGAAAGAAATAAAAGGGATATGGATAGAAAAGGAAGAAGTTAAATTATCGATATTTGCAGATAACAGGATATTCTAGACAGATTACCACCACAAACTCCACCAAAAGACTCTTAGAAGTAATAACCAAATTCTGCAGTATAGCAGGATACAAAGTCAGCTCTCAAAATTTAATAGCATTCCTGTACATGAATAACAAACTAAGAAATGAATTAGGGAAGTCACACCTTCCACAATAACATCTAAAAATTGAAATATTTAAGAAGCAACCTAACAAAGGAAGTGAAAGACCTATACATTGAAACTACAGTACTGTGAAAAAGAAGATCAAAGAGAATATCAGAAAATTAAAAGATATCCCTTGTCCTTAGGTAGATAGAACAAATATAGTGCAAATGGCCATACTTCCAAAACTATTACACAAATGTAATGCAATCCAAATCAAAATATCTACAGCATTCCTCACAGAACTAGGAAAAAAACTCCTAAAATTAATTAATTAATTTTTTATTTAAAGAGAAAATAGGAAAGAAGTGTAGAAATAATACAGAACTTCAGAAAAATAAACAGAAATCACTAGTTGATAAGTTATATATTGTCATCTTAGAAATAGTTGTTCAAGTTACAAAATTAAAACATACAAAGTGATATTCAGATAATGACATTGCAAACATTTCTGCTCAGTGATCCAACAAAAACTTAGTAATAAGGTTATCAGTCCTACACACTTGTTTTTTATCTTAACGAGGGTAAGATTAAACATGACAAAACAGTTCATAAGGAAACAATGTTTTTTAATTTTTTTTATCCATACCAGGGATCAAATCCATGACTGCGTGCTTGCAAGTCAGGTGTTTATGCTTGTGAGCTAAATCCCCAGCCCCGCATAAGGAAACAATGTAAAGAAACACAGATTTCAAAACAAGTCCACTGGATATCTTCACTGTCTATCTTGTTGTCTCTAGTTTTCTTCCAAATAGTTGTCCCCATCTTCACACACATAGAATATATACTGAACATTATAGAACTAATCAGATCATTACAGGATGCTGAAGGCCTTGTAGGTCTTCAAGACCTGATTTTGGGGAAGTCAATGATGACTACCATAATGTTTCTCAGTCTCTTCATGGTATCTGTCTTTATCTTTATGTATGCTGAAATTGAACATAAGAGACTAGACTAATATCACTGAACAGTGAATGATAGTATTGCTGGGTTTTATATCATAATGCTACTGAATTAGCATCGGTTTCCTAATGTCTCTTTAGAGTATCTGTTCTTTACATCTTGTAGTATATAATCTGTTCCTATAAATTGTTTAGAAATTCTTCCCATGTGTGAATCTCTACATGTATATCTATCCTTTCTGTATTATAGGGGAAAACAGATCAAAAAGACAACAAAACAAATTCCTAGAAAAACATGAAATGAAAAAGACATATAAGACCACAATATTAGGTGATCTACAGTAGTTACTATGCTTTCTCTTGTTATTTTCAATAGAATTGTCCACATCATCAGGCAATATATAGTTAAGCATAGCATTAAATAACTATTTTTATAAAAGCACAACTTTGAAGACATTGTAGGACTTGAAAGCAGTTAATAATCAAAACTGGAATGGATATTGTTTATATCTTGTCATCTTCAGAGTAGTTGCCTCTACTCTTAGACTTGATACCAAATTCAAATAAAAACAGTCAAGGCAAAACAGCGGTCTAACAAACCAGCTTCAAATAAGATCAGTCATAGTAAGACAATGTAAGTAACACAGGGTTTCAGTTTAAGTTAATAGGAAATTAAGGATAGTTAATGTGGTATAACCTGCTATTTTTTTAAAATTTTAAGAAGAAAAAAGAAAAAAAAAACGGAAAAAGGGTACAAGTGATACAGAATTTCAGAAAAAACAAACAGTAGGAAATCACTAGTTAATATTGTCATCTTAGAAATAGTTGTTTAAGTTAAAAAATTAAAGCATATAGAGGGGACTTTCAAACAGTGAGACTGCAAACAGTTTTGTTCAATGATCCAACAAAACTCCATAATATGGTTATCTATCTTATACACTTAAATATATATGCAGTTATAACCTTTAGAGCACTTTCTTTTCCTTTCTTTTGTACAATGACAATTACACATTTTGGATTTTATTACTCCCACAGTTCTTATTACTTTTTTTTTTTGAAGAAAGTAAAATCAAATGTGACATAACAGGGCAGAGTCAGTCAGATCAAAAGGATGGACATAATACATAATGTAAAAACAAAATACACAGTGATCAACAATGGTTACCATAATGTCTCTTGTTATCTTAAAAAGAATTGCCTGTATCATCAGTTATATAAAATTGAACAAAAGGGTAAAGAACAAGACCAATAAAACCAAAACATTGGAGATATTACAGGACTTCAAAAGAAGATAATAGTCAATCAGAATGGGCGTCATAATGAATCTTATTGTCTTCACAGTTTTGCCTATACTTTCGAACTTGTACTATCAAGCATAACAGAATAGAGGAAAATCAGTCAAAACAAGATGGTGAGAGCAATAGAGGGTTTCAAATCAAGTTAATAGGAAATCAATGTGGGTTACTATAATATATCCTGCTATTTTTTATTTATTTTTCCCTTAATTAAAAGGATAAAAATGAAAAAGTAGATAATAAAAAGGAGATTGAGATAAAAAAGAGGGCATAACAACAAAACAGTGCAGGTCAAAACATAGCCATTTAAGCAAAATAGTGTTTCAGCACAAGATAATCTCGACATAAAAGTAGTTATCATAGTGTCTCTTTCCTTAAAATCTTTGGGTACAACTTCATATACTGTAGCAGCTTCAAACATATCAAGATAATGTAAAACCATTCAAGAGAGTGACAGTATTACAGGGTATGTAGAATCAACTAACAGAAAATGAACAATGGTTTCTGTATAATCTTGTCTAAAAAAGTTTTTGTTTATATTATCACATACAATAAGATCCAATAAGATACAACAGGTTAAAACCGATGGAGACAGAAGAACAAAAGTTTGATGGGACTTCAAAACAAGAGGATATTAAATCAGTACTACCTATTATGATGTCTTGTTTTCTCCAAAATGGCTGTTCCTACTGTCCAGCCTTCTCTGCCTCATTTCTGCTGAGCTCTTTTTCTGTTATTAGTTGTCAGGTTGTCTTCTTCATTTTGCTTTCTGCTCCATTCATTGTGGCCTCTCTGCCACTGTTTCTGGAATCTTGGTCTTTTTCATTTTTAGAATATCCCGCAGTAACCTCTGTAGAGTTGAATTGGTGGTTGCAAATTCCCCTAGTTCCTCTTTATCCTGGAAGCACCTTGTTTTTCCATCAATCTCTAGGGACAGTTGTGCAGGATATGTCAATCTTGGCTGGAGGTTATTATCTTTCAAAGCTTGAATTATTTCCCCCCATGCTCTTCGTGATTTGATAGTTTGTGCTGAGAAATCTGCTGTAATTCTGATGGGTGTTCCCTTGTAAGTGATCTCTTTCTTGTCTCTGATGGCTTTTAATATTCTGTTCTTATATTGGATTTCTGGAATTTTGATTATTATATGCCTGGGTGTAGCTGTTTGGGTTGTAGGTGGCTGGGGTCCTGTATGCCTCATACATCTGAGAATCTTTACCTTTTGCTAAATTAGGGAAATTCTCCTGGATTATTTCTGTGAATAGCTTTTGTAGTTCATTTGTTTGAGTCCCTACTTCTTCTTTTATGTTCTTAATTCTTAAGTTATAGATCCTCTTATCATCTTCTAGCCTTTGTATTATTGCTATTTGTTTCCTTGTTATTTTTAAGAAGTTTTTCATTTCATGCTCCCACCTTACAAATATGTCCTCCGGTTCAGATAATCTATCCTTAGTTTCTTTCAAGCTGTTATGCCAGCTTTCAATAGAGTTTTTAGTTTCCTGGTAATCTCTTTGAACCTGCTTCACATATTCTATGTTTTCTCTATTTTCTCCATCAAACAATTTTCCCCTTTTTTTCTGTTCTTCCATTCCACCATCTGTTTTTTCTTGGGCGGTGCTTAGCATTTCTCTAACTATTCTACTTATTTCTTGCTTTATTTCATTAAATACTTCATTTTTTAATTCATGTATGAGGCTCCGGAGATACCGCTTTATGTCTGTTGGTGCCATGTCCAATATTGCATGTTTTCTGTCTTCATTCTCTTTTGCATTTCCCTTTCCTGGATCAGTGTTCTCTCTCTTTGTCTGTTACAGTTTGTTTGAATCCGCCAGCTAGGTGTTCCTGCCCACTGCAGTGTATTAGGGAGACACAGACCTGGGCAGCCTCTGCCAGGCCCTGCCCTTCCAGGTCAATCTAGTGAAGGCTTCACTGCGAGGGTGCACTGCCAGGCACAGGGACCTGATTTGGGCTAACCTACTGGTTCTTAGTCCGCAGTGTCACCAGGCCAAGTGCTCCCCACCAATCCCGCTTGAGAGGGGAATATGCGACTAAAGTCACTGCAGAGCCCTGTTCCGGCTAGTCTGCCTGGTCCCAGAATGTCGTCTGTTAGAGTCTCCTAATTTATGAAAGGGTCTCCATTTCTCTCACTCACTGCAGGTCGATGCAGGGCTCCCTGCCAGTTCCGCTCTCAACACCGTTTGGTTCGCCGATTCCCGCTCTCAGAGCTTTCGCGAGTCTTTCTCCCTGCTGTGCCGACTGGGACACAGCAGCGGCAGCAGGAAATTCAAATTGTGGCTTCCAATGGTGCGGGATCCAGCTTCCGCACTGAGATTTTATCTGTTCCTGTTATAGCATCAGGATTGCATTTCCAGTTGGTTTCTCTCAGGTTAGTTCGTTCCTGGGTCGGCAGGGTACATCTCCCCTCGCTTAGGACTCCTCACATGGCACCACTCCTGGATTCTAAGCTGGTAATCTCAGAGAGCCTCCGTGGCTGCTGTTATTTGTCCACCATGTTCTCCCAGAAGTTCCTAACCTGCTATTTTTGGGTTAGCTGTCTGTGCCCTCAAATCTACTATGAGTAGACAAACCAGAACAAAATATAATCAAACTAAACAGCAATAAGACTACTGTGACTTTTAAATCCTGATACACTATTAACAATGTCCTCTGTCTTCCTTTTTAAGACAGTTCCTTCCTTTTCCCTTTCTCAGGGTGCTTTGTATATTTTGGGTCCCGCTAGCTCCTTTAGTTTTTAGATAAGGGGGCCAGCCTGTTATCTATCTGAGTGTTGCTGAACCTTTTTACCCCTGTGCTTGATCTTGAGCTGTACTCCTTTACTTGCTAAAGTCACAAGGGTTTCCTTCCTTCCAGCTGTGCAATTCTGCCCTGCACAAAAGTGTCATAGCTTTCCAGTCTATCTGCAGCTGCTGGATGAGTTGTCCCTATTTCTCTCTGGTTTCCTGTCACATATAGCATTGTTTTCTCATCTTTGACTCTCAGTTTATTAATCATCTTTCAGGTTGAGTGTATTTCCTATTTAGAGCATCTCAATGGATCCTGCTTCCTAATCTACTCTGCCTGTGTTTCTTTTTTGTTAGGGTATCAAGGCTATCTATATTAAAGATTATTGCTTACCTTCTCTGCCTCATCTGTACTATTCTATTCTTCTGCTATTATTTGTCCACTTTACTCCTCATTCCACTGTCTGCCCTGTTCATTGAGGCCTCTCTGCTACTGTTGCTGGAATCCTGGTATTTTGTCCTCTCTCTCTATAGAATGTCCTTCAGTAATTTTTGTATGGTTGGGTTGGTGACCATGAACTCCCACAGTTCCTCCTTGTTTTGGAAATATCTTGTTTCTCCCTTAATTTTGAGAGAGAGTTTTCCCGGGTACATCAGTCTTGGTTGGAGGTTATTTTCTTTCAGTGCTTGGACTATTTCCCCCCAGGCTCTTCTCAGTTTGAGAGTTTGTGTTGCTAAGTCTGTCATTATTTTGATAATTTTTCCTTTGTAGGTAATCTGCTTCTTTTCTCTGGCTGCTTTTAATATTCTGTTCTTGTGGATTTCTGGGATCTTGATTATTATATGTTTTGGTTGTAGGTGGCTGGAGTTCTGTATGCCTCATTTAACTGGATATCATTTCTTTTTCCTATGCTTAGGAAGTTTTCCTTAATTATATTTGTGAATAGTCTTTGTAATTCATTGTGCTTACTCCTGCTTCTTTGCTCATGTTTTTTATTCTTAAGTTTTAAATCCTCTTGTTGTCTTCTAGCCTTTGAATTGTTTCTTCCTGGTTCCTTATTATTTTTAAGAGATCTTTTCTTTCATGATCACACATCATAAATCTGTCTTCAAGTTTCAAAAGGCTAACTTTAGTTTCTGTCAAGGCATTTTTCCAGCTTTCAATGGAGTTTTTAATTCCCTGGTAATCTCTTTGGATCTGTTTCATGTATTCTAGATTTTGTTTATATTCTTTATCAAAGGTTTCTCTTCCTTTTCTGGGTTCCTCTGTTCTTCCATCTGTGTTCTCTTGGGAGGGTTCTTATCATTTCTTTAATTAATCTTTTTATATCTTGCCTCACTTGGATCAGAAGTACAGTTTTAAATTCATCTGTGAGGTCTTGAAGGTATGTCTTTATGTCTGCTGATGCTGTGTCTAATATTGCATGATTGCTGCACTGGTTCTCTTCTGTACTTACCTCTTCTGGGCTTATTTTCCCAGGGTCAGTGGCTGGAGGAGTTTTTTTTAATTTCTGTCTTGTCATGTTTCTGGTTTCTTTCAGACAGGTGTGTCCTGTGAGTCTCTGGCCCTCTCCATGTTGCTTAGGGTCTTTCCAAAGCATGCTGACTGGGGTTTTGCTGCCCTCCCAAATTTGCTGTAATCTGAGGTACACACAGGGATGCAGGGATGGTGCAGGCTATCCTCGAGCCTCTGAGCCAGTTGACCCACAAGTTCCTTTAGCAACTTAGGCTGTACCTTGTGGATATCACAGTGTTGTGACAGTTTTGTCCCTGGATACTGGGTCCCAACCAGAGACATAGCTCACCCCCACATATCCCACCAGTCCTCTCTGCACCTGGGGTGGCCGACTGATTCCACCATGGTGCCAGGCTCTGCCCAGCTCCAAGATGTCCTCCAGCCAGCAACAGCAGCCATGGGACCCAATCCCCAGCACTACTGGGAATCAATGCAGTTCTCCATCTTGACTCCAGTCCACACTGCACTGTGTCCCACCAAGGCCTGGGACTCAACAATTCCTGTTATCGGCAGCCATAGCTTCAGCTTGACCTTGAATTGCCTGACTCCACGGTGTTCCCAGCACAGTGCGGACCAGTCTCAGTGAGCGCATAGGGTTCCAGCATTTTTCCTTCCTCCGCAAATGTAGATTCTAGCTTGATGTGGTTTTTCCACTGCTAGATCAGCATCCTGCCTCTTCAGAAAACTGCGTGGCACCTGGCTTTGGTGCCCAGGTGCCCAGGCCCAGAAAACTCCGTGGCCTCCTCCAGCCTGGCCAGGTGGCTCCAGCTGCTCCACAGGGCCCCAGGACCCAATTTCTAGTACTCACCGAGAGCCAATAAAGCTCTCTACCTTGGCTCCACTCCACAATGCGCCGCGTCCTCCCACCAAGGGTCCAGGATTCATTGACTCTTGTAATCGGCAGCCGTGGCTTCAGCACGACTTTGGATCTTCTGACTCTAGGGCGTGCCCAGCACAGCGTGGAACGGTTCTCAGTGAGCGTGTCAGGCTTCAACCTTCCACCCGCGCTTTTCCTTCCTCTTCCTAATTTTATTTTTCCCTTTGGTTTCCTCCTAGGTTAATAAAAATCATTCTCCAATCGTTTGGCCCTCTCCATGTTGTGAAATTCTAGCATCTGAGCTGTTTTCTCCACAAAGGTTCTCTGTCCAGCTTCCTAGCAAGCCGCCATTTTCCCCCCTAAATTTTATTTATTTATTTATTTTTTGGTACTGGAGATTGAACTCATGACTGCATGTTTGCAAGGCGGGCACTTATGCTGCTGAGCTAAATCCCCAGGCCCACTCCTAAAATTTATATGGAACCAGGAGACCTAGAATAGCAAAAGCAATTCTGGGCAACAAAGGCAAGTCAGGGGGCATCACAATCTCAATTCAAAGTCATATTACAAAGCTATTGCAATAAAATAGTATGGTGTTGGCAAAAATCCCCAGCACCCAAGGATCAGTGGAACATAACAGAAAGTGCAGAAACAACTTTGAGCACACTCAGCTACCATATCTTTGACAGAAGTGCCAAACACCTTCACTGGAAGAAAGATAGCTTCTTTAATAAATGGTCCTGGAAAAACTGGCTTTCTACATGTTGAGGATTAAACCTAGACCCATATCTTGCATTATGCACTAAACTAAAACTGAGATAGGTAAATATCTAAATATTAAAACAGAAACAATCTTGCTGGAAGATAAAATTGGTAAAACTCTTGAAGACACAGATGTAGGCAAACACTTTATGAATAAAACCCCAAATGCACAGGAAATATTACCAGGAACAACTGGGATCACATAATATTAAAAAGCTTTTGCACAACAAAAGAAAGCCCCCAACAGAGTGAATAGACAATCCACAAAGTGGGAAAAATGTTTTCCAGCTGTTCTTCAAAAGGCTATCTAGAATATATAAAGAACTAAAAAAAAATTATACTCCACAAATGTAAAAACCCAACCTCAAATGGACATCTGAAATGAATACACGTATCAGATGAAGTACAAACAGCAAATTAATATATGAAAAAATATTTAACACCACTGCTCATTTGAGAGATACAAATTAAAACATTGCTGTGGGGGCTGAGGATTTAGCTCAGCAGCAGAAGTTCCTGCCTTGCAAGTGCAGTAGTGAGTTTGATCCCAGGTACCAAAAAACCCAAACAAAAAAACACAATGCTGAGATCCCATTTCACTCCTATAAGGATGAAAATCAGCAGGAAAGCAACCAATAACAAAAGGTGGTAAGGCTCTGGGGGAAAAGGAATGCTTCTTCACTATTGATGGGAGTTTAAATAGGTACAATCACCAAGGAAATCAGTATGGAGATTCCTCAAAAAACTAGCACTAGAGGTTCTATTTGACCCAGCTATTGCCCTTCTTGAAAGAGTTACAGTACAAGCATCATACCACAGAGATATTATAGCAGCACAGTTTGCAGTAGCTAAATCTTGGAAACAGTCTAGATCCCCATCAACTGATGAATGAATAAAGAAAATGTGGTTTTTGTATACAATGCAGTGCCAGTGCCATAAAGTAGTACACCTGAGACATTTTTAGGTAAATGGATGCACCTTGATACCATATTTCTACTTTCTTTTTTTTTTTTTTTTATGGGTACCAGGGATCAAACCCATAACCCTGTACTTGCCAGGCAGATGCTTATGCCACTGAGCTAAATCTCCAACCCCTGATACCATATTTCTAAGGGAAATAAATTGGATATATGTGTCTAAATACTGCATATTTTCTTTTGTGTGAGACATCAAAAAACATCAAAATGGGGCCAAAATGAGTGATAGATGTTGGGAAGTGGGAAGAAAATGTTCACATGAGAAGAGGTACAAAAAGGGGGAGGGATACGGGAAGGAAGGGCAAAGGGAAAAAAAAATTTAAAAAATGGAACCAGAGCTTTTGTAAATAGGGGAAGAAGGGTTGAAGGGAGGAAAGGGAAATAAGTAATAAAAGAAGAATCAAGACATATTAAGTACAGGTACAGATTCCCTATGATGAATGTGATTATTATTCATATCAGAAGTATGAATAAATTGGCCTTGGTGGTGCATGCCTGTAAACCCGGCACTCAGGAGGCTGAGGCAGGAGGCTTGCTGTGAGTTTTGAGGCCAGGCTCTGCTTCGTAGTAAGTTAAGGGCCAACCTGAATTGCATAGTGAGACTCTGTCTCAAAAAAAAGTATGAATAAAATTAATTTTTATTTTTATTTTTGATGTTGGGGATTGAACTCATGACCTCATGCTTGCCAGGCAGGCACTTACACTGCTGAGCTAAACCCCTGGCTAAAATCATTTTTTAAAAAAGAAAACAACTTCCAACCCAGACTGAAATATTCTGCAAAACTGTCTTTCAAAATTAGGCTGTACCTTGTGGATATCACAGTGTTGTGACAGTTTTGTCCCCCTGTGTAGTTTTTAAATTGATATTGGGATTGATTTTTGATGAAAGAAGAGTCGTGACACGAGAGGGCTGACAACTTTTTTATTTTAGGAGTGTTTTGTTTTACATATTTAATGAGAATAAAGGCTTTTTTTTTTTCAGTTCCTGGCACCACACACACACACACACACACACACACACACACACACACACACACACAGAGGCTTTTTTTAAAAAGGAATTTTACAGATAGTTTATGAAATGTATATGTTTTACTTGAGCTGATAACATTGGGAGCAGCACAGAAAATTGCACCCACATTTTGTAACTTAAAGGCTATGGCCTCTCCTTAAATTATGTTATGATTTGGCTTTAGTGTTTTTAGTTGACTCATCAGGACAGCTCACATTTATAACTTAGATGTAAAATCCTCTATGTTTTTAGTGCTAACTCCCATGAGATGATCTCAGAAAAATAAAACAAGCATCTAACAATATGCCATGTACAAGAAATAAATTTAATTGAAAAAGAAATTCATAGTCTAAAAATCAGGGAATGAGATCAGGCATGTTGGCACATGCCTATAATCCCAGCACTTGGGAGCCTGAGGCAGGAGGATTAAGGTGAATTTGAGACTAGCTTGAGCTACATAGTGAGTTCAAAGCCAGTCTGAACAACAAGGCAATACCCTGCCTCAAAAACAAAAATAAATACATAATCAAAGGCTCGAAGACAAAAATCCGTGTAATAGGAACCAACAAGCAGGAATGTCTATCTTATTCCAAACAAACTGGACTTCAAGCTAAAACTGATCAGAAGAGGCAACGAAGATCACTATATATTAATTAAAGGAACAATTCAACAGGATGAGATAACAGTTATATGTGCATGCAGTACCAGCACACTCACTCTCATGAACACTACCGGAAATAAGATGCCATATAAAAACAATTATAATGGAGACCCTTAGTACCTCACTGCCACAAATAAACAGATGAACTAGACAAAAAAGTGAAAAGAAATACCTGATTTGAGCCAAATCCTTATATGAACTTAATAGAGATCCATAGAATCTTCCACCCAAGAACAGAATGCACATTCTTATTATCTGTATATGGAACTTTGTCCGAAATAGATCATATACTAGCCCATAACTCATGTTGACACAAATACAAAAGAACTGATAATATCCCACCTATATTATCACATCATAGTACAATGAAACTAGCAATCAGTGGCAAAAGAGACCACAGAAATAACTGGCCCTGGTACATACACCTGTAATCCTAGTATTTGGGACACTGAGACAGGATCCGAATGAGTTTGAGGCCAGCCTCGGCTACATAATATGTATGGTGGTTTATGCCTGTAATCCCAGTACTCAGAAGGTTGAGGCAGCGGGATCTCTTTGAGTTCAAGGCCAGTCTGAAGTACATAAACAAGTTCAAGGCTCACCTGCACTACATAGTAGGGAAAAAAAAAAAAGCACTGAAGTGAATAGATACTTCTCAAATACATGAAAAATGTTAACATATGTAGTTATTCAAGAAATGCAATTTAAAACATTGCATGTTCCATCTTACTCCAAAAAATGACTATTATCAAGAAATCACATTTAAATGCTGGCAAAACTGTGGGAAACAGCTGCATTGTTGGTGGAGATGGAAACTAGTACAACCACTATGAAAATCATACAGTATGGAGATTCCTCAAAAAACTAAAATTAGAACTTCCATTTGACTCCACTATTGCCCTTTTAGGTGTCTTTGCAAGAGTTAAAGACATTACATTACAGTGACATATGTATACCTACGGCTATAGCAGCACAATGTATCATAGCTACATTTTGGAAGTGGCCTATGTGTCCATCAACATGTGAATGAATAAAGAAAATGTACTATTTATATACAGTGGAATACTATTCTTACATTGAAGAGAAACTCAAATGATTTGTAGGAAAGTGAATACATCTTGAGACCATAATGTTATGAGAAACTCAAAATATAATTAAGAGCAAAATAAAAGATAAGTAATAGGAAATAGATCTTTTGCAAAAGAGAAGGGACTAAAAGATGGGGGGAAAGAGGATGATAAAAGGAATTAAGGTGTGCTATGTATATGTACCAATTCTCCACAATAAATCATTATGAAGTATAAACATGTCCTAATAGAAATTAAACATTTGTTTAAAAGTATCACCACAGATAAAAGGTAATCATATAAGAGTCAATTCAAGAAGATATAAAAGCCTATGAATCTGATAACAGTTCAATATAGATGAAGCAACAATGAACTAATTTAAGGAAAGCAAAATCCACGTGTGTACTAAGATTTTAACATCCTCTCAACAAGTGATCCAACCAGACATTTAATGAAGAAAATGTGAACACTCTTCCTACTTTGTATCACTGATTCTTAACCATAAGTGTGCATCAGAGTCACCTGGAAAGTTTGTTAAAGGGCAGAGTGGAGCCCCATTCCATTGTGTCTGAAACTGTAGCTAGGGTGGGGCAGAGGTCTTACAAATGAGTGCCTGCGTTTTTCTGCTGTGTAAGGTTCTCCCTGAGAACCTCTGCTTATAATGAAGTCCACTGCTTCTCAGGACCCAGGGAACTGCTCCAGTGAAAACAGTTGCTAAGTGGGTGTGAGGTGGAGCCTTGAGCAGGTTTTCTGGCTGAGGGTCAAACTAGGGAGACCAGGATTTGATACTTGACTGTAGTCTGTTTTTCTTTTGTAATTCTCCATGCCTCATCTTGGTTGTTGAAACCTTTAAAGGCAGTGTTTATAAGCTCCTTTTGTGGTGTTCGTGGTCCATTTTCTCATTTTTGGAGCTTTTTGCAGATGTCTAGATAAGATTGGGAAATAAAGTGGGGATGTAGAAGAATTATACCTCCAGGAGAGTTAGGGTTGGTGTTTGTATATTTAATCATGGCCTCTGAAAGGCAGTTCACAAAGAGACTGGATTTTCATCCGTCTCCTTGGTGACTTCTCTGAGGTGCTCATAGTGGACCTGTTTACTATTTCTTCCCCATTCCTGCCAGGAGGGAAATGATCATATGATCACAATCTGTCCTACTAGAGTCACCAAGTTGATAGGTACAGTTGGGGTTTAGAGGTGGAGCTCATCAGCAGGGTTTTCAGCCACCTGGCAAATAGGCTCCCTTTCGTCAACAGTAAGAGTGCACCAGAGGATGAGTTAAACATCTCCCCAGGTGCGGGCATACATTTGGGTGAGTAGGAGGAATTCTTTCCCGGATTTTTGGAATTTTCTGAGAAGGACTCCATTCTTCTTGGAAATGTTCTGGACCAGTAATTGAAAAAGAAAGGTGAAGACCAATGGGCCCCTCAAAGCCTGCTACCTCATAGAGGGGCAAGGGTAGGGTAGGATGAGCAGCAGGCTGGGGAGGTGTCCAGTGAGAAGAAAGAGTGTGAGAACATGTCAAGGGAGGAGCAAAGGGTGGACTTGAGGAGGGGGCTGGTGTGCCGACGGATCCTGAAGAGAGGGAGCACTAGAGCAGAGAGGGGCTGTTGGCTGGGAAGGTTGTGGGCCTGGTTGAGGTAGTAGAAGAGGGAGGCGATAGGACAAGGTCATCAGGAGGATGGAGTTTGTGAATAGATGAGGGCAGAGAGGGTGCAGGTGTGATATTGCTAGGTCAGGCATGGGGACAGGAGTTTTGTAGGAGTAGGCATTTGGGCATAAAGAGTTCGGAAGACAGAGTAGAACAGAGGGAAGGTTGCTCACAGAGGGTAAGAGGTTTGGATATAGGAAACTACTATTTGCCATTTTCCGGAAGAAGTAATCAAGGTGTTGGAGAATTTGGAAATCAATAGTTCCCTCAGCTGACCAGTGTGACCATTATTGAGTCTGTACTGGGGTCACACCGAAGTGAAAAGAAAGATCAATTTTGGGGGGTTTATTCTGTTCCTTTAATTCCAATCTGTAAAGATCATACAAGAGACATCTGACAAAGGGTCTCCTGAGTTTTTGAGAGAAAATTCCCATCATGGGGGCAGGGAGATGTAAGAAAGGCAGCTGGGGTTGGGAGACAAGTTGCTGGCAAGTCTCCCTGCAGTCAGCCTCCCAGATCCAGATGAGAGTTCCTGCACGGTGAAAGGAACTGCTCCCACTAGTCAGGTGCAGGAGGTCTCCCTTTTTGTGGCACCCTCAAATAGAGAACAGGAAGGAAAGAAAAAGAGGAAGGAAAAAGGGGGACAGTGGACCTGTTTTCTCTGGGCACCAAGAGAAAGTTGATCGGCCAGAATCTGACCCTCACAGGGGTGACCTTGGATTAGCAGCCTGGTGGATGTCAGGTTTGAGGTCTGGCAGGATGGTAGCTGGACTGGAGTTCATAAAAGGGGGAGGTTTGGGGACAGGAAGGGAGAGTTGGTTATCCAGTCAGGTTTCAAAAGTTGCCTCTGGACATTTTAAGGGCTTAGCCAGAGCCTCAAAGTCTGTTCATAGAGGCCAGGAGAGCCATATAACCAACTCTTCGGGGAGGAGAAACGGTGGGAAACGGGAGGCTCAGCTGCTGCCACCTGTTGCTTCCTAGGTTGCAAAAGAGCCCCTGCTCTTGGCTCCCACTCCCAGTTTTGGCACTAGATGAGCAGGAAAGGAGGGATATAACCTACAATCCAAGCAGGTTTATTGCCAAAGTGGAGAGAGACCAGTCTGCTCAAGCAGAACTAAGAAGGTGTCTCTTACAGGCTGAGGCATTTTTAAATAGCATTCTTTGGTGGGTTTGTGGCTTGCGGATGCACTCTCTGTGACCTCTGTAATCTGCTGACGTGTCCTCCAGGGACTGCTTGTGGCCTGCTCGCATGTCCTCTGTGACCCACAGCTATGTCCTTGGGGGACTGTTTGTGACCTAAGTAAGATGAAACTTACATTTCTGTAAGATGGCAGCTGGGCTCCTTCCAGCTGGTGGTGTCTGGGCTGTGTCACTAGAGGTCCCTGCCCAGAAAGAAGGCCTGGCCCATGCTCAAAGCCAGGTTCTTCAGCTGAGGATGTCCCCAACGAGGAATGACCACTGAAGGCTGGTGCAGTGGTGCCACAGCTGGGCACAGTATACGTTCTGCTCGGGGCACAGCTACAGGCTGGGGAGTGACAGATTCTCTTCTGAAAGCTTCAGATGTCTCAGTTGTGGGCAGTGAGCTCAGTTGTGAGGGGGAAGGGAGGAGCACGTGTGTCCTGTTTAACATGACTTGGTTCAAAACGCATTGACAGGGTGCCTTGCTCCACGATGCATATGCTGGAAATGGAGATTTACGTCAAGAGAGACTCTGGAGTAAGCTCAGGGCTCTATGTTTAACTGCATTTTGTGGTGTAGTACCTAAATGGCAACTTGGGTACATGATTCTTTTTTGTTTTTAACTGTAAATTTTATTAGGTTTAAATATAGATCAATAGGTCTGAAGAAATTTAACAGAATGGAAATGTAAATAAGCAAATTAAATATTGGATTTCAAGACTCCATAGGAGAAACAGCATGTAAAAGTTATCATTGATCTCTGTAAAATATCGATTATATGTTTGAATGATAAGATATGGGTGTCTTCTTGGTGTTTCTCTGGCAGCTACAGCCACAGCCGTAGCCACAGCAGCAGCAGGGAGCTGAGCAGGCGGCAGCGGGGCTCGGTGGAGAGCAGCAGGTGCCAGAGTAGTGGCAGCGTTTCCTTCCCTCACCCAGGCTCCAGTGAGCCACGCCCGCAGCCGCCTGTCCTAGCCACTGGGGTCTCAGAGCTGACCTGCCTCAAGGCTCCTTGACCTACTGGCCGGCTCAGCTCCACCCCACTGCCTGATGGCATGGTGGCTGCCTCTATGATGACGTTTAAGCCCCAAACTCGGACCTCGACCTTGAGGGACTCAAAAAGCAGGCAGAGCTTCTTCAGTGAGTGAGAGGACAAGGGCTGCTGTCCCAGGAATATTAGAAGGTCGCGAAAATTCTGTTAATATATGAAGGAAGAGAGTGGTGCAAAGTAGAAGATACAATCAGAGTTCTCCAGTGTCTTAAGCCTGTGCATGCAGAATATCTTGAAAAATTAAAGCTAGGTTGTTCCTCACAAATGGAAATTCCAGTGCCCCTTCCAGATAAAACCACCTTTTTCCAGGCTTCCACACACAGCCCTGGGCTGCCGTCCAGTGTGAGACAGCCAGAAGCAGGACCTTCCCACCGTGCATTGTCTCCATCTCGGGAGAGGCTTCCGCACTGTGTTGGCAAACATCTGAATGATGCTGGCAAACTGAATTTGCCATGCAGAGATTTCAAACAGTTGGCATGTTTTTCAGGTGCTTTCAAATCTTCTGTTAAGTAGTGTAAGCTGTTTGACTATGCCAAAGCCATGTGGAACTTTTTTAAATGCCTTACTGTGCCCCGCTCCCAGTGTTACTTTGGTTGTCATTTCACACCATTTTCAGGTGTTTTGTCCATACCAGCAGTGGTGCTTATTAGATCAAATTACTTAATGGGTATATTCCCCCTAAATGTTTCTCATTTGCAGCATTAACTTATTCAACGAATCTATAGTTGGAATTAATTAAAATGTTTTTGGTGTATAAAAAAAGAATAACAAGACAGGTATATTGGGGTAAATACATTATTAAAATTAACTTATGTTTCTTTTTGTCTTTCTAGTAAGGCACAGCATTGGGTTAAGAGGAAGCAAAATTGATAGGATACAATGAAAATAGTGCTTGGAGGAAAATTTGCAGCCTAAAATACTTGCATTAGGAAGGAAGAAAGTTTGAAAATTAATGATCAAAATGTTTTAAAAAAGCAAATGATCCTGGCTTCAATTTCCAACACTGCAAAAAAATTCATAAATGAATAGGCACAAACTAGCAAAACAGTATTACCCTGATACTAAACCTAATAAACATCACAAGAAAGGAAAGTTACAAACCAATGAATGTCATAAATATTGAGGTAAAAATCTTCAATAAAATACTAGCAAATAAAGTCCGATAGCATATTAAAAGAATTATACAACATGACCAAGTGGGATGTATCCCAAACATGCAAAGGTGATCCCACATGGAAAATCAACCAGTGTAATACACTACACTAGTAAAATAGAAACACATTACATGATTGTCTTAAATGATGTAGAAAAAAGCCTTGGATGTAGAAGAGGGCCTTTCATGATAAAAAGCACTCAGAAAAGTAGTAATGGAAGAGAACTTCTTAACATAATAAAAGCCATTATTAAAATATCATAGTGGTGAAGAACTGCAATCTTCAACAAGAATGAAAGCCCAATTTCAACCCTCTAACTTTTGATAAGATACAGGTCACCCGAAGTTGCTAGTGCTCCAAGCAGCTTTCCAGAAACAAAAGAAAGTCTTCTAGAACAGGAGATGTAATCATATGGAATCTCAAATTATCTCTAAAAATTATACCATACAGTATAATGCCCAGAACTCAATAAAAAATGGCCAGATGAGGAAATAGTGCAGTATATACAAACTTCAAGAGAAATGAAAAGGGAAAAGTTTCAAAGGACATTTAGACAGTAGAGAGATTAGACATGGACTTGAGGATAACTACTTACTGTGTTTGAAGAAACAAATGGTAGGGTTGAGAGTTCACCAGAAAACTGAAAAGGATTATTTTTGAGGGGGTACCAGGAATTGAACTCAGGCCCTCATGCTTGCCAGGCAGGCACTGTGCCACTGAGCTAAATCCCTGACCCTGAAAAGGATTTTTAAAGACTATTTGGAAGGAAATTTTAATATGGAAACTTACAAAACCTAAAGTTGATAAATCAATGGATGAATTTAACAGCTGAAAAAAAAACCAGGTGAAAAAAATTCCACGGGATATACGAAGAAACAGTGGAAAATACAGAAAACAGCGGAAGAGTCACTTGATGTTGGGGGTCAGGCTCTGTGAGGGGTAAGTTGCTGACCACAGTGCTCTCTCACTGTGTTGGAAAAGTTCTTATTCACAGTCTCTGAAAGCAAGATAAGACCACACAGCTGAGGATATTTTCTCTTAGTCCTTATTCCAGGGCAGTAACTGCCAACCTAAGAAATAAGACAGTTCTCTCAAATAACAAGATTTACTACTTTGAATGTCCTTGTTTTAATTCCTCAAGGACTGCTCATTTTCCCATGCCTTTTGCTTCTGATGTGCCATGCACTTCCTTGCACTCCCCTGATTTGTTAAGGACCCAGATAGTCTAGAGAAGTCTTTGTGTTAGCTCCAAGAGAGTTCTGACCTTTCTGGACTCCCCTCAAACCATATCACATTGTGTCTTTATTTAATTCTTTCCTGTATGTTCATCTCTAAGATTGGGAGCTTGGCTAGCTCCTGATAATTTGAGTATAGACAGAAGTCTAACAAGTATCTGTTAGTATCTGACATGACTGCAGCAAATTACCCTTAAACACAGAGGCTTCAAAGAGCAAACACCTATTTGAATTCTGGAAGCTGGAAGTCCATCCCAAGTGTCACTGCGCTAAGATCAAGGTATGTGCCAGGCCCTACAGGAGAAGCCATCCCTTGCTTCTCCCAGCTTCTGGTAGATGCTGGTGTCCTTTTCCTGTGGTTGTATTATGCCAAATCTCCATCTCCATTTTTCACATTCCTCTGTTTTCTGTGTATTCAATTGCTGTCTTACAAGAACAGCTGGAATAGGGTTAAGGGCTCATTTGTATAATCCAGGAAAATCTTCTCCCTTCTAGATCTATGATGTAATTGTACCTTTCTTTATGGGGCTGGAAATTTTGGGGTGGTCCTGGTTCTGACAGTTACAATATATATATATATATATATATATATATAATTAGTGCTCCTTATAGAAGGAAAAGTGGGGCATAAGAAATATTTGGAAAGATGATAGCTAACATTCTCCAAAACTGGTTTAACCAAAAAAAGAAAGAATAAATACAGAATCATCATCATCATCACCAACAGCAAAATCCTATTATTTGATCCATAGTTTTGATAATCTCTAAGAATTCCAGGTAGGATAAGAACAAAGTATCAAAGTATTACTGCTGAAAAGAAAACAGAATTGAAAACACCCAAATAAAAACTATAAAACCTTTATGAAAGCAAAAAGAATTCTGAACATTGACCTCTCAAGGAAAACCTAAAGGCAATGAAATATCTTCAGGGTATAAAATACATGTGGACATAGATACATACATGTTTTTGAAAATTAAAATGAATGAAGGCAACTAGGTGTGATGGCACCTGCCTGTAATATTGGCTATTTTGGAAGGAAAATCAATTGTTTGAGACTACCCTGGACAATTTAGGAAGACTCTGTCTTAGAAAAAAAAATTTTTTTTTGGTACCAGGGATTGAACTCATGACCTCGAGTTTGCCAAGCAGGTACCTACACTGCTGAGCTAAACCCCGGCCCAGAAAAAAGATTTTTAAGTGGACTGGGGGTGAAGCTTACAGGTAGGGACCTTACCTAATATTTGGGAGTGATGATATTTTCAGACAATCTAAAAAATGGGGAAATTTTCTCCAAGTTTTTCATCATATTATAGAAGCAGAGATCTAGACATGAGTTCAGATGGAAGCTTAGAGCCAGTTGTCATGGAGAGGGAGGAAGTGATGAAGGGCAACAAGGGCCACAGTGACATAGTGGGAAAGTCACAAGAGAAGCTCCTGCTGGTCAAAGGGGAATTAGGTGAGCTTCAGGAAGGCTTCTAATACAGTGGATCAAAGTCCTCAAATATGTCTAAACCCACAAGATCCTAGTGATTCTAAAACATCAACAGAAAACCAGTTGGCCCACTGCTGAAGGATTAGAGGGAACAAAATCATATCTTAAATATTGGATAAGGAAGAAACATTGCTTTAAAATAGCATGTTCCATGTCAGTGGTGGCAAACCTATGCTATGTGCCATAGCAGGCTGTTTGCATCACTGAAAGTCCTAAAAGGTTCTCCATCACTGTTCTATATGCCCTGTGCCCCTGGGTATTTAAATAGGAGAGCAGGGGAGGCAACGCTATGGAATCTCCCAGGTAGTAAAGAAAAGGAAAGGCTAAAATTCAGCTGCCACCTGTTTGCAGTCCCTCACAGGATCCATGGTGCAGGCTTGGAGCATCAAGGCCAGTTGACCTCAGCAAAGAGAGACAGCCAGTCCTGACCCTGTCCCAGGAGACAGCCAGCTCCAACCTGTGCCTGACCACAGATGGACCTGAGAGTGCTCAGGCCTCTGAAGCCAACTCCTCCATAACAGAAAACCCCGAGGACAAGGCAGGCAGGGAGCTGCGGGTGTGTTGCAGCCAGATTGAAGATGGCCAGGCTTGCAGCTGAGTTTGTGTGCAGTGTGAGCAGGGGTTGGTGTTGCAGATGGGATGGATTGGAAGGCAGCTCCAGGCACTGGCTGGAGGGGGCTAGATGCAGAGAAAGGTGCCTGGAGCCTGTGGAGCAGGCAGAAGCCGTGACTGGGAGCTGCTTAGGTCCCAGTGCAGTGAGTGGAGCAGAGAGTGGGCAGGGCCTCCTGCCTTCCAGAGAGCTCCAGGGCTCAAGATGACTCTGGCAGCGGGGTCTGGACTGTGTGTGAGGAGGACCCAGAAGGACCTCAGCTGTCTGAGTGCTACAGCATGGTAAGGGAATGGTAGTGCACGCTTGGTGACTGATGTGGACCAGTGTAGTCCCACATCCCCATGGGTCACTCAGTGAGACACATGTAGCTAGTGTTTCTGAATAAAAGACTTTATTGGGGATCTCTGGAGAAGGGATGGCAAGGAAATATGATCAGTTGGCTGCCAGGATTTCCTGAATCCAGGGCAGGAGTGCGGTGACTCGAGTGTACACAGCAGGCGTGGAGGTGGAGCAGGTATTGCTGCCCCAGGACACGATGCCTACTAGGTTCCAGGCTCCATTCTTCTGGCACACCAGGGGGCCACCAGAATCACCCTGCAGGGAGGGAGAGGACCTAACTGTCAATCTGAAAGTGATGCCAGGGACCACAGTTCCAGGGTCAGGAAAGGCAGAAATGGGGCAGAGGGATGGCAAGGGTGGGCACAGTGGCTCTGCACAACTGACTTCCATCTGGATGCCATGAAGCCCAGCTCTATTGTCTACTCTCTAAAACCCTGCACAGGTGGCTTCCACTGTCTTAAGTCTGGCTGTCCCCTTTCCCATGGGCTGGAATCTGTGCTCCTAGGCCTTGAGGACTGAGTTCTGTGGTCAGCACAGCACGGCACTGGCTAAAGGACCTGGCCAGGGGTGCCTGCTAGTACCAGTGGTGCCTTGTAAGTAGAGGAGGGCAGGGGAGAGCCCAGGCCTGTGTGAAGGGTCCCTGTGTTCCTCCTGGTTCCCCAGGAACATACATTGCAGGAAGAGACGCCACTGGCCCCAGCACAAATCATCACGTCAGTGATCTTGGTGCCCCAGAACTTCTTGCAGTCAGCAGTGGACACAAGGGGCAGGACTGCTTGCTGCAGCTTGTCGGGGGTCTTGGTAGCTGCACAGAAAGGAGAGGTGGGTTCACAGCCTCTGTCCCGCCAAAGCCACTGGGCTGGAGAGCACCTTGTCTGCTGAAGGTGCCCCAGGGGGCGCAGGCAGCTTGCCCAGCCCCCCCCCGCCCCCCGCTCCTATCTCTCTTTACAAGCTTTCTGTAAGGCATACTTCCATTAGCCCTCAGTTTATTTGTATGTGGTAGGTTTTTGTCTTTGTTCTTAATTGGTAATTGTATATTTTATATACAAAAATTTGTATTATTTTAAATTTTTGAGACAGGGTCATGCTGTGTATTTCGGGCTGGCTTTGAACTCACTGTGTCACCCAGGTTGACTGTGCAGCAAAATTCTGTCTCAGCTCCCTGAGTGCTGGAATTATAGGCATGCACTACCATGCCCATGTGTTTTATAGATTTTAATTTTTAAAAAAACCATTTGGCTCACAAACCCAGGGACAGCTTCCACTGTGGAAAAGCCATGCACACTCACCAGTGGACTTGGTCTTGCCCCAGCCAGTGGTGACACACTGTAACCCATCAGGGAAGTTGTCACTGGCACTGGGAAGGCACACGGCAGATACGGTCTTGGAGAACTGGGCAGGCGTGGCCAACTTCACCAGGGTGATGTCATTGCGGATGGTAAGCATGTTGAACTTGGGGTTCTTGAAAACCTGAGAGTGACAACCACAACCTCAGTGAGGACATGAACTAGACAGGTCACGTGTTTCTGGGGGTCCAGCTCCTGTTCTTGGGCCTGGTACCTTTGCAACTTTCAAGACTTGCACATCCTCCTCATCAGAGCGCTGGTTAAACTCCCCAGCCACCACCACATGAGTTGTCCTAGGCATGGACACAGAAGAGGTTGGGAAGAGGATGGGGCCCTGCCCTCTCACACCCATCCCCTCATATCCTCAGATCCTGGAGCTAGGAGTAGAACCCAGGCCGCCTACTCACTTGACTCCACAGTGGGCAGCAGTGACCACCCAGTCTGCGCTGATGAGGGAGCCCCCGCAGAAGTGGAAGCCAGTTTTATCCTGGAGAGAGGGGAGGGAAGGGTCACAGCTACTGCCCAGGAAGCATACCAGCCTGGCCAACAACCCAGGGTACCCTCTGCATGCCCTGGATTCCCATCTTACCTGCAATGACACCTGCCAGGGCCAGGAGCCAGGGACAGCGTCCTCACCATTGACGATCCTGGTCAGACCAGTCAGCACAGGATGGATGGCAGGGACTCCACAGCCTGGGTGGAAATAGAAGTGGGTAAGGAAGGCCTGTGGGCCAAGCCTGACCTACTTACGGTGGGCCTGACCCACCAGCATTGCAGAGCTACTATTTTCCACCTGACTCAGCCTGACTCAGGATCTCCATTCTACAGTTCCCTTGGCTTCTTCCAACTTCTGGGATCAGGCTCCCTCACGTGCAGCCTGCCGACCCCAGTCCTCTTCCACAGGTGTAGAGGGACATGACTGTCTCTACCTAGGCTGTCCTGCCTTAGGAGAGAACAACTGGGCTCTCAGACAACATGGGCTTGACCTCTAGGAGCCTCTCCTGGCATGAAAGCTTACAGCAAGGAAATGTGGAATGGACTAGAAGAGAGCTGTGCTGGGCAGACCTCAGCCCTGTACTGGCCACACACTTGGCCTTTCCCCCGGAGGATGCAGCCCTGGGCACCAGGCACCACCTCTAGGTCTCCATCTGCCCACAGGAGCAAGGACACAATAAGACCTTCAGGGAAGACTGGTACTGCACACATAAAAAGCCATTGATGCTTATAAAAGGAAAAAATAGAGTGACAGAGGTGGCATATTGAAACATTAGAGGTTCAAGTGCAAGAGGTGGCTCTCCATAGCAACATAGATAAATCTAAAACATTATGAACAGAGAAAAGTAAAACAGGCAGAGTAGAATGCTATTTATGTGAGTTTTTAAAAACTTTGTTTATGAATGTGTTTGTGTGTATATAGTATATTTTTATTAGCTGGCTTAGAATGATGCACGAAGCTCAGAACGGGAAGGAGGAGAGAGTGAAGGAAAGCTTTAGCTGAACTGCTTTTTAAGTTTTAAAAAGAAGTATCTCCTCTCCTTGGACCTCTGGAAGCAATGTGAGTCACCAACAGCTCTACTGGAGGTGCCCAAGGGAATTCGGCCAGGGCTCTCCATGAAGCAGCATCTGCTCCAACCAGCAAGGCCTGATCCAGAAATTGCCCAGGCTGGACATGAGTTTGTAATTTTTCTGCCACAGCCTCTCAGAGTACTCATATAACATGTGCATACCACCATGCTTGGCCTTTCTTCCTAAATTTAATAAACAAAAAGCTCAGCCAGTGCCAGCATGATAAATTAAAAACCTTTTCTGGATGTCTTGCGAGGGCTGCAGTCATCTTCTATCCTGCCTACAGGCATGCATGGAGCCGCCAACCTCAGCTGGGCCAGCATATCTCTCTCTCTCCTGCTGCAGGGGGCCAGGGCTGAGAGTCCTGAAGGACCCCTCTCCTGCTGCAGCCTCAAGTCTCATCAGGAACAGGGTGAAGCCAAGAGGCTCACCTGTTACTGGGGACAGAGCTCCAAGCTGTCTTGTGATTATCAGGGGTTTGGGCCTCCTCCCCAAATTCTCTAGGTCTGCTGACCCCAAGTCCCAGCACTTACCATGTGCGGCCCCAACAAGGGCAAAGCAGGACAGGAGCCAAAGGAAGGCCATGGTGCTGCTGTCAGGGAAGATGGTGCCTGCCTGTTTTGGGGCCCTTTTTATGTCCCCTGGTATCCCTTAAGCCATGCCCACCTAGAAGACCTGTGTGCCACCTCCTTCTTATCCAGAGACCTTGGGTGATAAGTGGGATCCAAGCCCCTCTCCCAATCTGGCTGGATCTCAGCCTGGAATTTTCCAACTCCTGGGAAAAGGACAGCTGCCCTGTACCCCTGCCACCTGTATCCTGGGCAATGCCATGGTTAAGGTCAGAAAAGGCCAGGAACCTGGGCCCTGCAGAACCAGGCTCACACAGCCTTTGCTCACAGGTGAGGTAGGAGACTGCTGTCCCCATGCTGTGGTGGCCTCCCAGCCTTGAATTAAAGGCCTGGCACCACAAGGTTCCCAGCATTGGTGGCTGGGGCCTCAGTTTTCCAGTCCTGGCCCAGGACCACTGAGTGTCAGCTGGGGGGCACAGTGAACACTCATCTAAAAACAGAGCATTTCTTTGACCATCAACATGATGCAGGGTTCCCCTTGTCCCAGCCCACCAAACAGTTCGAGTGTGGGAGGGGAGAGGGGTGCCCTGGGCCACAGAATAGCAAAACCAGCGCCAGGCCACCCACCTGGGTCTTTGTGGCATTTAGTGGAACTCTGTCCTGTGACCTCTCATGAGTGAAGGAAGCAGTCCTTGTATGAAGCATTAGTTTCTTATAAAATGGGATCTTGATACCACACCAACTCTTCATTGTCATAGGACAGTATGAAAGGTATGCCTATACACAAGCAGGAAGTAGAGGCCACATGTATTCTCAGGACCCTGCATTATTCCCACCCCTAGTGATAGAGGAAGGCACCACACCAGTGAGAAGAGAATGTAGTAATTCGGTGGACAGAACACAGTGACAGCAGCGGGATGCATACACCCCACTGTGTGTAGTTGAGTGACAGAAGGACAAAGTCACTGAACTGAGGCTTCCTCTGAGGCCTTGGGGTCCTGTGGTCCCCAGGGACATGTCATCAAGGCAGAGTCTGATCCAGGGGAGCAGAACAGTGGCACTGGGTTTGTTAGGGCAGAGCTGTTGTTTTAAACTTGGTGCACTTAGAAGTTTACTTTGTCCTTATCCTAGGAGTTCAGCTTGGTGCAGTGTCTTCCAGCAGGGAGGGGTCACAGCATCCAGCCTGCAGCCAAGCAGAAGCTCTGACTGGCAATGCCCATGGGGGAGGGGCAGAGTCCTGCAGGCCCTGGACCCCCATGTGTGGGGACCATGGTCCTAGTGCTACATTCCACCTCCAGTAATGTGACTTTTCCACATTGTTCCCTTGCACTGGGGCCCAACTGTGTCACTGAGCAGCAGCCTGGCTCTGAGCCTGAGGAATTCATATTTCAGTTTCCAGGCAGGGACTTTATTGAACTAATGAGGTTTGCCAGGTTTCCTCCATCATCCATTCCATTTCACTCACCTGGGAGATTTTTCTAGCGCAGAAAAACAAAAGCAGCCTTCAGTCATGGGTTTTTCCTGTGCACTGTGGGAACTGAACTTCCTGAAGACTTGGGGATGTGGACATCTGTCCCTGGGAGGCTCAGGACAGGGGAGGGAAAGCCGGAGATGAGCGCGCGACAGCAGGTTGAGCTTTGCGTGTGCTGTGTGTCTTCATACCCAGTGGGTTCTCTGGTCACCATCCCGGGCCTTATTCCAGCCAGCCCTGAAGCCCGTGCATCCTGGGGCAGGTGCTGATGTTACAAAGGGACAGCTTTGGCTACCACCTGGCACAGCCGTCTCCACTTCCTGTCCACATGGATGATGCTTCTGGGGAGCCCACCTCCCCAGTGTGTTAGTCTGTGAGTGCTGACCAATACAGACCCAGAGAGGCAGGGAGAGGGGAGCAGAACGTGTCCTTGTGGGGATGTGGAGCTTGACCTCCATCCTGAGCCCACAGAAGAGACAAGAGACCCTCACCTGAGCCACAGTGCCATGTTCTGCCAGGCGGTGGCGTCCTCAAATTGCCGCTCCTGGAGGAAAAATGAACACTGGTTTTTTAGCCATTACTGGACTTGCATTTGATTCCACAAAAGGTCAAAGTGACAAAAAAGAATCATCATGATGGTGCTGCTGCCTTCTGTCTCATTTTGTCCCTAGGAAACTGGCCTTCTGGGAGGAAGCCAGTCTTCCCCTGCAGAAATCAGTGACAGCCAGGCATAGTGGCACATACCTGTAACACAAGCCATGTGGGAAGCTGAGGCTGGAGGACTGCACACTGAAGCCTGACTTGGGCAATTGAGTGACTTAGGGAGACTCCATCTGAAAATTAAAACAATAAGCAAATGCGGGGGAAGTAGCTCCATGTGAAGGTCCTGGGTTTATTCCCCAGCAGTACCCATTTCCCAAGAAAAAAGAAAGCAAAAATCCCTTACAGTTATAGCCTTGATGGTAATCTCACAAGGAGATAGGAAATCTCCTCAGAACCCCTGTCACTCCCTTCATAGCCCCCAACCATTAGCAAGAGTAGGTCCAGTAATAGATTGGAAAATTCAAAATTCTTGACATCTCCCTGCACCCATATCCTTTGCCTTGATCTTTGTTTCAATTTGGAAGAAGGAGAGAGGCTGAGAAGTCAACTGCACAGTGGCTAGGCTGCACATAAAAGCTATGGAGATGGCTATAAAAGCTCATCTCCCATCTTCAGCAGCAGCCCCGGCAGCCAGTGAGAGGAACCCCACCCAGCAGCATGTGCCCCAGTGCCCGGCAGGTGATGCATTGCCACCTCTTCCCTCATCCTCGCCATGCTTCCACGTCAGGACCAAGGGAAGGAAGCTGGGTCCACCCCCAGCAGCCACACAGATGCCACACTTGGACTTAGCCTGCATCTGAGTGCTTTGTGTGCTGCCATAGCTTTTTTTTTTTTTTTTGGTCTTTTTGAGACAAAATTTCATTACGTAGTTCAGGCTGGCCTTGAACTCACTTTGTAACTCAGGTTTGCCTTGAAGTGGTAGTGATCCTCCTGCCTCAGTCTCCCTGGGATTACAGGTGTGCACCCCACGTCCAGTTGTGCTGCCACAGCTGAATCCTAGGGATAAGGCTGTTTGTAACCAAGAGTGAATTCCTCCCATGCTGGAAACTCAGGCTTCCAGAAGCTTTAAGGTTTCTGAATTTAAGATGGTACACTGAACCGTGTGGTTGGGCTTGGCTTCCTCTGGAGAAAGGGGAGATCCCTTCCCATCTCAATTTCCTGTAAATTTCAGAGTCTGTTCCACTTAAAGCACAGCTTCCCCAGCTGCATCTTCCCCTGCCCACAGCCTGTGCCATAGCACATCTCAGCCTCCTAGGATCCTCTGGCTGCCTTGGCCTCCACCACTCACAGGGCACATGGGGACTCTGCTGTACCAAGCCTGCAGAATCAGCCCCATGTGCTTTCCCTGAGTGATCTTTACTTACATCCACAAAGGCCTGGCTCTTGCTAGGCTGTCCTTTCCCAGTCCAAGGATGCCCTTCATTGTCAACCCACTGTCTGTCTTCACACTGTGGTCAACCATCCTACAGATCTCCTGGACCCTGCTGAAACGCTTCCCGTGTTATGCTGTTGCATTTGCCCCACCAGGGATTGTGAGTGGTGTTTTCCATTACTGACAGAATACTTGAGACAATCTATGGAGGAGTAGGAGGAGGAAAGGGTTTTTGACCCAAAGTTTCATTAGTTTCAGTTCCTTGGCTGGGTTGCTGGTGGCCTGTGTTGAGGCAGAGCATCATTGTGGGACATAGGTGTCCCAGCAGAGCTGCTCAGTGCAGGGTTAGGAAACCAAGGCATGCCCCCAGTGACCTCACCTCCTCCTACAAACCCTCACCTCCCAAAAGTTTTAACATTACCCATTGTAAAGTCACAGGCTGGTGACCAATCCTTCAGCATGTAGACCATTGTGGGACCTTTCAGATCCAAAAGTACAGCATGAATGTCTTAACTCTGTGTTGACCCTATAGAAAGGGATCATCAGGAGTGCAGACATCCACTGGTCTCATTTTACTTCCTCAAGTGGCCCTTCACTGATTGGTGGTTTGAAACAGAGAGCCTGGCTTTGAATAATAAACAACCAGGTCTGTGTGCCTTGGTTGCACTGTTTATTGTAGTTAAATCTACAAGTTTTGCCATATGCAAGTTATATTTCAGTATACAGTATTTCTAAGAAAAAATAAGATTGGGATAGAACTCCTCAATGGTCAGATTTGGGTGGATTGGCTCCTTCACTATTGTTCTTTTCTTTGGTGGCATTGGGGATTGAACCAGGGTCTTCACACTAAGCTGCAACTCCAGCACCTTTTATATTTTTTATTCTGGGACAGAATTTCTCTCCATTTTTTATATGATCATTCATTTTATGTTGGTGCATTTTCATTTTCTATTGGTGGATGTTTGCAGCATCTACTGGTTACATTCCCTGTGGGGAGGTGGTGCACATACACACACCTTAATTCTTGTTGCATTCCCTTGACCTTCCCGGCTCCCTCTGTGTCTTGGTCCCCTTCACATTTGCAAAAGATCTACCTCCCTGATTCGTATTATATATCTTTTATTTTACTCTTTATTTATACTTTGGGTTTCTCATATAAGAGAAAATGTGATATTAAAGTTTGTGTGTCTAATTTATTTTATTTAACGTTATGACTGAGACAGGGACTTTTTAAGTTGTCCATGTTGGGCTTGAATTTGCAGTCCTCCTGTCTCAGTCTGATTCATCTAAGGCATTTGGGTTCTGTGTCTCAGACAATGCCACAGTCTTAACAGAGCCAGTTCTGGAGGGACAAAGCCCAGTGCCCTGGGCCACTCTGATGGCTCCATGCCAGGCAGGCCTGCTGTTCTGCATAGTCCTCACTCCCGCCTCCTCCCAGGCAATGGCTAGGCAGGGATGTGGATCTGGTCCTCTGTCCCTACCTGGGAGCAGGCTGCCCTGTTGCCATTTCCTGTGCTGGGCAGGTCTCTGACGCACACTTCTCTGGCCTTGCTCTGGAGACCCAGTCCTTTGTGTGAGCCCAGTCCCCAAATTCTCTGCCTTTCAGAAGAAGCAGGGAAACTTCATGAAGGTGACTCTCAGAAGGTAGGACCCTCAGAATGGGGCATAGGAATCCAATCCTCCTGCTTTCCTGTTAAAGGAAACTGTGGGCCAGCAGTGTGAAAATTGTTTGGCAATATCCATAAGCATACTCATGGTAGGATTTTGGCAGTGGGGTCAAGTAACAAAGAAAGACTTGTGTTTGGCTCATGGCTTCAGAGGTTCTAGGCCATGCACAGCTGGCCCAGGTATGCGTAGACCTTTGAGGAGACAGAGGTCTCCTCCATCCATGGTAGAAAGCCTGGCAGAGGAGAGCAGCTCAGCTCAGAGCAGCCAGGAAGCAGAGCAGAAAGGGAAGAGCAGGAGAGGAAGGGGCTGAGGCCAGACCCAGTCTCCAGGGTCACTACACCTGGTCCCCAACCACTGCTTCAGAGGGCCCATCTCATCTCCAGCACCCCCCCAGTAATGCCGTCAAACTGTGGTCTCATCAAGGGCTGCTCCACTGATGAAGGTAGAAGCCTCAGGCCCCAGTCACTTTCCCAAAAGCCCAGCAAGTGTGAGGCCAGCATGCTGGGGGCTGAGGCAGGAGGACTGCGAGTTTGAACCCAGTCTGGGGAGTTCAGCCAAACCTTGCCTTAAAAATAAGACAGAAGAGCTGGGGATGCAACTCAGCATTTGCTTAGCCTTGGGGAGGCCCTCATATTGAGGAAAAAAAAAAAAAAAGAAGAGAAGAGAAATGAACAGATGCTAAATTCATAGTATGTATGTTTGACCACAACTCTGTGTGTGTGTGTGTTCTGATTTTTTGTTTGATTTTTGAGACAGGGTCTTACTATGCTGTTCAGGCTGACCTTGAACTCACTGTGTACCACAGGTAATACAGGCTTTGAACTCACTATGTAATGCAGGCTGGCCTTGAACTTGGGAAGCTCCTTCTGCCTCATCGTTCTAAGTGCTAGGGTTATAACCATGTGCCATCAGATATGGTGAACTTAAATTTTTAAAAAATCAAGACAAAATGTAATCTATGAAAAAAGTACTGAGAAAAGAAGTTACTTCTGGAAATGTGGGGAAAACTGCCAAAGGATATAGGAACCTTTTCAGGGAGACAAATATTTTATTTCTCTCTGGGTTGCTCTTGGTTTTAAGGTTACCTGTGCTGCCAAAAGGCCTTGAGCTATATACATTTCATATGGGTGCATTGCATCATAAATCGAACTCCATTTACAAAAGAAAGGGGTGGCCCAGGAAGCAGCTTCCCCCATTGTCCAGGGATCTCCTTGGGCCCATGGATCCCATGCCAGACACCTGCCTTCCCTCCCCCAATGCCATGGGCCTTTCTCTCCCATGTGGGGACCAGCCTGCCCCTCCCCTACCCACCTCTACACCTGCACATTCTCACTGCCTAGTGCCTGCAGCTGCAGGCTCCCAGGCCCATAGGGCTGCCCATCTCCATCTGACCTCCAAGACTGGCCCTTCGTGGGTCAGCTGCTGGACTCCATTCTGGCTGCTGCCCTTGATCCTGACACCTGTCCCTGCTGCCTATGACTTGAACATTGCCTCCTCCATGATGCCCTTGGCTACTTCCCCAAACTGAGAAGGCCCTGAGTTTAACCCCCAATACTGAGAAAAAAGAAATAGTAATGATATAATTTCTTAGCTGGTGGTGATGTGTATTTGGATTTTTTAAAAATGGGCTCTTTCCTCAAGATCCCACCCCTTTTCCCATGTCCCTGTCAAAGGCAGGACTTGTGGTTTCTCTGGTTATTTCAGGGGACCTGGAGAGCTATGGACAGCACAGTTGAGCTGTCCCTGAGGGAAGGGCCACCCTCACTGCATTCGGCTTTACAGTCAGTCTCTGTCATAGATACTCTCCAAAAATGAGCACAGGGCATGAACAGGAAATTTGTTCAAGACAAATACAAAGGGCAACAGTGTGGATTATGTGTGAGATCTGTTCCTAGTGGTCTCAGAATGGACTTTGTCAAGTGGGATCCAGACATTAAAACTTCCTAACTGCAGAGAGAGAAGTGGGTCAAAGAGGGTGAGTGCCCTGCCCACATCTCCACAGTTTTCTCACCAGAACATTCTAGTTCCAGTGCAATGGAAATGAAACCTGGCCATGGAGTATCAATGTCCTGGGCCATCTTGGGAGCTTGCCCTGCATCTGGAAGCTTCCACCCCAAATATCATCCTGCTACCTACATTCTAGCTGTTGGGAGAGGTCCCACCCTGTATTCCAAGCCAAGAACCAGGTCTCCCTGTACCTACATTTCCTGAGTGACTCCAACCTCTGTCAGATTTTATTTTTGAGACAGAATCTTGCTATGAAGTCCAGGCTGGCTTTGAGCTCACCGTGTAGCCCAGCCTGACCTGGAACTGGCAATAATCCTCCTGCCTCAGCCTCCTAAGTTCTGGTATTACAGGCATAGGCCACCACACCCAACTCAGGCAGGTGTCATGGGCTAACCGCAGGGTCCCTGAATGTCTGTGGCCCAACTCCAGGGGCCCAGCTGTGAATGGGCAGCTGGGCCCTGCAAGTCACTCTGTTCCAGTCCAAGTGACAGCCACAGAGTGTGCTGGAGTCTTCCCTGAGCCTCCCTAGACTCTCTTAAGGCCACATGGCAAAGTCAGCTCTCCAAGCTGCTCCCTGCTTGACCTCACTGCCCAGGGGCTTCTGAACAGCCAACAGCAAACAAATTTCATGTCTCCAGAACATGAGACACAAGGCTGGGCTCAGAAGGGGGATGCAGAGAAAAGCTTGACCTCTGCCCTTGGTCCTGGGCTCAGCTGTGGGCCACAGCTGCTGCCATCCCAGGCTGTGGTGCCAGACCTGCTCTGGTACATTCTGTGTGCTTGGGTACCTGGCCTTGGAGGGATCATGGCCTCAAGATCTCAAGTAACACCTGGCATAGAGGGTGTGTATAGTGGGGAACCCAGGCAGGTGCCTGCACTCCCGTGGCTGCAGCTCCATGGGCTGCCTCTGGTTTCTCTGGGACTGGACGTGCTGGGCACTGTCCTTGGGAGGTGCTCGGTGGTCAGAGGCAAGAAGGCTGCTCTTCTTGCCCTTTGAGCACAGTCACTGTCCCCTATTTGAGCCAAGGTATCCACAGTGGTGACCCGGGGAAGATGGCACCCGACCATGTTCTCCTGCTCAGGCACTGAAGCTACCACAGAATGCAGCATTGTCACCTCATTCCTGAGCCTCGCACCCAGCAGAGCTGAGACCTAGGGGAGGAGGCAGACACTCCTAGCTGTGCCAGGCCTTGCACCCTGTGAAGGGGACAAGGAGGACCTGCCTAGAGGACAATAAATGCTCTGAACAGTCAGCGATGACCTTGCAGGCAGCGGTGTCTTGGTGTCCACTTACACCCCTGTTCATTGAGCACATACTGCGTGCCAGGAACAGAACAAGCACTTCCCCTGCTCATCTGTCCCATGTCCTTAAACCCACCTGAGGTGGGGAGCAACTGTGGGATCTCCATTTCCTGGATGAGGCAACAGTCTCTGAACTTAGTGGCTGAGCCAGCCCAGCAACTGAATCTAGGACCTGGGGCCACAGCCACAGATCTGGGTCTCCCTGCTGCCACCTCCCTCCATTTGTCCATGCTGAGGGGACAGGAGAGCAAGTCCCCTGCATCCCTGTGCCTAGCAAATGTCACACTGCAGACTCCAGAGCTGGGCAGGAGTCGGGACTGACCTCTCAGAGGAAGGGGCAGGGGAGCTGTTCTGGGTGTGGATGGGAGGAAGCTGGGGAGAGGAGGTGGCACCTGGAGGCCCTGAAGTCAACCTTGGCTTCCACCCTCCCTGCCCAGGATGTGGGGTCCCTGCTATTCACCCCATGCTGAGTGGCCTGGCCAGGATCTTCAATGGTGAGGACAATGGCCCTGGCTCCTGACCCTGGCAGGTGTTCCTGCAGGTGATGTGGAGATGCTGGGGTGCTGCCCAGGTGGCAGCTGTCATCCTCCCTTCTTCTGACCCTAGGAAAAAACGTGTTCCCTTCTTCAAGGGAGCTCTTGTCACCCCAGACTGGGTGTTCACTGTGATGCAATACAGGGTCAGGTGATCAGGTGGCACACATGCTGGGTGGACCTAGTGGAGATCAGTGACCCCATCCTGTCCCCAACCCCTCCTGTCTTTGGGCCGGGACCCCCCACATGGTGGTAGCTGCTCAGTTTGACCAGGGCTCTGATGAGGAGGCAACGCAGGTAATGAAGATCACAAGGTACCAGGCCCAGGGACAGGAGTTTGGGGATAGGAGCTTGACCCCAGGAGATGCACAGACCTGGCCTCCCCTAAGGCCTCACTGGGCTTGTGTTATCACCCTCAGGTTTTGGGCAACCCTGATTCCACCCTGTTCACCATCTCAAGTGACATCACTCATGAAGCTGGCCATGCATGCCCGCTGCTCACAGAGAGCGTCTGCCATGTGCCTGCCCAGTGAGGATGAGGGCTTTCCATGGGGATACTATATGCCACCACAGGCTGGGGAACACCAGACACACTTGAGACCAATGGGAGGTGAGCACTGGCAGGTTGGGTACTATGAATGCTGACTCCTCACCCTGCCCTGTGGAACACCTGCAAGAGGTGGCTGTGCCCCTGCTTGTCTCTACCCACTGCAGGAAGTTCTGTACTAATCCAGCCACTAATGTGACAATCTGCACCAGAGCCAGTGGCATCTCCTCCTGCTCTGTGGGGCCTTTGGGCTTTGCCCACTCCCTCTCCCTGCCCACCATGGGCTCCTTCAGGAAACATCCCAGGCCAGAGAGACAGGCAGAGAGAGAGGAGCAAAAGTGCTAAATAGTCTGCTCTCCCCCAAAGACCTGCCTGCCCAGTAGTCAGGGAGACAGGACTCCTAGGGGATCATTGCTGGCTCAGCAGAGGGCACAGGGCGGGGACTCTAGGCTCAGAGCAGCCACATCACAAAGCTGCATAGATCCCCATGTGGAGGGCACCGCCTGGAGTGGTGCAGTGTGTGGCCTGGGCTGGGACACTGTGAAAGCCCTTCTTCCCTCATAGTGGTCCCATATTCCCAGCTCCTTCTGGCACTCTTTCCCTTTGTCAAGCTCAGAACCTCAGAGCCCAAGGCCACATGATGTGGGTGACAGCCGGCATTCGGAGTGGGGGCACAAAGAGGCCTCCATGGTGCCCCTCACCCTTCTGGCGGAGGCTTTGTGAGCAGGAGGCTGGGCCACCAGGGAGCTCCAGGCATGCATGTCTCCCAGGGTTTAAGTGCCAATAGTAGGAACAGGGCCAGCAGTGCAAGCCCGTGACCTGAAGGGGTCCCCATTCCTCTTAGAAGCCAACATGCTATCTCCCCTCACAGCTGCTGCCCACCTGCACACCCCTTGGGCTCCTTCCCTAGTTTCCCCATCACTTGGCTATGCCCAATGTCAGCAGACACCTCTTGTACCCTCTCTGGTCTTGATTTTAACTACTCATTTAGTCTCACATCCCATAAGCTGAGGCAGAGGGGTCACCTGGCTCCTCTACCTTCCAAATTTATTCCCTAAGCCCCCATCCTGTTCTGCATCCATGTCTGTCCACACAGCCTGCCCCTTCCTCATGTTTTCACTGCCACCCCCATTGTCAACAGCTGAGTGTTTGTGTCCCCAAGTGCTTCATTCCCTCCTGCCCCAGACTCAGGCCATGGGAGCAAAGTCCACAGGAGCAGGGTAGCCCAAAATCCTGTCCCAAGACACTTGAGTTCAGAAAGGGACGAATAGCTCCCCAGGGTGCACATTGGAGGATTTGAGCCCCCACTTCAGATGTCCTGAATCTCAAGCCTCCTCTACAAGGTCACCTGAACAATCATCAGGACACTGCAGGGGGATGCTGGGTGCTTGCATGTCCTCAGGAAGAGGGGCCCTGGAGGGGGACAATACTTTATTTACACGTGTGAGTTTGATTAATTTTCCTTTTGAGTATGGTCTCAGGTTGCATCTTTTACCTATAAAAGCCTCAATGTGATCCTTCTTTATAGCTGAGAAGTACTCCATTGCATAAAAGTACATATCTTTTTTTATCCATTCCTCAGTTGATGGCATTTGAGTCGTTTCCAAGATTTGGCTACTACAAATTGTGCTGCTGTATTAGTTGCTTAGTTTTGAAGAACCACTTGAACAAACATAACCCCAGCTAATAACGAGAAGGAAACGATTCCATTGGGAAGGGCCCTCCAGGGAGGATTTTATAGGAATGTATTCTAGAGAGGCTGTCTGTGGGACCTGGGACACCCTGGGGCCTGTGAGGTGCGACAGTGAAGCAAAACTAACAGCTGCCCTCATGTTCCATCCAGAGAGTTGCATTTGGGAGGTTTGTGCTCATCCAGGGACTATATTTTCCAGCACTTTTACATCCATGAGATGAAGAGGAAATTGGGGGGATTGAGAGAAGATGGCAGCTTGCTAGGTAACTGGAAAAACAGCCTCTCTGGAAAAATAGCTCAGACACTGGAATTTGACAACATGGAGAGGGCCAGACAAGTGGAGAGGCACTCTCATGAACCCAGAAGGAAACTGAAGGAAAAAGAAAAATAAGAAGAGGAAGGAAAAATGCGGGTGGAGGGCTGGAGCCTGATGTGCTCACTGAGACCGGTCCTGTGCTGTGTTGGGAGCACCATGGAGTTGGGCGACTCAAGGTCACGTTGAAGCCATGGCTGCCGATAATGGGAGTTGGTGAGTCCCTGGGCCCTTGGCAGGAGGACACAGGGCAGCATAGAGTGGAGCCAAGGTGGAGAACTGTAATAGTTCACGGTGAGTGCTAGAAATTGGGTTTCACCACAGGTGTTGCTGGCTGGATGATATCTTGGAGTGGGGCAGAGCCCGGTGCCACGGTGGCATCAGTCAGCCACCCCTGACCCAGAGAGGACTGGTGGGATCTGCTTGGGCTGAGCCATGCCCCTGGTTGGGACTCAAAAGCCAGGGAAGAAACTATCCCGACCCTGTGATGTCCGCAAAGCACAGGCTAAATTGCTGAAGGCACTTGCCGGTTGACTGGCTCAGAGGTGAGGGGCTAGCCTGCATCGTCCCTGTGTGCACCTCAGATAACAGCAAATTGGAGAGGGTAGCAAAACCTCAGTCAGCACACTTCAGAAAAACTGTAAGCAATACGGAAAAGGCCTGAGATCTCCACGACACACCTGTCTGAAAGAAACCAGAAACAAGACAAGAGATAGAAATGAGAAAAAAACCTCTAGCCTCTGATCCTGGGAAAATAAGTTCAGGAGAGGTAAATACAGAAGAGAACCAGTGCAGCAATCATGCAATATTAGCTACAACATCAGCGGACATAAAGAAATACCTTTGTGACCTCATAGACGAACTTAAAACAAATTCTAATCCAAGTGAGGCAAGATATAAAAAGATTAATTAAAGAAATGCTAAATCCCTCTCCAGAAGACACAGATGGAAGACTGGAGGAACCTAGAAAAGGAAGAGAAACCTTTGTTAAAGAATATAAACAAAATCTAGGTTACATGAAACAGATCCAAAGAGATTAGCAGGAAACTAAAAACTCCATTGAAAGCTGGCAAAATGCTTTGACAGAAACTAAAGTTAGCCTTTTGAAACTTGAAGAGAGATTTATAATGTGTGATCCTGAAAGAAAATATCTCTTAAAAATAACAAGGAACCAGGAAGAAACTATTCAAAGGCTAGAAGATGACAAGAGGATTTATAACTTAAGAATAAAAAACATGAGCAAAGAAGCAGGAGTAACCACAAATGAACTACAAAGACTATTCACAGATATAATTAAGGAAAACTTCCTAAGCATGGGAAAAGGAAATGATATCCAGATAAATGAGGCCTACAGAACTCCAACCAACTCCAACCAAAACAGATCTACACCCAGACATATAATAACCAAGGTCCCAGAAATCCACCAGAAGAACAGAATATTAAAAGTGGCCAGAGAAAAGAAGCAGACCACCTACAAAGGAAAAATCATCAAAATAATGGCAGACCTATCACCACAAACTCTCAAATTGAGAAGAGCCTGGGGGGAAATAGTTCAAGCCCTGAAAGAAAGTAACCTCCAACCCAGATTGATGTACTCTGAAAAACCCTCTCTCAAAATTAATGGAGAAATTAGATGTTTCCAAGACAAGGAGGAACTGTGGGAGTTCATGGCCACCAATCCAACCCTACAAAAGATACTGAAGGACATTCCAGAGAGAGAAAGAGGAAAAAATATGAGGATTCCAGCAACAGTGGCAGAGAGACCTCAATGAACAGGACAGACAGTTGAATGAAGGAGAAAAGTGGACAAATAATAGCAGAAAAATAGAATAGCAGAGATGAGCCAGAGAAGGTAGGCTATAATCTTTTATATAGATAGCCTTGATACACTAACAAAAAGAAGCACAGGCAGAGTAGATTAGGAGGTGGGATCCATCAAGAAGCTCTGAATAGGAAATATACTCAACCTGAAAGAGGGTTAATAATCTGAAAGTCAAAGATGAGAAAATGATGCTCTATGTGACAGGAAACCAGAGAGAAATAGGGACAACTCGTCCAGCAGCCTCAGATAGCTTGGAAAGATATGACACTTTTGTGCAGTGTAGAACTGCACAGCTGGAAGGAAGGAAACCCTTGTGATTTTAGCAAGTAAAGGAGTACAGCTCAAGATCAACCTCAGGGGTAAAAAGGTTCAGCAACACTCGGATAGATAATGGATTGACCCCTTATCTAAAAACTAAAAGAGTTAGTGGGTCCCAAAATATACAAAGCATCCTGAGAAGGGGAAAGGTGAGGAATTGCCTATAAAGGAAGACAGAGGACATTGTTAATAGTGTATCAGGATTTAAAAGTCATAGTAGTCTTATCGATCTGTTTAGTTTGATTTTATTTTGTTTTAGTCTGCGTACTCATACTAGATTTGTGGGCACAGACAGCTATCCCAAAAATAGCAAGCTATACCATGGTAACTATACTTAATTTCTTATTAACTTAAACTGAAACCCTGTATTACTTACATTATCTTACTGTGACTGATCTTACTTGAAGCTGGTTTGTTAGACCACTGTTTTGCCTTGACTGATTTTATTTGAATTTGGTATGCTTGATAGTATCAAGTCTAAGAGCAGAGGCAACAACTCTGAAGATGACAAGATGTAGTAAGATACCCATTCCAGTTTGATTATTAACTGCTTTTGAAGTCCTACAATGTCTCCAAAGTTGTGTTTTTATTAAAATAGCTATGTAATGCTATGTTCAATTATATTATGCCTGATGATGACAATTCTATTGAATTTGAATTGAATATGACAATTCTATTGAAAATAACAAGAGAAGGCATAGTAACTACTGTATATCACCTAATATTGTGGTTTTATATGTCTTTTTCATTTCATGTTTTTCTAGAAATTTGTTTTGCTGCCTTGCTATGATCTGTTTTTCCCTATAATACAGAAAGGATAGATATACATGTAGAGATTCACATATGGGGAGAATTTCTAAACTGTTTATAGGAACAGATTATATAATGCATGGTGTAATGAACAGATACTCTGAAGAAGAGACCTAAGAAACCCAGTGCTAATTCTATAGCATTATGATATAAAACCTTGCAATACTATTATTCACTGTTCAGAGTGATATTAATCGAGTCTCTTATGTTCAATTTCAGCATACGTAAAGATAAGGGCAGCTACTACCTAATGAGAGACATTATGGTAGTCATTATTGACTTCCCCAATGTCAGGTCTTGAAGACCTAAAAAGCCTTCATCATCCTGTAATGACTTGATTAGTTCTATAATGTTCAGTACATATTCAATGTGTGTGAAGATGGGGACAACTATTTGGAAGAAAACTAGAGACAATAAGATAGACAGTGAAGATCTCCAGTGAACTTGCTTTGAAATCTGTGTTTCTTACAATTATTTCCTTATGATCTGTTCTGTTTTGTTTTGTTCAATCTTACCCTCTTTAAAATAAAAAAATAAAATGAAAAAAAAGGAAATTTGGTCCTTAATTCCCATATGGTAGAGACATGAACACTCAAACACTCAACAATCACTCAAAACATTATGAGAGTGAGAAACAGAGATTTGTTCAGCCATTATGCATTGTAGGTCTGTCTTTGAGCTCTTTAACTAGGCTTTAACATATTTTTGTGCTTGCATCTTTTCTGTTTTTCCTAATGCTTTTCTCTCTCTCTCTCTCTCTCTCTCTCTCTCTCTCTCTCTCTCTCTCTCTCTCTCCTGCCTCTTTCCCCCTTCCTCCCTCCCTCTTTCTTTCTTTCTTTCTTTCTTTCTTTCTTTCTTTCTTTCAATTATCTGTCTGTCTTGGCTACTTTTTACTTGTTGTTGAGACAAAATACCTGATGCCCAAAGTTAGGGAAAGGAAGGCTTATTTCTTACAACTCTTTCAGTCCATACTCAGTTGGCTCCAAGTGGCAGGGTGGCATGGTGGGCCACCTTTCATGGTTGGCTGCAAACAGCAAGGTGCACACTAGTAAGAGAGAGAGAGACACACCTTTCTCTTGCTGTTACATCCTATCCTGGCTCCACCCCTAGACAGGTGTAGCATTCACATCACCAGTCTGAGTGCTAGACAATTAATCAATCACAAGCGCATAATTGCATGAGGTTTGGAACCTCATCTGGCTGCTGCCATTTTGAGAGATATTTTGGCTGCTGATATTTTAAGAGATAGGTTGTAGTGATAGACCTCATATGGCTGCCACCAATTTGGAATAGCACGTGGCCTCCATCACCATTCTGGAGAATGGTTCTCTGCAGCTTTCTCCTCTGAGCAAAGTCTTTCACTTTTGCAGTTTTGAGGCTGCAAAGTATGGAGACACACTGCTTCTTGGGATACCACCTGGCCATCTTTTTTATTTCTGTGTTCCTTCTCAACAATCAAAGTGTCCACTCTGTTTTTACAATCCACAACTTTACTGGAGTTTTTATTCTGGCCAAACTCACAGTATTTTAAACTATCCTGCTGGGTTCTTTGTTCTTAATTTGCAATATAAATCTCGTTAAAAAAACATCCAATAATAGCCATGCCACTGACACTATCTCCAACTGCCTTGAAATTTCCTTTGCCAGATTAATAAATCCTCTGCCCTGAATCTCAATCTCAGACAAAGTCTCTAGACATGAGCAAAATGCAGATAAACTTTCTGCTAATCCATAACACACATGGTCTAGAGTCCAACAACCAATGCAGTCCTTCTTCCCAGCAGAAACCTCCCAAGTCTGGTGTTTACTGGCAGGCTTTCTATCATCCTTTTGGTCTCCTGAGTTCTGACCAGAATCTGCCCTACAGAACAACAGCCTAAGCTGTTCCAATGCCACTCTTTCAAGCAACATCTCCAAGCCTTCCCAAACTTCCCACAAGCTATTTCCAAAGGTTCTTGAACCACATGGTCACATATAATCAGAGCAATGACCCCATTTCCCTGTTATCAAATTCTACCTTAGTAACTTTTTACTTGTTGTTGAGCAAAATACCTGATGCCTAAAGTTAGAGAAGGGAAGGTTTATTTCTTACAACTCTTGGAGGTTTCAGTCCATACTCAGTTGGTTCCAAGCAGCAGGGTGGCATGGTGGGAAACCTTTCATTGCTGGCTGCAAATAACAAGGCCTGTACCAGCCAGAGAGAGACACACACACACCTTCCTCCTGCTGTTACATCATATCCTAGCTTCACCCCTAGGCGGGTGTAGCACTCACACCACCAATATGAGTGCTAGACAAACACATAATTGCATGAGGTTTGGGGACCACTGACATAAACTATGACACTGTCTGTATGTTAGAGGGACTTTTTCCCCCTAGAAGTCTGCTCAAGATTAAGATAGAAGCCAATTGGAATCTCAGTATATATAGGTAAATTTTTGAACTCTGAGCTTTACTAAAGCGTGATCTGGATCATTTGCAGGAGACCCCTTGTCCAGTCAGATTCCTTAGTATTTTACCAGAAGGCAAAAAGATTGTTGTTAGAGTCCTGGAAATTGTGAGGGTAAAGAAATCTGAGAGTGAAAACTCTTTGAGCATTTAGAAGCTATAAAATCACTTAATCCTTCTGATTTGGGGGCACCATACCCACAGCTGTGCTGACAAATTACTTACATAATATAACAAAATGTACAACTTATAAGCATATGAGTCAATCTAATATGCAACTTATCAGAGAGGTCCAGAAAAATTTGCCTGCTGGATACTCTCTGATATCTGCTCTCTCCTGAGTCTTGAAGACTACTCCATTTTCTCCTAATGTCTGATGTGAAAAAGTATGATGTAAATATACATTTTGATTTCTGATTTTATGTATTTTTTCTCTTGAGTCTCATATGTTTTTACTTCCTAAAATAAAAACATTGACTGCATTTGGATATAATCTCATAGTTAATTTTGTCTAAACTTAGTTTTTAGAGTTAAAAATTTCCTTAATCTATAATCCTTTTTTTCCTATTATAACTGCCTTTATTTCATCTTAATTTATTTAGGTTTCTTTCAAATTTCTGTGATTCATATATTTTCTCTCCACTCCATAGCTTATATATATACTTAATTTATGTTCATCAATTTATTTATTTGTTAATGTTTATTGCAGTTTCTGAAGCTGATCTCCATCAATGATTTCAAAAGGCTGATCTATGGATGGTTGCTAAAGAGAATGCATTAAAATCAATGGGGGAGACTATCACTATTTCAAGCACTCAATGGCCATAAATGTTTGTCAGCTGCTGAACGAGACAGTGCAGTTTAGAGTGAGCTGATCTAAGAAGGTGGAACCTGCTGGCCTGGTCTCTGAGTGGTAAAGAGGGAGTGGTAGTGGTGGTGGACCAAAGCTTCCCTAGGACCCATGTTGAACAGTAATATACACAGTAATGAACTTTAATTTCAGTTTTGCAGAAACCTTAATTACCTGCTGTTCAGTCCCTGAACATTTGAGAGATGAGTTAATTAAGTAAAAGACAGGCAGAGATACCAGTGAATCAAATCTGAGTTAGTCAGCTTTTCATTGCTGTGGAAAAATAGCAGAAAAAGTCAAAACTGGCTCACAGTTTTGGAGGTTTTTAGCCCACAGTTGACTGGTTCCATTGCTGTGGGCTTCTATTGAGGCAAAGCACCATGGCACAAGGAAATGGCAGAGCAAAGCAGGGAAGGGGGATGAGAAGGCATCCTACTGCCTTTCTTGCAATGGGCCCCCATTCTATTGGATGGTGGCACCCATTCAGGGCGAATCTCCCACATCAGTTGGCTGACCCACCTGAAATTTGTCTCTGGAAGCACGCTAACCAAAATACTCAGAAGTGTGCCTTACTAATTGGCTAGGTGTTTCTCAGTTCAATCAAGATGAACCACAAAGTAACTGCAATGGTGACCTTGAATTTGGAGAGAGCGAGAGAGGACACAAGAGATGTTAGTGAGGGATTTATCACTGATTAACTGAGAAGAATGAGGAGCAGAGAGAAAGCTCATTCTGCCTCAGATGAATGGGTGGTGCCATTTCAGGAACAGTTTGGGAGTAAGTTTAGTGAATATAGTTTTGTCTATGTGGACTTTAAGGTGTCAGTAGACTACTGATTCAGATTCAGTTCAGTATTGACTTTCTACTACATACCAGATCAGGTGTTGATGTCACTGCTTTCAATGGATTGCAAACTGGTTAAATAAATGAAGCACATATAATCTATAAGATCAGTGATAAAGGATATCTATACTGATCTTGGGGTGCAGAAGAGAGGCCCAATCTAGGTTAACAGGGATAATGAGTCTGAGAAGCTCCATAGAGGAGATGGCATCTATGTGGAGGAGCAGAGGAGCAGGATGGGCAGAGCCAAGAGGGCAGGCTATGCATAGAGGGCCAGCAGGGCTGAAGTCAAGCACAGTGGTTGCTCTCACAACCTCATTACTGCAACCAGAACATAACACACCATGGAGGAAGTGGCATGAGACAGATAAGGGGAGGGTTACTGAGGGAGCTTTCTGCTATGTTTGACTGTGCCATGGGCAGATGTTGGAGGGTGGATTGAAGGGGACAGGAATAATGGTGGAAGGACCAAGTGGGGAGTTGCAGCAATAAATGAGGAAAGACATGAGAACAGATGAAGTCCTGAACCTGGACAGGATATTATTGAAGGTGGGAAAGCAATCTATTTGAAAACATTTGGGAAGCAAACATAGCCATTTTGGTGATGTGTATGTAGATACTAATGGTGAAGAAGAGGAAAAGATAGGATGGAGAAGGCTCACCGGTTCCTAGCTTGGATGATGATGTAGACAACAATGCTAACTGAGGTCTGTGAGAGGAAGCAAAGCCTTTCAGGGACAGGGTATGTAGAACGTGCTATGGTTCAGATATACATTGTTCTGAAAGTTCCTGAGGTTGATTCTTGATCCCCAGTGGGGCAGTGTTGAGGGCGAGAACCTTTAAGATGTGAGGCACAGTCCAAGGTACTCAGACAGGATATCACTCACTGAAGGGATTAATACTATCTCATGAGCATGCACCAGGTCTCATAGAACTGTCTTGAGAATGAGTTGTTATAAGCAAACCTGGAACCTTCTTTAACTCCTCTTCTTTGGCACAGCCCCTTGCCATATGATGCTATCCAACACAAGATCCTTACCAGAAGCTAAAGTAGTTACTGGAGTCTTGCTTTTGAATCTCCAGAACTGTGAGCTAAATAAACTTCTTTTTCTCTATAACATTTCCAACCTCGGGTATTTTGTTATAAGAACAGAAAATGGTCTAACACAAAAGACAACTGCTTCTTCTCATCCAAAAAACAATCTAGTGTAAAATAATGGTTCAGGACCATAGAAATACATACTCTTTTCTCTTGCCTGCATTCCAAAGGAAAAATAAATTTTTCTCTTCACCACTCAGGAAAGGATAAATAATGATCAGTGTGTTTTCAGTGATGAGTTGTAAAGCATGAAGCTGTGAGAACCCGTGAGTAGTAGCTGTACATGAATGGCCTTTAGGAAACTGGAGACCTGAACAGCAACAAGAACAAAGATGTAACAGTAGCTTTCCATGCTGCCCAAGTAGGGGTCCGAATGGCATTTTTATTTATTTTTTTTGAAAATAGTAAAATACAACAGAACAAGACAATAAAGCCAACTGAGACCATGTAGTGAAATTGGTACAGAAATTCCCAGCAGGTTACCGGGATAACAGTAATAGGTATCACAGTATATTTTGTTATCTTTAAAATAGTTGTTCTTTCAATCACATATATCAAAATAAAATGAAATACAGAACATTATAGTACTTATCAAAACAGAATATTGAATACAGCAGTACATTAATCAGAATAAAGCAAAACAGTAATAAAAATATTTGCCTTCAAAGAGATGGTAGAAGGAAATCTCCCTTATTTGCTAGGTCAACCTCCCAGGAGATGCTCAGATTTCTGGTTCCCATTTGCTAACGGAGGGTGGGGTAGGGGGGGTGGACAGGGGAAATGGGTAGGGGAAGTGGGATGTTTGACTCTAGGCTGTGCACCAGTAGGTTCACTATTGCTTAGCAGGGAGGCAGGCTGGTTGTTTGGTTTTCCAGTGTCCTAAGTTCCAACATGGCACGGATCTCAGGAGACACTGGTGGTTCTCCCCCTGGAAGGGCCACAGTCTGCCACACTGCAGCCACTTACCAAGGAGGTGAGCTGCTTGCTTGGTTTCACAGTGTCATGAGTTCTGACATGGCATGGATCTCAGGAGCTGCTGGTGGTTCTCCCCCTGGAAGGGCTGCAGTCTGCCACACTGCAGGCACTTATCAGGGAGGTGAGCTGCTTGCTTGGTTTCCCAGCGTCCTAAGTTCCAACATGGCGTGGATCTCAGGAGACACTGGTGGTTCTCCCCCTGGAGGGGCCGCAGTCTGCCACACCACAGCCACTTACTAGGGAGGGGAGCTGCTTCCAAATGGCATTTTTTTTTATTCCCATAGTAACTTAAAGGGAAATTTTCACAATGTCTAGAGCCCTTGGTGTCCTGCAAATGAAGGAGGATGTCCTCAAATTGCTTGCTGCAGGAACCCATTTAGGTGGCACCAACCTGGATTTCCAGGAGGAGCAGTATATCTACAATAGGAAAAGTGATGGGCTCTACATCATAAATCTGAAGCCGATCTGGGAGAAGCTTCTGCTGGAATCTGGAGCCCTAATTGCCACTGAAAATCCTGCTGATGATATATCCTCTAGGAACACTGGCTAGTGGGCTATGCTGGAGTTTGCCGCTACCACTGAAGCTACTCCTATCTCTGGCTGCTTCACTCCTGGGACCTTTCACTAACCAGATCCAGGCAAGCTTCTGAGAGCATTTCTTCTGGTGATTACTGATTCCAGGGCAGCCAACTGACATTCCAGTATGTCAACCTGCCAACCATTGCTCTGTGTAACACAGATTCTCCTCTGCATTATGTGGACCTCGAGTCCTAGGCAAACGTAAGGGAGCTCAGTCAGTGGGTCTGATGTGGTGGATGCTGGCCTGGGAAGTGCTGCACATGTGTGGCACCATCTCCCGTCAACACCTGTGGGAAATCATGCCTGCTCTCTCTACTTCTACAGGGATCCTGAAGAGACTGAAAGGAAGAACAGACTGCTGTTGCTGAAAAAGCGGTGACCAAGGAGGAATTTCAGGTGAATGAGTTGCACCAGCTCCTGAGTTCACTGCTGCTCAGCCTGAGGTTGCAGACTGGTCTGAAGGCTTGCCAGGTGCCCTCTGTGCCCATCCAGCAGTTCCCTACCGAAGCCTGGAGTGCTCAGAATGCTGGTCTGAAGCCCCTAATGCCCAGGCCACTGAGCAGGTAGGAATCACCATCAAGTGGTCTTGAGCTGTTCTGTAGACATTTCAGCAAAATGGGAATGAGGTTGATGGAAAATAAAACACCAGTTTAAAAAAAAGATATAGGAGTACAAAATGTTACTGAAAGGGCTCGTGTCGCAGAACTGGAGAATTTGACCTCAGAATACGGAACTTGGAAAGGACTAGACAAAGGCTGTGGGACCATATATGGAGCTGCAGGACTGAAGGGGGCAGAGTCCAAGAAGCAGGTGGCCTGGGGAACTGGCTAAAGAACCTCCAGAGACCTCCAGAAGTAGGGCAAGATGGGCCATGAGAGGGTATGGTCATGATTTGAAACTTAAAGCTACTCTGAAATTGAATGTGATTCATTTTTTATTTTACTTGACTGAACTTTTTCCATGCTTCAAGCTTGTTCTGCCTTATAGGCACATTTCTGTGTCCTTGGGTATGTTAGATCAGAGACCAGGTCCTAGGAGAGTGACATCTGTAAATCTCTGGTGGATCTTAATCCTCAAAGAAATCTGGCTTTTGGGGAGTCTCTAAACCTGATAGTTTGAAAACAGTGTCTCCTTCAGCACTTCCTTTTTTACGTCAAATTTTAGTTTATATTTTTGGGAGATTTAAAAAATTTTTCCTATTTGATCTTTAGTTAATTTTGCCTTGGCCATTATTTTATTTGCTGTATTATTTTGGAGTGCTACTGTTCACAGCCTTGTCTGATAATATGAAAACCTTATCTTTGATTGAAAGACATCTGAAATTGAAAACTTAGACTTGAATGATTCTAGGGCATGCTGCTCAAAGTCATCTTTTGCTTTGCTCTGTTGGCGAATTAGCACTCTTCTCACTAGGAAAGAGCTGAATTTGATGAAGTACAGTTGTTCTTCAGTATCTTTGGGGATATGTGATGGGCAGTCGCCACCAGACAACAAAATCTGTAGATGTGTAAGGCCGTTATATAAATCGATAGTATTTGCATCTAACTTATGCACACCCTTCTGTATACTTTAAATAATCTCTAGATGACTTATAATACCTCACACTGCGTAAGTGCTGTGTGAGTAGTTCTTATATTGTATTGCATAGGAAATAATGACAAGGAAAAGGTTTGTATGTGTTCCATACAGAACCAGCCAACACAGGGGTAACTGCATTTCTGACCCCTAATTGAGTATACCCAAAGATACAAAATGTATGGATGTGAAGTACCAACTGTGCTTTTAATGAGAAAAAGTAAGGTAACAAATTTTCTTCCCAACTTTTATTATCACAAAATGATTGTGTTACAAGGTTCAACAGAACAGAGTTAGACTTGCCATCCCTCTGATGAAACCTCAATAATTTAAAAGCTAAAGTTAGAGCTATGTACAGAGCCTCTTAAGCTCCTCTGTGCAGGATGCTCAAGGATTGCTTGACCATGTGGCTTACCAGGGAAGCACAGGAAATGTTTTTCTTTTTGGTGACCCTGCTATTATCCCACTGTACACTGGTTGACTCCTGTCTTCTGGGGACCCCAAATATCCCTGCTCAGATTTTATTTTATTTTATTTTATTTTTGGTCTTTTTCATTTTTATCGGTACCGGGGATCGAACTCACGACCGCCTGCTTGCAAGGCAGGTACTTATGCCGCTGAGCTAAATCCCCGGCCCCCAGATTTTATTTTATTATTTTATCTATATAGCATGCAACTTGAAATATATAGTGTGACCAGGGAACAGTTATCTCCTTACAGTCACAATTGTCTGAGAAATTGAATCCCTGCAGAATAACAATGATAACAATAATACAGATAACGATGAACAGTTTTACAAAGAACACTTGAGATCAAGGCCAACATAACTTTTAACATGCCGTCATGATGACATTATTATATTAGAACTATTTGGTTTTATTTTTATATCTGTAACCATGTAAGTCCATTGTCTTTTTTGGTAGGGAGGACACCAGAAACTTATGACCTTGCACTTGCCAGGCAGGCATTTATACCCTTGAGCTATATCCCCAGATGAATCCATTATCTTTCTGACATAAATAACTTTCACCCAAGTTTATCATTCTTTTGTAGGGTGCCCTTGAAGAACAGTGCATCTGTCCGTGGATGTACTTATAGGTTGTTAAGTTCCGACTCTAATTTCTACAATGACTTTGCCTGGAATGCACAGTATCTGAGAATCTCTAAGTGCTGTGCCACCTACATAACACACTTCACAAATGCATGAGCCTTGCAAAAGTATGTGCACCATCTGGCTGGTGTTGGATTGACATCCACAGCTTATCACAGGATATGGGAACACGTGAGAGGGAAAGCCAGGTGTTTGAGGCTAAAAAATTTCTCACAAACAACTTTAGCCTGAAAGTCACCAGTATGATGAGATGTTTTCAATTTTGCACCCCTGAAGGCCTGTAGACTTGGAAATCTTGAATACATTGAATACAACAGGGAGGTGACAATAATGAATGTCACTGCTGCATAAAAGATTTAGCAAAACTCAGATTCCCTTTAAGAGGTTTTATAACTCGGAACTCTACTGACAAACATGAAAGGACATCCTTAGAGCTTTTGTAAATCTAGGAAATGGTGTTTATGTACAATAGGTTATTCAGGGCAATGTCCCAAGAAGAATTGCTTTTCCCTCTCTTTGTTTCCCTGAGCCTAGAATTTTATTCTCCATTTTTGGATGATTTCTGTGACTGAATATCCTATAACCTACTGTAATGAAGGTGTTTTGTGCACTCTGAGATGAAGGCCCTCTTTCTTAAACTTTGGTGGTCTAATTCTGGAGGGAGAGACTGAGTGAGAGGGTGACCTCCTGTAACACCACTCCCCTGATGCAGAAGATCCCTTGCTTCCAAGGCCCAGTTGGAGGAAGCAGGCTGGCTAAGCCTCCAAACTGCCCTCTGCAAGCACCCGCCTATGGTAGTTTGTCTTTTCAACTGTTCTTTTTATTCTTTCTTTCTTTTTTTGAGACAGGGTGTCAGTGTGCAGTTCAGGCTGGATTTTGATACACTGTGTAGCTCAGGCTGGCCTTCAACTAACAGTAATCCTCTTGCCTCAGCCTCCTGCTTGCTGGGATTATAGGTGTGCAGCCACATCCAGTTTCCCACCTTTTGATAAAGAGACAGGACATCTCCGGTCTCATCAGGAGATCCAACAAGATCTCAAAATCCTGCTGTACCCCAACCCAACTGGTGAGATTCATCAGCATCTACCCATGCATGGGTTTGCAGTCAGCATGTTTGATGGGTCTTTCTCCAATGGAAATTGCACCAGGGTCCTGTAGCCTTTCTCATGTCCTCAGTAACAATAATATTTAACCTCATCCCAAATGGAGTCTTCTTTTGTACCTTGAATTTTTTGTCTGTACATGTAACCCCCATCCAAGACAGGTCTTGGTCATACACTGGTTTCCTGAAAATATCCTGACCACCAAGATGCAGTACCTATCATCCAGCTCTTCCGCCATGGCTGGACTATGGGTTGTCTGGTCACCAGAGTTACCTGTTTTATCTCTTGCTGCACTGGTTTTGCTGTCTTTAGCACAGCAGTCTCAGTGTTCTGTGGCTTCTATGAGGAGATGGAATAGCCAGGCAGATTGGGCCACCTAAATTAGGGATGTTTCTCCCCTCCACCAGGACCTGGTGCTCACAGCCATCTCCTAAGTGAGCCCCTAAAGGTTAGAAAGGAATTTACTTGTCTAGACCTAAATGGGACTCCAGAAGCAAAAAAAGCAAGGTAGTAATCTGTATTCACTCAGAGTGGTGTCCAAACATACAGACGGGCGCATCAGAGTGAGAAGCTGGGTGCTTTTATTTTTAACTCTTTTTTTTTTCCCATTCTAGGATTTAGGTTCCATTTTCATGTTTAGCTCTTTTTAAAAAAATTTTATTTAAAGAAAGACTAAACAAAATAGAAAATGAGTAGAAATAAAACATACATTCAGAGAAAAAATAAACAGTAAGAAATCACTAGTTAATGTTTACATACTGTCCTTTTACAAATAGTTGTTCAAGATACAAAAGTGGAACATATAAAGTGGGAATTCAAACAGCGAGACTGCAAATGGTTCTGTTCAACTATCCAACAAAAACTTAGTAATACGGTTGTCAATCCTATACACTTAAACATACATGCAGTTATCCATATCTTTATTTATGTTGAGATTAAGCAAACTAAAGCAAGCTAAAATCATTCTGAACAAAGAATAATAGTATTGCTGGATTTCACATCACGACACTCCATGATCAGCATTGGGTACTGTAGTGTCTTTTTAAAAAATTTTATTTTAAAGAAAGACTAAACAAAACAGAAAATGGATAGAAATAATACATACTTTCAAAGAAAAAAATAAACAGTAAGAAATCACTAGTTGATGATTACAGATTGTCCTCTTACAAACAGCTATTCAAGACACTAAAGTGGAGCATATAAAGTGGGGATTCAAACAGTGAGATTGCAACCTGTTCTGTTCAACTATCCAACAAAAACTTAGAAATATGGTTCTCAATCTTATACACTTAAACATACATGCGGTTATCCGTATCTTCAATTATGGTGAGATTGAACAAACCCAAGCAGTCTAATATCACTCTGATTAAAGAACAATACTATTGCTGGGTTTCACATTATGACACTCCAGGATCAGCACACTGGGTACTCTAGTGTCTCTTTTTCTTCAGAGTATCTGTTCATTTCATCATGTGTCATAAGGTCAGTTCTCATAAACTGTTTATAGATTCTACGCATGCATGAATCTTAACATTTATTTCTATCCTTTCTATATTAGAGGGAGAAACCAAACAAAGCAAGACAAAATAAAACGTATTCCTATAAACACATGAAATGAAAAAGACATATAAAACTGTTGTATAAGAAGTTCTACCATGGTTCCTGTGTTGTCTCTTGTTATCTTCAATATAATTGACTATATCATCAGACATAGTATAATTGAATATATCAGTACATAACAGTATTAATAAAAACACAACTTTGTATATAGTATAAAACTTCAAAAGCAGGCAGTTATCAAACCAGAATGTGTATCATAGAGTCTTGTCATCTTCAGTGTAGTTGTCTATACTCTCAGACTTGATATTATCAATCATATCAGTTTTAAATAAAATCTGTCGATACCAAACAGCAATCAAACAAGCCAGATTTAACTGAGATCAGTCATGATAAAACAATATAAGTCATACAGGGCTCCAGATTAAGATAACAGGAAATTAAAGATGATTACTGTGCTATATTCTGATGTTTTAGGGATAGCTGTCTGTGTCCTCAAATCTAATGTAAGTAGACAAACTGGGGCAGATTAAAATCTATCAAAAAAGAATAAAATCTATCTAAGCAAAGTGGTGTGAGTAATGTGCATTTAAAATCCTGATACACTATTAACAATATCTTCTGTCATCTTTTTTAAGACTCTCCCTTCCCTTTCACTTCCCCAGGGTACAGTGTGCATTTTTGGGTCTGACCAAGACCCTTGGTTTTAAATTGAGTGGGGGGCAACCTGCTATTTACCTAAGTGGTTCCGAACCTTCTCTCTCCTGAACTTGATCTCTAATTGTATACTTTTACCTATTAAAGCCTGTCTTTCCAGCCTATCCACAAATACTGGTCTAGTTGTCCCTATTACTCTCTGGTTCTCTGTCATATAGAGCATTGTTTCCTCATATTTGATTTTCAGTCCATGTACTCTTTTTCATGTTAATTATATTTCCTATAAATAGCATCTCGGTGGACCCTGCCTCCTAATCTACTCCACGTGTGGTTCTTTTTTTTTTTTTTTTAATTTAGTGTATCAAGGCCATCTATATTAGAGATTCCCTCTGGCTCATTTCTGTTATCCTCTTTTTTTTTTTTACCATCAGTTGTCTGCTTATCTTCTTCATTCTGTTTTCTGCTCCATTCATTGAGGCTTCTCTGCCACTGTTCCTGGAATCCTAGTACTTTTCTCTCTCTTTAGAATGCCCTGCAGTATTCTCTATAGAGTTGGCTTGGTGGTTGCAAATTTCCCAAGTTCCTCTTTGTCTTGGAAGCATCTTGTCTCTCCATTAATTTCTAGAGACAGTTTATTAGGGTATATCAGTCTGGGGTGAAGGTTATTTTCTTTCAGGGCTTGGAATATTTTGCTCCAGGCTCTTCTTGACTTGATGGTTTGTGTTGAGAAGTCTGCCATGATTCTGATGGGCCTTCCTTTATAGCTTATCTGTTCCTTGTCTCTAACAGCTTTTTATAGTCTGTTCTTATATTGAATTTCTGGGATCTTGATTATTATATGCCTAGGTGTAGCTCTGTTGTGGTTGTAAGTGGCTGGAGTTCTGTATGCCTCATACATCAGAATATCATTTCCTTTTCCTATTTTTGGAAAGTTTTCCTTAATTATTTCTGTGAATAGCCTTTGTAGTTCCTTTGTTTGTACCCCTGCTTCTTTTTTTTTTAATTTTAAGGAGAAAAAAGAAAAAAAAACAGAAAAAGGGTACAAATTATACAGAATTTCAGAAAAAATAAACAGTAGGAAATCACTAGTTAATTACATATTGTCATCTTAGAAATAGTTGTTGAAGTTACAAAATTAAAGCATATAGAGGGGACTTTCAAACAGTGAGACTGCAAATAGTTTTGTTCAATAATCCAACAAAACTCAGTAATATGGTTATCTATCTTACACACTTAAATATATATGCAGTTATATCTTTTAGAGAACTTTCTTTTCCTTTCTTTTGTACAATGACAATTACACATTTTGGGTTTTATTACTCCCACAGTTCTTATTACTTTTTTTTTTTTTGAAGAAAGTAAAACCCAGGGGCTGGGGATTTTGCTCAGCGGCATAAGCGCCTGCCTTGCAAGCAGGCAGTCGTGAGTTTGATCCCTGGTACCAATAAAAAGGAAAAAGAAAAAAAGAAAAAAAAAGAAAGTAAAACCAAATGTGACATACCAGGACAGAGTCAGTCAAATCAAAAGGATGGACATAATATATAATGTAAAAACAAAATACAAGGTGATCAACTATGGTTACCATAATGCCTCTTGTTATCTTAAAAAAGAATTGCCTATATCAGCAGTTATAATAAAATTGAACAAAACAGTAAAGAATAAGACCAATAAAATCAAAACATTGGAGACATTAGAGTACTTCAAAAGAAGATCATAGTCAACCAGAATGGGTGTCACAATGGATCTTATTGTCTTCATAGTTGTTGCCTATACTTTCAAACTTGGTACTATCTAGCATAACAGAATAGAGGAAAATCAGTCAAAACAAGATGGTGAGAGCAATACAGAGTTTCAAATCAAGTTAATAGGAAATCAAAGTGGGTTACTATAATATATCCTGCTATTTTTTTTACCTTAATTTTTACCTTAATTAAAAGGATAAAAATGAAAAAGGAGATTGAGATTTAAAAAAAGAGGGCATAACAACAAAACAGTGCAAGTCAAAACATAGCCATTTAAGCAAAATATTGTTTCACCACAAGATAATCTCAACATAATAGTGGTTACCATGGTGTCTCTTCCCTTAAAATCTTTGGGTATAACTTCGTATACTGTAGCATCAAACATATCAAGACAATGTAAAACCATTCAAGAGAATGACAGTATTACAGGGTATTTAGAATCAACTAACAGAAAAGGAACAGTGGTTTCTGTATAATCTCCTTGTCTATAAAAGTTTTTGTTTATATTGTCACATATAATAAAATCCAATAAGATACAACATGTTAAAACCGATGGAGACAGAAGAACAAAAGCTTGATGGGACTTCAAAACAAGATGATATTAAATCAGCACTACCTATTATGATGTCTTGTTTTCTCCAAAATGGCTGTTCCTACCATCCAACCTTCTCTGCCTCATTTCTGTTGAACTTTTTTTCTATCACTAGTTGTCAGTTTGTCCTCTTCATTTTGCTTTCTGCTCCATTCATTATGGCCGCTCTGCCACTGTTTCTGGAATCTTGGTATTTTTCATTTTTAGAATATCATGCAGTAATCTCTGTAGAGTTGAATTGGTGGTTGCAAATTCCCCTAGTTCCTCTTTATCCTGGAAGCACCTTGTTTTTCCATCAATTTCTAGGGACAGTTGTGCAGGATATATCAGTCTTGGCTGGAGGTGGTTATCTTTCAAAGCTTGAATTATTGACCCGAAACAAAGGACTCTCGGTCCACTCTCGGCGCGGCGTCTCATCTGCTGTGGCTGAGCCGTTAGGTCGAGTGTGCGCGGCCGACCGGTGCCTTCGCCGCGGCGTCTCGGTGGGCTCCTGCTCGGTCCCCACGGCCAGTGCCGTGGTGCGGGACCCGGCTCGGCGGCACCTGCTGCTTAGGGAGCCAGCGGCCCGGCCCCGTGCTCATGATGGGGCTGATTTTCGCTAAACTATGGAGCCTCTTCTGTAATCAAGGGATACAATGTTAATTTTGTGAAGATTGGCATATAAAATAGGAATGAGCCTTCTAAAATAGAAACTATCGAGGGGGTCTGAAAATGGCGGCGAGCTAGGGGATCGAGCGAAGAGTCTCTCCAGAGAATTCAAACTCAAAGCTAAAAAAAAGACAGCATGGAGAGGACCAGACAAATCGATAGCGATTCTTATTAACCAAGACAGTACAGCTGGAGGATTTAAAGTCGTACTGAGACCGGAGGCTGCAAATCCCGCGCCCTTAAATCAACAAACAGACTCGCGGACCCAGCACGAAAAGTTGAGTTGCTTTTGGGGACTGCGGGAAACTGAGACCCAGATCGAGACTTCAAGTAGCAGCCAGTTCTGCACCGCTGCACCAGAGCGGATGTACAAAGCTCTGGCGTTTCAAATCTAAATGGTGCACAGAAATCTGACCGTTCAGCGCTGAGCCGCGAGTGGGGGAAAAGTGGACAGCTTGGTGTGCGGCGGTCCCGGAATGAGGACTTGCACCGGACTCTGGTGAGTACAGAAAACCCCACGGCTGCTGGATTTGGCCAGAGAACAGCTGGCCCGCCACCACGGGGAAATCAATAACACAGAGTCTGGTGCAGACATATTAGTCTGGCGGCAGAAACCGCAGCTTGGTGACATCACCAGGTCCCCCTGTAGGGAGGGCTGGTGGAAGACATCTTGAGTCCTGGCAGAGCCTGATTACTTGCTGGCTTCAGCTCCACACAGAGAACTTAGTGGGAGCCATCTTGGTTTTGGGCAGATCTGCTTTTCTGGTGCTCCTATCACAGAGAGGTTTGGAAGAGAACGGCTGGGACCTGGGCAGAATCCTGTGCCATTACTCAGCTGCTTCTGATTCAAAGAGAACTGGCAGGAGCTACTGGGGCTAAACCAAGCCTCTGCTTGGGGCCCAATAAGCAGACACAAAATAGTCACAACTAAGTGACAACCAGAAAGTACAGCCTAATTTATGAACTAACTGACACAGAGGCTAGAGACTAGACTGTACCGCCCCAGATAACAGCAAATTGGGGAGGACAGCAAAAACTCAAGCCAGCATGCTTCCGAAAGGCCCTAAGCAATTCGGAGAGGGCCAGAGAACTCCAGGACAGTCTGAAAGAAACCAGAAACATGACAAGAGATAAAAATTAAAAAAAATCTCCAGCTGTTCAACAGGAGAAATTAAACCCAAGAGAACTAAACACTGAAGAGAACAAACACAGTAACCACCCTCTACTTGACACAGCATCAGCCGAAATTAAAAAGTACTTACATGATCTCATAGAGGAATTTAAAGATGTACTCCTGATCCAAGTGAGGCAAGATATAAAGAGATTAATTAAAGAAATGACAAGCCCCGCCCAAGAGAACACAGATGGAAGAACTGAGGAAATCAGAAAAGAAAGAGAAGCATCTGAAGAAGAATTTAAGCATAACTTAGAATACATGAAACAGATCCAAAGAGAATATCAGGAAACTAAAAACTCCATTGAATATTGGCAAAATGCCTTGACAGAAACTAAAGACAACCTTCTGAAACTTGAAGAGAGATTTAGGGCTTATGAACATGAAAGAAAAAGCCTCTTAAAAATAACAAGGAACCAGAAAGAAGCAATTCTAAAACTGGAAGATGATAAAAAGATACATAACCTAAGAATAAAGAATGTGAGTGAGGAAGCAGGAACATCCAAAAATGAAATACAAAAAATATTCACAGAGATATTAAAGCAAAATTTCCCACGTATAGCAAAAAGAAATGATATCCAGATAAAAGAAGCATACCGAACGCCAGCTACCTACAACCAAAACAGATCTACGCCTAGGCATATAATAATCGAGATCCCAGAAATCCACCAAAAAAACAGAATATTAAAAGCAGCCAGAGAAAAGATGCAGGTTACCTATAACGGGAAATCTATCAAAATAACAGCAGACTTATCAACACAAACTCTTAAGTCAAGAAGGGAGTGGGGAGAAATATTCCAAGTCCTGAAGGAAAAAAATATGCAACCTAAGTTCATATATCCGTCAAAACTCTCTCTAAAAATTAATGAAGAAATAAGATACTTTCAAGACAAGGAGGAACTGTGGGAGTTCGTGGCCACCAATCCAACCCTACAGAGAGCGCTGAAGGACATTACAGAGAAAGAGAGGAAGAGATATCAGGATTACAGCTACAGTGGCAGAGAGGCCTCAGTGAACGGGGCAGACCATGGAATGAGGGAATAAGGTGGACAAATTATAGCAGAAAAGTGGAGTAGCAGACATGAGGCAGAGACAGTAAGCTAGTCTTTAGTAGAGACAGCTCTGAAACTATATTTAAAAAAAAAAGCAGAGGTCATTGCTAATGGTGTATAACGATTTAAAAGACACAGTAGTCCTAGTGCCATATTTAGATTGAATTAAATTTGTTCTGGTCTGTCCACTCATATCAGATTTGAGGACACAGACCTCTAGAACCAAAAATAGCAGGTTATACCATGGTAACTATCCTTACTTTCCTATTGACTTAGGCTGAAATTCTGTATTACTTACATTGTCTTACTATGACTGATCTTAATTGTATCTGAATCATAAGACTATTGGTTGACCTTGACTGATCCTATTTGAAATCGGTATGCGTGTTAGAATCAACCCTAAAAGTAGAGGAAACTACTCTGAGCATGACAAGATGTAAAGGATATCCATACTGGTATGAATCAGTAACAGCTCTCAAATACTACAATGCAGTCAAAGATAAGTTTTTATAAAAATAGGTGATAGTATGTTTAACTATAATAAGCCAGTGTTGTCGACAAATCTATTGAAAATAACAAGAGAAAACATAGTAGCTACGGAAGATCATTTATATTATAGTTTTATAAGTCTTATCCATTGCATGTTTATCTAGGAAATTGTTTCGCTGTCTTGTTATGACTTGGTTTTCCCTATAATACAGAGAGGATAGGAACAAATACTCTGAGGAAGAGACCTGAAAAACCCGAGGCTTATTTTGTAGCATTATAATATAAATTCTAGCAATCTATTGCTTGCTGATTAAAATGACTCTGGACTGGTTTCTTCAGCTCAACTTCAGCATATGCAGAGATGGGGACGGCTATCACAAAGAGAATGAGAGATGTGATGGTAGTTGGTATTGTCTTCCCTAATTTGGAACTTGAGGACCTAAAAAGACTCCATCATCCTGTAATGATTTGATTAGTTCTATAATATGCAATAAGTATAGAAAGTGGGTGAAGTTAGGGACAACTATTTGTAAGAAGCTAGAGACAGTTAGATAAGGTAGATCTCCAGTGGACTTGCTTTGAAATCTGTATTTCTTTAAATTGTTCTTTATTTTTTTTTAAATGTTCTGTTCTGTTTTGATATGGTTAACCTTATCCTCTTAGAGATGTAAAACAAATAGGTGGGACTGATAATCATATTACGGAGCTTTTGTTCGGCCATAGAGCAGAATGGTTTGTAGGGTCACTTTTTTGAATGTCATTCTAAATACTTCAATTCTATAACCTGAACAGCCATTTCGAAGATGACAATTTGTAACTTATCAACTGGCAATTTCTTACCTTTTGTTTGTCTGTAATTTAGTATTTCTACCCTTTTTTTTAATCTCCATGTATTTTTTTTTCATTTCCTTTTCTTTAAATAAAAAAAAAAGCTTGAATTATTTCCCCCCATGCTCTTTGTGATTTGATGGTTTGTGCCGAGAAGTCTGCTGTAAGTCTGATGGCTGTTCCATTGTAAGTGATCTGTTTCTTGTCTTTGACGGCTTTTAATATTCTGTTCTTATATTGGATTTCTGGAATTTTGATTATTATATGCCTGGGTGTAGCTCTGTTTGGGTTGTAGGTGTCTGGGGTCCTGTATGCCTCATACATCTGAATATCTTTACCTTTTGCTAAATTAGGGAAATTCTCCTGTATTATTTCTGTGAATAGCTTTTGTAGTTCATTTGTTTGTGTCCCTACTTCTTCTTTTATGTTCTTAATTCTTAAGTTATAGATCCTCTTGTCATCTTCTAGTCTTTGTATTATTGCTGTTTGTTTTCTTGTTATTTTTAAGAAGTTTTTCATTTCGTGCTCCCACTTTACAAATCTGGCCTCCAGTTTAGATAATCAATCCTTAGTTTCTTTCAAGCTGTTATGCCAGCTTTCAATAGAGTTTTTAGTTTCCTGGTAATCTCTGTGAACCTGCTTCACATATTCTATGTTTTCTCTATTTTCTCCATCAAACAATTCTCCCCTTTTTTTCTGTTCTTCCATTCCACCATCTGTTTTTTCTTGGGTGGTGCTTAGCATTTCTCTAACTATTCTACTTATTTCTTGCTTTATTTCATTAAATACTTCATTTTTGAACTCATCTATGAGGCTCCGGAGATACCGCTTTATGTCTGTTGGTGCCATGTCTGATATTGCATGTTTTCTGTCTTCATTCTCTTTTGCATTTCCCTTTCCTAGATCAGTGTTCTCAGGATTGGGGATTGAGGACCCTTTCTTGTTGCTCCCTTTTCCCATACTTTTTGTTCCTTCCATACAAGCGTATGTAGGAGGCTCAGTTTTTTTTTTTTTTCTCTTTGTTTGTTGCAGTTTGTTTGAATCCGCCGGCTAGGTGTTCCCGCCCACTGTAGTGTACTAGTGAGACACAGACCTGGGCAGCCTCTGCTGGGTCTGCCCCTCCAGGTCAACCTACTGAATGTTTCACTGCTAGGGTGCACCACCAGGCACGGGGACCTGATTTGGGCTAGCCTACAGGATCTTAGTCCACGGCATCCAGGCCAAGTGCTCCCCACCACTCCTGCTTGAGAGGGGAATATGCGACTAAAGTCACTGCAGAGCTGTGTTCCAGCTAGTCTGCCTGTTCCCAAAATGTCCTCTGTTGGAGCCTCCTAGTCTATGAAAGGGTCCCCATTTCTCTCACTCACTGCAGGTCAATGCAGGGCTCCCTGCCAGTTCCTCTCTCAATGCTGTTTGGGCCGATTCCCGCTCTCAGAGCTTTCACGTGCCTCTTTCCCTGCCGTGCAGATTGGGATGCAGTATCGGCAGCAGGAAATTCAAATCGCGGCTTCCAATGGCATGGGATCCAGCTTCCGCACTGAGATTTTGTCTGTTCCTGTTATAGCATCAGGATTGCATTTCCAGTTGGTTTCTCTCAGCTTACTTTGTTCCTGGGTTGGCAAGGTACATCTTCCCTTGCATAGGACTCCTCACATGGCACCGCTCCTGGATTCTAAGCTGGTAATCTCAGAGAGCCTCCGTGGCTGCTGTTATTTGTCTGCCATGTTCTCCCAGAAGTCCCTACCCCTGCTTCTTCATTCACATTCTTTATTCTCACGTTATAGATCCTCTTGTCATCTTCTAGCCTTTGTGTTGGTACTGCTTGTTTCCTTGTTATTTTTTTTTTTTTGTCTTTTTCCTTTTTATTGGTACCAGGGATCGAACTCACGACTGCCTGCTTGCAGTTTCCTTGTTATTTTTTAAAAGTTTTCCCTTTCATAATCCCACATTGCAAAACTGTCCTCCAGTTTGGTTAATCTATCTTTAGTTTCTTTCAAGCTGATTTGCCATCTTTCCATAGAATTTTTTAATTTCCTGGTTATCTCTTTGAATCTGCTTCATGTATTCTATATTTTGTTTATATACTTAATCAAGTGGTTCTCTTCTTTGTTTGAGTTCCTTCCTTCTTCTGTCTGTGTCTGCTTAAGGGGTGCTTAGCATCTCTTATTAATCTTGGCTAAATATTTCACTTTTGAACTTGTCTATGAGGTACTGAAGGTATCTCTTTATGTCCACTGGTGCTGTGTCTGATATTGCATGTTTGTTGTTCTCATTCTCCTTTGTATTTACCTGTGTTGGGTCAATGTTCTCAAGGTTGGGACCTGGGGACTTTTTGTTGTTGCTTCCTCTTCCCATCTTTTTTTTTTCCTTCCAGGAGGCCCCAGTTTCTTTCTTTGTTGGTTACAATTCTTCTGAAGCACACTGGCTAGATGACCCTTCCCCCTGCAGTGTGCTAGTGAGTCGCAGGCAGAGGCAGAGTATGCTGGCCTCTCCCCTCTGGATCAGTCAAACTTCTGAGGTTTCACTGTGTTAGTGTGGTTAGTGCACCGCCATGTAGAGACTTGATTTCGGATAACCTGTTGGGTCTCAGCCAAGTCACGTGACTCAGGCCTAGTTACTCCACCAATCCCATTCAGGAAGGGAACAACTGACTGAAGTCACTGCTGCCCCTTGTACTTGCCAGTCCTGCCTGGTCCCAGAATGTTGTCCGCTAGAACACCCCCTTTTTGTGGAATGGCTTCACTCCCCTCACCACAGGTCAGTGCAGGCTCCCTGCCAGCTCAGCTCTCCGCTTAGCTGGCTGACCCCCAACCTCAGTGTGACTGCACCTCCAGTGAGTTGAGGCGGCAGGACCTCAGTCAGCTCAGCAAGTCACCCACTGCAGGGGGAATACTGAACCTTTAGCTGTTCCAATAATAGTACTGAGACTGTATGTTTGATTGGTTCTTCTCACCTTAGTTTCTTCTTGGGATGAGAGAATTCATCTCCCTCTGTTCAGGGTTCCCCATGCTGTATTATGTTGAATTCTAAGTTGACCATCTCAGGGAACTTCTGTAGCCAGCTGTTATCTATCTGCCATCCTTTGCTCCCTGCTCCTCATGTTTAGCTCTTGAGTAGCAATGAAAACTCTTAAATTATTTTAAATGACAATTGGCTTGTATTTTTTAAATTTTATTTTTTATTTTAGAGAACAAAGCAAAACAGAGTAAATCAGAACAGAACAATGCAAGCAATACAGGACTTCAAAACAAGACAATAGGAAATCAACAGTGGCTACCATCATGTGTCCATACCTTCACACACAATAAATTTAAACAAAACAAAACAGTATAAAACCAATCAAAACAAAAGATTAAAAGCATTATGGGACTTCAAAACCAAGTGGTAGGAAATCCACAATGGCTGCCATTATCTCTCTTGTTTTCTTCAAAATAGATGTCCATACCTTCACACACATTGAAATCAACTAATAGAAAACAAAATAGCACCAATCAAAGCAAAAGAATGGAGGCATTACAGGACTTCAAAACAAGATAACAGAAAATAAACAATGGTTACTATAATGTCTCATTTTATTCAAAACTATTGTCCATACTATCATGTATAATAAAATCAAATAAAACACACAGAATAAAACCAATCAAAAGAATAAAATCATTATAAGACTTCAAAAAATATGATAGGAAATTAGCAATGGCTACCATAATTTCTCATTTTCTTCAAAATAGCTGTTCATACCATCACACATAATAAAATAGATTCTTGTAAACTTTTTAGGAGAAGTTCTAGGCTTGTATAAACCTATACATGCACATTTATCCTTTCTGTAGGAGAGAGAAAAACAAAACAAAACAAAAAATACAAGAAAAATAAGAAACAAAAGAGACAAATAAATAATAATAACAAAAATCCAAACAATAATAATATAGGCTTTCAAAACAAGGAGGTAGGGAACATACCAAAGGTTGTTATTTTGCAGTTATCTTCAAAAGTTACTCAGATTATCAGATATAAACATGCAAAATTGAGCTAATCCTATGAATTTCAACAGTTTTATCCCAAGAACTAATAGAATTAGTAGCACAATCATTTTAGTTATCATAAGTGTGTATATATAAATTTATATATTTTTTCTTTTTTGGTATTGTATTTGTAAAACCAATTTTTATATCATTTTGATTGGCTGACAACCTGGGTGGAAACATGTCATTAACTTTAAAGACATCAGTACTTTTCTCTACTGAATTAAACTATCCCATACTTAAGCAACACGAACCATATGCATTCAAGATACCTTCAGTTTTATTCTATCTATCAGCCAACCCAAATCACACGTCCAAATGCTCTAATATATTCAGCTGTCCTGAAAATCTATATGAACTGTTTTCCATGGAAATCTGAGAAACAGAAAAAAAAATTTTTGAGCTCAAATAAAGCACCTGTGAGTGTCATGAGAGGTTATTAGTACAGACTGAACAGATAGACAAATATAAGACAGTTGTATTTCACTCAGAGTATACTCTTGGATGTATTGGCCGATCAGTAAACAACTACAAACAGGAATACCGAAATGACACCCAGGATTTGGAAGCAGATTTATTTACTGTGACAGACACTGGTCAGGACCACTCGAAAATATCAAGTTCTGATCTCTGATGGTCGATGGTTTATACTGGATAAGCAAGCAGGAAGTACAGAAGCAGAATGGCTTGTCAACTGGGGGCTGGTTTATACAATGTGCATCGTAGTGACCGGCTGTGCATCACAGTGACCAGTGGTTTCTAAGGGACAGGAACAACTGGGTCTGGAGCAGGAACTATTACCTGGAGAACTAAGAAACTGAAGGTATGACTGGAGGGAGGCATTTTCTGCTACAAGGCAACAACTATTATTTTAGTTTATGACACAACTCATACTTGGAGCCTTTCTTGTCCTTCCAAGCCCTTGCTCCTGTGCTCTTTTTCCTGTGGCCACCTGGCTGGGTGAAATGCATGGGTACAGCCATATCAGTGGTTACGCTTAGCTGAGAGCAAAGCAAAGAAAGGGAGGTCCAGGAGGGCCTCCGGCCACTGCTCTGCCACCTTTGCCTCTGCTCCCTCCCCCTCCATTGCTGCCTCCACTGCAGCTCTCTGGACAGGGGGCAGCAACCAGGAGAGGGTGTGGGGAGCTGGGTGGGGGCAGGGTGCTCTGGGCCGCCAAGCTGTGTGGTTCTTGCCATGCTCTGCTGGCCAGCGCTCACAGGCCCAGCTTTCTCCCCTGCCCAGGAGTCTATGAGAAGTGATGACAGGAGTGGAAGGCAGCAGTTTCTCCCTGTTCTTGCACTTTTGGCTCTCCCTTTAAGAGTCTGTAGGGATCTAGATAGATTTGTGCTGCTTCGTTTTATCCCAAGCCTTGCAGATCACATTGGTCTCTCCCCAAACACCCCTGGCAGTGACTGACTGCTTTACGAAGGGTCCTGTGCCTGGGAAGTCAGCTCTTCCTGCAGAGCCTCAGCCTTGGGGACAGCAGCCTCTGACAGGAGCATTTACGTCTCCTCTGTTCCTGAGGCAGGAGCTGTTGGCTGTGAGCTCCATGGAGGATTTAAAACTGAGTGAATCACATTCCAAGGTGAGAACAACTCAGGGGAAATAATTTTTTAACTATCCTGTGCCCTTTTAAGAACTTTTCCAACTCTCTCCCAATTATCAGTATCTATAGTGCCTGTCTGAGGAAATTATGGATGATATTTGGTTTGTTCTCGTAGCATTTCTGTTAGTCTTTGGTTGGCACATGAGCCCCTGAGCGCTGAAGCAGACCCTGGACTATATGTATTTTTGCTTCTCAGCTGATAAATTTTGCTCCATGCTTTATTCCTGGATTTTTCTTTAAGGTTTTCTCAGGTGGAAGACTCAAGCTTTCCTTCATGGTGGGAGACTTTTTTCCTTCTTTTTCCCCAATATTCTTGGCAGTTTCTTACTGTGAAGGCCTTCTCAGTTTTGAATCTTTTTTGAGGAGACTTACTAGTTTAGGCTAAAAATTTCTACTACATGGATTGCATGTCCCTGGTCCCGGCACCAGTTATTGGGGTCTTGACTTAGCCCAAATCTAAATGAGCGGATGGCGAACAGCTTCAGTAAAAGAGAGAAGTGGTGTGATTTTTAGGGCTCCAGGAAGGTCAGAACCCTCAAAGGAATTCACTGGGGATTCCCTGGGGATTAAGACAAAGCACTTATCCAGCAGCCCACATTCATTTGGTTTCCAACAAAGGAAGGAGAGACTGAGACCAGCATGAGAACTGAGCAGGACCTTGGGAGTCAGTTGGAAGACTTCACCAAGTAATAAGTTATACTGGTTAAGAGGACTGTCTTGTCTTATCTCTAAGACTGGCAGCTTCGTTGCTCTTGCTCGGAAAATGGGGGTGTCAGCAGCCTGTGTCCTTGGCTGCCTCAAATAACATGCATATGCTCTTTTCCAACACAGGTTCTTGTTCAGAAATTTAACCCTGTGTAGTCTGGTGTCCAACAACTATTTGATTGGTTATTGAGCTGGTTGCTAGGGGGCTCGTTTTGGTGTGCTAATAGGAGAATTTTTGAGGGGAGAAGTAACCAACTTAAAAAAGGACTTAGTTAACACAATGTAGCCACACAGAGCTCAGTATAGTTTCACAGAGGGAGATGCCAAAGCCAAGGGCCAAAAAACAAACTAACAAACCACAGGCCATTACCTCTGCTGCCTGCTGATTGCTGACATGCAGAGCCCCTTCCTTTCTACTACTGAAAGGGACCCAGGACCCCTAATCTCATCCTACCTAAGGATCTCAAGTGCATTATTTTTTTTCTTTTTTGAAACAGAGTCTCACTGTGGAGTCCAGGCTGGCCTTGAACCATGATGTAGGCTAGGATGGTGATCCTACTGAACTCATGGTGATCCTGCTGCCTCAGCCTCTCCAGTGCTGGGATCACAGATGTACACCACCATGCCTCTGACTAGGATCCCAACTATTTATCCCTTCAGCAAAATTTACTTTTCCTAGTCAGAATTAGCCAGCACGCCCAATGAGACCCTTCTGCCTACATTTCTGTTACCTTCGCCCACCCAGCCTATGCTAGGGAATGAACTCAGGACCCCTGGCTTGCTAGAGGAGCTCTGTACCACTGAACTCTGCCTCAGCTCCCTCTCCAGCCTTACACTTTCTCTGTCCTCCCATATTTCTCAAAATCCTGCTCTGGAAAATCTGGAAACTGTCTTCCTTCAGAGCACTGTTGTGGTTCATGAATGGCGAGTTGTCAGCCACGCGGTCCGTGACACAAGCCCAACCTTGTCCTTTGCTTTCTGCAGCTCACTCACCACCAGGGCTCTACACCAGCTCCAGGGATAGGAAGAAGCAAAGCACGGCCAGCTGTGCAGTTTTCACATTGGTCTCTAGGTGGCACCCTTGTCCCAGGACTGCTTTTATCGCACTTGAGGAGGGCTGACTCAGGTACATTTTACAAGTAAGTGAAGAAGTCATTAGATGTCTGCTTGCTGCTCCATTTCTGTATGAACTAAATCCTACATTCATTTGTAAGTGAAGAGTTGCCTACATTTTTTGATACAGGGTATCACTTTGTAGTTGAGGCTGACCTTGAATTCACTGTGTAGTCCATGCTAGCCTCAAACTCAGGGTGGTAATCTTTGTGCCTCAGCCCGCCAAGTGCTGGGGTTACAGGCCTGCACCGGCTCACAGGGCAAAAGTCATGTCCTTTGTTTTCTCTAACAGCAGTTCTCGCCTATTGACCTGGGGTACCTTGCTAGCAAGCTGGAGGTTGTGGACTCGGTGTGAGGGGGTTGGGTAGATGGTGAATTGTATATTACACAGTGGTACCTTGGTATCTTGGTACCTTGTTTTTGTTTGGGAACAATTTGGTTCACAAACAGAAGTGATCAGCAAAAAAAAAATTTTTTGTTTGCAAATTCTGTGCCAAGCTATGAACAGAACTGTGACCATCTTTGTCCCACAAAAAGGAATGTGGCTATTATTTCCAGAATCATAGAATAAGTTAAATTCTTGAACCAAGGTACCATTTTATGTATTTTATCACAATTAAAGCTTTTTAAAAATTAATACAAACCTGGTGTGGTGATGCATACATGCATTCCTTGCTCCAGAAAGTTTGAGGAGGAGGATGAGTATAAGGACACCATGGGCAATTTAGTGACTTAGTAAGTTCCTGTTTTAGAAAATACAAAAAGGCTGGGGATATAGCTCCGTGCAAAGGACCTAGGTTCATTTACCAACAGAACACACAAATCAAAATGAAAAATCTTAGTTGAAATAAAAATTACTACTAAATGTAACTGAATGTATACAATAAAATAAGTGCTTGGAGGAAAATTTATGGCCTAAAGTATATTAGGAAGGAAGAAAGGTTGAAAATTATCTGAGCACCCAAATCAAAATGTTAAAAAAAATTACAAATGATCCTAGATTCAACTGCCACCAGTAGAAAAAAAAAAAGATCATAAATGAGTGCACACAAAGATGCCCATTAGGGCATCAACAAAATCTAATAAAATCACCAGCCATGTGGTACACATCTGTTATTGAAGTATTCAGGAGGCTGAGGCAAGAGGTGTCCTGTGAGTTAAAAGCCAGCCTGTGCTACATAGCAAGACCCTGTCTCAACGAAATGGAAGAAAAGACTAATAAAACATCACAATATAGCAAAATTACAGACCAATATTTGTCTTAAATATTGATGCAAAAATCTTCAATAAAATACTAGAAAACCAAATCCAATAGTATATTAAAAAGGTTGTATAACATATGCAAGTGAGATTGTCCCAAGCATACAAGAGTGATTCCTCATGGAAAATCAATCAGTGTAATATACCACATTAATAGAATAAAGGAGAAAAAAAATCACATGATTATCTCACATGATGTTGAAAAGGCTTTAAACAAAAGCCAACATTTCAAGATAAAAATCAATCAGAAAAATAGAAGGCATTTAAAAAACTAGTCAGTGGTGAAGAACTGTGACCCTCAATCAGGATGAAAGCCCTGTTTCAATTCCCTAACTCCTGGTAAAGTACAGGTCACCTAAATCTGCTAGTGCCTCAAGCAGCTTTCCAGAAGCAAAAGAAGGTCCCTTGGAAAGGCAGATATTCTCATATGGAATCTCATATGATCTCTAGAAACTTCATCGTATACAGCCAAGAACTCAATAACAAATGACTAGACATGAAGAAATAGCACAGCATATGAAAATACCAACGGAGCAAGCTGGGAAGATGTCGAACAGTAAGCAGCAGAGTAAACAGCCCCTCTGGGAAAAACAGTCCAGATGCTGGAATACAGCATTCTGGAGAAGACAAGAAGGAAGGAAGTGAGTCCCCTTGACTCAGGAAGAAACTAAAGTGAGAAATGAAGCCCACAGAGAGAATTAAAAAAAAAAGAAAAGAAAGAAAAACTTAAACAGAAAAAGGAGGGAGTTGGTGGCACTTTCAACCAGAACTAGAACCACCATGCAAGAAGTGCTGTTGGAATCTGGAGATGCACGGTCACAGCGAAGCTGGAAAGCCTGAAGATCTCTCTGGGGAGATGCGGTGGCAAAGGGGAGCAGCGGACCAGAGAACTGCACTGGCTGGTGGTGAGAGTGGGGGGACTCAGTCCTCCCATAGGAGTGGGAGATTGTCCGGAGGCCATTTCAGAGTTGGGCAGGATAAGCTCAGAGCCAGATCTGTAGCTGGCTTCGTTCAGCCACTCCCAGCTCAGAGCAGACTGGTGGAAATTGCTTGGACTGAGTCCTGCCCCTGTGCATGGTCCAATAGCCACTTCTGAGGTTTCCCTAAAGCTATCCCCAACCAACACTGCACACCCCGCACATACTACCGTGGTGAAGACCGCCAGCTTGGAAGGGAGGGGCCAGCCTGCCCTGACCCTGCTTGCACTCCAGTAGCCACCAACAGGCTGGAAAAGCAGCAAACAGCAGAAATCCCTAGCCAGCATGCTTCAGAGTAATTATAACCAATACAGGAAGTGCCAGGGACCCCACTACCCACTTGTCTGGAAGAAACCAGGAACATGACAAGAGGAAGAAGCAAAAGGAAGTCGATGGCCTCCAACCCAAGCAGTGCTGGCCCAGGAGATGTAAACATGGAAGAGATCGAGAGTCACCCACCTGCAGTTTCTGAAGCAACAGCAATTGAAATAAACAACTTCATGAAGCTATAAAAGAACTTAAAACAGAAACACTATTACAGGTAAAAGAAGAAATGAGAAACATAATAAAAGAATTGCTAAGCACCTCTAAAGCAAACACAGATGGAAGAATAGAGGAGCATAGAAAAAGGGGGGAAACCTTCAATAAAGAATATTAAAAAATTTAGAATACATGAAGCAGAATCAAAAAGATTACCAGGGAATTAAAAACTCTATTGAAAGCTGGCAAAACTGCTTGAAAGAAACTATCAAACCTTGAAGACAGGTTTGCAGCTTCGATTGTGAAAGGAAAGATCTCTTAAAAATAACAAGGAACCTGGAAGTGACACTACAAAGGCTAGAAGATGACAAGAGGAACTGTGCCCATCAGCTGCAGGTAGCTTAGAAGGCCATGACACGTTTATACAATGGGAAACTGCTCAGCTACAAAGAAAGAAAACCTTGAGGCTCTTGTAAACAAATGGATACAGCTTGAGATCATGTGCAGGGGTAAAAAGGTTCGGAATTACTTAGGTAAATAGCGGGCTGCCTCCCTAATATAAAAACTAAAGGAGTTAGTGGGATCCAAAATGTACAATACATTCTGTGAAAGTGAAAGGGGAGGAATTGTATAAAAAAGGAAGGCAGTAGCAATTGTTAATCTATTATCATAATTTGAAACCCATATTGTTTTCATTGATCTGTTTAATTTGATTTCATTCTGTTTCAGTTTATCTACTTGTAGTAGATTTGATGGCATGGACAGCGATCCCAAAGATAGCAGGATATATTATGGTAACTAGTTTTGATTTCCTATTGTATTGATATGAAGCCCTGTATTGCGTTCCCTATTTTTCTTGACTGATTTTATTCTATTCTGCTTTGTTTGATAGTATAAAGTCTTATGGTGTAGGCAACTACTTTGAAGACAATAAGATACACTATGATACCAATTTTTGGTTGGACTCATCTTCTTTTGAAGTCCTATAATGTCTCCAATGTTTTGTTTCTGTTGGTTTTGTTCTGTAGTTTTGCTTAATTTTATAATGTCTGATGACCTAAGCAATTCTTTTGAAGATAAAAGGAGGCATTATGTTAGCCATTATTGATCTCCTTATATTTTGTTTTTAAGTCATGTTGATCCTTTTGTTTTGATTGACCCTATTTTTTTTTCTCATTTGGTGTTATTATCTTGAAGTAAAAAAAAAAGAAAGAAAACACCAACAGAATAAAAAGGAAAAAGATTCACAGGACATTTAGACAACAGAGATATTAGACACAGACTTTCAGCATGATTACTTACTGTGTTTAAGGAAATGAATAATATAGATGAGAGTTCAGTGGAGAATTGAAAAGAATTTTTAAAGAAGATTTAGAAAAAAACCTTTAAAGTGGAAAATCAAAACCTAAAATTGATGATGCAGTGAGTGGATTTTCTACTTGATGACAAAGTCAAGTAGAAAGACATCTCACAGGAAGCATGAGAGACAAAAGAATGGCAAATACACCAAAGAACATAAGAATCACCTGAGACATAGAAAGCGGTCTAAGAAATGTCTGTTAGTTTCCTGATGCATTGCAACAAGTTACCTTAAACCTAGAGGCTTTAAAGCACAAACATTTATTTTCCTACAGTTCTGGAGGCTGGAAGTTCATCCCAAGTATCACTGTACTGAGATCAAGGTGTCAGCAGGGCCATTTTCCCCAGAGACCTTAGAGGAGAAGCCGTCCCTTGCTTCTCCCAGCTTCTGGTGGTTGCTGGCATCCTCTACCTGTGCTTGTATTATGCCAAGTGTCCATCTTCATCCTCAGGTCCCTCTCTTTTCTGTGTGCCCAGTTCCTCTGCCTATCTTTCAAGGACAGCTGGAATGGGGCTTAGGACACACTTGTGTAATCTGGAAAAATCCACCTCCAGATTCATGATGCAAATGAACTTGAGGAAAATATTTTTATTTATGGGGCAGGGATACTTTGGGTGTCCTTGGTTCCACCAGTTACAATGTGTATAATTAGAATTCTTTAAGTTAGGAAAAAATGGATCATGGGCAATATGTGGGAAGATAATAGCTGAGATGCATTTCCAAAACAGGTTTTATCAAAATGAAAGTAAATAAATAGTTTCAAGAATCTCTTAAGAACTCCAGCTAGGTTAACAATGGAGGAAACTAAGCATCACAGTAAGACTGCCCAAAAGAGAGATAACAGAATTAAAAGCACCCAAAGGAAAACTATGAAAACGCCTTTAAAAGCAACAAGAATTCTGAACACTGACCTCTCAAAGAAAGCTTTCTAAAGGCAATGAAACATCTTCAGAGTCCAGATATGTACATGCATACACAAATGTATGCATGCTATAGCACAAACACCCCACAAAATTATAAGCAAATTTTTGAAAATTAATTCCATTACTTTCAAGGAAGATTAAAAATTTGAGGCCAGGCTGGGCAACACTGGATGACTCCATCTTGAAATAAAAAAACAATTGTTCTGAAGAGGATGCATATTGGTAGAGGGCTTGCCTAATATTTGGGAGGCCCAGGGCCCCAAAAATGTATGAGAGGCCACGGGAGCGTGACGGAGGCTGCAGATTTCCTTTCCTCTGAGCTCATGGACTAGACAAGAGGAGCAAAGCTTACCCTCCCGAGCTGAGAAAATTTATGGACAAAAGTTATCATCGCAATTAAACAGTGGCAAACATGTCCAAGGAATACTGTGAGGATTTGACCTCTTTATGAATCCTGTGATAGGTGAATCTGTAGAGATGGCAACAAGTGGGCAACAGAACAGTGCTCAACTGGTGGTGATACGACATACTGTCATCATGCTGGAAGCCTTGGAAGGGTTCAGTGACTGACTGTTCGGCAGAGATACCCAGGGTCCTCCTAAAGTGCAGTTTTCACTGACTGAAAATTGAGCCATACATATTTTCATGTTAATTTTCTGTTAAGTTTTCGTAATAGTGAAAAAATATGGGAGCGATGATATTTTTAGACAGCCCCAAAATGGGAGAATTTTCTCCAACGAATTTTTCATCAAACTATTGGAACAAGCAGAAGACATCAGTTCATATAGAAGCTTGTGGCTTGTTGTATGAAGATGGAGGAAGTGATGAAGGATGACATGGGGCACAGTGACACAGTGGGAGAGGACACTGGAGAAGCTCCCATTGGTTGAAGCAGGGAACAGGTGAGCTTCAGGAAGGATTCTAATACATTGGATCAAAGTCCTCAAATATGTCTAAACCCACAAGATCCTAGTGATTCTAAAACATCAACAGAAAACCAATTGGCCCACTGCTGAAGGATAAGAGGGAACAAAATCATATCTTAAACATTGGATAAGGAAGAAACATTGCTTTAAAATAGCGTGTTCCATGTCAGTGGTGGCAAACCTATGCTGTGTGCCATAGCAGGCTGTTTGCATCACTGAAAGTCCTAAAAGGTTCTCCATCACTGTTCTATATGCCCTGTGCCTCTGGGCATTTAAATGGGAGAGCAGGGGAGGCAACGCTATGGAATCTCCCAGGTAGTAAAGAGAAGGAGAGGCTAAAATTCAGCTGCCACCTGTTTGCAGTCCCTCACAGGATCCATGGTGCAGGCTTGGAGCATCAAGGCCAGCTGACCTCAGCAAAGAGAGACAGCCAGTCCTGACCCTGCCCCAGGAGACGGCCAGCTCCACCTGTACGTGACTACAGATGGACCTGAGGGTGCTCAGGCCTCTGGAGCCAACTCCTCCATAACAGAAAACCCCGAGGACAAGGCGGGCAGGGAGCTGCGGGTGTGTTGCAGCCAGATTGAAGATGGCCAGGCTTGCAGCTGAGTCTGTGTGCAGTGTGAGCAGGGGTTGGTGTTGCAGATGGGATGGATTGGAAGGCAGCTCCAGGGCACTGGCTGGAGGGGGCTGAAGGCATAGAAAGGTCCCTTCCAGAGAGCTCCAGGGCTCAAGTTTGCTCCAGCAGTGAGGTCTGGATTCTGCGTGAGAAGGACACAGAAAGACCTCAGCTGTCTGAGAGGAGTGCCACAGCATGGTAAGGGAACTACAATGCCACTCCTGGTGACTGACATGAATAACTACAGTCCCACGTCCCCATGGCTCATTCAGTGAGACACACACAGCCAGTGTTTCTGAATGAGGATTTTATTGGGGACCTCAGGATCATTATGAATGACAATATTTTTCCATCATCTCCTTAATCCAGGGCAGCGGTGCAGTGATGTGTGCACACACAGCGGGAGTGGAGGGGGAGCAGTCCCTGCTGCCCCAGGACACGATGCCCACCAGGAACCAGACTCCATCTTTGTGGCACACTAGGGAGCCACCACAATCACCCTGCAGAGAGGAAGAGAACCTGACAGTCAGCCTGAAAGGGGTGCTAAGGTCCCGGGTCTCTGGGCTCAGCAGAGGCAGGGAGAGGGCAGAGGGATGACAAGGGTGGGCCCAGTGGCTCTGCCCAAGCACCTTCCATCTGGGTGCCATGCAGTCCAGCTCTGCCATCTACTCCCAAGGACCCAGCATTAGTGGCTTCCCCTGTGGGCCTGGCTGTGCCCTCTCCCATGGGCTGGCATCTGTGTGCCCAGGGCTATGGTAAGGACTGAGCTCTGTGGGCAGCACTGTGTGGGCCTGGCCAGAGGACCCGAATCAGGATGCCAGCCAGCACCAGTGGTGCCTTTTAAGTAAAGGAAAGTGTGTTCAGGGTCCCTGTGTCCCTCCTGGTTCACCCCGACCATACCAAGCAGGGGGAGACATCTTTGCCTTCAGCGCAGATCATCGCGTCACAGAAATGATTGCCCCAGTACTTCTTATAATAATCAGTGCTCACGAGGGGTCGACACCTTGCTGCAGAGTGTTGGGGGTCTTATAGGCTGCAGGGACAGGAGGGGTGGTGTGAGAGCCCCTCTCCACACTCAGATCCTATTTGCCCCCTCCAAAGCCTGGAGAGATGCCCAGCTGGGTGCCCACACGGGGGTGCAGGCAGTTGCTGAGGCTCTTTTCACAAGCTGTCTGTGAAATGTATCTCAGTTAGCCCTCGGTTTACTTATTTGTGGGTTTTTTTTGTTGTTGTTGTTTTTAGCTCCAAAACAATAATTGTATATTTTATAGATTTTATAGGAATTTTTTTGAGCTTGTGAGGTAGGGTCTTGTAAGATAGGGTCTTTCTATGCAGTCCAAACTGGCCTTGACCTCCCAGCAACACTCCTGCCTCTTCTTCCACAGTGCTGGGGTTACAGGCATCTACCACCATGCCAGAATACTTTACAGATTTTTAATTTTAAAAAACCACTTGGATCACATGTGGGGATTCCTGCTGCCCAGGAAGCTCCTAAACCCAGCGATAGCTCCTGCTGTGGAAAGGCCGAGTGACACTCATGGAGACACTTGTCAGGCGCTAGCCAGTGACCACACAAGAGGTCCCAGGAGGGAAGTCATCAGTATCCCAGCGCAGGCATACAAGGGACACCCTCTTGTTGCATGTGTCACAGTTGAACTTTGGGTGCCTGAAAACCTGAGGGAGACAACCACAAGCCCATGAGGTCTGGAGCAGCATGGTAACCCATCTCTGAGGGACAAGCCCCTGTCCTCTGGCCAGGTACCTCTTTGATCTCCAGGATCTGCACATCCTCCCTATCAGAGACCAGGTCATACTCCCCGAGCACCACCAGGTCAGAGGTACTAGGAAGAGAGACAGGAGGAGTTCAGAACACCATGGGCTGCTGACGTCCCCACCCTGCCCTGGAGCTTGGAGCAGAGCCCAGGCCTCCTGCTCTCCTGACTCTGCAGTGGGCGGCGGTGATCACCGAGCATGGGCAGATGAGGATGCCCCCACAGAAGTGGAAGCCAGTATTTGTCTGGGAAGGAAGAAGGGGAGGGTCCCAGCTGCTACCTCGTAACACCCCAGCCTGCCCTACAACCTGCATTGCCCCAATCCGATCTCACCTGCAGGGACACCTGCCAGGGCCAGGAGAAAGGGACAGTATCCACACCACCAACGATCCTGGCCAGGTCCTTCACCTCAGGCTCGATGGCTGGGACCCCACACTCTGAGAGCAGGGCAAGGGAGGGCTGCGGCCTGCAGGAGCAGCTGATCCCCCGGTGCTGTAGAGCCTCTGTTTCCACCTCAGCCCACCCAGCAAGGATCATTATTCCCATTCCACAGCTGACTCCACCTCTGCAAGTTCCCCTTGCTTCTTTTAACCTGCAGCCTGCTGACTCCAGTCCTCTTCCACAGGTGCAGAGGGACACGGCTGTCCCCACCCGGGCCTGTCCTGCCTTAAGAGAAAACAGCTGACCCCTCAGATGACATAGGCTTGACCTCTAGGTGCCCCTCCTGGCTGTGTGGCCTTGGACCAGGCCCTCCAGTGTCCTCAGCTGCTCAGTGGGAGCAGAACAACGCTGACTCCACAGGTCGCTGTGCATCTGTTGGACAGGCGGGAGCAGTGTTTCGAGCTCATACCTGTGACCCCCATCCTGTGTCCTCCAGCCCGGACACTAGGCTGATGGAGTGTGACGTGGCACCGACTCAGAACACAGGCCTGGGTGGAATTCTCCATTCCTGCGCCACCTCACCATTTCAGCATCTACGACCATGTAAGGGTTGGGTTTCTTAATTATAAATAAAACAAGACTTTGATTCCACATCATGAAAGCTCACAGCAAGGAGGTGTGGAATGATCTGGGAGAAGACAGCTGTGCTGGGCGGGCCCTGGACTCAGCAGCTTCTCAGCCCTGTACCGGCCACATACTTGGCCTTTCCCTCAGAGTGTGCAGTGCTGGGCAACAGGCGTCTCCTCTGGGTTCTCTGCCCACAGGAGTGAAGACACAACAAAGGCTTCGGGGAAGATTGGTACTGCACATGTAAAAAGCCCCAATCGTCTGTGTTTATGAAAGGAAAAAAGAGTGAGAGAGACAGAGAGGAGGCACAGTGATCAGCAGAGTGCATTATAGCGGTTCAAAGCAAGAGCTGGGTCTCCATAGCAACATGAACAAATGTAAAGCATTATGAGTAGGAAAAAACACATTATGAAACTCAGGTAGAGAAGATGCTATTTGTGCAAATTTTTAGAATCTTTGTTTATGGATAGAAGTGTGTGTGTGTGTAGAATGCTTGTACGAGCCAACTTAGAATGACACACAGAACTCAGAACAAGAAGGAACAGAGTGAAGCCTTACTTGAACTACATTTCCTTTTATGTGTAAAAAAGAAGTATCTCCTTTGGCTTCCTTGGGTCTCTGGAGGCAGCATGGGTCACCAGCAGCTCTCCTGGAGCACTCAGGAGACTGCACGTCCCTGTGCTCCAACTAACATAGTCTAATGCAGAAACAAGAGCCTCCAGTGTTCCCATCAGGACGGGAAGGATACGGCTTCATCAGGTTGGGCTTAGTGACCTTCTACTCAGGAAGATTACACGGGACATCCACTGGATAAAAGAGACTAGGCTAATTCCTTATATATAAAGTAAGAAATGTAAACAACTTCAAAAAACAAGAAAGAAACAAAGAAAGAGAGAGGGAGAGAGAAAGAGTAGAGAAAATATCTGAATGGACCTCAATGTTTGTACCATCAGGCTGAGACAGGAGGATCTAGGAAGCTCAGGAATTCTGGGACAGAGAGGGCTACATAGTGAGATCCTGTCTCAAAAAATAAAAACAAAATCAAAAGCAACAAAAACTAAATCACTGAAGCAAATTTTCAAAAAGGTATGATCTGCTATATCTCGACATATATACCTAGATATCATCCAACTTTCTATATTTTTAAATATCCTTTTCCTTTGTGTGTGTGTCTGTGTAGTGGGGGTGATGCTAGGAATTGAACCTGAGGTGTTGCACTGAGCTAGAGCCCAGCCCTTATTCATTTCTTAAATTTTGAGAACATGGGGTTTCACTAAGGCACCAATTGCCCAGGCTGGACACTGATTTTTAATCCTCCTGCCTCGGCCTCTCAGAGCCCTCAGCTTACATGTGCCTGGCACCACACATGGCCTTTCTTTCTAAATTTAATAAACAACAAGCTCAATGAGTATCCAGCATGACAAATAAAACCCCTGTCTGACGCCTTATAAGGGCTATAGTCACCTCCTACCCTGCCCACAGATGCATCTGGAGACACCAAGCCCAGCTGGCCCAGCTTGTCTCTCCCACTCCTGCTGCAGGGAGCCAGGGCTGAGAGCCCTGAAGGACCCCTCTCCTGCCTGGTGCCTCAAGGTCCCTGTAGGCACCAGGTAAAGCCAAGAGGCTCACCCATTACTGGGGACAGAGCTCCAAGCTGTCTTGTGGGGCCTGGCTATGGGGATTATGAGGGCTTCGGGCTTTCTTCCTACATTCTCCAGATCTGGTGACCCTAGGTCCCAGCACTTACCATATGCGGCCCCTACAAGGGCAAAGCAGGACAGGAGCCAAAAGAAGACCATTGTACTGCTGTCAGGGGAGATGGTGTCTGTCTGTTTGGGGGCCCTTTTATTTCCCTCAGTATCCCCTAAACCATGCCCTGCCATGAGGGCCTATGTGCCACCTCCCTCTTATCCAGGACCTTGAGTGATAAATGGGGCCAAGTCCCTCTCCCAGCCTGGTGGCTGCCAACCTGGAACTTTCCAGCTCCTTGGAAAAGGACAGCTGCCATGTACCCAAGACACCTTCAGCCTGGCAACACCAAGGACAAGGCCCTGCCAAGCAGGATCCTGGGGCCCGCGGAACTGGCTCAAACAGCAAACACTTGCAAGTGAGGCACAGGAGTCTGATATCCCCAAGGGCCTCATGGGACCCTTCCAGCCTTAAAGGCAGGGATCCAAGGAGCCTGAGTGGTAGGTCTGAGAGTTTTCCAGCACAGATCCAGGACCACTGAATATTGACTGCAAGGGTTGAGCAAAGAGGAATTCAACGAACACTCATTTAAAGCAAAGCATAGGTTGGAGATTCAGCTCAGCGGCATAAGTACCTGCCTGACCAGTGTGAGGTTGTGAGTTCAATCCACAGTACCCCCCCAAAAAAAGCGTTGCTTGAACAATCAGAATTATCCCAGGGGTCACTTTTTCCCTGTACACCAAGCAGTTTGAGTGTGGTAGGGTGAGAATGGTACAGCAAATTTGGGTTAATGAAGGCAAAACAAATAAGCAGCACTCAGAGAAGTAGAAGGAACCAAATTTTATTACCCTGATGGGACCAGAGGAGCTGTGTGCTCCAAAGTCTGAGCCCCAAGCTAGTATAGGAAGTTAATTTTATACCCTCATCTGGTAGGGTTCAGGTCTTTTGTGAATGAATGGAACTTTACAAATACTGCAAATAAAACCAGGCTGGGGTCAGCTTATATCTCTGATGTATCTTGCAAACCTGTTTACAGAAGCAGAAGGAATATAGTGAACTATGAACCAGGACTGTTGGGTTTTCATATATTTGGACAGAAAAGTTCCTCTACAGGAGGATTGCTTGGGCCACAGAAAGTTGAAGCCATGTCGGATATCAAATTCTGTGCAGTGTTTGAGGGACTCTCTTCAGTGACCTTGAATGAAGTCCTTGAATCAATCCTTGAATGAAGCATTAGTTTCTTATACAATGGGGCCTCAATTCCACACCTCAATGCAGGTGATGCACAGCCACCTCTTCCCTCATCCTTGTCGGGCATCCAACTCAGGACCAGCACAAGGAAGCCAGGCACACACCTACCTGTCACACAAGTGCTGTGCGGGGACTTAGTCCACATCCAAGCCAGTGCAGTGCTGCCATAGCTGAACCCCAGAGATGGGGCTCTTTGGAACGGACACTAAGAATTTCTCCTGGGCTGGGGGCTGGTATCCTGTCCAAGGCACTCACCTGGATTGCAAACTCAGCCCCAGTAAAGAATTAGAAGGACAAAATGAAGTGAGAGGAAGACACTTTACTTGCAAAGATGAAAAGGAAGAGGAAGCAAAGGTAAGACAGCTTCACTGAGAAGGGAGAATCAGCACAGGGACCTCTGGAAAGATGGGGGCTGATTGGTCCCATGTTAGTGGCTGTTTTTATAGGGGAGTCAGAACCGCACCCCCCAATCCAGATCTGGCCTTCATTGGATTGGCTTTGGGCAGCTCTGCCTGACAGCATCTTTTCTGGTGGTCTACATGCAGCTGTCTGTCTGTGTGTTTACTTGTCCTTGACCTCACTTTGAAGGCCTGACCTCTGGGGTGAACCCCTAGGCAGCAAGGGGGCGACTTACCCTCGGTAACCTTTGTGCTAGAAAGGGGAGGTGTGGCTATCTATTGTCCTCTCTAATGACCCGAGAGTGGATAATGCAGTGAGCACCGTGAACACACATGTGCATGTGTGTGCACATGTGTGCATAGGTGTGAGTACCTACTGCCTTAAAGCTAGTCGGTCCCCTCTGCTTTCCCTGTATTCTACTGGAGGCAGGGGCAGCTCATCATCTGTGCTGCTGGCTTCTCTGTGTCCTGCCTGGCAGACCTTTATCTGGTCTCCTGGTGCAAGTCTCAAGGCCATTTGGTGCCTTTCTTTTCAGACTTTTCTCTCATTCTCTACCTTATCCTTGATCTATTTCCCAGGGATTTTTCCTAATTTAGTTTGTCTTTATTTAACTCTTTCTAGTCAAGATTAGCTAGAAGACCTAATGAGGACCCTATTCTTCTTTTTCCTGTGTATTCAAAGACCTGCTCCTACACTGGAAGACCTGGCTCAGGCTGCCATCAGCTGTGGGGTTCTTGAGCCCCAAATGGGGCCCCAAACACCACAGCTGGGCTGGGCTTCACCTGGAGGAAGGGGACGACTCTCCCCAGCCAGGTTCACGATGGTTTTCAGAATCTACACCACTCAAACCACAGCACCCCTGGCCTGTGGCTTCCTAGGCCTGTAGCTTCTCTGACCCACAGCCTGCACCATAGCTCAACTCAGCCTCCAAGGATGCCCTGTCTACCTCAGTTTCCCCCACTCACAGGAGATTTGGGGACTCCTCACAATGCCAAACTGCAGAATCAGCCCCTGCGAGCTTTCATGGAGTGGTCTTCACTTTTGACCTCAAAGGCCTGGCTCCTTCTGGGCCACCCTTTCTCAGTCCAGGGACCCCCTTTGTCTGTCAGCCCACTGTCTGTCTCCACACCGTGGTCACAATCCTACAGATCGCCTGGATCCTGCCCTTTCTTGCATAAATGCACCCAGTGTTGTCCTGTTATGCATCTTCCCCACCAGAGATCCTGAGTCGGCTTTTCCTCAGCTCTGATGGAATACCTGAGATAGTCAATGAACGAAGAAGAAAAAATTTTGGCTTGAGGATTCATTTGTTTCGTCCCATGGTTGGCTGACCCAGTTCACTGGAGCTTGTGCCAAGGTGGAGCATCACTGTGGGGCACTGGTGGCCCAGTAGAGCTGCTCACTTCAGGGGCTCTGGGAACCAAAGCCACACCCCAGTGACCCACTTATTTCTTCACACCTCGCCCTCTACAGTTTCTGACACCTCACAATGTAGAGCCACAGTCTGCTGAACAATCCTTTATCACACAGATTCTTGGGGAAATTTTCAGATGCAAAGCTACAGCATGGACGTGTGGACTCTGTCTTAGCCCTACAGGAAGGGGTCACCGGGAGCTGTGGATGTTCATCAGTCTCATTTGACTTCCTTAAGTGACCCTACACTGATCGGTGGTTTGAAACCCAGAAAGGCTCTGTTACCAGGTAGCTGCTTCTAAAAGTGGCTCAGCAAATCAGCATTTCCAGGTTGTGTGTTGTTCTTATCTCCTTCTGGAGTTGGATTCCAGGTTCTTCTCATCTCCAAGAAAGAATTGAATGAAATTAGCAAAAAGGGATGACAAAGTATGAGGGCTTGTAGCTAGATGTCCCTACAAAGCCTCAGGCAGTCATAAGTGGGGCTGTTCAGAGGTGGCTGGTTCTATGGTGTGTGGTGCTCAAGCAAGGATGTGATGCTGGGATCAAGGGTGGACCACTGTCTTACTTTACTCATTCCTGAGACAAAATCCCTGACACCCAAAGTAAAGGGAGGAAAAGTTTATTTAGCTCATGACTTGTGGATGTTTCAGTTCATAATCCCTGGCTCCAAGGCTGAGTGGTGTGGCCAAGGGGCAACAGTCCATGGCAGTGGAAGACAGCAAAAGCAACAGAAGCAAAAATGGAGGAGCAAGCTTCTTTTCCTCTCTTATATTGTATGCAGAATTCCACACTAGAGCAGATGAAGCACTCACACTTCCCTTCCTAGCACTAGACCATGAACCAATAACAAACCTGGGATTCTGTTGCCTGTGAAAAGCCCACCCCATATGACCGCATGAGGCTTTGAGGGGCATCCAGATACAAAGCATAACACACACCCTGATTCTGTGGCATCAATCCATAGCCACCCTAGACAGAATGCAGGTAGAATAATGAGGTTATCGTGGATGCCCTACATGGTATGTGCAGCTTTGCTGTCCCCTTCCACTTGCCATGGACTGTTTCTCCTCTGTGATGCCCGTCGGCCAGGCTACCCTGCCTTGCAGCAGCCTCTACAGACTGTGAGCTAAATAAACCTTTCCTTAATTAACACTAGGTGTGGGATATTTTCTCTCAGTAATGAGAAAAGTAACTAAGACATAAAGTTTCTTTGAAAAAGGAAAAGTGAAGAGAGAGGGAGAAACTGGCTCTGCAGAGTGAGCTTTGGCTCAGTATGCCAGGAAAAGCCCGGAGGAAGGGCTCACCCTGGAGGACGCAGGGCTGGCTGTCGTGAGGAAAGCCATGACAGCAAGCTCTCCTTGGCGTCCGTGTCCTTTTATCTCCCCCACATCTCCAGGAAACCCATGAGACCTTCTACGGACAGGGCGTGAGTGGTGCTGCTAGGATTTCACACCTCGGACTGACATCAAGTCTGGGCCTCTGGTTGAAAAACTGCTCAAATCCTCATGAGAAGTACACGTGCAGGGCTCTGGGGACTGCTCTGGGGTGTGTTCCAGGACCTTGTGATGAACAGGTCACACCTACTTCTGCAGCCAGCTTTTCCACGCTCTAATCTCCTATCACAGTTGGGTTTGGAAACAACCAGGTCTGTGTATCTTGGTTTCAGTGTTTGATGTACTTAAGATCTGTGAGGTTTCCAATATACAAATTGTACTTCAATAAAGTTCATCTTTGACAGAATGATGCTGTGGGTAGAATCCCCCATGGACAGACCTGGGTGAAATGGCTCTTTCACCCTTTTTTTTTTCTTTTTTCTTTTATGGCACTGGGGAAGGCCCAAGGCCTTCACACTGAGCTTTTGTATTTTTTGAGACAGGATCTCTTTCTCTCTCTTTTTTTTTTTTTTTCTTTTTTACCGAATCATTCATTTTCTCAATAATTTTTTGTTGGTGCATGTTTTCAGCACCTAATCATTGCATTCCTTCCAAGGAGTTGGCAGACACACACCAAATATCCTAATTTATTTTACATTCCCTCACCATTCTCCCTCCCCTTCCCCTTGTCTCTTGGTCCCCTTTACATTCAGAAAAGATTCACCTTCCCATTTCTTCTTATCTACTTTTATTTTCCTCTTCACTTATACTTTGGTTTTTCTCATATGAGAGAAACCATGTGATTTTGAAGTTTGTGCGTCTGATTTATTTCCTTAATGTTACGGGTGAGACAGGCTCAGTTGCCCAGGCTGGGCTCCAACTTGCAGTCCTCCCGCCTCAGTCTCCTTCATCTAAGCATTTGTGTTCTGTGGCTCAGAAGATGCCACAGTCTTAACAACACCAGTCCTGGAGGGAGCCGTGTCCAGTGCCCTGGCCCAGTCTGACAGCTCCATGCCGTGCAGGCCCGCTGTTCTGCATAGCCCTCACCCAGGCCTCAGCCCAGGGAGTGGCTAGGCAGGGATGTGGGTCTGGTCCCCTGTCCCTGCCTGGGTGCAACCTGCCCTTTTATCATTTCCAGTGCCGGGCGGGGGGGGGGGGCGGTTCTCCTGAGTCCTTTCCTGATTCACATGTCTCTGGCCTTGCTCTGGAGACTCAGTCCTTTGCGTGAGCCTAGTCCCCAAGTTCCCTGCTTTTAAGGTTTCTTAAAAGGAACTTAAAGAAGGTGACTCTCAGAAGAGGGGACCCTCAGAATGAACATAGGAATCCAATCCTTCTGCTTTGCTGTTAAAGGAAACTGGCGAAGCAGTGTGGAAAGCCATTGGCAATGTCCACGAGCATACCTGCACTGGGATTTTGGCACTGGAATCAAGCAGCAAAGAAAGGCTTCTGTTTGGCTCATGGCTTCAGAGGTTCCAGGCCATGCACAGCTGGTCCAGATGTGCTTAGACCTTTGAGGAGACAGAAGCCTCCTCCATCCATGATAGAAAGCCTGGTAGAGGAGAGCAGCTCAGCTCATGGCAGCCAGGAATCAGAGCAGAAAGGGAAGAGCAGGAGAGGAAGGGGCTGAGGACCAGACCCAGTGTCCAGGTCCCCAACCTGGTCCCCAACCACTGCTTCAGTGGGGCCCCATCTCATCTCCATCACCACCCAGTAATGTTGTCAAACTGTGGTCTCATCAAGGGCTGCACCACTGATGAAGGCAGAAGCCTCAGGCCCCAGTCACTTTCCCAAAAGCCCAGCAAGTGTGAGGCTAGCACGCTGCGGGCTGAGGCAGGAGGACTGCAAGTCTGAGGTCAGTCTGAGCAGCTCGACCAGACCTTGCTTTAAATGAAAAAAGAAAAAGAGCTGGGCATGCAGCTCAGAGAAAGGGCACCTAATAGCATGAGGGAGGTCCTGGTACAGAGACAGATGGATAAAGACAGAGAAAGAGTGAGATAGATAGATAGATAGATGGATATGTAAATAGATCAATAGATAAGAAAAAAAGATGGTCAATTGCATGTGTTTTATAATGACTTAATCTTAATTTTTTTTGATATGTTGAGGCAGGGTTTCCTTATGTAGTTTAGGCTCGAACTTACAATGTAACGCAAGTTACCCTAAACTCAAAACAATACTCCTGCCTCAGGCTCCCAAGTGCAGGAATTACAGGTGTGTGCCACAGGTCCCATACAACTAAAATGTTTTTCCTTAAGTCAAAACAAAATCTAACCTATGAGTAAAAAGCTGACAACAGAAGTTGCTCCTGGAAATGCACAAACTGCCAAAGGGTAAGGGACCTGTCCAGGGAGACAAATATTTTCTTTCTCTCTGTGCAGTTCCCAGTTTCCAGTTTCCAGTACTGCTGAAAGGCCTTGAGCTATAGCCGCTTTATCTGGGTGCGTGGTACCACAAATGCACTCCGTTTACAAAAGAAACAAGTCACCCAGGAAGGGAACATGGATATCATGAGCCCACAGGTCTCATGGTGCCATGGTTTATGTTGGTGGCCCCCAGGCCTCATGTATTTGTGATTGGTTCATTGCCTAGAGCTTGGGTTGGGGGTGTGAGTGCTACACTGGCCCCGGGGTGGAGCCAGGATGTGATTTAATGGCAGGAAGAAGATGTGTCTCACTCTCTTTTGCCTATTTCCTCCTTGCTGTTTGCAGCTGCCATGAACTGCGACCCAGCCATGCTACCCTGCCTTGGAGCCAACCAAGTATGGACTGAGTATGAACCACCAAAAACTGTAAGAAATAAACCTTTCCTTTCCTAACTTTGGGCTTCAGGTATTTTGTCTCAACAACCAGTAACAAGTGACTAAGACACATGGGAACTCACAGGGTTCCCATGCCAGTCCCTGCCTTCTCTCGGGCATGGGTGTGGTGTCAGCCTGCCCCTGCCCATGGGCTGCTTCTGGCTCCTCTGGGGCTGGGACCTGCTAGGCACTGTTAGGGATTTGCACACTGGGAAGAGGCAGCAAGGCTGCTGCCCTTGCTCCCAGTTCTGCCGAGTCCTCTCTGAGCTGACATCTCTACAGTGGTGACCCGGGGAAGATGGCACCCGGCCATGTTCTCCTGCTCAGGCACTGAAGCCACCACAGAATGCAGCATTGTCATCTCATTCCTGAGCCTCGCACCCAGCAGGGCTGAGACCCTGGGGGAGGAGGCAGACACTCCTAGCTGTGCCAGGCCTTGTACCCTGTGCAGGGGACAAGGATGACCTGCCTAGAAGACAATAAATGCTCTGAACAGTCAGCAATGACCTTGCAGGCAGCGGTGTCTTGGTGTCCACTTACACCCCTGTTCATTGAGCATGTACTACATGCCATGAACAGAACAAGCACTTCCCCTGCTCATCTGTCCCTTGTCCTTATACCCACCTGAGGTGGGGGGCAACTGTAAGATCCCCATTTCCTGGATGAGGAAATTGAGTCTCTGAACTCAGTGGCTGAGCCAGCCCTGCAGCTGGACCTGGGGAAGGGGTCCCAGCCATGTAGCCTGGTCTCCCTGATGCCACGTCCTCCATTTGACCATACTGAGGGGGTAGGAGAGGGAGTCCCTTGCATCCCTGCGCCTAACATATATCACACTGTGATGCCTGTGGGGACTCCGGAGCTGGGCCCGAGTCAGGACCGAGTTTTCAGAGGAGGGGTCTGGGGAGCTGGGCCAAGTGTGTGGGGGAGGAGGCTGGGGACAGGAGATGACATCTGGGGTCCCCATGACAATCTTTGCTTCTATCCATTCTGTGCCTGGATGTGGGGTCCATGCTATCCACCCTGTGCTGAGTGGCCTGGCCAGGATCTTCAGTGGTGAGGATGCTGTCCCTGGCTCCTGGCCCTAGCAGGTGTCACTGCAGGTGACATGGGGGCCCTAGGGTGCCACCCAGTGGCAGTTGTGATCCTCCCTCCTTCTGACCCTTGGAAAAAACTTGTGTCCTCTGCTTTAAGCGAGTTCTTGTTACCGCAGACTGGGTGTTCACTGTCACCCAATGCAGGGTCAGATGAGCAGGTGGCCTGGGCTCTGCTTCCAATACATGTGGGTGGACCTGGTGGAGAGCAGTGACCCCATCCTGTCCTCAACCCCTCCTGTCTTTGGGCCGGGACCCCCCACATGGTGGTAGCTGCTCAGTTTGACCAGGGTTCTGATGAGGAGGCTGTGCAGATGCTGAAGATCACAAGGTACCAGGCCGGGGACTGGAGTGTGGGGACAGGACCTTGACCCCAGGAAATGCACAGACCCAGCCTCTGCTAGGGCCTCACTGGGCTTGTGTGTCACCCTCAGGTTTTAGACAACCCCGATTACACCCCGTGCATCAACTCTAGTGACATCACCCAGCTGGAGCTGGCCACGCCTCTCTGCTTCGCACAGACAGCATCTGCCATGTGCCTGCTCAGTGAGGACGAGGACTTCCCATGGGGATGCTGTAGCTACCACAGGCTGGGGCGATGCCAGACACGCTTGAGACCAATGGGAGGTGGGCACTGGCAGGCCAGGCACTGTGGACGCTAACCCCTCACCTTGCCCTGTGGGACACCAGCACCCCACGCTTGGCAGGCTGCAGGAGGTGGCCGCTGGTTTCCACACCCACTGCAGGAAGTTGCAGGTTGGAAGTTATAATGTTTTCCTTATGCTATTGGAAGACCTTGTATCATGTGTCCTTTGTCAACCTGACCTCTGCAATCCACATTCTCACCCCACAGGCAGCAGTGTCCTGGCTGTCATCATATACAGGAACCCTGAAGACGGGACAGGGATGCCTGCTGCTCTTGTGACATATCCACTGTGGCCCCTCAGAGCCAAGGCTGCCTGATAAGGTGGAGGGCAGGCTCCCGTGGTGGTGGCACTTTGGAGAGAAGTGGGCTGCCCAGAGAGGCCCTGTTGGGTGCCCTGCATCATTCTGGCTGCATGTTTGTGAGCAGGAGGATGGGCTGATGGGGAGCCCCAAGGCACAAGTGCTGTCTAAAGCTCTAGTGTCACAACCAGAAACAGGGCCAGGGTGCAAGCCTGTGACCTGGTGGGGGCCCTGGTGGCCAATGTACCACCTCCCCTCACACCTACTAACCACCTCTCTACCTCTCTGGGCACCTTCTCAGGCTTCCCTGTCCCTTGGCTATGGCAGCCAGAAGTGGACAGCCCTGGCCCCCTCTTTCCTCTTGGTTCTGTCCATCTATTCAGCCATACACCACATAAGCCAAGGAAGAGTGGGTCATGTGGCTCATTCACCCATTGGTCCCGCCTCCACATCTGTCCACACAGCCCGTCCTCCTCATGCTATGCCCACCACCCTGGGCATGGGCAGCCAAGTGTTTGTGTCCACATGTGCACAGGTCGACTCTTGCCACAGACTCAGGCCATGAGAGTGCAGATCTCCAGAGCAGGACACCCCAAACTTGTGTCCGAGGGCTTTGCTCAGAAAGGACAGACACACCTAAGGGTGCATAGCTGGTAGGAGGAGCTGCCCATGGTGGGGTCCCAAGCCCACCTTTCCAGCTCAGGACCCCATTTCAGATTCCCTGAGTCTCTACAGGATCATCTGAGGGTATGTGATGGTCCTGCATGCAGATGCTGGGCATTTTTATGTCCACAGAAGTGTCCAGATCACTTTAGAAGGAGAACAGGTCCTGGTGGGGATGAGGGAGCTTCTATGCAATGATGTCTGAAGGTTCTGGGGTTCTAGATATGAGAGTGCATCAACCTAATTGTCTGTGTCACGTGTCCTGGCCCAGCATAGGGTCCAGTAGCCTACCTAGGCTGAGTTTAAACCTCTGGGCAGAATAGTTGCTCTTTACATTTGATCCCAGCTCTCTGTGCTGGGGTGATGGGAGATAAGGCTGCCTTGCATTAGCCAATTCCCTGTTATATAGCTCTCAGCTCTGTTCTTTCTCCAAAAATTTCTCTACCCTCTTCTGAGGATTGGACTCAGAGGGTTTGCCCTGAGCGACAGCCCTAGTCTTTTTTTTAAATCCAACACCTTCTCTTCCGTCTTTCTAAATTGCCCAGTGTCAAGGGCCGTTCTATATAATTTTAGAGGAAAAGTCATTTCACAATGAAATTGTGGTGAGGCCTGTATCTTGCCTTCTGAACCAGCTATATGCAGAAATATAACTGTGTGCTTCTGGTCACAGCTGAGGCCTCCGTGGTCCTGTGACACTGTGATGCTCTTGGGTGAGATTCCTTCAACTGAAGATATCCTGGTTCCTTGAGAACTGAGTAGAAACAAAGAAAAGGTTTCAGCTGGGGGAAAAGACAGCCTCCTCATTAGCCTGCACGCTCTTCCCACCAGCTATTGTCAGAATGCCTTGAATATCCCACCATCCTTCTGCCTTCTTAGTTACTCAAAAATTCCTCTGATCGCTGTGTGCACCCCATAAACAGTGGTGAGCTCAGAGCATCTTAGCCTTTGCCCACCCTGAGGCACTGACTCCCAGCCACTCTGCCAAACATTACTAAATGTGTCCCTGTCTCTTACCTCATCCTTTTGCTGTACCCCTCATATGGGCACTGGGCAATCTTGGCCAGGTAGGGATTGCCCAGGGTGACACCAACCTGGGAATCCGCTTGCCTAAATGTCCCAGAGTGCGGGACTTACAGCTGTGCACCACCATGACCAGATTCCAAAGCTCCTGGTGAGTCAAGATAGAGATGTGCAAGGCAGGTTTGCTGCTCTATTGTCTGACAGTGGTGCACTGTGATTATAACCTCAATAAAGCCCCAGTAATGGATTAAAGATGCAAAGTTTAAGGAAGGGGGAACACTTTATTGGAAAAGAGGAAAGAGGAGGAGATAGGTAGCTATCCTGATAGGACTGAGGGTAGGGGGCTCTGGAAAAACTGAAGGACCCATGGGACCCTGTTCCCAGCTGGTTTTATCAGGTTCCATGGTTCTTCTCCATACCTGGAACTTGCCATAACCTACTTGGTTTCCTGAACTGTCATAGATGAGTCCCATATCCCAAAGCTCTAACCTCATGGCTCCTACTATGGTCACATTCTTAAGGGAGCTTCATCTGGATTTTTTTCATCCTGTCAGGATCTTATCCCTAGAATTTATGGTTAGGAGGGGCCTTGCATACAAGACTGTGTTAGTGATCAAACTTGAGCAGTAATACAGCAGCCCTAAAGTGGGAATATATCTATATGTATGTGTATATATATGGAGAGAGAGAGGGAGACAGAGACAGAGACAGATAGATAGACACAGACACAGAGAGAGACTAAAAATGATCATTTTAAAGTGGCTTCCTCTCTTCTCTTTCACATTCTATGGAAGATGGGGAAGGGGGTCTAACCTAACTTACTCAGCTTCCCTTGCCCCCTTTTTCAAAATTTTATTTTGAAAGGAACAAAACCAAATGGGAAAGAAAACAAAACAGGGTCATTCAAAAGGATGGACATAGGGCATGATTAAAACAACAATACAAGGTAATTTACAATGGTTATGGTGTCTCTTGTTATATTCAGTAGAATTGTTTATATCATTAGGCATAATAAAATTGAACAGAGCACTATAGAACAATATCAATAAAAACAAAACATTGGAGACATTATAGGACTTTAAAAACAGGTAATAATCAAACCAGAATGAGTGTCCTAGTGAATCTTGTCATCTTCAGAGTAGTTGCCTATACTCTCAGACTTGATACTGTCAAACATAACAGATTTGAATAAAATCAGTCGAGACAAGACAGTGATCTAACAAACCAGAATCAAATAAGTCATAATAAGACACTGTAAGTAATACAGGGCTTCAGATTAAGTTAATAAGAAGTTAAAGATGGTTACCATAGTATATTCGGCTATTCTTGGAATAGCTATCTGTGCCCTCAAATCTAGTACAAGTAGACAGACTGGAACAGAATATAATCAAACTAAACAGAATGATGAGAACAATGTGGGCTTTCAATCATGATACAATATTAGCAATGTCCTCTGCCTTCCCTTTTTAGACAATTCCTTCACTTTCACAGGGTGCATTGTACATTATGAGTCCCACTAACTCCTTAAATTTTTGGATTAGGGAGGCAACCCATTATTTACCTAACAGGTTCTGAACCTTTTAACCCCTGAGCTGATCTTAAGTTGTATTCCTTTACCTACAAAAGCCTCCAGGTTTTCCTTCCTTATAGCTGAGTAGTTCTATGCTACACAAAAGTGTCATGTCTTTCCAACCTGTCTGCAGCTGCTAGACAAGCTACCCCTAATTCTCTCTGGTTCCCTGTCACATAGAGAATTGTTTTCTCATCTTTGACTTTCAATCCATAAACCCTCTTTCAGGTTAATTATATTTCCTATACAGAGCAACTTGATGGACCCTATCTCCTGATCTACTCTACTTGCGTTGCTTTTTGATAGTGAATCAAGGCCATGTATATTAGTGTTTATAGCCAACCTTCTCTGCCTCATTTCTGCTATGCTATTTTTCTGCCATTGTTTACTTTTCTCCTTCATTCCACTGTCTGCCCTGTTTGTTGAGGCCTCTCTGCCACTGTTCCTGAAACCCTGGAGTTTTTTCCCTATCTCTAGAATGTCCTTCAGTATTTTTTGTAGGGTTGGATTGGTGGTCATGAACTCCCCCAGTTCCTCTTTGTCATGATAGCATCTTGTTTCTCCATTAATTTTGAGGGATAATTTTTCAGGGTGCATCAATCTGGGTTGGAGGTTATTTTCTTGGGCTTGGAATACTTCACTCCAAGCTCTTCTTGATTTGATGTTTTGTGTCTAGAAGTCTGTCATGATTTTGATGGGTTTTCCTTTATAGGCTGTTTCTTTTCTCTGAAAGCTTTTAATTCTGTTCTTGTGGTGGATTTCTGGGATCTTCATTATTATATGTCTGGGTGTAAATCTGTTTCAGTTGTAGCTGGCTGGAGTTCTGTATTTCTCATATATCTGAATGTCATTTCCTTTCCCTATGCTTAGGAAGTTTTCCTTAATTATTTCTGTGAATAGCTTTTGTATTTCATTTGTGTTTGCCCCTGCTTCTTCACTCATATTTTTTATTCACAAGTTATAGATCCTATTGTCATCTTCTAGCCTTTGTATTGTACTGCCTGTTTCCTTGTTATTTTTAAGAGATCTTTCCTTTCATGATGACACATTGCAAACCTGTCTTCAAGTTTTGATAATCTATCTTTAGTTTCTTTCAGGCAATTTTTCCAGCTTTCAATGGAGTTTTTAATTTCCTGGTAATCTCTTTGAATCTGTTTCATGTATTCTAGATTTTTAAAACATTCTTCATCAAAGGTTTCCCTCCCTTTTCTGTGCTCCTCCATTCTTCCATCTGTGTCTTCTTGAGAGGCGCTTAGCATTTCTTTTATTAATCTTCTTATACCTTGCTTTACTTGTATCAATATTTCTGTTTTGAGTTCTTCTATAATGTCACGAAGATATTTTTTTATGTCAGCTGATACTGCTTCCAACACTGCAGGTGTTCTGCCTTAGTCTTTTTTTTTTTTTTTAATTTTATTTAAGGAGAAAAGAAAAAAAAAGCAGGGAAAGGGTACAAGTTATACAGATTTACAGAAAAAAAAATGAACAGTAGGAAATCACTAGTTAATGGATTACATATTGTCATCTTAGAAATAATTGTTCAAGTCACAAAATTAGAGCTTGTAAAGTGGACATTCCATCAATGATACTGCAAACAGTTCTGTTCATTGATCCAATAAAACTCTGTGATATCATTTTCTATCTTATACACTTAAATATACATGCAGTTATATAGTTTGGAGCACTTTCTTTTCTTCTCTTTTGTACCATGACTATTACACATTTTGGGTTTCATTGCTCCCACGGTTCTTATTACTTTTTTGGAAGAGAGTAAAACCAAATGTGACATAACAGAACAGAATCGGTCAAGTCAAAAGGGTGGACATAATAGATAATGTAAAAACATAATACAAGGTGATCAACAATGGTTACCATAATGCCTCCCGCTATCTCTAATAGAATTGCCTATATCATTAGTTATAATACAATTGAACAAAACAGTAAAGAACAAAACCGACAAAACCAAAACATTGGAGACATTGTAGGTCTTCAAAAGTAGACAAAAGTCAACAAGAATGGGCGTCATAATGAATCTCATTATCTTCACAGCTGATGCCTAAACTTTCGAACCTGATACTATCCAGCAAAACAGAATAGGGGAACATCAGTTAAAAACCAGATGGTGAGAGTAATACAGGGCTTTAAATCAAGGTAATGAAAAGTCAAAGTGGGTTACTATAATATATCCTGCTATTTTTTTCCCTTTAATTAAAAGGATAAAGATAAAAAAGTAAATAATGGAGTGGAGATTGAGATAAAAGAGGGCATAACAACGAAACAGCGCAGATCAAAACATAACCATTTAAGCAGAATAGTGTTTCACCACCAGATAATCCTAACCTAAAAGTAGTTACCATATTGTTTCTTTCTTTGAAATCCTTGAGTACAACTTCGTATACTGTAGCATTGAGTATATCAAAACAATGTAAAACCATTCAAGAGAATGACAGCATTACAGAGTATTTAGAATCGACTAACAAAATGAACAATGGTTTCTGTATAATCTCCTTGTCTTTAAAAGGTTTTTGCTTATACTATCGTACATAATAAAATCCAATAAGATACAGCCTATTTAGACCATTGGAGACAGAAGAACAAAAGCTAGATGAGACTTCAAAACAAGATGATACTAAATCTGTATTACCTATTAAGATGTCATTTTCTCCAAAATAGCTGTTCCTATCATCCAATCTTCTCTGCCTCATTTCTGTTAAGCTCTTTTTCTGTCAGTTTGTCTTCTTCACTTTGTTCTCTGCTCCATTCGTTGTGGCCTCTCTGCCATTATTTCTGGATTCTTTGTATTTTTCTTTTTTTAGAATATCCTGCAATACTCTCTGTAGAGTTGAATTGGTGGTTGCAAATTCCCCCAGTTCCTCTTTATCCTGGAAGCACCTTGTTTTTCCATCAATTTCCAGGGACAGTTGTGCAGGATATCTCAATCTTGGCTGGAGATTATTATCTTTCAATGCTTGAATTATTTCCCCCCACGCTCTTCGTGATTTGATGGTTTGTGCAGAGAAATCTGCTGTAATTCTGATGGGTGTTCCCTTGTAGGTGGTCTGTTTCTTGTCTCTTACAGCTTTTAATATTCTGTTCTTGTATTGAATTTCTGGAATTTTTATTATTATATGCCTGGGTGTTGCTCTGTTTGGGTTGTAGGTAGCTGGGGTCCTGTATGCCTCATACATCCGAGTATCTTTACCTTTTGCTAAATTAGGAAAATTCTCCTGGATTATTTCTGTGAGTAGCTTTTGTAGTTCACTTGTTTGCGTCCCTACTTCTTCTTTTATGTTCTTAATCCTTAAGTTATGGATCCTCTTATCATCTTCTTGTCTTTGTATTATTGCTGTTTGTTTCTTTGTTATTTTTAAGAAGTTTTTCATTTCATTCTCCCATATTACAAGTCTGCCCTCCAGTTCAGATAGTCTGTTCTTAGTTTCTTTCAAGCTGTTATGCCAGTCTTCTATAGACTTCTTAGTATCTTGGTAGTCCCTTTGAACCTGCTTCACGTATTCTATGCTTTCTCTGTTTTCTCCATCAAACAATTCTCCCCTTTTTTTCTGTTCTTCCATTCCACCACCTGTTTTTTCTTGGGTGGTACTTAGCATTTCTCTAACTATTCTGCATACTTCTAGCTTCAGGTCATTGATAACTTCATTCCTGAGTTGGTCTATGAGGCTCTCTATATGGTGCCTTATGTGTATTGGTGTGGTGTCTGCTATTGCCTGTTTCTCAGAATTGGGGGCCGAGGAGCCTTTCTTGTTGCTGCCTCTTCCCATGCTGCCTCTTCTTCTCTGTTCCTTATATATGCAAGCTTATATAAGAGGCCCAGCTTCTCTCCCAGTCAGCCACAGCCTGATCGAATTGCGCCAGTTAGTTGTTCCCACTCACCGCTGTGCACCAGGGAGTTACGGACCAGGCAGCCTACGCATCTCCCCTCCCGGCCACCGTCAGGCTCTGGGATCTGGGTTGGGACAGTCTACCAGGTCTGCCGGCAGCGTCACGCAGGCCAGGCACTTTTCACCAATCCCGCCCAAGAGGGGGATGTGTGGCTGGAGTCCCACCGCGCCCTGCTCCCGCAGGACTGCCCGGGCCCAGAAAGTCCTCTGCTGGAGTCAAACTGTGGTAGAGTGTCAGTTTCTCTCACTCACCTCACCACAAGTCAGTGCACACCTCCCTGCCGTTCGCAGATTGCCGTTCTCAGAGCTTCCGCGCGTCTCTCTCCTTGCTGAGCCACTGTAGAGGCAGCCAGCCGCCGCGCGGCGGGAAACCCAAATCGCAGCTTACAATGGCGCGGGGTCCAGCCTCCACACCAAGTCTTTTCTGTTCCTGTTTTAGCACCAGGACTGCATTCCAAGTTGGCTTCTCTCAGCCCAGTTCGTTCCTGAGTCAGCAGAGCATATCTCCACTGACTTATGTCTCCTTAGTCCGCACCATTCCTGGCTTCTGAGCCGAGTCTTTCAAAGAGCCTCCGGTAGTTGCTGTTATCTGTCCGCCATGTTCTCCCGGAAGTCCTGTTCTGCCTTAGTCTTTTCTGTGTTTACCTCTCATGGACCCGTACTGTTTGGGTTGGTGGCTGGAGACTTTCTTTTGCTTCTTTCTCTTGTCATGTTTCTGGTTTCTTCCAGACAAGTGTGTAGTGGAGGTCCCAGGCCTCTTCTGTTTTGGTTATGATTACTCTGAAGCATGCTGGCCAGGGATTGCTGCCCTCTCCAGTTTGCTGTTGATCACTGAGGTACAAACAGGGACAGTGTAGGCTGGCCCCTCCCCTCTAAGCCAGTCAATTACCAGGGTCTTCACCATGTTAGTGTGTGCCATGTGGCCAGAACCAGTTCGGGACAGCTTCAGGGGCAACTTTGTCCTTGGCTATTGGGTCCCCTGGAGGGGTGGTACCCAATCCAAGCAGTTCTCACCAATCTACTCTGCACTAAGAGCAGCCAACTGAAGCCACTACAGTCTTGGGTTCAGGCCTGTTCTGCCTGATTCCAAAATGTTGCCCAGATGGTGACCCTCTCCCACACGAGGAACAAATGGTGAGCACTCACTGTGGGCTGGTGCAGATATCCATGCCAGCTCCATTCTCCATTGGGACACTTCCCCTTGCTGAGGTCCTCAAGCTCGCCAACCCCCGACTTCATGGTGACCAAAAGTCATCAGACTCCAGTGGCGCCTAGCACACTGTGGGACCAGATCTATTCAGAGCGTATCTGGCACCAGCTTTCTGTCAATATTTTTCTTTTCTTTTTACTTTTTCTTTTACTTTAGTTTCTTCCTGGGTGGTAAGAATCCTACTCCTTTCATCTGTTCTTCTCCATGATGTTAAATTCTAGCATCTGAGCTGTTTCACAGAGGCTCTTGCTACTTATGGATTGGCCATCTTCACAGCAGCCCTCCCTTGCCCTCTTAATTCCTCCCTCCAGCAATGTTTTAACTCTTTCTAGTCAGGATTAGCCAGAAAGCCCATTGAGGCCCTTACTCTCCCCTGCACAAGTTTGTTCTACCCCCTCACATGGCACACCACATACTGGGGACTGAACCCAGGAAGCTTGCATGCTAGAGAAGCTCTGTACCACTGAACTCTGCCTCAGCTCCCTCTCCACCCTTACAGCTTCTCTCCCCTCCCATATTTCTCAAATTCCCACTCTAGAAAATCTGCAAATAAGGCCAAAGATACAACTCAGTGGCATAAGTGCCTGCCTGTCAAGCACAATGTTGTAAGTTTGATCCCCAACAGAAAAAGAAAGAAAGAAATAGAGAAAGAACAAAGAAGAAAGAAAGAAAGATCTGCAAATTAACTGTCTTCCTTCAAAACACCATTGTGGCTCATGAATGGCGGGAGCTCTGACAAGCTCACCCCTACCTTGTGCCTGGATCATCTGTGTCCTGACAGCATAAGTGGAGCCAGCTATGTGGTCAGTGACCCAAGCCCAACCTTGTCCTTTGCTTTCTGCAGCTCACCACCAGGTCTGCACACCAGCTCTAGGGAACAGGCTGGGGTGGGAGGAAGCACAGCACAGCCAGCTGTGCAGTTTTCACATTGGTCTCTAGGTGGCACCCTTGTCCCATGACCGCCTTTTTTACCCTTCTGGAGTCCTGACTCAGGCAGGTTTCACCACCAAGTGAAGTCCTTAGATCTGTGCTTGCTACTCCATTTCTGTGTGAAGTACACCTCATGTTGATTTGTAGTTCAGGTCAACCTTTAACTCACTATGTAGCCCAATCTGGCCGCAATCAGGGTGATCTTTCTACCTCAGCATCTCAAGTGCTAAGATGACAGGCATGCACCATATCACATGGCAAAATATATGTTCTCTGCTTCCTCTAGGAGCATTTCGGTTCTAGTGAGTTGGGGGTACTTACCAGCAAGTTGGAGGCTGAGTTTAATGTGTGGGAGGAGGCAAGATGGCAAATTGTATGTGATACAGTGGGTCTTTCTGTTCACAAACTGTGTCTGAGAACAGTTTGGTTTGCAAACAGAAACGTGGTAAAATTTTATTTCTGTATGCAAATTCTGCATAAGGTGATTTGCTTGACTGAGGCCATGTTTCCCCCACAGAAAGAAAGAAAGCAATCTTTTCCAGAATCATGAAATGAATTAAGTGCATGAACCCAGGTAGCACTGTATATATAAAATTATAAAACAATTTTAAAATTAAAATACACTTGTGTGTGGTGATAGACACATATACTCCAAGTTGCTGGAAGTCTGAAATAGGAGGACAAGGAGTATCAGGCCAGCTGGGCAATTTAGTGACTTAGTGAGATCCTTTCTTTAAAAAAAAATTGAGAAAAAAAACCCTGAGACTATAGTCAGCGCAAAGGCCCTGGATTCAATTCCAAGTAGCACACAGATGCACAGATGAAAAAGAATAAGGAGGGAAAGTATTGTGGAAGGGAGAGGAACAAAGGAAAAGATAAATAAAAGAAAAGCTAAGATATATCATGTAGAGGTACAAATTTCCTATGATGTATATGATTATTATCTCTAATGTACCACTAAACTCTTGAAAAAGCAAAAAAAGAAAAGAAGCAATAGAGAAAAATCATAATGGAAGTAATTACTTCAAGGTATATGTCAAAATTGATAGGATGCAGTGAAAGCAGTGCTCAGAGAAAAAGATGCAGCCTAAAATACTTGCATTAAGGAGAAAATGTTGAAACTTAGTGAGCTAAACATCCAAATCGAATTGTTTAAAAAACATGACAAATGATCCTGGTTTCAATTCCCAACACTAGAAAAAAATCACAAGTGAGTAAACCCAAAGAAACTAGCAAAACAGCACTACCCTGCTATCAAACCTGATAAGCAATACAAGACAGCAAAGTTACAGACCAGCGTTTTTCAATAATATCAATACAAAAGTCTTCAGTAAAATTCTAGCAAACCAAATCCAATAGCATATTAAAAGGGCCAGGTAGGATGACTCCTGGACATGCAAAGGTAGATCCACGTGGAGAATCAATCAGTGTAATGCACCACACTAATAGCAAAAAAGAGGAAACACGTCACATGATCACCTCAACTGAGGCAGGAAAGGGCTTTGGATAAAATCCAACATTTCATGATAAGCAGAACAGAGAAACATAGTAATTGAAGACACCTTACTCAACATATCAAAAGGCATTATAAAAAATTATACTCCATTTTGAAGAAATGAAACCTTCAACTAGGTTAAAAACCCTGTTTCATTCCCCTAACTCCTGATAAGGTACAGGCAATCTAAAGTTGCTAGGACCTCAAGAAGCCAAAAAACCTCCTATGGAAAGGGAGATACATTCACATGGACTGTCAAAATAGCTCTAAAATTTCACTGCACAGTACAGTGCCCAAACTTCAGTAAAAAATGGCTACACATGAAGAGAAAGCACAAAATATGCAAGCTCCAAGAGAAATAATAAGGGGAAAGATTCACAGGACATTTAGGGACTGCAGACATTACACTGGACTTGAGAATGGCTTCTTATTGTGTTTGAGGAAATGAATGGTGCTGAGACTTCAGTGGAGAGCTGGGAAGGATCTTTAAAGAAGATCTGGAAGGAAATTCTACAATGGAAACCTACAAAACCTCAAATGAATAATTCAGTGGCTGCATTTAACAGCTGAAGAAAAGATCAACTGCAATAAATTACCTCAAACTTAGAGGCTTCACACAGCAAACACTTCGTCCATTACAGTTCTGGGGGCTGCAAGTCCACCCTAAGTGTCACTCAGGATCAAGCTGTCCACAGGGCCACAGCCCTCAGAGGTCCTAGAGGAGAAGCCGCCCCTTGCTTCACACAGGCTTTGGTGGCTGCTGGCGTCCGTATCAAGGTTGTGTTATGCCAATGTCCCCCTCCATCCTCACATCCCTCTCTTTTCTGTGTGTATAATGGCTCTTTACCTCTCATACAAGGATAGTGGGATTTGGGTTTAGGACCTGTTACACCTCTGTCTAGATGTCCCCTCAAACACTTAAGCAGTCATTGGTTAGGATTTTTTAAGAGGTGGCTGAGTCTCTAGTGTATGAGGCTGGAATGATCCATGATGCAATCCTAGGATCAAGGGCGCTAGGACTAAGGGGTCTGGGGCTGCCTGGCCTGCACAGCTGGAGAAGATACAGGGGACAGAAAGGGCTGTGGGCCTCCTTTCTTCTTTTGCTCCTGCTGCTACCATGAACTGTGTCTCCTCTGCAACGCATTCTGCCTTGTGCCTCCCTGCCTTGGAACCAGCTGATTTAGAACTGAAACCTCTACAAACAGTGAGCTAAATAAACCCCTCCTCCTTCAACTTCGGTGGCAGATGTTTTATCTCAACAAGAAAGCTGAGACATGACCCACTTATATAATTCTGGAAAATCTTTCTACTTCCAGATCCATGACATAATTGCATAATTGCATTCCAGATCCATAGACATTGTTTTTCTTTATGGGACTGAGATATTTTGGGATAGCTGTGTTGCACAGTTAGAATAGGTATGACTAGAGTTCCTTAAGACAGGAGAAAATGGGGCATAAGCTACATTTGGAAAGATGATAGATGAGATTTCTCAAAATAGGTTTAAAAAGAAAAAAAGTAAGTAAATCAACAACAACAAAACCCCTGTTTTCTCATCCAAAATTTCAAGAAACTCCAAGTATTCTGGGAAAAATAAGATTAAAGGAAACCAAACATTGGAGTTACCGAAACCAAAAATAACAGAATTAAAAGTGCCCAAAGATAAACTATAGAGACCTTTGAGAAGCAAACAAGAGTTCCAAACACTGACCTCTCAAGGAAACAATGGAAGCCTGGAGATAATGAAATACGTTCCAAGTGCAAATACACACAGCACAGACACACACACCTACCTGTTAAGTACAAAGACCACACCAAATTATCGAAGACTTTTTCAAAATTAAAGCAATTAAAGCAAATGAAGATAGCCAGGTGCCATGGCCCCTGCTACTTGGAAGGAAGCTCTAGACTTTGAGGCCACCCTGGACCACTCAGGAAAACTCTGTCTCAGAAAAAAATTGCAAAAGGCCTAGAGATGAAGTTAACTGGCCAAGAGCTTGCCTAATGTTTTGGAGGCCCAGGACCACAAAAATATGTGAGAGGTGATATTTTCATATAATCTGAAAAAATGGGAGACTTTTCTCCAAAAAGTTTTCATCATACCATAGGAACAAGCAGAAGGCAGAGATCTAGATATGAGTTGATATGGAAGCTCAGGGCCTGTTGTCATGGAATTAACAAAGGACAATGTGGGCCACAATGACAGAACATGAGAGGTCACTGGGGAAGCTCCTGCTGGTCAAAGGGGGAACAGATGAGCTTCACTAAGGATCATACTACAGGGGATCAAAATCCTCAAATATGCCTAAGTCCACAAGCTCTTGATTCTAAAACATAAAAAGAAAATGAATTTTCTCACTGCTGAAGGATGAGAGGGAGAAAAATCCTTATCTTAGAACTGGAAAAGGAAGGGAAGTGCTGCAAAACTGCACGTTCTATACACACTCTATCTTGGGTATTTAAACAGTAGAGCAGGGAGGCAACGCTATGGAATATCCCAGGCAGTAAAGAGAAGGAGAGGCTAAAATTCAGCTGCCACCTGTTTGCAGTCCCTCACAGGATCCATGGTGCAGGCTTGGAGCATCAAGGCCAGCTGACCTCAGCAAAGAGAGACAGCCAGTCCTGACCCTGCCCCAGGAGACGGCCAGCTCCACCTGTGCCTGACCACAGACGGACCTGAGAGTGCTCAGGCCTCTGGAGCCAACTCCTCCATGACAGAAAACCCCGAGGACAAGGCGGGCAGGGAGCTGCGGGTGTGTTGCAGCCAGATTGAAGATGGCCAGGCTTGCAGCTGAGTTTGTGTGCAGTGTGAGCAGGGGTTGGTGTTGCAGATGGGATGGATTGGAAGGCAGCTCCAGGGCACTGGCTGGAGGGGGCTGAAGGCAGAGAAAGGTGCCCGGAACCTGTGGAGCAGGCAGAAGCCGTGACTGGGAGCTGCTTAGGTCCCAGTGCAGTGACCCTTGAGGACTACCGAGCAGAGAGGTTGGGCAGGGCCTCTGGCCTTCCAGAGAGCTCCAGAGCTCAGGGTGGCTGCAGCAGTGGTGTCTAGACTCTGCATGGGAAGGACCTCAGCTGTCTGAGGAGAATTCACCAGTGTGGTAATGAATTGTAATGCCATGCTTAGTGGCTGCCATGGACAAGTGTAAATCTACATCCCCATGGGTCACTCAGTGAGACACATGCAGCCAGTGTTTCTGAATAGAGGGCTTTACTGGGGATCCCTGGAGAAAAGGTGGCAGAGGAATATGCTCAGTTGTCCTCCAGGACCTCCTGGACCCAGGGCAGTGGTGCAGTGATGCTGGTGAACACAGCAGGAGTGGATGTAGAATGGCACTGCCCCAGGACACGATGCCTACCAGAACTCTGGGGCACACCAGGGGCCACCAGAGTCACCCTGCAGGAGGCAGAGGATCTGTCAGCCTGAAAGGGGTCCCAGGGCTCAGGTGCCTGGGTTGGCAGAGACAGGGAGAGGGCAGAGGCATGACAAGGGTGGGCACTGTGGCTCTGTCCCAGTGACTTCCATCTGGTGTCATGCAGTCCAGCTCTGCCGTCGAGTCCTGAGAACCCTGTGCAGGAGGCTTCCCCTGTCTGACCCTGGCTGTTCCTTCTCCCATGGGCTGGCACCTGTGCTCCTGATGCTGCGGTGAGGACTGAGTTCTGTGGGCTGCACAGCATGGGCCTGGTCAGAGGCCCCAGCTTGAGGCCTCTGTTGGCACTGCTGGGGCCTTGTAAGTAGAAGGCAGGGGCCGAGCCCAGGGCTGTGTGCAGGGTCCCTGTGTCCCTCCTGGTTCACCTGGACCATATCATGCAAGGGGAGAGTCCAATGCCCCCAGCACAGATGTTCTAATATTAATGACATCACCCCCAGTCCGTCTTGCTGTGGACAGTGGACACGAGGGTAGAGTGCCTGATGCAGCTTCTGGGGTTTTTGTGGGTTGCACGGATAGTAGAGGAGGGGCGACAGCCTCACTCCACACCTAGTCTACCTCCCTTCCAAGCCTAGAGAGGTGGCCCTGCCTGGAACTCCACACAGCAGGGAGCAGAGGAGCTGCAGAGCGCCCCTTGGTGATCATCTAGGGCTCCTGCAGGAGGTTTCTGGGAAGGAAACCTCTGTTAGTGTTGTTGCTGTTCTTTGTTCCAAAATAATAACTGCAAATTTTATAGTTGTTTTTTTGTTTGTTTGTTTGTTTGTTTTTGTTTTTGTTTTAGTTTTAGAGACAGGGCCTTGCTATGTGGTTCCAGTTGGCCTTGAGCTCATAACAGCCCTGCTGCTTCAGCCTCCCAATTGCTAGGGTTACCAACATATGCCACCAGGACTGGTGATTGCATAGATTTTTATTCCGTGTGATATCTGGGATTCCTGCTACCCTAGAAGCCCAAGCCCAGGGACAGCTCCTCCTGTCAAAAGAGTGAATCACACTCATCGTAGAACCTTGTCCTGCCCCAGGCAGTGGTGACACAAGGAGTCTCAGGAGGAAAGTCATCAGTAGCACAGGGAAGGCACGTGGGGGACACTGGCTCGGTGAACTGGGGAGGATGTGGCCATCCTCACCAGGTTGATGTTGGAATCTGAGTCGGTGAGAACTACAACAACCCCAGGGAGGTCTGGGGCAGCCCGGTGATTCATCTCGGAGGGACAAGTTCTGGTCATCGGCCTGGCACGTGTTTGACCTATAGGACCTGCATATCGTCTTCATCAGAACCCAGGTTGGACTCCATAGCCACCACCAAGTCAGATGTTCTAGGCACAGAAAGAGGAGAGGTTGGAAACAACGTGGGCCAGTGACCCCCTCCCACCACTCTGCAGCTTGGAGCTTGGAGCGAGCCTGGCTGCCTGCTGACCTGACCTCACAGTGGGCATTGGTGACCACCCAGCATGGGCAGATGAGGGAGCCCCTGCAGAAGTGGAAGCCAGTTTCATTCTGGGAAGGAAGGAGGAGAGGGCCCCAGCTGCTGCCAGCACCCCAGCCTGCTCAACAGCTCAGCCCCTCCCCAATACCCATATCCCCATTTCACCTGCAGGGACAGCTGCCAGGGCCAGGAGCCAGGGACAGCACTCTCACCATTGATGATCCTGGCCAGGTCACTCACCACAGACTGGAATGTGGGTACCCCACAGCCAGAGTAAAGCTACGGGCTGGAGCCAGTCTGGTCTGACCCACACACTGCAGAGCTACTGGTTTCTACCTCAGCCCAGGCAGCAAGGCTCAGGATTCACACTTCACTCCTGATTCTGCCTCTGCAAGGTCCCCTGGCTTCTTCCAACCTCTGGACCCAAGGCTCCTTCACCTGCAGCCTGTTGATCCCGGTCCTTTTGCACAGGCCCCACCTGGGCCTATTAGGAGAAAACAGCTAGGGCCCTAGACGCATGGGCTTAACCTGTAGGTGACCCCTGGCTATATGGCCTTGGGCCAGGGGCTCCACAGTGGCCTCAGCTGCTCAGTGGGAGCAGAACAACACTGACTGCACAGGTCAACATGCATCTGTTAGACAGGTGGGAGCAGGGTATGGAACTCACACCTGTCACCCCTCCTGTGTCCTCCAGTCTGGACACTAGGCTGATGGAGTGCGACATGGCACCGACTCACAGCACAGGGCCTGAGCCGAGTACGCCATTTCAGTATCTATTGATTGCATAAAGGTTTTATCCTTAATTGTGAGGAAAACAAGCTTTGATTCCATGTCATGAAAGGCCACAGCAAGGAGGTGTGGAATGAAGTAGGAGAAGAAGTAGGAATGAAGTAGGAATGAAGTGGGATGAAGTAGGAGGAGAAGCGTGCTTGGGGGCTCTGCACTCTGCAACTTCTCAACCCTGTGCCCACCACACATGTGGCCTTTGCTCAGGAGCAAACAGCTCCGGCCACCAGGTGCCACCTCTGGGATCTCTTCCTGCCTACAGGAGCGAGGACAAAACAAAGTCTGCAGTGCCCACTGGTACTGCACATATAAAAGCCACAGTCATCCGTGTTTACGACAGCAAAGGAGAGAGAAGTCCCTGTTGTAGTCAGGGTTTGCAATGAGATTAAGAAAATACAGGACACATAATTTATAGTATTACTTATAATGTTCACCCAAAGAGTCAAACACAAGAATGGCAGGAAACTTGTCCACACTAAAAACCTAGAAAATTCAGCCAAGAGCCTGGATCCCGTGACAATAAGCTTTCTGAGTTCAGCTGAAGACCTAGAGCCCATGACAGTGCCTCCCACAACACCAACTGGAAGCCTAGAGACCACAGCAATGACTGTTTCAAGGTTCTGCACTGGGGAGTCCCCAGTGTCAGCAGTGGAAGATAGAAAGTCTGTGCCAGTGGATGCAGGATCTGTGCCAGTGGGCTGAGGGTTCCGAACTAGAACCGGAAAGTGACTCCCAAAAAGTACCACAGCCACCCTCAGCTACCACAAAGTCCCAAGATCCACAGATGGTGAGAACAGCCAAGTTCCTATCAGAAAGCCAGGGTGACAAGTTTCTCCTGGGGTTCGAACTGCAGACATCTTCCCCTCCAGAGCCAGCAAGTGATGATCAAAGTAAGGACCTGAGCTCCCCCACAGTGAACTGCAGCCATCTCGGCAACAAGGTGCTGAGCTCCTGTAATGATGGGAACAGCCCAGTTCCTATCAGGAAAGAAACTAGACAAGCTCTCCAGGAGAACACATGGAAACAGAAGAGCCAGCAGCACCCAACAACAACAGCCCTTCCTCTCCAGTTCTCCTGTCATCTTGGCAACAATCCCCAGGTGGGCTGTTCACATCTGCACCACGGCCACTCAGTCCAGCTGGATGTAAAGGCAACCAGCAGTTTTAAGTCCACCACAGTCCCTACTGGAATAAGACAAAGTCCATTGCAGTGTTTGATGGGCATGAGCTGGATCTCCATAGCAACATGAGCCAATCTCACTAAAGCATCATTAGTTGAAGAAATCACATTCTAAAACTAAGGCAGAGTACAATCCATTTACACAACTTTTTAAAATCTTTCTTAATGGATAGATGTGTGTGTGTGTGTGTGTGTGTGTGTGTGTGTGTGTGTTTACTACATTTGTACGAGCCAGGTTAGAATGACACACAACTCAGGACATAAAGGAGAAGAGAACAGAAGAAAGCGTTTGCTCCATTGCTTTTACATTTGAAAAACAAATCTTGGGGCTGGAGGTTTAGCTCAGCAGGCATAAGCACCTGCCTTGAAAGCAGGCAGTTGTGAGTTCCATCCCCAGTACCGATAAAAAGGAAAAAGACAAAAAAAAGAAAAAAAGTTAAGAAAAATCTCTCCTTTTGCCTCCTTTGTCTTCAGGAGGTCATGAGCAAACACAACAAAAAATAAATATGTGAAGCAAATCTTCAAAAAGGTATGATTGGCTAAATCTTGGCATTAAACCCAGAAGTCATCTAACTTCCTATATTTATACCTATCCTTTTCCCGTGTGTGTGTGGTGATGGTAGGGATTGGACCCCCCGAGCTAGAGCCCAGCACTTCCCCATTTTTTAAATTTTGAGAAGACAGGCTTTCATGAAGGCACTGCATTGCCCAAGCTGGACACTAATCAATAATCCTCCTGCCCAGCCTCTCAGAGCACTCAGATTACATGTGTTTGGCACCACACATGGACTTTCGTTTTAATTTCATAAAAAGCTCAGTGCGTGCCCAACACATAAATAAAATTCCTGTCTGGATGCCTTAAAGGGGCTACAATCACCTCCTACCCTGCCCACAGGCACATCTGGAGTCACCAAGCCCAGCTGGGCCAGCTCATCTCTCCCACTCCTGCTGCAGGGAGCCAGGGCTGAGAGCCCTGAAGGACCCCTCTCCTGCCTGCAGCCTCAGGTCCCCTCAGGTGCTGGGCGAGGACAGGGATCACCCTTCTCATTGTGGACAGAGCCCCAGGCTGTCTTCTGCAGCCTGGTTGTAGGGCACGTGAGGGCTTTGGGTATCTTCCCCACTTTCTGCAAGCCTGGTGAACCCAGATCCCAGCACTCACCACGGGTGGCCCCAGTGAGGCAAAGCTGGACAGAAGGCAAAGGAAGGGCCTGGCGCTGCTGTCAGGGAAAGTGGTGTCTTCCTACATGGGGCCCCTTTTATGTTCTCTAGTGTCCCCTAAACCACACAGTCAGAAGACCTGTGTGCCACCTCTTTCTTATCCAAGGACCTTGGGTGAAAGTGGAGACCAAGCCCCTCCCATCCTGACTGGATCTCAGCCTGGAATTTCCTGGCCCCTGGGAAAAGCACAGCTGCCCTGTACCCTGCCACCTGTATCCTGGGCTATGCCATGGTTAAGGTCAGGCAAGGCCAGGAGCCTGGGCCCTGCAGAACCAGGCTCACACAGCCTTTGCTCACAGGTGAGGTAGGAAACTGCTGTCCCTGTGCCTTAGGTGGCCTCCCAACCCTAAGTTAAAGGCCTGGCCCCACAAAGTTCCAAGAAGGCTCAGCAGTGGTGGCTGGGGCATCAGAGTTCTCCAGTGCTGGCCCAGGACCACTGAATGTCAGCTGGGGGGCACCGTGAAGAGTTCAGTGAACACTTGTCTAAAAGCAGAGCCTTTCTCTGATGTTCAGAGTGATCCAGGCACCCCTTGTCCCAGCCCACCAAGGGGTCTGAGTGTGGAGGGGAGACTGGGCCACAGGATGGCAAAGCCAGGCCACTCTCCTGGGTCTGTGTGGTGCTCAGCAGAACTCTCTTCTGTGACCCCTCATGAGTGAAGGAAGCAGTCCTTGTATACAGCATTAGTTTCTTAAAAATGGGACCTGGCTGCCGCACCACAAAGCCACACAGAGAACAAACTCTCCATTAGCATAAGACAATATGGCAAGTATACCGGACAAACAGGCAGGAAGTAGAGGCCACGTGTATTCTCGAGACCCTCCACTATTCCCACTTCTAGTGACAAATGAGGCTACCACAGCAATGAGAACAGGGTGCAGTAATTCAGTGGACAGGGTGCAGTGACAGCAGCGGGATGCACAGGCCCATCGTGTCTAGTTGAGTGTCCAGGTCACCGAGCTAAGCCTTTCTCTAAGGCCTTGGAATGTGTGGTCACCAGAGCCGCATCATCGAGGTAGAACCTGGCCCAGGGGAGCAGGGCAGTGGCCCTGGGTTTGTTCGGGCAGAGCTGTTGTGTTGAACTTGGTGCATCCTGAGGTTTCCTTTGTCTTTATCCTGCAAGTTCAGTTTGGTGCAGTGTCTTCCAGCAGGCAGGGGTCACAGCGTCCAGCCTGCAGCCAAGCAGAAGCTCTGACTGGCAATGCCCATGGGGGAGGGGCAGAGTCCTGCAGGCCCTGGACGCCCATGTGTGGGGACCATGGCCCCAGCGTAACACTCAACCTCCAGTACTGTGGCTTTTACACATTGTTCCCTTGATTGTGTCACTTAGCAGCAGCCCTGGCTCTGAGCCTGAGGAATTCATATTTCAGTTTCCAGGCAGGGACTTTATTGAGCTAATGAGGTTTGCCAGGTTTCCTCCATCATCCATTCCATTTCACTCACCTGGGAGATTTTTCTAGCGCAGAAAAACAAAAGCAGCCTTCAGTCATGGGTCTTTCCTGTGCACTGTGGGAGCCTGAACTCCCTAAAGACTTGGGGATGGGGACATCTGTCCCTGGGAGGCTCAGGACAGGGGAGGGAAAGCCGGAGATGAGCGCGTGACAGCAGGTTGAGCTTTGCGTGTGCTGTGTGTCTTCATACCCAGCGGGTTCTCCTGTCCCCAGCCCAGGCCTTATTCTAGCCAGCCCTGAAGCCCGTGCATCCTGGGGCAGGTGCTGATGTTACAAAGGGACAGCTTTGGCCACCACCTGACACAGCCGTCTCCACTTCCTGACAACGTGGACGATGCTTCTGGGGAGCCCACCTCCCCAGTGCGTGAGACTGTGAGTGCTGACCAATACAAACCCAGAGAGGCAGGGAGAGGGGAGCAGAACGTGTCCTTGTGGGGATGTGGAGCTTGACCTCCATCCTGAGTCCACAGAAGAGACAGAGACCCTCACCTGAGCCACAGCGCCATGTCCTGCCAAGCAGTGGCTTCCTCAAATTGCTGCTCCTGGAGGAAAGACAAATACCAGTTCTTTAGCCAGGACCGGGCATGCACATTAAAGCTCATCTCTGACCTTCATGAACAGCAGCAGCAGCCCAGGCAGACACACTGTGAGAGGAACCCCAGCAACATGTGCCCCAGTGCTCGGCAGGTGACACATAGCCACCTCTTCCCTCATCCCCATTTGACTTCCAACTCAGGACCAAAGAAAGGAAGCCCAGGCGCACTCCTAGCAGCTATACAGACACCCACTTAGACTTAGCCAGCATATAGCCAGCGGGGTGCTGTTACAGCTGAACCCCAGAGACAGTGCTCTTTGTAACAGACACAATGAATTTGTCCCAGACTGCAGGCTGGAAGTCCCAGGTCAGGCTGCTGGCAGCCTTGAGGTTTCTGAGTCTAAGACAGAGCATTGAATGCTGCGGTCAGACTTGGCTTCCCCTGGAGGAAAGTGACAGTCACCTCTGAGTGGGAAACAAGGAACAGAAAGTCAACAGTGCAAACGGGTTTGTTTGTAAACCCTAGAAGGACCTCTGTGTGGAAACAGCACAGGTGTCCCTTACAGGATGAGGCTTTTTAATAGTGTTTCTTTAGCTGGCTTGTGGCTTGCTGATGTGTCCTCTGTGACCTGTTGATATGTCCGTGTAACCTGCTGCCATGTCCCCTGTGCCTGAATAAAATGAAACCTGCCTTTCCTTTAGAGACTGGGCGAGCACATTAAACAGGCCATGTCCCTTGTCTTGGTTCTGTCGTTCCAAGCTTTAAAGGTGAATAGGAAAAAAAGGTTGTCGCTTTGTTGGCTACTTCATGCTGGGGGGGGGGGGGGGGGCTAAGAAGATTTATTATTTTTCTTTTTTTCTTTTTCTTTTTGATGGTTTGGATAAGGAAGGCCGATTAGAATTCTTAGGCAGTTTTCTTGAGAGACAGCTGCTTTTTGTTCCTGAAAAAATATGTAGAATACATTAATCACACAGGGAAGAAAAAGAAGGAAAAGAGTACTAAGCATTAAGGGATCCAGTTCCCAGGCTTAGGGATGGAGGGTGAGGGTGTCTGTCTAGGCTGGTTTTGGAGGGTGGGGTCAGCGTTGTTGCAAATAAGATGCTGAGGTTTTTAAGGAAGAAATTTGAAAGAGGGGAGGGAAGGTTGGAGTTGGAGGTAGGGAATGTGAAGGCCGTGAGGGGTTTCCATAGGCAAGCTCAAAGGGGCTGAGGCTAAGCAGTTTTCTGGAAGAGACCTGAGTTTGAAAAGGCATTTAGTCCACTCTAAATGGGCCCAGAGGAAAAACCTTGGCTCTGTTTGTGAACACGGTTCCATTTGGACACTACCTGAGGCCTGGGATTGATAAGGGGTGTGGAACCTCCAGGGAGGACTTAAGTGAGCAGGGTGTGTGCTACTGTGGAGGGTCGTTTGTTTGATGTAGGAAAGGCCTCTATCCATCCTGACAAGGTGCTAACCAGGACATGGAGGGTTGTTTTTGTTTTATTTTGTTTTGTTTTACCAGAGTTATGTGAGTAAAGTCCATTTGAATATCAGAGCCACCCCTAAAATTGATGGGTGGGGAAGGGGTGGTCTGAGGTTGCCCTGGGAGTTGATGGTTTGGCATATGGAGCACTGAGTGATAACCTTTTGCAGAGAAGCCTTAAAACTAGCAGTTCCTGTAAGAACTGGAGCAGAGAGGACGATCCGGCATGGAACTGGCCACAGATGAATAAAAAGAACTTCTGTAAGCTTTCAGGAAGGACCAATTCTTCATGGAGAGACCACACTGTTCCCTTGTATCTCCCCTGTTCCTAAGTAGACTTATTTCTCCAGGTGAATAGGAAGCTATAAGAGGTCAGAGGAAGCAGAAAACAGAAAGGGTGTTGGTAGCTGCCTACTGTGCTAGTCACAATTTCCACACATGGTACATCTGAGATGCCTCACAACAAGAGGCCTCCAGGCGCCCTGCAGCCTTCTGGCAGTAACTTTGTGAGCAGGAGGCTGGGCAGAGAGTCCCAGGGCATCTGTGGCTCCCAGGGCCCAAGCTCCAGAAGCAAGAACAGGCAAGCGGTGCAAGCCTGTGACCTGAGAGGCCCCCTGTCCTCTTGGAATCAACGTGCTATCTGCCTTCATTCCTGCGCACCCCTCTGGACTCCTTCCCAATTCCGCATTGCTTGGTTGTGCCAAACATAAACAGATACCTCTTGTCCCCTCTCTTGCTTGATTACATCCACCCAATCAACTTCACATCCCATAAGCCAGGGCAGAGGGGTCACCTGGATCCTCCTCTTTCCAAATCCACTCCCTAACCCCAACCCACCCCCAGTGTCAACAGCCAAGTGTTTGTGTCCCCAGGTGCTCTAGTCCATGCCTGCCCAGACTCAGGCCCCGGGAGCAAGGACCTCAGGAGCAGGTAGCCCGAAACCCTGTCCCAGGACTCTGAGTTCACAAAGGGATAGACATCTCCCCAGGGTACACATCAGAGGATCTTCCCATGGTGGAGTCCCCAGTCCAGCTTCCTAGCCTTGGGGCCCTCGCTTCAGATGCCCTGAGTCTCAAGCCACTTCTACAAGGTCACCTGAAGATACATGAAGGCCTGTAGGTGGGTGCTCAGTGCTTGCATGTCCTCAGGTAGAGGGGCCCCGGATCACCTTCCGAAAAGGAGGGATCACTAGTCCCTGATGGGTAGGGGGGACTGACTGCTTCTGTGCACTGAAGACTCAAGGCCTCAGGGTTCTAGATTTCAGGGTACAGGAACCCAGATGTCCGTGTCACATGTGTCAGGGCCCAGCCTGGTGTCCGGTAGCCAATCTAGGTTGAGTTTCAGCCTCTAGACAGCATGGCTGCCCAAACCTAGTCTTCAGCTGTCTGTGCTGGACTTACAGAAGATAAAGGCTGCCTTGCATTAGCTAACTGCCTGTGAATCCCTGTCAGCTTTGCCCTTTCTCCAAAGCTTCCTCCATCTTCTTCTGAGGATCGAACCCAGAGGGTTTGCACTGAGCTGTATCCCTAGACTTTTGTTCCCCAACACCTTACCTCCTTCAATTTACTTCATTCCCCAGGGTGGGTTCAACCTTAAAGTTGTCCTTCCTAAATCTCCCAGAGTGCAGGAATCACAGCCGTGCTCCACCATGTCTGGCTTTCAAAGCTTCTGTTGAGTGTGGAGGTTTGCACAGCAGCTCTACAGCTCCACTGTCTGGGAAGCTTGCTGGGCTGGTAAACTCAGTACTGGTGATGAGTGACAGATACACAGTTTAAGGAAGGAGCAAACATTCCTGGAACAGGAGGAAAAGGGCAAGGTGGCTTAGCCACCCTGACCAGACTCAAGGTAGGGGGCTCCAAACAAATGGAGAGCCTGTGGGCCCTGTGTCCCCGGTTTCTTTATTGGGGGCCAGAGCCTGAACTTGCTAGTACCAGATCAGTTCCCTGGCCTGTCAGAGATTGAGCTGAGGCCCCAAGACCCGAACCTGCATGCCACATGTCTGTGTGCATATTTCCAAGCGAGTTTTGCTTGGTTTCCTCTTGTTCTGTCAGGGTCTCATCTTTAGAATCTATGGTTTGGTTAAAAGGGGCCTTCTATAAAAGGTCGAGTTAGTGATTAAAGTAGTGCAATTATATAATGGCCCTAGAATGGGGATACATATATACAGAGAGGGGTGTAGGTATGCATACTTTTATATAGTAAATAAGAGTGCTTTTCTGCTGGGCCACTCCCATCTCTTTGCATTTTATGGAAAGTGAAAGGTCAGCTAACTTGGCTTAGCAGCTTTCTTGCTTGTCCTCCTAATGACCCCCTCAGCAGTTTTAACTCTTTCTAGTCCAGATTAGCCAAAAACCTAATGTGGTACTTCATTTACCCATCTGAGAGGTCCATTCAAATGTTGTTGAGGAAATGGGCCATGAGGAATACAGCTTCTGGGTCATTGCTGGGGAGCAACAGATGAAGATGCTTAGCAGGGAGGGTTGTCCTACAGGTCTTAGTGAAAGGAGATTGACTTTTACTGTGGGTTCTACCTGCAAGATCACTTGGATTTTGGAGCCTCTACTGAGAATAAACAAACTTTACCAAGAGATATGAAAGCTTAAAGCTATAGAGACCAAAGCATGAGCACTAGACTGGAAAGGCAGTTTGGGGAAGGAGTGGCCATTGTCATTGTCTTAAGGGAGCAGAGTGGCAATTGTCACCAGCTGGCCCTTAGACTTGTCTACAGGTGTACAAGCAACTGCCAGCAGGGGTCGATGATTGGAGCCCCTGTTTATGTGTAGCCAATATTGTCATTGCTTTTATGTATCTTTGGTTATACTGTTGTTGCTTGTTGTCTAAGATGAAGTTAAAGTGAGTTAAAGTCATCCCTTGATGTATACCAAGGTCAGTTAAGGGTCCTCAGGCATTACTTTTGGAATCAGGCACAGAGCCTCATAGCTTCCCCCTCAGTGTTAGCTGGCAGCATTGCTCAGGGTCTTCCTTGACCATATGACTTACCACAGAGGCATGAGAAATTTTTCTGTTTATTGACCCTTGCATTAGCCCAGTGAACATTGGTTGGCTCCTGTCCTCTGAGGTCCAACGATTTCCCTGGTCAGGAGCTAGATAGACAGACAGATGAGCATAAGAAAGTTGTATTTAACTGAGAGTACACTCTCAGATGTATTGGCCATCTCTATCATGTACCCAGTCAGATGCAACAGCAAGGGGAAACACCAAAATCACACCCAGGATTGGAGGCAGATTGATTTAGGTTGATGGGCACTGATCAAGATCACTCCTAAAATACTAGGCCTCGATCTCTGGTGGTTTAGGGTTTATTCTGGATAAGCAAACAAGAAGTATGAGACAGAATGAGTTGTCCACTGAGGATTGTTGTATACAACGTGCAATGTAGTGGCCAGCTATGCATCACAGTAACCAGCCACTGATAAGAGGCAGGAATAACTGGTTCTGGAACATGAACTGTTGCCTGGGCAACTAAGAAACTGAAGTCTACTGGCTCAGGGTGCATATTCTCTTACACACACACCTCTCGCTTTTGGTTTCACCAGCAAATCTTTCCTGGAGATATTACATGTGATCTTCTGAAACAAGGACCAAATAGAACTTCTGCCTGTCTGTTCAGTCAAGGTAATGATGGAGTTAGTCTGACAGAGGAGAGTGTCCAGTGTGTCTGGATGTGCATCAAGTCTTCATCAAGTGTTTGGTTGATTGTTCTATTCTCTTGGAGCAACTGTTCATAGAGAAACAGCTCTCAGGGGGTGAGAAAGAAGGACCAGGGCAAGCAGAATCCAGGTCAATTAATATAAACCAGAGCTAGCAGAGGGGCAGGGAGAAAGGCCTGGGGTAAGCAGCCTGAAAAGACTCAAAAACCAGGGGGAATAGTAATGGAGCAATCCTGTGAATGAGTGAGTTTTCTCTTCAGACTGAACCTTGGAGGAGCTGTCCAGGTAAATGTTTGAGTGGATCTGAGGCTGAATGTCTGAAATTGGTGAGCTATTATAATGGATGATGCATTATGTCAACTTCAGAAGTCTAGAAGCTTAACTAAGTAACTCAGCACCCTGAGTACATCTGGGGGGTGTAGAGGGCACGCCTTTACTGCTCTAAAATACTCACTGTGTCAACTTGAGAAGTTTAGAAATCTAACTAGTGATTCACCAGGGGGCCAGGGTCATGACTTTGTGAAGTTTCTCCTCCTGTGCAAAAAGAGGACAGGGAGATGGTGTGAGTACTACACTAAACATGGTGGGTGGGCTGGGGTGGTGAGCCTGCTTACAAAATGAAAGAGGAAAAGAGGCTTGTTTCCCTGTTTTGCTCCTGTTGCTTTTGCTGTCTTCAGCCAGCTTGGAGTATTGCCCTTGTGCCATGCCACCCTGCTTTGTAGCCAGGTGATTATGGACTAAAACCTCCACAAACTGTGAGCTAAGTCAACATTTCCTTCCTTGATTTGGGAGGCTGGGTATTTTATCTCAGCAATGAGAGAAAAGTGACTAAGACAGTATATAAATGAGTTGTCAGGGCTGATAGTCTTGTTTTCCTCAGTCAAAATGTGAGGCTCAGAAGGAATTGCTGACATTCATCTCAAAGGGCATTAGATGATGCCATCTGACCAGGACAGGCATGTCTTGGAGTGGAGTGGGCACTCTGGCTTAATGCAGTTAATCACCAGGATTTGGTTCAATTGGCTGGAAGCAGACAAGTCAAGATTGGGGAGTGAATGTACAGATGTTGGCAGCAACTGTAGCAGCCAATTAGGATGCTAAGGCAAAACTGAGAAGAATGAACCACTATCCTCCTTTTTTCTTTTTTTCTTGAGATGCAGAGAGCAGTTTGGCTTTATTTTTAAGTCTATGAAAGTTCCCTTTTCTGCAGTGAGTGACTGTGGGTTTTAACTAAGTAGTTCCCATTTATCTCCTATCTCTGTATTGTGTATGTTGAGTATCCTTGAACAATGGTGCAACAGACAAAGTGTGGGGCCCCTCAGAGAGAGACCACTCATATTCCCACATGGCTGCACCCCTTGCAGGGACGTAGGCACATCTTTGCTCAAGGAGGGTGCGAGGCCTCTATTATTTCATTTGTAGATTACCACACAACTGCAGATGAGGGCCCAATCAGCTGTGCAGACCAGTGCTACCCAGTCTTGGTGCACAGACACAATTCTGTATAGCTTATGGTGTCTTTTCCACTCACACATTCATTCAGGAGGCACTCAGAGGTTAAATACTCCTAACACCCTCCTCTTGAGGGAATCCTTAACAACAGGTGATCAAGTTCTTTTTCTATTCAAACTGAAGAGGGAAGACAGACTGATTAACTGGGGTGTTCCTGGTGGTGTTACCAGAATTGGCCAGGCAGGCAGGCAGACAGACAAACAGGCAGATTACATTCTCCTGCCATTGAAGCCTGATGTGAGCCACTGAAGGGGGGAGCCAGGAATCTTCTTCCAGACATCTAAGGGGACTTGTGAAGTCTCAAGGGTGCACCTTCCCATTGGGAACTGGAGGGCATATTGCTCTATCTGCAAAGGCCATGACTGTTGACTAAATGAGTCAGCACAGCTGACTGCACAACAGAAACACTGAAACAGGATTTGGAGGAAGATTTATTTACATCAAGAGGCACTGATCAGAATCACTCTCAAAACTGATCTGTGGTGGTCTAAGGCTTATATTGTATAAGCAAGCAGGAAATACAGAGGCAGAATGGCTTGTCAACTGGGGATTGTTTTATATAATATGCATCACAGTGATCAGTGGTTTCTAAGGGATAGAACAACTTGGTCTGGAGCAGGAACTATTACCTGGGGAACTAAGAAACTGAATTGTATTGACTGGGGTGAGTGGGAGGCGTAATTTTCTGCTACAAGGCAACAGCTATTATTTTAGTTTATGACACAACTCATACATGGAGCCTTTCTTGTCCCCACTTCACCCACACCTCTGCTCCTGTGCTATTTTTCCAGTGGCCACATGCTGTGTGGGGTTCACGGGTCCAGGCACATCTGCAGTTACACAATTGGTTGAGACAAGACAAAGAAAGGGAGGGCAAAGGAGGGCCTCTGGCCACTGCTCTGCCATCTTTGCCTCTTGCTCCACACATCGACCTCCATTTCTGCCTCCACTGAAAGCTCTCTGTGCAGCGGGGAGATAGCCAGGGGGCAGAATGGGCCAGCTGCGGAGCAGGAGGCAGGCACCATCAGCAAGCAGGCTTGGCAGGGCAGACAGCCAGGGAAACAAAGTGGTGTGGGGAGCCGAGTGGGTGGCAGAGTGCTCTGAGCTGCTGAGCTATATGGCTCCCGCCATGCATTGCTGGCCATTGCCCATTGATCTAGTGCTCTCCCCCGTCCTGGGGTCTATGAGAAGTGGGCGCAGGAGTGGGAGGCGGCAGTTTCTCCCTGTTCTTGCACTTTTGGCTCCCAGCAGCGCCTTTAAGAGTCTGTAGGGATCTAGATAGGTTTGTGCTGCTTGGTTTTTCCCCAAACTTTGCAGGTCCAATTGGTCTCCCACGAACACCCCTGGCAGTGGTGACTGACAGCTTTGTGAAGATTCCTGTGCCTGGGAAGTCAGCTCCTCCTGCAGAGCCTCTGCCTTTGGTGCAGAAGCCTCTGCTAGTAGCATTTCTGTTTCCTCTGTTTCTGAAGCAGAAGGTGTTGGCTGTGAGCTCCATGGTGGATTTAAAATAGAGTAGACCACATCCCAAGTAGAGAGTATCTCAGGGGAAATAATTTTTTATCTATCATGTGTTCTTTTAAGATTTTTCAAACTCTTCCCAAATTATCAATATCTGTAGTGTCTGGGTGAAGAAACCATGGATGATATTTGGTTTCGTCTTATAGACATTTTCTTAAGTCTTTTGTTGGCCCATGAGCCCCTGAGTGTTCAAGTAGACCTTGAAGCAACTGTTTGTATGTTTGCTCCTTGGCTGATAAATTTTGCCCTGCTTTATCCTGGATAAGAAAGCAAACCACTTCTCACAGATGAAAGACTCACCCTTTTCCTCATTGTGAAAAGCTTTTCTTGCCTCTCCTCCCCAGGTGTGCCCTGCCAAGTCTCTTGCTGTGAAGGCCTTCTCCATTTTGAACCCTTTTCACTCTGAGTGGAGCTACCCATTTGGGCTAAGAGTCCCCAATGTCGTGTCTCTGATTTGGGCACCCATTGTTAGGGTCCGGTCCTAGCCCCAAACTCCTAAATGAGAGAATGGTGAATGATTTAAATAAAAGAGGCAAGTGCTATGATTTATTTTACCTCCACTCACTACCCTGTGTTGGTGATTGAACTCAGGACCCCTGGCTTGCTAGAGAAGCTCTGTACCACTGAACTCTGCTCCAACTCCCTCTCCACCCTTATACTTTCTCTCTCCTGTATTTCTCAAAGTCCTGCTCTAGAAAATTTGCAAAGTGTCTTCCTTCAGAGCACCATTTTGATTCATGAATTCTGGGAGCTCTGACAACCCCATCCTTACCTTGTGTCTGGGTTGTCTGTTTCCTGTCATCATAAGTGGCATTAACCAGGCAGTCAAGTGGCCCAGGCCCAACCTTGTCCTTTGCTTTCTGCAGCTCACTGGCCAACAGGGCCCCACACCAGCTCCAGGAAACAGGTTGCCATAGAAAGAAGCAAAGCACAGCCAGCTGTGCAGTTTTCATATTGGTCTGTAGGTGACAACCTTGTCCCAGGGCTGCCTTTTTACACTTGGGGTGGCCTGACCCAGGCAGGTTTTACTAGTAAGTGAAGAAATTGTTAAATTTCCGCTTCCTACACTGTTTCTATATGAACTATACCTTGCATTCAATTGTAGGTTAAAAATTGCCTACATTTTTTTGAAAGACGGTCTCATTTTGTAGTTCAGGCTGCCTGAATTCACTATGTAGCCCACTCTGGCCTCAAACTTAATTATCTTTCTTCCTCATCCTCCTAAGTGATGGGATTACAGGCCTGCACCATCTCACAGGGCAAAATAGATACTGCTTTCTCTAACTGTAGCTCTCTCCAACTGAGCTGGGCATACTTACCTAGCAAGTGGGAGGCTGTGGGTTCAGTGTGAGGGGCCCAGGTAGATGCTAAACTGTATATTATACAGTGGTGCATGAATGCTTTTGTTTAGGAAAAATTTGGTTCACAAACATTTGACAAAATTTTGGTTTTGTTTTCAAATTGTTTGTCAGGTTATGGAGAGAACTGTGACCATCTGTTTCACACAAAACGGAAGGTGATTATCAATTGCAGAATCATGAAATGAAGTAAATTCATGAACTGAGGTACCACTCTATGCATTTTATCACAATCTAAAGCTTTTTTTAAAAAAATTAACACACAGCCAAGTGTGGTGATGTGCACGTCCTCCCCGTCACAGGGCGGCCTAGGGAGGGGGAGGATGAGTATAAGGACACCCTGGGGAACTTAGTGACCTAGTAAGTCCCTTTCTCAAAAAATACAAAACAGCTGACAATATAGCTCAGTGCAAAAGACCTGGGTTCAGCTGCCAATAAAACACACACAAAGAAAAAGGAAAGGTCTTAATTGAAATAACAATTACCATAAAGTGCATATAAAAATTGAGAGGATACAATGAAACCAGTGCTTAGAAGAAAACTTACAGCCCAAAATAAGTGCATTAGGAAGAAAGAAAGACTGAAAACTAATGAGCTGAACATCCACATCAAAATGTTTAAAAAATGACAACTGATCCTGGCTTCAAAACCCAGCAGTGGATAAAAGATCATAAATGAATAAACACAAAGATACTCATCAAGATATCAACAAAACCTAATAAAACAGCCAAGCATGGTGGTGCACAACCCTAATTCCAGTGCTCAGGAGCCTGAGGCAGGAGGACCCCCTTGAGTTCAAGGCCAGCCTGTGCTACATGGCAGGAAATGGTCTCAACCAAACAAACAAGGCAAATGAAAACATTAATAAAACATCACAATAATGGAAAATTACAAACCAACATATGTCATAAACAATTGTGCAAAAAATCTCCAATAAAGTAGTAGAAAACCAAATCCAGTATCATGTTAAAATGGTTGTACAACTTGTTCAAATGGGATTTTCTGAAATTTATAAGGTGATTCTGCACTGGAAAATCAATCACTGTAACACACCACATTAACAGAATAAAGGGCGAAAATCACATGACCACCTTACATGATGCAGAAAAGGGGTTGGAACAAAATCCAATATTTCAAAGTAAAAGCACCCCGAAAAATAGAAATAGACAGGGATTTAGCTCAGCCACGTAATCACCTGCCTAGCAAGCACAAGGTCTTTTAGCTTGATCCCCTGTACAAAAAAACAAAGTAGAAACAGAAGTGAACTCACTTAAGGAAAGGAAAGGCATTTTAAAAACTCCCAGTCAGTGGAAAAGAACCCTTAATAAAGATTAAAGCACTACTTCAGTCCCTTAACTCTTGATAAGGTGCAGGTCACCGTAAGCTGCTAGTGCTTCAAGCAACCTTCCAGAAGCAAAGGAAAGTTCTTTGAAAAGAGAGATATATTCATATGGAATCTCAAATTAGCTCTGGACATTTCCTTGTATACAGCCAAGAACTCAATAACAAATGGCTAGACATGAGAAACAGCGCAGCATATGATAACCCTAAGGGAAATAAAAAGGGGGAAGACTCACAGGACATGGAGACAGTGGAGTCATGAGGTGTGGACTTGAGAGTGGCTGCTTACTGTGTGTGAGGAAATGAATGTAAGGCTGAGAGTCCAGGAGAGAACTGAGAAGGACTTTTAAAGAAGATTTGGAAGGAAGTTTTAAAATAGAAACTGAGGATTCAAAGGCACGGTGGCCAGGCTGTGTATAAAAGCTCATCGCTGAATTTCATCAACAGCACCAGCAGGTGAGGCAACCTGACTGTGAGAGGAACCCCAGCAACGTGTGCCCCAGTGCCCTGCAGGTGATGCGTAGCCACCTCTTCCCTCATTCTTACATCACTTCCAACTCGGGACCAAGGGAAGGAAGCCAGGTGCACCCTTAGCAGTCACACAGGCACCCCGCTTGAATTTAGGCCTCATCCAAACCAGTAAGTGGGGTGCTGCCATAGCTGGACCCCAGAGATGGGCTCTTTAGAACAGACATAAATAATTTCTCCCAGATTGGAGGCTGGATATCCCGGGTCAGGCTCCTGGAAGTTTGAGGTTTCTGAGTCCAAGTTGGAGCACTGAACACTGTGGTCAGACTTGGTGCCTCCCCTGGAGGAAAGAGAGGTCCAGCCCTGAGTGGGAAAGAAGGGACACAAACCCAACAGTGAAAACAGGTTTGTTGCTAAAGTTGAAAAGGGCCCCTCTGAGGAAGCAGATGAGAGAAGGTGTCTCTTACAGACTGAGGCTTTTTAATAGTATTTTTTGACCAGCTTGTGGCTTGCTGATGTATCCTCTGAACCTGCCCTAAGTCAAACATATCTTTCCTTTAGAGACTGCCTGGGCTCATTTGAACTGGCTGTGTCCCTGTCTCAACTCTGTCATTCACACATTAAAGGATTATAGGAGAAGAGGTTGTCATCCTTTTGGCTATTTCATGCTGAGAATGGACCACTTAGGTGTTTTATTGTTGTTTTAATTTTGGTGCTTTGGGGGAGGAAGGCCATTTAGACTGTTCTCAAGTAGTTTGCTTGAGAGGGTTGCTATTTGTTCCTGAAAAAAATCTTTGGAATAGTTTAATTACACAGGGAAGAGAAAGAAGAAAAAGATTAATAGGGATGAGACAATGAAAAGGAAGGGAAAGAGACAAATCACCAGCCAACTGGGACATTTGCAAGATCAAGTAGACTTCCTAGCTTCAGTCATCCTGTAGGACCAGTCAGTTTGGATGGTCTGAATGCTACTGGCTGGTCTGTGTGTCTTGGGCCACCAGTTTTATCCAATTGTGATGGATCTAAGCACACTTCCTGGAACTTTTTTTTCTAGTACCAGGGATCAAACTCATGACCTAGTGCTTGACAGGCAGGCATTTATTCCACTGAGCTAAATCTCAGCCCCTACTTCCTAGAACTTTAACAGCAGTGGGAGTAGACAACGTTACAGCATTTGGCCCATCTCATATGGGTCAGGGGGTGGTTGGTTCCATTTCTTGACCCAAAGTCCCTGTTCTTGAAGGCATGCATTGTGTCTGTCAGGCTTATGGATACTCTCTGTTTCACCCAGCCTTGGCTATCTCACATGCCATACCCAAGGTCTGCATTCTAAGGTAAGTTCCCCAGGAAAGCAGAGACCATGTTTAATTTGACCTATAACTGGGGGTGGCTTACCAAACAAAATCTCCTAAGGGTAATACCCGGTTTGTTTGTTGGGGATGCACCTGACTCAGAGGAGGACCGTGGGCAGAAGCTGATCCCATCTCAAGAGGATATCTCACAATCTTTACCAGCAATTGTCTGAGTGTCAAGTTCACAGGTTCCACTTTTCTTAAGCTCTGGGGCCAGTAAGCTGTGTATAGTATCCACTTTGTTTTTAATATTCGTGTAAGCCCCTGAACTACCTCATCCAGGAATGGCAGTCCATTGTCTGACTCCCAGGTCAGAAGTGTTTTGAATCTTGAAAAGATGTCTTTCAGCACTATCTCTGTCACCTCTCATGCCTTTTCTGTTGGAGTGGGGAAGGCCTCAACCCATCCTGAGAAGGTGCAGGCAAGCACCGCCATATACTGATAGCCCCCCACTTGAGGAAGTTTAGTGAAGTCCATAAGCAAGATTTCACACAGGGTAGCACCCATATTCTAGATATCTGGGGCTCAACTAGGCAATTTTCCTGCTTCAGATTCCAGTGATTGAAATAAAGGTGTGCATTACCACACTCAGTTTTTGTACTTTATTTTTCCTTTCCCAAGTAATTAAGAGTTCTCTCACCTTATATATAGCTCCCTGAATATGTTGCAAGTATATTTAGAATTGGTAAAGATATCTTTTGTCTTTTGCTAGCAAAAGAGCCCTTACTGTGGCTATTAGGTTTCCCTGTAGGGAGAGGCTGAGCCTCTGTTACAGAGTCTAATGTCACCACACTATAGCCATCAGGCCCCTTCTAGAATAAAACTGCTTCCATCTGTAAAGTATTCAACATCTGGATCTCTGTGAGAATGAGGTGTGACATCTCCCTGACTGAGGAATACTTCATCCAAGGTTTCTACACCATTAGGAAGGGGGACTCTTAGTCCAATTGGGAGCAAAGTAACTGGGTTCAAAACACTGGAGGGGCTGTGGGAAAAAGGAACCCTTCTCCACTGCTGGTGGGATTGCAGACTGGTACGACCACTGTGGAAATCAGTGTGAAGATTCCTCAAAAACTAGCACTAGAGAGGTCCCATTTGACCCAGCTATCCCCTTCTGTGTATCTTCCCAAAAGAATTAAAAAACATCATACCACAGTGATACATGTGCACCTATGTTCATAGAACAATTTGTAATAGCCAGATCTTAGAAACAACCTGAATGCCCATCAATTGAGGAATGAATAAAAAAGATGTGGTATTTTTATATAGTGGAATACTATTCAGCCATAAAGCAAGACAGTGTTTGTAAGTAAATGGATACAACTTGAGACCTACTCATAAGTGAAATAAATCAGACACACATTTGTAAGCAGCATATGATCTCAATAGTGTGAGAAGCTGAAAGATATGTGTGTATATGTATGTGTATAAAATAAGTTTAAGGTAGTTATACTACTGATTTCTCTGAGTTCACTGAAGAGAAAGATTTGTGCTGGTACTGTTTGAACAATTGAGTGCAAATCTTTTGTGTTCTAGGTGAAGGATTTGGGAATAATGACAGTACAAAATGTAAGGACCATTGTTGCCCCATGACTGCTGTGTTTGGAAAGTTTTAGTTTTTTTCTTTTTTTCCTTTCTCCTTCAAATAAAATGGATTTTAAAAAAATAGTAGCTAGGCTGAGAGTCTTTACTGTTTCTAGCATTATCTAAGAATTTTTGCATCAGAGTCCCTGATGTTGAACCATCCTAGAGTTTGACAACCAATTATGTCCTCTCTAGCCCATTAATGTGATAACTGAGTGTGACACTTGACTAGTCAGTTGTTGTCCTAAGGTCAGCTTGTCAGCTTCCTTCATCAGCAGGGCAATGGGAGCAACTGTCCTGAAAAATGGAAGCCATCATGGGGCCACAGTCTAACTGTTTTGACAGGTGTGCCACCAGACATTGCCAGGTGAAGACCTGGGTTAAGCCTCCTATGGTCGTTCCCTTTCATTCTTGAACATTTGGAAAGAAAGACTTGGGATATCTGGTGGTCCTAAGGCTGGAGCCTGAGTCAGGGCCTTTTTGATGGTTTAAATGCTCTTTCCTCTTCTGTTTACTGAAGAAGGGGCTCCATTCCCCTTACAGGCTTCGTTCGGGTGCTTAGCCATAAATGAGAAATTTGGGGTCCAGAAATGAGAGAATCCTGTTGCTCGCAAAACTCTCTCATCTGGCACTGGGTGGTTTGGCTTGGAAGGGCACAGACAGCCTCTTTCCTCTCAGTGCTCACTGGCACTTGCCTTGTTTCACTATGAAGTCTAAATATTTTTTGAAATATTTGGACCATTTTCTTAGATAAGTTATATCCAGCCTTCAAAAGTCGGGAAGGAAGTCCCTAGTTCCTTGATAGCACTCCTTGCAGGTTGGGGCTGCCAAAGAGAAACCATTTGCATGCTGTGCCAAGGTGATTTACGTGCTCTGATGTGACAAAAGTCTTGGGATCAGTGGCCATCACCTCTGCAAACATCGAGTTTTTTAATCTTTTTAGGAAGCCTCATCCAGGTGGGCTGTTCCTTTATGCCTGTGACACGATCCTCCCACTGAAATGCAAACGCGGACATACTGACCGTGTCAAGGCAGAGACAGAAAAAGGCATCTTCTAAGTTCAAGCAAGTAAACCAAGCAGCATCTGCAGAAATGAGTCCCACCGATGTATATGAATCTGGTACCGTTGGGTGTGTGGTCTCAGTAGCCTGATCCATAGCACACAGGTGCTGTACTGGTCTATACTCATCAGTTCCTGGTTTATGTAGCAGCCAGAGTCCAGTTCCAAGATGACTGTCATGTAGACAAGATTCCATGCTCTAACGGGCATTTTAAATGTCCTTAAATGCCTTATATGGCTTCCCAGAGGAGGGGGGCAGGGCAGACTTGAACAGGAATTGCCCCCTATGTCAGTTCCATTATCACTGGTATTTGATTATACATCTCAGCCTGGAAACCTTGTGCATCAGCCCAGTGACTCATCCATTCCTGGCTTTAGTGACTTCTCTGAAACAATCTTCATTCTTCTGCTTGTGGGATGATAAAAGTCAACACCATACACCCTAGAAGAGCCAGGCATAAAAGTCATGTTTCCCTGTAGCCCTAAGGTAATTTGAGCCTTAGAGTAGTTTTAGAGCAGGTCTCTTCCTAGCAGGGGAACTGCACAGTTTGAAATATACCAGAGGTCATGTTGGACTTTGGAAGGTTCTTGCCCTAATATAAATTATTGTATGGTTATGGCGACTATGGCAACGGTCTAACGTGGCAGAAGGCCAAAGCGGGAACACCTACCACTTCCTGCTTCTTCCTCAGCCTTAACTGCAACTCCCCTTCCTGTTTGCATGGGAAGAAAACTCCGATCAGCTCCTCACACATCATCAGTGCCCGCCCTAAGCGCCACTCCCGGTCAAAGGTTACGTATGTCCCATACCCCATATTCCGGTCAAAGGAGACAGTGCAGCCGCCATGGGTTGTGTGCTCCTTCCCATCTCCTCGTCTCAATAAACCTGTTCTTTTTGTGCTTTGCTTTGTACTTTGCTTCTCACGCCAAAAACTCTTTCAAACTTCTCATCCCCCTATGACACTTCTTTTAGGAAAAGTGATCTCTTTTCAGAGTCCTCAGAGGCGCTTACAATAACCGCATTTCTTGGATAACAGCCCCTGTATGAGTGTCATGGCAAAAGATGATATGAGAGACAGAGGCAATTTAGGAATGCATGAAAGGGAACCGGGAAGTCAGTGCCTGAGGATGGGCAAAGACAGGACACTCCAAGCTTGTCACTAACCATATACACACACTTGCAGAGGGAGTGGTGTCATGTTCCTGGAACAGAATGATGATTGGTATGGGCTAGTAAAAGAGAACAAAACACTCTTGCAAGCATGAGACAAGGATTAACAAGGATACTTTTTTCCCCAAGTAAAACTATTACTACTGCTGCTACATTGCTCTGGAGATCCTTGTCCTCAGCAGCAGTTATCCTGCCCTCTGAGCACAGCATCAGGGCTTCGGCTGTGAGGAGGAGAAAGCAAGGCGTTTCCACATTCCAATCCAGACTACAGGGCAGGACAGGACAGACTCAGATATCCTCTAGATTCAATTTATAATTTATGATTCCCAACACCTCTCAATCATGTTTGCTGCAAGCTGATTAGAGGGTTCCTCTCATAGCAGTTTTCAGGTCCAGCTTAGCAATTGGAGGGGTTATGTAAGCCTGAACTTGGACTCCACAACACATCTACCATTTGAGGGATGCCTCCATAAGCCGTAGGTGGGTCGCCAAGGGTCCTGGTCAGCCCAGAGTTTACCTAGAAGGGGCCCCATGCTAGGAGTAGAGTCCACACTAGGAGACCTGTGGCCCCATACATTTTCAGCGCACCCTTTCACACACAATCACCACCTCCTCTGTTCTGATTCCCTTTCCCAACCTGAGTGCAGCTTTTTCCTGAATTTGCCTGGGTCAGACTACAAGGTCTATTGCTTAGGAGTTGCTCTCACTGAGAGGCTCTCCTGTCACTCTCATGAGTCACTCTTCTGGGGGATCACTGCCACCTCTTTCTCTGGCCAGCCACTCCCACCTTCCTGACATCGGTTGTAGGTTTTGTGCAGCTTCATTTGAGTCAGGTTACTCAGTAATGTGGAAGGTGACCAAGCTCCCCTTCCATCCCTCCGAGACAACTCCCAGCTTCAGCCCTAAACCTTCCTGTGGTTCCGCAGCATGCTGTCCCAGAATCATCTTGAGTCCCCCTCACCTTCCACTGCTCTGGCAGGAGAGGACCCTGGGCTGTGGGAGAGGTCAATTGCCTCTCTGCGCTTCAGTCTCACCTGATGGTACTCAGGCTCTAGAGTTTCCAGCAGCTCAGGACTCTGTGCCTGCAGGCAAAAGAGACAGCAAAGCTGTCATCTCCAGGGCCTTCATGGTTGCCAGGAAATGTCGCAGAATTCACCAGTCAGGAGAGACCTGAAGAGACAGGCGGGATTTATTTATTTAGCTGCATACTGACTCAGCAGACTTGTGTCCTGAGGACTGAGCTATGAACAAAGTAAGATTTCCAGCATTCAGAGCTGGTCAGGCTCTTGATCTCATGGATCAGTGAGTGAAAAAGGATTAAATAAGGACAAGTGCAAATGATGGTTTGTAGGGTCCAGCAAGGTCAGAACTCACTGGGAGCTAAGACAAGACTTTCTGACCACAGCGCATATTTGGTTTCCACAGATTTGGGGGATGCAGCAGAGGAGGGGACTTCAGAGGCCAAAGCCTGTGAAAATGGGCAGGGTCTTGAGAAGTGGAACCAAAGCAGTAAATTCTGCTAATTAAGAGAACTGTTCGATCTCGAAGGTGGGCAGGTTTGTTGCTATGGAAGAGCGAGTGTCAGAAGCTCGCGTCCTCGGCTGCCTCAGCTGTGATATGTTCTCTTCTGACCACTGTGAATATGAGCTTTTCCAACACGGCCAGGGGTCCCTTCATGGTCAGCAACTTAACTCTGCACAGTCTGGTCCCCAGTATTCTAGTTTTCATACAGGTGATGGAAGACCTTGGTCTCCTTAGTGGTGCAAAACTGGTGGGGGTAAGTGAGTTTACAGAAGCAGAGCTAAGGCAGTTAATGAAACAGTGACAGTTTTTTGACTTAGCACAACTTGGTGGAGGACAGGAACCAGGGTGGGTATCAAACCTTACTGGAATAAAGTCACTAATTACATTTGTAATAGAAGAAAGAATAATAGGCATAGGTTGCGTGAAATTTGAAGAGGAAACATTGAAGATTGGGCAAATGTGTTTTCCTTGTTTAAATTTTGCTTTGATTCACTATTGAAGTTTGTGCATCTGATTTATTTCACTTAACATTGTGGGCAGACAGGGACTTGCTAAATCTCCAGCCTGGGTTTGATCTTTCAGTCTTCTTGCCTCAGTGTCCTTCATCCAAGGGGACTGCACACCAGGCATTTGGGTTTTGTGTCTCAGAAGTTGCCACGGTCTTAACTGCTCCAGTCCTGGAGGGAGCCGTACTCAGTGCCCCAGCCCACTCTGACGCTCTATGCCGGGCAGGCCCGATGTTCTGCATAGCCCTCTCTTAGGCCTCAGCCCAGGGAGTGGCTATCAGGGATGTGGATCTGGGTCCTCTTATAGTCCAAAAACAAGCCCCTTACACCCCCAATCTCGAGTCCAAAAATGGGGCAAGACATTTTTTTTTTTGTCTTTTTCCTTTTTATCAGTACTGGGGATCGAACTCACAACTGCCTGCTTCCAAGGCAGGGGCTTATGCCACTAAGCTAAACTTCCAGCCCCAAGACATGTTTTTAAAAAGCAGCACTGATTTATTTTATCCTGGGCCCAGTGACACAGTGCAGTTGGAGTTTGCAAAAGCTGTGTGTGTCCCTCAAAACTTTCCAGACTTTTTGTAGAAAGCACGTTTACAAAGTAAGGGGTATGGGCATGGATAAGGAAAGGAAAGATCCTTGATCTGCTAAGGAAAGAGGAAGACCTTTGTTTCCCTTTGCAGAGGACAGAGAAGTCTAGCAGGAATTAACAATCCTTTGCCAACTTCTTTTAGCACTCAATTTTAGATAACATCTGTTGTTTGCAGAGGGCAGCAATGGTTAACATATCAATTAGGTCAGGTTCCCAGTGATAGGATTATTTCCAAAAGATGAAAAGTATTTCCAAAAGATGAGAAGTATAAAACAAAAAGAGGTCTTTATTCTGAGAACACGGAGAGAGAGAACTGGCACCCCGGCTACTGAAGTCTGGTGATCTCTCTCACGGACACGTGGTGTGGGGGAATGTAAGTAGCCTAAGCTTAGGGCAGTGCCCTAAGGCCATTTGAGATGCACAGGTATTTCATGGGCACACATTTGGGGTCAGGGGCAGATTCCGAAGGGTAGGGGGATATAGAGTTACAGGTAAATCTCTAGGGGCGCGGGAGACAGGCGCTCCCTGATTACAGCTGAGGTATTTTCTGGCTACAGTGTTCCATCTGGGCCAAAACCCTTTCACCCAGGAATTTACAATTCTTTACAGGGGGGAGCCTTGATTAACATATCAATTAGGTCACCCAGAAAAAATAATGCATACAGAACAGTATGGCGGTGTTACGGGTACTTTGGTCATATAACTTAGGCATAACACAAACATAACAAAGCTCTTTTTGCTAGTGTACAGCAGGTCCCTGTCCCTGTCTGGGAGCAACCTGGCCTGTTGGCATTTCCTGTGCTGGGCGGGTCTCCTGAGTCCATCTCTGACTAATGCTTCTCTGACCTTGCTCCTGAACCCCACCCCCTGTGTGAGCCCAGTCCCCAAGTTCTCTACCTTTCAGAAGGAGCAGGGAAACTTCATGAAGGTGACTCCCTCAGAATGGAGCATAGGAATCCAATCCTCCTGCTTTCTTGTTAAAGGAAACTGTGGGCCAGCAGTGTGGAAATTGTTTGGCAATATCCATAAGCATACTCATGGTAGGATTTTGGCAGTGGGGTCAAGTAACAAAGACAGGCTTATGTTTGGCTCATGGCTTCAGAGGTTCTAAGCCATGCACAGCTGGCCCAGGTATGTGTAGACCTTTGAGGAGACAGAGGTCTCCTCCTCCCACAGTGGAAAGCCTGGCAGAGGAGAGCAGCTCAGCTCAGAGCAGCCAGGAAGCAGAGCAGAAAGGGAAGATCAGGAGAGGAAGGGGCTGAGGCCAGACCCAGTCTCCAGGGTCACTACACCTGGTCCCCAACCACTGCTTCAGGGGGCCCCGTCTCATCTCCATCACCCCCCAGTAATGCCGTCAAACTGTGGTCTCGTCAAGGGCTGCACCACTGATGAAGGCAGAAGCCTCAGGCCCCAGTCACTTTCCCAAAAGCCCAGCAAGTGTGAGGCCAGCACGCTGGGGGCTGAGGCAGGAGGACTGAGAGTCTGAGGCCAGTCAGGGCAGCTCAGCCAGAGCTTGCCTTAAAATGAAGACAGAAAAAGAGTTAGGGATGCATATCTGAGACAAAGCATTTCTCTGGCATGGTGGGACACCTTGCAAGGAAAAAAAAAAAAGATTATAAATGACATTCTGTATATAACATACCAAGACTTTTTTTTTTTTTTTGAGGCAGGGTCTCACTATCCTCTTCAAGCTGGTCTTGAACTCACTATGTAAAGCAGGCTGGCCTTGAACTGGTAAAGATTCTCCTGGCTCAGCCTTCCAAGTGCTGGGGATACTGGCAGGCTCCTCCATGCCACCAGGCAAACTTAAATTTTTTTTTTTTTTTTTTTTTTTTGTCTTTTTCTTTTTTATCGGTACTGGGGATCAAACTCACGACTGCCTGCTTGCAAGGCAGGCGCTTATGCCGCTGAGCTAAATCCCCAGCCCCCAAACTTAAAATTTTTAAGGAATCTAAATGAAATCTAATCTATGATGAAGGAGCTGAGAACAGGAGCTGCTTCAGGAAACGTGGAACAAACTGCCAAGGGCAAGGGACCTTTCCAAGGAGACAAAAATTTTGTTCTTCTCTGCAGGTTGTGGTTTAGGATTACACTCACTGCCAAAAAGCCTTGAGCCACATACACTTCCTCTGGGTGCATTTTACCACAAACACACCTCGATTTATAGAACAAAGGTGTGGTCCAAGAAGCCAGGAGTGGTCCCATGTACCCAGGAGCCTCTTTGGTGCCACCAGATCCCGTTCCGGACTCCCTGCCTTCCCCTGCGCTGCCCATTCCCATCACCCAGTGCCCGCAGCTGCGGCTCCCAGGCCCACAGGGCTGCCCTTGCCCGCCTGGCCCGCAGGCTCAGCTCCCCGGGTCAGCCGCTGCATTCTACTCTTGCAGCTTCCCTTGGGCCCTGGCATGTGTCCCTGCTGCCTGTGACCTGGACACCACTTCTCCATGACATACTGTGTTACTTCTGCAAACGGAAAAGTCCCTGAGTTCAACCTCCTGCAATAAGGGCGGGGGGGGGGGGGTGTAATAATAGAGCGTCTTAGGTGATGGTATTTGATTTTTGTTATATTAAATGGATTCTCTTCCCTCAGGGCCCCACCCTTTCTCCATGTTACTGATAAAAGCAGGACTTGTGGCTTTCTCTGGTCTACCTGGGAGGACCTGGTGGACAGGGAATGATCATTGCCACAGGGTCTCAGATAACACCTAGTATAAAGGGTACATATAGCAGGAAGCCCCTGTGGGTGCCTGCACCCCCATAGCTGCGGCTCCAGGGGCTGCCTCTGGCTCTCTGGGGCTGGGCCTGCTGGGCACCGTGCTCAGGAGGCACCCGGTGGGCAGAGGCAGGAAGGCTGCTCCCCACTCCCAGTTCTGCTGAGCACAATCACTGCCATACTCTGAGCCGAAGTCTCCACGGTGGTGACCAGGGGAGGTTCACATTCTCTCACCTAGAAGCAGACATCACCTCAGAATGCTGCACTGCACCCCATTCCCAAGCCCCACCTCCAGCAGGGCTGAGGCCCCAGAGGAGGAGGCAGACATTCCTAGCAGTGTGGAACCTTACCCCATGTGCAGGGGACAGGGAGGACCAGCCTAGGGGACAGGAAATGCTCGAACAGTCAGCAATGACCTTGCAGGCAGCAGTGTCTTGGTGTCCACTCACACCCCTGTTCATTGAGCACATACTATGTGCCCTAAACAGAACAAGCACTTCCCCTGCTCATCTGTCCCGTGTCCTTATACCCACCCAAGAGGGTGGCAACCATGGGATGCCCGTTTCCTGGATGAAGAAACTGAGTCTCTGAGCTCAGTGGCTTAGCCAGCTCAGCAGCTGGACCTGGGAGCCAAGATCACAACCACAGAGCCAGGCCTCCCACTCCCTTTGCCCCTTTCGTTTGTCTGTGCTGAGGGGACAGGAGAGTGAGTCCCCTGCATCCCTGTGCCCAGCACATGTCACACTGTGATGCCTGTGGGACTCTGGAGCTGGGCAGGAGTCAGGACCAATTTCTCAGAGAGGGTACAGGGATGCTGGGCCAAGGATGCTGGGGGAGAAGAAGTGGCACTTGGGGGTCCCCAAGTGAAACCTGCCTTTTACCTCCTCACCATCCAGGATGTGGGTTCCCTGATTTCCACCCTGTGCTGAGTGGGCTGGCCAGGATCTTCAACAGTGAAGACACTGACTGCCCTGGCAGGCACACCTGCATGTAATACGGGGATATAGGGTGCCTCCTGCGTAGAATATGGGCTCCCCTCCTCCCACCCAGGGCAAAATTAGCCACCACTAGGGGTTGGGGATTTGGCTCAGCGGCATAAGCGCCTGCCTTGCAAACAGGCAGTCATGAGTTCGATCCCTGGTACCGATAAAAAGGAAAAAGACACACACACACACACACAAAAATTAGCCACCACTTTCACAGGGTGCCTTCATCATCTGGAATCAGCTGTTCAATGCCACCCACTTCAGGGTCAGGTGAGCAGGTGGCCCAGGCTCTGCTTTCAGCCCACAGGGATGGAGGTGGTGGGAGGGCAGTGGCCCTATCCTGTCCCCACCCTCTCCTGTCTCTGTGCCAGGACATCCAACATGGTGGTAGCTGTGGAGTTTGACCAGGGCTCTGATGAAGAGGCCGTGCGGGTCCTGAAGATCACAAAGGTACCAGGCCCAGGGACAGGAGTTTGGGGACAGGAACTTGACCACAGGAGATGCACAGATCAGCTGACCATAGGACCTAGTCGGCTTGTGTTGTCACCCTCAGGTTTTGGACAACTCCATTACACCCCGTTCACCATCTCCAGTGACATCTCCCTGCTGAAGCTGGCCACGCATGTCTACTTCTCACAGACAGCGTCTGTTGTGTGCCTGCCCAGCGAGGACAAGGACTTTCCAAGGGGATGCTGTGGCCACCATGGGCTGGGCAACACCAGACACACTTGAGACCAATGGGACGTGGTTGTTGGTAGGCCGGGCACTGTAAGAAAGTTGAAAAGGCCATAAACATAAGGGATTGGAAAGGGGACAAATGGCTACCAGAGAGAATTATTCAGTATTATGATCCAGCCACTTGGGTGGGAGACGGAATGTGGGGATACCACACTCCCATTTCCATGCTTAAACACCTCATGTCATTCAGGCCATACTTGAGCTTGTTACCAATGATACTGCAAAGGCCTTAAATCTGCTTGCCCAATGAGCCTCCAAAGAGAAAAATTCCTTTTATCTAAGTAGACCAGCCTTAGACCAGCCTCTAGCCCAGGAAGGAGGAGTGGCAGCTAATTGCTACCTAGAGACTGATGACAAGGGAAGGTCATTGAGAACATTTCTGCAAGAATCCAGATATTAGCCCCATCCCAGTCCACAGCTGAAAAGGATGGTCTCCGGATTCCCTTTTTGGAGGCTGGTTTTCACCCTTTGGAGGATCTAAGGCCTTAAAGGAGTAGTTCTGGCTCTCTTGGGAGTTTGTCTCCTTCCTTGCATCTTACTCTTACTTGTCCAGGACATCTAGCTGGCCATAGAGACTTTGGTAAAGAGACACATCACCACTTGACTAAGTACCAACCTCTACCTAGTAGGGAGCCATCCCCCTGTAACTGGTGAATGACAATGATGAAAATTCTCTCCATTGAAATAAATATCCCCAACTGTAAGCAGTTTCCCAACAAACATCCCCTACGCTATGACTATTTTTTTTATTACAAATGAAATTAGTGATGCCATTCCTGTAAGTGAGCTTTGATACCTGTGTCCCATTTTGTAAGCTCCTATTCCCTCTGCTGAGATGTGCTAAGAAGTAAAAGTGTCCCTGCTGTACTGCCTTTGTTAGGCCTCTGTAGACTTACCACCCACCAGTTTTGCAGCAGTAAGTAGACCAACTCTTTAGATCTCCTGTATAAAAACTGGAGCCCCTTCTTTGTTCAGGGCTCAGCTCTTTGGGCAGGAGTCTCCTGAGTCTGTGTATACCTAAGTAAAGAAGTCCTCCTGCTTCTTCTGGGGTCTCTCCATAGTCTTGAAATTTGTGACAGCATACTTTCTCCTATACGAAAAACCCAAAGTGTAAGTAAAGACCAAAATAAAAAATCCATAATAGGAAACAGTAATGTAGGGACAGGGGTCACTACAGGTAGAGAAAAAATAGGATGAAAACTTCATTGAGCATTGATAAAAATTAATAGGGCAAGGAGAACTAGACTCGGTGGAACTAAAAAGACAAAGATGATTAAACTCAAGCAATTAGGATGAGAAAGACAAAGCACTCAGGACAGGAAATCCCTAGGTGGCCTGATTAACATGAGTCTCAAACTTCCCTTGTACTTAATCCTTTAGCCTTAACTACCTGTCCATAAGACATCTAGGAATATTTTACCCCCAACAAAACCACAGGAAAGGTCTTCTGGGTGACGGAATGCAAGGTGAAGATGAAAGACAAGCCAAGAAGCCAGTCAGATTCCAGGAGCCCTAGAGGGACAAGAATCTCAATGAAAGGAGCAGACAAGGAATCCATGAGTTACTCACTTTCCAATATCCCCTGCTCACTCAGAGTAGCTGTCCACCATGTCTGGTTTTTTCGCTCTTTCCCTTTTCTCCACCTCCAAATAAACTGCTTTCTCCTATTTAAACCATTTATTTCATTCTGTTCAGGATGGAGGTCGAGCTCCACATCCCCACAGAGACACGTTCTGCTCACCTCCTTGCCTCTCTGGGTTTGTACTGATCAGTGGTCCCGAATTAACACATGGGGGAGGTGGGGCTCCCCAGAAGTATTGTCCATGTGGACAGGAAGTGGAGACGGCTGTGTCAGGTGGTGGCCAAAGCTGTCCCTTTGTAACATCAGCACCTGCCCCAGGATGCACGGGCTTCAGGGCTTGCTGGAATAAGGCCCGGGCTGGCGACCAGAGAACCCACTGGGTATGAAGACATACAGCACACGCAAAGCTCAGCCTGCTGTCACGCGCTCACCTCTGGCTTTCTCTCCCCTATCCTGAGCCTCCCAGGGACAGATGTCCACATCCCCAAGTCTTCAGGAAGTTCAGTTCCCACAGTGCACAGGAAAAACCCATGACTGAAGGCTGCTTTTGTTTTTCTGCGCTAGAAAAATCTCCCAGGTGAGTGAAATGGAATGGATGATGGAGGAAACCTGGCAAACCTCATTAGTTCAATGAAGTCCCTGCCTGGAAACTGAAATATGAATTCCTCAGGCTCAGAGCCAGGCTGCTGCTCAGTGACACAGTTGAGCCCCAGTGCAAGGGAACAATGTGGAAAAGTCACATTACTGGAGGTGGAATGTAGCACTAGGACCATGGTCCCCACACATGGGGGTCCAGGGCCTGCAGGACTCTGCCCCTCCCCCATGGGCATTGCCAGTCAGAGCTTCTGCTTGGCCACAGGCTGGATGCTGTGACCCCTCCCTGCTGGAAGACACTGCACTAAACTGAACTTGCAGGATAAAGACAAAAGAAACCTCTAAATGCACCAAGTTCAACACAACAGCTCTGCCCGAACAAACCCAGGGCCACTGCCCTGCTCCCCTGGGCCAGGTTCTACCTCGATGATGCAACTCTGGTGACCACACATTTCAAGGCCTTAGAAAAAGGCTTAGCTCGGTGACCTGGACGCTCAACTAGACACGATGGGGCCTGTGCATCCTGCTGCTGTCACTGCACCCTGTCCACCAAATTACTGGTGTGGTGACCTCATTTGTCACTAGAGGTGAGAGTAGTGCAGGGTCCTGACAATACACGTGGCCTCTACTTCCTGCCTGTGCATGGGCACACCTTTCATATTGTCGTAAGATAATGAAGAATTTGTTCTCTGAGTCACTTTGTGGTGTGGTTTCAAGGTCCTATTTTATAAGAAACTAATGCTTCATACAAGGACTGCTTCCTTCACTCATGAGAGGTCACAGGAGAGAGTTCCACTGAGCACCACACAGACCCGCGAGGGTGGCCTGGTTTTGCCATCTGTGTCCCAGGCCACTCTTGTCCTCTCTGCACTCAAACTGCCTGGTGGGCTGGGACAAGGGGACCCTGGTCACTCTGATCATCAGAGAAAGGTTCTGCTTTTAGACAAGTGTTCATTGAACTCTTCACAGTGCCCCCCAGCTGACATTCAGTGGTCCTGGGCCGGCACTAGAGGACTCTGAGGCCCCAGCCACCACTTGTATGATATTTTTTTTACCTCCACCCACCAACCCCATGATTGAACCCAGGATGCTTGGCCTGCCAGAAAAGCTCTGTACCACTGAACTCTGCCCCAGCTCCTCTCCATGCTTACATTTTCTCTGTCCTTTCCTATTTCTCAACATCCTGCTCTAGAAAATCTGCTGTCTTCCTTCAGAGCACCGTTGTGGCTCATGAATGGTGGGAGCTTTGACAAGCTCACCTTGCCCCGGGGTGTCTGTGTCCCGACACCATGAGCGGTGCCAGCCAAGTGGTCAGTGACCCAAGCCCAACCTTGTCCTTTGCTTTCTGCAGCTCGCTCACCACCAGGGCTCCACACCAGCTTTAGAGAACCCGCTGGGTTGGGAAGAAGCAAAGCACAGCCAGCTGTGCAGTTTTCACATCGGTCTATAGGGGGCACCCTTGTCCTGGGACTGCCTTTCTCACCCTTAGGGGAAGCCTGACTCAGGGAGGTTTCACTAGTAAGTGAAGAAGTCCTTAGACCTCTGCTTGCTACTCTGTTTCTATAGGAACTACACCTTACATTCATTTGTAGGTAAACAATTGCCTTCCTTTTTTGTGACAAGGTCTCACTTTGTAGATCAGGCTGTGTTTGAATTCATTATTTAGCCCATGCTGGCCTAAGTCTCAGGGTGATCTTTCTGCCTCAGCCTCCTGAAGGGCTACAGGCCTGCACCATTTCACAGGGCAAAGTCCATGTCCTTTGCTTTCTGTAACTGCAGTTCTCTCCCACTCAGCTGGGGGTACTTGCCTAGCAAGCCAGTGGCTGCAGATTCAGTGTGAGGGGGCTCATAGTGGTGAATTGTGTGTTACACAGTGGTAGCTTGGTTCACACCTGCTTTTGTTCAGAAACAATTTAGTTCACAAACATGAACATTTGGCACAACTTTGTTTTTGTTTACAAATTCTGCATCAAGTCATGACATGGTCATCTTTCTCACACAAAAAGGAATCTACCTATCATTTCCAGAATCATAGAGCAAATTAAATTCATGAACCAAGGTACCACTCTATGTGTTTTATCACAATTTAAAAATTTTAAAATTAATACAAACCCAAGTGTGGTGATGCTTCTTGTCAGGGAACTTGAGGGAGGAGGAGGAGGAGTATAAGGACACTCTGGGCATTATAATGACTTAGTGAGTCCTTGTCTCAGAAAATATACAAGGGCTGGGGATGTAGTTCTGTGCAAAGGAACTTTGTTCAGTTACCAATAAAATACACACAAATAGAAATGAAAAGCCTTAATTGAAATAAAAATTACTACAAAGTATATATAAAAATTGAGAGGATACAAGGAAACCAGTGCTTGGAAGAAAATAAGTACACTAAGAAGGAAGATCGAAAATTAATGAGCTGGAGGACTTCTGGAAGAACATGGTGGATAGATAATAGCAGCTATGGAGACTCTCTGAGTTAGCCAGCTTAGAATACAGGAATGGTGCAGTGTGAGGAGTCCTAAGCAAGAGGAGATATACCCTGCCAACCCAGGAACGAACCAAGCTGAGAGAAACCAACTGGAAATGCAATCCCGGTGCTATAACCGAAACAGATAAAATCTCAGCACTGAAGCTGGAACCCGCTCCTCTGGAAGCCGCAATTTGAAATTCCTGCCACCACTGCTGCGTCTGAATCAGCACAGTAGGGACAGAGAGGCAAAACCTCTGAGAGTGGGAATTGGCAAACGGAGTTGAGAGCGGGCCTGGCGGGGAGCCTGCATCAACCTGTGGTGAGTGAGAGGAACAGGGACCCTTCCATAGACTAGGAGGCTCCAACAGAGGACATTCTGGGATTGGGCAGACTAGCTGGAACAGGATGCTGCAGTGACTTTAGTTGCATATTCCTCTCTCAAGTGGGATTGGTGGGGAGTGCTTGGCCTGGGTGACGCCATGGACTAAGACCCAGTGAGCTAGACCAAACCAGGTCCCAGGCCTGGCGGTGCACCCTAGCAGTGAAGCCTTCAGTAGGTTGACTGGCCTGGAAGCGTGGGCACAGCAGAGGCTGCCCAGGTCTGCATCTCCCTAGTACACTGCAGTGGGCAGGAAAACCTAGCCAGCGCAATTCAAACAAACTATAACCAACAAAGAAATAAACTGGGCCTCCTATATATGCTTTTATGGAAGGAACAAAAATTATGGGAAGAGGGAGCAACAAGAAAGGGTCCTCAGTCCCCAATCCTGAGAACACTGATCCAGGAAAGGTAAATGCAAAAGAGAATGAGGACAGAAAACATGCAATATCAGACACAGCACCTTGGGGGGGGGGGTTAAAAAAAAAAGACACAGCACCAATAGACATAAAGCAATATCTGGAGCCTCATACACAAGTTCAAAAGTGAAGTATTTAATGAAGTAAAGCAAGATATAAGTATAACAGTTAGAGAAATGCTAAGCACCACCCAAGAAAAACAGATGGTGGAATGGAAGAACAGAAAAAAAGGAGAGAATTGTTTGATGGAGAAAACAGAGAAAACATAGAATACGTAAAGCAGGTTCAAAGAGATTACCAGGAAACTAAAAGCTCTATCGAAAGCTGGCATAACAGTTTGAAAGAAACTAAGGATAGATTATCTGAACTGGAGGACAGATTTGTAGTGTGGGAGCATGAAATGAAAAACATTAAAAATAACAAGAAAACAAACAGTAATAATACAAAAGCTAGAAGATGATAAGAGGATCTATAACTTAAGAATTAAGAACGTAAAAGAAGAAGTAGGGACACAAACAAATGAACTACAAAGGCTATTCACAGAAATAATCCAGGAGAATTTCCCTAATTTAGCAAAAGGTAAAGATACTCAGATATATGAGGCATACAGGATCCCAGCCACCTACAACCCAAACAGAGCTACACCCGGGCATATAATAATCAAAATTCCAGAAATCCAATATAAGAACAGAATATTAAAAGCCATCAGAGACAAGAAACAGATCACTTACAAGGGAACACCCATCAGAATTACAGCAGACTTCTCGGCACAAACCATCAAATCATGAAGAGTGTGGGGGAAATAATTTAAGCTTTGAAAGATAATAACCTCCAGCCAAGATTGATATATCCTGCACAACTGTCCCTAGAAATTGATGGAAAAACAAGGTACTTCCAGGATAAAAAGGAACTAGGGGAATATGCAACCACCAATTCAACTCTACAGAGAATACTGCAGGACATTCTAAAAAAAGAAAAATACCAAGATTCCAGAAACATGGCAGAGAGGCCACAATGAACAGAGCAGAAAGCAAAATGAAAAAGACAAACTGATAACTAATGACAGAAAAAGAGCTCAACCAAAATGAGGCAGAGAAGATTGGATGGTGGGAATAGCTATTTTGAAGAAAACAAGACATCATAATAGCTAGTGCTGATTTAGTATCATCTTGTTTTGAAGTCCCATCAAGCTTTTGTTCTCTGTCTCCATCGGTCTTAACATATTGTATCTTATTGGATTTTATTATATGTGATAATATAAATAAAAATTTTATAGACAAGGAGATTATACAGAAACCATTGTTCATTTTCTGTTAGCTGGTTCTAAATACTCTGTAATACTGTCATTCTCTTGAATGGTTTTATATTGTCTTGATGTTTGATGCCATAGTATACGAAGTTATACTCAAAGATTTCAAGGAAAGAGACACTATGGTAACTACTATTATGTCTGGGTATCTGGTGTTGAAACACTATTTTGCTTAAATGGTTATGTTTTGACCTGTGCTGTTTTGTTGTTATGTCCTCTTTTATCTCCATCTCCTTTTTTATTATTTACTTTTTTATTTTTATCTTTTTAATTAAGAGAAAAATAAAAAAGCAGGATATATTATAGTAACCCACTTTGATTTCCTATTAACTTGATTTGAAACCCTGTATTGCTCTCACCATCTTGTTTTGACTGATTTTCCCCTATTCTGTTTTGCTTGATACTACCAAGTTCAAGAGTATAGGCAACAACTATGAAGACAATAAGATTCATTATGACGCCCCTTCTGGTTTGACTATTATCTTCTTCTCAAGTCCTGTAATGTCTCCAATGTTTTGGTTTTATTGGTTTTGTTCTTTACTGTTTTGTTCAATTTTATTATAACTGATGATATAGGCAATTCTTTTTAAGATAGGAAGAGGCATTATGGTAACCATTGTTGATCACTTTGTATTTTGTTTTTACAGTATGTATTATGTCCATCCTTTTGATTTGAATGACTCTGTTTTGTTATGTCACATTTGGTTTTATTCTCTTCAAAAAAAGTAATAAGAACTGTGGGAGTAATAAAACCCAAAATGTATAATTGTCATTGTACAAAAGAGAGGAAAAGAAAGTGCTCTAAAGGATATAACTGCCTGTATATTTAAGTGTATAAGATAGATAACCATATTACTGAGTTTTTTTGGATCATTGAACAGAACTGTTTGCAGTCTCACTATTTGAAAGTCCACTTTATATACTTTAATTTTGTAACTTGAGCAACTATTTCTAAGATGACAATATGCAATCAATTAACTAGTGATTTCTTATTGTTTATTTTTTCTGAAATTCTGTATAACTTGCACCCTTTTTCTGTTTTTTTTTCTTTTTCTCCTTAAATAAAATTTTAAAAAAAGAAAATTAATGAGCTGAACATCTAAATCAAAATGTTAAAATGACAAATGATCCAGACTTCAATTCCTACCAATAAAAAGAAAAAAAGATCACAAGCGAATGAACATAAAGATTCCCTTCAGGTATCAACAAAATCTAATAAAGCAACTGGCCATCTGGAGCACCTCTGTAATCTCAATACTCATGAGGCTGAGGCAGGAGGACCCCATGAGTTCGAGGCCAGCCTGGACTACATAGAAAGACACTGTTTCAACAAAATACTAATAAAACATCACTATCAAGGAAAATTAAAGACCAGTGCTTGTCATAAATATTGGTACAAAAAATCTTCAATAGAATACTAGAAAACCAAATCCAGTAGCATAATAAGAGGGTTATACAACCTGTTTAAGTGGGATTATTCCAAGCATGCAAGGGTGATTCCTTATGGAAAATCAATCAGTGTAAAACACCATATTATTAGAATAAAGGGGGAAAACATCACATGGTCACTCAAATGATACAGAAAAGGGCTTTGAACAAAATTCAACATTTTAAGATAAAAACACTGAGAGAAATAGAAATAGAAGTGAACTCAAGAAAAGGAAAGGCATTTTAAAAACTCCTCGTCAGTGGTGAAGAACTGCTACCCTAAGTAAAGATGAAAGCTGTTTCATTCCCCCAGCCCCTAAAAAAGTGCAGGTCACCCGAAGTGGCCGGCGCCTTAGCACATGTGAGCCTCACTGAGGATCATAATACAGTGGATCAAAATGCTGGAATATGTCTAAACCCACAAGTTCCTATGATTCTAAAATATAAACAGAGAATAAATTGGACCACTGCTGAAGGATGAGAGGGAGAAAAATCCTTATCTTAGAAACTGGAAAAGGGGGCTGGGGATTTAGCTCAGCGGCAATAAGCGCCTGCCTTGCAAGCAGGCGGTCGTGAGTTCGATCCCCGGTACCGATAAAAAGGAAAAAGACAAAAAAAAAAAAAAAAAGAGCCTAGAATATGTGAAAAAGGAACATGGAAAAGGAAGGAAAGTGCTGCAAAACTGCACGTTCTATACACACTCTATCTTGGGTATTTAAACAGTAGAGCAGGGGAGGCAACGCTATGGAATCTCCCAGGCAGTAAAGAGAAGGAGAGGCTAAAATTCAGCTGCCACCTGTTTGCAGTCCCTCACAGGATCCATGGTGCAGGCTTGGAGCATCAAGGCCAGCTGACCTCAGCAAAGAGAGACAGCCAGTCCTGACCCTGCCCCAGAAGACGGCCAGCTCCACCTGTGCGTGACCACAGACGGACCTGAGGGTGCTCAGGCCTCTGGAGCCAACTCCTCCATGACAGAAAACCCCGAGGACAAGGCGGGCAGGGAGCTGCGGGTGTGTTGCAGCCAGATTGAAGGTGGCCAGGCTTGCAGCTGAGTCTGTGTGCAGTGTGAGCAGGGGTCGGTGTTACAGATGGGATGGATTGGAAGGCAGCTCCAGGGCACTGGCTGGAGGGGGCTGAAGGCAGAGAAAGGTGCCCGGAGCCTGTGGAGCAGGCAGAAGCCGTGACTGGGAGCTGCTTAGGTCCCAGTGCAGTGAGTGGAGCAGAGAGTGGGCAGGGCCTCCTGCCTTCCAGAGAGCTCCAGGGCTCAAGCTGACTCTGGCAGCGGGGTCTGGACTGTGTGTGAGGAGGACCCAGAAGGACCTCAGCTGTCTGAGAGGAGTGCTACAGCATGGTAAGGGAACAGTAATGCTTGGTGGAGGACACGGACAACAATAGTCCCACATTCCTATGGGTCACTCAGTGAGACACACACAGCCAGTGTTTCTGAATAGAGCATTTATTGACAATCCCTACAGCAGGGTTAGCAAGGATATTTTCCCACAGTCTGCCGAACCCAGGACACCAGTGCAGTGACTCTACCATACAGAGCAGGCGTGGAGGTGGAGCAGTCCCCACTGCCCCCAGACACGGTGCCTACTAAGTTCCAGACTCCCCCCTTCTGGCACACCAGGGGGCCACCAGAGTCACCCTGCAGGAAGGAGAGGACCTGACCGTCAGCCTGAAAGGGGTGCCAGGGACCACAGTTCCAGGGTCAGGAAAGGAAGAAATGGGGCAGAGGGATGGCAAGGGTGGGCACAGTGGCTCTGCCCTAGTGACTTCCATCTGAGTGCCATGAAGCCCAGCTCTGCCATCTCCTTCCTCCCAAGGGCCCTGTGCAGGTGGCTTCCCCTGTCTAAGCTTAGCCGTCCCCTCTCCCATGGGCTGGCACCTGTACTCCCAGGGCTGTGGTGAGGACCGAGCTCTGTGGACACACAGTAAGGGCCTGGCTCAGGGCACCTGCTAGCACCAGTGGGGCCTTGTAAGGAGAGGAGGGCAGGGGAGAGCCCAGGCCTGTGTGCAGGGTCCCTGTGCCCCTCCTAGTTCTCCCAGACCATACCATGCAGGAGGAGACACCACTGCCTCCAGCGCAGAGAATCTTATTGCAGAAATCACCCCAGTAATTCCTACAGGCATTGGAGGACACGAGTGGCAGGACACCTTGCTGCAGCTTGCGGGGAGTCTTAGGTGCTGCAGTGACAGGAGGGGTGGGTGAGAGCCCTGTCCCCACCCAGACCCCATCTGCTCCCTGGAAAGCCTGGAGAGACGCCCTGCTGGGTGCCCACACTGGGGAGCAGGCAGCTGCTGAGGGCTCCCTCTAGGGCTCTCTTCACGAGCTGTCTGTGAAGTGGATCTCAGCCCTCCGTTTATTTACGTGTGGTAGATTTTTTAGCTTTCTTTCATTAATAGTTCTAAAATAGTAATTCTATGTTTTATAGATTTTTTTCCTTCAGTTTGTGAGATAGGGTCTTGCCATGTGTTTCAGACTGGCCTTCAGCTCACTATGCAGCCCAGGCTGGCCTTGAACTCCCAACAATACTCCTGTCTCTGCCTCCATAGTGCTGGAATACAGGCATGTGCCACCATGCCAGGTTACTTTATAGATTTTTAATTTTAAAAGACCATTTGGGTCCCATGTGGGGATTCCTGCTGCCCAGGCAGATCCCAAACCCAGTGACAGGCCCTGCTGAGGAAAGGTGGAGTCACACTCACGGAAGACATTTGTCTGGCCCCAGCCGGTGGTGACGCACTGGGTCTGGGCAGGGAAGTCATCAGTAGCATCAGGGAGGCACACAGGGGACACCCTCGTGGTGAACCGGGCTGGTGTGGCCAGCTTTATCACTGCAATGTCGTTGCATAATGTGTTAGAATCATAGCTGGGGTGCGTGAAAACCTGAGGGTGACAACCACAAGCCCAGTGAGGTCTGGAGCAGCCAACAGATTCATCGCTGAGGGACAAGCTCCTGTCCTCTGGCCTGGTACCTTTTCAATCTGTAAGAACTGCGTGAACTTATCAGTTCTCTTCAGATCGTACACCCCAGCCACCACCACATCAGAGGTGCTAGGAACAGAGACAGGAGGGGTTAGGAACACAACAGGCCACTGACGTCCCCACCCTACCCTGGAGCTTGGAGCAGAGCCCAGGCTGCCACTCACCTGACCTCGCAGTGGGCGGCAGTGACCACCCAGTTCTCACAGATGAGGGAGCCCCCGCAGTAGTGGAAGCCAGTATTGGTCTGAGAAGGAAGGAAGGGAGGGTCCCAGCTACTGCCTGGGAAGTATCCCAGCCTGTCCTACAACCCCAGGTCTATCCCTCTCACATCCCCACCTCACCTGCAGGGACACCTGCCAGGGCCAGGAGCCAGGGACCGCGTTCTCACCATTGATGATCCTGGCCAGGTCACTCAGCACAGGTGGGATGTCAGGGACTCCACAGCCTGAGAATAGGGCAAGGGAGGGCTGCGGCCTGGAGCCAGTCTGGGCCTGACCCCCACACTGATACCTCAGCCCACCCAGCAAGGCTCAGGATCCCCATTCTACAGCTGACTCCGCCTCTGCAAGGTCCCCTGGTTTCCAACTTCTGGGCTCAAAGCTCCCTCACCTGCAGCCTGCTGACCCCAGTTCTCTTGCACAGGTGCAGAAGTGTCCCCCCCCCCTGGCCTGGCCTGCCTTAGGGGAAAACAGCTGGGCCCTCAAATGACATGGGCTCGACCTCTAGGTGCCCCTTCTGGCTGTGTAGCCTTGGACCTGGGCTCCACAGTGACCTCAGCTGCTCAGTGGGAGCAGAACAGCGCTGAGTCTGCAGGTCAACATGCATCTGTTGGACAGGCAGGAGTGGAGGGTGACCCCATTCTGTGTCCTCCAGTCAAGACACTAGGCTGATGGAGTGTGATGAGGGCACCAACTCACAGCACAGGGCCTGGCAGAATTCTCCATTTCTGCAACACCTCACCATTTCAGCATCGACCGACCATGTAAAGGTTGGGCTTCTAAATTATGAATAAAATAAGGCCTTGACTCCACATCATAAAAGGCCACAGTGAGGAGGTGTGGAATGAATTAGGAGAAGAAGCTGTGCTGGGCAGGCTCTGGACTGGGCTCTTCTCAGCCCCTACTGGCCACATGCTAGGCCTTTCCCATGGAGCGTGCAGTCCTGGGCACCAGGTGCCGTCACTGGAGTCTCTGCCTTCCCTCAGGAGCAAGGGCACAACAGGGGCCTTCAAGGAAGAGTGGGACTACCACATATCAAAAGCCACAGTCATCTATGTTTATAATAGCGAAGGAGAGAGAAGAGGTATATTGGACCTGGAGACAGTACATTACAGTGTCTCAAGGGTGTGAGCTGGATCTCCACGGTAGTGTGGATAAATCTCAATAAAGCATCATGAGTAGACAAAAAGCACATTATAAAACTAAGGCAGACTAGAATGCTATTTATGCAAATTTATAAAATCTTTGTGGATAGGTGTGTGTGTGTGTGTGTGTGTGTGTGTGTGTGTGTGTGTGTGTGTCTGTGTGTGTCTGTGTGATTCTATGGTTTGGACCCACAGAGCCTTATTACCATCCCTTATTCATTTTTTAAATTTTGAGAAACCAGGGTTTCACTTAGATACAACACTTCTCAGGATGGACACTAATTTATAACCCTCCTGTGCCAGCTTCTTGGCGCTCTCAGATTTCATGTGCATGCCACCATGCCCAGCATTTCTTTCTTCATTTAATAAACAAAAATCTTAGCAAGTGCTCAGCATGATAAATAAAACCCCTGTCTGATGCCTTATGAGGGCTACAGTCACCTCCTACCCTGCCACAGGTGCATCTGGAGTCACCAAGCCCAGCTGGGCCAGCACGTCTCTCCCTCTCCTGCTGCAGGGAGCCAGGGCTGAGAGCCCTGAAGGACCTCTCTCCTGTCTGCAGCCTCAGGTCCCCTCAGGTGTGGGTGAAGCCAGAGGGCTCACCTCTCATTAGGCACAGAGCGCCAGGCTGTCTTAAGGGGCCTGACTGTAGGGGTCCTGAAGGCTTTGGGCCTCCTCCCCACATTTTCCAGCCCTGGTGGGCCCGGGTCCCAGCACTCACCATGGGCGACCCCCACAAGGGCAAAACAGGACAGAAACCAAAAGAAGGCCATGGCGCTGCTGTTAGGGAAGGTGATGTCTGCCTGTTTGGGAGGTCCTTTTATGTCCTCTAGAATCTTCTAAACCATGCCTAGTCATAGAGGCCTGACGGCCACCTCCCTCTTTTCCAAGGACTTTCGGTGATAAGTGAGGGCCCAGCCCTCTCCCAACCTGGCTGGATCTCAGCCTGGAACTTCCCAGCTCCTGGGAAAAGGACAGGTGCCCTGTACCCACGCTACCTGCAGCCTGTGGAACACCAAGGGCAAGACTATGCCAAGCGGTCCTAGACCCCGCAGAGCCAGCTCATGCAGCCTGTGCTTGCTAGTGACCCACAGGTTCCACTGTGTCCAGCATCTCAGGGGTTCTCCTAGTCCTAGTGAAAGGGAGCACACCCAAAGCTTTGAAGGAGATTGACTAGTGGTGGCCGAGTCCTCAGAGTTTTCCAGTGCTGGCCTGGGACCACATAATGTCAGCTGCAGGGGCAAAGAGAAGATGAGTGAACGCTCATGTAAAAGCAAAGCATTGTTCAAACACTCAGAATTACCCTGGGGGTCACATTGTCCCAGGTCACCAAGCAGTTTGAGTGTGGGAGGGTGAGAGTGATACAACAAATTTGCGTTTACTGGAGGCAGTGCAACCAAACAGCACTCAGAGAAGTGCAACAATCCAAGCTATATTAAGATGGTGGGCCCAGGGGGGCTGTGTTCTACAAAGTCTAAGCCCTGAGCTAGTAGGATGCTGAGTCAGCTTTTCCATAGCTATGATGAAATACCTGAGGCAGTCAATGTACAATTTTGGTCAAAGGTTTAATTCATTTCATTCCATAGTGACTTGGAGTTGTGCTGAGGTGAAGCATCATTGTGGGGCACTGATAGCCCAGTACAGCTGCTCACTTCGGGGGCTCTGGGATGCACCACTCAAACCAGTGCCCCCGCTCTGCAGTTTCCCCACCTTATAGTTTCCCCCTGCTGCACTGAGATGCAAAGACATGCCTCCAGTGACCTCAGTTCTTCTCAAGGTCCCGCCTCCTACAGTCTCTGACACCTCTTAATGTAGAGCCACGGGCTGGTGAACAATCCTTTAGCACACAGGCTCTTGGAATACCTGTTAGGTTCAAAGTATAGCACGGATGTCTTGATTCTGTCTTAACCCTACAGGAAGGGATCACCAGGAGCTGCAGATATCCATCAGTCTCATTTTACTTCCTCAAGTGACCCTTTCTGATCAGTGGTCTGAAACACAAAGAAGCTGTCTTATCATGTAGCTCCTTCTAAAGGCAGCTCACCAAGTCCACATTATAAGGTTTTATGCTGCTCTTTCTTCTCTTTCTGGAGTTGGATTCCAGGTTCTTCTCATCTCCAATAAAGAACTGAATGAAATCAGCAAGAAGTGGTGACAAAGCACTGTGGCTTGTGCTAGATGTGCCTGCAAAGCCTCATGCAGTCATAGGTGGGCTTTTCAGAGGAGGCTGGATCTCTGGAGTGTGATGCTCAGAGTAAGGGTGTGATGCTGTCATACTTTTTTCATTGCTGAAAGAAAATACCTGATATCTAAAATTAAGGGAAGAAAGGTTCATTGAGCTTGATTTGTAGAGATTTCAGTCCCTAATCAGCTGCCTCAAGGCAGGTGGCATGGCAGAGGGGCTAGAGGTCATGGTGGTGGAAGACAGGAAGAGCAGCAACAGCAAAAATGGAGGAGCCAGCCTGTTTTCTTCCCTTATACTGCATGCAGGCTCCCTATGCTAGAGTGTGTAGCACTCACACTCCCCTTCCTAGCAGTAGACAATGAACCTATCACAAATCCTAGATTCAGCCACCTTTAAAAAACCCATGACTGCATGAAGTTTTGGGGGATGTCCAGATATAAACCATACACAACACACACCCTGATTGTGAATGGCACCAACCAATAGCCACCCTAGATAGAATGTGGATGGAATAATTTGGATTATTTTTTTTCTTTTTTTTTAAATTTTATTTTGAAAGTAGTAAAACATAACAGATGGGGCTGGGGATTTAGCTCAGCGGCATAAGTACCTGCCTTGCAAGCAGGCGGTCGTGAGTTCGATCCCTGGTACCGATAAAAAGGAAAAAGACAAAAAAAAATAAAATAAAATATAACAGAACATGACAGAATAAAGCCAGCTAAGATTGTATAGTGAAATTGGTACAGAACTTCACAGCAGGTTACCAGGATAACAGTAATAGGTATCACAGTATATGTCGTTATCTGTGCAATAGTTGTTCTTTCAATCACGTAAATCAAAATAAAATGAAATACAGAACATTATAGAACTTATCAAAACAGAATATTGAATAGAGCAGTACCACTAATCAGAATAGAGCAAAACAGTAATAAAAATATTTGCCTTCAAAGAGATGGTAGAAGGAAATTCCCCTTATTTGCTAGGTCAGCCTCCCAGGAGATGCTCAGATTTCTGGTTCCCATTTGTTGATGGCAGTGGGGGGACAGGGGAGGGGGTAGGGGAAGTGGGATGTTTGACTCTAGGCCGTGCACCAGTAGGTTCACTATTGCTTAGCAGGGAGGCAGATTGATTGCTTGGTTTCCCAGCATCCTAAGTTCCAAAATGGCATGGATCTCAGGAGACACTGGTGGTTCTCCTCCGGAAGCAATAATTTGGGTTATTGTGGATTGAACAACATGGGTAGAATAAAAAGGGCAGGAAGAAGGTTGCGTCAGCTGTATTGCTGTGTGCTGTGTGAAGCTTTGCAGTCTCCTGCCTGCTCGCCATGGACTGTTTCTCCAGGTGATACCCTCTGCTATGCACCCCTGCTTTGCAGCAACCTCTGGAAACTAAATAAACCTTTCTTATTTACCACTAGGTACTGGGTATTTTGAAACCAGACAAAAGGTTTATTTAAAAAAGTAAACAGGAAGAGTGAGGGCTCTGCAGAGTGAGCTTTGGCTCAGTACAAGAGGAAAAGCCCGGATGAAGAGCTCACCCTGAAGGCCACAGGGTGGGCTGTCGTGAGGAAAGCCATGACAGCAAGCTCTTCTTGGCATCTGTGTCCCTTTATTTCACCCACATCTCCAGATAACTCATGAGAACTTCTTTTTATTTTTATTCTTTTTTTTTTTTTTTTATCGGTACCAGGGATTGAACTCACGACCACGCGCTTTCAAGGCAGGCACCCATGCCACTGAGCTAAATCCCCAGCCCTAAAACTTCTACAATCAGCTCCCCCGTCCTTTGTGCCAAATGCAAGCAGACACCCCAGGTCCTTTCTCATGTCTTGGTTCCACGCATCCACTCAGCCACACATCCTTAAGCCAGAGCAGTTCTTTGCCTTTCAGAAGGAGCAGGAAACTTCAGGAAGGTGACTCCCAGAATGGGGGACCCTCAGAATGGAGCATAGGAATCCAATCCTCCTGCTTTGCTGTTAAAGGAAACTGTGCACAGACAGTGCGGAAAGCCCTTTGGCAGTTTCCAAGAGCACTGCCAAGTTAGGATGGCACTGGAGTCAAGTAGCAAAGAAGGGCTTCTGTTTGGCTCATGGCTTCAGAGGTTCCAGTCCATGGACTGCTGGCTCAGGTGTGCTTATACCTTGCAGGAGGCAGAAACACCGCAGTGGAAAGCCTGGCAGGGGAGAGCAGCTCAGCTCAGGGCAGCCAGGAAGCAGAGCAGAAAGGGAAGAGCAGGAGAGGAAGGGGCTGAGGCCAGACCCAGTCTCCAGGGTCACTACATCTGGTCCCCAACCACTGCTTCAGGGGGCCCCATCTCCTCTCCAGCACCAGCTGGGCCCTGCAAGTCACTCTGTTCCAGCCCAAGTGACAGTCACAGAACTCTGTTCCAGCCCAAGTGACAGTCACAGAACGTGCTGGAGTCTTCCCGGAGCCTCCCTGGGCTCTCTCAAGGTCACAGGGCAAAGTCTGCTCCCCAAACTGCTCCCCGCTTGACCTCACTGCCCAGGGGCTTCTCAACACCAAACAGCAAACAAATTCCATGTCCCCAGACCACGAGGGACAAGGCTGGGCTCAGAAGGGGGATGTGGAGAACAGCCCTGGGTCAAGGCCCTCGTTCAGCCTCACCTCTGCCCTTGGTCCTGGGCTCAGCTGCGGGCCACAGCTGCTGCCATCCCAGGCTGCGGTGCCAGCCTTGCTCTGGCACCTTCTGTCTGCTTGGGCACCTGGCCTTGGAGAGATCATGGTCCCAAGATCTCAGATAACACCTGGTGTAGAGGGTGTGTATAGTGGGGAACCCAGGCAGGTGCCTGCCCTCCCGTGGCTGCAGCTCCATGGGCTGCCTCTGGCTCCCCTGGGGCTGGGCCCTGATGAGCACTGTCGCTGGGAGTTGCCTGACAGGCAGAGGCGGGAAGGCTGCTCCTATTGTTCCCATTTCCACCAAGCACAGTCACCATCTCCCTCAGAGCCCACATCCTCACAGTGGTGACCCGGGGAAGATGGACCGGGCCATGTTCTCCTGCTCAAGCAATGAAGCCACCACAGAATGCAGCGTTGTCACCTCATTCCTGAGCCTCACACGCAGCAGGGCTGAGGCCCCAGGGGAGGAGGCAGACACTCCTAGCTGTGCCAGGCCTTGCGCCTTGTGCAGGGGACAGGGAGGATCTGCCTAGGGGACAGGAAATGCTCTGAACAGTCAGCAATGATGTTACAGGCAGCGGAGTCTTGGTGTCTGCTTACACTCCTGCTCAATGAGCACGTACTACGTGCTAGGAACAGAACAAGTGCCTCCCCTGCTCATCTGTCCCATGTCTTTATACCAACCTGAGAAGGTGACCACTGTGGGATCCCCATTTCCTGGATGAGGAAACCGAGTCTCTGAACTCAGTGGCTAAGCCAGCCCAGCAGCTGGACCTGGGAGCTGGGATCCCACCACGGAGCATGGCTCCTTCCTGAAATCTCCCTCTGCCCCTTTGACTTTTCCATGCTGAGGGGACAGGACAGCAAGTCCTGTGCATCCCTGTGCCCAGCACATGTCACACTGCAATGGCTGTGGGGACTCCGGAGTTAGGAGTTGGAACCAACTTCTCAGAGGAGGAGACAAGGGAGCTGGGCCAAGTGTGTGTGGGAGGAAGCTGGGGAGAGGAGGTGACATCTGGGGGTCCCCAAGTCAGTCTTTGCTTCCATCCATCTCTCTCCAGAATGTGGGGTCCCCACTATGTACATGTGCTGAGTGGCCTGGCTAGGATCTTCAATGGTGAGGACACTGTCCCTAGGTCCTGGCCCTGGCAGGTGTCCCTGCAGGTGACATGGGGACCCTAAGGTGCTGCCCAGGTGGCAGCTGTGATCCTCCCTTCCTCCATCCTAGGCAAAACTGGTGTCCTCTTCTGCATGGGAGCCCTCATCACTGCAGACTGGGTGTTCACTGCCACCCAATTCAGGGTCAGGTGAGCAGGTGGTCTGAGCCCTGCTTCCAACACATGCAGGTGGAACTGGGGGAGGGTCCTGGCCATAGCCTGTCCCAAACCCCTCCTGTCTCTGTGCAAGGACATCCCAAAATGGTGGTGGCTGTGGAGTTTGACCAGGGCTCTGATGAGAAGGCCCAGCAGGTCCTGAAGATTACAAAAGTACCAGGTGCGGGGACAGGAGTTTGAGGACAGGAGCCTGACCCCAGGAGATGCACAGACCCAGCCTCTCCTGGAGCCTCACTGGACTTGTGTTGTCATCCTCAGGTTTGGACCCCAATCCCACCCTGTTCACCATCTCCAGTGACATCACCCAGCTGAAGCTGGCCACGCCTGCCTGCTTCTCACAGACAGCGTCTACTGTGTGCCTGCCCATCAAGGACCAAAGACTTCCCATGGGAATGCTCTGTGCCACCAGGGGCTGGGGCAGTACCAGACATACTTGAGACCTGGTGGGAAGTGAACACTGGCAGGCAGGGCACTGTTGACACTGACCCCTCACCCTGCCCTGCCAGGTACCAGCACCCCCACCTAACAGGGTACAGGAGGCGGCCATCCCCCTGGTGTCCATACCCACTGCAGGAAATTCTGGACCAGCCTGGTCACTGACATGACTTTCCACACCAGGCCAGTGGCATCTCCTTCTGCTCTGTGGGGCCTCCTGGGCTCTGCCCATCATGGGCTCCTTCAGGAAGCAGCCCAGGCCAGATCTTGGGCAGGAAGAGAGAAGCAAAAGTGCTAAATAGTCCACTCTCCTACCAGGACCTGCCTGCCCAGTGGTCAGGGAGACAGGGCTCCTGGGGGATCACTGCTGGCTCAGCAGAGGGCACAGGGAGGGGACTCTAGGCTCAGAACGGCCACGTCACAGAGCTGCATGGATCCCCACGTGGAGGGCACTGCCTGGAGCTGTGCAGTGCTCGGGCTGGACTGGGACACAGTGAAAGTCTTTCCTCCCTCACAGTGGCCCCGTGACCAGCCCCACCTGGACTTCCTCCTTTAGTCTCCTAAGCTTATTGAGCTTCTATTATGGGCTCAACCTGGGGTGGCCCAGACTTGTGGGGCAAAATCATCCAAGGAGGTGAAGATTTTCATACCCCTGATGCCTGGCACAGGTTGGGCTGGGCACCATGTGCAGAGGCCCTGGGAAGGCTGTCTGTGCTGCCCATCAGAGCCCCTCCTCTCCCACAGTGTGACTCTGGCATCTGCCTGAGTGGCTGAAAGGATGGAGCCCGGACTCTGGTGGGCATTGTGTCCTGGGGCAGTGACAACTGCTCCACCTCCCTCCCACCAGGTACACCACATCGCTGGCTTCCCGCCTTGGGTGCAGCAGATCCTGGTGGCCCACAGACCTACCCTGCACCCTTGGATCTGCTCCCCACAAAGCCTCAGTAAAGCCAAGGGGCAGCTCACCTGTTTGGGGAACTGCTAAGGCTTTGTTGTGCTTCTGAAATTGTCCTTCACAAGGCTGGCTGGAGTCAGGCCAGTGGTGGGGTCACTGGGGGTCCACTCAGCCCTTTCCCCACCAATTGGCTCTGGCTCCTAGCATGGGCAGTAAGGACTCAGGCAGAAATGGGCATAGGAAGGGATGGCATGGTTTTAGTGGGAGCCTAGGCTGACTTTTTTCTAGACAGCTAAGTTATTCAGAAACATTACAGGCAGTCAGACAGGGCTAGGCCCTCCTGAGGTCAGTGCAGGACTTGGCTGTGGGTGGAGGTGCACTCTCTGAAGCTCAGGACACAGGGCTAAGAGGAATGAGTACAGGCATGGACTTCCCCTAGCGATGGGCAGCAGTGATTGATATTCTAAACAGGCATCCATCACCCGTGGGGGGACCCAACCTCCCTCCAGGAAAACCCCTGTTCCTCCATGTGTGCCTGGCACCTGACTTGCTTCCCATTTGATTCCCTTTAATCAACATTATCTAAGTGACTGTCTGGTTGTAATCTTATCAGTTCACAGTATTTTTGTCCCCCTTCTCATCTACCTTGTGATTTCCCATTGGATCAATATTACCTAAGCAACAATACTTGTTTTCACATGACTTTGCTCAATAAAACACTCTTGAGAAGTAGATTCGTTGGGAAATCCACTTTATGGGACTCCTTCTTAGATAGAAGATCTTTTTCTCTCAATAAATTCTTCTTACCCTTAATTTCCATTGTTTCTTGAATCTGTCCCTCCATTTTAGAGACCACAAACTTGGTGTTTCAGACATCTAACAGGTTGGGAGTTATAACATTTTCCTTAAATTATTTGGAGGACCTGTGTCATACATCCTGACCTCTGCATTCCACTTTCTCACCCTGCAGGCAGCAGTGTCCTGGCTGTCATCACACACAGGATGAAGGGATGCCTGTAGCCCTGGGCTGGTCCATGTTGGCCCCATGTGGGGAACCACAGAGGCAACTCTCCTTGAAAAGAAGAGCAACTGTCTCCATTTTGGATGAACTTGGCCCTGTCTCCATGTATTGATGTATATGGAGCTGACTAGGTTATTTCTTTGTTCCTTCAATGACTTTAAGCAATGTAAATTGGGCTGGCTGAGGAGCTGATGGGTAACCTCTGAAGCAAAGCGATAGGTCAGTGATTCCCCACCCAGTGACTCCCCAAGTATGTGGTTGAGCTGTGCAGGATGGAGAGCTGTGCTCCACACTGTTGGCTGGGACCAAGCCTCAGAAAAGAGACACAGAGAGGCCCGGTGGGGTGCCCTGCACCATTCTGGCAGTGGCTATGTGTGATGGAGAAGAAATAGAGAAGTAAAAGTACAAAACAAACAGGTTTATTGAGGTGAGAACGTGGAAAGGAGCACACAACCCGAGGCTGTTGGGCTGTCTCCTTCAACCTGAATATGGAGTATGGAACGTATGTGACCTTTGACCGGGGGTGGGGCTTAGGGCGGGCATTATTGACGCTCGAGGAACCGATTGGAATTCTCTGCCCGTGCAAACAGGAAGCGGGGTGCAATTAGGGCTGAAGAAGAAGAAGCAGCAGGAAGTGGTAAGCATTCTCACTTTGGCCTTCAGCAACCATTATGTCCTGTAATTTATTCTAGGGAAAAACTCTTTCAGTGTGAACAATAGGATGGGCTGATGGGAAGCCCCAAGGCACATGTGCTCCCCAGACCCCAACTGCCACAAATGGGAACAGGGCCAGGGTGCAAACCTGTAACCTGGTGGGGCCTCTGGTGGCCAATGTGCCATCTCGCCTCACATTTACTGGTCACCTCCTCACCTCTCTGTGACCCTTCTCAGGATTCCCTGTCTCTTGACTATGGCAGCCAGGAGTGGACAGCCCTGGTCCCCTCTCTCCTCTTGGTCTGTCCATCCACTCAGCCATGCATCACATAAGCCAAGGAAGGGCAGGTCACGTGGTTCATTCACCTTCCAAGGCTGCTTCCTGACCTGTTGGTTCCTCCTCCACATCTGTCCACATAGTCCGTCCTCTTCACACTCTGCCCACCACTCTGGGCATGGGCAGCCCAGGGTTTGTATTCCCAAGTTTCCAGGTCCACTCTGGCCACAAGAGTGCAGATCTTAGGAGTAGGACAGCCCAAGCTCATGTCCCAAGACTCTGTGCTCAGAAAGGGACAGACACACCCAAGGGTGCACAGCTGGTAAGAGTCTCAAGCCCAGATTCCCAGCAGAGGCCCAGTTCAGGTTCTGAGTATCAGGTCCCTCTACAAGGTCACCTGAAGGTATGTGATGGCTCTGCAGGCAGATGCTGGACATTTGCATGTCCTCAGAAGAAAGGGTCCTAGAGTGCTTTCTGCTAGGATTATTTCCAAAAGATGAAAAATATTTCCAAAAGATGAGAGGTATAAAATAAATAGCGGCCTTTATTCTGAGAACATGGAGAGACCGGCGTGCTGCAAAACAGCAGCTCAGCGGCTCCGCTCAGGCATGCTTTTTTTACAATTTGGCTCTGCTCAAGAGATGCTATTTTTTTATCACAATTCTCAAACCATTTAATCAAAGTTACTGGCCACCTGATAATTTTACCAGCCTTGTTTATCAATCAAAGCCTTCACCAATCTCCTGTTTAACAACTAAGGTTATAAATTCCTTTTTGCTGGGAATCACTAGCTCTATTTCAAGACAAGAGTTTTCTTCAAAGTTTTATTTTATTTGTCTTGGTTCATACTACTGCAAATAACAACTTTAAAAAGTGAATGTGTTCAAAATTTGACAGTATTAGATCAGTTCTGATAGATTTATTCATAATATTGCTAAACCTTTACTGCAAAATGTTCCAATTAATTCCTTTTTAGACAGACTAAAGCCTTTTTTTGTTAATTCCACGTGGCATCCTAATTAAAAAAAAAAAAAGTGATATGCCATCCAGATAAAGCCTGCTCTCTGATCTCAAATGCCAATATTAAACTCCTGTATTCTTACTTAATTCTACTGTAGTCCAAATCCCAAACAAAAAGGCAAAACTTGACCTTCAAACCTTATTGAGATCTTAATATGGTTTATCACATTTTTAACACTTGTGACGCTTGGAGTTCTGAGGCAGGTAAACCTAAACAAAGTGGAGCTGCCTGGCCCCTCCAAGGACCACACTTAAATGCAGCAGAACACATTGGGCAAGAAAATGCCCCATCCTGGCATTCTTTGAGACCTTACTCCAGGGCTGCTGGGCTGTCCTAGCCACCAGAGAGTGGGTAAGTCATCCTAAGTTCTAGCCCTCACAGGAAATGTCGACACTGCCAGATTCATTGCTGACAAAAATTGCTGCTAAAGACTGAGGGGGTTCAGGGCAACAACAGCCCCCTTTAAGGTGTCCGTCTCAGATTCCAAGTCGCACTAGAGTCTCAGGTAAGACATTCTCTATATTTGTGGACATAGAGGCCATATATACAGAGTTCTTCCTGAGTATTCAGGCTGCTATATTAAGTCCACAATCTCTATGACAGGATATTGATGGTCAACCTATGCCATTTACAAACAGGGCCTATTTTGTGCAGGTCCCAGTCCTAAATCTTAAAATGCCTTTTATACAGGCTGACTTAGACACACTGAGGCCTCAACAGCTTCCACCTGTTATCGCTGGTGGACCCTTCCTCAGTGATACAGACCACCCCCTTCCTTTCTTGTTCACCAATTTGTCAGACAACCCTGGTCAAGACTGACAGATACATTTTGTCTTCTCACTTTGTTTATACTTTTTCAGGATACATAAAAGCCTTTCGCACAAGCAGGTAAACTGCTAATACAAACGGGTTACAGCGACCCATGCCTAAATCAAAGTTGCTAGACTGCCATTCTGGTTTTGTATCACTCAAGCCCTAAATCTGATCATTCTGAGTGGTCATCTCATTTTCTGTCACCCACCCATCTCTGTTTCATGAAGGCCTCGCAGCCACAGTTAACAGGCTAAGTCATGTTTTGTTATCCACTTTGGTTCCTAATTTCTTACATTCTATTAATGATCATTTTTACAGCAGAATTCTTTAACAGTATTGCCTACAGACTCCAACGTCATGCATACCAGAGACAAGCCTTACCGACCTACCTCTTAACTTTTATGCTTTCAGATGGGGGAGTAATCACTTCTCATAACATCATTCCTCCTAATCCCACATTTAATTTTCAGAATTCTGCCTTACCGTGGAACATGTCTAAATCAAAGGCACCTTTCCCTCTACCTCACCTGGGTCCTTAAATATGAGAGTGCCATGTCTCCTCATAACATCTTGTCTCTTTGTTTTTCCAGTCTGACATACGTGCATTCACCAGTGAAGTTGTCCTGGCTAAAACACCTGGCCCCAGCTTCTACCTGGACATCAACCTTCATCCCATCGACTCCCCTAGGCTCCAGTACAGCGCTCTCTGCCAGCAGGAAGTAGTTAAAGAGAGAAATCTTCGCCCCTTTTCATAATAATAATCATAAGACGGGATATAAAAGGGTTTTGGCCCAGACAGGACACTGTAGCCAGGAAAGCCTCAACCGGAAGCAGGAAGCCCCTATTTCCCCTGCCCCTAGGAAGTTACCTGTGATGCCATCTTCCTGCCCCTGGAAATTTACATATGGCGCCAAACCTAGGACCAATGGGCTACCTGTGCATCCCTAATGCCCGCCTTAGTTTCTACCCCAAACCGAGGCTATTTACATGCCCCCACGCCACGTGTCCGCCAGAGAGATCGCTGGACGCCAGTGGTGGGGGTGCTGGTCATCTCTCTCCGTGTTCTCAGAATAAAGGCCGCTTTTTATTTTATACCTCTCATCTTTTGGAAATATTTTTCATCTTTTGGAAATAATCCTAGCACTTTCCAAGGAGGACAGGCCCTCAATGGAGAAGAGGGGGCTTCCTTCTATGCAATGAGGTCTCAAGGTTCCGGGGTTTTAGATTTCAGGCTGCATCAACACATTGTGTCACATGTGGCCTGGCCCGACTTTGGTTGAGTTTAAGCCTCTGGGCAGCATGACTGCTCTTTACATTTGATCCCAAAGCTAGTCTGCAGTTCTCTGTGCTGGGCTTACAGGAGATCAAGGCTGCCTTGCATTAGCTAATTCCCCGTGAATCGCTCTCAGCTCTGTCCTTTCTCCAAAGATTCCTCCACCCTCTTCTGAGGATTGGATGGACCCTGAGGGTTTGCACTGAGTTACATCACTAGTCTTTTTATTTTTAATCCAACACCTTCTCCCCTATCTTGCTAAATTGCCCAGTGTCGAGAGCCATTCTATATAATTTTGGAGGAAAAATCATTTCACAATGAAATTGTGGTGAGGCCTGCATCTTGCCTTTTGAGTCAGCCATATGCAGAAATATAACTGTGTGCTTCCGGTCACAGCTGAGGCCTCTGTGGTCCTGTGATGCTGTGATGCTCCAGGGCGAGATTCCCTCAGCTGAAGACATCCTGGTTCCTTGAGAACTGAGTAGAAACAAAAGGTTTCAGCTGGGGGAAAAGACAGCCTCCACATTAGCCTGCCCGCTCTTCCCACCAGCTATGGTCAGAATGCCTTGCACATCCCACCAAACTCCCTCTAGTTATTGTGTGTGCTCTGTACATAGTGGTGAGCTCAGAGCATCTTTGTCTTTGCCCATCCTGAGGCACTGACTCCCAGCCCCTCTGTCATACATTACTAAATGTGTCACTGTCTCTTATGTCATCATTTTGCTGTCTTCCTTGGACAGGCACTTGGGGATCTTGGCCAGGTCCCCAGTAGCCCAAGGTGGGTTTGACCTGGGAATCCTCTTGCCTAAAACTCCACAAGCGCAGGAATTACAGGTGTGCACCACCATGTCCAGCTTTCAAAGCTAATGTTACAGGCAGCTAAGCTAGATAGAAATATTATAGGCCCTCGAGGAAGCTGGCACAGAGGACCTGATGTCTGGTGACCTTGAGGGGGACACACACCTATTGCTGTTGGCCAAATCCCAAAACAGAAGACAAAACAAATGCAACCACACCCTTAAGTATAATCCTTAGGGATTAAATCTGGATCACCTTGGGAAGCCAGGAGTCACCATCCCAAGCCCCTATCAAGAGAGTCACTGGTCTGTAAAGAATGCTGGCTTGCTACGTGACTCACTCCCCCATTTTTCCCTGATTTAGTCAATTTTGCCTGAACAATTAAACGTACCTGGTTGAAACAGCTCTGTCCCACCTCATGCTCCTCTACCTTACGAGGTCCCAGTTTTCTCCTCGTCAGACCACCTCACCTCATTGTTTTATTCTATAAAAATCCTTAGAAAATACAAACTCTTTAGCAACCCACTTGGGACCCCTTCTGTCTCTCCCTTAGACAGAAGCTTTCTTTCTCTCAATAAATATTTCTGCTCATAACTGCCATTGTTCCTAAAATTCATTCTTCAATTTTAGAGAACATGAACTTGTCCTTGATATACAGCAGGTCGGGTTCCTCATACTAATGAGTATGTTCTCAAGGTGCATCCATTTACCTATAGAAGTGTCCAGTTTACCATTCTGTGTGGCTGAGTAGTACTCCATTGTATAAAATACCACATCTTTTTTTATCTACTCCCCAGTTAGTGGGCATTAAGGTTGTTTCCAAGATCTGCCTATTGTAAACTGCGCTGCTATAAACATGGGTGCACATATATCACTGTGATATGATATTTTAATTCTTTTGGGAAGATGCTCAGAGAGGGACTAGCTGGGATGAATGGGACCTCTAGTCCTAGTTTTTTGAGGAATCTCCACGGTGATTTCCCTGGTGGCTGCACCAGGCTGCATTCCCACCAACAGTGGAAAAGGGTTCCTATTTCCTCCAGCTTCATTGTTATTGCCTGATTTCTTGATAATAGCCATTATTTCTGGAGTGAGCTGAAATCTCAATGTCATTTTAATTTGCACCTCTGGAATGACCAATGATGTTGAATAATTTTTCACATATTTATTTGCTATTCATATTTCTTCATATGAGAAGTATGTATTCATCTCAGATGTCCATTTTTCAATTGAGTCTTTAAATCTGGGGAGGACTGACTTTTTTTGAGTTCTTTATATGTTCTCCATAGTAATCCTTTGTGTGAGGAACAGCTGGCAAATATTTGCTCCCATGATGTGGATTGTCTTTTCACTCTGTTGGTGATTTCTCTTGCCGTGAAAAAGCTTTTCCATAGGTGAGATCCCAGTTGTTGATTCTTTGAAACAGTTCTGGTGCACTTCCGGTGTCATGGCTGCCCTGACCACAACGTAGTGCTGAGAATTTCTGTCCCGGCTAGACTGCTTACTGAGACTTCTACGGCCTACAGGCCTCATGGAAGGACTCTTGCAGACCGGAAAGACACACAGTGGTATTGTAAGAAGCAGGAGAAAGTCTCTCAGGGAGACGAGTGGGGACCTTCAGAGTTGAGTCACCAACAAATCTGGATGTAGTACCATTTTGCGTGGCAGAGATAACATCCGCACCCCCTCTCACGGTCACTGTGCTGACGCGATTCTAGGATCTTTTAATATATTATGGAGGATGTCAAAGATGTAAGATCTAGCCAATTGCTCAGTACACACAATTAAGTTGCCATTTGACTCTTCCGGGAGAACATGGCGGACAGATAACAGCAACTACCGGAGGCTCTCTGAAAGACTCGGCTCAGAAGCCAGGAATGGTGCGGATTAAGGAGACATAAGCAGGTGGAGATATGCTCTGCTGACTCAGGAACGAACTGGGCTGAGAGAAGCCAACTTGGAATGCAGTCCTGGTGCTAAAACAGGAACAGAAAAGACTCGGTGTGGAGGCTGGAACCGCGCCATTGTAAGCCGCGATTTGGGTTTCCCGCCGCGCGGCGGCTGGCTGCCTCTACAGTGGCTCGGCAAGGGGAGAGACGCGCAGAAGCTCTGAGAACGGCAATCTGCGAACGGCAGGAAGGCGTGCACTGACTTGTGGTGAGGTGAGTGAGAGAAACTGACACTCTACCACAGTTTGACTCCAGCAGAGGACTTTCTGGGCCCGAGCAGTCCTGCGGGAGCAGGGCGCGATGGCGACTCCAGCCACACATCCCCCTCTCGGGCGGGATTGGTGAAAAGTGCCTGGCCTGCGTGACGCTGCCGGCGGACCTGGTAGACTGTCCCAACCCAGATCCCAGAGCCTGACGGTGGCCGGGAAGGGCGGGCCCCGCGTAGGCTGCCTGGTCCGTAACTCCCTGGTGCGCAGCGGTGAGCGGGAACACCTAACTGGCGCAATTCGATCAGGCTGTGGCTGACTGGGAGAGAAGCTGGGCCTCTTATATAAGCTTGCATATATAAGGAACAGAGAAGAAGAGGCAGCATGGGAAGAGGCAGCAACAAGAAAGGCTCCTCGGCCCCCAATTCTGAGAAACAGGCAATAGCAGACACCGCACCAATACACATAAGGCACCATATAGAGAGCCTCATAGACCAATTCAGGAATGAAGTTATCAACGACCTGAAGCTAGAAGTATGCAGAATAGTTAGAGAAATGCTAAGTACCACCCAAGAAAAAACAGGTGGTGGAATGGAAGAACAGAAAAAGAGGGGAGAATTGTTTGATGGAGAAAACAGAGAAAGCATAGAATACGTGAAGCAGGTTCAAAGGGACTACCAAGATACTAAGAAGTCTATCGAAGACTGGCATAACAGCTTGAAAGAAACTAAGGACAGACTATCTGAACTGGAGGGCAGACTTGTAATATGGGAGAATGAAATGAAAAACTTCTTAAAAATAACAAAGAAACAAACAGCAATAATACAAAGACAAGAAGATGATAAGAGGACCCATAACTTAAGGATTAAGAACATAAAAGAAGAAGTAGGGATGCAAACAAGTGAACTACAAAAGCTACTCACAGAAATAATCCAGGAGAATTTTCCTAATTTAGCAAAAGGTAAAGATACTCAGATGTATGAGGCATACAGGACCCCAGCTACCTACAACCCAAACAGAGCAACACCCAGGCATATAATAATAAAAATTCCAGAAATTCAATACAAGAACAGAATATTAAAAGCTGTAAGAGACAAGAAACAGACCACTTACAAGGGAACACCCATCAGAATTACAGCAGATTTCTCTGCACAAACCATCAAATCACGAAGAGCATGGGGGGAAATAATTCAAGCATTGAAAGATAATAATCTCCAGCCAAGATTGAGATATCCTGCACAACTGTCCCTGGAAATTGATGGAAAAACAAGGTGCTTCCAGGATAAAGAGGAACTGGGGGAATTTGCAACCACCAATTCAACTCTACAGAAAGTATTGCAGGATATTCTAAAAAAAGAAAAATACAAAGAACCCAGAAATAGTGGCGGGGAGGCCACAACAAATGGAGCAGAGAACAAAATGAAGAAGACAAACTGACAGCTACTGACAGAAAAAGAGCTTAACAGAAATGAGGCAGAGAAGATTGGATGATAGGAACAGCTATTTTGGAGAAAATGACATCTTAATAGGTAATGCTGATTTAGTATCATCTTGTTTTGAAGTCTCATCTAGCTTTTGTTCTTCTGTCTCCAATGGTCTAAATAGGCTGTATCTTATTGGATTTTATTATGTACGATAGTATAAGCAAAAACCTTTTAAAGACAAGGAGATTATACAGAAACCATTGTTCATTTTCTGTTAGTCAATTCTAAATACTCTGTAATGCTGTCATTCTCTTGAATGGTTTTACATTGTTTTGATATACTTAATGCTACAGTATACGAAGTTGTACTCAAGGATTTCAAAGAAAGAAACAATATGGTAACTACTTTTAGGTTAGGAATATCTGGTGGTGAAACACTATTCTGCTTAAATGGTTATGTTTTGATCTTCGCTGTTTCGTTGTTATGCCCTCTTTTATCTCAATCTCCACTCCATTATTTACTTTTTTATCTTTATCCTTTTAATTAAAGGAAAAAAATAGCAGGATATATTATAGTAACCCATTTTGACTTTTCATTACCTTGATTTAAAGCCCTGTATTACTCTCACCATCTGGTTTTTAACTGATGTTCCCCTATTCTGTTTTGCTGGATAGCATCAGGTTCGAAAGTTTAGGCATCAGCTGTGAAGATAATGAGATTCATTATGACGCCCATTCTTGTTGACTTTTAGCTACTTTTGAAGACCTACAATGTCTCCAATGTTTTGGTTTTGTCGGTTTTATTCTTTACTGTTTTGTTCAATTGTATTATAACTAATGATATAGGCAATTCTATTAGAGATAGCGGGAGACATTATGGTAACCATTGTTGATCACCTGTATTATGTTTTTACATTATCTATTATGTCCACCCTTTTGACTTGACCGATTCTGTTCTGTTATGTCACATTTGGTTTTACTCTCTTCCAAAAAAGTAATAAGAACCGTGGGAGCAATGAAACCCAAAATGTGTAATAGTCATGGTACAAAAGAGAGGAAAAGAAAGTGCTCTAAACTATATAACTGCATGTATATTTAAGTGTATAAGATAGAAAATGATATCACAGAGTTTTATTGGATCAATGAACAGAACTGTTTGCAGTATCATTGATGGAATGTCCACTTTACAAGCTTTAATTTTGTGACTTGAACAATTATTTCTAAGATGACAATATGTAATCCATTAACTAGTGATTTCCTACTGTTCATTTTTTTTCTGTAAATCTGTATAACTTGTACCCTTTCCCTGCTTTTTTTTTTCTTTTCTCCTTAAATAAAATTTAAAAAAAAAAAAAGAAAGAAACAGTTCTGGTGCAACTGGGATTTTGTTCATAGTCTTTACCTACACCAGTGTCTTCAAGAGTTTTACCTACTCTGTCTTCCAATAGATTTAATGTCTCTCCTTTAATATTAAGATCTTTGATCTATTCTGATTTTAGCTTAGTACATGGTAAAAGATATGGATCCAGTTTTAATCTTTGGCATGTGTAGACCAGTTTTTCAAGCACCATTTACTGAAGAAGCGATCTTTCTTCCAGTGAATGTGTTTGGCACCTTTGTCAAAAATAAAGTGGCTTAATGAGTCTGGAATTGTTTCTGCATCTTCCAATCTGCTCCATTGATCTTTAGGTCTGTTTTTTTGCCAGTACCACACAGTTTTTATCACAGTAGCTTTATAGTATAATTTCAAGTCAGATATTGTGATGCTGTCTGTCTTGTCTTTGTTGCCCAGGATTGCCTTTGCTATCCTAGGTTCCAGATGAACTGTAAGATTGTTTTCTCTAATTCTGTGAGATACACTATTGGTATTTTGATTGGGATTGCATTGAGTCTGTGTAATAGTTTTGGAATTATGGCCATTTTCACTATATTTGTTCTTCCTACCCAAGAGCACAGAATATCTCTCCATTTTCTAATATCCTCTTCAACCACCCTTTCCAGAGTACTGTAGTTTTCAAGTAGAGGTTTTTTACATCCTTTGTTAGACTAATTCCTATAAATTTCATTTTTGGGGGATGCTTTGTAAAAGGTATTGTTTCCTGATTTCTCTCTCAGTGATTTTGTTATTCATATATAGGAAGACCACTGATTTTTGAGTGTTGACTTTGTAATCAGCTATGTTACTGAATTCGCTTATTAAATGTAGAAGTCTTTTGGTGGAGTTTTTGGGTTCTTCTAAGTAACTGAGTATCATTTCATCTGTAAATAAGATGGCTTAACTTCTTCCTTTCTTCTTTATTCCTTTTGTTTCTTTCTCTTGTCTAATTGCTCCTGCTAAAGTTTTCAGGACTATGTTGAATAAGAGTGGAGACAGTGGACATCCTTGTCTTGTTCCTGATTTTAGAGTAAAAACTTTCAGTTTTTGTCCATTTAGTATGATGTTGGCTGTTGGCTTGCCAAAGATGGCTTTTATCAGATTGAAGTAAAGACCATCTATTCCAGTTTTCTTAGGGTTTTTATCATGAATGGGTGCTGGACTTTGTCAAAGGCTATTTCTGCATCTATTGAGATGATCGTATGATTTTTGTCCTTGGCTCTGCTAACATGGTGTATTACATTTATAGACTTAACATATGATGAATCATCTCTGCATCCCTGGGATGAATCCCACTTGATCATGGTGTAGTCTTTTTGATGATTTGCTGCATTGTGTTTGCCAGTATCTTATTGAGGATTTTTGTATCAGTGTTGATTAAAGAAACTGGTCTGTAATTCTCTCTAGTTTTGAAATCAGAGCAATGCTTGCTTCTGGGAATGAATTTGGGAGTATTGCTTCTCTCAATTTCATTAAAGTTTAAGAAGTAATTTTGTTAAATCTTCACTAAATATCTTGTAGAATTCAGCAGTGAATCCATCAAGGCCTGGGCTTTTCTTTGTTGATAGGTTTTTAATTACACCTTTGATTTCATTGTTCATATTGGGTTATTTAGGATTTTTATATCTTCTTGATTCAGCTGTGGTAATTCATATGCATCTAGGAATCTGTCCATTTCTTCTGTATTTTCCATCTTATTAGAATACAAGTTTTCAAAGTAAATATAGATGATTTTCTGGATTTCTGCAGACTCTGTTGTGGTTTTACATACATATTCTTCATTTGAGCTTCATTTGGCTTTTTCTCATCGTGTCAGGGCCTTGTCCCTAGAGTTTATGGGTGAGAAGAGGCCTTGCATACAAGATTGTGTTAGCGATCAATCTAGTGCAGTAATATAGCAGATATATATAGATACATATATATATTATTTTTATATACTAAATAAGGGTTGTTTTCTAAGTGGTTGGCCCTTCCCTGTTTTACATTTTATGGAAGGTGGGGAAGGGAGTCTAACCTGACTTTCTCAGCTTCCTTTGCGCTCTTAATCCTCCCTCCAGCACAGTTGTAACTCTTTCTAGTCAGGATTAGCCAGAAGGCCCACCGAGGCCCTAACTCTCCCCTGCACATCTTCATTCCACCCCCTCCCCCCACACCCCATACTGGGGACTGAACCCAGGACCCCTGGTTTGCCAGAGGAGCTCTGTACCACTGAGCTCTGCCCCAGCTCCCTCTCCACCCTTATAGCTGCCCCACCCCCACCCCACCCCCGTATTTTTCAACATCCTGCTCTGGAAAATCTGCAAACTGTCTTCCTTCAGAACACCATTGTGCTCATGAATGGCGGGAGCTCTGATAACTTCATCGCTATTTTGTGCCTGGGTTGTCTCTGTCCTGACACTGTAAATGGAGTCAGCCACAAGGTCAGTGACCCAAGCCCAACCTTGTCCTTTGCTTTCTGCAGCTCGCTCACCACCAGGGCTCCACACCAGCTCCAGGGAACCCGCTGGGGTGGGAGGAAGCAAAGCACAGCCAGCTGTGCAGTTTTCACATCGGTCTCTAGGTGGCACCCTTGTCCCGGGACTGCCTTTTTCACACTCCGAGGAGGACTGACTCAGGCAGGTTTCACTAGTAAATGAAGAAGTCAGCTCTGTGCTTGCTATGTTGTTTCTTTTCTTTTTCATTTTTTTTAATTTTAATTTTTAATTTTATTTTTATCGGTACCAGGGATCGAACTCATGACCACAGGCTTGCAAGGCAGGCGCTTATGCCACTGAGCTAAATCCCCAACCCCTCTATGCTGTTTCTATATGAACTACACCTCATACTGATTTTTAGCTCAGGTCGACCTTGAACCCAGTATGTAACCCAAGCTGGCCTCAAACTCAGGGTGATCTTTCTACATCAGCATCTCAAGGGCTGACATTATGTGTATGCACCATCTTATAGCAAATATGTATCTTTGCCTCCTCTAAGAACATTTTTGTCCTGTTGAGTTGGAGGTACTTGCCAGCAAGCGAAGGCCCTGAGTTCAATGTGAAGGAGGAGGGCAAGATGGCAAATTGTATATTAATCATTGGGGGCCTCTGTTCACAAACTCTTTTGTTTGAGAATAGTTTGGTTTACAAACAGAAACATTGGGCAAAATTTTGTTTTTGTATGCAAATTCTTCATCAGATGATGGACTCATGACTCTTTACCCCACAGAAAGGAAGAAGATAATCTTTTCCAGAATTGTGGGATGAATTAAGTTAAGGAACAGAGGTACCATTGTATTTTATAACAATTTTAAAACATTTTTAAAATTAAAACACATCTGGCTATGGTGATAGATACATGTACTCCCACCCCAGGACGGCTGAGGTAGGAAGATCAGGAGTCTAAGACCACTTGAGCAGTTTAGTGACTTAGTGAGAACCTCATTTTTAAAAATACTGGGGATGGGGCTGGGGATTTAGCTCAGTAGCATAAGCGCCTGCCTTGCAAGCACATGGTTGTGAGTTCCATCTCCGGTACGGATTTAAAAAAAAAAAAAAAACGGTGGGGATATAGTACAGCACAAAGGCCCTGGGTTCCCATCCCAGTAACACACACACACACAAATGAAAATGAATAAGGAGGGGAATTAGGGTGGAAGGGAACAGAAGCAAAGAGGAAAAAGTAAGATCCACTTCCCCCTGCCAGCCGCTGCCATTGGAAGGCTTGCTTCCTGCTGGGAGCCAGCATGGGCAGAGAGAACCAACCATATCCTCCTCTCTGCCAGCTGCCATCGTCAGAAGGCTTGCTTGCTGTGGGCAGCCAGGTAAGACCCACAGGCCACCATTGAAGGCCCTTGCATGCTTGAGGTATCCATCACCCATTGGAAAAATCAGGCAAACACACTCCTGTGTGTCTGCCACCATCATGGGAGTCCCAGTGAAGACACACAGGTTGAGAGAAGCAGCCCCACAACCATGCACCCCTGGCCATCAGGGAAGCCCCAGTGTAGCTGCAAGGGGCTGCAGAAGCCCTTCCCCTGCCTTGCTGCCTGCCTGAAAACCTGGGGTCAAAGGAACCCAGGTAACCATCCCATTCCCCTACACTGCAGAGGGGCAGACAACGTGGAAGTGTCTTGGATCCCACAACCAGCTTGTTGGGAGGAGCCCAGGAGAATGTCAAGACAAAGGAGCAAAAGGCAAACTCAGACCCCCAGCCCACATGGAACAAGTCTGGGAGATACAGTCATGGAGGGAAATGGAAGTCACACACCTGAAATCTCCTAGAGGACAGCAACTGAAGTAAAGAAACAACTTTATGAGACTGTAAAAGTCATCAGATCAGAAATAATGTCTCAAGTAAAAGAAGTGAAAAACAAAACAAAAGAATTGCTCAGCATATCTAAAGAAGACATAAATAAAAAAGAGGCACATAGGAAAGTGATGGAAACCTTGAATGAACGATATAGAAAGGAATTACGATGCATGAAACAGATTCCAAGAGATATCCAGGAAATTAAAAGCTGACAAAACCAATTGAGAGAATGAAGAGAGACTTTCAAACCTTGAAGACAGGATTGCAGCTAGTGATCGTGAGAGGAAAGATTTTTAAAAATAACAAGGAATCCGGAAATAACAATTCAAAGGCTGCGAGACGGTGCAAAGAAAAACAGTTTAAGAGTGAAGAGCAGGGATCAACATAAATGAAATTAAAAGGCTATTAACAGAAATAATAGGAGAAAAATTCCCAAACATGGGAAATGGATCTGGCATGCAGATAAGTGAGGCATTATAGGACTCCAACTAGCCATAACCAAAGTAAATCTATACCCAGATATATAATAATCAAGACCCCAGAAATTCAGCACAAGAACAGAATATTAAAAGCTGTGAGAGAAAAGAGACAGACCACCTATAAAGGAAACCCAATCAGAATCACAGCAGACTTCTCAACACAAATCATCAAGTCAAGAAGAGTTTAGAGTGAAGTATTGCAAATCCGAACCAGATTGCTGTAACCTGCAAAACTATCTTTCAGAATTGATGGAAAAATAAGATACTTGCATAATAAAGAACAACTGAAGGAGTTCATGACCACCAAACCAATCCTATAGAGGGTGCTGAAGGATATTCTAGAGAGAGATAAAGATGACCATGGTTCCAGCAACAGCAGTAGAGGAGGATCACCAAACAGGACAAGCAACCGAATGAAGGGGGAAGTAGAGGGTCAACAGCAGGAAGATAGCATGGCAGAGACAAACCAATATATGCGGGTTGTAACCATTAATGAAGGTGTCCCCAATTCAGCAATAAAAAGAAACACAAGGAAGAGTGGATCAAGAAACAAGATCCATCAATATACTGCATACAAAAAAACGTATTTAACTCAAAGGAAAATTCATAGACTAAAAATCAAAGGAGAGAAAAAAATTGTTCCATGCAACAACAGATCGGAGAAAAGCAAGAGTAACTTGCCTATATCAACTGCAGAATGGATAAGAAAGATATGGTATTTTCATATAATGGAAAGCTACTCAGCTATCAAATAGGATAACCTCAAAGCTCTTGTAGGTAAATGGATGCAACTAGTGATCACACTTATGGGCAAGATGGTTTGAACTCACACAGATGAAGCCTAGCATAAGAAACAGAAGTAGTTAGTGGGATCCAAAGAGCACAATTAAAAGTGAAAGGGGAAGAAGCACCTAGGAGAGGAAGGTGGTAACTCCTGTTAATTTCTTATTGTCTTATCTTGAACTCTTGCATTGTTTTCACAATTTTGTTAGGTTTGGTTTTGTTCTGTCTTGTTTTGTTAGATTTTACTGTGTCTAATGGTATGGACAGCTAATTTGACCATAATGGGATGTATGATGGTAATCATGGTTGGTTTCCTATTATCTTGTTTTGAAGTGCTATAATGCTTTCATTCTTCTGCTTAATTGGTTTTATTTTGTTTTGTTTTGTTTGATTTGATTATGTGTGATGGTCTGAACAGTTATTTTGAAGAAAACAAGACATTATGGCAGCCATTGTTGATTTCCTATTATCTTGTTTTGAAGTCCTATAATGCTTTTATCCTTTTGTTTTGATTGGCTTTAGTCTGTTTTCTATTATTTTATTTCATTCTGTGTGAAGGTAAGGACAGTTATTTTGAAGAAAACAAGAGACATGATGGTATCCATTGTTGATTTCCTATTGTTTTATTCTGAAGTCCTATATTCATTTAATTCTTTTATTTTGCTTGGTTTTATATTACTTTGTTTTGTTTCATTTTATTGTGTGTGAAGGTATGGACAACTATTTCAAAGAAAATGAGAGACATTATAGTAGCCATCATTGATTGCCTGTTGTCTTGTTGTGAAGTCCTGTGTTGCTTGCATTGCTCTGTTCTGATTTGCTTTGTTTCATTTTGTTTTGTGTGTTTTATTCTCTTTAAAATAAAAAAAAATTTAAAGAAAAAATAAATAAGATGCAAGATATATCATGTACAGATATGAATTCCCTGTGATGAATGTCATCACTGACAGAGTTTTGCCCTAGGATAAATTACAGGACATTATGGCAGTGGAAGGCCAAATTGGGATGTTTACCCTAAGCTCACTTCCTTCTTCCCTTATTACAACTTCCTTTTTCCTTTCTCAATGCACATGAAGAAAATTCCAACCAGCTCCTCACATGTCATCAATGCCCATCCTAAGCACCACCCTCAGTCAAAGGTTACATATACCCCTTACCCCATATTCAGGGTAGAGGAAAAACCTAGACCACTCTTGGTTACAGGCTCCTCTCTATATCCTTAGAATAAAGGCCACTTTTACTTTTATATTCTGTTCCTTTATTGCGCCAAAAAACTCTAACATTATGGTGCTGAAACCCGGAATGGCAGAGTGAGGCTCCTGGGAGTCAAGCTCCCCTGCTGACCTAGGGACTATTTCTCAGAATAATTTCTCCTTTCCGTGGAAGCTGTTCAATTTGTCGCCATCAGCCTGCATACAACATTATCTCACTTGTCACGGTGAGCCATTTTCCACCAGAGGTTTTCTGTTTCTGAGTCCAGGCCCATGCTGGATTATCCATTGCTGTCCCTGGACTAAGATAGCAGTTCTCATGTTCTGTGTTCCAGTCTGAGGCAGAGCTGTTACTCTTGTCCTCTGGGATCCCAACCATGTTTTTTGGTGATGGCCAATGAGATCAGGTTGGAACCTTCCTTATCACGCTTCCAAAATAGGTGACGACTTCTTTTGACAAGTGTGATCCTGGGCAACTTTCATGTTCCTTGCGGGGAGCTGAAGCTCTTACATCCTGAGGCAAAGTTGTTCTTTTGGCTCACTTTTAATTTGGTCATGGGGAATACTATTTCCTGTCCCCCAAAAAACTCAAACAATCATAATTTGTACCTAAAGTCTACCAACAAAATCTTTAAAAAGTGAAAAATAAAATAATGAAATATCATAATGGAAGCAAAATTACTACAAAGCTTATACAAAAATCAATAGGATACAATGAAAGCAGTGCTTGGAGGAAAATATGCAGCCTAAAATACTTGCATTGGGGCTGAGGATTTAGCTCAGTGATGTAAGCATCTGCCTTGCAAGGATGAAGTCCTGAGTTTGATCCTAGGTACACACACACACAGAAAAAAACAAACAAACAAACAAAGAAAAAAAAAAAAAATACCGGGGCTGGAGGTTTAGCTCAGCGGCATAAGTGCCTGCCTTGCAAGCAGGCAGTCGTGAGTTTGATCGCTGGTACTGATAAAAAGAAAAAAGACAAAAAAAAAAAAAAAACACTTGTAATACTTGCATTTGAAAGAAAGAAATTTTGAAAATTAATGAGCTGAACATCCAAATCAAATTTTTTAAAAAAACGACAAATGATCCTGGCTTCAATTCCCAGCACTAGGAAAAAAATCACAAATGAACAAACACAAAGAAACTAGCAAAACATTATTGCCCTGATTTAAAAAAAAAAAAAAAAGAAAGAAAGAAAGGAAAATTACAGCTACAGTTTTGCAAAAATGTAAATTCAAAAATCTTCAATAAAATACTAGCAAATCAAATTCAATAGCATAATAAAAGTATTATAGAGCTGGCCTGCATTACTTGAGTGTTCTACAGAAGACCACTGATCATCTGCCACAAGGATTGAATCTATGAACTCATGACCTCACACTTGCCAAGCAAGCACTTGAACCACTGAGCTAAATCCCTGGCCCTTACACATTTTGAAAACAGTTAACAACAACAATAAATACAATTGGCTGTCAGCTCCAGGTGTACACCATGTTATACCCTATGTCAAACTGGAATTCATAGGAGATATGAACAGAAAATGCTTTTGCTGATACCTATTCCATCATTTACTGTGTTGTCAAAGAATGAGGTCTGACTCATTCCTGATCCTGGCTGGGACCCAATAGCCAGGGACAAAATTGTCCATGAAGTTGTTCCAAACCAGTTCCATCCATGGAGCACACACTAATGTGGTGAAAACCCCTGCTGGTTGACTGGCTTGGAGGGGAGAGGCCAGCATATGCTACCTCTGCTTGCACCTCAGTGATCAACAGCAAACTGGAGAGGGCAGTAATCCCCTAGCCAGCATGCTTCAGAAGAACCATAATCAATACAGAAAGGGACTGGGACCTCCACCATACACCTGTATGGAAGAAACCAGAAACATGCAAGAGAAAGAAATAAGAAAAAGCCTCCAGCTCCTAACCCAGGGAATATGGATTCAGGAGAGGGTAAATACAGAAGAGATTGAGGGCAGAAAACATGCAATACTGGACACGACATCAGCTGACAAAAAGAAATATCTTTGTGACATTATAGATGAACTCAAAACTGAAATACTAATACAAGTAAAGCAAGATATAAGAAACTTAATACAAGAAATGCTAAGTTCCTCTCAAGAAGACACAGATGGAAGAATGGAGGAGCACAGAAAAAAGGAAAACCTTTGAGGAAGGATATTTTTAAAATCTAGAATTCATTAAACAGATTCAAAGAGATTATCTGGAAATTAAAAACTCCATTGAAAGCTGGAAAAATTGCCTGAAAGAAACTGAAGATAGATTAACAAAATTTGAAGATAGCTTTGCAATGTGTGATTGTAAAAGGAGAGACCTCTTAAAAATAACAAGGAAACAGGCAGTACAATACAAAGGCTAAGAGATGACAGGAGGATCTATAACTTAAGAATAAAAATGTGAGTGAAGAAGCAGGGGTAAACACAAAGGAAATACAAAGGCTATTCATAGAAATAATTAAGGAAAACTTCCTAAGCATAGGAAAAGAAAATGATATTCAGATGATTAGACATACAGAACTCCAGCCACCTACAACCAAAAGAAATCTACACTCAGGCGTATAATAATCAAGATCCCAGAAATTCATCACAAGAACAGAATATTAAAAGCAATCAGACAAAAAGAAACAGATCACCTATAAAGGAAAACCCATCAAAATCACGACAGACTTCTTAACACAAACCGTGAAATCAAGAAGAGCTTGAAGCAAAGTATTCCAAGCCCTGAAAGAAAATAACCTCCAACCCAGATTGGTGCAGCCTGGAAAACTGTCTCTCAAAATTAATGGAGAAACAAGATGCTTCCTTGACAGAGGAACTGGGGGAGTTCGTGACCACCAATCCAACCCTACAAAAAATACTGAAGGACATTCTAGAGAGAGAAAAAAAACACCAGAATTTCAGGAACAGTGACAGAGAGGCCTCAATGAACAGGGCAGATAGTGGAATAAAGGAGAAAAGTAGACAACCAATGGCAGAAAAATAGCATAGCAGAGATGAGACAGAGAAGCTTGACTATAATCTCTAACATAGATGGCCTTGATACACCAACAAAAAGAAACACATGCAAAATAGATCAGGAGATAGGGTCCATCAAGTTGCTCTGTATAGGAAATATAATTAACCTGAAAGAAGGTTCATGAACTGAAAATCAAATATGAGAAAACAATGCTCTATGTGACAGGGAACCAGAGAGAAATAGGGGCAGTTCCTCCAGCAGCTGCAGATAGATTGGAAGACATGACACTTCTGTTCAGTGGAGAACTACTTAGCTAAAATGAAGGAAAACCTGGAGGCTTTTGTAGGTAAAGGAATACAACTTAAGGTCAAGCCCAGGAGTAAAAAGGTTCAGAACCACTTAGGTAAATAATGGGTTGCCCCCCTAATCTAAAAACTAAAGGAGTTAGTGGGACCCAAAATATACAATGTACCCTGTGAAAATGAAAGGGAGGAATTGTCTAAAACAGGAAGGCAGAGGACATTGTTAATAGTATATCAAGATTTAAAATCCACATTATTCTCATTTCTCTGTTTAGTTTGATTATATTCTGTTCCAGTCTGTCTACTTGTACTATATTTGAAGGCACAGACAGCTATTCCAAAAATAGCAGGATATTCTATGGTAACCATCCTTAACTTCCTATTAACTTAATCTGAAGTCCTGTATAACTTATGCTGTCTTACGACTGATCTTATTTGAATCTGTTAGATTGCTGTTTTGTATTGCCTGATTTTATTTGAATCTGTTATGATTGATAGTATCAGGTCTGAGAGTCTCATAGGCAAATACTCTGTAGATGACAAGATTCACTAGGATACCCACTCTGGTATTACCTGCCTTTGAAGTCTTATTATGTCTCCAATGTTTTGTTTTTATTAATATTGTTATATACTGCTATGTTCAATTATACTATTACTGATGATATAGACAATTCTATTGAAGATAACAAGAGCCATCATAGTAACCTTTGTAGATCACCTTGTATTGTGGTTTTATATGTCTTTTTCGTTTCGTGTTTTTCTAGGAATTTGTTTTGTTGTGTCTTGTTTTGTTTTTCCCTCTAATACAGAAAGGATAGATATACATATAGAGATTTATACACACATAGAACTTTTAAACAGTTTGTGAGAATCAATTATATAATGCATGATGAAATAAACAACTGCTTTGAAGAAAAAGAGACACTAAGGTACCCAGCGCTGGTTCCATAGCGTCATGATGTGAAATCCAGCAATACTATTCTTTGTTCAGAGTGATTTAGTTTGTTTTGTTTTGTTTAATTTCAACACACATGAAAGTATGGACAGCTATTTTGAAGACAATGAGAGATCTATGACAGCCATTGTTGACTTCCTTATTGTCTGGTATTCAAGACCTAAATGCCTTCATCATCTTGTTCTGATCAGTTTTATAGTATGTTGTTTTGTATGAATTCCCTGTATGTGAAGATATGGACAACTATTTGGAAGAAGACAAGAGACAATATGATATATAATAAAGATCTCCAGTTGTCTTGCTTTGAAATCTTACATTGTTTTCTTATGTTCTGTTTTGTTGTGTTTAATTTTACCCTCTTTAAAATAAAATTTTTAAAAGTGTGGCCAGGCTTGCAGCTGAGTTTGTGTTCAGTGTGAGCAGGGGTCGGTGTTGCAGATGGGATGGATTGGAAGGCAGCTCCAGGACACTGGCTGGAGGGGGCTGAAGGCAGAGAAAGGTGCCTGGAGCCTGTGGAGCAGGCAGAAACCTTGACTGGAGCTGCTTAGGTCCCAGTGCAGTGACCCTTGAGGGCTCCTGAGCAGAGAGGTTGGGCAGGGCCTCCTGCCTGCCAGAGAGCTCCAGGGCTCAGGCTGGCTGCAGCAGCGGGGTCTGGATCTCAGCTGTCTGAGAGGAGTGCTAGAGTGTGGGAAGGGAACAGTAATGCCGTGCTTGGTGAAAGACATGGAAAACTGTAGTTCAGCATCTCTATGGGTCACTCATTGAGATACATGCAGCCAGTGTTTCTAAATATAGGACTTTATTGGGGACCCCTGGAGAAGGGGGTGCAAGAAAATAACCTCAGCTGGCCTTCAGGATGTCCTTAACCCAGTTCACAAGTGCAGTGACTCGAGAGAACACAGCAGGAATGGAGGGAGAGCAGGTATTGCTGCCCCAGGACACGATGCCTACCAGCTTCCAGGCTCCATTCTTCTGGCACACCAGGGGGCCGCCAGAGTCACCCTGCAGGGAGGGAGAGGGGCTGACTGTCAGCCTGAAAGGGTGCCACAGCCCAAGATTCCAGGGTCAGGAGAGGCAGAAATGGGGCAGAGGGATGACAAGGGTGGGCACAGTGGCTCTGTACAACTGACTTCCATCTGGATGCCATGAAGTCCTGCCCTGCCATCTACTCCCGAGGACCCTGTGCTCCCGGGGCTGCTGTGAGGACTGAACTAAATGGGAGGTCCAGCATGGACGTGGCCACAGGACCCGACTCGGGGGGCCTGCTAGTAAAGGAGGCCAGGGGAGAGCCCAGGCCTGTGTGCAGGTTCCCTGTGTCCCTCCTGATTCACCCCAACCATACCAAGCAGGGGGAGACACCACTGCCCCCAGCGCAGATCATCGTTTCTGTGATCTGGTCGCCATAGTACGTCTTGCAGTTATTGGTGCTCACGAGGGGCAGGACACCTTGCTGCAGCTTGCTGGAGTCCTCAGGTGCTGCAGGGACAGAGCCATGGGTGAGAGCCCCTCTCCCCACCTGGACCCCATCTGCTCCCTCCAAACTAGAGAGACGCCCTGCTGGGTGCCCACACAGGGGAGCAGGCAGCTGCTGAGAGCTCCTGTCTAGGGCTTCTTCACAAGCTGTCTGTGAAGTGTACCTCAGTGAGCCCTCGGTTTATTTATGCGTGGTAGGCTTTTAACTTTTTCTTTGCTCTTGGTTCCAAAATAATAATTGTATATTTTATAGATTTTTTTTCTTTCACTTATGAGATAGGGTTTTTTTTTTTTTTTTTTTTTTGTCTTTTTCCTTTTTGTCGGTACCAGGGATTGAACTCACGACTGCCTGCTTACAAGGCAGGTGCTTATGCCACTGAACTAAACCCCCAGCCCTAAGATAGGGTCTTTCTAAGCAGTTCAGGCTGACCTTGAACTCACTATGTAGGCTAGGCTGGCCTTGAACTCCCCGCAATACTCCTGCCTCTGCCTCTGTAGTGCTGGGATTACAGGCATGTGCCACCACATCAGGCTACTTCGTAGATTTTTAATTTTAAAAAACCATTTGGGTCACACATGGGGATTCCTGCTGTCCAGGAGGCTTCTAAACCCAGTGGGAGCTCCTGCTGTGGAAAGGCTGAGTGACACTCACGGGAGAACCTTGTCTGGCCCCAGCCAGTGACAACACATGGGGTCTTCGGATGGAAGTGGTCAGTAGCAAAGGGCAGGTACACGGGGGACACTCTCTCGGTGAACTGGGCAGGTGTGGCCAGCTTTATCACTGCAATGTCGTAGCTTGCTGCCTCGTTGCTGTAGCTGGGGTGTGTGAAAACCTGAGGGTGACAACCACACAAGCCCAGTGAGGTCTGGAGCAGCCGAGATTCATCGCTGAGGGACAAGCTCCTGTCCTCTGGCCTGATACCTTTTCAATCTGTAAGAACTGCACGAACTCATCAATAATGTTCAGGTTGTATACCCCAGCCACCACCACATCAGAGGTGCTAGGAACAGAGACAGGAGGGGTAAGGAACACAACAGGCCACTGACGTCCCCACCCTACCCTGGAGCTTGGAGCAGAGCCCAGGCCACCTGCTCACCTGACCTCGCAGTGGGCTGCGGTGATCACCCAATGCTTGGAGATGAGAATGCCCCCGCAGTAGTGGAAGCCTGTTACATACTGGGAAGGAAGGAGAGGAGGGTCCCAGCTGCTGCCTGAGCAGCACCCCAGCCTGCCCAACAACCTGGGGCCTCCCTCCCTGCTTGGAATCCCCATCTCACCTGCAGGGACACCTGCCAGGGCCAGGAGCCAGGGACCGCGTCCTCGCCACCGACAATCCTGGCCAGGTCACTCAGCACAGGCTGGCTGGCTGGGACCCCGCTGTCTGAGAGCAACGTGAGGGAGGGCTGGATCCAGTCTGGGCCTGACCCCCAGCATTGCAGAGCTACTGGTTCCCACCTCAGCCCACCCAGCCTGGCTCAGGATCCCCACTCCACAGCCAACTTTACCTCTGCAAGGTCCACTGGCTTCTAACCTCTGGGCTCAAGGCTCCCTCACCTGCAGCCTGCTGACCCCAGTCCTCTTCCACAGGTGCAGAGGGACTTGGCTGTCCCCACCTGGGCCTGCCCTGCCTTAGGAGAGAGCAGCTGGACCTCAGATGGCATGGGCTCGACCTCTAGGTGCCCCTCCTAGTTGTGTGGCCTTGGACCAGGGGCTCCACGGTGTCCTCAGCTGTTCAGTGGGAGCAAAACAACACTGACTCCATAGGTCAACATGCATCTGTTGGACTGGTGGGAGCAGCATATGTAACTCATTCCTGTGACCCCCATCCTGTGTCCTCCAGCCAAAACACTAGGCCGACTCACAGCACAGGGCCTGGGCAGAATTCTTCATTTCTGCGGAACCTCACCATTTCAGCATCTACTGATCGCATACTTCTTGGGTTTCTTTTTTTTTTTTTTTTGTCTTTTTCCTTTTTTATCGGTACCAGGGACCGAACTTACGACTGCATGCTTGCAAGGCAGGTGCTTATGCTGCTGAGCTAAATCCTCAGCCCCACTTCTTGGGTTTCTTAATTATGAATGAAGTAGGACTGTGATTCCACATCATAAAAGGCCACAGCGAGGAGGTGTGGAATCATCTAGGAGAAGACAGCTGTGCTGGGCAGGCCCTGGACTCGGCAGCTTCTCAGCCCTGTACTGGCCACACACTTGGCCTTTCCCTCAGAGTGTGCAGTCCTGGCCACCAGGTACCATCTCTGGGGTCTCTACCTGCCCACAAGAGTAAGGACACAACAAGGCCTTCAGGGAAGGCTGTTATTGCCACACACAAAAAGCCACAATCAACTGTTTATGAAAGGAAAAAAGAGGGAGAGAGAGACAGAGAGGTGGCCTAGTAGAGAGAGCACATTACATCTGAAGGGCATGAGCTGGATCTCCATAGCAATGTGAATAAAGCTAAATAATGCATTATGAGTATTTTTTAAAAGCACATTATAAACCAAGGTAGAGTACAATGCTATTTAAGCAAATATTTATACCTTTATGGATAGATATGTGTGTGTGTATAGTGCGTTTGTATGAGCCAGCTTAGAATGACACACAACTCAGAACAGGGAGGAGAAGGGAACAGAGCAAAGCCTTACTTGAACTACATTTCCGTTTACGTGTAAAAAAGAAATATCTCCTTGGGCCTCTGGAGGCAGCATGGGTCACCAGCAGCTCTCCTGGAGCCGCCTGAGGAGACTGCTCTTCCCTGTGCTCCCACCAACAAAGTCTGATGGAGAAACACAGCCTCAAACTGAACCGCCAGTGTTCCCATCAGGATTTGAAGGATAGGGTTTCATCAGGTTGGGCTAAGTGACTTTCCACTCAGGAAGATTACACGGGCCATCCACTGGAAGGAAGAGGCCAGGCTAACTCTTCACATATAAAATAAGAAATGTAAACTTCTTAAAAAAATACCACCCCCCCCCAAAAAAAAGAACAGAAAGAAGAGAGAAAGAAGAAAGAAAGAAAGAAAGAAAGAAAGAAAGAAAGAAAGAAAGAAAGAAAGAAAGAAAGGAAAAGTAAAGAAAAGAAAGACCTAGCTGGAGCACAGTGTCGTAACTGCAGTCTGAGGCAGGAGGATCCCTTAAGCTCAGGAATTCCAGGATGGACAGGACAACATAGTGAGATCCTGTCTCAAAAAATAAAAACAAAATCAAAATCAAAAGCAACAAAAAAGTAAATACCTGAAGCAAGTCTGCAAAAAGGTACAATCTGCTAAATCTTAACAGTATATTCCTGGGTGTCATCTAATTTTGTATATTTTTAAATATCCCTTTCCTCTGTGTGTGTGTGTGTGTGTGTGAGTGAATCTAGGGATTGGACCTACTGAGTTAGAGCCCCAGTCCTTATTGATTTTTTAAATTTTGAGAAGACAGAGCTTCACTAAGGCACATTTCCCAGGCTGGACACTGACTTACAATCCTCCTGCCTCGGCCACTCAGAGAACTCAGATTACATGTGCCTGGCACCACACATGGGCTTTCTTCCTTAATTTAATTTTTTAAAAAATCAGCAAGTGCCCAACACATAAATAAAATCCCTATCTGGACTAGCATGACCTTACCCTTGGCAAGGGGGCTACAGTCACCTCCTACGCTGCCCACAGGAGCATCTAGAGCCGCCAACCCCAGCTGAGCCAGCGTGTCTCTCCCACTCTTGCTGCAAGGAGCCAGGGCTGAGAGCCCTAAAGGACCTCTTTTTTCCTTGCAGCCTCAGGTCCCCTCAGGTGCTGGGTGAAGCCACGGAGCTCACCTCTCATTGGGGACAGAGCCCCAGGCTGTCTTCTGGGGCCTGGTTGTGCGGCTCATGATAGCTTCAGGTATCTTCCCACATTCTCCAGGCCTGATGGCTCTGGGTCCCAGCACTCACCATGTGCGGCCCCCACAAAGGCAAAGCAGGACAGAAACCAAAGGAAGGCCATGGCGCTGCTGTCAGAGAAGGTGGTATCTGCCTGATTCAGGGCCCCTTTTATGTCCTCTAGAATCCTCTAAACCATGTAAAGGCCTGAGGGGGCACCTCCTTCTTATACAAGGACTTTGCACGATAAGTGGAGGCCAAGCTCCTCTCCCATCCTGGCTGGCTCTCAGCCTGGAACTTCCCAGCTCCTGGGAAAAGGACAGCTGCCCTCTGCTCATACCACCTGCAGCCTGGGGAATGCCAAGGGCAATGTCATGCTAGTCCAGGATCCAGGGCCCTACAGAAACAGAACATGCTTCCTGGTGAGGCACAGGTCTCCACTGTCTCCTGCATCTCAGAGAGGCCTCTCAGCCCTGAGTGTCTCTGTGTCCCAGTACAGGTTGGAGGAGGTGGCTGGATTCTCAGAGTATTCCAGTGTTGGCCCAGGACCACTGAATGTCAACTATAGGGGCTCAGCAAAGAAAAGTTCAATGAACACTCATCTAAAAGCAAATCATTGCTCAGGCAATCAGAATTACCCAGCGAGTCACCTTGTTCCAGCCAACCAACCAGTTTGAATGTGGGAGGGTGAAAGTGGTACAGCATATTTGGGTTTATTACAGGCAAAGCAACCAAGCAACACTCAGAGCAGTGGAGCAAACCAAGCTATTTTAAGCTGGTGGGCCCAGAGGTACTGTGTGCTCCAAAGTCTGAGCCCCAAGCTAGTAGGCTCTTGAGATGGCTTTTTATAGCTATAATGAAACACCTGAAGCAACCAATGTAAAATTTTGGCCCATGGTTTCATTTGTTTCATCCTATGGTTGCCTGGCCCAGTTCCTTGGAGCTTGTGCTAAGGTGCAGCATCATTGTGGGGCACTGGTGGCCCAGTAGAGCTGCTCATTTCAGGGGCTGTGGGATGCACCACTGAAACCACAGGGTCTCCAACCTGCAGCTCCTCCAACCTGTGCAGAGACATGCCTTCGGTAACCTCAATTCCTTCTTGAGGTCCCTCCTCCTACAGTTTCTTTTTTTTTTTTTGTCTTTTTTCATTTTTATCGGTACAAGGGATCAAACTCACAACTCCCTGCTTGGAAGGCAGGCGCTTATGCTGCTGAGCTAAATCCCCAGCCCCCCTTCTACAGTTTCTAACACCTCTCAATATAGAGCCACAGGCTGGTGAACAATCCTTTAGCACCAAGTTCTTGGAGATATCTTTCAGATTCAAACCATAGCATGGATATCTTGACTCCGTCTTAACCTACAGGAAGGGGTCACCAGGAGCTGCAGACAGCCATTGGTCTCACTTTACTTCCTCAAGTGGCCCTTCACTGATTGGTGGCTTGAAACACAAAGAGGCTGTGTTATCATGTAGCTCCAAGCAGCTCAGCAAAACATTACTGGGTTTTGTCTTGCTCTCGTCTCCTTCTGGAGTTGGATTCCAGGTTCCTCTCATCTCCAACAAAGAATTGAATGAAATCAAAAAGTGATGATGAAGTACTGTGGCTTGTGCTAAATGTCCCCGCAAAGCCTCATGCAGTCATAGGCGGGGCTTTTCAGAGGTGGCTGGATCTCTGGAGTGTGATGCTCAGAGTAAGGGTGTGATGCTGGGATTAATGCTGTGATGCTGGGGTTAAGGGCGCCCCTCTGTCTTACTTTACTCATTGCTGAGACAAAATACCTAATATCCAAAGTTCAGGAAGGAAAGGTTTATTTAGTGCACAGTTTGTGGAGGTTTCAGTTCAGAATCAGCTGGCTCCAAGACAGAGTAGCATGGCAGAGGGGCAATAATAGTTCATGGCGGCAGAAGACGGCAAAAGCAACCAAAAAAATGGAGCAGCAGGCCTCTTTTCCTCCCAATACTGTATGCAGGTTACCCACCCTAAGGTGGGTGTAGAACTCAGCTTCATTCCTAGCACTAGACAATGAACCAATCAGATACTCTAGATATAAATGCCTCCAAAAAGCCTGTCTCATGACCCCATGGGGTTTTGAGGGGATATCTAGATATAGACCATAATATCCACCCTGATTATGGTTGGCACCAATTAATAGCCAATAGAATGTATATCCGGGACCTGGCCAAGAGCCCCAGTCTCCCAAACGAGTGTACTATGAAGACTTAAATATGAGACAAGTGGTATGATTTTACAGCTCCAGGAGGATCAAAACCTTCTAGTAATTTTCAAGACTCTGGGGGCTGAGACAAGGATTTTCTCTGGACAGCCCATGTTTATTAGGTTTTCAAACAAAGAGAAGGGATACTGAGGAAAGTGTACAAACTGAGCAGGACGTTGGGAGTCGTTTCAAAGACTTTTCCAACCAGTAAATTATTCCGGTTTAGGAGAACCGTCTTCTCTCCATGATGACATTTATGGGAGCAGTGAGACGGCAGGACTGAGACACCGGCAGCTGAAGTCTCTGTCTGCTCAATTGGGGTTGGAGCACCTAATGATTATATTCTTTCTGGGGAACTGCTACACACACAACACATCTTAAACTTTTTTTACGTCTCCTTACTCCTCCCTCCCTCCGCTCCTGTTTCTTGATCCCCTGCCCATTTGGAAAAGATCCCCCTTCCTGCTTCCTACTATATCTTTTATTTTCCTCCTTTATTTATACCTTGGATTTCTTATATAAGAGAAACCATGTGATATTAAAGCTAGCGCATCTGATTTATTTTACCTAACGTTACGGCTGAGACAGGCTAAGTTGCCCAGGCTGGGCTTGACCTTGCAGTCAGTCCTCCTGCCTCAGTTTGCTGCATCTAACCATTTGGGTCCCGAGTCTCAGAAGATGCCACAGTCTTAACAGTACGAGTCCTGGAGGGAGCCGTGTCCAGTGCCCAGCTCCATGCCGGGCAGGCCTGCTGTTCTGCATAACCTCTCTCCAGACCTCACCCCAGGGAGTGGCTAGGCAGGGATGTGAATCTGGTCCCCTGTCCCTGCCTGGGTACAACTTGCCCTGTTGCCATTTCTTGTGCTGGGTGAGTCTCTCAGTTTATCAATGATTCACACGTTTCTGGCTGTGCTCTGGAGACTCAATCCCTTGTGAGCCCAGTCTCCAAATTCTCTGCATTTTAGAAGGAGCAGAAATCTTGTGAAGGTAACTTTCAGAATAGGAGAGAGAGGGAGGTCAGTTGCATACTACATGTGTTTTACCACGACTTAATTACTAATTGGGGGTGGGGGCTGCTTTTAGACATAGTCTCACTATGTAGTTCAGACTGACCCTGACCTCACTATGTAACCCAGGTTGCTTTGAACTCATAACAATACTCTTGCCTCAGCCTTCCAAGTGCAGGGATAATAGGCATGTGCCACCAGCAGAGCAAATTAAAGTTTTTTAAAAATCAAAACAAAATCTGTACCTGAGAAGGGCCGAGAACAGAAATTGCTCCTGGAAATGCACGAACTGCCAAAGGGCAAGGGACCTGCCCAGGGAGACAAATATTTTCTTTCTCTCTGGGCAGGTCCCGGTTTCAAGATGACCTGTACTGTTGAAAGGCCATGAGTAGGTCCAGAGGCCCAACTCTAGGGTTCTGCTGTGAACGGGCAGCTGGGCCCTGCAAGTCACTCTGTTCCAGTCCAAGTGATGGCCACAGAGCATGCTGGAGTCTTCTCTGAGCCTCCCTGGACTCTCTCAAGGCCATGGCAGTCAGCTCCCCAAACTGCTCCCTGCTTGACCTCACCGCCCAGGGGTTTCTCAACACCAAACAGCAAACAAATTCCATGTCCCCAGACCATGAGGGACAAGGCTGGGCTCAGAAGGAAGATGTGGAGAACAGCCCTGGGTCAAGGCCCTCGTTCAGCCTCACCTCTGCCCTTGGTCCTGGGCTCAGCTGCGGGCCACAGCTGCTGCCATCCCAGGTGCCTGCCCTCCCGTGGCTGCAGCTCCATGGGCTGCCTCTGGCTCCCCTGGGGCTGGGCCCTGATGGGCACTGCTGTTGGAAGGCACCTGGTGGGCAGAGGCAGGAAGGTTGCTCCTTTTGCTCCCGGTTCGGCCGAGCACAGTCACCGTCCCCTCTGAGCCAACATCTCCACAATAGTGACCTGGGAAGGACGGCACCCGGCCACATTCTCCTGCTCAGGTACAGAAGCCACCACAGAATTTGGAACCACCACTCCATTCTTGAGCCCCAAACCTAGCAGGGCTGAGGCTCCAGGAGAGGAGGCAGACACGCCTAGCTGTGCTGAGGCCTTGCACCCTGTGCAAGGGACAGGGAGGCCAAGTCTAGGGACAGGAAATCCTCTGAACAGTCAGCAATGACCTTGCAGGCAGCGGTGTCTTGGTACCCATTTCCACTCCTGCTCAATGAGCACATACTACATGCCAGGAACAGAACAAGCGCCTCCCCTGCTCATCTGTCCCTTGTCCTTATACCCACCCAAGAAGGCAACAACTGTGGGAGGACCATTTTCTGGATGAGGAAACTGAGTCTCTGAGCTCAGTGGCTGAGCCAGCCCAGCAGGGGGACCTGGGATCCAGGGTCACAGTCAAAGAGCCTGGTCTCCCTGCTGCCACCTCCTTCCATTTGTCCATGCTGAGGGGACAAGAGAGCGAGTCCTCTGCATCCCTGTGCCCAGCACATGTCACACTGAAGACTCCAGAGCTGGGCAGGAAGCAGGACCAACCTCTCAGAGGAGGGGGCAGGGGAGCTGTTCTGGGTGGGGGTGGGAGATGGCTGGGGAGAAGAGGTGGTACCTGGGGGCCCTGAAGTCAACCTTGGCTTCCACCCCTCCCTGCCTAGGATGTGGCGTCCCTGCTATTCACCCATGCTGAGTGGCCTGGCCTGGATCTTCAGTGGTGAGGACACTGTCCCTGGCTCCTGACCCTGGCAGGTACCCCTGAAGGTGACATGGGGACCTTAGGGTGCTGCCCAGGTAGCAACTGTGACCTTCTCCTCCTTCCTCTTCAGGACAAAACTAGCCACAGCTTCTTTTGGGGCACCCTCATCACCCCAGATGTTCATGGCCACCCACTGTAGGGTCAGGTGAGCAGTGGCCCAGGCTCTGCTTCCAGCTCAAGGGGGTTAAGGGGGTGGGAGGGTAGTGACCCCGTCCTGTCCCCAATGCCTCCTGTCTCTGGGCTGGGACATCCAACATGGTGGTGGCTGCTCAGTTTGACCAGGGCTTAGATGAGGAGGCCATGAAGGTCCTGAAGGTCACAAGGTACCAGGCCTGGGGACAAGAGTTTGGGGACAGAAATTTGACCTCAGGAGATGCACAGACCTGGCCTCTCCTGAGGCCTCACTGGACTTGTGTTGTCACCCTCAGGTTTTGGACAACCCCGATTCCACCCCGTTCACCATCTCCAGTGACATCACCCTGCTGAAGCTGGCCATGCCTTTCTGCTTCTCAGACAGCGTGGAAGAGGACTTTGCATGGGGATGCTGTGGCCACTATGGGCTGGGGTAGCACCAAACACACTTGAGATGTGGTAGGAGGTGGGCACTGGCAGGCTGGGCTCTGTGGACACTGACTCCTCACCCAGCTCTGCCAGACACCAGCACCCCCTCCTGACAGGCTGCAAGAGGTGGCTGCGCCCCTGGTGTCCACACACACTGCAGGAAGTTCTGGGCCAGCCTGGCCACTGATGTGACCATCTGCACGAGGGCCAGTGGCATTTCCTCCTGCTCTGTGGGGCCTCCTGGGCTCTGCCCACTCCCTCTTCTTGCCCATCATGGGCTCCTTTAGGCAACAGCCCAGGTCAGATCTTGTGCAAGGAGAGAGGAGCAAAGGTGCTGAATAGTCCACTCTTCTGCCAGGACCCGCCTGCCCAGTAGTCAGGGAGACAGGGCTCCTGGGGGATCACTGCCGGCTCAGCAGAGGGCACAGGGAGGGGACTCCATGCATGGCTCCCCATGTGGAGGGCACCGCCTGGAGCTGTGCAATGCGTGGCCTGGGCTGGGACACTGTGAAAGCCCTTCTTCTCTCACGGTGGCCTCATGATCAGGCCCACCTGGACTTCTTCCTTTAGTCACCTCAGCTATTATGGGCTCAACGTGGGGTGGCCCAGACTTCCAGGGGCAAAATCATCCAAGGAAGTGAAGACTTTCATATCCCTGGTGCCTGGCCCTGGCTGGGCTGGGCACCATGAGCAGAGGCCTGGAGGAGGCGGTCTGTGCTGTCCATCAGAGCCCCTCCTGTCCCACAGTATGATTTTGGAGGCCACCTGAGTGGCTGAAAGGACAAAGCATGGAACCTGGAGGGTTTTGCCAGCTACACTTGCTCCCCCTCTAGCTGCCAGGTACACCCACATCATTACCTTCCTGCCTTGGGTGCAGCAGATCCTGGTGGCCCACTGAGCCCAGACTACACTGGGCTCAATAGCCCTGGGCCTGCTCGCCGCAAAGCCTCAGTAAGCCCAAGGTGCACGCTGCCTGTTTAGGGCATCTAAGACCTCACTGTGCTCCTGAACTCAGCCTTCACCAGGCTGGCTGGGGTCAGGCAGGCCAGTGATGGGGGCCACTGTGGTCTACCCAGTGTGGGCAATAAGCAAGGGACAGCAGAGTTTTAGTGAGGGCCTAGGCTGACTGATCCCCACATTCCACCTTGGAGATGGCAGTCACTCCGCCTGTCACCCCACTCAAGAGCCCTGCTGCAGGGATCAGGCATGGCTGGGGCCCCGCAGAGTCCACGGCTGTGAGTTAAGGGTGACAGCAGACACTCAGGGTGGGGCACTTGGGAGTGAAGTACGCTGCACAGAGGCCCTCTGGGGTGCGCACTCTTCTGGCAGCAGCTTTGTGAGCAGGTTGGGCCACCAGGGGCCCCCAGGTACAAATGCCAGAGAGGGGATCAGGGCCAGCGGTGCAGGCCTGTGCCACAGTGGGGCCCCAGTTCCTCCTGGTGGCCTCTGCTCATACCTGCCAACCCCCTGGACACCTCCAGCTGCCCCATCCTTTGTGCCAAATGCAAGCAGACACCCCAGGTCCCTTCTCATGTCTTGGTTCCAAGCATCCACTCAACCACACACCCTTAAGCCAGGGCAGGAGGGATCACCAAGCTCCCTCACCTTCCAAGTCCTCCTGACCTGGCTGGTTCTGCCCAGTCAGTCCCCGCATTCTGTCCTCCTCCTTGTGCTGACTGCCACACCTCCTGGTGTGAGCAGCCAAGTGTTTGTGTCTCCAAGTGTCCAGGTCCACTCCTGATACAGACTCAGGTCATGAGCACGAGGCCCTCAGGAGCAGGATAGCTCAGAACTTGCCACCGGACTCAGAGCTCAGAGGGGTGTAGACAACCCTGGGTGCTCAGCTGGTTGGAGCTTGCACAGTGGAGTGGCCAGCCCAGATGTCCTGAATCTCAGGCTCCTCTAGAAAGTCACTCAAGGGTGACTGCTGGCCCAAGTGTGTGAGGGCCCTCCCTGCAGAGATCCGAGATGTTGGGGTGTCCAGAGTTCCTCAGTGACCCCTCAGGATACCCTTGGTTGACTGGCTGCCTATTCTTGCACCCCAAGATGCAGGGTCCCCACCATCCCTCCCATGGTGGGCACAGGGTTGATGTTATCCCTGGCTCCTGACTCTGGAGATTGTCCCTACATGGAAAATGGGGACCCTGGGCATGTGGGGGGGGGCACTCTGGGCCGTCAGAAGAGTGGGGTGCTGCCTGAGTAGGTGTTTTGCCCTGCCCTTCCCCTCCCAGCCTCAGCCTCCACTTCTGGGGACTCCCTTGTTGGTGAGGACTTCAATCACCAGGTGAGGTGTCCCAGGGGTCAGCCCCTGAGCCGTCACCTCCCAACTGCTGTGGCCAGAAGGCCAAAGACGGGAGTCTGAGAAACTGCAGGTGGGGCCAAGCCACCCTCACACCCCAGCCACAGGCAGCATGAAGAGACCACTTCCTTGGTCCCTCGGGCCACCCAGCCCAGAGCTGGGGGACCCTGAGCAGCCCTGTGCCTTCACTGCAGACCTAGCAACGAGACCAAGTGGGAGCGGGAAGCCGAGCTCACCCACTCGGCAGGCTGCCCAGGAACCTGCTGAGGCGACAGCTGTGAACCAGCTGCAGGGCGAGGCGGTGGGAGGGTAACCTCAGTGCTGAGGCGGCTCGTGGGCACCACAGGGTGCACACCCCACAGATGAGGGTGTGCAGTGTCCAGCTGGCTCCTCCGTCTCCCAAACCCTTGAGCAGCTCACATCTTCCTTCTCAGCCAAATACTCCATCCCCTCCACCCTTCTGCAGCTGCTTCTGGTTACAGAACAAGTCGCTCGGGCAGGAGCACAGCTCGGTGGCAGAGCAGGGCCTGAGGTGGGCACAGGCCACGGGTTTCAGCCCCGTAGCACAGACAATAAACTTCTGCACACTGTTGAGAGGCATGAAAATCTAAAAAAATTGAATACCATGTCAAGTATGGTGGCACCTGCCTATAATTCCAGCCCTCAGGAGGGGCTGAAGCAGGAGGACTGCACGTCCAAGCCCAGCCTGGACAGCTTGGTGACTTAGAGCGGCCCTGTCTCAGGATAAAAAGTTCTTAAAAGGGCCAAGAACGTAGCTCAGTGTGAAGGCTGTGTTAGTCCCCAGAGCCATGAAAGAAGAGAAAAATACTGAACACTACTGCATGTCACCTGTAGTTTTGTGTGGCTCCTCTGTCCCTTTTTTGCCACCAAGCTGCCCCCCACCCCACACCTCTGAGTTCTCCACTCAGAGGCCCTGCTGAGCCCCCACTCTGGTCCTGCCTGGCTTTCAAGCACTCGCTGGGGACCAGCCTGCTGTTTACCTTGACACCTCCCACTGACACAGGCCACAGCACCTGCTGCCTGTTTGTCCCTATCCCCACACACCTGGCCCTCTCAGAGCCACAACGGGCTGGGCCAACACTTGGTCACTCTGAGTGTTCCTATGTGGCCCTGGTTCCCTGGCAGGGGAGGGAGGCACACCCTTGGCACTCTGGATGTTGCTTTCCCTGTGTCCCTATCAGAAGGCAGTGCCTGGGGAGCAAGCACTGTTCCCCCTCCCCACTCACAGTAGCTGCAGGACCAGGCCCCAATGCAGGGCAGAGCAGGGCTGAGCAGCTGGGTGGGAAGCTGAGGCCCCTGCCTGCTCTGGCATGGGACAGCAGGTGAGTCCACAGATGCACGTAAGGGCCCAGAAGCCGTTTCCTTGGTAGTTGTGGAGAGATGGAAGATAATACTTGTAGTCCCAAGACCCCGACAAGCTGCAGCAGGTGCCTTTGCCTCATGTCTACTGCCAACTCCAAAAAGTACTGGGGCAGCAGGGCCATCAAGTCACACAATGATCTGTGCCAGAACCAACGGCATCTCCTGCCTGGTACAGCCAGGTTACATCAAGTGGAACACAGGGGCCACACCCAGCATCCTGGGCTCTCCCTTGCCCTCCTCTACAGAGGACCCCACTGGTACTAGCAGGCACCCCAAGAGGTCCTCTGGCCAAGCCCGTGCTGTGCTGCACACAGAACTGTCCACCATATCCCAAGGATCCTGGGTGCCAGCCCATGGGAGAGGGGAAGGCCAGGCTCAGACACAGGAAGCCACCTGCACAGGGTCCTCGAGTAGACAGCAAGGCACCCACATGGAAGGTGTTCGGGCAGAGCCACTGTGCCCACCTTTGTCATCCCTCTGCCTCCTCCCCGTCTCTGCCGACCTGAGGCCCTGGATCCCTTTTAGGCTGACAGTCAGGTCCTCTGCCTCCTGTAGCGTGACTCTGGCAGCTCCCTAGTGTATCAGAGGGATGGAGCTGGGTTCCTGGAAGGCATCGTGTCCTGGGGTAGCACCACCTGCTGCACCTCCACTTCTACTGTGTTTGTGCCACAGGAAAATCTAAAGAGACACTGAGAGAGCTCCTTTCCTATTTTCTTAGCTGTGCTGACAATGGAATCCAGGGATGACAATGGAATCCTGCCGCTGGGTTACATTCCCAGTTTTCTCTTTGAGACAGGGTTTCCCTGCATTGCTGGGCTGGCTTCCACTGTGCACTCCTCCTGCCTCGGCTTCCTGAGTAGCTGGGTATACAAGCTTGAACCACTGCACCCATTTTCACTTCCATCCACATGGTGAAGCTGAACAAGCTGAGGCCCCACAGCAGGAGTGGCGCTCAGCGCTGGCAGGTGGGCCAGCCCTCCCCTCCTCTGCTTGGGGAAACTGCATTCCAAGTTCATACAGAATGACTGTGATGGGCACCAGCAGCAGTGGCACCACGGTAGCCAGGCACAGCCCACAGCCCTCGCCTGGGCCACAGGCTGCTGCAGGATAAGCAGGGAGCAAACACCGGCCTGCCCTGGCCACCAGTCTCACACTAGAAGGCCGGGTCCGCTGCAGTACAAGGGACGCCTGGGGCCCAGCAACCCCAGCAGGTTCCCCGTGGGCAGTGCTGGGCTGAGGCTTCTCCTGCCCAGGGGCCTCAACTCAGGTACTGGGCCCAGCAGGGCTTGTCCTCCTCCCAGGGCTGCTCCAGGCCCAGTGTCCCCCAGCAGCATGGTCTCCATGGGACCCAGGGACCAGGAGGCTGTCACTGCGCAGCTGTACCTATGCAGAGGCTTGGGGGCAGGGCCCCAGCCCCATCTCCTTCCCCTCCCTGGCGAGGCCCCGCCTTCCCTCCTAAATCCCCTCAATGGAGATTCCCAGCAGCCTCACCTCCACGCAGGCCCTCAGCTGCTTTCCATTTTTAAGGTTTTATTAAATGTTGACTATTAGTCAAGTGATTGGAAAATCAATAATGAAAAATAGTTTCGGGTTTTTCTCCTGCTGTGGAGAAGGAACTTGTGTCACCACTGCCCCTGGCCTGTCACAGGGAAAGGAAGCCCTGCAGACTGGGGCCACACACCCCAGCCCCTCCTGGGACTGCAGCGGCTCTCAGGAGTCTCAGTCGCTCCCCAGCTTCCCTGGCTCCTCGAGGGGGCCCTGTCCTGCCCTGCTCTGTCATAAATATGTACAGACCCTGGACAGCCCAGGCTGCCTGTCCCCAAGCCTGTGGGGCACCGACTCTCAGACCGACAGGCAAGTGGCCAGCAGCTTCAGGCGGCCGCCAGCTGGCCCAGGACGCGGCGAAACTGCTGGGTGCTGTGGCCCAGCTCCTTGACCCTGTCCACCATGTCCTGTGCAGCGGAAGGTGACGGGTACTGCAGGGCAGCAGCCTTGGTGGTGGCCACGATGCCACGAAGGAGGTCGCACAGCAGGTTGCTGTAGTGGGTCACCTGGCTGCGCACGTCAGCAGCCTTGGCCTGCCGTGACAGCGTGTCCCCAATGAACACCAGCTTGTGGGCGCTGAGGATGACGAACTTGCTGTGCGCCACGAAGATCTTGGGGGGTTGGTTGGTGGCCACGGCAGTGAAAAAAGCGTCCACAGCATCGGTCAGTGTGGTCAGGTTGGCCTCACACTGTTCCAGGTAGAAGAGCAGCAGCTGCCGATCTGAGGGCCCCAGGGCACCCGGCCGGCCTGGTGCCAGGGGCTGGGCTGGTGTCCAGTTGGCCAGGTCATGGTCTATGGGCCGAGACACCTCCTGCTCCAGCCGCTCAAACTGCTTCAGCTGGGGCAGTGGGGAAAGCAGGAGTTGGGTTAGACTTGGGAACAAGAGGCTTGGTCAGAATGCATGGACACACCATCTATAAAAGCGAAGCTGGGAACAAACTACCATCTGCAAACACGATGTCAGTGTTTCTATTCCTTAAAGCAATGCAGATTCCCACAGGTGTGCTACAGCACGTCTGTAATCCCAGCACTCTGGGAGGCTGAGACAGAAGGATCTCAAATTCCAGCCCAGCTTGAGAGATTCAATAACCCCCCCCCAAAAAAAAATCCAGATGTGGTAGTGCAGATCTGTAATCCCAGCACTTGGCAGGCTGAGACAGGAAGATTGCTGTGAGTTCAAGGCCAGGGTAACCTACACTGAACAAAAATCAAACAACAAAACAAAAGACCCTCCTATTCCTTTTATACCCCAGGAAATGGTTCAAAATATGAAGAAAATTATGTCTGTAGATTAACACAGCAGTGTCATTTATAATAAGGAAAAATGGGAACCACATAAACACTTAACAACAGAGACTATGCGGCCTTCGGAAGGAATTTATGCAGGATGCTCAATGCCAGCAAAAGACTCGAGGAGTGCAGCAGATGGGGTACACAGTCTCTTCTCTCTGACAGGCTCATGGAGGAGGGGTGCAAAGCGGCCCCAGCCCTGGCAACAGCCTCTGGTCTATTTTATTCAGCTGTCTTTACACTGTCCTTTGCTCAGTACGATGTCTACAGTCACCCAGACCATAACTTTATATATTTAATGTGGGACAGGGTACTAGGGATGCTGGGCAAGACCTGAGCTATACATCCAGCCCTTTTTATGCCTGGTTTTGAGAAAGGTTCTTACTGAGTTCCCCAGGTCAGCCTCAGATCTGCAATCCTCCTGCCTGAGCCTCACCTAACAATGACTTCATTTATTTTATGCAGTGCTGGGGGTTGAGGCTCCAGCTTCAAGCACACCAGGCAAGCACTCCACCCCAGGGCTACCTCCTTGTCTTCTAGTAACTTTACACTATGCGGGGCACAGCGGCACCCCATTCCCCTGGGGTTCCAGCTACTCGAGGGGCTGGGATGGGGGATCACCTGATCCCGGGAATTCAAGGCATCCTGGGCAACCCTTGTGTCAAAACGAAACACATAAGGGATCAGACGAGCTGGTGCCAGTTGGGGGCTGGGCAGTGACTGTGTGGGGCAGAGTCCCCAAGGCCTTACCTGCTGCAGCTCCAGCTGGCCCTTCCCTTGCCGCATGATGTTACCCTTCTCCAGCAGCTCCTTCTGCGTCTTCTCAAATTCTTCCTTTCCCTGCAGGGGAGAAAACACAGGGCTGAGCGGCCTCTCTGGGCCAGAGACCCGCAAGGGCCCAGTCACCACCAGGTGGCACTGCACACATGCACATAGGCCAAAGGTGGGGGTGTGTATGTGATCTGTATGTGTCCTGACCATGTATGTGTGCATGCGTTCCTGTGTCTCCATTTGCCCCCATGTGTCCGAAGAAAAGCAGCCCATGCAGGCTGCCTCCCAGGAAGGCTCAGGCACAGGAGGGCACCCAGGCATGCATGACCTGTGTGGCAGTGACCACGGCCACCCTTCCTAACCCAGCTCCCATGCCAGGATGCAAATCCAAACCTTCCCGTTGGCCCACAGGGCCTGGTCACCAGACCCTGACCACTGGTGTCTCCCTGTCCTGCCACAGGATACTGGCACCCCACAGTCTGGTCACCAAGGTCTCTACCCAGCTGGCCCTCCACCAGGTCCTGCTCTACTTCGCCCTGTCTCAAAGTGCTTCTGGCTGGGCTTCCGTTCTTCAGCCTCTGACACTCCCAGCAGAACACAGAAGCCCAACCCTTCAGGTGCTCGGGAGCCACCCCCAGTCAATTGTGCAGACCACCTGTGACTACTCCCAGAGCCGACTTCCTCTAAGGTCAAGAGCCCCATGTGCATATGCATGTGTGGCGGGCCAGGGTCTCCATCAGAGTGGCAGGGGCAGGCGAGGGACTCAGGCAGGGTGGGCACCCACCTGCAGGTGGACGTAGTCATAGTCCTCCATCCAGCCCCCCTCGCTGTTCTCATACTGCCCGTCTGGAGAGTCCTGGGAAGTGAACTTGGGTGGGGAGGGCAGGGGCCGTGACTGAATGCTGCTGGCCTTGTCAGTGGGGTTGGGGTGCAAGGCGCCACCCCCCTCAGGCCCGGGAGCAGGGGCCTTGGTCCGTCTGAAGAGCAGCGAGGCGTTGCCATGCAAGAAGGAGGCCAGCTGCTTGGCGTCCTCGGGCACGGCCCGTGAGCAGGCCACCAGGTGATCCAGGTCTTCCAGGGTGAAGCCCAGGCCTCCCCGGCTGCTGTCAAGGACCTGACCATGTGTCACCAGGGTCTGGTACACTTCCTCCATCTTCTGCAGCTGCCGGCTAAGCTTGGCATGCAGGGTGCGGTCAGAAGTGTGGGTAGCATTGCCCACAGCACTGCGGGCGAACTCCAGTAGCTCATGGACAGCACTTTGGACAGCGGTTACTGCAGCCTGCAGGTCCTGTACTGGTGGCTCCTGCAGCTCGGGGGTGCCGCGCCAACCACCAGCCCCGCCAGCACTGCCCACCAGGTCCAGAAGGTGGGCCACAGTGGCACTCACACCCTGCTGCAGCCGCGCCAAGGCCTCCACAGCCACCTCCAGCTCTAGGGGCTCCCGGCCCGGCACGCCCACCTCCAGGGACGACACTGACTGACTGCTGCGTGTGCTGCCCGTGCTGGACGCGGACAGGCGCTTGCCGTTGGCTGCAGCCTCAAGCTCCACAGGAGGGGGCACGGAATACACCCCATCGTCAGCCACGCTGTCAGCCAGCTCAGGAGGAAGTGCTCGCTCACGGGGCACATCGTACAGGCTGCCAGGGCTGGGCCGCCGCAAGCCAGGGGGCACATCGTAGAGGTCGGGGGCAGGGGGTGGCACATCATACACGTCCTCAGCTGGCGGGGAGTCCGGAGGGGGCGCGGCAAGGATCAGTGGGTGGCGGGCCGGATCAAAGGGCTTGACCTTGGCAAAGGATGGAGGCACATCATAGGTCTCCTCCCGCTGCACAGGGCCGTCAGGGACATCCTTGCTCACCGATGGAGGTACATCATACACCTGGAGACCAAGCAGTGGTCAAGACTGTCACTCACCCACCCAACCAAGGAACCCGGGGGCAGGACCCAGCCACACACAGACCCAGCCCTGTCCCTCAGTCACACTGGCCAGGATGAAAGCCCAGCTCTGAGGCCAGGTGAGGCCACTCCTCCACACCTGTCTGCATCTCTGGAAGATGGGGGGCTCCCATCTTGGGATCACACCGCAAACTTCGGGAGAGGATGATATAGTTACCACACTGCCACTGCTGCCACCACCACCGCCACCACTCACTGCCACTGCCACCCCGGAGGACTCTCCTCTGTAGCGGGTACTTAGCTGAGCTCTGCATGTTAGATTTGGGATGCCGTATAATCACTGGCTCCCTGTTCACTCACAAGTGTCCCAGCTTGAAGACTAATTTCATGGTCACGCTGCTGGTGTTGTTTTAAGGACTTGCTAGGGTAGCCTCACAACGGGCCATTTTCCACACCTGTCCCCGAGCAAGTGCGGGGCAGAGCAGGCATCTGCAGACATCATGCCACTCCACCACAGGTACTCGGCCACCCCAGGAAGCCTGAGGGGCTCTAAGTTCAGATACTGCTCACCGCATGATGACTGGATGGCAGCAGGCCCTTTTCCACGCTGGGGGGCACGTCATACACGTCCAGCAGTGGGTCTCGGCCGTTTGGACCCTTGACAGCCATTGGTGGGGTGTCATATACCTGAGGGCAGAAAAAACAGTGCAGTCACACCAGTGCCCAGGACCACCTAGGCTGAAGGGGAAAGGCCACCCTACTCTCTCCCTGCCCCAGCCCCAACACCTACCTCTTGGCCATACTGGTTGGGAAGCAGCCCCCGCACAGGGGGGACATCATAGATGTCCTGGGGCCCCGGGGCCAGCAGGTGGCGTGGGATGTCATACTCGTCTTGCTCTGGCTGGGAGGCCTCATATACGTAGCCCTGGCCCACTCGGGTAGGCACCACCACCTGGGGGCAGACAGCCGACTTTACAGTGGCCCTGAGGGAGCCGCCTTGTGACATGGGCAAGACTTACAGGTCTCCTCTCCTGTGTTCACTGATCTCAGGTGAAAGGCAGCACTCAGGCTCTAACTTATGAGACCCCAGGATGGCTTTACAGCTGTCTGCCCACAGGCCAGGAAAGCTCAAGCCTCCCCAAGCTCTGCAGAGGAGGCACAAGTGGGCTGTGGAGGTATTCGGGCAGGTGGAGGGGCTGACCCCTGGCTCCAGAGAGCACTGCTGGTGGGCAAGAGCTTAGCCCTAGCTGGGGTCCTGGCCCTGCAGACACCTCCCAGCTGCCCGTCCATGGGAAGTCCTGCTCAGCAGAGGATTCTCTGACCACAGGGCCTCCTGGGCCCAGAGGTGGCCTAAAGAAATCCTTGACAGACAGGGCCTGGGTCTCCAAGAAGCAGCAAGCAGCACCCGCTGCGACCACAGCAGATATTGGGGTGCTCAGGGCCAGCGCTTGGGCAGATGGACAGGATGGGTTTGGAAGGTCACGGCTATAGCCAGAGAAGTCACAATTAGAACCAAGACCCCTGCCCACATGCGCCTAGAGAGGTCCGGGCCACTTCGGAGGGTGAAGTCTCGGTGGGCACCGTGTTAGAGGCCAGCCCCTTCCTCCCAGGTGCAGGGACCCAGGAGGAAACAAGGCTTCCCAGGTGAGGAGAGCAAGCACTGTGACCCTGGCCCAGGCTCCATAGCAGCAAGCTGCAGCAGTGAAGCCTGGGCCTGAGCCCTGGGCCCTGGGATGCTTCGACACCCCAAGAACAGTCGTCCCTCACAGACCAGCACCCAACTGGGTGGGCTGGGTGGCCCCCTCCCTGCAGCACTCTCTGGCCAGGCTCAGCCAGCCTCCCCCGGGACTCCCTGCTCAGCTCTCGACAGAGAAAGGCCTTTTGTTCCCTATCAAAGGGGACGTCTGGGACAGGGTTGACTCAGGCCCTCCCCACACACCCTCCCTTAGGCTCGATGCCCACAGAGTCCTGTCCAGGCCTCCAGTGAGCATGCGCCAGGCACCCCACGCATGAGCAGGCCAGGCAGCCCACGTCTGGCAGCAGCTCTGGGCAGCACAAGTGAGTGAGGCACTGACACCCAGGCAGCTGGGCTCTGGGGCCGCCTGTGGCGGGAGATGGGGCAGGCTGTGTGACTGACTCGGGCCCCAGTGCCGGGGTGCAGCTCAGCGCCTCACTAGACTCATCTCCCTCTTCAGGCCCCAGACTTGAGTCTCTTCCAGAGCTATTTTTAGTGCTGGAACCTGCCAACAGTGGGGCAGGCGGGAGCCAGAGCTGCAGGGACGTGGCAGGTTGGCCGAGCCTAGAGGCAAGGCCTGGGGCTTCTTTTATACCCTGGCCTCGGGAGGGGCCCAGCCCTGAGAGGCAGGTGGTACACCCGTGCTGGGTGGTGGGTCCATAGAAGAGCAAGGGCTCCCCCTCCCACAGCCCTGTCAGCTGCCCACTCACCCTCACACACAGGGCCAGGGCATGGGCCAGAGGGCTCTGGAGGCCGAACCCCAGGCCCAGGGACCAGGGCCTTTGAGCTCCTATGGCCAAGAGCCAGGTGATAGTAAGCAGTCACCGTAGCCAGCCAGTTTTCTGTTAGAAAAACAGCCAGCTGCCAAACAAGGAAAAGCCAGCAGGGAAAAGCTCATTAGGGAAATGAACTCCCCAGAGGGCTGCTGGGCCCTGCTAATTACAGGCCACTGTGCTCTGCACCTGAGGCCCCATTACCAGGACCTGGAGACCCTGGGGGAGTGGGGAACAGAGCCTCAGACAAAAGGTGGAGGCCCACAGCCTGACACATGTGCGTGCGCATACACAAAAATCCCTCCTGTTCATCCAGCACAGGACACACACAGAGGCGGAGAGCCCAGCAGGGCAGGAGAGCGCTGCTGTCCCACCCCAAGTACTGAAGGTGCTGGCTGTTCAGCCCCAGGCAGGCATGAGATCTCCAGAGCAGCCCTGGCCTTTCAGGGACCAAGGTAGCAGTCAACCAGCAGGGGCCAGACAGAGGACAAGGACAAGGGAGTTCTCTCCAGTGCACCCTGTCCTGGGGCCCTGCCACCTCCCACAGCTCAGCTGCTGCTTCCTTTTCCTACAGGTGACTTGGGCCCATGCCAGGCTGTGGTGCACCCAGTCCATCCCCCAGCAGCGCAGGAGGGCTGTGGGGTCAGGCAGTCTGCCACCCATCTCCACAGAGCAGGACACACCTTGGGGCAAGTTCTCACAACACTGAGGCACAGCCCACGCCTTCCCGATCCAGAGCCTCCAGCCCAAGGAGGACCCAGGGCGCAGGCAGGAGCCCTGGAGGAAAGGAGACTTCCCAGCTGAGGAGAGCAAGCACAGGTGGGTGTACCTGATCTTGTTCTGTGCTGGCGCTGGTCCAGGGTGCACCCCAGCACAGGATTTCCCCTCTGGGGCCCCACCTGCACATGAAGAGCCTCCATCCCCCTGCTCCTGGTGCCCACACCCAGTCTCTGCAAAGCATCCTGGTGTCCCACGGTGGCCCTGGCCTTGCTCTCCCTCGCCACCCACCAGATGACACTGCTCCAGGGGTCCATGCCCTCCTAGCTCCAGCTTTGTCACTTGTCCCACCTACCTACTGACCATGACCCAAGAGTCTGAACTCAGTTTCCCATACATCCAGTGGGGAGGCCCTGAGGCATTTGAAGGCAGGACCCTGAAATGCAGGCACAAAGGTGTACCCCAGATGTTCACTGCCATGCTCTTGGAATAAAAACACCAGCAGAGACCACCTAGTGCCCACCTTCAGGGGAGGCACAGACAGCCAAAGGAGGGCAGCCATTCTAAACAGGGTTAGGAAGAAATTTTAGTAATCAGAAACATACTTTTGGTATCTAGTGTTGGATCTGTAACTTTAAAATGCAAAAGTATGTGTACAAATAGAGCATATACTTAATAAAATATGCCAAAATCTCCCCAAGATTATCCCTTGATTAGGGACATCTCTAGACCTTTTCACCCATTATGCGTTTTTTATGGCAAACAAGCACTGCTTTCATGATCATAAAATACAAGCAAATGCAATCAAGGCTGCCTTGGCCAGGAGGGGTAAGGCTAGTGGGGGAGGGCTAGTGGGTCAGGAATGCAGTTCCCCTTCCTGGGCCACCAGCCATGCTGGCCCGTGAAGCAGTCTGAGGGGCTCCCACTGCCTGCCCCTGCCTCCCATGGTGCTGTGGCGTGCAGACAGTGTATGGGTGTGTGTGTGCATGCACACATTTGTGCTTGTGTGTCGTCTGTGCACACATGGAAGACATGGACCATGAACTGTCTCAGAGCAGACTTCTGCTACTGGCCTGTCCAGCCATAAGGCTGAAAGAGCAGGTAGGGTGGGAAGGAGGAGCAAGCCTTGGTGGCGCATGCCTGTAATCTCAGCACTCGGAGAGGCTGAAGGAGGAGGTTTGCCACAAGTTCAAGGCCAGCCTGCGCTACATAGCAAGACCCTGTCCCAAAAAGGAAAGGAAGGGGAAGGGGAAGCAGAAGGGAAAAGAAAAAGGAAAGGCTAGATATGATGACACTCAGGAGGCTGAGGCAGGAGGATCACCTCAAGTTCAAGGCCAGGCTAGATTAGATAGTGAGTTCAAGGCCAGCCTGCACTATACAGCAAAACCCTGTCTCAAAAAAACCAACCGAACAAAAAGAGTCACTGTGGACATCACTAAGCAGCCACTCCTACCAGGCCTCCAGGGGACCTGCCTGGCTGTGGTGTCCCTGAAGCAGGTGACTGGCGTGGGGGCCCCGGGTTTACTTGGTGACTGCACCGGAGGAGGCAGGCATGAAGGAGACAGGGAGAGCAGAGTGGAGCTAGCAGAGCAACCACGTCCTCAGGTCTGAGGGACACCTCCTCTGCTTCTGACCCCAGGGAACTCCACTCCCCAGCACTGGAGCTGCTTCTCACACAGGAGTGTCAAGTTTCTCCTGACTCAGCCCGAAGCTTCCCTCCAGTGTGACCTCCAACGCAGGCACATGGCCCTGGGCAGGGGGTGCCACACTCACAGCTGGCCCGGAGGGCTGTCCCACTAGCAGAGAAGGGCTGCTCCGTGGAGCCAGGGACACCCAGATGTGCCTGGGCCTCAACCACAAACCTTGAGCCCTGTGCTTCCCTCTCCTTTGTCAGGCCCAGACAGTCCCTGGGACCAGCAATGTTGAGGGTGTCCCCAGAAGCGCCCCAAACTTTCCTCTTCCTCAGGAGTCCCCATTAGACAGACGTGAAACTCGTAGCCCTCTGGCAAGATTCCTCTGGCTGGACTCCACGCAGTGAGGTGGAGCCGGCTCCAGTCTGGCCAAGAGGAGGAGGGAAGCAGCACATACACCCCGAGATGGCCCTGGAGACGCCGCAGCCCCCATGGGCCTTTGTTCTCTTCCTGCTGCCAGAAAACGGATGTGACGGCTGCAGCAGGACATGATTTATGCCTGTGCCACTCATGATATGCTCTTCTGATGACACACTGCCCTCCACAGCTGATTCTCTCACTCCCCCCAACCTCACCCCCTCCTGTTCCCTGGGCTCCTTGCCGCAGTCTGGACCCCTTCATTCTCTGCCGCACACTCTGCTGGGTCAGAGTTTTACCTAGACGTGCACCCTGCACCAAGGATGCCATGAACCTCTCCAGCGGCCCCTCCAGTGTGTTCCCAGCCCTTTACCCTGACTTCCCCTGCCTAGCTGTGCCTGCTCACTAGGAATATGAGACATTTCTCCACGCCTGCCGGGTGACACAGGCACACCCTGCATCCTCCTACTCAGGCTAGCCTGTGGAAGGCCCCCTCACTTCCAAGAAAACTCAATGTGCCCTCATCTGCACCCACTCACACAGATGAATGAATGGTCCCCAAAAGCCTCCCATCCTGACCTCGCACCAAATGTGCAGCCACTGCTGTAGTGCGGAAACCCAGGGTGGTCAGGCCCACAGCGGACTTACCTTTGCTGGCGGCTTTGTCCCCTCCCAAGTACGCGTGTCCATCGATGGGGGGACCTGGTAGATGTCATGACCTGCGCCGGCAGAAGGTGGCACCTGGTAGATATCCTGGGCAGGACTTCCAGGTCCAGGGGGCACCTGGTAAAGGTCTGTGGCTGGGCTGGGAAATGGGTGATGGGGCGTCTGCTTTGAGAACGTGGACGTCTGCTTGGCTGGAGGCGACTGGAACTGCGGGCTCGACCCTGGGGCCTGGTAGAGGCCCTGCTGAGCCTTGCTGGGAGTGGGAATCAGGTAGACACTGTCAGAAGGAGGCTGGTACGCAGCAGGGAGCATAGGCGAGTACTGAGAAGCTGGGGGCACAGTGGCATGCAGGCCCGGTGGCAGGCTGGGCTGGGGCTGGGGCTGGGGCTGGGGCTGGGCTGCGGTGGCAGGTGGGCCAGGCCCAGGCCCTGCTGGCTTCTTGTCGTACATGCCCACCAGGATCTTGAGGCGGTTCCCAGGAACAATGCCCTGGCGCCCGTGCAGTGAGCAGAGCCACCAGCCATCCAGGCCCTGAGTGTCCCGCTCCAGCACCGTCATGATGTCACCCTTGCGGAAGGAGAGCTCATCCGGGGACTCTGCCACATTGTCGTACAGGGCTTTGGCCAGCACATTCTAGGGAAAAAGGACAGAGGCATGAGTGAGGGCAGGAGGATGCACTCGGGGTTGACCGCCCAGGTCCCACCCCTCTGAGATCAGGGTGGCACCTGGCTTCAGCTCTGGAAATGGAACTCGGAGAGCTCTGGTGAGACAGCAGGGCTTTTGACCCCACCAACCCCCAGTAGAAAGGCCCACGTGACTTCTGTCTTTCAGCTGGAAGGGAACCCTCTCAAAATCCTTTTGACCACAGCAACTACCATCAACACCAACAGCTCGCAAGGTGCTCTTCAAAACCACTCCAGGGTCAACCTGCTGCCTGCACAGTGAGAGCAGCAGTAATAATATGTTGTGAGGAACAGGGAACGATTACCTGAGGAGATTCACAACACCTGACAAAAATGAAAGCTTCTTTAGATCAAAACACAAGAAAATATCCTTAAGTCTATCTCCCCCAAGCCAATGGTTAACAGAGAAACTTTAAACATCTTCCCTTAAGAGAAGATGAGAAGAAAACAGATGGTCGCTCCCCACTCCGGCCCAAGCCAAGTGCCCTGCTGCCCTGGTCAGCGCAAGCTGCCAAGACAAAGCAGGCAAGGGACGTGTGCGGACACTGCACAGGGACAGAACGGCCAGCTGCAGACCTCGGGATCATCTATGTAAAAGTCCCAAAACCAGAAGAATTGACAAGAAATGTCACAGCCAAGACAACACATAACAACAACAGCTAGAAGCTGGCTGGGAACTCATCAAGTAACAACTGCATGAGACCACAACAGAGAAAGATTTAAATTCTGTCAAAGCAGTAGAGGGGAAATCTGAATAAGGGGGAGAAATGCATGGGTTCTGACAAATACTGTAGGATGACAAATACTGTAAAAACTGCTTTCCTCATTCAGCAATCCCCCTTACCCATGGTTTCACTTTCTGTGGTTTCAGTTAGTTACCCATGGTCAACCGCAGTCCAAAAAACACTGAACAGAAAATTCCAGAAATAATTCACAAGCTTTACATTGTGCACTCTTCTGCGGAGCCTGATGAAATGTCGTGCCACTCCGCAGCACCCTGGCCTGAGGTGTGAGTCATCACTCTGTCCAGTGTGTCCACCGTTACCAAGTCCAGTGCAAAAGTACAGCAGGGCTTGTGTTCAAAGCACAAGGGGAGTGATGCTGGTGATTCAGAGATGCCAAGCAGAAGCTGCCAAGTGCTTTCTTTCGAAGGCAAAGGTGAAAGCACAAGACTCTTTAAGAGACCACAGCCATGTAACTATGATGATCTATTTTATCACTGTATACCTATACAGGACAAAACATGATACAGTATACACTGGGTTCAATATTTCTTGAGACTTCAGGCATCCACTGAGGGTCTTGAAATGTATCTTTCCCAGTAGGGCATGGTGGTCCATGCCTGCAATCCCAGCACTCAGGAGGGTAAAGAAGGAGGATCTCCATGAGTTTGAGGCCAGCCTGAACTACACAGTGAGAGCTTGCCGAGAGAGAGAAAGAGAGAGAGAGAGAGAGAGAGAGACAGAGAGAGACAGAGAGAGACAGAGAGAGACAGAGAGAGAGAAAAGGTACCTCTCCCAATGATAAGACGGTAAATTCATCATAATAAAAACGCCAGCAAGTTTTTTGGTTTTTCTTTTCCTTTTTTCAGGAATCTAAATGAAGGAAAAATGAGTAATGAGTAAGAAGTAACTTCATGAGTAAGAAGTCAATTCTAAAAATGAAAAGTCCAAGATGCCCCTTCCCAGCTATGGGCACAGCACATGCAGGGACCCCGAAGCAATGGAGAAAGATGGAGACCACACTACAGGCCATACGGGGAAGCTCCCTCACTGTATGAAGAAGGCTCCATATGGACACTTAGCTCACAATAAAAACAGAGGCAATTAAAAACCTAAATGCAAAAGGTCTACCTCCAGGGTGCATAAAATTTGGAGGAGATTCCTGCAATCAACATGAACACTAGCAGAAAACACGGCACGTTCCCCAGGGGAATGGGATGGGACGGCTACTAAGGTTGACTGGAACTCCAGCCAGCAGAGACACAGCCCAAGGTCCCTCAGGGAGCTGCATGTGGTCATCAGGTGCCCTGGTATTCTGGCAGTGGTGGCAGGAGCATTACAGGCCTCACTGACCTCAGCAGTACCCAGTGCCAGGGTACTGCCCCCTCACTACACTGGGCCACCTGGTTCTTCTTCTTTTTTTTTCTTTTGGTACCGGAGATCAAACTCACAACCTAGCACTTTTGAGGCAGGTGCTTATGCTGCTGAGCTAAATCCCCAGAGGTTCTCAGAACAAGAAACAGACCAACAGCCCAGCGCCCCTCTCGTCATGCTATAAACATCTACAAAACAACACCATGTCAAAGACACCACCTAGGGACAGACCCAGACACGCCACTTGAAAGCCAACATGGTGCTTCCAAGACGGCAAAGCGGTAAGATGAGCATCGGAAATACCCACGAAAGACGGGGTAAAATGAAAACGGATGGCCAAGGAAGGGCACCTCCCCTTCAGGGGAGTTCAACCTCACAACCACTCACAGCGGGCACTGCTGTGGTCCCGAGACAGTGGGCAGATTGCCCTGGAGTAGGGAGATGCACTCCCTGCAGCCCAGCAATACAGTCTGGGCAGTGGCTTAGAAGGGCTGTGTGGCCAGAGGCAGGACACAGGAAAACCATAGCATCGACAGACAGGCAGTGGGCAGTGCTGAGGACACCGAGTTCAGTGGGGCTGAGTTTAGTGGCACTTGCTTATAATTGCTGCTATTTGGGAGGTTGAGGCAGGAGGACTGCAAGGTTGAGGTCACTCTGGGTAACTCAGTGAGACCTTGTCTTAAAAAAAAAAATAGGGGCTGGGGATTTAGCTTAGCAGCATAAGGGCCTGCCTTGCAAGCAGGCAGTCGTGAGTTCGATCCCTGGTACCGATAAAAAGGAAAAAAAAAAAAAATACAGAGCCGGGGTACGGTGGTGCATGCCTGTAATTGGGAGCCTAAAGTAGGAGGCTACACGTTCAAGGCCATCTTGGGCTACATAGTGAGTTGAAGGCCAGCCTAAACTACAGAATAAAACACTGTCTCAAAAACAAAACAACAAAACAAAGGGCCAGTGACTGGTGACACAGCTCAGCACTAGTGTACATCTAGCACACAGGTATTGGGTTCAATGTCCTGTACTGGGGCGTGGAGAGTGCACCACTGTCTCCCAGCACCATGGGTGTGTTCCTGCCACTGTCCCCTTTGCCTAGGTGCCAGGCTTAAGCTGGACTCACACAGCACAGAGGGCAGGAGTGAGGGAAGGACTAGACAGGACAGGGCCAGGGCTTCTGTGGCTGAACTAGGACAGAAGAAATCAGACCACATCCAGCCGGGCCCCAGAGACCCCACTGGCCAGGGCATTCAGGGAGGCCAGAAGGCTCCCTATGGAGTCCTTCCCAGCCTGGCCTCAGCTCTGGGCTGTCCTGAAAAGCCCTCCTGAGCCTCCTGGGGCTGAAGACGTATAGCCAGGTCTAGAGCTTGACTCGGAAATGGGCCTGAGCTCTGTTCACCCACGAATGTGTGACCTTCCCCTTGGGGGTCAGGAAAAAGATCAAACAGGAGCTGGAGTTTCATGAGGCACCAAGGGCAAACTCCCAACAGGAGCCAGAGGTGGCAGCTGAGGACCTGACAGAGGGTAGAAGTGGCCCCTCCAAGTCAGAATGGGTGCCCTTCTTCCTCCACACCTGAAGTTGGGGCTGCAAAGTGACCACGCTGAGCATACAGAAGAGGGCAACAATACTCCAGGGAAACCTGGGCAGGCGGCAATACTCCAGGGCCCAGGCCAAGCCGTTCCTTGCTCCAGGAGAAACTGGCTAGGAGCTCATTTCTCCAGAGCAACTCAGAGTCTTCAGCCCCAGAAAGTGCCACAGTGTTTCTTTCTTTCTTTCTTTCTTTTTTTTTCCTGGTGTTTTTGAGACAGAGTTTTGCTATACAGTGTTGGCCTTCAACTCAAAGTGATCCTCCTGCCTCAGCTTCCCAAGTGCTGGGATCGTAGGCATTCACAAACCACACCTGGTTGCTCTAGGCCTTACTTACTCACCTATCTGTCAAGAGGGCACTGCTGAGCGCAGAGGCCTCAGAACCCTGGCAGTATCACAAAAGGATTAAAAATACTCTGAAGCATAAATTATGTCTTAATAAAACATCACTGGGAATTTGAAATTGGACAGAGGATCAGAATACCATTGATAATGTTCAAGACAACAGGGAAATAGTTTCTCTTCTTGTTTTGTAGAATATTTCAATTTTTATTTAATGAGCATTTCTTATTCTGGGGTTGAAAAAAATAGATACTCTAAAAAAGAAAACAGTGGACAACCTCCTAGGTTTCAAGGCAGGATGGACAGAGGCAGCCGCTATCTGGAGGCCAGAGCAGGAGCAGGCCAGGGCAGGGACTGCCCTACAACCCACCAGGCCTCAAGGCCCCCATGCCCAAGCTGTCAGCAAGAAAAGCAAATTTCCCAAATATGGTCTGCAGCTTGCCTCTGGGAATCACATCCCATCAGGGGGCGGGACACCCGGCCTACTCCCCCCCCACTCCCGTCACTGTGACCCCAGAACACAGAGCCGCCTGGCCTGGTCCCCCAGCCCCTGCCCTGGTGACCACAGGAAGTGCCAGCAGAGTGAGTCAGAGGAAAATTCCCCTCCAGCCAAGTCAGAGGGGGTGGGGCACAAGCAGAGGGGACTGCCGCTTGGCCTGTCCAGGCCCCTCACCTTGGAGAAGAGCAGCCTGGAGGAGGCAGACAGAGAGGCACAGGCTGGGAGGGAGCAAAGGCAGGGAGGCCAGAGGGCTCTCCTGAGGGTCCAGCAAAAAAGGAGGGAAGAGGACCGTGTGCCCCAGGTGAGCTCCTGGGGTGGCCCCAGCCCCTGCTCGCCTACAGCATGAACTCAATGAGGCAGCCCAGAGCCATAGCAACTGTACAGTCTGGAGCAGCTAGAGCCAGGCTGGGAAGTGCCTCACGGCTGGCCACGTGGCACAGGGTGCCTGGCACCAGAGGCTCCTCTGCCTGCGTCAGCTGCAGCGCTCTGGGCCAGAACTCACAGAGCAGCCTCGCCCCTGCCTAGCCCAAGTCCTGGGTGTCTGACCTACCACCTGCTACAGCTGGCCACGTACCCACCCTTTCAACCTGGCTGCCTCCCCAGCTGGTCTTCAAGGCCATGTGGCTTCTTTATTCTCCCTCAACTCACTAAGCAGCAGCTAAGCCCAAAGCACTCTCTCCCACTTCGGGGTGACCTTGTGTTAGGCCCTTTCCCTCGGAACACCCAGGGCCTCTCTGCTAAGATCGAAGCTCCAGCTTCAAAACTGTGATTTTTGTTTGTTTGGGGGTGCTAGGGATAGCACCCAATGCCCCATGCAATCTAGGCAAGTGCCCTACCCCTGAGGTTCACCTCCACCCCCAACTCCCATGGTTGTTCCTTAACAAAAGATTTGCAACTTGCCTAGCTCCTGATCTTGTCCAAGCTCCTAAAGACATTGCAGGCCTAGATCAACAAGGCCATCAGTGGGGGCTTAGCCTGCATCAGAACAGAAAAATGTCAAACAACAATGCACTACAGTTGGGGACTGGAGCTTGAGGCCCTGAGTTCTACTCCCTGCACAGCTTAAGAAAAAGAAAACATAGAAGAGAAGAGAAGAGGAAAAAGCCATGATGAGAGAGAAAGATACCAAAAATAACACGCGCCAAGACCTTGTATATGTGTTTGTACATTTGTACAAACACACAGCCAAAGATGGCCTCTCCAAGGAAGCTACAGGTGACTCATGGCAAGGAAGGTCATCGAGACAGAGCAAAAGCATGAGCCAAGATGCCAGCAGCACCTGGGCAGGGAATGATCAGTGGATGTGTGGATGCCTCACAAGATGTCTCTAAACAACAGCTTCCTATGGGCAACTAAGCCCAGAAGGCGCAACGCTGGCCACGCATTTCTGTTCTGGTCACACTCCCAGCTCCCTAATCTTTTCCCCTCAAACTCTAAAAGGAAGATCACAGGGACCTTGTGTCCTGATCCAGAGTGGAGTAGAACCCCGCCTACTAAGCCCTCCCCAGCGTCCCTTACTGTTGGGCCACACAAATACTTCCACAGCAAGCTCACAGGGGCACAGAGGACCTCAGAGGGGTGCAGTAAGGGCTGCACTAGTGCCAGCCCTGCACATCCAAGGCACCACGCAGGCTGCTGCACTGCTTCCTGACTCATCCATCTCTGGCCACCTCACTCCGGCTGTCCCCAAGCTCAATCACTGCCCTCCTCCAGAAGGGCTCCCACGCTCTTTTCTCAGCTCCCAGTACTCACTAACATGCCTTGTTGCTGCCTAATTTACACCCCCAAACCCAGTATGAGAAGGATATCCTATTCAGTGGAATCCTAGGTGCACACATGTGCACGCACACGCACACCCACCAGGCCTGACACAGCACATGCCACAGAAGGTGCCTGCTGAGCAGGTGAGGCTGAGGAGAACCCAGCCCAATGCCAGCACTCCCCAGCCAGGTCCACTCCCAAACAACACCCTGGCTATCACACATCAAAGCCAACTGGGCTGTTCCACGGGTCCTGCCTATGCCTGAGAATGGCCCCCACTGTGCCCCTGGGCCCCAGAAGCAGAGTAGCAGGAGAACTGCATCCACCTGATGGGCATCCAAGATTCCTGCCGGGCTCTGCCAGCTTTTCTGGGAATCCTGAAGTGCTGTGGGAGTCCCCGAGCTCTGACTCTGGGGAAGGGTGAAGCTGGTGCCTGGGAATGCTGAGGGGAGGAGACACTGCAAGGCTTCCTCTTGGGGGATCCTTCAGGCAGGACTAGCCTAGCCAACTGTGGAGGACACTACAACACTGCTGGCCAAAGGACGCACTGACAAGCAGGCCTGCAAGCATCCCCCAGCAGACATGCCCTTAGCACCCACAGCCAGCCCAACATGGGAGCCAGGGGAGTAGGCAAGTGACACAATCGGTTCCTAATGACAAGAAAAACAGTGCATTTACCCCAGGCCACAGACAGAGCTCTTTTACCCACAGTGACCATTTCATTTAACATTCAAAATAACAAAAGAATCCATCCACCTTCACATTACAGGTGGGGAAACTGAGGATTAGAACAAAGAATGGACTTGCCCAGGGTCACAGAGCCAGGAGGCAGCAGAAATAGATCTGGGGCTGTGAGACAAAGTAGAACAGGGGGATTCCTGGGATAATGCTTAGGTTCACAGACCCGGGAATGGAAAAGTTCACAAGCCTTGCCCACCCTGCCTTGTCTCCACCTCTAAAACACACACACACACACACACAAAACCCCATTTACAGCAGGCACTAGGAAACACTGGCTCCCTTCATATCCAGAATCACTGCAAATGTGGGCCAAGTTTATTTCTGGGATATTTTGTTTGCTTGTCCCAAAGAGCCCCCAGCGGCCAAGGGATACATGCCCAACAAGTGTGCTTAACTGGCAGTTGCACCCGCAACCTCTCCTCACCCCTGCCAGGATACCCACAAACAGCCACAGACTCACTAGGCGGGGTACTGACCATCCCACCTCTCCCTGCCCTGGGCTCCAACAGGTCTCTGAGGGGCAGCATCTCTTCCCTTCCCTGCCCCAATGCCTAAGGTGATGTTCTGGGTCGAGCCAGCAGCATCTTCCCCTAACATTCTCAAGGACAACTGAGTAGACAGGGTCCCAGCTCAAGTTCCTGATGCTCGGCTGGCAGGAAGCAAGAGTGTGGAAGCCCCACACCTGGACCCATTCCAAGAGGAGCACAACTTCTGCCCTGTCTACCTTGAAAGTGTTTGAAACCTCAGGACAAAACAGGCAGTTTGTGGGTCCTGAGACCCATGCCCAACACTTGGCAGCCAGAGGAAAAGTCTGTAGAATGAATGAACAGCTACCTGTGAGGTGTCGTATGCCAGAGGTTCCCCAGAACAAGTGCAGTCCAGTGCTTGACTCTGTCCAGGGCCAGCCAGGGACTGAAAATGTGTCCCAGCCTGACTCCTACCAAGCTGTCCTTGGGGGGCTGAATGGAGGAGAGGTGGCATGAGAGTCCCCCCCAACCTGCTGTAAGGCATGGCATCTGCAACCCAAAATGTGCTAGAGGGTAGAGGTGACCACTGTCATCCTACCCTGGCCTGGGGCCCTGAAATCAAGGACTGTGGATTCTCTTCAGTGAATCCTGGCTCTGCTTCACTCTTTTTTTTTTTTTTTTTTTTTTTGGTCTTTTTACTTTTTATCGGTACTGGGGATCAAACTCACGACTGCCTGCTTGCAAGGCAGGCGCTTATGCCACTGAGCTAAATCCCCAGCCCCCTCCAGTTCACTTCTGTGATTTAGTGTCTCAGTGGCAAGCTTAGCATGAAGCTGATCTTTACTTCAGGAACAACACCAAGCCCAAAACAGTTACAAAACTCCATCCCCTGGTTTGTCATCATGGCATCCCCAGGGCATGGGGCCACAAGCAGAAGGGATAGCAGGGACTTTGTTATGTATAAAGTCTGGGTTTCTTTGTGTTTACATCTAAAGCCCCCTGCAGCTCCCCACTGTCCAGTCCGAAGCAGTAGCTTTCGGCAGCCCTAAACCTAGCCCCATTCGCCTGAGGAAGAACAGACACATGATGTGACAAAAGGTTCTCCAGCTCAAAAAGTGTACCAACCTCAGGTTTCCAAACTGCACTGTGGGGATGCGGCTCCACCCTTCCATCATCTGAACTCTTCCCACCCAGACCCTGTCCCTTTGTCCCAGCTCTCACCTAGACGAGGGAGTTCCAGCAGCAGGACAAAGGTAGAACCAGAGCTCTCCACTGTGCCCAGAGGACTGTAAAGGTGATCCCCCCACTCCCCGGCTCAACAAAGCCTTCCCAGGACACCTCCCAGGGGGCTCATCTCCCTCTCCTGAGTGGCTCTGGCTGCCCCAGTGGGCTGTGGGCTCTTGGGGTGGATGGGTCGGGTCTTCAGGCCCAGGAGAAAAGGGCAAAGGGAAGAACAATGGATGCCAGGACACAATTACCAAGACAGCCTAGGAGTCAGACCATGGTGGCCCTAGTAAAGCTCGGCAACTCGGCAAGGACCAGCGCTCCCCGACCCCAGGTAGGGAGGGGGCAAATGTGGTGTAGCACTAGATTCTCCCTGAGAGGTGACTGTCCCTTTCTGCAGTTCAGTGTCCCCATCTGTACCACTCTGGCACAGCGGCAGAGACTGCCGCCTTTCCTGTGCAGACAAGATGCTGAATAGCACTGGCCTTACTTCCATCCCTCCGCTAGACCTAGTGAGACAGTGCAGTCCTCAGTAATCACTCCCACTCAGCACAAGGCCAGAGGTTCCAGTTCTCCTCCTTCTGACCAAAGGTGACTTTCCCAGCAGAACACGGAACTGCCCTGCCCTGACTCTACCCAGCTCCTGCTGGGCTCCTTCCTCACCCACGTCAAGTGGGAGATAGAGACCAGTGCCAGGAGGGTGTGCCAGCATCTCCTCCCCCACAGGCTCCACCTTGCCTGGGCCAATCCCTCAGGCACCCACACCTGCTCTTCTACCCCGCCAGCCTACACTTCCACACCCAGCTCTCCTATGGGGAAGAAAGGGGGCTCCCAGCCCTGGATAACGGGAAACCTTCACCAAGCTGGAAGAGGCAAAGACGAGATGACCCACAGTCACTCTGTAAAGGTGACCAAAGCTGTGCAAACCATGAGTACGTCCCATCCTAGACTTTTCCTCATTGCAAGGTGCCAAGAAACTTACCCAAGGGCAGTCAAGACCCTTGTAGGGAAACTTGCAAATGGGAAAGTGAACTGCTGTCTCCATCTGGGATCCTCAACTCCAAATACCTCCAGGCCCTGTATCTGGCTCCCCGCTCACCACCCTCAACACTTGGGAAACCGACCCGTTCAAAGTGGCTTGGTCTTGGATCGCACCTGACATCTAAGCCGCGGAAGTCAAAGTGGACACCCCTCCTTGGGCGGACGGGCCGGGGCTCCCCAATACAAGTCCCATGGCTCCTACATCTACACAACACAGCCGGACGCTGGCTGCGACTGACGCAGGGCGTCCCGTGGCCCCTTCGCGGAGATCCGGCTCCAGAGCGGTCTGGGCCCGGGCAGCCCGGCCAGGCGCTCCGCCCCCGCGCCCGGAATCCATCGCCCGCGGCCGGTGAATCATTAACGCACCGCAGCTAGCGCGGCGGCCCCGCCGACTTCCCACCCGCCCCCCCCCGAGTCTGGGGGCGACGCGCGGCGGCCCCCACGAGAGGCCGGGGGGACCTCGCCCCGCCGGTGCGCCTCCCGACCCCGCGCTCCGCGCTCCGCGCTGCCGAGGAAACTGAGGCTCGGAGACGGGGCCAAGGTCACCCAGCGGGCGGCGGGGAGGGCCGAGAGCCACTGCCGGCGACTTCCCGGGCCTGGAGCGCTCGCGGGCCGCTGCCCCCGACCCCGCGCCCGGCAGCGAAGGCCCCCGCTCGCCCCGTGCCCCAGCGAGCGAAGCCGGCTCCGACCGCGCGCCGCGCTCACCAGGTAGTTCATGGTGCCCCGGCGACCCGCGACCTGCAGAGCCTGCCACGCGCACTCGGGGCCCCGGGCGCGCCCCAGCTGCCGCGGCGCGAACGCGGGTCCCGCAGCCTCCGCCGCCGCCTGGGTCGTCCAGAGCCGGTCCCGCCTCGCTCCGCCCGCCGCCGGCGCCGCGGTCCGGCCGGCCCAGCCCGGCTCCCGGCATGCCCGGCCGCGCGCGCCCATTGGTCGCCGCGGCTCCGCATGTAAATGAGCCGCCGGCCGAGGGGCGCGCGGGCGGGGCCGGAGAGCGCGGACACGAGCCCGGCCGGACAGCCCCGCCGCGGGGCTCCGGCGGTGCCTTTTCCTCCGCAACGCTCCCGCCGCCACCGCGGGCCAGAACGCGTTCCTCCAGCGTCTACGCAAACGCCTCCACCTCTGGGAAGCCCGTCGGGATCTCTTTCTCCGGCTCTGCAGCCCTCGCCGCGTCCCCTCCAGACTCCGCCTCAGGTTGACTTTGCCTTTCCCACCCGCCGACCCCTGGCCATTCCACGCAAGTCCATCGGGCCATCCGACTGAGACTGGAAGCCAGAGTTAGGGGAGAGGCGTGCCCCAGCCTGCAGAAAAAGAATGACAAGCAAGGTGTTACTGCACAGGCGAGGATACCAAGAAATAGAGACAGTGGGAGGCTGTGCTCTCGCCAGGCTGCGCCTCCTCACCCGCTCCATTCCTCAGGCCTTCGGGGACTCCAGCCCATCTCCCTAAGTCCCAGGGGAGCAAATCGAGCGCTTATCCATTCCTGGCCCAAATGCACCCGGGGACCACAGGACAAGGATCCCAGGAATTATAGAGTTGACACTATCCGCCCTTCCAGCCTCGCTGCAGCCTCCCTTGCCCTGCTTCTATGACAGTTCCACCCCAGGAGACCTGGCAACCCCATTCCTGAGTCAGTGTTGTCCAGCACCCTCCCAAAACCTGCTCCAACTTGCCTGTTTCAAAAATATGGGTGTGCATGTGCATATGCATGTGTGAATGGGGAGAAGGAAATATCACTGCAGGGACGCTGGAGAGCCTTGGTTGTCTGCAGTCTACCCCCACCTTGCATGTTGCAGGTCAGACTGCGTCACTGTGCACAGCAAAAGCAGGTGTCACAGTTCCTGAGCACAGTCCAGGGAAGCACAGTGGTCTAAGGCGTGGAACCTGCTCTAGACCACACAGGACCAATCGGAGTTCCCTGGGCTGCTCCCAGTACCAGGGGAGCTGGGGGGGAGGGGGGGCATAGTAGACTTGGCTTCACCCAGCAGCAGAGAATTTGCAGGCATTTCAGGCAGGAGCCTGAGGATCTTCCACTGCCCCTCCACCGACAAGCACCTACACACTGGGCAGATGTTCAAGGCCTGTGACCTCTCTGCGCTTCTCTCCCATCTGTAAATTGCAGGGGCTGGCCTGGGGCAGGCCAAGTCAGGCTGCTCACAGGTCTTGGGGGAGTTCATTAAATGATTCCTGGCCCTACCACTTCTGAAAAGCCTGTCACCCACCATCACCTCCTTTCATTCTCCCCAGCTCTGGCTTGGGAACTGCAGGTCAGAACTCACAGCACTGTTAAGTAGGTAAGGAGCACTGACCCAGAGTCCTAGAAAGAAATAGGACAACTGGCCAACATGCTTCACACACACAAACCCAGTAACACCATTTTCCCACAAGGAAAGGAGGCAGCTCTCAAAAACATGCCTGGCACACCCTCTCTTGCTAGTCTCCACGTGCTGCCACCAATGCCTCAGCCTGGAGCAGTGGCCGGAGAGCGGGCCTGGACCACACACCAGCATCTGTCTGCCAGTGGCAGGTGCTGAGGAGTCCTCGGGTGATCCTTAGGGCTCTATTCCCGAAGGGAGGGGCAGGGACCAGGGGCTCTAGGCTGTAGGTCTCTGGGGGATGGAAAGGGACTTGAAAGGCCTGGCCCTCAAAGGAGCTGGCCCCTGCTCCATCCTAGCTGGCCAAGGGTGGGCCATACAGAGAAGAGGTGGCTGACTGGGACCTCATGAATGGGAGACCCTCATCTCTCAGGAGCTGGGTTAATGGGGCATTGGGGGTGGGGCTGCTGGTGTGGATGAGGCAAGTGGGGGAAGGGAAGTAGGCTCAGGCATTTCAAAAATTTGCTCCTTTCCACTTAAACACCCCCCCCCAAGCCTGTGCCTCCCAGAATGGCATTTCCGGTTTGAAAGGAGGCCCCAGGATGTGTTTGGGGGAGGGGCACCCACTAAGTTGGCTCTGGCTGGGGTACTGGGGCCAGGACCTCACACTACCCTGTTGGGTCTCTCAGGCCCTGCGGCTGCCAAGGAGTACTGACAGGAGGCAGCCCTGTGCGCCAGACCCACCCAGAAGGGACAGAGCTGGCAGCCAGGGGAGGGCAACGGGACTGCGGGGCCACCATGACAGCTCTGCAGCATGGCACTGGTGAGGGTTACAGTAGGGACATGGCACTCCAAGGGTACCTGGGGCTTTAAGCCAAAGTCACATTCTGAGACTCAACCCACCCACTCCACCTCAACAAACAAAGCTGCCCTCCCCACAGGGCCAGCACCACTCCCACCCCCACTGCTGGCTGGGTGGGACCTCAGAGGTGGTGGACAGACTGGCCAGGCTGAAGGAATCTGTGGCTGCCCCAGGAACGGGTTGTGGAGCCATGCACATGTGTGGCCATGTAGGGGACCAGCAGCAAGGATCAGGGCCCCAGCAACAAAGCTGGCAGAAGGCTCTGCTGGAGAAGCACAGAAGCACAGCCAGGCGCCGCTCTCCCGGACAGCTGTCAGTCATCCCAGGAGTGCCTCTCACCAGATGTGTGGAGATGTCGCAACCTGTAGGGCCTGAATTAGTTACCCGTGCAGGAACATGTGGGCCTAGCACATGGGGACACTGACTCTCACTGCCCACAGTGGACTCCAGTGGGAGAGATGCCTAGGGTAGGGCTTATGCCATCTGGGCTTTCTGAGGTCTCAGCTTTGGTACAGATCCACTGCACAAAAGAACCACTCCTTGCTTGGTGCCTAAAAATGCCCAGGGCAGCATGTATGCAAGCAAAAATGGAGAGAAGCATAAGTCAACGGTCAACTCCAAGGGACTCTTAGACAAACCAGGACCTCAAGGGAAAACAGGCCATGAAAAGAGCGACTTGCAAGGACCAAAAAATGTAGGACAATGCTTATGACTGAGCAAAATGCAGACCTAAAACAACCTGCATGGTTCGACAACACACAACCCTGCCTCTCCCAAGGCTTGGGCTTGCCTGCAGCACAAGGTGGTGTGCTGGATGTTCCCTGACAGGCAGCTCTGGAAGCGGAAGCAGGAAAGGATTTCCTGAAGCCGGAGGTGAGTGCTGCCAAGCCCCAGGGAAGGAAGAAACCAAGTCACTGGAGGGCCAGGGAGTTGTCACTTTTCCCTGGGCTAGTGACTCTCTGGGTGAGGGAAAGGGTATACAGACTCTTGTGGATAGCCCAAAAAAGAAGCAGGCCCAGATTTTAGTCCTTGCTGCGCCCTGGGCACCGGGAAGGAACTCAGTGCACTGGCCAGCCCACACCCATGATCCCTACTGAGTGACCTTGGCTTGTCCCCACAAATGCACAGGTGGCCCCAGACAGAGCAGTGTGCCCACGTAGGGCGGGTATTGGAGCTGTCAGCCTCAAGAGCTTTCCTACCCCCCCTGCTCTCCAAGGCTGGAGTGACTGATAGGCAGGCCATCGTCACTACTGCGGTGATTCTGTGTGAAATTGGGCACATACCCTGGGCCAATCATCCTTCAGCATCTCTCAGGCCAGTTGCCACAGAGCTGGATGCAGAGGGAGAAAACCAAGGTGTGGGGTACCACGAAGAAGGACCAAGTGAAGGGACACAGCCCAGGGGTGGGAGCCGCCAGGTATACACTGACCCAGGCCTCCCTGCACCCCACACCCAGGCCTCAGCCCAGTAAATCCAGCATGTACCCACCTATCAAGGCGGCTCCCCTGCTCCACTGGCGGCTTTCCTGGAGCAGGAGGCCAGGGGCGGTGCGCCTGCCTCTCCTGGTGTGTCACAATTTCCTAATGTAAAAAGTAAAGGGTGGCAGAGGTGCCTGCCCGGGAGCAGAGTGGGGCTCTGCATGGCCAGCTAGGGCCAAGGCTATGGTGGGTGTCCGTGCCCTCTTCACTCTCATGCCCTCCTCTCCTACTTCCCATACTCTCCCCTCCGGCAGGGGCCTCCTTGGGTGCTGGCCTATATACATGCACTGAGGAGGACTCTGGGGTCAGCTCCTGTATCCTTAGCACCCCTCAGCAAAGCTCCGCACTTGGGGTATTAGGAGTCAGGCAGGCAGAAGAGACAGGGACGCGGGGGAAGGCGGCACATGGGGGCAGGTCCCTGTCCTCAGACAGAAAACTCAGCGGCTGGTGACCATCCCACTCCTTTGACAGGCTGGGTAGGCAGCGAGAGGGTGTGGTCAAGAGGCCTCCCCAGCCTGGCCATCTGTTCTCTGCCTCTCCCATGGCAACCGGTCAGGCAGACCCCGGGGAGGGGAGAGATTTCACACGCCATCTGCTGCCCACCCCCTAGCTGCTTCCAACCAACACAGGTGCTCATACCCACAGATGCCCACAGAGGGGCAGAACGGAGTCACCATCCCACTCTGCTGGAGTCAGCAAGTCAGGGGACCAGCAGGGTCACAGAGGAGGACCCAGAGGCTCTGCGATGCAAGCACAGGAAGGAGTAAACTCAGAGAAGACAGCCATGGCAGCCCCTCCTGGACATTCTCGCCCCCACCGGGCCCGTTCCAGCCCAAGGAGAAGCGCACTGCTGGCCCCAGGAGATCCAGGACCAGGCCCTTGCCCAGGTTTAGCCTGTGAGGACAGGAGCAGATACTGATCACTGCTACTAGTCGTGTCACCCTTAGCCACCCTTAGACTCTCAGGGCCCCAGTTTGCATATGGGTTTAGTGTAAGCTCCTTTAGCAGCTGTGCCCATCCCCGGGCCCTGGGACCCACAGCACGTGCAGGCTGTCCAGGGCACACGGTACCCAGTGTCGTGCTCCAGCTGCACTCCCACACCTGCACACAACACATCCAGTCCCCGGAGGGACACCAGGGCACACAGAGGTACACAAGCCCATCCCTGTCACTCACACCTGTAGACACAGCAGCCACAGCATGCCAGGTGGGGAGCTGGATAGGGCTGTGCAGCCAGTCCCAGCCTCAGAATGCTTATACTCCAGGCGGGGGGCGGGGGCATGAACAGATGAACATTCATTTGTTGTGGTGACAAGGAGGACTCTGAGGGAGAACAAAGGAGACAGCAAAGTGACAGCACTCCCCTATTTTAATACAAGGTGGTTGGGGAACCTCTCTAAGGAAGTGGCATTTGAACAGATGTGTGAACCTTCTGCTAAGGCTCCTTATGCAGAGAAACTAACAATGAACATGGTAAAAATAGCACAGGCAGGCTGCTCTTTTCCCCAGTGGGAGGAGCCCAAGCAGCAGCAGAGAGGCCTGGGGACTTGATGTCCAGGGGGCTCTCAATATAGTCTCCCCCCCAATCCAAAAGTCACCCACCTGGCCCCTCTAAAGTGGTAACAACGAAGCAACTGAATGAGGCTCTAGAAAAAAATCAACAGTCCCTCCCCAGCTCTGTGTGTGTGTATGCACATGGGTGTACATGTGTGTTGAGACAAGAGTCTCACACGGCTGGCCTTGAACTCATGACAATCCTCCTGCCTCAGCTTCCCAAAGTCTGGGATTATAGGCGTGAACCACCACACAGCCCTCCCCAGAGGTTTGCTTGTTTAAATAAACAAACAAACAAACAGAATCTTTGTATGTAGTCCAGTCTGGCCTCAAACTCATGGTGATCTTGCCTCAGCTTTCTGAGTGCCCTCTTGGGCAGGGGATGGGGGTAATATGCTTCTGGGTTTGGGATTCTGAGTTGAAGTAGGAAGCTGTCTGCCTGTTGGGGTGTCTCATGGAAATCCCATTCTTGCTGGGGAAGGAAGGAAGGACACAGTCAGCTCCTGGGACAGGCTCCATCTTCTTTTGACTTCCTGCTTTCCTTAAAGTCCTTGCAGCCAGGACCTAGGCAGGCAGGAGTCCTGGAAGCAACAGATATGACCCAACTGCCTAAGGTTAGCCTGCCAGGTAACCTGGGAAGAGGAATGCAGACTCCCAGACACCTGGCGAAGACTGTGGTCACACCACTTTCTGAACAAGCATGTAACTTCTGTAGCTCCAGTATTTGGAGATACTGTAACTCTTTGGGCATGTCCCTAGGCTACATGATCAAGTATCAGATTTTATAAAATACCAAAATTTGCCAGACACAGTAGCACATGCCTGTAATCTCAGTACTCCCAGAAGCCTGAGGCAAGAAGATCACAAGCTTGAGCCTAGCCTGGGCAACTGACTGACTTAGCAAAGCCCTGATGCAATTTTTAAAAATTTGAAAAGAGCTGGAAATAAAGCTCAATGTGAAGGTTTAATTTCAGTACCCCACCCCCCAAAAAAGCAACCCAAATAGTTTATTATACCAACAATGTGCCAGTGTCCCAGTACTTAAAAATACACATCACGCAGAAGGCATCATGCTTCATGTTTGTAATCCCAGCATTTGTGAGGCTGAGGCAGGAGGATCAGGAATTCAGTGCCAGCCTATGAGTTTAAGATTAACCTGGAAAATAGTATGAGACCCTATCCCCTGAAAAGAACAGAAACAAAAACAAAAACAAATTCCACAGCATATAAAAGCTGGAGTCATGGGCTGGGGATTTTGCTCAGTGGCACACACCTGTCTGGCAAGTGCAAGTTCCTGAGTTCAATTCCTGATACAAAAAAAAAAAGGCTGGAGACAGCTAGCTATCTGCAAGAGAATGGATACATGCACTGTGCCTTATTCATAAGCAGATTCTACTTAGCAACAGGGAAAGAATGAACTGCTTGTCCTCACCACACGGAAATCTCAAAACCATAACGCTGAACAAAGAGTGCCACGAGCTTCCACAGGTACACAGCTCAAGAACAGGGAAATCTAACCCAGGAATGAAAATCAGAATGGGGCACGGCACGGGACTGCGCACCTGTAACCCAGCTATTTGGGAAACTGAGCCAGGAAGATAAAAAACTCAAGACTATTCTACTACACTAGTCAATTCAACAAGACCCCGCCTCAAAAATTAAAGGGCTGGGGGGTGAGTTCAGTGATATAGCATCCTTCTAACCTGGGTTCAATCCTCAGGACGCACAGTTCTAGAAGCTGTGGTGGGGGTGACCAGAATGGTGGCCACCCTGTATAACAGGACTCCTGGCTTTTGAAAAGGGGCTGTTAAGAACTTTGTGAGGTGTCAGAGGCATTTATTATCTTGAACTGAGTTAAGGTTGCAAAGAAGCTTGTATTAGACAAAATGTACTCAACTGTACATTTCACATCTGTCATTTCATAATGTGTTAAAAAAAAAAAAAAAACTACTCCAACAAATGAGTCTCAACCAGTAAAAGCAAAATAAAACAAAGCACCAAAGAAAAATTCATGGAATACAAAACACAGGGGATGTAGCGCAGGGGTAAAAGCGCTCACCTAGCTTGTAGGAGGCCTAGCTTGTAGGAGGCCCCGTCCTATCCCCAGTATAGCAAACCAACCCAACAGGTGGGTGGGTATCCCACACTTAGCACCAGCAGGGGCCTGGGTTTGATTAGGGGGCAAAGTGCAACCCCAGGTATTATAATCCTAAACCTACTACGCTACTCTTTTCTGTCCTGGCTGTCAAGGGAGCTTCAAGTTAAATTTCGGTGCCTACTTAGCCTAGACTGTCTGGAATAATTTTTCTTCCTTCCTCATATGTGACATAGTTCTGGATATTTTAATCATCTCGACTGTTTGTGTCTTCTAATATAATCTTGCTTCAAATCCTTTGTGGAATTTGTCAGGGTTTACATAATAAGTTAAAATTACTGAAAAGCCCCTCAGCTTCTAATCCCCCCTAAAAGAGATTAACTTTAGAGCCTCAACTTGTGACCGTCTCTCCTGCCACGGTGGGTACCCTTCAGCGCCCCTCCAAGGTTCCACCCGTGCCGGCCTTATGTCTTGAGGAGAGGGAGACAATACCCCAGCAAAGAGGGACTAAGAAGACGGAGACAAAGCAACAGCATGCAGCAATAGCAAGCAGCTGTGCAGAAGCCAGGGCAAGGGGCAGCGGCGCACTGAGGAGCACAGAGGATAGAACCTGGTGCCCTGTGTAGACACTGGAGGTCTGCAGGGGCCACCCACAACCCTGCACTCACAACTCGGTCCTGAGCCGCTGCCTAATGGGTACCCATGCAGGACCAGGCTGCAGCGCACCATGCCTGAGGGCAGGCCTGCACCACGCAGCAGATTCCACTGCCTGAAGTGCCACCCCTGTCCTGGGACCATGAGAGGTGGAGCACCCACCAGGCCATGTGGGGGCCAGCTGGTGGCCCCACTGCAGGCCACTCTGTTGGTGGGTTGAAGACAGCAACCCTCCCCCAAGACTTAAGGAGAAGGGGCCTCGTGGCTCCGGCAGAGCATAGAAGAGGCCCGGTCACCTCACCACTGAGACTCTGGAGGGAGCCACACAGACCACACAGAAAGGGCCACTGGAGGCAGACTGGGCCAGTCACAGAGAACCATGGGATATGGGCTGACATGGCCCGGAACTGTCCACAGCCTGCATGCAGGAATTGGGGGAGGGTCCCTGGCCACCACGCCAGACAGCTGTGGCAGGAAAAGGCGATGTTCTCACAGCAGTAGCCAGCAGGGCAGCCTCTTACTAAGAGCCGCTCGTTTCTGTTGCCAAAGTCTCCCCAACCCCGTGGGCTCAGTGCTGCTAACATCCCTATCACTCAGATAAGAAAATCAAGGCGCATCAAGGTCCTGTAACTCACGAGGTATGGAGCTAGCATGGAGCCCTTGCCCTTGACCACCAGAGTGTTCCCTCAGCCCTGAAACCACCTCTCTGGGACCCCTCTCAGCCCCCAAAAAGGTGTCAGAGGCCAAGGTGTCAGGCTCCGTACAGGGATATAGTGACCTTTTTTGGAGACAGAGACTCATAATATCACTTGAACTCACAGGCTCGCATTGAATTCATGATCCTCTGCCTCAGTGTCTCAAACACCCCATAACACCTGGTGTGTGGTATGCATTTTAAGTACTGGGGCATGACACACTGTTGGTATAACACCTTGTTTGGGTTGATTTGGGGAGACAAGGGAGGTGGCCAAAGGCAAGCAGGAACAAGAGGCAGAGAGGGCAAGGAGGACATGAATCCAGGCTTTGGTGCACCTGCAGTCTTATGAGGAACCAAATGACTCCACCTACAAATGCACAATCACAAATGGGGAAAAGAGGCTCCTCAAGGGTGGTGCTGCGTGGGGAGCAGGACCGACCTGGTGAAGGAGGCCAGGGCAGGAAATTAGTTCTCTAGAGCCCTGGGACAGAACATGTGGCAGCAGCACTGGAGACCATGCTGAGGACTTTGGACTTGGACACTGCCTCTTCCCATCCTATCTTCTTGAGCCCTTTCTACAAGGCCCCAGTTGGCTACTGCCCTCATGGCCACTTTGCTAGCTCTGCTACTCACAGCACCAGCGGGCATAGGACCAGGCACAGGTTTGTGGTGGTGGGAGGTAACAATGGGAGTTAAGCCCTGACAACTGAGCTCCGCTGGTCACTGTTGGGGACAGGCACGGTGAGACAGGGGCTGCCCAGCCCTGGGCGAGTTGCCTGGCCTCTCTGACCTCTGTCTCTCAGGGGAACAAAAGAGGTTATAAAAACTCATGCTTAGAAAGCCACAAGCAGGCTGGGCCTCCTTCAACAGCTCAACCAGCAGCAGCCCCCACAATTAGAGGCCACACAGGATAATGGTCACTTTATGGCTTAGATCTTGCCAGACTTGGTTCCCATCCTGGCTCCACCTCTCACTGGCCATGGGACCCTGGCAAGATGTAAGCCCTGCCTGAGCCGGGAAGGCCCAGCTCATACCCAGCACGCAGGACACGCTCTGTGTAGGGTATCACCTGCACTCTTTTTTTTTTTTTTTTTTTTTTGTCTTTTTGAGACAGGGTCTCACTATGCAGTTCAGGCTGACCTTGAGCTCACTCTGTAGCCCAGGCTGGTCTCGAACTTGCAACAATCCTCCTGCCTCAGCCTCCCGGGATTACAGGCACGAGCCACCAACGCCCAGCTATCACCTACACTCTTTACAACAGCCTCTCAATAGAAGAGTATCCAGGGGCTAGACAAGCAGGACCTATTTCACAGACAGGAAGCTGGAGGCAGGCAGATAGCAAGGGCTTCTCTGCAAGCATCTTGCCACTCTTGAGCAGAGATCCAATGCAGTGCTAGACAGGGGTCCCGGGTAGATGACACAGTCATTTTTAAGGGTGAAGCCAGCTTGGGGAGAACAGACAGAGCCTGGACAGCCACCCTCAAGAGGAAGGCAGCTATCCAAGAACAACCAAGAAACACTGCTCTTCGCTTGAAGCACAGGAAGAAACATTAAGCAGGGAGCCAGGGACACCACAGTGCTGCCCTCTCCAGCCCCCAGACCCCATGGGAGTCCACGGCAGGGTGAGACCCCTAGAATACCCCGCACAATCCGGCCCATCCCAACCTCTTCCCTCGCCACTGTCACCTCCCATCCCGTGTCACCTCCCATCCCGTGTCACCTCCCATCCCATGTTACCTCCCATCCCATGTCATTTCCCATCCCATGTCACCTCCCATCCCATTCAGAAGCATCTTGTAATTTCTGTGGTCCAAAGTGCCTGCATCAGCCACATCCAGGAAAAGACTGCCCAAATGAATGGGTGTGCTTAAAACCCAAATATATTCCTGCTTCGCAGTCACCACTCAGTCCTAAACACAGCTCCATCTAACAGGCTCTCTGGGGCCTCCCCAGCATGCGAATGCAATTTTCTGCTCCAAAAATGAGCTTTTCATAGCTCCACCACCTTGAATGATACCTAAAGTCCCAAGAGACAGCCAGGTGACCTGACACGCCAGCCCCTTCCCATACAATCCTAAAGGCGACAGCTACAAATAAGAGGGGGGCGTGACTTGGAGCAGGCCACGGTGGTAGCTGACCCGCAGACCCTGAATGCAGATCTCCACATGTGCCCATCTGTCCCGGTGCCATCCTTCCCGCCAGCCTTTCTAGTTACTTCTGGGGCCACTGAGATGCAAAGACAAGGAAAACTGCCCAGGCAAGGCTCTGTGTGCCATTCCAGACTCCACATCCAGGGCTCTGCATTGCCTGTGAACAGCCAAATTAAATCCAAAGGTGCCATCCAGGCTCTGACTTGGCCAGGCTCTGACATGGCCTGAACGGCACTCTCTATGCCCTACTGCTCTGGTGAGCCTAAGCCTTCAGAGGGTTCAGGGTCCACAGGGGCAGGGCTGGGCAGTGCACTATGCCTGCTGGGCCGGAGGAGATCCAGAGCTTTGCAGGACAGCAGAGCAGAAGTGTGGTGTGACAGGCATGGCTTTTCTTTCTAAAGATGAGGCAATTATGCTCTGAACCAGAACAGATGGGAGGAGGGTTCACATCAGCACGGCCTGGAAGCCCTAATTTTTTCATCTGTAACTCTGCATTACTGCTTCTGGAGGCAGGCAGGAGCTGGGATCTTTAATTCTGTAATAACAATGCTTTGCACTTACACAGCATCTCTCCTCCAGTAATCTCCCCACATGCTCTACGGGAGTTAATTAAGAGGCCACTTGCCCTGCCAGGAAGCCCTGACTGTCTGTTTCACCAAAAGGAAAGAGTCCTCCAAGTGAGGACCAGTTCCAGAAGCTGGAACTGGGCAGGGCTCTGGCCAACTGCCCTTGCCCTCCAGAGGGAAAAGCCCCTGACTCAGCAGAGAAACAATGGCTGGAAGCCACGATTCTGAGCAGATGTGTCCCTTGCAGCAGGAGGCAAAGTGTGGCCTCCCACCTTGATCTGTCCATCTGTGAAGTGGGCCAGAGTATGCACCTGAGGCCTGGTCACCTGAAGTACCTGGGATCCCTAATGGCCTTTAGGAAGCAAGACCCAGACGCCCAGAGATGCTGGGCCCAAGCCTGCAGCGATTAGTTAAGGGGTGCCCACATCCTGGGCCAGCGAGTGGGAGTGTCAGGCAACGAAGAAGCTCCATAGGCAGGGAGAGGCAAGTTGCTGGTGGGTGTTAGGGGGTGCACAACTTCCCAGAAAGTGGGAGGCCTATACACGGGGCAGGGGTGGTCCCACCCGGTCAAGATGTCCTGGGGGAGGGATGTCTTAGGGGACAAGGCGGCCTAGCCCAAGCCTGTCTGCTTTGCTGGGGACCCAGGAGCACAATAGGGCAGCTCTCTGAACGACTTTCTGGAGGACAGCACTCGCCCTGCTACCTCTAAGCCGGCCTGGCCGACTAGACTTGGGCTCCCGGAGAGCAGCAGAGACCTCTCTGCACTAGGCCTGGACGCCCGGGCGGGAGTCCGAGGACAACACGGACCCCACCTGGTCCAGCTGTCCCAGGGGGTTCCCAGGGCCAACAAAGACGCCTGCGACCCAACCGTGCCGGGGTGCTCCCCAAGGGCACCGCCCGGATCCCCGCCCTCCCGGCTCTCCAGTCTGAGGATGGAAAGGCAGGGACACACAGGCTGGCTAGAGGGAGGCGCCCTGCCCTCCCCCACCCCGCAGGAGGACGCCCAGGTGCGGCGACCCGGGCCGCAGCACTCCTCAGCCCCCGCTCTGGGCCCGCGGCGGGGGCGCGAGGTCGCAGGCCGGGCCGGAGCACCGGACCCGGGTTCCCGACGGAATCGTTACTCACCGGCACGGACATCTTGGCCGCCGCTTCCGTGCCGGGCGGGCCGCGGCGCCGGGGGACTGGGCTCAGGCGGCCCGCGCGGCTCGCAGCCCGGGCGCGGAAGCCGGCGCTGCGGCTGCTGCCCACGGTCCCTGCGAGCTCGCGGCCGCCGGACTGTCCGGCAGCGCCGCCCGCGCCGCGCATGCGCCGTCCGCGCCGCCCCTCCCCCTCCTGGCTGCTGCGCCGCGGGCCGCGTTAAAGGCGAGGACCCCAGACCCAGGCAGTTTTCTGTCGGCCCAACGCGCCGAGAAGGCCCGGTCCCCGTAGCTTGCCATCATAGCTTGCCCCATAGCTTATCCTTCAAGGGCCACCTCCAGGCGCGCAGTCGCCTACTGTCCGTCTATTCTTTTCTGGAGGCCAGAACCCCACCCACCCCCCAGGCCACATCCTGAGTGCTGGGTGCCTGCGCTTCGCGGTGGCTTGATGGTGCTCAGTCCTGGTGTCCGGAGGCGGACGGGGGAGGGGCTTGGTCTGGGGATCGCAGGTCAGCCAGGGCTCCAGGACCCACTGTCCCCCATCCGAGGGTGCCCAGGGACTCCCCATACATCCCCCACCCCGCCCTCACTCCAGGTATCAGGAGCGCTAGACGCCGCAGAAGCAGCATGATGCAGTCTAGGTTCCGACCCTGGCTTTCAGGGAGGCTTTTTCTCCCCTTAACTCCCATCTGACCTAGGGCACAGTCAAACCCCCAAAGGAAGGGAGAGCTATCCTTTCCTTTCCCCAGGTAAAACCCCTCGGGTTTCTCCCGCTGTGCCGCACCTGGCATGGGCCACCTAAATCCTCACTGCCGCCGCCACCCCCAGGCCTCGCTGCTAGTGTGTTACATTTAATAGTCCGAGGCTCTGAAATCCCTGTCACCTCAAGGCAGAAGGAACCATGGTCTGTTCTGCTGCCCACCACATGCAGACCGTCCCTGCCCCATGGGAACACTTCCTGCCAAGGCCAGACTCAAGAGAATGGTTGCCGCTGCCCCCACGAGGGCGAGTGAACATCTAGACCAGAGGGGGACCAGTGGGACCAGGCAGGGCAGTGAGTGGGAGGTCAGTGCTGCTGCCCAGCCCAGGGTCAGGAGGGACAGAGGCGGTTCTAACAAAGCCAGTCGGCAGTGGCCTCAACTATAGGACATGGGGAGTTAACAGAAAGCTCTGGCCTCCTTGGAACTATCTCTGGGGGTGTCTGTGCCCAGGGTGTGCAGTGGCAGGAGACCCAAGGTGACTGGACTGGACGGAGGAAGCAGACGGAACTTGTGCTATCCCCAGCTCCTAGACCTCAGACCCCCTATCCACCGCTCATTCCTCGCTTGGGTGTAGAAGGGTTTAGAAGGGTTTCAGCCTCTTTCCCCAGGAAGGGCAGGGAAGAGTGGGTCTCCTCCCCAGGAGGAGAGTCCTCGACAGTGGCCACCAGCGAGGTATGATGGGAGTGTGAGATGTTCGGGAAAGGGAGACAGGAAGCCTGCCACAGTCTCAGGTACCTGGAGCAGGAGTCCCTCTCTGCTCCTACTGGGCAGAGCTGCTCCTCCAACCCTGGAGTGGGAAGTGCCCAGTTGTGCACCTCAGTGTCCCCAGCCCAGGGCTGAGAAAGACAGCACTGGAGGGGGCAGGCAGGGCCACAGCAAGCAGAGCAAGGTCTGGGCTGACAGCTGCCACCTCCTCAAAGGGTGCTCTGTGTGTCTGGCACATGGCCTTGCCCGTGCCCACCCGCCCGCATCCAGCTGGCACCCGGGATCCTGAGCTGGGAACAGCAGCTCAGCCTGGTGCTGGGCTCGCAGCCACAAGCCACACACCCGCCCCCCTGAGGCTGTCTCTATGTGCCTGCCCCCTGCTGCTGCTGCTGCCTCCACCAATCACTCTGTCCCCTCTCCGTGGGTCAGGCTGTACCTCTTCCTTTCCTCCTACTTTGGCTGTGGCTTGACTCTGTATCTTCTCCTTGCCCATCCCCCATTCTAGGTGCCCATGCCAGGAATGGGTGAGCAGTCAAGGGAAAGACCCCTTCCACGCCCTGGGCACAGGGAAATGGGGCAGGGAGTGTGTGTGTGGGTACAGCTGGGCCCTGTGGCCCCAAGCCATGCCTATTCGGTGGCTTCTCTCACTCATCCCTTAGCACAGAGCACAGGGGACACCAGCAACTCCTCCACTTGCTCCAAGACAGGAATCAGAGCTTTGAGGCCAGCATGGGAGGACTCTCAGTGATTTGGTCCCTTCCCTGTCACTACCCGGTGTGTGTCACTAAAGTTTGGAGGCTGTCCTCTGCCACTCAGCCTGGCTGGCACCTGATCCCAGGATGCCTCCCTCAGCCCTTTGGGGAGCAGCCTCTGGGGCCTCAGAAGCAGCTGTCTGACAGGTGCCTGGCACCATGGAGTCCTGCAGGGCTGAGCAAAGCCCCAAGGCACCACTCCTGACCAGGAAGAGCTGAGCTTATTGTTCTTAGCTCTGAGAGGCAAAGGTGTCAGTCCCAGCTTCCAGGACACCTCTGTACCTGGGGCTTTGCCACATCTACAGGACCAAGGTCTGGGATGTAGCTTCTTCTCGATTTTCCTGACCTCTGGCATAGAGAAAATAGTGAGTCTTTGGAGCCTATCACAGGCAAGGAGTAACAACCTTACATCAGCGTGCTGCCTTTGTCACCACCGGTGCGCCCATACTGATACATCCTCATTAACTGAAGTCCCCACTTACCAGATCCGGGTGGGTTTCCATTCACGTCTCATTAGGTCCTCCAGACTGTGATGTTTCTCAGTCCTTCCTTGGTTTTGATGACCCTAACAGATTTTTTTCTTTTTTCCTTAGTACTGGGGCTTAGCTCCAGGTCGTGGTACTGAACCACTTCCCCAGCTAGGCCATCTTTAATTTTTAGTTCTTTTTAAATAGCGAGATGGAGTATTGCTATCATCGCTAAATTTTCGAGGTTGGGCTCAAACTTGAGATCCTCTTGCCTCTGCCCTGCGGAGTGCTGGGAGGTCGCACCCGACTTCTTGGACAGTTTTGAGGTGGCTCTCGATTGGGCTTGACCCCAGAACTCAGCACATGCTATTGAGAGGGGCACCATCAGCGTGGCTCTTCCCTGCTGATAATCGTATTGTCCCTTCCGGCACCCACTCTGCAAGGAAGTCGCTGTGAGCCCTCCACACTCAAGGAGCTCTTCTCCACCTCCTCAAAGCATTTGGGTCCTCCTGTACAGAGAATCACCTCTTCTCCCTCATTCACTTATTCAATCACTTATCTACACCACATGATAGATGGGTAGATACTTACTTTCTCTTGCCATTTCTGGGGATTGAGCCCAGGGCCTCCACACTGAGCTACATCCTTGCTTGGTTGGATGTCCCCCCAAAGCCTGTGCATTATGGGCCGGCATAACTGTGATTGATGTTAGGAGGTGGGGTCTGGGGGAGTGGCCAGAAGGCTGTACTACCCATCACTATCTGCTTCCTGCCCACCATGCCCCTGTGAGCAGCTCTCTGCCACTGCCACCGCCTTGGAGGCAGCTGACTATGGCTTGAAATGTGAGCCAAAATGAACATCGCTTCTTTTGAGTTGTGGGTATCTTTTGTCTCAGCAAGGAGAAAGTGACTAAGACAATCCCTAGTCCTGTTTTTAAAAAATTCTCTTGAGACAGGGTCAAATTGAGGAGTTGCTCCGGATGGGCTCCAACTTGTGCTCTGCCTGCCTCAGCCTCCCAGAGTACTAGGATTTCAAGTGTGTCCTACCATGCACACCCATGGATATTTACTGTATACTTTGGATTGTACTCCAGCACTACTTTAGTACGCTATTTGTTGCTCTATTTTTAGGAGCTCTTTCAGTTGATAAGTCAGACTTTTCAAGAAAATCTAGGCTGGGTGTGGTGGCTCATGCCTGTAATCCCAGCACTTGGGAGGCTGAGGCAGGAATATCGATGCAAGTTCGAGACCAGCCTGGGCTACAAAGTGAGCTCAAGGCCAGCCTGAACTGCATAGTGAGACCTTGTCTCAAAAAGACAAAAAGAAAGAAAGAAAGAAAGAAAATCTAGAAATCCCAGTTGTTTCATGAAGTCTCTGGATTTTGAGTGAGTGGTTGTGAGTGGCCCAAAGGAAATGCTACTGCAGGCCAACTCCAGGCAACTCTACAGTCTGGAGTGGACCATCTGTCATGCATGTCCTTGGTGGCTTATATCTGAAAGCCTGTGTATGTGGAAGCTCACCTGCCAGGGGCTCAGTTTCCTCATCTGTGGAATGGAAGAATAGTCTGTAGGTGGCTGGAAGGACTCTTGAATGGTACAGGTGGAAATGGAGACAATAGACCTGGCGTGGCTTCTCTGCTTATTAAATGGCAGGGACCATTATTACTCCTCAGCATGAACAACAGCTGCTTATGGAGGGCAAGAACTGAGTCTGAAGATCAGAGGAAACTTCAGGAACAAGGGTGGCCAAAGATGCCCTGTAAGCTGTGGACAGGGACAGGAACTGCCCAATGAAGCCTGGTTCTCAGCATGAGAACTGAACTCTCCTACTTTGAGGTAACCTCCACTGACAGGGAGGAGGGGACCCAGAGCTGCAAGTCTTATCCTATTCTTTCTAAAGTGTGAATGACTTCCTCTTCCCAGGAAGGGGACACATGATTGGAAGCTGCAGTATGCAGTATGGACAAGACAAGCCCTCATATCAGCAGATTCTTTTTGACTCAGAAGGTCTAGGAATTTATCCTAGAAATATACTCACAAGTAGTCAGAAAATGCAGCAAGGATGTTACTTAGAGATTTCCTTATGATGGAAAAGACTTAGGCATAGCTCACATGCTCAGAAATGGGCATCACACAGCAGAATCCCAGGCAGTCGCCTCAAACAACGTGCAACTGCAGGAAAATACATTTAGAGTACTGTGGAGGGAGAAAAGGGGGCTCCCAAATAATGGGTGCCCTATTTTCACACCGGTGACATGGTTATATTTTTGTCATCACAGATATCCACATATAACCTGGGGTGCTAAAGATAAGGTGGGATTTCCTTATCACTGGGGGTGTTTTGGGGGTGCTTAGTACTGTGCTGGCTCAGAACTGGGGCTTCTTCTCAGTTTTCATGAGTTACAATTTCTTTTTCTTTTTGTTATAGCTGTTTTGGTACCAGGGGTTGAACTCATGATCTCACACTTATCAGGTAAGCACTTGAGCTGCTGAGCTAAATCCCAGAGCCTGGATTACACTTTCACAGATCAGGTGTTTGGTGGTAGTGGTGTTGGAGAGTGGGTTAAGTGTGATTTTCTGATTTTTCTTGAATTCATTTATTACTTAGCCATTTTTTTTTTTTAATGTTGGGGATTTAACCTGGGGACTTACGCATGAGCTATATTCCCGGCCCTTTTTCATTTTATTTGAGACAGGGTCTTTCCCAGAGTGGCCTCCCATGTACAGTACCTACAGGTGTGTGCCATCATGCCTAACCTTTATCCGTTTTTCAAGAACTGTAAACACACCTTTTAGATTGCAGTGGATACTCATAAACATAAATGAACTGTTGTAACCATTGCTAGGTGTACAGAGTGGTTGCATTAAACACACTCCCAGCATGTGCTCCCTCACCAGTGTCTGTCCCTGGAACACTTTCACCATCCCACGCAGGCAGATCCTCGGAACTCATTAAATAATGGCCCCACCCCACTCCTGGCAACCAGGCATAAGTGCTGTCAAACAGGATTTGCCCATTTGTGTTTAGCTTACTTCACTTGCTAACGTGTTCTTGAGGGTAATTTTTAAAAACCAGTTGTTGAGGGAAAATGCAGTGGCTAAGTTTTCAGAACTGCAAACTGGAAAGGTTTCTACAGACCCTGGGGGCTGACACGAGGGTCTTGCCCCAGGAGGACACCTAGGGAGGCAGGCTGGGGTGCAGCCCTGGGGCACTAGTTACTGACCTCCAGGGCTAAGCTGTTTGCAAACACCCAGAGACCCTTCCAGGAACAGCTCCCAGCCTGTGACTGTGAAAGGGGCCTTTTCCTCTGCGCTGGAAATAATCCCCAGGGCTCTGTGTTTTTGATCCAGAGATGAAGCCAATGGGCTGAATAGTATACATTCCCTAAATTATTAAAGAGCCTGAGAGAACGGCTGCCACACTAGGGTCACAGTTCCACATTCTCAGGGAGGACAGATCACCAAGCATCCTGCCCCGAAGCTCTGTGATGTTGCCAACAGCGGGGGCCCTCCCCCAGGGCAGCACGGGTGGGGGACTGGGAAAATCTCAGTGCTCCCTGGGAGAGCTGAGCTTTGTGTGAACAGGAAGGAACTCTGCAGGGAGGAGGTCTGCATTTGAGCAGGAACTGGGCTCCCTGTCACCTCTGAAAGCCAGTGCAGGCTAGGGTGAGGGGCCTGGCCTGTCCTCCCTGAGGTGTAGAAATACCCTCCCGGAGTGTAGGGTGGAGAGTCACACAGCAGCAAGAGGCACATTCCTGCTGCATGCTGTACTTTCTGCAGGTGGCACCCCTGGAGGTGTGCAGTGGCTGTGGTTCAAATCGAGCTGCTGGGACTGTGTGGCAGCTGGCACCCTAGAAAGACAGGCTGGTGCTTAGGCGCAACCCCCTGACTCAGCCTCTCCATTCTCCAGCACCACCTCTGGCTTGGCCCTGAGGTTCTTGCTGCCACCTTTGTCTTTTTTTTTTTCTAACTTTGTTTTTTGGGTGGGACAGGGTGCTGGGGATGGAACCCAGGACCTCAGGAATGCTAAGCCTGTTACTCTACCACTGAGCAACCCTCACCCACACTGGCTTTCAAAATTTCCAGTAATGAACTGATTTTTTCTGTAATAAGAAAACCAGTGGGAAGCAAGGACTAGGGACGCAGTGCGGTGTGAAGGCCCTGGGTTGATCCCCAGTGCTGCAGTGCTGTTCCTACCCCTAAACAGCAGTGAGAGGGAGGAAGGGGAGAAAAGCCCACAGTGGCCCAGCTCAGGAAGGAAGGTCCTAGCACTAGTGCACTGGCCAGGGCTGGGAGATCCTCATGTCTCTCGACAGGGCTTGTTTTGACAGAGACGTTCGAATGATGGTGGTGGTGGTATCTCCAAGGGTCCAGGGAACCTAACAGCCACACTACAACCTCAGCTTAGCTGGTATAGGCGCACAGATGGGTTTCACCACCTGTGTAGCAGAGGATGCCTCTTCAGCTGTGTTTGTGGGGACCTGGGGAGATTTTGTTGCCTGAATTCCCTGCTGATTTCCCAGGCCTGACTTCAGCTGTTTCTCCAAGTTCCTGACAACTTTGAGGCTGCAGCTGAGCCATTTCCTGGACTGACTCCAAAGACTGGGGAGAAGGAGAAAGTTCAGGCAGGTAAGTCTCAGCGGATGCAGGGAGGGACAGGGTGGCTTACTCATTAAGGTTTTCCTGTGCTGCAGGAATTTTGGAATTCAAATTATTTGAAGTGGCAAGAATAAAGGAAGATGTAATTTTCTTTAGCTGGAGGCTTTTACCTTTTTTTTTTTTTTTTTTAAATACCGCTAGGGAGGCCAGAAGCAATAGTTTTCAAACCCCGTAGTGCCTAAGAAATCACCTCCTGCTTTTTGGAAATGTATGTTCTGAGGTAGGTATGACAGCATGTCTTGTAGTCCCAGTTACTGGGAAGCTGAGGCAGGAGTACTATTTGAGTCCAGGAGTCAGTCCAGGGAGTGGGTCCAGGGATAGCCAGGACAGTATAGCCAGACCCTATCTCAAAAACAAAAACAAACACAAACAAACAAACAAACAAACAAACAAAAACAAACAAGGCCCTACTGTTAAATGTCAGGCATTGTTTAATGTACCCCTTAAGGTTACAGTGGCAGAAACGACTGGGGAAGGCAGAGGGCCAGACCATGAGCCCCAGGACACCAGCTGGCCAGAAGAGCTGGGATTAGAATCTGGGTGTCTGATGTGAATGTTTTCAGTGCATCACACTGCCCCTCGATTTGCCCACGGCAGCTGTCCAGCCTTAAGGGAATGGTTAGACAAAAGTCGGGCCTGTGAATTTTCTTAACACCAATCAGTTCTCCAACACCAATTGGATGTGAAACCATCCAGTTCAGTTCTGACACTGACTACCCTGTTTCTCAGGGTAAGAGAGGGTTCAGCCCCAGAAAACTGTCCCCATGTGGATGCCAGCTGCAAACGGGGTGCCCATTTACTTAGCCCACACTTCTGGCTGGCTATGAGTTCTGGGGCTCCCACACCCCTACCCCTATCAGACTTGATGGCTTGTTAGGACATCTCACAGGCTCTGGAAACTGCTATACTTGCTAATACAGTTTATTATACAGGATGCACATTGAATACATACCTATAAGTAATCCCAGCACTCTGGGAGGCTGAGACAGGACAATCACCTGTTAGATCCCAGCCTGGACAATTTATGGAGACTGTCTCAAAATTTAAAAAAGGGCTAGAGGGGCTGGGGATTTAGCTCAGCAGTATAAGCGCCTACCTTGCAAGTGTGTGGTCGTGAGTTTGATCCCCGGTACCGATAAAAAAAAAAAAAGGGCCAGAGACATAGCTTAGTGTGGAGACCCTGGGTTCAGTCTCTAGTACTGCAAAAACAGAATGTAACACAACAAAACAGGCCTGCAGTGTTGCTTATTGTCACCATTTCTAGGCCAGTTAATTCCAGCTGGCTTAAGGGCACACGTCAAATACTGTGGGTACAAGGCTGGCAGAGGTGTAACTAGAATATGGGCATTTTTCCTTCCCCATGTCTCAAGATCTTGAATCTCAGATTCAAAGGTCTGACAGTGCAGCTAGGGGTAGAGCCGTAACAGAACCATGGGTTGCTACAAGCAAGCAGAGGGGAGGTGACCTGCCTGAGATCATGCCCTTGGACACCAAGAAACTTAAAAATGCCTTCCACTGGTCATTCAGGCTGCTTGGCAATCTGGTAGGCCCAGTTACAATGCAAGTGATTAGTGGAGAAGCAGGAGACTGGGGAGTGGTTGGTCAGAGTAGTTCTGGTGACACTGAGAAGGCACCCACTGTAGCCCCAAGTCACAGTTGTGGCCTTGGGGCCTGGACAGAGTTTGGAGATTGCCCTGCTGTGAGTTCTTCAGAAAACCTGGACAGGGACTTAATTCATTCTGGTGCATTCAAATTTCAAGCTCATTTTCTCAGGTCAGGAACCAATGGCTTTGTATCCCCCACACGGAGGCCTGCCGAGATACCCTTCTTACATGTTGTCTAAGATACTTTCCTCTCGCTGCTGAGACAAAATACCCGACAACTAAAGTTACACTAGGAAAGGTTTATTTGGCTCAGAGCTTGTAGAGGTTTCAGTCCATAATCAACTGGCACCACCAAGGCAAGGGGCAACCGCTCATAATGGTGGAAGACAGCAAAAGCAACAAAGGAGGGAACCTTAAGAGCATCTTTCTGCCTCCTTTGTCTTATCCAGACTACGGGGATTAAGGCAATGCTAAACCAATCAGTGGACTGCTTTGGTAATCACACACCTTTAATCCCAGCATTATATCATGACTCAATCACACACTTTAGATCTAATCACCTCTGAAGGAGACCACCTCTGACCACATGAATTTTTTTTTTTTTTTTTTGACCAGGGATTGAACTCACAACTGGACGCTTGCAAGGCAGGTGCTTATGCCACTCAGCTAAATCCCCAGCCCCACCACATGAGGTTTTGAGAGGACATCTAAAGCAGCCATTGCTGGGCGTGGTGGCTCATGCCTGCAATGATTCTAGCACTCAGGAGGTTGAGGCAAGAGGATTGCTGTGAGTTTGGAGCTAGCCTGAGTTCAAGGCCATCCTGAACTACCTATTAAGACCCTGTTTAAAAAACAAACAGGAGCTGGGGATTTAGCTCAGCAGCTGCCTTGCAAGCGTGTGGTCCTGAGATTGATCCCTGGTACTGATAAAAAAAGAAAAAGAAAAAACAAACAAACAAAAAACAGCTACAAGCCATAACATTCTATCCCTGGACCCTCAAAGTCTCATGCACATCCCTTTATGCAAAAGGCATTTAGTCCATCTCTAAGAGTTGCCAAAGTCCTATCAGTTTCGTCACTGCTGAAAAGTCCAAGTCCAAAATCCTCTCTGAGATTTAGAGCAAACTCAGCTTGCAGGCCTTTGTACAAATGAAAAGAGAGTTAAAAACTTTCAACATTGAATGGAACAAGATAAACATTATCATTCCAAAAGGTAAAAATGGGAATACAAAGGATTGGGACTAAAACAAGTCCAAAACTAACAGTGCAAATATCAAGTCCTGTAGTTCACATGCAGCACTTGAGGAAATCTGTGCCAAGATGTTACCAAACTGTTGTTGGTTGTAGCTCCCATGGTTTCTCTTGGGTGGGTTCTACTCCTTCCTTGTAGCTTTCCTCAGATGACCAAATTTCTCCAAATTTCTGGGGTCTCTAAAAAACTTTTGGCTTCACACTTACAGCTTCACATATTGGCCTCTCAGGGACACACCACTTACTTGGCCTCCCAGGCCTTCTTCTGAAATCTGGTAGAAGCCTTTCTGACCCCACAACTCTTCCATTCTGCATGCACCACATGGATGATGCCAAAGTCTCTTGCTAGCTGGGGCAGTAACCAGGCATCCTCTAGGGATCAAGTGCCTATGAACCAAATCCTGAGGAACAACTTTCCTAGGCCACTGCTTTTCTAGAACATGGTGCTCTGGGGCTCTCTTCTCAAAGCAATCTTTCATTTTTTGAGACTGCTAAGGATAGAGTCCTGCTGCTTCCTGTGATGTCCTCAGGCCATCTCTTCTATCCTCCTGTTATTCCTCAATCAAGATCTCCTCTGCTCTATCTTTACACTACAAAGCTCTACAGGTGCTTCCTTTTTTGCCAAATTCAAAACAAAATCATTCTGCTGGATGCTTTGCTCTTGATTCTCAACACAGATCTGTCTAAAAGCTTCTAACAACAGCCATGCCATTTGTGCCTCAACATTAGACTGCCTTCAAATTTCTTTGAAGGCAGTCTAAAGATTTAGTCTGCTGCCCTTAATCTCAGTCTCAGGCAAAGTCTCTCAACATAAGCAAAATGTAAACTTTCTCCCAAGATAGTATAACACACACCATGTGGAGCCCAACTGTCAATGCAGTCCTTCTTCCCAGCAGCAGCCTCCTGAGCCTAATCCTTACCAGCAGGATTTCTGTCTGACTTCTGGTCTTCTGAGTTTTCTTTTTTTCATATTTATCGGTACCAGGGATCGAACTCATGACGGCCTGCTTGCAAGGCAGGTGCTTATGCCGCTGAGCTAAATCCCCAGCCCCCTCTTCTGAGTTTTCTTTTTCTTTTTTTTTTTTTTTTTGTCTTTTTCATTTTTATCGGTACCGGGGATCGAACTCACGACTGCCTGCTTGCAAGGCAGGTGCTTATGCCGCTGAGCTAAATCCCCAGCCCCAGCTAAATCCCCAGCCCCTCTCTTCTGAGTTTTCACCAGAATCTCCCATCAAGTAGAGCCTAAGGTGTTCCAGCTTTACTTTTTTGGGTGCATCTCTGTACCTTTTCAAACTCTTCCTGTAAATTGTTCTGAAAAACTCCTGAACCACATGGTCAGGTATAGTCACAAAGGGGCTGAGGATTTGGCTCAGTGGCATAAGTGCCTGTCTGGCAAGTGCAAGGTCTTGAGTTTGATCCCCAGCACCAAAAAACAAAAACAAAAACAAAAACAAACAAACAAAAGAAGATATGGTCACAGCAATGTCCCCATTTCTCTGGTACCAATTCTGTTTTAGTTATTGTTCTTGTTGCTGAGACAAAATAGTCAACACCCAAAGTTAAAGAAGGAAACGTTTATTTGGCTCACAGTTTGTAAAGATTTCAGTCCATAATCAGCTGGCTTTAAGACAGGGTGGCATGGCAGACACGCATCACAGAGGAGAAAAAGTTCATGGTGAGCAGAAAGTAGCAAAGCAACAAGGGATGACCACAGCTCTTTCTATCCCTTAAACCTTATCCAGGCTATTTAGGGCAACTAGTTTTCACACACTTGATGCAACTGTCCTTGATCCTAGTAGTGCACTGTGAATTAATTCTGTGTCACACATTCTAGATTCAGCCACTTCTGAAAAAGCCCCATCTGTGACCACACAAAGCTTTGGGGGGACATCTAGACACAAAGCATAACATGTGGCCTCTCATATCCCATCTCTGTGTTTGTCAGGGCCATGACAGGAGTGTTTGTGATGGAGGCTGACTCTCAGGCTTCATGCCACTGGCTGGCAGGAATGGTCCTACCAGGCAGCTGAGCTAGGAGGGACCTCAAGGCCTGGCCCGGTCCCTTCAGCTCCCCCTGCCACTCAGAGCTGGCCTTTCAAGGGAAGTAGCGGGCACCTGTGTGAGTCACTCTGCTCCAGGACCCACTTGGGGGATCACCCTGGGATGTCTGCTATCCCAGAATGACACGCAGAGAAAGTTCCTGAAAGGCAGCAAATGCATCACCATGGCAACGCTTCCATCCTTGAACTGTCCTTCCCTTGGATTCTGGGAGGCTGAGATGAGATACTGAAACACGTCAGAAAAACAGGATGTGATGAATGTGCAAGAATTATCTATGTCACTCCCTGCTGAATTAAACCATGTGCTGCACCTGTAAATGCCCTTTTCAGCATCTTATCATAAGATCTTCCCTATTCCATTAAGTGGTGTCCACCAGCTGAGCCTGTTTATCACTGTATCAGTGCATTCTAAACCAATCAATACAGAGTACATTTTGTGTTTTTAATTCAAGTCACAGGATATAACACTAACCATTTTATTTTTTGTGGTGCTGGGGACTGAATGTAGGGCCACATAAATGCTAGGTAAGTACTCTACCCTTAGCAACATTCCCAGTCCTTTTAAACTTTTTCATTTTGAGACAAAATCTCACTAAATTGCCCAGGTTGGCCTGGAACTTGTTTTTTTTTTTTTTTTTTTTTTTGTCTTTTTCATTTTTATTGGTACCAGGGATTGAACTCACGACCGCCTGCTTGCAAGGCAGGTGCTTATGCCGCTGAGCTAAATCCCCAGCCCCTGGCCTGGAACTTGTGATTCTCCTGCCTCAGCCACCTGAGTAACTGAGATGATGGGTGTAGGCCATTGTGCCTGGCACTTGCTTTTGGCATCCATGCTGGCTACAAGGCTCTCACCTGCACCCGGCCCCAGCTCATTCTCTCCGCAGCCGAATCATGTGCTGGTGCATGTCTATTTTACAACAGACCCATTTTCCTGGGGGTCACTGGGTGGTGGTGTTCAGAATAGGCCATCACAAAATATGCTACTCTGCACTATTGACTCCCTGAAAGAGTAGATGCCAGAAGGATATTCTGACCATTCTTCTTCCTCTTAATAGCAGTAGGTAAAATACCCATGTGAAATGTGTCCTCCCTACTCCAGAAGGAAAGATGTTTTTGTCACCTAGGAAGGCAGAGAGAAATCTGCATATGCAAACTTAGACTAACTCACTCTTATTTTGTCACTTCCCCAGTCACTGACCTTAGCTCAGGACCCTTTGCTTTGTCACATTTTCCCAATCATTTTTTGCTCCTGTGTGTGATGATAAATGCTTGTAATCCCTATTCTCTGGGAAGCTAAGGCAGCTTTGAGCCTAGTTTGAGCCTAGCTGGACAACTTAGTATGACCGTCTCAAAATTAAAAAAAAAAAAAAAAAAAAGGGTGGGGACGCAGCTAAATTTGAAGGTCCTGGGAACTGCCCCCCCCCCCATATTTCAACAGTAATCCTTGACTCAATTCAGTTCATGTATGTGTGCACATAAACATTTACTATTGTGGTGCTAGGGATGGGACCCAGGGCCTCATGCATGTGAGGCAAGTGTACCAACCCTGAACCACTTCCCTGTCCTCCAGCTCAGCATATAAACATTCACCTCTGCTTCTTTGCATCTTCATATTTCTTAAAGACTTCTATGCAAGACTTAAAGACTTCTATGTAAGAAAAACAAAAAGCTAAAGTTTATATAGTTTATGTTTTTCTTCTGTTAATCTGTTAATATCCATTTAATCTGCAACCCTAAGGATACAGGAGAAATGTTTCCCCTACTACAGTGGTTTCCAGGGATTGATGACTGCCAATAACCCTGCCTCCTTTTGTACACACCAAGGCTTCTGGGATGTAAACCCAAAAAGTTGTGTTGTGGCCAGGTTCGGCTCCAGATTTGTGAGGCAACACCAAGTGTTCTTCAGAGTGGTACTAATTTTTACTCCGATAGCTCGGCTTTCTTGGGGGTGAGGAGGCACACAGCTGAATTACAGTATCTTAGCACCCGGAGAGTGGCTTCACTTTTTTTTTTTTTTTTTTTTAATCTTTTTCCTTTTTATCGGTACCGGGGATCGAACTCACGACTGCCTGCTTTCAAGGCAGGCGCTTATGCCGCTGAGCTAAATCCCCAGGAGAGTGGCTTCACTTAATACAATGTACCAAGGTTCTTAGCTGCATCTTGAAGTGAGGAATCTGAGACTCAGAGAGGCTGAGGGACTCAGCAGTATCAGAGCGAGGAAAGTTCGAGGCAGGGTGCCCCACTGTGCCTGAGCCTGAGGGTCACCCTCCTGATTTAGCCACCTTGTCCCTTAGGTATGCAGAGACTCTGGAAAGTCTGCCCATTTTGGGGTCTCAGACAAGGAGAGAGGTGCAAACCAAGGAGGGCTGTGTGGTCAGAGCCGCTGCAGGGCCAAGGGAGGACTCCATTCAACTTTCCCTTCCCAGTTCCTTGATGAGGTCAACTTGCCTGTGGAAAAAAACGGCATCTGGATTTTTGGATCCAAGTTTCCTTAGAACACATATACAAAGCAGCAGCATGCAAGGAATTTGTGGATAGGCCAGGCATGGTGGCGCATGCCAGTAATCTCTGGGCACAGTACTTAGGAAGCTAAGGCAGGAGGATTGCCTCAAGTTTGAGGCTAGCCTGAGCTACTGAGTTCAAAGCTGGCCTGAACTGCATAGTGAGACCCTGTCCCAAGAAGACACACACATGCACACACCCACAAAGAACTTTATAGAGGAGGCTGGGCCAGTGTCCGGGAGAGCTTCTCAGCAGTACACTTGCCCCTGCAGAGCCCTTATACTGGTCAGGACTCAGGTTGTGGCCGGTGCACCTCATCTTTGGGAGGTCAGCTGCCATTCCTTTCAGTCTGTCTCCACATCCGGAGTTTGTCCATCTCCTGGCACTCCAATCTTCCTTCCCAGGAGCCATTCAGCAGCAGAGGCGGCAGAAGGTAAGGAGAAGTTGTTCATCTTGCCGCTCCCCTTGGGGCCCTGCATTTGTGCCCTGCGCATGGGACCACTGGCTGGTGCCTGGGGAATCAGACAAGTCATCTCCTCTGGGAAATGGAGGGGTCCTAACAGACAGCTGAAAGAAGGCCCTGGCATGTGGGACCATGGATTCCTCATTGATACCAGGATGAGCTTCTTCTGCTCAAGAGCTCTTTGCCCAGGAGCCACCATGCTCATACCACTTCCTGATTGCTCAGTTCTGTGCCATGAGTGTTCCCAAAATGCCTGATTGCTTCTAGCTCTGGCAAGGGACTCACATCCAAAGGTAGCAGTCTGCTAAGTGCTTGCTGTAGGCCCCTTGCCCCAAGTCCCACCAGACTGCACCCACCAACCACATATGCCCTGCCATGCCACTTGGGGCCAGCTCAGCTTGGCAACCACCTGGGAAGCCCATCACCTTCCTGGGCACAGAGGCAGCATTGCCATGCTCCTCCCTAGTGTGCCCCATGTCCTTCTGCGGTGCCAGCTGCTCAGCTGACCTGCTGTGAGTACAGGCCCCAGGTGGACCATCCGCCAGGGCCCTCACCTAGTTCCTCCTGATTAGCTCTGACAGCACTGAGTGCACTTCAGGTTTAGTTCTCAGGCCCTCGAGAGGCCTCATGCTCAGTTCCTAATTAGAGCACTTTGGTCCTCAGGACTCGGGAGGGGAGCATGGGGAGAGGATGCTTCCTTCTTTGACCTTACACAGATTCAGGGCAGTTTTTTCAGTAAGGAGAAGGTAATAGGTGACCTGGAAATCTGACACTCAACTGGGACACGGAAAGAAGGAAAGAAACAGGACTGCCGGTCAGGGCAAGGCAGGAGGCTCAACTCCTGGGGAGTCCCTGGACTCTGCAGGATAGCTAAGAGGTGTCCTTGGACGGGTGCACCACTCACTCAGGCCACAGCGAGGGCCGGACACTGGAGCTGGCCCAAGGCTGCCGACCTGCCCGGGCACTGACTCATTCTTGCCACTTCCCACTTCCCGCAAACATTTCCCTGACAGTTCCCGACTCCTGGATAACGGGACATCTTTTCCTTTGGGAGTGAATTTCCACCAAATGTGAATTTGAAGAGGCAGATAAAGTATGATCCCCCTGTCCTCACAAACCATGGGCCAGACAGTCTGCCATGGTTTGTAGGACACTCTGATGAAATGGGCCTTTTTTTTTTGAAACAGCACTTGAAAACAAGGACTGTGAAGGTGCTAGGCACTCTCTACCACTGAATCACATGCCCAGCCCCCAAAGGTGATTCTTGACTGAATACAAATGTGCTTAATCAGCACCCCTGCCCTGGATGGCCCCACTGGGGAAGGCCAGGCATTTGAAAGTGACATAGGAAGAGAATGGAAAAGGGGGCAATGCAGCTGAGGCAGCAGCCCAGATAACCAGACAGAAGGCCCAACAGTGGCCTCTACATGTCTGAGGTACCCTCCATGGATGCCCATGTGCTCAGACCTCTGCCTGGGCCCCTGGCAGGTACCAGACCCTGCACGATGCAGCCCCAGTTCCTCAGCCCACTGCACATGGCTGTGCAAGGGCTGAGGAGGCTCCTGGCGCTGGTTCACACCTACAAGAAACAGCCTCTCACACAGAAAACAGTGGCTCGTGGCCAACACAGGGCCTGTCTCAGTTACCGATTCCTCTGTTCCTTGACCTTGACCCACCACAGTAAGCAATGGACAGAAGACAGCAGAGGAGGATGAGGTGGCAGAATATGCAAAGCTTGCTTTCTGAGGTGCTAAAACAGGCACAGGATCTTAGGAGACAGAGACCACATCCTACATTCCTACCACTTCTGTGCTTTCTTGGTCCAGCTCTGAGCACTTCAAAGTCCTTCCTTTTCTCCTCCTCCGCCTTCTCTCTCTCTCTCTCTGTCTCTCTCTCTTTCCCCCTTTTGACTTGAGACAGGGTTTCAGGCTGGCCTTAAACTCACTTTGTAGCCCAGGCTGGCCTCAAACTCTCAGCAATCCTCTGCCTCAGTCTCCAGGATGCTGAGATTACAGGTGTGCACCACCACATACAGCTTGAAAGTCGTTTCTTGCACAGAGCTCTGGGACTATTTAGAAAAAAATGTTTTGTTATGAAAATTAAAATCCTCATAAAAATAGAGAATAGCAAAATGGATCAAGTACACTTTTCTCCCAGTTTCAACAATTACGAACACATGGCCCATCTTGTTTCATCTTTAAATCTACCCCCTTTTCTGGGACAGTTTTTAAAATTAAAGGGAAAAAAGGCTGTTGGTTATGACAAAGACAAATGTGCCAGGTATACTGGCTGGCTGCTGGCCTATCACCTAAGCCTAAATTCTCTTCTCTCAATCTGACTTTCACAGTAAAGCCTGGAAATAGTAAGTACTTTTCCAGGTGGCCTACAGCTGTGACCAGTGAGACATTAATACCCTGCTGTAAGGGTACTAAGGCACCATATATGTGTGCACATAAGTTCCTGCACAGGTGTCAGCTGGGGCAAGTGCATTGTTAATCAGACAGAGTGTGGTCAGAATGGGAGGCTTTTAAAGATGAGGTTCCACCCATGGTGGCACACACCTGTAATCCTAGCACTTGGGAGGCTGAGGAAGGAGGACTGCTGCAAGTTTGAGGCCAGCCTGAGCTACATGATGATTTCAAGTTAACTTCAACTACACAGTGAGTCTCTCTCTCTCTGTGTCACACACACACACACACACACACACACACACACACACACACACACACGGTTGAGGCTCCATGTAGGTCAAGGAGAAGCTGAAGTCACAGCAAATCAGTTTAAGATATCAGAGTGGGACATTAGGATGAAGGGCCTCTTTCGCAGGAATGACGCATACAGTTATGCATCTCCTGATAACAGCCAGCTCCTTTCAAAGAGACTAAGACTGGAGAGGCTTTCCAAGATTCACAGGTAAAAAGTTCACTATGTGGAGTCAGGAGTGCACAGCACACCTGCGGAGAAAATGTGCACCTAATCAAAAGGGGCAGAAAGGAAGTGACCTTTCCACAGAGTGTGACCTTTACTGAATGCAGGGCACAGAAGGAGAAACCTCAGAGAGGACTGGATCTTTCAAGCAGGCAGGCGAGGCCAAGGCACAGCTGTGATTCCCCCTGACTACCATCCTTCACTTCCCATGTCCTGGAGCACAACCTGTCCTGCAGCTTCCCTTCTAGTCTCTTAGGCTTCAAAGGTGTAACTATTCATGAACAGAAGAACCCTGGTCCAGATCATTTTGAAACAGGGAGAAGAGCCAGCTCCTGTGTTGGTGGCACAGCAGCCACTGCGATGAAGCCTGTGAAATGGAGTGCAGAGTTCCAGAGCACTCGGGGAAGCTGCAGCCAATGTAGTGGGTGAGGGCCACGGGCCAGGCAGCAGCTCAGGCAGGGCCTTCGCCTTAAACCTCAGCTGGCCCCCACTGTGGGTCTGTGGGGCCTACCCTGATCAAAGCACTGGCTGGAATAACAGCACCTTCCTGTTATTCCTGGGTTCCAGTGCAGAAACAGCTGAGACTTCACAGGCCACCTGTTCTGATGCTGGTCTGAAACGATTTCTAGCCACTTTTAAGAGTCCTTTATCAGAGTGGATGTGACAGAGTGGGTTCACATGCAGCTTGTAAACTACCTTTATGGGAAGTAGTATTTCCAACACCCTCACCATCCAGCACAGGCCATCATGTTTTGGCTACCAAGAACACTGACTGCACAGGCCTGGATGGGCCCCATCAGGCTGTCAGCAGCTTGTTTAGTCCCTCAGGCTCAGAAAACTGACTGGTGGTCCAGGTCGCACAGCTGGTAGCTGTCTGGGCAGGAAAGAGATTCCACTCTGGAACCCCACCTCTACCCTCCCACTCCAGAGCAGGTTGTGCAATTTCACGTTTTACTAACATGAATGGTCTCTACTCTCACTTCCTTCTTCAACAAAAATTTGCTTCTTATTCTTTTTCTCCTCTCCCTAGCGAATATTTAATTCTAAGCAGGAAGTTTGGAATTTAAAGCTTTTTTTCTTTGCTATTACTAGGGACTAAACCCTGGGCCTTCACACTGAGCTATCTCCTCAGTGGTTCTTCTTAAAAAAAAAAAAAATCTTTGAGATAAGATCTTGCTACTTTGACCAGACTGGACTCAAACTTGTAATAGCCTCCTAAGGAGCCTTTTCTTACAGATTGTAATAAATAAAGGAGTCTTTTTTTTTTTTTTTTGGCCAGGGTTTCAAACTCAGTGATCCCCCTTCCTTAGCTTGCAGAGTGCTGGGACTGCAGGTGTGTGCAAAAGAAGTATTGTAGAATGTTCTTTGAGAAACCAAAATTAAAGAATTACTGAGATGACCTGATGTTGACTTTTCTTTGGAAACAAAAGAAAAAGACACAAATGGGAGAACCCTATGCAGCAACAGTAGATCCTAACTTTCAGACTTACATGGTATCAGTAAGAATCTCATTCAGGAGACAGCGATCAGCAGAGAAGCCTGAGCGGAATCGAGAACACCCAGGACTCGATGTCACTGCACCCCAGCAAGCTTCCTTCCCTGGGTCTTCAACACACAGCTGACTCTGGAGAGTGCTGAGGCCTCAAAGGCTCCATCCAATCCAGCCAGTCAGCTCTCTCCACCATAGCAGCCAGACCTCCGCCTTCCCAGCAGGCCTGGGATGTGCTGGAGGGCTCCTGCTGGACTGTGCAGCAGAGTAAAGGGAGGTGAGTGAGGTCTTTGTCTTCTCCACGTTTGCTGAGGACTGACTTTATTTACTTTTTTAAGGACAAACTTTTAAAAATAAAATGAGTGAAACCATGTGAGATCAAGATACACAAACAAAACCTCATATAGAAAAAAGACCTTGCTGGGTAATAGTAGAAGAGGACGCTGGAAGAGATTCACAGATGCATAGAAAGCTCACATTGTCAACAGGATTGAGCTGTTATGGATTCTCCACGTCAAGGCTTCATTTTGCTCAGCCTGAGATCTCGTTCAATTTCAAACTGCCTGTGGTCCACACGCTCTAGAAAAGCCTTCCGTTCAATGTACCTAGAAGATGGGAAAAAAAAAAAAGGCATTTGTCAGTAGAATCCCTAGGGCGAATGGTCTTCTTTGCCCAGTCCCAACCCCTGGAATAAAACTGGCCACAGCAAACACAAGCAGATGAACCCAGCTGGTAGCTAGAGTGACCAACCTGCTTGGTGTCACTGACAGCCAAACCACATCCATCTGGTCTGGAGAGTCCCAAGGGCCATCCTGGTTCAGATGTGAATGAAGTAAACGGAAAGGATATGGCAACAGCTCATCAAGGGAAAATACATTAGGATCTTGGTGGCAGGAAATAATGCAATTTAGTAATAAGACTTTAAAGGAAGAAGAAATGATACCAGCTTAAGAGTTTAACCCTAGCTCAGTTACACATCAGGTGGGCAATGCTGGGGAGAACTGAACCTCTCTGACCCAGTTAACACAACAAGGCTGTGCTTCCCATCCTTGGCCATTTGTTATGAAGGTGAGAGAAAGCTATGCATCCTGTGTACACTGCAAAATGCCAAAGGTTCACCTGAAAATGGAAGAAATAAGACAGAGAAACACCCTCAAGGGGTGCTGCGATGGTGAAGTGAGCTGTTTAGAAGTATGCCCTGGGAGGTTATTTACTTGCCCTTGGCTCCTCCCTCTTTGGTCTCTGGTGTACTCCACCCAGTAAGGGCAAGGCTGCTTCTGCTAGGATGACCAGAGAGGCGCCGCCCTAAACTCCTCTAAGGAGCAATATCCAGTGCCACACTCAGGGTCCCCTTAGAAGGTGCTGTTCTGCTCCTAAATTGGGGCCAGGGTCAGCAAATGAAGCTGCTTAATTATTTACTCGTTGCTGAGACAAAATAGCCAATGCCCAAACTTAAGGGAGAAAAGATTTATTTAGCTCAGAGTCTATAGCGGTTTCAATCCATAATCCACTGGCTCCAGGCAGAGTGGCACAGAGCAGAGGGCAACTGTTTATGGTGATGGAAGACAGCAAAAGCAACAAGGGAAGGAACCTTAAAAGCATCTTTCTGTCTCCTTTGTCTTATCCAAACTATGGGGATTAAAGTGGTGCTAAACCAATCAGTGGACTGATTTAGTAATCACATACCCTTAATCCCAGCATTGTATCATGACTCAATCACACACTTTAGATATAATCACCTCTGAAGGACCCCACCTCTGATAACCCGAGGTTTTTTTTATTTTTTCGTTTTTATCGGTACCAGGGATCAAACTCACGACTGCCTGCTTGCAAGGCAGGCGCTTATGCTACTGAGCTAAATCCCCAGCCCCCAACACGAGGTTTTGAGGGGACACCTAAATAAACCATAACATTCTGCCCCTGTCCCCTGCAAAGACTCATGTACAGTCCTTTACCCAAAAAGCATTTAGTTTATCTTCATGAGTTGCAACAGTCCTATCAGCAGTGTTAAAAAGTTTAAGTTCAAAAATCTTCTCTGACATTTAAACAAACTTTTTTATCTACAAACATCCGTACAAATGAAAAGTTAAACACTTCCAATATTCAATGACACAAGATAAACATTACCATACTTGTTACAAATTACCATTACCATTACCAAATCCCCATTCCCATTGGGGGATACAAAGAAATGGGACCGAAGCAAGTCCAAAATTCAGGACAACAAACATTAAGTCTCATAGCTCCACACAAAGCATCTGAAGCAATCAGTGCTAAGATGTGAATTCCAAAGGCCCAGGTGGCTCTGCCCTTACAGCACTTCCAGTGGTTGTGGCACCCATGGCTTCTCTTTCAGGCCAGCTCTGCTCCCTCCTTGCATTATTTCTCATGTTCCTGGCTTTGCCACTGCACTTTTAGCCTCACCTGCACAGCTTCATGCACTGGCCTCTCAGCGGCATATTGCTTGGCCTCCTAGGCCTTCTGAAATCCAGGTGGAAGCTTTTCTGACCTCACAACTCTTCCATTCTGCATGAGGCTAAAAACTACCACCATATGGATGTTGTCAGCTGGAGCAGTAGCTAGGCATCTCTCTCTCATGGCTGTAGGGGTTGAGTGCCTAGATTGTTCAGTACTCTGAATCCAATTTCAAGGAACAAATTCTCTAGGCTGCCACCATTCTGATGGTGCTCTAGGACTCTTTACTCAAAGCAAAGTCTTATGCAATTTTGAGGCTGGTAAGGGTAGACCCCTGGTGCTTCCTGTGATGTTCTCAGGCCATCTCTTCTATTCTTCTGTTATTCCTCAGCAATCAAGATCTCTGCTCTATCTTTGCAGTCCACAGCTCTACTGAAGCTTCCTTCTTGGTCAGATTCAAAACATTTAAAATCATTCTGCTTGACTCTTTGCTCTTGGTTCTCCACATAGATATGGCCAAATAAAAGTCCCTACCAGCAGTCATGCAACTGCCTCAACATTGGACTGCCTTTAAATTTCTTTGATGGCAGTCTATAAGACTAATTAGTCTGCTGCCTTTAATCTCAGTCTCGGGCAAAATCTCTGAACATAAGCAAAATGCAAACTTTCTCCCAAGATAGTATAACACACATCATGTGGAGTCCAACAGCCAATGCAGTCCTTTGTCCCAGCAGCAGCCTCCTGAGCCTGATCTTTACCTGCAGGATTTCTATCTGACTTCTGGTTTTCTGAGTTCTCATCAGAATCTCTCATCAAGTAGAGCCTAAGGTATACCAGCTTCACTTTTTAGGGGGCATCTCTGAATCTTTCAAACTCTTCCCATAAGCTGTTCTGAAAGACTCCTGAACCACATGGTCAGGTACAGTCACAGTAACAGCCTCAGTTTTCTGGTACCAAATTTTGTCTTAGTTACTTGTCTTGTTGCTAAGACAAAGTAACTGATGCCCAAGGAGGGAAAGTTTATTTAGCGCACCATTTGTAGAGGCTCCATTTCACAATTGGCTGGCTCTAAGGCAGGGTGGCACATAGCAGAGGGGCCAAAATGGCTGTGGCAGACAGCAAAAGCAAGGGGCCTTAACAGCATCTTCCTGCCCCTTTTATCTTATCCAGACTACCGGGAATAGGGTGGTGCTAAACCAATCAGTGGACAATTTACTAATCACACACCTTAATCCCAGTATGGCACCATGAATCAATCACATACTTCAGATCCAGCTGCCTTGGAAAAAATCCCATCTATGACTACATGAGGCTTTGGGGGACAGCTAAACACAAGCCACATCAGAGGCCTCCCTAGTCCTCTATGGCAGGGGTCAAGAAGACCAGGCCAAAGCACGCAGGCCCCCTGGCATGGAGTTAGGCCAGCTGCTTAATAATGAGACACAGCTGCATTTTGATGCACCTTCTTGCTGTAAAGTGTGCCATGATTTGCCTGGGGGGAGATCTCTGCTGCTAATTTACCTTTCAAGAGAGAGCAAAATTGCCATTGAAAATGGGAGGCATAATTGAATCTCTGTACTAATTTTTCTTTTGTTGCATGGTGGAAAATGCGCATCTGTCACTTTAAGGTTATTACATTTATAGTGAGAATGTTACCAGGTTCAGGAAACTGAGTTTGTCTGCTGTATTCCCACCTCTATTTCCCTTTGAATAGCACTGTGAGTCACAGACCAGCCTGCGTACTTGCTGCACAACCCTGAAGCTGTTAACCCTATGCCTACTACCAAGGGCTGGCCAGGAACTAAGGCTGGGGGTGCTCAGTAAGAATCCTGTCACTGGTTGGCTATGTGACTCTGGGCAACACATATAAACTTAGCATTTCTTAGTTTCCTGGACTGGAAAGGAAAGAAAGAAAATGTTCTCTATCCTTAAAGGTTGCTGTGAGGATTAAATGAAATTATATACACACAATGCTTGCAACAAAGAGAGCGCTCAATTAAATGGTAGCTAACGTGTATTATCAGCAACTGGTCACCACCACCTTTTCTGTAGCAGGAGCTAAACTGTCAAAACTGTCAATGAGACAAGAATGGCTGGGAACACAGGGGTGCTCTCTGGTTGATACAAGCATTCAGAGTCAGTTTCAGGTTTAGCAAGTAAATATAATCTTTTCCAACCTCCTCAGAAGGATATGGCAGACATTGATGATCTTTTTTGATAAAGAAAGAAAATGCAGAGCTTGGGACAAGGAAGTGTGGACATACAACAGACTGAGATTCTCAAGCTGGGGCTGCTAACAAAAATCAAACAAGGGCTTTATCCCATTTCAAACACACTTCTACCTTGGCTCCCTGGGCCTTGGGGCAGCTTGAGACGTGAAAATCAGGGTCGTGAAGAGCAGGATGATCCAACTTTCGGAGAGCCCAGCGGAAAAAGGCGCGAACCTTGGTAACAGATGGTACTATGCTGTCACCCTGTGTGGGTGTAAGGGGATGGGACATGCTTCAAGAGAGAGCTCTCAGTGCTCGCCAGGGGAAGGAAGGATGAGGCTTTGAGCACTGTGGTCTTTTTTGCTGACTTTCTTTTAAAGAAGAAATGATGCTTAAATTAGGATGCTTGCTGAGCATGAATAAAGGCTTTTTAACTTCCAGGAAGCTGTGCTGGGTCTTGACTCTGAGACCCTCAAGAGCAAAGAGCAGGATGGACACTAAGTAGGCAGGTGCAGGCAGGGTTGAGGCTCAGGGAAGGCCTGAGGGGCACATGCGCAGGATGCAACTGAATTCTCAAGGGCAACCCAGACAAAAGCCATCAAAGCAGGGCTGGTGACTTTATTCACTCATTCCCAGCCATGAGCAGCTGCTAACAGGAGCCTTGTGACAGCCTTGGCTTACTGCCAAGAGCTGGCAGTAAACAAACTTTCTCCTGAACATGGACTCCCCATGCCAAGAGACAGCAAAAGTACTGGGGATGAGAGTGGTCCCGGCCCTCCTTATTTGTGCCTTTGGGAAAGACACTTGCTTTTCTGTGCCTAATTTTTCCCCCTGTAAAACAGTAACACAAATTGCAATAACCCTCTGTAAATACAATGAAACTCTGTGACACATGCTTTGTAAACAATAAAATAAAAAGGCAGCCATGTGACATGCTAGCAGGTGGTGTTTGTGCTTCCCATTTCTGATTTGACTGCGTCTTTTGGGGGGCCTCAGGGCCCTGAGCAGCTGGTGACACCAAGACAGCAAATACTGAGGAAGAGGAAGGGCTCACTGGGAAGGCTGCCTTCAAGGCCAAAGCACTGCTGCCTAACTCAACTGATTTTAAGCAGGCCTCAGGAATGATCAGGAACTTCAGGTGGGTCACAGTTCCTGGACACACCTGCCGGCTGACAAGTGCCATGGGAATCATGGCTCTTGCTTGTTTTCTGCCTTGGTGTTTTTCCTGGCTTGTACCCAACCCTCCTGGGGACTTGGCCTCATTGAGCCAGTCTATAGGGAAGTCTTGGATGGGGGACATTTCATCCTTACCGCTTACTGTTACCTTTTACGGCCTATTTAAGAACTAGTATCTAGATTTTTATTAGCAAAATATGCTAATAGAATCAATTTTCTCATTTTTCCCTTTCAGAACCAGGTTACACATAAGAGGTAATGACATCTTTTAGATCTTTCAATCCAAATTAGTTTTCACAAAGGGAGGGCAGGAGACACATTGGGGCACTGACCTCCAAAATTGCCATTATGTGTCCATCCTGTGGCTGAACACCCTTGAGATTTCTCCACCTAGCGAGGTCAAAGTGAGCTCAGAGAGGTGCAGGCCAAGGCACACACAGGACACTGAGAAGGCGCTAGGGCTGGGTTCCTTTCAGACTGCTCCAAGCGGAGCCAGCACCCGGATCCCCAAATGAACACTGAGGGTAGAATAAAGCTTGGGGATGGATGGAATGAGACAAGGAATTCTCTGCCTAGAGAAACAACAGACAGAAACAAACTACAAAGGAATGCCCACCCCCCATGCCCCAGGATCTAACTTGCAAATATTGCCAGGGCCATGCTGAAAGGGTGCTGATTTTAATTCAGTTTCTCTTCCACTGCTTTCTTGTCACATTGCCCTCTAAATCACAAAAGCACTCGACTTCCACCCATCTACGACCTTCAATTGAGAGCAGCCACAAAGATCAAGCCTGTCCTTTTCCATGTATCAGTCTCTTCCCCAGGCCTGCAGACTTCTGACCCAGCATTGCTAGGTGACTGCTTTGTGACATGGAGGAACTCCACCATGAAACCCCCTGAGATCTGTAACAGGGCTAGAAGAGCCTTGTTCAATGCCCAGGTGCAGGCTGCTGGCACTGATCCTGAAATGCTGCATGGCCCAACAGGCTGGGACTCAGAGCAAAAGCAGCAATGCCTTGCTGTTTCTGGAACAGGCACTTTGTGTGTGTGTGGGGGGGGGGGGGGATTGAGCCCAGGGCCTTGTGCATGCCAGGTAAGTGCTCTACCGGGACAAGCATTGTGACTAACTTTGCTGATGCCTGGGTGGTAGGCTGATGCATCATGCTCATTTTTCCTGGGTGGTTCTAATCCTTGTAGGCAGCTAAACAAAGACATGGCTGTCTGCTAGCTAGCAGGATGGGTTTCCAGACACTACAATGGGACAGCGCTTGTTTTGGGCTATGGGCTGTTTCAGGTGCCGGTGACAGTTGGGAACAAGGTTCTGCCGCAATGGGAGGCTTGCTGCAGATGAACAAAGCACAACATGCATCAGGCAGATGCATGATAGAATATCCATCAATAGGGAAAATCAAACAGGCCATGAGATGGAAGAGGGGCTACTGTAGAAAGCAGCATCTAAATTGAGCCCTGGCTGACAAACCAGAGCCTTCAGGGAGAGGAGGGCACAGAAGGGCAGTGAGGCTGAGCTCAGTGAGCAGGAGAAGGTTTGAGGAGAGCCTGGCTTGCCAGGGTAAGGAGTTTAAAATGAACTGGATGTGCTACTGGAGGGCTTTCAGCAGAGATGGAAAAATAATCTGTACTTTGAAACAATCATTTCAGCAGCTGGGTGGAAGATGGATGAAAAGGCACAGAAGCTGCATGTAGTGGCACATGCCTGTAATCCTGGCTACCCGAGGCTGAAGCAGGACTATCACAGGTTTGAGGTCAACTTGGTAAGATTTTAATTTGAAAAGTAAAAAAGGCTAGAGATTAGCTTAGTGGTAGGGTGCTTGCTTACCACAAGGCATTGGGCTCAATCCAGCACTGCATGAAAAAAAAAGAGGGTACAGAGATGAAATGAGGAACAGAGTAGATACCTTTACCTTGTACTGGGGGTAGTGGCAGAACTGACTAAATGGACTAAAAATATTTTGTGACAGAAGCAACAATTGGAGTTGCAGGATATGTGTGGAAAGTCCAGAAATTAAGGTGATGCCTAGGTTTTCCTTTCTTCTGACAGTGGAAGAACAGCAATACTGCCAAGAAGTCAGAGAGATTCCGTTTATGAAGGGGAGCTAGTATTTGGTTCTGGACATTAAGTCGATATGTGTCCTAAACATATAAATGGAGACATCAAACAACCAGCGGAAACCTAAGTCTGGGACGATCTTCTTCCATGGGCCAGCAGAAGATGGTAGCTAAGTCTTAGAACGAACTAGTGAGCATTTCTGGAGAAGAGACAGTTGCCCAGGGTCCAGGTTCCCAAGGCGAAAATCCCAGTGAAGAAATAAAAACCATCTAGGAAGACTAGAAGGAGATTAGCGTGGAAAATATTCCTGAAGAGCTGGCAGGGAACTGAAGAGGTAAAGCATTTAGCTTTCCAGTAAGGCCTGAGCCTTGGTGTGGTCAGCAAGAGCAGGTGGGAAAAAGAAATTTGAGCAGAGAATTGGGGGTGGGGGGAGGGGTGTTGCCATTTATAAACATGCCGAGCATTCCCCCCTACTTATTTAATTCACACAACTCGGAGAGGAATATTACAGAGTTTTCACTTTACAAATAAAGAAACTGGGGCTAGTTGGCATGGTGAGTTGGCAGTAGGGCCAAGATTTGAATTTTACTGTAAAATACAACACATGAATAAAATGGGGCAAAGCAAATGAAACATTGAAAAGCAAGTGATCACGTGGTCATTACTAGGTCAAGAAATAGATGCCTTCCAGCCTTGAGGCAGCCCTAAATAACTTGTGGCCCAATACCTGCAGCCCATTGCACCAGGACTTGAGTCTTCATATCCTCTTTTCCTTTCATGCTTTTGTTTCTTCAACATTAAAGTTTAGTTGCATTTATTTTTTAATTTGATGTAAATACAATTAGATAGTGTGCACTGTTTTATGTCTTGCTTCTTTCATAAATTGATCTACTGGACACATAGGCTTTGCCTTTTTTTGATATACAAAGGCTTTGATATACAAAGGCTTTGCCTTTGTATAAATGGAATCACACAACATCTCCTTTGTGTTTTTATATTATTGTACATTATTCATGTTCATTACCATTGCTGAATAGAATATCATTCTGTGAATGGATCACTCATTATTTAACTATTATACCATTGGTGGATCTTTGAGCTGTTTTTCAAAAATGTATACTATTATGTGTGTCTCTTGGAGATACATAACTAAATTTCTATTGGGGATTCAGTTAGGACTGGAACTGCTGAACTACAGGGAGCAGCTCCATAGACTGTCAGTAGATAATGCCAAGTGATGTTTTCCAATTTAAATAGTTGTCATCACCCACATAAACTGGATGTATTTATCTTTTTTTTTTTTTTTTTTTTTGGTCTTTTTCCTTTTTATCGGTACCGAGGATTGAACTCACGACTGCCAGCTTGCAAGGCAGGTGCTTATGCCGCTGAGCTAAATCCCCAGCCCCTGGATGTATTTATCTTAAGAGACCTGGTAATGTTTTAGCCTGAAAGTCTGTTTTGCCTAATATTAATATGGCTATATCACCTTTCTTTTGGTTAGTATTTGCATTATTTATCTTTTCTCCTATCTTTTTTGTTTTCTACATCTCTGCATCACATATTATAAATAAATCTCTAATAAAAATAGCAAATAGTTTTTGAGTTTCTAAATGCAATCTGGCAACTTGTTTTTTTTTTTAACTGCAGCACTTAGTTTACTTACATTATATGAAAAAACTTATAAATTTGGACTCAAATCTACCATCTTATTGTGTGCTCCCTCTTTGTCTTGCTATTATCAGTAGCTAAGTTAGAAAGGAATGCACAGCTAGAGATGGACTGGGCCCTCAAGGAAGTCACCAGAAAGAATGAAGACTGTGGCTGGAGGTTCAGCTGAAGAAGCCAGGTCTCCAGATAAACACAGCCAATCCTACATGCCGCCCTAAGCGACAGTAACTTGAAAGTATAAAAGGTATCACCTGGTGCAGTAAAGTCAGCTAGGTAACAGTCACCAGGTGGGTGATCAGAGCATCCAGAACCATCTCCTCCCAAAAATGCCTTTGCTGTTTCCATGTGCACTTGCTATATGACCCATGTGCACTTGCTAAATTCTAGCTACCCTTAGAATCCTATAGGTTGGGCTGAGGATACAGCTCAGTGCAACTGTCTGCAAGTGCAAAAGTGCGAGATCATGAGTTCGATTACTGGTACAAAAAAAAATCCTACAGGTTGATTGTAGTTTGACTCATGTCACGCCTTGCTGTATAAATGACCCTCACCCTCAGTGGCACCCACTTCTGGGTCCCCTCGTAGATCTCAGGAGCTATTCCTATTCCCCAATAAAACCTTTCCTACTCATCATGTCCTTTGTCCTTTATTCTTCAATCTCAAGGGACATAAAAACATATTTGGCATCTTTGTTCTGTTTCTTTAACTTTCCTATTATGTTTTCTTTTAGTTAGTTAAAAAAAATCCATTTTTTTCCTCCTCTACTTTGGAAATTTACGGTTAATCAACGCCTCTATCTTCTTTCCAACACTCACGCAGGCGTGTAACTTACCACCACTTACTCTGAGGATGGCCTCCTAGTTGTGCGTGCTAGGAAGGCTTATCCTGCAACTGACTGCCTATCATTACTGCCCGGTTTATTCTGATTCTATGATCTAGTGATTTTTGACTCTTGCTGTGCATCACAATCATCTCAGGAGCGACTGAAGGACATGGTGCCCGACCTATTCCAGACTCTTGATTCAGGAGCCTGCATAGCACTGGCCTTGTTACCTGAACTTTGGGACATGCTCTCAGAGGTTTCACATGCCTGGCACGGCGAGACCAGAGCTGCAGTCCCTTCTCTGGAGCAGGGCTTGGGCTCTTTTAATCTGACTGGAGGAGCTGAGAAAGAGCAGTGGGTAGAGGTATGTACTGAGAAAGGTAGGTGAGAAAAGCCGAGGCAGAGCACAGCAATCACCAGATCTGTCCTGCAAAAATGCGATTAGATCTGCAGAATCAGGAGGGCATGGGGAAAGTCTCAGGCATTGGAGGGAAGAGCACAGCGTAACAATGGCATGATATTAGTTGTTTCCTAATCCAGCTATTCGGTTTTCCATTGCCTGAAAAGTTCTCACTGGGCAGATGTCCTCTTTAATCTTGCTTTCTCCTGTAGCCTACAGTTTATCAGCTCTCCCTTATCTTCAGTAGCACCACTCCTTACTTTTGTAAGAGTTCTATTAACTCCAGCAGAGTGAACAATTTCCAACTTACAGAATCAATATTCAGAGAAGCAGTAAGCATAGCACACTCTGGCAGTTCTTCTGCAGCTTTACATCCCTGTGCAAAAGTGAAGAGGCGGGGCCTGGGAGTTACTGGAGCTTAATCAGATTGGAGATGTTTGCAGCAAATGTCAGAGCCACCCATGCTCAAGAGAACCCCACCTCCTGCCTCCGCCTCATCCTGGTGGTCCCCAGGTGGCTCTGGCTCTTCTGATTCTGTCTGCCAGCTAAGACAGCTTAACCTGAATCAGGCAGCTATGCCAACACATAAAGCCCTTTTCACGTTTTTATTTTAAAACATATTGGTTGGTCTCTGGGGATTTAGCTCAGCGGCATAAGCGCCTGCCTTGCAAGTGTGTAGTTGTGAGTTTGATCCCTGGCACCCAAATAAATAAATAAATAAATAAATAAATAAATAAATAAGTTGGCTTCCAGCGTCATTCAAACAATGATGAAGCTTAATTTAGAAGTAAGAGTTCCCAAATAGATCCTCATTGTCTTTATTATAACTTAGGTTATTAATAGCCTCAATAGTTTGTACTTAACGCATGCCTTTATGTGACGACAGGTGCTTTGAAAGTGCTTTATGCTTTCTTTATATCCATATAAGCTTTATAATATACCTCACAGCTATCTGGTGAAGGTGGTATCATATCCAATGTTACTGGTGAAGGCACCAAGCTGCAGATGTGCCAGTGGGCTGATGGGCACCCTGGACCGCATGAGGGGCCATTCAACACTTTCTTTCATTACTAGGGGAATGTTCACCTAAAGCCATGGATCTCTTTCCACAGTAACTTTATTCCTCAGCTTCTCCTGAGGTCTCAAGGAACTTACTGAACTCTGTTTCTTTTCCTTTAAAAAATTCAGTCATCAGGAAAAAGTGGATGACAGAATGGATCCTGTTCACAACTGAATACTTCCTCTTTGATTCCAAAGTGAAGAGGAAGGGGTGAAAAGCCCCATTTAAGGCCACAATACCCTCCTCAAACCTAATGTGACAACAGCTAGGCACTCAAATGGCTCTCACTTTGAAGCATTTGACCTATTTTGACTTTTCAAGGGACCAAGTGATTTCTTTTAGGCCGATGCTGCCACCGTGAGCCACGTCTGACCACATAAATAAACCAGGTGACTTACAATTTACAGGAATTCATCCTGGCAAGTGTGACCGGCTGAGAGCAGTTCTGCTCACATGCCTTCCTGCTCTTTACCCCAGTGGCTTTCTCAGTGATAAGACCTGCTCTCTGTCAAGACAGAGCTTCATTTATAAACCAAAATAGGTATTTGCATTTTTTGTTTCACCAAGAAGACTTTCTACTTGCTTAAAGTGGGCAATTTGTTTGCAATCAATCATTTCAGAGTTCTGAGGTGGTCAAAGGAATGGCATCTAGCATTTCTTACCCTTCTTTTCCTCGATTATGGATAGCCAGTTCTTCACCAATTCCTTCTTCCTCCTTGAAGCTCTCCCAGTCCAATTTGGATTTCTCAAGGGTGCTCATTTTCTGCTTCTTGGCTCCAATTTTCCCCAAAAGGCTGCTCATGCCACTTGACCTTTTTAACCTTAAGGAAGAATAAAATATGAAGTATGTAGCATGCTAAAACTCTGGTCTCTTGATTGACAGCTTTTCTGATGGGCACATGATAGAAGTCATTTACCTTAATGGAAGTCATGGCTGTACCTAGCATGTTCTTTCTCAGTGTGGAGACTACTATGAACAGGTAAGAATGTTCTTTTCTTTTTTAATCTTTTTGTTTTTTTCTTTTTATCGGTACCGGAGATCGAACTCATGACTGCCTGCTTGCAAGGCAGGCGCTTATGCCACTGAGCTAAATCCCCAGCCCCCAAGAATGTTCTTTTCTTCTCCCTACCCCCTCTGTGGGGCGATCACACCCATGACCTTGGAGATACCAGGCAAGTTCCTGGCCACTGAGCTATATCCCAACTCCCTTTCCCCTTTTAAAAAATATTGAGATAGGATCTCACTAAATTGTCCAGGCTGGTCTCAAACTTGCAGTCCTCCTCCCTTAGCCTCAAGTTTCTGGGATTATAGGTGTGTACTACTATGCCTGGCTAGCAGCACGGAATTCTAATTTACTTTTTCCTGCCTGCTGTCTCTGCTCTGCTGCACTGCAGACAGGAAACACATCTCCTCCAGACTTCTGAGTGCTGGGAAGCAAGTTTCTGCTTGCAGGGCGGAAGGTGACTGGAGGGCTCAGGCAATGTTTTGGAGTCACATGATCAGGTCCAAATTCTAGCTCTGCCCCAGTGACTGGAGGCTATTTAAAGTGCATGCACCTTGGTTTCCCAATCCAATCTACAAAGTGAAATGTTTGCTCACAGGCTGTGACTTATGTTTTATGCAAAGGGCTAAAACAACACATAGCACAGGGTCAAGGTGCCATAAGTGCTGGCCACTCTGAGTCACTGTCATCATGCTCTGAAGCTCCAAGGGGTTCTTTTCAGAGTAAGAACCAGTTCCCAGCACTGATGAGCAAGTCACAGTACCATAAAAGGGCTCTAAAATCAGTTGCCTTTCAACTCCTGTGAGTTGGGGCCTGTTTTTTCCCAGGAGGTGGAGAACATTCCTCACCCTGAAAGCAGGGAATGTACAGCCCGTGCTTTACTTGCTGGTGATCCTATCATGGGTTGCAGGAGAAACCCCATATGCCCACACTCAAGTCTTGGCAGGTCAAATGTTTCTAGTCAATGTTACATGTATGAGATAAAATAAGAAAAGAGAAGGCTGCTAGTTTGTAAGAAAATAGTGTGAGTGGAAGGAATTATGGAAGGAACAAGCTTTTACTCTTTTTATGAAAGTAAAACAAGTTTTCTGCTAGGGGACTGGGAGTTAATTTCTGCCTCGAGGAAAATATGTGAAGAAGTTAAAAAACTTAAAAGCTATGAGCTAACATTACCATTTTGTTCTCTGGATGCTTTCATAGCCACCTTTTCACTGGACTTTCACTACCCTCTGGGGCAAAGAACCACTGAACTGAAATGGGATCACCTTCAAGATGACTTAATCACCAGTGTCACCTTAATCCACTCAAAAACCCAACTTATGCCCTGCGGGGAACAAACAGGCCAGTGTTCCTACTAAACAAGAGACTTCAGAGACAAAACAATTGCCCTAAACATTCTCAACCTATTAAGACTGGTCAGAGGCTGTCAAGGTCAGACATCCCACTAAACACTGAGATGAAGACCCACTAAGATTAAACCACAAAGGGATCAATCATCTTTACTACTAAGTTAGACAAACAGAAGTTCAAGACAGTTAACCAATGTAACAAAGGTCAAACCAGTTGAAAATGAAGATTAGGACCAAGCGAAGTCTCTCTGGACTCCCAGTGAGGTACACTACAAGTTGCTTGAGAGATCTTGACTGCTATTTCACTTTCCTTAACATGACTCCAGATTGTTCTTTAAGAGCTTTCAGTTCATGTCTTCTGAACACTCCTTTCTAGATAATCCATTCTCTATAACAATCTATCAACACATGTGATTTTATCATGAGCAGAGCATGAATGGGGACATGGGAATTTAATGTGCCTCCAACCTTTCACTTTCCATTTTCCTCATTACTACTGTTCTGGTTCTCATTTTGTAACTTTCACCTGGATAATTCAACAGCCTCCTTACTGGTCTCCCTGATTTAGCCCTTCTCTAAACAGCCACACCCTGGCATCTACTCACACACTATCTCTGGAGTGAATTTTTGCTTAAGCGCCTCTTCCATGATCCCTTACTACTCTTTGTTCTTACTATTGTAGGAGCCTGAGGCCTGAAACGCTTGAGAAGTCCTTCCTGTCACTCGCCAGATCTACCCTTCCCCTCTGCCCCACAGAGCCCTGAACCTGCCGTCCACCTCTACTTGTCTTTCACTTGCCCAGTCTTATCTGAGCTTAGAAAACAGTTCCTCCAGAATCCCTTGCACAGTTCTCTCTAATCTTGGGCATAGGTACCCCAGTGCTGCTGCCATTGCTCCCTGGTTCTTTTCCTATGATGGCACTGATCTTTCTGCAGTGGATGCTTAGGGACGGTCATTCAGCTGCAGCTGCCCTGACAGTTCTAAGAAAGCTCAGACTCGTCATTAACCATATCCCAATAAAAGTATCCACTGCAATGTCTTGCACTCTGAGTAAATGAAGACAATATGCAACCTATATACCCCTGTTAGCCTCTCCTGTTGACCTTTTCTGGTGGCATGGCATCCTCTGACTGCGAGTGGGCTACCGAGCACTGTCTGGAGAAGTGGTGGAGTTCATCAGTGCTACTTCTATAGGGCGACTGGCTAACTGGCCCAGCCCCTATCCTTACCCAGGCAATTCTGGGAGTTCAAATAGTTCTCAGAAGTTCTGGTGGAGCTAAACCCTCACGGCCAGGAAAATATATTTTTTAAATTGAGTGTTGTGGCACATGCCTCTAATCCCAGCTCTCTGGATGACTGAGGCAAGAAGGATTGCAAATTCAAGTCCAGCTTGCAGAACTTGAAAACAACTCACAAAATACACACACACACACATACACACACACACACAAAACAAAACAAAACAAAAAAACAAATGCTTTTTAGAACTGATTGTCGTAGCACATGTCTGTAATCCCAGCACTTGGGAGACAAAAACAAGAGGATCACAGTTTGAGGTCAGCCTGGGCTACACAGTGAATTCAACAGCTTGGAACTACGTAGTGAGACCCTGTCTCAAAAAGCCAACCAGCCAAATAAAAAAATCTAGGATTGCCCCTGCCCCATGCTAGGTGTTGAACCCAGGGGTATTCTCCCACTGAGCTACAACCCTACCCCTTTTAATTATTTATTTTGAGACAGAAATCTAAGTTGCTCAGGCTGAACTTTTTGATTCTCCTGCCTCAGCTACCTGGGATTGTAGGCATATGCCACCACTCTGGGTTGTGTTGGATTTTCTTCCTTCCTTGTCTTTTTCTTCCCATACCTCACTCTTGCTTCTCAGGATACTTCCTACATAAACTCCCTCTACTCAAATCTGTAAGTTTTGCTTTGAGGGAAACCTAGGACATTTGGAAGAATAGGTACTTGTAATTCCAAACTGGGAATCTTTCTTGCTTTTTTTTTTGGAGACAGGGTCTTACTATGTAGTACAGGATGGCCTTGAACTCACTTTATAATAGCCTAGGCTGGTCTCAAACTCATAGTCATCCTCTTGCCCAGCCTCCTAAATGCTGAGATTACAGGTGTACACCACCACACCTGGCTCAGAATGAGAAGTTCTAAGGAGACTAACTTCCATCCCCATTCTGTGTGGGCAGCACACAGGCTATGTGTACTGTCTCGCCCTCAGCCTATACCTCCGATGGTATCCTCAGGCTATGCCATTTTTCAACAAATCACTTCCTGACATCTATGAGAAGGTGGTATTTTGCTGTATAGCAGTGAGGATATTTCCAGAAAATGAAAAGTCAACAATTTCTCTTGCTTTGTTTACCACTAAGCATCAGCAGGATGTCACCTGTGCTATTATTTTTTGGAGAGGTTTCCATCTCTGCCCTCAGGGGGTCACAAACATGGTTTATGATATCCTAACTTGATAGTCTGTAAGGCAAAGTAACCTGCCTTTAATTGAGGCTAAATCAAAGTGAATAATACATTGACAGCAGCAGTCAAAACATGTAGGAGGCTCATCATAACTGAAAGACAGGTAGTTCCTTCCTAGAATCTGCTATATGAGGTCCCCCTGCACACTTCTGGGTGTTCCCCATCACTCTCCCACCTTGACACGGGCTTTTGGTGATATAGTTCTGGCATCATTCCCCCACAGCTTTCAGGAAGGTAGATTTATCATGACTTTCCTTGTCTCTGCTACGGGGGTGCATCCATCAGGCTTCCAGAAAGCCGAGGCAGACAAGAGTTGGCTTGTGGGCAGGGCTGCTGGCTCTGCTGTGGAGTATCGCAGACAGCCCTGGAGGTGTGCACGTCTCACCCCAGAACTGCAATGAGCTGGAAGGGAGGAAATCAGCACCAGTTTCCTGCAGGCACCAGCAGCTGTGCATACTAGAAAACCCAGGGGTCAGGGAGTGGTATGGCAGTGGTACGGCACTGAGTTCCCCTGGCAATCTCTCTGCTGTCATCAGAGGTCACCACAGTTCCAGATCACCAAACCAGATATGGGAAAGGGACAGGCAGAAAGTCGGCTTTGACAGGCCAAGCCCCAAACCATAGCTCTTTATCAAAGAGAATCCTTACCCACCTAATGCAAGTCCAAATCTAAAGAAACACTCTACAACATACTTGCTTACTTTCTGATTACACCCAGAATATTACACTGAGGCACACCCAGGGTATTACTGCCAATGTATCCTAATACAGTATATACAAGGTATTACACGTCCAACATCACAATATTTCAACCACATCCTCCTGAATATCACATTGTTATTTGTATAAATTTGATATAAAAAATCCTCTTCAGGAACATGGTTTTTGCTCTAACCAGCTAGCTTCTATGCCATAGGATAGCATGGCTTGATGTAGCTCATCCTCATGGAAGGAGACTTAAATTTTTTTATTAGTGCACATTGATCATACAGTAATGGGTTTCACTGTGGCATGAAATACATGAAGATAATATCTACCCACAGCTCCCTCTTACCCTTGTCTTTCCCCTCTTGATTCCCTTCCTCTTCTCTAACAGCTTCCCTTTTACCTTTATGTCATCTGTTTTTCCCTAAAGAGTCCACATACCAGAGAGCATGATACTTGTCTTTCTGAGTCAAGCTCATTTTGCTCAGCATGATCATCTTCCTCCATCCATTTTCCTGTGAATAACATGACTTTGTTCTTTATGGCTGAATGTCTTTGTCTCTCTCTCTCTCTCCCTGTCTGTTTGCCTCTCTCTCTCTGACACACACACACACACACACACACACACACACACACAATTTTCTTTTTTTTTCAGTAGTACTGGAGAGTGCATCCAGGGGTTCATAGTGGGCTATATCTCCCACCTTTTTGAATTTTTTATCTTGAGACAGGCCCTCACTATGTCTTTAAGTTGTTTGGGCTGGGCTTGACCTTGTAATCCCCTGCTTTGCCCTCCCACAAAGTGCAGAAATTACAGGTGTGTATTACCATACCTGGTTATATACCACATTTTCTTTTTATACCACATGATCCAGCTATACTACTTCCTGGCACACAGCTGAAGTAATTAAAGTCAGGATCGTACAGAACTACCCACATACCCTTCATTATTACAGCACAATTTGTAACAGTCAAGTTATAGAGTCAGGTCAACAGACTTTTCTTCTTGCATATTTTGGTCAAAAGTTCATCAGTCAGCAATTACCTTCAACTCTCTTTTCACTATATCTAGCTAGTGACCTCCCGTAAACCAGGCACCAATTAAGATCTTGCATAAAAAAATTCAGTTAATTCAAAAAAGTAGAAAAAACAGAAAATGCAAAATGGCAATTTTTCATTTCTCAATTCAGTGTTTACAATGATAATTTGCTAGAACTTATTTTGCTTTAGTCCAAGAAATGTAATTTGAACAAATTTCATTTATAACTAAGTGATGAGCTCCATCCTGCTGAGCTTGGCATAAAGATATCATAGTAACTCATTTCCTTTGTCCCATGCCCCCTAGCATTCGGATTCAGCCAAGGGTTCACTCTGTAGCAAGAGCTCTGCCCCACCTACCTACCCGTACTGACTCCTGGGCTACTGTGTGTGTACAAGAGACAGGGGCACGAAGGGGCATGGAGCTGCATAAGAAAAGTCCCCGGGGAAAGGCTGGCTGGGCTGCAGACTGGCAGGGAATAAACAAGGTGAGAAGACCTTTCCCCCTGTTATCTTTAAATTCAACTCCAGGCACCCACCTATCCTACAGAATATAATTTTTGGTCTAGCAAGGAATTTAGAATCATTCATTCACTCACTGTACGGCTCTCACAGAGCTAAGAACTTACTGCCTACCTACCAGACAGTCCTGGGAAATGGGGACATGGTAATATAATAAAGCATAATCTTTGGCTTCAAGGAAAAAACCTAGTGGAGAAAAGATTGACATATCAGCAAACTGTAACCATATACTACGAAGACAAAAAAGAGTGAGTAGCTGAGGGGCTGTTTAATCCAAGCTTCTTTTATAGATGAGTTAAGGCTCCAAAAAGGGAATGCAATCTGCCCATGCTCACAGCAGGAGACTCGGGACGGGCACTCTGCGCTTCCCACACCTTACTTACTATCTTCTCCATCACGCTTGATGCCAGAGCTGGGGGCTCACACTGCAACTTCTATCACTGCAAATGGCAATGCAGGGTCCGTGTCTTTTGTTCACTCTTGATTCATTCACAGTGAAGCATGAAGACACTCACCACACAAGATCACTATGTTTTTAATGAATGAAATCTCCATAATTTGACAGTGAGTTTGCCAGATTTTTTTCCCCTTAACAAAAAGATTCAATACTATATTTGAACTGATATACCAAGGATGCTACAATAGTTTCCCAAGTGGACCAATGCAGTTAGGGTTAGCATATATATGATGATCTTTACTCAGAACTTCAATGTACAGAGCCTGGCTCAAGTCTCTGCCTCTGATACCATAACTGGCATAACCACTAAAATGCAAATTATCTGGAACAAAAAAAAATTTTTTTTTGGCAGCGACATGCAGTTTCCTTAGTATCTGTCATCTGTTTATGAGGCAGGAATGGGCCTTTTTGTAGTTTACACAGGAACTACTTTTCAGAGCCACGCAAGGCTCTGGAACTGGCATAGCACACTCAGAGGAAAAGGAAGAAAGTGTAAGATGAAAATCCCTCATTGAGTGCTTCTGCTTGGAGCTACTATTTTCTTTCAAATCTTTGGATTTAGCTGAAATCCGAAGGAATGAAAAGTAAAACCCAAATCCCTGGTCAATTTCACTACTTACCTGTACAAATCTCTAAGTGCTTTCTCCAAAGCCCAAGATCAGACCACTCCAGGAAATGGACTGAACACCAGCATACATACGGGAGACTGCCTGGATGCCATTCGCGTCTCCACACTGTACTGTCGGTACTCCACAGGCACCATGTCAGGAGAGCAGGATGCCAGAAGCGAGACAAGATGCTCCAAATGATCTTAATTAAACTAATTAAACATCTTGGGGCTTGAGAATTGTTGATATTACTTATTTATTTGAGACAGAATCTCACTTTTTTTCCCCTGAGACAGGCTCTTGCTATGTAGTTCAGACTGACCTGCAACTCATTATGCAGCTCATGCTGGCCTGGAACTCATGGTGATTCTTTTGTCTCAGCCTTCCAAGCACTGGGATTACAGGTATATGCCACCACAGCCAGCAGGTATATACTCTTTAATCTATTATTGAACGTGATACAGTGCCAGCAAAATAAGTGGCATCTATCAGCAAAAGGTGCAAATACAGGGTGGTTAACAACAGCAGTTTCACAGTTTTTATACTAACAGAAACTGATGTGCTACTCAGCTATAGTACTCTTACACAAGTACAAGAATGCAAGGTGGGCCAGGGATTTAGCTCAGTGGTACAAGGGCCTGCCTGGCCAGCATGAGGTCACAAAAAAAAAAAAAAAAGACAAACTTACGTTTGTCTCATTTGATTCAGCTGCTCCACACTTTTATAACATGCGAATGAAACATACCTGCTTGTTCTGTTGACAAAAATCCTATACTCTTCTGAAACATTACAGAAAGCCTTTATAGCTCTTCCTCATACATTTATCTTGCCCTGTTCTAGCCTCTCAGCTGCCAAGGAATACAAAGTAAGTCTAGCTGACCTTAGTTCAACTTAAATAAAGAGCTCTGGCTAGATAAGAAAGCATCATCCATTTACAGCCAAGCTGTTTTCTGCAAAGAAGTACAAGCATTCCACATGCAGTCTTTTCGTTTCTGCTGTGATCAGGCATTCATTCTGAGATGCTTAACTGGGAAGAAGCACTCTCAAATGACACGAAGTGCACTTCTTCCCTTAAACAAGGTAACTATTCTAGGCAGACTCATAACTAGCATCACATTCTAAGAGACAGTTAATGCTCCTCTTTTCCATGAAGAACAGTCCTCTACTGGTCTACTGTTCCACAGAAACCAGCCAAATCAATACGTTTTGTTCCCTGCCACAAAGGGTATACAGTAGATGTCTCTCCAGCCAGTATACTTGTTTGTTAGTTGCCAAGGTAATAGTTCTGGTTATAGTTCCCATTACTTTTTTTTTTTTTTTTAAGGAGGAAAAAAAAAAGCAGAAAAAGGGTACAAGTTATACAGAATTTCAGAAAAAAAAATCACTAGTTAATGGATTACATATTGTCATCTTAGAAATATTTGTTCAAGTTACAAAATTAAAGCTTATATAGTGGACATTCAAACAGTAAGACCAAACAGTTCTGTTCAATGATCCAACAAAACTCAGTAATATCATTGTCTATCTTATACACTTAAATATACACGCAGTTATATCGTTTAGAGCACTTTCTTTTCCTCTCTTTTGTACAATGACTATTACACATTTTAAGGTTTTATTGCTCCCACAGTTCTTATTACTTTTTTTGGAAGAGAGTAAAATCAAATGTGACATAACAGAACAGAGTCGGTCAAATCAAAAGGGTGGACATAATAGATAATGTAAAAACAATAATACAAGGTAATCAACAATGGTTACCATAATGCCTCCTGCTATCTCTAATAGAATTGCCCATATCATCAGTTATAATAAAATTGAACAAAACAGTAAAGAACGAAACCAACAAAACCAAAACATTGGAGACATTACAGGTTTTCAAAAGTAGATAATAGTCAACCAGAATGGGCGTCATAATGAATCCCACTATCTTCACAGCTGTTGCCTGTACTTTCGAACCTGGTACTATCAAGCAAAACAGAATAGAGGAACATCAGTCAAAACAAGATGGTGAGAGAAATACAGGGCTTCAAATCAAGTTAATAGTAAATCAAAGTGGGGTACTATAATATATGCTGCTATTTTTAAATTTATTTTTCCCTTAATTAAAAGGATAAAAATAAAAAAGTAAATAATAAAATGGAGATTGAGATAAAAGAGGGAATAACAACAAAACAGCACAGAAAAAAACATAACCATTTAAGCAAAATAGTGTTTTACCACAAGATAATCCTGACATAAAAGTAGTTACCATATTGTCTCTTTCCTTGAAAGCTTTGAGTATAACTTCGTATACTGTAGCATCAAATATATCAAAACAATGGAAAACCATTCAAGAGAATGACAGTATTACAGGGTATTTACAATCAACTAACAGAAAATGAACAATGGTTTCTGTATAATCTCCTTGTCTATAAAAGTTTTTATTTATACTATTACATATAATAAAATCCAATAAGATACAACCTGTTAAGACCTATGGAGACAGAAGAACAAAAGCTTGATGGGACTTCAAAACAAGATGATATTAAATCAGCATTACCTATTATGACGTCGTTTTCTCCAAAATAGCTGTTACTATCATCCAGTCTTCTCTGCCTTATTTCTGTTGAGCTCTTTTTCTGTCATTAGTTGTCAGTTTGTCTTCTTCATTTTGTTTTCTGCTCCATTCATTGTGGCCTCTCTGCCACTATTTCTGGATTCTTCGTATTTTTCTTTTTTAGAATATCCTGCCAGTATTCTCTGTAGAGTTGAATTGGTGGTTGCATATTCCCCTAGTTCCTCTTTATCCTGGAAGCACCTTGTTTTTCCATCGATTTCCAGGGATAGTTGTGCAGGATATATCAATCTTGGCTGGAGGTTATTATCTTTCAAAGCTTGAATTATTTCCCCCCATGCTCTTCGTGATTTGATGGTTTGTGCCGAGAAGTCTGCTGTAATTCTGATGGGTGTTCCCTTGTAAATGATCTCTTTCTTGTCTCTGATGGCTTTTAATATTCTGTTCTTATACTGGATTTCTGGTATTTTTATTATTATATGTCTGGGTATAGCTCTGTTTGGGTTGTAGGTGGCTGGGGTCCTGAATGCTTCATACATCTGAGTATCTTTACCTTTTGCTAAATTAGGAAAATTCTCCTGGATTATTTCTGCAAGTAGCTTTTGTAGTTCATTTGTTTGTGTCCCTACCTCTTCTTTTATGTTCTTAATTCTTAAGTTATAGATCCTCTTATCATCTTCTAGTCTTTGTATTATTGCTATTTGTTTCTTTGTTATTTTTAAGAAGTTTTTCATTTCATGCTCCCATATTACAAATCTGGCCTCCAGTTCAGATAATCTATCCTTAGTTTCTTTCAAGCTGTTATGCCAGTTTTCGATAGAGTTTTTAGTTTCCTGGTAATCTCTTTGAACCTGCTTCATGTACTCTATGCTTTCTCTATTTTCTCCATCAAACAATTCTCCCCTCTTTTTCTGTTCTTCCATTCCACCATCTGTTTTTTCTTGGGTGGTGCTTAGCATTTCTCTAACTATTCTGCTTATGTCTTGCTTCAGGTCATTAATAACTTCATTCCTGAACGCATCTATGAGGCTCTGGAGATAGTGCTTTATGTCTATTGGTGCGGTGTCCGCTATTGCCTATTTCTCAGGATTGGGGGCCGAGGACCCTTTCTTGTTGCTCCCTCTTCCCATATTCTTTGTTTCTTATATATGCAAGCGTATATAGGAGGCCCAGCTTCCTTCCCTGTTGGCCACAATCTGATTGAATTGCGCTGGCTAGGTGTTCCCATCCACCACAGCGCACCAGGGAGTTGCGGACCAGGCAGCCTATGCAGGGCCCACCCCTCCAGGTCACCTTCAGGCGCTGGGACCTGGGATGTGCTAGCCTACTGGGTCTCAGCCAGCAGGGTCACGTAGGCTAGGCACTGCTCACCAATCCCGCTTGAGAGGGGGATATATGACTGAAGTCACTACAGCACCCTGTTCCCGCAAGTCTGCCTGGTCCCAGAATGTCCTCTGTTGGAGCCTCCTAGATCGTGGAAGAGTCCCAGTTTCTCTCACTCACTGCAGGTCAATGCACGGCTTCCCGCCCATCCTGCTCTCAACTCCGTTCACCGATTCCCATTCTCAGAGCTTTCGTGCGTCTCTCTCATTGCCGAGCCGATTCAGATGCAGTCGTGGCAGCAGGAAACCCAAATCGCGGTTTCCAATGGCACGGGCTCCAGCTTCCACGCTGAGGCTTTATCTGTTCCTGTTATAGCACCAGGATTGCATTCCCAGTTGGTTTCTCTCAGCCCAGTTCGTTCTTGGGTCAGCAGGGCATATCTCCTCTCTTGTTTAGGATTCCTCACTCCGCACCATTCCTGGATTCTAAGCTGGGTCTTTCAGAGAGCCTCCATAGCTGCTGCTATCTGTCCGCCATGTTTTCCTGGAAGTCAGTTCCCATTACTTTTGTATTTTAGAAAAAGCTGGTCACTGTGATGCCTAGCTAGTCATTACGATGCATATTGTAAGAACCAATCCCTAACTGACAAGTCTTTCTGCTTCTGTACTTTTGGCTTGCTTAACCCTTATAAGCCCTAGACCACCACAAATCACGGCCTGATATTTGGGAACGATCCTGATTAGTGCTTGTCAACGTCAAATGAATCTGCTTCAAAATCCTGGGTGTCATTTCAATGTTTCTGCTTTCCACTGCAGGTGATGTGCTGCATATTCATCTGTCTAGATCAGGCCTTTTACAGAGGGTCTAAGTTTGAGAAGTGTTAGAAAAGAACAGGCCCTTTGAAATCTCTTTCTTGTTTTACATCAGATGTTTGCAATGCCTGGTTCACAAATACAATACAGCCAGAAATACTGCTTCAAAGTATAAAAGGAAAGGGTGTACACTGTCAGTCAGGATTGTAAGTTTTAAAGTATACAATCTATTTCTGCTTCTGAGGGAGGCTGTACGATGGACCATCATCACAGCAGTTCTTTAGGCTGCAAAGTGCCACTGAGCTGTTTTTCTCTTTCCATGCATATGTTCTAATTACATAAAAGAAATTCCAGCCTCAAGTTCAAGTTCAAATTGGTGTTTGCACCTAGCCAAAGCAAATGAACGCATTAAAGTCGAAAGACTGAACGGTAACCATTATACTTGTCTTTTTGGATAGAAAGAAAAGGAACTTAAATAATTATTTTTGATGGCAACAAGAAAAACTAATGAATGATAGAAAGAAATGAAGCAGCTGTAAATGCTACAACATGGACGAACCATAATATTATGGTAAGAAATCAGTCACAAAGGACCACATATGTGCTTCCATTCCAGAAAAGAGAATCTATAAAGACAAAGCAGATTAAGAGTTTCCAGAAAGGAAGACAAATGGGAGGGCCTAAGGCAGTGACAAGTAATGGCAGCTAAGGGGTGCAGGATTTCTTTTTGAAGTAACTGAAGGACTGAGTGGGAAGCCATGTTGGAAGACCCTGCCAACTTTCCAGACAGTGCTTCAACTCTGTGAGCATATTGTACTCAAGGCCAAACAAGTGCACAAGTGCATCTCAGAATGGACAGTCACGTGACTGATCTAAAAGAAGGCGGCATGCCAACTTACAGTAATGATGCTCAGTAACAGTAAGGGGACCAGTATTAATCAACTGCTTGGTTGTCTCTTGGCCCCCCTTTTTCTGTTCTTATAACCTTAAGAAGGTAATCAGTCACTTAGTATATGAACTCCAATATGATCTAGTGACAATTTTTCCCAAATTTTCTGGTTCAAAATATCAAAATGACAAGAGTTGAACACACAAAAACTACTGTTATCAGAATACTTTTCACTTAGATCCACCAATTATAAATACTTGCCACAAATGCTTTTTCATCCATATAAACACATATATAAATAACGATTCTAGAGGGGAAGTATGGAGCTATTTTTAAGTAATTTGTAGATATCATGCCATTTCACCCCTGAATACTTTAGTAGCCATCTCTAAGAAGAAACCTTCTACATAAAAGCTACATCTTATATTTCACCCAAGAAATTTTAAATTGATACCATGAAGCAACCTGATAGAGCTCACATCTAAATATCTTTCAAGACCAGCCCAAAATAGCTTTGACAATTGTTCCTCACTCTCTCTCATCACATACCATATTTAGAAGACTCTTCAATCTCCTTTCATCTTTTAATCTAGCACAGTTCCCTGCCTTTTGGCCTTTGGTGTCATTGTCAATTTTTAAGAGTCTACTTTACTTGTCTTACAGAACGTTGTCTGTTTCCTGGGAACAGATTCAGGTTAAACACTTTTGCTGAGCATGCTACCTGCATGAGGTTGGGTACCTGTCACTGCACCATCAGGGGTCACAGAGCATCAGATCACCTTACCTGGGACTCTGTATGGTCAGAAGGGTAAGGGGATGACTGTAGGGCTTCTAAACAGATTGATTAATCTGTAACACATGGGATAACACTTCCAGAAGTTTTGACTGCTTATTTCTGGTGCCTTATACTCTACGGCTCTGGCCATGTCTAGACACACAGTGGGATGAATGAATAGCAAGAGCCTGTCTACAGGACAAATACACAGAAAATCTCCAGGATAACAATGCTCTAGCTGTGAGAAAGCCTTTAAAAGTGAAAGTGGTAACTAGAGAAAAGGCCGAGTTAGAGGATCACCCAGAGAGCCGTAGGCTGGACAAGCCAGTGGTGAGGACAGGGCCTCTTGGGCCCACAGAGAAACACTTGCTTCTCAAGAGTCTGCAGTGGCACATGGGAGGGCTGAAAGATATGAAATCAGTGGCTAGGAAAAACCCTTTGGGCTGGCCCCAGACCTCTAGGAAATGAGACTTGTGCAATTCCCTCCCACTCTGTCTCATTCCGCTGCAGTTTCACTCACTCCCTGGGAAAGAGACCGCCACTGCCCTTCCTGCCTGTGCCCCAGCAGCTTCCTTCCTTGAGTATTCCCGAGGTGGGGTCTCCCAGCACAGCAGAGCAGGGCATGCCACATTTCCAAGCTTTAAGAGAGTGCTGTGGGCTCTCAAGAAGGAAATGTTTATAGTTTAATGGAATCTGGGATTATCCTAGGGAGGGGGATGCTTTGCCCCTGAGGTGCAAATTGCTGTTGTCTTAATTTGTATGATCAGATACAGCTGGAGAGAATAATTTATTCACCAACACAAACAGACCATTCACATTTGTGAGTCAGAATTTTAAAGGAATTATTCAACGTAGCTTCTAACAAAGCCTATAATGACACTTTTCTTGACATAGACTCTGGGAGCTCAGTGGAGGAAGACAAAGCTCATTTTCCAGATAATGGTTCCATATGGGCTCCCAAGTAATCACAACCACAGAAGCCAAGAGGAGCTGAGGCAGCACCAGGATCTGGAATTTAAAACGCTGTGACCTCTCTCTCACAGGGAATACTGCTTGGCTCTCTGTGACCAGTGTCAGGCCAATGGGTCTCTGCCAGTCTGAGGGCTGAACCCCATACCCTCACACTCCATGGCCCCCAACAGGATGACATGGCCCTGAGCAAACAGCACATCTCTCCAACCGTGAATTGGAGAAGCAAAGCACCAGGCACAGACGACCAATGTGTCTCAGTGACAGGGCGTGTGGCTGATTGCTGACTGAGGACTTGGCACGTTTTCTCAAACCTCAGTGTTCTGCTTTTTCTTTGTCTTTCAGCTTTCATTTATCTCCCAGGCAAGTCTCTGTCTCACGAAAAAAATCTAGGGATGTCAACATAAAATAAAACTTAAATTCTTGGGAAGTCCCAAGTTGAGGTCATGTTAAGTTTCAGGACATGGGGTAGGTACCCTTGGCCAGACCAGAAACAATGCCTGTAGCTTTATATCATAAGGCCCTATTTAAAACGGGTCATGTCTGCCCCATTTTAGAAATGGGTAGGCACATTAGCCGTACAGCTGTACAGGAATCTCAGATGAGCCGGCTAGCACACATTTTACAACTTTTTTCTCCTCCTTCCCATCTTTTCATTGTTACTATAGTACATAAGCACATGAAATTCTAAGTGAGAGGAATATGAATTCTGGACACAGTGCTGATTCCTGACTCCTCAAAGTTATGTCTGGCGGGGAGTACGTGTTGTTATCCTTTCAATTAGATGAAGCCAAGTGGTAGGAAGGTCATTTTTCAGCAGTTGGAGCTTCTGCTGGGCCCTGCTCCCAAATTCTTGACTTGGCAGTTTCTCTAGCATTGCCTCAGCATTCAGTTGCCAAGGCAGCATCCCTGGCCACCTACAGGCCATATCCTGCTAACATCAAAGGGCAGTGTGTCCTTCCCTCTCCAGGGGCAGCCCTACCTCTCCTCAAAAGTCATCAGCAGTGTGGGCAGCTTTTCTCTTGTCATTACCATGCTTCAGAACCCAGGACTTAAAGAAGTCTTGGGAAAGAATGATCTGCACAAGGGTGATCACAAGAAAGGGGATCAGTTAAGCAAGCAGCTCAAGCTGTCACTCTGCTTGGGCAATGCAAAGGATTTTAACTATAACAACAACAAAATTGTTCTCATGTAATCTGTACCAAATGAAGAACACTATCTTTTTTTACTGTGTGCAGGAAATGGTTTTCATAGAAGCTGGCCACAGCTAGGCCATCTGTAAACCACAACATCGTTTCTCTTTAGTAAATGGGAAATTTCTACTCATTGCATCACTGACCACCAAAAAGAATTCTCATCTCTAAAGCAAGCAAAATGGTCAACAGAGCTTGTTTTAGCCTGTCCAGCCAGGGGTTGCTAAAGCAGCTTTTCATATAGAAATCTGGATTGTTCTCCAAGATTCTGTCATGTATTCCTACTGCTGAGTGATAGACAAGCCTTGAACAAATATGGGACCCTTCACAGTATGTGCTTTTGTGACTATGACCCATGAGGAGTCACAGTGTGAGATGTCTATGTATGATGGCGGAAATGGCTGCTGAAGGTGTTCAGCATTGCTGGCTGGTACGTGAAGGTAGGTGGGAACAAAACTGACCAACCCTTCCAGGAACACACTGAGAGAACACTGATTTGAAAATCTAAGTCAAAAAGGAAAAAAAGAAAATCTAAGTGAATGGCCAAGAGTGGTGGCGAACACCTATAATCCTAGCACTTGAGAGGCTGAGACAAGAGGATTGCTGTGAGTTTGAGGCCAGCCTGGACTACATAGTGAATTCAAGGCTGGCCTGAACTACATATACATAGCAAGGCTATGTCTCAAAAACAAACAAAATAAAACAAAAGGAAACTTCAAATGTGATTAACTAAAGCACAGCAGATTATTCAGTTCTCAGATTCATGCAATGATGATTTATTTTTACTCTGGTCAAGTTAATTTCTCTGAGTTTCGAGTAACTAATTAGTGAAATAGGGGTGATGTTAAGTACCTTGAAGGATGATTACATGATAGTCACAGACCACTGCCTTACCTATAGAATGCCTTCACTGTGCAGACTTCTGTTGGACACTTCACACAGAAACAGACTTTATCTCATTTAAATCACTTACAGACACAGGCACACAAACAAGCAGCTATGTTAGAAGACTGCACAGAGTGGGAGAGTGCAAGATCTTGTACAATGTAGTGTGTGTGTGTGTGTGTGTGTGTGTGTGTGTGTGTGTGTGAAATTGGAAGGATGAGAAGGAAATGCCAAAGGGGAAGGCTGGGAGAGAAATCCACACAGAGGTAACAGCGTATGTGACACACATGGCTGCACTTAGCAGAAGGCCTGGCACACAGAGGTCACCAGTGCCTCCTATTGTCCTCACTCTTGTTCTTTCAAATCCTTGGAAAGATGTGTTCTAGAATTCAGAAAGAAATGTTAAAAACTGATCCTACTAGAAAAATCTAGGGCATGGGAATTGTTTGTTCTACCTTTTTCTAAAACCCAATCATGTCTGGCCACAAATTGTATTTTAAAATTTGGCTCCCTATTTCCAAACTTTGATTTTAAAAACTTCAAATCCAGAACAGTTGTTCTCCTTTCCTTTCGTTACTGATTGACTGACTAGTATCTAGGATTGAACCCAGGCACTGTTTATCTCTAAACTACATTCACTCTGCTTGGGCAATGCAAAACCTGTGTATGCATACATGCATATATTTTTTCATTTTGAGAGCCAGACATGGTGACATACACCTGTAATCCCAGAACTCAGAAAGCCAAGGCAGGAGGATCACTGCAAGCCTGAGGCCAACCCGGGTTACACAGTAAGTTCAAGGCCAGCCTGCACTACAAAGTGAGACCTTGTCTCAAAATGAAGATGAGATGGAGACGAGACAGGGTCTCACTAAATTACCTAGGCTCCAATAAAGCAGGGAGTTCAGTCATGTGCTGCTATGCCTGGCTCTCATAATTTATTTATTACCTTTATTGTTTATTATTTCCCTGCTAGAATGGAAACTCCACAAGGGCTATAACCAATGTTTGTTTTATTCACTTACATAACCCAAACACCTACCATACTGCCCGGCATCTTATAAGCACTCAATAATCTTTATTAAAAGAATGTAAGAGCCAGGTGTGGTGGTGCACATCTATTATCCCAGCTACTTAGGACGCCGAGGTAGGAGGATTGTGAATTTGAGACTCTACTGGGCAACATCGTGAGGCCCCCAACTCAAAACAAAAATACTGGGAAGTGATGTCAGCCTTGTACATTATAAACAAGTTCCCGTTAGTGACAAATAACAACAATGGATTGGCTAGTATCTTAGCTGCTATTCAACCTTAGCTAGGTTTCTACAGGGGAGATAAGTATTTTGGAGCAAGCAGAGAAAAAACATTTGTTTACTGCAGCAAACAATAGACATTCTTGAATGGCTCTTAGTAGCCTGGAATTTGTCCTAGGCTGGGCTGGACACCATCCCAGAAGGGACTGTAGAATACTCAAAATCTTGTCATAAATGGTAATCTGTAGATAAGTAACTGACATACAAATAAATGACAAAATTAAGAGGAATGCTGAACAAATCTTTGTCCTCCACCCATGATAACAATTTGCAAGAAAAAAGGAGGGAGGAAGAGAGAATCTAGATTTATTTTATGTAAAAAATATTCTATTTTATTCTATGTAAAAATAGAACTCTGTAACCAATAAGCAAAGACTTCTGAAATCAACCAAAGATCTTCCTATGTGTGGCATCAAGGTTTTTCCCTTGTCACTGGTTAAAACACAGCTAGGCTGTTTTTATTTGGGTTGGGAAGGGCTAATTTTTTTCCTGTGGTGCTGAGATCAAACCAAGGGTCTTGTACATGCTATGCAAGGGCTATGCCACTAAGTTACTCCCAGCCCTGGGGTGTTAGTTTCAAATCATATCTACTGCTCTGTTATGAGATAGGAGCCATGCCTCGACCCAGTCTGGAAGCTAAAACCAACTTTAGATGAAGGTAACTGGAACAATTTAGCTAGCTCAATACTCAGCCAATGGAACACTTTCTTGTCAGAATCTGCCAGAAACAATTATTCAGGTGTACACATTTGCTACCAGCAGCAAGATGAACTGTGGAAAAGATGACCACTTTGTCAACACATTCTGCCATGCAAAGTTAAGAGAATCATGCAAACAGCAGTTTTCTTATTCAGAGAGGTCTGAGCTGTGGGTACAGTGGATTAGGTTGAGCAGCTAGAAGAGATACAAAACAAAACAACTTATGCTTGTCCTGCTGGGGATCTTGGAGTTCATTAAAAATTTTAGGGATTAAAAAAAAGATCCTAAAAGCTTCTAAAGAGAGAAGGGTAGGGCTGGGGATTTAGCTCAGCGGCATAAGCGCCTGTCTTGCAAGCAGGCAGTCGTGAATTCGATCCCCGGTACTGATAAAAAAAGGAAAAAGACAAAAAAAAAAAAAAAAAAGAGAGAGAGAGAGAGAGAGAGAAAGAGAGAGAGAAGGGTAAATAAGGTCATAAACAAAGATTCTAGCTAGGGATTTACTCAGTGGCATAAGCACCTGTCTGGCAAGCGTGAGGTCATGGCAAGCGTGAGGTCATGAGTTCAATCCCTGTTATCCAAAAAGCAACAAAAAAGATTTGAGACTTCCTGAAGCTAGGAGACTGACAATGGAGCAACGGCCTCACTATTCCAAAGGAAAATTCTTTTCCATTTATACCCAGCAAAAGCACTAATAAAACAAGGCAGAACAAAGTCATTTTCAGGTATGCAAAGTTTAAAAAATCCTTTTCGTCAGGAAGTTATGGAAAGTGAGTGTTATCAAAATGGGGTATAAACCTAGAAAGATAAAGCTGTGAGATACAAGAAATAGGAGAAGTCCACAAAGAGGGAACAAGGTAGCCTCAGGACAAGATACACAGTCAGGGGCACAATGAGGCCAGACTAAGCAGAAGGATGGAAGGCCCTACAAGGGATAGGGGAATGGTAAGTGGAGAGATGGAATTAGTATTATAGAGTACAGTAGAATAAAATATAAAATATAGTACAATATGCAGGATAGTGGAAATCAGTCTTCATAGGCATTTTATGAAGCTTTGGCAGAGAGTGTGGAAAACAATTTGGAGACACGGAAAACCAACCAACCAACTTCCTCATCTATAGCTATATAGTTGAATCTATAAATGCATGAAGAGAAACACAGCCTACACTCTGGCTCACTAGTGAATAACACTAACACAGTGATCATTATAATTAAACTGGAAAATGCAGATTGTTCCGGGATGCTGGGGCAGGAATTGGTATGAGAGTGTTAAACCTGCTGATTGATAGACAGGCAGACAGACAGCTTGCTTTTTTTCTTTCTTGTGTTACGAATTGAATTCAGGGTCTTGTGCATATTAAGCAAGGACTCTACCACTGAGCTACAGCCAGTCAAATTAGTACTTCATAAATATTAGAGTGAAAAGGAAGTTATTAAGTAAGACCTAAGTTTATGAAGCAAGAAAGAGCAATACATTAAGCACATTATTTTAGAATATGGATAAAAATGTCAGAAGAAATAGCTAAAAGATCCTGAAAAACAAGACTAGATAAGGGAACCACATGCTACATTTAGACTTTTCGAACTACGCATCTGTATCACTTTGCTTTAAAAAAATATTAATGGCTGAGCATAGTGGTGCACATCTGTAACCCCAGCACTTGGGACGCTAAGGCAGGAGGACAGTTATGAGTCTGAGACTAGCCTGGGCTATACAGTGAGTTCAAGGCCAGTTACTACATAGTGAGACACTAGCTAACCAAGCAAACACAAAAAAAGACAATCAGTTTGGGTTAATAAATCTTAATGTTTGTCAGAAAAAGACAAGAAGGGGATTTTCCTGGGTCATCTTCAGTCTGCCCCTATTAGTCTTTGGCCTTCCTAATTTTTTTTTTTTTTTTTTTTTTTTTTTTTGGTACTGGGGATCGAACTCATGACCTCATGCTTGCCAGGCAGGCACTTATGCTGCTGAGCTAAATCCCCATCCTAATTTTGAATGTGTCCTGTTTAACCTCTGTTGATGCTGTCCTTTAGCATGCTCCTTAGTGTTTATTCTCAGTAAGAAATTCTGTCCTAAAGGATGTACAGTCCTTTCCATAAGATCAAAATACCTGAATGGAGTTGGATTTGACAGCACTCTATGCATGCATCCTTTGTTCTAATTAATTCACTTCCTCATTCACAATGCCCTATATTCCTACTCTGCCAGACATAGGCTGAAGCCAGGGACACAGAATATGTTGTGGCCATTTTTGCTGAGGAGCTCTGGCCCTTGACAGTACCCAATGACTAAAATATCAAGACAGAAGTCTCCTTTCTAGCTTCTCTCTCAAACATCTACTATAATATTTTTTAGTTATTTTTAAGTGTTGTCTAAAAACCTCTATAATGAAAGCTTTGGGGTACTCTCCTTGACCTTCTGGATCACACTCTGAGACCAGGGTCCTGGATCTGTACTTTACCAAGGGCCCCCTGAGATTTGTCTGCCATGGTTTTAGAGCAAATTCCTGATGTTTTCCATTGAAATACATAACCACTTTAATTACCCAAACCTTTAGGAGATAAGCTGAATGTTGGGGAATTCAGTTAAAACTGTGGACTCAATTTGGATGACCAGGGCCAAGTCATTAAGACAACATTAGGCTAGTTTTAAAAAACTGTGAACATGGGCTGGGGATTTAGCTCAGTGGCATAAGCGCCTGCCTTCCAAGCAGGCAGTCATGAGCTCGATCCCCGGTACCGATAAACAAAACAAAACAAAACAGTGAATATACAGATTCAAGATAGAGACAAGCCAGGTGGGCTGGTCTGTTTTTTATGTGTGGCCCTGCATTCCTCAATAGGCAAAAATCAGCCAATTTACTGTTCTTTCTCCACTGGAAATGCTGATGAAATCCCCTGTGAGTACAGTGTTGAAATGACGAAAGCTAGAACATTCTTCCAGCACCAACACCAAGGTTGTAGAGAATTATACTTACTTCTCAGTAAATTCTGCATACTGTTAACTAGAATATGAAGAGTTTATACCTCTCCTGAGACTAACTCTCATGCTACCAGTAAGCAAGTTCCATTGCCCATCTCCACATACACTGAATTCAAGAAGCACAATTTTGCTATTATTCTGAGGGCTGCCTCTCAGGCAGACAGTCTAGCCAAAATGAAGCAAATGAAGCAAATAAAATTCACAAAGTGGACCTTATTGCATTGCTATTCAGGACAGGCCTCCTCTGCTGCTGGCACTGCTCCATCTGCTACAGGAGGACATCAAGCTTCAGGAGGAGCTTAGAAGGAAACATACATCTGTGGAGGAGCACCACTTGCAGTGTTCCAATGGGGAGCAAATGCAGTCTGCCCTCCTCCTCCCCACCAGGATCTGGGCACTGAGAGCCGGGAAAAGCATAAGCAATTGCTTCAGTCTCTCCCAGCCTTACTACTCACCATCCTCCCCCAGCGCTTCTTTGGCATTAAAACTTATATAGAGTGAAATACCCAGATTAAAGGCTCTGCTTATCTTCCATCAGTTTTAGCAAATGCATACCCTGTAGTAATTTGTACCCTCAGTCAAATTTCCATCTTGGAAAGTTCCCTTCCCTGTCAATAGCAACGAGTACTATGCCTTCTATCAGTTTTGCTTTGTTCTGAACTTTACATACATGGAATAATGTGGTGTTTATTATTTCATGTCTGGTTTCTTTTATGTAGCACAATGTTTTTGAGATTCATCTATGTTTTATGTATTAATAGTTTGCTCATTATTTTTTGGCAGTACTAGAGATCCAATTCAGGGCCTCCGCACTGAGCTACAGCCTCAGTCCTTTAACCTCAGCCCTTAAAAAAAAATTTTTTTTTTTTTTAAATTTTGAGAAGGGTCTCTCTACGTTGCCAAATTACGCATGAACTCATGATCCTCCCACTTTAGCCGCCCCAACTGCTGGCATCACAGGTGCAACCACACTCAACTTGCTCCTTACTACTGCCACACTTTTGTTGCCCTCCTATCCCTGGATGTCTGGGCTGTTTGCAATTTTACACTATCATGAATAAAACATGCTTGTGTAAAGGTTTATTTATAGACACTTTTTTGGGAGAAGGTTAAAACAGGTAGAATTGCTAGGCTACAGAGTTGGTATGTTTTTGGGTATTTTTAAAGGTATGTTTATCTTTACAAAAAACCAAAGCCAAACAATTCTCCAAAATTATGAACTCTCATAATTTGCACTCCCACCTGCAGTATATTGGTGTTCTGTCTGATGTGTATCCTGAGCAACATTTGATATTAGTTTTTGCACCTGTGAACTGAGATAGTAGTATTACTGTGATTTTAATTTGCATTTCCCCAATATCTATTAATGATGAACACTTTTTCCATGAACACACTTACTTGTACAAGTTCTTTTGTGAAATGCCTGTCAAAACCTTAAAAAACTTTTTTTGCCATTCAAAATTACATTATCTTTTTATTATTGTCAAGTTTTTATATATATGTACATATAAAAGAGATATTTTACATGCATTTCCTTTGTGCCGGGGGCTGTCTTCATTTTCTTAATATCTTTTGATGAGCAGAAGAGGTGACTGCAAGGCCATTGGGTTACCATAAAAGGAAGTAAGATAATGTTATGAATTTAAAGAAATAAAACGGTTAGCATTTCTTCTTCTTTTTTTTTTTTTTTTTGTCTTTTTCCTTTTTATTGGTACCGGGGATCGAACTCACAACTGCCTGCTTGCAAGGCAGGCGCTTATGCCGCTGAGCTAAATCCCCAGCCCAGTATTTCTTCTTTACACTATTCGTTTTCAGAAGTCAATTCTATGTCTCAGTGTATGTAGAACCACTACACCCCTCCCACTGCCTATGCATTAGCTAACTTTTAAAAAGACAAGAATCTTTAATGGCTGCCCCTTGCAGATAAATGCTATGCTGTGCTGTGGCACAAAGGAAATCACAGGAAACGGCTGCGAGGGGACATTTCCCTGTCAAATGAGAATTAGGAAAGGAAGTCCTGAGATGGTGCTGACAATGTCACCAAGCCAGAAAGCTGTGGAGCTTTATTGTTTTGTTTTTCTAAGCAGAGGGAGGGAAGTAAAAGGACTAGAAAGGAAGTTCTAAACCCTTTCATCCTGCACTCCGGGTACTAATGCTGCCCATTCTTCTTACTCTCTCCCCAAGCTGATTAAAAGGAGGAAGTTACGGTGGTCAGGGCAAGCCATGAAGATGCCAAGATGTCTGGCTGTTCTCCTCACACCTCTGCTGTACGCGCTGCCCTTCACCCTGGGGAAATCACTCCTTCATAGGTTCTCCTTCAGGGACTGAGATGCAGAAATCAGTGTGGCTCCAGGAGGGGCTGAGTTTTATTAATCATTAATGCTCCATAAAAGCCTCCATGGAACAGAGGTACTGGAACACCAGTTACATCACCATCATCTGGCAAGGCCAGCATCACCGCCCCATCCCTCACCCGCATCCAGGACTTGCTGCTTCCTGTAGCACTCTACCACTGCAGATGGGCAAACATTTATTTGCTTCCTGTCATAAACCCCAAAACCCTTTAAACTACAGAATGGGTGACAGGCAAGAGGAAAGGAATAGGCAAGAGCACGATGATGTGGATAAAACAGTTACAGCAGTCCCAGACACTCCTGCTGGCCCTACTGCCTAGGGAACATTTGCACTCACATGGGATGCAAGTCCTAGAAACAGCCTGCCAGCCTGCTAAATCACTGGTACCAGGCCAGAGAGCAGAGACCAAAGCTGGAGGTAGGGTGAGTGTGGTAGAGGCCTTCAGAGCACAGAAGGAAGGAAGGAAGGAAGGAAGAAAAGGCTGCTCGGGACATAATAAGTCGCTTGCGTACTTTACACTACTCAGGTTAACTTGTCAAAACGACACTGAAAAAGAAACAAAGGGTACAATGCTTGCAGCTTGATCTGTTTCAGTAAGCTCAAAGGTCTGGAGACAAAAACACCCTACTGGGGGGCTGGGGATTTAGCTCAGCGGCGTAAGCACCTGCCTTGCAAGCAGGCGGTCGTGAGTTCGATCCCCGGTACCGATAAAAACAAAAAAGACAAAAAAAAATAAATAAAAATAAAAATAAAAAATAAAAAATAAAAAACACCCTACTGGGCAGGTCCACTGACTAAGGGCATGTGTATGGAAGTTAAAAATGGCTAAGGTGTCCCTAAAATCAGTCTCCTAGTGAGATACAATCCCCGGACCTGCCTAACTCTATACCAATTCCGAAGTCTTGTGTTAGGTTGTCTGATCATAAATGTAGTAGTTTGTACTTGGTCAGGTTCAGGTACCCTTCGTCTCTTGATTCATGATTAAATGTTTGAGCTATTAGATTATGAAGTATAAATTCGTCACAATTCTTGTCCATGCCTTGTTGCCTTTATAGGACAAAGTAACGTAAGACTTTACTTGGTTTACACTTATGGTCAAAAGTCAAGATGATCAAAAAGGATCTAGGGAAAAGTAATCTGCTATGGTGTCTCCTTTTTCCCTGGCTCCTCACATGATTTTTTTAAAGCAAACTAGTTTCTTATGTGTCCATCCAGAGAGGTTCTCTGCCTCATCTATTCAGTACCTGAATTCCTGCTCAATCTAGAAGCACTTGTAACAAATCTCCACGTAAGTAGTTTCCCAGTTCATGAATTTAATTTGTCTCACAATTCTGGAAAAGAAGGCCACATTCACGTTTGTGAGGGAAAGATGGCTGTGTTTGTTAACTGATGCAGAATTCTCAAAGAGAAACAAAATTTTGCGAAATGCTTCTGTTTCTTTGTGAACCAAATTGCTCATCAGCAAAAGTGCTCGTGAATGGAGGCATTTAATTTTCATTTGAGTTTGGACATAAAGTTCTTTAAGTATAAAAAATAACAAGGATATAGCAGGGGCTAAGCCCAACATGAAACAGAGGACTCATTTAAAATAACCACAGACTTAGTGGGAGATGATTAGAAGTGGAGCTCTGTAGAGAGCAATGTAAAAATATGAAAATCAGAGAGAACACCTCAGGATGAACAGGTGGCACTCTGAAGCGACACGCAGAAGACAGCACAGAAAGTCTGGACTGTGCAGGCTCATGAGAAGGCCGACTGCTTCTTCTCGCTAGAGCTATTTCCCGCATATGTACACTGTACTGCATATATCCCCCTTTAAAAAAGACCTTGCTTCACAAACCTCTTTACACAATTCTGGTCACAAACTGATATGGACAAGAATCAAATCAAGTTCAGTGTTTAGGTTCAATGTTGATTTAAGGGGAAATTTGATTCGGTTTTTGTCTAGTTTGGTTTGTGGCCAGAATCATGACAAGAATCTCATGAACTGAGGTACTACTGTAAATGCTTATTGCCCCCTACACTTTCTGCTTCTAGTATTTTCATATATCTACAGTATGTCTTCCCACATAAGACCTAACACAGAAAATACACCTTAACATGATTTTTAGGATGCTTGTAAGGTAGCCCTACCTGAAAACAAGCCCCATTTAAGATGATCAGCCAGATAGATGCATTTAGTATGTCTGTCACAATATACAATGGACATACTGAATTATAAAATATTAATGATTAGGTATAAACATTGACATTAATACTTGTAGGGAGCCGAGTGACAGCCCATTGCTGCCTCCCTGCCTCTCTCTCTCCTATGGGCACTGCATCTGCCTACATTAACCATAATCCTCTCCTGCTTACGTCACATACCCGATGTGACAGTGACCCTGTTGTATTCACCCCCATAGCCTTTTCTTGTCCCACCTCCCGCCCTTGGCCTATAAAAGATGTAATCACTTCCGGAATAAACAGGGGGCTTGATCGGATTCTCTCGACTTGCTTCCATCTCTCTTTGTCTCCCCTATGTCTTTATTTAATCCCCGTTCCTGCTCCAGGTACACCCCATGGATTGATCCGCAGGCCGGATTAAATACTTAAAAAATAATATAAATGACAAGTATTTGTAAATACCCAAGCAGGCACCTTTGGATGAAAGGTAAATGCCTATGTAAACAGATGAACTAGAGATTTATTGCTGAATGGTCACAGTAGACACAACTCATGAATAATGTATGTACTTGATAATGAATGGACATGGCTATATCCAGTATGAACTTTCATAAATCAGTATGTTGATTGTTGTACATGAAAAAAACACATTCCCTAAAAATAAGCTCTACTATGTCTTTTGGAACAAAAATTAATATAAGATTTTTTCAGGGAAAAACTATGTATTTCAGAACTCATTTCCCACCAGTACATAAAAAGACATTCACATTCTTTTGGAACCATGTTACTCCACTGTATACAAGAAGCATAATGTATCAAGCTGTCACTACTGATAGACTGCCAATGTAACCTTATGTCATCACAAACATGGGCAGCTATTCCCCGTCAAAGCAATGTTATTAAACTTTTGATCTTGCCATGTTTCTTTTTCATTAGTGAAATTTAGCATCTTTTTTAATATCTAAGAGCCACCTGTATTTCCTTTCTTGTGAGCTTTCAGAAAATACTAAGCAGTTGATGTTTGTTTTTTAGAGGGGTCTCAGGGAAATCTGTACCTTGTCTGGATTTGAGTGGCAAACAGCTTTCTCTGGGTTTGTTGTCTTTGTTTATGGGGCCAGAGAGGAGTTTTTTTTTCTTGCTAGGAATTACTAGTCTCAGGTTTCAAAGGACACTGTCTTAGAAAAATGGATGGTGCCCCTACGGAGAGGAGTATATGAATAGTCTGTTGGGAAATGGTGGTGTGTAGACAGAAGGAATAAACCCAGGAGCAAGGCCCAAGGGCACAGGTGTCACAGAGGGTCGAGGAAAGTACTCGAGGCAGTTCTCCACCTTCCCGGAAGGCAGGCGGGACCACACTACAGGAACTGGCAGCAGGGTGCACCCCTGCTTCAACTTTCACTCCTTGCTGATACTGCCTGCTAACTTCTCCCTGTACCTGACCAATGACCCTACTGCTTGGCAAGTGTCGGTCCTTGTCATTCTTGTTCCTTCCAGTGAGGTCAATGTCCACAGATAATCCAATCTTGGCCTCTCAAGTTTCTTTCTCAGAAAAAATCAGCATTTTAAAAGCCCCCTCAGCTACCTATTGACACAAACTTTTTCTGATATCCAACAAACGCTTCACAATCTTTACTCTAAATATTTTCTCTATTCTTACTGATTTAGATGCTTTTATACTTCCACTATCTCAACAGGAAATTCAGTAAACAAAGAAAAGGAATTTGGAAGTATTGCTGGATACAAGGGAGACACATGTTTCACTTCTGGGTCTCGGGGAACAAAAACAAAGTATGACAGAAAACCTCCTCCAAAAATGGCAGTCTCTCTAGGGGTCACTGGCCCCATTTCAGAGATGGTATCACCCGTCAAGGAAGCTGAAGCTGAAGAGAGACCATGAGGCTGTGAAGGGGACATGAGACCAGGGTGGGCAAGATGCAGGACATGCTCAGGGCACACTGGGAGCAAGCGCCACAAAGGCAATGATAGTCTGGGGACTGAACTTCTCGTGACAAGCCCGAGAGGTGAGAGAGCATCATGTGACTGAAGATCTTTAGGCTGCTTCAGCTGGGTCTAGAGATGTCACTGTTGACAGAAGCATGCAGCTGCTCCAGTTTAGAAGGTTACTGACCTATAGCAATTTCTGGGTTTGTTTTTCCCTTCTCTTTGTTCATTAACGCATTGTCTGTTCTCCTTTTCATTTTCTAGACAATAGCTCTCCGGTAATTCTGAAAATGTGGAATCATGAATAGGAAACAGAGCCCTTGCACACCTGAAAAATGTCCTCTTTTGCCCTTAATACCCAAGGGACAGCTCCTTTGTGCGCACTCTGTACTCTGCTCTATGCACCTCTCAGAACATATAAGTATGTTGCTTCTTGGTTTCCCACATTCAGTCCTGCGTAACTGATACCAACATGATTCTTTCTTCTGTAAAATAGGCTGGAATCAGGTGAAGTGGTGCATGCCTGTAATCCCAGCATTTCGAGGGTGGAGGCAGGATTGCTGTGAGCTCAAGGCTAGCCTGAACTAGATACTGAGACACTATCTCAAAAAAAAAAAAAAAAAAAAAAAAAAAAAGTTGGTCCGTTCCTCACTCTGGAAGCCTTCAGCATTTTCCCCTACCCTTATTGTTCTGACATGTATAAAATGTGAGTCTTCCTAAATTCATAAACTTGTGGGGGCATTCAGTGAAAACTACCATCCTGAAGATTCTTGCACTTTTCTTGTTAATGCGTTAGGTACTCACCCCAAACACACACACACACACACACACACACACACACACACACACACACACCCCCAGGCTCTTACTCTTTCTCCTCCTAGAGCTCCTGCTGGACAGACAACAGAACGTCTGGAATGATCCTTCTTACAGTACTCAAGTCTTGTCAGCCATCCTTTGTTTTCATTTTTCTTTTTATTATTTTGGTTTTTTGAGACAGTGTCACTATGTAGTCTAGCCTGAACTGCATAGTGAGGCTGTCACTACATAGTCTAGTGAGATCCTCACTATATAGCCTAGGCTGACCTTGAACTCATGGTAATTCTCCTGCCTCAGCCTCCCCAGTGCTGAGACTAAGGCATGTGCTACCACACTGGGATTTTTTTCTAGGGAAATTCTTTGATTCTTTTCCTCCTGCTTGCCAATTCCCTTTAGTTGTATCCATGCTATCAGTTTCTCTAAGTTCTAGCTAAACAATCATGTTTTATTTCCAAGGTCTAGGAAATAAAATTTATTTTTTCTCATAATAGTTTATTTTTATCTCATGAATGCAGCATTCTCTTTTTACTCTTTTAGGAAGAAAACACGTTTCCCTTAAAGTTTCCTTTATATTTTATTTACCTGGATGTTCCAATGTTAGCTTTTCAATTTCTTGAATTTGATGCTTCATTTTTAATGCTAGATTCCTGGCAATATTTGAGGACTCTTAGTTTTGTGCATATCACCCTCTGTGTTAGACTTCCTGGCATGTAAATGCTGTTTATTCACCCCAACCAGTCTCTACAGGTTCCTGGGCAGGGGCCAGATATGCAGGACTTTGGACTTTAACTTCCACCTTTAATCAGTTCTATCTGCCTTCTGTCTGAGGAATTCCTGAGGTTTCTGTCTGTTTAGGTCACTTTTTCTTCCTTCCAGCATTGTTAAGAACCTGAATCCTGGGGGCCATTAAGAACCTGTATCTTGGGGACCTCGGGTTTAGTTCAGTGGCTTAAGCACCTGCCTGGCAAGTGGGAGGTTATGAGTTCGATCCCCGCTACCCCCCCCCCCAAAAAAAAACCTGTATCTTTCTGATATATTTAAGAATATATCAGGGGGCTAGAGTGTAGTGGCTTGGGTTGTTGCCTAATTTGAGGCATCTTAAAAGGGGCCACTTATCACTGACTTCCATGTAGAGACTGTTCAGAACTATATGCCACAACTGTAGCAGGAGATACACGCCTTTCCTCAAAAAAAAAAAAATCTCCAAATGGCAGTGAAAAGGTATCTTAAAATTATCAATTCACTATTTTCTTTGCTTAGTTACTAAATAAAGCTTACTGCTATTTTTATTATTTTTCTAGGTCGTGGTTTTAGGATGCCTTAACAGTTCAAACTCTGTAGTTACAGAAATAATGAATGCAAACTAATTAAGTATTTAAATTTTCTAAAACAAATACTAATACCAGCCCATGACTGTCACAAATCAATTATTAGAATCTAACTGAGAAAATGACATTTCTAGAACAGCAAAGCTAGGAAATGACCCTGTAACAGAGCTAATGACAATAGCCCCAGAGCCCCTTCAAATTACAAAATTTCACCAACAATCAATCACTAAGGGAAAAAATAACTTGGGAGAAGAAATAATTTCTAATTATTCAAATATAACCTGATTTAAAGGAGACTGTTCTTTCTCTAGTAAGCTAAAGACAAGATCTGCCTCCTTTAATAAGATGCTGGGCTAATAATGTTTACTACAGGAGATTTATTTTTTTCCTCTCCACATTAAAATGTCTAGATAAAATCAAAATCACTTTGTTATATTCAAGATTCTTGACAATGATTGGTCGGATAAACCCTTTAACAAAAATGTCGTTGTTTGGGGTAGAAGGAGCATATCAATTTAGTGCAATTCAATTGAAGACTACTTGCCTAACATGCACAAAGGCCTGGATTTAAGCTCCTGTACTGTCCTCCACCCCAAAGCTAGTTTTTATTAGGGTTCTGCAGTAAGAATTTTTTTCCTTTTGGCAGTACTGAAGACCAAACCCATGCTCAACCTCATGCTCATGCTCAGAACCTCACGCATGCTCAGCTAGTGCTCCATCACTCATCTACATACAGTGAGAAAAAAAAAATTAAAAGATTTCTTTCTGCAAGTCAAGCTAAAGTTTGGGTAAAAACTGTAAGAAACAGAAGTCCCCTCTCCACTTCTATGCCACATAGCTTCTTTTCTTGCTTCTTGTTTCTCATTTGCTGAGTAACAAAAGAGTTAACTCATAAATCAGAGAAATTTCATTTCAGCTCTACAGAAAGCTTTGAAGGATAGGGTCAATGCAAGGACCAGGTTCTTCATTAACTCATTAACAAGACAGCTTACTGTAGCCTCAGGGTTCATTTATCAGCAGGAAAAACTCCGCTGGTAATGGCTGGTTGTTTCCTGTACATCTTCAAATGCAGAGTGGAGAAGTACTCTCCATTGTAAGTCTGCTTCCTGACTTGGAAGGAAAGAAAATATTTTCAAGATGATTATTCTTATCTCAGGCTGGTGTTACATTTGGCCCAAAGGCTTGACAGGCAAACCCAGGGCTTTTACTCTCATAGTACTTTCTAATTCTTTTTGTTTTCCAGTTAATTACCTTCATGCTATGCGTACTTACTGGGGTTTTACAGCAAGGTTTAAAATGAGTATTTATGTAAATGTTAATAGCTATAAATTAGACAAGTTTCAACAGAGCTGCCAGATCCATGTGATACCTGGAACATATACCATCAGCTACAGCTCTCCCTGATAGCTGATGACCTTGCCTAAGACCTACTATCCTTAGTTCAAAATGGGATTCCAAGCTATTACTAACCCTATGGAACTCGGCTGGTTTTACTACAGTGTTCTTTTGTAACACTGTGTCTGGCATGCACCTAGAGGAGAAAAATTGCAACACTGGGCAATTATCACACAGTCAAGGGAAGGCTTTAGCTTCTCTCCAACATATGAGACTGGAAAGATTAGCAAGCTTAAAAGGATAACTCCAAAGTAAACCTCTCAGTGGGCAGACTGTACTCAATCAGTGTTCCTGGCTTGCTCTGACAATTACACCTTGGGAAAATTCCTTTGGTCTATCTGCAAATAGTAGGTTTTAGCAGGGCTTAAGTGGGCCAGAAAACCCTGAGACAGCAAGCTTTTCTGAAGTTGCTAAGCTCTCCAGTTGCTTTCTACTTGTTTTCTATATCTGTCCCCATTTCTTAGGCCCACCCCTTTCCATGCTGAGTTTATTGCTTTTCTCAAGTGTCCAAGTAAGGAGGCATGTGGCTCCATGGTAAATGAGTCTGGCTACAGGAATTGAGAGACATTTGTCTTTTTACTACTCTGGTCCGGAGACTCTCTGAGCTTCATTTTCCTGAAAAAGAAGTCGGTTCCTACTGTCTCTTTCAAAATCTTCTAAAACTCCAGTGGCACGTTATTATTTCCTCACATTTGTAAAGTATACACATTCCATTTAAGTACTTCAAAGAATACTTGGATCATGTGCCCCTATATCACTGGAACACCATGGGTAACAGTTTCAAAAACCTCCAAAAATTCACTCCCGGACCCATTGGTGGCATCTACTATACTAGATGTCTCACAACACTCTGCTTAACACCAGAGCTTACTTTTTACTCTAAAATGTAGAGAAGTGTGATAATTTCTAATTATTATTGTTGGGAAAAATCTAGGGTGTATTAGTTACTTTTCTCTTATTGCTGGGACAAAAAACTTGACACTTAAAATGAAGGAAGGAAAGATTTATTTAGCTCACTATTTGTGGAAGTTTCAGTCCATAATCTGCTGGATCCAAGGCAGGGTGGCTCATGGCAGAGGGCAACAGTTCATGGTGGCAAAAGACAGCAAAAGCAACAAAAGCAAAAAGGGAGAGCACAGAGAGAAGACTCTTTCTATCCCTTTAACTGTCGGGAGGCCACATCCACTTGGGTATAGCGCTCACACCCATAAGCCTGTCCCTCTGACTGCATGAGGCACTGGGGGGACATCCAAACACAAGCCACAACATAGGGTATATTGTTTTAAAAAGCTGATACTCACTATAATAACAAACCCTTACTGGTGATTCCATTTTCATTGGCCTATTTGCCAACGAAGAAAAAGTCTGGAGGACAGGAACTTATGTGTCCAAAATTCTGCTGTGTCTCAGCTTTATAACAGCTTCGGCAGTAGAAATTTGTTTTCTTCCCCAGCTGGCTCATTAACAGAAAGACTGTAAAAGTTTGTCTAGTTGGAATAGGGGTTTGGTACTAAGGAAACCACTGCTGGCTCATCACTTTCTGTCCTTAGTGAATGCCAAAACTGAGTGCAGAATTGAGTCCTGCCTGGCTCCTGTACACCTGCACTCTGGCTGAATACCACAGCAGAACACGCATCTTTTCTCTAGGCATTTACTTAGGAGAGGAAGAAAAACATATTTTGAGGTTATGTGGCTGGGAAAGGAGTTAGGAATGTTCATCCTGCCTTGGGGGAAAACGCTAGGACCAGGATTCTCAGCTTTGGGCATCTGTGCCCTTGGGATACACTTAGAGCTGTTGGGAGAAATTTTTGGTTGAGACAATTTGGAGAAAGAGGAAATATAGGCATCTAGGGGATAGAGTCCAGTGATGCTGCTAAACATCATGTAACACCCAGAACAAATGACAATGCAGCCCAAATGTCAGTGTTGCTGCGGTCCAGAGGCCACACCCTACATGGAAAGGACAGCAGACTCAGGCATAAAGTACTCTAAATTCCTTGAAGACTGACTAGCTTGGAAACGTCCCTAGGCTACAAACTGACTCTATTACATGACACTAAACATTTTAAGATACCATTTGGCAAGAGTCTCTTCACATTTCAGTTGGTCCCCAACCCCCATGCCATGGACTAGTATCAGTCTGTGACCAATTAGGAACTGGGGGCACAGTAGGTGGTGAGCGGCAGGTGCAGGTAAATGGCAGGCAAACAAGTGAAGCTTCATTGCTGCTCCCCACTGCTCACATAACCTCCTGGGCTTTGTCTCCTCTCAGATCAGCAGAGGTACTAGATTTTCAGAGGATCAAGAGCCCTACTATGAACTGCACAGATGATTGCAAGCTCCTTATGGCAATTTAATGCCTGATGATCTAAGATGCTGCTGAAGCAGTGATGCTAGATGAAAATACAGTTAACTTGAGATTCCATCTCACTCCAGAAAGAATGGCTGTCATCAAGAAATCAACCAGTAACAAATGTTGGCAGGGTTGTGGGGAAAAAGAAATCCTTCTCCACTGTTGGTGGGAGCACAGACTTGTACAGCCACTGTGGAAATCAGTTTGGAGATTCTTCAAAAAACTAAGATTGGAAGTTCCATTCAATCCAGCTATTCCCCTCATGGATATTTTCCTAGAAAAATTAAAAAGGCCATGTCACAGTGATCTATGTGCACCCTATTTATAGCAGCAAAATTTGTAATAGTTAAATCTTGGAAATAACCAAAATGCCCATCACTGCAGAATGGATGAAAAAGATGTGGTATTTTTATACAATGGAATATTACTCAGCTATTAAAAACAATGATCTTGTGGCTTTTACAGGTAAATGGAGGCAACTTAAGACTATCCTCATAAGTGAAATAAGTCAGACTCACATCTGTAAATAATTGTATTGTTTCTCTAGTGTAAAAAAATAAATTAATAATAATAAACTGAAACAATAATAAGATCTAAAATGTATTACAGACATTATAATAATGCAAGGGAAAAAAGTGCTCAAAAGGAAAGAACAACTTGTAGGTATACACATATAATTGTATGTATGTTTAAGTGTGCAAGATAGATAACCATACAACTAAGTTTTTGATAGTTCATTAAACAGAATAGTTTGTGCTGTCATTGTTTGTCTGTTCATTTTTTATGCTTGACTTTGTAACTTGAACAACCACTTCTAAGATAACAATATGTAATATACCAACTAGAGAGGATTTCTTAATGTTGGTTTTTTAAAAATTCTGTATCATTTCTACCCCTTTTTTCTGTTTTACTTTTTTTAAATAAAAGAAAAAGAAAAAACTACAGTTAACATTAGCCAAAAGGCTTGACTGCACAGAGACCATAATAAATCAACTGCTCGCATGCTCACATCATAACATTATCAGTGAGTGGCAAGTGCAAGCTACATTTGGTAACAGGCTTTACAGTGGCACAGGAGTTGATGTACTTCAACTGTGCAGGGGTGTCTGGTGTCTGGGCCTTGCAATCAGAATCCAACACATTTAGTGCACATGTGGCCTGCCCATTATTTTATTTACCACATCACTGGCACCTCTTTCCCACACTCTGTTCTTGTCTCAGTCACAGTTCTGGCAAGCCATACTCTAACCCTCGCCAAAATGATGACAAAGCAAACATCCCCGGAGAGGTTCTCTGAAAAGGGGAAATACCTAATAATGAGACACCAGAAGACTCTCAGATTGCCGACAACAAAGCTGCACTGAAAAGAAAATAGCAAGCATCCTACTCAAATTATGGGCTCACTGCAACAGGTGACTGAATCTCTTCAAGCTTGCTTTGTATAAAATGTGGTGACCAGATAGCCAATAAAACCACAAAACCTCCAATGCTTCATTGCATGGTGACTACTTACCCTGCATTAAAAGATAAGCCTTTGGAGTAAAACAAAACACAAAACAAAACACAAAACAAAACAAGTGAACACAAAGAACAGAAGCAATTATCGAAGGTCACTGCTTCATCAAATCGGTCTGCACTGAGAGCCTCACTTTTAGGGGCTAATTGCATTGCTAAAGCTAAGAAGCCCTTAATTACTGGCCAACAGCTCATCTTTCCTGTTGCTAAGGACGTCTGTCATGAACTTTTGCAACAGGGTTCAGTTCAAAAGGCGGCACGTATTCCTCTTTTATGTAGCACTATAACTAGATAAACTAAAACAGCAGAGGATATTGAAGCACAATTATGAATGAGAATTAATGAATCACCATGGTGTGCAGTTCGAATCAAAAAGTCTTGGGCAGCTGTGGTACTGACTGGCAGCAAAAATGCACTCAACACACTCATGCACATTCTCCTGAAAAATATATCTCACAAAGGTAAGTGTTGTTCCTTGTTGTCAATGTCAGAAAATGCCTTAAAAATATGAAAGAACATCAAATTGTCATATGTTCTGAATTAGACTCAATGTGGAACTGGGTGTGGTGGTGCACATCTGTTGTCCCAGCACTTGAGCGGCTGATGCAGGAGATTGCTGCAAGTCTGAGGCCAGCCTGGGCTACATAGTGAGTTCAAGGCCAGCCTACACAATGTAGCAAGACCCTGTCTGAAAAAAACCAAAACAAATAAAAACAGATAATGTCAATGTGGAACACTGTGAAACTTCTACAAAGGCAAAGAAAAGTTTTGTTCTATCCCCAATACCCTATTTTTATGAAGGAGGGCTTTGAGCACTGACAGCAACCAAAACAAGATTACGGAGTAGACTGGACATAAGCAACACATTCAGCTTACTGTCTCCATCACTGGCAGATGAAACTGCCTAGCTGCAGGAAAAGCAGCTCAGTGGTCCTCCTGATCCTGTATTTGGTGAACTGTGTAATTATTTCATTATATATTATAGGTAATAATACAGTACACAATAAATGTAATGGACTTGAATCATCCTGAACCCCAACCCCCAATCTGTGGAAAATTTTTCTTCCATAAACCAGTTTCTAGTGCCAAAAAGGTTGGAGACCACTGGGTTAGAGAGCAAAACTCTGTCTAACAGCAGTTCTGCCTGCAAGCAGCCCTAAAGGGATGAATGTGGGAACAGCCTGGGTATGGTTGTCTCATGCTAAAGTGTTGACTTCATTTTTCTTCAGCAAAACTTAGGCAGTCTCCCACATCACATAAAGAATAAACACTAATAGAACTGTTCAAAGTTGGAAAGAAAATTCAAAGAAAATCTATGTATACGACAAAACAGCCTGGGCAATTCCTATAGTTGCCAGAGGGCACAAGGTCCCAGGGCATGTAAGGAAGCCTGGGACGGAGTTCACAACTTGATCATGAGGTCAATTATTTTAGGTTTCCAAACAGAAACTAAGCAATAAGCTTTGGAACAGCCTTAGCTAGTAAACTAAGTAAAACTATGAAAGGCAGCTTGACTAAAGATGTTAAAATGTTCAGTATCATAACACTGACTAACTCTATTCTCTTTCCTACTACATGACAGTAAGTTGACAATGTAAGATCAGCTCAGGCAATGCAGTTGACATGAAAGAAAAGCGAATAATTCAGTGGCTGATTTCAGAGTTGAGTAGATTTGGCAACAAATTAGCAAATGGCATTTTATGTGGAAGTTTTTTAAAGAGGCATGTAATTATTTATGACATTTCAAAATCTTTAGTAGGAAATAGTTTCTCCCTTATTCCCAAATTAAAGCACAGATAATTTTAGAGCTCTCAGTTGGTATAGTTACAGTAAGATAAGGCTGAAATAAACCATAGTTACTTAAAATCCAAAAGACCAATTGTGTGGCCATTGAATGAAACTAACGCACAGTGGTAGTACACAAATTCTGATGCCAGCCAAAAGCTTGCCTTATCGGCACATGCAAGGCTTTGAGGATCTATGTGTATTTTTCACTGTTACATACAAACAGAAGGATGACTACACAACTTGTGGATGTACTAAATGCCACTAAATTGTATGCTTCAAAAGATTAATTTTATGTTATGCACCCTTTACCAAAGAAGAAAACAAAGGAATCAGGAGTCAATCCACTTTAATTGCTTTAGAAAACAAAATCATATGAAGTATACCCAGCACAAAAATATCAAGTGGTACAATTTCTGACCAAGTAATCACAGGATAGCTCATGTTCAGCTATTTACTTTCTTTAAGCTGATTTATAATAAAAGTATATTCACATGAAAAGCAAGCAAGAAGGAAGGGCTCTGAAAAACCATTCAAAATAAATCTGAAAATTTACTAGCTCAGTGGCATAAGCGCCTGCCTGGCAAGTGCTAGGTCGTGGGTTTGATCCCCGGTACCAAAAAAAAAAGAAAGAAAGAAAATTTACAAAGAACCCAGCCAGACATGATGCTGTTTGTTTTTTTTTTTTTTTAAAGACAGGGACTCACAATGTAGTCCAGGCTGGCCTTGAACTCATGGCAATCCTCCTACCTAGGTCTCTCAAATGCCGGGATTATAGGGGTGTACCACCATGCCTGGCTTAAATGACACTATTTAAGGCTATCCCCAAAAGCTGTGACTAAGTTTGATTATAAGACATCGAAATCACTAGCTTCCCTATTGTAACTAGTTTGAGGCAGGCCAATGTGAAAGATAGATTACAAGGAACATAACTGAGTGTTATGGTTTGTGTTTGCACAACCACAGCTTCATGTGGTCATAGAGGGGGTGCTTTTCGAAGGCAGCTGAATCTAGCATTTGAGATTGGTTCATTGTCTAGTGCTGGGACTGGCAGTGTGAATGCTGCACCCACCCAGGGCAAGTAATTGGCATACATTCTAAAGGAGGGAAGAAGACATGTTCTTCCCTTTTGCCCTTTGTGCTCTTGTCACCTTTGGTACCTGTCACCACCATGAACAGAGCCCCTGTGCCATGTCACTCTGCCTTGGAACTAGCTGAGTATGGACTGAAACCTCCAAAAAAATGTAAGCTAAATAAACCTTTCCTTCCTTCATTTTGGGCCTCAGGTTTTTATCTCAACAACAAGAGAAAAGTAACCAAAACATTGAGGAAACCCCACAATCTTAAAATATATTCCCTTTTGCAAGGCAAACGTTACATATGTGGCCTTTAGTTTCCAACTGCTGCAATATCTGGCTATATCATCAGTGACTAAACTAATGCTGCACCAGGGAATAATCAAGGTCTTTTCCAGATGAGATCTGAAGGTTCCCAAGGTTTCTCTCAAAGAAGAAATTTGAATGACTATTAAGTGAAAAATAATAGAACTGGAGGGCAGTGTGTGCAACAAGGAACAGATGTCAGTTTGGCACTCATAATACATCTCCACTGAGGCTTTGCCTGCCTTAAACTTGTTAAACTCATTGGATACTCAGTACCTTAAAATACTTTGTCTAGTGCCAGGAACAGAAAGGCCGTTGGACTGTGTCCTGGATTTCCACACAAAAGCCGCAGGTGAATGTAAATGAAGTAGTCTAAGGACCAGGAATGTCAATCTGCCAAAGTTCTCTACAGGTAAATGCTGTACTGCACCTAAAATAGATGGACAAACGGAATGAAGGAACTAACAACAAAGTTAGTTAATTTTTAGATAATCTACATGGGCATACATTGATTTTCAAAGATAGTACTAAAAATTTCCATTCAAAATAGGAACTAAAAATGGCAACCTAGGAAGCTGGGTGTGGTGGCTCACACCTATAATCCCAGCACTGAGGAGGCGGAGGCAAGAGGATCACTGCGAGCTCGAGACCAGCCTGAGCTACAAAGTGAGCTCAAGACCAGCCTGAACTGCATAGTGAGACCCTGTCCCAATATGACCAAAAAAAAAAAAAAAAAAACCCACCCCCATCCCCACCCCGGCAACCTACCCGGTAAACAAACTCTGGAAACAACCTTGCCCCATTCCTCTCCCTTGAGGCAGTGGAGTATTTTGCCACCTAATCAAGATTTGAAATCTTGTCAGTGATTTTAGCTTTCTACCCAGTCAGTGATTTAGCTTTCCTCTGGAAAATGCAAACATCTCATCTATCCTTCCATTTGACAGGAAGTACAGTAGTTGGTGTCACAAGGCATTGAGGGAATTCAAATGTAAAACAGTATTTATTAATACCAATAGAATATTCATCAAAAATGACCTTAAAAAAGAGAACTAGGCATAGTGGTACACCTAAAATCCCAGAGCTCTGGAAGGCTGAAGCAGAAGGATCTCAAAGTTTAAACCTAACTTATGCAACTCAGCAAGATTCTGTTTCAAAAGAAAGAAAGTAAGCAAGCAAGAAAGCAAAGCAGGCAGGCAGGCAAAGGGACGGGGACTGCTCAGTAGTACAGCTCTGCCCAGCATCCACAAAGCCCTAGATGTGACCATGAGCACTACATGTACACAAATACAAATCATGTCATCCGTGGGTAGAATACTTAGCTTTGTCCTCTCCAATGTGGATGTCTTTTACTTCATTTTCTTGCCTGACTGTCCTGACTCGAACCTCTATTATAAAGGCATAAGTGGATATCCTGGTCTTGTCCTTATTTTAGTGGGAAAGCACCTGGTTTTTCATAATTAGGTATATTTGCTATGGGTCTTTTATATCAGGTTATTAAAGTTCCTGTCTACTTCTCATTTGTTAAGTGCAACTGTCTTAATTTCTTGTTGCTGAGACAAAATACCTGACATCTAGAAGGTTAAGGAAGAAAGGTTTATTTCAGTTCATAGTTTGTGGAGTTTCAGTTCATAGTTGGCTAGCTCCAAGGCAGGGTACCGTAGCTCAGGAGCATCACAAAGGAGAAACAGTTCATGGCATGGCATGTCAAGCAGAAGGCAGCAAACAGCAAGCCTGCCTTCCCTCTCTTCCTTTATACTCCTCTAGGAGTGTACAAGCCTATTGATTGGTACTGCCCAAACCCAGGGTCCTACTACCGCACGTCGTCGATTCAGCCATCTCTAAAAAGCCCCACCTATGAGTACATGAAGCTCTGGGGAGACATCAAGATACGACTCATAAAGGTGGAACCCAGGATCTCATACAAAGTAGGCAAGCACTTTACCCTGACCACTGAACTACATCCCCAGGTCACAGCTACACCATACCATGTTACAACAAGGTACTGAAGGTTTTATTACCTCCACACTCTGGCAAACCAACAAGGGCTACTTTTTAATCTTTTTTATTGTAGTCAGCTTCATGGGTGTGGAATGGTCATCTTCTATGGTTTGATTTGCATTTGTGACTGAATAATTATGTACAGAGGCTCAAGTCAATGCTTTTATCCTAAAACTGTACAGGCAGGCTGGGAGTGGATGGCACACACCTGTAATCCTAGCACTTGTGTCGTAAGCAGGAGAACTAATGCAAATTCAGAACCAGCCTTGGCTACATAGTGAGCTCTAAGCCAGTCTGGACTACATAGTGAGAGTCTGTCACAAAAACAAAAACGAGAGAGAGAGACAGACAGACAGAGAGATAGAGACAGAGGAAGGCAGGCAGGAAGGAAAACTGCAGGCATTTAACTGGCTACAATTTAAATAGAGGCTAGCTTTAAATCACACTGAACTCTTTGCCAGAAATCATAAAAACACACCTACCTGGATTCTCTGAAGTGGTAACAATGGAAGTAATAAAGCAGAAGAAAGAGGCTCTAGAAAAACTCAATTCAGAAATAGTTTCTCAGATTAACTTTAGAGATGGCAATCATAATGAAAGACATGGTGACTCCAGAGTAGACAGAGTTAAAAATAAAAAAAGGAGGAGCTTAAATACCCAATACAGGAAACAGATAGAACCTACATATTAGATTCAAATAGATATTCAAGAGATTAGAAATGTCGTTGAAAGTATACACAGGAGAATGAGCCAATGTAAGGACAGGATATCAGATACAGAAGACAGGATTGCAGTTAGTGATCGTGAAAAGAAAGATTTCTTAAAAATAGCAAGATGACCATTTCACACAGAGAAATCAATCCAGCAGCTGCTAGATGATGCAAACAATAACATAACATTGATCGGAATCATTGAATAAGCAGGATGCAGTGCAAATCCCATAAAAAACCTGTTCATAGAAGTCATGGCAGAAAACTCCCCAAGTAGAGAAAAACAATTTGACATTCAAGTAAGTGAGGCATATAGAATTCTAGTTAGCCAGGATCTAGAACAAAACAAAACAAAACTGTAACAGGGCATGTAATAGCCAAGAATACAAAAAACACAAGAACAGAATATTAAAAGCTGAGAAAGGAAACTAATCACCTATAAAAGAAAGCCCATCATTCTCAACACAAACCCTCAAGTCAAGGAGAGCTTGGAGTGATGCATTTCAAGACCTAAAAGAAAACAACCTCCAACCCAAATTGTCGGATGCTGCAAAAGTATTTTCAAAATTGATGGTGAAATAAGACTCTCCCATGACAAAGAATACCTGCGGAAATTCATGATCACACAAACTACCACCCCAAAATGTTCTAAAGGACATACTAGAAAGAGCTAATAAGAACTACAACTTGATGAACCCCAACAAAGTGAATCTATCAGGCAAGGTAAGCAGTTAAACAACAGGGAGAAAAAAGGAAACCAACAACATGAAAATAATGACAAGAATAAGTCAATACATATATATATAACCATCAACCTTAATGGCCTCAATTCATTAATCAAAAGAAACAGACTCCAGAATTGGATCAAGAAGCAAGATCCCAAAATATGCTGCACACAAGAAATGTTTATTCAAAAAGAAATTCATAGGTTGAAAGTCAAAGGATGGAAAATAACATTCCATGTCACTGGAACCTCCAAAAAAGTAGGGTAGCTATTCTATTTGCAGGCAAATTAGATTTCAAGCTGAGAATTATAAAGAGGGACAAAGAAGGTCACTACATGCATGTAAAAGTGAACAATCCAAGAGAAAGAGATGACAATCATATATATGCACCAAATATCAGTGCACCACACTACATAACACAAATATTAATGGACATGAAAAATCAAATAAACACTAATACAAACGTTATGGGGGACCTCAGTGCACCACACTACATAACACAAATATTAATGGACGTGAAAAATCAAATAAGCACTAATACAAACGTTGTGGGGGACCTCTACTGTCACAAATCGATCAACTAGACCAAAAAAATTTTATATATATTATATATATAATATATAATATATATATATATATTATATATATATATATATTATATATATATATATATCTGAACTGAACCAAACTTTTGAACAAATGGGCTTAGCAAATGTTTACAGAGTGTTCCACCCTACAACTTCAGAATACACACTATTCTCAGCTGCACACAGGACATTCTCCAAAACACATCACATACTAACAGAACTCGCTCAAGTAAATGAAAAATAATTAAAAATTTCCTATGTATATTATCAAATCAGTGTGATGAAATTGAATATCAATGCCAAAAGAAACCCCCAAAATTTTAAAAACACATGGAGGGAGATGGTGGAGCAGTTAGCAGCAGAGAAAACAGCCCCTCTGAGAGTCACTGTCCAAATGATGGAATCATCATAAGGAAGACAGGAAGGAAAGAAGTGGGTCCCCTAGACCCAGGAAGAATCTAAAGGTGAATCAAAACCCAGAGAGTAAAAAGAAAAACTTCAGTGAAGGAGGAGGCAGCAGCTGGTGTGCCTTCTCCCTGGGCTGGACTCACTGCGTGAGAGGAGCTGTTCAAACCTGGGGACTCTCAGTCACAGTGATGGTGACAGCTAAGGAACCCAGGGGTCTCTGCAGAGAGACGTGCAGTGTAGAGGAGTGGCAGAGCTGGAGGACCGCACTGGCTGGCGGCGGGGGCAGAGGACTCAGTCCTCCCGTGGGGAGAAAGCAATTAGCTGGGAGCCACTTTAGAGATGGCTGAGCTCAGAAGCCAGAACTGCTGCCAACACCACCTAGCACATCCCAGCTGGGCTCAGACCTGCAGAAACTGCTCAGGCAGCAGCAATCCCAATGAGTCTGGTCTCAGGGCAGGCCTGCTGAGATTACCAACACCACCAAAAAGCTATGGCTGGCTTGCCGAGACAGTGGCTTGATTTGGGACTCTGTCTACAAGTGAAACCAGAGAGAATCCTGGAAGTGGACTATTTGTTTTTCTTTTCCATTTTTTGTTTTGTTTTTAGTTTTTTAAGCTTTTTTGCCTTTCTCCTTCATTGTTTTTTTATGAGTATGACAGTGGTCCCTAACCTCTTTGTGGGTGTGGTTCTATTTTGGTCTTCCTTTTATCTCTTCCATCTCTCTTTTTCCGTCAATCTTCTGCACCAGTTTCCCCACACTGGCCTGATCCACCTTTCTCCTCTAAACCTTACTTGTAATCTTTTTCTCTTCTTTCACTTATCTATTTTTTCCTTAATCCATTTAAAATTTTAACCCTGAGGACAAAATTGGCACATTACACAATTATATACTGCATATAAATAGGGTTAGGATTAGGCAACAGAACAGACCCAAAGATCAGTGGAACAGACTAGAAGATGCAGAAACAACTCTAGACAAACTCAACCACCTTATCTTTGACAAAGGTGCCTAATACATTCACTGGAAGAAAGATAGCTTCTTTAATAAATGGTGATCAAAAAACTGACTCTACACACAGCAAAGATTAAAACTGGACCCATATCTTTTACCATGTAGTAAGCTAAAATCAGAAGGGATCAAGGATTTTTTTTTTTCTTTTTCATTTTTATCGGTACCAGGGATCGAACTCACGACTGCCTGCTTACAAGGCAGGTGCTTATGCCACTAAGTTAAATCCCCAGCCCCTGGGATCAAGGATCTTAATATTAAAACAGAAACATTAAATCTGCTGGAAGACAGACTACATAAAACTCTTGAAAGACACTGGTGTAGGCAAAGACTTTATGAACAAAATCCCAATTGCACAGGAACTATCAAAAAGAATCAACAACTGGGATCTCACCTATTGAAAACCTTTTGCACAGCAAGAGAAATAAACAAGAATGAAGAGACATCCCACAACGTGGGAGAAAATGTTTGCCTGCTGTTCCTCAGACAAAGGATTACTATTGAGCATATACAAAGAACTCAAAAAAAATCAGTTCCCCCAAATTTAAAGACCCAATCCAAAAATGGGCATCTGAGGGCCGGGGATTTAGCTCAGTGACGTAAGTGCCTGCCTGACAAGCGCAAGGTTGTGAGTTTGAACCCTGGTACCAAAAAAACAAAACAAAACAATAAACAACTGTAACAAAAATGAGCATCTGAGATGAATACACTCTTCTTAGATGAAGAAACATGAACAGCAAACAAACATATGAAAAAATGTTGAACATCACTGGTCATTCGAGAGATGCAAATTAAAACAAAACTGAGATTCTATCTCACCCCAGAAATAATGGCCACCATCAAAAAGGTCAAGCAATAACAAATGCTAGAGGAGCTATAGGGAAAAAGGAACTCTTCTCCCTGTTGGTGGGAATGCAACCACTGTAGAAATCAGTGTGGAGGGGCTGGGGATTTAGCTCAGTGGCATAAGCGCCTGCCTTGCAAGCAGGCAGTCGTGAGTTCAATCCCTGGTACCGATAAAAACGAAAAAGACCAAAAAAAAAAAAAAAAAAAAAAAAACAAAAAAAAAAAACCCAAAAACAAAAGAAATCAGTGTGGAGAGTCCTCTAAAAACAGGATTAGAGGTCCCATTAAACCCAGCTACTCCCCTTCTGGGTGTCTTTCCAAAAGAATTAAAAACATCATACCACAGTGATATATGTGTTATAGCAGCACAGTTTGTAATAGGCAGATCTTGGAAACAACCTAAATGTCCATTGACTGAGGAATGGATGAAAAAGATGTGTTATTTTTATGCAATGGAGTACTATTCAGCCATAAAGGACAAACTGGAGACTTTTATAGGTACATGGATACAACTGAGACCATACTCATTTAGTGAAATAAATATGACACACGTGTAAACATCATGTTGTCTCATTAGTGTGACAAGCTGAAACAACATATGTATATGTGTATGTATATGTATATAAGACAAATAGTTAAAATAGTTTTACTACTGATTTCTCTGAGTTCACTAAAGAGATTTGTGCTGATACTGTTCAGACAATTGAATGCAGATGTCTTGTGCTCTAGGTGAATGATTTGTGGATGACAATGTACAATGTATGTATCATTGTTGCCCTTTGATTGACATATTTTGAAATTTTGTTGTAGGTTTTTCCCCCTTTTTTTCTTGTACCCCCCTTTATCCTTAAAATAAAATGGATTTGGAAAACAAAGTCAAATACCTTGCATGTAAAGCAAGTGAATGAGGAAACTCTTTTAAGTACTACTATCAACTGTTGGCCTCCAAAATATATTAAGTGAAAATAAGTAAAGTCAAACAAACTTCATTTGGTGTACCACTGTTAATCTAAGCAAGGGGAGATAAATACAATAAAATTTAGATAGAAACAAAACCAATCATTGAAAATGAAAGAAATCAATATGTATCCAACTGGTGGCATTATAAAAACAAAAGATGCTTCTAAGTGGCTTTATCTGATCATATATTTCCAGCAAAATACACTCTAAGGACCAAAAGAATTGCACAAACAAAACGTTTCAACAATTTAAACCATTTGTACTAACCATGAGATGTGTTTCTGAATGTGTACTATTAACATGCTAGAGTATTCATGTGCTATTCAAATTCCTGTTTTACCTGGCTTAGGAAGAGAGAAGCTTCACACTTAGGATAAACCTGAGAGTTCTAAACTTGACTCTGTAGTAGAAATATTGCTTTTGGAGTAAGAAAATATAAAATGAAGCAAACTGGGAATAAGAGATGTTAGCTGCTTTTAGATGCGTAGAGAAAATATACACAAAGGAAACCAGATACTATGTGTGTCTCTTTACAGAATATCACTCTGCAACTTAACTATCAAGATATGACGTTTTTTGCTTTTCTGATTTTTGAGAAGGTCTCACACATATAATTCAGGCTGGCTTTGAACTCACTATGTAGCCTTAGGCTGGCCTCACATTCGCTGAAATCCTCCTGCCTTGGCTTCCTGATTGCTGGGACTATATATAGGTCTGTGCTATGACCATGCCAAGATATAATGTTGACACTAAAAATTAATTATATATATTTATGAATGTGATTTGACTGAGTCTTTAAATCCAACTATTAATTTACAGGAAAACACAGAGGGCAGAACATATTAAATTTTACAATGACAAGTAACCAGTAAAATCCAGGATGTGAAAAACTATTGAACAAACAATCTAGATTCTTCAACAAGTACACTCCTCCTGCCTCCGTTTCACTCTTAGGCAGAATCTTGTTAGGTAGAGTTCAGGTAGCCTTGAAGTCACTATGTAGACCATGTTTTCTCCAACTCATGGCATTCCTTCTGCCTCAGCAGCCTCCTGAGGGCTGAGATCACAGGCATGGGACACCATACCCAGTTCAACAAATACATTTCAGGTTAAAAAAAAACTCAAAGAAATGGGATGGAAATGTAAAGACTAAAGAGCACTAAGAGATATATAAACCAATTACCATGTGTGGGCCTTAACAGATCAAACAAACTGTGAGATAACTAAACACATAGGCAAACTGGATATTTAAAAAGCAGATAATTGGTAACATTATGAAAACACAGTCATTTATTTCAAGTATGATAACAGTTTGTGATTATAGTTGATAAAGAGACACATCTTGAAATATTTAAAAGGCACATATTGAAATATTTATGGGTAAAACTGTGTATCTAAGATTTGTTTTAAAGTTACATAGGTGGCTGAGAAAAATATAGGTAAAATAAAACACTAATGGTTAATTATTAAAGTGGAGTAAAAGAAGAAAAAAATCAGATATTAGAAAAACAATGGTAAAACATTTCTTAACAGAGTTTTCGTTTTATTAAATACTTTTTATCGTTTTACTCAATCTCTGCTCTCTGCTTCTTTCTGGAAATAGAAGAGACTATTTGTAATTGAAGCTGAATGCATATAACCTCTGCTGTTCTTAAAAATTTATTTTTATGTTTAGCACAATTTCCACAAAAATTACTATAAAACCCATTCTGATTAATACATCTTAACTACATCAATTATGTCTCTAATGACAAGTATGCTTCCCTTACAATAATATCTTAATCTTTTGTTTTAAACTGTAACATATCAGGTCATCAGAAAAATAAGCTTGCTTTGATGAGCCCAGTAGTTTTCAGAGGGAGTACTTAAATATATTAGAAAATGTAAATGTGAATCACGACCTTCATATAATTTGTTTCTCAAAGAATATTTAAAGTCTACATAGAATATAGTGTCTTCATTTAGAAAACTCACAGTATGAATGTCCAAAGGAAAAAGATTACCTACAGCAGGGATACTGAATACCTTACAACACGTCAGTGGTCCCTCTACGTACTATGATAGCAAAGATCCACGTTATCAGGGGTAAGGAAATCTCTGGCCTCTCTCTCTCTTGCGGTCAGCTTCTAGCTCCTTGGAAAAGCATCACAATGGAGTAGGAGCTCAGGTTTTGGGTCAAAATTATGAATATGACTTCTCTATTTCTTTTAACTTTGCAAATTAACAAACCTGCCTAAGCGTGTTTATTTGTATGTAAAACGGAGATAAAACTGTTCCCTAGGATTAGCAATGCTGTCATTAAGTAGTCAGGGCAGGTGCTCAATGGATAACAATTATCACTTTCTCTTGAAACATGGTAAAAGAGCAAGTCATCAAGCCATCACTGCCACCATTCCTGAAAAGATACAGAAGGTCTCCTTGGGAAAAGACACTAAGAAAAACTATTCAACTATTTGCCTTTAAGATTCTCCTGTCTTACCGACAGCATGTGAAACTGTGAAGAAACAGAAACAGGTATGTACAAATACCACAGCATCCCCACCGTAGGCAGTACTTTTTCCTTTGGACATTCATCCCGTCAGTTTTCTAAAGGAAAACACTATGTTCTCTGTGGACTCTGTATGTGGGGTAGAGATGTCTACTTCAGGCCAATTAAGGTGTGGTGGTGTAGGTCTATAATCCCGGCACTTGGAAGACTGAAGCAGGAGGATCGCTGCAAGTTCAATGTCAGGCTGGACAACACAGTGAACTCAAGACCAGCCTGAACTACACAGTGAGATCCTGTCTAAAAAACAAAACGACAACAAATTTACTTTAGAGCTGGAGATGTATCTCAGAAGTAACTTGCCTAGTATGTATGAGGCCCTGAGTCTCAATCCCCAGGACCACAAAAAACTTGTTTTAGAGTCAGAGGTAGATATGCTTTCTTTCTTCACCACCAACCAGAAAGGGGGAAAAAACACTCGTACACTTAAGAATAAAATAACAAGCTGGGTGTGGTGGCCCACTCCTGTAATCCCAGCACTTGGAAAGCTGAGACAAGAGGATCATTGTGAGTTCAAGACCAGCCTGGGCTACAAAGTGAGCTCAAGGCCAGCTTGAACTGCACAGTAAGGCCCTGTCTCAAAAAGACAAAAAAGGGCCGGGGATTTAGCTCAGTGGCATAAGTGCCTGCTTGGGAAGCAAAAGGTTATGAGTTCAATATCCCCAGTACAAAAAAAAAGAAAAAAGAAAAAGAAGTAACAGTTTGCTGAGTGCCTTGCATTCCCCAGCACATTCTCTTGAGGTGGGTACTGTGTTTGCCCATCTGTGGAGGAGCAAGTTGTGGGAAATAACACAGCAGGACATGGCAGTGAAGGATGCAGGTCCTAGTATCTGATTCGAAGCTTGAAGTCACATGGGCATGAGGCTCATGACCGTGGAGGTCCTGAAAAACTCAAGACACATCTCCTGGAAGGTGTCTGCATGATGGCACACACAGGAGGTCACGTCCTTAGTGTCTGTTCTGACAAATGCATTTTGGTTATGCAGAACATTGGGTGGCACAATGCACTCTCTACCTTTGTAATTACCTAAAATTTATTTGCTTAAATGTGGTAGACAGTAGGGAAAAGTGTACTTTTAAAAATTGCTGCATGCCAGATGTGGGGCACACACCTGTGTAATCCTAGCACTAGAGAAGCCAAGACAGAAGGATCGCTGTGAGTTCAAGGCCAGCCTGGGCTACAAAGTGAATTCAAAGCCAGCCTGCACCGCATAGTGAAAACCTGTCTCAAAAAAAAAGACATAAAATAAAAATTGCTGCCTACATGCAATGGGATACACCCTGGATCGGATTCTAAAACAGCAAAAGAACATCTGCAGAAAAACTAGACAAACATAACATGTGGAATCTCGTTAATAGTAGCCATCTCTTAATTTTTACAAAAGTAAACGTGGTCATGGTGAGATGTTAAAACATGAGGGGAAACTAAGTACAAGTATATTGTAACTCTCCATATCATTTTACAAACTTTTCTGGCATAGTCTACTAAGATTACATGATTCAGAATTATTATAAACTTTTTATAAAAGAGAATGAAATAAAAATTAAGTATTTGTACACTAGTAATAATTTTATTTGTAATGAAGTGAACAAAGACGATTAAACTTTGGTTTGTAAGTAGCTACCTTTTTAATAATTTTTAAACAAAAATGAGAAATACTCATAAAGCAGTTATGCCAAGAATGAGGGTCTCCAGGAAAATCATTTGTGCAACTGAGATTGCAAGCTAAATTATAAGCTTGGATAATGGAACACCATTTTCACTTGAACACCTCACAAATAAACTACAGTTATTCACGCTCAACTATTTGACAGACATCTTCTCATTTCTCAAAAATGAATGAAGTCTGTCACTTCATGGAGAACTGACAATAAATATCTGTTGCCAATGATAAATTCTGAGCTTTAGAATTTTGGAAAACTGGCATACATCGTTGTGTGCTGGATAGTCTCCTAATACTTGAAGACTTTTCTGATGAATTGCCAATTACATTAATGAATGTGACTTATTGACACAATCTCATAAAATTAGTCAACATTAGAAAAGCTGCATAATCTGGTAAACAAGTATTTTCCAAATGACTAATACACGGTATTATAAATCATGTATGCTGACAAAAAGTTCAAAGTGCAAGTACAACCAAAGGCTTTTAATGTAACACTAGTATTGTTTAGATTCCACATTACAACTAAACTCTAAACTACTATTATTCACATTCTGTAAAACAGAATATACAAAAGTTATCAAAACAGCTATTAAAATACTACTTTTCCCAACTATATTATCTGTGTGAAGTTGAATTTTCTTTATGTGATTCAACCAAGCAACCTGTCAAAATAGACTCAATGGCAACACAGATTTGAAAATCTAGCTATTAACTATTAAGTTAGTTACTAACATTAAGCTAATTGACAAAGTTATAGTCCTACATTTTGGGGGGAGTTGTAGGGCAGTACTGGGGTCTGAACTCAAATCTTTGTATATTACATATAGGTAAACAATCTGCCACTTAGCCACATCCCCATCCTTTTTTTTTTTTTTTTTTTTTTTTTTTTTTTTTTTTTTGTCTTTTTGAGACAGGGTCTTACAGTTCAGGCTGGCTTTGAGCTTACTTTGTATAGCTCAGGCTGGTCTCAAACTAGCAAATGATTCTCCTGCCTCAGCCTCTCAAGTGCTAGGATTACAGAAGTGTGCCACCACGCCTGGCTTTTCCTCTCACTAACTTTTAAGTTTGTTAGTTGTATTAGATTAATGTGTAGTGGGTCTACTGTTATTTAAAACTGAATAATGCAGGATATAAAATCAGCATTTAAAAAATCAAAAGCGGACTTCCGGGAGAACATGGCTGACAAATAACAGCAGCCACGGAGGCTCTCTGAGATTACCAGCTTAGAATCCAGGAGTGGTGCCCTGTGAGGAGTCCTAAGCGAGGGGAGATGTACCCTGGCGATCCAGGAACGAACTAAGCTGAGAGAAACCAACTGGAAATGCAATCCCGGTGCTATAGGCAGCAGAGATAAAATCTCACTGCTGGAGCTGGATCCCGTGCCACTGGAAGCCACGATTTGAATTTCCTGCTGTGGCTGCTGCATCCCAATCGACGCGGCAGGGAGAGAGACGTGCGAAAGCTCTGAGAGCAGGAATTGGCGAACCAAACGGCATTGAAAGCAGGACTGGCAGGTAGCCCTGCATCGACCTGCGGGGAGTGAGAGAAACAGGGGCCCTTTCATAGACTAGGAGGCTCCAACAGAGGACATTCTGGGACTGGGCAGACTAGCTGTAACAGGATGCTGCAGTGACTTCAGTCACATATTCCCCTCTCAAGGAGGATTGGTGGGGAGCACTTGGCCTCGGTGAAGCTGCAGACTAAGATCCAGTAGGCTAGGGGCTGGGCATTTAGCTCAGCGGCATAAGCGCCTGCCTTGCAAGCAGGCAGTTGTAAGTTCGATCCCTGGTACCGATAAAAACGAAAAAGACAAAAAAAAAAAAAAAAAAAAAAAGATCCAGTAGGCTAGCCGAAAGCAGGTCCCTGCACCTGCTGGTGCACTCCAACAGTGAAGCCTTCACTAGGTTGATCTGGAGGGGTGGGCCCAGTAGAGGCTGCCCAGGTGTGTGTCTCCCTAGTACACTGCAGTGGGTGGGAACACCTAGCCGGAGGATTCAAACAAACTGTAACAGACAAAGAGAAAAAAAAAACCTGGGCCTCCTACATACCCTTGTATGGAAGAAACAAAAAGTATGGGAAGAGGGAGCAATAAGAAAGGGTCCTCAGTCCCCAATCCTGAGAACACTGATCCAGGAAAGGTAAATGCAAAAGAGAATGAAGACAGAAAACGTGCAATATCAGACACGGCACCAATAGACATAAAGCACTATCTCCAGAGCCTCATACACAAGTTCAAAAATGAAGTATTTTATGAAATAAAGCAAGAAATAAGTAGAATAGTTAGAGAAATGCTAAGCACTGCCCAAGAAAAAACAGATGGTGGAATGGAAGAACAGAAAAAGAGGGGAGAATTGTTTGATGGAGAAAATAGAGAAAACATGGAATACATGAAGCAGGTTCAAAGAGATTACCAGAAAACTAAAAACTCTATTGAAAGCTGGCATAACAGCTTGAAAGAAACTAAGGATAGATTATCTGAACTGGACGACGGATTTGTAAGGTGGGAGCATGTAATGAAAAACTTCTTAAAAGTAACAAGAAAACAAACAGCAATAATACAAAGACTAGAAGATAATAAGAGGATCTATAACTTAAGAATTAAGAACATAAAATAAGAAGTAGGGACACAAACAAATGAACTACAAAAGCTATTCACAGAAATAATCCAGGAGAATTTCCCTAATTTAGCAAAAGGTAAAGATACTCAGATGTATGAGGCATATAGGACCCCAGCCACCTACAATCCAAACAGAACTACACCCAGGCATATAATAATCAAAATTCCAGAAATACTATATAAGAACAGAATATACTAAAAGCCGTCAGAGACAAGAAACAGATTACTTACAGGGAACACCCATCAGAATTACAGCAGACTTCTAGGCACAAACCATCAAATCACAAAGAGCGTGGGGGGAAATAATTCAAGCTTTGAAAGATAACCACCTCCAGCCAAGATTAATATATCCTGCACAACTGTCCCTTGAAATTGATGGAAAAACAAGGTGCTTCCAGGATAAAGAGGAACTAGGGGAATTTGCAACCACCAATTCAACTCTATAGAGAACATTGCAGGATATTCTAACAATGAAAAATACAAAGATTCCAGAAACAGTGGCAGAGAGGCCACAATGAATGGAGCAGAAAGCAAAATGAAGAAGACAAACTGACAACTAATGACAGAAAAAGAGCTCAACAGAAATGAGGCAGAGAAAGTTGGAAGGTAGGCACAACCATTTTGGAAAAAACAAGACATCATAATAGGTAGTGCTGATCTAATATCATCTTGTTTTGAAGTCCCATCAAGCTTTTTTCTTCTGTCTCCATCGGTTTTAACCTGTAGTATCTTATTATATGTGATAATATAAACAAAAACTTTTATAGACAAGGAGATTATACACAAACCATTGTTCATTTTCTGTTAGTTGATTCTAAATACCCTGTAATACTGTCATTCTCCTGAACAGTTTTATATTGTCTTGATATGTTTGATGCTACAGTATACGAAGTTATACTCAAAGATTTTAAGGAAAGAGACACTAACTGTTTTTTTGTCGAGATTATCTTGTGGTGAAACACTATTTTGCTTAAATGGCTATGTTTTGACCTGTGCTGTTTTGTTGTTATGCCCTCTTTTTTATCTTAATCTCCTTTTCATTATCTACTTTTTCATTTTTATCCTTTTAATTAAGGGAAAAATAAATAAAATATAGCAGGATATATTATAGTAACACACTTTGATTTTCTATTAACTTGATTTGAAACCCTGTATTGCTCTCACCATCTTGTTTTGATTGATTTTCCTCTATTCTGTTATGCCTGATAGTACCAAGTTCGAAAGTATAGGCAACAACTATGAAGACAATAAGATTCATTATGACGCCCATTCTGGTTGACTATTATCTTCTTTTGAAGTCCTCTAATGTCTCCAATGTTTTGGTTTTATTGGTCTTGTTCTTTACTGTTTTGTTCAATTTTATTATAACTGCTGATATAGGCAATTCTTTTTAAGACAGCAAGAGGCATTATGGTAACCATTGTTGATCACCTTGTATTTTGTTTTTACATTATGTATTATGTCCATCCTTTGGATTTGACTGACTCTGTCCTATTATGTCACATTTGGTTTTACTTTCTTCAAAAAAAAAGTAATAAGAACAGTGGGAGTAATAAAACCCAAAATGGTAATTGTCATTGTACAAAAGAGAGGAAAAGAAAGTGCTCTAAAGGACATAACTGCATGTGTATTTAAGTAAAAGATAGATAACCATATCACCGAGTTTTATTGGATCATTGAACAGAACTGTTTGCAGTCTCACTGTTTGAATGTCTACTCTATATGCTTTGATTTTGTAACTTGAACAACTATTTCTAAGATGGCAATGTGTAATCTATTAACTAGTGATTTCCTACTGTTTGTTTTTTCTGAAATTCTGTATAAATTGTACCCTTCTTCTTTTTTTTTTTTTTTTCTCCTTAAATAAAATTAAAAAAAAAAAAATCAGAACTTCCGGGAGAACATGACAGACAGATAACAGCAGCTACAGAGGCTCTCTGAAAGACTCGGCTCAGAAGTCAGGAATGGTGCGGAGTAAGGAGACATAAGCCGGTGGAGATATGCTCTGCTGACCCAGGAACGAACTGGGCTGAGAGAAACCAACTTGGAATGCAGTCCTGGTGCTAGAACAGGAACAGAAAAGCCTCAGGGTGGAGGCTGGAGCCCGTGCCATTGGAAACCGCGATTTGGGTTTCCCGCCGCGCGGCCGCTGCATCTACATCGGCTCAGCAGGGAGAGAGACGCACAGAAGCTCTGAGAATGGGAATCAGCAAACGGAGGCAAAAACAGGATGGGCAGGGAGCTGTGCACTGACTTGTGGTGAGGTGAGTGAGAGAAACTGACACTCCACCACAGTTTGACTCCAGTGGAGGACATTCTGGGACTGGGCAGACTTGCGGGAGCAGGGCGCTGTGGCGACTTCAGCTACATATCACCCTCTCAAGCGGTGAGAAGGGCCTAGCCTACGTGACGCTGCTGGCTGAGACCCAGTAGGCTAGCCCAACCCAGATCCCAGAGCCTGAGGATGGCCTAGAGGGGCGGGCCCCCCGTAGGCTGCCTGGTCTGGAACTTCCTGGTGTGCTGCGGTGGGCGGGAACACCTAGCCGGCGCAATTCGATCAGGCTGTGGCTGACAGGGAGGGAAGCTGGGCTTCCTATATAAGCTTGCATACATAAGGAACAAAGAATATGGGAAGAGGCAGCAACAAGAAAAGCTCCTCGGCCCCTAATCCTGAGAAACAGGTAATAGCGGACACCGCACCAATAGAAATAAAGCGCCATCTAGAGAGCCTCATAGATCAGTTCAGGAATGAAGTTATTAATGACCTGAAGCAAGACATAAGCAGAATAGTTAGAGAAATGCTAAGCACCACCCAAGAAAAAACGGATGGTGGGATGGAAGAACAGAAAAAGAGGGGAGAATTGTTTGATGGAGAAAATAGAGAAAGCATAGAATACATGAAGCAGGTTCAAAGGGACTACCAGGAAAGTAAAAACTCTATCGAAAACTGGCATAACAGCTTGAAAGAAACTAAGGACAGACTATCTGAACTGGAGGCCAGATTTGTAATATGGGAGAATGAAATGAAAAACTTCTTAAAAATAACCAAGAAACAAACAGCAATAATACAAAGACAAGAAGATGATAAGAGGACCCATAACTCCATAATTTAAGAATTAAGAACATAAAAGAAGAAGTAGGGACACAAACAAATGAACTACAAAAGCTACTCACAGAAATAATCCAGGAGAATTTTCCTAATTTAGCAAAAGGTAAAGATACTCAGATGTATGAGGCATACAGGACCCCACCACCTACAACCCAAACAGAGCAACACCCAGGCATATAATAATAAAAATTCCAGAAATTCAATACAAGAATAGAATATTAAAAGCTGTCAGAGACAAGAAACAGACCACTTACAAGGGAACACCCATCAGAATTACAGCAGATTTCTCTGCACAAACCATCAAATCATGAAGAGTGTGGGGGGAAATAATTCAAGCTCATTAATCTCCAGCCAAGATTGAGATATCCTGCACAACTGTCCCTGGAAATCGATGGAAAAACAAGGTGCTTCCAGAATAAAGAGGAACTGGGGGAATTTGCAACCACCAATTCAACTCTACAGAGAGTATTGCAGGATATTTTTAAAAAAGAAAAATACAAAGAATCCAGAAATAGTGGCGGGGAGGCCACAATGAATGGAGCAGAGAACAAAATGAAAAAGACAGACTGACAACTAATGACAGAAAAAGAGCTCAAGAGAAATGAGGCAGAGAAGATTGGATGATAGGAACAGCTATTTTGGAGAAAATGACATCTTAATAGGTAATACTGATTTAGTATCATCTTGTTTTGAAGTCTCATGAAGCTTTTGTTCTTCTGTCTCCATTGGTCTAAACAGGTTGTATCTTATTGGATTTTATTATGTACGATAGTATAAGCAAAAACTTTTAAAGATACGGAGATTATACAGAAACTATTATTCATTTTCTGTTAGTTGATTCTAAATACCCTGTAATGCTGTCATTCTCTTAAATGGTTTTACATTGTTTTGATATATTTAATGCTACAGTATACGAAGTTGTACTCAAGGATTTCAAGGAAAGAGACAATATGGTAACTACTTTTATGTCAGGATTATCTTGTGGTGAAACACTATTCTGCTTAAATGGTTATGTTTTGATCTGCGCTGTTTTGCTGTTATGCCCTCTTTTATCTCAATCTCCACTCCATTATTTACTTTTTTATTTGTATCCTTTTAATTAAGGGAAAAATAAATAAAAATAGCAGGATATATTATAGTAACCCACTTTGACTTTCCATTATCTTGATTTAAAGCCCTGTATTACTCTCACCATCTTGTTTTTGACTGATGTCCCCCTATTCTGTTTTGCTGGATAGTACCAGGTTCGAAAGTTTAGGCAACAGCTGTGAAGATAGTGAGATTCATTATGACGCCCATTTTCGATGACTTTTATCTACTTTTGAAGACCTACAATGTCTCCAATGTTTTGGTTTTGTCGGTTTTGTTCTTTACTGTTTTGTTCAATTTTATTATAACTGATGATATAGGCAATTCTATTAGAGATAGCGGGAGGCATTATGGTAACCATTGTTGATCACCTTGTATTATGTTTTTACATTATCTATTATGTCCACCCTTTTGATTTGACCGACTCTGTTCTGTTATGTCACATTTGGTTTTACTCTCTTCCAAAAAAGTAATAAGAACCGTGGGAGCAATAAAACCCAAAATGTGTAATAGTCATTGTACAAAAGAGAGGAAAAGAAAGTGCTCTAAATTATATAACTGCATGTATATTTAAGTGTAAAAGATAGAAAATGATATCACTGAGTTTTATTGGATCATTGAACAGAACTGTTTGCAGTATCATTGTTGGAATGTCCACTTTACAAGCTTTAATTTTGTGACTTGAACAATTATTTCTAAGATGACAATATGTAATCCATTAACTAGTGATTTACTACTGTTTATTTTTTTCTGTAAATCTGTATAACTTGTACCCTTTGTCTGCTTTTTTTTTCTCCTTAAATAAAATTTAAAAAAATAATCAAAAATCAAAAGCTTTAGTATATATCAAGAATGAGCTAGCTGAGACTGAAATCAGGAAAACAATTCCACTCACAATAGCTTCAAAAAACTTAAATGCATAGGTATCATCCTAACCAAGGAGATGAAAGACTCCCACAATGAAAATTAAAGAACACTGAAGACCCTAGAAGATGGAAAGATTTCCCATGTTCATGGATTCACAGAATTTAATACTGTCAACATGGTCATATTCGCAAAAGTGATCTACAGATTCAATACAATCCCAATCACAATTCCAATGACATTTTTACAGAATTAGAACAAAACAAACCCTAAAATTTATATGACAAAACAGCCTAAGCAATCCTAAGTGAAAAAAGCCAGGCTGAATGCATCATAATATGGGATTTCAAATTATACAAAGCCATAGTAATGGAAGTAGCATGGTACTGGCTTAAAAATAGACACAAAGACCAATGGAATACAGGACACAGACATAAACCCAAAAGTTACAGCCATGTGATTCTGCACAAAGAAGCTAAACACACACGGTAGAAAGTCTCTAACCCAAAGAAAGTCTCTTACAAATGATGTTGGAAAAACTGGGTATCTATATGTAGAAGACTAAAATAAGATCCCTATCTTTTACCCTGCACCAAAAACAATCTAAAATGGATCAGAGATCTAGGTATATGAACCGAAACTTTAAAACTTCAGGAAGAAAACATCAGGGAAATACTTGAAGTCATAGATATAGGCAAAAACTTCCTGAGTAAGAGTCCAATAGCACAGGAAAAAATAGTAAAAATCAACAAACAGGACTACATTAAACTATAAAGCTTCTGCACCGCAAGGGAAGCAACTAATGAAGCCCTCCAAACAGTGATGGTGAACCTATAGCACACATGACACAGCAGGCCATTTGTTTCTCATTGAAAGCTCTAAAAGGTTTGCCGTCACTGGGGCAGGGATTTAACTCAGCGGCATAAGTGTCTGCCTTGCAAGCAATATGGTTGTAAATTCAATCCCTAGTACCAAAAAAAAAAAAATATGTTTACCATCACTGGCATGGAAGGAGATTAAAATCTTTGCCAGCTACTCTTTCAACAGAGAACTAATACCAGATATATATAAAGAACTAAAAAAGCTCAACACCAAAATATCAAATAGCCAATCATAAATGAGTAAATGAACTGGATGGATGTGTCTAACATAATTATGAATGACCAGTAAGTACATGAAAAGATTAGTCACTAGCAAAATGGCTAATGCAAATTAAAACTACATTGAGGTTCTATGTCACCCCAGGTAGAATGCCTACCTTCAAAAATACGAAACACAAAAAAATGCTGCAACGAAGTGGGGAAAAACAAACCCTTTTACCTTACTGGTTGGAATGTAAATTAGTACAGCTACCATAAAAACAAATATGCAGGTTCTTCAAGAAACCAAAAAACAATCACAAGACCTGGCTGTATTACTCTTGGTTTATACTCAAAAGAATTAATGCTAGCATTATAAGGATATCTGCATAGCCATGTTTCCTGCAGCATATTTCACAACAGCCAGGATATAAAATCAGCCGATGTGCCCATCAAGAGATAAATGGATATAGAAACTGTGGTGAGGGCTGGGTGTGATGGCACACACCTGTAATCCCAGCACTTGGAAGAGTGAAGCAGGTGGATCAATGCAAGTGTGAGGCCAGCCTGAACTACAAAGGGAGTTTAAGGCCAGCCCAAACTATATAGTGAAACCCTATCTCAAAAAGACCAAAAGAAAGAAAGTAGAAGGAAGATTATTACTAGACAAAAGGGGAACAATGGAGAGGGGAAAGAGGGACATAAAGGATGGTAATGCAGGAATAAATATGATAAAAATATACACATGTATGAAAATACCACACTGAGGGGGCTGGGGATTTAGCTCAGCGGCATAAGCACCTGCCTTGCAAACAGGTGGTCAAGCGTTCAATCCCTGGTACCGATAAAAAATTAAAAAAAAAAAAAAGAAAAAAGAAAAAAGAAAAGAAAATACCACACTGAAACCAAATATTTTGTAACGTTAACTGGAACTAATGAAAACATTTAAATGAACTACTAAGTATTGTTACTTCTCAATTTAATTTCTTATGGTATAACTAACAAGTAACATCCCATTGAGTAACTTTGCAGAGTACAAAGAGGTCCTGAGAACGAAAACCTCCAGAGCTGCCCATTTAGGATAATATAAACACAAACTTCTTTTCACCAGTAGGAAAAAAAAAAAAAGCAGATTCTTCTTAACAGGAAATAATTCACACCAATGGTTCCTAAATAGTCAAGTCCTGTGGAGAAAAATATGCTATAGATTAAATGCTGAATTTTAGTTGGTTAGTCTGTACAGTGATTCCCTCCCCTCCAAGACTATTAAAGAGCAAGGGGAAAAAGACAAAACAACAAAACATCCAAAAACTAACAACTTGAATTTATCAAATCATCCAATTAAGTCTTCCCCCGAAGTCACCACCTCCATTTAGTGCCAAGTCTAGTGTTTACCTTCCATCAGATTCTCCTATCTTTTATTCCAAGGTTAAAGCTTAAGCGAATCTGAAGATATATACAGGACTATTAACATGATTAGTTTTGAATTCAGAACAAAAGGGGAATAAGTCTGGGCAAAGGAAGTGCTTGGTTCTTTGACCAAAGCTGATTTCACTGAGTGCCTACATCCCAAAAACAGTTCTTAATGTTTTGTTCACCATCCCTCACATTACTTTGCTAAGGACTACTCTTCAAAGAGAGCTCAGCTTCCTCCTGACTCAATCACTTACCAGTAATGGTGAACCTTTCAGAGCTTTCAGTGATAATAAACAGCTCTAGCAGGCATACCATAGGTTTGCCACCACTGAACACTTTCTACTGCAACTGTGGTCCTCTTCCTCCATCTTAATAACCTCCAAAGAAAATTAAGTAAGGACAAATACAGTGTATACCGCAATAACATTACTGATACAATCCCCATCCCAACTTTCTTACCTGCTAAAAATCAAGATATTTGGAAATCTGCAACAAGTTTACCCCAACCTAGACAGTTAATATTTTATACTAACTGTATTTAGGTGTTTGAAGTATTTTGAAGAATGTCACATTAAATATCAATTCATGTTTAATATTTAACATTAATTTTCAATAAATGAATTAGCCGAGGCCTTCTGAGAGAACATGGCGGACAGATAGCAGCAGCTATGGAGACTCTCTAAGAGACCCAGTTTAGAATTCAGGGATGGTGCCGAGTGAGGAATCCTAAGCAAGAGGAGATACACCCTGCTGAGCCAAGAACCAACTGGGCTGAGAGAAACCAACTGGGAATGCAATCCTGGTGCTATAACAGGAACAGATAAAGCCTCAGTGTGGAAGCTGGAGCCCGCGCCATTGGAAGCCACGATTTGGGTTTCCTGCGGCCACTTCTGTGTCTGAATCGGCTCGGCAGGGAGAAGGACGCACAGAAGCTCTGAGAACGGGAATCAGTGAACGGAGTTGAGAGCGGGACAGGCGGGAAGCCCTGCATCAACCTGCAGTGAGTAAGGGAAACTGGGACTCTTCCACGGTCTAGGAGGCTCCAACAGAGGGCATTCTGGGACCGGGCCGACTTGCTGGAACAGGGCGCTGTAGTGACTCCAGTCACATATCCCCCTCTCAAGCGGGATTGGTGAGCAGTGCCTAGCCTACCAGACGCTGCTGGCTGAGACCCAGTAGGCTAGCAGAACCCAGGTCCCAGTGCCTGGAGGTGCACCCTAGCTGTGAAGCCTTGGGCAGGGTGACCTGGAGGGGTGGGCCCCGCATAGGCTGCCTGGTCCGCAACTCCCTAGTGCACTGCAGTGGGCGGGAACACCTAGCCGGCGCAATTCAATCAGACTGTGGCCAACAGGGAAGGAAGCTGGGCCTCCTATATACGCTTGCATATATAAGGAACAAAGAATATGGGAAGAGGGAGCAACAAGAAAGGCTCCTCGGCCCCCAATCCTGAGAAACAGGCAAGAGCAGACACGGTACCAATAGACATAAAGCGCTATCTCCAGAGACTCACAGAAGAGTTCAGGAATGAAGTTATTAATGACCTGAAGCAAGACATAAGCAGAATAGTTAGAGAAATGCTAAGCACCACCCAAGGAAAAACAGATGGTGGAATGGAAGAACAGAAAAAGAGGGGAGAATTGTTTGATGGAGAAAATAGAGAAAACATAGAATACATGAAGCAGGTTCAAAGAGATTACCAGGAAATTAAAAACTCTATCGAAAACTGGCATAACAGCTTGAAAGAAACTAAGGACAGACTATCTGAACTGGAGGCCAGATTTGTAATATGGGAGCATGAAATGAAAAACTTCTTAAAAATAACAAAGAAACAAATAGCAATAATACAAAGACTAGAAGATGATAAGAGGATCTATAACTTAAGAAGTAAGAACATAAAAGAAGAGGTAGGGACACAAACAAATGAACTACAAAAGCTACTCGCAGAAATAATACAGAATTTTCCTAATTTAGCAAAAGGTAAAGATACTCAGATGTATGAAGCATATGGGACCCCAGCCACCTACAACCCAAACAGAGCTACACCCAGACATATAATAATCAAAATACCAGAAATCCAATATAAGAACAGAATATACTAAAAGCCATCAGAGACAAGAAACAGATCACTTACAAGGGAATACCCATCAGAATTACAGCAGAGTTCTCGGCACAAACCATCAAATCACGAAGAGCGTGAGGGGGAAATAATTCAAGCTTTGAAAGATAATAACCTCCAGCCAAGATTGATATATCCTGTACAACTATCCCTGGAAATTGATGGAAAAACAATGTGTTTCCAGGATAAAGAGGAACTAGGGGAATATGCAACCACCAATTCAACTCTACGGAGAATACTGTAGGACATTCTAAAAAAGAAAAATACGAAGAATCCAGAAATAATGGCAGAGAGGCCACAATGAATGGAGCAGAAAACAAAATGAAGAAGACAAACTGTCAACTAATGACAGAAAAAGAGCTCAACAGAAATAAGGCAGAGAAGATTGGATGATAGGAACAGCCATTTTGGAGAAAACGACATCAAAATAGATAATGCTGATTTAGTGTCATCTTGTTTTGAAATCCCATCGACCTTTTGTTCTTCTGTCTCCATAGGTCTTAACATGTTGTATCTTATTGGATTTTATTATATGTGATAGTATAAACAAAAATTTTTATAGACAAGGAGATTATACAGAAACTATTGTTCATTTTCTGTTAGTTGATTCTAAATACCCTGTAATACTGTCATTCTCTTAAATGGTTTTACATTGTTTTGATATATATATATATATATATATATATATATTTTGTTTTTTGTCTTTTTCACTTTTATTGGTACCAGGGATCGAACTCACGACTGCCTGCTTGCAAGGCAGGGACTTACGCCGCTGAGCTAAATCCCCAGCCCCTTGTTTTGATATATTTGATGCTACAGTATATGAAGTTATACTCAAACATTTCAAGGAAAGAGACAATATGGTAACTACTTTTATGTTGGGATTATCTTGTGGTGAAACACTATTTTGCTTAAATGGTTATGCTTTGATCTGCGCTGTTTTGTTGTTATGCCCTCTTGTATCTCAATCTCCATTTTATTATTTACTTTTTTATTTGTATCCTTTTAATTAAGGGAAAATAAATAAAAAAATAGCAGGATATATTATAGTAACCCACTTTGATTTTCTATTAACTTGATTTGAAGCCCTGTATTGCTCTCACCATCTTGTTTTGACTGATGTTCCTCTATTCTGTTTTGCTTGATAGTACCAAGTTCGAAAGTTTAGGCAACAGCTGTGAAGATAGTGGGATTCATGATGATGCCCATTCTGCTTGACTATTACCTACTTTTGAAGACCTGTAATGTCTCCAATTTTTTGGTTTTGTTGGTTTTGTTCTTTACTGTGTTGTTCAATTTTATTATAACTGATGATATAGACAATTCTATTTGAGATAGTGGGAGGCATTATGGTAACCATTGTTGACTGTATTATGTTTTTACATTATCTATTATGTCCACCCTTTTGAATTGACCGACTCTGTTCTGTTAAGTCACATTTGGTTTTACTCTCTTCCAAAAAAAGTAATAAGAACTGTGGGAGTAATAAAACCCAAAATGTGTAATAGTCATCGTACAAAAGAGAGGAAAAGAAAGTGCTCTAAACGATATAACTGCATGTATATTTAAGTGTATAAGATAGACAATGATATTATTGAGTTTTGTTGGATCATTGAAGAGAACTGTTTGCAGTCTCATCGTTTGAATGTCCACTTTATATGCTTTAATTTTGTTACTTGAACAAATATTTCTAAGATGACAATATGTAATCCATTAACTAGTGATTTCCTACTGGTTTTTTTTCTGAAATTCTGTATAACTTGTACCCTTTTTCTGCTTTTTTTCCCTTTTTCTCCTTAAATAAAATTAAAAAAAAAATAAATGAATTAGCCATTAGACAAACCATAAAAATCTTAAAAGTTGTTAAAAAGATGCATGTAAGATTCTCTCCCTTCCTTCTTTCTATTTGATGGCACTGGGGGACAGGATCCAGAATCTATACACTAAGCTATAACACCATCCTTTTTCTATTTTTATATTTGATACCGGGTCTTACTAAGTTGCTAAACTGCCCAGGTTGACTCAAATTTGCAATCATTGTGCCTCAGTCTCCCCGACAACTGCCATTACAGTCATGGTAGTGCACATCTATAATCCCAGCACTCTGAAATGCTGAGACAGGAGAATCGTAAACCTAGCATCGGCAACTTGGCAAGAACTTGTCTCCAAATATAAAATAATTTTAAGAACCGGGGATATAGCTCAATATGAAGGTCCTGGGTTCAACCGCCAGCATCATCACAACCAAAAAAAGAATGAGAAGGCGATAGTATGAAACAGCACCTGATGGTCCCTATGCTCTCTGTTATATCTAACTTTATCTTCATGAATGCTTTCACTATCCTCTCAGACATACCCCAATTTTCTTTCCATAAGTCCATTCATTAATTCAACAAACATTTATTGAGTGCCTATTTTTAACATACACTGTTCTAAGTATGCTGATACAGAGATAGGTACACCAAGCTGCTGGGGTTCCACCTGCACTGGGACTTAAAACCTCACAATAAACATGGCTCTGCACACATCTGCAACACCTAACCACTGCCCACTAATGCAAACTTTCAGATATGAAATACTGGGGTTAAGCCACATGTTCAGGTTTCCATAATACTTCCTAGACATTAATATCAGAACAATACTCCTTCCAGTGTCGCAGAATTTGCTGCTTTAGGGCCAGAGATAGAGCAAGGAACTCTCATTCAAAAACACAATGTTAGGCCCAATATTACAAACATTTAGGAAGGAATAATCTTCTTGAAAGTTCAGTGTGGAAAAGACTTTTTACAATACACAATGGAATTGTCAAGGCACCTGTACCCTCCATAAATATACTGTAGAAAATAATTCTGAACACATGAACATGTTCTTGTCTGGTTTCTTTTTGGAATTTCTCACTGTCTGTTTCCCTTTTGGTTCCCCTAGTTTCCTTGTATTTGTTTTCAAAAACTTTTGTCATTTCTTTGCTCTTTTCCTTCTCTTATACTACAGTATGCAGTGTGTGGGCTGAAGTATGACCTGAAAGAAAAAAAAAGTCAAAGACCCTGTCTAGACCATAATTCCCGTATCTATAGGAAATCATTTGTACAAAGTGAAGAAACAACAAAAAACCTAAGAATTCAATGTAGTTATTTTTTTTTTCAATGTAGTTATTTGTTCCCTGAGGTAATTCTGCTACCATTAAACACTTGCAAGTTACTACACTGTATGATCTACACAAATCTGAAAGATTAGTAGGATGAGACAGTCTTGGAACAGCACTGTCATCATCTGCTTTCACTTGCCCCTCTACAGGCCTGTTCTGCAAGCCTCAAGGCAGAGTAAAAGAATCCTTCATACTAGAAAGCCAATCTTCATGGACCAATATTTTGCTTAAAGTGCAGCATTTTTCACTAGGTACAAAGGCAGAACTAGACTGAAGCTCTGGGATTGCTGATACCAACACTGTCTTAAAAGACCAGTAGAGTGCAATTTTTTTTTTGGGGGGGGGGTCTTTTTGAGACAGGGTCTTCCTGTGCAGTTCAGGCTGGCCTTGAGCTTACTTTGTAGCTTAGGCTGGTATCGAACTCGCAATGATCTTCTTGCCTCAGCCTCCGGAGTGCTAGGATTACAGGCGTGAGCTACCACACCTGGCTTAAAGAGCAATTTTTAAATAGAGTGCTTCTCTTTGTCTTTGTTGTTTATTAAGACAGTCTTGCTATGTGGATCAAGATGGCCTTGAACTCACTATGTAGCCCAAGCTAGTCTCAAACTCACAGCAATCCTCCTGCCTCATCTTCTCAAGTGCTGTGATTATAGGCATGCACTTCATCGCCAGCTCTCAATTCTCTTTTGAACCATCAGATTCCTATCTTCTTATAGGCATGGCAGCCCTATGCTTGGATTTTCTTTGGGGTTAGGACTAGAGTTAGGGTTTCTCAGTGTTTTGGCTAAAATCAAATATAGTACCTGTTCTTATCAGTTTAGTATCTGAGAGGTCAACATATCAAATGGATTTTTAGAGCTGGGAAACAGAATAAGAGCTTGCTCTTTCTGCTCTGTGGATCAGCCCAGTACTACAGCTCCTCTAGGAACAGTGCACCCCCCCACACACACAACTGCAGTTGCTAAAAAATAGACTTACTAGATTTGTGTTCAGGTTAAAAAAATAAAAATGAAAGGAAATATGCTCATTGTAGCTCAGATAAACATGTTAAACGTGTGGCATAATAATGAAGCAAATCTTAGGGCACAGTGGTGCAGGCCTGTAATTCCAGTACTCAAGAGGCTGAGGCAGCCTCAAAGATTGCCATGCGTTCAAAGCCAGCCTGGGCTACACAGTGAGTTTGAGGCTAGCTTGATCTAAAACTAGACCCTGTCTCCAAAAATAAGCAAACAAAAACAAAACAAAACAGCCAATCTTAAACACAAGCGGTGAGTCCTGGTACCTTGTAGAAAACTAACTACTGCTCTTCATTCTTGCAAGCATGCAACAAACCTATGTTAGTGCTATTTTTTTTTAAGAAGAAAAAGATTTTATTATGAATTTGTAGTTCACTGTAAACTCTCCTACTTATGACTGCAAGCTTTCTGCCCCGCAGGCCTGTTTTATATAGAACAAGTGCTACTTATTTTTTAAACAATGCTACTACATGGAACCACAGGAGAGGGCAGGAGGCCTTTGAATGGACCTCAATGGCTGCAGCAAGAGCTCCAGCTGAGTTTTTGTTATACAGCAGTGACAATCTTGTGGCAATAGCCAGTCCTGAAGTTTATAAGCAAACTGCTGGCTCAGAAATTCAACCAGTCCCTTCTGCAATCCATTGACATGTGAGCTGGGAATACTAAGAGAATCACAAGGAAACAGATGTAAGCAAGTGTCTGGCCAACTTCACTCAGTTACAAGAAGTATTAGGTATAACACTTTTTATTCTGGCCCTGGAGTCAAGTTTGACAAAGCCAACAAGTTTTCTTTTGTGGGCGGGGACGCTCTTTTTGTTTAGAGAAAAATACAGCAAACCAAAGAATAAACAGGAAATCTTAAAAATAGCAAAAAGATCCGGTTCTCCCACCGGCCCCGCCATGGTCCCAGTAGTTCTGGCAGTGGCCAAGCTCCATGAGGTTTCCGCACCCTACCTCCCCACACCCCCACCCCCTTTACCCCCACCAAGATGCCCAAGAGGAAGGTCAGGGCAGCCTAAGGAGCAGCGAAGGAGGGGCCCAAGAGATTGGTGAGGTTGTCAGCTAAACCTGCTCCTGCAAAAAATGGCAATGAGGCCAGAAAAGGCAGCACGCAGCGAGAAAGGACAAATCTTTGGACAAAAAAGTGCAAGCAAAAGGCAAAAGGGGAACAAATGGAAAACAGGCCAAAGTGCTAATCAGGAAAGGAACGGACATTTACCTGCAGAAAATGGAGGGACAGAAAAACCAAGAGTGCAGCCTCCGACGACGCAGCAGAGAAAGAAGCCGATTAACCACACACCCCGTCTTCTCAGTGGTCCCTGGCTCCCTTCTTGTACAATCCAGAGGAATATTTTTATCAACTATTTCATAAATGCAAGTTCTTTAGTAGCTCTAGAATACCTCATTGCATTTTTAAAGTATAAATGATTTTTTTAGAGGTGAAATCATTCGCTGGTTGCTTACTTTTTTGGTACAACCAGAAAATAGTGGGATATTGAATTATGGCAGGCTTGACTGTCTTAGGTGTCAGCTTAACATTCCACAGGTGGGGGTTAGTTTTATATCCTGCAACACAAAGCTGACTAAGTGGCAAGTTGGCATCACAGTCACGCATTTAGCATGTCTTGGATATTTTATAACTTCTAGTCCCATATTGTTTTTAGTAAAATTGCTTCCTAAAGAAAGCTACTTCCTGGCCAGGGGTTTAGCTCAGTGGCCTAAGTGCCTGCTTGGCAAATGTGAGTTCAATCCCCAGCACCAAAAAAAAAAAAAAAAAGAAAAAAGAAAAGAAAAGAAAACTACTTCCTGTTGTTGCCCCGTCAGAATCATGTGCATTTTGTAACTAATCTTTGGTTGTGGTAGTGCAGTTGGCCTAATTTTGTCCATGTGCTATTTTTGAAAGATTGGAAATTTGAGTGTGGTGTATATGGCACAAAACTATAAGTCAACAGGACTTAAGTAACACTTTTATCAGCACTGGAAGATACTGGTACTGAATCTTCTTACTGAAAATCTGCCTTCAAATCTGAAGCTGGAAAGTCGCTGGAAAGTCACTGGAATAACTGAAAAATAAACAATACCTGGCTTTTTAGATTTTTTGGTACGTGTGTTAAGAGTTGTAGACAAAGTAAAATGTCTGTACTGATTCTCCACTGATCCTCAACATGACGAATAAAATCTCAAATATGGAAGACAAAAAAATAGCAAAAAGCTTTCACATATAAAAGCTGAGCACAAAACAACCGTCTTGTCTTGGGCCTGGGGATTTAGCTCAGCGGCGTAAGCACCTGCCTTGCGAGCAGGCAGTCGTGAGTTCGATCCCTGGTACCAATAAACAGGAAAAAGACAAAAACAAAAAAAACAACAAACAATCGTCTTGTGGTCCCCTCATAAAATGCTCACCTCCTAAACTGCTTAATGGCATTTTCTGCCTACCCGGTGCATAACCAGTAAGGTACTAGAACAAATGCCCAAAGCATTTTACTCATTGGGAAAAAAGTGTCTGGGCAAGATATCTGTCCACTGGCAGCTGTCCAGAACTGTTTAACACCGACCAATGGGAAACAAGCCCAAATTCTCAAAAGACCCTCATTCATTCTTTCATTCATTCACTCACTCAGAAGTTACTGTGAACTTTCCAGTGTTGTGGTCCATACCTGCAATCCCAGCATGCAGGAGGCTGAGGCAGGAGGATCACTGTGAGTTTGAGGCCAGCCTGGGCCACACAGTTCAAGGCCAGCTTGGACTATATACATAGCAAGATCCTGTCTCAAACAATGAAAAAGAACAAAAAGGAGAGGGTAGGGGAGAGAGGCGGGAGAGGGGGAGAATAGAAAAAGGAGAGGGGAAGGGAGGAGGAAGAAGAGGAAGAAGTTATTATGAACTAAGTACTGAATTAAAATTACTGGGCCAGGGAGATAGCTCAGTGGCATAAGCATCTGCCTGGTAAGCACAAGGTCCTGAATTTAATTCCTGGTACCTAAATAAAATAAAATAAAATAAAAATATTGATGGGTTTGATTTGTGCCCTCAGAGAACTAATGGTCTAATTCAGGAGAAAATAGGTGATTAAAAAAAAAAAAAAAAATATATATATATATATATATATATGGGGAGGGGAAGAAGGAAAATATGCAGTTGTAAATTGAGGGTTTTTTTAAAAAAAAAAAAAGAATTAAACAGCAATAAGAGTTAATGATAGTAGCAACCTAATTTAGCCTAGTATGTTTATCTCTTGAGCATTTGTCTAAAAAAGATTTTTAAAAAATCTATTACTTTATATTTTGTTGGGAGGAAAATAAGGGCTTTTAAAAAATAATTCATCTTTTAAAAAAAATGTTAATTAATGTACAAAGCAAAATATTCCAAAGGTATCTGAAAATTAGCCTCGGGGCTGGGGATTTAGCTCAGTGGCATAAGTACCTGCCTTGCAAGCAGGCAGTCGTGAGTTCGATCCCTGGTACCGATAAAAAGGAAAAAGACCAAAAAAAAAAAAAAAAAAAGACAGAAAATTAGCCTCTACCCCACTCTGTAGTCTTCCAGCTACCAAATTCTCCTTCCCTAGGGACAAATAATGCTTGAGAATCCTTCAATGGATGTATTAAATCTACAGTTCTCAAGGTGTGGCTAATGCAGCCCTGAATTCCTCAGACTTTTTTTAGAGGTCAAAAACTTAGACTATCTTCATGACAACAGTAAGACAGGATTTGCCTTTGTCCCTGTTGTTCTGTCTCAGGTGTACAGTAGGGTTTTCCAGAGGTTCCGTGATTGCTTATAGTATTATTGCTCTGACAGCTAGGGGAACACATGAAGCAGCTTGGAGAGAGATGGCAGTTTCCTTTCATTAAATGGCATAACAGGGTAATGAAGGAGCTTTTCTGAATTAACTCTCCTGCAGACAGGTGACAATTATCATCTCTGGCTGAAGCACAGAAAACTTGTCTATTTGAAGCCTAAGAGCTGGTTGTGGTGATGCGCCCCTGTAATCCTAGCACTCAGGAAGCTGAGGCAGGAAGATAAATGTGAGTTTGAGGCCAGCCTGGGCTACATAAACAAGATCGAGGCCAGCGTGAGCTACACAGTGAGACCTTCTCAAAAAAAAAAAAAAAAAGCCTAGGTAGAGCAACCAAACCCAGGCAGAAACTAAGAGTTGAGAAAGCCCTGGGAAGAAGCAGACTGACCGTATGAATTCTGAGTGGGTCCTCTTGGCACAGAAGGGTTGGTACTCACAAGGAAAGCTGCTTTTCCATGGCCTGAGGAGGCAGAATATTCAACATGACTGCTGGAGCAGCTGGAAAGTAAGGGGAGAATCCTGACTCTGTATCATAACCAACCATCAGAGGAGAAATACATGGCAAGCAGTGTGCAGAGATGCTGAGTAGCACTGCACACTGGGGAAATGTAAACTAAATACATGGAGGTACCTCTGTACACCAAAGAGCCTGGCCCAGGTGCTGGTTAGAAGTTCACACACAGGAACGCTCATACACAGTTGGAGGAAATGTAAAATAGTGTAGCCACTTTGGAAACACTTAGCAATTTCTTTAAATGTAAATTTACCATAGCACCCAGCTATTCCACTCCTAGGTATCAACCTTAAAGGAATGAAAATGTTTGTCCACACAAAAACTTGTACAGAAATATTCACAGCAGCATTACTATTTTTTTTTTGTACTGAGAATCAAACTCAGGACCTCCTGCCAGGCAGACACTGTGCCACTGAGCTATGTCCCTGACCCAGCAGCATTACTCCTAACAGCCCAAAAGTGAAAATGGCCCAAATGTTCATTAACTGACAAGTGGAGAAATATAATGTGGTTATACCCATTGTAACAGTATATAGTTTGGCAATAAAAATGTTTTATTGGTACTTACTACACCATGGATGAACCTTAAAAAGAGTAAATAAAAGTAGACAGTAAAAGACTACACAGTATGATTCCATTTGTATGAAGTTTCCAGAAACGGTAAATCTACAGTCAAAAAGCAGATTAGTGGTTACCTGAGTTGAAGGTAAGAGCAGAATTAACTGCAAATGGGCAGGAAGTAATGTTTTAGGGAGACAGAAATCTTTTAAAACTAAATCATGTATGAAGGAGTCAAATCTAAAATAAAATTACCAAAAAGTCATTACACTATACATTTACTTTAGATAAATTTTATACTATGATAAATTACCTCTAAATAAAGGTTATTTAAAAGAACAGAATAAACTCCTAAGGTCCTGAGTTCCATACTTGGAACCAAAAGAAAAAAAAAAGATCAGTCAAAATGTAACACGTGGACTTTGTTTACATTCTTACTCAAGCAAACTATTGGGAGGGGGCAAAACCCAAACACCAACTTGTGATACAATTAAGGAAACACAAACACCTGACAGTATGAAGAGATTATCTTTCTTAAAATGTGATAATGATAATTGCTTTTAAAAGAATACTTTTTAGAGATACATATGACAATACTTATCCCCCAAATGACACTAAAGTTTTGGATAAAATATTCATGGGGTATTTGGTGGTGGAGTAGATGAAGCTGTCACAGATGATGTAAGACTGACATGTGTTGGTTTAAGTACTGACGCTGGGTGGCGTATGTATGGGAACTCGTAACATTGCTCTATTATTGCTTGAAATTTTCCATAATAAAAGTTGGGAAGGGCTAACAATGTCTCATAGATTTCATATTCAACCTGATAAAACATAAAAAAGACACAGAAGATTGGCAAAATGTTTATAATTGCTCAAGTCTATTCATGGGTACAAGGACACACAGCTACCTTTACTTTTGTGTATGTTTGAAATTTTTCACATTAAAAAGGAGTCTATACATTTCATGGTTACTAATATTCACACTTCCATTCTTACATTTTCAACAGCTTATACAAAGTATAAAATGCAACAAAATATTCTGATACTAGCACAAACATGTCTTATTTCACAAAGACTAAGATCAATCAGCTACTATACAAAGCTTAGTTTAGTCAAAAATACATAAATCTGAAATGCAGGGCCAACGATTTAGTTCAGTAGCTTACCCGCCTGCCTGGCAAGCGTGAGGTCATGAGTTTGATCCCCAGTACCAAAAAAAAAGAAAAGTAAATATAGTATACATAAATGAGTTGCTCATCACAAGTAAATATAGTCCTTCCTCAGTGTAGTTTTTGAAGGTAAAATGAGACTGATTAACGTGAGAGGTTTTAGCATAAAGCACGTGCTGTTATGTAATCCCCTAGCTAGAGTGTGCCTCCCTCTGTGTTTACCTAGACTCATGGCTGTGCAGTAGGTAACCTATTTATTCTGCAGCAATCTAAACTCAGACGGTTGCTAAGGACATATGTTCCTACACTCGTTTCTTCTGATGAAAATGAAAAAACATTATTGCAAATCTGTCCACCAGATGTAGGAAGAGTATTTGGAGAGAAAAAAAACAATATATTAAAGCCAATATATTTTCTACAGCTCAAAGTCTCAAGAACAAGAAAACAGACACTTCTTTTTAAAACAAAACAGAAAAAAAGGATAGAAATGATACAGAATTTTTTTTAAAGGTAGGGAATTAACACCAGCTGATATACTGCATATTGATGTCTTAGAAGTTGTTTAGGTTACAAAATCTAGACACAAAAGTGATCAGTCAAACAGTGACAGCACTGGTTTTTTGTTTTGTTTTGTTTTGTTTTGTTTTGATGAACAGAGATTAGTAGTATAGTTATCTACCTAACACACATATTTGTATCTATCAGACATTCTAAACTGCTCACTTTTCTTTGACCCATATGGTGTTTTTAAAAAAAACAGAAAAAGTTCACATAGGATCCATACTTTCCACACCTTTTAAAAACCATAAAGGTTAACAGTTTCCAAATACCAACAAGTGGCTAGTAGATATTACAGCTGGGGGACTCCTGGCCTAAACTAAGAGACACAATGTTCCCTTTGTCAAGCACATAGAACCAATTCAATTGTGATGAACGTGGTGTGTCAGTATGTCTCTGAGATTCGTTTTAAAACATTTTATCTCCTTGTAATGCTATATATTCTGATACTTAATAGTACACATTTACTTTATTTTGGAGACAAAGTCTTGCTATGATGCCCCAGCTGGCTTCAAATTCACAATCATATAGCCTCACCCTCCTGAGAACTTGGAATTACAGGTGTGTGCCACTGTGCCTGGCCCACTTTTTGAGGGGGAGTTGTGTTCATTATATGTACTTTTAATATAAATATTATAACAAATTGTTTACACTCTTTAAGAATTTTAAATTGGCACTAGCCCCATAACAAATGGTCCATATAACCAGCATGGTGGCACATTCCTGTAATTTCAGCACTCAGGAGGTTGAGGCAGGATGATTGCTGCAAGTTTGAGGCCGTCCTGAATTACACAAAGACTACCTAAAAAAAAAAAAAACAAAAAACAAATAACAGTCCATATTTCTTACTAAACAAGACTATAGATGGAGGGGAAGTAAAAAGGATTAAGAATATAATGTACATGTATTAACTCTCATGTGTTCATCTACTGCAAGTGTGCTAATAAATTCACATTCTTTTGAGAACAAAAATCAATTTGTAGAATCAGCTCATTTGCAAAAGGATGTGCCTATGAAATTCAAAATAGGATTTACTCTACTGTTATGAGCATATACAATGTCAAATGTAGAAAAGCCAATTCCAGAACCATGATAACAAACTACTAAACGTTTACTTAGATTTCAATATAGTACTACAAGGGGTTTCTCAACCCTGTTAGTACTGACATTCTCAACAGGACAACTGTTTATTGTCAGTTGCTCTACTGTGTACTATCTATGTTTAAAAACATCTCAAACTCTTAATTCTTATCAGCCAGAAGCATCTTTTGTGTGTGTGTGTGTGTGTGTGTGTGGTACCGGGGATCGAACTCACGACCTCACACTTGCAAGGCAAGCACTTATGCCTGCTAAGCTAAATCTCCAGCCCTGAGCCAGAAGAATCTTATCCTGCCCAGATTATAACAATCACAAATATCTCCAGATACTCCTAAATTTCCCAGGACATGTCATAAATTAAATGTTGGTATGATAACATACAAGCTCATAGTTAATCTGTGTATTTGTGTAATATGATCAAACACTGGCTAATCATCTTTTTTTCCTATGTTCCTTCTTTGCAGTGCTGGGGACTGAACTCGGGAGTCTTTTGCATGCTAGGCAAGTACTCTACCCCTGAGATTGGGTTATATTTAAGTAAATGCAATTACAGACATTCAAAAATTTGATACTACTATTGGTATCAAGGCAAGTTAAGACACTTAAATAAAACTTCTAAATCCAGTATGGGAACCAAAACCACACATGGGCCACCGCTGGACCGGGGACAGCTAGACCCAAGCCTCTCCCTGTGAGTCAGCACCATTCATGGACTGAGGGGAGAGAGAACAAAGGCACACTAGCAAACAAACCTAGTCTGATAACCAGTGACATGCAGGGGCTGCTGCCAGACAGGGAAAAGCCAGACCCTAGCCCCTTCCAGCGCGTGGGCTGGCAATACAAGAAATACCATGCCCTCCCTTACACACCCTGTAAGCTACCTGCTTATCCAGAAAAACACAGGCTGTGATGATAGCTATGCAGGCGAAATGCAATTGGATGCCTGTGGTGCTTTGGTGTCTCACTAACATTGCAGGTCTAGGGCCAGTGGTCTGACGATAGGATCAGAGGATAGTGGTGCGCAGTGCAATGTGTAGGGGGATCTTCTGAGAGTTGCAGTCATTGTTGATTCCCTATGGTCTTGTTTTGAGGTTCTATATCATTTCCACTGTTTTTTTGGCTTGGGTTTTATTCTTTTTGTTTGTTTGTTTGATAATGTCAAACCCGATGGCAGGAGCAGCTATTGCAAAGATAGCAAGATATCTTATGGTAGCAATTTTGGGTTTACTACTGGCTTGTGTCTTTTTTTTTTGGTCTTTTTTGAGACGGGGTCTCGCTATGCAGTTCAGGCTGGCCTCGAGCTCACTTTGTAGCCCAGGCTGGTCTCAAACTTGCAACGATCCTCCCACCTCAGCCTCCCGAGTGCTGGGATTACAGGTATGAGTCACAATGCCCGGTTTATTGGCCTGTTTTGAAGTTCTTTATTGCATTCATTGGTTTGCTTTTATTGTTTCTATTCTATTCTGTTTGATTTTTACTACATCCAAAGCTAGCTGCAGCTACTTTTAAGATACCTAAAGGCATTATGGTAACTACTGTTGATTTCACGTTTTGAAGTCCTGTATCTTTTACATTGGTTTGTTTTGATTGGTTTTATTCTGCTTTATCCTTTTCAACATAAAATTTTTAAAAATTTCTATTAATTTTTTTTTCTTTTGAGATATTCAAATCAGCCTCTCAAATTGCTGGGACTGCAGGTGTTTGCTAGCATGCCTTGCTCAATTTTTTTTTTGTCTTTGAGACAGGGTCTTTCTATGCCATTCAGGCTGGCTTTGAGCTCACTTTGTAGCCCTGGCTGGTCTCAAATTTGCAATGATCCTCCTGAGTACGTCAGCCTCCTGAGTACTGGGATTTCAGGTGTTGCCATCACGCTTGGCTAAATGTTTTGTTTTTAAACTATTACCTCCTTGGGGCTGGGGATGTAACTCAATGGTGGAGTACTTGCCTAGCATGCATTAGGTTCTGAGTTTACTCCCCAACACTGTGAAAAATCTTGCCAGGCATGGTAATTCCAGCACTTGGAAGAGGCTGAAGCAGGAGGATCATTATGAGTATGAGACTGGCCTGAATTACATAGTGAGACCTTGTCTCAAAAAATAAAAGAAAACAAGACAGAACAAAACAAAACATCCTAGAGTTAAGCTTTCTCTATAAATGCGAAGTTCTTATACTAACTCAGGGTCTCTTCTGAATATTTAGAGATTTTAATCTCTTCTGAATATTTACAGAGTTTAGAGATTTTAATGATAAACTAATTGTCCAACATTCTCTGTTTTTGAGTCTTTCTTCTTAGATATTTGTTACATATGATCAGAGGAAAGAAAATTAAGTGGAAGTTCAGTCAGGCAGGATTCTCAAACTCAAAAAAACTCTACTAAGAAGATTAAAATATGAAATCTACATGTGCTTTTAGTCTTAAGTTTATTTGTTAACTCTGCATCCTAGTTCCCTGATCATTTTATAATTTTCTTGTTCTTAAGGAGCCAGGGATTTAGCATAAGCGCCTGCCTGGCGAGCATGAGGTCATGAGTTTGATCCTCGGTACCACCAAAAAAAAACCAGGAAGGTCAACTTTGTTATTTAAGAACAAGGAAAAAGGGGGAAAAACTAATTCTTATGAAACTCTTCTGTGCCAGGAACTATATTGAGATACTTTATCTCATTTCATACTCAAAACAGCTCTATGATTTCTATTTTATGGTTAAAAAAAAAAAAGAAGTAGAACAAGGATTTGAACCAAGCATGTTTATTCAGGTCGGAAGCATACATAATTACACCCTATCTGCTTCTAAAGGAGCCAGCAACATTCACAACAGTGTTCTCTTCCTTCTACTGTAAGACAATTAAGAGGCCCAATACAATATTCTCTAAGAAAGGTTTAATCTACAGAGCTCGACAAACAGCTAAGAATCTCTAAATCATCAAAAAGGCAAACTCAACACAATCTAGTGTTAACAAAATTTGGATATATATGGCTTTCTTATCTGTTCATGAATAACTCAGTATTGAGTAGCAAAAACACACCCACGATTATGAGACTGCTGACCAGCCTTAGTAAATGTCAGCCTGCTGCCAACGGATCCAGATCAGTGGAACTTTCCAGTTCTTTAAGGAAGCAATACATAGATTGCCTGCGAAATGTTTTCAGAACCAAATGAATGAGAAATTAAAAACAAAAACAGATCAAAGTATCTTTTTCAAGGAAGAATCAACAGAAAAATCTATGTGAGATATAGTAGTTATGCCTCAATTCAGGATTTAAGTCTAGAAGTCAGATTATTTTCTCAACTATTTGCAAAATTCATTCAATTTATATCTCACACTTTACATCATTAAAGAAAAATAAAACCATCATCTTTTTTTTTTTTTTTTTTGGTCTTTTTCATTTTTATCGGTACCGGGGATCGAACTCACGACCGCCTGCTTGCAAGGCAGGTACTTATGCTGCTGAGCTAAATACCCAGCCCCAACCATCATCTTTTGATGAGAGATTTTTCATCTGGCATTTCTATGAAAAACACACACACAGAACCCATTTCAATACCTGTTTGACTTGTAAATAAACTAGAAAACATGTGACAAGGGAAAATAAAAGTCTCAGCAAAGAACATTTTAGTTCCAACGTTCCAAATTAACTGAAAAGGACAACCAACTTGACCAACTGTAAGATAAAGGAAAAATCCTTGTGACTTTGTTGTTTTCAGGAAGTCACCAGGCAAGGAATCAGGTCATAGAGTCAATTCTCAGTATAGAAACTACAACCACACTGGAGATATAAATTTGGTGTTTGCTTGTCACACCTCTATTAAAGCAGCTGCTCCCATTTATCTGCTTTCCCTCCACCTACGAGCTCCTTCAAGATCTGGGTTTACCCAGTTACAGGTGCTAAGGGAAAAGAAGACACATTTCCCAGGCCACATTTATGCAAATAACATGAATGACCTACTTCAATGCTTTCAAGCAGATGTTATACTGTCCTAAGTATATTTAAATAATTTTATTTCATTCATTCTTGCTAATGCTTACAGATTCATTCTCTTGTGGGACTTTCCTTCCACAATATAACTGGTTGATTTTTAATTTGTGGAGAAAAAAAAAAAAAAAAAAAAAAGAATTCCATACATATACACAGATTACCAAATGCTTAGGGAAAGTCTGGAATAGCCCTATCCAACAGATAGATATATATAAAATTTGAAAGTTTACAGTATCACGCTAAGGAAACAAAAAGAAACAAGTAAAATTATTTTAATCCTTTTTTAATCCAATATATGCAAAATGTTATGTCAACAATATACAAGTACTCAACAGTCACACACTGTTAGTGACTAACACCTAAAAAAGGAAATATCAAATTATTAACTTCTTTTTGTCTACTATATATTTGAATTTTTTAAGCAACAGAAAGTACTTTTATGATGCTTACAAAAAACTGAGAAATGTCTATATATGAAAATCAACTCAAGATGGATCAAAAACCTAAAGATCAGAGCCATAAAGTTTATTTAAAAAAGGAAGTATCAAACCGAGCATGGTGGCATATACCTGTAAACCCAGCACTGGGGAGGCTGAGGCAGGAGGATTGTTGCAAGTTCAAAACCGGCCTGGGCTACAAGTTGAGCTCAAGGCCAGCCTGAACTATATAGTGAGACCCTGTCTCAAAAAGACAAAAAAAAGTATCCCTTCAATTCCAGCACAAGTAGATTTCTTAGAACATATGAAGTTCTAGTCATTGCTAAAATAAAGTCTACAAAATCCTCATCAAATAGCAAACATATACATAGAGAATAAATGGTTAAGACAAAAACTGGTAAAAAGTCATAGCATTTATATATGTCTACAAACAGTGAGGATGGGTAAAACCAGAAGAGACACTACAAAAGAGGATGTATAAATGATTAAGTAAGCACATGTAAAAGATGTCATTATTAGTTTTCAAAATAATGCAAATTTAAATCACAGAAGATACTATTATACACTTATTAAAATAAAAAACAATACCACCACCACAAGTGGGAAGGATCCGGACTAAACAGAACTCTCGGGCACTGGTAGCAGGAAAACCGTCAGCGCTGGAGCTGACGCTGAAGCGCAGGAACAAAGCACTCACCCAGCAGGAAGGCCCTGGGTCCCCCTCCACACACAGCCTCTCTGCCGACACACACACACACACACACACACACACACACACACACACGCTCACCCCAGGAAAGCTACCCTGAAGGACTGTTTTGCAATTTGTTCTGTTCTGTTTTGTTGTTTGCTTTGTGACAGGGTCTCACTATGTAGTTCAGGCTGGCCTCAAACTCATATCACTCCTTCTAATCTCGGCCTCTTAAGTGCTGAGGTAAGAGACATGTACCACCATGCTTTGATGCTGAATACATGTCTACCCTATCACCTAGCAGGTCCATTTCTGAGTATTTATTTACCAAGAGTAAATAAAAATGTCTTCTAACCTGTCTTCTACTGTTACACAATGGATATAAAAGGAATGAACTACTAATGTACACAGCAACGTGGATGAATCTCAAAAATATATTGACTGAAATACATTTTCAGACACAAGCCAAACAAAGTTACAATCTGAGTTTCACAACAGATAAAATTAATTCACCATATTAAAAACAGCTGTTGGTAGGGACAAAGTGCACAGGGAGGGACCACCTGAAAAGAGCCACGAGGAAAGTTTTGGGGGGTGAAGGCATTCTACTGCATTTTGGGTGGTGGCTATGAATATAAATGAAGTCAAAACGTACTGAATACTGTGCGATAACTAACATGAAAGTCAAATGCTATGGGAACCCTAACAGAGTATTTGATTTACACTTACACATGATGAACAGACTAATAGATGAGGACTGACAAAATGATGAAGCTTGGGTCTGGAGAATTATTAAAATGTTCTCCATCATTCTCCTATCACTATATTGATGTGAGTCCACACAAATCTCTTCAATTTATTTTGCTATAGTTCATCATTTATAACTGAGACAAAGGAACACAGCACAAGAAACGTAGTATCTTTGTCTCTCTAAAACCTTGCTTTATTTATAACTCACTCCTTTTTTGAAAATTTCCAATGAATAGCCATGTAACAAGTCAACCAAATGAAGTACCCAGAAAGCAAAAGAAAAAAAGATGGCAAAGAGAAGAAACTAGATATAAGAAAAGACGTAGAGGGGCTGGGGATTTAGCTCAGCGGCATAAGCTCCTGCCTTGGAAGCAGGCATCCGTGAGTTCATTCCTCGGTACCGATTAAAAAAAAAAAAAGAAGAAGAAGAAGAAAAGACGCAGAAAAAAGTTGTGTTCAAGAGTACCACCTGTTTAGTTCCACAGAGAGAAACATAAAGCTACTAAATATGCTCATAACTCAAAGGGATGTCACTCACAAAGGTCAACAGCACACTGCACTTCTCAGGCAAGGAGTTGGTAAAAGTCAGAAGGAAATGCCCCAAAGCAACAAATGAGTAGTCATCCTACTGCATCTTCACAATAAACAGGATGTCATGCTAAGTGGCCTGTTAGCTCATGTCCCTGTAATGTCCCCTGCATCTCTTCTATCTGTTTCACCAAGCAACTGTGCTAGTGGTCACCAGCCACCGCCTGAACCTTTAGTAATCATACATCAAAATTCCTCAGATATATCTTTACCTGGACCTGTCCTAAGTGGGGTCTTCCTGCTGTCCACAAACAACCCAAAGTTGAGTCCAGAAAAGTCTGCAGAAATACCATGTGCTTCCTGATTTGGAAATAAGGCTTCCAAGCCCATGGCAGGGCTTTTGCACGCTCCAACAAGGATGTATTTGAGAAATGAATTATTACGGGAACAATATTTCTACAAGAGTACAAGGAAACCTGAAATAAAGGAAATAGCAGGAATTGCCGTGTAGGTCTGGTGGAATGAGTAAGAAGGTTCCTACATGTCTATGCTCGAACTATGCCATGATTGAAGCATAAATAAAATGTTATTCCAATCACTTAACAGACGTGACAGTCTGTTTCTGGTTCAGGTACTTGCTGATCCAACCTGTCTCAAAACACAAACAAAATGGCCAGGCATGGCAGCACATGCCTGTAATCCAGCTCTTGGGAAGCTGAGGCAGGAGGACCTCTGTGAGTTTAAGGTAGCCTGGGCTACAAAGTGAGCTCAAGATCAGCCTGAACTGCACAGTGAAACCCTGCCTCAAAAAAGATTAAAAAAAAAAAAATAGCTGTGTGTGTGTGTGTGTATGTGAAGGATTTCGCTCAGTGGTGCAGCACCCAATGGCAAGTGTGAGGACCCAAGTTTTTTTGTTTTGTTTTTATCGGTACGGAGGATCTAACTCATGACCGCCTGCTTGCAAGGCAGGTGCTTATGCCGCTGAGCTAAATCCCCAGCCCCCCGAGGACCCAAGTTTGATTCCTGGTATTAAAAAAAAAAAGGGAAGAAAAAGACAAAATCCCCAAAATCAAAAGAACTCCATGTATCAAAATTTGTGGAATACTACTGAAGGAGTACAGGAAGGGAATTTTGAGTACTAAATATATATTTTCTAAAGAGGAAAAGTTTCCAGCCAACAATCTAAGAAGATTCTCAGTATTCTTTGCCTCCATCTCACTAGTGTTGGACTCAAATGAAGTTACTGAAAACTGCCATCTGATGCTACTGAAAACTACAAACATAATCAAAGGGTCTCGATTTTTAGCTTCTTGCCTCCTGTGAACGGTGGCTTGTGTGAAGTTTCTTAAAGATTCTAAGTAGTCAGATGCCAGACAGACAAAAAGACAGTCCATGATAAGTAAAGATTTTAAAAACAGGCACTAAGATGGAGCTGAAATGGGTTTTCAATAGACTAATATGAACGTGGAGTTCCATGTTTTAGAGATCAAAAAAGATAGTCCTAGATATTGTGCTTCTGAATAGTACAGAGAAACCAGCAGAGGGAGCAATGGGAAGAGCTCAAAAGAGAAAAAGCATTAAAAATTTAAGTTATAAAACATTCTAATAACAAAAATCAACAGGTCTTGGAAAGAAGCACCTCTTCATATTGGTTATGGAAAGGTAAGACATAAAACGTATTTAAGAAGGATACTGGCTAGCCCTTTCTATGCCCAAAACAGAAAGTTTCCTTTAACACATTTCAAATTCATAAAACATAATAAATAACTGTACTACTGTTGGAAAACATGGCGGGGGGGGGGGCACGGCACAAGTTATCTGCCCTTAAACAGATGGATGTTTAAGACAATCTAAACATTTTCCAGATAAAGACCTACAAAAGCTAAACAAAATATATCACAAATTACTTTATGTTTCTAGCTAAACTCACAAGAAAGGGAAATCCCAGGGTGCTGGCCTCAAAGAAGGAACTGAAAACCACAGTAGTAGCACATTAGTTGATAGCATGGCTGGGGGCAGTGGGGAGACAGTTTCAATAACTTCCAGGTCTGGTTTTGGTAACCACATGAAAAAAGGACTGGTTTTCAATTGCAGAGACCTGAAGTTGGGTGTAGTATCAGACACATAAAGGGTCTGTAAATCTCGGGAAAACATTACACATCTATATAATAAGGTAGTAGAAAGTTTACAAGCACACTGGCCTTATCAAAAAAAGGTGTCCTGAGATAGCGTGTCATAATCAGACAACATACTGCATCAGGAAGAGAACTGCGCTTCGTTTTCTATTGCAAATTAATTTCCTTGATGATCGAAAAAAATATGAAGAAAACAGCCTTTATTACGTATTTTACTACACCTGGAAAACACTAGTCCTTTGATTTCACTGTAGTTAACAAAAGTCCCAATTCAAGGGGTTCTTAAAACTATTCTAATTTCATGAAGATACACACTTCATGATCTAAGACTTCATACAGCTTAAATTCTACCTGGCTCAGGCATACATGATGCTGCAAAACTGACCTAAATTAGTCCAATAGGAAAGCCAGCTGCATTCGTCACATCAAGACTAGGAAGCTACAGCCCCAACTGGAATAACACAGGCTACACGGGGAAGTGGTATGATAAACCTGGACTTAGTGAACCTACAGCACAATACAGAAACAGGGCTAGGAAGCAGGTGCACGGCTAGGAAGCAGAAACCAGGCTCTTTGCTACTAAATGACACTTTCTCAAACCCTTGCTTTGAACTGAACTAGTTACACTAGACAGAAACCAAGATTAAGTGCAACTTGTACAACATATTTCTTGGATCTTTCTAGTTCTAACTTCTGATTCAAACATGTAATGCCACCTGACAGAAACTCTTGTTTCTGCCTCCTACAGTGCACCAGCATACAAGCAGCAGGAACTAAAGAACCCCAAGAGCAAAACTCAAGGCAAAACATGGGCTTTTTCTGCTTATCCTGAAATAGCAACGACTGAATACAAGAAAAGACCAACAACCCAAAGGCTGTGAGATTTTTATGGTCTCAAACATCCAGAATTACCAGGTCTAAAAAGAAATGCTTGCTAAAATCTGGCATTTTCTCAATAGTATGGAAATATTAACCTAGTTTTAGAAGTTTTAAATTATTTCTGCTTAAATTGATGATAGGTTCACTTGAATGATACGGCTTTGGCAAAACCCCAGGGCTAAGTAACTGAATATTGTAAGTGCTGGACTTCAGAGTAGCTGATTGTCAATCCCTGACAAAAATAATTAGGACACAGCTGCTCAGCCTTTCCGTTAAGAAAAATTCCCCAACTGAAATTAAAATATTTACTAACATGAATCTTTCTGTATAATCAAAACCATCCATAAAATATTAAGATTCCTCTACTGGCACACTGACCAGAAGATATGAGTAACTGATTGTCAGTCATGCTTCAAATGAACCACAATCTTCCCTGACATTAAAACATCTGGTAACAGTAACTTCCAACACAAAAGACCTATGAGAAAAAATATCATTTTTACCACACATGCGAGGATTATTATAGAACTATTCATGACTGTAAAATTTGGGAAACTAAATGTTCATCAGTAAGGAAAGAGTAACTCAAATTATGGAATATCCACAAAATGGAGCACCACACAGGCATAAAAAAACAGATGCTTATACTGAACCTGGAAAGATATTCAAGACAGATTACAACTAAAAACACAAGGTACAGACCTAGGTAGACAGTTTGACTTTTACTTAAGTGTATAAAAACAACGGCCAGGTATGCTGGCACATGCCTGTAATCCTAGCACTCAGGAGGCTGAGGCGGGAAGAACCTTTGGAGTTGGAGACCAGCCTGGGCTGCAGAGTGAGTTGAACTGCACAGCGAGACTCTGACTCAAACAAACAAAACAAAGGGAAGGATCAGTCACTCTAAGGCTGGGAATAAAGAATTAGGCAGAAAAGAACTTTTGCTGGCTCTTTTTGTAAAAAGATTTAAGTCATAGGACTACAGGTCATTTTTCACTTTTTTATTTGTAATTTTTTGGGGGAGGGTACTGGGGATTGAACTCATGATCTTGTGCTTACCAGGCAAGGGCTTGAGCCACTGTGCTAAATCCCTGGCCCTGTAATTTTTTTAAAATAAAAATTTATTTGGGGGCTGGGGATTTAGCTCAGCGGCATAAGCGCCTGCCTTGCAAGCAGGCAGTCGTGAATTCGATCCCTGGTACCGATATAAATGAAAAAGACTAAAAAAGAAAAAAAATTTATTTGAAGGTGAGAGGAAAGGGAAAGAGAGGACAGACAGCTACTCTGGATGAGTAAGAAATATTCAAAAGGTGAGATACTCCATTTGTAATTTTAATTAATTTTTTTTTTTGAGCCAGCATCTTGCTATGCAGTTCAGGCTGTCCTTGAACTCACTATGTAGCCTAAATTGGCCTCCAACTCACAGTGATCCTCCTGCCTCAGCCTGCTGAGTGCTGGCTGCTGAGTACAGGTATACTTCTCCACACTCTCCTTTATTTGCAATTTTAGAAAACCCACAAACTAAAAACTTTCACATCTCAAGGACAAAAATGAAAGAAAAATCTTCCACTTGCTAAACACAGTAGCAGAACTAAAAACAAAACAAATTCTAATTAAAAATGAAACTTTCAGGTGTGGTGGCACACACTGTAATCCAGCACTTGGGAAGCTGAGACAGGAGGACTACTATGAGTTCAAGGCCAGCCTGAATTGTGTAACGAGACCTTGTCAAAAAAAAAAAAAGTAGAAACTGTATAAAACAAAGTAAGTCATACCAAGAAACTAAGCAGGCAAAGAAAAATGTACAGCATTTAGATACCTACTCTTAGGAATGCTTCAAGTCTGAGTTCTTCCCAAAAAGACATGTTCTTTTCAGGGGGAATTCTGCCCCCTAGTGCACAAAGATAAAGTCCACAAAGCAATTACAGTATTCTGCCAATAAATTACTGTTACAAAAGACTAGAATATTTTTTCATTCTTAGAGCACCACATACTTTTTTTGGGGGGGGGGGCACTGGGAATTGAACTCAGGACGTTATGCTTGCCAAACAGGCACTTAGGCCATTGAGCTACATCCTAGGCCCTCTCCTCTTAATTAAAAAAAAATTTTTGTGTGCTTCTGAGACATGGTTTTGCTATGCAGCTGGCCTCAAACTCATGGCAATCCTCCTGCCTCATCCTCCAGGGGGCTGGAATTATAAGCATGCACCACCACTCCCAGCTATGTTTTTCTTCTTAAATGAAGGTCTTTACATAATTATACCCAAACCAATTTTTATTATCATACCACATACACTTTGTAATTGTAACTTCAAGTGCCCCTTCTAATTCTTCCAAACACTAAAAACAAAAATTCAGATTTGTTTTTTCATATCTCGAGAAATCTGGCACAATTAGGATACAAAAACATAGCAAAATAGTTTTACAAGTTTATAATACAGAGAACTAGCTCTTAAAGAATTTACTCTTGAAAGACAATTCAAGGGTAAAAGCAAAGGGAAAAGGCTGCCACTACAGTAAAGTTTATTTCCCTATAGGATTTCTAAGAACACTAAAATAAGTTCAACTCTGGGCAGCTTGAAAAACACCAGGGACATTTCCTAACTTCACACTCTTGGTTGTAGGTATCCAAACTGACAAAGATTGCCTTAGCGACCATACATGAAAAAGCTGCTGCTACCAAAGCTTTTCTATGTTTGGAATCTCATTTAGATACTTAAATTGGCAAGGACTTCATTTCCTGACCCAAAGGTCCAAAATTTCCTCTGCTCCCTGCACACAGAACATCATTAGCCTCTTTCCCATTTATATTTCTCTCTGAATCAAGTTAATAAAATCACCTTTAACAGAGTAAAAATATTCCAACTAGTTAAGGGGAAAAATCTTTAAAAACACTGTTTTCCTTATTCAGTTTCAAACCCATTTGCTCTGTACTTGTAATATTCATGGAGTAATTTTAATTGGGGGGTGCTGGGGATTGAACCCAGGGTCTCATGCATTCTGCCACTGAGCTATACCTAGCAGGTATTTTAAAAACTGGTTAAGAGTAAGTTAAAACCAAATGCAGCAGGGAACTGGCATCCACTGGACAACACACAGGTGAAAGCCAGAACAGAATGTTCTTGTTTAAACAAAAAAAGCTCATCATCCTGAAACTGATAAGGAAACCGCAGAACCCACTGGCCCCCAAACCCAACCATTTCCTTCCACACCACCAGTTCCTGAAACATCCTTTCTTTTCTCTTTCTTTCATTTTATTTCAGTACTGGAAATAGAAACCAGGGCTGTCACACTGAGCTACAGCTATAGTCCTTTTTTTACTTTTCATTTCTGACACAGGGTCTTGCAGAGTTGCTAAATAGCTGGGCTTGAACTTGTGATCCTCCTGCCTCAATCTCCTTTTAAAAGTTACCTCCAACTAGTCATATCTGGAAGAAATGTCATTTGGGGAAGTGATCTCCTATTTAGCTCCACTGACAGCACGCTCTCATAAGCTACCCGCTTTGCATGGTTCAGATCTCAGCAAGAGTTCATTCTCCACATGGAAATAGCCACAGCCACTATTCTCAGGTGACGGATTACATCTTAGCCACAACTTCACTGTTGATCTGTGACAGGTACCAATGGAATTTCTTTTTCGTTTTTGATTTTCTTTCTTTCTTTTTTTTTTTTTTTTTTTTGGTCTTTTTCCTTTTTATTGGTACTGGGGATCAAACTCACGACTGCCTGCTTGCAAGGCAGGCGCTTATGCCGCTGAGCTAAATCCCCAGCCCCATTGTTTGATTTTCTTGAGACAAAGTCTTGCTATGTAGTACAGGCTGGCCTAGAACCCACAATGTTTCTGCCTCAGCCTCCTGAACACTGGGATGGAATTAGTTTTTTTCTTTTTTTCCCTGCAGTAGTGGATAACTGAACCCCAAAGTCTTCACACTGAGCTAAATCCCAGCCCAGAATTCATTTTTTAAAGTGTACCAGTCCCTTCAATTTTATGAGGTAGGACTGAGACAGAAATATAGTACATAGAACCTGATATGCCCATAATTTAGGGAGAAAAGATAAACAGTGAAAAGCAGAAGATGTTGATTCTTTCAAAAATATCAAAATACAAAATGGTTTTAGAGTCCTTCATTATACTGGGTACGATGGCACATGCCTATAATTCCAGCTGCTAGGGAGGCTGACGCAAGAGGATGGCAAATTCAAGGGCAGCCTAGGCAATTTAGTGAGACTATCTGCAAATTAAATTTTAAGAGGCTTGAGATGTACTTAGCATGCATGAGGTCCTAGGATTAACTCACAGTACTACACCTAAAAAGAATAAAAGTTCCTCACTAGTTATAAAATTGAAGAGGGACTGTTTTATTTTTTAAAAAGGTGAATGAGAAAGAGCAGATGTATAACCCAGTGGCCAACAGCATAGCATTCTGAGACTGGAACCCTGGCTCCACCAATTATCAACCAAGCAGCCTCAAAAAGTTAGAAGTGTCTCTTTGAACCTCTGTCAGGTGAAATAGGCACCAAGTTAGAGCCTGCCTCTTACATGGGTTCAATGAAGTTATTCAGGGAAAACACTTAGTATTGTGCCTTAAATTCGACTAAGAAGTCAACATGAGCCATTTATACTTCTAAAAAGAGTAACAAGCTCTGTGTGGTGATGCTTATCTAAAATCCCAGCACTCAGGAGGCTGAAGCAGAAGGAGCTCTGTGTTTCAGGCCAGCTTGGCCACAGTGAGTTAAGACCAGCCTGAACTACATAGCGAGACTGTCTTGAAAAATTAACAAAAAGAGAGTAATTTTTTTTTTGGGGGGGGGGGGCGAGTGCTGGAGACTGAACACAGGGGTGCTTGCATGTTAAGCACATGCTGTAACTCTCTGCTATCCTTGGCTCAGTAAAAAAACATTTGAGTCTGTAGTCTGAAAAGAGAGCATGTCTCATATGTAATCCAGAGAACAAACTGTTTCCAAAATGAACTGCACATGGCATCCAAGGGAAGCAAATCACAGGAGACTGTGATGAACCTGCCTGAGGAAGAAGGTAATGAAATACAGGAAGCTGTTGAGTGAAGATCAGCAGAGGAAGGGCAGACCCAGTCTATTTTGTTCAAATTCCTTTTTGCAGAAAACCCAGTAATCTAGATTTTAAAGTCAACTTTACTGATTTTTAAATGGTGGCCAAATAAAACATCTAAAGGACAAATTTGATCCATGAACTGCTAGTTTTACACAGCTGCCCCAAAATGGAGTCTTAAACCAGACACTGAGGGAAAGCTCGGTGTTTATGTAGCAAAGGGATACCAATTCCCCAAGACAGTGTAAGAGGGGCCACTGCTGGGATTTTAAAAAGGAAGCTTATTCTGTGTACTAAGTAAGTAACGGAGAACAGACAGCATCCTGGAACCTCATCAACTGCCAGTGGCTTCCCAAGTCACTGTACTGAACAAAAAATTTCACCACACATTTCTGAACACCTCCTATTGGCAGCACCACATCCTCTCTAAGAATAACAAAAGTCTAATTCGAAAGGCAGCGGGAAGGTCAAGAACATCTATTTACAAACAGTAATAAAATTAGGACAAGGCCAGCTCTGAATCAACTAATCAAAATCCCAAATTATCATCACAGGAAGTCTCACTGAGTAGTTTCAAGCTGGTTTTGGAAACAAATCAAAAGACTTAAATCCCTCTCATTATTTCCAGAATTAATCTCTTTTGTCCTAGTCATTGGGCTAGTTTTTTTTTGAGACAAGGTCTCACTCCTAGTAAAGGCTGGCCTTGAACTCTCAGCAATCCTTCTGCCTCAGCCTTCCAAGTCCTAGCATTAAAGACCTGCATCACCATGCCCAGCTAGTCACTAGTTTAGTGTTACCAGACAATACACTGGTATTTGATTCACAAATACCACTTTCCACGGTTCTTGTCACAAACTGAATTGGATGAGTACTGAATCAAATTACCCCATAAAGTCAACACTGAATTTCATTTGGTTCTCATCCAATTTGACTTGCCACCAGAATCGTGGAAAATCAAGGTACCACTATAATTTTCTATTCGTCTCATTCTACAGGAGGAACTTAAATGTTTCAAAGACGTCATGGTGGGAGACATCACTCAAGGCACCTATTCACTCCTGAATTATTTCCTGGAGGCTCATTTTCCTATTCAAGAACATGTCCCAGTATCACACAACCCAGGAATTCCACTTCCAGATACAACATAACCACATAAAAGTTTGTACACAAATTGTTCATAGAAACATTATCTGTAATAGCCAGAAATGGAAACCATCAATTAATTCATCAATTAGTTCATCAATTAGTAAATGGATAAACCAAATATGGCATAGTAACAAAGTACTATTTTATTGTATGATTAAAAAACTATGAAAAAAGAATGCTTTATAGCTGGGCATGGTGACACATGCTTATAATTCCAGCACTTGGGAGGCTGAAGCAGAGTTTGAGGCCAGCTGGGCTAGAAAATTGAATTCAATGCCAGTCTGAACTGTACAGAGAAACCCTGTCTCAAAAAGACAAAAAAAAAAAAAAAAAAGGAATTACAGATGAGTGCTATGACATGGTTGAATCCTGAAAATATGTTAAGCCAAAGGAAACTGCCACAAAAGGACCAATCTTATGATTCCGTTCATATGAAATATTCGAATAAGCCAATCTAGACATAGAGAGTGGGTCGGGGGTTGGCTGAGAGCGCTAGGAGAAGAGAGGATGAGGATGAAGATGGAGACCAACTGCAAACATGCCCCAGGGTTCTTCTGATGATGATAAAAATGACCGTGGCTACACAGCACTAGGAATATACAACCCTCTGGATATACCAAAAATCAGAACCACCTCATTTAACTTATATGATAAATGAACTGCAACTCAACGAAATTGTTCTTTACAAAAAGAAAAAGAGCACATTCAACTATAAATTATTAAACTGACAAAACACCATTTGTTCTCGTAAAGGACTCACATCCAGATGACATCATTGGTCAGGTTTACTGGACTGTCTCCATTCTGCTAATTATCTTAATTACTACAGTAATTACAGTAAGCCCTCACTCACAGTACTCTCTTGAAACAAGCCGCAGGCCCTCTTCCTGGAAAGGCCGCTTTCTAGGCATCCTGAGACCACACCAGGCAAAGCTGCTCACCAGGCAGGCACCCAGGCAGCCGCTCGAAGATCAGACACTCACCAAAAGTCAACACAGGAGAAGCCAGACTTCTCAGAGAGCCACCTTTTCTGTTGTGATTGATACACTTGCTGTGAATAATTGGGGGGCCCTTTCTTCCTTTTTAGTAAAAACATGTGAAATATAGTTAGATCCAGCTTTAAAATGCTCTCCATAATATGACAGCAATTCTTTAAAAAGTAAAAGCCTCTTTAAAAAAAATCAACATGAATTAGAGGCCTGGTAATAGTAATAAATTCGTGTGTATGTGTGTGTGTGTCTGTGTGTTTTCAGGGATGGGTCTCGCTATGTAGCTCAGATTGGTCTTAAACTTGCTACTAGCTCAGGCTGGCCTCCAGCTGGTGCGCCACCACACCTGGTGATAATAAAAGATTCTTATCAAATGTTAGGACACTTCCTCCTAACATTGTGGCCATGCCTGACCTTTAAATTAAGTGCTTAATTAAGTACTTAAATTAAGTACTTTAAATTAAGTGCTTAATTGCTCTTTACCAAAGAAGGGAAAGGGAGAGAGAGAGGAAATGAGCACTTTATTTAAAATAATAAAGTCAGAAAGAGTCATAACACTAAGAGAAAGTGTTCTTAATGTCTCCCTCTCCCAGATACTGAACCTGAGCCTTCTCACTCAGCTACGACCCTGCTCTCCCCGCTCTTTTTTCACTTTTGAGACAGACTATCCCTCTGCTGTCCAGGCTGGTCTCAAACTTGTGATTTCCCTGGCTTAGCTTCAGAGACTGCTGGAACTAAGGTGCACGCCACCACACCCAGAAAACTCTATCTCTTTTTTCTTGGGATAAACACTACTTAAAAACCTGACACCAACAATGAAGTTGTTGGAGACTCAACAACAAGGCCTTTCTTTGCCAAAAGACCAAGACAAAACCACATGGCAAAACATCTTTCAATGTTTTATTGCTTTATGTTGTTTCCAACCTAAAAAGAGACAGCTAAATTGTAGGCCCTCAAAGAAGTCATGTCTACATCTTGAATCTTAAGTTTTGACAGAATAAGTAAACGGCAAACATGGAGTTGAATCCTGGCCAAACAGCTACCAGCAAATGCAGTACTGGTAAGAAGGCCTGAAGATGCAGGGAAGAGGTGGACCCAGAGCTTGGACTGAGACTACGGGAATTCAGATGCACTAAGTAAGCACTGTGCTTTCTACCACCAAATGCAGACAGAGTACTTCCTGTAGTCTGATCCTGGCTTCTAAATAAGAGGATTTACTCCATTCTTAATGCATAAACTTTGGCTTTTTATAGCCTAAGCAGTGTGCTATTTTAAACATGTGGAGGAAATGCATTTTCGGTTACAAACATTTGCTCCACTGAATCTGTTCTTATTTGTTCGCAGATGTGGGACAGGATGTTTTACTCTGCTGCTTTTTGTGTACCGCTTAAATTTGTTTAGAGAAAATGAAAGTAAACAAAGTATCTACTGCACAATTTCTATAAACTGAAGTAGTTCTCAAAGTGGAAAAAAAAAGTATTTTACTGCATTTAAATAATTTTCTTTTAATATATTAGAGTATTGTAGATTTGTTCCTTGAAAAGACGTTCCATACCACAGGTATGGAGCCTGAGGTAGAGCCGCATGTTTGTAGGGATCTAAGTCTACTCTGATACCCCTGAGCAGCTGATCTGGACCCCATCTCCTCCCAAGGACAATTATACTGTAAAAGTTTTTTGAGATGCATTCCAAAAAATGAAGATCAACCTTGAAGACCATTCTGGATTTATCAGAAGTTCAAGGCATGCTGCATCATAATCAAATGTGTCCCCACTTTCCCGTACAACTCTAAGGGCTTTTACTCAGGCACCTGGCAGACATATCCTGCTAATGTTATCATACCATGCAAAAGACATCAATTTGGTCAAATTTCATTTTGTCCTCTTTATAAGGGCATTAATTAAGCAGTTCATTAATCAACAGAAAAACGTTTCTCTGGAATAGCTCCCAAGATTAGCTCCCGACAGGCTCCCAGGTCCTCTGTTCTCTGCTGCCCTGTATGCACAGCCTGAGAAAGACTCCTTCACCTAACTTCAGTAGACTCTTCTTCATCCTAGTCTCAACTAAGTTTTGATACTGACCCCGTCCCTGATGAGCGTACATAGTCCAGTTTTAGCAGAAATCCAAAGTTTGGAAAGAATTCACATGTTGATAACCGATCAACCTCAGCCTGCCTTTAGCAAGAATCCCCCTACCCTTGAAATCCCCTCTTAGTAATTTTCCATCCAAACCACCACACACGTTTTCTGCTATAAGACCCCAGCTGTCTTTGCTATATTCAGAATTGAGCTCTCACTTTCTCCGCTAATGATAATCTTGACCCTGATCACAAATAAAGTCTTCCTGACTAATTTAACAAGAGTTAGAATAATCTTCTAACAAGCTTCAGAGGCAATGCAATGCTCTAATAAGAGACTAGAGGAAGAAAAAAACAGGAAATCTGGTCCTTTATTCCTCTGCTTTTCCCCTGAAGGGGTCCAGCACTCAAGCAAAAGATCTCAACTCCTCAAGATGGCCCTGGCTTCCACTGCTGTCAACTGCCCCCAATTCCCTGCCCTTTCAGCCTTCAGGAGGCAGTGGAGATTCTTTAGTAGCCCTGGTGACACTACTTCTGCCCCTGTGGCTTTCTATTATGCTGTAAGTTATTAAACTCTCTTCAGAGAGTCACAACTTGAGGACGCCATTCGTTTCCTGTCCGGCCTCCCTGACACAGCAGATTACTTAAACTAGAAAGGTGGGCCCAGGCAGAGAAAGCAGGGGGACGGAGTTCAGGGAAGGGACTCAGTGACTTGCGCATGCTGATTCTTTTAAGACAGCAATTCTCCCTCTCCTGGTCATTTTCATAACTATAGTAACAGTAAATTTTCTCAAACACAGTTTCCAAGAAGATTTTCAAAATATCAATAGGGATTATTTTTAGGAAGAAATACCCAGGGACGCTAGGAGTAAAGAGTACAATAGTTGTAATTAACCATGCTAGAACCTTGAGGCAGAATTTATTTTGCCTGTATTTCTATCTGGTATTTATACCCAAAAGTCACTTCTCGAATAATACTTTTAATAAATGCAAAGAAAATAAATTTTTTGGTAATACTAGGGATTGAACCCAGAGGTACTCTACCACTGAGTTACTTACCCAGGCCTTTATTTTTATTTTTTATTTTTGAGACAGGGTCTTGCTATGTAGTTCAGACTGACCTTGAACTTACCATGTAGCGCAGGCTGGCCTTAAACTCATGGTTATCCTTCTGCCTCAGCCTTCCCAATACTAGGATTACAGGATGCCTAGCTCTTCTCCAGCCCTTAAAACTTTTCAAAAAAAATTTTTTTAAATTTAATACAGGCATTGTTCGTTCTCTGTTATTTGGTTCTGAATGCCCTGTAATATTTTCATTCTCTTGAATGGTTTTATACTATTTCGTTATGTTTGATACTATTATATATGAAGTTATGTTCAACTATTTCAACGAAAGAGATATTATGGTAGTAACTGTTAATTCCAGGTTGTCTTGTGGTGAAGTACTGTGTTGCTTACATTGTTCTGTTCTGATCTGCTTTGTTATGTCCACTTTTGTCTTAATCTCTTTAAAATAAAAAAAATTTTTTTGAGACAGAGTATCCCTAAATTGTCCAGGTTAGCTTCAAACTTGTGATACTCCAGCCTTAGGGCATGTGCCACCAAGTGCAGGCCACCATATAGCAGCCAGAGACTTAATACCAGATACTACTATGCAAATAATAGTAACTTACATAAAAATCTCCTACCAGTTAACTTCACACATAATCTAGAGAAATATGTACCAAATTCAGGTACCATAGATTACAATATCAATTTAGCAGATCATAACATTCATAAACTGCATGTAAAATGAAAAATCAGAGTGAATTACATGTAGTAAACAGTTCACCAAGTCAGGCACAGGGGTGTACACTTGCACAGGAGTTACACAGGAGGCAGAAGGATCACGTGAGCACAGGCGTTCGAAGTGAGATTGGGCAACACGACAAGATCTTCTCTCAAAAGGAATCAAGGGTGTGTGTGCCGTATGCATGCACTGGGGTATAGCTCAGTGTCACAGCACTTGTCTAGCATGTACAAGGCTCTAAATTCAATCCCTAGCACCAACAAAGTATCATTTCACATGTGTGTGATACCAAGGATTAAGCCCAGGGGCTTCACATTGAATTATATTCCCAGTCTTTTTTCTTTCTTTCTTTCTTTTTTTTTTCATTTAGAGACAAGGTCTCACTAAATTGCTCAGGTGAGGCTCACATTTATAATCCTCCAGCCTCAGTCTCTAGAGTGCTTGGGATTACAGGTGTGCACTACCATACCTGGCTTTTGTTTTAAATCATAGTTTCTGACAAGATCTCCACTCAGGTTAGCCCCCTTCAATCCTCCTGCCTGAACCTCCTAAAGAGCTGGGACTGCAGGCCTGTGCCACGTGCCCACTTACTCATCCCACCCTCCCCAACACTAGGGACTGAACCTAGGGCCTTCATACCAAGCTACATTTCCAGCCCATTTGTTTGAGATAAGGTCCCATTAATCCTCTTACCTCAGCCTCCTAGATGGCTGAATTACAGATGTGCACTATTACATCCAGCTGACACTTACTTTTGTGGGTGTAACAGGGCATAATGTAGAATGTATTCCTTCCAGAAAATCTGAAAGCTGCTGGTCTGAAGAGAACCCCCTTCAAACAATACAATGAGTATAAGGCTAAATATACCTTGTTTCAGTCTACAGATTCATTTTTTCCTGAACCCTCAACTAAAAACAGTCGTGTCACCAGTTAAGCACAAAATTACTAAAAAAGACAGTATTTAATCTTACTACATTTAATGTTCTAATAATTTAATTGATGAGGGCAAACCACAGTTTTCATGAGTACTGACTGGTCTAGAGTATGAACATGGCAGGGTCTGCAGAATTCTGTTCACATGCTATGAAGTGCTAATCTCTATGGCTGCCTCTGTCTGCTTTCGAATCACTTCCACTGTGGTGTAAGCCGCCAAATCTCTTTCCCATTCTCAGTTGTCGGTGTAACTGCAATGTGCTCCAGCTACCTGGGTGCTCCAGCGGGGCAAAAACACTCTAGGCAGGGAAAGGGTGCACAGCAAATACTGGATGATGCAGCAGATGTGGAGGAGCTAGCCCCGTCCTGCCTGCTCACATTAATCAAAGCAAATACTGCAAGCAGCTACAGCTCCCAGCCGGCCAAGAGAGGGCAAGGAATGTGTGCAAGCAGCTGAGCAAAAGTCTCGCTGGCCCTGGAGGTAAGCACTGAGCCTGCTGATCCCTCGCATGCTCCTCAGTCTCTCCAAGTTCCCCAGCAGGACTAAGTAACCTGCCTGAGAACTCTGCACTAGCTGTCTCCCTCCAGAGCCTCCTGGAATCACCTGTCACACAAAGACTTGCACTCGGACCTTGGTCTCAGGGTCTGCTTGTGAGTAAATGCACCCTAAGAGCACCTGCCAGTGTAACAGTTTTCAGAGCCAAGGATACCAAGAGGAAAGCCTGCTCCAGAAAAGCTCACAAACCTTACTGATTGAGGAAACAGTTTCTAACTAAACAGTCAGAGAGGCCAGTTTAGGAGACTTGTACCCCAAACACCAGGGGATGTTAACACCAAGCCTGCCCTGTAGGGAGTCAGCCATGCGGTCCATGCCCTGCATGCGCTCATCACTTCATGGGCTGCAGCCCTAAGCTTTTCTTGTTTACTGTGATGCTTTACCTCTTACACATAGGTTGAAAAGAAGTTTCACTTCTAAAGAGAAAGAATTCTAGTCTTTAAGTAATATAAAAATAACTCAAGTAATATAAAAACTACCAGCCAAAATTCTGATGAACTACTAATACTATCACTCAAACAGTATTTCTGCTAATGCAAAATTTACACATTCAGCACTGTAATCTAAATCTGAGCTTTGTTGGCTGATAAACTTACAGCACACTGCCCTGCATACTGCCCAGTCTACTGCATCTTCCACTTTGGTAAATATTTCAGCAAAGGCAGAGCAGCAGCAAATTACTTCTCAGAGAAGGAGCCACAGAACTGCAGGTAAACTGGAGAAAGCTGCTCCAGTGCGTCCATCACCCCTGGGACTCACCCTGGCCCAGCAGAGAGTGACGGCGCAGCCAAAGGGGCACTGGACTGCGGTTTTTCTTTCTCATTTTGCTTGAAGAAGGACTTGGCTTCTTTAGATGTAGCATCCACCTCCTTAGTCACCCTGTTCCAAGCAAAGATACATCAAATTTACAAAAACAATATAGAGAGAGAAACAAAACTGAAGGAAAAGGAAAAAAACAAGAACTAAGAATATATCCACTGCTGGTTTTAAATAAACATGGATGTTGAGCTTTATAGTTAAAGCTCATTATTACAATTCTAGACAAAAAAACTTTCCCCAAAATAAAATAACACTGTATATGAGTTTTATCTCCCTAAGACCTCTCCATTACATTTGTCAGCATGAACATTATGGTTTAGAACTAAAATGGCCCCCAAAGCCTCATGTGTTTGGAAGGTGACTGGATCATGGACGCATTACAGCCGTCTTGCCGTTAGGAGGTGACGTCTGATCAGTAAAGGCAGGTCACTGTGGGCTTGACCCAGAAATGCCTATCTCCTTTCTGGACTCCTTTCACTCTCTGCTTCCTGTCTGTCCTGAGCAGATTCCGAAGCCCTGGCCTGGTTACCATGTTGCTTCTGCATGGAGTCAGCTGACCATAAAAGGACTGAAACTTCTAAAACACGAGCCAAAGCTGCTGGGCATGGTGGCACACACAGCTCATCCTATCATTTGGGAGGCTGAGTCAGGAGAACTGCTGTAAGTTCATGACCAGCCTGGGCAACATAGTGAGTTCAAGGCTAGCCTGAATGACACAGCAAGATCCTGTCTCAAAAAATAAATAATTTTTTAAAAACCTCTCCTCCTTTAAATTGTGAGTATTGAGTATTTTGCACCAGTGACATGAAAGTGATTAAGACACTCTTGCAGTCAGAGTCTCAGTACACTGGAGGGTTACTGGTCTGAAAGATGCAAAGGGCCCTTACATGTACATCAGGCCCCAGATTCAAAGATCCAGAGGTTTGGAGACAGAATACTGGGGAGAAAAACAACAAACTAATTAAAAAAAAAAATAAAGCAATGTTATAAACAACCAGAGCACTCTAGAAGCTCCTTTCTGTTCTCCACATAAAACCACCCAATGATGAAACAAAAATCTCTTGAAACTGGATAAATTTGGACGCGCCAGGATGCAATTCGATTAATTTAAATCAGAAAATGCTATGTACAATAAACTTAGCAGAGCCCTAACACTGAACTACCCATACCTTTTTTTATTTTAAAACAGTCTTGCAAAGTTGCCCAAACTTCTAATCCTCTCGTCTCAACCACCTGTAAAGCTCTACTTCTAATGAATGATGAGAGCAGTAAGAGATTTGGCTCTCAAAATATCTTTGAATAGGAGAATAGTTAAGTTATAGAATATTCAAATACAAGCACCAACCCACGCATGGTGATGCACACCAGTAATCCCACTACTTAGGAGGCTGAGGCAGAAGAATCACCATAAGTCAAAGCTAGCCTGGGTCACAAAGTGAGTTCAAGGCCAGCCTGAACTGCACAGCAAAAATCCTATCTCAGAAATACTGAGAAAAAAATACTCCTGACAGGAAAAGGCCTATTATTAGCATTAATTTAAATGTTTTCAGCAGAAATTCCATTTTAGCTGCATTTTTACTTACTCAGTACTTCCTGAAATTCTTTATTAGGGAGAAACTTTCCATGACTGGCCTTTTCCAAATGGTGAATCACTTAGGAAAGTCTGAGTTAACTGGCACAGCTGGTTATATGACAGGGAAAGATTTAAAAAAAAAAATTACTAGCCAGGCGTGGTGCTGCATGCCTGTAATCCCAGCACTTGAAAGTTGAGGCAGGGGATCATTCCAAGTTCAAGAGCAGCCTGGGTTACAGTGAGTTTGACTCCAGCCTGAACTGCATAGTGAGACCCTGTCTCAAAAAAACCAAAAGGCCACTGGACTGGGAATACAGTTTAGCAGCACAGTTCAAAAAGACCACAAACAAGGGGCTGGGGATTTAGCTCAGCGGCATAAGCGCCTGCCTTGCAAGCAGGCAGTTGTGAGTTCGATCCCTGGTACCGATAAAAACAAAAAAGACAAAAAAAAAAAAAAAACCACAAACAACCTATTTTTCCTCATTATCTGAGATAATATACCCTAGATATTTTAAGCAGGGAAAAACAAAATAGCAAAAATCCAAAACTTAACAAGTAAAATATAGTTTAAAGAAGTAAAAGACCAGCTTGTGCTAACACTACCTTATGCTCATGCTTTGCAAACACTTCCCAGCCATCACTTGCTTCCTCGTATTTTTAAAGATGCAGTAGGGCCAGAGATTTAGCTCAGTGGCATACGCACCTGCCTGGCAAGCATGAAGTCATGAGTTCAATCCCTGGTACGGCAAAAAAAAAAAAAAAAAAAGATGCAGTAATGTCCTTAGCTTGACACAAAGAGAGACAAAGCAGAATGACATCAAGAGATGAAAAAAATGTTCAAATCCATGTGCTGAATTTGTATATAGGCTTTGTATCTCCCAAGGTGTCCCCCCCTCTCCGCCCGCAGAGAATTCTTCATAATAGCTAAATTCAACATGCCAGCTACTGTTCTTGTTCTCTTTAGGGACAGGGAGTTTAAGAGATCTTTCACATATTCTATTATGTATTTCTGCAATGTGTGACTTCTTAATAAACACATACTGATATTGAAATATAAATAAAATACACAGAATAAAAGTACTCAATTTTCTTTATTTTCTTTTTGATATAGGCAGGGGCTGCCCTCTTCTGGCCAGTGGTGAGATACCAACCAAATATCAAGTCATTTTAAATTACCAACCATTTGCTTTAAAAAATGAAGAAACTTGGGGCTGGGGATTTAGCTCAGCAGCATAAGCGCCTGCCTTGGAAGCAGGCAGTCGTGAGTTCGATTCCTGGTACCGATAAAAAGGAAAAAGACCAAAAAAAAATGAAGAAACTTGTGGCATAATATAAATATTAATGTATTTTTCCAGGCCTGATGATACAGACCTGTATTCTCAGAGGCTGAGACAGGGGGAGCATAGGTTTGAGCTAGGCCTGAGCATCTTACAAAGACCTTGTCTCAAAAATTTAAAAAGAGGGTCCAGGGATTTAACTCAGTGGCCTAAGCACCTGCCTGGCAAGTACAAGTTTGTGAGTTCAATCCCTGGTACCAAAAAAACAAAGAAACAAAAACAAACCAAAAAAAAAAAAAATTAAAAAGGATTAGGGATGTAGCTTAGTGATACAATGGTTCTGGGTTTAATCCTCAGTGCCACCCCCTCCCCCGCAACCAAATCCGTTACAGGCATGTATGTATAGAATTTTCATTTTTCTTTGGTTGAGATGGTGTCTCACTATGTAGATTAGACTGGCTTTGAACTACTATGTAGCTGAGGCTGACCTCAAACTCAGTGATCCCCTGCCTCAGTCTCCTCTAGATTACAGGCAAATACCAACATGTCTAGCCCACTTTTCAATATTTTTAGTATCTTTTTTTGTTCTTTATTATTGACTTATTTATTTTTTTGGACAGGAATCTTCCCATGCTGCCCAGGTTGGTCTCTGACTTGTGAATTCAAGCCGCTCTCCCACCTCCACTTCCCAAATAGCTGGGATTATAGGGAAACACTGCCACACCCATCACTTAAAGCAGCTTTATTAAATTTGGGGGTTTTATTCTTACCTTTGTCAAAACAAAGCTAGTCATATTGTATTTTCAAAGTTCTTCCCAGTATTGGGGATGAAACCTGGGTCTTTGCACTGAGTTATATCACCAGAACTTTGTAAAAATTTTTATTCAGGGCTAGACCTGAACATAATTCCAGTATTTAGGAAGCTGAGGCAGGGGAACCGCCCAAATTTGAGACCAGCCTAGGCTCTATGGTGACATTTATGATCAGGTTTCTATTTCTCACATACAAAATAATTTAAAAAGTGAATGGATGAACTTTACATAATTCACAGTTTTACTGCTATAAGTACAGTGGCTGGGAATAGTGATGCATGCCTGTTATTCCAGCACTTGGAAGGCTGAGGCAGGTGGATCCCAGTGATTTTGAGGCCAATCTGGACTACATCATAGTTGAGCTCCAGCTAGTGTGAACTATGTAGTGAGACCCTGTGTCAAAGAAAAAAAAAAAGGCTTTTCTTGATTTTCTGCTTGAAGACTTTTTTTTTTCATAATGGAAGCAGTGTATAACTTCTGCTCTAGTATAAGCTCTTTTTTTTTTTTTCGTCTTTTTCATTTTTATCGGTACCGGGGATCGAACTCACAACCGCCTGCTTGCAAGGCAGGTGCTTATGTCGCAGAGCTAAATCCCCAGCCCCTTAGTATAAGCTCTTAAAGTGTTTTCCTTGGCTTGGATCTGCATCACTAGAACATACTCTTCTGACACTTAAACTACAAATCACATCTGTTGACAGAGTAATCCTAGTTTTTGTCTTCTTCTGGTATTTTGGTTCTTAACTTTAACACACAGAATATTTTGTAAACACCTAAATATCCAAAACACAGAAATAATAAAAGCAACACCTCTCTTGCTCCAAATGGCACTGAAAAAGTACTTGGAAACTCTATTGTAAGTCATCAATATCATAAGCCACAGCCTGAACACTTTCAGCTGTAGTGTCATTATAAAGTTGCATATGAGCCATGCCTATAATCCCAGAACTCAGGAGGCTGAGGCAGGAAGATGAATTTGAGGCCAGCGTGGGCAAGCAACATAACAAGTTCAAGGCCTGCTTGAACTACATAGTGAGATCCTGTCTCAAAAAACAAAGACAAGCAAATAATAATAAAAAAAAAAAATAAAGTTGAACTTCAACCATCTTCTAGATCACAAATTTACTGATGTTTCTAAGCAAGCTGGTACTATCTTTTACTAATATCTAGGCAAAGGATTTTTGGGAGCCCATCTCCAATTTAGCAACTGAAAGCGCCTCTTTCTGTAGGTATGGTAGAACACCAACACTCAGGAGGCTCAGGCAGGAAGACTACCACCAAGTTTGAGGCCAGCCTGGACTACAGTACATAGTAAGTTCAAGGCCATTGAATGACACAGCAAGACCCTGTCTCAAAAATAAAAAAATTTTTTTTTTTTTTTTTTGTCTTTTTCCTTTTTACCGGTACCGGGGATCGAACTCACGACTGCCTGCTTGCAAGGCAGGCACTTATGGCGCTGAGCTAAATCCCCAGCACCCAAATAAGTAATTTTTAAAAAAAGATCTCTCAAGGACCAGAGATTTAGCTCAGTGGCGTAAATGCCTGCCTCGCAAACATAAGGTCGTAAGTTTGATCCCTGGTGCCAAAGGGAAAAAAAAAAAGACCTCTCCAGTGCTGGGATTACAGGAGGATAACTGAGTTTTGCTGAACAATAGGGTGATAATTTTATTCTAAAATTTTTATTTTTGAGCTCATGTAGGAATGTTTTTAAAGAAAGTTTTCCTATGAAAAATTAGAAAATTATACTTGAGCCTAAAACTTTAGACAAGGGAGAAACTTAAAGCTAAGTTACCTGTGAGGCACTTGACTAATTTAGGACAGAACACTGTTATTTAACTTACTGAATGCCCAACATGCCAATTTTCATGAAGTCTTGATATATATTTTTATATATACACACACATATCTATATATGTATACAAATACATATGTTATGCACAAATATTTTTAAAAGTGCCTGTTTTTTCAAGAGGCTGTAAACTTTATCAATCTCCTTTCTCAGAAGGCCACAATACTAATGTTAAAATACAGTATAGAAACTTGCATCTGTTTCTAGTGTGTGTTCACTTTAGTATTTTTGAGGCTGGGGACATAGCTCTATTGTAGACTACTTGCTTAGCATATGAAGGACCTGGACTCAGTTGTTCATATTCCCACCAAAAAAAGTTTCTGATTCTGAATTTTTTTCTCTATGCTTTATATAAAAGTGATACTAGGGGCTGGGGACTTATCTCAGCGGCATAAGCACCTACCTGCCTGGCAAGTGCGAGGTCGTGAGTTTGATCCCCGGTACTACCAAAAAAAAAAGTGATACTGAACTTTGATAGATGCATTGCTTCATTAGTCAAAATACCTCTGCAAGAAACTCACTGTAGTTTTAGCAGTGCACAATCAAAAATCAAACAATATATGAAAGATCATAGAGACAAGTCAGTATGAGGTTGATGTTCAGATTTTGGAATCACTTCTGTTATTAGCATGAGACTATGGCTGCATTCAGAAAATTAGTTTTCCTTACACAGACATCCAGGGAGGAAATGTAGCTCACCTGCAAGGTACTTGCTTAACATTTATGATGCTCTGGACTCAATTCTCAGTACTGCAAAACATTCTTTTTAACTTTCTTAACTTAATTACTATTTGTTGTTTTTGCTTTTGCTTTTTTGGAAGGGGGGTTGCTTTCTGAGACTGTTGTTATGTAGTCCAGACTGGCCTTGAACTCACAATGGTCCTCATACCTCAGGCTCCCAAGTGCTGAGTAACAGAAATGTGCCACCATGCTGGGTTACTTAGTAAATTATTAAACTACTAAATAAGTATTTTTTAAAAATCACACTTGAAAAAAATAATTGTAAAATAAAATCTCAACACATGTCTGTAACCCAGCACTTGGGGGGCTCAAGCTAGAGGATCACCACAAGTCTGAGGGCAGCCTGAGCTACATTAGTAAGTCCAAGCCAGCCTGAACTATAGTGAGACTGTCTCAAACAAGTCAATCAACATTTGGGCTTTTTCGATTCCCAGTAACAAAAATGAAACAAAACAAAAAACATTTGGGCTTTAGTTGATAAAATAACCTTGAAATACCATATCGTAATATAATCTTGTGTGTGTGTGTGTGTGTGTGTGTGTGTGTGTGTGTGTGTGTGGTGTTTTGGGGGGGGGGGGTTTGGAAACAGGGTCTTGCTATACAGTTCAGACTGGAGTTGAACTCACCATGTAGCCAAGGCTGACCTTAAACCTGGGGTGCCCTTCCTACCACAGCCCCCCAGTGCTGGGATTACAGACACGTTCCACAACACCAGGCTGTGTAATGTAGTCTGACTGCAGATGACTAATACTCAGTTTATATCACATGACTCACTCTGAAAGTTTGATACTAACTGAATTTGTCTATACAGTGTTTAACACTGTGATTCAGACAATGTCTTGAATAGGTTGACATTGCTGAATTGGTAAACAAATTTGTAAGTGCTCACAGTTTCTGTATCCATCTCGTCTCAAAACAGTAACTGGTGGTGTTTTAATTTTTTTCACATTTTTTTCCAAAATAGGTAGTTTACAACCCATATTTTGAGCAGCACTCTAGTATGCTGTACTCAAATTTCTCCCTAGCTACCCCAATGATGTTCTTTCTAGTTGAACTTCTTGTGTAGTCCAAGACATTCAAGATTAAATACTGCATTTAATCTTTTAAGCCTACACCATTTTATTTTACAGAAGAGCCCTGAATTAAGCTGTTTTCTTGTGTTTACATTCAGATTAATCATGTTACACAAGATTCTACTTTGATAGTGCTTCTCACCCATCAGAGGGTCCTGTACTGGTGTAAGTTAGACCACAAGAGGCCATATTTGTTAGAATTCTCTACTATCCATCTGGGGAAAGTAACCCAATCACCGGTACTACATAGAAACAAAAAAGAAATCTCCACCATAAGGGACTTTTAGCATAGTCATAATCATTTTGGGGACCCATTAAACAAGTGATGATGTGAATAATGTATTTTGCCTCTAGAAATCACACAAGAAGCTACTGTGTTGTCTAGCAGGGAGTAGCAGCATACCAACAGTAAATCTTCAGTGCTTTTGAAGTCCTATAAAATAATTTATAAAGTATACTAATGTGCCATTTAGAAATACCAGTTTAAAAATCTTTGGCCAAGGCCAGGAATTTAGCTCAGTGGGGTAAGTGCCTGCCTGGCAAGTGCGAGATCATGAGTTCGATACCTGGTACCAAAAAAAGAAAAAAAAAAAAAGTCTTTGGCCAGGCATTATGTAACAACCTTGTAATCCTAGCCATTTGGAAGGTTGAGGTAATAGGATCATGAACTCGAGGCCAGCCTGGACAACTTAGTGAGATCCTGTCTCAAAATAAAAAGGCCTAACAAGGGCCAGGGATTCAGCTAGCAGCATAAATGTCTTTTCTGGCAAGGGTGAAATCACAAGTTCAATCCCCAGTACAAAAAAAAAAGCCTCATAATGTAGCTCAGTGACAGAGCATTTGTTTTGCATTTCTCAGGCCCTAGGTTCAATCCCCAGTATTGTAAGATAAAAATGTAGAAGTCTGCCTCAGCTTGAATTATTTCCCATGTGTCATGCGGAATTATCTAAAGATGTGTTTATACCTGCAGATTACAGAAAGCTGGTAACTGTGGCTATAAGAAATCATTAAATTTGTGATCAAATTAATTTTTAGGTTTTTTTGGGGGGTAGACAGGGGATTGACCCCAGAACCTTCACACTGAGCTATATCCATAGTACTTTTACCTTTTTAATTTTGAGACAAGGTCACCATCAAACATGTAGTTCTTCTGCCTCAACCTGAGAAAGCTAAGATTACAGACATGCGTCACCACACGTAGCTTCCAGCCATTTTTAGTCTGAGATCAGGTCTCTCAAACTTGCCTCGACTGGCCTCAAATGTGCAATCCTCCTGCCTATCTCAGCTTCCAGAGCAGCTGGAATTACAGTGCCTAGTATAATGGGTTTCTTCATGATGGGGGTTTCTGTTTGCTTGCAGTACTAGTATTTAACCTAGGCCCTCAAGCATGATGGACAAGCTCTCTGCCACTCAGCTACATCTAAAATGCTTAGTGTTTTTTTGTTTCTTTAAAAAAGAAAACTGAGGGGCTGGGGGTTTAGCTCAGCGGCATAAGCGCCTGCCTGCCTTGCAAGCAGGCAGTTGTGAGTTCGATCCCTGGTACCGATAAAAACGAAAAGGACCAAAGAAAAAAAAGAAAACTGAGTCCCTGGTACCAATAAAAACGAAAAGGACCAAAAAAAAAAAAAAAAAAAAGAAAACTGAGTCAGGCATGGCGCTATATTCCTATAATCCCAGAACCTAGGATGCAAAGGCAGGAGAATGACCATGAGTTCAAGGACAGCCTTAAACCACATAGCAAAAACCTATCTCAAAAAAAAGGAACCAGGCTGGGCACAGTAGTCCAGACTTGTAATTCTATCACTTGGGAAGCTAATGTGGGAGGATCTCCATGAGTTTGAGGCCAGCCTGGGCAACACAGTGAGTTCAAGGGCAGCCTCAAGTACATAGTGAGATCTGTCTTAAACACACACACACACACACACACAGAAACAATTTACATATCCATTTCCCCCAGGAGTAGTACTAATCCAAATTATGTTGCATAACATTAGTAGCAAGAAATAAGCTCTTCTGCAACAATAAATATTAAACAGCAATACTAAAAGTATTCAATATTAAACAGCATTACTAAAAGTTTTGTCTCAAGTTGAATACGAAGAACTGGTATCTCACTCAGTTTTTTAATTCAATTACAGAATAAAAGGTGTAATAGTAATTTCCTGTATTAACCACCTATACCCACACTTTCAGTGAAGAGTGTTTCCTATTGGTTTGAGTAATTTTAAAATGAAATTTGATGTCTGTTGAATTTTATGAAAAATGTGGGCTTATATTTAAATATCTTAATTTATTTTTCTATCAACTCTTTATTGTTTTAACAAAAGTATTAATCTCCAACAGATTTAAAACTTTAAATCACAGACAGTAATCTGGGTTTTTTTTGTTTGTTTTTGAGACATGATCTTCCTATGCAATTCAAGCTGACCTTGAACTTCCAAGCTGGCCTCGAACTTTCAGTGATCCTCCTGACCCAACTTCCCATGTGCTGAGATTACAGGCCTACGTCAACACACCAGGCTTAAAAAAATAAATACTATTTTTAAGAATACTAATTTCAGGAGACATCCTGTTTTTAGAGAGCCTACAAGTCTAATTTGTTACTGTCCAAGAAAATAAGTGTGACCACCTATAAAACTATTAATTGGCATTTCATTCTTTCTCGATTAGCTCAAAATTACAATCTAGCCAGTAGTGGTGATACCTGCCTGTAATCCCAGCACTCTGAGAGGCTGAGGCAGAATATTATTAATTTCGAGTCCAGCTTGGCAAGACTCTGTCTCAAAAAAATACAAAAATAAAAGGGCTAGGAGAGCAGGGTGTGGTGGTGCACATCTATAATCCCAGCACTCAGGAGGATCCCTACGAGTTCAAGACCAGCCTTGGGTACAGAACAAGACCCTGTCTCAAAAAAAAAAAAAAAAAAAAGAAAAGAAAAAAAGCTGGAGATGTAGCTCAGTGTGAAGCCCCTGGGTTCAATCCCCAGTAACGTGCACACACAAATAAATTTAAATAAATGAGAAGAGAAGGACCAGATATGGTGGTGCATGCATGTAATCCTAGCACTAGGAAAGCCAAGGCAGTAGGACTGCTATGAGTTCAGGGCCAGACTAAAGTGAATAGTGGAACTCTGTTTCATAAAGACTTTAAATACAACAAAAAACAATAACTAGAAAAAAACCCAAAAACAAAGAGCGGAAAGTGCAGGCATACTTTATTTTTCTTTTCTTTTCTTTTTGAGAGAGGGTCTCCCTATGTGGTCCAGGCCAGATGTGAACTCACTATGTAACCCAGGCTAGCCTCTAAATGAGTGCTGAGATTAAGTTGTATGCCAACACCACTGGCCAGCCATACTACTTTTACTTAAAATGGCAGTAGGCTAAACTAATTGGTCGTGCTGAGTCTCTACTCTTTTCCTAACTACAGTAAACAAATCTCACAATATTAAGAAGAAGAAACAATACCGGAACCAAATCTCTCTCTAGCATTTTCATTCTTCTTACCTGATTTTAGGGCTGCTATTTCAAATTCAAGCACAGTTTAAAAAAAAAGGAATAATGATTTATTCAAAGTCCAAAGCACGGCAAGAACAAGTAGAAATACAAACTTCTGCAAAATACTAAGATAGGTTGGAAAAGGATAGATGTCTAATACCATTTACAAAGACACTTGTTTTTGCTTTTGTTTTCTTTCAGAAATTCTTTCAGAAATGCAGGGCTTCGTGTATGCTAGGCAAGTGTTCTACCGCTGAGCCACATTTTGCAGTGCTTTTTTGTTACTCTGAGACAAGGTCTCACCAGATTGCCCATTCTGACCTCAAACCTGTGACCTGCATGCCTCAGTCTCCTGAGTAATTAGTATTACCAGTCTGTGCGACCACACCTGGCTCATTTTTAAAAGAACTAGTTTCAGCTGGGTATGGCAACAAACTCCTGTAATTCCAGCACTCAGGAGCATGAGGTAGGAGGATTTTTGCAAGTCTGAGACCAGCCTGAACCAGCTACAAAGTGAGCCCCAGGCCAGCCTGAACCACATATCAAGACCTTGCCTCAAAAAAAGATTAAAAAAAACTACCCAACTAATTTCAGTGTTTATACAGGTCTGCTTACCTTACTTCTTCACCAGCAAAATCAAACACCTTAGTGATTTTAACTTTTTCTGCTTCTTTAGGTTTCTCTAGCTCTTCTGTTTTGATCAACGATTTACTTGAAGTTGTCTCTTCAGTCTGTTCTTCTGTCTATGAAAAAAGCAAAAATTGTAGTCAGTTTCACCAAACTAAAAAGAGCCATCTGATCATGCTGTTTACAGCTGTTCTCAAACGTTTCACTCCTAATCAGTTAAAGAGCTACTGAGAATTTGTTTGATTAGAAAGGTTTGTGCTCCTATCATAGCAAATGTTTCACTCTTCACTTAGTAAAGGTACTACCAAAAGGCATCGAGTCTCTCTGCTCTAAGATTTAAATCTTAGGGCTGGGGGTTTAGCTCAGTGGCATAAGTACCTGCCTGGCAAGCACAAGGTTGTGAGTTCAATTCCCAGTACCAAAATAAAAAAATAAATAAATTAGATTTAAAAATCTTAGTTCGTAAATTAAGCAAACCAACCAAAAAAACTATTTGGGGAAGGAAAAGCATTTCTGGAGAGGTACTTATTTCCTTAATCTGCTACCTTACCTTCGCCTGTGTGCTCGGGGGCACTTTGGACTTTGGTCCCACGTCATTGAGGAAGCTAGCCCAGAGCTCATCCTCCTTCTTCCGCCTTGCGTCCTCAGGCCCAGTGCCTTTCTCCACCTCTCCTACCCCATCCTCCTCGCTGCTGCTTCCTCCGGATTTTGTCTTGGCATCCTCCTCTTCGTCCTCTAACAACAGGCAGCTTTGTTTTCTCTTCCTGATCATCCAGGGAAAGGACAGAAAAGGCAGACAACGCAAATGATTTGTTACCCTTTCCTCAATTCCATCACAACTTGCCTAACTAAAAACAAAACAAAAAAAAAGTTTAAATCTGGAATTACTATGATAATAAACATAATAAGAGGACCAAGAGAGGTAAATTGATTTTGTGGAAGAAAAAACGAACTGGGTTCTTGTTTTTAGCAATTTCAATTATTTAGAATCAAAATACAGTATTCTAAGTCATGACCACCATGCCGTTTTCTAAGAAAACGCACAAAATCACTCAGAATTACTCTGCTCAATGTTCTGAGGACAAAAGTACAATAAATTTTTTTTTACCTTTTAAAGGGTAATTCTGTTCTAAAAAAGCACAAATTTATCTGCATTATTTCTTTAAGTTCTCATGGAAAAAAATAGGTCAATGTTTCATCCCACTTTCTAAAGAAGTGAAAGGTGAGACATGGAGTGACTTGTGGACAAAAGCTGTATTCAAGACTTGTAAGATAACTGCCAAAAGATAACTATTTTGACTGTAAGTGAATTATTCAATATCTAAAATTCTTTTTCCTTTTCATAAACCACAATATGTTTTTTCTCCAATCCCCAGAAATACAGTAAAGACAGAAACACCAGTAAAGTAAAAGACTTATTGGAGGATGCCTTCATGTTCAGGCATGGTGGTGCATGCCTCTAATTCCAGCACTCAGGAGGCTGAGGCAGGAGGATCACAGAGAGATCAAGGCTAACCTGGACTACATGGTGAGTTCAAAATCAGCCTGGATTACTCATTGTATAACCCTGTCTCAAAAAACTAAAACCAAAAAAAGCTTTCATTTGAGTTATAGAACTGATCAGAATTTTCTCAATTAAATGTCAGGTGTATGGAAGGAAATCAACTATTTTAAAAAATTTAACTGCATACAACCTTAGCTTAAACAATTTCACATCTACAAAATTGACTTAGAGATATACTTTTCATGTAATTAAGACTTGTACAAAGAACATTCATTGCAGTCTTGTTTGTTGCAGTAAAGACTAAGTACAATCTACTTGTTCCCCAGTATAAAAATGCTTAAAGTAAGACCTACTCATATATTCCTATGCAGTAGCTGAAAAGGACCAAGTATGTCTAAATGAACGGTCATGAGACCACTTTCAAGATGTGAAATAAGCAAAATGAAAAGCAATATGTAAAGTGTGCTAAGCATTTGTATTTTTTTTAAATAAAAAGGATAGAAAAAACATGAAGAGAATTGTAAACATTTGTAAACATACTGTACTTGCACAAAGTATCTTTGGTAACAGTTCAAGGCAAGTTCATCAAGCCCTTTTTAGTACTAATATTTTGTTTTAACCAGTTTGACAAAGTTTATTATAATTTTAAAAAATTAAAACCTTAAAATTTTTTAAATTTGCAGAGACTAAGAATTCCAAAATATCACTAAATGTTTCCCTCAAAGAGAAAAGGGTTAGAAATCCTGTCAATGAGAAAGCTATCACCTATCATGGCTCTCCTCATGATAGCATGCCACGTGTCCTCAAGGATGTACTTTTATCTTGTTTTTTCCTCTTTTACTTGGCCCAAGCTTGCTCTGCAGAGCCAGTTTCTTTCATTCTTTTTAGTTTTTCAAATATACTTTGTTACCATTTAAAAAAAAAAAAATCTGAGGCCAGGGGTTTAGCTCAGCAGCTCAAGCACCTGCTTAGCAGGTGCAAGGTTGTGAGTTCAATCCCCAGTATCAAAAAAAAAAAAAATCTATCACAAAGCTGGGCATAGTGGTGTACATCTATAATATGGCTCAGGCAGGAGGACCACAAGTTTGATCCTAGTCTGGCAACTAAGTGACTTAGCAAGACCTTGACTCAAAAAATTTAAGGAAGTCTGCACATCAAGTAAGGAAGTGGACACTCTGAGAGGCTGAGGCAGGAAGACCACAAGTTCAACCCCAGCCTGAGCAATTAAGTGACTTAGCAAGATCTTGGACTTAGCCCAAAAAGAGCTAGGGATGTAGTGTGGAGGGGGTTCTATTATCAGATCGATCTCAGCAATCAGGATGGCCGTGACCACAGCTCCTAATAGCTAAGGGCCCCACGGGCAGCATCACCTGGCCGGAATGCTCTGAGTCTTTCTTTTTTTCCCTTTGGTTTTCTGTGTCTGCTCTTCGCCATCCACTTCATCTTCCTTTACTAATTCATTTACATCATCTTCACTATACTCTCCACCTGCAATCACACAATAGAGTGGTCAGACAGATAAGAATAAAGAGTTTCACATCAAGCAAAATGTAGCACTGAGATAAAAATTGAGTATTTTCCCTTATTCTTCCCCTAACTACAACGTCATTTGCTTAGGGAAGTCTTCCCTGCCCCCAAAACAATGCTACAGTTTCCTCCTAGTCTTTCAGAGCAGTTGACATTTCCCTTCTGAGGCTCATCCTGTTTACATTAATGCTTGCTATTTCTGCTGTGCTGTACACTGCTGGAGGACATGAACTTGTTTGTCTTTTGTAAATATCTGCTAAATGACTGAGTGAAGTAATAGGAATTCCAACTCTACTAATGTATTTCTCAAAGAAGAAATGTTGTTTCTGGCTCATGTTAGGCACCTTACAAAAGACACTCTGCCTTTCCTGGGGCATAATACAGTATACCTATAATTCCTACTACTTTGGAGGCTGAAGCAGGAGCATCACAAGTTTGAAACCAACCTGGGCAATTTAACAAGACCTTGTCTCAAAATAAAAGGTAGATGATATCAGTGGTAGAGCACTTGCCAGTATGTGCAATGGCCTGGGTTAAATCCTCAGTATTGCAAAACAGATACCTTGCTTTGTCTGTATATGGGATTTAGAAACTGAATACTTTCAGTTAAATATGGCAAAAAGAACAAATACAACTATGTCCCATCTTCAAACAAACAGTGGCACTCAGGAGTTCCCCGAAAAAGGCTGTCTGAATAGCCTGTGTGTTCACATTCTGTGGGTAGTTCAAAAACTAGCCCTGTACAAGAGATTCAACTTTTATTTGATGTGTACATACCAAAAATCACATAAGTACAGCTCAATAAAATAACACATTCTATACCCAGTTCGAAGAACAAGTATGACCGGCAACACAAAAGGTACCTGCACCTCATGCTATGCACTAGCCACTGTGCCCTCCACAGGAAACCAGTATATGACCTTTAACATCTCAGAGGAATTTTGCCTTGGACATTAACCAAACAGAAGCCTACAATGCGTACTTCTGCGTCTAGCTTCTTATACCCAGTGTGCTTGTGAGACTCCTACATTGCAGCAAGTAACTGCAGTGTACTCGTTCTCCTTCCTCAGCAGTGTTCCACTGCGCGTCTACTCCACAATCCATTTCTGCACTCTACTGCTGATGGACACTGGAGCTGCTTCTGTTCTGATACTGCTTTACATACAAGTTTCAGTTTTTCGGTCGTTTTGTTTTGCTTCGTTCTTTTTAAAGTTATAAAGAAAAGAGGTTTGTTTTGACTCAGTTCTGGGAAGCATCTGGTGACGTCTTTCTTGTTGACAGTGTTCGAAAGTGGGGCAGGACATTACACAGCGAGCACCAAGAAGCCTGTATATGTGTATGTGTCCCAATCAGCTTTTACACACTCCACTCACAATGAACCAGTGACCAGCAAACAATTGAGAAAGCCTCCAACATCAAAGGCAAGACTCGAAAGAAACAAGGGGACTCAAAAGAAACAGAATTAGGGCGGGAACCAGGGTAGAAAAGAAACCCAAAAGCTTAAGAAAACCTTTATAATTAATATTCTGAAAGAAATAATAAACTTCAAGGGGGAAAAAAAAACACAAAAAATCTGAAAACTAAAAAAATGATGGCAGAAATTTTTAAAAAGATAGGGAAGCCAGGCATGTGAAAATCTGGAAAATATACATTCAAGCCAATACAAACATAAGCCAATGTAAGGGTTCCAAAATAGAAATCAGCATGGTGTCCCAAACCCTAGGCGAGGACAAATGAAAAGGTTTTCGGAGGGGAAACGCAGTTCCGGGTTAAGACGGTCGTGTGAAGTATGCTTCCTCTGGAAGACCCCATAAAGACACTATAGCTGTTATGGGTTAAATGAAGTTTCCTCCAGATCCATGTTCACACAGTCAGGGCTGATCCCCAAAGCAGCAGTGTTGAGGGGTAAGAAAAGCAACTGGCTCATGAGGATGCTATCTTCAATGAAGGGTCAAACCATGGATGCCATGAGTTTATAACTGAATGGGTACTTAGGGTCTCAATATATACGTTGGCCTTGAACTCACTATGTAGCCCAGGCTGGGAACTTGTGGCAGTCCTCCTGCCTCAGCCTCCCAAGTGCTGGCATTACAAGTATCCATCACCATACCTGGTCTCCAATGTAATTTAAAACAAACAGAACAACAACTTTTTGAGACAAGAGCTTGCTAACCTACTAAAACACTTCAGTTGGGCTTGAACTTGGGATCTTCCTGCCTCAGCCTCTCACCCTGCTGGAAACAGGCCTGTGCCACCAACTCCAGCTATTTGTCCATTTTTATGATGAAAATTTACTAAGGTGCTACACAAGCTCTGTAGAAAATCAGAAAATATGAGTGGTTCAAGGACTTTGTCAAGTAACAGATTATGTTTAATAAAAAAAAAATCAGAAAATGCAGGCAACTAAGCATAAAAAAATAGAAGCATTACATTCCAGCTACTCAGAGATTATTAGTATCAGTCCTTAATGAATACCTCACCTTGTTTTTTCCTACACCCAGCTGTAGATTTTTACATTTTACCCCAAGCCTGAAGTCAAATTTTCCATGTTACTCTGCAGCCTGCTTTACTCACTGAGTAATTTCTACCTGTTGATTTTGGTAAATTTTCATCACACCTAATATACAGACTGTTTTCAAACCTTCCCAGGGACCCCAAACAAGAATGGTTCACAATAGCTTGTCTGTCCAAATCACAGTGAATTAGATGCAAACAGGTTGTTCCACCTCTTAGGTCTGTCTCAGTCCAGTACTCCCTTCTCTGCATTGGCACTGATTTACCATTTACATTTTATGTGTTGAACTGTCTTCCAGACTGGTCTGATTTGTTTCAAGAGTGGTGGTGTTTTAGTTTGTTTCTCTGTTCCTCGAATTCTCTGTAAATGGGAAGTTAGATCTAAATGTTCCAGTGATATACTTTTAACTAAAATAGTAAGCTTAGGGTTAGGCTATTTACATTATTTTCTTGTTTATCCCTCCAGTGTCACTGAACTACATAGCAAGTGAGACTGTCTCAATGAAAATAAAATATATTGGCATGTAGCTCAATATGAAACATCTGGGTTCAATTCCCAGTAACACCTATACACACACAAGGAAAGGGAAGCAAACACTGCGGACAGTTCAGATAAAAAGATACACATGGTTCCAGATCTGAAACATGTAAAAAAGACACTCAATTATTAATTGTGCAAACAAACAAAAAACAATCAACAGCAAATTTCAGAAAGACTATGAAGGAAAAAAAAATAGAATAACATCCCTTTAGACAATGAAGCCCTCCAGGTGTGGTGGTGCACACCTGTAATCCCAGCACTTGGGACAGCTGAGGCAGGAGGGTTGCTGCAAACTCAAGACCAGCATGGGCTATATAATCAGTTTAAGGCCAGTCTGCACTACAAAGTGAGAGCCTGTCGTAAACAAGCAAAAACATCCTCAACATATTATCAAAACTAATTAAGCAAGTTATAAAAATTATACATCATGACCAAGTGAGCTTTATCCCAGAAATGTCTTCAAAATTTTTAAATTTATCATTAAACCATAAAATCTACCATATCCACAATAAATGAATTAAACAACTACATGGAGAAAGGGCATTTGACAAGATTCACTTCTCCACAAGGCAGGAATACAGTCACTATTTTTGTACTGGCAAACGCTGTATTTCCAACTACTTAGAAGAATGAGGTAAGGGGAATCCAGTTCAAAGCCAGTTCAGGAAACATGGCAAGACCTTGATGCTTAAAAAAAAAAAAATAATAAGGGGCTGAGGACTTAGCTCAGCGGCATAAGCACCTGCCTTGCAAGCACACAGTCATGAGTTCGATCCCCAATACCATCCCCCAAAAATTATGCTTAGCATAAAATGTTTGACATTCACTATACACTATGTAGATCAATGATTGAGCACTTTACCAAAAAAAAAAAAAAAAAAAAAAAAAAAAAAAAAAAAAGGAGGGGTACACCTAAAATGTATCAAAAACCTTAATTTGAGAGAGAAGGTATGTGCGTGGGGAGAGGTGTCCTATTAGCTTCCAGAGACAAACGGTTGCCCATCAGAAAACAAATCAGACTTTTCCCCAAGATACCTGAATAGAACCAGAGGCCTTCACATCCCCATCCCACCCCACCCCCCTTTTTTGGTACTGGGAATCGAACTCAGGCCTTGCGTTTGCCAGGCAGGCGCTTGTGCCACTGAGCTAAATCCTCGGCTCCCCATCCCTTTTTATTGTGTTTGTTTGTTGTGGTACCAGGGATTGAACCCAGAGATGTTCTACCACTGAGTACACTCTCAGCCTTTTTTAAAATTTTGAGACAAAGGGGTTGGGGGTTTAGCTCAGCAGCATAAGCGCCTGCCTTGCACAGGGGCTGGGGGTTTAGCTCAGCGGCAGTGAGCTGGATCCCTGGTACCAATAAAAAAGGAGAAAGACAAAAAAAAAAAAAAAAAAATTTGAGACAGTCTCTCTAAATTGCCCAGGCTGGTCTCAAACTTTGGATCCTTCTCTCTCTGCCTCCTGAGTAGCTGGGATTACAAGAATGTATCACCACAACCAGTTAAAAGGCTGGTTTTGTCTTTGCAATGCAAGTAAGTGGTGGTGACCAAGGATTTAAGATTGCAACAGTCAGAGACGTAACCAGGACAACTGAGGCAGAAGGCACAAACAGACATAAAAGGTGAAAATCTAGTGAATCTAAGTATCTTGCGTGATGATTCAATTTTGAAATTTGTAGTAAGAACATGAACACAAGGACGGTGATTTAGCTCAGTGGCACAAGTGCCTGCCTGGCAAGGTCGTGAGTTCCAGCTCTGACACACACACACACACACACACACACACACACACACACACACACAATGAACAGCTAAGCAATTTTCAAAATCAAAATCGGCAAGGGGAGGCAGTGCATACCTGCAGTCTCAGCACTCAGATGACTGAGGTGGGAGATCACTGCAGGTATGAAGCCAGGAGGAGGAGGAAGAGAAAAGAAAAAAAAAAAAGACAACAAAAACAGCAAACTGAAAATGTGAAAAGCACTTTCCTTTAGGAAGGCTAATTAGGGACAGTGGGCAGGTGGGCACTGCTAATTTTCCAAGCAATCCCTAGCACACACTGGAAACTCCTGCACTGAGGTAGTTGAGGAAAGAGGATCACTGCAAGTTCGAGACCAGCCTGAGTTACAAAAGGAATTCAAGGCCAGCCTGAACTTCACAGCAAAACCCTGTTTCAAAAAGCAAGCAAGCAAGCAAGCTTAACTGTATTTAAACATATGCATACACAGCTTTGATTAAAATACAAACTAGTTGGGCTGGGGATTTAGCTCAGCGGCATAAGCGCCTGCCTTGCAAGCAGGCAGTCGTGAGTTCGATCCCTGGTACCGATAAAAAAAAAGGAAAAAGACAAAAAAAAAAGAAAGAAAGAAAGAAGATGCAAACTAGTTTTCAAATTTAATCACTTTGGGTATCAGCTAAGACCAATGTTGGAATAAGTGAGTATCAGGGAAACTCATACGAAAGATATGGACAATCCTAGCGAAGGGTAATGTTACTTTGAAATAAAACCATAGCAGTGAGACTGGAGAGCAAGTGGTCAGAGTAATTTTCAAAGTAGGTACAGGGAACTTAATGGTGAGAGTAACGACGACGGAGGGAGGGGTGCGGGGGACGGGATGTGCTTGTTCACTTCAGTGTGAGTATAGATGCCTTGAATGAGATGGCTGAGTCTGAAAAAGGAGAATTCGGGTAGGGTAGGTCTACGTCATAAAATCCATCCTGACCTCGTTTAACTCAAGATGCCTATCCAAAAACACAAAGTCTCGGGGCGCACGCCTGTAACCTTATCTAATTAACAAGGCCCCTCCCGAGGGCTGGAAAGGATGCATCTGTCCTGGAAGGAAAGGTGGCCTGGAAGTCTGAAAACCACTTCCAGGAGCCGAATGGTTGCAGGACGGCCGGTGGCCGGAGACTGAGCCGCGGTCCCGGGACGGTTCCCGCGCTCCACGAGGCGGCGGCGGTCGTAGCCTGCCGGCACAGCAGCCCTGCGCCGACCCGCTGCGCCCAAAGCCCGGGCCCCGTCGGGGCAGAGGGCGCAAGGTTCTCAAGCCGGGGACACTCCAAACCGCGCGCCACCCAAGCCACAGCAGCCACTGGGCCAACGCCCGCGGGGGCCGGGCGCACCTCACGTGAGGCGCGGGGCGGGGCAAACACGCCTCTCGCCTTGCACACTCGCTCACCCGACGGCACGTAGTCTTCATCCTCCTCCGAGGTGGAGAAGTCTTCGGAATCGAATTCTTCCATGTCCCTGGCGCTCGGGGCCGGGCAACCCACCGGACCACAGCAACTATCCTAAACGGCCGAGCTGTAGGGTGAGATCATAGAGCCGCAGCAGCGGCGAGGGTGGCTCTGGCACCGTTTGAGTATGCGCAGGCAATGTCACGTTGTCGGCAACGACACTTCCGCTCGCTGCTCCTCGACGCACGTGCTTTCGGTTCCAGAGGAAAACCCTAAGCGCCCGGAAGCGGTGCATGCTGGGACTTGTAGTCTTTTTGCCCTGCCCAATTGCGTTGAGTAAATATCTTTAAATAAAAGGATATATCTTTGGAAATACAGTTGATTCTCATTATTTGTGGCTTTATATTTTCGAATTTGCTTAGCCACTAATTTTTATTTCGTAACCCCAAAAGCAATAATCTGAATTTTCTGGAGTTATTACCAGGCATGCGCAGAGGTCGAAAATCCGGAGTCTTGCAGAGTGTCATTTCCCAGTTGAAACTGAAAGCGGCAGAGGCTCCGCCTTCTTGGATTCAGCTCTTTCGTAAACGAGATCTTTCCACGGACTACTCAGTGCTACTTTTTTTTGCATCGCTGTGCTTTTTTGTTGTTGATTTTGCTGTGCGTAACGCTGAAATGCTAACTAATGTTCCTAAGCGCAAAAAGGCCGTGATGTGCCTTTTGGAAAAAATATGTGTGTTAGAAACTCCGTTCAGGCGTGAGTTACAGTGCTGTTGGCCGCGAATTAATGTTAATGAATCTACAGTCCGATACATCAAGCAAAAGAAGGAAATTCGCTGATCTGTGAGGCTGCCCCGGAAAGTGCAAAACTTAATATCTATAGTACGTGGCGAAGCTATAATATAAATTTGTGGATTCAGGAGATGACAACGGATAAAAAGAGATTCGGGGACAGTATTGTGAGCTTGAAAGCCAAAGAAATTTACTGTCGCATGCCCTAGGGTCAGAGAAATGTTAAACCCTTGGCGAGTACAGGCTGGCCCACAAGATTCAAAAGGTGATACGGTGTGGACAAAGTTAAACTTGCAAGAGAGTCAAGTTCTGCAGATCTGGAGGCTGCAGAAGAATTTTTAAAATATTTGCAAAGTGTTATACAGGAAAAAGGCTATGTGGAAGAGCAGGTTTTCAACGCTGATGAGACTGGTTTATTTTACAAAGATTTTGGCCAACGAACATATAATGCAAATGGCCTCAAGAGTCCCTGTTTTTAAGTCATCCCAAGATCACACAACCTTGCTTTTGCGCACCTATGCCAAGGGCAACTTTAAGTGCAAACCCCTATTGGTCCACCGAACCCCTAATCCACAAACACTGAAGGGGAAAACCGGGAACCACATGCCAGTCCATTGGAGGCAGAATAAAAAAGCATAGATGATACTGGATTGGTTCCACAACTGCTTCATCCCAGAAGTGGAACACTATCTCCAGACCAGAAACCGTGCCTCAAAGGTTTTATTCACAAAAAACTGGAAAACAGGCACACCAACATACAAGTTGTTTTTATGCCCCCAAACACTACATCTCTCTTCCAGCCCCTCTGTCAGGACATGTAAAAACTTTCAAGGCACACAGGGAGCTTTACACCAAGGCTTGGGAGACTCTGGAGGCCGACAAAGAAACCACCATGATAGACTGTTTGAAGTCAGTCGATATCTGCAATGTTATTATGCTGGCGCAGCCTGGGATGGCATCAAACCAGCTATTATTAATAACTGTGGAAAAATGGCCAGATTGTGTGGAAAGTTTCAAAGGCTTTGATGGTGTAGCAGGCAATGTAAAGAACAGTGTCAAAACCAGACGTGGTGGCTCATGCCTGTAATCCCAGCACTCAGGAGGCTGAGGCAGGAGGATCGTTTTGAGTTTGAGACAGGCCTGGGCTACAAAGTGAGCTCAAGGCTAGCCTGAACTGCATAGAGAGACCCTGTCTCAAAAAGACGAAAAAAAAAAAAAAAAAAAGAACAGTGTCAACAACAATGTGTATCACCTGGCAAGTAAGCGGAGAAGGCTTTGATGACATGACAAAGAAGACTTGGAGGAAATCTTGGCAGAGAAAGCAATTAGAATCCACCAATGAAGAGCTGGGTGAGATGGCAAAATAAGGCGCTGGAGTCAGCAATGACCAGGCTGGGGAAAGAAATCAGTAGGAGACTCCAAGAGCTGTCGCTTTCACCACAGCCAAAATGTAAGAATGGAATTCTGCCTTGGAGAAAACTTAATGATATGGAGGAGTACTACCAATCACAGCCTTACATTCAAGTGCCTCACATCCACTGCCTTTGCCCCTTTATAGTGAAATGCTTAGAGATGAGGCAGAAAGCCAAGCAGTAAAAGACAATGTCATTTTCTTTTGTCTTTTTCTTTTGTACCAGGGATCAAACCCACAATGTCATGCTTGCCAAGCAAGCACTTATACCACTGAGCTAAATCCCCAGCGGACAATGCCATGTTCCATCTCAGAATGTTCCCAGTCAAGGAGTAGCAGCCACCAAACTTTTAAGGTGGAACTGCCAGATACTGACATGTCACCCTCTTCCTCTTCTGCATAATAAAGTCCACCGACCTTGCCCTTGGTTTTCAAGGGGGCAAGTGTTAAGAAATGGTTTGATCAAAAGGAAAAAAAAATGGTTTGATCCCAGTGTGCCCTGTTGCATCACATCCTGCAGCCCCAGTAAACTTTTGATGTTTTTATAAAGACTTAAATGCTTAATTTTGTAATTTTTTTTCAGGACTTGGTTTTTATTACTGTGCTGTACAATATGTGTTCACAGCTGTATATATTTACCATGAGAACTGTGCAGTATATCAGACTCTGTTCTGACTGTTCTATCCATGTGGGCAGCATGTATGTGACCATAACCATAGGACAAAGTGACACAATTTCAGTACAGAAAAGCACATTACCAAAATGCTGTAATTGAATTTTTATTTCATTAAAAATACATGTATCTTATTTGTAAGAAATATATATACTAAATAAGGTATCTTTTTTTGTTTTGTTTTTTTGAGACAGGGAGGGTCTCACTATGTAGTTCAGGTTGGCCTTAAACTCACTGTGTAGCCCAAACTGATCTTGAAGTCACTGCGATCTCCCTGTCTCAGCCTCTCATGTGCTGGGATTACAGGCAGATGCCACAACCCCCAGCTATGACAAAGTGTCTTTCAACAGAAACACACATAAAACCGGTTTATATACTCATCAGCTGGCAAAAGCGTTGTGACTTGAGGCTCACAGGAACCTCACCGACAAGCAATGGTTCAGTATTGCTAATTTAGTGGTAGAGACAACTTTATAATCATAACTCCTATGAACAACTAGAATCAAAACCCGGTGAGGTAGTACATGCTTGTAATCCCAGCATTCAAGAGGCAGAGGCAGGAGAATCACAGTGAGTTCAAGGCCAGCCAGGGCTACGTAGTACATCTAAGACCAGCCTGAACTATATAGTGAGACCTTGTCTCAAAAAAACAAAACAGAGGGTTGGGGATATAGCTCAGAGGCATAAGCACCACCTGCCAAGCACAAGGTCCTGAGTTTGATTCCCAGTACCAAAAAGACAAACAAACAAAAACTAGGATGAATTATATTCTGAAAAGCAAATATTAACTGCATGAATCTTTCCTTGAGTTAATATATATGATAGTTTAGGAACACATCATCTTTACCATTTTTTCAGATTAAAGCATTTAGTTATAATCCAATTGTGAGAAATAATAATCATAAATGCAGATGAGACATTGACTATGTGACAGTATTTTTTTCATGTTATGTAAGATGTGACAGTTCTTTTTTTTGCCAAAAGTTGCTCCAATATTTTAGACTTTGAGTCACTCAGTCCTAGTTACCTAAATCAGGAATAGAGGAATTATTTGATGTAATGCTCTATACCTGTAATTGCCTGATTACCAGCAAGGATTTTAAACAGCCACATGGACATACAATTCATAAAATCTACCCACCTAAAGTACACAATTCTCTGTGTGTTTGTATATATTCATATTCAAAGGCATGTGCAATCATTACCAAATCAATTTTGGAAAGTTTTCATTACTCCAAAAAGAAACTCCTTTCATACTAGTAATCACTTACCATCCTGCCTGATTACCAGGATCTATAAATTTGCCTTTTTTGAGTATCTCATGTAATCATACAGTATATGACTAGATGGTCTTTTGTGGCTGGCTTCTGTCACTTAGCATATCACTTTCAAAGTTCCACGTATAGCCCCATTTCTCTTAGAGACGGAACATCCTAGAAGTGGAATTACTTAATTGTAATTATTTTACCTCCGAGGAACTGCCAAAGTGTTTTCTCAAGTGGTTGTACCACTTTATGATCTCACCAGCAGTTTATGAGGGTTGCAGTTTCTCTATACTCTTGTCAGATCATTTCATTATTTGTTTTATTTTTTTGACAGGGTCTCCCTCTCTATATAAAGTTCAGGCTGGCCTTGAACACACTATGTAGCCCAGGTTGACCTCAAACTTGCTGCAATCCTCCTTCCTCAGCCTCCTGAGTGCTGGGATTACAGTCATGTACCATTCTGCCGGGCCCTGCCAGACCTGTCTTTTAAAATATAGGACAATAAGTGCCATCTCATTCATTGAAGATTTGTCTTGTTCTTATGAGATACGGTCTTACTAGCTCTGACTCATGATCCTCCTGTCTCAGCCCACCAAGTAGCAGGAATTATAGGTATGTACTACCACACCTGGCTTCTCACTGTAGTTTTGCTTTTTGCAGTACTATAGATTGAACTCGGGGCCTTTGCATTGAGCTACATTGTTGGGTTTTTTTTTTTTTTAATTTTGAGACAGGTTTTCACTGTTAATAAATTGCTCAGGCTGTTGCATCCTCCTGCCTCAGCCTCCCAGTGTTGGGACATCACAGATGTACACCACCATGCTCAGTCTCTTAAACAGTCTTTGATTTGCATTTCTCTTATGACTAAACATTATCTATGTCCTTATTAGCCAGTGTATGTTCTTTATATTGGGTTATCTTTATATTGATTTGTATTTTATGTAGCCCACATAGCAGTTCCGTATGACTTAAAAGATACCTATTTTGTGAGTTGTTTTTGCACTTTTTTAATGGCATCCTTTGAACCACATTTTAATTTTGAAGTTTTAACTTATCTAGTTTTGTCTCTTGTGCTTTTGGGAGTTGTATTTTAGATTACTTTGCCCAAGACCAAACCCTAAATTTTTTTCTTGTGTTTTACTTACAGTTTTAGTTTTTATATTTTGGTTTACAATCTATGGTTCTTACATTTTGGCAGATTTGCCTTTGGGAGACTAAACAGAAAAACAGAGGCGAAATCTGGGCCGTCTTTGGTAGTTTACTTTTGTGGGGCTAATTTCCCTTGGGCAGCCCGTGGTAAGGGAAGCCCGTGGACAGGGGCTTGTTGGCCTCCTCTGGCAGCCTCTTCCTCCGGTGCCCCGTGAAACCCTTCTCCTGGCCCTGGGTGCAGCTCAAGCACAGGTCACCAGGATAGGACCAGCTTTGTGTTGTGTCAGATAAGAGATTAAGAAAAAAAAAAAAAAACAAAAACAAAAACGGCCAGCAGGCCAAATCCAATTTTAAAAACACGTCCTGTTTGCCATGAAGGGTTTTATATATATATATATATATATATATATATATATATATATATATATAATCTAAACTAGTTACACGCTGGGTGGCGCGGTGCTTGGCATTTGAGAGGTCCAGTGGTCAATCCCAAGCACCTAAATCAATCAATGATAGTGAGCGGCTCAAGATAAGATTTCTAGCTTCTCTTGAAAAAACAGGAAAGTCTGGCAATATTGGGCTCATAATTCCACAAAACAGAAAGAGGCTGAAACCAAGCAATGACTGGCTCCTTTGTTCAGGGCCCCTGAGGCTGATACTCCTAACCCCTCCCTGTGACATCCCTAGTTTGTTATCACTTCCACCTTGACCATTATTTAGGGGGTTTCCCTGGCCTTCATCTGCTTTCCACTTCTGATCTTTGGTTTTCCTTAGAAACTGAAAGTTTCTACCATGTTGTGTCATAGGGGTTCCTGGCTGAACTCTGTATGTATCCTGTTGTTCTTCCTACTGGGGATGCTAGAAACCTCTTGACATGATTGATACTGTCTAAATGTACATATCTGTGTAAAATTATGAAGCTGTAAGTGCACTGTACTCAATTTTAAAAAAAAGAATGAATGGGCTGCTGTTCTCTGCAGTGTCAGGAACGGTGGCAGCCATTTTATGATCATGAGGTGAAGGACACAAATTAAACAATCTGCTTTGCTGAGATGGCAAACCAGAAAGAAATTATGTCATTGAGGGCATTAAATTAGCTAAACAGATGGACTTACTACTGAGATCAAATTTTTACACACCATTACCAGTATTTAGCCATCATAGTGTAGAATCGTATGAACCCTTCTCTTTGGAAGTTGGGCATAGTGCCACTGTAATCTCAGCACTGTAAGAGACTAAGACAGGAAGATCACTGCAAATTCAAGGCCAGTGTGGGCTACACAGTGAGTCCAAAGCAGGCCTGAACAGCAAGAGCCTGTCTCAAACAAAAAAAAAACAAAAAACAACAAATTGAACAGTTACTAAAAAGGCTTTATTACAAAAGATTAAATCTTGCTGGCCACTGACAAAGAAATGTAGTTCCAACTCACAGAGTTTAAAGTAATTCTTTATTGTTAAACATTTACACTAGAATTAGAAATGTCAGTAGAAAAATAAAATTTAAATACTTTTCTATTGTACAAAGATTTGATCATTTTGACTGTAGCAGTTAGTGAAATAACCTAACACAAAAAAGCTGATTTTGGTCACCACCAGCCTTACAAAGTGCACAAAAAAGAAATGCAAGTTCCTGGCAGGACTTTCTGCGTGTGGACGGCTGAGCGCACCAGGGCTTCACACTCCGGAGGCGGCTCCAGGGACCCGGAATGTAACTCGAAGGAGGGTAGTCAAGGCGGCCACGGAGGAAATTTTAAAACTGAACAGACGTAAGGAGGATTTGCACGAACTATTTCCTCACTGCTTTAAACAGTTCGTGTTTTTTGCTGCAAAAAAACAACAGCACAGAGAGACATCTTTCTCATGTGCTATTCACTGTGCTTTTGTATGAGAAATAAAGCTTTTCACAAAATGCTTTTACTCCCAAATCCTACCAGAGAAGCAAGAAATCGGCTTTTATGGTTGAAGGCTGCCTCCCCTCTCTCCTAGAAGGAAGAGAGGCAGGGAGAGAAAGTGAAAGTGAAAGGAACAAGGGCCAGTGGAAGCAGAGGCAGGAGTGGGCGCTGCCTCTCTTAAAAAAGCTGGCAAAAATCTCAAAAAAAACCATGTAAGATAAAATACTAAACACAAACGCCATTATTCTCCCATCTGACCAACCGGCATCTGAGACAAGAAAGAAACAAGGGGGGGGGGTGTGCAGAAGAGAGAAAAGCAAAGCGGGACACATCCTCCAGTCATCACTGCCACTTTCTCCTTGAAAACATTTCAAGCTACACAGCTCAGCGCAGAGTCTATGCACATTTATTCACACAAGAACGCTTCACAGAGTGGGATGGATGAAACACTCAGTTCAGTAACTCCACGGTACATTTTAAAGAGTTAATAAAACATATCAAACATCAAACAGATGCAAACAAAATGCATACGATTTCTTACCCTCTTTGTTTTTTGTTTTATTTTTTTGAGGCAGGATCTTGCTATGCAGTTTGGGCTGGCCTTGAACTTGCTTTGTAGCCCAGGCTGGTCTCACAATGATCCTCCTGCCTCAGCCTCACCAGTACTGGGATTACAGGTGTGCACCACCACAGCCGGCTTTTTCTTACCTTCCAAAATTCATAAATTTCTGTCTCTGGACTCAAAATAAAAATAACCTTACATTTGCATCATGGATCAATATAGTCAAAAAATTTCAGTGGGAGAGGGGCCCACCAACTACAGGCACCATGTTTGAATTGTGAGATTATATCTAAAATAATGTTTTAGGTGAGGAGAATGCTAATAAAGAGATGATCAAAATCATTCCCATAATAAAGGCTATAATACTACATTTCTTAAATAAAGGACACTGGGCTGCACCTTAACTTTCTACCAGGTCTAATGTCAGTGTCATTATGCTGAGTGGGGAGCTATCAGGAGGAAATGTCCAATTAATTTTGCTGATCTCTTTGTAATTTTTCTCTATAATTTATTTCTCCACAATTTTCTTTGTAACCTTCTCTGGCAAATTGGTTCTGGCTACTTTTAATCAGAAGCCAGAGTGTATATTGTACAAATGGAATAATTCATCTCCATGTAACCTTAAAGGTTAACCTTAATCTCATAAAAAAAAACTTGTCTTTAAAAATATTAATCACCAGAAGCTAATTACTAGAGTTAATTAACAGATAGCAACAACAACATTGATTGTAGTCTACATGAAAAAGCTTAGGTGGCAAAGATCAAATTCCTTCATTTTTCCAATCCTTTCTGCTTTGAAGGTCACAGTTTTCAGGCCTTCCAACACATAAGAAAGTTAGGCAGTAGGATAAAAAGTAAAATAGATAGGAAGTGAGTTTTTAAAAAGCCACTGGCATTTAACTCCCTTTAATGATATAAATTCTCTTGAATAAAAATGTAAAGGGCAGCGTGGGGCTATGGCTGAACATGAAGTGTCAGGCACTTTCTGTGGCTGAGCCTGAAGTCCTGCAGGAGCTGAAGAGCTGCCCCCAGCAAGCGCGCTCCCAAGGCGGCAGTCGGTCCTCCCACTCAGCCGCACCTCGGCAACTTCTCAGGCGCTACCTAAAAAACAGTTACTAAGAAAAACTATTAACAGAATGTTTGAAGTGTCTTATCTGTGCTCAATATTCAGGGAGTATCCTAAGCAATATAGCTTAAAAATTCCACATCAAACTCCTGAATGATGGTATGTATGTTTCTAACCCTAAATAAATAGAATTAAAAATACAGTAAAAGGTGGCATGGGAATTCTTTTATTTTTGTGGTGCTGGGGATTGAGCCAGCCGAGGGCCTCAAGCATGCCAAGCAAGTGTTTACCACTGAGCTACATCCCCAACCTGGCATGGATATTCTTTATAAATAAATCTTAAAATTTAACCATGTGTGATGGTGTGTGCTACTTAAGAGACTGAGGCAGAAGGATCACTTGAGCCAGAATTGGGACCACACTTGCAACATAAGACCCTGTCCCTTAAAAAGAAAAAAAGGGGGAAAAAACCAACTCAGCTAGCTTATTTCGATCAAACGTACACAACAATAAATTCATGTATCTTAAAATCTGTTGAATAATCAGAGGTAAAGACAGTTTTCTGTAAAATGTCCTGTTCTCAGTAGTTACCTGCTTTTTAACAGTGGCCTAATTATATTTCACTTCCTTCTCCTGCTCTATTTCACCAAATCTGTTCTCAAAGCTACACTCAACCAATACCTACCTATTTTTCCTACTTGTTGTACTTCAATGTAGCAAAAGAAGAGTTTGCCAAATTTTAATCAAGATGAGATTAACTAAAGTTTTAGTACAGTATACTTTGCTCACGTGAAATAAACCAATATTTTCTATAGTTTCTGAAATATGAGATATTACATTTTCTCACAAAATATGGCAAATCCCAGTGCAACGGGGCCAGCAGAGGCACTGGCTTGGCGTGGTTAAGGGTACAGGAAACTTCTGAAATGGAAGCTCTGCAGAAAAGAAAGCCACAGAAACTTGTTTTGGTTTGAGAATGACAGGAGTCTGCAAGCTCTTCGACAACTGCAGCTTCAAACTGCAGAAGGGGCTGACTGTCATATTCTTCATCCAGCAGCTTCCCTCGGAGAGCTAAGAAAACACTACATTCTGTAACATCTTCTTTCTGAGGATTCTATAAAACTTAGGTTCCATTTCACAGCATAGCAGTGTATGCTACAAAGTTGCTAAAATCCGCAAGAAGGAGACCAATACTACACAGAAGGTCTGTCCCGTGCCCAGAGTGAGGGCTTCGAAGGGTATCATCTGCTTCCCCGCCGCTCGGTAAACTCCGGCAATTGCAGCACCTGGTTCCAGATTCAAGGGTGTTAGGACGGAAAAAGTCAAGGTTAACAAAATCATGAACACAACACCCTTAAAATTCTACTACATGGAGAACATTCAAGCTTTTTCCCTTTACAAGTGAAATGTTACAGAAATGTTTTGTTCCCCTATTCTTTCTGCTGAGTAGTTTTAAAGTATTCTTTGTATGCTTTGCAGATAACTGAAATGAGCTTTTCTGATTTGATTCCCTGAAATTGAGTCTCCTAATTTACTGAGTAAAATAATCTAGAGGTAATAATATAGATGACAAAGATAATTCGTACATAGCCTGCCCACGAACTCAAAAACATCTCTTTATTCCCGCGCCAGTTAGCTCCATGTCTGGCATCTGAGAGGTGCCTAATACATTCTTAGTAAAAAAAAAAAAAGTCGATTTTCTGAGTCTGAGTAAAAAATGTTCCATGCCAAAGGGAATTCTTGCTTCACCTTCTAGTGTATCAGGGTTCCTTTCAAGAAAAGGAAAGAGTAGCCAGTGTGGTAGGCACTCCTATAATCCCAGTACCTGGGAGGCTGAGGCAAGAGGATTGCTGTGAGTTCAAGCCCAGCCTGGGCTGTGTTACACAGTGAACTCTAGGCCAGCCTGAACTGCATTAAAGCTGTTCATTCAAAGGACCCAAGGTGCCTTTTCTGTTTTCTGTCATTAACTGCACTAGTCACTGTAACTTCCTGGAAATCAAGGTTTGTATCTATCCAAAAATCCACCTGCATTGCTGTAAGTATTCAGCACCAAACCAAGACAGTTCACACATCACTACTTTGAAAAAGATTCACATTTCCAGATGACCATTCCCACCTCACAATGCTCTAAACAAAAATCTCCTTAGTCACTGCTCATTCATTCAGGTATTTACTTTTAGAGCGCTTCTATGTTGCTTTTTTTTTTTTTTGAAACAAGGTCTTAAAAAAAAAATGAAAAAAAAAATTTTAAAAAAAGGGGCTGGGGATTTAGCTCAGCAGCATAAGCGCCTGCCTTGCCAAGCAGGCAGTCGTGAGTTTGATCCCTGGTACCAATAAAAACGAGAAAGACCAAAAAAAAAAAAAAAAAAAAAGAAACAAGGTCTTGCGTTGTAGTTCAGACTGACCTGAAACCCCTTGGCAATTCTTGCTCAGCCTCCCGAATGCTGGGATTACAGGACTGTGCCACCATGCCTGGCTCACTTCCATGTTTTATAAGGTGTGGCCCTATTCTAAAGGTATTCGGAATCTAGCTGGGGACACAAGATAGAAACGGATTTTAGTAATGCAAGGTAATACATGGTGCTTCAATCGAATGTCCACATGGCATGCAGCACAGCAGTGAAGCACGTGCTTAGCACATTCGAGGCCGTGGGTCTGATCCCACAGATCGTAAATAATGCCTATGCATTTTATAAAGTGATATGAGTACATTAACACACTTTAACAGTAAGGAAGAACAGCTGGGCATGGCGTACTCCTAGCTTTCTGCAAGGCTAAGGCAGGAGGACTGCAAGCTTCAGCCCTGCTCTATTAACTTAGAAAGGGAAGAGGAAAAAAGGAAAGGGAGGGGAAAAGAAGAGAAAGGAAGGGAAATGAAGAAACAATGAACAACCCTCGGCTGGCTCCTACTCACAGTGGCTTCTGATGTTTCTAACATCTGAAAACACATGTTTCTTTGGGCCTATCTATAATTTAGCCCCCGTAAAAGAGTGGGTTGGGTAGAAAGAAGTTTAAGGAATCTGAACTACACCCTAAAGTGGGATCTGGATGATGGAAAGAAGGAAACAGCCCAGCAGAAGACAGCAAATGGCAAAGCAACAAGCTCAATTCTAGAGCCTTAAAGACAGAAACAAATGGAGATTCGTGCATCAGTCCCATGCGTCAGGTGTGAGTACTTCATAGGTGCACGCTCACTCGGTCGTTGCTCAGTGGTGGGCAGTGGCAGCGCCATCCTTGTATTATGGCGGGGAAAACTGAGGCAGGTCCTAGGCCCCGTAATTCAGTGTGGACACTGAAGCAGAGGTGTCTAAAACAACAGCAGGTGACACAGGTAGAACAGAGAGAAAAATGGGCACCACAGTGCATGGCTGCAGTCCCAGCACTTGGGAGGCTGAGGCAGGAGCACCGACTGCTGTGAGTTTGAACCCAGCCTGGACTATGTTACAAGTGAGTTCAAGGCCGGCCTGAATTACATAGTAAGACCCTGTCAAAACAAACAAACACAAAACACTGAAAAAAACAAATCAATGAAAGGAGAACACAGAGAAAGTCAGACATGTCTCAGAAACAACTCAAATGGAGTTTGAGCAATGGAGATTTCTGCTTGAAGCTCAAAGTTTAAACTCACAATAAAAAAAACCCCCACATTAGTATGCATATTACATTTCTATGTTTTATGAATTTAATTATGTTTAAATATATACCTAGTATACACACCAAAAAGCAAATTGTGATTTTTAATATATATAAAATTTTTGCTTGCTTATAATTTTTCTACATATAAAGTATACTCACTTACATGTAAGTATGTCTTAAATATAACTTAAACTTGTTATTGTCCCTGTAATTATGTCCTGTGACATAAACCAAAAGCCAAAATACAAAAACAGAAAACGTTAAAAATAATTTAAGAGACCAGAGATACAGTTCAGCGGCACAGTGCCTGCCTGGCAAGCATGAGCTTATTAAGTTCGATCCCTGGTACCAAAAAAGAAAAAAAAAATTTAAATGATCAAGATACGATTTATATATGTACCACTTCCCCAAAACAAATGTTAACTACTATTTATCACAAACATACACTGATTTTTAAAAAGCTAAGGAAATACTAATATCTATATTATTCCAGTTCTACATTAATTTTTTTCTTAATCAGAAAGTCCTCAGGCAGCCGGTGTGGTGGCCACTAAGGAGGCTGAGACAGGAGGACTACAAACTCAAGTTCAATGCCAGCCTGGACTACATAGTGAGATCCTATCTCAAAATACGAAAGTTCTGAGGCCCTGGGGTGGGGGCAGACGGCAATTCCCTGAACACAATCAGGTATTTTTTCTCTTTTTTCTCCTTAGGACTTGAAACCAAGGCCTTGCACACGCTAGGCAACTACCACTGAGTAAGCAGGCATCTCCTGAGCCCTCAAATCAGATGCTTTTCTAAACATGTATTTTATTTCAGGGGGCATTGCTAGGGCTTGCATGCAGAGCCTTTGCACTGAGGTGCATCCTCAGGCTCTTTTTTTTATTTTGAGACCAGGTCTTGATAAATTGCTTAATTGCCTGGGCAGGGCTCAAACTTGTGATCCTTCTGCCTCAGCCTCTCACAGTACTGGGAATAGAAGCATGTGCCTGGCTAAGAATCCTTATTATTAGAATTATTCTTTCATCCTTAAAGTAACTACACCTCAATGATAGAAATAATTAATCAACTATTTTGCAATGCCACAGTTAAGTCTTGGCCAAATTAGAAAGGAGCACTGCTTTCAAAGAAGACAGAGACTTTTCTTTCCCAGTGGCCTGTCTCACAAAGCTTAATATAGACTAAAACCTGGCTCAGGAAGCCAAAGAGATTGGCCAAATAAAAGGGGCTTAGGTGTGAGAAAAAGACTAATACATTTAAAAATAGGACCTGTGGCTTTTATTAATCCCTCTGATGTATTTCTAAAACGAGTCCTGAAATGAACTGAGTAGTCACATCAATGTTTTTGACTGGTATTTAATGTCTAACATACTTGTCAAGATTCCAGCAGTAATTGGTCCCACGATGCCCATCAACAGGATGCTTACAGACATGAACCTACCATATTTGTGATGTCTGAGGGTGAAGAGGGCCAGTAATCCAGCAGGGACGTGAAAGAACAGAGAGGACACCAGTGCCCACAGGAACACGCCATACCACATCTCTGTGGGGGGACAGAAGGACAGGCTGTGGTTATTCTTTAACACAGTGCAATCCTCGAAAAGTGGCCTTCAAGCCCATTTGGTTCATTTTCAGACTGTTTCAGTTACACAGATGGGTTCAACAGTCAAGTGTGCAAACACTGCCAGGTTTAGAGTGGCCAGCAAACTATGCACAAGCACTGCCTATTTTTTTGTTTTGGCCTTGTTTGGGTTTTTTGAGACAAGGTTTTGCTATGTAGCCCACACTGGCCTCGAACTCACAGTGATCCTTCATGCTACCATGCCCAGCTTCACTGCCTGTTTTATATATAAAATGTTGTGGCTGTGGATTAAGACCCATATATACAAAAACTTCTTTGAACCCATCCTTGTTTACTGAGGTTACCACCTGTCAGCTTCCCAACTATAAGAGCAGAGCTGGTTAACAAGGACAAAGACTACATGGCCCACAAGCCCTAAAATACTGGCTTTCTGGCCTAGTTACAGAAAAAGCTGACCAAGCACTGATTATCTACCTTTACTTTCCAAATGAAAGGAAGGTTTGCCAAGATCTATAAAACAAACAAACAAACAAACAGCCAGGCACAGTGACGAACACCTGTAATTCCAGATTGAGAGGCTGAGGCAGGAGGATGGCTATTGAGTTCACAGCCAGCCTCGACTATATAGCAAGTCTTAAAAAGCAGTAGGGGGCTGGGGGTGCAGCTCAGTGGTAGATCACAAACTTAGCACCCCAAGACCCCTGGGCTCAATCCCCAGCCCCACAAAAAAAAGACATAAATAATTTGCTGATTGACAAGGTACTATGCAACTGATAACTATTTTCTTGCCTTTTTGATTATTCAGTCTTTAAATTGGAAAACCTGTACAGTTCTTTCTACAATCATTTTAATGATCCAGTAAACATCAAACCATCACCTCCTGTTAGGATATCAAAGCTCCTTAAGATAGGAAATAAACACCAGAAACTAGAAATGTTTGGCTTAAAGGCAACTTAGAAGAGCTGAGTCCTATAAAGAATATCTATTCACTTTTTTTGTTTGTTTTTTGAGACAGTCTTGCTTTATAAGCCAGGCCAGCCTTGAATCCTCAATCCTGCCTCTATCTCAGAATGCTAGGATTACAGGTATGCACCACCAAACTCAGCTCTACTCATTAAAACGGCTGAAATTCAGGCGTTAATTTTGCTTTTGCTTTTTGATGTTGAGGATTAAATTGTGGGCCTCATGCAAGCATATTAAGAACACGCTCTACTACTAAGCTCAGAGCCACACTCCCAGCCAGTGTTAAAGTATTTGATCACCAACTGCGTATACAAAGCTATGCACGAGCCACCCATTAAAACAATACCACCCCGCCTGCATGGGACTTTACATCTGCCAAGTGGGAGACATGGCATTTTTCTTTTCTTTCCTTCTTTCTTTTTTTTGGTATTGAGGATCGAACTCATGACTGCATGCTTGCAAGGCAGGCGCTTATGCCACTGAGCTAAATCCCTGGCCAACATGGCATTTTTCTCCAGTGAGCCTACGCAAGCGTGCAGGATCCTAAGACAGCTCCTCAGCTATTCACATGAAAGAATGAAGGGGACAGATCAGATTAAGCCCTGTCACCCTGGGCAAGGGGTGGGGAGGGAAGGAGCAGGCAATCTTACAGATCAGCACCCAGCTTAACCCAGCAGACTTCTCTACATGCACTGCTGCCATTTCCAGCAGGGGACATTTTGTGGGGAGGGCTGCCCCACCTGGCAACACCTTTCTTCCCAGTGTGACTCTGAAAATATCTCTATATTTTGCCCAATGTCCCCCAGGAGATGAAATTGCCCTGATTAAAACCCATGGGCTTTACTGAAGCAGAAAGGTTATAAGCACAATGGCAGTTACAGCTATGTGGGGTCACATTAAGGGGGCTTTGCCCACACCAAGGACTTGGATATGAAAGCCCCAGACATACCTTCCAAGCTCCTGAGCAGTGTGGGGTTATGAGGACATCATTTCAAAGGCCCCACCCCGTACTCCCAGTCAGAACACAAACTACTGGAGGAAGCCACCTTTCTAGAGGGTAATTTGGAAGTCAAATGTGTGTGTCCCAGGCTGGTCTCGAACTTACAGCTATCCTTCTGCCTCTGCCTCCTGAGTGCTAGGATTACAAGAGTGTGCTACCATGCCCGGCTTTATAGCATCAGTTATAATACTGCTGAGCTATTTTGATAGTGTTTGGAAAATTCTGTCTAAAAACACATTTAAAGCCGGATGTGGTGGCACATACTTGAAATTTTAGCACCCGGGAGACTGAGAAAGAACTGCTCTGAGTTTGAGGGCAGCCTGAAGTCATGCAATATGGAATATAAAGTGATTAAATATATTCATATCCCAGGCTTAAAAATTAAACATACTATTTATATGGAAATACAACCTGGCATACTGTAGATATAAAACTAATACATACATATACTACTGTTTCTCCTCCACCAAAGAATAAAAGCACCTTTCCAGTCAGTAGGTACTGCTGCTCCCTAGTAAAAGTGCACCTGTTACAGTGCTGACGCCCAGGAATCCCTCCCACCCAGGCAGCCTGGCATCTCTGGCTAAGGACCCCTGTATCACCCACAGCCAGCTCGCCCCCAAACCTCAGTAGGCATCATGCAATTCCCTTCCAAGGCAGAAACATCATCTCCTTCCTGTAATTCTTGCCAGCCATTCCCCAGATCACTGAGACCCTGACCACCCTAACAACCCTAACACCTGCTCTGTAAAACAGTTCTGCGAAGCACCAGAAACACACCTGCCCAGCAGGATGGTGTGAACCTGTCTCCAAGAATTAAGGACAATCACCACCTAGCTGCTGTCCGACACTAAGGCAGGACCAAAAAAAAAGAGAAACAAAGAAAACGTAACAAAAAACACTGTACATTTAAAACACTGCAGTTTCTATGACCCAGCCAAAGTCACCGGAAGTGACTGGTACCAGCATTCCCTTGGTTGAAGTCAACCTCTTTTCTATCCAGACCCATCACACTCAGAATTCCTCAGGGATACTCAAAGGCCACAGATTGGCTTGAGAAAGTAAAGAGCAGGAACCTTAACTGAGAAACAGGTTGAAACAATTCAAATTATTTATCTGAAGAGAGAAAAAAACTGAACTCATACCTATAATATGCTACTACATTTCTGGGGTGTTTCCACTGCCTCAAGAGAAGCATAAATGTTCCCTGTTCCAGGAAATACTGTGCCTGTCCTTGAGGGCCTGTCCTTTGTTTCTTTGTGTACTTTTTAATTTCTGCCTATAAAAACCATACCTGTGCTTCTTACTGACTAATCCTGAAAATTGTTTTTCCATGCAAACATGCTACAGTTAGGGTGGGTTAGCTTGTCTCAGCTTTGGGAAACCCCTAGGACTCTGCCCCATGACAAGGCCACGGAGATGAGCTACAAAACTGAGCCTGGGGCCCTGGGACAGGGCTTTGTGCAGGAACTCAGAGCACCACTGGAGAATGCTTTCCTTTTGGCTGCCCCAGATAGCGAGGCTTCATTAATGGGCTGGTAACTTCCAGAAAAGCAGGGCAGGACACGTGAGCCACCCAACTGCTGTGGGTGACGTGTATGGTTCAAAATTCATGCTAAATCCGACAGCCTGCAGCCTTGTAAGAGCAAGAGATCTGAACCTCTTGATACCTTTCTCCACCCTGTGAAAACACAGCACGCAGGCAGCCATTGGAAAGCAAAGTAAGGAGCCCTCACCAGAAGCAGGGCAGGCTGGTTCCCAGATCTCGGATTTCCAGCCTCCAGATCTGAGAAAATAAAGGTCTACTTTGTGGTACTTTGTTATAGCCAACTGAACTAAGGTGACAGCGCTCAGCCTCCAGATCTGAGAAAATAAAGGTCTACTTTGTGGTACTTTTTGTTATAGCCAACTGAACTAAGGTGACAGCGCTCACCAGCTCCCCCTTCCCTGGAAACATAGTATCGACCAGGAAGGTTACTAACCCACATCTTAACCTGCCTAAACGCTTAAAAGCCAGTTTATAAACAGGATCTGCCGCAGCAGGTTGGCACTGAGAGTTTCAGAGAAGAGAAGCACACTGTTGTTGCCCCCTATGACCCTGAGCCACATCCATTAGCTACTGCTGTGCCTCTGTAGTTTATATAGCACTACTTAAGCTGCTTCAAGTAGGACAGCAAGGCTTTATTACATTAGATGAGCTGTGCAGTTTATAAAAACACTTCTCACACAGTTAAGATTATTACAGGATACTAATAGCAAAGACAAACTCAGATGTATAAATGCTTTTTTAGAAACTAAGTGATTTTCCTTTAATCTACTGCACGTTAACCTGCCATCTATTTAATGGCTATTTATCGATCGTCACATAGTGCTTTTCATTTCCCCGGCTCAACACAGAGCCCAAACTATTTGTCCGAATAGCTGACAGCACTTCTTTGTTCTACTGCTTTCAAATCAAGTGCATTATCTTTAGCTTTGTTCACCTTGGCAGCTACATCGGTCCATTTTGCTGCTCTGGCAGGAAGTTTTTGGCCCACAGTCCTGGAGGTAGAACGTTCGTATTGAGGCCACCTCTAGTGAGGGAGGGTGATAAGAGGTACTGAGGGACCCAAGCACTTGTTTCAAAAAACCCACTCGCACAGAAACAACAAAGGTACTGATACATTCATGAGGACTCAGCCCACGTGACCTGATCATGCCTTGAAGGTGAAAGGCACATCATGTCCCTGTGACCAAATGTACATCACACAACTGATCAGTAATAGGATTATAATGAGAAATGAGAGTGAACATCATGGTACAAGGGGCGCCCAAAGCTATCCCCACCTGTGAACTGCTGCTGCGCATGGCAAAAGGGACCTTGCAGATGTGAGTATATTAAGGAGTGATCCCAGGTTTTCCGGCTGGACTTAATGTAATGCCAAGGTCCCCTGTGTAGAGAGGCAGAAGTCAGGGTCAGACACGAGGACACTAAGCTGCTGGCTTTGAAACAGAGGAAGAGCCACAAGCCACGGAATGCAGGCAGCCTCTGGAAGCAGGATAGGCAAGCACACTGCCTCTTCCTAGCGATTCCAGAAGGAACTCAATCCTTGACACCTTGGTTTTAGCTCAGAGAGACCATTTACAATTGTGACCTCCTAAACTGTAAAGTAACAAAAGCTGTGTTATTTTAAACTGTTAAATTTGTAGCCTTTTTTACCATCTTCCCTTGGGAACCGGGGATCAAACCTGGTTTTCACATTGAGCTACATCCCCAGTCCATCTTTTTTGTAATTTTATTTTTGAGATGAGGCTTCACTAAGTCATTAAATTGCCCAGCTGATGTGAACTTGAGATCCTCCTGCCTTATCCTCCCACAGTGCTGGGAATACAAGTGTACACCCTCATGCCTTGCTAATTAGTGGTAATACAGGAAAAATAGCAAACTAATGCAAACACTGAGAATTTATTCATTCATTAGTCAAACATTTACTGAGCACATTCTACATGCCAGGCACATCAGTGAAAACAAAACGAAACAGAAAGACCCAAAACCTCTAAGAGTTAGCATCTTAGTCTTTCAAACTGTTTTCAGAGCAGGGTGTGATGTCAAATGCCTATAATCCCAACTACTCAGGAGGCTGAGGCAGGAGGACAGTCCCAGGACTTGGTCTCAGGATTACTAACCTGTTGGTGCCTCTCTTGATGCCACAGGTGGCCTGCCTCCCCTCATAAGTCTCTTGGTCCGAGCTTTGACACATCCTGTCGGTGTGATCTGGCCTCCATCTACTCTCTACACAGTCAGGCAGGCAGTCAGTGCTACTGGGTATAGAGTTTCTTGTTGGGGTGATGAAAATATTATCAAATTGACTCTGGTGATACCTGTACAACTCTGAAATATACTCACAACCCCTGGGTTGTAAGCTACAAAGTTAAGTCGGATCATCCTTTGTTAAAACTAATCAAAACTGCCCCGCTAGGCTCTGACCTCACCTCTTCCTTTCTCCCTTGCCCACATATCCACCAAGCACGGTGGATATTTCTCTTTTCTCAGTTTTGAGTTAAGGTCTCACTGTGTAGTTCAGGCTGCTCTTGAACTATGTAGCCCAGGCTGGTTTTGAATTTGTGGTGATCCTCCTGCCCCAGCCTCCTGAGTGCTGGGATTATACATATGTGCCACTACACCTGGCACATCAGATGTTTCTTCAAACAAACTCCTCTTTCAGAGCCTCTGAACTTTGAGACAGTCTCACTAAATTATTCGGGCTGGTCTTGAATTTGCGATCCTCCTGCCTCAACTTCCCCAACGGCTAGGATTACTGTTGCATGCTACCACACCCAGCTGATCTTTCTTTTTTGGCTGATCTATTTTTGATTCTAGTAACAGCACAACCAGGACATTACTGGGCTTTGTTTGATTTGTCACAAAATACACTTGACAATGCTTAGTAAAATTTGTATCTTCAGAAATGAATGTTATTCCTAATTCCAAGATCTTCTTTCCTGGTGTTGAGATTTGCTAAAAATGACAAAGAAATACAAACAATTTGGAATAAAGAGGGTTAAACAAAAATCTAGATTTCTAAGTTGCAGATGCAGGGCTTTATTTTTTATTTTTTCCAGTACTGGTGATTGAACTCATGACCTTGCACTTGCCAGGCAGGCATCTATGCCACTGAGCTAAATCCCCAGCCCTAAATGCAGGGTTTAAAAAAAAAAAATCAATCCAAAGCTTCCTGGCAGATAAACCACAGAATGTTTCAGAGCAATGATTTTGTGATAATGAGTTGGCATAAACTGCCAGTAACCTTTTTCCTGTTGGTCCAAAATAGAAACAATGCCAGATTCAGGACACTGAATGAAACTCTTTTTATTAGCAGGCTTGGTGGCTCAAACCAGGTCAAACTTCAGCCACCTATTGTATCCAGCATTCCAGCTAAAGATGGGAGGGTATGTGTTCACCACCACATCCCAACTGACTGAGGGTAAAGGTCAGGCTTCGTCAAATGCATACTTGCTGAATAGTGACCCCTGTTAACCTTAAATTATACATCCACAGAAGTAACGGCAAGCTCAAGTACACCTTGTAGTTTAATATTTTTAGAATTTCTAAAAGCAAAGTAATTCCCACAGGAAGAGCTTCTTTATTGTGACTTATTAAAACTATCAGCCCAGACCCACTTATCTTAATCTTTTCTTTAAAAGGAGCTAACGATTAGGTTAAAAAGAATATTCAATTCTAAAGTATCACCTCACATGACTTTTAATTACGAAGGGATGACGGTATCCTTCAATGGACAGATCTGACAGATACTATCTTCATCACAGGACCACAGCTAATATTATCAAGAAAGGTTCAGACTGACATTAACTATCTACTGATGTGATTCACAGTCAAGTGGAAAATATCAACTACCTAGGGCACATTCTCACCAAAAATGTTTAATTCATCAAATCATGGAGAAGTTGATAAATCTAGGTAGAACAGTTTACAATTCAATTGGCTTACATTCTTAAAAAAAAAAATCTCAATCTCAATAAATTGAAACAAAAATTGAAATCTGTTCTACATTAAATGAGACTAAAGAGACATAACTAAATGCCATGTATGATCCTTTTTGTTTTTTAGACAGGGTCTTGTCATGTAGCCCAGGCTGGCCTCAAACTCAGTTGTCCTCCTGTCTCAGCCTTGAGTGCTGGGAGCACTGGTGTGTACCGTCATGCCCAGCTCATGGTCAGTGATCCCTGATTAGATCCTGAAATAAACGTGCATGCATTTACGTAGGTAGTGGTATTGGAGACTGAGCTCAGGCCCTCTACACTGAGCCATACCTCCCAGCTTTTTTTATCCTTTGGACCAGGGTCTCTCCACATTGGCCAGGCTGGGGATCCTCCTCCCTTACCAGAGTGCTGGTATTGCAGGCATGACCACTGCAACCTAGTTAGATCCTTGAATTAAAAAAAAAAAAAAAAAGTGGGGGGAGGACACTACATGGCCAATTGGGAGAAAGATCTGTATGTTAGAAAAATTACTCTATCAATGTAAAATATATTAGGATTATGATTTTGTGAGTATAATAGAAAACAGCTGTTTTTGAAGACATATGCTCAAGTAGTAGGAATGAACTGCCCTGACTTCTGCAACTTCCTCTGAAAGTTCTTTGCAGAAAGTTAAAATGTAACGTAAATGCATTGCCATGCATGCACGGGTGTGTGTGTGTGTGTGTGTGTGTGGACAGAAAAAAATACGTTAAGGTCAATGGCAGACCAAATATATGATGATGAGCCCATAAGATAAAATACCCTAGGTGTGTGATAGGCCACAGCATTTGTGTTAAGTACATTATAATGTTCCCCCAAGGAAACCACCTAATGAGTCCAGGTTGTTAAGCAATGATTGCCTAAACAAAGCATCTGGATATTTACTGTAGTTCTTTTCTTTTTTTTTTTTTTGCAAAGTTTGAAAATTTTCCAAATAAAGAATTAGTGGAGGGGCTGGGGATTTAGCTCAGCGGCATAAGCCCCTGCCTTGGAAGCAGGCAGTCGTGAGTTCGATGCCTGGTACCAATAAAAAAAAAACGAAAAAGACAAAAAAAAAAAAAAAAAAAAAAGAGTTAGTGGAAAAAATACAGAGAATGTTTCACTTTTCAGTCATGGTCACCAGAAAGCTGAATACTGAACTTTTATCATTGTCATTGTGATCCTAATACTTTTTGAAACTTGAGCTGCCAGGTTGCCATTTCAGACATGATTACAAGCTAATATTTCATTTGCCCTAACACAGTTATTGCCTGATCAGCTACCTGATAAACTTGTGCTAGAAGATTCCTAGGCAGGTGATGCACAGCAAGTCCCAAGTGTCTACTGAAAGGCGCCTGGCAGTCACTACCCAGTGGATAGAAAATCACGTAGCAAAGATTGCAGTCAGCAACCCCATTTGCCTTCTCTAGGCATTCTCTCAAGGCCCACTTCTCTCACTAAATCAAGGTATCAGGGCCCTAACCTCCCCCTTCAATCGCCATTAGTCCATATTTTGGTCTGTAAAGGTCTCACACAAATACCTGTGCCCTCCCTTCAAAGCCTTTATTAATCTTCCCACAAGAGTTGATCTCTCCCCAACGTTTTAAGTATGGATAGTTTTACTTTGTTGCTTTGAAAAACCAGTCTACCGGGCCCATCAGCAGTTGGAAGTGGGGGAAACGGGAACTAAGGAGAAGCTGTGTCCAAGGTCCTGTGGTGGGTGATCCCACAACAGGTCTCAGAGAGCAACTGCTAGAAAGACGAGCGGCAGGGGGCGGGTCTGGCTGGGGTACCGGCGATAAGCAGACTGGGTTACCAGCATGGAGGGTCGGGACACAAACTAGAAACAAAGGAGATGTCAATTTTCATCGCTGTTCGGCCAGGTAGGGATGACCCCAGCCGAGGACAGGCACCGTCCTGCGCCCCAAACAAACCTAATAGTACTCTGAACCCGACCGGTTGGGCAATTCCAAAGGGCGACACCAGCCCCTTTAGCTACCCAGTCCAACCGTGGCTGCTCTCTCCGATCACAGCCCTCCCCCACCACAGCAGGATCGAGCCGGCCAGCTCCCGGGGTTCTGCAAAGAAATGACCAGAAAAGGCGTTCTGGCCAAGAAGCCGGAACTGACCAGCAAGAGGGGCGCGGTTTCCCAAACCGCCAGCAAGGGGCAAAACGCTCAGTGCGCAGGCGCGGGGCGGGACAGGGCCGGTACCTGGGAAGGAGCAGAGAGAAGTAGAGTTGGGGCACAGGGTCCCGTTGCCCACTCGTGGCACAAGCTTCAGGCTGAGGATCTGCTGCAGGAGTCCGGCCGACCCCTCGCTGCCTCCGCTCCCCTCGCGCTCCATTCCGTCGCCATTCACCACAGAAAGATGAAGCGAGCGCGCCCGAAGTGCTACACAACCTGCTCCCCACACCTACGCCGCCTCAGCGTCACGTTCGTCCGGGGCCCTTCTTCCTCCTACCCCAACGGAGCTGCCAACGGATAGTCTCATCTTCCAATCACAGGGCGCCGTACACGCATGGGGCGGGGATAGAGTTATTCCCGCCTCTGACGTTGCGTACGACTCGTAAAGGCCCAGGCCCCGCCTCCCTACTGGCTACGCCCCCTACTGGAGGAGAGTGTACTGCGGCTTTGGGCGTGCTCAGCTTTTTCTCATTAACCCCTCGCATAAGAAAGTAGGGCAATTGCGTGGGCCGCATATGAGCCCAGATACAGATTTAAAATGAATGTGGAGAAGCACCGATGGGACAAGTTTGTGGCGTTGTTTCGCCTAGGATTGGAGCCCAATGCTGATAAAGGAAACAGGAAAGTTCTGTGTTTAAAGCTGACCATGGTGGAAAGACTCCAGTGTCCAGTGTGGGATGCAGAAATGAGGCTGTGTGCATTTATGCTGTCCTTGGGCCTACTTCGTCTTATTTATTTATTTTATTTATTAATGACTATTATTCTTTTATTTATTTTCACTTGGGCCGGGGCCAAGAGAGTGCTCATTCATCATCTCTGGGGCTACTTCACTATAAAGAAAATGAAAATTCAAGAGGTTTCAGTTCAATACTGAAAAACTGGATCATATTTGTTTGTTTGTTTTTTGTCTTTTTCTTTTTTATCGGTACCAGGGATAGAACTCAGGACTGCACACTTGCAAGGCAGGCGCTTATGCCGCTGAGCTAAATTCCCAGCCCCGATCATGTATTTTTATATCTTCTTCGTTCAGAGATGCTGTTAGTATGAAAGGCATAGAGACAAAGAATAAGCGAATAATAGGCAAGTTCTCTAAAGAGAAGTTACCAAGGATAATAGCTTTCAACAAAGTCCAGGAGATAAAGTGTCTGATGGTGGATAATAATAAATCTTACTGGTTACTTTATGTGTTACCAAGAGAAAGTGTAGCTATATATTATCTAATTAACCCAAACAATTCAATACAGTTATTTATAGGTTTATTTTATGGGTAAAACTGATATTAATATAAGAGAAGCTATACCAGGCATGATGATACATGCCTGTAACCCTAGCTGCTTGGGAGGCTGAGGGAGGAGAATTACAAGTTCGAGGATACTTAGCAAGATCTTGCCCCCCCCCCAAAATGAGAACACTGGATATATGACAGAGTTGTAAAACTCATACCTAGTGGAAGTTACATACTCAGTTCGATCCTCAATATTGATATTTTTTAAAAAGAAATCAAAGATAACAAATGGGGATGATCAAACTAATTAATGGGCATTTCAGAAAAAAGCATTAGGCAGAAATTTCTAAACTGACTGGTCATGCTGGCACATGCCTGTGTTCCCAACATGCTGGGCAGCTGGGGCAGGAGGGTCACAAAGTCAGGCTAAACCTAGCAGTTTACAGGCTTAGCATGACCTAGTCCCAGATTTTTTTTTTTTTAAGTGGGGCCGGGTATGAAAACTCTGGGTTCAATCCCCACTACCAGGAAATTTTTTTTCTAAAAATATAAGTGACACAGAGCTGAACAGAAACAAAAGCACTCCTCAAGTGTCTCTAAGAGAATCAGTGAAGGGGAAAACAATAATTAACACATCCTTGTAAAATTTCAAGATGGTGTGTCGTACTGGGGACCCAGGGCTTCTGTCTGAGCTTCATCCTCAGCTATTTTTTATTTCGTATTTTGAGTCAAGGTTTCAGTAAATTATAGGCACTTGAGTTCTGTGACAGCCTTCCAGAATGCTGGGATTGCAGGTTTGCACCACTCTACCAGCCAAAACAAAGAATTTCTTGATACCTAAATGACATCTTTTTAAACTAGGTGTGGTTTTGTTTTCTGAGATGGGATCTCACAAAAACTGTCTTACCCAAGCTAGCTGAGAAATGCTGGGCTCAAGTGATCCTCCTGCTTCTCCTCTTGCAGTGTCCCTCTGCACCTGTCCCTTCAGCTCCCCAGTAACGGAGACTACAGGTGCAACATTGTGCCCAGCTTAGATATGCCTTTATAAAATATAAAGGAGATTCAGCTACAGCTTCCCTTTGCTCCCTCTTCCTTCCTGTTCCTGTTCTCAGATCTGCGTGTCATTTTTATGACAACTTATACAAATGTGTTACGCACATGCATGTGTATATATATATATATATTCATAAAGATTTTTAAAATTTGCATACTATTCATCAGTTTTACAATGTGCATTTTTATACTCATAAGGTGGTAGATTTATCCATGTTGCTATGGGATCCAGCTCTTCACTTGAATCACTGGCATGTCCTCTCTTTTGTGGGAATAAACCAGTACTTATTTCTCTCTCTTTTGGCTGTTATAACAAATAGATTAGTAGTAGTAGCAGTAGCAGGAGTAGCAGTAGTATTTTCTCCTAGATGGACCTTGTCCAAGTCCTTTCTTTTGTGGGCAAGGAAAGTAGGTGCTGGACCTATAGCAGGTGAGGACCTGGAGGTGCAGTTAGTGACTGGGGCTCCATGCATCAGTATAAAGACCAAGCATGCAACTAGGACTGAGAATCCACTTGGTGATCCAGCCCGAGTGCCACAGACACATGTGATACACCTGTACTTCTTATTTGTCCATTGCTTCCCTGATACTGGCTTTTATGGTGTTATTCAAAGTCCTGTTTTACTAATAATTAAGAAACCCAACCTTTACGTGATCAGTAGATGCTGAAATGCTGAGGTGCTGCAGAAATGGTGAATTCTGCGCAGGCCTTGTGCTGTGAGTTGGTGCCATGCCACACTTCATCAGCCTAGTGTCCAGGATGGAGGACACAGGATGGGAGTCACGGGTGTGAATTCCACAAGCCACTCCCACCTGTCTAATAGATGTACACTGATCTGCTTACTCAGCATTGTTCTGCTCCCACTGAGCAGCTGAGGACACTGTGGAGTCCCTGGTCCAAGGCCAAACAGCCAGGAGGGGCACTGAGAGGTCGAGCCCATGTCGTCTGAAAGCCCAGCTGTTTTCCTCTAAGGCAGGACAGCCCGGGTGGGGACAGCCATGTCCCTCTGCACCTGTGGAAAAGGACTGGGGTCAGCAGGCTGCAGGTGAGGGAGCCTTGAGCTCAGAGTTTCAAAGAAGCTAGGGGACCTTGCAGAGGCGGAGTTGGCTGTGGAGTGGGGATCCTGAGCCAGGCTGTGTGGGCTGAGGTGGGAACCAGTAGCTCTGCAATGCTGGGGGTCAGGCCCAGACTGGCTTGAGGCCACAGCCCTCCCTCACCCTGCTCTCAGGCTTCAGGGTCCCTGCCATCCAGCCTGTGCTGAGTGACCTGGCCAGGGTCATTGGTGGCAAGGGTACTGTTCATGGTTCCTGGCCTGGCAGGTGTCCCTGCAGGTGAGATAGGCTTCTGGGGTGGGGGAATCCAGGCTGTTGGGCAGGCTGGAGTGTTGTCTAGGCAGCAGCTGGGACCTCCCCCTCCTTCCTTCCCAGGAGGAAACCGGCTTCCACTTCTGCAGGGGCTCCCTCATCTGGGAGTGCTGGGTGGTCACCACCCCCCACTGTGAGGTCAGGTGAGCAAGGTTGGGCTGTGCTCCAAGCTTCAGGGTAGGGGTGAGGGTTGGAGAGGGTGAGCTCATCTGTCCCCAGCCTCTCCCATCTCTGTTCCTAAAAAAACAGACATGGTGGTGGGTGGGATGTTTGACCAGCGATCTGATGAGGAAAGCATCTAAGTCCTGAGGATCACAGAGGTACCAGGCTTGAGGACAGGAGCTTGAGGACAGAAACTTGGCCCCTGTAGATAGATATGGGGATGGGCTACTCCTGAGTCCTCATCAGGGTTGTGGTTGTCACCCTGAGTTTTTCAAGAACCCCAAGTTCAGTCTGCAAGGACATCACCCTGCTGAAGTTGGCCGCGCCTGCCCAGCTCTCCAAGACCGTGTCTGCCTCGTGCTTTCCCAGTGCCAGTAACAACTTCTCTGCTGGGTCCTGTGTGTCACCATTGGCTGAGGCAAAACCAAGTACACTGGTGAGTGTGACATGGCCTTTCCACAGTGGGAGCTGTCCCTGGGCTGAGGCCTACCTGGGAAGCAGGAATCCCCAGGTGTGACCCAAATCACTTTTTAAAACAATTAAAAATCTATAAAACGTACAATTATTGTGCGCCAATTAAGAACAAGGAAAAATTTAAAAATTGACTACTGACATAAACCCAAGTCTAAGAGAGACAGACAGCTCCTGAGGAGAGCTGAAGACAGGAGCTGGGGGGCCTTGTGAGCTGCCCAAGTGGTGTCTCCAGGAGACACATCTCCCCAGCTTGGGCAGGGAAGACAGATGTGGGCTGGGTGGGAAGAGACATGCCTGGGCCCACCCTTGTGTCCTTGCAGCCAGCAAGACCCTGGACAAAGGTGCAGCAGTGGTCCTGCCTCTCGTGTCCACTGCTGACTGCAAGTCCCCAGGTGTGACCCAAATAGCCTTTTTTTCTCAATTAGATATTGAGTGCAGTGTGGTGGTCCATACCTGTAATGCCAGCATGTAGGAGGCTGAGGCAGGAGGATCACAAATTCAAGGCCATCCTGGACAACTTATTTAGTGAGACCTTGTTTCAAAATAAAGAATAAAAAAATTTCCTTGTACCTCAGTATGAAGACCCTGCATTCAGGGCTGGGGCTTTAGCTCAGTGGCATAAGCGCCTGCCTGGCAAGCACAAGGTTGCAAGTCTGATCTCTAGTACCACAAAAAAAATGAAAATAAAAAATAAAAAAAGACCCTGGATTCAGATTCCAGTACTATGAAAAAAAATTTAAAAAGCAAAAAACAAAGAATACAATAACCATTAGCCTACTAAAATTTCTGTTAAGTTTAGTTGATGTTATTTTAAATATTAACAGTAACAGTCCTCCTCGCTCTCTACCCCTAACTTTCATTCTTAGTCCAGAGTAGGAGAGGAAGAAAGACTTTAACGGTCTTTTCATCATGCTAGCTGAAATAGCAGAGATCTTTTGAGATTTGCAGATATTTTCCAGTGGATCCGGTCAGGCTTCTGGTCAGCATTTCAGATTCTGTAGGACTTTTTGAGGCATGTCATGGAGTGGTGGGTGCCAATTACCTTTATCCATAATTATTCTATATCCCAGAAATGCACTGGTAATAATTGTGTTGCTCACTTCCTCTCCTCCTCAAGAAAAGGAGAGAAAGAGCAAAGAAAAGGCTCTGGACTCAGGGGTAGAGCATTTGCCTAGTATGCCCAAGGCCATGGGGTCAATCATCAGTGCCACAAAAAATTAAAAACAGGGAGAACATATTGACCATCCACAAAGAAATGAAAATCAGATGTTTTTCTAGTAAGTGAAGGAGGCTGAGAGACAATGCACCTGCGGGGGACTGACACCTGGTGGGTAACTTGAATCAGCATGGTGCTGGGTGTGGAGGACCCACCTGAAGGTTGCTGCCAACGGCCATAGGGAGAGGACGATGGTGAGCTGTTGGTTCTCCTGGAGAAGCTTGTCATGCTGGCTCTTCTGATATGAACTCAGCTGTTATCACCAGAGGAGCTCGTGTCCTTGCTGTCACTGAGGATGGCTATATTTCTTTTCAGGGAAGCTCTGGTCCTTACCTTGAGCATCACTTCCTGGCTCCAGTGCAGATCCCTCAGCCTGCTGGCACAGATCCTTCATCCCGCTGGCGCAGACTTTCTAGCTTCCGTCACTGACCTGGGACTGTCCCAGTGCAGATCCCTGAAATAGACTTGCATGAGTCATTGTGCTGGGCTCTAGATTTCCAGCCGGACTCATGGAAGACATTGCCATGGGCTCTGGGTCTTCAGCTGGACTTGTGCAGGACATCGCCGTGGGATCCAGGCCCTCAGCTGGATTCTTTGTGTTTCGAGGGTGTGGATAGATCCTTTGCACTCTTTTGTTTTTGACTCTGGGTGAGTACTATAAACTAATCTTATAAAGTGTGTGTCCTATATGAAATTGTTTCCCTTATGATCCCTGACTATAACAGTACCAAATACTTTCTCACTTGAAAAGATAATTTTTTTTGAAAGCCTAATTTATTTTTAATTGAATTGAGATCCTGTCTCAAAACAACAAAGAAAGATTCTAGGGTTTATTTTTACTTTGTTTTTTGAAACAGGGTCTCACTATGTAGCCCTCATGATCTTCCTGCGTCAGCCTACTAAGAGGTAGGATTACAAATATGCACCATTATCCTCAACTAACTTTTTTCAGTAGTGGAGATTGAACCCAGAGCCTCACACATGCTGGGCAAGTGCTCTATCACTGAGCTGCATCCCCAACCCATAATAGATTCTTAAAAGCAGGCTCTAGGAAGAAACTCTAATGAGAATCTTGCTAATGTTCTTGAATTAAAATGAAAGTATTGTACATGCACGATGCTTGGTTTTTTTGGAGCAGGGTCTCACTAAATTGTTCAGGCTGTTCTTGAACTCATGGCAATCCTCTTGCCTCAGCCTCCTGAGTGCTGGTATTACAGGCATGCACCACCATGCCTAGCTGCCCTAGAATATTTCTAATGCCAGTTCCCCAACAGCACAACTCACATTTTACATCAAGCAAGAAACTTACCTACCATAAAAAAGTATAAACAAAAGTCATGATATATTTACCAAGTCTGACTTTTCAGACATCATCCAGATTAGCAGAGTCCATTAGAAGTGGAAGAATCTCATTGTTTTGGGGTTTTAACAATAAGTTGTGAGTCAGGCATGATGGTTCATGCCTGTAATCCCAGCATGAGGGAGGCCGAGGCAGGAGGATTGTGAGTTCAAGGTCAGGGTGGGAAATTTAGGGAAAACCTGTGTCTAAAAAGGAAACAAAATCATCCGAAACTACAAGTAAGTGTACATCAGATTAGGATTCATTGTTTTGAATTTAGAATTCAATCTCCAGCCAAACTATGAACTGAGAGGTTGAAAGAAAGAGTTGTAACAAAAAGAAAGAAAGAAAGAAAGAGCTGTATTTATGTGCACTTCCTAGAGAGGCTTGGGCTGTACTGCAGCAAAAGTAAGGAACAGTGAGAAGAGAAGAATGTGTGAACAAGGAATGGGGGCTTGGTCAGGCCTGTCACCCTGGCTTCCGTGCTGTCGCCCTAATAGCTACCTGTCCAGATAAACAGAGTGTCTTCAGAACAAGAAAAACTGCTTCCAAGCTACCCATGATATGGTTACAAAGTTCGAAGCTTTTTTTTTTTTTTTTTTTTTTTTTGTCTTTTTCATTTTTATCGGTACCGGGGATCGAACTCACGACCGCCTGCTTGCAAGGCAGGTGCTTATGCCGCTGAGCTAAACCCCCAGCCCCAAAGTTTGAAGCTTTAATGACAGGGTGAAGAAGATGTCAGTTTCTGTAAGTGGGAAAAAATGAAAGGCCACACAAACTCCTAGGAAAACACAAAGCTGCCTTCATGATGGTGCCTGCCTGTAATCTCAATACTTGGGATGCTGAGGCAGGAGGACTGCTGCAAGTTCAAGGCCCGTGTGGGCAGCATAATAAATTCAAGGAACTACTGAATGAGAATCTGTTCAAAAACACCAAAAACAGAACAAAAATAACAACAAAACACCACCAAAGCAAACCACAAAGCCGTAAGAAAATTACACAAGTATAAAGCAAACAAAAACTAGGTTTAGGTTTATTAAAAACTTAACTTCCATCTCATTTATTTGATTTATATAATAAGATGCAGAACTATAAAATTTTTAGAAAGTATTGTAGGATATATTATCAGGATAGTGAAAGAGTTCTTTAATTAGATACAAACACAGCATGAAATAAAAGATTGCTTTTTTTTTTTTTTTTTTTTTTTTGTCTTTTTGAGACAGATTCTCATTATGCAGTTTAGGCTGGTCTTCAGCTCACTTTGTAGCCCAGGCTGGTTTCGAACTCAAAATGATCCTCCTGCCTGAGCCTCCTGAATGCTGGATTACAGGCGTGAGCCACCATGCCTAGTTAAACTTGCTAGATTTAATATTCTTTTTTTTTTTTTTTTCTTTTTGAGACAGGGTCTTGCTATGCAGCAGTTCAGGCTGGCCTTGAGCTCACTTTGTAGCCCAGACTGGTCTTGAACTCGCAACAATCCTCGTGCTTCAGCCTCCCGAGTGCTGGGATTACAGGCATGAGCCACCACGCCCGGCTAAATTTAACATTCTTAAATTAAGAATTTGTGTTCAGAGTCACCAGAGCTGGGTTTGGTGGCACATGCTTGTAATCCCAGCTACTTGAGAGATTGAGACAGGAGGATCACAAATTGAAGACCAGCCTCAGCAATTTAATGAGGTCCAGACTCAATAAAAGTTTTAAGAGATCTGGGGAATGTGGTTTAGTGGTAGTGCTCTTGCTTGGCATATGGGAGGCACTGGATTCAATCCTCCACACTGAAAAAAAATATATATATATATATCACTCCTAAAAATTAATAGGACAATTATAGAAAGACAAAAGTATTGCATAGGTACTTAATCAAAGAGAAAATACAGGGGGCTGGGGGTTTAGCTCAGCAGCATAAGCACCTGCCTTGCAAGCAGGCAGTCGTGAGTTCGATCCCCGGTACTGATAAAAATGAAAAAGACCAAAAAAAAAAAAAAAAGAGAGAGAGGAAATACAAACAGCCTACAAAAATCAGAAAAGATGCCACAAAAATGAAAGCACAATAGGACATCATCTTTCAACCACCAACTAGCCAAAAATTATTTGTGTTTTTTAATAAAAGGATTTTATTTAAAGAGAAAAAAAAACAAAACAGAAAAAAGGGTAGAAGTAATACAGAATTTCAAAAAGAAATAGTAAGAAATCACTAGTTGATAGAATATTTGTGTTTTTTGAGACAAGAACTCACTATATAGTTCAGACTGGCTCTAACTTTCCATCCTCCTGCCTCAGCCTCCTGAGTGCTGGGATCACAGGTTTGTGCCACCACATCTGGCTTAGCCAAGCATTTTAAAGTCTGATAACACCAATTACTAGTGAGGTTACAAAGCGCGGGGAACAAGACGGTCCTGGGCAGTCACTGAAAATGAGCTCACTTCCTTCTAGGGAAGAATGGGGGAGACACAGCTGAGGTGTGATTTTCAACGAAGTGCTATAAAACAGTGGAGATGAAAGACCTGGACCTTGGGGCTGGGGATTTAGCTTAGCAGCATAAGCGCCTGCCTTGTAAGCAGGCGGTCGTGAGTTTGATCCCCAGAAAAAAAAAAAAAAAAAAAAAAGACCTGGAGCTGGACGGCACCAGAAGATTGCGTGGAGGGGGCAATCCGGGTCACAGGAGATCACAGAGTGATTCCACTTAGACCAAGCCCAGAACTTTGCAGAACCGCCAATATGCTAATTAAGGGGTTAACACATAGTAAAAATTTTAACGAGATATTTATTCAGTGGGCACATGTTTTATTTATTTTTGACTCCTGACACATTGCATATGTGTAGGACGATACACTAGATCCATATTTCTTTATTCAATGGAGGGAGGCGAGAGAACGTTAGACACCCTGCAGTGGGCTCCAGGTAAAAACCAGGGACCTCAGCAAAGCCGCCCGGCCCGATGACCTGATGGCCTCCTCCTGGCGTAGTGACCTCACCCCAAGTGCTTTGCCCTGGGCCGGGCCTGGGGGACTTGCAGGCTCCCGGCTCTTTCCCGTCACAGGAGACCCCACCCATCCTTCCAGCTCATCTTACAGCTCCGGCCACGCTGTCCAGAGTTACTCTTACTCTCAGTGAAACCTACCCTGATCAGCCCACTGAAAACGTAGCTTCTGCCTGTACACAGCGATGTTCACAGTCCCCAGGGTGAGCACCAACAGTCTCCACATAACTGTCTATTAAATCTGTTACCGATCGGTCTCTCCCTACCAGCAGAATGGCAGTGCTCTTGCTTTGTTTTTCTCTTTCTTGTGGTACCGGGGATGAAACCCAGGGTCTTTCCCTGAGCCACATCTTTGCTTGTTTTTGTTTTGAGGCAGAGTGTCCCCCCCCACCTCACTTGGTTGTTGTTTGAGGCAGGGACTCTTGTTATGTAGTTCGGGCTTGAGCTCCCTGTGTAGCCCTGGCTGGCCTCCAAATTGTGGTCATCCTCCTGCACCACCATGCCTGGCAGAAACAGGGTCTTTCTAAACCACTCAATTGCCCTGGATGAGTTTGAGTCGGCTCCTCCTGCCTCAGCCTCCCAGAATGCTGAAATCACAGGTGTGCACTACCACACCTGGTCTTTTGTGATTGTTTTTTTTTTTTTCTTTCTTCCCAGCCCTGTAGTGGCCTGGTGCCTGCAATTAATAATGTGTGTTGATGGAACAAGTACCGGAGGTTAAATACAGGTCCTCATGCAAGCGGGGCAAGCACTCTAGCACAGCTACCTGCACCCCATGCGCGGGGCTCTTGAAGACTGGGATTGAGTAACACAAACCCGCAGGCCAGGCCTAGGTTCCAGTTTTGCCCCAGGCTAGTCCACTCACGGCAGAACCTGCCACCGCGGGGAAGTGAGCAGGCGACCAACCCCGCCAATTTCAGCAGCGCTCCGGAGGCTGCGGGAAGGAACGTGATGAGAATAGAGTCACGGACTGAAGTCGGAGCTGCTCTGCTGGGGATCAGCGGTGGGCCTGCTGCAGACTCCGCCCAAAATGGGTGTAATGCCCAAGCTCTGTCGGTAGAGGGCGTGGGAACAAATGAGAACACCCACCTCCCAGCCCTGGTCTTGCATGGTCCTGGTCAGGACCATGAATTCCCCTAACCAAACATGCAAGTTAAAATAAGATTGGCATCGTTTGGTTTTTGTTGTTGAGGTTTTTTTCTGTTAGCTTTCTTGATTGCTTTCTAATTTTTTCTGTGCCTTTTTTTCTCTTTAAAGTTAAAAAAAAAAACACCATTGGAAGCAAACATCGAGCCTATTTTTACAACCTTGAGCTGGACAAAGTCTTCAGAACAGAATACAAAACCATAAGGAAAGAATTAACCATTTTTTTTCTTTTAGTATTGGGGATGAGCCCAGGGCCTTTTCACTGAGCTACAGACCCAGCTTTTTTTATTTTTTTATTTTAAGGCAGGCTCTCACTAAATCGATAAGTTGCCCAGGCTGAATCTGAGCTTGGGATCCTTCTGCCTCAGGCTCCTGCACTGCTGGGATAACCATCACCTCCTGCTAAGAATTCACATTTAACAGTATAATAAATAGGGTGAAAGTTATTGGACTTTGATGGTAATGATGTGGTGATTTGATTTTATACATATGTCCAGATTTATCAAACTTTATACTTTAAGAATGTGTAAACACTGTCAATCTTCTCAATAACACTAATTTCTGTTTGTTTTTAAAGATGGTTTGGAGGGTCAAGTGTGTTGATGCATGTCTGTAATCACAGCAATTGGGAGGCTGAGGCAGAAGGAACTCCATTACAAGGCCTGGACTACATTACAAGATCCTGTCTCAAAACAAAACAAAAAATAAACAAAATAAAGCTATGTAAGCAAAGCACCATATAGTAGGTTAAAAATAAGTTATTAGAAGAAACTATTTTCCACAAAAATAATAAAGCATAATCAAGAGAAGTGATTCCATAGAAACATGAGTAAATGACCAAGCTGGGCTATGTCATGAGTTCAGGACCACCGAACTACACCAAGACTTTTCATGCTTAAAATATGAAATTACTGAATTACCTAAAACATAAGTGGACTGATTTATATACTCTCTGGAACACCTATGCCACCTATCCTACACTTTCCCTTGTCACCTGTGTGGGTGAAATCGATTTTGTTCTGGCTGACTTGATGGGTGAAATGTTATTTTTTGTTGTTTTCATTTTTTGCATCTTTTTATGTTTATTAATGGATTGTGTTCCCCTTGTGCTACCACAGATACGGAGTCCAGACTCTCCTCAGCATGAATCTTGCTGAGATTTGGTTACAAAAACATTCCAGGAGCTGGGGTGGTGGTGTGTGCCACTGAGCACCAGAAATGTACTGGTCCCAATTGAAATGAGGTATTGGTGACTGAAAAAAAATTTTAAAAGATAAAATGTATCAGTAATAATACTTTATATTGATTAGAGGCTAAACTGATACACTAGGTTAAGTGGAATAATGTAGTTAAAATTAATTTTGCCTGGAAGATCTCACTCAGGAAACTGAGGCAGGAGGATTGCTGTGAGTCTGAGGCCTGCGTGGGCTACACAGTGAGTTCAAGGCCAGCCTCAACTACCTAGTAAGACCCTGTCTTGGCCTGAACACAGTAAGTGGCTCCGAGTGCCCAGTGGCTATTATCTTGGACAGGGCAGGGCTGATTCTTCTTGTTATATTTTTATAAACTGCTCACCCTGAGACCTCCCTTTCTTTTCTCTTTTGTTCTTTTTTGAAGCAGGGTCTTGTGTAGCCTAGGTTGGCTTCAAATTCAGTATCCTCCTGCCTCCGGCTCCCAAGTGCTGGATTTACAGGCGTGGGCAGTTGTTCCCGTCTGAGCTGGTCTCACTCCTGGGGAGAAGTTAATACAAAGCTTCATTTATGGGGTAAAACTAAGCTGCTAAACCCCATATTGGCTGCTGCTGTTGAAATAATGTGCTTTGGGGGTTTAAAAGCAAAGCCATTTCTTTCTTTCTTTCTTTCTTTTTTTTTAAATGAGTTTCTGGACACGGGCCTTGCGATGTGGGTGGCCTCCACCACCCGAGCTGATGGAGCTGTGCTCAGGTAGCTGCACCTTTGCTGCCAGTAACAGGAAACAGCAAACCGTGCCGAGTCTGCAGAGAGAAGACAGGAGGAAGCTGCGTTTCGGGAGGGTTTAGAGGTTCCATGTGTGGGAGAAAGGAGAAAGAAAAAGGAAAAAAAAAAAAATAGAAAAACCAATTGCTATGTCTGGACCTGCGCCAGCAGGTGGACTCCGATGGACAGATTCATAAAGCCTAATGGGAGCGGAGGCGCCCACTGCTGGTGCCTGTCCAGCATCTGTGACCAGTAGACTTCCGTTTCAGCCTTCTCCTTGAGTACGGGGAGCCAACTGTTGTAATATTAGCGCCCTTAATTGCAGTGCTAAATCTTTATTGAACATTTGAGGGGAGAAATCTGCTTTCAGACTTAGAAATGGCCAGGCTGTTCATTAAATCCTTATGCTCCTGCACTTACTTGTCTGCAGGAAGCAAGTGATTTGCTGTTTTTTCATAGTTAAAACATGTAACTAAACTGCATACACAGATGGCATGCAAAAAGCCTACATTCATTTCTAATACTAAAATTGCAATTATGTTTCCCTTTTTTTTTTTTTTTTTTTTTTTTGTCTTTTTCTTTTTTTATAGGTATTGGGGATTGAACTCACCACTGCCTGCTTGCAAGGCAGGCGCTTATGCTGCTGAGCTAAATCCCCAGTCTGTATGTTTCCCTTCTTTAAAATATTTTAGTTGAGCCCAGGGTAGTAGTGCATGCCTGTGATCCCAGCACTCAGGAGGCTGAGGCAGGAGGATCGTTGTGAGTTCCAGACCAGCCTGGGCTACAAAGCGAGCTCAAGTCCAGCCTGAACTGCATAGCAAGACCCTGTCTCAAAAAGACAAAAAGTAAAAAAAATTTTTTAGCTGGCGCTGAGGATATAGCTCAGTGTCACAGTGCTTACCTGGCACGTGTGAAGTCATAAGTTTGATTTCCCAATACCCCCTCAAAAAATTAAAAATACTTTAGCTATTTTTAATATGCTACTTAGCCTTGCGTTTGACTTTTTTTCACTGTATATGAAGACTTTTGCTTACATTTAAAGACTCTATGGCCTTTAAACTGATCATCAGGGAAAATCTTAAAAATTAATTTCAAGGGCTTATCTGAAGGAACAGTAAATTTTTCTAACATACTAGGTAATGGATATTTGTAAGTAAATATTGAATTTCTCATAATTGTTTATTTTTATACCTTATAAAATTAGCATATTATGTTTTACAATATACTAAAGGTTTTCTTGGCTGAATTTAAAATTATGTATTAGTGGGTAACATCAAGGGCTATTGTACAAAATGGGTTCATCTCTATAAAGTTCTGTGTGATAATTAAGTTAAACTAAAAGTCTGGGTGGGTTATAGTGAGTGTAATATATCTAGATTTCATAGGTATTTATATATATATTATGTAGTTTTATATATATATAAATTATATATATAACTTATATATATATTAAATAGTTATAAGATTAGTACAGATGTGAAATTGCCGAGGTAAGTATGAATGTAAGAAAGAGAAACATGTAGGTATTATATTCTTTTCTTTCTTTCTTTTTTTTTTTAATCGATACCAGGGATCAAACTCACAACCACCTGCTTTGCAAGGCAGGTGCTTATGTCACTGAGCTAAGTCCCCAGCCCATAGGTATTATATTTTAAAACATAAAAATACGGCTGGTCATGGTGGCACATACCTGTAAACCCAGCAAGGAGGCCAAGGCAGGAGGATCATTGGGAATTCAAGACCATCCAGGGCCACACAGTGAGCTTTGAACTGAACCACATAACAACACCCAGTCTCAAAAAACAAACAAACAAATCATGAGAAAAATGTAGGAGGTAATTTTACAGGATGGATAGACTTTTTAGATTTTTATCACTAGGAACGTGCATTTCATGTAACATTTATGCTTTTGCTTTTTCGTTTTAATATACAATGTGTTAAAATAGGGGCATTGCCATTAACTGTCAGAGAGGCCAGCTCTCTGAATGGCAAGGCCATATACCTGAGTCCCTGCATTAAAACTGTGTGTATCTGGGAATTTAGCTCAGCGGTGATAGTGCCTAACTGGCAAGCACGAGGTTGTGAGTTCGATCCCCAGTATCAAAAAACAAAAAATTGTGCATCCTAGATGCCAACAGGAACTGTACATTAAAAAGTGTACCTCTAGGGGCTGGAGATTTAGCTCAGCGGCATAAACGCCTGCCTTGCAAGCAGGCCGTCCTGAGTCCGATCCCTGGTACCGATAAAAAGGAAAAAGGCAAAAATAAGTAAATAAAAAGTCTACCTCAATAATTTACTAAGGAAAACCAAGCCGCTGTTCTCTCTCAACCCTCACAAAGACTGTGCTCCTAATGTGATGCATTGGGGTTGAACTATGATAACAGGTCTCTTAACTCCTTGGGTCAAAATTACTTTTTCTACTATGAAATGAAGTATTTTATGACTAAGCAAAACATAGTTAAACTCAATTTTGTTTGTTCTTTAGAGAATGAGCGATATTTTTCATAAAGGATTGTGACATCGGGGCTGGGGATTTAGCTCAGTGGCATAAGCGCCTGCCTTGCAAGCAGGCAGTTGTGAGTTCGATCCCTGGTACCAGAAAAGACAAAAAAAAAAAAAAAAAAAAAAAAAGGATTGTGACATCACTGAACTGCACCTTACAAATAAAATTTTTTACTTTCTTAAGATGATTAAGTTTTTGGGGCTGGAGGTTTAGCTCAGCGACATAAGCGCCTGCCTTGCAAGCAGGCAGTCATGAGTTCGATCCCCGGTACCAATAAAAAAGAAAAAGACAAAAAAAAAAAAAAAAAAGATGATTAAGTTTCTAACAGAAGAAGGAGCAAGGATAATTAACAGCTGCATGGGCATAGAACCAGATCTTACCATCCTTGAAGTATGCTCTCTTGTGTCCTATAGCAACAACAATTTTTTCTTCACTAAACCTTAAAGAATCAGAACGGAGATTGTATAAACAGGTTTATTTCCAGGGAATAGTTTCTCCTTTCTGACCCCAGCTTGCATCCCAATAACTTACTGTCAAATCATGAATGACTGCTGTAGACTGCTGCGCACATTGCTTTCTGGGAAAAAAGCTTTCTGCTCCCGCCGACTGTGGCTGCTTCGGTGGATCTGGCTGGCTTCCTCCCGGGCCACACATGTTGCAGGCACTAATCATTCGGTGACACTCAGGTCTTAGCAGCATTGTCAGGAAGGGGAAGGGCCAAGAAGAAACTGGATGCTTGATAAGAAGTAGGAAATGAGCATTCAAATAAAATACATATGCATCCAGGTATTTCCCTAATAAAGTTACGGATTGGTATGAAAACCTTAAGTGAGGTGAGTGGGTGGCACACACCTGTAATCCTAGCACTTGGGAGACAGAGGCAGGAGGACTGCTGTGAGTTCAAGATTGCCCTGAATTACAAACTGAACTACAAAGTGAAACCTTGTCTCCAAAAACAAACAAAAAACCTTAAGTGAGAGTGAATTTTCTAAAATTAATACTTTAAACAAGACCTTAATGTTTAATACCTCAACCAACAACTCTGTCCAGATTACTAAAACACCTGAGACAGTCAGATGTGTATATGTTAACTATGCGAAGATCTAAATGCTTAAATCACATCTTAATTCTAACCATTAAACTATTAATACAGCTGCTGGGGGTGTGTACATAGCTCAGTGGCACAAGCACCTGCCTAGCAAATACAAGGTCCCCAGTTTAATTCCCGGTACAAACAAACAAACAATTGATATGGCTGATAATAAAAGGTTATTACATAGCTTCTTTGTGATACATTGCATGTTTTTTTTTAAAATATGTCATTCTGTTGTTTGATCGGCTGTATTCAGAGTGTGATTAATACACTTCCCACATATAACCTAGTTTTGTTGCGAATTCTTTATTGTCTTTTGGGGCCATAATTATGTGTTCTCCATGAATTACTCATGGGACTTGTTCATTTTTCATACTGATTGATTGTAGATTAGAAAGTTAAGTGAATGGCAGCTGGAACACCTGAAAAACTGGAAAATGAAACTGGTCCTAAAAGATGTACAAAAATAAAACATGAAGCAGAGTTGATTCTTTAAAACACGCACACTCACACACCCTCAAAACAAGCTCCTCTTATCACGGGCCTGCGTCCCAGGCTCTGCCTTTGACTTGATCGGGCCATTAGGATGCAGCAGGGGGAGCTGTGCTGGCCTCGGCTGGGCCAGATGGGAGGGCCGGACTCTCCTCCCCTGGGGTCTGGTCCACTGCCCCATCGTAAGCTGGTTTCCACCGTGGAGGCTGAGTTCCCAAGGAAGTGGCAAGCATGCAAGCTCTCTTGAGGTTGAAGGAACCCAGGAGATGTCATCCCAAAATATGCCTCTTTGACATAAAAATTAATTTTGAGTGGAAAGTAATTAAGAAAGTAGCAAATGTCAGAAAAAAGTTTTCTTTACCTTTTCTCACTTTCTCTCTGTAGCAGGAAATAGTGTGTGTGACTGAGGCCTGAACTCAAGGACCTCACACTGAGCTGCATCCCCAGAGCTTTTCTTTTTCTTTATGTTTTATTTTGAGGCCGGTTTTGGTAAGTCACTGAGCTGACCAAGCTGGGGTCCAACTTGTAATCCTCCTGCCTCAGCCTCTCAGAGTGCTAGGATTACAGCGGTGGGTCATCTCATGGGGCTAAATTCTAAAGGATATAAATTCTTTACTGGAGATAACGCTAACCCCTTATCAACCCAGAAATGGCACCCAGGGAATCCTCAGACCAAGCTTATCCCATTCACCTCTTTTCATACCCCCCCCCCCCCGCATGGATGCCTGATGCTGTCTTTCTGGGTCGGTCATCTCTCTGCAAATTTGTTGTTGTTTTTGAAAATGCCAAATGAGTCGGACTTCTAGGCCACTTCTTTGTGTTACTTTCCTTTCTCCTGGGTGAGTTTTTGCTGCTGCACTAACAAGCTGTTTCTGCCTCTCTAACCGGTCTTTGTCAAAGAGCTCCTGCTGCAAACCATGAAGGTACAGGCACAGTTGCGCCTCTGCTCCCGGACCAGGCTTCTCACAGAGCACGACGGAGCTCTGTTAATGGAAGCCAGTTCCGGTTCCTTATATAGACGGAGAGGTAGAGCCACAGACTCCTCCCCTGAACGGCAGAAGTCAGGGACTATAGTAAAGAGCATGGTACTACTTGGTGTGGTGATGCACACCTATGAATCCAACACTTGGAGGCTGAGGCAGGAAGATTATAGGTTCCGTGCTGGCCTGGGCTACACAGTATATTCAAAGCTGACCTGAATTACCTAAGGAGGCCTTTTCTCAACGAAACCAACCAGCCACAAATAAAAGGTGACAGAGATAGCCACTGATTTAGACATCAATGCAACCACCCGAAGTTAGTCAAGAGCTGTGCCCAGCATGGCGGGGATAGACAGTCCTCAGTGATGGGCTTTCCAGTGGTGACTGCTTCCTTGCATCCGTCTCCCCTGGGTCCCAGCTTTGGCTTTACTGTCCCCAGCCAACCAGGCCACCCTCTGCCCTTGTCCTAGCCACATTCAGAGCTTCTCCCCCAGGTTTTCCTGGAGCCCACTGAGCCAGGAGCCTCAGCCTGAGGCTCGCACTCAGTGGCCAGTGTGCAGGGACCCCAGGCTCACCACAAGGCTTGCCGGGAGAGCTGCAGGTACAGGGAGCAAGTCAGGGCGCCCATCCCTTTTCTGGTGCCCTGGGAGTCCAAACAGGGCGGGTGAGTCATGTAGCAAAGCACAGGAATCCAGGGGCATTCTGTGGCCATCAGCAGAGCCTGAACCGGGCAGGAACAAATGAAACCAGTGTCTGTTGCTGCCATATCTGGTTTTTAGCCTCTGGCATCATAGAGCTCCTGCTCAACCTTTTTTAGGGGGAGGGTGTGGTACTAGGGGCTGAACCCAGGGCCTTCACACATCCTCAGCCTTTAAAATTGTTTTTAAATTTTAACAAAGGGCCTCACAAAGTTGTTAAATTGCTCAGGCTGGGCTTGAATTTAGGATCCTCCTGCCTCAGCCTCCCAGAGTGCCGGGCCTTGCTCATCCTTCTTCTCCTGAACACTCCACAGTAACTCAGCTCAGCACTGTTGTTCCTAGACTGATCTCTGCCCTCAACAGTGAACTCCCAGCACAGAGAGAGAGGCAGGAAAGGGACAGCATGAGGTACCCATGCCCCAGCCAACTGACCACCACTTCCTTTGACATTCTGATACCTGAGTCGAGTATGGTGCAGGCCTGTGATCCCAGCACTCGGGAGGCTGAGGCAGAAGGATTGCCATGTGTTTGAGGCTAGCTTGGGCTATAATGAGTTTAAGGCTGGCTCAGAATACACAGTGAGACCCTGTCTCAAAACACAAACAGGAAAATTCTGGAACTTGAGATGTTTGCAGTCAAATGGCTCCCTGGCTTCCAATGACCCATGTCATTGTCAAGGGCAAATGAACTAGACCTCCCAGCCCTTTGCTATGGTCCATTTTTATCCCTACTGTGGGATAGCACTTGTTACGACCTTTAACACTGAAGTCAGTGATGTGACCCAATTCTTTCTGGTTTGGGCTGAATGTATCTCCCCCCAGGCCATATGTTAAAATCCTAACCTCCTAAGGTATGGTATTAGGTGGCAGAGCCTTTGGGAGATAATTAGGTAGATCGAGAAGATGGAACCCTGAGCTGAACATAGTGGTGCGTCCCTATAACCTCAGCTCTCTGGGAGGCTGAGGTAGGAGGTCACAAATTCAATCCAGCCTGGAAAATTTAGCACCTGTGACCATGTCTCAAAATAAAAACATCTCAGAACAAAGAGGAAAAAACAGTGGGGACTCATAAATGGAGTCCGTACCCTTACAAGAGACCTAGAAAGCTGCCCTGCTCTTTTCACTTGGTTGGGACAGAGCTAGAAGGCACAGTCCGAGGAAGGGGCCTTACCACACTCTGCAGCACCTTGAACTCCTGGAACTATGAGCAATCAGTTTCTGGTGTTTCTAAGTTGCCCAGTCTAAGGCATTTCATCATAGCAGCCCAAATGGATCAGGTCGCTTTCCAAGCTGCAGAATCCCATTAATAAACTCAGGGCTTTATATCCCTTCCCCGTATTTATTGTCAGCAGGGACAGTATCAGGCTTTTGTTGTTGTTGTTGTTGTCTTTATGAGACAGGATCTCACTATGCAGTTCAGGCTGGCCTTGAGCTTTGTAGCCCTGACTGGCCTCAAACTTGCAGCAATCAGTTTTCTGATTGCTGGGATTACAGGGGTGCACTACCAGACCTGGTTCAGATTCAGGTTTTATGTAACCTGATGCTTCTAGAGCTTGGAGAATCCCCAAATGAGTCATCCTGAGGCATTGTCTTCAATGTCAATAGATCTCTGCTCCCTCCAAGGAAAGAAGCAGAAAATGCCAGATTGGCCACTGCCTCACCCATCCAAAGTCACACCAGGGCTGACAATCAGAAGTCAGTGATCACCAGAATCCCTCCTGGCAACCGATGGCAACAATGACTGGTAGCAATTTTTTTTTTTTTTTCTTTTTGAGACAGGGTCTCACTATGCAGTTCAGGCTGGACCTGAGCTCACTTGGTAGCCCAGACTGATCTTGAACTCGAAATGATCCTCCTGCCTCAGCCTCCTGAGTGCTGGGATTACAGGTGGAGCCACCATGCTCACATATGCTAGCAACTTTTAATAGCCCCCAGACAGCTGTGCAGTCCAGTGTGATTTGGGGTGCTCTTGTATGGACTCATATCTGCTTCCTCGTCTTTCCCAGAGGTTCTGCAAACATTTTTTTTGAGATAAGATCATACTATGTAGCCCAGACAAGCCTCAAACTTACGACAATCTTGCCTCAGTCTCCCAAGTGCTGGGTTTACAGGCATGCACCACCACATGTGGCATTCTGTCAGTATTTTTACTGAGCATCTGCTGTGGCTCCTAATCTCCTGAGCTCAGGGCTAAGCCCTCTGTATGCCTAGAATCCCTTAGTAGGCCTTTGGCAGGGTGCTGTGGCTTGCAGCAGGTATTTTACTCCTTTCTCTTCCAAAGCCTTTTGTCTTCAACCTCCTTACCAGGCTGATCGGTTTCATCCACCCTGTGATGGGCCCAGCCTGCCCTCTGGGCACCACTCCTGCTGCCAACCAACCTTGCACTCTGCTCCCCTCAAGTCTGGCTTGCAGCCCAGCCTGGCCCTCCCTTCCTCCTCCCAGGGGTATCCAGCCTGCTCTGGACCCAGACAGCTGTACCCCCCAGCTGTGAAGCCACCTGCTCTTCCCTAAGGCAACCCAAATGGGACAAGTCCACCCTTCTACTAGAGACAGGTCTCTGCTGAGTCATCCTTCCCCCTCATACACACACACCCAGGACAAAAATTTTTTCTTCCTTCATCACCCTTTTCATGGGTGATGCATAAGTCCCTGCTCTTTGGAGCTTTGCTTGGTAAATTTTACAGGCTGGAAACTAATCTTTATCACATGGATCAATTATTGTTTATTTCCCTAAGTAGGATTTTCCCCGTCAAGACAAATGGAAGATTGGTGAGGTTCGAGGCTAGGTTCCTCATAGCTGGGTAGAGTGATGGGGACGTGAGGGCTGCTGAGAGGTGGGGCAGAGGCTAATGGGTGACCAAAGACAGGGGCATCTCTTGGGATTTCTCACTGAAGCTGCAGGTGAGTCTAACCAAACACCGCATCAATGGCGCATGGGTGGAACCAAATCCAGGATTCCAAAGGAGAAGGAGACAGGACAACTTCAGAGGCCAGTTCACCGCAGAAGTGCAGGAGCCCTCTGCCCGTAGCCGTGGCTAGAACACCTTCTCAGTCCCTGCATGGTGCATCCCAAGGGAGGCCAGAGTTAAGGGGAAAGAAATGCTTGAGGAACTGAGGACCTCTGTGCCCAGAGGAAATGGGGCAAGGGTTTGGCTTTCTGTGAAGAACGTACTCGATGCTGAGCCAGCTCCCAAACAGGGTGCAAAAGAGAGCCAAGGCTCCGGAGGGAAAGAAATGTGGAATCTGGGGGCTCAGCCCTTTCTTGGCACAAGAGAATCTTTACACTCTGGTCCCCTGCTGGCTGGTTGGCTTCCTCATGTGCCCTGCCCCCGACCCCCATCACACTCTCCTCATGAGCCACCATTGGGGCCCTTGCTAAGGCCTGGGCTGTGCCTTGGTGGACGATGTCCACTGGAAGCTGCCTGGGCTTCGGGGCAGCACCAAGTCCAGGCTGAGGTCCCGCTGCTCGTCTAAGGAGAACACTGGCCTGTAACGCAGCAGCCGCAGGGCACCAGCGCACAGCTTCTGTACGCGGCGAATCTTGGAGAAGGGCAACGCATGACGCCAGGCCTGGGACACGTTTAACGCATCCCTGGAGGTGGTTTTGAAGGCCTCGCGGGGTGCCCCGGTTCCCACCCCGTGCGTGATGTTGAGGATCCAAGCCTCAAGCTGCGGTGTGAGGTTGAGGCCGGCGAAGGCGTAGAGCGCTCGGATCTCGGGCAGTGGGTTCTGAGCCAGGTCCTCGAAGCGCACCAGGAGGTAGCGGCCCCGGAGGAAGGGCGGCGGCTTGCTCAGCGCGGCCTCCGCGATGCGGACGTGGCTGCGGCACACCTCGCTCACCACGCGCAGGCGGGGGTCGGCCTCCACCCACGTGCCGTTGGTGCCCAGCACGATGCCGTTGTCACGTGCCAGCGCCTTGGCCGTCAGCTCCCGGGAGCGCAGCACAGCGCGCGGGTCACGCACCAGGTGCACGATGCGCAGGTTGAGCAGAGGGTCTGTGAGCAGCGGGTAGAGCACCTGCAGGTTGAAGAAGCGCACCTCCTTGAGCACCACGTGGCTGTAGGAGCGGCAGGCCTCCTGCACCAGGCTGAAGGGCCGCCGCGCGCACAGCGGCTCGCACACCGCCTCGTTGCTGATGGCATCGCGGCTGAAAGCGCTGCAGGCGGGCGGAGAACACAGCGCCCGGCTCACCGCCCACTGGAAGAGGTCGGACAGGTTGCGGCGCCACGGCAGGTAGGCATCGAACACGTCCATGTCACACAGAAACACAGAGCGCACCAGGTCGCGCACGGCCATGTGCAGTGCAGGCGCACTGCCCCGCGACAGGGCAGTCCACACGTGCCACGCGGGCTCCATCAGGTAGAAGACGTTCGGGTGCTGGCTGAAGAGCTGGCCCAGGAATGATGAGCCCGAGCGCCACGAGGACAGCACCAACACGTGCACACGCTCCTCGCTGCTGGCTGGGGACGAGGGTCCTGGCCGCGAGTACAGGAAGAGCAGCAGGCAGGTTTGGGCCAGCAGGAGCACGGTCACTGCAGAGCTGGAGACACGTGGAAGCCGCATGCCGCCTCTGACCAGGGCCTGCCAGGGGACAGCACCAAGGTTAGGGGTCTGTGTTGGTTAATTTTCTCATGTTGCTGAGACAAATTACCCAACCCCCAAAGCTAAGGAAGGATTTATTTAGCTCACAGTTTGTGGAGGTTCCAGTCCATAATCAGCTGGCTCCAAGGCACATGGCAGAGGGCACCAGTTCATGGCAGCAGAAAAGAGCACAAGCAACAAGAGCAAAAGTGGGGGAGAGAGGAGAAAAGACTTCTGTTCCTTATATTGTATGTAGGTCACACCTACTGGGATGTAGCACTTTCACCCATGATCCCAGCACTGGATCATGAGTCAGTCACAAACTCTAGAAGCGCAACCTGCATGAGGCTTTGGGGGGACACCCAGACTCAAACCTTAACAGGGTCTCATGTCTGGATGGCTACTGCCCAGGCCTGACCATGCAACCTAACCAGGTGTCAAGGCCTAAGCCAGGCACACTCCAGGAATGTGAAGCTCAGACTTGAGACAGATGGTACCATATGCTGATAGCACACATCAAGGGTACTGTAGGCAATCAATCTGTTTATCCATCCACCTACCCATCTACCTATCTGAATGGGGAGGAAAACAGTTTTTATTTTTATTATTCCATGTCTGCAGTACATAATGATTACATTCATCATGGAAATTCATATATGTACAAAACACATATTCATTTTGTGGCCTCTTTCCACCTTTTCTCCTCCTCCTATCTCTTGGCCCCGTGACATTTACAAAAGATCTATATTCCTGTTTCCTATTACCTATCTTACTTTGTTCTTATTTACACTGTGGGATTCTCAACTAAGAGAAAACATGCCATATTTAAACTTGTGTGTCTAGTTCATTTTGAAGGGTTGTTTTTTCACCCCAGAGACAGGGTCCCCTATGAAGTTCAGGCTGGCCTTGAGTTCACTATGTAGCCCAGGCTGGTCTCAAACTCCTGGTGATTTTCCTGCTTCAGCCTTTTAGGTGCTGAGGTTACAGGTGTGTACCACCACATCTGGTTGGGAGTAGGAAATGTTTTGTTTTTTTTTTTAAACAGAATTCCTACTTTTTGCTTAAGAATTCACTTTAGGGAGATATTTTGTGTGTGTGTGTGTGTGTGTGTGTTTTAATTTTTTTTTGTCTTTTTTTTTTTTTTTTTTTATCGGTACCGGGGATTGAACTCACGAACATACACTTGCAAGGCAGGCGCTTATGCTGCTGAGCTAAATCCCCAGCCCATGTATGTGTCTTTTTGAGACAGGGTCTCACTATACAGTTCAGGCTGGCCTTGAGCTCACTTTGTAACCCAAGCTGGTCTCAAACTCACAAGGATCCTTCTGCCTCAGCCCCCTGAGTGTTGGGATTACAGGGGTACACCACCACGCCTGACTTAGGGAGACACTTTTTGCTAAGCCATTAAGAGCATGTCACAATGTGACATCTGACTGTGCCAGAGTATGACCAGCCTCCTTCAGATTGAATCTGGCCTCTTCCACTTCCTGTCCTGTGATCTTGCATGAAACAATCTGTGATCAGTTTACTCATCTGAAAAAGCTGATTAAAACTAGGACCTGGATCATAGGATTTAGGGAAAGCCTGGCAGAAGCATGGAAAAAGGAAGCATGTAGTAACCTCTATAACTGTTTTTTTCCAAGAGAAAAAAGAAAAATCAAAAAGCAAACAAACAAAAAACAACAAAAGCAAAATGATAACAACATAATAGCAATATAAGATTTGAAACCAAGATGATAGGAATTTAACAGTTGTTACAGTACATATCGTTATCTTCAAAATAGTTGCTCAGGTTACCAGATACAGGCATGCAAAATTGATCAAACAATATAATTTCCCTTTAAGCAGTTTCTTTCCCTTTCACTATATCTATTGTAACTTTTGGATCTCATTTATTCTTTGTTTCTTACACTAGTGAGAAATATGGTGTTTATATATGCAAGTCCAATTTATTTCACTTATATGAGTATGGTTTCTATTTGCATCCATTTACCTATAAAAGTCTCTAGGTTACTCTTCTTCATAGCTTAGTACTCCATTGTATAAAAATACCACATTTTTAAAAATGCATTCCTCAGTTGATGGACATTTGGGCGGACGCCCTACTATCAATTTCTAGCACTAGAGAAAAAGGTAAAAATAAATGAAACAGAGACCACAAACAGTTGCTATCACTGTAAGCAGTGAATTGCTGAAGACAACCTGAGCGCCAGAGGGGTGTGCTCCGGGAGTGACCAGTTAGGAGGGGCAGCAGAGCAGGGCTCCTCCGTGGGCCGCTCCCTTCCCCTGCTGCAGGTACTCACTACCATCCAGGCTGCTGACCACAAGGCCATAGAGATGCCTAGAGCCACCTCGGCTGACAGAACAGGAGGGAGGCTGGCTCAGAGCCTCTGGGGGAGGTGGCCCTGCACACAGGAAGGGAACTCCCAGGCTGGGAAGGGAACTGAGTATTTTCTGAATGGGTGTGAACTGACAGCCTCTCCTGAGGGTTGGAGGAGACAGCGCTGGTATTAAGCTCCAGCGCTGTTACTTAGGAGCTATGAGATGTGGGTGACTAGACTTTTCCAAGGGTTCATTTGTTTTTTTTTTGTTGACATAAGGTCTTGGTAAGGCCAAGGCTGGCTATAAACTCAGGGCAGTACTCCAGTCTCAGCCTTTGAGTGCTGGAATTACAGACACCCACGCCCAGTGTCTTCCTTTGTAAAGCAAGGATGGTAGGTAGCATTGTGCCCTCCTGGGGGACAATGCTGCAGACCCTGGTGAGGAGAGGGCTGGGTAAAGTGGCTTGCATGGCCCAGTCCTGCAGTGCTTTACTGTTCCAGTCTCCAGCTTCGTCTGGAGGGGAGGAAGCCCCTTGTCATGGAGGGCCCTGCCTAGATGAGACACCCCATAGCCACCTCTAGAGCACGGCCATCCCAGTGTCCTTTGGTGGATCGTTAAGCCATCCCACTTGTCCCATAGCTGGAAGGAGCACCTCAAGGTCCCAGATTTTTTCCCTCTATGCGCCTGTCGCTCTTGCCCTTATCCCTGGGCTGGGTGACTTTGGAAGGGAGGTGCCTGGACATTTGACCCTTGCTTTTCCTTCCCTTCCGGCCTGCTGCCCTCTCCACACCACCACTTAGAGAAGCTGCAGTTGCAATGATTCTCAGACCCCATCTCTGCTCCTTCCCTTCATCAGGAGGCCACAGGAGCTGGCAGAGGACGCCCAACAGCTGTCACCTGCTGGCTATCGAGCTGCTTCCTGGATCCCACTCAAAATCTTGGAAAACCCAAAGACACAGAGAGCGGCACCTATCCCTCCGTGCAATGCCAACACTCTTGGGCTGCTGGCTGGGGGCTCCCCTAAGAAGGAGGCTCCAGGAAAGGGGTGGCTCAGTTGCCAGCAGGTGCTCTGTAACTTAATGTCCACTCTGTGACTCAAGCTCAGCAGCATGAGGTGCATGCTGTGATCTCCACATTTCAGCTGAAGGACTCAAGGCGTGGAGAGTGTTTACGACCTGTGTTCCAGGAAAGCAGAGGTCTAAAGTGACTCCTGCACTGCAAGAGCTGCTATCTGATCCTATGCTGAAACTCAAGAACTAGGAAGGAGATTGACATGTCACATGTCACATGGGCTGTCTAGGAAGGCCACGTCCTCACTGGGTGATTTCCAAGAAGGAACCCTGCATGCTGCCTGCAGGCCGACTGCCTGGGAGTCCAAGGCTAGGAAGACTGGGCTGGGGGCCACTGTGGTCATGATGTCTACCTTTCCGGGGGACTTTATCTTCCCAGTGCTCTTAGGTTTATTGTCTCTGTCTTCATTGAAGTGAAGGAGCTCCGAGACACCAATACACAGTCAGCAAGGGTGAGGGCTGAGTATAGGGCTGGGGCTGGGAATGTAGCTCTGTGGTCAGGCACTTACATAGGATATGTGAGGCCCTGTGCTCGATGAGCCCCAATTCTACAAAACAAATGAACAAACCGAGAGCCAGAGTTTTGCCCCCTCTCTGGGCTCTCTGCCATCTTTGTAAGGTGAAATCTTCCATCCTAAAAATTCTAGCTCCTTTCTCTATAAATGCTTTTCTTTTTTTTTTTTTTTTTTTTTTTTGAGATAGCGTCTATGTAGTTCAGGTTGGTTTTGAACTCACTATGTGGCCCAGGCTGGCCTCAAATGGTGGCAATCCTCCTGCCTCAGCCTTCCAAATTCTGGGATTATAGGCGTGCCTACAATGCCTTGCCTAAGTGCTAGGATTTCAAAACTGTGCCACCATATTTTGAATTTTGACTCACATAAATTTAAACTTATTTAAAAACAACTAAACATTTTAAAATGTATCTTTGTTTATTTAGTACTGGGAATTTAACCGAGGACCTCCCCAGTGAGCTACATCTCCAGCCCTGTTTTATTTTTATTTATTTATTTTTTTTTTGGTCTGTTTCATTTTTATTGGTACCAGGGATCGAACTCACGACCACCTTGCTTGTAAGGCAGGTGCTTATGCCGCTGAGCTAAATTCCCAGCCCCCTTTATTTTTAATTTTGAGGCAGAGTCTTTGCTAAATTGCTCAGGCTGGGCTCAGATTTGCACTCCTCCTGCCACAGCTTTCCACACCACTGGGACTACAGGTGTGTAGCCTCAAACCCAGCTTAAGTGTGCCTCGTTTAAAAAGTGAAATGATGGTCATAAATCTCCTGTGACGTGAGAGGCATTCCTTCTTCAGTGCTGAAATTGGATCTCCAGGTATTTCCATTCAGCCACATCCTACCTTTTACTTCTTGGGGCGGGGGTGGGGGGGTGGGGGTGGGGTGTGGGGTGTGTGCTTTTGTTTTGTTTTGTTTTGAGGCAGAGTTTCAGTTAAATTGCACAAAATGGGCTGGAATTTGTGATCCTCCTGCCTCACAGTGCTAGAATTACAGGTATGAGCCACCTGGCTATAAGTGATTTTCTTGCTCTGGAATTCTACATCTCAAGAGACAAGTGGTGTTAAATTTGTTAGTTATTTCTTTGCTAATTTTTCCATTTTTTTTAAGGAGAAAACTTTATTGGAGAAAAGAAATAGAGACTAGAAATGGGGTATAGAAGTAGCTCCTGAGAGATAGGAGGATTCCTAAATGGGTTGCCATAACTTTCCTATTTCTAAAAAAAGACCAAAAAAAATGCTTAAATGGTTACTGTTACAATTTATGGCATTTTAAAAAATGACTCATGATTTCTCCTCTCAAAAGCCTTATATAATTTTTGGTTAAATCAATATTCAGAATTCACAGTTTATGATTGTATAAAACAGTTCACAGACGAAGTACATAATGTACTTCTAAGTGCATTTCCTTGCTTAGAAAAAAAGTCTTTGATTTCCTTGGAGTGAAATTGCCCAAGATAGTAAAACTGTAGGATGCACTATGAAGGATAAAACTGAGGAAATAGAGAAAGTACCACAAACACTGGGCACGGTGGTGCGCACCTGTATTCCCAGCTCCTTGGGAGGCTGAGTCAGCAGGATTGCAAACTGAAGGTCACCAAGAGCAATTTCATGAGACTGTGACTCAAAAAAATATAAAAGGGCTGAGAGTGTAGCTCAGTGCTAAAGAATCTGTGGGGAGGCCATGTGTGGTGCATGTCTGTAATCCCAGAACTCTGAAAGCTGAGGCAGGAGGACTGCTGTAAGTTTGAGGTCAGCCTGGGATACAGAAAGAGAGAGACAGACAGACAGACAGACACACAGACAGAGATAGACAGAGAGGGAGAGAATACCTGTGGGTAGCACTGAATTCAGTGCTCCCTTTGGCCCTCATATAAGGAGGAAAAAAACCCCAAAAGAACAAAAAAAGATAAATGATGGACAAAAGATGGAAAAGAAAGTTCAGTTCAGGAGGTTTAATGCAGGGGCGTCTGTATCCTGGCCAAGCAGACAATCTAGTTGGGGACATGATGGTTAGAGGACCTGGTGATGGTCCCAATGCATGGCGCACACATCCAGCCAAGGGAGGGTCCTGGCAGGGCCCATATTCGGACCTCATTCCTGGAGTCCAGCAGGCCCCCACCCTGGCTGGCTACACACCCTGCACAGCACATCCAGCGCTTCCCATGCCACACATCCCATCATGCCACTCTGCTCGCTTTTCTCCTCACTTCCCATGGTTCCCGCCAGCAGCCTTGGAGCCTGAGGATCAGGACACGGACCACCCTGGCCTGTGTTACACTTTGCATCCCCTTCCTCCTGTCCATGCATGATGTGAGGGTGTGGTCTTAGGCAACCTGGTGGGGCCGGGCCTGCACAGGTACACTACACATGACTGTATCTACTCAACTGTCTCCCCTTCCAAAACAGCTCAAGATTTCCCCCTGGGGAAGCACCTCATACCCAAAGTGCCTATGGTGTGGAAGGTTACTAAGGTCCCAAGACTCATCTACCGCATCTGCACACTCTGCTCCTGTAACTCTCTGTGCCACCACTGGCTCGGGAATGGGACACCTGCCAAACTCCAGTTGGAGAAATTTCATAGGTCTGAAGGGAAGGAGGAAACTACGTGAGTATAAACCCCACACAGGAGAATCAGAGAGCCTGGTGCCGCAGTGCATGCCTGTAGTCCCAGCAGTGAGGCTGAGGCAGGAGGACTGCTGCAAGTTTGAGACCAGCATGGGCTACATAGTGAATACAAAGCCAACCTGAATTAGAGCAAGAGCCTGTCTCAAGAAAACCTAGAGACACACAGAAAGACAGACAGAGAACACAAGCAAGTGACAGCATTTTCTAAGCATCTGGATCCAGCTGTCCAAAATTCACACTGGACTTCTCACACTGGGGAAAAATACTCTTTTTGCTTAAGCCAGAATGAGTCATAATCAGGAGCTCTCATCAGATGATGGACACTCTTGGTTGGTGAAGAGGAGCAGAGCTGGAGGGAACGAGGGCAGAACTCTTAGCATGGGTGAGGATGTTTCTCAGGTAATCATACGGGTAGGTCCAGTCTGTGAACATTTATCAGACTGTACTCTTTTCTTTTTTTGTGTGGTATTGTGGTTGAATTCAGGGACTACTCAGCTACATCCTAGCCCTTTCAAATTTAATTTTTTTGGTGGGCTGGTGGCTCACTTCTGTAATCCCAGCACTTAGGAGGCTGAGGCAGGAGGATCGTTGCAAGTTTGAGACCAACCTGAGCTCCAAAGTGAACTCAAGGCCAGCCTGAACTGCATGCATAGCAAGACCCTGTCTCAGAAACCACAATAAGATTTTTAAAGTTTTTTTCTTTTTTTCAAATCCATTTTATTTCAAAGAAAAAAAAAGAAGAAAAAACTAAAACAAAATTTCAAAACATGTCAATCAGGGGGTAACAATGATACATTGTACATTGTCAGCCTCAAGATGTAACTTTGAGATAGGGTCTCATAAATTAATCACAAGCCTTCTGCCTCAGCCTGCTTGGTAGTTGGGATTGCAGGTGTGTGCTATCATGTCCAGCAATCTGTGCCTTTTTTTCTAATACATGTTATACTTCAGTAAACATTTAGGAAACTTGAATAGTACAGTATCATGTCTGGAAATATCCTAAAGACTGAACGAGTAGATGACATTAAAAAATATTTGCTAAGCTGGTCATGGTGGCATCCAGCTTGGGCAACTTAGGGAGATACTATCTCAAAAATAAAACAAAACAAGAAAAAAAGGCCTTAGGTTCAATCTGTAGTGCACAGACAAACAAATATTTGGCAAACAAAAATTTGGAAATTAGGTTCGTACCGCATGACCAAACCCAGAAGGAGTAACTAACTTCCCACTTTTTCTACCTTTCTTTCTACTGAGGACCTTCACTTCCTGCTGGCTTGAACCACGGCGGTACCTGCATGACGGTCCCATCAGGTGGCTTGGATCACGGTGGTACAAATGGATCTCAACACTTTTTGATTAAAAGGACATCCGACGAGACAGTCATGCATGTACCACAGTGGTTCAAGCTGCTCTGCAGTGAGACGGGAATCACAGCTCCATCGTGAATGTGTTGAACAATTTTCCAAACATCCCTTCTCATTGTTGGCCTGAGAGCTGTAAAAAGGAGTGACTGCTCTGCCTGGCTGGTCAGTCCTGAGGTCCAGGGCATGGGACGGAGGTGCCTGGCTGCAGCCCCGAGCCCTGACCCGCTGGACAGCATCCACTTCCTTCCAGCCAGCTCCGTCCACCGCTCTGTCTGCCTTCTGCTCTGCAGCGCCTGTCGCCAGCCTGTCCCGGGCCTGGCATGGAATCCAAGAGAGTGAAATGTGACCTGAGCTACAAATCCCAGGCTCGGATTCCTCTCAGTCTGGTGTCAGCTGGAGGCCATCCCATTCTGGAACCCCGAAGGCTGGACACAGCGTATGCATGAAGAATGAGCAAACTCCAGAAGAGACTCAGAGGAGAAAATGGCTCCACTGGGGCTTGGTACCTTTGTTCAGGAGGATGAAAAGGAGGGAAAAAAAGAGGAGGGGAGGAGAAAAGAGAACGGAGAGAAGAAACCAGGGCGGGAAGCAAGGAGGAAGACGAGTGTTTATGACAGAGCAAGAAGGTACAACTGCACATGGTAGCGCACACCTGTACTCTCAGTGCTTCGGGAGGCTGAGGCAGGAAGATGGCTGAGAGTTTGAGACCAGCCTGAACTGCACAGTGAGACTCTGCTCAAAAAACCAAAAACCAAAAGAAAAAAAATTATAATGACATCCCAGGACTCCAGGGACAGCCGCCAGCTGGAGAGAAGGGGGGGAGGAAGAAGGAGAGGAGGGAAGGATTAAGGCTGAGGAGGAGGAGGAGGGAAAGGGAAAGAGAAGAAAAGGAGAGGGGGAGGAGGAAAAAGAGAGGAAGAAGAAAAGGGAAATTTGGAGAATGACAAGTGTTAGTGAAAAGAGAAACTGGCGCCCTCACACACCGTGAGTGGGGATGTAAGGTGGGGCAGCTGCTGTGAGAACCAGCCCGGAGATTCCCTAAAAGACTAAACACAGAGCCACGAGAGGGTGCAGCCATTCAGGTCCTAGCTGTACACCCAAGAAAACGAAGCTTGTCCATGGCTTTTCATAGCAGCATTATTTATAACAGCATCAAAGCGGAAACATCCCAGTGCCTGCCAGTTAACAAAGGGGTCAACAAAATGTGGCACCAACTGCTACACAGTAGGATGCTCCCCAGTGATATAAAAGAGCAAAGGACTGATGCAGATAAAGCTCAATATAACTGGGCCTGGTGGCGCACACCTGTAATCCCAGCACTCAGCAGGCTGAGGCAGGAGGGTTGCCAAGAGTTGAGACCAGCCTGACTACAAAGTGAGTTCAAAGCCAGTCAGAAATGCATAGTGAGATCTGTCTCGAAAAGCCAAAAAAAAAAAAAAAAAAAAAGGCTCAATACAGACGAAGCTTGTGGTGATTGGTGTGTGGTATAGGATATGTTATAAACCAAGGAGCTGTATACCTCAAAAGAATGAACTTCAAGGGACAAGAATTCTACCTTAATAAAGCTATTTTGGGGGCCATGTTAGCACATGCCTGTAACCCCAATATATGGGAGGCCGAGGCATAAAGACTGCCAGAAGTTTGAGGTTTGCCAGAAGTTGTAGCCTGGGCTACATAATGAATTCAAGGCCAGCCTGGGTTACAACATAGAGAAACCCTGTCTCAAAAACAAAAAACAAATAAAGCTGTTTTTAAAAAATACACAAGTACCTGGAGAAAGAATGTGGAAGGATACACCCTGAACATTAATTAGTGTTTATGTCTTCACAGCCAGGTTGCTGGTGTCTCCTACTCTCGTGAATACATCGCTCCATCTTTCTGATAGTCTAGAGCAGGCTTTTATTACTTAGTAACCATAGACTTAGGTGTGGTAGTGCAAGCCTATAATCTCAACTACGCAGGAGGCTGAGGCAGGAGGATGGCAAGTTTGAGGCCATCCTGGACAACTCAGCAAAACCCCATCTCCAGATAAAATAAAAAGGGCCAGGAGCCAGGTGTGGTGGCACGCATCAATAATCCCAACACTCTGAGAGGCTGAGGCAGGAGGATTGGAGGGTCAGCCCAGCCTGGATAACTTACTGAGACCTTGTCTCCAAATATAAAAAAAGGCTGGGGATGTAGCTCAATGATAGAACACTGATCTACCATGAAGTAGGCCTTGGGCTCCAACTCTAGCCCTAAAAATAAAGGGGGCTCCCCAGCTTTCATTGTAGGGAGAGGTACCCCAAAATCCATCTTCCAGCTGACCCTAGAACCCAGTTGGTAGATTAAGACCAGGGGTTCAGGACCAACAATTATCTCCTTTGCAAAGCAAGAAGTCAAAGTCCCCAAACCCACCCTCAGGCTCAGGACTGTGGCTGGGCCAGGCTGTGGCAGGAGTCACCTGTGGTCTCTGCGAGTCCTGATGACGTGGCCTTGGAGGAAGCAGCCCTGCCTTGAGGTCTATTGGGCAATGGATTCAAATCAGCCTGGCAAGGGCACTCGAGACTCCCTGACTTGAAGCCACCCCAGGGCATCCGGGAGCAGGCACCAATACGCAAACCCCTTTCCCTGCTCGAGGCTTTGGGGATTCTGTTCAATTTTCTCCTCTACTCTTGAACCACTGTCACTGCAACAGGCTTTAGTAAGCTCAAAAACTACAGAGACTTCTCCCCACTAGCAGGGAATCGTTCAGTTCTGCACCAATGGAGTGCCGCCAGTTCAGTTCAGTTCTGCTGCCTCCTCCCTGGAGATAGCACTATGTCCCATAGGCTGAGTACTCAGTCAGTCCCCAAAGACGTCCCCGTGCCACTTACTTGCCCCAAATTGTTTTAGTGGCCAACCACCTATAAATTGAGGTTTCCACAATCATCTTGTTCAACTAATTTGCCTGAACAGCATGCAGCTATCTTGGAACACATTTGCTGGTTTATTACAAAGGGTGCAGATAAGGATGAGGGGGACGAGGGAAGGGGTAATGGGCTTCCATGACCTCTCTGGGGGTGCCGCCTCTCAGCACCGCCAGGTCTGTGCTAACAGACCGGGTGGAGAAACCCAGCAAGGCCTGTCTGTTTAGATTCTTTTGGGCCACTCTGTGCAGCATTCCTTCCCCGAGGGTACAGGGCAGGACCCCTTCTGGAACAGGGGTGTTATACTCTATCAGATAAGGTAGGTCAATCAATTTCATTACAGCCAGTGGATCCAAGAGACACAGAAAATTAACGTTTCCATTACCTGTCTTGGGAAGAGAAATTCCAGCTTCTATGATGTGCTGTGAGAAGGAATTATAAACCAGGAACAAAAGATGAAAACCAAAAAATATCTATCTTAATATCGCAGGGATTTTCAAAGTGCACTTTCCACTGTGCTGAATGTGGTGTAAGCTACAGACTCCTACAGTGGGGAGGCAGGAAACTCAAAAGGTTCTTGCTTCTCGGTAGCAGCACGCACAGGATAAAGGGTAGGGATTGTGTGTGTAGGACATTCCTGAGTTGCCCTAGGTACTGATGAAACTCTCGTACTACAGAGATAATCTAGGATGTTCTCTGCTTTATCTTGCTAACCTCTTACTTTTAATTATATTTTAAAAGTAAATCATTCGTACAAGTCAATTACATAGAAAAAGGAAGAGATCATTTTAGAACAATTCAAAACATGGACCTGTGAAGTGCTACACATAGCCGTTGTCTGAATCCGACTTGACCAAACCAACTGCATGGAGATATCGCAGAGATAATCAGAGAAATCTCAGGTTGGACTCAGCATTAGGTGGCACTGAATGCTGCTATGATAACTGTCCATGATTTTTGTTAACTATGTCCATCTGAGGGACTAAAAGCAGGACCTGTCCTTCTTGTTAGGGGGAATGGGTATAGCGAAGTGGTTGCTGGCGTAAACCATTTGATCTTTTTGTGTGATCTTAGGCAAGTTGCTTAATTAACCTATATGAGGAAATACAACCCAACTTATGGGCTTGATCTGAAGATGGAAAATTTTAATATTTGCAGTAAATCACTTAGAACAAATCCTGACCCATACTGGTGTACTTGTACTGGTCTAGGAATCTTCCAGTTCACACTGTATGAATCTACAGGCAAGCCTGGGCATTAAGAAAACCCAAAGTCACCGGCCCACCAGATTCTGCAGGACCCACTATCCTAGCGGCAGAAGAAACCAGGCACACACAAGCAGAAGACAATGGGAAATGGTGGACGGGGTTCAAATCCTGTCTCCCTAACTAGTGTGTGCTCTGTAATTTGGAGTTGAGTGTCAGTTGAGTGTCACTCAACCTCCATGGGCCTCATTTTTACCTTCTGAGTAAAATGAGGCTGTAACCACCCGCACCAGGCTGGGGAGGCCCAAAGCCAGGGCTGCAAGTGTACTCTTCCCAGTAGTCCTGGCAGGTGACACTCTCATTTCCTGGCTTTAGGTCCCCCAAGCCCTTCCTGCTCCTCTGTTCTTTTCTTTGAACCCAGGGCCTTGCATAGGTTAGGCAAAGCACTGTACTGCTGCCCGAAATCCCCCAACCCTCCCTTCCCATTCGTAAACATGGGATTAAACTGGACTCTCGATTTTCTTGTGTCTGATTTAAGAGGGCAGAGACAGGAGAGTAAACACACACTGCGGCCCAGAGAGGCGCAACCAGTTGCTCAAGGTCACGCAGCCTGAAGCGTGGCTGCCCGGACTCGATATTCGTTTGGGACTGGTTCTCAGATTCACTCATCAAACTCCCTCTCGTCCAAAGTCCTGTGGGCTTCATCGGGAGCTTTTGAAAGCCACGCCTTTGGAAAAGTGAAGTTTCTAGCCATAAAGCATCCCGCGACCGCGGAGACGCGTCCCCCACGTCGCGCACGGACGGGTCACACTCGCTGCTCCCCACTGACCCCACGCCGACTGCAGGATGCGCGAGCCTCCCCTTGCGCCCGGGCGGGACCTCCTGCGTGGTGTCCCGGGACTTGGCGCGGGAGCAGCCCTGCACGGTCCGGCTCCCCGCGACCAGCTGCGTCTCTTCCCTGGAGACCCTCACGGCCCGGTTTGGTCCTGTGGCTCATCAAGGGCAGCGGCGACAACGGAGTGACCCTAAGTGGCCGGGCGTAAATACCAAGACGTTGGAGGCGCCCGGCCGCCCCAGGCTGAGGGAACCCCCGGGAGAGAGAGGCGCCCTCGGGGGGCGGCGCCCGGGCTTCTTCCCGAGGTGGCCCCGACCCCCGCACGCCGCGCCGCGCCCCGTCTACCTGCGCGGTCCGCTCCGGGCGCACAGGCGCGGCCCTCCCGACGTGGCTGCGGTGCCCGCCGGCCGCGGGAGCCCGCGCAGGAAGGAAGGGGCTGCCGGGCCCTCGGTGGGGCCACGCCTCGGGGGAGGGCGGGGCGGCCCGGGCCTCGGGGTCCCCTCGCAGGCGCGCAGGTGGGCGCAGGGCTGCGGCCCGGGCTTCTCCCCGCGGGCCCACCCCGAGCTGTCCCCGCCTTCGCTCCGCAGTGGGCGCGCGCTCCTGGGAGGACAAAAGACCCTTGTGCGGGCAGCTGAGGCTTCGCCTTGCCCCTCCTCGCTGGTGGCGGCATCCTCGCCGCGCGGCTTCTGGGCTCCTGACCGCGTCCCAGGTCCTCGGCCTCGACCGGGCACCTGGATGCGGGGGACCCGCGCCGCCTCGGGGCGCAGCAGCTGAGGGGGAGCGGCCGGGAGGCCAGGTGCACGCAGCCCCTCTTCCCGGGCCTCCCGGCGCTGGCATCCACCCAGAAGGGTAGGCTGGAGGTCAGCTCCGGTAGCTACAGGTTAAGATTCAAGAAAGAAAACAGAAAACTTCCCCCCCTTACAAACAACAGGGCAGAAGGCAGGCGTTCGGAGAAGGATGGGGTTTGTAATCGGGGTTGGATCTGAAACTCCCTACTGCCGGCAGTGAAAATCAGTTCAGTTTTTCCTGGCTGGTTTGGCGGGGTGGATTGTGATCCTTAACCATATGGTGGGGCGTGCTGGTGCGGACTTGTCACCCCAGCACTCTGGGAGGCCGAGGCAGGAGGATTCTAAATTGATGACTAGCCTGGGCCAGTTTAGCCACTTAGCATGCTGTTATCTCAAAACAAAAACAAATTTAAAAGAGTTGGGGATGTAGCTCAGCGTGAAGATTTTAAGTTTATATCGCTTTTTAAAAAAAAGGATACACAGGAACATGAAGAGGAAAGAGAAGAGGGGAGGGGGAAAATGAGAGGGGGAAAAAAGGAAAAGGAAGAGCTTTCATAGCCTTGCTTGATAGAACCTAAACGGGGGCATGAGCAGCCTCACCTGATTCAAACCAGAAACTCGATGAATCATTTGACAGAATTAGGTAATTTTGTGCACACCCGCAACACGGAATGCTTACCTGAAACCCTGACTTAGGCCTGGCTTACCATTCAGGGGATGCAGTCCTGTGTTTTTCTTACCTTTTTTCCTTTCACAACTCCGACGTGCGGTTTAGGTTCAGAAGCTACCGAACTCCGATCTGGAAATAATTTGACGTTCACCAGACACAGCTGTAACTTTCCAGGCTGCGGCTCCCACATGCTTTGTGGGCTCTGCTGAAAACTCACATTTACTTGGGGCTGGACCAGGGGATCCCTGCCAGGGAGCTGACAAAAGCTCCAAGGTCCTTGGCAGAGCCCTGGCAGGGCCAAGCTGCCGGTGAGTAACTCGGAGAAGAGTGTGCAACCCCTGCCCGCCCCGTCCTGCCCCCTTTGAGCCAAGGCCTTTTCCTCTGCAACAGAAAACACAGACAACCTTCTATTTTGAGCATTTTAATTAGAAAGTTATAAAACATTATGGGTTCTCTATACCAAATTTGCATTAGAAGAAAAAATATAAAACAAATGTTAATCTTTAGCCATCTTTCTGTATCTCATCTTCTAGACATTTAAACCCAAAAAGTTTTCATTTAAATCTCAAGGAAAAAAAGTAGGTATCTAAACATCCTTAAATAGTAAAAGAAGTCAGAGGAATCTGTGGAAGGGAATTTTTCTGCTTATTTCAAGGTATTATTTTTAAAACTCATTTTGGTGACAGGCATGGTGGTGCAGGCTTGCAATCCCAGCACCTGGGAGGCTGAGGCAGGAGGATCCCCTTGAGTTCACCATCAGCCTGGGCTACATACTGAGCTTGAGGCCAGTTTGAATTATGTAGCAACACCGTGTCTCAAAACAAAACAAAAACTCTTATTTCAGTCCTCATGAAAGAAAAGGTACTTTGGAAATAACTGAATCCTGAAGGTAAACTGAGGCACACATAAAGAGTGTAAGTGATCAGGAAGCCTGGGTCTCAGAAGGGTGTGTCTCTCCAGTGTGTTGACATGCTGGGACCCATACAGCAGACCCATCTGGCCTCTCAGGAGGCTGCACATTTGCCCAGGGGGGGAATGGATTTAATAACCAATGTCTTGCCGGGGATTTAGCTTAGTGGCTTAAGTGCCTGCCTGGCAAGCACAAGGTCCTGAGTTTGATCCCTGGTACCCCCCCCCCAAAAAAAAAAGCATTTCTGACCAATAACCAATGTCTTCCACCAACAAAGACCCTTTCTAGCCACCTCCACCCTGCAGACACCAGCTCAGCCAAGAGGATCGTCAGGCTGCTGGATTGAATGCCCAGCCCAGCAGCCTCTTCAGTCCAGCCTGCTCCTCGTGACACTCCCCAAGCTGCCCCTGTGTTGGGCAACCTGTTCTTACTCAGGGGAAGCGCAAGTATCTGGGCTTCTCCCGAGCCCTCCAAATGGATGCTGTGGCTGTCCGGCAGGGGAGCCAACACCAACAAAGCCTCCTCTGTCACCCACGTCCTCTCAGGAAGGGGGTGGGCTGCGAAGTGGGGGGTGGCGACTGTCCAAGCTTTTGGGTGAGGGCCAGAGAGAAAGAACCTGTTGTTACAACCCTTGCGCCACCCACCGCTGCTGAGGGACCAAGTGAAACAGAGCGTCTGACTCAGGCTGCCGATCCAGGGGCGCAGACCCAGGGCCAGAGGCAGGGCAAGGAGCCAGCCTCCGCGGGGCAGGCACAGAGGGCTGTTCAGCTGGGCTGGCGACAGACCGCGTCTGTCAGGCTGAGGGCAGGTGGACGGTCCTGGTGTTGCCCCCTGCCCACCCCATGGGTTTGCAGGGCTTGCTCTTGGGTGCTGGCTAAAAGCCTCATTCTGGAAATCAAAGCTCTGAATGGGAACCCTAGATCCCCTGGAGTAGAAATTGCTGGGGATTTGCATATTCATCAATAGAGGCCTGAAAAGAGTCAAAGTGGGTTACAATAGGGAGAAGAGATGCCCAGTGCTTCTGGTTCAAAAGAGCGACCGTCTCTGCTTGACCAGAAATGGGACTCTTTCCAAGATGCCTGAACTGACTGGAAGGTTCTGTTGAAATTCAAGGGCAAGGCCAGCAAACACACAAAAACAGCAAATTATAGCCTCCCGAGGCCTCTGACAGTCCCACAGACCAGTGCCCAGTGATTCTTGTTGGCATGGACGGAGAGCAAAAGTGGGAAGAGCTGCGCTTCCAAGGGGAAAACCACACAAGGCTGCAGGCGTGCACTGCCCTTCAGGAGACAGCACTGAGGAAGCCGGCCCGCTGAGCCCTCGGAAATGGTCTTCTCAGGATAAGTGCTCCTTGTGCAAGTCTCCCTGAGACATGGCTGGCACTGGGATAGTGGTCACCACTTGGTTCTGAAACACGAAGATTTTGATTCTTCCGAACACCCAGAGGAATATGAGCAGGATGCTGACGTACTGGACCCAGGCAAACTTGATCATCTCCCAGAATCCCGGCTGGTAAGTGAGGACAGTTAAGGAGAGGAGTCACCCTGGACAGGAAATGGCAAGAATGTCTCAAATACCCGGAGATAAAAGGGATAACCAAGATTATTCAGGCATAAATATGGATGACCCTGACCTGGATAGAAGAACCGCACAGGAGGAAATGGGAACAGGAAATGAATTGTTTTCCTATAATGAACAGCAGACAGGGTCATTTGTGTGGGGACAATTTCCAGCTTAAGGCTGGCCACATCTGATCCTCCTGCGGACCTCTGAAGAGCCCTTCTCTTCTTTGTGGAAACTGAGCCAGCGCTGGCTCTTTATCACAAAGGATATGAGATGACTTCCACAGGGTATCGGATGACAGCATTAATCACGAATGGAGCTTCTGCCGCCCTGCCCACCAGCCAGATGGGGTTGGGGTCACTCAGGATGGTGGTGACTGCAACAGAAGCATTAATCATTAATCCAGGTGGCCCTCTGGCAGAGACACTCTGAGCACTAGGCTATAGGTGTTCTTTGATTTTGGGGGGTCTGGGGGCCTCCCACACTTTAGAGTTCAAAGAAATAAAAGGGTAAGAAACTGTTGCCGACATTATTTTTTAAAACATTTGCCAAAAACTTGGACACAGTCTAACTGTTCTACAATTGCTGAATAACTAAAGTACTGTAGTACCAGTAAACATACTATCAGAACTTTTCTGATAGTAGTGTGGGGGAACTCTTCATGTTACATAATTAGATAAATATGAATACGTTAACTCCCAAGCTGTTCTTATACTATTATATGAAAAAAAATCTTCATACAGAGAAAGAGTGAATGAAACAGAGGAGGGAAAGGTGATATGTAGGCCAATGATTTTTTGTTTTGCTTTAAAAGTCCTATTATTGGAATAATGCTGCTGTGTTTTGTACAAAATTAGGAAGAAGCTGGGTGTGGGGACACAGCTTGTCCCCTTGGGAGGCTGAGACAGGAGAATCACCACTGTGAGTTTGAGGCCATCTGGAGCTCCACAGTGAGTTCAAGACCAACCTGAACTATATAATGAGGCCTGGTCTCAAAACAAAGCAAAAAAAAAACAAAGAAGAAATACAGCAATTGCAGGCCTTATTACCTGTGAGATGTCTGTGTGTCGTGTGTATATGTCTGGTGGCCAAGTAACCCTTTTGGTATCTTTCAGTCACATGGGGCATGTTCAGTTTGGTATGTAGGTGCGATGCCCTATGCCTTCAGAGAAAACCTAGGCTTCAGGCCACTGAACAGGCCAGCCCAGCCCAGCACAGGGCCAAGCATAAGGCTGGCTTGTGCCCTGGCACTACAAGCACTGACCTGCACCTACAGCCAGAACCGTGGGTGCTTTTGTTCTCTAGGGGCCTCGCAGCCTCTGTTTCTAGTGAAAAGGCTTTCACTTCTGTTGCTGCTATGGCAGGAGAACAAATCAATTAGTCTTTTGTGGATGTTAAAAGAAAAAAACAAAAAAAGCCCATCAGGGCCAATGGTGGCTGCAGGGAAGAGACTAGGAAGCTGCTGGGCCACTGGAGTCAGCGGGAGGCCAGGGGTGGGCAGCAAGACACAGCAAAAAGGACAATTCCCGGGAAGCCTGTCTCCATCCTAATGCTGAGATGTCACTGGTTTTGAGATGTACATGATGACAAGGGTTCTCTGCTTCTACTGCCACCAAAACCCAGCAAGCGTGTCAGCAGCAGAGAAACGGGCCCTCGGCACCCCTCACCGTTCCTTTCCTGGTAGGCGGCCATAATGCGGGTGAGGTCGAAGTCCTGGGCGAAGGGGCTGGTCCCGTTGATCACAGACACCTGGGATACAGCAGCAGGAGGTCGGGGGTGAGCACTGGAGACCGGGGCCCCTCCTGCACCTCTTGGCCGGAGCTGACAGCACACAGCACAGCTGCACTTTCATCACTGAGACGGAAACCTAACGCACCTTCGAATTTTCTTTAAGGTGTGGGCTGGCAGGAGAGGTAAATCTGCGTGAGGAGTGCTGGAAGACGCAGTGAAGCCTGTCTGAGAAGAGGATCAGGGAAGGACCTCGCTCAGGGACCGGAATGAGTGGCCTGGTAAGTTACAGATACCTGGCAAAGGGAATGGCCCCCAGGCAGGCGCTGTTTGTGGAATCAAAGAACAAAGAGACCAGAGGAGCTGGGACCCAGGAAGAGGGTAGTGCCGGACAGACAGCCGAGAACTGAGAAATGACAATTCCAGCAACCTAGGGAGACTGCTGGAATGGTCAAATACGATGTGTGAAAGCCTTTCCTTCCCCGCTCATGACTGAGGCCTTGCTATGCTGCCCAGGCTGGTCTCAAGTCCTCCTGCTTCAGCCTCCTGAGGGCTGGGGCCAGGGTGTACCCCACTGCACTAAACAGTAAACTTCTTAATTCAGGGCTGGCATATAGCACATTCTATAAGTGGTGGCCAGTATTATTTTTAAAATGTTCTACATGATCATTTGGAAAGCAATTTAGCTCATCAATAAAGATGTTTTTCTGCCTCTGCATAGGTGTAAATACAGGTGGACCTTCTCCATATTTTGAAAGAATTCATGGCAAGAATTTTTATCTGTGTTACCCACAGGAGATGCCCATTTCCAACTTTCATTTCTCCCTCTTCAAAGCAGGCGCTAAGCAGACAGGCTGCAGCGCTGGACGCTCAGCACCCTTACATTGTATCTGACGTCCAGGCCACTGTATCTTAGCGGCTGCCTCTGCTGCAGCCTCAGGTCTCCGTTCACGTACAGCTGGGACCCCGGAACCGCACAAGAGGACTGGACAAAGGCCATGCTCTGCATCACAAATGTTGACATCCTCTGAAATCAGGAGGAGACGATGCCAACTGTTGTCAGATCCGAAGGGCTCTGGGTTCAAGAGTCATCTGTCTGTGGCTGCAGGTGTGTCTTCACATACCTGGTTCAGTTCTGCAGGAAGCACTCCGCCCAGACCCTCTGAGCTAGTTCTCATTCATGTAAATTATCAGGACTCCAATCAAGAACACCCCACTTGCCCAGATTAAATTCCCAGGGCCAGCCCTGGACACATGGGACTTCCTAGAAAGCAGAAGGCAATAGGGAGGGGCCTCCCTCAGGACCGACTCACGTGCAGTTGGTATGTGAAGGTCAGGAGCAGCTGCACGCCGAGTACGTGTTCTGTAGACTGCAGGGGAAGCTCCAGGTTAAAATGCAGCACGTCTGCCTTCCCATCCTGGTTCCTGTCTTCTTCTCGAGTCTAGGAAACCCAAAAAGAGCCAGTGGCCTGGTCTTTAAGAAGTCTGGGAAGAGTCCACATTGCTGCTGCACGTACCCAGCGACCCACTGTCCTGGCATAGAAAGGTGTGGCTGGGTCAGTACTGGGAAAGACACACAGCACGCATCGTCCCTCCATTCTTACTCAGGGCTGGCACAGGCGAACAGGACGGGAACTTGACGTGGCAATATCATCAATCAGTATCTGTCTCATTTTGTTATGGGTGTTTTCTTTTCTTTTTTTTTAAATAAATGTACCTGCATTTATTGCATAGAAAATTGAAATAGGGTCTGGTATATAAAATAACCCCAGCACTTGGGAGGCTGAGGCAGGAGGATTGCCTCAAGTTTGAGGCCAGCCTGGGCTATCTAAGTGAGTTTAAGGTCAGCCTACCCTACATAACAAGACTTTGTCTCATCACACCCCCCTCCAAAGAAAACAAAGAAAATTGAAATAGTACATCAGAATTGTCTGCTGCTTCTCTACAAGTGAGGTTTTTCCTTGTTGGTGCTAACCCTGGGCCTCAAGTGTTCCCGGCATTTGTTCTACCACGAGGCTAGACTCCTACCCCAAACGAGCTTTTTAAAAATAGGAAAACAAGAACAAAACAAAACCCTAATCTAATCATAATACATTTCTCAAATAAATGCAATGGCAAATCACCGAGCTCTATTTATACATGCTTAGCCCACAGCTTGCTTTGGGTTCTTGATGTAGGACCATCTCTCTTATCACGTATGCCCTTTTAATAGCAATCAATAAAACAAGAAAGGAAGCTCAGCAAAACCAGCAAGGCATCAGAACCACACATATTTTATAAATATGGATATAAAAGTGAAGAAAACCGATAAAAATAGGGCGAAAGGTAAATCACAGATCATAAACAACGGGCAGGCAGTTACAACAATCAGTGGTAGCAACACACGCCTGTAATCCCAGCACTCAGAAGGCTGAGGCAGGAGGACTGCTGAGCTCCAGGCCAGTTGGGGCTACATAGTACATTCGAGGCCATTCTGGACTACACAGTGACGCCTTGTCTCGAAAAACAAAACAAAATAAAAAACAAGTCTACTAAGCAGAGCAAATACTGGCCCTGTGAAAAAATTTCATAAATCGTACCAGCTGATTTTCACAAGATAAATACATGTGACTGGGAACTGTGTTTATGCCTGCTGTCTGTCTCACCTGACCCCTTCACCCATCCGGAGAAGGAAAGAGGAAGCGTCCTGCTTTACAGATAGGTTAAGTTGAGGCTGAGAGACGGTACAGAACTCCACCAGTTCTCACTGGACTAAGACCTAGGTTTGCTGACTGCTGATTCAATGTTCTGTCTCTAACCGCTCAGATGAACCCTAATTTCAGAGACTCCTGATGGAAGATACAGGGGAAATTGAAACAGTCTGGGGTGGTATATACCTGTAACCCCAGCAACTGAGGCAGAAGGATTGCAAACTCACACCCAGCTGGGACAATTTGGTGACTCAGTGAGACCCTGACTCAAGATTTTAAAAAAAAGGCTAGGGACATGGCTCAGTGTGAAGGCCCTGGTTTAATTCCTAGGTTGGGGGCTGTGTGTGTTGGGGGGTACAGAGGAAATGCTAATTATTAGAAAATGCAAATCAGCCTATTGGTATGCATAAGAATCTAATTAGTAAAAGAACTCAGCTCCTGGATTTTAATAGGGAATTGATTCTAGGAAATAGTAAGCTAAGTATTAGAGAATGAAAGTGGGAGGGGAATGTGGTAACTGCTACAGGGAGCGGCTGGGGCAGCTGGAGCTAGGAAGAGCGGGCTGTAGGAAGCAGAGGCTCCGTGGAAGGGCCTGAGGATCGGGACTTGCATCAGCGGGGTGGGCTCCAGAGCTCAGGAGGACCCACAGTGTCTGCGCATGGGGGCCCCATTCTACTCATTGTTTGGACACCCCAGCTGTCCCCACCTCTAGGACAAGAATCTTCTTTGAGCCCCCAAACTGCAAGCCCACGGCTGTGAGCAGTGCCGTCCTTCCGAGGGTCCTGACCTGCCACTGTTTCTCCCAGCAGAGATTCCACAGGATCTGATGACTTGCTGGAATTGTTTGGATCATTCTTCTGGGCAATTCTTTATTTGGGGGGGGGTACTGGGGATGAACTCATGACCTCAGGCTTGCCAGGCAGGCACTTGTGCCACTGAGCTAAATCCCAAGCCCGCCATACTCTTTAATAAATGTGAATTTTGTAGTTCACTTTTTGGTACTAAAGGATCAAACCCCGGGCCTTGTGCATGCAAGGCAAGAACACTACCACAAAGCCACATCCCTGCCTAATTTCCTAATTTAGACCAGCGCGCATTTCATATACTTGTCCTCAGTGGGTTCTCCAGTTTTTCTTTTCTCCCAGTTCTTTTGTTTTGATGGGACTAGAGATTGAACCATTGCCTTTATACTGAACTACATCTCTGTTCTTCCTGCCTCAGCCTCTTGGGTGCTCATTTCTTTCCCTTTGTTCAAAATACACATTGGCACCAGACTTTGGGTCTCTAGCAAAGTAGAAATTGCTACTTCATGGTTCCTAGATCCATCAAATCATGGCCAACAGTATTTCAGTGAATCTAAAATGTCAATGATCATAAAATACATCTTACTAAATGTTACATACCAGTATGAAACGAATGTTTCTAAGCACTTAGAGTACTTAAGTTTTTATTTATTGAAAGGGTGTTTAGATTTGGCACATTTGTATCAGATGTCTACTCACATGTAAATATAAGCAAAATAAATTGATCCAAAAATTTTGAAAACTTAAACATCCCAATTTGTCTGAATCACATGTGAATGTTTTTTTTTTTTTTTTTTTTTGGTCTTTTTCCTTTTTATCAGTACCGGGGATCGAACTTACGACCGCCTGCTTGCAAGGCAGGTACTTATGCCGCTGAGCTAAATCCCCAGCCCCCACACGTGAATTCAGTTGATACTTTTCCATGTAAATCTGTCTTTGTACCATCAAACATGTTGATGACATCAGAGTTTTAAAAAATAATTCATAGCTGGGCATGGTGGTGAACACCTATAATGTGAGCCATCAGGAGGCTGAGGCAAGAGGATCATCAGGAGTTCGAGGCCAGTCTGGAGTACACAGTGAGCTTAGGGTCAGTTTGAACTACATAGTGAGAGCCTGTCTCAAAAAGAAAAGAAAAACGAACCCAAAATAAAAATTAATAAATTAAAACAAATAAAAAATATTCATAAAAGAAACCCCATTCATCCTCTGGTTTATTTTTAAATGCCTCTTGAACCCCGCCTTACACGCTCTTCAGTCGGTTCTTGGGGACAGATGTGGGGCTTTGTTTCGTTTTGTTGTGGTGGTACTAAAGACTGAGCCCCGGCCTCCACATGAACCTATATGCACAACTCTTTTTTCCACTTTTATTTTTGGACAGGGTCTCACTGAGCAGCTAATTTACCTGGGCTGGGCTCAAACCTGCTATCTTCCTGCCTCAGCTTCCCAGAGTGCTGAGATTACAGGTGAGCGCCACAGCGTTGGGCTGGCACAGGGTTTTACTGCAGCCCTGATGCCTCTTTGGCAAGGTTTGACCCCAGTAGCACTTCTGATGTTTGCATGGGGCAAGTAGTGAGAGCTACGCGGCTGCTCCCGCTAAGGAGGAAGGCACAGTCAGATGTCAGGGTACAGGAGGGAACGTGGGGTGCTGTGCAGTGCCCTGCCCAGCCTCGACCCAGCCTCTGCTGCCACCAAGGCCTTAAAGAGCCGCGTCATCCTCTTTGGGGAAATGGTCGCTCAGCTGTTTTCTTCTCTAGTTACCAACAACTGGACTTCGAAGGCATTGAAAACAGGGACTTCAGAGAAGCGGTGTGAGGACAGCCACTAAAGCAGAAGCCAGGCAGCGACTTCGCAAGCATTTTTCCAAATGAGCAACCACAAAGCCGCCTCTCAATATTTGGTCAAACTTTGATCTAAAAACCACTGCCCTGGCAGCAGTTTGCTATACAGGCTGGAGCCAGTCTGGCTTTATGTTCAGAGTTAGAAAATTAAAAATTTTCCTACAATGGAAAATGGTTTGGCAGTTCCTCAGAAGGTTAAATATAGAATGGACATAGCAATTCCACTCCTCGGTGTATCTCTCAAAGGGTTGAAACAGATATGCAAATATTTATTCATGCATATTCACGGCAACGCTATTCACAACAGTGGCAACAAACAAAATGCCCACCAGGTGAGGAATGGATAACAAACTCAAAAATCATATAGTATATTATTCCAATTAGGTGAAATATCCAGGACAGGTAAAGCCAAAGAGAGTGGACTGGTAGTTGTCAAGGGCTGGAGGAAACACTGAATGTAACGTGGCTGCTGAATGGGTTTTCTTTCCGAGTAATGATATTTTGGAATTAGATGAAGGTGATGATTGCACAATATCGTGAATGTACTAAAGGCTACTGAATTGTTCATTTTAAAATGCTTAATTATCCACGTGTGGTGGAGAATGCCTATAATCCCAGCACTGGGGAGGCTGAGTCAGGAGGATCTCTGTGAGTTCAAGGCCAGCCTGGGCTACAAAATGAGATTCTGCCTCAACAAAACAAAAATCAAAATGTCTAATCTTTTTTTTTCTACTTTTTAAAATTTTATTTAAGGAGAAAAAAAGCAAAACAGAAAAAGGGTAGAAATACATAATTTCAAAAAAAAATAAACAGTAAGAAATCACTAGTTGATAAATTACATCTTGTTCTCTTAGAAATAGTTGTTTAAGTTACAAAATTAAAGCATACAAAGTAGACATTCAAACAGCGAGACTGCAAACAGTTCTGTTCAACGATCCAACAAAAACTTAGTAGTATGGTTATCAATCCTACATACTTTTTTTTTTTTGTCTTTTTCCTTTTTATCGGTACCGGGGATCGAACTCAGGACTGCCTGCTTGCAAGGCAGGTGCTTAAGCCGCTGAGCTAAATCCCCAGCCCCCAATCCTACATACTTAAACATACCTGCAGTTATATCCTTTAGAGCACTTTCTTTTCCTCTCTGTTTTACAATACCAATTACAAAAAATGTCTAATCTTATGTCATATAAATTTCACTCTAAAATTTTTTAAATGTAATGAGTAAGAATTATAGAAGGAAATATTTAACTATGGAAAACATTAATATTTAAAAAAAACACCCAGGTGTGGTAGCACACACCTGTAATCCGAGCACTTGGGATGCTGAAGTAAGAGGATCCCCTCAAATTTGAAGGTAGCCTGGGCTACACAAGTGAGTTCAAGACCAGCCTGCACTACATGGTGAGACCTTGTCTCTAAAAACAAAAAGAGAGAAATTCGTTGCAGTAAGTCTAGGAATATTGGGCTAGGGATATAACTTAGCAGCACAGTGCCTGCCTGGCGAGCACAAGGAATATAAGATATAAACAAGAGATATTACATTCCCAACCAGACTCTCTTCACTGGACACCCACAGTGAATTACATAATTTCTCTGTTCTTCATCAGCAAAATGGGGTATGACCTCCCACTCTGGGGTTACTGTGAAGATTAAAAGATAATATGTTTTTTAAAAATTGATAGCTAACACTAATTGTTGCAGTTCAAGTACTGTGCAAGGGACTTTAAGTATATTACCTAAGACAAAATGTTTATCTGTATGCCTAAGACACAGAATCAGTATGTGCATTGGCGTGCTTTGTTTCTCCACTCCTCTGCCTGGTTGCTTCCCTCAGTTCTCTTGGGTGTATAAATAGGAGAAGAAATGCTGAGTCATAGGATAACTCTAACATTTTTGGTTTTTGGGTTTTTTGTTTTTTTTTTTTTTTTTTTTTTTGAGACAGGGTCTTGCAGTGCAGGTCAGGCTTGCATGTGTAATGTCCTGGGTTAAACCCCTAGCAATGCAAGGATAAATACATTACATTAATTAAATAAAAACCTACATATGTATTACATTCCTATGGTACAAAATTAAAGAGGTACAAAAGAGGAAAAAAGCTTTTCGTTTACCAGCAGTCTAGGTCCTTTCCTGGGAGCAATCAATATTCTGTTTATTGCTAGGATTCTGTTTCCTCCTAGAGCTAGCCAAAGCTTCGAGAGGTAGTGTCAGGTCCTGAGACACCCTTCCCCGCTGTACTCTTTCTTCTTTTTCTTAGTTTTTTCTATTATTTTTATAGAAGTAGAAGCACACTAGACTTTCTTGTTTTTTATGTGTCAATTTCTCTTTGAGAGGATTCTACTCACTGTGTATAGATCCGCCACATTAAAAACAAACAGTGGCTTTGTGGGTGGAGCTCACTTTGGAAAGCCCTATGTTCAGTCCTCAGTACCAACAAACAAATCCCTGCTTCACATTCCATTGGGTAGGTGTGAAATTTTTTGGAGTCTCCTATTGATTTGTAGGTTTGTTTACAATGAGCAATGGTTTTTTACATATTCATTTCACTTATGTACAAAAATCTTACTAGAAGTATAAGCAGGTGCTTAATTTCAATTAATAGGGCCCCAACTTTCTTTGGGTTGCTGTTGAGGTCTTTTTTCCCAGGGTATCTCTAATTCACCTTTTTGCTATTGGATGCTTTCACATAATTCCTAAGTCAAGAGCTTAGCCAAGGGGGCTGGGGATTTAGCTCAGCGGCATAAGCGCCTGCCTTGCAAGCAGGCAGTCGCGAGTTCGATCCCCGGTACCGATAAAAAAAAGAAAAAGACAAAAAAAAAAAAAAAAAAAAAAAAAAAAAGCTTAGCCAAGAAAACAAATCCTTCACTGAGAAAATCTGTCACAAATGGGGTCATAAATTACAGAGAGACATTCACCTAGAGTGAAGGAAGTTTTAAAAGGAGTTTGTGTCTTATATTTTACTAACAGTGTAAAATCATCCTGTCTGGGGATATGGCTCAAAGTAACATGTGCAAGGTCCTGAGCATGAACACAATGACAAGAAGACGACACTGAAGACAACAACAAAGATAGTAAAGGGAATGATCGAGGTGCCACAAAAGTAAGAGGCTGCTTTGGCTCCTTAGATTTAAAATTGGAACCTGTGCAAAGAAGCAGAGAGAGACCTGGGCGGGGCTCTCCCAGGAGCGCTTCTGTTTACAGTGATAAGCAGTCAACTTGCACAAGTGAAAATGAAAGAAGGAATGAGACACAACTTACCTTTATTTTCATGATTATTGCAAATTTTCACGACTGTTTCCTAGACTCAAAAAACCAGAAGTGTATGAGGACAGAAAGGAATATACAAATGTAAAAGGGAAAAAAAAAAAAAAGCAAGCAAACAATACTACCAAAGTTCAAGACACAAAATGCTACCGTCCTTTTTTGAGACAGGGTCTCTGGAGCCCAGGCTGGCCTCAAACTCATAGTGATTCTCCCGCCTCAGCCTCCTGAGTGCTGGGATTACACCAGTGTACCACCATGCCTGGAACAAAATGCTATTTTAATGTAAAACAAGCAAGTTTTTTCAATGTTTAGATGAACACAAGGCTTTATGTGTCCTAGGCAGACACTCTTCCACGGAGCAACACTCCCACATCCCACCACACATTGCTTCTGGAAAGGAAACATACGAAAAGTGGAACACAAGAAGTATAGTGAATACATGGTAAAAAGTGAGTCTACCTGGGGCTGGGGATATAGCTCAGTGTAGAATACTTGTTTAGCATGTACAAGGCCCTGGGCTCAATCCCCAGTACTGCCAAACAAACAAACAAAAGCAGACCTAAAAGGAAGCCCTAAGCTATCCGGTACTAGCTCTCATGCAGTCACTGTGCCATGGGGCATTAGAATCTCAGGTAAGAATAAAAAGGAGCACTGATCACTGAGAACTACTTAAAGAATTATTGTATGTCTGCTGGACACAATAGAGCATACCTATAATACCGAGAGAGAGAGAGAGAGAGAGAGAGAGAGAGAGAGAGAGAGGCTGACGCAGGAGGATCCCTGTGGATTTGAGTCAAAGTTGGGCTACACAGTGAATTCAAGGGCAGGCTGAACTATATCATAAGATCCTATCTCAAGGAAAAGAAAGAAGGAAAGAAAAGAGAAAGAAATGTATATCTGGCTCCATTTTTTTTGTTTTGTTTTGTTTTGTTTTGTTTCTCATCACCATTGCTGGGGACTGAACCCAGGGCCTCAGGGATACATCTGCTGGACAGTGAGCTACACTCCTAGCCTTCTCCTGCTATTTAACAATAGTTTTGAAAGACCTGATTGCTTGAAGAATTCCATAATACTACAGAAAGCACATGGCTTCCACAGCATTTATCTTGTTTCCCTGCTTCCTGAATTTAACGCTACCCTTTTAGGTCTTTAAATGTTCACATTTGTCTTCCCTACAGTTTCAACTTAGGCTTCTCAGGGTCCCAGCTCCCCTCCCTTCATCAGTGTCCCCACTACAAGCACACCCTTCTCATCCCCCAAGAAAGTTAAACTCAAGTATTGGCCAGTGAATATTCAGCATTCACATTACTAAGCTTATGTCATTTCTATTCATAGCTCTGATTTTTCCTTGTTCACGTCTTACTTTTTTTGTTTCTCTGTAGATAATGATTGTTTTATTTGCTGGTTTCCTAGTACTTATACAATTTCAACAGTTTCTATTCCAATTCTTCATGATTTGACACTTAAGAGTGCAATATTTAAACTGGGCATGGTGATGCCCGGGTACTGCCAGCTATTTTGGAAATTGCAACAGGAGGATCCCCTGAACTCAAGAGTTAGAGACCAGCCTAGCAACACAGTGACACTTAAAGAGTCCCCATAGCCTCATCGGTCATTCATTCATTCAATTGGCCAATAGAAAAAAAATATGGTATAATATTTAGTCAAAATCTTACTGTATTATCCCTAATAGTGAATACTTGAAGAAACTCATGATCTACCAAGGAACTGGTTAAATATATGACAATATTCCCATATCTGAAAAATTGATTAGCAACCATTGATGCCTGAACTAAACTGAGCCTTTTATCACTAACATTATGGATACCTGTAACTCTTTTTTGTTTGTTTTTGAGGCAGGATCTCCTGTATAATGCAGGATGGCTTCAAGCTCAGCGATCCACCTGCCTCAGCCTCCCAAGCACTAGGATTATAAGCATGAGTCACCATGCCTGGCACCTGTATTTCTTTAATATTTGACAATGAGTATACACTTTTGTAATCAAAGAACATAAGTAGAGTAATCTGAATCATATTTTGTTTATAGTTATTCACATTACCAACCATATTTTAAAATGGTTTATCTTTCTTAGTTGCTGGGGAAAAAAAAAATCTGAATTCTTTTTCCTTAGTCACATAAATTTGCCAGTAATGTTAAAAGAGAACCTAAAGTGATTCAAATTTGGAGGAAGGAAAACCAGACGTCTCATAATACACCTAAAGGAAAAATTTTTCAAAAATGAGTGAAAAGAGAGTGACAGGGCTGGGGATGTAGCTCAGCGGCATAAGCGCCTGCCTTGCAAGCAGGCAGTCGTGTGTTCGATCCCTGGTACCGATAATAAAAAAAAAAGAGAGAGAGTGATTGTAAAAGAAGCATTCGCTTATGCCACACCAAATACTAAACCACAGACAGTAAAATGCTTTAATTTCGGTCCCGGACAGCTGCAGGATTGAGCAGCAGATAAAAAGAGACAAAGAGACACGTGCAGGCAGGCGCAGCTAGCCCAGAGCACAAGCTGGATAGAGGTCGCTTAACCAATCAACTCTTTGGCCTCCACGGGTCCTGTCTGCTTAAAAACTCCCGCCCTTCGGTCCCTACAAGGGGTTGGGTTTAGCCTAACAGAGCTCGGCTTTTCGAGCCGCATCACACGCACCCTTTCATCAGCCCACGCCTACGGAAATGCCTAGGTCTAGAGAGCCGCTGTCCCAAGGCTCTGGAGTCGGTTCGCGGACGCGTGAGGGACAGTGCACCACACAGTTGATGTACTCGTTAGGAAAATAAACCCACGCAAGTCATACAGCCCGCGCTCCAAGCGCCGCGGGCCCGCGAGCGTCTAGGGTCCAAGCGGTGTCCCCCGGGCCGCGCCTGTCTCCACCCTGGCCCGCCGGGCGGGAAGCACGCACCGAGACGAGCGGGACGCGCAGCCGATCCCCCTGCAGCCGGTTGAAGGCGGGGAACGTGCTCCAGGCGAGGAAGCCGCCCTGCTCGGGTTGCAGTAGGGCCACGAGCAGCACCTGGTGCAGGAAGCGCACAGTCGGCTGCTCCTCGTAGCTGCTGCGCTTCAGCCAAAACCCTGAGTTAGAAAGGGCGGCGAGAAGAGGTCAGGAGGCCCGGCCGGGGCAGCGGGCCGCGGGGAGCAGTGCCGCGCGCCGGCCGGGGCAGGCTCACCGTGGCTCCGGTAGGCCACCAGCAGCGGCGGGATGTAGGTGAGCACGGCGGCCAGCAGCAGGAAAAGCGCGGCCTTGGAGCAAAGCCCGGCGCGGTAACCGCGCTCGGCCGGGTGAGAGAAAAGCTCGTAGAGCGCCATGAACACTGCGCACTGTCGGCCGGCTAGCCGCGTTTCCAAAGGAATGACCAAGTTTGGCTTCTCCTGGTTGCCATCGCCGTGGTCTCCACGGCAACCGACTGCCGGAGAGGAACCAATAGGAAAGACTCAGGGCCCTAGCAGGGGTGGGACAAACGGAGGCGGAGGTTTACGTGGTGCGTGCTTCTGAGACAGAGAAGCAGCACTTTGCGAGTCGCTAAGGTGTTACACTCGTGTAAAATGTTCATTAAAAGTTGACCTGAATTATGAATCTTAATGGTCATCTTAACTTCAAGTACGGTTTATACTGAAGTCTAGCTGTTCACATTAACCAGGGCTGAGACAAAAGGCCAGGGAGCTTTGCCTCCCGATTGTTTCCGGATGTTCCACAGCGGGGTAGCCAGGGAAGCAGGTCGCAACTCCTGGTGCTGGGAGGAACATAGGGTATTTGCCACATTTCCTTGTCAAGTTATTTGGCTGTTTTCCGAGAAAACTATGGTTCTGCTTAACACTAATCTAATGTTACCCCTTACCTTTAACTCTATCTCTAACATTTTTTTAAAAACCCGATTCATACTCGTACATGAAAAAGCCCTAATATCAGTAAGGAAACTGGTTTGTGCTTTTGAAGGTAATCCTACAAATGGCTTTTAGAGGAAGAGAACTGAGATGCTATCAATTTACACTGAGGTCTGCTCATCTGAAAAAAACTATTCCAGGGTCCTTACCACAATCTAAGGGCAGCACTCTCTGCCCGAAAATGCTTTTTACCAACCCTCTGGTCCAGTACTACTCATTCTCACTTGAAAGCTTTCATGGAGTGGCAACATACAAGGTGTGACCGAAAAATATAGGATAATGAATTCAATTCATACTATGATCCTATCTCAAAAAAGCCAAAATACAACTTTTGACCCCCAAAATCTCATACCAGATCTGGTAGTGTGAGGTCACACTACTTTTCACAACCCTAGCTTTTCATTAGATGGTGTTTGGCAACAGCATTTTTTTTTTTTTTTAACCACACTGTAAAAATATTAACAGAACTTCCAATACTGCTTCAGAAAGTGGCAGGCATGATGGAATCAGTATGAAGGAATCTGGGGAAGATTTTTGAGGGGGGATGAATGGCAGTTTGTCTTTCACTGTAGTCTTTTAAACATGCGTATTTAGAACACCCCTTGACTCTTAAAATATAAAAAACTGTTAGGTTTATGTCTGTTACTCATATATATGTATATATGTCTCGATGATGAATTATGTCTCCAGTCTGAGGCACTTCTTTGTCTTTTTCCTTTTTTTTTTTTTTAATCGGTACCAGGGATCGAACTCACGACCACCTGCTTGCACGGCAGGCACTTATGCCGCTGAGCTAAATCCCCAGCCCCAAACATTATTTTTGTTCATCCCAGAGATAGTCTCTGAAACATGTATATTCAGCATACAGTTTTTGAATTTCCGCTGTGGGAAGGTTCCATTGTGTCTTTTTTTTTTGTCTTTTTCCTTTTTATCGGTACCAGGGATCGAACTCACTACTGCCTGCTTGCAAGGCAGGCGCTTATGCCACTGAGCTAAATCCCCAGGCGGCACTTCTTATTTATTGGTTTATTGAGACAGGGTTTCACTAAATGTAGCCCAGGCCTTTAGTGTTGAGATTAAAGGCACACAACCCTATGCCAGGTTTATACCTTGTGTTAAACATAAACTTTTATTTCTTTGACTGCTAAAATAAGAGTTTTCTGGAATAGGTGGATCTACTGTAGAGTCCTTAAGGTGGTTACTTCAACAGAAGGAACCACATACTGCAGCTAAGTGACTGCTAAAACAAAGTGAAGTGAATGCCAGGAATTCAAGTGCATGAAATATTGCAGTTGTGATGTAAGGAAGCTAACCTTTGTGATTTTTCTTTCAATTACTTAAAAGAAAAGGACATTCACTCTTTTTAAAATCATGCTCTATTATCTTTAATTAAGCAGAGACCTCACCAACATATCATCTAGAAACCATTTCACCCACTGCTCTGTTTGGCCGCCAGCCTCTTATCTCTCTCTTCAGCAATGGTGAGGCGGATTCCTTTTCCTCGTGGAAGAGAAATCCACGGCTTGTTGCCTTTGCCGATGACGAAAATGTTGGAAAGCCTGGTGGCAAAGCTGTTGCCGTTGGCATCTTTCACGTGAACCACATCAAAAGAGCCAGGATGCTTCTCTCTGTTGGTGATCACACCAATTCTTCCCAAGTTAGCACCTCCGGTCACCATACACAGGTTACCAGTGTCGAACTTGATGAAATCAGTGATCTTGCCAGATGCCAAATCAATCTGGATGGTATCATTCACCTTGATGAGGGGGTCAGGGTAGCGAATGGTACGAGCATCGTGGGTCACCAGATGAGGGATTCCTTTGGTGCCCACAAAGATCTTCCTCACTTTGCACAACTTGTACTTGGCTTCCTCAGGTGTAATACGATGAACAGCAAAGCGACCCTTGGTGTCATAGATCAGACGAAAATGCTCTCCTGTCTTGTCAATGCTGATGACATCCATAAAGCCAGCAGGGTAGGTTATATCAGTTCGGACTTTGCCATCGATCTTAATGAAGCGCTGCATGCAAATCTTCTTTACTTCATCCCCTGTCAGGGCATACTTGAGTCTGTTCCTTAGGAAGATGATGAGAGGCAGACATTCTCTCAGCTTATGGGGACCGGTGGATGGTCGAGGAGCAAACACACCGGTCAATTTATCCAGCATCCAATGCTTTGGAGCTGCCACTCGCTTCAGATGCTTCTTGGGACCTCGAGCCATGGCTGAGCTGTAACAAAAAGCGCAAGAAAGTCATTCTCCTAAAAACCATTTAATAATCAGGAATGTAAGAATTCTCAAGTAAATTTAGGACTCATGCATACTTCAAGGTTTTTCAAGGCTTCCTTTACCTCAGTATTTATCTACTTTTTAGTTCCCTTGTCCTATCGAAGCCTTTGTGGGTTTTTTTTTTGGTGGTGGTGGTGGGGGGTTGTTTTGAGACAGGGTTTACTATGCAGTTCAAGTTGGCCTCAAACTCGAAGTAACCTTCTGCCTCCTGAGTGTTGGGATTACAGATGTGTGCAACCACTCCCAGGTTGGGAAGGAGAAATCTTGAGTCCAATTTCTTTTTCTTTCTTCCTTCCCCCATGCCCTATTTGAGGACTGAACTAGGACCCTATGTATGTTAGGACAGCACTACCAAATGAGCTCCACCCTCAGTTTCGAGCCCAATTTTTCAATTCTCCACTGATTCTGAATGGATATTTTCATTTTTCTCACTGTCTAGCTAAATCTCACCCAGTTTAATAATGTTACATGGTTCTCTCTTGAATTAAGACTTAGAGAGCCAGTCATCTTTCTGTATACCTCCGATGTATGTCCTGGACATCTTACACTTAATGTATCTAATACCAAACTTGATTCTCATCCATTAACTGGCTCCATTCTATTTCACTGGGAGGCACTTCCATCCTTCCAAAAACCCTTACTTTTTCCCTTCACATCTCACATCAAATCAGCAAATTTTGTCAGCTCTATCTTCAAACTATATTCAGAGTAGTTATTTTTTCCCTTATCGTCTCTTATACTATCTGAATCTAAGTCAATATTATCTTTCGACCTGGATTATCATAGTGGCTTCTTCATTAAACACAGAGCCTGTACATCCTAAGCACATGTTTACCACTGATCTACACTTCTAGCTTAGACTGATCATTTAAAAGTCAAAATGTCTTAGTATTTCTGCTTAAAAACTGCTACTTGCTAGCTGGAGGGGGAAAGTGTAAGCTTGTAAGCCCAGCACTGGGAAGACTAAGGATTGCCTCGATTCAAGAGAGCCTAGGATAATAAGTTTAAGCCCAACCTGAATTAAGAGTGAAACCCGTCTCAGTCTCAAACAGGAAAAAATAAAGAGGTGCCATACAACAATAAAACACCTCCACTTCTCACATCCTAATAAAAATACAATGTTCTTTACATAGAATTCAAAGCTTCAGTTTCATCCTGAGTTCCTTTTGATTTTGTCTCCTAATAATACTCCTCCACTTATCCAGTCCCTAGTTCATTTTTATATTCTTAGTGCATGTCACCTACTTTTATATAATTAGCACTCCATCCCACCTCCACTATATAGCACTTCCTTCACTTTCCCTCTTTACTTTTCTGAATAGCACCTATCATTGCCTGACGTATTTATTTTTGGTTTGCTACTAGAATGCAAACTCTATTATAGGAAGATTGTCTATTTTGCTCATGTTTATCACTAGTACCTGAAGCACCGTTCTTGTCTGCAATAACACCAATTTCTAAGTATAAAATTAAAAATTTTTTTTCACTTCATCAAAGACAAAAATCTATACTGATTGCTCAGACACATAACCTCAGTCATTTGTTCAACGAATTTCATTTTTCCGAGTAGTCTTCAAAAGTGAACACTTGCATGTTTAGTAGGGTGGGAGGAGTGCTGGGGAAAACCCACATTCTCCTGCGTGCTACGCAAGTGATCTATCACAGAACCACATTTCCAGCCCTGACATACAATCTTACTAAAATATTTTCAGAATGAAAATAGGTTCCAAAGCATTCGTGAAGAATTTCAACTGTCAGAAATGAATGTATGACAGTGTTCAAGCATACAGGCCTGATAGATTAGCAGAATCATACACACATGGCAGAGTCACGTGCCTAATTAAGTGAATATTCCTGTTACATGTTCACCAGCTCATAAACAGATGGTAACCCAGACCAGACTGATGATTCTGCTTGCAAGAAAAAAAATTACATCACCGATTGCAGAACCTTAAGGTATAGATCCAGGCAGGTGACAAATACACAGGAACCAGGATGTGATGGCTGTACCATTCCCACTGCCAGACAAAGATTCTCTCTCTCATGACCAATTCTCAGGGGAATTCTCTGGACCTAATAACCACAATTTTCTGCCTTTGAATTAAGAGCAAGCAGTTTCTGTGGCCACGCCTCAAATACATCTGTGATTTCATCTTAGATCTTTTAAATATTTATTCAGAGAGAGTATATAAAGAACTTAGAATTTTGAACGTACATTGGCTCGCCACGATGAATGCAACAGTAGTAAAAATCTAAAATCAAACACATTGCCTCAAAAAAGATTTATTCACGAATAAATGGATCGGGATTCCTTCAAAGGATCGCCCATCATGGCGGCCTCCAAAGCCAGACTTCCGGGTTGTTACCAGTACCCCTCCCCCCACAAGGCGCGCCAATTAGTCAACCTCAATATCGAGCCTGCAGCTGGCCACCTCACACCCAACAATACTCCCCGAATTCTCAACGTCCTAAACCATCCACCTACCAAAGCTAACCGCTACAAAACCCCTGTTCGGTCACTCATACCCAAATACCCTGTCACTAACACCGCGAACTCCCCCCACCCCGCGAAATATATCCCTATAATTTCTACAGCCCTAAAAACCCATTTCATCACCAGCTTCTCGAATACCCCTTCCCCAAGTCACCAATATCGCTCAAAGACGCACCTTTGGCCACCTTCACCGTCCTCACTCCCGACCGCGTGGCTCCTAGCGTGGCAACCCTCCGCCGCCGCTTCACGTGTGGCTCCACCCCTTGACGAAACGTGCGGCGAGCAGCGCCGGAAGCTCCCCCCGCTTAACGTGCAGCCCCACCCCTTGGCAGGACGCCCGGGCGAGCTGCGCCGGAAGCCACGCCCCCAGCCAGTTGCTAGGCTTGGGCAGCCGGAAGTCCCGCCTGTCGTGTAGTCTCCTCAGACTCTGCCGTCGCCGCTGTTGTTGTTGTGGTCGGTTCGCTGAACTTCACGGCTCAGAGAGCCGGCTGGGTCCACTCCCCTCCGCCGCCATGAAGTGGATGTTCAAAGAGGACCATTCACTGGGTATGTGCTAGACTGCCGGCGGGATGCGGGGGCTGGAGCGGCGGGTGGGCCCCTCCCCCACTCGGGCCGCTCTGGGCCAGATCGGTCGGGGCGGATGCCGCGCTCTGGGCTTCGGTTGCCGAGGTCCTGCTATCCCGGGTGGACGTCCGCTGACTTGTTGCCACCTTTCACGGGATTTTCGGGAGCAAGGGGACGCGAGACGGCGGCTGAGAGGACGCTTGAACGGGGGCTCGCTGCGTGCGCAGGTCGCGGCGGGGAGGAGGGTTGGGGGCCCGGCAACGAAGAACCAGCCTGCTGGCAAGTGCGACAGTCAGCCCGATGTGTTTCTCTTACAGAACACAGATGCGTAGAATCCGCGAAGATCCGAGCGAAATATCCTGATCGAGTTCCGGTGAGTGTTTGGACTCCCCGCCCCCTCACCCCGCTGTCACCCCTGTAGTCTAGGAGCGGCGGTAGAGCCCTGTGTCATTCAACAGTTGACTTTGAGGTTCCAGTCCCAGTTACACCAGCAGACAGGCGGGTTTGTCTAGGGGTCGGGTCGACCCGGGCGTGATGGGTTGGGGCTGGTGCTGTTCCGATGCCCCAGTGCTGAATCTCCCGATGTAGGCCAGCGAGCCGCCTGCTGCCTTGTGGGCTCCCTCACCAATTATGTAAGGAACAATGTTCTAGGACAGGGCAACAGTTCACTGCCACTTTTGGCAACGGTGGTGGAGGGAGACTCATGTCTTGTGAGTGGTACCTTAGACTTAGAACGTCCCTCTTTTTTTTGTCTTTTTGAGACAGGGTCTCACTATGCAGTTCAGGCTGGCCTTGAGCTCACTTTGTAGCCCAGGCTGGTCTCCAACTTACGACGATCCTCCTGCCTCACCCTCTCGAGTGCTGGGATTACAGGCATGAGCCACCATGCCCGGCTTAGAACATTCCTTTTTTAACTGAATATTTTAACAAAGATCCTCCTGCCTCACCCTCTTGAGCTCTGGGATTACAGGCTTGAGCCACCATTCCCGGCTTAGAACATTCCTCTTAAACTGTGAATATTTTAATTTCTGGGTTTCTTTTCAAAGATCTGAAAAGCCACTGAAAACCACTTTTGCCTTTAATCAGTAAATCTGATTTTATGTTCCTTTTTGTTGGGGAGATAAGTCTTTGTTATTCTTTTTGATCTTTAAAGGATACCAAAACATGTTACTGTAGCTCTTTGCTTGTAAACAATTTCTTTTGGGAGGAAAGGGGAGAAATTCAAACTCTGTTTAGAGACAAGCAACAGGCCAAGCCTGAGGTAGATCTCTGAGTTTGAGGTCAGCCTCAACTGCACCGCATAACAAGACCCTGTCTCAGACAAAACAAAACAAAATGCAACGGGCCAAATGAAGGATTTGGTTTTTGACTAGCTGGGATTACCAGACTTTACTTTTAGTCCATTCATTCTTTTTTTTTTTTTTTTTTTTTTTTTGTTTCTTGGGATCATAATCTCTGTAGTAGTGTGGGTCCGTTCGGGGATCCTGCAATAACAGGTTGCATATGAAACTCACATATATTCTTGTGTCTGTCCAGGGAAAATGATTTTTTTTTTCCATTTTTAGACAGGGTCTTACTCTGTAGTTCAGGCCGGCCTTGAACTCACTATGTAGCCGAGGCTGGCCCCCAACTTGAGGTGATCTTCCTGTGTGTGTGCCCTGCCACGCCCACCAGCAAGTGCTGTAGTCATGGATGAGAGATATAATTGACCACAGAAAAGCATTTATGGTTTCTGGGTAACATACTTACATTAATTTTTAATCTTCAGAATGTGTGGTTTATTTAGCCATGGACAAATTTTCTCATGCTATGCAGTGTCCCATGTACTTGTCTACACTTTGTCCATCAGTTTCCTGTCTGTGTGAAGCCAGAACCTCTCACTTTAGAAAATCCAGGCCTGATTTATGTTTACTTTCCCAGGTGATTGTGGAAAAAGTCTCAGGCTCTCAGATTGTTGACATTGACAAACGGAAGTACTTGGTTCCATCTGACATCACTGTGGCTCAGTTTATGTGGATTATCAGGAAAAGGATCCAGCTTCCTTCTGAAAAGGCAATCTTCCTGTTTGTGGATAAGACAGTCCCACAGTCAAGGTGAGATGTCTTTAGTAGATATGCTTTTGGGTGTTGGAACATTTGCTTGCCTGCTTATAGAAATCAAAACTTTAGGGGCTGGGGATTTAGCTCAGCGGCATAAACGCCTGCCTTGCAAGCAGGCAGTCGTGAGTTCGATTCCTGGTACCGATAAAAAGGAAAAAGACAAAAAAAAAAAAAAAAAAAAAAAGAAATGAAAACTTTAGAAGTCTGAAACTCTTAAGACTACAAATCTGGATTTTATGTTCTCTGATATCAGTAGGTCCAGGAAATAATTAATGGCAGCAATACATGCTTGTACACTTTGGATTTGGAAAATAGAACATGGCTTCAAACTTAGAAGAAAAAGCCGGGTGTGGTAGCTCATGCCTGTAATCCCAGCACTCAAGAGGGTGAGGCAGGAGGATCGTCGTGAATTGGAGACCAGCCTGGGCTACAAAGTGAGCTCAAGGCCAGCCTGAACTGCATAGCGAGACCCCGTCTCAAAAAAAAAAAAAAAAAAACAGAAGAAAAGTAGCACAGCCTCAGCAATATTGCAAGTCAAGTAAATGATGACTTTTTTAGGCTTAAGCCATAGGGAAAACTGAGGCCCAAAATGAGTTTTTTCCTAATGACCCATGAAGTGAGCTCTATTGCTCTCCACCAAGAGCTCAGTTTTAATTAATCCCCAGCCTGTTTGCTCTCTATGTACTGTTTTGAGTGTTGATATCTGCCTGATTCTTCAGTCAATAAAAGTGGAAGTCTTTTATAAATTTAAGGGCTGTGAATGTAGCTTGGTGGTACGGCACTTGCCTGGCAAGCATGAGGCACTGAGTTCAAGTCACAGTACAAAAAAAATTATATATACACACACACACACAGAAAAAAACTTTATATAACTATATATATATAAATATATATATAAATTTAAACCTCTGGCACATCCTGCTTTGACTGTCACTTTGTTTTGATTGTTATGCTGCTTAGAAGCAATCTTTAATTATAAATTGGGGCTTATATCTAGGTAGAGGCATTACAATTCCATTTTCAGTGTAGTTGACAGCCCAGCTTTTAGTCTCCTGTGAAAAAAAGAAAATGGACTGACTAGCTGTCTACAGCCTTGGTCAGGCTTTTCACAGTTCAGATTGGACAGCAAGCCAGATTCTGGAGCCTGCCTCTCCTGTCTACGTAAATTCTTGGCCACATGTTATCCTAGTGAACCAAACTAGGTTTCATGTTACCCTCCAAAGTAATACTTCTAAAAGCAAAGGCTTTCAAAAACCTGGGGAGCTAGTTCAGTTTATAAGAATATATACCTGTTGAAAATCCTTGAAAATTTCAAAAAACATCTAAGACAAATTCTGTACCTACATCTACTAAAGGTGGAAAGATCTGTCTACTTTTTAGTCTAGTTTCTTCTTTCCCAATCTCCTCTACCTTCACTTCCTGATTTTTGGCAGGAAGGTAGCACAGAAAAAAAAAACGGAACCTTCTCTCCTAAGACCAATGTCTAGACAGAGAGCAGAGGCCATGGCCTACCCAGTGAGTTCTGTTGGTCTATTCTGGAAGCTATGGTGTTCTGGGGGCTAAACCTGTCACCTTTGGGATTGTCTGGCCTGGCTTCACAGGCTCAGGAGTGTGTTGCTAGGTGCATCCTGTATCAGGGGAGGAAACTTGAGGCAACCATGGTCTCTTCAGCTCCCTTACAGTGGTGGGGAGGTCACTTTTCTTTCATACCACCTGGAACTTATAGAGAGCCTTAGCGACCTTTGTTTCTTCCTTCCTAGAGGGTAGCTTAGAGGGAGGAAGCAGGTGACTAGGACTTGTGGCATTGTTTATTTTCCTCATTTCTATCCTTTGGTATTTGAAGGAAATGAAGCAGGCCCTGGAGACCTTAAAATTTCTTTGATGACTCCATCGTAATCTCAAAATTAAAATGGGTATAGGTCTTACCAGCTGCCCTCTACCCTTTATCTTTGAGGTATAAATAAGATTGAAGAAATAAGTAGGATTGGAAGTGAAAAGTGTTTCTCAGGACAGCTGAGGCTACTTCAAGGCCATTTCTTCAAATTCCATTTGCCTTTTTCTCTGGGGAGAATTCATCCTAAAGCTGATTACATATGACTAAGTCAGGATTTTACAAGGTGACCAGGAATTCAACTTCTGACTAAGATGCAGCAGTATCAGCCAGGGCCCCTTTTTCCAGGTCTTCAGCACTTTTGAACCCTGATGATTGCCTTGCTCATTCCTTGAGATAGGATTTTATTATGTAGTCCAGGCTAACTTTGATCTTACCTATATAGCCCACTAGCTTCTGGGATTCTAGTCGTGTGCCACCAATACTTTGTTCATTTTGGGATTTTATTCTTGAAAAAAAGTTTATATATAAACTAATGGTGCATGTGACATTATTAGGCTTTATGCAAATATAATCACCTATAGCCGCACAAAGAAAGTGCTGTAGGGTTGCCTTCCTAAAGCTGATGTGTGATTCAACTTTAGTATCTCCTCCCCAGTGGAGTTTAGCCCCTTCTTCAGCTCTTTCCAGCCTCCTGTAACCTTCACTTAGTGTTTGCAGCCCGTGACTGGAGAAATCAAAGTAGAGAAAGAATGGATCCATGCATGCAGAAGCCCTTGTTCTCCTGTAACTGACACATCTACACACAAGGATCATGGGAGTAACTTCATTTATTTCTGCCTTATAGCTGGACGTGGGTGATAACTGTGGAGAGAGTCATGATTGTTGTTTAAGTTAGTATTGATTACTAGTTCTAGAAACAGTGGCAAGTCCTTAAGAATTCTTCCTGAATTCTTTTAAGTTTTGTTTCTTTAGAAAAGGGGAAAATGAAAAAAAGGGGGGAGGAATCTCAGCTGGGCGTAGTGGTACGTGCTTGTAATTCTCGCATTTAGGAGGCTGAAGCAGGAAGGAGTTTTAGGCCAGCTTGAACTACATTTGGTTTGTCTCGAAAAGACAAACAAAAAAATAAAGTGGTGGGATTTCAACTGCTTTTTCCATTTAGCATTGGAAAGTTCTGTACTCTACCTAGTTAACAGCAGCAGGAATCAGGCCCAACCCAGAAGGGGAACTGTGCCTTGATGCAGGCAGAACTGAGAGAGAACAATGGCCTTTAAGTCAGGTTTCCCAGGTGTGGCTTTAGTGGGAAATCCAGATCTAGCAATGACCTATAGCCATTTTTAGAGCACTAGCAAGAAATCATCTTTCTTCTTCTTTTTTGTTTTTGTTTTTTTTTTTTTTTTGCACTGGGAACTGAACTCAGAACTTCATACAAAGTGCCAGGCAGGTGCTTATGCTGCTGAGCTATGTCCCTGGCCCTAAAAATCTTGTTTATGCCCTGTTTAAAATAGAAACAAGGAATTGGGGTGTGGTGGCACACTCCTGTAATCCCAACATTGGGGGGCTAAGGCTTAAAATATCTGTATGATGTAACAATTCTGGGTAGGGATACCAGTGCCATTTAAGATGATAGTGATAAGTTGCTTCTGAAGCCCTCAGGTCTTTTTGTTTCTTTGGCATGGTGGCACACATCTATAATTCCAGCACTCAGGAGGTTGGGGCAAAAGAATCACCAAGTAGCTCAAGGCCAGCCTGAACCACTTGGTGACCTGCCTCAAAAAAACAAAACAAAAAGTCTTGATGTTGTGAAGTCTTACAGTCTGTTCATTCTTTATTTAGAAATATGCTAAGTTAGTACTTTTGAGTTTTGGGAGGTAAATACCTCTTCAAAAATGGTTTATTTCCACAGAGAAACAGTATCAGAGGGAAATGTGACAAAGAAGAACATGAGGTTGTTCACCTTTAGATTTTCAAACCTATGGATGCCTTTAAGGCTATGTTACTTTCACTTTGCAGCCTGTACCTTCCCAGTCCGAGTGTCCTCTCACAGCACAGCACCCATCCTGCCCGTGGAGGAGAGAGGAGTCTAGAGCTGGTAGAAGCACACAGTGGCCATAGCAGATGGCTGGCCAGGTGTGTGCATCTGCCTAGATGCTTCATGAGTCACACTGGGTCTCCCAGCTCCATGACCTGACCTTGGTACAGAGGGCAGATTCCTTGAGGATTGGACATCCATGAAGTTCTAAGTCAGCATAGCATACTGAGTTTCCCCTCAGTGGCATGCCATTCCAGGTACAGACCCTACCAGAAGTCACCTTCATTACTGGTTAATTCCTCCACTGAAGAAGTGCATTTGCCTGGGTGGAGGAATGAGGAAGGCTTCAGGATCCTACCTCGCCTTAGATCAGTTTTGTGGCTTGCATCAGCCATTGTCTTTTCCCATTTCATTCCCCATCAGACTTCGAGTTTGGAATATGGTGTTGCTCCTTCTCTCCAGCACTGCATCCTCCTGGGATGAGTGCGTGTAATACTTGATGCCACAGCGTTGGGTGTGCATTAATATCACAGACTAGAGGCTATCTTTGGGGGTCTTCCACAGCCACCTCCCTGGAAGGGAGGAAGCCTTGGAGTTGCAGCGCTGCTTGCAAGTCACCCGGCCGGCCAGTAGTCTGGGCAGCACAGCTGGATAGACGTGGCAGCACTGCCTCTTGTGTTTGGGTCCCTATGAGCTACTTAGTGCTGTGTGACTTGGGTCTCTGAGTTCTGAGAGAAAAGATCATGCTCTCAGAGGCTTGTGGAGTGTCTGCTAAACTGGCAGGCCAGCCTCCTGCTCTGTTGCCTGCCCACTGGTTGGGATTTTGTCTCCTTGCACTTCCGCTTGAACATACAGCCATACTTTGGTACTCAGCTGCTTTGTTTTATTGGTACTGGAGATCAAACTCAAAACCTCGTGCTTACCAGGCAAATGCTTGAGCCACTGAGCTAAATCCCCAGCCCCTATTCAGCAGCTTTGAAACATATTGAACTTGGTAGTCAATGCATCTTGACCTGAAAACCTTGTTCTGGTACTCTTTTTTTTTTTTTTTTTTTTTTTTTGAGAGACAGGATTTCACTATGCAGTCCAAGCAGATTTTGAACTCACCTTGTAGCCCAGGCTGCCTTAAAGTCAGAGAGATCCTCCTACCTCAGCCTCCCAAGGGCTGGGATTACAGGCATACACCACCATGCCCAGCTCTGCTACTCATTTTTGTTTGGCACTGAATAAGTAAGCTAGAATTTGTCAGTGTCTGTTACCTTGTATCTCATGACCCTTTCCAGCCTGAACAATTTGTTACTCATTAGCTTTTGGTACCTGGAAGTACCACTGTCTGGTTTTTTTTTTTTTTTTTTTTTGTTCCATACTGGGAATTGAACATAGGGCCTCAGGCATACTAATCAGTCTACCACTGGGCTACATCATCAGCACTTTGGGTTTGTTGTTTTTTGGTTTCGTTTTTTTTTTTTTTTTTGACATAGGTCTTGCTATGTATCCCAGGCCGGCTTCGAACTTGGCATTCTCCTGCCTCACCCTCCATGGTAGCTGAGATCACAGGAGTAGGCTACTGCACCCAGTTTGAATATGGACTCAGTTGGACTTACAACAAGGTTTTGGTTTTGCTTAATTCTGTTTGGGGCCCAATTCTTTTTTTGTCTCCAGGCCAAGTTACCCTGACACTGTGTGGTCCAGTCCCCTCAGTGCTATTTCAAATCATTCCACTGTGCAGCTGTGCCAGCCCAGTTTTATCATACCAATGTCATCTGAAAATCAGGCAGCTGTTGAGCATTGAGCATTGTCAGTTGTCAAGTTTCTGATCTCAACTATAAGGATAAGTTGTACTGCCAGCTCAGTAAATCTTCCCCAGGATTCTGCGTGGTAGAGAAAAAAAGACAGAAGTGTTGGACTCTTGAAGTCATTAGGTACAACCATTAGTTATCATATTAAAGGATTCAAAGGGGAAAGATCCAAGACCCACTGCTTGTTGTGTGGTGCAGAGGCCAACAACAGTGGCCTCCTGAGAGCTTGATGTCCAGAGGATTGGTACAAACGTTTATGTGTCTTAAGAAGTGCTGTTCTGAGGATGATCTCTGGGGAAGGTGCACAGACCATTAAGTCCTTAGAACAGATCTAGCTGCAGTCATTCGTTACCACAAGTCAGTGGTAATATGTTCTAGTTTTGTGATCTGTGGTAAAGTACTTGAGTTTTCTTTGCACTGTGGATCAGGAAAGTACCTACTTCATAAAACCATTCATTAGGAATGAGGGCAGAGTTGATACATGTAACTTACTTAGAACAGTAGTTGGCACATGTGTTGCTATTATAGTTAGAATTATTAGCTTCTATAGTTGCATGAGCACTACTTAAACAAATTGATAAATCCAAGTGTTACATAAAAGGCAGTGGATTCTAAAGGTAGAAAGGGACAAAAGCCGCAAAATTATGGGCTTTTTGTTCTCCCCAAACTGAAGGCTGAGTCTCAACCTGCGTTAGATAGTAGTGTCCCAGGGATCTTTGTTCTTTGTGAGCAGTGTGGAGATTCAGGGATAGGCCACTGGCATATATGGAGCTTCTCAAGTAGGTTTTTTTTTTTTGTTTTTTTGGTTTTTTTTGGTGGTATCGGGGATCAAACTCATGACCTCGCGCTTGCCAGGCATTTATGCCACTGAGCTAAGTCCCTGGCCCTCAAGTGGTTTTCATTTAGCAGTGGGATTTAAGGGCATTGCAGTAGGCTTCTTACCTTCTAGGGAAAGAACAGAATTTCATCTTTCAGGTAAAACCAAACTTGCCATAAGCACTAGGGAGGAGCTGTCTTTGAGTTGAACAGTGTCTGCTACTGTATTTGGTTAGTGGCAGTGGAGAGGTATAACAGCAGGTGCAAGGGCACCCTGGACACCTCATTGAGTGAAAAGAGATATGTGTGGGGCTGGGGATTTAGCTCAGCGGCATAAGCACCTGCCTTGAAAGCAGGCAGTCGTGAGTTTGATCCCTGGTAAAATGAAAAAAAGCCAAAAAAAAAAAAAAAGAGATATGTGTGACGTTAGCTGTAGGGGTTTCCCACTGGCCTTAGTGTGAGGCATCTCATAGAAAAGTGTGGTTTCTCTCTGAGTGGTCCCAGCCAGCCGGCAAAGAATTTGGGGATGCTTCAAAGAATTTGGGGATGCAGTACATGATTAAGCACTTCTACTAATTGCTGGCCGCTCGCTCACTTCCTGATTTGTCAGTCTGCTTTGTAGTCACATGCCCTCTCCCTCCCATCCCCAAAAGGACAGCCATCTTTCTTTTCAAGCATGCTGTCCCTAGAATCATCTCAGGTATTTACAGAAATACTGGTGTCAGGTCCACCTCCACACATTCTAATGTAATTGGCCTAGGGTGGGGCTTGACATGGTTCAAGTTCCCCAGTGATTCCCACTTGCCACAAAGCAGGAACTGCACTGTAGTGAGCTGGTTTCCTCTCCCTCCCACTGCCTTGGCAAGTCCTGTATTGTGGGGTGCTGCTGTTCATTAAAATAACATGGGAATTTCATACATGATTTTAAAGTTTTCTAGTAGCCACATTAAAGAATTAAAAAGATGTGAAACTAGGGGCTAGGGATTTAGCTCAGCGGCATAAGCACCTGCCTTGCAAGCAGGCAGTCGTGAGTTAGATCCCTGGTACCGATAAAAACGAAAACGAAAAAAAAAAAAAAAAAAAAGATGTGAAACTAATTTTAACTACTTAACACAGTGTATCAAAAATGTTGATTCAATGTGTAATAAAAACAGGTATTTTACTTGACACTGCCTTTGAAATCTTATGTTTTACACTTACATCCCAATTAGATGAGTTACATTTCATTTGCCAAATGTAGCTGTGGCTACTGTACTGGACAGCAGTGATATTGGACCTTTCCATCACAGCAGGAATTTTTTTTTTTTTAATCATAGGTACCGGGGGTCAAACTCACGACCACCTGCTTGGAGAGCAGGTGTTTATGCCGCTGAGCTAAATCCCCAGCCCCTCACAGCAGGAATTTTTATTAAATGCTGTTTTATTAAATGCTGTTCTAGGCAGTTCTTATTTTATAAATTCCAGATTAAGAGATCCTCAGAGGTAGCACTGCCTGTATTGCTTTTCTATTTGTTTGTTTTTTGAGACAGGGTCTCACTTTGTAGTATAGGTTGGCCCTGAGCTCACTATGTAGTCCAGGCCTACTTGAACTCACTGCAGTCCTCCTGGCTCAGCCTCTTAAGTGCTGAGATCACTGGCATGCACTACCACCCCCAACAGCACTGTTTTTATTGTATAAGATGCTGATGACACATCATACATTCATACTCATCTACGCTTGAATTACCCTTGAATTTACCCACATATCCACCCAAGCTCAGCTTACAAATGGGACAGAAAGAACAGGAAAGGAAAAAAACACCTTTATGAATATGGCCTCTGTCCCATTTACACAGTAAGTCCCAGTCAGTGTACCACCTTCAAAGCAGCAGGGAAATTATTGCTTCATTGAGTGGAGGCCTGGTTCCTCTTTATCTTCCCCAATGACCCATGGTTCATTGTATCCTATAATTGAAAGCTTTTTTTTTTTTTTTTTTTTTTTTTTTTTTTTTTTTTTTTTGAGACAGGGCCTTGCTGTAGTTTAGGCTGGCCCTGAACTCATGGTGATTCTTCTGCCACAATTTTCCCCAGGGCTGCATGATAGGCATGTGCCACCGTGCCTGGCTAATCTAAGTGTATTTCTGAGCTGTCTGGGCTGGTGACCTTGAATCAGCATCTTACCCTACCACTTGTGTCACAGGACTGTTCAGCATATGTTTGCATGTCCTGCTCATCTCAGATAGTACAGTCACATGACCAAGGCTGGCATGGGGTTGCAGGTGTTACTAGACGCACTCTGGAGCCAGGACAACTGTTTCATGGCAGCGCTAGATTCAGTTTCCACTGCAATCTGTTGTATGGCTTCAGGAAGCCAGCTTCCCACCCACTCATTTAGTTTAAGAAGCCTCTATTTCTGGAGGACTGTTTGGATCCCAGATTCAATGGGAGCTTTTACACACTATGTTTAAGGGAAATAACTTCTCTGTGATGGTGCTGATACAGATCTGGGGGACACAGTCTTATTACACAAGAATGACCCATTTGTGCCTGTCATGTTAAGTCCAATTACAAATCTTCAAATAAACCCATCTGATGTGCTGTTGTTACCAGGGTCCTTCATCCCACATGGGCTCTTCACTTTGCTTAGATTTTCTTTGTCCTGTCCAAAAGAGCTTCAGGGCTAACCATCCAGAGCCGGGTCAAGGAGCTGGCTTTTTTCCTTTTCAGTGGATTTACTTGTAAGGGTGAGACAAGTGGGCCTGCTTCCAGGATAGAGAATAAAGACTGCTTCTAGATTTTTGAGTGTTGTTTTGTTTTGTTTTCGGTGGGGGAGTGTGAAACAGTCATTAGTTCAGACCAGCCTTGAATCAAAGTGGTCATCCTGCCTCAGGCTCCCAAGGCTGAGATGGCAGGTGTGTGTCACCACGCCCACCCTTATGTGTAGTTGTATCTACTGACTCCTAATCTTTTCTTGACTCCATTTCCTTTCCTAACACAGATTGCAGCAGACACTGATACCTGAGTAATTTTTATTGCCTGCCAGCAAGACCCAAACTCCTCATCCTCAGGCCAGCTTTTTCCTCCTGTCAGCCAGACTCAGTTTTCAGTGATTTTTTTTTTTTTTTCTCTTTCAAGCCTAACTATGGGACAGCTTTACGAGAAGGAAAAGGATGAAGACGGATTCTTATATGTGGCCTACAGCGGTGAGAACACATTCGGCTTCTGAGGGCCAGCGCTCGGCTAAGTGCACTGTTCTGCTTGTGTATCTTGTAAATAGCCAGCCGTTTTCAGTTGTTCCACCAACCTCTCCACATAGACCTATTAGTGCATTTGTAACTGGATTTATTTCTTAATATATTGGAAGGTTTTGTTTCCTTAGACTAGTAAATTATCATACAGAGTTTTATTTTGATTTTTTCTTTTGTGCACTGTCCTCATGGCTGTATTCTCCAGAGATCTTGTACCTCTGGGAACAAGTGATGTAGTTTTCTCTGGGAATCATTTAATGAAGGTGTTTCCATAATGACGTGAGACAAGTGCAGTGTTAAAGGGAAAAGGAAGGAGATAATACATTTATTCTGGATTATGTTTGAAGTGTTGGATGGCTAAGTATTAAAAGCATCCAAATTAAATCCTTAGCAATCAGGACACTTGCTTCACTAGATTTTGCCAACTGCCAATCATGTTGGACTGAGCTAATCTGTTCCTCTTTCTGAAATTGTAAAGGTAAATAATTAACAATAAAATTTCCTCTATAAAGGCATTGCAGCATGGCCATGTCCTTTATTCACCTTTGGATGGATCAGAGAAATGGCTTCTACATTTGTCATAGCACAAGAAGGACTTGTAGGGGCCATGGCAACTCAACCAGGGATGGAAAACAGTGGCATTTTCTCTGGGAGGGTGGTGCATATCAGTAATCTAAGTACTTGAGAGGCTGAGACAAGAGGTTGCTGTGAGTGTGAGGCCACCCTGGATTCAGTGGTGAGTTTAGCACCAGCCTGAACTGCATCACTAGGCCCTGTCTCAAAAACCAAACAAAACAACCCAAAAACTCGATAGGGGAGGACAGGGCTTTCTGAATGGTTATTAACCATTATATAAATAAATATATATTTATAATACAAATTATATTTATAATGTATGTGTTTTAAATTTATTCACATGGTCCAGGTATCAAGACTACATAAAAAGGTATTCATGGGGGTTGGGGATTTGGCTCAGCGGTATAAGCACCTGCCTTGCAAGCAGGCGGTCATAAGTTCGATCCCCAGTACTGATAAAAAAGAAGAAAAAAGTGAAGGAAAAAAAAGGTATTCACGGCCAAGTCTTCCTCACACTGTTGTTTTCTGATCTGTCCCTTATGGGAAACCAGCTTCTTGTTTCTTTTCAGTATTTTTTAGATGTACAGTTCAATATGAATATAAATACTTCTTTTCTTCTTTTTCTTCCACAAAGAAAATATATATTCATTTAATGTTTCACAGCGTATTGATCTTTCTACATCAAACTGATACATAGGGGCTGGGGATTTAGCTCAGCAGCATAAGCGCCTGCCTTACAAAAGCACATGGTCCTGAGTTCAATCCCTGGTACCGATGAAAAAATAAAAACTGATACATATTTTTTTCTTAAAGACACATTTATTGAGCATCATATCAGATTATTACATTTAGCAATCAACAGCATTGGTGCAAAAAAAGAAAAGCATATGTTAAAACCCTTTGTTGGAATGCTTTACACTTTCCACAGAACAGAAACTAAAATAACGGTTACAGTCACAAATATAGTCCTTGAGATTTTTGCCCATCCACATGAGTTGTTTAAAATGTGTCTGTATAGCAGTGAGGCCACGCCACCACTGTGCTTGGCTCAGTTCACAAATCTGTTGTACACTGTAGCTTCCCTGTCACTTCTGTGGCTCTCCTCTCCTGCCAAGATTTGTCTCCTGGCAGTATTAAAACCTTCTGCGACTGCCATCACTACTGCTGCTGCTGGTACCGCCACAGCCACCTTGATTTTGTGCTTTGGCAAAAGTATTGGCCTCCACCACCATAGGGCGTGAATCTTCTCCCTCCAAAGGTTCCTCCCTGCATGGGTCTCAGATCTGAAGATTGGTTGTCGTAACTTGGGAGAATTACTGTAGCTTCCACCACCTCCAAAACGGCCTCCATCATTACCTATCCATCGTAGCCATTCCAACAGCCATCATGTCTAGCAGCCACCAGGGCCACCTTGACCACTGATGTTATCTCCATGACCAAAATTGTCATTGTCTTCAGAACCACTTCGACCTCTTCAGCTCAGAGAATCATCTGCTGCCATGGTGCTGTCCTCCCATCACAGTTGTGTTCACAGTATGGTGTTTGAATGGTAGGCTTATCCATACAACCAGGGGCACCAAAGGTTAGAAAAGCAAAGCCCCTCCTGTTTCCAGTGCCTCGATCAGTCATGATTTCAGTCACTTCAGTTTTTCCCTACTGGTCAAAATAATCTTGTAAGTGTTCTTCATTATCTTCTTTAATGCCACCAACAAAGATCGTTGGAGATGGAGGCAGGACTGGGGAACCTGTCCTTAGCTGTGTGCACGAACACAGATGGGCCCAAGTTTAAATAAAGCATGACTCACACTGCAGGTGTATGCACTGCATTGGGAGCTCACAAAAAACCCAGTGATTTCAGAGCACAGCAGTAGAAAGCACAGAAACGAAGTAAGTAGGTACGAGCAGCAAAACAAACCATTGAATAAAAACAGCTCTGTTTGAAATGATTTTGTCTTCAAGATATATAGTGTCTAAGCCAGGCATGGTGACACATGTCTGTAATCCCAGCACTTGGGAGGTTGAGGCAGGAGGACTGCTGCAAGTTCAAGGCCAGGCTGGGCTGCATAGTGAATTTAAGGTCAGTCTGTAATAGAATGGGACCTGTGTTAAAAAAAAAAAAACAAAAAACTCTGTGTGTGTGTTCTTCCATGTGCCCACTGCCCAAGCCTTTTGAACCCTTTCTGGCCAAAACTGTTCTCCAATCTCTTTTGCTTTTGGGCACTGACTTGTTACAGGGGCTACTCTTTGTGACCCAGGTCTGGATCCCGAAAGCATACTCTGCTTATGACAGTATGATCCTGGTTATACATAGAAAATAGTATAGGAGAGAGTTATGGGTGTTAGTAATAGAAATTAGGTGAGTATTTTTCCTTATCTAAAAAAATGTGAAGATTTTAAAAGTTAAAAAAGAAAAATTCTTATAATCCTAGTGCTTACAAGCACCAGATTGATAAGGATTTTTTTTTTTGTCTTTTTCCTTTTTTTATCGGTACTGGGGATCAAACTCACGTCAATAAGGATTTTTTTAAACAAAAATAAAATGAAGTTTTCATTCCCATTTAAATAGGAAAATGTATGTATTTAAAAAAATTTTTTTTGGTACTGGGAATTGAATTCTCATTTAAATAGACTAGTAAGGTTTTACAGATGAATTCTATCAAACTATGTAAGGAATTTTTTTTTTTTTTCCAAAATAGGGTTTCAATATGTAGTTCTGAGACAGGCTCTTGCTGCATAGTTTTGGCTGGCTTTAAACTCACTGTGTAGTCTAGGGTGGCCTCGAACTTACAGCCGTTTCCCTACTTCGGCCTCTCAAATGCTGGGATGACAGGTGTGCACCACCATGCCCAGCTAAAACTCTACGCTCCACCAGGGAGTGAAGCACCGCAGACTCAGGGTGGTGGTTAATGCAGGAGGGGATGGGATTCACGAAGGCTAGATGTGTGGCTTCAAGTACAAGTCATGGTTTACTTCCCCAAACAGCAAAAACCTGAAGCAAACAGGGTAGACCGCTTATTGTGAATTGGGTGGTGGATGTTTATTATGTTTACTTTTGTATTTGAAATATTTGTGCTTGTCTGTTTGAGACAGGGTCTTGCTGTGTGGAGCCCAGGCTGGCTTGAACTCACGGGGATGCTGCCTCAGCCTCCCAAGAGCTGAGACTGCAGGTGTGCCCACTACATCAGCGAGACTAGCGAGCAGGCTCTTCTGTTTTCTTTATTGGTACATTTGATTTGCACAGAATGATCATGTTCATCCTAGGGAGTTTGTGCCTGTACTAATATGACTTCTTTCTTCCCCCATTATCCAGGCCTTCCTTCAACCCTTCATCCCTTCCATATTTACAAAAGCTCTGTTTCTGGTTTTCCTTTTGTCACTTATTTCTTTTCCCTTACTTCCTTCGCCCCTCTCCTTTTCCCCTCCGCATTTGAACATTTTCTTCCTATTTCACGAGGAGAGCCACGAGCTGCCTCCACTTCTCTCCTCCTTTCCCTCCTTGGCACAGAAAGGCTGCCTGTGTTTGCTGGGATACCAAAACTGCTTTTTACCTAATGGACATATTTTTAAAGATCTTACCTTCTTTGCCTCTGTTTTAATATATTCTACACTTTAGAAGATGCCTCCTTTAATCTCCTAATTGACTTTTTTGTGCTGTTTCTGTAACATGAGTCTCCACTGTGTGACCCAGCCTGTTGTTGAATTCAGAAACGCAGGTGATCCTCCTGCCTCAGCCTCATGAGCAGCTGGAACTAAAAGGATGTGCCAGCATGCTCAGCTTTCTAATTGGCCTTCTCCTGATTTTCCTCTTTCTTGGTCGTACTTGTTCCCATGTTATCTGACCTGCTCTTGAACCCTCCATTTCCCTAGGGCTCCATCCTCAAGAGCAGGGGCTTCTCTGACTCCACGCATTCTCCCCAGATAATTCTATCCTCACCCGTGTCTTTGTGACCTCCTAGAAATAGAGGATGTCAAGACCCCTCCCAGCACCAAACCAGGCCCCCTTCTGCAGTATCACCGAAGTGTCAGACTCTGAAGGTGAGCTCACCCTCGCCTGCATCTCCTGCCCCACTGCTATCCAGCTCCACTGACCTATTTTTGCTGTTACCCATGCAGTAACTCACAGCCTCTGCCAGCTTCTCCTCAGTCCCCTCCTCTGGACTTCTCAGACTGCTGTTGGCCAGGCTTCCTTTCTCTTCAGAAACCCCCCACCTTCTTTGCCCCATTCCTGCCCTCTGCTCCAGGGGAGAGCGTGTGTCCAGACCCAGCCTCCAACCCAGACTCTTTCTTCAAATCATCAGGGTGAAGTCCTCTCTCCTGGGACCCCCAGTGTGTGTCAGCCTGGTTCTCCGGTGCCCCAGGCTTGGCAGCTTGCTGTGCCCCGCTCTCACCTTTAGCCTTTGCCTGTGACCTTCTGTGTCAAACACCCTTCCTGGAAAAACTGTCCGCATGTGCGCTGCTGTTTAAACTTGCCAACTCCCAACCCTCCCCCTACTGCTCTGCTCCTGAGCACCTGTGCCCTCCTCGCACATTGGGTGTCCATCTCTGTCACCATCATCCCATGTGCTGCTCCACCATGAAGCCACTGTCACCTTCCCTACCAAGATGGAGCAGCACAAGGACATCCCTTACCACGATGCTGGCACGTGTGGAGCTCAGCCCAGACAGTAGGGACCCTGCTGGAACCGAGTCTGCTTGGCACCCACCAGCAATTTTGGTTTTGCAGCAGCGCCTGAAACATTGTGTCCATGGGGAGCACCTGGCGGCTGGGTGCAAGCGGGTTTGCCAGTCCTGAAGGTGGCCTGTGGGTCTCTGGGAAGAATCTGGAAGGGGGCAACCGAAATATTTGTACTCTCCAGAGACATCACTACACTCAAAGCTTTACAAAGCGTAAAGCTTTCAAAAGTGCAGCGGATTCCTCTCCCCATCTTTATTTCTTGGGGAAAAGAAACCAACCCTGAGGGCTGATGCTAGGGAGGCAAAGCGGGAGATAGAGGTAGGAGGGTCTGTAAATAGCAGCTCCCTCCTGAAGACAGGTGGTCGTGGCTTCCACGTGTGGTACCGAGCGATGCATGCTCCCCACCGTCGTGAGTCAGGCTTCCTCTGAGGATGGCCTCTTACTGCACAGTAAAAAGCTCTGGAGCTCAGCACGGAATCAGGTTGGGTCGTCATTCCAAGCCACAGGGGCGGCCCAGCTGGATGCTGGGATCTCTGCCCCTGTGGGAACAACCCACCTCCCACCTACCCTGCTCGTGGTCTCATTTCATCCCAAGCCACCACCTCATCTCAAAGACGAGGACCCTGAAAACCAGTGCCTACTGCAGCCACAATCAAATCATCTACCAAAATCTGCTAGGTTGCATGCCAGGAATTAAAGCCCTGCATTTGTCTGGGCATACTGGAGCACACCTATAATCCCAGCGCTCAGGAGAATGAGGCAGAAGGAGCACCTAAGTAGGTGAGTTCCAGGGCAGCCTGCACTACATGGTGAGACCTTCTCTTTCTCAAAAAATAAATAAAAATAAAAAACAGACAAGAAAAAAACCTGTGTTTGTATGTAATCCACAGCAATGGACAGAAACATCAAACTGTTTTTAAAGGTCTGTCTCGGAACAAAGAACATGCTTACCAATTTGCTAGTTTTCTTCAAATTTTCTACTCCTGAAAATGTGTGGGTCTGGGATCTCTGCATCAAATCATTGATTTTAGAACAGAATTCCCCCAAAGTACATGCAAACAAAAAACTAACATTGGCCCTTATCTTAGTCTTTTTTTTTTTTTTTTAGGGCTATTGTAGCAAAGTATCATATACTGGGCAGCTTATAAAGAACAAATTTCTCTTCTCAGTTCTGGAGGCCGGAAAGCCACACCCAAAGTGTCCAAAGCTTAGCGGTGCACAGATGGCTGTCTTTCCCCCTGTCTCTCCCAAGGGCACTGATCCCCTGCTGGCACGACCACATGGGGCGCTGGGGTTTCCACATGAGGGTGAGGGGTGCTGACACTCAGGTCACGGCAACTCCTGTCTTTCTCCACATGTGCAGGTGAGCCCGGCCGCACGCCCTGCTGCTCACACGTGTGAGTCTGCACTGCGGGAGCCGGGGCACGTGCCACCTCACCCTGCCCTCTGCCAGCTGGCTTCTCCACCTTGCAGTGACTGCATGCTAGGGCAGGACACTCACAGTGGTACCAGACAAGCTGAGGAACAGAAGTATGCCATAAAAATACCAGCCGGGCAGGGTGGCACAGGCTGAGGCAGGAGGACCACCGCAAGTTTGAAGCCAGCCTGATCTCATAGTTAGACCCGGGCTCAGACAGAAAGAAAAGAGAGAGAGATAGAGAGGAAAAGAAAAGGCTAGCTGAAAAAGCAGTCAGTGCAAGTGAAGATAGTCCACAAAAGGCAAAAATTTATAAAGGTGTCAGGTGCAATGGCAATGCATGTAATTCCAGCACTTGAGAGGCTGAGGCAGGAGGATTGTGGTAAGTTGAAGGTCAGCCTGGGCTACACAGGGAGTTTAAGGACAGCCTGAACTATATAGAGAGACTCTGTCTCAAAAAAAAATTTTTTTTTAAAAAGTAGAAGGGATAGGGGCTGGGGATTTAGCTCAGCGGCATAAGCACCTGCCTTGCACACAGGCGGTCGTGAGTTCGATCCCTGGTACCGATTTAAAAAAAAAAGTAGAAGGGACAGATGCAAACATGTTTGGAGAGGACAGGGACCGAAACTCAATTCTGTCAATCACCAAACTCTAAGGCAAAGCAAAGGCCGTGCAGTAGGCGGAGGGCGCATCCACTGTGGAGGAAGCGTGGGTTGCCCGGGTGTTGTCTATCAGAGATTCCCAAGGCCGCAGAAAAGGCTGCTGAGCTGAAGACAGATGCTGGGGGCAGCTCTGGGGCCCACTGCGTTGTCAGGCGGGTGTCGCCCCTACAGTGGCCCCCTTCGTGGAGACACTCTCTGGGTTTCAATTCGCCCTTTGTTCTCTTGGCAAATGGCCATCACGGTTGCCACTGGGAGCTTTTCCCCTGTGGGAATGGTGCCCAAGTTCGGGGGGGGGGGGGGCTTGGACTCACACTTGGCGGAACCCGGGTTCCTGCTTGTGTGATTTTCTCTCACTGGAAAGCAGCGGCTGGACAGGCTTGGTTCTAACCCCTGAGAGCTGCCGCTGCCAGTTTATCTCAGCAACAGGCCAAATGTCCAGAACTGAACCCAGAGGCCAAGTTACTAGATTAAGGCCAAAGTTCTTCCCAGCCTTTCCCTGTCCTCTGGGTGGTGGAAGCCACATGTATGGCAAAGCATCCATGGGCAGTTTGCTGGCAATTTCTTTCCACACTGGTAACCCAATGAAGGATTTCCAACCAGATCTGGTGGTACATGCCTGTAATCCCAGTGCTCGGGGAGGCAGAGGCAGGAGGGTTGCTGCAAGTTTGAGGCCAACCTAAACTATACAGTGAGACCCTGTCTCAAAAAATTTTTTTCATTTGCAGTCCTTACTGTTGACTCCGGTTTATTCCACTGTGCCAAATACATTTTAAATTGAGGTATAATTACATACTAAAAAAGAGCCTAGATCTTAAGTGTAGACCTGAAAAAGACTTCCATGTGGTCAACCCTGCAATCAAAATGGAGTATTCCCATCACCGAGAGTTCTGTGGTACCTCTGTCTACTCAACATTCTGCTCCTCCCTCCTGACGCAGGGCCACAACCACGCCTCAGATTTCTGTTTCACTTGTTGCGGGGGTGGGGTGGTGGTGGTGGGGGGTCCCAGTTTCTTTTTCTGAGAGTGAACTAGTGCTGAGACTGAACTAGGCAAGTGCTCTACCTGTAAGCTATACCTCCAGTCTCTGGGACCCCAGTTTTAAAAAGTAAAAGTTGAGTTCAAGTGACTGCCTGCACCCTGAAATATCTCCTTGTAGAATTTCCCTCTCACTTTGGACCACAGGTACTATGTACTTAAATCACTTTGGTGTTTTTTTGTGTGTGTGAGACAGAGAACCACTATGTAGTTCAGACTGGCCTTGAACTCACTTTGCATTCCAGAATGGCCTTGCAGAGATCCTCCTGCCTCAGCCTCTCCAGGTTGGGATTGCAGGCATGCACCACCACACCTGGGTTAAGATTGACTTTGGATCTATCTGGACAGTCTTATAGGAAGTCAGTCATAGCCTGATAGACACATTTAGGTTTAAAGAGTTTCACGTGTATGAGATATAAAAAAGAACTCAATTTTCTGGAAAATTAACAATGCTTTCTCCAAGACACCTTGGCTTTTTGCACACCCACCCATCCCCAGCATAAATGCTTAGGGTCCACAGAAAGTGCAGCCAGAGCCCCTGAAAGGGAACAGCACACACATTTGCATTATGTTTGGACGCTGCTTCCTAGTTCAGTGACCTCTGTCTGCAGTGGCCTCAGCCTGACTGCTCTGGCTCTCTCACTGTCACAGGACAGCAGCATCCCAAAAGGCAACACTGACCTAAGCTGTTTGAGCTGCCTACCGGGAAGCGGAACTGGGCTTCAGAAGGTTGACTTTGGCTAAGGCTTGTTTGGAACATTGTCTTGAAGCCAAAATGCTGTCAAGGCCCAGGTGGAGGCTGCTTCTCAGCAGCCACAGACAAGATGACATCAGACAGGGTCTGTGTTTCTTCTGACAGGGGCCCTGGCAGCCAGGGTGGGCCACTTCCCCACAGCGGCTTCGTTTTCCCAGACGGTGAGCTCATGCCTGGCACTCATGAGTGCCATAAAATGAGCCACTAAACTTCATGATTTGAGGCAGAAATTAGTTCAAAAATATATATGCACAAATTTTTTTTTTCTTTTTTTGAGACAGGGTTTGCCTATGTAGTTCAGGTTGGTCTCGAACTCATGACAATCCTCCTGCCTTAGCCTCCGGAGTGCTGGGATTACAGGTGTGCACCACTACACCTGGTCCCAAAATTCTTTAAATCAAGTCAAGTTTGAAAAAATCTGATAGGAAAAAATTATACAGTCATAACATGAGACCACACTAGAGCCCCAAACAGCAGCAGACGTGCTGACAGTGATATTCCCTGAAGAAGCCAAATCCCAGAAGACATTTTATCAGTAAAGAGGGATTTCCATGGAATTATGAGCAGAAATGCTTAAAGAATGTTGATTCCCACTTTCCTATGCAACATTACTCCTAAGGGGTTTCTGGTATTCCTACAGCGTAAGTCACAGAAGAAAACAAAACAAAACAAAAAAGCAAAAACCTGCCAGCATGACGGCACATGCCTGCAATCCCTGTACTCTGGAGGCCAAGGCAGGAGGATCACTGTGAGTTTGAGGTCTGCCTGGACTACATAGTGAGCTCAAGACCAGCCTGGTGGGAGAAGCCTGTCTCAAAAAACCAAACCAAAGTGACCAGTTATTACCTGAAGGGTGGCAGAGCACAGTTAATGTGCACATGCCCTGGCCACCCTAGGTTTGATCTGTCTCTCACACACACACACACACACACACACACACACACACACACGTAGGCGGGACATTCGCCCTGTGTATTTGACAAGTTACTCAGGATTATATTTACTTTGACCTTTATTCTATTTATTTGATAAACAGCTCCACAGCTTACCTGTTTCCTCGGGGTAAAGGACAAGCGAATATGTGGTTAGTATTTGGCTACGTGCTGGCTTTGGACTGGCTGAGTTTTTTAACTGACCAAACAGTAGCTTCCTTGGTGCATCAGTGTGGAACTAATGAGAACGCAAAGTGTCTCTCCTGAAAGATGTTTACTGAACACAGTGAGCACGCAGAGGCCGTGTGAGTCAGAGCTCAGTGACCGGCTAAGGCCCCCAGGGCGAACACCTGCGACCGAGGGTGTCAGGATGGCCTCCTGCACACAGCACACCGCTCGGCCCGCTCGGCTCAGCCCTGGAGCCAGCCTGGACTTCACAGTGAGGCCACCTCAAAAACCAACCAACCAGAACCAAGAAAAACCCAGTGCGACACCTTCTTGTGAGCCGGCTGAAGTAGTGCCACGTGCACGGCTCAGCGCAAAATGGCTCAGGTGACAGAGTCCCCTCCTTCTTATTTTTTAAAAATTTATTTTAAAGAGAATAAAACAAAACAAAACACTGAGAACAATATTGGATTTCAAAAGCAAGACAGAAGGAAATGCCTCATACTTGCTGTACTGCATACTGTTACCCTCCCAATAGATGCTCAGACTACCAGCTTTAGACCTGCAAAGTCCATCAAATGATACAAGCATTTAGTTTTTTTACTTCAGTGCTATCATTTGAAACAGCTGGTTGCTGGGGGAAGGGGTCTTGTCTCCTACCTCACACACCGGCTGGCTCCCAGGAAGGCTCAGGTTCCCTCTTTTGAAGGAGCCAAAATTTAATTTAGGTGGAGACCCTGAATAAAAAGCTCTGGGACACAGCTCAGTGTTACAGTGCTTGCCTACCATGTGCGAGGCCCTGGGTTCGAAGTCAGTGCTGCACACACACAGGTAAAGCGTATGAGCTAGTTAAATGTATGAAATTAGAGAACCTGGCCACACTGCAGAGATATGACCTTGACGCACAGAAATATGTCTACATTTTAAAAAATTCTTTCTGCTTGAGCAGTGGGATTGTAGGTATGCGTGAAGTTGGACTTTAAAAGTATAAAATAGGACATAGGTGTTTAAACATCACCTCTAGCTCTTGAGAAAACAGGCAGAGGTTGAAGTGGATCTGCTGTAGTGTCTGGCCTCCAGGGGTTTCTGGTCCACATTCTGAAGTCTGTTTTTTTCAAACTTCTGTCATGTAGGGGTTTTGTTAGTTTTGAGTCAGAAAGATTTTTTTATTGGGGTGGACCTGGAACATGCATGGACCCATGATAAAACCATTACAAGTCTGAAGGGCCAAGCATGGGCCTCAGCTGTAGGGACACACGTGGCCTTCTGACTGGCCCTACCTGGCCCCTCCCCTGCTACCTGACAGTGGCAGGACCCCAGGTCAAGGGTGCTGTTGGTCTCCAGGGTGCGGACCTGGCCAGGAGGGGCGGGGTGGAGAACAAAGTGTTTAACAAGCATATACCGACATCACCCTGCTGGGCCCTTTCACCAATGTGTGACACGTCACAGCACTTGAGGAAAATAAATCCACGGGCTCCTGCGAGGTGGGTGTCCCGTGTCTGTCCTGCAGGCCCTCCAGCTCCACCCGCTCTGAGTCCTGTTATCGGTGGTGTTTTGTCCCATTGCAGATATAGGTAGCAGGACGCATTGTTCTTGACACTGTTCTTGACAGGTGGTCAGCAGGCAGAGAGGGGTCGGGCAGAGCTGCACACGGAGTCAGTGCAATCAGACTGCTCTTGCTGTGGACAGGCGCTGTACAAAGCCTCCACCTTCCACTCCAGCCCAGCCTCCGATGCACAGCAAGCTGGGCCAGTGGGGGGACTGTTTGCTTGCTGTCTCATTCTTTTTCCCCTCCCCCTTCCTTTCCTCCCTTGCTTTTTTGGTGTAAATTTGACAAACAAAATTTAGGAACAAAAAGATACTACTCTCTGATAGTCTCATCCAGATCTTTAACTTTTGTTTGCCTGTATCTTAGAGACAGAATTTCAGGCTGGCCCGCAGTCCTCCTGCCTCTGCCTCCCGAGTGCTAGGATTCCAGGGTTACACCACTACACCCAGCGAGATCTTTTTTTTTTTTTTTTTAATTTTTTTTGGTCTTTTTTTCATTTTTATTGGTACCAGGGATTGAACTCACAACTGCCTGCTTGCAAGGCAGGTACTTATGCCGCTGAGCTAAACCCCCAGCCCCTACCCAGCTAGATCTTTATCTTTTAAAAATCTCACAAAAAGAAATACATAAAGCCTCCTGTCTGCTTGAGCATCCTTATTGTTGTAATGTGGGATTTGTGTTCAGGGAAAAGAAACTCACATTAAAAAGCAGAATATTAGAAAGCTTGGGGTGTGGGCAGAAGTGTCTTTGCCTCTCTTGCCTGCTATCTAAAATTATTTATTTTAAGAAATATTAAGGATAAGTTATGTCAAACATGTATTACTCCTATAATTAAACAAATTAAGAACATGAAGACCACTTACTGTGTTACCCCATTTTCACGTTCAGAACAGGTAAACCCATAGAGACTGAAAACAGCCTGGCTACTGCAGGACCGGGGGCTGTGGAGAATCGAGGAGCTGATGGGTGGCAAACAGTGTTGCACAATGTCCCCCTCCCTTCCACGTCCTCTGGAACTGCAAAGGTGACCTTGTTGGAAGCAGGGGGATGGGTTAGGACAGAAGAAGGCTGAGTGAAGTGAGCACTCAGGGAAGAAGGCAGGTGAAAGGGAGAACGAGGAGGAGCCACACACACTAAGAGCGGGGCAAGGAAGAACTCACGTCCAGTGTCTGGAGGGCACGTGAGTCTTGGTTTTGAATTTCCAGCTTCCAGAATTGAAAAAAAGTAATTTTTTTTTTTTTTTTTTTTTTTTTTTTTTTTTTTTTTTGAGGCAGGGTCTTGCTGTGTAGTTCAGACTGGCCCTGAGCTTGTAGGCAATCCTCCTGCCTCAGCCTCCTGAATGCTGGGATTACAGGCCTGTACCACAATGCCTGGCTAATTTTTTTCTTTTTTTTAGATAAGGCCTTAATATGTAACTCAGGCTGGCTTGAACTCACAGCAATTTTCCTGCCTCAGCTGCCCAAGTGCTGGGATTAAAGGCCATCACTTGCACCATCATGGTCAGCTTAATTTGTTGTTTTAAACCAAACAGATTATTGTACTTAGTTATGATAGCCCTAGGAAACTAAGTACCCAGTTTTTCTCTGGAATGATGAAAATGTTCTGAAATGGATGGTTACATAAGTCTGTGGATAGTCTAATCACTGCTAAATGGTACACCTGAAGTGGGTAAATTTTATCTCAGTGAAGCTATTATGGCTGGCCATGGTGTTGCACATCTACAATCCCAGCACTCTGGGGGGCTGAGGCAGGAGGATCACAGATTCAAGCTCAGCCTGGACAATTTAGTTAGACCCTATCGAATGAGAAGGAAAGAAGGAAGCAGAAAGAGACAGAAAGGGAAAGAGAACAAACAGAACACAACAGAAAACGGGAGACGGGAAGGAAGGAAGAGGCCTAGTAGCTCAGGGTAAAAGTCCTGGGTTCAATCCCCAGCACCCTCCCCTCAAAAAGTTGTTACTAAAAACTGTTTAAAGCTAGGAAAATGGCTGACCTCAAGTAACGCCCTACGTGGGAAGTTCCCAGTTTCACCGTGGGTTAGGGTATGAAGAAGCTACAAGCCAACTATTTAGATGTTAAGCAGGACCGGTTGCCAGGTGTGAGGCTGACTGGCTGCAGGGATGTGCAGGCGCTCAGGCAGGACTCCCAGCGTAAAGTCAGGTTGGAACACCAGGAATTTGTGGCTTAGGGATCCAAACAGTTCAGCAGGGCTTTGGTTTTCCTGGCTCTTTCCTCCTGCTGGCTTTATGCTCAGCTGGCTCTTCGCGGGAGGTGAATCTAGCTATTGACAGTTCCAGGACTGTGTGGCCTTCGAGCTCCCATTGAGAGAGATACGTCTTGATAGTTCTGAGAACAGGGCCGTCCAGGGCTGGCTCAGTTGCATCCTGAGCCAGGGAGTAAAGGCAGCTGTGAGCAAGTCCGACAGCTGAAGATTGCAGTTATCATGGCTCCCGAGGTAGACAGGCTGGGGAAACAAAATACTGTTTAGGCACACGATGCCAGGTGACGCTGCAGAGTTTGCACAGATCCCCAGATCTCTGGAGACCAATGATTGTCTGCTGAACCATACAGGAACACATAACCAGAGATGGTGCACAGTGCTTTTGAAGCAACATGTTCCAAACTCTGATTTTGTATCTTAGAGAAACAGTAAAACGTGACTTAAGTCAGATTCCAAGGCCATTTCGTGAGATGCCATTTTAGCAGCGAGCTGTGTCCCAGATTGCATCTATATACACCAAAGTGATAATGTGTCCCGGGAGGCCTTTTTCTTTCTTCTTTTTCCAGATTTAGCCACTAGAAAAGCTAAGGCTCATCCAGTGTGAAGGAAAAGGCAGTTCAAAATGAAAGATCTGGTTTGGGTCTACCAGGAAACCTTCTAAAAACCTTTCCTGTTCATTCAAACTGGTGATAGTCCGAGGGGTTTCGGATCCAGGATCCAAATGCCTGCTTCCGGAGTGCACTCCAGGCTTCCTGGTAAGTAGAGGCAGCTTGTTTATATTCCTGGTAGGTGTGTAGCTTCTGCACCCTAAAGAAAACACAAACTTCTCACTGAACTGCTCACTTTGGGGGCCTGGAAGACACTCAAGCAAGCAACTAGAACAGGAACTCAAGGATTTTGGTACGCTTTCCTGGAGGAACCCTGACCCTTTGCAGCGAATTCACAGGATGGGTTAAACTGGTAAGAATGAACAGAATGCTAGTTTTATAAGGTCCTGGTAGAATCACATAAAACAAGAATAACTATGTTTTTGGCTTAAAGTCTTTTAGTGGTCTATAATTTCCACTGGAGCATCTAGAGGTTTAGAAATTTTCACTGCATTTGCCCTAACAAAGATCTCTCTACCACGTCATGTTTCCCTCCTCTCACTGCCAGTCAACGCCCTTGCCAAACCCTTAGCATCTCTGATTCCCTGGACTGCAGACATGCTGAGGAGAATCTGTAATACACCCAGGTAAAAGACTGAGCTGAGGTCCTATGAGTCTTCTTTTTGACTTGGCCTTGACGTTGGGCTTTCTCTTCTAGGTTTTTTGGTTTTTTGGTCCTCTAATTCTAGTTTCAGTGAGAATTCTAAGTTTAGCACCAAAACAAAAAACAAAAACAACTACCTTTGGTATTTAATCATTCTCAACACCAGCTCAAGCTCTCCAGCCTTACCTTTGATATGTCATCACCCTGGCCGTCTTCAGCAAGAATCCCGCCAGTCCAGCTGCCTTCCCACCTTCCGTACTGCCCCCACGCCCTGCTGCTAGCTGTCAGCGTCCCCGGGACCCTGCGACAGAGCTGAGCCTGAGGAGGTCCACCTTTCCCTCTGTGACTGGCCCAGTCTCATGGTCCCTGTTCTCCTGAACAAGGCAAGACACAGACTCTCAAGACCACCACTGTCCGCGAGCAGGACCAAGGGGCAGGGCAGCGCAAGCTCAGTAACGAGGGCCGCTGGCTCACAAAACCATCGCTCCCACCAAGGCTTCCTGCCACTCCTACTAGGATCCAAACAAAGTCTCCTGTATGAAAAAATGCAGGTCAGCAGTGTCACCTGAGGGAGTTTGGCCACATGTCCTCTGCAATGCTGCTTAGCAGCTTCTGGAATGATCTGAAGAGCTCCACTTTGCTGACTCGGGACCTGGAGAGAAAAAAGGCTGAGTGTTTTCCATGTACCAGGCCCTGTCAGAGAGGTACCAGGCTTCTCATTGTGTTTTTGTGTTTGAATGTGTCCAAACCCCAGTCCATCTGCACTTGACAAAGGAAAAGATCTAGACTTGGAGATGACTGAGCAGGATGAGGTATAAAAACACGGACCTTGCCAGGCATGTTGGTATACACCAGTAAACCAAGCACTCAGGAGGCTGGGAATTTGAGGCCAGCCTGAGGCCAGCCTGAGTGACAGTGAGTTCAAGGCCAGCACAAAGTACATAGTGAGGTCCTGTCTCAAACACCCCTCCCAACCATCCCACAACAAAAACCCTTAAGACATGTCATTAGCATTAAAATAATTAAAATGACAGACTCAAATAGGGTACACTAAGATGTAATTACTAAACTCTGCCCCAGGGTATCTGTAAGACACATCTGGCTATCTTTTAAATTTTTTATTTTTTAAAAATTAAGAGCCAGGTGTGGTGATGCATGCCTTAATCCCATTACTCTAGAGGCTGAGGCAGGAGGATTGATGACCATGAATTTGAGGCTTCTGAGCTACATAGTGAGTTCAAGGCCAGCTTCTACATAGGGAGATCCTGTCTCCAAAAAATTAAGTTTATTGGTACATTTTAAATATGTATGATGATAGCTGGGGATTTAGCTCAGTGGCATGAGCACCTGCCTGGCAAGCACAAGATTGTGAGTTTGATCCCTGGTACCAAAAAACACCTCTCTCTCTCTCTCTCTCTCTCTCTCTCCTTCTCTCTCTCTTTCTCTCTCTCTCTCTCTCTCTCTCTCTCTCTCTCTCTCTATATATATATATATATATATATATATATAATGATACATTTGTCATAGGGAATTTGTGCCTGCACATGATATATCTTGATGCATTTTTCCCCATCTCCCTTCCTGCTCTTCAACACTTCTTCCCCTCCTTATTTACAAAAGCTTTGTTTCCATTCTTTTCTTTTCCCTTCCTTCCTTTCCCCCTCCCACATTCCCCTTCCTATTTGATAAGTTCTTCCTATTTCAAAATATCTAATATATGTTTTGGTCCTTATTTATACTTTTGGTTTCTCACACCAGAGAAAGCATGTGGTGCTTACACACGTGTGTCCAATTTATTTCACTTAAAGAGTATGGTCTTGGGGATTTAACTCAGCGGCATAAGCGCCTTCCTTGTAAGCAGGCAGTTGTGAGTTGGATCCCCGGTACCGATAAAAAGGAAAAAGACAAAAAAAAAAAAAAAAAAAACTATGCAAAGAGTATGGTCTTGAGGTACACTCATTTACTCAGGAATGTCTCAGGTGTATCCTTCTTCATGTCAGAGTACTATTCCATTGTATAAAAAAATCTCACACCTTCTTTATCCATTTATCCATCCACTGTTGGGCATCTGGGCTGTTTTCAAGAGTAAGCTATTCTAAATTGTGCCACTATAAACACAGGTGTGCATATATCACTGTGGTATGATGCTTTTAATTCTTCGGTAAAGATATCAAGAGGAAAAAAAGCTGGGTCAAATGGAACCTCTAGGTTTGTTTTCTGAGGAATCCCTATATTGATTTCCACAGTGGTTGTACCAGCCTACATTCCCACCAACAGTGAAGAAGGGTTCCTTTTTCCCTACTAGCTACTTTTTAAATTAGGGGTGCTCTGGATTGAACCCATGGCCTCAGCCTTGCCAAGCACAGGCTTTACCACTGAGTGACATCATCAGCCCACAGGGAATGTTTTTTCTGTTTTTGAGACAGGGTCTTACTATGTTGATCAACAGCTACCTCCTTTCACAAGAGCCAGCCCCTGAGGGTGGAATGGTTTATAAGAAACGGGAAGCTCTTGGGGCTGGGGATTTAGCTCAGTGGCATAAGCACCTGCCTTGCAAGCAGGCGGTCATGAGTTCGATCCCTGGTACCGATAAAAAAGAAAAAGACAAAAAAAAAAAAAAAAAAAAGAAACGGGAAGCTCTGGTCAGAGCTGTTTCCTGTGTTCCAAGGTCCACCTGGACGATGCACCTGAAATGGGTCTCCAGGTTCCCCTTACAGGTTTTCTGGGTCTTCAGAGGCCCCAGCTTTGCTCCTAGGCAATGTGGTTCAGGGTGGACATCAGCAGCTGAACACCTAAGGGGCCTCTGGCTTTCTGCCCGTCCGTGCCACACGTGCCTGGGCTGTCTGTGCCGCCTTCCTTCCCCTCAGATACACACAAGAGATGCATGTAGAAACGGCAATGCAGTGCGTCCTGACAATATCTGATCTCATCTTTACACCCTGTGCCCTGCGTCAGCTGGCCAATCACACCCTCAGCTTGGACACAAAGGCCACGACTGGTGTATGTGACAGTCTGCTCAAGCTCCTGGCTGGCAGCAGCCAATTTCAGGAATCGCTGCTCACAGGAAACCGGAGCTCTCATTCTCACTGAGGGCTCTCACAGACTGCTGCTGGAGGCGCTGCTGGCAGGCAGGGACAGAAAGCTGCTTCAACTCGAACACAAAACAAAGATGAAGGGAATGCCCCTTAATGAATTAAAGGAGAAAACTAACATGAGGAACATTTATGCAGAAAGAGCATTTGCTGAATTCAACATCTGCTCAGTGAGTCAAAACTTTTTAGTAAACTAGGCCCACTAGAGATATTACTCAAATTTATAAAAAGTATTTATTAAAATCCCACAGCATAAGCATGTCTTTATTTTTTTTAAATTTTTTTTTTTTGTCTTTTTCCTTTCTATCGGTACCAGAGATTGAACTCACGACTACCTGCTTACAAGGCAGGCTCTTATGCCGCTGAGCTAAACCCCCAGCCCCAAGCATGTCTTTAAAATCAGGACCAAGACAGAGATACTATTCATTAATTTTGTGTGTATGTGTGTGGGGGTGCTGTTACCAGAGATTGAACCCAGAACCTTTGCACTGAATTATATTCTTGGTATTCTTTATTCTTTATTTTAAGACAGCGTCTTGCCAACTTACTACACTGCACACTGGGCTTGAACTTTTGTGATCCTCCTCTCAGCTTCCCCCACAGCTGGGGTTACAAGCATGAACCACCACACCTGGCTATCACTGCTTTTATTTAACATTATATAGAAGGTGCTGGCCAGACAGTAATAGTGACTGGGCTGGGGTGTAAGTGGTAGAGTGTGTGCTTCGCAGGTTTTTGGGTTTGATCCTTACCATCAAAAAGGAAAAAAAAAAAAAGAAAAAGAAAAGCAAGAATCATTACTTCCAGATGATTGTGATACTGTATTTGTCAGCTCAGTAAAAGCAGCAAAGGAAATCAAAGGAAACGGAATGAAAGACTGGAAAGAAGAAGTTGAATAATTTGCTCAAGTTCATGCAAACAGCGGAGGAAAGGGAGCCAGGATTTTAAACACTGGTCTCATCCTCTCAAAGCTTCTGCTGGATGGAGCTTATCTATCAGAATATCCTCATTGTATAGACATGAACACAATGAGGCCCAGATAGCGCTGAACTTCCTCCCAGTCACCCAGATAACTGAGACAGAGCTAGTGACGGAACATGAGGCAGTCTCGCTGGTGTGGTGGCATGTGTACCAAAATCCCAGCATTCAGAGGCTGAGGAAGGGGGAGTCTGTGTTCCTGGCCAGCCTGGATGGCATAACGAGCTCAATACACAGCAATACACATCCTGATACACACACACACACACACTCACAGGCACACAGATGAGACTTTCTTAATCATATCTAAGTAACAGGGACATACAGGAACAAACTGGAGAAGAGCAGATAACATTTAGCTAGAAGCCAGTGATAGCTGAGCTGGGCTTTTAAGGTAAAAGGGCCTGCACATCACACCAAAGAGGTTTTCTTTCTGTTGTTCTGAGCAAAGCAGCAAATGGAAGCTGCAGTCAGCCAGGCAGGGCCGGGACACAGACTGTGAGGCTGCCCCTAATGACAGAGACACAGCTCAGCAAGAAAGTTGTGGTCCTACCCCGCATGACCTGCTCTGCGCACACATCCCACTCCAGGTGGAGATCTGATCTCCAAAAATATGCAAAGGTAGCTGGAAACCAGGACGGCTACTGGGGAAAAACTGGTCCAAAAGCCTCTGCCCTGGTAATTCTCAATTCAAAAAGCCCAGGCTTCCAGGAGACAGGCAGAGGCAGCTGTCTAGGCTGTTTGAACGCTGTACCAGGGGCTCTGAAGAACTATCTTTTGTTTTAAGTATAAAAAGATGAATGTAAGCTGGGTTTTATGGTTGGTTATTTTGAGGTACACAAATAAGCATGTCAAAAAGACAAAAGATTCTTCTATGAACTTCAAGTACCGCTTTTTATAAGGACATAATAAAGAAATGGAAAAAGCACCACTGAGACTGGTCAAGCATTAGACAGACAGTCCATGAAAGAGATGGCCACATAAGGAACGGAATGGAATCTGAGGCTCAAGTTCAGCATCCCACAAGCCCAGTACTTCAGCAAAAGCCAACCCCAAGATGCAAAGTTCAATTTCTAAGTGTACTTTTTGCAAAGTCCAGTCACTATGAAGCTTCATAATTGATGCTTGGCTGACCCTGATTTCAGAAACCAGAACTGCTAGTGGTAAAACCCAGAAGAAAGTATCCTTTCAAAAATATTTCCATGCTGAGTGTTGTGGCACATGCCTGTAATGCCAACATCCAAAAGGCTGAGGGAGGAGGGCTGCTGTAAGTTTGAGGCCAGCCTGAGTTCAGGCTATATAGCCAAAGTGAACTCAGGGCCAACCTGAACTACACAGCAACACCTTGTTAAGAAACAAAACAAAACAAAAGAAAGGAAACTTCCCAAGGAAAACAATAAAATTTCTAAAAACCTGTGCTAGGACAAATAGATATTCACATGGAACAGTGATACTACACCCTATACCTCATACCATATAGGAAATTAACTCAAAATGGATTCAAATCCTAAACATAAGGGCTAAAACTATAAAAATAATAGAACAAAACACAAATCTTTGTGACCCAGAATAGTTAACAGTTTCTTAAATGTGATACCAAAACCTGCAAGGAGGGGGACAGTAGAGGGACCAAGGGACATAAAATGAATTGAGGTGTGTTATGCACATGTACCAACTCCCCATGATGAATGTAAGCATTACATACTGCAAACATGTACTGATAAAAAAAAACATAACACTAAAGCTGGGCATGCTGGTACACACCTGTAATCCCAGCCCTTTGAGGCTGAGCAGGAGAATCACTACGAGTTCAAGGACAGCCTGAACTATATAGTGAGACCTTGTCTTAAAAACCAAAAAACAAACTGATATGTTGAGTTCACTGAAATGTAATATTCTAATTCCAATAAATAAGCAAATTAAAAAACAAAAACAAAAATAAAAAACCCAAAATGAAACAACAAAAAAACCACCAAAACCATAATCAACCAAAGAAAAAAGCACATAAATTGGATATCACCAAAACGGACAACTTTTGTGCTTTAAGAACATTATGAAAAAACAAAACAAAAGACAGAAGTGGAGGAAACTATTTGGAAGTCATATACCTGATAGAGGACTAGTTTCCAGAGCATGTAAAGGACGCACCTCAACATTAAAAATGGGCAAGAAATGAGAAGAGCTGTTTCTCTAAGGAAGACCCATGAATAGCTAATAAGTACATACAAAGATGCTCCTCGCCATTAGTCATTAGAGAAATGCGAATCCAAACCACAATGAAATACCACTTCTCACTCAGTAGAACCATACAATGAAGACAGACAAGAGCCAGGGTAGTGACGCACACCAATAATCCCAGACATCAGAAGGCTGAGGCAGGACTGAGAGTAGGAGGCCAGCCTGGGGTACATCATGAGACCCTGTCTCAGGGGAGAAATACAACAGATGGTAACAAATACTGTTAAGAAAGATTGCACGGTGACTGGGAGTCACCTGTACTATGGGAAGGAGTGGGTAGTACCTGCTAGGAGGTTATGACTTTCTTTTGGGGGCAATGAAAATGTTCTGGAATTAGACAAGGGCATAAATTGGCAGCCACCATCACCTGCCCCAGAACCCTGTACCTGGCCTGCAGGCTTCCAATGCTTTTCTTCGTCGTTCCCTGTGGGAAACCATTGGCAGTTACATCCAGCGGCTGCTCAGGAACTGCACTCCAGCTGATGGCTATGAAGAGATAAATTCAGGGGTTAAAGCTTCTATTTTCTGCACATGCCACAGTATATTCATAAAAACACTTCCTTAACTTCCTTAAGCCCATGAGAGCTGGACCTGCAGTTAGAGAAGATCTCCACTTTGATGCTCGACCTCCAGGGAAGAACAGTATAAAGTGGTTCAAGATTCACTGTCATCACTCCAATTATTTACAATGTCACTGAACATTTATTATATGCTAGACAGATTAAATGCATTAAGCAGAATTTCCCATTCAAGCCTCACAATAACCATGATGAATGACATTTTTCAAATCTGAAGAGAAAGAAATGAGGCCAGGAGAGGGTGATCAGCTCAGAGTCACACAGAGCATACTCTTGACCCAGTTTAGGTGTCTCCCAAGGTCGTGCACAACTGACCTTAGGCGTGGGGAGCTCCCTTCCTAGGCTGGAAGGAAGATGCAGACCCTGGCAGGCTGCTCTGTCAGGGAGTCAGTTTCTCCAGAGCAAGTCCAGCCCGGATCTCTTACCTGCCCCACAGGGAACAAGTCGACCGGGACTATCAGCCCTTTGTGCCTGCACTGCACAGCAGCTCTGTTCGAACAATAAAGATGACTGCTGTATTTTCAGTTCTTGAACTCCAAAGCCTTTGGGTAAAGCGGAGATGTTCTGACACCTAAGTGTAAGGGAAAATGCATTCAGTTTAGTAGAGAAAAGGTATATCTAGGATTGTGGGCCACACTGTAACAATGGAGGGCAAGGCCTTAGGAGGTATGTGGATCTACTTGTTTGGTTGTTAGATGGGGATCGCAGAGTGTCAGAACAGAACCTGGATAGTAAGAGCCTCTGGCCGTGGAAGATTCCCCCTACCACCACTCTGAAGGGACGGACAACGCTTAGTGTTGTCAGCAGTAGCGAACTTCAGCCTTTTTTTTCCCCCTTTTTTTCCGCACTGCTGGGACTGAGTCCAAGGCCTTGCATCTCAAGGCTATCAGTTACCACTGAGTCACATTCCCAGCCTCTGAAATAAATTCCTGATACAGGGTTTCAAAAACTTGAAAAAATTTTTTGGTACTGGGAATTTAATCCAGGGTCTTCACACTTTTTACTTAAAAAACAATTTTTTTTTTTGAGACAGGGTCTCACTATGTAGTTCAGACTGGCTTTGAACTCACTCTGTGCACCAGGCTGGTCTTGAATTTGGGGTTATTCTCTTGTCTCAGCCTCCTTAGTACTGATATTACAAAAAATATTTATGAGATGAGTTGTTAAATTTCCTAGGGTAGGCTCAAATTTTCAATTCTTCTGCCCCCATATTTTCTTTTTAAATACAGGCTCTCATTATACACCCCAGGCTAGCCTTGAATTCACTACATAGCCTAGGCTGACCTGGAAGTCATAGTGATCCTCCTGCCTCAGCCTCCGAGTGCTGGGAGTACAAGGGTGCACCACCATACCTGGCTGTGGTTTGTGTGTCTGAAACAGGGTCTCACTATGTAGTCCAGGCTGGTCTTGAATTTGCCATGTACAAAGGTGGCCTCCAATTTGTAATCCTCCTGCTTCAGCAACCTGAATGCTGAAATTACAGGCATGTACCACAATATCCAGCTAGAAACTGACTGCTATTTAGGATGCAAAAACCATCATAGTGCAGGACATCTACGATGGCTAGAATTACCACTATCCCGAGGAAATGATAACTGCCACGGGCAAGAAGAAAATCGCCCAGAGGTCAAAGATCAAGTCCTTTGTGAAAGTGTTATAATTACAATCACTTCATGCTCATGAGTACTCTGTGAACATGCCCTTGGACCAACGCAATCAACAAAGACACCATCAGAGACCTGGCCTGCAAGGGTTAGTACTAACTCGAGGCCAGTCAACTGCAAGGCCTGCCAGGAGGTGAAGGTCAGGTTTAAGGAGAGATACAAGACAAGCACGAACAAGTGGTTCTTCCAGAAACTTCAGTTTTGGGTATTTTTACTTTCTATCATTAAAATTTTTAAAAAATTCATTTTTTTCTCTTGCGCCTTTTACACAAACTAGATGCCAATGTGATGCTGGCAACAAACTACACGCTTTCAAGTCCCAGAGCCTTCCGCCTCATAGCAGTCGCCCTCTGCCCCCGTCTCCAGCCTCTGGTAACCACTCATCTACTCGTGTGTGCAGCTCTGCCTCTTCGGGATATTCACATACATGAAATCATACAATACGTGGCCCCTTTCACTGCTATTAGCCTTTGTGCATACAGGTTTGTGTGGATGCTTGCTTTCTTTTCTCCTGGGTGTGTACTGAGGCGTGAACAGCTGAGTCATCCATGCGGTCTGCTTTCGGAGTCGGCTCCAGGGTCTGGACATGTGACGCAGCCCAGGCTCCCCGCTCCTTATCTACTACAACACTGATCAGGTTTGGCTCCCTCCTTTGGGGAGAACACACCTGAGTGGTTTTAAGTGTGGTCAGCCTTTGTCTTTTATCTTTTTTGAAAAATTAAAAGTAGATTAAAGATCACTGAGTATCATAAGGGAAATATGTAGAAAAATTAGAAGTACAGTAATAATAAGAAATACCTACCCATGACACCACACTCAGAGATCATTATTATTAATACCTTGGTGTACATCCTCCCAGTTTCCTATGTACACAGATCCTGTAAGACCAACATGGAGCCCACTTTATTCTCTAGACAGCGCTTTGAACATTATGAACATCTTTCCACATTAAATATTTATCAACATCATTTTAAATAAAAGAAATCACTTAACTCCCCACTCTAAAATTTCAGGCTTCCTTTAAAAAAAAAAAAAAACTACCGTACACAAAACTAAGTGTTCCATTACTTTCTCAACTATTTCTTTAAGAAAGATCCCTAGAGGTGCAGGTGCTGGGTCATGGGCTGCAGACTTTGCGGCTCTGTGACACACTCAGATGCCTCCCTCCCTGCCCTCTCACCTCCCAATCAGTGCTCTGTGCATGGCTTCCTGACTGTATGGGCACTTCCCGATGACCACAGCAGACAGGTAAATGGGCTCTTCCAGGAAATGCATCAACAGTGCACCTTGGCAGCCGAGAACATTCCATCGGGCCACCTTGTCACTGCAGGACATGGAGCAAGTCCTGTCTCCCCGGCCTGGCTTCACTCGGAGCAGCCCCACTTGGTGATATGCGGCCCCCGGCTTTCTAGGGTCTCCAGCGTCTCCGGGCACACACTTGGCTCCAGTTCTATAAACGTCCACCACTTTCATACTACAGGGGGCTACTCCAGAGACAGAAGCCAGTTCCTCTAAAGGGACGTTAGGGCTGCTGACATCTGGTGCGACTGGGTCACCGCCTTGCTTGTCACGATGAGCAGCTCCGTTGGCGACCAACCTGGCAGGAGTACCAAGCCTCATCCTTTTGGTTACGGGACTGTCAGGGTCTTCACAATTCTTTTTCTTTTCAGGAGTCTTTAGGTTACCACTGGCTTCTACAGGTGAGTTTGTGACCCAGTCTCTGCTGATAGGGTAGCAAGGCTGCTCTTCAAACCCCAGCATTGGGATGATGGAGGCATCCCCACCTATGGGAGAAGGCAGCCCCTGAACCAGCAGTTCTCAGAGTGAGTCCCCTGGACCAGCCACATCAACATCCCTAGGAACTTGTTAGAAATGCTTCAAACTATTGGGACTCGAAGGAGAGCTGTTCAATCACAAACTCTGGAGGTGGGGCTTGGGTGTTTGTTTTGATAAACTCTCCAGGTGATTCTGAGGTAAGGTCAGGTTTAAAGAATCGTTGTCCTAGAACCAATACAGTCAAAAGGGCCGTACTTCCAAAACTGATATACAGATTTAATTCAATCCCAATCAAAATACCAACAACATTCCTCACAGAGCTAGAGAAAACAATCCATCACATGGTACCAAAAGAGACAAAGTAGAGCAAAAGCAATCCTGGGGGGGAAAAAAAGACACTACAGTAGCCAGTGCTGATCACGGAGTTAAAAAAAAAAAAAAAAAGCAATCCTGGACAAAATGAGTAATACAGAAAGTATCCCAATGCCAGACTGGAAGTGACAGTACAAAGCCACAGTGATGAATACAGCATGGCACTGGGCACTGAAAAGATAGGAGGCTCAATGGGACAGAAGACGCAGAAGCAACCATGGGCACATTTGGCCCTCTGATCTTTGATAAAGGGGTCAAAAACACCCTTTATGTAGGAAAAACAGCCTCTTTTAAAAAGGTGCTGGGAAGACTGACTCTAGACCCATATATCTCATCATGTGCTAAACTAAAGTCAATGTGGGTCACAGATCTAAATGTCAAAACAGAAACAATCTGATGGAAGACAGGTAAACTCTTAAAGAGACAAGCATAGGCAAGAACCCCAAGGCACGAGAAATAATACCAACAATCAAAAAGTGGGATCATATCAAATTAAAAAGCCTCTGCACAGCAATGTAGACAAGCAACAGAGTGAAGAAACAACCTACAAAATGGGAGAAGAATTTTGCTAATTAGTCCTCAGATAGAGGACTCATATATAGAATAAAAGAATTTAATTTTTTTTTTTTTGTCTTTTTCCTTTTTATCGGTACCAGGGATCGAACTCATGACTGCCTGCTTGCAAGGCAGACGCTTATGCCGCTGAGCTAAATCCCCAGCCCAGAATAAAAGAATTTAAAATAATAGACCCTCTAAAGTACACGAACCAATCAAGCAGGGCATGGTGGCACATGCCTGTGATCTTAGCGCTTGCAGGGTGAGGTGGGAGGGTCACCATGAGTTTGAGGCCAGCCTAGGCTACATAGTAAGTTCAAGCTAAGTCTGAACTACATAGTAAATCCTGTCTCAAAAAACAAAACAAAACAAAGCAAAAGACAGACTACAGCTCCATGGAGAGGCCCTGGTCTCAATTCCCAGTACTGCAAAATAAAGAAAAAATTTTTTAAAAAGAAAGGAAAGAAATAATCAATTACTGATCCCTGGGAGCTCTTATTCTCCTAGACCTAGTGAGTTGAAATTTCTGGAGGAGACATGAAAACATATATACATATAAGATACACATATAGACTCTATATATAGATATATAAACTTTTTTGGGTTTTTTTGAGGTAGGGTCTTGTTAGCCTTAAACTCATTATGTAACCCATAGTAGTCTTAAATTCATGGCGATCCTCTTCCCTTAGTCTCCTGAGTGCTAGGATTACAGTAGTACACCACTATGACTGGTTAGAAAACAATATTCAGACAAAGATCTCAGATAATCTTTATTACAAGGACGTTTTGGAAACACTGGGTTAGCTCTGGGACTGTCAACCTCCACACTAAGGATATTTCCAGACTGCATCGTTCTTTGCTGTGGGACCATCTTGTACATTAGAGGACACTTAGCAGCACTGCTGCTGCCCACTAGACACCACTGCCCCCCAAGCTTGACAACTAAAGGTGTCTCCTGATGTTGCTAAACGCCCCCTGGGGAGCAGAACTATGCTGAGCTGAAAACCAGTGGCTTAGAACAAGGTTTTCCCAGCACATTTGTGGACTACTATTTGGCACACCCTGCTCAAAACGTCCCGTCCTGGAGATTTTCATGGTGCAGAGTCCCACAGTAAAAAGATTCTACAGTGAGTTGCACATCCTGGCCCGAACCAGTTTCTCAAAACTTCCAGTGTCTCCCAAGCTGGTTTAGAGATTTCTTATCTACTGTGTGTTCACAGGGAACCCAAGAAAACCAGAGGTCAAGGAAAAGTGCAGCTCTCCCTGAGAAGGGAGTACTTTTACAACAATAACCTAATGTGTGCTGCTTTTTCAAAGTGTGTAAATAATACATCCGTACTCTTTCTAACCTACGGATGGGAAAGGCTAAAGATGTAGGAGTGGGAGTGTTGCCAGGGAGGCTGACTGGCTTTTAGAGACCTCACAAGGTGACAGCGACTTTGAAGAATTCTCTAGGATCTACCACCCACTCTGTAGGCTCGGAGATTTGATCCTGACAGATTGCCTTAGCTCAGGAGGCTGACTCATGTAATAAAACTCAAGAGAAAGGGTCTGAGTAGCTAAACAAGGCACCAGATGATTAATTAGTAACAAAAGGTAAATGCCAAGAGAGCCTGCAACTCACATCCAGATAGTTTGCTTTTTTCCTGCAGAGAAACCATTAGGGACATCACATTTTAAAAGATTACTCAAGAGCTTAAGAAAGTTAGATCAGTAATTCTGGATTTTTGTTTCACAGACCAACAAGATTTCCAGCTTTAACATCAATACAGGGCTGCCAACTTCTTAATCCCATCAAGCGAGATTTTTAAACCAGGTGTGGTGGTGCACACCAATAATCCCAGTGAGCCAGGCAAGGCCACACAATGAGTCTAAGGCCAGCCTGCACTGCCCTGTCTCAAAAACAGAACCAAACCAAACCAAACCAAAACAAGTAAGACCTTTAAAAATTCTAATTACTACCACTGTAAAAAAATAACAACCCCCTCCCAAACAAAAGGAAGTAATTATTGTTTTCAGTACTGGGAATTGAATCCAGGGCTTTCATACTGAGCTACTATATTAAAACAGGGTTTCCCTAAATTGCTCAGGCTGGGAGTGAATTTATGATTCTCCTGCCTCAGCTTTACAGAGTACTGGAATTACAACTTTGTATCACCACACTCAGCTAGCTCTTGTTATCTTTAAATTGAAAGAAATTTGTTTTTGTGTTTTCTTTTTTTTTTTTTTTTTTGAGACAGGGTATCACTATGTAGCCCAGACTGGCCTCAGACTCACAGGGATCTTCCTGCTTCCACTTCTCAGGTGCTAGGATTACAGATGCCTGCCATCATTCCTGTTAGAACTGGTTGAAAAGCTCACTACATAGTCTTGATTTTTGTTTTCCTGTAGACTCTCACAGACTGGTAGATCCAGAGGCCATGTGTTTATGTAGCTTGATTAGGATATCAAGCTGTGACTCTGGGATCACCCAAGCCCTAGCTACTCAAAGAAAGGTCCACTGACCAGTACCACAGGCATTTCCTGGAAGTTGGTAGAAATGCAGAACCTCATACACAAAATGATCACATCCTTATGTTAACATTTTTAGAGTGAAAAAATTTTACCACCATCCCCGAGTTGTTGCCTACAAAAAATAGGAATTACTTTCAGCTTTTGAAAAAAAAAAACAAAAAAAACCCAGAACACAAATGATTCCCTCTGAGTTAGGTCTAGTCTTACCTTATAAAACTACAGCTCTTAAAAAAAAAAACAAAAAAAAACTCAAAACAAAAAACAAATAAACAAAAAGAAACCACAGCACCACAGCTCTTGAATATCCCCTGATAACTCAACAAAATGTACTCTAATTCACCACGCTTCTCTACATTCCCTAAGACTCTTTTAGGGTAAGTAATACGCTAAGTCTTATTCACTGCTATGTTTTCAGTATGCTATTCTGTGTCTAACTAGTAGAAAATATTTTTCAATGAATGAATCAATTGGTTTTAGGAAACGTGACTCCAGTAGGACTTTGGACTTTCTAAACCCCATTGTTGACTTCATACTTTGTGGGAATTAAATCTTTAAGCCCGATCTGACTCTGAAAACTAACGGTATGAGAGGCTCCGTTCGCCTCTACTTCTGCCTTGCCTTCCTACAGTGGAGAGGTAATCAGGGATGTAAAATGGCACTGTCATCAGCTATAGCTATACTTCAACAAAAATACTTCTAAAAAATTCTCTATGGATAAAAGAAACATAAAGGCTGGACATGGTGGTACACACCTGTAATCCCAGCGCTTGGATGGCTGAGGCAAGAGCATTGCTATGAATTCAAGGCCAGATTAGGCTACACCGTGAGATCAAGGCTATCTAAACTACACAGACACTCTCTCAAAAAGCCAACCAACCAACCAATGAAACAAACATAAAGAAGTAGGCAAAATAACATTAACTGAAAGGTTTGAATATACTTACAGGGTGTGTGGCTGGAGAAAAACACAAAAGAGATGCCTGGTCTGAGTTTCCACTGTCCTTTTTGAGTTCCCAGGACAAAGATACTATCCTCTTTTAGAGTGGCTGCCAATTGGAGCTGATGACAAAGGTACCTATGAGTCGTAAGACATTATTAGAATAAACAACCAATGTCTCTAGTACACAGAAAGACTTTGGTCGGGTGATTGCTGAGAGAGTTACTGTTGATCAAGGAGACTGGTAGTGATGTGGAATTAGAATAATTGGTCCAGTGATGCTCAAAGTGTGGTGAAACATCAGCACCACTTGGGAATTAGGCAGTTTCTTAGGCTCCCCACTGGATCTGTGAATCTCCGGGGGAGGCCCAGAAATCTAGATTTTAATAAGCACCACTAGTCTAGACCCCAGTAGTGCACAGGGATACAATAATAAGCTCTACTCAGAGCTTATTACAAATGCAAACACTGGAACTCTATACCACACCTGCTTAATCAGACATTCTGGAGTTGTGATTTTACCTTTGGAAACTTCTTCTGGCTATGACTTCAGCATGGCTGTCATTGAGGACATCTCCTGTGGCACAGAAATGACACCAAGTTAAGAAATATGGAATGTGGAGGGGCTCTGATTTTCAGAAACAGCATACAGCAGTACCCCAGCACTCAGGATGGCCATGTAGCTACTGGAGAGCTTTGACAGAAAATACCGAAAGTATTTATAGCGATGCATTAATAGCAGGGTTTCTCAACCTAGCACGGTAAACATTTTGCACCAAAAAATTCTTTGTTGTAGAGGGCCAGCTGTGCAATGCAGGATGTTCAGCATCACTCCTAGCAATACCTATGAAATGTCAGGAGCACCCTTCCCCTAGATGTGACAACCAAAAACATTTCCACATACTGTCAAATGTCCTCACCACTGATTTATATAAGTCTTTATTTGGAGACCTTTTGTAGCTTGGCATTGTGTTCATGGTGAGACACGGCCATCTAATTCAGTCTGGTGCTCTTGGAATACAATTGTCCACCCCATACAAGAGGCAGGACTAGGAGAACACAGGAAGCAAACTCAGAGGAAACTGCTCACTGGAAGAGGAAGGTCAAGGGCTTCCACATATTTGTGGGTGCCAAAAGCTCTACTTAGTTCAAGATAACTTTCTGAATCCTCTACCTTCTCCGAAGACCTAAAGCCTTTCAGACACAACAAGGAACAGCTAAACGCAGAGAACTCGTGGTCTAAGCGTAAAAACGAACTGGCTTTTAGTTCACTTAGCACATTCCCCGTGGCTTTTGCTTCAGTGGTGGATTTCCATTCTTCAAATGCACAAGCACTGGCTTCCAAGTGGAGCAACAGTCAGTAGGAAACAAAAAGTCAGTCACATCGACTTTTGTGGCCCTCTCCCCTGACAAGGACATTGGTTCCCAAAGCTCCCACACAACTCTTTGCTTAGACTCCCGCCCACGCTTACCGCTCTTCCGCATTTTCGACTGGCCTATGCATTTTGTTCCTGTTCCCATTGAGACGACTTCCTTTGTCACTAGGAGGAAAAAACAAATCATTAAGGGAGCTCTCAGAAGCCAAATGTTCCCTAGTGCTCAGGTTTTTAAGTCTGGAGTTTTCTCCACAGGATTCCCACAGCCTGACTCAACCAGGACCGCAGTCCCAGCAGGGTGGGCTCCCACCACCGGAAGTACTGCGCCACCTGGTGGAGACATGGAAAACACATTTAACATCGTAGGCGTGTACCCTGCCCACGACTGTCCCTTAATAGCTCTGTGTAATTTTTAACAGCACTGTGTAATTAGGATGTTGAGAGAAAAGATCTCACCTTGTACTGCCTTATCAGAAGTGTCACAGTCCTGGGCAGATGACTGGATCTTCACTACGGCTGCCAATAAAGTCCATTCTCGGTTTGGCTCAGGTTTCCCCTGCTTGGGCAGCTTGATGCGATAGTGTTCATAGCACAGCTGAGCAATCTCATCCGCAGTCCACATGGTCAGAGCTGAAACAGAGGCCCAGATGGAAAGATACAACCATCAGAAGTACAGGAGGGAGAACCAGCACAAGGCTCAACAGCAGTTCTGCAACAATCTTTCTACCTGGTCCCACTCTGTGTGCAGATTGAGGGCCCTTCATGTGGAACTCTCATTCATTTTTTTCTATCTCCCTTCCCTCTTTTCATTGTGTGTGTGTGTGATGTTGAGGAATGAACCCAGGGCCTTTATCCCCAACGTTTTTTTTAACTTTTTGAGACAGGATCTTGCTAAGTTACTAAATGGTCCAGCAGGGCCTTGAATTGGAATCTTCCTCAGTATTCTGAGTGCTGGGATTACTTATAGGCATGCACCACTATACCTGATTCTCCTTTTCACACGTGTGAAAGATTAAGCAGTTCCAAATCCCACCAACCCCAGTTCCAAATCCCACCGAAGATTGCTTTTGATGGATGTCCTGTTTTTTGTTTTCAGCATCAGGTGTCTGACACACACCTGATGAATCTGAATCTAGTACTCAACAAAAGCATACAGCAGATCATCTTATGTGATTTCTTTATGGACAGATGTTCTTTTCTATCCTTTTAAGGATCTCTCCTCTACAGTAATTAATCTATAACTCTCTGTAGTAAATTGCTGAGATTTCTCACCAATCAAGTTTCATCTTCACAGTTGTGCTGAAGGGAATGGAGCTTTGGAGCTGCCCTTTGTGAATGCCAATTCTGGCTTTGTAACAAATTAAACTATAAAATATGGGATAGGCTAACTTTTGTGTCTCATGTTCTCATTTGTCAAAGTAGGGACAATGGACTCTACCTTATTTGGGTTACAGGTATGTATAAAAGTAATTGCCAGTTGGGCCAGGGATTTAGCTCAGTGGTGTAAGCACCTGTCTGGCAACAGCAAGGTCGTGAGTTTGATCCCCAGTAAAAAAAATAAAATAAAAATTGCTAGAGATTGGTGATGGCATACATCTGTAATCATAGCACTGTGAGATTGTGAGGCAGAAGGTTCAGGGACAACCTGGACAACTTACAGCCTGTCACAAACAAACCAAAACCAAACCAAGCCAAACCAAAAAGCTGAGGATGTAGCTCAGCATAAGAGTCCTGGGTTAAGCACAGCCCAGGCCTACAAGTAACTGCTATAATGTTGAGCCATTAACGTCAAATGTGATTGGTATTACCAAAAAAATTGATGATTATCCCAATTTGTCTTGAGCTACTTGGCAGTGATAATGGTGGGACAAAGAAGGGCTGTAATGGAAACAAAGCCATGAATACGGAACCAGGCTGAACTGCATAGCAAGACTCTCTCTCTCAAAAAAAAAATCTCCCTCCCCCCCCCATTACTGAGATCAAACTTGAAGGAGGCCAGGTACACCTTGTGGGAAACCTTTGGCTCTACCAATACTCTATGGATATATCCTCACCTCATTTGGACTCAATCATATAAAAAATACTTTTCTATCATTTGTAAAACAGAAACAAGGTTTTGATGAGGCCTTATGCATAAAGCTTCTGAAAGCTATTTTTTTTTTTTGGAAAGGTATTTCTACAATCAGTCATTTTAGATTACAATGCACAGGCTTGTTATTGTAGTAAATGATAATAGTTAATTAGACCACAGAGACTTAAGACAAAAATCTGGCATGAATTGACAGAAACTTTAAATCAGAACACCAGCAGTCTTGTTTGTCTAAGAGTTAACATGTAACATGTAACATTTTCCTTTGGAAAAGTCCTAGTTACCTTCACAGTTCTATCAAAAAGGGGTTTATTTTATGAAGGCAGACACCCCATCTTCAACCTGACATTAAAGTGGAGGTCTACATTACAAACTAATAGCCGCAGAAGGCTGAACTTATCAGAAATGATTTTTTAAGACAAAGCAGTCCAAAACATATCATGTCATTCAAGGAGTTGACTCTGAATGAGTACATACAGTTGTTGAAACAGATGTTTTAATATTCTGGGTTATTATAATCCAAGCCTACACCCTTTCCTAAATACTGAACTCCTTCATATGAAACAGCTCAGTTGAATAGGTTTTTTAATTCTTCCTATCAAGAATCAAACTTAAGGGCCGGGGATTTAGCTCAGCACCCTAGCGCCTGCCTGACAAGCACGAGGTCTAGAGTTCGATCTCCGGTAACCCCCTCCCCCCCTCAAAAAATCAAACCTAGGACCTGGCGCTTGCCAGGCAGGCGCTGTGCCGCTGTGCCATAAGCCCGGTACAAAGCGGCATTTCTGCACCCCCAGCGTAGTATGTAACCACTTCTTTAAATAAAAATAAAATACAGCTGCCAAGGAGGAAAGGCTTTGGGAGCGTTCGAAGGTGGGGAAGCCTTTTCTTTATACCCTGGAATGAGCGGGACTCGGTGAGCGGCTGACTCACTGGGTCAGGCAGCATCACCGCCACAGGCCACAAGCAGCGATCGCCGCCTTAAGAGCTCTTCACGCGGCTGACACCTTCAGGCGAGGAGCCGCACTTTCCAAGTGACTTGTGTCTGGTATAAGCCAGTTCTCACTTCTTCCCACAAATAATGGCCCACTAAAGCCAGACTCGAGACTCCTGGGGCCCCCTCAAATCTGCGACCCAGGACCCACACCCTAAACTGGAAGACGCACCCACGCCGTCTCCAAACCACTCGCCCACAGAAGACGCAGGTCAACTTCGGCTGCAGGACGGACGTGACGTCACGGAGACGTCCTCTTCCGGTCCGAACACACTGCTGCGCAGTGCACGCTGGTCCTTGTCGTTCTTGGAGCGGGACAGACCAGCGATATAAAGCCAAAGTTTACAGTTCCCAGCGTCTGATTGGGCGGCGTGTTTAGGGACGCAGGAAACAGCTGTTGGTAGCCTGATGCCCGATGTGCTACGATTTCAAGTACGTTGAGTCTATCGTGGAACTCTAGTCTGAATTTTTGTCTAAAATGGCACTATCTAGTAGAAATATAATTCAAAGTATATATTGATATTTAATTTTTTCTAGTAGCTACATTTAATAAAACGTCAAAAGAAATAAGTGAAATTAATTTTAATTTCACATTAGTTTTTCATGCAAAGTGTAAATAAATCTGATGGATACTTTACATTTACATCTCAAGTCGGACTAGTCACATTTCAGTTGTCAATAGCTAGACACGTGTGGCCAGTGGCTGCTATAGTGGACATTGCAGTTCTTAAACCTTTAGTATGCCTAATATTGCCATATGGGTAATCTAGGAGCCTTTGCCATCCAGCAGTTATATACCTCAGTTGCTAAAGGTGAGGGAGCTCATTTTTTTGTTGCCCCTCAAAAGTTAAAAGGGAGCAGATTGCACCTTGTTTGACCCCTTCTTTCTAGTTCAAAGGAAAAGGGCCACTGACTGCCTGCAAGGCTGAGGACGCTGGTGTTTATTCCTCTCGACAACATTTTAAGTCAGCAGCTGTCTCCCCCTTCAGTCATTAAACACCCATGGCAATGAGGTGAGGATCATCTTGCAATATCCCTGACACCAGGGATTGCTAGTGTCAGTCAGCTTTGTCATTTACCTTTCCTTAACACACACAGTACCATTCTTTACTGAGTCCTGTTGATCTCACTTCCTGTCTTTGGAACCTATGTGACTTTACTTCCACACTCCAGTGCAAGCTGCTCACATCTTCCTTTTGGATTTGACGCACTAACCATGGAACTTTCCCCTTTTGCTTGTCTAACTCCAATTCATTTCCCCAAGAGAAGCCAGACTGATCTTTTCAAACCCCAAATGTGATGGCATCCACTTTCTCAGCCTGAATACTTTTATATTTCCCAGCACTCCTAATAAAAACCACAACAGTAAGGCTCACAACCCTGCATGAACATCTCTTCCTGCTTTACCAGATACCATACTTCTTAGAGGTTCTAGTACATTGGCTCTTCCATGCTCCTTCCTGTCACTGGGCCACGATTGTACTCTGCAGCGCCATGGAAAAACCCTTCTTCACATCACAGATATAATGTCCTCGGGGAAACCTTCTCTTATTAGGTCTGTCATTAAGTACCTTTTGTCTGTTGTTAGGTACCTTCTCAATATCCCATAATCCTTTTCAAAGCATTTACCAGAGGTATTTTACACAATTTTGGGAGGTGACTTATTAAATCTTTATTTTTCTTTATCTAGAAGCTTGAAGACCAACCCAATACAGAAATTGGTGATTGGCCGGTGTGGTGGTACATGCCTGTAATCTCAGTCCTCAGGAGGCTGAGGTAGGAGGATCATTAGGAGTTTGAGGGCCAGCCTTAACTACATAGTGAGTACAAGTCCGGTCATACCTACACAGTAAGACCCTGTCTCAAAAACAAAAACAAAAAACAAAACAGTTTGGTGATTTGATTTTTTTTTTTTTTGTCGTTTTGAGACAAGGTTTCACTATGCAGTTCAGGCAGGCCTTGAATTTTCTTTGTATATCTCAGGCTGGTCTTGAATTTGCAACCATTCTCCTGCCTCAGCATCCTGAATGCTGGGATTATAGGCATGGCCCACCATGCCGAGCTCAACTATTTCATGAAGTGACAAGGCCTTTATGACCCTTCTACTATTTATCCTGTCAGTTTTCCTTACAAATCCCATGTACAAATCGCTCACACCTGTAATCCCAGCACTCAGGAGGCTGAGGTAGGTAGGAGGATCATTGTGAGTTTGAGACCAGCCTGAACTGCGTAGTGAAACCCTGTCTCAAAAAGATAAGAAAAAAAAAAAAAAAAGTCACAAGTACAAATTGTCTCCTGCTGGGTATTTCCCAGCCTCCTTAAGGTCAGGCAGCTGGCTTCTGCTACCCTCCTTGCACTTAATAAATTCTTCTGTCGTTCAGGATGTCATCTTCCTTGCAGCTGTATCCAGTGGTTCTCACTGGCAATGCTGTCTGAAGTTCAGTCCCCCCTTTTTTTTTTTTTTTTTTTTTTAATCGGTACCAGGGATTGAACTCACGACTGCCTGCTTATAGTCCCTTTTCTGGCTGGACTTCACTGCTACCCTTTGCCTTGGACTGTCTCCATCTTAGCTAATTCCATTTTGCTGAGGATGTGCCATACTGGTAGTGTTTTTTCTGAAAGATCACTTGGTCATCTACTGGTCTCCACACCCCTTAGAGTAGTCCTCAGTTAGGTAATCCTGCATCCTTTGCTCACTTTGCCAGCTAAGAAGCATTAACCTGCTCTGTGAAAGTAGACTAGCAACTCCCAAATTGGAACATGGAAGTTTTGCTGAAGTGCAAATGAAAAGTGCTTTGTTGACTCAGTTATCTCCTCAGCTGCTTCCCTGAGCCAGGGAAAAGGGGCTCCATTGTAACCACAGACTGGCAGCCATTCTTGTTCCATTCTCAGTCCTATTGAGTTAAAATGAGAAAACTTCAGGCCCACATTCAATGTCCTGGTGTCTACTGGATGCCTAACAGGTGTGACAATACTTACTGTACATACACTCAAAATCAGCTTTTCCACTCAAGCACGAACCCCTTCTTTTCCTCTTCTCAGTGAATAGTACCTTTTTTTTAGTTGGGGGAATCCTTGAACTCTATCTTTGACTTCTTTCCAGAAATATGCCTTCCCCAAATCCTGTTGCCCTCAGTTTAGGCAAACACAACCACTCATAACCAATTCCCCTGCCACTGCTCACATTCAAGTCACCACCTCCCACCCTGCCCACTGCAACAGCCCTTCTTGTCCCCCTGCTCAAGCTTACACTCACATACTGGTGAGAATCATCTTTTAAAAGCACCCCACTGCTCCAACTCTCCAACAGCTTCCCATGTGACATACAGCAAATTGTATGTGACTACCAAGAGCTCGTGTGATCTGGGCCCTCACTGGCCTTCACCTGCTCTTCAGCAGACCCTCTGCTGCTCCTCTAAAACGTGGTCTTTTAGTCATAGCCTCTTCCCTGGTGTGGTCTCCAGATCCCTACTAAAACACCACATAGCAGAGGTCTTCTCAATAGCTGTATTTAAAATGGCCCTGTCCCACCCACCACTACAGCAGCTCCTTTGTCCTTACAGTCCTTTCTTCATAGTGTGAACCACTGCCACAAAGAGTATGTATTTAGTTGTTTATTTCTCTCCACACCCCAGAGAGTGAGTGTAAGTTTCATAAAGGCAGTGACTCTGCTTTGGTTCACTGCTGTGTCTGACTCCCAAGAACAATGCCCAGCGCTGAGCAGACATTAATATCAATTTGTCGAAGGATTAAGATGGCAAAATCCTAAACATTCATTAGGCCAGCAGTCTGGGGAAAAAAGCTGACATCCCGAAGGTAAAGACACAAATGGTTTATTTTTAACAAGGAGTTAAAAAGAAATTCTTTTCCCTTCTGGTGGTTGAACCGAATTGTGGTCAAATGGATGACTACACACAAGAATTCCTTCACAGACTTGAACTTTTTGCGCAAATGCAGATGCCTGAGTTACATGAATTGGAATTATTTTCTAGACAGAAGTGCCAATCGATGTGTTTTCCACTGGGTCAGTGTTTGCTACAGTCTCCTTCTTGTCTTCTGGCTTCATGGCAGGAAACAGAAGTACTTCCTACAGGACATAAAAAAGCATTTTGAAGCTAAGAGCCACTCTGAACAGTTTTTACAGTGATACACCTATTCCTTTTGCCTGCTGTTGTCCCTACCGCAATCCAGAGATCTGTCTGTATACCCCAGACAAAAGGATAGGTATATTCTTTTATTTCAACTTGCTCTCTTGTAGTAATGGAGGATAAAAAAGAGCCAGTTACAACACTGCCTAGTGGCACCATGCAGAAAGAATGATTAAACACGGGCTCTATTTAAACTACATATCTTCATCTATAACAGGGTAACAACAATTTCTACACCTCACAGGCTGACTGAAATTAGAACTAATGTAGCCACAGGGCTTGACACGTTCCAGAATCCTCAACAAATGCAAGTAGCATTCTTCCTGTCTCAGAAAGATAAAAACCAAGTGTGGTCAGAAGTCCCAAGTCCAGCATCAGCTCCTCTGCCTGGTCCTCCTCTTGTTCAAAGTCCTTGCTTTATTCTCTAGGCCCTCTACAATCCACCTCCAACATGGGAGCTGTGCCGGGGTACCATGTACCTTGATGTTATTGGAGTCTGTGAGGAACATGGTGACGCGGTCAATGCCCATGCCCCAGCCAGCCGTGGGAGGCAGCCCATACTCCAGGGCAGTGCAGAAGTTTTCATCTATGAACATGGCCTCGTCGTCGCCAGCAGCCTTGGCCTAGATTAAAGAGAACCAACAGATTATGGTTCTTCCAAGACATTTCAGGGTCTAAGCGAACACACTGAAAGGGATTACTGTTATCTCACAGATGCTCCTTGAAACCTGGGACTTCCTGGGAATTGGTTACCTCAGATGGCAGTGACTCTGAGGTAACCAACTTAGCAGTTTCTTCCACAGACGACTTATGGGTGAGACTGACAAAATCTACTTCAGATTGCGCTTTGATTTATCTGAAAACATCTCTGCCACTTGGGCTCTGGGACTCAAGTGAGACTCTCAGAGATAGCATGATGATTCCAGGAGTCTCTTTCCATTTCTGGAGACCAACCATCAGTGACAGTGGTCATACAGGCAGCCTGCTGAACTGCTCTTTATTTTTATCTGCCTCTCATCGTCCTGCCATCTCAACAAATATAAAATTTAAGAAAAATAATATTGTTGTTGGGCAAATCATTTTTAAGATATGGTCCCCACAAATAATCTTAACCATACTCCTCACATATTGTGCAGTGAAAACCAAAGTCCTATTTTGAAATGTGTCTTCCTCCAACAAGCCTATGGCTTCAGCCTTCATTTCTGTAAGTTACCAGGAACGCACAGGGTTAGAGACCTGGGTAGGCCGGTATTTCCTGGTGAGTGGGCTCTGTGTGCTTTTGCTCACTCTTCTTACCTTGGCCTGTTCTTCGAACAGCTGCCGCTGCCGCATGGGATCATTCAGCTCAGTGTAAGCATTGCATATCTCCTTCTTCATGACGAACAGCTCAAAGCGCTCCGTCAGACCCTCCTTAGAGCGGTGCCTGAGGACAGGAGAGCAGAGAGGAAGCTAAATATACAAAGCCTTAATAATTTATCACTTGTACAAGTTTCTGAATTCTAGTGGACTCAAAGCAATGACTGCAACCTGAAGCCAGTGTGCATTCTCAGCACCACTCACCTGGAGCAATAATGAGGTGAGATTGCTCCTAAGACTGGCCTCCAAACAAGCAATATGGTAGGTCTGCTGCACCACACCATTCCCCACCATTGCAATGCCTGCCCCCCTCCCCCCTTTTGGAGACAGGGTCTTGCTACTTAGTTCAGGCTGGCTTTTCCTGCCTCAGCCTCCCAAGTGCTGGGATTACAGGTATGCACTGAGCACTATCACACTTGGCTGTGATACCCTTCTTCCCTCTATAGGACTTGGACTAGTCAGTGGGGTGGCAACAGAGTCTTCTTTGCATGTTGGGCCTGTGCTTTAGAATGCTTTGGAATCCAACTGCTAGGCTGAAATGAATCCCTAGCTATGTTGCCAGAGATGCCACATGGAGACTGACCAAAGTATGCCGACACTATTCCCAGTTGAAAAGTCACTTGCGTAATTGCAGTCAATACATTTTGGGGCAGAAAGACCACCTGATCAATCTAGATCATCGTGAAAACACACTATTGTTTTACATCAACAACTTTTCGGTTGCTCATGCAGCAGTAACTGAAATGCCACACTTCATCTTACCATTTAGCTAACGGGCTCATGATCTGTGGGTGATCACAGATGAACGTAGGATTGATGCATGTCACTTCCAGGAATTCCCCAACAAGCTTAATGAGAAAGTAAAGCAGAACTAGACATCACTTGTCAGTAGTATTTGATAGTCTCGGCCTAGGGGGAGACCTCATTTCCCACCCAGCTGGCTTTACCTCACACCTTTTCCAAAGGCTAGAGGGCAGATACACACAAACCACCTCTTTAGCAACATGCTTGGTATGACAGCTCAAAATTTCTTAGTTCCCTCCTTCTTCTCTTTGAGTGAAGCGGAGGCAGGATCCATTTCTTGGAAGGCCAGTGGGTACTGATCAGCACTGGATAAGGACATGGCCTCTTACCTTATCAAGGAGCCTGGCTGTGGTCCGAGGTGGAGGGCATTCAACAGCTTTTGCTACACAGATATCATCAAGAATTTTGCAAGTTTCTGTAACACAAATGTGTAAGAGGTCAAGACCAATGACATCTTTTTAACCCAGTAAAAACATATATTGACATTTAAAAAGCAAGACGCAGAAGGCACAGAGGCCATCCCAGCATTCTGAGAGGCAGAGACAGGAGGGTCCCCAAGTTGAAGGCCAGCCAGGGCAATTGTAGCAAGACCCTGCTTCAAATTATAACGTCAAAAGAGCTAATGGTATAGCTCATCACGAAAGTCCTTGGTTCAGTTCCCACCATGGCAAACTAACATTGACACATAAAGACTAGTGTGGGAAATTCTAGCTCTGACCCCATCAATTCAGAGCTGACAGGACAGGGGCCATTTGACAGAGAAGTGTATCATTTTACCTTCTGTTTCGAAGAGGTTGGTTTCAGGCAGCTTCACCCCTAGGGCTTTCTCCAGCTCTTCCACCATGCTGATTCTCCGGAAGGGCGGGGTGAAGTCAATCTCATAGGCTTGGCCCTCTGGACCATCTGGGTGGTAGGTGACTTTGTAGCTGCCTGTAATGCTCTTCACCATTCCTGGGAGAGAAACCAGTCATTTCAAGAGGATGAAGTCTGGGAAACTCCTCCGAAAGCAGCACTCCAGCCCCTCAGACTGATGTGTGAGACAAAAAGAGCAGGGCTTACCTGAAATCAACTTCTCTGTGATTTCCATAAGATCGTGATAGTCTGCATAGGCCATGTAGAACTCACAGGTGGTGAACTCAGGATTGTGAGTCAAGTCAATTCCTTCATTCCGGAACTGACGGCCAATTTCATACACCCGGTCAATGCCTCCAACCACCAGCATCTAACAACAACACAATGCAGGGCAAGGGTCAGGGCAGCTAATTCTCTTAACAGCTCTAGAAACTTTCCACCTATGAACTGGTTTTTACAGCTCAAGTATGTTCTCTATTCAAAATGCCTCTTACTGTTTTCTTTAGACTTCTGAAGCAGACCATTTTTATTTTTATTTTTTTTACTAGTGATTTCTTACTGTAACCATTTTTATTCTTTTTTTGGCTCCCCAAATAGTCTAAATATACTTCCTATTTCTTGTGCATCACCTGCCTTGTTAGCCTGAGCATCTCGAAAGAAATCTCTTGGGACTGGGGATTTAGCTCAATGGCATAAGCGCCTGCCTTGTAAGTAGGCAGTCGTGAGTTCGATCCCTGGTACCAATAAAAACGAAAAAGACTAAATAAATAAATAAATAAATAAGAAATCTCTTGTAGGGTTAGCCCACATTTGAGTGACCAAGCTCCACCAACCAGACTCACTGGTGAGATGTCAACATGGGAGCTACTGAAGGACGATGTGGTACTGCACAGAATGCATTGTGGTGAAAGGGATCGGAGGTTTGCAGCTTTCAGAGATAGCAGAAATCCTACTGGATGCCTTGTAAGACGACACTCTGTTCTTCAAGAGACCAGTCGAGATGACTCAACACATTCCTAGTTGTGTGCTAAGTATGACTCTTAGATTTTTCAGGAGATCATGAGCCCTCTTATATAGCTAAATAAATCTTTTTTTTGCTTTAATTAGTTACAATAGGTTCTACTGCCTAAAACTGAGAATCTTGAATAATAAGTTTTGATATTTAAGCTGGTGATTTGAAGAAAGTTATTTTGCAATTTCCAGAGACACACTAAACTCTTCTATATGAGACTAAAATCAGACTTTACCTCTGGAAGATTATAAACTTAAAAACTTTAGGGGAGGGGCTGGGGATTTAGCTCAGCAGCATAAGCACCTGCTTTGCAAGCAGGCAGTCGTGAGTTCGATCCCTGGTACCGATAAAAGGGAAAAAGAAAAAAAAAAAATACATAAAAAAACAAAACAAAAAAAACTTTAGGGGAGCCAAAGTAGATTAGGAGTATCTTTTCACCTGGAAAAGATAATCACTTTTCCCTTTGTCCTCTGCTCTGCAAGATCTATTGATCTTACAGAGAAATTCTAGAAGTATTACACTGACAAATCTGAGAAATGAGAACTCTCTCCTGGCTGTTTTGTCCTTAAAGTTCCTCTCATTTCTGACTACACCTATGTATCAAAGACTTCCCAGCTTTCTGCTTTTCTAAGGAAACAGGTGTCTTGTTACTACCTTATGGTAGAGTTCTGGAGCGATTCTCATGTACAGGTTCATATCTAACTCATTGTGGTACGTGATGAATGGCCTGGCCACAGCTCCCCCTGGGATGATGTTCATCATGGGAGTTTCAATCTAAAAGACACAGGGAGAAACATTTAGAATTCATCCTGCAGAAACATCTGTACTGTGTACAAAGGTGTTCACTGAAACATTATAGAAAGAAATCAGAAATAATCTAAACTATCAATAAGGGAAACAAATAAATTATACAGCTGCTAACAAGGAACATGGGCATGTTTACATGCATGCACAAAAGGTTTCAGAATACTGAAGTGGGAAAAAAGGCAGGTCCACCATAATACAGCATAACTTCATTATATTTAAAGCAAAATCTTAAAAAACCTTAAAAACCTTTACACAGGTGTGGTCCATCTCTTTCTCTGGCTATCTATGGAGAATAAATGGTAAGAAGGATATACCTTAGTATTCAAATTTGTAGTGTAAAGTGAGTTCAAAGAAGCAAACGGGTTCTTTCAGTTTTGTTTCTATTTAATATTTAAATTTTGGGGGAACACAAAACCCTCCTATGTAGTTCAGGTTGACCTTCAACTCACAACACTCTCTTTGCCTCAAACTCCAGAGTGCTGGGACTAGACATGTGCCACCATGCTTGGCTATTAGAATCTGTTTATAGTACAGGCACTTGGCTTTCTCATGCGCTGAGAGTACTGACATGATAATACAGTGACTACATCAGCATGTGGATGGCCTGCACCTTGCTCATCATAAGTCACATCCTGCCTACACAATGACGGCACTACACAGACACTGGCAATACAGGGGTCTTGCTAGGCATGCAGGGATTCCTTGGAAGGGGAAGGGGAAAGAAAAGGCCACTAAGAGGCAAGCACAGCAAGGTGGGTCACCATGCCAGGTAAGAAACTCTCCACCCTCTATCACCTCTAGGAATCCCAGCTCATCCAAGAAACTTCTTATGTATGTGATGATCTTAGAGCGGATGATAAATTTTTGCCTCACAAAGTCGTTCAGCATCAGGTCCAGGTATCTCTGTCGGTACCGTGTCTCCTAAACCAACAACTGCAGTTAGAAACCACTGGTTTGATGCAAGGGTACAATAAAACAAAAGGAATGGATCTTTGTGCCACAGGTCTAAGAATGAGAGCTCACCTTGTCTTTGAGGCCAAAGTGCAGATGAGGTAACATATGCAGACAGGGAGACAAGAGTGTGATCTCGAAGGGAATGATGCTCAGTTCACCCTTTTTGGTTTTCCCAGGATTCCCCTGAACTCCGATTATGTCTCCCCGGCGCAGTTTGTTGTTAATACGAATAAATTCTTCCTCGGATTTATAATTCCTGAGTGAAAGGAAATGTAATTCAGTACATAATATACAAAATAATATTCAATGCTGGTTTACTCTGGAACCTTCATTTAAACAGCTATCGTTTAGTTAATATGAGGCTAAGGAGATTCTACGACCCAGAGACAGCTGTTAAAAAGGATTCTCATATTTTCACTGGCATACAGTATGAGGGCAGTCATTACTTTTCCAGGTGAACATCTTCTCAGCCTTCCCCAATCATGTCCCCCATTTTACTACTCTAAGTTCAAATAAAATAGTAAATTAAGACTACACCAGCCTCTGTCCCCGGCTGTGCTGCTCTAAGTCACTCGATAAGAAACCGTCACAAGGGGCTGGGGATTTAGCTCAGCTGCATAAGCGCCTGCCTTGCAAGCAGGCAGTCGTGAGTTCGATCCCTGGTACCGATAAAGATGAAAAAAGACATAAATAAATAAATAAATAAATAAATAAATTAAAAAAAAAAAAAAAAAAAACCCATCACAGGATATTCCTACCCACCTGGAATTGGCCATGACTTGTAATTTGACTCCCTCTCCTCGGAGGTCATAGAAGATGAGTTTTCCCCCAGAAGCTCTTTTGGCATGGATTCTACCTAGAAAAAGAAGAGAAAAATACAGACTGATAAAACCAGAAGCCTTTTGGTGATATCAGTTCCTAAAAAGCTATCTCTATCACAGACCAGAACAATCTGATGGTGGCCTGAGGTCTAACTCCTGTTTTTTTTTTTTTTATGCCAATGATTATCACTATTCTAGCACTCAGGAAGCCAAGGCTGGAGGATATCCAAAGTCCAAGGCCAGCTGGGGCTAAAATAGAGAGTTCAAGACCAGCCTGAATGATATATAGCAAGGCCCTGTCTCAAACAAACAAACCCTTTAAATATAAGCAAACCATTAAGATCCATAAGACCTCCATGTGGGAAAACAACAGTAAGCAGAAATGGGGCATCTGATGCATATGAGAACTGAAGAACCTACAAACAGAAAAAGATATTAACAGAAAATGTGCATTTCCCTCCAGAATACAGAGGAGAGCAGCAGAAGCTGAGAGAGGCTGTGTCTACTTCCACAGACATGAAAGCTGCACTGCGATAGCTTAAGGGGATGGACCTGTACAGTCAAGAGCAATTCTCTAAACTTAGCTGCCAAACTTAACAAACTTAACCTTGTTCTCTGCAAGGACACAGACACACAAATGAAGGCAAGAAGACCAAAACAGGGGCTGGGGATTTAGCTCAGTGGCATAAGACCAATAAAAGCAAGGAAAAAAAGAGCTAGAGAGAGCCAGAAAATCAGCTGTTACATTTCTGAGTATCTCCTGCATGCGCACACACACACACACACACAAAACAAATAAAAGAAAACAAAGAAGGAGCATAATGAAGTTGAAAAATTACTTAAATCAAGACCCCTTTTAACAGTCAAAACACTAGTTTTCAGAGGCAGGTGTGTTGGCTCATGCCTGTAATCCCAGTACTTGGGAGACTGAGGTGGGAAGATCGTTGAGAGTTCGAGACCAGCCTGGGCTACAAAGTGAGCTGAAGGCCAGCCTGAACTGCATAGCGAGACCCCGTCTCAAAAAAATACCAAAAACAAAACAAAACTAATTTTCCATAAAATTTAAGCAATATAAAGCATTTGGAGTTCTTATTAGTGAGAAAGCCAGGTGCGGTGGTGCATGTCTGTAATTTCAGCCCTTGAGGCTAAGCCAAGTGAACTGCAGGTTGAAAACCAGTCTAGGCTGAGATCCTGTTTGTGAGGAAGGAAGATGGACAGAAAATAGAGTATACTGTCCTCCAGGCACAATAAAGCATTGAAAAAATCACTTCAGAAACAAAGACTTAACTAGGACGAAATGAGTGATTAGTACCTTAAGAGACATAGAAAGTAAAAAAGATAAAATTTAAAAATTAAAGTACAAAAAAAGATAAAATAAGGCTTTAAGAGAAAGTGATAATTAATGAAAAGAATTGAAGCTGATCCAACATATGAATAAAAGTATGAACAATCCAAAGTAAGGAAAAACCATAGTACAAAAAACTAGCGGGGTGCACTGGTGCATTCCTGTAATACCAGCAACCTGGAAGGCTGAAGCAAGAGGGTCCTAAGCTTGAAGTCCACCTGGGCAATTTGGTGAGACTGTCTCCAAATAAAAAGGGCTAGAGGTATAGCTCAGTGATAAAGGTTTCCCTGGGTTCAATCTCTGTTAATACACACACGAAGAAACATTTCCTAAACAAAAAAAGTTTTTTAAAAAACAAGATTTAAAGGTGCTGGAGGACCACCTGGATACTTCTCCTTGAAAGAAAAACACCTATGCCCATTGTGGCTAACTACACTTGGCTCTATTTCCATGTATCCATGCGTACCCTTCATGGCTTTAGCAAATTGGTTTAGCTGAAGTGCTGATGTGAAGTCTGTGAAGCAAGGCCAGAGGAGAGTGTTACCCCACTCCTGTAGCTCCCCAAAACATGTGTGAGCCACACACTGCTCCACACTGCCACTGGGACCAAGCCTTGAGAGGAGAGGCTATGACTTTCCAGAGCATAAAAGATTATACATCAGAGCTGAAGCACTGCCCCCAAACCTTAGATATGATTCTACCTCCACCAGTGTTAGGCAGATTACACTTTTTGCATATCCTCCTCTCTGCATACTGCAGAGGTGATCTGGGTCCCCTACCTAGCCCAGCTCACAGCACTCAGGGATTTCCTACTATTCTCATAGTACTCATTCTCCAGCCACACCCTTATTCACAAATGTATGAAGTTTGGGTTGGGCCTGGGTTGAGGACTTTGTTCCAGTTAACCGTCTTCCTGGGTCTTCCTAGGTTAACCGTTGTCCTAGGTAGACTCAGGACTCCTATGACTCCCCACAACTATGAATATGCCTTGGTGTCTTCATTCTTATGGGTTGCACTGAAGTGGAAGAGTGGAATTAACTCATTAGAACTCCAATAACTTTTTGGTGGAATTACAAATATAAATTTCCTTTATATTTGTAAACTGACTGAAACAAGGTCCAAGCAAGGATCTCTATAAGGTACGTCCCTGAGAATACTGAGCCAGAATGACTTAAGTAGAAGGTATAATTTAGTAAAATTACTCAGCTTTAAAGAAATTTTGGAGGCATTTAGTGTTGGTAGGCATTCTTGGATTGTAGAACTTTTTTCTCCTTGCCTCTTTGAATGTCCTAAATTTCTACAACTAATTGTTTTACAACATAGAGAAAGAGAGTAAGAAAAAGAGAAGATTAACTTTTTACCTTAAGTTATTTAACTTCACATACAAGATAATCTAACTCTAAAATAACAATGTTCTAGAAATACAATCTCAGTGCAATGCATTTTCAGGCTAAATACTGTTAGGAGTCTGGCCCCATGGTTCCCATGGATAAAAAGAAGTTCTTACATAAGGACTATAAGGCCTGGCATGGTGGCACATGCTTGTAATCTCAGCACTTGGGAAGCTGAGGCATGAGGAATGCTGAGAGTTTGAGGCCAGCCTGAACTATATAGCAACTTTTATCTCAAAAAATATATACAAAATAAAATACAATGACTATGAAGTAGTAGCACCAGTAGGCCAGGAGTTCCTCTCAGAAAATGCCACTTTCTCCGTTGCTTAAAATATGCAAGATTGCTAGATCCAGTAGCATCCCCTCATCAGGAATGTGACCCATACATACTCAGGGCTGCTCTACTTTTTCCTGGGACACCAAATTCAGGAGCTCCAAATGCATCCTACTTGAGAACAACACCAACCCAGACCCTCCTTCATGTTACTGATAAGACCTGCCCACAGTGACCCAGTGTGGGAGTGTAGGGCCAGGGAATTGTCCTACCTGCCACCTTTAAGGTGATGTCAGTTAGGTGGTCCCCGGGCTGCAGGTGACTATATTCTTGGATGAAGTGAGTGAGTGAGATGTCTACGTGGAACTTGTGTGGGTATGGATCCTCTCCACTGACCTTTAGCTGGTGGACTGCTTGACTGCGGATCTTATAGTATTGCTGTTAAAGCAAATAGAGGGTGACAAAGAATGAGAGAGACACAGACAGTTACACACACACAGAGCTATCTTGAGAACAGGTCACATAAGTGGCTTATTCATTAGGAGTACTGTATCCTGTCTCAGAGTGGTCCCAATACTGTACATCAAGGTTTTTCTTTAACCAAACTTTTCACACCCTTCAAGGATTAAATATGGATTTGTAAGTTATTTAAAATATGCAAGGTTGCTAGATCCACCGCTGAAAATGAAGGCCAGAAATTCAAAATGCAAGATTTGATAAAAAGAAAAAATGGGGTTCTATGTAAAATAATAGTTTAGTTGGCACAAGCAGCCTTGGTTACCACTTTGTGACCACACCTCTATGGTGAGTTCTTATTTTCTAACTACTCTTACCTTTGGCCACACATTAGATTTTTTTTCCTCAAGATAAATCCTAGAAAATATAAATATGGAACGTCCTTTTGCATGGGCCAATAAACTTTCTGATGCATCTTTTTTCAACTTCTTCTGTAGTAATGGGAAAGTAGTCTTAGCTATACAAATAAATGGTCACGGCTGTATTCTAATACAATTTTATGTATAAAACGAGGAGGGAAGGGTGACACTGGGGCATGGAAAAGAGGATCTAGCCCATGGATGACAAGTATTCTGTAACCTCATGTAAACCCAAGTCCATCTTTAGGGATGGACCTCCTCCCTCCCTCTCTTCCTTTTTAGGGGTGCTGGGGACCAAACCCAGGGCACACTAAGCAAGTACTCCACCCCTAAACTACATCCTCAACTCTAGAATGATACATTTTCAGGGGCTGCTGCAGGCCCAGCTAGTTTCAAAGAAGAATAATTAGTCATTAGGTAGTACTGGACTCTCCTAATCACTTACTGGGAGATGATAAACAGAAAAAGCTCGGGGCTTGTGCCTTTAGACAGGCAGCACCCACCACGGCCAAGACCCAGGACCCAGTTCTCGTCCCTTTTATCTTCTTAGTCACTGGTCCCAAGGAAATCTACCTCAGCCTCTTCAGCCTTCCCGTGTCCAGCCACTAAGTGGCCCAGGGAACTCACGTTTGGGTCCAGGCTCTCTTCTTCGGCACCCACACCATTGTCAGTGGTGTGGTTGGTGGCGGCAGCAGTTTGGCTTAGCTGCTTCTCACTGAGCTCTTTCTGCTTGGCCTCCTTCTCTGCCACCTTCTTCTCAGCTTTCAGGCGTCTTTTTAGCTCACTGTTGGAAAGAGGAAAACATTCAATGTGAAAGCTGCCCAAAGAGTCCTCTGTCTTCAAAACACGAACAGCCTGGGGAAAATGCTCTTGCTCAGTCCCCCGTATCCAATTCCTGTGTGGTTCAGGCTGGCACTCAACTCATGGCGACCCTCCTGCATCAGGCTGAATTACAGGTATGGCCCACCATACCTGTTTCCTCCAATTTCACACTCCATCTCTAATCTCTTAGTCACTATACTCTATGTGTAGGAGATAAGTAAAAATCCAAGAACAAAGATGCAAAAGATCACTTTTAGGAAAAAAAATCACTCTCAGTCGTTGATTTCCAGTCTAGGCTGGCGTTAGGGCCTAACTATAATGAAGATGCACCAGGACAATCAGCAAGATAGGCTTTGCTTGAGGTACCTGAGCTACAGGAACTGCATCTTAGTTGTCTGGTATCCCACAGAGGATGTACTTTCCACAGAACCAGATCTAATGTGATGAGGCAGTACCTCTCCCGTCTGCCACTGCCTTGAGAGTCTTTTCTGAGGAACAAGTAAGGCTGGGAGTAGGACAGCAGGCTCTTCAGAGCTCAAGAACACACTCTGCGGCCAATCTCTCTAAGCTTGGGTGTCAGCACTGGTTTCACTTTTGCAACACCCTAGAGCAAAACACTGCACATAGCACAGTAATACAGGGGGTATTACACCATCACTGCCGTCGGATTGCCTAAGACTAAACTCTGACAACCAAGTCTGCATCCCTGGGCAAGTGACTAAACTTCTCATCAGAAAGCGGAGATAAGACCTGCTCCCACCAGTTGTTTGAGAAGTGAGATGTTTGTAAAGGGATGCTATGCTTAACATTCCGCTCAGGTGTGAGCTATTCTAGGTAGCCCTTATTATCTTCATTCTGTGCGCCTAGGACAGAAACCACAAATTCAGGTATTTCTGGTTAAACCTTTGATCATTCAATCTCTTGATACTTGTTATTCAACACAGAGAGAACCAAGCTGAGGTAGACAACTCAGTATCCTTTATGATCTGAACTTACTATCTGAACTCAGAAACAAAAGACATTTGGGTAGAGAGAGAAATATTCTCATTGTTCAGAAAGAACTTACAGATCATTGTTTCAAACCAGTGATGATAACTGAGTATTTGGCAACAGTGAACCGTGTGAAAAGACGTCATGTGTGCATATTATCTGGCTTTAGGGTACCCCCTCCATTCTTCTTTTTGAAACAGAGTCTCACTATGTAGTTCAGGGTATCCCTGAACTCACTATGTAGCGCAGGCTGGCCTCAACTCCCAGTGACCCTTCTGCCTCAGCCTCCCCAGTGCTGGGACTGTAGATGTGCATCATTATGCTCAGCTCTCCATTTTCAATATGAGTTTAGAGTTACCTTACACAATTAATTGAGGATTTGAATCCATCATCCTTTAAGAAAAACTGGTTCTGATGGCTTCAAAGTTAGGCAACTCTTTCTAGATAAAAATATATCTTGTAATAGTTAAGTTGCTTTTAAATCAAAACAATCCTAAAGAGTCTCAACAGGCCCTAAGGATAGCACTAAAACTAGAACAAGAGCAAAGAAACCCCCCAAATGACAGAAAAAGGAAAATAACTGGCATGAGAAATTCTTTATTCAAACTAGGCATGGTTATGCTGTTAATCCCAGCACCCTCTCAAAGGCTGAGGCAGGAGGAAATTAGTGGCAAATTAGAGCCCAGCCTGAACAATTTAGCAATTTAAGGAGAATTTGTGTCAAAATTCTAAAAAAGGACAGAGATATAGTTCAGTGTGAAGGCCCAGAGTTCAATCCCCAGTACCACAAAAAAGCAAAAACGAAACAAAACCCCCAAATCTTTAAACAAAGGTCCTTCTCTCAACATTATTCTGGAATAAAGTCCAAGTCATTTTAAGTCACTAGGGAAACCAGGTATGGTCCATGCCTGTAACCCCAGGACTCAGGAGGCTGGGGCAGGCGGATTACAATCAGTCTGAGGCTAACCTGGGCTACAAAGTGAGCTCAAGGCCTAGTTGAACTGTACAGCAAGACCCTGATTTAAAAAAAAAAAAGAGAGATTCAGGAGAGAAGATCTGAATTTATAAAGAGAAAGTGAGAAAGAATTAAAGTTTTTGGTAGAACTCTGCGTTCTTACCAACAAGTCCAAAGACTTATCCAGGGGCTTAACAGATTCTAAAACAAAGGAAAAGAAGGAGTTTTGCTCTAAGAGCAATAAAGACGGTAATGGGCACCAACCTTCTTTTATCAGAAAGTGGCTTGTCCTTGTGAAGCGTTGTGAAAGGAGCAAGTTGACCCAGTCGAAGTTCCCTCTGACCCCATTCTGCCCAGGTGTGGCACACGGACCCCCTAACAAGCCTTAGAGCAGCTCGTGTCAACATGGCAGAACACCCTGGAGCTAATGATTACCACGACCTAGCAGGAAACACAGAGATGGGGAGTCAGATGGGCAGACAGTATGTACCCACCCAACCTATAATCTTTTGAGTTGGAGGAGAGCCATGTTTGCAATCGCCTTTAGTGTCCTGTTAACTTACAAACTCGAATGGATAGCAACCCTGTTAACACTGTTCTGTAACTGAATCTGACAATATTCTCAGTCCTGGCTACAGAAAGAAACGCATACCTGGGGTTAAAAAGTCAAATGCGAGTCAATCAATAGTGTACATGTAGAAATGATGACAGCATTCTAGAATATGGGAGACAGAATGTGAGGGAATGTTTCCAAAGCCCTGACCAACTATGGTTTCTCTCTTCGAGATGCAATAGTGGGCCATGAGATGACAATACAAAACATAAAAAAGCAAAATATCACTATCAAATGCAATCTCTAGATGATGGTAAAAGCAAGGGCTTAAAGCTGGGTATGTTGACAGGACCTTAGTCCAAGTTACTTGGAAGGCTGAGGCAGGAGGGCTGCTTGAGCCCAGGCTAGGTAATAAACTGAGCGCCTATCTTAAAAAGCAAGAAAGAAAAGAATAGAAAAAGAAAATACGTAAGTCACATGTCAAATATAAAACCTGTTTGGAGTTCTAAGAGCAAAGAGAAAAGGGATAATTCAGTTTGTATTTACATATCATTAATACTGGAAGACAACAGATTGCTGGGATCACACTCTTCTGTGTTCAAATAAATCTGAGAGGGAGCCTTCAATTGAGAATGAGTCATTGGGGCCGGGGATTTAGCTCAGTGGCATAAGCACCTGCCTTGCAAGCAGGCGGTCGTGAGTTCGATCCCTGGTACCGATAAAAAAGAAAAAAAGAAAAAAAAAAGGAAAAGAAAAAGAATGAGTCATTAGGTCAGGTAGCCGACCTGGTTGATTGGTTGGTTGGTTTCTTTTTTTCTTCCAAGATAGGGTCTCACTAGGTAGCTGAAGCTGGCCTTGAACACATGGCAATTCTGTTGCCTCAGCCTCTCAACTGCTGGGAGTACAGGTATGTGCTACCACACCCGGCTTCATCTGGTTTCAATCTTGGGAACGTTCCCTGACAGCATAAAATGGTGTTCATTAAAAATGTCAGATGAATGCGTGTAGGTTGTGTGCCCGTAAAGACTGAGGGAGGAGGAATGCTGTGAGTGAGACAGCCTGGGCTACACAGTGAGTTCAAGGCCAGCCTGACCTGCCTAGCAAAACCTTGTCTAAATAAATAAAAAAGATTAATTTATCCCATGGTCACTAGAGAAATATACATCAACAAGAAATTACTTTAGAGAATGTGAAGCATTATAGTACAGTCACTATAAAAACCAGGGGCTGTCAAGTTAGACTTGACACACACTTCACTTTAGATATCTGCCCCAGTGCTCACAATCAGCACTAGAACATGTATAAGGAAAGTACACCTTATCACACAAAGATCACCCTGGTCTTTGATTTATTAATTTTAAAACAGGACACTAATACCCATTGTGCAAAATTGCTGAGATTAGTCAGACAACTTGTACAGATCACGAATTATTTATGGCATTTAAAAACTGCTCAAAAATGTAGTAGCTTTAAGTAAAGCCTGTAGAGAGCAACTGATTTTCTTAGTTTTTCTTAAAAAAGAAAAAAGTCACACTTCAATTGGAAACTTTTTTTTTCAAAACATCTGTGATCTACAAACAATCCTAAAATTCAATTACTGATGTAACAGATAAAAATCCATTCAATTTCTCCTAAAGTCTATAAAAGATGCTTTCAATGGGTGTGGTTCTGGTGGCAGCACCCGGAATTGCAGCACTAGAGACTGAAGGGGAGGGTTGCCTTGAGGTTGAGGAGGCAAGCCTGAACTACAAAGTGAAACCATGTCTCAAAAAACCAACCAACAAAAACAAAAAATTTAGCCACAGGGTGTGGTGGCACATGCCTATAATCTTAACATTTGAGAGGCTGAGGCAGGAGTACCATTATGAGTTCAAGGTAAGCCTGAATTTCATAGCTGAGATTGTCTCAAAAAACCGAAAAAAGTGTTCCTGACATTTGGAGAAAACCCATCAGATCTCCAAAATGATGGATAACATATTAGAATTCTAGCAAACCATAAATTTAGTCATTTCTCTTGTAACTTTTCTAAAATACACCAAGTATAAACTTAAGAGACACAAAAGGCAAAAATCACCTCTTATCCCTGCGTTCAGCAGGAGGATCACGCCTTTATGAACTAAAGCAGCATGACAGTAATGATTTAATTTCTCCTGTGCCTCTGGAGTGGTACTAATTATGTCTCTTTTTGGAGCACCGAGGAAATACTCAAACCACTGTGTTCTGTGGCTCACATGAGAAACCACGTTCGAGCAGTGTGGTATTTAGAGAAGAGATAGTCAGTAAAGGGTGACTGATCTTATCTATGCTCGCCTACACACTTCCAAGGATTTGGGATGGTTAACAAAGAAACATCTGGCAGGGCTACCGGCAGGTTGGGGTGTACGACGGTCTCCACTATTAGACAACGATCACTCACTTCTCACAGATCTTTTAGACAATCCATACGAGGAGGTAGGTTCACGACACAGTTTTAGAACTGATTGCTTTAAATATATAAGGCTCATGATGATCCTGGGGAAGCCAGGGCAATTTTGAAGGTCTTTCTGCAAAGGTATTTGGCTTTGCTCTAATTTCTCCACTGGGGAGTGCTCCGTAATAAAGGAATGCACCTTTCAGAGGAAGGGAGCGAGGGAGGGTAAGAAGTTTCACTTTTCTTTCCAGTCACCTCCCAGTCTACCCGCCGGGTTCTTGCCTGCATTTCCGACTGCAGCAGTAAGATGAGGGGCGTCCCTCGGTGGGGACGTAGTTCCTCTGCTCAGCGGCTACGTATGCACATGTGCGCACCCAAGGAGAGCAGGCAGACTGGCCCTCGACCTTGGCATAAGGTTCAAAGCACTTCCCAGCCTGGACTTTAAAACCATAAACACTTAATGACTCACAAAGACACTTACTTTTTGCTCAGTTTCGGCTCGCCGTCCACCTTCACCTCAGCCGCTTGCACTGTAGCCATCTTCCGAACCGCCCAATGTAAAAGTGCCTACAGTAGCACGACCACTTCCAGGTTAAGGCCGAAGCCCCGCCTCTTCCGGGACAGAGGGCGGGCATTTTTCTGGCGCGCAGGCGCAGTGCTGAGTTTGGATTCTGTCCCCGCAGCTCTCACCAGTGAGCTCACTTGGAAGCGTTCTTCCCGGCGCGGCTGTGGTGGTGTTGGGTGTCAGACATGGCGGAGGCGTTGGAGATGGGTAAAGACCCCAACGGGCCCACCCACTCCTCCACTCTGTTCGTGAGAGCAGACGGGAACCCTCTGTCGTTCTACGTGCGGCCCAGCCCGATCAAGCGCCGGCTCTCGACGCTGATCCTGCATGGCGGCGGCACCGTGTGCCGGGTGCAGGAGCCCGGGGCAGTGCTGCTGGCCCAGCCCGGGGAAGCGCTGGCCGAGGCCTCGGGCGACTTCATCTCCACACAGTATATCCTGGACTGCGTGGAGCGCAACGAGAGGCTGGATCTGGAGGCCTACCGGCTGGGCGCGACCTCGGCGGGCGAACAGGCGCCGGAGTGCAGGGCCGGAGCCTCGGGCGAGGGCGCCCCGGAGGCCGAGCCGCAGCCGCCCAGCGGACGGGTCGCCTTCACGGATGCGGACGACGTGGCCATCCTGACCTACGTGAAGGAGCACGCGCGCTCGCCCAGCTCAGTCACGGGCAACGCGCTGTGGAAAGCCATGGAGAAGGGCGCGCTCACGCAGCACTCGTGGCAGTCCATGAAGGACCGCTACCTCAAGCACCTGCGCGGCCAGGAGCACAAGTACCTGCTGGGAGAGGCGCCCGTGAGCCCCTCCTCGCAGAAGCTCAAGAGGAAGGCGGAGCAGGACCCCGAGGCTGCGGACAGCGGGGGTGAGGCCGGCGGGGCGGGTCTCGGGCCGGGCCAGGTTCCCTAGGTTTCTGGCCGCACCGCTCGGCCCCGCCCACTTGTTGACAACGGGCTCGCGCTGCGCCACTTTCTGTTCAACTTCGCTGCCTTTTTTTTTTTTTTTCCCCACTCAAGTTTTATTTACCATACCGACTGTTTTGTGTGCGTGTGTTTCTGAGACAGCGAATCAGCTGTGTAGTTCAGGTTGGCCATGAACTCTGTAGCCCAAGCAGGTCTTGAACTCATGGTGATCTCCCTGCCTCAGCTTCTCCAGTGCTGGGATTACAGGCCTGTGGCAGCACACCCGGCAACCTTGTTTTCAAGGTACACACACACTGTACAGTGTAGGAAAATTGATGTACCTTTATTAGTGCAGTTGAGTTGCAAGTAGGAATTCAGTTATTGTTAGGACACCTTGCAAAGCTATTAAGATGTTTTGTTTTATTTAAGCTCGTATTGACGGCTTAAATGACAAACTTTTTTAAAAAGCTGCTTATTAGAGGGGTTGAAGGGAGGGTAGGGGAATGGGAAGAAAGAATCAAGATATATCACACGTACAAATTCCCTGTGGTGAATATGATCATTAAATACTTATAAAATGCACCAGTAAACTTAATTTTTAAAAAATAGATGTACTTTCCCCAGCCCCATTTCTTTGCTTATTTGACTGTTCCGTTTAACAGTGAAAGTCTGGGGAGGTGATCATGAGTTCGATCCCAGGTACCGGTAAAAAAAAAGTCTCTTTCTCCTTCCTGGAATGCTTAGAAGGAATTTTTGGTAAAACTGACATTTCAGATTCATTCACTCAGCGGATATTTGAATGCATGACACTGTTCTCCTGCTGGAGTGTAACAATAAATAAAAGTCCCTGCGGCCATGGAGCTTAACATGCTAGCTGTTAAGTGTTATAAAGAAGAATAAATCAAGGTAAATGTAAGAGTTGGGCAGAACATTTTTTTTGTTGAATAATAAGAGAAGGTCACTGATAAATGGGTGCATGAGCAGAGACCAAAGGAAGTGAAAGAGCAGCCCAGCTGGATATCTAGGGAAGAGAATTTCAGACCAAAGGTATAGCAAGGGAAAGGCCTTGAGGTTGGAGTATGGCTAGCTTCATGGAGTCACAGAGAACAGTATGGCTGGGATGCAGTAAGAAAGAGAATTATAGCAGTGGAGGTCAGGGCTATGTGTGTGGTGAAGCAGGTCATCATAGAGAGTTTTGCTTTTATATTTTTTTAATGTTTATTTACTTTGTTTGAGATATGGTCTCCCTATGTAGTTTATGTTGTCTTTGAATTCACTATGTACCCTAGGCTGGCCTTGTGCTTGGGGCAATCTTACAGCTTCAGTCTCCCAAGTGCTAAGATTATAAGTGCCACCACACCTGGTCTAAAGTCGTCCCCCCCCCCCCCCCATGGAACATATGACCTTGTGCTTGCAAGGCAGGAGCTTATGCCTCTGGGCTAAATACCCAGCCCCCTGTATTCTTTTTTCATCAACTGCATAATACTCCATTATGTAAATGAACCCTAATTTGTTTACTTTTTTTTGTTTTTGGTGCTAAAGATAAGCTAGAACCCAGGTCTTTGCACATGCTAAGCACGTCTCTACTCCCAGCTTTATTTTTATTAGAAAAAATTTTGAACATTTATAAAACTAGAGTAACATAGTAAACTATACCACATGTATCTGTCACCCAACTTAACTGCATATAGTTCATGACCAGTTTTTTTTTAATCTATATCCTTGATCCTAACTTCTTGGATTATTTTAAAGTAAATGCCAGACATATTAATTGATTTTATCATACTTTATTTTATATTTTACATAACTTATTATATTTGATATTTTATCATATTGTATCATTTTAACTACTTTAATATGTGTCTAAAAGATTAGCCTTTCAAAAAAAGGATGTCTTTTTTAGTTAATATATTTTAAATTTATGTGCAGTAAAATTGAAACTTTGTATACAATTAAATGTGTTTTAAAAATTTATGGTAAAATATATGTAATATAAAATTTAAAAATTATTATTTTAACTGTTTAAAAGTTTTTTGGTAACATTAAGTATAGATGCACCCATTACCATTATACTTGTCTAGAACTTACTCATCTTCCAAAGCTGAAGCTCTGTACCTACTAAACAGTAACTCTTCCTTCTTCTCAACCCCTGGCAACATCTCTGTGTTTTGTCTTGTTTTTTTAGTCAGGGTCTCTTGTAGTTCAACCTAGTCTGGAACTTACTTGATGTGTAGTTTGGATTAGGAGAGAGGAGTCTTGAGCTTCCTGGGTTAGCTTCCCCAGTGCTGGGATTATAGGAGTGCAAAAATATACTCACCTTTTTTTTTTTTTTTTTTTTAATGAATTTTATTTCTAGATACCTTAGAAGTAGAATAATATATTTGTCCTTCTGTATTTGGCTATTTCACTTAGCCTAATGTTTTGACGTTTCATCCATGTTGTAACATGTGTCACAATTTTATTCTGTTGGAAGAATGAATGATATTCCATTGTACATATGCAATATACTTTGTTCATCCGTCAGTGGATGTCTGGGTTGTTTCATCATTTGCCTGTTGTGAATACTGCTGCTGTGAACATGGGTATACTAATATTTGTTTGGGATTCTGCTTTCAGTTCTACACGTATACTCAGAAGTGTAATTGCTAGACACATGGTAATTTTATGTTGAATTTTTTGCTTGACTGTTTTCCAGTCTGTCTGTGCTTTAACACAAACAGATTTTGTGTGACCACCACCAAATCAGGATGTAAAACAGTTCCATCACATAAAAACACTTTCTCTTGCTATTCCCTTATAGTAAAATTTAGTAATTAGGGAGCAGAGTTACATTCTCAGAGAACAGAATGTAAAGAGGACAAAGAATGTGTAAATTTAGGAAGCCTTTGTTTTCACAGATGATATGTAGTAATTGTGGTACACCACCCCAGTCCACTTTCAGCTGCTGGGAGACTTGCCTTGCCCAAAGTCCTATCTTAGGATTGCCAGCATCCTGTAGACTGACCTATGTGAATTTTTAAGGTGGTGTTTAATTACTCCAACTTAGTCAACTCTGAAAGGCCTTCCTAGCTCTAAAATTCCCTGTGGCTTTGGCTAAAGCCTTATTGAAATAACTTAAAAAATTGTTATCTTCATATTCATTGTAGAAACGCTTTTCCAGTTCAACTTCTCACTGCTTTTCTTCTCTTCTACAAGTGTTTTTCTAAGATTACTCCCTAATACACTCTTTTAAATACTGATCTCCACCTCATAATCTGTTTCTGAGAGAATCAAATATATGATGCATTTTTGTTAATTTCCACCTGTAAATACAAAAAAAAAAAAAAAGAATTAAGCTTGAAGAGAATTTTATATGTCAGAGTATAGGGATTTTATCACTATTTAATTAGTACCACTCTCTGGGAACAAATGAAATTAGTGGACCTGTGTGTTTTATGCTATTTTTACTCTTCTGAATCAAAAACATGTCTTCAAGTAAAAAAAAAAACTGTACAGGCTTCTTCCTGGCCCAGCACAAATAGTATCTTTTGATTTGTGCAAAAGAAGCTAATCTAGGCTATTCTTTTTAATAGAACCACAGAATAAGAGAACTCCAGACTTGCCTGAAGAAGAACACGTGAAGGAAGAGATTGGGGAAAATGAAGAAACAGTTAAAAAAATCCTTGTAGAAACCACCCGGGACTTTGAGGAAGTTGTGGTATGTTAACTAGATTTACTCCAATTTTTTTCCCTGCTTCCATTTTCCCTGGAACTGGTTATCCTGTCCATCTTTTTCACTCACCTGAAACCCAGAAAGGTAAGAAAAAAATTCAAGATAGAGATAAAGAGAATAGAACTAGAGGAAAAGGGAAAGTAGAACTGATGGGGGTTTAGGTGTGGTACCCTAAAGCTTTTAGTTGTGGCTGGACAACCTGAAGGAGAAAGGGAGAAAAATCAGGCAGAACAGAAACAGTTATGTTTGAGCAGTATAAAATGTTCCTCTGTGGGGGCACACTGATCTCAGTATAGGCTTTTCAAAGTTAGAACTGTGAATTTATCTTTTAAAAAGATATTTATCTTTCTCAGGAGCCTGAATGTAATTTAAAAATATTTGTAGTACTTTTTCTTTTATAGACCAGTTTAGTTTTTTGTGTACTTAGAGTTTTTGGGAATATTTTACCTCCTCTTCAGTTCCCTTATGGAGTGTTACAATCAGAGAATGAAATCAAACATTTAATAATGATCTAATGAACACACATGAATATATAAATGTGTGTATCTACATATTTACATGTATCAATGCTTTTCATATTCATTTTAGCTTCTAATCTGTTAAAATACCATAGTCATAAAAAATGCAGTAATCAGTTTTATATATACATGTACACATATATACATGTACACATATATACATATCCCCCCACCCTCCCACATACACACATTCCAACGGGAATAAATGTAAGGAGTAACATAACATGTTAAAGGACCTAAAGGGAGTCCAGTGTGATTGGAGTACAAAGACGGTAGTTGGGAGATTCCAGATATAAGCATTCAAGATTTGGTAATTGGCTGGGAGTGGTGGTGCACACCTGTAATTCTAGCACTCAGGAGGCTTAGGCAGGAGAATTGCTACAAGTTCAAGATGAGCCTGAACTGCATAGTGAAACCCTGTCTCAAAAAAGCAAAAAAAAGATTTGGTAATTAGGAACTGGTCTCATTATTTTCTGTAGGTGAATGAGAGCTCTGATTTTGAAATACACCTAACTATGTGTGATGATGATCCCCCCACACCAGAAGAAGACTCAGAAACACAGCTTGATGAGGAGGAAGAAGAAAAACTTTCTTCAGCAGAGGTGGGAGCTGCCATTAAGATTATCCGGCAATTAATGGAAAAGTTTAACTTGGACCTATCAACAGTTACACAGGCCTTTCTTAAAAATAGTGGTGAGTTGGAGGCTACTTCCTCCTTTTTAGAGTCTGGTCGCAGAGCGGATGGATACCCGATTTGGTCCCGGCAAGATGACTTAGATTTGCAAAAAGATGATGAAGCTACCAGAGATGCATTAGTCAAAAAATTTGGTGCTCAAAATGTAGCTCGGAGGATTGAATTTCGAAAGAAATAATTAGCAAGATAATGAAAAAAGAAAAAAATCATGGCAGATGAATAGTTGTGACCATTGAACTTTATAAAGCCCTCACACCGAAACTGATGCTTATCTTCTGACCAATGCTGCTATCATTCTGTTAGTCTCAGATTTTGTAGCCAAGCCGAGTTATTGGGAGGATAAAAGTAAAAAAAGTTGAATATATTTAGAACTCTCAAGCATCAGTGTGTTTATGAAAGAAAAATGTGAACCGGAGAAGCCGAGCTATTAAGTAGTAATCCTTTGCTGAAATGGAAGCCCCACTGTTAGTGACAGAATCAAAGGAGGAAAACCAGGACCATAGGTCTTTTCACACATCTTAAGTAAAGAACCTCCTATCCTTTGCTAGAAGTCTGTCAGATTATAGTAGATACAAAACCAAGGATCTAGAAATATGGAAATTTGTAATTTCAAGACCTTGAACATAGATTGTCTAAAACCATTCCATTCCCCAGCGAGCTCTAAATTTCTGGAGTGCTTTGAAAATCTCATATTTGCTTTGCTAACTTAATATTTGGGGTCCTTGTTAGTCTCTATGTTTCTTTACCTAACATTCAGTTTTGTTTCAAACACAGACAGAACCCTGGAGTCTGAAGTATTATCTCTATTAACAATAATTTTTTTTTAGTAATGTGGTTTTTAAAAATTTATTGAGCATATAGCTTTGTGCTAAAGATTGTGTTAGATTTAAAAATCCACAGATTGGTTCTTCGTTGTTTTCATTTTTGAAAATAAATAAAACTTTGAATCTCATCAACAGGTGTTTTCTTTCATTCTATACACAAACCTTTAAAAAAGCCATAAAGGAATTAATCCTTTTGACTGTTGGTAATCTGAAACAACCAAATTCCATTTTAGAACAAAAAAAAAACAATAAAAAGATGCTGTTCTTCTGGATGGAGTAAAGAAAAAATCTGTATCAGAATTCTGATGATTGGCAAAATCCGAGGAACTACTGAGAACCAAAAGGGAGAGAAGCCAGTCAGAAACCAGCAGGTGTAGCAAGTAGCAGAACCCGACCCTTTCCCCTTGGACACTAAATGTCCCAGCATGGCTACCCACTATGTTCTTGTCAGTGCCTGCTTGAGGCTTTCTTTTTGCTTAAAGTACTGTGGCATTAATACTCCTGGGAGCAGCCTAAAGCTAGTGGCCAATGGTGATTAGAGGATGCATACCCAGCTTCCCTGCTGACTGAAGAAACCACAACTGGATATTTGATGTTGTCCTTGAGTGGGACAGTGCTTTCCATGACATTTTTTATGGTTTAGGAGTTCCCTGCAGAATCAAGGATGGTTGTTCACAGTGGTAATATGAAGAATGACCCCATGTAGACTTCCTTGCCTTGTCTTACTTCCTTGCTAGGTACATTTTGAAATCATTGGGTGAGTCAAATGTGTACCCTCACAAGTGACCCAGAGTACACACTGACATTCTTATCTGCTGGAGCCTGTATAGGAATAACTTCCACATTTGGGCTGAGCCAGTTTGCCAAGGAGATGCTGTACTGCAAGTACTGTAAGCACAACAGGGCCAGCTTTGTGGGGCAGCTCAACTTGCATGGCTTCTGGAAAGTGGTCCACTTTGAACAGGGCAGTCTGGTCATTGACACCCCAAGTACCATAGCAGTTCCAGCAGCCAGGCTTCCCATATGGCCAGGAGCAGCTCTTGGATAGCAAGAGAAAAATGGCCAGTGTGTCCACCCTAAAGAGTAAACAGATATGCCAGGATAGTGTCGCATGTCACTAAGCTCCTGGTGGACACATTGCTGATGAAGGGGAAGGAATGTTAATGAGCTCCAAGCTTCTGGCTATGAAACATGAATATAAGACTGTTTGGCTATAGGTGGGCCACCTAGGGCAGAAGCACACTCAGTAGCCAAATAAAAGATTCAGTTCCTGACTCACTGATACAATTGAAACAGGGTCCTGTGGGTGAAGAGAAAAATCCTGATGTTTGACAGCAGCTCAGCACATTCTATGCCCAAATGTGCCTGGAAGAACCATTCAGAGAGTATGTCTGGCTCCAGCCCGCATTCAGCTCCATTTTCTGTCTACAGCAGATGCTGTTGTCAGCTCTGGACCCAGACTGTCCAATACTGCTGAGCTGGCTCCTACCTGCACGTAGACTTTTCCAGATGGGAGTATAGATGAGACGCTCCTAGAAGAGAGGGTTTATTTCTCTCAGCGAGATGACTATGGATAGCTCCACCATCTCCTTTCTGAGTGTTCTGAGTGCCCAAAACCAGGGACCCAGTGTCTTCTAGAGGGCCCAAGAGAAGGGGCCAGGATGACCTACACCTCATCAGTGCACAGAGCTGGTCTTGGGAAGGCAGGGCACAGTCCTGAGTCACCCTGGGTTGGCTAGCATAGCCCTACTGAGAGCAAAAGAGACAGGCTAGGACTGATCAGTACCTCTGGTATGGAGAGACTGAATGCCCCCTATAGGTCTTCTATAGACTAGCTCAATATCTATTTTGTTTTGGTTTTTGAGACAGGGTTTCACTATGCAGTTCAGGCTAGCCTTGAAATCATATAGCCTAGGTTGGCCTGAACTTGTAGTGATCCTCCTTCCTCAGCTTCCCAAGTGCTGGGATTACAGACATGCTCCACTGTGCTCAGTGTCCCTGGTTCTAACTTATAGTTTGGTTTAGTTGAGATTTCACAGCCATACTTGGACTAACTGTAGGTTATTCATAATCAGACATGTATTTGGACTCTTATCTCCATAGAGATACACATGGGTATCTAGGAAAGACATTTTAAACAGGCAGAGATCTATAAACAGGCTTTTAAAAAGAAAGCTCATAAAAAGTACAAATATATATAAAAAAAAAAAAACAGTACTTGGGAGGCTGAAGTAGCAGAAGTGTTCAAGGCCATCCTTGGCTCTATGGCAACATCCCATCTCAAATATAAAACATGAAAAATTGCACCGCTATGTATGCTGCAAGAAGAATGAATTTTTTCTTTTTATCGGTACCGGGGATCGAACTCACAACTGCCTGCTTGCAAAGCAGGCGTTTATGCCGCTGAGCTAAATCTCCAGCCCCAAGAAGAAAGAATTTTTGGACACTCTTTTACAACAATACATTTGAAAATCTAGATGAAATTGATATATTCTTAGAAAAGTTCAATTTCCCAAAACTGATCTAAAGAGAAATGTTAAAAATGCCTGATATATACAACTTAAAGTTAGGAAGGATTTATTTTGGCTCAGGATGGTTCAGAGGTTCCAGCTACAAAGGCAGAGCACCACAACGGAGAAAGGCTTAGCTACCTCATGTTGGCTGGTGGCAGAGAGGATGAGGAGAGCCAGAGGGAGAGGGGTGCCCAGTGACCACCACCTCCAACTGGCCACACCGCCTCATAGCCCATGCAGATCTATACTCATCAGTAGACTCATTCATTGATGAAGGAACACTTCATGATCCAATCACCTTGTGAAAACCACACCTCTGAACACATGAGACTTTTGGGGGACATTGTAAATCTAAACTGCAACAACATTTAAGGTATGGGATTGGGAGTCAACAAGTTTCCCCATAAAATACAATGTCAGACCACAAGTTCAATTTTCAAAATTTTTAAAGTTTTTTTTAGACAGGATGTCACAATGAGACCCTGTCTTAAACTATATAGCCTATGTTGAACTCACTATGTAGCCTGGGTTGGTTTCAGACTCATGGCAATCTTCCTGTGTCAGCTTCCTGAGTGCTGGGATTACTGGTATACATCACCATCCCTGCCAAATTTCAAACATTTAATAAAGGAATAAATGAAGCCAATCTTACTTGTTAACATAGATGTGAAAATCTTTTTTACTTTCAACACTGATACATATTGCAAGTGCGTGGTCCTGAGTTCGATCTCTGATTCCGTTAAAAAAAAAAAACTGATACATAAAAAATGTGCATATTAAAAAAAAATTAGGGACTGGGGATTTAGCTCAGCGGCATAAGCGCCTGCCTTGCAAGCAGGCAGTCGTGAGTTCAATCCTCAGTACCGATAAAAAGGAAAAAGACAAAAAAAAAAAAAAAAATGTGCATATTGGGGGCTGGGGATTTAGCTCAGCGGCATAAGTGCCTGCCTTGCAAGCGCGTGGTCATGAGTTCAATCCCCGGTACTGATTAAAAAAAAAAAAAAGAAGAAACTTTTAAAAAATGTGCGTATCTGCCCAGCATGGTGGTACATGCCTGCAGTTTCAGCTGTCAGGAAGGCTGAGACAGAAAGTTTGCAAGTTTGAGCTCAGCCTATGCAATATAACAGGATCGTGTCTTGACATACAAAATTTGAAAAGTGGGCTGGGATGTAGTGGAATGCAAACACTCTAGGTTTAATCTCCATTAACAAAAAAAAAAAAAAAAAAAGAGGATATGTTATGACCTAGTTGTATTTTCCCAAAATTCAAAAGCAGCTGGTGTGGGCTTTTTGATACTGTGGTGCTTTCTGTTGGCTATTTGGGCTCTGAGGGACATAGTTGTGAGCAGGTCATGCACTTTCTGGAAGAAGTTACTTCAGACTTTGCAGCTGTTATTGTTTAGGGGATGCTCTTGTTACCTTTGAGCGGGGGCAGCACTTCTGTGCAGCTGGGAGAGCAGGGCCTTTCCATAAGTTTGAGGAAACTGACCCTGCAGCTGCATCTGAGGAGACAGTGAAAGCCCCTGCTCTCCTAGATTCTTAGGACTCTGGTCCTTTGGCAGCAGCTTTTGGAATGATTTCTCATCTTGACAGTTCTGAGATTGTTTGTGCTGCTGCAGGTGACTTCGCTGAGTCTGCTACTGTCTTTGCAGTACTTCTGCTCTTCTGTCTTCATCTCTGTGCTCCTTACATAGTGCAGAAGAAGGTACTTGGATGCTGCCTTTCTCTGGCTGCAGGACTGCTGTTGTAAAAATGCTGCACAGGTGTTAAGATAAGAAAGGTTTACTACAGGGTTGTAGCTGGCAAAAGAATGTGGACTTCTTATCTTCATACTCCAAAGCACAGCCTGGTTGCTTTTCACTGCAGAGCTTTTGGAGTCCACCTGTTGACTGGAAATCTGCTGTTTCTGCAGACCGGAGCTGTCAGCTGTGGCTGTGAGAGATTCATGGGCACAAGAGCAACTGCTCAATGGCATACTTGGAGCTGCAGCCTGGCTATCCTGGTGGCATAAAGGTGGATGGGCTTAGATTGAGGGTTTTTGTTGCTTCTGCATAGTAAATATTCTTTTTTTCTCTTTTGGTGGAAATCTGGATCTTTTATTATGGAACTAGCTCTATAGCACTTTAGATCTTTCCAAAGTCTTGTGTGTAGATGATTTTTTTTTTTTTTTCGTCTTTTTTTATTGGTACCAGGGGTCGAACTCATGACTACACACTGGCAAGGTAGACGCTTATGCCACTGAGCTAGATCCCCAGCCCGGAACTAGCTCTAAAGGGAAAAGGTAATATTGTTTGAAGAAATCTACTTATGTGATTATATTCCCCAAAACATTTCCTCAATGAAGAAAGATTCTCTGTTTAAGTCTTTTTTCCAGCAGAGTCCCTGACTTGGCTTCTGAGTAAAGTGTGTAAAAAATAAAGGCAGTCTTTCCAGGGCTGCATGTGTGATCACAGAGATCATACGTGGAGGATTTCTAGAAGCATGACCTTCTTCATTGGAAACAGTGATCCTATGGTTTGCATGTAAGCCATGGCCATTCAGCCTTTATTTATTTATTTTGGGACCAGGGATCGAACTCACAACGTCATACTTTTCAGGCAGGCACTTGTGCTGCTGAGCTATATGCCCAGCCTCCAATGGCCATTCAGAATCTCCACCCAAATTCTATGTGGATTTTGTGTTCCCTACCTTGTTCAATGAGAGAATTATTCTATAGCATGAGAAATCTTCCAGCCATCCCACTTATGCCTGAATTCTCCAAATCTTGCTCCACCAGAGTGAATAAATGATGACTGTGGTTCACGTTTATCTATGGTCCAACTAATTATTGTTTCAAAGAATTTACCTTTAAAATTAGGAGTAACTAAAACAAAAAAATTAGGAGTAATTGTAGGAGAATATTTTGCAACGGTTACTATAATAGAGTACTATGTGTGACTATACTGTTACTGTAATAGAGCGATGTATCATTTAATGGTGGAGATATTTTCTTAGAAATGTACTGTTAGGCAGTTTTGTTCTTCAGGCATCATAGAGTACTCATTTAAAATTAGATGGTATGACCTACCACACACCTGGGCTATCTAGTCTTTTGCTCTTAGGCTGTGAACCTGGACAGCTTGTTACTGACCAAAATACTACGGCACCTGTAACTCAATGGTAATTATTTGTTTATGTAAACTAGAGAACATGCACATGCCTATAATCCAGTACTTGGAAGACTAAGGCATAAGACTCACCATGAATTTGTAGGCCAGCCTGGGTTACATAATGAGTTCAAGGCCAGACTGAACTACATAGACAGATCCTGTCTCAAATGAACAAACAAATCTGAATATGGCTGCTTCTCCTCCTCCTTTTCTTTCTCTTCCTTCTCCTTCTCTTTTTCCTCCTCATCCATTTCATCCTTGTCCTCCTCTTCCTCCTTCTCCTCCTCCTTTTTCTTTTCTTTTTTGATGTTAGTATTGAGGATTCATCCCAGTACTGTCACACTGAGCTATACCCCTAGCTCTTCACTTATTTTTTTAATTATTATTTTAAAGGGAATAAAACAAAACAATAAAAGGAAACAAAATAATGAGAACAATACTGGACTTCTAAAACAAGACAGTAGGAAATCCACCATAGTTATTATGTTGCATATTGTTGTCCTCTAAATAGGTGCTCAGACTACAAGCATTAGGTTTGCAAAATCAATTAAACAATACAAGCATTAGATTCTTTCTACCACCTTAGCCTGTAATCCTTAGATGGTTTCTTTTTTTTTTTTTTTTTTTTTTTTAATTTTTATTTTTTTTAAATTTTTTTTTTTTTTGTCTTTTTCTTTTTTTATCGGTACCAGGGATCGAACTCGCGACTGCCTGCTTGCAAGGCAGGCGCTTATGCCGCTGAGCTAAATCCCCAGCCCCTTTAGATGGTTTCTTACGGGGGAGAGGAATCTTCTCTCCCTGCCTGTGAGAAATGGCTAATTTTGCATATTTTCTTTAAGTGGATATAGTTTTTTCTTTTTGTTACCAGGGATTGAACTCACAACCTCACACTTGCCAGGCAGGTGCTTATGTGACTGAACTAAATCCCCAGCCTATATTTTCTTAAGGGATAAATGGACACGTGGGGTTATCGGTACCACCCATTTGAGATTTCCCATAAACTCTTTAGGGATGGGCATTCCTCACCCACCAACCAAGACTAAAACTGAAACCAAAAAATCTAGAAAACACTCCAGGGGAAGATCCTTCTTAGCGAAGATCATATTTACCCTCTTGAGTCATCCCAGGATTGTTTGTCTGCTGAGTCACAGGCCTCTGAGTCTTCTGCCAGTTTTGAGTCTTTTGCTAGCCCTGATCACTGTAGATACCCAATAAATCGTGGCTGTCTGGAGTGTCAGGGCTTGGCCCATCTGGAGACATCGACTTCCCAGTCACTTATGTACTACTAAATTTGTCTTTGTTTCTTATTTATCCCATGGCCTTACCCTTAACACAGACAACTGGGGCTCTTGGCTGGATCCCCAATACTTCTCATTTTTCCTTTTTTTCTCATTTCTTTTCTCCCCCACCCCCATTTTCCTTTCCCATCTGAACATTTTCTTTGTATTTCAGAATATCTTCTTTGTCTTTTGAAAACCCAGTGTTCTGATTTTACCTTGTGCATTACATGCCTGAGACCTAGCATTGGCCATTCATCCAGGACTCTAATTTCTTTTAGTAGAAATTAGGGGTATTTTTTGAGGCAGTTCAGACTGTTCTGGAACTCACTATATACTCCAGGATTTCCTCAAACTCACAGCAATCTTCCTGCTTTAGCTTTTTGAGTGTTGGGATTATAAATGTTATAAATGTATTTCAAGATGCCCAGCTCAAGGATTTTTTTAAATGATTAAAAGGAGCTTTCTGCTTCCTTTTTCTGTCTCATTTTGTCTTTCCCTTTCTCTCACTCCCCTCATATCCTCTGCCCTGCTATTACCTCACATTCTAGGCTTCTTGTGACTGAGGGCTTTTATATTAGCATTTAAAATTGGGTGCTTCACGCATGAATACTTACTGCTTTCATTCACTCTTCTAGAGTAATGTTCATTGCATGACTACTTTCGTAAGGCTCTATTTTAGCTTTTCTGAAAATGGATAGTCAAAAAATTATCAGCAGTAGTTCAAATGGGATTTGGTAATTTTGACCATGACAGTATTATGGGAGAAGCAAATCAAGCTAGTAGGACTCCCTGAGAAGGGGCTCTTGAGCAAGGCTGCAAGGGAATGAACCACTAAGATCAGAGATTTAGGAAGGAGAGGCAGAAGCTTTTCCAAGAGGAGAGAAGACCTAGGTAGAAATACCTGGAAAGAAAGAAATAGAAGGGCATAAATCCTACATATATCTAGTCAGATTTCTTAGTACAAGACATATGCTAGCCTAGTTAAAAAACAAAACAAAACCTGAATCTAGTAATATAAAGACTGGTAGCCAAAGACCACACCATTATTCAATGATTGAAATAAAACACTTGCAAAGGAAGAAAGAGCCTATGCAATGGGAGAAAATATTTGTGAGTCAAATGTCTGATATATTCAGAGTACATAACAGCAACTTAATTATAAAATGGGCAAAGAATATCAATCGATATATCTCAGTAGAAGATATACAAATGGACACTAAACACATGATAAATGCTCAGTATCAAGTGAGTGAGGTGGCACATTCCTGTAATCCCTCTACTTGGGAAACTGAGGCAGAAATGCCTTGCATTCAAGGCCAGCCTGGGCTACACAGTAAGACCCTGTCTCAAAAAATAAAACAAACAAACAAAAAAAATGCTTAGAATCTTTAGGATAATGCAAATCAAAACCATAGTACTGTATTTAACACACTAACAAATCCAATAAAATAGCTATAATTCTTTTAAACAGAAAAAGTTAACTGAGTTACAATATGGAGAAACAAGAACCTTATGCATTACAGTCAAGACTGTCAGGGGCTAGGGATTTAGCTCAGCGACATAAGCGCCTGCCTTGCAAGCAAGCAGTCGTGAGTTTGATCCCCGGTACCGATAAAAAGGAAAAAGACAAAAAAAAAAAAAAAAAAAAAAAAAAGACTGTCAGATGGAACTGCTTTGGAAAACAGTTGGCCAGCTCCTCAGAAAGTAAAACAGTTCCCAGAGGACCTAGCAATTTACTCCTATGTAGCTACCCAAGCAAGATGAAAATTCACAAAAGCTGGTATAACCAGGGATTTAGCTCAGTGGTTTAAGTGCCTGCCAGGTAAGCCAAGGTCGAGTTCAATCCCCAGTACAAAAACAAAAAGCTAGTGTATAAATGCTCATCTCTGCCTGCCTACAAGTCATCAGAGGGACAATTTAAAAATAAAACTAGCTACATCATCTGTCAATTATATCACAGTCTCTCTGGGTATTTTGCACCACCAGTATGCTTCATGACCAGGCATGTGTGTATGCATTTTTATTCCCTGTGTGATAATGAAGGTACAGCTCACAATAGTATGGAATGTTACTTGACAATATGGATGTCAGAATATTCTGACAGTTGCTGTTTGAAAACTACTTATTCATGATACTCCAGAGGATGCCCACCCCATGCTTGTGCCTAGTAGTGCAGAACTGATATCTCTGTAAAGCTACACCTGTGTATACTGAACTTGTTTTAACACCTTTGCATGGTAGTGAACTGCATAATGGAATAGAATGCCAAGTGATAAGATGAACCAAAGAACACTTTTCAAAGATATTTTTATTAGGAAGCATGGTGGCACATGATTGTAATCTCATCACTCCAGGAGGTTGAGGTAGGAGGAACACAAATTCAAGGACAGCATAGGCAATTTAGTGAGACACTGTATTAAAATTTTAAAATATAGAAAAAAGGGTTGGGGATTAGCTCAGTGTGAAGACCTTGGATTTGCTCCTTATAAAAAAAATAAAAGTAAAAACAAAGAGCGAGAGAGGACAAGACAAAGTAAGTATTACTTCAGGGTTGTTTGTATATGTGTGAATAAGTGAACCTGGAGCTTTACCCATGCTAGTCAAGCACTATACCACTGACCTACATCCCAACCCCTACCTGAGACTTTAAATAAACATATGATGTATTTACAATGAAAGAATTATATGACTACATAATATATGTAAATATCTTCAAAACCTAAACTTGTAGAAATACCAACAGCATTACTTACAGTGATTTCATGATTTAATTATAATTTCCTTACAGCTGGATGTGGTTGACATACTCCTGTAATCCCAGTACTCAGAAGGTGGAGGCAGGAAGATCACAAGATTGAGGCCAACCTAAAGTACAGTTTTAGGGTTCTGTCTCAAAAAACAAAAATAACACAAATGAAGCAACCCCAAAACATGTTGTTTTCCTTGCAATGCTTATGGTCAAAGGAAATACATTTTATGACCTCCTTATCCATTTAACTCACTTCTTTATTAATGGATGGTGAGGTGGTGGTTTTATGAGCATGTATCATAAACATAACCCATCACTTGTTTTTGTTTTTTGGGGGGACTGCTCAAATTGACCTTGAACTCACTGTGTAGTCTAGACTGGCTTGGAATTTACAATGATTCTCCTGCCTCAGCTTCCTGAGTGCTGGGATTATGGTTAGGAACCACCATGCCTCTGCATATCAAACTAATGTCAAATTTCCCTTAGTGTCTTGTGAAGAGGGAAGAAATGCCAGTATATTTCTTGCAGACCTATTCCCTTTGCCCTGGCATGTTTGGGTTTCTGAGTTTTCCAGACTGAAAAATGTTTGGCTCAGAAAGCTTCAGCAGACTTGTCCACTGCTTGGTGCCCTCAGTGGCTCTAGGTGCTATGGGTACGGACTGCCCACAAAGCGCAAAACCACATCAATCTTGCTTCAGGAGGGGATGGCCTCGCCTCTCATCCTTTCCATCATGGTGATTCTGCATCGAAAGAAAGGAGGTTTGGACCAGGGTCACCAAGGATGACATTGTCCCACTGGGGCTTAGGGCACTATGAGCCTTCCATGGTGTGTAGCAGAGCCTACAGCTATCCTCACAAGGTTCAGTGGGGCCCACAAGCATCCTCTGCTTGCAGATAAGGTTCAAGCTTTTTACTGAGAATCTGTGGATGCCAGGAGTTGTCAAAAGGCACAGAGTTTCTTTTTTCATTTTTTTTTTTGTACTGGGGATCAAACTCCTGACCTTGTGCTTACCAGGCATGTACTTGAGCCACTGAGCTAAATTCCTGGCAAGGCTCCAGGTTTCTGCAGATGGCTGTGCAGTGGTGGCTGCGCTGGCAATCGCATCTTCAGGGCATCCCTTTCTGAGGGTCCCATTCTGCAATGAGAGCCTGGCGGTCCTTGTCCCACCACTGCAGGATGTAAGATAAATCAATTTGACCCAGGTCTGGAAGAGGTTGCTCCTTGTGTTCAGAGTGAGGCTGAGAGTGGTTCTTTCCCTGCAGGACTCCTGGGCCAATGTATCCTTTGTCATTTTGGGGCCTGAAGGCAGCCTGAGTGTCTGAGTAGTTCTCTCCTGGAGTCAGCAGTTTAATCAAGCTATCCATAAAAGCCAGAGATGGCTCAGAGCGCTCTCCTCCCTCCATAGCCTGGGTGGGCTTCATGTCTGTGACATTTGTTCCTTGGCTCTCACAGACCTGGAAGGGGTCCCAAAGCTCAGAGGACACGTGGGATGGAAGAGGATCCGGGGAAAATGTTTGGTGGCTGCAGAAGGAACTGGAGGGAAGAAAATGGGGATCTTCATTCAAGAACTCAAACAGGTTGTTGTGCTGCTGCTGAACAGGTGCGCCTGGTCTCTCATCTGTGCCATCTGCTGGGAGATCCAGCAGCTCTCTTATGCTCTGCTCAAGACACAGAGAATTCTGGTTCTGCAACCACATCTAAAGTGAGGAAAAGGAAGACATGGACACAACGAAACATAAGCAAGTCTAGTGGTTTCTTATGCTCTAAAAAGGGGGCTACAGGGGCTGGGGATTTAGCTCAGCGGCATAAGCGCCTGCCTTGGAAGCAGGCAGTCGTGAGTTCGATCCCTGGTACCGGTAAAAAGGAAAAAAGACAAAAAAAAAAAAAAAAAAAAAAAAAAAAAGGGGGCTACTGCCAGGTGCGATGGTACACATCTGTAATACTCGGAGGCTGAGACCTGAGGATCACAGGTTTGAGCCCAGCACGGGCAACTTAGCAGAAACCATTCTCAAAATAAAAAAATAAAAAAGGGCTGGGGATGTAGCTGTATGTGAAGGCAATGGGTTTAGTTCCCAGCACCACAAAAATAAGGAAGAGAAAGTGGGCTATTAGTGTAAAGTCCTCACAGTGTGCTTATACCACGTGATAAAAAATGGTGCTTAAATTTTTAAAAATGTATTGTAGTAAAAACTACTTTGTCATTCATCTCAAAAATACTCTTCACTTCAAACACACTTAGCCCATTAATTCTTGCTACTTTCTGAAGCAGCTGTGGAAGTCCTCTTTCCTGAGTGTCTTTAGCCATGCTATCCTGGCTGCCTTGTGTTCAAACTCAGTTTGAAATAGATACTTTTCATGGTCACTTTGACTTTGGTGAAGAGCCAGAAGTAACATGTGCCAGATCCAGTGAGGTGGGTGAGCACACACTGTCCTGTTCTTATGAGCCCGCCTCTCTGTCAAATGGCCTTGGACAGCAGCACTCACCATCAGGTATCTTAAAGAGGCTCATAAAACAGGGCTTCCAGAACTGCTTCAGAATGTGGTGAACAATGGGCTAAGTGTTGGAAGCGGGAGAGGATTTGGGGGAGCATTAATGGTAATGAGTCTTTAACCATCATAGATTTGGTTTTTCCTTCCATACTGCAGCCTGGCCCTGCCACAGACCCTGACCCTACTCTGCTTGCTTCTTACTCCTCTTTCAATGTAATAAATGTTTAAACTTAAGCATTCATCATATGTTTTGATCATCCCTTCTCTGTGTTTCATGTGAGATCTTGATTTCTTTGTGATCAAGGGTTAGTAAACACAATAAATGTTTTGGGAGTTTCTATGCTACAAAGACTATGACTCTACTTCCTATGTCATAAGCATTTCCATGGATGAAATCACTTCACCAAGGCATGATGTAGACCACGGGACAATTTTGTTCTTTAAGTGTTTTCCTTCTTTCTTTTTTTTTAATCGGTACCGGGGATCAAACTCATGACCGCCTGCTTGCAAGGCAGGTGCTTATGCCGCTGAGCTAAATCCCCAGCCCCTTGTTCTTTAAGTGGAGGACACTTGACGGTATAGATTTTTTGGCTGTCAAGAATGGGAGTAGGGGAGGTGAGCGTGAACTGTACTGGTACTTCATTGGCAGTAGCCCAGAGTGCTGAAAAGTGTTCTCCTATGCCCAGGACAGCTCCTCATAAAGAGAAATATCTTGCCCCCAAAGAAGCACTGCAAAGATGTTAGAAAACCTAACAGGCTTCTTAAAATAGGTATTAACTTTCAGGTTTCCCCACTTTTTTGCTGCTTGTAATTTGTGATTCTTTCTTCCTTTCTTTCCTTCCTTCCTTTCTTTCTTCACTCACAATGATCCTCCTGCCTCAGCCTCCTGAGTGCTGGAATTACAGGCACGTGCCACCATGCCCAGCCATTTTCTAAATGAATATATCTAATTTGGTTTGGAAAAATCTTCCTTTGCAGGAATATGATGTACAAGGTTGGGTATTGACCATCCCAGAATTCTTAAAATTTTCTTTTAGTCCGGGGGAATTGAATCCAGGGCCTTTAGAGTATTCTATATCCATACGTGTTTTTAAAATTTTGAGAGAGGGTCTTGCCAAGTTACTAAACTGCCCAGGCTGGGCTTGAACTTGTGTTCCTCCTGCCTCAGACTCTCAGAGTGGCAACTTAGTGTGCACTACCAGGCCTAGCTCTGCCCAGATTTCTGTCTTAATGATTGTGACAACCCAAGATAGCAGGAGTGAATGCACACCTCTGGGGCAATGTCACTTAACTGATAGGACAGATATCCTAGATGTTTTTGACAACGGGTCTCACTACACAGCTTAGGCTGCACATAATTTGCAATGCTCACGTCTCAACCTCCTGAGTCCCTTTTGGTGAAAAAACTGTTAATATTCTCAGCACACAAACTTTTTTGATAACATACTTCTGTTCAGTCACCATAATGGAAGCCATGAACCACTGCACTACTGAGGACCAAAAACAGTACAAGATAAAAGTAAACACAAAGACCATCCTTTTCTCCTGTTACATTTTTCCCCATGAGAGGTAAAACATGCAGATACCTTATCTAATTTTAAAGAGCCTTTTGGGAGGCCTAAGCAAGAGACCCTGACATTTGGAACTTTAGTTATGATACAAGTGTTTCTTAAAGATTAACAAAGAACAGGATCCCCTGGGAAATGTATTTCTAAGATAACTACACTTGCCAGCTCAGATCCTTCCCTTGCCCACATCTTTATTTCCTTATAAAAACCCCACTCTTGCTGGTGGTGGTGCATGCTTGTAGGCTGAAGCAGAGGAATTGCTAGGAGTTTGAGGCCAGCCTGGGCTACATATTGAGCTCAAAACCAGCCTGAACTACTTAGGGCTACTCTGTCTGAAAACAAAACAAAACAACACGGGCACGGTGGCACATGTCTGTAATTTCAGCACTAGGGAGACTGAGGCAGAGGATTGCCGAGTTTGAGGCAGGGTGGGCTACAAAATGAGTTCAAGGGCAGCCTGCACTGCATGGCAAGACCCTGTCTCAAAAAGACAAGACAAAACAAAACGAAACAAAAACAAGACAATGAAAACAAAACCCCACCAAACAAAAAGCAACCTGCTCTCATCCTGGGTGGGCAGTTCCTTTCTTGCAAGTTTGTCCACTGTCCCTCTTGAGAGCTTAGTTGGTTATCTAAATAAACTCTTGTCTTTCCTAAAGTCCTTGTCTATGGGTAAATTCCTTCACCACCTGCATCACCACCCTCTAGAAGTCCAGCTGGCACTGCATCCCTGAGTGCTGAGATTACGAGTGTGGTCAGCACCCAGGCTAATTTATTAGAATTCTGAATTCCCGGAACACCCACTTGTTCAGGCTGGTTATCCCAGGTTGCAGCAGCATCAGCGATTGGGCTCTTCTCAGAGGTGTGGTCCAGGATGTCTCTTTGAGTTATGAGGGCCATCAGATCTTGGCTGGCTTCTTTTAAGCATCCTAAAGATGAGCACAGGAACAAAAGGAGGTTTTTAGTCCAGTTTTCATATTCAAACTAAAGGTAAAACTGAACACTTTTACTCTCAGAAGCCCCAAGGGGACATGGAGGACACAGATGGGGGTGTGGGGTCACTGCTGCCGAGCAGCCACAAACCCCAAAGAACCAAAGCCTTTTTTGCTTGTTAAAGAACTTGCCTTTCCCAGCCAACTGTGGGATAGTGTACACATTCTTGACATTAGAGTGCCCAGAGCCATCTGTAACTTTGGCTCCTAAGCTAAGGAACCTTCATGGAGAATCTGGGTGCAACATGCAGTCATTTTTGCCGTCCCTCCCAGCAGCATTTAGAGCACTGGGCTCTCACCTTCAGCGCAGGGCTGGTCAAGGGGTTGATCTTTTCCTAAGGAGCGTCCAGATTTCAGTTTCGACCTCTGGTATCTAAACCAATTCTAAGTGGGAAAAGATGAGAAAGTAATGTAACTCAGTCTGTCATTCCATCTCTCAATCCAGTTAAACCAAACTGAATGGGCCAACTGCCCTTCACATCTAGGAATGGTGCTGCTGTTAGCCCATGATTCAGACCACAAACGGACTACACACAACTCAGATGAGCATTTGTCTTATGATCATTCTCAGGACATCCAAAGTGAATCTCTCTGTTCTTTTTTGTCCAGTAGGACTCTAATGTTGAAATGCCTTTTATTGGCACCATCATAACTTCAAAGGAAACAACATAATACATGTGGAACTGATCATAAAGGGACGTCGTTAAATAAGATGGCAGGGGGCTGGGGATTTAGCATAAGCACCTGCCTTGCAAGCGTGTGGTCGTGAGTTCGATCTCCGGTACAGATAAAAATAAAATAAAATAAAATAAAATAAAATAAATAGGATGGCAGTAGTAGATGCACTAAAAATCTGATTAACAGTCATCAAAAAAGAACTTAAAAATTAGATTTTTTTTTTCCCTTTAGAGACAAGTAACTTCTCCAAACTTCCGCAGGCCTGGGAGATAAATTACTATCTCTACTTCTCAGCTCAGAGGACTGACCGAATCAGAAGTGCTAGTAACAGGAGGTCAGAGTCCAGTTTCATTTCCAGAGGGAAGGGAGGGAAGACAGGTGGGGTCCAGGAGGGGCTTAACTGAGCCTGGGCAGGTCTATTGTCTTACAGTTTTGAATAAATCCTTTTAGCAAAATAAATGGCTATCTTTGATACGGTTAGCAATGAGCAAAAGAACCTACATATAAACCTAAGTGGCCAGTAATGCAACCATCTGAAATCTTTGCTTATTTCCTCATTCCTGGAGTGGGAGCTTCAACATACTTTCTCGAGTGTTTCATTTAGATAATTTGATAATTCCTGAAAAGATTCAGGATGTTAATGACAACCAGCACCTGATGAACAACTCTTAAATCTTATGCATTGTGCGGTAAGTCCTTATGTCTTCTCTAAATTAATTACTTAAAGTATTTTCAATTAGATCTTAAACACAACAGAAATAGAAAATTAATGAATAGATTAGTAAACACTATGGGAGAGCTAATTGCATCCTAAATCGTCTCCTCGACTTGCTGTCCTTGCTGTTAGTTCAAGTGGGCCCAATACCTCTCAAAACTGATCACCAGACATTCCTATAGGATGTACTTTCATTAGAGAGATGAAATAATTTTTCCCCATCCAGTTCAGGTTCATAGATAAGTAAAATAGTTTTCCCCTACATCCTCTTATATAGCCACTGGCTTTTTAAATACAAAAAACTTATTATTTTTCTCTAAAAGCACTTTTTTGTTTGTTGAGACAGGGTCTTGCTATGCAGTTCAGGCTGACCTTGAACTCACTACGCAGCCAAGGCTGCCCTGGAATTCAAGATTCCTGCCTCAGCCTCCTGAGCGCTGGGACTACAAGCATGTGCCTCTAGGCCTGGTTGTTTTAAAAACACTTTTTCTTTTTATGGGTACCAGGGATGGAATTCTCAACCATCTGCTTGCAAGGCAGGTCCTTATGCCGCTGAGCTAAATCCCTAGCCCCTCCCATATTCTCTTAATTACAAAACATGATTCACTAAGGCAGAAGGTTGTCATGAGTTCCAGGCTACCCTAGGCTACATGGTGATTGAAGGCCAGCCCAAATTATATGGCCAGACTCTGTTTCAAAAACAAAGCAAAGCAAAGCAGGCGAGCGTGGTGGCTCATGTCTGTAATCCCAGCACTCGGGAGGCTGAGGCAGGAGGATCGCTGTGAGTTCAAGACCAGCCTAGGCTACAAAGTAAGCTCCAGGCTAGCCTGAACTGCACAGCGAGACCCTGTTAAAAAAAAAAAAAAGCAAAGCAAAACAAAAAGGCCCAGTTATTTCAAAATATAGTTTAATGAGTAGAGCCTTAGGTAGTATATTCTCTCTTCATCAGTAAATACCTACTAATGATATTTCTAACTTTGGTGAAAGATACAAATGTTTCTTGTTCATTTTTTTTTAATATTATGTTAACAGGAGAAAAACCTTTTCAGTGAAATATATAACATCACAGAGCTGCCTAAAGTGCTGAGCCTAGCTTTTCTCTTTTCCATGATGCTGACAATAGAAATCTAATGCCTACCTTAACTTTAGATGTTGGAACACCAACTTCTTTGGCCAGTTTTTCCGTGGTAACCCTATCTGGACGAGGATCGTGTTTAAACCATGCTAGGAGGATTGTCTTTTGGGTCTGGTTGCAAAATGTTCTGCTTCTTCGGACTTCTTTTTCTTTTTTTGGTAGTGTACCAGATAAAGAGAAAAGAAGGACATTAACACAAAGGATATATTAATGTTTTCAAAACTCTGGTGTGAATGTTATGTCTTACATTGATCCCACGTTGAAAGCCTATACATCCATTTGTTCATTTTATCATAGATATACAGATAAAGCCAGACTGAACATATTAAATAATGAAAAGATATTAGGAAAATAGTAATTATCTTAGTGTCCAAAGCAAAAGCATACAGAAAATATAGAAAATTACGAAGAAAATGGAAAACAACCGGAAGGAAGAAACCTAACGATAAAAAGTAAAACAAATGAAAACGTTACATAAAAAAAGGTTCTTTGTAGCAAAAATAATAATAACACATTTTGGGCTGGGCATGTAGCCCAGCGAGCATAGTGGCTGGCAAGTACAGGGCCCTGAATTTGATTTCTTATACTGAAAACAAAAAATCAAAACAACAAAAAGACATATATACTTTAACAAAATTAAATAGTATTGAATACATTAAACATTAGGTGGTCCATGTGTTTTTCTTTCCCTTCCATTTAAAGTGTTAACTTTAAAACTTTTGGTTGATGATCCACACATGGGACACATGGCCACTTTACATCTGAGATTACAATTTTCAGCTTCAGAACTCATTGATCATTTGACATAATTCCCATTCCCAACTGTCTGTCCGCTAATTGTCTAACTCTGAACAACTAGACAAGGCATCTGGCACATCAAAGCACAGCACAAAAGAGCTGCTGAGAACTTACCACAGGAAGCACCGTTCGGATCCATGGCGGGAAGAGAATGCCGGCTGGAAAGAGAGGAAGGAGCCCCTGAGCTCCTCCCAAAACTCAACTGACCCACCCCCTTCCTTAAACACCTTTCTACTTAATCCCTTCATTAAATACTTACTGCTTTTGTAAAGGAATTTGAAGCCATAAATACGGACTCTGTTGGGCAGTAAACTAGGCAGAGTCCAGAGTGGATGTTGGCAACTGCACCACAAAGGGAATTCTCCAACAGGTGATTTGGGAAGCTAGTTCAAGATTTTGCAACTCCTTCAGAGCAGGTCATCCAGCCTGTTGCAGAATCTCAGCTTCCTGAGCTTATGCTTTCTCAATTTGCTGAGTAGAGCTATGGACCCCCTATTTGGAAAAAGGATGAGAAATGGGGGGGGGGGATCGCATCAGATCTCAGGGGGCTCAGGCAGAAGGATTGCCTCCAGTTTGAGGCCAGGCTGAACTGCTTAGTGAGATCTTGTCAAAAAAAAAAAAAAAAAAAGCATTGATCTCCATAGTCAAGGGCAGGTTATTGGAGTGAAAACTTAATAGGAGCTGTTATCATGGTAGATTCCACACATTCCAAATTCTTTTGTACAGCAAGTAAGAATTGCAAAGTATACACTCAATGGTAAGGGAAAACAGCTACATTTATTGCAGGACATGAATAGAGAAACAGTGCCAGGGTGACAAAAGGCATACTGCATGGCATGCAAATGAATCAGGCCTTTGGGCTCAGAGCAAGAAAAGGAAGAAGAGGCTGCAAGAGTTTTGGCCTGGGGTTGCGAGGAATGCTCCTAAGGTGGGGGTCTGAGCTCAAGTTAGTGGAGGGAAGGGCCTGGGAGGGGTGGCCTTAGGGTGGTGCTCCAGTTCCACTGGGTGGAGGGGAGTGAATTCCTCAGCCCCCAACATCCCATCTGTACTAAGGCTGTTGGCAACTAGTCCGTAGCAGTGGCCTCTCACAGAGGGCATGGGGCTTTTTATAGGGTTGTAAGAGGCTGTTGTAGCTATTTTTGAGATAGAGTTGTATTTGAGGATGTGATGGTTTGTTCCAAAATGAGGATGAGGGCCTGGGGATTTAGCTCAGTGGCATAACTGCCTGCCTTGTAAGCAGGCAGTCGTGAGTTCGATCCCTGGTACTGATAAAAAACGAAAAAAGACCAAAAAAAAAAAAAAAAAAAAAAAACCAAAAGAACAAAATGAGGATGAAACTGGGCCTTGTCAGTCTGGGGAGGCCTATTTTGGGAAAGGAAAATTTAAAGAGTGTGACTCTTACAGAGGGCAGGGCCTAAAATGGCTGTGACCTAGGACTGGCTAAAGTGATGGTGGTGGCCTGGTTCCCTCATCTCTAGAGAGTCCTGTGAGTCTACTGTGCACATCTAGGAGGCTTAAGCTCCACGTTGATCCCATTAAACCCTATTTACAGTTTTTACTCCTCCCTGAGGTAGGCTAAACGAAATAAAGTTATGTAGAAAAAGACAAGGAAGTCAAAATTTTAAAAATTGTATTTTAAAGAAAAAAACTGCAGCTTCAGAACACAAGTTTAGTTTATTTACTGTTTTCCCGTCTCCCAAAATAGCAAACCTGGGTGAATTCCTTTTAGATGCTAATGTACCTGGGTGAATCCCTTTCAGATGCTAATGATCCAGCCCATCCCCTTTACTCAGCAGCACAGGGTCCTCTTTCACCCTTGAATGGATCTCTCTTTTGGCATTTCCGGATTACAACTCACTAAGGATGGGCCAGTCCTCCCCCATCCTCTAACATTCAGACTGAGACATCTGAGTCTGAGTCTGAGACTAAGACTATAGATTATTGAATTACACAGGTTTCCTCCTAAAAAATACAAAAGATCAACATGCTTTCATGAAAAGCTCCTTGAAGAAAATAGATATCAAAGGCTCTTTTCTCAAATTGATAAGATTTGTATGATAAAGCCAGAGTCAACATCATATTGAATGTGGAAAAACTAAAAGTATTTTCTTTAATATCAAAAACAAGACAAAAGTGTCAACTTTGACCATTTCTGGTCAACAAGAGTACTTGAAACTTTTGTCAAAGCAATTAGGCAAAAGAAAAATAAAAAGGGATATAAATAGGAAAGGAAGTCAAATTATCCCTATTTGTAGACGCTACACAGAAGGTCCTAAAAACTCCACTAGGGGGACCACTGATTTAGCTCAGCAATATAAATGCCTGACTGTCAAGTGCTAGGTTATGAGTTCAATCCCCAGTACAAAAATAAACAAACAAAAAACTCCACTAGATAGTGTACTAGGAATGTAGCCCAGTTTTGATACAGCACTTGCCTAGCATGCATGAGGCCCTGGGTCCGATCCTTGGTACCTTCCACCCCAATATACTTTTAGATTTGATAAATTCAACAATGTGGCAGGATTCAAATCAATAACTTTCCTATATTCCAATAATGTACCCATTAAGAAAAAAATCAGCAAAGCGATTCAATTTACAATAGTTTAAAAAATATGAATCAAACCAAGGTAAAAGACCTCTCAAAGGAAAATTGCAGAATACAGAAGAAAAAAATTAAAGAAGATACTAGAAAATGGAAAGACTTTGCTTTTGTTCCTGAATCAGTGAAACTAATATAGATTAAATGACCATTTTACCAAAATATTACTAAAAGTGAGTTAGAAAGTCAGTGTGATCCCTATTAAAACACTGACAACATTTTTCACAAAATAATGATAAGAAAGAAACTGAAATTCACACAGAAGTACAAACGACCCAGAATAGCCAAAACAATCCTGAGCAAAAAAAGAGCAAGGTGGGCGCCTTCACCATACCCAATTTCACATTATATCACAAAACTATAGTAACACAAATGATTTGGTGGGCCAAGGATTTAGTTCAGTGGCATAAGCGCCTGCCTAGCAAGTGCGAGGTCATGAGTTCTATTCCTGGTACCAAAACCAAAACAAAATAAAACAAAGCAAAGCAAAAACAACAAAAAAAATTATGGTACTGGCATAAATAAAGACATGTGGACCAATGGAATAGAAAGAAGACACAGAAACAAATGTAAGCAATTACAGTCATCTAATCTCTGACAAAAGGATCAAAACCATAAGCTACAGAAAAGACAGGCTTGTAAATGAATGGTGCTGAGGAAACTGAATATCCATATGCAGAAATCAGAAGAATGAATGTTGATGGTTTGCGAGGGGCTCTGAGCCAGGTGTTGGGAATATAAATGAGTGCAATCACTATGGAAATCAGTATGGAAATTCTCCAAAAATTAATAATAGATATACCATTTGACAAGCTATACTACTCCATGGCATATTCACACCCACACACACAATTAAATACTGAGGTATAGTGATACATGCATACCCATGCTTACAGCAGTGCAATTCATAATAGCTAAGCTATAAAAACAGCCTAGATGACCAATAATGGATGAATGGATAAAGAAAGGGTGGCATAGATACACAAGGGAGTATTAATCAGCTAGAAAGAAGAATATTATGCCATTTTCAGAAAAATGGATAGCAGTAGACACCATCATGTAAAGTGAAATAAGCCAGTCTTAGAAGGTTAAATATCATGTTTGCTTTTATATGAGCTATCTAAAATAAATTAATTACAAATAAAAGAGTAATGATAAGAAATCAGAAGTCAGACTTTTAGAGATGGGTAAGGGCATTGGAAAAGGGGAGGAAAAGGAAAGAGGGATAGTGGCAATGAAAAAACTAAAATGGAGGCTGGGGATTTAGCTCAGCGGCATAAGCGCCTGCCTTGCAAGCAGGCAGTCATGAGTTCGATCCCTGGTACCGATAAAAACGAAAAAGACCAAAAAAAAGAAAAAACTAAAATGATATTATATGCATGTACCCATATTCCAGAACAAATCCCATTGTTTTGTATTGCTAATGTGCACTAATTTAAAAAAGGAAGGCAGTGTGGTGATACAGGCACTGAGGAGGCTGGGGCAGGAGGGTTGGAGAGAGTTCAAAGTCAGCCTGGGCTACACAATGAGACCTCCTCTTAAAAAATAAAACCAGAAAAAAAAAAATCAATGACAAACTTGAAAACCTTTCCTTTAAAAAGATTATGAAACTATATTTTATCAATCAGTACTATGATGCTGCCAATAATTAAAAAAAAATTTTTTTGAGACAGAGTCATGCTATGTAGTTCAGGCTGGACTTAAGCTCACACTGACCCTCTTGCCTCAGCCTCCCAAGTGCCAAACAATTTGTTTTTTTTTCAAAATTAAATTTCTATTAACTATTATAATAGCATTGTATAATTAATATATTGACAAAATAGAATAATTTTATTAATAATTTTATAACGATATTGATATGAACCCAAATGGTATGTTAATACAATTAAAATTTATATTTTATCATCATAAATTCAAATATAATTCAAGTTTAAAATTTTCATTAGTTATTCTGTCATTAAAACTGTAAGTATAAAGAAAACTGTAGGTATAACTGTATATATATATATATATATATATATTTTTTTTTTTTTTTTGTGGTACTGGGGATCGAACTCACAACAAAGTACTTGCCAGGCAGACACTAATGCCACTGAGCTAAATCTCCAGCACCCTGTAGGTATATACTTAAAGTTACCTTTCTCATTTTTTTTTTTTTTTTTTTTTTTTTTGTCTTTTTCGTTTTTATCGGTACCAGGGATCGAACTCACGACTGGCTGCTTGCCAGTCAGGCGCTTATGCCGCTGAGCTAAATCCCCAGCCCCACCTTTCTCATTTTTTTCATGTGGTGCTAGGGATGGACTCAGGCCTTGCACATGCTATGCCTTACCCAGCCTGCATTACTTTACATGCTTACTCCTATTGTACATGTTTTTACACAATCCTGATTTTCCAAGATCTTCATGCTGCTTTTTCCCTTACTTTCCAGACCTGACATCAATCTACATCTAAAATCTGAGGCCTTTTGCCACATGGGAGCTGCAAGAAGGGTAAGTAGGTTTTAATATCAGTCATTTAAAAAAAATCTCAAGAAGTTCAAAATTAAGAGTGAATGTCCCAATAATATAGATTTTTATTAAATACAGGGGGAGCACTTCTGCACATTATTCCTGGAATCCTTTTCAGAACATTTGCATATGCATCCAATCCTGACACACCAGCTGTGGTTTAAACTGCCATCACTCAGACACTAATAGCCTGGGATACAACTTAACCCCTGGAGAGTGGGAATATTACTTTAGGGTAAAACCAGGAAAGCTTAACATAAAGGCAAAGTCTCCATAGTGGCACTCAGGCCTTAAGATTTCCCTACTTCTGACTTTTATGTCCTATCATTTCTTAACTCTGATCTTGGGATGTATCATGTAGGGAACCATTAAAGCTGGAAATTGACCACACGTGCCGGGCTGCGGCATGGCAAGGGCATTGCCATCCCAAGAACAAAGAGCACTCAGGGTAAGCCACATGAAGAAGCTGCTTCAGCCCAGAAAAACACCAAGTCCCTAGACAATCCAAGCAATGGGTTGCTAAGTAGCAGGGTTGAAATTGACATCCTCTGGGTATATAAATAAGTGTGCTACAGTGGTTGAGCAGTTCCTTTCTTACCATTAGAAGGGTAAGGGCTCCACCTCACCCCAGCTTTTGTCTCTTCTTTATTTTCTCATCCTGCACCCCAAGAACCTCAAGAGCTTCATGTGTCTATGGCGTATCACAGCACACATTTCATTGTAATTGGTTGAGACAAGATCTTGGGCATGTGCAGAGTGATATGGTCAGCTATGCTACAACTGATATATGCCACAGCTGAATAATAGTCCAAATAGTCCAGGTTTTTGTGTATGACAAGGAAATATCTGCCAAGCCCACACCTCACAGTGCATAGAGTTTACTGAAGATCACAGGGCAGCAACAGGAACAGGTGGAAGGGTGAAGTGGGGCCGAGAATGTTGGTAATACATGCTTCCAGTATATATAGAGCCAGGCATCTCCTGGTCCTTGGTGCCACCCACTGTCTCTCCTCACTTTTGTCAGCAATCTGCCCACCTCCTAAATTTAATCCTGAATAACCAATAGGGTGGTGTTGTATTTATGGTTGAATGGAGAGAAGGGAGATAGCCCATGCAACTTCCCTGTTGTAGTATTGTGGAAACTCAGGTACTGATCAGGGTGGTGTGTGTTTACAGTTAAACAAAGGGAAGGGAATGACTCAGCTCCTTTGTTTCTAACTGTGCTATTGATATAGGACCTCCAAATGACATAGAGGAAGTAAATATAACTCCCAACCTGTTAGATATCAAATATGCTGAGTTTGTATTCCCTAAATCGAAGAATGAATTCTAGACTCCCCCCACCCCACCCCACCCCATAAAAAAAAAAAAAAAAAAAAAGAATGAATTCTAAGGAGCAACGGAAGTTAAGAGTAGGAAGTTTTATTGAGGGAGGGACAGCTCCTAAGAGACAAGAGGGGGCCTGGGTGGGTTGCCAATGAGGCCACTTTTCAAGATAAGTTTTACAGAACAAAATCACTAGGTGGGGACAAAATCACTAGGTACAATATGAGACAAAACTAAGATCAACCAATAAGATGGCATATATAGCCACTTAGGCAATATTGACCCCATGGGGGAGCAGGTCACATAGCAAATGTGCATGGAAAGGACCTTTTTTTGGAAGAGATGAGTCGGGAGGTGCTGGTCACCCAGCTGGGTGACTGACGTCTATCTAGACTTCATTGGACCAAGTGACACCAACTACAGTATATTGCTTATCTCTCAGGAAGCCATGTAGGCCTGATCATTCTGTCTTTATCAGATGAGACTGGGTGTGTTCCATCTTTATCTGAGGCCTGACCTTCAATGGATGCATCACTAGCCACAGTTGTAATGTGTTCTCATCCTCTGCACTGACTCCCTCGAGGGCTGGCCCTGTTTGACTGCCTATATTTCTACCTAACTTAGCTGTCAGTAATACTGTGTGGACTGTACTTTGCTAAGAAATAATCTACCATAGCACTTTCTTCATACTCTTTTTTTTTTTTTTTTTTTTTTTGTCTTTTTCCTTTTTATCGGTACCAGGAATTGAACTCAGGACCGCCTGCTTGCAAGGCAGGTGCTTATGCCGCTGAGCTAAACCCCCAGCCCCTTTCTTCATATTCTTTAGGAGGTAATACACTACATATGTGTGGAAATAAAGAGGGCTGGGCTGCGGTGTAGCTCCATAATAGAATGTTTGCCTAGCTTGTATGAGGCCCTGAATTTGAGGCCCTGGGTTTTTATGAAATAATAATAATAATAAAAAAAAGAAAAACAAAGTAATATACATATAAAATATTTACGTATATTTGTAGAATGCTTAGGCCCCAATATCTGACAATAAATGTTTTTGTATGTGGATCCTGCCCTGGAACAGGCTGATATTATCCAGGCTCCTGTGTAGGAGGAGGAAAGAATTGCCAAGTGCACACATGGTGGTCAGTAGTAAGCAGATACATTTATCAAAGATTCTGGGCAAGCTGTGCTCAGGGCAAGTCTGTGCCAGCGAAAGCTATAGCACAGACTGGGATGCATGCCAGAGTAACAGAAGAGGCACAGCACATGGCAGCAGCAGCACCTCATGGGTGACACCAGGCACTGGCACTTGGGTGCCTTCCCCGACTCTCCAGGTGTGACTGACGGGAATGACTGGAAGGATGCTGTATTATCTCAGAGGCTGTCAACAGGCCGTTAATCCCAGAATTCACTCTGATCTCAGTTATCTTTATGACATGCAGTGCATATTTATGAACCTGTAATGAGGTGGGAGGAGGGTGCGGGTGACCAAAGCAGAAGCTAGAAGCTGCTCGGGATTCACACTTCTGTGTTAGTTCATGACTCCTCAGTGCATGACTGTGTGGTGCAATACAGCTGTTAGTGGTGGGATGGGTGTGTGCTGTAGCTTTCCATTGCTGTGACCAAATATCTGAGAAGAATGAAGCAGGAAAGATTGATTTAGGCTCGAGATTTCAGGAGTAGTCAGCTGGCCCCATTGCTTTAGGCCTCTGGTGAGTCAGCAGCATCTTGCGGAAGAGTGTGGTGGAGGAAAGCTGCTCCTCTCATGATGGTCAGGAGGCAGAGAAAGGGAAAGGAGCCAGAGAGAAAGGTGCCTGGAGGAGACATGGCCTCTGGGACAATGCTGATTGTCAGTCTGATTGGATTGAGCCGTGTAGGAGAGCAGGAAAGCACACTTCCGGGTGTGTTTGTGGGTCCCTTTCAGGAGACGTTTGGTGTGTAGGCCGGCAGCTGAGGCGGGGAGACTGCCCTGATAGTGGGAGGCACTGTCTGCTCAGGTGCGGTTTAGTGGAACAAAAAGTGGATGAAGGAGAAAGCCAGCCAGCGCTGTAAGGTGGGTTCGCCTTGAGTAAGTGCATCTTTTGCATTGTCATCGCCGTGGACTTCAGACTCCAGCTTCTTCCTTTCCATACCCTCTGCCCCAGAGGCTCTCCAGGGAGCTTCCAGCCTTCAGTGCTGGACTGGAGTCCAGTGCTTAACACTGCCGCCCTTAGTTCCTCTGAGACTTCTAGCTTCTTAGGCTGAGCAGCTATTGATTTTCTGGTTCTCTAACATGAAGTTGGCCACTGTGACTGTCCAGCTTCTGAACTTGTGAATCAATCGAATAAAACCTCTGTCTGTCTGTCTGTCTCTCTCCATTAGTTCTGTTCCTCTAGGGAACCATAACCAATAAAGTCCCCAAGACCCACTCCCTAAGGCCCTACTTTCTATGTTTTTGCCACCTCCCAACAATGCCATCAAGTCACAATCTCCTTAGTGGATGGAGTTAGGGCCTTCTGGTCCAATGACTTGAAAGCCGCATCTCTGAACACATGAGACTTGGGGCATTTTAGCTCTAACCATGGGGTCAACCTTCGTCCTGTTTCCAAGTGAGGGCCAGCAGATGGACATTTGCTTTGTCTGCAGGCCTTGACAGTTTCAGGGGGACTGGGAGGTCTCAGTCTCTCAGCATGGAACTGTATCCTTCATTCCATGGATGGCAGAAGCCACTAGGGAAAGGCGGTGGGGGAAGAGGCTGCGCTTCACGCTTTTGCTCCTGCCAGAGAACTGGAAAAGATGCCTGCAGAACTGGGTCTTACTGTGAGATCCAACTCACATTTGGGATAATCAAGTCATCATTTTTAATCCATCACTTTGGATGATTATGTCCTTATATAAATGAGCCAGAGATGGCGCATATACTTCTTCACAGCAGGCTGGATCATTAGCTCAAAAACCCACTTATGCCAAACTTAGGTTTTTACGTAGCCACTTGCTTTAATTATAGCCCCAATACACATCCTTTTAAGAAAATAGGGCAGACTTGCTTTGCATACACATCCACTAGCTCCAGTAAGACACAGTGGGTGGGCAGAAGGGCCCAGGTCACTGCGACCATGGCTCCAACCCAGAGTCCCTGTCATACTGCTGCACATCTAGGCAGGCTCCTGTGTCTGCTCTGGTCCTGCTCTCTGGAGTTCTTGTCCCTTCTTCATCTGAGTGAGACCCTGTGACCCTTACTCTGTACCAAAGCACTGTCCAAAGACAGCTTCTGCGTGTTATTGCCACTTTGATTGTAATACTCTTTCTGTTGCTGTCTCTGTCTCTCAGCGATTAAGCCCAGGGGCCTTCTATAGTTGAACTGTATCTTCAGCTCACTCTTTTTTTATTTTACAGGGGAAAAAACACCCCTAGAAAAATCATTAAGCAAACAGACTAAAAACAAACAAACAAAAAACCCAACAAAAGCAAAACAACAACAGCAACAACAAAAAACAACAGTGATACAGGATTTCAAAACAAGATGATAGGAATTTAACAATGGTTGTTATACCACATACTGTTATCTTCAAAATAAATGCTCGGGTTACCAGATACAAGAATAAAACAAAACAATAAAATGGAACAAAACATTGGATTTAAAACCCCAGATAGAAGGAAATCCCCCACAGTTGCTATAATGCATATAGTTATCTTTCAAGTAGATGCTCAGACTACCAGCTTTAGACCTGCAAAGTCAATCAAACAACACAAGCATTAAATTATATTTTCTTAAATTTCAGTTGCTATCATCTCCCCCTGAGTTCCTGTGAATCAGCCAGTGCTTAAAGGCACAGGGGTGGGGAAGGCAGGGGCTGGTGTTGCTCTTGTCTCCCAGCCCCACTGCCAGCTGTCTCACTAGAGGTGACCTTTGGCTGTTTGGCTTCTTGATTCCCTTCCCCATTCTCCAAGGCTGTTCCTGGCTCATAGGAAGGTGAGATCTGGCATCTTCATTCTCCCCTTGCTCCCCATGGCTGCTGCTGACTCACAGGAAGGCTCCAGCCCTTTTAATTAATTAATTAGTTTAATTTTGAGACATAGTCTTACACAACTGTCCAGGCTGGCCTTGAACTGGCAATTCTGTTTCCGCCTTCCTAGGCAGCTGAGATCATGGGCCTGCATATCTAGCTCAATTCCTGTTTCAGAGCAACCTTTTATGCTTAAGGATTTTAGTGGAAAGTTAAATTAGAAAGACTAATATAGTACTGATTAATGTAATAGCTTCATACACTAATCATGCCCATTGGATGTATTTCCTGAAAAGGCATTTCTGAAAAAGGGCAGGTAGGCAACCATTTTCCTCACTTTTTTTTAGGATTTCTAGGACCATGTGAGTGCTAGGCAATCCCTCCACCTTTGAGCCACACCCCTATTCCTTCCAAAAATTGTGTTTTGAGACATGGTCTAAGTTGCCCAGGTGGTCTTCAAATTTGAGATTTTTCTACCTCAGCCTCCCAGGTAGCTAAAATTACAAAAGTGCACATGGTGCTTGACTCCACCCTCCATTCCCTGATTACAGTATTTTCTTTATTTGGTACCCTGTGACGGCCAGCAGGTTTCAGAGTGGTTTTAGCAGACCTTGAGACACCAGTGCAAATTTCCGATTTCTGATCGGTTTCCCATGAAGCTAGAGAAGGGTATTTGTGCCCTCTGGTGGCCTTAGGTGGAATGTCATGCTCCTTTCTAATAATAATGATAGTAAAGCCAAATCACTTAAAAATTAAAATGCTTAGGGCTGGAGATTTAGCTCAGTGGCATAAACACCTGCCTTGTAAGCAGGTGGTCGTTTGATCCCCGGTATCAATTAAAAAAGATGCTTCCAGCTTTTGGCAGATAATTTATTTAAGGTAATTCTTGTGAACAGTAATTCCAGTTATGCTTGAAATACATTATATGTTTTGATTAAATGAACACATGGCGTTAGTGGATTGACAGAAGTAATAAACCTGTATCTCCAAAATGCAGTGCTCTTTTACAGGATGCATCTTCCATACATAGTTCTGTCAAAAGGACAACTACTGTGGCTTTGACGTTTTTTAAATTTTATTTTTCAATTAAATCTATTTTAAGCCAATACAGAAACATCTAAGAACTATGCATGTTTATGGGGTACTGTGTTATGTTTGAGTTTAAAAATCTTTTATTAGTCCCTGTTTACAGTACATAATGGTTACATTCACTGTGGAGAGCTGGCACATGTGCACGAACATCTCAGTTCTTTTTGCTTTCCTCTCCTCTCCCTTTCCTGGCGTCCTCCATCTCTTGGTACCCTTCCCATTTTCAAAAGTTCCATCTCTCTGTTTTCTATTATCTTTTATTTTGCTATTTACTTGCAGTTTGGTATGTTATATTTAAACCTGTGTGTCTACTGCATGAGGCCTCAAGGGGCACCCACTATTCTACACGACTGAGATTTATCCTTCGCAGTACTCCGTTCTGTGTACATGCCACTTTTTCTTTATCCATTCCTCTGGTGGTGGAGTCTAGGCAGCTTCCAAATTTAGCGATTTTTGGATCCAACCCAAGGCCTTGTGCATGCTGGGCAAGCACTCTGCGACTGAGTTACCTCCTGGCTCTAGTTTTGACATTTTTAGACAACTAAATTCCTGGTGGTTACTATAGTAATGTAATGATAAGTGTAATTCCCTGCCACCATGTATCTCTTGGCAATAGTTTGGGAGGCCACGCGGAGCCCCCTCGTTTGGCTAGCCCGTTTAATTTAGATGTACTTGGTGACTCTGCCAAAGAGAAGTTGCCGTCTGGTAGTGAGTGACAAAACGCAGTATGACAGGTGCTGGTTGACAGTTCGCATGCTGGAGCCTTAGTTTTCTTGATTCTTTTCTTTATGTGCCTCCAACATGGGAATCCACACACCTTTGCTTGAAGCCGTGAGCCGTGTCGTGTGGGTTAAGAAGCACATTTATACTTTTTGCTTCACTTCATGTTTCTCTATGAAATAGGCTGCAATATTCTAAAACTGGCTTTTGATATCACAATGCTATTTTAAAATGCAGTAATTCAGATTTAATAACATGAGTAGAAGTAGTCCTGTGTTCTAGGTGTTTTTTTTTTTTTTTTTTTTTTTTTTTTGAGACAAGCTCCTGCTATGTAGATCAGGCTGGCCTTCAACTCACTATGCTTAGGATGATAGGATGGTCTGGAAATACAGGTGTGCACTCCCACACCAGGCCAATGTACTTTTTCTTTTCTTTTTTTACAAATCCATTTTATTTCAAAGAGAAAAATAAAGAAGAATAAAAAAAACTAAAACAAAATTTTAAAACACATCAATTAGGGGCAACATGTATTGTCATTCTCAAATCATTCTCCCAGAGCACAAGACATTTGCATTCAGCTCAAATAGTACCAGCACAAATCTTTCTCTTCAGTGAACTGAGAGAAATCTGTAGTATAACTTCTTAACTATTTTTATATACATATACATATGTATATACACATACATATGTTGTTTCTTTCAACTTCTCACACTAATGGAACAATATGATGTTTACACATGTGTGTCTTATTTATTTCACTAAAGAGTATGGTCTCTAGTTGCATCTTTTTACCTATAAAAGTTTCCAGTTTAACTTTCTTTATGGCTGAGTAGTACTCCGCTGTATAAAAATACATCTTTTTTTATACATCCCTCAGTTGGTGGACCATTAGGTTTTTCCCAAAATCTAGCTATTATAAACTGTTCTTCTAGAAATGTGGGTGCACATATATTGCTGTGGTATGATTTTTTTTTTGTCCTCAAACTTTTTTCATCATTTTTTATTAGCTCACATTTGCAGCATGTAATGACCAGGACACCTCTCGCTGAAGGTGCTGCATGTGCACACACACTCCTCTCCTCCCCTCCCTCCTGCCCTCCATCTCTGTGTCCCATCTGAGAAAGATCGAACTCCACACTTATTATCTACCTTTTATTTTGATATTTATAATTTATGTTTCTCAAAGAAGAGAAACCACGTGATATATTTTTTTTTTGGTCTTTTTTCATTTTTATCGGTACCAGGGTTCGAACTCACGACTGCCTGCTTGCAAGGCAGGCGCTTATGCCGCTGAGCTAAATTCCCAGCCCCAAACCATGTGATATTTAAGCTTGTTGTGCTTGGTTTATTTCACATAATGTTACAGTTTTAAGGTACATCCATTTTCCTACCAACGATCCAAGTTTATCCTTCTTATGGCACAGCAGTACTCCATTCTGTGTAAATACATTTTCTTTATCCACCTGGTAATGGACATGCAAGCCACTTCCAAGATTCAGTTATTATGAATTGTGCTCCTACAGGCACTGGGTATACAAACATCATGTATCCCTGCAATGATGTCTTTCACCCTTTCAGGAAGATACCCAGTGGGAATAGCTGGGTCAAGTGGATTTCTAATTTTAGTTCTTTTGGGGACTCTCCCTGCTGATCCATAGCAACTGTACTGGTTTCCATTCCTACCAACAGTGTAGAAGGGTTCCCCCCATCTCAGCCTTGCCAGCATTTGTTACTTGGTTTCTTGGGACTGGCCATTCTCTCCAGAGTACGGTGGGGCCTTGTGTTGCTTTAACTTGCATTTCTCTGGTGACCAGCAGAGCTGAGCATTTCTTTTCTTTTTTTGTCTTTTTGAGACAGGGTCTCTATGTAGTTCAGGCTGGCCTTGAACTCACTTTGTAGCCCAGGCTGGTCTAGAACTAGAAAGGATCCTCCTGCCTCAGCCTCCGAGTGCTGGGATTACAGGTGTGAGCCACCACGTCTGGCTAGAGCTGAGCATTTCTTCATGCACACAGGGACCATGGACACTAGGCAGGGGCTTCTGAGAAGGGCTGGATCACTTCAGTTGCCCATTTATGGGCTACACCTTATTTTGGGGAGTATCTAATTTTCTGTGTTCTTTATATACTCTAGATAATTGTCCTGTGTCTGAGGAATAGTTTTTGAGTCAGAGTGAAAACTGCAGATCTTTTCTAAAATAAAAGAATGCACAATGCTGCTGAGAGTCTTGCTGTACAGAAGTGGAAGAGGAAGGCAGGCTTGAGAACAGCTGTGAGCCGGAGGCACTGGTGCAGGAGCCCAGGGTCTCGACCCCAGCCCACGGCACCGGCAAGGCTTAGTTTCCCCGTGCAGTGACTCAGCATGCACAGGGAGAGCGCTTGCCCGTCCACTGCTCAGCAGGACAGCATAGTTGCTCAAAAGCAACAACATGGCAGGAGACCACTGAGCATCCCGGCTTCCTCTCCTGAAGTCAGCTTCCCACTTGGAAGGCTCAAGTGCCAGGCTACCTGTCCACACCACATGCCAGGTGATCCCGGAGGATAGCAGGATGGGACTATGGAGTCTGCTCTGGGACATGCAGGTTTGGGAGCAGATGAGATACACCCTACTCTGGCTGTCTGCCTGAGAAAATGAACTCCACCAAACCCAGCAGCTTAAATCCAAGAGATGCTCATGAAGCTTTCACAGATCTGAGGCTGTGGGCAGCTCCTGGCTTCCAGGCACCTGGCTGCAACAGCTGGGAGTGGGGCTGGGACCAGGGGGTCCAGGCAGGCACAGACATGGCTGTGGGGGTTCCGGCTGAGCAGTTCACAGGATAGCAGGTAGCTTCCAGGGTACAATCTATGTGTTTTAGCTTTGGTGGTGCCTCTGTTTGCATCCTATTTCCCTCCATTCAGAGCACCTCACAGGGCCAAGGCCGACACAGGATGACACAGCAATGACTATGAGGTGCTAGTATGCAAGGGCCACCAACCCAGTGTCTGTCACAGGAAACAAGACCAGGAAACACAGGCAGGCCAGGGAGTGGCTGGGGACTTGGGAGGGCAGAGGCTGGGACAGGAATGCAGCCACCACCCCAGATGTGGCCCGACTGGAGTCAGGGATGGGGCAGGGGGATCGAGCTGGAGAGGGACCAAGTGCAGGGCAAGGCCAGGAGAGAAGACAAATCACAGACACTAGGCAGGCAGCGAGCCAGAGAAGCTCAGCAAAGATAGAAAAATGGCTGATTTCTCCCAAAGGGAAAAGGTGAGGAGAAAACACTCAAGTCCACGGGCCATTAGTGTTGAAACTACATTTCTGGTCCCTTTCTTGTTTCAGAGAGGTCAAGGGCTCCTGGTGTCCTTCTCAGCAGCCTGGCCCCAGACCTGCACTGGGATGCTCTGACTTGAAGATAGGCATTTAGCACACCTGGGGTTCTGGTTTCTGACTTGAGATGTGTGGGGTGTTAGTGCAAAGGTGAACACCAGTAATGTGACCTGCAGGCTTAGGTAGCCAGGAGGACAAGTCTCACGAGGTAGAGAAAGCCTCACATGACCCTCTGAGCTGACCCCTGGTCCCTGCCCCAATTCCCACCCTATGCGCTCAGGCTGGCCTGCCTGTGGTTCTGGATGAAGCCCTTTGCCAGGAGCTGGAGCTCAGTCTGGCTGCCCCCCCCCCCTCCTGCCTGGGATCTGCAGATGTGCCTGATAACCACGGCTCACGGAGCATTTCCACCACCAATTTTTTTTTTCATTTTTTTAAAAATTAAAAAAAAATTTTTTATTGGTACCGGGGATCAAACCCTGCTTGCAAGGCAGGTGCTTATGCTGCTGAGCTAAATCCCCAGCCCCTCCACCACCATTTTATTGCTGCAGCCCAGCCTAGTCCTACTGGCCATGGGACAATGCCTGGCTACCTCTGCATTTGCGTTCTGTCACTGCCATCAGTCTGTGGCTTGTGTGTTACTGCATTGACCCAAGACCCGAGGGTGATTCTAACACGCAGAGGGAGTGGAATCACCCTAGGCTGGAACTGTCCCTGCAGGAGCCCTGAGGGGTGCTCACCTTCTCCCAAGCTCATCTGCACCTCTCAAGCCTGTCTTCCTTATCTCCCAGAGGCTGGGGCCTGGGGCGCAGAAGCTGCAGCTCCAGGCAGGCACATAGGTCGCCGGCCTCAGGTCTCACCAATGGGCTTTCTCAGGGGAGGACATTTGTTCTGGGACTCCCACTGCTTGAGGACAGTGTTTGGGGCGGGGTCATGGCTGCCTTTGTCCTGGAGGCAAAGGCTGGGAGAGTCCTGGGTCCCCCTGTCACCACTCCCTTCATTACTCATCAAGTGGCCCTACTCTCTGGAGAACCACGAAGAACACTGAATTGCATTGAACTGCAGCTGCCACTGGCTGGGTAGCATCAGCAGGAGAAAATGAATGTTGTGAGGTCGCTTTTGAGAACCTGAACATATACATGGATTATATTTGAATTTTTCATTTGAAGGATGCCACAAGCTTTTTAAAAAAAGCGGATAAAAACCAGATTCGTTGGCAAGCCAGAGACTCTCCCTTACTGCCTCAGGGATAGATCATTCCAGGAAATTCCTTATTTCCTCATGGAGAAACTTTTGATTTGTACTAGAAGTCTGTGTAGGGTTCTTTTTTGTTTTTAGGTTTCTTTTTTTTTTTTTTTGTCTTTTTCCTTTTTATCAGTACCAGGAATTGAACTCACAACTGCCTGCTTGTAAGGCGGGTGCTTATGCCGCTGGGCTAAATCCCTTAGATTTCTTGACATGCAGTTGAGGCTAGTCTTCTCTTACGATATAGCCCAGGCTGGCCTCCAACTCACAGCAACGCTCCTGCCTCAGCTTCCCAAGTGCTGGGGTGACGGGCTACCACACCTGGCTTTTCTCAACATTGGCTGCTGTTTTACTTACATCAGAATCTGTTCCCTGAGCACCTCATGTCACCGTGAATTCTCAGCAGAGACAATTTCTCTCAGCTGGGCACAGCAGCCCATGCCTTTAATTCAAGCTTTCTGGTAAACTGAGGCAGGAGGAGCGCATGTTCAAGGCCAGTGTGGGTAACCTAGTGACTCAGTGACACTGTTTAAAAGGACCCATTTTTAAAGGCTGTGGTGTTCCTCAGGGCCAGGGTCCTGGATTCAAGCCCCAGTAAGGCCGCCCCCCAAAAAGGCCGAGGAAAGCGGAGAAAAGGAAAGAAAGGAGTATTTTGTCACTTATTTCTTCTAGAAAAATCTGGTAACAATAAAAGCGAACGCGATTCTACAAGCCGTGTATTTGCTGCTCACCGGGCCGCAGAGGAGATCCGGACCCGGGGCCGGCCTCCCGGTGGCCTCTCCGGTGAGGGATCACACCGGCCGCCCCCCAGCGGAGCCCCGGCAGCCCGCGCTGACACCGGGCCGAGACACGCGGAGGGCGCTCCGCCGGGAGCCCGGGCCGGGCGACGCCCCTGGGACAGGACAGCAGGCTGCCCACCCAGAAGCCGGCCATCCTGGAAGGTCTGCGGAGGCCTGCCTGCCTTGTGTATCCGTCCCTGGCGGCTTCTGGCTCTGTAAAGCGGGGCCAGGCTCCGCATGGCGCCGGCCCAACATGGCGCCGGCCCAACATGGTGCCCAACGGCGCCTCCCTTCAACGTGAGTTCCGCGTTCTTTTCCAAACCCGACACTTGTACTCTCCTGTATGATGTTTTTAATTGTTTTTTGAATATACCCAGACGGGGGAGAGCTGGGTTGGTTTTTTGAGGCGTCTCCACTAGGTTTCCCCAGCGGTTGCACCAGTCTGCGTTTTCCCCTTACAGCCCCTACAGCATTATTATTGCTTGATTTTTTTTTTTTTTTTGTTTTGTTTTTTGTTTTTTGTTTTGGTACCGGGAATCGAACTCAGAACTGCACGCTTGCAAGGCAGCGCTTATGCTGCTGAGCTAAATCCCCAGCCTATTGCTTGATTTTTTTTGATGGTAGCCATTCTTTCTGGGGTGAGACAATGTACTTTTGCATACAAAAATAAACTGTTTAGTGATGGAAATTTCCATTCTATATTTGTTTTGCTCCCTCTCTGGAATGCTCCTGAATGTCCTCTAGGATAGCGCTGTGCTCATGAAGCTGGGGCCCCTGCTCAGCCTTTCCTACTTGCTTGGCCTCTCCAGGACGGCCTCTGGCATGAATGTCTCTGCATCCCCAGCCCCGATGGGCAGTCCTTTGGGGGCTGAGTTGGTTGATGTGGAAGTGGGAGAAGGTGGCAGCGAGTGTGGCAGGGGGAGGAAGTGATGAGGGCCAGCTCAGACTATGGAAACACCCAGAAGGAGTGGTCCTGAGAGGAGTGGCCGCGGCCAACGGCTGCCTGGACACTGGCTCTTGCCTGTTTTCTTCCTCCTTTGCTTACTGGGATCCCCTTTTTTCCTTTTGAGACAGGGTGTCACTATGTAGCCCAGGATAGCCTTGAACTCACAGTAGTCCTCCTGCCTCAGCCTCCCAAGTGCTGGCATTGCAGATATGTGCCATCATGACCAACAGTTCCACTATTTTGTACAGTTTTTTTTTCCTTTCCAGTCCTGGAGTTAGAAAGCAGAGCCTTCACACTGAGATATATCCCTAACCCTTTATTTACTTTTTAATTTTGAGACAAGCCAAGTCACCAAGTTGTCTGGGATGGGCTCAAACTTTCAGTCTTCCTGCTTCAGCTTCCTAGAGTGTTGGAATCACAGGTGTGTGCCATCATCTAGCTTTTTTTCTGAATTTTCTTTCTGTTTCATTCTAGGTCCAGATTTCAGAGCTGATACCACCCTGACACTAGTGGATTATTATTCTCTATTTCATATGTTGAGGTATGCAACTATTATTATTATTATTAATTGTGATAGCTCGGACCCCGGAATAAAACTCAAGGAAGCAAGAAAATTAAAATTTGGGGACCAAAGGCTTTATTTTAGGCTAGGCTTGGCGACTCAATCCCCGGGAGCCAATTTGGAGACTGCGCACCTTACAGCTAGAAAGGTTGGGTTTTAAAGCCAAAAACCACAGGAATGTTGCGAACTTTGACCCAGTTAGATAGCATTTGGGCCTTACAGAACTTTCTGTAATTTCCTTGAAGGTAAGCATTTCTTAAAGAACAGCACATTTTATTACAGATAGCTGGATGAGGGGTAGGGGAGGGGGTTACAGGAAACTGATACCTAAGGCTTTTACAGCCTTTCAGGAAACTGAAACTTAACCAAGATAGATAGGAAGAGAAAGGGGGTGCTGAGCGGTGCATACAAAACAGAAATGAGGCGCAATGGTTAGAACTAGGCTATAACATTAATTTTTGGCTGCGTTGTCCAGGCTGACCTTGAGCTCCTGGTTCTAGCATTTCTGCCACATAGCGCTCCTAAGTATCTGGGACTACTATTAAGTTTGGATTGTCTACTTCTTTCACTTCTGTCCATTTTTGCTTCTCATATTTTAGGGCTGTGTTGTTAGGTGCACACATATTTATAATGGTTATTTTTTACTGTTCTTTCTTTTTTCCTTTCCCTTCTTCTTCCCCTCTACCTCCTCTGCTTCCTCCTCCTCTTCCTTCCTGTGGTTCAGGGGGTTGAACCCAGGGCCTATCTAACTGAGACAGGATCTCACTAAGTTGCTGAGTTGTGCAGGGTAGGTTTGAACTTTTGATTTTCCTGCCCAATCTGATTCCCCTTTTGATTCTCCTGCCCCTGGAATTACAGGTTAGTTATATCTTCTTGATTGATTAATACCGTCACAAGTATGAAATATCTTATTTTTCTTAATTACAATGACATATCACTGAGCTACACTCCCAGTCCATTTTCTCTTCTTTTATGGTCTACCTGTTTGTGTTTTGAATGCACAATGTTTTTCTTGTATACAGAATATAGTAGTGATCTAAAATACATTTGTTTTCTCAATTTCTTTATTTTGAAGGTTTAATCCATTTCTATTTAATGTAATTACTGAGAAGAGAATTTATTTCTTACATGATGTGATTCATTTTTCATGTGTTATGTCTATTGTGATCCTTAGTTTTTGATTGCTGTGTTAAAAGATATTTCATAGTGTATCATTTTAATTACCTTTTTATTTCTTTTACTTTTAGTTATTTTATTACTGGTTGCCTTTGATATTATACTTAATGTCCTAATTTATTACAATTATTATCTAGTTCCATATAATATGAACTTTGTTTCAACAGAATATAACAAATTTTTCTCCTATATAATTGTTTCCTTCCTTTATGCTGTTTTTATATATTAGGCATTTACATATTGATACCCATCAATACAGATTAAAAATACATTTATATTACCTTTGCTATATACCTGTGTAATTATTGTTATCAGTACTTTTTGCATCTTTATGTATGAGTAACTGCCAATGTCCCTTGGTTTTTACTGAGAAAATCCTTTTATTATTTTTTATAGGATGAATGTGTGTTATGGTTTGTATCTAGATGTCTCCCCTAAAGCCTTATTTCCTTTAGCTCACCTCCCAGGTGAGGCTTTTTCCGGGTGGCTGGACCTAGCGTGTGTGATAGTGAGACCCACCGAGTGTGCTAACTAAACGTGTGTAGCACAGCTCTGAGTGTGGCTAAGGGAAGCCCCTTAGGAGTGGGCGGCACAGCCGGCAGGCCGAGAGCCTGGAGGGAGATGAAGGCAGCCGGGAGGCGGGCTGTGCTGGCTGCTTCCTGCCTGGCATGCGCGGACTGTGTCTCCTGTGCCGTCCCTGTGTCACGCTGCCTTGCCTTGGCCTCACATGACTACAAACTGAAACCTTCCCCCCTTTAACTTTGGGTGTTAGTCATTTTGTCTCAGTGAGAAAAGTAGTGAAGACAATGTCCTAGCAATGAATTCTCTATTTTTTTTTCATTCTGGGAGTTCCTTAATTTTCCTCTTTATGTCTGAAGGATGTGATTACTGTGGAGAAGATTCTTGATTGATAATCTTTTATTTTTATTTCTTCCAATATGTCTTCTTGCTACCTTGTGTTCTCCTTGGTGCTGGTGGGAAATGAGCTGTTAATATTATCAAGAAGCCATTTTGCCTCACTTGCTGATGTCAAGACTCTTTATCTTCATCCTTTAAGAGACTAATTATGATTTACCGAGGTACAAATCTCATTAACCTTATTTTATGTGAAGTTTATTGATTTACTTGGATATGTAAGCTGGTGGTTGGCATCACGTTTGGGAAGTTTCCACCTATTATTTCATCAAATATTTTGGAATTCTGTCTTCTCTTCCTTTGGGTCTCTTCTTGTGTATATAATGAAACTGTCAGTATTTTTCCACAGGTGTCTAAAATGCTGTTATATCTTCTCTGTTCTTCAGACGGGATATTCTCAGTTGACTAATTTTGAAGTCTGCTAATGTTTTTCTTATTGCTTCTCAAAACTTCTAGTGAAATTTTTATTTCTGTGTTAAAAAAATTTTTTTTGAGACAAAGGTCTTTCTGTGTGATTCATGCTGGCCTTGAACTCACTGTGTGCCTAGGCTGGTCTCGAGCTCATCGCAATCCTGCTGCCTTAGCCTTCCAAGTGCTGGGATTACAGGCATGTACCACCACAGCTAGTATAACATTTTTATTTCTGTTGTTAAAATTTTAAGTTTCAGAATATCTATAGTTTGGTTCCTTTTTATAATGTCTGTCCACTTAATGATATTTTGTATTTGGTGAGACACACTGTTCTTCTGGTGGTCTTTGAATACAGTTAAAAAAGTGAACTGGATGCAGTGGTGTTCCCTCATTATTTGGGAGGGTAAAGGAGGCAGTCGTCATGAGTTTGAGGCCAGCCAGAGCTACATAGTGAGACCCTGTCTCAAAAAACCAAACTGAACTGAACCGAACCGAACCAGACAAAGCAAATATAGTCTTTCCTGGTAAATGCAGCATCTGGGCTTCCATGGGAATATCTACCAGTCCCAAAGCACCAGGGAGACAAGTGTTGAACTTCAAACCAAAGCATTTAAAATAATTGTGGCTAATATGTTCAAGAAATTAAATGATGGCTGGCATGGTGGGGTACACCTATAATCTCAACATTTGGGAGGCTGAGACAGGAGGATTACTGTGAGTTTAAGGCTAGCCTGGGCTATATAGTGAGTTCAAAGCCAGCTTGATCTACCTAGCTAGACTCTTTACCCTCTCCCAAAATCAAGTGGAGCATTTAAATAGGAATTGAAATTTTCATTTTAGTCATTGGAATTTTTATTCCATTTGATGAAAAGAATCAAGTGCAAAGTCGAGTAACTGAAGGTTAATTAAAAATTTAACAGATGAATCTGACAACAGAGTAGATATAATGAAATGAGCAAATTACAATTGGGAAGACAGAAAGAATTTTCCAGTGAGAGGACAAAGGGACAAAATAATGGAAGATACTTGGAGTGGTGGTGTGCAGCTGTAATCCCAGCACTCTGGGAGGCTGAGGCAGGAGGACTGCAGGTTCAGATCTAACCTGAGCATCTCAATGCTAGTAAGACTTTGTCTCAAAACCAAAAAATTAAAAGGGGCTGAAGATATAGTGTGGTGCAAAGGTCCTGGGTTTAATCTCTGGTATGCACATTAAAATAAATGATAAAAGAACCAAAGACAGAAAATTATCTAACATATGTGTAATTCTAGTCCTACAAAAGAGAAGAGAAAATGTAAAAAAAAGAAAAGAAAAAAATCTTGTGTCTAGAATCTTGTTTGTACTATTACCATCAAATTCTTTGTTTGCAGCTCTCATGGTGCGTAGCTCATTGCTATAACCCTTTCTAATACTTGCATTTCAATATTTTAATTTTAGGGAGGTTTTTGTTTTGAACCTATCTTAATTATTTATAGTGGGTTAAAATAATTGCATAGTGGAAATGCGTGGCTACACAGTGAGAAGTCATAAACAAATAATAAGAACTGCAAATTAAACAACGAAACTATCAAATCATAGGCATCTCAGTAAATCCTGCTATAGTTTTTACTCTAGTGCACAGTTTCATTGTTGCTGTCATTGATGGTGTGGGTGCTAAGAGTCACACAAAAATTATTGCTTTTAAAATTAATGGCACAATTATTGAACGAAGTACAGTATCTCATTCTATAAATAAATAACTAATCAGAACTTGAAGGAACTGTTTTCGAATAAGCATTCTGCGGAAGTGGGGAGAATGCGAAGGGCCTCCTCACTGCCTGCCGTCATCTCTACATATTCTTCCACGTTAGTAAATACAGCACCGAGTACATAGTGACATAATGATAGCTGCTAAGTAAAGAAACATGTGCAGTTATTAAATTTTGCATGAGCCACTTGATTTGTTGTCTTCCCAGAGCCAAAAGAGAAGTGTTTCAAGCCTCTTTCCTTTTTCTGTTCTGACCCTGAGGTGAATTGATTTTCCTGGCAAGCAAATTTCCCCCAAAAAGCTCTAAATGAAGGCAAGAGGAACAGAGAGAAGGCAAATACACAGATACATACATATATAGCAAATAGCCTGGGTAACACAGGAAACTAACAGGCCAATTTCCCAAAATGGGCAGTATACCCACAAAACACTGATTCACATGTACTTCCCTTCGTTCCTTTTTTCTTTCTTTTTGAGACAAGGTCTTGCTAAATTTCCTAGCCTGGGTTCCAACTTTAGATTTCCTGCTTTAGCCCCTGTACCCAGGTTACTTGTGCTTTTAATGAATATTACAATTACGTATAAATCTGTGCTAGATCTGTTTGGGCTCACTGGGCACAGATGTCAAAGAAACATGGGAGATATTAGTTTCAACTTCCATCCCAAGCATAAATCACATGGGATGCTCCATACTCATGGGGAATGGGAACTCAACTTGAAAGAAAGGCTTTTAATTTTCTCGGTCTCAATTTAAACAGTGGTCACTTGAGAGTTTGCTTTATAATTACTTACTAAACTTTACACATGTAATGAAAAGAAGGAAAAAACTACTCACTTTTGGATGGATTTATTATTGCAAAGTTAGGGATAACACATGCCACTTTGAAACTTCCAAATAATGGTCTATGTTTTATTTTTTGTGCCAAAATTACATGGTTGCACTCTTTCTGGGAGGAACAGATACTTTGATCTTTTAAAAATTTTTTTGTAAGCTCCAAATACCTAGTTTTAAAAATTAATGTTCTGAGTCGGGTGTGGTGGTACATGCCTGTAACCCCAGCACTTGGGAAGTTGAGGCAGAAGGGTCACCTTCACTCTGTCTCAAAAAACCGAAAAATGAAACAAAGAACTGGGAGGTAAAGTAGGAAGTTGTGGAACTGGAGGAAACATTGTTAATATGCTGATTTGCATCATGGGGATAATACTATTACTGCTTTTAAAGTTAGTTGAACAAGAAATGTGAGATGCTATTTATTAATGAAGTACAGTACTAGGGATTGAGCCCACGGCCTGCACACTGACCTGCATTCCCAGCTCTATTTTATTTTGAGACAAGGTCTTGCTAAATCACTAAGTTGCCCAGGCTGGGCTTGAATTTGTGATCTTCCTGCCTGAGCCTCCTGGATATATTAAAGATATATTTTTAAATTAAAATTAATCTATTTGCTGTAGTGGGCATGCTGTACCACTGAGCCATACTTGGAACTTTTTTTGGTACCAGGGATCGCACTCATGACTTAGTGCTTTCCAGGCAGATGCTTATGCTGCTGAGCTAAATCCCCGACCCCTTTACCTGCAACTTTTATTTATTCATTTATTTTTAAATTTTGGTGCAAGGTCTTGTTAAATTGCCCAAGCTAGCCTCTAGAGGTAATAGCTATGGCAGTTTCTTAATCTGTAAATAATGATAATATTTCACAATACACATATGGATATAAATTGTCTTATAAATAGCACTAGGAAGGGACTAGAGGCTTATTATCACAGGACTCCTTTTTTATGTATTTGTATTCTTTTGATAAAGTTATAAAGCACTAAATAAAAATATACTAATGATTTCAAAATCTAACCAAGTTCTTGGGCTGGTCTGGAGTGGAGGTAAAGGAAGAGAATCCACTTCATTCCCTTCCGTGGATTGACCATCTCCTTTTGTAGTTGGGCAAAGTCACGAAGCAGATGACCATGACCTTCAGCAGTTCTGAATGTTCTACCCCGAGGCAGAGAGAAAATCTAATTTCCAGACTTGTCACATTATAATATTCAGATGTCCAGTTTTACTTTTAAAATTAAACGTCTATTCTGGAATATAAAGAGCAGTTTCAGGTTTATAGGAAAATTGCACATGCATTACAGAGTTCTTCCATCCCTCACACAGTCTCTCCTCTAATTAACATGCTGCATGCGTGGGGCACACTTGTGATGGTCAGTGAGCAAATATTGATGTGTAATTCTTGACTGAAGTACGTAGTTTACATTACGGCTTCCTGACTGTGTTGTTCAGTCTTGCACATTTTGACAAATGTACATAGTGTGACAAAAAATACAGTGGGTGTTTAAATTAAAAAATGCTTATGGTGAAAGACACATTGCCATTAACCCTCAAACACCCCCCTGTTGCTTTGAGCACACATATCCCATTGCTCCCGCCAATTCCTGAGCAGCTCTAGTGTCCTCTTTGGTGTCTTTGGTTGTGCTGTGGTGGTTGCTGCACTGATGTCCTGAACTGGTGCAAAATGTTGACCTTTCATGCTCATTTTCAAATTTGGAGGGTCAGAAGTCTCATGGTGCCAGATCTAGTGAATAAAGTTAACCAAGATGCACTATAATGTTTTTATTTGGCAGAAATTGCAAAAGATGTTTGATCAATGATAGATGCTTAAAAATACAATGAATATTTTTATTTATTTATTTATGTCTTTTTCAGACAAGGTCTCACTATGCAGTTCAGGCTGGCTTTGAGCTCACTTTGTAGCCCAGGCTGGTCTTGAACTCACAACAATCCTCCTGCCTCAGCCTCCTGAGTGCTGGGATTAGAGTGAGTGAGCCACCATGCCTGGCCTTACAAATAATATTTAAATTAAAAAATTATTACAGTTAAAAACATTGTCATTAATTTCCTTCAAAATACTCAAAATTCTCCCCCTGCTTCCAACAAATATCCCATTGTACTTGACATGTGTCTTTTATTATAATAAAAAATTAAAATATTTAAACATTCATATATCTTTTGTCACTACTTCATATGAACGGGCACCAGCGATTCTACTCTTATACCGAATACGTTCACTGCCTGAAAAAATCCCCAGTGCTTCACTTGTCTATCCTTCTTCTTTTATTTATTTATTTTTGAGACAGATTCTCACTATGTAGTCTAGGCTGCCCTTAAACTCACTATGTAGCTCAGACTGGCCTCAAATTTGCAGCAATTGATTCCAGCTGCGCTTGGAGAACTGTGGAGTTTCCAGCAAGTAGGCGGGCGCACACTATCCCCGGAGCCCAGCCTATTTGGGACTCATGCACCTCACCATCGGTGTGCAGAGGAAGGGCTGGGGTGGATCTGGGGTGCCTGCATCTGCCTCCCCGTGTGTCTGGAGGACTGTGGATATCTCAGCAAGCAGGGGAGCATCGCAGGTTCCAGAGGCCCTGTGGCCTGCGGTAAGTGCTCAGTGCACTTTGCCCAAAGCCCAGACTGGTCGGGACCTTCCAGGCTTCCGGATGCAGTGAAGTGGATAAGTGGGTCTGAGGCATCTACATCTGCCTCCCCATTCTGGCTGCGCTTGGAGAACTGAGGAGCTTCCAACAAGCAGGTGGGCGCACAGTGTCCCTGAAGCCCAGCTTATCTGGAACTACAGAGTTCTAAACAGGCAGAAGAGGGCCATTGGTTCTACAGGCCCAGTGGCTTGGGGTAACTGGGTGCCAGAGTCTCAGGAGCTGCGAACATAGAAGGGGATTTCCAACAGACCCCGAGGAAGCTTTCAAATAACACTTGAAACACAGAAATATAGGAAAATGACAAAACGAAAGACCAAAGTACAACCTCAAACCTCCAGCCCATCTCAAGAAACCCTAGGAATGATGTCTATAAAAGAAAATATATGCCATTGACCTCAAATATCGGACATAATAGCTACTGAAATTAACAAGCAACTTCAGGAAGCTTTAAAGCAACTCAAACTTGAAATAATCTCCCAGGTAAAAGAAGAAATGATAAAAGAAATGCAAGAGATTATGAATATATATAAAGAAAACACAGTTAAAAAATTGGAGGAACTAAACAAAAAGATAGAATCCCTAGATGAGCAATATAAGAAACAAACAGAATACATAATGCAGATGCACAGAGATATACAGGAAATAAAAAACTCCATTGAAAGTTGTAAAAACCACCTCAATGAAAGTGAAGATAGAATTTCAGACCTTGAAGACAGGATTGCAGCTAGTGAACAGGAAAGGAAAGATCTTTTAAAAATAACAAGGAATCAGGAAACAACAATTCAACAACTGCAAAACGATGCAAAGAAAAATAACATAAGCATGATAGGGATTAATGAAAAAGAAGGAGACAACATAAAGGATGTCAAGAGGATATTTAGAGAAGTAATAGCTGAAAATTTCCCAAGCATGAGATCAGAAACCGACATCAGGATCAGTGAAGCATGTAGAACTCCAAGTAGTCATAACCAAAATAAAACTACACCCAGACATATAATAATCACCATCCCAGAAATCCAACACAAGAATAGATTATTAAAAGCTGTCAGAGAGAAAAGACAGATCACTTATAAAGGAAAACCTATCAGAATCACAGCAGACTTCTCAGCACAAACAATAAAGTCAAGAAGAGCATGGAGTGAAGTATTCCAGATCCTAAAGCAAAATGATTTCCAACCTAGACTGATGTATCCTGCAAAACTATCATTCAAAATTGATGGTGAAATACGATACTTCCATGACAAAGAACAGCTGAAGAACTTCATGAACACCAAACCAACCCTGCAAAAAATATTGAAAGACAGTTTATATACACAAAGGAAAAAACCACTAATCAAGTAGATAATTAAACAGAACAGAAAGATAAAGATGCAACAGCAGAGAGATAACATGTCAACAATAAACCAGCATTTAACAGTAATAACTATTAATGTAAATGGTCTCAATGCACCAATCAAAAGAAACAGACTAGCAGAATGGATCAAGAAACAAAATCCAACCATATGCTGTTTACAGGAAACCCATCTAACCCAGAAGGATACTCACAGACTGAAAGTCAAAGGATGGAAAACAATACTTCATGCAGCAGGAATCCAAAAAAAAACAGGAGTAGCCATTCTGTTTGCAGACAACGTGAACTTTAAACCAACAATGACCATAAAGGACAAAGAAGGTCACTACATACTCGTTAGGGGAAAACTCCAAGAGGAAGAGATAACTATCTTAAATATATATGCACCAAACTCCAGAGCACCCAGTTATATAAAACAACAATTAACAGAAATGAAAACTCAAATTATCGGGGCTAGGGATTTAGCTCAGTGGCATAAGCACCTGCCTTGCAAGCAGGCGGTCGTGAGTTCGATCCCTGGTACCGATAAAAAGGAAAAAGAAAAAAAAAAAAAGAAAACTCAAATTATCAGTAACACAATTGTAACAGGAGACCTTAATATGCCATTGACATCAAGGGACAGATCAACCAGACAGAAAATGAGCAAAGAACAGAACTGAATCATACCTGCGAACAAATGGATTTAATAGACATATACAGAATGTTCCACCCAACAACATCAGAATATACATTCTTCTCAGCAGTACATGGATCATTCTCTAAAATAGACCATATATTAGCTCACAGAACATATTTAAACAAGTACAAAAGACTTGAAATCATCCCTTGCATGTTATCAGATCATAGCGCTCTGAAATTAGAAATTAATGATAAAAGATACTGCAAAAATCCCACAACCACATGGAAACTGAATAACACACTCTTGAGTAATCAGTGGGTCACAGAAGAAATTAAAGAAGAAATTAAACAATACCTAAAAGAAAATGAAAATGCAGATACAACTTACCGGAATTTGTGGGATGCAATGAAAACCATCCACAGAGGAAAATTTATTGCACTGAGTTCCCATGTCAGGAAAACAGAATGAATACAAATAATTAACTTGATGCTACACCTCAAACAGCTAGAAAAAGAAGAGCAAGTCAAGCCCAAAGCCAAAAGAAGAGAGGAAATTATAAAAATCAGAGCAGAAATCAATGCAATAGAGACTAAGAAAACAATCCAAAGAATCAATGAATCAAAGAGTTGGTTCTTTGAAAGAATAAATAAAATTGATAAGCCCCTAGCCAACCTTATTAAAAAAAGGGAAGAAAAAGCTCAAATTCATGCAATAAGAAATGAAAAAGGTGAAATCACTACAGACCCAATAGAAATACAGAAGATCATCAACACCTATTTCGAAAACCCCTACTCTCAAAGGTTTGATAACACAGGAGAAATATACAGATTCTTAGAAACATATGAAGTACCAAAGCTAGATCAAGAGGATGTAAAACTGTTGAATAACCCAATCTCTGTTAATGAAATTGAAAATGTAATTAAGTCCTTACCTACAAAGAAGAGCCCAGGCCCAGATGGATTCACTGCAGAATTCTACAAGAAATACAAAGAAGACCTAATGCCGACACTCCTCAAACTATTCAGTGAACTTGAAAGGGAAGCAATCCTTCCTAAGTCATTCCTGGAAGCAAATATTACTCTAGTACCAAAACCTGAGAAAGACCCAACTAAAAAAGAGAACTATAGACCGATCTCCCTAATGAACACAGATGCAAAAATCCTCAATAAAATATTGCCAAACAGGATGCAGCAAATCATCAAGAAGATTATACACCATGACCAAGTGGATTCATCCCAGGAATGCAAGGATGGTTCAACATACGTAAATCAATAAATGTAATCCACCAAACCAATAAAACCAAAAGTAAGAATCACATGATCATTTCTATAGATGCAGAAAAAGCCTTCGATAAGGTCCAACATTCATTCATGATAAGAACTTTACAGAAAATTGGAATAAATGGTCTTTACCTCAATATAATAAAGGCCATTTATGACAAACCAACAGCCAGCATCATACTAAATGGCCAAAAATTGAAAGCCTTTACTTTAAAATCAGGCACAAGACAAGGATGTCCTTTATCATCACTCCTATTTAATATAGTACTGGAAGTACTAGCCAGAGCAATTAGGCAAGAGAGAGAAATAAAAGGGATAAAGATAGGAAAAGAAGAAGTTAAATTATCATTGTTTGCAGATGACATGATACTCTACATAGAAGACCCCCTAAACTCCATTGAAAAATTCTTAGATATAATAAATAAATTCAGTAATGTAGCTGGATATAAAATCAATACTCAGAAATCAATAGCATTCTTATACACTAACAACAAAATCACAGAGAGGGAAATAAGAGAAACCACACTCTTCACATTAGCAAGCAAAAAAATGAAATATTTAGGAATTACTCTTACGAAAGAAGTGAAAGACCTATACAGGGAAAATTATAATACACTAAAAAAAGAAATTGGAGATGATCTCAGAAAATGGAAAGACATCCCTTGCTCATGGATAGGAAGAACAAACATTGTGAAAATGGCCATTCTCCTAAAACTGTTATACAGATTCAATGCAATCCCAATAAAAATACCATCAACATACCTTATAGATCTAGAGAAATCACTCCTAAAGATAACTAGAATAGCAAAGGCAATTCTAAGCAGCAAAGGCAAGGTAGGAGGGATTGTGATGCCTACTACAAAGCAACAGTAGTAAAATCAACATGGTATTGGAATCAAAACAGAGCCGAAGATCAATGGAATAGATTAGAAGATACAACCACAACTACAAACACACTCAACCACCTTATCTTTGATAAAGGAGCCAAGCAGGTTCACTGGAAGAACGACAGTCTCTTTAATAAACGGTGCTGGAAAAACTGGCTCTCCATTTGCCGAAAACTAAAGCTAGACTAATGTCTATCACCATGTACTAAATTAAAATCTAAATGGGTCAAAGATCTGAATATTAAAACAGAAACACTAAATCTGTTGAAAGACAAATTGGGTAGAAACCTTGAAGACATAGGGGTAGATAGAGAATTCATCAACAGGACTCAAACCACACAGGAAATACTTCCCAGGATCAATAACTGGGACCACTTCTTATTAAAAAGTCTTTGCATGTCAAAAGAAAGCTCCAGCATAGTGAAAAGAAAACCCACAAACTGGGAAAAGATTTTAGTGAACTCTCTCTCAGACAAGGGACTCTTGTCTAAAACATATAAAGAATTAAAAAAACTCAGACCCCCAAAATTCAAAGATCCAATCCAAAAAAATGGGCATCTGAGATGAATATGCACTTCTCAGATGAAAAAATACAAATGGAAAATAAATACATGAAAAAATGTTCATCATCATTGGTCATTAGAGAAATGCAAATTAAAACCACACTGAGATACCATCTCACTCCTGAAAGAATGGCCAGGATCAAGAAAACCAACAACAACAAATGCTGGAGAGGCTGTGGGGAAAAAGGAACTCTCCTACACTGTTGGTGGGAGTGTAGACTGGTACAACCTTTGTGGAGGTCAGTCTGGAGATTTCTCAAACCTGGAATTGGAAGTCCCATTTATTCCAGCTATTCCACTTCTAGGCATATTCCCAGAAGAACGAAAGCATCATACTACAGTGATATATGTACACCTATGTTTATAGCCACACAATTTGTAATTGCCAGATCTTGGAAACAACCCAAATGTCCATCAACTGAGGAATGGATAAAAAAGCTGTGGTATTTCTATACAATGGAGTACTACTCAGCTATAAAGGAGGATTACATTGAGATATTTATCAATAAATGGGCGCAGCTTGAGACCATACTTGAGACCATACTCATAAGTGAAATAAATCAATCTCGCATGTGTGAATACCGAATAGTTTCCCTAATGTAAGTAATGATTCAAATATGTAAAAGTATGTGGCAATCATGATTCCCCATTATGTGGCCTTGAAGCCTTATAAAGTTTTCACTTATTAATTGGAAAGGCTTTATTCTGGGCTTCTTGATATGGAAATATTTGAAGCTATAGTATATCAAGTTATATTCAAATATTTCAAGGAAAAAGAGACACTATGGTAACTACTATTAAATCGGGTTATTTGGTGGTGAAGTACTAGGTTGCTGAAACAGTCATGCTTTGACCTGTATTGTTATGTTGTTATGTCCTCTTTTATCTCAATCTCTTTTTCACTAAAAAAATTACTTAGTTATTTTTTATGTTTTTTTTAATTAAGGGGAAAAATTTAAAAAATTAGCAGGATATATTATAGTAACTTTTTTTGATTTCCTATTAACTTGTTTTGAAATCCTGTAATACTCCCACTTCTTGTTTTGACTGATTAGACTCTGTTCCTTTCTGTATGATAGTATCAAGTTTGAGGGTATAGACAACTACTTTGAAGGCAATAAGATTCACTAAGATGCCCATTCTGGTTTGACTATTATCTCCTTTGGAAGTCCTTTAATGTTTACAATGTTTAAGTTTTATTGGTCTTGTTCTCTACTGTTTAGTTCAACTTTATAATACCTAATGAGATAGACAATTCTTTTTAAGGAAACAAGAGACATTATGGTAACCATTGTCGATAACCTTGTACTCTGTTCTTACCTCATGTATTATGTCTATCCTTGGTTTTGACTGACAGCTTTGTTTTGCCATATTTGACTTTATTCTCTTCCAAAAAAAAGTAATAAGAACTAAGGAGTAATAAAACCCAAAATGTGTAAATTTTGTTGTAAAAAAGAGAGGGACAAAAAAGTACATTAAAGGATACAACTGCAAGTGTGTTTAGGGGTGTTAAATAGCTGACCATATTAATGTTTTTGGATGGATCATTGAACACAACTGTTTGCAGTCTTTCTGTTTGAATGTTCACTTTGTATGCTTTGATACTGTGACTTGAGCAACTATCTCTAAGACGATAATGTGTAATCTATTAACTGGTGATTTCTTACTGTTTTTTTTTTTTTTTGTAATTCTGTATTACTTGTACCCTTACACCACTTTGTTTTGGTTTGTTTTTTCTCTTTTTCCTTTTAAATAAAATTGAAAAAAAATTTTCAGCGATCTTCCTGCCTCAGCCTCCTGAGTGCTGGGACTACAGGCATGTGCCTCCATGCCCAATTTCCTCCTCTTCTAAAACGCTAGCAACCATGGATTTTTAAAAAACTGTTTCCAAGTTTTGCCCATTCAACAATGTTACATAGTTGGAATTACCAGTTTGCAGTCTTTTCAGACTCATTTCCTTCAGTTAGCAATGTGTTTTTGACATTCGTTATATCCTTTAATGGCTCAGTAGCTCATTTTATTTCATTTCTGCTGCAGAGTATTCCACTGTAGGGACACACTATGGTTTATCTGTTGACTAACTGGAAGCTTTCAGTTTGGGCCATTAGGAACAAAGCTGTTACAAACATTCATGTACAGGCTTTCTTTTTCTTTTCTTTTTTTTTTTTTTTAAATATCACAAATTGAACCCAGGGCCTCATGCTTGCCAGCTAGGTGCTGGGCCTCTAAGCTACCTCCCCAGCCTTTTTTTTTTTTAAATTAATTTTTTTTAGATATTTTGAGACAGGATCTTCCTCTAAGTTAGGCTGACCTTGAACTCTCTGTGTAGTCCAAACTGGCCTTGAATTTGTAGTGATCCTCCTGCCTCAGCCTCCCAAGTGCTGGGATTACAGGTATGTGCAACCACACCTGACATATGGAGGGTTTTGCACAAATTTTCAGCTTCTTCAGGTAAATACCAAGGAGTATGATTATAGGATCATATAGGAACATTACATTTAAATTTCTCAGAATCCGCCGAACTGTTTTTCAACGTGACTGTTCCACTATATGTTCCCACCAGGAATGAATAAGAATTTTTCTTGCTGTACATCCTTGCTGATATTTGGTGGTATCAGTATTTTTGATTTTAGTCATTATAAAAGATATGCAGTGATGTGTTATTATTTTTAGTGATATATTACTATTGTTTTATTTTCTTTGATATTCTCCAGTGATGTATTAAGCTGAATACCTTTTCATATTCTTATTTTCTATCTGTATACCTAATTTGGGGAGGCACTGTTTTTCCCTATTTTCAGTGTTTTTAAAACAATTGATCCTCCTGCCCACCCTGCAGGGGATTGAACCCCAGGGTTTGCACACACTGGGCAAGTGCTGTTCCACTGAGCCACCCACATGCCTGAGTTTCAATTCTTTCCTTTTTTTTTTTTCACATTGCTAGGGATTGAGCCCAAGGCTTTGTGGTTGAGCTGTACCCCAGCCTATGACTACTTTTAAGAGCTCTTTGTATACTTTTTAATATGCTAAGGAATATATATATATATTTTTTTTCTTTGTGAATCATATATATATATATACATATATGATTTAAAATATCAAATATATATACTTTTCTTCTTCTTTTTCTGTCTTTTTGAGACAGGGCTTCAGGATGGCAATGTTGGGCAATCTAATATATATGCTTTTCATGAATATATATATATGTGAGATATCCAGTACATATATATATTTATTTTTATTTTTTTTTCTTTTTCCTTTTTGTCGGTACCAGGGATCGAACTCACGACTGCCTGCTTGCAAGGCAGGCGCTTATGCTGCTGAGCTAAATCCCCAGCCCCAGTACATATATATATATATATTAAACAGGTAAATAAACACTGAGGTATGTGTCTTAAGAATTTATCTCAACTGGGTGAGGCGGTGCACCCCTTTAATTCCAGCACTCTGGAGGCTGAGGCAGGAGATCACCTTAAATTCGAGGTCAGTCTGGGCTTCATAGAGAGTTCAAGGCCAACCTGGAGTAGATAGAGCAATCCTGTGTCAGAAGAACAAAACAAAAACTCCCCAAAAGGTTTTAGTTTACCTCGTGAGAGCTATTTTCTTTAGATAAAGAAGTGTAGGTTGACAAAGTTTGCTGCCACTCTGGGACAGTGGTGCCCCACCCTCTGCCTGTAGCTCTTTGCTGTCAGTGGGGCAGCCACATCCGCTGTGGGACAGGGGTTTCTTTCTCTGACTTCTTTTAAGGTGTCTGTTTGTTCTGAGTAATATAATTATTACGTATCTATGTAGTTTTCTTCATGTTTCTTGTATTTGAAATTTTAGTGAGCATTTTGTATCTGTAGATTTATAGATTCCATAATAATTGGAAAAATCTCACTGCAGTTTTCTTTAAATGTTTCTTCCCCCTCCTACCTTCGTCAGGGATTCTGATCATGCATGTATGGTTAGCCTTGTAAAATGTTCCACTTCCTTCCTTCCTTCCTTCCTTCCTTCCTTCCTTCCTTCCTTCCTTCCTTCCTTCTTTCCTTCCTTCTTTCCTTTATTCTGAGACAAGGTCTTGCTCTATAGTTCGGAGCTGGCCTTGAACTCACTAAGTAGCCCAGGCTGGCCACAGACTCACAGGAATTCTCCTGTCTCAGCCTCCTGAGGGTTGGGATTATAGGAATGTGTCACCACACCCAGCACTCTGTTCATTTAAAACCTTTTTTTCCCTTTTGTGTGTATAACAATTAAAAAATTGTTATAATTAAATTATAACAATTATAATGAAATTATAATTATAATGAAATTAATTTTACCCTGAATATTTTTGTTTCATACTTCATAGTTTTCATTTTTAACATTCAATTTGTGTTTTATTTTCCTGTGTGTCTGCTTAACTTTTTGAACACATGGGATAGTTATAATGATAACAACAGTTTTTAAAAAAAATCTGTTAATCATAGCATCTGCATCTGTTGTGAGCAAGATTTTTAATTTTTACTTTAAAGAGAATAAAACCAAGCAAAATAAAACAAAGCCAATCAAAACAAACCAGTGTGAGTGACAAAGGACTTCAAAATAATAAGAAATCAACAATGGTTACCAAAATGCCATTTGTTGTCTTCAAAATAGCTGCAGATACCTTCAGATATAGAAAACAAACAAAACAGAACAGAATAAAATCAATAAAAACAAAACAATGAATGCAATAAAGGACTTCAAAACAAGGTAAGAGTAAATCCAAAATGCTACCATAATATATCTTATATTTGAAATAGATGCCCATGTTATTGGATATAATCAAACCAAACCAAACCAAATAAAACCTAACCCAACAAAACAATGAAAATGATACAGGACTTCAAAACAAGATAATAGGGAATTAACAATGGCCACCACTGTCAGAAGGACACAGATGCTACATTGCATATTGTTATCTCTGAATAGATGATCAGACTATCACCTTTAGACCTGCAAAGTCAGTGAGACACTAAACACTCCAAGCGTTAAATTGTATTTTGCCTCAGTAGCTATCATCGCAGCCAGTGTTTTCTCAGATCAGTTAGCAGCTTATGGAAGCGGGTGGGGGAGTCGGCTCTTCTTGTTTCCCAGCTTGACTGCCAGAAGGGGCTGGCATCTGGCTCTCCCCCCAGCGGCCCCTGCATAGTGCCAGTTCACAGGAAGGGCATGTTCTTGGTGACTTCTTGTTCTCTTCCCCCACAGTCAGTTCACAAATGGTACTGATTCCTGAGACAAGGCTGGTATCTGGCTGTTCTCCAGAGGCCCATGCCTGGCACTAATTTGCAGGCAGGGCTTGCTTCTTGGTGACTTCTTGTCCCCCACAATCAGTCCACAAATGGTGCTGACTCACAGGAAAAGACTATTGTTTTCCTGTTCCTCCAGTAGCCCTTGTGAGTAAGTTTTGATCACTTGATTCTTCTGTGCATTTCTGTTTCTTTGCATTTTGGTAAGTTTTGATTGGTTGTCAAACATTGCGAGTTATAATGCAGGATATTCCTTAGTTTGATTCTTGGGCTTTTTTCCTCCCTGGAACACAGTTGAATTAATTAAAAACAGTTTATATAGTTTTTATTCTTGCTTTTAATATTGTCACTCAGTATCAAAGAAGTAAACTAGCCAGGTGTGGTGGTACATGCCTGTGATCCCAGCACTTAGGAGGCTGAGGCAGGAGGATTGCTGCAAGTTCAAGGCCAGCTGGTACACATAGTGAGTTCAGGACCAGCCTGTACTACATAGTGAAACGGGGCTGGGGATTTAGCTCAGCGGCATAAGCACCTGCCTTGCAAACAGGCGGTTGTGAATTCGATCCTTGGTACCGATAAAAAGATAAAAAAAAAAGAAGATACACTACATAATGAAACCCTGTTTCGAAAAACCAAAACCCAAAATCTAAACCAAACCAACCAACAAACAAAAGCAACCAAAGAAGTAAAACAGGAACTCAGTGTCTCATACTTTTTTTAAAGACAGGATCTTGCTATGTGGTTCAGCCTGGCCTTGAACTCACTGTGTAATCCAGGCTGCACTTGAACTTATGGGGATCCTCCTGCCTCAGCCTCCAGAGTGCTGGGGGTTACAGGTGTGCACAACTACTTCCAGCTACTTTATTTCCTGTCTCACAGAAATACTGTCCTTTACAGCTGAGGTCCACTGTCTTACAAACCAGTTGTATGTTTTGTGTGGTCCCCCTGCCTCTCTTCAGCCCCTTTTTTTCTGGCAGAATGAAAATCTGGTCCTCTTTACTCCAGGTCAAGAGCTAAGAACCTACTACATTATTACCTATGTAGTAGTGGTTAGCATTACTTTGATTTAGTGTGTTTTAAAATCTACCACTAGGTGGCACTGTTACACAACTGAAATGCTTTTCAGGAAAATGCAAAGCATTTCTGGATTCTTTCTTAACAGGCTCTATATATAACACTGTATGTTTGGTATTGGTTGCTGTGCACCAGCCTGTTTCTTGAGCTCTATTTTATAGCTATAGCTAAAGATTTTTTTTTACTTCAGTGTAAGATTTATAGAGATGTTTTGCCTAAAACGACACATACTATAGATAGAAATGATTTGTGACATACTCCTCTCTAGACTTTAGTAGTAGAAATAATAGTTGCTAGGGAAATTTTCCTTCTCTAAAGAGATGTAGATACATTTTCCAGATCATGGATTAACACTGTTTGTGTGTGTGGTGTGAGACTGGTACAGAAGAGAATGGTGAGATGTGTCCGTTGCTTGTGAGGGGGCTCCTGTCTTCGTGGGGAGACACAGTGTGGGCCCAGGATGGCACAAGAGGAGCGTGTGCTCCAGCTATGGGGATTCCAGAAGCTCCAGAGAGTAGTGAGCATACAGCAAGGTGGGAGGAAATTTTCCACTTGAGAAGGGGACAGGTAGCAGTCCACTCTTAATAAAGGAGGTATCACAGAGGATGCAGGGTGTGAACCTGAAGTCTTCACCACTTGGAGGCAGCTGAGGCCACAGGAACCCTTGAGCCTAGGAGTTTGAGCGAGAGAGAGATTGAGAGAGGGAGAGAGAGAGGGAGAGAGAGAGAGAGAGAGAGAGAGAGAGAGAGAACCTTTTCAAATGTACATATGTCTATGTCTCATATACACAAGTGGTGACTGGAACATATGGTGAATGTTTAAGCTAAAAATAAAAATTAAAAAAACATTGCCAAGAATTGCCAAGTGTGTTAGAAGAAAGAGGGAATATTTGGAATATTTTGATAGGAATTAATGGTAATATGTCTCTTTTTTTTTGTACTGGGGATCAAACTCACAATTGTACTCTTGTAGGCGCTTATGCTGCTGAGCTAAATCCCCAGCCCTGGTAATATGTATTTTACTGCAATTAATTTAAAAATTTAAACATTTGCTGTATGTTTTATCACACCACATTTATTGTTTATGGAAATTTTTGTCACATAAAAATATTATGGTGCATCCTTGTTACCTTATTTGCTGAATCTGGCAAAGGATGAATTCTGGCTCTTCCCCAAATAACCCTGGAAGGTCAACATTTTGAATCAATTCAGGACATTGAGGCAGCCACAAGAGTGCAACTAAAGGGGGCTGGGGGTCTAGCTCAGTGGTGTAAGCGCCTGCCTTGCAAGCAGGCAGTCGTGAGTTCGATCCCCGGTACCGATAAAAAGGAAAAAGACAAAAAAGATTGCAACTAAAGACCCAGAGGAAAGAGAACTTCAAGAACTGATTCAGAAAGTGGTAAGAGAGATTGGACAAGTGTGTCTAAATAAGGGGCAGTATTTTGAGGGTGAATAATATCTTTTACTGTAATATATTAAACAGGTCTAAAAATAAGGTCAGGGAGAGCTAGGTATGATGGTGCACACCTGTAATTCCGGCTCTCAGGAGGATTGCTGTGAGTTAAAGGCCAGCCTGGGCTGCACCGTGAGTCATGGCCAGCCTGAACTGTAGAGTGAACTAAGGAGCGGAAAGTGGGTACCACACCGGGAAGGGCCAAGTTGGCCACAGTAAGAAGCCAGAGGAGACTTAGTGATAATTTGACTAAGTCATTGATATTATTAAAATGACACTTTAGATTAGACTCTATATAAATAAGTAAAACATTGCGTCAGTGCCCATCCCTTCTGCTTCTACCTCGGCATGTATGTTACATAGTGGGGTTCTGCAGAGGTCTATGTAATTACAAAGTGTATACACATGTGGAGTTTGTAGTAATAATGAAATGGTATTGACAATTTTGATTTTTTAGGGATTATATAGCAGGTGATCTGGTTAGATCGCGGTTTTATGCCATAATGGAGCTGGTTTAAGAGCTTTAGTGCGGTAGAAAACATTTTAGACTCACAGGTCTCCTGTTCACTTTAAGAGATGTGAAGTGTAGCCAGGTGTGCAGCTGCAGGCTGGTAGTTGTAGCACTCGGGGAGATTACACGTTTGAGTCCAGCCTGGGCAAATTAGTGAGACCATCTCAAAATAAAAAGGAAAAAAGCCCTGGGGATGTAGATCGGTGGGAAGGCCTGGGAAAAAAGAAAAAGTGAACGGGGCTGGAAGCTCAGCGGTGGACAGGCGCGAGGCCCCGGTTGGAGCTCCAGTACCCTACAGAACCGCGGCCTCTCGGGGAGCTCGCACGGTGCCCTCTATGCACCCGGCACGCTGCAGGTGCCCTGTGACCCGCTCCCATGGAAACCTGCAGACGGCCGGGTCTACGGAAGTGAAGATTGGAGGTCTAATTTCTTTCTTACTACTAAAAAAGATAATCAGAGCTATTTTATGTTACTCCCGCCTGTGCACCCCCTGCGCCCGCGGGGCTGGTGAACCTTCTCCGTTCTTTTTGCGGCACTGGGCGTTGAACTTCGGGCTTCACGCCCACCAGGCAAGTGCGCCACCCGGAGGCACGACAGCAGCCCTTAGTCCTTGCTTTGGCGACCACATCGTGGGTGACCGATGGCAGCAAGGGGTGACTGTGGGTGGCGGGCAGGAGCCAAATACCCAGAACAACAGAAGGCTCTTGTCTGTTGGTACAGTTAGTGCAGAGACCAATTAGGACTGAGGTAAAGAACTGCAGTCAAGTTCTAAAGAAAAAATATATTTAATTGCAGCCTCTTCTAAATTAACAAATTAGAAAGAAAATGAGGATCTAAATGTTCTGTGATCTCAGCTAAGCTGTGGTTGGAACTGTCTCTGGTAGACAGCTGTGCAACTGATTCTAAGATCTAAGCCTTGGAGAGGACAAGGTGACTTTAGTGGACCTTCCTGATGGCTCCGTGAGAACAGTCAGGAAGCTGTGTGTCCCTCATCGTGCCTGACCGGGAAAGCGGACGGTGCCCGAGTGACAGTTGATTATCCAGGTCATCAGCTCTCCAGGTGTGGTGGCGGGCCGCTAGAATTCCTCACAGTCCTTTAAGAGATTCCACAAAGTCAGTGCTGTTTCAGTAACGACACTAGGCTATTTCACTTTGCGTCTCATTTCTCGTGCGTGTACCAAGAATCTTCCGGAAAGCCCATGATGTATAATACTGCAACACACTAAGAGCAGAAGCAGATGGAGAATCCAGATGTCTTCTGTTAAACCAGACATTAAAAAGCTTTTCAGTAATGTAAGCTCTTCTCATCCTACTCATGCTTGGTGCTCATTAGCTCAGGATTGGATTAAGCTGTGTCTCCTAAAAGGCGTTTAGTTCCTGAATTAGGAAAAGCTGGCCCTGCCATCAAGCGTGACCAGCTCCTGGAAGGCATGTGGTTAAGGAAAGGAAGGGGAAATGGGCTTGAGGGGGCTACAGGACGTAGGCTGTTTTGTACAGCTAGTGTAACAGGAAGCAGGTGGTAGGAGGTATGTGTAGAGGTAAGGAGGAGATACTGACAGAGCTGGGCTTGGGCAGCAAGGATGGAGTATCTAGACTATTGATGTGCATCATTGACTTGTGACTACACACTGACAGTCTGGGTAAAATGCAGCTGCAGTTAGAAAATTCCCATCTGTTAAGCTGGCCTCTGTGTTGATGCCTTTATGTAGCTGTGAGTGACTGTATGTGAAGTGTTTTGTCACTACTGAGGCTTTTTATCTCACAACTGATCTTTACTGGGAGCTGTCATGTGCTCTGTGCCTGGCCTCTAGGATCTTTCAGTCTGACTGGGGAGTCAGAGCAGCTGAGACCTTTACACCTAAGATGCAGAACGCTCCTGGGATATTCTGGAATCCCACCTGAGGCTTGGAGGGTGAAGAGAAATTCCTAGAAAAGCTGGCATCTCACCTGAGTCCTGAAGATGCAGAATCAGAGAGTGGGGTAAAACAGGAGAGAATGTGGGGGAGATGCAAGAGGATAGTCTACACGAGGGTGGTAGAATTGGCTACACAGCCTCAAGGAGACAGGTGAGATGAGGTGGGATGGGTGGGAAGGAGGGAGCTGTCTTCAGAAAGAGCCCATTAGCTGTTGTTAGTGTTGGTCTTAAATATGCAGTATGTTGCTTTCAAATGTGCAACATATTGGTCCCATGTCTGCAATGTGAGAAAGAGCCGAGAGCCAAACTAAAATGGTTCATGAGCTACAAGGGAAAACTGGAACATTTGAGCTGTGTTGTCTACCCCAGTGTTGCAGAAGTTGCTGAGCTGGCTTTCATCTCTTTTCTTAGGTCCTCAGTCTCTCACGCAAAATCTGAGTTTCTTGGTGCAAAACGTGAGCAACAACTGCATCACCTTTTGCCTCCATTTTCCTCTTAGCTTTCTTGTGGGGATTTATAAATTACTGTTTATGAATCCCACTGACTACATAAAAGATAGTATACAAATTCAGAGCAAGCTTGTCCCTTAATTTGTATCATGTGAAATATTAATATATCTGTCTTTGAAGTAATGATTTTAAATAATTTATACCCGGACTTATTGCAGGTAATTTCTCCCTTTTACAAGTGCATGTTGACCTCATTAATCTGTTGACTGGAAAACTTGATTTCTTCTTCCTCAGTTGTGAAGATGTTATCAGAAGTTCACTGAGATCTTTCAGGATTCACAGTTCTTGGGAGTGTGTCTTCCAGATGAATTCCAAAGCATGCCCTTTCATAGTGGAATATAATTGTGGCCAGTCTTTGGCTGACTACATTATGAAAGAGAAACAGGATAGGGCATGCGTTTTAGTTACTTTTCTTGTTGCTGAGACAAAATACCCAACACCCAAAGTTAATAGTGAAAAGGTTCATTTTGGCTTACAGTTTGTAGAGGTTTCAGTCTATAGTTTGCTGGCTCCAAGGCAGAGGGGGCATTGCAAAGGAGAAATGGTTCATAGCTTGGCAGACAGAAGGCAGCAGAGCAGTGCAGTAACGTAGCAGCAGCGGTAGAAGCCACCTGCCTCTCCCTTTTATCCTTTCCAGCCCACCTACACTCTGGGTGCCACACACAGCCAGGGTGGGTATTCCTATTATCCACACCCAGAACTAAGCCAAACCAATCAGTGGACTGATTTAGTAATCACACACCCTTAATCCCAGCATTGTACACCCTAGATCCAGCTACCTACTGGATAAAATGTCAGTGGTTTCTTCATGAGGTTTTGAGGGAGCATCTAGACACAAGCCACAACAGCTGGCATGGGCATAAAGGAACTGAATGGGAGGAATAATGGGAGATTCTTTACCAGAATGTGAGTTGAGTACTCTGATTGGCACTTATTCTTTAGGTGGCCTCAAACGTCACTTACCAGGATATTTTATGTTCTATCAGGGCTCTCAAAAAAGGCACTCTCTGGTCTTTGGAGATACAGGACTACTTGATGGGTGGTCTAGTTTTTTTCCCCCTGTATGCATTAGCTTTGAAAACAGTCTGACCCTTTCACTTTCTGACTCCTCATTCAGCTGTATTTTGTTCATTGCATTTAGCAGTATGTGAAATTATTTACTCATGTGATAGTTTTTTCCCCTTTCTTCACTAAAATGCAAAGTGGTGTGAGATCAGGGGCCTTGTCATTCTTGCTTGTCATTGTGTCACTGGAGTCCAGGCAGGACCCTGTGACACAACTGAATGATCAGTACCAAATCACTGGTGATGTGCAAGATGAACGTGCGTAATAGAACCTGGTGTCATGTTCTTTGTCAGTATCATCAGTGTCAAGAAGCATTTACTAAACAGCACCAAGTCCCAAGGGGCTCTAACCTGTGTGGCACAGGGCGGCCAGGCTCTGCACCAAATGAGCGGAAATCCATAAGGACCTGATGAAACATAAATTTGTCATCACTGTTGGATAAAATGTCAGTGGATTCTGTTATGTTGGAAATAATCTCATGGTGAAGATCTGTAAGTGATTCAATAAATAAACACCTTTGGGTAAAAATTCATTGGAGCTATTCTAAACTGACACAAACACTGTTGTACAATGAACAACAGAACAGCCTTTTCCTTCTTGTAGATTCAGAATCACAGCAGGAAACCTCTTTTTTTTTGTATAGAAACAAATATATATCTGAGGTAATTAAAAAATCAAATTGGGACTAAAAGGTATCTAAAACTAATTTAGAGTGGTAGTTACGTTTAATTGATTGATTTGGGTAGGATAAAAAGATAATGATTGACGTGGTACTTGAATCCACCAGTTGAATTTGTGTTGCTTCTTTTCATGTGAGAATTGCTTTTGCAAATATGTCATGATAGAAAGCTTTTCAAAAAGCTTTTACTTGCATTTTCTCTTGGAGGTTACCGATGTGGGACTCAGGGATCGGAGACTTAGAAGGCATAAATGAGAAGATGAATGCACCATAACCTTAGAGGTGTCTCCGGGACCAACTTTGTTCTTTCCCTCGGGCTGAATGAGGTGGATGTAGAATGTCTTGCAGTTGAATAATTCGACTGCTTTTAGGCAAGAATTTTTGTGATGTTATAAAAATTGAGATCTAAAAGGAAACTTAACCTTCAGTTCATTCTTTTGATGTATTTTGCCTGAAGCACGGTGCTAGGACCTGTTATCTCAAATAGGCAATATAAAAATATCTTTCTAATTCACTCCTACAGTTGAAAGATCCTCATGGATTGAAATTACTGTGATCTATCAAAATTCACTGTGTTGTGGAAATAAAATAAAATCACATGTCAGACAAGGAGTGATGACAACAGTGGACCAGCTTATTAAAAGCTCAAAATGAAAATGCTTTATTGACAGCACTTTGGACTTTTGAAAGACTGAGAACATATGTCAAAATCAGAGTGGCCATAGAGCTGGTGTTTTTCTCATTAATGTGTCTTGTTTGCCCCCTGCTTAAGGCCAGGTTTTAGGAGTTAATCAGTAGCAGAATTTGGTTATATCACATGTCTTTTATTTTTAATTGTGATATATTTACATATCATAAAATTCATACCTCTACAGTGTACAATTTAGTGGTGTTTGTTATTTTCACAAGGTTACAAAACCAACATGACTACTTAATTCTATTTTTTACTAGTGTATATTTACAATACATGATAAATACATTCATTTTGGGGACATACATACACATGTGGCTTTTTGGGGGGGGAGGGTAGGTTTACTTGAGACAGGGTCTTACCATGTACTCCAGGCTGACTTCAAACTCACTCATTTCCATAAAGTCTACCTCTTTGTTTCTTATCATCTGTGTTTTATTTTGCTATTAAAGTTATTTATGCTTTGGGTTCTCATGTAAGAGAAACTATGTAATGTTTAATCCTCTGTGCCTGATTTAATGTCACTTAGCATTATGGCCTCAAGGTACATCTGTTTTCCTACAAACAGCTCAGTTTTATGATCATGTAATTCTAGAATATCTACCTCTGCTCAAAAAGATGCTTACTGGCACCCTTACTGATGCTATGGATTTGTCTATTCTGATCATTTGCTGTAAATAGAATCATGTAACTTGAGCTTTTTTTTGGTACTAGGAATCTATGAAGTTTTAAATGTCTACTTCCACTTAATGTAATGTGTCTAAGGTTCATTTATCCTGTAGCATGTGTCAGCATCCATTCTCCTTTATGCCTGAATCATTTTCTCCTATGTAGATGTACCACGTTTATCCATTCATTTCTTAAAAAGCATTATCTTTTGTGCCTATTTTTTGGCTATTATGAATAATGTTGGCCCGGACATTTGTGCATAAGTTTTGACGTTTTCATTTCTCTTTAGTGTCTACCCAGGAGTGCAATTGCTGTGTGACATGGTAACCCTGTGTTTAACAGTTTGAAGAACAGTTGAACTGTCTGTCACAGTGGCCATGTGATCTTGCATCTCCATCAGCAATGTGTGAAGGTTCTGATCTCTTCACATTCTTGCTAATACATGTTATTTTCTGCGTTTTTATCATTCTGTTTAGGGGATGTGAGTAATTACCTAATTGTGATTCTGATCATTTTGATTTTCATTTTTCCAGTGACTAGGATATGATATTAAATACTTTCTCTTGTAATTATTTGCTGTCGGTCTATCTGGAGAAATGTCTACTTGAATCATCTCTCATTTTTTATTTCAGTTGTCTTTTTACTATTGAATTGAAATAATTCCTTAGTCATTCTGGATATCTACCCTCACTGGATATATGATTTGTGGTATCTTCTTCCATTTTGTGGGTTCTATTTCTTGATAATGTCTTCTGCTATTTCAGGCACTAGAATTTAGGGTGTTGGTTTCCAAGGCTTTTTCTGGTGAGATGGACAGTAGAGGATGGTATTGTCATAGGCTTTATGTTTCTTTTTAAATTTTTTTTATTTTATTAGTAATATTTATATATATATATATATGTTTAATGATAACATTCATCAGAGGGAATTTGTGCCTGTACATGGCATATGTTTTTAAAAATTTTTTTGATCTTTTTTGAGACAGGGTTTCCCTCTGCAGTTCAGGCTGGCTTTCAACTCACTTTGTGGCCCAGATTGCCCTTGAACTTGTAGCAATCCTCCTCCCTCAGTTTCTTGAGGGCCGGGATTACAGGCATGTGCCATCGCATCTGGCTCTTAGGCTTTCTGTTTTGATGCTATTTTAGCCATTTTTCTTATATAAATGTTTCTTGGGTTATTACTAGTCTTTGAAAAAGTCGCAGGATTCTGAGAAAGTTGATTCAGTCAGTCAGATGCCCAAGTTGGGTTCCAACTTGTGGTCCTCCTGCCTTAGCCTCCCATACTACTGGTGGCATGTGCCACCATGCCTGGTAATTCTAAAAATTTTGTCAATTTTTTTTTGGTCACAGGTTTAAAGGACATCTGTGAAATCTGTGGAGATTCTGATTCTCACTGATAGCACCTCAATCATTTGTTTTACATTAAAGAAGGGTGGATGGGGTCAGGGGTTTAGCTCAGTGGTCTAAGTGCCTGAGTGGCAAACGTGAGGTTGTGAGTTCAATCCCTCGCACACACACACACACACACACACACACACACACACTTAAAGTAGGGTGACTTTTTGGTGTGTTTTGCCTTTGGTGTAATCCAGCGGATACCATGGAAAGATTGACAAGTGTCTTATTAGTCTGTCACCACAAACATTTTCTCATTAGATATCATGTCTTTCTACTTTTATAGTTTATAAATTTACGAAGGAGAAAACAGCTTTAGAGATTGGTAAGGGATACAGTCTGATAGCAGGCTAGAGCTCTAACAAAAGTGCTCTGTCCACAGAAATAAACTTATACAGCTACAGTCATCTGATTCTTGACAGAGGGGCTAGAAATATGTTGGAGAAAATGTTACCTCTTTAACAAATGATGCTGGGGAAACTTGTTACCCATGTATAGAAAATTGAAATTAGATCCTCATTTCTTGCCCTGCAAGAAATCAACTAAAAATGTACCCAAAACCTAAATATAAGACTTCAGATTTTGAAGATGCTAATATAACAGAGACGCTTGAAGATACAGGCACAGACAATGATATAATGAATTAGGGCTTCATTGCTCAGGAAATAACAAGAGTTGACACGTGGGACTGTATCAAATTAAAGTTTCTTCACAGTAAAGGTAACAGCAGAGGGAGGAGACAGCCTATGGAATGGAAGACGGCTTTGCCAGTTACCCTTCTGGTAAAAGTTTAATATCTGGGAATGTAAAGAACTAAAACACTTAACTCCAAAATAACAAATGCAATAAAAAATGGGCAAATGAATTTGGACACACAGTTCTCAAAAGAAGAAATACAGATGGGCAATAATTATATGAAAAATACTCAACATTTTTAGTAATGTGGGAAGTTGCATATCAAAATTGTATATCAAAACTACATTGAGAGTGGGGCATGCCTCTAATTCCAGCACTCGGGAGGCAAAGGCAGGAGGATCATTGAGAGTTTGAGACCAGCTTGAGCTACAAAGTGAGTTCAAGGCCAACCTGAACTGCACAGAGAGATTCTGTCTCAAAAAGACAAAAGACCAAAGAAAACTACACTGAGACTCCATACTACCTATTAGAATGCTTATCATTAAGAATACAAAAACAAGAAATGCTGGTGAGGAGGGAAAAAGGAACATTTATATGTTGTTGGTGGGAATATAAATTAATATAGTAACTGTGGAAGTTCCTTAAAAAACTAAAGCTAGAACTACCATCAGATCCAACTATACTGGTCCTTAGAGTACATTTGAAGGAATTAAATTCAGCATACTATAACACGAGAGCAAGATACAAAAATCAGCTGAGGTGCCCATTGATGGATAAAAAATATTGTATGAGTACACAACTGTTTTATTCTGCCATAAAGAAGAAAAAAAACCATGCCATTTGTAAGAACTGGAGATCATTAATCATTATGGTAGGTGAAATAAGCCAGACTCAAGAAGATTGGTGTCATACGTTTTCCCTAATCAGTAGAATCTGTGAAACAAGGTGATATGAAAGTAAGAAGAAAGAGATTAGAGGAGGAAAGCAGGGGATGTAAAGAAAAGTAGTGGGGGATGGATATGATCAAAACATGTTATGCGTGTATGAGAATGCCAACAAAGCCTGATACTTTATAAAATTAATATATGCAAATAAAACATATATTAAAAATACTCTACCCAGATCTTTCTTTGCAAATTTCTAGAATCTCACCACTCAACCTTTCATATACAATGTCCCTTTCTGTTCAGCATGTTGCTAATTACTGCAGTTTAGGGAACAATGAGAAGACATGAATCCCATACACAGCCCCACAGTGATTCCCAGGGGCTTGGATTTAATGTTAGTATGATCTGGAGATCATGAAAATTCATAGTACTTGTAGCCAGCAGTTTAAGCTATGGTAGTGACACATTTGTGTGTAACAACAGCTTTCATTACTTGCAAACACTTCTGGTTTCTGATATAATGTGTATAGTGTTCCAAAGGCACCATTCCATTTTTATCATAGAAACAAGTCAAATAAAACAAAAGTTAATCAGAAAATTGAGATCACAGGGCAAACTCTGGCCCTCGAATGGGGGAGGAAGGTGAAAACAGAGAATCACAGCCAGCACTGGCTTAGGGAGCCAGTAACCAGTGGGGACACTTGCTTACTAACTGGCAGATTGCATAGAGACTGAATGGGGAGTCACTTGAGAGTTAAAAAACTCCTGGGTGATTCAGGACCCTTGAACCTGAAACCAAATAAGATGATGGACTGTTTCCTCACTCTAACACCCTACCATCACATCAGAAAGACTCCAGGATATCAGCAATGGATTGCAACTCAGATTGCTACAAGACAGTACTGTATTTAAGGAGTTTTGGGGAGAAATCTAAAGACAATAGTAGAGGAGAAACAAAAACAAAACAAGACAAACAGGAAATCAAAGCAAAACAAAACAAGGAAGCCAGAGAAAAGAGAAGGCTCTAAAGTATACAACTATAGTGAACATTAAACTCAGTCTACCTACTGGTCAGATGAATAAAAAAATCTCCCACTAAAAGCCTGATTATCTCAGTTCTAATTACTAGGTGTTCATATTTCATCAACATTTTTGCAAGTCTTATTAAAAGCTAAGACAAAAGTAAGATTGTGAAAGCAGGAAAGAAGTGTTAGATTTCCCTGTGGACCCAAGGCTTTGTAAAGTTTGATTGTGACATTGATTTTTATTTCCCATACACACATGCATACAAGCAATGAAAACCATCTAAATGTTAATAAACAGGGGACTAGTTAATGTGGAATATGGTTCGTTCTTGCTGTGGATTATTATGACACCATGCAGTCTTAAAAAAGAATGGAGACACCCTTTGTGTTGGATACAAGCTCCAAATATTTTTTGCTAAATGGAACAACAGCAGAACAACATGTAGAATTATGTGCACAGAATGCTGTCTTTTGAGTAAAAATATGTTGGAGAGTAAAGGATGATCATAGAAGGAAATTTGGCAGAAAATTTGATCATGAAACTAATTATTATTTTTACAAAGCTGGAGAACAGAGAAGTGGAAGCACACAAAATTACAATTATTTATGATCTCTCTTCCCAGAGATCATCAATGTTAATGCCTGCATGTATTAATTTCAAATCCTTTTTCCTACATGTGAATTTCCATATAACTGTTTTATATAAATATATTGCATAAAGAAGAATCAGACTCAGATAGGTTACACATTTTGGAGTTATCAGGTTAGGAATGAAAAATAACAGTGGTTAAAATGTTAAGTGCAAACAACCCTCAAGAACAGATGGGGAAGGTGTACAGAGAGTTGGATTCACTAAGACAAATAAAAAAGAAATTCTATAAATAAAAAATACTGTAGCAAAAACGAGTACCTTGAGAAGCTCATCAGTAGACTGTATGCAGCTGAGGAAAGAATCAGTGAGCTTGAAGGTAAGTTAATAGAAACTTCTCAAGCTGAAATGCATAGAAACCAAGAACAAAAGAATGGAGCAGAAAATCCAAGCACTATGAGACACTCAAATGGAAATAGTAATGGGAATAAATGGAAAGAAAGAATAATAAATGGGAAAGAGAAAAATGAGCAGAACTATTTGAAATAATGATGGCTGAGAATTTTCCCATTGAATTACACACACCAAGCAACAGAACTAAGAAAGAGAACACTGAGTAAAAAATTCACAGTTATGCATTTCATGTTCAGATTGTAAAGAATCAAAGACAATCTTGGGTTTAGGCGACTTAATCACAGAGGATCAGAGGTTTGGACTTACCTCTGGCAAACAAGAAGAGAGTATATGATAATGCTAAAAGTGTTGCAAAAAAATGCTGTAATTCATGAAATCATCTTTCAAAAGCAGAACCAGATATCATATCACAGCAATATATGTGCACTTTTGTTTATAGCAGCACAATTTGCAACAGCTAAATCCTGGAAACAACCAAAATGCCCATCAACTGCAGAGTGGATGAAAAAGATATGGTATTTTTAAACAATGAAATATTACTCAGCTATAAAAAGGATGCTCTTAAAGCGTTTATAGGTAAATGGAAGCAACTTGAGACTATCCTCATAAATGAAATAAATCAGAATCACATTTGAAAATATCATATTGTCTCCCTAGTGTAAAAAATAAATAATAATAAAAAACTGAAAGAGTAATAAGATCCAAAATGTACAATAGATATTATAATAACAAAAAGGAAAGAAAGTGTTCAAAGAAAGTTGTAGGAAAGAGCAACTTGTAGGTATACACATATAACTGTATATATGTATAACTGTAAGATAGATTACCATACTACTAATTCTCTGTTAATTCATCAAAAAGAATAGTTTGTCCTGTCATTGTTTGATTGTTCATTTTTTTATTTTAAAGAGGGTAAAATTAAACAGAACAAAACAGATTATAAGGAGAAAAAAAACAGAAAAAAGGTACAAGTTATACAGAATTTCAGAAAAAATAAACAGCAAATCATTAGTTAATAGATTACATATTGTCTTCTTAGAAATAGTTGTTCAAGTTACAAAATTAAAGCATATAAAGTGGACATTCAAACAGTGAGACTGCAAACAGTTCTGTTCAGTGATCCAACAAAACTCAGTAATATGGTTATCTATCTTATACACTTAAATATACATGCAGTTATATCCTTTAGAGCACTTTCTTTATAAGGAAACAATTTTAAGAAACACAAATTGCAAAGCTAGACCACTGGAGACCTTCACTGTCTATCATATTGTCTCTTGTTTTCTTTTTTTTTTTGTCTTTTTCCTTTTTATCAGTACCAGGGATCGAACTCACGACTGCCTGCTTGCAAGGCAGGCACTTATGCCACTGAGCTAAATCCCCAGCCCATCTCTTGTTTTCTTCTAAATAGTTGACCATATCTTCACACACAGTGAATACATACTGAACAATATAGTGCTAAACTAATCAGAACAGGATGATGAAGGCATTTTAGGTCTTCAAGACCAGACAATAGGGAAGTCAACAATGGTTGCCATAATGTCTTTGTTCTCTTCAAAATGGCTATCCATATCTTTACGTATGTTGAAATTAAACGTAAGACTAATATCACTCTGAGCAGTGAATAATAGTATTGCTAGATTTTATATCATAATGCTACAGAATTAGCACTGGGTATCTTAGTGTCTCTTCTTCAAAGTATCTCTTCATTACATCGTGCATTATATAATCTGTTCTCGTAAACTGTTTAGAAATTCTACACATTTGTGAATCTTTACATGTATACCTATCCTTTATGTATTATAGCAAAAAACAGATCAAAACAAGATGCCAAAACAAATTCCTAGAAAAACATGAAACGAAAAAGACATAAAACCACAATATTAGGTGATCTACAGTAGTTACTATGCTGACTTGTTATTTTCAATAGAATTGTCTACATCATCAGGCATAATATAATTGAACATAGCATTACATAACACTTTTAATAAAAACACAATAATGGAGATATTGTAGGACTTCAGAAGCAGTTAATAACCAAACTGGAATGGGTATCTTATTGCATCTTGTCATCTTCAGAGTAGTTGCCTCTACTCTCAGACTTGATACTATCAAGCATACCAATTTTTTTTACTTGTTAGACATCACTAAAGAGGGCATACCAAATTCAAATAAAATCAGTCAAGACAAAACAGTGGTCTAACAAACCAGATTCAAATAAGATCAATCAAAGTAAGACAAGATAAGTGATACAGGGCGTCAGTTTAAGTTAGTAGGAAATTAAGGATAGTTACTGTAGTATATCCTGCTATTTTTGGGATAGCTATCTGTGCCCTCAAATCTAGTATGAGTAGACAGACTGGAACAGAATAAAATCAAACTAAACAGAGCAATAAGACTAACATGGCTTTTAAATCCTGATACACTATTAGCAATGTCCTCTGCCTGCCTTTTTTAGACAAATCCTCCCCTTTCCTTTTCTCAGGGTGCTTTGTGTATTTTGGATCCTACTAACTTCTTTAGTCTTTAGATTAGAGGGGCAACCTGTTATCTATCTAAGTGGTCCTGAAGCTTTATACCCCTGAGCTTGATCTTGAGCTGTATTTCTTTACCTACAAAAGCCTCAAGGTTTTCCTTCCTTCTAGCTGAGTAGTTCTCCACTGCACAAAAATGTCATGATTTTCCAACCTATCTGCAGCTGCTGGATGAGTTGTCCCTATGTCTCTCTGGTTCCCTGTCACATAGAGCATCATTTTCTCATCTTTGACTTTCAGGTATTAACCTTCTTTTAGGTTGAGTATATTTCTTTCTTTTTTTTTTTTTTTTTTGTCTTTTTCTTTTTTATCGGTACCGGGGATCGAACTCATGACTGCCTGCTTGCAAGGCAGGCGCTTTTGCCACTGAGCTAAATCCCCAGCCCCTCGGTTGAGTATATTTCCTATTCAGAGCATCTCAGATGGATTCTATCTGCTGATCTACTCTGCCTGTGTTTCTTTTTGTTAGTGTATCAAGGCCATCTATTTTAGTGATTATAGCCCACCTTTTCTGCCTCATCTCTGCTATTCTATTTTTCTGCTATTATTTGTCCACTTTTCTCCTTCATTCCACTATCTGCCCTGTTCATTGAGGCCTTTCTGTCACTGTTGCTGTAATCCTGGTATTTTTTCTATCTCTCTCTAAAATGTCCTTCAGTATTTTTTGTAGGGTTGAATTGGTGGTCATGAACTCCCACAGTTCCTCTTTGTCATAGAAACATCTATTTTCTCCATTAATTTTGAGAGAGAGTTTTTCAGGGTACATCAATCTGGGTTAGAGGTTATTTTCTTTCAGGGCTTGGACTACTTCACTCCAGGCTCTTCTTGATTTGATAGTTTGTGTTGAGAAGTCTGTTGTGATTTTGATGGATTTTCCTTTATAGGTAATCTGTTTCTTTTCTCTGACCACCTTTAATATTCTATTTTTGTGGTGAATTTCTGGGATCTTGATTATTATATGTCTGAGTGTAGATCTGTTTTGGTTGAAGCTGGCTGGAGTTCTGTATGCCTCACCTATCTGAATATCATTTCCTTTTCCTATGCTTGGAAAGTTTTCCTTAATTATTTCTGTGAATAGCCTTTGTAATTCATTTGTGTTTACTCCTGCTGCTTCACTCACATTTCTTTTTAAGTTATAGATCTTCTTGTCGTCTTCTAGCCTTTGTATTGTTACTTCCTGGTTCCTTGTTATTTTTAAGAGGTCTTTCCTTTCATGATCACACACTGCAAATCTGTCTTCAAGTTTTGAAAGTCTAACTTTAGTTTCTGTCAAGGAATTTTGCCAGCTTTCACTGGAGTTTTTATTATCCTGGTAATCTCTTTGGATCTGTTTCACGTATTCTAGATTTTGTGTATATTCTTCATCAAAGGTTTCTCTTTTTTCTGGTTTCCTCCATTCTTCCATCTGTATCTTTTTTAGAGGTGCTTAGCATTTCTTTTATTAATCTTTTTATATCTTGCTTCACTTGAATTAGAATTTCAGCTTTTAAGTTCATCTATGAGGTCACGAAGGTATTTCTTTACGTCCGCTGATGGCTGTCTGATATTGCATGTTTTCCGCCTTTGATCTCTTCTGTATATTCCCCTCCTAGACTTATGTTCCCTGGGTCAGCAGCTGGAGGCTTTTTCTTGTTTCTTTCTCTTGTCATGTTTCTGGTTTCTTTCAGACAGGTGTGTGGTGGTGGTCTGAGGCCCATTTCCATATTGCCTATGGTTTTTCTGAGGTGTGCTGACTAGGGGATTGCTGTTCTCTCCAGTTTACTGTTGATCTGTGAGGTACATGCAGGTACAATGTGGGCTGGCCCCTCTCCTCTGAGTCAGTTAACCAGTGAGTGCCTTCACCATGTTAGTCTGTGCCATGCAGATGTCACAGGATCAGGACAATTTTGTCCCAGCTATTGGGTCCCAACCAGTGATGTGACCCAGCCCAAGCAGATCCCACCAGTCCTCTTTGGGCCAGGAGTGGCTGACTGACACCACTGTGGTCCCAGGCTCAGGCCTATCCTGCCCAACTCCAATATGCTGTCCAGCCAGTCACCCCCTCTGCAGGACCAAATTCCTGGCACTCACTGTGGGTTAGTGCAGCTTTCCACGTTTTTTCCCTCTTCTGATGCGCTGCCTCTTCCTGCCAAGGGCCTTGGGCTCACCAACCCCTGATTTTGGTGCTACTGTGACTTTAGTGCAACTGTGAGTTGTCTAACGCCAACGTACGCCTAGCACAGCATGGAACTGGTTCCAGTGAGAGTGCATCTGGTTCCAGCCTTTTGTCCATGTTTTTCCTTCCTTCCTTTCTTTTTTTCCCCTCAGTTTCTTCCTGGGTCATGAGAAGTCCTCTCCTTTCATCTGGTCTTCTCCATGGTGTTAAATTCTGCATCTGAGTTGTTTTTCTCAGGGAGGCCTTCTACCCTGCTACCTATCAACCCACCATCTTCCTGTCACTTTGCTTGAGATATTACACATCAGCTCCACATCCAGCCCAATTTACACTGCTTTTTTCCATCAATTAACATGGAATCAGTTTTGCTGGGTAGATCAATCTGGGTTGGAAGTTGTTTTCTTTCAGAGTTTGAAGCACTTCACTCCAAAGTCTTCTTGACTTGATGGTTTGTGTTGGTAAGTCTGCTGTGATTCTGATTGGGTTTCCTTTACAGGTGATGTGTCTATTTTCTCTAACAGCTTTTAATATTTTGTTCTTGTGCTGAGTTTCTGGGATCTTGATAATTATATATCTAGGTGTAGATTTACTTTGGTTATGGCTAGCTGGAGTCCTACATGCCTCACTTATGGGCATGCCAGATCCATTTTCCATGTTTGGGAAGTTTTCTTCTATTGCTTCTGTGACTATCCTTTTAATTTCATTTGTGTTGACCCTTGCTTCTTTACCAGTGCCTATCAGTCTTAAATTATGCTTCTTTGCCTCATCTTGTAGCCATTAAGTTGTTATTTCCCGATTCCATGTTATTTTTAAGGGATTTTTTTCCCTTCACAATCCCTAGCTGCCATCCTATCTTCAAGGTTTGAAAGTCTATCTTCAGTCTTTTTCAAGTGGTTTTGTCAATTTTTGATTGAATTTTTAATTTCTTGCATCTCTCTTTGAATCTGTTTCATGCATTGTAATTCCTTTCTACATTCATTCATGGTTTCTATCATTTTCCTATGCTCCTCTTTTTTGTCTATGTCTTCTTTAGACCTGGTGAACAATTCTTTCAGTATGTTTGTGATTTCTTTTTTTACTTGAGACATTATTTCTGGTTTGATTGCTTTTATAATCTCTTGAAGTTGTTTCCTTACTTCAGTTGCTATCCTCTCAGAGATTTCAGGTGTGTGACTTGGTTTTCTTCCATGACCGTATCTCCCAGACTTATTCTGTGTGGGCTAATGGTCTCAGTTTGCCTTTTGCTCCTTCATCTTCACATTCTGCTGGGTTCCTTCCAAGAAGCTGGTTGTGGGGCCCCTGGTATTTTCTCTGTTGGCTGCTGTTAGGCAGTATAGGAGGATGGGACAGGCACCTGGGTTCCTTTAGTTCCAGATTTACAAGAAGGTGGCAGGGTATGGAGTGGGCTTCTGCAGACCTATGCAGCTACACTGTGGCTTTGCTGATGATCAGGGGTGCATGGAAGTGGGTCTGCTTCTCTCAGCCTGTGTGTCTACACTGGGACTCCCACAATGCTGACAGACTCACAGGGCTATGCTTGTCTGATTCTGCTAGTGGGTGATGGCTGCCTGAGGGAACCAAGGGCCTCCAGTGGGGGTCTGTGGATGCACAGGGCTTACCTGGCTGTGTGTCCTTGCTCCTGCTGGCTGCCTGCAGGAAGGAGCCTTCCACTGGTAGCTCCATGAAGGCAAAGACAGATCTGCTGGTTCTCTCTACCCATGCTGGCTTCCTGCAGGATGTGGCCTTTTGGTGGTGGTGCACAGCTGGCAGAGGTGGATCTGTCTGTCTCCCTTGGCCCATACTAGGCGTGCAAAGGAAAGGGCCTTCTGGTGTTGGTGCCCAGCAGGCAGAGGCAGATCTTGTTCTGGCTTTCTCTGCCTGTGCTGGGTGCTCAGAGGAAAGGGCCTTCCAGTGGTGGTGCCCAGCAGACAGGGGTGGATCTTTGGATCTTCTCAAGTAAGCCACTTTAAATATAAAGAGGTAGATAAAAAGTAAAGAGAAAAAGTCATGTCATAGTACTGTTAATTAGAAGAAAACAAGACTAGTTGTATTAATTTTAGACAAAGCAAATTTTTAGAATAATGATAATTATCTGAGGCAGAGTCTTTTTCATTCATTAAACAAACAAACATCTTTTTCATTTTAAAGAGAATAAAATCAAGCAAAACAAAAGAGAATAAAGCTAATCAGAACACAACAATGAAAGCAATACAGGACTTCAAAACAAGGTAATAGGAAATCAACAATGGCTGCCATATTGTCTATTGTTTTCTTCAAAGTAGCTGTCCATACCATCAGATATAATAAAATCAAACAAAACAAAACAAAATAAAACTAGTCAAAACAAAAGAATGAGGGGCTGGGGGTTTAGCTCAGTGGCATAAGCACCTGCCTTGCAAGCAGGTGGTCGTGAGTTCGATCCCCGGTACCGATAAAAATGAAAAAGACAAAAACAAAACAAAACAAAACAAACAACAACAACAAAAAAACCAAAAGAATGAAAGTGTATTTTAAAGAGAATAAAACCAACTAATAAGGCATAATAAGGCCAATCAAAACAAAATAGTGAAGTGATACAGGATTTCAAAACAGGATAATAGCAAATCAATAATGGCTACTATAATGCCTCTTGTTACTTTCAAAATTGCTGTCCACACCATCAGTGATAATAAAGTCAAGCAAAACAGAACAGACTAACAAAATAAAATGGAACAAAACAAAACAGTGAGAATAAGATGGATTTCAAAAACAAGACATAAGAGAATCCCCCAATATTTTTTGTATTGAATATTGTTGTCTTCTTATCAGATGCTCAGATGCTGATGCTTTAGGCCTGCAAAGTCCATCAAACAATACAAGTATTAAGTTGTTTTGGTACCTCGGTTGCTATCAATTTAATCTTCCTTTAGATCAACTGGTTGCTTATGGGGTAGGGCTTAGGGTGGTTTTCTTGTCTCCTAGTCCATATGCTGATTGGCTCATTGGAAGGTGACTTGGCTTCTTGTTATTCCTGCTAGGCCCAGCATGGCTTCTCATGGGCTAGAGTTTTAAAATACAAAGAGTGGTAAATAAAAATGTCTGGGGACTTCTGGGATGATGAGAGAGTGGTGAGCAGCAGAGAAATCTGATATTTGGTGTTCAGATTCTGGAATATATCAATGTGAGGAAGAGAAGGAGGGAAGTTGACTCAGGAAGGTTCTGAAGTGAGAAATGGAGCCCATGGGGAGTGAAGAGAGACTTCAATGAAGGAGAAGGAGGTGGCAAGTGATGCTTTCTCCTAGAGCCTGGACCCATTGTGTGGGAGGGGCAGCTCAAACCTGCAGACACATGGTGACTACTGGTCACCCTAGAGACCTACACAGAGAAATGCATCCCTGGATTGGAGCAGTGGATGCAGCAGACTGCAGTTACTGGTGTTATTTGGGTTCAGAAGTCTTGCAGGAGAGTGGAATTGACTGGTAGCTATTTTAGAGAGGTGCCAACTGAGCTCAGAACTCAGAACAGCTGCAGGCCAGCTCCATGTAGCAGATCCCAGTGTTAGGGTGAGGCTGCTGAGTTCAAGTTAGCAGGAGGACAGGGAACCAAGTTCAAGCCAGCAGGAGGCACACAAAATGTTACAGACTTAACACATTGTGTTCCAGCCTCACAGCCAGAAACCAGTCTGAACTTCAATGGAAATAAAGGTGCAGGTTGCTAGGATTATCCACTACCTCACTGTAAAGCTTCAGTTATTTTTCTGGGATTAATCAACTTGGATTTGGACCATATCTGCCCATGTTGTCTACTTGTGACAGCAAAGAGATACCTTAACATGGATCTTAACTTTTTTTTTCTTGATTGGTTTTTTATATAAGTGTGAAGATGGTTTCTAGTTCTTTTTTTATTGTTATGTTCTTGTTCTCATTTTTTCTTTTTCTCTTTCCTTCCTCTTCACCAGTTTCCCAAAGATTGTGTAATTGTCCTTTATACTGCAGCCTCGCTTCTAATTTCTTTCTTTTTTTCTATTTTTTCCCTTTAATCAATTTTAAATTTTTCCCTGAGGGTGAAGTCATTATATTGAGGACTTATTTGCTACATAAATTTTCTGGTTCATTTTAGATTTTGCTGTATAACCATAAATCTAGCTCATATGGTTAAATGTGTCAAATTAATAGTTATCAGTTTGTCATTTTCTGTGCTGTGTTTCATACCTCTGATTGTACTGCTTTTAACCAAGGTGAGATAATTGTTCTAATCAGTTATTCTTCCTGGCATATCAAGACTGAGATTACCCAAGGGTCCTAAACAATACTATAGACCAATGTAAAAGAACCAAGGGCTGGGCCAAGTAGGTAGCAACTTCATATCTCCAGTAGATTGAAGAGGCAGGATTGTGCACCAGGCTTAAAACCCAAAAGCTAGCTACATCTGAAAGATGTCTCAGAAGTAGTAATTTCTTAGAGTTCTGTTATGGTTTGTGTCTAGATGCCCTCCAAAGCCTCATGCAGTGTTAGGCCTTTTTAGAGGTGGCTAAATCTAGAGTCTGTGATGCTGAAATTTAAGATGTAATAAAAAATCTACCAACAAGGAAAAGCTCAGATTCTGATGGATTCATTGCTGAATTCTACAAGAAATTTATTCCAGGTGTGCTGTCACACCTGGAATTCCAGCACTTGGGAGACAGAAGGATCACTGCAAGTCTGAGGCCAGTCTGTGCTACATACTGAATTCAAGGCCAGCCTGAACTATATGGTGAGATCCTGTCTTGTCTTACCCCACAAAAAAGAAATTTAGAGAAGGCATAATGTGGCTACTTCTCAAACTCTCTAATGAAATTGAAAGGGAAGTAATACTCCCAAATTTATTCCTGAAAGGAAGTATTATGCTGACACCAAAACCAGGGAAGGACTCAACCAAAAAAAAGAAAACTACAAGCCAACCTCCCTCATGAAAATAGATATAAATCCTCAATAGGATACTGACAAACAGAATGCAGCAAATCGTTAAGAAGGTTATACTAAATAGAATTCATCCCAGATATGGTACAAAATATGCAAATCAGTACATGTATTATACTGTATTAACTGAGCCAGGGACAAAAACCACATGATCATCTCAATAGACACAGAAAAAGCTTTTGACAAAGTCCAACACGTATTCATGACATATGTGTTGGAATAGATGGTCTTTATATCAATCTGATAAAAGCCATTTATGACCAATCAACAGCCAACATCATACTAAGTGGATAAAAACTGAAAGCTTTCTCTCTAAAATCTAGAACTAGATAGGGATGTGCACTGTCTCCACTATTATTGAAAATGTCGCATCTGAGGGTAAGGCCATTGTAAGCAGGCATGGTGGGAAACCACAGAAGAACAAAGCCATGTTCATTTGTATCACTTTTCCTAAGAAATGTGACCACATTTGCATCTGTCTGCTCTCTGGGGAAGCACAACCACACTGTCTCCACCCCCAAATTGCTCAAGGCAGTAAATTCCCCCCCTTTCCTTTAATGCCTTTGTTCAACTCTCACTTCCTGTTGATTCTGTTCTCCGATCTCAGCCTGCTCCCATGGGAGTGAATGAACAGTGATGGTTACCTACACAGAGCTGTCTCACTCAGGTGGCCTCTCTTCCTTCCATGCCTTTAAATATAGTATAGTTCTGGAAACATTAACCAGAGTAATTAGATAAGAGAAGAAATAAAAGGAAGAAGAGTAGAAAAGGAAGGAGTTAAATTATCATTATTTGCAGATGACATGATACTCTAAATGGAAGACTTCAAAATCTTCACCAAAAGACTTCCAGATTTAATAATAAAATTCAGGAGCATAGTTGGATACAAAGTTGATACTCAAACATTGATAGCCTTTCTGTACAGAGATAATAAACTCACAGAGAGAAATTAGGAAAACAACATCTTTCACAACAGTATTAATAAAAAAAGAAGTACCTCGGAATCAATCTAATGAAGGAAGTAAAAGACCTCTACACTGGCAGCTATTGTACTCTGGCCTGACTCGGTAGTGCGTGCCTGTAATCCCAACACTCAGGAAGCTGAGGTAAGAGGATCTTTGGAAGTTTGAGGCCATCCTGGGCTAGAAAGTGAGTTCAAGTTCAGCTTGAAACATTTGCTGTCAAAACAAAACAAAGCAAAGCCAAAAAAAAAAAAAAAAAAAAAAAAAAAAAAGCAAAAAGCGAAACAAAACAAAATAACTACAGAACTCTGAAAAGGAGATCAAAGAAAATACTAGAAAATGGAAAGAGATCCTTTGTTCGTAGATAAGAACCCATAAGGTGAAAATGACCAAACTATTTCCCAGTGCCACCAAAAAACAACAACAACAACAAAACAATAATAACAACAAAAAAACCAAGCCTCCATAATTTTTATACAGGTTTAATGTAACTTTAATCAAAGTTACAATAGCAAATCTCACAGAAGTAGAGAAAACCATCCTAAAATTCACTTGGAACCAGAAGGAACCTGGAATAGCAAAGGCAAACCTGGGAAGCAAAGATAAGGAAGGGAGCATCACAACCCCTAACTTGAAGTTATACCACAAAGCTACTGCGATAAAACAGCATGGAACTGCCACAAAACAAAACAAATAACCCAAAAAACCCCACAAGGTCAGTGGAACAGATTAGAAGATGCAGAAACAACTCCAGACATACTCAGGCACCTTAGTTTTGACAAAGGAGCCAAATGCCTTTACTGGAAGAAAGATAGCCTCTTTAATAAATAGTGCTGGAAACACTGGCTTTCCATACATTGAAGATGGAAAAGTAGACCCATATTTTTCATCATGTGCTAAAGTAAAAAAAATGGACCAAATATGTAAATGTTAAAACAGAAACACTAAATGTGCTGGAAGATAAAAAATAGGTAGAACTCTTGAAAATGCTGGTATAAGTAAAGGCTTTATGAAAAAAAGTCTGATCACACAGGAATTACCACAAAGAATCAACAACTGGAATCTCACCTCTTAAAAATCTTTTGCACGTAAGAGAAACCATCAGAAGAGTGAAGAGATAACCCACAATATGGGAAAAATTTTTGGCCAGATCTTCCTCAGGAAAGGCTAATATCTAAAATGTATACAAAACTAAAAACAAAAACAAAAACAAAATCAGACCCCTCAAATTTAAAGACCCAATACAAAAATGGGCATCTGAAATGAATACACATTTCTCAGATAAAGAAGTACAGATGGAAGATAAACATGAAAAAATGTTCAGCATCACTGGTAATTTGAGAGATGTAAATTAAAACAACACTGAGATTCCATCTTACTCCAGAAAGAATGACTAGTATCAAGAAATCAATCGATAACCAATGCTGGCGAGGTTATGGGGAAAGAAGGACACTTCTCCATTGTTGGTGGCAGTGTAAACTGGTGCAACCTCTGTGGAAATCAATGTGAAGGTTCCTCAAAAACTAGAAGTAGGGGTTTCATTTGACTCACCTATTCCTTTTCTTGGTATCTTTCCAAAAGAAATAAAATCATCATAACAGTGATATATATGCACCCATGTTTATAGTTGCACAGCTTGTCATAGCTAAATCTTGGAAGCAATCCAAATGCCCATCAACTGCAGAATGGATAAAAAAGATGTGGCATTTTTATACAATGGAGTACTACTCAGTTATAAAGAAGGATAAACTTGAGACTTTTATAAGTAAATGAGTGAAATTTGAGACCATACTCAAAAGTTAAATAAATTAGACTCATGTATAAATAACATATTGTCTCCTTATTATAAAAAATTAAAGAGGAAATAAGGTCCAAAATGTACAATAGATATTGTGAGGGTGAAAGGGGGAAGAAACTGCTCAAAAAGAAAGAGCAACTGGAATGGAGGAAGGGAGAAAACAAAGAAGGAAAAATATTTTAATATATATATGATAGATAATTATACTACTAATCTCTGTTAGCTCATCAGAAAGAATGGTTTGTGCTTTCATTGTTTGAGCATTTCTTCATGCCTATATCTTGTAATCTGAACAATTTTGAATATAATAATATACAATATATTAACCATTATTAACCTCCTGTTATTTTGTTTTGAAATTCTGCAACATTATTTTTATGTTTGCATTAAAAAAAGAGATACTAGGGAAGAAAGGGAGGAGAATGGGATGAAAAAAGACTGAAGATGTGCTCTGTACATGCACCAGCTCCCCATGATGAATGTAATCATTATGTGCTGCAAACATGTGCTAATAAAAATTAAAGGTAGAATTATGTTTTTACATTATCTATTATGTCCACCCTTTTGATTTGATCGACTCTGTTCTGTTATGTCACATTTGGTTTTACTCTCTTCCAAAAAAGTAATAAGAATCATGGGAGCAATAAAACCCAAAATGTGTAATAATCATTGTACAAAAGACAGGAAAAGAAAGTGCTCTAAATGATATAACTGCATGTATATTTAAGTGTATAAGACAGAAAATGGTATCACTGAGTTTTATTGGATCATTGAAGAGAACTGTTTGCAGTATCATTGTTGGAATGTCCACTTTACAAGCTTTAATTTTGTGACTTGAACAATTATTTTTAAGATGACAATATGTAATCCATTAACTAGTGATTTCCTACTGTTTATTTTTTTCTGTAAATCTGTATAACTTGTACCCTTTCTCTGTTTTTTTTTTCCTCCTTAAATAAAATTAAAAAAAAAGAAACTAAAAAAAATTAAAGGTAGAGAGGAAAAAATGCAATAGTGAAAACTTGGTCAATTTTTTTCTAAGACAAGGTCTTAATTTGTAGTGCAGGCTGGCCTTGAACTCACTAAACAGTTCATGCTGTCCTCAAACTTACGGCAACTCCCTTGTCTCAGCCTCGTGGGTGGTGAGATTATAGCCACATGCCACTACACTTAACTCAGGGTAAATTCTTTTTTTTTTGTCTTTTTCGTTTTTATCGGTACTGAGGATTGAACTCACGAAGACCTGCTTGCAAGGCAGGCACTTATGCCGCTGAGCTAAATCCCCAGCCCTCAGGGTAAGTTCTTGAAGGTGTCATAACAATTCTTCAAATGGATGCGTATAACAATAGAAAATCAAAATATGTGAAATAGCAACCTGAGATACCACAGATCCCATATATACAAAGGAGTAGTAAAGCAGTATTACGAAAAAATATTTGCCCACAAATTTGGTAACTCAGATGAACCGAATCAGTTTGACAGAGACTATCAAAACTCAGATAAGAACTATAATATGGACAGGTATATATTCATTAAACATTTTGAGTTAATGTTTGATAAAATTCCAAAAACAAAAGCACTAGTTCCAGATGGGACCTGAGAAATCAAATCAAAGATGAAATGACACCCATTCTCTATAATTTTATCTAGAAAGTAGAGGCAGAAGGAATTCTTTATGAGATTAATATTATATTAATTCCTAAACCAAAGTCATTATAAGAAAGAAAACAACTGACCAGTATTTATTCTGATTATATAGATAAAAATACTAAGCAAAATATTTTCAAATTGAATAATGAATAACAAATTGTGCATGACAACGTAGGACTTTTTCCAGGTATGTGATGTTTTGACATTCAAAAATTAATAAACACAACTCACCATACTGAGAGGCTAAACAAGAAAGAAATCATATAATAATGCCAATACAGAGGAAGCATTTGATAACATTTTAGACTCATTTATAATAAAATCTCTCAGTAAGCCAGGAAAAGAGTGAAACTTTTTCAGCTTCATAAAGAATGTTGACAACCTACAACTTTCTCTATGCTGAATGGTATTACTATTTATATCTAAAATGTACTGATAGAAAAAGAAACCGTACAGCTAGCATTGTGTGAAATGGTGAGAAAAGTAAATGCTTTTCTCTAAGCTTGGGAACAAGACTTTGATGTCCTCTCTCATTATTCTGAGTCATTGTTATACTGGAAGTATTATCTGAATTGATGACAAGAAACATAAATGAAAGGTACAGAGATTAGAAAGGAGCACCAAAGGTGTCTTTGTTTATAGATGATGTGATTGTCTATGTCAGAAGTCCAAAACAACAGACAAGGAAGTGCTGGAACTAATCAGCAGTTACAGTGTGGTTACAGGATAGAAGCTGACATGCAAAATTCAATTGCTTTCCTATATATCTGCAATGAACAATTAAATAGAATTTTAAATTTAAAACATGCCATTTTGGGGCACGGAAAATACAGAAAATAAAAAAGCAAAATCAATGAAGCAAAACAAAGCAACCTCCTCCAATGATACCATTTTGATTAGTACTAAAATAATTAATAAAATGTATCTAGAATCTAATGAAAACTGCAAATTTCTGATGAAAAAATCCCCTAAAAAATGGTTTTATGGATGGGAAGCACAGCATTGCTGATTCCTGTTCTTCCTATCTTGATCTTTAGGTTCAGTGTAACCCTAATAAAAAAACCAGAAAGTTATTTTTTGGATATAAATAATTTTTGGAAAAACAAAAGACCCAGTGTAGCCAATACAATATTGAAGAAAAATAAAGTCAGAAAACTGATGTAACCTGTCTCCCAGGGTTTCTATAAAGCTATAGTAACCAGGAAAACAAAATACCAGCAAAAGCATAAATGAGAGAATGGATAAAATAGATCAATGAGAGCGAATACCCACACTGAGTCAACCTTAGTTTAAAGAAGGAGCAAAGGCACTTCAATGGAAAGATGATAGTCTCCAACAATGTTGAAATGATCGGTCATTCATGATAAGACAAGACAAGACAAAACAAAACAAAACACTCCCATCCCATCTAGATAATACCTTATAGCTTTCACAAAAATTAAACTGGATCATAGCCTAAAATGTAAAAGTTATATACGTTTTAGAAGAGTATATAAGAGAAAATCTGCCTAACACATCAAGCATTTAAATACATTGCCATGGGCCAGGGATATAGTGCAGTGGCACAAGTGCCTGCCTGGCAAGAGCAAGGTCCTGGATTTGATTCCCAGTACTGAAACAAAACAAAAACAAAAAACTATAAACTCAGTGCTAGAAGTACAACCCATAAAAGAAAAAAAATTGGACTTGGTTATTGTTTTCTGCTTTGTTAAACATACTGGTAAGAGAATATGTATAAAAAAACCTATATCCTGAGAGAAAATATTTGCAAAACATAAATCTGATGAAGGACTTTCATCCAAATATATAAAGGACTCTTAAATATAAGAAAATAAACAATTAAAGGGAAAATGGGCAAGACTTGAGCAGACACATCATCAAAAAAGTACACAGGTCACAAATGAATATATAAAAATATACAACATTTAATATGTCCCTGGAGAATTGCAAATCAAAACGATAGGATAGCGATATGTACACAGGAAAATCCCTCATGATTAAAGCTGGTGAGACTGCAGAAAAGGGCCTTTCCTCCACTGTTGGTGGAAATTCAAAATGGCGCCACTGTGGCAGAATCTGATAGTTTCATATGAAGTGAAACACAAAGTTACTGGGCCAGGGATTTAGCTCAGAAGCATAAGTACCTGCCTAGGCAAGCATGAGGTCGTGAGTTCGATCCCCTGTACACCCCCCCACCCCAAATACCCAAACAAGCAAACAAACAAAAAACAATACGTAGTTAGCATAGAACATTCACTACAGGAATTATCCAAATGAACTGAAAAATTTATGTCCACAAAACAACCTCACACAATGTTTGTAGCAACATTAATCAGGATTGCCACAAACTGAAAGCAGCCAAGCTGTTTTCAACAGGAAATAGATCAACAAACTTTAGTATAATCATACAATGGAATATTATTCTGTGATAAAGAGGAATGTTCTGCCTGCAGTGTAGCTCAGTGGCACAGTGCGTGTCTGGCAAGTGCAAGGTCACTTGATTCCACAAAAGGAACGTGCCATCAAATCTAAGAAGATATAAAGGACTCTTAAATGCACATTGCTAAGTGAAGGCAGCCAGTTTGAAAGGGTATACATATTCTTATTACATTGTATGTCACTCTGGAAAAGGCAAAATTACACAAATGATAGAAAGATCACTGACTATGAGGGTTTGAGGGTAAAGGATAAAGAAGGAAAATGCAGGATTTTTAGGGTCATGAAATGATTCCCAATATGTAATGGCAGATAAAAGAAACTTGTCATGCACTTGTCCATAGAAATCTACAGCTTTACTGTAAGCCATGAACTTTAGTTAGTATGTTAATAATGTTTCACTAGCTTTAGCTTTACCAAATGTATCACCTTAATGGGTAGCATTAATAATAGGGAAGTTGTGTGAGACAGAACCTTGTACTAACTTCTCAGTTTTTCTGCAGATTTAAAACTATTCTATAAAAGTCAATTAAGAAAATGCAGATAAAATATTCTGTATCTGATTCCAATGTGCCTACAACATATTCAAAAAGCCATTTCACTGAGATATTAGTTTGAAATAATCAGATTGTCCAAAAGAGGGTGCTAAATGCTTACAAAGGTATCTTTAGTTCTGAAAAAAGGAAACTACATAAGAAAATAGAATCAAACATCAGCAGGCCCTAATTTAAAGACATGCAGGACATATCTGCGTCTTATCTGTGATATCTGTCCTCCTTCAGTAAGACTCACATCAGTTACCTTATTCGCTGGTGCTCCGTTTTGGTTGTGTATGAGAGGGTAATTCACCCCGATAGCATATGGGGTGACTCCAGAGCTAGCACAAATATGCTTGTGCCTTAATTTAAACAACTATAAATGTACACATTGAATTTAAACAGGAATTAGCAAATTCATGATTTTAAAAAATTTGAAAATGTTTCAGTGATATATATAAAAATGTAGAGACTTTTTTTTTTTTAAATTACTTTTGAATCTTCCACTGACAGCAAGTTTTAACACTTAGGTCTTTCTCTGTCCTAGGGCCCTAAGTTGAGGAGTTTGTAATCTGTGACTGAGTATAGATGCATCAATGCAACTCGTTCTTTTAGATATATTTTGGCACCAGTCACAATGCTGTAGGCCTATAATTCCAGCATTTTAGGGGATTGAGGCAGGAAGATCACAAGTTCACATCTAGCCTGGGCAACTATTGGTATAGTGAGACCTGTCTCAACATAAAAAAATAAAAAGGGCTGGGGATGTAGCTCAGTGTGAAGGCCCTGGGTTCAGTCCTTGGCACAAACAAACAAACAAACAAAAAGACTCCAAACCAAAAAACCTTTTGGTGAATAATTTTTGTTCAGGAGAGAATCTCTTTGTTAAGGTAATGTCACAACTAAGGTTTTTTGATTATACTGCCATTTTTATTGTCAAAACATTGTTGATCATGTTATATATACTTATGAAATAAATTAATAAGACTCAAGGCAAAAACTTATCCTTACTTGCAGAGGTAAAACTAGGAATAATTTATGTTACTTTCTCCTTTTGTGTGTGTATGTGATGTATATTTCTATTCTGAAATTCATTTTTGGGTGATGTTTTGATACACATATATTGTGGAGTAGCAAAATCAAGCTGCTTAACATGTACATTACTAGACACCATTTTCATTTTTTAAAATTTTATTTAAAGAGAAAAAAACAAAACAGAAAAAGGGTAGAAATAATACATAATTTAAAAAAACAGTAAGAAATCACTAGGTGATGAATTATATATTGTCCTCTTAGAAATAGTTGTTCAAGTTACAAAAGTAAAGCATACAAATGGACATTTAAGGAGCGAGATGGCAAACAGTGCTGTTCAACTATCCAACAAAAACTTAGAGATATAATTATCAATCCTACATGCTTAAACATACATGCAGTTATATCCCTTAGAGCACTTTCTTTTCCTCACTGTTTTACAATAGCAATACACACTTTGAGTTTTATTACTCCTGCATTTCGTATTACTTTTTACACTAAAGACACAGTGTGATACTCATAAATATGATTCTTATTTATTTCACTAATGAGGATAGTCTCAAGTTGTCTCCATTTACCTATGAAGGCTTCAAGAGCATCCTTTTTATAGCTGAGTAATATTTCATTGTATAAAAATACCACATCTTTTTCATCCGTTCTGCAGTTGATGGGCATCTTGGTTGTTTCCAAGATTTAGCTATTACAAATAATGCTGCTATGAACATGGGTGCACATATATCACTGTGATATGCCCTTTTCAGTTTTTCTGGGAAAATACACAGGAGGGGAATAGCTGGATTGAATGGAACTTTCAATCCTACTCTTTTGAGAATTCTCCATACTGATTCCCATAGTGGTTGCACCAGTCTACACTCCCACCAACAGTGGAGCAGTGTTCCTTTTTACCCACAGCCCCACCAATATTTGTTATCAGTTGATTTCTTGATGGCAGCTATTCTTTCTGGAGTGAGATGAAGTCTCAATGCTGTTTTAATTTGCATTTCTCAAATGACCAGTGATGGTGAACATTTCTTCGTGTATTTATTTGCCATTTGTTAATTAATTAATTTATTTTTTGGTACATTTGTATATTTTAATCTGAGAACTGTGTGTTCATCTCAGATGCCCATTTTTGGAGAGGGTCTTTGAATTTGGGGTCTTGACGTTTTTCAATTCTTTATATGTTCTGAATATCAGTCCTTCGTCTGAGGGTTGCTGGCTAAAATTCTTTCCCATTCTGTGGGTTTTCTTTTCATTCTGCTGGTGATTTCTTTTGAAGTGCAGAAACTTTTCAATAATATGAGATCCTAGTGGTTGATTCTTTGAAGTGTTTCCTGTGCAGTTTGCATTTTGTTCATGAATTCTCTGCCTACCCCTATGTCTCCAAGACTTCTACCAACCTTGTCTTCCAGTAGATTTAGTGTTTCTGTTGTAATAATTAGATCTTTGACCCATTTAGACTTTAGTTTTGTACATGGTGATAGACATGAGTCCAGTTTCAGTCTTTAGCATGTGGAGAGCCAATTTTTCCAACACCATTTATTAAAGAGGCTATCCTTCTTCCGGTGAACATGGTTAGCTCCTTTGTCAAATATCAGGTGGATGAGTGTCTTTGTAGTTGGTCTTGCATCGTCTAATCTGTTCCATTGATCCTCAGGTCTATTTCTTTGCCAGTACCATACTGATTTTATCACTGTGGTTTTGTAGTATGTTTTCAAGTCGGGAATTGAGATACCTCCTGCCTTGTCTTTGTTGCCCAGAATTGCCTTTGCTATTGTAGGTTTCTTCTGTTTCCAAATGAATTTTAGGAGCATTTTCTCTAGATCTGTGAGGTTTGTTAATGATATTTTGATTGGGATTGCATTAAATCTATATAACATTTTTTGGAATATGGCCATTTTCACAATGTTGGTTCTTCCTAGCCAAGAGCAAGGAATATCCTTCCATTTTCTAATATCCTCTCCAATCTCCTTTTTTAGCATAATTTTCAGCATAGAGGTCTTTTACATTTTTTTGTACATTTAGTGTAAAGTTGGCTGTTGGTTTGTCATAGATGGCCTTTATAAGATTGAGGTAGACACTATGTATTCCAAGTTTCTGAAGAGTTTTTATCATGAACATGTGTTGTTGGACTTTATCAAAAGCTTTTTCTATTGAGATGACCATGTGGTTTTTGGCTCTTTGATGTGTGTTTTTGGCTCTTTGATGTGTATTACATTTATTGATTTGTGTATGTTAAACCATCCCTGCATTCCTGAAATGAATCCCACTTGGTTATATGTATAATCTTCTTGATGATTTGCTGCATTTTATTTGCCACTATTTTATTGAGAATCTTTGCATCAATGTTCATTAGTGAGAATGGCCTGTAGTTCTCCTTTTTGATTGGGTCTTTTCTGGTTTTGATATGAGAGTAATACCAGGAATGATTTATGGAGGACTGCTTTCTTTTCAATTTCATTGAAGAGTTTAAGTAGTATTGGCATCAAATCTTCTCTAAATTTCTTATAGAATTCAGCTGAATCTATCGGGACCTTGGCTTTTCTTTGTTGGTAAGTTTTTAATTACATTTTCAATTTTAATAGCTGATGTGGGGTTATTCAAAATTGCTATATCTCCTTGGTTGAGCTTTGGTAGTACATATATTTGTAGAAATCTGTCCATTTCCTCTGTGTTTTCCATTCTATGTGAGTAGAAATTTTCAAAGTAGGTATTCATGATCTTTTGAATTTCCATGAGATCTGTAGTAATTTCCCCCTTTTCAGTCCTTATTGCGTGAATTTGGGTTTTTTTCTTTACGAGGTAAGCTGGAGGTTTGTCAATTTTGTTTATTTTCTCATAAAACCAGCTTTTGATTCATTAATTCTTTGTATTTTTTTAGTTTCAATTGCATCGATTTCTACTCTAGTCTTTACAACTTCTCTTTTATGAGCTTTGGGTTTAACTTGTTCTTTTTCTAGAAGCTTTAGAGAAGCACTAGGTTGTTTATTTGTACTCATCTGTTTTCTTTCTTTCTTTTTTTTTTTTTAAATCTTTTTATCAGTACTGGGGATCGAACCCACGACTGCCTGCTTCCAAGGCAGGTACTTATGCCGCTGTGCTAAATCCCCAGCCCCTTCATCTGTTCTGTTCTCTTGATATGACAATTTATTACTATATATTTCCCTCTTAAGACTGCTTTCATTGCATCCCACATATCACAGTATGTTGTTTCTGAATTTTCTTTTTTAAAAAATTTTATTTAAAGAGAAAAAGAAAAAAAAAAACAGAAAAAGGATACAAGTAATACAGAATTTCAAAAAAATCAATAAGATATCACTAGTTAATAGATTACATATTGTCGTCTTAAAAATAGTTGTTCAAGTTACAAAATTAAAGCATACAAAGTGGACATTCAAACAGTGAGACTGTAAACAGTTCTGTTCAATGATTCAACAAAAACTCAGTAATATGGTTATCTATCTTATACACTTAAATATATATACAGTTATATCCTTTACAGCACTTTCTTTTCCTCTTTTTTTACAATAACAATTACACATTTTGGGTTTTATTACTCCCACAGTTCTTATTACTTTTTTTTTGAAGAGAATAAAACCAAATGTGACATAACAAAACAGAGTCAAATCAAAAGGATGGACATAGTATATGATGTAAAAACAAAATACAAGGTGATCAACAGTGGTTACCGTAATGCCTCTTGCTATCTTAAAAAGAATTGCCTATCTCATCAGTTATAATAAAATTTAACAATACAGTACAGAAAAAACCAATAAAACCAAAACATTGGAGACATTACAGGACTTCAAGAGAAGATAATAGTCAAACTAGAGTGGGCATCATTGTTTTTGCATTTTCATTGAATTGTAGGTATTGCTTTATTTCTTCTTTAATTTTGTCTGTAGCCTACTAGTTGTTCAAAAGGTTGTTATTTAATTTCCATGTATTTATGCAGATTTTGCAACTTCTTTGCCATTAATTTCCAATTTCAGTGTGCTATGGTCAGATATTATGCATGGGATAATTTCAATACCTTTGCATTTACTTAAGAATGTTTTATAGGATAATATATGGTCTATTTTGGAGAATGTCCCATGCTCAGCTTAGTAGAATGTGTATACTATGTGGTTGGGTGGAACACTCTGTAAACATCTACTAAGTCCAATTGCTCGCAGGTATAATTCAGTTCTATTATTTCTTTGCTGACTTTTTGTTTAGTTGATCTCTTTGTGACAATGGCCTGTTAAGGTCCCCCCCCCCACTTTTTTTGTCTTTTTAAGACAGGGTTTCTCTATGCAGTTTAGGCTGGCCTTGAGCTCACTTTGTAGCCCAGTGGTCTCAACTCACAATGATACTCCTGCCCTGAGTGCTGGGATTACAGGTATGAGCCACCACACCTGGCCTTAGGTCCCCTGTTATAATTGTATTCTTGTGTATTTGGTTTTTCATGTCCATTAGTATCTGTCTTATATAGTTGGGTGTTCCTGTATTTGGTGCATGTATATTTATAATTGTTAGTTCTTCCTCTTGAGTTTTTCCATTAATGAGTATGTAGTGACCTTCTTTATCACTTTTAATCATTTTAGGTTTGAATTTCACATCATCTGCAAATAGAATAGTTACCCTTGTTTTTTCCTGGGTTCCTGTTGCATGGAATACTGTTTTCCATCTTTTGACTTTTAATCTATGAGTTTTTTCTTCCTTTTTTTTTTGGTACCAGGAATTGAACTCACGACTATGCTCTTGCAAGGCAGGTGCTTATGCCACTGAGCTAAATCCCCAGCCCCTGGATCATGTTTCTTGATCCATTCTGTCAATCTCTTTTGGTAGGTGAATTGAGGCCATTTACATTTATGGATATCACATATTTATGGATATGTACTGGCCTGACTTTGCCATATTATGTTTCAGTGTTTGCTTTCTGCTTTTCCCCCTTGTTTAATTGCTTGTCCTACCTGGTGGTTTCTTTCTGTTGTTGTTCTGGGGATTGTGGTCATTTTTATCTCTATCTAGTATGTCTTTCAATACTCTTTCTAGAGTTGGTTTGGTGGATGTACATTTCTTCAGTTGTTCTTTGTCATGGAAGTATCTTATTTCGCCATTAAATTTGAATGAAAGTTTTTCTGGGTACATCAGTCTGGGTTAAAAGTTGTTTTCTTTCAAGGCTTGAAATACCTCACTCCAAGCTCCTCTTGACTTGAGGGTTTGTGCTGAAAAGAGAGTCCATGTGGCCGTCACACAGGAAGCATGCAGCTGCACAGGCCACGGTTCAAAGGCAGCACATGTTTTCTAGGGCTGGTGGGAGTCATCCAGGAAGTGCGTGGCTGTGCCAGCCGAGGTCTGAGGGCAGCACACATTCCCCAGGGTGGTGGGAATCACACAGGAAGTGTGAGGTGGCACGGGCCAAGGTCTCAGGGTGGCATGGCATTCCTCTGCACATTATTTTCTTGTGAGAGCATTTAATGTCTATGCTCTTGGTTCTTTTTTTTTTTTTTTTTTTTTCATTACCAGGAATCAAACTCAGGACTTCATGCTTACTAGGCAGGAACTGTGTCACTGAGCTATATCCCTGGCCCTATTCTCCTGGCTATTTTATTTATTCTTATCAATTTTAAAGTATGAGACATACTGTTATTAACTGTAGTCATCATAATGTACACCAGATCATTTGAATTTGTTTTTCTTGTCTAACTGAATTTTTATTTTGTAACTAACACCTCCCCATCTCTCCCATATCCAGCCTTTGGTAATCACCATTTTACTGTTTCTGTAAGTCTGACTTTCCATATATAAATGGGATCACTGGGTATTTGTCTTTGTTTGATCAATTTTTTACAATGTTTTTCACTAACTCCAGGTTCATCCATGTTGTCACAAGTGACATCTTTTTTTTTTTTTCAGGCTGAATGGTACTTCATTGTGAATATATATCATCTTTATATTTTCCTGTATCTATTCATCTGTTAATGGACACTTAGGTTGATTCTATAGCTTGGCTGTTGTGAATATTCTGCAGTGAACATGGGAGTGAAAACATTGATTTGACATACATTCATTTCCTCTGAGTGTATGTACTGTAGTGGGATTTCTGAATCACATGGTCCTTCTATTTTTAAGTTTTGAGGAAACTTTGTACTCTTCTCCATAGTGGATGTACAAATTTACATTTCTGTCAACAGTTAAGGAACTCCCTTTTCTCCACACCCTTATCAACTCTGGTTGTCTTTTGGATAATAGCCATTCTAGCATGTATGAAGTGATAGCTCACTTGTGGTTTTACTTTGCATCTTCTTAGTGATTAGTGTCCTGTCCACAGTCTAACTGTGTTAGGATAGTAGTGACATTATCAGTTTGCTTTGTTCCATTGGATAGCCAGCATCCCAAAGTATAACTGTCTTGGCATAAGCAAAGTAAAGCAGTTTCTCTGGATAACACTAGTTTGCCCTAGTACCTAGGATGCATGGAGGGAGTCAGTGTTGTCCCTGTCCACTTCTGTAGTTCCTTTACTTGGCTAGTGATAGGGCTTTTGGTGTGATAAAAGAGAGAATGTAAAATAAAAATAGCCTTTATTCTAAGGACACAGAGAGAACTCCATGACCGCTGGGGCCTGGCTTTCTCTGCCAGAAATGTGGGACATGGGACATACATGTAATTTCTGATTGGGGTGGCACTTAGGGTTGCATTGCTGATGCATGAGCAGCTGATTGGGACTTTTTTGCACCACTGGCAGAAGGAAAAGGAAGTTGTCATAGGGGAAGCGGGAAGTGACCTCAAGGTAAACATCCCTTGGGCCCACCTCCCACTGCCATAATATTGTATCTAGGGCAAAATCCTTTCATTCCTGTCTTTTCATTGTTAGGAAAAGGGTGCAGTCTCTCTCTTACTACTTCCTGCTGAAAGGAGGTTCCGTATTGGGGGTTTAGGAAGACTGATGGGATGATGGTTGATGCCCACGTAGAAGCTGGTGTCAGGTGTTTTAGTCAGGACAACTTCATCATTGGTGAATGCCCACATGTTATACTGGAAACGCGAAGAGACAAGGTGCTATGAAGAGGCAGGCAACTATCATGTTTAAGGACCCAGGGGAGGTAAAAGGAAAGATGTCTTTGATTTAAATATGTTGTTTCATCAGGACCACGGTGAGGCAAAGTTCTGAAATATAAGGATGGGGTTAGGAGGAGTGAAGTTATGAGAGGTGATTATTCCCCCATCTGAAAGGGTAATAGTTAAAAGCCTAGGTAGGTAGGGCTTGTCTCTGGTCCAGGGCTGGAAAGAATAAGAGGGGTGGGGAGGGCCATGGCAGTGTCAGTATAAGGGAGATAAGAGCCTAGGCTCACCAGGATATTATATTTAAAAAAGATAATTAATTAATAGAATGTAAGGAATTAGGAACCAAATTGGATAACAAAACATGACTTAACCTGAGAGTTGTGGCTGTGAGGCCTTGGTGAGATGGAGATGAATGGGCAATAGGATGGTTAGATTTAGGGCTGGGACGGCATAACTTGAATAATGTGGAACCAGGATGGCATCCAGCAACTTTGACCACTGTTGGGGTTGCCAAGAAGATCAGGTACAGTCTGATCTACCTTGGTTGTAGTCCTTGGGATGATTTCCTGTAACAAGACTTTAGTAAGTATATCAGCAGTCTCCCTGGTTGTGGGAAAGGCTTTTATCTATCCTGAAAAAGTACAAACAAAGGTGAGAAGATATTTGAGAGTTTTGTGGTGGGGCATATATGTAAAATCTGTCAGTCCTGACCAGGAGTGTGTCCTTGAAACTGATGAGTAGGAAGGGAAGGGGGGGCACTATGTGTCCCTGAAAAGAGGTTTTATTATAGAGATGACAGGTGTAAGTTGTTGAGACCTCAGAATGTCTGGGTTAGTCTGCATAAACACAGAGGAATAAAAAAGGCATTTTTAAGATCTGTGACTGTAAACTGAGTGGCAGAGGGAGAGATATGAGAAAGCATGGTGTAAGGGTTTGGCACCACTGGGTAGATTGGGATAATGGCATTATTGATTACCCCAAGGTCTTGCACTAGATGATAAGACCCATCAGGCTTGAGTACCAGGAGAATGGGAGTATTATAGGGTGAATGGATAGGTTTAAGAAAACCATTGTCTAAAAGGCACTTAATTATAGGTTTAAGTCCCTGTAAATGTTTGGGAGCTATGAGATACTGGAGAATGCAAAGAAAAAACTGAAGAATCCCTGAGACAAATTAAAAGAGGCATGGCATGGGTAGCACAGGTGGGATTGGAGGTATCTCAAACTATGGGATTGACCAGAGAAGAAGGGAGTCTGGAACCTGCATGGAATAGACCCTTTCTGAAAAGGCTGCATAGGTTGGCTGTCAACACATACTATAGAGACTAAGAACTTAATATAGTGGCCTGAAAACTCAAGATGAACACTATACATGGCCTCTATGTCCACAAGTACAGAGAATGTCTTACTTGAGACTTCCAGTGGGACTTGGGGCTCTGAGGACACCTTAATGGAGGACTGTGGACCCCAATCCCCATCAGTCTTCAGTAGTAAGTTCGAGTAAATCAGTCAGCGATGAATTCAGTGGTGATGAGATCTCCTGTGAGTTCAAGGATGGCTTACCTGCTTTCTGGTGGCTAGGACAGTCACTCTTCCAATGGCCCTTGAGATTGCAATAGGGGCAAGGCCCTAGAGGAACACCAGGGTTGGGGCACTCTCTTGCTCAATGTCCTTCTTTGTTGCACTTGAAGCATGGTCCAGGAGGGGCTTGGGCAGCTCTATCTTGTCTCAGTTTACCTGTCTCAGCGCTCCAAGTGTCACTGCTAAAAGATCAGATTGTTATTTTTCATTTTGATTTTTATCTCTGTTGTTGAAAACACAAAAAGCCATATTAAGAAGGTCTCGCTGTGAGGTTTGAGGGCCAAGTATAGCCTTTTGTCTTGGGATCTGGCCCACGTGGAAGGCGTCTGTCTCCTCCACAGTCACCAGACATCTGATTTTTATCTTGGGTAGGTGTACAGCTTTAAGTCTTAAGGAGACAATGGCAAAGAATCAAGTATGCAGGAGTCAAATAATACAATAACAGGGTATTTATGATTATAAGTTTAGTAATGGCTTCCTATAAGAAGGGTAAGGTCCAGGGAATTTTAGAAACTGACATGTCATTTGTTTGTCATATACTCATTTAGGTTTTACAATTGTATAAGTACCTCTTACGCTGTTAGAATGTCTAATTCTAACACTTATGAGTCCCCCTGATTAAGAACCACCTTTTTCTTAAATTAATTTTACTTTTTTATTTAGGAGAGAGATCAGCTGCTGTGTCATTTAACACCAATTGAATATAGTTAATTATGGCCTCAATGTACATAAAATAACCTTTTCAAAAGGAATTTATAATTATCTCTTAATTTTAGTTGTTGAATATCCAGAAGATTGATAACAGTACAGTGCAGTAGAGACAGTAACACAGAACATTAAATGAAACTATTATTTTCTATTAACCACTGGTGTTTTAACATTTGAGTACTGAAGAAATTTGTGACATTGTGTGGACTGTTCATTATTTAAGCATCTCTAAGTATAACATATACATTATATAAATTTTTGTTTAAAAATTACCATTTGACTGGTGACCTTGTGTTGGTCTGACTTGAATCTTCTGGTTGGAACACAAGAAAAAGGCAGACATCTGGATCTGAAAGAAAACACTTGTCATCATAAACAATCTCAATTCTACATTTGAAGGCATGAATATATGATAAGATATACCATATATACCATAAGATCAGCAACAATGAATTCTGCCAACTTGCCACCATTGTGACAAAAGCATAAATAAATGATCAGTTTTTTTGGTTTTTATAGCTTTCTAGAGGCCAGGAGCACCAAGGTTATGAACCAGGTGCCCCAAAAGTATGTTTTTTGGGGAACAGGAAGTGGTCCCCATGACCAAATTATAAGTGAGCTGAGAGAACAACACCACCTTGGGATGTATGAGCTTTAGCTCCCCCCAAGGAACATGCAAGCTGTGCTGGGTCACACTTAACAAAAGAGATTGTCACCTATTTTGAAAGTGTGGCACGGGAAAGTCCCAACACCCATTCTCCTTGGCTGGGTCACAGAAGAGTGTGGGGTGGGGTCCCAGCAAACAAAAATGTCAGTCTTGCCTCAAGCCGTATGACCTAAGGAGTATGAAAACTGGTATATCTATTCAGGGACAGCAGAATGGGTTTTCTGTCGCAAGGTTGCTAAGGAATGGAAACAGAAAACCCTGGATGGTAGCTCATCTGTATGGAATAAGGGAGGTCACTGTTGCACGCGGATTAGTGGTGGCAAGTAAACAGTCCTGGAGGAAGAAAACGGTGGTTCTTAATCAGGGGGACTCAAAATGGGAGGGATTCCCAGGAGCCACTCACTGTGCCTTCCCGGTCGGGGAACCAAATGATAGGGTTTCGGCACAATAAAACAGAGAATATAAAATACATATAGCCTTTATTCTAAGGACATGGAGAGAACTCCATCACCGCTAGGGCCTGGCTTTCTCTTCCAGAAACGTGGGGCATGGGACATATATATAATTTCTGATTGGGGTGGCACTTAGGGCTGCATTGCTGATGCATGAACAGCTGTTGGGACTTTTTTGTGCTACCCGTAGAAGGAAAAGGAAGTTGTCATAGGGGAAGGGGCAAGTGACCTCAAGGTAAACATCCCTTGGTCCCGCCTCCCACTGCTGTAATGTTGTATCTAGAAAATCCTTTCAGCTAGAACCTTAGGAAGGGAGAAGGGACATGGTGTCACACTGTCCTCCTTTTCTCAAGGATAAAGCAAGTAGTGAGGTTGAGCATTTCCCCATATACCCACTGGTCATTTTTATGTTTTCTTTGAGAAATGTCTATTAAGGTGCTTTGCCTGTTTTAATTTTTAAAATTAGTACATATTTGTGATAAACAATGAATACATTCATTGTGGACTTTGCCTTTTTTAAAATTTCTTTTTCTTTTCTTTCTTTTTTTTTTTTTGGATACCAGGAATCAAATTTAGGACCTCATGCTTGCCAGGCAGGTGCTGTGCCACTGAGCGAAATCCCTGGCTGGATTTGCCTACCTTTAGATAGAATTATTTATCTTTTGTTATTGAATAACTTGAATTCCTTACATATTTTGGGTGATGTCTCTGTTTATCATTTCCTCTGTTGTGTAGAAACTTTTTAGTTTGATATAGACCTATTTGTCTATTTTTGCTTTTGTTGTCTGTATTTTTGGACTAAGAAGTCCTTGCTGAGACCAATGTTGTGGAGAGTTTCACCTATGTTTCTTTTAATAGTCTCATATTTAAGTATAGAATCTGAGTTTAGTTTTTATATGCAGGGTGAGAGGAGGCTCCAAGTTCATTTCTTCTGCTTGTGGATATCCATTTTTCCCAGTACCATTTATTATAAAGTCTGTCCTTCTTTATTGTGTACCCTTGGTGTCTTTGTTGAAATTCATACATGGATTGTATACTTATTTCTTAAAATTTTTTTTACCATACAGTGGACCTACAATTTATGACTGCCCCTAGTTATAAGTTACAACCCAAATGCTGGCTTCTTGTTCAATAATAAACAAAGACTTGCAATGCCAGAAAAGTATTGGTAAGCATATATAGCCATCTGTCTGAGTCCAGCTGTGTGTGTTTGTGGATGTGAGTTTGGTTAGTGCTTTGTTTAATCGCCATGATTACTGCTATCAGAATGGCCCCCAAAAGCTAAAAAGAGAAGCTAAAGAAAGCAGTAGAGATAAAGAAAGTAATCACAATTGAAAAGAAGGAAATTGTGGAGAAATATGAGAGTGGTGCTTGTGTGACTGATCCCACTAATATGTACAGCATGTTGAAATCCATCATCTCAACAATCTTTTTTTTTTTTTGTCTTTTTGAGACAGGGTCTCACTATGCAGTTCAGGCTGGCCTTGAGCTCACTTTGTAGCCCAGGCTGGTCTCGAACTCGCAACGATCCTCCTGCCTCAGCCTCCTGAGTGCTGGGATTACAGGCATGAGCCACCACGCTCAGCTCATCGCAACAATCTTACAGAGGAAAGATTTCTAGAAGGAAGCTAATGTTGCTGAATGTGTTACTCAAATTAGTAAGTCACGATCACGATCACGATCAACCAGACAAGGTAGAAAAGCTTTTATTAGTGTAGATAAATGAAAGATAGATGGCAGTTTATAGCCTGTCTGAGTCTATAATTCCTGAAAAATCTGTGCTATAAATGCAGATCTCATTAAGGATAATCTGCCAACAGGTGATAATGGTGAAGCATTTTGTGCCAGTAAGGGATGGTTTTAAAGCAAGAATGGGGGTTCATAGTGTAACTAGCCATAGTGAAGCAGCCAGTGCTGGTCAAAGGGCTGCTGAAATTATATACAACACTTCAAAATGATGACACAGAGAATGGCTTTTACTTTTCTCATTTTCAACTGTGACGAAACTGGCATTTCTTGGAGTAAAATGCCCAGGAGAGCATACATTACCCAGGAAGAGAAGAAAATGCCAGGACACAAGTCTATGAAGGAGGGGCTAAACTTATTGCTATGTGCCAATGCGAGTGGTGACCTTAAGGTAAAACCTCTTTTGGCTTATCACTCTAAGACCCCTAGAGTGTTCAGAAAATATAAAGTCATAAAAAATAGCTAGGGGTCATGAGGAAATAGAATGCAAAATTCTGGGTAATAAGAACATTTTTTCTTTTTTTTTTAATTTTATTTAAGAGGAAAAAGAGAAAAACACAAAACAAAACAAAGTGGTGTAAGGGTACACGTAATTCAGAACTACAAAAAAAAACATAATAGTAAGAAATCACCTGCTAATAGATTACATATTATCATCTTGGAAATAGTTGCTCAAATCACAGTATCAAAAAATACAAAGTGAACATTCAAACAGAGAGACTGCAAACAGCTGTGTTCAATGATCCAAAAACATTAATATAGTCAGCTATTTAACACCCCTAAACACAATTGCTGTTATATCCATAGAGCTCTTTTTTTTTTCTTCTCTTTTTTACAACAAAATTTACACATTTTGGATTTTATTACTCCTAGTCCTTATTACTTTTTTGGGGGGAAGAGAATATAGTCAAATATGGAAAACAAAGCTGCCACTCAAAACCAAGGATAGACATAGCACATGATGTAGAACAGAGTACAAGGTTATCAACAATGGTTATCAAAATTGTCTCTTGTTTCCTTAAAAAGAATAGTCTATCTCATTAGATATTATAAAGTTGGACAAAACAGTAGAGAACAAGACCAATAAAACTTAGGCATTGTAAACATTACAGGACTTCCAAAGGAGACAACAGTCAAACCAGAATGGGCATCTTAGTGAATCTTATTGTCTTCAAAGTAGGTGCTTATACCCTCAAACTTGATACTATCATATAGAATGGAACAGAGTCTAATCAGTCAAAACAAGATCATGGGAGTATTACAGGACTTCAAAACAAGTTAACAGTAAATCAAAAAGAGTTACTATAATATATGCTAATTAAAAAAATTTTTCCCCTTAATTAAAAAACATAAGAAATAACTAAATAATTTTTTTAAAGAATAAGGGAGAGATTGAGATAAGCTCCAACATGGCGTGGATCTCAGGAGACACTGCTAGATCTAGCCCTGGAAGGGCTGCAGGCTGCCACCCTGCCTCCACTCACAGGGAGGGGAGATGCTGGCTTGGCTTCCCAGAGACCTAAGCTCCAAAGGGCTAGGATCTCAGGAGACACTGCTAGTTCTCCCCCTGGAAGGGCTGCAGTGGGCTAAACTACTGCCGCTTACCAGGGAGGGGAGGTGCTGGCTTGGCTTCCCAGAGTCCTAAGTTCCAGCATGGCGTGGATCTCAGGAGACACTGCTAGTTCTCCCCCTGGAAGGGCTGCAGGCTGCCACCCTGCCTCCGCTTACAGGGAGGGGAGATGCTGGCTTGGCTTCCCAGAGTCCTAAGTTCCAGTATGGCGTGGATCTCAGGAGACACTGCTAGTTCTCCCCCTGGAAGGGCTGAAGTGGGCTAAACTACCGCCGCTTACCAGGGAAGGGAGGTGCTGGCTTGGCTTCCCAGAGTCCTAAGTTCCAGCATGGCATGGATCTCAGGAGACACTGCTAGTTCTCCCCCTGGAAGGGCTGCAGGCTGCCACCCTGCCTCCGCTTGCAGGGAGGGGAGGTGCTGGCTTGGCTTCCCAGAGTCCTAAGTTCCAGCATGGTGTGGATCTCAGGAGACACTGCTAGTTCTCCCCCTGGAAGGGCTGCGGTGGGCTAAACTACCGCCGCTTACCAGGGAGGGGAGGTGCTGGCTTGGCTTCCAAGGGTGCTAAGTTCCAGCATGGTGTGGATCTCAGGAGACACTGCTAGTTCTCCCCCTAGAAGGGCTGAAGTGGGCTAAACTACCACCGCTTACCAGGGAAGGGAGGTGCTGGCTTGGCTTCCCAGAGTCCTAAGTTCCAGCATGGCGTGGATCTCAGGAGACACTGCTAGTTCTCTCCCTGGAAGGGCTGCAGGCTGCCACCCTGCCTCCGCTTACAGGGAGGGGAGATGCTGGCTTGGCTTCCCAGAGTCCTAAGTTCCAGTATGGCATGGATCTCAGGAGACACTGCTAGTTCTCCCCCTGGAAGGGCTGCAGGCTGCCACCCTGCCTCCGCTTACAGGGAGGGGAGGTGCTGGCTTGGCTTCCCAGAGTCCTAAGTTCCAGCATGGCGTGGATCTCAGGAGACACTGCTAGTTCTCCCCCTGGAAGGGCTGTGGTGGGCTAAACTACCGCCGCTTACCAGGGAGGGGAGGTGCTGGCTTGGCTTCCCAGAGTCCTAAGTTCCAGCATGGTGTGGATCTCAGGAGACACTGCTAGTTCTCCCCCTGGAATGGCTGAAGTGGGCTAAACTACCGCCGCTTACCAGGGAAGGGAGGTGCTGGCTTGGCTTCCCAGAGTCCTAAGTTCCAGCATGGCGTGGATCTCAGGAGACACTGCTAGTTCTCCCCCTGGAAGGGCTGCAGGCTGCCACCCTGCCTCCGCTTACAGGGAGGGGAGGTGCTGGCTTGGCTTCCCAGAGTCCTAAGTTCCAGCATGGCGTGGATCTCAGGAGACACTGTTAGTTCTCCCCCTGGAAGGGCTGCAGGCTGCCACCCTGCCTCCGCTTACAGGGAGGGGAGGTGCTGGCTTGGCTTCCCAGAGTCCTAAGTTCCAGCATGGCGTGGATCTCAGGAGACACTGCTAGTTCTCCCCCTGGAAGGGCTGCAGGCTGCCACCCTACCTCTGCTTACAGGGAGGGGAGGTGCTGGCTTGGCTTCCCAGAGTCCTAAGTTCCAGCATGGCGTGGATCTCAGGAGACACTGCTAGTTCTCCCCCTGGAAGGGCTGCAGGCTGCCACCCTGCCTCCGCTTGCAGGGAGGGGAGGTGCTGGCTTGGCTTCCCAGAGTCCTAAGTTCCAGCATGGTGTGGATCTCAGGAGACACTGCTAGTTCTCCCCCTGGAAGGGCTGAAGTGGGCTAAACTACCGCCGCTTACCAGGGAGGGGAGGTGCTGGCTTGGCTTCCCAGAGTCCTAAGTTCCAGCATGGTGTGGATCTCAGGAGACACTGCTAGTTCTCCCCCTGGAAGGGCTGCAAGCTGCCACCCTGCCTCTGCTTACAGGGAGGGGAGGTGCTGGCTTGGCTTCCCAGAGTCCTAAGTTCCAGCATGGTGTGGATCTCAGGAGACACTGCTAGTTCTCCCCCTGGAAGGGCTGAAGTGGGCTAAACTACCACCGCTTACCAGGGAGGGGAGGTGCTGGCTTGGCTTCCCAGAGTCCTAAGTTCCAGCATGGCGTGGATCTCAGGAGACACTGCTAGTTCTCCCCCTGGAAGGGCTGCAAGCTGCCACCCTGCCTCCGCTTACAGGGAGGGGAGGTGCTGGCTTGGCTTCCCAGGGTCCTAAGTTCCAGCATGGCGTGGATCTCAGGAGACACTGCTAGTTCTCCCCCTGGAAGGGCTGCAGGCTGCCACGCTGCCTCTGCTTACAGGAAGGGGAGGTGCTGGCTTGGCTTCCCAGAGTCCTAAGTTCCAGCATGGCGTGGATCTCAGGAGACACTGCTAGTTCTCCCCCTGGAAGGGCTGAAGTGGGCTAAACTACCGCCACTTACCAGGGAAGGGAGGTGCTGGCTTGGCTTCCCAGAGTCCTAAGTTCCAGCATGGCGTGGATCTCAGGAGACACTGCTAGTTCTCCCCCTGGAAGGGCTGCAGGCTGACACCCTGCCTCTGCTTGCAGGGAGGGGAGGTGCTGGCTTGGCTTCCCAGAGTCCTAAGTTCCAGCATGGTGTGGATCTCAGGGGACACTGCTAGTTCTCCCCCTGGAAGGGCTGAAGTGGGCTAAACTACCACCGCTTACCAGGGAGGGGAGGTGCTGGCTTGGCTTCCCAGAGTCCTAAGTTCCAGCATGGCGTGGATCTCAGGAGACACTGCTAGTTCTCCCCCTGGAAGGGCTGCAGGCTGCCACCCTGCCTCCGCTTACAGGGAGGGGAGGTGCTGGCTTGGCTTCCCAGAGTCCTAAGTTCCAGCATGGTGTGGATCTCAGGAGACACTGCTAGTTCTCCCCCTGGAAGGGCTGAAGTGGGCTAAACTACCGCCGCTTACCAGGGAGGGGAGGTGCTGGCTTGGCTTCCCAGAGTCCTAAGTTCCAGCATGGCGTGGATCTCAGGAGACACTGCTAGTTCTCCCCCTGGAAGGGCTGCAGGCTGCCACCCTGCCTCCGCTTACAGGGAGGGGAGGTGCTGGCTTGGCTTCCCAGAGTCCTAAGTTCCAGCATGGTGTGGATCCAAGAACATTTTTTGTTGAGTGGATCAAGTAGGCTTTCTCTCCTACTGTTAAGAAATATCTAGAAGACAAAGTTTCTCAAGGCTCTCTTCATCATGGACAATGCTTCTGGAAGAAGGACTGACTGAATAATTTCCTGGCTGTCAGTCTGGTTCCTCCTATGTAATATGCTTCCTCAATTGCAGGCTATGGACCTGCAGGTTATAGCTCACTTTAAGAAGCTATTTACCAAGGAACTGTTCCCAAAGTCCTTCTAGATGGTCTCAGATACATATTTAACTCTTTAATGGCTCTGGAAGGAACATTATAAAGTGCTTTCTTGTGTGAAGTTAATGAAGAAGTCCTGGGCCAATGTCTACCTAAGGACACAGATGGAGGAAAGTGTGGCCTACAATTACACAGGTGAGAGACTTTGAAGGCTGTGTAGAGGAGGCTGAGCCTCAGTTGACACTATTGTTGATGAACTGTCATTGTAGCAGTCTGTAGGCTTGCAGGTGGACAGTGGTAACGTTAAGGAACTGGTGGAGGAACAGTCAGAGGGACTATCTACAGAGGAATACGAGGACTGAGCAACAGAGAATGGCAGCTGAGGAGCTTTCTGATGAGGAGAGGGAGTACTGACAAAGTTCTAGCAAAGTTCTTCTGGAATAAAGAAAATTCTGAGAAAATGGACAGAGCTACAAACATTTGCAGGGAGGACCCACTCAGCCACAGAAAAAGCTGACCATTGCGTCCACATGCTTAATGACAATGCCATATCATACCACAGAACAGTGTTAAAGAAAAGACAGAAACAGATAACTTTAGATCAGTTTTTATTTCTGAACGAGTTGAGACCTAATAAGCCAGAAGCAGGTCCTAGAGGGCTACAGACTCTCTTGAGGAGGGAAAGGACAACAGAGAGCCAGATTCCTGATGTTCATATGGAAGGGCACTCTCCTTCCAAACAACACCTTCCATTCCACCCTCCCTTCCTGCAAGCCAAAGATGTCAACTTGAATGGTGAGTACAGTATGAAATTATTGTTTCTGGTAAACTACATACATTTTACAACTTTTTGATGAACACACTAAGAAAATTATTGGTGTTATACACATTATAAAACCCTTATTTTTTTAACCATGAAAAGGTTAGTTAATTGCTTTGGGAAATTTGGAATGCATTATGGATATTTCCAATATTTCTAAGGGGAAAAATAGACTTGGCTTACAACCAACTTGAGTTACAAACAGCTCTGATGAATGAATTTAAGTTCATAAATCAAGGGTCTACTATATTAAGATCAGAATGTGTAACATGATGTTTATCCTCTTAACAAAATTTTAAGTATCACTATAGTATTATTGACTATAGTTTCTACTTTCTACTTAAGATTTTTTTGAGCATATTCATTTTACTTAATGAGGGATAGTGTTGGCATATATCTTTATGAATATATATATATATATATATGTTTAGAATATAAATGGTTTATACCAACAATATTCTTTAATGTGGACTTTCCATGCATAAGAATGAATGCTTAGGGGCTGGGAATTTAGCTTTGTGGCACAAGCGCCTGCATGGCTTGTGCAAGGTCGTGAGTTACATCCCTGGTACAGAAAAAAAAAGAATGGCTGTCCTATATAACATCATTCTTTCTTCACAATAGATGTTTCTGAGTACTTTCTAGATATATTACACTTTATTTTATCAATACTGTATATTTGCAACTTAGTTTATTTTTGTGTTTTAATATTGTGTTGATTGAATAAAAAGTCTTATACATATGTTTATGTATTTGTATTATTATCTCTGTTTAATTAACTCCTGAACCAAAACTCCAAGTTTAAATATAAACCTATTTATATTTTGAGAGACATTATCATCAGTTGTCTGATACATTTTATAAGTATAAAAACCTACTAACATGAGTTTCCCTCTGGCTTTTTTTTAAACCAGAGAAAAACTCATCTAAAAATGAATCACTCTAGTTCAGGATAAAGCTATCTCTGAACCAGAAAACATCCAGAATGGCATTTAATTCAGTGCTACATTTTAATCAAATAATTTTCCCAAGAATCACTGATAATTTGCATTTTGAGTATTTCTGTTTTAATGGGGGATGTTTTGGGTGGAGATATTTCTTGTACATCTCAAAGTCAGCTTCATATTGTGATTCAGCATCCACTCCGATGATGTGAATTTTCTGATATTGAGCTGGGTATATCTGCACCGTGAGAGGCAGCATCTTAAATTTCAGGAAGGCTTTCTTCTCTGTAGGTAGGGAGGCTGGAGTGATGCAATTATCTGAAGTACATTTTTTCTCAATTCTGTCCTCAAAATATTTTTTTTAGAAGAAAAAATTAACATCATTATTATTGGGGAGAGGGCTGAATAAAAGAACTAGTCTTTTATCTGTTCATATTTTTCCTAAGAACATATGATAACTGTTTTTTCTCTTTTCATAACTTTTTAACTGAGAAGGTTTTATTTTAGAGTACACATTTTATTTGTCAAGTGAGGCTATTACAGCAAGCATGCATGCATGCACATGCACACACATGCACACACACACACACCTTCCTCCAAAAACCTTCCAAAAAGTAATAGTGTTAACATTATATTTATTCATTTATTTTTTATTAGTAATATATGTTTGTGATGTGTAATGAATATATTCATAATTAATATGTTCATCTTGTGGATTTGGTACATGTACATACCACAGCTTAAGCTGACATTTTAAATAGCCAAGTAATATTATCAATTCCATCATTTATTAGCCTATATGATCTCTGTCAGGTTATTTTTATTTTAAAGAGGATAAAACAGAATAAAACCAGTCAAAACAAACAAGTATAAGTGATACAGGACTTCAAAATATTACAAAACAACAATAGTTACCACAGTGCCTTTTGTTGTCTTCAAAATAGCTGCAGATACCTTCGGACATAGTAAAAATCAACAGAACAGAATAGAAACCATAAAAACAATGGATGCAATAAGGGACTTCAAAACAAGCCAAGAGTAAATCCTAAATTGCTATGGTAACATGTCTGGTTATCTTTGAAATACCTGCTCATGCCATTGGATTTAACATAAATAAAACAAAAGAGAATAAAACCCAACCCAACAAAACAATGAAAACAATTTAGGACTTCAAAACAAGACAATAGGGAATCAACAATGGCTACAACAGTGGCTTACAACCTAGATGCCACACTGCATACTGCTATGCTCTGAACCTGTGACCAGACCACTGGCCCTAGACCTGCAATGTTAGTGAAATGCCAAGTACTACAGGAATCTAATTGTATTTCACTTAAAAAAATTTTTTTTTTAAAATTTTGTTTAAGGAGAAAAAGAAAAAAAAAAGGGTACAAGTTATACAGAATTTCAGAAAAAAAAATAAACAGTAGGATATCACTAGTTAATGGATTACATATTGTCATCTTAGAAATATTTGTTCAATTACAAAATTAAAGCATATAAAATGGACATTCAAACAGTGAGACTGCAAACAGTTCTGTTCAATGATCCAACAAAACTCAGTAATATTGTTGTCTATCTTATACATTTAAATATACATGCAGTTATATCGTTTAGAGCACTTTCTTTTCCTCTCTTTTGTACAATGATGGGTTTTATTACTCCCACAGTTCTTATTACTTTTTTTGGAAGAGAGTAAAATCAAATGTGACATAACAGAACAGAGTAGGTCAAATCAAAAGGGTGGACATAATAGATAATGTAAAAACGTAATACAAGGTGATCCACAATGGTTACCATAATGCCTCCTGCTATCTCAAATAGAATTGCCTATGTCATCAGTTATAATAAAATTGAACAAAACAGTAAAGAATGAAACCAACAAAACCAAAACATTGGAGACATTGCAGGTCTTCAAAAGTAGTTAATAGTTGGGGCTGGGGATTTAGCTCAGTGGCATAAGTGCCTGCCTTGCAAGCAGGCAGTCATTAGTTCGATCCGTGGTACCGACAAAAAGGAAAAAGACCAAAAAAAAAAAAAAAAAAAAGTAAATAATAGTCAACCAGAATGGGTGTCGTAATGAATCCCACAATCTTCACAGCTGTTGCCTAAACTTTCTTTTTTTTTTTTTTTTTTTTTTGTCTTTTTCCTTTTTATCGGTACCGGGGATCGAACTCACGACTGCCTGCTTGCAAGGCAGGTGCTTATGCTGCTGAGCTAAATCCCCAGCCCCTGCCTAAACTTTCGAACCTGGTACTATCAAGCAAAACAGAATAGAGGAACATCAGTCAAAACAAGATGATGAGAGCAATACAGGGCTTCAAATCAAGTTAATAGAAAATCAAAGTGGGTTACTATAATATGTCCTGCTATTTTTAAATTTATTTTTCCCTTAATTAAAAGGATAAAAAAGTAAATAATAAAATGGAGATTGAGATAAAAGAGGGGATAACAACAAAACAGTGCAGATCAAAACATAACCATTTAAGCAAGACAGTGTTTCACCACAAGATATTCCCGACATAAAAGTAGTTACCATATTGTCTCTTTCCTTGAAATCTTTGAGTATAACTTCGTGTACTGTAGCATCAGATATATCAAAACAGTGTAAAACCATTCAAGAGAATGACAGTATTACAGGGTATTTGAAATCAACTAACAAAAATGAACAATGGTTTCTGTATAATCTCCTTGTCTATAAAAGTTTTTGTTTATACTATCACATATAATAAAATCCAATAAGATACAACATGTTAAGACCGATGGAGACAGAAGAACAAAAGCTTGATGGGACTTCAAAACAAGATGATATTAAATCAGCATTACCTATTATGACGTCATTTTCTCCAAAATAGCTGTTCCTATCATCCAATCTTCTCTGCCTCATTTCTGTTGAGCTCTTTTTCTGTCACTGGTTGTCAGTTAGTCTTCTTCATTTTGTTTTCTGCTCCATTCATTGTGGCCTCTCTGCCACTCTTTCTGGATTCTTCGTATTTTTCTTTTTTAGAATACCCTGCAGTATTCTCTGTAGAGTTGAATTGGTGGTTGCATATTCCTCTAGTTCCTCTTTATCCTGGAAGCACCTTGTTTTTCTATCAATTTCCAGAGATAGTTGTGCAGGATATATCAATCTTGGCTGGAGGTTAATATCTTTCAAAGCTTGAATTATTTCCCCCCACGCTCTTCGTGATTTGATGGTTTGTGCCAAGAAGTCTGCTGTAATTCTGATGGGTGTTCCCTTGTAAGTGATCTGTTTCTTGTCTCTGACGGCTTTTAATATTCTGTTCTTGTATTGGATTTCTGGAATTTTGATTATTATATGCCTGGGTGTAGCTCTGTTTGGGTTGTGGGTGGCTGGTGTCCTGTGTGCCACATATATCTGAGTATCCTTACCATTTGCCAAATTAGGGAAATTCTCTTGGATTATTTCTGTGAATAGCTTTTGTAGTACATTTGTTTGTGTCCCTACTTCTTCTCTTATGTTCTTAATTCTTAAGTTATATATCCTCTTATCATCTTCTAGTTTTTGTATTGTTGCTGTTTGTTTTTTTGTTATTTTTAAGTAGTTTTTCATTTCATGCTCCCATATTACAAATCTGCCCTCCAGTTCAGATAATCTGTCCTTATTTTCTTTCAAGCTGTTATGCCAGTTTTCGATAAAGTTTTTAGTTTCCTGGTAATCTCTTTGAGCCTGCTTCACGTATTCTATGTTTTCTCTATTTGCTCCATCCAACAATTCTCCCCTTTTTTTCTGTTCTTCCATTCCACCATCTATTTTTTCTTGGGTGGTGCTTAGCATTTCTCTAACTATTCTGCTTATGTCTTGCTTCAGATCATTAATAACTTCATTTCTGAACTTGTCTATGAGGCTCTGGAGATAGTGCTTTATGTCTATTTGTGCTGTGTCAGCTATTGCCTGTTTCTCAGGAATGGGGGCCGAGGAGCCTTTCTTGTTGCTCCCTCTTCCCATATTCTTTGTTCCTTATATATGCAAGCGTATATAGGAGGCCCAGGTTCTTTCCCTGTTGGCCACAGTCTGATTGAATATCACCGGCTAGGTGTTCCTGCCCACCGCAGTGGCACCAGGGAGTTACAGAACGGGCAACCTATGCGGGGCCCTTCCCTCCAGGTCATCCTACTGACGGCTTCACCGCTAGGGTACACCTCCGGGTGCTGGGACCTGGGTTGTGCTAGCCTACTGGGTCTCAGCTAGCAGTGTCACATAGGATAGGCACTGCTCACCAGTCCCGCTTGAGAAGGGGATATGTGACTGAAGTCACTACAGCACCCTGTTCTGACAAGTCTGCCCGGTTCCTGAATGTCCTCTGTTGGAGCCTCCTAGTCCGTGGAAGAGTCCCAGTTTCTCTCACTTACCGCAGGTTGATGCACAGCTCCCCGCCCATCCCGCTCTCAACTCCATTCATGGATTCCCGTTCTCAGAGCTTTCGCGCGTCTCTCTCCCTGTCAAGCCGGTTAAGACGTAATAGCGGCGGCAGGTAACCCAAATTGCGGCTTCCAATGGCGTGGGTTCCAGCTTCCATGCTGAGGCTTTATCTGTTCCTGTTATTAGCACCAAGATTGCATTCCCAGTTGATTTCTCTCAGCCCAGTTCGTTCTTGGGTCAGCAGGGTATATCTCCTCTTCCTTAGGATTCCTCACTCCGCACCATTCCTGGATTCTAAGCTGGGTCTCTCAGAGAGCCTTCGTAACTGCTGCTATCTGTCTGCCATGTTCATTGTGATGCTTGAGGGTGTCCAAGGATCCTTTGCAGCCTGCAGTAAGAACTCACTGAAGCTACAGGTGCGCACAGTTCCAGACTCTCAGCACTGAACTCTGCATTTCAGTTTGATATCTATCATCACAACCTGTGTTTCTCTGAATCAGCTGGTTGCTTACGTGGGTGGGGCAAATTAGTACTTCTTGTTTGTCAGCCTCTGTAATGGAAGGGGCTAGGGTCTGGCTGTCTGCAGACTGATGGTGACCCACACATATTGTTGGTTCCCAGATGGGGTTTGCTTCCTGGTGTGGCCTTGGTCTCTCTCCCTGCAGTCTGCAAGTAGTGCTGACTCACAGGGAAAGACTTGGGTTTGGCTGTCCCACTCTGGCAGGGGCCTATGCATGGCACTGGTTCCCAGATAGGGCTTGCTTCCTTGTGTGTCTCTCTGTCAGATTATTTCTTTGTTTAAATATAAAATAGAACAGCTGGGGCAACAACCTCAAATGAAATAAATGGATGTATAATCTATGTGCATGGTAAATACTCATTCTTTTTGTCATTATTATTGTTATTACATTGTAACATTTAAAAATAAACATACATTAATGAAAGCCCATTGATTATATTTATTTTCTTTATCTTGGATTCTCCTCAAAGCAGATGCTCTGATACAGAGCTAGAAACCAAAGGAGACACTGGTGGGTAACTAGGGAAATCAGGTAGGAAAGGGGAGAATGGAAGGTGCTTAACTATAGGGAGTTTTTAGGCCACATTGTGACAGTAGCTACTGACCTTTAATGTATGAGGATTCTCCAAGGAAGAGTACAGAGCATGCATCAGAGAACCTACTAATAGTTGGATTAGGAAGCGGAGGTGTTGTATTCAGCAACTCCCAGAGAAAGCATTAATTGCCCTAATTTCCAAACTTTGGATTTTACTGATTACATTTTTATGATGTCATGCAATATGTTCCTTGGTCTATTCTATTTCTAGTACATTAATATTTATATAAAAAAACTTGATCTGATTTAGGCTCAGTTTTTTTTTTTTGGCAAGAGTATTTCATAAGTGGTGTTGAGCATTCTCATTCTTATCACAAGGTATAAGATGTCTGATTGTCTCTCTATGAGAATGCTAGAAGCCATTTATGACCGTTTCTATTTTTTTAACCATTGCTACTTTTATTAGGAGTTTGCAGAATGTTACTATTTGATCATTCCATTTTTCCATGTTACTTGGAATGATTCTATAAAAGAGTGGCTACTGTGATATAGTTAGTCTCTGTAATGCAGATCATTTATTTGAGTTATTTGCTTTATGTATCAGGTTTCACAAAAGTGCGCTTGTCTAGATGTGCTAATGCTGACTAATGAAGGTTTTATTTTTTTACTTAAGTACTATTTAAAACAAATGGTTTTAAATGTATTTGATATATTTGTACTGTTACTAGTTTCTATTTTTACCAATGCTTTGGTCAATTAGAGCATATTGGTTGTTTCCAAAATTTAGCTATTACCCTCATATATCACTGTGATATGATGGTTTTAATTCTGGGAAGATACTCAGAAAGGGAATAGTTAAGTGGAATGGGACCTCTAATCCTAGTTTTTTAAAGAATTTTCACAGTGATTTCCACAGTGATTGTATCAGTCTACAGTCCCACCAACAGTGAAGGTGTTCCTTTTCCCCACAGCCCCTCCAGCATTTGTTATTAGTTGAGATCTTGATTATAGTCATTCTTTCCAGGTGAGGTGGAATCTCAGTGTTGTTTTAATCGACATTCCTCGAATGACGCGATATCAGACTTTTTTCCATATATTTATTTGCCATTTGTATGTCTTCATCTGAGAAGTATGTATTCATCTAAGATGCCCATTTTTGGACTAGGTCTTTGAGTTTGGGGGACCTGATTTTTTTCGAATTCTTTATATGTTTAGATACAAGTCTTTAGAGGGACAATTGGCTAAACATTTGTTCCACTCTGTGGGTTGTCATTTCACTTTATTAATAATTTGTTTTGCTGTGTAAAATCTTTTTAATAAGATGAGATCCCAGTTGTTGATTCTCTGAAGCCTTTCCTCTGCATCCTGTGTTTTGTTCAAGAGCTCTTTACTTACACCTATGTCTATATGATTTCTACTTAATCTTTCAGTATATTTAGTGTTTCTGTTTTAATATTTAGATCCTTGATCTATTTTGACTTTAGTTTAGTGCATGTGATTGACATAGGTCTAGTTTTAGTCTTCAACATGTAGAGAGCCAGTTTTTCCAGCGCCATTCATTATTATTATTATTATTTATTTAGAGAAAAAAAGCAAAACAGAAAAATGTATAAATAATACAGAATTTAAAAAAAACACTAAAAATCACTAGTTGATAAATTACATATTGTTATCTTAGAAGTAGTTGTTCAAGTTACAATATCAAAGCATAAAAAGTAGACAAACAATGACAGTGCAAACTATTCTGTTTGATAAACTAACAAAAACAGTAGTATGGCTATCCATGTTACACACTTAAACATACAGTTATATCCTTTAGAGCACTCTCCTTCCCTTTCATTATTACAATATCTATTATATATTTTGGATCTTATTACTCTTTCAGTTTTTATTATTTTTATACTAGAGAGACAATGTGATATTTACAAATATGAGTCTGATTTATTTTACTTATGAGGATAGTTGCAAGTTGCCTCTATTTATCTATAAAAGCCTTATGATCATCCTTTTTTATAGCTGAGAAATATTTCATTGTATAAAAATACCACATTTTTTTCATCCACTCTGCAGTTGATGGGCAGTTTGATTGTTTCCAAGATTTAGCTCTTACAAATTGTGCTGCTGTAAACCTATATGATATATGGGTGCACATATATCTCTGTGATATGACCTTTCCATTTTTTTTGGGAAAATATTGAGGAGGAAAATAGCTGGAATGAATAGACTTTCCAATCCTAGTTTTTTGAGGAATCTCCATACTGATTTCCACAGTGGCTGCACCAGTCTACGCTCCCACCAACAGTGGAGAAGTGTCCCTTTCCCCCCACAGCCTCACCAACATTTGTTATCAGTTGATTTCTTGATGGCGGCCATTCTTTCTAGAGTGAGATGAAATCTCAGTGCTGTTTTAATTTCCAGCACCATTTATTAAGGAGGCTATCTTTTGTCATGTTTGGTCCCTTTGTCAAAGATAAGGTGGATGAGTGTGCTTGTAGTTGTGTCTGCATCTTTTAATCTGTTCCACTGATCCTCAGGTCTGTTTTTTGCCAGTCCCATGCTGATTTTATCACAGTATCTTTGTAGTATAATTTCAATTACTTTTGTTTCCTGGGATTTCCTTTTCTATTCTAGGTTTCCTCTTGTTCTGATGAATTTTAGGAATGTTTTCTCTATATCTGTGAAGTATGCTAATGGTATTTTGATTGAAATTGCATTAAATCTGTATCACAATTTTGGGACTATGGCTATTTTCACTATGTTTGTTCTTCTTATCCATGAACAAGGAATATTTTTCCGTTTTCTGAATTGCTCTTTAATTTCTTTTTTCAGAGTACTGTAATTTTCAATATATAGATTTTTTACTTCCTTTGTTAGATTGATCCCTAAGTATTTCATTTTTTTAGACACTATTGTGAAGGGTGCTGTTTACCTAGCTTTTCTTTCAATGAGTTTGTTGTTTGTGTACATGAATGGCATTGATTTTTGAGTGATGACTTTGTATTCAGCTATGCCACTGAATTTGGTTATTAAATATAGTGTTCTCTTGGTATAGTGTTTGGAGAACTTTTAGGTAGAGTATTATGTCAACTGTAAATAATGATAATTTGATTTCTTTCTTTCCTATCTTATCTTAATTTCTTTTATTTCTCTCTCTTGTCTAATTGCTCTGGCTAGTATTTCCAGACCTATATTGAATCAGATTGGTGATAGTGGACTTTGGTGTCTTGCTCCTGATTTTAGAGTGAAAGCTTTCGGTTTTTACCTATTTGTATAATGTTCGCTGTTAGTTTGTCATAGGTGGTTTTTATCAGATTGCAGTAAAGACTATCCCGATTTCCTGAAGAGTTTTTATCATGAATGAGTGTTAGACTTTGTCAAAAGCTTTTTCTGCATCTATTGAGACAATCATGTTTTTTTTTGTCTTTGGCTTTGTTGATATGGTGTATTGCATTTATTGATTTGCATATGTTGAACCATCCTTGCATTCCTGGGGTGAATCCCAGTTGGTCATGGTGTATTATCTTTTTGATGATTTGCTGCATTCTGTTTGTTAGTGTCTTACTGAGGAATTTTGCATCTGTGTTCATTAGGGTGATTGGCTTGTAGTTCTCTTTTTTGGTTGGATTTTCTGTGGTTTTGGTATGGGGTAACACTTGCTGTTTTCAGTCCTGTGCACCTTTGGCTCCTCTTGGTCCTTGTTCAGCCTTCTGTGTTCCTCTTCCTCTGTCCTCTCAGGTCATTTGTCCTCACAGGTGAGAGGCTTGGCTATGTTCTGATCCTTTGTTCCTGCTGTTGCAGTCCAAGGCTGCTCAGTCTCAATTTTCACTCTTCTCCTGAGGTGGGGTGCTAACTTCAGTTTGTTGCTTTACACGTTCTGCTGCTATTGTCACTGGCCTCTGCCATAGTTTGTAAGTTCCTCAGGTGAGATGGAAGGGGGCTGTGGGGTGCCTTTCTGCCCCTGCCCCTGACTATCTGAGGACAGCCTGGGGTTGCATTGTTCCAAGGTGCAAGGCTGTTTAATGATACCCTGAACCTCTCTAACCATAGCTCTTGTGGGAATGGTTAACTGTTCCAATTACTATACACCCGTATGGTCTTTAATATTGTTCCTAGCCATTCCAGTTAGTGCTCTGGTGCACAAAAAGAATGGGAAGACAAGAAAAAAGAAAAGGAAAAGAAAAGAATAAAATAAGGAAAGAAAAACAAAAACAGTGAAGAAAAGGAAAATGACTGATCATCAGGGAGGGAGCAATTTGTGTTGGCAGAATTTACTACTGGACAGTAGCATCTTCTGTTTGGAGGATGGCAGAAGAGGCAGGGGACCTTATATCCCAAGTCTATTCTATATGGTTTGATTTAGCCACAGGTTTTTAGTATATCCTTTTTTTCCTCTTAAGATTCCAAGTATGCAATCTTCCAAGGCAGTTGTCTTGATCTAGTGACCCACCGGTGGGTGGGTGGTTGGCTCTGTTTTATTAAGTCCTTTACCTATATTTTGCTTGATCTACTAGTCTCTTATGTCAGGCTAATTTTAGTTTTAGGGTATATGTTCTCCCCTTTATTCCAATTAGTTGTGTTTTAGTTGAATTTCTTTGAGTAGCTTTTGGGTATTTTCTTTTTTTTTTTTTTTTGGTCTTTTTGTGACAGGGTCTCAAGGCTGGCCTTGAGCTCAAGGTGGTATGATAGGTTCAGGGAGGAATGTGGTGCCTGCTAAAACCCAGTTGGAAGGTGGGGAGAAGTATCAAATGCTGCCAAGTAGCTAAGCATAAAGCATTGAATCTTAAATCCAGAAATTTAGGAAGTGTTAATGAATCATAAAGATGATGGTCAGTGGATGATATAATAGCATTAGAATCAAAGAAACCTGATTTTGAATTCTAGCTTTGCCACTTAAAGGACAATTGCTTAATTTCATGTGAGTTATGGTAAATCACCCAGAAATATCCCATTGAACAAAAGCTAAATACATGAACGTCTACGACCACCTAACATCCTTTAATCTAGACTTTAAAATGTTAGGGTTATGGGTCATGCATAATGCATGGGTCATGAATATGGACCTGGGCATAGTGGTGCATATCTGTAATCCCAGTACTTGGGAGGCTGAGGAGGACTGCTGCAAGTTCAAGGCCAGCCTGGTCAACATAGTGAGTTCAGTGACAGCCTGAACTATATAGCAAGACCCTATCTCAAACAAAACAAAACAAAACAAAACAAAACAAAACAAAACAAAACACCCTGCCAAAACAAAAACAAAACAAAAAAAATCAAACCAAACCAAACAAAAAAAAAGTGCTAGGGTTACTCTGTTACTATTTTAGTAGAAAGCAGAACAAGGGAGAGAATGTGGAAAAGAAAAGTGTGGAAAGAAACAAGTTTCTGATTATGCATGCAGTATCTCACATTTACAAACTGTGTAATTTTGGTCGTATTGCTAGAATTCCTTTCAATAGGGACCTTGTCAGTTAAGTCGCAGTCTCCTGGTCAATCAGCTTCGAGGATGAGGCAAGTAGAAGAACACAGAATGCCGACTTGAGTTAGTTTTCCTAAGTGAGGGCAGCAGATAATCTGGAACACTCAAGGGAATCTTTGAAAATAAGAACTGTTGCCTCTTGGAGGAGCAAGGGAGAAATTATGAGGCTCCCTGCACCTCTCTTGCCTCCCAATTTCACAAACATAAAGAAAAAAATCCCATAAATTTTCTTAGTGCTTAATTTGTAAAGAGAATTTTTTTATTGAATGTTATTCTGTATGCTGATGCATAGGAAGAAGGTTCCTTTTAGATCTGATCTTGACAGAATTGTTCTTAGGATGGTTTACTATCTCTGTCTCTCTGTCTCTCTCTCCTTCCCTCCTTCTGTCCCTCTCTCTTTGTAGTGGTGATTGAACTCAGATCTTTCACACTGAGCTACATCCCCAGGCCATTTATCTATCTATCTATCTATCTATCTATCTATCTATCTATCTATCTACCTATCTATTTAGTTATTAAATTTTGAGAGTCTTAAGTTGCTCAGGCTGGGCTCAAACCTGTGATCCTCCTGCCTCAGTCTACTAAAGTAATGGAATTGTAGATTTGTGCCACTGAATACAGCTTTTCTCTTAATAGTTTATATAGTCACTGAGCTAAGAGGTTCCCATCTTTGCATTGGGCACCTTGAGAGACAGACAAGGTGATCAACAAGATCATTAGAATTTTGGAGCAAGAAGAAATTTAGAGAAAAATTTTTTTTTTGGTCTTTTTCCTTTTTATCGGTACTGGGGATTGAACCCACGACTGCCTGCTTGCAACGCAGGCGCTTATGCCGCTGAGCTAAATCCCCAGCCCCAATTTAGAGAACTTTAATAACAATATTTTTTACTCACAAATGAGGATACCAATGTCCCTAAGAAAGAGGATTAAAAATGAAGCTTAAAATAATTAACTGTGATATAAAGGGCATAGGAGAAAATATTCCAGTTTATATGTGTTCTATGTGCTATGGGAACCCAAGAACAGGTCCACTGTAGCAGAAGAATATGAGGAGCGATCAGAATCTTGATATTTACTGCAAAGCGCACAAGGGCTCTATCTCTGTGACCTTGTTTAATATTTGCCCAAGAGATTTAATGATAGAAGAAAAGTGTTTCCCAGAACTAGGGAAGCCCAAGAAAATGCTTGAGTATAGAAAATTGCTGCCTGTCTGAAAGATGGTGTTAGGAGAACCAGAAAGCACACTGGCTGGAAAAGAAACAAAGGAGAGAGGATGAGGATGTCATGAACATGGACCTGGGTCTTCAGTAAAGCTTAGCAGTCAGGGGGCCGACAAGTTCAAGTTCATCTTTAGAAAAACTGGCTCAGCAGTTAGCAAAGCATGCCTGCAGCCGCTGATATTTCATTGTCTCCCTGGACCCCACAGAGCTTACATCTTACAGCTCATACAAACGGACTAATTTAACTGTTAGTATACATTACAAACAATGCATATGTGCTAATTGCATAAAAGAATCTCAAATAGGAAATTTAAAAGGTGACTACACTGTGATTGGTGGGCAGAAATAATCCCAGAACCCCTATTGTTACTCTAATTTAAATTTTAATGTGAAAATTGTATTGCGATGGTTCAAAACTGTAATTATTGTTATAAGCAGTGATGTTTTCATGAACCTTGTAAGAGGCAGTTGCAAACACTGTTTGTCTTGAGTAATACATGTGATCTTTTTATATTGTCAGCACCTTCATAGCATGTTGATTGATTATGCTATTTGTCTCTCAAAAAACAAACTACACACGTACACTTTGCCATGATATAGAATGATCTGTTGTAGCACAGTATTATATATGCTTTCCTTAGACTCTAAGGGCTACCATATGCTTTCAGCCAGTGCCGGCTAGCCCATATTTTTCTCTGTTTTGTGTCCTGGGACCATAAGTGGTGTAATGCTGGCTTATGTGTTCTCTGCTACTACATTCAGAGGATGTGGTTTCCTAGCTAATGTGGTTGAGAGCCATTTACTATCCAGTGACCTTTCTTTCTGCAATTTATTGTGTGTTCTGGTGAACAGTTTTGACCCATAAAGCCTGGCAGAACTGCAAATGATAGAAGTAAGCTTGCCCTAAAGGAACAAAGGATGTTGTCGTGCACATTTGGTAGAGTGTAATGACCAACAGAAATCACAGACTAATGGAAATCCTAATAGAGGTTGTAAACATCATTGCTGCCTGGGGGGGATTAGGTCACAACTTAGACAGGCACCTGGAGGAATCTATGGCAAGAGCCATGACATGAGTCCAGCAAATGTGGTGGGTATTTGCTAAAGCCCTCCTCCCCCCACTGCGCCTCCCACCAGAATGCACCTCCGTAAGAAATTCGTAGTGTGTGAGGGCTGAGGGCTGGATTTGAAACAAAGGCTGGGGTTGTGGGTCCCAAGTCCAGAACCATTCTATCCTCTCCCACTCAGTCTTTACAAAGAAGGAAACATGTCCCTCCAGGAACCCCATGATGAGTGTGTTTATGGGCCAAAGTTGAGTGGCAACAATCTCCCATCTCCAATAAGGAGAGTCGAGAGAGATGATTTTACAGTGTTTCCTCTCATCAAAGTAATGCAGGCTTGTCTCTCGCTTCCTGACACAGAAAATTGCATTTTGTCACCCATTTGTCAGTTCTTACAGATTTTAAGATAATTAAAGAACATTATAGCAGGTGACAGCTGTTGCCGAATGCTGTGTTGCTAGTTCTTCTGCTTGTTGGATGCCCATGAATCTCAGATGATGATAGTGTAATGCTCCAGGTTTAATTAGCTGGTTGTTTTGAATCTGTCTAGGCTTTCAGGTGTGGGATTAGCAGGCTTCCAGCTTGTCGAATCTGAGCTGTGTTCCTCACTGGCTGGCAGGTCTTACTCTGACCAGTTCATGGAGAGCCAGCTGTGGGGTGTGTGCATTCCTTGACCTTTATCAGACAAGGGCACCAAAGGGATTAAGACACAGGTTCTGGGTGACGGTTATTAAAAGCATCAGATACTGACTGGTTTCCTGATGTTCTCGCACCAAATCATGCTTGATTTTGAAATTTACTTTTTTGATTGAATCGCCTTCAAGACCATCTCTTTTATTATACAGCTCTGCAATCCTAATCCATTGAGATTTATTTCTAAGTTAGTTTACCAAAAAATTCCCCGACATGCAAGAGGGAGATCTAAATGGTCTCAACTCTGGCTTTTCTCTCTCCTTTCTTGGAGGATTTGATTGGCATTAGACTATTTCAGAGACACTAAGAACCCTGCTGGAAGCTCCCTGCTTGCTTTTTCTTTTATTCTTCCTTGGTGGGTGTGAATTTCTTTGTGCCTTACCATTTTATTCTTTTTAAAAAACAGTATATTTAAACAGAGAAGTTGATCTTAAGTTTGCATTCCCGAATCATATTTACTTGAAGCTAATCTCAATACACAAAAGTGCCTTCAGGATTGACTAATTTTTAAAACATTTATTTTTAATTTGCACATAACAATTGTACCTATTTTAAAAATTTTTATTTATTTCTGTTTCTAGTACCACGAATTGAATGTAGTACTTTGCACTTGCCAGGCAGGCATTTATGCAACTGAGCTATATCTCTGACCCAATAATTGTACATATTTATAGTGGGTATAGTGGTAATTTGATACATGGAGGAAATGTACAATGGTCAAGTCAGGCTAATTAGCATTCTGTCTCCTTAAACATTTATCATTTCTTTGTGTTTAGAGCCTACAAACTTCTCTCATGTAGTTTTTATAAATATATAACAAGTTGTTGTAAAATAAAGTCACTCTGTTGTGCAGTAGAACACTAGAACTTATTGGTCATCTCTGTGTTTTGTGACTGACATCCAACCTTCCTTTACACTGCTGCTTTGATCACTCCTAAATTATGTGAAAAGTTCATTCCTAACAATATATTCTGAAATATTAAAAGTGATATAGTAGAAATGTACCCATTTCTATTTTAGAATCATAGCAAAAGTCTTTTGCTTATCAAAACTACCTATTGTCCATCAGAGGAGAGGCATTCTTTTATGCCTTTCTTTAACATCATTATACTCTTTCTTTGAACAGTTTCTCTAGTTTTTGTAAACTAGACAAACTCTATACACTAGGTGTAGAGATTCTCCATTCTTTTTTATTTTTTATTTTGAAAAGAATAAAACTAAATGAGAAAGAAAACAAAGTGGGGTCATTCAAAACAAAAAGAGGGACATAGCACATGATTAAACCACAGTACAAGGAGATCTACAATGGTTACTATGATTTCTTTTGTTATCTTCAGTAGAATTGACTATATCATCAGGCATAGTAAAATTAACATAGCAGTACAGAACAATATCAATAAAAACAAAACATTGGAGACATTGTAGGACTTCAAAAGCAGATAATAGTCAAACCAGAATGGGTATCCTAGTAAATCTTATCATCTTCTGAGTAGTTGCCTGTACTCTCAAACTTGATACTATCAAACATAACAGATTCGAATTAAAATCAGTCAAGAAAAGACAGCGATCTAACAAACCAGAATCAAATAACATCAGTCATAATAACACAGTGTAAGTAATACAGGGATTCAGATTAAGTTAATAGGAAATTAAAGATGGTTACTGTAGTATATCGTGCTATTTTTGGAACAGCTGTCTGTGCCCTCAGATCTAGTACAAGTAGACAGACTGGAACAGAATATAATCAAACTAAACAGAGCAATGAGAATAACGTGGATTTTAAATCCTGCTACAAGATTAACAAAGTCCTCTGCCTTCCTTTTTTGGACAGTTTCTCCCCTTTCACTCTCACAGGGTGCATTTTACATTTTGGGTCCCACTAACTCCTTTAGGTTTAGATTAGGGGGGCGACCCGCTACTTACCTAAGTGATTCTGAACCTTTTTACTCCTGAGCTTGATCTTAAGTTGTATTCTTTTACCTATAAAAGCCTCAAGGTTTTCCTTCCTTATAGCTGAGTAGTTCTCCACTGTACAAAAGTGTCATGTGTTTCCAACCTATCTGTGGCTGCTAGGCAAGATACCCCTATTTTTCTCTAGTTCTCTGTCACATAGAGCATCATTTTCTCATCTTTGACTTTCAGTCCATAAACCCTCTTTCAGGCTCATTATATTTCCTATACAGAGCATCTCAATGTATCCTATTTCTTGATCTACTCTGCCTGTGTTTCTTTTTGTTGTGTATCAAGGCCATCTGTGTTAATGATTATAGCCGGCCTTCTCTACCTCATCTCTGCTATGGTATTTTTCTGCCATTGGTTGTCTACTTTACCCCTTCATTCCCGTCTTCCCTGTTTATTGAGGCCTCTCTGCCACTGTTCCTGAAACCCTGGTGTTTTATTTTCTCTCTCTCTAGAATGTCTTTCAGTATTTTTTTTTTTTTTTGTCTTTTTAAGACAGGGTCTCACTATGCAGTTCAGGCTGGCCTTGAGCTCACTTTGTAGCCCAGGCTGCTCTCAAACTCGCAACGATCCTCCTGCCTCAGCCTCCCGAGTGCTAGAATTACAGGCATGAACCATCATGCCCAGCTCCTTCAGTATTTTTTGTTGGGTTGGATTGGTGGTCATGAACTCCCCCAGTTCCTCCTTGTCATGGAAGCATCTTGTTTCTTCATTAATTTTGAGAGATAGTTTTGCAGGGTACATCAATCTGTGTTGGAGGTTATTTTCTTTCAGGGCTTGGAATACTTCACCTCAAGCTCTTCTTGATTTGATGATTTGTGTTGAGAAGTCTGTTGTGATTCTGATGGGTTTTCTTTAATGGGTGATCTGTTTCTTTTCTCTGACAGCTTTTAATATTCTGTTCTTATGTTGAATTTCTGGGATGTTAATCATTATATGTCTGAGTGTAGATCTGTTTTGGTTTTAGCTGGCTGGGGTTCTGTATGCCTCATACATCTGAATATCATTTCCTTTTCCTATGCTTGGGAAGTTTTCCTTAATTTTTCTGTGAATAGCCTTTGTATTTCATTTGTGATACTGGGGATTAAACTTGGTACCACATGATTGCAAGGCAGACCATTATGACGCTGAGCTAAATCCTCAACCCCTTTTTCTGTCTTTTTGAGAGAGGGTCTCACTATGCAGTTCAGGTTGGCCTTAAACTCATTTTGTAGCCCAGGCTGATTTTGAATTTACAGTGATCCTCCTGCATCAGCCTCCTCAGTGCTGGGATTACAGGTGTGTGCCACCACACTTTGTTTGATCTCCTCTAATTTAAAACCTTCTCTGACTCCACCTAGCAGATCTACTTCCTTTTTATTTTGTTTCCTCTGCTCTTTGCATGCATGTCCATTGAGAATCAAAACCACTCACATAACATATCATATATATTAGTAGGACTTTATTATTTTAGTGTTTGATATAACTTTACCATTCTGTCAGACTCCCAGGAAGATACAATTGTACATGACTTCATTTTTCATTCCAAGTACTGGTAATTTTACCAATTCATGATAGAAGGCATCTACTTCTTCTGCTACCATGTCTAGCAACCTTAAGCTATTCTGTCAAACTTTTTACTCAATTCTAATCAGTTCTCCATGCTGGAAAGTTCAAAAATCTTGATAAATATCCTGGCTTTACTCTTCCCTCACTGGGACATCACTAAGACTGTTTTCTCTTTTGCTGTTTCCTCCTTCACTATGGTGAGTAATTAACCTTAGATACCCGAGGGAAGGCAGAATATCATCAGGAGAATAAGTAGAGCTATGTTTTTTTTTTAAATAAAAGAAATCTATTTGGAGGGATCACTATATCTAAGATTCTTAGGCTTTAGAAGCAGAACTATTGGCAACTGCACAGGCATGGTACTGGTGCACTTTATTACCACATCCACAGCCAGGGTTAACATAATTGGCATAACTTCTGAGTGGGAGGGCACAGGCAAAGGTGCAGGTCAGATATTTTATTTTATTTATTTAAAAAATTTTTTGGTACCGTGTACAAAACCCAGGGCCTTCACATTGAGCAACATTTCCAGTTATTTATTATTATTATTATTATTATTATTATTATTATTATTATGAGACAGGGTCTAAATCATTAGGTTGTCCAGGCTGAGCTCAAACTTGCAGTCCTCTTGCCTCAGCTTCTCAGAGTGGTGGGATTATAGGAATGTTCCCCCATGCACAGATAAAAGATATTTCACACAGATAAAAGGTAACAGATAAACCTGGAATGAGCTGGCGTTGTCATTCGAGCAATAGTTTAATTCTTTCTACTTTTTCCTCCTTTGACACTACTAAAATAGCTTACATTAATTTGTCTTTCTCCATATTTGGAATATAGAGAAGTAATTATCTGTGAAATGACTCAAGGCAGCAATAAAGATCAAATATGAAGGAAAGGCAAGGAGAATAAATGCATTGGTTTACCGTTCCTAAATGTTCATGGCAAAAAACAAATCTTTGGAGTTATTCTTAAAGTAAAATGTCATGCTGATGGGAGATCAGGTGGCTTCATTACAATTTGGATTAGTCTTCACGTGAATGTCTTCCTCTCCCAATTTACAGAGTACTTAATCTCAGAAAAAACAATACAAAATAAAGATAAACATCCGGTCACAAAAGCAGAAAGTATCAGGGGAAAATAGCCCAAATTAGAAAATTCAAGAGAAAATCTGTATTACAATTCTTCTGTCATTATATAAAAACTTGTTAAAGCAAAATTTACAAATTTCATCTACTGCAATATTGCTCCTTCTTACAAATAGGTATTACACCAACTCAGACACATTAACTATGTGTTGAGAAGCATTAATTTATTTTTTCTCATATCCCAATTGGCACTGACTATTCACTTCAATTTAAAATCCAGAGTACAGAGTTTCTTAAAAAATAATTTAAAAGAACTACTTATTGAGTCCTGCTAAATTATGTACTTATTCCCATAAAATACTGCCATATTAAAGTTATATTATCAAACTTTATTTCCTATAACTTTTAGCTTTTTTCCCTTTAGGGCTTTTCTATTCTTATATCTGAAAGAAAAAAATATGTCCTCAGTTTTTAACTAAATATATTTTTATCTGCAACTGGTCAGAACTCAGTAATCCTGGAAGCAGATTTACTTAGAGGACAGATAATCATCTAGTTACTGAGACATTAAATAAATGAATCAGTCATTAATCTTGATAAACTCTTTACTTAAACATGTTAGCCAAGGCTAATATTTGTTTATTGAGGTTATTTTCATTGTCCGTGTCTGCTCTGTTTTCTTTAGAGGAATCAGCCTTTGATGAGTTGAAATATATAACATTCCTGGAGTCACCAGCTCGAGTTACAAAATAGAAGACTGGCTGGGCCTGGTGGTGCATGCCTGTAATTCTAGCACTGATGAGGCTGAGGCAGGAGGATCACTGTGAGTTTAAGGCCAATCTGGGCTACAGAGTGAGTTCAAGTTAGCCTGACATACACAAGGAGACCCTGTCTCAAAGACAAAACAGCAAAAGAAGGACAAGAAAAAAATGGAGGAAGAGGAGTAGAAAGAGAGAGAGAGAGAGAGAGAGAGAGAGAGAGAGAGAGAGAGAGAGAAGAGAGTAGTAAGGGCTATTTGTCACTTCACTTTTTCAACTATTAAAAGGGGTATAACATATATCACTATCTAAACCACTTTGCATTTGAAACATTTTAGCTTATATGAGCTATATTGATAATTTCTGTAGAAATTTTTCCAAGTGTGCCAGCCAATTTTCTCTCACTGTGACAAAGTACTTGAAATGCTTAAAAGAAGCAAAGTTTTATTTTGGTTCCTGATATCAGAGATTTAAGTCCATGGCTGGATGGTCTGTTGCTCTGGGACTGTGGCAGCATAGTATATAGGATGGGAGTATGTGGTGGAGGTCTGTACATCTTGTGGCAGCCAGAAACAAAAGAAAGAGGAAGTGGCTGAGGTCTGGGTAGGTGTCCTCTGCAAAGCCACACCCCCAGTGACCTCACTTCCTCCCACTAGGCTCTACCTCTTACAGGTTCCCTACCTTCCAATAGCACCACAGGCTGGTTACCAAGCCTTTAACATATGCCCCTTTATTGGACTCATTCCAGAGCTAATCTATAATACCAAGTTTTGATGGAGATATTTTATTTTAAACATTAATGCTATTCTTAGACAATAAATTGTAATCTTAAAGAAGAGTCAACTACTTAGCTTATTTTATAAGGTGACATTTATTGTGCATTTACTATAACTTCAAAAATCAACGTTGTTCAAGTGAGCAATTTCCTGTGGAAAGCATAGAAAAATGGGGTTTCAGAATGACTACTGAACTAATGATCACCTTTTTGAATTCTTATAATCATAATGTGACTATGCTATAAAGATTTTAAAAATGGCAAAAGTAATGCTCATTAATAATGCTTCCAGCAAGAAATCTGACAGAAATGTTACTGATGGAAAACATTGGCTCAGATAGTAGCCCTCTAATATTAATACTGTTTTTGTTCTTACTATGACAAGAGAGTATGCATTACATAGTAAATTAAATGTGGCATATTCTTTTTTATTTTTTGTTTTTTTCCTTTTTATTGGTACTGGGAATGGAACTCATGCCCGCCTGCTTGCAAGGGAGGTGCTTATGCCGCTGAGCTAAATCCCCAGCCCCCAATGTGGCATATTCTTAGTGGAGAAGACATAACCATGAATGATGCAAATTGACTTCTAACGTTCTTGCATCATAACCATAGATGGGCATGGTCTAGTTGAAAGCAGGAAATGCATCCTTTTGTAGCTTTTAGTTATCAGAAGAAAAAGGAGTCTCTGTTTTTGTCTCTGACTCTTTTTTTTTGAGACAAGGTCTTGCTAGGTAATTCAGGCTGGCCTTGAAATCACTGTGTAGCCCATGCTGGTCTCAAACTCTCAGCAGTCTTCCTGTTTCAGTCTCCTGAATGCTGAGAATTGCAGGCATGCACCCCCACGGCCAGATCAGTGAGCTGTCTCCTGAACTGGTCAATATTTTAGTATCTTGGCACATACAAGACAAACAAGGACAGCTACTTGATTAATTTTAGAGATGATTCATCCATTTGAAATAGGAATTGATGAAATGACCTGAAAAAATATTGGAATTCTATGATTTTTAGCTTTTGTAGAAAGTAACTTACGAATTTGATCCTTATAAGGACTGTGTTTTCTATAGCACACAAAGGTATATGCATAAAGTATTCATCAAGAAAACACAATATGGTGAGTCCTTAACTTACTGATAGTTGGATTGTGAACTTTCACAGATGCAAACAAACTTTGCATCATATTCATAGACGTGAACAAACTGTGGAAACAGATTGCATGTCTACTGGACATTGTCACAGTAGTGCTGCTGTGTGCTCACTGTACAGTGTGATAATGTGTAGCAGTACAGTAATCTATCGGAGCCCAGGATGTCTGGAAGCAAGAGGAAAATTAGTGGTGATGTGAAGGGACTGCTGGGAAGCACAAAGCAAAGACTATGGAAACAAAAGTGAAAAATACAGTAATTAAGAGATTGGACCAAAGTAGAAGTCATTTTGTTCTTATAACATGAATTGTTCAACCACTAGCACAATTCTAAAGAACAAGGACAAGATCATGGAGCATGTGAAGTCTGTTGTGCCAGTGAAGTCAATGATAGTATCAGTTAGATAGTACATTTGTGTCAAAGATGTATAACACTCACTTTGTCAGACTTATAACAAATCCAAATTGGGAACATGGAGTGAACTTGTTGTAAGTCGGGGGCTCACAATACATCTTCACCAGTGCCTGGGTAGTTGTGCTGTTTTTAACTGCAAGGTGAGACTTGTCTTGTTCTAATGTCATAGTCCATCAACTAATTGACTTTCCAGTAATTTTCATTTCCTGTATACTGTATAGCTGCTGTGGTTATTGTTGGCATAATGGGGAGAGAAAGTCATAGAAACATTGCTTGTAGAGGTTAGAGACAAGGAAGGAGAAAGAGAGTATTGACCATGGCACAAGGTGTAGTCATGTACTCCTGATCACTTTCCCCAACTCCTGATTAAACCAGATGCTGATAGGGTCATTAAGGTCCCTTACTAGCTTCTGAGACATCTGCTAACACCAACTGTTTTTAGTGGCTTATAAGCATTATGCAGTAATAGAAAGTAGAGAAGTGAAACTCTTCTTATTTTATATCCATGAAGCACAAGTACATTTTATCTTTTAGTTTTGTGCCTCCTACCTCTAAAACATCATTAAGTGCTACCTTAGATAGGGCGTTTATGCACTTGCCAACATTGTTAGAATAAAATATGGAGTCATTTATTACTAGGTTAGGGTCAATAAATTTAAAAGGTTCTGCTCCTCCTCACCTCCCAAAGCTGCTCACTGGCAGCCCTGCAGACTGGCGTAGCACAAGAGAGGACTGTAAAGGAAGGTAGATGTTCCAACTCCATGTCTGCCACTTTCTAAATGAGAGACCTTCATACAGTTAATTAGCCTCATGAGTCTTGGTGTCATTCTGTATAAAATACAGATACTGTCATGTAATACATAGCATTAGTATGTTGGGGATGTAGTCAGTAGGGAGGACAGTGAATGGTATTCCACGGATACCTGTGCTTTTGTTTACTTTGCTTCCAATCCTTTAAGAACCCCAGTGCCTCACTTTTTCTTGATTTTACTTCACAAACTAAATAGATTAAACAATCACATTTGCTTTCCCTGAAGATTTTATAAATTACGGCTCACTTACTACTCCTTTCTTTAATTACAAACCCTCTAATTGAATGATCCGCGTTGATTATGCATTTCCTGCATATCTCTTATCAGTCTGGTGCCTCTCAGCAGAACTTTTCTTTTAGATGAGTAAAGAGTTTATTTTGGATAAATTCATGGATTTTTTTAAGAAGCAAAACTAATTGAATTTCCATTCCCTGTATACATTAGCTTCAGATCCTTTCTTCTATTCCCCACTGATGTCACCATGTCAAATTTATGTCCTTAATATTATAATAAAATTTCTTCAGTCATTATCTCCAATGACTTCCAGATTTCTGAATCTAGTGGTCGTTTCTCAGTCCTCTTCAGATTCTCATCAGTATTTGATATTTTTGATCATTTCTTTGAAATTTTTACAAAATGTTTAGCAAAACTCTCCTAGTTTTTCTACTACCATCCTCCTCAGTCTCCTTTGCCCTTTTATATTATTACCTTTTCTATTGCTGCGATGAAATACTTAAAATATGCACCATAAAGGAGAAAAGGTTTATTCTGATTTATGATTTCAGTCCATGGTTGCCTGACTCCAAGACAGAAACATTATGGTAGGGTGAAAGGACAGGTGGAGGAAAGATGCTCAACCTGTGACAGCTGCGAGAGAGGGGCAGGGGAAGAGAGAGAAACAGGGAGAGAGAGAGGGAGAGAGAGAGAGAGAGAGAGAGAGAGAGAGAGAGAGAGAGAGAGAGAGATATGGTGGGGGAGAGGGAGAGAGAGACAGAGAGCGAGCAACAGAGAGACAGAGAGAGAGAAAGAGAGAGAGAGAAAGAGAGAGAGAGAGAAGAGAGAGAGAGAGAGACAGAGAGAGAGAGAAAGAGAGAGACAGAGAGAGAGAGAGAGAGATGTTTTAGCTACTTTTTTTTGTTGCTGAGACAAAATACCCAACACCCAAAGTTAAACGACAAACAGTTTATTTGGTTCTCAGTTTGTAGAAGTTTCAGAGGTTTCAGGCTATCTAGCTGGCTGGCTCCAAGGCAGAGAAGAATCTCAGAGGAGAAATAGTCCACAGCAAGCAGGCAGATGATGAGAGCATATTAGCCCTCTTTCTGTCCCTTATGTTTTATGCAGACTACTCACCCTAGAGCAAGTATAGCTCACATCCTTAATCCTAGCTTGAACTATACCAGACCAATTAGTGAACTGACTTAGTAATCAAAGTAATTAAATATAGGAGTCCAGAGATTTATATCTAGGTCAGTGATATATTTATATCTAGGTTACTACTGACCTAGATATGTCTCTGGACTCCTATATTTAATTACTTTAAAATGTCCACTATAAGAATAATAAAAATGTTTGTATTCCATGTAAATAACTGATAACATCTACTTTTTTTTTTTTTGGTACCAGGTCTCAAACTCAGGACCTTGTACTTTCCAGGCAGGCACTGTGCTGCTGAGCTGTGTCCCTGACCCTCATGCAAATAACTGAGCACCTAGTTTTCCCCTGAAAACCTGTCTCAGTTATCCCGCCAGTTACCTACACCCAACACCTTGTTATTGTCCTGAACTGTCTTCTCTTACAATCTACACATGATCAATCAGTCAGTAAATATTTTCAGTTCTGTCTTCAATGTACAACCAAAATCCAGCCACTTTTCATCCCATGTGACAGTGGACTACCATACATACTTTCTACCATATATAATTTCTCACATAAGCTGCCCCAACAATCTCCCAACTGTGTTCTCCATTCATCACACTTAATGTATTTAGCACTGATAAGGTATTTCCTAGGCATATCCTTGACCCTTCCAGAGTACATTTTCCTAGTAATGAACTCTTAATTTAGTATCATGTAGAATCTGAATAAGCTGAGAATTTCTCAAATCATCAAATTCTACTTTTTGTTTTTCTCTTTTCTCTAGTAATTGAGTATAAGTGGCAAGGAGAAACCAGGTTGTATCTTCAACATTTTGCTTAGAAATCTTCTCAGTTAAAGTGTATTGTTATAATTGATGCTTTTTACATAATGGTAGGTAATAATTCAGTAAGACTCTCTCACTATATAATAAGGATCACATTTCTTATAGTTCCTGTTGATATTTCTAATTTTCTTCTGAGCCCTCTGAGAAGCACCTTTACTATTTATACTTATATCAATATTTCATGTGACATTATACACATTCTCTAAGATGATATAGCCTTTCTCTATTGTACTTTTTTCTGAACTCTTAACAACTCTTAACTCTATAATGTCCACATTTTAATCAGTAGTCTGTTTAAAGCAATATCTACAGAACCTTGTACCTTAAAATTCTTCCAGCTTCCATCCATTACTAAATTCAAAAGCCAAATCCACATTTTTAGGTATTTGTTTCAGCAACAATCTTCCCCATCGTCTTCGTCTTCTTTTTCCTCCTCCTCCTCCTTCTCTTCCTCCTCCTCCTCCTTCTTCTTCATACTGGGAATCAAATTTGCAACTTTGAACTTTACAGGCAGAGACTGTGCCGCTGAGCTATATCCCTGGTCTAACACTCTGCTTCTTGATACTAATGTCTGTATTTGTTTCATGGGCTACTGCAACAAATTACCACAAAGTTGGTGGCTTAAAACAACAGAAATTAATTCTCTTGCAGTTTTGGAGATTAGAAGTCAGAAATCAGTGTCTTAGGTCAGGATCCAGGAGTCAGCAGGACTGTACTCATTGGGGATTTCTAGGGGGAAATAACTATTTTAGTCTTGCATCTTCTGGTGGATGCTGACATTTCTTGGCTTGTGGCTGCATCCCTTCAGTGCATAAGGCTATAATCCTAAAATATTTTTCTACCTATCTTTATATCATTTTCTCTTTTCAGTGCATTAAATCTCCCCAGTCTCCCTTTTATAAGGATATATACGACTGCACTGAAGTCCCAGCTAGATAACCAGGCTCATCTTCCCATCTCAAGATCTTTAACTTGATCATGCCTGCAAAGATTCTTTTTCAGCCATATAAGGTAACATTGACATATTTCAGGGATTAGGACTTGATATCTTTTGAGGGGACACTTCTCAATCTGCTACAACCTCAAGAGACTCAATGCAATAATCATGGAGTAATCAGAAAATAGATATTACATATGTACTTAAAACACAGAGACTATATTCATTTCCTGGACTGTTTCATTTTCTTGATAGTAATGCACCAACCTGAAATAGGACAGACAGTACTCATGGGACACAAGACATAGCTTCTCAGGTCTTGGTCTGTGATCTGATACTTACCAAAGGGGGAGACATCTCTTTTTCCATCCTCTCGCTAACAAAGTATAGAATGTGCTCTCCCCTTGTTGCTTCTTCTTATTGCAAGGACCAGGTGCACTGTAACAGCTAGTGGGGAGCCCAGCATATCTCCAAGGATTACAATGGTTACGGATCCATGTTTGACAATAGGAAGAAATTCTTCAAAATATGAGGCCAGATGCTAGCCCACTCCAGGGAAACCATGAAAGCTGGACCTGCTCTTTTGCTACTGGGCTAGTCTGATCTCTGTTAGACCTGTGTCTTTTTTAGCTGCTCAGCTGAAGACCTTCCCCTGTATACTTTCTTCTCAGGCAAAGCTTTTACCTGTACATTTGTGGTACTGCTTCAATTTTAATTTTTGTTATCACTGGAATTCCCACAACCTCAGGGTTTCAGGGACAGACTTCACTTCTCCAGGCAAGCCCTTGCAGTCACCCTCACAGCCTTTAACCTCATATGCAGCACTCTTCTCCAATATGTGGGTGATCTTTTTCTCTGTTCCCCATCTTATGTGCTAGCTTATAAAACATATGGCTACACTTCTCAACTTCCTCTCAGGTCAAGGATATAGAGTGTCTCCCATTAAAGCCCAAATAGTTTCACCAAGAGTCAAATATCTGGGGATCACCCTCACCCCCACTACCCATCCCATCACCTCTGTTTGCAAAACCCTCTTATGTGACCTTCAGGCACCAACTATAAAACACCAAGTTTTATCTTTTCTGAACTTAGCAAACTTCTTTTGTCTCTGAATCCTTAATTTTACTACTCTAGTCCAACCTCTTTACTAGGCATCCAAAGGTTCCTTTTCAGAGCTTCTGGGCCCCACCACACCTACACGCTCCTCATCTCAAAAGCTAAAAGAGGCCCTTTTAAAGGCCCCAGCCCTCACTCTTCCAAAACAATCCCACCCTTTATTCTATACACTGCCTCTCAAGATCATAATGCTGTGAGATCTTTGGGACACAAAAAGGGACTTTCCTTCCAAGCAGTATCAATCTTCTCAAAATGATTAGGCAACACAGTATGTGGCTGGCCTGTCTGCCTTTGGTCACTTGCCTCAGCAGCCATATTAACACAAGAGGCCAAAAAGTTCACTTAGGACAATCAATCACAGCCCACTTACCTCCTCATCTTAGTGACCTCATTTCTCACAAAACACTCCCTTCCTTAATGAATCCTTCATGCCTACATCAAGTTCACTTAATACTCCTACAAGACTCCTCAATCACTATATCTGCTAGCAATCCCCCCAACCCAGCCACCTTACTCTCCACTTTTGATGAGACCTCTTAATATAATTTTTAAAAATTTTATTTAAAGAGAAAAAATGGAAAAGCATAAAATAATACATAATTTCAAAAAAATAAACAGAAATCACTGGTTGATAAATTACATATTGTCCTCTTAGAAATAGTCATTCAAGTTACAAAAGTAAAGCATACAAAGTGGACATTTAAACAGCAAGACTGCAAACAGTTCTGTTTAAAGATCCAACAAAAACTTAGTAATATGGTTACCTATCTTACACACTTAAACATACATGCAGTTATGTCCTTTAGAGCACTTTCTTTTCCTCTCTTTTTTACAATAGTAATTACACAGTTTGGGTTTTATTACTACTACATTTCTTATTACTTTTTACACTGGTGACACAATGTGATATTTATAAATATGATTCTTATTTATTTCACTAATGAGGATAGGCTCAAGTTGTCTCCATTTGCCTATGAAGGCTTCAAGATCATCCTTTTTAATAGCCGAGTAATATTCCACTGTATAAAAATATCACATCTTTTTCATCCACTGTGTGGTTGATGGGCATTTGGGTTGTTTCCAAGATTTAGCTATTACAAATTGTGCTGCTATGAACATGGGTGCACATACATCACTGTGATATGCCCTTTTCAGTTTTGCTGGGAAAATACCCAGGAGGGGAATAGCTGGATTAAATGGAACTTCCAAAACTAGCCTGAGAGTTCTCCACACTGATTTCCAATGTTTGCACCAGTCTGCACTCCCACCAACAGTGGAGCAGTGTTCTTTTTTCTCCGCAGTCTCACCAACATTTGTTTTCAGTTGATTTCTTGATGATAGCTATTATTTCTGGAGTGAGATGAAATCTCAATGCTGTTTTAATTTGCATTTCTCGAATGACCAGTGATGGTGAACATTTCTTCATATATTTATTTGCCATTTGTATGTCTTCATTTAAGAACTGTGTGTCATCTCAGATGCCCATTTTTGGAGAGGGAGACCCCAATGACCCCTACCCACACATTAACAGCACTCCTGTCCCTACAACCTCTGATACATAGTTCATAGATGGCAGCTCAGCCAACACAGACACTCAAAAAAAGGCAGGGTGTGCTATAGTCAATGGCTCTAAGGTGACAGAGGTGAGTCCGCTACCACCTGGGACATCTTCACAGAAAGCAGAACTTGTTTTCCTCACACAAGCCCTCACACTAACCAAAGGCAAAATTATAAACATCTGTACTATCTCAAAATACACATTTATTATTCTTACCACCTGGCAAGAAAGGAGTCTAATCACCACTCAAGGAACCCCCATCGCTAATGTACCCCTCATCCTCAAACTCCTTGAATCAGCACAACTCTCAAACACATAGCAGTCATTCACTCCAGGGACACCAAATACCATTGCAGCTTATTTCTTTCATTGAGCTTATTTCTCGGAGCAGTGCCTTTGCTGACACACAGGCCAAATTAGCTGCACAACAGCCATATCCCTCTCACCTTCTCCCCCTTATCCCAAACACCCTGCCCCAACTTCAATATTCACTTACACAACTACAATTAATTCACAAATCCACCTATAGCCTAGATGCTCAGGAGTGGATTTTCCAGGGATCAAAACTACTCCTCCCAGACAAACAGGCCTTAAACATCATTACCCACTTACATAACTGCTTTAATGTAGGCACTCAAGCTTTATACAAACTCCTAATTCCAGTCACTACTCATTCCTCTCTAAAAGATGTTATTCATCAAGTCACTTACAACTGTCATCTTGGTGCCAAGATCTCTCCTCAGGGGCATCTAACTCCCTCTTCCTTCCTAACCCACCAGTTTTGGGGACACACCCCAGGTGAAGACTGGCAGGTGGACTTTACACACATGCCAAAACACAAAACCTTCAGATATTTCTTTACTTTTGTCTGCACCTTCTCGGGATGGATAGAGGCCTTTCCTATGGGCCAGGAGACTGAAGACTCAATTTCCAGGATTCTTATATGGTAGATCATTCCAGATTTGGCTTACCTCAAACTACACAATCAGATAATGGCCCAGTTTTCACTTTCCAGATTACTCAACAGTATCCCCAAGTCTAAACATTACCCGGCACTTACATATACCATACCACCACAGTGTTCAGAAAAAGTAGAAAAAGCAAATTGTTTACTAAAGACACACTTTGTGTTACTTCTGAACTACATCTGCCCTGGCCCCAACTCTTCCTTTGCCCTTAGCCTAACTTAGGGCATCTCCTCAAGCCCTCATCTTCTGAAGCCCATTTGAGCTTATATGTGGTAGACCCTTTTTTGATTCACAACTTGCCTACCTCACAAAACCTTCCTTCAATCACCCATCATATCACAGCCCTCTCTTTTCTTAGACATCTCCCATGACAACTGCTAATCTCTGTCTTCCACAACCAATACATAACCTCAAACCAGAACTTCCCAAAGTTCCTGGGGATCTAATATACCTCAAATCTTCTGAACCCATAGGACTACAACCTAGATGGACAGGACGCCACTTGGTCCTCCTCACGACACCAACAGCAATCAAGGCCACTGGCATTTCTTCCTGGTTCTGCATCATTTGGGCCAACAATCCAGACACCTCTAACCCCTAACCCTCATCCTCAAGATGGTCATCACACCTTCTGTCCCCACCCATCTTCACTTCACATGCCTTAGATCTCAATGCCCAGGTACTCAGCACCATCTTAGGCCTAAATACCCTCAAGTGCTTGCAGTGAAGCCCTTCCTTTTTTCTGGTTAATGCCCTCTTCTACACCTATATAAGTCTCATCTCAGCAGCAAACTTTACCTTTCACCTGCAATTTCCATAATACTCCACCTCCATCCTACTGTTCCATCAGTCTTGGTCTCTTTCATTTGATGCCATGTTGCACCTAAATTCTCCGCCCCCACCATTTGTCCTACCCTGGTGGAGAGTACCTGTTCTTGGCCGGCTAACTCTCCATCCTACAATGACCATAAAAAATATTTTTGTCCATGCTGGGGATGTGAGATAGTGGAGTTTTAGTCCCCTACCTCTTATTGGAAGAACCAAAATCCTTGGCTCAACTTACAGCTCGTTATGATAAAGTCAAAGTGGTTCCTAAATATTGCCATTGAATTTCCTTTTAACACTCCCATAACATGGGAATACTGTGATTATCAGGAGTCTAGGGGAATCTTCCTAACTATTCTCAATAGGTTTATCCTAACCAAAGCATCCTCCTGCTCATCACCCATTACAAAGATCCAAACCTTACAGACCACTAAACTTGACACTACCATGGCCTGTACTCTCTCTCAACTTTTAACCCAAGCTTACTCCGTTCTTAATGCCACCAACTCCACTCAACTCAGGGTCAGTCTCCCACTATCAGCTTTGCATTACCTTTCAACAAGATCTATACATGGCTACTACCATAAAATGGGACCCCACTACCCTCTCTCTGATACACATTTACATAAAAATACATAGGACCTCTTACTGTATATAACCCACAACTTCTTCCACAAAAAAGTCCTTACTATACCCCGCACCCTTCAATAGTACTGTTCTTGCAGGTAACTGGACACAATGCAAAGCAACAATTTCGAGAAACACTCCTTTGTCTACATGTCCCCTCTCAGGATGGGTATTGCCTGTCTCATTGGAGCCTTCACCTGTCTTCCTGGGGGGATGGGCTGGGACTTGCACTTTAGGTCTCCTAGCACGTTCTCTAACTTCTCAGGAAGCCAGAGAAGCTTCCGTGGTGAGCCATTCTCAACCCATCCCCCTCCTTTCTCCATGTAAGCATGCAGCCCATGTTCCTGTCCTCTTAGGCATAAGCATTTTTTCCACTGTAGGTGCGGGCCTCAGAGGTGGGAGCCTGAGATAGCTGCATACACACATCAGCTCCACCAGTCTCTCTCTCTGGGGCCATCACGACAAGTAGAGGAAGTTGCCTCTTCAGTATACATCTTACAAAACTGGATCAATAGTTTAGCAGCAGTTACACTTCAAAACTGCCAGGCCCTTGATGTTCTGACTGCTGCAAAAGGAGGAACATGTGCAATGCTGGGAGAAGAATGCTGTCACTATGCTAATCAATCTAGTATTGTCACAGACAATGTAAAAAAAAAAGACTCAGACAATATGCATAAACCCTGTCAAAATTAAAACCACTCCTGGTGATGGTCTTCTTGGGGGCAGTGGTGGTGGGCCTGCTACCTTCTCCCTTTTTTAAGACTGGTAATAATGATTATTCTGATACTTCTAATCATCCCCTGTCTTTAACCTTTTTCAGAGGTTTCTCCAGTCCAGAATAATGGCCCTTACCACCAAAGAGCTTCTTGTCCTAACTGATATCCCTGGCACCAGCTTCTATGTGAATGCTGCCTGTCACCCAACAAACATATGAGCCCCTATCATGTCACACCCATTCAGCAGGAATCAGACTAAGAGAGATGTCACCCCCTAACCACCAAAAGATGGGAATGATGGATTTTTACCCATGTGGAATCCTTTGAGTCATCATGGCGGTGGTCCAACATAATGCCCAAAACAACATGTCAACTTCCTGCTTCTTCTCCCCTCAGCCCAGGATAAAACCACCTCTTCCTTTTTGCATGCATTGACTCTCCCCAATCAACTACCAATATGTCACTTTGTCCATCTCCCCAAACTGTATCCCCATTCAGACCTAATCAAAGCCCAGCCACTTTTTGTTCTGGTCAGAGTGAACTTGAACTCTTCTGCAGCCCTTCCATTCCTACAATAAAGACCTCTTTATCTATATGTTTGTCTCTCAACTTCATCAAAAAACCTAACTTTTGTCATTTATGTCAAGGTTCTCCAATATACAGTAAATGTCAGAATGATGTCACTTTTAGAGAAAATTACTGAATAACTTTCATTTCATTCCTCTAAAATTACAAAATGCTTGTACAACATGGGTGAATTGATCTTCTCTTACTGAGTATTTTTTTCTTCATTTCATTTTTATAATATCCCCAGTCAGTACCCTAGTTGGGCTTATTTTTTAAAATTTGAAGTTCTGAAGTGATAATTAAAAAGAGGTAAAATCAAAATTCCCATACAAACATAAAATGAATAGTTGTTAAAGAATTTATTTACCTCATTAGTCAGTGAGGAAATCAAATAGATGTTTAATTGGCTCAAGAAAAAAATTCCTGGTTTCTCTACAGTGTGGGAGAGAAATCAGTTTACTCTTAGCAGAATTTGCATTTCTATAGATAAGAATTATTTTGCATTGTTATCTGTTATCTACAATTTACAGGGATATAAAATAAACCCCATATAACCTTAATTCTGTTTATGAATAGACAATGGGTAGTTTTCCTTTGAAGCACAAATTTCCCCCTCCAGACCTTTGATGCAGTTTTTTCTATATGACACACATTTGCAGAATGACAATGCTAGACAGTTACTAAATTTCTCAGAGTTTGGATTTGAATAACTATTTTACTTTTAATGGAAAAAAAACAAAAAAAGGAAACTAAGAGTATTTTTCTCCTCAAAATGAATGTATTGTTATGTATCCCAAACATATACTAATAAAAACATTTTTCAATAGGAGTAGCCAATGAGCCTGAGAAGGGATTTAATGAAAATGTGTTACATTAAAGGACAATGAAATTCAGAATCCAAAGATGGGAGGAGCTTCAGTTTTGGTGCTACTGGTATGTAGGAAGGGAGAAAATGCAGTTTGATCAGTCTGTACAAGGTAGTTTAGTATTTGAAATGGAATTGGCCTGATGGGTAACCCATGATCCCTTTGAACCTCTGGAGTATGAGTCTGCTAATAGCCTTCTAGGACTAAGATAAGCAAGCTTTATAGCTCTGGGAAGGAAGCCTTAAGAGCTTGGGCAGAGTTAAGCTCAAGAGGGAAATTCAGTGGGCATGAGACAAAAGGGTGTTCAACTGTCTTGTGGTTCAACTTGACCCCAGCAGTCCTCAGTGTCAAGTTTCATCAACTGAGTGATCTTTGCCCTCTGTTTAGTGTGCAACATTATGGTGGTATGAAGTAATTATCACTTAATGTCCTCATTTTTTAGGGACAATAGGAGTAAGATTGTAGGCAGCTGAGTTAGATAGAAATATTATAAGCAATTAGACAGGCTAGACCCTCAAGGGAGCCAGCACTAAGGACCAGATGTCTTGTGACCTTGGAGGAAGATAGATACCTCCTTGCTGTGGGCCAGATCTCAAGACAAAAGACAAAATGAACGTAAGCACGCCTTAAGTATTGATACTCTAAATAGGCATGAATCACTTTGAGGAAGCCAGGAGTCACCATCCCAAGGCTCAACAGAGTCATTGCTCTTTAAGCAATGACTCTTGCTACATGACTTGCTTTCTGATTTGTCCATGATGAAATCAGATTTACCTGAGTAATTAATCTTATTGGTTGACTATAGTTCTGTCCTACTTATGCCCACTTTGTGAGTTCCTGTTCCTTGCCCCCCGTTAGACTCACCTCACCTGTGGTTTTTCTCTATAAAATCCCTAGAAAAGACAGGGTTCTTGGCAATCCACTTGGGATCCCTTCTGTCTCTCCAAGACTGAAGCTTTCTTTCTCTCAATAAATATATTCTGTTTTTAACATCCATTGTTTCTAAAATTCATTCTTTGATTTTAGAGAACACTAACTCATACCAGACATCTAGTGATATTGTGGCATTTTGACTCCACATAAATTCCACATGGGATTGTTTTCTCTAGTTCTGTGAGGATGACATTGGTATTTTGATTGGCTTGCCTTAAAGCTGTATATCAACTGTGGAAGTACAACCATTTTGATTATGTTGATTCTGACTATCCAGAATGGGAGATATCTTCCCATTTCTTTTCTTTTTTTTCCCCATTTTCTGATATGTTCCTCGATTTCTTTTTTCAGAGTGATGTAATATTCATTGTGAAGTCTTTGACGTCCTTATTTAGTAATACCTATTTAATTTTTTTGGTGCTGCTGTAAAAGGTATTGTTTTCCCAATTTACTTTCAATGAGTTCATTATTACTGTACGGGAATGCTGTTGATTTCTGTGTATTTATTTTGTGTCCTGCTACATTGTTGAACTTGGTTACTCATTTTAGGAGTCTTTTGAGTTTTGTACACAAAGGACTATCTTATCTGCAAATATCAATAGTTTGATTTTGTCATTTTCCTTTTATTTCTCTCCCTTGCTTGTTTGCTATGATTAATATTTTGAGGATTAGGTTGAATAGGAATGGTATAACAGACATCCGTGTGTAGTTCTTGATTTTAGAGTTCTTGATTTTTTCCATTTAATATGATGTGGGATGTAGGTTGGTCATAAATGATTTTAATCATATTGAGATAAAGACCTTCTTTACATTTTTCTCTTCAGTTTTTTTTTTTTGATGTTTTTGAGACAGGATCTTGCTATGCATTCAGGCTGGCCTTGACCTCACTTTGTGTCCCAGGCTGGTCTTGAAGTTGCTGTGATCCTCTTGCCTCAGCCTCCCAGAATGCTGGGATTACACATGTGTGTGTGTCATCATGCCCAAGCCTAAGGTTTTTTTTTTTTTTTAATCATGAATAGTTTGATTTTTTTAAAGGCTTTTTCTGCATCTATTGACATGATCTTGTGATTTTTGCTCTTGCTTCTGTTTATGTGATACATTGTTATGTTATTTATTTGGGTTCATTCTGTTTTTCTCATGATGACATTCACTGCTCTACACTTCCCTCACAGGACTACTTTCATTGTGTTCTGTGAGTTCTAGTGTGTTGTACTGGCATTCTCATTTAATTCTAGGAACTGTCTTATTTCTTTAATTTCCTCAGGGAACCATTGATTATTTAAGAGTGTGTTGTTTAATTTCCATATGTTTGCATGGTTTCTTTTGCCATTGATTTCTAGTTTCATTGTATTGTGATATGAGAATATAGATAGCAAAACTTGAATCCTTTTACATTTACGTAGGCATGCTATATTAGTTAACATGTGGTCTAATTTGGAGAAGGTATGATGTGTGGCTGAAAAGAATGTGTATTCTGTTGTTGCGTGGAAAATTTTGTATATATCTATTAAATTCATATGCTTGAAGGTTTGGTTCAATGCTGATTTTTTTTTTAGTTAATCTGTTTGTGACAGTGGGGTATTGAGAGTCCTCTACTATCATTGTATTGAAGTTTTTCTGATATTTTATGCCCATTAATGTTTGCTTTATGAAATTGGCTACACCACAGTTTGTTGCATATGTGTTTATAATAATTATCTCTTTTTGTCAAATAGCTCTGTCCAGTCATTCTGTAACTAATATGTATTGTCCTTCTTTGTGTCTTTTAATCAGCTTTGGTTTGAAATTCACTTTGAAAATAGGATAGCTACTCCTGTTCATTTTCAGGTTACTATTGCATGGAATATTTTTTCCATCCTATGATTTTAAGTCTATGAATTTCTTTTAGTGTTAAATGTGTTTCTTGTATATAGTATACCACTGGATTGTGAGTTGAGTCCATTTGCATTGATAATATTGACTCACACTTTTCATTATATTAATTTCTTATTCTTATTTTCCTTTTTTCCTCCTATTTAATTCTTAGTCCAACCTGATATATTTATTTTATTGGGCCTTTTGACATTGTTAACTTCATTGTTTCTTTCCAGGATTTCCTTGAAATATTTTTGGGAGTGTTGGCTTGGTGATCATGAATTTCTTTAGATTTTCTTTATAATGGAAGTATCTTATTTTTACATTAATTTTTTTGAGACAGGTCTTGCTGTATAGCTCAGGCTGGCCTTGAACTCATTATGTGGTTCAGATTGGTGGCCTCAAACTTGTGGCAATGTTCCTGCCTTAACCACTCAAATGCGTGCACCACCACACCCAGCTTTTTCTATAAATTTTAAAAGATAATTTTGGTATAATGGTCTAGTTTGGATGCTGTTTTCTTTTAGAGTTTGAAATACTTTTTTCCATGATCTCCTTCTCTTCAAGGTTCATGTTAAGAAATATATTGTAGTTTTTTTATGTTTGTTAGTATATGTTGCAATACATAATGATTACATTCATCATAGAGAACTGGTACATGTAGACATTACATTTCCATTCTTTTTTCCCTTTCCCTCTATCTCTTGTCATTTTGCCAGCATTAGATTTGTATATTTGTAAGATCTTTTAAAATTAATTATCAGATTAAAAACCAGACTAATAGGCCAAAAAATATAAAATATATAAGACTGTTGTTACTAAGTAAAGGTGTACTTCAGATACATTGTCCACACTGGGTTATGATAATTTTCTTACTCTCTTTTTTCCTATCATCTGTCTTTTAGGAAATCTGTTGCAATTCTGATAGATTTTCCCTATTAGATGACTCATCACTTTTTTCTAGAAGCCATTAAAATTCTGTTCTTGTGTTTATTTCTGGTATTTTAATTATTATGTGGCATGACTCAGGCATAAAATAATCAAGATCCCAGAAATTCAGTATAAGAACAGAATATTAAAAGCTGTTAGAGACAAGAAACAGATCACCTACAAAGGAAGGCCCATCAGAATCACGGCAGACTTCTCGACACAAACCATCAAGCAAGAAGAGCCTGGAGTGAAATATTCCAAGCCCTGAAAGAAAATAACCTCTAGCCTAGAATGACATACCCTGAAAATCTGTCTCTAGAAATTAATGGAGAAATAAGGTGCTCCCAAGACAAAGAAGAACTTGGGAAATTTATGACCACCAATCCAATTCTACAGAGAATACTGCAGGGCATTATATATATAGAGAAAAGTACTAGGATTCCAGGAACAGTGGCAGAGAGGCCTCAGTGAACGGAGCAGAAAACAGAATGAAGAAGACAAGCAGATAACTGATGGCAAAAAAAGAGCATAACAGAAATGAGGCAGAGAAGGTTGATTATAATCTCTAATATAGATGGCCTTGATGCACTAAATTAAAAAAAAAAGAACCACACATAGAATAGATCAGGAGATAGGGTCCACTGAGATGCTATTTCTAGGAAATATAATTAAGATGAAAAAGAGTACATGGGCTAAAAATCAAATATGAGAAAACAATGCTCTATGTGACAGGGAACCAGAGAGTAATAGGGGCAACTAGACCAGTTTTTGTGGATAGGTTGGAAAGATAGGCTTTAATAGGTAAAGGAATATAATTAGAGATCAAGTCCAGGAGAGAGAAGGTTCGGAACCACTTTGGTAAATAGGAGCCCCCACCCCCATTTAAAACCAAGGGTCTTGGTGAGACCTAAAAATGCATAGTGTACACTGGGGAGGTGAAAGGGGAGGGAGAGTCTTAAAAAAGGTGGCAGAAGATATTGTTAATAGTGTATCAGGATTTAAAACCCACATTACTTGTACCACCCTGCTTAGATAGATTTTTATTCTGTCCCATTTTGTCTACTTGCATTAGATTTGAGGGCACAGACACCTATCCCAAAAACATCAGGATATAGCACAGTAATCATCTTTAATTTCCTATTAACTTAATCTGGAGCCCTGTATGACTTATATTGTTTTATTACGACTGATCTTAGTTAAATCTGGTTTGTTTGATTGCTGTTTGGTATCGACAGATTTTATTCAAAACTGATATGATTGATAGTATGAAGTCTGAGAGTATAGGAAACTACCCTGAAGATGACAAGACTCACTACGATACATATTCTGGTTTGATTACTGCCTGTTTTTGAAGTTTTATACTATATACAAAGTTGTGTTTTTATTAATACTGTTATTTACTGACATATTCAATTATACTATTCTGATGATAGAGCCAGTTCTATTGAAGAGGACAAGAGACAACACAGGAACTATGGTAGAACTCCTTGTACAATGGTCTTATATGTCTTTTTTGTTTCATGTGTTTATAGGAATATGTTTTATTGTCTTGCTTTGTTTTGTTTCTCCCTCTAACATAGAAAGGATAGAAATACATGTTAAGACTCATGCATGTGTAGAACCTATAAACAGTTTATGAGAACTGATCTTATGACACATGATGAAATGAACAAATACTTTGAAGAAAAAGAGACACTAAAGTACCCAGTGCTGATCCTGTAGTGTCATAATGAGACACCCAGCAATACTATTATTCTTTGTGTGGAGTGATATTACCCTGCTTAGGTTTGTTCAATCTCAATATAATTGAAGATATGGATAACTGCATGTATGTTTAAGTATATAGGATTGATAACCATATTTCTTAATTTTTGTTAGGTAGTTGAACAGAACTGGTTGCAGTCTCGCTGTTTGAATTCCCCTTTAAATGCTCCACTTTAGTATCTTGAATAACTGTAAGAGGATAATCTGTAACCATTAACTAGTGATTTCTTATTGTTTATTTTTTCTTTGAAAATATGTATTATTTCTACCCATTTTATGTTTTGTTTAGTCTTTCTTTAAATAAAATTGAAAAAAAAAAGACACTACCATACCCAGTACTGATCCCGGAATGTCATGATGTGAAATCCAGCAATACTATTATTCTTTGTTCAGAATGATTTTAGACTGCTTTAGTTTGTTTAATCTCAACATAAATGAAGATATGGATAACTGCATGTATGTTTAAGTGTATAGGATTGACAACTGTATTACTAAGCTTTTGTTGGATAGTTGAGCAGAACTGGTTGTAGTCTCACTGTTTGAATTCCCACTTTATATGTTCTAGTTTTGTATCTTGAACAACTATTTGTAAGAGGGCAGTATGTAAACATCAATTAGTGATTTCTTACTGTTTACTTTTTCTTTGAATGTATGTATTATTCCTACCCTTTTTCTGTTTTGTTTCATCTGTTGTTAAATAAAATTAAAAAAATTATTATGTGGCATGGAGTTTTTTTTTTCTTCCTGATCATAGCTATTTGGGATTCTATATGCATCAGTTATCTTTATGGTAAGTTCTTTTTTTATGTCTGAAAGGTTTTTGCTATAACTTGTGTAAATAGGGTTTTTAAAAAAATGCTTTTTGTGCTGTTTCCTGATTTTTCACTAGTTCTAGTTATTCTTTTATTCTCTTTGAGTCATCTAGGAGCTGGTAGGCCCATTTTTTCATGTCCTCTTGTTTTAAAAATATCTCTCATTGGTTGCTTATTGACCACAGCCTGTACTCTAGGCCTGATGCTGTCTTCACATTGGTTCCTTCTTCTAAATAAACTTTTAATCATGTTTTTAATTGCCTGGCTTTATGCTTGGAACTTTCTTATGGACTCCCGTTGTTTTCTATGCTGAGCATTCATGATTTGCATCTTTTTCTTTAGCCTCACTTGCTGTTTATTAGTGTCTTCTTTAGACTGGTAGATTATGCCTTTTCTTAACGTCATGATCTGATTAGTTATATCCTTTTTAAATTTGCCAAGACTTTACTGAACTGCTTTACCCCCCTCACTACCCTTTCAGACCTATCTTCTCTGTGATTTATGAACCCTCTGATCCCCCTTACTCATTTTTGGGAAATTGGGAGTTTTTAGATGCCTTTTGCTGCTTTTTCTTTTCCTGTTTCTGTTTTTTTTTTGTCATAGTGTTTGCAAATTCTTTGGCCCAGTGCCCCATTCTTTGAGAGTGAGTCACAGTGTGTTTATAAACCCCAGGAATGTAGACATTGGTATAGAGAGAAAACTAATTGGTGGTCACTACTGTTACCTTGGCTGTAGTAGTAAATTGAGTGACAACAGTGGCATCAAATGTTGACTAGATATTGATGAACCTGAGGAACCACTCATGTCCAGTCCTTAACCAAAACAAAGAGGACTATGCTTTCAGAGGCAATTAGGCCACCCTCCTATTGATCTATAATAATTCAGACCACTAATTCCTGCTTGATGTAGGCAGCAGTGCTGGAGCTCAAACATAGCACGAGACTAAATGTCTTCTTCAGGAACTGTCCCCTCTGACAATTGTCCTCATTGAGCCTGGGCTCCCACAGCAGAGTACAGGCCCCATGATCTTCCTGATGAGAGCCCTGGCCTCCCAGGATATCCCAGATTATGTATTTATCACTACCTTCACTAAACTGATGTCCTAAGGCTGTCTCTGTGGTAGTACATGATTTCAATCCTGAAGCCAAACTCTTCCTGGGCGTTGGTCTCTTCTTTGATCAGATTGATTTATTGGTTGTCACTACTGTTGCCCTGTTTTGTGGACAACCCATTAACAGGGATAGAGTTGACTAGGGTTCCCAGGTCTTTTAGTCTCAGAGCAAGGAATATCTAATATTTTAAAATTATGTTCATTATATTCTTTTTCTTCAACATTTTTGTGGTTAAGACTGATTTCAGATATGTGTTCCTCTCTAGTTTCTTGAGGAAAGTGTAAGAGGACACAGCAAAGGGTGTTGATACATTTATTATAGGACCTTTAAAACAGCTGAAAGGTAGAGAACACAGTAATCTGAACTTTGGTTGCTAAACCAGATTTCATCTGCCAGATAGAAATCCCCTATGTACAGCAAGAAATGTATCTGGTGTATTCTTAGCTGAGCTGAACTGAATTGAAACTTGGATAGATCAGCATCTTTTTTTGTGTGGGGAAGGATAGGGTCTATTGTGTAGTTCAGACCAGCCTTGAATTCACTATGTAGTGTAGGCTGTCCTTGAACTCAGTGATCTTCCTACCTCAGCTTCCTGAGTGCTGGGATTACAAGCATGTGTCACCATACCTGGCTAGACAACTCAGCCTTTCTTGTTAAAAAGTATTAAAATGAGATATGTACTTTTTTTTTAAGGAGAAAAAGGAAAAAAAAAAAACAGAAAAAGGGTACAAGTAATATAAAATTTAAAAAATAAACAGTAAGAAATCACTAGTTAATAGATTACATATTCTCATCTTAGAAATAGTTGTTCAGGTCACAAAATTGAAGCACCTAAAGTGGACTTTCAAACAGTGAGAGTGCAAACAGTTTTCTTCAATGATCCAAAAAACACTCAGTAATATGGTTATCTATCTTATACACTTAAGCATATATGCAGTTATAACCTTTAGAGCACTTTCTTTTTTTTTTTTTTGTAGAATGGCAATTACACATTTTGGGTTTTATTACTCCCACAGTTATTAGTGGGAGTAATTTATATTAGTTATTTATAACTCTCACAGTGTATTACTCCCTCATTTCTTATTACTTTTTTTGAAGAGAGTAAAATGCGACGTATCAGAATAGAGTCAGTCAAATCAAAAGGATGGACATAATAGATAATGTAAAAACTAAATATAAGGTGATCAACAATGGTTACCATACTGCCTCTTGCTATTTTAAGAAGAATTGGCAGTTATAATAAAATTGAACTAACCAGGAAAGAATAAAACCAAAGCATTGGAGACATTACAGGATTTTAAAAGAAAATAATAGTCAATCGGAATGGGCATCATAATGATTCTTATTGTCTTCACAGTTATGCCTATACTTTCGATCTTAGTACTATCAAGCAAAGCAGAATAGAGGAAAATCAGTCAAAACAAGATGGTGAGGCCAATACAGGATTTCAAATCAAGTTAATAGGAAATCAAAGTAGGTTACTATAATGTATCCTGCTATTTTTTATTTATTTTTCCCTTAATTAAAAAAATAAAAAGAAAAAAAGTAAATAATTAAAAAAAAGGGAGATTGAGATAAAAGAGGGCATAACAACAGAACAGCGCAGGTCATAACCATTTAAGCAAACCAGTGTTTCACCACAAGATATCCTGACATAAAAATAGTTACCATAGTGTCTCTTTCCTTGAAATCTTTGCATATAACTTCTTATACTGTAGCACCAAACATATCATGACACTATAAAACCATTCAAGAGAATGACATTATTACAGGGATTTAGAACCAATTGACAGAAAATGAACAATGGTTTCTATATAAACTTGTGTATAAAAGATTTTGCTTATATTATCATATATAATAAAATCCAATAAGATACAACATTTTAAGACCAATGGAGACCGAAGAGTACACGTTTGATGGGACTTCAAAACAAGATGATACTAAATCAGCACTAGCTATTATGATGTCTTGTTTTCCCCAAAATTGCTGTTCCTACCTTCCGATCTTCTCTGCCTCATTTCTGTTGAGCTCTTTTTCTGTCATTTGTTGTCAGTTTGTCATTCTTCATTTCGTTTTTTGCTCCATTCATTGTGACCTCTCTGCCACTATTTCTAAAATCTTGGTATTTTCTTTTTTTAGACTATCCTGCAGTATTCTCTATAGAGTTGAATTAGTGATTGCAAATTCCCTCAGTTCCTCTTTATCCTGGAAGCACCTTGTTTTTCCATCAATTTCTAGGGACAGTTGTGCAGGATGTATCAATCTTGGTTGGAAGTTATTATCTTTCAGAGCTTGAATTATTTCCCCCCACGCTCTTCATGATTTGATGGTTTGTGCCAAGAAGTCTGCTGTAATTCTGATGGGTGTTCCTTTGTAAGTGATCTGTTTCTTGTCTCTGACGGCTTTTACTATTCTGTTCTTATATTGGATTTCTGGAATTTTGATTATTACATGCCTGGGTGTAGCTCTGTTTGGGGTGTAGGTTGCTGGGGTCCTCTATGCCTCATATATCTGAGTATCTTTACCATTTGCCAAATTAGGGAAATGTTCTTGGATTATTTCTGTGAATAGCTTTTGTAGTCCATTTGTTTGTGTCCCCACTTCTTCTCTTATGTTCTTAATTCTTAAGTTATAGATCCTCTTCTCATCTTCTAGTTTTTGTATTGTTGCTGTTTGTTTTTTTGTTATTTTTAAGAAGTTTTTCATTTCATGCTCTCATATTACAAATCTGCCCTCCAGATCAGATAATCTGTCCTTAGTTTCTTTCAAGCTGTTATGCCAGTTTTCGATAGAGTTTTTAGTTTCCTGGTAATCTCTTTGAACCTGCTTCGTGTATTCTATGTTTTCTCTGTCTTCTCCATCAAACAATTCTCCCCTTTTTTTCTGTTATTCCATTCCACCATCTGTTTTTTCTTGGGTGGTGCTTAGCATTTCTCTAACTATTGTGCTTATGTCTTGCTTCAGGTCATTAATAACTTCATTCCTGAACTAGCCTATGAGGCTCTGGAGATAGTGCTTTATATTTATTGGTGCCGTGTTTGCTATTGCGTGTTTCTCAGGATTGGGGGCCGAGGACCCTTTCGTGTTGCTCTCTCTTCCCATATTCTTTGTTCCTTATATTTAAGTGTGTATAGGAGGCCCAGCTTCCTGCCCTGTCGGCCATAGTCAGTTTGAATTGCGCTAGCTAAATGTTCCCGCCCACTGCAGTGTACTACGGAGACACAGACCTGAGCAGCCCTTGCTGGGCCCACCCCTCCAGGTCAACCTACCTCAAGCCTTCACCTCTAGGGTGCACCTTCAGGCGCTGGGACCTGAGTTGGGCTAGCCTATTGGGTCTCAGCCAGCAGCTTCTCACAGGCCAGGCACTCCCCACCAATCCCGCTTGAGAGGGGGATATGTGACTGAAGTCACTGCAGCTTCTCATTCCGGGAAGTCTGCCCGGTCCGAGTATGTCCTCCGCTGAAGCCTCCTTCTCTATGTAAGGGTCCAATTCGCTCACTCACTGCAGGTTGATGCAGGGCACCCAGCCAGTCCTGCTCCCAACTCCTTTCAATGCTTCCCAGTCTCCAAACTTTCGCCCCTCTCTTCCTGCTGTGCTGACTGGGATGCAACAGGGACTGCAGGTAACGCAAATCGCAATTTCCAGTGGCGCAGGTCTAGCTTCTGTGCTGAGACCTTATCTGTGCCTGCTGTCTCACCAGGATTGCATTTCCAGATGGTTTCTCTTAATTTAGTTCGTTCCTGGGTCAGCAAAGAATATCCCCCCCTTGCCTGGGACTTCCTGTCCAGCACCATTCCTAAATTTCAAGTGCGGTTTTTCCCGAGAGCCTCAGAGGCTGCTGCTGTCTACCCACCATGTTCTTCCGGAAGAGATACATAGTTGTTGAAGAAAGCTCTAACCCATTTTAATATATCTGTTCACATATTTGATAAATCATCCTTAATAGAGCACTGTCTTCTATATAGATGAATCAAGAAAATAAATAGATTCTTGTAGCTTTTACTTCAAGTAAATCATAAGAAATCCTAGTAAGAATTCTCTGGTTTCCTAAAAATCTATAAGGAGTGATACTTAAATTCATGGTCTTGCTTTCAAAGCTTTTTATAGAAACTGCTTCCTTAAATTTCTTTATCTTCTGGAAATCCCGACATGAGATTCAGATGGTGTGCAGAGGGATGCCAAGGCTCTCACTGCCTTTTATTTTTACAGCTCCGTAAGTGTCTATTCCCTTCCTGGAGGCAACACTCTTGCCTGGAAGACCTCACATTGGCAACTGATAGACGTCTTCAAAGAGTTATTTGACACATTTGACAGGGAAATCACATTAGCTCTCTGCTAGAGAGAAGGGAAAGTAGTCTAGAGGGGGAATTGCAGGTCATTTTGATCAAGGGGTCTTGTGTTTGATCTCTGCATGTGTCTGCTTGGGTCTGAGGAGGAGGTAGTATATGATGAGAAAGATAGGAAAGCAAAGGTCTCAGGATCATAGCTAGACTTCTCCAATTATTAGTAAACTAATTTTACTGAGAAATAGAATGATGTTAGAATAAGAAAATAACCTCCACATAAGAAATTTAGCTCTTTCCAGCTGTGCTAGTTAACTCTGTGGTATCAAGACTGAAGAGTGAAACCCTTTTTTTCTTAGTAATATTGATAGTATATTTAAATCTGATTTTGACCTGACATATCATCTATTTCTAGGGCAGAGTAGCACAGGATGAACAAGAAGTGCTTTGTCTATGCACTGTTGTGGGTAAGCATTCCCCTGAAAATGTTAGTTAACTTGAGCATCAAAACATCTCACATTGAAGACTCTAGAGAGAATTTTTATTACCCTTGTATAAAAAGATGAATAGTCATTGATTGCTTTCTTTTTGAATGCCATGAAAGCAACATTAACATTTATGTGGAAAAGGGATAATCAGGCAGTAAGTGGGGGCAGAAACAGCCATTCCATGATTAAGTTCATGGACATTAATCAGAGAACATTTTAGGGAGTATGAAGATAAATCTTTGAAATGGAATTGTGTGTACTTAAGGGAATACACAATTGATGCCAGTTTATCTGCTTGCTTTTATGTGACCACTGATTAGGATCTTTTCTTGTTGTTTCAAAGCAAGTTGATAATCTTTGTAATCTTCCAATACTCTCAAAACTTTTTGAAAAACCAATTTTATCAACGTATATGAGGTTTTACCTTTTAAATTTCTTTTTAGATTAGAAAGTGATGTTTACAGTTATGAGTCACAGAATTAAAATCATTCAGTGCTGCTTTAGGTAAAACTCAATTGGGCCAATTTCTTTCTTTTGAAATTTAAATTTACTTTAAAAATGGATGTATAAGAACACAAAAATTATATGTGTTTATGCAGTACCATGTGATGTTTTGATACATGTACATTTTTGTAGTGTTTAAATCAGGTTAAATATATCTATTTCCTTAAACATTTATTTATGAAGAAAAAGTTCAGAATTCTTTCTTCCTACTCTTTGAAATACATGTTACATTATCATTGTTAGTAGTCACCCCTCTGCAGAATTTCCTGCAGCAGAATTTTCTTTTTGTTTCTTGAGGGCAAGGTCTCACTACTTTTTCCAGAATTGTCTCCAACTCAGATATTCCTGCTTCAGCCTCCTGAGTAGCCAGAACTACAGGTGTGTATCACTATACCCAGCTTTACTACCATGCTGTCTCTGTATCTTGGTTCTCATTGATTAATCTCTTCCCATCCTTTCGTGCCCTATTATCTCTGGCCTCTGATAACCACTATACCAACTCTCATTTTCAATGAGATCAGCATTTTTTAGATTGTAAATATGAGTGGGATCAAACAGTACTTGTGTTTCTGGGTCTAATTTATTTCACTTAACACAATGGTCTCCATGTCATAAATGACAAAGACTCCATTTTTTAGGACTGAATAGTGTTCCATTGTGTGTGTATGTACCACATTTTCTTTGTCCTTTCATTTGTTGATGAATGCTTAACTTGTTTGTATTTCTTGGCTATTGTGAATAAAGCTGCAATAAAGTGGGGATGTGGATGTGGATGTCCCTTTGATATACTGAATATATTTCTTTTGGACATATACCCAGTAGTGGGATAGCTGGATCATGTGGTAGTTATATTTTTAGTATATTATATATATATATTTTATAAATATATATGGTGAGGGATCACCATAATGTTTTCCATAATGGTTGTGTTAATTTAGATTCTTACTAGTTCCCACTGTACAAGGATTTCCTTTTCTTCACATTAGGGTCAGCACTTACCTTTTGTCTTTTTGATAATGGCCATTCTTACTGGAATGAAGTGACATTTCATTGTGGTTTTGACTTATTTCTCTGATTGTTAGTGATGTGATGCAGTTTTTAAAATATCTGCTGGCCATTTTTTATGTCTTGCTCAGAGAAATGTTTACTTAGGCCTATTGTCCATGTTAAAATTGGTGTGTGTATGTGTTGTCATTGAGTTGAAAGTCTGTTTCATTTCCTTCTAACAAAATCTTTTAAGAATAGCACCAATTCTCAGCTCTGGGATAGAAGTCTATATTTTGCTGGGGTCAAAGATTATTAACACCTAAAATATTGACTTGTTGTCTTGCTCTATTGAAAATGGTATTTAAATTATAAGCAAGTTACCCTACTCTGGTGACATCTCTGTTGGACTCCTGGATTGTGACATTCATAGGATTTTGGTACCACAGATATTTTTTAATATTAAGGAGGTGAGTTACAGTATTCTCTAACTACAGATGCATTTCCAGGCAATCGAGAAATTTCAAAATTTATAGGGGAGAATATCTAGGTAAACAGAGATCAAACAGAGTAGGGAAATTGCATTTGAAAAAAATTAAGTGAAGTCATCTTTAATGCTAATAAAATATTTTCTTGTGGATGAAGTCAGAGAAAAAAATTATTCATATAAAGGCCTTACATATATGATATGCTTTTACTTTTATTGTCCAGTGGAATATTTAAATTATCTTGTTGAATTTTCCCTTAAGCAGTGTGAATAATTATAATGACATATCCAAGGAGGAGCACCGAGATCAGTTTTTATTAAAGCTAATATTTGCCCTAAACAAGTAAATTACCACTATACTTGAGGTTCTGTCAGTTTGAGTTTAAAAAAGCAGCCTGAAATTTTCTTTCATTGAAAAAGTTTATGTAAACCTACTGTAATCTGGGAGACAAAATCTCCAAGAATATGATACTGTAAAAACTCAGAATTTCTAACAATTTCACTAGCATGAGGACTCAGAGAAGATGGCAGATCAATAAGTAGCAACCTAGGGAACCTCTCTGAGAGAAACAGCTCAGACACTGGAATTTAACACCATGGAGAAGACCGGACTAAAGGAGAGGTGTTCTCATAACCCAGGAAGAAACTAAGAAAAAAAAAAAAGAAAGAAAAAAAGGGAAGAAGAAAACCATGGATGCAAGGCTAGAGCCAGACACGCTCTGACCAGAGCCAGTCTGACTAGTGGTTGTGGTGCTCTCACTGGAGCCAGTCAGACTTGTGGTCGCAGTGCTATCCCCGGAGCCCATAGTCGCGCTGAAGTCAGAGGTTGATGAGCCCTCTGACTCACCAACAGAGACAGAGCTGGTATGGATACCTGCACTAACCAATGTTGAGTGCTGGGAATTTGGTCCTCCCGGGAGAGGAGGGGTGACTGACTGGATGACATTGGAATTGGGCAGGACAGGCCTGAACAAGGAACTGAAGCGACTCAGTTGGCTGCTCACTGCCCAGAGCAGATTGGTGGGATCTGCTTGGGCCGGGTAATGCCCCTAACCAGGACCTAATAGCCAGGGATGAAATTGTCCCCAAAGTTGTCCTGAGCTGGTTCTGTCCACGTGGCACACACTAATGTGGTGAAGGCTGCCACAGGTTGACTGGTTTGGAGAGGAGGGGCCAGGCTACACTGCCCCTGCTTGCATATCAGTGACCAACAGCCACCAGGAAAGGGCAGAAATCCCTAGACAACATGCTTCAGAAGAACTATAACCAATACAGAGAGGGGCTGGGACCTCCACCATACAAGTGGAGAAAAACCAGAAGACTGATATGGAAGAAACCAGAAACATGACAAGAGATATAAATGAGAAAAAGCCTCCAGCCCCCAACCCAGGGAAAATGCATCCAAGAGAGGTAAAACAGAAGAGATCAAGAGCAGCAAACATGTGATATTGGACACAGCACCAGCTGACATAAAGAAATTTCTTCATGACATTATAGACAAACTCAAAACTGAAATTCTAATACAAGTAAAGCAAGATATAAGAAGATTAATAAAAGAAATGCTAAGCACCTCTCAAAAAGACACAGATGGAAGAAAGGAGGAACACAGAAAAAGGAGAGAAACATTCAATAAAGAATATAAAAAACTCCTAGAATACATGAAACAGATTCAAAGAAATTATCAGGAAATTAAAAACTCCACTGAAAGGTAGAAAAATTGCCTGAAAGAAACTAAAGATAGATTAACAAAACTTGAAGATAGGTTTGCATTGGTGATTGCAAAAGGAAAGATCTCTTAAAAATAACAAGAACAGGGGTGGAGCAAAGAAGGCAGATAGATATCAGCTGGCTACAGAGGCTCCCTGAGATAGTCAACTTAGAATTCAACATAATACAGCATGGGGAGCTCCATACAGAGGGAGATGAACTCTCATCCCAAGAAGAAAGTAAGGTGAGAAGAACCAACCAAACATACAGTCCCCGTGCTATTACTGGAACAGCTAAAGGTTCAGTGTTCCTGCTGTAGTGGGCAACTTGCCGAGCCATCTGAGGTCCCACCACTCCAACTCACTGAAGGCGCAGTCACACTGAGGTTGGGGCTGGCCAGCCAAATGGACAGCTGAGTTGGCGGGGAGCCTGCATTGACCTGTGGTGAGTGATGGGAGTGGAGCCATTCCACAGAATGGGGGGGGGCACTGGCGGATGACATTCTGGGACCAGGAAAGACTGGCAAGTACAAAGGGCAGCAGTGACTTCAGACAGTTGTTCCCTTCCTGAACAGGATTGGTGGAGTGAGCCAGGCCTGGGTCATGTGACCTGGCTGAGACCCAATAGGTTATCTGAAATCAAGTCCCTACAGCGGTGGCACACACTAACCACACTAACCCAGTGAAGCCTCAGAAGTTTGACTGATCCAGAGGGGAGGGGCAGCATATGCTGCCCATGTCTGCAAGTCACTAGCACATGGCAGTGGTGCTTCACAAGAATTGTAACCAACAAATAAAGAAACTGGGGCCTCTTGGAAGAAACAAAAAAGATGAGAAGGGGAAGTAACAACAAAAAGTCCCCAGGTCCCAACCCTGAGAACATTGACCCAGGACAGGAAAATACAAAGGAGAATGAGAAAAGCAAACATATGATATCAGACATGGCACCAGTGAACATAAAGAGATATAGACGAGTTCAAAAGTGAAATATTTAGCCAAGTAAAGTAAGATAGAAGATTAATCAAAGAAATGCTAAGCACCTCTCAAGCAGACACAAACGGAGGAACTCAAACAAAGGGAGAAACTCAAACAAAGGAGAGATCCATTTGATGAAGAATATAAAAACATATGGAATACATGAAGCAGATTTAAAGAGATTACCAGGAAATTAAAAACTCTATGGAAAGATGGCAAATCAGCTTGAAAGAAACTAAGGATGGATTATCCAAACTGGAGGACAGTTTTGCAATGTGGGATTATGAAAGGAAAAAAATTTAAAATAACAAGGAAATAAGCAGTAAGAATACAAAGACTAGAAGATGACAAGAGACTCTATAACTTGGGAAGAAAGAATGTGAATGAAGAAGCAGGGGTACAAACAAAGGAACTACAAAGGCTATTCACAGAAATAATTCAGGAAAACTTCCCAAACATAGGAAAAGAAAATGATATTCAGATGTATGAGGCATACGGAACTCCAGCCACCTACAACCAAAACAGAGCTACACCCAGATATATAATAATCAAGATTCCAGAAATTCAATATCAGAACAGAATATTAAGAGCTGTTAGAGACAAGAAACAGATCACCTATAAAGGAAGGCTCATCAGAATCATGGCAGACTTTTTGACACAAACCATCAAGTCAAGAAGAGCCTGGAGCGAAATATTCCAAGCCCTGAAAGAAAATAACCTCTAGCCTAGATTCATATACCCTGAAAATCTATCTCTAGAAATTAATGGAGAAACAAGATGCTTCCAAGACAAAGAACTTGGGAAATTCATGACCACCAATCCAACTCTACAGAGAATACTGCAGGGCATTATATATATAGAGAAAAGTACTAGGATTCCAGGAACAGTGGCAGAGAGACCTCAATGAATGGAGCAGAAAACAGAATGAAGAAGATAAGTAGACAACTGATGGCAAAAAAGGGAGCATAACAGAAATGAGGCAGAAAAGGTTGGTTATAATCTCTAATATATATGCCCTTGATATACTAGATTTAAAAAAAAAGAACTACACGTGGAGTAGATCAGGAGTCAGGGTCCACCGAAATGCTATTTATAGGAAATATAATGAAAATGAAAAAGTATACATGGACTGAAAATGAAATACAAGAAAACAATGCTTTATGTGAGGGAGAACCAGAGAGCAATAGGGGCAACTAGACCAGTATTTGTGGATAGGTTGGGAAGACAGGCTTTAATAGGTAAAGGAATACAATTAGAGATCAAGTCCTGGAGAGACAAGGTTCAGAACCACTTAGGTAAGTAGCAGGCCTCCCCTCCTTCCCAATTTAAAACCAAAGATCTTGTTGAGACCCCAAAATGCACAGCGTACCCTGGGGAAGTCAAAGGGGAGGGAGAGTCTTAAAAAAGATGGCAGAAGATATTGTTAATACTGTATCAGGATTTAAAGCCCACAGTACTTATACCACTCTGCTTAGATAGATTTTATTCTTTTTTTGATAGGTTTTATTCTGTCCCAGTTTTTCCACTTGCATTAGATTTGAGGGCACAGACAACTATCCCTAAAACATCAGGATATAGCACAATAATTATCTTTAATCTCCTATTATCTTAATCTAGAACTCTGTATGACTTATACTGTTTTATCATGACTGACCTTAGTTAAATCTGGTTTGTTTGATTGCTGTTTTGTATCGACAAATTGTATTCAAAACTGATATGATCGATAGTATCACATCTGAGAGTATAGGCAACTACACTGAAGATGACAAGACTCTTTGATACACATTCTAGTTTGATAATTGTCCTGCTTTTCAAGTTTTATACTATATACAAAGTTCTGTTTTTATTAATATGTTATATACTGATTTATTCAATTATACTATGTCTGATGATAGAGCCAATTCTATTGAAGAGAACAAGAGACAACACAGGAACTATGGTAGAACTCCTTGTACAATGGTCTTATATGTCTTTTTTGTTTCATGTGTTTATAGGAATATGATTTATTTTGTCTTGCTTTGTTTTGTTTCTCCCTCTAACGTAGAAAGGATAGAAATACATGTTAAGATTCATGTATGTGTAGAATCTATAAACAGCTTATGAGAACTGATCTTATGACACATGATGAAATGAATGAATACTTTGAAGAAAAAGAGACACTAAAGTACTCTGTGCTGATCCTGAAGTGTCATAATGTGAAACCCAGCAATAGAACTTATTCTTTGTTTGGAGTGATATTAGCCTGCTTGGTTTGCTCAATCTCAACATAATTGAAGATATGGATAACTGCATGTATGTTTAATGTATAGGATTGATAACCATATTTTTAAGTTTTTGATGGATAGTTGAACAGAACTAGTTCCAGTCTCACTGCTTTAAATCCCACTTTATATGTTCCACTTATGTATCTTGGACAACTATTTGTAAAAGGACAGTATGTAAACAGTAACTAGTGATTTCTTACTGTTTATTTTTTCTCTGAACATATGTATTATTTCTACCTATTATCTGTTTTGTTTAGTCTCTCTTTAAAGTAAATTAAAAAAATAAAAATATCAAGGGACCAGGAAATGACAATACAAAGGCTAGAAGATGGCAAGACGATCCATAACTTAAGAATAAAAAAAACTGTGAGTGAAGAAACAGTGTAAACACAAATGAAATACAAAGGCTAGTCACACAAAAAATTAAGGAAAACTTCCTAGGCAGAGGAAAATGAAATGATATTCTGGTATATGAGGCATACAGAACTCCATCCAGCTACAACCAAACAGATCTACACCCAGACATACAATACTCAAGATCCCAGAAATTTATCACAAGAACAGAATATTAAAAGTAATCAGAGAAAAGAAACAGATCACCTATAAAGGAAATCCCATCAAAATCACTACAGACGTCTCAACACAAACCATCAATTCAAGAAGAGCTTGGAATGAAGTATTCTAAGCCCTGAAAGAAAATAACCTTCATCCCAAATTGATGTATGCTGTAAAACTATCTCTCAAAATTAATGGAGAAACAAGATACTTTCATGACAAAGAGAAACTGTGGGAGTTCATGACCACCAATCCAACCCTACAAAAAATACTGAAGGACATTCTAGAGAGAGAAAAAAAGCACCAGGATTTCAGGAACAGTGACAGAGAGGCCTCAATGAACAGGGCAGATAGTGGAATGAAAGAGAAAAGTAGACAACCAATGGCAGAAAAATAGTATAGCAGAAATGAAGCGAAGAAGGTTGGCTATAATTTCTAACATAGATGTCCCTGATACACTAAGAAAAAGCAATACAGGCAACGTAGATCAGGAGGTAGCGTCCATCAAGATGCTCTGTATAGGGAATATAATTAACCTGAAAGAGGGTTTACGGACCAAAAGTCAAATGTGAGAAAACAATGCTCTATGTGACAGGGAACCAGAGAGAAATAGGGACAGCTCGTCCAGGAGCTGCAGCTAGATTGGAAAGACATACACTTTTGTGTAACGGAGAACTACTCAGCTATAATGAAGGACAACCTTGAGGGTTTTGTTGGTAAAGAAATACAACTTAAGATCAATCCCAGGGGTAAAAAGTTTCAGAGCCACTTAGGTAAATAGCAGGTTGCTCCCCTAATCTAAAAACTAAAGGAGTTAGTGGGATCCAAAATGTGAAATGCACTCTGTGAAAGTGAAACGGGAGGAATTGTCTAAAAAAGGAAGGCAGAGGACATTATTAATACTGTATTAGGATTTAAAATTCACATTATTCTCATCATTCTGTTTAGTTTGATTATATTATGTTCCAGTCTGTCTATTGGTACTAGATTTGAGGGCACAGACAGCTGTTCCCAAAATAGCAGGATATACTATGGTAACCATCCTTAATTTCCTATTAACTTAATCTGAATCCCTATGTAACTTACACTGTGTTATTATGACTTACCTTATTTGAATCTGGTTTATTAGATCGCTGTTTTGTCTTGACTGATTTTATTTGAATCTGTTATGTTTGATAGTATGAAGTCTGAGACTATAGGCAAATACTCCGAAGACAACAAGATTCACTAGGATACCCACTCTAGTTTGACTATTACCTGCTTTTTAAGTCTTACAACATCTCTAATGTTTTGTTTTTATTAATATTGTTATGTACAGCTATGTTAAATTGCACTATGCCTGATGATATAGACAACTCTAGTGAAGATAACAAGAGACATCATAGTAATCATTGTTGACCACCTTGTATTGTGGTTTTATATATCTTTTTCATTTTGTGTTTTTCTAGGAATTTGTTTTGTCTTGTTTTGTTTTGTTTTTTCCTTTAATACAGAAAGGATGAATATACAAGTAGAGACTCATGCATGCATAGAACTTTTAAACAGTTTATGAGAACTGATTATATAATGCAGAATGAAACGAACAACTTTGAAGTGAAAGAGGTGCTTTAAGGTACCCAGTGCTGATTCTGTAGTGCCATGTTGTGAAATCCAGCAATACTATTATTCTTTGTTCAGAGTGATTTTAGTCTGTTTTGTTTTGTTTAATTTCAACCTATATGAAGATATGGACAGCTATTTTGAAGAGAATGACAGTTTGACAGCCATTGTTGACTTCCTTATTGTCTGATCTTAAAAACCTAAAATGCTTTCATCATCCTGTCCTGATCAGTTTTATACTATGATATTTTGTATGAATTTACTCTATATGAAGATATGTACAACTATTTGGCAGAAAACAAGAGACAATATGATAGATAGTGAAGATCTCAGGTTGTCTTGCTTTGAAATCTGTGTCTCTTACATAGTCCTCTTATGTTCTGTTTTGTTCTGTTTAATTTTACCTTCTTTAAAATAAATTTAAAAAATTCATTAAAAAAAGGAATTTCACTAGCATGCAGTTTTCAAAAACCCAAAAAGGAAGGAATATATATATTTTTTTGGTACCAGGGATCAAACTCACAACCTCACGCTTGCCAGGCAGACGCTTATGCCACTGAGCTAAATCCTTAGCCCCAAGGAATGTTTTTTTTTTTTTTTTGGTCTTTTTCCTTTTTATCGGTACCAGGGATCGAACTCACAACTGCCTGCTTGCAAGGCAGGCACTTATGCCGCTGAGCTAAATCCCCAGCCCCCAAGGAATATGTTTTTAGTGTGTTCTCCATGAAAAAGTTTTACAAAGAAAATAAGTTTATTTAATTAATGCAGTTTAATTTATTCTATCCAGTTTTTAATTTCAAATATTATTTTCAGATCTAATATTATAAAGTTAAAGTTTACTTTTGGTATTCCCATATGGCAGTGTTATTGGTAGAAAATAGATTTAATGTATAGAATATACTAATCAATTGGTATCTTAATAAGATAAATGCTTATTAATAAGATTCAAATAGTTAACTGATTAATAAAAAACAAATGAAATGTTATGAAAACATGGAAGACCACATAAAATGATTAGAGTTCGAAAATTCTTTTTGATTTTAGTCTCTTTTTTGTTACAGTGATACATTATAATTAGATTAATCTTGGGTAATTGGTGAATACACATATTACATCTTAATCATTTCTCCCCACCCACAGATTATGCTAGAAATCAATAAAATAATTCTGTCCAGTGCACCTTTCTGTGATGATAAAAATATTCTATAATACGATGGTTACTGATCGCTTGCAATGAGAATAGTAACACTGAGGAAGCGAATTTTATTTATACTTTAATTAGTATAATTAATTCAAATATCCACGTATGGCTGCTATAGTAGACAACACAGCTATAGAGTGTGAAAATTAAGACACTACAGAAGGGCTGTAATAATTAAACATTTGGAGTCCTGAGTACTTAAAAATTGTCATTATAAGTGCCATAATGAGAGCAGAAATAAGGCTAAAAATGGTGACATTCTATTTTTTAAGAAAAATTTTAGCAAGGACTCTGCAAGATAGCACATAATTAATAAAATCTCATAAAATAAAATCTCACATAAAATAAAATTAATGCACATAATTAATTAAATCTCATACTATGAACCAATAAACACATGCTCAGAAAACATGTTAAATTATGGACAACCATAGAAATGTTTTCAGCACTTCTCCCTGATTTATTTATGATTCATTGTGTTTGGTCCCTATAATGCCATGACCTTTATCTTGTTCTTTGAACCCTTGGTCTATTACATAACACATATACTATGTAGTGAATATAATTAGATATAAACCAAAGAGCTGCAAGCATGTTAGCTGTTAGTCTATAATTCTTGGAGACAAGTAGCTCCAAATCTGTAATGAATGTCTATATCAATTAATATTTATACAGAATACTTAATGTCTACATATGTCCTATGTATATATATGTATAGGTGTATATATGATATAATATATGGTGTGTATGCCTTGCTCATGCACCCCCAGTCCTTATATTCACTTTCGCTTTTGTATGAGCCAGTTTAGTGTGAATCTCTTCCCTCTGTTGACTTCCTGGCTTACCACTTTACATGTTAAATGTTCACTTCACTGCCAAGCAGTATACATCTTCTACATTTGGAAGAGAAGTGAATCTTATGAAAGCAGTGTATAAGAAGTCTAAGAAAGTGCACATATTTAAAAATGTTATGCTGTTTTCAAGTCACCTTCACTTAGAAGCCAAAGCAGCTACCCTTCACTACATTGATCATGTCTGTGACCAATGGATTTGCCAACATCTGCTTGAATTCTTTTTCTTAGTGCTTGGCATAACTCTCTCTTTCTCCCTCCTCCCTCTTCCTTTCTCTCTCATCTCTCCTTCCTCTTCTTTTTTCTTCTTTCTCTTCTTCCTCCTTCCCTCCTTCTTCCCCTCCTTTTCCTTCTCCTCCTCCTCCTCCTCCCTCCTCTTCCTTCTTCATTTTTTGAGGTTGTGCCACATGTTGGCAGCACTCTCAATAAAATATTGAAGAGGTTCTCGGTTTTACCCTTGTGCAAATAAGTAGCAAGTGTAGTCAAACATATAGCAGTGTGCAAATGGAGGTTTGGATTAGTGCAGTGCTTATTTGGGGGTCTCCATGTGCCCACTATCCCTCTATGTCTTCTTTTTTTGTACTGAGAATCAAACTCAGGACCTTGTGCTTGCCAGGCAGGCCCTGTGCTGCTGAGGTAAATCCTTGAACCCCTTAAGTCTTGTTGATAACTTGGGGAATATGATTAGAATCTCTGAAGTAACATGAAAAAGTGGGGAGCAGTGACTGTTAGGATGCTGCTCAAATTTCTTTGGCAAGTGTACTTATTTTTCTTCTCCTTCTCCTTCTCCTTCTCCTTCTCCTTCTTCTTCTTCTTCGTACTGGAGATCGAACTCATGATCTTGCACTTGCCAGGCAGGCACTTATGCCACTGTGCTAAATCCCCAGCCCCTTGGTCAGTTTCTAAATAAGTAATTAATTGAAGAACCTAGAGAGCGTAGTTTTAACTTTGTATTGAATGCAGTGTTCAGAGTGGTTTGGATTACATAAAATACCAGTGTTACGTCCTTTTACCAAAAGTCTGAGCTGTTTTCACCCTGTAGCTGGTATGTTTTGGTGACTACAGAAAACATGGGAAATTCTTAGGCCACCTGCCTAGAGAGAAGCCAGTAAGTGTCATTATATTTGAGCAGACTGATGGAGATGTCCATGAAACAAACAACTATAATGTCATACATCCAAAGCCCCTTTACCTTGAACATTAATAAGCCACCTTGGAATCAGTGCAGCTCCACTGAAACTTTAAGGTGCTGCACTGGTGACCAGTATGTCAACTGTAGACTCACAAGAGACTCATGGTCAGAAATATCTATTCAAGTAGTCCTAAGTCCCTTCACTCACTGAAAATACCTTTTCCACTTTCTTTGTGGCATGGGGAATTAAACTTAGGGTACATGCTAGGAAGACTCTGTATCACTGAGGTACATTCCCAGTCCTTTATCTTTCATTTTTTTGAGACAAAGTCTCACTAAGTTTCCCACATTGGCTTTGAATTTGCAGATCTCTTGCTTCTCCCCCTCACATAGCTGGTATTGTAGACATGCACCATCATGTTCAATTTGGGAGATGTATATTGAAATAATTGCCTTTTTGCTGTGTAATTTGGAAATATGGAAAAACATATACAATTTTTTCAGAAATTGGGCAATAAAAAGTACAGGGCTTTGGCCCAGAGAAAGAAAAATAAATGATATGAGCCATATAGAAGCTCTGGCTACGGTCACCTGGAGCTCCTTTGTGGAGAAGAAGACAAACGAAGATGTTATGGTGTGTGTCTAGATGTCCCCCCAAAACCTCATGCAGTCATAGGGGCAGGCTTCTGGAGTTTGTGACTGATTCATGGTCCAATGCTGGGGCTATGGGTGTGAGTGCTACAGTGGGTAGTGTACACACAGTATGAGGAACAGAGAGGGCCTTCTTGCGTGCTCCTCCCTTTTTGCTCCTGTTGCTTTTGCTGTCTTCTGCCACCATGAACTGTTGCCCTCTACCATGTGTCACTCTGCCTTGGAGCCAGCCAAGTATGGACTGAAACCTTCACAAACTGTGAGCTAAATAAATCTTCCCTCTTTAATTTGGGCATCAGATATTATGTCTCAGCAATGAGAGAAAAGTAACCAAGACACAAGCAGGATACAATGTGCTCACTGAGTTGAGCATACAGTGATTAAAATTTGAGGGAGACCAAGTAGGTGAGATTTTCAGAGGGATATACTAGAAAAGAGAGTTATGTATACAGAAGATAGACCCAGAGGTCTGAATAAGAGTCCTTTTGAGTCTGAATATAAAGCTTCTCATTTGTGGAAGAAAACTGTTAAGAAAACACAAAATGGCAAGCTTAATAGCTTGAGAACTCACACAGGCTTTTCAGCTACAATACAAAAAACAGAAAGGTCAGGCTTAACAGTTAGGTTAACTTAGTCCTTGAGTATATAGGCTGTTCTGATCTAGCCCAGATAAAGCTTAAAAATTAGCTGATCTGAAAGTCATATAGCTGCCTGCTGAAATAAATTTCAACACTTAAGGAAAGGTGAAATCTGACTCTCAATGACATAATACTTAAAATCCAACAAACAAGATATGCAAAGAAGTAAATATTATAAGTGTACACAATGAAATACACAGTTGTATATTATATAAATATATAATTATATAGTATACATAGATTTATATGTTTATGAATTTATTATTTTCTCTTAGTTAATGGTAATTACAAGTTACAAATTTACCTATAAATTTATAGTTTTGTGTAATTATGTATAATTATAAATTTATAAATATATATTATAAATTTACTATTTATATGTAAAATTACTATTAACTGAGAAAAGTCAGATAATGGGTTTTTATTTTTTCATAAAATAAAAAAATAGCAAAGGTGATAACAATAGATTAAGGTTATAGAAAACTTATTTAAATCATTATACTTAGAGTTTTTACTTTTTACATAATTAGGAAAGGAATGGAAGATATGAACCACAACACAATGAACATAAAAGTACAATACATAAAATAAAAATTTTACTGGATTAGACTGAGTAGTCACTGAAAAGGGAAAGATCAATGAACTTTTTCTTAAAAAATTTGTATAATGAATCATAGAGAAAAATAAATACACAAAAAAGCAGCAAGGTCAGGCATGGAGGTGCATGCCTGTAATCTCAGCACTTGGGAGGCTGAGGCAGAAGGTTCTGCAAATTTGAGGCCAACTTCAGTTGCATAGTGAGACCCTGCCTCAACTCCTCCCACCCCCCAGTGAAGACTCATATAAAAGCAGCAGAAGTCCAGTGATGTGTGGGATAATACCATAAGGTTTAACATGTATTTAATTGGCATCTCAGAGATCAGACACTCAGAGAAAATTCCTGAACAAATAATGGTTAGAGAAACTGAAAATTAATCACCTACATATATAGAGAGATTTAAAGTTGCAACTGACTTGAGCAGGATAAATATCAAAAAGAAAACTGATGGAGTCACAATATAATCAAATTTCTGAAAACCAGTGATAAGGAAAAATGTCTTAAAAGCAATCAGACATAAAAGACATTACTATTAGGCAATAAAGATAAGAGTAATTTTAGATGTCTCCTCCAGAACTATGCAAGCAGAGGAAAGTGGAATTGTATCTTCTGCATGCTAAGTGAGAAGAAAAACATCCCAGTAAAGTTAGCATTTTAGAGCTACCAAAAATATCATTTAAAAGTGAAGGCAAAGCAATGACTTACTGAAAAAAAAAATAGAAAAAAAAGAATCTCTTTAGACAATTAGAAAGCTGTGCAGCAGAACAGCATTATAAGAAACATGAAAAGGGGGCTGGGGATTTAGCGGCATAAGCGCCTGCTTTGCAAGCAGGCAGTTGTGAGTTCGATCCCTGGTACCGATAAAAAAATAAAAAAAATTGAAAAAAAAAGAAATATGAAAAGGTGTCCTCAAGTGATAATATGAATGATAGTGTGTGGAAACAGAAAATTAGATCCACATATAGGGAAGAATGGTGCCAAAAAGTGAGTAAAATTTAGGCACAAAAAGATGTTGATGGCAGCAGAAACAAAAAAAAAATTGATTCTACTTTTATCAAACTTGCTTTAGCGGAAAAAATAAGTACTTATGAAAACAAAATACAACACAGCAATGACAACAAAAAGGATGGGAGGTGTTGGCTGAATTCCGCCTGTGGAAGATGCAGAGGCCAGTGGAGACTGCCCAGAGAGGGAGCCTTTTTTTTAGCCAGTTCAGTCCCCCTTTGCATCCTGTCTGCCAAGAGTATTTACTAAAAAATAGCAGAGACTTTGGAACTCCAGAAATAAATTGGATATCTGAATTCTTAAAGGTGACACTTCCCCGCCTGATACGATATTTTTGGAGAATTCTATTGGTATAATGTGGTATGAGTACTTTTGTGTCATTTTTTTCTTACCTTATTTGATTTTTAAAAAATCCCTTTTAAAGAAGTCTTATATTGTAGACTGTGTCCTGGTACTGTCTGAGCCCCACACCCTCGGAATATGGCCCTGTAATTCAAGTGCCCTTCAAAGTTGGTGTTGCTTAGCAACATGGCACTTATGGTGCTTAGTAACGTGATGCCATGTGGAGGTGGAGAAAGGGAGGTGACACGGGCGTGAAAGTGCTAGGCCACAGGTACCACACAGTGATACCAAAGGTCTCTCCCATTTTAACAGCATGTATAGTGAAGAGCAACTAACTTTTGAGGAAAGAATAATATGAATTGGGGATCCTGACTTAAGTATTTCTCTAGGAAGAAAAAAAAACATCTTGCTAAGAAGTCCATGACTTTTAATTATTATATTGAAATATTTCATCATAGAGTCCCAAGGTATGTATTTTTTTCTTGATAATTTCTGAAGACTACAAAATGTACTTAAATATATCAGTCATCCTGACCCCTTCCCCACAAATGGTTGGGCAGGAATGTGAATCAGGCAAATCTGCCAGGCACAACTCTTGAGATTTATAATGAGATTGTTACTAGAAAGGGAGAAGAGAGAGAGAGAAAAATGTAAATGGACATGGCAGTTTCTTGAATAGGTAATCTTTTTTTTTTTTTACCGGTACTGGGGATCAAACTCACGACCACCTGCTTACAAGGCAGGTGCTTATGCCGCTGAGCTAAATCCCCAGCCCCTGAGTAAGGTAATCTAAGAAGCATGTATTGCTTAGATAGTCAAGTGTTAAACATTTAGAATTCCTTTGACTATGTAAGTATGAAGGAAAAGTTTCTTTGTGTAGTGGCAACAATGCTGTGATGTCTTATTTTGTGTTAATAAACTAGTTGGGCTGGCATTCTTATGGTTTCCAGCAATCCTCCTTTGCATGAACCTCTCAGCTCACCAGCTTGGAGTTCTCTGTCCATCAAAGTGTAGTGGCTTCAGGGCTCTGGGTGATAGCTCATTGACTGGCTATTAGCTGAGGATGTCTACATCCAACATTTATTTTTATTTATTTTTGCCTTTTTTTGAGACAGGGTCTCTCTATGCAGTTCAGTCAGGCTTTGAGCTCACTTTGAGCCTAGGCTGAACTCACAAGGATCCTCCTGCCTCAGCCTCCCGAGTCCTGGGATTACAGGGTTGAGCCACCATGCCTGGCAAACTTTTATTTTATGTTTTTTAGATACAGTCCTGTTACGGTGTGCACTACCCCGCCTGGCTTTCCATATCCAATTTGTTACCTCCTCTCTCTCGCTTCTGTCACAGATGTCACAGAAGTCTACTTCTCTCTTTATGGTTCATTAGAAACTCAACCTTTTGTCTTAAAATGTACCTTACTAAAGGAACCCTTCTCATTCCAACTCCTGACCTCTCTGGGCAAAACATAATGATATTATACATGACCTATTACTTGGGTGCACACACTCTCTTCTCTCCTCTTCCTCCTTTTTCTCTTCTTCCTCCTCTCTCTCATCTCTCATTTTATGATAATGTTGAAGCAATTGGAGTTTCCAAAGCTTTTACAACAGTGATAATAGTAACACTACTTAGCAAGTGGAAGAGAATTTTCTCTGAATCTGTGCAAACTAGAAATTCACTTGAGTTAAATTTATTTTTAGTTTTACCAAAGTCTTGGTTCATTTCTCAAATAGGCCACAAAATGCTTGTTACCTGTTACCTAAGGGCTCCTTCCATTCTTTTGGCCTTGAAGTTTCTTTTCCCCTAAAGGATCTATTCCTGATACGCCTGCATTAAAAAGCAGGAAGAAGGTTTGGTGAAAGATTCAGAAGGAGCATGTATCTCACATGTGCAGCTCTGTCCCTCTCCTTGCAGCAGTGCTAGCCAAAGGATGTTGCTTTTGTACATTATGACCACATCTATGTGGAACAAATTTATTACTGAGGAATTTTTCTTAACCTTTACATAGAATTATTTAAAGCCGTTAAAGTCTTGGATTAGTTGATTCACTGGGATTAGTTGATTCACTGTTGACATTTTTTTGGAGTAATCATCAATGACATGGCTCAGCTTTGAGAGATGTGCTTAGACTTCCATCCAAGTTCTAGTCTGAGATGTAGGGCAAAGGTGTCAAGATTTGGAACAGTCAGAATTGTGACTTTTTTCTTTTGATAGCCCTGGGAAATCAAACCCAAGGTCTCATGCTGCAAGAGTACTTAGTTACAACCATATCTGTGTTGTTAATTTTTATTTTTTATTTTTAGGAAATAAGATTTGTATACATGAGCTTCCAAGTCTTCTCCAGGTTTTCCTTGATAGGCTGTCTGCCTAACTCTTTTTCTCCAAACAACAAGGTGGAGGAATTGAGTCATAATCTCAGTTCCTCAAAACTGAGAAAAATAGGACACAAGGCAGGGTAATATTTTCTTGGAGGTAGAATATTCTTGCAGTATGAAGGAGTACTGTTTTTTTTTTTTTTTTGTCTTTTTGAGATAGAGTCTTGTTATGCAGTTCAGGTTGGCCTTGAGCTCACTTTGTAGCCCAGGCTAGTTTCGAACTCACAACGATCCTCCTGCCTCAGTATCCTGAGTGCTTGGGATTACAAGCATGTGCCACCATGTTTGGCCAAGGTGTATTGTTTTTTCTTGATGTGCACTGGGAGATATGTTCTCCTACCTACTTTAGCTAAATCTCTCCTTGTCACTAAAGCACTAATCATTGATCAGTTAATGACTGTGATGGGATGGCAACTGTTAGCCTATTTCATATTCCTTCAAGCTATACAAAGCTTTACAGAAATAAAGGTAGAATTAGTAAAGTTCTATGATTCGCACAAAAGAAACTGAAATCAGTAAATTTCTATACAACATTTTCAATGCTTAGCTTTTAGTCAATAGGCCTTCCTTAAGATTGACTCATATCTTTCCTACTAGAAAAAAATAACAACAGCAAGTAAACAATAATAATTATTAATGAACAGAAATGAACAGACTACCCTATAGATCTGTGACCACAGAAATTTTCTATGCCATTTTAGGCTGTTAAATCCTTCCTTTTCAATCTTACATTGCCACTTTTAGAAACTCCTACTAACCTTTCTCAGAAAAAAACATACTGTGCTTTAACATCATGCCTTTCTTCAAGTTATACACATAACACACCAGTTGCTGGGCTTTGAATTAGAAGAGAGTGAGTCATGAACTCATTCTTAGCTTGAGTTCTCAAAGCGCCCCAGGTTTTTCCATTATACTTGTTTAAAGCCATTTCCCCTCCTCTTATGTTGCATTTGTACAGCTTTTTCCTTCCTAATGGGATTACATCCACATCTGTTTCTATTAAACACCCCTCTGCTTATCTTTCCTTCTCTCCAAATTGTCAAGGGCGCCTCTTTCTTCTTAATTCTGTGTTCCAGCCTCATCTCAGGAGAGATTTATCTAAGACTCGCACTGAGGAAATATCTTATTGAAATGTAAATAGGTTCTCAATATTCTAAACACATTCAATTCATCCTAATTTGGCTATTTATTTGTTGAGTTCATGTTTTCATTTCTAAAAATTTTTAAAAAAAGTCAAACACAGCCACCCTAAATGAGGTTATTGCATGGTGGGGGAGACAAAGCATTTGGAGGTTTATGTATAATTGTTCTTATGGAATAGTTAATCTGTGCAGTAAAATCAACAATTTATTTTATATTCCTTTCTTTACACTTTAAGGAAAACAGCCTTCCAGATTTGTTTGAGAATAAAAATGACTTTAAATTTTCTTACCTGGTTGACAGAGCACTTTGTCTTCTTATTGCTTTGGAGAGTAAATCTTGTTTTCACATACATGGAATAGAAGCATGTTTTCCCTCTCCACATGACTCCATAATGTACTATCTTTTATTAATTGGGATAAAAATCTGGCAATGGGAAATTGAGGCTTAGCCTACATGACTACTATAGAATGGCTGTTGAGCTCCAGTCCTACCAAGGACATGACCATTTTCAGCACAAAGTGTATCAGGAGATATGACCAAAGCACTGTGAGCTTTAACTAGGGAATACCTACAAAAATAATTTGGGTGTAGAAAGGTTATTTATTGGAAAAGTGTCAGTAGAGTGTTGACTGCACTTAATAAGTTTTATAGGAGGTTTTCCCGTCCTTCTTTCCCTCTAGTGTGTTTCCATTCACTCTACCTGCTGTGCTCATGTCTCACTTTTCTTTGAATTTCAACCCAGAGTTTGAATTTCTCTACTTTTGGAACCTATAAAAAAGATGACAGAGACTCTAGAAAGGGTTGGAACCAAGGATGAGGACAAGGAGCTACCAAGCTGTCACTCAAGATGAAATGAAGGAATTTTACAGATTAGAAGTAGATTATAGTAGGAAGTAAAAACACAGTTTATGCCTATGTGTACAAGGAAAGAAGTTGAACATTCCTTGAAGAAAGTGAGAAAAAGAAACATCCCAGAAATTAATAAAGAAACAGAATTTGGCCCCTAACTGACTTGTTCATTCCTTCATTCTTTCCATAGTTGTCCCTACACAAGGCTTTGCACTAAAGAAGTTGTTATGAGGGGCCAAGAAATCCCAGTTATAAGCAATAATTATTTTGGATCACATTCACATGTGTGTAAAACTAGATCATACTAACAACCTCAAGTGTTTATTACCTTTAGATATACTGTGTTCATGGGAAGAGCCCACTTATTATGGAAGGAAATTTTCTTTGGGGATTATTTTGGCTATTTGGCAAACATGAAAAGACATGTATGGGTGATGGTTCTTTTCAGGACCACATTTAGTAAAAATTTAAGAATCGATTCTCTTGGAATCGATCACTAGAGATACAGGGAAAGGCAGTAAATAAAGCAGTGACTTGTTTGTTAACTTCCTCCCAGCTGCCAGAGAAATGCACCAGACTCCAGTTCAGGCCTGATATGTAAAATGAATGATTGAGAACAGTAAAAAAGAAATACAGAATGACATGGATTTCACGAGCTAGCAGAAAATGGATTTCTCAATTTCTGTTTACCAGCAACATCAGCTTCTCTGTCCAAATTCACTGCATCTCTACAGAGATTGTTTAAAAGGTTAGCTGCTATGACCCTGATACGATGAAGGGATACACAAAGAGGTGGATGTCAGCAGTGCATGAGTGCACATAAAAGGAAAATGTTTGAGCTTTTAAAACTGGGAACACCGAGACAGAGAATTAGAGTAAAACATTTCCACAAGTTCAACTGAGAGAGGGAGTTTGATGGGTTGTTTGCATTGGCTAAGAAAAAGAAGAATGTTTTCTTTTGTGGATCGGGTGGTTATAAAATCAATATAATTGTTCCCCCAAATGAGCATCATTTTGAGCATCATGTACTCTACTCACACCAGGGGTGCTGATTTATAATTACTCTAATCGAGCCCAGAATTGGATTAAAAGGGTATTCAGATCCCATTTTCCTCTTAGGTGCTGAGTATATTAGGCATATAGTACCATAACAACTACAGGGTGCAAGTGAGGATTGCTTATTCCAGCCTACTTCCAATAGATGTGACTTTCATAAGGAGGTACAGCTCCCTACCCCAGGTGGGACTCGAATAGACGTGGCTTTCTAGGTCATTGATTCCAGCTCTGCAGTGTTCATGGCAAGCAGTATCTCCCGCCAAGGTTTAAAGGGGGAATTACAAGCAGGATGGCCAGCATTTCTGGGTGACTGGTTGGATCTGCTTGGGTGGCTAACTGTAAAATGAAACCTGAGAATCTCCAGGTAGCATCCTGTCTAGTAAGAGATGCATTTGAGTTTGGATTTATTGATGCCAAAATGCATCAGATGGAAATGTGTACTGAGCTGCCAACACAGAAGAGGAATACATTATGAAGAGCAAGGAAAAAAGTGAATAAAATGTCTCCGTTAGTCCTGAATTCTGTAGCCTGTTTTATTGTGAAGGAATTTGTTAGCAGAAAAGATAAGACTTCAGATTGAGATCTTCCAAGTAATGTTAAGTACCTGTCTATCAGAGCATATCATCTAACTGATGCTGTTAGCTGTATACTAAGTTCTAGAAGCACATACTTACTTATCTAAGTTGGTTACATTCAACCATGAGGGTATTGGGGTTGTTGACACATGATTTATAAGAGGATTTAGTTTTCCTTAGACTGCAATATGAATTCTGAAATGAAAATCTAATCTTAAAACTAGTGCTGGGAAATTTGCAAAAACATCTTAAAAGATGAGTGTGGAGAATCTTGAAGTATTAGGAAGAATAATTTTCCTGTGTCAGGAGGAAACAGTGTAGGAAGAACAGGGTCATTAATAGCTGATTTGCCAAACTAAATGCAAGATTCGTGACATGTTTAAACTGATCTAGAGAGTGATATTTGCTTAAGGGTGAAAATGTGTATCTGTATATTGAACTCTGAAGATACCATTGGAATATAAAACAGGCAATTTATTCTTTAATCCTGGAAGGAAAATTAGATATTTTTAGGTATTATTGATTCTAGCCTCTATTTGAATTTATAAAGAAGCCACGGACCTGCAGGACTCCTGTCTGTTGTATCAGGGTCATGAAGGGCACGTTTGTTCCTAAGATACTTCAAACTATTTGTATACACATGCACACACACACACACACACACACACACACACACACACACGAGAATATATGTGTATATAGACATGTCCATGGATATATTTATACACACATAGATATATATCTATGTGAGTGTGAAGTGATTTTATTAGAGCAGAAATAGCCCTGGAGTTGTGGATTCCAATGCTGAGTCCCTGCTTTAATTCACAAACATTGTGAACTTTTGTATAAGCTATCCCTCTTTGGGCTGTCAGCTGATCGTGTAGAATCTGAACCCAGTCTCTGTGTTATTTCTAGGCTGAAACTTTTTGAGTGTTTTAGGAAAGACAGTGGCTAGTAAGCATGTTTTCTCTTTGTATCTAGACTTTCATATATAGTCTTATGTGCCGGTTACTATACTGGGTAATAGTGACATCACAGGGAAAAAAAAAAAAAGGAGACAAAAGGTGATAGAATTTAATAAAAAATTTGAAGAAGAGAGAAAGAAGAATATTCTAGATTAAAAGAAAATCAATTGCAGGCAAATTGGTGCCATGTGCAGGTCGCTAAAGGGACAGCCAAATGCCAGACTTTTCTTGTGAGTCAGCACCATTCGCAGACTGCAGGGGAAGAGAACAAGAAATCACCAAGAAGCAAGTCCTCCCTGCAAATCAGCACCACGTGTGGGCCACTGTGGAAACAGCCAGATGCCAGTCCTTCTTGTGCTCAGGCTGGGAAACTAGGAGAGCCAACCCCGCTATTTCCACCCCTGCTGTAAGTGACTGGTTGATCCAGAGAAACACAAGCTGCAATAATAGCTTTTGAGGTTTAATGCTTGTAGTATTTAGTGTTTCACTGACTTTGCGGATCTAAAGCTGGTAGTCTGATCATCTATTCAGAGGATAACAATATTCAATGTAGCATCTGGGGGGGATCGCTTTCTGAAGATTGTTAATTCCCTATTATCTTGTTTTGAAGTCCTGTATCATTTTTATTGTTTTGTTGGGTTGGGTTTTATTCTGCTTTGTTTTGTTTAATTTTATAATATTTGATGGCATAGGTAGCTGTTTCAAAGATAACAAGCTATATTATGGTAACCATTTTGGATTTATTGTTATCTTGTTTTGAAGTCTTTTATTGCATTTATTGTTTTTTATCAGTTCTATTCTGTTCTGTTTAGTTGGATTTTTACTATGTCTGAAGGTATTTGTAGCTTTTTTTGAAGACAACAAGAGACATGCTAGCCATTGTTGATTTCCTATTGTTTTGAAGTTGTGTGTCACTTACAATGATTTGTTTTGACTGGCTTTGTTTTGTTTTATTTTGCTTGGTTTTATATTCTTTAAAATAAAAATTTAAAAAGTAATAAAAAAGAACATCAATTGCAAAGGCATCGAGGAGGGAGCATATTAGGCATTGTTGATTCTAGATATTATTTTCCCAAAAGAGAAAAAGCAGAAAATTACAGACTGAAAAGAGATGGAAAAAAGAAAAAAGAAAATGAGGATGTGAGGGTTTCTCTGGGTTAATTAGCAATCAGGGTAGAAGATGGCAGCTGGGCAAGTGACATGGTCTGACCTTGTTTTATAATTTTTTTTTTGTCTTTTTCCTTTTTTTTTTTTTAAATCGGTAGAGGGATCAAACTCATGACCGCCTGCTTGCAAGTCAGGAGCTTATGCTGCTGAGCTAAATCCCCAGCCCCTCTGACCTTGTTTTAAAAGAAGTGTTGGCAGCTAAGTTGGAAATAGATTTGGGTGGTCAAAGGAGGAAATAGGGAGAAATAGGGTTGCCCTAGTAATCCTGGAAAGAGATGCTAACAATGAGATGATAAGGAAAAAGTTAGTGAGAAGAGCTCAGATTCTTGATGTACATAAAAATAGAGCTGATTGTTTCTAATGTATTATATTTGGGCTTGACAAGAGAAGAAACAAAGAGGGAACTAAGATTAATAACACTGAAATTGGAAGAATGGGATTTTCTTTTACTGAAATCAGGAAGCCTTTTCCAAGAGCAGGTGTAGGAGATTAGGTGTTTTTTTTTTTTTTCCCCAGAGTAGAGAGGATATGCATTCAATTTTGGACACAGAATAATTGACATACTTATTTGTAATCTATCAAAATGTCATGTAGACAGACTTTATTTATTTACTTTTAAAGATAGGATCTCACTATTTTGTCCAGGCTGGTCTTGAACTTCTGGTCTCAAGAGATCTTTTTGTCTCAGTCTGCCTAGTAGTTGGGACTTTAGGTATGCATCACCATGCCTAGGCAACTGTAATTTTGGGCGGAAGTTGGGAATTACCAGCATATGTGTAGTATTAAAACTATGTTATCTCCAATGAATGAGTATATATAAATACAAAATATATCCTTGGGTAATGCCTGGTAGCCTCGCAATGTCGGAAGTCTAGGAGATGAGGGAGAACCATGAGGGATACTGTCGTGAGTGGTCAGTGAAGCAAGGGAATAAAAACTGATGATCCGAAGCCAAATGAAGAAAGAGTATCAAATGTGACTGTTGGGCGTGTGTGGAAACAGCTATGATAGGAATGAGGAAAAAACCTAAAGTTTAATCTTTCACTAGTTGGGTTTAAATTGATTTTGCCTTTCTGACTTTGGAGATCCTAGAATTTTTGGACTTTTAAAATAACTATTAGCAAACGAAAATTCTTTTCAGAACTGACCTCTCTTGAAGTATGTTGTCAAATTCATCCAATAATAACTGACTCATGCTAATAACATTCCATTTTCTAATTATTTTCCATAGAGCTACAATATGATTAGGTACATGAACAGTCTCAAAAGTTATCAAACAGATTGTTTACCAATTACTTTCCTAGTCATATTGTGGCTTGCCATCTTTCCAGCCTGTAATGTAATTTTCCTTCCTACTGAGCCTTCAATCAGTACTGCGCTGAGTTAGATTTTAAGGTTTTTGATTGGTGTCCCCTTGAGAGTCAATCAAATGTTAGGCAGTCCCCAAATTTTGGCGGCTTAATTAGCAAGGATTTATTTTTCATACATGCACAGTCCACTGCAAATTTGGGAGGTTTCAGAGTAACTGCTCCTCCTTATGGCTCTGCTTTATGGAAGGGAAAGTGTGTTAGAGAGTTGAGCTGCAGTAGTTAAATTCTCCCACTCAGAAGTTGTGTACTCTCATTTCAAAGCAAAACCAAGTGGTTAATTCCAATTTCTAAGGACTGGAGAAGGAGGAGAAGGAGAGGGAAAAGATTCTGATAATAGCTCAAAATTAAAAGGTTTTAATTTTATCTTTACAAACACAAATTGGTATACATCCATCTGATTTTGCTTTTTATAATATTGAAACTGTTTTCTTGAAGAAAACAAGTGCTTCTGGATATATTTGAGGCTTTGAAAACAGACTACCTAGCATATAATTGGACAGTCAGAGTTTTCAGTAAAATGCCAAGAACTCTCTTAGAGGGAGAAAATATACTGTTGTTTTTATGGCTCATACTCCACCCTAAAGTAAATCATGCTGATTGTTAGCAGAATCCTAAAGTAAAACCACATCACTTCTGAGCTGGCCCTGTTTTTTAACTGTTGCCACATCTTTGCAAGATACCACTTTTGTTGTTTCTACTTTAGTCTCCACAAGCTGGTATTAAAACAGCACTCATTTTTGGCTGTTAATGACCTCACCTCTCTTCTGTTTTTTCAATATTCTTATATCCTTTTGGTTATTGGTGGTGCTGGAGGTTGAACTCAGGGCCTCACGCATGCTAGCAGGCACTGTACCACCAAGCTACAACTGCTAGTCTTTGTCTTTTCCATTATTCCAACAGAGACGAACTTGTGGTTTCTAGTAGTGTTTTAGCTTCAGTAGATGATATCATAAAGCAGCCATTTCACCCTTCATATAAAAAGATATATAGCTACGCTCGCATCATCTGAGAACATGGTATTTTTGTTCATTTTGCCATTAGCAAAATATGTCAGTCATGAGAACTCTCTTTGGTAGTGAAACTATACCTTAATCTGCTATAAAAATACCATAGACCAGAAAGCTGATAAAAATTATTCCCAGTCCCGGAGACTGGAAGTCTGCAATCAGGGTGACAGCATAGTGGGTTCTGGGGAGGGTCCCTTCGGGTCACAGGTTGGCGACTTCTCATTGTACCGTCATGTGTTGGAAAGGGTGAGACAAAACAAAGCAAAAACAATAGCAAAGCAAAAGAAAAATCTTTTCAGATAAATGAGGACTGAGGATATTTGTTGAAAATAAAATTAATTAGGAAATTCTACACACAGAAGGAATATGATCCCAGATGAAAGATGAGGACCTAGAAATGAATGAACAATGTCACAAGGATAAACTTGTTGGTGAATATAAAGGGATATTGCCAACACAAAAATAAATTTAATATCTAATAGTTTAAGTTACTAGTGACATGACAAAATAATAAAAATGGAATACAAGGAGTTCGAATGTTCTAAAACATTAACAAAAATGCTTAAATTTCTGGCAATAACTGCTTAAACTAGTTGCAGAATATTTTCCATGAATAGAAATAGAATAATAAAGTAATAAAATAGCTTACTTAATTCAAAATAAGATACTAAAAGAATAAAAAGAAGCACAAATGTGGGACAAATAGAAAATGAATAATAAGACAATAGCTTTATGTCCAACTACATAAGTAATTACATTAAATGTTAGTGGAGTAATACAAACTAGAACACATCAGAATATATTCTACCTGAGAAAGCATAAAGCATGTTTTGATATATAAGAATTCAGATGCTTTTAACTCTACTTGTATATGTGAAAGTATGTTTTGAAATACTTTTTTGGAACCAAACTTTCTTTTCATGGGGTGTAAGCACAATCTAGAGAATTTCTTTCAGCAGGGTAGATATGAGATTTATGTATACAGATGTTGGATGAGGCAGCTTATTTTTAAGTTTGAACTTTGTAAATTATGAGACTCAGTGGCTAAGACAACAGGCACAATAATGTTCATGTTATTGTCTGCATGTAGCACTGAATCTTGTATATAGAAAGGTGACAACGAATGTCCATCAGTTCCACTGGCTGTTCTCATTCCTAGAGAGAGGACTTTTATACCATTCCCAGATAATTCCACTCAGAAATACCTTACAGGATTTAATTACACATGCACAGAGAGACTCACTTTATATAGCATTTACACATGTTTTATTTAATTTACCTTTTAGTCTTGTGTGATATATTGTCCTAGGGTAATTATTTCAATTTAAAAAATTTAATCAAGTTTATCAATACAATTTAGTATATATAACAATCATACTCATCATAGGGAATTTACACCTGTATGTGATATATGTTGATTCTTATTTTTTTCCCATTGCTGTCCCCTCCCTTCAACTTCTCTTCCCCTGCTCTGTAAGGGCTTTGGTTCCATTCTGTGCTTCTTTTCTCACTGCTTTTTTCCTTTCCTTCCTGTCCTCCTCTCACCTCCCTAGTTCCCCTTCTCATTTGAACGTTTTCTTCCTATTTCACAACATCTACTATACATTTAGGTTCTTATTTAGGCTTTTAACTTTGTGTAATATACTGTTCTAGTGTAATTATTCCAATATTGATGATGAGGAAATGAGTCTAGACAGTTTAAGAGGGACAGCAATAGGACTGGAAGATAGAATTGGGGGTGCTTATGCAATGCCCATGTGTTATATAAATGTAGGCAGCTATTTTAAGAGACTACTCCCAAAGTCTTAAACTGGACTTTAAACTTCATTGTGCAGATGGTCATTTTAGATAACAGGAATTACAAAAGTTAGTCTTTCAGTGGCTATTACACCAAAGTCACAGTTCAGAACCAATGGGACCATTATCATTTTCCTCTAGAATCTGGGTTAAGTAAACTGATTGTGAAGATGAGAAGAGATGAAACATGGGGGTGTGACTTTGATTTCACAGTACTAATTAGAACCACAATCTAGCAAACGCTCAGCTTTATGTTGCCTCTGTATCCATTACAAATCCAAGAGTAATTTTTATATACCAGAAACAGGTTCAGTCTCCTTGATGCAATTTCTAGTTCTGCACCTCAAAATGCCTCAAATTGGTGACCGGAGATGAGAATTTAGAAGCCTCTGACCTTTAGTGGACTAGACTCCCTGCTTTTCTGTAGCTTCCTTTGAGTGGATTATTAGGCATTTAACTTTGCACCTAAAGTGACCTTCACCCTATACATAGCTAGTTGACCTCTGTCATAGTTTCCTCATTCATGGGACAAAACACCTGACATCACAAGTTAAAGGAGGAAGGGTTTATTTTACCCCATGTCTAGTAGGAGTTTCTGCCCACAGTTTGCTGTCTCCAAGGCAGGACAACATGGCAGAGGAAAAACAGTTTATGGTCTAGCAAGCAGGAAGCACCACGACTTCTTCCTTTCTTCACATTTTATTCCACCCAGGCTACAAATCTATTGATTGGTGCCACCTACAATCAGGGTAAGGTCTCCCCTCCCCCCAGTAAATCCATCATTCATACTTAAAATCACACTAAGCCAATCAGTAGACTAATCCAACACTGTACACCTGTGATCCAGTCATTCCCCAAAGCCCATCTAGGAGTGCATGAGGCTTTGGGGGCCATCTAGATATAAGCCATAATGCCCCCTCCCACTCCCTGGCTCTTTATTCCTATCTCATATGACCCAGGGACAGAGGAATGATTCCCCCATTCATTGTGTCCTTTTGCTTAGGATCTATAATAATTATTATTCAGTTTGGTTTCTGTTGCAGGAGTGTTTTAAATTTGCACCTTCCATCTGATGATCTAAGGACTACCCAGGGATGCGGGGCGAATAAAGGATCAGGATCTTGGTGACATAGTGGTGGTCAGACAAGAGCCACATAGGTATTTGCCAGTGTAAACCAATTTCTTGTGGAAGGGACCCCTTGATGGCAGATCAAACAGCTAGGCATTACACCATCCACCAGATAAAGAAATGTCCTGTGATAGGTGCAATGTAAGCACCATGTTCAGCTCTCCATCCTTTCCTCTTAGTGCAGGGTTGATACTCTGGTACGGAGGCTCAGTTTAGCATGCGTGAGTGTCACCTGAGTTCTCTCAGATGGCAATTGGGCTAATTCATATACCGTAATTCATCAAACAATTCTAAGGTAGAATTCTAATAAACTGTGGAGGGTTCTTAATTAGTAATTAGAAAATGATTATACTTTGTAAAAAAACACATTTCTTTGATTACATTGATGTGACTATGCAATTACATTTCAAATTAATGTGAACAATGTTTAAAGCAGGAGTTCTAATGTTGGTCTAATCGGCCAGGTAACTTGGGCAGGAGCTGCTTGTGGGTCTTACCCAGTGTAACAAACATTGTTACTGGTGTTGGCCCAGTTTTGCAATTCTATTCTGATGTTCCTTGCAAGATGTCAGTGAGGACTTAGTTTCATCATGTAGTCTTAATAATTTATATGATCCATTTTTTAATAACTTGAGTCAAGATCTTAAATTTTTACTGAAATCAAATAGCTTTTATATTTAAATATTATTTTATTAAAGTTTACTATTATCAATATAATAATCTTACATTTCAATATTATCTAGTAATATTGAGTATTATTATTTATTGAGAACATACTGTAGTTAATTAAGAAATGCCTCTAATGTACATCTACATTAATCTTACTAAGGAAAATTAAAGAACAACATATAATATATTTATTGCACTAATATGTATCAATCCAAACAAATACACTGCTTGAGAACTGATACAGAGTGTACTGTTATTAAACCCCACATAGTAACACCTTTGAGAAGGAAAGAAGGTACAAACCAGATGCAAACATTGGGAAAATAAATTTAAGCCAATGTTTTCTAGGTCAACCTAGGATATGTGGTGTCTTTCTAATTATGGATCTAAGCATATGTGATACTTAACTATTGTGCTGCATAGAACCACATTGTGCCTAAATGAAAAACAGCTTCCATGTACATTCAATGGATACTTACATGGCTGCTCTGTGCCAGGCACTGTAGAAGATTTAGCACTGGGGTTAATAATAAAACACAGCCTGAGCGCCTGCAGGAACTGTCCACCTTGGAGGCAGAGGAGCAGCAAGGGTGGAAATGTAACGTAAGCGCTGTGACTCTGCTTCTACCCTAGTCTTTAACCCTAATGTTTGAAGCTCAAGTTGGTTTTTGAATTAGTTTATTTCTTCACGCTGTGGAGCTATCAGGAAAATGCTTTTGGATGTATTTATTTTTATTGATATGTATCTAGTATATAATGATTACATTCCTTGTGGGAAGTTGGTACATGTATATGACACATTAATTCTTTTTTCACACCTTCCGCCCCATCGCTCCATGTCACTTTCTTTGGAGACAGGGTCTTACTTCATAGTTAGACTGGCCTTGAATTCACCATGTACCTTGGGATAGACTTGAACTTGTGGCAACCTTCCTGCATCAGCTTCCCAAGTGCTGGGATTACAGGTGTGAACCACCATGCTTGATCCTTTCCCTCTCTCTCTTGATCTTTTTCTCATTTTGAGGAAGAACTATGCCTGTTTTATTTTTCTTTATGGCAGAGTAATACTATATTTAAATACCATATTTTCTTTTATTTTTAAAAATTTATTTATTTATTTTAAAGGGAGTGAAACAGAACAGTAAAATGAAACAAAACAAAACAGTAATAGGACAGTAAGACATCCACAGTCATTATTTTGTTACACATTATTATCCTCTAAATAGTTGCCCACTGATCCCAGGCCTGAAAAATTGATCAAATACCATATGAGGTTGCTTCCCTCCCTCGGTTACTATCACTTCAGCCTCTGTCTGTCTGGTTGCTCAGAGGTGGCTGGGGGAGAGGGAGGAGGAAGGCGGCGTCCTTGCTGTTTCTCCCACACCAGCAGTGCTGCTGCTGGCACACAGGGAGGCTGCACAGCTTCCTTGCTCTTCTCCCTGGCCGGCAGGGCCTCCGCCAGTGTACATTTATTCCTTATTGCTTCTGCCCGCAGCACGTGCATGGCCAGTGGGAGCCCCATTTCTTTCCTACTGCTTCTCCCCTGTCAGCCAGCAGGGTCTCCACGGGTGCATGGGTGGGGGCTGCATTGCCTTCCTGCAGCTTCTCCCTGCCACTTGCCAGGTCCTCCTCCAGTGCGCTGGGGGTGCTGTACTTTCCTTATTCACTTTGGGAAACCTTTCTGGCATTATTTCTGTAAATAGATTTTTAGTGCTATATACTGTCTTCTGATTTTATACTAATTTCAGTTAATCTTCAATTAATTTTCTTTGTATCATCTAGCAGGCGTTGAACTGATTTTCATGTTCTTTTATATTTTTAAGGTATGTCAATAATTGGTCACCATTGATAGCCTTGTCTTCTAGTTCTTAAACTTTTCCATCACACTGTTGCTTCTGCTGCCCATACCTTTAATTTCTTATGTCCTGAATTTCTATTTGGCACTGTTTAATGGGGCCTAATTATGTTTTTACTGGACACTCATGTTTTGAACTGTTTATTAGTGTCTTCTGTAGACTCACTGCTTGTTTTGTTTATGAGGATTGTTATGGTTTGGTAACTAGTGGTCAACTTAACGCCAGCTGGATTACATCAGCATGCATTGAGAGAAGATGCTCCACCTGAGGAGGGTATTGAGAGGGATTGAGGCGTTATGGAGGCACTATTGGTTCTCCTATGAGTTGCTGTCTGAGCTGTTGGTTTTCCTGGAGAAGCTTTGGTCTTCACATCGAGCATTGCTTCCTGGCTCTGGAGGGGAAGACATGTGCTGCCTGGTCTCCAGGATGAACTCGTCACGCTGCTTCCTGGCACGTACCCGACTGTGCTTGTTGTCGGAGGAGCTCAGGGCCTCTGTGTCGCTGAGGACAGCTGTGGTGCCTTTCAGGACAGCCCCACTCTTTGTTGTGAGTGTGACTTCTCAGCTCCAGTGTAGAACCCTCATCCCACTAGCACAGCTCCTTCATCCTGCTGGCATAGACTTTCTGGCTTCCCACTGCTGACCCTTGGGTCTTCCTGGCACGAATGTGTAAAAGAGACTGGCGTGAGTCCTTCTTGTGGGCTCTGGACTTCCAGTTGGACTCGTGGAGGCATTGTCCTGAGCTCTGGGTTTTTATCTGGACTCATGTGGGACATTGCCGTGGGGTTTAGGCTCTTGACTAAATAATATATGTCGTTGGTGTTGCGGATAGATTTCCTGCATTCTCCTGTGTTAACTTCCGGTGACCATTATAAAAATATTATAAACTCCACGTCCTGACCTGAATTGTTCTCTGTGTACAACCCCTGACTACAACAAGGATCATTATATGTTTAGTTATATCTTCTTAAAACTCACCAAGCATCTTCTTGATCTATTTTTAAAATATTTCCATATTAATTATACTTTTGAATACTCAGCTATGTGGTTTTTGATTCCCCCTCCACTTCCCCTGTTGATGTCCCATAGACCAGTTTTGGGGAGGCATTTTGTTGCCTAGTCTTGTCACATTTCTGTGTGTGTGTGTGTGTGTGTACTGAAGCTTGTTGGGTTGATTATAGCGGAGACTTCTTTAGTTAGTGTTTGCTTTTCATTGATACATTTTGGGCATGGCTATCTGTAGGCCTTTGCCTCTGTCCCAGAATAGCACTGCCTCTGTTTATTTGGGAGGGGAATCTGTGGTGTATTTCCTTCAGCACCCAGTTCTCCAGAAATGGACCACAATATTGGTAGACACTAAAGTAGTCCATATATGGGCATACAGAGAAAACTGATTGCTAGCAACAACTATGCCACCTTGTCTATAGTAATAACATCAGTAACAATAATAGTATTGAAGACAAAGTAGATATTGATATACCCTAAAACCCAATAATATCGGGGCTTGAGGTTTAGCTCAGCGGCATAAGCGCCTGCCTTTCAAGCAGGCAGTCGTGAGTTCGATCCCTGGTATCGATAAAAAGGAAAAAGAAAAAAAAAACCCCAATATCTTACCCTTAATCATAGAAAAGAGGCTTATAATTGTAGTATAACTACTAAGACAAATCAAATTTTGACCTGAAGTAATATACTAAATGGAACAATGTTATCCCCACTAATAATAGAACAGTATTCGACGTAAGAGTATAAAGTTAACAATCTAAAGACTCACAAAGTTTGACTGTTATATTCGCAAAGACAGAGGGGTAAGAAACTGGACAATGAGAAAGGTTGAATTTGAAATATGAATCAATGAGATGGAGGAGAGAAAAATAAGATAGATGACCCTACTGAGGAGGAAAAGGAAAGCAATAATATTAGATAGCAATAACAAAAATAATGAACAAAAAACAAAACAAAACAAAACAAAAACAAAAACAAAACCAGGAAGCGCAATGAGGGAAAAAGAAAAAAGTTAAATGGAAAAAAGCAAAAAGAAAGCAAAAGTAGAAGCCCTCCCAATTCCAAAAAACAAAGAAAAAGAAAAAAAATTCCACTGTGTTTGTGGAAAATTTGTTTCTTTCCAGGATCTGAGGTTGATTTATGATTTTTCTGCTTAGTTTTATGGCCGAAGGTTTGTGAGTGCTTTTTCTGTTCCAGAGCACCTCTCTTCATATTCCCTAGACTGCTGTAGCTGTTAAAGCCAAGGCATGGTCTTGCTCAGATGGCTAGATAGGAAAAACAATGAGTCCTCTGGTCTCTGCCATGTATAGGCCTAGGACAGGAGTTTAAGCACTGTTGACTTCATGTGAACACTTAGAGATCTAGCCTCTTTTTAAAAAAATTTTTATTTAAGGAAAAAAAGGAAAAAAAAAACCAGAAAAAGGGTACAAGTTATACAGAATTTCAAAAAAACAATAAACAGGAAATCACTAGTTAATAGATTACATATTGTCATCTTAGAAATAGTTGTTCAAGTTACAAAATTAAAACATATAAAGTGGACATTCAAATGGTGAGACTGCAAACAGTTCTGTTCAATGAGCCAACAAAACTCAGTAATATGTTATCTATCTTATACACTTAAATATACATGCAGTTATATCCTTTAGAGCACTTTCTTTTCCTCTCTTTTTTACAAAGACGATTACACATTTTGGGTTTTATTACTCCCACAGTTCTTACTTTTTTGAAGAGAATAAAACCAAATGTGACATAACAAAACAGAGTCAATCAAATCAAAAGGATGGACATAGTACATAATGTAAAAACAGAATACAAGGTGATCAACAATGGTTACCATAATGCCTCTTGCTTTCTTAAAAAGAATTGCCTCTATCCTCAGTTATAATATAGTTGAACAAAACAGTAAAGAACAAAACCAATAAAACCAAAACATTGGAGACATTACAGGACTTCAAGAGAAGATAATAGTCAAACCAGAATGGGTGTCATAATGAATCTTATTGTCTTCACAGTTGTTGCCTATACTCTCGAACTTCATACTATCAAGCAAAACAGAATAGAATAAAATCAGTCAAAACAAGATGATGAGAGCAATACAGGGTTTCTAATCAAGTTAATAGGAAATCAAAGTGGGTTACTATAATATATCCTGCTATTTTTATTTATTTTTTCCTTAATTAAAAAGATAAAAATAAAAAAGTAAATAAAAAAAGGAGATTGAGATAAAAGAGGACACAACAAAACAGCACAGGTCAAAACATAACCATTTAAGCAAAATAGTGTTTCACCACAAGATATCCTGACATAAAAGTAGTTACCATGGTGTCCCTTTCCTTGAAATTTTTGAGTATAACTTCGTATACGGTAGCATCAAACATATCAAGACAATGTAAAACCATTTAAGAGAATGACTTGAATGGGACTTCAAAACAAGATGATATTAAATCAGCACTAGCTATTATGATGTCTTGTTTTCTCCAAAATAGCTATTTATACCATCCAACCTTGTCTGCCTCATTTCTGTTGAGCTCTTTTTCTGTCATTAGTTGTCAGTTTGTCTTCTTCATTTCACTTTCTGCTCCATTCATTGTGGCCTCTCTGCCACTGTTTCTGGAATCTTGGTATTTTTCTCTTTTAGAATGTCCTGCAGTATTCTCTGTAGAGTTGAATTGGTGGTTGCAAATTCCCCTAGTTCCTCTTTATCCTGGAAGCACCTTGTTTCTCCATTAATTTCTAGGGACAGTAGTGCAGGATATATCAATATTGGCTGCAGGTTATTATCTTTCAAAGCTTGAATTATTTCACCTCATGCTCTTCGTGATTTAATGGTTTGTGCTCAGAAGTCTGCGGTAATTCTGACGGGTGTTCTCTTGTAAGTGATTTGTTTCTTGTCTCTGACAGCAGTGGGATATAGTGTGGGACCTTACAGTACTCTCAGCCTACAGCTCCAAAAACAGTTCTGATTGCAGGATGGCGGAAAGGGAAGTCCAGTCGGCAGGGGCAGGTCAAGAGAGGCTTAACAGGGGCTGGGGATTTAGTTCAGTGGCATAAGCGCCTGCCTTGCAAGCCGGTGGTCGTGAGTTCAATCCCTGGTACTGATAAAAAACAAAAAAGACCAAAGAGAGAGAGAGAGAGAGAGAGAGAGAGAGAGAGAGAGAGAGAGAGAGAGAGAGGCTTCACAGAGGAAATGAGATACATGTCAGTCTTGAGAGATCAGGAAAGGTCTCGCTCCTGACAGAGGGAGTGGGAAAGACACTGCTGGCACGTGAGTGCCACAGAAGAGACAAGAGATCTGAAGGGGCATGCAGGGCCCAAGTGAGAAACTGAGCATGGCCCTGCAGCCTGGAGCAGAGTGGCAGATGGCAGAGCAGTGAGACACAGCTGGGAGGTTGGGCAGGGCTGCTGAGGACTGAGTGGCAGGGTCAGTTACGTGATCTGACATTTGTACTGGCTGCCTTGTGCAGGGATAGAGGTGGGGAAGGTCACTCAGTGTAGGCACAGGCAGCAGGGTGGAGAGGATAGAACTTATGGACGATTTGCTGCGGGGCTGGGAGTGACATAGTACACTGCTGAACACTCCCTGCTGAGCTGGATGGAGTGATGGAGGGGTGACTGACACCCAGAATGGAGAGTGGATTTGGGTAGAAAACTGTTCCTGAGGAGATGTGAAGGAGGGTAAAATGGCACCAGAAGCTATGAAAATGCTCTCATACACCGCAGGTATGTTTGAGTGTGTAGGATGGAAAACCATATTACTGAGCTTTTGTTGGATCATTGAACAGAACTGTCTCCAATATCACTGGATGAGTGTCCACTTTATATGCTTTAATTTTGTAATTTGTACAACTGTTTCTGGGAAGATAATATGTAACCTATTGACTGGTGATTTCTTACTATATATTTTTTTTCTTGAAGTTCTGTATTACTTGTACCCTTTTACTGCTTTGTTCTTTTATGTCCTTTCTTTTTTCTCTTTAAATAAAAAAAAAGAAAAAGAAGAAAATGCTCTCATATCACCCATGGAAAGCAAGAGGAGCTGTGGCCATGAAGGGGATGAGGCTGTATTGGGGGTCCAGGCTGTGGATCCCGTTTCTAACTCCTAGATATGTGAGAGGCTGAGACTATAGAACTGCTAGTCTCAGAAGTAGCACAAATTCTGGGGGTGGCAAAGGACCTGCTGGCAGCCTGTTCTTCTCTCTGAGCTGCTCAGAGAGCTGGGCAAAGGGACAGCCCATCAGCTGGTCTTTCTCCAGCTGGTCTGGAAGACGATAAATGCCTGAGGCCTCCATTCCACCACTGCTTGCTGTGGCCAAGCTGCCCAGTTCCAGGGTCTCTCTGCATCCAGGCCTGTAAGGCAGGAAGGTCTCAGGGCTGGGGTGCCAGAGGCAACCACAGCTGCTGGCCTGGATGCCATTTGCTCACCTCATCTGATCCAGTGCAGAAGATGAGCAGGTCAAAGGGGATAGCAGCCACCATGTCGATGAGGAACCAGCCCTTGAAGTAGTGGACAGCAATGCGGCGGGGGTGGCTGACTACCTCATCACTGGAGTTGACATAGATAGTACGGAAATTGATGACAATGTCCACGACAAACATGAGGTCCACCATGGTGAGCGGACTGCAGGTGTAGCCACAGGCCCCCGCTGTGACTCATCCTGGTCACTGAGCAGGAAGGCAGCCGCGTAGGGAGTGAAGACAGCTGTGTGGATGACCAGAAGCAGAATGAGCCAGTCCCACACAGCCTTGAAGGGGCTGCAGGGCAGGATGGTCCCACGGTGGATGTGTGGGGCCTGCAGCTTGTACTCTGGCAGCACATGTGCATCCAGAGACAGGACCTGGGGGTGAGGGCCATGAGGGGTGAGTGGGGGCAGCCACTGCTGGTGAGACAGGCCTTGGGGAGAAGCCTAGGAAGGGAGCCATGGGAAAGGCTGGGTGACATTGGCTGCAATGGGCAGAGGGGACGGGGGGAAGTAGAGACAGAGGAAGCAGGACGACGGACAAAGGGTACATATCTGTCCCATGGTGATAATCCTGCTCAGATACAGGCCATCCTGGGCTAACTATGGGCGTGTTCCAGAAAAGTGCTGGGATTGAGGAGATAACTTGGTGGTCAATCCTCTCTGGTGGGCTTGGGAAGGTCCCAGTGGTGGGAGTTCCCAAAAGACGTACACTACCCCTGGAATATCCTCTTCATTTCTGAGGGCTCTGGACTAGTGTGGCCTTCCTTTGGGACAAACTCTCAGAGATGCCAATGGAAAGAACCAAATTTGGGGTGCGGATAACCAATCTGGAGGTTTGATAGGCCCTGGGTGCCACGGCATTCCAGCTGCTTCACAAATGGCTAAGAGAGTTTGAATCAAAATATTCAGTGGAGCTTCTTCCATTTCGCCCCTCCTCCTACTGCCTACTGCAACAGAGAGTCACCAGGGCCTGAGCCAACATGCCCAGAGTGGTTGGGCATGTTGCAGCTGCCCAACAGGAGAAATGAAACAGATAGAATAGGATGAGCAGGGGTTTGAAGCCAGTCTTCCAAACTGGAATTCCAGGTCTGACAATGGCTATCTGGGTGCCTTGCAACAAGTTTTGTTAACTTCCAAGGCCTCATTTCCTACATGTACAAAATGGGTAACACAGCACAGCAGATTGTGTGTGGTTGCTCAGATGAAATGAGATGTGTCTCTTTGCATTAGGTGGCACGTGCTGCCAGGCCTCCTGCTTCCCTGTCCTGTGTCACCTGTTACTCCACCAAGGGGAGAGCCTGAGGGATTGAATAGTTCACAGACTCCTTCGCGCCAGGTGGGAGGGCCATGAGGGGTGAGTGGGGGCAGCCACTGCTGGTGAGACAGGCCTTGGGAAGAAGCCTAGGAAGGGAGCCATGGGAAACGCTGGGTGACATTGGCTGTAATGGGCAGAGGGGACTGGGCGAAGTAGAGACAGGGGAAGCAGGACAAAGAACAAAGGGTCCATAATTGTCTCATATGTACCCGTCTGGTAGAAGTCCGGGTTTCAGAGAATCTGCACTGTGAGGTTTTGACTTTGCAGACCAGATCAACCAGACAGATAGAATCAGAAGAAGGAGGTTCCATCAAAGGGCTCTTCCCACCAGAGGACTCTTCATCTGATACCCAAAACCTACAGTGGAGGTCTCAGTGTCCTCACACTGCAGTAACTTTCTGCCGGGCCTCTAGGCCTTGGCTCATACTTCACTTCATCAGGAAGCCCCTCGGACCCCTTATAGACTGAGACTCTCTTCTTTGTCTTTGTATCAGGGATGGAACTCACGACCTTTTGCTTGCCAGGCAGGCACTGTGCTGCCGAGCTATGTCTCTGGACTGGGATACTATTTTTATTTTCTTCATACCCCATATACAGTCCTGACCACATGTTACCCTTCACTAGGCTATAAGTGCAGCCAGGTGATTTGTCAGTCTACCTGCTCTTCCCTGTGCTCCAACATGCAGTCTGTGTGGGTTCTCAACTACTGACCACTGAATGAGCACCGGCATCTTGGGTTCTGTTTCCAAGTTCAGGCTGAGCATCACACCCATGGCTGTCAGTGTCTGCACCTTCTTCCAGGCCACTCCCTAACCCTGTCTGTCTGGGGAGTGAGAGAAAGGCTGCAGGGATAGGGGAGAAAGTTGCAAGCTGCTGAGAAAAGAGTGTCCAGCCCCTTAGCTCCTCAGGACCCCAGACCGGGAGACACACTGATGCTCAGTCTCCCACTGTCTCATCGGGGCTCTTCTGTAGCAAAGCCCACCCTGGCCAGGGACACCTGGGAGCTGGTGGACCTTCAGAATGTAGGGATGTGGCAGCAAGATCACAGCCTTAGGCACTTAAAGTTCTAGAAGAGGTCAGTGCGACCTTGCGGTTGTGCATCATGCTAATCCCTTCTTCCGAGCTCTGTCAGGAGCCACCCCTGGCATTAAGGCCCATGTTGGGTAGGTAGTAAAGCCAAGAGGACCTATGTGCCCACCAGGCCTGTCCATCTTCAGAGACAATTCTGCAATCCAAGAGTGGCCACCATATTTGTGCCATTTTAAAGGCATTGGTGTTAGCCTTAGAGAGTTTTCTCACCCTATCTCACCTCAGAGGGCCTAGCTCTGCAGCCTGGGCCGTCTCCTTCCCCACAGCCCTTGCACTCAATGGGGTTGAATAGTTGAGTGGTTCTTCTTCCTGCAATGACTCTTCTGTTGATGGAAAGGGGTAGAGAGAACAAGGGCTGCTCCCATGAGGAGACAGCCCCCCAAAAAGGCTTGCACTTCCTTGCTCAGCCTTCGCCTAGTACCCCCTGTGGATTAGAACTTTGAGTGTCTGCAGAGCTACCACTTCTTAACGTGAAGTGATTGTTAGGAGGCCATTTCATGTAAGTACCTGCATTTTGCACAAGAAAGCCCTGAGGACCTGAAGGTTGTCCCTTGTCCAGTGTCACACAGTGAATCGGTAATAGGACTCTGGTCACTGGAACCTCAAGCAAGACTCTGTGTTTCCCTCTGGAATGCGCAGGCCATTAAGCCCCATTAGAAAGGAGAGTAAACTCAGGGCCATTTACCTTGAGCTGAGCAGAGACCACATGGGGAAGGGACTTTCAGGGATGGGCCTTTAAGGGGCTGTTCAACTTTAACAGTCATCAGCTCTACCGTCTCCCCATGACATGCAGGAGGATCCTGTGCGTCAAGGGGGAGGTGGCTGTTATTTGAAAGGCAAGGGGCAAGAGCAGGGCAGGGGACCTCCTGCCATTCTTCCTCCCTCTCCTTGTTTCTGTATGGCCCTCATCCATGCTGTTTCCCCTTCTCCTTTGCAGGGACGGGAAGTGACTCGGGCAGGCCCCCAATGGTGGCCTGTGCGTGCTGTCTTGCTCCCTCCTACCCCTGACAACTCCAGTGCTAAGAGATAGACTCTTATAGGCACTGCTGATCCCAAATTCTCTGAGCTCCAGGACTTTGGCCTCAGGTGAGCTCTTTAGGTGTAGAAACTCCACTCAAGCAGGGGTCTGGACATGCTGCATCTCTCTGTTAGTCAAGACCCCAAGGAACCCCAGGTTCAGGGCTTGCTAGCTGGCACCTGGGTGACCTTCTCAGTGACGTTCTGTGTTCACTGTACCACCTTGTGTGGCGCAATGAATTCGATCTCTGTGGTGGAACTGGAGCGGTGCTTCTCAAGGTTGAACTCCATGAGGTTGAATGTGAACTGTGGGATCTGGCTGACAGTTCTGTACTTGTGCCTGCCTGGGCCAGGCCCCTGTTCACCTCTCCTTCCACAGAGCCCTCTGAAACAGGACCTGGATCAGAGCAGCCAGGGCCAGGCCACTGGTTGCTCCAGTGGATGCCCCTAGCCTTCCCTGGTCACCACCACCCATAGCCCACCTCACTTGCTCACCAGAGCCCAGAAAGTTTTCGGACAGCAGGTGCTGGGTCAGGTTGGGACTGCTGTTCTTGGCCAATAGCTGGGCCAGGTCCTCAAAGCTGAGGATCAACGTGATGACAGCCCCATCCTGATTCTTCACAGGCAACATATTCACTAAGCATCTGAAGCTGGAGGCTGTAAACACCATCAGCAGGTGGAGGTGGTGGTCATTGAAATGATCTCCTCCATTGGCTGGAGAGGAGGCCGGTGAAGGTCAAGTTAAAGGCACCTACTGGAGAGAAAAGGCCTAGACAGTGACCAGAGTTGATGGGTAGATGGTGGGGAACTGGTCAGCTAGTGCCCTACCCAAACGACAGAGATGAGGAGAACAACTAAGCTGCTCATTAGGAGATAACATCGCATTAGGTCCAAGTCCAGGCAGTTCAGGGCTGAGGCTCAAGGTTTGTTTCTGCTGTAATTACAGCTGAGCAGATGGGAGTGGATTAAGTGGGGAAGGCCGGTGGGGCACTGTACACCCATGTGGCTTTGGCTGACACTGGGCTCAGCTCCCATAACACCACACCACAAAAATGCCCCCTTCTCTGACACTGGAAGGAACATGTTGTTGGGTTTACACTAAGTGCTGGGCATAGACCCAGTGGGCACTTTGGGCTTCAGGAGATCTTTGCAGGGCAGATGTAGACTTCTGTTCTGCAGGTGACAGACTGGGATTTTGAGAAACAGATTTGCCATGGCTGGGAGGAGACATGAAGCAAGGACCCCTGGGCTCTTGGCACACAACAGGTTGGCAAAGGGAAGAGCCTTGTCTGGGAAGAAGGTATTGGAGCAGTCCCAAGGCAGAGCCTGGGACCAGGGATCAGGCAGGGCAGTGTCCTGAGGGTCAGAGAGAAGGAAAAGTGCACCTAGGAGCAGAACAGGCCCCTTATGCTGCTTGTTCCACCCCCTGGGCAGCCCAAACATAGCAGTTGGCCCCTTTGTACCTCTGGCCCCAGTCTCTGTTCCCTCTCCTTGCTCCAGGCTCCTGCTACCTTCTCATTGGTGGATGGAACAAAATCACTTGAAATGATGCATATCACAGAACAGAGCCTAGGAGCAGGCATTCCATGGGGTTCCTCTGTGCCTCAGTTCAAACTGCTGGCCACAATCAGTTTGAAAGGGCAAGATCCTCAGGGACAAGGCCTGAGATGACCTTGCAAATTAAAAGGCAGAGCTGCACGCCCAATGATAGGTTTGGGTTTGTCTCACTTCTGCTAAGTATGTATTGATGAAATAAAGCACATATGTGTAAATACGAGGGCACAGTGGCCAGGCCCTAGTTGTGACTTACCTCCCCTGCCCATTCTCACAGCCATCAGGCCTGGTATACAGCTGAGCCTCCCTCCTCTTCCCTCCCATTTTGTTCTCAGGAGCAGGAATCTCCCAGATCAGATTCCTGGACTCTCAGGCACCAGGCAGCCATCTGCCCGCTGCTGTGTGGGTCCTGGGGAGACATCCATGAGGAGGAGAGGCCCCTGGCCTGGCTTGACCCTCCCCTGGGTTGCATTGCTGTAGTCACTCTTGTCAGCCTGGGGTGTGGCAAGGCTCCTGCCTCTAAAGTCCAATTATGTTTCCTGTCTCCCTGGCACTGGGGAGACTTAGCCTGGTGGGGGGCAAGAGGGAGGGTGGAAAGCCCTGCAGGCTTTCTATGCTGCTGGAGTAGCCATGGCCCCATCTTCCCACTCGCTATTTCTCTTGTTTGAAACCCAGACTGGGAATGCATTGAAGACCAGCCCCTCATAGCAGTAAGGGTTGGAGCAGCCTGGGGTAGGCACACTGGAGTAGGCAGACAGGCAGCTATGAGAATTTGGAAGAGTTTAGCACATCCTCTTCATGTACTGCAGGGTAACTGTCTTTGCTTCACCAAAGCTCGAAGCCTACAAGTACCCGGGTGGGCAGTAGTAGGTGAGTGTTTTTTTTGTGCCCAGAAACAGCAGTGTCCTGGTGTCCTTGCCCTGTCTCTGTAGGACACACCAAAGTCTGCCTACTTTTCCCTTCCAAGGGCTTCTCCTAGTACTTCTCATTGCCCATGTTTCCTCCCCACTCTGACCCTCACTCTAGCCTCTTGACAACCCGCCCCTTTTGTGGAGGGTACGGAGTTTGAACCCAAGCTCTCACCCATTGTAGGGAGACACTCAAGCCCTGAGCTACACCCACAGCCTCACTCTGAGTTCTGTTCCTACACTCCATCTAGCATTGTGCTGAGCCCTTAGGGACCAGTGGTGCTGCAGAAAGCTGCCACTAGGAGGGGGGCTATACCACACTGCAAGGTGCTGCCTCCAGCTTGGCCTTCCTGGCATTTAGAGGTGAGTGTGTGGAAAACACTGCAGAAGGGAGAGGGTAGACAGTAGCTCCTGACCTCAGTATTGCCCTGTCCTCCTTACGTAGAGCTGAGGACTGAGAAGCCCCAATCCTCCTGGAGTCTGGCCTAGAGATGACAAGATTCTGGTTTAGGCTCATCAGAGTAGAGGACTAGTAAAGGCAGACAGGACTGGGTCCTCTGACAAGTGCCCAGTGGGGCAGGAGTTAAGGGAAGACTGCGCGCTCTCCATGCCACCTCTAGACTCTCACTTGTTCTAGTCTGTGACAGTCCCCCTTCCTCTTTATTTGTTAAGGTGTTGCTTTTCCTAGCAAAGACAGGTGAGAAAGAGCCTTGTTTTCTCAAGAGTCTCTGACCTTGGCTCATAGGGTTGATTTTTACCAAGTGCTGCAGCCTCTGAGTCGACTTTATGCAGTGGATTACCCTTTTAGAGGAAAGAGGATTATAAATAAAACAGCTAGATATCTGTTCAGGACCCCTTCCCACCTCCCGAGAGTCTGGGGGTGGAGTAGAGAGAAAACACTGATCTGGAAAGAAATAAATCACAATATGTCCCTCAGCAGGACTGTAAGATGTTTATGAATATGATTTTTAACAAAAGAATTACATGGTCAGAATACATCATAAGGTTAACATAAGTTATCTGAGCACTGTATCCTTCTCTTAGTGTAATGATGGTCAGGAATCTCCCTTTTCTGGGTTTCAGACTAATTTCAGTAATGTCCACATGATGAAACCTGGGCAACAGGACAAGCAAGGATTGAGAGTGGGAAGTTTTACAGCACCATATACAAGGATAATTTCCATTTTCACTCAGGGCCACCCTCCAACTCTAGTTGGCCTCTTCTAATAGCTGGAGGACCTTGGCAGGGTTTGAGTTAAAGCGTGGCCTTGACCTCTGCTCCCTGCCCAGGAAACTGTAGGGTGCTGATGGAACGCTAAGAGCCCTGATCCGACATCCCCAGGATCTGACATCAGCCTTCACCCTCTTCTGTATTGACAGAGCTTTGGGGTCAAGGAAGAGAACAGAAAGGACCTGTGTCCCCTCACCTCTTTTTGTTTCATTCTGTTCCTGCAGGACCCTTCTCTCTACCCTGCAATGATGTTTAAAGGTAAAGTCACAGATTTCAAAATATTCTGACTTCATTAACCCTGTTATTTCTGCCAGACTAAGCCACATTCTTCCTTGTCTCCGGATTCTGCTTCTGGGCCAGAAGGGACAACCAATGCATAGTCAGAACCGGACCGAGAAGCCCCCCAAAAGTCCATAATGACACACATTCACACATGTGCTCACATGTGCACATACATGTGCCATCAGGGAGGCACACATGTAGATGAACACATCCACACATTCTCATGTTCATACTCACACTCACAAACACCTAGGCCCCTGGAACCCAAGTTCTCAGTACCCGTAAGTTCCAATCCAAAAGCATTTTTGTATACTCTACTGGCCCGCATGCTATTTCCATGGGAACTTCTCTCTACTGGAGGCTTCCTTTTCTAAAAGTCCTGTATCCAAGGACAGAGGAAATCGGGTCCTTTTTCCTTCTTCTTGGAAAAGGGCTTTGAATATACTGAAGAGAAACTTCTCTTAGGGAAGGATACAGAGACTTCAGCTCCAGTGTCTGGTTGGGCCCTAGCAGTGTTCTTTGATTAGTTTCACTGCCACAAAATGAAGGGATTTATCCTTTGGGAACAAAACCAGTGGTCCCCAAACATAGCAGGGCATCAGAACTGCCAGAATATTTTTCCAAATACACTTGCCTAGTGTCTTCTTGTGCACTGTGAGCCAACACTCTCTTTAGGGAAGATATGATTTGAAAAATATGCCCCAAGTAATTCTGATATAGAACTGTATTAGATGCAGGCCTGGACCATGTGAGTTACAAAGGACTTTCAAGTTCTCGTCCTAATTGCCACTGACATTTCTTTCGCAGCTCTACCAGGCATACTATAGTTCTGGGAAGATGAGCTCAAAGGCTGCTGGGCTTTGCTCAGTTCCTGTTTTGCTTGCAATGATTTTGGGTAGTAGCAGTAACCCAAACTCTACCTGGAAGAACTTCTTGATTGGGGAAAACTCCAGATCCTGTCTTCTCAAAGAGCTGCAGCTAGATGAGCCAGCCAGGAGCTCCCACACCTTCTCTGGCTGCCCAGGCCTTGATGGGGTTACTCCACCCCTAATTCCCAGAGCAGACTCACACAAGGAAAGGTTAATTTCCATTGCAGCTGCCTGACAGCTGGGGCTGACAGTGACAAAGTGGACAACCAGGAGACTGACGACAAAGGGGAGGGATGATGGAGCAGGAGGCGCTGCCCCAGGTCCCTACCAGTTGCTGGATGAGCCTGTCCCAAGCCTCTGAAAAAGACCACAGATGGCAGAGCATCCAAAACTCATTGCTGTCCCCTATTATGAGAAAACTGAGGCCAGGAGAGTGAGGGCAGAATTAGTCCAGGCCCGTTTATCATTAGATTTACTTTAGATTTACCAGGTCATCTGGTGGGCCAAGAGAGATGCCAGCCAAGCGTGTCCTGCAGAACCCCTAGCCCAACTGTGTCTCTCACCATCCTTTCGGTAGTACAGGATGTCCACTGTGTGTTCCTCAGCCCCCAGCAGGGCCTGTGCCAGGTGGGACACAGTACTACTCAGGTGTTGGGGCCTGTGAGGAAGTCGCAGGTGCACGCTCGCTGCATCACCTCCACTCGGGAATAGCCGAAGAGCTCACAGAAGCCATCATTGCAGTAAATGATGGCACAGTTCTCCATCTGAGCATTGGCTATCAGAAACTTACGACCTGGGTGGGAGGTAAGAGGTAGGGAGACTCTGGAAGCCAGCCTCGGGCAGCAGGCAGGGAAAGATTACAGGGACTGTGGCAGCAGGAAAGGGAGTTTAGATGTGGGAATTTAGTTGAGGGAGCAGGACTGGAAGGAGGGGAAGACAGGTTGGGGAAGGGCTCAAGGGGAAAGTCATTCCTCCGGAGAGTAAGGGGTGAGGGTGAAGGAGAAGGGGGCAGATGGTGACCAGTAAAGCAGGAGAGGGGGCTCGGTCCTGGAGACTGGGAAAAGCAGGGCAGCAAATGTTGGTGAAGTCAGAGGAAGGCTCAAGCCCTGAGGATAGTGAAGAAGGGTCAGGAGAGCAGGGATGTAGGCAGTGGGGAGTTAGACCTGGGAGAGCAGCCTGGCCAGGCGAAAGGGAAGGAGTCAAGGAAACCCTTAGAGTTGGGGGTAAAGTCTGGAGAGGAAAGCAGAGCCCGGATTACAAAGGAAGCCAGGGTCTGGGCACCAAGAAGAGTATTCTGCTGGCAGGGGGAGGAGCTCCATTCTGCTGTTTCACAGGATGGAGGTGTTTAGGAGGCCTCAAAGTGAAGGGTTTTGAATTCACAATGGCACCCGCTCCCCTGTTTGCCCTAACATAAGTTAGTAAAGGGGTCTGACTGTTCCTGCCACAGACCAGGGACTCTGGATCGCCCCTCCTACATCCCCACCCCAACACACACACACACACACACACACACACACACACACACACACTCACTCAGGCCTTTGAACTTGCGGATGATGGTGTCCATGTAAGTGTTTTGGGGTGCAACATGGCCTCTGTGTACAGGCATCTTTCTGTGGCCCCACCAGGTGTTACTGGCACCCTGGGCTCCCTGCAGTCTCTGGCTGTCCACTGTTGTCGACTCCAGGGTGGACGCCGCCCTGGGGGAGGGCCGTGGGCTCCTGGCCCCGCCGAAGTCAGCCTCCCCAGTCCTCCCAGTTCCCCCCCCCCCCCCCCCGCCTCTCCCTGCCCCTCTGCTACCACCCTGGGCTCCCTTTCCACAGCTTCAGCCCACCACTCCTCCTCCCTTCCTCTGCTGGCCCGGAGCTGTCCATGCTGTGGTGCTGAAAGAAGCGCGCACCAGGGCTTGTGGAGTTCTCTGGGGCCCAGGCAGTTTCTCTGGGGCCCACCTGGCAGAAACTGGGCCATAAATCGTAGGGTGCGTAGTGTGGACTGGGCCTGGGAAGGGGAAGAATTCACTGAGGCCGCAGTCTCTCCTGGACCCCGTTTGTGTACTTTTCTTTCCCATTAAATGGCAGTTTTCTCTCCCATTAAATAAAGGAGAACATTGGGAGACTTCCAGTAGGAGTTGTGTGATCCCACAGGTGGCCTTTTACTAAAGGCTTTATGGAGAGTCTGACTTCTGGGCCTGACCGTGATAACAATACACTTAAGATTTTTGGTCATCTAGTGACAAGTAGCCTCTAGTCAGGCTCCAGTATTCATCCTGTATGCCAAAATATGCAATAAAGTGCATTCTTTAGAGGCCTGAGAGCTCTTAGCATGCATACATAGCTTGAAAGGGCAGATTTAAACCACTTATTAGTAAGTGACCACTGATGCATGAGTACTGACTGAAAATGAGCATACTAGAAGCAATAGAGAGGTTTATTGAAAGAGGTGTTCTACGAGAGAAGGGTAAGGGGGACTACTGTTTCCTGAGCATCTTGGTGGGCTTGGAATGCTACAGAGGGTCCAGTGGTCAGTTTTGAGCAAGGAGGGCCAACATTCAAAATGGAGCATGTGCCTAAGGCAAAGGCTGAGGATGATGGGGTGGGGGCAGATTGCAGGGGCTGAGCTGGGTAGTGGGGATAAAGGTTAACTGATAAAAAATCTCTGCTGCCATTTTTAGTATCTAGAATTGATGGGCAACCAAATTCTTAAGCAGATAATAGATTTTGAAACCAATGTGAAGATTTTAAAGGATATATTTGGGCAAAATAAACCTTAAATAATGGGGTGATGATGGGTGGATGGCCAAGGAGGTTCACTGAGGCTTTTGCTGGAGTCTGGTGAAGCCTGGGGGTCTTGGTTAAGTGTGCATTTGCCACGCAGAACCACAATGCCTGATGGAAGCCTCATTGGCCACTGTAGCTGGGAGATGAGAGGGCTGTTGGTGTGGTCTCCTGAAGAAGTCCAGAAGTGTCTTGGCTGCCTCTGTGTGTGGAGGGTCAGGTTGGCTGAGGAGGAAAAATGGGGTGGTTTTCACAGGCTCAGTGTGTAGGATGCTGAGCTCTGAGGAGAGACTCGGGCAATGGGACATCCATGCATTCTTTTACTCATTCAAACATTTTCACTTACTAGAAATGTTACACAGGGATATACTCCTGATGTGGGTATTTAACAGCTAATCATTGGCACAAATAAGAATTTTACAGTACGGCAAGGTAAAAACAGCCACAGAGACATCAAATGAAAGTGCTATGGAATTGGGGATTGGGGCAGGAACTACTTGGGCTCAGTCATAACATAGGAACACGTCTAGAAATACATATAGGAAGAGAAAAGAGCCATAGAGACCTTGGTGTGCTACCTCTGTGGCCTGAACTTCTGACTGTGAGGCTCAGATCCTTCATCTGGGGAGAGTTGTTGCAGTTATTTGGCCATCTTCCTATTAGCTCAGGAGGAGCTCTGATGCCCCTTCTCTGTGTTTTCTAACTATAATATACTTCCCTTCAAGTTTCCCCTATTTCTTGAGACACAGTGACTCTCAGGACTCCTTGAAACCTCTGGAGGCTTAGTCCAGACAGCGAGTCTAAAAATATTGGGTGTGCTTTATTGCTGTGGCCAACAAACTGGAGAGAAAGAGTTGGAGAGGTTGAGGGAAGGGACCTACCCCACCGTTTCCCAGGCCTATTCCTAGAGCACTGATGTCTCAGACATCCTCCTACAGCTCTCTTCATCTTCCCCCACCCCTGTCAAGCCTGGAAAGGTGCTGTTTGTCCTCTGCTTGCTCCCCAGGGCAATCTGCCAAGTTGCAGGTGTGTGTTGAACAAGACCATCTCCGGAGTAGAGTGGCTGGAGATGAGCTTTGTTTAAATATTAAAGAAATAAATCATCAGTCATGCCTGGCTTTATGCCCAGCTACCCACTGTCTCCATTTATGCCCAGCTACCCACTGTCTCCCTAATCCTGTGCTGGGTTAGGGAGAAGCACGGGGCAGTTTATGAGACTATTTGGATCTCAGGTGGCCAACAAAGAGCTGATTAGGACTACAGCATATTAGCAGCCAAACACAGGGCCAGATCAGTGAAGAGATACATGGTACACAGTGTGTATGAACTAGATATCACCGAGTTTTTGTTTTTTTATATCACCAAGTTCACAGGAATGTCCAGGGATACTTAGGAACATTTGGTAAGGGGACTGAAGCAAGGTGTTTTTCTAACTAGAATAGAGATTCCTTAGGTTCCTAAGAACCAGCCAAGTGCCCATTAGCCTTCCAAACCCCATAATTGCATTCTTAAGCCAAATTTAGGCTATTTGAAGAATCAATTGAGGGCTGGGGATTTACTCAGCAGCATAAGCACCTGCCTTGCAAGCAGGCAGTCGTGAGTTCGATCCCCAGTACCAATGGAAAAAAAAAAAAAAGGAAAAGGAAAAAAGGAAGAATCAGTTGTGTGGTTAGAGCCAGTTCAAAGGCACAGCTACTAGGTCAATAAAACTGTGGATCCTGAACCTTGGGGAGGTGGTTAGGTACCATGGCCTGAAACACAGAGCTGCTGCCTGTGCATGTAGCCTCACATTTGGGTTTGCAAACACACAATCAAAGCACCACATGTATCCAGGTATGTTTCTGTTGCACCCAATGACAGGTGGGAAGTATGCCTTCAAATTGTTCCCTCTTTGTCATCCACCCTCCTGGGTTCAGGCCCTCCCTGTCCCTCAGCCTCACCAGTGTGACTGGTGGCTAGTCCTTGCTCTACTAGTCAGCTCTCATCCCTGAAGACTTCTTGTGATTGTGTGCGAAGATCCGAATGCTGAGGCTGATCGTGCACAGCAGTAAGATCAAGCAGAGGCCCAGCAGAATCCACTGTCTTCGAGTGGCCTTTCGGGGCTCCATGGGCACACCCAGGAAGTAGGTATCGGGCTGGGTGCTGAGTATCATGCTGTCGTCATCTAGTGACTGTTTTTCTTTGAAGTACAGCCTGCAGGCTAGTCCCAGGAGCACCAGGAATATGACAAAGCTCAAGCCCAGAAGTATACACAGCACAAATGTAACCTGGTCAGTCTTCATCTGCAGATCCAGTAATACCACTTTGTTTGTAGTTCTTTCTGTGGAGGACAGGAACATCTCACAGAGCAGGTGGGCCTAGCAAGGGGGCCCTAGGTTTTCTGTTGTTGTTGGGGGATCTGACTGCTACTAGACTTGTCTGTCAGCCCCAGAACATGGGTAAGAAGGAGAATGAGACAAAATAGAAGAGAAAGATACGGGCATGAGTAAGGTGACATGCCCCAGGGAACCTAGTCAGGAGGCAAGATGTTGACCCTCTGCTCAGACGCCAGCCTGGCAATCTGGCCAGGTGGTGTGCCAGAAGCAACTGAGTAAGGGCTGGACATGGCTGTACTCAAGCTGAGTAGAGACAGACTGACCAGCAACAGTGCTGTGCCAGCTCAAGCTGGACGATGGATAGCCTGAGAATTACGGCTGAGTTGGCATAGAGAATGGCCCAGGGAAGAGCAGGTTAGAGCCTAGGGTTACACTAAGGCTAGGCTCAGAATCAGATTAACTAACCTGAACAGGGACAGGTGTAGTCTGGCCAGCCTAGGATTTCACCTTGTCGCACGTTCTCAATCACTAGCCAGTTCAGCAGTGGCTTGAAGTAGGTCATGAGGGCACTTGTAGACATATTGGCCTGCCCGGTCAGCTCCTTTAGAACCTCTGGCCAGGGCTTGCTGGAGCCCAGCTTCAGGGCATGCCTGGAGGATGTGAGGATAACTGTAAGGCTGTGTGGGGGTATCCACAAGTACTGCTATGACTACTTGGTGTACCTCCAGGCTTTGCCAGCCAGACTTCTCCCACAGAGCTCAGCATAGTCGACATAATCACCAGCTTGGAAATGTACTCATGTGAGTTTGAAGTCGAGCTTAGCCACTTAGCAGGTGTTTGAGCCTCAGCTTCAATATTCATAAAATCAAAGTAATACCAGTACCTGCCTTATAGGTTTGCTACAATGCTGAGAGGCAATAAATGTTAACTATTAACTGCCACTGATGTTTATTAAACAGTTGTGATCATTATTCTCCTGGACTCAAATAGACACAAAGTCTGAGCCACAGTTTCCTGTGAAGTGTTCAGTGTCAGTGGGCAGAAGCAGCTCTTTAGTCCTTTCTGGTCTTACAGAGTTTAGGAAGGTTTAAGATTCAAAATTGTGGGAGATATTCTGTGTATCACTTGCAGCACCACACAAATGTCTGCTGTCTCAAGACACACCCAGCGCTAGGTAGCAGGTGGTAGAACCTTGGCTTGGCCCATTGCACTTGCTCAGTAGGGGTACAGGCCATGCCAAAGCCCGGGCTCCAGGCTCTTCACCCTGACTTGTGGGAGGGCAGTGGCAGCTAGAGATGTTGATCCTTCTCAACTTGTCATTCCCTGATTTGAGTAATAAAAAGGTGACGCCTGGAGTCCCAGAGGGCACCAGTAGAGTCTGGACTAACAGAGACCCAGATTGAAGATCCAGCCCTGCTACTTCTGCACATGTAACTTCTGGTATACAACTTAAAGCCTCTAGTAGACTGCATTTTCTCTTCAGTAAATGGGTTCCATGAAAACTTCCCCCCAGTGAGGATTAAGTCACATGTTGACTAAGGAGAACTTTGTAACTTGCAAAGAGTGATACACATCACTTAACTGGGAAGGAACGAGGTTGGGAAACTAAAGATTAGTGAATTCTTGGCAGACCTTACTGCAGAAAAATGTAGTTAGGATCCCTGAAAATTAAGGTAAAAGATTGTTAAGACTGATAGAAAATATTAAGGTAAAAACCTGACACGATTGAAAAAAAAGCAAAAAACAAAACCCATGACTAGAGGATTTGGTCAGATGCTGTATCTTAGATAAAAAGAAAAAGCTAGAAGAGGGAAGCTTAAGTTACTAAAAATCTAACTGTTCAGAAAGAAGAGTATAGGCTGATGTGGCAAAATGTGTTAGCTGAGCCAAGCCTGCAGTTGGTGGAGACAGCACAGAAGACCAGAGACTGCAAAGCTGTCAGCCTGCACTGCCTGGAACCCCCAGGTCCAAAGTGACAATGACAGGGTTGTGAACAAAGCCAGACCCACCCTCCACAGCTGGATGGGTGAGGTAGAGGGGCTTTGGGAATGGGGTTCACTTTGATTCTCCATTCCCAGCACCTGGCCAGGGTGTTTCGATTTAGGGGGATGAGTCAAAGGTAGCAAAATCAAATTTTAAGATGCATTAGGCATATCAGGTTCAGTGAAATGCTCCCTGTGGTTCCACATAATTTGGAAAGTGATGTAGAAGGGCCTCTTGAATCTAGAGTTTGAAATTAACCAGGGCTACACTACAAGATTCCATTTCACAAAAGGCAAAAGAGCAACGAAACTGCATAAACTCTTTAAAATGAACCCATCTCACTTTTACCTATCTTATCTATTCATCTGTTTCTTCTTTGGTGGTGATCCTGAGGATTGCACCTAGGCCTCATGCTTGTTAAGTGCTCTACCACTAAGTTACTTCCCCAACACCTACGTTTAGTTAACCTCCAATTACAGCATGCCTGAGCTCATGGATATCCCCATGCCCTAGCCTTGAGAGTTTAGTGACTCCTCTCATTCCTTCTCTTTTATGATGCTCGCTTGCTCAGTGATTGGTGTATATTGCAGCAGGCCAACCTGGCCAGGTGCAGTAACAGCTGCTTCCCCTCCTCCCCAATTCCCACCTTGTCTTCTCTCTTCCTTGTGAACCCCACATTCCTCTTTGCTGCCATTTCAACTTTCACAAAACTTGTAATATCCTCATTTCTCAAGAGCCTCTCATCTGCCCACTGCCAAGAAAATGATGTTTAAGCCTCTAAGGTTGGAAGAGTCAGTATCTTCCCGAATCAGGGGTCTGCATGGTAATGTAGGAGGGCTGGTGAGCGAGGGTGGGGTATGACTGGTCATCTTCTTTGGAGCCAGTCAGATCCTGACAGCCCTCTGCACCCAGGGTGGGTGGAGGACGGAAGTGGTAAGAATGACCAAGGTCAAATGCCCCATCAAGGAGGTAGGAGAAGGAAATAAAGTGAGTTGATGTAAAGAAAGCAGATATCTGCTATTTCTTTAGTACAGAGATCCTTCCTTATTCTCCAAACAGAATCTCTTAACCCTCCACCAAGGACTTCCACACCTCTCTATTTCAGATCTCCTTCCCCCTGCTGGATTCATGGTAGTTGGTTGGCACTGGCACGAGTACATTTTTGCTGGGTGAATACATGAGTGGATAAGAATACAAGGAGTAGAGAGGTGCGTTTATATTGAAGATCCTCAGAAAAGTTCAAAGATAGGAGTCATCCAGAATGCCCCCTCATAGTGATCAAAGGTAAAGAACAAATAGACAAGGGAGATGTAGGTCATGCAAGGTTCTTCCTGCCCTGTGAGTAAAGCCCAGTGAGCTGTCCTGCAACTACATCTGGCCTATTGGCTACAGGTGTACTGCATGGTAGAATCACAAGTACGCTCATTAAGTATGCAGAGCATGCTAAATTAGGTGACATTCTGAATCCTCTGGGAATATGAATAAGTTTTAAAGCAACCTTGACCAATTTGGGAAACAGACACATTGAAATTAGTGGAAATCAGTGGAAAAAAGCCCACATCAGTGTATGAGCTGCACATCTCAGTTGCTGGAGTAGACTTGAAGTTAATTTCACCGGGGCTCTTATCCTTTAACTGATGGAGGCAGCAGTGTGAAAGACCATGCTTTGAAGTCAGCTCTGTGTTCAAAGCATAGATTTCCTCCTTGCTGTGTCCGTGAGTCGCCATCCTGTGACCTCCCTGACCTTTGGTTGCATTATTTGTAAACTACAGATAGTAATATTTATTTTGCAAAGCTAAGAGCTACTAGTACAAAATAGTAAGAACACTCATCAGAGAGCCTGGTGTGTCTTAAGAAGAGCTTTGTGCTTTCAATTCAGGTTCACCAGCCTCTCGTAGTCTACTTCAAGAGCACAATGAAACAAAAGGAAACACCACAGAGCAAGAGAGATGGTTTGATTGAGTGTCTGTATATCTGTGTGTGTGTGTGTGTGTGTGTGTGTGTGTGTGTGTGTGTATTAGCAGAAGGGGTCCAACATTGTCTGACCATAAAGTGTTCAGCAAAGGGAAATATGCTCCAATTCATGTAGGAAACAGTGCAGTCTGACATGAGGGTGATCTAGCAGCAGGATGGAAGCTCAGTGAAGTTCTGCCCAGGTAGCCCAAGGAGGCTGGGTGAGAAAAGGGGGCCTTCAGCAGGATTGCTTACAAGGGAGACAGAGCAGCTGAGGACAATTGAGGGAAGAGGCCACTCACCCGAGGATCCTCCCAGCTATCTTTGAGCTATAGATATCACACTGGTGCAGTGGACCCACATAGCCCGAGGCATTGCACAGAGCTTCATGCAACTGGAACTGGAGCACCGTGCTAAGGAAGTATCTGGAACACAAGGGCAGGTTGGGGGACAGGATCAGGGTTGAGAAACCCCAGGCCACTTCAGCCTACGCAGCTCCGGTTTGCAAAGGCCACAAGGGTGCCTGCCAACAGTCACTACCTGGTGCAGGCTGCCTGGGCAAGGTCCTGCCTTAAGTTGGCCTAGAATACAAGGACCTTCCTTGTGTACCTTTGTGAGCCAATCATGAGCCCTACAGTTAGCTTCCCCTTTCCTTTCTATCATGGGGGCAGCAGGGAGGATTTAGGTTAGAATATTGCCACCTTCTCTGCCCTTCACCCAGGATCTAATGGAGAAATCCAAAGGAGCACAAGGCACTGACCTAACAAGGCTGTACAATCAGGTGGGAAGAGGTAGGCAGAGGAACGGGTAGTATTTGAACCCAGGGCCTTGCTAGAGACCGTCAGCCTCATCCCATGCCTCCCAAAGCCCGCCTCCCAGAGCTGACTCTGCTGATAGGGCCCAGAGCTTTACTGCATGTAGGGCACATTGGCAGCAACATGGAACTTGGCAGCAGGGTCAAAGTCATCCTCTGTCCGAGAAACAGGTGGGCACAGGCCTTGGTACTTTAACCTGCCAGGAGAAAAACAAGGTCCTGCTAGAGGTCCCTGAAGAATCTCAGAACATATGGTTTTTCAAAGCTCCTCTGTGTGTCTATTGAAATTGGACCTGGTGTGCAGACAACAGTGGACTTATTTTCATTCATTCAGTAACTGAAAACACTTGGGATTGGGAATCAAAATGAAACCATAAGCGCAGATAACACTGACTGAGCACTTCCTCTGCTCTCTGAGCTGTGTTTATGAACTCCTGCACTCTCTCAACACAGGCCCGGTTTCTGGAGAGGTGTCACAGAGGAAAGGAGCAAGGCCTAATGAAAGCGAACAGATTTTGGAGCAGTAATGAGGTAACTTCCTCTAGTAAATAGTGCTAAGAAGACAACAGAGAAACACCCCTGTGGCATGGTACTACTATTGTTGTGCGCTTTGTACAGATGAGGAAACCAAGATTTAGAAATCAAGGAAGTGACCTTAGGACCCAGCACTGTCACTGGCAGACTGACTAGGTGAGGCTGTTTTGTTCCTCTGCACTGTGCTGCTGTGGGAGATTGTAGGACTGTCACTGAGGCTTCTCATACAATGACTATAAAATGGGGAATAAAATTATCCATCATAGGGATTTGACAATGTCTGTGGGAGACTTGGTGTTGTATTGTTGGTTCACTGGTACCCGGGAACCATCCCGGGATGAGTAGACTGTTGGGAGGTCCTTCTGGAGGTTCCTTACTCAAGGTCCAGGGAGCAAACCCTCACCCAGTCCTGGGGCTCATTGGCTGGTTGGCGGTGGGTGTGGCTGGTAGAGAAAGGACAAGGTCCTTGTGGATACCTCAGATAGCAGGGGTATTGAGGGGAAGTGCTCTTGGAGGAAACAAGGTCCGCGCATTGCCCAGTCCACCAGAGATATGCCCTTGAAATCATGGATTGGGGGTAGGAGAACAACAGGAGCAGGAGGAGCACCCCATTCTGCCACTGCTAGGGTAGGACTTCAGCCTGGACATGTGGCATCTGTGACTGTTGGCTACTGCTGCTGGGAGGTGACCATTTTGAATGAGCACAACACAGAGCGATAGTAAAGGAGCTGCAGGTCTCACACAGTAACCCATGTCATCCTGTGTCCAGCAGCCTTAAGCCAGTCATTCTGACACCTGGTGGATATGGAGAAGCCCTGCTCATCCGTATTATTATCCAACCAAATGCCCTGCCTAACTGTGGGTGGACTCCTTGGATAGCTTTGGGATGCCAAGCCTCTGGCAGCCAGGCCTGTGTGTTAGGGCAGGGAGCCTGCCTCCCTCCTGTGGCCACTCTTTCCCAGAGGACAAGTGCTGAGGCCCTGTTCATCTGTCCTCCCAGCCTCACTGTGGGAAGAAGGATGGAGGTGAGGGGACCTGCTTGGTGGTCAATGTTCTGTTCTTGAAGAATTCCAGGAGCAATCATGATGGGAGTTTCCTAGCCAACCAAGGAGCAGGGGGAGCCTGCCAGGATGCCTTTTTCACAGATGAGACTGAAGCTGGAGAGACTGAGACCAGCTCAGTGCCGGTATCAGATTCAGAAGGAGGCTTCAGGATTCCCCACACTGGCTCTATACACTACAGCATGGGTGCTTTTGTCTGCTGGCAGCAAACATCTCACATTGTCTTGGGGTTTCTCTAAGCCCAAGAGTCACCAACATTGTACCCCACTCTGCTTTTAAAGGAGAGGCCAACACCACCCTCTGGCAGTGGTGGTCAAGCTCTACGCACACCACGTGTGGGGATGGAGCTGAAAGTCCAGAGGAGCACCTTCCCACCTGAGGTTCCACCACTCCTGGTTGTAGATGTTCTTGTCAATGGTGCCATCGAAGACCCTCCAGCGAAACAGGTCCATTAGATAGCTGAAGGGGATGAAGGCAATCTTCTCCAGGGCCATGCCAATCAGGTAATTGACTTCCTCCTCTGGGGATGAGGTCAGGGCAATTAGGGGGTGGCTCCAGAGCTCTCCTGTCCTTTACCCTTGCCTGGGTGGCCCCACCGACCTACTCCCCTCAAGCTGCAACCCCAGGCTCAGGCTGCCTTCCCTGTCCCTTTGGTCCCCACAACCTGAGTCCTGCTGCCGGAGGCTGATCAGGCCTGTGCTGAACAAGTGCCTGTGGGAAGAGGCAGAGAGTGTGACCATTGCCCCCACAGCCTCTTCAAAAGCAGGGTTGGCACCTTCACGGAAGATTACAGACAGGTTCTGGTATTGCATGAAGTATTGGATATGACCCATCTGGTGGAAGACAGAGAGCAGGTCTTCGATGGTCACTTCAGTGCATTTCTTTATCCTAGAGTTAAAGGACAAGGATCAAGAGCATGAAAATGCCCTGGGAAGTTTGGCACACTTCTACATTGAGACCTCTTTAAGGAACTGGCATGAACAGGCTGGAGATCAGAGGGCTTTGGTTGCTATCTTTCCCACTCCAGGCCCCATATCCAATGAGTGACCAAGACCATGGCTTCCACGTCCATCTCCCCTTCTGTACTTCTGGCTTATATCTCCCCTCCCTTGGCAGGGCCCTCCCGTCCTTACTCCTCCCTTAATATGGCCTGTGACAGGTAGATGTGGGATGGGACGAGGATGTGGAATTGTAGTGCTAGCAGCTGGCCCTGTTGATGATAGTTACCTGAAGTCATTGCCACTGTAAAAGTCCCAGGCAGAGGTCTGACATTCCACTGACCGCCCGTCGGTCGGCCTCTCCAGCATTGACTTTTTCCAGAAATCAGGTGGGACAGACAGCATCCCCAAAGAGGTGAAGAATTTGTCAGCCTCTTCAAACATTTTCTCAGGTCTCCAATGCTGTTGCGGTGAGGGAGAACATGTACACTGCCCTATTCCCCCAGGCACCTGAGGGTAGGGACATCCAGGGGCCAAGCACTGACCTGCTGTTTCATGATCCGTGTGATGTCTATGGGGGGCTTCTTAGGGAAAGGCAGAACCATGTCTAGGATGTTGTCCCAGGACTGAGCCCACATGTCCCCTGGATGGAGAGTGGAAGGGTTCAGAGGAGGTGACAACAGTCTGCCTGCTGACTGAATACCCATCCCTGCACCAGCAGACCCTTACCCAGCAGGTGGGCAGGGATAGGCCCCCGCAAACTGATGAGTTCAGGCCCATAGTGGCGGTACAGGGCACGGCGCACATATGCATGCAGGTTAAGATAGAGAGGCTGCAGCTCTTGGTAAATCTGCTCCATGTCTTGCTCCAGGGTATCTGACTCGTACTTAGCACGCCACAGTTGTCCCATGTCTTTGTACCCTAGGGCAGGAGAGGGGACTTGCCAGGCACTCACCCTACCCACCTTAGCCCAGTCTTGCAGGCAGGAGACATAGGTGCCTCCTTGGGAAGCTGTTCAAGCTCCCTGGTTGTCTGGACCTTCATCTGAAAAATGGGAGTATTACCTGCCGAGGCCACAGTCTACACTGGATCGGATCAGACCAGGAAAAGTATGAAACGAAGCCCCAGTATGAGCTCCTTTCCATGCCTTCGAGGCTCTGCCATCTCTAGCCCACAGTGAGTCCCTCCTCATCCTCGCCATGCCTGCAACCTCCTGTCCTCTGTCACCCTGCTTGGGAACTCCCTCAACCGCAGCCCAGTGGCCCGATGAGCTTCTTTCAGATTCTCCAAACTCTGCCTCTCTCCCAGTGCGGGCCATTTTCTTCCTGCCTGGCTGGCTCTTGGCCGTGTTTTGAGCATGAGTAAGAGCTGGAGGCTTTCCTCATTTCCTCCCTCAGCACCATCTCTGCACCATCATCATAAGTGGTGTTAAAGACGAGTGTGTCCTTGACCACAGTACTTCCTTACAGCAAGCTCACAGGACAAGCATGCATCTATTTTTACCTGCATAGGTTCAGAACCTCTGTAGCATCCAGCACACAGTAGCTACTCATTTGACATTTGTGGGGCCCCCTACAGGCCTGCAGCTGAGTGTCTGGGATCCTGTGCCTCCCTCTGAAGACTCAACTTTGCCCCTTGTTGGGTACTTTCCTATGACGGACTTGTGTCCAGACTGCTCACCGTTGAGCTGTGCAGCTTTGTTGCTGAGCTGCACGTAGCGCCAGAAAATGGGGCGGAGTTGGCGACCCACAGAGTCCCGCCAGCCCTCCCAGGCCCACAGCAGCTCCTTATGGTCTCTGGATGTAGCCATGACTTCTTCGAGGTCTGTGCCCAGAAAAGAAGTCACATTGGACCCCCACGTCACTCACGGCTCTGCCATTATCCACCCCAGGTGCCTTCCTCCAACAAGGCAGCTCAGTTAGGGTTGGGAGAGCCACAGAAGGGGCAGGGCTTGGGCACTCACCGGGCTCCAGGGTCATGCAGGGCCCCTCATCCAGGCACACTTGGGCCAGGCTGTATGTTGTCTCCATGTAGGCCACAAGCTTGTTGTACTGGGGGGACAGGTGTCACCCAGGACAGGCCTGTGCCCTGGCCTGCCAGTAGCACTAACTCCACAAACCAGAAGGGGTGGGTCTGTTTCAAGCACCCACCGTCCTCCCATAGAGGAACTTTGCTTCTGCTCTAACTACCCATCTCCTGCCCCAGACACTGGTTCCCCACCAGGTATGACCCACCCATCCCTGGTCTAGGGCAAGTGTGCCTGGAGCCCTGTTCATCACCTCCCAAAGGTCGTCGTATGGCAAGGCTGCCTTGCCTATGTCTTGTAGTTTACTCAGCATGCGCTTCACAGTTGGGTCCTGGATCTGGGTGATGTTAAACAGGTGGGCCTGGGTGCCAAAGTGTTTCATGAAGTAGGACCTCTCTAATTCCTTCTGCAGCTGGAAAGAGGGTCATCACGTTTGTTGTGGCACGTTGAGACAGGCAGTAGGTGTCCCACATTGAACTGCCAGGGCTATGACTCCCCTTCCCACTCCCAAATCCCATTTTAAGTGTCCATATCATTGAAGATTTGCTAAGAGGATCCTGGGTTCCTAGAAGCAAGGACGAAGGGCTTAAAAAAGGAAAAGAACCAACAGACTCTTATGAAAAAAAAAAAAAAACAGTTTGGGGCCACTAAGAGACCTGGAGCTTGCAGCTCACTTTAACATGTGCTTCGCAGCTTCCCTCTTTCCTCTAACTCTAGACCGGGATCAGCACGTACGAGTCCTAATTCCCAATAACCCCTGAGAAGAGGAAAGGGTGGAAAGAGTAGAGGGCAGGAAGGTGGAACCATACCATTTGTTCTCGATTTGGCTTGGTGATGTTGGTGACATAGTTCCAAGTGGCTTCCACAAACTCCTTCAACACAGTATTGGCTGTTTGTTCATAGTACTCCAGGAACCGCTTTGCCTCAGTTTCATTGTAGGGCACAGCTGCAGGAAGGGGGTTATATGATCCTGTCCCCACCCAGGGCCCTGTCACATTTTCCTTTAGGTCTGTAGTCACACTTGCATCACCCACAATCCTAAGCCATGACAAGAGCTGCCCATAGCACAGGATCACAAGTAGGGAAGATCCAGGGTGAGTCCAGCTTGTTCCCATGACCAAAGAACTGCTGAGCTGGGAGAAGCTTTGTAGCATTCACAAGCAAAGTCCTTATTATGACATCAGTGGCTTAAGGGTCAGGCATGGAATGTTCAATCTGGAAAGTCTCTACCCATCCTCTGGTACACTGTCCCTGTTTTATAGGTGAGGAGGTCTCTGAGAATCAGAACAGTCAGGCTCCAAAGCCAAGCAGAGAAGTTAGGACTCTGGACTTTTAAAACAGAACTCCTCTTTTCCATTTGGGTACTTCTGCAAGTAGAAAGAGTGGGGTGGGGTTGGAACCCCTGTTGTTGTTGTTGTTGTTTAATGTGTTTTTGAGACAGAGTCTTGCTATGCAGTTCAGGCTGGGCTTGAGCTCATTCACATATATTCTCATGTCTCCTTCACTTATATTCACATGTTTTGGTCTTTCTTTCTTTCTTTCTTTCTTTCTTTGTTTCTTTTTATCTTTCTTTCTTTCATGGGACACATGGTCATCCTCGGAGCTTTTCAGGGCATTTCTTCTCACCCTTAGACCTGCTACTGCAGAAAAGCTGGGCATTACACATGTGCAGTCAAGGGAGCAGCAGGGTAGAAACAGATGCAGATATTCGGGGCTGGGTGCTTGTCCATGTGTGTTTCAGCACCAGCCACCGCCTTCAGCCCTCTGCCACATCTTGGTTACTGTCCAGTACTCTGACACACATGGTCTGAGGAGGGCAGCTCCATCTTCTCTCCACAGAGGTCCTTCCCATTTTCCTCCACTCACAGACGCCCCCTGTCCTGTGTCATTCTCAGCCCAGGGCCACTCACCCTTTCACATACGCTGTGACCATGACCAGAGGAACTGACCAAATAATCCCCTAAATAGGATATGCTATGAAATACAAGAAAAGCAAGACAAAAATCAGTGACATTTCTGGTTAAACTGCTCAACAGATCTCACAGGGAAGTCTTGACAGCTTCAAGCCTGAAAACAAGCATGCATGATAAGAAACATAATGAAAATACAAAGCAAAGACTGAAAATACAAAATGCAGAGCTGAACTGGAAAGGAGGAAAGGCGATTCTCGATTGCTAGAGATGACAAGGGCCCTTGTGGCAGCAAGTGGGGACTGAAGGCCTCTGGCCACATGGGATGTCACTGTGCCTCCATGCATAGAGCTGTGGTGCTAGTGTGTGTATAGAGTAGCTGATCACCTTCTGTGGGGCCGAAGCAACAGCTCCCTCAAGCTGGAGCTGAGAGATGGCTTTCTAAGTGCAAAAAGCAGATGTATGCACAGGACCCTGCAAATGCTGTTTCTGTTGAGTGAGAATGGCTTATGGTTCAAGTTTAGCAAATAGAGGAGAAGATCTAATGCCTGGAGGGCTACAGCAATAACCACCATCTCCACCTGCACCCCTACCCCCATTAAGGGGCTTTGTGTATCAGAATCCTCATAACAAATTCATGAGTCGAGTACTGTGACCAACTCCATTTTCAGACAAGGACACAGAGGTAGAATGAGGCTGAAGAACCTACTTACAACACCTTGGCTTAGTTCCAGGCCACATGCTGACCGGCAGACACAAGGAATAGAGCGGTCCACCCCTAGGAAGGATCAATCTCGGCTATACTAATGGACTTGCAGGCTGTGGATGTAGCTCAGTGGTAGAGTGTTTGCTTAGCATATGTGAGGCCCTGGGTTCAGTCCGCTGCACTACACACACACACACACACACACACACACACACACACAAACTACAGATCATCTTGCCAACACAAAACTCAAAATGCACCAAAATCCCAAAAAAGAAAAATCTAATAAAATTTTTAGAAGACAACGGGGGGCAAAGTTGAATGACACTGATGTTGGCAGTAATTTCCAGGACATGACATGAAAAGCACAGGCAGTAAAAACAGCAAAAAGACAAATTGAGCTTCATCAAATTTAAAAATGTTTATGCATCCAAGAACATCATCAAAAGTAAAAAGGAGGAAACCTAAAATGGTGGAGTAGAGGCTGCCAGCAAAGTCTAGAGTCTAGAGTCAAAACAACAGTGTAGAGAAGAGAAGGAAGGAGGTGAATGGGGAAGGAGCTGCTAGGAAGACTGGAAACTGCAAAGCCAGAGAGATGAACCAGTGCAGGGATGCAGGAATGGGGAGGGCTCCACGCTCCCCTCAGCATCTGGGAGGGGCATCTGCCCAGGAGAGATGGGGTGGCTCTAGGGAGAGACACTGAGAGAAGCCCTCAGCTACTATAAACTGCAAAAACGGAGTATTTTATTCTGAAAGTGGCTCTTTTGTAAAGCAGGATGGAGTTGGGGAGGAAGTGCAGTTTGGTGTCTGCCACATTTGAGAGGATTTAATCCAGAGCCATTTGAGGAGGGATTAATTATTTGGGACTGAGCCAAGAGCAACTGCAGAGCAGAACTGGTGTCACCTTCCGCAGTGACTGGGTAGGAGGTGGCCCCAGGAGGTAGTAGTGAAGGTGTGCAGGCTGGCCGGAGCCCCCTAGGAGTTTAAGCTCAAACCAGGAGGGATGTGGGTGTCCCAAACTTGATGCTGAGAAACCAGACCAGGCAAGTATGGCTTAGAGAAGGGCTGGATCTGCAGGTGCAGGCATTAGGTCTAGCAGACTGCTTGATTCTCACCCCACCTACATCTACCTCGGAATTCAGCTGTGTTTCTAACATGAGCAATGGTACAGTTCCATTTGGGTGGTTGCCATGGCCTTGGGTATATAAAGGGGCCTCTGGAGCAGGAGTGGGGGCACCTCACAAATCCACAGGCTGAAAGCTAGTGAGAGAAAACTGACTTGGGGTGCACAGAGGGACAAGGAAAGTGGGAGCTGCTAGAGTGAGCGCAGCCTCCAGGCAGACACCATTGACTGTCCATGTCCAGCAGAAAAGGCAGGGCAGCGTCCAACATCCATACAGAAATGTAAGTGTGGAAGCAAAACAGGTCTCAGCAATGACTCACTGTCCCTCCTCATGTTTGCTGGGTGCCAAAGCTGCAGTCCCTGGAAAGCAAAGACTCATTCAAAAGCACAGGGGACTTTTTTGGATTTTGGATTTTTTGGTCTTTCTCTCTTTTTTTCTCTATTGATTTTCTTTTTGAGACATGGTCTTACTATGTAGTCCAGGCTGGTCTTGAACTTGGCAATGACCCTCCTGCCTCAGTCTCCCGAGTGCTGGATTTACAGGTGTGTACCATCACATATGGTTGGACTTCATTTCTTTTCTTTTCCTTCTCTTTCCTTTCTTTTCTTTTTTTAGGATGTGGGTGTGTATTTTCCTTTTTTTGTAGCTTTTTTTTTCTTTTTTTGGCACTGAGGTTACCCCCAGTCCCACTTTTTTTTAGCTTTTTATTGTCTTTATTTTGCTGGGTTTTTTGTTAGTTTTTTTCCATAGGTCTGTTGAATTGCTTGCTTGTAACATTTTCTTTTTTTATTTTAGAGAGTAAAATTAACAGAACAAACAATAAAATAAAGCAATGTAAGAGATAAATTTCAAAGCAATACAACCAGAGATCTTCACTATCATATTGTCTTTTGTTTTCTTCCAAATAGTTGTCCATATCTTCATATACAGTGAATTCATACAAAACAGCATAGTGTAAAATTAATCCAAACAGGATGATGAAAGTGTTTTAGGTCTTCAATACCAGACAATAGGGAAGTCAAGAATGGTTGTCATAATGTCTCTCATTCTCTTCAGAATAGCTGTCCTTCATGTATGTCGAAATTAAACAAAACAAAATGGACTAAAGTCACTCTGAACAAAGAATAATAGTATTGCTGGATTTCACAACATGATGCTATGGAATCAGCACTAGGTACCTTAGTGTCTCTTTTTCTTCAGAGTGGTTGTTCATTTCATCATGTGTTATATAATCAGTTCTAATTAACTGTTTATAAGTGATATGTATGCATGAGTCTCTACATGTATATGTATCCTTTCTGTATTAGAGGGAAAAACAAAACAAAGCAAGACAAAACAACAACTTCCTAGAAAAACATAAAGTGAAAAAACATATAAAACCACAATACAAGGTGATCTATGTTGTTTACTATGATATCTCTTGTTATCTTCAATAGAGTTGTCTATATCACCAGGCATAGCACAATTGAACAGAGTAGTACATAACAATATTAATAAAAACAAAACTTTGGAGACATTATAAGACCTCAAAAGCAGGTAATAGTCAAACCAGAGTGGGTATCCTAGTGAATCTTGTCATCTTCAATGTAGTTGCCTATACTCTCAGACTTGATACTATCAATCATAACAGATTTGAATAAAATCAGTCAATACAAAACAGCAATCTAACAAACCAGATTCAAATAAGATCAGTCATGAGAAGAAAGTGTAAGTTATACAGGGCTTCAGATTAAGTTAATAGGATATTAAGGATAACTACTGTACTATATCCTGCTATTTTGGGGATAGCTGTCTGTGCCCTGAAAGCTATCAGAAGTAGAAACAGAAAATAATCTGGAACAGAGAATAATCCACCTAAACAGAGCAGTGAGAGTGATGTGGGTTTGAAATCCTGATACACTGTTAACAACATCCTCCGCCTTCCTTTTTCAGACAATTCTTTCCCTTTCACTTTTACAGGGTGCGATGTGCATTTTGGGTTCAACAATCTCCCTGTTTTAAAATGGGGGGCAACCGGCTATTTACCTAAATGATTCTGATCCTTCACACTCTTGGACTTGATTTCAAGTTGTATTCCTTTACCTACAAAAGCCTCTAGGTTTTCCTTCATTGTAGCTGAGTAGTTCTCTACTGCACAAAAGTGTCAGTCTTTCCAATCTATCTGCAATTGCTGGTTGAGATGCCCCTATTTCTCTCTGGTTCCCTGTCATATAGAGCATTGTTTTCTTGATTTTTGGTCCATAAACCCTCTTTCAGGTTAATTATATTTTCTATACAGAGCATCTTGATGGACCCTACCTTCTGATCTACCCTGCCTGTGTTTCTTTTTGTTAGTGTATCAAGGCTATCTATGTTAGCGATGATAGCCAACCTTCTCTGCCTCATTTCTGCTATGCTATTTTTCTGTCATTGGTTGTCTAGTTTTCTCCTTCATTCCATTGTCTGCCTCATTCACTGAGGCCTCTCTGCCACTGTTCCTGAAATCCCAGTATTCCTTTTCTCTCTCTCTAGAATGTCCTTCAGTATTCTCTATAGGGTTGGTTTGGTTGTCACGAACTCCCACAGTTCCTCTTTGTCATGGAAGCATCTTGTTTCTCCATTAATTTTGAGAGACAGTTTTTCAGGGTACATCAGTCTGGGTTGGAGGTTATTTTCTTTCAGGGCTTGGAATACTTGTCTCCAAGCTCTTCTTGATTTGATGGTTTGTGTTGAGAAGTCTGTCATTATTTTGGTGGGTTTTCATTTATAGGTGATCTGTTTCTTTTCTCTGATGGCTTTTTTTTTCTGGTACCAGGGATTGAACTCACAACCTTGCACTTGCCAGGCAGGTGCTTATGCAGCTGAGCTAAATCCCAGGCCCTTTATGATGGCTTTTAATATGTGTTCTTGTGATGAATTTCTGGAATCTTGATTATTATATGTCTGGGTGTAGCTCTGTTTTGGTTGTAGGTGGCTGGAGTTCTGTATGCCTCATACATCTGTGTATCATTTCCTTTTCCTATGCTTGGAAAATTTTCCTTAATTATTTATGTGAATAGCCTTTGTATTTCCTTTGTGTTTACCCCTACTTCTTAACTCACATTTTTCATTTTTAAGTTATAGATCCTCTTTTCTTCTAGCCTTTGTATGGTTACTGCCTGTTTCCTTGTTATTTTTAAGAGATCTTTCCTTTTGCAATCAAACATGGCAAACATATCTTCCAGTTTTGTTAATCTACCTCTAGTCTCTGTCAGGCAATTTTTCCAGCTTTCCATAGAGTTTTTAATTTCCTGGTAAACTCTTTGAATCTGTTTCATGTCTCTAGGTTTTCTTTCTATTCTTCATCAAAAGTTTCTCTCCTTTTTCTGTGTTCCTCCATTCTTCTCTCTGTGTCTTCTTGAGAGGTTCTTAGCATTTCTTTTATTAACCTTATGTCTTGCTTTCTTGAATTAGTATTTCAGGTTTGAGCACATCTATGATGTCACAAAGATATCTCTTTACGTCTGCTGATGCTGTGTTTGATGTTGCATGTTTGCTGTCCTCAGTGTCATCTGTATTTTCCTCTCCTGGATCAATATTCACAGGGTTGGGGGCTGAGGGGTGGGAGCTTTTTCTTATTTCTTTCTCTTATCATGTTTTTGGTTTCTTCCATAAGGTGTATAGTAGAGGTACTGCCCCTTTCCTTGTTGGTTATGGTTCTTCTGAAGCCTGCTGGCTAAGGATTGCTGCCCTTTCCAGTTTTCTGTTGGTCATTGAGGTGCAAGCAGGAGTGGCATATGCTGGCTCCACCCCTCCAAGCCAGTTAAATTGCAGAGGCCTTCACCATGCCAGTGTGTGCTGCAGGTATGGAATCAGTTTTGGGACAACTTTTTGGGTCCCAGCCAGGGTCCCAATCTGCTCTAGGTAAGGAGCAACCTGCTGAAGTCACTGCCATTCCTTATTCACACCCATCCTGCAGGAATGCAACGTGTTGTCCAGTTGGTTGCCCCTTTCCTGTAGGAGGGTTATTCTGAGCACTTGCCACAGGTTAGGGCAGGTCTCCTTGCTGGCTTCATTCTCCATTGGGCTCCATGATCCCAGACTTCAGTGCGACCTTGGCTCTGTGAGTGGCGGAAGCAAAGTTTGGACTCCAGTGAGAGCCCCATAGCCACTAATTTTAGCTGCTCCAATGGTAGCCAGGGGACCATGCATTTGACTTGCTCTTTTCCCTTGAGTTTCTTCCTGGGTTGAGCGGATCCATCTTCCTCTGTCTGGTCCTGTCCAGGATGTTTTATTCTGACATCTGAGTTGTTTCTCTCAGGGAGGCTCTGTATTTTGCTGCTTACTGATCCTCCATCTTTAGCTCCAGGTTTTTTGTTCTTATCTGTTCCTTTTATCTAATTGTATTAATTTCCTTCTACTCTTTAGTAGTACCCTTTATTTCTCTTTTCTCTCTTTTCATATTTCTTTTATTTTTCAAATTTTACTTCTTTCATTCTCTCATCTCATCCCCACCCCCTCATCTTTATTTTTATAATCATTAGGCTTTATTAATCTTTAATATTTAGTTAACTCTCAGATATTATTGTTGAATTCTTTTCTATTTTTTCATGTGTTTCTTTTTTTGTCTTTGAAACAGGACCTTGCTGTGTAGCCCAGGCTGGTCTCAAATTCATGGCAATCCTCCTGCTTCAGCCTAAGTTCTAGGATTAAAGGCATGTACCATAGCCTGGCTTTTACTGTTAGTAAAGCTGTAGCTGTTGCATTTAGTATATGTTCATCCTATGTCGATATTTGGTTTGTCTTTGTGTTTATTCTAGAATAATAGATTTCTTTCCTATGATTAAGCTAGATGACTATGGACCTAAACCTCTACAAATTGTTAAGTAAAATAAATCTTTCCTCCTTAACGGTGAGTGTGGGAAAGTTTTATGCTAGTAATGAGGAAGCAACTAAGATATATGGGAAAAGAATTTCACATGCAGATAAACGAGGCATAGAGAACCCCAAATAGCCAAGATCAGAAAAGAACTTCTCCATAACATGTTATAGTCAAAATCCAACCCAGATGTCCAACCCAGGGCAGAATCTGAAATACTGTTAGAGAAAAGCAACAAATTAACATAAAGATAAGTCCATTATAATTACAACAGAATTCTCAATGCAAACTTTAAGGCCAGGAGTATGTGGAGAAAAGTGTTCAAGCCCTAGAACAAAACAAACAAAAACACAAAAATGAAAAAACAAATCCAACCCAGAGTGATATATCCTGAAAAATTATTTTTCAAATTGATAGAAAAATAAGGTCTTTCTATAACAAAGAAGATCTTAAGAAATTCATGGCTAACTAGCCACACTCCAAAAAAAATTCTTAAGGGTATCCTAGAAAGAAAATCAATCTTACAATATAAAAAGTCTGGTAGAAGGAATGCATCAGGTAGGCTAAGTGAAAAAGGGAAACCAGGAATCACCAACTGTAAAATAAAGCAATAGCGAGAATAAGTTAATATCTTTCAATAATAATTATAAATGCAAATTGTTGCAATTTCCCAATTAAAATATATAGATTGGCAGAATAGATCAAAAGCAATACTCAAATATGCTTTATACAAGAAGCACATTTAATCCAAAAAAATTCATTGACTAAACATCAAAGGATGACAAACAAAATTCCATACAATGGGAACTAGAAAACATGCAAGAATAGACTTCAAGACAAAAATGGTCAGAAGAGTTAAAAAAAAAGTCATTACACACACATCAGTTAAGGGAACAACTCAACAGGCAGTGATAACAATTACAAATATGTAGGCACCAAACACCAGCGCAATCAACTTTGATGAACTATTGGACACAAAAGATCAAATAAACGTCAACAAGATCATAGGGAGACCTCAATATCCCATTGTTACAAATAGATCAACTAGCCAAAATATCACCAAACAAATATCAGAGTTGAACCAAACCTTCAATGAAAAAGATTTAAGCCAGGCATGGTGGCTCACGTCTATAATCCCAGCACTCGGGAGGCTGAGGCAGGAGGATCGGTGCGAGTTCGAGACCAGCCTGGGCTATAAAGTGAGCTCAAGGCCAGCCTGAACTGCATAGAGAAACCCTATCTCAAAAAAGACAAAAAAGAAAAAAGAAAAAGATTTAGTAGCTATCTACAGAGCATCCCATTCAACAACAGAACACGTTTTCTTCTCAGAAGTGTCTGGAACTTTCTTCAACACAGACCACATACTAGCCTATGAGATAGTTAAGTAAGTGCAAAAGAATCAGAATCATACAACACATTATCAGATCATTGTGCACTGAAACTAGAAATGAATGGCAAAGGAAAGCACAGAAAGAATGCAAACATATACTTGTGAATAATCAATGAGTCACAGAAGAAATTGAGAAAGAAATTAGTTCCTGCGGGGGATTAAGCTCAGTGGCATAAGCCCCTGCCTGGCAAGCATGAGGTCATGAGTTCAATCCTTGGTACCAATAAAAAAAAAAAGAAATTATTCCTGGACTCAAATAATAATGTCAATACAACTACCAGAACCTGTGAGGCACAATGAAAACAGTCCTAAGAGACAAGTTTATAGCCATAAATGCTTACATCAGCAAAACAGAGAAAACCCAAACAAATAACCAAATGATGTATTTCAGGTTCCTGGAAAAATAAGGACAATCCAAATCCAAAGCTAGTGTTACAAAGGAAATTATAAAGATCAGAGCAGAAATTAATGGAACTCAGACCAACAAACATAAAGAATTAATGAAGAGTTTGTTCTTCAAATACTAAAATAGACAAATCCTTAGCCAATATAACCAAAAAGGGAAAGGAAAAAGCCAAATCAATACAATTAGAAATGAAAAAGGTGCCAGGCCTGGTGGGGCAAGTCTGTAATCCCAGCACTCAGGAGGCTGAGGCAGGAGGATCCTGTGAGTTCAAGACTATTATGGTTTATAAAGTGAGCTCAAGGCCAACCCAAAATGCATAGCAAGACCCTGTCTCAAAAAGATACACACACACACACACACACACACAGAGTGACATCACAATGCTCTACTGTCAAATCCAGATTAATAGTAACTAGTACTTTAAAGACCTGTACTCCAATAAATTGAGGAATCCAAAAGAAATGAATACGTTCCTAGATATATTATGAACCAAGATATAAAACTAAAAGTCATAGAGAAGAACCCAACTGAAAAAGAGAACTACAGGTCAATCTCCTTCATGAACCTAGACATAAAAAAACTCAACAAGATACTAGTAAACAGAATGCAACAAATCATGAAAAAGATCATGCATCATAACTAAGTAAGCTTCATCCCAGGGATATAAGAATGGTTCAACATACACAAATTAATAAATGTAATGCATCAATCAATAGAAGCAAGATCAAAAAATCACATGATCATGTTAATAGATACAACAAAAAACCTTTGACAAAAGCCAACATTCCTTCATGATTTTAAAACATCTTTAATAAATATAAAGGGACCTTGTCTCAATCTGACAAAAGTTACTTACAGCAAACCTAATGCCAACATCATATTAAATGGGGGAAAATGAAAATCTTTCCCTCTAAAATCAGGAAGAAGACAAAGATGTCCACTTTCACTACCCCTGTTCAAAACATGTTCAGTATCTAAAACATATGCCAGGGCAATTAGACAAGAGAAAGTCGTTCATAGGAAAATGGATGCACCTTGAGATCACAGTATGAAGTGAAACACATCAATATGCAAACTAAAATATCACATAGTTTCTCCTATATGAGTAACCCAAACTCTAAATACAAAACAAAAGATAGTCTGAAACCGTAGGCTCATTTTCAAGTACGCAAAAACAACCAAATAAACAAAAACCAAAAAGGATTCTTTTCCCATACATACTTGCCAGTATTTGTTGTTATTTGATTTCTTAATGATAGCTATTCTTTCTAGAGTAAGAAGGAGCTATTTGTGTTGTCAATAAATATTGTCGATTTTGTGTTGATTTTATATCCTGCTATCCTACCAAATTTGGTTAATTCTAGGAGTCTTTGGTGAATTTTTTTTCACTATTTTTTTTTTTTTGGCAATACTGGGGATCGAACTCATGACCTCATGCTTGCCAGGCAGGCACTCATGCCACTGAACTAAATCCCCAGCCCCCTTTGGTGAATTTTTGGGTCTTCTCTGAACAGGATCACTTCATCCATGAATAATGATAATGTGACTTCTCTTTTGTGCATGTCCCTTTTCTTTCTTTCTCTTGGGAAAGTAGGGAAGTAGAACTTTTGCAAAAATGGAGGAGACCAAGAGGTGGAAGGAACAGGGAGGGAAAGGAAAGGGGATAAAAAAAAGAACAAGATATGTTGTGTACATGTACCCACTCCCTACAGTGAATATAATCATGTACTGCAAATACCGAGTAATAAAAACAAAAATTAAAAAACTTTCTAAAAGGGGCAAAGATGGGATGGGGATGTAGTTCAGTGGGGCAGCACCTGTGTGGCAAGTGAAAAGCCTTGATTTCCATTCCTGGAACCAAAAATGAACAAACAAACAAAACACAAAGCAAAACAGTAAGACAATCTATCCACATAATGGCAGAAAAGGTTTACAAATTGCATATCGAACATGAAATTCAATATGCAGTATCCATGATACATAAAGAACTCTTCTAGTTGAGAGCAGTGATGTAATCCCAGCTACTCTAGAAGTTGAGGTAAGAACATCACGTATTTGAGGCCCACCTCAAAGTAAAAAATAAAAAAATAAAGATATAAGTAAAATAAAGTAAATTTTAAAAATGAGTAGATAAATAAATAAATAAATAAATAAATAAAGAAGAGTGTAGCCCAATCTGAGGCCCTGAGTTCATTCCCAGGTTCCTAAAAACAAACAGATAAACAAAAGGCCCCTTGACATCCTGTGATAGCTTGGACCCTGGAATAAAATCCAAGGAAGAAAGAAATTAAAATTTAGGGAGCAAAGACTCTATTTTAGGCCAGGCCTGGTGATGCAGCCTCGGGGAGCCAATATGGAAGACTGCACGCCTTACAGCTAAAGGGTTGGGTTTTTAAAACGGAAAACCACAGGAATGTTGCAAACTTTGACATAGTTTGATAAAATCTGGGCTTCTTGGTATTTCTTGTAACTTCCTTGTAGTTAAACATTTGTTAAGGAACAGCACATTTTACTACAGATAGGCTGAAGGGGGTGGGGGATTACAAGAAACTGAAACTTAAGGCTTTTACGGAAAATGGAGACTTAACCTAAAAAGAATGGGGAGGAGAGGGGAGAGTTACAAGGAGCTGAGACTTAAGTCTTTACTGGAAATGGAATTTTAATCTCTATTGAAACTGCGCATACAGAACAGGAAGGAGGCACATTCTTTAGAACTAGGCTACAACACATCCAAAGACTAAAGAAAAGACTTTGGCTAGAGGCCTTTCTGAAGAATACATGAAGGGCTCAGAAGCGCACTGAAAAATGTTTAGTAACACTAATCCTTAGGGAGATGCAAATAAGATACCACATTACAACCACAAGGATCAAAAACCCAGAAACTCTGGCAAGAATTTGGATAAATTAGAACTCTTGTGTACTACTACACCAGTGAAATATAAAATGTTACAGTAATGGTGGAAAACAGAACAGAAGTTGCTCAAAAAATTAAACATAGAATTCCTGTACCATTCAGTTATATGTGCATAGAAAAGAATTGAGAGCAGGAGGCTCACAGAGATGACTGTGCACTCGTGCTCATGGCAGCATTGTTCACCACAGCCTTTGTGAGTCCAGATGTTTACTTATTGGAAACCCAAAAATCGACTTCAGCCACCCAAGTATTGTAATCCTCTTTCTAGTTTCCCTCACAATCCAGAAAGTTATATTGTAATCCCATTGAGACGTTACTGGAATCCTGGCCAGTCAATTCCAATCTACCACCACCAGTGCAATCCACAGAGAGAGTAAGGACACCAAGACATATTCCAAGTTAAAGGCAGCCAAGAGGTCCTAAGTCCATTTCCCGTGAGGACATGTGAACAAAGGCCAGGATCCTAGGCCTCTACCAGCATTTATTCTCTTGTGAAGAAATGTGGGGGGGGTGGCTCAGGGATGAGTGATAGGATGTAGCGGATTACTGAATAACTTGAATAACCTAGCCAGGTGCAAGGAAGGCATCTCTGTAATTTGTAGAGATAAATATATGCAGGAGGATTAATTTACATAACCAGATTAAGGTAGCAGTAGAATTGTTTGGGGGGGGGGCTGTTTCTTCGGTTTTTGATATGCAAACTCTTGTGCCCTGGGGAGTCATTGCCTCTTATCTTGAGGCTCCTTCCCAGTTGACATTCCTGGAGCTATGTGGTCTGCAGCTCACCAGCTCAGTCCTGTAATGTGGAGAGCACCATGCATTGACATTTCTTGAACTATTTGCTCTGTGTCTTGCCAGCTCAGGCCTGTAATGTAGAGAGCACCATGCAAGGAGACGGGACTGTCTGATGGCCAGGCTTTGCACATTAACACCTTGGCTAGCCTTATTTGCAATGCTTAGAACCAATTGAAGAGAGAAGGAAATATCCTAGCCAGCCTTTCACATATCAGTATAAGGAAATGAGTCTCCAAGTAATCAAAGTCACAGCAATTGTTTTGGATCCAAAGACTAAAGAAAATACTTTGGCTAGAGACCTTTCTGAAGAATACATGAAGGGCTCAGAAGCACCCTGAAAAATGCTCAGTGTGACAACCAGTGAGACAACCAGAGTTGTCTCTCACATCTGTGATGGCTACACATTAGCACCCGGGCTAGCCTTGTTTGCTATGCTCAGAGTTAATTGAAGAGAAGGAAATACCCTAGCCACCTTTTTACATATCAGTATAAGGAAATGAGTCTCCAAATATTCCAAGTCACAGTAATTGTTTTGGGTTCAAAGGGAGACACTGGAGTTGTCTCCTACATCTCTCCCTTTCTTGTTTTGTAACTCCAGCAGGGCTGGTCTTGGCTGTATAGCCTCCAGTCGTCTCCAGGTAGTGAATCCTCTATGACAGGATTTAATCAGAAAAATTATAAAGAATAGAATGAACACACTAATTCTGAGATAAAACCAAAAGTGAGCCTTGAGGTATGCAAATTGTTCTGTGACATCAGCAAACTTATCCCAGTCTTTAATTTGGGTATCAAAGGTAGCTGTTTGTTGTGACAGGGACAGCACTAGCCTCTGAAGAGCATCTATATCCATAGTAATATTCTGATGAATTGCTCCTTGTATGTGCCTCTTGATCATTTCCCAAGGATGTAGACTTTTGTCATATGGCAATGGAGTGATACAAAAATGTATCATATTATAGTGACACTTTAAGCCTTGTTGTAACTGTAGGCTTTTAATTTGATCTCCCATCCATAGGACTGAAGTCTCTAGAATGCTCACTTGGGTTTGTAACTTTATATCAATCTCTCTCAGTTTTCCAGCTCCCATCAGCAGTTCTTGTCCAATTATCTACAAAGTGAGCAGTTTGTATTGAATGTGCTAATGGTGTGGAGCCAAAAGCTGTACGGGGTATCCAAAAAAACTAGGGAAGTAATCCCTGCAATAATCAACCCAAGCATTCTCTTGGTTTGACTGTTAAATCTTTTGATCAAGGTCTCCACCAACAAGGCAGTAGGTGAATGATACCAAGGCTCCATTAGATTGACTGGAAGCCAAACTCCAGGCATCCTGCCCATGACTATTTATCATGGAGTCCTTAGAAAGCAACTCAGGCATGATACAATGTGTTAGATAACAGTTAGTACACGAGAACGTATTTTGTTGTCATTCTATCTTTCCTATCAACAGTACATAAGAATCATAAACACACATATATTTTTATATACCTATCACTCTGTAACACTACTTTTACTTTTCCTCTATCAACTGACTGCAGATGTCCAGTCTGCAGCTGTCCTGCATGAAAAGGCAAGGCTAGCTTCCATAAAGTATGCTGCATGGGGCCAGCCCTGTCATTGATAATAAGTCTAGGAATAGGAGAATTGAAGCCTCTACCTGGCCACGTAATATTAGATAAGGCTTCTGAGGTCATTGTATTGTCACGAGAGCCTGAAAAGGAAATCTCATGCCAATCTTGACCTTTTCCCATAAGTAAACTTCTGGAACACCAGTCTATAAAGGAATAATTGAATTTGTGTATAATCCACCCATGGTATGGATCTCTACAATATTGCCAAGGGCCCAAATCACCTTCCTTGAAATTAGGAGTATGAGCTACTGGAATACAGATAGGAATGTTAGGTTTGAACTCTTAAACAAGGTTGCCATCTGAAGGAATGGAAGTCAAGGTCAATAACGCAAAGTGTCCCTTTGACAGCTGTATCTTTCAAACCTGATCTGCAGCAGATATACATGGGTTAGAGTCTTGCTGTAGTTGAATTACACATAAGGGAGGATATACAAAATGAGAGGTAGTATTTACTTTAGCTGATTCTTGTAGATACTGGAAAATATGGGGGCCTGGCAGAACAGTAAATGAAGGATTCTTGCTTTCTATAGAATGAAAATTTCTGGTGGCCTGTCCATCCAAGTTAAGGGTCTGAGTAAAGGTGGATTAGGTATGTAAGCCCAGTACTACTCCCCCTGAACCAAAGGAATATATGTTGCAGCTGTTTGGATAACAAGCACTGTAAGGAAAAAACTGTCAGGTGAGTGAACCAAACCCTGGCTGTTAACTAGATGGCAAGCTCCATGAACGGTCTGCTGCAGGACTTTCCAGGACAGTGGGCGATGTGCTGTAAGGTTCATTGCTCGAGGTCTTGACACATCCTGCTGTAGGTGGGTGAGATTCTGGCCACGCAACAGCAACAGCTATGATGATTGTAATGTCTGCCAACAATCTGTGGAGATATAAGAATATTCTTGGCCCCGATTTAAAAGTGATACCGGACCATTCCATACACCTGATTGGAGGTTATGCCAAGGTACAGGGTGTAAGGACTTCATAGAATGGTCAGATTTTTGTTCCTAACGTATCATATCCATCAGCAAATCAAAATCAAATATAGGGTTCAGAAAATTTAAAACATATGTAGCAAAATCTAAGTAGATTTGAGGAGAATTTTGACCCTCTACTCCCCCTTGGTTTTGTTTGATTAACTGACCTTTTAATTTAAAATAAGTACACTCAATTACTGTCTGACTTTTGTGATTTTAGGGTATTCTTTTTGTTTTTTTTTTTTTTTTTGTCTTTTTCCTTTTTATGGGAACCGGGGATCGAACTCACGACCGCCTGCTTGCGAGGCTGCTGAGCTAAATCCCCAACTGCTATATTCTTGTGAAATGCTTCATATTCCATTTATCAGGATAATACTGAAAAAGCTTGGTAAAATAATTAGGACCAATATTAGATTTTATTGTTAGTGATATCCTTAAGTTAGCAAAAACTGATACACAGTGATGTATGATTACATGTTTATTCTGTTTACCTGAAAGACAGGTAGCATGGAAGCTATCTATAGAGGCACAAATACACTTAAGCTTGTTATTAATTATGTAACAGGTTATCTATAATATTTCTGTGATTATAACTGTGTTGAGGAACAGGCCTAGAAATATGTTGACAGGCAAAATACGATAACACAATTTGTCCAGCCTGTGCTATGGTAATTGTAAATGTCTGTAATAAAGGTTTGGAAATATAATGAAAAAATTTCTAGTTTTTTTTGAATTATTAAAAATGGAAGCCAGATTTACCAGAGTATCTGTGTTATTATAATCATCAAATGCCAATGAACTGGGAGGATTAAAATAGGTTATAATAAGACCATTAAGGAATGGAGCAGTCTTAATGAATGTATCCCATAGCACTTTTGAAATTACTTGTAATAGTGTGGGCTTGAATTGACCACCTTGGTGTTGTTTATCTAAAGATGTTAAATAGAACTTCCAACTTTTTTTGTATAGAAGTACCAAAAGTTTTTATGATAAATCCAACTTTAGCTTTATGTTGGTTAACTGAGGAAGCAACGAGTGACGTTACTATGCCTGTCTGTCTATCATGGCTGACATAAGGTAGCTGCGGTAATTGAAGAGAGCCTGAACCTAGAAATGCCAGGGAGGCGGGACTAAACAACCAAGTCTGCATCCATGATTGGCTGTTTATTATGGTGACATCAGTTCTCATACCCAACAATGCAGTAAGAGCTTTGTTTCCAATATTTGGCACCCAACGTGGGGCACAAACCCATGACCCTGAGATTGAGATTCTCATGCTCTACTGACTGAGCTAGCCAGGCTAGACTTGTTTGACATGCTCAGAGTTAATTGAAGAGAAGGAAATACCCTAGCCACCTTTTTACATATCAGGATAAGGAAATGAGTCTCCAAATATTCAAAGTCACAGTAATTGTTTTAGACTCAAAGGGAGACACTAGAATTGTCTCCCATATTTACTGACAAGTAACTGGGGACACAAAATGTGGTATACACCCTGGAATGGAATGGTAGTCTTAGAAAGGTAAAACACTGATACAGGTTACAACTGGGATAAGCCTTAATCCAGATACACAGGGACAAGCAGTACACTGCTCCACTTATGTGGGCCCTGGGGTAGTTAACTTCACAGTGACAGGGTGAAGGAGATTGGCTACTGGCATCTGTAGGGAGAGGAGACTGAAGAGTGGTTACAGAGTTTGTGTTTGCAAATATGAAACATTTCTGAAGATGTTTAGTGAATATGAATGTACTTACGCTACTGAACTGTGCCCTTAAAATGGTTAAAATAGTACCCTGATAGAGAGTCCAGCACTCAGTAATCCCTGGGTCAAGTTCTATTATCAAATAAATACCTAAAGCTAAAAAGGTTCCATGTGTCCATTAAAAATACATAGCTATATATTAAAATGGATAAATTGGTGCATTCTGGGGCTAAGGTAGTTTAGTGGGAGAGCACTTGTCTAGCACACACAAGGCCCTAGGTTTTCAGTGATAAAAAAAGCAACAAAAGTAAATTTAATGACATGGATATTGTACTACCATTGAAAAAACACAAGTCTTTAAAGTGACTATGGAACAGAATCTGTGAAGGAAAAATAGGCTTTGTGAAAACATGACGTGCTAAAATGAAAACCATGGTTATTAGAACCCAAAACCCTCAGTGTGCAGGGTTAGCACAGGCTGAAGGACAGAATTGCTGCCTGACAAGACACTGCTGGGAAAGTCCCCAGATGCTCAGGTGAGACACAGGGTCAGGAGGACAAAACAGCTTCTGAGGAGACTTTGATAGGAGACTAGAGACCACTGTGAACAAGAGGCACTGTGGTGCTGGGTTCTGCAAGCAAAGGGAAAATAAAGGAACACACACACCGGGGCCAGCAAAATGGCTGCTGCCCGGCCAGCACAAGCAGGCAGCTTTGATTGAGAAAAAGAAAAAAGAAACTTACGTTGCGCACATTTAGATTACACATCTTGTGCACTTCTTGTCCTTATAGGACCTGAGGTTTTTTCCTTTGGATGGGGGGAAAGTTCCAAGGCCTGCACTTTTCCCCAAAAAATGATCGATGGGGTGTGTCCAGGACAAAATAGAGTCAGTGTGGCTTCTCTACATCATGGCACCATTCACTTCTGTGATGTTCCAGAGGTGAAACAAGCCATGGGGCCCAAGTGAACCAGCTTCTTATGTTCCCAAGAAGAAGGCAATCCACTGTGAAAGTCTCTGTATGGTAGGGAAAAACTTGAGTTTTCCACTCAGTGTTGTCATCCAATTGCTCTGCTCAGCTTTTTCTGTCTCTGACGGGAGGGGCTGACTGTGAAGGACTCACATCTGGGACTTATGGAGTATTGAAGCATGAGGCAGATGAGGAAGACCTCCACCAGGGGAATGCTGCACCTATAGAGAGGGAAATTATGGACCCATAGAGAGGGAAATGCTTCTCCAACAGAGAGGGAAATGCTCACCCATAGAGAGGGGATTGCTGCACCCATAGAGGAGCAAATGCTGACTCACAGAGATGGAAATGAACACCCATAGAAAGGGAAATGCTCACTCACAGATGGGGAAATGCTCACCCATAGGGCGGGAAATGCTGACCCATAGAGAGGGAAATGCTCACCCATAGAGAGGGAAATCCTCACCCATAGAGAGGGGAATGCTCACTCATAGAAAGGGAAATGCTGCACCGACAGAATGGGAAATGCTTGACCCATAGAAGGGGAAATGCTCAGCCACAGAGTGGGGGAAATGCTCACCCATAGGGCGGGAAATGCTGACCCGTAGAGAGGGAAATGCTCACCCATAGAGAGGGAAATCCTCACCCAGAGAGAAAGAAGTGCTCACTCACAGAGAGGAAGCCATGCATTGGTTTCATCCTCACTGCAATCATGAAGGGCTTGTTTTATTTTTTGCTATATTGGGCATGGAACCCAGACCATCCTACCACTGAATCGCACCCGTAGCATTAAATTTTTAAAATTTTGAGCCAAGTGTCTTGCTTTATAACCCAGGGTGTTCTCAAATTTCATTTCTCCTGCCTCAGCCTCCTGAGTGCTGGGATTACAGATGTGCAACACTACACCCACTATAAAGGTTTATGAGAAATATTTCTAGTTGGACATGGTAGCGGATGCTTGTAATCTTGGCTATTCAGAAGGATGAGATGGGAGGATTGAGAGATACATAGCCTGGGCTACATAGCAATAGCATATCTAAACAAAACAGAGGAAACAGAAAGAACGCAGGCACAGAGCCCTGAACTGCCTCAGGTCACTTGGAGAGTAAATCCAGAGGTGGGACTGGCCTGAGGCTGAGTCCAAAACCACTGGATTCACTGGCTTAAAATCCAGGGTGGCTGGGGTGGCCTGCTGGAGGAGCTGGAGGAGGGTACACGGTTAGGAGGGGACAGGAATCAGAGAACTGTCCAGGTCCCACACCACTCGTGGCGTAGGGAAGAGCAGGTCACTGAACAGCAGCCTTGACAGGTGCAGCATGAACTAAGGCTAGAATTGGGCCAGGGATTCAGCTCAGTGGCCTCAGTGCCTGCTTGGCAAGGGTAAGGTCATGAGTTCAATCCCCGGTACCAAACAAAACAAAACAAAACAAAACAAAACAAAACAAAAAAAAAAACCACAAAAAACAAAAAAAGAAGGCTCAAACTTCAGGGTTACTGAACGAAAGTGGGTTGGCATTCTTCCTGTTATTACATCTTCCTCTGCCCTCTTGAGTAGTAGCTTTTATGCTGTGGCATGTGCCTGTAATTCCAACTATTTGGGACAGTGAGGCAACTGGGTCTAAGTTCAAGGCCAGCCCGGGCAATTTATAGTTCAGGCTGGCCTCAAACTTCTGGCAATCCTGCTGCCTCAGCCTCCCTAGGAGGCCCAAAGTTTTATTAGAAGGTCTGGGGATGTATTTCCGGTGGCTTACCTAGAACGCATAAGGTCCTGAGGGCCATTTCTAGTCACACACACACACACACACACCACAGAAGCAACAATAGCTGGGGAACTAGCTCAGCAGCACAAGCGCCTGCCCAGCAAGTGTAAATTTCTGAGTTCAGTTCCTGGTACAAAAGAGAGAGAGAGAAAGAGAGAAAGAGAGAGAGAGAGAGAGAGAGAGAGAGAGAGAGAGACAGACAGACAGACAGACAGACAGAAGAAACAATTGTTATACAAAAAATGAAATAAATAAGGCTGACCAGGCCAACCACAATTCTCTGCCCTCATCTATAGCCGGGTCCTTTGAATTCTAAAAGCTGGAGACCTCGTGCTGCCCACAGGCTCTGCCAAGAAGCACACACTTTTGAGGTTCGTAAAAATAGTAAATGGTTCTGTGACAATGAACTTTGTCTAGCAGACAAAGAATTTCAAAACACAAGCTGGGAAGGGTGGAGGGGGTAATTAAGGTCTGTGATATGCCTTAGAAGTTTGGAATGATTTTGAGGCTGTGTTTATACATTCTATTGTCCTACTGAATGGCAAACTTCCATCCTCTTTATTTATTTATTTTTTGTCTTTTTCCTTTTTATCACTACCTGGGATCGAACTCTTGACTGCCTGCTTGCAAGGCAGGCGCTTATGCCGCTGAGCTAAATCTCCAGCCCCACTTCCATTCTCTTACAAATCCAAAATTCCTCAATTGCATGTCCTGCCCCATGAGAGAGACCTGAACAAAGCCTGTGTGCAACACACACACGCACACGCACATGCACACACACACAGGAGCACACACTGTGGGCTAAGGATCCTGGGGGACAGGAATTGGGAGATGAAAACTACCAGGGTCAAGATATCAGCAAAGCCCAGAAGAGGGTCAGGGCCAAAAGGCTGAATAAAGAAGGCCAGGCTGGCTGTGGAGCCTCTGGTGTCAGAAAACTGACCAATTTCCATTTGGCCAAGTTCCAGGTTGGTGTTTAAATAACTGAAAAGTACATCTAGTTATGTTATCTGGAAAAAAATAATGCAGAAGTGCAAATATAGTGTGATTCCATTTAAAATATGTTCAGAAGGGCTGGGAATATCACTAAGTGGCAGAAGACCTTTCCTGCTAAGCACACGGTCCTGAGTTTGATTCCCGGCAACAACCACCAAATATGTATATAAAAGGGGCTGGCAAAGTACACACCAAAATGTCAGCAGTACTCATCTCTTGATGTTGCTATAAAGGGCTCTTATTTTCTTTATACTTTTCCAAGCTTCCTACATAAACATGTAGAGAAGTTATTAAAATGTCCCTCACAATGACATTCCCCTCATCCACGCTGGGGTCTCCCAAGGGGGAGCTCCAAGCGAGGTTGTGTGTGCTGGGAGGATAAGCAGGCAGCCTTTGGATGTTAACCCCTTTGGGGGCACTGGCTACAGACATTGCTCCAGCATTCCTCTTTGTGTGTGTGTGTGTGTGTGCACGCGGCGCCCCTGTGCATTGTGCTGGCACTCAAACCTGCCTTGTGCATATGCGAGTCAAGTACTCTACTCCTGAGCCACAACTCTAGTCCAAGGCTGTTTTACCAGGCTGTTACTCAAGTGGTTCTGTCTGGAACCAAGGATGTCCACCTAGATCAGTGGACACAGAGCTGGCGTAATCAGGAGCCCAAGGTAAGACTGGACTAGTCCATACTCTCAGTCAGGCCCATCCAAGACACTCACCTTCCAGCAGCCAAAGACAGGCAGGGGCCTTCCGTCAGGGTGAACCTGGCCATTATTAGAAATGACTGGATCAAGGAGCCAGCACTGATCAGCAAGGGCCCCCATAGCACTTCAACATATGAAGCCAGCACTCCAGAAAGTCTGCCTCTACTCCCAGCCTCTTAGAGCACTCTTGGATCAGTATGTGAGCAGGCAAGGGCCACTTCACATGGCAGGACACTGTGGCATCCAACAACCCAGGCTGGAGAGAGGACAAGTCTGAGGCTGGATGGCATGTGTGCACTAGAACAGGAGCTCTGGGGATTCTTTGAGGTTCTTTGTGGATGAAGGTGGAGGTAGCAACCCAGAAAAGGGACCAGCTGGACTTCCAGGACACTGAGAGTCATCTGCCCCTATTCCTAACTTCCCCATGAGGAACACAGACTCACACAGTGAGGGCAGGACCTTTAATTGTATTCACAGAGAGACTAGGGGGAAACTCCATGTTAGACAGCTGGGGACCCAAAAAATGGAGGCAGAGCTGAGCTGGCTGGTGGCATAGAGGACAGAGAAGAAGGGGAAGGGGTGGGAGGAAGAGCATGCTGGGATACAATCTTGGCCCACCAACCACATTCCCTTCCCAGTCTCTTGTGGACACTCCCTGGCCAGCCTAGTCCAGCTTGGTCATCTCAAGAGTGTCTCAGCTCCACCTCAGAGCCAAACTGGGGCTGGCGGAGACTGTGGTGACGCCTGCTGAAGAGCTGCTGGGTGAGGCCCAAGGTGGCCACCAGTAGGGCACCGCCCAGGAAGAGCAGTACCCACTGGCCCATTCGGGCCTGCTGTGGCTCCAGGTTCATGCCCAAGAAGTTGACACGGCCAGTGTGGGAGAAGAAGTCTGAGGGAGCTGGATGAGGAAGCAAGAAGACAGGGCAGTGGGCAGGGGGATGGGTGGGCCGGGTCTACAAGCTCTGGCTTCCCTGTTCTTTCTCTGAGATCAGACGTGAGCCTGCCCGGACTGGGAAGGGGGCTCAGTCCTGTCGAAGACTGTGGGGCTGGGCCTTGGGCTGGAGGTGGGGTGGGTCGTGATACCAGAGTTTGGTATCCAGTTGTACTACGGCCAGCCCAGCTTCTCCCCGTGCCACCCGTTTTCAGTGACAAGCCAGTCCATCAGTGGCTTGAAGTAGTTCATCATGGCCAAGGCCGTCATGCTGGGCTGACCTGTCATCAGCTTCATGGCTTCTGGCCAAGGTTTACTGTAGCCTAGCTTCATGATGTCCCTGGGGAATCCACCAGAGAAAGGGAAACTGAGTCAGAACAACCCAGGCCCTCTTTCCTCAGCCTGATATCCTTCTTTGTATCCCTCTTTCTGTCTAAACTTTCCTTTAGGAATGGGAAGGCCTGAGACCAGGATCCTCTAGTTCCCCACTGGGCGAGAGGCCGAGGCGAGCAGATCAGAGTGTGAAAATGGTGAGAGGGCCAGGAGATACTTATGCCAGCCTCTTCCCTGTTCCTTGGACTGGTAGATATCACATCTGTGCAGCGGCCCCTGGTGGCCAGCAGCCTGGCACAGCGCCTCATGGAACTGGAACTGGATGATGAAGCTGACAAAGTACCTGGAGGGGAGGGAAGGTGTGGTGTGGAATGAAGTTTCTGAGGGGCTGTGCTACTGACAATCCAGTCCCTTCTGCCCATGGCAGCCACGCAGGACTAGGAGAGCAGGACAAGGTCCAGAAATCACGGGGAGCCTACCCTGGCTTCTGGAGTTGTCTCGGCCCCTCTCTAGCTGTGGCTGTGAAGATGCCAGAAGGCCACCTCCACTTCTTGAGGCCCCAGGGACCAGCCCCTTGGTGGGAGGCAGCTTGGGGCAGAAGGCTTAGCAGAATGCTTCCGAGTCAGTGACATCTCATCTCGGGATGTATATACATAGCGGCTAGGGGCTGCCAAAGGGGTCAGATGGATGTGTTTAGGGTGGTCTGGGCAGGGAAGCCAGCCTAAAATGATCTTACCTGAAGCAGTAGGAATTCTCAGGTAGAAATGCACCAGTCAAGGCCAGAGCAGCTGTGCCAAGTCTGGAGGGGTTTTAAACGTCTAGACAAGCAGTGCAGGCCTCTGCCTTTCAACACTGGGCACAAACCATGTGAGGCTCCCTTCCCTGGCATTTCCTCAACGTACATTGCCCTGGCTGCTGGCCAAGGGGGTGGATTGTGTTTCTAGAGTGCCTGGCCTCCTCTGCCTACCCTGTTTGGGTAACTGTCCATGCTAAGCCGGGAGGCTAATATCTCAAGGCTGTCCTGCGGTGATGAGAGCGAGTGCTCCCTTGAACCCCAGAGAGGAAATGGCTCCAGCTGGCAAGCAGAGGCCTCTCCCTGAGAGTTATCTCTGGAGCACCATGGGGGTCAGGCCTATCTCACATGCCTCAGGGTTGAAGCTCCTTGCTCCTCTGTCCCCTGAGTAGGTGAGGTGTGCTCCTCACCCACCCTCCCTGGACTCTTAGGAACAGACTTCATCAATCCCTTATATGCTGGCATTGTGCCAGGCACCAGGATGGGGCAGCGGGTGTGGTGCACAGTCCTGGTCCTCACTGGGGTTCCAAGGACACAGGAGGAAAGGACTAGAGGTGGCTACAGTGATCTTGAGACCCTCCACGTTCTCAGTACCTTGATTCCCTGGGGGACTGGGATACCTGTGGCCAGGGACGCCTGGAATTCCTCCGTGAAGTCTCCCAGCCTCTATGAGGTTCTAGAATCCCACACCCATTTTTCCTTACCCTCAGCAAGTGCCCTCCTGTAGCACCGGGCAGCAAAAGGCTGCACCAGGCACCCCTCGCTTTGGCTGCATGACTCACAGGTCAGTGTGCTGACGCACTGCTCTTAAGAGAATATTTAACAATGGTGGGCCTGGGCTGCCAGAGCCTGACCATACTGTGTAGTGGACAGTGAGCCCTTGTGACCATGCTGTGAGATGCGATCAAGGTGAGGAACTGGGTGCTCACAGACTGGAGACTGGCTCAAGGAAACAAAGTCATGGTCATTTTGACTCTAAACCTTCAACTGCATCACACCCTTAACAGCCCCGCCTCCCAACTGAACTGTTTTTCAGCCCTGAGTTTTAGGGTATAGACACATTTTTCAGGTGCAACTCAAAGTATCCCACAGGTAATAGGTTCAACCACAGCAAAAACAATCTTGTTTCAAAAATAGAACCAAAACCAGACAGTCCTCAGGTCAATATCCAGCCGTGTGTCATGGTTAAAGTAAACTAGCCGGCTGAGGTCTGGTCACCACTAGCAAATTATTAGTTAAGTTTCTGTTTCTTAACTGTCTGGATGGCAGAGGCTCTCATCTCACCAACAGGCTGTTTAAAGAAGCAGCCTAAGTCTTGGCAGCAGATGAGGGGACCCAGGTCCCAGGTCGTATATTCCAGCCCCACAGATCTGGTGGGGCAGCTCCAGGACAGGTGCACAGGGACAGCAATTTTAAAATATCTTACAGTTTTTTAAAGTACCATCTCCACCTAGTTTGTCATCATAAGCTTGTTGAGGAAAGAAGTATATTCTACTTCAATAAAACAGCTCTAGTACAGAACATGAAGTGTTGTTTCTGTGTGTCTGTAAAATCTTTAACTTTTTTTTTTTATTGGTACCGGAGATGGAACTCACGACTGCTTGCTTGCAAGGCAGGTGCTTATGCCGCTGAGCTAAATCCCCAGCCCCGTAAAATCTTTAAATAAGCCACCAAGTTATCCAAATCAACACAACACTCCAATCATTGGACCATTTTCTTTCTTTCTTACTTTTATTTATTTATTTATTATTTTTCTTTCCTTCTTTCTTGTAGGACAAGTTCTCATAGATTCAGGGTGTTCTTAGTCAATGATGATCTGCCTGCTTTAGGGCTAATGGACCATTTTTTACAACTGTTACTTTAAGAGTGAAAAGCAGTATTTTAAGAAGCTAAGCTGGACTTTTCTGGTCCTTTTCATTTGTCTTCTCTTCAATCCAAATGCTGATGACTGCCATGGACCACTGCTCTGTCAACCTTTCGAGATGCATTATAGCCCTGTAATCCTTGTTCCTGGCTCCTAACCTCAGGGAGGCCAGACTACCACTAAACAGACTCATTCTCCATCCAATCAGAGCATCTCCAATAAGTGTGTGTGAATAGAATTAGGGCAAAAAACAACTGATATAGTAGTCTTTTACAGGAATTAGCCCTCACACTGTCTAGAAAAACAAGAAAAAAAAAAAAAACCACAAGTGTTTTTACATTCTAAGTTGCCCTGCTAACTAGACATCAGAGACTGGAGGAAAATGACAACTATGTATATATTTGCTGAAAAAACTGCAGTGTGCTAAAATATTCTCTTCACTGCTGTGACTTTTTCATCTTATAAGGAGGAGGTTTTCAAGTACAATCATGTACATGTGTTTAATTACTTATTAATAATATTAATAAGCAAACCTGAATCCTCAGGGCTGCCACAAATACTAAGAAACGAGCAACTATACACCACAGTCATAATAATTAAAGTAACTGCATTAAAAATCTCAGAGAAGCTGGTCATGATGGCACATGTCTATAATTCTAATACTTTTGGAGGCTGAGACAGGAGAATCACAGGTTCAAGGCAGCCTAAACATATTGAGACCATGTCCAAAAAGAAAGAAAGAAAGAAAAAGAAAAAGAAAAAGAAAAAAGAAAAAAACTCAGAACTCAGAGGGAGCAAACAGACTGACAAGAAAGAAGTTCACCTGCATGTATTGCAGGTTTATGGTCATCACACCCAGACATTTCAAAAAGCATCAAATATACATATAATTGCTTACTAGGAGCTTCAAAATAAACATTTTTTCAGATGGTAGACTTCAGAGCTTAAGTGGCAAGTTTAGTTAACATGCACCTAAGTGGAAGAAATGCTATCCACCTTTTCCCAAAGAAGAAGGGAAATCTACTTGCCCAAGGACTGCAGATACTAAAACTCAGGAGCACTTGACTAGCAATCACAAGATCCTGGGTTCAAACCCCAGTACTGTGAAAAACAAACAAACAAACAAACAATCACCTTAGGACAAACATCAAATTCTTATGTTAGAATTACTGTGTGCAAGTGAGATAGAACTAGAGAAAATTAGCTTAGGCTAGCACGTTATGCTCCTGGGAGTCTGACTATGAGAAGCTGCTAGACGGTACCATGGCTGGTTAAAAGGATGAGGAATTTTTTTTACTTAGATCCTTAAAAGATAGAAGATGGATATAATGGCCCTTGGACATACCTGTCTGACTTAAGGTCCTGATTCCTCTCTGGAAAATACAAAATTCAAATTTACCTAACACCCATATAATTCTCTTCATATATATTTCTATTACACTATGGTCAGACTGATGATTAAATAGCTAACATACATGCTTGCTTCAGCTGCACATATAATTAGTAGCTAGCATTTCTCAATGACATACTCCATACCACAGTTCCTAAGTCCAGTACATACATTAACTCCCATCATCTACATAACCACCTTATAAGATGGGGAACCTCAGTACCTACTGCCCTTGCTATACAGATGAGGAGACTGAAGCCCAGAGCATAACTTTTCCACAGCCACACAAAACTGGGAAATGGGAGGATTCAGAGCTTAGCCCAGGGGTGCGGATGTAGCTCCGCGGTCAGCACTTGGTGAGCATGAATGTGGCTCTGGGTTTAAGCTCTACATCTCGGAGAAGAGAGAAAAAAAAAAAAAAAAAAAAAAACCTCAAACAAATCCTCAACCCAGGCTATCTCACAGAGGCCATCTGGAAATAGAGCTTTTATTATGGGGGAACTTGGATGAAAGGGCAGGACCAACATGCAGAAATGCAAATGCAAAGGTAACTCTAGGGGGAAGTTCTTAGCAGGCCATCTAGACCACCTGTGCCTGCCAACTTCAGGACTGAAGCCAAGGACTGAGCAAGTCCCTTGAGATTCTCACACTAAAACTTAGAGAACCATTCTTCTGATACCAAAAACCATTGCTCTAGCACCCAAAAGGAAGTCAGTTACAACACCAAACATAGGGCTTTTCAATCCAAGTGTACTTGATAGAATCCGTTTCTGTATTCTGCAACAATTCCTACATTTACTTTCAGTTGGATGTGGTGGTGAATGCATATAATCTCAGCACTTCAGAGATTAGGCTGGCGGATCACTGAGAGTTCAAGGCCAGCCTGAACCCTACAGCAAGTCCCTGCCTCAAAAAAAACAACTAAATTAAATTAAAAATAAAAACTTGTGCTTATAAGGGAACGTCTAGAAATCAAACTCTTAAAACCTTGCAGGTTTGGCCAGGGGTTTAGCTCAGTTCCTGCCTGGTAAGTACGAAGTTGCGAGTTTGATGCCTTATACCAAACCCCAAGTCCCCCAAAATCTTACAGGTTTAGTTCTATGGAGCAACTAGGAGCAATTTTAAAATACAAAACCAAATTAATACTAAAATTAAAATTTACAATCAGGTTTTCTTAGTCCATGTGCTCACATGAAAAAAGGTAACGTTTTAGGATGTTTTCATCAACGCTAATTTGATGTGTTATTTTGTCCTTTGCTGGCATTCACCAACCATGGAAAGAAGGAACAAAGGTCTAAAAGTTTTAATTCTTTGAATCCCTCTAGATTATCAAGTCTGTCACCTTAATGGCAGAACTTGCCCCCAAAGAGCCTGAGAACCACTACTAGTAGGACATACTGCCCACTAGCTCCTAGGCTCCTGTATAGTAAGGTTTCTTATCTTGGGGGCCATGAACTTGAACTGGCAAATTATGCTCATATTTTCACTTACCTCTAATTCAAAGACAGCATCTCCTGAGTTATGAATGGAGGCCGGCACGCACAGCCATATGAGTATCTATGACTGTCTCCAAGAGAAACCCTGTTTTTTCACATCACAATACACTTAAAATACTGCCTATCTTTATCACTACTTCAAATTATGGTAATTACAGTAGAAAGTATAATTTCTTTTAATGAATTAAAAGTACATAATACTACATCATTACTTTTCAAGAAGAAAAAATCCTGATACTTGTAGAACCATATAATTGGTTTTCTTTGGAATCCTAGGTATTTTACGTTCTTAAAAACATAATGATGAGAAGAGGTCTGGTATTTTAAATAATAGTTCTGGTGGGTCTTAATCTTACACAATATTCACATCGGGTCTTTTAACTCCACTCCCAGTGTTGTTGCCTGCCATGGCAGAAAGAGACATCAGAGAAAAGGAAATAAAGCTGTTTGCTTGGGTCAGAGTGCATCAGTGTATGCTCCCAGGATTTGTGAATGTGTAATGTCTAGACAACCAGAATTCACACCTTTCATCTCTTTCTCAAAGGAGATACCAAAGTTAGGACATATTCCAGAGAAATAAGGGTGCTCCTGAAAAACTACAAACAAATCTAAAATATATAAAATATGTTGGCAGACCTTTGCATGTAAACAGAATCTGTTTCCTGAAGCAAGCAGTGGGTCAAGCATACTAAAACTGCCGTGTGCAACATCTCATAGATAGTCAGTGAGCCAGCCAGAACTCAATCCTAGATCACCTGGCTTTTTACTCCTGCATCAGGTTTGTCACTGCTCCACAGTCTTATTCTTAAGTCTGATGCTCACATCAGTCAAAAGAAGCACTGCCTTGAAACATCACTGGCTGAAGTTTCTAGTTGTTCTGATCACCATGGTTCCCACTTTTAGTGAGGAAACAGCTAAAGGAAAGAAAACTGTTTCCAACAACTCTCATAAATACATTTGTTTTGCACTGCAAGCTTAAAAAGCATCCCCCACTTACAATGCTCAGCGAAGGGTTATTAAATTGATGGACATTCAATAAGTCAAAACTTACTCAAGATCGCAAATCAAGAAAAGACTAGATCAGGTGTCATGCTTCTCTTCAAGAACACTGCCAGGATTACAGGCAGGCCAACTTCCAACAAGAGACAGCCCTGAAAAGCAGGAATGTCAAGAAGCAAGAGCTATGCCAAAGCTGGCAGGAAGGCTGGAAACACACGGTAGTAACTCGGGGTGCAGTAGGAAGCAGGAGGGCAGAGCATGCTAAACAGTGCTGACAAATCTAGTGTGGCCAGGAGTGCGCGACCACCAATTGATCTGTCTGTGCTTTTCCTTCATAGCCATCACTCCCTCTTTCCTCCTCTGCCTCAACAACTGAAGCAAGACGGCAGGAGTTGTGAGAATGGGTGGATGGATACTTGCCACAGCTTTGGGATAAACTTAGGTTTGAAATCTGTTGCCATCACGAAATACCTGGTTGCCATGGGCAAGTCACCTGTTGTGCCTCAGTTTCCCCACTACACAGGAATGCTGCTAGGATTGAGACAAATAGTACAGAACCGTCGGCACAGGGCTAGATACAGGAACTGCTCCGGTGTGCAGGAGGGTTCTAGGGTCTGAGCGCTCGGCCAGAAAGGGCGCTCCCGGGTGTGCTTCCCGCCAGCTGAGTTCCGAGCCCCTGACCGGCCCACCTTGTACTCCTCCACAAAGCTGCCCAGAAGCTAGGCGAAAACGCTTGCACGGCTGCAAGCTCCAGTTCATGGCGTAGACAGTCCAGGGCGCTTCATACTTGTAGATCTTCTTCCGTTTGCTGTGCAGCTACATGATGGTTGCCCGGGCCGCAGAGCTGTCCGAAGCCGCAGCGAGCTGTGGCTGGCAAGGAACCACTCCCGGGGGGAGCCGGGACTGACACCTAAGTGTTCGAAGGGAGGCGGGGCAGGGGCGGGCAGGAACTGTATAGCCCGGAAGCGGTGCCAAGGCGACCCACACTTCCAAAGTAACTTCGAAACCTACAACCCCCACCTTCCGCTTGGGATGCCGCCCCGCTCTCTCGAACGAAAGCCCCGCTTGCTCTGCAGCAGCACCACCCATTGGTTGGCTAACCGGTCCTTTTGAAACTATTCCTTCTTCTCATTGGTTACTGCACCCATAATTCTGAAAACACGTCGTTATTGGTAAGAATGTTTGTCATTCCAACTTTTCGCCCCGCCCAGCTGCTAAATGACAACCCCAAGTATGATTGGCTGCTCAAGATGTCAGTCAGCTAATTAAGGGCGCTGTACTGGTGCGCGGGGAGTGGGCGTCCCGTAGGCGATCCGCGAGCTTCCAAGTTCTAGGGCAAGTCTGTGAGTCAAACATCTGTATGACTTTCTCCATCTTTCTTTCCTCTGCTGATATTCTAAGTGGCCTCCCCACGTCGTGGCTTTAAAATTCTGCGTAATGGAGGATCTCCTGCATTTTTCTCACAGAGCTCCGAGGTCTGGCATTGGCAGATGCCAGACGGGAACCGTCTTCCTGCCCCACAGCACTTTTAACTGGCAGAGCTAGTTATCCCAGTGACGTAGTTACCGGCCGCAGTCGGATCTTTTCGTGGTTTTTTTTGGAATCTAGAAATGTTCCCGAAGTCTAGGGTTGGTTTTCAGTGGGCAGCAACCTGACCAGTTTGGCGTCAAGTTTTGGTTAGTTCCCAAGCAGTCCCTTTCTCTCAGTGGGCCCCAAAGCAAACGCTAATTCCTAAATCTGTGTAGCAAGTTTGAAATCTAGGGGAAAGATTTGAATCTAAGTAACATCGTTGTAAATTTACTCTTCAATTTCTGGCTTTCAACGAAGTTGAAGTTTTGTACTGCATTATTAGGTATTATGTAACAAATATCTTAGAAAACGACTTTTAAAGATAAATATGAGAATTCATAAAGAATTCAGTGAATAGAGGAGACAATACTTTCATAACAACCCTTTTTTTAGGCCTACCTACTTATATGGACAAGTTTTCTCTGCAGGTAAGTCTTTTTTTAAAAAAAAAACATGAAAAATAAATAGGTTTTTAAAAAACATTGCTAAATGTCTTATAATGATTTTAAAAAGTTGTATTATTTTAAAAATGGATGATGTTTCTGGGCACAGTGACTGAGGCCACTTGGGAGGCTGAATCAGGAGGATCACAAGTTCAAGGCCATGTGAGGCAATGTAGACTCTGCCATAAAATCACTATGCTTTTTGGATGCAATTAGGTCCATACAAGGTAGAGTAACATATTTACAAAAGTACTAAACACCAGTGAGCAGCGACTTTAGCAATTACAGACCATTTCAGCAAACAACTAATCGTTTCAGCAAACAACTAATCGTACAGGCTATGAAACCAGACCATCTGGTTGAAATTCTGTTTTCTTTTTTCTATTGTGTTGGGTATTATTCTTATTTTTTGGATCCTGGGCACTGAACCCAACCCAGGGCCTCCTGCATGCTTAGACAAGCACTCTACCACTGTGCTGCATCCCTAGTCCTTTTTATTGTTTTATTCTGAGGCAAATACACAGGCTTGAGCCTGTGATCCAACTGCCTCCACTTCCTGAGGAGCTACCACTGCAAACATAACCCCCTTCCCTGACTTGCCTTTTAAAGAAAAACATGAGAGTAAAAGTCAAGTTTTCACGTGAACCCATTTATGTAACCAGCATCATATCTAAAAACAGAACAATGTCAGTATCCCACAAGTCTTCCTTATGCTCAGTTAAGTTTCTTAGTCTCACTACTACTGATCCCACATCTCTAACATGGAGATAATAATGCTGACCTCTTAGGGTTGTTTTGAGCATTAGATGAATTTAGTGTATGTGTTGCAATCAAGATGGTGCCTGGCACCCAGTGAGTGCTATGCAAGTGTTTACTGTTATCATGATTCTGTGTGGCCACCAAATCCATCTGCTTCCTTCTACCCCGGTCTGGCTATCAGCCCCACATGAGGTCTCCAACATGCTGGATATGGTGAAGAGTGAGCTCTAATCCAGCTCCTTGAAGATGCCACAGCATAGTCAAGAACATGATGACCCTCAGATAAATTGCACATCAAAGCCCACATGAAATGTACAGAGTTTACCAGCTTCATGACATTCCATTGCCTTCAAGGGACCCAGTCATGGGACTATCAGCGAGGAAGGGTCTAAGCATTGAAGTTCTTCTCCTCTGTGTCTACCATAGAGGACACCTTTCTCTCCAGGCCACTTAGAGGATCTTGGAAGGAGGTCTGTCCAGGCCTCTCAGTACTGGACCTTGAGGTGGTGGCTGGTTTTGAGCCAAGAATTGATCAGACATGCTGCCTAGAGCAAGACTCACAAGGAGGGTCAGAAACTTTATTCCTTTCTTCATGAGTATCTCCACCTTAAGCTACCTCCACACCTGTGCTCCCTCACCCTTGGGAGGGCTTGCTGTCTATACAGAGCCCCGAAGGAGGACAGGTCAAAGTCCTCTGTGTCACCTGGGATCACCTGGGTTAGCAATTTGTAGTTACTCTAGGAGAACTGTTTTCAGAAAGCCATCTTTGGCTTAGGCACTCCTCTAACATCCTTAACTCTTATCTGAACAACCTTAAGCTCCTTGTGGTAGCTTTTACTCAGGGACTCATTGGCTCTTAACACCTTGTGAATCCATGGTCTGAGCCATATTGCTGAAACTCCAGCTGCTTGGGAACAGAGCTAAGGTGTGCAGGGAGGGAGGGAAAGTGAGGGCCACAGACAAGTCCCTGTACCTCCAGGGGACACACAGGTGAGGACAGGGGTGACAGGAGCTCCTCAGGCCTCTGTTCCAAGGATGCCATCAGGGTTTTGTCTACTGCCACAGCCAGGTGAGGCATCCTGGGAGGGGAGTTCTGCTTCGGTGTACATTTGTTCTTATATTGGATTTCTGGAATTTTGATTATTATATGCCTGGGTATAGTTCTGTTTGGGTTATAGGTGGCTGGGGTCCTGTATGCCTCATACATCTGAGTATCTTTTCCTTTTCCCATATTAGGGAAGTTCTCCTTGATTATTTCTATGAGTAGCCTTTGCAGTTCATTTGTTTGTGTCCCTAATTCTTCTTTTACATTCTTAATTCTTAAGTTATAGATCCTCTTTTCATCTTCTAGCCTTTGTATTGTTACTGCTTGTTTCCTTGTTATTTTTAAGAAGTTTTTCTTTTCATGCTCCCATATTACAAATCTGTCCTCCAGTTCTGATAATCTATCCTTAGTTTCTTTCAAGCTATTATGCCAGCTTTCAATAGAGTTTTTATTTTCCTGGTAATCTCTTTGAACCTGCTTCATGTATTCTATGTTTTTTCTATTTTCTCCATCAAAATATTCTCATCTTTTTTTCTGTTCTTCCATTCCACTATCTGTTTTTTCTTGTTAGATGCTTAGCATTTCTTTAACTATTCTACTTATATCTTGCTTTACTTGGTTAAATACTTCACTTTTGAACTCATCTATGAGGTCCCAGAGATTGTTTTATGTCTATTGGTGCTGTGTCTGATATTGCATGTTTTTTGTCCTCATTCTCCTTTGCATTTTCCTTTCCTGGATCAGTGTTCTCAGGATTGGGGACCTTGTACCCTTTCTTGTTGCTCGCTCTTCCCATACTTTTTGTTCCTTTCATACAGGTATATGTAAGAGGCCCAGTTTCTTTCTTTGTTGGTTACAGTTAGTTTGAATTGCGCCGGCTAGGTGTTCCCACCTACTGCATTGTACTAGGGAGACAAAGACCTGGTCAGTCAACCTGCTGAAGGCTTCACTACATTAGGGTGCACTGCCAGGTGCAGGGACCCGGTTTGGGCTAGCCTACTGGGTCTTAGTCCGTGTCATCACCCAGGTCAAGCACTCCTCACCAATCCCACTTGAGAGGGGAATATATGAGTGAAGTCACTGTAGCGTCCTGTTCTGGCTAGTCTGCCTGGTCCCTGAATGTCCTTTGTTGGAGCCTCCTAGTCTATGGAAGGGTCCCCATTCTTCTCACTCACCGCACGTCAAAGCAGGGCTCCCTGCCAGCTCTGCTTTCAATTTGGTTCACCAATTTCCACTCTCATAGCTTTTGTGTCTCTATCCCTGCTGTGCCGATTCAGATACAGCAATGGCAGCAGGAAATTCAAGCCGTGGTTTCCAGCTTCGGCACTGATACTTTACCTGTTCCAGTCATGGCACTGGGATTGCATTTCCAGCTGGTTTCTCTCAGCTTAGTTCGTTCCTGGGTCGGCAGGGTATATCTTTCCCTGCTTAGGAGTCCCCACACCATACCATTCCTGGAATCTAAGCTGGCTATCTCAGAGAGCCTCTGTAGCTGCTATTATCTATCCACGATGTTCCCTCAGAAAGTCTCCTCCAGCCTCTTTTGAAAGCTGCATTTTTTGGGTCTGGGAAAGCAGAGCCTGTGTCTTTCTGCCCTAAGCTTAAATTTCTCAGAGAGTCTACGTCTAGCCCACATCCTCTCTGAGAAAATCTTCTGTGATTGTCTGTCTCCCAGTCACTCTGAGAGGGTAACACTGGAAATTCTCAAGTGGAGTTGTTCTGTGGCTCAATTTTAAACAATTATCTTCTTCCCCAAATGACTTCTGATTAAATACACTTTGGCAATATGGCAGATGCTACACTGGGTTTCTTTTCTAACTCTAAGTCCGCCATGAAGGAATCACTTTTGGAGTAAAACCTTGTGCTGTTTTTGTAGTTTACCTTGCTGTGGGCTTTTCTTGGGGCTAGCATTGCTGGCTAGGTCTCTTTCTCCCCAGCCTTACTTTCTTTTTCTGGACTTTAGCCTTATCCATGATCAGGTCAGTCAGTTGGTTGATGCCTCTGCTGCCTGTGGCAAGGAAAAACAAAACATATACTTAACTTGGAGTTGGTGGGTGAAATGACCAGGGCATAGAATCCATGGGCGTTGAGCATGTTGGATGTGGTAGCTGATATGTCATCCCAGCTTTGCAGAATTCAGTGACTAATGTATTGTCCCTGCTTTTAAAAAGGACCAAAATAATTTATCCAGTCCAATTATGTCCCTATACATTTGAAGCTGTATTTCCCACTATAGTAACCATGTGACTATTTAAATATAAGTTAATGAAAATTAACTAAAGATTTGAGTTTGAATTCAGCTTCTCAGGTGTATTAGTTATATTTCAGGTGCTCAACAACTATGTGTAGCTAACGCATGCTATATTAAATAATAGGCTCTTAGATATTTCTATAGGATGGTATCAATTTAAACAAATCACATACCTCTAAATGATGCAGATGTATTTTTTCCCAGAGATGTTATGCCTTTAATAATAGTATACTTAGACAATCAGATACCATACCAAAAGCTTTTGAAATGCTTCATTCTGTATTTAATACCTAATCATCAAGTTCTTACTATGTAGCCAGGCACAGGAATGAAGAAAATAGAAAAAACATGGGTGCTATTCATGTTTGACTGAGCATATGTGCCTTTTATATGACTGAATCTTTAAACTGGAAAGTAAACTAATTTTTTGAGGTTCTTAACACAGTGAAATCTGAAAGTAACAAACACCATAAAGAAAGTAAAATACAAAGGTATACTGAACAGTGGTCTCAGGAGCACTTCTCCACTGCTTATTGCCAATTTGCTTCTTTCATTTTCTAGAATGCTATAATTTTGGTAACATCAAAATGCAGAGGAGATGATTTGAAGGTTATTTAAGGCAGCATATCTGAGTATAACATTCAAATAGAATAAGTAGGAAGATCCAGAAATTTTACAAGAGTATTTGAAAAACATAACAATTAACAAATTATAAGCAACACAAGGTAACATTTTCAAAGACATGGTAAATTATGGTTTATGTGGTCTTTTGAAATCAGTGATAAAGAAATATAATCACATGCAATTACCCATTCAAGCTCTACTTTTGACTTTTATATTCAATGTACTAAAAAGGCAAAACAAAACTTGACTCTATTTGAAAAGATAGGTGGTTTGATGCTGCAGTGGGAAGAGATTATGGGCCTAAAATAGCCTGCAGAGGGGAGGATTTACCTAGGATTTAAGGGCATTAGTTCAGAAAGCTAGGGTTAAATAAGAGAATGAGTTACTTAAGGAAGGTTAACCTATTTCCTATTTCTCAAGGGCATTTTTGTCTAGAATAAGAGCAGAATTGTACTGTAGGTTGTTTGGAAGGTAACATATGAAGGGAGCAGGGTTTGATATGCCAGGTGCTTTTCTCCAGATCAATATATGTACCTGTGATTTAAAAACCAGTACCACCTCTTCTCAGAGCTGACTTATCCATGGTATCGATTTCTCATGTGTTCTCACGTTGGTTTCCTGTCTTCTGTGAGTGGTTTTAGTGTTTTCCCCTGGCTGCTGAGGTTTACAATGACTTTCATGTCATTAAGTGTAATGGAGTTTCTCTTGTCTATGTGGTGTTCCTTGTCCTCAAGCACCATTAACACCTTTCTTCATCTTTAAGTTTTTAATCATTCTTAAAGTCATATCTCTCTTGCTGGCATCAATGGCACCCACTGAGACAGACCAGAAGCACTTGGTCATCCCCCTTTTTCTTATGATGACCCAAGTAGGCATGGTTTCATTGAAGATGTTGTGCTTCCCCCTCACTTCCCTTCACTCCTGCTTGCTAGGTCCTCCACTCAAGCATGATCTGAGACAACTTGCCCTGTTATCCTCCTGGGTTACTTAGTGGCCACTCTATAGGCTACTACAATAAGAGGTGCAATTTGACTGTCCACTGTGGCAGCCCCTCCCCCACCTACCCTGCTTCAGACATATGAAATGGCCAGAAAACCATTCTTTTTAAAAAAATATTATTTATTTTTACATATTTTTTATTTTAAAAAGAATAAAACCAAACAAAATACAGCAGAATAGAGCCAACCAGAACAAAACAGTGAACATGATAAAGGACTTCAAAACAAGATAATAGGAAGTGAACCATGGTTATCATAATGCCTCTTTTTTGTCTTCAAAGTAGTGGCCTATACCATTAGACATAATAAAATCAAACAAAAAACCAGTATAAAATCAATCAAAACAAAGCAATGAAAGTGAATCAGGGCTTCACAACAGTATAATAGGAAATCAATAATGGCTATCATATCTTGTTATCTTTGAAATAATTGCTATACTATCAGATATAATAAAATCAAATGAAAAAAACCAGAAGAATAAAACTAAACAAAACAGAACATTGAAAACGATATAGGATTTCAAAACAAGATATAGGAAATTAACAATGGCTGCCACCTTCCCTTTTTTGACGTTTCTTCCCCTTTCACTTTCACAATAACTATTGTACATTTTAGATCTTCAGTTTTTTATACCAGGGAGACAACATAATGTTCACTCATGTGACTCTGAATCATTTCACCCATGAGCACGATCTCAAGTTATTTCCATTTACCTACAAAAGCATCATGGTCATTCTTGTAGCTGAGCAGCTTTTCATTATATAAAAATGCCAAATCTTTCATATCCATTCTGCAGTTGATGGGCAAGCTCCCCTTACTTCTTCTGGTTCACTGTTGCATGGAACATTGTTTTCTCTCCTTTGACTTTAATAAGCCTATGAATTTTTTCCAGTTAAATGTTTCTTGTATATTACATATTGATGGATCTTGTTTCTTGGTCCATTCTACCTGTGTTTCTTTTTATTGGTGAAGTGAGGCCAGTTGCATTCATCCCAGAAATTTCAGGTATTAACTTCCAAGTTCTTCCATGTCTATGTCTTTTGGACTTTTCCTGTGTGAGCTTGAGGCCAGAGATTGCCTTTTGGTCTTTTGCATTAGTGGTTATGGCCAACATGCACTGGCTCAACTCCACCTTGCTGTTTTCCTGCCATCAGTTCCCTACTGTCCTCCTCCATCAATTGCCTGTCCTGCTCAGTGGTTACCCTCTGCTGCTGTTCTGGGAACTGTGATCATTTTTATCTCTCCCTAGAATGTCCTTCAGTATTCTTTGTAGAGTTGGTTTAGTAGTCATGAATTCTTTTAGTTGTTCTTTGTCATGGAAGTATCTTATTTATCCACTAATTTTGAAAGGTGGTTTTTCAGGATATATCAATCTTGGTTGGAAGTTGCTTTCTTTCAAGACTTGAAATATTTCACTCCAAACTCTTCTTGCCTTGATGGTTTGTGTTGAGAAGTCTGTTGTGATTCTGATGAGATTTCCTTTATAGGTTATACACATTTTTTCTGATAGCTTTTAATATTCTTTTCTTGTGCTAAATTCTGGGATCAAGATTATTATATGTCTGGGTGCAGGTTTATTTTGGTTATGACCAATTTGAATTCTATATGCCTCAATTAGCTGAATACCAAGGTCCTTTTTCCATACTTGGGAATTTTTCTGCTATTACTTCTGTAAATAGTCTTTTTATGTCATTTTATGCTTTTTGCTATCAGTATTAAATGATTTTTCTTTGAATCATCTTGCAGCCATTGAATTGTTATTTCCTGATTCCTTTTCATTTTTAAGAGATCTTTCCTTTCATGATCACTAGTTGTAATCCTGTCTTCAAGGTCTGAAAGTCTATCTTCAGTTTCTTTCATGCAGTTTTGCCAGATTTCAATGGAATATTTAATTTTCTGGATATCTCTTTGAATGTTTCATGCATTCCAATTCCTTCCTATATTGCTCATTCAAGGTTTCCCTCATTTTCCTATGCTCTTTTTAAAATCTATGCCTTCTTTAGATATGCCTAGCAACCCTTTTATTATGTTTTTCTTTTCTTCTTTTACCTGAGATATTATTTCTGATATGATTTCATTTACTGCCTCATGAAGTAGTTTCTTCACTTCAGTTGCATTCATCCCAAAAATTTCAGGTATTAACTTCTAAGTTCTTCCATGTCTATGTCTTTTGGACTTTTCCTGTGTGAGCTTGAGGCCAGAGATTGCCTTTTGGTCTTTTGTCTTGACATTTTCCTGCTTATATTCAGATAAGCTGGTTGTGGGGTCCCACCCACTTCTCATGTTGGCAAGCAATCTGTGGTGTAGGGATTAGACACCTGGGTTTCTCCTAACCTAGATTCCTGGGAAGGCAATAGGGCATGGAGTGGGATTCTTCAGAGACACAGCTTCCCTGAGTCATGGCTGGCTGGTTCACCTCACCCATACTGGTTACAGGTCCATCCACAATGATGGCTACTTGGCTCATAGGGGCAGGTTTGGCTGCTGCTTCTCATGGCCTTGCTGGCTACCAGTAAGAGGGTCCTGATGGTAGCTGGCATATGTGTGAGGGTGGTGCTGGCTGATTCTACCCAATCTAAGCTGGCTATAGTTCCTTATCATTTTTCACAAATCACTTGCTGATTCATATTACTACTGTTGTTTTAGATTTTTCTGCACCCCTTGACTCACCTATTCATCATGTGCACTCTAGCTAAGTCTCCGGATTTCCCACTGGTCTCCAGTCCCTGAGTCCCATCAATTGAGGAAGTCAGCAACTGACTCGGACCCCTTCCTGTGAGTCATAGCAGCTTCTGATCCATTAGGAAAACTGTTCTTAGTGTGACAAAATAAGGGGTGATCACGCCTATTATCACTACTCCCAACTTCTCCAAACCTCAATAAACTAATAAACACAGCCAACTATGAAATTTCTCTGGTTTTGTCCCTGACATTTTTCATTGAGAGGCAGTTGCTGTCAATCAAACAACCCCCTTGCTACAATGACAGTCCCACATCTATTTATATGAATCACTTGTACCAGTTCAGCAAGCTAGCATTTGAATCAATTAATAGGCTTGTGGTTGCTCTCTTAGCAACAATCCACTCACACTTGGGTTGGTCTAGGAGGATTCCTTCTGATATACTAATGTGTGCTTTTGCACAGTTCTTGTTACAAAGCCTTGCTCTGTAGGTCGTATAAATATACTTGTGATTTATTTGTAATGTAGTATGGACTTGGAAGATGTTGGAAAACTACTCAGGATTCTGTAATATGGGCAGAGTGGTTGCTTCCAAAGAAAAAGCAATAAACATTTGGGGGCTGTTAACCCCGAAGAGACCTAGAGAACAGCAACCAGCAAAGATCAGTGGTAGAGATCGGCAGTTGGCAGAGTTAACCAGTGGTGTCTGGCATAAGCCAGCATCAAGTGGTGGTGGTTGGCAGTGACAGAAGACAATAACAAGCTGATAATGGCATCTAGCATTATCTGGCATAATCTGGTGACATTGGGACCACTAACAGAGCTGTACCTGGATGATTCATTTCTCTCTGAATTGAGCAAAAGAACCCTCAAATCATTGGCAGTATGATTATTTTAACAATATCCCTCTTTATTGTGGTTTCACAACCAATCACCTATGCCTGGAGTCACCGATAATTTTGGGTTATTCCTACTTCTCTGTTTCCCTTGCTGTCCATTATAAGTTTATAATATAATCCAGAATATAACATTTCTCATTTAATGATTTGTTTTTGCATTTTGAAGACTATCTAAATGCCTTAACCTGCCCTAGAAGCACTGGTACATTTACCTCCTGCTGACTTTACAACTTCTGCTCATTAGTTGTCATTCATCACTTATTTTTGTATTTATTCTGCTGATTACCCAGAAATTATATGTTAAGCACTGTTCTGGGGTGTGGGATTACAACAATAACCAACAGCTAAGTTAATTGCTGTTTGGAGGTTACCTTTCAACATTACTTGAGAGTGATCTGGTAGTGAGATGGTAATAATAAACAGAGACAATACATTTGATGATGATAAGGATATAGGCAATAAATATAGCAGGAAAAGTATGTTCATGGGAGTTTAAAAATATAGCCAGGACATCCAAGGAAGGTTTTCTTGAGAAGATGCTGACATTTGAGCAAAGATTAAGGAGGGAGTACATGTGACATATTCTAGAATCAGCAAGGAATGTAGCATGAAATAACTGAGACTGGCATGTGGAAAAATGATAATGACAGAGGGCGAGCCAGATCATGGAAGACTTTGTAGGCAATTGTAAGGACTTTGATTTATTTGGAATTGTAATGAGATGAGAAGCCATTCAAGGTTTGATCAAGGAAGTCATGTGATCAGACTTAGGTTTTATTTCTTTATTTATTTATTTTTATTTTAAAGAGATAAAAGTAAATGAAAATAAAAACAGTGATACAGAGTTTCAAAACAGGATAATAAGAAATTAACAATGGTTATTATATTGCATACTGTTGTCTTAAAAGTAGTTGCTCAAATTACAAGAGAAAGGCATGCCTAATTAACCAACCAATATAAGCACTGATCCCTTCAATGAACTAAAAGAAAATAGTAGTATAATTATGTTAGCTGTCATATATATATATATGTATACATACATACATACTTATATATAGATTTTCTTTTCCCTTTATTCATTTCTCCTTTCTGTCGTTTTAGTTTTTTCCTTGTGAGCAGTTCCTTTCCATTTCACAATATCTACTACAGATTTTATGTCTTACTTACTCTTTTAGTTTCTTATACTAGGGAGATAAGACAGCGCTGACACATGTGTGTTTGAATTATTTCACTTATGAGTATGGTCTCTAGCTGCATCCATTGACCTAGAAAAGTCTTGACTTAGTCCTTTATAACTGAGTGGTACTCTATTATATAAAAATACCAAATCTTTTTTATCCATTCTTCAGTAGATAGGCATTTGAGTTGTTTCCAATATTTAGCTATTATAAATTGTGCTGCCATAAACATGGGTGTGCATATATCTCTGTGGTATGATGTTTTTAATTCTGGGAAAATAACTAGAATGGAATAACTGGGTTAATAGGACCTCTAAACCTAGTTTTTAAAGGAATCTCCACACTGATTTCCATGATGCTTATACCATTCTACACTCCCACCAACAGTGGAGAAGAGTTCCTTTTTCCCCACAATCCCTGTAGCATTTGTTATTGGTTAATTTCTTGATATTGGACATTCTTTCTGGGGTGATATGGAATGTCAGTATTGTTTTAATTTGCATTTTTGGATAATCAATGATGTTGAACTTTTTTCATGTATTTGTTTGCCATTATTTATTTGTATTTCTTCATCTGAGAAGTGTATATTCATCTCAGATGCTCATTTTTGACTGGGTCTTTGAATTTAGGGGGTCTATTTTTCAGTTCTTAATATGTCCTACGTAGAAATTCTTTGTCTGAGGGGCAATTGGTTAAAAATTTTCCCACTCTGTGGGTTATCTTTTCACTTCATTGGTGATTTATTTTGCTGTGCAAAAGCTTTTTAATAAGATGAGATCCTAGTTGTTGATATTTTGAAGTATTTCATGCATATATATTTATGATTGTTATCTCTGCCTCTTGAAGTCTTCTTCTAACAAGTATGTAGTGACTTTCTGTATCACTTCTAGTCATTTTTGGTTTGCAGTTTGCTTTGTCAGCAAACAGAATAGCTACCCATGCTTTTTTTTTCTGGGTTCCTTTTGCATGGAGTATCGTTTTCCATCCTTTGACTTGTAGTCTGTGAGTTTCTTTTTGAGTTAAATGTGTTTCTTTTATACACTGTTGGATCTTGTTTCATGATCCACTCTTCCAGTCTGTTTGTTTGGTGAACTGAGGTCATTTACATTGATGATTATAACCGATATGTATTGGCTTGTCTTTGTCATGCGATTTTCCTGCTGTTGGTTCCTGTTTTTTTTTTTCTGGTACCGGGGATCAAACTCACAACCTTGCCCTTGCCAAGCAGGCTCTTACACCGCTGAGTAAACCCTCAGCCCCTGCTTTTGGTTCTCCACTTTCCTCTCTGTTTAGTTTTTTACCCTACTTGGTGTTTTCTTTGTTTTGCTTGTAACTGTGGTCATTTTTGTTTCCATCTAGAATGTCTTTCAGTGCACTTCATAGTGTTGGTTTAGTGGTCTTGAATTTCTTAGGTTGTTCTTTGTCATAGAAGTATCTTCTTTCTCCACTAGTTTTGAAAGATAGTTTTCCAGGGTTTATAAGCCTAGGCTGGAAGTTGTTTTCTTTCAGGATTCTACATCACTCCAAGCTCTTCTTGCCTTGATGGTTTGTGTTGAGAAGTCTGTCATGATTCTGATGAGCTTTCCTTTAGAGATGATCTGTTTTTTTCTCTGATAGCTTTTAATATTCTGTTCTTGTGCTGAATTTCTGGGATCCAGATTACTATATATCTGGGTGCAGACTTACAGTGGTTATGACTAATTGAGTTCTATATGCCTCACATATTTGTATGTCAGATTCTTTTTCCATGCTTGGGTAATTTTCTATGATTATTTCTATAAATAATTTTTTATGTGATTTGTGTTGAATCCTGCTTTTTCACTGACACCAATTATTCTTATATATTTTTTCTTTGTGTTGTCTTGCAGGTGTTGAATTCTTATTTCCAGTCTTTGGTTATTTTCAAGGGATTTTTACTTTCATTTTTACTAGTCACAATCCTATCTCCAAGGTTTTAAAGTCTGTCTTCAGTTTCATTTCAAGTGGTTTAGTCAGGTTTCAATGGAAATTTTAGTTTCTTGGATACCTGTTTGAGTCTATCTCATGCATTTTATTTCTTTACTGTGTCAATCATTCACAATTTCCATCCTCTTCCTGTCATTATCTAAATTTTTAAATCTCTCTTTACTATAGATTTGCTGAGCATTCCATTATAAATGTTGACATCTTTTTAAACCTGAGATATTAATAATGATCTGGTATTGTCTATAACCTCATGGATTTGTTTCTGATCTGATATTGTTTATAATCTCATGGATTTGTTTATTTGCCTCATGCTATCATTTCAGAGATTTCAGCTGTGTGTCTTCCAATTTATTCTGTGTTTATGTCTTCTGAACTTGTTCTGAGTGGGCTGGAGGTCTCAGATTGCATTTTGTTTTTTCATCTTGTCCTTTTATATTTAAAAATTTATTTTGTTTCCTGTGAGTTTTTGTAGTGGATAGCTATATCACTGGTATCATGGTCTATATAGGAAACATCTTTTCTTCAGGGCTGTTTTCTGTATGTGGGAGATTTTTGATTTGTGTCCGTCATGTGATGCTATCTTCTTAGTTAATTAAGGGTGGGATCTTGGCATCTGCTTGGCTCAGTCTCCAGTCCTTTGGTGTAGGGCTGTGGTGAGGTTATTACCCTTGAGCAGCCTAGTATTGTTACAGAAGGGAGAACCACTGATTACAACAGATATGACATGAAGCCAGAGTGGTAAAATTAGCCATAACAATAGCATCAATCATAATTTAGAAGCTGACAAACTGTGGTAAATATTGATTTTGTACTTTAGTCCATAGGTGCTGAATCTATACTTATGTAATAGAGCTGATTATAAATTAGGAGTTTGTATGAAAAATGCTAGAGTGGTTTTACTCTCTGGTGGGGCAATTTAGGGAGGATAGTACATAAAACAAATAACTAAAGAGAGTAGAAGCAAGGCTGGAGGACAAAGGATGATCACAGAAGGATTGGGAAACCTGAGAAGGTAGAAAAGAAAGAATGAAGTTGTATTCAAAGAATTATCTCAACTTGGTCTCTAGGTTTTGGGGATAGGACTAATATTCTGTGTCTAGAGTTTTCTCTAGTTATTTAGAAGAGGTAAGAGAGGGAGGGAGGGAGAGAGAGAGAGACAGAGACAGACAGAGAGACAGAGAGAAAGAGAATAAAAGGAATAGAAATAAAAAGGAAAAACATAAAAATAAGAAAATATAAAACAAATTGAGAGAAAAATGCCAGTTACCACATCCTGGGGTTCTTCTGAGTTAGTTCCCTGTCCTGCAGAGGCCTCAGTCACCTGTTGGCTTGTATTGTTATTGTTGCTTTAAACTTTTCATGACACTAGGTTCTCCTGTTCATCCTGTGCACCCTCTTGGAACCTTTCTATGTAGCTAGTGTTTCCTTTGGTCTCTGGGCCTTCCCAAGCAGTCCACCTCAGTTGTGCAGCAGCTAGGGGAGAGGCTGTTCTTTGGGCCTTCTGGTGTGGTTCCTGGCTTGTGGTGATGGACAGACTTTGGGAGAAGCTGCTCTCCTCCCTAGTATTCACCTGGTTTTTGCTGAATTCTTGCACCATGAAAAGGCAGGACTTAGGTTTTAGAGGGATCATTTTAACTCCTGTTAAAAACAAATGGGAACAGGCAAGTTTGGAAGCACAGAAGACTTTCAAGAGATTCTTATAATAACAGAGAAGAGAGATGATGGTAACTTAGTAGAAAGTGGAGGTAGAGATGGTTGGATTCTGGATCCATGTGGAAAGATCAGATCTTTCCTGGATTAGGATTTTCATAGGGATTGTTCTGGATGCTAGGCTACTCTTAATTTTTAATTTATATAAAGTAAAGAAGACACAGTTAAAGTGTGAAGTTTGATGAGTTTTGGCAAGTGCACACACCTAAAACTATTGTTACAATGAAGACAGTGATCAATTTTGCCATCTCCTAAAGTTTAATTGCACCTTCCATATTCCTTGCTTCACAATGAACCTGTGTAATGAATGATCTGTTTTCTGTCAGTGTATATTTTTGACTTCCCTAAACTTTTATGTAAGTGGAATCATGCAGCATGGTTAAAAACTTTATATTAAGATAAAGTTAATCATTTTAATCATTTCAAAGTATACAATTCAAAAGAGAGATGATGGTAACTGGGTATTCACAATGTTGTGCAAATATTACCCAAGCATTTTCTTTACTGCCAAAGAACTGCTACATTAATTAAGCAATCATCTCGTGTTCATCTTTCCCTGCCTCTGTGTTCCAAATGAGAGGCAGTGAAGGTGAATGAATAGCAATGTGTCTTTTACTGTGTTTAATTTTTTTTATTTAAGGAGAAAAAGAAAAACAAAACAGAAAAAGGGTACAAGTTATACAGAATTTCAGAAAAAATAAACAATAGGAAATCACTAGTTAATAGACTACATATTCTCATCTTAGAAATAGTTGTTCAAGTTACAAAATTAAAGCATATAAAGTGGACTTTTGAACAGTGAGACTGCAAACAGTTTTGTTCAATGATGCAACAAAACTCAGTACTATGGTTATCTATCTTTTACGCTTAAATATATATGCAGTTATATTCTTTAGACCACTTTCTTTTCCTTTCTTTTGTACAATGACTTTTACACATTTTGGGTTTTATTACTCCCACAGTTCTTATTACTTTTTTTTGAAGAGAGTAAAACCAAATGTGACATAGCAGAACAGAGTCAGTCAAATCAAAAGGATAGACATAATAGATAATATAAAAACAAAATACAAGGTGATCAACAATGGTTACCATACTGCCTGTTGGTATCTTAAGAAGAATTGCTTATATCATCAGTTATAATAAAATTGAACAAAATAGTAAAGAATAAAATCAAAACATTGGAGACATTACAGGACTTTAAAAGAAGATAATAGTAAACCGGAGTGGGTGTCATAATGAATCTTACTGTCTTTATAGTTGTTGCCTAAACTTTCGAACTTGGTACTATCAAGCAAAGCAGAATAGAGGAAAATCAGTCAAAACAAGATGGTGAGGGCAATACAGGGTTTCAAATCAAGTTAATAGGAAATCAAAGTAGGTTACTATAATGTATCCTGCTATTTTTTATTTTTCCCTTAATTAAAAAGATAAAAATAAAAAAGTAAATAATTTAAAAAAGGAGACTGAGATAAAAGAGCACATAGCAACAAAACAGCGCAGGCCAAAGCATAACCATTTAAGCAAAATAGTGTTTCACCACAAGATATCCTGACATAAAAGTAGTTACCATAGTGTCTCCTTCCTTGAAATCTTTGAGTATACTGTAGCACCAAACTTTATATACTGTAGGACCAAACATATCAAGACACTATAAAACCATTCAAGAGAATGACAGTATTACAGGGTATTTACAACCAACTATCAGAAAATGAACAATGGTTTCTGTATAATCTCCTTGTCTATAAAAATTTTTGCTTATATTATCACATATAATAAAATCCAATAAGATACAACCTGTTAAGACCAATGGAGACAGAAGAATACAAGTTTTATGGGACTTCAAAACAAGATGATACTAAATCAGCACTGGCTATTATGAGGTCTTGTTTTCTCCAAAATAGCTGTTCCTACCATCCAGTCTTCTCTGCCTCATTTCTGTTGAGCTCTTTTTCTGTCGTTAGTTGTCATTTTGTCTTCTTCATTTTGCTTTCTGCTCCATTCATTGTGGCCTCTCTGCCACTGTTTCTGAAGTCTTGGTATTTTCCTTTTTTAGAATATCCTGCAGTATTCTCTGTAGAGTTGAATTGGTGGTTGCAAATTCCCCTAGTTCCTCTTTATCCTGGAAGAACCTTGTTTTTCCATCAATTTCTAGGGACAGTTGTGCAGATATATCAGTCTTGGCTGGAGGTTATAATCTTTCAAAGCTTGAATTATTTCCCCGCCACGCTCTTTGTGATTTGATGGTTTGTGCCAAGAAGTCTGCTGTAATTCTGATGGGTGTTCCCTTGTAAGTGATCTGTTTCTTGTCTCTGATGGCTTTTAGTATTCTGTTCTTATATTGGATTTCTGGAATTTTGATTATTATATGCCTGAGTGTAGCTTTGTTTGGGTTGTAGGTGGCGGGGTCCTGTATGCCTCATACATCTGAGTATCTTTACCTTTTACTAAATTAGGGAAATTCTCTTGGATTATTTCTGTGACTAGCTTTTGTAGTCCATTTGGTTGTGTCCCTACTTCTTCTTTTATGTTCTTAATTCTTAAGTTATAGATCCTCTTATCATCTTCTAGCCTTTGTATTGTTGCTGTTTGTTTTATTGTTATTTTTAAGAAGTTTTTCATTTCATGCTCCCATATTACGAATCTGCCCTCCAGTTCAGATAATCTATCCTTAGTTTCTTTCAAGCTGTTATGCCAGCTTCTGATAGAGTTTTTAGTTTCTTGGTAGTCTCTTTGAACCTGCTTCACGTATTCTATGTTTTCCTTATTTTCTCCATCAAACAATTCTCCCCTTTTTTTCTGTTCTTCCATTCCACCATCTGTTTTTTCTTGGGCGGTGCTTAGCATTTCTCTAACTATTCTACTTATATCTTGCTTTATTTCATTAAATACTTCATTTTTAAACTTGTCTATGAAGCCCTGGAGATACTGCTTTATGTCTATTGGTGCCATGTCTGATATTGCATGGTTTCTGTCTTTGTTTTCATTTCCCTTTCCTGGATCAGTGTTCTCAGGATTGGGGACTGAGGACCCTTTCTTGTTGCTCCCTCTTCCCATACTTTTTGTTCCTTCCATACATGTGAATATAGGAGGCCCAGTTTTTTTTCTCTTTGTCTGTTACAGTTTGTTTGAATTGCACAGCTAGGTGTTCCCGTTCACTGCAGCCCCACTTGCCCAAGTAACAGCTCTGTCATATGACTAAATGTGGACTAGAAATTTTCACTTTGGTTTCTCAGAGGGTAAGGAAAAGAAAAATATGAGGTCTTTATCTATGCTACTCAGAAAGGTGTAGTCTGAAAAGAGAAAAAGTAAAGGAGTTCAGGTACATCCATGACGAAGAAAGATAAAAGCTGCCACCCACCTTCCAGATCTGGCCCAAGGTTAAAACCCTGGGTTGTGGAGACTGAAGAGAATGGGACAAGGTGTAAGTGTATGTGCCAGTGTCAGGGGGAGAGATGAAATGGAAGCAACTGCCAAACTCAAAACTGCAGATAGGGGTAAACCAAATACTTCACTGCAGCCATTTAAAGCTCTTCAAGGGCCCATTAGTAGAATGTGATATTGGAATCTAATCTCCTTTGTGCCACTTGGGGCAACACTTTCATGTTTGATTTATTGAGACTTCCCACCTTTGTTTGTCTTCTGCAGGCTGAGAGAAATCTCCAACCTGAAGACAATCTTTTCTTTTAAAGCAACAAACTGCCTCACTACTTGGAGCTCTGGATATTTTTATGTATTTATTTAAAGTCAGTTTTTTCTCACTTACTACAGGACAAGGTAAGGCAAATATTGGCTACAAAGACTGGCTTGTAGGTACTGAGTAAAGTCTTCTTCAAGAATTTAGAAGAAATTCAGAGCACAGGCAGATAGATCACTGCTTCCAAGAATATCTTCAGCCAAAGGCAATACCAGCCTGAATGGTATTAGCAGCAGGAATGGCCAACATTTGCTGCCTAGCCTTTCTGAAGACAGTGGGGAAAACTCAGAGATCCAAAGAAGCAGCAGGGAGCTATCATGGAGATGGTGAATAGGGTAAACAAATAGTAGCCATTATGGCAAATATGCTCAGGACAGAATTCCAGGCTGTGGGTGGATAACCAAAAAGAGCAAGCCGTGGCCCCAGACATGAGGAGGCATGGAGGCTCAAGTCTAAGTGACATGATTTCTTTCTATCTATGGGGCCAGTTCTAGGAAACATTTCTCCTAACTTCCAGATCAGCCCTTGGCAGCCTCTGCTGGGCCCACCCCTTCAGGTCAACCTACCAAAGGCTTCACTGTTAGGGTGCACCTCCAGGCACTGGGACCTGGTTTGGGCTAGCCTACTGGATCTTAGTCAGCAGCGTCACGCAGGCCAGGCACTCCCCACCAATCCCGCTTGAGAGGGGAATATGCGACTAACGTCACTGCAACGCCCTGTTCCAGCAAGTCTGCCTGGTTCTAGTATGTCCTTTGCTGGAGCCTCCTACTCTATGAAAGGGTCCCCGTTCTGCTCACTCACCACAAGTCGATGTCGGGCTCCCTGATAGTCCTGCTCTCAACTCCATTCGCACATTCCTGCTCTCAGAGCTTTCGTGTGTCTCTTTCCCTGCCCTGCAGATTTGGATGCACAGCGGCAGCAGGAAATTCAAATCATGGCTTCCAGTGGTGCGGGTTCTAGTTTCTGTGCTGAGATTTTATCTGTTCCTGTTATAGCACCAGGATTGGATTACCAGTTGGTTTCTTTTAGCTTAGTCCATTCCTGGGTCGGCAGGGAGTATCTCCCCTTGCTTAGGACTCCTTGTACTGCACCATTCCTGGATTTTAAGTGGGGTGTCTCAGAGAGCCTCTGTAGCTGCTGCTATCTATCTACCATTTTCTTCCGGAAGTCTCTACTGTGTTTAGTTTTTAAAAAATTGAACATTCACTGTATATTTTGATCATATTGCATATGCGGTCTTTTTAAATACCTGATATTTCTTTTTAGGATAATTGTTTAGAGATCTGCACATTAGTTTCCTGCATCCATTTCTTTTTCCTAATGAATAGTTTTCCTTTGTACAGATATGTAAGAACTTATTTATATACTTACTGTTGATAGGTGTTTGGGTTGTTTGCAGTTTGAGACTCTGATAATTGAAGTTGCTTTTAACCAGCATGTGAGTTGCTGAGTGCACATATGCTTTCATTTCTCCAAGATAAATGCCTAGGAGGTGAAAGGCATGCAGTATGATACTGTAGTTTAGGTTTTTAAAAAGTTACTAAACTATTATATAGTGGTTGTCCCATTATACATTCTCAGTAGTAGGATACAAGCAATTAGTTGCTTCACAGTTTTGACAAGTCTTGATATGATAAAGCTTTATTGACAGTAGCATGGTATCACATTATTATTTGAATTTGCATTTCCTGAATGTGTAATAATGTTGAGCAGACTTTCATGAGCTTATTTTCCATTGGTATATTTTCCTAGTGAAGAGTTTTTTCAAATATTTTTGTCCATTAAAAAAGTTAGATTGGTTGGTCTCTTATTTTCAAATTTTGAGAGTTGCTTACATAACCTGGATATAGGATTTACAAATATTTTTCTCAGCCTGTAGCTTGTCTTTTCATTCTCTTAAAAATCTTTCACAGAGAAAATGCTTAATTGTCCTTGTACTGTGAGATGTAATAATTTTTTGTATATTCTATTTTTAAGTTCTCTGTTAAATATATGCTTTGCAAACTTGCATTATTGGTCTGGTTTTGACAGTTTCATTTCAGTGTTATTTGCAGTGCACACCAGGAAGTCTAGTTCAATCTATCTTCTTAAAAGTTTGGTGTCTTCTGCCCATTGGCTCCATAAGCAGAGTTCCTATCTTGCCCTGAGTTTGTTTCCTACACCAGATTTCCCTTTGTTACAATAATATGACAGTGTGTTCTTAGTGAGCCAATATTGATTAATTATTATTAAAGACCATACTTCATTCAATGTGGACTCCTTAGTTCTTACTCTTCTCTCCCTCTATCCTTAGAGTTCCCTTCCCATCTACAAAAGCTGTCTTCCCTGTATCCTATCATCTATCTTTTATTCACCTCTTTAATTTAAATTATTTATATATTTTGGGTTTCACGAAACCATATGATATTTAACTTTCTTTGTCTGATTTATTTCTCTTAGTATTGTAGTCTCAAGGTCCACCTGTTTTCCTAAAAATGACTAGTTTTGTCATTTATGGCTGAGTAATATATAAATTTTCTTTACCCATTTGTCTTTTGATGGACATGTACGCTGCTTTCAACATTTAACTATTGTGATTTGTGCTGCTCTAAATATGAGTATGCAGACTGAAATGGTTGACACACTGTCAATTTGAGAAGTTTAGAAGTTTAACTAAGGGACTCAGTAGGGGGCCAGGGTTCTCACTTCGTAAACATCCTCATCCTGTGCAAGAGGAGGGCAGGGAGATAATGGAAGTGTTACATCTGCCTTGGGGGTAAGGAATGTAGCCTGCTTGGATTATAAGGGAGGAAAAGAGGCTTGTTCTCTTCCTTTCTTGCTCTTGATGCTTTGGTTGCCTTGAACTGCTGTATCTCTGCTATGCCACCCTGCCTCGGAGCCAGCTGATTAGGGACTGAAATCACAAACTGTGAGCTAAATCAGCCTTTCCTTCCTTATATTTGGGTATTGGGTATTTTGTCTCAGCAAGGAGAGAACAGTAACACACAGAATTTAGTACCAGGAAGTGAGGTCATTGCTGTGACTATACCTGACCATGGGGTTCAAGAGCCTTTGGGAATGGCTTTCAGGACTTGGAAAGGTTCAGAGATATTGGCTGAAAAAGTAGAGCTGGAACATCTTAGTTTGTTCTGTGTTTGGGGATCCTGGTTAGAGCTTAGAAGACCAGAAAGCTGATATAAATCCTTCCAGTAAAGACCAGGATTGAGAGGTTTCTGCTGAGAAGGAGGACTGTATTGGTTGTTGGATTCCAGATGATGTGTTATGGCTTGGCAAAAAGTTTGCCTGCATTTTTCTCATGTCCAGAGACTGCCTGAGACTGAAACTAAGGGCAGAAGACTAGTTAATCTGGCAGAAGAAATTGTAAGGCAGTCAAATGTTGAGACAATGGCATGGCTACTGTTGGCTTTCAGTCAAATCTGTGTTGAGAATAAACAGCAAGAAACCCAACATAATGATTTAAAATGTTGTGAGTTTATCCAGAAAGGAAGCTCTAATAATGCTGTGAACTACAAAGATAGAGCTGAGCAGATTTTGATTGCTGAGAAGAAACTGGAAAATAAAAAAGATAGACTGAGGGCATCACAGAAAACAGCAAGCCTGCACCTTTGGCAGCCTCAAAACTGCCGATGTAAAAGACTCTGCTTTGAGGAGATAACCACACAGAACCATGTTCCAGAATAGCAGCAGTATAAAAACTTTGTGTCTCAGAACTGGATTAAGAGTGTCCAGTGATCTGGGCACTCCATGCCTACAGCTAACAAAGAAAAACCTGGCTACTGCCCCAACTGGCAGCAGACTTTGGCATGCAGGTGGCATTGGTTTTAGGTGCATGCAGAATGCAAGGGTTGTGAGGTTATGAAGGATCCCTCCTGATTTCAGAAGGCCTAGGATGCCAGGCAGCATGACCCTGAGAGGACAATATAGGAAGTTGTGAATGTGAAGTCAAAGGTACGGTGGAGACTCCAGAAGTTTGAAAAAGTAAAAAACATGGATCATCTAAGGAAAGTTGCAATTAGGGAGCAAAGCAGGCCTAAGAGAGAAGCCATGGAGCTGTAACTACCAGAAATGCCGTAGGGGTGGACTAACTCAAGCCCTTCAGAGCTCACAATTTTCCACAGATTGCATCAGATACTAGGCATGGAAATACAAGACTTAATGTTTGCCTTGCTGGATTTTGAGTTTACTTTGGTCCCAATCCTTTGTATCCCCCTGTTTGCAACTTTTGGAATGAACATGTTTATCTTGTGCCATTGTCTATTGGAAGCATTTAACTTTTCATTTGAATAGGGGCTTGCAACTAAGAGTTTAGTTTGCTTATATCTCGCAGGACACTTGAGACTTGGTCTTTTCAGCAATGCTGAAACTATTAGGACTTTGGCAACTCTTGGAGTTGACTAAATAATTTTTACATAAAGGGACATCCTTGAGTTTTGGGGGACCAGGGGTGATATATTATGGTTCTAATGTAAGATAATGTTAATAGAATCAATGGTGATTCTTATGAATTGTTACAGCTGTGTTATAATGTTCAAGTTGTGAAGTGATAAAAATAAGCTCTCTTTGTATCTGGAAACTGGTTCAAATAAATATGTTTGGTTTCCAAGTTGACAAGAGGTGGATTGTAATGCTTAATACACGGTGTCAATTTAAGGAGTTTGGAAGTTTAAGAAACTCAGGAGAGTGTCAAGGTCTTTACTTTGTAAACATCCTCATCCTGTGCAAGAAGAGGGCAAGGAGATGGTGTAAATGTTACACTTGCCCGTGTGTGTGTGTGTGTGTGTGTGTGTGGTCAGCTTACAATATAAGGAGGGAAAGAGGCTTGCTTTTTCCTCTCTTTGCTTTTTGCTACTTTTGCTGTTTTTAGCCACCTTGAACTGCTCTGTCTCTACCTTGCCAACCTGCCTTGGAGCCAGTTGACTAAGGATTAAGCTCTCCACAAAAGGTGAGCTGAATGACCCTTTCCTTAACTTTGAGTATTTCATTCCAACAATGAGAAAAAGTAACCTAGACTGAATTTGGATGATGCTTTTAACTCTTTTGGGAAGATACCCAGAAGAGCTGGGTGAAATTTCCATTTTTAGTTTCTTGAGGAATCTCCATACTTATTTACATAATACATTGTACTAGTTTACATTTACATAAACAATGTAAAAATGTTATTTTTTCCCTACAAACTAATCAGAACTCTTTTTTTTTATTTTAAAGAGAATAAAACAAAGGAGAACAGAACAAAGCAAATCAGAACAGAATAATGCAAGCAACACAGCACTTTACAAGACAACCAGACATCAACAGTAGCTACCATAATATCTCTTTGCTTCAAAATAGTTGAGCATACCTTTACACACAATAATATCAAACATAACAAAATAATATAAAACCATTCAAAAGAATGAAAGCATTATAGGACTTCAAGGCCAAATAACAGGAAATGAACAATGGCTACTATAATATCTCATTTTCCTCAAAAATTATCTATACCATCACACACAATAAAATCAAATAAAACACAACAGGATAGAACCAATCAAAACAGAAGAATGAAAGCATGGTAGGACTTTAAAACAAGATCATAGTAAATCAGCAGTGGGTACCATAATGTCTTGTTTTCTTCAAAATAGCTGTTCATTCCATCACACATAATAAAATCCAACAAAACAGAATAAAATCAATCAAACCAATGAATGAAAGAATATAAGACTTCAAAGCAATAAATAGGAAACAATGGTTACCATAATATATCCCATTATATTCAAAATAGTGCCCCTACCATCTGACAGCATAAAATCTAACAAAACAAGATAGAACAAAGTCAAACCTAACAAAGTTGTGGAAACAAGATAAGACAATAGGAAACTGACATTAGTTTCCACCTTTCCCTGCCAGGTGTTTCCTCCCTTTTTCTCTTACATTAGCTATTTTGCTTTTGGATTGCATAAACTCCTTCTGTTTCTTATGCTAGGGTGCATGCATATGAGTTTGGCCATGGATATAATCTCGTTGTGTCCATTTCCCTACAGAAGCCTTGAGATTATTCTACTTTATAGCTTTCTGCTGCATGAAAATACCATCTTTCTTATCCATTCTGCAGTTGATGCTTGCTTTTTTTTTTTTGACTCCTGTCACATGGAACAATTGTTTTTTTTCCTTTGATTTTCAGTCTATGAATTTCCTTTCCAGTTAAATGTGTTTCTTGTATTCAGTATATCAATGGATCTTGTTTCTTGAGTACTCTTTCTGTGTTTCTTTTTATTGCTGAACTGAGGCCATCTACATTAATAGTTACAACCAGTATACATTGGTTTGTCTCTGCCCTGTTGTTGGCCCTCTACTTTTCCCTGTCATTCAATTGCCTATCTTGTTTGGCAATCCTCCTCTGCTGCTGTTCCTGGAACCATGATCATCTTTATCTCTCTCTAGAATATTCTTTAACACTCTCTGTAGGGTTGGTTTGGTGGTCATGAATTCCTTCAGTTGTTCCTTATCATGGAGGTATCTTATTTTTCCATCAATTTTGAAAGATAGTTTTGGTGGGTAGATCAATCTAGGTTGGAAATTGTTTTCTTTCAGAGTTTGAAAGTTTACTCCAAACTCTTCTTGACTTTAAGGTTTATGTTGATAAGTCTGCTGTGATTTGAATTGGTTTTCCTTTATAGGTGATGTGTCTCTCTTCTCTAACAGCTTTTAATATTTGTTTCTTGTGCTTAATTTCTGGGATCTTGATTATTATATGTCTGGGTGTAAAGTTACTTTGGTTATGGCTAGTTGGAGTCCTATATGCTGCAATTCTCTGCATGCCGGATCTATTTCCCATGTTTGGGAAGTTTTCTTATATTACTTCTGTGAATATCCTTTTAATTTCATTTGTGTTGACCCCTGCTTCTTCACCAATGACTATCACTCCTAAATTATGCTTCTTTGCGTCAATTTGCAGCCATTGAGTTGTTATTTCCTGATTCTGTGTTATTTTTTAAAATTTTTGTTATTTAAAGAGAAAAACAAAACAAAACAAAACAAAACAGTAAAAGGGTACAAGTAATACAGAATTTCAAAAAAATAAACAGTAAGAAATCACTAGTTAATAGGTTACGTATTGGCATCTTAGGAATAGTTGTTCAAGTTACAGAATTAAAGCATACAAAATGGGTATTCAAACAATGAGATTGCAAACAGTTCTGTTAAATGATCCAACAAAAACTTAGTAATATGGTTATCTATCTTACACACTTAAATACACATGCAGTTATATCCTTTAGAGCACTTTCTTTTCCTCTCTTTTTTTACAATAACAATTACACATTTTGGGTTTTATTACTCCCACAGTTCTTATTACTTTTTTTTTGAAGAGAATAAAACCAAATGTGACAAAACAAAATGGAGTCAGTCAAGCAAAAGGATGGACATAGTACATGATGTAAAAACAGAATACAAGGTGATTGACAATGGTTACCATAATGCCTCTTGCTATCTTAAAAAAATTGCTTATATCACCAGTATAAGAAAATTGAACAAAACAGTACAGAACAAAACCAATAAAACATAAACATTGGAGACATTACAAGACTTCAAAAGAAGATAATAGTTAAACCACAATGGCCATCATAGAGAATCTTATTGCCTTCAAAGTAGTTGCCTATACCCTCAAACTTGATACTATCAAATAAAACAAGAGTAAAAACAGTCAAAACAAGATGGTGAGAGCAATACAGGGGTTCAAATCAAGTTAATAGGAAAACAAAAAAGATACTATAATATATCCTGCTATTTTTAAATTTATTTTTTCCCTTAATTAAAAAATAATAAAAAATTAATTAATAAAAAAAAATGGGAGATTGAGATAAAAGAGGACATAACAGCATAACAACACAGGTCACAACAGAACAATTTAAGCAACATAGTGTTTCACCACCAGATAACCTGACATAATTGTAGTGAAATTCATCTGGTTCCAGATGAATTTTCGGAATGATTTCTCTAGATCTATGAGGTATGTTGATGGTATTTTTATTGGGATTGCATTGAATCTGTATAAGAGTTTTGGGAGAATTTTCACAATATTTATTTTCACAATATTTATTCTTCCTATCCAGTGTCTCTTTCCTTCAAATATTTGAGTATAACTTCGTTTACTATAGCATCAAACATATCAAGGCAGTGTGAAACCATTCAAGAGAATGAAAGTATTACACGGTATTTAGAATCAGCTAACAGAAAATGAATAGTAGTTTCTATATTATCTCTTTGCCTATAAAAATTTTTGTTTATACTATCACATGTAATAAAATCCAATAAGATACAACATGATAAAACCAATGGAGACAGAACAACAGCTTGATAGGACTTCAAAACAAGATGATATTAAATCAGCACTAGCTATTATGATGCTTTGTTTTCTTCAAAATAGCTGTTCATATTATTACAGACAATAAAATCAAACAACCCAGAATAAAACCATTTCAATTAATGTGTGAAAACATTATAAGGCTTCAAAGCCATATAATGGGGAATCATGATTACCACATACTTTTATGTATTCATATCTTTTCTTACACTAGGGAAATTATTCAGTATTCATACATGTGAGTTTATTTCACTTATGAATATGGTCTCAAGCTGAATCCATGTATTTATAAATATCTCAATGTGATCCTTCTTTATAGCTGAGTAGTACTCCAATGTATAAAATTACCACAAATTTTTTATCCATTCCTCAGTTGATGGACACATAGGTTGTTTCCAAGATCTGGCTATTCCAAATTGTGTTGCTATAAACATGGGTGCACATATATCACTGTGGTATGATGCTTTCAGTTCTTCTGGAAATATGCCTAGAAGTGGAATAGCTGGTCCAAATGGGACTTCCAATCTCACCTCTTTGAAAAATCTCCAGACTGACCTCCACAATGGCTGCACAATGGCTACATTCCCACTAACAGTGCAGGAGAGTTCCTTTTCCCCCACAGCCTCTCCAGCATTTGTTGTTGTTGGTTTTCTTGATCTTGGCCATTCTTTCAGGAGTGAGATGAAATCTCAGTGTGGTTTTAATTTGCATTTCTCTAATGAGTAATGATGATGAACATTTTTTCATGTATTTATTTGCCTTTATATTTCTTCACCTGAGAATTGTGTATTCATCTCAGGTGCCCATTTTTGGATTGGATTTTTGAATTTTGGGGTCTGACTTTTAAATTCTTTATGTTTTAGACAGAAGTCCTTTGTCTGAGGGGCAGTTCACTAAGATTTTTTTCCCAGTTTGTGGGTTTTCTTTTCACTATGCTGGAGATTTCTTTTGACTTGCAGAAACTTTTTTTTCCCCTTTTTATCGGTACCGGGGATTGAACTCACGATTGCCTGCTTGCAAGGCAGGTGCTTATGACGCTGAGCTAAATCCCCAGCCCCTACAGAAACTTTTTAATAAGATGTGATCCCAGTTGTTGATTCTGGGAAGTATTTCCCATGTGGTTTGAGTCCTGTTCATGAATTCTCTACCTACCCCTATGTCTTCAAGGTTTTTACCCAATTTGTCTTCCAATAGATTTAGTGTTTCTGTTTTAATATTTAGATCTTTGATCCATTTAGATTTTAATTTAGTACATGGTGATAGGCATGAGTGTAGTCTTAGTTTTCAGCATCTGGAGAGCCAGTTTTTCCAACACCATTTATTAAAGAGACTGTCGTTCTTCCAGTGAACCTGCTTGGCTCCTTTATCAAAGATAAGATGGTTGAGTGTGTTTGTAGTTGTGGTTGTATCTTCTAATCTATTCCATTGATCTTCAGCTCTGTTTTGGTTCCAGTACCTTGCTAATTTTACTACAGTTGTTTTGTAGTATAACTTCAAGTCAGGGATTGTGATGCCTCTTGCTTTGCCTTTGCTGCTTAGAACTGTCTTTGCTATTCTAGGTCTTTTCTGGTTCCAGATGAATTTTAGGAATAATTTCTCTAGATCTATGAGGTATGTTGATGGTATTTTTATTGGGATTGCATTGAATCTGTATAAGAGTTTTGGGAGAATGGCCATTTTCACAATGTTTGTTCTTCCTATCCATGAGCAAGGGATGTCTTTCCATTTTCTGAGATCCTCTTCAATTTTCATCAATTTCTTTTTTCAGTGTATTATAATTGTCTCTATTTTCCCAAGTGGATCTTTCACTTCCTTTGTGAGAATAATTCCTAAATGTTTCAGATTTTTGGTTGCTAGTGTGAAGGGTGTGGCTTCTCTTATTTCTCTCTCTGTGATTTTGTTGTTACTGTATAGAAATGCTATTTATTTTTGAGTATTGATTTTGTATCCAGCTACATTGCTGAATTTACTTGTTGTGTCTAGGAGTCTTTCAATGGAGTTTGGGGGTCTTCTATATAGAGTATCATGTCATCCACAAATAATGATAATTTAACTTCTTCTTTTCCTATCTTTACCCCTTTTATTTCTCTCTTGTCTAATTTCTCTGACTAGTGTTTCCAGCACTGTGTTGAATAGGAGTGGTGATAATGGACATCCTTGTCTTGTGTCTGTTTTTAGGGTAAAAGGTTTCAGTTTTTGGCCATTTATTAATATGATACTGGCTGTTGGTTTGTCATAGATGGCCTTTATCATATTGAGATAAAGACCATCTATTCCAATTTTCTGTAAGGTTCTTGTCATGAATGAATGTTGGACCTTATCAAAAGCTTTTTCTACATCTATAGGAATGATCATGTGATTCTTACTTTTGGCTTTATTGATATAGTGGGTTACATTTATTGACTTATGTATGCTGAACCATCCCTCCATGCCTGGGATGAATCCCACTTGGTCATGGTGTATAATCTTCTTGATGATATGCTGCATCCTACTTGCCAATATTTTATTGAGGATTTTTGAATCTGTGTTCATTAGGGAGATTGGCCTGTAGTTCTCTTTTTTAGCTGGGTCTTTCTCAGGTTTTGGTACTAGAGTTATATTTGCTTCCAGGAATGACTTAGGAAGGATTGCTTCCCTTTCAATTTCATTGAAGAGTTTGAGGAGTGTCGGCATTAAATCTTCTTTGTATTTCTTGTAGAATTCCACAGTGAATCTGTCTGTGCCTGGGCTCTTCTTTGTAGGTAAGTACTTAATTACATTGTCAATTTAATTAATAGAAATTGTGTTATGCAGCAGTTTTACATCTTCTTGATCTAGCTTTGGTACTTCATATGTTTCTAGGAATCTGTCTATCTCTTCTGTATTATCAAACCTATAAAAGTAGAGGTTTTTGAGATAGGTGTTGATGGTTTGTATTTCTATAGAGTCTGTAGTGATTTCACCTTTTTCATTCCTTATTGCATGAATTTGAGCTTTTTCTTCACCTTTTTAAATAAGGTTGGCTAGGATTTTATGCATTTTATTTATTCTTTCAAAGAACCAACTCTTTGATTTATCGATTCTTTAGATTGTTTTCTTAGTCTCTATTGCATTAATATCTTCTCTGATTTTTATAACTTCCTCACTCTTTTTGGCTTTGGGCTTGACTTGCTCTTTTTTTTCTAGACGTTTGAGGTGTAGTATCAGATTTTTAAATTTGTATTCATTCTGTTTTCCTGATGTGAGAACTCAGTGCCATAAATTTTCCTCTGAGGACTACTTTCATTGCATCCCACAGATTCCTATAAGTTGTATTTGTATTTTCATTTGCTTTTAGCTGTTGTCTAATTTCTTCTTTGATCCTTGTGACCCACTGGTTACTCAACAGTATGTATTCAGTTTGTGGGATTTTTGCAGTATCTTTTATCATTAATTTCTAATCTCATGGTGCTAGGATCCAATAACATGCATAGATTAATTTCAACTCTTTTTCATTTATTTAAATATGTTCTGTGGGCTAGTATATTGTTTATTTTAGAGAGTGTCCCGTGTACTGCTGAGAAGAATGTGTATTCTGATGTTGTTGGATGCAACACTCTATATATCTATGAAGTCCATTTGTTCACAGGTGTGATTCAGTTCTGTTATTTCTTTGCTGATTTTCTGTCTGGCTGATCTGTCCCTTGGAGTCAATGGTGTGTTAAGGTCTCCTGTTATAATTGTGTTATTGATAATTTGGTTTTACTTTTCTATTAATACTTGCTTTATATAACTGGATGCTCTGGAATTTGATGCATATATATTTAAGATTGTTATCTCTTCCTCTTGAAGTTTTCCCCTAACCAGTATGAAATGATCTTCTTTATCCCTTCTGATCATTCTTGGTTTAAAGTTCACATTGTCTGCAAACAGAATAGCTCCCCTCACTTTCTTTTGGGTTCCTGTTGCATGAAGTATTGTTTTCCATCCTTAGACTTCCTTTATTTTTTTGTCTTTTTCCTTTTTATCGGTACCAGGGATCGAACTCACGACTGTCTGCTTGCAAGGCAGGCGCTTATGCCGCTGAGCTAAATCGCCAACCCCCATTCTTAGACTTTCAGTCTGTGAGTATCCTTTTTGGTTAGATGGGTTTTCCTGGATACAGGATACAGTTGGGTATTGTTTCTTGATCCATTCTGCCAGTCTGTTTCTTTTAATTGGTGCACTGAGGCCATTTACATTAATGGTTATAACTGTTATATATTGGTATATTGTTAAAATGTTATCTCTCTGCTGTTGCATCTTTATCTTTCCATTCTATTTAATTGTCTGCTTTGCTTACTGGTTTTTTTGTAAGTGTATCTAAACTGTCTTTCAGTATTCTTGCAGGGCTGTCGTGGTGATCATGAAATTCTTCAGCTCTTCTTGTCATATATCTTATTTCTCCATCAATTTTGAAGGTTTTTTCAGAGTACATCAGTCTAGGCTGGAAATCATTTTCCTTTAGGATCTGAAATACTTTACTCCATGCTCTTCTTGACTTTATTGTTTGTACTGAGAAGTCTGCTGTGATTCTGATAGGTTTTCCTTTATAGGTGATCTGTCTTTTCTCTCTCATTCTTATGTTGGATTTCTGGAATGGTGATTATTACATGTCTGGGTGTAGTTTTATTTTGGTTATGGCTATTTGGAGTTCTATAGGCTTTCCTGATCCTGATGTCAGTTTCCATTCTCATGTTTGGGAAATTTTCAGGTATTCTCTAAATATCCTGTTGACATCCTTTATGTTGTCCCCTTCTTTTTCATTAATCCCTATCAATCTTATGTTGTTTTTCCTTGCATCATCTTGCCACTGTTGAATTATTTCCTGATTCCTTTTTATTTTTAAAAGATCTGTCCTTTCCTGTTTACTAGCTGAAATCTTGTCTTCAAGGTCTGAAATTCTATCTTCACTTTCATTGAGGTGGTTTTTATAACTTTCAATGGAATTTTTGATTTCCTGTATATATGTTTACATCTGCTTTATGTACTTCATTTGTTTTTTATACTGTTCATCCAGGGATTCTATCTTTTTTTGCTTTTATTTCAATTGGTATTATTTCTGGTATTTCAGGTGTATGGCATATGTTTTCTTCTATGTACATAGCTCCTAAGGTTTCTTGAGATGGGCTGGAGGCTTAAGATTGTATTTTGGTCTTCCTTTTGTCATTTTCCTATATTTCCATTTTTCAAGTGTTATTCCAAGCCTTCTCCTGGGTCTGTTGAAAATCTTCTTCTATGCTCTCAGCTTCAGGAACTCTGGCCGCCCATTTCCCTGGATTGAGAGAGGGTAACTGGGGATGAGGCAGGCAGGTACAAGCCCTGCTGAGCAGGTCCAGTGTGGCAGGAGCCTCAAAGTTCCCTGGCTTGCAGGAGCAATGATCTTAAACTCCCTCCCGGGGCTTGGGATGGTGTGGGGACATTCACTCCAGGCTACCCAGTCTCCAGAATTGAGGGCGCATGCTGGCAAGCCCAAATTCCCAGAGCTTGCTGAGCATGGCAGGAAGAAAGGATAAAAGTTTTAAAAATAACAAAGCAGCACAAAATGACAATCCAGCAGCTTCAAGATGATGCCAAGAGAAATAATATAAGATTAACAGGCATCAGTGAAGATGCAGGAGTCAATGAAAATCACATAATTAAAATATTCCCAGAAGTAATAGCAGAAAATTTCTCAAGCATAGGGAAAAATCTGATATGTAGATTAGTGAGGTATATAGAATACCAAACAGTCACAACCAACATAAATCTACACCCAGACATATAATAATTAAGATACCAGACATGCAGCATAAAAACAGAATACTAAAAGCTGTTAGAACTCACCTATCAAGGAAAGCCCATTAGAATCACAGCAGACTTTTCAGCACAAATCCTCAAGTCAAGATGTGCTTGGAGTGGAAAAAAAGAAAATGGCGGCTTGCTAGAGGATTGGGCGGAGAGTCTCTCCAGAGAAATCATATTAGAAGCTAGAATATGACAACATGGAGAGGGCCAGACAAATGGATAACGATTCTTATTAACCAAGACAGTGCAGCTGGAGGATTTAAAGTCGTGTTGAGACTGTGAAGGCTGAAAACGGGAGGCTGCAAATCCCACGCCTTTAAATCAACAATTTGACCTGTGGACCCAATAGGAAAAGCTGTGTTGGCTTTTGGTGACTGCTGGAAACTGAGACCTGAGATCCTGAGAAACAGACAGGACTGCCCCGCTACACCAGAGGTGATCGTGAAAGGCTCTTGAGCTCCAAAGCCCAACGCTGAGCACATTTCTGACCGTTCTGCACTGTGCCGGGAGTGCACGCCACGCGGGTTTCTGACCATTCCACGCTGTGCCGGGAGTGCACGCCGCGTGGATTTCTGACCATTCCGTGCTGTGCCGGGAGTGCATGCTGCGTGGATTTCTGACCGTTCCATGCCATACCGGGAGTGCACACAGCGCGGATTTCTGACTGCTCAGCGCCATGCCGGGAGTGCACGCAGCGTGGATTTCTGACCATTCCGCATGGTACCGGCAGCACACGCTGCACAGATTTCTGACCATTCCGCACTGTGCAGGGAGCGTGGGAAAGGTGGGCGGTGTGGACCCTGGTGAGTACTGGGGACCCCGCGACTGCTGGGGTTGGCCAGAGAACGTCTTGGAACGGGGCAGTGCCCGCCACCATGGGGACATCAATAACACAGAGTCTGGTGGCAGCCATCATACAGTTGGGCAGAACCTACAGCTCAGTGGCATCACTGAGCCACCCTGTAGGGAGGGCTAGTGGAAGGCATCTTGAAATTGGGAAGAGCTTGAGTACATGTTGGCTTCAGCCTCATACAGAGAACTAGTGGGAGACATCTTGAATTTGGGCAGTTCTGCTGTGCTGGTGCTCCTGTCACAGAGAGGTCTGGAAGAGAACAGCTGGGATTTGGGCAGGACCCTGTGCCCTAGTGACATTAGTCAACTGCTTCTGGTACAAAGAGAATCAGCAGGAGCTACTGGGGCTAAACCAAGCCTCTGCTTGGGGCCCAACAAGCAGATACAAAATAGCCACAACTCAGTGACATCCAGAAAGTACAGCCTAATTTACAGACTGACTGGCGCAGAGGCTGGAGACTAGCCTGTACCGCCCCTGCATCCCAGCCTACCCCAGATAACAGCAAATTGGGGAGGACAGCAAAAACTCAAGTCAGCACGCTTCTGAAAGGCCCTAAGCAATTCGGAGAGGGCCAGAGAACCCCAGGACAGTCTGAAAGAAACCAGAAACATGACAAGAGATAAAAAAAAAATCTCCAGCTGCCCAACATGAGAAAATAAGCCCAGGAGAAGTAAACACCGAAGAGAACAAGCACAGTAACCACCTATTGCTCGACACAGCATCAGCCGAAATTAAAAAGTACCTTCATGATCTCATAAAAGAATTTAAAGCTGTACTCCTGATTCAAGTGAGACAAGATATAAAGAGATTAATTAAAGAAATGACAAGCCCCACCCAAGAGAACACAGATGGAAGAACTGAGGGAATCAGAAAAGAAAGAGAAACTTCTGAAGAATTTAAACATAACTTAGAATGCATGAAACAGATCCAAAAAGAATACCAGGAAACTAAAAACTCCATTGAACACTGGCAAAATGCCTTGACAGAAACTAAAGACAGCCTTCTGAAACTTGAAGAGAGATTTATGGCATATGATTGTGAAAGAAAAAGCCTCCTAAAAATAATAAGGAACCAGAATGAAGCAATTCAAAAACTAGAAGATGACAAAAAGATACATAACTTAAGAATAAAGAATGTGAGTGAGGAAGCAGGAGCAACCAAAAATGAAATACAAAGAATATTCACAGATATATTAAAGCAAAATTTCCCATATATAGCAGAAAGAAATGATATCCAGATAAAAGAGGCATTCAGAACACCAGCTACCTACAACCAAAACAGATCTACGCCTAGACATATAATAATAAAGATTCTAGAAATCCACCAAAAGAACAGAATATTAAAAGCAGCCAAAGAAAAGATGCAGATTACCTACAATGGGAAAACTATCAAAATAACAGCAGACTTGTCAACATAAACTCTTAAGTCAAGAAGGGAGTGGGGAGAAATATTCCAAGTCCTGAAAGAAAATGATATGCAACCAAAGCTCATATACCCATCAAAACTCTCTCTCAAAATTAATGGAGAAATAAGATATTTTCAAGACAAGGAGGAACTGTGGGAGTTCATGGCCACCAACCCAACCCTAAAGAGAGTGCTGAAGGACATTACAGAGAAAGAGAGGAAGAGATACCAGGATTCCAGCAACAGTGGCAGAGAGGCCTCAGTGAATGGGGCAGACAGTGGAATGAGGGAATAAGGTGGACAAATTATAGCAGAAAAGTGGAGTAGCAGACATGAGGCAGAGATGGTAAGCTATAGTCTTTAGTATAGACAGCGCTGAAACTCTATAAAAAAAGGCAGAGGTCATTGTTAATGGTGTATAAGGATTTAAAAGACATAGTAGTCTTATGGACATATTTAGTTTGAATTTAATATATACTGGTCTGTCCACTCATGTCAGATTTGAGGGCACAGACATCTTGACCCAAAAATAGCAGGTTATACCATGGTAACTATCCTTACTTTCCTATTAACTTAAACTGAAATCCTACAATACTTACATTGTCTTACTATGACTGATCTGAATTGAATCTGAATCATAAGACTATGGGTTGGCCATGGCTGATTTTATTTGAAATTGGTATGCTTGTTAGTATCAACCCTAAAAGTAGAGGCAACTACTCTGAGGATGACAAGATGTAAAGTATATCCATACTGGTATTAATTAATAACAGCTCTCAAAACCTACAATGCTGTCAAAGTTAAGTTTTTATAAAAATAGGTGATACTATATTTAACTATAATAAGCCAGTGTGGTGGTCAAATCTATTGAAAATAACAAGAGGAAACATAGTAACTATGGAAGATCATCTATATTGTGATCTTATATGTCTTATCCATTGCATGTTTTTCTAGGAAATTGTTTTGCTGTCTTGCTATGACTTGGTATTCCCTATAACACAGAGAGGATAGATATATATGTAGAAATTCACACATGGGTTTTTTTTCTTTTTAATTATTTACGGGAACAGATTATATAATGCAAGATGTAATGAACAGATACTCTGAGGAAGAGACGCTAAGAAACCCGAGGCTAATTTTGTAGCATTATGATAGAAATTCTAGCAATACTAATGTTCGCTGATTAGAATGACATTGGACTAGTTTCTTGAGTTCAATTTCAGCATATGTAAAGATGGGGACAGCTATCACAAAGAGAATGAGAGATGCGATGGTAGTTACCATTGTCTTCCGTAATTTGGAACTTGAGGACCTAAAAAGCCTTCATCATCCTGTAATGATTTGGTTAGTTCTATATAATATGCAATAAGTATATAAAGTGGGTGAAGATAGGGACAACTATTTGTAAGAAACTAGAGACAGTTAGATAGACAATGAAGATCTCCAGTGGGCTTGCTACGAAATCTGTATTTCTTTAAATTGTTTTTTCAACTGCTATGTTCTGTTTTGATATGTTTAATCTTACCCTCTTTGAGATGTAAAACAAATGTGTAGGACTGATAACCATATTACTGAGCTCTTGTTCGATCATAGAGCACAAGGGTTTGTAGTGTCACTTTATGAATGTCATTCTAAATACTTTAATTCTATAACATGAACAGCTATTTCTAAGATGACAGTGTGTAACTTATCAACCAGCAATTTCTTACCGTTTGTTTTTCTGTAAGTTTGTATTATTTCTACCCTTTTTTTTTTATCTCCATGTATTCTTTTGTTTCCTTTTCTTAAAAAAAAAAAAAAAGGTGTGCTTGGAGTGAGGTATTTCAAGTCCTGAAAGGAAACAACTTTTAACCCAGACTGATGTACCCAGAAAAAGTTTCATTCAAATTTAATGGAGAAAGAAGATATTTCCACGACAAAGAATAACTGAAGGAATTCATGTCCACCAAACCAACCCTTGAAAGAGTATTGAAAGACATACTAAACAGAGATAAAAATGACCAGAACAATAGCGGAAATAAAAGCCCAGGTAGGACAAGCCATTAAACAAGGGTGAAAAGCAGAAACCAAACAAGTGAAACTTAACATGGCAAAGTCAAGCCAGTACGTGTCAGTGATATCCATAAATGTAAATGGCCTCAATTCACCTATCAAAAGAAATGGGTTGACAGAACGGATTAAGAGACATGATCCCACAATATGCTGTATACAAGAAACACATCTGACCCAAAAGGAAACTTACAGATTAAAAGTCAAAGGATGGAAAACAGTATTTCATGCAACAGGAACCCAGAAAAAAGCAGCCAATAGTATACTAAATGGACAAAACCTCAAAGCTTTCACTCTAAAATCAGGAACAAGACAAGGATGTCCACGATCGCCACTCCTATTTAATGTAGTTCTGGAAATACTAGCCAGGGCAATCAGACAAGATAGAGAAACACAAAGAATAAAGATAGGAAAGGAAGAAGTTAAACTGTCTCTATTTGCAGATGACATGATACTGTATATAGAAGACCCAAAAACTCCATTAAAAGACTACTTGAGGTAATAAACAAATCCAGCAGTATAGCTGGATTTAAAGCAAATGCTCAAAAATCAATACCATTCCTGTACACAAACAAAAAACTCACTGAGACAGAAATTTTGGAAATATTGCCCTTCACAATAGCATCTAAAAATGAAATACTTAGAGATGAAGCTAAAGAATGTAAAACACCTATGCAGTGAAAATTATACTATGCTAAAAAAGGAGATTGAAGAATTTATTAGAAAATGGAAGGATATTCCTTGCTCTTGGCTAGGAATAACCAACATTGTGAAAATGGCCATACCCCAAAAATGTTATACAGATTTAATGCAATCTCAATCAAAATACCATTAACATATCTCACAAATTGAGAGAAAACACTCCTTAAATTCATTTGGAAACAGAAGAATAGCAAAAGCAATTCTTGTCAACAAAGGCAAGGCAGGAGGCATCTCAATTCCTGACTTGAAACTATACTATAAAGCCATAGTGATAAAATCAGCATGGTATTTGCAAAGTAATAGACCTGAGGATCAATGGGACAGCTTAGAAGATGCAAGCACAACTACAAAGACACTCAGCCACCTGATATTTGACAAAGGGGCTAACCATGTTCACTGGAAAAAGGATAGCCTCTTCAACAAGTGGTGTTGGAAAAATTGGCTCTCCACATGCCGAAGACTGAAACTGGACTCATGTCTATCACCATGCACAAAACTAAAGTCTAAATGGATCAAAGATCTAATTATTACAACAGAAACACTGAATCTACTGAAGACAAGTTAGGTAGAAGTCTTAGAGACATAGGGGTAGGCAGAGAATTCATAACAAAATGCAAACTGCATGGGAAACACTTCAAAGAATCAACAAGTGGTATCTCATATTATTGAAAAGGTTCTGCACTTCAAAAGAAATCACCAGCAGAGTGAAAAGAAAACCCACAGAATGGCAAAGAATTTTCGCCAGCAACCCCTCAGACAAAGGACTTATATCCAGAACACATAAAGAATTGAAAAACACCAAGTCTCCAAATTCAAAGACCCTCTCCAATAATGGGCATCTGAGATGAACACACATTTCTCAGATTAAGATATACAAATGGCAAATAAATACATGAAGAAATGTTCACTATCACTGGTCATTTGATAAACACAAATTAAAACAGCATTGAGATTTCATTTCACTCTGGAAAAAATAGCTACCAACAAGAAATTAATGGATAACAAATGTTCGTGAGACTGCAGGGGAAAAGGAACAGTCTTCTGCTGCTGGTGAGAGTATAGACTGGTGCAGCCACTATACAAATAAGGATGGAGAATTCTCAGAGTAGGACTGGAAGTTCCATTCAATCCAGCTATTCTCCTTCTGGGTATTTTCCAAAACTGAAAAGTTCAGTCATAGAGATATATGTGTACCCATGTTCATACAGTACAATTTGTAATAGCTAAATCTTGGAAACAACCAAGATGCCCATCAACTGCAGAGTGGATGAAAAGATGTGGTATTTTTATACAATGAAATATTACTCAGTTATAAAAATGATGATCTTGAAGCCTTAATAGGTAAATGGAGACAAACTCAGACTATCCTCATAAGTGAAATAAATAAGAATCATATTTGTAAATGTAGACTTTGTGTCTATAGTGTAAAAAGTAATAATTGTAAGAATAATAAAACCCAAAATGCATAATTGGTATTGTACAAAAGAGAGGAAAAGAAAGTGCTCTAAAGGATATAACTGCATGCATGTTTAAGTATGTAAGATAGACAACCATATTATTAAGTTTTTGTTGGATCACTGAGCAGGACTGTTTGCAGTCTCACTGTTTGAATGTCCATTTTGAACAACTATTTCTAAGATGACAATATGAAATTTATCAAACAGTGGTTTGTGTTTTTTTTTAAGATTCTGTATTTCTACTTTTTTATGTTTTGCTTTTTTCTCTTTAAATAATATTAAAAAAATAAAATAATAAAATCAGGAGCAAGACAAGATTGTCTACTATAATCACTGTCATTGAATATAGTTCTGGAAACATCAGCCAGAGCAATCTGACAAGGGAGAGAAAAGGAATAGGATAGGAAAGAAACAAGTTAAATTGTCATTATTTGCCAGTGATATGATACTCTACATAGAGGATCCCCCAAACTCCATCAATAGACTTCTACACTTAATATACAAATTCAGCAGTATAGCTAGGTACAAAATCAACACTAAAAAATCAATAGCATTCCTGTACACAAGTTACAATCTCACTGAGAGAGAAATTAGGGAAACCACACTCTTCACAGTAATGTCCAAAACAATGAAATACTTAGGAATCAATCTAACAAAGGGAGTAAGAGATTTATACATTGAAAATCACAGTAGTCTTAAAAAGAAATCGAAGAGGATATTTGAAAATGGGAAGATATTCCTTTCTTATGGATATGAAGAACCAAAATTGTGAAAATGGCCATAGTCCCAAAATAGTCATACAGATTTAATGCAATCCCAATCAAAATAGTATTTGCATACCTCACAGATTTAGAGAGAACTTTTCCAACATTCATTGAGACCTATAGGTGACCTAGAATAGCAAAGGCAATCCTGGGCTTCAAAGGCAAGGCAAGGGTTATCACAATCCCTGACTTGAATTTATACTACAAAGCTCCTATAATAAAATCAGCATGGTACTGGCAAATAAACAGACTAAAAGATCAGTGGAACAGAATAGAAGATACAGACAGCTACAAACACACTCAACTACCTTAAATTTGACAAAAGGGCTAAACATGTTTGTTGGAAGAAAGATGGCCTCTTTAACATATGGTGCTGGAAAAACTGGCTTTCTGCATATTGAATAGAACTAGACCCATGTCTACCACTATGCACTGAACTAAAGTAAAAATGAATCAAAAACCTAAAAATTTAGACAGAAACACTAAATTTGCTGCCAGACAAAGTAGGTAGAAATTTCAAAGACATAGCGTTTGGCAGAGAGTTCATGAACAAAAACCAAAGTGCATGGGAAATACTTCTAAGAATCAGCAAATGCAATCTCATTTTATTAAACACTTTCTGCACATCAAAATAAATCACTAAGAGAGTGATAAGGAAACCCATTGATTTGGAAAAGATTTTTGCCAACTGTCACTCTGACAAAGGACTTCTACTTAGAATCTATAAAGAACTGAAAAAAAATGAGACACTTCAAATTCAAAAAACCAGTCCAAACCTGGGCATATAAGAAAAATACAGTCTGTTGACAGAGTTCTTGGGATCCTCTATGTAGAGTATCATATATCATTTATCTCAGATAAAGAAATTCAAATGGCAAATAAATACATGAAAAATATTCAACATGGTTGGTCATTCAAGAAATGCAAATTAAAACAACACTGAGATATCATCTCTCTCCAGAAAGAATAGCTAATATCAAGAAGTTAACCAATAACAAATGCTAGAAGGGATTATGGGGGAAAAAACTTTTTCTCTATTGTTGGTGGGAGTGCAAACTGGTAAAATCACAATGGAAATAAGTGTGGAGAATCCTCAAAAAATTAAAATTTGATGTTCTATTCAGTGCAATTATATTCTTCCTGGGTATTTACCCAGAAGAATGCGAAACACTGTACTAAAGTGATTATGTGCATCCGTGTTTATAGCTGCACATTTTGTTATAGCCAGATTTTAGAAGCAACTCAAATGCCTATCAACTGGGGAATAGATAAAAAAGATGTGGTATTTTTATACAATGGAGTACTACTCAGCTATAAAGAAGGATAAACTAGAGGCTTTTGTAGGTAAATGGATGCAACCAGAGACTATACTCATAAGTGAAATAAATCAGATTTACATGTATAAACACCATTTTGGCTCAGTGTTGTAAGAAACTGAAAGTAAACAAGATCCAAAAGTTATAATAGATATAGTGAAAGGGAAAGGAATTATTCAAAAGAAAACCACATTACTTGATTAATTTTGCATGCCTGTATCTGTTAACCTGAACAACTATTTTGAAGATAACGATGTGCACTATAACACCCAATATTAAGTTCCTACCATCTTATTTTGAAATCCTGTAGCACTTTTGTCTGTGCTGTTGCTGATGTTGTTGTGAATTGGCTTTTGTTGTTGTTATTGTTTTTCATTTGTTTGTTTCATTGCTTTTTGATTTTTCTGTGCCTTTTTTCTCTTGAAAAAAAAAAGACTATTGTTTTCCACATTTCCCTGTGTCACTTTTGTTAAAATCTACCTGTCCATGTGGTTATAGCTCTACTTTTGGACTCTCTTTTGTTTAATTGGAATATTTTTTCTATGTTGTTCTATATCATTTTATCTTAATTACTGTGACTTTGTAATGAAAATATTTTTTTATTTAGAGAAAAAAAACAAAACAGAAAAAGTAGAAATAATACAGAATTTCAAAAAAACCCACCAAGAAATAGTTAATTTCGTATTGTTATCTTAGAAGTAGTGGTTCAAGTTACAAAATCAAGCATAAAAAATGAACAGACAAACAATGACAGCACAAGTATTCTGTTGAATTAACAAAAATTTAGTAGTATGGCTGTCTTGCACACTTAACATACATATAGGTATATGTATATACATACAAGTTGTTCTTTCAAGCAGTTTGTTTCCCTTTCATTGTTACAATATCTATTATATATTATGGATCTTATTACTCTTTCAGTTTATTATTATTATTATTTACTATTTAAAGAGAAAAAAGAAAGGAAATAAAAACAAAGCAGTAAAAGGGTACAAATAATACAGAATTTCAAGAAAAAAATATACAGTAAGAAATCACTAGTTAATAGGTTACATATTGTCATCTTAGAAACAGTTGTCCAAATTATAAAATTAAAGCATATAAAGTGGACATTCATACAGTTAGATTGCAGACAGTTCCATTCAATGATCCAACAAAAGCTCAGTAGTATGGTTTTCCATCCTACACTCTCAAACATACATGCAGTTATGTCCCTTAGACCACCTTCCTTTCCTCTCTTTTTTACAATAACAGTTACACTTTTTGGGTTTTATTATGCCCACAGTTCTTATTACTTTTTTTGAAGAGAATAAAACCAAATGTGACTAAATGAAAAGAGGCAGTTAGAACAGAAGGATGGGCATAGTACATGATACAAAAATAGAATACCAGATGGTCAAAAATGGTTACCATTGTGCCTCTTGATATTTTTAAAAAGAGTTGCCTATATCATCAGGTATAGTAGAATTGACCAAAACAGTACAGAACAAGACCAATAAAACCTACACTGGAGACTTCTGGGAGAACATGGTGGATAGATAGCAACAGCTTTGGAGGCTCTCTGAGAAACTGCACTTAAAATCCAGGAATGGTGCCGGGCGAGAAATCCTAAGCAAGGGGAGATATACTTTGCCGACCCAGGAACGAACTAAATTAAGAGAAACCAACTGGAAATGCAATCCCAGTGATATAACAGGAACAGATAAAGTCTCAGTGTGGAAGCTGGAACCTGCGCCACTGGAAGCTGCGATTTGAATTTCCTGAAGCCACTGCTGTGTCCCAATTGGCATGGCAAGGAGAGAGGCACTAAAGCTCTGAGAGTGGGAAGCGGTGAATGGAGTTGAGAGCGGGACTGGCCGGGAGCCCTGCATCAACCTGCAGTGAGTGAGTGGATTGGGGACCCTTCCATCGAGTAGGAGGCCTCAGCAAAGGACATATTGGGATGGGCAGACTAGCCAGAACAGGTTGTTGCAGTGACATTAGTCGCATATTCCCCTCTCAAGCAGGATTGGTGGGGAGTGCCTGGCCTGCGTGACGCCGCTGACTAAGACCCAGTAGGCTAGCCCAAACCAGGTCCCAGTGCCTGGAGGGGCACCCTAGCAGTGAAGCTTCAGTAGGTTGACCTGGAGGGATGGGCCCAGCAGAGGCTGCCCAGGTCCGTGTCTCCCTAGTACACTGCAGTGAGTGGGAATACCTAGCTGTGCAATTCAAACAAACAGACAAAGAGAAAAAAAACTGGGCCTCCTATCCTCACATGTATGGAAGGAACAAAAAATATGGGAAGAGGAAGCAACAAGAAAGGGTCCTCAGTCCCCAATCCTGAGAACACTGATCCAGGAAAGGTGAATGCAAAGGAGAATGAGGAAAGAAAACATACAATATCAGACACGGCACCAATAGACATAAAGCGATGTCTCCAGAGCCTCATAGACGAGTTCAAAAGTGAAGTATTTAACAAAATAAAGCAAGATATGAGTAGAAGAGTTAGAGAAATGCTAAGCACTGCCCAAGAAAAAACAGATGGTGGAATAGAAGAACAGAAAAAAAGGGGAGAATTGTTTGATGGAGAAAATAGAGAAAACATAGAATACGTGAAGCAGGTTCAAAGAGATTACCATGAAACTAAAAACTCTATCAAAAGCTGGCATAACAGCTTGAAAGAAACTAAGGATAGATTATCTGAACTGGAGGGCAGATTTGTAATGTGAGAGCATGAAATGAAAAACTTCTTAAAAATAACAAGAAAATAAACAGCAACAACACAAAGGCTAGACGATGATAAGAGGATCTCTAACTTAAGAATTAAGAACATAAAAGAATAAGTAGGGACATAAACAAATGGTCTACAAAAGCTATTCACAGAAATAATCCAAGAGAATTTCCCTAATTTAGCAAAAGGTAAAGATACTCAGATGTATGAGGCATACAGGACCCCAGCCACCTACAACCCAAACAGAGCTACATCCAGGCATATAATAATCAAAATCCCAGAAATCTAATATAAGAACAGAATATTAAAAGCTGTCAGAGACAAGAAACAGATCACTTACAAGGGAACACCCATCAGAATTACAGCAGACTTTTCCATCGGCACAAACCATCAAATCATAAAGAGCATGGGGGGAAATAATTCAAGCTTTGAAAGATAATAACCTCCAGCCAAGATTGATATATCCTGCACAACTGTCCCTAGAATTTGATGGAAAAACAAGGTTCTTCCAGGATAAAGAGGAACTAGGGGAATTTGCAACCATCAATTCAACTTTACACAGAATACTGCAGGATATTCTAAAAAAGGAAAATACCAAGATTCCAGAAAAGGTGGCAGAGAGGCCACAATGAATGGAGCAGAAAGTGAAATGAAGAAGACAAACTGACTACAAACGACAGAAAAGAGCTCAACAGAAACGAGACAGAGAAGATCGGATGGTAGGAACAGCTATTTTGGAGAAAACAAGACCTCATAATAGCCAGTGCTGATTTAGTATCATCTTGTTTTGAAGTCCCATAAAACTTGTATTCTTCTGTCTCCATCAGTCTTAAAAGATTATATCTTATTGGATTTTATTGTATATGACAATATAAGCAAAAACTTTTGTAGACAAGGAGATTATACAGAAACCATTGTTCATTTTCTGTTAGTTGGTTCTAAATACCCTGTAATACTGTCATTCTCTTGAATGGTTTTATAGTGTCTTGGTATGTTTGGTGCTACAGTATAGGAAGTTATACTCAAAGATTTCAAGGAAAGAGACACTATGGTAACTATTTTTATGTCAGGATATCTTGTGGTGAACACTATTTTGCTTAAATGGTTATGTTTTGACCTGTGCTGTTCTGTTGTTATGCCCTCTTTTATCTCAATCCCCTTTTTAAAAAAATGATTTACTTTCTTTTTATCTTTTTAATTAAGGGAAAATAAAAATAGCAGGATACATTATAGTAACCTACTTTGATTTCCTATTAACTTGATTTGAAATCCTGTATTGCCCTCACCATCTTGTTTTGACTGATTTTTCCCCTATTCTGCTTTGCTTGATAGTACCAAGTTTGAAAGTACAGGCAAAACTGTGAAGACAATAAGATTCATTATGACACCCATTTTGGTTGACTATTATCTTCTTTTAAAGTCCTGTAATGTCTCCAGGGCTTTGGTTTTATTCTTTACTATTTTGTTCAATTTTATTATAACTGGAAATTCTTCTTAAAATATCAAGAGGCAATATGGTAACCATTGTTGATCACCTTGTATTTTGTTTTTACATTATCTATTATGTCCAACCTTTTGATTTGACCAGCTGTATTCTGATATGTCGCATTTGTTTTTCTCTCTTCAAAAAAAGTACGAAGAACTGTTGGAGTAATAAACCCAAAATGTGTAATTGTCATTTTACAAAAGAAAAGAAAAGAAAAGAAAAGAAAATGCTCTAAAGGTTATAACTGCATATGTGTTTAAGTGTATAAGATAGATAACCATATTACTGAGTTTTGTTGGATCATTGAACAAAACTGCACTCTCACTGTTTGAAAGTCCAGTTTATATGCTTCAATTTTGTAACTTGAACAACTATTTCTATGATGAGAATATGTAATCTATTAACTAGTGATTTCTTACTGTTTATTTTTAAATTTTGTATTACTTATATCCTTTTTCTGTTTTTTTCTTTTTCTCCTTAAAAAATATACCTAATACCCAAAATTTAAAAAAAAAACAAAAAACAAACAACAACAACAACAAAAAACCCTACACTGGAGACCTTATAGGACTTCAAAAAAAGATCATAGTCAAACCATAATGGGCATCATAGTAAATCTTATTGCCTTCAAAGTGGTTGTCTATACCCTCAAACTTGATACTATGAAACAAAATAGAATATAGTAAAATCAGAGAGAACAAGATGGGGAGAGCAATACTAGGGTTCAAATCAAGTTGATAGGAAAACAAAAAAGTTACTATAATATATCCCACTATTTTTTAATTTAGTTTTCCCTTAATTAAAAAAATAAGAAAACATAGATTAATTTAAAAAAAGGGGCGACATTGTGATAAAAGAGGACATTGTAACAGAACAATACAGGTCAGAGCTGAACAACTTAAGCATCATTGTGTTTCACCCCCAGATAATCTAACATAATAGTTGTCACCATATTGCCTCTTTCCTTCAATTATTTGAGTATAACTTTGTATACTATAGCATCAAGCATATCAAGACAGTGTGAAGCCATTCAAGAGAATGAAAGAATTACAGGGTATTTAGAACCAGCTAACATAAAATGAACAATGTTTTCTATATTATCTCTTTGCCTATAAAAATTTTGTTTATACTATCGCATGTAGTAAAATATAGTAAGATACAACATGTTAAAACCAGTGAAAACAGATGTACAACAGCTTGATGGGACTTCAAAACAAGATGATATTAAATCAGCACTAGCTATTATGATGTCTTGTTTTCTTCAAAATAGCTATTTGTACTATCACAGATACTAAAATCGAACAACCCAGGATAAAACTATTACAATTAATGAATGAAAACATTATATGGCTTCAAACCAATATGATTGGGAATCATGATTACCACATACTTTTATGTATTCTTATCATTTCTTATACTAGGGAAACTATTCAGTTTTCATACATGTGAGTTTGATTTATTTCACTTATGAGTATGGTCTCAAGCTGAATCCATTTATTTATAAATACCTCAATGTGATCCTTCTTTATAGCTGAGTAGTACTCCATTGTATAAAAATACGACAACTTTTTTATCCATTCCTCAGTCGATGGACACATAGGTTGTTTCCAAGATCTGGCTATTCCAAATTGTGTTGCTATAAACACGAGTGCACATATATCACTGTGGTATGATGCTTTCAGTTCTTCTGGGAATATGCCTGGAAGTGGAATAGCTGGGTCAAATGGGGCTTCCAGTCCCAGCTTTCTGAGAAATCTCCAGACTGACCTCCACAATGGTTGCACCCAGCCTACACTCCCACTAACAGTGCAGGAGAGTTCCTTTTCCCCCACAGCCTCTCCAGCATTTGTTGTTGGTGGTTTTCTTGATCCTGGCCATTCTTTCAGGAGTGAGATGAAATCTCAGTATGGTTTTAATTTGCATTTCTCTAATGACTAATGATGATGAACATTTTTTCATATATTTATTTGCCATTTGTATTTCTTCATCTGAAAATTGTTTATTCATCTCAGATGCCCATTTTTGGATTGGGTCTTTGAATTTTGAGTGTCTGATTTTTAAAAATTCTTTGTATGTTTTAGACAGAAGTCCTTTGTCTGAGGGGAAGTTCACTAAGATTTTTTCCCAGTTTGTGGGTTTTCTTTTTATTATGCTGGAGATTTCTGTTGACTTGCAGAACCTTTTTAATAAGAGGTGATCACAATTATTGACTCTGGGAAGTATTTCCCGTGTGGTTTGGGTCCTGTTCATGAATTCTCTACCTACTCCTATTTCTTCAAGATTTTTACCCAATTGGTCTTCCAATAGATTTAATGTTTCCATTTTAATATTTAGATATTTGATCCATTTAGATTTTATTTGAGTACTTGGTGATAGGCATGGGCCTAGTTTTAGTTTTCGGCATATGGAGAGCCAGTTTTTTGAACACTATTTATTAAAGAGACTCGTTCTTCCAGTGAACATGTTTGTCCCCTTTATCAAAGATAATGTGGTTGAGTGTGTTTGTAGTTGTGGTTGTATCCTCTATTCCATTGATCTTCAGCTCTGTTTTGGTTCCAGCACCATGTTGATTTTACTACAGTTGCCTTGTAGTATAACTTCAAGGCAGGGATTGTGATGCCTCCTGCCTTGCCTTTGCTGTTTAGAACTGTCTTTGCTATTGTAGGTCTCTTCCAGTTCCAGATGAATTTTAGGAGTGATTTTTCAAGTTCTATGAGGTATGTTTACTGTATTTTTATCAGGATTGCATTGAATATGTATAAAAGTTTTGGGAGAATGGCCATTTTCACAATATTTATTCTTCCTATGGATGAGCAAGGGATGTCTTTCCATTTTCTAGATCATCTTCAATTTCATTTTTCAGTGTATTATAGTTTTCCCTGCATAGGTCTTTCCCTTCTTTCATGAGAGTAATTCCTAAATATTTCATTTTTTTGGTTGCTAGTGTGAAGGGTGTGGTTTCTCTTATTTCTCTCTGTGATTTTGTTGTTACTGTATAGGAATGCTTTTTGAGTATTGATTTTATATTCAGCTACATTACTGAATTTATTATATCTAGGAGTCTTTCAATGGAGTTTTAGGGATCTTCTATATGGAGTATCATGTCATCTGCAAATAATGATAATTTAACTTCTTCTTTTCCTGTCTTTACACATTTTATTTCTCTCTTGTCTAATTGCTCTGGCTAGTATTACCAGTACTATATTAAATAGGAATGGTGATAAGGGACCTCTTGTGCCTGATTTTAAAGTAAAGGCCTTCAATTTTTGGCCATTTAGTATGATATTGGCTGTTGGTTTGTCATAAATGGCCTTTATTATATTGAGGTATAGACCATCTATTGTAATTTTCTGCAAGGTTCTTATTTTTTTTTTTTTTTACTTTTTCATTTTTATCGGTACCAGGGATTGAACTCACGACTGCCTGCTTGCAAGGCAGGCACTTATGCCGCTGAGCTAAATCCCCAGCCCCTAAGGTTCTTATCATAAATGAATGTTGGACCTTATCAAAAGCTTTTTCTGATACAAATGATCATGTCATTCTTACTTTTGGCTCTATTCATATGGTGGATTAAATTTATTGATTTATGTATATTGAACCATCTTGCATGCCTGGGATGAATCCCAGTTGGTCATGGTCTATGATCTTCTTGATGATTTGCTGCATCCTATTTGCCAATAATTTATTGAGGATTTTTGCATCTGTGTTCATTAGGGAGATTGGTCTGTAGTTCTCTTTTTCAGTTGGGTCCTTCTCAGGTTTTGGTACTAGAGTAATATTTGCTTCTGCGAATGACTTAGGAAGGATTGCTTCCCTTTCAATTTCATTGAAGAGTTTGAGGAGTGTCGACATTAGGTCTTCTTTGTATTTCTTGTAGAATTCTGCAGTGAATCCTTCTGGGCCTGGGCTCTTCTATGTAGGTAAGGCCTTATTTACATTTTCAGTTTCATTAATAAAAATTGGGTTATTCAGCAGTTTTACATCTTCATGACCTCGTTTTGGTACTTTGTGTGCTTCTAGGAATCTGTCTATTTCCTCTGTGTTATCAAACCTTTGAGAGTAGAGATTTTTGAGGAGGCTTTGATGATCTTTTGTATTTCTATATGGTCTGTAGTGATTTCGCCTCTTTCATTCCTTATTGCATGAATTTGAGCTTTTCCTTTCCTTTTAAAAATAATGTTGGCTAGGGGCTTGCCGATTTTATTTATTCTTTCAAAGAACCAACTCTTTGATTCATTGTTTTTTTTTTTTTGGATTTTTTTAGTCTCTATTGCATTGATTTCTGCTCTGATTTTTATAATTTCTTCTCTGCTTTTGGCTTTGTGCTTGACTTGCTCTTCTTTTTCTAGATGTTTGAGGTGTAACAGCAGATTATTTATTTGTATTCGTTCTGTTTTCCTGATGTGGGAACTCAGTGCAATAAATATTCCTCTGAGGACAGCTTTCATTGCATCCCACAGATTCTGGTAAGTTGTATTTTTGTTTTCATTTGTTTGTAGGTATTGTTTAATTTGTTCTTTAATTTCCTGTGAACCACTGATTACTCAATAGTGTGTTATTCAGTTTCCATGTGTTCATGGGATTTTTGCAGTATCTTTTATCATTAATTTCTAATTTCACAATGCTATGATCTGATAGCATGCAAGGGATAATTTCAACCCTTTTGCATTTATTTAAATAGGTTCTGTGAATTAATATACAGTCTATTTTAGAGAATTACCCTTGTCCTGCTGAGAAGAATGTGTATTCTGTTGTTATTGTGTGGAATACTCTGTATATGTCTATCAAGTCCATTTGTTCACAGGTGCGATTCAGTTCTTTTTTTTCTTTGCTGATTTTCGGTCTGGTTGATCTGTCCCTTGGTGTCAATGTTGTGTTAAGATCTCCTGTTAGAATTGTGTTGCTGCTAATTTGGTTTTTCATTTCTGTTAATATTTGTTTTATATAAGTGGGTGCTCTGGAATTTGGTGCATCTATATTTAAGATAGTTATCTCTTCCTCTTGGAGTTTTCCCCTAACCAGCATGTAGTGACCTTCTTCATCCCTTCTGATCATTATTGGCTTTATGTTCCCATTTTCTGTCCCGCTTTTTTTTTTTTTTTTTTTTGGTTCCTGTTGCATGAAGTATTGTTTTCCATCCTTTAACTTTTAGTCTGTGAGTATCCTTTTGGGCTAGATATGTTTCTTGTAGACAGCATGTGGTTGGATTTTGTTTCTTGATCCATTCTGTCAGTCTGTTTCTTTTAATTGGTGCATTGAGACCATTTACATTAATGGTTATAACTGTAATATACTGGCTTATTGTTGACATGTTAGCTTTCTGCTGTTGCATCTTTATCTTTCTGTCCTGTTTAATTGTCTGCTTTGTTTAGTGGTTTTTTTTCCTAAGTGTATCTAAACTGTCTTTCAATATTCTTTGCAGGGTTGTCATGGTGATCATGAAGTTCTTCAGATGTTCTTTGTCATGAAAGTATCTTATTTCTCCATCAATTTTGAAGGACAGTTTTTCAGGGTACATCAGTCTAGGTTGGAAATCATTTTCCTTTAGGATCTGGAATTCTTCACTCCATGCTCTCCTTGACTTTATTGTTTGTGCTGAGAAGTCTGCTGTGATTCTGATAAGTTTTCCTTTGTAGATGATCTGTCTTTTCTGACAGCTTTTAATATTCTCTTCTTATGTTGGATTTCTGAGATGGTGATTATTATATGTCTGGGTGTAGTTTTATTTTGGTTATGGATATTTGGAGTTCTATAGGCTTCATTGATCTTGGTATCAGTTTGCAATCTCATGTTTGGGAAATTTTCAGCTATTACTTCTCTAAATATCCTGTTGACATCCTTTATGTTGTCCCCTTCTTTTTCATTTATCCCTGTCAACCTTATGTTGTTCCTCTTTGTGTCATCTTGCAAGTGTTGAATTGTTATTTCCTGATTTCTCATTATTTTTGAAAGATCTTTCCTTTCCTGTTCACTGGTTGCAATCTTGTCGTCAAGGTCTGACATTCTATCTTCAGATTCATTGAGGTGGTTTTTACAACTTTCAATGGAGTTTTTGATTTCTTGTATATCTCTTTTCATCTGCTTTATATATTCAGTTTGTTTGTTATATTGTTTATCCAGAGATTCTTTTTGTTTAGTTCTTTTAGTTTTTAACTGTGTCTTCTTTAGATATGTTCAGCATGTACTTCTTTTCTTTTATCATTTCTTCTTCTTCCTTTTTTTTTTTTTTACCTTTACCAGGGATGGAACTCATGACCACCTGCTTGCAAAGCAGGCACTTTAGCCACTGAGCTAAATCCCCAGCCCCATCATTTCTTCTTTTACCCGAGAGATTATTTCTAATTTGAATTCCTTTAAGGCTTCCCAGAGCTGCTTCTTTTTTTCAGTTACTATTATTTCAGGTATTTCAGGTATGTGGCACATATTTTCTTCTATGCCCATGGCTCCTAGGCTTTCTTGGGATGGCCTGGATGTTTGAGATTGCATTTTGGTCTTTCATTTTGTCATTTTCCTATATTTTCGAGCTTCAAGTGTTGTTCCAAGTGAGGGAGAGAGGTCTGCCAGGCTGGAACGGTGTTCCGTGACTTGGCCTGACTCACTGTTCCTGGCAGGAAGCTGTGACCTGGCCCCCAGGTGAGGGAGACAGTTCCGCCAGGCTGGGACAGGGTTCCACACCATGGCCCAACTCACTGGTTCTGGCAGGAAACCGTGGCCTGGCCCCTGGCAAGGAAGAGAGTTTCACCAGAGTGGGATGGGATTCTGCACCTCGGCCCCACTCACTGGTCCCAGCAGGAAACCACGGGCTGGCCCCCAGGAGAGGAAGAGAATTCTGCCAGACTGGGACAGGATTCTGTGCCTCAGCCCCACTCACTGGTCCCTGCAGGAAACCGTGGCCTGCCCTCCAGGCAAGGGAGAGAGGTCTGCCAGGCTGGGATGGGGTTCTGTGGCTCCCCAGTTTATTATTAGTATTTATTTTTTACACTATAGAGACAATGTGATATTTGCAAATGTGAGTCTGATTGATTTCATTTATAAGGATAGTCTCAAGTTGCTTTCATTTACTTATAAAAGCCTTAAGATGATCTTTTTTATAGCTGAGTAATAGTCCGTGGTATGAAAATACCACATCTTTTTCATACATTTTGCGTTTGATGGGCATTTTGGTTATTTCCAAGGTTTAACTATTACAAATTGTGCTACTATAAACATGGGGCTCATATGTCACTGTGACATGACCTTTTTGTAATGAAAATCTTAATATCTAATAGTGTGAATTCTTCAACTTTATTTTCAAAATTGTTTGAGGGTTTTGCAGGCTTATCTATTTACATATACATTTTACTGTAAGCCTTTCAATTTCCATAATATAAAAATTCAGCTGGAGTTTTTCATCTGGATTGTATTGGATGTGTATATCAGTTTAGAAGGAAATATTATCTACATAATATTTTGTTTTGAATGTCATGGGCATGTGTATTGTTTTAATGTTTTCTCTCAACAATATCTTCAGTTTTTTGTGAAGTATTAAACATATTTGATTTGTCTAATCCCTAAATATTCTTAATGCTTTTTATAATTATTGCTTAAAAATGCATTGCTACTTCTTGCTGGTATATAGCAATGAAACATTTTTCTCTCTCTTTTTTTTGTCTTTATAAGACAGGATCTCTCTGTGCAGTTCAGGCTGGCCTTGAGCTCACTTTGTAGCCTAGGCTGGTCTCGAACTCACAACAATCTTCCTGCCTCAGCCTCCTGAGTGCTGGGATTACAGGCGTGAGCCACCACACCCAGCTAGTAATGAAACATTTATATATTGACTTAATTAGGTAGTATTGCTGGATTCAGTAAGAGCTTTTCTATGAAATAGTTTTGAACTTGTCAGATAAGTAACTATCATCTGTGACTAATCAGAGATGTATTTATTTTTCCACTTTCTATACTTTGGTCACTGGGGACCTAAATTACAATGTAATTTATTTCTTATTGCCATCTAGATATAAAGAACAAATTTATTTTTGTTAATACATTTTTGTAGCATGTAATGTTTAAATTTCTTGCATGAAGTTGATACAGGTATATAACACACCGAAGTTGTATCACTAGATACCTTGTCATCTCCCAGATTTTGGGAGGTAAGATTTCAGTATTTCATCATTAACTATGATGTTAGTTGTCAAAGTAACAGTTCTAGTTTGCTAGAAGGTTTTTTTCTTCTTCTTTTTTAGACAGGGTCTGATTAGTTAGTTCAGGCTGGTCTTCAGTTTACTATGTAGCCCTAGCTCTCCTTAAACTACCTCTACCTCAGCCTCTCAAGTGCAGGAATTACATTGGTGAGCCGCCACTCCTGGCAGCTGAATTTCCATAATGCATTTCAAATGGCTTTGTGATGCCTATTGCAAATATTGTATTCTTTCTCTTATTCTTCTGGCTTATAAATAATGTTTGGTTTTTCAAGTGCAGGAACAACTCTGCATTCCTAGAATACATTTAACCTGATTTTGTTGTATTAACTTTTTTATACATTTTTACATTTTATTGGAATCAATTTTGTGACTGTGTTTGTAATGGATTAGTCCATGATTCACATAATACCAATTTTATGTTTTAATAAAGTTAGCCTCATTACACAAGTTGAGGTATATTCTCTCTTTGTTTTGGCTACTTAAAATCTATCTACCTTTCTTTCTTTCTTTCTTTCTTTCTTTCTTTCTTTCTTTCTTTCTTTCTTTCTTTCTTTCTTCTTTCTTTCATCAAATGGTTGAGAGGAAAATGGCCCACGAGTTCACTTTTCTGGGCTTCTTATCTCTCAGCAACATGGTTCCTTGAATCCTGGATGCCTTGATAGTTCTCTAATGTCTTTGATAAAGATGTTTTATTCATCTTTTCAATATTTTCTTAAAAATATTTTTGCGGCACTCACATATCTTGGTGGGAAAGAGAAGCTTTTCCCTCTTTTTTGTGTTTTTGTGGTATTCAGATTGAACCAAGGATCTTTGCAATGAGCTATATCCCCACTATTTCTGAAAAATTTATTAGTGTGTGTCTTCAGTACATAATGTTTAAATATCTTATGTGGAGTTGGTATAAGTACATAAAGCATCTTAAATCCCTTTTTCATCCCCTTCCTCTCCCTGTTTTTCCCTTCCCTCCATCTCTAGGTATGCTTCCCATTTGAGAAAGAGCTATCTATGAACTTCCTATTATCTCTTTTATTTTGCTCTTCACTTATATTATGGGTTCCTCATATATGAAAAAACCATGAAATATTTAAACTTTTTTGGTCTGATTTATTTCACTTAATTATGGTCTCAAAATGCACCTATTTTCCTACAAACGACTCAAGTTAATATTTCTTTATGGCAGAGTAATACTCTATTTTGTGTTAATGCCAAAGTTTCCATTCATCTGTTGAAAGACATAGGCTGATTGCAAGATTTAACTATTATGAATTGTGCTGCTCTACACATAGGTGTGCATGCATCACTGTAAAATGGTGCCTTTAACTCTTTTGGGAAGGTATCTGAAAGTGGAACATCTTGGTCAAATGGATTTCTAGTTTTTTTTTTTTTTTGGAAACTTCATATTGGTTTTCATAGCAGTTTTAGTTATTTATATACCCACCAAAAGGTTCCTTTCTCTCTGAAGTCTCTGCAGAATTAACTTTTTAATTTGGAGACTGAGCTTCACTAAGTCATTAATTGCATTTGGATTTTAAGTTGGCTGGGCCCAACTTGAAATCCTCTTACCTCATCCTCCCAGAGAGCTAGGATTACATGTTTGTGTCACAATGCCTGCAAGATTTTTCTCATTTTTAACCCCATCTCTTCAGTTTGTATTTCTCACAAGGAATAGACAGATCAAAAGTTTTTCAGGTTATGTGTTACAGGTATTCTTTAGAGACTTTTGGATTGCTGTTTGTTCAGTTTTTACACTTGAATGGCTTAAGAATGAAGAGGAATATTTACTGAGACAAATGCTCTGTCAGTTTAACAATACTCTTTTCTAAAGGGGTGTCTCTCAAAGCAAGTCCTGCATGGTTCATTACCCATTTGTTGCCCTAACCTCATCTTTTAAGATTTGCTTTAGATGATGCTAGTTTATAGAGGCTTTTGCTTGCTGGTAATGCAACATTTAGTTGTAGAGGTGTTTGAAAAGTTAAGAAGTAAGTTCTTATTGGCTTCTGTCATGGTTTATGTCTGTGGCCCCCAGGCCTCCTGCATTTGCATTATGCATTTGTGTTTGGTTCATTGTCTAAGTGCTTGGATTGATGGTGTCAGTGCTACACCCAGCTAGGGGTGGAGCCAGTATACAATGTAATGGAAGGAAGCAGGTGTGTCTTGCTCTTTTGCCTGTTTCTGCTTTGCTGTTTGCAGCTGCCATGAACTGTGGCCCCGCCATGCCACCCTGCCTTGGAGCCAACTGAATATAGACTGAAACCTCCAAAAACTATAAGAAATAAATCTTTGCTCTCCCAACTTGGTGCATCAGCTATTTTGTCTCAGTGATGAGTAAAAAGTAATGAAGATAGCTTCACCAATAATGAATGCTCATTTAAATTTTGATAGTCTCTTCCAAACATGTTCTGGAGGGAGTTCCATGGGTTACAAACTGCATTAAGTATTAAATCTAGCAGCAACATAGGCATGTATGTGCACACACACACATATACATTCAATAATTATGAAAGATTAAAACTTTTTAACAAAATAATAATTTCACAGTTAAAATATTTTAACAAATTTGCTCTTCAAATTCTGAACAATAGTTATGACTGAGTCTAAATTGTGTTCAACACCAAACTTTTAGTCTTTTATAATAATAGTTCCTAAGATTAGGTGGTGATAATAGCAATGTCAATCTGAATTCATATTCTTGGAGTTTTTCTTACCATAAATGAGGCCAATTATGGCTTATGAATGAGCAAATTACTTGAAAATAATTTTATGAGCAAAATCTATGGTCTCTCTCAGTATAAGAGTTTATTACAACAGGATGAAAGCTTAATTCATATTGCTTGTTTGCATTTGAGAAGCTGGTATGCCATAGCTATGAGTTCATTGTTCAAGAACAGTTTGTGCTGTCATTGTTTGATTGTTCATTTTTCATACTTTGATTTTATAACTTGAACAACTACTTCTAAGATAACAATATGTAATATATCAAATAGTGATGATTTACTTGAAATTTTGTATCATTTCTACCCTTTTTTCTGTTTTGCTTTTTTTTTTAAAAAGTGAATAAGACTTTTATTTATTTTTTATTTTAAAGAGAATAAAACCAAACAAAATAAAATAGAATAAAGCCAATCAAATCAAAACAGTGTGATACAAGACTTCAAAATAAGATAATAGGAAATTAATCTTTGCTACCATAATACTTCTTGTTATCTTCAAAATTGGTGCTTGTACCATCAGACTTAAGAAAATCAAACAAAACAATATAACCAATCAACACAGAACACTGAATAAAAGAAAACAATAAAACAGAGCAAAGCAAAACAGTGAGAACAATGTTAGATTTCAAACACAAGACAGAAGAAAATCCCCCATAGATGCTATATTGCATATTGTTATTCTCTAAATAGATGTTCAGTCTACTGGCTTTAGGCCTGCAAAGTCAATAAAACAATATAAATATTAAGTTGTTTTTGTACCTCAGTTACTAACAACTCAGTCTCTGTGTTCCTCTGAATCAGCCAGTTGCTTATGGGTTGGAGTGTGCCCTTGGCTCTTCTGTCCCAGCTCATGCACCAGCTGGCTCATGGGAAGGGTGCTTCATGTTTCACCTCCCAGCCCCCAGTTACCCTGACTCATGGAAAGGATGCTTCTTGGTTCTCTTCCTGGCCCACAGTTACTGATGACTCAAAGGAAGGCTGCTTCTTGTTTTTCCTGCTGGCCCACAGTTACCCAGACTTTTATATCTTGAACTCAAGTGCCTCTCAGTATTACAATTCTTCTCCGAAAGACTACAATGCTAGAAATAGTTGGAACCAACATGAGTTTACAGCCTGACTCCAGTAATTACCCAGCCATGTGATTGTAAAAATGTAAATAATAACATCAGCAGAGACATTCTGTTATAAGGATTAATAGAGTTAGTACTGTATGTGAAAGTGTTTACTACAATGCTTGAAGCATAGTAGAGGATCAATATATTTTCTGTTTCAGAAGAAGTGGTTTTTGCTTGTGTGTGATACCAATCCTTTTTCTTGTGCTCTATGTCCTGTTCTCTTCCTCTTTCACTACTTATTATCACTTCTCCAAAAGTTTTACACTCTATTCTATGTGTTAGTCAACTTTCCTTTACTGTAATAAATGCTTGGGATAATCAGCTTATAAAAAAAAGGTTTATTTTGGTCCATGGTTTTGGAGGTTTTAGTCCATGATTTGTTGGTCCTGTTGCTTTTGGGCCTGTGGCAAGGCAGCACATCATGATGGCAATGCAAGGCAAAGTCATTCACCTCGTGGCTAGGATGCAAAAAAGCTAGAGCAAGGGACCAGGGTCCCACACTCCCTTTCCAGGGCACATACATAAAGACCTAAAACTTTACTGCTTAAAGATATTATTACCTCCCAATAGTACCATGGAGTATGAGCCATGGCACTATTGGCAGGTAATAACTTTAATCCATGGTCTTTAGAGGATATTTCACATCCCAACTATATGACTACATTTGTGATTTACCAATATCAGTCTCTCCAGGCACTAAGAATTATCTTTCTTGTCCAAACAAAGCTTCCTCTGCCACTCTCCAGCTCTGTTCCCATCCTTTTCCTTCTTGCCTTCATTATTCTCTGCTATTTTTTGTTTACCTGTTGAAAGACAAAATTGACCAGGACTACTCACTCACAGCACAGAAATCAAATTGACCTCCTTCCCTCTTCTACTCAAGTTTATGAGGTCCATTTCAATCTATTTTTAAATAATTTTTTATTTAAAGAGAAAAACAACAAAAGATGAAAGGGTATAAGTAATACAGAATTTCAAAAAAGTAAACAGTAAGAAATCACTAGTTAATAGATTACATATTGTAATCTTAGAAATAGTTATTCAAGTTACAAAATTAAAGCATACAAAGTAGACATTCAAACAGGAAGATTGCAAACAGTTCTGTTCAGTGATCCAACAAAAACTTGGTAATATGGTTTTCTATCTTACACACTTCAATATACATGCAGTTAAATCCTTCAGAGCACTTTGTTTTCTTTTCTTTTGTACAATGACAATTACACATTTTGGGTTTTATTACTCTCACAGTTCTTATTACTTATTTTTGAAGAGAGTAAAACCAAATGTGACATAACAGAACAGAGTCAGTCAAAACAAAAGGATGGACATAATACATGATGTAAAAACAGAATACCAGTTGATCGACAATGGTTACCATAATGTCTCTTGTTATCTTAAAAAGAGTTGCCTATATCATCAGTTATAATAAAATTGAACAAAACCAAAACATTGGTGACATTTCAGGACTTTAAAAGATAATAGTCAATCAGAATGGGCGTCATAATGAATCTTATTATCTTCACAGTTGTTGCCTATACTTTCGAACTTGGTACTATCAAGAAAAGCAGAATAGGGGAAAATCAGTCAAAACAAGATGGTGAGGGCAATACAGGATTTCAAATCAAGTTAATTGGAAATCAAAGTGGGTTACTATAATGTATGCTGATATTTTAAATTTATTTTTCCCTTAATTAAAAAGATAAAAATAAAAAAATAAATAATTTAAAAAAGGAGACTGAGACAAAAGAGGGCATAACAACAAAACAGCGCAGGTCAAAACATAACCATTTAAGCAAAATAGTGTTTCACTACAAGATATCCTGACATAAAAGTACTTATCATAGTGTCTCTTTCCTTGAAATCTTTGAGTATAACTTCGTATACTGTAGCACCAAACATATCAAGACAATGTAAAACCATTCAAGAGAATGACATTATTACAGGGTATTTACAACCAACTAACAGAAAATGAACAATGGTTTCTGTATAATTTCCTTATCTATAAAAGTTTAGGCTTATATTACCACATATAATAAAATCCAATAAGATACAACCTGTTAAGACTGATGGAAACAGAAGAATAAAAGCTTGATGGGACTTCAAAACAAGATGATACTAAATCAGCACTAGCTAATGATGTCTTGTTTTCTCCAAAATAGCTGTTCCTACTATCCAATCTTCTCTGCCTCGTTTCTGTTGAGCTCTTTTCTGTCGTTTGTTGTCAGTTTGTCTTCTTCATTTTGCTTTCTGCTCCATTCATTGTGGCCTCTCTGCCACTGTTTCTGGAATCTTGGTATTTTCCTTTTTTAGAATATCCTGCAGTATTCTCTGTAGAGTTGAATTGGTGGTTGCAAATTCCCCTAGTTCCTCTTTATCCTGGAAGCATCTTGTTTTTCCATCAATTTCCAGGGATAGTTGTGCAGGATATATCAATCTTGGCTGGAGGGTATTATCTTTCAAAGCTTGAATTATTTCCCCCCATGCTTTTCGTGATTTGATGGTTTGTGCCGAGAAGTCTGCTGTAATTCTGATGGGTGTTCCCTTGTAAGTGATCTGTTTCTTGTCTCTGACAGCTTTTAATATTCTGTTCTTGTATTGGATTTCTGGAATTTTGATTATTATATGCCTGGGTGTAGTTCTGTTTGGGTTGTAGGTGGCTTGAGTCCTGTATGCCTCATACATCTGAGTATCTTTATGTTTTGCTAAATTAGGGAAATTCTCTTAGATTATTTCTGTGAATAGCTTTTGTAGACCATTTGTTTGTGTCCCTACTTCTTCTTTTATGTTCTTAATTCTTAAATTGTAGATCCTCTTATCATCTTCTAGCCTTTGTATTATTGCTGTTTGTTTTATTGTTATTTTTAAGTTTTTCATTTCATGCTCCCACATTACAAATCTGCCCTCCAGTTCAGATAATCTATACTTAGTTTCTTTCAAGCTATTATGCCAGCTTTCAATAGAGTTTTTAGTTTCCTGGTAATCTCTTTGAACCTGCTTCATGTATTCTATGCTTTCTCTGTTTTCTCCATCAAACAATTCTCCCCTTTTTTTTCTGTTCTTCCATTCCACCATCTGTTTTTTTCTTGGGTGGTGCTTAGCATTTCTCTAACTATTCTACTTATATCTTGCTTTATTTCATTAAATACTTCACTTTTGAACTCTTCTATGAGGCTCTGGAGATATCGCTTTATGTCTATTGGTGCCTTGTCTGATATTGCATGTTTTCTGTCCTCCTTTTCATTTACCTTTCTGGGTCATTGTTCTCAGGATTGGGGAGTGTGGACCCTTTCTTGTTGCTTCCTCTTCCTATACTTTTTGTTCTTTCCATACAAGCAAATATAGGATGCCTAGTTTTTTTCTCTTTGTCTGTTAGTTTGTTTGAATTGCGTGGCTAGGTGTTCCTGCTCACTGCAGTGTACTAGGAAGACACAGACCTGGGCAGCCTCTGCTGGGCCCGCCCCTCCAGGTCAACCTACCGAAGGCTAGGGTGCACCTCTAGGCACTAGGACCTGGTTTGGCCTAGCCTACTGGATCTTAAGTCAGCGGCGTCGCCCATCCCCACTGATCCCACTTGAGAGGGGACTGTGTGACTAAGGACACTGCAGTGTCCTGTTCTGGCTAGTCTGCCCCGTCCCAGTATACCCTTTGCTGAAGCCTCCTACTCTATGGAAGGGTCCCCAATCTTCTCTCTCACTGCAGGTCGATGCAGGCTCCCGGCCAGTCCTGCTCTCAACTCCATTCACTGCTTCCCACTCTCAGAGCTTTCATGCCTCTCTCCTTGCTGTGCCAATTGGGACACAGCAGCAGCAGCAAATTCAAATTGCGGCTTCCAGTTGCGCGGGCTCCAGCTTCCGCACTGAGATTTTTATCTGTTCCTGTTATAGCATCGGGTTTGGATTTCCAGTTGATTTCTCTTAGTTTAGTTCATTCCTGGGTCAGCAGGGTATATCTCCCCTTACTTAGGACCTCTCATGTTGCACCATTCCTGGATTCTAAGTGGGGTATCTCAGACAGCCTCTGTAGCTGCTGCTATCTATCTGCCATGTTCTCCCAGAAGTCTCTGTAGTGACCTTCTTTATCTCTTCTGATCATTATTGGTTTGAAGTTTACGTTGTCTGCAAACAGAATAGCTACCCCTGCTTTTCTTGGGGTTCCTGTTGTATGAAGTATTGTTTTCCATCCTTTGACTTCCAGTCTGTGAGTATCCTTTTGGATTAGATGGGTTTCTTCTAGACAGCATATGGTTGGATTTTGTATCTTGATCCATTCTACAAGACTGTTTCTTTTAATTGGTGCATTGAGACCATTTACATTAATGGTTATAACTGTTATATGTTGGTTTATTTTTGACATGCTATCTTTCTGCTGCTGCATCTTTGTCTTTCTGTTCTGTTTAATTGTCTGCTTTGTTTAGCAGTTTTTTCCTAAGTGTATCTAAACTATCTTTCAGTATTCTTTGCAGGGTTGTCATGGTGATCATGAAGTTCTTCAGTTGTTCTTTGTCATGGAAGTATCTTATTTCTCCATCGATTTTGAAGGACAGTTTTCAGTATACATTAGTCCAGGTTGGAAATGATTTTCCTTTAGGATCTGAAATACTTCACTCCATGCTCTTCTTGACTTTATTGTTTGTGCTGAGAAGTCTGCTATGATTCTGATAGGTTTTCCTTTATAGATGATCTGTATTTTCTCTCTGACAGCTTTTAATATTCTATTCTTATGTTGAATTTCTGGGATGGTGATTATTATATGTCTGGGTGCAGTTTTATTTTGGTTATGGCTATTTGGAGTTCTGTATGCTTTACTAATCCTGATATCAGTTTCCAATCTCATGTTTGGGAAATTTTCAGCTATTACTTCTCTAAATATCCTGTTGACATCCTTTATGTTATCTCTTTCTTTTTCATTAATCCCTATCAATTTTATGTTGTTTTTCTTTGCGTTATCTTGCAGTTTTTGAATTGTTATTTCCTGATTTCTTGTTATTTTAAAAACATCTTTACTTTCCTATTCACTGGTTGCAATCTTGTGTTCGAGGTCTGAAATTCTATCTTCACTTTTATTGAGGCAGTTTTCACAACTTTCAGTGGAATTTTTGATTTCCTGTATATCTCTTCTCAGCTGCTTTATGTATTGTTTGTTTCTTTTTGTTTAGTTCCTCCAATGTTTTTAACTGTGTCTTCTTTTGATATTTTCAGCATCTTCTTCAGTTCTTTTATCATTTCTTTTACCTGGGAGATTATTTCTTGTTTGAATTCCTTTAAAGCTTTCCAGAGTTGTTTCTTTATTTTGGTAACTATTATTTCAGGTATTTCAGGCATAGGCCATGCATCTTCTTCTATGTACATGGCTCCTAGGTTTTCTTGGGATGGGTTCATGTTTGAGATTACATTTTGCAACCCCCCCCGGCAGCAAAGCTCCCCTGAGGGAAAGAAGGCCACACAGCATGGTCCAGAGGCTCCCAAATCCTGCTAAGCCCATTCTAGTGTGGCTGTGAGTCCAGTGGGCCCCCAACCCCCTCTCATACTCTCCCAGGCATCAGATGTTGTGTAACTATCCACCTCCTTGGATGGCAAAGCTCCCTGGGCTGATAGAAGGTCACCCCTATGGCCTAGGTAGGCCTCCAACCTCCTCAGCAGGGCTGCTCCCTCCTCCAGATGGTGGCAGTAGTGCTGGTGCTCTCCAGGCTGAAAAAAGTTCACAGGCATGGCTGGAGCAGGTTTCTGTGCCTCTGCCTAGCTCCCTCCTCCAGGCAGGGCAGCTGGGGCATGCCCTCTGGGCAGAGAGTAGGTGGTCAGCAAGGCCAGAGCAGGTTTCTGTGGCTAGGCCCAGCTCTCTCCTCTAGGTGGGGCAGCTGTGGTGTGCCTTCCGGGTGAGAGAAGGCGGTCAGCAAACTAGTTCAATCTATTTCCACCCATTTCTTGGTGTCACTTAACTTCATCTTCAGCTCAGTGTATTATTCTCAATTTTGGATTGTTGAGTCTAATGTTAGTCATATTAACCAGTATACCAATCTTAACCAAGTTAGTGGAACAAACGTGAGTTTAAAGTTAGTTGCTATTGCTTTTGACTATAGGCTCACTTTTCTTTGAGTGTGTAGGGATGATTTTATTAATCATGCTGTGTTTCAGTGTTTGTGCTTAGTCTAGAAAAATGGGAACAGTAAAAACGACTCGCCACATTTGTTGTGAAGCGTAAATGATGAGATCACAAGTCACTTATAACTTTAGTTACCAAGCAGGGGTTATGTCTTCTGTTGTTTGTCTTTAAAAAATTATTTTAGTTACACAAATGGATAGGTGAAAATAAGATAATTTGACATATATATATGGTAGCTAGTGATTAAATTAGAGTAGTTTACATTTTCATCTCATTAAACATTACATTTTTTGAGTAACACATAATAACCATACATATTTATAGGTTTCAATACATGTGTATAATATATACTGATCAGATTCAGTTAATCAGCATTTCCAGTTTCTATTCATCATTTTGTTTGGGGAAAATTTCAGCCCTTCTTTTCTGATAATTCATAAAATATGGAATAAGTTATTATGAACTACAGTCACCCAACTGTGCTATAGAACACTAGAATCTATTGCTTCTATCCAACTGTGTTTTGGTATCTGTTACCTAACATTCCTCTACCTAGTCCCTACACTTTCCAAACCTAGTAATTACCATTTTACATCAAGATCAAAAATTTTTTTAGCATTCTTTTGGAAAACATGCAGTATTTGGCTTTCTGTGTCTAACTTATGTCACTTAATATAAAGTCTTCCATTCTACCTATTTTGCTACAAATGATAGATAGAACATTATCCTTTTTATGGCTGAATAATGTTCTGTTGTGTATATATTTTGGTTTTCTTTCCCTTCATGTTTAGATAATCATTTAGTTTGATTTCTTATCTTTGCTATTGTGAAAAGTGTTGCAATAAACACAATGTGTAGTTATCCTTTTGATAATCCATAGTGGCTGCAATAACATACTTTCTTCCCACCCTTGCCAGTACTTGTTGTCATTATTATTATTTTTAAAAATAGACATTTTCATGGGAGTGAGAAGCTTTCTTTCTAGAGTTTGGATTTGTTGCTTGTTTTTACTTATTCAGGTCATTCTCTTCACTGACCATAGTGTGATCTTTCTATGATATTTCACCACATCTTAAAATCCTTATTAGTTTCAAAGAAAATTCAAAACACATATCTGTCATCAAATCATTTTATGGACAGGATCCTGTCATTCCAGTTTTACTTTTCTTCCATGTTTTTTATTTTCCATCAAATATTCTAAATCTGGTTCAACAGCTGTGGTTACTCAAATTAAGCTCAACTACTCTTGCATGTGTAAATTTATCTTCTTAGAACACCCTTACCTAGCCAGTCTTTCTCCTTCTACTTTGGCTTATCCACATTCCAAGAATCAATTCATGCGTCATCTTAAGGAAAGCTTAACAGAGAAGTTTGAACATTCTTGAACTTCTTGAGGAAATATATATTATGCAAAAGAATGCATAATGAAAAACATCACTTAAGAAAAGTTTGCTAAAATAAAAAGATGCGTGGATCACATACATATTGAGAGGACATATCACAGACATGGGAACGTTCAGCAGAATGGTCAGCACTAGATATATTCTAGTATGACCATTAGGTGTTAATGGTAAGCAAAATAATTCTTCTTTTTTAAATTTATTTTTAAAAACATTTTTAAAAACATTTTATCTAAAGAAAGACTAAATAAAACAGAAACTGGGTAGAAGTAATACATACGTTCAAAGAAAAAAATAAACAGTAAGAAATCACTAGTTGATGTTTACATACTGTCCTATTACAAATAGTTGTTCAAGATATAAAAGTGGAATGTATAAAGTGGGAATTCAAACAGCAAGACTGCAAACAGTTCTGTTCAACTATCCAACAAAAACTTAGTAATATGGTTATCAATCCTATATACTTAAATATAAGTTCAGTTATCCATATCTTCAACTATGTTGAGATTGAACAAGCCCAAGCAGGCTAATATCACTCTGAACAAAGAATAATACTATTGCTGGGTTTCACATTATGACACTCCAGGATCAGCACTGGGTACTTCAGTGTCTCTTTTTCTTCAAAGTATCTGTTCATTTCATCATGTGTCATAAGATCAGTTCTCATAAACTGTTTATAGGTTCTACAGATGCATGAGTCTTAACATGTATTTCTATCCTTTCTATATTAGAGGGAGAAGCAAAACAAAGCAAAGCAAAGCAAAGCAAAGCAAAGCAAAACAAAACAAAACAAAACAAAACATATTCCTATAAACACATGAAACAAAAAAGACATATAAGACCATTGTACAAGGAGTTCTACCATAGTTCCTGTGTTGTCTCTTGTTCTCTTCAATAGAATTGGCTATATCATCAGACATAGTATAATTGAATGTATCAGTACATAACAGTATTAATAAAAGCACAACATTGTATGTAGTATAAAACTTCAAAAACAGGCAGTGATCAAATCAGAATGTGTATTGTAGTAAGTCTTGTCATCTTCAGTGTAGTTGCGTATACTCTCAGACTTGATACTATCAATCATATCAGTTTTGAATAAAATCTATCGATACCAACCATCAATCAAACAAAACAGGTTTAACTAGAATCAGTCATCATAAAACAGTTTAAGTCATACAGGGCTCTAGGTTAAGATAATAGGAAATTAAAGATGATGGCTGAGCTATTTCCTGATGTTTTTGAAATAACTGTCTGTGCCCTCAAATTTAATGCAAGTAGACAAACTGGGACAGAATAAAATCTAAGCAGAGTGGTGCAAGTAATGTGGGTTTTAAATCCTGATACACTATTAACAATATCTTCTGCCATCTTTTTTAAGACTCTCCCTCCCCTTCCACTTCCCAAGGATACACTATGCATTTTTGGGGCTCACCAAGACCCTTTGTTTTAAATTCGGGGGTGGGCAACCTGCTATTTACCTAAGTGGTTCTGAACCTTGTCTCTCCTGAACTTGATCTCTAATTGTATTCCTTTACCTATTAAAGCCTGTCTTTCCAACCTATCCACAAATACTGGTTTAGTTGCCCCAATTACTCTCTGGTTCTCTGTCACGTAGAGCATTGCTTTCTCATATTTGATTTTCAGTCCATGTACTCTTTTTCATGTTAATTATATTTCCTATAAATAGCATCTTGTTGGACTCTACTCCTGATCTGCTCTACATGTGGTTCTTTCTTTTTTTAAATTTAGTATATCAAGGGCATATATATCAGAGATTATAACCAACCTTCTCTGCCTCATTTCTGTTGTGCTCTTTTTTTGCCATCAGTTGTCTGCTTATCTTCTTCATTCTGTTTTCTGCTCCATTCATTGAGGCCTCTGTGCCACTGTTCCTGGAATCCTGGTACTTTTCTCTCTCTCTAGAATGCCCGGCAGTATTCTCTGTAGAGTTGGATTTGTGGCCACAAATTTCCCAAGTGCCTCTTTGTCTTGCAAGCATTGTGTTTCTCTATTAATTTCTAGAGATAGTTTATCAAGGTATATCAATCTAGGCTGAAGGTTATTTTCTTTCAGAGCTTGGAATATTTCACTCCAGGGTCTTCTTGACTTGATGGTTTGTGTTGAGAAGTCTGCTGTTATTCTGATGGGCCTTCCTCTGTAGGTGATCTGTTTCTTGTCTCTAACAGCTTTTAATATTCTATTTATATATTGAATTTCTGGGATCTTGATTTTTATATGCCTGGGTGTAGCTCTGTTTTGGTTGTAGGTGGCTGGAGTTTTGTATGCCTCATACATCAGAATATCATTTCCTTTTCCTATGTTTTTCAAATTTTCCTTGATTAATTTTTGTGAATAACCTTTGTAGTTCCTTTGTTTGTACCTCTGCTTCTTCATTCACATTCTTTACTGTCAAGATATAGATCTTGTTATCTTCTAGCCTTTGTATTGTTACTGCTTGTTTCCTTGTTATTTTTAAAAAGTTTGGTGGCTTAAGGAACACTCAGCTGTCATGGCGGCCTTGATGGACAGCCATGGCTTCTTGGAAAATGGTGGAAAAGAAAAGAAAAAATAGGCTGGAAATTGAGACCTGGGACCCCGTGAAGCAGCCAGGGCTGCCCAGCTTTGCCAGAGGAGACTGTGAGAAGCCCTGGAGCTCCAAAGCCAGACACCATGCAGTTTTCTGACCATTCCATGCTGTGTCAAGAACGCAGTGAAGGCAAGTGCTGCAGTGTGCAGTAGACCCAAGAGGAAGATCTGCATTGAGTCTGGTGAGTACTAGGGACTGGGTACCATGGCTGCTGTGACTGGCTGGAGGACATCTTGGAATTGAGCAGAGCCTGCCACCATGGTGGTGTCAGTAACACAGAGAGTCTGGTGGAGGACATTTTGGAGTTGTGCAGAGCCATGGCACGGTGACATTAGACAGTCACTCCTGGTATAGAGAGGTTTGGTGAAGGACATCTTGAAATTGGGCAGAGCCCAGTACCTTGACGACATCAGTGACACAGAGAGAACTAGTGGAGGACATCTTGGAATTGGGCAGACCCAGTGCCGCCGTGACATTAAATAGTCGCTCTTGGCACAGAGAGGTCTGGTAGAGTACAGCTGGGATTTGGGCAGAGCCATGTCCATGGTGACATTAGTCAGCCGCTTCTGGTGCAGAGAGAACTGGTGGGATCTGCTGGGGCTGAATCAAGCCTCTGGTTGGGACCCAATAAGCAGATACAAAATAGTCGTGACTCTGTGACATCCACAAAGTTCAGCCTAACTTGCAGATTGATTGGCACAGAGGCTGGCTAGCCTGCACCATCCCTGAATCCCTGCCTACCTCAGATAACAGCAAACTGGGGAGGGCAGCAAAAACTCAAGTCAGCACACTTCATAAAGGCCCTCAGCAATACGGAGAGGGCCAGAGACCCCCAGACACTACAGTCTGAAAGAAACCAGAAACATGACAAGAGATAGAAATAAAAGAAATCTCCAGCTGCCCAACATGAGAAAATAAGCCCAGGAGAAGTAAACACAGAAAAGAACAAGCACAGTAACCATCCAATACTGGACACAGCATCAGCCAAAATAAAAAAATACCTTCATGACTTCCTAGATGAACTTAAAACTGTATTCTTGATCCAAGTGAGGCAATATATAAAGAGATTAATTAAGAAATGATAAGCCCCACCCAAGAGAACACAGATGGAAGAATGGAGGAAATCAGAAAAGAAAGAGAAACTTCTGAAGAATTTAAACATAACTTAGATTACATGAAACAGATCCAAAGAGATTATCAGAAAACTAAAAATTCCATTAAACACTGGCAAAATGCCTTGATAGAAACTAAAGTTAGCCTTTTGAAACTTGAAGAGTGATTTATGATATATGATCGTGAAAGAAAAGACCTCTTAAAAATAATAAGGAACCAGAAAGAAACAATTCAAAGACTAGAAGATGACAAAAGATACATAACTTAAGAATAAAGCATATGAGTGAGGAAGCAGGAGCAAGCAAAAATGAAATACAAAGAATATTCACAGATATATTAAAGCAAAATTTCCCATGTATAGGGAAAAGAAATGATATCCAGATAAAAGAAGCATACAGAACACCAGCTACCTACAACCAAAACAGATCTACACCCAGACATATAATAATCAAGATTCCAGAAATCCACCAAATGAACAGAATATTAAAAGCAGCCAGGGAAAAGAAGCAGATTACCTACAATGGGAAAATTATCAAAATAACAACAGACCTATCAACACAAACTCTCAAATCGAAGAGGGAATGGAGAGAAATATTCCAAGTTCTGAAAGAAAATAATTTGCAACCAAGACTCATATACTCATCAAAACTCTCTCTCTCAAAATTAATGGAGAAATGAGATGCTTCCAAGACAAGGAGGAACTGTGGGAGTTTGTGGCCACCAACCCAACCCTACAGAGAGTGCTAAAGGACATTCCAGAGAAAGAGAGGAAGGGATACCAGGATTCCAGCAACAGTGGCAAAGAGGTCTCAATGAACGGGGCAGACAGTGGAATGAGGGAGTAAGGTGGACAAATTATAGCAGTAAAGTGGAGTAGCAGACACGAGGCAGAGACAGTAAGCTATAATCTTTAGTATAGATAGCTTTAATACACTATAAAAAAGGCAGAGGTCATTGTTAATAGTGTATTAGTGTTTAAAAGACATAGTAGTCTTATCACCCTCTTTAGTTTGAATTTAATTTGTTCTGGTCTGTCCACTCATATCAGGGCACAGATATCTGACCCCAAAAGGGAGGTTATATCATGGTAACTATCCTTAATTTCCTATTAACTTAAACTGAAACCCTGCATTACTTACATTGTCTTACTATTACTGATCTTATTTGAATCCAATTCATTAGACCATGGTTTTTCATTGGCTGATTTTATTTGAATTGGATATGCTTGATAGTATCAACCCTAAAAGTAGAGGCAACTACTCTGAAGATGACAAGATATAAAAGATATCCATACTGGTATTGATTATTAACAGTTTTCAAGTTCTACAATGTTTTCAAAGTTGTGTTTTTATAAAAATAGCTATGTAATACTATGCTTAATTATATTAAGCCTGATGATGTGGACAAGTCTATTGAAAATAACAAGAGAAAGCATAGTAGCTATGGTAGATCACCTAATATTGTGGTCTTATGTGTCTTTTTCATTGCATGTTTTTCTAGGAATTTGTTTTGCTGTCTTATTATGATTTGTTTTCCCCTATAATACAGAGGGGATAGATATACATGTAGAAATTCACACATGAGAAGATTTTTTAAAAAACTATTTATGGGGACAGATTACATAATGCAAAATATAATGAACAGATACTCCAAAGAAGAAGAGACACTAAGAAACCCAATGCTAATTCTGTAGCATTATGATATAAAACCTAGCAATACTATTATTCACTGTTCAGAGTGATATTAGTCTAAGTTCAATCTAGCAATACTGTTATTCACTGTTCAGAGTGATATTAGTCTTAAGTTCAATTTCAGCATATGTAAAGACAAGGACAGCTACTACGAAGAGAATGAGAGACACTATGGTAGTTATTATTGTCTTCCCCAATGTCAGATCTTGAAGACCTAAAAAGCCTTCATCATCCTGTAATGATTTGATTAGTTCTATAATATGCAGTATGTATTTAGTGTGTGTGAAGATGGGGACAACTATTTGGAAGAAACTAGAGACAATTAGATAAACAGTGAAGATCTCCAGTGGACTTGCTTTGAAATCTGTATTTCTTTAAATTTTTTTTTTTGTTCTTTTTGATGTGTTTAATCTTACCTTCTTTAAGATAAAAAACAAGTGTGTAGGACTGATATTACTTTTTGTTAGATCATTGAGCAGAACTGTTGGCAGTGTCACTATTTGCATGTCACTTTACATACTTTAATTTTGTAACCAGAACAACTATTTCTAAGATGATAATATGTAACTTATCAACTGGTGATTTCTTACTGTTTATTTTTCTGTAATTCTGTATTATTTCTATCCTTTTTTAAATCTCCATGTATTTTTTGTTTCTTTCTCTTTAAATTAAAAAAAAAGTTTTCCCTTTCATACTCCCACATTGCAAACGTGTCCTCCGTTTGGATAATCTATCCTTAGTTTCTTTCAAGCAGTTTTGCCATCTTTCCATAGAGTTTTTAATTTCCTGGTAATCTCTTTGAATCTGCTTCATGTATTGTATATTTTCTTTATATTCTTCATCAAATGGTTGTCCCCTTTTCTTGAGTTTCTCCGTTCTTCCATCTGTGTCTTCTTGAGGGGTGCTCTTTTTTATTAATCTTATATCTTGCTTTATTTGGCTAAATATTTCCCTTTTGAACTCGTCTATGAAGTCCTGAAGATAACTTTTATGTCCACTGGTGCCGTGTCTGATATTGCATGTTTGCTGTTCTCATTCTCCTTTGTATTTACCTGTCCTGGGTCAATGTTCTCAGGGTTGGGGCCTGGGGACTTTTTGTTGTTGCTGCCTCTTCCCATCATTTTGCTTCTTCCAGGAGGCCCCAGTTTCTTTATTTGTTGGTTACAATTCTTCTGTAGCACACTGGCTAGGTGACCCTTCCCATTGCAGTGTGCTTGTGAGTTGCAAACAGGGGCAGCATATGCTGACCCCTCCCCTCTGGATCAGTCAACCTGCAGAGGCCATCACTATATTAGTGTGTGCCGCCTCACTTCTGCGTCAGTCAACCTACTCAGGCATTCGCTGTGTTAGTGTGCACCACCACCATACGGGATTGATTTCAGATAACCTATTTGGTCTCAACCAGCTCGCATGACCCAGGTGTAGCTCACTCCACCAATCATGTTTGGGAAGGAAGCAACTGACCGAAATCGCTGCTGCCCCTTGTTCTTGCCAGCCCTGCCTGGTCCCAGAATGTCATCTATTGGAGCCCTTTCATTTGTGGGATGGTTTTATTCCTGTCACTCATCACAGGTCGATGCAGGTTGCCCTCTAGCTCAGCTCTTGGCTCAGGTCATTGACCCCTGACCTCAGTGTGTGTGCATTTCTAGTGAATAGAAGCAGTAGGATTTCAGACAGCTTGGTAAGCTGCTGCCACGTGAGTTTGGGCACTGCAGCGGGAGCACTGAACCTTTAGCTGTTCCAATAGCACTGGGACTGTATGTTTGATGGGTTCTCCTCACCTTAGTTTCTTCTTGGGAGGAGAGACTTCATCTCCCTCTGTTTGGGACTCCCCACACTGTATTAGGTTGAATTCTAAGTTGACTATCTCAGTGAGCCTCTGTAGCCTGCTGTTATTTATCCACCGTCTTTAGATGAGACATCAACAAAATAGTTCTTTAGGTATCCAAGCAACAACACCAAGTCATGTATTAAAGAAAGAAAGTAAGAATGGCATTAGACTTCTTTTTTGTTATTGTTTTGTTAATAGAAATTTAGTTTTAGTCCAAAAACAGTTCATTTTTTCAGGCTGAGATCAATCAAGAGAGCAAAAACCCTTTACCCTGCCTCCTCCTCCTCATGATCTGCCTGTGCTTCTTGGAGGCCTTGATGCTTCCTTTGGACCCTGGTGAGGTGCTTTGCATGGACTCCCACAGCATCCTGTCCTCCCATCATCCTTGGAACTGTATCATGTGTGCTCACTTCAGAATCCTCCTACCTCTTTCCATAACCCTTCATACCATTAGATATTTTGTAAAAAGTTAGTGTTTTACATATTTTTTCGCTAGATGAATAGGAAAGATGGAAGATGCTGCACTGCGGTTCATAATATAATGGATACCTTATGCTTGCAAATTGCTTGCAGGGTGCTGATATAATCTGTTTTGAGAAAAATTCATATTTTATTGAATTGGAGACTTTAAAAATTGGTTAACCTGAAAAAGGTTTTTTTTTTTTTCTATACAAAATAAATCTACTCAGGCATTAGACTCTTTGACAGCAAAATTTTGTGACAGATGATTTTGGAGGAATGTAATGGATATGCTTTGGGAAAAATGGAGAAAAGTACATTATGTGCAACTAGACTAACATTCATGAACAAAATCTATAGTTAAAGTGAGGAACTTTTGAGAATTTGAGGAATATTTTTCTTATGAAGTCACTATGAAGAATCTGCAAGAGTATTTGTTCAAGAATATGACTCTATCAATCCTGGAAGAAATACAGGAGACAGGAGAATCACTGCAAGTTCAAAACCAGCCTGGACTGCATCATAGCAAGACCCTGTCCAAATAAACAAACAAACAAAAAATAGGGAAATGAGTAACATCCCAGATGTTAGATGTTAGAGATAAAGGTGGCAATCTCTAATAGGTGAAAACTTCAGTGAACAAGTGAAGTAAAACATTAACAAGTTAGTTGTCGATTGAGAGATAGACCAACTGAAGAGAAACATGGGTTAAAAGAAACCCAAGAGATATGCAAAGTAAGTACAAAACATGAGTCTGATCAGGATCTTTGTTGAAAAAGCAAATTATACAATCTAAGAACTAATTACATACATTAATTATTTGATGATGAATTTTTGTAAAATGTATGATAATGAGATTGCAGTTTTTTAAAATAATTAGGTTGGCTTTTAAAATACAAATTGAATTATTTAAGAAGAGTTAATATGTGTAGGAATTTGCTTCTAAGTCTTTTAGTGGAAGGGATATTTGGTTGGAGTATCAATGAAACAAGATCACAATAGCTGTGTGATTATATGAAAATTCATTCATTATACCATTCTTCCAGTTTTTGATTCAATTATGATTTTACATAAGAAAAATATCCAAAACAGATGGGACTGTAGAGGTAGAAATACTTAACAGTAGGAAGCAGTGACAGATGGTCATCTGTTAGGTAGGGGGATTATAAAACTACAAAATGACAGAAGCGTTAGCAGCAGAGTTATTAGACTTACACCATTTAACAGAAGAGCTAGCATACATCAGTAGTCCCCAAGGACATTACTGTGTTACCTGTGGGTCTATAATTAATCTTACAAGCAAAGACACTGAATAATCCAGCAAATGTTAAACTACGTTTTGCATAGTCATTTCAGAAAGCTAATATATTTTACAAAATTTTTGTTAGTGCCTTGTCATGTCTGAGATGTATCCACATACACTATATTTTGATCCAGAGTCCTCATGACACTTTGGCATATGTCTTCAATGATGTAGGAAGAGCCTTGCTAAGGTCTCCATCAAAAGGACTTGCCTCTGAGAGCATAGTGGACTCTCAGCATCAGCTGCCACAGCTTGGGTTTCTCCATGGCAGTGATGCTGAGACCATGTTCTCCTGGGATGCTTTTGGTCAATGATTGAGCATAGTGAGGGCTACCAATATTGGCTTTATTTTTTTTTAACCTAACACTGGATCCTCTCATAACAAGCAATTTTTGATCAGGGACACTTCTGTATAGTTCAAATTTTTGCAAAACTGTGCTGAAGGAAAAGCCCTTTCTTTCCTCTTACAACTGATTTCCTCCATACCCTACTTTTAACTCCCTTCATCCACTATAGGCTTCCCCCAGTCAGCATTCCATGTGTCTGATGGTGACTTGACTTCTACTTCTAGGAAGAATCAAACTGTCAGTGACTTATACTGAAAAGATTGGTTGAGAACATCCCTTGAAAATTCAGTTGGCTTGCCTGGTTCTTTTGTTTCTCTTTCCAAAAGATAGTGAGAAATTTAAATCAGCAAATAGTGAATTATTCTGCCAAGTTTCAAAGAAGATCTAATTTTTGATAAAGTTGGCCACAGAATTCTGAAATATGGATTTTATTAATGCATACAATAAACTCTTATGGAGGGATGCTAGTATTTAGAATTTGTTACTTTCTGTTGGGACAAAATTTTTTTGTGGGGGCACAAAGAAAAATTTCTAGCACCAACTTGAATGATATGATTCTCTAATACCATCTTGAAAGATACGGGATTCTAATAGCTACATGTTTCATATCTTTAATTACTTAGCACAAAAGGCAGAACATAAACTAGTTCATAAACATATGCATATCCTAAGTGTCTCTGGGGAATGAGGATTGTTATGTGTCTTAAATTTATTTTAGCAGTCTCATTTTGACTTTTGTTTGTTCCATTTAATGTATCTCACCCTGGAGGTGGACCAAGGCCTCCGTGGGACAGGGAGGATGATTTGGCCACTCTTGGCCACAATACTCCAGTCTGGGGTAGGAAAGCTTCTTGGAGAGTGAGCTCCATTCTGTGCAGGGCCCATCTTACTCTCATGCAACAGTGCTGGCCTGTATGAATTGTGTGAGACAAGACACTTTAAAACCCCTTCGTTGTTGATTGTGGGTAAAAACCTCACCTGTGGGAGAAGTAGCAGGCTGGTATCCAATTGGAGACTTATGCAAGTCCTCTAGCTGAACACATTCTCTTCAAGATGTAGAAGCTTCCTCAGGCAACTTTAGCTATTATTATTAGCATACACAAACCCTTCCTCAACTTCACCCCACTCTCCCTACCTTCTTGCTTCTCTAGACTGCCAGAGCTATGCATTCTCTTTCACCTTTACATACCAGCATCTCCATGATATAGACGAGCTGGATCTAATTCTGTCATCTCAGTATATTTTGTTTCTACAAAGCAAACAGATCATACCAAATGTGTCTAACTGTGCATGAGTAAGTACAGAGATTTTGGTAACATGCATTTCTTATGTGTATTTTCCTATGTATTTTAAGAAAATAAATATCCTTACTGATCTTATTAGGATATTCATATTTAGTATTTTTTTCTTTTTAGTAAGGATAAGCAGATTCCATTTACAATAGTAATGACATACACCCTCAAATTCTTAAAATGTCCTTTGGGAAGAATAAAATATTTTCTTTTTAACGTTTCAGTGCTATATTTAAGAATAAAATATTTTCTTTTTAACGTTTCAGTGCTATATTTAAGGAATGCCAACAAGGCGGACCATTCAAACCTGGTGTGAAAGTCATCCATCTTGGGCTAAAGGGCAAAAATGAAAACACATTGCAATTTTATATAAAACACCTCAGCAATTACAGTTCCCAGCACTTTGGCCAACATGTTTTAAATGCACTTTTCAGTGTAACAACATATGGTGCAGTATATCATTCTTTTTAGAATTGGGTTAGAAATAAAAGGTAACTCAAAGAAGGAAAGAGATGGATTTCCTGGGATTAGAACAGAGAGGAGTTAGTACAGTTGGGGTTAAAGTGAGAACACAAGCATGATCTCAGGAAGAGGTCAAGGTAACATTGTCACTGGCACACCACACACCTTTCAAGAGGAAGCATCTCATGGGTGTTGTCTGTACCCAACCCTCTTGTGTTAGTCTTCATTAAGTAAGATCAGGGCTGTTTCATCAGCAGCTGGCTCTAAATTTAAGAGTAGAAAGAAACAGGTGAGCTTGCATCATGCTTTGTTTTTATAACATTAGAGTTTTGGAGGCTACCTGTTGTGGTGTGATAAGAAGAGAAAGGATGGGCCTTGGGTTATTCTAGGAATCTACCGTGATATGGTGAATGTGAGAAGTATGAGGTGTGATTGAAAAACACAGCAACTACTTAAATTAAAAAGATTTATTACTGTAAAAGACACATTGCCATTCATCTCCCTCAGAATACTCCCCCCTCACTTAGAACACGCTTCTTTCATTGTTCTTTTCTCTCTCTGAAGCAGCTCTGCACGGCCTCTTTCATGGGTGTCTTCAGTTGGGTTATCATGGTTGACTTGAGATGACACAGTGCCAGATCTGGGGAATCAGGTAGATTTAATACTTTTAGAACCCTGCGTTTCCTTCCAATGGCATACAGCAGCAGCATTCACCATATTTTTTTTTATCACACTTTTAAAAGACATTCACAAAAAAGACTTCCAGAACTTCTTGAGAAAGTAGCAAGAGTGACAGGATAAGTGTGTCTGAAGCCAGGAGGAGTATTTTGATGGTAATTAATGACAATATGTCTTTTATTGTAATAAATAAAAATTTAAACATTTACTGTGTGTTTTGATCATACCTTGTAATGCTCATGGTCTATCAGAACTTAATAGTCTATCAAAAATACCACAAGTATATAGTCACATTGAAACAGGGAAGGCTAGGGTAGCAAACACGCCAGTTTCTAAAGTTGCCTAGTAGTCTATGAAATTTGTGTGTCCTACAGTCATATTTGGTTAACGTCAAATTGACTAGCATAATAGTACATATTAAAATGGATGATTTTTTAGGAATGTATATTAAGAAGAACAATCGAAAATAGTTGTTTTATGTTGGAGAATGACCAGTAGATACTGATTATGAAATGAGACTGGTCAAGAAGCAGATAAAGGAAAAATATGCTGAAAAAAAGCATCTTTTATGAAAATGGGAAAGTTATCAGGGCAATTTGGATGTAGGAACAGGATTTCATTTGTGGCCTGTGTATTTGGAAACATGTTGCCTATTAACCTTTGTGAATAGAGTCTGTAACAATTAGAGAAAAATGTGTATACTAGCAATGTTTCTATTGAGCACGGTAAGGGGAAATAAGAAGAAAGCTGTAAGTCTTGTGATGCTTTGGTGCCTAATTAACAGGATCAGGTTTGAAAATCTTTCTAGTGTGCAGTGGCTTTCATTCCACTTCTCAGTTTCTGCTGTTTTCCTTTGAACTCCTTCTTAATGCCTGGCAGTCTTCAGATACTAATATTGCTTTTATTTCCATTATTCTGAATATAGTTTGGAATATTTTCTCAACTCACTTTTATGCTACACAGAGCTTTTAAAACTGGGATTCTAATTTATTTTGCAGCTGAAGTCCTTTTTTCTTTATGCTTGCTCCAGTGAGTTTAGGCATAATTCACTCAAATCATGGAAGAAGAGATCAACAAAGGTGTGGGTGCCCAGATACTGTGTCATGCGCTAAATGGTGTCTAGTGGAGAGGAATGTGGACAGATACACGGACAAAGACCATGTGAAGACCCAAGGAGAAGACACAGGAGAAGAAGATTGGGTAAATGACAATCCAAGGAGGGGGCTTTCTCAGAAGAAACCAGTTCTAACCCAATCTTTAGCTTAGACTTCTTACCTTTGGAGCTGTGAAAAAATAGATTTCTATTGTTAAGCCACCTAGTCTGTGGTGCTTTGATGTGGCAGCCCAAACTAGAGCGTTCAAAGATTCCTGGATGTAGAGCCCTACTGCCTTCTCATCCACAAGTCAGACATTGTCTTGTGTATGTGGCACTTCGGACAGGTAACTTCTTCCACTGTTAGGATGGTGAGATAACAATGTTGGCAATATCCTTAGCATGACTTCTAGAAGGATGATCAGTGAATAAGCATCCTGATAAAGAAATAGTATCCCAATAGAATGGCGTTTAATTTTTGTCTCATATAAGCCATCAATTGCCAAGGGAAATATTTCTCATCACTTTTCTGACAAAGGAATGGTATAGAGATTAAGTTGAAAAATACTTGATTGTGTGCAGTAGCTAATTCAGCTGTAGACCTAAACCCTTACCTCAGTTCTATGTGGGAACTGGCTGTGAGTGAATATAAATAAAAGTTTGTCATTGATCAAGTGTCTTCTGTGCAACAAAAGATAAGAACAAGTATTTTTTAGTAGTACTGCGTTCTAACAAGTGGTTTATTCAGTGGGGTTCCTGACTGCCTTTGGGTACCTTGTTAAATTACTGCTTTTCTGATCTCTGCAAGAGGAAAATCACTTTAAAAAGATAAGCTCTGGTCAGTACAATGACAGTTTCTTGTATATACATACTTTTATCTTCTTTTTTCCCTCAAATCCATTGCGTTTTGCTTAGCAGATTAAAAAATATTAGCAGTCTGTTTCTTTTTGTCTAAGCAATGTCTTACTTAAATTAATTCTATTCATGTTTGTTTCAAAATTTGATTCCTTTTGAACTTATATTAAACTTTTAATGAAATACAGAAATTCTAATTTTTTTCTTGATTTCAAATTATAAAGCATTTGGCTCAGCTTATAGGAATGGCTAGGTTATAACTTCATCTAGATCTAAGTCTTTGGCTCCATCATTATTTTCTGACTTTTTGGAACAAAAGAAAAGTAAAATATAATGTGGTATCAGAACTTCAAAGGAAAACAGTATGAATATTTACAGGTAAAGTATCACACAGAGGTGTTAAGACTGGATAAAAGTTTTGCATTCGAACCTCCTAGGAAGCACAGTAGGAAAGGAAACACATTTGTTTGCAAAGAACATACTGTAAGAAAATGGAGAAAAAGCCGTTTGAATTTGAACAAATGAAGTAATTATCTGGTCCTTAGTTACATTTATAAGTTAAATGGGAATGATAAAAGTAGCTTCTTCATTGTCAAATTATGAATAAATCAAATATGCCAATCATAGTAAATAATTTAGAAAGGGAGCCAACACAAAATAAGTACTGTTTATTTTAAAATAAATAAAATTTCTTAAGGAATGTACAGTTTTATTCTGCAATTAATTTTAAAACCGTTCACTGCAGCTTTACTTATAGGACAGTAAGATGTAAGGTAAAAATGTTCTCTGATGACTTCTCTATTGCAAACACATTTATGGGATTCATGGAATGTTTTCTTGACTTATCCCTCAATAAGCACTCAGAACAGAATACTGAGCTCAGGGAAAGCAATTTTGCAGCAAGCCAAGGTAATATGTTCTAAACTTGCAATGTTCTGATGATTGGACTTTAGCTCTAGATTATAAAGAAATGGATGGGCTCATTTCCTTCAAATAACCCTTCATAAATACCAGTTCTCTTATCTAAGGATTTTATAAGTTCTACAGGGGAAGCATGGAGTTATGGTTGTGCTGTGGCTTCACAGGAAGAGACTGCACCTTGCTGATAAAGCAGGGAGGCAGTGTAGCATTTGCTGGTTGATAGCAGATACACCTGCTTTTTCTACCCTGGCTTACGATAGATGAGCAACTTGCTAAGCCTGGGCAAATTATTACACTTCCTTGGATCCTTAGTTCTCTATCTGAGCATCTTCAATCTCATAATAGTGCTTGAGAATACAGGAGATGATGTATATGTATCATTAACACAGTGAGTAATTGCATAGTCGAGGTGGATGATAAATAGGGACTCTGCCTTTTGCTGATTTGGTGACTGTGTACAGCCTTAGGCTCCTCATCTGAAAATGGGTGTAGTTATGGATCCGTTCCTAAATGATTGTTTCCAGAACTGAATGCCATCACAGAACACGGTGATTAACACCTTTAAAGTGTTTAACAAAGATTTCAAGTTACTATGTTTTTAAAATCCTATTAAATGCTGTACATAATATATGTGAGTTGTATTGACATTTGGAAAAAACAGTATTTTGTGAAATAGATATTTAGAAAGGATTTTATAACATTTTCATAAGGAAAATTGAAGTTACTCAAACTTCTATTATTATAAAAGCAGTACAGGATATTGTACAAGATTAGAAAATACTTGCAAGCCAAAATACAAGATAAAAATGACACATGGCACAGAGATTACTACAGAAACACTCTAGAGGACATTAATCCACAGTTTTCTTACAAATATGTGTAATATTATATTTTAACAAGATCCTATTATGCACACTTTATATTACACCTTTTAAGGTTTCTGTCTTGGTCTACAATCAATGCATTTTTAAAATCTCATACACCTAAACATAATGAAACACTCCCACATGTCCTAATTATATTTTTGTAGATAGTTTGTCCTAATCAATATCCAGCATAGGACTATGAAGCTGCTTGTATCTTAATACGTTTGTGTTTAATTTTTGATCAGCTCTATTTTGATCTAATTTATATACAGAGAAATGCAAAAATCTAAGTGCACAGTTCAGTGAGTAATGTGTAAACCTAGAAACCAACCCACAGATGCAGGTAAAGCAAATTTCATCTCCCGCACAGTTTCTGAATGCCCCATTTCAATCTGGTGCACTGCAGAGGGAACTACTCTTCTTCTATGGTGTAAATTAGTTTTGACTGTTCTTGATCGTCTTGTGAATGGGCTGAGACAATATTTACTCCTTCCAGTCTGATTTCTTTCACTAAACATAATGTTTGAAAAATACATTCATGTTGTTGTATTAGAAATCTACTCCTTTGTATTTTTATTGGTAGGTAGAACTATATCAGCATGCCAAGATTTGTTTACCCTTTCTTTTGTAGAGGTGGATTTAATGGCGTCCAAATTCTTTGACACTCTTGCCACTGGAAGCAAACCTTGTGTTTAACAAGAGCTGGCAGTTATTTCCTGCCTCATGAGACGCTTAGCCTCAGAGCATACTCACCGTAAGTGAGGCGGGGCATGTCACATTTAATTATCTAAAAAACATTGTGTTTTCATTTTGATACTTTCAATTTTTATTTTGGGTGGACCATGTTCTGGGGATTGAACCCAGGGCTTCAGGTGTGCTAGGCAAACTCTCTACACTGAACTGAAACCCCAGCCTTTTAACAGTGTTTTGACTTTTTGAGGCAGTCTCCCTAAGGTTGCCTAGATGGAATTTGAACTTGATCGTCCTGCCTCAGCCGCCTGAGTATCTGGAATTGTAGGGATTCACCACCATGCCCAGTTTCACTTTGACATTTTAAGTTTATGTATCCCTCATCAAATCCATCATCTATTAACTCATTCAACCCATCTTTTTCTTTAGAGATTTTCACATGTTTATGATAGTTATTTTAAGTCTTTGTCAGAAAATCTCATTTGTAGACCTGCTTTTATTGATTTCTTCTATTAATTATGGGTAAATTTGCCTATTTCTTTACATGTCTCATAATCTTTTATTGCTTAATAGGATGTTTCAAAGAAAAGTGGAAACTGAGACATGATGCTTTTCCTTTTCTCATTTTTCTCGCAGGGTATAAGAACTTTCTTTTTCTTAATCAGGCAACCAATGCAAGGTCTGTTCTTTTAGATTTCACCTCAAATTGGGTCAAGGCTGAACTGCAGCTGCATTTTGTTGGAGTTTGCTTTTCTTTTGGGGGGGATTTTTGAGACAGGCTTTCACTATGTAGTCAGGTTGACCTTGAACTCACTGTGTAGCCCAGGTGATCCTTACTCAGGGTGATCCTCCTGCCTCAGCCTCTAGAGTGCTAGGATTACAGGTACGCACTACCACACCCAGTTTTATTGGAATTTAAGTATGAGTTTTAAGGTGATTCAGAGCTCGCTTTGTTCTTGAACCCTCTACTTTCTTCACTACTGTTGCTATGGTGAAGATACAAATAAATCCTTTGATCTTCTCAGGATTTGAACTCAGAGTTTGATTTATAGCATACTTTGTTATGATTCCCCCATGGATTCAATTTTAGCAGAGCCCTGGGATCCTAACACCTTGAAATGGCTAAACATTCTGCCTTCTAGCCATCCTGCTTCCATAAGTACTGCTGCTGCCTTCTCAGAGAAATCCTCAGAGCTAGAGATGTGTTGGCTTGAGTAATTATGTTTTTGTATCAAGAAATTGCATATTCCATTTTCTTTTGCTAGCTTGCACTATTGGCAAAGCCTGGGTGGCTCCTCCTCGTGCCTCCCTTTCCCATTGATGGCGAATTTCTTCCCCCACATAACTGCAGTCAGGTTGAGCATCTGCCCCCAGGTGTGCAAGTATCTGTGCTCTTTACTCATCTCTCTGCAGAATTTAGCTCATTAGGACTCGTTTGCATGTACTGCTTTTTTTATAGCTTTATAGAAAAAACTTTATTGCCAAATTAAAATAAATGATGATCTTTTACACTATTCTACATCCTCACCAGAAGCAGATCTCCCCTGATAATTTAAAAGCATTTATTCTTTTCCAGTTATGAACTCTGGTGGGGATCAGTTGTGTGATTTATAAGGTTTGCATTGTAGAATTCTTTTAAATATTAAGCAGAGAGAAGAAATATATTGGATGTGCAACTGGAACTTTGGAAGCACCAAATCTACCACTTACTAATTTTTGCAATTCTTTGCATGGTTTTTTTTTTTCCCCCAGAAGGGAGAAAGTGATTGACAGTGAGCCCTGAATACACCCAGGAAAGGACACAAATCCTGTGAGGTAAGATAAAGGACTTAACTATGTAGTGATAGCTAACCAAGTTGGGGGATCTGCAGTACACTTCTCTTTGAAGGAGCAGTTTCTGTGGCTCACCCCAAGGGACCCAGTCTGTGTGCACAAGGCAGCAGCACATTCTCTTGCAAGCTCGACCTGGATACAAACAAAGCCCTTTCTGCTGACAGCCTTTCTCTCCCATCATTGTGGAGAGGCACCTGTCAGTCTGCTGTGTTATGTATTCTGGAGTAAATAGGTGACAAAGAATGAACCCTGCCAGTTGTCCTGAGAAGTTATGTCTGTCTTTTACCACTTTGAGTACACTTTATTCCTAGACCCCCCTAAGAACATATAGTAGGATGCAGCAAATCAAAGATTGTTTCAATCAACCCTGGAATCTGATCATCCCATATAGAAATGGGCTCTTGCCTTTCTTAAGTTTTGTCTCAATACATGTGTAACACATTTAAACTTTCTTAGTAAGTAATTGTAAATATTAAGGAGTTTTAGATACTGATTATGCCTGAATGAAGCATAAAGTAAAAATAAAGTGTAGTTTCTCACTAGTAAAGTATGACCAATGGTAGTTCTTAACTCACTGCTAATGATAAATAATTGTGAACTCACTTTGAAAAATACAGAAAAGCCTGTCATATGGAACTGTTAGGAAATTCTGTAGGGCTTTTGAATCTGGATGTGTTACAATGATTGCATTACTCATTTGTAAATACCATCACGTAAACAAAAGCTTTAGGTGTGGGATTAACAGGCTTGGCTATTTCAAGTTCTTAGATTTTATTTAATTGGAAAGTAAAATTATTTATTAACTGAGTCATAAAATCAAAGTTGTGCATATTAATGAAGTTGCATGTTCCTCATTTTCTCTAACATTGACTTTTCAATAGTCCACATAGATTTACACTGCATATATATGTATGTATGTGTATATATATTCCATATATATGCAGGACTTCTTTTCTATGCCTGGCTTATTTCACTTAATGTAGATTTCCAGCTCCATCTGTTTGCCACAAATGACATGGTTTCTTTTTTTGTAGTTAAATATAGTTTTAGATTTAAGGAGTGTTGGCTCTACATTCATGGGAAGATTTAAGAGGAGATGTTTGATCTGGTCAAGATTTGCCTGGTCAGTTTTTGGTATGATAAAAGCAGAGTTTATGCCTTAAGTAATAGCAACCTATTAAATGATTTTAAGAGAAGAGATTTATATGCTCTTGATTTTTTCTAAGACATATATTACTCTTATTTATCTTGCTTCATACCATATTCCTATTTCTAATCTTTTAGTTAGCTAAATTAACTTTATCTAAGTTTTATTTAATATCAGCAAAAGTATAATATTGCTTTTCCTTAGATGGGTACATATATTCTAGTGCATCATTGTTTGCCTTGAAATGCATTTATTTTGCAATCTACGTTATGACATGTAGTGTTACAGTACAGGGAAATGTGGATGGACACTCACTATAATGTCTAGGAATGAAATATTTCACATTCTTCAGCTTCTTAGAAGTTCAACTTGGGAATGTCTACTAAAGTGGACTCAGATACTGATGATGGTGATGTCTGCCTGTTGATTTACATAGGGAAAAACATGCATGCTTTTTTTTGAGAGATCATTGTTGAGTTTGTCAGTTTTAGATTAGCGTCTCTCTTCCAGGACATTATAATTGGTTAGAGTAGTGTGAGATGCAACTCTGAGTCCCAAGTGGACTAGTGAATTCTAGTATATTTTCATTCTCTTATATATTTATGTTAAAGCAAAACTTGTGCAGAGCAGAATCAAACAGGCAAGGAAGACTTTGTTCAATGGCTGAGATAGAGGGAAATCAAAGGTCATCAGCGTTTCCTCAATGGCCTCACCCAAAGGAAAATTAGATTTTCTCTTATCTTCAAGTAGGAGATTGCTTACCTGGAGCAAACTGCCCCTGAAAGTTAGGCTCCTACCCTCCAGAAAATGGAGACGGATGTCTTCTGTCTATGTTTGTATCTCAAAGACACGGTACATCCTTCAGGAAGAAATTCCTAGTTAGCAAAAACAGGCAAGAGGCTTTTAAAGGGATTTATATGTCAAAGAATCAGAGAAAGAATTTTCTTACATGTTGTATTACACATATAGCATGTGAATAAAGAGGTGATATTTTGGGGGTTCTGGCTCCTGTGATCTTCCCACCCTACACTTCTGATTTAAAAGGATATTTGTGATAAATTTTTCTAAAAAAAAAGGAAAATAATTGCGCTGTTATTATATTTTGTGATTCTAGCTTCCTATTTTTCTTCTTTAAATTTTAAAATGTAAGTAAAGTTAATAGTGTTAGAAGAAATATTTGAACTATTAGATATTTATAACAAAAATTATCTTTATGAGTTACTTTTTCTAAACAATTCTCTGAAATAAATCTGTAAGAGTGTTGTGTAGGAAAGGTAACTTAGTTTTTATTATGAACGTCTATTCTCTCAATTATTTTTATTTTTCCTAGAAATGCCTCCTAGCATATCTGAAATTTCTTACTGAAAAACCTTCTGTGGACCATGCCTTAAGATTTTAATTCAAATAAAGGAAGATGGGAACTTTTAATTCAGGTGTGTGTTTATTTAACAGATTCCAAATGGAATTTCTCTGTAGTCAGAATCAAAGACAAAGGTTTTCTTTGTCATGATTTCAACTTAACTAGGAAATAATTTTGATAAAGGAGGAAAGATCTGTCCCATAGGATCTCTTACCTAGGACCTCTAGAAATATTTGCACCAGCTTTGTAACTGTCCCATTTATCTGTGGCTCCAGGGAAAAGTTGTCTACCATATACATCTGTCATGACCTGCATAGGTCTCTTTTCTGTTATGTGCTGGGCATGATTTTACTTGAGATTTTCGTTATTCCTTTGTGTCTCCTCATCCTCATTCTTATTTTTTGAAATTTATTGCAGTTTTGACTGTTGCCATGGTAATGGGTTATCTTTTATAACCACTGATGAGTGGTACCGTTCCTGTCAGCCTCGAGGTAACAGTTTAGAAGCCCTATTCATCCAGTTTCTTCACTTCGGCAGTACACCTCAGCACACCTTGTCATTTGTTTTACAGTATCTGATGGTGTTTTCAATTCACACAGTACAGGGTTGGAATGTTATTGAGGTGAGCAGCTCAGTAACTTTTACAATTGGGGACAGCGGAAGATGGCATCTATAATTACAAAGATTGGTTGAAAAGGGAGGATCGAGGCAGGCAGTATTGATCTCTGGTACCACAATAAAAATTTGGGATCCAAAAGATGTCATTTGGTAAGTGTAATCACAGTGGTTCTTAGCTTAGGGTCATTTTTTTTTTTTTTTTTTGTGGTTGTTAGACATTTTGGCAGTGTTTAAATGTCGTCATATCCAGAGACATACAACAGGTAACCAATGTATATAGCTCAGGGATGCTGTGGAATGCATCCCTCTATACATAGGAACCTCTGTCCCCCCAGAAAGATAATTTTCCACTCTAAGGTATCAATAGTACCAAGATCAAGAATTGCTCCCAAGTTATTTCATTTAAAATTTTGTAGGAATAGGAAGTTTATTGAGAGAAAGCTTCTGCAGGACAAGAAGGGTCCTGAAAGTGAGCCACTGAACCTCTTTGTCCAAGAGCATTTTATGCAACAGAATCAAAACATAAGTACAATGTGAGTCAAACTACAATCAACCTATAGGATTACAAGTATAGTTGCTTAGCTAATTTTGATCTAATAGAGAAGCAGTTATGTAGCAAGGGTAATGTATATGATGCGCATCATTAATTTTAGCTTATAATTTCTTTTTTTTTTGTCTTTTTCCTTTTTATAGGTACTGGGAGCTTATAATTTCTAACACAGAACAAAGACAAGGGATGGGAGTGTGGGTCTAAGTATTCTGGTCACCCACCTAGATGACTTGTCTTGGTTCAGTGGATCTGGTAGTGCTAATTACAGTGTAATCCCAAGCTCATGTTTATTGCTAGGAAGGCTAGATGGCCTGGTCTTTTCATCTCTATCTTGAGGTCTTGCTGTCTTTACATTTACCTGTTGTCACTATTTTGATGTGTCGCATCTGCACTGACTCCTTCTAGGGCCTGATCCCTGTCTGCCTATTAATTTTCTATTAACCTAACTTTTATAATACTAAGACTTCCCTTTGGAACTTCCACTTGAGGATGATTTGAAGCACTTCGTTGTTGGAATTCTCCTGCTTTCTGGGTGCTTTTGCCTCAGGCTCAACTGGACAGTGTTCCCGAGGTGAAGGGGCATACCACATGCATGTTACTTCCCAAAGACTCTGGGGACATTTTTGGTGGAAGTGAAAAAGAAGGCCTATTCAAAGTTATCTCTGACTGATATAGGGAGGCTTCTTAGCTCTATTTGTTTTTTTTTTTATTTTGAAGGTAGTGAAATATAACAGAGTAAGACAGAACATAGCCAACTAAGACAGTGCAGTGAAACTGGTACAGAATGTCACAGCGGATTACAGGAATAGCAGTAATAGTTGCCATAGTATATCTCCTTATCTTCATAATAGTTGTTCTTTCAATCAGGTATAGCAAAATCAAACCAAATACAGAACATTATAGAATTTATCAAAAGAGAATATTGAATAGAGCAACACAATTAATCAGAACAAAGCAAAACAGTGAAAACAATATTTGCCTTCAAAGAGATGGTAGAAGGAAATCTCCCTTAATTGCTTTATTGCATATGGTCAACCTCCCAAGAGATGCCAGACCTCTGGCTCCCATTTGCTAATGGGAGGGGGGAAGGGATGTTTGATTTTCAGCCTGCATCCTGTAGGCTCATGGCTGCTTACCTGCTCACGGTTGCTTGATTTCCCAGAGCCCTGAGTTCCAATATGGCATGGATCTCCGGAGACGCTAGGTGGTTCTCTCTCTGGGGCGTCTGCTGCTTGCCTGAACCCTCTCAGCTCTATTTTAATGCTACTAACCTATTGCATTATTAATAGTAGTATTCTTTATAGTACTTTTTGGCATTCAATGTTTTCTTATTATTTATTTTCCTTGTACACAGTTTCTCCACCTATGTTGGCCACTCCCATTTTTTCATTACACTGATAGTGGTCTCAGTAAGAATTTCTTGGACATTATCAGTTCCATTGCATTTGTTTCTTTTAAGTAATAGGAAATTGAGGCCCTAAGTGAGCCAGAAAGTTATAGTACTACAGGGCAGCAGTTAGTATCAAAATTGGTATCTTAATATATCAGTGTCCCAGTCTGCTGGTATTCTGAGTCACTTTAAGAAGGATACTTTGAAACACTAGTTTGTGCTTACATATCAAAGTAATGTAGCTGTCTTCTGTGTTCCTCATGTTTCAAGAGATTGTTTTCCCAATAGTATCAAGCAATGTTTTCCCAATAGTATTAAATTAATACTGGTATCAAGGAACTTTGCCCAATTCTTTAGTTTAATTCTCTGAAGCTATAGAAAAAAAAAGCAGGAAAATTAAGACTTCATGTCTTGCTTGAACCTGGAAAATGCAGCTGGCGCCACAGGAAAGGTCCACCTCAGGGAAGAGCAGGGGCCTGAATCGCTGGAAGCGGTTTACAAGAAGCCAGATTTTAAGCCTGCTTGTGATCCTGACAATGTGAGTTACTGGATTAAGGAACTTCCGGGAGAACATGGCGGACAGATAGCAGCAGCTACAGAGGCTCTCTGAAACACCCAGCTTAGAATTCAGGAATGGTGCTGAGTAAGGAATCATAAGCAAGAGGAGATATGTCCCGGTGACCCAAGAACGAACTGGGCTGAGAGAAACCAACTGGGAATGCAATCCTGGTGCTATAACAAGAACAGATAAAGCCTCAGCATGGAAGCTGGAGCCCGCGCATTGGAAGCCGTGATTTGGGTTTCCGGCCGCTGCCGCTGCATCTGCATCAGCTCGGCAGGGAGAGAGACGCATGGAAGCTCTGAGAACAGGAATCGATGAACGGAGTTGAGAGCGGGACAGGCGGGGAGCCATGCATCCACCTCCGGTGAGTTAGGGAAAACTGGGACTCTTCCACGGTCTAGGAGACTGCAACAGAGGACATTCTTGGACTGGGCAGACTTGTGGGAACAGGGCGCTGCAGTGACTTCAGTCACCAATCCCCCTCTCAAGCGGGATTGGTGAGCAGTGTCTAGCCCACGTGACGCTGCTGGCTGAGCCCCAGTAGGCTAGCACAGCCCAGGTCCCAGCTCCTGAAGGTAGATTGACCTGGAGGAGCAGGCCCTGCATAGGCTGCCTGGTCTGCAACTTCCTGGTGCACTGCGGGGGGTGGGAACACCTAGCCGGCGCAATTCAGTCAGACTGTGGCTGACAGGGAAGGAAGCTGGGCCTCCTATATACGCTTGCATATATAAGGAACAAAGAATATGGGAAGAGGCAGCAACAAGAAAGGCTCCTCGGTTCCCAATTCTGAGAAAGAGGCAACAGCAGACACAGCACCAATAGACATAAAGCGCTATCTTGAGAGCCTCATAGACAAGTTCAGGAATGAAGTTATTAATGACCTGAAGCTAGACATAAGCAGAATAGTTAGAGAAATGCTAAGCACCACCCAAGAAAAAACAGATGGTGAAATGGAAGAACAGAAAAAGAGGGGAGAATTGTTTAATGGAGAAAATAGAGAAAGCATAGAATACATGAAGCAGGTTCAAAGAGAATACCAGGAAACTAAAAAGTCTATCGAAAACTGGCATAACAGCTTGAAAGAAACTAAGGACAGATTATCTGAACTGGAGGGCAGATTTGTAATATGGGAGCATGAAATGAAAAACTTCTTAAAAATAACAAGAAAACAAACAGCAATAATACAAAGACTAGAAGATGATAAGAGGGTCTATAACTTAAGAATTAAGAACATAAAAGAAGAAGTAGGGACACAAACAAATGAACTACAAAAGCTACTCCCAGAAATAATCCAGGAGAATTTTCCTAATTTAGCAAAAGGTAAAGATACTCAGTTGTACAAAGCATACAGGACCCCAGCCACCTACAACCCAAACAGAGCAACACCCAGGCATATAATAATTAAAATTCCAGAAATCCAATATAAGAACAGAATACTAAAAGCCGTCAGAGACAAGAAACAGGTCACTTACAAGGGAACACCCATCAGAATTACAGCAGACTTCTCGGCACAAACCATCAAATCGCAAAGAGTGTGGAGGGAAATAATTCAAGCTTTGAAAGATAATAATCTCCAGCCAAGATTGATATATCCTGCACAACTATCCCTGGAAATTGATGGAAAAACAAGGTGCTTCCAGGATAAAGAGGAACTAGGGGAATATGCACCACCAATTCAACTCAACAGAGAATACTTCAGGATATCCTAAAAAAGAAAAATATGAAACATCCAGAAGTAGCGGCAGAGAGGCCACAATGAATGGAGCAGAAAACAAAATGAAGAAGACAAACTGACAACTAATGACAGAAAAAAGAGCTCAACAGAAATGAGGCAGAGAAGATTGGATGATAGGAACAGCTATTTTGGAGAAAATGACGTCTTAAGAGGTAATACTGATTTAGTATCAATCTTGTTTTGAAGTCTCATCAAGCTTTTGTTCTTCTGTCTCCATTGGTCTAAACAGGTGGTATCTTATTGGATTTTATTATATATGATAGTATAAGCAAAACCTTCTACAGACAAGGAGATTATACAGAAACCATTGCTCACTTTCTGTTAGTTGATTCTAAATACCCTGTAATACTGTCATTCTCTTAAATGGTTTTACATTGTTTTGATATATTTGATGCTACAGTATATGAAGTTATACTCAAAGATTTCAAGGAAAGAGACAATATGGTAACTACTTTTATGTCGGGATAATCTTGTGGTGAAACACTATTTTGCTTAAATGGTTATGTTTTGATCTGTGCTGATTTGCTGTTATGCCCTCTTTTATTTCAATCTCCATTTTATTATTTACTTTTTTATCCTTTTAATTAAGGGAAGAATAAATTAAAAAATAGCAGGATATATTATAGTAACCCACTTTTACTTTCCATTATCTTGATTTAAAGCCCTGTATTGCTCTCACCATCTTGTTTTGACTGATGTTCCTCTATTCTGTTTTGCTTGATAGTACCAGGTTCAAAAGTTTCGGCAACAGCTGTGAAGATAGTGGGATTCATTATGACGCCCATTCTGGTTGACTATTACCTACTTTTGAAGACCTGTAATGTCTCCAATGTTTTGGTTTTGTTGGTGTTGTTCTTTACTGTTTTGTTCAATTTTATTATAACTAATGATATAGGCAATTCTATTAGAGATAGCGGGAGGCATTATGGTAACCATTGTTGATCACCTAGTATTATGCTTTTACATTATCTATTACGTCCACCCTTTTGATTTGACTGACTGTTCTGCTATGTCACATTTGGTTCTACTCTCTTCCAAAAAAGTAATAAGAACCGTGGGAGAAACAAAACCCAAAATGTGTAATAGTCATTGTACAAAAGAGAGGAAAAGAAAGTGCTCTAAACGATATAACTACAGGTATATTTAAGTGTATAAGATAGATAATGATATTACTGAGTTTTGTTGGATCATTGAACAGAACTGTTTGCAGTCTCACTGTTGGAATGTCCACTTTATAAGCTTTAATTTTGTAACATGATAAAATGTAATCCATTAACTAGTGATTTCCTACTGTTTATTTTTTCTGTAAATCTGTATAACTTGTACCCTTTCTCTGCTTTTTTTTCTTTTTCTCCTTAAATAAAATAAAAAAAAAGACTTCATGTCTTAATTACTTTCTTCATGCCAGGACAAAATACCAGACACCCTCAAGTTAAACAAAGAAAGCTATTTCAGTTTATAGAAGTTTCAGTCTGTAGTCAGCTGGTTCCCAGGCAGGGCAGCATAGCCCAGTGACATCACAGAGGAGAAACAGTTCCTGCTAGGGCAGTCAGAAGAGAGCACCAGCAAGCAGCAGCAGCCAGCCTTTCCCTTCTGTGATACTAAGGATACAAGCCTTTTGGGTGGTGCTTCTGTTTTCAGTAAACCCATTCAGCCACACCCAGAACTATACTAATTCCAATCAGTGGACTAATTTAGTGTCACACACCCTTCGTCCCAGTATCACATGGCCTTACCTCCAACCAGCTCTGAAAAGCCCCACTTTGAGTCCATGAGGCTTTGGTGGACACTTAGATATGGGCCATACACTTTGTAACTGCTATAAAGTATATGAATATTTATTCTCATTATCTTTCTTTTGCCTTTTTTACTTTAATTAGGCATCATCATTATGTGTATGAACCTGAGCTTGACTGTGAATTTTGGTGACCCATGCTTCATTGGTGCATTTTTTCTGGAATCTCAGTAATAGCTATTTTGATTAAAATTTTTAGAAAATGCTGTTATCCCCTTGCCCTTTGATGTGTATAGTTAGAAGGAGTTAGTAGAGAGTAATGGGCTATTTCTTTTTAAAACACCAGTAAGTTATAGTTTTAAATATTTTCAGTGTGGGATCAGCCAGTCAGATATGACTTGACACTTTTCTTTTTTTTTGGTACTGGGGATCAAACTCATGATCTCATGCTTGCCAGGCAGATGCTTACACCACTGAGCTAAATCCCTAGCCCTGATTTAACACTTTTAAAAAACTGAGCAGAAGCAGTATGTATTTCAACCACCACTTTGGTTAAAAGCTTTGTGCTGTAATTTACACATATATTTATATTAAATTTCCTTAGTGTTTTCTGACTTATAAAGCATTTTCATTCTTAATCTCCCTAATACCCCTTTCAGATACATAGGGAAATACATTCCAAACTCAGTGTGCTTTCTTCTATAGCATGCAAATTTAGCTTTGAATAGCCCCAAGCAGACAGCAAGTTTTTGTAAGGCTGGAAGCTCATTTTGTAAGGCTGGAAGCTCATTCTTCTGTGCATCACATCAATGCCCTTAATAGCAGAAAGTAAATGTGTTTTTGTCGATTTGTTCATTATAATATTTTAATACAGGGAACCCAAAATACCTAGACAGCATGCCAGATTTTTTTAGGATTAATACTCTAAATTTTAAGGCTCCCAATCAATCAATTCCCAATATAGGTTTACAGATGTGAAATCTGTAAGTTGTGAAATCTGGAAGTTATTACGAAATGTTTCTCTGTGCCTGGTTAAAATTCAGCTTTAATTCCTGAAACCTGGTCTGTTCCTTGTACTACTGAAGGTAAAATTACAGAGAAATTACCCTGTTATTTGCAAATATAAAGAAAGGCAAGAGTTGGCTGTCATTTAGACTCTCTAGGAATTGCTTTATTATATTTTTAAAAGATTTCATAAGAACATATAAATGTATGAAGGAACAGTCAATCTGGAAACAACCACAAAACGACTAATGCTGTTAGTTTTTCCATTATCATCAGTGTTTTTGAATAGATCAAATTTAGCCACTTAAAATGTTTCATCATATTTGAGAGGAGCACTGTGTCAAGGGCCATTGTATTGGAATAGGATGACATGGATCTGAGTTATACTTGGGATATAAAACATTTCTCCAAACCTCAGGGATTTGTAATAATTATTCGTCCTCATATGACGTTTATAAAACCCGAATGAGATAATTCATGAAGTAATTATACTTTGAAAATTGTAAATTGAAAAGCATTAAAAATATTAGATATTTCTACTTGGAAATTTTGGGGAATAATTAAAGTTGCCTCTCACAGATTGTTTCAGATACTATTGTTGCATAATAGATTACTTTAAAATTTAGTGGTGCAAAACAGTCACTCTTTGAGTGGCTCACACTTTTGTGATTCAGGAGTTTGGAAATGTCATGACCAGTAGAGTTTTGGGGAGTTTTCTTATACAATTGCAATCTGATGTTGGCTGTGGCTATAATCATTTAAAAATATGGATGATCTGATTTCCTTCACAGCTTCATGGAGTTGTTTCTTTACTTCAGTTGCTTTCATTTCAGAAATTTCAGTGAGTGACTTACACTGTATTCTATGTTTATGTCTCCTGAACTTGTTTGGGGTGGGCTGGAGGTTTGAGATGAACACACATGTCTCAGATAAAGAAATACAAATGGCAAGTAAATAAATGAAAAATGTTCAACATCATTTGTCATTCAAGAGATGCAAATTAAAACAACACTGAGATTTCATCTCACCTCAGAAAGAATGGCTACCATCAAGAAATCAACCAACAACAAATGGTGGAAGGGCTGTGGGGAAAAACAAACACTTCTCCATTGTTGGTGGAAATATACACTGGTGCAACCATTGTGGAAATTCTTGTAGCGATTTCTCAGAAAACTAGGATTAGAGGCCCCAGGTATTCTCCTTCTGGTTATTTTCCCAGAAGAATTAAAAGAATCATACTACAGTGATATATGTGCACCTATGTTTGTAGCAGCACAATTTGTAATAGTAAATCTTGGAAGCAATCCAAATGCTCATCAATTGAAGAAAGGCTAAAAAAATGTATTTTTATATAATGAAGTACTACTCAGCTATAAATAAGGATTAACTCAAGGGTTTAAGGGTCAATGGATGCAATTAGAGTCCATACTCATAAGTGAACTAAATCAGACTAGAATGTGCAAGTCATATTGTCTCCCTTATACAAGAAACTGAAAGATTGGGTGAGGTCCAAAAGGTACCATAGATATTGCAAAAGGGAATGAAATGGCTCAAAAGGAAAGAAAACGAATAGGGAAAGAAGAAAGGGATATATATATGCACTAAGATAATTGTACTGTTGATCCTACTAGTTCAAGAAAAGAAACTGTGACTGCTTATATTATTTGATCTGTTTTGCATGCCTGTGTCTTGTAGTTTAAGCAACAATTTTGAAGATACCAGTATGCAATATAGTGACTATTGTTAAATTCCTATCACCTTGTTTCAAAATCTTATACCATTTCTACTGTTTTTATTGTTTTGTTTTCTTTTAATCTCTTTAAAATAAAAAAAATGTGCATGTGTGTGCACGCATGTGTGTACCCAAGATGGCCTAGTCCCTTGACTGGGAGTTGCACTGCAGCTGGGCTGTGAGTTTATAATACCTTCACTCGCCTTCCCAGGTGGTGGTCTCAGGCCAGTCATTTATTAAATGAAGGCTGGATCTTCTAGCATGAGCACCTGTAGAGAATCAGTATCAGCCACATCATCTTTCCCTACCTAGCCTTGATAGTAACTCCACAGTCACTTCCTTTCCATCCTACTGATTTCAAATTAGTGCCTGGAAATTCTGAAGCTCTTACAGAAAACGCGTGTTCTCTGTAAGAGAACAAGGCAACCGAGAGCTTGCCCCTCTCTCAGTGGGGGAGTGTGTCAGCGATTTTGTAGCATGTTTTAAAGCTACCTTTGTCATCAGAAGATTTGTGACAGGGAAAGAGAGAAAAAGGGAGTGTTTTAGAAATGCATTAGAGCATAGATTTTAAAACTCTTTTAGGAACATTTTGCTGTTTCTGGTTATATTCTGTACTAAAATCATTATTTTGGTGGGTTTGTGTTGGGGAAGGTTCAGGTTCTAGCTTTTACAGAAAACCACCTGTCTCTTCATGAAAAATTTTTGTATTTTATTATTTGAGAGGATGATCTTTCTCTAAATATCTCCTTTTGCTACTTAGTAAGATGCACAGTATCATCCTGTAGAATCGTATTTAATTTACTTGTACTTTGATGACTTTGTATCCTCCGGAACTCTGTAATCAATAGGCAAATATTTCTAACCTTTCAGCAAGTTGATAACCTTATGACTTGATTCTATTATTAGCATTATCCCTTTCAGGGACCAATTATCTCAGTAGATGACGAATGTTATCTCAGGCATCCCAGGTGGGGATTTTCCGAGCCTGTTTTGTGGCAGTCCCTCAGGTACATCACAATCACCTCTTCTCTGTCTGGTACTCCTATAAACTGACTTCCAGGTGCAGCTTACTCTTCCAGAGAAGGATTAGCTTATTTGCATCCATATGTGCTTTGTCATGTAGAAGGATTGGCAGAGAAAATTGCTAGTGGTACAATTTCTTGCCTCTGGGTGAAGCCAAACCTCTCCCTGTGAAGTCCAATGGACATATTTTGAGTAGCCTGCCTGTCAAAGGGAGAGCTCTCCTGTTGGCTTGTTCTTAGCCAAAGAGCATATGTTTTCTTTTAAGACCCTCAGAATTTCCAGAACCAGGGTAAGGAAGTCTGCTGAATCACTAGCCCTTGGAAGAAGTACATCAATGTGTGCTTTTCGTAAAAGACCCAAGAGAATACAGCTAACATGTCTCCTTAGTGACACGATGTCTGGGGAATAAGGTTTTTGTGGTGGTTGTTTTAAATCCAGTTGCTACACTCAGCCTTTTTGTTTGAGATTTTATGACTCTTATGGGTCTCTGCCCATGCGATCCACGGTGAAATGTCCTCAGCATTTCACACACCAACATAGACTATAAATTGGTTGGGAAAGTTTCCACAGTGCTTGGTGAGAAGTGAAAGATTTAAGGATGCCAGTGTTATCATAAAATTATGGATAATGTTGATTACCTTATATGAATTAGCAAAAATGATCATAATGACCACTGTATGTCATGTATTTGCCATTGAGAAAAGTCAGCTCCTGAGACAGAAAGGGTTTGGATAATAAGATGGTGTTTCCTTTGTTTTCAAATTCTCACTCTTTGCTATGTGACCAAGGACAAGTCATGCTACACATCTAAACTGTAGGGTCCTCAACTCTAAATTGGAGCTGATGTTTGTGGGATCATTATCAATATCCATTGATGTGGTCCATGTGAAGTACAGTGCTCTTCTGTGGTCAGATGGATGCTGTTTAATTAACCAATCATATGCTCACATAAGTCCAGATTGTGTCCAAAGGTAAAGCGTAGTTGGAAATGATTATTATTTGACTCAATAAAAATACTAATTTTAAATTGTAACTCTAGTTGTTTGAATTAAATAAACTGTACCACTTCACATTTTAAACATTAAAGCAATCAAGCTGAGAATAATTTTTGTTCCTCACTGGATTAACCAGGATTTGGTCAAGAGATTGGAAACCACGGTTAGTATTCTAAACTGAATGGAATTGTTATGGGGAATTAGAGGCTTTCAAAATGCATGAAAGGCTTGAGGGAGAACATGTCTCCAGTAAATCAGAAATCTGGGGCCTTTGCCAGGAAGCCTATCTGTCTGCATCTCTGAAGTTGGTGATTTGTGGGAGGGCATTCTAAAGACTTGGCTGGTGGTCTCTTCTGTCATTTGCTGAAGTCCTTAGTCTGTGTAGACCATTGCATGGGCACCAGTGGCTGTTTCTTTTCCACCTCCTGAATCTGTTCATTTTGTTCAAAGAACAAAGAAATCAACAAGCATTCTTTGGAAATAATTTTGTATGTCAACTAGTATCTGTTTGAAAATAACTTTGCAGATTTGAATATGGGGTTTTATACCATGGTTTTGTATCACGAAGTTTTGTCTTTAAAAGAGTTCAACAGGAAAATAGTAGATTGAATTTTTAAAAATATAGGTAGATACAAATTTGTTTTTGATTGCATACTCTTCAAATTATTGCTTTGTTTTGACAGTGAGTTTCCACTTTGCTCTGAGTGGGGCAGCTGAGGCAATGGTGTGCTTACACAGCCAAGCTGCTAGACTCTTCTAGAATGAATTCTCTGGATCTTTAGCCTGAGATCTACTTTTACTGAAATATTACTAGCTAACCAGTTGATAGCCATCAATCCAAATCTACCAGGTATATGAGAGGTGCATCATAAGCCATGTTCACAGTCGGATTAATTAACAATATAGTGCCATTTAATTAACAAGAAACAGAACATAAAAATATTCACATAAAAATATAAACTCATAAAAATATTCACAATCTTAGATCATTTTCCTCTTAGGGAGTGCTCTGTGTGTGTGTGTGAGTGTGTGTGTGTGTGTGTGTGTGTGTAGCAAGACAGGCAAGGGATGGAGTTCATTGATACTCTTTCTCTAACTTTAATGGATGAGATTTGCCTTTGTAATTTATGCTAAACTGGTGGAATTAGAAAGATAAATGCTTCAAGGGAAGAAGCTGTTTAGACCAGGCTCCTCCTTTCTAAGTAGCCCAGGGTGCTTACTGTAGTGTTCTCTAGGCTCCTTCTAGTGTCTGTTCATTTTAACATTAATATAGATTTCTTACTCTCTAAGAAAATGGTCATTTTCTCTATTTTTTAATTTTATTTTTGTAACAAAATATTCATAATAAATTCACTACATCCTTGGATTGCCCTTGAAATGCTAAAAAGTCCAAACAAAAACAATTCCCAACTCCTCCCCACAAACAAACCAAAGCAAAGCAAAGCAAAGCAAAGCAAAGCAAAGCAAACCACCAAAGAAAATAGACCTTTGACCTTGAGAGATTGTAGTCCAGTATAGTTTGACTAGAAATAGTGATTTCAACTGAAGCTTTTAACCACTGGAAAGAGGCGGAACCATTTCAAATATTTGTCTTTGTTTAAAGACATCTGAGTCGGTTTTTAAAGCTCCATTACATAGGCATTTCTTTCCATCCCGGCTCTGATTGCTGACCCTGAATTGGCAGTAGAAGTTAAGTCTTTATGTGAAAGTGATTTAATGTTACTTCTGCATGGATAAAGGCCCAGAATCATAGAAAGAGGCAAAGCAGAAGGCTTGTAAAAGCAGGGGTTAAAAATGTTAAAATTATTAATAATAGATAAAGTAGTATGTGTTCTTATTTCCAGTTCTATATTAAACAAAGGCAACTAGAACTTGATAAAGAGTGTATGTTTAGGTGGAGGCCAGGCCCTCCCATTGCTTATCTCTGGGGCCTCTGCTACCCGGGTGAACAGCATAGGGGCCAGCCCCTTCCATTGGCATGGGGACCAGGTGAACCTGGCCGAAGGCCTAGAGAATGGCTCCTTCCCATGCCACCATCACCACTGAGGTGAACGTCTTGAGAAGGCCCAGAGACCGGAGGGAATACCAGTGACACAGTAGGGTCCCAACCAGGGCACAGAAGGTGGACAGGTGGGATTAGTGGAGTGAGAAGTCTTCAGGAACAATAACAGTGTAAGCCAACAGGGGGTAAGTTGGTGAACCAGCATTGTGCTTCTGGGAAAGAGACACGTGGAATAGAAGCAGGAGGGCAGGGTCACCTCTGTTTTTTCTCTCTCTCTCTCTTCCTCTCTCTCTCTCTCTCTCCCTCTCCTTTTCTCTCTCCCCCTCTTGTTTTGACTTGAATTGTCCTCCCCCTTTTTTTCCTTTATCTTTTCTATTTTTTTCTTCCTCTTTTCTAAACAGCTGGGGAAAACTCCAGCCACAGAAAACTAATCCCCTCCCCCAAACCCAGAGACTAAGTTCAGACAGTCCCTTGCTTATTCCCTCATTCTTTTTCTTCTGTCCTCTCCTCTAGTCTCCCAAAATGTGCATGATCATCCTTTATCTTCCAGCCTTGCTTCTACGTTCTTTTCAGTTGTCTTTGTATAAGGTTATAATTTCCCTAATTTGTTTCTCAGTGAGTTTGTTGTTTGTATACAGGAATGCTATTGACTTTTTAGTACTGATTTTGTACCCAGCTATGCTGCTGAGTTTGCTTATTAAACCTAGAAGTCTGTTGATGGAGTTTTGGGGGTTTTCTATTTATAGTATCATATCATCTACGAATAATGATAATGTAGCTTCTTCTTTTCCTATTCTTATTCCTTACATTTGCCTCTCTTGCCTAAGTGCTCTGGTTAATATTTTGAGAGCTGTATTGAATAGGAATGGTGATAGTGGAATCCTTGCCTTGTTCCTAATTATTGAGTGAAAGCTTTAGTTTTTGTCCATTTAGGATGATGTTGGCTGTTGGTTTGTCATAGATGGCTTTTATCAGATTGAGGTAGAGACCATCTATTTCCAGTTTTGTAGGGTTTTTCTTTTTTTATCATGAATGAGTGTTGGAGTTTATCAAAAGCTTTTTTCTGTATCTATTGAGATGATCATGTGATTTTTGTCTTTCCCTTTGTTGATATGGTGTATTACATTTATTGATTTGTGTATGTTGAACCATCCCTGCATTCCATTCCTGGGATGCATCCTGCTTGGTCATGGTATATAATCTTCTTGATGATTTGCTGCATTCTGTTAGCTAGTCTCCTACTGAGGACTTTTGCATCTAGGAGTCTTGGCCTGTAGTTCTCTCTTTTGGAAGGGTCTTTCTCTGGCTTTGGCATCAGGAATGATAGGGAGAATTGCTCTCCTTTCAATTTCATTAAAGAGCTTGAGGAGTATTTGTATGAAATGTTTTCTAGTTTCTTGTCAAATTCAGCAGTGAATCCATCAGGACCTGGACTTTTCTTTGTTGGTAAGTTTTTAATTACGTTTTCAGTTTCATTAACTGATATCAAGTTATTCAGAATCTTTATGTCTTCTTGATGCAGCTGTGTTAATTCATATGTTTCTAGGAATCTTTCCATTTCTTGCTTTCCAGCCTATGAGAGTACAGATTTGCAAAGCAAATATTGTTGATCTTGTAAATTTCCACAGGATCTGTGGTGATTTCCCCCTTCTAATTTCTTTTTTTTTAAATTTTATTTAAAGAAAGACTAAAAAACAGAAAATGGGTAGAAATAATACATTACTTGCAAAGAAAAAAATAAACAGTAAGAAATCACTAGTTGATGATTACAGATTGTCCTTTTACAAATAGTTATTCAAGATACTAAAGTGGAACATATAAAACGGGGATTCAAACAGTAAGACTGTAACCAGTTCTGTGCAACTATCCAACAAAAAATTAGAAATATGGTTATCAACTCTATACACTTAAATGTACATGCAGTTATCCATATCTTCAATTATGGTGAGATTGAACAAACCTAAGCAGGCTAATATTACTCTGAACAAACAATAATACTATTGCTGGGTTTCACATTATGACACTCCAGGATCAGCACTGGGTACTTTAGTGTCTCTTTTTCTTCAAAGTATCTGTTCATTTCATCATATGTCATAAGATCTGTTCTCATAAACTGTTTATAGATTCTACACATGCATGAGTCTTAACATGTATTTCTATCCTTTGTATGTTAGAGGGAGAAACAAAACAAAACATGAAACAAAAAAGACATATAAGACCATTGTACAAGGAGTTCTACCATAGTTCCTGTGTTGTCTCTTGTTCTCTTCAATAGAATTGGCTCTATCATCAGATATAGTATAATTGAATATATCAGACATAATAGTATTAATAAAACACAACATTGTATATAGTATAAAACTTCAAAAACAGGTAGTTATCAAACCAGAATGTGTATCGTAGAGTCTTGTCATCTTCAGTGTAGTTGCCTATACTCTCAGACTTGATACTATCAATCATATCAGTTTTGAATAAAATCTGTCAATACCAAACAGCAATCAAACCAACCAGATTTAACTAAGATCAGTCTTGATAAAACAGTATAAGTCATACAGGGCTCTAGATTAAGATAATAGGAAATTAAAGATGATTACTATGCTATATCCTGATGTCTTTGGGATAGGTGTCTGTGCCCTCAAATCTAATGCAAGTACACAAACTGGGACAGAATAAAATCTATCAAAAAAAATCTATCTAAGCAGACTGGTGCAAGTAATGTGGGTTTTAAATCCTGATACACTACTAACAATATCTCCTGCCATCTTTTTTAAGACTCTCCCTCCCCTTTCACTTCCCCAGGGCACACTGTGCATTTTTGGGTCTTACCAAGACACTTGGTTTTAAATTGGGGCAGGGCAACCTGCTATTTACCCAAGCGGTTCCGAACCTTCTGTCTCCTGGACTTGATCTCTAATTGTGTTCCTTTACCTATTGAAGCCTGTCTTTCTAACCTATCCACTGAAAGGGTTGCTGGCCCAGACCGGACACTTTAGCCAGGAAAAGCCTCAGCCGGAATTAGGGAGCTCCTGCCTCCCCCGCCCTTAGGGATTCACCTGTAACCGTATACCTCTGTGCTTAGTAACCTACCTCTAGCGCCAAACGTGTGCCAATGGGCTACCTGTGCATCCCTAATACCCCCTAGGTTCCACCCCAGACCGAGGCTACTTATGTGCCTCACTCCACGTGTTCCAGAGAGAGTGCGTTCCAGGGAGACATCGCCAGCCCCGGGGTGGAGATGCTACGCCCCGGGGGTCAGGGGGGACTCTCCCGCATTCCCAAAATAAAGGTTACTTATATTTTATACTTATTATCTTTTCAGCCATCACTGCCGGCCACTCCTTCCCCAGTCCTTCCCCTTCCTCCCCTCCTCAGACCTAACATCCACCAATACTAGTTTAGTTGCCCCTATCACTCTCTGGCTCTCTGTCACATAGAGCATTGTTTTCTCATATTTGATTTTCAGTCCATGTACTCTTTTTCATGTTAATTGTATTTCCTATAAATAGCATCTCGGTGGACCCTTCCTCCTGATCTACTCCATATGTGGTTCCTTTTTTTAAATTGAGTGTATCAAGGCCATCCAAATTAGAGATTATAACCAACCTTCTTTGCCTCATTTCTGTTATGCTCTTTTTTTTTTTTTTTTTTTTTTTTTTTTTACCATCGTTATGTGCTTATCTTCTTCATTCTGTTTTCTGCTCGATTCATTGATGCTTCTCTGCCACTGTTCCTGGAATCCTAGTACTTTTTTCTCTCTGTAGAATGCCCTGCAGTATTCTCTGTAGAGTTGGCTTGGTGGTTGCGAATTTCCCAAGTTCCTCTTTGTCTTGGAAGCATCTTGTTTCTCCATTAATTTCTAGAGATAGTTTATCAGGGTATATCAATCTGAGTTTGAGGTTATTTTCTTTCAGGGCTTGGAATATTTCACTCCAGGCTCTTCTTGACTTGATGGTTCATGTTGAGAAGTCTGCTGTTATTCTGATGGGCCTTCCTTTATAGGTAATCTGTTTCTTGTCTCTAAGTCGAAGCGGCAGGACCTCGGATGGCTTGTCAGGTCGCCTGCTGAGGCAGGAGCACTGAACCTTTAGGTGTTCCAGTAATAGCACCAAGACTGTATGTTTGATCGGTTCTTCTCACCTTAGTTTCTTCTTGGGATGAGAGAGTTCACCTCTCTCTATTCGGGGCTCCCCACGATGTATTATGTTGAATTTTAAGTTGACTATGTCAGGGAGCCTCTGTAGCCAGCTGTTATCTTTCTGCCATCTTTGCTCTGCCCCCACTTTCTAATTTCTTATTGCATAAATTTGAGCTTTTTTCTTCTTATTGATAAGGTTGGTTATAGGTCTATGAATTTTATTTATTCTTTCAAAGAACCAACTCTTTGATTCATTAATTCTTTGTAGCATTTTCTAAGTTTTAATTGTGTCAATTTCCACTCTGATCTTTACAATATCCTCCCTTCTTTGGTCTTTTTGTTCAAGTTGCTCTTCTTTTTCTAGAAGCTTGAGATGTAGTATTAGAATGTTTATTTGTGGTTGTTCTATTTTCGAAATGTGAGAATTGAGTACTATAAATTTCCCTGTGAGGACTGCTTTCAGTATATCCCACAGTTTCTGGTAAGTTGTATTTGTACTTTCATTAGATTGTAGATAGTGCATAATTTCTTCTTTAATTTCCTCTGTGACCCATTGGTTGTTTAGGAGAGTGTTATTTAATTTTCATGTGTTTATGGAGTTTTTGCTGTGAATTTCCAATTCCATTGCACTGTGGTCAGATAATATGCGTGGGATAATTTCAGTTCCTTTGCATTTACTTAAGCATGTTGTATGAGCTTATATATGGTCTATTTTAGAAAATGTCCCATGTGCAGCTGAGAAGAATGTGGATTCTAAATATATTGAGTGAAACACTCTGCAATGTCTCCTTACTCCATTTGTTCACAAATTTGATTCAGTTCTGTTATTTCTTTGTTGATTTTTTTGTCCAGTTGATCTACCTCTTTGTGATGACAGAAACCTGTGGTTCCCCATTATAATTATATAATACTTACTTGATTTTTCATGTCTATTAATATTTGGTGAATACATATCTATGATTTTTATCTCTTCCTCTTGAAGTTTTCACCTAACATGTATGTAGTGTTCTGTATCTCTTTTGATGGTTCTTTGTTTGAAGTTCCTATTATCAGCAAATAGAATAAGTACCCCTGCCTTTTTCTGGGTTCCTTTTTCAAGGGGTATTATTTTCTGTCCTTTGATTTTCAGTCTTTGAATTTCTTTTTGAGGTAAATATGTTTTTGTATACAGTATATTGTTGGATTTTTGCTTCTTAATCCAGCCTGTCAGTCTATTTCTTTTGAATGGTATATTAATAGTTATAACTGATACATATTGAGTTATCTTTCCATGTTGTCTTCTATTGTGGTTCCCTACTTTTTCTTTCTGTTCAAGAGTTTGCTCTGCTCAGTGGTTCCTTTCTGTTGTTGTTGTTGGAATGGTGCTCATAATTATCATTCTAGAGTATGTTTCAATACTCTTTGTGGGGTTGGTTTGGTAGATATTAATGTTCTCATTTGTTCTTTTTCAAGGAAGTATCTTATTTCTGCATGGATTTTGAAAGTGAGTTTTGCAGAGTACATCATGTGGGTTGAAAGTTACTTTATTTCAGGATTTGAAATACATCACTCCATGCTTTTCTTGACTTGAGAAATCTGCTGTGATTTTGATAGCTTTCCTTTGTAGGTGATCTGTTTTCTCAGACAGTTTTTCATATTGTGTTCTAGTGAAGAATTTCTGGGACCTTAATTATTTTTCTATGTATATGTTTATTTTAGTTATGGATGTTGGCATTCTATATACCTCAGTTATCTGTATGTCGGATTCTTTTCCTATGCTTGGAAATTTTTCTGTGATTACTTTTGCAAATAGTCTTTTATGTTATTTATATTGATTCACACTTTTTAAATTGATACTGACCAGTCTTATATTGTTTTTCTTGCATCATTTTGCAACTGTTAAATAGTTGCTTCCTGGTTCCTTGTTATTTTTAAGAGATCTTTCCTTTTCTGATATCTAGCTTCCATCCTGTCTTCAAGGTCTGAAGTTGACCTTTAATTTCATTCAAGCTATTTTGCCAGCTTTCAGTGGAATTTTAAATTTCCTAATTATTTCTTTGAATCTTTTTCACACATTGCAGTTCTTTCCTATATTATTCATTCAAGATTCCATCATTTTCCTGTGTTCCCCTACTTTTTCTGTATGTCTTCTTTAGATATGCTCAGCAATGGTTTCATAATGGTTGTCATTTTTCTTTTACCTGTGAAGTTATTTCTGATCTAATTTATTTGACAGCCTCATGGCAGTTGTTTCTTTATTTCAGTTGCTATCATTTCAGAGATTTCAGGTGTGCAACCTTCAATTTCTTCAATGTCAATGTGTCCTGTGCTTGTTCTGGGTGGGTTGGAGGTCTGTCATTGCATCTTGTGCCTTCATTTTGTCATTTTCCTAGGTCTCCAGACAAGCTGATTAAGTCCAAGTTGCTTCCCATGCTGACTGTCCTATGGTGTAAAGCAGTGGGCCAGAAACCTGATTTCCTCTGAGCTGAGGTTCCTGGAGTAATGGAGAATTGATTGACAGGCTTCTTCCCTTCTTTGGCTCATTGGTACTCCCTCTGATGTGGGAAGGTCACTGGGCAGGGCTCTTCTGGACCCATGCTTCTCTCTGGGCTTTACCAATGGCATCTTGGCACTGTGCTGGGCCAGGCAGGGCTTATCTGCTCTGAGAACTACATGGATGGCTAGGGTGCTCCCCTGATGGATGGCACCAGGGTACTGGGTTGGATGGAGCTTGGATCCTCTGGGACTCACATAGCTAGCTGAGGCACACTCCATAAAGATGGTGCTGGGGTATTGTGCTGGGCTGGGCAGAGATCAGATCCTCCAGGACTCACATGGCTGACTAGGGTGCTCCCCTAATGAATGGCATTGGAGTTCTAGGCTGGGCAAAGCTTGGATCCTCTGGGACTCATGCAGCCAACTGAGGCACAACGCTGAAGGATGGTACCAGGGTGTTGCACAGGGCTTTGTGAAGACTGGAACCTTCTAGGACCCACATAGCATAGGTGTTGGCCTCTGAGCAACTACTTTGAAAATAACAATACACAATAAACTAACAATTGTTACTCTCCTACTAGCTTGTTATGAAATTTTGTATCATTGGTTTTATTGCTTTTTATCTTATAATAAAAAATAAGAATTCAATTGAAAACTGGCAAAACCACTTGAAACTGAACACAGACTTTCAGACCTTAAAGATAGGAACATGGCTAGTGAGTGCAAAAGGAAAGATCACTTAAAAATAACAAGGGATCAGTAAATAACATTTTAAAAGCTGCAAATGATACAAAGGACAAAGAATATAAGACTGATAAGTGGTAATGAAAATGCAGCAGTCAACATAAATGACATAAAAAAGACTATTTGCAGTACTAATAGCAGAACATTTCCCAAACATGAGAACAGAATCAGACAGATAAGTGAGGCATACAAAGCTTCAGGTATCCATGATCAAAATAAATATAAACATAGATAGAATAATCAAGATCCCAGAAATTCAGCACAGGAACAGAATATTAAAAGCTGTTAGAGAACAGAAACAGATTAGGTATAAAGAAAAGCCCATCAGAATCCTGGAAGACTTTTCAACCTTAACCTTCAAATCAAGAAGAGTTTTGACTGAAGTATTTTAAGTCTAGAAAGAAAACAACTTCCAATCCAGATTGATGTACACTGCAAAACTATCTTTCAAAATTAATGGAGAAATAAGATACTTCCATGTCAACAAATAACTGAAGATATTTATAACCACTACATTAACCCTACAAAAAGTACTGAAAGATATTCTAGACAGAGATAAAATGACTGCAATTCCAAGAACAACAACAGAAAAGAAACACAAAACAGGGTATGCAATTAAATAGAGGGAAAAAAGCAAGGAATGAGAGGCAGGAAAATAAAATGACAAAGATAAGCCAATACATGTCAATTATAAACATTAATGTAAATAGTCTCAATTCATCAGTAAAAACAGATTGGCAGAATGGATTAAGAAACAAAACCAACAGTACACTGTATACAAGAAACAGACTTAGCTCAGAAAGAAATTCATAGAGTGATAGTCAAAGTATAGAAAACATACTTTGTTCTATGCCCCGTGTAAGAGGGGTACAGAAGAAAGCAAGTGTTGCTCTTCTGTTTGTAGACAATGTGAACTTCAAAACAAGAATGATCAAAAAAGATAAAGAAGGTCCTTGTATACTAGTTGGGGAGAAAACTTCAAGAAGAAACAATAATCTTAAATATATCTAATCAAATATGGAAGCACCCAACTGCATAAGACAAATATTAATAGACATGAAAAATCAAATAAACAATAGCACAGTATAGTGGGGAACCTTAATACCCCATTGTCACAACTAGCTAGATCAACTGGCTAGTTGATCAACTAGCCAAAAAATCAACAAAGAAATATCAGAACTGAGCCAAATTTGTGAACAAATGAATTTAGTAGCTGTTTATAGGCTGTTTACCCAACAACATCAGAATATACATTCTTCTCAGATACACATGGGATGTTCTCTATAAGAGACCACATACTAGCTGTAAATAAATGCAAAGGCATTAAAATTGTCTCATGCATATTATCTGACCACAGTGCAATGAAACTGGAAATTAACGACAAAAGAAATGGCAACTCCATAAACACATGGAAATTAAATAACACCCTCCTGAACAACCAATGGGTGACAGATGAAATTAAAAAATTAATTAAGCAATATCTATAATCAAACAAAAATGCAAATGCAACTTACCAGAACTTGTGGGACACAATGAAAGCAGTCCTAAGAGGAAATTTATAGCAGTAAATTCTCACATTAGGAAAATAAAACAATCGCAAATAAACATTTCAATGCTATACCTCAAATGTCTACAAAAACAAGAGCAACTCAAGCACAAAGCCCATTCAAGAGAAGAAATTATAAAGATCGGAGCAGAAATTGATGCAATTAGGATGAAGAAAATGACACAAAGAATTAATGAACAGTTTATTCTTTGAAACAATAAATAAAATTGATAAAGCCATAGCCAATTTTATCAAAAAGAGGAAAGAAAAACTCAAGTTTTTGTAATGAGAAATGAAATGGGTGAGATCACTACGGATTGTGTAAAAATTCAAAAGATCATCAATACCTATTTCAAAAATTTTTACTTACATAGGATGAAAAACAGAAGAAATGGAAAAGTTCCTAGAAAGATATGAATTACCAAGGCTGAATCAAGATATAAAAATTCTGAGTAACTGAATATCAATTAATAAAATTGAAAATATAGCTAAAAACAACAAAGAAAAGCAATTCTCCTTAACTCATTCTTGGAGGCAAGTGTTACCCTAATGCCAAAGCCAGAGAACGACCCAACCACAAAAGAAAACTACAGACCAATCCCCCTAATGAATAATAGGTGCAAAAATCCTCAGTAAGAGACTAGCTAACAGAATGCAGCAAATCATCAAGAAGATTATTACCATGATCAAGCTGGATGCATTCCAGGAATCAGGGATGGTTCAAAATATGCAAATTAACCAACATAATATACAAATCAACAGAGTCAAACATAAAAACATATCAATAGATGGAGGAAAAGCTTTGATAAAGTCCAACACTCACACATTATAAAAACCCTACAGAAATGGGATTGTCTGTTCCTCAGTCTTGTAAAAGCCATGTATGACAAACCAACAGCTAACATCATACTAAATGGGCAAAAATTAACGCTTTTACTCTAAAATCAGGAACAAGACAAGGATGTCACTATCACTACTCCTATTCAATATAGCTCTGGAAATATTAACCAGAGCTCTTAGGAAAGAGAGACAAATATAAGGAATAAGAATAGGAAAAGAAGAAGTTACATTATTATTATTCATAGATGTTATGATACCACATAGAAGACCCCAAAAACTCCACCAGAAATCTAGATTTAATAATCAAACTCAGTCGCATAACTGTATATAAAGTCAACACTCAAAAATCCGTATCATTCTTGTATGCAAACAACAAACTCACCAAGAGGTAAATTAGGAAAATAACACCCTTCACTATAACATCTAAAAGAAATAAAATAGGAATCAATCTAACAAGGAAGTAAAGGATCTATACATTGAATATTGCAGTACTCTGAAAAAGATAGAGGAGGATATCAGATAATAGAAATATATCCCTTGCTCATGCAGAAGAAAAGACAACATAGTAAGAATGGCTATACTTCCAAAACTCTTATACAGGTTTAATGCGATCCCAATCAAAATATTATTTAGCATACTTCAGAGATATAGGGAATACATTTTTAAATGTATTTGAAAACAGAAAAGATGTAGAATAAAAAAGGCATTCCTGTACAACAAAGCATGGCAGTGGGCATCAGAGTCTTTGACTTGAAATTATATTACAAAGCTACTGTGATAGAATCAGCATGACAGAAAGACATAAAGATCAGTGGAACAGATTAGGTGATGCAATCACAACTGCAAACACACTCAGCCACCTTATCTTTGACAAAATGGCCAAACATGTTCACTGGAAGAGCCTCTTTAATAAATGGTGCAGAGACAACTGGCTCTTTACATGCTGAACACAAAAACTAGACCCATTTCTAACTGTGTACTCAACTAAAGTCAGAATGAATCAAAGATCTGAATATTAAAACAGAATCATTAAGTACATTGGAAGGCAAAGTAGGCAGGAGCCTTGAGGACATAGGGGTAGGCCGAAAGTCCATGAACAAAGCCCAAACATCATGGGAGGTACTTCAGAGAATCAACAATCAGGATCTCATCTTATTAAAAAGATTTTGCACATCAAAAGATATCACCAACAGAGTTAAGAACATCCATGGAGAGGGGAAAAATTTTAGTCTACTGTCCCTCAGACAAAGGATTTTTATGCAGAACATTTAAAAAACTGAAAAAAAATCAGGCCCCCAAATTCAAATTCTCAATCCAAAAATGGGCATCTGAGATGAATATGCAATTCAAGAGGAAGAAATACAAATGGCAAATAAATATATGAAAAAATGTTCAACATCATTGGTCATTTGAGGAACACAAGTTATAATAACACTGAGAGAGCAACTCCCTCTAGAAAGAATGGCTAACATCAAGAAATCAACCAATAACAAGTGCTGGAGTGACTAGGGGGAAAAAGGAACACTTCATTGTTGTTAGACTTAGTATCACCACTGTGGAAGTCAGTGTGGAGATTTCTAAAACAAAATGGAATTAGAGGCTCCATTTGATCAAGCTATTCCCCTTCTGGGTATTTTCCCAGGAAAACTGGAAATATCATACTATGATGACATATATGTACCCATGTTTATAGCAGCACAGTCTGTGACAGCTAAATCTTGGAAATAACCCAAATGCCCATCAACTGAGGAATGGATAAAAAATATGGTATTTTTATACGCTAGAGTACTATTCAGGAATAAAGAAGGTAAAACTCAAGGCTTTTTTTTTAATTTTAAAGAGAAAAATGAAAAACAAATCAAGAAGCAAACAGACCTAAAAAACAGCAAAAGCAAAACAACAGTAGAAGCAACATAAAAACAACAGCAATTATGTAAGTTTTCAAAACAACACGATAGGAATTTAACAATGGTTGTGATACTGCACATCATTATCAGAACAGAACATTGAATTTCAAAAACAAGACTGGATATCCCCTCCAGTTGCCACAGTGCACACTGCCATCCTCCAAGTAGATGCTCAGACTGACAGCCGCAGGCCTGCAAAGTCAACCACAAACTACAAGCATCAAATTCTTCCTTTCAAATCAGTTGCTATTATCTCTCCCTGAGTCCTTTGAATTAATCAGTTGCTTACTGGGGGCCGTATGGCGGTGAGTAGGGGTGGATGCTGTCTGTGTTTCCCAGCCCATGCACTGGCTGGCTTCTAGGAAGTCATGGTTTGTCTTTTGGCTGAGTCTCTTTCCAATCCATGTGGCAGAGCCTGGGGTAAGGCAGGTAAGGCATACTTTGTCCTGAAACTTGAGGCTTGTATAGGTAAATGCATATAACTAGAGACCATACTCATAAGTGATATAAGTCAGACTTGCATGTGTAAACACCAGACTGTCTTGCTAGTGTAAGAAATGAAAAGGTAAGTAAGATCCAAAATGCAATAGATATTGTGAAAAGAACATAAACTGCTCAGAAGTGAAAAGAAAAAATATATATACAAGATAGCTAAGAAAATTACACTTATACTAATTTCTATTCTTTGAAAAGAATGGCTTATGCTTATATTGTTTGATCAAATTTGCATACCTGTATCTTTTAATCTGAGGAACTTCTTTGAAGACAACAATAGGTAATATATTAACCTTTATTAACTTTTTGTTATCTTGTTTTGAAATTTTGTATCATTGTTTTTATTGTTTTTCTCGTTTAAAATAAAAAATAGGAAAATGTAAACTTTACATGGGAAAATTGAAAATTAAAGATTTTTTTTACATAAAAAGCATGTTTAAGTGCATATATGCATATGTAAACTTATATATAATGTACTACATATCTATGTTCACATGTTCTTGTTCATAGACTCACATTACTAAAAATATTTAAATAATATTATTGTTCTTATACCGTTTGTTTTTCTTTAAGGACTTTCTGGTAAGTTGTGTATTTTATGTAATATATTTGTTTAATACAACAGGTTCAGATTTGGGGCTCATGAGAATTCTGTAGGATCACTTTTAGAAAGGAGTACCCATTTTTGTGAGTGTACATGAAGGAAATGAACAGAAGCATCAGCTAAAGGGTTAGTTTTGATGCATCTACGATTTTTTCTTTCCCTCAGCATCATTTGCAATAGGACAAAACAAAAGCAAAAAAAAAAAGCATCCATAACACCAGAATAAATGAGTAAACATTTGTATGGTCATGCAATGAAATACTCTATCGTAGTCAGAATAAATAATCCTATATCAGCATTGACAAATGATACCTCATCTATTATAATTACAGCTTTGCAATTCAGAATGGTGATATTTGTTTTGGGGAATTGGTGCATGCATATAACATATCTGGATGATTTTTGAATCCCTCTACTTCCCTGTCCCTTTCCTCCTCTTTCCCATGGTCCCCTTCACCATCTCCAAGAGTCTGTCTACACCTAAGGCTTTTGAACGCATGCTGGTATGAGTGATGGGAAGAAGAAACAAAAAGGAAAGAAATAAGCCTTTTTTTCCTCTCCCCACTTTTGCTCCCAAATTATTGTAATTTGACTTTCCTGTACTGTGTTTGCTTTCCCCAGTGCACTGTAATTCCTGTAAGAGTTGGCTTAATTCACCTTTTGCTTTTTTCTTGGAACACTTAGCAATACTCCATGTAAACATTTCACAGAATAATTTAGGGGCAGCTGGAGACTTCATAACTTACCATATTTATGTTACGTGATATGATAAAAATATGGTGAATATTTAGTTTAAAAATAAAAAAATGACCACAGTAAAAGGGACATTTACTCCACCTCGCTTTGAACCTCCCCCCATCCCTCTTTCTTTGAACACACATATTTCACTTTTCTTTCCACTTTCTGAAGCAGCTGGGAAATCCTCTTTTGCAAGTATCTTTAGTTGAATGGTTATAGCCTCATCAATGTCCTGCAGCAGTTCAGGATATTTTTATGATAATTTTGACTTTTTGATAATTTCAGTTTTGTGATAATTTTGACTTTGGAAAAGAGTCAGAAGATGCATGTTGCCAGATGTGTTGAATAAGGTGGATAATAACATGCAGGAATGTTTTTGTTTGACAGAAAACACAGTAAATGTTTTAATCAGTTCAGGTTATTAGGGCAGCCATGACAACACGATGAAAAACACGAAAGAGGACTTCCAGAATTGCCTCAAACAGTGACAAGAATGATGAGATTTGTGTGTTCAAAATGTGGCGAAGTGTTCTGAGGGCATTGACAGCAATAGATTTTTTACGGTAATAAAATTTAAAAACCAATTTAAAAATTCACTATGTATTCCTATAAATGATGAGTATGCCTTGTGAACACCATTGTTAGAGAAGAAAACACAGGGAATTAGGTTACTAAGAATCTTTAAGTAGTGAACTGAAGGTTGGCCTGGTCCTAATTCTTAGAACCTTGTGAATGTGGCTTTATTTGGTAAAAGGGTCTTTGCAGATGTGATTAAGTGAAGATCAGTAGATGATGAGATCATCCTGAATGATCTCTAAATGCAATACCTTTCCTCTTAAGAGACACTAAAGGAGATTTGACAGAGGCGAAGACAGGTGACCTTGGGGATGGAGGCTGGAGTAATGCAGCCATAAACCAAAGCCCACCAAGGATTGTTGGTGGCCACTAGAAACTAGGAGAGGTGGAGGATGGACCTTCTCCCAATCCTCAGGAGGGCATGAAGCCCTTCAATAACTTGATTTAGGACTCTTGAACTGTGTAAGAACAAATTTCCATTGAGTCATCAGTTTGAGGTAACTTGTTTTGGGCAGTTATATGAAATGGGTACATCTTAGTTCTGTAAAAATTTTTCCCAGAGACTATCCACACTGTGTCTATAGAATCTTCCCTCCCCACCCCTCCCCTCCCCTCCCCGCCCCTCCCCTCCCCCTCCTCTTCCTTCTCTTCCCTCCCCTCCTCTTCCCTCTCCTTCCTTCCCTTCCTTTCACTTCTTTTGCCCTCTTCTTCCCCTTTTTCTCCTCCTCTTTTTCTCCTTTTTCCTTTTCCTCTTTCTCTTCTCTTCTTCCTTTTCCTGTTCCTTCTCTTCCTCATCTCCTCCCTACCTTCATTTTTCCATGGAGACTGAACCCAGAATCTTCACAGTTTTGAGACACAATCTCACTAAGTCATAAAGTTTTCCAAGCTGGGCCCAAATTTGTATTCCTCTTGCCTGTGCCTCCCCGAGTGCTAGCATTCCTGATGTGCACCACCATGCTCTGCTCTGGTGTTTCTTTTGCGCATAGCACACTACAAGGCTGATCCTTGATACGCATCTTCATTGAAACAGGATTTTAGCTGCTCTACTGGCCAGAGAGACCAGAAATCAGTTAGGGAATGGGGAAGAGATACTGCTTGTCACAAACTTTTCTTTCTTGAACTGTCTGCTAGAGTCCTGCATTTATTATACTTCAGAATTTTGTCCTTAGTGGGAGACAAGGTACTCATAGACAACACAGCATAACACTGGAACACATTATGACATTGCAGTAGAGAAGGGAATTATGGTAAAGGAAATATTTGTAAGGAGAGGTGGAACATGGAGAAAAACAGTGGCAAGTGGAAAGGAATACATTTTAAGTGGCGGCCTAGAGAGAAGAATAAGCAGGCAGGAGGGAATTTAGTGTTGCTTGAAGGGATGTTTAAGAAAAAAAGGATGATGAGTTGCCAGCAGAAGATTTTGAGTTTGTTGAATTATTGTATCTGGTGATCAAGGTAGGGGTGCTACAATCTTTCAAGGAGTTATTAGTGGTGGGGTGATGGATGATGTTATTCCCCATCACCCCCATGTCTGCTCCCTGAAAAAATCTTTCCTGACCTCTCCAGGCAAGGATGATTGTGCCTCATTTCCTTTACTCTATGCATAATTCTATCACTGCTCTCAAGTGTCTCCCTACATGGTTTGGATACCTTCTAGATTGAAAAGATCCCATAGAGAAATGTATTTCAAGCACATGAAGCCTAGATTACAATAGATAATTTAATGCTTCTTCTGTTGAACTCAACTGATTTTCAGGAATGACTCCTATAGAAGACTAAAGACTTGCACTCCAGCCCTCAGAACTGCTATGTCTTCTAGCTAGGAACTGTTTAAAGGGTTTTAATATTGTCGTGTGTGGGCAAACCATGCCGATGGGGTCTCACTCAGGAAGCACACTCACATTTTCACTGCACGTAACTTTTCAGGTGGGGGAGATAGCTTCTTTGAGTTAATGTAAAGTTTAGAGCAAGTAAATAAAGGCGGAGAACTGTCCTTGTTTAGTGCAGACCTGATTGTATATCACCATGACATTTAAGATCATATGCTAGGGAAGAGTTTTTTATGGCTTGGAAATTGCTCAGCCTTTGTTTTTGTCCACTTTGTTTTTGGAGTGTAATGGCAAGGTTGAGTGTTACATTTCGGATCTACATGTCTCTCCAAAGCCTCATGTGGTCATAGGGAAGGATTTTTCAGTGGTGACTGAATCTAGAGTGTGTGATGCTAGGATTAAGAGCACGTGATTACTAAATCAGATCACTGATTGGTTTGGCACCACACTAGTCCTGGTTGCCTGGATACAATATAAGGGACAGAAAAAGGCTTGTCTTTTCCTGTGCTTGCTTGCTTTTGATGTTCTGTTTGCCATGAACTGGTTCTTTCCCATGAACCCCCTCTGCCATGTCACCCTGACTTGGAGCTAGCTGAGTTTGAACTGAAATTTCAGTGAACTATGAGCTAACTAAGCCTTTTCCCTTTTAACTTTGGGTGTCAGGTATTTTGTCTCAGCAGTAAGAGAAGAGTAACTAAGACAGTGAGTAAAGGAAAGAGCCTTTGGTTGGCCATAGGTTTACACAAGAGATTGCCGTGGTCTTTGGGAGATATGAATGGAAAGCCCTTCTTCCATGGAAATATTTAGAAGAGGTGACATGAAAGAGAGTGTATATGACAATCATTTTATGTTTAGTTGTTGCTTACAAGCTACTAGATGTTCATGAATGGAGAAAGCATTTGTTATGATAGACATGTTAAACAGAATTCTTGCTCTTAAAGTAGTAGGTGGAGATAGGAAATGTGTTTAAGTCCTGACTTGTAAGTTGTGTTTTCCTAGCTTTTATGTATCTTTGTAATTTCCAAGTACTACTCCCACAGTGCTGGCTTTTTTCTCTCTTACCATGGCTTCTTGGTTTTTTTTTTTTGTCTTTTTTCATTTTTATCGGTACCGGGGATTGAACTCACGACTGCCTGCTTGCAAGGCAGGCGCTTATGCCGCTGAGCTAAATCCCCAGCCTCCCATGGCTTCTTCTTTACACTTACTAATAATTCGGATACATTGCCTAATGACAGTTTCCCAAGTATTTGGACATATTTAATTCTTTAGAAAAATAGAGAATATTTGATGTGGCACTTCTGCATTTCACCCATGTCACTGACCATTCTTGGCATTGATATTTGTGCCTCTTTGCTTTCCTAGTTGGAAATTTTAGAGTGTATAAATATTTACCTCAGATCTCAGCTTAACCCATCCCTGTACAGAGAATTATAAATACAGGCGATTTTGAAATATCCTGTCCTCCCAATAATCCTGTGTCATCTTCTTACCAGAGGTGACCCAGACTTGATTCTTATTGCAACAATGATGACTACATTTTTCTGCCCATTATCTTTATCATCATGGGACTAAAATTGGAAGACTAAGTGCTTACAGTATTTGACTTTTAAAGAATGGCTTTTTAAATACACCTCACCAAATCACATGTGCAAAGTATTTCAACAGCAAAGAAATATTAGGTAGATATAAAGGTATGTTAGGGCTCTCTGGAGAAATAGAACTGATAGGATGTATGTAGACAGAAACTTAGTGTGAAGGCATGGCTCAAGTGATTATAGAGACTGAAGAAGTATAGTTCTAGTCCTAATTCCAAGGCCCTGAGGACCAGGAATGCTATCTGACGGCTGAAGAGCTCAGCTTAAGAGGGAGCAATAAATTTGCCCTTCCTCTGTCTTTTTGTCTCATTCAGGACCTTAATAGATTGATTGATGACACCATTGTGGGTGAGGACAATCTTCTTTAGTCAGTACACAGATTCTATGCTAATCTCATCCAGAAACACTCTGAAAGACACACATAGAAATAGCATTTTACTGGCTATCTGGGGATCCCTTACCCCAGGTAAGCTGACATGTAAAGTTACTCATCATGCAAGAAATAAGCTGACTCTCATAAAACGATTTATTCAATAAGAAATCGACTCAAGACTGTATACACAAGAGTGTTCAGGAAGTAATGGTGAGTTGTGATATCCTACTTGTTAAGTTTTCCTGGAGTATAGTCATAGAGATGTCAACACTTACACCTTTCTTTGCTATTTACATGAGGTGCAGTTAACTGTAAGGTGCAGTTATCCACTATGTGCTGGAACATCCTTTTATTGCCTGTCACCATCAGTAAATATTTTCATAAACCTTTTGAGGAAAGAAATGAAAGTAAATCTTGGCATATCTATAATAATGTTCAAAATGAAAAATACTGATGACATATAACTATAGTGATGAGCCTTTATGCTCTGTAGGCAGGAGCACACATTGGTACAACTGCTGTGGAAAATTGTTTTGTAGAATCTACTAAGCTAAGCACATCCTACAGGATGGCAATTTCATTGTTAGGTACAAATCAACTGAAATGCCTATGCATATTTACCTAAAAACACCTACTAAAGCAGTCACAGCAGCAGAATTTGTAATGTTTCTCCAAAGGAAATACTCAGTATCTATCAATAGTCAAATAAATAGCTACACATAAAATGAAATATCCTATAATAACAAGAATATGTAAAATCTACTGTAGACACGAATAAATCTACCAAATATAGTATGAGTGAAAGAAGGCAGGTGAAAATAGGCATTAAGTGAAGTAAACAGTTACTGGCAAACTAATCCACAAATTTAGCGTTCAAGTAAGTGATCATTGGAGTGATGGTGAGGAGGAGGACAGCTACTGGCGGGTGAAGGAGCAGTTCTGGCTGTGCTGTGGGTGGTTTTCTGAGTGGTGTTTACGTTGGATTATGTGCTTGTGAGAATTCATCTAACAACACTTTTTTGGTTTTGCTTTTAATTTTTGTATTTTCTTGTTTGGTGTATGTTTTGTCAGTCTGTCAATAAACAGTTATTTAATAAAAGCAAATACAAGCCTAACATTTTGACCATTCTGATGGTGTTATTGATTTCAAAATAATTGGATAAAATAGCTTATGTTTCTTTATACTTGTATTAAATTCCTTTTAATAAGGGAGGAAAAATATTTCAGAGAAATTAGAAGTCAGAGAAGAAGATAATTTGAATAAATGAAGTTTTAATTGGAGTAAGTGTTTAAGAATATTTCAACATCTAAAATGAGATCTTTTCTTGATAAAAAGAAAAGTGGTAATGTCAACAAAAATTAAAAAAAAAAAACAAACCAAAGTGCACCAGAGATTTAGCTCGGCACCCTAAGCACCTGCCTGGCAAGCATGAGGTCATGAGTCCGATACCAAAAAAACCAAAACAAAACAAATAAACAAACAACAACAACACAAAAAACCAAAGTGTTTGAGAATATGTTAAAACAACACAGTTGACAGTTTTTGAGAGATGAATGATAATCTTACACAAAAGACAAAACAACAAATAACTCACGAGTAGTCTTGTTAAGACAATACACTATATATATTCTTAGTTTGTAATCACAGTTTGATTTACATTGTATATGATACTTACCAGTGGAATAAATATTTGCTTTGTAAAATAAAGTGAAGCAAATCAAAGAGAATGAGGTGTCAACTCTGTTTTAAATTAATCTTAAGAAATTTGAGGGAAGGATAATTAGCAATTAGATTTGATGATGTGGAAGAAATATGACAAAGCCAAAATATGCAAGCAATAAAATAAATAGAACATTTCCTAAAAATGATAGCCTGCATGTATTTCTTTCTGGAGAGACAAAACAAAGCAAGGAAAAAAACCCAAATGCTTTCATATAACATAAATTCAAGTCTTGAAACCTTAAAATCCAGGTGCAAGGTCATAAACATTTATAAAAAGTGGCTTAAGGAAAGTTCTTTGAAACTCAGATAATTGCTGAAAGAGTTATGCAGAAACTAAAAAAAAGTGCTCTTGAGGTTTTCTTTTTAGACCTCTCAGAAATAAACACATACTGGCAAATTATGTCTGAAATAGGATAGAAAGTATTTAAAAGTCCGTGAGTAAAGTAAACTACATAGCTCACATATCCTAGGTTTAGGACCACCTCATCATTCCTAGTTTCTATCTGTAATAAAGTGTTCACACTAATACAATCGTGGCCTATGCATGATGTTTATATAAAACAAATTACCAGTCCTCTGTTTTTTGGACATTTTTACATACATAATTTGAAAATGCCAATAAAGAATGTTAAAGTGTACAGATGTAGAATATTTCTAACTGTCATGTTCAGAATCTTCACTTAAAAGATAATTTAGGCAAATAGTATTTTTACCACATTTTATTTCTCTTCCTTATGATTTAGGAGAGGGAAGATAAAGAGGGAAGGAGGAGGAGAAACAAGAGGAATGAGAGTGAAGAAAGGAGGAGGACAAGGAGCACAATAATTGATAAAAACAGGGAAGGGGAGAGAAGAAGGGGAGGAGGAGAGGAAGGAGACAGGGAAGGAGGAGAGGGGAGTGTGGGGGAGACACCAGAGGGAAGGGAAATGGAAGAGAACGAGAGAACACAAGTGTTAATTTCCAGTCTGGCTGAAAAAAATACAGCTTTCCTTGTTTCACTTTAAGCCTATAGAATTAGCACGAACCTCTTTGGGTGTCTGACTATCAGCAGAGTTAAGGATAAGTGGAACTGAGGATCCCGAGGTTGTGTGAGACCAGCCCTCCCGGGCCTGACTCTGTGGGGTCCATCAAGGGCCAACATGTCTTCTAGGTGTTCTGAATTGCTCCAGTGCCTGGCTTCAAAGGCTTGGGGGTTTTGGGAGCCCCTGATCTTGGGCAATAGTTTTGAACAGAGGGGTTTCTAGGCTCCTAAATTCATAATAAGTTCCATAAAGACGAGAAGCGTGTCTGTTGCAACTCTACCTCAGATGCTTTGTAGGGTGCGAGTGACTCACAGCGAGAGTAAACATATTGAATTGATGCATTATTTAGTATGCTGTTTATGGTGGGTGCTGCTCAAATTCAAACTGAGAATTTGATGATAGCTAATGAGAAGCCTATGATGCAGGAATTAGCTTTAAAATAAATCCATCGACTCCTGCACCATGGGAGCTTTGGTTGGCTTTGAACCGTGGACATGACTGTTTTTACTATGCTCTCACTCAGACATACGAAGCCAACCCTATTCTGAGTGGGGTAATGGTACAACAAGGAAAGAGAGACCTAGAAATGTCAGGTACAGGAAAACAGGAAAATGCAGCTGCATGCGTCTCTTGGTATGTGTGGTAACTTAGGTCTAGGAACATCCATGAATACCCAAGTCTGAAACTGTTCGAATCCTTGTATAAAATGGTGTAGTCTTTGTAGATAATCTGTGCACCTCTTCCTATATACTTTTCCTCATTCTAGTCTACTTATAATGCCTACATCAGCATGAAGGCCATGTGAAGTAGTTGCTATACTGCATTATTTAAGGAGTAACAAGCAAAGAAAACGTTTGTGCATGTTCAGTATAGTACAGCCATTGAAGGGCTTCAAATATTCTTCATCCATGGTTGATTGAACTCATGATGCAGAATCTATACTCTGTCAACTTTCCCACCATTTAGCCTGCATGAATAGGAAGCAAAAGCTGACATCCCAAGTTCAAGAGATGTTCTAACATGTTTTTCAATAGAATCCAAGAAAATCTTCTGCGGGTCAGATTTATGACTTAAAACCTTTTCTGCTCAGTTTTAATTAAAATTGAGCAAATCTGAGAGAGAATTTCTACCAAAACAATCACAAAGTAAATATCATAAGGAATTATGGTTGGTTTGTGATGTCTTTTGTTTGTTCTAAGAAGAATTACATTTTCTAGCTCAGTCCTATGAGACTTGCCATATGATTCAAGTATTTTATAAGTTTAAATGAAAAGGTTCTTAATTCTGTGATTAGTTTTTAGTTGAGACCTTAGTAAATATCCCGTACTGTAAGCAGAATAATTTTAGTGTAAGGATGCTTTAGTTTCCGTACAGATAGAGTAATTCCTGTGAACATGGACATTTTTGTGTTTTACTACAGTAATTCCAGAGTCCCAAACCTTTGTGCAAAAACAGGTACTGTATTAGCTGTGCACTACAGTCTCTGTACCTTGTAGCAGATGGCAAGATATCTGATTTGGAGTCGAAGAGCATTACACTTTAGGTAAGGTAGCCAACTGTATAAACACATTGTTTCTGTAAATTTCATCCTGCCTTGTTATTCTGGCACCTGCTGTTCAAAGACAGGGGGAAGCTGGAGGAAGTGAAAGTCAGCACAAAACAGAGCTGCAGCCCAAGTACAGACCACTGGGAGACACAAAGAGGAGACACCAAAGGCGAAGGCAAAGGTTTCTTAAATCTGCGTAAATAGAATAGTATTACATTTAATTGAGAAAGAAATGAATATGATGAGTGAAATGTGAGAGCAAAATACAAAGGTTTTCACTGCATTTGGTTCACAGATGCTGAGAGCTGGGCTGGACTTTGCAAAGTCCCAATCTTATCATTGCACAGCTAAGAAAAGCGAGACACAGAGAGATATTTAGCTGATGGGTGTGTACCATTACATGATTGCTGGTATGCTTCTTGCTACAACCATCCCTTCCTTTATAAGCAAAATGCCCACTTTGTTGATTTACTTATGTATTTTTCGATTCTTAGAGGACAGATGAGAGAATGACACAAAACATTTAGATGATTTTGGAAGAGGGAAATGCTAGAGGTCTCAGCTTTGCCCTGAGCAGCAGTGACTCTTCAGCGAGTCTGAACCTCAGAGGCTTAGTCCTGGTACCTGTGAAAGGTGTCGTGCAGCTTACAGAGATTGAATTTGAGAGATTTTCTGGGTGCTGGAGATTCTTTCAGTATTGATTAGTAACAGAACACTTGTAAAAATGTTTGTGAGAGACAGAAGTTGTACAATTTATGGCTACATGCCCAGAATCTGCCCGTGGAGTTACACTGAGTTCCGTGTATCTGGGTACTTTGCTCCTGCGGAGCCAGATCCCTAAGAAGAGCACAGGCTTGGAACCAGTATACCCTCAGTTTGAATTTTGCTTCTGCAAAGAACTATCCTTATCACCATGAGCAGATACTAAACTTTGAGGATCTCTTTATTGTGAGGAAAAAAAAATGACACATTGGATATAAAATGCATGTGATATAGTGTTTCCCTAGTGTTTTGCATGAGTTTTCCTTAAATTCTTGAAGATATCTCTTTGATTCAGTGCATAATCTATTATTATTATTATTTTGTTACTTCATTTGCAAACTGTAAAGGAAGAACATTCAAGATCCTTCCAGATCACTCATAAAATCAGTGGCCGATAATTTCCTTGAAGACAATGATCATTATTAGTCACCACATAAATATAGCTTTATTATTGATATCACTAATTTTTCCTCCTGAGTACCAGTCCTGGGTTGAACGCTATCTGTAGGTGTGTGGTAGGTGCTGATATTTCACTAAATATAGACTAAGAATGGGGTGATTGTAGTGTACAGACAGAGGTGTGATGCAGGTACCTGCAGGTTCCAAGCTTGGTGGAGGAGAGGCGCTTGTAGATTGTTTAGTGCTGTATGTGTTGATTAGATGGGTTGGTCCTAGGAGGCAAAGAACATTAAGGGTCATGATCTCAAATTAAGTGAAAATTACAAACAGAAAACATTGGCAAGAACCTTAGACAAAATACGATATGAAAAAATAAAAAAGAATGTTATCTGGGTTGTAAATTGCAGCAAATAATAATTTCATTCACATCACAAGTTTTTGCAAAGTGATTCTGATGTTTTGCAAAGTTTTCAGAATTTCTTTCTGCCAAAGGATTTAAAAAACACATTTTCACCAAATCCTTCATTTATTCAGTTTCATTTACTGAGTGCTTGTAACATGGCATAATTTGACCAGATAGTGAATGAAACCAGAGATAACATTCCAGCTGTGGAGGACAGGCAGTAACAAACAGCATGCTTCCCGGGCTGGTAGACAGAGAGGAGCTGGGGAGTAATGAAGGCTCTCAGGGTGTCTGGGACAGGCTGGTTGTCAAGGACTCTAGGAGCAGGTGACATCAGAGTACAGGACCAGAGGAAGTGAGGCATGAAGGCATGTGGAGGTCTGGGACAGGGCATCCAGGCAAAACCAGCCCCTTGGTAGACAGGAAGGAATATAGCTCATATGCAGAACAAGAAGGCTGGGTGGTTCAGGAAATAGGGAAAATGACAGCAAAATAAGTCCACTGGCCTCAGCTCTCTTCCCAAGGTAATGGCAAGCTTAATTTCGGGTCAACTTGGCTGCAGTCTGGTGCAGGATATTGGATCAAACAGCAGCCTCAGTGTTGCTGTGAAGGTGTTTTTTAGATACGATTTACATTTTTTTTTTGTTTTTAACCTCCTGCAGAATTTTTTTTTTATTTAAAGAGAAAGGAAACAACCCCAGGAAACAAAGAGTAGAAACAATACAGAATTTCAGAAAAATAAACAGTAAGAAATCACCAGTCGATAAGTTACATGCCGTCATCTTAGAAATAGTTGCTTGAGTTACAAAGTTACACAAAGTGATATTCAAATAATAACACTACAAACAGTTCTGCTCAACCATCCAACAAGATCTTAGTAATATGGTTATCAGTCCTACACATTTGTTTTTTTTTTTATCTTAAAGAGGGTAAGATTAAACATAACAAAAACAGTTTACAAAGAAACAGAGATTTCAAAGCAGGTCCACTGGAGATCTTTACTGTCTATCTTATTTTTCTCTAGTTTTCTTCCAAATAATTGTCCCCATCTTCACACTCATTGAATATATACTGAACATTATAGAACTAATCAAATCATTACAGAATGATGACGGCTTTTTAGATCTTCAAGACCTGATTTTGGGGAAGTCAATAATGACTACCATAATATTTCTCAGTCTCTTCATAGTAGCTGTCTTTATCTTTATGTATGCTGAAATTGAACATAAGAGACTAGACTAATATCACTCTGAACAGTGAATTATAGCATTGCTAGATTTTATATCATAATGCTACAGAATTAGCACTGGGCTTCTTAGTGTCTCTTCTTCGGAGTATCTGTTCATTACATCGTGTATTATATAATCTATTCCTGTAAATAGTTTAGAAATTCTCCCCAGGTATGAATTTCTACATGTATATCTATCTTTTCTGTATTATAGGGAAAAACAGATCAAAACAAGACAACAAAATAAATTCCTAGAAAAACATGAAATGTAAAAGACACATAAAACCACAATATTAGGTGATTACAGTAGTTACTATGCTTTCTCTTGTTACTTTCAATAGAATTGTCCACATCATCAGGCATAATATAATTGAACATAACATTACAAAGCTATTTTAATAAAAACACAACTTTGAAGACATTGTAGGACTTGAAAGCAGTTAATAATCAAAACCAGAATGGATATCTTTTACATCTTGTCATCTTCAGTGTAGTTGCCTCTGCTCTTAGACTTGATACTATCAAGCATACCAAATTCAAATAAAATCAGTTGAGGCTAAACAGCAGTCTAACAAATCAGCTTCAAATAAGACAATGTAAGTAATACAGGGTTTCAGTGTAAGTTAATAGAAAATTAAGGATAGTCACTGTGGTATGATCTGCTATTTTTGGGTTAGCTGTCTGTGCCCTCAAATCTAATATGAGTAGACAGACTGGAACAAAATAAAATCATATAAACATATGATATAATAATATATATATCATATATATGATATATAACATATATAACATATCATATAAATATATAAACAGAGCGATAAGACTACTGTGACTTTCATTTGGTTTTATTCTCTTCCAAAAAAAAGTAATAAGAACTGTGGGAGTAATAAAACCCAAAATGTGTAAATGTTATTGTAAAAAAGAGAGGAAAAGGAAGTGCTCTAAAGGACACAACTGCAAGTGGGTTTAGGTGTGTAAGATAGATGACTATATTACTAAGTTTTTGTTGGATCATTGAACACAACTGTTTGCAGTCTCACTGTTTGAATGTCCACTTTGTATGCTTAATTTTGTAACTTGAACAACTGTTTCTAAGATGACAATATGTAATCTATTAACTAGTGATTTCTTACTGTTTATGTTTTTTTGAAATTCTGTATTACTTGTACCCTTTTCCTGTTTTGTTTTGTTTTTTTTCTTTAAATAAAAAAAGACTACTGTGACTTTTAAATCCTGTTACACTATTAACAATGTCCTTGGCTTCCTTTTTTAGACAATTCCTCCCTTCTCCCTTTCTCAGGGTGCTTTGTATATTTTGGGCCCCATTAGTTCTTTTAGTTTTTAGATTAGGGGGCAAACCTGTTATCTATCTGAGTGTTGCTAAACCTTTTTACCCCTGAGTGTGATCTTGAGCTGTACTCCTTTACTTACTAAAGTCACAAGGTTTTCCTTCCTTCCGGCTGTGTAGTTCTACACTGCCCTAAAGTGTCATACCTTTCCAGTCTATCTGCGGCTGCTGGACGAGTTGTCGCTATTTCTCTCTGGTTTCCTGTCACATATAGCATTGTTTTCTCATCTTTGACTCTCAGTTTATTAACCCTCTTTCAGGTTGAGTGTATTTCCTATTCAGAGCATCTCAATGGATACTGCTTCCTAATCTACTCTGCTTGTGTTTCTTTTTTTGTTAGTGTATCAGGGCTATCTTATATTAAAGATTATAGCTTACTGTCTCTGCCTCATTTCTGCTATTTTATTTTTCTGCTATTATTTGTCCACTTTGCTCCTTCATTCTGTTGTCTGCCCTGTTCACTGAGGCCTCTCTGTCACTATTGCTGGAAACCTGGTATTTTTTCCTCTCTCTTTCTGGAATGTTCTTCAGTATTTTTTGTAGGGTTGGGTTGGTGGCCATGAACTTCCACAGTTCCTCCTTGTCTTGGAAATATCTTGTTTCTCCATTAATTTTGAGAGAGTTTTTCTGGGTACATCAGTGTTGGCTGGAAGTTATTTTCTTTCAGGGCTTGGACTACTTCACCCCAGGCTTGTCTTGATTTGAGAGTTTGTGTTGATAAATCTGTTGTTCTTTTGATGATTTGTCCATTGTAGGTGATCTGCTTCTTTTCTCTGGATGCTTTTAATATTCTGTTCTTGTGGTGGATTTCTGGAATCTTGATTATTATATGTCCAGGTGTAGATTTATTTTGGTTGTAAGTGGCTGGAGTTCTGTATGCCTCTTTTATCTGGATATCATTTCTTTTTCCTATGCTTGGGAAGTTATTCATAATTATATCTGTGAATAGTCTTTGTAGTTCATTTGTAGTTACTCCTGCTTCTTCGCTCACGTTTTTTATTAAGTTATAAATCCTCTTGTCATCTTCTAGCCTCTAAATTGTTTCTTCCTGGTTCCTTGTTATTTTTAAGAGAGCTTTTCTTTCATGATCACATACTATAAATCTCTCTTCAAGTTTCAAAAGGCTAACTTTAGTTTCTGTCAAGGCATTTTGCCAGGTTTCAATGGAGTTTTTAGTTTCCTGGTAATCTCTTTGGATTTGTTTCATGTATTCTAGATTTTGTTTATATTCTTTATCAAAGGTTTCTCTTCCTTTTCTGAGTGCCTCTGTTCCTCCATCTGTGTTCTCTTGGGAGAGGCTTATCATTTCTTTAATTAATCTTTTTATATCTTGCCTCAGTTGTACAGAAGTACAGTTTTGAATTCATCTATGAGGTCATGAAGGTATTTCTTTATGTCTGCTGATGCTGTGTCTAATATTGCATGATTACTGCACTGGTTCTCTTCTGTATTTACCTCTCCTGGGCTTATTTTTCCAGCATCAGTGGCTGGAGGTTTTTTTTATTTCTGTCTCTTGTCATGTTTCTGGTTTCTTTCAGACAGGTGTGTCGGGGGGGGGGGGGTTCCTCTGGCCTTCTCCATATTGCTTAGGGTCTTCCCAAAGCATGCTGACTGGGGTTTTGCTGCCCTCCCCAATTTGCTTTTTCTGAGGTATCTTAAACTCCCTCCTAGGGGCTCGGGTTGGTGCTGTTACACTCACTCCAGGCCACCCAGTCCAGAGTTCAGGGTCCAGGCAGGCACATCCAATTCCCCAAAGCTGGCCAAGCACCGCAGGAAATCAGAAAGTTCTGGTCCTATAGTTTTTTTTTTTTTTTTGGTCTCTTTCCTTTTTATTGATACCGGGGATCTGAACTCACGACTGCCTGCTTGCAAGGCGGGCGCTTATGCCGCTGAGCTAAATCCCCAGCCCCTGGTCCTGTATTTTTGATTATTGTCTGAAGAGGTGTTTTCAGAAGCAGTTTCTCTGGGCTCCGTTCATGGCAGCGGCTCTGTGGGGCTCCAGTTATGTGGGCCTGGCATCCATGAAGACACACTCGCCTGCCTGGGGACCTCAGGGGTGCTCCTGTGGTGGGGGCTCGCTCAGTGCCAGTGCTGTGGGCTCAGGTCCTCGCAGAGTGGTGAGGGAGAAGGCAGCAATGTGTCCCAGCAGGTCTGTTCCTGTGCCCGCGATGCTGCAATATGCCTTCCTCCTTGCACTCTCGAGGACACAACCGGGATCCAGGGAGGCTGCAGAAGAGGCTGAGGCGTCGGTCGTGGAGGCAGCAGAGGTGGTGGTGGTGGAGGCGGTCTAGGTGGTGGTGGCAGCAGGGGTGGGGGCAGCTGGTGGGCTCAAGTTGCTCCGCTTCCCCAGCCTCCGGTGGGCCTGCAGGTGACAGAGTGGGAGGCAGTGCCTGGAGTGCAGTGGTGCAGGGATGACCTGTCTTGCCAGCGGCCTGGAGGTGCTCAGGGCTGCACAGTGGCGTGACTGGCCAGGATTGTATGTTTGATTAATTTTTTTCTCACCTTAGTTTCTTCTTGGGATGAGAGAATTCCTTTCCCTCTGTTAAGGGCTCCCCATGTTGTATTATGTTGAATTCTAAGTTGACTATCTCAGGGAGCCTCTGTAGCTGGCTGTTATCTATCCGCCATCTTTGTGGACCCCATGATTTACATTTATTTATTTATTTTTTCCTTTTATAAGGTTCAACCTCTGCAATCTTTTTTTTTTAAATTTTATTTAAGGAGAAAAAGAAAAAGCAGAAAAAGGGTACAAGTTATACAGAATTTCAGAAAAAAAAAACAGTAGGAAATCACTAGTTAATGGATTACATATTGTCATCTTAGAAATATTTGTTCAAGTTACAAAATTAAAGCTTATATAGTGGACATTCAAACAGTGAGACCGAACAGTTCTGTTCAATGATCCAACAAAACTCAGTAATATCATTGTAATATCATCTATCATCTATACACTTAAATCATCTATAATAACCTATATTATATATTATATATTAAGTAATATCATCTATACACTTAAATATACATGCAGTTATATCATTTAGAGCACCTTCTTTTCCTCTCTTTTGTACAATGACTATTACACATTTTGGGTTTTATTGCTCCCACAGTTCTTATTACTTTTTTTGGAAGAGAGTAAAGCCAAATGTGACATAACAGAACAGAGTTGGTCAAATCAAAAGGGTGGACATAATAGATAATGTAAAAACAATAATACAAGGTGATCAACAATGGTTACCATAATACCTCCCACTATCTCTAATAGAATTGCCTATATCATCAGTTATAATAAAATTGAACAAAACAGTAAAGAAACCAACAAAAGCATAACATTGGAGACATTACAGGTCTTCAAAAGTAGATAATAGTCAACCAGAATGGGTGCCATAATGAATCCCACTATCTTCACAGCTGTTGCCTATACTTTCGAACCTGGTACTATCAAGCAAAACAGAATAGAGGAACATCAGTCAAAACAAGATGGTGAGAGCAATACAGGGCTTCAAATCAAGTTAATAGTAAATCAAAGTGGGTTACTATAATATATCCTGCTATTTTTAAATTTATTTTTCCCTTAATTAAAAGGATAAAAATAAAAAAGTAAGTAATAAAATGGAGATTGAGATAAAAGAGGGCATAACAACAAAACAGTGCAGAAAAAAACATAACCATTTAAGCAAAATAGTGTTTTACCACAAGATAATCCCGACATAAAAGTAGTTACCATATTGTCTCTTTCCTTGAAATCTTTGAGTATAACTTTGTATATTGTAGCATCAAATATATCAAAACAATGTAAAACCATTCAAGAGAATGACAGTATTACAGGGTATTTAGAATCAACTAACAGAAAATGAACAATGGTTTCTGTATAATCTCCTTGGACATTTAAATCAGCAGACTTTGAGCAAAGCAGATTGTCTTTCATGATGTGGCGAGTTTTACCCAATCAGTTGAAAGCTATCAGAGAAAAGACTAAGGCCTTCAAATAACATCTGATTCCAGACTGGAACATAGAAATTCTTCCTGAGTTTCCCAACTTTTGGTCTCAAGATAGCTTTTGACAGAATTTCCAGCCTGTTAGTCTGGCCTGTAGATTTTGAGCTTGTCATGCCCCACAGTCATGTGAGGCAGTTTCTTAAAATAAATCTCTTTCCATAATATATCCTATTGGCTCCTCTCTGAACAATCCTGCCTAATATAGAAGCTGTCACATGGTTCAAGCAGGGGCACATTTACTCAGACTACTAGGAGGGATGATTGATTCTTGGTGGGAAGAGAGAAACAGGAAGGCTCTTCTGGTCCTGGAGGTGGACCTAACAGCAGCCGGAATATGATTGGAGGGTGATGAATTTGGGCAATATTTTGGAGGATTTTCATACAGTTTGGATGAATGATATGAGAGAAAAAGATAAGTTTTGGGCTTGAGCAGCTGGGTGAACACTGTGCTATTTATAAATAAGACAGTGCTGGAAGCCTGGGTGAAGAGCAGGTGTGCAGAAGTGAAAAATAGGAGGGCAGTATGTACTAAGGGATGCCTCAGTATCCCAAGTGCTGCTGTTACAGGTGTGCACCAGCACTCCTGGCTAAATTTTATTTCAAATACATCAATTGCATTTTGCCCATTGGTTGTAAAAATGTAGATATGAGGTAGACTATCAGATGAAGGGATGTGGCTGGACATCATTATCACTTGGGTAAACAAAGCATTGGTAGATTGCACAGTGGGAATTAAGAGGCATGGGTTCTGGAAACACAATGTCTGGATTCAAATTCCAGCTCCACTGTTCACAAAATGAGTTTAATTACTTTTCTTCTTGCTGAGACAAAATACCTGATGACCAAAGTTAAGGGAGGAAAGGTTTATTTAGCTCACAGTTGCTAGAGGTTTCAGTTCATAATCAAATGTCTCCAAGGCAGGGTGGCTTGGCAGAGAACAGTTCTTGGTGGGCAGACTGTGGCAAAGTAGCAAGCAGGGAGAGACAAACCTCCTTCTGTCACTTATATTGTGTCTTTCCAGTCTGATGGAATTAGGGCAGTGCCAATCCAATCAGTGAACCGATCCAGCAATCCCCACCCTGAATCCTAGCAATGCATCATGAATCATACACTTAAAATTCAGTCACCTCGAAAAAGTCCCCCAAAAGCTCCATGTAAAGCTACAGGCTTGGGGATGGAGAGGTGGATCATCTAGACACAAACCATAACATGTTTACTGTCTTGGTTTTATCATGTGAAAACTGGGAATGATAATAAACATATCTTATTCTGTTGAATAATTAGTTAACATATTATATTGGCCAAGATTCTCTACAAGAGCAGAAGCAATGGAATCAGTACATAATTATAAAAGGAGATTTATTAGGCTGGTTTGGAGGGTCAGAGGCTGGAGAGTTCCACAGTGGCTGTCAGCATGCTGGAGAGACAATGAGTCCAGTAGCTCTCAGTCCAAGAAACTGGAAACCTCAGAGTAAGAAGGACCAAAGGTGCAGCCCCCATCTGAAGCTGGAAGCCTGAGTGTCCTCTGGTGTGGGTTCAGGTGGAAAGGCAGAGGACACTGGAATCTTATGTCCATGGGTATTGGCAGAATCAAAAGATGTATCTGAAGCAAAATCAAGTTGCAAGTGCTGTCTGTCTTTCTCCTGCTGCCTCTGTTCTGTCTGGGTCTCCACCTTATTGGCTGTTGCCACCCATGTTCAGAGCAGGTCATCTGCCCTCAGTTTGCTGGCACATGTGGCCGTCATGTCTGGAACCACTATCACAGCCAAGCCCAGAAATGTGCTTTACTAATTTCTTAGGTATGTCTCAATCCAGTCAAGTTGATAATCAAGATTAACCATCATACACATGAATGTTTAGAGTGTTTAGAACAGTGGGCGGATCACAGAAGTCTTAGACAAATGTTACCTATTATTATAATTAGAGTTCAGAGCTTTATTTTTCTGGTCCATCAGATCAATTATCAGATGGAGACAGGAGTCTTGGGATTGATTCCCAAACTTGCCTATTTTGCATAGCTTTTGGTTACTAGTTCAAGAGGGCAAAAACTACAAACAGGAATTGGAGTGAAGCCAAGTTTTTGCTTTGCCTTGGCAGTGAGCACTTGCAGGGCATGAAGTCCTCAAAATATTGCCCTTGTGTCTTTTTTCATGCATTTCTCTACTGAAGTTACCACCTTCTTACATACCATACAGGTTTTCTTTTTGTTGATTTTTACCTGTTTTAGTTTTAGTAGGAAAGCAGGGATTTTTGATGATTTGTTTATAGTTAGTGCCTGGAAGGGTGCCTGATTCAGTAGGTGTATGATGAATAAATATTTCCTAGTCCTTATTGTTCTCTTTTTGTTTCTTATTCCATTTTTTCAAATATTTTTCTATGAGAAAACTAAATCAAAATGACTTCATATTAATATGATCTCTGAGCCTTTCTGATAGGTATGTAATGTCAATTTTCATTGAGACCAACCTCATCAATGGAATGGATAGTCAGAGTAAGCCTCTAATGCCAGTTTCATTTTACCATTGGAAATCTATTCAGGGACTGACATATATAGTCTTTTGAGAGTGACAGAACTTTCCTTGCTATTAGTCATCTACGTTCTTTCCCTGTTGGTGTATGTGTGGGCAGTCAGTATTTCACCTCAATTGCAGATTCTGATCACAGATTTTTGCTCAGCAATGCTTGCTGATGAGAAGCATTGCGAGCTATGCAAGGTGGAAGTTGATACATGACCTAGCCAATCTATGACTTATGAGACTTCTTGCAAGTCCGAGGCACTGTATTGATTCTACAAAATGGACTGGATACTGACCTTCATCTCATAGAACCTCTGACTGGCTCCAGGTCTGTTTATTTCCGTGAAGCACTTGCATGATGCAGCTTTGCTCCAAAATCATTAACTTTTATTTCCCTTTACATCCTACCTTGATTTTCCCATTCATATGAAGAGTGATCAAATTGATGTCTTTATTCAGCATAACAGCTTTAGTCCTGTTCCAGTGTCAGCTTTTCAGAGGCAGTTAATTTTTTCTTCTATTACCATTTGGTTTTATTACATACAAATTATTTCTTCAGAAGTTTAAGCATTATGTCAAAATCAAGTTCATTTGATTCTTACATTTTTTGTGTCCACAATTAACTATCATTCTTTATGTATTATATTACAAGTGATGTTTTAAATTGCAAGATCATTTTGCAATGATCTTAATCAGGGTGATCTTAATATTAGGACCAGTGTCTAATTTCTTATTGTGGTTGTACTAGCCAGCACATCATGGTACGTATGTGGGAGAGTTCAACACGTGGTGGTTGAAGTGAGTTAAATATTCATTCCTGCAGCTATGTGGGAAGGAGCGTTGACTGTCTGCCACTCTCAGGTCTTCCTTTTATCTGCAGAATGAGTGATAGGCTGAAATAGGACTTCCTTCATCAGCTATTCTCTTTGTTCTTGAAATGTAGGTGTCGAGTGGACTTTGAGATACCACCTGGAAAAAATGCCCTGTTTCTGGATTAGTTTTCATCCAGTCATTGTGTTTGAAAATCCCAAATAGGCTTTTTTTAATTATCATTGGAGGATGGTCATTAGATTCTAAAATCATAACTTACATCTTAAATCGTAAATACAGTATTAAAAATTTAAATATGAACTCTAAAATTTTTGAATGAAAGTTCTAAAATGATAGAATAGCCAGGAGAAAGTTTCTAGTAGAGCATGTTCATTATATGGATAAGTGGTGGGGGCTGAGAATTTCAGAACTTACCCCAGGCCACGGAGTCATAGGCTCATCTGAGAAGGAAGTTCATGGCTCCTGAGCTCTGTCACAATAGTACAGGATAGCTTGGAGGTAGTTACTTGATTTCCTGGGATTTTATTTAAGTCACAACATCCCAAACAAACACGGCTCCTTTGTCAGAGGTGACTTGATATTTTCACAGCAGCCAACCAGGCAGGAATACGAGCCTGGGAGTATGGTTGTGAAAAATACACACTGAGTCACTTTCGTGTGGCTATTTCACACAGAATTGTCCCATTATTACTGGGTCTTTGCTGTTGCTATGCTCAGTTCACCTGAGGGGAGAGAAAATTGAACAGAGCAACAGAAGATATGTAGACTATATAAAAAATTCAAACAAACATTCCCCCTCCCCCTAAAGTGAAAACCTTCTAAGAATAATGATTCTTTCAAAATAAATGTCATAGCCCTTGTCTTGACTCTAGCATGTCACCACTGTTACTTATGTTCCAGATGGTGTGACCCACGATACTGACACTGAATCAAAGGGGGGAGGGTTTCACTCTATCTGCCAATACAGCTACGATCTGTAATTATGGATGGCAAGAGTATTTTTATTTATGAACACATAAATGATTTTATTATATTTTATGTTAAATTAAAAAATCCTAGGGAGAAAAAAAATCATGAGAGGATGGAGAGGTGATCTTAGTGATGGGTAGACAACCTCAGATAGCCGTGAAACATCTTATCATAAACAGTCTCTAAGTTTGCAAGCTGCATACTAAACAGTGCTCTGTGGAGCAGATATGGGTGGAGGCACAGGCACCAGGAGAAAAGTCACACACAATGTCTGTGAGACGTTTGTTCCTTTTTATCTGTCCTTGGTCATGTGCAGATTGCTTCAAAATCAACAGCTGCATGGTGGACCCATTTTTTAAAAACTGAATTACACTGTGCACTTTTATTCCCATTTGAAGAGAATTAAGATGTAATGAAGGATATTTATGAGCTTTATCTCTTAATATGAAAACCAAATCTTCACATCTGATTTTAATAGCAATTCAAATGGTAGAAAAATCAACGAACAAATTGATTAAATAAAATCTTATTTAATTTTAAAGAGGAATCTTTCCTTCTCTTCCTCCTTTTAATGTTTGTACATCCGCTCCACTTACTGAAAAACTTTGTTTTAGTCTTAATTGAAGTTGTTTTTGAAGCATGTTTTCTGGAAGTAATCAACATCTACAAATTATTATGTTTTAAAAATTTTTGCTTTTGAAAATTTATGATAAATCAATGCTTCATGAGGAGCTGAATTCTGGATATAGAATATGAATAAGGAAAATAGAAGCAAAGCTGGGCTCTTTGAGGAGGATGTGCAGTGGGGTAGTGTGGCTGATCTCTATGGAGGAACAGTGTCAAAGTCACACCATTCAAACGTCTGCCAAATCTGAAAGGCTAAAAAGCCTGTGCAAGAGGAAATGATAGCTCTTGTTCCTTTCACGCTGAATTTCTGAGCATCATAATGGGGAAGGAAAGGAGAGAGACTGAAAATGCAGTAACAGTGAGATACCTAATATGTGAACCTCAAGTCTTTGTGCCTGGTGTAGTAGGTAAAATAACAACCTGAAGGTACCCTAATTGCTAGAGCCTGTGAATACCATCCTTTTCCTGGCAAAGGAAGCCGTGAAGATGTGATCAAGGGTATACACCTTGAGCTAAGGAGACTAACTTGGGTTACCAGGTGTACTCAGTCTAATCACATCCATCCTAAAAATAGAAAACATTTTCTTGGCATAGTCACAGAGATGCAGTGGTAATGGGGCAGAGGTTTAAAATGTGAGAGGGATTCATTATTGTTGCCTTAAAAGTAGAAGGGGGAACCAACCAAGGACTGTGGGCACCCTAGAGACCTGGGAGTAGCTCTTAGCTATCTGCCAGAATGAAAACAGAGACCTCAGCGCCACAACCACGTCTGTAAAAATACCACAACATTCTACATGAGTGTGGAAAAGGGTCCTTTCCAACAGCTTCCAGAGAGGAACCCACACCTTCCCAATACCTTGATTGGAACCTCATGAGACCTACATCAGATCTGACCTATGAAACTATAAGTCGCTGTGTGTGTGATAACTTGTCAGAGCAAATGGTTATGAGATGAATGCATGCAGATCAAGGGGTGTCTCATCTGTGGAGGGCAGTTTCTCTCCTTGGAACACACTGGCATGTGGAATAAGACAATGCTGTACTCGCACTTACATCTCAAAATACCCATTATTGACAATTCAGGCATCAAGGCTAGTTGAAATCATGAGCAAAGGGCACCCGTAAAAAGAGTCAGTTGCATCTCTTATCATAGAACCTAGCTTTTCATTTTCAGATAGACAGGCTTACTAGGAAATATATACAGCCTTTGTGTTGAGATATTTTAAAAAAACCAAAAACCCCATTTTATTAGTGAACAAGTCCTTTTTTTTTCTGCATAAATGTCATATGCAAACATATCAACTGTAACTGCTGAAACTTCTTATAACAATCAATCATTTGTGCCTGGAAAATTGATGTTCCCAGCAATTAGGTCAAATTTGTGTCAACTCCTTTGCTTTTTCCTCTAAAGTTAATTGAAACTTTTGCAGAATCAGTACTTGAACACAGTCCTTTTAGGTCACTTGCTTTTAGTTGATGATTTCTTCCTCTCTTGGGGCTCCTGAGTATCTCCTAGTTGTTCTCTCCTTCTGTAGGGGATAACTCTTAAGTGTACCTGAGACTGACACAGAGCTATAATGAAGGGGCACAGGGGCACTTTGGCTGTGCCTGGATTCTTGCAAAGGTTTAAACAGCACTGTAATTTCCCTTGTGTAAAAGATCATTTCTTTTTCAGAATATAAATTGCTCAGAGTGGCGGTGTCCGAGAGCCATAAATGTTTCACACACAGACAGGCCCAAAGAGGTCTCCTTGGGCTTGATCTCTGCCCCTCCAAAGGTTCCCAGGGGTGTGTTTGTGACTGTGCTGTGCTTTACTGTGTACAAGCCTGTCTGGCCCTGGCAAACCATTTCAGGCTTTTATGGACTGAATTGTGTTCCTGCTAAATTCATATGTTGAACCTCTAACCCCCCAAATGATTATATTTGGAGAGAGAGCTTTTAAGAAGGTAAGTGATATGAAACTTAGTGGAATTCGGCTCTCTTCCCTTTATAAATATAACCAAAAACATAACTACACAGTAATGCACAATTAAATGAGTTCTTTTGGTTCTTGCTTTCTGAATAATGGGGCTTATCAATTCTTTATAAAGCACTTTGGATTCTGGAGCTAAAGCTCTAAAGAAGTCTAATAACTAAATAAAATTTAAATGCCATTAGTACTTCACATAATTATCACAAAGTGCCAGAGATATTTTGAATGTCAATAAATCGAGTCAGCTATTTTGTTCTGTTTAAGATTTCTACTGAGATGTTAACAGACAGAAAGTCAGTAAAAATTCTGCATGAAATTTATTTTTGTTTTAATATTCCTAAATCTCACATTGCTTGGCTCAGGAGCTTGTGATTATAAGAGAGTTTTAGAGCAGTTTATTGGCTTTTAGAATAAAAGTCAGCTTTGTGAATTACCTAATTATATTCAACCTTGGTGCCATTGACATTCTGTAAAATTGCTACAGAACAGTTCATGTGTGGCACATGTACACTATTGCTTAATCTGACACTCATTCTTTTTAAATGTGTGTAATTTAGAAATTACTGTAAAATAATTGACATGGAGATGCATACTGTTTTTCTTTTTTAAGTAACGATATTACACTTATAAAGGTATATTGCGAAGAAGCTGTGAAGAGAGTATGGGGAATACTGTCACATAATGAAACGATTTATGTATTTTTCATGTTTTCTACTATTAGTGAAGGGAAAGATCAGACAGCAAAGAGAAAATGGAATAAGATGCTAGGTCTGTTTGAAAGACGCAGGAATTTGAGCCAGGTGAAACGGATTCCAATTTATTTTTTGTTTCAGCTGTGCAAAAGAGTTTTGAGACTATTATATATAGTCTCTAATTTATCCCTTTAAAGTTTAAGAGGAGGTATACAATGGGAAAGACAATGTGTTTTAATCAATAAGTATTTATGATCACTTATGCGCTAGGCAACAATAGCTATATAATCCCACAATCAGACACAGCTCCTGTTCTCTGAAATCTCAATGTGCAGAACACTGATAGACAAATGGAAAAAACCTAGTTTATTGTAAGTTAAGCCCAAGTAAACAAAGAAGGATCAGTGTTGATTTCTAATTGTAACTGAGTTTACAGGTAGGCGCATCTTGAAATAGTCACTCACTCTGAAATTGGAAGGTTTCCCAGGATTGAAGGGTTGCAGGGTGGGGCTGACCCACATCTTGTTTGCAATCAAGACTTACTGATAATTATGAAGAGAGGAGATGTGAATGTTCTCTCTCTTCCTGCCTGCTTTCTTCTTCCTTCTCTCCCTTCCTTTTTTCCTTCCTTTCTTCTTAATCACTGAAATTTGATTTTAAAAATAATCTTAGGACAATTTAGGTAACTAGAGTTTTTTTTTTGAGAAACAGTTTTTGTACATGAAGAACAATAACATGCTCCAATATTGGCTGAATTAACATTTTTGCAGAAACAGGAAAAAAATGTTTAAAGCATAGATTACTGTATTTATATTTACAAAAAACCCACAAACAAACATGGATTTTTCCTTTGTTTAATTTTTACTTTGGTGTTTTTGAGACAGGGTCATGCTATGAGCTCAGGCTGGTTCAGCTCCCTTTGTAGTCCAGACTGGCCTCGAAGTCAGAGCAATCCTCCTGCCTCAGCCTCCTGAGCATTATGTTACACACTATATATATTTGCTTGTCAATTAAAAAATAAAACTATATCGTCATCCAAAAATACACCTATTGAATACAAACTCTACATATTTGGGCAAGTTATGCTGAGGTATGTGGTGTGCATAACTCTGCCCAAGGAGAGATGTTTTTGGAAGGGCCAATGGTTTAGAAGGAGACACACAGTACCAATTTCTGCCTTTGTTAAGTCCCCTCTCCCTCAGGGCTTGCCTGATCTGCATCAGTGGAGCCTGGAGGATGTGTCTCTGACTGGAAGATTTCCTCAGATGTCTCTGGAAGGGGACAGTGCTGGGGCGATAGTGCAGGCTCATCCTCTGCCAGCAGGCAGGTGCAATCTTGCAGGGAGCTGCTCCTGTGGCTGCTGGTACTTGGGATGGGCTGCCTCAGTGTTTACATCTGCTCAGAGTTGGAGAGCAGCTCTCTGGGGCACTGGATTTGCCACAGCCCTTGGGGAGAGCTGGTTTTCCTCTGACAACTTCGTGGAGTCCTCCAGTCACTAGCCTAGCACCAAGCTGCAGCTCAAATCTGCTGACTCCATAGCAGGAGATGCTTTCTTCATGCAATCAGCCTGGAGATACAGCCTGTGTGGATTCAGGAAAATACAGCTGTGAGCACACTGGGGTCACTGTCATTCTTGTGTGACTGTGGATCTCAGTCTTTTGATGCACATTAGAATTTCTAAAAATACCTCTACCTGGATGTTGCACAGACCAATTAAATCAGAATAGCTGGGGATGTGGCCCAGGCATCAGTATATCTTAAAGTCCTGTATATGCCCCTAATGTAAGGCCAGGGCTTCAAATTATAATTTAATATGACTCGGGCTGCCCACAATGAATCGTTAAGAGATGTGATTAATTTTGAGGAAAAACCAACAGAGAGATAACACAGGGCATTAGTACAAGTAATAGAAACTTTCAGTTAGATGAAATAGAATGACAATAACAGAAAATCTACAAAGAAAAGTTTCTGAATGTTACAGTTCATCAAAGAATGCAAAAGATGGATTACTGGTGAGAACCCAGTTACTGCTTGTAACACAGACAAAAGGAAGTAAGAACTGAAGATGGTTGACAGGTATAACTAGGAGGAGAAGGGAATAGAGGATAGACAACAATGAAATAAATAAGAGTTTTCCCCTGAGAACAAGCAAGACTTCAATCTAAAATTTAGAAGGGATTTATCATAGTTTCCAAATTACATCACCATCAAAAGTCTCAAATATTTAAGTGGAAGATACAAGAACAACATGTTACTTAGCATAATGACAAAACCGTAAGTTCCTAAAGCCTAGGAAGCATTCATTATTCTTTAAAAAAAAAAGTTGTTTGTTTGAGAATGCAAGATTCTGTTGGTACACTGATACTTATCACATAAGAATTTACTCAAGTAAATATAATGAAAGGGTTGAGTTATTCAGAGGGGTGAGGATAATGAATTGGCAATATCTACAAATCTATGTGTATGGTCTCCAGCCTACAGTGGTTTGACATCACTTTCCTATTTTCCTATGGTGCAAAAATAATAAGCATTTATTAGAAACTTTGCTTTGAATTTTGATATTGTCCTTGATTAGTCATATGTACTACAATCCTGTTTTGATACACTGGGTAGTGGATCCGACTGCAGATCCCAGTCAGCCTTGTGGTCCTGAGGGTTGAGCAAAAGAGGTTCCTGGGTTGCTAAACTCTGAGATCCAGCAGATGAGATATATTCAAAACATTTCCAACTTGTATGGGTTTAATGAGAAATAACCCCCCAGTAAGTTGAATAGCACTGATCTCTATATCTACGTATGTACACATAACAGATACGCATACCCTCTCACAGACGTATTTGTGTATATATATGCTAAAGATATATATTAAAGACATCTTAAATAAAAACTACATAACTTTAGACAAAAATTAAGAGATTAGGTAGAAAGCTTTAAAGCCTTTTCTGCAAAATCCAAGGGGACAGAATTTAAGTTCTCAGAAAACCCATATTAAGAAGTCTGTCCTGGTGGGATGCGTTGGTCAGCTGTGTAATGATAGATTAGAAGTAAAGATATTATAATATTTTCATTTGATGCCAGGGAAATATTAGTGTGAAAATAAGTCATCTTGGGTGGTGGCAGAACTACTTAGACTTATTTGTAGGGAAACAGGATTATCATAATCATTAGGTATGTGATAATTAGGTATGTAACCAGTCACTTGCCAGAAAGAGTAAAAGTGAGAGGAACACAACCAGCAATGAGATTCAATTACTATACAAGGATACAACCACATATATTATCATAATACATGAAAATACTGACTGAATTGCCATTATAGGTCAGAGATTCTCACTGAGGTTAACATGAAAAATACCCAAAGAAGATAGGATAATTATTAGTACAGTCTAAATAGTGTGATTTAAATGCACAAAATGACTTAGGCATGGTGGTTCACACCTGTAATCCCAGCACTCAAGCGGCTGAGGCAGGAGGAATGCTACCAGTTAGAGGCCAGCCTGAGCTACACAGTGAATTCAAGGCCAGGGTGAATTGCATAGCAAGACTGTCTCGAAACAAAAACAAAAACAAAAACAAAAAACCCCTCCCAAAATTTTGTATAAATACTTTAATACTAAATTTATTGAGAGCATGAAACTAATATGCTACCTTTGGCCTCTGTAATTAAGTATGCAACTGGTGGCCATTCGCTTCCAGATATTTATTATTTTTTTTCTGAATTTTATATATATATACTTTTTTGACAGTCTCTCTCTTTCTGTCTCCAACTCTCCATATGAATGAATGAATTGAACCAGTAAAAGTTGTAGTAGGTTTTGTTAAACTCGTTAGAAAAATATCAGTGGTCAATTCAATAAATTCCAGGTTATATTACATTTAAATTATACCAGTAAAAGCTGGAAGCAATACATACTAAAAAAATTAGCTTATGCACAAAGAGCTAGAATTATCTTTTGTTCACAAGCATGAGTAATTTTCAAAAATTGAACAAAATCATAATACATTAAACATGTTGAAAGTCATGTTTCTAATTATTGTCAATAAAAATAGAAGACAGCAGTGTAATTATTGTAAAATCTTAGCTACTTGTAATTTAAAAGCACAAATCTTCAAATAAAGAAGAAATTTAAGTTGTCACAAGTTATCTAGGTTGGAAAATAACAAAAGATCAATGTACATTGTTAGTTTATATGACATAGCCACTGTTTACTCAAAAATGATATTAAAAACACTTCATAATAAAGATAATGGATATTTAATTTAAACTATGAAAGGTTTAAATTACAATATGCTGAAAGAATGAAGATAGTAATAACTTGTGATATAAAAGATATTGTGAAAGGATAAATTATACCCCTAAAACATGGGCCTTTAGAAACAGCAGAGCACTTGGCATATGTGATTATGGAAAATATGAGGAGATAAATGGGTGAGATAGTTAGAGAAACATAGGTGAAAATATTACAGGTACTAAAAACAGACCATTTATAAGAGAATATTTCTTCTGAGGATTATATTTTATTGATAACTGTTTTCTTTCTTATTTCATTATTCTGAGTAATATTTGTTCCACCAGCAGTTTTATCCATTTTGTGAGCACTATTGCGCCATCCCTGTTTATACTTGAATTTACATCTGACAGCTTTCTTTATGGGACCAATGTCTCACATCATCTTCATGCATCTTTCAAGTAGCGCTTTTAGCCATAGAAGAGGGTTGCTTGTGATATAGTCCATGAGAGTCAACGTCTAGCGCGATACATGAAGGAGAAATTCACCTAACTTACCTACCAGCAACTCTGTGTGTTTTGTGTGTGTCTGGGCAAGACTGCATATAGCAAGTAACTCCTCTCTGGCTTCTCTTGCACCAGATACAAATAAGAACGAGCATACTCTTCTTTGATGACAACTTCATCAAGTTGGTGCAGTTCATGTTTTCAGCCTGCTGTCATCATTAAGCTGGTTTTATTAGCTGGTTGGAATGTACTTTATAATGTTAGCAACGAATTTTATTATGTTGCTAGATTATTCACAGAAATGCATTAAGGAATCTTTGACTTTGTCATGGAAAACTTACCAACAGTTGCATATATACATCTCATTTGTTGTGTACAAAAAACCCAACAAAATAATAACAACAATAAAACAGTGTTTCAACACTGGGAGTTCCTGGGAAATTATTGGAAATGGGTAAGCCATGACTTTAAAATTTACATAGAAAGTCTCCAGATTCAAAGCAGAGACTAGGTGAAATCACTACTGATAAAAATGCCTAATATTGAGTATTATCACTAAAAAATTTTCATGTTGGAATATTAAAACACACATTTTTCATTTTCTGCCTGCTTTTCTCATTTATAACAATTACCAAGGTTTCTAATGTGGGAACTATGTTATCTGCTTTAAATAGGAGCAGACCTTTCCACTGGTTTGGCCTATTTTCACCAGTGGAGTGCTTTATACAAACACCCAAAGAAAACTGTTTTGTAAGTGCTCTTGTTTATGTTGACAAGCAAGAGAAAGAAGATGTCTGGTTGCTTTAGCAGTTTCTAACTAAAGTGAAGCTTACTTCTGGTTTCTAGAGTTGGCCTAAGATGTTATGACTTATAGTAAATTATAATGTTAATGACGGTCTAAGTTTATTAAAAATAATAGTGTACTCAAACTGATTCTCAGGCTGGAATCCAACTTTTCTTTAAAATAAGGAATAAAGCTCATGTATAACTTGTTAAGATTTAAAATTTTTTTTTTGGTCTTTTTACTTTTTATCAGTATCGGGGGTCGAACTCATGACTGCCTGCTTGCAAGGCAGGCGCTTATGCTGCTGAGCTAAATCCCCAGCCCAAGGTTTTAAATTTTAATATTGCAGCACACACATCCACTGGATCTTCATTCATAATTTTTGTTTCTCTCCAATGCAAAAACTTAAAATAGCCCAAGTGAAAAGAATAAGCTATAAGGTGTATATTTTTAATATACCTGTTGTATTCTAAGTTAAATTATGTGTTTGAATTTTGTGGTATTTTCAGCCTAGTTATTCTTATGTATTTGTAGACAGAGAAACTCTGTTCTGTTGAAAATAGCTGAATGTGTAACTTAATCCCTGAATTATGACAGGTAGAATTATCTGAATTGCTACTTGCACTTATCATACAACTCCACTTCCCTCTGCAGCAGGATGAAGATGATTCAAAATGTTATTCATTATTTAAGAGATGTATCAGGCAAGAAAAGTATATAAACCAACACATATATTTCCAGGTGATTAAATGAAAAATAAATACTAAACTGAAATGTTTTGATAGTCTAAGAAGCAATTTATAATGAGTATATGACAAAGATGCAGGCTTTATTTCTGCTTTACATCACTAAAATCCATGTAGCTTGGTCTTAACTTCTGTGGACAGGTTTGTAACTCTAAGTTGTTCTTGTGTCTCAGCTTGATCCTGCCTTGGGAAAGGGAATTAAGTTGTTTAGTATCTTTATAAAAACATTATAGATTTCTGTTTTCTATCTGAGCTATTTTAATGATAGTTTATAAGCTGTTTTCATGTATGCATAATCCTGAGAATTATTGTCCTGATTTAATGACTCGATGAAGATTATACATCCATTGAATAATGGGGTTGGAAGCTCCAGGGAACTGCTTGAGGGTTTAGGATTCAAAGTACATATCATCTCCTATCTTCATGGATGTTTTCATGGATGTTGTATGTACTCTATGTCAAGACAGATTATGTGTATATGGGAATGTTATGATTTCTATCAGGCCTCTATTTTCTTCCTTGCATACCCATCTCCACATCGTTTGTCTTATTTCAAGGTCAGCTCTATGCAATATCATTGTTTGAGTCATTTGTCTTTCCATCATATTTGCCTGGCAAAGTGCTAACTATGGATCACTCTGATTATTATAGTTTAGACCTAAAATATTCCCCAAAGCCTCATGTGTTTGGATCATGGGGGCTGTACAGCTAGCTGTATGTGCTGTTAGGAGGTGGGAGGTGGCTGAAGATGTGTGATTTGGAAGGGCACATCTCCCTCTCTGGCTCCTGTCTTCACTGTTTGTCTCCTGTCTTTACTCTCTGTCTCCTGGATGCAATTGTGTGAGTAGCTTTCCAATACCAGAACTTTTTTCATCATGTTGTTTTTGCCTTGCAGACCCTAAGATTTCTAAAAACTGAGCCAAAATAAAACTCTCTTCCCCTTAAAGTTTTGGGTATCAGATATTTTGTTCCAGTGATGAGGAAAGTGACAGACAGATTTTGGTAGAAGTGGGATAACTGCTAGGACTACTAACATGACCTTGTTGTTTAGAGGCCTTTGTGGAAGGGCTTTGCAAAGGTTTGGACATAATAGATACAGAAGGTGTAGAATGCTATAAGCTGAGCTTGATGGGAGATTCTTGTCATACTGAGAAGATCAGAATGCTGATAGAAATATAGATGGGGAAAGCTAGGCTCATGGGGTTTCAGTTGGGAGCAGGGACTCCATTGACTGTTGGATCCAATTTGTGTTATATTTTCACAAAAAGTTAATCTATATTTTGTCCATGCCTGAAATTTTGCAGGAGACTGAGTTGTAGTGGGATAGTTAATCTGGCAGAGAAAATTTCAAGGAAGACCAATGTTCAGGCTATGGCACAGGTACTACTTGTCACTTTTAACAGGATCAACATTGAGAAACAGGAGAAAAAAGGTCACTTGAAAAGTTTTTAGTTTCCTCAGAAATGGGAGGCTTGCATAGCTGGGACACAGGAAAGCATGGTTGCTGAAAAGATTAATGTTTAAAAGAAGTCAAATAATTTGGATCAAGACAATAGAAGAGATGCCTTAAAGGCCTCTCGGGATCAATAAGACTCTGCCCTTTGCAGGCTTGAAGGTACAAAAGTGAAAGAATTTTCTTTCTTGAGAAGAGAGTCCCAGAGCTACTTCTTTGAAAAGGGTGGCCTAGAGCATTGGCTTTCCTGACTTGTGTCACAGTGCTTGGCCGTTCAGACACCCAAAGACCACTGTAGCTACTATCCAAGGAGGCCTGTTGACTGCTTGAGCTGGCAGCAGATCATGGCATTATCCACATTATGCTGATTTTATGGGCATGCAGAATTCAAGAGTTGAAAGGTCAAAGAGTTTTCCACCCATGTTTCAGAAGAAGGCATGTCCCTGTGAGGGCAGTGTGTGAAGCTGTGAGAATGAAGCCAGACATGGAGCTGAGACCCCAGGATGTGGGATATGCCAGCGGTGTGCTACATCTGAGGAAAGCTGCAGTCAGTGAGGGGAGCTCCCCAAGAGAGAAACGATGAGAGCTGCAGCTGGCAGTGCTGTAGAGAGTGCTGTTTGGAGCCGTGAGGGCTGTAACTGGCAATGCTGATTTGAGTTCATATCTTACAGCAACTTGCCCCAGGTGCTAGACATGGAATGACTGGATTTACTGCTTTCCCTGCTGGGTTTTGATCTTACTTTGATCCCACTGATTTCTTTTTTTTTTTTAATCGGTACCAAGCATCGAACTCAAGATCCTGTGCTTGCAAGGCAGATGCTTATGCTGCTGAGCTAAATCCCTGGCTCTGGTCCCACTGATTTCTTTCTCCCTATTCTTCCTTTTGGAATGGGGATGTTCATTCTGTGCCACTGAATATAAGCAGTGTTTGACTTTCTTTTTTGAACTTTACAATTCAGAGTTTTTCTTGAATCTCAGAAGAATCTTTGGACTTAGACTTTTCAGCAATGCTGCAGCTAGTAAGACTTTGGTAAATTTTAGAGACAGACTAGATGCATATGAGTCTTTTGGGGGCCAGGAAAAGAATGTTATGGTTTAGATAAAGAATCCTCCCCAAAGGCCTCATAAGCCCAGAGGTGGGACTTTTGGAAAGTGATTGAATAATGAGAGTGAAACATCTGATTTGCTATTAGGAGATGAGGTCTGCTTGTAAGAGGTAGGTCACAGGATGTTTCCCTCCACAGCTCTTTCCCTTTCTCTGCCTCCTGGGTGTTACAATGTAAGCAGCTTTCCTCCACCATGCCCCTCTGACATGCTCTTTCTGACTTGGAGTTAGCCAAGCAAGGACTATAACTGTGAGCTAAAATAAACTTGTCCTTTTCCCTCTTCTTCTAAGTTAGCAATGTCAGGTACTGTGTCCCAGTGATAAGAAAGTGATGAAGACACGTGCTCAAACTCATCTCTTGTAGTTCCCATAGTGACCCAGATTCACTGGTTCCATTTCCCCTTCTTTCTCTTCAACATTTTTCTTTCTTTTGACTCTTTACTCCTGGTATTTACCATTTACTTTTAGGTTTGACCATTTCTTCATTTTGTAGCTAAAGTCTACTGGCTCTACAATGTCTTTATTTCACTATCTCCTTACCAGCAATCTGCATTTCATTCTTTCTGACCCAGTAAAGCTTTCATCACCAATAAATTTTTTAGTTCTAAATCTCTAGTAACCCCATTATACTATGTATAGTTTAATTCTGGTTGAATTTGATTCTTTGACTTCTGCTTATTATCTAGTTTTAGCTAAGTTAGATTCTATCAAACTTAAGAAATAGGCTGATTCCCTTAAGGCATATTTGTCTTTGCATAGTTTTTGTGTGAAATTCTTTTTCAGGCATGAGCCGAAGGCCTGCACAGTGAACTCCACCTAGCTATGTAATGTAAGCTCAGCATCCCTGAGTGGCAGGGGAACCACCTGCACTGAGTGGCATGAGCCAGTGGCATGAGCCAAAGGCCTGCAGAATGAACTCTATCTAGCCATGCAAGCTTGGCACCTTACTCAGAACCTGTTAGAGCCAAGCTCAGTGCCCCAAACAGCCAACAACTTGTGGTAGGTTGCTTGGGTCCTGCCCAGCCCAGCCCAGTGACCCCAAAGAGCTGGGGAACCACCTCTGCTGAGTGGTGTGAACTGAAGTTCTGCATAGTGAACTCAACCTAGCCATGCAACCTCAGTGCCTGACTAAGAACTATTAGGCCCCACCCATCATCCCCAAATATCTGGGAACCTTTGGTGCACTATGTAGCATGAGTTGATGGCTTGCACAAATACTCTATCTAGCTGTTCAGCCTTGGTATAGCACTCAGAACCTGGTAGGGTCACACCCAGCAACCTCGGGACTTTGAAATGCCTCATGGGGTGAGAGTTGAAGGTCTGTCCCCCATATTCTCCCCACTTGAGGAGCCTTTGAGTGTCACTAAGGATCTGGTAAGGCCTGCCTAGCCACCCCCACACAACTGGGGACACTCCCTGAAGTACAGACAGACATCCTCAACCCAGGAAGCAACTGAGACTTTGCATTCAGCCTCCCCAGGGGAATACAGGTAAACAACAAAAAGAAAGATCAAAATGCAATCTCAAGGCTCCAGCCCATCCCAAATGAGCCTAGGAGACTGTCATGGTTTATGTTGGTGGCCCCCAGACCTCATGCGTTTGCATTGTGCATTTGTGATTGGTTTATTGTCTAGCGCTTAGACTGATGGTGTCAGTGTTATACTAGGAGTGGAGTCAAGATGTGATGTAATGGCAGGAAGAAGGTGTGTCTCACTCTCTTGTTGTTTTTTTGCCTTGCTGCTGGTAGCAGCCATGAACTGCGGCCCACCATGTCACCCTGCCTTGGAGCCAACTAAATATAGACTAAAACCTCCAAAAACTATAAGAAATAAACTTTTCCTTTCCCAACTTTGGGCATCTGGTATTTTGTCTCAGCGATGAGTAAAAAGTAACTAGGACAGAATTTGGTACCAGGAGTGGGGCCTGTGCTGTGACTATACCTGATCATGTTTTTTGGGAGGCTTTAAAAATGGCTTGTGGGTAGAGTTTAAAAAGGTTTAGACATGTCATCTGGATACATAGAGCTGGAACAGATTAGGCTGTTTTGTAGAGGAGATTCTGGTCAGAGCTCAAGAGATCGAAAGGCTGATAAACAGCCTCATGATAGAGACCAGGCTTGAGAGGATTCTGCTAAAAAAAAAAAAAAAAGACTACATTGATTGTTGAACTCCCCATGATGTGTGTTGTTATGGCATGGCAGAAAGTTTGTCCACATTTTGCTCATTCCCAGAGACTTTGCCTGAGACTGAGACTAAGGGCAATGGACTGATTAATCTGGCAAAGAAAATTTCAAGGCAGTCAAATGTTGAGGCTGTGGCATGGCTTTTGTTGGGGGCTTTTAGCCAGCTTTATGTTGCAAATCAAGAGCAAAGAACCAACAAGATAATTTAAAATGCTGTGAGTTTGGCAAAACAAAAACAAAAACAAAAACACCTAAAAAAAAAAACCCCAAGCTCCAGTAAAGTTGTAGATTATAAAGATAGAGCTAAAACTTTGATTGCTAAAAAAAAAAACCCCAGAGAGATAAGAAAGATGGCCATGAGGCATCCCAAAAAACAATGGGTCCCCATCCTTTGTAGCCTCAAAACTGCAAAAGTAAAAAAAAATTTGCTCAGAGAAAAAAGCTAAAAACCACCATGCTCCAGAAAGGTGACAGAGGCCACATGAGGTTCCAAAATGGTGGCAGCCACATGAGGCTCCAAAATGGCAGCAACATAAAAAAGCCTTTCTTTCTTCATAATCAAGCTCACAGAGCCCAGTGATGCAGCAATTGACTCCTACAGAAAAAAAAAAAGCCTGGCTACTGCTCCAGCTGACAAAAACCTTGGCAGCATCCACATGGTGCTGAAATCCCTAGAAGTGCTGTGAGTATGAAATCACCCAAGCCTTTTAGAACTTACAAACAAATTGCTTCAAATGCTGAGCATAAAACTATAGGATTACTTTTGCCCTGCTGGATGTTGGACTTGCTTTGTATAACTTTTGGAATGGTAATGTTTATCTTGTGCCTTTGCAGCTCAGAAATGTTTAACCTTGTTTCATTTGTGCAGGGGTTACAGTTGAGAGTTTGCCATAGATCTTGGAGAAGACTTGAGACATAGACTTTTCAACAATGCTAAAACTGTTAAGACTTTGGCAACTCTTGGAGATGGACTAAATGCTTTTTATATAAGGGATGTGCATGAGTCCTAGGTGACAAGGGTGAGATGTCATGGTTTACATCTGTGGCCCCTAGGCTTCAGGTGTTTGCATTGTACATTTATGATTTGTTCATTGTCTAGCACTTAGATTGATGATGTCAGTGTAATACTCATCTTGGGGTGGAGTCAAGATGTGACCTAATGGCAGGAAGAAGGTGTGTCTTGCTCTCTTGCTATTTCCACCTTGCTGTTTGTAGTCGCCATGAACTGCGGCCCCACCATGCCACCCTGCCTTGGAGCCAACTGATTATGCACTAAAACCTCCAAAAACTGTAAGAAATAAACTTTTCCTTTCCCGACTTTGGGCATCAGGTATTTTGTGTCAGCAATGAGTAAAAGTAACTAACACAGAGACATAAACATAGAAGAAAGTGTAAGCCATACACCCGAAACATATGAAATGATAACAACCACAGTAAAGAAAGACCTCCATGAAGCTGTAAAGGAACTCAGATCAGAAACAGTCTCCCAGGTAAAAGAAGACGTGATAAATGTAATAAAAGAAATGCTGAACACATCTAAAGAAGACATAGTTTAAAAATTGAGAAACACTGCAAAAAAATGAAAATCTTGAATGAACTATACAAGAAGGAAATAGAATGCATGAAACAGATTCAAAGAGATATTGAGGGAATCAAAAATTCCATCAAAAGCTATCAAAACTGCCTGAATGAATGAAAGATAGACTTTCAGACCTTGAAGACAAGATTGCAGCTAATGAACAAGAGAGGAAAGATCTTTAAAAATAACAAGGAATCAGGAAATAACAATTTAATAGTTGCAAGATGATACAAAGAAAAACAATATAAGGAGACTGAGTGTAAATGAAAAAGGTGACAACAAAAATATCAAGTCTATTTAAAGAAGTAATAGCCAAAATTTTTCCAAGCATGGGAAAGGAAACTGACACACAAGTAAGTGAAGCTTATAGAACTCCAGTTAGCCATAACCAAAATAAATCTACACCCAGATGTATAATCATCAACATCTCAGAAATTCAACATAAGAACAGAATATTAAAAGCTGTTAGAGAAAAGAGATCACCTATAAAGGAAAGCTCATCAGAATCACAGAAGACTTCTCAGCACAAACAGTGAAGTCAAGAACATGAAGTGAAGTATTTCAAATCCTAAGGGAAAATGACTTCCAATCAAGATGCGCTCTTCACAACTGTCCTTCAAAACTGATGGAGAAATAAGATACTCCCATTACAGAGAAGAGCTAAAGAACTTTATGACCACCAAATTAACCCTGCGAAGAATACTGAAAGATATTCTAGACAGACATACAAATAACTGTGACTTCAAGAACACCAACAGAAAAAAATTACTAAATAAGACAAACAATTAAACAGAGGAGAAATGTAAAGAACTAACAGCAGAAATAACATGATAAAAATAAGCCAATATATATCAGTTATAAACACTAATGTAAATGGCCTCAATTTACCAATTAAAAAAATAGACTGGCAGAATCAATCAAGAAACAGCACCAAACTATATATTCTATACAAGAAACCCATTTAACCCAAAAGGACATTCCTAGACTGAAAGTCAAAGGATGGAAAACAATATTTCATACAACAGAAACCCAAAGAAAAACAAACGTAGCTATTCTGTTTGCAGACAATGTGAGCTTCAATCCAACAATGATCAGAAGGGATCATAAAGGTCACTACATACTGGTTAAGGGAAAACTTCAAGAAGAAAAGAGATAACAATCAAGATATAGGCACCAAATATGGGAGCACCCAGCTATATAAAACAAATATCAATAGATTTCATCAAATAGCAATACACAATTATAACAGGAGACCCTAACACCTCATTGACACAGAGAGACAGATCAACTAGACAGAAAACCAGTAAAGAAATAACAGAACTGAATCAAACTTGTGAGCAAATGGATTTAGTAGACATATACAAAGTATTCCACCCAACAACATCAGAATATACATTCTTCTCAGCTTGACATGGAACATTCTCTAAAGTAGACCACATACAAACCCATAGACCATGCTCAAGTAAATGCAAAAGAATTGAAATTATCCCATGCATATTATCTGATCATAGTGCTATGAAACTAGAAATTAATGACAAAAGAAACTGCAAAAACTCCAAAAACACAAGAAAATTAAATATACACTCCTGAACAATCAATAAGTCACAGGGTAAATTAAAGAAGAAATTAAACAACATTTACAATCAAATGAAAATGCAGATACAATTTATTGGAACCTGTGATATGCAATGAGAGCTCAAAGGGAAATTTATTGCAATGAATTCCCACATCAGGAAAACAGAATAAACACAAATAAACAACCTGATGCTATACCTCAAACATCTAGAAAAAGAAGATCAAGTTAAGCCCAGAGCCAAAAGAAGCAAGGAAATTATAAAGCTCTAGGGGAAATTAGTGCAATAGTGACTAAGAAAACCATACAAAGAATTAATGAATCAAAGAGTCGGTTCTTTGTTTTTTCTTTCTTTTAAAATTTTTTTTTAATTTTTACTGGTACCAGGGATCAAACTCATGACTGCCTGCTTGCAAGGCAGGTGCTTATGCTGCTGAGCTAAATCCCCAGCCCCCAAGAGTCGGTTCTTTGAAAGAATAAATAAAATTGATAAGCCCAGAGCCAACCTTATTTTAAAAAGGAAATAAAAAGCTCAAATTCAAGCAATAAGGAATGAAAGGGTGAAATTACCCTTTCTGTGGAAACGCAGAAGATCATCAATACCTACTTTTCAATACTGAAAAACGTTTATAGGTTTGATAACAGAAGAAATGGAAAGATTCCTACTAACATGAATTACCAAAGCTGGATCAAGAAAGTGTAAAACTGTTGAATAACCCAATTTCAATTAATGAAGTTGAAAATGTAATTAGAACCTTACCAATAAAAAAGAGCCCAGTTCCTGATGGATTTACTGATGAATTTGACAAGTAATTAAAGGAAGACTTAATGCCAACACTCCTTAAGTTCTTCAGTAAAATTGAATTCTGCCTAACTCATTCCTGGAAGCAAGTATTACACTAATTTCAAAGCTGGAGAAAGACCCAACCAAAAAGGAGAACTACAGGCCAATCTCCCTAATGAACATAGATGCAAAAATCCTCAATAAAATACTGGTGAACCGAATACAGCAAGTCATCAAGAAGATTATACACCATGACCAAGTGGGATTCATCCCATGAATGCAGGGATAGTTCAACATATACAAATCAATAAATGTAATACATCACATCTATAGAGCCAAGGATAACAATCACATGATCATTTCAATAGATCCAGAAAAAGCTTTTGATAATTCTAACATTCATTAATGATAAGAACCCTATGAAAAATCAGAATAGATGGTCTTTACCTCAATCTGATAAAAGCCATCTATGACAAACCAACATCCAGCAACATATTAAATGGTCAAAAACTGAAAGCTTTCATTCTAAAATCAGGAACAAGACAAGGATGTCCATTATCACCACTCCTATTCAATATAGTGCTGGAAACATTAGCCAGAGCAATTAGACAACAGAGAGAAATAAAAAGAATAATGATAGGAAAGAAAGAAGTTAAACTATTGTTATTTGAAGCTGACATGACAAGCTATAAAAAAGACCCCCAAAATTCTACTGAAAGACTTCTAGATGAAATAACCAAATTCAGTAATGTAGCTGGATAAAATTCAACACTCAAAAATCAATAGCACTCCTGTACACAAACAACAAACTCACTGAGAGAGAAATAAGAGAAGCCACACCCTTCACAATAGCATCCAAGAATGAAATACTTAGGACTATCAATGCAACAAAGGTAGTAAAAGATCTATTCAGTAAAAATTGCATTACTCTGAAAAAAGAAATAAAAGAAAAACTCAGACAATGGAAAGACATTTCTTATTCATGGATAGGAAGAACAAATATTGTGAAAATTGCCATTGTTCCAAAATTGTTATACAGATTTAATGCAATTCCAACCAAAATACCATTAACATACCTTACAGATACAGAGAAATCACTCCTAAAATTCTTCTGGAACCAGAAGAGACCTAAAATAACAAAGGCAATTCTGGGCAACAAAGGTTAGACAAGAGGCATCACAATTCCTGACATGAAGTTATATTACAAAGCTACTGTAATAAAATCAGCATATTACTGGGATAAAAACAGATGTAAAGATCAATGGAATAGATTAGAAGATACAACCACAACTACAGACACACTCAGCCACCTTATCTTCAACAAAGGGACCAAACATGTTCACTGGAAGAAAGATAATCTCTTTAACTAGTGGTTTTTGGAAAAACTGGCTCTCCATATGTTGAAAACTAAAACTAGGTGCATGCCTATCACCATGTACTAAACTAAATTTTAATAGGATCAAAGATCTAAATATTAAAACAGAAAGACTAAATCTGCTGGAAGCAAAAGTAGGTAGAAATCTTGAAGACATAGGAGTAGGCAGAGAATTCATGAACAAAAATTAAACTGCACGGAAAATACTTCCCGGAATCAACAGTTGGGATCTTGTCTTCTTTTATAATTTTATTTAAGGAGAAAAAGAAAAAAAAAAAACAGAAAAAGGATACAAGTTATACAGAATTTCAGAAAGAATAAACAGTAGGGTGTCACTAGTTAATAGATTACATATTGTTATCTTAGAAATAGTTGTTCAAGTTACAAAATTAAAGCATAAAAAGTAGACTTTCAAACAGTGAGACTGAAAACAGTTTTGTTCAATGATCCAGCAAAACTCAGTAATATGGTTATCTATCTTATATGCTTAAATATATATGCAGTTATATCCTTTAGAGTACTTTCTTTTCCTCTCTTTTGTACAATGACAATTACACATTTTGGGTTTTATTAGTCCCACAGTTCTTATTACTTTTTTTTGAAGAGAGTAAAACCAAATGTGACATAACAGAACAGAGCCAGTCAAATCAAAAGGATGGACATAATAGATAATGTAAAAACAAAATACAAGGTGATCAACAATGGTTACCATACTGCCTCTTGCTATCTTAAAAAGAATTGCCTATATCATCCGTTATAATAAAATTGAACAAAACAATATAGAATAAAACCAAAACATTGGAGACATTACAGGACTTTAAAAGAAGATAATAGTCAACCAGAATGGGCATCATAATAAATCTTATTGTCTTAACAGTTGTTGCCTATACTTTCGAACTTGGTACTATCAAGCAAAGCAGAATAGGGGAAAATCAGTCAAAACAAGATGGTGAGGGCAATACAGGGTTTCAAATCAAGTTAATAGGGAATCAAAATGGGTTACTATAATGTATCCTGCTATTTTTTATTTTTCCCTAAATTAAAAAGATAAAAATGAAAAGTAAATAATTTAAAAAAAGGAGATTGAGATAAAAGAGGGCATAACAACATAACAGCGCAGGTCAAAGAATAACTATTTAAGCAAAATAGTGTTTTGCCACAAGATATCCTGACATAAAAGTAGTTACCATAGTGTCTCTTTCCTTGAAATCTTTGAGTATAACTTCATATACTGTAACACCAAACATATCAAGACAATGTAAAACCATTCAAGAGAGTGACAGTATTACAGGGTATTTAGAACCAACTATCAGAAAAGGAACAATAGTTTTTGTATAATCTCCTTGTCTATAAAAGTTTTTGCTTATATTATCACATATAATAAAATCCAATAAGATACAACCTGTTAAGACCGATGGAGACAGAAGAATAAAAGCTTGATGGGACTTCAAAAAAAGATGATATTAAATCAGCACTAGCTATTATGATGTCTTGTTTTCTCCAAAATAGCTGTTCCTACCATCCAGTCTTCTCTGCCTCATTTCTGTTGAGCTCTTTTTCTGTCATTAGTTGTCAGTTTGTCTTCTTCATTTTGCTTTCTGCTCCATTCATTGTGGCCTCTCTGCCACTGTTTCTGGAATCTTGGTATTTTCCTTTTTTAGAATATCCTACAGTATTCTCTGTAGAGTTGAATTGGTGGTTGCAAATTCCCCTAGTTCCTCTTTATCCTGGAAGCACCTTGTTTTTCCATCAATTTCTAGGGACAGTTGTGTAGGATATACCAATCTTGGCTGGAGGTTATTATCTTTCAAAGTTTGAATTATTTCCCCCCACACTCTTTGTGATTTGATGGTTTGTGCCGAGAAATCTGCTGTAATTCTGATGGATGTTCCCTTGTAAGTGATCTGTTTCTTGTCTCTGATGGCTTTTAATATTGTGTTCTTATATTGTATTTCTGGAATTTTGATAATTATATGCCTGGGTGTAGCTCTGTTTGGGTTGTAGGTGTCTGGGGTCCTGCATGCCTCATACATCTGAGTATCTTTACCTTTTGCTAAATTAGGGAAATTCTCTTGGATTATTTCTGTGAATAGCTTTTTTAGTCCATTTGTTTGTGTCCCTACTTCTTTTATGTTCTTAATTCTTAAATTATAGATCCTCTTATTATCTTCTAGCCTTTGTATTGTTGCTGTTTGTTTTCTTGTTATTTTAAAGAAGTTTTTCATTTCATGCTCCCACATTACAAATCTGCCCTCCAGTTCAGATAATCTATCCTTAGTTTCTTTCAGGCTGTTATGCCAGCTTTTGATAGAGTTTTTAGTTTCCTGGTAATCTCTTTGAACCTGCTTCACGTATTCTATGTTTTCTCTATTTTCTCCATCAAACAATTCTCCCCTTTTTTTCTGTTCTTCCATTCCACCATCTGTTTTTTTCTTGGGTGGTACTTAGCATTTCTCTAACTATTCTACTTATATCTTGCTTTATTTTGTTAAATACTTTGCTTTTGAACTTCTCTATGAGGCTCTGGAGATATTGCTTTATGTCTATTCGTGCCGTGTCTGATATTATATGTTTTCTTTCCTCATTCTCCTTTGCATTCACTTTTCCTGGATCAGTGTTCTCAGGACTGGAGACTGAGGACCCTTTCTTGTTGCTTCTTCTTCCCATACTTTTTGTTCCTTCCATACATGCTAGTATAGGAGGCCCAGTTTTTTTTTTTCTTTGTCTGTTACAGTTTGTTTGAATTGTGCGGCTAGGCTAGGTGTTCCCACCCACTGCAGTGTACTAGGGAGACAGGGACCTGGGCAGCCTCTGCTGGGCCCGCCCCTCCAGGTCAGCCTACTGAAGACTTTACTGCTAGGGTGCACCTCCAGGCGCTGGGACCTGGTTTGTGTTAGCTTACTGGGTCTTAGCAGCATCACCCAGGCCAGGCACTTCCCACCAATCCTGCTTGAGAGGGGAATATGCGATTAAAGTCACTGCAGTGTCCTGTTCCTGCAGGTCAATGCAGGGCTCCCTGCCAGTCCCGCTCTCAACTCTGTTCACCAGCTCCCACTCTCAGAGTTTTTGCATGTCTCTCCCTGCTGTGCTGATTTAGACGCAGCAGCGGCAGCAAGAAATTCTAATCGCAGCTTCCAGCGGCGGGGGCTCCAGCTTCTGTGCCGGAACCTTATCTGTTCTTGTTTTAGCATCGGGATTGCATTTCCAGTTGGTTTCTCTTAGCTTAGTTCATTCCTGGGTCGGCAGGGTACATCTCCCACTGCTTAGGACTCCTTGCACCGCACCATTCCTGGACTCTAAGTGGGGTATCTCAGAGAGCCTCCATAGCTGCTGCTATCTATCCACCACATTCTCTCGAAAGTCAGGATCTTGTCTTATTAAAAAGTTTTTGCATGTCAAAAGAAATCTCCAACAGAGTAAAAAGAAAACCCCAAAATTGGAAAAGAATCTTAGTCAATTGTCTCCCAAACAAACGACTTCTATGTAGAATACTTAAAGAATTTAAAACAATCAGTCCCCTGAAATTTGAAGATCCAATCCAGAAGTGGGCATCTGAGATTAATACACACTTCTCAGCTGAAGAAATACAAATAGCAAATAAAAACATGAAAAAATGTTTGATATCACTGGTCATTAGAGAAATGCAAATTAAGACCACACTGAGATTCTATCTCACTCCAGCTGGGAGTGCAGACTGCTGCAAACACTGTGGAGGTCAGTCTGGAGGTTCCTCAAAGATTGATAATCTCTCTTGATCTAGCTATTTCACTTCTGGGCATATTCCCAGAAGAATTCAAAGCATCATACCACAGTGATATATGTTTATAACGACACAATTTGTAATAGCCAAATCTTTGAAACAACCCAAATGTCCATCAACAGAGGAATGGATAAAAAAGATGTATTATTTTTATGCAGTGGAGCACTACTCAACTATAAGAAAGGATCACAATGAGGTGTTTATAGGTAAGTGGATGTGACTTGAGACCATACTTATAAGTGAAATAAATCAAACTCACTTGTGTAAATACCATGTTGTCTCCCTCATGTAAGAAACTGAAAGAGTAAATAAGATATAAAATCTTCAATAAATAATGTGAAAGGGTAAGAAACTGCTCAAAGGGGAAAAAAGATAGGGAAAAGGAGAAAAGAAGGAAGGGAAAACAAAATGATATGTTTGTATATATACACTTAAGGTAGCATAGATGATTGTACTACTAATTCTGTTCTTGGAACAAAAGGTCCAACCATTAGTATGAGGTTCAGTTTCCAATATTGGAAAAAAATCCATTTTCTTCATTTACATTAAGACAACCAATTTGCAGGACAAAATCTGTCTTTCCATTGGAACTTGCCACTTAGTTATGTATTTCAGGTACAGTGCTAAGTGCCACTGCTTCCTTATTTATAATTTACCTTTGGAATTAGGTCCCTCCAATACATACCACAGGCCAGAGGAATGCTTTAAAATCCAAATATAATTATAGAACTCATCAGTCTTAAACAAATTTAACTTTCACATGCAAAATAAAGTCTATATTTTCATCATGGTATTCAAAATACACAAGATATGATTCTTGCATATCTGCAGTCTCATTTTTTTTCCCAGAGAAAACTAGATTCTGAATAAATTGAACTGCTTTAAAATTTATTTAAATCTTCATATTATAAAGTGAAATTCAGGTGTTAATATTTTTATTCCACATGATATAAGGAATGTGGCTCATTGAAGGCAACAATTTAACCCAAACATAACTCATTTTTTGACAAGTTTGACTCATCTCATACAGACAACTGGACAGAAGAGGCATTTCTGGGCATCAATACTATATACTTTAGACTGTCTTGTCCTATACTTGATACCTGAAAACTAATGAAATTATAGAGAACGTGTGACAAGTAAGGAAAAACTAATCACTGTAAAGAGATATTGCAGTCAACAGAACAAATGTTACCTACATGTAAGATTTACTACAAAGGGAGCTTTAAAGTTAATATGACATTATTAATGTATCAGATGGAAAAGATTTAAAACATGCACAATCAGAATGTAAATTTTACTAGAAATAGGGAAATTATAAAGAGGTGTCAAATAGTAAAAATGAAATGCAATTATGATATCAGAGGTGAATAATTCTTTTAACAGTCTTATCTAATTACAGTAGTCTCGTCCCAATGAGAAAAGAATCTGTGAATTTGAAGACAAATTAGCAGAAATGATTCACATTGGAATGCAAAGATAAGGAGGAGAAAATAGAACATCTAGTTGTTTTGGTATTGCATAAAATGAACTAAAATCTATGAAATTTGAGTTCAAGAATAAAAAAAGAGAACATGGAAGAGCAAGTGTTTGAAGAAATAATACTAGAGAGTTATTCAAAAATCAATGAGAAGTTAAATCATGATTACAAGCAGATCAGAAAACACCAAGCTAAATAAGTAAAACACAAATGCTAGCATATAATTAGGCTCATAAGAGTAAACTATAGATAGTCAACACTGAAAGGAAGTTTCGGAGGCCGTAATCCAAAAACAGGAAGATTCCATCAATAAAAATCACAGCTGATTTCTCATTAAAAATTATGAAAGCCAGAAAATAATTATTTAATTATAATTATATTTACTAATGATTAAATTATCTTCCTATAGTGAAACCAATTCTTATTGCCTTATATATATTTTACTATAATCCTAGTGTCTATTGAATGATATTTCAGTTACATGTTCATTTACAGTTTCCTACCTGAAATCAAGCTGTATTTCTATGAAGCCCTTACCCCTTTTAACACCCCACAATCTAATAAGATTAAGAATTTGATTGATACAATGTCAGTGACTGATAAGTTATTTCTATTTCTTTTCAGTAACTGAAGTAGGAAATATATTTTCATAAGAAATACATAAAATCACACAAATCATTCCAATTTAAGTTTAGGAGCTGAGGATTTAACTCAGTGGCATAAGTGCCTGCCTTGCAAGCACATGGTCATGAGTTCGATCCCTGGTAACAAAGTAAGTAAGTAAGTAAGTACATAAATAAATAAAAAGATCCAATTTAAGTTTAAGACTACAGAAATTTTATTTAGCTTTACATTTCCTGTTTCTCCATCTTTCTTCCCACACAAATAATCTTATATTTTGGTTACCTTATAAAATCCTTTATTTTCCTTAATACATACTTTATACACAAAGTTTTCTAAGTAGTAACGTCAGCACCCTGACCAACACGTTGTCTAGAAGGAAAATGAAATAACCCATGGAGGGTTCACTTGAAGCTCTGGAAGGTTGCGTATCTGACCATTAGGATGTGTCCTGAATGAATGACAGAGATAGGGCACCTTTCAAGGAGAAGAGAAGTAACAGAAGCTAGCTGCAGAGGGTAGACTGATCTGAGCAATGTCCAAAGGAGACATTTTTTTATAAAATAAAGCAGAGTTGATGCCTGTTCTATGTTTGAATGAAGTTTTGTAGTAAAAGGTGTTTGAAGCAAGTTTCTTTGACTACAATCAGTTTTTTAAGACTTTCTCCATCATAATCATGATTTCACTTTTCCCTGACTGCCAATATTCTCTCATAGTGCTCCATTTTTGAGGCCTTCTTTAGTAAGACATAAGTTTAGAGATATATTTTATTTTAAGTTAATGATGTATCTTTAACCTAGGCTGTACCTAATAATTGAAAGTACATGTTATTTAGAAGTGTGAGATACAAATGAAACATTTTAATGTAAGGCTAGGCTTCTATCATAAATAAAATGGAAAATAAGACACCCTATCTCAAAATTGTCAAATGATAAAATAGTTCTGCAGACTATGTTCTTGAACATTTATTGCCTAAGGAAATGTTCTTAAGTGCCAGATGTTTCATTACTTGAGTGTATTTTTATAAAATGGAATTCATTGATTGCCATCAGATGGAAATTAGAAAATAAACTTTAAATTTATTCAACATCTCAATTTATTTTATCTGTTATTTTAAAGCACATATACACATACATTCATCCATTTAAACACTGATATATATGTATGTGAGTATAATTTTGCTAAACCTATTATGCAATAAATTTTCTTTAGAATTAGATTTTTATGGTTATACCTTCAGTACTTTTGAAAAAGAATCTGCTATGTGTATATGCCAAGTGTAAAGGTACTAGAGTTATATTAATAGAAATTGACTCCGGAGAACAGGCATTTGAATTTCTTTATAAATAATGAGTCTTTATCTTAACTATGTGACATCAAAAGTCAGGTGAACAGGATTCTGATGTAGATTCATAGCATCAATGTTAATCCCTGGCTTTACCAATGTTCTTTATTTTATGGATTTGCTTCACTGTCTGGTGCTTTTCCATGGCAACATGAAGGAGGACTGAATGAGTATTTGTTGTATGGCAGATCTGCTAGTAACTAACTCTAAATTTTTATCAGGAAATGCCCTAGCTCATGCTGCTGCACTCAGCTGGCCTTTTAAATGATGCCTGTCCTGTACTTCTGGCTGTGGAGAGCCTCTAATAGGATATTTCCAGGTCACTCCAAGAATCTGCAGAGGCCTCTATGTGTACAGATCTCCAGGAGTAATTAAGAGCTTTTTAATCCTCTCCATGAACATCTCATTCCCCAGATAACTCCTTTTAACCTTGTGCTTAACATTTTTTTAATCTTAGCTTTCTTTACTACCTTGGGTGTCTATGATGCTGAACAACTGCCTGTTTTCCACAGATTATACCCTTTTCTGGAAAAGTCTGTTTGTACTGAGCAAGCTCCATTTCTTAAAATAAAGGCAGCTTTGCAAGAAGAATCCTCTAGGGAACTACCACACAGGTCAAATAATGAAAATTCTTTCAAATTGGGCTTGAAAGTGATCTTCCTTCTCTCCTGGCTGCCTAGCTACTGGTTTTCATGTAATATGAAGGTATTGCCTTTAAGGCTAGCATGAATGAGAATATAGCAAGCCACACAAGCTTCACAAAACTCTTCCTGAGGTTTAGTAATTTTTTTTGCAATTTCTTCTTCAATTTCTGCAAGCTTTTGGTTAGGGTTTTGAACACGTTGATTCTGCCAATTTTTAAAACCAGTTTTCTCATTTCTGTTACAGAGGAGAGGGTTCTGGAGGTTTACCCTCCATCATTTTCACTGACATCCACTACTCAGTTCCCTTTCGATTCTTTGGATCAAAGTGTGATGTGTTTAGTAAGAATATAAAAAGGGTTGCAGTTAGAGGTTAGTGAAAGTTGGTAAACTACTTTTTCTTCCCCAGTAAGTATGTATACACAGTGTCTGTACTGAAGATGTGCTTCCCATGATAGTTTTACATCATTAATGGTGGTTATAGAGACAGAAAGTGACAAGAAAAACAGAGCGAGAGTTAGAACCAAGTCTGTTGACTTTCAAAACTGGAGACTTCTATAACTAAATGAATGCAACATGCAATCAGACTCATACGTGAAATAAATTAGATCCATATGTATAAATATCATATTGTCTCACTAGTGTGAGAAACATGAATAACTAAGATCCAAAATGTATAACAGGTATTGTGAATTAGGAGGAAAGTGTTCAAAAAGGAAAGACCAACTGTGATGGGGGAAAGGAATAAAGAGAAAAAGAAAAAAATACATCTTTTTCTTATCAAACCCCCAACATCATTTTTCATAGATTAACATTTTGATTCTTACATTTCTGTAAAAATAGAAAAGACTCAGAATAGTATAAACAACTTTGATAAAGGAATAAAATTAAAGCTCCAACCCTCCCCAGTCCCGTGGCTTATTGTAATATTACACCAATGGTGACAAAATGACATTGATATTAAGATAGATAAACCACCAAAGTACCAATATAAAGTCCCAAAATAGATACCCACACAACAGACAAGTGATATCTGGCAAAGATGCAAAAGCAATTAAGTGGAGAAAGGATTGTACCCTCAATAAATATACTGAAACAACTGGATATCCACATGCAGAAAACCCAAACCTTATAGAAGATCAAAAATGTCTCAAGATATCCAGAAGTTAACTCAAAATGGCTCACATTGGGTTAGTTAAAGTAAAGGCAGATGTGAACTGAATTGTTGCTTGGCTGAAGTCATTCTCTCTGGGACAAAATACATGTTTTTTTCCTTATTATACTAAAGAAACAATACAATATTTTATACATGCATGATATATTTATTTTACTAATAAGCATGTTCTTAAGATGCATCCATTTACCTATAAAAAGGTCTAGTTTACCATGCTTTATGGCTGGATAGTATTCAATTATATAGAAATATCATACCTTTTTTATCCATTCCTCAGTCAATAGGCATTTAGGTTGTTTGCAAGATCTATTATAAACTGTGCTGGTATCAATATGGGTGCACATATATTGCTGTGATAATGATGTTTTTAATTCTTTTGGGAAGATACCCAGAAGGGGAATAGCTGGGTTGAATGAGACCTCCAATCCTAGTTTTTTTGAGGAATCTCCACACTGATTTCCACAGTGGTTGTACCAATTTGAATTCCTACCAACAATGGAGGTGGTTCCTTGTTCCCCACAGCCCCTCCAACATTTGTTGTTGGTTGATTTCTTAATACTATCCATTCTTTCTGGGTGAGAGGAAATTTCAGTGTTGTTTTAACTCGCATCTCTCAAATTACCAGTGATGTTGAACATTTTTTCATGTATTTATTTGCTGTTTATACTTCTTCATCTGAGAAATGTGTGTTCATCTCAGATGCTCCTTTTTGGATCGAGTCTTTAAATCTGGGAGGGCTGATATATTTTTTGAATCTTTTATATGCTCTCGATCTTTTATCTGAGGAACAGCTGGCAAACATTTTCTGCCACTTGATCATGGTGTACAGTATTCTTGATGATTTGCTAGTCTGTGTGCCAGTATCTTATTGAAGATTTTTGCATCAATTTTCATTAGAGAGTTGGCCTAGGGAGTAACTCTCTTTCTTAGTTGGGTCCTTCTCTGGTTTTGGAATCAGAGTAATGCTTGCTTCCAGGAATGAGTTTGGGAGTATTGCTCTGATCCTTATAATTTCCTCCCTTGTATGAACTTTTGGTTTAGCCTACTGTTCTTTTTTAAAAAAAATTATTTAAAGAAAAACAAACAGAAAAGGGTATAAATAATACATAATTTCAAAAAAACCAGTAAGAAATCACTAGTTGATAAATTACATATTGTCCTCTTAGAAACAGTTGTTCAAATTACAAAAGTAAAGCATACAAAGTAGACATTTAAACAGCGAGACTGAAAACAGTTCTGTTCAATTATCCAACAAAAAATTAGTAATATTATTATCAATCCTTCACAATTCAACATAAATGCAGTTGTATCCTTTAGAGCACTTTCTTTTCCTCTTTTTTGCAATAGCAATTACACATTTTATTACTCCTACAGTTCTTATTACTTTTTACACTAGAGATACAATGTGATACTCATAAATATGATTCTCATTTATTTCACTAATGAGGATAGTCTCAAGTTGTCTCCATTTGCCTATGAAGGCTTCAAGATCATCCTTTTTAATAGCTGGGTAATATTCCATTGTATAAAAATACCACATTTTTTCATCCCTTTGTGGTGGATGGGCATCTTGGTTGTTTCAAAGATTTAGCTACTATAAATTGTGCTGTTATGAACATGAGTGCACATATATCACTGTGATATGCCCTTTTCAATTTTTCCGGGAAAATAGCCAGGAGGGGAATAGCTGGATTGAATGGAACTTCCAATCCTAGTCTTCTGAGAAATCTCCACACTGATTTCCACAATGGCTGCACCAGTCTATACTCCCACCAACAGTGGAGCAGTGTTCCTTCTTCCCCCACAGCCTCGCCAACATTTGTCATCAGTGATTTCTTGATGGCAGCTATTTTTTCCAGAGTGAGATGAAATCTCAATGTTGTTTGAATTTGCATTTCTCAAATGACCAGTGATGGTGAACATTTCTTCATGTATTTATTTGTCATTTGTATATCTTCCTCTGAGATCTGTGTGCTCATCTCAGATGCCCATTTTTGGAGTAGCTCTTTGAATTTGGGGGGCTTGATGTTTATCAGTTCTTTCTATGTTCTGGATATAGTTCTTTGAGGGGTTGTTTAGCCTGCTATTCTTTTACTAGAAGTTGAAGGTTCAGCATTAATTTGTTTAAATGTGCTTGAGCTCTTTTCCTGCTATGGGTATTGACTGCTATAAATTTTCCTCCTAATACTGCTTTCATTGTGCCCCACAATTTCCAGTGTGTTGTATTGTCACTATCAATTCAATTGTAAGAACTGTCTAATTTCTTCTTTAATTTCAACTGTGACCCATTGATTATTCGGTAGGGTGCTATTTAATCTCCATGTATTGAGGAAGGTTTTGTGGTTTCCTTTGTCATAGATTTCCAATTTCACTGCACTGTGTCTGATAGCATGCATGGTATAAAAAGTATTTAAACTCGAGATATTTAAGGTAATTATACAGCTAGTTTCTTCTTAGTTCACTGAAAAAAAAGATTTGTGCCAAGATTGTATGGACAAGAGGTCATGCCTATATCTTCTACCTGAATAACTACTATGAAGGCAGCAATGCACAATGTATTTATTATTGTAGCTCTCTTACTAACCTGTTATGAAACTCTGTGTTATTGCTATGTTTAGTTTTTCTCTTTAAAATAAAAATTTGGTATGACTTATTTGATGCCATAGTGAAGAGAACTGGTGTCAAAGCACACAATCTTGGCTGAGAATCCCAACCCAGTCAGATCACTTGGAGAATTCAGTGATTTATTTTTCCCTGATTCTCTGTTTCTTAATCTGTAATGTAACATGATACACTTCCTAGAAATGCTTTGAGATTTTGCTACCACGTAACTCTGTGTATTGCATGATGGGGATTTAGTTTAAGGCAGTTATCATCCACAGAAAGAATGCTAATGAATAACTACTGTTGTGTTATTTAAACAATGCCTCACAGGGACACACTAAGCATTTTTCCAAAAACAAGTTTAAAAATCAGAGATGGTTGTTATATTTTGTCCATAAATATGTATGTAGATTGCATTGATTTCTGGGAGCTCACAACTTATTTCATACATGTACTATTCTTGAATTTAAAATATGTGAGTGTGGGGTGGATAAAAAGGATGGATGTGACTTGGAGGTGGTACTGCAAATAAGCCCATGCCTCCTAGCATTAAGCAGATGGATGAAGAGAGATAGAGGCAGAGGAATGGCCCAGGCTTTCATTTGGTTAAGATAAACTACAAAGAAAGAAACCAGATATAGTGTAGGCAATCAGAGGACAAGGGAGAGAGAAGGCAAGAGGAGTGAGAGAAGCTAGAGAAGAGAACTGATCATATGTAGGAGGACAGATGGAGGTGTGGATAACTAAATAAACAAATAAATTTTGTCCTTAGTAAGAAAATCATAAGCTTAGTAGGGAGGCGCCAAGTTTCCTGATGAAAATAGATGATAGAATTGATTGTCTTTCTGGCTTCAGCTTCCAATGTTCTCTTGTTTTTCCTCTCCTTTTAAATTGAACTTTTCCTCTCCCCTAAGAGATGGCAGAGTAACCATAGCAAACTGATTGTAAACATATGGTGTATGTTAATACGATCGTTCACTTCGTCATTATGGATTTAGCATGACCATTAACATCTAACTGCCTAATTTCCCAATAACCATTGAAAAATTAGAGCTGCATCATTGCCACCCTACTACTCACATAATAATTTTGTCATTTAATCTTTGCAAAATGATTCAAATCCTTCTCCTTATGTATTATTTTGACTTTGGACTTACACTGATATGATTTGCTTGTGAATTATATTTCTGTATACACTAAAAATAATCTAATTAACAATTTTTTAATAAAAAATTATCATACTCATTATCTTAGTCACTTTCCTGTCACTTGAACAAAATATGCAACATCTACAATTTAACATATGAAAGGGTTATTTTGGCTCATGATTTCCATCCATTGTTGGCTGGCTCCAAAGCAGAATTAGGATCATAGAAAGGCATGGCAGAAGAAAGCAGTTCAGCCTGTAGCAGCCAGGAAGCAGAGAGAAAAGGGAGAAGTGGGGACAAGAATACACCCTTCCAGGTCACATCTCCAGGGACCTTTCTCCTAGCAGGAAATTCAGCTACTGAACTCATCTCCCATGAATATAGTGCTTCTATGGTGCAATCACCTTTCAAACACATGGGGCTTTTTGGGGACTTGTAAGATCTGAACTACCACTTATGTCCATATCAAAACTTTTAGGAAGAAAATTAAAGTCCCTGTGAAAGGGTTGGACTCAGGCCAGCAAATTGGAAGCGTTCCAAGGCGTCAGAATTCAAGGTCGGTTGGCTCCTTTACCCTTTTCCTGCCTGCACTCCCACCAGCTTTCCCCAACACGTTACGATGCCTGAAAGCCAGAAACATCAGCACAAGCTTCAGCATGAAAGAGAAACACTGGGGCTGGTGGGTGGGCAAGTTCTTGAAGCTCAGAAAGTAGGTGCCACAGCTGTGTCCCCCTCTGCTCTGAGGCTGATCACCCTGGAGCATGTGCCTGCTCCTGGAACACTGAGTCTTCTCTAGGGTCTTTAGAAAACCTGCTCCTCCTCCACTACTACCAAAGTTACTCCATCAAGCAAATCAAGTGGAGGTTCCAGCAGCCAAGAAGAGGATCAAAGCATCTTGCAGGCCCATCCACATCCTGAGTTCTTGCTTATTAGAGAAGAAGGTGATGGGGCTGGTGAAGTTTCTACGTGTCAGGTATGCAACTAAAAAGCCTATCACAAAGGCAAAACTCCTGGAAAGTGTCATCAAAGAGCACAAGACTACCTCCCTGTGATCTTCAGGAACACTTGCAAATGTGCAGAGGTGGTGTTTGGCATTGAAGTGAAGGAAGTGGACCCCTTTTGTCACTCCTATGTGCTTGTCAAAACAGTAGACCTCACCTCTGACTGGGGACTAAGTGATCACCAAAGCACACCCAACACTAGCCTGTTGATATTTGTCCTGGGCATGATCTTCATGGAAACTGACTTCACCCTTGAGAAAATCTGGGAGATACTGAGGAAGATTGGGGTGTATGGTGACAAGAAGGGGTTTATCTATGGAAATCCCAAAAGCTCCTTTCCAGATAATTGGTGCAGGAATGGTACCTGGAGTACTGGTAGGTGCCCACCAGTGATCCACTACACTATGAGTTCCTGTGGGATGCGGGAGCCTATGCTGACACCATCAAGATGGAATTCCTGGAGTTTTTCTCCAAGTTAGTGGAGTAGCCCCCCTATCTTCTCATTCTTGTATTGGGAAGCTTTGAGAGATGAAATAGAGAGAGCCCGGCCTGTACTCACCATACTCCTGAAGCCAAGACACATCCCAGAGCCAAGCCCAGCAGCTTCTCCTGCTCTCAGTAAAGCATCAGGCAGATATTTCACTGTGTATGAAAAGATAGTCAAAATTCTAAGTAGTAAAGAAATATTGTTTTTTAATGGTAATTTTCAAATGTTCCTTTCACAAGGATTATTAGTTTCAAAATTTAGATTCATTAGTTACTTGGCTATTCATTTATTGCAATTTATCAGGTTTAACAATAAGAATGCTTCTCTTCTGAAAGACAAATTGATGAATCATTTGTCTTATTTTGTGATCTTGAATAAGGTAACATGGCATTGGAACAGAAGTTTTCTTAGAAATGTGAAAGAACCCAGTACTAAAGTAGATGAGACCAATAAATACAAGAATAATGCACAAGAGGAACAACTCTAGGATTCCTTCTTAGTTTGTCATTTTGTAAAAATAAAGATGTATATCTAAAAAAATTTTAAAGAAATTATTATCTAAATGTATATGGTAAGATACCTAAATCTGTCTATTATTTCCTTAAATTATTTTCATAAATTCTAAGAATCAGATTTTACTATGTGCACAGATATGACTCATTATTGGTGAGAAAGTTTATCTATGAAATTGAAGACTTGTATGTTTCTGATTATAGAAGTTTGCATGACCTTGACATGATTTTCACACTGCCTAAAAACACCATACCAACTACACATCTGGACACATACCTACATATAGGATCATGTGTAAACTCTCTCTAACACACACATTTATCCACACATTCATGTTTATATATTAACACGTGATTTTCAGATGGTCTTATATACATCTTCTGGTATGAAAAGTTATTTAAAACGTTTTATGGAAATTTTTATTCAATTTCAAATATAGTGAACTCTTACTTTTTTGACACTGAGTTACTTCCACTATTATTGAGGAGCAAACCTTCTGAGGTTTGGCTGCTTTTCAAGTTGTGGCTGAATAAACTGATCTATTTATGCATTTCATTTTGAAATATACTAATTGCTCCTATTATATTTCAACCTCTACTTTTCTTTTTAGGTATTTGATTAATCTTAAAAGCATGTAGGGAAAGATGTGCATATGACATTATAATTTTAATTTTTCTTTTAAAGATATGGTCAACCATAAAGTTCAGAAAAATAATAGTTATTAGCCATATTTATATATATCTAATGTATGTATATAATATATATATAATATATATAATATATATAGCTAATATATATAATGTGTAATATATACTGTATATCTCTATATTAACCATATGCTTATTACCCATTAATATTTTAGATAAATGTGCAATGAATCTATCACTTCAAACCTTATCTAGTTTTATATACCTTTATTTTACTGTTCTTATGATATTACAAGTTTTTATTTCATGTCCTCTATTCACCCTACATCAAGTATACTGCATGTTCTAATCCTATCCAGGCAAGGGCACAGCTGCACACAGCTGGACAGATTGTCAAGTAGACAACTATATGTGGTGTCTGTAGCTGTCTAATATTATTGGAGCCTCTGATACTTGGTACCAGGTCATTGGGATTTGGAGTAAAGGGAAGAACTCACTAAAACAATATATTTTGTGCATCTGCTATTTAGGTATGTTAGAAGGGGAAATTTAAGAAACCTGAAACCTGATTTATCAGCCTTTCTTTCCCTCACGTCCTTAGAGCTGAGATATGGAAGTCCACAGAAGGAAAACAATTTGCCCAAGATCACCATGGTTTGTATGAAAGCCAAGTCTAATATTAATCTGGTTCCTAAATCCAATGCCTTCTGCTATCCCTTATGGAATTCTGATCACTCATTGGCTGAGGGAGTCACATGCTTTTGTGGCTTTTCCTCTATCTAAATCTTGAATGCTTTGATAGGATGAGTTCCACCATGCATATTCTAGAATCTACAGTTTCCTTTTCTCTAAGCATTTGTTTCATATTTATTAGCTTCTGTCTGATGATGAGTGATTTGTGAATACTCTGGCCTGAAGGTGTACATACTGAGTCTTATTATTTTTTATTGGCAATTTACTTTCATTAAAATTGGCCTTTGAAATTGCATCTGTAAGTTCTTCTGTTATCTTATTTTAAATTATTAAAAAGTAAACACCTTGCTCTGTAGATTTCAGAAGCATGCAGATGCTAATACTAGCCTCAAATAAATATGAGCTAACAGCCTGCTTGACACTGTGTATTCAGAGTTTTGAGAAGGAAATATTTCTCTAGTTGGTATGAATTTTACAAGTAACGTTAATGAATAGTTTTAATTTCTAACTTTAAAGGAAGAGGGATAGTTGAACAGGTGATGATGTCCAAAATGAATATATTTGCAATATCTTAGTTAACTGATGTCAACCATCCTGGTGGTAGAGAGGGTTAGCTAGTCTTAATTTGCCTATGCTCTTTGAAGACTCCATTTATAGGTATAGAGAATGTCTGGTGGGTTACAAGACTTTTATGCATTACATAAATGTGAAGTAGGTCAATTAATTTTTTGGAGTAGGATTTTGGTATTAATTTCATTTGTATAGATAGTTGTTTTTATCTGTTTTATTTTTTCTTCTATTTTTGCCTATAGGTTCAAGGATATGGGAAGGAGGCAGAAAAATTTCTGAAATCAAATACTATTTCTAGGTAGCTGCTTTCCTTCCTCTGAATTTAGTGCTAATCCTCTTAGTCATAATCTTTCCAATTGAATATATAACTCCATTCTCCTAGCTGAGAATGCCAAATATCATTTCAAAGTGATTAAAATGCTGGTGATAAAAAACTTTCCAATAACATTCTCATTTTATGACTGTTTCTTTGGATGCTCTAAAGATGAAGGAGCAATAAATATATGGGCTTCAACTATTAAGTATTTAGAGACTTTAATAATTTGAGATTAATATTTATAAAATGTTTATGGGCAAGATAGCTAACATTTAATGAGAATGTCTCAAATTACATTAGTATTATTACACTGACCCATATGATAGTAAGATATAAATTATGCATTTCCTCATTGATCCTTGACAAGTTTGTATATGGAAATATGACTGATGGGATAAATGTTTGTGGACTTTGGAATCATTTCAATAAGGGATTTAATAACGACTTGATGCTTGGGGAAGCTTCAGAAAGGTAACTGTATCAGAAAAATCCTTTTCTTATTCAGTAAATGACAATGCTAATTCCGCTCTTGCCTATTTTTAAAAAAGTACTAATGGTATACTGTGCAAGCACCTAGCGTAATGATTTGAACATGATAATAAGAGTAACAGTCAGACAATAACTGAAAGGAATAAACTAAATACAATATGAAGTGACTAATATTGACATTTGCTTAAAATGTGTATTCAATCTACAAAATATCAAAGCATTTTATTTTGCCATTTCTCAGTAACAGCTGAGATGTTTAAGTAAGAGTTGCTTTATAGTCTAGGAATTAAGATGGGGCAGGAGATGAAGTTCAACTCAAACAAAGGCCTAATGAGTATTTCTTGAAACCTTTATAAAAATTGCACAGTTAATAAGGTGGCTTAATTTCATTGCTAGAGGCACTGCTGCATATTTCATTTATTCTAAGTGTTTCCTTTTTTGGAGCCGAAATGAAAATATAATAATTGCAGAGTCCACCATTAGCCAGCTGCTTAGAAATTCTGTCTTACTGAGTATTTTCTGCTGTATCTTTTTCCCAGAAACGGGCAGCAAGTACATAGTCTTCCTCAAGGACAGACAATACATTTTGCTTTGACATAATTGCAGCCCCTGTAACAGTCTCAGTGTTTCTGGCGTTGTTTGCTCCCTGTGTATTTTATTTATTTTTTCTTTTATTTTGAAAGTATACAACAGAACAAGTCAAAATAAAGCCAACTCAGATCGTACAGTGAAATTGGTACAGAACTTCACAGCAGATTACCGGGATAACAGTAATAGGTATCACAGTATATTTTGTTATCTTTATAGTAGTTGTTCTTTCAATCATGTATATCAAAATGAGATGAAATATAGAACACTATAGAACTTATCAAAATAGAATATTGAATAGAGTGGTACCATTAATCAGAAAAGAGCAAAACAGTAAAAATATTTGCCTTCAAAGAAATGGTAGAAGGAAGTCCCCTTATTTGCTATGGTCAACCTCCCAGGAGATGCTCAGATTTCTGGTTCCCATTTGCTAATGGGCGGGTAAGGGGGGAGGAGAAGGAGGATAGGGGAAGTGGGATATTTGACTCTAGGCCATGTGGCAGTAGGTTCACTATTGCTTAGCAGGGAGGCAGGATGGTCATTTGTTTTCCCAGCATCCTCAGTTCCAACATGGCATGGATCTCAGGAGACACTGCTGGTTCTCCCCCTGGAAGGGCTGCAAAGTTAGCCAGACTACCACCGCTTACCAGGGAGGGGAGGTGCTTGCTTGGCTTCCCAGAGTCCTAAGTTCCAACATGGCGTGGATCTCAGGAGACACTGCTGGTTCTCCCCCTGGAAGGCTACCTGTGTATTTTAAAGCAACAACAAAATGTCCCATCTTCAATACCAAGAACTAACCCTTTTCATGGAGATGGGGTCAATTTTGATAAATTGATTTTGTAACTCTTTCCAGGTTTAAGTCTAAAGCCTTTATTGGAGGAGAACCAAAGGGTGTGTATCAGGAATCTCTGCCTCTGTGTTCTGTTTTTATCCTCACAGTAATAACCTGTAAAGTCACCTTTGGTCCCAGAGTCTTGCTTTGGTCCTCCCTTTGCCCCACTCCACTCCAACCAAGTGGCCAACATAAGTCAGACCGAAAAATATTCTGGGAAGAGAGATTTAAAAGTATATTTAAAGTCAAGCTATATATTTAAAAGTATATTTAAAAGTCAAGCTCAGGACTGGCAGTCTTCACTGAGTCCTGTGAAAAAGCATTTCTGAACTGCAGTGGGTAAAGTCCTCCCTTCTCCCCACCAGCTAGCTAGAAAATTGCCCTGCATGTCAGCCTTGTGAGTCAGGGCAAGACGAACTCTAAACAGGAAGGAGAGATTGTATTCATTTGGTTTCCAACTTTTCAATGTCTGACAGACCAGTCTTTCCTGATGGATCCTAAATGTCTACAGTAATGAGCCAAGATCAGAAAGAGCCCAGCCAAAGAGGTGTTCAATACTCTGTGCCTGCACCAGGACCACGTGGTCCAGTCTGTCATCCCTCCACAGAACCCTTAATGTTCAGTACTATACCATCTGGCAGCAGCATCTAGTGTGCTCACATCTGCTTACCACTGCTTCTCTCCCTTTCCATGCACCCCGAAAGGGGCTTTGCCTGAAAAATGGCCATCTTGTTTTCTAACTCCATGCTACCCAAATCTGTAGCTGTGTCTCCAGTCCACAGATTGATGCCATCTGCACTGTCCAGAGTCTAAATTCCTTCTCAGTCTCTCCACCTGGACCCTTCTTCAGGTAAGTGGTGTCTGCCTTTGATACATCTTTGCTCCTTAGTCTTGAAATATTATAATGATCAGCTAGGTAAGATTTCACTGGCTAACTCTAATCCAATCATTAGTGTTTACATTGTTGGACTGGATTTGAATCTTGTTGCAAAACCTCAATCTAATGGGCATTAGAAATTTTTCTTGTCTTTGCTATGAGAGCAGTCCCCCCTCCCCCATATTTATAGAGTGAAGCTACATCCTACGTGAGCGAATTTTCTTAAGTCTGTCTAAAAAGTGGAACTAGGAAATAGCAAATGTTCCTCTTGAATGTTGTCACAAATCATTCATAACATACAATACATGGACCTGAATATCTTCAATGGGACCACCAGAGCCTAGCAGTTTCCCCGTCAGTTTTGATCCAGTCATTGTTTCCTGAGCACCAGATGGAGTCCTGCCTTGTGTTTTGGCCCTAGGCTATAGGAAAATTGTATACATTTAATTCCATACTTCCTAAGTTGTGATATTGACGACATTGGAAGCAGAAATGTTGGTTGAAGACACAAGAGATGCAGTTCCTCAGGTTTCATTTGTACTGTGGCATGTGTTTCCTGAGAGGAATGGGAAGCTGACTGCTACTGCTTGCTCTTTGTTCTTTCCTGCTAGCACCTACACTTGAATTTGCATAGGTCAAATGTACAGATTACAACGTTTCACTGTTCTTTTTCACAGCTCAGGCTTTTTCATCAGAATTTCACCTGACTATCCATGCATTAGGAGCCAAGAGTGATAATTAACTATGATCACCTTTGCTACGTGGGTAAGGTGCAGTGCTAAGTGTTGTATGTTGCAATTTCTCTTACTTTGCACAGCAATATGAGTTCTGTATTATTAGTCCCATTTCCAAAATATTCAGTCTTATGAAAAAGAAGCAACAGACCCTACTTACCTCTTTCTAGCCTACTGTATGTGTTTGTGTATGCATGCATATTTGTATATGTGTGATCTTGTTGTGTATGTGTGTGCAAGTTGGGTTACATGTTGTGAAATGTCAACGAGCTGAAAGTTGAGAATAATAATTCTTTTTATTATGTGTACAATGAGACTAAAGATTGGGAAGGTTAACATATTTTTCCAAGTCATGTGGCTAGTACAATTTAGTATTTTGAGATTCATTGCTTCTTATTGTAATAAAATTTCCTACTGCAATTTATTCTGTTGGGGCTGTTGATTTGACTTGAAGGTGTTTCTGTCAAAGAAGATTTTAGGGGGCTGGGGATTTAGCTCAGCGGCATAAGCACCTGCCTCGCAAGCAGGCAGTGGCGAGTTTGATCCCCAGTACCGATAAAAAGGAAAAAGACAAAAAAAAAAAAAAAAAAAAAAGGAGAAGATTTTAGCATTAAACTGTCTGGATGGGTGGAACAAACACTTTGTGTTATCTATTTCTTAATTAAGGTTAAATAGGGAGTTTATTTCCTTTCCATTTACTATGATATATCACTCTGAAATTTTATATATTCTGTGCAATTTCTGTTTTAATGCTTTGTTGGATATTTATGCTATAAGGTTCTGTTTTTTTCTTTGTTTTGTTCATTTGTAAATATTTTTAAGATTTAAGAAATATATTTTAATGTAAACTTTTTAAGTTAACTTATGATAACACATGCCTATAACTCCATATTTTTATTGATGTTTAAGTAAAAAGAAGTTATATGACAGAAATTACTAACTGATATTGTCTATTAATTTTATATGTAAACATGAGGTTTTAGGCAAACTAAAGACTAAGTTATTACTAGAATATGTACCAATGGAGATAATTTTCATTTCTTAGCATACACAAGTTTCATGAACACAGTGTTTTCTATTAGGCTCAAGCTTAAAAGTAGACCATTTTCAGTTGATTCAATTTTCAAAAAATGCACTTTCCTAAATGTGGTTAGTAAAGAAACTTTAACTAACAGAAAAATTTTATGTAAAACAATTGACCATTGTGTACTTCTAGAGATTGATTTATATTCTTATTTTCTAAATATTTAAAAATGCATGTTCACCTTATGAAAATAGCCACGAGGGAGCCATTGAACATATTACAGCAATAGTATACTAAATACCCTAAATGAAAATGTGGCAGGAAGACATTTATAATAAAATAGCACCACAATCAGTTTTGCAGACATGGGGTGTGTATTATAGTAGACTTCACAAAAGTTAGCAATTGGGAATAGAAAATTGAAAATAGTTATACATTCAAAGGTATACCTGCATATACATGTGAGCACATACATAGTGGAAATTTGTAGAAAGGTGTAATCATATAATAGTCCTATTTGTAATAAATGGACACATAATTACTTCAGAATGTCTCAACCAAAGTCAGAAAATACAATATCTATTGCGTCCTGACCTAGATCCCTGATCACCCAAATGAGTGTATGGCAAAGGTTTAAATAAAATGAGACAAGTGATATGGTTTTAGGGTTCCAGGAGGGTCAAAACCTCAAACCTCTTTAGCTGAGCTTGAAACTCCGAGGGCTAAGACAAAGAATTCTCTGGACCGCCCACTTTGTTAGGTCCAAAAACAAGAGGTGGGGAAACTGAGGAAAGTGCAGGCAATGAGCAGGACCTTGGGAGTCATTCAAGGACATCTCCAAGTAATGAATCAAGTCAATTCAGTAGCACTGTCTATCATGAAGACATGATGTAAGTGAGACTGTAGGAGTAATTTCTGCAGCTGCAGTCTCAATCTTGTTAATTGGGGTTGGAGCCAAGTGTCCACAGCTGTGGCCTTATCGTGCCCTTTGAGGTATCTCTGGCCTCACAGGCACTACAGGCCTCAGCCAGGACCAGTGATTCATAGAGGTTCACTTACTATGAATCAGCTCCCATCACCAAGCAGGGGGCCTAGGCCTAGGAAAGACTCACAGATAATAGAAAGCCAATTAGTTAACTTTAATTCTCCTCAGAGCTGCTTTGTAGTGGTCTCCAACAAATATCCTATACTTTGATCTTTTTGTTTGTTTCTTTGGTTTGGTTTTTGTGAGACAGGGTTTCACTACGCAATTCAGCTGCCCTTGAACTTACTTCCCCTGGCTAGCCTTGAACTCACAGTGATCCTCTTCCTTCGGCTTCCCAAGTTCTGGGATCACAGGCATGTGCCACCAAACCTGGCTCAATATCCTGTATTTTGAACATGGTGTTACATTCAAATTTTGAAAGGCAGGGTCTCACTCCTTTGAATTATGCAATTATGTTACTTATTTTGCTTGTAATAGAAATGATAAGTATAGCGTATAATTCTCTCTCTGACATAAGAAGTTTAGGTGTATCCACATATGGGTGTGGTTCTTGTGTTTTACTGGGTAATAAATATCTGTAAACAAAGGGTTAATTATAATTGATATTTTCTCTGATGACTAACTCTGTGCTATGATGCTGTCACTATAAGCATTGGCTCTTTGAGCCAGGCAGTGATACAAAGATTACATTCCACATCAGGGGACAAACATACTTTCTTCTGCATCTTTCCATGATGGTTCAGCTTTGCTTGGATCTTTTCCTCAACAGCATGATGGCCTGCCCTCTGAACCTACCATATGGTTTTCAAAGACATGATGTTCTTTACTGTGAACAAAAGTTTAGCCTTCAAGGAACTTATAGGAGAGGATTAAAAAATACACAAAAATATCTGCAATGGGTAAGCTAAATGTGGTTAAATACAACAATATCCAGGAAGCCCAAAGATGAAATAAAAATTTATTAGGTCAGTAAAGAAAATCCTCATAGAGATTCCGTAATTCATCTTGAAGCCTTGATAAGATTTTATCCAAAGAGGGAGACAACAGATATGCAGGAAGTAGGAACACTGGTGGATGGGACAGAAATAGCTGTGAGTTATTGTGAAGAGTTCAGTTTGGGTGATATCTACCAAAGGACTGTGAGGTTATGGGAGAAGAGACTAGAAAACTAAAGTAGATATTATTGACCCAGAACTGGTTTTCTTCTCCATGGTGGTTTCACAAGAAAACTAAGCATTATGTAAAATAATTTGAATAATTATTTTCTCAACCTTCTTAAAGTTGATAATAGCCTTCAGCAACCTAAATGTATAGAAGAGGTGTTCATTTACCATATGCAGTGGGGCTCTAGGCATTTGGTTTCTCTCTTCAAACCTCAACTGAGAAAGGCAGGCCTAGATTCACGATAACGAGGAGCTGTGGAAAATATTTGAGTTGAAGTGTGATGTGACACATTTGTGTTTTAGGAAATTATGACTGATACCAGTGTTCAGTATAGTTTGAGATATGGGGAAATATAGAGATAATTAGATCTTTAAAAAACTGCAAGGTAACAAGGAAATGACAACGGTAACAAAAGGTGGTGCATAAACAGGATTTATTAATTTATCATATATACTAGATACATGTGTCAGGCATTGTGGTCACTGTGATGTGCAGAAATAGGCATAGCTACTAGTCACTTAATAAGAAATTAGACTTTTGGCAAATAAACATAAATCCACATAAATTCTTAACCATGATAAATGTTATGAAGGAAGATGTCTCAGAGTATGTAACTGTTAAGGGTTTATGTATTTGAGGGGTGGCTAAAGATTCCACTCAATGAAACTTTATTTGTACACGGTAAAAGTGAGATTTATTTTACCATTAGATGGAGATTACCAGCTATTTTAAATCAATAGTTAAGACTATGACAGCAATCTTCCACCTCCTTTCTCTGATCACAGTTTTCATTTTAGTGATGGTGGGCTTTCCTACAAATTGCCATCTGTAACCTATGTTCAGTGATCATTAAAAGTCACTGCCTTATTCTCCCATTACAACTTTACTAAGGAATATTTTTATGGGAGTGGGAATGCTTTTTCCATAAGAGGACAAGCAAAATACAAACAGGATTTTTTTTCCTTGTGGGTTGCACCTGCATAATTGCTGCATTTTATCTCCTGTCTATATCTCATTGTTCATTAAGAAAAGGATTCTACTTGGGCATGCCTAGGTGACTTTTCCTAATTTGAGAAAGCAGTAAAACTACACACTGGAACTCAAACAAAATAAAAACAAATAAATAGAAGCTAAAATGAAAGAAACATGATTTTTAAAAATGTTTACATGCTTATTATGAATCTTCTATTGAAAAAACTGTCCTTGATATGATTCATTCACTAATATATTTAGTTCTTATGTGAGCATTTCCATTAAAATTTCAATAAGATAAAAATATTATTAGGAGATTTTCGTGGGTTTTTTTTGAAGTTGAGATTTATATCCTGGCTTCAAAGAAGCTCAGAACAATTTGATGATAAAGCATGTTACACTTGCTTCCTTGAATTGGAAGTCCTAATTTTCTTCTATTTTATTGATTATCTTGTATCTATGTCCCATTTTGTCTGCTATTTCGAATAGAGAACTTGTAAGTTAAGCCACTGTGACTAATCATAGAGTTCCCATTTCTTAGCATCTGGTTGCTTGCGTCTCCATGAGACACTCTGACACTGTGGAGTCACCAAAGGTGATCATCGCTTTGCCTTGTCTCTACTGAGCAAACCACAGTATGAACAAACTACAGGAACGGAATTCATTAGGAAGAACAATGAGCATTCTCATTGTGTCCTTGCTGTTCATATTTTCTACTAAAGCATAACTATCTTCCAGGAAAGATGAGTGAAGCAGACTAAAGAGTTCTTGAAAATACAGAAGTAGACGTGAGAGTAACTCTGAAAATATGTAGGAAGATCCAGAGCTCTCTCTATATGGAAAATATACTATACATCTAGATATTATGGTTGTAAGTGTTGCCAAATAAATGCCCATAAAAACTGGACTAACAATAAGGGGTTTAGAAAAACAAATGACTGACCTGTTTTTTAGTAAATCCCTTTGAAAATGATAAAGCTATTTAAGAAAGTCTACACAGAAATCCATAAAATTATAACTTATATGGGACCATGGGATTTTAATCAGAACCAGACATATGAAATTTGTATTCTTCAATATGGTGGCCACTAGCCACCATATTGTTTAATTGTTCAGATTTTCTATTCTTTCTTAGGCTGCAATTTTCCTAAGAGCACTGTCTGCTTTCTTTTTTGTTTATATGTTACACTCTCCCTAACTAGCTGCTAGCAGAATGCAAGGCATAGAATCAGAATCTCAGGAGGAAAGTATCCAAAAGCTAATGCTATCTAATCCCACATCTTTCATTAAAGAAAAACACCAATTTTAGAATCACTCACTCTATCCTTATGCGAATGTAAAATTTCTATCTTATTGAGTCAGAATGAGGTTGGTAATTGCCCACAATGGTCCTAATTCTTCCCTCTAGGACACTGCTAGTCTTTCTTCTGCCCAACATTTCCTTAAGTATTTAATATAAATGTAATAAAGTCAGGTAAAATGTCATCTATTTTTAGTCCTAAGTGGGAGATATTATCAGACAGTAACACTATCTATGAACACTAACTATCTTAATAGTAATAGTAGTAACTGCCATGCATTGAATCTTCAACAGTCATGAGAGGGTAAGCTAGGGGTTGTACTCACACATCCATTCACAAAGCTAATGCATAGGTACAACCAGCAATTACAAAGTAATTACTACTGCCTTCCAAATTTGGCAGTTGACAGAGTAACTCTCTCAGTGATCAAGGAGCCAAATCTGATCTGGATTCAGGCCTAATTAGAAAGTTCATGTTCTTTTACTTTTCCATACTCCTTTATATAAATTGCAAGCATATGCCTGGTTGCTGACCATATGATTCTTATAAACTGTACTGTTCTTTAAACTTTATCTTTTTAAAATGCTTAATCTTTGAGCTGTTAAAATAACGCATGCAAGCCTCCTTAAAGAATGTAATTTTGGAGAAACTGGTTTAAACAAGATGAAGAGGCAGATGGTGAGATGAAGCAGATTTTCCTTTCAGCCTCATCTAGCATGGGACATCTAGAGAGGCTGCATGGTCAGCACATCAGAAATGGGAAGGGGAGGCAGCATCAGACCCAGCCAAGGCATCTTCTCATTCTGTAAACCTGCCGCTGAATCTAAAGAGCATTCCATTCTGAAGTTTCTTATGAACACGTATTTCCAAGATTCAAGAATCATGAACTAATGGGAAAGATCATGTACATCAAATATATAGACATGATACATACAAATTCATAGACATGATAAGATATGCAAATATAAACATGATACACAAAAATGCATATATATAGGAATGACATATACAATATGCCTGTGTGTGATGTGTACAGCATATGTATTTTGAACAAGATATATGCAATTTTTCCCACAAAGTGCAAATTTATAGATTATTAAAAGCTGTGGAAATATTTGAGAATAAATTTAATATTATCTTTTAGTCTGTATCCAGTATAGCCTTTTAATAATTAGAACCATAGTCATCCAAACCTTTCTCTGTGCTCATGCATATTTTTCTGCCTTTCATTGTTATTTTTCCATAAAAAATTGAAAGCCAAATTTCTAGAATCGACTCTAAAGTGTTTAACAGTTTGTTCTAATAACAGTACATTTAAAATTTATAGAATTTGCTCTATTATTTTGCAAAAACAATTACTATACAATATTTTCAAAACAACTGTGGGACTTGCTCTTTTCAACTTCTCTCCATCTCCAGATATAAAAATTTTAAACTCTGGGTAAGCTAATGAGTGAAAAGTATATTTCACTTATGAGACATCATCTGAATATCTATTAATACTGAAAATCTTTTTGTGTTTAATGGCTATTTGTGTGTCCTTTGTGGTTTGCCTGCTAATAGCCTTTGCTAAGCCTTCTATGGCTTAATTTACTTTTACTAATTAGATTAACTCAGCATGTATTAGCAGTATTAGTCTTTTGTTTGTCCTGCTCTTTCCAAATGCTTTCATCAGTGTATTGCTTATTTTTTGTTTTGGGTTACATAGGTTTTGGCAAACTATTGTGTTACAAAGAAGGGATAGAAGTTCTCCTCAGCGTGTTAATTTTTTTCCTTCAGAAAATTTTCATACCTTTTTCCATGAAATGTGTTTGTATACTTTGTGTAGGATAGGGTTTAAGTTTTCTAGTAAAGTGCTAGCTTTATTTGATGAATTAAAATTCTTTCCATATCTTCCCGTAACTTGGAAAGAAGTAGTAAAATGTTTTAACTAAGGTACAATACAGATAAAATGAGCTGGAGTGATGTTACTTTTTTTTCATTTCATGTTATGTTTTTGATGTTATTTTAAAGGTAGAGTTCAACTAATCCCCTAGTCTCTTTCATAATCATTTTTCTCTTGGATCAAGAGTCATAATGTTCTGAAGATTTCAATTTGTTTCTCATAGTTTCTCTTATTATTTGAATTTTTTAAAAAAATTACTTTTTCATGAATCTAACTTTATATATTTATTTGATATCTTTTTACTAGATCACAAGAGAAGATTACAAATTTCTTAAGCCCAGTTATGATCATAGCTCTCATACCTTGATATGATAGTCTCTTCTGCAGAGGCAGATTAGCATGTAGCAGAGGTGTGGCAGTTCTGTGTGGATGCGGAGTGAATGAGCATACAGACAGTGGACCCTCTCTACAGAATGGGGGGAAGCCTCTCCCCTCTTTCTTCCCAAAAGATTAGCATGTTCCAGATACAGGCACAGACTAAGTGGAGGCCACTAGGGTCTACATGATGGAGTATTTGCCCTGTGAGTCACAAAAAGCAGCTGGGAGTGTACCTAAAGGCTAGGGAACTTGCCTAGTATGCATAAGGCCCTGGGTTCCATCCCAGCCCTGCCATAAACAAAATAAAACAAAATAAAAGTTAACAAGAAACAGATGGGCTTCATGCACTTGAAACTGTTTGTAAACAGCTAAGATGGAAGAGAGATGAACTTTACCTTTTACTCTAGACCCTTGCAGTAGGAAGCTCTGCCTTGATGTCTTTCCTGAAATCTCACAGGAATGACTTTAGCCTTGTGGACCTGAGGTAATCCTCTACTCTCCAGAGGATGCTGGGAATGACAGCAGGGCAGTGATATGCGATCAACATGTTCATTATTCCCAAATCCCACAGAAATGACTTCAGTATTTTAGACATAGCTTGGTAAGGTAAATCTTTCAAGAAAGTCTTACAAAAATTTTTTTCCATCGAACACTTTGGAATCAAATGCAACCAAATGTAAGTGCTTGTCTCTTTGAAGGGTGTGAATTTGGAGAAAAAGGAGAACCTTCTTTTAGAATTTAAAAGCTGACACTTATGGTTTATAGCTAGAGCGGCCTCCCACCCCGAGTCTCATAGCTTGGGTTTGGGGAGGTGACTAGATCATGGGAATGTGAAACTCACCATAGGTTACTCCACTGATGAGTTCACAGCTAAAGGAGATGTTGGGAAGAGGAGGTGGGTCAGGGGGCATGAGCTGGAAGGGTCTATCTTCCTCCCTCCTCCCCTGATCCCTCTCTGCTTCCTGCCATTATGCCATGAGTTATTTCCCTTCTGCTATGCTCCTCTACTGTGCTGCCCTGCCTTGGAGTCTGCAGCCTATGAACGGAAACCTCTACAAACCATGAACCAAAAATAACCCTCCCCTCCTTAGAGTTATGGGTATCAGGTTTTGTATCTCAGCCATGAAGACAGTAACGAAGACTCACTGGATCTTAATTTCTTATGAGCTCCATCCTATTTTGCCCCTCTGCTTGTGCATCTAATCATAATCATATGAGTATTTTTCTGCTCTCCAAGTTGCTGATTGCCCTGTACATCATTGAGCTGAGGCAGTGGCAGGAGCCCTGGGCTCCCCATGCATTCCATCACCCTCTTGCAGAAATGCTTTTCGCTTTCCTCCGCCGTGCTGCCGTGGTCTCCGCTGTCATTTCCTCGGCACCATCTGTAGACTGGTATTTTGTGGGGATCTGTATGGATTCCAAGTAAGAATTCAACTCAACAGGCCAGCTTATTTAGTTTTTAAGAGAAAAGAAAGTAATTGATCAATTTCTATTCTGGTCTATTCCCCCTTCCCTCTCTCCTCCCCATTCTACCCTTACAAGAAGATATTCTTGCAGCTTTGAAATGGAGTCAAATTTCCAGGCTGCACAATTAAATTTCAGTCAAAAATTTCACTTACCAGAATGCTCACAATACTAATAGTGTTGTTAGAAATAAGACACTTGATTAAAAGGCGGCACACTTGTCTATATCTTTAATGTGCATTCCTAATGAGTCTTAGCAGGAGGCTGATTCACATGAAAATGCACAATTAGCTCATCCAAGTTTAATACACTATTATCTACACCCAGGCCTTCTCTTCATTACCATTTGAATGCACTGTTTTCTTTGGAGTTTTGTGAAGGAAGCAAATCTCTATATATGGCACATAGCTCTGGTTCTCATTTGTCTGCACTTGCCCTTTAGACAAAAGGCCAAAACAACGTGCTCCGTGATGCATTAATTTTCAATCTCTGGCTATTTTTGAAATTGAAATGTAGCTCATTTCCTTTTCCAAGAGCCTGTAGTCACTGTACAATGAGGAAGTGGATATAGCCAAGGGATTTGTTTGTGATTCTGAGTAGTGCCACATCATCTTTCTCAGGTAGGCTCCGCATAAAAGGAGCTGCTTTAAAGAACTGTTGAAATTCAATGAAATAAAATATTCCTTGAATCTGATGTCATGACCATGTATAGAGTCCCTCACTAGATGGAATATGGAATCTGGGGCAACTAGTTTCTGGAAATAAAAATTGAGGAAACAAAAGTTTTATTTGTTTCCTATCAAGATTATGATGTGATCTTTTATTAGTTTTCCATATCTCCGGCATGCCACGCCCCTTCCATTCTATGAGCTATCTTGGGATGCAGAATTCCATTTACTCTGAAGAAAATGGAATCAAGAATAGATTAAAAATATTTAAATGTTGTTTAATAATTTATTCCCTCTTTCCCTCTCATTTTTGAGCATCATTTATATTTAGCCCTTCAAAGAGACTTAATTGTACAAGAGAAAATGATTTTCCTATGACATAAGTGATAGTTTCTACTCGTCAATAATGAACCATATAGGACATTTTACTAAACATCAAGTCACTTTGGAGCAATCCAATTGGTTATTACTTTGAAGATTTCTACAGTAACTGAGAGGTGACATATTGGTGGCGTACAAATAATCAAAGCTGTTATTTATTCATAGATAATATTAAGACTAATTTGCTAAGGATAAAGAAAAAGGCTTACTGAAGGGTGCATGACATATCAAAGCATGAATAATATGTTTATCCTGCCTGTATCTTTCTACCTTTGTTTATCAAACACTTTTCTCAATTGCTGAATTACTGAATTCTCGGAATTGCTGAATTCTTCTTTCCTATTCCTGGCAGCATCTGTAAGGTTGGCCTAACAACACTCTGCACCATTCTTGTGAGGATTAGAGACAAAATTGCAGAAGACCTATAATATGCAAATTCATCAAGATCATAGGATATAAGATCAGTAAGGAGATCAACTGCACTTCTAAACATTAGCAATAATAGTAATCAGAACTGAAAATTAAGAATAAATTCTATTTACATTTGTGTCAGAATAGTTATGAATAAAATATAAAAGTGGAGTTTAGGTACATACCATAGAATACATAAAATGTTGGTGGAAGCAATTAAAGAAGATCTAATAAGTGGGAAGTTATTCCATCTTTGTGGATCAGAAGATTTACTGTTGTTGGGATAAAAATACTCTTGAATTGGTCTACAGATTGAACACAGTGCCTATCAAAATTCCAGCTGACTTTTTCCCCAGCAACTGACAAGAAAATCCAAAAATTCATATAGAAATGCGATGGGGTCCAGTTAGGGAACAGACTTGAAAAAGAAAAGCAAAATTGAGGAAATCGTGTGGCCCAATTTCAAAACCATCTACAAAGCAACAGTAATCAAGATGTTATACTGGCATAAGAATAGATGTATAGAATTATGTAACAATGAAGAATCCATTTAAACCCATTATGTCTATGATCAATTGATTTTGACAGAAATTCTAAGAAAATTCAGTGTGTGTGTGTGGGGGGGGAGAATGATCTTTTCACCTGGATATTCTTATGCAAAAGAATAAATTTGGATCCCTGCTTCACACCATACATAAAAGTTAAATATGAATGATCCTAAACCTAAATGTAACAGCTAATACTACAGCATTCTTCGATGAAATCTTTGTGATCTTGATGTAGGCGATAATATTTCAGCTATGCTTCAAAAATGCAACCAATAAATGAGCAGATTGATAAGATGAACTTTATCAAAATTAAAAACTTTTGTTCTTTAATGGACATAATCAAGAAAGGTGATCCAAAGAATGGAAGAATATTTGCAAATATATTTAATGTCAAAATCATGAAGAATATATAAGTAACTTTTAAAATATAAAAAAACCCAATTACCTAATGCACAGTGGAGTGGATATGGTGGTACATGCCCTTAATTCCAGCACTCTCTAAGGCTGAGACAGGAGGATCATGGGTCTGAGTTCATTCTGCACAAGTTAGTGAGTTTATTTTTTTTTTTAAAAAAAGGTGATGGGGCAGATGCAGCTCAGTGTTCAGATCTTAGGTTCAATCACCATTATAAAGCAAAACAAAAACATAAAAGCTGGATTTAAATAGATGTGACATCACTATAAAGAAGATATATATGGACAGGTCTGCAGAGGAGGAGCTGGGCAGATCTGGGGTGCCCTCACTGGCCTCTCTGCGTGTCTGGAGGACTCTGGATTTCTGCGCCCAGACTGCTGGAGTTCCCTCAGGCTTCCAGGTGCAGTGAAGGCGAGAGGTGGGTTTGAGGCTTCCACATTAGCATCCCCATTCCAGGCTTCATTTGGAGACCTGCTGAGCTCCCGATAGGTGGGCTGGCCCACATAACCAGCCTAGCCCAGCCTGTTTAGCAGCCGCGCCTGGCCATAGGTCTGCAGAGGAGGAGCTGGGCAGATCTGGGGTGCCCTCAGTGGCCTCTCTGCGTGTCTGGAGGACTCTGGATTTCTGCGCCCAGACTGCTGGAGTTCCCTCAGGCTTCCAGGTGCAGTGAAGGAGAGAGGTGGGTTTAAGGCTTCCACATCAGCCTCCCCATTCCCGGCTTCATTTGGAGACCTGCTGAGCTCCCAATAGGTGGGCTGGCCCACACTACCAGCCTAGCCCAGCCTGTTTAGCTGCCGCGCCTGGCCACAGGTCTGCAGAGGAGGAGCTGGGCAGATCTGGGGTGCCCTCACTGGCCTCTCTGCGTGTCTGGAGGACTGTGGATATCTCTGCAACCAGGGAGGGTCCACAGGTTCCTGAAGCACTGCGGCCTGTGGTGAGTACCCTAACCCGGCTGCGATTGAAGAACTGTGGAGCTTCCAAGGGGCAGGTGGGCGCACAGTGTCCCTGAGGCCCAGCTTGTCTGGAACTGCGGAGTTCTGAGCAGGCAGAGGAGGGCCACTGGTTCTGTAGGCCTAATGGCTTGGAGTAGCGCGGCGCCAGAGTCCCAGTAGCTCCAAACATAGAAGGGGATTTTCAACAGATCCTGAGGAAGCTTTCAAGTAACACTTGAAACACAGAAATATAGGAAAATGACAAAACGAAAGACCAAATTACAACCTCAAACCTCCAGCCCATCTCAAGAAACCCTAGGAGCGATGTATATAGAAGAAAATATATCCCATCCACCTCATATATCCGGACACAATAGCCACTGAAATTGACAAGCAACTCCAGGAAGCTTTAAAGAAATTCAAACTCGAAATAATCTCCCAGATAAAAGAAGAAATGATAAAAGAAATGAAAGAGATTCTAAATATATCTAAAGAAAACACAGATAAAAAATTGGAGGAACTAAACAAAAAGATAGAATCCCTAGACGAGCAATATAAGAAACAAACAGAATACATAATGCAGATGCACAGAGATATACAGGAAATAAAAAACTCCACTGAAAGTTGTAAAAACCGCCTTAATGAAAGTGAAGATAGAATTTCAGACCTTGAAGACAGGATTGCAGCTAGGGAACAGGAAAGGAAAGATCTTTTGAAAATAACAAGGAACCAGGAAACAACAATTCAACAACTGCAAGACGATGCAAAGAAGAATAACATAAGAATGATAGGGATTAATGAAAGAGAGGGAGACAACATGAAGGATGTCAGGAGGATATTTAGAGAAGTAATAGCTGAAAATTTCCCAAGCATGAGATCAGAAACTGACATCAGGATCAGTGAAGCATATAGAACTCCAAACAGTCATAACCAAAATAAAACTACACCCAGACATATAATAGTCACCATCCCAGAAATCCAACACAAGAATAGATTATTAAAAGCTGTCAGAGAGAAAAGACAAATCACTTATAAAGGAAAACCTATCAGAATCACAGCAGACTTCTCAGCACAAACGATAAAGTCAAGAAGAGCATGGAGTGAAGTATTCCAGATCCTAAAGCAAAATGATTTCCAACCAAGACTGATATATCCTGCAAAACTATCATTCAAAATAGATGGTGCAATACGATACTTCCATGACAAAGAACAGCTGAAGAACTTCATGAACACCAAACCAACCCTGCAAAAAATATTGAAAGACAGTTTAGATACACAAAGGAAAAAACCACTAAGCAAAGCAAATAATTAAACAGAACCGAAAGATAAAGATGCAACAGCAGAGAGATAACATTCCTACAATTAACCAGCATTTAACAGTAATAACCATTAATGTAAATGGTCTCAATGCACCAATCAAAAGAAACAGACTAGCAGAATGGATCAAGAAACAAAATCCAACCATATGCTGTTTACAGGAAACCCATCTAACCCAGAAAGATACTCACAGACTGAAAGTCAAAAGATGGAAAACAATTCTTCATGCAGCAGGAATCCAAAAAAAGGCAGGAGTAGCCATTCTGTTTGCAGACAACGTGAACTTTAAACCAACAATGACCATAAAGGACAAAGAAGGTCACTACATACTCGTAAGGGGAAAACTCCAAGAGGAAGAGATAACTATCTTAAATATATACGCACCAAACTCCAGAGCACCCAGTTATATAAAACAATTATTAACAGAAATGAAAACTCAAATTATCAGTAACACAATTGTAACAGGAGACCTTAATACACCACTGACACCAAGGGACAGATCAACCAGACAGAAAATGAGCAAAGAAATAACAGAACTGAATCACACCTGTGAACAAATGGGTTTGATAGACATATACAGAATGTTCCACCCAACAACATCAGAATACACATTCTTCTCAGCAGTACATGGATCATTTTCTAAAATAGACCATATATTAGCTCACAGAACATATTTAAGCAAATGCAAAAGAGTTGAAATCATCCCTTGCATATTATCGGATCATAGCGCTCTGAAATTAGAAATTAATGACAAAGGATACTGCAAAAATTCCGCAAACACATGGAAACTAAATAACACACTCTTGAGTAATCAGTGGGTCACAGAAGAAATTAAAGAAGAAATTAAACAATACCTAAAAGAAAATGAAAATGCAGATACAACTTACCGGAATCTGTGGGATGCAATGAAAGCCGTTCTGAGAGGAAAATTTATTGCACTGAGTTCCCACATCAGGAAAACAGAACGAATACAAGTAAATAACTTGATGCTACACCTCAAACAGCTAGAAAAAGAAGAGCAAGTCAAGCCCAAAGCCAAAAGAAGAGAGGAAATTATAAGAATCAGAGCAGAAATCAATGCAATAGAGACTAAGAAAACAATCCAAAGAATCAACGAATCAGAGTTGGTTCTTTGAAAGAATAAATAAAATCGATAAGCCCCTAGCCAACCTTATTAAAAAAAGGAAAGAAAAAGCTCAAATTCATGCAATAAGAAATGAAAAAGGTGAAATCACTACAGACCCAATAGAAATACAGAGGATCATCAACACCTATTTCGAAAACCTCTACTCTCAAAAGTTTGATAACACAGAAGAAATAGACAGATTCTTAGAAGCATATGAAGTACCAAAGCTAGATCAAGAGGATATAAAACTGTTGAATAACCCAATCTCTGCTAATGAAATTGAGAATGTAATTGGGTCCTTGCCCACCAAGAAGAGCCCAGGCCCAGATGGATTCACTGCAGAATTCTACAAGAAATATAAAGAAGACCTAATGCCGACACTCCTCAAACTATTCAATGAAATTGAAAGGGAAGCAATCCTTCCTAAGTCATTCCTGGAAGCAAATATTACTCTAGTACCAAAACCTGAGAAAGACCCAACTATAAAAGAGAACTATAGACCGATCTCCCTAATGAACACAGATGCAAAAATCCTCAATAAAATATTGGCAAATAGGATCCAGCAAATCATCAAGAAGATTATACACCATGACCAGGTGGGATTCATCCCAGGAATGCAAGGATGGTTCAACATACGCAAATCAATAAATGTAATCCACCATATCAATAAAGCCAAAAATAAGAATCACATGATCATCTCTATAGATGCAGAAAAAGCCTTCGATAAGGTCCAACACTTATTCATGATAAGAACTTTACAGAAAATTGGAATAAATGGTCTTTACCTCAATATAATAAAGGCCATTTATGACAAACCAACAGCCAGCATCATACTAAATGGCCAAAAATTGAAAGCCTTTACTTTAAAATCGGGTACAAGACAAGGATGTCCTTTATCACCACTCCTATTTAATATAGTACTGGAAGTACTAGCCAGAGCAATTAGACTAGAAAGAGAAATAAAAGGGGTAAAGATAGGAAAAGAAGAAGTTAAATTATCATTGTTTGCAGATGACATGATACTCTACATAGAAGACCCCCTAAACTCCATTGAAATACTCTTAGATACAATAAATAAATTCAGTAAGGTGGCTGGATACAAAATCAATACTCAGAAATCAATAGCATTCCTATACACGAACAACAAAATTACAGAGAGGGAAATAAGAGAAACTGGACTATTCACATTAGCAAGCAAAAAAATGAAATATTTAGGAATTACTCTTACGAAAGAAGTGAAAGACCTATACAGTGAAAATTATAATACACTGAAAAAGGAAATTGAAGATGATCTCAGAAAATGGAAAGACATCCCTTGCTCATGGATAGGAAGAACAAACATTGTGAAAATGGCCATTCTCCCAAAACTGTTATACAGATTCAATGCAATCCCAATAGAAATACCATCAACATACCTTATAGATCTAGAGAAATCACTCCTAAATTTCATCTGGAACCAGAAGAGACCTAGAATCGCAAAGGCAATTCTAAGCAGCAAAGACAAAGCAGGAGGCATCACAATCCCTGACTTGAAGTTATACTACAAAGCAACAGTAGTAAAATCAACATGGTATTGGAATCAAAACAGAGCTGAAGATCAGTGGAATAGATTAGAAGATACAACCACAACTACGAACACACTCAACCACCTTATTTTTGATAAAGGAGCCAAGCAGGTTCACTGGAAGAACGACAGTCTCTTTAATAAATGGTGCTGGAAAAACTGGCTCTCCATTTGCCGAAAACTAAAGCTAGACCCATGTCTATCACCATGTACTAAATTAAAATGTAAATGGGTCAAAGATCTGAATATTAAAACAGAAACACTAAATCTATTGGAAGACAAAATAGGTAGAAACCTTGGAGACATAGGAGTAGGTAAAGAATTCATGAACAGGACTCAAACCGCACGGGAAATACTTCCCAGAATCAATAACTGGGACCACTTCTTATTAAAAAGTTTCTGCATGTCAAAAGAAATCTCCAGCATAGTGAAAAGAAAACCCACAAACTGGGAAAAGATTTTAGTGAACTCTCTCTCAGACAAGGGCCTCTTGTCTAAAACATACAAAGAATTAAAGAAACTCAGACCTCCGAAATTCAAAGATCCAATCCAAAAATGGGCATCTGAGATGAATATGCAATTCTCAGATGAAGAAATGCAAATGGCAGATAAATACATGAAAAAATGCTCATCATCATTGGTCATTAGAGAAATGCAAATTAAAACCACACTGAGATACCATCTCACTCCTGAAAGAATGGCCAGGATCAAGAAAACCGACAACAAATGCTGGAGAGGCTGTGGGGAAAAAGGAACTCTCCTGCACTGCTGGTGGGAGTGTAGACTGGTACAGCCTTTGTGGAGATCTGTCTGGAGATTTCTCAAAAAGTTGGGACTGGAAATCCCATTTATTCCAGCTATTCCACTTCTAGGCATATTCCCAGAAGAACTGAAAGCATCATACCACAGTGATATATGTGCACCTATGTTTATAGCAGCACAATTTGTAATCGCCAGATCTTGGAAACAACCCAAGTGCCCATCAACTGAGGAATGGATAAAAAAGTTGTGGTATTTCTATACAATGGAGTATTATTCAGCTATAAAGAAGGATCACATTGAGATATTTATCAATAAATGGGCACAGCTTGAGACCATACTCATAAGTGAAATAAATCAATCTCGCATGTGTGAATACCGAATAGTTTCCCTAATGTAAGTAATGATTCAAATATATAAAAATATGTGGTAATCATGATTCCCCATTAGGTGGCCTTGAAGCCTTATAAAGTTTTCACTCATTAATTAGAAAGGCTTTATTCTGGGCTTCTTGATATGAAAATATTTGAAGCTAGAGTATATGAAGTTTTACCCAAATATTTCAAGGAAAAAGACACTATGGTAACTACTATTAAGTCAGGTTATAAGGTGGTGAAGTACTAGGTTATTGAAACAGTCATGCTGTGACCTCTATTGTTATATTGTTATGTCCTGTTTTATCTCAATCTCCCCCTTATTGTTTCAAAAAAAATTATTTAGTCATTTCTTATGTTTGTCTTAATTAAAGAAAAAATTCAAAAAAATTAGGATATATAAATAGTAACTCTTTTCGATTTCCTATTAACTTGTTTTGAAGTCCTGTAGTACTCCCACGATCTTGTTTTGACTGATTAGACTCTGTTCCATTCTATATGATAGTATCAAGTTTGAAGACATAGGCAACTACTTTGAAGACAATAAGATTCACTAAGATACCCATTCTGGTTTGACTATTGTCTTCTTTGGAAGTCCTGTAATGTTTACAACGCCTAAGTTTTATTGGTCTTGTTCTCTACTGTTTTGTCCAACTTTATAATATCTAATAAGATAGACAATTCTTTTTAAGGAAACAAGGGACAACGTTGATAACCATTGTTGATAAACTTGTTCTCTGTTCTACACCATGTGCTACGTCTATCCTTGGTATTGACTGACAGCTTTGTTTTGCCATATTTGACTGTATTCTCCCCCCCCCCAAAGAAAGTAATAAGCACTAAGGAGTAATAAAATCCAAGATGTGTAAATTTTGTTGTAAAAAAGAGAGGGAAAAAAAAAAAAGAAAAGGAGCTCTAACGGATATAACAGCAAGTGTGTTTGGGGGTGTTAAATAGCTGACTTTATCAATGTTTTTGGAACATTGAACACAGCTGTTTGCAGTCTCCCTGTTTGAATGTCCACCTTGTGTTCTTTGATACTGTGATTTGAGGAACTATTTTCAAGAAAATAGTGTGTAATCTACTAGCAGGTAATTTCTTACTGTTATGGATTTTTGTTTTGTTTTGTTTTGTTTTGTTTTGTTTTGTAGTTCTGTATTGCGTGTACCCTTACGCCGCTTTGGTTTGTTTTGTGTTTTTCTCTTTTTCCTCTTAAATAAAAAAAAAAAAAAAAAAAAAAAAGAAGATATATATGAGTGGACAAAAAAACCAAAAACCAAAAAACAAAAAAAAAACCCCAACCAACCAACCAAACAAACAAAAAACACCCCCAAAACCATGAGAAGATGCTCAGTATTATTAATCATTAGGGAACTGGAAATCAAAATCAATCATCATATATCACTTACTAGCCAAGTGGCTACAGAAAAAGAAAATAAGTATGGGTAAGACCGTGGAAAAATTGAAATCTTCAAAATCCATTAGGGAAATAGTCTGGCAGACCCTCAAAAATGAAGTTACTACATGACTCAAGAATTTCACTTGTATGTATCCATTCAAAGAAATTAAAATATTTGTCCATATATAGTCTTTTACCTAAAAATCTCATTGAATTTTGTATAAAGAGTGTGACATATCCAAGAAATGAAATATCTTTCAATATCAACAAGAATGAAGTCCGGAAATATGCTACAACACAGATAATCCTTGAAAACATACTAAATGAAAGAAATCTGTCACAAAAGATCACATACTGTCTAATCCTATATATATGAAATATGCAGAAAAGACAAATTCATTGAGGCAATATTGATACATCAGTGGTTGTCTAAAAAGGCAATGAAGTAGACAGTGACTTCTACTGGGCACACAGTTTATTTTTATAAAGAAGAAAATGTGTTAAAATTAGATTATAGTTGTGGTTACACAATCCAAAATGTTAGAAACAATGGAGTCATCAATTGTGAATGAACTTTATGCCTATCTCAATAAAGCTCATAAAAATACTAGAAATGTTTAACAAAGTCCTAAGCTCATAGTAGCTGGTCAATTAATGTGTCATTGATATTTTTGTTCAGTACTTAACAATATTGGGTATGGATCATGTGTTAGTTTTTTTGACAATGGCCATAGTGAAGTGACCAAGACTGGCAAAGTTTCTGGTCTCTTGCCACCTTCATGGGAGAGGGGTTGAAAAGCACACAAGTGAACAAAACTAAAGAATAAACTCAGGTTCTATTGTAGAGAGTTCTTGAAGGTGCAAGGCCATTTTAGAAAGACTGGTCAGGGTAGTCTTATTGAAGAGATAATTAGTGATTTCAGGAAGCCTAGCCAGTTGAAATTCATGGATCAGCTTTTGGGCTAATTCTCTGAAGCATAAAAGTCCTGGCATGTTCAATACAAGAATGACAGTGGTTGACTTGGTGCAGAAAGTGAGCTAGACAAGGGTCAGACCATTTAAGGTCATACAGGTTTGTATTCCTAGTACTATGGGAAGCCATTGACAGGGAAATAGAAAAAGGTGGTGACTACTGTTCAAATGTTAAAGAATACATGTTTCAGAGCCCTTGTTCCTAGTCAGTTTCTGAAGCAGAATCAGAAATAAAGTGGTCTGCAAATGAAGGCTGAGATATTTCCTTTTATTTTGAAAAACTGATATTGCCCCTGAAGTTTACATTTATAAGTCAGTTTTTAAATATTGAATTCCCAAACTAGATAGTATAGGTGTCTACATGATTGCAGAAACTCTTAAGTCTCCGAAGTGTTCCCTATGGCCCTAGTCCTTACTGAGTCAATGGAGTAGGAAGACAATCCAATAAAGTCCATCTCTGTGAGTGGGGTACAGATGTAGGGCTGGAGAGAGGGTGAGCACTGTGAGGAAAGTCAGATAGTGAGAAATAACACAGTCCCCTGGTCCCAATGACTTCTCCCCGGGGACACACGTTATCGGATCTTTTTATAATTTTTTTTTTTTTTTGGTGTTACTTGGGGTTGAACCGAGGATCTTAGCACTGAGCTCCATCCCCAGCTCTTTTTCAATATTTTTTCTTAAAATTTAGACACAAGGTCTTGCTAACACTATCTTCTAGAGTGCAGGGACTACAGGCCTTCACCACCACACCCCAGTTTTCTAATTTATTTTGTCATTACTAGAATCAATTATCTTGTAACAGAAAGAATGAAGAGATTAAAAATGCTTAATGAATTTCTAAACATCAAGGATTTAAAAAAAATCATAATGCAGATTGAATCAACCTCATGCATGCTAAGCAATCACTCTACTTGCTGAGCTACTGTCTTAGTTGCTTTTTCTTTGTTGGGACAAGACATCCAATACCCACAGTTTAAAGGTGGAGAGGTTTAGTGTGGCTCAGGTTACAGTCCCCACTCAGGGGCTCCACAGCATACACGGCAGGGCGGAAGGGTCAGGGTAGAGGAAAGCTGCTCACTTCACGGCAGCCAGAAGGAGAGAAAGGAGAAGACCTGGAGGGAGGGAATTACACCTTTCCGGGTCCTGCCCTCAGTGATGGCTTCCTCTCCCCAGACTCACCTCCTAACAAGTCAGCTACAGTGTCCGCATAATCCACTCACCTTCCAAACACATGTGGCTCTCGGGGTCATTTTAGATCTAAACCATAACAGCTACCTCCCCAGGCCTCCCTCCATTTTAAATGGTCTGAGATAAAATCTTCCGCTGCTGCCCTGGCTGGCCTTGAAGTTGCCATCCTCTTGCTTTAGCCTCCTGAGTAGCTGAGAGTAACAGGCATGGGCCCATGCTGCATTGCAACATAAAGGATTTTTACAAGGATTATTTCAAACAACAAATGTGTTGCAGTATATGAATACAATTTTTTTTTTTTGCGTTGGGCAAAACTATAATTATGTGTTTAATAGCTGTGTATGTAGCTTGTTTGTCCTGAGAACCTGGTCAGAAAAACAGTAGGATTGGACACTGTTGGGTAAAGGCAGGAAATGGAAGATTGATCTTCAGAATCTGTGCTGAACAAAGAGACCTTTGGAACATTTTATAGAAGTACAGTTTTCTTCTTACTCTGAGGACAAATTCACAAAATGGAATCAAATTTTGTAAAAACAGGGAAAACAGAAAATTCAAGAATAGTTAGAGGAAATTAGTTGGAAAAACTCCTGTTTATTTTATATATTTTAGGATTTTCAGAAATACGAGACTTACTATTATATAATACAATATGGTGATTATTCTGCATAGAAGAGCAAGGGATTAATGGATTGAGTGTGCTGGCAAAAAGATACTTTAGTAAATTACTCTTGATTATAGAATATAGTGTTGTTTTGAATGTAAGATACAGTTCAGGTCAAGTAGAATTTAGAGCAGTTCATTTGTTTAGTGACATAAAAGATTAAGTAAAAAAAAGGATCAAAACGTGATATGTATGTTTGCCAATTCCCCATGATGAATGCATTCATTATGTATCACAAACTAACAAAAAAGAAAGGAAAGAAAATGTACACCTGAAAAAAAGAAGACAACCAAGATAAATTTCAATGAAACAGGAACATGTTTAGATAGACTTTAACTTGCAACCATAGAGTGTGGTTGTTTGCTTATACCATCGAAGGTACGAAGTAAGATAGGCAACTGCATTGGCCCAATTAAAATCTAGATTTGTAAGTGGAAATAATATTACAGAATATGAAGAAAGAGATTTTAAAAATCCATAGTTAAGAAAAATTTACCAACAGATTAAAAAGAGTGGCAGGGTAAGTTCCTTAGGAAAGAGTGGAAAAATTCTACCCCAAGAGCTACATAAGAAGAAAAACAACAGCTGTTTGGAAGTTTTCAAAGATACTAGTCTGAGAGGACGACTCAGAAGGTCTGTCCCTTCCAGGTGATTTTGGGCACTGTGGTCAGGAAAGAGCATGAGTTCTTCGTTCTTCGTGAAGGCTGTGCAGCTGATTCTCCAAGATTGACTGAGTATATAGTGGGGTGTCATTTATTGCAAAAATATTATCAGTCACGGGGGTAATTAATCACTTGTGTAACACGAGACAGTTCTACAATGTCCTGAGACATATTTATCATCAGTAAATCACAAAGAATGATACTAATTGTTCTCACTTATCTTCTCACTTTTCTAAACAAATGAAAGAACAGAACTGCAAGCATATCACAATGTCATAATCAAATTTGCACTTTTAGCAAAAAAGTGGAAAGTAATTTTACATTGAATATGTCACCACAGAGAGCTACTTCTGATGAGAATGGAGGAGAATAGGAAACATTATCTCTTCTAACACTGAGAAAACCCCAGATAAATTAAAAATCAACCCTTTTCCCCTTGGGAAATAATCCTGATAGTGTATTGCATTAAGAATATACAAATAGATTTAATTCTAGAGAAAAGTAAGTGCTTTCATAGTTAAGCAAAGATGAAAGGTTTTTTTCATGTCTTGTACCAGTTTTTGTTACTCCACCTACGTGCTGCTGAGTAGAGAATTTTAAAGTGAGTTTGCCACAGGAGAAGCTGTACTTGGTGACAGATTTTAGTATTCAGCACATGAAGTTAAACGTTAAAACACTGAATCAATCTCTCAAAAGAAGAGAAAGGGGGGAAATGAATGAACATAAATTAATAAAAAAACTAACTAGACTTAATATAGAATGAACCACACCATTTATTTATTTATTTATTTGGTAATGGTATTGGAAATTGAACCCAGGACCTCGTGCAAGCTAGGCAAGTGCTCTACCACTGAGCTGAGGTCTCACTGAGTTTCCCTGGATGGCCTTTAATTTGCTATCCTCCTCTAATTCTCCTAAGTAGCTGGCATTACAGGTAAATACTACCACCACATGAGGCCAGTAATTGATTCTTTGACAAGAATAAGAAAATTGATATACTCCTGACAATACATTTCAAGAGAAAATGATAAAGTCACTAAATGTTAGGAAACTAATAAGGACCATACAATATAAACCACTCATTGAAAATGTATGAGGATGTTAACCATTAAATATTTAGGTGCAATGAACAATTCCCCAGATGCAACTTAGCAAAGTTGATGCAAGAAGAATAGGATATATGAATAGACGCTAAGCAGTAAAGACATTTAATACAAAATTTAAAAATTAAAAAAACAACACAAGGTTTCTAACATTTGCAACTGAGTCAGTTTATTGGTATTGCCAGGTTATGAGAGAAAAAATATGATTATCTGAGTAAATGTGTAATACATGTTTTTCACAAAACCTGGAAATATTTTTGAAATAAAAGAGATCTTTCTTTCTTTCTTTTTTTTTTTTTTTGTCTTTTTCCTTTTTATCGGTACTAGGGATCGAACTCATGACTGCCTGCTTGCAAGGCAGGCGCTTATGCTGCTGCGCTAAATCCCCAGCCCCAAGAGATCTTTCTTAACTTGACAAAGTGTGTCTTTAAGAAAATCTGTAATAAATATAATTTTGTGTTGTATTAAAAATGCACCCTCTAGAGTTAGGAAGAGCATATGCTGTCACCATTTCTATTGTTGCTGTCCTGGATAGTCTCAGCCAGTGCAGTAACTCAGAAGAAAGAAGTTTAAGACTCACAAATAGAAAAATTTATAATTATTTATAGATAACAGATTGAGTGTGTAGGAAATTCAAAAGAATATGGCCCAACCAATGGAATTTTAAATTAAATTTGTTAAGTTTCCTGGATAAAATGTCAATGAGTTAAAAAGTATATCAGCAATGAGTAAATACATATTTTTTATTTAAAAAAGATTACAATAAAAGAGACATAACAAAACAGGTCAGAACAGAACAATTTAAGCAACATAGTGTTTTACCACAAGATAACCTGACATAACAGTAGCTACAGTGTCTCTTTCCTTGAAATATTTGAGTATACCTTCATACACTGTAGTATCAAACATAACATGACACTGTAAAACCGCTCAAGAGAATGAAAGTATTACAGGGTATTCAGAACAGAAAATGAACAATGGTTTCTGCATTATCTCCTTGTCTATAAAAATTTTGTTTATACTATCACGTATAATAAAATCCAATAAGATACAACATGACAAAACTGATGGAGACAGAAGAACAAAAGCTTGGTGGGACTTCAAAACAAGATGGTATTACATAATCACTAGCTATTATAATGTCTTGTTTTCTTCAGAACAGCTGTTCATACCATCACAGACAATAAAATCAAACCAACCAGAATAAAACTATTCCAACTAAGGAATTATAAGGCTTCAAAGCAATATAATGAGGGATCATGACTACCAGATACTTTTATGTATTTTTACCATTTCTTACACTAGGGAAACTATTCGGTATTTATACATGTGAGTTGGATTTATTTCACTTATGAGTATGGTCTCGAGATGTGTCTATTTATTTATAAATATCTCAGTGTGATCATTCTTTATAGCTGAGTAGTACTCCATTGTATAAAAATACCACATCTTTTTTATCCATTCCCCAATTGATGTAAATACATTTTAAAAAGTAAATAAAATCAACTAGTAAAAGTTAGAAATATCACTGTTGATAAAGTAAGAAAATACAAAGCCCCAGAATAAATCTACTAAAGCATACACAAGACATCTAGATTAATAGTACAAAACATTTACAAAAGCAATACAAAGCCAAAATAAATGAGACATACCATTAGAGAAGGGTCAATATTGTAAATAGTGTTTTCCAAAAATTAATAAAAGATTTATAGATTTAACCAACTTAGCCCTACAATTATCATAGAGTTTGACAGGGTGATTTTAAAACTTATCCAGGGTTGTTAGGGATCAACAACCCTATCCTTTGGCTACTTAAGAGAATGAGACAGGAGGATAGCAAATTAAATAGTAAGACAGTTTCAAAAAAGAACAAAGTTGAAAGAATTACTCTTATCAAATGACCATAGTATTGATGCTTTAACTAATGCAATGTGGTATTGATACTAATATGTACAATTAGATCACTGGGATAAATAGAGTTCAAAAAATCTATACTTAATAGATTAATGATAAGGTTTATACTTTACAATGACAAAGAAAAGTTTTTGAGAAGATAGTGCTGGGCCCCTTGGATACCCAAGTGGAAAAAATTGATCCCTATGCCATATCACAATTCAAAATCAATTTCAGATGGATCATGGGTCTTAATATGAAAGTGCAAAAAATAATGTCTTTAAAATAGATTATATGCAAACATATTTTTTAACTTGGATAGGAAATATTTTCTTTACAATGATAGAAAAACATGAACCAAAAAAGAAATGTATAATACTTTTTAATACATTAAAATGATGAACTTTTGTTTATCCAGGATACCATTAAAATACAGAAAGGCAAGCCACAGCCTGAGGAAGAGATATTTATGACACATACATTTTTAAAAAGTTTTGTATATGAAATATGAGGAAATACAAATCATTAAAAAGACATGATAAAATAAGAAAAAAGAATTGAACAAGCACTTGCCTTTGAAAACATATTGGCTATTAAGGAAGATTGCAGCCTCTCTAGTCATCAGGGAACTGCAAACTAAAACCACAATGCAACAACACTGCATATTCGCCCTAAAGACTGAAATAAAAACACGATGATACAGAATATTTACAATGACTGGAGTGCAAGTGGGTATAGCCACTGAAAAAGCATTTAGTCTTCTCTAATAAATTTGAGCATATCAAATCACATAATTATTTAACTAGTAGAGATTCAGCCAAAATGTTTATATATGTGTCAAAGGTATATGCACACATATACATCTAAGAACAAATTACCTGGCTAGCCCAAACTAGAAACAACCCAAATATTCAACTGCAAAATTAATAGAAAAGTGCATTATTATATATTCATATTTCCTGTTACTCTGCATTAATGGAATGAGCTAAAGTTCTATACAACAAGATGTATAGACTTTGCAGAGAAAATATTGAAGAAGTTACCCTGTAATTATTCTTCCCGGCATATGGGTTAGAAAGTCTCCGATCTAAACACCATTAGCATTACCTGCCCAGAAGGTGGTTGTATGATCTGTGTGCTTTCAATATGAGCATGTAATTTGGGGGAATTTACATTTTGCTTTGGAAATTTATTTACAAATTGCCAATTTGAAGAGGATCATTTCTGTATTTTTTATACATTATTATGCAAATACCCCAGGAGTTTCACCAAACTACATTTGTAAGGATGTCTTAGTACTTTAGAAGCAAATATTTATGTTTAATTTCCTTTTCTTAGCTGTACTATTGTAAGATAACAGATAAGTAGATGGCTCAAGATTCAGGATGTTTCGTAGAAGGAAAATAATAATTTCTTTAGTTTATCAGACCATCTTTGAGGATGGAGCCAGGATAATTAGCCAAAGGAATACTTTTTAAGTTGGCCTTGGGAAAATATACTTGTCACCTAGAAAAAACTCCATGATATTAGTGATATACACTTACTAATAGTTTTTTTTAGCTTTGATATGTTGTAGTGGTAAATTTCAAATAATCCTAAGAGAAGTTTTTATTTTCCCGTGCAAGCATTTCTGTACTGATGGACAAAAGGTTCTGATCTCTGCCTGGGGAGAGCTTGCTCCAAAGAGGGACATTATGATATTTTTTTTCCAGTGAACTTTGAACAAAACTTGCTGAGTTTTTAAAAACAAGTGTTAAGGGAGTTCTAAAACTGTATTCTCTGTTCTTATGGAAAAAAACCATTTTTGATCTATTAGAAAAATAACAGGCAGCTTATGAGATGTTGCTTTTATGCTTCAAGGAATGTTCCTTACAGAGGATGCTTAGTTAAAAGGACACACATAAAGGGTGTTCTTACCTTGCTGGGCCTGCTGTCCCTGTCTATATTAGGCTCTACTTGATCTCAAGATCTTAACATAAGACAAAACTGCACACAATTTTTCAGCTGAGTAAAACTCCTAAATTTTTCTATGATGAAGACCCTAAGTCTAATAGTAGGTGATTAATAAATACATTTCCAAGCTGAGTATCTTCCCTAAGAGAAAACTTTTTTCTCAATAGAGTATATGCTAAATCCAGAGTTTTGTAAAATTACACTGTTCTTTGTAGCCTTACTGACTTCATTTTTAAAATCTCAGGACAAGGAACTGTATCTTCTTGTTATATTTGTGTTGATAGTATTTGGTAATATTTATTCTTTTTGTTTTATTCACTTGTTTGTTAAATTGAATGTTCAAATTATATTTGTTGTGTTCAGTGTGGTTATCTGAGATTGTGGAAAGACTAGGTCTAGCCAGTGAATACAGTCCTTGCTTACATAGTTATCAATTTTCCTGGTAAGAAGACTTAACATCCACTCTAGGATTTTTCAATAATATAGTCTATTTTTACTAACTGCAGTCACTATATCATACAATAGAATTTTGGAGCTTCTTCTTCCTATCAAAATGCAATTTTGTATATTTTGACCATTCCCCTAGGCCCATGACCATGCTTGGCCTCTAATAACCACCATTGTACTCTCTATTTTTATGAGAATCACTTTTTCAAATTCCATATGTGAGTAAGATCCTGATGTATTTGTCTTTCTGTGCCTGAGGTATTTCACTTAACAAAATATCCTTCAGGTTCATTCAACTATTGCAAATGACAGAATTTCCTCTTCTGTGACTGAATAGGATTCCCTGGTGTCTACAGGCCACATATCTATCACCTGTCCACTGAAGGATGCTTAGATTGGTTGCATGTCTAGAAGGACGCTTAGATTGGTTCCATGTTGTAAATAGTACTACAGAAAACACATGAGTGCAGATGTCTCTGCAACATACTGAAGAGTATGCTTCATTTCCTTTGGATACATCACCAGGAGTGGGTGGAGTATTTGTTCTTTCATGTAGTTTCCCTGGAGTCCTAGGTGTTTTTCTGACACACGTTGTAGGCCATATCAAAGTGGATGCTCCTGGTATAGGGTCCTAACAGCGAACAGAATTGCCAAATGCAACACTAGATTAGCAGTTGGCTTTGATCTGTGACTGGATCATTATGAGGTTTCTCAGTGCCTAATGTGATCACTGAGTAGGCAGGGTAGTGGGTGATACATCAGACTCTGAAGCGTGAGGACCCTGGGATAGCACACATGTACCTTACTCATTACCTGGGATGGAGATTGTGTTACACACACCCAGACATTTCCTGAAGAAAAAGAATAATTTCTGTGGTGGATTAACTAATGGTCAGTTTGTAACACCAGCTGGACTGAATTAGCATGGTACTGGGTGTGGCCCACCTGAGGATTGCTGCTGGCAGTATAAAAAGAGAACTGGAGGGACAGACGGTGTGCTGTTGATCCTCTTGAAGTGGCTGGTCGCCGGCTGTTCTCACTGTCAGAAGAGCTCAGGTCCTCGCTGTCACTGAGGGTGGCTGTGGTTTTATTTTGGGGGAGCTCTGGCCCTTACCCTGAGCATTGCTTTCTGGCTCCAGTGCAGCTCTCTCATCCTGCTGGCACAGATCTTAATCCATCTGGTGCAGACCTTCTAGCTTCCTCCACTGACCTTTGGGCCTCCCCAGCTCAGATCCTTGATATAAACTCACGTGAGACACTGTTGTAGGCTCTAGGCCTCCAAGTGGACTCATGGAAGAGATTTCTGTGTGACCTAGGTCTTCAGCTCGACTTGTGTGGGACATTGCTGTGGGATCTAGGCCCTCGGCTGCATTCTTTAGGTCTCTAGTGTGTGAACAAATCTCTTGCACTCTTTTGCATTTGACTCTTTGGGTGAATATTATAAGACAATCCTATAAGTTATGTGTCCTGTGTTAAGTCCATTGCCTTGTAAACCCTGACTACAATAAGCTCCATCTGGAAATCTGTAACAACTTCTCACCTTTGGTAACAATCTTTTTACTCATCTACATTAATGTTGGGATTTTATATTGTATCATATAATTCAGTCAGTTTAGATGCAATTGGTAAATATAACTCCTTTCAACAGTATAACCACTACTAGGTACAGGTGCTGCTACTACTGCAACTACTACTTCAGGTTATGAAAATGATGATTAACTGGGGATTTGGCTCAGTGGCATAAGCGCCTGCCTGGCAGGTGAGAAGTCATGAGTTCAATTCCCAGTACCAAAGAAACAAAAACCAAACAAACAAACAAAAAACCAAAAGAATTGTAGTTAAGCACTCAACACTAGAATAGTGTCCAGCAACTATATCAGGTTGTTCTTTATCCATAAATCCTTTCTTTTCCTAAAATATTTCTTGGCTGTGGAATACAGTGAATAGAGCTGATTGTTCTAAAGGAAGCACACAAAAGAATAGAGAGTTAATGGGACTAGGAAGGCAGGCACATGTTAGTGGGAAATTGAATAATAAAAATAGACATTGGGATAATTGCAACAGATGTGCTTGACATGAAACAGAGTAGCACCAGTGCAGAGAATGCTGCGTTTTTGAAAACCGTAGCTGGAACTGTGTTTATTTATCTAAAATATCCCATTTATATGTAGACAGACACAGGTGCAGCAAAGTTCATTTTTCAGTACTGTACTTACAACAGACTAATTGTGTGTTTATTTGAAAATAAACACTGCTGTAAAAATAGAATATGACAGATACATGATAAGTAACATTAGGAAAGAGATAATAAATTTATAGAAGACTGCATTCTTTCAGGTCACAGATTTCAGGTACATGCCTGTAATTCTAGCACTCAGGAGGCTGAGTCAGGAGGATTTGTGAGTTCAAGGCCAGCCTGAAATACACAAATATATATATATTCCTCATCTTCAGTGACAAACGACATGGAGGTCTCAATGTTTATGGCTATGTTTCTTCTGGATTCTATAGAACCAGCCAATGAACTCAGTTTTATTATTGTGAAGCCTACTTGTCTCTGGCCCAATCTTTGTGTTTATGTTTTCCTGTTCCTGTTCCTGGCTTTACCTGGTTTTGCATGGACATTCAGTCTCTATTTTATTCCTTACGACTCCTGGTTGTCTCTGAGCTACTTCTGTCCTATCTATGCTGCAAATTAATCTGGCAACAAGGGCATGGAAGATTCCCGGTAAAGTCTGATACTTGTCACTGACATTCAAGCTGGAGTGTGACTTCTTTATTAGTCAAGCTGGAGTGTGACTTCTTTATTAGTCAAGCTGGAGTGTGACTTCTTTATAATCTGTACTGCTGGTTCTCCTCAACCCCACATCAGTATCTTCCACATGACCACACCAGTTGCATGGACTTCCAAGAAGAGCCTAGTGGTTCAGCCCCTCCTTTGTCTGGCACTGGGACAGCTCATTGATTATGTCAGTTAACTTCACTGCGCGATGCATGCTCAGAGAGTTAGTATAAACTTCTGGGCATGTTCAGTGAGTTCAGTTTATGGGGAATATCCAGGAGGATAGCAAGGAACAACATGAGAACAGATGTGGTGGGGATCGAGAGAGAGGATGTTCAGTCAGGGGCCAAGAGAGAGTTCTGGGATGTGGAGTGAAAGGCTTGGGCAGCTGGAGGACCATCTACATCCCTCGGACAGAAGTGTGAAGAATGTTCGAGAAACAAACAGATTCTGTGCAGTGTTGCTGAAGAGTCCCACAGAGAAATTGATTTTCAGGAGGAGAAAGGAAGGAAAGGAGACATTTCACCAATTACCCCAGAGAGGGAGAAGTGCACCACGGAGAGTTTTGCAGAAAAAGCTTAATTGAGAATGAGATTAGAGAGAGGCCAGCACATTATTCTCTCTCCATAAGTCTTGTCTGACAACTGGTAGACCAAGTACCATGCCTATTTAACAAGGTGCTTGATAAACAAAAGAAGGAGGCTATTTTCTGTGCTGGCCTATTGCTGCTTTTGTAGAGAGTTGGGTGGTAAATATTTGTGGTTAATACTCCCATTCCAGAACTAATTTTCCCACTCTGCTTGGGAAGTGAACTCAGATCAATTGCCATCTCACACTGAGATCAACAACTTTTGTAGACAGTGAACATTCCTTAAAAGGCTCTGAGTACTCCTCACACATAACTATCTTCAACCTTTCACATTGCTTCCGTTTCCCTAATTGGAAATGGATTCAAACCTGAAATGGCCTCAACTCTGGGGCAGATGGCATCATAAAGATTCCCTGAGCCACATGCAGCATAAACACTTCAGGAGACAGTAGAATGGACAGAGCACCTGCAATGACTGTGTCCACCTCAGGTTCATATACAGAAATCCTAACCCCAGTGTAAAGCTATTAAGAAGTGGGCCTTTCAGATATAATTAGGTGATGAGTGCTAAAATTTGTCCAATCAATATGGAGTTTAATTGGAATTACTGGTTTTGGCTGGTTGCAGCAAGCCTGATAACTAACTAATGAGTTAAACTAATCATTTGACTGGTGGATTCACTATACTGTGCCTGAGTTTTGTCATACCTCATTTCCATAAATGTGATGTGATCATGTTGGCTGAAACTCTCCAATCCTGTTCTGCGCTTAGGAACTGTCTAGTTTTGTTTTGCTCAAGTACAACTGTTGAGTTCTACAGATCTAAGGAGTAGTTTTGCTGCAAACATGAGGTAGGAGCCCTTTGATTTGGATTAGTGCTTTTCTAAGAGACAGTAACTGGTGCTCTTTCTGCCATGCAACAATTTATTGAGAAGGGAGAAATCTACAGGTGGGGAGAAGGTTCTCACCAGAACCAACCATGCTGGCACCCTGATATAAGATTACTAGCCCCAGGACTATGATAAAATAATGTTTGTTGATTATAAGCCACTCAGCCTATGACTATGTTATAGCAATTCAAACTAGGACTGTAACTAGAGATGGTTTATATCAGTACACTTGCTATAAAGCATGAATTTTAACAGATCAACATTAATGTTGAAATCAACACTTTGCAATAACATTCCTTTTAGAAAAGCAAAGTAATAGAATTTCTTTAATGAACAAAGTGGGAGCTCAGTTTTGATTTTCTAGGGTTTTTTTTAGCAGTTTAATCAAGAGGTACAGTCACACATCACTATGTTTTGCTATGATTTATCACTGAGATAGGGACAGTAATTTAAATATATTCATTATAATTTAATTTTCATTTCTTTCTTAATGTAATTTTTTTCCTATAGACTTTGCCACTTGGTCTTGGCTTTTGCCTGAATGAAGAGACTTTGTTATACTGAGACTTATCAGAGGCCCAAGTGTAAACACACACACACACAGACACACACACACACTCCTTCACAAAGTTACAACTTACATTAAAATGTAAATTATAAAACAAACTCAGTATGTGATATGGGATGAGTCATTAAAAATAAAAGAACCTTTTAAGAGGGAAAGACATTTTCATTATTTAAATGTAAAAATCATAATGTGGCAATTTGATTCTTTTGACAGGGAAAGATTACTAATGTTTTTTTTTTTTTTTTTTTTGGTGTGGAAAATATTTGAAAGAAATCAGTGTGATTTCACATCTGTCGTACACAGGTAAATAATAAGCATTTTTTGGAATCCAAACTTCCTGCTTATGAGGATACAATCTGAGAAACACAAATGGGGCCTTTTGAGCCTCACATATGGAAATAATTTTATAAGTTCTTGGCTCTAACCTAAATCATATGTGTAGATGAAATTCACGAATGTCCAGCTATGTGATATCTACATATAGCTGCTCCACAATGTTTATGTTTAAGTTCATTCCTTAGTTAGCAGTGATTTTTCAAGTGCAGAAACAAATTCTTAACCATTTCAAATGTCATTTTAGGAGCCCAGTGATGGATAAAGATGGTCCATTTCTTTATGCTGTAAGGGCCTACGATTCAACATGGTCACAACGTGGTCCTACTGCTCCCCCATGAGTAATGGTTACGATCACTTAAACTTGTGAATTTCCAGGAGCTACTGTTTGCCTCTGCCCCAAACCTTGAGAAAGCGACTAGAGCAAATTTTTGTTACTTATGGTCAGTGAGTTCAGGAGAAGCCCCAGGAACCTGGCATACATATTTTGTGAGACAGAATTGAGAACTGAACTTGTATACACTCTATCTTCTCTCAAAGCAAAATCAGAGCTTTTTGGTGAAAAGAATTTATAGTTGTAACATCATTCTATTGTGAGGCAAACTTGAAGTTAATGCTTCTGCAAATGTAGGGAGAAAGAGAGGTTTATTGTTGCCTAAAGCTTTGGAAATAAATTTGGAGCAATCACAAAGGAAGACCCTTCTTGAATGACCTGATCTCTTTTGTACTCGTTTCTGTTGTTATTTCAAGACACTATTTTGCTACTGCTAAGAGCCAGTCTAAATCTGATCAACAGAGGTCTCTCAAGAGAATTGGGTGTGATTTTTAGCTTTGAAATTGTTCAGTTTATCTTGAACTTTAAACTGTCTCGGAGTAATTAGCTTGACTTGATGCTTTAACAGAAAGTAATCCTCAAAACTGTTAATAGAATAAAAAAACTGATAACAGAGAAAAGGAGAGATAATGAAAAAGCTGTTAATTTTCTAAGTTTTAAAGAGTACAAGATGATAAAAATTTACTTCCTCATAAAGTTGTTATCTTGTTATATAAGACATGTAGGAGTATGGAAATAAACAAAAACAGAAAAAAAGTATCTAGTAACAATAAGACTGAAGCATAGCATACTTTATGCACTTTGAAAAATGTAACCTTATAGCTTATAAGCTTTTAAAAGCAATTTTATTTTTAAGTATCTTTGAAAAATTAAAAAAAATCTTTTTATCAGGACATGTTTACAATATATAATGATTACATTCATTGTAGGGAATTGGTACGTGTACACAACACATTTCACTTATTTTTTCCCTTCTTTCCATCCCTTTTTATTTTAGCAGTAACAGATTCATTTATTTATCTTATAAGGTCTTATAAAGTTAATTATCATATATACAGATTAATAACTAGACTAATAGCCCCTAAAACCACATAAAACACTCAAGAAAATTACTTATTTTTACAGTGTCAACAGTTGTGCAAAGTGTATCATGGATGCATGTCTGATAAGAGATAGAAATATTAGTTTGAGTTACTGTAATGTAATAGATGATATTTACATTAAAAGAAGCATTTTTGAAGTCACCTGAAACAAAATTTGTTTCTTGTCCTTTAAAATAATCTGTTGGGGGGGGGGTAAGGGCTTATGACATTGATCTTGGAGAAATCAACAATTTACAGGTGAAAAAAATGACACTTTCTTCCCCTTGTCTCTGAGGTTGGCCAGACACAAGCCTGGCTGTTGGCCAGTCATTGAAGACGGAAGCCACTGTGCTCGGTGACTTTCCCACGTGCTCGCCAGAATTCTAGATGTGTGACTCTTCAGCGCTGACCCTGGTAAGTTGAGCGGAAACCTGACTAGAGTTTCCTCAGATCTCCTCAGCCACAGCACATGTAAGTAGTTTAATCACTTATAGTCTTCAGAAGACATTACTTAAAAAAATTCCACAGAGCAATATAGAATTTTTAAAAAGTTGATCTAGTACAGAAGATTCAATTTATATGTAATAAAACCCATCCCGGGTTATAAGCCAATCTGTGACCGATTAAGGACAAGAAGTTCACCTGTACGTGTGTTTCATTCATCTTTCTCTCTCTCTGCTTTCCTGCCCACCTTCCTTTCTGTCTCGTCTCTCTTACCATTCATTCACTGAATATTAAGCATACCTTGTTTGACATTTCTTGCCACGGAAAGCACTGAGATCTAATGGAAAAAGACACACATTAAATAAATAACAAAACAGTATGGTGAGTATTACAACAAAATACGAAAAGATGCCTTGAGCACACAGATGACTGGATTATTGTAGATAAGCAATAACCTTTTCCCATTCATAGTATGGTGGTTATGCCTTTGAACATGGCATTCAGATTTGCTTTAAAATTCTTCACTACTGATTAGCTGCATGAGTTTGACAAGGTCCTTAGTGTGGATTAGTTCGTAATTCTTAGAGAAGGAAGATGCAATCAGACACATGCTCCATCTCCTCTCTGTGTGTGAATCCAGTCTAACGCCTGCCTCCCCACCTGCTTCTCCTTTGGCTGCACTTTGGACTTCATTCCCGTCCCAACTCCAACTTTTTCCCTTCCCTCATCTTATTTCTCTTGTGTATCCCTTTTCCCTCTCTCTGTCTCCTCTTTATTCCTGTAGCAGAAGTGCCCTAACACCACCCATTTTAAAATCCCTAAAACCCACATCTTTCTGCAGCTGCTACCCATTTTCTGTTCCTCCTTTTTTTCCAACAGTATTCCTTAAAATAATGTGTAAAATACAGACTTACAGTCCTCACTTCCTCATGTCACATTTTTCTTAACCCTTAGCACGCCGGGAAAAACAGTCATCATCATTTACTACTGGGATCTAATGGGCTGTCATTATTTATTTGAAATATTTATGTCATTGTCACAAGTAATTCAAAGAATAAAGGAGTTGAGAAAAATAAATTCATTCTAAATTGTTATAAACATTAAACATAGAACATTTTTCTGTATCAAATACTGGGGCTTTTTTTGGTACTGGGGATTGAACTCATGACCTCATGACCTCAGGCTTGCCAGGAGGGTACTTATGCCCCTGAGCTAAATCCCCAGTCTCAAATAGTGTTTTGTTTTTTGATACAAGCACAGCATTAGAGATAGAAGAATGTCATCCCATGCTGTTCTAATAAGGTGTAGTCTAGGTTTTTGTCATAAAAATTGAGGAACGGTGCTCTTTCTGTTAATGTCTGTCTTAATTACTTGTGGCTGAGACAAAATATCCAATACCTAACACTAAAGGAGGAAGGATTTTTTGTAGCTCGCACTTTGTAGAGGTTTCAGTTTATAGTTGGCTGACTCCAAGGCAGGGCCGCAAGGCAGAGGGACATCACAGAGGAGAAACAGCTCATGGCAGGCAGGGGGCAGCAGCAGTGAAGGAGTGAGGCGCCACGTGAGCCAAGGGAGTGAAGGTGTTTTCTCTCCTTTATATTCTACCCAGAATACTTTTGCTTTGGGCGCCAGCACTCACACACAGAGCTTTTTCATTATCCACTACTAGATTGCTTCCAAACAGATCAGAGGACTGACTGACTAATCACACACCCTTGATCCCAGCATCAGCATCACATTCATCACATCACTCTACATTCAGCTGGCTGGAAAGGCCCAGCCTGTGAATGCATGAGGCTTTGGTGGGACATCTAGACACAAACCTTAACAATATTTAACTGAATGAAAACACCAGGTTTCCTTTTGTTCTTGGAAGTACAGTAGGTTGTTCACTCATTGCTGTTCCTCAAACACTCAAGATATAGATTTTAAATTCTTTTTCTCCCTACACAAGGACTTTCAGATTTGAACCCTGAATTGTGATCTATTTTCTCAGAATGGCAAAAACTTCATATGCTAGACCATACTCAAACAAAATGTTCTTGAACTCAACCAGTGCATAGTGCCATTTCTGTTTCTTGGGAGGAGATAGGATCAGGAAGGGGTGTGGCCTGCTTTGGGCCATATATTCTTTAAATTAAAATACAAATCACAGTGTGTTTAGAGTCACAATTTAGAAGAAGGTGACTATCATCTGTTGTTGATAATGACAGCCAGAATCCTGCCTCCTCACCAAGGAGTAGCAAGAAAGAAAACTTACCAGGTGTGGTGGTGCACACCTGTAATCCTAGCACTCTGGGAGGCTGAGGCAGAGAGATCACAAGTTGGAGTCCATTTTAGGGAATTTAGTGAGATCTTGTCTCAAAATAAAAAGTAAAATAAAGGGATGGGAATAGGGCCCAGGGTGAGGGACCTGGGTTCAATCCTGAGTACTGTGTGAAAAAAAACTCATTGTTTAGACATCCAGTATTTAAAATTTTGTTTTAACTACGATATACAGCAAGAAACATGTTTTATCTTATGGCCCAAATAGCATATTCATACACACACTCACATACATATACTCACACTCTCTCTCACACACACACACACACACACACACGCACACACACACATACACGCACACAGAGTCATGTGCAGTTGAAACAAAAATTCACACAATTATAACTTTACAACATGGGATGTTCTGAAGCCGGTTCTTTGCTATTATATTTTATTTCCATTACAGCAAAATTCCTTTTTTATTAGCACATGTGTGTAGTATATAATGTTGGTTTTCCTTGTGTAGAGTTGGTGCATGTGTATAACTCAGCTTAATTCTTTTTTCTCATCTCCTATCTCTTCTCTCCTTCTGTCTCCTTTTGTCTATTGATCCTCTTCTCCTTTGAGAAAGACCTATTTCCTATTCTCTATTTTTATTTATTTTTTATACTCTGAGCTTCTTGTATAAGAGAAATCTTGTGATCTTTAAGCTTGTGTGTCTGACTTCACTTAAAATTATGATCTCATCTATTTTCCTACAAATGACTCAAATTTGTCTTTCTTTAAGGCAGACTAGTACTCCATTGTATGTAAAGGCTACATCTTTGTCCTTTCATCTGTTTTTTTGGTGCTAGGAATCAAATTCAGGACCTTGCGCTTTCCAGGCAGGTGCTTGTGCTGCTGACTACATCCCCAGTCTATCCATTCAGCTGTTGATGGACTTAAAACCACTTCCAAGTTTAGCTATTATGAATTGTGCTGCTTATAAACATGGGTATGCATGTGTCACTGTAGTATGATATCTTTAATTCTTTCAGAGATAAGTTTTGCCAATGATTCCTCAGATGGAAGACTCCTACCTACCATAGAACTCTAAAAAATTAGACCTCCCACAAAATGGAATTCTAGTTGTAACACACAAGACTGAGTTCATAACCCACTAATTACTCACAGTCTATAGCTTGAAAAACAGCAGTATTACGATCATAAGATCCCTGAGAGCACCTTAGATGATTTGTAGAGAAGGGAGATCTAACAGAGCATTCAAATGAAATGGGGACTCAAAATGGGCTTCTCAGAGAGTTTCCCTTCCCTGGAAAGTAGAGGATGCTCACAATACTGAAATGAGAATCTGATATACTTAATGTGGTACATGGGAAAGCAAGCTCCTCCAACGGAGGTGGAATGAATCAGAGTGTGGATAGGTGATAGGATGAATAAAAGGCTGGGAGAGTTCCGGAAGTTGTGGTGAAGTACATCTGCCACCTATCATTTCTATTCATTTAAAGTTAATTCACGATTTGGATCAAACTCAGATTTCAATATTCTGCCCACAGGAAGCATGTGTCAAGTGTGTGAACGTTTGTTTACCATATGTTTATGAAATGCTGTAAATTCCTAGAACCGTGTTATTTTGTGCTTGTAGGAGTTACTTCTAATGCTTGTGTTTTACTATTTTATAGCCTTACACATCAAACTTTACTAAAGTGTTAAATCAGAGAGTTGAAGACCAAGAAGAATAGCAACACTTCTAATAATGGTAGTCTGGCGGATATTTATCGAGTGCTTTCTACCCTTGGTAATCATTTTGGAATTATCTCCTGTGAACTTGAGCTATGACTGACTGTGGAAAATAACTTTCATGTGGCAAGTTGTTCCACTCACACGTTAGATTGTCTTTGCATTTAATAGGTTTTCTATAAATGATGCTTGAAATAATCTAGAGGGAAAAAGCTGAAATACTGAAATGCTTTAACAGTAAAACTTAGCCTAGACAAAATAATGAACCAATTTTAATAGTTCCTTTGTGACAGGTTTAACTTTTCTGTCTCACTTGGGATTTTGAGATTTAGTTTTATCTTTATGTCTTTATTATGGTCTAGGAGAGTGGCTTGTTTTTCAATCGTTGCTCTCTGCCTCCTTCACACTCAAGTTTTTCTACCTTTATTTGTTAAGATCATACATTTTTGGGGGGCAGTAAAATTTTATCTAAGAAACAGAATTAAAACAGCATGCTGGAGACAATTTTATTTTCTTGCTAGCTCAGATGAGTGCTGTTTGTCACACAGAGGGACTTTGGTGAGGGTCCTGGGAGGCAGAGGCTCAGCCTCTAAGACTGAGGGTCCCCCATACTCAGGTCTCCCAGGCAGAGGGAAGCTGCTTGGCATTAATGACAGTGAACAAATGTGGTTTCCAGTGAGAAAAGCCCAGGGAAAGCCACGTGAGATGGGTGACACAGAAGAGAAAAGAAAATAGAAGGTTTGTGGATGTTTGATTGAGATGGAGATTTAGACAAAGGTGACTTACTAAGGTGACTTTGAGTTCTTTCCTATGCACAGTCTCTTATTCATTTCCCTCTAATGACACACAGTTGACCATCAGTAATCACAGGGATTGGTTCTAGGACTCCTCACCCCCAGCCCACTGCAGATGCCCAAATCCATACTCTCAAATCCCATATATAAAATGGCACTGTATTTGCATATAATCTATGCACATCTTCCCATATAAATCATCTCTAGATTACCTATAATACCTAGTACAATGTAGATGCTTTGTAAATAGTTGTTATACTGTGTTGTTCCAGAAATAAGAATAAAATTATTCTATATACGTGCAGTTCAGATGCAGTTTTTTAAAAAATAACCAGTAATTTGGACACACTAAATTCTGTTTTCTCTTTTAATTCACTATCCATCTGGTGTACAAGGGCCTATGTTTAAATCTCAATTTTGCCCTTAACAAATCGTTTGACCTAAGGTTAGCTCTTCAATCTTGTTTCTCAATCTGTAATAACTGAAGTGGAGGGAGTAATAATAATATCTTCACAGAGTTTTTAAAATATTAAGTTTTAAAATGTATGTCAAGTGCCCAGGTGCATAGGAATTGCTTAATAAAGGCAATTTTCTTCTCTCTCATCCATCACTCGCAGACGTCTACTGGGCTTCACGAGAGAAAGCATTTAACTCTCTGCTGAAAAGCTCCTGTTGGGCTCTCAGGACTCAGCTGAGTTTTAAGTAGTAGATTTCCCTCTGCTCTGACTGTTTCTAAAGAGCCCGTTGGGTACCATAATGTGTATTTGTTGCTTGTCTGTTCAGCCATCTTTCCCTGTCTAACAGTGCCCAGACTGTATCTCTCGGTGTCTAGATTGGCCTCGCAAACATTTTATCTGTTTCCTGGCAAGCTGGCCTCACTTTCTCTTCCATCCCTTGGGCACAGAGTTTGATGAAGAAGTAGACATATGTTCCAAGATCCGATCACAGTGACTCTCAGCACTCTTTAAAATGCAGTTCCATCTTTCTAAACAGCTTAATATCCAGGCTGTAGAGGATACTGTGAGAAAAACTCCAGTCCCCTTTATCACTAGACAAATTTGGGTTATCCCATTTTTGGGGACAAAACTACCATGCATATCTTCCTTACCACAAGGGGGAAGCAAGTATCTGTGTTGTCACAAAATGAGTTATTATTCTATGCATAATTTCAGCTGAAAATGAAACCCTTCTAATGACAATGGTTTACATGTGTATAAAGTTCTACAGGATAACCTGTGTTCTAGAAGTAATTTTAGAGTTACCACAGTGATTGAATTCAATAAGCATTAGGAAATTATCTAATGGAAAAATAGTCAAAGGTTTAAATAGCATAGAGCTTCTTAAAGGTTTGTGACATACTTCACTTTCATTTCTGATTTATGTTAAAAACTGCCAGAGCTTTACAAGAGACACTTGTGAAGCATGGTACAGGATACTGTCTTGCTATCATTATTATGTATTTCGTCAAGGTGACATTTAGGATCAATGTCCCCAGAGTATAAGGATAAATACATGCTACCATAATGCTAGCTCAGCCAGTTACCTTTTCTGTTTTTGATACTTTTTTTATAGAGCCATACATCTAAATTGAAGTAATTGTAGAAAGTTTATTGTATGTGAACTCTTTGACATTAGAGCTAAGATGTCCTTTTGGCTGTGAAAGTGATTCTGACTGGCCTGTATTCCAGTCTGTATATCACCCAAGTAAGTGTGCTGCTGAATTCATCAAATACCCAGGGATCATTCCAGATGCTGGAACTGTAGCACTGTGCTCTGGTCTGTACTGCAAATGCTTCATTTGTTTTTATATTTTTAGAGGAAAAGTGATATTTGATTATTAAAATGATTGCATTTATGGCAATAAATTAAAACCTGAGAATTTTAATTTACTAAGAATTAACGACAAATAAATTGGATTTCCAAGGTTGGAAATCCAAAGGTTCGCTGTTCTACATTATTTTAGGGATTCATTGCCTTTATATTCATATATAGGGAGCCACACTCTCTCTTTGCTATTTTGAATGTAGAGTGCCACAGCACTACAAGCATAATATTGGGCAACAAAGTTTTGGAATTTTTCATCTTGAAAAACTGAATATACCCATTTAACAACTCCTTCCCTCCACCCCTGGCAATCACTATTTTGTTCTGCTTCTACAAGTTTGATTGCATTACAGGGCAGAATAAGGTGACTCATTCAGTTTTGTCTTTTTCTATCGCTGGTTTATTTCACTTAGCACAATGTTCTTATGTTTCACCTCTGTTGATGCAGAACAAGGTTGCCTTTTTTTCTTCCAAGGCCAAACGATGTTCCTGTTTGGGTATCACATTTTCTTTATTCATTTGCCTGCTAGGGGCATGCAGGTTGCTTCCACCGCTTGGCTATTGTGAATGATGTTATAATGAACATGAATGTCAAAACTTGTGAATTTTCTCCCCCACCCTCTGTTGTTGTTTTTGGAAAAGATACTTAGTATTTCAATTTTGATTTTCAAGTTTTTTTTTTTTTTAGTTTAATGTGTAATTTGTCCTAGAGATTGCTTCACGTGTACTTGAGAAGAATTCATACTGCTATTTGTTGCGTTCTAGGGATGCTGTAGGCTGTTGAGGTTTCAGACCTCTGCATCTTCTGGCTGATTGACCTTTCTATTATTGCAAGTGATACATAAATTCTACTATTGTGTTACTGTGTAATTCTCCATGTCTATCAATGTTTGCTTCATGTGTTTGGGATCTCTGATATTAGGTGCACATATATTTATATCTTTCTTGCCAATTTACCATTTTATCATTATATAATATCATGTCCTATTTCCTCTTTTTGACTGGTTTTGACTTGAAGTCTATCAGTATAATTATTGTCACCTGTATTCTCTTTTATGATTTGCATAGGATATCTTTTTATATCATTTGGCTTCAGCCAATATGTGTCATTATATCTAAAGTGAGATTCTTCTCTCTGATACACATTCTGGTTTGATAACTGCCGGTTTTTGAAGTTTTATACTATATACAAAGTTATGTTTTTATTAATCCTGTTATGTACTGATATACTCAATTATACTATGTCTGATGATATAGCCAATTCTATTGAAGATAACAAGAGATAACACAGGAACTATGGTAGAACTCCTTGTACAACCATCTTATACATCTTTTTCATTTCATGTGTTTATAGGAATATGTTTTGTTCCTCCCTCTAATATAGAAGGGATAGAAATACATGTTAAGACTCATGCATGTGTAGAATCTATAAACAGTTTATGAGAACTGATCTTATGACACATGATGAAATGAACAGATACTTTGAAGAAAAAGAGACACTAAAGTACCCAGTGCTGAATCTGGAGTGTCATAATGTGAAATCCAGCAATGGTGTTATTCTTTGTTCAGAGTGATATAAGACTGCTCGAGTTTGTTCATTCTCAACATAATTGAAGATATGGATAACTGCATATATGTTTAAGCGTATAGGACTGATAACCATATTTCTAAGTTTTTGTTGGGTAGTTGAGCAGAACTGGTTGCAGTCTTGCTGTTTGAATTCTCACGTTATGTGTTCCACTTTTGTATCTTAAACAACTATTTGTAAGAGGACAGTATGTAAACATCAACTAGTGATCTCTTACTGTTTATTTTTTTCTCTGAATGTATGTATTATTTCTACCCATTTTCTGTTTTGTTTAGTCTTTCTTTAAATTAAAAAAAAATCCCTAAAGTGAGATTCTTGGTGAAAGTATACAGTTGGATTTGCTTGTTTTTAGTCCATTAAGCTTCTACATTTTGTTGTTGTTGTTGTTGTTGGTACTGGGGATTAACTCATGACTTTGTGCATGCCAGGCAGGTGCTTGTGCCACTGAGCTAAATCCTCCACTTGGGGATTTTAATCCATTTACATTTAACTAGGGAATTTAATCCATTTATATTTGAAGTAATTACTATTAGGGAATCATTTAGAAGTGCCATTTTATTGTTTTCTATCATGTAGTTATTTTTCTTTTCCTGTCATTGCTACCTTCCTTTGTGTTTGATTAATATTTTGTAGGAACATGTTTTAATTCCTTTTTAAATTTCTTTTATGATTAATTTATTGGTATTTTATTTGTGGTTTCTGTGATAATTATATAAAACATAACTATTTTAAACTGATAACAACTCAGCTTTTAACACACACACAGATCATACTCCTTTATATCATCCCCTCATTTTGTTACTGAAAGCAGAAATTACAGATTTTTATATTTTGGATCTAGTCACATAGTTTTATAGTAATTTTTATATTTAAAAAGTAAAAAATTTAAAATTCTATACCAGAATTAAAAGTGATATATGCATCATTATTGAAAGATTACAGAGCTGTATATTTGCTTTTATCAAAACTGTATATTTGCTTTTATATTTTATGTTGTGCTGTTATTTCCTGTCTTTTTGTTTGACTCAAAGGACTCTCATTAACATTTCTTATAAGGCCTAAGTCCAGTGATGATAAATTGCTTTGGCTTTCACTTTTCTGAAGAGGCCTTTAACTTTTTTTTGTATTTTGGGAAATTTACCAGGTATAGTATTTTATTTTGTAGAGTTTTTCTTGTAACACTTTAAATCATTCTAATGTTTTCTGGTCTGTAACATTTCTGCTGAAAAAAAAAAAATCTGTGGATAATGTTAGGGGATCTCCATTATCCATGATGAATCATTTTCTCTTGGTACTTCAAGACATTTTATTTTTGGCTTTTAACAATTATATCATAATGTACCAGTATGGGTCACTTTGGGTCTATCAGGCATAGTGTTTTTTGTGATTCTTGAATTTAGAATGTCTATTTTATCCCTTAGATTTGATTTTAACCATTCTTAATATTGGCTCTCTACCTCTGTTGCTCTCTCTTCTCATTCTATTTTGGCCCACTTTTGGTGTCTTGTAAGTCCCTTGGATTATCTTCACTTTTCTTCATTTGTCCCTTTGTATTATTATTATACGGTTTCAGAGTCTTTTCTTCCATTTTGCTCATTCTTTTTCTGTTTGCTCGAGTCTATTGTTGAAATCCTGTAATCTAGCTATGTTCTCCACATACAGCAGGTCTGCTTGTTTTTTCTTTTATTCTAAAAAGCAAAACAACAAAAAAGAAATGATACAGAATTTTAAAAAATAGTAGAAAATTAACACTGATTAATATATTTCATATTGTTATCTTATATATAGTTGCTCAGGTTACAAGCTCTAGGCATGAAGAAAATGACCAATCAAACAATGATAGCACAAACTGTTCTTTTTGATGAACAGAGATTAGCAGTATAATTATTTATCTTGTATATACGTGCTTGTTTTTAAAAAGTTCCTCTTTGTATTTACATTTTGTTTATATGTCTGTTTCTTCATTTAGCTTGATTTTTTATCTTTTCTCTTGAAGTCTTTTGAGGTTCTTCAGGATGATTGTGTTAAATTGTCAGGTATTACATAATTTTCCTTTGTTTTTTGTTGATTTCTATTTCATTAATTTGGCTTGTTTTTTTGATTTGGCTTGTTTTGACTCGATTCTTTATGTGCCTTGTTATTTTATTAATATATTTTGCTGCTATTTTGCACTTGAAAAAAGTCACCTCTCTTGGCCTTTCCATTTCACTTTATTAAGTTAAGACCTTCACCTAGAGATTTTGGAGGCTACACAACATTTGCTGGGAATGTATCCCAGTTAGAGAGGTTGCTGCATTGTTTTTCAAGAGCCTGTAATCTCTCTCCTTCTGGTGTCTCTCTGTCATACTTCGGGTGACTTCTTACCTGATTTCGGGAGTCATCAAAAAGGCTTTTTGGACTGTATATTGAGGCTGTCATTGTCACATTGTCTCTGTGAAGAACAAGCTCTGAGGCTTCTTGATTTCTTAGCTTACTGATAGCACTCTCTTAAGTCTCTAATATTTTACAATAACCAACTTTTATTAATTTTTTATATAATTAGAAGAGCATTTACTCAAGAAAGATGACTAAATTTTAGCAAGAACAGAGATCCACACTTGAACTTAATCATGATGCACTGAAAGCCAAAAACAATGAGTCAGTTAATGAAAGCAACAAAAGACGCATGACTCATCACACACAAAAGATCTTCCATAAAATTAATGGCTGTTTCCTCGTCATCTTACTTTATAGCTCTAAAGACACGAGTCTCCTGCATGTCAGTATGACTGAAGAGTCACAAATGGCATCATTTTTGGATTACTACTAATGTTGAAAATCATATTGCGTGATTTTATATTTGTAATGTCTGTTGATGAGAGAATAGCTTATGGGGTTTGCTCAGGTGTATTACCAAGGATAATAGAAAAAAAATCTGAACCTAAAAAAACAGAGATAAGATCATCAAGACTGAATAACAAATTCTTAAAAGTCTTCTGTCAAAAATGGCAACAGAAAGAAGGATGCACATAAAAAGAAAGAGGAAGGTAAACATGGGAATGGAGTCTGCCTGTGAGATGAAAGCCAGAAAAATTTCAGAAGGACTCTGAAGCTGAGCTCCAGCAGCACTCAGGAGTAGAGAAGTAATTTGGGTGCATAGCAACAGAGTTGTAGGAAAAACATCATCTGTTTGCGGATGAGAAAGCAAACTGGGGAGGAGAGAGAAGGCAAGGCGGAATGAGCTCAGCTCAGCAGCATGGGTTGTAATAACAGCACTTTTAGCACTCTGAGAACACAGACTGGTGGGATGGAGAAGATCCTGGACATCCATGACTGCTCACCTGTTACCAGTTAAGTGCTGGTGTGCCAGCCTGTACATCAGTGGCACCAGCTTCACCAGGATGCGTCAGTTGTATTCTTAATGATGGATTTAATGGCATGGGCAGAAGAATTATTGCTCTTACTGTTTTTATGGAGATTAAGATGCCTTGAATTTTATAGAGTATAAGTTCTATGAAGCTTAAAAGTATCATATGTTTATACTTTCCTATATTTCCTTTGGTTTTAATTGAACAAATATCTTCAATTTAATGTAAAATTAAATATATCTTAAGTATATTTTACTGTAGAACTGTACTTGTTTACAATTACATTTGTGATTTTATTGTTTACATGTTATTCCAAAACAGAAGTACTTGGAATATTTTAATTCAGGATATGGTTCTCTGCTTTTATGCAATTAGACATTTTGTAGCATAACTATAATTCAAATATTCTATTGAATGGAATATATATATTAATACAATTTAGTCTGAAACAGGTACCTTATTTTTTGAGACTTGTATTGATTAAAAATACTCACTTAAAGGAAAAAATATACTGGTAAAGTTTACCTAGAAGTTTTCCAAGGTGATATTTTAATCATTTTGAATTTTTGAAAGTGTATTATTTACATTTTATCACTATGTTAACCAAGCATTTCTCTTTACTATTCTATTTTAAAATAATATTTTATATAGGCATCTTCCCATATATTGCCCTTGCTGCAATAGTATACTGTAACACTTTTCTACAGATAGGAACTAGAGATTAAAACTTTCTATTAGTTACTTTATTAAACTTTATGAAAGATAAGAGAAGAATGCAGCTTTAGGTCAGTTTTGGACAAAATCATAATGCTAGTAGTCAATCCAATTTTTTATAATGAGTTCTTGCCTATTCTTACTGCAAATGAGAATCAAGATCTCTTAAAAAAACATTAACTATCCTATATTTGACTATGTCTATGTATTTTACTTTTTTTGGTGTGTTTTTCATAAAGCACATAAATATTTTGAGGTTAAAAACTTTTGGAGGATATGAAAGCATGCTGAAAAAAAAACTTGAACCAAAATATATGTCACTCTCCTTGGATGGAAAGTTCAGTATTTAAACACACACACACACACACACACACACACTCACATACATATATATACACACACACACACACTCACACACAAATTCATGTGTAAATCTGCTGTGACCCCAGTAAAACACTAATAGATTTCAAATAAAGTTTGACATACTATTTCTTTATGAGAAAAGTCATTTGTAAATTTGATTCTGTTAGAATAAATAATATATGAAAAAGACATTCAATAGAATTAAATATAAGTGACATACAGAAGAAAAAATTTCTATGTGCTACCAGTAAAGGAGTAACACTCAGGATTTCTAGAGAGAACATTTGAAATATTTAAGAATATGATAACCAGTAAAATGGACAAAAGATAAAGAAAAACAGTGTACAATAGATGAAACATCAAAGTTCAACAACCATAAATACTGAATTTAGTTGTATTGTCAATTATATATTGTCAGGGTTTTCTGGAGAAACAAAACCAACAGAATCTCTCTACGATTTATCATAAGGGTTTGGCTCATATGATTGTTTAGGCTGAGAAACCCCACAGTCTACTGTCTGCAAGCCAAAGACCCAGGACTGCTGTTGCTGTAAAGTCCAGGAGCACTGAGGGTGTAAATCCTAGTTCAAGGGCAAAGACCAATGTTTCAGTTCAAGCAGTAAAGGACTGAGGGGGAGGCAGGGAGAGAGAGAGAGAGATAGAGAGGGTGAGAGAACCTACTTTACTCAGCCTACCAATTGATTAGCATTAATCTGTTTCAGAAACATCCATATAGACATGTCCAAAAAGCATGTTTATTCACATCATATGGCCCAGATCAGTTGATGCATCAAATTAACCATCACATGTATTTTATCATAAGAACTAACTGAACTTTTTCAATTGATGATAGTTTAAAAATATTATTAATAGCAAGTGTGGATAAAATTGTGTCAGATATTTTGAGTCTTGATGGAGGATATTACTTGGTGGCCACTGTGCAAGGAAACTCAGTAGCATTTGTTAAATTTCAATTGTTCATTCTTTATGACAATTCCAATGTTCTTTATGTTTTTTGTTAATAATAATTTTATTTTATAGTTTTCATCACTTTTTATTTATAATTTTTAATTTCTAGCAGTTCCACTTTTTTATCATTTTAGTTTTTAAAAAAGTTTTATTAAAAAAAATAAAACCAAACAAAATAAAACAGAATAAAGCCAAACAAAGCAAAGCAATGAAAGTGATACAGGACAATAAGAAATCAACAATGGCTACCATAATACCTCTTGTTATCTTCAAAATTGCTTCCCATACCATCAGACATAATAAAATCAAACAAAACAGAGCAGAACAAAACCAATGAAGACAGGACATTAGATAAAACAAAACAATAAAACATAACAAAACGAAACAGTGATAACAATATTGGATTTCAAAAACAGGGCAGGGAGAAATCCCCCATATTTTCTGTATTGTATGTTGTTAACCTCTCAATAGATGCTCAGACTAGGGGCTCCTGGCCTGTAAAGTCAATCAAATAATGCAAGCATTAAGTTGTTTTTGTGTCTCAGTTGCTAATAACAGCAGAGGGGAGGGGAAGGGGCAGGTAGTTGGCTCACGGGAAGGGCAGACTGGCTTTTTGTGACCCTCATGTGTTCTTTATAATATTAACCTCTATACTCAGCAATGGGGAATTAAAAAGTAACTAAGGGGATATTTTATGTTATTTTAGGAAGAGCTATAAAACATGATGTTCTGTCATGGGGTGACCACAAAACCTATTACGATATGAAAAGCAAGCCAAAGTACATATGATGTGTTGCATTAAAACGAAAAACCTGACTACCAGCACAGGACACTACGTGGACTCATACATGACACAGAATACCTTTCAAGGACACACGCCATGAGATAACTGCGCTTCCTAGTCAGGAAGTCTAGGCTGTGGGTTGGTGGACAAGAACTAATTTAACTTACTGTTTTTATTTTAAAATGTATATTTTTTGATTGACACATAATATTACATATGTTTATGAAGAAAATGTATTCTGACTCATTATATATGGGTAATGATCAATTGAGGTTAATTGGCATATTCATCACTAAAACTCATCATTTCTTTATGGTACATTAAAAGTCCTCTCTCCTATTTTGAGACATAAAATCTCTTATTTATCTTAATTTGAATACTGTCAGAAATTTATGAAGAAATTAGTTATACAATTAAGCAGTTATTATTAAAGCAATTCTAGAGTGTCTAGCTCAGAGTCGGAAAGATGTAGGCTCAAACAGGGATATAGAGTAGGGTAACTCTTCCTAGAAAAATATAAAAACCTATTTCGGTGAAGTAGTTTGCTGAGGCACAAAGGCACTTGTAGGTTTAGAGGCTGGAGTGGGAGATTTCTAAAGATAAAATTTCTAATTACAGATCTGCTATGCCTGACTATACCTCTTGGCTCTCCACCGAATCAATAGGGAACACCCTTCCTTTGTGCTGAGCACTGAGGATTGATTTGCACAACCTCCTCCACACTCTTAGCTAGTCTTCATTGTAAGGATCATGAGGCAAATACCTGGCATGAGGCAAGCCTGTGATTATAGGACAGACTGTGAAAAATGGGTCATATGCAGAATGAAATATGTATGTAAATATACTTATCACCTCTTCATGAAATGGTCGTTTCTCTGAAGATTTTCCTGATGCTCAGAGAAGGACAAAGAAGGAGGAAAGAGAAGGCGAGGAGCACAGGGAGTGAATGAATTTGCACGTCTATTTTGTAGAAAAAAATAGTATGTGATCATTTGTTCCCATGGCCAGAGACTGAAAAGTTGTTTGAACACAGGATTTTATAACTGATCTTGAGTTTACATACGGGGAAAATGAGCGAGGCACACCTTAAAAGCTTTTGCTAGAATCACTCACTAATGCATTCACATGATGGGCTTCTGGTACCTTGGTGAACAGTGTCCTAGGTGGCATCGAAATAATGGGAACCCAGAGCTTTTGTCTTTGTGACAGTTAAATTGTGGGTCATAGGCTGATATGAAAAGCAATTATATAATACAATGATTGTGAGATTTAAAAGCTCTGTGTAAATTAATAAAGTCCTTGGAGAATCCAAATAAAGAAAACTGCCAGCCCTAGTGGGAGTGGGAGGGGGAGGAGGAGTATCCCAGGCAGAGGGAACACCAGCAAGTGCAAATGCCCTGAGGCAGGAGAACTTGATATGAACCCACATAATGTAAAGGGAAAAAGATGAATTTTGTTCTAAATGCAGTAAAAACCATTGAAGAATTTACAATGACCTAGTTTGGATCACATTTTGATTATTGATAGTAAATATATTTAAAAGAGAAAACTATCTTAATTGTGTTCTCTGCTTCTAAAATATCTTCTAGTTAGATAAACACTATTGGGAATTAACAGTTTTCATCTGCTTGAATTTTGCATTGCTGAGTCCAAGAGAGTAATCATTAAGTAAAACAGAAGTAAATAAAATCTATTTTATTAATTTTATGCAGCTAAGCCCTCAGGATAGAGATAAAGTCTACCAATAATGTTTTTGACTTTATCTGTCTGTTGAGATAAAAATTCCTTCAGTCTGGAACATGTATCTTTAACTGGATTATCCAATGAATTTTCCTGTCAGTACTAATTTCCACAGTGGTAATTTCAAAATCCAACAAATGCAAGACAAGTTTCTCCTTTAGAGAAAACAATTCTATTCTCTATTGATGGATAAACAGTTTAGCATGAGATCATTTGATAGCTTCTGTCTTATGTTATTTGGTCTCCCAAGGCAGAAGTATTTTTTAGAGCTGGCCCTTGCACCGTGTCATTGTAATGACACCGTAAAACAGTTCTTTTTATACTTTCCAATAAAACAGTGTGACACCTTAAATCTGAGTTGCTTTACTTTTTAAGGGGTGAAGAATGCAGGATTCCTTTCCACCCACCTCCCTCCAGCAAAGCAATCATCAGGTAAAAGCAACATAGTCTCACTCTATAAATACATTCAAGGTAACCAGATAGATAGAGGGGCATTGTTCAGTCTGGGAAGGTAAGAGTACAAGGTGACAATAACCTAGAATCACTCGAAGATAAGAGTGTAGGTTTTTCACTGGGTAGAGATAACACACTCACGTACAAACACTCACTCTGCAGGCTCCAGGTGATGACTGGGATCATCTCAGCCCAGGAAGATTTCAGGAAAGACACTGTATGTGCAATGAGGCTCTTTGTTTTGAGAGCTGGGGTCAGGGTTAAAGTTGGGTAGGTGGGGGTCAGGCAGAGACAGTGTCTGTATGCTGTTTATGTTCAACTAGAAGAAGCCTCTGTAACAGTAACCAGCTCTCATTAAAACTTCAGTTTAAAAAACACAAATGCAGGAAAGCAAGAGATTCCTTTATTTTTTTTAGCTCTCTCCTTCCTCAAAGAGAGACATAGTCAAACCTTAAAAACTAGATAAGTCTTACACAGGAGTCTCTGAGTGAGATTCCTGTTCTGGGAAGAGAGTGATTATCATTTTAATTAGCATGATCCTTTGTCCAGTGTCAACTCTGTTTGTGCTGTGAGTCACAGTAACTGAAGTCTTGCTCATCAGAAGTATCTGAATTGATGGAAACATCTGAAGGCAGTAATTTGTCAGAGAAAATGTATTCTTTTCTTTCTTGTACCGGGAATTGAACTCAGGACCTTGCCCTTACCAGGCAGGCTCTCATGCTGCTGAACTCTACCCCTGGCCATGAACATATTGTTTCTAATACATGTTCTACCTTTTTGAAGATAAGCCTTCCATTTCAGTAGCTGGCGATGTTGAGGTTTGTGCTGGTTGTATCCTGAAGCTGTACTTGTTCAAGCACATAATGAAAACTAGATTATTGATATTAGCAGATAATCCACTGGCAAATGTCTTCTTTGAATTCATTTTTGAGCTGAAATTCCCAAGATTTTCTACTAGCAGTGTCATTTTGCAAATATTGGTTTGTTTTGATTTACCTCATTATTTGGAGTCCTATATACCTACAAGGATCACAAATAGAACTTCCTTTAGTTTTCCTTAACGCAATATTTGTATAATGTAAACTCAAGGTGGATTTTTAAATGCATACCAATGGGAAGGCACGTTGACTTCTATCATTCCTGAAATAAAAGTTTGATGAACCACGAGGACTGATTGTGTCTGCCTGGGAGCCCCTTTTGACATTCTTAGTGCTGGTCTAAGAAGCTTCCCCATTCTGAATGGAAACCTTGACACCCAGATTTCTGTTTAATAATAAATATATTTTAGTATGACTTAGATTTTACAATTACTCCTTATGTATATCATACCACAATTGAAAAATTTTATGCCACCGTAGAAAAGAAAAATCTCCATTAAATAGAGAGATTACAGGGTACAGGAAAAACAAAGTCAATGCTATAAAAATAGAGTGATGGGGAGATACAGTCCCAAATTGTACCTCCAAAACATGAAAATAAATTAGAAAACAGAAGACTATGGAGGAAGCCAACTAGCCAATTGATTATCAGGTAAGTCTTTCATTTATTCTGTTGCCAAGGAGTTATCTGTCTGCCTATGTGTAGGACCAGGCGTGTGTACACCATGACATTTAGAAACACAGCAGAGATGCACGATGTCTTACATCAGAATGCGCTCACACTGTCTCTGGAACCTCCCAAGCTTAAATTTTCTTGAAAACGTAACTTGGGTTTTGTGGAGTAAAAGGGATGTAAGCTCAGGGAATTCTGGTTGGGAGAAAAATGTGGAGTCCAACTGCTCTGTGCATAAAATTTCAAACAAGGCCCCACTTTCTGGATGCGTTTGCCTTACCTGGACCCTCCCATGCACACATGTAACCTCTCAGGGCTCTGCAAAGGCCCCCGTGCTGCATTCTCGGATGACCTGAAGTTCTAGAACTGTCAACTTTACTATTCTCCATCACTACTTCTGTCTGTCTTTTGATTTTAAAAAGTCATTAATTTTTAAAAAGCAATTCCTTTTGTTCCTCGATTCTTTGTTTTGCTCTGATTCTATCTCTTTAAAATCCCTGTCATGCACTTTTTCTTTGCCTTTCTTTCTGATTTTTCTTTCTGTTTCTCTTTCTTTCTTCTCTCTTCCTCTTCTCTCCTTTTACCCGCCTTTATTTCTGCCATTTTTGTGCAGAAGCCTAATTATTCTTTTTTGAAGCCTGACAGATGAATGAAAGAGAAAAAGGCAGAATTGCATCCTGAAGTTGTATGAAAAGATTATTCTGTAAATTTGGAAGAAATTTTTTTTACAAGAAGGAAGATGCATGGAGACATATTTGGTAGAAATATCATGAATCCACTGTAGGAAGATTCATGTAAGCGAGTGGCATATTTTGTTACAGTAAATGGTTTTTACTTACTGTTACACCTTCAGATCTTTATTGTCGAGGTTGTTCAGATGTGTGTTTCTTTGCTCTGAACGTCAGACCTATTTCAAGCAGTCATTTTACTGGAGGCGTGCACCATCTTTCTCTCTTGTTTCCAGCCTAATGACATGCGTTTTTCAAGGCAGCCACAATCAAGGTGCAGAAGTTACAAAGTTGTTTGCGATTTGCACGATATTAAGTAGCCCGTCCATCAGCAGCCAGCCTGTGCCTCATGAACACTGGGCTTTATCAACTTGGAAACAATGGCAACTTATTTCTTTAAAGAGTGTAACTAGCCTAGTAAAATATATCAGTAAAATTTCAGCATAAATGGATTTTATGGTTATTCTTACAAAACATCATTTTTGGGCTAACTTGTAACTAAAAGTGAATCCTTTCCTGTTGTCACCCCAAGTTCTCTTAGCACACAAACTGCTCCCTAGGGACAAGCAACTCAGATGGGAACATAAGATAACTGCACTTAATGGTACCCCAACGGCCTATAAAAGTTAATGCTGCTAAAGCAATTAATAAAGCTTCTACAGCCAGGGATGTAAGCCTGAGGATAATTTATGCATCGGGATGATCTGACTCATTATTGGCATTATTTAACATTCCCCAGGCTCCATATCCAGATACAGGCCAAGAGTGCACTGCAGATGCCTGGGGTAGGACAATATTCCTCATATTAGAAGAATAGCAAAGATCTTAAAATGGAGCACAGTAACTACATAGAGGGGAGAAGCGGATGTGGAAAATTCTTTGTAAGAATTCAAGTAACAAGCAAAAGATAAAAGAGTGGCAGAATTCTAAAATCATGATTTGCAGCTTTGAATGGAATAATGGGTAATAATCACCGATTGTATTACTCACCTTTTTGTTGCTGAGACAACATACCTGGCATACATGCATCAAAGGAGGGACCGTTTACTTTGCCCCAGAGTATCAGATGTGCCTTTGCAGAAACACTGTAAGAAAAGGGCATAGTGGAAGAAGGCTGCCGGTCTCATGGCAGCAAGGACGTAGAGGGCAAGGGAAGGGTGCAGGGACTAGATTCAGTCCTGAGAAGAAGAAGAGGGAGAAGGAAGAGGAGGAGGAGGAGGAGAATGAGGAGGAGGAGGAGGAGGAGGAGGAGGAGGAGGAGGAGGAGGAGAAGGAACTGAATGACAAGACAATTTGAATATGATGCTGTGATCGGTTTGGGTGTGAGCAAGCAGCTGCAGTATAAGATATACATTTATCTGCACACATTCACCTTGCGGATTCCCTGAGAGCAATCTAATTCACATGGTTTCTGTCTTCCTTCTTCTCTCTGAATCCTACTCACCAGCCTTACAGAATGTAAACACTGCATGACTGAGATCACTATGCTAATCCTGCCAAGTCCCCATCTAGAAAACAGAGCTTGAGATGTTATATTCTCATGTCCCATCTTTTTTTTTTTAAACACATATATTTTAAAAATTTATTTTGGAAAGGACGCAAGTACAGATCTACCACCTGAAGAAATATTGACGTGTATCATACTATTGTGCTGTACGGCACATCTTTCGAACCTATTTAATTTGACCTGCTCTCGTTACAACTGAATCCCCGCAGTGGTCTGAGAGCAGTCTTGTTGATTGTGCTTTCTGATTCCTGACCTGTTCCTCTGCATTTTCTTGCACAGCACGTGTCCTATCAGATACACCTCTGGAGGGACTCGTCTCTGTCTGTTCTGCTGTGCAGAATGCTAGCCTAACTCAAGACACTGGGTTTTACATCCCGCTTGATTTTATTCTCAATTTATTGCTGCTTTTAACAAGATTTTTGTTTGCGTCCATTCCCTATTCTAAGTTTGACGTACTAAACACAAGAAAAAAAGGGAGAAGACAAGCATTGGAGTCTCGTGGATACCCTTGGTGTCTTTGTTTGAGTGGTTTCAATTGCAATGTTTTCCTGCTTTAATGAGACTCAGTGTTCAGGGGAATAGGGACCAGCATAAAGTGCAATAATGCGATCAGATTTGAAAGGCCGAACACCACAGTAAAACTCACCTTCAGGGACTCTCTAGAGCTCTGAAGGAGGATTGCGGCCCACTCTTGTACTTAGGCACAGCAGTTCCCCAAGTAGCCGTGAAAGAGGATTTCAGGAACTGGATTAGGACCAAACAACATTTTATGAAAAATAACCAGTTAAATGTTTGCAGGATTTTTTCTAGGAAAAGATTTCATTCACCTTTAATTAATTCAATATTCAGAATAGGAAGAAAAAAAGGAATTCTTTATATGCTGGAGGTTGGATAATTCCCAGGTGGTTCTGTCCGTTTGTCTCCTGTGGTAACTCTCAAAGTTTGATCTTACAGCCAGCAGCACCACGTCACCAGGAATCTTATTAGAGATGCAAATTGTTAGGCCCCATTCCAGATTTTCTGATTCCCAGGCTCCAAGATGAGGCCCAGCTTGTGGTTCTCTAAGCTTATAAGGAGAGTCTAACGAATGCGGAAGCTTAAAACCTCTAGTTTAATGTATACTCTCAAAAGAATAGTTTTAAAGTTTCTAAAGTGATTTTTTTTTTGCATTTTTCTCAAGCATAATCCTTTGGAGTAATTCTTTTAGAAAGAAAAATGTTCCTTTCTTTGCTTTCAAGATTTAATGTAACAGTTACATTGTAGAAGCAGCCTATATAAACATCAATAGATGAATGAATAAAGAAAATGTATTTACTCACAAAGGTGTATTACTCCGCCATAAAAAGTCACTTGTAGGAAAATGGATGCATCTTGAGACCATAAAGTTAAATGAAATAAATCAGATACAGAAGCTTAAATACAGCATCGTTTCTTTTATATGAGAACCCCAAAGTATTCAAAAGGAGCAGAATAAAAGAGATAATAGGAAATAGGGAGATAATTCTTTCTCAAAAGGGAGGAGGATCAAGAGATGGAGGGAGCAAGGACAGAGGGGAGGGAGCGGGGAGTAAGAGAGCAGGTGGGAAGTGCTAGGGACATGCACCAGCTCCAGCAAGGAATGCAAGCACTGTGGCTGCACACGCGTAAAAAGGACTCACAGTGAAAGCTGCAAGGTTTCTTTTGAGATTCTTTTATTTTAAAGAGGATAAAACCTAGGAAAATAAAACAATAAAACCAATCAAAATAAACCAATATAAGTGATACAAGACTTCAAAACCTTATGAAATCAACAATAGTTACCATAAGGTCTTTTGTTTTCTTCAAAATAGCTGCAGATACCTTCAGACATAGTAAAAACTGAACAGAAGAGAGTAGAAGAGAAACAAAACAAAACAATGAATGCAATAAAGGACTTCAAAACAAGCCAATAGTAAATCCAAAATGGCTACCATAATATGGCTTGCTATCTTTTAAATAGCTGCTCATGCCATCAGATTTAGCATAATTGAACAAAACAAAAGAGAATAAAATCCTAACCCAACAAACAATGAAAATGAAATGGTTTCCAGGCAGGGGATCACCTGCGGTGAGGCCTGGTTCTCTCCCCCAACAGTGTGGGATGGTGCTGGCTCATGGAGAGAGGCTTGGGTCTGGCTGTCTCTACCTAGGCAGCAGCCTGGGCATGGCACTGCTTTCCAAGCCAGTAACAAGGTTTCTTAATAGCCTAATAATACTACTTATTTATCGCAACTCACAAAGTAAAACAACAATTATTAGAACCATTACAATTTATTATTGACATTTAGCCTAAGGTGTGCCTTTACATCTATAGATTGCCAAGGAAAAAAAGAAAGATGTGTTTGTTACTGTAATGAAATATCTGAGGCTGGGTACTTCACTGAAAAAAACATTTAGTTTTCCAAATTTAATGAAAACAATAGACCTTCACATTCAAGAAGTTCCAGGAATTATGCCTAGAAATATCATAATCATATTGCTTAAGGTCAGTTTAGGAGACTATTTTAATATCGGTCTAAATTAGTAAATAAAGGACCCGTGATTACAGTGGATGAGAGATGACAGTAAATCTCCTGTTGGATGCAATGCAACAGAGACTACAGTAGAGTATACCCTTAAAGTACTGAAAGAAAACAATGTCAACACTTGATTCCATGACCTTTATAGTATCTTAGTGAAAGTGAAACAGAGTTGTTTTCAGATATATAAAAGAAATCAAGGCTGGGTGGTAAACTTTAACTCCCTGCTATAAAACTATGAGGAAAAAGGAGGAAAAACATCCTTATCCAAATAGTTGATAGGCATAGAAAAAGACATTCCATATAATTATCAGAGAACGCAAATTGAATCATGATGAGATTTAATTTATAAAATAACTATTAAAGACTATCGGTACCAAGTGTTAACAGAGATGACACAACTGAAATTTTCATTTTGCTTGTTGGAGGGTAAAATGATTTAATCACTTTGAAAAACTCTTTGACTTTATCTACTAAAGCCAAACGTATACTTACCATAGTGCAACATTTTCATTCCTACGTATGCACACTCAAGAAAAAATAATTTATATGTTCTTCAAAGGACACATACAGGATTTTCACAGCCATTTTATTCATAACAGACTCAAATGGAAATAATGCAAATGTCTCTCAAAAAGAGATTGAAAATAATGAATTGTACATCATCACTCAATAGAATACTACAGAGAAAATCTGAAAAGAACAAAAGATGGACTTATATAAAACATTAATTGGGTTTTATATTGTATAAAATAAACCATACACAAGATAGTATCTATTTTACGATTATATATATATATGGCACAAATATAAAAATTCAGTACATGGATTTGGATTCAAGATTTGTATAGGTAAATTATTCTTCAAAAATGTGGCTTAATTTTTAAACACTTGATGATTTTTCTAGCTATCTTTCTGTTACTATTTTTCTTTCACTGTGGTCGTAGAACACATCCCATATGATCTAAATCCTGTGGAATTTGTGGAAACCTGCTATTTGGTCCTGCATATGATTTATTCTGGTAAATGTTCTTAAAACCCTTCAAAAGAATGTTTTATGTAGTTTGTAGATAGTATATTTCATAAATGTCAAGTAAGTCAATTAGGTTAATAATAATCTTTAAATTTTCTGTATTTTTTCATTATTTCTGTTCACTCATTCTATCATTTCCTAAGAGATATGTGTTACATTTTCACCTATGAGTTTCAATTTTTTATTACTCATTTATTTCAGTTGACATCAAGAAACTTTTCAAGAAGTAAGCCTTCAATTTAGAGAATAGAAATCTGTTTAGAGTTGAGATTTAGGAGGTCAGACCAGTGGATGCAGGAATGAGAGACAGAAAACAACAGAATATTCATATCTGTTTCCATGAATGCCTGAGTCTAGCTGATTGGTGCTTTCATGGGGTGCTGATGACATTGTGTGTCTCATGGCAATGTTAGGCAAAGGTTGTTCTGAGCAACATGTATGTGGGAGGATAGAGAGGGTGATGGAGACTGAAACAGAACTTACATAGTACGCCTCGCAGTTCACGCCTCACCGCCCAACCTCTTGCCAAGGCTGATCTAGGCAACTCCTGTGCACGCTTGTCATCCACACACTTCCATGAAGAAATCGAACACCATCACAGTCTCTTTTTTTCTCCCCAGGAATTCTCATAGCTATTATCTTGGCTCCTCAGATCCACGCTGTTTTTTTCACTCTGTACTTTCTCCATGCAGACAGGTCCTGTAGCTTGTGCAAGGTTATCACAGAATCTGACAGTTATTTATTTGAAGCCCCCTTTCCCCTGCATCCTTTTCTCTCAATCATCTTTTTGAAACTTATAGATTGGGTTCTTATAATAATATGTGATAGAAAGGAGTTGTAAATCAAAAGAGCAGGGAGTAATAAATATTTGATATAATCATTTGCTCTGGGGATATTATATATAAAGTTAAAGTCCTTCTCCAGTTTTATATTATATATAAAATTAAAGTCCTTCTCCATGCAACTCTTGTCTAGTTTGCATACCTAGAAATCTGACATTGAAACAAAAATGTGATTAATGATGTTTTTTCCTGCTCTCCCTTCTGGCTTGGCCATTCCCAAGGAGATGAAGATAATCTCTGGAATAGTGTGGGACCCTCATGGAGAAGGTCTTGTGCCTTGCTGCGTGTTGGTAGTATGGTATGGGACTCCCTTACAGAGTTCCCCCCTCACCACAGATACAAAGGCAGCACTGAGTGCCGTGTTGAAGCAAAGAAGGCTTCAGTGAGCCAAGGTTCCCATGGTTGAGTGCAGTCTAGGAACTCAAATTTTTTTTTTTGGTATAGGACGAAGTGTTAGACTCCAGTTTCTCCCAATACATTAATTAGGGACAGAGCTATCCTTCCCTGTTGTGGAGCATCCTTATTTATCTAGGGGAAAATGTGGTAAGAACAGGCCTCTTTGTATCTTTTCTTCTTTACTTACTTTCTATCTCAATTTTTTGTACAGAAAAAAAAAAACCACCTCAGCCATAATATAAAATGTGGTCGCCAGCAGTACCTTGTCTTGTATGTTAGTATTTGGTTTAAGACTCTGTGAGCCTTGACGTCCTTCCAGTGAGGAACAGGACCTCCTTCCCTGAAGGGCAAGGACTTACTGCTGCCCCTCTGTGGTGGTTGTCTCCACCCCGCTGTGCACTAGAAATGCACGAGCATCTTTAAAACATGAAACAGTGCTGCCCAGCTCCAGGACCAGCAACCCTGACTTCCACTGAACTTACGTGCGGCCTGACCTGCATATAGATATCACTGAGAACCAGCCTCGTGCCATGCTTCTGGGTGGGACTGAACATCCCGAGAGGTAAGTGTGTGTGGTGGGGTGGGTTGGCAGAGGAATCATGCTGGAACCAGGAGAGGGATGAGACAAAAACTCATTCAGAGTGAAACAGAAACTGGCTCAGTAGTGAAGTGATGCTTTGCCCCATTTCCAGACTCCTCATAGAGTGTTCACCAACTATGTCAGAGATCTGCACGGTGGCATCGTATCCTTACTGATGTTCTGGGATAAGTAGCCCTTGTTAGTCCTGTATTGTTCTCCAGATTTCCCCCTTTCTTGCTTGTGAGGGTGATTCCCCTCCTTGCTTTATACTGTTCAGATCTAGCTCACTTGGTTTCTATGATTTCCGTATTAATATCTCCATTTAGCAAAAACTTTGAAAGTTCTTACAACTTTATTATACAGAGGAATTTACTCTAGCCTATGGACGACTGTAGATGCATGTTTGTGTGCCTCAAACTTTTCTTGTACTCAGTAAACAGAGCACCTTTCTTTAATCAGTGTCCATTCTCCTTAGAAACAGTAGGGACTTCTAAAATCACATATACGTAAGAAAGTTTTCTGTTTATTCTTGAATTTGTAACTTTCACCCTATTGAGGTTTTCAGGTAAACCTTACCATATTAGATTTTAGGATTAACAATTTATAGCATGGCAATTTTGATCTATAAATAGTTTTCTTTTAGAGACTTCCATGTTGAGTTACATGGCAAAGGGGATTAAGGTTATGTGGTCGATTAACTACTGGTCAGCTTGTAACCCCCAGGTGAATTGAGACAGCGTGGTGCCAGGTATGGAGGGCCCACATAAGACTGATGTTGCCCATAGCATAAAAGGAGAACAAGAGGAGAGATGATGTGCTGTTGTTGATCCTAATGGAGAAGCTTGTCAACTGGCCCTCCTGATAGGAATTCAGCTTTCTCATCTTTGGAGGAGCTCAGGTTCCTGGTGTCACTGAGAATGGCTGTGATTTTCTTCAGGGGGAGCTCTGATCTTCACTTTGAGCACTGCTTTCTGGCACCAGTGCAGATCCCTCAGCCTGCTGGCATAGATCCTTCATCCCGTTGTGCAGAGTTTCTAGCTTCTACCACTTTGGTCCTTCCCAGTGCAGATCCTTGATAAAAACTTGCATGAGACGTTGTTGAGGACTCTAGGCCTCCTGTTGGACTCATGGAGGACATTGCTATGGACTCTAGGTCTTCAGCTGGACACATACAGGACATTGCTGTGGGATCCGGACCTTAGCTGGTTTCTTTGGGTCTCGAGTGTGTGGACAGATCTCCCACACTCTTATGCATTTGTCTCTCTGGGTGAATAGTATGAAATAATCCTATAAATTATGTGCCCTGTATTGTTTCCTTTGCAAACCCTGACTGCAATATGTTGCAAAGGATATTAAAGTTGTTGATTAACTCATCTTAAAATAGATGATCCTGTATTACAATAATAAAGGTCATTAAAATGGAAGAGAGGGTCCAAAAAGAGAACTAAAGAGATACCAGTGTCTGATGGTCTTGGCGGAGCTTGAGGTAGAGAAGAAGGATCACCAGCCAGGGATTCTTCACTAACCCTCAGAAAGGAATGCAGTGTTAGAGGTGCCTTGATTTTAGTCCAGGGAGAATCTCCTGTGATCTGACTACATGTCAGAGATGCAGCAGCACTGGGAGCTGGGGACCTTTTAGAAGATTGCTGCTGTGTTAGAGGATTTGCTGGAAGGAGTTTGATCTCTTTGTTGTCCTTCTATCCCTTCTGCCATGTGAGCACTTAGTGCCTCTTCCTTCCTGCAGTCTCATGGTACTATTCTAAAACCAAGAGAACAGCCCCAGCGCCATTGTCTTGGTCTCCAAACTCTGCAGGCTTCAAAACTGTGGGAGAATACATTTCGGCTCCTCATGAATTACCCAACTCAGGTGTTCTGTTATGACAGCACAAACTAAGACAGAAGGCAGTCAAATCTTTTTACATTCCTGATGACCAGATTGATAAGATAATAAATTTGTAATGTTTTAAGAATCCAAATTTGTGACAGTTACAGTAGCAATGAAATCAGTATTGTTGAAATAATGAAAAAATTGGTAATGATAAAGAAACATGGAAATTATTTTAAGAACCTCACAGTGGAAGTGATTATAAACTGGCTAAATAATGTTATTATTTTGTCCTTAAAATTTTTATTAGGACATGTTTGTAGTGTATAATGTTAAATTCCTTGTGTTCAGTTGGCGCCTGTATATCATACATCTCTATGTGTTTTTTTATCCCTTTCCTTCCTCTTTATCTCCTTTCCCTCCAACTCTTTTTCAAAAATTTTATTTAAAGAAAGACTAAACAAAACAGAAAATAGGTAGAAATAATACATACATTCAGAGAAAAAAATAAACAGTAAGAAATCACTAGTTGATGTTTACATATTGTCGTTTTACAAATAGTTGTTCAAAGTACAAGAATGGAACATGTAAAGTGGGAGTTCAAACAGCAAGACTGCAAAGCTCTGTTCAACTGTCCAACAAAAACTTAGTAACATGGTTGTCAATCCTATACATTTACACATACATGCAGTTATCCATTTCTTCATTTATGTTGAGATTAAATAAACTAAACCAGGCTAAAGTCATTCTGAACAAAGAATAATAGTACTACTGGATTTCACATCATGACACTCCGGGATCAGCAATGGGTACTGTAGTGTTTTTTAAAAAATTTTATTTAAAGAAAGACTAAACAAAATAGAAAACAGGTAGAAATAATACATACTTTCAAAGAAAAAAATAAATAGTAAGAAATCACTAGTTGATGATTATGGATTGTCCTCTTACAAATAGTTATTCAACATTCTAAAGTGGAGCATATAAAGTGGGGATTCAAACAGTGAGATTGCAGCCAGTTCTGTTCAACTATTCAATAAAAACTTAGAAATATGGTTATCAATCCTATACACTTAAACAAACAGGCAGTTATCCATATCTTCAATTATGTTGAGATTGAACAAACCCAAGCAGGCTAATATCACTCTGAAAAAGGAATAATACTATTGCTGGGTTTCACATTATGACACTCCAGGATCAGCACTGGGTATTTTAGTGTCTCTTTTTCTTCAAAGTATCTGTTCATTTCATCATGTGTCATAAGATCAGTTCTCATAAACTGTTTATAGATTCTATACATGCATGAGTCTTAACATGTCTTTCTATCCTTTCTATATTAGAAGGAGAAACAAAACAAAGAAAGACAAAACAAAACATATTCCTATAAACACATGAAATGAAAAAGACATATAAGACCGTTGTACAAAGAGTTCTACCATGGTTCCTGTGTTGTCTCTTGTTATCTCCAATAGAATTAGCTATATCATCAGACATAGTATAATTGAATATATCAGTACATAACAGTATTAATAAAAATACAACTTTATATATAGTATAGAGCATCAAAACCAGCAGTTATCAAATCAGAATGTGTATAGAGGAGTCTTGTCATCCTCAGTGTAGTTGCCTATACTCTCAGACTTGATACTATCAATCATATCAGTTCTGAATAAAATCTTCTCTGCCTCATCTCTATTATGCTCTTTTTTTGCCATCAGTTGTCTGCTTGTCTTCTTCATTCTGTTTTCTGCTCCATTCATTGAGGCCTTTCTGCCACTGTTCCTGGAATCCTAGTACTTTTCTCTCTCTAGAATGCCCTGCAGTATTCTCTGTAGAGTTGGATTGGTGATTGCGAATTTCCCAAATTCCTCTTTGTCTTGGAAGCATCTTGTTTCTCCATTAATTTCTAGAGACAGTTTAGCAGGGTATATCAATCTGGGATGGAGGTTATTTTCTTTCAGGGCTTGGAATATTTTGCTCCAGGCTCTTCTTTACTTGATGGTTTGTGTCAAGAAGTCTGCCGTGATTCTGATGGGCCTTCCTTCATAGCTTATCTGTTTCTTGTCTCTAACAGCTTTTAATATTCTGTTCTTATTGAATTTCTGGGATCTTGATTATAATATGCCTGGGTGTAGCTCTGTTTTGGTTGTAGGTGGCTGGAGTTCTGTATGCCTCATATATCAGAATATCATTTCCTTTTCTTATGTTTGGGAAGTTTTCCTTAATTATGTCCGTGAATAACCTTTGCAGTTCCTTTGTTTGTACCCCAGCTTCTTCATCCACATTCTTTATTCTCAAGTTATAGATCCTTTTGTTGTCTCCTAACCTTTGTATTGTTATTGCTTATTTCCTTGTTATTTTTAAAAAGTTTTCCCTTTCATACTCCTACATTGCAAAGTGGTCCTCCAGTTTGGATAATTTATCCTTAGTTTCTTTCAAGCTGATTTGCCGTCTTTCCATAGAGCTTTTAATTTCCTGGTAATCTCTTGGAATCTGCTTCATGTATCCTATGTTTTTTTATATTCTGCATGAAATGGTTCTCTCCTTTGTTTGAGTTCCTCCCTTCTTCCATCTGTGTCTACTTGAGGTGTGCTTAGTATCTCTTTTATTAATCATCTTATATCTTGCTTTATTTGGCTAAATATTTCACTTTTGAACTCGTCTATGAGGTCCCAAATATATCTGTTTATGTCCACTGGTGCTATGTCTGATATTGCATGTTTGCTGTTCTCATTCTCCTTTGTGTTTACCTGTCCTGGGTCAATGTTCTCAGGGTTGAGGCCTGTGGACTTTTTATTGTTGCTTCCTCTTCCCATCTTTTTTGCTTCTTCCAGGAGGCCCCAGTTTCTTTCTTTGTTGGTTACAATTCTTCTGAAGCACGCTGGCTAGATGACCCTTCCCTCTGTCGTGTGCTAGTGAGTTGCAGACAGGGACAGCATTTGCTGGCCCCTCCCCTCCAAATCAGTCAAGCTGCTGAGGCCTGCACTGTATTACTTTGTGCCGCCTCCCCTCTGGTTGGCGGTGGCTGAAGCAAGGCGGAGGTGATGCCGGGGCAGCTGGTAGGCTCCGAGTCACTCTACTCCCCCAGCCTCTGGTGGGCCCGTGGCGACAGGTCTCACCGGTGGCCCAAAAGAACTAGAGGTGGCGGCTGGAGCGCAGTGGCGTAGGGATCAGTCAAGCTGCTGTGGTGTGCACTGTATTTCTTTGCACCACCTCCCCTCTGGGTCAGTCAAGCTGCTGTTGCCTGCACTGTCAGTCAAACTTCTGAGGTTTCACTGGGTTAGTGTGGTTAGTGTGCACCACTGTCTGTAGGGACTTGATTTTGGATAACCTATTGGGTCTCAGCCCTTCCTTCCAACTCTTGAACCCATTCCCATTCGCAAAAGGTCTATCTCCCTACCTCCTATTAGCTCTTATTTTTCTCTTTGTTTATAATTTGGGCTTCTTATATAAGAGAGACCATGTGATATTGAAGCTCATGAGCCTCATTTATTTCACTTGACATTATGGTCTCAAGGTACATCCATCTTCTACCAAGTTTAAATAACTTGTTGATATGGAAACATTTCTTGTGAAAGAAGCTTAAAAGAACTAATTTCGAGCCTTTACAGATCTTTTTTTGGTTACTTAATTACCTATTGGAAAAAAATCAGTTTGTAATCAAGGTTTTGGAACCAAAGTTTTACTTATGGGGTTTAAAAAAGAACATTTCTATTTTCACTGAACAAAATATGCTCAGATCCATTTTATTCCATACAGATAAGAATGCCCCTCTCTCCCACCACAGATTAAAAAATTATTAATCTAAGTAGAAGATAGAAAAGTAAATGTAAAGCCAGTCTAGGTAAAAAAATTATTAATCTAAGTAGAAGATAGAAAAGTAAATGTAAAGCCAGTCTAGGTATATGAGGTTTAAATCCATTTTCACGAGCTTCATTCATTTTTATATTTCATGAGAAACATCTTTTAAAAAATTTCCTACAAGGATAAAAGCATTAAAAATAGAATGGAAGAAAAATAGCTAGTTTTTTTTGGTGAGTGACAAATAAGGAACAGGACGATGCACATAATTTTAAAAAATGCTTCCAGGAATCAGAGTTTTGCTGGTGGCTTGGTTATTTTCTGCGTGGGTTTCATGTAACTGTCCAAACTTATTTGCCATGCAGGTTTAGCTATTGCTGAAATTGAAAGACTCCAAGAAAAATTCTCTAAGACATATTTTGGATGACAAAGAATTTGGATGAAAGAAGGAAATGTAATAGAACCTGTTCCTTGAGGTCTGTTGTAATTACTTTTGAAGGCCCAGCCTAAATCACACCATCTTGATTTGGACGTACTTGTAGAGAAAATGTTTCATTTTTGTGAAGAGCTGTCGGACACAGGGAAACTTCACCTTCAGTGAGATTATTCCTGAACAGGAGAACAATCAAAGCATTGTTCCTTCTGAATTGCTAGAATACACTTCAGAAGCCCTCCTGGTAGAATATGCTTTAATTTGTGTCCTATCACTGCTCGTCAGAGCTTTTATGTCCCCCTCTCTTTGTCTCCAAATGATGAGCAGAGTTGGCACTCCATACACAATTCAGAGAGGTATTCTGATCTGTCATTGTTTAGGAGGTTTCATTCTTCTAAAGACGAGGAAGAAAGACACAGTGACAATGACAGGTTAAACACTTGCAGGTTTATTCTATACTTAATTCCATTGTATGTTTTCTCTGCCTGATGGTATCAGTGATTTTATGTGGGGACATTTTCTCTGAAGAGGTTCACTATAGGGTACAAAATGTTTTATTTTGATCAATTTGGAAGTGGTTGGGGGTGGGAGTATTTGTAGGAAAGCTTTCTAAATTTTATATTTTTTCTACATTGTTCAGTTTAATTCAGATGCAAGTTTAAAAAAAAAAACTTTTTTCTGAATTTCTAATTCTTTTTCCACAAAGAAGCCCTATGGGTCTTCCAAGAGAGACAGAAAAGGTGACACATTTACTGTCAAGACTTCACAAGATCCCTTTGCCTAATGTCATTTGATATAAAATGCTTTTTAATTACAGAATATAATTGCGTAGCTGTGGTTTTAATTTTCTTTATTTGCCAAAGAAGACAAAGGTATGCCTTCATATACTGCAAATCAATTTCCTGTGAATTCTTTGCTTTGAAATTTTTGTTTTTTCTCTCTCAATGGTTTTCCTTCCCTCTTACACGACATGGTTTATCCTTTGGATAATTTACATGTCCATAATTCTTGGTTTAGCTACCTCTGAAACCTTTTATTCTCAACAATGAGATTAATTTTTTATTTCTGTTTTATAGAATTAAAAACAGAACAACTTTATAATCTAACACATATATGTATATATATGCATATGTGTATATATTCAAAATTGAAACAAGAGATGCTGGTGTATACCTGCACACCCATGTTCACCGCTGCATTATTCACAACAACCAAGATAGAGACGTAACCTGAATGTCAATTGACAGATGACTTGATAAAAAACGAGCTCTAGGAATACAATGCAGTACTTGTCTGCCTTTAAAAAAGTAAGTGCTGCCATTTGTGACATCACAGATGCACCCAGGGGGTATTATGCTAAGTGAAATAAACCAGTCTCAGAAGGGTGACCACTGCATGGCTCCACTTCTATGTGGCACATAAATAATCAAACTCTTCGAGTCAAAGTGTACAACAGGACATGCTAGGAGCTGGAAGGAAGGGAACATGGCTTGCTGTTGCTCAAAAGAAGGGTATAAACTTTTTTATGTAGGGCATGTTCTAGAAATCTAGTGTGCAACTTAGTGCCTATAGTTCACATGGTACTGTGCACTTTAACAGATATTAAGAGGACAGATTTCACATTAACTTATTCTTACCACAAAACGAGGCTGTTTTTATTCTGTGCAAATATGCTAATGTATATATTTTCCCATGAATTTACTTTTGTTAAATCTCATATATTTTTGAATGCCAGACATATGCACCTGTTTCTCCTTTATATGCATAATATTTTATGGAATGGTTCAATAATAACATATTTATCTGCTCTATAATTAATGAATATTGGGAATGGCTGTGATATTCACTGGGTTGAACATGTTTATTGTTCCTTCTTACATTCATTCTTGTATCAAATGGAGATGTCAGTGTAAATAACTAGGCTCACAAGAGTAGGTAGGTCAAAATTTCAACACTTTTAAAATTGCCACTAATTGACCTTTAAAATTTACCATTTTATGAACACCTTCCCTTACTACAAGCTGTCAACTTGATTGAGCCATGACTTCCAGAAGATGAGGGAACAATATATTCTCCTCCAATTATCTTTGCTTGTGTAGAGAGTAGAAAAAGTTCTTTCTATAAAATAGAGTGTAACTGCAAACATCCAGTCATGAGAAATGCTATTGTATCATTAAGAATTTAATGGTTGTGGTACATCCACAGAATAGTTTTTAAAGGGGGAAGGAGATGGAAGGAGGTAGAATAGGAAAATAGCATTGTTCATTAATTATTCTAAATTTACTTATCTGAAACCCAGGTATGAGAAGGACCCAAGTGATGAACAATCTGTATATTAGATCATATTGTTAGTAGAAATCATTTTTGAAAAAAACTAGGGAGGCATTCATTTGATGAAATTCCTTGAATAGTTTATTAGTCAACATGTAAAGTTTATTTTTATCGAGACTTGTCAGTGCTTGTTTTGAAGCTGCAATCACACATGATTAGCAATACTTTCTTGAGTGTCAAAATTACTTCGTTTTTTAGTTCAAAAATCCTCCTTAATTTGTTTCAGAGGTGTGGGTTGGAAAATATGCACAGACATTCATAAATACACTCACACACACACACAAATCTTATCTCTGTTCCAAATTTCTAACTATTTACAACAGTTTCAAACTTGGAAGAAATGAATTTTTTATTTTTCTCTCTTTATTTTGTCCTCATAGTTCCTGACAAGTGAGAGTTCACAGCGCAGATATGCTAAAATCATCCTACAAACCTGTCATTTCACCCATATTGTTTTCTAAATGTGCTACCTCTCGGTGCAAGCATGTGATTTTCTTCTTCAGTTCACCTGAAAATTGCTTCTCAAGCCTTCATTTGGAACAGTACGGATTTGGGTGCTGTCAGATGCAGGGGCAAATCTGAATAAAGTCATACTCCCCAGATCTAGGGCAATGTCATTAATCACGTGTGTCAGGGATCTGTCTGGTGCCCTACACATCTCTGATTCCAAGACGAGCTGAGTCCTTCATTTAGGAACATGGCCCACAGCTACACTTGATGGCTTCTTTCTATCAATTTCCAGATGACTGGAGCATGGTTTTCCCAGAAGCTTACATGCAGATACATTCATGGAATATAAAGTTTTTTCTCCGAAAACTTTACATACACCTGGTAAATGAGAATTTTATTGCAAGAGCTATATTTATAGGCCACTAAAATTCAGGTGCAAGTAGAAAATAGGAAGAATGTCCATTCTTCTTAGTCATAGGCATCTGAGAAGACACCAAAGCAAAGTTCCAAATATGGATAATAAACATGGAATAGATTTGCCTTAAACAGAAATATTGCAAATAAAAAGAGAAGCTATACTTTTAACCTAATTTCTTTTGTGGTGTGAAGGAATACCATAATATATACCATGAAAAATTGAAAAAAATATAAAAAAAAGAAAAAATTCAATATTATCTTGGAACCTATCCATATTTATTAGTTTATCCCGTTCCTGTATTATTTATATTCATGTTTATTAGATATATTTACATATTATGCAATAATACTATGTGCAGAATAGGCAAGTATGTAGTCCAGTTGTTTTTTTATTCTATTTTACTGAACAATTTGTGATACACACATAATTACGTTCATTTTATAGATATGATAATTGAAGCTTAATGTGGTGAAATTTCCAGGGCACAAATTCAGCGAGTTTGGCCTTTGCCTGTGTTCAATTTTGTAGCATTGTCTTTTTAAATCCTCATTTTGCAATTAACATCATCATATTACATTCATTGTCTGCATTGTGGTGTAGTCTTTGTAACAATAATTTCTAATGACTACATCATGTCCATTAAGTTGAGGTGCCATAAAAATGAAATTATTCTAGAGTTGAAAATTACAGTTGCATCAAAAATCCCAGCAGGGTACTTCATTAAATATATTTGAACACATAGTAGTTTTTATATTTTGAATTACTTTCTTAGAATATGTCACAATTAAAACTTATGTCAAATGGAGGAGAAAAGCATATTTTTTCAACACCCTTATGTAACTATGAAACTATTTTCCAAAAAAGTTCTATTGATCTAGAAGTTTATTGGTATTTTGTGAAAGTACTAATTTTCTATGCCTTTATTAACTTCAAAACAATAATTTTAGCTTTTAAAAAATATTTGAAATACAAACATATTGAAGTAATATTTCAATGTTGGAGTGATGAGCAGAACAATGAGTTAAAGGTCCTTTACTCTTCGCAAAACCTAATTCTTGAAGAAGTGAACTCTGTTACTGCTACCATTGGCTTCTAAGATATTTCCTATGGTATGAATTTTTATCATCCCTCTATCCATTCAATCTGTCTTGTTTCATCCATCTATCCTGTCACTTATCTCATCTATTCTGTTCTGTTCAGTCAGTGCACCTATCTGTCTGTTTGATAGATCTAGCCCATCTATCTGAAATATATGGCCCGCATCATTATTATTTAGTTATATGACTAGTTACCTAAACAATGGACATCATACTTTTTCAGAGTATGGTCTGGATGGGTCAGATAACCTCAGTGAGGTGTATTTCCATGCTGTGCTTTTCTCCAGTGGTAGATTATTTTATTTGGTATCTTCTGGCTTGGTTGGGGGAATAACAGGATTCTCTGTTGTTGGAGAGTTCAGCCTCAACGCTATGTAGATCCTGGGTCCCTGATGTTCTAACATTGGTTCTAATGACGGTGCCTTCTCAATGATTCTGCTGCCCCTTCCTGTGCTAGGAGGAGTCTAGTATACCGAGTAGAGGAGCGTTTGCTAGCTGTCCCTCAAGACAATGAGACATCGCTCATTTTCACTTTCTCCATCCTCCCGAGCCTCATTGGTTATCTCTGCCCTCTGGAATAGGCTTTGTTACCCTTTCCCTAGTGTTTTAAAACCTTTCATTGCTTAGGGGAGAAGGCGTCTCCTTCTCTTGATCTGCAACATGGATACTGGCTTCCCTGTCTTCCCTCCTCCCCCTGGTGGGCTCCCTGGGTATGGTGGATTGACAGCTGGTGGGCAACTTGTAACACCCAGGTGAACTGAATCAGCATGGTGCTGGGTATGGATGGCTCAGCTGAGAATTGGTGATCAGCAACATGAAAAGGAGAACTGAAGAGGAAGAAGTGGTGGTGTTGGTTCTCCCGCTGCCATTGATTCTCCTGAGGAGCTTGTCAAGCTTCTTTCCTGATATGAACTTAGCTGTTCTCACTGTCAGAGGAGCTTGGGACCTTGTTGTTGCTGAGAATGGCTGCAGTTCACTTTAGGGAGCTCTGATCCTTACTTTGATATCACTTCCTGGCTCCAGAGGGGAAGATGTGTGCTGTTCTATTTCCAGGACAAGCTTGCCCTGCTGGCTTCCTGATGTGAACTCTGCTGTTCCTATTTTTGAAGAAGCTTGGGATCTCATTGTTGCTGAGGATGGCTGTGGTATGTTTTGGGGGAGCTCTGGTCCTTACTTTAAGCGTTGCTTCCTGGCTCTGGTGGCCTCAGCCTCTGGCACAGATCCTTCATTCTGCTGGCACAGACTTTCTAGCATTCGATGCTGACTTTAGCCTTCCCAGTGCAGATCTGTGAAATGAACTTGCATGAGACATTGTAGGCACTGGGCCTTCTGCTAGACTCCTGCAGGCCATTGCTGTGGGATCCAGGCAGGCCTTCAGATGGATTCTTTGAGTGTTTAGTGTGTGGACAGATTTTCTGTGCTTTTTTATGTTTGACTCTTTGGGTGACTATTATAAAATAACTGTACAAATTATGTGTCATGTATTAAATTGTTTTCCTTGCAAATCCTGACTACAATACTGGGGCAGAGCCTGTAAGGACATGCACAGTCTTTTCATCTGTGACTTTTAAGGTTTCCATTCTGTTATACTAGTTCATGCTGGGCCTTTTTCAGTTCATTAAAAGTATGCCTGGATTCTTTTCATCCTCTTGTACGAAGGCCTCATATTTTTCCTGCTGCAGGTGTTACGCCAGTGCAGGTGACCTGTCTTCCCTTTGATATCAGAGTAATTGGCTATTCTAGTCCCCTAGCTTTTTGATGTGTTCAGGAAACATCATACTTTTGTAGATTATTCAGTCTTTTCTTAGCATTAGGGTGGGAGCAGCACTGACTAACTTTCTACACCTTTGGTAGCAGCTGAAAGTCTGCCTGTATTCATGAAATAAAGTGCAAGACACAGGTCTTGGTGGACAGGTTTTTTTTTTGGTGTGTTTGTTTGATTCCCACATTTTAAAGATGTTCCTGATTTCACTGTCCTCAGTGAATCCTGATGAGAAGTCTGTGATATTAATTCCAGAGTTTCCCCTATGTAAATGCTTTTTATTTATTTTTTGCTTGCTTGCTTTTTCCTATTTTCACTGTCTTCAGTTTTGATTTTTGACTCTTTACGATAGTGCTTTTGATCTATGCTCTTTTTTTCGATAGTTTGACTGTTCTTCAAAGTCGCAATTTTCCTATCTCTTATTTATTAAGAAATTTTTTAGTAATTTCTCGAGAATGTATACACACTGTCTGTAGAATAGTTTGTCAGAGCTTTCATAGCCATATAGAAGCAAATAGCTAATGATTAGCTTTGATTTCAACCTCCCTTTTGTGATCATCATTGTTTATATGTATGGAAATCAGCTTCTACTGATTTGTGCCAATTTAGAATTTTAGTCCATTTTGTTCTCAAGATTAGTCTGGGCTGGACTTCTTTTAAGATTCATAGACTTCAGTGACTCTAGCAGTATTTTACCACTCTGTTGGTATGACCCTGGTATTGGCTAATTTTAGGAGTTCTTTGGGTGAGTCTAAAATCTGATCAATGCCGAAAACCATTTAAACAGGCTTTTAGTCTACATTTTCCATGACCTCACTCAACAGCAAAATAATCATGACAAATTGATTTTGAAAGGTTGTAGCAGATTTACAACCCTAGAAAAATGGAGAAAATCATTTTGGAAAATGGGAGAATGTAATCAAAGAAACAGGAGAGAAAATGAGATTCTGTCATTACTGTTACATCTTGGAATTCTGTCTAGTGTGCATAATGGAAACTAGTTTGGAGCTAGATTTTGGATGGCTTTAAAGTAAGGGTAGCAAGATTCACCCTCTAGACAACAAAAAAAATCAATTAGGGTTTTGGTATGAAGAATGACACGATTAGTTCTGTCCACAAAAAAGACCAACCTAGTAGCTTGTATATCCTTGGCTGGCATCAAGAGACTAGAAGTGAAAAGACTACTTGGTGTATTCTAGGAGAGAGTAATTGTGGTCTTCAATGAGAAGCTGGTCACTGGAATGGAAAGATTGCGATAGACGTAAAAACCATCTAAGGCAAAAGGATCAATAGAGGAAGGAGGGCAGTGTCAGGGGTAGCACTGAAATTTTAAATGCAAATGATCAGGAGACAAGGCTGCTTTTCTAGCAACTGGCACTCATGAAGGATAAGCAGCTTTGGGTAAAAGATAAAACACTTAATTGGTGTAGAAATGATTGGAGGAGCTGACAGCCCTTCCAGTTGGTGATAAGACAAACTAGTTTTAGCTCATTAATGCAAATAACAGTCTATCAGGTGCACAAGGTTTCTGTTTGTAATAGTAAAATTCTGTACCTGAGATTTTCTCATTTAATTCCGGATACCTTGTGGATATATTGAATTAATATTACAAATTTATTCGCATTTAATATGTAATATTTCATCTCATAAGAATTTGATCTTTGGAACTGTTCAAAACTTTACTTCAATAATTTTAAAAATGAGTTTTAAAATTCAATTTACTTTCTAGGAAAAAGTCCTACACTAATTATCTTCTATTTTCTATTGCGATTAATTTTGACATATTTTAACATTCTGATCTCATTCCTAATCTACATTTAAAAACATTTTACAGCAAATTATAATGTATATAGAGAAAAATGCACAAATAATAAGAAAAAAATAATTTTTAGAAATGTCCTCCTTGTGTGCCCCTGTCACTATCTACTCTCTTCTAAAGGATTCTAAATCTTACAGTGGTTAATTTTGCCTGAATTGAGTTGTATAGTAGATACTGTTTTGCATCTGGCATGTTTCCCTCAAAGTTATGTGTGCCATTGTTCTGTTCTGTTGCATTACAAATAAACATGTTTTTATTAATTTCACAAATCTTTATTGACATTTGCATTGCTTCTGGTTTGCCACAGATTTCTTTTAGGTTCATAGACTTCAGTAAAATAATACCATCATGGTGTTATACAAACCTTTTAGTCAATTCATGTACACATTTTTATTGGTTTTCTACTTAGATTTGCAATTGGAGTGAGGGATTATTGGGCAAGTACACTTCATGCTCAGTAGGTAGGGCCAGTTTTCTAAAGTGGAGATACGAGAGCTTCAGGTTCTCTCCAACCTCGTGAAGGCATGATATTTCCAGTCTTCTTAGTGTTGTCATATTAATGTGTATGCAACTGACATTCATTATGGAATTAGCTTTTATTTTTCTGCCTACATAGAGTGATTTCTCATATATTTACTGACCACAGGAAAGTCTTCTTTTGATAACATGTTTTAAAAGACTGTGGATCATTAACCATATTATTATGGTTGTTTGTCTTTTTTTTTTTTTTTGTCTTTTTCGTTTTTTATCCATATCAGGGATTGAACTCACGACCACATACTTGCAAGGCAGGCGCTTATGCCGCTAAGCTAAATCCCCAGCCCCTGGTTGTTTGTCTTTTTTACATATTAAGATTTTCATATGTTCTGAATATGGGCCATTTGTTTATTAGCTAAACTTATTGTGAGCCTGTTTTCCTACTTTTTGGCATACATTTTTATGTTCTCAAGTGTTTTCTGAAGAGAATTCTTTAATATAATTTAATTTGTCAACATTTTTATTTATAATTACCCTATAAGGGAACTTTGTCTATTTCAGTATCATAAAGATAATTTGATCACACAGGGCCTTTACCTCTTAAATATTTGTAAGTTTGTAACAAATTTTCTCAGTGTTATTTTTGGCTGGAACTGTTTTCATTTTAGTTCAGTTTTGAAGGATGTTTTCTGCTAGGCATAAATATTTGTGTTGAACTAAAATTTTTTTAACACTTTGATGCAATTCCATTAATTTTTGGCTTCCATATTTCTGTTCAAGTGAAACTATCAGCTTTGAGATAATGTACCCTTTTTCCTCTAGCTGATTTTCAGATTCATATCTTGATAGATGTTGAGTTTCCTAATACCTTGAAAACTTGGAAACTTCTGCTGGTTTTATATTCTGTAGTTGATATTGTCATGCTTTACCTGTATCAGTAAGGTCTTACTAATAATGAGTTAATTCTATGTATATGTTCCTTATCAATTTTTCTGAAAGGTTGTCCTGACTCTTCATGTGATAGTAGTAAAAATATCAGGAATTTAAAAAGTTTTCCAAACTGTCCTCAGATACTGATTGATAATTATATGGTATAAAAAGAATATTTTCCCCTCCTTAGGTGTGTGTGGGCTGAAACAATGCTGGATCATCTATTTTAGATGAATTTTCCCCCCTGAGTTTGCCCTGTGAGATTAGCTAGTTAATAATGTTCCTTTTTTTGCAACGTTTTCCACATTAGGGTCCTTTCTCCTTCGGAATAAGCCACTTGTCCTTAAATCCTCATCCTAGGATCTGAGATGACTCTAACTCCAAGAGACTAAGACTGTCCTTCTGCTAGCAAGGAAAATATGGACAAGTCCTATGTGTCTCACAGAGAATCCAATGATCTCATGGGTGCCCCCTGAGAAATCCTCAGTCCCTCATTATATAACCAAGATACATATCTTTATCATTTGCAAGAAGTCTCACACTGTTCACAGACTATGGAAAGGAGAATGGAAGCTCCTAAAGTTCCACCCCAGTCAAGAGGCTGAATGAGAAACCAGGAAATAGGAGATTTTATGCTTACCCAGAGATTTAAAGGATGCAGGTTGATGATTCCTACCATATATCTGTCAATTTTGGGTCTGAAAATATCAGTGAGATAATAGAAGACTATGAGGAACTACCATAAATCTAACCAAGCAACAGCAGCAGCTATTATTGTGTTGGTGTAATTATCAATACAAATAACCTTTCAGTGTTATTAGGAAAGTAAGGATTACCCCACAGATTCCATGGAAGTGTCATAGTGACGTTCCCACCTCTCCCTCTAGGGTCTAGGACCAACAGTGGGAGCAGGAACTGTCTCTTTTGGTGCTATTCCCAATGACCCACTTAAGGAATTTGCGTTTCAACTCCCAGGAGAGAGACTCTTGTAACTTGTTCCACAGCAAGCTAAAATTATAGCTCTCCCTTAGTCATTCTGGGCTTTCACAAATAGGAGTACAGAAGCATTTTGAAAAGTGGAATTGGTCATTATTATCGACAGGATATAGAATCCTCGTGATCTACTTCCTCATGAAGGCAGGGAGGTTCCAAGGTCTCCATACCAAGTGATTAGGCAGAAATCAATAGAAGAAAACATGGCCCAGGAAAAGAAGGGTAATCAGGGAATTCAGAGCCCACTAGGCTCTGAAGACAAGCTTGTATTAGAGAGTGCACCCAATTATAAGAATTTTGACTTCCATATTAACATATTACATGGTAACAGAGAGAGAGTGAGTCATGTACAGCTTTTGGATCAGCCTGCAGAGTGGTATATTTGTTGCCCCCCAAAATTACTGTTATGCCTGTTGATTAAAAATTATCCAGGCAAACTTAACTTGGGGCATGCGATGTGTTGAGCTTTTCCAAGGGTTAACTATATATAGCACATGTTGTCTCCCTTCTCTCCTGTGCCTCAGTGCTTAGCATATCTGTGTGCTCTGTACGACTGACAGTTGCCAATGTCTGTCTTTCAGTTTGATGACTTATTTAGGCTATTCCACCTGCATCCACAGAAGACTCGAAGTGCTTTGGAATTTGTCAATACTCTGTGGAGTATTCCTCAGCCAGTGCTTAATAGAAAAGGGTGCACAAATGCACCAGCAGCCTCCCTCCTTGGGTGGGATAAATCTAGGGTACGTGCTTTTCAGAGTTACTTCAGTGGTAAGCATTAGCTGTGTCTGCATCTTACTTAATAAAAGGATATTACGTACTGACTGCTTCCGGTCACTACATGTCCATCTTCATATTCCTGGCATCTCTTAAATGAACTATGTGCCTTAGAATCTGCTAGAGTCTGCTTCCGGAGACATTCAGACTAAGATAGATTTTGTGCCACCACTTTTTTTCTAAGCTTTCGTTCTCTTGGTCACTGCATAGTAATTAGAAATGCCTGAGCAGTGAAAGCTCTCTTAAATAGCAAGCTCAGTTCTTTGCTTTGCTCTTCTTCCTGGGTTCTTGATTCTTTCAGTCCTTAGTGATTTAAGGACTGATCCCTTCAAACAGACTTTTAAAAATGTATATATTACAGTTGTTCTCTGTGCGAGAGTTGATCTAATACACGTGAGAGCAAAAATAAGTTTCTTTCACAAACCCATACATGACTTAAAGAAACTTTAATGAGAACTAAATACTACCCTCGTTCATGACATTTTGAAAACCTCCCAAAATACTTAAAATCTAACATCCAATTTGTCTCCAAGCAGAGACTAACAACCAACCCAAGCTCAAGGGATTGTAACTTTATAACTCTTTCAATTACTTTTGATTCCTTGTTTTCTGCCAGTTTCTACATACTTCAGGAAGTTTCTTTGCTCTTATTTTATGAAAAAGAATAAATGGTTGGTATTGTTTTCATTGCATGCTTAGGGAATAATTATCTGCCTTTCAAGGATCATTCTTTTGGGGAAAGAGAACAAGTATAAAACATTCATATTTATTTTCATTTTCTATCCAGTCAACATAGTTCAAGAGGGGCACAGATTTTGCATTTTGCATGGAAAGAGAGGCATTAAGGGAATGAAAAAGTGCTTTTTGAGGAGTTCACGATTAAGACTCATTCCTCAGATTAATAGAGACATCACCAGTCTCCAGGGTTAGCAAGTCAACAATTTCATGAAAATTAAATTTACATAAAAATCTGGGGAAATGAATTACATTTCAGTCTGCTTTTGTAGCAGGTCAAAAAGCCATTTCCCCATTGAATTTGGAACTCTGCTTTGCGGTGACTTTTATTGTGACCTATTTTCCAGGTTTCAATTTATTGACTTACTTAAGTGTTGTCCAAGAACCATTTGGTTTCTCTGTGTTGTTGATTTAAGGCATCGAGGGAACTAAGTCTATGAGCTGAGTTGTAGAGATAATGTACCACATGACTTGTCACCTACTGAATGCTGTGAAATTTGATTGTTTCCTGAAGTGTGACAAATCTCTATTGTCTCTGTATGAAGGAGTTGGGCCAAGCATGATCATCTCCTTTGCCATTGCAAGGGATGCTGTTTAATAACTGCTGGCATGTTGGAGAAGAATAAAGGGGGCTAATTAATGTCTTACTTATTATATGGACAAGTCCGAATCTGATTATTTAGTCATAGTATCAAAACTGTTGAGGGAAAAACATGTCCGAGTGTATCATCCTATCAATTAAATATAGGAAAGGACTTTTCTTTGTTCTGTCTGAGAAAAAAAATACCATTTGCAGATGCAACTTTCATTTCCACCTGCTATGAGGTGCCACTCTGACATCATCCAGGGGTATGAAAATACTGTTTTGTGTTGGAGCCGTGGAAGCTGAATACACGTGCAGGGCTGTGGTGTGGCTGAACTGAGAACGAGGAGACACCTCAAGAGGCAAGATAGGCCACCTGGAGACTTTCTGGATGGTTTTCCTTAATTAGCATCATCTGTTGCTCTGAGGGGTCCTTGAACCCCTCCTAAGATCCTGCTCAGGTTCCAGCATTTTCCACTCAGCTTCTTGCTTGTTCTGATTAAATGTGGGCTGCCTAGCGTCAGTCGGTTGGCTAGCAGAGTCATGAACTCTGCTAAGGATTTTACTCCTCCTGCAGCCCTAAAAATCATGCCACTTGTCTTATTTCTTTGGGCCTTCGCCATGCACCCTTTTGGGGGGTTGGGAATCTAGGCACAGACCCCAACAGTTTTGCTCTTCTGAAGTGAAGCGACTTAAATTCCATGTGAGAAGCAGCTAGTGTGTAAGATCAGGGTAAAGGAAGCTAGCTCATTGTCTTAAATTCTGTGTTCCTTTCTTTTGTGTTTTTATAAATACTGGACCTAATCTTGGCATTAGCGTTCTTGCTCCAAACTTTTAATGCCTGTGAAAAAAAAAGATGTGCAGGAATTTTGATTGTTGTCCTTACTCACCTTGAACTTCTTTGAGTTTCAGTTTTATTAATTAACTAAACTTTATTAGTATATGTTTGAAATACATAATAATTACATTATTTGGAGGAATTGGTACTTATATTTTGTTGATTTTGATCTCTTTTCTCTGCCTCTCTTCCCAGAACTTCTCTCCCATCTCCAAAAAGTCTCCCTCCCTATTTCCTGCTCTCTTCATTTTGCTTTTTAAGTTTTTTTTTATGATTTTTGAGGTTCTCATATAAGGCAGACCATATGATATATAACCTTCCTCTGTCTGATTTATTTCGCTTAACATTATGATAGCAAGATCTATACATTTTCCTACAAATGCCTTAAATTTACCTTTCATTATGGTTCATTACTATGCCATTGTGTATATATGCCATTCATCTATTGGTATATATCCTAGGCTGTTTTCCATAGTTTAGCTGTTGTGTTTTATGTTGCCATAAACAAGGTATGCATGTATTATTATAATATGATGACTTTAATTTTTGAAATATATTCGGAAGAGACATAGCTAGAGCAAGTGGACTTTCTATTTTTATTTTTTAAGAAATCTCCATTATGACTTCCACAGTAGTTGTACTGGTTTATATTTCCACTAACATTGTGTAAGTGTTCTTTTCCCTTAACACCCTCACCAGCATTTGTTGATTTTGAGTCCTTGATTGAAGCCATTCTTACTGGAGTAAAATGGAACCTCAGAATTGTTTTGATTTCCAATGCCTTGTTGGCTGAAGATGCTAAGCAGTTTTTCATTTATTTATTGGACACTTGTACTATTTCTTTTGTGAAGGGTCTGTTTGTTTGAAGAGTCTGTTTTTTGGATTGGGTCTTTTGTTTTTTTGCTCACCATGAATTTCTGTGTACTTTATTGGCACACACCATAGGAAGAAACTTAAACTGTGAATCAGAGTCCAAATCAAAGACTTCATGGCAATAAGGTTTTATAAATTGTTCTTGGTCATGGCATGGTCTTCTGTGGTGGAATGACAACTGGTGAGCAACTTGTGATACCAGCTGAATTGAATATGCTGAGTGTGGGTGATCCACCTGAGGAATGTTACCAAAATAAAAAGGAGAACCAAAGAGGAAGTGTGGGATTGTTGGGTCTCCAGTGCCATTGGTTCTCCTGGAGGAGCTTATTGTGCTTTTTTCCTGATATGAGCTTGGCTGCTGTCATTGTCAGAGGAGGTTGGGGCCTTGTTGTCGCTGAGAATGACTGTAGTTCACTTTGGGGGAGTTCTGGTCCCTACTTTGAGCATTGCCTCCTGGCTCTGTACGGTAAGATGATGTGCTGCTCAATGTCCTGGAGAAGCTTGTCAGGCTGGCTTCCTGATTGAGTGCAGTTGTTCATATTGTTGGAGGAGCTCAGAACCTCATTGTCACTGAGGATGGCTGTGGTACTTTTTGGGGAAGCCCTGGTCCATACTTTGTGTGTTATTTCCTGGCTCCAGTGCAGAGCCCTCAGCCTACTGGCACAGATCCTTCACCCTGCTGGCGTAGACTTTCTAGTTTCCACCACTGCCCTTTGGGCCTTCCCAGCACATATCCATGAAACAGACTTACGTGAGTCATTGTTGTGGGCTCTAGGCCTCCAGCTGGACTCGTAGGAGGCACTGTCATGGGCTCTGGGTCTTCAGCTGGACTCTTGAAGGATATTGGCATGGGATACTGATTCTCAGCTGGATTCTCCAGGTATTTAGTGTGTAGACAGATTTCCTGCACTTTTTGTGTTTGACTCTTTGTGTGACTATTATAAAATAATACTATAAATTATGTGTCCTGTATTAAATTGTTTTCCTTGTAAGCCCTGACTATAACAGTCATCCAACTGCAATTAGGTGAACTAGTTAAGGAACTGCTTTGATATGTTGTTAGGTGTATATTTAAAAATTCTGCATGTAGGGAACACAAAAGTTAATATATTCTATTTATATAATACATGAGGTAATGAGATAATATGTCCATCATCATTTCCTTCTAAATATTCTATAAAATTGGAAAATATTTTCCATTCATTTATTCAACACATATACAAACATTCTATGCTAAGAATATTACCAAATGGTTGCTATAAAAAGATTCAAAATAAATGAATAAATGAAAATGAATGAACATTAATGAAATCACAGAAGTGACTGAACACTGATAACTTCAACTTTTAAGTCACATACATATTTCATCAGGGTTTGCATTTCTAAAAATAAGTGCCAGATTTAGGGCTAGATATTTTGTGTTATGCTACATGATTCTATTTGATTCTATTTATAAATGCAATGTAACATAACTTCTACAAATGTTCCGGATTTATGTCAAAGGAATACTAGAAGAGAAAAATCTACGAGGTGCTCTTTTGAAATCAGGATGAATTTTGGTTATCTGTGATAAGATTCTGGCACGGCTGAAAAGATAAGAAGTATGAAATATAAATGACCTTTATTTTAAGAATGCAGGGAGAGATCCCCTGACCCTTTGGGGTCTAGCATTGTCTCCAGGGGCTGGCATTCTCTCCATCGGACATGTGGAGTGGAGTGAGGGCATACATGTAGCTTAGGTTTGGGGTGGTACCTAAGGGGCATTAGTGATGTACAGGTAGCCCATTGGTATTTGTTTCGCACCACAGGTAAAATCCTAGGGATGGGGAAGATAGAGCCCCTTGGTTCTGCCTCCAAGCTTTTTACTAGCTACAGTGTCCCAACTGGGCCAAAATCCTTTCAGTCTCGTCTTTTGATTATTAGGAAAAAGGGTGAAATTTTTCTTTGTTTTACTGCTTCCTGCTGGAAGGGAGGTGCTGTACTGGGGTTTAGGAGTGTTGACGGGATGAAGGTTGATGTCCATGTAAAAGCTGGTGCCAGGTGTTTTAGCCAGGACAACTTTATCACTGGTGAATGCCTGTATGTTAGACTGGAAAAACAAAAAGACAAAATGTTATGAGGAGGCATGGCATTATCATATTTAAGGACTCAGGTAAGGTAAAAAGAAAAGTGCCTTTGATTTAGATATGTCATTTTATCAGGACCATGTTGAGGTAGAATCATTACCGTGAGGTAAAATTCTGAGATAGAATTCTGAAAAATAAATGTGGGGTTATGAGAGGTGATTATCCCTCCATCTGAAAGGGTAAAAGTTAAGAGGGTAGGTAGGTAAAACTCGTCTCTGGTATGCATGATGTGGGAGTCTTTAGGAAATACTGTTGAGAGTCCTGCTGTAAAAAGGATAGGAAATTAGGAACCAAATTGGATAACAAAACATAACAGCCTGAGAGTTGTGGCTGTGAGGCTTTGGTGAGGTAGAGATGAGTGGGCAAAAGGATGGTTAGATCTCGGGCTGGAAGGGCACCACTTAGCCTGAGTGATGTGAAACCAGGATGGCAGTCTAACAACTTTGACCGCTGTAGGGATCTTCAAGGAGACCAGATAAGGGCCACTCCATCTTGGTTGTAGTCCTGTGGATTTAGAACATTTGAAATAAATTAGATCTCCTGGGGATATGGGAGGGTCTGGTTTGGCCTCTCTAGAGGGTTGTGGAAGGCAGAGATCAGCACGTTGTCGCAACAAGTGTCTGAGGAAGGAGAGGACTGGGACATAGTCAGCAAAGGGAGGGAAATTTGGGGGAGTAGGAAGATTCTGGAATGGCCTGCCATACATAAGTTCAAAAGGACTTAAGAAGGTAGGAGCCCGGGGAAGTGCCCTGAGCTTGGCTAAGGCTAAGGGCAAAAGTTGAGGCCAAGGTTGGTGTAGTTCTAAAGTGAGTTTTGTAAGGTGTGTCTTTATGAGGCCATTTGCCTTTTCTACTTTTCCTGAGGATTGTGGATAGTATGGGATGTGTAGGTGTTAGGTGATGTGTAAGCTTGAGGATACCTGTTGAGTGATCTGAGAAATAAAGGCGGGACCGTTATCTGACTGAGTAGTCTGAGGTAGACTAAACCTTGGGATGATTTCTTGTAATATGACTTTGGTAACTACATCAGCAGTTTCCCTGGTTGTGGGAAAGGCTTCTATCCATCCTGAAAAGGTACAAACAAAGGTGAGAAGATATTTGAGAGTTTTGTGGCAGGGCATGTGTGTAAAATCTATCTGCCAGTCCTGACCAGGGGTGTGTCCTCGAAACTGATGGGTAGGAAAGGAAGGGGGTGCTATATGTCCCTGAGGAGAGGTCCTGGCACAGAGATCACAGGTGTGAGCAATCTTAAGAATGATAGCTTTTAGAGAAGGGTGTGTGACTGTTGGGTCAAAGAGTTTATATAGGGCCTGTGATCCTATATGAAAACAGTTGTGTAAGTCAGTGATGATGTTTAAAGGCCTGTTGATGTGGGAGAACAAGTTTTGATCCCTGAAAAATCCATCCCTGAGTGTTTTGTGTGGAACCTGGTTTATGAAGTAGCTGTAACTGCTCCGATGAATAATTAGGCTGAGGTAGACTGTTTGGGACTAACAGGAGTGTGGATCAGGAAGTAGGAATAAATATAGCTTATGCTACTTCTTCCCAATTAGAATTATTTCTTGCCATGTAGTCATTAACTGCTTATATTGTACTAAATAAATAGTTTTATCTTTGAATTTCATAATCTCTTGAGATTATGCTGTTAGTTAAAATGCTCATTTTACAGAAAAGAACTCTGAGGTTCTGAGAGTCTTAGGTCAAGAAGACAAAATTTGTAGCAGGGATTTATAACTCAACTTCTGAATCTTGACTCCTCTTGTCTTACGATAAACAATGTTGGCAATTTGTGCGAGGATATTAAAACTTTAAGTTTTTTAAATGATTCTGGGAATTGAACTCAGGACCTCATGAGTAAGAGGTAAGGGCTCTCCCTCCAAGCTGCACCCCCAGCCCTGTATTATAGCTTTGTGGCTGTCCAGCAATATGTCATCATTTACCCCAAATGCCCCTCAAGATACTTCACTGGTTTTGGATGCTGCCCCTGTGTTTGCTGCCCACTTGGTTGTTACATGTCCAAGGAAAAATGAATTGAGAACAGTGGTAGGTGAAAGTGAGCAAATGTTTTGGGGAATTTGTGGGGATAGAGACATGTCTTTTCGTATTTTAATTTACAGTAGGAAAATCTTATTTTTCCAGAGCACTCCACACAAAGATCAGTAAGATTTGGGATTTTTGTGCTTAGCTTAAAACAATGAAGAAGAGTAAAGACAACACCACATGAGTAAATGAAACAGAGTGGAGGTGTGGTAGGACAGGGAGCGTGGGGCTGAGGAGAAAGATGAGAAGAGGGTGCATATGGAGAGACGCAGTTCTGGGACCACCGAGAGCCTGACAGATCTCTGGCAGGCGCTGATCTGTCAATAACCCACCCTGTGCTGGTGAGGAGGGAGAGAATTCAGTGCCAGCTTTTTTCTCTATTTCTTCAATTCCACAACACTCTCTGGGGTTGGGAGAGGTGAGCAATTTGTTGCAAATGCATGATGAATTTCATTAAGTATTCAGAACTGCTGTTAACATCACTGGAGATCTGCAAAATAGAAACCCAACATGCCCAGAACAGGTTTGACACACAGAGCAAAGATGTGAAATTTGCCAGAAATTAAAAGCTGTGCTAGTAAATTCAGGTCCTGATGGCTCTTTTTTTTTTCCTGAGCAGAGCATGATTTTATTGAAATAATGACAGTTACATGTTTTATTAATGTGCTTTTTAGATAAGCTTTACATCATGATCTCATCCTAAAAATCCTGGAAGGTAATGGATTTATCATTCTTTGAGTTAATGTGGTAGAAAGTGCTTCGTGGCCTAGAAAATACTAAATAAATATTAGTAGTTATAATCCATGTGAGATTTTGATTTATGGGATTTTTTTGATGTTAAATGAGCTTCTCTTTAAAGACAGTTTTAGATTTACAGAAACATTATGAAGCAGAACAGACTTGCACATACCTCACACTTAACTTTCCCTACTTTTAACGCTTGGTATGGTGTAATTATTATAAGTAACAAAAATTGATACATTATTTAAAATTCGTTTTATTCAGATTCTCTCATCTTTACCTAAGGTCCTTCATCTATTTCAGACTGCTATCCAGGGTCCTACATTACATTTAATTGTAGAATGGTAGTACAGTATTTTGACAACTATGTCCTATAAAAAACTGTGGGAAAAAATTCTAGAGAGGGAAAAAGTTAGGCTTCCTATCCCTGTACAACAACTACTAACATTTTCTTATTTCCTTCTAGCTTTTGTTCTGTCTATGACAGAAAGATACCATTTTCATCTATTAAATCACAAAGATTAGGAATTACATAATGACCCATCATATTGCCATTAAAATAGTATCTTACATGATCACAATTAAGTTAAAATAAAAGTGCTGTGGGCAGAATAAGGCCTAGTCCTTTTTATTGAAAAATGGCAGTAGAAGCCAAGATCTGAGTGATAGTTACGTTCATTGCTACTAGAGTATAATTTTTCTGAGCCATCTCAACTGACAAATCAAGGAAATTTATGTGTGATAATAACCCATATATGTGCATACTTATTAATACCTTATATATAACTATATGTACATTAAGACAGTGTACATAAGTTCCTATTCCTGTCTCTAACTGTAATTTATTGCTGCATGAATCCTTCTAGCTTCCTCCCTTTCTTATCAGCAACCTCTCCAATGGTGAGAAACAGAGCTCCCTCTATCATGATTCATTTACTTAGTTACTAATAGGTTTTCCATTTATTATTAGTGTGCTTCTTGTATCCAAGAATTAGACCACAAGATAGAGCTAGACGTGTACATGGTTTATAGTGGGAGGTACCTGGATAGAAAAAAAGAAAAGCAGCAAGAATAAGGATCAGGGGGCTGGGGATTTAGCTCAGCGGCATAAGCACCTGCCTTGCAAGCAGGCAGTCGTGAGTTCGATCCCCGGTACCGATAAAAAGGAAAAAGACAAAAACAAAAACAAAAGAATAAGGATCAGTAGTGAGAATTTTTAGACCATGATGCAAGTCTTACACGTGTGACAAGACAAAAAAAAAAAAAAAAAAAAAAAAAAAAGAATGAAGGAAGGAAAAAGAGCAGAAGGCAAAGAAGAGCCTCACGTGTGCTGTAGCATTGAAAAAGCCGTGTCCAGTCCACTGAGGAGCCCACTGAGGAGCCCAAGAGGACTTAGTGTACATTAAAGGAGATCCATGCAAGGCAGAAGTGACCTGGCTTTGGTGTCCCCATTGCACCTTGCATTTGGATGAGAGCAGATCCAAGAGAATGTGGCTTTGATCTCAGTTGCAAACACAGGAGGAGGTACAGGGAGTTGTGAGCCAGACCTTTCCATGGCTTTTATTAGGTAGGTCTAACATGGGCCAAAATTCCTGGGTTGAAGTCCTACCCCTCAGTGCCTCAGAAGACGACTGTCTTTGGAGATCAGAGGTGGGTGGGTTAAAACGAGGTCAGCAGGGTAGATCCTAATCCCTATGACTGGTGAAGAGGAAATTAAGGAGCAGACTGAAGACCTGGGGATGATGGCTGTCTACCTGCTAACCCTGGATCTCAGACTTCTGGCCTCCAAAACGGTGAGAAAATAAATTTCTGTTGCTTAAGCTACCCAGTCTTTGGTGCTTTGAAGTTCTGGCCAATAAATATAAGATCTCAATATTTATATCTTTAATTTCAAACAGTCCATCTCAGGAATTTCAAAAAGTACATCTCAGGAATACTTATAGTGTTTTCAGGTAAAATTCTGGATAGTAATTTCAGTATGGTACAATTGGAAAATGATTATGGTGGAAGATGTCTCCCAACTACGTGAAAATTCTTTGTCCTAATTTCTTCTGTGTGTTTGAAAATTGATCTGATAAATAGTTTTAAAATGTAACCAACTCAGTATTATTATTTGTGAATCTACTGGGCACAACATGCTAGATTCTGTGTATATATTAAAATGTTAAATTTAGAAAATTATTGCAGTAACAATTACCCACAGAAAGTTAGGGGGTTTGCTTAATTTTTTCATTTTAAGTTAACTTTTATTTACCCTAATTGACAGTTTTTGAGTAGCTTATTTGGCTTTGAATAGTAGATTATTGCTTTAAAATCCAGTGTTTTTCCAGTATACATTTCCATTATTCTCACAAAAAATATTTTTATTCAGTATTTGCTATTTGCCAAAGCATTTTGTCAGGTATCATGTATCATGAAGAGATGTCAAATTTGAGAAAAAATTTTTTAATGTGTCTATGAATTACAGTTATATGGTTGTTCTAATTTATTGTTAATGTGGTAAGATGCATTAATTGATTTTTAATAGCTCTATTTAGGTATAATTGACATATAAATTAATGCCACAAACTTAAAATTCACAATTTATTGAATTTTAATATATGGATACACCTGTGAAAAATTACTATATAATCAAGATAATTAGCACTTCTGTCCTCTCTCAAGGTTTCCTCATGCTTTTGAAACCTCTCTTTCCTGCCTACTTCCTATCTCCACAACTGGTCAGTGTTACATACAGTATGTTAGTTTTTTGTTACAGTATGTTACTTTACATTATTTAGGCCAGTGATTAGCAAATGATGACCAACAACCTGCTTCTGTAAACAGAACAGTTTTGGACAGCCCTATTCCCTTTTTAGCCAATGTCTATGTTTGCTCTGTGCTGCAGAAGAGTATAATTATAACAGGGACGTCATGGCTCGCAATGCCTGAAATACTATCCCTCACTTTATGAGAAAGAACCCCAATGCTTTGTTGAAGGAATTCTGCTTAGACGCTATTCTTTTGTATGACTTTTTATATACCCGTGTTGATACCCACCCAGAGTGTTGCACATATATATCACTGGTTATTTGAACCTGCAAATGTTCAGCAGAATTCCATTGTAGGACACATCAACATGTTATCGTCCATACACCTGCTGAGAAGCATTGAGTCATTTTCAGTTTTAGGCTATTGTACACAAAACTGCTGTAAGATTAAAATCCAGGTCTTCATGGAGACCAGTGCTCTCTTTCTCTGGAGAAACACACACACGACATGGTGAGAGTGGAAGACAGGTAGAATGACTAAGGATATGAAACATATTTAGTCCTTTACTACCACGATATTTTTCAAACCAGCTGTACCATTTTGCATTTCTATTAGCACTACAGCTTTCCAATTTCTTTACCTTCTCCCCCACAGTTACTATCGTGGGTTTTTTTTTTCAATTTTAACCATTCTAGGAGGTGAGTAGTGGAGTCTTACTGATATTTAATTGCTGTTACCTATGGGACTAATGATGTTGACTCTATGCGATTCCGTATTTTTTTCTGGTGAAGCATCCAGAACTTATGACATGTTTTTTATTATTGACTTTTGAAGTTTCTCTACATAATCTGCACGCAAACCCTTTATTAAACTTTATTAAACTTAGAGGTTGTAAACATTTTCTTCTTACATGTGGCTTATCTTCTCACTTTCCTGTCATTCAATGAATAAAAGCTTAAAAAATTCTCTTTTGGATCATTCCTTTGATGTTGTATATATTGAATTTTTGGTTAATTTTAGGGTAAGAAGAGTTTCTTCTGTGTTTTCTTCTGGAAGCTTTGAAATTTGACATGCATATGTGAATCATGTTTATTTTATATAAAGTATATATTATAGATTTAAGAATTTTTTTGCATGTGATTTTAAGTTGTGCCAGCCCCATTGTTGAAAAGACCATTTTTTTAAAAACCTGAATTGCTTTTCACCTTTGTCAAACATCAAACTGTCACGTACGTTTGGGGCTACTTTAGATATGCCGCCTCTAGTCAATTCATCTGTGGCAATTCTGACACTGAAGCTGCCTTATCTTCTTGTGGCTACACAATAAATCTTCAGTGGAGATAGTGTTAACCTTCCGGTTTTGTGCTTCTACAAAATGACTTTGGGTATTCTAAGTTTCTGGCATTTCCATATGCTTTTTAGAATTAGTTTGTCAGTTATTAAAATTGCCTGTGAGATTTTGATCACGATTTTTTTGTTACACTTATGGATCAGTTTGGAGGGAATTGGCATCTTAATAACAGCAAGGTTTATAATCCATAACAGAGATATAGCTCTCAAGTTTTATGGGTATTCTTTAATTTATCTCAATATTATTTTGCAGTGTTTAGCATGTAGACCTTTTATATCTTTTATCATATTTATCTCCAAGCATTTCATATTTAATTAATGTTATAATTCCAATTTCCAATTACTTGTTGCTAGTTTATATAATTATTTTTAATGTTGGTCTTGAATCTTTTATCTTACTAAACTCATTTAATTTAGTTTTGCAATTTTATTTTTATGGATTGTATTGGATTTTCTACATGATGAACATTTTATGTGTTGTAAAGACAATTTTATTTCATTCTTTCAAATCTGGATGGTTTATTCCTCCTACTTATTTCATTTGGATAGACCCTACTTTTTTATTTGGCTAGACCCTTTATTCAATAGTAAATGGAAGGGGCAAGAGTAGATATCCTTGTTTTGTTCCTGGTCTCAGAACAATTTCATCAGTTAGTATGGTGTTAGCTACGGGTTTTCTGTGGAATTCCTATCTCAAGCTGAGGAAGCTCCCACTTATTCCCAGTGTGTTGCAAGGGTTTAAATGGTAAAGAAATAAAAATGTCCTCAAATTCATTTTCTCAGGTTATCAAAGTGATCATGTAGGCTTTGATCTTTATTTTCTTATTATGTTCTAATACTATGTTAGAGTTTTGGGTGTTAACCAACCTTTAATTCTTTGTATATATCCCACTTGGTAATACTGTATAATCTACCTGAAATGTTGTAGGATTCAGTTCACTAAGTTTTGTGGTTTTTTTTTTTTAATGCCTCTACACGTAAAGGATACCAGTGTATGCTTTCATTTTGTGATATGTTGATATAGGTCTACTATATATGATTTGAAAACTCTTACTTCTTCCATTTTATGGATGACTTAGTAAAAGTTGATAGTAACTCCTCTTTGTTTTATTATTTTTTTATTTTTAAAGAGAATAAAACAAAACAAAACAAAACAAAGCAGATCAGAGCAGAACCATGCAAGCAACCCAGGACTTCAAAATAAGACAACAGGAAATCAACCATGGCTACCATAATGTCTCTTGTTTTCTTTGAAATACTTGTCCATACCTTTTCACTCAATAAATTCAAACAAAACAAAACAAAACAGTATAAAACCAATCGAAGCAGAAGAATGAAAGCATTACAGGCCTTCAAAACCAGGCAATAGAAAAATCAACAATGGCTTCCATAATGTCTCTTATTTTTTTCAAAACAGCTGTCCATAATTTCACACATATTGAAATGAAATAATAGAAAACAGAGTAAAACCAGTCAAAACAAAAAATAAAACATTATTGGACTTCTAAATAAGATGATAGGAAATTGGCAATAGCTACCATAATGTCTCATTTTCTTCAGAATAGCTGTTCATACCATCACACATAATATGATCAATTCTTGTAAACTCTAGGAGAAGTTCTGGAATGTGTAAGCCTATGTACTTTTCCCTTCATTTCTAATTTGGTATTTTTGCATCCTCTATCCCATTGTGTTAATGTGCTTAGATCAGTAATTTTTTTTCATGTTTTTTGGACTCCCTAAATATCCTTCTGGACATTTTCCTTTCTAATTACTATACACCTCTCCAATGAAAACTTAAATCTAGTGTATTTATGTACAGTGGTCTTTGAAGAAAACCACAAACACCATTCTAGTGAATAAAATGTTTTCATCCTTTAAGAAATAATTTAGAGAGAATGCATTGCTTAGATGAAGATGTGTCAAATTTGTAGATATTTTCAAAGAAACAAATTTTATTTTAATTTTTTTCCACTGCTTTCTGTTTTTTATTTTGATAATTTCTTTTCTAATTGATTTTATTCCTTCTATTTTGGTTTGGATTATCCCTATTTTCTTTTATTCTTAAAGTGAAAGTTTAGGTTATTTGACATAGCTTTAAAGTGCTTTAAGAACTAATAATGTCCCTTTTTGAGCACGGTTTTCATTGTTTCCTAGATATTTTGATATATTATGGTTTTGTTTTCATTCTTTTGAAGTATTTTATGGTTTCTCATATAATTTCTTCTTGGACCCATGAGTTATTAAGAAATTCCTTTATTTTTATTTAAAAAAAAGATTTTTAGTATTTGGTGTTTTTTTCAAGATCTTTTTTTTTTTTGTTGATTTTTTTTTAGATTGTTTTCAGAAATATCCCATGTATAATTTTATGTTTTTCCCTTGCAGTACTCGTGATTGAATTCAGGGCATTCATAAAGAATAAATCCTAAGACCTTGGTAGTTTGTTTTTACTTTGAGATTGAGTATCACTAATTTGTGTAGGCTGGGTTCAAATCTGCGATCCTCTGACCAACGGCTTCCCAGAGTGCTAGGATTATAAGCATGTACCATCATGCCTGGCTGACTGTAATTTTCTAAAGTTTTTTGAGACTTGTTTGATGGCATATCTGGTATGTATTTATACTAAGAATGTCCCACAAATCTAAAATAGTGTGTGTTCTGATATTGTCAGGTGTTTTGGAGTTATCATTTGGGACATTTGTTTAAAAGCAAACAAGTCTGCTATGTCCTTTGATTTGCAGTGCATTATGGAGAGTACTGGAGTTTCCAACTATTATATTTTTTATTTATTTTTTTTTTTTATTGGTACTAGGGATCGAACTCATGACTGCCTGCTTGCAAGGCAGGCGCTTATGCCGCTGAGCTAAATCCCCAGCCCCTATATTTTTTATTTTAAAGAGAAAAGAAACAATAGAAATAGAAATTCAGAATTTCAAAAACAAGATAATAGGAAACTGACAATGGTTAATATATTGTATATTGTTATCTTCAAAGTAGTTGCTCAGATTAAAAGATATAGGTGTGCATAATTGATTAAACAATATAAACACAAGCCTTTCCAATGAATTTAGAGAAATCAGTATAATTATCTTAGATAATATATACGTATATATTTGCTATTCCCTTCATTTATCCCAGTTATTCTTTACTTTTGGATTCTTTACTTCTTTCTGTTTTACAGTATCTATTGTAGATTTTAGGTATTATATACTTTTTCAGTTTTTTACACTAGGGAGACAATATGATGTTTATACATGTGGGTCTGGTTTATTTCATTTATGAGTATGAACTCTAGTTGCATCCATTTACCTATAAAAGCCTTGAGTTTATCATTCTTTATAGTACTCCATTGTATAAAATATCACAATTTTTAAATATATTCACTGGTTGATGGGCATTGAATTGTTTCCAAGATTTAGCTATTACAAGTTGTTCTGCTATAAACATGGATGCACATATATCACTGTGGTATGATGTTTTTAATTATTCTGAGAAAATACCCAGAAGGGGAATGCCTGGGTTGAATTGGACCTCTAATCTTAAGTTTTTTTGAGGAATTTCCACAGTGGTTTACCAGTCTACATTCCCATCAACAATAGAGAACAGTTACTTTTCCCCACAACTCCACCAACTTTTGTTGTTGGTTGATTTGTTGATGATAGCCATTCTTTCTGTGGTGAGATGGAATCTCAGTGTTGTTTTAATTTGCATTTCTTGAATGATTAGTGATGCTGAACATTTTAAAAATATATTTCTGTGCTATTTGTATTTCTTCATCTGAGAAGTATGTCTTCATTTCAGATGCCAATTTTTGGACTGGATCTTTGAATTTTTGGGGGACATCTGAGCTTTTTAATTCTTTGTATGTTCTAGATAGAAGTTTTTTGTCTGAGGGACAGCTGACTAAAATTTTTTCCCACTCTGTGGGTTTGCTTTTTACTTGTTGGTGATTTTTTTTGAGGTGCAAAAATTTTTTAATAAGATGAGATCACAGTTGTTGATTCTGTGAAGTATTTCCTATGCAATTTGGTTTTTTTTAATAAAGTCTATTGACCTGTATGTCTTCAAGATTTTTACCTACTTGTTCTTCCAGTAAAGATTTAGTTTCTGTTTTAATACTTAAAATTTGACTCAATGAGTCAAAAAATTTAGTTTAGTCCATGGTGATAGACGGGTATAGTTTTAGTCTTCAGCATGTTGAAAGCCAGTTTTCCAGCACCACTTATGAAAGAGGCTATCTTTCTTCCAGTGAACATGTCTTGCACCTTTGTCAAAGATAAGATGACTGAATATGTTTGTAGTTGTGATTACTTCTTCTAATCTGTTCCATTGGTCCTCAGGTCTGTTTTTTTGTTTTTTCCAGTAGCATGCCCCACTTTTTATTATAGTAGCCGTGTAGTATAATTTCAAGTCAAAGATTATAATGCCTCCTACCTTGCCTTTGTTGTCCAGGATTAACTTTACTATTCTAGATCTCTTCAGTTTCCAAATGAATTTTAGGAATGTTTTCTCTAGATCTGTGTGTTAAAGGTATTTTGATTGGAATTGCATTAAAACTAGATGAAAATTTGGGGATAATGGCCATTTCTGCAATGTTGGTTCTTCCTGTTTATGAATAGGGAAGGTCTTTCTATTTTCTGATATCCTCCTTGATCTCTTTTTGTAGAGTGTTGTAATTTTCAATGTATACATCTTTTATTTTCTTTGTTAGATTGACTCCTAGGTGTTTCATTGTTTTGGATGCTACTGTGAAGTGTGCCTTTCCCTAATTTCTCTTGCAGTGAGCTTGTTTGTGAATAGGAATGTTACTGATTTCTGAGTGTTGACTTTGTATCCAGCTATACGACTGAATTTGTTTGTTAATACTAGAAGTCTTTTGATGAAGTGTTTGGGGTCTTCTCTGTAGAGTATCATGTCATCTGCAAATAATTATAGTTTAACATCTTCCTTTCCTTATTCCTTTTATTTCTCTCGGTTGATTGGTCTGGTTAATGTTTCTAAAACTATACTGAATAGAAGTGGTGATAGTGGGCATCCTTACCTTGTTCGTGATTTTAGAGTGAAAGATTTCAGTTTTGTTCATTTTGTATGATATTGGATGTTGGTTTTTTCATTGATGGCTTTTATCAGATTGAAGTAAAGACCATCTATTCTGGTTTTCTCTAGGATTTTTATCATGAATGAGTGTCCAACTATTTTGGATTGTTTATTTTTCCTTTCATATCTATCATTTTTTTCATGTATTGTAGATCTGTGTCAAAGGTGTAAAAATATAATTATTACATGTTTGTAATATGTAAACCCTTAATATGGAATGTGCCTCTCCACAGCTATAATATTCTGCCTTAAAAATCTGATTTTTTTCCCTGATATTAATCAGCCTTTCCAGATCTCTAATGCATGGTATATTATGTTCCACTCTACTTCAATTCAGCCACTTTGTTTCTTGAATCTAAAGGGTAGATAGTATATAATTTCTTTCTTGTAGAAAATATGTGGACTCATTTTAAACCGATGTGATAATTTGTCCTTTTTGGAAGGAATGTTTTATCCATGTTCATTCAGTGTAGTTGCTGATGTGGTTTCCATTATGAATTCATATATAACATTTAAAAATTTTGCTTCTGTAATTCTTACATCTTTCACATTCATTGACTCCTATTTTACTGCCTTTATAATTTTAATTCTTTTTTCTGTATTTTTAGTTATTTTATTTATAGATACTTTAAAGATTTATGGATATTAGTGTGTCACATATACTTTCAAATAACATTGATTTAATTCCCATTAATTATATAAACAACTCAATTTTCTACTCCTTTGTACCATTATTTACATATATAACCATACTATGTTATAAACCCACTAATAAATTTTATAATTATTATTCAATGCATTCCTATAATCTTTGCATTAGTAAAGATAAGAATGCATAATATACGTGGCCTTTATCTACTAATTTCTTTTATAGTGCTATTTATTTATTTATGTGTTTGAGTTACTGTCTGTTGTTTTTGATTTCAGTTTGAAAGATTTCCTTTGGTATTTCCTACAAACTTTCTTTGCTAACAACAAATACTCTGTCTTTGGTTGCCTGAGGATGTCTTTATTTCACCTTTATTTTTGCCATTTTTAAGGTGATAGCATTGTTGGTTGATAAGGTCTCCCTTTGACACTTCGAATATGTCATCGTACTGTTACGTGGCCTCCACTGTATCAGCTGAGAAGTCAGCTGTTGATCTTGTTGTTCTCCCTGTATTCCTGTATGGTAAATGGATTATCTTCTGGTGCTTTCAAGTCTTTCTCTTTGGCTCTCACCAGTTTAACTACAGTATGTGTTTCCAAGTGTTGCCATACCAAAGTACTACAAATTTGGCAACTTAAAACAATAGCAGTGTATTACTTTACAGAAATGGAGGTTAGAAGTCTGAAACCAAGGTGTCAGCGGCGTAAAAGTCTCTTCAAACCCGAGGAGGCTAATTAGCCTCTTCCCCATTTCCAGTGATTTCTGTCAATCCTTGGCATTTCTTGACCTCCAACTTCATTCCTGCCTGTTACATGGTGCGTGTTTGTCTTCAAATTTCTCTCGTTTGAAAAGAACAACAGTTGTCAGACTAAGGCCCATCCTAATCTGTATGATCTCAGGTTATTTTGACTAAATCTTAAAAAATTCTTATTTTGGCATGAGGTTACATTCACTACTCCCCAGGTTAGGCCTTCAACGTATTGTTTTTTAGGTACAGAATTTAACTCACAGCTGTGTGCTCAATTATGGCTTTCTTTTACATCTAGTCCCCTGAAATTCTGTTCAAGTTTTTGAAGTGTACTTCAATGGTTTAAGTCAAATTTAGGAAGTTTTGCCCATTATTTCTTCAAAAAAGTTTTTAATGTCTTTTTTTCTTTGTTCTTTCTGTCCTGCCTTCCCATTATATATATATATTGAAGTGATTTATTGTGTCAAAGAAGTCTGTGGCTCTGTTCCTTTCTTCATTATTTTTCCTTTCTGTTTTAATTTCTAATTAATGTATTTTTAGTTTCACTGATTTTCTCTTTTCCTCTTTTTTATTGGTTTGTTTGTATTACATACTGATTACATTTATTGTGTGGAGTTGGTACTTGTAAATAACACAATTGAGTCTTATTTTGTCCCCCACTCCTCCTGCCTCTCTTGGAGTCCCCTTTTCATCTGCAAAACTCTTTGTTTCATTTTTTCCTTATCCTTTCCCTCCCCCCATCTTTTACGCCCCATTTATTATGGATTAAAAACTGGTAGTCAACTTAATGCCAGCTGGCTTAAATCAGCATGGTGCTGAGCATAGATGTTCCACCCGAGGAAAGTTGCCAGCATTAAATAGAGACATAGAGAATGAGAAGGTAGGCATCGTGGGTTTCTCTAAGTGTTGCTGTTTTGAGCCATTGGTTCTCCTGGAGGAGCTCGTCATGACCAGATTCCCCAGTGTGAGTTTGATCACTGTCATCGGAGGAGGTCCGGACCTTGTTGGTGAGAGTGGCTGTGGTTCACTTTGGGGGAGCTCTGGTCCTTACATCAAGCATCGCATCCTGGCTCTGGAGGGGAAGACATGTGCTGTTTAAGCTCCAGGAGAAACTCATTACACACACACTTCCTGGCATGTACTTGTCTGTGCTTAATTGTCGGAGGAGCTCGGGACCTTTGTGTCGCTGAGGATGGCTTTTCAGGGCAGCCCTGGTCTTTATTTTGAGCATGACTTCTTGGCTCCAGTGTAGAACCCTCAACCTACTAGTACAGCTCCTCCACCCCACTGGCATAGACTTGCTGGCTTCCACCGCTGACCTTTGGGCCTTCCTGTCACAGATCCATAAAAGAGACTGGCATGAGTCCTTCTCATGGGCTCTAGACCTGCAGTTGGACACGTGGGGGGCATTGTCACAGGCTCTGGGTTTTTATCTGGACTCTTTCAGGACACTGTTGTAGGATCCAGGACCTTGGCCAAATATTCCAGGTCTTTAGAGTTGTGGATAGATTTCTTGTACTTTCTTGTGTTAACTCTGTGTGGCTATCAAAAAGATTATTATAAATTTTGTTCTGATTCTAATTGTCCTCTGTACATTCCCTGACTACAACAACGTTCCATTTGAAAAAGGTCTCCTACTTCTTATTATCTATCTTTTATTTTGCCCTTTACTTATATTTTCTCATACAAGAGAAATCATATGATATTTAAATTTCAGTGTAATTTCATTAATTTTCTGCAGCTCAGAAGTGTTGATACATTTAGTGATTTATATCATTTCATTTGTTGCAATCCTAACTTTAGATTTTTCAATTTGATTGTTATAATATTTCCATCTTTTGATTTTCTATATTTACTGAATGTTCTTACCGTACTTTTAAAATTTTTTTATCTTTTACTTTTTCACACTTTCCTTTAACACTTCTAACATGGTTTCCTCTTACTCTTTTAATGTTTTTATTTTAGCTGTTTTGCAGTCTTTGTGTGCTTAGTCCAGTATCTGTGTCCCTTGTAAAACTAAAAAAAATAGATTCCTAGTTTCTTATTCTGAGTTACATACTCATGTGTTTTGGCCTTAACTTATGATTTTCTTTTGAAAACTTGTCATCTTATTTAGCAGAGGGCAGCAATTCTGGAAACTTGGAGCCTCACTGCACTGAGTGCTTTATTGTCTTTATTGTTTGTTTAGTGACTTTCCCACGCCAGGTTTTGCTGAGGTCCTCACGTTCCTATTTCAGAAATCCTGCCTCTTTGATGTTCTCTGTTAAGATGTGTTCTTCTTCATTTTGTAATTCATTCTTTTCATTGTTAAGTTTTCCTTGGTAAAGTTAGAAAAAAATGTACATTATGTTATGTGACCTTTAAAAAATCTTGTGTACCAGTTTGCAAGATTTTTGGTTACTTAGAACACATTTAGTCTGTATTTTCCTATTTGGCTATAGTGGGAAGGATTCTGAGGAGCAATTCAATGAATAGTCTGGCCCTTACTGTGCAGGAATTTACATTTTATGGTTACAGATATAAAATACAAATACATATATAATAAGTAGACATGGTCATTTGTGAAACTTATGAGTGCTTTAACATAAATAGAGCAGTATACCAAAAGAAGAACTGGGTAAGCAGTCCAACACACAAGTGCATTTGAGAGGGTACATTGGGCTACAATGTGAAGGATGAGAAGGTGCTAATGTGATAATCTCAAAGCAGTGGAATTCAGGTGGAGAACTCTGCACTAGTCCCTTTTCATTACTATAATGAAATGCCTGAGATAGGATAACTTTATAAAAGAGCTCATAGTTACTTGAGCTCAGCATTTTGGGTATTAGAGAGCATGATGCTGGCCTCAGCTCAGCCCTGGTGAGGTCCTCTATGGCTGCACTACATCATGGCCTCAGGGGATGTAGGGAAAAGAGCTCACACCTCCAACCAGGAAGCCTGGGTGGGACCAGGCCGGTGCTTTTATAACAACTCTTTTATGATTGATACTGCGAGGTTACTACTTCAATACCTTTTAATAGGAGCACTCTCAGTTGACCTAGGATCTCTCACATGACCCCAACTCTTAAATGTCTACCCTACCTCTTGGTACTGCTAGCCTGGGGACCAAACTTCTAATTCATGAAACGTTGGTGGGTACACTGAAACCATCCCCACATGATAGCCGAACAGAAGCATGAGTATTTTTTAGATGTCCAGCAGTGTCACGGAAACTCAGGTGAGGTTGGTGAGTGATGAGTAGGGGCAAAATTTTTTAAAGAGGCCAGAAATTGTTACAAGTATTCAAAGAATAATCACTGCTGTCTATGTGTTGATCACTATATGAGTAGATTTTGATCTAAGTCAGTGATGGTGAGTGACCTTTTTAGAGCTTTCAATAATACAAATGGCCTGCTGCGGCATGCGTGCCGTAGGTTTTCCACCACTGACCTGAGTGGTTTTCTGAGAGTACCCTTTATTTTTTGAAGTTTCAATAAAACAATTTTAGTTCTACAGAATAGAGAAAGTCCTAATGTTCCAAAAATGTTGCATTTTTATGTATCACCAGTTTGTCAAAAGTCTTAATATTCTAATTTTCAACTAGATGTATGAACTATTAAATTGACAGAAAAGAATTGACTTATAATTTTGATATTTAATTTGGATTGGCTCATATTGCAGCTCCTCATACTGCTGGGATGTTTCATAACAAAGAGGTTGGTTAACACAAACCCTGAGCTGCGATTTTCTCTCCTACTGATTGAGGTTAGGGAACTATAGCATGATTTAAAAAGGTTTCTTGCTTCATGTGTAGTTGAGTGCTTGACCCTGAAGCCTGATCAAAAGTTAAGAGTTCAATGTCCTTATTTTTGAAACTAGGTTTTGTCGCAGCTAAATACCAGCCATGGGACTTACGAATTGTCTGGCTATTATAGCATATGACAGCTGCAGCAAATTACAGAGCCCCGTCCTGACCTTAGTTTTAAAATAAACATAACAATGAAAAGAAGAAAACATCTTCCTTTTTCAGATATGAAAAATAAATATGAAGAAAGAATGCAGATCATGAGTTATTGTTTTACGCTCGACATTAACAAGAACAGACATAAAGGCATCTGCCAGAACACTGCAGAGCTTGAACAGTGTCTGTTCTAGCCAGAGACTGAGAAAATGAACTCATCTTAACACAAAGTTTTTTATGCATTTGACTTCTCAAATAGCGTTGTAATTTTGACAAATACATGACACTTTGTAATTAGGCATCGCAGTGTTTAGATATTTATGAGGAAATTGAAGCAGATTAATGCATTCCTCCAGGAATATTTTATATATATATATATATATATATATATATATATATATATATATATATATAATTTTTTTAAAAAGATGAACATACCCACTTTAATACTTATTGCAGCAGACAACTAAAATAAACCAAATATTTGCCTTCCAAGAAAATAATAAAACCTGAAGCATCTGAAGTATAAAAATCTTCAGCAAAATAAATGCATATTTAAAAACAAATGAAGCTGTTATTAGGAGATGAGAGTGTATTATTTAAGTTTGTATTTTTCACCACATTTACCTCCTTGTTTGTGTTACTTGCTAGTGGCGGCACAGTACCTTTTTCATCTTATTAAGAAATGAAGTTAACTATTCATCTGAAACAATGCTAACATGTAAAGATATGCATGTCTTTATATACTCATGCGTAGGTATGCTTTAGGAATTAAGTAAAAAATGTGCAGATAAATACAGTATGAAGGGAAATATCTCAGAGCATTTTACAGTGTCATTAGCAGACAAGAAAATATTATATTTCTCAATTAAAGAATGACTCTCAAGTCTTGTAAGCAACCACAACAGCATAACCAAACTAAAAATAATGAACAATTCCATAATATGATGAAATATGCACCAAGTATCCCAAACACTCCAATGCATCATTTTTCTTTTTAAATAGAATTTTTTTTAAAAAAAGAATAGCTTTAGTTTCACATCAAATTAAACACAAACTACAGAGTAGCAATAGTCCCTGTCCTCACACACCCGTAGCCTCCTTGACTTATTGGCATTCTGCACCACAGTGGCACATTTGTTTCAGTTGGTGAACCTACACTGACACATCATTATTGCCATAGTCCATGGTTTACATTAGATTTTAGACTTGGCATCGTACCTTCTGTGGGGTTTGACAAATACACAGTGACGCATATGTGTCATTCTCCAGTAGTGTCATTCCGAATAGTTTTACTGCCCTAAAAATCCTTTGTACTTGGCTCCTCCTTTCTGCCCCTTGATGCGTGACAATTTACTCTCTCACAGTTTTGCGTTCTCCAGAATATCATGTAGTGGGAGGCATATATTATGCATCACTTTCAAATTGGTTTCTTCCACTACATAATATGCATTTAAGATTCCTCTATGTATTTTCATGGTTTAATAACTCACTTCTTTTAAATGCTGAATGATATTCTATTGTGCACATGAACCATGGTTTATCCATCTGCTGAAGAATATATTGGTTGCTTTCAAGTTCTGGCAATTATGAAGAAAGCTGCTGTAGACATTCATGTCCTGTGTGTGTGTGTGAACATTGTGTTGCTGTGACAAAGTATTTAAAAGAATCAGTTTAAAGGAAAAAAGGTTATTTTGGTTCAGTCCATGGTTGGTGCCATTGTGCCTGATCCTGTGGTAAGGCAGGCATCGTGTCAGAAGGGCACAGAAGATCAAAAACTGCTCTCCTCACACAGACAGGGAGCAGAGAAAGAGTGAGAGAGGAAAGGACCAGGGAGAACATATAGTCACAAGCACACCCTGAAGGCTCCTTTCAACTAGGTTTTGCTCCCTAAGTTTCTATTACATCTCATTAATGCCATCAAGTTATGAACCATCAATGGATTAACGCACTGATGGAACTGCAGCTGTCAAGATTCAATCACCTTGTACAAGTGGCAGCTCTCAACATTGCTACACTGGGGACCAATCATTCAACATGTGAACTTTTGGGGGACATTCCAACAACCATAACAGCGTGTCATAAGTACTATATGAAAGAAAACAATTGTTACACCACCATAGTATGTGCATGTTTTGTTTATAAGAAGTAATCGAACTGTCCTATAGTGTGACTGTACTGTACTGTATTTCTATACCCTTGTCAGCATTTGGTGTTATCAATTTTGGCCATCTTAATTGGTATGCAGGCATAGGTTATTTTAATTTTCTTAATAGCATTACGGTGTGACTTATTTTTCTTTTGCTTATTTTCCACGGGTGTATTTTCTTTGGTGAGGTGTCCAGATTTTTGTCACTTTAAAAAATCAGATGGTTCATTTTCTTATTGTTGATTTTAATAGTTTTTATACATATTGAGTAAGTCATTTATTAGACATTTCTTTTGCAAATATTGTCTTCAAGTATGTGGTTTGTCTTTTCATTTTTGTGACATTGTTTTTTGTAGAACAGAGTTCTTAATTTTGATGATATCCAGGTTACTAATTATTACTATGCGTTTCTCATTATAATTGCTATTTGGTTGGTTGTGTAGGCTGTGCTCTTTTTTGTTTCTAGGAGCCTTATTTTGTTTTTTTTTTTTTAGTTTTATGTCTGATTCATTTTAAATTTCGTGACAGATACAAGGAATGGTCTATATTTACTTTTTTTGGATGTTAATATCCAGTTGTTCTAGTACTATTTTTTTTTAAAGCTCTCTTTGTCCTTTAAAGACAAGATTACTATGTTTGAGTGTTTTTCTGGATCCTTTATTGTTTCCTTGATTTGCCTCTTCTTTTATCAGTCCCGGGCTGTCTTGAGTACTACAGCTTCCTAGTAAGTTTTGAAATCAGTATCAGTCCTTTCATTTTGCTCTACTTCAGTGTTACGTTCACTTTCCTAGGTCTTTTTCTTTTCTATGTAAACTTTACGACAAGCTTGCCAGTATTTACATACATACACACAAAGCCCTGCTTGAAATCAACTGAGCAAAATGCATCACATGTTAGCTGTTTACATCAAGATCCAAATAAGGTTCAAGTATTGTGAGTTGTTTTGAATACCTCAAGTCCCTTAATTTATAAATTCTATCTTCAGGTTATTTTTCTATGTAACTAATTTAAGGGCGGAGTCAGTCATTTGTCCTACACCGTTTCATATAGCAGATTTGAATAGAGTCTTCTTGTAGAGATATTTAACATATTCTGTTGCCTATTTCTTAAAAATCGGAATCTAGACATATGACCAGATTCTAGTTAGAAATTTGGGACAGAATTACTTTGTGGGTGGCCTTTGTTTTCTTCCTTTAAAAGGTAGTGAAAGGCTAGTGTGTTCTCATGCCTCCATGATATTGGTATTGTTCATATGCAAAAGCATGATACTATAATTCTACCACTCTTTGGTTATTGGTTGGAATAACTGAAATGAATCTTCCCATTTCATGAGCCTGTTCTGTGGAAAAGGACTACTATTTCCCCTCTACTCATCATAAACTAAAGAACTTGTGCTTCTGCAATCTTCAAAAGACAGTTCTCTTCATTACTCATGAAAATGTCTTCAATTTAATTAACTGATATTATAAATAACTTTTTAAGTGGGAATTTTAAAATTCAAGTGAAATAAATTTTGGAACATCCCTTAAGGAAATAATAATTTGTAACATCAAAACAAGAATAATAAAATATAAATGTTGCATAACTGTTAGAGTATTTAGACTTCTAAGTAAAATTTTTTGACAAAATGTCTTTAGTCTTACGCAGTTTGATTAGTGATCTTTTAGAAGACATTTAAGGAAGAAATATTATAATTCTGATGCCAATTATCTCATTAAAGAGAAAAGGAGAAAATGTTCCCAAATTATTTGACGTATCAATGTTTCTTGGATGCCAAATCATTGCAAGTGTTTGTATCTATATATCCATGTCTATATTTACATCTATATTGCTCTATCTGTATCTGTATACATACACTATACCAGGAACAAGTGAACTTTATTCTAGAAATGTTAAATTGATTTAACATTGTTAAGTCAAAAATATAATTAAGAGATTAACACAAGAAATGAGAACTATCAAATTCTCGCTTTAGTGATGAATAAAAATTATTTAATAATTCCACTCTGATGTTTAGAAAATTTAGCATCCTATCAATGGAAGGAAGCTTCCTTATATAACAGGCTTTGTAAAACCCTAAATAACTACTAATGTTCAAATGGTTTTATTATGAAAAAGAGAATAAAAAATAAAGTCTGCTCATTTCTTTTATTGAATACAGTAATGAAAGGTTTGACCACCTATATGCAATGATATGAGCAGAGTAAAGACAAAAAGTGGAAAATAATTGTTGTTCATTGTAAATATAAAGTACTATGGAAATTATTTTAAAAACCTAAGTACAAAAAATTAGAGTATATTTACATTGTATTTAAATTAATATTAAAATTTCATTTGATATTTTAGAAACCTATAAAGAAAATGAACAAACATTTTTCTAATGCCTTTGAATTTCTTTAATACTGTTAGAAACTCTGTGGCATTTTATTTTTAGCTTAGAATCACACATCAGTATGTATTCTCTGTATACCTCAAATTGTTTTGTAATATTTCATCTCATACATACAGGAACAAGATTTACCCACTCCTAAGGATTAAAATTTTATTTTGTATATACTAGACATGACCTGCCATAAACAGATCTGGAAATGATGAAAATTAGTGTAACATGATGCAGGGATAAAAGAACAAATAACATTTTGTCTATCTTCAAGAACAGTGCTTTCTTCTGAAATTAAACCCAGCAGGTAGAAAGATTCTAAACAGACTTCAAATTGTTGAACATCTGCTCACCCTAGCACAATCTAAAATGGGAAATGCATAGCATTTGACAGTGCTAAAATTCATGTAATCTACTTAAAATTATTAACTATTAAACTTCTTTGGAAATGTGTCTCACACTCCCAAATGGTTTGACTTTCAAGCCATATATTAGTGACCTGAATAACTCTTTCATTCTATTAGAAATAGTTGGATATATTTTCCTAATTTCGGTTTACATCATTTGTTAAGCTTTCTTAGAATGAAGCATAAAATGAATAAGGCCTAGACTCAGTTACATTTAAATAAGATGGAAAATTTAGATTCCAACCTGAAAAATGAAGTGAGTTGATTTTTTTCTCTTACAGCTATGTGATGCTGTACTATGTTCTGGCCTGGTGAAGATTAGAGACTCATTACACATTTGGTGAGGTAAAATACCCAAGAGTTTATTCTACTTACTAATTCAATAATTATTCCAAAGAAGAAGGTTTCAAACTCCTGGGTCTAGAATTATAACTCATAACTATTGCAGAATTTGAGTGTTTCTTCTCTGTGCATAGATGTTATTATGGTTTCTATTCACCCAGGTCCCACTGTATACTTCTGGGATAGACAAACTGGCTTAGAGAATTTAAAGCACACTGAGTGAGTAATTGCCACAGATGGCTCAAGAATTTTGTATTTCACAGCTGATTTCATTGCTTCAGTTCATCTTCTGCACAGAAAAAGTCGTAAGTAATATTGCCACCCTCAAGTCAATCATCTTCCTAGTCCTAGACAAAACCTGTTACCCAGTGTGTGACATTCTCAGAGATAATAGTGTGGTGATGTATGGATCAGTGCTTGCCAGAGTCTGAGGGGAGGAGGTGACTATAAAGGGCTGTCACAGTGGTTTTTTCTGGGGTGATAGAATTGGCTGTATTCTGATCATGAGGATAAGCAACCTGTACACATGATAGAATTCATAAATGTGTAAAGTAAAAAGTCCATCTTACTGTAGTACAATTTAAAAAAATTTAAGAAGTCCTAAAATAAAATTGTGATTATTTGTGGAGAGGTTCTGTGGCTGACCCTCCTCCCACACAGTCCAGTTGAGCAGCAAGTTTTCTAAGCACAGGCTTTCGAAGCTACCATGTGTCTTAAACAGGATGATTTAAAAGCATGTTAAGGCAATTATCCCCTGTTGATGTCTAAGCTGAAGAAAAAAGCTGCTTTTTAAAAAGCTTTTAAACAACATTTAAAGCAATAAACAGGCTTTGAAAAAGCTATTTTTTCCTAAAAATCCCCCCACTCCATGCATGGTACTTTTGTTGGTACCTTTATGAGAGTGTACAGGAAAGAAATACTTTCAAAATTCTTTGCTTTAATGTAAAAATTGATTTGAGATTTTCCTCTCCCCCTCCCCTTATTCTAATCCTAGTAAGCGTAAAGATCCATGTCAGTATTATTACTCAACAAGGATCAGAACAAAGAAGAATTTCTGTCCTTGATTGAACAGCAATATAAAAAAGGAAGTATAAGATTCATGACTAGTGTTTGTGTCCTTTTCTGCTTCTGTTGTTTCAAATTTCATTCAAGAGTTGAACGTTATCGGATAATAGGGAGGTAGAGATAAATTTAAGTGGAGGTGTGATTCTATAATTTGTCCAAAAGGAAAAAAAGCCCAGAAACTTATTAAATTCTAAGGGTTATGTCTCTGAATAATTTATTCATAAAAATGTAATTTGTGTAAGGATTTTATGGCAAAACTGCATGCATGGCTATAAAACTGAAATAAAATCAACAAACTGGTATCATAGAACTCGTACTGGGGACTTCAGCCTTTATTTATTTATTTATTTATTTATTTTGCATTTGACCTTTCATTTTCATGCAATCAAAGACAATAATCGACTTTGTTATCTAGGAAACAGCTAAATTGTAAAGAAATAGTTTCATGTTTTGTTTTATGTAAATTTATTTTAGTGAACTGAATACCTGAGTTTCCTTTAGCTAAAATAATTGATTTCCTGGAGAAATATAGATGCATTCTCTTGACTTTGCTGTGAGCTCGTTCATTCAGGATGACTTGTTTCAGAATAAGAGCCAGCTCTGCTGCACTGCCCTGTGCGGAACCATGCGTGGTCCAAGACCACCGTGGCTTGCCCCCTTCATAATGGGTATCAGCGTTCCATAGTCCAAATTAGTCAGTGCTTTTCTTTCTACTAATTTCCTTTATTTTATAAATCTGAGAATTGAATATTTAATAGAATGAGACTTCATTCTAAATTCAAATGAGTGTATTCTCCCTCTTTAATTCCTTTTCTGAGCAGTATTTCTCTGGGCAGTTTAGTGAAATATTCCTGACGCATCCCATAACTTGAATCAGAATATTGCTTTCACATTTCACATTTCAAGGCATAATTGGGTTGCAGCTTTCTCAATATTACATGTTCTTTAAAATAAAAAAGTGAGTAACACGAGGTGTCCCAAGAAAACATATTCATATATGTACATTTCACTGAGTGACAGTTTGTGACACGAATGCACTGATGACATCTATGAAACACAGAGACCTGTTTGGGAAAGATGAAAGAAAACTGATTAACTCCCTTTCCATGGAGGAGGAAGCAGGGTGGGTGGACCTACAGGTTTGAAGCTTCTACTCACAAAACCACAGTGCCTAATTAAAATTTGTTAACACTAACCTGATAAAGGAGACAGGAGCATATCTAATGGGGGACAACCTAATTTTATATCAAGGCTTTGAGTGTATATGAGATAAGGAGTTGGCAGCTTTTACTATCTGGGAGTGTTAGGGGTTTGGCATACAACTGAATACTGTTTGACACCTCGCAGGGTGGTTTTTCACTAAACACAGCTCTTCACTCTGCTCTGCAGGAAATATAAATAATAGGTTAATAATTTTCACTAATTTTGTCCTTTGCTATTTGTACTACCATTTTTTCAGAAGTTTATATAAATATACTCCGGTGCTTTCCTGTATATCGTTATTTCTTTGATGCAAACATTCAAGAATGTAAAAGATGAGTTGAACAAGTAGGTCACATTTGAAGTATGAAATGATTTTATGACATCTGAGTTTTTCATTGAAATGTGTTTTTAAAAATATATGTGAAATATATATGCATGAAAATAAAATTTTGATTTGTTCTTTCAATAAAATGAAACAGAAAATGCTCTGGTACTTCATTGGACTTGGTCAGCTCATGTTTTCAAAATTTAAATTCAGGTCCCTTCATGGACAAAACGTGTTTAAGAAAGAAAATGAGATTTAAAAATAAGATTTTCTTCCAGATTCATATTTGGGAAATCAGAATGGACTAGTGAAGACAACTGGAAAACTACATTAAATTATAGATAGAACAGAGTAATGGATAAAAGCTATAAAATAAAGTCCATTAGCATGGAAACTTGCTTGTTCATCAAATACCTGAGTTTTAATAAGCAATGTGATTTTAATGCTGAATTAATATATTTGAGACATAATTTTCTCTACTAAACTTAAATAATAACTTCCTTTTACATATGTTATGAAAATGAAACAAAAACAAAGATCTATATTTTACAAAAATCTAATATAGTTCCTGCCAATAATAAGCCAGAGTGGAGTTACTTTCTTTTGCTAATTAAGACCATGTTTCTCAATTTTTAACATCCGTAGAGTCTTTCACTATCTATTGAACTCTAGGCTAGAACCCCACAAACAACAGATAAAATGAGAGGTTTTGAATTAAAGAATTTGGAGTTCAGGTTTTGAGGTCTTGGAGTTTTTGTGTATCTTGTTCCCTTAATTTGCACCATTTTGCTAATTCCCTGAATCCCTTTCCCATTGTAATCCTCACCATGACAGCTTTAGATGCACTTGAGTTCTCCAGAACTCCATCCAAGAAACCCAGTTTAGAAACTCCAAAGTTTAGGAAGACAATATTCTCAGACAAGAGTCATGTGCAATAACCTTCACTATAATTTACGAGGCACATTCAAATGTAGTTAATGAAAAGCCACAGAAGTAATCATACATCAATCTAATGTTTTATACACATTATGTGTAAATCTTTTGATATAGAATCAATTATTTTATTAACAGCGCAGTGCTTAATTATAGTTGTTAAGCATTGAGTTTGTATAAAAGAAATATTAAAATAAAATTCATTTACTATGTAATAGTTGATACATTGTATCAACTTGAGAAGTTTAGAAGTTTAATAATGTGACTCAGCAGGGGGTCAGGGTCCTCACTTTGTAAATATCTTCATCCTGTGCAAGAGGAAGACAGACAGATGGTGTGAGTGCTACCCCTTCCCTAGAGGGTGATGGCCTGCTTATAATATAAGAGGAAAAGAGGCTTGCTCTCCCTTCTGTAGCTCTTGCTGCTTTGCTGTCATCTGCTGCCTTGCAGTGTTGCACCTGTGCTGTGCCATCCTGCCTTGGAGTCAGCTGGTTATGGACTGAAATCTCCACAAACTATGAGCTAAGTAAACCTTTCCTTCCTTAATTTTGGATGTCTGATATTTTGTCCTTGAAACACGAGAAAAGTAACCAAGACATACCTTATAAGTGTTTCTATTTTTAAAGAATATGTTTTCAAATAACACAGGCAGATGCTCTATACGAATTAAATTAATTCAATACCCTTGAATCATTGAAAACTGATAATAGTTCCTGAAAATAAGAGAAACATCTCATGTATCTTGGTTTCAATATTATGTGTAGTTTTTTCTGTATGTTAATATGTGTTACTTGAATTTCACAGGCCATTATGTTATATATAAATTTAATATGCCCTGAAGGAAACCTGCTCTAGGGACACATTAAGAAAGCTAAATATGATTTTGAAAGTTATAAACTATGCTTTTCAATTTAGTGTTATTCAATCACAGCTAATTTATATTTTCAGCCTAAGTCAGACACAGAATGGAAAGACTTTGCTTGGTTGATGTACAACACAAAAACTTTCAGCAAACCCTCTAATGTGTGCCTAACTGGTATTTCTGTTATTAGATGGACTGACAATATCTCTTAGCACTTCTAATAGTTGCAAGCATGTTTGAAAAAATCATATATTGTGTTTGGATCAATAATCTTATTTTGGCCAACTTTTTCTTTCATTGACATTGTTTCTTAATATAGACTTACACCTATGTTAATAATGAAAGTTTCACTGTAAGTCTGATTTACTGTCTAATGGTCATCTCATCTACAAGTCTGTAATCTTTCTTTAAGCACATGAGTATTCCCCCCAAATACTCTGAGACCGTCTGTATTACGTGCCTTGGCATATTTAAGGAACTCATACAGTATGCCTGGGCTGTGAAGATAGAAAGCCCAGGATTTGCTACCTATTATAATACACTACCTGTGTGAATTTTAAACAGCATTATTGTTATAAACTGTATATAATAAATTTTACTCGTATGACATATGTAATAGTTTTAAGACATTTATAAAAATTTTCAATAGTAGAACCATCATTTCCATGTCCTCAAAAATTTTTTTAATGTTCATTCAGAATAAATCCAGTTTCTACTCTAAACCCCAGGCAAACAAAAATCTGTTTTCTCTTTCTATCATTTTTCTTTATATGGAAGTTTCTATAAATGGAAGCATATAGTGTAAGGTGTTTTTGGAATTACCTTTTTCACGTAGTGTCATAATTTTGAAGTTCACCTGTGCTTATGTGTATGAGTAGATCATTAATTTTTGTTGCTAATTAGCATCCACTTCATGGATATACCCCATTTTAGCTGTTCATTACTAGATGGATATTGGATTATTCTCATTTTATAGCTACCATGTGAGTAATGATACTAAAAGCATTCATTTAAAAGTCTGTGTGTGGATATATTTTTATACGTATTAAGTAGATACTTGAAAATAGATGTTTGGGAATTTTATGCTTAAAATTTTAAGAAAACACCAAACTGGCAATGACATTTTAATTTCCAGCAGAAACATGTGAGTTGTCCATTTACCCACAATCTTTCTAAAACTTACTATTTTTGCTTTTTTGATTACAGATATTCTGGTGCTTATAAAGTGATATCACAGGTTGCATAAATTTATATTTCCCTAATGACTAATGATGTTGACTGTCTTTTACTAAGCATTCATGTATATTTTTGGTAAAATGTCTGTTCTATACTTTTGTTCATTTTTAATTAACTATTCTTAGAACTAAGCTTTCTCAGTGCTATGAATTCTTTATAGTGTTTGATATGAGAAATTTGATTTGTAACTAATTCCTCCTACTCTTTTTACTTTCTTAATGGTGTCTTTTAAAACACAAACATTTTAAATTTTGGCAAAGTACAATTTAGAATGCAGAAAACTCTGAGATGAATTTCAATTATTTTGGACATATATCCAATAATAAAATTGCCGAATCATAAGGTGATTCTATTTTTTATTTCTAAAATTATTTGTAAAATTTTGTTTTTAATTACTGCTTAATACTTGTACACATTAATAGATTATAGTGTGATGTTTAAATGTGTGTATGCATTATGTTTGATAAAACTAGGACAATTCAGCATATTCATAACTTCATATGCTTATCATTTCTTTACAATGAGAACATTCTATATCCTTGATCTTGAAATATTCAATACAATATTGTTAATCATAGTCATTCCACTGTGCAATAAATTCCTCTTATCTACTTGTAACTTTCTACCCGTTGGCCAATCTAGTCCTATTTCTTTATTGAGAGACCTCCACAGTGAGTTCTGTAGTGGCAGCTGTATCCATTTATGTATCTACCAGTAGTGTACAAAGTTTCTCTTATTTCCCACATTTCTTTATGACTTTATAATGACTGTTGTAGCAGTTGTGAGGCTGTATGTCCTTTGCATGTGTGTGTGTGTGTGTCTCAGCTTTCTGTCAGTGTGACAAAAATACCCAAGTAAAGTATTTTAAAGGAGAAAAACTTTATTCTGACTCACATTTCAGAGGTTTCAGTACATTGCCATTTGGCTTCCTCCTTTTGGGCCTGACTCAAGACCAAACACCATGGCAGAGAACATGTGCTGGAGAACAGCTGGCCATGTCATCATGGTGAATGGGAAAATAGAAAGACGGCAAGGAAGGCCCAGAGACAAAAATGTGCATGTTCCCAGGGACTCACTTCCTATAATTAAGTCGTGTTTCCTATTCTTTCCACCCCATTCCAATAGTACCATCTACTGGGGACCAGGGTTTCACCATATGAGCTGCATCACTTGGGCCTGACCCAAGGCCAGACATCTAAGATTACATTTAAGGTTACAAACCATAACAGTTTGTATTTCTCTGATGTAATATGATGTCAAGCATTTCTTCATGTGCTTGTTGGTCATTTATGTTTTCTTTTGCAAAATATCTATCCAGATCTTTAAAACAATGTTATTTTCTAGCTACTGAGTTATTTGAATTGTTGATATATTTTGGATATTAAACTCTGATTTAACTTTAGGCTTAGTTTTCTTTTCCAATACCTGGAGTATAAAGTTTATTTATTTATTTAAAAAGTTTCTTTTTCCCCCTTTATGTAAGCATTTGGCCACTATAAAATTTCCCTTAGAACTGTGTTGTTGTTTCCCATATATTTGGTATGTTGTGCTTCTGGTTTTGTTTGTCTCAAGTACTTTTTGATTTTCCCTTTAATTTCTCCTTTCATTTGTTTAGGATCTTGTTACTTGATTTATATATTTTCAGAATTTCTGAAATTCCTCCTGCTATTCTAATTTTATACTTGTGTGTGTGTGGGTTGTAGTCAGGGGTTGTGAGAGAACAATTAAAATCAGGACATGGAATTTATAATATTATTTATGATAGTTATCCAGAGTCAACACAAGAAAGTACAGGAAATCTATCCACAACACTAAAGGCATAGAATATTCAGCCAAAGGCCTGAATCCCACAGCAATGTCCCACATGAGTCCAGATGAAGACCTAGATCCCATTACAATGCTTCCCACGAATCCAGCTGGAGGTCTAGAGCCCATGAGAAGGACTCACACCAGTCTGTTTTACAGATCTGTGTTGGGAAGGCCTAAAGGTCAGTGGCCCAAGTTAGAAAGTCTATGCCAGTGGGGTGAAGGAGCTGTGCTGGAGCCGAGGAGTCATGCTCATAATAAAGACCAGGGCTGTCCCGAAAGGCACCACAGCCATTCTCAGTGACACGGAAGCCCTGAGTTCCTCTGACGACAAGCACATTTGGGTACATGCCAGGAAGGCAGTGTGACGAGTTTGACCTGAAGATTAAACAGCACCTGTCTTCCCCTCCAGAGCCTGAAAGCGATGCTCCATGTAAGGACCAGAGCTCCCCCAAAGCGAACCACACCCACTCTCACCAACAAGGTCCCAGGCTCCTCTGGTGACAATGGTTGAACTCACACTGGGGAAATTAGTCGTGATGAGCTCCTCCAGGAGAACCCACAACGCCTAGCTTCTCCTTCCCCAGGTCTCTCTTTATGCTGGTAACTTTCCTCAGGTGAAACATCTACACTCAGTGCCTGCTGATTTAATTCAGCTGGTATTGAGTTGACCATCAGTTTTTAATCCATAACAGTGTGATAAACAAAGCTACTCAATATGACTAATCTTTTTAAATTCAAATTTGTTATGACTTGCTTTGTGACCTAGCATTTGATCCATTTTGGAGAAAGCTCCATATGCTGTTGAAAAGAATGTGTTTTCTGAGGCTGTCGGATGGGAGTTGGTATGTATGCCTCTTACGATCATTTGGATAGAAGTGTAGTTCAAATTGATGTCTCCTGATTGATTTTGTGTCTACATTATCTGTCCAATGCTGAAAGTGGACTTTTGAAGTTCCTTACTATTATTATACACAGTCTATTTTCCCCCTCAGGTTTCTTAATATTTACTTTTATTTAGTTGTTCTGATTTTGAGTGCATATGTATTTATAATTACTATATTATATTCTCATGACAAATTGATCCTTTTATTATTATAAGTTTATCTTCTTTGTCTGCTTTTATAGTTTGGACTTAAAGCTTTTTTGTCTGACATAAGTATGACTATTCCTGCTCCTTTTTGGTTTCCATTTGCAGGTAATATCATTTTGTGTTAACCCTCAGTCTTTGTTGGTTCCTGCACAGGATGTGAGTCTCTGATAGGCAGTCTGTGTCAGGAAAACCAGTTATTGTAAACTGATAACTTTTTTTTTTGTCTTTTTCATTTTTATCGGTACCGGGGATCGAACTCACGACCGCCTGCTTGCAAGGCAGGTACTTATGCTGCTGAGCTAAATCCCCAGCCCCGTAAACTGATAACTTTAACTGCATAAACTACAGCTTCACTCTACTGCCCATACACATTTTGTGTTTTTGATATCACAATTTATATCTTTTTGCATTGTATATATTTTAACAAATGGTTGTAGCTATTTTTAATAGTTTCATCTGTGAAACTTTAAAAATGCTATTTGTATACCATGATTACAGTATCATAGTATTCTGAAGTTGATTTACTTTTGTCGATGGGATTTATACTTTCAGATTTTTTTGTGTTACTCAGGTAACATCTTTTTCTTTCAGTTTAAAGGACTTTATATTTCTTGTAAAACAGGTCCGGTGTTAATGAACTCCCTCAGTCTACTTGAAGGAAAATCTTTAGCTCTTTTTTTAAATTTCTGAAGGACATTTCTACCACACCTTTGTTAGCAGTTTTTCTCCTTTAGCTCTTTGAATATGTGGTCCCACTCTCTTCTGGCTTATAAAGTTTCTGCTGAGATATCTGCTTCTAATCGTATTACAAGTCCATTATATATTATTTGCTGATTTTCTTTTGTTGCTTTGTGAATATTCTCTGTCTCTGATATTTGATAGTTTGATTATAATATGCCTTTGTGTAGTTTTGTTTGGCTTGAATCTGACTGGAAATGTTTGAACTTCCTGTATGTGGATGTTCATATCTTCTACAAGTTTGGATTATTTTTTATTATTATTTCTTTAAGCTTTCTACCTTTGTCTCTATTCTCCTTTAAATCCAATGACTCAAAAATTTGCTTTTTGAGGCTATGCTGAAAATCCTGTGAACTTTATCGTCTTTCATTTTTCTTCCCTCTTTTCATTATATTCTTTCAAACAAACTGACTTTGAATTTACAGATTCTTCTTTGATTTCTATTGCATTTTTTACTTTGCTTACTATACATTTCAAATCAGATTTTTTATTTTTAAAAAAGTCTTCAATATTTCTGTTAAATTTCTCATTCTAGTCATTTAGTATTTTTCTTCATTTCTTCTTTGTGTTCTCTTGAAGTTTGCTGAAGTTCCTTAAAGAGCTATTTTGAATTCGTTGCTTGACTGTTCATGTACTTCTATTTTTTTCTTTTCTTTCTCTCTTTTTTGTTTTTTGTTTTTGTGGAACCAGGGATCGAACTCATTCTTGTGCTTGCCAAATAGGCGCTTTGGCCGCAGAGCTAAATCCGCAGCCCTTGTACTTCCATTGCTTTAGGGTTAATCACTGCACTTTCTCTTAACTTTTGGTGATATTCTATTTCTCAGGTTGTTCTTGATCTTTACAGCTAGGTGTTAGTGTCTGCACATTTGGAAAACCCCCCATTTATTCCAGCCTTTTCAGACTGGCTCTGCCTAGGAAACTTCTCCAAAAGTCAGCCCATTCAGAGATTCTGGGAAGGCCACCCACCTTAGTTTACAGGTAGGTTTGCTGTTAGATTCCCTAGACTGGCTTTGCATGGCAGCTGGATACCTGTGTGTGAATCTGTTCATTGGGTCATTTAGGTAATTTGGAACCCAAAGTCTAGTCTGAAGTTTGTTCTCAGGAGCTGTCCTAGAGATAGAACAGCCTAGAAAAACTGGAGCAACCAGCTCTGGAGCTGCTAAAGTTGTACCAACTATAGTTTAGACCCAAAATTGAGTCTGCTGCACAGATCTGAAGCCTTCCTGGGCTTCCAGGTCTGGGATAGCACCGGGGTCCAGAGAATCAGTCTATGAGTACTACCCTGGAATTTGGGGCTATAGGGGCCTGTCTGGTGCTGGCTGTTACTATGGTTGACCTGGTGGTGGGGTCAAAGCTCTGATCATCCTCTTTTTCTCCTAAACAGAGGTTGTATCTCTCTATGCAGTGCTGCTTTGGATTGGGGAAGAAGTGATGCGAAAAATGCAAACATCTTTCCTACATGCTTCATTGCATTTTTTTCTTATTTCTGTGCTACATTCAGGTATTGTGATCTCTTAACTGGTTCCCTTAGCTTTTGCAAAAACATTTTCATGTATGGACAGTTATTCAAAATGATGTTTCTGAGTGGAGGGTGATCACTAGAGAATCCTATTCTGTCATTTTGCTGTATGCCTTCCTGAATTCTAATATGTGATAGCTAAAATAATTTCAGTCTTTATTTAATATTAATTATTTTATTTACTATATTGCAGGATTGCTTTTCACTAGCTAATTCACAATGAGATGACAGAAAAATACTCTTACGATAAATAAGAACCAGTGTGATTGCTTTTAGAGTTAAAGTACAGTTTAGATTAGTCTTTTTCAAATTCAAGTGCATGATAAATTAAATTGATTTCATTTTCAAAGATACCTGCTTTCAGAAAGATGGCCTCACAGGAGCTATAAAATGCTGTACTTGAATGGCTTTGAAGGAAAATAAAATACAATTATTTGGAAAATGATTTGTTCAGAGGCTTAGAATATATTTGGTTTTAAAGGCCTTAACCCACTCTAATTCTTCATCAAGGAAAATCAATCACAGGATGAGAACATGAATTAGATATCCCTAAATGTCATAACATTTATATATTGGATTTTACTTTTACTTCATTAAGAAACCAAATAGAACTGTAATTAAAGAAAACGCTAGCATATGGTAGAGAGTCTGTTTATGGTTTTCCCAACTTTATACACCATTAGAAATTCTATGCTGCGAAGGACAAGCCAAGTGAACTATATACATAATTGATTAGAAACTTACTCTACTTTTAAATCGCAGGGAAATATACTTTTATTTAATTTGAAATCTGTTACACAACTGTGTTTGAGATTGAGTGCCTAAAATTTCCCATGAAATTTGAGAGAAGATGAAAATGGAACAGGGGAGCAAGGGCTTAAAAATCCCCTAACAATATTATTTAATTTTATAGACTTCCGTGGAGTGGTTGTATCTTGAAATTATATTTTTATATAATTTATTTATATATTTTTAAAAATTTTATAATTTGTAATGGACAATTAATCTCTCTGTTCAAGGGAATTCAATGAGAATTGTTTGAATTTTTGTTGTGTACCAAGTGCAGGAAAAATTCTCAGCAAACAGAAACAAGAGTAGCCACGAATTTTCATTGAGTGGTCTGGGCACAAGGTAAGTGGAGAAATCTTTATAAAATATCTTGTAACAAACACTGTCTAGTCAGTGAAGAGTGACCTGGGAATGGAACAAAACACGGTCCTAACTGTTACACTGGATTCCTTGCAAATTATCAGAACTCAAGTTTACTTTGTCTTCTCTTATCTATTTCTGACTTACCTACATAACTATAACTGCTTATATAAGGAAGTATATTCTAACATATATATCTATCTGAAGTTCATAGTAATTTTTATATAAGATAGAATTTTATGATTATGAAACAGTAGACAAATGAGACACCTTTGAATTGCAAAAATCCCTATTTTCACTTGAGGTTGAACAAACACCAAGTAATTTATATTTGTTTATGCGGCACACAGTATGCTGTGAAGGGGATTTTGGAGTGGTGTGCCATGGACTGCAGTGTGAGGAGGTGCATGGTGTGTTGGAAGCAGCGTTGTATAGTGTCATGTGTTGTTTGTATTGGAGAGGGTAGGTGTGAGATGAGTGGTGTGATGTGTGCTGTGCACTTTGGTGCATTGAGGACAGTGAGTGTGAGGTGCGTAGACCGTGGGATGAGGTGTTCAGTGCAGTGTGAGCACAGTGGGTGTGCTGAGAAATGGCATGTCACTGAGAAATGGCGATGCACTGGTGAGGGAGGTCTTGGAGAGTGGGGGATGTGTAATGCTAATTTTGGGATAGTTTTAAAGTTCATGTGTGGAGTCCTGCGAAGATGAAAGAAAATATAAGTTCTCACAAATGAATAGGTGACACAGATTACGCTTATACACCATTTTCTATGTGAATATGGTAAATTCCAGTATTTCCTGTGTTCACTACAATAGCACCCACGTATGGAAGTCTTGTTAGACTCAAGGCTGGGACTGGGTATTCCTAGGATAACAGTTAGACTGAGGAAGCACCCTTTTGTACCTCCAATCTAGGAAGAGGATAGATGTGCCAACAATGTGTAACTTCTATTATCTCAACAGCAAATACGGATTTTCCCTGTAAGAGAGGAACATGCTTTAGGGAAATAGCCTGGTGGGCATTTTAATCCAGGAGGTACTATCATCAGGGCATGAATGTCCACAATCTCCAGGGAGCTGCTCAACACAGAAAACTTATGATATTTTACCTTTTTTTATTAGAAAATAAAAAGTACAAAAGAGATGACAATGACACATTTCTTAGGGGTTAGAGTAAATTAAGCATAAAATACATATAATAAAAGTAATATATACATGTTTGCAAATTTTCTCTCTTTATATATGTGGAGATATTTTCATGTATATAGATATATGAGAGAGAAGAGACACAGCATAAAAGGGCACAAAGAAATTACGTGTGAACTGGTGGTAGTGGTAGGAAGCTCACTGAAACTTAAAGAGAGTCTTGATCTTTCAGATCAATGGGGCACACGCCTGTCATGTAAGCACTTGTTGCATCCCCATCTTTACAACTTACCCTTGTCTCCCAACTCATGCTTGAATACAGCGACCTCAGAATGCTGTGGGGAGAGGCTCTAGCAGAGGGGAAATGACAGGAAGCAGAATTCAGAAAGGCCCAGGTCTAAGATCAAGATTCCCGCTGACTTTGTAATCCATGAGCGCACTCTTCCTGGTTTGCAGAGAACCACCTTCTTGTATGTCCTCATAGGACCTGTCCTTGGTGCAGGCCTGCAGATGGAAGAGGGAGGGGAAGGGGAAAAACAGAAGGGCAAAGAGGCGGGAGGGCGAGGTGAACAGGGAGAAGGGGACGGGAAGAGGAAAGCGGTGGGGACAGGGATGAGGGAAAAGGAGAGAGAGCCAGAGAATGAATGGGCCTTCTGGTGTCTCTTCCTATGAGGACAATAATAACTATCAGATGTGGGTCCCATCCCTGTCAATTCACCTTAGCCTTAGTTAGTTTCTTAGACCTCATATAGCTACACTAGGGGCTTAGGGCTTTCACATGTAAATTTGGAGAGAATACAATATCTAAAGGTACGTTCCCTCATAGAGTTTCATAAACCCCATAAATGTTCTAGAATCTATTGAAAGCGCTTCCAATATAAGGAAAACAACGACCAGACTAATATAAAATTTGTTAAAGACGTTCCTAAAATTGTCTGAAAAGGTCATTGTTATCCCTCCCAATGTGTGTTGGTGAAAACAGTGACACTGATTTTGTCCAGCAGCTTTATAAAAGTAAAGTAATTAACAGTTCCCAATGATAAGAAAATGGAAGGTAACCAGTGCTCTCAGATGTGTTGCTGGATTGACTGGTTCTCAAAATTTAACACGCACATACAACATAAGCAGACAGGAAGATATTTGTTAGAATATTGTTAGTAGCAATATGTTAGACTCATTGAAATGTTCCATTAAGGACAAACATTAAATAAATTACTATTGATATCACTCTAGCAATTTGGAAAAAGCAGATAGATCTATTTGTATTGATTTGAAAATAAGAACATTCTAACTATTAGGTGAAAAATGTTAGATGCAGATTCTTGTAATGCATTACCATGATGCTTTCTTTATAAATGTACTAATGTCATATAATGATACCTGTAGTTGTTAAAAATTTTGCTCGACATTTTTATTAGGAAATCTTTTTCAAAGTTTTGTTAAGGTAAATGGACTCATGGCTCATAAGAACTTTTATATAATTAAAAAGCAAATATCCCTGTGTAGGTATGGTCCTAAACATTTTTACTGTGTTTGAAAAGGAAGTTAATTACCCTTCCAACTGTGCTAAAGCCTGCCAGTGTAAATGCATTGGATTATTCAATTTCTCAATTCATTTGGATGTGGTGCTTTCTCATTTTTAACAGTATCTGTGCAATCTGTGATTCATCCAGTTGGCTTGATGGATTATGTTCTGTGGCTCTACATCTTCACAAAAGAGAAATACAGACTTTAAGAATGGTTGCTTTGTTGAAATTAAGCAAAAGGGTTATTTTTGCAAGTGGCCAAAAAGTCTGAATTGTATTTGGTAATTTCATAGTTGATTCTGTTGCAGAGCTGCAATTCCCTCATGCGTAGAAGAGATCTGTCTGCTTGAATATGCAGATAAGACCTAAATAATATTCCTTCTCTCATCTTACCGCATATTCTTTTAGCAGTGCATTCCTCTATTACTTCATTAGGAAACAAATTATGCCATGAGTATATTTAATGAACATGTTCAGATTACTATATATGTAGCCACTACGAATTCGTACTCAATCAATTCCTGCTTTTTCATTTGTTTTCCTCTAAGGTCTGTCTGCTTTTATAGGACATAATCTAAAGTTCATTGCTACAAAATAATGTATTTATCTAGCTCAAAAGGGGACTACTGAAAGGGCCATATGTTATTGGCCCTCAGCAAGCATGAATTATGATAAGATGGTACCATTTAAATGATCAGGAAAAATAGGTTAGCAAAACGACTCACTCCAGCAATTATAAATCTCTGTACTAAGTATGAAACAAGCCCTTCTGTGGGCCGTGCTGAAGATAGCCCTCTGTCAGGCCCTCCTTTTTCTTGATAATGACTTATTCTCCGTGCTGCTGGCTCCTGGTGCCTGTCTTGCTTCTGCCGTGGACTGGATACAAATGACCTGCCCCTTCCATGCAAGATGCACAGGCCCTGACCAGTTGTCCTGGCAAATAAAAATAGATATGATATTTGAGGCAACTGCCTAGACATCTACGACACAGATACATTTTTTTCCCCTTAAAAATATCAACACTTTGATGCCTGCATTGACCGAGTTGGCCTTTTTCTTTGCTGCCTGAGAAAACAACTTATGTAAGTTTAAGGGAAAAGAAGGGAGATGTTTGAAGGTGGAAGTTAAACTTTTGCTACAATCAATATTTGTTTTCCCTGTTTTCTTTCATGTTAAAATATGTGAGGTCCTTTGAAAATGAGCCCCAGTGGAATTTTTGGGAAGTTATCAGCATCATCTCCTAGACCCGACCTCGGTAATGAAGACGCCTGTGCCTTCTTGTTGTTCTTTGTCTAATGCCTAAATATTCAGGATCCACATTTTTATTTACCTTCATAAGATAAATAGATAATATAGCTTGAGACTTAAACATATTTACTAAAATTGTTGAGAAAAATGGGGTTACATTCTTCTTAGATCTCCATACTGGAAAAAAAATAAAACATTGCCCTTTTTTTTTAGCAATAATAGTGAATTTTGAAAAATCACTTTTTTTTCTAATAGGACCTAAATTGACAGGAAAGCACACACTGTTGAAATTAATACATATTGACTATTTGAATAGACATTGATGTTGCCTGTAATTCAAATCTATTATTTCACTTCTAATGATCTTTTGCATCATTTCTATTCTGTAAGATTTATCATCGCCAAACCTTCTTAGATGGGATGTGTGGCCTGGTTCATTCCATCTTTCTTTAATACTCTGAACAAAAAATGTCTGTAAACTATTCAAAGGTGTATCAGTATATAAAGTTAAGTATTTAGAAATAATAGTAATAAGAGAACTATACATGAGAAGGTTATAATGTATAATTGTCTGAGAAATATATTTTGTGTTTGATAAACGTAATCTCATTCATTATGAGTTTTAGGATACTATCCTCATAAAGTTTACATTCAATGCTCAATCATTCATGATTTTTAGTAAATAATTTCCAGCTTCAGGAAATTGTAATTGAAAATTATAAAAAATTTTATGTACCTAAAGTGTACATTGTGAATTGATATATGTTGTGAAATATTTATCACAGTCTAACTGATACATCCATCATTTCTTTTGTTTACTATTTGAACAGATAGTGAGAACATTTAACAGCTACTGTTTTACAATATGTTGAGTATTCAATACTGTATTATTCACTATAGTTACTGTATTGTACATCAGGACTCCAGAATGATGTATCCTGAATGGAACTTCGTACCCTATGATCATCATCTACCCATTTTCTCTACTCCCACAACCTGGCAAATATTATCCTGTTTTCTATGTCTATGAGTTTGACTATTTTTAGGTTCCACCTATAAGTGAGATCATGCAGTATTTGTCTTTGTGTGCCTCAATTTCTAAACTTCATTTAGCCTAATTCATATTGTTGCCTCACTGGCTTTTTGTAAGGCTGAAAAATACCGTTTTTTGTACATGCCATGATTTATTTCCCCATCCACCAGCATCCATAATGATTTCTGGCCTTAATCATTGTGAAGAAAAGTACAGTGAGCATCAGAGTACAGCTATCCTCGACACACTGAACTCACTTTCTTTAGATACTTAAGCAGATGTGGGATTCTCCTGAAACACATAGTAGTTAAAATTTTATCTTTTCAAGGAACATTCGTACTGTTTTCTGTGATGAGTGTACCAATTTACCTTCTTACAAGAAATGTAAATGTGTATCTTCTCTTCGGCACTTACTATCCCTTAAGTTTGTTTCCGGTAATAGTCATTTTAACAGATGTGAGGTGATCTCAGATAGTTTTTTCTGCATTCTCTGATGACTAATAATATTGGACAGTTTTTCATATACTTGGTCATTTGCATATCTTTTTTTGAGAAATATCTATAGAGACCTTTTGCCCATTTTAAAAGCATGGATTTTTTTTTTTGCTTGCTATATATTGAGTTGTTTTAATTCCTTACATATTTTCAATATTAACTCCTTATCATTGATATGGTTTGGAAATATTTTCTTTTCCATAGGTGGATGGTCTGTTTACTCAGATTGTTTCCTTTTCTAGGCAGATAACTTTTAGCTCAATACAGTCCCACTTATCTATCATTTGTCTCTTTGCTGTAGGGTCATTGTATGAATACACTGAAATCTATTATATATATTGTCCAGAACAATGTGGTACAACATTTTCCTTGCTTCTAGAAGATTTTAATTTTAAAGTTTTATATTTAAATTTTTAAATCAATTTTGAGATTATTTCTGAAATAATGTTCCAATTTCTCTTTTTTGTGTGTGTGCTGATAATCTGGTTTTCTCTCTATTGAAGAGGACATCCATTCCCTGTGAGGTAGTCTTGGCATCTTCCTCAATATGAAACCTAAATATGTTGACTTAGCTCTGGGCTAAGTGTTCCTTTGTACTAGTCTATATATTTTTATTTCTACCAGTACCACACTGTTTTAATTATTATAGTATCATAGTATATTTTGAAGTCAGGTCATGAAATGCCTATATATTTGCTCTTTTGTTCAAGATTTCTTTGGCTACTTGGGGTATTTGTGGTTCCATATGAACTTATAGTTTCTGCAAAAACTAGTGATAAAGATTGCATTAAATTTGTGAGTCACTGTGGATAGCATGTAAATTTCAACAATATTAGCTTTTATAATCTATGAATATGGGTAAGCTTTTCATTTATTTCTGTCTTCTTCAATTTTATGCATCAGCATTTTACAGTTTTCAGTGCAGGTGTATTTTTATCTCCTTGGTTACATTTATTCCTCAGTATTTTGTCTTTCTGTTTCTTTTCATTTCAACTTCATTAAGTAAGATTTATACATAAAATTACATTTCTGTTACCTTAAATACTTATTTTTTGTTGAGCTTATTTAAGACTTAATCTGTTTTGTTAAGTTACATTATATTATTTTTAACAATAGTTACTATGTTGTGTAATTGAACTCTGAAGTTTATCCAGCTTCTCTAACTGAAAATGTATACTCATTAACAAACATCTTATTTCCTAAAGGTTCAATTTTTCTAGATTCCACGTGTAAATGAGGCCATGTGGTATTTTTCATCTTTCTGTGCTTGGTTTATTTCTGTCAAAATAATATCCTCCCTGTTTATTATTGTTGTCACAATGGCTGAACTTCTTTAAAAAGCTGAATAATATTCCACTGTGTGTGTATATCTCTTTCTATATATAAAGTAGATGATTCCAGTAAAAGACAAACTGCTATTAATCTCCTTCAAGATACCTCCTCCCTTCAGACCTATGTGCCCATGACTCTTGTCACTTTCTGGAGCAGTTTGAATATCCTGTTCTGTGAGTGTGGTTGCCTTAATGTCCTGACTCGATTTGAATGAGCGAGCTGAGTAATCATTTTGAGTTTAGCAAACAGCCGGAAGTCACATGGTGCCAGATGTGGTGAATAAGTGAATGAGGGTAAACCATGAATTTTTATGGGTCTGCTCTCTGTGGGATGGCTCTAGGCAGCAGCGTTCACTGCAAATTTCCATCACACATAGCAAAGATACTTACCGAGGAGGATTCCCTGAACCGCTTCAGAAAGTGGCGAGGCTGTGGGACAAGTGGGTTCAAGGTGAGGGAAGAGTATTTTGAGGGGAATTAATGACCAGGTATCTTTTCCTATCATCAATTTTAAAAATTTAAATAGTCATCATATACTCTGATCATGCCTGTTTCTATCCACTATCCCACATTTTCATTATCCATTCACTGTTTTATTCTGTTTTCTGTTGCTATATCAAAATGTCTGAAATAGAATCATTTATAGAGCTTAGCAGTTTAAATAGATTATGATTCTGGAGGCTGGGAAGTTCAAAAGCATGCCTTTGGTCTCAAGCCAGTGAGGGTCCTGTTGCTACATCATAGTATGACAGGCCATCACATCATATCAGTTCCTAATTATTTCCCCAAACCCCACCTCAAAATCCCATTAACATAGCACTTGGGCATTAAGTTTCCAACACATTAATTTTGCAGACACTTAAGTTAATTCTGTATCGTGGGTATTATGAATAATGCTGTAATGATTATAGGAGTGAAAGTATCTCTTTGAAATACTGATTTCTTGTGGACAGATACTGAGAATGGGATTGCTAGATCACATGGTAGCTCTATTTTTCATTTTTGAGGAATTCCCACAACTGTTTCTATAACTGTACTAATTCACTTTTCCATAACTGTGTGCAAGTGTTTCCTTTCTCCAAATTCTCACCAACACTTGTAACTTTTTTGTCTTTTTGACAATTGACCCATTTGTGGAAACCAATATTTATTTTATACCAAGCATTATTCTAGTCCAAAAGAATCAGAAAAATAGGTATCTATGACTGCCCTGAGCAGGCCAAACCTCTGGGGAAAACCAATATGAAATCTGTTTGTTTTAAAGGTTGGCAAGTACAATGATAGAAATTTATATAGGCTATCAATGTAGAATTGGAGAGAAGCAAGACTCAGTTTGGGGATGGTTTGAGAAGCTTCAGAAAAGACACCACAGAGACTCAGTACAGACAGTCATCATAAAGGAGAGGGAGACTTCTTAGCCAAGAAAGCTGAAGGGGAAAATAGGTTTGAAGTAGGGATTTAGAAAAAGGGTACCAGTTGAGTTATATAAAAGTAGATGGAAGGCAGGAAGATAGTAGCCGTAAGATAGAGGAGCATGGAGTCCTGAGCATTAAGTAAGTTGTTCTTAGTGTATCATTCCTTATAGAAAGAAACTTTCCCTTCATAGAATGCATTGCTCATTTTAAAATGCAATTTTGAGTTATAATTATTGTTAATAATTCTTTTGGCTAATGAAACACAGTATTTTTGGCACCAGTATTGAAGCTACTTCCTCGTGAAAAATATGTCTTTTTAAGGAACTCAGCCAGTTCAAGATGTAAACATAGTAGACCCATCCAAACTTCAAATTCTTTATCAGGGCAGGAGGTCTGCTGTACTCTTGCTGGGTCATTTGGTTTCCACTCTTTACGGTGCTATGACTTCTGTTCCCTGGATTGCTGCACAGCTGATCTGTCATCTGCAGCAGCAGAGTCTCCTGTTTTTAAAGTGGCTTGGCGTCACTCCACCTGTAGCTGTGTTCTTATGCTTGCTCCTGTCTTCTTTCAGAGCCTGTCACTCACAGATAACACCTACCCGCTCCCCTCTGCACACACTCCCACTGAGGCTGTCCGCAATGTCCAGGCCCCATCAGCATTCACCTGCAGCACCAGTCTCCTGTATCCAGAATTACTCTCAAATCCAGTGTAATTTCCTTAGGCATCCTCTGGGCCATCTTGAGTGAGAGGGAACTCTGTTTGGTGCTTGCCTTCTTTCTCAGCAGCGACGTTTCAAGCCTTCCTGTGTCAGTCCTTCTCCTCTTCCTTTGGGCAGCTGTGCAGGGTGGTGGCAGTGGTACAGGAAGAGCAACTTGTGAAATCACATTTGATTAGCACCGGTCAACTGTTAGTGTCCTGGCTTTCAGTTCACATTAAACCTGTGGTAGTGTGCCTGGCATTTGGAAGTGGGGTTTTCAAACTAAAAAACTAATGCTGGGTTATAATTCATCTACTTTCTACTTAGTCACCAGATTAAGTATGGCCCAAAGGTCATCTGTGACAAACAGAATATCCAAAAGAATAAAATTTGGTTATTCTTCTTATCTAGAATAACAAATTTATTAAAACTTTTAATAATTTATAATTCTAAGTATTCAAAGTGAACTTTTAATAATTTGTAATTCTAAGTATTCGAAGTAAACTTTTAATAATTTGTAATTCTAAGTATTCTAAGTATTGGCCTTCCTTGTGGTATATTATAAAAGAGGATTTAAAGGTATGGTATATTATTTAGTACAAATAAAAAGCTTCCAATACTTTCATAAAAGGAAGTAAGACCGACACATCTGAATGGAAGTATTGACAATCAATATTCAAAAACATTGAGATCGTGAGCTTAATCAATTACAATAGACCAAATGAGTGATAATAAACCAGAACACTGGTGGAGATATAAAGAATGCCCTAGAATTACATAATTTTGACATTGAAATTAAGGAATCTGTAAACATTTCATAGGGGTGACAGAATACTGATCACCCCTTACTGACTGGTAAGTTTCTCACTGTGTGCCCTGGTTATGTGATATACCTGGGTAGGAATAAATGCATGAGATGGGAAGAGAGGGTTACATAATGAGTTTAACTAACTCAAGCCTAACCAAATAAAGGGCCTCCATTGGTAGTTTAAAATTCTTGTTTAGAGCTCAGAAAAGAGGCTTATGGTAAATGTACCATATACGTCTCCAAATTGTGGATCACTGTTGAAAAGATCTAGGTAAAAAGGGAGAATCATACAGAAGCAAGAAGACGGCAAACAAAAAGAGCATCTTGAGGCCAAGATGTGTGTTAGGGGCAACTGCAAAAGGCTTTCTGGGAAATGAGGCCAGAGGAGGCTGGGAGAGCAGCAGGCAGGGAATGTCCAAGGGTGGATCAGTATCCATAATATTTTCCTGCTGGGCAGACAATGCTCAAGAAAGGAGAAGAGGAAACAGTAATTAATACTGGAGGACTTTTCTGTTCAACAGTAGTCATAGGAGAATAATGAGAATCATACGTGGCTAGAAATTTGGTTGGTGGTGACCCAAGAACAAGTGAGTGTGGCAGTTGGAGGTGGTGTATATATTTAAGGTGTTCGCTGGTGGTTTGAAACACTGCGACAGCTAGAAAGGTTGTGGTGTGTGTGTAATTTAAAGGACTTTTGCTTAGGATCAAAGATAATTTCGCTTCTAAAATACTATTATTATTTTGTAGATATGTAACGTTTTCATGTTCATTATCCTTCAGGTATTTCTAGTCCTTCACATGCATTTGGTAAACTGTTAAGGAGCACAGTGCATGTATTAAAGAGAGATTTCAGGACTGCCCCGTGCTCCCCAAAGCAGCTTCTTCAGATGTTACCACCCGGAGAGGCAAAGAATGTGCCTCTCTCAGAGCTTACAAATTTAGTTAACAACAGACCTCTTCGTTCTTAGGGAAATGCAGAAGGAGAGATTTTGTAAGAGAATCTTGACAATATTCCTTTGCAGATGTACTTGGGTAAGAACACGTCAGCTCTCTAAAATGCAATGTAAATATCCATTTTCCTCTACTCTAGTGAGGGAGAAGAAGGGGGTGAAATGGAAATCAGCTGTCTCACTCTGGCTCATTTTTTTCCCTTTTCCTATAACTTCGTTCCCATTCCTTTCTGGTAAAATCATGATTTTTAAATTACCTTTCCAATGCAAAAGTCACTTTGTAAATAAGATGTGAACATTCCGATCACAGAGGAAAGAATGAGAAAAATAAAGCAATTGTGCCTTCTTATTCTCGTTGGCCTTGAAGCTCCCACTGATTTAATAACCCTCAAACCACATTTAGGATTATTACATATCAAAAAGAAATAATATTGGCTGCCAATTATTACATTAAAAAGAAATCTTGTATGAACTTAGAAGTGAAGTAATTTCTTTCCTTGAGTGGATGGAATTAAGTTGGAGGTGATTCTGATGTTATTGAGGAGGCCTTAATCACACTGTCTCTTTACACTGTTTATCCAAATCTTTTCATGAGAATGCCTAAGGGATGTCCCGCAACCCCCATGACGACATAACTGGGAAAATAGTGGACTTAATAGCAAGCCTTGTGGGTACATTTGCTACTAAGATTTTTATAAATCTTGAATTTAATTTAAGGATTTAATCTAATTTTCCCTTGAATTTCTCATTTCTCTGCACAGTGCTGAAGTGTGGGTTGTCATATGAAGAAAACTTCCTAATTCCTCAGTACTATGTGAATACATAACTCTACATTCAAATAATACTTAAAATGAAGTTGCAGTTAAGAGAGGATTTTCATCATTTTTATTGAAGATAACATTTAAGACTGAATAGAAAATAAAATATTTACCCAGATATTTAGAAAAAATAATAATAATCACTAAGATTTGCTTAGTTTGTATTGGCTGCCAGCAATGGATTGGATAATTTGCCTTCATTACCTAATTCATTTCTCCTAGGAATCATAAGATCAATGCTAGTATATTAACAAAAGCAAAGAGAGGTTAAGTAACAAAAAGTCACACAGCTTGTAAGAAATGGAGTCTAAAATTCGTGCTTAGGCAGTCTGACTTAAGAGCTATGATTGACTTACAAAAACTACACACCTTGGATAACTGACTTTATTGCTGAAGTGTTAACAAGAATTGACTTTCAAATATAATGTAAAAAAATTAGAAATGAACATAATGGAAAAGCAGCTGATTCCTAGATGTAATATGTTATATAAATTCATCTCATAAATTTATTTTAGTAGACCTAGTTAATTAACATAAAATTTAGTATATATTTTCCTGAACATTATAAATATTCTTTCTTAATCCTAATTCAGATTATTAATAAAAGTACTGAACAGACCAGGGATGGACGGAATGCCCCATTAGAATATGCCAATGTCACTCATGATAGAAATGAGTCCAGCAACTCAGGTGAGCCATGGATAAATTAATGCAAAGCCATTAAAAAAGTTTTAGGTCCACATTTCACCATACTGTCACTTTAAAATGAGTTTGTCAGATGTCTTGGTGAAACCCAAATACCCCTAATTTTCAAGAGTGAACTTTTAAAGGCACCAAGCCAGCACTTCTGGAGGCCATCATTTCTGATAACCTGCTTTTGCCGTGAGAGAATATTTAGAAGTTATATGAACGTATCATAGAAACAAGCATTTTTGGAGGAAGGTTGCTACTTTACGGGTAGGAGAAGAGAAGTGATTCTACCCATGATTTTCTGCTAGAAACTGTAATATATATTTCAGGAAATTGTTCCTTCTCACCATGCAGAAAGGCTGTCAGAGACAAAGTACTAATGACCATGATTTCAGTTTGGATCCAGTCAGAAAAAACGGTGATGATGATGTTGTTGGAGAGAGCTCGGCAGAGGACATGTTGGTGCATGTGGTGTTCCCTGCATAGATTATTCATTATAGATTTCAGGAGCTGCGCACAAAAGTAAGAGAAGTAAGTGCACAGGAGAAGATGCCGAAATGTGGACAGGAGGAAGAGTCCACATTAGCAGGAGAGCAAGCTAATGAGTCATGGCAGACGGAGCCAGCTGGGACGGCCACAGTGCAGGCATGCTGACCCAACTCATTTGAGCTGAGAAGTCCATTTGGCTCCTGAAATAAATTTTGACCAGCGCCATATTCCTGTAAATTATTTTCTATTTCCACTTTAACTGTTCAGTGCATTCATTTACAAGTATACCTCGAGAGTCACTTTTTTTTTTTTTGAATGATCTTTGTTTAGAATTTTGGTTGAATTTTCTGTTGAATTATTTGGTGGAAGCAAAAATAATCTAATAGTGGAAAAGCTCATAGGTAATTCTGCTCTGCAATGATGTCCACCGCCAAATGATTATCAAGAACTGAATCTTTGTGGCCTCATAGGTCGGATGGAAATGACCACAGAGTTTATAATCTGTACTCTTAAAGGAGTCATTAGTGAGATACAGGAGATTATTTTAATTTAAATTTGGAATTTTTCTTTTACTTTTTTTGTCTTGTAATCTCTTTCATGTCACAAACTATGAAGACTATTAATTATAAGATTACATGTGCAAACATTTATTTTTTGATTTAAAAATAAATACTCGAAACACAAGATTAAAAATATTTCACTCATTAAAAATGTTACTAATATTTTGAAAATATTTGCCAAATGTATTTAATATATCATTCTTCAAATGATAAGATCTATTTTCTTTCATTACTGGCATAGAGCTTTATGTCCATTAGAGAAACAAAGGCAGTCTCTTGCTGAAAATATGCTGAGATCACTATATCTTGAAAATGACATTTTATAGCTAATAATCTTCATTCTCAGAGTTACACTGTATTAAGATATTATAGATTTTCTATTGAGTTAGCTTGCTAAATCAGCAGCAAATAAATCAGCATATTGTAAGATTTATTTTAATATTTGTTTCAGATTGTAACATACTTTTTGGTAGCATTAAACTACTTACAAGACTTAATTTGTTTTAAGGTACAATGAGAAATTATTTGCAACGTTTAATTGCCCTTTTTGTCTTATAATAATGTTACACTTGCTTATGATAGATGCAGCTACCTTAAATAACAGGGGCAGGTATAAACTACCAAAAGACTTTTATCTATAAAAGACATCATGGCTGTTTATGATTCTTCTTTTTGCAGTCTTGTGAATGAGGTGTTTTTTTTTCCATATTTCATGAATGAAAGAAAGAACCAGGTTGTATATTTTTAAAATCTATTTGTATTTAAAGAGAAAAAAAAACAGAAAAAAAGGGTAGAAATAATATAGAATTACAGAAAAATAAACAGTAAGAAATCACTAGTTGATAAGTTTCATATTGTCATCTTAGAAATACTTGTTCAGGTTACAAAATTAAAGCACACAAAATAACATTCAAATAGTGACACTGCTAACAGTTCTGCTCAATGATCCAACAAAAACTTAGTAATATGGTTATCAGTCCTTCACACTTGTTTTTATCTTAAAGAGGGTAAGATTAGACATACCAAACAGAACAAAACAGTTCATAAAGAAACGATATAAAGAAATACAGATTTCAAAGCAAGTTCACTGGAGAGCTTCACTGTCTAACTTATTGTCTCTAGTTTTCTTCCAAATAGTTGTCCCCATCTTCATACACATTGAATGCATACTGCATATTATAGAACCAATCAAATCATTACAGGATTATGAAGGCTTTGTAGGTCTTCAAGACCTGACATTGGGGAAGTCAATAATGACTACCATAATGTCTCTCATTCTCTTTGCAGTAGCTGTCTTTATGTATGCTGAAATTGAACTTGAGACTAGACAAATATCACTCTGAACAGTGAATAATAGTATTGCTAGATTTTATATCATAATGCTACAGAATTAGCATTGGGTTTCTTAGTGTCTCTTCTTCTTCAGAGTATCTGTTCATTACATCTTGCATTACATAATCTGTTCCTGTAAATAGTTTAAAAAATTCTTCCCATGTGTGAATTTCTACATGTATATCTATCCTCTCTGTATTATAGGGAAAAACAAGACAACAAAACAAATTCCTAGAAAAACATGTAATGAAAAAGACACATAAGACCACAATGTTTGGTGATCTACTATAGTTACTATGCTTTCTCTTGTTATTTTCAATAGACTTGTCCACATCAGCAGGCTTATATAGTTAATCATAGTATTACATAGCTATTTTTATAAAAACACAACTTTGAAGACATTGTAGGACTTGAAAGAGGTTAATAATCAAAATCGGAATGGATATCTTTTACATCTTGTCATCTTCAGAGTAGTTGCCTCTACTCTTGATACTATCAAGCATACCAAATTCAAATAAAATCAGCCAAGGCAAAACCGTGATCTAACAAACCAGCTTCAAATAAGATCAGTCATAGTAAGACAATGTAAGTAATACAGAGTTTCAGTTTAAGTTAATAGGAAATTAAGAATAGTTACCATGGTATAACCTGCTATTTTTGGGTTAGATGTCTGTGCCCTCAAATGTGATCTGAGTGAACAGACTGAAAAAAAAAATAAAATCAAACTAAAGAGCGATAAGACTACTGTGACTTTTAAATCCTGATACACTATTAACAATGTCTTTGCCTTCCTTTTTTAGGCTATTTTTCACCTTTCCCCTTATCAGGATGCTTTGTATGTTTTGGGTCCCACTAGCTTTTTTAGTTTTTAGATTAGGGGCCAGCCTGTATCTATCTGAGTGTTGCTGAACCTTTCTACCCCTGAGCTTGATCTTGAGCTGTACTCCTTTACTTACTAAAGTCACAAGGTTTTCCTTCCTTCCAGCTGTGTAGTTCTACACTGCACAAAAGTGTCACAGCTTTCCAATCTATCTGTGGCTGCTGGATGAGTTGTCCCTATTTCTCTCTGGTTTCCTGTCACCTATAGCTTTGCTTTCTCATCTTTGACTTTCAGTTTATTAACCCTCCTTCAGGTTGAGTGTATTTCCCATTCAGAACATCTCGATGGATCCTGCCTCCTAATCTGCTCTGTGTGTGTTTCTTTTTTTTTTTATGTTAGTGTATCAAGGCTATCTATATTAAAGATTATAGCCTACCTTCTCTGCCTCATGTCTGCTATTCTATTCTTCTGCTATTATTTGTCCACTTTATTCCTTTTTTCCACTGTCTGCCCCATTCATTGAAGCCTCTCTGCCACTGTTGCTGGAATTCTGGTATCCCTTCCTCTCTCTCTCTGGAATGTCCTTCAGTACTCTCTGCAGGGTTGGGTTGGTGGCTATGAACTCCCACAGTTCCTCCTTGTCTTGGAAACATCTTATTTCTCCACTAATTTTGAGAGAGAGTTTTTCTGGGTACATCAGTCTTTGCAGATTATTTCTTTCAGGGCTTGGACTACTTCCCCCCAGGCTTGTCTTGATTTGAGAGTCTGTGTTGATAGGTCTGTTGTTATTTTGAGAATTTTCCCATTGTAGGTAATCTGCTTCTTTTCCCTGGCTGCTTTTAGTATTCTGTTCTTTTGGTGGATTTCTGGAATCTTGATTATTATATGTCTGGGTGTAGCTCTGTTTTGGTTGTAGGTGGCTGGAGTTATGTATGCCTCATTTATCTGGGTATCATTTCTTTTTCCTATGCTTGGGAAGTTTTCCTTAATTATATCTGTGAATATTCTTTGTAGTTCATTTATGGTTACTCCTACTTCTTTGTTCATGTTTTTTATTCTTAGGTTATAGTCTTCTTTTGTCATCTTCTGGCCTTTGAATTGTTTCGTAGTGGTTCCTTGTTATTTTTAAGAGATCTTTTCTTTCACAATTATATATCATAAATCTCTCTTCAAGTTTCAAAAGGCTAACTTCAGTTTCTGTCAAGGCATTTTTCCAGTTTTCAATGCAGTTTTAGTTTCCTGGTAATCTCTTTGGATCTGTTTCATGTATTCTAGGTTATGTTTAAATTCTTCATCAAAGGTTTCTCTTTCTTTTCTGAGTTCCTCTGTTCTTCCATCTGTGTTCTCTTGGGAGAGGATTATCACTTCTTTAATTAATCTTTTTATACCTTGCCTCACTTGGATCAGAAGTATAGTTTTAAATTCATCTATGAGGTCATGAAGGTATTTCTTTATGTCTGCTGATGCTGTGTCTAGTATTGGATGGTTACTGCACTGGTTCTCTTCTGTATTTGCTTCTTCTGGGCTTATTTTCCCAGGTTCAGGAGCTGGAGGTTTTTTTTTTTTTTTTTTTTTTTTTTCTATCTCTTATCATGTTTTCTAGTTTCTTCCAGACTGGTGTGTCCTGGGAGTCTCTGACCCTCTCCATATTGCTTAAAGTCTTTCCGAAGCATGCTGACTGGGGTTTTGCTGGCCTTCCCAATTTGCTGTTATCTGAGGTATAGGCAGGGATGCAGGGACAGTGCAGGATAGCCTCCAGCCTCTGAGCCAGTCAATCTGCAAGTTAGGTTGTACCTTGTGGATATCACAGAGTTGCAACAATTTTGTACCTGCTTATTGGGTCCCAACCAGAGGCATGGCTCAGCCCCTGCAGATCCCACCAGTTCTCTCTGTGCCGGGGTGGCTGACTGATATCACCCCGGTGCAGAGCTCTGCCTATCTCCAAGATGTCCTCCACCAGTCCTTTCTGTGTTAGCGGTGGCTGACTGATGCTGCCATGGCACCGGGCTCTGCCTAACTCTAAGATGTCCTCTAGCCAGTGACAGCAGCCACGTGACCCAATCCCTTGAACTCACCGGGAATCAGTGCAGTTCCTCCTCTTGGGTCCACTCCACACTGTGCCACATATCTTCACTGCGCTCCCAGCATAGTGTGGATGGGTCAGCAAACTGTGCAGTGCCTGGCTTTGGGCCCAGGTGCATGGTCCTCTCGTGGTCTCTGGTGTGGCCAGGTGGCTCCAGCTGCTTTGCAGGGCCTCGAGACCCAATTTCCAGCACTCACCAAGAGCCAATAAAGCTCTTCCCCTTGAATCCACTGTTCACTGCACTGCGCCCTCCCGTTAAGGGCCCGGGATTCGCTGACTCCTGTTATTGACAGCTGTGGTCTCAGTGCAACTTTGGATCATCCGGATGCGCCTAGTACAGCACTGAACGGGTCTCAGTGAGCCTGTCGGGTTTCAATTCTCCACCTGTGCTTTTTCTTCCTCTTCCTAATTTTATTTTTCCCTTTGGTTACCGCCTTGGTTAATAAGAATCATCCAGTCGTCTGGCCCTCTCCATGTTGTCATATTGTAGCATCTGAGCTGATTTCTCCACAGAGGTTCTCTATCCAGCTTCCTAGGAAGCCACCAGTTTTTCTCCTCCCCTTAAAAATCTATTTGAGGTACCAATATTCTAGGGATATTGAAGCAGGAAAATTGGCACATGTCTATACATTTTATACAATCAGATTAAAAGTGAGCACAGAACAAGCCTTGAAGGAAAAAGCATTCATCCTAGATGCAAGAGGAGGCAGTACCACTCAGTTGCTCTTAGTGGCATGCAAGATTTTTCAAACATTTTCCCACATATCTTTGCTTCAGGCAGTTCTACTGATGTCATATTATTTATTTTAACTGCTATTTGGCATGGTTCTTCACTCACTTTGTACCAACCGAGTTGAACTCAATACTTGAGAATGCAAGTACTTGGAAGTTAGTTACCTGGATTAAATGAGCCAGGTGTGTGAACTTAGAGACTCAGGTAAACCTCACTAAATCTGTTCTCCCTTGGTGAATGGGATCCTAACAGTCACCTCTAGCATGGATTGTCATTAGATAATTGTATAGGGGACTTAGGCCAGGATCCACATCATAATATGGACTCCACAAGTTTCAATCTTATTTGAGAACTGAGCACCCACAGTGTACTTTTTTTTGTCTTTTACTCCAGTGATAGCACTGTCCCTTTTTTATCAATGTGCTTCCTAGGCTTGGTGGGATCAGGGATGCTGTTAGGGTGCAGCATTATTGTTTTACTTCTTTTATGTAATCATTTCTTCTAGGAGATGTCAGATGACTCACTTTGTAGTAATGATATCCACTGAGATACATCCTTGCTTCAGTGTCACCATCCTCATATGAAAGATTTTAATTGATACAAGTGACAAGAAAATGTATTATATAGAAAATGTTATTTTCTATCAGATAAAAATAACATCAGCATGTGAAGCACCGTACATCTGTGTCTAATGCTGCCACTGTTTCTTTCCTTCCTCCCTGGGTGGCAGGGTGACATGGAAGTTACTGATCCCATTTCTTACTTCACAAGGAAGCCTCTGAGTTTGAATTGCTATTTTGGAGGTGTTTTAATGAACAAAGACTTCAAAACAGATTGAAGCCCGGAAATCTCAGAATCCACCATGACAATTCTCATTACGTGCTATCCACTATTCTTTCAGGACGATAATCATTGAATGTGAAATCTCTGTACCTGTACATTTCAGTAACACATTTCTGATGTGGACAATCTTCACATTTGCTGCTGATGGCGGCTGCATTTTGCCACCACATCTGACTCTGGATTTGGTGTGGCAGCTGGACTCCTACTGGTCAGCAGGGTGAATCAGTGACCACCAAGAGTAGATCATAGGTAGTTGGAACTATCTGGAACTATGCTGAGTTTTATCTTTGAGAAATTTAGGTTCTAGATCACTTGAAACATGTTTTAACTATTAGATTCATGATACATAAAAAGAGAATTAGAAATACTAGGTGTCTTAGTTACTTTTTACTCGTTGCTGAGACAAAATACCTGAAGCCCAAGTTGGGAAAGGAAAGGTTTATTTCTTACAGTTTTTGGAGGTTTCAGTCCACACTCAGTTGGCTCCAAGGCAGGTGGGCATGGCTGGACCACAGTTCATGGCAGCCGTCGACAGCAAGCTTGAACCAGCAAAGAGAAAAACAAACCTTCTTCCTGCCATTGCATCACATCCTGGCTCCACCCCTATGTGGGTGGAGCACTGACACTATCAATCCAAGCACTAGACAATGAACCATCACAAATATACAATGCAAGCTCCTGAGGCCTGGGGACACACACATAAACCATGACACTAGCTTATAATTATTTTTGAATATTTTGTAACTAAAGTATCTACTAGAGAACAGAAGAAATACTAGATTTTTGTATGTATTAACACATTGCCTTCTATTTTTATTAAAACATTTCCTGTTCACAGGGTACATACTTTTTCAGACTACAGTTAAAGAGTATAGAACTTTTATTACTGGTATTAATGTCTAATATCTTGTGAAAAACTGAAGATATTGACAAACCAAACAGGATAAGAAGGTGTAAAATAGAGTGTGATTATTGATTAACAGGGCTAAATTTTCCAGGTATTCTCCATAACGTGCTAATCAGCCTAAGAGCAGAAAGTGCTGGCTGGAGGCTACCTAGGTATAGTGGGCCTTCTCTCACACATTTGAAGAAGATGCTATTTCCATGGCAGCTATTTATACAGACATGGAGGGTAGCTGTGTGACTCCCCCAGGAAGATGTCCTATGGAAGAGAATTGAATCTCACCAGGGCTGCTACGTGTCCCAACTCCAGAGGTTCAGCTAAACTATTGAAATGACATGGCATGGAAGAACACCTAAATTGAGAAATATGACCAAAGTAGTGTGAAATAAAATCAATAAAATCAATCAGAGGATCACAAAGCATATCCTGGTCTATGAAGCAGAACATTTCCCATCAGTTGTCAGTAAGTGGCCCAGGTTTAAGAATAAAGTGAACAAGAGCAAACAATTCACACACATGTGAAAGTGTGGCTGGGAATTTCTTCTCTATATTCAACTACTTTACAACATATCCTAAAGACAACGGATTGGAGCAGAAGGAAGGAAACGTACATAAACTGAACACTTTTGAAGAGAACATTTTGTGCCACACATCTTTCATGATTGTCATAGCTACTTTCTGAGTTGTAATTATATTTATAACTAAGGTAAATGAAGTTTGGAGATACTAATTGGGACACACCAGCATGAGAGGTAGGATTCATAACCAGAGCTCTTTAATTTATGATCCTGTGTTCATCTTTTCATGCTCCCTGAGAAGCAAACACTCCCCTGTGTGTCAGTAGGAAGCAGCCAAGATAACACAAAACTGAGAAAAAGTTTGCAAATTTAAATGCCTTGGATATGAAGTATGCTCTTTCATGGAACAAGCAATTTGTGGAAAGTCCCCAATATTCTGGATCATGTTTTTCTTATTCCCTTTCTCAGTAGCTACTACTGACTGATAACTTATATTGGATCTTCCCATTTCTTGTGATTTGTCTGGGATACCTGTTTAGTTCTTGCTTCACAGTTTTTCCCAGGCAGCCTCATCTCTTCCATGGGTGCATGGGGGAAGGACTCTCAGCCAAACTCTGCCTAATTGGTGCATTGGCCTCATAAATGCTTACTGTTCCCCACTAAAAGATGTCCACTGTCTCCCACATATATTGAGCCCTTGTGTCTGGTTGCTTCATTTTCTATTTTTCCTTCTTCTGATACAATTGTGTTTTTATCTTGGTCAGCATATTTATTCCCCAAACCTATATAGGCCAACTGGACGTGTCATTACTTTGTGTATTTTACTTATATACAGTGGCAATTGAAAATGGACTCGTAGGGCTGGGGATTTAGCTCAGTGGTGTCAGTGCCTGCTGGTGAGCATGAGGTTGTAAGTTCGATCCCTGGTACCAAAAAAAAAGGACTCATAGAAAATAGAGCTATTTCTATACAAAGCAAATTGAATACATTAAAAAGACTATATATAAAGTCACTGAAAATAAATCTTGCTGCTGATTTAAAGGTACGAGCAATTCTGAGCCCAGATATTTTTCACATGTTATTTATATTCTCATTCTGCTTTGAAAACATACAATCAGAAACAATTAATGCATTTTGAATAAAGCATATGCTAGAAAGACAATGGAGGAAAATAGTAAATGTAATCTAAAAAACACTGAAAATATTTTGTGTTTTTCAAGTTAAAATTCATCATCTATATTTCTTGGCAAACATTCATTGGTTTTAGATTGCTGCACAATGTAGAGATTTGTGGCTTAAGGCACGTATCATAGTCTTATGAGATCGCATCTGACCTTGCAAGGTATTGTCTTCTTACTGACTTCTGAGATGGAAACATGTGATTCAGTGCTCTAAATGGGAGTAAGCCTATTGTTGAGCTTCTTTGCTGTAAAAAAGTCCCCTTGGTCAGAGGCAAAGCTGTATGGGATGAAATGGTGATGGATAAGCCATTCTGTAAATCCAGGTTGTTGATGGGTTGCTACTATTCTTCATCACCCGAAACGGACCCTGAGCTCAGCTTGGCACCTGGCCATATTCAGCCTGAGACTACAAATGAGGTGTTCTTCAAAGCTGCTGTCAAGACAGTTCGATACTCCACTGGCTTTCCTGGTTTTCAGTTCTCTTTCTGTCTGTGTGCACCCTCTACTGCTCTCAGAAGCCAGCTGACACCACTTCATCATAATTTTGAATTCTATCATGGTAGCTAAGTGCCATGGCCATGTGATCACTTGCATCTCGAATTCAATTATACCTTATCCTATGTAGTAACCAGCCAAATTTGAAAACTCATAATGCCATCTCATTCCGGAGTTAACACAGTATTACTTTCCAACAGCAGAGTGGCTTTCTGTATACTCCTCAAAACAAAAGAGCAACCCACGTTCAGAATTTCATTTGAAAGTTTATTTCTTGTGACTGTTTCTGGTGTCAGTTCCTGAATCTATATTAAGGATGGTTGAATGTAGTATATTCTACACTTTGTATGGTTTTTGAAAAGAGCAGAGCTCATACAAATGGGGGTAATTGTGGAGAATTTGATAAAAGGACCTTTTCACAGAAGTGTGGGTAAGATTTGATGACACCAGGAAATGAAACCTATGGCACAAGAGCAAACAGTAATAGAAAGACTGTGCAGCATTATTTTGTAACTTCCAAGAGGGTATCACGGGGAAACAAGTGCTTGCTTTCTTTGCTTGCGGCAGACGTGCATCTCTTCTAACCTGAAGGGAACTAAGAATGGAGGACGAACTGTCTCCTTTTGTCTCTTATTTATAGACATAAACTGATGTGCATGTGTGAGTGCATATGCATGTATTTGTATTTTCAAACATTACCATTCTCAGCAGTTTTTAGAGTCTCTCTATAAACACTGGAACAAAAATAAAAACATTCATTGTTCAAGAAATGCTGAGACATCAAGAAGAGGCTAAAATGATTGAAGTCATCGCTAACACCTAGCAAATAATATGGATTAGTGATTGGTATGTGCTAAGAAACTAGTAAGAAAATGTATGATAGAATACTGGAAATACTATATAAATCTTAAGATTTTCTCATGATAACTATAAACAGTTAACATTCTTGTTATCTCTATTTCCTTTGTCTTTGGACTGCGTTCTGCGTGGTACAATAGGAAAAAAATACTCTTAAGCATATTTCTACAGTTTATAATTTCTCAACCAAAAGGTTGTTATGTAGAATAGTATGAATAATTTGTCATCAGCAATAGGCTCCATCTTTGTAACTATGAAGAACTCATTATCAGATGTTTTTAATGAGACCCACTCCTGTGATTCTCTTTCCCAAAAACACACAGATATTTTTAAAAAATATTATTCAAGTTGACATGAAAATTTACATTGTGAATTTTCTCATGGAGGACAGTCTTTGCAATAAAGCAACACACAGGCATTGGTGACAGTTTGACAAATCACACTGTTTCAAAACTATGAGATTCAGTACTTCCTTAACACCATTGCTAACTCTGATATATAGAATTACATTTTTAATTTTACAGAATTTAATTTCTTGGCTAATTACTCTGCATGGCTTAGGTTATAAAAGCAACCTGATGAGTTATTTTTATTTATAGGGCTTCCATTCATTGAGCTTATAATTATATTTCAACAGATTGAAAATTTGCAATCATCTGTTTCAGTGCCTTTAAGTTATTTTAAAATTATGCTTTTGCTAAAGGTTAAAGAATCATTTTTAAAGGTAAAATATTATTTGCTAAGATGATCAATAAGGAAATTTGCACATGCATGTTACAAAATCATTACAAATGGTTGCAGTTATAATTTTTGTTTGACAAAATCATTCAGTTTCAGAATCATCAAACATTTATTGAGAACCATCTGTGTGCCACACTTTCCCACATGACATCTTCAATTAATGCAAATTAATGTTGTTAATATGAAGGAAAATCTATCCTTAGTAGACACCTTGATGAGGACTGTAACAATCAGGCAACACAAAGACACATTTCAGAGTGCTTAACTTGATGTAGAAGACCTTTGATGGCCTCCTTCCCAGCTTCCCTCTCTGATCTCTCCTCTGAGCACATTCCTGGACAGCTGTCCTGACTCTGAGTTCCCCAAATGCCTTGCTCTCTGGCTTCTGGTCATCTGTGCTGGTTCTTTTGCCTGTTTTGATCTCCACTTCTGCCCCTACATCATCATCTTTCCAATGAACTGAATCATTTTCAGGCACCAGCCTAAAGGTCACCTTATTTATTTAATGATGCCCAATGAGAATTTATTAAACAAGCTCTTTGGTCCCCCTTGTTTGGGTTAGGTGGTCTTGTAATCTAATTCTTGCATAGTACTCATCAACTAACATTGATGAGTTATTTAATATTCCCGCCCCCTTTGCAGAATATTTAGTTAAGAGTAGGCCAGCTGCTGACTGTCCTGTTTCTCCTTTAAATTCTGCCACTTGTCACTAAGACTTCCCTGTAATAGATGCTCATAAATGTTTGAGTAAATGAATCATTTAACAAATCAGACTCATCATGGATGGCAAAATATTTTAATGAGTCACATAGCAGAGGCAGGCACAGTAAGTGTGACAGAGCCTGCAGCTTGTTACAAACAACACCAGCATGCCAGGAGGACCAGTTCATGGTGCAGACTGTCAGAGGCTGTGCAACAGCTGTGTACTTACATAACACGAGACTTGGTGTGGCCTTCGGCTTCTTCAGAGAGAAAGATCTCAGCATTTTGCTTTTCAGATCAGGCAGATGCTGAATCCCTTCAAAGGAGATGCATCCAGTGCTTTTCATGTAGTAAGAAGTTGCTGCAAAGCATTATCAGTCTGCACACCCAGTTCACAGCCCAGTCACTCAGGGCTGCCTAAGACACTCACCTTGGTGCCCATAGCTTTCTGCATGGCGGTCATGCTAGTCAGTGTGCAGAGAGTACTTTTTTACATTAATGAAATCAAGAATTGTATAGAGCCCTAAGGTTAGAAGTGACCCACACAATGATGGAAACTTAGCAATGAAAGATATATATGAGAAAGCGGTAATTGCCAATTTGGTAAGTATAATTTCCCACTTGGTTTAAATGAGATTTTCCTTGCTTGCTCAATCAGCATGCAAACCAGTGCCCCGCAGGGCCACTGCCAAGCTGGAGCTATTGCCTGACTGTGCCTGGTTCTTTCCATCCTTAAACATTCATTTTCTCTCCTGCCATCCCCCACGCCTTACACCAAGCACCTTCTCCTTTGAGTTGGTTATTTTTGTTGCTATTCTAAGAGCAACAAATTCTACTCTGTAGATTGTCAAACTTATTTATTTACAACAGACTTTGTAAAAGGTCTCTGAAGTCCAGGGAGAAGGGAGGTGATAGCAGATGACTTGCTAGGGCAATAATCAAATTAAAACTTACTGTAGGACCTCACCAGCTAATGTGGAGGTAGGCGTCACTTCCCAATAGGAGTTGTAGCAGCAAGCAGGTCATAAGACCCATCTACTTACAAGCAGCTCAAGCCAAGAATTCCTGCTGTCATTTTCATTGCCTTATAAAAATCAGATAGTGATGCTTTGAGGAGCAGAATGCCAACTAGGCCATTCGGGGCATGAAGGCAATTTAGTGGGTGAAGAAACAAAAATATTATTAATATAAGTTCTGTTGCTTCTAGCAAATTAGCAGGTGTCCCTGTCAATGAGAGAGGTGATGCACATTGAGAATTCATGAGCGCAGTTCCCAAAGGTGCAACAAGAAAACACATTCATCACCAAGAGCAGGCATAGCTCCTGGACATGTTGGTGCTTATTTTAAAAGTGTGGGAATGACTCTTACTTAGATCTGAATCAGAGATGATGCTGGATAATAATTTCTCTCCTTGATCTGGGTTGATTTTTGCTTCCATTTCAGAACTGTATTACATGGACTAAAGCATACAGACTTGGTCAAATCAATTGTTTATGTGTATTGTCAGATGGAATGAAGCCATATTTGACCTTTATGAATAACAACTCATCACCTTAATTTGATCACCGTAGTCAATTTATATAAATGCAATATGAGGAGAGATTTATTTTGCCAAATAAGAAAGGGTGAAAGTTTTATATAATGTTCTGCAAACTATTCTGTCTCCTAATTCTATGCTATAGATTTCTCAATGCAGGATATATTTTGGATTTATTTTCTCTGGATGGAAACTGATTAAAGGAACTAAATGAAGGATTTGGTAAAAATCTTGAGGATCAGTGAGCAGAAACAAGCTTCAAGTGTCTTCCCTTATCAGAAGCAGAAAATGATGGATTTATAGTAATTAAAACAGTGTGAATCTGGCATAAGTCGATCAGTGAAACAATTTACATATTCTTTAAAGGTTTCTGATGATGTGCATATTATACAATGAAAAAAATAGATTGTTCAAAAATTATTGAGATAATTAGTGAGTTAACACTGTTGACGTGTATTAAAATGGAGACCAGGTTGGAAGAATTTCTATGCAGACAAAGCCAGTTAGATGTCCTAACTGACCTTAACCTTGCTCGATTTATAAACATAAGCACGATTGAACTTGGGTTATTTCTTGTAAATCTCTATTGCCTTAGCTGTTTATGCTACTGTAACAGAATCTCTGAAATTGGGTAGTTTTCAAAGAATAGATTATTTTCTCTCCTTCTCACACTTCTGGGACTGGAAGGTCCAAAATTGGACCAGGCCCTAGCAAATGAAGAAACCCTTCTTGCCGTCTCCTAATATAGCAGAGTAGGGAAAGACAAAACCAGGCAGAAGTGGGGGTGCTTGCGTGGCAGAAGTGCCTAGCAGCGTGAGCCAGCCCTCTCCCAGCAGGCCCCCCTCCAGGGACAGCTGCTCTGGGAATTAAGTTTTTAACACATGAATTTTGCAAGGACACATTCAGACCACTGCACTGACATTAGGGGAAAAAGAACTTAATTGCAACCAATCAGAAGCAATGAACAGATTTCAGTTATAAAGGACTTGCAGCTAGTGATGCTGAAAGGCAATGATGGAACTGTAGTCTAACACGTATTTTCCTTGCTTTTTGCCATGTTGTCCTATGAAAGATTCCATCCACCTGGGTTCCCATGCTGGATATTCTGAACCGCTTCTGCTTTGTAGTTGACTCAAATATCAATATTGGCTCAAATAAACATTTTAAGAGTTTTGCTGTGCCTCAGTTTCCCTTTTCAATATAACACACCTATACCTTTTAAAATCTATCCAGGCATACATGAAAAAAAATTCCGAACTGTTAAAAATTTGTACTTGAACCCATCACAAAACAATCTATGAATATGTTGGGCTATTGAATAGGTAAGAAATTTCTGATTTGGAAAACAATTTCCGGGAGAAACAATTCAGTAAACTCTAATATATTTAGATACAGACAATATATCTCCTATATATTTAAGGCACTGTGAAAAAAGTAAAGATCAAGTGACAAGAAAAATATAACAATAATATTTAGTTGATATTTAAAATATATACACATCATGCAAATCTTGGGAAAGAACATTAAAAACAAAATAGAAAAAAGTTGTGCACAGGTGTTTAAAGGGAAAATGAAATACTGATATTTATTAAGCTTAGGAAAAGATAAAGCCACTGAAAATTAAAAGTATCAATGAACTCGGTTATGAAAAGCACTTAATTATTTTGGTGAGCGAGTGTGTTAGGAAGCAGCGAGAGTAGAGGGCTTGTTCCTCTCCTTGTATCCCTGCCCCTCTTCTGGTTTGGCTGTGCCCTTCTGTCAATGCCAAACTTCCTGGCAGCTTTCACTCTATTTAGTATCTTTGCCAGGTTTCAGTCAACCACTCAACCCTTTGCCTGTATAGAAAAGAGGTGACACAGTTTTCTCATGGTGCTGGTGCCATGGTACCCCCCACACCCTTGTACTGACTGCTTCAGTATCTCTGATGAATCTGGCATCAGTTTCCTGTTGGAATATATCAAGTCAAAGAAGGGAAATATTTTTAATTTTAAATTTGTGTCATAGAAACTTGCCATTATCCTAAAGAAATTGTTAGCCTATCCTAAAACAGAAGGATATTTGGCAATTTTCGTATACTATTTTAGTTTTGTTTTCACAAACAACACCAAAACAAATAACAGCATTCACTAAGTAACTAAATTTAACATCACTGACAGAATGGCATCATTAAAATAGAAGTTTGCAAAAAGCATTTTAAAATTTTTTTTATTTTTAAAATTTAAGATAAAAGACAACATAGCAACACAGGTCAGAACAGAACAATTTAAGCAACATAGTATTTCACTACAAGACAACTCAACATAACAGTAGTTACCACAGTGTCTCTTTCCTTGAAATATTTGAGTATACCTTCATATACTATAGTATCAAACATAACAAGATAGTGTAAAACCATTCAAGAGAATGAAAGTATTACAGGGCATTCAGAACCAACTAGCAGAAAACGAACAATGGTTACTATATTATCTCCTTGTCTCTAAAAAATTTTGTTTATATTATCACATATAATAAAATCCAATAAGATACAACATGATAAAACTGATGGAGACAGAAGAACAAAAGCTTGGTGGGACTTCAAAACAAGATGATATTAAATCAGCACTAGCTATTATAATGTCGTGTTTTCTTCAAAACGACTGTTCATACCATTACAGACAATAAAATCAAACAACCCAGAATAAAACCATTCGAACTAATGAATGAAAACATTATAAGGCTTCAAAGCAATATAATGGGGAATCATGATTACCACATACTTTTATGTATTCTTACCATTTCTTACACTAGGGAAACTATTCGGTACTTATACATGTGAGTTTGATTTATTTCACTTATGGGTATGGTCTCAAGCTGCATCCATTTATCTATAAATATCTCAATGTGATCATTCTTTATAGCTGAGTAGTACCCCATTGTATAAAAATACCACATCTTTTTTTATTCATTCCTCAGTTGATGGACACTTAGGTTGTTTCCAATTTCTGGCTATTACAAATTGTGCTGCTATAAACATGGGTGCACATATATCACTGTGGTATGATATTTTCATTTCTTCTGGGAATATGCCAGAAGTGGGATAGCTGGAACAAATGGGACTTCCAATCCCAGCTGCAAAAAGCATTTTTGTACCACAAAAATGAACAGGAAAAATATTAAGTCCACATGCAGCAATGGAGGGAAATCTCTGAAAGACTGGTCATAGAACAGAAGCAAACTACTCTGGATGAAATGGTATCTCATTGTGGTATTGATTTGCATTTCCATGATGGTGTCTGATACTCCTGTTGTAATGAATTTTAAATGTTTACTAATTAAGTAAACTAAAAGCAGAGTTAACATCTGGATATTTTTGTTGCTGGTGATGTTGTTTGGGAGAGGTGCAATTAGTTGATAGTAAGCTCTCACACAGATCCCCTTGAGCACATATGTGTTAAAGGTGGGGATGGCTAGGAATAAGGAAGGAAAAAGTATTTTAGATTTTCCAAAAGAAGGCATATTTACATATTGTTTTATAAATAAAACAACCAGACTTGATAGTGATTACTACATCCATGAAACTGAGGTAAACAGGTTAATTAATTTAAGGTTTTCAGTTTAATGAGATGCATATAGTTTTTGTCAAATGCACTGTTATCAATTTAATAAATACAATATCAAAGATACTGCCATGGGTTGATTTTTTTCACTCTTCTCCCCATTAGTGTAGTTCACAGACAAGTATTAAAATCTTATTAAGAGTTGCGTGAATTAAGAAATGAAATATTAAAGCTAGTTTTCAGGTAAACAGTAAGTTTCTAAATATGTAGCTATAGTAATGAGTTAGTTTTTCATCACTCTAACAAAACAAAACTTGAAGCAAGCTAACTTTATAAAGCAAAGAGGTTTTACCCTAGCTATTTCCCTTAGGTATCTTCCCCCAAAAGTTAAAAACATCATACCACAGTGATGTACGCATACTCATGTACGGCAGCACAATTCATAATAGCTAAATCTTGGAAACGTCCATCAGCAGATGAAAAGATAAAGAAAATGTGGTATTTATACACAGTGGAATACTACTCTGCCATAAGGAAAGATTAACTTGAGGAATTTGTAGGAAAATGGATACAGCTTGAGACTATAATGCTAAGTGAAAGAAATTAGACACGTAAGTTTGAATATCATGTTTTTCCTTATGTGAAAAATTAATATATAAATACGAAGTAAAAAACAGATAAGAATCAGAGAGAGAGGGAGGGAAAGAGGGATGAAGGAGAGAGAGAGAGACAAGTTATTGTATTCTAAATATGGTTCTGTTGTCACTGTCTGGTTTTACTCCAATACAGTGCGAGAGCCTACTTGTGGGATTTCCATTTCTTTGGATATGTTAAGGTCTTTTATCACTGCCATGGTCTACTGTCAATAAAAGTTTTTTCCCTGAATAGGAAAATCTATGAAACAGATCATAGCTCAGTGGTCTGCTAGGTTTGGGGGTGATAGCTAGTGGGTAGACTGTTTCACTTTGGGGCAACCAAAATGATGACTGTGGTTGTGGTTGTACAACTCTCAATACGTGAATTCCTACTCAGTCGCACACTTTAGTTTGTACATTGTACACTGAAAATTTTATCTCAATGAAGCTGTTAATTTAATTAACAAAGAAAAGAGGTTGATTAGCTCACTTAAGTTCAAAGTCATGGCACTAACATTGCCTGGGGGTGGGTTGCGTCACATCATGTGGGAGTCTGTATGAGACCTGGAGGCCCTGTGATGAGCCCGGGAGCAGAGAGCCTGGGCCCTCAGTCCTCCGCAGGGGCCACTCCAGTGCCCTAAGGACCCTCCCAGTGGGCCCCATCTCTTAAAGGCTACATGCTACCTCTACACAGCCAAACTGACGGCCCACACCCTAACACATGAACTTTAGGGTACAAACTAATCCTAACCATGAAGTAGACTCTTCCACCCCCATTCACTGGCAAGAGACTCAACAGAATAGTAAAAAGAAAATTTACCAAACAAAAACTTGTACAAGTGCTTCTCACAGGCTACTTAAATCGATATTAAATAAAATTTAAATAAAATGGAATGGTAAGAATTTATTTACATAATGTATATTTAAATGGGACTTAATATGGATATGCTCATTCTTTATAAAATTATGTTAAATAATCATTTTGTTCTTAGAGAATATGCCACCTGCTGCTTCCACCCCTAAATGCTCATTTATAACACTAAAAGACAGACATTTGCCTGTGGTGAGAAACCCAATCTGCTAATTACTGTCATTAATTTGTATGGTGGCTTTGCCTTTATAAATATGAAATATTAGCAAATGAGACAAACAATACATTTTAAATCTCTATATTAACTGTTCTCTTCTTATATGACTACATACCACAAAGTCTCTTTGTAAAACTTTGTAAGCAAATACACATTTTCTAAGTATCTTTTATTTTTCACTATATTTCTATTTATAAATTCTCTCTCCCACAAGGTAATATAGTAACTTCCTTTCATGATATCTTCAAAATTTTAAATGGATATATTTAATTTACATATAAAATATAGTGTATTTCCAGTTTGAAATTAGGAATCAACTGATGCTTAACTGAGCAAAAGCAAACTCTATTAACAATAAAATTATGTTTAAGAAAGATTGTCTGGCAGACAAACTCTAGGTTGTCAGTCTGAATACTTGAAACTATAAAATTTTAAATAAAACTAAAAGATTTTTGTTCATTTGATTTCTGCCAAAAGGACAGGTAGATACAAAGATAGATAGTAAAACCTTGGTTTGTGAGGATAATTCATTCTGCTTGCAATTCAAAACACACACAGAGAGAAAACACTTGTGATCATGTGATATTCCATGTGACATACTATTCATATTGCAAGGCATCACTCATTTATTAAGTTAAAATTTCTTGGAAATGTTTGCTCATCTTACAGAACACTCACAGACCCAGTTACTTACAATCCAGTGTTTGAATCTAATGTATTGCAAAATGATTCCAAAGAAGAGGGCAGGCTCTTCTGAAATAGAAATGGTCTCTCTATAAAACATCAAATATTCTTAAAAATTCACAAGGTGGCATACACCTGTAATCCCAGCACTCAGGAGACTGAGGCAGGAGGATCACTGCAAGTTTGGACCAGTCTGGGCTACAAAGTGAGTTCAAGGCTAGTTTGAATTGCATAGTGAGATCCTGTCTAAAAAAAAAAAAAAAAAAAGAAAGAAAGAAAGAAAAAAATTTACAAGTAACATAAGCTTTCCAAAAGGCTTGAAATATAAATTACATATCCATCCATCTATCCATCCATCCATCCATCCATCCATCCATCCATCCATCCACCCATACATGAATTTATTTAAAGAGAAAAATACAAAACAAAACAGAGCAAAGCAGATCAGAACAATACAATGCAAGCAATACAGGATTTCAAAAACAAGACATCAATAGTGGCTACCACAATGTCTCCTGTTCTCCCCCAAATAGTTGCCCATATCTTCACACACGATGTTTTCTTTCTTTCTTTCTTTTCTTTTCTTTTCTTTTTTTTTTTTGGTACCAGGGATTGAACTCACTCAGGACTGTGTGCTTGCAAGGCAGGCGCTTATGCCACTGAGCTAAATCCCCGGCTCCTCTTCACACACGATGAATTAAAACAAAACAAAACAAAACATCATAGAACTAATTAAAACAAATGGGTGAAAGCATTATTGGCCTTCAAAACCAGACAATAGGAAAATCAGCAATGTCTACCAGAAAGTCTCTTGTTCTCTTCAAAATAGCTGTCCCTACATTCACACATATTGAAATCAAATAATAGAAGAGAGACTAACACCAACAAAAACAAAAAATAAAAGTATTATTGGACTTCAAAACAAGATGACAGAAAATCAGCGATGGCTATCATAACGTCTCATTTTCTTAAAAGTAGGTGTTCATACTAGCACACATAATAAAATCAATTCTTATAAATTCCTTAGGAGATGATCTAGGCATGTATAAGCCTCTGCATGTACATCTATCCTTTCTGTATTACAGGGAAAAACAAAACAAAATATAAGAAAAATAAGAAACAAAAGAGACAAAAAATAACAATAATAAAGAGCCCAAAACAATAACAATACAGGCTTTTAAAAAAAGGTGATAGGAACATAACTAAGGTTGTTATTTTGCATAGTTATCTTTAAAAGAGTTACTCAGATTACCAGATATAAACATGCAAAATTAATCTAATCCTGTGAATGTTAACTTTTTTGTCCCAAGAACTAAGAGAATTAATGGTACAATCATCTTAGCTATCTTAAGTGTATATATACAAATATATATCTTTTTTTCTTTTCCCTTCCTTCTTTTCTCCTTTTCCTTATCTGAGCTATTTGTTCCCCTTTGAGAAGTTTCTTACCCTTTCACAATATTTATTGAAAATTCTGTATCATATTTACTCTCAGTTTCTTACACTAGGGAGACAATATAGTATTTACACAAGTGAGTTTGATTTGTTTCACGTATGAATATGGTCTCAAGTTGCATCCACTTACCTATAAAAAGCCTCAGTGTGATCTTTCTTTATAGCTGAGACTACTCAATTGTATAAAAATACCACATCATTTTTATTCACTCCTCAGTTGATGGGCATTTGGATTGTTTCCAAGATCTGGCTATTACAAATTGTGCTGCTATAAACATGGGTGCACATATATCACTGTGGTATGATGTTTTCAGTTCTTCTGTGAATATACCCAGAAGTAGAATAACTGGATCAAATGGGACTTCCAATCCCAGCTTCTTGAGGAAGCTCCAGAGTAACCTCCACAGTGGCTGCACCAGTCTACACTCCCACCAACAGTGCAGAAATGTTCCTTTTCCCCCACCGCCTCTCCAGCATTTGTCACCCTTTCACAATATTTATTGAAGATTCTATATCAGTGTCTCCTGTTCTCCCCCAAATAGTTGTCCGTATTTTCACACACAATGAATTCATTACTGTTTCCTTGATCCTGGCCATTCTTTCTGGAGTGAGATGGAATCTCAGAGTCATTTTAATTTGCACTTCTTTAATGACCAATGATGCTGTACATTTTTTCATGCACTTATTTGCCATTTATATTTCTTCAGCTGAGAAGTGTATATTAATCTCAGATGCCCATTATTGGATTGGATCTTTGAATTTCTGGGGTCTGATTGTTTTAACTTCTTTATATGTTCTAGACAGAAGTCCTTTGTCTGAGGGAAAGTTGACTAAGATTTTTCCCCAATTCCTGGGTTTTCTTTTCACTCCGTCAGAAATTTTTTTTGACATGCAAAATCTTTTTAATAAGATGAGGTCTAACTTGTTGATTCTGGAAAGTATTTCAATTTGTATTCATGAATTCTCTGCCTACTCCTATGTCTTCATGATTTCTACATATTTTGTCTTCCAGAATGTTTAGTGTTTTTGTTTTAATATTCAGATCTTTGATCCATTTCGACTTTAGTTTAGTACATGATGATAGGCATGTGTCTGGTTTTAGTTTTCAGCATATGGAGAGCCAGTTTTTCCAGCACCATTTGTTAAAGAGGCTATGTTTCTTTCAGTGAACATGTTTGGCCCTTTTGTTGAAGATAAGGTAACCAATTGTATCTTCTACACTATTCCATTGATCAAGTCTGTTTTATGCCAATATCATGCTGATTTTAGTATTTTTAGTATATTTGTAATATAACTTCAAGTCAGGTGTTGTGATGCCTCCTGCCTTGCCTTTGTTGCCCAGAATTGTCTTTGCTATTCTATGTCACTCTGGTTCCAGGTGAATTTTAGGAATGATTTCTCTACATTTATAAAGTGTGCTAATGATATTGTGATTGGAATTCCATTAAATCTGTACAACAATTTAGGAGACTGGCCATCTTCACAATGTTTGTTCTTCCTAACCATAAACAAAGAATGTCTTTCCATTTTCTGAGACCTTCTTCAATTTCTTTTTTTAAAGTGTTGTAATTTTCACTGAACAGATCTTTTACTTCCTTTGTTAGATTGATTCCTAAGTATTTCATTTTTTGGGCTGCTATTGTGAAGGGTGTAGCTTCTCTTATTTTTCTCTGAGTTTGTTGTTCGTGTACAGGAATGCTATTGATTTTTGAGTGTTGACTTTATATCCAGCTACATTACTGAATTTGGTTATTTCATCTAGAAGTCTTTTAGTAGAACTTTGGGGGTCTTCTTTATAGAGTATCATGTCATCTTCAAATAACAATAGTTTAACTTCTTTCTTTCCTATCATTATTCTTTTTATTTCTCTCTGTTGTCTAATTGCTCTGGCTAATGTTTCCAGTACTATATTGAATAGGAGTGGTGATAATGTGCATCCTTGTCTTGTTCCTGATTTTAAAGTGAAAGCTTCCAGTTTTTGACCATTTAATATGATATTGGCTGTTGGTTTATCATAGATGGCTTTTATCAGATTGAGGTAAAGACCATCTATTATGATTTTCCATAGGGATCTTATTATGAATGAGTGTTGGACTTTATCAAAAGCTTTTTCTGCATCTATTGAAATGATCATGTGATTTTTATCTTTGTCTCTATTGATATGATATATTACATTTATTAATTTGTGTGTGTTGAATCACCCCTGCATTTCTAGGATGAATCCCACTTGATCATGGTGTATAATCTTGATGACTTGTTGCATTCTGTTTGCCAGTATTTTATTGAAGATTTTTGTATCTATGTTCATTACGGAGATTGGCCTATGGTTTTCTTTTTTTGGTTGGGTCTTTCTCTGGTTTTGGTATTTAGGGCAATGCTTGTTCTTTGGAATGATTCAGGGAGAATTGCTTCCCTTTCAATTTCATTGAAAAGTTTGAGGAGTATTGGCATTAAGTCTTCCTTGAATTTCTTGTAGAATTCCATAGCGAATCTGTTAGAACTGGGGCTTTTCTTTGTTCCTAGGGTCCTAATTACATTTTCAATTTCATTAATTGAAAGTGGGATATTCAGCAGTTTTACGTTGTCTTCTTAATCCAGCTTTTGTAATTCATATGCTCCTAGGAATCTGTCCATTGGTTTACAAATTTGATTCAGTTCTGTTATTTCTTTGCTGATTTTGTGTCTAGTTGATCTGTCTCTCTGTGTCAGTGGGGTGTTAAGGTCTCCCATTACAAGTGTGCTATTGCTTGAGTTTGCATTTCTGTTAATATTTGTTTTATATAGATGTGTGCTCCCATATTTGGTGCATATAAATTTAGGATTGTTATCTCTTGAAGTTTCCCCCTAATAGGTAGTGACCTTCTTTATCTCTTTTAATCATTGTAGGTTTGAAGTTCACATTATCTGCAAACACAAGCTACCCCTGGTTTTTGGGGGGGTTCTTGTTTCATGAAGTATTGTTTTCTATCCTTTGACTTTCAGTCAATTTCCTTTTGGATTAGATGAGTTTCTTTTATACAGCATATGATTGGATGTTGTTTCTTGATCCATTCTGCCAGGCTGTTTCTTTTAATTGGTGAATTGAAGCCATTTACATATTGGCTTATTTTTGTCATGTTATTTTTCTGCTGTTGGTTCTTAACCTTTCCCCTTTGTTTAATGGTTTAGCTTGCTTCATGGTTTTTTCTGTTGGTGTTCTTGAAGTTGCAGTTATTTTTATGTTTATCTAGAATATCTAGAATATTCTTTGCAGGGTTAGTTTGGTGGCCATGAAGTTATTCATCTGTTCTTTGTCATGGAAATATTTCATTTCTCTATCAATTTTGAAGGACAGTTTTATAGGGCGCATCAATCTGGGTTGGAAGTCATTTTCCTTTTGGATTTAAAATACTTCACTCCATGCTCCTCTTGCCTTCATTGTGCTGAGAAGCCTGCTGTGATTTTGATGGGTTTTCTTTTAAGGTGATCTGTCTTTTTTCTCTAATAGATTTTAATGTTTTATTCTTATATTGAATTCTGGGATGTGGATTATTATATGTCTGGGTGTAGCTTTATTTTGTTAATGGCTACTTGGAGTTCTGTATTCTTCACTTATCTGTATGTCAGTTTCCTTTCCCATGTTTGGTAAATTTTCCACTATTACTCCTGTAAATAGTGTTTTTATATCATTTGTGTTGTTGCCTTCTTTTTTCTTTATATCTGTAAAATTATATTGTTTCTTTGCATCATCTTGCAGCTGACGAATTATTATTTCTTGATTCCTTGTTATTTTTTAGAAGATCTTTCCTATTCTCTAGCTTCAATCTTGTCTTCAATTTCTGAAAGTCTATCTTCACATTTGTTGAGGCAGTTTTGCCAGCATTTGATGGAATTTTTGATTTCCTGGATCTCTCTTTGAATCTGTCTCATGCATTCTATATTTTTCTTATATTATTCATTCAAAGTTCCATCTTTTTGCAGTGCTTCTCAATTTTTTAAAACTATGTCTTCTTTAGATGCGTTTACCATTTCTTTTGTTATGTTTATCATTTCTTCCTTTACTTAGGAGATTATTTCTGATCTGAGTTCCTTGATAGATTGATGGAGTTGTTTCTTTACTTCAGGTGCTATCATTTCAGAAATTTCAGGTGTATGGCTTATGTTTTCTTCTAGGACCATGTCTCCTAAGCTTGTTTTGGATAGGCTGGAGGTTTGAGATTTCATTTTGCTCTCTTGTTTTGTCATTTTCCTGTATTGCCCTGGGGAAGCCTAATGCAAAATCTCAGTTGCTTTCTGGGTTGTGGATGTTTGTCTGTACTGCAGGGAGTTCCCCCAGTTGAGTGAGGGTCATTAGACAGGCCTTTTTACTCCTTAGTGGCACTAGAAGACTCCTTAAATAGGGGGAGTACACTGGGTGGACTGTCAGCATACCCCACGTGGCACCCCAAAGCTCCCTGGCTGCTGGGCAGGACTGTACTAGGTTCTGAGCGGCATTCCAAGGTGGAACAGCTAGATAGAGTATGCTGTTCAGGCCTTAGCTCATGCCCATGGTGCACCAAAGCTCCAGAACTGCGTGGGGTCACTTGGTGAGGCCTAACAGGTCTTAAGTGAGGTGCTGAGGTTGCATGGCTAAGTGGGGTTTGCTTTGTTGGCCTTCTACTCACACCATTCAGCACAGGAAGTTCCACTGCCAATTGGGGGTCACTGGGCGGGGCCCAGCAAGGACCTGGAGTGACCTACCAGCTTTCCACCCCCCGGCTGTTTGGGGATCCTGGACAGTGCCCTATCGGGTTCTGACTGAGGTGCTGTAGTTGCTGGGCTACATGGAGGTCACAGTGCAGGCCTTCTGCTTGGGCCACTCAGCACGGGAGGTTTCCCTGACACTTGAAGTCACTGGCTGGGTCCTGAAGTGACCTACCACAGGTCCCCGGCTGTTTGGGGATGCTGGGTCAGGCCGTACGAGGTTCTGGAAATGTGGCGGGATCCTATGGCTAGGTGGAGTTTAACGTGCAGGCCTTCCACCAGCGCTGCTCAGAGCAGGAGTTTCCCATCCATTAGAAACGTTTCTTTATTCTCCTTTTCCTCAACTACTGTTCAATTGTTTTCAAATTTCTGAAATTCTGAATTTTATTTAAAATTAAAACATTTTGTATGTTTTTCAGAGATGTCCTAAATTTAAAAACAAAGTGTCATACACTTTTCAGAAAGCAGATGCCCTCAGGCTCTGCTTGGTCCTATGAAGCCACTTACTCTGTGGTGTTTGAAGTCCTCATCAATCTACAAAAAGGCCCACAGCTCCTCAAAGACATGATCTTGCCAAAAATGTACTTTATGGCTTTATTTCCCCATTGTTCCAAAATGTTTGACAGTATATAACTAGTTTTGCCTGTATCAGATGATAATCATATTGGTACCATTTTTATGTAATAGTTAATTTATTTTTAAAATATGGTCACAGATAGATATACAGTTATTTTCTCTTCTTGAAAAGAAAGATTTGTGGGCAAGATTTCATGCCTATATCTTGTGCTACTATGTACTAACTACTACAAAGATAACAATATACAATGTATTAGTTTTTGTTACTCTCGTACTAGTCTGTTTTGAAACTATTTTATTGTTACTTTTATGGGTTTTTCTCTTTAAAAATATGGTCATAAGAGAAATAGGATTTTTTCTTTGTCTTTTTCATTTTTATCGGTACCAGGGATCGAACTCATGACTGCCTGCTTGCAAGGCAGGTGCTTATGCCGCTGAGCTAAATCCCCAGCCCCCGGAGATAGGATTTTTGATTTATAGTTTTCAGATTTTATTTGTAGAAGTAATTTTGAGGTGAATATAAACCATCAATAAAAATGAAAGTAAATTCTATTCAATGTCATTTTCTACCAAAGTCTTTCCCATTGGCTCCTCCGCAGTTTCAGCAGGTTTTATTTTCATACACATCAGTAGAAATGTTCTTTATGGTGGTCAGTTGATGCTTCTCAGAACACAGGTGAGGCCCCCAAGTTAGAATTATACAGTCATCTTTAATTGTTTGAGTTTCATGTACATGCCACACATGCTTTTTAGCTTCAGACAAATTTCTTTCTGTCTGACACTGTAGCTCTATATAGGAAAATTAAGGATTGAATGGGCATGGGAATAATCTGTTGGTGTTTATTTGCAACCTAGTGTCATGACCTTCTGGGAAAAACTTATGCTGTACAAATAAGCCTTCCTTGAAATATATTCTTAAAAATGAATATTAATTCTTATGGTTAATCAGTCATTTAATCTTTAAATTTTTCTCTAGGCATGTTAGAGACCTCACATTAGGACATTCTGGTCACCATTTCTGTTTATTCTTTACATATGCATTGATTGATTACGCTTCTAAGTGCTTCATTATTTATGCATTTATTATTTAATTTTTCCTAGCATACTATTCTACAGGGTCCTCAGTTTAAGGATTCAGCCTTTCCAGAAGAACTTGAAGATGCTGCAGTCTGACTTTTTACTCTGTAGTGCTGGAAAACTGCCTAGCTACTGAGAGGCTGTTTTAATAGTTCATCAACTATCTTCCTCTGACCGATAGCACTATGGTAGCAATTAACTTCTCCGGCTGTGAAGGTCGTTGGCTCACAGAGGTTTATGGAATAACCTAGCCCTGGGCTAGCAGCTTATTCCTAGATCTTTCCAAATTAATATTAGTTGCTAGAAACTAAAGGGAAAGGTGGCCCTTAGGACACTGCAATATTAGCAGTTTGTATAAATATTGGTGACCCTATTTCCTCTCCAGCTGTGTGTAACAATTAGTGGATAATCTACCTTCGCCACAGTAAATGCTTCTGTGTAGTTTTCTATTGTGGAGGTTGATGATGCGAAATTGTATCTCAAGAACTTCTTTAGAATATGACTCTTAATTTCTGAGCACTGCTTTTAGGAAAATAGTAGAAATGTTAGTCCTTCCTAACTCTAAGATAAAAAAGTGTGGATTAGTGACTGAGCTAAGTGGATTAGTGACTATTACAAAGTTCAGTTTCAGTCCCTTTCCATTTTTAGTGCATTGCGCATCTATATTTAAAGATTGCCATATGTTTCTTTATGATCAAAAGAGAAAACACAAAGAAACTGCCTCATAGAGCCTCTCTTGGGATCCAGTAAAAAGCCATAGTGCTAACGTGACATGGAGGCCCATCATATCAGCCCAAACAACTGTGTGGCTGCAGCCTAAAGCTGAATAACACATCTAAACCATCCTATCTTGAAGAGTGCAAGTACACAGATTCTTGCAGCTAGCTAAACCCCCAAGACCGAAATAGATTTCACTAGTGATGCATTCAGTAGATTCAGTGGGCAAGCCTTCAATTCAAAGTGAGTTTACAAATGAAATAAAATTTAGAAATAGTTAGATTATTTTCCTGTTTCATCAATAAGTCTGTACATTTCAGCGATTTTAAAAATAAATTTGATTTTTAAAATCAATACGAATAATAAAATATATATATATATAATTAATCATGTCATCATATAAGCTTGCTTTAAGTCACTTTTAAAAAGAAACATTTAATGTTGGTGAGAGTTTTGTAAACTGGTAGGACCACTATAGAAATCAGTGTGATGATTCCTCAAAAAAACAAAACTAGAGGTTCCATTTGACCTAGATATTCCCCTTCTAGGTATCTGCTATATAGAAGGTTAAACTTGAGATATTTTTCGGTAAATGGATGTACATCAAGGTCATAATTTTAAGTGAAATAAATTTGATATTCAAATTTAAATATTGCATTTTTTTTGTCTTGTGTGAAAAACCAAAAGGGTAAATAAGGAGCAAAATCAAGGACAGATATTGGGAAGTAGGAAGAGCATGAGAAGGGGAAAAGGGAAGGGAGAGAAGAAGGAATGTACAAGAGAATGGGAGGAAAAAAATGAAAACAAAAAATTTGTAGATGAGGAAGGGGAGAAGGGTTTAAGGGAAGGGAAAATGAAAAAGAATTATGTTCAGGTACAAATTACCTTTGATGACTATGATCATTATGCATAGCAAATATGTACCAATAAAAAAGAAACATTTAAATATAGTTATTTCCCCTCCAATGACCAGAAATTCTGACTCTAACTGGTCTTAAGTGGAGCCAGGAAACCAATGTTTTAATCTTATCCAGTGCACAAGGGTAGGCGCTGAGAATCAGGACTCAAAGCTTGCCACGTTTATTTTTGCATATTGAGATATTTTTTGCAGTGTTAAGGGATACTGCCTGTTTAGCCAGCAGAGGTACACTCCTGCCTAAAATGTTTTTCCCCACGTTTGATAAACCTAATGTCACATTCCTACTTTATGTCACTAATGCCTCTTTGAACAGGTGGAGACCAACTTGCCTTGGAGTTGAATGCATGTGGTGATTCCTCACATTTAAACGTGATGATGTGATCCACACCAGTCTCCTCACAGACAGCCTCAGCTCCGTGTGGTCCTTGAGAGGACTCAGGTCACTCTGCCCTGCATCCCATGTGGCCTTGGCCAGATGGAGAGAGCCTGTAATCTTTGATTGAGGGAATGAGCAAGAATCCTTCAAAATTCATACAAAGGATCTGAAAATCTAAATTAAATCAGACCCAAGATCCTTTAAGAGAACAGCTTTAAACTAAAACCTAGTAGTCCCTACCACCCCCTGCCTCCGAGCTCCCTCCTATGACAGATTCCCAGGAGAACTGCATCGCTCCTGAGATGCTCCTCGTGCTCCCTGCATGCCAGAGGTGGCCCTTCTGACATGAGGCAAAGGGACTCAGGACCTATATTTCTAATGAAAATTCCAAATGATATCACATTAGATAAATCAGGGCAATATTCATTTAGATCAATAGGAATCCTACTTAATGTCTTTGGAGCTTTCTTTTTAGAAATAGCAATTATTTTGATTTGAATATAAGAATAACTCTGGAACCATGCCTTACCACTCCAGCTATTTCACAAGTTACTTATGGCTAGCAGTTGTTCTGTACAACTTAGAAACTAGCAGTAAGACTTAGAAGTGTTAGGTGCTCACTGTATACTTACTCCTTCCTTATGAAGCTAAACAACTGAGCAACTGAAACAAGCATGATTCTTAGGCCCTATTAAAATACACCTTCACAGCGTAATTCCAGGGGATATATTTATAAGTCTCTTTAAATTTTGAGTCTTTAAAATGTCATTGTCCTAAAGCAATACGATTAGACCTTAATCTGAAGTAATGAAATGCTAAAGCAGATCGTTGAAAGAAAAGAAATTAATGGTAAATACAAAGACTACTCCCCACTTTACTGTTAAATATTCTTCCTCCCTGTGATCAAAGGCTGCTCATTTCAGACACACAGTCTCTCCCCACCCACTGATCCATAAAGTGAAAGATTTTCACAGATCTACAGTCAATGGCTTAAGTTTTCCTTCTAGTATTTTCCTCTAGCAACCTTCCTATAGGAAAAGCCTTTACCTGCTGTGATTAACTGTACACTGCAAAGTAAATTGTGAACCTGTTAAAACACATGGTCCATGTCCATATTCCTTGTTGCCAGAAGGCTAGGAGGGGACCACTTTGGTGCTCATGTAGACGCTGAGATTTTGCTCTCAGCTTTGCAGTAGGGTAAAAGATCAAGAAATCATGAATCTCCCAGATGTTGGACGTTATTTTTATAAAATCTTCAAGTTTTCTTCAGGCTTAAGAAAGTTAAGTGCAGAACTCAGTCAAGTTCCTAGTTTGTAAGTAAACCAGGGTGCACGTAGAGGTCGTTTTCCTGCTGGGGCAATTTTAAGGAGCACCACTTAAAAACCTGCCTTCCCAGTGCAGGTGAAATATCACACAGTGTTACTGACATTTGTGCCAGTCTTGTCTCTGATTGTCGCACAGGAAGAGCTTCTTACTGCCGCTGGCAGTTTGTCCTTTCATTTCAAAGAATGGGGTTTTGTTGCATATTTACTTTGCCAAAGTGAGTAAAGGATGAGTAACTAATAATAAAGTCACTCTGAACATTTCTATTCTTGCATCTTGGTTGTTAGTAAAGACACACTTTGTAAGAAGTGTGAGTTTTCCATTTTCCCTGTGACTAAGCCTGACTAGTGTTCTTGGTTCAGGTGAGGACAATGTATATTATGTTCTGAGAGAGAGAGAGAGAGAGAGAGAGAGAGAGAGAGAGAGAGAGAGAGCCATGGAGACAGAGATGGAGACAGAGAGAGACAGACAGAGACAGAGAGAGAGACGGAGACAGAGATGGAGACAGAGAGAGACAGAGAGAGAGAGAGAGAGAGAGAGAGAGAGAGAGAGAGAGAGAGAGAGCACGCATGAGAGTGTGAGGGCATATATGAAAGAGACCATGAGAGAGCAAGAAAGAAAGACTGTGCACCCATATTGGGAAGCATAAAGTTGGGAGACTGTTCCTGATGTAAAGCTGTGTTGAAGCCCAGGGGTCCTGATAGTTGGCACAGGTAGTGTACTGACATTTAGTCCTTGAATCCTGTACCCACCAGTTTTTTTCCACACACTAGAACAGATTTAAAGGCAGTCATAAAGGGTGGATCTGCTCTCTAGACAAATGAAGGTCACAACCTTTCTCATCTAGAAGAGCTCCTCGAAATCAGTGGCTCTATTCTGTTCTCACATTGTGGGCTAATTACACACATTTATTAGTAATTTTGGCTCGTAAAGCTTTTGCAAAAACTTATCAGTTGCCAAAGGGAAAGAAAGCATTTTGAGACCAAAATCTCTTTGAGAAGCATAAGTTTCTCCTTCTGTCCTATTTTGTAAAGACTTTTCCTTTTTTATGTTTTCCATTAATATTCTATATTATGGTACACAAACATTAGTGTGAATCAGAATTTCTAAGTTAATAAACATTTTAAAGCCATTAGAAAAAGCACAGACTGTGTGGTTGCTCTTTTTATGAGAATGGAGATTGAATGCAGCTGTTTTCAAAAGCACTAATGTACTTCAAACAGTGATGTAATATCTAATGTACATAACCCTTTAAAACCTAGTAATATAGAAGACTTTCAGATTTACTGTGGAAATATGTCTCACTTTTATTTTCTGCAAAAGAGAAAGCACAGAGAGGCATGTGGAGTTTTGTTTTTCCATTTGATATCTAAAGGCTATGTACCATAAATAAATCTGCACATTACCCAGCACAGGGATGAATTTGGCAGTCATCATCTAAGTCTAACAAAAATATAAGAAACTCTCAGGACCATATATAAAAGGATATATCCAGGATCATATAAGAGCAAAAATAGTGTTCCTTTAGATGAACTGAAGAAATGTCTGACAGAAGTGGAGACTAAAATTTTTTGCTTCCAGAATGATTCCTTTTATTAATTTGTTCTAATATCCCTTTTATTCCTATTCCAAAGGTAGCTGTAGGACCAAATCAGATGAAGTCATCTTCTGTCTCTTGGAATTTTCCATGTAAAGGGGAAAGCTGAAATCACATCAATACAAGACAAATTCATTTCCTATCGATGCTGTAAATAATTACCACTAACTCTGTGCATAAAAAGCAACAGAATTTATTATCTTTAGGTTCTGAAAGTTAGCATTCTAAGATGGTAGGAAAAGCCGTATTCTTTCTGGATTCAGAGGTTCTAGGGAAGAATCCATTTCCTTCTCCAGTGTCTAGTGTTTAGCTGCATGCCTTGGCTCGTATCCCCTTCTTAATCTTCAAAGTCAGCATCATGCCATCTTCAGTCTCTGTTTAACATCGCACCTCATTCTCTGATCTCCCCACAGCCACTTATAATCAACTTTGTCCTTATGTGGAACCATCCCAGATAATCTAGAATAATCTCTCCAATTCTGATCCTTAATCACATCTGAAAAATCCTTTTTGGCACATGAGTGATGTACACACTCGGGATCTCTTCAGTGGTGATATGGTTTTTGGTGCCGAATGTTCTGTCTAAGACACAGATAAGCTGTCCACATTGTTAGAGCACAGATAGAAATGAATATAGAGATATCTGAAGTTGAATGATGGATGGAAATAGAGTGACAGAAGCTAGTGATGATACGTAGAAGATTTTGCTTTCTTGGAATATTTGGTTCTTGTTAGGTATGTATGCAGAGAGGTGACCATAAAGGAAGTATTGCCATCAGAGGGAACTATACTACCCAGATCAGGAAGGGAAAAGATTCAGGTTATATCTAAGCCAAAGTATATTTGTGAAGATGCTGAACAGAAAGATGGGTTTGTCAGCTCCTTCTCTTGGGAGAACAGTGTTGGCTGTAACATGGTTATGTGATATGTGCTCATCCTGGTGCCTGGTTTTGGATGCTGTGCAATCAGCTGGGGTAATGAAAGAAATTTTTGAGTTTTTATTTGCATATTGTTATGGCTATATTCAATTTACAATTATGTTTACTTCTAAAGCACAAAAATGAGCATGAATAATATTATCTAACATATAAATATACTTTTTATTTATTTCTAAATGCAGCAATAGACCTAAAAATAACACTAATGATACCTTATTCTAGTGAGGCCTGAGATATCTGAGGATACACTTCACATTATGGAGGATTGGGAATTAAATTTGATTGGAATTTTCTACAGTGGCAAAGGCAGTAGAAATTCTATTATTTTGTGCCTTTTACAACTTAAGAGGTAAAAATCTATAGAATTCTGTGAATAAATGCATGTTTTTTAAAAAAATTTCTTGGAGGAACTGAGACAATTCCAAGATTTTAGAACTTCATAGTTGATGGAACGACTTGAATTAGGGCACAGAGTAGAGAATAAAAATAAAGAAGATAACAAATCATAAAAGATTTCAAAGAATAAATGTGTCATATTCTCTTTAACCACAGAGTTTTGGAGGATAAGAGAATAGCTTAGATCTGTGATATCATCATGTTCCAAGTTCTTTCAGTCACGAGATGGAGGTACCCTAAGAATAGGAATTCTAAGGGCACGCTGCTCTTTCCATTGTTTCTGTATTTAATCAGTGTCTGATGATCATTCAGCAGAGTTTTTCTTTTTTGTCTTGGAAATAAGAATTCCAGTAGTTTTCCCCTTATCTTCATAAAGTATGAAAAATATTAGAGCATACTGCAGAGATAAAGAATTCATGAGGTTGGAGTAAATTTTATTGAAGTATATTGTTATAATTATTCTATTTCATTGTTGCATTCTATATTATTGTTGTTTTCTTATTGTGCCTAACATGTTAAACTTTATCAGAGTTGTTACTGTCTTATTAGGCTAAGCTTGAAACTTTATGATAGGTATAAGAAGGGTAAAAATATGACACACAGTTTTATCTGCCATGTGAGACATTAAACTAGGGGCCTTGAAACGTATCCTTTGTGTATAAGAGGTGATTACTGTATATTCTTCCTCACTTTTTATTGTTGTTTGTAGAAATTGATGAGTTAAAGATTTATATACATTTAATCAATACTTTATAGATATTAAATATTTCAAAGGGATTATTTCCAAATACATTTAAAATATCTCTCACCCAAATGAATAATAGGCACAGGACAAAGATTTATTCACTCCATTAATGAGGGAAAGAGTAAAATGTTAATCTCACTAAAAAGATTTCAAAAGATGATGCTATGTAAACACAGAAACAAAGAATAGTAGTGTATGCACACTCACTGGGAGTAGAAAACTGTCCAGTGTCCTATTGGGCAATAGAGACTAAAACTCTGGCGACTATTTTTTCTGCTTGGTAGATAAAAATACACTGGTTCACAAACTACAGAGAATCAGGAACTGAATAAAAATAATGTAAAAATGAAGTAAATTCCCCTTTGGAATAATAAACAAGCATTGCTGTATGAAGACCTATTGGTTTCAGATGACAATAAAAATAGACTTCCTTTTGCCTTACACATTAGTCACTTTGCTGCTGCTGGGACAAAATATGTGACAACTCCAGCTTAAAGAAGACGTTTAGGTCAGCTCACAGTTTCAGGGGGTTCAGTCCATGGTGGTTCAGCTTTAAGGCAAAAAATGGAGGAAAAGTATGAGGAAGGAAAGTTGTTCAACCATGGCAACCAGGAAGCAGAGAGGAGGGGAGGAGCCAAGCACAAGGAGCCACCTTTCCAGGGACCACTTCCTTCATCCAGCCTCACCTCCTAACAACACATTCAGCCATGAACTCGTCCATGAATTAATTCATTGATAGTATAGCACCCCATAATCCACTCACCTTCTAAAAACCCAGCCTCTAAATGCACTTTTGGGGGACATATTAGATCTAAACCATCACACCTCGTTTGCAAATTTGTAACAATAGTATTATTATGCTTGTTAATGAATTGAGAAAAATTTAGAAAAGATGTGCAACTTATTCAATAAAATTTGCTATCATGTATTGAATCATAGTAATATATTATGGACTCACCTAAATGTTGAGTGTATGTGAACTCATTTATTTATCACACTAAATCACCGTTTACTAATACACAACTACAGTGTGACATCTTTTCCATTAACTGGATTGAGGAAAAGTTAAACTACTGAAAGTATGTATTGTTCTCTGAGTTAGGAATATTCATCTTGGTATATTATTTGGGCATAAAAAGCTGGATTGTGGACAGAAACGTAACATCTCTGAGAATAAAACTATTTTGAGTTTAGTTTTTTGTGAAAATTTCTATGATTAAGATATTAAAGAGAATATATGGATCTTTTTTTGAGAGCCTTAATTTAGAGATTTGGATTTTGTCTCTTCTTTTGGGTTTTTAATTTTTATTTTTTATTAGTACATTTTGCAGTACATACAGCCTACATTCCTCATTGATACATGTACATAACATATTTTAATTTCTTTTTTATCTCCTCCTCTTCCCTCCATCTCTTTTTTCATATTCTCTCTGCACAAGTTCTATCTGTCCATTCCCTATTATCTTTTATTTTGCTCTTTATTTGTGTTTTGGATTCTCTAGGGAGGTATCATTCATTCCATTCATGTCAAATTTGAACTCATCTCATGGTCTTTATCATGACTTGTTTGTATATATTTAGTTTTTGACTATGTTATAGTTCTTAGAAGTAATAAAAACTTGATATTGATAATGGCATTTCTTTAACTCATCTTGACCCAATTTGTTTTTCTCTAAGCCATTCTCTCTACCTTGGTTAGCCATTGAAATCTCAACCTAGATAAGAATAAAACTGTTGATGCAAATGATGTTAATATCATTTTTGGTGTCAGACTTGAAATATTTGGGAGAAACCAAACAGTTGAAGGAAATTACACATTCTCTCTATCCCCTTTCAAATATGCACATTTTCTATTGCATTAAAATGTTATACATATTACCAAACAATACATTAGAAATTATAGATATGATAACAAAATCGATCAACTTGAGTTGATTTTCTTGTATCTACTGTTCCTCTTTCCTGAGTGCACAGATTTCAATTGGCGGATCATAACCAAACTGTTGCCAACTTGCCTTTCTGAAAGAAATCTGATCAACGTCATTCTCTTGCTGAGAACCTTTTAATACATCCCAAGAACCAAAGTCTCCTGAACTTTATTCTTCCTCAGTGGGTGGGAAGCCCTTACTTTTGCTTGTATTTTCCCCTTTTAATCTATCGGTACCAATTAAATGCTCCCAAAATGTTACTTATTTCTTTATGGTCCTTTTCTAGTCTGTTTTGATCAACCTCTCTCTTCCCCGTTTCTGTAGTAATTATTATCTTTGTTCTAATAATGTGATAATTTTATAGCACAGCAGAAATGACGGTATCTTTATCTCTCCAGTAGACTGTCCCTTAGTTGTCTTTACGATACTACTTTGTATGTAGTGAATACTCGGAGATGGGCTGTCAAACAGATACCTTTTTTGTCAATAAAAGAGACAGGCTTGAATTGGTTCCCATCTGAACAAATATTTGTATATTCACTTCAGATTAAATTCTAGACATGGTATCTTTTATAGTTATCCCATGATGCTGATTGGCTTGTTACACGTTTCTGAACTGAGATGGTGACTGAAAGAGAGATTCATACCATTGCTAGCAGGTAGGTTACTATAAATGGTCAAGATTTTATTGAATGAAAAGTTCACATAAGTCTCAGTCATATTTTCCAGGAAATGTAATTGAAACATGGTATCACACTGAAGCTAAACTCTCTCAATATTGCTGTAGTTGAAAATATTATGTTTGAAGTGGTTTAGTAATTTTTAAAGGGCTTTTTTTCTGTCTCTGCTTACATAAAAAAGCAGCATAACCTTTTTGTTTTTTCTAAGAATTTTAAAGTTTAACTTAGACCTTCTAATACAACATCATGTTTTCACATCATGATAAATATTTAATGTTAATGGAAAATAAGAATATATTTTGTACATAGATGTGAGAGAAATCCCTAAAAAGTAGGGAAAGGAGAAATTTAAGTTTCTAGAAGTATTTCTCAGAATGTTTTCTTAGTGCCAATGAATCTGCTTTTATAATTCCTTGTGATACAAAATTACTAACAGTACATATTTTATCATGGGAAATGCTAACTAAATGAAGCCACTGATTTGAGAAATAATCTTTTCAGATCTAGAAGAGGATTCAGTTCCATTTATATTAAGAGCTGATCTATCTTAGTGATCCACATTTGTGATTCTATTTCCATATATAGTATTGGTGAGCATAAGAGGCATAATTCATCTATTAGAGGGTTCCTAAATGTATTAAAATATTTAATGTGGCTCATGATGTCAGATTTCATCTGACAACAGTTTCCCAAAGTATTAGACATACATCTATTCTTTGAAGAATATAATTGGTCGATTGTTCTGTGCCTGAAAAATGGTGATAGTGTCCAATTTTGCCTGGTACTTATAACAGAGGGCATCATTAGACATTTAAGGTACAAGGACAGGAATAAATTAGGAAATTAAAAAATATATTTATCATTTGTCAATTTGTGAAGAAAGTTGTTTCACTTGAAATAAATACCAGACATAGGAGCAAGACATGATGTTAAAAACCAAGAGAAAACGATTTGCCCAAATCAAACAGTTAATGTTTCTCAGTGCTTAACCAGGGAGAGGTATGCACATGTGGACTTGTAAACTTCATGACTTGAGATGAGACCACATTTTATTTGTACATGGTGATGCTAAAATAAATTGAGGTCATTCAAAGGATGGCGTTAGAGATCTCTCAGTGCCTTTCTTGGTCCTTTATCCTCCTGCAGACTTGAGTGTCATGAAGTCCTGAATACATAAGGACCAGGGACTGACCTGCTACATTTTCTTTACCCACTCTTTGGTACCTAGAGCTGATTTTATGAACTTCACACTGCATTTGTTTCGAGCCTGACAAATTTATAGTGTGCCTTGGGATATAAATTTAATTGACTATCATTTCAGGCTTTGTCATTAGAAAGGTCACTAGAGAAATGTACATAAGGAAATTCTGAGGTATGAAAATTGTCAGTTAATCTGAGCTTTGCATTTAACTGAGATTTTATTTTAAGGTCCAATTTCACTGTGCTATGCCAAAGGCCATTGTAAAACTTGATGGAGAAATAATTTTCTCTTCTAAATGATATAACATTTAATTGTAATTCTAATTATATTCAATTTAATGGTAATATTAGGTCTATTTTAAATGGAGGACTAGAGTCTTTTTTTGCTTTGCTCCTTGGCAACAGGGGAATTGTGAAGCTACCAAGTTGAATGGCATTTGCAATTATGTACTGGCCACTTACTATGCATTGGATGCTAAAATCCCTGCCCTGACTAAGGTGAAAAAAATGTTTAAATATATACACTTTAATTCCTGCATTTTATATTATGGAAAAGAAAGATATATAATTGAAAATGTGGTTTTCCTTGGACTCTCAATTTGTTTCTATTTCTATTTTGAATTATTTCTATTTGGTCTCTGGGTGATATTTTCTTTAGTAATTGTTTCCTAAAATTTGTGCAAAAGCATTGTCTATATTAATTCTTCCTCTCTTCTGCTATAATTGCTTCACTGATGTTCTTCAGTAATGTTTTTCTTTCATGGATAACTAAATAAAAAAAGAAGTAAATATTAATTTGCTGTCTCCAAAGAAACATCAAGATATCACCTGCCATTTACATTCATTTATTCACATGTCCACATTTAAATTTTTCAATAAATATTGAGTACTACTTGCATATGTATAGTCTACTGTGTGTAAGAAAGATGAAAATAAGATGTGTGGTACACATCTGCTTTTAAAGGACATCAGAAGAATGTAAACATTCTAGAATTTAATTAGCATCAAGAAGAGAAAATAAAGATACATAGTAAAAAAATTAAGGACACCGTAGTCTAGTGGAAGATTTTTCTCTATATTATGGAAAGGATGCAGAAAGGGCAAGACGTTAGTGTTGTGTTGAAGAAGACTTGGCGTCCACATGAGGGGAGGCAGACCTACTAGTGCAGAGGGCAGCAAAGGCAGGAGCTGAAAGGATCTGTGTGCACAGGAGTTATTCACATTGGAAACAAAGGCTGAACCTGGTTTTAAAAGGCTTCCAGTTGGTTTCCAGTTCTTTCCAAAATACTTCGAAAGAGTGTTTGTACCGCACGAGACCCTGTGTTTCTTATTGCAACAAAACCCACAAAACCTCTTGCACTTCTCTAGTAGATTAATGGCTGCTTAGTAAGTTGGCGACCAATTGTCTTTTTAAACAGATCCCGGACATGGATTTGGAATGGGTCCAAGGGTTCTGTTATTATACCTCAATATCACTGCTTTTATTCTTTTTAAGAAACCATTAGTTGTTGTCCTAATTTATAGGTTTGATAGAGCAACAGTGGGTTGGGTACAACTAATTGTTCTCACTTTTAGAGTAGCTTCAGAACAATTACTTTCAAAACCTTAATTTTTATTATCAAAAGTAATTTTATGCCTCTCATTTTAAAAGCAAACTCAAGCAGATTCTGATTTGCTCTTTCCTTTTTCTTATCTCAAAAAAGTCAAATGAAATACTTGCTTAAAAAGTGCAGCACAGTGGATGTTGATGGGCCCTGAATTTCTTTCGGCTTATTTTATTCCCGGTGGATGTCCTGCAGGGATTGTATCATCAGGAAAATATTAGAAATACACAAACACAAGCACTTGTGTGCAGTGTAGTCTTCCACATCAGACCTCATCTGCTGATGGAGTCCAATTCTCTGATGTATTTTTAGTCCATCTGGTGATTTTCCTGTTTCTCTGATGTATTTACTCATCACCATAATTTAGGTGTCAGAAACATGTTTTTCTGTCTTGAATTATCCATGTTTGTCATTCAAATTATTAGCCTGTTCATTAAATGAGCTTCCATTTTCATGCAACAGTGATTTGCTTCTATTTTTAAATCCCTGTGGAAATTTTGAGATATATTTCTAGAAACTAGCTATCGCTTATGATTCAAATTACTGTTTATCTATTCCTACTAAAGAGATATCATTGCTTCATATTTGTAGATCAAGAAGTTATGTACCAAAATCACTTATCAACTATCACTTATCACTTATCAACTATCACTTATCAACTGAAAAATAAAAACAAGCCAATGGTGGGAGACTGATTGAGTAGCATTATACTAATGTCCGTTAAGAGAGTAATTTATGTATGCAGTTAAAAATGCAAGTGAAACTACGTATTGAGGGAATGAGAAATACACATGAACCCACCTGTCTTTAGTGATTGGCAGTTACCTAAGGCAAGAAATAAAATAAATGGAATAGAAATTGTGTCAATCAAATACCTAGCTATCTTTTCAAGAAAGGGGGTCCTGCCTATGAAAATGAGAGAAATGGCCAATATGGAATACTCCAACCATACAGAAAGCAATGTAATTATCATAGAGGTGCCCCATGGAAGGATGAAAGTTGGAAAGGGGAAAGGATGTGTGTAGAAAAGGATGCAAACTAATTGAGAAGGTGAAGATTGATGGAGGGGTACGGGCTGGGAGTTAAGTGTAAAAGGAAAAATTATAGCATTCTGAGAGCTTCAGGTTACTGTATAGACTATCATATAAAAACAATTCTATGAAATATTGCTCAAGGGTATACTAGAGAATAAAATACAAGCTGATAGAGAGTTACAGAAGAAATGAGGAAAGCTAGAGCAATTATGTGTAATAATTTCACTCCTTTTTTCCTTTGCAGTGTTGGGGATGGAACCCAGGCCTTGCCCATGGTAAGCAAATATTTTACTACTAAGCTACGTCTCTTAAGGGTACAGTGCAACAATCTTAACTTTAAGCATGATCTTGTACAGAAGATCTCTAGAAATTTTTGTTTTGTGTGACTAAAACACTGCACCCACTGAACAGGAGCTTCCCACTCCCTTCTCCCCGCTTCCTGGAATCACTAGTCTACTTTTGGTTTCTAGAGGTTGGACTACTTTAGATAATTCATATGAGTGAAATCATTCAATACTTGTCCCCTTAGACAGACTTATTTTACTCGGTGTTTTGTCCTCTGGTTTCATCCATGTTGTAGTTTATGGTAGGCATCTATTCTTTTAATGGCTGGAAATATTCCGTTAGAACTCTATATCATGTTTTCTGTATTTGTTGATGGACAGTTGGGTTATTTCTCTCTTGACTATAATGACTAGTGATGCAATGAACTATGAGTTTGCAAATATCTGTTTGAGAATCTGTTTTGGATACTTTTGGATGTTAATGTGGAGGTCGAATTGCTGGATCATATAGTACTATTTTTAATTTTTTGAGGTACTTGTGTTTGCACAGCAACTGAATTATTTTATAATCCTACTAATAGTCTACAAAGGTGTAAACCGCTTTACTGCCTTGCCAATACTAGCTACCTTCTGGGGCTTTTTTAATCTTAATTTTTGTTTTTCATATAGCCCACCCTATCAGGTGTGAGATAATACTTTATTGTGATTTTAATTTACATTTCCCTGATGCAAATCTATGTTGAACACTTTTTAAAATACCTGCCTGCTACTATACCACTTCTTTGGAGAAATGTCTCTTCAAGTCTTTTGTCCATTTTTTAACCAGATATTTTTTGCTAGTGACTTGTAATAATTCCTTACATATTTTGGATAATAACCCTGACTAGCCATATGGTTTGTAAACATTGTCTTTCACTCTGTAAGTTGCCTTTCACCCTGTTGATTATTTTCTTTGTTAAGCAGAAATTTTTGCACTGCTATAGCTCCATTTGCCTAGTTGTTGCTTTTATTCCTTATGCATTTTGTGTCATATCTAAGAAATTACTGCCAAAACTGTTATGAAGCTTTTTCTTTGTTTCTTTTTCAAACAGTTCTGCGGTTTCAAGTCTTTAATCCACTTTGGGTTGATTTAAGGCATAGGTCTAATTAATTTTTTTACATGTGTATATCCAGTTTTCCTAGTACTATTTTTGAAGAAACTAGCCTTTCCTCATTGTATATTCTTGATTCCCTAGATGAAAGTCATTTGACCATACGTGTGGGTTGATTTCCAGGCTTTCTATGCTTTCTATTTCTGGGGATTGGTTGATGTCCATCTTTGTGACATTACTTAAGTGTTTTTTAATCTTTGTGGATTTGCAATATGCTTTCAAATAAAGAAGTGTAATGTCTTTACTTTGGTTTTCCTTTCTCAAAATTGCTGGTGACTAATCAGGGTCTTTGGTTCCATATGCATTTCAGGATTTTTTTTCCTGTCTTCAAAAAATGCCATTGAGATTTGGATAGGAATTATATTAACATTATGAATCACTTGAGTAGTGTGGGAAGAAGTATTTCAATCCATGAATACAAGGTATCTATCTACTGGTGTCTTCTTTCATTTCTTTTGTCATTGCTTTGTGATTTTCAGCATATAAATCTCCTACCTCTTGGTTAAGCTTATTCCTAAGTATTTTATTCTTTTTGATATTATTATAAATTTTTAAAAATCTAACTTTTGACTTTGCATTACTACTGTATAAAACACTGCTGATTTTATATCTATGTGTGTCTTGTTTTAAAGAGGTTTAGAGTCAAAGAATCAAGAGAAAAATTCAGAAATTGCAAGGAACAGGTAGGAAATATAAGGAGAGATGAGTTATGACACAAAATCAGTGGAGATATGGGAGTCTAACAGGTAATATAAGCTCTAGTGTCATGGATAATCAGATTCAGGTCCTCAACAATGAGTTCATCCATCTTTCCCGAGTGCCTGCTATCTACTACGTGACAGGTACGGTGATGTGCACTGAAACACATGGTGAAAAGTCCAAGGACAGGAGGTGAGACTGAGAGTCTGAATCTTTCAGGGATTCGGGAGAATTGTGGCAAAGCTGAAACCCGGTGTTAGGCCAAGTCGATAGAAGATGTCAAGCAGAGACAGGTCAACACTGCCACATCCAGAAGAGATATTAGGTAAATTAAAGGAGCATGGCCACTCGGATTAGTGATAAGGCAGCCATGGTGACACTGACAGAAGCAGTTTCAGCGGATTTATTTTGGGTCAGAAGTTGTATTGTGGAGTTGTGGCAGGTAGATAAGGAGTGGAGATAAGTGGAGAATAGAGTCAGAATCAGATTAAGACTCTGCATGCCTAAGAGAATTAGAAAGACAACAGAGTCCTCTCTTTAAGATTTTTTAAATGTTATTTTTCAAAATGACATAGAATTTATATGTCTGGAGTTAGAATAGCTTCTTGTATGTCATCAAATGGTATAGTTCTGCATAGTTCATTGTAGCCAATTGGTATTTTTGGCTTACTAATATAAGCTACTTGATGCTAAACATGTGTATGGATGCCTAGCATTGATCAATACCTATTTTGGACCTGGGTTTTTAAAGGAGAGGAATGTGATGGATTGAAAATGAGCTGAGAAGCCAGGACTCAGGATGATATCAGGGGAGCTAAGTGCTATCGTTTTTTTGTTTGTTTGTTTGGAGAATGCTCAAGAATATTTCAATGCTGAAAGAATGCAACCCTTGAAAAGAAAGCATTGGGCTGTTGTCCTGGCTATTTGGCACTGTGACAAAGTATATGGAATAATTTACTTCTAAGAATGCCAAGTTCTTTTGGATCACAGTTGGAGGTTTCAACCCTGGACTGATTTGACCCATTGCTTTTTGTTTTTGTAGCAAGGAGGGAGCACATGGCAGAAGTGGCTTCTTACCTCAGGATGGTCAGCAAGCAGAGACAGGAAGAGACCAGCGTTCCAATATCACCTTCCAGGGCCTTCCCCCCAGTGACTTAATGTTCTTTCTTTCAGTCCCATCACTCAAAATTTGCACCACCTCCCAGTAATCTCACAGGCTGGTGACGAAGCCTTCAGCACATAAGAAATATATCTGGTCCAAAGTATACTGAATAGGCATAGAATAAGGTGCAGTTGGGAGAGCAAAGCTTTTGACAAGCTGGGAAAGTTAAGACTAGGGGAGCATATGAAAGGATAAGCGTCAGGAACAAGAACAGCACCCTATTCATAGGAAGTACGGTGGAAACCCTCGAGCACCCACTCAGAAAATAATGTGTGTAAGGGGAACAACTTCATACAGCAATACAGCATATCCAGGGCTTTAATGGTGCCGAAGAGCTCACACAGGGGTGCTTTATGTAACTGTGATTAAACATGCATTTATTCATTTATTTATTTTGGTTCCAGGGATCGAACTCAAAACTTTATGCTTGCCTGGTAGTTGCTTTGCTGATGAGCTGTATCCCCAACCCTAAACATGTGTTTTTAAACATGGATTTTAGTTCATGTTGATAATACAGATTAGTAATGTCCATTTTCAGGAATCGGTACATGCATGTATTCTAGTTTGATCATTTTTATTCCCTTTATTCCCTTCTTTTTTGTTTCCTCACCTCTCTCCCCGATTCCCTTCCCATTTTCCACCAATCTAGCTTCTAGTTTCCTGTTATCCATCTATCTATCTTTTACATTTATAGTGTAAGACAAAATGCGAGATAACTTTCTGAGACTGGCTCATTTTGCTTAACAAGACAATGTCTACTTCAGTCCATCTTCTTGCAAATGACATGATTTTGTTCTTCTAAATTACTGAATAATATGAACATATATCTATATAACCTTTTCTTCATCTGTTCATCTGTGGATGGGTGTCTAATTTGTTTCCACAGCTTAACTATTGTCAATTGCACCATTTGAAACATAGGTTTGCATGTTTCAATAAAATAATTTGTCTTTAATTCTTTCAGGTAAATACCCAGTAGAGGTATAGGTGGATTGAATGATATTTCTGTTTTGGTCATTTGTTTTTGTATTTTGAGGACCTTCCATACTAATTTCCATAGTAGTTGTGCTAATTTACATTTCCACTAGCAACTAAAGGTTGTGGCCTTTATCTGCATCTTTGTCAGCATTTTTTTTTTTTTTGGTTTGTGGGTGTACATATGTATGTATTTTTGTTGATGATCATTCTGGCTGGGGTCAGATGGAAACTCGGTGTAGTTTTAATTTGTCTTTTTCCCTGATAGCTAAAGGCAGTGAACATTTTGCATGTACTTATTGGCAACTTGTACTTTTTTTGAAAATTCAGTCTATTTTTCCTTACTTGTACTTTTGGGGGATTAATTGTTTTTATTAATATTCTAGATATTAATCTTCTTTTAGAAGAGTTGTTGGCAAAGATATTTTCTTCATTCTGTAGCCTGTATCTTCACTCTATTGTTTCTTTTGCTGTAGAGACTTAATTTTATGTAATCCAGTTTGTCAATTCTTGGTATTATTTTCTGTGCTTGACATCCTATTTAGAAAATCTTTATCTGCGCTGATGGTTACAAGTGTTTTTTTAACAGTTTCAAAATTTCCAGTTATATATCTAGGTCTTTGATCCATTTTGATTTCATTTTAAAGAGAAAAAGACAAACAATGATACTGAGTTTCAAAACAGGTTAATAGGACAGTCATAATTGATACATTGCTTATTGCTGTGTTGGAAATAGTTATTCAGAGTATGAGATATAGGGCATGATTCTTGTCTAAACAATATTAGCACAAAACATTCTTTTCAAGGAACAAATAGAAGCTAACTGTATAGTTATCTTAACCATCTTGGGCATATATATACATATATATATATATATATATATATATATATATATAAAACACAATTTTTTCTTTTTCCCTTTCCATTTTGATTCAGTCTTCTGCATGTGTATATCCAATTTTCCCACCACCATGTGTTGAAGAAGCTATGTTTTCTCCAGTGTATATTTTTAACCACTTTGTTAGCATATAGCTGTGATTGCATATACTTTTTTCTGTTTCTTCTCTTCTATTCCTTTGGTCTACTTACCTTTTTTTGTGTCAATACAATGTTGTTTCTTGTTACTATACCTTTTAAGTACAACCGAAATCTGGTATTATGAGTGGAATCGCTTCCCTGTTTCTTTCTCTGTGGATTTATTACTAGTGTGCAGGAACACTATTGATTTTTGTATTCTGCCATTTTCTGAATTTATAAGATTTAAATGTTTTCTTGTGGAGCTCTTTGGTCTTCTATTTATATGGCATTTGTTGTTTTGAGGTAAGATCCTTCTGTTTTGTTCAGTGTTTTTTTTTTTTTTTATGAAGGGGAACTGGATTTTGTTGAAGGTTTTTCTTCATCTATTGGGATGACCATATGGTTAATCTTGATTCTATTTATATGGTGTGATTACATCTATTGATTTACATATGTTGAACCATTCTTGCTTCCCTGGAATGAAACCAACTTGGCTATGGTGAATGATTTTTCAAACATGTCATTGAATTCTGTTTGCAAAGATCTCTTTGAGAACTTTTGCATCTGTTTTCATCAAGGATATTGGTTTGTAGTTTTGTTTTTTTGTTGTGTCCTTATTTGGTTTTAGTATTGGGGTAATGCTGTCTTCGTAGAATGAATGTGGAAGCATTCCTTTCTTTTTTATTTCATTGAAACTTTTGAGGGTCGTGTTTATTAATTATGAAAAGGCCTGGTTAAACTCAGCAGTAAATTCATCTGGTCTTGTGCTTTTCTTAGTTGGTAGGGTTTTTATTAGTACATCCGTTGAATTATTATTTGCCTGTTTAGGTAGTTTTGTGTTTTCTTTGTTTAATTTTGGTAAGTGATAGGCACTTAGGAATGTGCCTATTCTAGATTCTCCAATTTATTGGAATATGAATCTTCAAAAATAATTTGTAATAATTCTGTGGAGCTTAGATGTGTTTGTTGCAATTTCACGTTTTGTAGTTTTATTAATATGGACCTACTCTCTTTCTTTTGGTAAGTGTAGCTAAGAGTTTATTGATCTTGTTTATCTTTCCAAAGAACCAAATTTTGATTCTTTGATCCTTTGGAGTTTTTTAGTTTCAATTTCATTAATTTTTATTTTGATCTTTGTTATTACTTTTTTTCTTCTATTGATTTTGGGTTTGGTTTGCTCTTGTTTTCTAAGACCATGATATCTATCATTAGGTTATTTATTTGGTATTTGGTTTATTTTCTAGCCTTAAGCTTCCATCTGATAATTGCTTTCATTGTATCCCAGCAATTCTGATTTGTTGTGTTCCCATTATCATTTTGTTCTAAGACATTTTCAATTTCTCCTCTGATTTTTTTGATTCATCGATCAGTCAAGAGTGTATTACTCACTAAACTTGTTTGCATAGTTTCTTTTCTGTTGATTTCTAGTTTCATCCCATTTTAATCTGATAGAATGCGTAAGGTTATTTCAATTCTTCTGCATCTATTGAGAAAATTTATGACCTAAAATAGGTTCTGTGGTCTGTTGAAAACAGTGTGTGTTCTCTCATTGGATGAAACATTCTATAGATATGTATTAAGTCCATTTGATCTATAGAGTAGTTTAACTGATACTTCCCTGCTAAATCCTCTGTCTGATTGACCTATTTGCAACTGTGGAGATATTGAAGTCCACCTCTATCATTGTTTTGGTGTTTATCTGCTATTTTACATAGTGTTTGTTTTTATAAAATTGAGTGTGCTGACATTCAGAGCATATATATTTACAATTGATAACTCTTCTTGGTGAGTTGTTCCCTTTGCCAGATTACAGTGACCTTCTTTGGGTCTTCTGACTAATTATGGTTTGGTGTCAACTTTGTTAGATGTAAGGATAGCTATTCCTCCTTGCTTTCAGGCTCAGATGCTTGGAGTATAAATTTTCATCTTCCAGTTTTCATTCTCCATATATCTTTGCAGGTGAGATGTTTATCTTGCAGGCAACACATATATGGGTATTATTTTTTATCTAATCTGCTAGTTGATATCTTTTAATTGCAAGGTTAAGACCATTTACATTGTGTTATTATTGAATGTTTTGTAGTAATTCCTGTACTTCTGTTGTTTTTCTGGTGTTTAATTCATTTCTGTTTCTCATTTACTTTCACAGTGACATTGATTCTTTCTCCTGGCTTTGTGGTTGTTGTCGTCATCTTCTCCACTGAAAATTTCCTTAAGTAATGTCTGCAATGCTGACTTGGTCTTATGGTTCATACCTAGATGCCTCTCATTAGGGTTTGTGTCTAGATGTATACCCAAAGCCTCATGTACTTTTAGATGGGGTTTGGTAGCTGAATCTAGAGTTTATGATTGATTTGTAGTTTATTGTTGAGATTAAGGGTGCTGGGCCAAAGGTGTGACTGGTAACACCTGCCCTAGGGTAGGCAGCCGGCATACAATATGAAGGACAGAAATGAGCCCCCTGACAACATAAATTTAAAATTTCCATTGAGAAACCTGCTATTATTCCTCTGGGCTTGCCATTATACATGATTTGGTACTTCTTTGTACTAGCTTTTACTATTCTTTCATTGTTCTGAATTTTTGGCATATTGCCTATGATGTATCATGAAGAGATTCTTTTCTGATCATGTGTATTTAGTTCTTTAATTGCCTCCTACATCTGAGTATCTCATCTACGAGTTTGGGAAATTCTCTTCAATAATCTTAGTGAGTTGATAGTCCATGCCATTAACTTGTACTTTGACAACATCTTCAAGGACAATGATTTTTCAGTTTGTTCTTTTATAGTTGTCTTTTGAGCTCTTGGTAATGTTCTCATTATTTCTTGTTATTTTTTCTTTGTTACTGACGAATGTTGTAGCATGTCCATCTTGTCTTTGAAGCCTCATAGAGTTCCTTCTGATTCATCTTGCCTACTGCAGAGCCTTTCAATTGAGTTTTTAAGTTTGCTTCTTGTGGTTTTTATTTCCAGAATTTCTGCTTGATTCCTTTTCATACCTTTTATATCTATATATACCCTCTTAAGTTTTCTTTCTTATCCTGTATTTTAAAAATTCTTTCAGATGCTTATTTGTATGTGTTTTGAACTAATTGATAATTTTAATAATTGATTGATTCATCTGCTTATTTTTCACATTATGACTTCATTAGAAGTTTTAACTATCGCATTTGTCAGTTCTATTCCGCTATTTCATTGACTTTAGTATTTGTGGGATCAAGTTTGAGGAGCTAAGAATTTGGGGAAGCATCTTTTTTCTTTAATTTTTTATGTTATGAAAAAAATAAAACAAATCTAACAGCAAAATGATGAGAATAATAATAGATAGTACACTGTGTATCAGGCTGGGGATACAGCTCAGTTGCTTGACACCTGTCTGGCAAGCACAAGTTTGATTCCTGGTACTAAATACTCCCCCAAAACAAACAAAGAAACAAGCAAACAAAACCCCCCTTGTATCATTATCTTCAAAGTAATCAGAGTACTAGACGTAGACTAAAAGATTCCCTTTTACATTGAAAAAACAAGCAAATAATAGCCCAAAACTTTCCATTAGTGAATTAGAGAAGCTAGTAGTATAAATGAAACAAGTTAACATATATACTAAAATACTTTTGAAACAATAGAGAAGGTAATTTGGGCAATTGTTTGAACTTCTTCCTACTTCCTATTTATCTACTATTTTGCTCTTTATTTGTATATTAATGGCTAATAACTACATGAAAAAAAGTTCAGCATCACTGACCATTAAAGAAATGCAAATTAAAAGTACACTGAAGCACCATTTTATCCCAGAAAGACTGACTATCATCAAGATACAATAACAAAGGCTGGTGAAGATGTGGGAAAAAAGAAACACTTTTACATTGTTTCTAGGAATATAAGCTAATATAGCTGCCATGGAAATCAGGGTGAAAAGTCCTCAAAAAACTAAAATATAAATTCCATTTGACCCAACTCATCCCCTTCTTAGTATTATTACAAAAGAGTTAAACATCAGCATTCACAGGAATACATATATATCCACATTTTTAGCAGCAAGATTTATAATAGCTTGATCTTAGAAATGGCATATGTGTCCATCGACAGATGAATAAAGAAAATGTAATATATATACACAATAAATTAGTGCTCTACCATAAAGAAAGATAAACTTGAGGCATTTGTTGGTGAGTGGCTACATTTGGGAACATAATACTAAGTGAAATAAACTAGTCATGCGAGTTTAAACAGGCATGTTTTCCCTTATATGAGAAAAACATATTTCTATATAAAAGAGCACATTAGAAGATAGATACATTTCAAGGCATCTTGTTGCCTTGTTTCTCATTAAATTTGTGATTCTGTGTTGAAGTTTATAGATCCGAGAGGAAGGCGGGGTCTCCTACTGCCTTGTGGATGTCCGTTTGGTGAGTGGCTTTCTCTTTGTGATGTGCCCAGGGTTGTGAGTATACGCCATGTGAGACTTTCTCCTGACTGTTTTGAATGCTAGGTTCAGCTCCTAACAATTTAGAGAAAAGGGAGTAACCACCATTAATAACAACACCCGAGAAGCAACTATATATATATATATATATATATATATATATATATATATATAAATGAAGAACTTGTTATAAGAGATTTTTACTATTTCTCTATCTCAGGCAGAGACAGAGTGAGTAATCAGAATGCTAGAAAAACTAAATCTTAATGATAATCAGTTTAATGCTGATAGAGTTGACAACAGTGGAAAAGATAAAATGGAAAAAGAATAAAAAAGATAACAGGAAAAACCCAGATATTGTCTATGAATCAATCCTTGATGCAGAAATACGTGACAGTATAATACAGAATATTGTAAAAGTGGGAGCCAAAATGTAATTCACACAGTTATCCATATATATATATATATATATATATATATATATATATATATAAAATCAGTCTGAAGAAGAAAGAAGGAGGTGGAGGAGAAGGAACACAAGGAGAACAGGACAAACAAATTATCCCTGATACTGTGTTGGTTAGGAAGAATATCCCAGGGTGGTCTGGCAGAGTTATTGTCTTTAGAATGCTGTATTTAAGAACCTCTAGTTTACTGGGAACCTCAGCCAGTGCTTGTGGAGCTCCCTGCACCAGGCCAGGTGTCAGCCTTAGGATAAGAAGCTGTACTTGTGCTATAATCTCTGTAGCTAGTCCCACCCTGTCCCTCTCTCTCTGGTCCCCAGTTTGCTGCTGATAGCCCAGGCTCTCTCGGCCACAATTCCAGTGGCGTCTAAGGCCAGGAAAGACACGATCCCAGCTCCCATCAAGGTAAAGACTTTTCTCTGCCCTGGAGCCTGTGAGTTTCAGCCTCCATGACTCTTGGGGTTTCTCTGTGGGCCAAGGTTCTCGCAGCGCTGGGGTCCAGGAGACCCTATTCAGAGGCAGCAGCATCTGGTCCCTGTCACTCTGGCTCAGCTTTTGTTATTCTAGCTCTGCTGGAGCACACGGGGTCTCTTCCTAGCTCTGGTTCCCGCTACATCAGGCTGAGCCTTCTGTCTTCGTCTGCTGGTACCTGGGATTTCTATTCTTGTTTTTCCCACCTTCTGGGTCTCTCTGTCTCACTGTGCCTAGATCACTTAGGTTCAGGGAGGCCTTCCCTAGTGAATATTTCATTCTCTGGAGCCCATGCCTCAGCAGGAGATCCATTCAGCCCTGTACTGTGAGCAGTGCTGTGTATGCTGGGTGCTAGGTTGCCCCCATCTGTCTTTTCTCCTGGAAGAGTTTGTACCTTATGCACTGTGCTGCAGTTGAGCTGTGGCCCACTTATTCCAGCCACCTCTGTGTCTGGAGTTCACCCATTTGCTGTCTTCTCCAAGCTGTGCTCCGGTGATTGATCTCCCTACCATGTGGTACAGTCACGGTTCTACCGACCTGGGCGAACATCTCAGAACCATCTGTGAGAGTGCTCTTGTCTCTGCCTGCTATGATGGATCTCCTCTCATTTTAATCTTATGACATATTGAACTTCAAAGTGGTAATTTCATACATCATGCATATTTATTTATTTTTAGAAAAAACGTGTTTTGAGGAATTTCAGAGAAATCAAGGGAAATAGAACTTATGTTGAATTAGAAAATCTAAAATAACAAGTGCCAATTTTTTAATGCTTACCTCATACCAGACAATCTGACTTTACAATTATCAGAGTTTTTATCAGAACCTTACGGGTTAGCTGCTACTCAGGTAGTCAGAATATAATCAGGATTTGCTTGTAAACCTCTGCTTTGAAGAGCAGTAACATACTTTTGACTCTTTCTACCATGTAGGAAGTAGAAGTGAACCTGTAGGATGGTTCCTATTACCACTTTGTTAGTCACTGTGCATCACTGAGTGAGGTACAAGCAGACGGGACCACAAAGACACAGAAACAATAAAGATGAAGGAATATTTGGTGATACATTATAGAAACTCTATATCTAAGCTGTAATATTAGTTGATGGGATTTATTGTAAACAACTGTTACAGCTCAGTTTAAAAGACAAATTTTTGGTGGCAAGTGATAAATATATGAAGCAATAAAGTGATACCACAAAAAATATCTGCTGAGGTTAGGAGTATAGCTCAGTGGTTGAACATTTACCTGTTGTGCACAAGGCCCTGTGTTTATTTCCCAGCGTTGAAAAAAAACTATAAAAATGTATAGTGAAATTATGAAGAAGACAGTTTAAAAGGGCTTTTCAAAAACTCAAAGGCACATGGTGGTGCTTTGTACCCATCATCTTGTGAGCCCTGGGGTTATCGCTAGAAATTGTTCCCTGGCTTCCCCTCTGCAATCTGTGTACCTCTCTCGTGATCCCATCTCCCTTCTGTGACCACACATGAGCCATGCATTCTGCAGTTGCACTCCAGTGTCCCTTCTGCCCTGTCCAACTCTTGCAGAGACATGCCTAAATATCAGGAGAGATTTTAACTCAGCTTCCAAGTGGCAAGTCTATTACATATAATTTTAATTAGTCATGCAACCTTTTTAGAAAGAAGGGTCCACTGTTCTCATGTTTATTTCATAGTTGAGAAAACTGAACTTGGGAATGATTTTTACTCTAAAGTCTAACTCATAAGACCTACTCTTAATAGGTCTACTAAAATTCTCATTTACTGAAATCAAATCGTAGCCTTTTTTAAAAGCCATGTAATCTAGATACTTCATTTTCCTAGTACAGCTTGGTGGCACAGTGTAAATTGTGTCATTGGATTCATTCATTCCGATCGTAATTCTTGGCTTTGACAGGTAAAGATGCTGAGCTGTGAAGAGTGATGGAAACAATGTGTGAGTATAGGTAAGGGCACAGATGGCTGCTGGAAATTACAAAATGAAGGTGCCAAGGGTTATGAAGAATCATACCCAAGGTGGGCCTCTTCTGGCTCTTCCTAAACAATAGAAACTTGTGATGAATGTATTGTGTATGATGTCCTTGATGCTATTTTTGCTATTATGCTATTATCAAATGTTCTTGATATCTGATGATCACTGTAAGATGTCGATAGGTTGCATTGCTATAGGACACATATTGAAAAATAACATGAGTGCCAAGCCACAGCAAAAAGTCACTAATATTATAGTAAATTTCTTTAGGATGTAAAAAACCTACTAAAGGATTTTGACTATGATTTTTTATTGCTGAGTTTTCTGCCTTTACCTTTTTTCTATATAATAACACAGAGGCTAGAAAGGAAACTAGTGATAAGATTTTCTCTTTTCTTTATGACATGGAACATACCAATTTTTCATAACTTCTGTTGCTTATTGCAATGTTGAAACTTTTTCTAATAAACTATTGCAAAGTTATCACATAATTCAAAAATGTTAATTCAAAATAAATTAATGTATTAAAACTGTAAACCCTTAAATTCCCTAGTGGATCTCTTTCCATTCCTTTTGAACAAAGTCAAGAGCTCTTTTCTTTTATTGCCAGGTACATGGTTAGCAAGTCGGTCATGCAGCTCTGCAAATGTCCCTAGCAAACACCTTCCCTAATTATAGGTACCACTAGCTTTCTACCTGAAGCAGTTCTGTAGATAGCAATTTTTGACTCTTAAGCTTCAATTTAAATATTCAAAATTCTATAAGTGTTTATTAAAGCAATTTTAAGGTAAGAAAATCTGTGTTAATGTCTTTCCATAATGGAAAGGTAAAATGTAGCAGGTCCGTTATTAATTTGTAAACCCCATGGAAGTTAGTTAACTTTATGAGATTCAATTTTCTCCATAAGAATAGCATAATAGTATTTTCATAAGGCCAAGCACTTTAATAATTGTGACCTTGTATATGGCAAAGAATTTTTAGATAAGATATCAAAAGCACAGTCCATAGAGAAAACATGTCTAAGGCTGATATCAAATGTTAAAGCACAAAAGAAAAGCAATAGGTTGGGATAAAAGCAATAGATTTACCACTTATATATCTGATAAATTATTTATATCAAGACTATCTAAAGAATTCATGACTTAAAAATCAAATAATCCTATGTAAATATTGAGGTAGATAGGAAATGAGGATTGATTATTAGTGTGTACAGAATTTGTTTTGAGGATGATGAAGTATTCTAAAAATAAATTATGGTGAGGGTTACATAACTCTACTGAAAAGTAGTCAGTCTGTACACTTAATGGATGAACTATTTCCTATATGAATAACATTACTATCAACTGTTGAAAATTGGAAAAATATTTGAGTAGCCATGTCACTGAAGGAGACACATCAAGTGTTAATAAACACAAAAAGATGTTTAACATTACTAGTTATTAGGAAGCTGAAAGTTAAAACTATTATGAAATAGAACTTTATACCCACTAGAATGCTCATAATTGAAAAGATATTGTAATAACAATCATTTACAGGCATATGGAGAAAACGAAACTCTGAAACGTTGCTGATAGAAATGTAAAATGCTACAGCTACTTTATAGAATAGTTTAGCATTTTAAATGATTAAATATGAATATATTATACAAGTCTGTGATTCCATCCTAGACGTCTATTGAAGAGAAATAAAAACGTATGTTCACTCAAGACTTGCATGCGAATGGCTACACCAGCATTATTCATAGCAAACAAAAAATGGGAACAACTAAAATTTCCTGACAAATGGGTAAACAGCATATGGTGTATCATGGGATGCTACTCATATATGAAACTAAGAACTTGTGCATGCTAAACCACAAATGAACTTCACATTTTTATGTTAAATTAAAAAAAAAACAGATTCAAAAGACTGCCAAGTTGTGTGAATCCATTTGTATGAAAAATTTAGGAAAGCTAAATCTATATAGACAACAGATTAATGCCTGGCTGGCCTTTGGTGACAAGGGAGATTGAAAACAAATGGCACAAAGAATCTTTCTGGGATAATGAAAATGTTCAACTGAACAGTGGTGATGGTTGCACAACTCTGTAAATTAATAAAAAGGAATTGTTTTCTCCAAATCACTGAAATGTAAAGAGTTAAAAAAGGAACTAAACAAAAGAAAGAAAAGTAATCCAGGAGAATTACTTAGAATATTTTTTGGAAATTTATTGGGCCCATAATTTATTATTTAGAAGGACAAGATAGGATTAGTCAATGAAGAAAACTTTAGTGCAATTCAGAATCTCTTTCTACATGTATATATTCCCTGTATGTGTACGATTAATAGTCTGATGCTAATATGTTATCCTTTCTTTATTTCCATAGCAATGTTACTATTTAAATAATGAAAAGCATTTTAAGACTAATTATGAGCTCGACTGAGTTCTTTTTAAGGAAATCTTTTATCATTGTGTGGACCACTCACCATCTCTGCCGAATGACTTAATGAAGGGTTACTGTGGGTAGAATGATCAATTAAACAACCTCCTGGAGGGTCCTTCAGGGTTAGGAGTTAAATCATTTCTGTGATTAAGAAAAAATGTCTGTTTATCAAAAGGCTGAAAATTGCTCATTTTTTTTTTTTACTGTTGCTTGTTAATGACAAAGAAATAGAAAATTTGAAAGGCATTGCATTCAGTATTAAAAATTCTTTTTACCTTAAATTATATTTTACTTATAAAATTAATTCCTGTGAGAAATTAAGAATAGCTAAGTGTTGACATATGTAGCAAAAATATAATCTTGACAATTTCTTGTGTTTTAAATTTAACAGAGATAGTGATTTACTAATACCTAAAAGGCAGCTTGGAATACATTAGAAGTCATTCTTAGGTTGAGAAGACAGAATTTGAATGTTATGGTCTATATGTAGGTGACTTCCCAAAGGCTCAGGCATGCATAGGTGGACTTTGCAGAGGTGGCTGGATCTCGGGTGTGTGATACTGGGAATGAGAGTATGTGGTTCTGGGTTAATCCACTAAATTTGCTTATCATTGTTCTGGGAATGGATAATAGGAAGGCTCAATGTAGGTGTAGGTGATACCATCCAGAAGTCTATAACCTAGATTGCATAAAAGGGAAAGAAAGGCTTTGTCCTGCTGCTTTCTGTGTCCCCTGCCATGAACTGTTTCTCCTCTGCCTTGCCTTGGAGCCGGTCAGTTATGGATTGAAATCTCTACAGATTGTGAGCTACATTCCAAATTAGGGATTCTTTTTGCCTTGAGTTGTATGTTATTTATGGAATTAATTCCTGTGAAAGATTGAGAAGAGATAAGTGTTGACACATATAACGGAAGTATAATCTTGGGAATTTTCCGTGACTCAAATTTAACAGAGAGTGATTTACTAAGACCTAAGAGGCTGCTTTGGAAAGTTGTAGAAGTCATTCTCAGTGAGAGGCAGGTCTGATAATGAGACATCTAGAGAACTCTTTGGTACAGTGCTTTTAGAAGACTGTGGAGGAGGCATATGGAAATATTTTCTGTTTGCCTACGTTTTCAAAAAGTGGGCATAACACAGCTAGTAGAAATTCTCTCCTTCTCTCTGGGAGATAATTCCTGGCGTTCTCTGTGTGACTGAATGGCAATCCAGGGGAAGCCCTGGAAAGTGACAGTGTGTTGAAATGCTTCTAGTTGAACGTTCTCGTTGGTTGAAGCGATGCCATGCCTATGAACATCAGTGCTGTCTCTGACATCACTTTCTTATGCTGAAGAGCTTGCCTCTGAAACATCTGTGCATCAGTAACCTACTGGCAACCATGTATATTCCCAACAATGGCCAGGTCTAAATGTGCCCTGACTCCTTAGGCAGAGAACACCTCATCAAAATCAGGTAGAATATCTATTTTTATGAAATTTGCTAGAAATCTAGGAGAATAGAAGAACATTTTCTGGCCTGAAACTTGTGTGTAAATTTCTGGCCCTGTATAGTTACTCCATATACAATGAGAAGGAATAGTGGATTCAGCTAAATTGTGAGGGTAACATAACAGGGTCCATCAGTCACTATGCTTTAATTGCTGAAGGTAACAGCCACCCAAGGCAGGAATAAATTATGCCCAATTGTTAAGGACAATTATGTGCCTTATCGGCTGGTCAGCAACAAGAAGCTAGAATATATGGGCCATTAATCTGTATGTGAGCAGCTGTTACAATGTCCCTTCCAAAGAGAAAGTGGGAGACCTCTTGGCCTACCTTGTCAATCATCAGCAAATTAAAAACAACTTAAGTGGCATCTTCTATATTGCAGATCATTTTTTAAAAAGAAGAATATTAGCCTAGATAGTAGATGTCTGTTACTTTCAAAACCAGTGAAAGTTCCAAAGCCTTTGTTCTCCACGTTTTCTTTTAATCTGTAATAGTAGAATTTTAAGGGAGAAAAAGCTCAAAGACAAGAGACTCTTCAAGTCATCATAAACCTGTATTCTTTATTTTCCCATGTTTGCTTGCTTGCTTTTGTATTTTAGCTTAGATTCTAAGGGGACAAGAAGTTGGTTTAAAATATAACAAAACAAATACATACTTTGTTTTGTTATATTTTAGTGATGGAAAGTATGGATGGGAAAAAATGATGAAACCCAGGAGTTTGCTGTTAAATTCATTCTCTGAAACTATATTTTTTTCAAGCTCAAATTACATTTTAGAAAGTTTGCTACAAACTTATATGATTTTGTACTAGCACAGACACAGACAGAAATGATTCAAACTGTCTTTGTGCTGAAAACTACCAGATGATAGGAAGAAATTCTTAATACCGCCACAGGAAAGAAATTCATCATGAAGAGCCCACTTCATTAGGCAGTGAATCATATCATCAGTTGCATGCTTATCCTTGGATATCTAGGGCATCATGATTTTCTTTTAGTTTTATTTCTTATAGTATCACTCAGTCAGTAGATGGCATAGTACCAAAAACTTGTTAGGTAAAATAATTGGTTCTGGGGAATGCTTGGAAGACAGATCATGTTTCTAATGCGCTCTAAATGAAGGTATTGGTAAAAAGAATTTTAGTAATGCATGTTGGCTAAATAGACAAAGAAGAAAACCGAAGGGACTGGCTGTTATACATGCAGAAAAAGATTGTGCATCACGTGGATAAGAGCTGAAGCCAGTATCTAGGTGACTTTTATGTTGACTCCTTTTGGAGAGAACACGAGTGTTTCCAGTGTTTCTGAGGAAGAGCCAGGTGGCTATTTGGATGTGAGAAATGTGGATGGCACAGAAATTGGCAAGATACTTCCGAAACATTTCCTGTTTCTAAAAATATGGAAAGGGTGACGTGTCCCAGTTTCTTTTGCAGGTAGTTTGGGATGATGAGACCAGTTCAGGAGGCCATAGGTAGCAGGGGTAATAGATGCCTTTCTAGGTATTGAAATACTTTGTGTGAGAATATGCGAGCACTTCCCCTTTGTGAAGAAATGAATGAATGGCATAATGTACTGCTTATCTGTTGTTTATTAGCAGCAGTGGGAATTGAATCCAGGTCCTTTGCACAATAGGGGAGATCTTTTATCTTATTTTTAAAAATTTTGTGGCAGAGTCTCTCTAGGCCACCGAGTTGCTTAAACTAGGCTCAGACTTGCAATCCTCCTGCTTCCCAGAATCCTGAGATTGCAAGGATGAGCCTCCAACCTGGATTCCCTTTACATTTTTAAAATTATGATTATTTTAATGTGGTATAGTTTCACTCTGATTTTAAAGTTTATTCCCTCTATTATTACCAAGATTTGCTGTGATTTCACTATTTGGAAAGTAAAATGAAAATGCACAAGTCACAGAGTTCTTGAAATTATCTGTTGATTTGTCTTTTTTTAAAGTAGGCCAAAATTGGTAGATTTCTCCATTTATTACTTGATGATTTGTTCAGATTATATATTTTTATAATATCAATTGTGTTCTCTTCTTAAATATTATATATTATATTTATAATTATATATTTCCTAGCTAACCCTCTATTTCATAAACAGTTTCAAGTTTGTTGCAGAGAGATTGAGCAATGTATTGCCACATGGCATATGGTTGTAGGAAAATGGTTGCATTGTAAGCCGTAATGATAGGTTTTCAAAACAAAACGAAAGGGATTGCTTAGATTACTAGGTATAGATATGCAAAATTGACCATTGTTTTGAGTTTTTTGTTGTTCCGGTAGTTGTTGTTTGTATGTCTCTTGTTTTTTATTTTTGTTTTCTGTGTTTTTTCTCTCTTTAAAATAAAATTTAAAAAATGGTAAGTGGAATAAATTAGGCACACAAGCTTGAATCTGGCATGGCTTCTTTTTCATGAGAAGCTTAAATTATAAATGAAGAGCAAAATGAAAACAGACAACAGCAAGTAAGAAGATAGATCTTTCTCAAATGGAAAGGGGATCAAGAAATGAGGGAGCACGAAGTGGAAGGAAATAAGACGAACAAAAGAATTCAGATGTGTTATGTACAGGAACCAGCTCCATACAAGGAATGGAAACATTATGTATTGGTAACATGTGCTAATTAAAAGACTTGTGGGGTTAGTATTGTAAAAAGCTGGGAGACCATGTCACTAAAAATTTATGTGTCTCAGTTCACTTTTATAAGTATGTGTCTTTATAATATACTTATTTTAAAATTAAATACATGTGTGAAGTACTCAGAACCCAATAATATGTCAGCGTATGTTAAATAGTATTATTATTCCTCAATGTCTCCAGTGTTTTTCTTGTTTGCATGATTAGTTATATGAATTTTTCTTTTCTCTATTAAAATATAAACATGCACACACACGCACACACATGCACACACACACACACACACACACACACTAACTGGGGTCACTCATCATCTCCACACTCCCTTCCTGGCCAGATGAGAAGTGTCCTTTTTACTGTCTGTGGCAAATGGTGGGTGGGTTGGGGGTGACGCAGGGCACAGAGCTTTGGATTGCTGGGCAATTCCCACAGTGATGTTCATAGCGATTACTATGGATATCTGGATCCTTGAGAAGAAGAGCGGGTGTTTCTAGGTAGAACAGACTAAAAGAGAAATGGGAGGAGCTAACACAATTAAACTGAACTTAAATTTAAAATCTCAGTAACAGAAATTGGCAAAGTATATTAGGCTAAGTATGGGGCGTGATTATAGACAGAAGTCTAGAGCAAATGGTTTGGATCATTCATATTTCAAAAACAACACATTCGCTGGGTGTGCTGGTACACGCCTGACATCCTTGTTACATGGTAGGCTGAGGCAGGAAGATCTCAATTTGAGGCTGGCTTGGGCAAACTTGTGTCAAAATTTAAAAAAATTTTAAAGGCGCTTGGATGTAGCTAATAGGCAGAATGTGTACCTGGCATGTCAGTTTCTGGGTTCAACCACTAGTAATGTAAAATAAACCAATGTCCCCCAAATCCAAAACACAAAAATAAATGAAAACATATTTACCACACCAGAATTTTTGTAGAAGTATTAGGTATGAAAATCTCCATTTTGCCTTGGTTGGTAAGGATACATAAAACAGAGAAAGTATTTTAGGAGGCAAAGGTTTCTGTAAAGACAGAAAACAGCTTTTCTGCATTACGAAGAGCATTAGAAGCTGATTAAATATTTCCTGGCCCACTCTTTATTAACTTATATGCTTTTAATCAAGCCCTCTAACATCTCTGAGTCTCCATCTCTTCATTAATGAAAGTGAAAATAGTAAATTTTCATGGGATTTTTTAGTTACTGCATTAAATATAGGATATGTAGTGCCTAGAAGAGATGGGGATCTTAATACATGTCAGTGCTGTTCCCTGGCCTTCTTATCCGTGTCTTTTATAGAGTCGAGATGGATGTCATAAAGAAAACTTAGTTCTGCTAGGTATTGTAGGAATGTGTAAGCAAATAGCATAAATAGTAAGCTGTTCATGGAATTTTGATTCCTACTGAAATAGAAGCCATGGCACGAACACTGAAAGAGGAAGAATATAAAAACAATTACTTTGTGGTTACAGGCAGGAGTTTAGTTTATGTTTCTTAGATTTTAATGTACAGTTATTCAGCAGACCATCAATGTTTGAAAACTAAAAAGTATCCATTGAAATATCTTCTCCATAAAGAAAGCAGTTGTATTAACAAAATACATAGAACCTCTTTCTTTCGTGAGCAGTCTGAATAGAAAAAACAACTTTCCGTCAGTGACAAATATTGGGTGTATAGAGAATTTCCCAGTGACAGTCCTTTTTAATATGTAATTTCTGAAGTTGTACTGTAGGGAATGCATGTTCACTTATATAAGTGATAGCCTAAAATGAAAAGATAGTAAGAGAACTTGATATCAGCTTTCTTTTACAATTTCCTAAAAGGGACACATTCACTGGTCTTCAAGGTTTTTCTTCAAGCAAAATTCATTTTTTAAAAAATCATTCAGCTATTTCCCTTCAGTTTTATTAAGGTTTACTTGACAAGTAAAATTTTCTACATTAAGGTGTACAATATGGTGTTTTGATCTATATATAGTGAATGTGAAAAGATTAAATCTAACTAAAATATCACCTCACATACTTATTTTTGGGGTGAGAATATGGAAGGTCTATTCACCTGCCAGCTTTCAGGTAGATGTTACATTGTTATTTTGTACAGTGTAGACCTCCGGATCATGTGCCTTCCATTTAACCCATGTTTACCCTGTGAGTGGCATTGCCTCAGCCCCTCCCGAACTCCCCTGCCAAGCCCTGGTAACTACTACTCGACTCTGTTTCTGAGTTCAACATTTTGAGAGTCCATGTGTTGAGATCTTGCAAGATTTGTCTTTATGTGCTTACCTTGTTTCCTCCAGGTTTTCTCCTGTTATTTCAATAGATACATTTTTCCTCTTTTTAAAGGTACTTTAACACTCACTATGTAGCTATGTCATATTTTCTTTGTCCATTCATCAGCTGATGGACATTTAGGTTGTTCTATGTCTTGGCTATTAGAAATAATGCTGTAAAGAACATATGACTGTGCATGTTTCTTGTCATATTGACTTGGTTTCTCTTGAGTATATATCCTGCTGTGGGGTTGTTGGATTATGTGACGTTTCTGTTTTTAAATTTTTGAATTTAAATTTAAATTTTAAATTTCTGTTTTTGTTTTTAAATTTTTAAAATTAAATTTAAATTTTAAAAAGTCCTAATTAATATTCTGCCCTTATGTGAATGAGTTCCTTTTTCCTACATCCTTAGCAACACTTATATTTCCTCTTTTGGGTAATTGCACCTGTAAAAGGTATGAATTACTATAATATTTCCCTGTGTTTTAATTTGCTTTTCTCCGATGAGTTGTGATGGAAAGTGCTTCTTCAACAATGTATTGATATTTGTGTATCTTTTTGGACAAATATCTATGTAGGTTCTTTGACCTTTTAAAGTGGGTTATTTTATCTTTTGCTATTGAGTTGTTTGGAATCTTATGATGTTCATGTGTTAACCTTGTATAAGATGCATGGCTTGCTAACCTTCATTCCCATTGTATCAATGACCTCAGTGCAATTCTTAAAGCATTTAATTCATATAAATTAGATTCACATGTGTAAATAGCATATTGTCTCCCTAATGTACAAACTGAAAGAATAAATAGGATTCAACATGTACAACAGATATGGTGAAAGTGAAAAGGGAAGAAAATGCTTGAAAGGAAAGAACAGCAGGGATGAAGGGAAGGAGAAAAGAAAGGATAAAAGATTATATATATATAATAGATATATATGATAGATAATTATACTACTAATATCTATTAGCTCATCAAAAATAAGTTTGTGCTTTCATTGTTTGATCTGTTTGTATATCTCTATCTTGTAATCTGAGTAACTTCTTTGAAAATAACTGTACGCAATATACTAACCATTATTAGCCTCCTGTTATGTTGTTTTGAAATTCTGTATCATTTTGTTCTTTGTTTACTTTAAAATAAAATATAAAAAGTCATTTTATTCACTATGAATGAAAGAAAAAATCTTAGAATTTAATTTTTTGGAGTACATTTTCACCAAATCTGAGCAAAACTTAACTGAGAGCTGTCATATTTAAGATTGGTGATTCTTTATTAAGTAGTATTTCATTCAGTTCCTCATTCAGGGATTAAAATAAAGTAAAATACCAAATGTTATATGATAAATCTAAAGAAGTGCTTACAAGAGAAATTGGAGCTTAAATGCTTAAAGAAAAGTGACCTAAAATCAGTAATCTCAGGTTCTACTTAAGTAATCTAGCTTTTTTTGTCCAATCAAATAAATAATTATAAAAAAATTGCTGAAGACCATGTTCATAAGAATATGACAGGAATTTGTCTAAAATACTAGACCATTTAATAGTATGTCTTGTTTTGTGCTTTAACATTTTAAATTGAATTGTCTGAGCATGGTATTCCTTTAAACTTTATTAATCATATGTAAAAATGCAAAATAATACAACTCAGTAAAATAAATTGAGGAAATACAACTTACCAAAATTGATAAAAGGAGAACATTAGAATGTCCTTATGTTTAATAATAAGCAATTGCATAAAAATTTTTTTCTCTTAAAGAAAACTTTTGTTGCATATAATTTCACTGAGGAATTGTACTATCCATATGGGAATTAATAGCTATTTATACAAACATTTTCATAAAATGGAAGGAAATATTTCTTAACCACTTACATGAAATTATCATGACTTTGATACTAATGCCAAAGATATATGACAAAGGAAATTAAAGACCAGCATCCTTCCTGAACACATATATAAATGTAAATGACAAAAAATTAGCAAATTGAACCTACTAGTATACAAAAAACATAACAATGAACAAGAAGAGTATGTTTGAAGGAATATAGGTGGACCAGCATCCTTCCTGAACACATATATAAATGTAAATCACAAAAAATTAGCAAATTGAACCTACTAGTATACAAAAAACATAACAATGAACAAGAAGAGTATGTTTGAAGGAATATAGGTGGTTTTAATGTTTAAAAACAACATTTAAAAATATAGGCTATCTAAATACAGTCCCACTTTTAGAAATACTAAAACACATAGGTAATTGAACAAGATATTACTTAAGTACAAGTATTTGTATAAAAGATTTTCAGAAGCTGGGGATATAGCTAGTTCAGTGACACAGCACCAACTTAGCAAGTGTAGGGTCATGACCTCAATTCCTGGTATCAAAAAAAAGTAGAGAAAAGAATCAGGAAAATGATAAAATAGTGGGTAATAGTTAATTCTTTGGGAAGGTAGGGTATTAGAAAAGAAGAAGACATAGAATTCATGCAATAATTTTGTTATTATTTTACTTCTTGGATTGTGTGGTTGATCATGAGAGTGCTTAGATATTTTTACTTCGTAACTTCCATATTTGTGATATGTATTGTTTTATATGCATCAAACATTATACAATATCTTAAAATGTAAGAAAAAAGAAAAGTATAATATAAATCTTGTTAAATTTCTATTTTAAAAGCAGATAAATTTAGACATAAAGTACAACTTTGTCTACTTTTTCAGTTTGATTATGAAATTCAATATTATTTGAAAATCTTTTGATGTTGTATCTGGCAATAAAGAGAAATATTTTTTCTGAGTTCACCTGTATTGTTGGATGGATAGATTTTTAAGCTAAGAAAATTATTGAAAGAAGAGACACAAATTCTGTCCTTGAAAAAGTTACTACCCAAAATATTTGTTAAATTGTATTTTAAGTGAGACTGATCTTATTGCTTGTCCATTTTAAAAGTGATGAAAGGAATCCAGGTAAGTGAAGAATCCTGGTGGTAACTCTCGTGGGCAATCCTAGAAGATGATCCTCAGAAAGAAGAGACTTCTTAGAAGGTAAAATATGGACTAGGGCTGTGCTCTAGTAGCCAAATAATGGAGATGTGCTATAGATATTATTTCAGATTACAATGAATATAACAAATTTTTAGTGAAATATATTAGCAATTTTCTCATACTAAGTCTTCAAAATGTAGCACATACTCTACAATTTATATATGTTAATTTAGAGTACACATATTTAAGTCCTAAATAGCCATATTTGGCTACCATATTGGAAGCACAGATATATCTGCAACAATTTTAAACTTGTCACAAGCAACAAAGATGGAAATAAATTACTTAAAAGACCATGTGAAACCAATTAGTTTGTAATTTTGAGGTGTTAATCCTTGTGTAAACCTCAAATATTTATCACTTGGTTGAATCATTGCTTTTGAGATGAGATTTGCAGATTAATCCAACAGATGATAGAGACAGGTGGGTCTTGCAGGCCAGTATTGCATCTGGATAGAGTAGTAGGTCAATTAATGAAAAATTAAAAGGATACTGGCAAAGATAGGTAAGATAGAAACTCTAAGAACAGAGCAGACTTGAGATAGCACCCAGAGACCTGCAGTCATCTGGGAATCCAAAGTGAGTCCCACAGGGACTGTTCCCAGACCTGCCCATACTTGGGAACTCTTGGAGGGACACAAGAACCAGGAGAGAGTGTCTAGAGACCTGCAGCCATCTGGGAACCTTTAGTTGGGCCCACAAGGACCAGGAAGCTGTACCCAGAGACCTTCCCTCACTCAGAAACCCTCAGTGAGGTTCATGGGGACAGGCAGGCACTACCTAGAGACCTGAAGCCATGCAGAAACACTTTGATCTGGCCTTCAGGGACCAGAAATCCACAACCAGAGACTTACTACTATCAGTAACTCTCGATAAGGAGAGTTACATAGCAGCTAAGACTTGGAATCCAGCTGAACATGAGGAACACAGGAAAATGCCAAAATGTGGGAATGAAATGCAATATCAAACTTCCAGCCCATTAGAACAAGTCCAAGAGACCTAAACATGGAAAAACTTGTAAATCACACTCTTGGAATTTCTGAAATAATAGCAATAGAAATAAAGAAACATGAGGCTATAAAGGAAATCAGATCAGAAATAATCTCTCAGGTAAAAAAGTCATGATAAACATAATGAAAGAATTGGTGAGCACATCTAAAGAAGACATAGATAAAAAAAACCCAGGAGCATAGGAAAATGATGAAAACCTTGAATCAACAAAAGAATTAGAATGCATGAAATAGATTCAGAGATATCCAGGATATCAAAATTTCCATTGAAAGCTGGCAAAATTACATGAATGAAATTGTAGACAGACTCTCAGACTTTGAAGGCAGGATTGTGGCTAGTGACCATGAAAGCATGATCTCTTAAAAATAACAAGGAATCAGGAAATAACAATTCAAGAGCTGCAAGATGATGCAAAGAAAAATAATATAAGTCTGATAGATGTAAGTGAAAAAGGAGCCAACACAAATGACATAAAAAGACTATTTGAAATAGTAACTGCAAAAAATTTCCCAAGCATGAGAAAAGACCCTGACATACATACATGTGAAGCATGTAGAACTCCAGATAGCCATAATCAAAATAAATGTACACATAGATATAATAATCAAGTTCCCAGAAATTAAGCATAAGAACAGAATATTAAAAGCTGTTAGAGGAAAAAAAAAAAAAAAAAAAAAACAGGCCACTTAGAACGGAAAGCCTATCAGAATCACAGCAAACTTCTCAACACAAACATGCAAGTCAAAAAGAGTATGCAGTGAAGTATTTCAAGTGCTGAAAGAAAACAATTTCCCAGATTGATGTACACTGCAAAACAACCTTTCAAGTATATTACATATTATCTGATCATAGTGCAATGAAATTGGAAACTAATGACAAAAGCAATCCCAAAAACTGCATAAACAGATGGGAATTAAATAACACCCTACTGAATAACCAATGGTTCACAAAAAAATTAAAGAAGAAATTAAACAATATATACTATCAAACAAAAATGCAAATACAACTTACCAGAATCTGTGGGATGCAATGAAATCAGACCTTAGAGGGAAATTTACAGTGGTGAATTTTCATGTCAGAAAAACAGAATGAGCACAAATAACCTAATGTTGTACCCCAAACTCCTAGAAAAAGAAAAGCAAGTCAAAGCCCATAGAAGGGAGAAACTTATAAAGATCAGAGAACAAATTAATGCAATTGAGACTAAGGAAACAATACAAAGAACTAATGAATTAAAAAGTTGGATCTTTGAAAGAATAAACGAAATTGATAAACTCCAATCAACCTTATCAAAAAGAGGGAAAAAACCCTCAAATTTATGCAGTAAGGAATGAAAAGGATGAAATCACTATAGATCCTGTGAAAATGTAGAAGCTTATCCATACCTGTGTTGAAAAACTTCACTCTTATAAGATCAAAAATATAGAAGAAATGTACAGATTTCTAGAAACATATAAAACAGCAAAGCTGGATAATAAAAGATATAAAACTTCTAAATAACTGAGTATCAGTTAATGAAATTGAAAATGTAATTATAAACTTACCAACAAAGAAAATTCAAGGTCTTGATGGATTAACAGTTGGATTCTACAAGAGATTTAGAAAAGATTTAATGCCAACATTCCTCCAAAACTTTAATATAATTGAAAGGGAAGCAATTGTCACATGTTCCTGTAGGCAAATATTACCCTCATAGCAAAAAATAAAGAAAAACCCAAACAAAAAGGGGACTACAGGCCGTTCTTCCTGATGCACATAAATGCAAAAATCCTCAATAAAGTACTACAAAACACCATGGCCAAGTAGGATTCCATGCAAGGATGCAGAGATAGCTAAATGTACACAGATCAATAAAGGTAATACACCACATCTATAGATTCAAATACAAAAATCACATGATCATCTCAATAGATGCAGAAAAATCTTTTGATAAAATTCAGCACTCATTCATAACAAAAACCCCGCAGAAAACTGGAATAGATGGTCTTACCTCAATTTGATAAAAACTGTCTATGAAAAACCAACAGCCAACATCATACTAAATGGACAAAAACTGAAAGCCTTCAATCTAAAATCTAGTATAAGACAAGAATGCCCATTGTTACCACTCCTATTCAATATAGTTCTGAAAATGTTAGACCATGTAAACAAGAGAAAAAAATAAAAAGAATAGGAAAAGAAGAAGTTAAATTATCATTATGGTCCTCTGCATAAAAGATCCCAGAAACTCCACTGAAAGATATCTGGATTTAATAATCAAATTGAGTTGCCTAGATGGATATAATGTCAATACTCAAAAATCAATAACGCTTCTGTACAAAAACAATAAACCCAGTGGGAGAGAAATTAGGGAAACCACACATTTCACAATAGCATCCAAAAAATGAAACACTTAAGAATCAATTTAACAAAGGAAATAAAAGATTTATACTTTGAAAATTACAGCACTCTGAAAAAAAGAAATCAAAGAAGATTTCAGAAAATGAAAGATATCTCTTGCTCTTGTTCCCAATTTAATCAATTTTACCAGAATTATTAATCTGATTGGCTAAACATAGCTCTGTCTCACCTCATGCCCATCTACCTCGCAAGTTCCCAGTTTTCCACAATTTTAGACCCACCTCATCTCATGTTTTTACTCTATAAAAATCCCAAGAAAATACAGAATCTCTGACAACCCACTTGGGATCACTTCTGTCTCTTTCTCAGACAGAAGCTTGCTTTCTCTCAATAAATATTTCTGCTCTTAACCCCCATTGTTCCTAAAATTCACTCTTTGATTTTTAGAGAACATGAACTCATTCCACACATATAGTAGGTTGAGAATTTCATTCCTCTATATCAATAGTCTCTTTAATAAATGGTGCTGGCAAAACTGGCCTTTTACATGCTGAAGACTAAAACTATACCCATGTCCATCACCATGCACTAAACTAAAGTCAAAATGGATCAAAGATCTAAGTATTAAAACAGAAACATCCAATTTACTGGAAGACAAAGTAGAAATCTTGAAGATATAAGGGTAGGCATAGAGTTGATGAACAAAACCCAAACAGCATAGGAAATACTGCAAAGAATCAAAAACGGAGATCTCATCTTATTAAAAAATTTTTGCATGTCAAAAGGAATCACCAACACAATGAAAAGAAAACACACAAGTTGGCAAAAAATCTTAACCAACTGTCCCTGAGGCAAAGGATTTTTATCTAGAACATATAAATAATTTTTAAAAAGCCCCCAAAATTTAAAGACCCAATCCAAAATGGTCATCTGAGACAAAGACACTTTTCTCAGATGAAGAAATACAAATGGCAAAGAAATATATGAAAACATGTTCAACATCAGTGGTCATTTGAGAAATGCAAATTAAAACAACACTGAGATTCCATCTCAGTCTAGAGTGAATGGCCAGGGTCAAGAAATCAACCAACAATAAAAGTTGGGGTAACATGGAAAAATGAAACCTTCTTTATTGTTGATGGGGGGACAGATTGGTACAACTCATGTGGAAATCAGTGTGAATATTCCTCCGAAAACTAAGATTAGAGGTCCTATTTGACCCAGCTATTACCCTTCTGAGTATTTTCCCAGAAGAATTAAAGATATTATATCATGGTAACATATGTGCACCATGTTTATAGCAGCACAATTTGCAATAGCTAAACCTTAGAAAGAAGCCACATGCCCATCAACTGAGGAATGGATAAAAAAATGTGGAAATGTGCTATTTTTATACAATGGAGTACTACTCAACTACAAAGAAAGATAAATTTGAGGCTTTTATAGGTAAATAGATATAACTAGAAACCATAATACTCATAAGTGAAATAAACCAGATTCATATGTATGAACATTGTATTATGTCCCTAAAGTATTAGAAATTAAGAATATATGACATCCAAAGGTACTATAGATATTGTGAAAGGGAATGAAACTGCTCAAAAGGAAAGTACAGCTGGGATAGAGTAAAAAGAAGATATACAAGGTAGCTAAAATAAGTGTAGTACTGGTTCTCTTAGCTCATGGAAAGAAGCTGTGAGTCCCTAACGTTGTTTGATCTGTTTTGCATGCCTGTATCTTATAATCAGAGCAACTATTTCAAAGATAACAATGTGCAATATAGTGACCCCTGTTAATTTCCTATCATTTTATTGTGGAATCATATCATTTTTTAATTTGGTTTTGTTTTTATTGTTTTGTGTTCTTTTTATCTCTTTAAAATGAAAAAAGAACCTTCAAGAATAACAATGAAGAGAGATAATGCTTCAGGTTGGAGCCTTACCAACTTCAGGAATTCATAAATACTGAACGCTAAAGAAATTCAACAGTTGAAATAGGAAAGATCTTGGGGACCAAGACTGAAGGCAGAGTCTCACCGCAGTGATGAGCATGAGTGATTCAGTATTGGCAAGCAAATAATGTGCATCTTCGCTTTTCACATCAAGTGATGTGTGCTTAGCACACTTTTCTCATTCTTTCTGTTCTTGTTTATTAATATTGTATTTCCAGAAAATTTAATTTTAATTAGAGAGGTAATTTTAACTAGAAAGTGGAGTTCAATAGAATTTTTTTTTTCTAAACGTGCTGATAACTTCCACTGCCTATTGGGATTAGGGTATTGAGTTCTATTTCTAAATTTTTAATAGGCTTATTTTTCTGTTCATAGTGTTTTCCAGATTATCTCTTGCTTGGCACAGTTTCTATTTAAAATTAGATCGTAGTGAGTGCTATTAACAGTGTTTCTATTCTCACACACTAATCGAAGAACATAAATCACAATAATTGACCTGGGATTAGATCTGCTTCTTCTTCTAGTTAATTAGAGATATAGTCATCACAACTAGATAAAAGAAGTTGAGACCATGGATTGAAAGACTATTTTGAATATTAGGGACTTAGTATATAGGCATAGATTGGCTATTAACGTAGAAGTCTGCTTTTCCTTGAGGTGCAGAAATAGAATTTTAACTAAAGATTAAAATACAATTCTTTAATATCAACCCATATTTCTGTAATTAAAACACCCTGGTTCCCTAATCTCTGAGTGTTAAATTGGAAACAGGAGAGAAATCATGGAGCTAGATTCCCTGGCTTCTCCCATTTTAACATTTTTTGAACTAAAAGAAAAGCATATTCTTCTTGATAGTGTCTATTAGGGATACAGATAATTCTACCTCAGTGATTTAAATAAAAGGTCCATTTTATAGGGTAAAAGCAGAATTCTATTTTTTCTTCTGGCACTTTACTCCAATAAAAGTAATAGATGAAAATAAAACCATATCACTACTTTTATGATAAAATCATGAAAGTGATTTTCTTTAACCGATTCCAAGTAAAATAAAAACAAAAGGAATCAAAACTGAAAGCTACTGAGTGAATTTTCTAATAGTCAGGCTTTTTTAGGGGTTGTTATAAAACAGACCTGGATATATATAAAATATAAAATATAGTATGCAACATAGAACTTTAGGCACAGAACTAGATACATTCTTTGCCTTTGGCTTACTTTTACAAATTCTTCTTTATATGGTTACAAAATTGATTTCTGATCATTACGTGGAGGAAAAAATATTTTTTCTTCTTAAACTTTTTATTTTACGATAATCATAAATTTACATGCAGTTGCGTAAAATAATACAAACCCTGTGTATGCTTTGCCTACTTTTCCCAATGGTTATGATACTGCAAAACTGTGGTACAATTTCAAAATCAGGGAAATGACACTGATATGATCCATACATTTTATTCAGATTTCCTCATTTTTGCATCCATTCATGTGTGAATGTTCAGGTTTATCCAAGTTTATCAGATGTGTAGATTGGTGTATTCACACCAATTCGTGACTGCTTCTAGGCAAAGTGCAGAACCTGACTACTGGGATACTATTGTTACCTTATTATAACCATATACACCTCTCTCCCATATTACCCTTCCATACTCCTGAGAATCCCTAATATGTTTCAAAAGTCTGTAAACTATTGACAGGTAATATTTCATGGTATAGATATGGCATAGTTCACCCATTATAAAATATCTAGTTTGATTTTGGTCTTTATGTACTGCAAATGAAGCTGCTATGAGTATTTGTCTATCGTTTTTATATGGTTTTTCTTCTTTTAGAAATATAAATGCAAATTTGTACTGACTTTTGCTGTACTGTCTATTTTTTTAAAATTATAACCTAAACCATGTAGGCAAATATCAGTAATTTCATTGAAGGTGTTTAACGAACAGGTATTTTGGAATCACTATTTAAATGTGATTTTTAGCTTTGTCCACTACATAAAATTGAGTATAATTTGTTTCAAAATTTCCTTGAAAGCAAATAGAGGTGATTCTAAGCATAACCGTCTGCAGATAAAGAAAGAATATCTGTGTCACTGCCAAGAAATCTGTGCCTAGGCCAATGTCCTGAAGCATTTCCCCTGTTTTCTTCTAGTAGTTCAATAGCTTCAGGCCTTACATTTATTTTTAACTCACTTTGGTTTGACCCTTATACCAGGTAGGAAATAGGTTGTAGTTTCATTCTTCTGTAGGGTGCGACCCACTTTTCTCAGCACTGTTATCAAAGAGATTGTCCTTTCCTCGCTGTGGCATTTCCTCTTGGGCCCTTTGTCAGCACTCAGTTATTAGCCATGCTCCATGGCATGTGCCTGCATTTGCAGATACTAGGGAGGTTGAGGCAGGGTGGGGGTGTAGCTCAGTGTGAAGACTTTGGCTTCACCCAGACCTAAGGAAAAAATAATCAGTTGGTCATCAGAACCCGGAAAGAGTGAGGGTAGGGGTAGGGAGAAAGGGCAGTCAATGGGCACCATGCTATAGTTAGAAGGATTAAGTGCTGGCTTCTATGTATGTCACAGCAGGGTGAATATTGCTGACATAATGCACTGCATCTCAAAGTATTAAAAAAAAAGATTTTGAATGAACTAACTGTAAAGAGATAGTAAAAGTTCGTGGTGTTGGATATGTTAGTTATTGAGTTAATCATTACAGAATATAATATAGGAATCAAAATATCACAGCATACCTTATAAAATATGCAAATGTTGTCAGTCAAAAAACAAAATTAAAAAGAGAGAAAATTAAAGAAGGTGTGAGATTCTCTTTAAATCAGTTGCACGTGATATTTCCAGTGGGGTCGCAGTGTGTGGCATGGGGGTCCTTTCTGAGCAGCTCATACGGAGGCCGTGAGGACAGAAGAGGGGAGCCCTATGAGGCCATTTCTCCCGTCACTTTCCCCAGGAACCTCATCACTCCTCTTCTCTTGGTGGCATGGGATTGAAGAATTCACCCAGGGCCAAGTGTTAAACCAGCTGATGCCCTTCCTCTTCCCACGTGGAAAGGAACCCTGGGATTCAGGAATTATCACTCCTGCTTTCCATCAATGATAAAACCAAATATTATAATGCAAAATGATGCAAAGCATTATAATGCTTTGGATCCCTGTTGAACGACCTGAAGTTTTTTTTTTTCTTTTTAATGGTGGGAAGCTCTTGAAGAAGAACATGTCCCTGTTCCTTTAGCTAAGGAATAAGAACTCACTGAGGCAAAAGCTTTCATACTATTTACAGAAAGAAAGCCATGGGGAAACGACACATTCAGAGTTTGGAGCAAAGAGATGATTTCAGAGCAGTCTTTGTGTCACTAGTAAGGAAGCAGACTCTGAAAATGACTTGAATTAGATTTAAAAAAATATTGCTTTGCTCAAAAAAGGAGAAAACCACTTTCTACCTAATACTCTCTTGCTTTCTACTGTAGCTCGAGCCCCTCAAACAAGTCAAAGGACTCCATACTTCTCTGAACTAGAAAGCTAAACAGCAAATCAGACAGACAACAGTAAGATCAGCTACGAGTCTCTCTTTGGTTTTGAAGGGGAAGCGATTCCCAGGCCTGGTTCTGTCTCTGTGTCTAGGGTGGAGGTCATACACTGTCCTTCAGAAGTAGGACTGCCGGGCTTCTGTGTTAAGGTCATTAAGCCACAAAAAAACAGCTATTTCTCTCTCTCTCTGCAAATTAAACGCACTCCCTGTTGTGTTGTAATGGATTTCAGTCCTTTGTAATTAAAGATCCAACTGTTCACCTCCTGAAACCAAGAGCTTTTTTACCACATTGTTGCTTCATTTATCTCTGGGGAAAGACACTGATCTGCCCGTTTGCTGTTGGAGTGGTGCAGTGTGCTCAGTTCTGATGGCAGTAACTTGGCAATAACAGCGAACAGTAGACGTTTTGGGGAGAACCATCTCCTTAACTCTCTAATGAGTTTTGTTTTTCAAAAGCTTTTCAGTAAAAAAGATTTACAACAGAGGAAATCTCAACATAAGACAACTGGTTCTTCAGAGGGTTATCACTGCCCAGAGTGATTTCAATCATTTTCTCTCTGATTCCTTCACTGGACTGAGTTTCCTTTTGTAGTTATTTTCAGTTATCTTCTATGACAGACATTTGCCTCTCCCTTATTTCTTTCTCTTTCTCGTCTAACTCCTGCCCCCTTTCTACTTGACCCCGTGACAAATTCCTCTTTTTTTTTTCTATCCTGTTCTGGGTTTTCCAGAGAGCAGAGCCCGAGGCAGAAGGCATGTGTGCTATTTGCAAAGCAATTTCCAGTGTGAGCCAAAAGGGAGAAGCTGAGGAGAAGTAAGGCTCAGAGTGAGAGTGTGTTTTGCACACGCCAAGTGGGATATGGCGATTTGCTAGATCCGTGAAACAAGCACTTGCAAAGTTGAATGAGTTGTCTTGAAGCCGAGTTTAGGATTCAAGGGACAGAATTCATTCACTAGATGCCTTCTCCAGTGGTGGAGCTTTTACCTGATGGGCACCTATTTCTGGGGATATTCAGATGCACATGTGCATCCTGTTGGTTCTCCTGGGGAAGTCAGCCAGCTGGTAGGTGCAGAAGCAGAGGTGCTGTCAGGGGATGTCTGCAAGAAACCATCGGAGTTCCTGTGGAGCTGCTTGTCTCGGCAGCAGCTGGAACAGAAGACAGCTGGAGCCTAGAGGATCTGAAGAGCTGCCCAGGATGCATCTGATCCATACTGCAGTTGCTTCCTGCAAATTGTTGGTTTCTGCAGAAGTGTCTGTGAAACTCATCCCCGCAATTGAGGGGGTTTTAAACAGTCTGGGTGAAATGGCTTGGAACTATGCTCTTACAGTCTAAGAGATCAGTAATTCAATCATCTCTGAGCAGCTAAAAAAATAGAGAAAATTTTGTGCCAAATTTTCTAAAATACATGTATTCAGTATGACTTTTAAACCATAATGAGTGTTTATGCATTTTAGGAACACTATTATTTATGAATGTAGTTTTTAAATGAATAACTTTGATGTATTTTTATGATACCAGTTGACATGTCATAGCTAAGCAAAATTGGAGGTTTACTCTCTAAAATGCTAGGGTCACTGAAGAAATTTACTCTTAATAATTATCTTTACAACTGAGTAATAGTTGGAGATCATATATTCATTTTCATTTGACTAATCTGGTCTGTTTAAGCCAAAAGGTCCAAGACATGAACAGATGTTCTAATACAGGAGCTTAACTGCACCTCCTATAGCTCAGATATATACACTTGTGCTTTTCTGTATTGATGCTGTCTTAGGAAATGTTATCTGAAATGGTTCACAAAGAACACTGAGCTACTATGTGCAAATAAAGGCTAAATATAATCAAGTAAGTAAGTAGAAGCAATGTACATAGTACCAAGTTTATTTAGCTTTATTTGTTTCTGATTTTGTTGTTGAATATTGTTTGAAAATTTGCTTGATAATGTACAGACCAAAACAATAAATATTTAACTGTTATATTTTTAAAGCATAATCAAATTTGTACTGTTAGAAAACTGTTAATTTGTATTGTAAAGGATAGCTACATATTTTGCGTCTCTTTCCAATGAAATTCTAGCAAATGATTTTTTAAAAAATCACGTATCTTTTGGTTAGATGTCTTGTGTCCTTAAAATATTTTTTTATTATTAATGAAGCATATGGATTTGGAAATCACATTTTGAATAAAGGTTAAGATGGGTGTTTCTTTCATTTGTCCAGTAGCAGAAGTGAAAAAAAAGAGAAAGAATGAAATCCCAAACAAATGTGAGCTTCTAAATCTTCATTTAAAGACTTAATTGTCCATAAAATCTGCTGACTTTACCAATTACGTTGATAGGAAGATTCCTTTCTTTTTTTCTCCTTATTGTAAACCCAAATATCAAGTTCAGTCATCCAAGTATTATAATCCTCTTCCGAGGTTTCATCACAATCCAGAAAATTATATTTGTAATCCCATTGAGATGTTATTGGAATTCCAGCAATTCTAATCTACCACCACCAATGCAATCCACGGGAGTGGAAAGACACCAAGACACGTTCCAAGTTAAGGGCAGTCCAGGGGTCCTAAATCCAATCCTTGTGAGGACACGTGGACAAAGGCCTTAATCCTAGGCCTCTCCCAGAATTCATTATCTTGTGAAGAAGGGGGGTGGCTCAGGAATGAGTGACAGTGAGGATGGCGGGAATTAGGTTAATTAACTTAAGCTGGCTGGCGGGGTGCAAGTATGGCATCTCTGTAAATTGCAGGATAAAGATATGCAGAAGGATCAGTTTATATGATCCAATTAGGGTAGTAATGGAATTGTTTTGGGAGGCTTTCACTTCTGTTTCTGATGTGCAGACTCTTGTGCCCTGGGGAGTCACAGCCTCTTATCTTGAGGCTGTACCTAGTTGACATTCCTGGAGCTATTTGCTCTAATATCTCCTGTGCTCATATCCTGTATATATCTGTATTGTAAGGAGAGGAAACAGGACTGTCAGTTGGCTATAGAGATTACATATTAGCACCTCGGCTAGCCTTATTTGCAATGCATAGAGCCAATTGAAGAGAGAAGGAAATATCCTAGCCAGCTTTTTACGTATCAGTATAAGGAAATGAGTCTCCAAATAATCAAAGTCCCAGGAATTGTTTTGCATTCATGGGGAGTCACTGGAGTTGTCTCCCACACTCTTCTTAATTTGTTGTTTTAGAAATAAGGTAGTGGAAATGAATATGAATTTGGAGCATGAGAACTCAGAAAGAGGTGGATAATTCTGAATAAGAAATAGTTTCTTATTTGAAACTATTGTTTATAAATATTAGTGTGTTCATGCCCTTGCTGGCTCCCGTGTCCACATCCTTAGGGACTTTAAAGCTTCTTCCACATAAGGATTGTGGGATTATTATCACATCCTTTAAGTCTGGATGCTACCGTGTGACCAAGAGAAGTATTTGGAAGTGGCTGTGTCTACCCAAATCTGGGAAAGTACACTTAATAGCTTTTTGTATATTTCTGTTTGCTTTCATGTATCCAGGCTAGGCTGATTAGCCCAGGAAAAAACATGAAACAAAATAGTCTAACAGACAGTACACTCCTCCAGTAGAGCCATAGACATTAAGTATTTTCCAACAAGGTCAGAACTCAGCCCAGTTTAGAGAAGATGACTTCCCCTGTACCAAGTTAATTCATAAACATATGAGTTCTAAGAAAAATAATTCTTATTTAAAGCTACCATGTTTTGGGATAGATAACTAATATAGTAAATATGTGTCTGCTAGCAACAGATATCGTGAACTATCTTTTAAAATATGCATGTTATTGTCAGCATGTTGAATAGCATTTATGCCAGAATTATAGCTACTATTTTACTTGTAGCTATGCTATGACTACCAATGGAGATATATTGCTCTCTTTCCTTTACTGAAGGATTCTCTAGAATGTACATATGAAAGAGCCCATTCAGATGGCACTGAAATAAATTCAATTTCCTTCCATTCCATGGGGAATCTGAAAGTACTGTCCTTCACTGTCCTAGCCTGTGCATCCTTAGCAGAGTTTTTGCACGGTTATGTAGAGTATTTGCAGGATAACATTACTTACACAATTGGTTTCCAGTAAGCACTGCAACTTATTTATTAAACATTTGTAGAGGGCTTGCTTTTTCTGGATCTAAAAACATGAATCGGAAGGAAACAGCCAACGCCTTTAAAGAGGATGTAATACATGGGGAGATCAAATGTGAGTTAACTTCTACAAAAGACTGAGAAACAGAAAGATTCAGTGTCATTATGGGATCTGTGTAAATAGAAATATTTAGATGCTGGGAAAGACTTTTTTTTTCAGAAGACATTTGACATGGTAGAAGTAGTCTCTAGTTTGAAATTAGTTCCCTTTTCAAAAAAATATGAGAAAATGTTATGTCCTAGATTTTAATTTTTATACTATTGAAAGTTTTGAAGAACTTTAAAAGTCACTGTACAAAATCAGTCCCAAATGAAGAAAAAGTATTTCCCTTTTTAATTTGCTTTTTCCTGTATTTACTTCACAAGCATCTGTGCTGCTTTTCAAGCCTTAAACAAATGTCTTATTCATTACAGAATATCAGAAATTGTGTATCACATGAATGAATCACAAAACATCATTTATCAAAGTCCCACATTTGGGTATAACACAGTATTTTAAAAGAAATGTTTTGGGCCTGAAATGTGAAAACATATGCTACAAGAAATTATGTCCAGATCCCAGGGAGGGAAGCCATTTCCCCTTTTTAATATTTACCACTGTTTCTTGCTAATCAGAAGTGGCATCAAAGAATTCCCCAGGAATGCTCCTGATTCTTGTTTCTGCCACTGCTTAGTCATGGCACATTTAACTGGAACCGACCTCAGAAAACCTTTCTGTCCAGCCTCTGTATAAATTACTTGTAGAGTAATAGGGGAAATAAACTCCCTATTTCCCAAGCCAAGATAGCTGAGCCTCTTTCCTGTTGCAAAAATAGAGAAAAGACAGGGTAGAGATTGAAGGGGCTTTGGAGTTAGGTTACCCCCCCCCACTCCCTTGCTGAATAGGGACAAGTTAACTAACACTCCCATCTATGATTTTCTTACCTACAAAATGAGAATAAAAATAATCTAAACCTATTATTGTTTTCAGGTGCTAATGTCCTAACATATATCAAAATAATAAAAATGATTGTATTCCTCTAAAATGAAAGTTGAAACCAAATCCCTAATACAGCACTATTAAAATGTGGGGCCTTGAGCAGGTGAGTAGTCCATGAGGGATTTGCTCTCATGGCCTTTAAAGGACTTGCACGGGCAGGGTTGTCTCTTCCACTCTCCTGCCCTGCAAAGGCACAGCCAGACAGTGCCATCTTCAAGCAGATTCTTACCAGACATGGAATCTTCTGGCACTGTAATCTCGGAAGTCCCAGCCCCCAGAACCCCAGAATAGAGGGATGAATCTCTGCTGAGTGATCCAGCCTAAGAGGTTTCACTATTGCAGCAGGAAGGGCCTAAGACAACATCCCCAGAGGGCACTATGGTGGATGCACACAGCCAGCATCCCCTGGGTTAAGCTGAATTACCCCACAACCCCATGTCCTGATTGGGACCCCCGGCTTCCATTTCCATTCTGGGCTCCTTTCATCACAATGTACTGCTTATGCATGGGTTTGGGTGAATGTTTTCAAATTGTCCAGGTTGTCAGCTCTTCCTCTAATATATTAGCAGCTCACAGTGCATCTTCCTTGTGTAAAGGCAGACAGGCACATAAACCACTCAGCTTTCTAGGTGGGAAGGAGGCCATGGAGGGGAAGAGGAGCTAGGCTGAAATCTGTGTTTCTTCCTCACAGACAGCCTCAGCATCTTAAACCTCTGGGAGCTCAGCAAGAGAACTGATGGCCTGCGGAAGTGGTCAGAGCGTTTTGTGCCATAATTCAGCTGCAGAGACTCAGAAGCAATGGTTTTTCTAATAAACACTGCCTTCTGCATTTCTAGGGGATAGGCTCTGGAGACGCCTGTGGAAAGAAAACATAATTTGCCTGCATGCAAAATGCTTCAGTCTGATCTTTTCTCTAAACATCCCCACTTTCCTTACTCTTTCTATTTTATTACACCAGGGAAGAAAAACTCAATTGTGTGCTACTGCGACTCTGGTAGTTACATTCTCGATTTGTTCTCTTTGTTTCTGAGTCAGGGGAGCTCTGAGCCACACCATATAGGCAATGCAGACTCACAGGAATTCTTCACTGGGCATATAGTAAACCCCGCAGGCCTGCATCCTAAATATAAAACTAGGGAAAAATTATGTGTGTGCTAGATTGACACAAAGTATAGTCACAGCCAAATATGATTTTTCTCATTTGGGAATGGGTTTTGATGGAGTAACCTTCCTTTTTCTCTGACTCACTCATTGATGATGGTAACAGAACAGTCCTGAGGACACTGATGTGTCTGATACGACTGTCATAAGCAGCTATCTGGTCTACCACATGCTGGGTAAATCTTGGGTCTATGAGGATGCCAGTAGCTTAAAAAATCTTCCAAACATTGTCTGTTTTGAATACACAAAAATCATATTTTCATAATCTTCTGGATTTAATGAAATAGTTATGTCAGCACCCCGAGCTGAAGTAACAAATTAATAGATTTGCGTCTTCAGTTTGGACTCAAGTGATTAACAGCTTGAAACCCAAAAATCTGTCCTTGCTGATCAGAGTTAGAGGTATTTTACCTGGTTGGCGGCCAAAACCTTTATTATATCTTGTTACAGATCATAAAATGAGCCTGAGTGCCTTATATCCACAACTGGCCATGGACGAAAAGCAATGACAAAATAAAAATAGTACCTGACAATTTTATCCTCTGCTGATTGTCTCACTGCAACACATTTTTCATTCTTAAATATTTTGGTTAAAAGTGGGAATAGTTAAATAAGGTATGTGCTGGCCAACAGAACTAAAACAACTGTGTTCTAACTGTCTAATACATGTGAGCAAGTCACACATGTATGTACACATGTATGTACACACATTCTAATTCTTTATAATTTTATTGCTCCTTTGTTTTAATTTTGCAAGCTTCCATTTAAGACTGTGATACAAACAAGGGTTGAAAAAGTATAGAAGCATAGTGATAAATAAGGTACGTAAGTATGGATGTCATTAACATGGATTTCTAATCACAATGAAACAATTGTGCTTGTGTTCCTCCTAGAATCTGAACTTGATCCTTATGCACAGTGAAAGAAAAAGTGAGATGTAGGTACAACGTAGAATAACCAAATATGCAGAAATTCTAAAAGGTCACCTGTTTAATACTTTTTAAAACTGATCTACATTCCGTGTTAAAAAAAACATATTCTTAAATAAAACATGCAAATCAACATCAAAGTTTATCAGAGTCACTTGCAGATAATTTTAATAAACTTGCACTCACCACCAAGATAAGTAGATGGGTATTTATATATGTTGCTATATGAAAAATAATTCAAAAATGCTTTAGATACGTTAGGGTTCATCATTATGGAACATTGTTATCATTTGCCAGAACATTTCTCCTTGTTTTCAAATTCGCAATGAGTTCACACACTAAAATTACTTGGAAGAGATGGAAAAAAGCCTCAGTGTGAACTCAACCTAAGTTTTCTCTAAATAAGCTACCTTTTGTTGTGTTTCATTATGCTGTTCTTGCAAATTCTCTTAACAGACTGATTTTTAAAGTCAATTGATAAAAACGGGCACACAGCAGGTGGCTATGACAATATGTGTGGCTATAAACATGCCCGTTTATCCTTAATGGCATTGCTTTGTCCCAAGTCTAAGAGAGGAAAGACGCTATTACAGCAAAACGATGTCCAGTAAAATTTGATACTTTCTCAGTCTCAGAGTTTAATAAGTTAAGGAAATGATTATAATATACATTAATAACTTAATTAGCTTTGGAAATGGTTCAATTTTCAACTGCAAGAACATATGCAGAATTTAGTAATTTTGTTTTTTCTTTAATCAGATGCTCCTTCGTGAGAACAAAACACAGAGAGCCTCAACTAAACACAAGCAATGAAATGATGTATGTTATAAAGATCATCAACTTTTCACCAAAGCCTGCCTTCTGCTCCTCTGACACACTTCCTGACGTGGGATCCCTGAACAATAGAAGTAATAGTTACCATTTTCCAAAGGCCGCCCACTAGATTCAGCGTGGGGGCAGAAGAGGTCCCATTATTAATTAGACTACTCTCAGGTGTGGAGCTGAGGTAAGAGACAAAGATCTGGACCCTAAGTCGAGGTAGACTAAGCATTTGATATACTATAAAAAGTTTTATTATTTTAAAAGCCTATTTGAGACAGTGACAGTGTGGGATTTAACCTGTCCTAACGTCCTGCTCTGTCTATTGCGTCATTTTAGCAAGAGGAAAAATGACATAGTTTCAATCCTCTTGTACGTGATCAGATAGATGGGAAAAGAGGAATTGATTGCCTGGATACTAACTTCCTGGAGTGCGAGTGTCTTAAGCCGTGAAGTGGTAAACACATATTTCCTACTTTCCAGTTAAAAATGAAATGGTCATTGTGGTTAATCAGTTGTCCCACTTTAAAATGTATCAGCCATGTTAGGGGATCAATAAGAAAATCATTTGGTTATCAGTAGCTAAGTAACAAGAAGCTCTTCTGGATCACATTGAGCAACTCAGACATTACCCAAAGGGCCTGAACTGGGAGCTGGGCATCTGTAAGCCAGATCTAAGCAAAGGATTGCTTTTAGCTTCATTTGGAAAAATTTCATTATTTTATCAGGATTATTTTTTATATAATAATAGAAGTGTGTGTGTATGTGTGTGTGTGTGTGTGCGTGTGCGTGTGTGTGTGTGTACACGTGCGTATATATGCTATGAGGCCAAAGATACATGTAGTCACATTTTCAGCTGTTGAATTTTTTTCTTTTCTTTTGAGAATCTTTATGTGACTCTAACAAAGCTATCAGTTGTGCTGTCCCCATGGACCCCTAATCTCAACTGGGCAAGTTGTATCATGACACCTCTAGACACATTGATTGTGCATGGGGGAGCGCAGAAGAACCATCCACAGGTCCTTAGGGAGGCTGATGGGAGCGGAGGGAGCCTGAAGCTGTTTAGGAGCATCTGCCCGCTGCATGGAGATGGGCATCAGAGTGAACTGCAATAGTCTTATAAATTCAGGAAATCTGGCCCTGCTCCATGCCTCATTCAGGCCTTGGCTTTCCAGGAGTATGCCCCAGTAAATTACCTGCTTATCAGTTCTACAGCTACTCTGATAAATTATCATAAATTTATTGACTCAAGATAATATAAATTTATTATATTATAGTTCTGGAAGATGTTCTATAGCTAAAATTAATATATCAGCAAAACTGTGTTCATTTCAGAGGACCCAAAAGAAAATTGATTTCCTTATGTTTTCGAGCTTCTGGGTATTCCTGCCTTCCTAGGCACCCAGTTCTTTTAATATACAACCTTCAGATTATATAGGGAAAATAGATGTAACTCCCAACTGGCTAGATATCCAATACTTTGAGTTTGTACTCCTCAAAATCAATGAATGAATTCTAAGGAACAATGGAGGTTAAGAGTAGGAAATGTTATTGAGAGAGACAGCTCCTGAGAGAGGAGGAGAGGAGGCAGTCCAGTGTATTGCCATGGACCCTACTTTCAAGAGGAAGTTTTATAGCGCAAAATCACCAGGTGGGAACAATATGGGTTAAAGCTATGGCCAACTAATAAGATTGAAAGTATAGCTGCTTAGATAATATTGATTCAATGGGGAAGCAGGTCACATAGCAGGAGTATATATAAAGGACAAAGAACTTTTCAGGAAAGGATTGGTCTGGGGGTCTTGGTCACTCACTGAGGTGACTGATGTCTATCTCAATGATTGGACCAGGTATTAGAATGTATCCTTTGGGGAAGCATGTAAACCTGGTCTTTATCTTGAGGCCTGGCTTCCTACAGCTGTGCCTCTGGTCACGTTGTCATATATGTTCATCTTTTGTATTGGCTCTATCAAGGGCCCAACTCTGCCTGCTTATAATATTTTGTACCTACTTAGATGTCTGTAAGACTTTCCCTGACTTTCTAAATCAGCTGCACAGCTTATTTGATCTCTCTGTATTTCCTGCTCCTTCCAATGTTATACCAGCTTCCCTAACTATGATAATCCCAACTTTCTTATAAGGATCTGTGCCATTATGTTGGGTCTTGGGCATTTCAGGATCTTTAATTTGGGCACGTCACATCAACAGGTTCCAGTGCTTCATACATGGACATCCTTATGGAATATGTTCAGTCTACTTTCATCCATCTCCAGCTGGCTTAAATTGGGGTTTCATGCCTCTCTCCAAGAATATTCTGGTTAAGACACAGTTATTCTGCTATTTAATTTTCCTTACAGGTCAGGTAACTGTTAATAACATATCCCATCCGCATTTAGTGCATCTTGTAAATTTTAAGAAGCAGGGACTTTTACAAGAAATGACACTACAATGTGAATTACTGGCATTTTAATTTGCACCGAAATAAGTTGTATATTTGTTTTTGGGCTTGGCATATTCATTTACAGTATGCAGATAAAAACTCCTGATTTGCTTGATTCACAAGGTTGCAATGAAAATCAAGAGACATAAAACTGTTAAATTCATACTGCATGCATAAAAAAGTACTTTTATTATTTTACCTCATGTAGGTGTCATCTTTTAAAATAATTAGTCACTTGCTCACCAATATTAACTGTGGTTTGAAAATGGATTTTGCTATAATTGCATTTACATATTCCTCTTGCCTAATTAAAAGAAAAAGATATGCAGGTGCCTTCAGGTTAAAGAAGACAGAGAATAAGTAATTTCTACTCTGCCTTAAAATCTACCTCAGATAAAAAAATAGCAAAATAAGAAAAATTAGAATTCAAACACCCAACTGTTATGGAAGTAAGGAAATGGACAAGTTCTAACACTATAAATAGGGAAGAAAGTATAATATATGAAATCACCACGTGAGGAGCCCAAATACTCAGTTTCAGATATACAGAAGGTCAAAGATTTCCCTCGTATGATATGAGTGGATCCAGGATAATAAATCTTGGTTTATTTCTAAGTGACGGATTGTGTAAATATGACTAGGTGATAGGACAGAAGGGAAGAGAAATCTCTGTAGAGATCAACACTACAGTGTGGCAGAAAAGATGCTGATCAAGGGAAAACTGTGCTATAGCACATTTTATGATCTGCAGTTTAGCCTACAACCCAAGGGAGGCTGCTTGACCTAGAAAGGGTGGAAAGGTGGACAGTAGAAATTTACATCACGGATACTTAAGCTGAAGATAGAAGAAATAATAGTTTTGGTGAGAGCATTTTGATACAGCATAGCCAACTTTGTGGCAGGTGCCTCCATGAGGTACATAGATGCGAAAATGATCTGGTGACAACCAGTTAGGAAGGGACCAGCCTGAGATTTGGACCTGGTTATTCTGATCTTTGCTAGCCAAAAGAGAAGAGGAATTAAAATACAGGAAAAAATACATATACACTGTAAAAGTTTCCCAATGAAGGAGAGAAAGTGGTCCCTAAAATCACTTACATAAATAAAATCTAAAGAAATTCCTTAAGTAGGAGATAAAATATTGAAGGAAATGACCATATGACAAAGTAATGTGAAGAAAACAATATATATATATATATATATATATATATATATATATATATGTGTGTGTGTGTGTGTGTGTGTGTATATGTATGTATATATATGTATATATGAGATGGGTCTTGCTATTAATTCAGGCTGAGCTAGACTCACTGTTTAGTCCAGGCTGGCCTCAAAACCACAGTGAACTTCCTGCCTCATCTTCCCAAGTGCTGGGATTACAAGTATGTGCCACTGTGCCCAGATGAAAACAATTAATATAACACAGAAATGAAACCAATCTTCCCGGGTCTCTATATTTATGGTCATGTATCTCAATGTGGATACACTGAGAAATGCATCATTAGGCAATTTTGTCATTATACAAAAGTCATAAAGTTACTTGAACTGAGATTGCTGTGGCATAACTAAGTGATAATTTTATGTTATTTAAGTGCTTCATTGTTGACTGAAATGGCATTATGTGGTGCATGACCGTATATATTTAACCAAGAGACTGAATTTGTACTGTGTAAGGGCATATCCTGTACAAGGGAATAAACATTGAAATAAAACTTGATCAGTCTCATTTTGAAATGTAGGTTTGTTACAGATTTGAGGAGGGTTAGTTGCCGCTGAAGAGTTTACTGCTGATAGAGGAGCGCCACTTCGTGTGGGCCACGTGGGGCAACAGGCTCAATCAGGAACTACATTAAGAGAAATGTGAGCAGGCACCTTTGGGTAAGGGCTGGTGAGTCAGGGTAAGCAAGCTTGGAACTGGCTAGTCTGAATAATTTTGGGTGTAGATATAGAGGCTGTCCTCATCGCCTGGTACAAAGGTATGAGTGCAAGGGCCTAACGAAGGTTTTGGGGTGTTGTATTTGAATTGGTTTGCATATATGAGATACCTGCACATATATGCATTTGCATATATGAGATATATTCATTTATAGTCTTTAAAAGAATGATCAAGGTCCTAAATGTCCACAGTATCAGATAATATTGGGAAAAAAATTTAAAAAAACCCCTCCAAAACCATGATTAAGACAGTATATAGTAAAAAGGCTCTTAATGAATTGCAAATTATAATCCACCAGAACTGTTTACTGTGCCAAAATTGTCATTTATTACTCACAGAATGAAATAATTAAAGCTCAAAAAAATTACATGTCACATCATTGAATTACAGTGGAATATACTTTTGACAGTTTTATGTGTGCAGTGTTAAAAAGGAAGTTATTTTTCTTTAAAACTAGGTATTCTATGAATGTGCTGTTGAAAATTTTTATACTTTCAAGGCAGAACATTGGTAATGCCCACACTGAAAATTTGTATTGAATTTTCTCTATGTAAATGAATGCCTGGAAAAAAGTGAAACTAATAAATTTTAATAACAAAAAATACTAGAAGAAATACATAGATGGATACATTTTCATGTCTATGCCCACAGACTCTAGGCTCATAAGTTTGCATGTAATTGGAACCTGAGACGTGTGAAAATCTGGCGCCCAGCCTCAGGGATAAAATGGAATTTAGGATTCCAGGAGAAAAGGTAAAAGAAAAATGGAGGGGTTATTTATTAAGTCAGCGGGAGAACTTGCTTGTGAGACTCAGTAACATAAACAATTGAATTTCCCCTGAACATGGGCTTTCATTGGCTAGAATAAATGTGTTTGATATTGAGAATCTTGGAACTGATCATATGCAGTGGTAAAGAAAATATGAGAAAGCGAAACGAATTTGTTCTGTAGGAATGGTCATTTTATAGTACTGTGTAGAGCATGTAACTAGGAGATAAATATTCAATAAGCTAAATTATATCATTGAGAGGTTTTAAAAAAATCCCTGATACTATAATAGGGGCTTAGAGTCTGACCTGAGGCTGCCAAATGGGTAACTATATGTAGGCTAAAACTTGGCATTTTTGTCTTCAATTTATATCTGTCTCCATTATTACCTTAAAACTTTGAGTCAGACCAGCACTCAGCTCTGCATGTAAGCATGTTAATCACTCAAAGAGTGTCAGTCCAAAGACTGGAAATACAAGATTTATTAACTCTAAATTTATCTAACCTTTTTTTATCCCCCTTCAAAACTGAGACAAAATTTACAAGGATATTCGATTGCAATTGTTACAACATATTGTTCCAACCTCCCTGGAGTGATGCCTAGACATCTGAGGTCATTCTCCAAAGCGTGCGGTCACCTTAGATTGCAGGAAAAGCAAAGCTTCATCTCAAGGGAGCCAGATTATGTCCTCAAACCATAGAAACTTCTTCAGAGCCACCTTGCAAAGCCACTCCTGAGATAAGGATCAACCAGATCAAAGGTCAACTAGGATTACCTCTACTGTCAAGTCTGCAAATCTCCAACTTTTGCTTTTGCTCCCATTTTCTATAAAACTCCAACTTAACACTGAGCCACATTCTCTCTCTCTCTCTCTCTCTCTCTCTCTCTCTTTCTCTCTCTGTCTCTGTCTCCCCCCCCCCCCGCCTCTTTCCTGGGGACTGAACCCAAGGCCTTAACACTGAGCTGTATTCTTAGCCCCTTTTCATTCTGAGACAGAGTCATGCTGAATTTGTCCTTCCAAGCACAACTGTTCTGATTAAAGATCCTTGGCTGCCCTTCACCTTCCCTTCTTCCACTTCCATTTCATTTTGGGATGGGTGGCTGAGTCTAGTGTGTTGGGACCCCTAGAGCTGGGCTTGAGCTCTAAAACATTGGTAACGTCCTGAAAGAAACTACTGGTCTGATTTACTGCTGGTCACTGTCTGGGTTGCCTAAGTGTCTAAACTATTACTCTTTAATCAGCATAGTCATGTTTGGAAAGACAATTTTAGCATGACTCTATCTCAAAATACAAAAGGGCTGGGAATGTGACTCAGTGTTAAGGCCCTGGGTTTAATCTTCAATATCAGAGATTTCTTTGCTTTAATTCAAGACTATTCTTGAGTGGTTCTTAGAGTTTGTCAGCATCCAGTCTATATTTGATGCTATTGTTGTCACTGAGTTTGCTACAATAGGCAAAGTGACATAGTTGGTCAATTGATTTCCTCTGTATGCCAATATCTGGATTGCCTGGGGAGGGGGTGTCATAAAGCATACTATGGCTCATTTTAAAACAACCAAGTATGGGCAAAAGAAACTGAAAAATATCAACACAAAAAATAGATAAACAAACAAATTGTAATAGAACAAGGTAAAAAAAAAATGTCTCCCAAAACTTCTGAGTCCCCCAGTGCTGATTCAGGGAGCATCAAGGGGGAGGTAAGCCACACTGCAGAAAGGTCTGAAAGGAAATCTATGGAGGTAATAAAACAGTTCAATAAGGTACATGCTGAATATACATGAAGTTATAATTAAATGGATAAAGACCCAAATGAAACGAATGGTCAGTAAGTCCAGGGAAGACACTAACAAACAGCCAGTGGAGCTAAAGAAAGAGATATAAAGTGCAATTACCTAGCAAAGAAAAGAATGCAAGTCCATAAAAAAGTTCCAAACAGGAATCCAGGAGATTAAAAATACAAATGAAAGTCTGGACAGCAGAACAATTAATATGAGAGCAGAATGTCAGATCTAGAAAACAGAACTGTGGTTAGTGATATGTTAATGAAAGGTACCTTAAAAACAAGAGAACCTAAACAATGGACCCAACATCTGCTAAGTGACTCAAAGAAGACTAATGTAAGAGTAACTGGACTTAATGAAAAATTGGAAAACAAAAACAAGGGTATAAGAAAAGCTGTTCACAGAAATAATAGTAGAAAACTTTCCAGACATAGAAAACTAACACACAGATATACAGCAATATAGAACCTCAAAGGGCCATGATCAGAAAAGCAAAAAAACAAAAATGAAACAAAACAAAATACCCTCTAAATCACATAATGAAATATCAGAAATACAACACAAGAACAGAAACCAAAGGTTGCTAGAGGAAAGTAATGAATCACCTATATAGGAAAATCCAACAGAATTACAACCATCTCCTCAACACAAATCTGAAGGGCAAGATGAGCTTGGCATGAAGTGTTTCAAGCCCTACGAGAAAACAACTTTCCACCCAGGTTGATATATTCTGCCAAATTTGTCTTTCAAATGATGGAAAAATCAAATATTTCCATTGTAAACAGCACTGAAAGAAATTCATGGCTACCACACAATACTTCCAAAAATTCTCAAGGACATCCTGGAAAGATGAAAGTAATGATGCCAAAAAGTCGAAGAGGATAATACGTCAGGTAGGACTGGAAATCAAACAGAAGGGAAGGAAAGCAAAACAGCAAAGTAAACAGTACAGTGACAGGAATAAGTCAATACATATTAATTATAGCTATTATATCTATCAATGTGAATGGACTCAATTTACCAATTGGAAGACACAGATTGGCAGAATGGATCAACAAACAAAATCTGATAGTATGTCATATATATATTCTAACACAAAAATTCATGAACTAAAAATCAAAGGATGGAAAGTGATATTTTATGCAGCACAACCCCAAAATAGGCAAGGTTAACTATCCTATTCTCAAAGTGGACTTTGAGCCAAAGCTGATCAAAAGAGACAAAGAAGGATATTACATAAGATATTGAGAGTGGTCTTATTCAACAGGAAGAGATGACAATTATAAGCATATATGTACAAAACCACAGCTTACCCAACATCATAAAACAAAATCTAATGGTCATAAAAGATCAGTTAAACATCAATACAGTTATAGTAGAGGAGCTCAGTTCACCACTATCACAAATAGATTGCCTAAACAAAAATCTAATGAAGAAATATCAGAGTTGAACAAAACTTTTAAACAAATGTATTTAGTAAGTTTATACAAAGCATTCCACCCAATGACAAAATGCACATTCTTTTCAGCAGCACATGTTCTCCAAAACAGAACACATAGTAGCTAATAGAGCATGCCAAATAAATGCAAGAGAATAAACATTCCCCCACTACACCAGATTAAGTGTAATGAAGCTAGAAATCAATAGAAAAACGAGCCACAGAAACTATGCAAACATGTGGAAATTAGACAAGACACCCCTGAATAATCCATGGATCACAGAGAAAATTAAAGAATAAACACTACAGTCCCTAGAATTACATGATAATGCTAGTATAACACATCAGAACTTAAAGGACACAATGAAAGCAGTGCTACCAGAGCAGTCTACAGCTGTGAAGGCCCACTTCAGAAAAGCAGGACACGCCTAAATAAATAGCCTAATATACATCTCCAGGTCCTAGAAAAACAAAAACAATGCAAACCTGTCATCTATGATGTCATGAGGGTGCTGGTTGTCCACACTGCAGTCCACAGACTGAGCAGTCTTTAGGGTTTCTTTAACGGTTCTGGAGAGTTCTCTCACTAAAGATTGGTGCCTTAACTGTCAGGCCATGTTGACAATCTCATCCAAGGTGATATTTCCACTGCATTTAATGTATTTCTACTTTCTGTTTCTCAGTGGCACCTTGAGGGCTGTAGGGCAGAGGTAGATGGCACCACCTAGTCTGAGCCTGTCTCTCTGAATGGTCAGCTTCACCCTAATCCTCAGACTCTTCCAGTCACCAGTTACTTTGGTGATGTCATCACCCACTTTCTTTAGAGACAGACCCAAGGGACTGAACTTGGGGGCCAGGTTAGACACGGTACCAACTTCACCACCCGTGCACCTTAGGTACATGACTTTGGTTTCTTGAGGCAGTGTGGTGGAGGAGGCTGGTGTAGGATGAACCCGAATTTGGGATGTCTGAAAAAAGTTGCACCTTAGCCTCCAAGGCGAAAGCCAAAAAGTCAGAGTTTGTGGAAGAAAGGCAATTGTAAAGATCGGAGCAGAAAGGAATGAATGGAGATTAAAATAATAATACAAAGAATCAGTGTGTTGAAGAGCTGATAGACAAAATAGACAAATTCTTAACCAATCTTAGCCAAAAAAAATTTAAAAAGAAAAAAAGATACAAAACAATGAAATTAGAAATGATAAAGGTGAAATCACAATGGCCTCTGCTGAAATCCAGAAAACTTCCTATAACTACTACACAAACCTATATATCAATAAATTAGAGGACTTGGAAGAAATGGAGAGCTTGATATATACAGACAAACGACCAAAACTCAACCAAAAGGACTTAAAAATCTTGAATAATACAATATTTGAAAATTTGAAGTTGTAGTAAAAAACCTGCCAATGAGAAAAATCCCAGGATCTGATGAATTCACTATCTAATTCTAAAGATCTTCAGTGAAGCTCTAACATCAAACTCTTTAATGAAATCGAAAGGGAAGGACTAATTCCAAAACATTCTTGGAAGCTAGCACTAACTTGACCTCAAAACTAGATAAAGAACCAACCAAAGAAAACTACAGACCAATCTTATAATGAAGATAGTCTTAAAAATCCTCAATAAGATACTGGTAAATAGAATGCAGTAATCATAAAAAATATTAAGACCATAACCAAGTAGGCTTCATCCCAGGTATGTAAGGATGGTTCAACATATGCATATCAATAAATTTAACTCATCACAGGGAAGGAAGGACAAAAATCACATTATCATTTCACTAGACACAGAAAAAGATCTTTAAAAACTCTAACATCCATTCAAAATTAGAAATCCTGAAGAAAATAGATATAGAAAGACATTTTCTCAATTTGATAAAAGCCATTCATGACCAGCCTACTGCCAGAATCATATTAAATGGGAAAAAACTAAAAGCTTTCTCTATAAAATGAAGAATAAGATAAACATGTCTATTATCACCGCTTCTGCTCAACATAGTTTTCAAAACATTAGCCAGAGTAATCAAGCAGGGGAAACAAATAAAAGGTTCATGTATAGGAAATAAAGTCAAGATACCATTATTTGCAGATGATGTGATCCTTAAAAGAACAAAGAGACTCTAGAATTAATAACCAAATTAATCAATATAGCAGGACACAAACACAAAAATTTAATAGCATTCCTATACACTAATAATGAACTCACTAAGAAACAAAATATGAAAGCAATACCATTCACAATAGCATCAAAAAAATTAAATACATAGGAACTAACCTAACCAAGAAAATGAAAGACCTCTGCAGTGGAAATTCCATCATTCTGAAAAAGGAAATTGGAGAGGAAGTCAGCAAATGGAAGGATTTCCTCTGTTCCTAGATAGACAGAACCAATACAATAAAATGGCTATCCTTTCAAAACTGACATACAGACTTAGTAGTCACAATAATCACGGTCAAAATATCCACAGCATATCTTGCAGATCTAAAGAAAATAATGCTAAAATTCACATGTAACCAGAAAAAAATCCAGAAGGGTAAAAGCCATCCTGAATAACAAAAGCAAAGCAGGAGGCATCAAAATCTCAAATCTAAAGTTATACTACAAAGCTTCAGTGATTAAAACAGCCTGGTGCTGACACAAAGATAGTATGTTGGATGAGTGGAACAGATCAGAAGCAGAAGGACCCATAGGCACTTCAACTAGCTGATCTTTGACAAAGGGTCCAAAGACATACACTAGAGGAAAGACAGCTTCTTTAATAAGTGGTGCTGGGGAAATTGAATATGCACACATAGAAGACTGAGTCTAGACCTACATATCTCACTAAACTAAAATAAAAATGGATCAAAGATAAAAACGTTACATTAGAAACATTTATTTTGTAGGCAGACAAAATAGGTGCAGTCCTTAAAGACATAGGCATAGCTAAGGACCTTCTGAATAGAGCCCCAATGACATAAGAAATAATACCAAGAATCAACACATGGGATCATATCAGCTTAAAAAGCTACACAGCAAAGGAAATGACCAACAGCGTGAAGACAGAATCTACAGAATGGGAAAAAAATTGTAAGCTATTCCTCACACAGAGGACTAACGTTGACGATATATAAAGAACTTAAAAAAATAGATTCCCCAAAATAAAAAACCCAATAAAAATGGGCAACCAATATGAATAGACACATTTCAGATTAGTTTTCTTCACTTGGTAATATGCAGCTGAGTCTTCTCCACGGTTTTAATGTCTTGATAATGTATTTCTTTTTATTGTTGAATACTATTCTATTGTCTGGATTTACTGTGGTTTATCCACTTACCTACTGAAGGACGTCTTGGCTGCTTTCAGGTTTTGGCAGTTATGAATGAAACGGCCATAAACTTACACACACACACACACACACACACACACACACACACACAATATCATAACTTTCCATGCTGCATTTCCTAGATGCAGCATCTGTTTTGTGTGGGTGGAAAAAAGAGTAAGACAAAATATCACAACAAATAATAGAATAGTAATAGATGATACACTGCATTTGTCATTATTAAACTAGTTTCTCAGAGTACAAATTACCAGTTTCTTTCCCACCTTTGCCATTGTTGGGGGAAAAAATAAAAGAACCGAGCATGGTGGCACACGTCTGTAATGCCAGCACTAGGGAGGGTGAGGCAGGAGGATCACCATAAGTTCGAGGCCAGCTGGGTTTACAAAGTGAGTTCAAGTCCAGTTTGAACTTCATAGTGAAACCTTGTCTCAAAAAAGACACACACATACACGCATGCAAAAATAAAGTGAATAGTAAATTCCAAATAGGCTGATGTATGATTATAACAAAAATAGAAAATAATAGGATATGTGGGGAAAATATTATTGAGAAGGTAACAGGCCAGTAGATAATTTGTTTAGAAAATGTTGAAGAATTTTTGGTTGCTCAAGAATAAATTAAAGTAGCATGCATACTAAATGAAAGTAAAATTTCAGATGGCTCTGTATAAAAGTATTACATACTTTAGCTGGGAATCTACTCACTGGTAGAGCATCTTCCAAGTATGCATGAGGCCCTGGGTTTAGTCCCCAGCACAACAAAAATACATAACATCCATACATACATTACCTACGTGAAGAAGTGGAAAGAGACTGTATATATTAAAGAATTACTAAGTCTCTTCATTCTGCTTGTGTAATATTTACTCTTAAAATATTTTTGAATCAAACTAGACATAACAAAGAGAAAGAAAGTTGTAAAACGCTGTAAAATATTATACATATACATGTATATCTGTTTAGGTTAAGCATATATATTTGTATTTTTTTTTTTTTTTTTAGGGATTGAACTCATGACTGCCTGCTTGTAAGGCAGGCGCTTATGCCGCTGAACTAAATTCCCAGCCCGTATATTTGTCTTTATATGAGTATGTATAAATTTTTTTTAGAATTAACCCACACTTCCAAATAAAACATTGAAAAACTATTTTCATGATATTGTGAAACATCAACCTACTAAGGGAAAATATGCTACAAAAATACTTAAAATCACCCAATAGAGCAGAAATTATAAAAATTCATTACATAAAAACATACATCACATGTTAAAGGTATTTAAAAATAGAGATTTACAATGGAAATGTCCCCAAAGGTCTCATGTGTCCGTGAGACGGAAGGAAAAAGTAGTTGTTCAACTTTCACATAAGGAAACCGAATTGAATAAAGTAAGAGAAGTTTAAAAAGTTCATTCTATATCATAACTTTAGACCTTAGCATTTGTTAGTGTAACTCTACTTACCAGTTATTTCTGAAAATGCAGTGGTTCAGTGCATCCTACTATTTCCTGATCTCCAGAACTCTCGTTACCACATGAATTCTCCCCAGCTCTGCCATTCACATAACCATTTACAGAAGGGTCTCACCCAAGGAGGGTGTTAAATTAAATACTTGGAATATGAGCAGTGTTAATTCAATGAATATTTATTAAACACTTATGAGCATGACACTGTGTGTTTGTTTCAAATGTGGAAAATATGTGACCTATCGTCAGTCATGATTTTTGTCTTTGTAGATCTTATACTCTAACAGGGCTACAAAACTCATTCTTTCAAAATCCAATTTTCTCTGATGTGCTGCTGTAGCTGTTTGTTTTTTTAAGATAAAGTCCCATTGCTCTGACATGGTTCTGTTCCCTGATACTGTTCCATGACATTTCCCTATGACCCCAGCCACACTTATACCCATTTGATAATCTTAAATTTTAGCTTTCAAAGCACTTACGTTTTGTGAAGTTTCTTGTTTTATCCAGTGAATGATGCAGAATCTCATTTTTGTGTCTTTGTTGGTGAATGATATTTTTCTGACTTGGGATTCTTAAGAAACATTATAAAACTGGTTAATTGCTGTATGTTCTTTAAGAATTTGGCTCAAATTCCACCTTTTTCTAGATAGGTTTCTCTGATCATATGTTATCTTCAAACCTAGGCAGTATGTTATTACTGAATCCAGCATATTAGTTTATAGCAGTTTTCAGCCCAGGGCAATTTTATTCAAGTGGAGAAAAAATGTCTGAAAACATGTTGTTTGTAACAGTGGGGGTGATGCCACTGGCCTCTGAGTGGGTACAAGCCAGGCGTGACGCTGACCATCCCAAAATGCCTTTCCAACAAGGACTTACCTGGCCTCATATTCATAGTGTCACCAGTTTGTTTATATCCTTTAGTGATAATGGAAACTATCATAAATTTGCAGGAAAAACATGTTTAATTAAACCTGTGAGAAAATAATGGGACTGAAGCTCTGACAAAGGTGAAGCCAGTCCCAAGCAAAGAAAGCTGATCAGCTGAACTGTGATGCAGGCATTCAGACTTTTTAAGGATTAGCGGAGGTGGGCCGGGGGTTGCATCTATCTCAGTCTTGTATTTATAGCTCAGGTTAAATCCTTGAGACTTGGAAACAGTTATCATTTTATAAACCAAGTCTGTTGTCTCACTAGGTTAAAGAATAAAATCACTAACAGAAGACAGAAAGGATGTATGTGATAGAACCATAAGAAGAACAATGGCTTCCAGTAGGCACCTGGAGGGGATCCCTAAAAGTGGAGTTTTGAGGTGCTTTTTTTGTTTTGGTCTTAGATAGATAAGCAGAGAGTGGGAACTTACTTAGTTATCTAGTGATCACCTCTCTGTGACTTTGAGACAGGTTTCAGAGTTTAAAAAATCAGAGGGCAAAGTTGCTACTCTGCATTCTTTAGTTTCTGGAAATCTAGCCCAGAGAAAGGGAGGAGTTGTTAACTAATTTAGCATTTTCTACCTAAGCAGATTTTTCCTGATTGTTAGAGTTCATACCTCAACTCTTATCTTCTAAACTTAACTAACTGGATGGCTTGAATTAACTCCAAACAGGGTATATGTGCTGTTTTCTTTGTAAGCAGTGAACTCTTAGACGCTGTCCTTTACTGACTCTATTTATAAGTGAACTAACTAAACTGTCTCTTACAATTTGAGGGATAATTTAGTTCTCTTGAGAGGAATGACTTGAAGGGCAGTCACAGTCATGTGAGGCTCTGCAGAAATCTAAGGTGACCACAGGTTGAGGGCCATGGAGAATTCTGAGTGTAAGTGTTTTCAATTTGTAAGAGCAACGAGATGGGATAGGTAAATTTAGGGTAAAATAACCCTTGAAACTTTTAGACAGACACACCTTACATGATGAACATGCTTAGAGGTAAAGCTGAGAAGGATTTGACCTAGGTTTTTTAAAATCAAGGTCAAGCTTTGTTTCTCTTCCTTTTGTTACCTATTGGATCTCTGTAAACTCATGTGAAGAATCACGGTTTTTACCAAAAGGTGCTGTTGAGTCCCTTCTTGCTTTAGATGGAAATACAAATCATGCTTTTAATAAGCTACAAGTTAAAGGCCCTGGGGGTTTGTTTGGCCTCTGTCCCTTTTGTGGTTTTTGACTGTGTCATGAGTGTCACTAGGGCTGAGGTTGGAAAACTGTGCTGATGAACATCTTTCAAGATTTAGGTTTGATTGTCCATTGGTTAGAAACTCTATTTTATTTGTCTTTAAAACCTCAGCATCAAAAAAAGAAAGAAAGAAAGAAAGAAAGGAAGAAAGAAAGAAAGAAAGAAAGTGCTCAGCATGTTCTTAATATTTTCTAAACAAACAAAAGAAGGCTGGCATAAAGGCTGCATGATTGTATTAATAACTTAGAAAGTGTCCCAATAATAAAGACACAGACTGACCAGTAAGAGTGATTCCCAACTTGGGAATGAAATTTTTGAGTATGATCAAGGATAGGAGACAAAGAAATCACAGGAAATGAGGATTAAAGTTAAGCAATGAAAAAAAGAAAATTAGGAGAAAATATTTGAGATCCATGTTTGCCAGGAACATTTTCAATAGTTTAAACCTCTTTACATATATAAAAAAGTGTTTGAAATTATTTATTATAGACAATCAAGATGAATAATGTCTACGTTTTCAATAAATAAAATTTTTCTTTTATTAAAATTGGAATTATTGTACTATTGTAAATTGTCTCGATATTAACTCTATACTATTTTATTACATTTTATAATGACATTATTTTATTTATTATTTAAAATGTGCTGTCTTGGTCTTTCTTCATCCTGATTATAAAATTGTGTGTAAGCAAATGCTTTCTTTTTGTGAAATTAGTTATGGTAGGTGAAAGAATTTTTATAATATAAGAGCTACTTTCAACAGTCAAACTGAAATCAAATGGAAAGAGTTCTGAAGTTTAAAATAGTTCTTTAAATTTTCATGCTTTTCTGAACTATATTATTTCAATCAATCTCAGCTAGGAAAGCATTGAATTACCACCAGAAGCAGTTCTTGAAATACTTCCAAGATTTGTAGAAAAAACCAAAAACACCTAAAGTGAAAAACTGGAAATGTCATGGCAGGAAGAGACTGTTAAGAAGCAGGAAACAGATTTTGAGACTCCAAAATTCTCTTAATTGAAAAACATTGACACTGAAGTTTTAATAATAGTACATTTACCCAGCAAGGACTTAGCAATGGGATCATTTCAATCTTGCCCATAGTTAATTAGGAAAACTGATTTAAAATTTTGGAAAAACCTGGCCCTGACTATGAAAACCAATGGCTAAAGATTGGTGATGTCGTTGAAAAGAGACAAGGAGATCCAGGATGGCACATAGTGCCATTTCCTGGGGACTTAGGGAGAGAAGCATGTCATGTGAAGCAGCAAGACAAGTAGATTTCTGTGACTCAGGCAAGAGGAGCAGATTGAAATACTAGGCTACAGAAAGGTGGGTATTAGCCCAACACACCAGGCATTTCTCACGAATTAGTCACAAGTCCGAAGTCAGTTAAAAAATAGTGTAGGCATCAAGCCTGGCATGTTGTTATGTTTCTGTCTGGATATCCCCCAAAGCCTCATGTGGTCCTGGGGGAGTAGGCTTTTTGGAGGCAGCTGAATCTAGAGTTTATGATTGATTCATGGTCTAATGCTAGGATTGAAGGTGTGAGTATTGTACCCACCTGAGGGCAGGCTCCCTGCATTCAATATAAGGTACAGAAAGAGACTTGCTCTTCCCTCCTCTTTTGTTGCTTTTGGTGTCTTCCAGTGCCACGAATGGTTGCTTTTCTGCCATGCGCTGCCCTGCCTTAGAGCCGACAGATTACAGACTGAAACCTCCACTGTGAGCTGAAACTCACAGTGCGATAAATAAACCTTTTCCCCTTTAACTTTGAGTGTCAGGCATTTTAATATCAGGAAGGAGAAAAAAGTAACTCAGACACATATCATACTATTTTCTTAATGAATGCATTTGTCCTGCAGGGGTTAGCATACATATAAGGGTCACCTGGTAGCAAAATAGTTCTTACAGACAAGATGGTAGTAATCATTAAGATTCATCTCTACAGCAAATATAGTTTCATGACATTATATTCAAGAATTGAAGTGGTGTTTTTCTCCCACCTTTCACTTTTCATGTTCCCATGATGTATTTTTTCTTTTACAATTTTAAAAATCATTTTTAACTCCAAACAATAAAGGACTTGTGGAGATCTTACATGAGTAAAATCTACAACTTTAAAAATTTTTAATTTTTATTAGTACATGTTTGAAGTACATAATAATTACATTCCTCAGAGTGAATTGGTACATGTACAGAATGCATCTTTTTATTTCCCCTTCTCTTCCCCTCTCTCCTCCTCAATTTCTTGGTCTTATTTGCAAATATATACTTTTCCTTAAGACTCTTTAGCTAAAACTGTCCATCAGTGAAATGCTAGGGAATGGTTGAAGTGTTTGTAATTTTAAACTTGTTTAGTATAATTTAAATGATCATTTTCATCCAAGAAAAAGTTTTATAAAAAATTCCCTAAATAATTTCTTTTTTGGTGAAGAAGAACCTGAGAGACTCTGACTTTTAATGCTTTTAATATTGGTTGTCACTTAATTGCTGCTACATAGAAATTTCTGACTTACAATTTGGAATTATCTGGAGTAACATTTAAGGCAAAATGGCTTATATTAATTCTGTCACAGGATGATTAATGGCCACCCAAAGATGTCAAGTTCTAATCATATGGAGCCTGCAAATGTTATGTAATAGCAAAAAAGGGTCTTTGCTGATGTGAGTAAGTTAAGGACCCTGAGATGGGATTAGCTTGTATTACAGTGTGCAATAATAAATTCTTTTTCAAGACATAGAAGGAGATTTGGTACAGAGGAGAAAAAGGTACACACAGACACTGACAGACACACACACACACAGAGGAGAAAACACTGTTAGTATGAAGATAGTGACAGCATTTATGCAAATATGAACCAAAGAATGTCAGTTGTCACTGGAGACAGAAAAAACAGATTCTCTTCTGAAGGTTCCAAGGGCTGGGGTTGGGATTTACCTCAGTGGCGTAAGTGCCTGTGTGGCAAGCATGAGGTTGTAAGTTCAACTCCTAATACAAAAAAAAAAAAAAAAAAAAAAAAAAGTTACAAGGGAACTTGGCCCTTGTAACAACTTAATATTTTTAAAAATTTATTTTAAAGAGGATAAAGCCAAGCAAAACAAAACAGAACAGAGTCAATCAAAACAAACCAGTGTAAGTGCCACAGAAATTTAATACAACAGAAAACCAACAATGGTTACTCTAATGCCACCTGCTGTCTTTAAAATAGCTGCAGATATGTTCAGACATAGTAAAAATCAACAAAGCAGAAAAGAATAGAACCAATAAAAACAAAACAATGAATGCAATAAAGGACTTCAAAACAAGACAACAGTAAATCCAAAATGGCTACCATAACATATCTTGTTATCTCTGAAATAGCTGCCCATACCATCGGATACAGTAAAATCAAACAAAATAAAACAGAACAAAACCCAACTCAGAAAAACAATGAAAATGATACAGGCTTTCAAGATAGGACCATAGGGAACCAGCAGTGGCCACCACCCTCAGGAGATCCCACATAGATGCTACACTGTATATTGCCATCCTCTGAATAGTTGATCAGACCACTGGCTTTAGACCTGAATATTACAAGCATTTAATTGTGTTCCACCTCAATAGCTGTCATTGCATCACTGTTTTTCCAGATCAGCTGGTTGCTTTGCTGGGGGTCAGGTGGGATGGGGATGGCTTTTCTTGTTTTCCAGCCTGTGTGCCACATGGGCTGGCATCTGGCTCTCCCCACAGTGGCCCATGCATGGCACTGAGTTGTAGGGAGGGCTTGCTTCTTGGTGACTTCTTGTTCATTCAGCATCTTAATTGTGGCCCCTAATTTTAGACTTCTAGTCTCTAGCACCATGTCTCCAGCATCATGAAATAATAAACTTCTGTTGTTTGTAAAACCCTCAAATTTGTGGTAATTTGTTACAGCAATGGCAGCAAACTAACACAGTTTCCCATATGGCATCAAAATAGATCTTAAGAAACACAGGGGAAGAGAGGAAAAAAATGGATGCTCCATTCATTGGTTTTTGTATGAAAGTGAATGAGGCCAAGTCCCACAGTACATGCAATCAGGTGTGGAGCTCAAATTCACATTAATTTCACATTGATTCCTAATGTAAGAACTATACAATATTCCTCTGTTAGATGATCATCAAGTATTTTTATGAGTCCTTTTAAAAGGGATCAGATCATCATTTTTGAAGCAGTATATCTATTTGTGGGTCATCATTCCTTGAGAAAAAATACATACATCATGGCAAATGAAGACAACACTTGTTTTTTTTCATTTTGTAAATGTTTACTGAGCATCTGTAACATGCTAGGCAACCCCTAAAGACATTGGAGCACAGTATAAATTAAAAGAAAAAAGATTTTTAGTTGGAATTTCATTGCTGTGACAAGGTACTTGAAAAAGGCAGCTTAAAAAGCAGAAAGACTTGTTTGGACTCACAGTTTAAGAGGTTTAAGTCCATGGCTGGCTGGTTCCAATGCTGTATGTCTGATGTGTAGATCATCATGGCAGAAGGGTAGGGCCGGGCAAAGATACTTACCTCAGGGCAACCAAGACTCGGAGAGAATGGGAGAGCAAGAGAGCAGGGCTGCAGACAGGATGTAGTCCCAGGGTTATGTCCCTACGACCCACACTCTTCAGGTAGGGCCCACCTCTAACAGCCTGTTCAGCTAGAAAGTTGTTACTAGGAACTCACTAGGAACTCATAGGGAATGGATTAATGCTGTATTGGGCATCAAGTCCTTATTGTATGAGTTGTGATAGCAGCCACAGGAAATTAATAACACATATGAGTGAAAGAAAATGAAGCAGTACATGTGACCTGAAGTGAGAATTCAAAAATGAGAAGAGGACACAGTGAAAGAAAGGGGAAATGGTTGCTAATAGGATGAATTTTATACCTGTAACAACATATCGATGGAGAATAAGTTTCTTAAAAGTGAAAAATTAGTCCTATTTTAGAGTGATTTCTTTGTCATTCATATTTAAGTCATTAATAACCTATGGGTAGGCGTTCATGCAAGTATATTCATTTTAAAAGAAGCAATACAAATAACTTACTCTAAATTGTTATGTACTTTTGTTATTCTAAGAAAAGAAAAGTCTCCTCAATGCTATTTTATAAATTTTAGGGTCATTCACTCATCTATTTAATTTTCACATACCTATTATACTGTCATTATTTAGTATAATGATGAAGCGCTCAATAAAGTTGCCTGGAGTATCACATCAGGACTTGTCTTAAAATTGTCCAGCAGAATCATCAAAAGGGACGAAATGTGTAAAGTATTTATGAGGAGAGGCATGGTCAGCAATGGTACATTTATAATTCCTGTGCCTTTAGGATCAGATTATGAGGTGCTTCAATGGCTGAGATGAAACTTTAATAACAGAAACAGAAATGAGCTTTAGAAGTTAAGCAAACAGAAGAAGAGCACCACAACAGGATCATTAACTGAAATAGCTTGAGGACAGGAGACCAGAAGACTAAAGGTTAGTGAAGGAGTCAGTAGGAACTCAGACTGTTTTGTCCAGTGAAAAACACAAGGAGACTGTGTGTGTGTGTGCCTGTGCGGGTGTGTGCATGTATATGTGTGTATATGTGTGTATACAATTGCAGTGGAGAGTCTGCAGAATTTATTAACCTTTTAGAGAAAGAGGGTTGAAGAAAGGGAAGTCAAAATTTTCCAGATTTTAAAAAAATAGACGATCATGCAACATGAAAGAGAAACAATAATTATAAAGTAAGATCTGGTGAGGGGAAAAATAATGACTGTGAACTTCCAAAGAGAAATATTCACTGGATACTTAGTCATACTGTACTGGAATAAAATAAGAAGGCAGAATTCAGATTTTTCTAATAGAAACACACCAAGGGGCATCAATCAACTTCGTTTTCTGATCTGCTGGAGCTGGTATGTTGGAATTCCTCTCTGGGTCCCTAATTCTGAAAACTGACTAGCAGTGTGAGAAATGGACATGCAAAATTGAGCACAAAATAACAAATGGCTTTGGTGAAGTATTCGGTTCGTTTGTAGATGAGAAAAACTGTCAAGCTGAGCCTGAGAACAATTAAAAGAGTCTATAAATAATGTGAAGAATAATGCAATGGTAAAATTGCATTGCAGTGTCAGAAATGGAATAATATAATGGTAAAATTCCTAGTAGCATTTTCTGAACAGAAACTAAGGACTGGTGGAATCAGCCTGTTAGATTTTAAGGTCAGTGGCAATCTGGGTAGTAGAATGGCCACGGGTTACTGTAGACTTAAAATCCCAGTGCTCTTTTAGGAGATGTAATACTGGGCAGGATAATTTGATCCTGCTGTAACTCAGTTTTCTCCTCTCTGAAAATAAGTAATATCCTCTTGGCAGAAGAGAATTTGAAATCTACTCTTGTAGTTATTTGAAATCTAAAATATATTTAGATTTGAAATATGGTTCATAGGATATTTAAAAATATTAAACTTGCTTATTGAAAAATTCAGCAGAAGTAATAGCATTCAAATAATAAATATTTAATAAGTGTCTGTCTTTGCCTCTCTTTTGTCATAGGAACAAAATACGTGATGCAACAGTGTGAAGGAGGAAATGTTAATAGTCTGTGATCTGCTGGATCCAGGACAGAAGTGCATGGTGAAAAGACCTGGGGGAAGAAAGCTGCTGCTCTCAACCTGGTGGCCAGGAAGGTGGGATGAAAAGGAGGTGAAGGACCCTTCCGGGTCATACCCTCCATGAGTGACCTGTTTCTTCTGACCAGAGTGCGCCTCCTGATAGCACTCTCAGCTGTTGAACTCTTTAGTGATGAATCCAAGCTAAGTACACTGCCCCCATTTTCCAATTACTTTCCAAATGTCCTACCTCTGAGCACAAGAGAGCTGTAGGGGACATTCTAGATCTGAACCACAGTGTCACCCTGGTTTTTGTCGCACCCAGCTCTGTGAAAACAAACATCTCACCTGCTAATTGATGAAGTAATCTGGTGCTTAAACATGCAGTGGTAACATTTGTGCTTTAACACTTTAATATTAAAAGAGCTTCACTGTGACTACACCTAAGTCTAGGAAACATGTATATTTTTTAAAATGTGGTGTCTACTTGCAAGGACAGAAATGTGCTCCACCCAGAATGCACAAAAACACAGAGACCAACAGATTGTAGGATGCAAATATTGCAGAAAATGGAATTTGAATGGTTAGTTGAGTTGGAATCAATCAAGTCATCATTGAATTTATTCCAGAACATCACCCCGAATTTTCTCCCAGGCAGATTTTAAGAGAATAACCTGAAAGACACCATGAATTGTAATTATTTAAAAGGTTGTAGGCCTGACTAAGATGGAGAAGATTAGGCTTTTTGGAAAGACTTTTGAACACTGGGTAGAACACGAGGTAGAGTTAGAATTCATCTCTATGAAAACACTCTGATCATTGGGGAACTAATGCAAAGGATGATTTTGGATAGAGCTTTAACAAATACAGAAGAAAATAAAAGAGGAATGTGACATTTTTGTGAAACAGGTCCTATGATTTTACTTTTGATCTCAGGAAAAAATAAAGCACATCTTAGCTTCAGGGACTGCCTCTGTTTTGTTATTTAAACATAGTAAAATAAAAACAGAGTAGTCCAGCTTCAAACCAGGCTCCAGGAGATCGCAATCAATACAGATTCAAATTACTCCATGACTTCAGTGTTTGAAATGTTTAAAGGAGAAAACAATGTGGGATTAGGTAAACTAGAAATGTTCTTTTTTTTTTTTTTTTTTTTTTTTTTTGTCTTTTTCATTTTTATCGGTACCAGGGATCGAACTAGAAATGTTCTTAACAGAGGGTGGTTACACAGCTCATTAAGGCAAAGCATTAAGTCAATAATACACCAGGCTCACAACATTCGTTTGGGTCTCTAGCTTTTCATAAACTAATCTCTGCTTTGTAATACTTTACCTATTTTTTCTATAAACTAATAGAGTAAAGCAGCAAATGAACAAGGATGAAGAAAGAATGTACCCTGTCATATGTTCCTGCCTCTCTTTAGATTATTCTCATTTTGGAAAGAGGCACTGGGGTATTAAATCCTGTTTCAAGAAATAAAAGAGAAAATTCTGCAACACATCACCACTCACACTCCCACTCTGAACCCCAAATGGAACTAGAGGTCAGCTCAAGAAATATATTTGTCTCTCAGTACCAGTAAGTATTTTTAAAATTCTGATTTACATGTCTCTTTATCATCTATTTTGAAAAAAGATCCATTCTCGATACCTAAAAAGGTATGACTTAAAATTCAGACACATTCTTAATTGGTCTTGAACTTCTAACCATTAGGCTATAGTTTTGACAGATTATTTTGATTAGTTTGTACGATTCAATGTGTATTTCAGAAATGTTAACATATCAAGAAAATAACAGTTTGATTGGTAGTTTTTTCAGGTGATGCAGCTGCCTTTATTGGTGGCTTATGCCACACTAATCCCAGCTGCTTAAGAGGCTGACGCAGGAGGACTGCAAGTTTGAGTTACTGAAAACCTATCTCAAAAAATGAAAAGTGATGGGAATGTAGCTCAGTGATAAAGCATTTGAGTTCAATGAAAAAAAATTAAAGCAAACTAATAGTTTTAGGAAAAAATATCTATTTAGAACAAGAAAAATGTGTCCAGACCCAAGAAAAATGTTTCGTTGCTGGGCAGTAAAATATGTACATAAAACGTTTTAACAATGGATAGTGTTTATTTAAAATATACATGTATTTTCAGAGTTAATGTGTACTAACTGAAAAAAAAATTTCCAGGTTTTTTTCTCATCTGTTTCTTTTTTTTTTAAATAAAAATCTAATGATCAATTTGAGAGAGGAAAAGTTTATTTTTTGCAAAGTTAGAAGGTACATATCTCCATTTGAAAAAGGCCAGACTGTCTAATATTCTTGTGACTCACAGAATTCTAGGATATATTTGGCAAAACTAAGAAGCTCTGAGGAAAGAAAGCATGAAAATACTGTGAAAGCTTAGAAAATTTTAGCCCATCCATAATTTTTAAGAAATCCACTTACAACTGATTTGCAGATGCTTGACTTTACAAACTTTAGTGTCCATTTTAATATGACAGCTCCTAAAATTGGGAATAAATCAACTTTTCAAAACTAAACTGTCACTTAATTATACAATTTTCTTTTTGTAAGCTAATTCTTGAAATATATATCTAATGGTTGTTGGTTCATATAAATAATCTTTTGTTTCTACACTGGTGACTTGGAAAAGAAGATTAGTGTCTGATGATGTCTGTGTATAGTGTTGCTCTTTCCAATGAGTTTATTGTTTGGCTAGGCTAACTATCTTAATTTACATATCTAATATTTCACCTAGCAATGTTTTAAGGTCTGTCATTGTATAAAACTTTGCTTGCTTTGCTGAATTTGTAGCTATGAAGATCAACATATTTATGATTAATGGTAGGAAATATGCTTCCAAGATGTTTTTATTTGCATTTATAGATATAATTTGCTAAAGGATTTATGTGAACACTACCCATAATGTTCTGATCAGATGTTTGACTATAAAACATTTCTAAATACCACACTCCAAAGCTAATGATCTATCCATTTGAAATACTATTCTGAGTCTTACAAATGTTATAAATTTTAGATCGTTTAGAGATAAACTTTGTATACTCATGTTTGAGGAAGCACCTAGAACAACAATAACTTCTATAGACAGCTGGGGCCTGGGACAACTGCTGAGGCAGGAAGCTGACTTATGAATCAGGCTTACTAGGGAGGCTGGAGGTTAACCTCCGAAATCTAGGTTAGAAGGGTCATGCATAGAAAGGAAAATTGCACACTGTACATTCACGCTGAAAAGGATGATAATGAGAAGTCACTTACAAGATGACAGAGTATTATATGTGATTAGGGACGTCACCAGGTAGTGTCTGAGGTGGGCCCCAAAGGGAATGTGATAATCTTAATTCATTCAGCTCACAGGGTAGGTTGTGGGTTTGCAGACTTCTATCACAGAAAAAGAATTTTCAAGATGCATGAAGAGCTTTATTAGATGGAAAAAGTACATATTCAGAGGGCCTGAGATCCTCAAGAGAGAGGCACGTTATTGTCTGGAGCTGGGTTTAGTTACGTGGTTCAGAGGTGTCTTCAAATAAGTGATTTAGGATGTGTATTCCTACTATCACGTTTCCTGTCTTGTGGCTGTGCTAGAATGCACACTATTTACACATTGAAAGTTGAGATATGCAGTCCACTGATACTGTTGCTTCCTTGAGGATAGAGATCTATGGGAGAAAAAGCAAGTTACAAAGCAAAAGCCTATGCTCAAAGCCCAATATACAGGTTTATGGTCTTTAAAATCTTTAGGAATACCTCCCCTTCTCGATGAGTTTCCTAAATGGAAAAAGATTCAAGTAACTGAAGCTGCAGGTTTTATTAAAAGTACAGCTTAAAACTTATAATTTTTCCTTCTTTCTTTCTTACTTGACTTTAGTTCTCTCCTAACTAAAAGTTTTCTTGAGAATTGAAAGACATCTTCAGCAGATAAAATAGGGTATTACGCTTCAGGAAAATATTTATAAATTCACTTCTTTACCCACATAAATACAATTGCCCTACATTAGTTCATAACATTTCAACTCATGTTTCCCCCATGGAACAGCTAAGTTTTCTTTCTTGACTTTTCACAGCAGTTTAGCTGGCTCCATATGTCCCTATCCTTACTTTTATCCTTTAAAATAATTTTATACCTTATGTTTATTATTTAGCCCTACTTTATTTCCTGCATTATTTTTGGAACAAGAAGATTTGCATATTAACAAAGCCAGTCAGGCACAGGGGTGTAACTCAGTGGGAGGGCATTTCCACATATGTGCAAAGCTCTGGGTTCACTCCCCACCACGGCCAAAAGCCAACTCAAGAACAACACAAACACTAATGCATATCAAAGTTAAAAAAAAGTCCCAGAAATATTTAAATGGAGATGAAAGACTTTATTTAAACTCTCAAAGTAGGGCAGAGAGATTGAACTCAGCTCCACTAAAATGAATGTGGGAGGGTTGAAATGGGCAGAAATGAGCTAGCAGACCTGGAATGGAGAATATTGAAGAGATCAGTAAGATGTACTTTGCTCTGAGATTACGCTGTGTTTGCTAATTGGTGCTCATTAAAATTAGGCTCCTAACCTCCCACAGAGATTGGGAGTTCAGGTTGCTATTTTTATGTTTTCCTTTCAAAGAGATGGTTCCCAGGTCTTTGAGAAAGATGTTTTCTTGGTTGCAAAACTGGCCAGAAGCTGGGAGATTTATATATATTTCTCAAAGGACATAGAGAGAATTTACAACTGCAATTTTTTAAAAAGTAAGAGTTCTGAGAATAGGGACATCAAGAAGAAATGTAACTATAAAGCTGAGAGGAATGTTAAGCCTATCTTAGTCAAATATATATTAATTTTCAAGTGTTAGTGTTTATCTCCTTAGGGTATCCGTTGCATATTTGATATTTACATACATTCTGCAGTGCACAAATAAATCTCAATATTTTACATCAATCTTTAATCTTCCATGTTCTTAATTCCATTTACTACTTGCAAAATACCACCATTTACTGAATCAAAATTAGAGTGGCATTTACACCAGTCTGTGAAGTAGCTGAGGCATAGTCCTCCTTCCCAGGACCTCTCTTTGTTGCCTACAAGAAATTATCCCCTAAACATAACTCCAGCCATAGAAGTGAAGGATGATGCAATGTGTCACCCAACAATCTCACCACAAACTGAACAGGCACACACGGTCCACACTGTCACACATTTCCCTTTGCCTGCTATGTATGTTCCATTGCAAAAAGAATCCCAGAGTGAAGGGATGCATGTTGCACTTCTATAAATTTAGCTTATTTCACAGCCTGGGGGTACTTATTGAAAACCCTATTACTGCACTGTGTAATATAGTAGCCATCGGACACTGTCAGTATTAAGTGCTTGAAATGTGACAGGTTTAGATGGAGAAGTACTATAATTATAAGATGCCCAGCAAATCTCAGAAACTTCATATGATAAAAATAACATAAAAAATCTCTGATAATCTATAAATCTATTGCTTTTTAAAATGATAGTATTTTGAATGTGTTGGGTTAAATATTAAAATTGAGTAATTAATATTAATTAAATATTAAATGTATTATTAACATAAAACTAGGTTTTATTTTTATAATATGGCTACTAGCAAGTTTTAAGCTATCGGCATGGAAGGGGTTCTATTGTTATGGATCAGAAAGGCTCCAGAGAACCAGATCTCCCTTATTCCTGAGTACATTTTGCCTGCATTTTGTTCCCTTTTAAAAAGAATATCTCCTTCCATTTTTGTATGCCTCTCCTAAAATGCCACCTGAAATGCCAACTCCTCCCTATAGTATGAGGTCTCTTTACACTAATTTATCATTTAGAATGGCCATGTATATATCATCTTTTTCCCTTAAACTATAAAGCATGTTTTTTTTCTTGTATTCAAACCTCTTCACTCATAGAATTTTAAAAATCAACCATATAGCAAAGTTCAACCAATATCCATTTAATGGTCTAAATTCTGGTCTAACATTTAGCTGAAAACTCACGATCTTCAATTTTATCATCATATTCATTTTGTTTCACTTGGCACAAGAAGATGTAAATCAGACCTTTAAGTGAGATGCTGTTCTGAGTTTGAGAAACCACAATCTAACCTGGTCACCAGGCTTCAGTGGGAGTCAATTACCAGATGGAGCTTGAAGTTTTGCAGAATTCAAAGGTAGTGATTATTATAACACATAAAAAAAGACAACAAGGGGGAAAACTGTATTTTTTTTATTGATTTGTAAGTTTTTTCCCTTCACAAAGAATCTTATACAATGTTATGATTATTCCTTCTTTGTAAAAATGACGTCCAAAGGCAGGATTCTGTCCATGTAGATTGTCAATAAGTATTCTTGATCAATGAGTGAAAAAATCAGAGTATTCACTAGGAAAATTTCTACCCCACGCTGACTTCAAGCAAGTACAATTTAATGGAAACATCAATGACAAAATATTTCTATGGTCCATGTGCAGACCGCTAAATTATTAAACTCTCCAAGGTTGTGTAGGAGTGGTAAAACTCAGCCTTCTAAGTGTTTTTGATAAATATGTCTTAGAGGAGTCGCAGCTCGATGCACAGCTTGCTGTGTTCCCTCGTTGAGCATTATAAGGATGATCCCTTCCCCTGAGGAGTTGAAAGCATTGTTTTGCCTTCACATTATCTATGCTGGATGCATGAGGAATCTTACTTATGGCTAATGCTGACCATGAGCAGCTCCACGGTGAGCGAGGATTTGCAAAGGCAGCTTCACAGGGCCCCTTGGGCTTAGGGGCTATTTCACATCCACCTTCTTCCAGCAGCTGTGCCCATGGCTCTGAGCACTGGCTCCTCCACTTCCTGCATGTCACAGAACCACGTGGGTCTTAGTGTGGTGCCAGAGTGGTGGAGTCTGCCTAGCAAGAAATGTGAGAAATAGAACCTCTCTTCAATCGCCTCAGATTTCAGGGGTGTCATCAAACCCATAGTTTGATGAAGCTAAATATTTCAATTCCAACTGAAGTAAACCACTGCATATCTGCTCTGAATAATGATGTGTCACACTTGTTAACTCAGAAAAAAATGCCTTACACCATTTCTGGATTTAAATGATTAAGGATATGATTGATAGCAACATTTCTTGATCTTGACACTCCTGACAGTTGGGCTGGATAATTCCTTTTTGGGTTGAAGATTCTGTCCTGTGTGTTGTAGGCTGTTTAGTAGTATTCTTGACCTCTACCCACTATGAGAAGCCAGTAGCTCCTGTGGTCAGTCCTTGACAATTGGAAATCTCTCTAACATTGGTGAATGTTCCCAGGGGAAGGAGTAAATCTAACCTGGTGAGATTTACTGGTTGAGAGTTCACTTGCATCTATGTGCACTTGTGAGTGTGGACTGTGTGTTTGCATACATACTTACAGGTACCCTCAGATTTTTATCAGGATGTGCAGGTGGATGTACTCATATAAGTTATAGCATATCCAATTATGAAATACCTGAAATAAAACTGATGCAATCAGTATCTAGGAAAATCAAGAGGGACAATAATGGCCTTTTCAAATTATGTATTTGTGCTCCAAGTATTTTTTGAAAAGAATTGCTTCAAATATCATTATGTTAATTATAAAAGCACTCATCAGTATAATTAAACAAAACAATATTCTAAAAATGTGTGTTGAACAACTTGAATGAGCCAGATGCTTTTCCAAGGGTTTGCTATTGGGTCCAGATGCCATTGCAGGGAGTGGAGTAGAGAAGTGAAACCAATGAATGTGACTCTCATAAAGTGTATGGAGTCATAACAAATAATCATGAGAACAAACAGGATATGAACAATTGTAGCATGAACTCTGAAGAATTTCACGATAGGGGCAATCTGCCAGGAAACAAGTTATAACACACAGGCTGTGCAACCATACATATATCCATGTCAGTGATGCTTACATCGTCATTTAAAACAAGAGCCGGGCTCATGAAATACCCAGAATATTGGAGTAAGTAGTTGCTCTTAGTTACTCACAGAACGGACTGTCTCTTAGCTTCAGGGTAGCTATCAACAGAGAGACACGGAAAGGTGAAAGTGTACATTCCTAGATTGGAATAAACAAGATGAATAATATGTAGCAATATTAGGGAAAAAATCTAATGTCTTACGATAAACTTTATGCTTAAGGTATACATTTAAGAAACTTTATATAATGATTGTATTTAAATATATTTAAGTAAAATTTAAGAAACTTTATATAATGATTGTATTTAAATATATTTAAGTAAAATTTAAGAAACTTTATATAATGATTGTATTTAAATATAAGTAAAATTTAATTTTATTTGGGGAACTTTCAAGTTCTGGACATAAATTTCTCTGATCAGTCAGGTAAGGGAAAATAATTTGTCTAGTGGACATAAATTTAAGATATAGGTATACAATTATATTTACAGACTGATAAGTGAGTACATAAAACCTAGGGAGGTCAATTTTATGGAACAAATGTCATGACAAAGATTAAAATTCACCTTGATAGTTAATAAATTGTTTCTTACTCCCCTAAAATGTTGGGTTGGTGGCTGGGGGAAGCGTCTGGTGCATGTAGCCAGGCAGATGAGAAGTTCCTAGTATTAGCGCTAGACCTTCAGAAACACTCAGGCTCCTCGGTTACCTTGACAGGGTGAGAATGACCAGGAGGATCAAATGATAGCTTTTTCCTAGCCATTTCATTGGATGCACTAAATTACATGATTTTTTCTACACACTCATGCACAGGAGAAAATTTAATATTTGGAAAATGTTAGCACGTTTGCAACACATACTTAGATATATATATTTATCCGTCTTTGTATACTTTAGGGTAGCATTTAAATATAGTACTGGTGTCTGTCATAGACATAAAAGTCAGGATCTAATGATCATCCCCACGAACAGATTAAATGCAACCATGGGATGCAGTATTAGGGCAAAAAGGCTTAGGAGCTAAATGATGTATATCATTAGGGGCTCAGAATAAGAAACACAAGGAAATTTTATAGTATGAAATTTCTACTAGGGTGATTGGGATTGGAGGGGTCAAAAGTGAAAATTTCTGATTTTTTACTTAATATCTTTCTATCATATTTGGATTCTTTACTTTTTGAATTTGTCATTTTAACGTATGCATTTAGTCAAGTGCTACTGAATTAATATTTTAAGAGCACAATTGTTGCATTTTGACTACTCAGGTGAGTGGTATGAATCTACAACAGTGTCACTATAGCCCATTCAGAACCTGTCGTGCAAAATATGAAGTATGAATTTTTAGAAGCAATATATGCTTAGAGCAATTTTAACCTGTTTTTTTCTTGAGCCTAAAATTGTTCAATGAACTCAAAGCCCAACTAGCATTTTGACCATCAATTATCACTGTATATTTATGTTTAATGTTGTTTGTCAGCAGTTCCGGAAGGTTAAAGCAAATGTATGCAATCAGTCTGCTATTTGCCAAAAGATAAAGTGTCATTGAGGCTCTGTGATCAAAGGGAAATGGTTCCAAAGATAAATTTGTCCTGGCTGATATTAAAATGTTGTAGGGGAGAGCTTTTCAAATATAAGATAAATGAATATTTTACTTTCAAATCCAGTCAGATTAGGATTTTAAAAACAGCCTTTTCTGTGTGAATATGATTTTACTAATACAGCACCACAGGAATACATTGTTGGAATTGTGTTTTGCTGGAGTAATAGGATTTGTCCTAAGTTGTCTTACACTGTCGATGTGCTTTGGAGCAATTCTAAGCCTTAGACATGTTTTCTCTGGTCTCAAGTTTTTCTTTTTTACCTAATCAATACTTACGCTTTAGCAAGAAACTGAGACTCACTTCCTTCAGGACATCTTTTCTGGTCCCAGGACTGGGTCAGGTCTTCCAACTGAGCAACTTCATTGTGCTTCATGCATTTCCTTTGATGTGTTTGTCACACTGCCCAGTTAAAGATTTGTATTTGACATGACTCATCTGTATCACGTATCTATAAGCTCTAAGTCCATTTTGCTCGCTATTGTAAACACACCTGTGAATTCAGTGGCTGAAACATAGGAGGTCTTTAAATAAATTGAATATAGGAGAGAGGTGATGGAAGGGCGTATGCATATGTCCTGGCCAGAGTGAACTCACGGGACACTCTATGAATTACGTTTTTCTCTTTCACATGAAAAGAACACAGTGACATAGTGTGTTGGCATCTTGTCTGAATTTCCCCAAAATTCTTGGAGAGCCAAGATCAGCCCTGCGTGGTCATGCCCAGGTCTAACCGTGATACAGTTTTTGAAATAAAACCCTGACTTTGGAAAACACGCTCCTACTGGGCTACTGTGTCCTCTAGTCTGTCTGGTCAGCACTGGAGATGGGGAAAGACACACCTGAGAGCAGGAGATGGGATTTTTGAAAGATAATGAAGATGGAGGACTGCAGGAATTCAAAATCATCATTTTAATCTAAGGAGTAAGAAATTATCGGTAAGATGGAGAATTAGAATTAGCAATGAGGTCCATCTCTGGGGGACACCATGGGAAAAATATGGTCTTTTTTTTCCTCCTTTTGAATTCTATAAGTAGTTACACCAAGATAGAGTTTGCAGTTTCATTTAGACTTCCCTAAACCATCAATAATGTCTGTTTCTTGTAGTTTGCCTTTCTCCCAGGGGTGGTGTAAGGAATTGGGGGCAGGAATGCAAGGGTGTGGTGCTGACCTCATAAAGATCTGTGATCCTGGGGCCACAGGCTAGGATGGGTCAAGGTCAATAGAAATGAACTCGGGGTTCTTGATGATAGACATTGATCCCTCATTAGGCAAAGCAAATACAGACAACAGATGTGACCTGGAATTATAGGCATTTGGAGGGATGTGAAAAGACCATGTGAAACTATACAGCTAGAGCTGAGATTGTGCCTTTGTAAGGAGTCTGATTTTCATTTTGTAACTAAAAGGGCGTAATTCATAGTTTCTAACCAGCTGCAAATTCTGATCTAACTACATTTAGAAAAATAATTCAAGAGTGAGTGCGGAGGGAGGGCAAGACTGAAGTCTTTAAAATGTTAGGGCAAGAAAAGCTGGCTACTAAATCGCAAAAGAAGTCTGATACCTTACAGACTATTTTTGTAAATATACTAAGTTGGTTATTTTTATTATTGAAATAAAAATGGGAAAATCATCAACTTAGGTGGCATACTAGGGCTGGAAAGGGTATTTGATACGTATCTAGACTTATTAAAGAATACCTGCTTTGTGACTTTAAAACACAGACCAATAGAAAACAACTTATATAAATTTTGTGATGATGAGGAAGAAATAGACATCCCATCCACTAGTCAACAACAAACTACATAGTTGGGCTAACTATAATTATGAAAAGAGATATATTAGTTTGGTAAAAGAATTCAGCTTTGTTTCACTACTAGATGTGTGTGTATGTGTCTGTTTGTGGGTGTGTGTTTTATTTACCTCTATAAAATTCATCTTCTTACCAGATATTTAAGAATCTAACTACTGCAATGATGTTTTCCCAGTAATTGCTCTGTAAGAATTAAATGCTGGGTCAGCAAACTTCTAGAGTATTCAGTCAATCTACTATTATGCAAGATTATGCAGTTTCTGTTAAGTGCTTCCCAGAAGCTTCCAAACAGGTTAACCTCCTCCTGAATATGGATTAATTTCTCTACTAGTGTCTTTTAGTGTGTAACATGATTAGGTCACCTAATGTTTTTATTTGATTTATGTGTCAAGAAAATTTACCTCAGAAAAGGATAATTTACTTGATTTATTTTAGGAACTATAAGCATAGAGATTTTGATATTTATCACTTTGTTGGGTTCTTTTGTGTTCAGATATATTTTAACACACACACACACACACACACACACACACACACACACACACATACAGATTATGTATTCCCTGGTGACATTTAGGAAAGATTATTCCATGTCGTTATAGAAGACTTCCTCCTGCAACTGAAGGATGTTGGTTTCAGGAAATAAAGAGAATGACCACAAATCTTTCTTTTGGAGTATCTTGTTAGGTAATATATATGCTTCAATTGGGCAGAGTTTCCTCAGTATACCGTTTCATGAAAATATGAAAAAAACAGCAACGTCAGTCTAAAAGCCATGCTATTATCCTGTGTGGACTGAGTCTTTCCATGGGGCAGTTAATTGGCTAATGGATGTTTCTGTCAGGAGAAGGGGTCCAGTGATTAATATGAGTCCCACAACCCAAATGGGTGGCACCATGATCACTTTACTCCAAAACTGAAGCCTCTTTCTCTGTGTTAACCTGCTGCCCGGCTCCATGCACCATTAATTTGTTAAATCCATTGTTTACATGTGACCAGCCTTAAGCACGGAAAATGTTTTTGTACTCACAAAAGTCCAATATCTTTAATTCTAATTATATATCCCTTACATTTATAAATTCTGCTGAAAACTAGTTTTTTAAAGATTCTAAGGTGTTTTCATTATTATATTTATATAACATGTATAGTTTTATTTTAACATTAGAAACTGCAATAAGTTGTGACTCTACCTAGATAAATCTGGGAGTTAGCTTTCTAGCTGGTATCACCGTAGAGATCAACCAACAGGCTGTAGAAAACTATAGAACATTTTCTGAAATGCTTTCTGAAACAGGAAAAATGGTGCTTCATTTTTCTTTTAATTTATATCAATCTAACAAATATTCTCTGTTCGGTTTTGAAACTCTGTTTCATTGTTATTTTTTCGTCTTTTAAAAATGTGCTTATTGGGTAGCTACATAGAATATTCTACCCTCTGCAATAATTAAACTTTGATAACTTATCCTTCATAACAATAGGTGAAACAGGAGAGAATCTGAATCTTATCAGTCATGTATATTATTCCTCAAAGCTTGGTCTTAGATTTCCTTTTCAAGCAGAATTCCATCATGGACCGTCGGCCTATCACAGTGGTACTGGAAGAAAAGTTCCCTTCACCCGCAGCATCAGTATTGCCTGAAATTTGTTACAAACCCAAATTCGAGGCCCACCTCAACCTGTGAATCATAATCCAGAAGTGAACCCACTAATTCGTGCTTTAATGAGCCCTCCTTGCGATTCTGATGTTCTAGATGAAAGTCTCACAGTTGTATCAGACCGACAATGATGAACCTCGTGCAAGGCTGTTACTGTTTCTCCTCTGGCCAGAATGTCACGCCTGCCCATTGTATGATAAAATCTCTTTTTTTCCTTTCCCTTTCCCTCTCTATTCATCCTTCTCTCCCTCTCCTCTTTCTCTTGCACAAGTTCCATCTATTTGTGCCTTTATTCTTTCATCTCTCCCAGATAATAGCTTCACTAATGCATTGCTCCATGTGGAGAATCTATTAACTTTTAAGATAAAAACTTCATTTGCTAAAATTTCCCCATATGTTCAAACTCATAAAATAGTTGTTCTGATTGCTATGATGCAAACAAGAAACAGTTTGCTCAGTTTGGCATAACTGTAGAAATACTTTTGTGGTCTTGAATTAACGCAGATTTTTGAATATGCTGTATGAAAATCTAAAAGATTTAAGTGTGCTTTAGTAAGACACTGTGGCTGCTGGAAGTCTTATTTTGAAAGGCAGCAAGGGGAATAGGAGCATTGCTGCTATTATTAAAATCATGTATGTTATGGTAACCATTGTTGATTACCTTGTATTCTGTTTTTACATCCTGTCTATGTCCATCTTTTGTTTTGACTGACTACTTTGTTTTGTAAAATTTGGTTTTATTCTCTTCCAGAAAAAGTAATAAGAACTGTGGGAGTAATAAACCCCAAAATGAGTAATTGTTATTGTAAAAAAGAGAGGAAAAGAAAGTGCTCTAAAGGACACAACTGCAAGTGTGTTTAGGTGTGTAAGATAGATGATTATATTACTAAGTTTTTGTTGGATCACTGAATACCACTGTTTGCAGTCTCAATGTTTCAAGATCCACTTTGTATGCTTAATTTTGTAACTTTTTTAAAAAGGAAAAGAGAAAAAACAAAACAAAACAAAGCAGTGTAAGGGTACAAGTAATACAGAACTACAAAAAAAAAAAAAAAGTAAGAAATCACCGGTTAATAGATTACATATTATCATCTTAGAGAGATAGTTGCTCAAATCACAGTATCAAAGCATACAAAGTGGACACTCAAACAGTGAGACTGCAAACAGTTGTGTTCAATGATCCAACCAAAAACATTAATATGGTTAGCTATTTAACATCCCTAAACACTCTTGCTGTTGTATCATATGAACTCTTTTTTCCCCCTCTCTTTTTACAACAAAATTTACACATTTTGGGTTTTATTACTCCTTAGTTCTTATTACTTTTTTGGGGGGGGGAGAGAATAAAGTCAAATATGGCAAAACAAAGCTGTCAGTCAAACCAAGGATAGACATTAGCACATGTTGTAAAACAGAGTACAAGGTTATCAACAATGGTTATCAACAATGTCTCTTGTTTCCTTAAAAAGAATTGTCTATCTCATTATATATTATAAAGTTGAACAAAACAGTAGAGAACAAGACCAATAAAACTTAAGCATTGTAAACATTACAGGACTTCCAAAGGAGACAATAGTCAAACCAGAATGGGCATCTTAGTGAATCTTATTGCCTTCAAAGTAGTTGCCTATACCCTCAAACTTGATACTATCATACAGAATGGAACAGAGTCTAATCAGTCAAAACAAGATAGTGGGAGTATTACAGGCCTTCAAAACAAGTTAATAGGAAATCAAAAAAGTTACTATTATATACCCTGCTAATTTTTTAAAATTTTTCCCCTTATTAATTTTGTAACTTGATCAACTATTTCTAAAATGACAATATGTAATCTATGTAGGTGATTTCTTACTGTTTATTTTTTTGAAATTCTGTATTACTTGTACCCTTTTACTGTTTTGTTTTTCTTTAAATAAAAAAATAAAATCATGTATATTAATATTGTCACATGTGTTATCTTACTTAATCCTAATAATCCTGTGAGTGGGATTTGCTGTTGTTCCTGTTCTAGTCATATATCTGTTGAAATATACACTACAAAAAGAATTTTAAAAACTCCAAATTCATATAATTGCTATTATTAAATTAATTTTTATTGTATCAAATTATAAGTAGACTAGATAAACCTAAAGGATTTTAGTGAAGTAAAATATGTTAAATAATATCTGTGTTTAATTTTCATGGAATTCTCTTGAAATTTGGAATTCTTTTTTTAAAATGAGATTTCTTGAAAAAGAGGTTTTATTTTAGAACATTTATCAATGCTTATTTTCTTCCTTTTTAAAAAATTTCTTGGCATGATTGTTTATGTCCCCAAAAACTTTAACAATGGAGTTCTGAATTTGGACTTCTTCTATGTTAGGAGTTTATAGAGAATTCATAAATGTTCTCTTTTTCAGTGCATTGTAGTCCAACTCATCACTTTCTAAATGTTGAAAGGCTTGAATTTATGGGTTCAGAGAATAGCGCTGTACGGAAAGCACAGGGAAGAATAAGAAAGTGGAGTCTATTCTCTTGAAAATTAATTCACTTGGATTCCATTAAAGCTAATCAGAATTTAAGACTAATGCATGAGCAACCTGCCTACTTTATGAGCTACATTTTTAGAATCAAACTTACAAAGAATCTTATTTACTTTTGCCATGAAGTCGCAATTATTCAAAAAAGCAGTATAAGGAAAATTGGAAGCACTTGTTATTCATTTTCAAAAAGGTAAATAAATGGAATGTTCACCAAAAAATTTTTTAGCAAGATCAATTTAATGGAAATTTGTAGTTCCTATATCAAATACTGAATTGTTTTCTTTTGGAATTTAAAGATTGAAATACTTTAAACACGAACTAAGAAATCCAACCTCCTACAGTTATAGAAGAAGGAGAAAACCAAAGACATGATACTTTTATAGAAATTCTGATTTTGTGCATTTTAATAGCATTCTACTGACAAAAACACAGATAGAATGTAACGATTCCACAGGAGTAATGGATAGGGTCCAGCAATCCTAGACTGATGAAACATTGCCTTTCTTGGAGGACAGATATGCATAATTTTGTTTGGAAAAAATATAAATGCATCCTATTCAGAGGAATACCTTTTATTGGAAGTGTAATGTGGGGTAAGGTATGTGTGAGGTCAATGCACAGTCACTTGTTAATACTTGCCTGCTCACTCTTTCCTCCCAGCCTGGTTTGGGGCCATTCACTGGGGAAAAGCAGAAGGCTCCTACCCATATGGCAGCCAGAGGGGCCATGTACTTTTCTCTTCAGCTTTCTGGCATCTACACGGGACATGCATCTGCTATTTGCTGGTTGCTTGCTTTTCTCTCAGACGCGATGCTACTAGAACACAGCAGGGTGACACTTGGCTCCTAATGCTTGCCTTCTCAGGGCTGCCTTGGATTTGTTCATTTTCTAAACTAAGTCTTTGAAAATCCTGTGGAGTTGACATTATCTATATTTCTGCATTGCTTATGGTGGCTAGCATCAGTTTTTGTTTTTTGCTTGCAACGAAGACCTCTTATTTTGAAAAATATTTGCATATATTTCTTAAGGGTCTACTACAGCTTTGGTTATGTGCAGATGTTGCAGTTTTATTTACTAAGGAAGATAATGGTTTATGCCTCCAAAAATTTACAACCTCCAGCAGGAGGTGAATCAGTATGGAAAGTTACATACATACTAATAAAATAATCTAGAGTTAATATGCATATTAAGAAACCAAAAGAATACACAACATTTGGAAGCATTTTGATGAAGTACTAGGGAATTTTTCACATATAGTAGCATTATTCTTCATGGAGAAATTTGCACAACATTTGTATATGTATATGTGCATGTGAATGTTTTAGAAAACTTAAACATGATTTTCACAAAGCCACCCAATCCAGAAACTTTTACTCATTTATTTTTAGAACAGAAACAGCTATCCTCAGAGAACAAATATAATTTGAAAAGAAATTTTAAGATTATGATTTAAGGGCCAGGGATTGAGCTCAGCAGCACAAGTGCCTGCCTGGCAAACGTGAGGTCAAGAGTTTGATCCCTGGTCCCGCCCTCCCCCCCAAAAAATCCCCCCAAACCAAACAAAAAATCAGTTAAGATTCAAAGACTGACTTCTCCAATAAAAAAAAATCCATCCACATATTTTCCTGCTCTTTCATACTCTCAAACAATGTCTCATTTAAAATACTAACAAAGTTTTTGAAGGTGTTAAAATACTGGAAAATTAATTTTCCAGATATGCTGATGACTAAGCCCAAAGATCCATCTCTGTCCCTGCCAGCTGAGGCATGGCCTCCTATTGCATACACAGAAAGGTGTATTTAAAAATGTTTTCTTCTCCTGTAAACTCTGAACTTATCCTAGGTCCTGTGGATGTAAGAGGTGGCAGCTGTTTGTTTCTGCAGTGTTCATGTGAAGTAGATGTCTTAACCTCCAACTCTGAATCCAAGTTCAGCAGGGAAACCTAGTTACATGTTTACAAATGTAAAGATTTCTGGCATCAAACCTTTCAAAAGAATAACTATTTCACAGCCTTTCAGGGAGCTGAGTAAGAATAATAGTGGAACACTTTGAATTTGTTAATATTTCATCTGTAACTAAGTCTGAAAATATAATGTGGGATTAGCCAGTGCAACACAGCCTATCTTATTTCATAGGAATAAAATAAAACGTCTTTTTCTTCAAAAATATTTTCTAGAAAAAGATGTGCTGGGCATAGACGATATTTTTAAAGCCAATGTTTTATAATGCAAAAAAAAAAAAAATTCAACCTCTGAACTACAGGCAACTACAGAAATTAATTCCTGCAGTACCTGTTTGTATTCTACGCCTGGAGAAAGACCAGGTCACTGTGAACGTACAAGTGGGGTTTTGGAATAAGAGGTGGCATTTTTAAGACAATATTCCTGCATTCATTAGAGCAATCTTGATGTGGTGAAGGTTTGCAATCAGACGTGTACTAGAGCACGCTGAAATATTAGATATTTGGGTAGTCAAGGGATTTTGTCAAGTTCAAAATGCACAGTCTCCCAGTCTTTGGTACTGATGATGAATGACTGTGTATTATCTAGTAATATGACAGTCTTTGTATATGATAAAATCTGGGGTTCTCCACTTTCATCCCTCACTTTGCCAAGATTGAGTATTTTTAGAATTGACTCCAGATTTCCACTTGTAAATGTTACAGTGGTTATCCTGATTTATCTCCTTTCTCCAACTGTATTTCAATAGTAGCAATGGAATGCTGAAAACCATCAACTCCCACAGAAAAATGAAAGGTTTCTGAGTGTAGCATGGATTCCAGCTTGTTTGGGATGGGGCAAGGGCCTTAGGAGCTACAGTGAATTAAGGAAAACTCAGAACTTCGGTGCTTGGGGATTTCCCACACTCTTGATAGTGTGGGAGGGGACCACCACTAATCTGACACTTGTTCCACAGTGCGTGTTCCTCCAGGATCCTGTGTGAGCGATTCGGTCTCTGGACTTGATCAGGCTGATTCTGATTTCACTATCTGCTCCATCTTCCTTTCCAAGATACCCACATAGTTCAATGGTCGAGATGATTAAAAAATTGCACCGCATGGAAACAATTAGAACAGAAATAAAGATATTGATGCCTAATCTGATTTTAAAGTTTGAGAGATTTGTGCAGTACCCAACTGACACACACTTCTCTTTATTAATTGTAAATATTGCAACATGACTTTGAACATTTATTTATATATACTATTTACTCAAATCACTACCAAGTTGTTCTATGTTACGTTCTGTGGTCTCAGCTACTTATAAAGGATTGTTTGGTATTTCTTAAGCCTAGGAGCACAGCGAAAGTCATCACAGAGACCCCGATGGAGTTGTGAACTGAGAAAGTCTGGGGCTTTCTGGTCTAAGCCAATTAAGGCGATGTCATCCTTTTGTGAAATATCCTCACTACCACAGCCTGCCTTGGAGTTAGGAGCGCCCTAGGATTCAGTATTGGTAAATGAGATGCAGGAGATATTGGGCTGGGTAACTTCTTAGAAAGTTATTTTTCTTCCTAATAAGAACAGTCCGTAGGAGATGAAAGGATTTGGCCACCCTGGCCAGCCCCTGCTTCTTGCTTTTGAAGGTGGTCTTGTTGCCTGGAGCGCAGTCAGCCATCAGGCAATGCGATTTGACAACTGTAAGAATAAAAGGCAAACTGCTGCAGACAGCGGGGAGAGCAGCAACCATCTACCTCCAAAATTCTCTCGTTAGATGAAAATAGAGCTTCTGCTTGCTTAAATCACTGCTGGTGGCTTTCCCATCGCTCATCTCTGAAAATCTAATTGATGTAATGACAAAGTAATCACTGATGATTCTTGATATAACCCAAACCACAAACTAGGAACTTTATATGTGCATTTTGAGACACACTGGAAAATGGAATAGATACACAAAATCAGGATCTATAAGATACAAAAGCCAGGAGAAAATGTACAAATTGATACATCATTTAAAAGTTGTGTAGGTAAATTCCAAGGGACAGCTCGAGGGTGGCAGCCACAGTAATCAAAACAACAAAAACAACAAAACGGAAATAATAATAAAAGCTAAGAATTATTTTTGTACTTCCAATGGCAGTTCAGGCACTGAGGACTTTGTTTTCTACATATCTGTTCGGTTGGTTTTCACAACAACCCTAAGAGATGCGGTTATCATCTTCTACAAGATGAAAAAAGGAGCAGAAATATATCAGTCGACTTGATGTTGGCCACACAGTTACTAAACAGAGGAGATGAATGAAGCAGGATAAAGCTTTTATAAACTTTCTGGCGAAATTTCACCTTTTTAGTCAGCATCTTTTGTGATGCAATGGTTATAAACATAATTTAAAAGATTCTACTTACTATAGATTTATTCAACTTTTAAAAAAGTAAAGGATCTCTGATTTAATATCTGTAGAGAGTTATTAAGTTGTGTTCCTAGACTTAACCCTGGGAGTGCTGGATCTGGAATGACTACACGATGCTTAGAGAGTGACGGAGGACCCCACTTTTGCACTGGGCCTTTTACTGGCCACAATTTCTCCTAGAAAACTCTGTTCAGCCATGACAGGGGTCTTGAGAGTCATACTGGGGGTTTTAGCAAATCTTGACTTCCCATATGACCTAGGTAATTTTTCTATTTAATTGAGCACGACACATCCAAATTGTCTGATTTAATTTTCAATTAAAGTTGGATCAGATAAAACGTAGAACAATGTGAAATAAATTAACTTCATTTTAGCTTTTACCCCAGAAAAATCAATAGTATTTCCTTTAAGATAATTTCTCATCATTTTCTTCAAAGGAAATCAAGAACATATATATTTACAAAGATAAATTTTTATTTATGCTGTAGAAGCTGGGATCTGTGTGAGGCTTTAAGGACTGTTTATTTTGACTTAGATTAGGACTGAAAACATCTTCATAAACTCTCAGAGTGTTAGTATATGTTTATTAATAAATTAATATGACAAGGAAATCAAACCTCTGATGTGATCTGCAAACTATTAATATATATAAAGGACTCTTACTTTTACTGGACCTGTCTTTAAGAGTTTATACTGCTGATTAATAAAGCTTGAAATAGTAAATATCTATTGAATTTATATAAAGATAATTACAAGGAAGACAACATGGATTTTTCTTAGACTTGTTTCTTTCAATTTGCAGTTTACATAGTTCCTAAGAGCTACCACAAATAGCCACACAACAAGATTGTAGTTAGTCTTGGGCAGATGGGGAAGAAGCATCAGAAATAGATTTTCACTTTATTGTTGATGTAGGGAATAAAATAAATAGTCTAATTCTGCTTTTATGGGAATCTCAGTCTCAGGAATTTGTTTTATCTCTGACAACAAAGATTTGAAAGTTCTGTTCACCAGGTCATCACTTGGAACCAGCAGTATCTTCCAAATTTAGCAACTCATTTTACTCATATTTGCTGTGTGAAGTACTGCATAAATCATGGTAGGCTTTTAAAATATAAAATATTTTTTAAATGATGAAGCCACCATGTCACAACTTTCATTCTTGAATATGTGTTTGGCTATTTCTGATTATATGCAATGTGATTATTTGCTATACATTCAACTAATCCAATAGAAGGCAGTAGAAGGAAAAAATGAATTTTAAATGTCCTATATGCTATGAAAACTAAATAGATATTCCAAATATATATTAACGTACCGGAAAGAGTGGCCTATTACTGATTTTATAGGGATGTAGATTTGTTAAAATCACCAACTCTGATAGTTGAAAATGAAAATTTAGAAATAGAAGGAAAGATAAAATTTGGATATAAGGATGATTTCTTCTATTCATATTTATTTTTTCAATCAGTTGAAGTTTTCTTGTCAAATGTACTCTGATGTTGTTTCACTGCTACAAGTCAACTTTTTTTGTGAATGGTTTAATTTACAATGATTATGTTTATTTTCCTTCCAGAAATAGCTCTGTTTTGAGGATTGGTACTGAACATGAATGATGGTTGAAGAGTCAATATGTGCAAAATAGAGTTAGTAAGTTGGCTGCTTTATGAGTTCACCTTTAATTAGCACAGTTTGCTATAACTTTATAAAATGTGAGGTATGAAACTTTGCACTTTAGCTGAGGTGGAGGGTTACCTTTCAGGCACAGATGTAGACAATTTGAGAAGAACTCATTCTAAGCTTGATGAAGCAAGGTTGTCCTCATGCATGGTCACTTACGTACTTTACTATAGGGCTTTTTACAGTTTAGAGAGTGTTAAGCATAGTTTTCACACACATGCACACGGACATACATGGAAAAAGTTTCTTAAATGCATGATTTAAAAACAAAGAGGATCATAATTAGTATTTTGAGACATTATATTTTCAGTAGTGTGAACATTTAACACCTCCTAATCCCTTCTTTACTATTAAAGTATGACGTGTGTCTATCACAAGCTGATATTATAAGTTTGACTGTGTTACATTTGTTCATCTGAGATAGTGAAGGGCAAGCGAGCTCATCCAAGGTGACATCACGAGTGGCTGTATTAGAGTCAAGGCGAATGACGGTTAATGCTCCAAGTCAGTGTCTAACACCATCCTTCATTATCCCTCAAGTTTAATTCAGCACTCACAGTCCAATTTATCATGGGTCAAGGAAAGAAGAGGTGAGGGAGAAGATAAGAGAGGACGGGAAATCATAAAAGAAAGAAGGAGGAAAGAAAGGAAGAAATGAGGGGATGAATATTATGAGCCCAAGATGTATCAGGAATCTAGATTTTGCTGAAGGGTTCTCAAAAGTATAAAATAGTACATCACGTATTTTCTCTAAAAAGAAATAAACCTAAATAATATTATTATATCTTATTTTTATATATAACATTTAACAATGATTATGCTATTGTACTACTGTGACTATGATTCTTTAATATATCTTCTGTTTTCCATGCATTTAAAACAAATGTCCTACATCCACCTCCTTTTATGTCACTAACTCAGTGGAGTATAATAATTATGCAACTAAATTCATAAAAATATAAGAAAAAAATCAAAGTATTTGTAAACCAGGATAACAGTGCTCTTCCTGTCTTCTCTGTCCTCTACGGCCCGCTCTTCTATTTTCTGTCTGCCTAAGAAGGAATGAGAAGTGGTGTTTAGTATAGACCTGTCAAAATGTTGCGTGTTGCCAGAATTTTTTGCTCATTTCAGTTCCATAACAAGTGCGTGCTATAGGAATTGTACAGATGGAGAAAGCATGGTTTATAGGAGGATCTTAGCAATGAAGTTGAATAGAGGATCCATATTATAGAGGATCCATGGTATGTAGGAAATAGTTTCTCTATGGTATGTAGAGAGACTATTCTCTACATACTATATACACATCCATGAAAATGATTATATATATTTTAAATATAACATTAACAATTAAAATCATAATGGGTCTAGAAACAAGTAATGAAACTTTTGTGAGCTCTGTATGTGAGTTTTGAAAAACTTTACCGAAATACTTTTGCTAAACTTTAATACATGGAGATATATCCTATGCTGGTGACATACTGTCTGAACATGCCTTGTCTGCTGTGATTTATAGGCTTGAGACTTCTGTAATAAAAACCTGACAGTGTTTTCCATGAAATGTGACAAGGCGATTCTAAGGTTTACATGGAGGTTCCATGGTCATACAAGGCATGTCTGAAAAAGGGGATGAACAATAACGGGAAACTTGTCCAATTTAAATATTAAATTTATTAATATAGTGTGCCACTAGGGGTAGGGGTATATAAATTCACCAACAGAATAGCATATTTCAGAGATGGTTCCTATAAAATTATGGATAAAAGTATAAATTAGCACTAAGGAAGCTTGTGCATTCAATAAGCAACCATTTGAAGAAAAACTTAAATTCAGTATTCATCAGAGCCATTGAGGAAGACCTACTATGCTACACTTATTGAACTGGTAAGAAGCAAGAAAAGGGGGATATGCAGTGTTTTAGAAGCTGCAGATAATTGGAATTTATTCTGTGTTACTGTCAGCCCTTTAAATTAGCATATCCGTGTTGAAAATTAGTTTCACTTTAGCTTATAAATTGGAACATTTACACACTCATCGATTCTATCTCGTTACTCATTTAGCCAAAAATTTACACCTTTCATTAAGAAATATAATGAAGACAACTTATAGAAATCATGTTTGTAATTTAAAAAAATACGGTGATTTTTAGGTCACCTTAAAAACTTTTCATTTTTATTACCTGAATATATTAGAAAAAGTACTCACACAATAGATGACAATGAAAGGAATGAACTACATTGTCAAGGACAACAGGGTTTTTCTTAGTAACATCTTTCTGAGTGAAAAATACGAAGACCCAGGCTAGATGAAATATGGCTTGTTTTATAACTTCAAAAACAACTTATAAATAGAAGATGAATATTCTTTACATGTGTGTGCCCAGTGTCACACAAACAGAAAAGTTCAAAGTCTGAAGTCTATCAGTGAGGTTTACATTCCATATTCCTGCACCATAGCAATGTGTCTCAAAGAACAGGGGAGAGAAAAAGGTAATTCTTTAGGATTGCTTGTCATATTCTACCTTTTACAGAAGTTATTGATGGCTGGCAACACGCTTGTGTAAGGTCTATAAGCATTTTTGCATAACAGGTTATAGCCCTCAATATTTTAAAGTTTTCACTTGAAAATAATGCAATAAGTAAATAGATACTTCAACAGGCAGAGAAAAGTACTGACATTTTAAATAGAAAAAAAAACCTGAAATCAACTTTATATCACATTCTCCCATGCACTCTCACTCAAACCTCTTTTAAAGCTTTTTCATAACATTGTACCTTATCCCCACTGAAAAGAACATTTGAGATCATCTATTTGAATCTTCTTATTTTACAGATAAAGTTCCCAAGGTTACAGCGCTCATAGCCAAGCCTGGGCTCAAGGTCACCTCTCCCGGTGTCTAAATCCCACAGTGGTTTCTAGCTCTGATCCAGTGACCTGTGGGATTTCCGTCATTCTGGACAGAATAATGCTTTTAGAAGCAATTTGAGAAAGAGAAAGCGAATGCCAAATATTCTAGTGTATTCCTCACGGGGGAGATAGCGCTACCACAAATTTATTATGCTCCTGTGAAGTACAATCTCAGTGGAATTTAACAGCTGCTTCCCATGGAGCCAATCCCCATGTGCTTCAGGTAAATGTTCTTAAAAGTTAGGGCAGAGAGGGAAATAAACTAGTGACCATTTAAAGTATGAAAGGATAAAATTGGCTTGGTAACTTGGGAAATACGTTTAGTGCTTGCTTATCCTTAGACGGGGAAAGATTTACAATGCTTTGTTGGTAAACTCAAAAAGAGACACTACTTTTCAGTAAACTCAAATGAATTCTAACTTTAACTTCTTGCCCCAAACGTCTTAATCCTATTAATAAATAATAAGCTCTTTAAATGCTATCCAGTCCAAGGAGAACTGTCTTTCAAATTTACATTTTAGATTTGGCTGTAAACAAAGCAAAATACAACAAAATGTTATTTTTGTCTCCCTGAAAAGTCCTTTTCCTGTCTAAGCAGTTGCTTGTTAAATCTCTACAAACTAAATTCTAGTTTATATTTAACTTCTTATTCCCCAACTTGTTACGTTCCTTTCTTAGGATTAGTATGATTCCACCTCATTTTTGCCTTATCACAGAACTCACAGTGGAATGTGCTCAAGGGCTACTTGAATACCTGCTCACCTCCGCTGCCACTGTGACTCTGTGAAAGCCTGTGCTGTCTTAACTGACTGTGCTGATCATTTGCCATCTTTTTCCGAGGGGTGCTCCCTGGCTCTCAGCGCTCTGCTCTATTATGAGCCTGGGAAGCTATAGATATATTTTGCAGACTCCTATAATCTATGTTCTTGTTTGGCTCAATTAATGAGAGAAGAAACTAGTTCTTCCCTGCACTTTCTGGCAGGAGCAGCACGGAGGGATGGTGGTAGGACTAGGCATCTGCTCCTGCAGCCTGGCTGTGACTGTGGATCCCTGGAGCACAGTGTTGAGTGCTCCAGGTCACATAATCAAACAAAATGCTTCTTCGATACATCTTTTTGATAAAGATCTAATGGCACTGGAATTTTCTTGAAATGAGTCAAGAGAACATAGCTAGAAAACTCCACACCCCTGGTCTGATATATTTTAAATATTGCCAGTAGTGAAATATAACTATGTATAAAACTATACATGTATGTGTATATACTTAGATTAAATAAATGTATAATAATTTGTATTTTGAAGTTGTGAGAAATAATAAATTAAGAATGTACAATCATGTAAAACAGAATAATAATCTGACAGTGGATCTGCATTCAGTGGAATTTAAATGGAGCTTCTCATGCAAGAAATTTTGACTTTCTTAATTTAACCTGGCATTCAGTGAAGTAAAAGGATTTTGCAAGTATTTAAACTGAAAATGTTTCACATCATTTTGTGAGTGCTTTTTCCAACAAAGAGAGCATGAATATGATGGACTTCAATAATTTAATTTTTTAGGTGCAAAAATTACTCAAGGGTAGCATTATTCAAAAAATATGACAGACATAGGAATGCAGAGGACCCAGATCTAATATTCTGCCACACTGTTGTAGAAAATATTACACTTATGACATATGTTCTAAAATATAAGAGTGGATATATTAAACATGAGTTTAGGTTTAAACACTTAATATGACCAGACATAATTATTAGGATACTTGACAGTTTTGAAAAGTTTCTTGGTTTATTTTTGTATTTATAGTATTGGAACCCATTTATCGAATTCTCCCTATATTATAAGTACAGAGGAAGTACCGAAAACCATATAGCCAAGGTCTGACATAGCTTTAATATTGCCATAACTATATATAAAACTATACATATGCATGGGTTACTTAGCATAAATTATTCTCATATAGTATTCACAGCCAGTCTAGAAAGGAGATGTGAATACCAAGATTTAGAAAGAGATTTGATGACTACTTCTCATGGCTGAAAGGAGCTGAAATTCAGAGTTGTTACTCTTAGCCTTGTTTCCTTCACCATTTCATTGAACTTGGCTGTTTTTCTAAATCTCATTTTAAATCATTTTTGTTCTATTTTTAAGACTCTATTTTGTTAGCATTTTGTTTTATCTTGCATGCGTTTATTTTTTACATCCTAGACGTTTCACTTTAAAACTTCAGGCAGAATGTGAATACTAATTTGTTTTTTAAATTTATTTAAATTGAGAAATAAAAATAGTATAAATTTTATCAAGGACAACATGATGATTTGAATTGTGCACACACTGTGGAAGGGCTAAATGGAGTTAATTAACATAAACAGTACCCTGCATACTTTTTGTGGTGAGAATACTTAAAATCAACCCTCGGTAATTTTTGAGAATATAATACATTATTATTAAGTATAGTCACAAGAATATGTAATTGATACCTTAAATTTATTCCTCCCATCTAACAGAAATTTTGGATCCTTTGACCAATATTTTTCCATCTCCCTAGCTTCTGTTAACCCCATTCTACTCTCTGTTTCTAGGACTTCGGTTTTTTTTTTTTTTCTTTTTTTTATGTTTTCCATATAAGTGGGATCATGTGACATTTGACTTTCTGTGCATGTCTCATTTATCTAACCATCTATTTCAGGTTCATCCATGTTGCCACAAATGACAGAATTTCCTTGTTTTTACAGGTTGAATAGTATTCCATTGTGTGTCCACATACTACATTTTTATCCATTCGTCTGTCAACAATTACTAGGTTGACTCCATACCTTGGCTATTGTAATTCTGTTGCAAAGAACAGAGGATTGTGCACATTAATTTGTATTAGAAAACTACTCATTGTGTACCTTTGGGGAGTTAACCTGCCTATAACCTATAATTTTTCCCTTACTTACCACCCTGATAGGAGGAGTCAGCTTCCACTGGTAACCTATTACCTGTCAGTAGTCTAGGGGGTTTACTGCAGTCAGCTGAGATCACTCTGTTTTCAAAATCAATTATTTTGTTGGTACATTTTAGATATACATAATGGCAGAAGTTATCATACAGAATTTGTAGCCTTAAATGCTGTATCTTGATTCTTCTTTATTCCCTTCCCCTCCTTTCAACCTTTCTTCCCCTTTACTTATAAAAGCTTTCTTTCCATTTTTCCTTCTATTCTCCTTCTTTTCCTTTTCTTTTCTCCCTCCCCCTCCAGTTCCCTTTCCAAGCTGAATATTTTATTCTTATTTCACCATGTCTAGTATATAATTTGATCCCTATTTACACTTTCAGTTTCTCACACCACAGAAACCATGAGATAGTTGACAATGTGTGTCTGCTTTATTTCACTTATGAGTATGGTCTCAAGGTGCACCCATTTACCTAGAACTGTCCCAAGGTTTTCCTTCTTTATGTCAGAGGAGCATTTCATAGTATATATAAAAAACACACCTTCTCTATCCAATCATCCATCGATTTATGGGCATTTGGGTTGTTGCCAATTTTTAGCTACTGCCAATTGTGCCACTGTAAACATAGATGTGCATTTATAACTGTGGTATGATGCTTTGCATTGTTTCAGGAAGATACCAAGAAGGGAAACAGCTAGATCAAATGGGATCTCTAATTTTAGTTTCTCAGGGAATCTTCACGCTGATTTCCACAGTGGTTGTACCAGTCTATACTCCCAACAACAGTAGAGAGAAAAGTACCCCCCCTACAGCTCTGCCAGAATTTGTTGTTGGTTAATTTCTTGATGAATTTAATGATAATAGCCATTCTTTCTAGAGTGAGATGGAATAACTGAGTTCACCCTATATCCCTCGAGATCAAAGAGAAATTTTTCCTCTATTGAGACTTTCTAATCTGAAATTTTAATGCATATAATTTCAGTAAAATTGTAGGAAAATTGCTGTTAAATGCTTTCCATGGGAAAATTAGATACCAAAACACTTATGTATCAGAAACACTTTGCTCAGCTTTTCAGACATCTAATGTCATACATTATGCTTTGATGGAAATGTTCTATATCTGTCTTATTCAATATAGTAGTGATTAGGCACATGTGCTATTGAGCTTCTGAAATGGGAATAGAGGGATTGAGCAATTGATCCTATTTTTGATATGGCTAATGGCTGCCATATTGAATAGTAGATCAAAATGAAATGATTTCATGCATGCATCTGCCTTATTGGACTGACTTCGTAATTGCTCTCAGCACAAATAAAGTCAGCTGGTCTCTTTTAAGAAAGCCCAAAAACCCTGTAACTGCTGACTTTCTTTGCTTGTGGCTGTAAGGATGGGGCTATTACTGTGTTTGCCAAAGTACTGACTGATTTTACTTGCAGGAGATTAACCCCAGCCAGCCTTGGTCTTCTATAGCAATGGTTTTCTACCTGCAAGTTGGAGAATTGCTCCCTCAAGGCACATCAGCTGTGGGGCATGAAACTTGCTATGTGCTGTAGATCTGATGATCCAGTTAGTGGGTGGATTTGATTATCCTGGACTTGCCGCAGGCCACAACTGTTTCTGCTTCATTATGCCGAGACCTGAAGACTTTTCTAAGGCATTCTAAAGTTCTTAAACATAAATGCTGGGAAGATACAAAAAAATTCAAGTCCTTATCTACTGAATTCTTTGTTTGCTGTAGTAAGTGTGGTTCCTTATGCTTAAATCAGTTCACTATAAAGACATCACAAACCTAAGCGTGCTATTTTCTCACACTATGCATTCTGGCTGGGAAAAAGCTTTGTATCAGAGGAGCAAAACTGTGAACCTAGTCATAGGGTTTCACTAGACAAAACTGTACAGGAGGCAAAACCATTTTTGACACTCTGCCTCCTTCTCCTCATCCTCTTCCCTTACCTCACTCTATCTTTTATGCTGTTTAAACGCTCATCTTCTGTCCAGGCCTTTTGAATCGGATCATCTTTCCTCTCCATAAATCATGGTCGGTCCCTACAGGAAGGCCAAAATTCATGATGCTCAGATGAAACAGTCTCACACATTTATTATACTTGAATTTTAAACATAATGCTCTGTTTAAAGAGTTAACTTTTTGTTTTATAAATATACTTAAAACAACATAATGAAATCAAAGATTTGTTTTCTTCTTCCTACAATCTCTCTAATTGAATGTACCTATTGTTCTTATATGAAAAGTTAACCTTGATTTAAAGGCAGACATTTTTCCTCTATCAAAAGAGATGCTTAAATCAAAAAAGATAATGGAAAAAATCTATCAGTGGATATTGGTGTTTTGATGGCTTGTGATATTACAGATGAGAGCATTCACGCAAAACCTATTTAAAGAAACATTTATGCAAATTTTTTAGTAAAAAGATTTTAAAAATACTGTTTTCTCATTTTTTAGCTTTGCAATCTCTCTCTCTCACCAATGTTCAAAGATGTAGTGTACAAAGTTGACTCTTCATGTACTACTTTGTTCACTCACGGATAATAGAATTATGTGACATCATCATTTTTATATCTGTACCAACACAGAGGAATAGGGAACATATTTAGCCTTTCAACTGAAATATAATAAACAGAAATACTATATAAAATAATGGCTTTGAGGTAGTAGACATGAAGTGACAAAGGACAATGGTCCCTGAAAAGTGAGAAATAAAGATGATCATGATGGTTGCCTTGGTTTCCAGGCCATGGCATAGGAGGAAAAACTAAGCTGCAATCTGGTGGATTTTCTCAATTGATAAAATTCATCTATGAGTTTGAGAACATGAAAGCAGTTACAATTCACAGGAGAGAACACAAGGGTGGAGAGAATTATAGAGAGAAAGAACCTGGACATCTGGGCAGGGTTCCTTTTTGGTATTCAGGAGAATCTTAGTTAGTACATGTGTGGAAAGAAACTGAGACTAGGATTAGATATTGAAAACTGTTATATGGAAGAAGTTTGCCCCTCTCACAGGGATGGGGACAGCATTAAGTTTTATCAGCTAGACGAGAGAAATAATTCACTGAGTATTAGCTGGACCACTCAGCAAGGTCTTGCCTCTTGGGAAATAATTAGCCTCAGATTAAGGTTGACTCTAGTACCCCCTTGACAAAATCATAACAGCTCCAAATGGATTAAATCATTACCCAGTACTGTAACTTTAATTACATCCCAAAGCAAAACTCAGAATTTGTAAGTATACAAATATATACAATAAATAATAATGTAAAATTTGCACAACGTCTTTCATCCAATCAAAGATTACCAGACATGAAAGGAAGTAGCAAAGAGAACTCATAGTGGAAAATAATAAGAATATAATATTATTATACAGAATTTAGTAACATTGGCTTATAATCTAATCTATAAGATCAATGAGTCTATATTATTGAAAAAATAAATAAATGGAGGGAAATACATAACTCTGCCATGCAAAAGATTTCCAGATGACTTATAGAAACACTCCATGCCTAGGTAAATGGAGTATAAATTTCCATTCTTTAAGTATGAGGACTGTACATTGTAACATCCTTCCAAAGAGAAGGTAAGAAGGACCAAAAGGAGTAACAGTACAGTTCCTGAACCTGATACTTGAAGGATACTTCTTCCATCAACTGATCAAGGTCCATATTTTCACTGATGAGTCAGGTAACCAGTGTATATTTTTGACATGATGTGATAGTTTTAACAAAACTCACGATATCAGTATAATCTTCAGAAAAATAGATGGCAAAAGGATAGGATGGGGGAGATGGGAGTCAGAGGAAGGGAAGGGAAAGTAAAAAGGACTAAAATGCAGTATGTACCAATATGTATGCAACTTCGTATGACAAATGCACATGTTCATTATGCACCACAAACGTAGACTAAGAAAAAATCAGCTATTTCCTATCAGTAATTATTTTAAATATAACTGGATTAAGTGTTTTCAACTTAAAGACGCAGGTTAGCTGCATGAATAAAAAACAAGACCCAATGATATCCTTATTCATAAAATACTCACTTTAGATTTTTTTAAACTTTTGATCTAATGGTATACAGGATAGAAGTAAAAGGATAGAAAAAGGCATTCCATGCACAGAAACTTAAGGCAGCAGAGATTTTCATACAAAATTATAGGATAAATGTTTTCACCAGAGACAAAGAAAGATATATAATGATAAAATACTCGATTCACCGGGAAAACATAACATCTATAAATATATATGTACCTGTATTAGAACTCCCACATACAAATAAATACAACTAAATACCCAAATACAACTAAAGAGAAAAAGGAGACGATGCAATAATATTCAGAGACATTGATAGTGTACTTTCAGTATTTGATGATATTTTTGGGACACAGATTTGCTATGATGCCTCAGCTGGCCTGTATTTTCTAGGCTCAAGAGATCCTCTTGCCTCAGCCTCTCAAGTAGTTGGGATTATAGGCAGATGCAGCTGTGCCCACCCACTTTCAGTTACTGATTGAACACAAGACAGAAGCTAATAAGACAAAGGACTTGAACAAAACATCTAGACCTAACATTCAACACCCATAGAATATGTATATGGACCATTCAATGCAACGGACACATTTTATATCACAAAATAAATATTAACAAATTGGAGAGGACTGAAATAATATAAAGTTTATTTTCTGACACAACGAAATGAAGCTAGGAGCTAAGAGCATAATGAAAATAGAAAAACCCACACATAGGTTAAAATTTAAAACCCCTAATTTTTAAACAGTGAGGGAGTTAAAAGAGAAATAACAAGAGAATTTTAAAAATGAGACAGATAACAACAAAAGATAGCGTATCAAAGGTATGAATTACAGCGAAAGCAGCACTAAGAAGGGCATTTATAGGGGTAAACACACTGCAAAATAAAGATTTCAAATCAACAATCAAGTTTTACACCTCAACAAACTAGAAAAAGGAGACTAAAAGTAAAAGATGGGGAAAGAAGAAAATAATAAAGGCTGGAGTAGAGATAAGTGAAAGGCAGAAAGGAAAACAAATTTTAAAATATCAAAACAGTTCTAAAAAATAATACAAAACAGCCTCATTAAAATGGAAAAAATAGTAGGTAATTTTCTACTGATAATGTATAGATGACAGACAAGCTTATGCAGGATGCCTAAAATTGCTAACACTAAGAGAAATACAAATAAAATCACTATCACTTTATACCCACTAGTATTGCATTACCAATAGAAATGGATACGTTTTGGAGAAGATGCAGAGAGACTGGAACACTTCTTCACTGTTAATGGGAATACAAAGCGATGCATCTGCTGTCAAAACCAGTACTGAGAGATTTGTCAAAAAACTAAAAGCACAATTGTATGACCAGCACTTCTGGGTACAGATGTAAGATAATTGAAGGCAACATTGCCAGGAGATATTTGCACACTCTCGTTTATTATGCCATTATTCAGAATAGCCAGAAATTGGAAGTATCCCAGATATTCACTGATACATGAATGAATAAGGTGTGGATGCACACACGATGGAATATCATTGTAACCTAAAAAAAGAAGGGGAAACTGTGTCATATACTGCAACAAGGATGAAATTTAAGGACATTATGCTGTGGAATAATCCTGTTACAAAGGAATATATATTGAATTATTTCATTCATATGAAATATTTAATGTAACCATAATACTAGAACAAGAGATTAGAAAAGTGTTAACCAAGGGCTGATTGTGTGTGTGTGTGTGTGTGTGTGTGTGTGTGTGTGTGTGTGTGCATGTGCATACACACTCATGTGGGAGGGCTACTGGGTTACTGTTTAATGAGTACAGTTTCAGTTTTGTAAGATGAAAAATGTTATACATATATTGCACAGCAATGTGAATATACTTAATATTGATGAACTATATACTTCCAAAATGATTAAGATTTTAACTTTAATCTTACGTGTTTCTGTACCACAGTAAAAAGAAACAAAGGTAAGAACAAAATGTCTAAAAAATACTAATTTCACTTTGAGGATCTACAAGGCTGGATCAGAAGATCCAATGACTGCTTAAATAGAGTAACTTATCACTTGTGTGTTAATCTTTGTAATCTTTTACTGTGACATTGCTCCACTTTGGCCTGGTGGCCATAGAAGATTAGTAGTCTAGAACCTTTTATAAGATTAGCAATCCAGAACCTTCTATATTAGATCAACGGTCTAGAACCTTCTATTTTAGATCAACGGTCTAGAACCTTCTATTTTAGAAAACTAAAAGTCAGGAATCTGCTACATTAGAAGACAGGTGACTGCAGATTAGACTGTAATCTAGAACCTTTCACACACCACTGTGGTGTGAGGTTAAGAGTTCTTTGACAAGTGGTACCAAGAAGAAATTGAAATTCTGATTATACAAATTCCAAAATCTTCATCTGATTTACAATACCTTCTCTGGCAGGGGCTATGAAACGCACACACACATTGTGCTTTCTTCACTGATGGAAAATATAGCCATAAATACATATTCAGAAAAAAGTGATTAGAGGAGTCTGAATCTGAGATACAAAGCTCCCCAAAATAGGCCTCTACTTTTCTCTAAGTTTCCTAGCCACTGTCCTATGGGGTAAGAAGTGAAACACAGGTCATCGGGTCTTAGTGAACAACCTTCTCCCCTGTGATGGGTCCTGTGCTGCTGGCTGTCTGCTCTTGCTCTGCTGATCAGGTTCCCTGCAGAACGGAACTGTGGAGGTGATAAGCAGCAACACAGGGCAGGTGGCTCCTAGGGCCTTTCAGTTGCCGGCCACTGTCTTGCTCATGAGGGTGACACCGTACTTACCTTGGATGAGGAACCTGCAATCAGCTTTCCCAAGAGCTTACAGGTGTTGGTAGTGGAACACCAACAAACATTGACCCTGGAGTTGCCATGTGCAGCTATAACAGAGATCCAAGGTAGCTAAGAGCTAGGTCCTTCATAGAGGAGGACACAGTATGACTGCAATCTTTGACTTCTATGCTCTTATTTTTGAGGATAAGGAAACCAAGGACCAGCGTTACTGAATTACTTAAAACCCTCAGTGGGTGCTGAAGCTCATACCTAGGCTCTCTGGTTTACCACATCTGGGTCTGGTCTCTCTCCACATTTCCCTTCTCTGGCAGCTAAACGACCCTCCCTACCCTGAGGCATCAGGCAAAGGTAAGGTTTCCAAGTGACTTGACATGCCCAAGCCTTTTCACCACTGGCCTCTCCACCATCTTACTGTAGTCCATCAGTGTGGAAAACCCCATCTTACGGCTGCTACAGTCATTCACGCTTTGCCCTGAGTTATTATTGTCGTGACATGTTCAGCTATTTTTCATTTTTGACACAGGCATTGATCTTTAAGCAATACATTCCCTCATTTGTTTCATGGGAGCACTTAATATACTTGCATAGGAAGACATTTTACTTCTGGAGAGCTCAGGAGCTGTGCTCATGTGGAGCGGTCATGAGCTAAGCTTCTTGAGCCTCCCAGACCACAATGCCAGACTCAGGTTGCTCTGCCACTCAGCAGTAACATTCTGGACTCACTGCTCAAGCTCAGTAGGCATGATGATGCTTTCCTGGAAGGATTGCTGTAATTTTTGTTTGTTTTGGTACCAAGGATTGAGCTCATCGGTCAGGCTCACCAGGCAGGCACTGTGCCGCTGAGCTACATCCCTGGCTCAGGATTGCTATAATAATTTAATTAGATAGCAGGTGTCATGTAGTATGGGTTCAATAAAATGTAATCCCCTTCAGTAATAATGTAACATAAACTGTTGATTTAGATTTGCTTTTGGTTAGCCTAATGGAAGAACAAAATTAGAAATTTGGGTTTAAGAAAACAAAGTAAACACTGACCCTCCACCCCCCACCCTGCTGTTTGTTCCAGGGCTTTAGGTTTTCATTGCTTGCCATTAAGGAATCACAGAGGTGATCTTAGTACTAGGGTGACTCCAAGAAAAGTGGAGTCAGAAACATCAGTGCTTTACCTACCAACACTATGACCTCTTCAAAATCATTTAAATTCCCTCTTCTAATTGTTTCATCTGTAAAATAAGAAAAGCAAAACAAACAAACAAACACATCCTTCTTTGTCTGAAGGCAAAGACTAAACAAATATGCTTAGCTTTTATAGATCCTTCTATTCTGCCCTCTTTTATTCATTCTCTACTAAGGTTGCTGGTGGTAAAGGGTTAAATCTCTTCCAGTGCTTGTCACGAAGAGGTGGATAAGAACTCTAGAATTCCCAGCTTTATAAAATCTAGCATATCATCAGTAGAACATCTTGATATTTCTTTATTTATTTATTTATTTATTTATTTATTTATTTATTGTCTTTTTGAGATAGGGTTTCACTCTGTAGTTCAGGCTGACCTTGAACTCACTTTGTAGCCCAGGCTGGACTGGAACTCACAGCAATTCTCCTGCCTCAGCCTCCTAAATTCTGGGATTATAGGCATGTGCCACCAGGCCTGGGTTGATGTTTTCTCTGACACCATGTGATATGCATCTCATTATGTGATATTGTCTTCATTATTTAAATATGTTAATGTTCTGTTCTAGAACCAGTGTTTAAGCATCAGTCATTAGGAGAGTAATCTCTCTGTAGTAATTGAGTTTTTGCGTTCAACTTTTCTTTCCTTGGAACCAGCAGAGTGCCTCCTTCCGTTGTTTGGTGGTGGTGTGAGTACGCCTGCCGGTGTAAGAAGTGTGTGTGGGGGGGGCGTTCCCTGTCTTCAGTGTTCCATCATTTTCCATTTTGGGCCTTCTGGGAATTGCTTTTAAAGAATATGACTGTAGAACACTGTTGCGTAGCCTCCGCGTGATGCATTCATCCCAAAAATTTACCCAAAGCATTTCATTTGCAGATCTGTACTCCTGAAGCACTAACTAAAATAAGAAATGTTAATTTCTCGCAGGCTCTTATCAGATGACTTTACATATCTGCCAAGGAGGAATGTGCGTTCCCGGGTGAGGAATTTCCATAATAAAATTCTGGCACCACAGCTCAAGAGGATAGTTTTATAGAAACACAGAAAAACAACAGCAAGTATTTTCCCCGAGGACAGTTTTAGCTACAATTCACCGACGCTGCTTTGTTATTCCTGTCGTATTTTATGCTTTTGTTTTGAAACATAACGCCGTTTTACCTGGACGCGCTCCCAGATAATCAGGAATAGCTCAGTGTGTTGGCTGCCTCTGCCAAACGCGAGACCTCCAGAAAATCAAAAGCCTCCACCTCTACAGCCTGCCTCTTCCCGCACCTCTGCCGCCCGCAGAGAAAAAAGGGTTAAGGATTGTTGGAGAGGAGAGGAGAGCAGAGGAGAGGGGAGGGAGCCCGAGGAGGCCCACGAGGCTTTCATCACCCGCAGCTCGCAGCCCCGTGCGAGCGCCGAGCTCCAGAGCACCTTTAGGTTTGCAGCAGGGAGGCTGCTACCTAGTTCCCGGACCGGCTGCCAGGAGTGGGCGTGGCCTCGGCCGTGTGGATGCTGCTTAGGGAAGATGCTGGGTGCTTTTGGGTGAACAGTGGGGCTGCGTGAGACCGAGAGAGCGAGCGAGCCAGGGTGGGAGGAGGTAGAGAAAAAGAGAGAGGGAGACAGAGGGAGAGAGAGAGAGAGAGGACAGGAGTAGTAAAGAGGGAGGGGAGAGAAGGAGCTAAGGTAGGACCTGGGGAAGGAGGGAGGAGTGAGGCAGAGACACCGAAAGAGACCCTGAGATATCCAGCACCCAGTCAGAGCTGGGAGAGGGACTGAGAGCCGGACTCCAGCGCCCCAAGCTACTCAAGATCTTTTGGGGAGCTCAATAAACGTGAACATGAGGTCTATCACCGGAGCTGTCCTCAAAACGCTACTTCTGTTATCTACTCAAAATTGGAGCAAAGTGGAAGCTGGCAATTCCTGTAAGTATACGGCAAATGATTTAAAACTTGCAGGGGGAAGGGGCTCCTTGAAAAACTTTGATTCTGTGGTTTTTAGGGTTATTGTTTGCAACTGGGAATCACAGCAAAGCATATTGCTATCAATGAAGCATCGCTTAAAAATCCTGCAAGTACGACTGGATTTACACTTGGCATTCCTTCTTATAAATTTTTTTTGTCTGACCAAAATATGCAAAGTGTTATCTTTCTTTTTTGTCTATGAGCAGAATCCTACTCTCCTGTCTTTGAATATTCATTGAGAATGCTCAAGTTCTAGTAAAACATTAAATTAGCATCTTAACCAGGGAATAGCCTGGGAATGTCTTCATTTCTCCCTTTCTCTGGGATTGCTGAATTTTATTGGAATTATGTCTAACAGGAAAACAAAGGCACACTTTGCATTAATGCTGCATTAGCTTAGATTTCGGAAGTTTGCAATTTGGCAGAACAGTAGCTGGCTGTGTCTTTGAAATGATGCAGGCTAATAACTGAGCCGTACTGCAGACTTCAGGAGCAGAACTGCTTGTGGCGAACCTGAGTATGGAGAGCCGTGTCCTTTTGCTTGGAGAATGAGTCCAAGAGCACCCCCCCAAGAGGGGCTGATGTCTGCATTTGGCTTGAAGGAAAAGCATGCAGGTGCTTGTTTTATTCCCCAAGAGTACATAGTAGTCTTTGGTGGTCAAATTTCTGACTTCGTAAATTTGTGACTGAAGATGCTGATTCTGGGTTAATTGATTCGGGGAAGATTTGTTAGAACCTTATTTCTCATTTGAATGTCATCCAAAAATAATTTGGCAGACTCTCTTCATCCACTTGTTATTAGGGGAAGAAAAAGTTTTAAAAGTTGTATTTGGCTTAGATTGTATAAACAGGCGAATTTTGCCTTCTATAGTGAATGATAAATAAGCTCCACAAATACAACTTTATATTTTTTCCTCAGATTTTAAAGAAGCTCATTTGTTTTCAAGAAAGGGCTGTGAGGCCTGTCCAGGAATTTATGCTGCTGCTTTCTAAGCAGGTTTAGGTTTGGGCACCAGCGCCAGCAATCAGACATTTACTGTGGCCCAGTGTTCCCCTGCACTGAGGGGCTGGCGTGTGGGGAGAACCTTATGCACTCCCATGATGTCTCAAGCCAAATGTCCATTCACACTTTGTGGCCATTGGGATTTTGTGTTTCTATTTGTGGGAGCTCACTTAATGAGGGTGCCTCTATCCTTCTGCAAAGAGAGAACTTCACTCCAGGGGCTGCACTGTGTTTCTGATTCAATTTTAAATTGGATCCATGGGAATCCCATAAATCAATAAGAATCTGCACAACTTCTCCTAGTCAAGATCTTGGAATCCTGCAGTGGTAGCCTCTGACAAACACTGCAACGAGCCAACCAAAGCAAATGACAACAACAACACAGACACCCACACACAAATGAAGTTTCTTGAAGAGGCCTAAGTAATGAAGTGCAAGCCAAAAGGAAGCACTAGGGGTCACTGTTACAGTGTGAAGCGCTTTGCAGCAAGCATCCTTCCCTTAAGAAAAACAGAGCTTCACTCTGGCAGGGAGTCTTTTCACTTGCCTGCAGTTGGATGTGCAGTATGTTAATGTGATTAATTGGATCGCTGGTTGCTTATGTTTGTTTTCTGGAAGCCCAGCGAAAAGCGTAACAACCAGATCAACATTAAATAGCCTTCTTTTGCAATTTAAGAGAGGCAAGGTGAGCACAGTCTTCCTGTCTGCTTGGCTCTGGCTGGGCCTTGCTTCAGGAAGTCACTTAAAGCTCTCCTCACAATTGGATGCACTGGGAAAACTTTGAATTCTAAATGCTCAGGAACATTTAAATATGACACCTGGATTCTAGTAATTTTACCTGTTCAGACTTGACCATCCTTCAAATGTCCAAAGGGTAATGGAATGGTTTCATACAGTCAAAGTTGCATTTAGTAATTGCTTGTTAATATTTTGAAAAGTGGGGTTGCAGCTGTAGCTTTCACTTCTCAATTTTCATTTTATTCTTTTCTCTTTTGGACATATTTGCTTTCTTGGAAAGTGCACTTGTTGCCAAATCCTGGTCGTGAGTGTATCACACATTTTATCATTTTGAAATTACGATTACACATATTTTTGAACATGGCTAGAAGTTGGCAAAAGGGCAGGCAACCATCAGCCAGCATAAGCCTTTCGAGGTGTTATAACTCCAATAATTCTTCTGGACAAGACTGCATATTAATAAAGAGTGAATCCATTTTGAATTTCAATATTAAAGTCAGAAAGAACTGAATATAAATAAAGAAAACTAAAGGTCTCTGTCTCTCAGGTGAATACAAAGACCTTTTCCCTTTATTTGTAGTTGCTTCACCAGGAGGAAGTGTTTTCCATTGACTCAGGCTGTGGCTACCAATATGAACATTTTCATGGGGTGGTGTTCCAACCTAGGAATAGATGTGTTTTAATTTGAATATTAATTGATCTAATAATAAACTGGGAAACTTTACATTTGAAGAATTCTGTGCAAATACAATATACACACAAATAGGTGTGTGTATGTACACAACTATGTACAAACCATGGACCTATGTGTTTGTATACTTTTGGTGGCCCTCATAAACACTCCTATACATGCCTAAAGATGAAATTCATTGAATGCATACATTCCTTGACATTTGACATCCCAAAAGCGTTGACCCAACCCCAAGTTTTTGGTTTGTTCTGGTCAAGATGAGTTTGATAGTGTACTGAGGTGTCTGCTCCGTGAAAGTTTAGAGACAGATCCTTGTAAAAAGGCTTGCTCTTTCAGCAGCTACCTAGCTCTTGTGGGCTTCTTCACATCCTATTAAATGACCACTAAAGCATGGCAGACACATCTCTTTATTTTATGCTTGCTCTTAAGAATCCATAGAATCTGGATAAGAAGACATTGGGGGAAAAGGGCTGACCATGGAAGAAGAAACAGGTGTCAGTAATAAGGTTAGCTGGAGTTTTGCTTTTGTTTTTACTCTTATAGATGAAGTGATAGAAGTTCTCTGGTTTCAGACAGCCTGAACCTTATGCTGAGAATAATTAATGTTCACAAATAGCTTGTTAGGAACTTAATGGGAGGTTAGCATCTCACTGTGCTCATCTTTTTCTCTAAATGAGAAAAAGATATGTTTAATATCTATCTTAAAGGAAGCATTAACCATTGTGGTAAAATCAATAATGGGTGAAGGTACTTGGTGGAGTAGATGATTACTTTTATGAACCTTGGGGTATAGCCCAAATGCAACAAGAGAGATTCTGTAAAAGGTACAACTCAATCTTGCAATTCTATCCTTCCCTCCCCTCCCCTCCCCTCCCCTCCCCTCCCCTCCCCTCCCCTTCCCTTCCCTTCCCTTCCCTTCCCTTCCCTTCCCTTCCCTTCCCTTCCCTTCCCTTGCCTTTCTTCAAAATTCATTTCTGTAGTAAAACAATAGCCAGAATACAATAGTGAAGTTATGATAAAATCTAATTCTGTGATACAGTGCATTAATGACTGACCCTCATATGTAAAGGTTAGAATGCATGTTGATTCACTTTTCTAACAGCAATAGTGAATAATTTCCTCCCATTTGGTGGATTCTCCATACTCCCTGCATCTGATAAAGGAAGGCTTCATCTCTGGGATAATATTGGTCAGAGGTTAACATGGGGCTTAAGCATAACTTTTACATGATGCCAAATGTTTAGTTAAGATAGTCATTACTATGTTCTGAAATTATTTGTGGAATTCACATCATATACAAACAGTGTCTCTACTGGAGCCATTTATGTATCAGTATTAAATTGGCTTCTTCAAAGAAGAGAGATTAATAGAATTGCATAACATCAAGTGTAACATTTAGCTTGGAGTTTGGCAAACATTGGCTCATGAGCTAAAGCTGGCTAACTACTTATTATTATATGGTTAATGAACCAGAATGATCTTTATGTTTTTATTTGAAAAAATTAAAAGGAGACTTCTTCATAGCAAAAAATAATTTTTTAAATTAAAATTTCAATCACCTGCTTTTGTAGGTAGAACTGTATGAACACAATTTGCACTGAATTCTTATTTGTTTTGAATTTTATCAATATGATTTTGTTAAAATTGTTTTCCTCTTTTTATATAAGTAACTACATAATATTCTTTACTATCTGGTTCTTTATAGAAAAAAGTTCACTGATCTCTGACTTAACTAAGATATAATGATGAGCCGCAGTGTATAATATGTTTTGCTATGATAAAATTGAATTTTAATTGTTTAGCATATGAATACATCCCTGTGGAGTTATCGCAAGACAGAAATGCTAATGTTGCCAGGAATATGATAGAAGAAGTTCTCAATATTTTGCTCTTATGTTTCAATATAAATATTTTCTAGTTTAAAATCTTATTATTTGAATATGTAAACATTAGTTGCATTTATTCATAAAGTTTCAGCATTTTTTGTTAAGTGTGCATGTTTAATCTCAGTAATCCTATCAGCATATGACATTTAACAATATGCATAATAATTACATCTTAGATATTTAGAACAGAATTTGCTGTTATTTTACATTTTCATGACTGTAAGATATTCCTATCCATCTCAATCAGAAACATTTGAAATCAAATTGAATACAGGGAAAATGTTCTTATTTGAAGAGCATTATGGCTTCTGTAACTTTTAGAGCAGCTGCTTCCTAAAAATCCTGAAATCGGCAAACTTTCTAGACAAATTGAAAAATAGATTTTCATTTAAGCATTGCCCAGTGAGAATTCACAGTAATGAAACGAGCGCCTTTCACCTACTCATGACAATGCAATTAGTTTTTAAATCTCTTGTCTGTGTGGAATTGTATTTTTGATTTCTAAGAAAGGATGAGCTTCATTTTATTTGCATTACACTATACATGATTTGCTAACAAAAAGCAAGGTAAAATATGATGGATATACTTCTTAAAAATAATTCTACCATTGTATTTCTCCAGAATAAATGACCATTTGCTTTCATTACTTTCAATAGTACTGTTTTTAATGATTCAACTCTAAATAAGGATTTCTAAGTATTATCAAAAGGCCAATTTCCAAATCAAAGACAGCCTCATAGAACACCCTGTCTGGGTGTCAATGTGCATTGTGTTGTTATTTATGACTAAGAAGTGAAGCAGACAGTTAGGAGTAGCAACCATGGCATTTCAGGCTTTGGATTTGATTTTACCTTAGAATAGTAGTCTGGATATCCAAACATCCATTTTTCTCATTTTGAGCTATATTTAGAATTCAAATGTATTTTCTCTCAGATTAATCAATTTTGGGTTCTTACGATGGTCAACTAATGAATCATTTGACCATCACAGGTTCTAAAAAATATTTTCACTGTCCTTTCAAATTTGGTTCCTTCTTTCCTGATAGGAACTTTCCAGAAAAGTTTGGCTCCTGAAAAACTGGGAAGAATGAGTAAAATGTTAGCCAATCTTTGTTACATAAACCTCATGTAGACACAGTATATTTGTATTGGTAGATGAATATTTCTGGTGAAATATTAAATAATGCAGACTTTGATCTATTTTTTTCAATGGGCTGGTGTTTCAAAGATTGCTTATAGTTTAATTTTACATTTATCCAAATATTTTTGCCTCATTAAAACAGAATATAAACATGATGCTTAGTATTTATGTAGTCTCATTTTGTACTTTGACTACTATTATGATTAGAAAGGGTTGGTCTATCACATAGGACAGTAAGTCCCAGAATTATAAACAAGTTCTGTTCTAGGAAAACATCCAAAAGTCAGATACATTCATAATCCAACCACGTGAGTCTTACACAGTACACCTATGAGTGTTGTATAGTCCATCTATGAAAGTTCACAACTCAAATGTCTGTAAGTTAGGGACTCAGTGTATGTGCTTAAAATAGGAGTTGATTCATGAATTAATCACATTAAAATGAAGTGAAATGGGATCTGTTGGGAAGGGTGGTGGAGTGAACTCACAGAATATATAGATGGTTGTTTTAATGGATGTTTTATTTAGGTACTTTTAGAAGTAAGTACGCTTTGATAAACAACTTCAAAAGACAGTTTTTGAGTTGTAGCATCAAATGCTAAAATTCGATTTTGCTCACTTTAAAAAGAGAAATCTCAGGAAGCAAAGTAAATGCCCTCAACCACACGGAGATGAAAATTACAGAGCCTATGATTACCACAGAAAATCTTTCTTAAGAGTAAAATGAACTTCCCAATTAACCCAACATCCTGAAATGATTTCATAATTTACTCTTAAGATTATATTGTACTTTGGACATGTTGAGTTTTTAAAGAAAGTCTTAAAAATTCTTAGAAAATAATAGTTTACCCATGGTTCTAATTTATAATAAATTGTCTTTCTAAATAAGATTTCATTGGCAATTGTATTGTCTTCTTAAATTGTTTTGAGTGAACTTTAATGTCACATTCCAACACTGAAATTTCTTGAGTTCTAAAGCCATAGTTATCTGACTGAGTGCTTCAGTTAGGTATGTATGTATGTAGGTCTGTGTTTGTGTTTATTTGACTTGTAGAATTGCCCTTCTTTGCTTTAATTTATGATTATCTAAAGTACTAACTACTCTAGAGCCTTCTGTTTCCTAACTGACTTTTGAAGCATAAAATTTTGACCAAAATATCTTCTACCAAGATTTCTACCTACTTGGTGCCTAGAGTTACCGTGTTATGTAATGGTAAAGAACATACACAAAAAATCCAATACCATTTTGCCTTCAGTTGGTCTATGGAAGAGGAAGAGTGTGTGCTATATTTTTCTACCCATGCCATGAATTTTTGTGATGGTTTATGAAAAAGTAGTACTTTGATAATAAAATTAGGGAAAAGCTAGAGGTAAAAATCAGCCTGTTTATGTCACAGTTAATGAGTCATTCCGTTGTAATAATTGGGAAAGTGAGTGAAGCCTGCAAACATTTGGCATGTTAAAAATTAGTAGCTATAAAATTTTTAATGCCATAAGTATTTAATAGAGTAGTGATGCAATTTATCTCTAAGGTTTTTAAATCACAAAGGAAAAAAGTGGTTTGATATGTATCATAGCTATAGTGCTAATTACTTTTTCTTATTAAGTACCTCTCATTACTTAGCAGTACTCTAGAATATGCTATTATGTGCTCCTAAATTGTAAAAGACGTATTTGTTTCTGTAACCACTTTTCCGCCACTGGCAGTTACGGGACTTACAAATGGGGTCATAGGTTGAAATTAGGTTAGAAGCAGTATTTAAATATATAAATTTACCTGCCCTCCTACATTACATTTATTGTGTAATTTTTTAGACCAACTATAACCTGTAATTTCATTACTTGACTTACTCTGCTGTTATAACCTACAGAAAAATTTTAAAAATGCCCTTTACATAAGGGTACTGATAAACTCTCCCAGGAACTGGTCGTATGCCTTGAAGTTGGTAGTTGCCTGGATGACATTGAACAGACATTTGATTCCTTGGCTCACAACCAAGATTGCCACACTTCCCTGTCACTGTAAACTAATTAATTTATGGACCCAGTAGAGGGATTGCTTGGAGAAACTGAGAAAGTAAATTTTCTAAGTTAATGGCTTTGCTCTAAAAGATTATATATATATATATATATATATATATATATATATATATATCATATGTATCTTCAAGTCTTGTTTGCCTTTTAAAGTCTGTTAGTCAGTAGATGACCAAGGAGAAGGAAGGAACTAAATTAAATTTAAAATGGTCTTTAAGGGAACTGAGTTGCTGAGGCAATATTATCACTGTTTGTGTATGTGTGTGCATCTGTGTATATACATATACTGGAAGATATTTGGTGTGGGAATTGGGAATGGAATGTATTGACAAGGGCAATGGATGTATTGCCCCTAGGTGGGGCATTTTGGGCTAAGTAATATTGTGCTATGGAAGAAATTATTTATTTGTTGTGCACACCGGAATTGTCTCCAATATGCTTTTACAATAAAAGTTACCTTGGTGTGGACATTACACGGTATATACCTACATTGCACATCACACAATGCTCTACAAACATATAGGATTTTATTTGGAATTAGAAAATATCAAAGATCAGAAAAAAATAAAACAAATACATGTCGGGTTAAAAATTTACAAGTTGTCTTTTTGGATCCAGTTGAAATTCATCCCCAACATTAGAAAAAATATTGCCCTTCTATGATCTCAAGTTTTTTTTTTTTTAATTTTTCTAGAGATATGACATGAAGACCATAGATCCCTAAAATTGAACTCAACTCTTCATCAGTTCCTGAATGGTAGCCCTTGTAAACATGCACAGAAAACAGATAATGGCAGATGAAATTTAGGCTTAAAAGTCAGTAGGCAAATTAAAGCGTAATTTAACTCTGGAAGACAATGCAGTAAAGTGATGGTGATAGCCAGAGACAGGCATTGTAAACAAAGTTTAACATTTTTCACACCATTCACTTTTATCTCCCAATTTTGGCCGATTTTAAACAAAAAGAATCTATCTCCAAGGGAGAGAACTGCATGAATGCTTAGTGATCCTCATAATTAAGGATTTATAATACATATTTACATTTGCCGTGTTTTAGATGTTTAGGACTTAATTAAAAGAACATTGTTAAAATAAAAGCAATTCCATCTAAATTGGTGGTGAGGGAATTCTGTGCAAGGTTATAAAGCGGCTCAATTAGGTGCCTTTGTTCCTCACTGTGTATGATCTCTGTGCTTATTTGAAGTTGTACTTCAGCACATAGATTGTATTACAGTCCTGCTAGAGAAAACTTTGTGTACCTTGAAAATATAACACTATCTCTTAGCATCTAAGATGTGTACACCTTGCTAAAATAAACAAAAAATAGACACAAAAAGAAAAAAAAAAAGAGTTACGATACATTTAAGAAAGCAAAGAACAAACTCTGGAGATAACATTTGGTTTCTTAAGCATGTAGTACTTCATCTCATCACAGAATGAAACCTGATAAGCCATTCCATAATCAAATACAGCATCTATTACAAGAATGGGAAAAGTAGGCTAATAAAAATATGATGTAGGGTTTCAGGTACTAAAAATAAAATTATGCTCACAATAATTTGCTAGGGTTAATATGTAAAACTAAGATTAAATTCATTTTTTACTGGTCCTCCTTGCAAATGACCGCATCCATTTCTTGGAAGCCTTGTTCTATGCTTGCCTATGGAATGGCTTTTTTTATGTATATATGTATAATTGCAACATAAAATAGATTAGCACGGAGACAATGTATGTAGTGTCATTAATCACGGAAACATTCTGTAGGGAAGATGCCAGGAAGTTCTCTGTTTTTCTGAGTTAGCAAAATCGAACCTCCTGTGATCTTTCATTTTCCTGGATATGAGGGTGATCTGGCTGTGGCATCTGTCACGTTAGCGATTGCCAGGGTTGAGTTGGCTGATCTGGCTGGCGAGACAGCTGTCCCCTCTTCCTTCCTCACGGCTCCCTCTGACTTGCATTTCCTCCCTTTTCGATCACACAGTATTTTAAATATATTTAATTGATGCAAATGGTTTTTAGGACTGAGTCCCCCCCCCCCCCCGCGCCCTTTTTTTTTTTTTTTACCAGTACCGGGGATTAAACTCACGACTGCCTGCTTGCAAGGCAGGCACTTATGCCGCTGAGCTAAATCCCCAGGTTTTTAAAAACAAGCAGCTCTATTTCCTGGGCAGGTGTTTCCAGTGTTAAGTTCAGGCCTAGTGGCTTAGCCACACACCTGCCTGCTCAGTATTTGCTGATCATACTTTATTTAGATCATTGTTACCGCTTTCCTCCCCTCCAAATCCTGGTGACTGCTGTCCTCAGGCTCTTAGACCTTGCCTCTGTTGTCCTCTTTTCTTGGCCTGGATTGTCCTCAGCCAGCTCCCTGCAAATCCCCTTGAAAAAGTTCTTAAACAAAGCCTCCTGCCCTTCCCTGGTGAGCAGCCACCTCACCTGTGACCCTCTCCAGAACTCTCAGCCTACAAGGTGAACTTGCCGATTCCTGCCCTGATCAGAGAGCATCCAAACTTATTTTTTAAAAAAATATTGTAAGATTGTAAAATTTTTGATAGGCAAAAGTAGTTTTTTTTTCAAACATTTCTGTATCCATACCACTTAGCTCAGTTGCCTGGAATAAAGAACATTTTCAATTAAGCATTACAAAAAAGAATAATAACATCCATGAATGGTCTGCATTTGGTACTTTAGTAAAAACAGCAAAATCAGAGGAAACAGTTACCTTGGGATAGCATGTGTTATTTTAATGATTAAAAGGTCATTTTTGTTTAAGAGAGCATTCATTTTTGCCACCCTTTTAACTATGACTTTACATTCACTTCTATTATATTGCATTTTGTTAAGTTGAAAACTTTAGTCCATTATAATCTGTTAGGAGGCATACTCTCCTGTCTGACCTACTCTTACAATTTTCCCCTCTCTCTTTCTTCCTCTCCCCACTCAATTTTTTATTTATAGCAAATCCAATTTTATAGCCTCTAGATCCAATCATGTTGGATGAAGACTCTCAGTGCACAGGCAAATGAAAAATGCACCGTGAGTGTGAGATAAGGGCAGGGCAGTACCTCTTCTTTCCGGGCCATCCTCGTGTCTCGGATCAGGTCCTACTATGGTAGTGCAAGAAGGCAGGTGTGGCACATGCCTTCAATCCCAGCGTTCTGGGAGGCTGAGGCAGGAGGCTTGATAGTTCAAGCCAGGCGTAGATAATTTGGTGACTTAGTGAAACCCTGATTAAAACAAGAAAAAGAAAAAGAAAAAGAAAAAAAAGAAAAAGAGTTAGGGAATTTAGCTCAGTTGAAGGCCCTGTGTTCCTTTGAAGTGCAAAACAAAAACAGACAAAGAAAAACTACAATGCATTTTCCACATTCCAGGAAGGAACTTCTGATTCCTTCATCTACTTTGGATTTCAGATATTCTGTATTGACCTTTATTTTACATTTCCTGATTTGGAAACCTTTCTCCTTTACAAAGGGTAAAAAAAAAAATATTAAATTACTTTCCTACCTTTTTCATGTCAGAGTGTATCTACAACTTCCTTGCTCTTTTTGTGTCGTAGAAACATCTTTTCTTTGCCCTGAGCAATTTTTACCAGCATTAATGAGTTCTGAACCTTTATTTTCTTTCTCTTCTAATTGCATGCTTTTTTATGATTCTCTTATAAAACTCTGTCACCTCTTTTTTTGATTCCTCTCACGTTTCGTCTCTCCTCATGGTACACATTTGTGATTTCACTGCCGGGATTTTATAGTTCATAGCTTTCCACGCATGTTGACATATGCTATCATTAATAATGACAGATACCCCCTTGTGTGGGGCTCCGTGGACTCATAGGTGGTGGGCTGTGCTTTTTCTCTTTTGCTTCTCACACAAGTCTCTGAGGCAGGTGTTATGACGCCTCCTTTACATACTAGGAAACAAAACTTCAGCTATGATTGAAGGTACTGAGCAGGGGTGAACAGATCTGAGACTTGGACTTGGGGCCCAGTGACTCCAAACCCATTGCTCTTTGAAATGCAAGGTATCGCCTTTCCACAGACCTTTGAAATCTCCTCCCTTGTGTATTAGAAGTCTCTTCGGCATAATTTTAAACATGTATTTTCATTTTTAGTGGACACGTGATTATACATATTTATGCAGTATCGTGTGACATTTTGATACCTGTATACAGTGTGTTGGTGTCTGATCAGAGTAAGTGGCATAACTGTCATCTCAGACAGCTGTCATTTATTGTGTACCTTGAGTCTGCTTTATCGAATACTTGGAAATGATGCAATTAATTGTTGTCAATCACAGTTACTGTACTGTGCTACAGAACATTAGAAGTCATCTGTGCGGTCCAGATGCAGCCCTGGACCCAGAAACCATCCTCTTCCCAACCCCCACAGCACTCTGAGGTCCTGGTAACAACTATTTTATTCTCAACTTCTATAAAAATCAGCTTTTTAGCTTTTACATGTAAGAGTGAACATGTGGTATTTGTCTTTCTGTGGCGTGATAAATTTGAAGATGATACGTCTGCTGTCTTCCAAGGATTCTGTCACTGGTATTTTAACAATGAGCTCTTTCTTACTGTCAAGGTGAAATGTTAGGCACTCATTCAGAGTAGAGAACTGTGAAATTCGCTCCTCTGTAAAAACAACTTTTTTTCCTCTACCAAGCTCCCTGCTGCGTAGTACCCAAGATTCATTCATTCCCTCCACATTCTTTCTTTGAGTTTGCACCTCCTAGAAGTGGCTGTTAGGAGGTAAAAGAGCCCAAATGCCTTTGCCCAGTTGCAGCTCTGGCTGTCCAAGGTGCCCTGGCTAGTCTGTTCTGTCTTCTGCTTCCCAGGTCCCCATGATCAGCGATGCACTCCATTGGCCACTGTGTTAGTCCCTATTGAACACCCCCCTTCAATGGAAGGGCTTAACCATCAAAATTCTACTTCTTCAGCAGTGCCAGAGGCTTGAAGTCCTAGATCAAGTTGCCATCAGCACTGGGTTCTGGGGGGTTCTATTTGCCTGGCTCATGCAGGGTCATCTCCTCACTGTGTCTGTATGTGGCCTTCACCCTGTGTAGTGGAAGAGGAAGAGGAAGAGAGAGAAAGCTTACACTTGTGCCTTTTCTTATCTGGACACCAGTCCCTATTGGACTAAGACCCTGCGCTTAAGATGTCATTTAACTGTAATTAGCTCCTTAGAGGTTCTTGCCTAAATACAGTCACCCTGGGGAACAGGGCTTCACCAGATGACTTGTGGGCTCACGTAATTCAGTCCATCCTGGGTGTTCTTACTGCTACAACTGTGGATGTAAAATAAAGTTTCTTCTGATATTCAGCGGATATTTTGCAAGCTCCACAGCACATACATTGCTTCTCCAGATTGAAATGTGTCAGATGAGTGAAGCCATCTCCAGCGTCATCCGCCCTGCGTGGAGCTGCTAGGATTCCTTCTGGTGTGCCTTTCCATTGGCTGGTCACCACAGGGCCCACCCGCCCTGTCCCTTCACTCTTTCCTTTTATATACACAAATGCTGTCTGATGGCCTGTGCCCAAGAGTTTCTGCTATCCTCAGAGGTGTGTATCTCGATGATACCCCAAAGTCCTTTCTGTCATGTCACAAGTTTTTTGAAGTGAGTCAGTTCCTTGGAGTGCATTGTTCTATTTTACACACCCACCAGTCTTAGAGACTCCTAGGCTGATAATTTGCTGCCTTTTGTTAAAATTACTGGTTTATTTATCACTAACATTTCTATAGCTGTTACCAGGACTATTATTTTTTGCCCTTCAAATTCCTCTTCCCTTTTTGTTACTGAGCTCCAGCCGTGGTGTGATTTGCCCTGCTTATTTCTTGCAGCCAGCCCCTCCCCATAATCCGTCCAGGAGGTTGTATTCTCTGGCCACCTTCTCACTTCCTAATCCACAAATCTTGAAGTACACATCTTTTTATAAAAGTCATTTTGAAATCTGTCTAAATTGAAGTTTGTAGAATGCCCTCCAAGCAGGGGGAACTGGGACAGATGTTTGCCACGCATTATCACCGCGGCTTACACAGCAGCTGTTCCTGCCCTGTCTCTCTCTCACGTGCATGTTTCTCTGTCTTCTTCTGCGCTGCACTTCTCTCGTGGCTAAATCATCTTTGTATTTGTCTTTTTAAATGGTTTCTAGTAACTCCTGGAGTGGATCTGCTGTTTTTTAAGCATTCCTCTTTTTGAACCAGTTGGTGGTTCATTGATTTATTTCTGAATTCTAGCCTATCCACTTCTGGTAGCACACGACTCCCTTAGGACCCTTGTCGCAGTATCTTAAGCCATTTACAAATGTCACTGTCATGAGCTGTGTAGTGCTGTGGGTTATCTCACTTTGTCTTGCAAAAAATCCAGATTTTCTAAGGAAGGAGAAATTTAAAGCCTCAACAATCTCCTTCCACCTCACCTCTTTTTGCTCCCGAATTTATACCACTTAAGGATGGTTCTGTGTCTCTTCCCAGCAGGAGCTTTTGTTCAGACATGAATCAGAGGTGGTGGGTAGGGATTGTCACGTTTGACAGATCTCAAGAGCGTATCTGTCACCTTCCAGGAAATCCCTTCACTCATCAATTGGTCTTGGCAGTTACATGCACGCACCGCCATCGCTCCAGCCCTCAGCAGCGTCACCAATCTTCCTGCATGTGTCTGACTCAGGAGCTCCCACCTGTGGCTCCGATGGGCTGCTGCCAACACCATCAGCCTGGTGTCTTCTCCAGAAGGTGTGAATCATTTTTATGGGAAGAGTCTCCTAACTGCCTTAGCGCTCCTTTCTTGATACTGCTTTTTAGTGGTATATTTTATAAGTTTGTAAGAGATGATATTTACATTTGTTTTTGGTAATTGATATATGTAAGTACATTTCACAACCACTGTCAATCCCCCTCCTTCCTACCCCACCCATCGCTTCTTCCCCTAATCTCCATCCTACAAATCTTGGTACTTATTTTGTCTTCTTCCAGCATCTTAGATTTCTCTGTCTTCCTTCTTTAAAAAAATGATTATTTTCTATCTTTTTAAGAAAACTATCACTGTTTCAAGAGAATGGCTTGGGGCCGTGCAATACTTTAACTCCCTTTGCACTCATGAAAACCCATGTATATTTCATAAACATCAACGTGGAGAAGAAAACACTTCAGATTTAGAACTTTGACTGTGAACTTGGTTTTCCTTGCTAAACCTTCACCAGTGAGCCAGTCTCCTGCAAAGCAGATCTGTTTCTGCCTGGTATCTTAATAGGCCTTTGGGCGGTGTGTTCCTCATTAATTCTAACCTTTTTCTAAAAGGGAAAAATATCAGAGATTGCCCAATCCCTTTGTGCCTTACGCTTTCTTAGACTGCTGACCTCAATGTGCCTTGTCCGGCTCTCAGGCTCTTAATATCTCTTCTTACTGTTCATCAGCATCAGACTGCACCTTTAACTATTTGCTTTACTGAACAAAGCAACAGGATTACTGTTTTAATAATATTTTCTTTGACAATATTTATGAGCTGCTTTTTAGTTTTATTCCTTTATTTGTGTGCTTATTGTACAATTAAAAAAAAGTTAAGGGGAAGTGATTACATAGGGCACTAATGAACTGGTTACAAAGTAAATCTCTTTATCATTTGCATAATAAATTTTTAATGGAGACTCCTATGACTCTACCTAAAGCATTCATTTAGAAAGAATCTTTGTATAGTTTTATGGCTATTTGCTTGGAACTAATGGAGATTGTTGAAAATAAACATATTTAGTCACACATATACTACGCTAGGGAAAAAATACCAGGTGAAGTTGTTCAGTAAATGCCTAAGCTTAGATCGATACATCATTCCATCCTAAGAACAACAACAGCAAAAAATCAGGACAGGGTCTCACTTATGAGGCTGGTTTTGAATTCCTGCACTCAAAGGATCCTCCCACATCAGCCTTCCAAGTGTGGGACAAGTGGCAGGCTACCGTGTTTGTTTGTTTTAATTAAAGGTATAATTAATGTCCAAAATAAGTGTAGAATTTTTAGTCAAGTAGTTTTAACTCAGAATTTTGCTCAGCCTTTTTTTCCCCTTGTTTACTGTAGCTATTCATCTTCAAAGCACAAGAGAGGCACAGAGGTAAGTTCACATCTGTCTATCTGGTTGCTATTTCAGTTCCTATTTTTTTAGTGAGTGTTTGATATGATATTTAGAAAGACAAGTAGTCAATCAGAGATTCTGGGGGAGGGTGAGTAATAAGGGAGAGGAGAGATAGTAAGAAAACTATCTACCCATCATCCATCCATCCATCCATCCATCCATCCACTCAACCTCTGTGGTAGTGATATATGAGTTTCTTGTCCTACACAAGGTAAGGGAATAAAATCATACATGTGTCCTAAACTCTGCCATTCAGGACCCCAAACCAAATAGAGATGGCATAAAGATATGCCTTAAAGTAACTCTAAAAAAAGTAGACTGACACATGCATAAATCCATTTTAATATGGATTTTTACATAGTAGCGTTCTGATACTCTAGGTAAGCAATGCATTTGTTTGGATTGACTTTAAAAAAGTCAATAAATGCTTTTTATTTATTTATTATTATTTTTAAAATTTTATTTAAAAGGAAAAAGAAAAAAATGCAGAACAAAACAAAACAGTGTAAGGATACAAGTAATTCAGAACTACAAAAAAAAATAACAGTAAGCTATCACCAGTTAATAGATTACTCGCTATCATCTTAGAAATGGTGTTTCAAGTCACAGGATCAAAGCACACATAACGAACCTTCAAACAGTGAGACTGCAAACCGTTGTGTTCAGTAATCCAATCAAAAATATTAATATGGTCTTCTATGTAACACACCTAAACACCCTTGCTGTTGTATCCTTCAGGGCACTTTTTTTTCCCTTTCTTTATTACAACAAAATTTAGACATTTTGGGCTTTAATAAATGCTTTTTAATAAGATGAGATCCCAATTGTTGATTCTGGGAAGTATTTACCATGCAGTTTGATTTTTGTTCATGAACTCTGCCTACTCCTGTGTCTTCAAGATTTCTACCTAATTTGTCTCCCAGCAGATTTACTGTTTCTGGCTTAATATACAGATCTTTGATTCATTTTGACTTTAGTGCATGGTGATAGACATGGATCTAGTTTTAGTTTTTGGCATATGGAAAGCCAGTTTTCCCAGCACCACTTAATCAAAAGGCTGTCTGTCTTCCAGGGAACATGTTTGGCCCCTTTGTTGAAGATAAGGTAGCTAAGTGTGTTTGTAGTGTGGTTGTATCTTTTACTGTATTCCATTGATCTTCCGGTCTGGTTTCATTCCAGTACCATTCTGATTTTATCACAGTAGCTCTGTAGTATAACTTCAAGGGAGGGATTGTGATGCCTCCTGTCTTGCCTTTATTGGCCAGAACTGCCTTTGCTATTCTAGATCTTTTCTGGTTCCAGATGAATTTTAGGAATGATTTCTTTATATCTGTGAGGTATGCTAATGATATCCGGATTGGAATTGCATTAAATCTGTATAACAGTTTTGGGAGAACAGCCATTTTCACAATGTTTGTTCTTCCTATCCATGAACAGGGAATGTCTTTCCATTTTCTGAAGTCCTCTTTGATTTCTTTTTTCAGAGTACTGTAATTTTCAGTGTATAGATCTTTTATTTCTTTTGTTAGATTGATTCCTAAGTATTTCATTGCATGTCAAAAAGAAATCTCCAACAGGGTGAAAAGTAAACCCATGAATTAGGAAAATATCTTAGCCAACTGTTCCTCAGACAAAGGACTTCTATCTAAAACATATAAAGAATTTTTAAAAAATCAGACCCCCCAAATTCAAAGACCCAATTCAAAATGGGCATCTGAAATGAATACACACTTCTCAGATGAAGAAATACAAATGGAAAATAAATATATGAGAAAATAGTCAGCACCAATAGTCATTACAGAAATGCAAATTAAAGCAACAGTCACTCCAGAAAGAATGGCCAAGATCAACACAACAAATCAACCAATAACAAATGCTAGAGGGGTTTAGGGGAAAAAAAGAAACTCTTCTACACTGTTGATGGGAATGTAGACTGGTGCAACCACTGTGGAAATCAGTGTGGAGATTCCTCTAAAAACTAGAATTGGAGGTGCCTTTTGACTCAGCTATCCTGTTTTTGGGCATTTTATAAGAAGAATTGAACACTTCATACCACAGAGATATATGTGCACCTATGTTTATAGCAGCACAATTTGTAATAGCCAAATCTTGGAAACAACTCAAATGCTTATCAACTGAGGAATGGATAAAAAAGATATATTATTTTTTATAAAATGGCATACTACTCAACTATAAAGAAGGATTGCATTGAGGCTTTTACAGGTGAATGAATGTGACTTGTGACCATACTCATAAGTGAAATAAATCAAACTCGTATGTGTTAATACCATATTGTCTTCCTAGTGTAAAAAACTGAAAGATCAAATAAGACCTAAAATCTACAATAAATATTGTGTAAGGGTAAGAAACTGCTCAAAGGGGAAAAGTAACTGGGATAAGGGAAAGGAGAAAATAAAGGAAAAGGAAAAACATATAAATTTCTGTATAAATACCTAAAATAGCTATGATGACTGTACTGCTAATTCTGTTAATTCTTGGAGAAGAACAGTTAATATTCATGATTAGATCAATTTTTTGTGTCTGTATTTGGTAATCTAAGCAACTCTTTCAAAAATAATAACATGCACTATAACAACCACTGTTAAATTCCTACCATCTTGTTTTGAAAGCCTATATTGTTATTGCTTTGAGTTTATTGTTATCGTTGTTTTCTCCTTTGACTTTTGTTTTTTTTTCTGGATTTTTTTCTCTTTTAAATAAAATTTTAAAAAAATCAATAAATGACCAGTAATAGAGCTGGAGTGGATATTAGAAATTTTTTTTATATTTTTCACCTGACAGTTTGAAAATTTATCCCCAAGAATTACTCTGGTTGACTGTGTTCCATGTTAAATGAGCCCTGTAATTACATGCTTTGGGACTCGGGTTATTTTTCAGTTGGCACTGATGATTCAGAGAATTATGGCTAAGAAAGAAAGACATATTAGCTAACTACTGTATAGTGATTTTTAGTGAAATATTGTTTACATTCTCTGAAAGCATTTGGTGTTATAGAAACTCTCTTCAGCCAATTGTTTGATTCATGACTGGGAGCCCAGGCTGAGGCCAGAAGATTTAAGCTCAAGCATAGCCTGGGCAATAGAGAACTTAAGAGCTTATTTCAAAATTTAAAAAAAATGTCTGTGGATGTAGCTCAGTGAGAAGGCCCCTAAGTTCAGTTCTTAGTACTGGTGAAAATAAGAAAAACAACAACAAAAGAATTAATCACTGAGATTGTGCTACTGTCCATTCAGTCTATTAAAGAGTTCTTACATCTTGTGGTTCTCCAAGACTTCTTAGTGTCATCTTACTCTGGCTCATGTTATCCATTCGGCAAATATTTAGTAAGTCTGTACGTCATGGTGCCTATCATGACATTATGTCATCAGCATCAGTAACTTTTTGACAGCAGTAAGCATAGAAGTTTTGACTCTCAGATACAGAATGCTTTTGTGATCGTGTTTTATGCCTAAGGGTTTGTTTTCCTTTAAAACAAACTGCAAGGAGTTGTTCAGAGCGCTCACGGAGTCCCCATTGTGACTGGCCAGTGGTCTGCTCAGAGGCTGCAGGGGCTGACTCCTACCCAGATCATCCCAGCTCAGTGTTACCACATCCTGGTTCTGTAGAAAAACACCGCACAGTGTGAGAGCCTGATGACAGAGAGGACACAAAGTGTCCAGGGAGGTAGGGGGCAGAGCATCAGGTGTGAGCAGTGGGAATCTGTGAAAGCCATTGTTTAAAGGGTGAATAGGAAGCCAGAGGGGGAGAGAAGCAGGAGTAACTGCCAATCAGAAGGATGTCCACAAAAGCATGAAGTCCTTGAATGCACCCCAAGGCATTCAGAAGCCTGGACCTGGGTGGAGGAATGGCAGGAGACGCAGATAAAAATCATCACATGTGGGTTGGGTGACCTTATGTCATCCTGAATCTCAAGGGATCATTGCTATGGTACATGCTATGTGTGAATGACATGGATTAGGTTTGCATTTTGTAAAGTTATGACTCTTGGCAGTTAGGATAGGAATAGTGAGGGACAGGGAATAGAATGGAAATAGCAATAGAGAGAGGGTAATATTTTTGTTACATGGGTGCATGGAGGAAATGACAATGTCATAGCTGATTGGAAGGAGATGGAGGAGAATATGGAGTGCTCAATTCTGGTTGGTGGTTTTTAAATTTTGTCTTCTTATAGATGCATTCATGTCCTTCTCAATGCACAATCTGTTTTTTGTATGTATGGGCTTTCCTTATGAATAAGAGATTTTTGGGGGGATATCAGGAATTGAACTCAGGACCTTGTGCTTGCTAGGTTAGCGTTGTACCACTGAACTATATCCCCCACCAATGGAAAAGAGATTTTAAGTGCATTCATATATTTTTTTAAAATTCTCTTCTTGAACTTCTTTATAAAGGAACATATTTTAAACATTTTTGATCTTGTATATGATATGGATAAACAGAATATTTTAAGAAGAATCAGGCTTTGATGATGCTGAGAACAGTGTTTTTTGAAATGAGGCCCAGAAAAAAATCTTTCTGGCATCTCATGTTGTTGCACATGAGTGACATCACTTGCTTTGGCAGGAACAAAACTGTGTCCTGAATTAAAGATTTCATAGAAGATACTTCCCCATCACTGAGCACTGTGATGCTTTGGCTCAGATGATTAAATACTTTACCCCTTCTGACAAAATGTTGAATTCCTATAAGTGGGTTGTTGAAATGCTCCAGGCCAAAACAGTTAGGGTTTCAGTATTTATCACAGGCGATGTAAAAGAAGACACTGATAGAATGGAAAAGCAAAAGAATTCTACAATATGTTCTTCAAGTTATGCTCAACTTATTTAAGGAAATTTTTGCTACGTGCTTGCCCTGCTGGAGTATGTTGTAGACAACAAATGCATAAAGATCTGTAGGCTCTGCTCTTAAAATGGAAAAGATAGGGAGACAAAAGTGTGGAGAAAGAAATGGTACAGTTCATCATGCTGGTACTAATTACACTAGTTTCTGGAACTATCACACCATTCTGAATCCATTTCTTTTACTGTGTCTGGGGATTCAGTGGCTATTGGTAATGCTGCTGAATTATTGATCATCTTTGATACCTCCAGAGCATGGAGAAAAGCTGAGGTAATTGCTCCTCCAGAGAGCTTTAATTCTCCAGTGTGTTCTGTCGCGTACCACAGTCTCGTGAGATTTAAAACTGTGGCACAAAACATTTGAGGCTTCCAGTTCTCTTCAGTGGCAATTGTTGCATTTTTAAAATATGCCTCTGGACATATCCAGCTATGAAGAAAAACCCGGAAGGTTTTTCCCAACCACGTTGTGAAGAAATAACTTTTACTAATTTACCAGTGAACTCAGAGGACTGATGAAAACCAAGAGGAAAAGCTCTTTTTTTTTTTTTTTTAATGTATTTTAGCATTTAGTGCATCAGAATTTTAAGTATGGTCGATCAATCCTGCAACTGGTCTTTAAAAAGCTATTTTAATTCATGGGCCCATTTGCTAACTTTTTTGACTACTTAAGATTTAGCATTTGTACAATATTTATTTAATTTAATTTTTGTTTGAAACCAAGAAACAGTTATTAAGAAATCTGTTAGTTAGCAATGTGAGACCTGCAGATACATATATTCCTCATACTGCAATGAACTAATGTAAAACAATCATTTACGTTTATTCAGCCACAATCATATGTTTAATTTATTATGTTGTAAATCTAAGAAATAGAAAAGAAAATATTCTTTAAGATGTGCATATTATGAGCTGGTTTACAGAGAAAATCAAATCCTTAGTCCTGAAGTATGAGATAGTAATTTTATTTGATTTTATTTGATTCTAATGTGTGATTTACCTTTCTCTCAAATTCACTAAAGTGTAACTACTCTTGGATCTAGAAATAATCTGTTATTTTTTTAAAAAAATATTTGTCAATACTCACTGTATGGAAGAAGCCTAAGAATTTGTCATAGAGAGGAAATATTTCATGTTCTAATGGACGCATGTAAATATTCCTCTGTGTTATTTGCAGTATATTTTACTTACGAACTTCAGATACGTTTCCCTTTTGGTTGTGTTGAGCATCTGCAGGATAGGAAAAATACATTAAGAACTTTTGTTTGTTTTTGTATTATTCAGACAATAAGATCTGAAGCCCCAAATATGCAACTAGCAGCCAGAGGTGATCTCAGCTTCTCTGCCCCCTGCCGTGAGCCTCTTTCTGGCAGAGGTGTTCTCTGTTTCTGGTCAGCTACATTACTGTGCCCCCCAGGTACACTTCTCCTTCTCACCTGCCCTTACTCATCTATTTGCATAGATACAGACACTGATCTCTCTCTTTTGAGGCCCTGCATCCCACTTTGCCTTTCATCCACTGCCACAGGCTTTTTAACCACACTGTGGGTCTGAACATTCAGACAGGCATGGGAAACATGTGAACAGGGCACTCCAATCTGCTGTCTTAATTACTGTGCAAAAGGGTCACTAGGTGCTATAACACCAAGGAGGACACTTAAGCTCAAGGCGGGCACCTGATGGGTCTTTGTCTGGAGGCCTTTCCATGCTGATGTTCTCAGCTGTGGCACAGTGCAGTGAACATGTTAGTTTAATCAAAATGTAATAGCCAGGCTTAACAGAATTTGATAATCAAAATGTAATAGCTTTGGAGCATCCATAGGATGGGCTGATGGGGTCAGAGGAAGTCTCATTGAAGATAGATCTATAATTAACAGCCCAGGTTTTTGGATGGCAATAGATTGTTTACATTATTTGTTCCTATGTGTGAGGTGGGGATGGTGCTGGGACAGGAGACTCACTTCTCACCAAGCATGGAGATTCATTAGAATTTGAAATTAAGGCACATTAAGGAGAGGGACAACACGCTGAAGGCAATTGAGGCAGGGTAGTTGTGGCAATCATATCAAATTCCTCAAGGACACAGCTATCTGAGTGATATTGGCCAACTGAACTACAAACTGTCTCAGGACACACTCCTATCCATTGCACCCTTATCAAACCACAGTAAAAAGCAATGTGACGGGTAAATTTTTGTTTCATTTTATTTATTTTTTTTATTTTGTAGTACTAGGCATTGAACCCAGAGGTGCTCTGCCACTGAGTTGCATCCCCAACCATATTTAATTTTTTATTTTGAGACAAGGGCTCATTCTGTTGCCCAGGGTAGCCTTACAGTCATGAATTTCATGCCTCAGCCTCCCAGATGGCCGGGAGATAGGTGTAGGTACCACCATCCCTGACATGGTAAGCATTTAATACCAAAACTGTGTTGTGCATGGGAAGATAGCACAAATAAGATATTCAGGTGAGGTTTGTCAGTTCCTCTATACCTACTGTGATCTGTTCTTTAGAACCACAGAGTTTTGTTTTGTTTTGTTTTGTTTTTTAAATAGGCTTTATTCACATGGACACTATAATGTTACAATTTCCTTTGGTGCAAAGTATATAAAATAATCTTTATATAAGCATCTATTCCTTGCTTTAAATCTTTCTAAGTCTCTCCAAATGGCTTTAAATGAGAGTAAGTGAATAAATAGAAATGAGGAGAGGTATGAGGCGTAAGGAGTTTGGACCAGTCCTCGGGGATGCCCTGCCCAGATTCCTAGCAAGAGCTCCTTGGTATCACCCCCCATCTGTAGGGTAGAATCACAGAGATTTTTAATTTTTGTTATTGCAAAGTCTTATTTTTCAAAAAGTAAGCCAACTATTTGTAGGTGACTTCTGATGTGTATTTACAGAAATCTCACTACAGAGAACATGTTTTATTGATGTCTGCTATGACCACTGAGGGTCTATTAGGTAGTGGAACTCACCATTCGCATGTCATATCCACATAGAACAATGTCCTCTAATACTTGCTTAAATAACTCATTAAATTTTGGACAACAAAAGTAGGAAGTGGTCCCAGAAGCATTACAGGGGACAAAAGTAAAGATGCTAAATAGAAAATAAAAATACATCTTTGCCTTCAGCATGAAATTTAAATTCTCTTATATCAATGTTTCTCCTTGGAATGGAGATATCTTCTTCATAGGATTGATAAAAGGATTTAACCGACTGGACTTGGCATGCATACATGTAACTTTTTCTCATTAGCATTTTTCTCTAGAGAGTGCATGTTAAAATAGTATTGGTACACTGGCATGGATCTGTTATGTCCAGCAAGGAGAGAGGGTTTCTAAGGGATGGGACTAGGAGTCCTCATAATGACCCTCTGCTTCTCTTCAGGTCCTTGTACTCACTCTGGTGAAGAACGAAGAAGTTGGGGCTCCTAGTGAAAAGTAGGGGATATAGTGCAAAGCGAAAATTTATTTAAAATGTGGCCGATGCAAGGGAAGCAGAAGAAAAGTTATCTTAACACCAGAGTGGTACTGTGAGAGAGGGGACATCCTTTTTGGGATGCCCAGTGAGTCTGAGGTATATTTCATACTTATAAGGGTAAGGTGGCTTCTAAAAATAAGACCAAACAGGCGCTTAGCCTTTGTTTTCAAGAAGGGGACAAGGTCAGTTAAAGAATTACTACTTTTTTTTTATTTTAAAGAGAAAAAAAAAAAAAAACAGAAAAAGCAAATCAGAACCGAACAATGCAAGCAACACAAGATTTCAAAACAAAACATCAGGAAATAACCAGTGGCTATGATAATGTCTCTTGTTTTCTTCGAAATCGTTGTCTATACCTTCAAACACAATAAATTCAAACAAAACAAAATAGTATAAAACCATCAAAACAAAAGAATGAAAGCATTATGAGACTTCAAAACAAGACAATAGGAAATCAACAATGGCAACCATAATGTCTCTTGTTTTCTTCCAAATAGCTGTCCATACATTTACACATATTGAAATCAAGTCATAGGAACCAGAGTAAAGCCTATAAAAAAAAAAGAATGAAAGCATTAAGGGACTTCAAAACAAGATAACAGGAAATGAACAATGGTTATTGTAATGTCTTGTTTTCTCAGTTGAATAATTTTTAAGCACATAGCAAATGTGAATAGTGATTTCATGAAGATACAGTAGGGTACATTTTTTCAAGCACATGGTACATAATAAACATGTGATGATTTTATAATTGTCATCCACAACTAAGTATGATTTAAAAATGCTTGTCATCTGGGTTTTGTCCTGAGTTTTTGTGTATGCCCCTGTAGTCTGCCCTTACAAATCCATTCATCCTATGGAAGACTTCATTGGTAAACACAGTCAGTTTCCAAAATTTGAACAATGTGACATATGTCAGAGAAGTACTTGAGGGATTGGCCAGCAATGGGTGTGAGTCCATTTTCTGTTTATAGGACAAAATATCCAACATACACAACTGTAAGGAAGAAGGCTTTCTTTTAGCCCAGGGTTTTCAGTCCATAGTTGCCTGGCTTCGGGGGAGAAATGGCCTGGATGAAGTGCCTAGCAGAGAAAGCTGCTTACCCCATGGCACCCAGGAAGCACAGAGCAGGGAAGAGCAGCAGAGAGGAAAACGGTATGTACATAAGTAATAGTCACTGTACAAAAGAGAGGAAAAGAAAGTGCTCTAAACTATATAACTGCATGTATATTTAAATGTATAAGATAGAAAATGATATCACAGAGTTTTATTGGATCATTGAACAGAACTGTTTGCAGTATCATTGTTGGAATGTCCACTCTACAAGCTTTAATTTTGTGACTTGAACAATTATTTCTAAGATGGCAATATGTAATCCATTAACTAGTGATTTCCTACTGCGCATTTTTTTATTCTGTAAATCTGTATAACTTGTACCCCTTCACTGTTTTTTTTTTTCTTTCTTTTCTTTTCTCCTTAAATAAAAATTAAAAAAAAAAATAAGTAGTCCCCAAGGTCAGGTCCCCACCCCCCAGCTAGATACATCTCCCAAGCCAATCAAGTTGACTGTCAAGATTAATCATCACAATAGGTAAGAGAGTCTCTTGTGAAAGGCTGCCTTTGGAGTCATCAAATAGGTAAGTACGAAGCCATTCAAGCAACATGAAAATAATAACTGACAGACATGAGAGCAAGGTAAATCCTGTATCTGCAATTCTAGTAAAGAGAATTTTATTAAAAAACACAAAATAAATATTTGATTGTGGCTGCTGAGTCTTGGCTAGGAATCTTGCCTAATATAGGAATTATCAATTTCTAGACATGATGGTTTAAAAAATAAAAATGACATATAATGCCTTCTAATATTCATCATAAAACTTCAAGGATTACATTAAATAAATGATTTTAAGTTTTGAAGTCAAGGGGCTGGGGATTCAGCTCAGCAGCATAAGCATCTGCCTTGCAAGTGCATGGTTGTATTTGATCCCCAGTACTGATTAAAAAATAAGTTTTAAAGTCAAATGTAAACCACTCTAAGGTTCATGTTTTCAAAATATTGTTTTGAGGCTGAGAGTGGATCAGAATGGGATATGCAAAATAATTGAAAGGTTTGTTTTCTATTTTTAAATAATTTATGATCTGAAAATTCAATATTAGGTGCCTATATCTAAGATAACATTAAAATTCATATGGTGCTGGTTGCAAATAATAGGTGGACTCATGTCTCTGAAAAACCTGGAAATAAATGAGTTACCGGTATTTGATTTAGGTGAAAGGGACGTTATCATTATACAGTAAGAGTGAAGACAGTTTTAAGAAGAGATGGAAGTCCTAAAGGGTTAAACACGCATCTATCACTCCATCTGAGGATTAAGGTCTCCCTGTATTTACACGTTCATTTAGCAAAATTCATTTCCCCACACCTCAGGCTGTTAGTTTTTTGCTGTCGTCAACTAAGGATTTTTCTTAAGTTTTGAAGGACACTGACCATTTCTTGCCACATGGCATGGCTCAGATGTTTTCTGTCTCTTTGTCTTCTTGTGTTTCTAATCTTTAGATTTTCAGTGGGCTCCACTGATTATGTCAGACCCATCCCAGATAATAAGCTCTCTTGTCAGTACTTCAATGTCAACTAAATTAAGGATTTTGATTAATTAATTCCATTCCCCAAACTCTTTTTGCCAGGCAAAACTATGCTCACAGAAGTGATATCCAAATGTATTAGAAAGTTCTATCTGCCTTAAGAGAAAGTAGTTAACAAGCTTTGTACAAGAAAGGGATGGGGTCTCGGAAGTGATTTTAGCATTCTGCCTACTGAGGAGCTTAGATACTCAGTTATCTTTCTAGCAGAAAGGAGTGTGGGCCACAGTATCACTGTATTTAGAGAGATCAGGTGCTGGAGGCATCTTTGAACTAATGGTGTTCCCTTGGTGTGGAGCGCGGTGTTGGTGGAAGTGGGTGACTGGAGCGCTCCAACCAGTTCTGCAGTCGAGCTAACTTGCACCTGCTAGGCCAGCTCTTAGCTGAGCTGCCAGAGCAGTGCAAATGAACCTCCAAGGCCAGCCAAGCTTGTCCTTTGCTTGATTATGAAATCAAACACAATAATCTTAGCCAATGATATGGAAACAGCTTCCATCTAATCTCATATGTTTCTGCTCAAAGAAGCGTATTGTTTCTGGTTGGCTTCATTTTTGCTTCCTTAGTGAGAAATAGCTGTTTATTAAAAATAGCTCTACAGGACTCGCTGATTAAAATGTGTTTATCTGCAGAAAATTTTCTTATCATGAGGAAGTATTTTAGCCTTTAAGTGTGAGATTCAGAGATGCAAACAACGACTCTCAAAATAATTTAGTAATAAAATGGAGCATTTGTTCAGTGATGTCAAAACATCATCTAATATGACTAGAATAAGAATTTAATTGAGGTTTACCCAATTGTCCCTCCAGGATACAAAATCTAAAACATGGCAATTTGAGGAAGGAATATCAGTTAATGGAAATAGCACATACTTAGGAGGACATTGTTGCTGTAACTTCGTACACATGTAGTGTGGTGATCACAGTGCGAATACTCTAAACATTTTAACTACATCATCAAAAGCATCCAAATAGGAGATACTCACCGTCTCGGAGTTTTATTCCACTTTCCTTATGAATTGAGACTTCTCGATTTCTGCATCATACGCAGTTTTAAACTCTTCAGAAACCCAACAATTCCAAAGCACACGAGAGGCACGAAGAGAAATATGGTCTTTTGGAACATTACAAATTGTTCCCTAATAGGTGAACACTAGATCATAATGAAAATTTTATTTTTGTTTTGGCTAATAATTGTGTAAAACTCCCTTTACTTTAGAGGGAAGACTAACATTGTAATAAGGAATGTTGACTATTGCCTCTTTTTGTCTTTTTCCTTACATATTTTGTAAGAAATATGTGATTAAATTTTATTTAGTTTCAGCTCTTGACCCTTTTGAATTAATAATAAACATATGAAGTAGCAATTATAAACACTTACTATTATGGATTAAAAAGCTTATGGTCAACTTAACACCAGCTGAATTAAATCATTCTGGTGTTGAGCGGAGATGTTCCACCTGAGGAAAGTTGCCAGCATAAATAGAGATGTGGAGAAGAAAAGCTAGGCATTGTGGGGTCTCTTACGTGTTGCTGTTTCAAGCTGTTGGTTCTCCTGGAGGAGCTTGTCATGCTGGCTTCCCCAGTATGAGTTCAGCCATTATCATCAGAGGAGCTCAGGACCTTGTCTCTGAGAGTGGCTGTGGTTGGGGACCTGTGGTTCTTACATTGAGCATCACTTCCTGGCTCTGGAAGGGAAGATGTGTGCTGTTTAATCTCTAGGTAAAGCTGGTCATGGGCTGGCGTCCTGGCATGTACTCATATGTTCTCATTGTCAGAGGAGCTTGGGACCTCACTGTTCTGAGGATGGCTGTGGTACTTTTCAGGGCAGCCCTGGTGCTTTTTTTGAGAGTAACTTCTCAGTTCCCGTGTAGAACCTTCACCCCACTGGCATAGACTTTCTGGCTTCCACCACTGAACTTTGGGCCTTCCCAGTGCAGATCCATAAAACAGACTGGCATAAGTCCTTGTTGTGGGCTCTAGACTTCCAGTTGGACTCATGGGAGGCACTGTCATGGACTCTGGGTCTTCAGCTGGACCCATACAGGACACTGCTGTCCTGCAGGGCCTGGGATCCAGCCCTCAGCTGCATATTCGGATCTTTAGTGTTGTGGACAGATTTCCCACACTTTTTTGTATTTAACTCTGGGTGATCATCATAAAATAATACCATAAATTCTGTGTCCTGTATGTAATTGTTCTTCTTTCAACCCTGACTACAACACTTCCACAGTACTTACTATATTCCCAGACGCTAAGTGCTCTCTCTGCTGACTCCTTTAATTTTCAGAAGTCTCTGCTTACCTTAGTATTATCATATTCTTAGTACCATTTAGGGATGAGGGAAGGCACTTCAAATAAAACGCATAAAATCAGGTAGTAATTGAAAGAGGCAGCGTTTCAGCCTAGGAATGACTCCAGAAGTTACACTGATAATTACCATGCTACACACAATTCTGGCTTCTGTGCAAGGTGACAGATAACATGATAATAACCTTCCAGACATTTCCATCCCAGCAAGTGGAGACCCAGACCACCAGTGAGACCTCTAGCAAAGGCTGCTCAAGCTAAGGCGAGACTTTCCAGTGGGATTGGGAGAGGTGTGGGCTCAGCAGGGGTGGCAGACAGGAGACCCAGGGGCTGGACTAGAGCAGCTCAGCAGCTCAAAAAGGAGGGAAAAATCTCTCAATTTTGTGCACTGAAGAGAGGATTGGACTAATCTAAGGGAGTTTGGGAATGATATAGTCCTGATGGAGTCATCTGTGAATTCCATTCTTAACTCCAGTGCCTCACTCAAAATAAAAGGTCTCCATACTCATAAGCGAAATAAATCAAACTCACATGTGTAAATACCATATAGTCTCCCTAGTGTAAGAAATGGTAAGAGTACATAAGAGTCCATTACATTGTTTTGAATCCTTATAATCATCGCAGTTGTAATGTGTTTGTTCAGGTTTTCTGATTTTATCATCTGTGATGGTATGAACATCTAATTTGAAGGAAACAAGTCATTATAATAGCCCAGTACTGATATAATATCATTTTACTCTGAAGTCCTATCATGCTCTTGCTCTTCTGTTTCCATTGGCTCAATGTTGTACCTTATTGGATTGTATTACGTGTGCAAGTATAAACAAATTTCCTATGGAAAATGAGATAATATAGTAGCCATTATTTGTTTTCTGTTATTCGGTTCTGAAAGCCCTGTAATACTCTCATTCTCTTAAATGTTTTTATACTATTTTGTTATGTTTGATACTATTGTATATGACATTATACTCAACTATTTCAAAGAAAAAGACATTGTGGTAGTTACTGTTAATTATGGATTGTCCTCTGGTGAAATACTGTGTTGCTTACATTGTTCTGTTCTGATCTGCTCTGTTATGTCCTGTTTTGTCTTAATCTCTTAAAAAAAAGATAAAATATACAAAAAAAAACCAAGGTCTCATTATTAAAGCAATATGTGTGTCTAATTGGATCAGTCTTAAAAACTATTTTGAGATACAAATGTACTAAAAAAATCCATTGCTTGGTCCTATAACTTGGCAACTGGGGTAGGCAGAATAATACATGCCACGTATCTTCACATCTAATCCTTGGGATCTTTGCTGATGTTATAGGGTGTGGAAAAAGGAACTTCACTAGCGTGATTAAATTAAGGACTTGAGACAGAGAGTTTATCCTGGGTTATCCAGTTTGTCCAGTGTAATCATAAGAATCCTTTTGGGGAAAGAAGGAAGTAGGACAGCCAGAGATGTGATCACAGAAGGTGATACTAGAATTGTAATAGCCTGTTTTTTATTGCTGGGACAGAATACCTGACATGCACAACTAAAAGGAGAAAATGGCATTTATTTATTTTTGTTTGTAAATGGCTTAGTTTTGACTCATAGTTTCAGTTCGTAGTCAGCTAGCTCCAGGGCAGGAGCATCATGGCAGAAGGGCATATTGAACAAAAGCTGCTCAACTCATGGCATCCATGAAACAGAAAGCTCCAGGAAAGCCAGAGAGGAAAGGGCCAGGGACTAGCTATAGCCCCTGGAGTCACATCCTGTGACCCATCCAGACACAGAAGTGTGCTTTACCAATCTCCAAAGCATTTCTCAAGCCAATCAATATTAGCCATAAGGAGAGGGGTGCAGGAGCCAAGGAGCACTGGAGCCCTTTAAAAGCAAGAAAGGGAAGAAAAAGTCTCCCTTAGAGACTCCAAGAGGAATGTTGCCCTCTGGACATCTTGCTTTTAGCCCATGTAAGCTGATTCTGGATTTCAAGCATTTAGGACTATAAGGTAATAAATTTGTGTGCTTTGACGATACTAAGTTTACAGCAGTTTGTTACTACAAAAATGGTAAATGAGTGTTATAGACATTTACTTTCTCTACTTCTTCCTTGGTGTCAGATGTGAAAAGTGAACAATTGTCTATAGTAATTTACTTGAGTTTCCATGCAAACCTACTAAAAAGGGAGAAAAAAGAAGAAAAATGCTCTATTTTTGTTCCATGATTTCCTTGATTGATTTTCATTTTATATATGTGAACATTCTTTATTAGAATAGACAATTGGGTTTATTTCCTGTAGATGAATGTGCTTTTTTCCCTAAAGAACTAGATCTTAGAGTTTTTAAAAATTATTATTGTATTTTCTATTTGACTAGCTTTAATTTTCACTAATTCCTTCCTTGTGCTTTCCTTATGTTTATTTCATTGTTTTTCCTATGCTGAGTGCCTAGTACTTAATTTTCATTACTCACTTTTTCCATAAATATTTAAGGCTCTTGATTTATTTGTGTAGTGTTACAAATTACTCAGTGCTGGGACAGACCTTACCCATGGAAGTTAGTTTGTACATCTTAGCAATAGAGAATGTTTGGTGGGTGTCCAGAACTGGCAATCAAGCAAAAGCCACATCATTCACAACATTAAAGACTTTCATTTGGAAATAGTTCATTGAATTCTCTCCTCTTTCTGAAGATCTGTCTTTTCTTTTATATTTTTCCCATTACAGATAGAGTATGCCCTTAAAGTCCACTATAGAGAAAATAGGAAGGTTCACTATAGAATATATTTTTTCTGGACCCTTCTGATCTCTAAGAAGATGAACAGGTAAATAAAATCTTAAGGTAACTCAATAGAACATTGAGGGGATTCCATACACTGGTATCTAATTGGAAAATTATTATAAAACCCAAGACCGTAAGGTAGAAAGTCTAAGTGGTGCTGAGGTCAGAGGATGTGAGTGGGTGATGTCAGAGGGAAGAAATCAAGATTACTTTCATTTCTCCATGGCCAGTACAGTACTTGATATGAATGTCTTGTTTCTGCAGATGTTGTAAAGTTGCTTATCACACTAATTTACAAGGTGGGGCATTAAAGACAACTATATTAATAACCTCTTACAATACCACATTTGTTTCTCACTAATATTGGAAAAAAAGGAGAAAGGATATGAATTCTTTTGAGTACCTTCTCTGTGATTCTAAGAGCCTGCGTATTTTATATCATGAAGTTCTCCAAGTCCTATTGTGAAGGGAACATTTTTTATCTGTATTATAGATAGAGGCACATCAACTTGAAGGGTTATGTATCAGACCCCAGGAGGTACTGGAGCAAGAATTTAAAGATAATCCTCTTTGAATTTTTGAATTCAAAGCCCATGATTTTTTAAAAAATTAATGCATATCATTTCTATGCCATTTATACTTAAACAGATCACTTAAAAAGAGATAAATGTTTGATTATAGTTGGTAAGTACATGCCCACGGCCCAGCAGAATAACAGAATTACTTCACTGAATAATAACCAAGCATTAACAAAACTAAACATGAGCATGACACCGGAAAATACATTTAAAATGAATACTTCTGGCCAGCGATATATAACATATTGTAATTAATTTAAATTATGTTTCTAAAGTGGCAAAATAAAGCATAATGATAGTCTGCCAAAGGATTGAGAATGAATGACAATTTGTGAAAGAAACATTGCTTGAGCACATTAACCAAAACAACAATGCAAATACATAGTAGTTACAATTTTGTTCTAGCAAATGAGTACATCTAATCAAGGTGTGTGTGTGTGTGTGTGTGTATGTGTGTGTGTGTGTGTGTGTGTAAATCAATATGATCATTGTGGGCAAAATTTGCAATGTTTCAGAAAATTAACTTTTGACCCATTAATTTGCATGAGACTCTTTCTTAAATACATACGTTCCAACTAAAGGAAAGCTACCACTATATTGTTTTTAGCATTATTCCTGGTATCAATTAGATGACACGGTGCTAGGTGTGGCCAAATGATCTCTCAATAAAAAGTCTACAGTGTGTGCAGATTCCTAGAGTTCTGATGCTCTCTTGACTTTTAAAAAATATTTCACCCTTTCACTTTTGGTTGTCTTTCTTTGTGGGTTTGTAGGTCTCTTTGTCTTAATATCTAGAATTTAAACAGTTGCTATTAAAACTCAGAAATCAGTCCGCCTCTGGCTGTGCTGTCATTAAAAGTTAACTGCCTACCCATTAATCCATTAATCTGTGAAGATTAATTGGAGAAGCTATTTAGAGTGAAGCTGTAACTTGGAGCACAGAAACCAGAGTTTGTTTCCATATGAAAGTTTACGCCATGAAAATCAGTGTTAACAATTATGTGTACAGCCCACCCGTGCTCATAGGGGAGAAATGCATAGAAATGTGTACATTGCTGCCTCAGTGAATTACCTGAAACCTGTCCTTGTCCTTAGCTTAGTTCTAGGAAATCATCCTGATAAATATTTCCTTGTTTTACATTGCAGCAATGTGTTGATTTTTGTGTTTAAGCCTCTGATTGACAGAGTTAGAAGCTCATGTTTATCTTACTTAGTATCTCTAGAACTAGTACCCTCCAGTGAATGTTAATTTTCATGTCAAAGTCAAATTGAGACTCAAAGAAGCTAAGGAGTGCGTGTCATCTTCCCCTAGTGGTATTTAATTGAGTTGAAATGTTATTTTAGGTAATGATGAGAGTTTGAGTGATGAATCCAGAATACGTTCATATTTTATTACTTTCTCTTATGAGAAGTTATATTTTATTTAAGTCTATTTGCATCATCACTTTCCCCTAACGCACAGTGCTTTTCTTTTGCTTTTTTTTTTTTTTTTTTTTTCTTACTGGAATGTCACTGTGTGACAGCTGCCTCTGTACACTAAGACTCCACATGGCTTCCCAGGGAGAAAGGGGTGCAGTGTGATGTTAGTTCTCCAACAGCCCCATGAAACAGAATGGGAAGCATGTGAAAGGAGCAACTTTGCACCGGGCAGAACATAATTCGCAAGTCTCTGTTAGCAGTTCCCAGACTACCATGGCCCTGGCAGTGGAAAGTTTCAAATCTCCCCTCCTGCATTTCTGCAGTGCAGCCAGGGTGAGCTTTTGAAGGTGCAGACTCCATGCCCAAGACAACCTGGAGCTGATTCATTATGTATGTTTTCTAATCAAGAGACTGATCACTTGCTAAAATACCTGGGTCTTTGATGTGTCTCCGTAATGATTCGGTGGCTTTGTTACAATGTGCTGAGTGGATTCCTGGGTGACTGCAGCTGTGTGGAAGAGGTGGCAGGGTTAGTGGAGCTCAGTGGTGTGGAAATAAACGCAGACTACCCAAAGGAAAATGAGCAGAGACTATTTATTCAGTGATTGCTCCAGTGAGGCTGTTTGGGGTCCACTAATGGAGGAGTTATTTTTTGACTTTCTGTAAATATTGGGCTGGCTTCTTGGGCTGATTGCTGTATCTTCTATATTTCTGTGGCTTGCCATTGGGCATTTGTATATTTATGTCTCATTGGGGAGCAGATATGTGCCAGGTACTGGGTCATGTTTCATTCTAGGTCAGTAAGACAGGATTCCACTTGCAATCACAAGATTAATCTTGAACAATACGTAGGATGAACTCAGATTTAGCTTATGGCAGAGAACAATGTCATCATTTAATTTCTGGATTGAATCTTACCTCATATATAGTATTTTTTGATAGCGTATATTAAAATAATTCCACACTTTATCTTGTAGATTAGTTGATGTTCTCAAACTTCAACTAGATGACAGTGTCATTAATACAGATTAGACTAAACATTTTGTTCAGGAAAAGAGATTTTCCTATTTAATTCTAAATCTGTTAATGCATGCTATTTGGATTAGATCTAAATACAGCTGTTTTCTGAAAATAATGTAATTCTGGTGTTGCCAAATCTCCTTGACAAAGATCCCATTCTTCCTCTAGTGTATGGAAATTTTAGAAGATTTTAAACATCTTTAGTTGCTCTCCTATCGTCTAATACATATTCAATTGAGAACCATGATTCAACAGTAGGCATGCAATTGATTTGGTAGGACCTCAAAATAACAAAGATGGTGGTTACTCAGGGGAAGCTAAGCTGAGTGCTACTGAAAATCAACCATACTGTTGGATAAAATGTAATTTAGGCTACTAATACTTATTTTGACAATGCATTGGCTCTAACTAGAAGATCTGGTACTGTATTGCCTGGGCTCTAATGCTGTTTTTGCTACCCATTAGTACAGTAGTGTGTCTGTGGTAGTTATTGAACATATTGTGTCCCTTCTTTCTCAATTTTCCCAGGAGTTAATAGTAGCAAATAGCATAGGTAATTTGTCAAGACAAAATACGTTAGTAGATGTAAAGCACCAAAACCCAAGCACCCAATAATATGCAACTATTATCTTGGTATAGGTAATATTGCACACAGCTTAAGAAAATTGAATTACTTTTATTAAAAACTGAACAGCTTTTACTTATGAGAATTATGCATTAAAGCCTTTTATAAAGTGAAATTAAATTACTTTTTATTGAGCTATATTAAAATACTTTCAGTATAGCTTGTGTCTTATTTGTAAGAGGCTACTGAGTGTTTTCATACATGCAACTTGTGAGAAATCTAATTTATCACTGTCTTTTTAATGACAATAGTTAAATCTTTCACTCCTGAAGAGTAAGTAGTGACTTTGTGAGTTATTAACCTGAAAGCCATGGAGTTGTACCTCTTTGTGGGTATATGTGTATGTATATATAAAAATGTCTCCACCTTAGTAAGGTAATTTTTATCCCTAATATGAATAGTCTAACAAGAATTCATTAAAGCCCTCTAGGTCTAATCAGAGCATGATTTTTTAACCAAAACGACTAAAAGTTGTAGTTTTATCATTTCTAACTGATATCAAGGTTAAAGTGGAAATTCTAATTTGTGAAAAAGTCAAATAATGTAATATAATTTTGGAAAAACAGAACAATGTGTTGTTCTTTTTTTCTTCTGTTAAGAGAAAACAATAATTAAACCAGTGTGTGCTGCTAACATTTTGAATCATACAAGTTCCCATAAAATGTTTGACATCTGTATTGTTACATTACACCAGTTAATGTAGCCTTCTGGTCCCCTGTGCTTGCTTGCTTGCTTGCTTTCTTTCTTTCTTTCTTTCTTTCTTTCTTTAACCTGGGAAAGCTTCCTGTGGTCTAGTGGTAAAGGGACAGGGACACTGTGATGTTCTGGTACCTAATTTAAATGATCAAGTTAATCGAGCTACAGCACCATGTTACAATATTTCAGATTTCCAAATCTCATTATTTAAATGAATAGATTCTTGTATACTCTGAAGTATTTTTGTCTGCATGTGAAAAGCTCTAAATTCAAACTGTCACTAAAATGTGAGAGGAGGAAGCTGAGGAGTTCTAGCTGGGAAATTACTACAGCAGACTAGTTTTTGGGTTACTTTCACTGAAGTTTAGTATAATATTTCTCAACCTTTCCACTATTGACATTTGGGGCCAGGTAATTATTCATGGTGGAGGGCTGTCCTGTGCATTATAGGATATTTTGTAGCAACCCTATTTTCAAGTTACTGGAAGTTATTATTCCTAGTAGTGATGACCAATGTGTCTCTAGGTATTGCTAAATGTCAGGAGTTGGGGGAGTCTTTCTGAGCAGACATAGCATCCTCAGATTTGCAAGTGTATAACCTGCATACTACTAGAGCAGTCAGAGAAAACCAGTTTTCTGGAAGTAAATTCACCCTACACTTATAGTTAATCCTGAGTTCCACTTCATTAATGTTCAGAGGAAAATATTCCTTTTAATCACTCCAGACTGATTACTGCTGAGTCCATTCACCTGGTGTCAAGACTATTGAAGACCAAACGGGGAGTAAACAAACAGCATGGCAAACCTGAAATTGGACTTTACGGTCCTTGAGAGAGATTTAATTCGTGCTATTATAGTGTGTGATGAAATTCCTATTCCCCAGACCTGAAGGAATAATAATAATAGCCAGAGGGTTCTTACATCCTACATCTAGACCTCAGCTTGCTTTGTAAATATCAGTTCTTCCATAATGAGATGAACAAATGAGCCAAATTCCACGACAAAATGACCTCATCTGCAAGATAATAATAGTTCCTCAAGGAGGAGGAGTCAAAATAAGTTAGTGCAGGTGACATGATTATGAGTTTTTAGCACAAAGTGCTTGCTAATTGTGAATACTAAGCTCTCTTATTGCTAAAGAAACACATGCAAGATTATAAGCTCATAGTAAAGAATAGTGCCGTGGAGTCACCAAGGTGAAGTGGAATTTTACCAAATATTGGAAGTTCCCTAGCTACCACTGAATGATCCATTTCTCACACTACATGTCCCTCTTCCCCTAAGCAGGAAAAGTACCCCTTCTCTCATTTTAATTCCATTCTTTTAAAGGTAAAAGTGGAACAGTATTGATTCTCAATTTATAGTTGGCGAAAACAAATGGGCAATAAATATATGCCCTCTAGACTAATTGTGCCAGAGAGGCATTTTCTATTTAAAATATCGATTGAAATCTGCATAATTGATTGTGAAATTCAGTTAAACATCCTTTTTCATCACACACCTGCATACTGATAAAGATCCAAAATTCACTGATACTCTAGTGAACACGGGACACATATGCACACCCTCCTGTGTGTGGGACATACACTCCACGTATGTTTACACACGCACACACACACACACATACACACTCACACTATCTTCACAATATATAAAATGGCTTTGGCTGTTGCTTCTCTAATTGGGTATAATTAGAATTTCTTTCAACTCTCTATGGATTGAATGTCTCTTTATGTATATACTCCTTAATACTTGAATTACAAGTAGATTGGCTTCTGTTAGTACTTAAGCCGATCAATAGACATGCAGAAACTGTCTTTCTAAGAGTTAGTTAAAAGAATTTAAGGAACAAAAGAAGAAAAAGCAGACTCTAAATGATAATGAGACAATCTTAAAAAACAAAACGCTATTTAGGCAACTTCTTGTGAAAGGTATTCAAGAACAAATTATGCTCAGGCAGAAAGATGTTCATAAAATCTAGTGACTCTAGTAGACTTTGGATTCTTTCAAAATGTTAAATTGCTTACTATCAGTTAAAACATTTGAGACAAAAACCCTACATGATTTTTACTTACCAGTAGATGTTAAATACTAAATATGAAAAGAGAAATGGACAAGAATGGTGATATAGATTATACAGCATTAGCTAAATAAATTGTATATAGTATCATTGTAAACATGGATTAATTATGATAATTTCCCCCTCCATGTACTTTATTAAAAACAATATATTTGACAAAAGAATAGAAGGAAATATATCTGTATATTTTGATATATAACCTTATATGCATGTTGACATATACTTTTGCATTTGTGTGTGTATATACATGTGTGAAACATCATAACTGAATGCAAACTTATGAATTGTCCATCTATACTAAAAATGAAAACATTACCAATCCACCTCATTAATTTGTATATTCTCCTCCTACCTCGATACTACCTTCCCCCCAAAATAAACACCTTCTCAAGTTTGATTTTCATTTTTGTCTTAAAATAGTTTTCTTAAAGTCATGTTTCCAAGTGACATATTACTTAGCTTTGCTGTTTAAGATTCTCAGAAGTATTCTTACATATTATATGGTCTTCTGTAACTCAGTTACTTTATTAGAAATTTTGTTCCCAAGATCTAAGCTTTTTGTTTTGTATTGCTTTAACTTCCTTTTACTGTTGTATATAATTTTACTGTGAATTATAATGTGATTCATTTGTCCGTTAGCCATTGGGCTATGGGTGGTTAATGATTATATTTTGCTTTTCTTAGCAAAGTTATACATGCTTTGGGTGCAGAAATGCAGGTTTTTGAAACTCAGCACTTTGCAACTTTTTCTTTTCATCAGAGACACAGAAATGCATCCACACACATTTACACACACACAATAAAACTGTGTAGGTACAACACGTGTGAGTAAAAAGTCCAAGCTCCTTGAATTCTTGGCTCTTCATGGATAGGCTCTGTCCAGAAGGACCTACTTCTAACACAACTGGTGGAACCTGGCTTATGCAAAAGTTAAGACATGTAAGCTAATTATAAACTGTTCTTATAAGCAATCACTTGCATTTATGTTCCAACCTGCAGTGTGTTGGAGCTTCTCTGGTGTCATTCTGTGGATGATCTGGCTTCATCTGACTTCTTATTTTTTGCTAATTGTCTGAAAAAATAGCACCCAATTGTAGTGCTGAATTACATTTCTTTTTACTAAGTGTGAGTATCAATTTATAATTAGACTCTGTGCTGTGAAATCTGTGGTTGGGCCTTGTACCACTTTTTCTCATCTGTTTCTTAACTGAGTTAAGATGGTTTAGTTTTCATTTGGGATAATGATTGTTACTGGTTCATATGTTTCTTTCTTATATACTTTTGATATTTCTTCTATATGTCCTGAAAGCTTGTATGTGTTTCTATAAATTTCTATGTTTTCACAAGCATTCATATTGGTACAGTATTCTGGCACAATAGTGAAGCAAAAAGTACAAAATGAACAGGTTTATTGAATTGAGGACCTGGAAAGGAGCACACAACCCATGGAGGTTGGGCTGTATCCTTTGACCGGTCCAGAGAGGCAGAGGGTTGTATGATCTCTGACTGGAAGTGGTGCATGGGGCGGATATTGATGATGGTTAGAATTCTCCATGCATGCAAACAGGAAAGGGAGTTGTAATTAGGGCTGAAGAAGAATCAGGAAGTGGTAGGTGTTCTTGCTTTGGCCTTCCACCACGTTAGACCATCACCATAACAGTACAGTAATTTATACTACGGTAAGAACCTTTCATATATTTCATGTATTTTTATGTACTTTGCATTTTGTAATTTTTAAATTTTGCATCTTTTAGAAATGGTATTCTTAATTATAGTATATTTGAATTTATACTTATATCCTTTCATTTATGAGGAAGGATTTAAGATATAACACAATTTTGTAAGGTCATTTTTGTTCTGTTTCCATATCCTATTAAGTTTTTTCTTCTTACTAAACTTACTAGACCGTCCATAGGGTACCCTAGAGAGCTGAGATCCTAGCTTTTGATACTGTATTTGTTTGTTTATTGCATCTGTTGGTTCCATGAAAGCTGGCAGTGCAGCACTAACCAACTGTGCCATTTTCCCCGGCAGATGATTGTGATGATCCTCTGGTGTCTGCTTTGCCCCAGGCATCCTTCAGCAGTTCTTCTGAGCTCTCCAGCAGTCATGGCCCTGGCTTTGCCAGGCTAAATAGAAGAGAGGGTGAGTCTGTCTTTTTCCTCTGTTTGGATCATGGTGAATTGCATTAGTTTTCCATTCTGATTTAATAAAAACATTGTAAGTGCCATGCGATAAAAACAGGTGCATTTCTGAATAAGCCAGGGGTTAAAACTTGTGAGATATATATGACATCTAGCTTCCATTCTGGAATAGCAAAAGGACACCTCTTATTTGGAAAATTTAGTACAATCATTTCAACTTGCAAAGAATTGATTTCCTTCAATTTGGCAAGTTTTTTATATATCACAATAAAATATATTTTCTACAACAGTGTGCAATCATTCTGGAGACTGTACAGATCAAAACAATTGGCTTTCTATTTCACTTTAAAGAAGTTTGCAAGATGTAATTTTAAAAGATGTTTGTTATTTAAAATAACAATCCCTCAGTTTGTTTAATTTTCAATGTGGTTGACTTGATTTTCTTTGCTATTGAGGAATAGCTTGCTTTTTTAGGAATTCCCAGTTCATATTGCTTACTATCTCTTAGGTTGGGTTTGATGTCTTGAACATGTTTAAAAGAAAGGAGGGATAATTAAATGCCACTTGCTGTAGCAGTAAGAGAGAGTTTCAAAACATTGTGTTCTTAGTGACAGAGTATTATAATGAACACCTTTCATAATATGCTAAGGTAAAAATTATCTGCATTCACATTGAGAGAAAAACGCTTGGTGATACGAACATAGAGAATATTTTTAACAGATACCAGAATCATATATTATTAAAAATGTTTCCCTCATTTATTATCTCCTTCTGCATGCCACATTAGTTTCCTTTAAATTTAGCCTTAGTGTTACCTTGGCACTATTGCTTAATGTTCAAGCATGTTGAATTTTGGATGCAACAAATAAATTGTGTACCTGTGTGTATGTGCATGCATGTGCATGCATGGTAACTTTTCCTATCTAGTACACAATATACATATATACATTGTTATAATTCTAATACAGCTCTTTGTGTAACATTTTTACATGATTTTAAGTTTATTTTGAAATTTTATCTCATATAATTTGATATATCCACTCATTTATGCTTCTAAGTGTGAAGATATCAAATGGGAAATATGGGGGCACTTAAATGCATTTATGTTCCTATTAAGTGCCTTGAAGTGACAATTATTTGTCACATGGGGCAGCCTCTTTCTGTTGGAATTTGGAATCCCTGAAGGATCAAGCAAGAAGACTCTCTTAGTCCCCTTGAGGGCTATTTCTTATCCTGTGGTTATCCTTCTACCAACAGTAATGCTGATATCACAGCCCTGACCTGAGAGTAAGGTCTAGATCCTATATTCCTCTTTAAAAGAAAGCAGATTTTAACAGTCACTACAACAAAATGTAGCCCACCAAAATGAATCAAAATTTATCAATGTATCTTTATTCCATTGTTGAGGTCCAATAAATCAGAAAAAATATATTTTATTAATTGGATCGAATCATATTTTTCATTAATTTATGTACTCATCAGGAGTCTCCATCAGTGGAACTCATTTTCATTCTTAATTTGTTTCTATGGTTCTCGCTGAAACACAATATCAAACTTCATGAATCTCATTTGCATGTTAATGAAACTGAGAAACAAAACAGGATCATTTTAATTATCTTTTCTTGGTTGTCAACCTACTTGATTACATTTTTCTTTTTTATTTAGTTTTTCTTTTTTTCCCTATTAATTACATGAAGTACTCATAAAGAAATGTCAGATTTTGAGTGATTTATTACTAAAGGCTGTATATTACTTCTAGTATTGAAACATTCCTTGTAGTGTTTAGGAATGCAAAGATGTCCAGCTAAGTCACTAGGTCATGTATAAATACCTAAGCCAACAATGGAAGATCTCACTATCCCAGTACAGAGCAACTTCTTTCCTGAGGAGTCAGGAAAACTGGCCAAGAATGGTCTGGTAGAGTGGGAAGAACAGCCCATTTGTTTGACAGATGGGATAACTTTGACAGTTTGGATAAGAAGTCCCAGGGATTACCCTGTGAAAATGATAGGCCCCCTGTAAGGATGGAAGGGAACCAGAAAAAGGCTACTGTTTGACATGATTCCATTTCAACCAACAGGAAGGAAGAGAAACTTACATTTTTGAGTTGTACTAATTTATACTAATTCAGTTTTTAATTTATACTAATTCTTGAGTGCTATTGTGGGTTGAATTGTATACTCAAAAAAATGATACATTTAAGTCTTATCCTGAGACCCATGGATATGACCCCAATCTGGACATAGGGTCATATGTGATATAATCAAGTGAAATAAGGTTATGCCAGAGAAGGTTGGCCCTAAAAACAATGAGTGGGGTCTTCATAAGAAGGGACATTTTGAGACCCAGGGAGACAGAGAGAAGATCAGTAAAGATGGGAACAGAAATCAGAAACATGTAGCTGGAAACCAAAACCAAGGATTGACAGCAACCATCAACAGCTAGGATGAAGCAAAGAAGGACTTGTCTGTCAAGCCCACTGGGGAAATGTGGCTCTACTGACCAGCCCCTGGATTTCAACACCATCTATCCTTTAGAACTGTGAGAGAATCACTCTGTTCTTTTAAATTGCTCAATTTATGAGATGTTACTGCAGATATAGAAAACTAGCACAAGTGCTACTAAGCAAATGGCTTCTTTTTCATTAAATAATGCTCCAGAGGAGTGTTTAACTGAAGTAATTTTTGTGAACAAATGATTTACTTCTTTCTAACTGGTAAAATGCACATCAATTTGAACTTGAAAGATTTTATGGCTCAAAAGTAAAATCCAATATTAACTCTAAACAATGCAAACAAAAAGAATAATTACTGCCAATCTTGACAATATAATGGAATCAAATATCTCTCTGTCTTTATATTATAGCTCTCATTTATCCACAACTTTGGTTTTCAAAGCTTCAGTCAGCATGGTATGAAATATCAAGTGGAAAGTTTCATAATGCATAATTCATAAATTTTAACTTGCAGGACTTTCTGAGTTGCATAATGAAATTTCACGTTGTTCCACCTGTGACATGAATCATCCATTTGTCCAGTGTATCCACATCATATGTAGTACCTGCGCATTAGTCACTTGGAAGTCAGCTTGGTTTTCAGATTACCTGTCATGCATGGCAATACTTGTGTGTAAGTCATTGTTATGTGGTAGCCTAATGCTGTATTGCAATCCCTGTATCTTTTGACTCACTTCTCCTTGTCATGCTAGCATTGTGTTATCTCAAAAAATCACAAAAGAAAAAAGGGTAGGACAATGCAATAAATATGAGAGAGACAGAGAGAGAGCATGTGCACATAACTTTTATTACAGTGCATTGTTACAATGGTTGCATTTTATTACTAATTATTGTCAGTCCCTTTGTGCTTAATTTCTGAATCAAATTTCATCACATGTATGTATGCATAGAAAAAAAGTGCAGTGTGCACAGGATTCAGTATTGGAGGTTTTAGGCATCCACTGGGGTTTTTAATGTATTCTGTGAAGATGGGGGTAAGTAATGTATAATTTTCCACTGTTGAAGTTTCGATATTGTTTGAGTTTTAATGGACTGCTTAAAGTTAAGTGTCTTGGTTACTTTTCTTGTTGCTGAGACAAAATATCTGACACCTCACATTAAAGGAAGAATGATTTATTGTAGCTTGAAGTTTATACAGGTTTCAGTTCATAGTCAGCTGGCTCCAAGGCAGGGCAGCATGGGAGAGGGACTTCACAGAGGAGAAACAGTTCATGGTGGGCAGTGGGCAGCAAAACAGAAAGCAACAAACAGTGAAACAGCAAAGTAGCAAGCAAACAGGCAAGCAAGAGCAGCCCTCTTTCTGTCCCTTATATCCCATCCAGGCTACATGCCCTTAGGCAGGCAGCATTCACATGGGGAGGGTGGCGGCTTCTCATCATCTACACCCAGAGCTATGCCAAGCCAATCCTGGGTTATCCAGTTCCACTCACCGTTAATCCCAGTATCACAGACTAGATCCAGTTACCTCTGAAAAGTCCCGCCTGTGACTACATGAGGCTTTGGGGGATCATTTAGACACAAGCCATAACACTAAGCATTCTTTGATTGGTAACTCTTACGATTACCAGTGCAGATTTCAAACAGGTGCTAGTATACTATTTGAGAGCCCACAGGTGTTCTGAGACTGGAATATAAAAAAGACAGATTCTGTAGGACTGTTCCAGAGGTTGTAATATAATCCAAATGAAAGTGTTTATTTTCATGCATTTGGGAACATTAGAAATAGGTTATTGCAAATAGGTTATTGTGATAGACCTGTATGTAGAGGTAAAATAAAGAAAATGATTGTGCATAGCAAAATAAAATATCTATACCATATTTTGAGTATAACACACACACACATATATATCTGCATTTAATTATATAGCAGCATGCTTCTATAACTGACAAATGAGAGTTTTATAATTTAATTTATAAGATTAGAATACTTCCTGTTGCTGCTAAAAGTATGGTATTTGTCTATATATTTTTTTTACCATTGTCTATATTTTATTTTAGCCAAAACTAAGTCTATCTACTCTACTTGTTAAGCAATGTTTTCCTCATACCTATAGAATTTGTTGCTAAAATCAAGTATCTGTATGGAGAGATTAGCTCATTGGTTGATTGATGGAAATAACTCCCACTCTAAGATATACCTGTGGTATGAGTAATTACAACACTCTTCATAGAACTTTTGGTCTCTTTTGCCCTAAATGATTGTTTATTTACATAAAACCATTAAGTTGAAATAAAGACCCAAAGTAAATTTCCAAGTCATACATGATGCCTTAGATTCCCAGAAATAAACAGAATGGGTGCTTCTTTTGAGGTGAATGTTTCCTCCTGTTAAAGACATCACATAACATATTTCACAATAATTACATTCTAAACGTAATCATGTTAATACCCTTACTAGCCAGTACCATATCAAAAGAAGAATGGAAGATGCCTTTTGTACAGGATAGGGAATTCTCAGCGTTGGACATGGGAAGCAGTGGGTGTGGGTCTGGAATGTGCTTGCGAGGTCCTCGAGGATAGAGATGGTACCAGCAGTGGACACCATGGGTTGAACTTGTTGCACTGGAGACGGCCCATATTGTAGAGTTGGCTGGGGACAAACAGATGAGAGCAGTTTGTCTGCTTCTCTACCCAATATTTTCTCCATCCTGCCCCAAGTCCGATGTGCTGGGAAAGTCCATGGCACATGAATAATTCCTGAAACTGCAGTGCTCCCACACCTCCATGCTGACCCAGCCTGTGGCTTGTGACTTCTTATTAGCTCTAATTCTTCTAGCTCATGCTCAAATTGTTCTCTGATATGAACCTTACCTTCAACCCCAACAGAGGTAAAGCTTTAAGACTTGAGATGCAAGACCTTGAAACTTGGAAACTGGAATGGTCAGATCCCAGGACTCCTTTACAGTCACATGGCACTGCTTGCCCACTTACTTGATTTCCAGTTTCTTCACACTTCTTTCTCCCTTTTGGACTCTTTCCTGTGGATAATAAAATTTTAGGTGAGAAGCAACCATTTTAATATTAGACATATCTGGGATCCATTTACTATTCTAGTTTAAATCACTAGGACTTCTGAGTTATAAAAGGGCAAGCTATTTTGCCTCTATACTTTTATTTTATATTGGAAGAATACCATCACCCTATTAACCCTATTCTTCAGATTTTCTTAAGCAATTGAAAGTGGTTTATGAATTTAAGAATAATCTCACTAAGAGATTAATATTTTGATAAAGGCTTGGAGAAGGAAGCTCCAGACCAACTTTATGGCCAGTGGTGTGTCACTTGCATTTAGAGATTATGTTTTGTATCCTGGCCTTGAGAAGTAAAAATGAGTGAAGATGTACATCTTTTATTTCTTGATGTGCCCATATCCTCTACTCATTAAAGCAGAGCTGAGTTTGCTGCCAGTTCTGAGATTAATATAGAACCACTCCTACTCTTGTATTGATTCATTTGATTTAACACCAGAGATGACTGGTCAGGTGACCGTTTGGTTTCCTCTTACTTTAGGTGCTGCTTTCTCTCCTGGGTCCCCTTCTCTAAGGCCAGCTCCACCATCCTCTCCCCTCTGGCACCACGGCGCTCTTGCTCTTACTTTTCATTGTCCTTTTCTGTCCTATAACATACTTTCTTCAACTTTAAATCAAGCTGATAATGTCATCCGAGTGAATGTGCCGAGGTGCCAGGCCTAAGTAATTTATAGTGATAAAAATTGCTGGTTTGGGACCCAAGAAAACTAGATTTTAATACTAAATGGTGGACAGCCTTGGAGAAATGACATTATCTCTCTTTTTCCTCTTCACCTTCATATAAAAGCAAAAAGCTAAATTTGAGGATTTCTTGGATAACATGCTCTCTTATGTGTGACATTCTATAGGTAGTGTATCTATCTTTTCTTTCTAATTTATCTAACAGTGGAAAGCTTCAAAGTATGGAGTGTGAAAAACTATGGTCCTTCAGCCAAAAAGGGGAATATAGTAAAACAGTCTCCTCAAATTAGAGGAGATAGCATGTTCCAAGCTTAGGAAATGTCTTCAATTTTCACAAAATAGAGGAATTCAAATTGTAAATAATGACCCTACTAAAACTGATATGACTGATAACTAAATGATATGACTGATGACTAAAACTGATATGATTGCATTTAGCCAATTAAAATACATTCATAAAACCAAAAATTTTTACTAATACATAACTTACATTCCTAGAGGCTACATTTTATGTTGTTCAGTGCACTGAGTAGGAAAATTTCACACATAGGTACAATGAATGAACTGAGAGTTAAATAATCAGGTGGTATCTTAAAATGATTTTTTTTCAGAAGCACAACTGGAGCCCATGGTGCAGTGTAAATGATTCATTAAGAGTGCAGCTGCCAGGGAATAGCAGTTATGCAGTAGAAAAAGTTGGGTTAGAGGAAGGAAAGAAGTCAAACAATTTCAGAGTTCCAGGCATTGTTTTGGATCTCCCAGGAAACTCTGGAGGATATGTTTTACCTAGACTTTAACCCAATTCAAGGTAAAGGTGTTGAGTCTAGAAGGTCTCTGGTACTAATTTAAATTAGTGATGTCTTAACTCAGGCTGTTCTAATAAAATGTTACTGCCTGGTTCGTCCAAACATCAGACATTTATTTCTCATATTTCTGGAGAATAGAAAGTTCAAGATTAAGGTGGTAGAAGATTTGTTTTCTGGTAGAGGCTCTCTTTTTGGCTTTCCAATAGCATTTTCTTTGTGTTCAGATGACTTTGTTGGATTCATGGACATACAAAGAGGCCTCTGTCTTCAGCTTCTCATAAGGGCACTAATCTATTGCAAGTGCCCCACCCTCATGACCTCGTCAAAACTTAATTACGTCTTTTACAAAAGCCTATACTAAATATCATCCAATTGGGGGTTAAGGCTTTATGAATAGATTTTGTGGAGACCTCTATTACCCAGTTGCATTTCTATAAGCTAGTAAACCACTAAGAAAAGGGTTAACTGCTTGATGTGTCTAACAGAAACCAAGACAGTCAGCTTCCAAGGTCACAAATGCTGGAAAGAAGTGAAATATCATGTAGTGAGCCTGACATTGCTTCAAAATCTACAAAGCAAAGTGAAAAGAAATAGTAGTAGAAATAGGCAATATAAATAGATATAAAAATATAGTGTGATTGTTATTAAAGTATAATTTATCAAACAATTAGGCAAATATCTGTGGAAATGAAGATTTCAACAGCAAAAATAACAAACCTGAGTGAATAGATAAATTTATAATTTATATTGATATAATGTGTAACTCATCTGCAAAATCTGCAGAATAGACAGTCTTATCAAGTTTACCTAGAATGTTTACCTAAATTTATTCTGGGCCATAAAAAACTGTCTCAACAATTCTCAAAGGATTGAAATGTTACACCGTATATGCCCTGGCTACCGTGGAGCTAAGCTAGAAATCATTAATTAAAAAATGCTTAAAATCCAGAAAGGTGTGGAATTTAATTAATACACTCTTCAGGAAGAAATCTCAATGGAAATTAGAGGACATTTTAACTCTATGATAACAAAATATTATAAATTAAAATTTTGAGGGGCAATTTAGACCAAAATCGATAACTTAATTTTAAATATCACGAGAGAAATAAGACTAAATATGACTGATCCATCCAAGTACTATCTCAAGAAACAAGAAAAGAACACAAAAGATTGAACTAAAATAAACAAAAGAAAACACAAGAATGTGTGAATTAATGAAACAGAAAACAAACGTAGTACAATCAACAAGACTAAACTCTTGCATGGTTTAGACAAATTTTGCAAAGGTAATTTTGAAAATTTAAATGAAGAGGCTGGGGATTTAGCTCAGCGTCACAAGCACTTGCCTGGCAAGAGTGCAGTCATGAGTTCGATCCCTGGTACCCCTCAAAAAGAAAATTTAAATGAATTAAAAACATCATTTGAAAATAACCTACACTGTTTTATTCAAGGAATAGAAAAGAGAATGTTTCTCTGTCTCGAAAAGATAATAAACCTATAACTAAACTGTTCCAACAAAAGAAAACTCCAGGTTAACAAGCCTTCAAATGGGAATTCTTTCAACACGTTTAAGGAAGATGTGGTTCTAATCTTACACATTCTCAGAGAATAACAAAACAAAGTCAAAATACTCCTAACTTATTCTATGAGGCCAGAGTAACCTTGGTACTATTCCATGTCAAGGACAAACAAGAAAGGAAAATTAAAAGCCACTCTGTCTCATGAATATAAATGCAAAATACTCTAAACAAAGTATTAGCATACCTGTGTGAAGGGATGGAGACTTGGCCTAGAATTAGAATGTCCCCTGCGGGCTCAGGGGTCCATGTTCTGGGAGCTTGGTGGACTGCATAAGCAGAAGCCAAAAGCAGGCACCGAAGGCTTTCTTGTCTGAAATCACTGCATCTCTAACCTGAACATTCTTCCCAGCAGGTGAGGGGAGCAGAGGGCTAGTAGGAAAAGCAAAAATAAAACATAAAGCACAGCACCAAATTTTCTGTTGGTCTCACTCAGATTGAGAATGTTCAAATTAAAGATGTGTTGTGGTGTACCAGTCACCTCTCGTGTGACACTTAAATTCTCTTTCTCCAGCCACTGTTGCGACAACCCAGTGCAGCTTCCCTCAGGTGTGACAGGGTCTCGCTTTAGATGTCCCACTTATCTGTGGCTTCTCGCCCCTGGCTTGCTCTTTCCCTGGGAGTGCTAGGGGATCATAAATCCTGGCGCTGAGGAGTGGGGGAGTATTGACTTCCCTCAGCAGGGGGAGGGAAGGGAAAGATCAAAGCTCGTCCCTTTATTTTCAGCATGGAGAGTTCTGAGGTGCATCTCATGAAGCTGCTCAGAAATATGTGTGGGGGGTGGACACCAGGAACCTGTCATTCTGTCTGAGTCCAAAGCATAACTGGTTTTGGTTGCCCTCCTTTTGATTTCCTGCTTTCCTGCCTTCCATGGCAGCCCTGTCCACTGCTTCTCTCCTGAAGGCACTACCGTTTCCCTCTCCTACCTGTGCTTATATCACCCGCAAAGGTACACAGAATACCTTCTGGCTACTGTTCATAAGTAACTATGCAGATTCTTCTTTTTCAAGGAAGGGGAGGATAACTCCTTACCCCTAAAAGGAGAAATAACCATAAGGAGTTATTTCCAAATAGTAGATTATGAGAAGAACTTCACTGTGGAAAAATGTGACAAAACCTGCCTCATTCAGGTGATCAGTGTTAACCTTGTCAGTGATAGTGCTTACCTGTAGTTTGATGTGATGAAAATCACATTTTACCGCTATAGTTTTCCCCTGAAAAATACCAGTGAAAATTGTCAGACATACCTGAAGTGAAGAACATTCTACCTGACCTGCCATCCACAAGACTGTCAAGGTTATCGAAAAATAAGGGAGTCCAAAAACTGTCATGATCAAGATGAGTCTAAGAAGGCAGGATGGCTAACATGTAACACACACACCTTAAAATCACAGAATATAAAAAAGACATTCGGTAAGAACTAAGGAAATCCAAAGTATGAGGTTTAGTAAATAACGCATTGATATTGATTCCATCAGTTGTGACAAATATACAAAAATCATGTAAGATGTTTTTGAGAACCGTGGGTATAGGGCTTACAGGAACTCTGTTATAGTCTTGCAACTATTTTAACTTTAAAACTATGTTAAAATAACAAAGATTATTAAAAATGTGCATAAATACTTTGACTGTGTGAGTAGGAATGCAAATCGTGCCTATGACAAAACAAAAAAGTGTGTGTGGTAAAAACACTTAAAGAGGACACAAAGCTATGAAAAACTGCAATGCAAATATAGACTGGATGTCATTTTATGGGTAGTGTGATAGGTGTCAGCTGGAGGCTTGTGAAACTGATGATAAGAGACAGCCCCTTTGTCCCTTAATTTTTCCTGTTTGGACTTTCAGGGTTTGATGCCATTGGAAGAGTTGTTTCCTTGACGGTTCATAACTTTGCTATAGTTTTATAAATAAAAATTTGTTTCCATGCTTTATCTCATTAGATTTTTTTCATTTTTTATTTTAAAGATAGTAAAATACAACAAAACAATACAGAACAAAGCCAATCAAGACAATGCAGTGAAACTGGTACAGAACTTCAGAGCAGGATACTGGGATAACAGTAATAGGTACCCTAGTACATCTTGTTATCTTCACAATAGTTGTCCATTCAATCAGGTATAGCAAAATCAAACCAAAAGCAGAACACTATAAAACCAATCAAGACAGAATATTGAGTAGAGCGAAACAATTAATCAGAACAAAGCAAAACAGTGAAAACAATATTTGCCTTCAAAGAGAAGACAGAAGGAAATCCTCCATATTTGCTATATTGCATACTGTCATCCTCCCAAGAGATGCTTAGACCTCTGGCCCCAGGTCAGCATAATCAACCCTACAGTACAAGCATTTAGTTGCTTTATGTGCCTTAGTTGCTATCAACTCCGGCTGTCCTGGACACCATCCAGCTGCTAACGGGAGCCGGAGACACTGACTTTCTCTCTCTGGTGTGCCCAGGCTAGCTCGTGCTGCTTACCAGGAAGGAGGGCTTGTTGCTTTCTTGGTCAGACCCTCAAGTTCCAGCATGATCTTATTTGGTTTTTAACTGCAATCTTTTTGAAGTCTGCCTTGCAGATGTAATCCTATGAGAAAATGTGGGAAAGTTGCATGATTTTTATGAGAACTTTCATTTGTTTCTCCTCAAATGAGACTTTTCATCAAAGATTTCGTTTTTTGAGTGGGAATTCAATTATGAAGCTTAATAGTCTAATAATTTAATGACAAAGCTAGACTGAAACCCATTTAAGTGATTTGAGTATTGTTTTTTTTTCCTGTTATCTTCGTATTTGATATCACTTTACAAAATTGAAATGTAATCAAATATAAAAGGAACAGTGTCCTTGGCTATATAAAATTGGTTATATAAATGTCATACACCCAATACATAGCAGATTATGTATGCAAATACTTAGTTGTCTTAACATAGATGGAAGAAAAGATCACAGATTCTATGTGGGAAAAAGCATGTATTTGGAGTTTTCCAAATCCCATCATTGACCTTGGCTTTGTGTGTGTCCTTCCTCAAGCCTTGGTACCTTGCCAGGGCCACAGGAGAAGTCCTGTGTGGACAGTCTCTACATTTGTGCTGAAGGAAAAACACATCTAACAATCTCTTTTGTAGGATTTTTTGCAGCCTGTTGGAATTTTCCAACTGCCTGTAGATGTCTTGATCCCCAAAATACTCAGTTTATGAACATAAGTTAAATATATTACTTATCTTTACTGGTTCTTGGTGGTTTTCTTAATCACTATAGCTCAGCATTCTTAAAATCATCTTTTGATGTCTCCCTTGATTTGTCCTTCTAAAAAAGATGATAAATTCTGTGGCTCTATGGCTTGAAATCTTTCCTTGATCCTCTATTTCTGTTTCCATTGCTAGTATACTAATGCAGTTTTCTGGTTTCCAACCAACATTATTTTAGTAGGACCATAACTGGTCATGCAGTTTGAGTCTTTCTAAAATAAAAATAAATTTTAAAGCCCAGTTGTGACTTGTGGGCCTGCTTAAGCCTTTCGACCCCATCTCTAGTCCCTTTATGTGCATCTGTGAATGTGTGTTTCGAATCCCAGCTAATAGTCTGCAGTGGTTGAGCAGATTGTTTGATAGTTTCAAAGAAAAAGAAAGTTAACAAACCCTCAAAAATTAAATTGCAAGATAATTTACTATCATTCAAAAACTGTTTGTCTTATGAACCCATCTTTGCTTAATTTGTGTTATCACTTATGTTTATTATACTTGTTTTTTTGCTGTTAATACTGCATGATATTAATTCTATGATTAGTACAATTACATAAAAAACTCATCCATGCAGAAAAGTAGAAATGAAATAAAAGTGTAAGAAACAGAAATTCAGAACAGTGGCATAAATATGAGGAATGACTGCAATTTTAAGGCAAATAAAAATAAAACATACTTGAGATGGGCGTATGATCATTTTACAACAGCCTAAACAAGGAAAGTACTGAACATGTCTGTAAAACTTGGACTTCATTAGATAAATGATTCATTTAAACTTTTTAAAAAGTCAAGTAAAATTCACATAACATAAAACTACCCATTGTAGAAGGTATAGTGTCTTCACAATATTGTGCAGCCATTACATTTATCAGGTTCAAAAAATATGCTTAATATAGTTTTAATTGATTTTTTTTGTGGTCTACCATCTTGATTCTATTCTCATTTATTTTGTCCTGTCAAATGTTTTCTGTTTATGGTTATTTTGGGAATTATAATTAATTTCTTAGACTCATAATTAACTATTTATAATTACAATCCATAGTTTGCATAAAATACACAATGTTTCTACATTAGCTCTGTCTCTACTTCCACGTATGGGTTTCACAAATTATATCCCTAGCTGTTATGCACCCTAATGTAAATTTACAACTGCTATTTTAATCATTTGGCTTTTAAAATCATATAGGAAAGAGAGGAATTATAAACCCAATATGTAACAATATCATTCTTCATTGTTTATTTATTTCTGTCTTTTCCCCACAAAAGTCTCCGTTCTTGTTGGTCAGGTCTGTTAGCAACAAATTCCATTTTCTTTGTTTGTCTAACCATGCGATATTTTCTTGATCATTATAAAATGATAATTTGGTCAAATATGGAATCCTTGTTTGATCCTTTTTTCTTTCAGCACTTTAAATATTTTGCTCACTGATCCAGCCTGCAGATCAATCCATGGGGTGTACCTGGAGGGGGAACGGGGATTAGTAGAACAGGGGGGAGACAAAGAGAGACTGAAGCAAGTCTAGAGAATCCGATCAAGCCTCATTTATTCAGGAAGTGGTGGCATCCTTTATAGGCCAAGGGTGGGCTGGTGGGACAGGAAGAGGCTATGGGGTGGTTTCTGATAGGTCATCGTCATGTCCAGGTATGTGACGTAAGCAGGAGAGGATTATGGTTAATGTAGGCAGGTGCATCATATGCCCATAGGAGAGAGGCGGGGAGGCAGCAATGGGGCGGTCATGCCACTCCCTACAGCTCACTATGATTTCTGATGAGAAATTAGCTGTTAATATTGCTGAAGATTTCTTGCATGTGACGATTCTTTCCCTTGCTGTCTTTACGACTGGATTTTTTCTTTGGCTTTCAACAGTTTGCAGTGTGTCTTACGGAAGAACTCTGTGTATTTTGTGTAGTATCTGTTGTACTCTTCTGGTATGTCCGGAGTCATGCCACTTATTAAATTTGGGGAACATTTAGCCATTATTTATTTAAATATTTTTCTGTTCCCTCTTCTTTCTTATCCTTCTGGAGTTTCCATCATGCCTATGTTGATGTACTTGATAGTGTCCTCAGGATTTGATCTTAGGTTTTTATTTCTCAGAGTGGGCAATATCAGTCGACCTGTCTTTGTATTTGCTGATTCTTCCTTCTCTGGGCTCAAAGCTGCTGTTAAGTGCTCTAGTGAATTCATTTCAGTTGTGGCTTGCACCTCCATGATGTCTGTTTAATCCTTTTTCATAAATTCTGTTAATATTCTCTACTCACTGAGACAACACTCACCATTTCCCTTTAGCTGTTTGCTCATGGCTTCCCTTAGTTCTCTATTTAAGTGAGTTGAAGTCCTCATCTAGAAAGTACCATGCTTTTGCTTCCTCAGGGATATTTTTTGATTAATTTCTTCTATGGATGGACTATGTTTTCTTATTTCTTTGCATGTATCACATATTTTGGCAGTACAATATTGGACATTTTGAAAACTAGAATGTAGTAACTCTAGAAATCTTATTATCCCTCCCTTGACAGAGTGTGCTTTTATTGTTTGTGTGGGTTGTAGTTGTTTATTTTCTACACTGTTCACTATTTTTTCCTTCTTTCTTTTTTTGGGGGGGTGGGTACCATGGATTGAACTCATGACCTCATACTTGGCAGGCAGGCACTTGTACCGCTGAGCTAAATTCCCAGCCCTGTTTATTATTTTTCTAAAAAGATTATTCTTTGTCAGATGTGGTCTCTGAAGTCAATATGCTTTTAGCTTGTGACCAGTTGGCACGTTGTCAGATTTCCTTAAAGACCTGGGGTAAAAAATACAAAGTGAATTAAAACAAAGCCCACTCCAAATCATTGCACATCGATTCTGTGTTGGGAGCTCTTCAGTCAGGCTCTGTAAAATTCATCTTTCATTTCCTGCTCATGACATAATCCTACTAATCATGTGCATTTCTATCCCCCAAATTATGTCTAATGAAAGAGTCAAATAAAACTGCTCATACACTCAACTGTTTTCCAAACCAAACTGCGGTGATACAACTGATTTCTTTCTAGGCACAGCACAAGGTAGTGTTTTTAATGTAAATATTATGACTTTTTTTCCATAACAGAAAAGAATAGAAATACATATGTATCGAAGTTGCATTGCTATAACAAAAGGACAGTTTATTGCTAATGTTATGATGGGGAAGAAAGTAGACTCTTCATGCTGTTTGCAGAATTCTTCGAACAAAAGACACTGTCAACAACCCTGTTTGTTACTGACTGTATGGGAAGGAGTAAATACTAAAAGTAAATGTCAGTAGACTTCTGCATTAGTCAGTATAAAAGCGACTTTGCTGTCTGAGTTTTAATTTTGTTTCTGCCTATGTGAAAGCGAAGCACTCAGTAGTTCTTCAGGCTGGTGAGGCTGGCTGGCTGACTGTGGAGGAAAACATTTTCTTGGCATGTGGGGCCTTTTGGTATGCTGTGGGAAAGATTAGAAAAGGCCATGGATCTGGAGTGAGCAGGGCCTAGTAAACATCAGAAGCTGCATTCACAGAGGTCAGGTGCCAGTCATTTGAATGTCTCTGCAACCAGTTTTGTCATACTAAAGCCTCTGAAGCAGTAGCATAGGGTGGACTCTTCATTTTTATGTGTTAGATAGTCGGTAGAATTTGCTTGAAAGAATGCTTGTTGATGTGGGAAAGGTGAACACACAAATTCTTGTCATGAAGGCTGAGATAAAAGCATTTTTAATGACAATAATTTCCTCAGAGGCTCTTTGGGTGTGTGGGATGATGTGGGGAATAGCAATGGGCACAATCCCCCACTTAACTCCCACCTAGCCCAGGTAGGCATGAGTCATGTAATGCTTTGGGAAACTATGGATCGTTGAATAGCTTGGGAACAATGTTTGGTGCATTTTCTTAAGGTTTAAAATGTCGAAAATTGAAAGGGCAATAGGAGGTTGAAGGAGTTCTTCCTCTTTTTCCTTTCCATTGAGAGAATCACAGAAAGCGAGCTTGGACTAAAAGGAATAGGGTAAGACATGAGAAAGCAGGTGTGTAAAAGTATTTGATTTGAATTCCTGAACGAAGTTCATTGATGGTGCTTTGTGGAACCCTTCCTCCATGTTTAGATAGCTGACTGAGAATGAGGTACTTGGAATGGTGCTGGAAGAGAAAGCTGCTTTCCTCGAGAGAAGTCTCTCGAACACCCCGTGGCTGAAATACATAGACTGGCATGTGGAAAAGATCCCATATCAGCCCTGAGTGGTGTATGAGGACAGTGAAGAGCTACTGTAAGGAAGACAAGAAAAGGAAATGCAGTAGGTAGAGGCTTGAAAGATTGGTTTTGATCAAAATAGAACACAGTGGAGGATGCTTGATCATTGGAGTAATTTCTTATCCAGGCAGCAGACCAAGAAGGAACCCCCCCTACCCACTGCCTCCAGGACTAACTTCAAGGGTGGTGGGAACAGAGATAGATCCCTGTGGGCACCTTTACAGCTCAAGGTGACAAAAATATAATTCTTAATTGATTGAGTAATCCGTGAACTCTACCGAGTTCCTCTGAAATGATTACATTGATTTTCTACATGAGACAGACCAACAGCTCAAGATAGAAAATTAGATTGCATTAGAAAAAAATGCATTTTTCACACTTGAAGCTGTAACAGAGAATTTCATAACTGCAATGTGATTCTAGCAGCTTTGCTAAAGTAGCTTATCTTAGAGATACAGTTAATAACCTGCTGGCTTGTGAGAACCTCCTGTGAACATCTCTTCCCAACTCAGCATTACCAGGTTGGTAGCTTGAAGTCTGCTGTGGAGGGAGCATTTACACCACAGGAATCGACAAATGCTATAAAGCAAGACTTTCCCCCAGAGGATGAGTTATTAAACACCAGCATTCACCTGACCTGAGCTTACCACTCATGAGCCAAAATATGATGTTGTTGGGGAAAAGATATTAGAATTTCTACTAAAAATTGGAGAGTGATGTAAACATCTAAATAGACTTTGACCTGTTCCCAGGACTTGATTATTGTTGCTTAAAAAGCCATGTAAATATGTTATGTGTATTCACAGTATACATCTAATTATAGGATAGCTTGAGTAGTAGTTTCCAGATCACACACAGCAAGTAGGTATGGCAGGAATACACATTTTAAGATAGAACGTTAAGCCTCCAGCTTTTGAGTTGATATGCTGGCTTACTTAATGTTTGATTTGATGCTTAAAGGAAGACATTTTTCATTCAGTGCCTGTCTTTGTTCAAAATATCCAGACATCTCTGTAGAATCTTCTGTTTTTGTTAGTGGCCTATGAACTTGAATTAAGATTTTTTATTTAGTAAATATCCAGAGTGAGAAATTAAACCAACTTGCCTTGGAAGCCACCCAAGCTGTTCATCATCAAACTTGGAACAGCTTGGTAAAAGGTTATGGATATTCTTGTAAAACACTGTAAAAATCACAAGTATTATTAGGGAACTTAAATATTCTTCATTCTGTACTCATAAAGTTACATGGTCTCTCTTTTTTATTAACTTACTTATAATTGCTGGCCCACATAGTCCTTGGATACAAGGTTTGAGAGTTAGATGCCTTTAGCTTTGAATGAAAGACTGCAATCTGGCCCCACTGTCCTTTCTGCCTTAATGACCACTGCCCTGTCTGTGCCCCTCTACTCCCTTCAGGCCAATTACTGCCATTCTGAAAAATGTGCCCTGCGCTGGCTTGCCCTGATGTCACTCCTCTGCTTGGAAAGCTCGAACCCTTCCTTCTGGCCTTTCAGAATCCCACCCAGATGAAAGGTTTCTGCCTCCCTAATCACCCAGCTAGTGGTGCTCTCCATCTCTGAATCTTCACAGTCGTGTGTCTGTTTTGGTCCCTCATGAGGACGTATGTCACCCGGTGATGTGCCAGCTTATTCTTTCATAAAAGATAAATGTTCTGGAAGTAGAAGACTCATCAGAAGTGATAAAGAACAGGCTCTGCGGTCAGACAATGTCCACAGTTTTCATGATTGTACCAGAGCTCTGGAACTATTCACTAGTGATGTTATACTCCTTGACCTTGGTCTCTTCACATCTAAAGTAGGAAAAAAATAATGATTTCCATAGCATGGGCCTATTGTGAAAGTCCAATGAGCTAGGACACAAAATACTTGATGTGTTGCAGAACGCATGCATGATTTCTGTTTATAGTGAGAAGATTTCCAGCATTTCTCTTGAATATTTATGTGCTGGTAGATATTGATCATTTTTTGTTGTAGGTTTATAAGATGTAAATTTAGGCCCACAGGGATGGTGATTTGCATGATACTAATAATTCCTTGGGAACAAGTATAATATTGTTCTCTTTGTTTGAAATAACTATGTGATCTAGTCCTGAAGACCATAATCAGGGTATTTGTTAAAGGCTGTAAATGTTGTGTTCCTTATTGTCAGGTATAACATTTAGGGATTTTTGAAAAGGTGTTCTTTTATAGCCTTCTGATATCTTGTGGAGCCTAGAAGTTATTAAAGCTCTTTATAGTAATTTTTTCTAAGTTAGAAATATCCAAAACATCATAGCCAACCTTTCATTAAATATATGACATATAGACATATAGCATCTAATATCTGTTTCCTCTGCATTTAAAAAAATGAGGGTAATTTGTAAATAGTGTTTACATCATTAAAATCATAAACCTTAGCCACTTTGTAATCTACACACAAACCACAGTAATTTAAATTTTAAGATGCTTAATTATGGTAAGGCACTTTGTTACATCAATATTCAAGAAATAGTCATTTATTCATTCAAATTCAAAACATGTTTCAGACACTCCAAAAAAGATTGATGGGAATTAATCAAAACTATTTCTTAGGAAAAAATGACAAAAAGTGATTTTAAGATCCTTTGAAATGTCAGCTTTGCTCATTACAAAGCTCTGTCATTTTACTTTGTTCCCAGAAAGACAAAACTCAGAGAGCCCTTTGGCCTTCCGAATTCATCTCAGAATCTACCTAATTTATTTCAATGGCTCCAAGTTTGGATATATTAGAACAATTACACTTCAGCTAATGATAAGCCTCTCTTTTATGTTTGCCCAGATCACAAAAGTTTAACTAAAGTTCGAATCAAGTATGACAATGATATTTTAATGAGATTTGATTCTTAGTTATGAATTTAAACAAGTGTCAGTAAATGTCTTTTATACTAAAAATTTTTATATATATAATAAGATAGATTATAGGAGAGGTAGTATTTGAGCTGCAGCTGACAGATAGAGAAAAGAAAATCCTGGCAGAGCAAAAGGTATTGGAACAATGCATAATCCAAATTAAATTCTAGAGAATGTCTTAGCACTTTTTACTTGTCACTGAGACAAAATACCTGATGCACAAAGTTTGGAAAGGAAAGGTTTATTTCTTACAGTTTTGGGAGATTTCAGACCATACTCAGTTGGCTCCAAGGCAGGGTGGCATGGCGGGGCCGCAGTTCATGGCGGCTGCAACCAGCATGGTGGCAACCAGCAAGGGAACAAAACACACCTTTTTCCTGCCATTACATCACATCCTGGCTCCGCCCCCGGGCCAGTGTAGTACTCACTCCCCCAATCCAAGCACTAGACAATGAACCAATCACAAATGCAGAATGCAAAAGCATGAAGCTTGGGGGCCAACCAACAGAAACCATGACAGAGAAGAGCAGAAAATTTCCTCGGACAACACAGTGTTTTCTGAGGCTCTGAGATCTGCTGGGTTTACATTAAATACTGTGTCAAAAACAGCACCTTTTATTATCAGGGCCCAAGCTGCTTCTACTGAAATAACTGTGAGCAGTGGCTAGAACAGATTGGATGTTTAAGAGGCCCACACTGAAGGCTGCTAGAAGGGGTAGGCCATCCAGCAGGAACGTGATTTTCTGTTTTCTTCTCCAAAGCCCATAAACTTATCCAAATCTCATAGGCCTCGCTTCCTCCATTCCTGTCACTCAGAAAGATCTTCCCCACTCTGTTTCAAAGTGTACCCTTCCACTTCCTAAATCTTTCCACTTATTTGGAGGATGTTTGCACCATCTTCTGTTTATGGTTATCTGCATATAACAAGCTCCTGCCAGGTCTACATTGCCAGACTTTTCCAAATACTTTCATGTCTTACTAGTCTTTCATAGAATCACTATGTATTTGTTGGCTACTTCCTTTGGGCCAAGATTTATTTAAGCAGACGAATACCTAGAAGGTAGATCCTTTCCTCTCTTTTAATGACTTTTGTAGTGTTTGCCTGTTATTTTAAAGGAAAAAAACAACAATAAAATTTCAAAACAAAATAATAGAAGAATAACAATAGTTAATACATTGTGTATTGCTATCTTTAAAGTATTTACTCAGAGTATTAGATCTAGATATGAAGAATTGTCCAAATGATATTAGCACAAACACTTTTTTTTTCAATGAACTAAGAGAAATTAGTTCTAGGACTATCTTAATTATCTTGTATTATTTTTTCCTTTTCCTTTTCTTCGTTTACTCCTTTCCCCAACCCCAGTTTATTTTTCCTTTTGAACAGTTTCTTCCCATTTCACAATATCTGCTGTACACTTTGGACCTTATTTACTTTTTGGGCTTCTCACACAGGGAGACAATATGATGCTTACAGGAGTCTAATATATTTCCGCTTTGAGTATGGTCTCAAGTTACATCTGTTTACCCATAAAAGCCCCAGACTTCTTATCTCTGATTAATACAGCTACCCCCAACGTATTTGTTCTTTGAGCTATAATTTGACCAAGGAGAGCTTTTCACCCTGCCAATTGGCAATGTATTCACTTCTGAGAATCATCTAGTGGTCCAAATTTTCCTCCCTGTAGTGCTTGGTGTATCTTTTATGGCCCTTAACGATCAACTTCTGCTTACCATTCCAGCTCCTGTCTCCCTTTCAAGCTAATTCCAATGACTTGGTACTCTATACTCCAACTATTTTCTACAATTTGAAGTCTCTGAGCATGTTGCAATCTGTCTCTCTTGCAGGGTTTGTCTGTGTTCTTTCTTTGAGAAAGCTGTTATTCTTTTTCCTCCTCCTAGGAGGTCAGTATGGATACCAGCCCTCCCTGGAATTCTTCCTAGGTATTTCATTGTGCATCTTTTTTGTGCTAACTTATAATTTTGTGCCTGTCTTGCCACTTATCGCAAGTCCATTTTCCCCACCAGTGCAATATTTTGAGAGAGTGTCATATTGAAATTTATACCTCTAGTGACAAGTTGATACATAAAGAGCATACTTTTTCCAACTGTTTATAATAATAATAACTAAAATTAAGCAATAGAGAAAAGGAAAAAGCCACAATAAAACTACTTTGACAAAATTTGGCAACTTCTTTAAAGCATTATCAAAAGGGATCACTGGAAATGTATTTAAGATTTTGAGTCCAAATGAATGGAAGTTTGGAATGATGTAGCCATCTGATTTTGATAGGAGGTAAAGCATCCATTTGTGGAATGTTGCTTTTGAGACAGCTATAGGGCATCCATGAACAGTTATAGAGGGGGAATTTAGGATTTGAAATATGGATTTCAAGGGAAAATCAGATCCAGGAAAAATGACTTAGTTTTCATTATTCATAAACAATCACTGTAGTCCTGAGAAATGTGCTTCACTGAACATGTAAAGTCAGGGAGATAAAGTTACCTTAGCCTTTCAGCAAAAGTAAAGGGATGGTTGTAGGAGTTGAAAAACAAAACAAAAATCATCCCCCCCCCCAAAAAAAAAAACCCAAACAAACCAACCAAACAAATTCCCAAGAATTTGCAAGGTCCCATGGGGTTAAAGAAGGTGGATTTTGCGCAAAATGACAGAAGTTTGTTCTTCTCTGAGTCATTTCTTGACCTATGTGGATATTCTAAAGTTACAGGATGTCAGCCTAACAAAAGCAAAGTTGTGGTTCTCTTGCTGTGCAAGCATCATCCCTGAAGAATCATGTAAACTGTGAATTTACTGTTGAGGCTGTGTTTATACATCAGCCACCAATTCCCTTTAAAGGCAGGGCCCCTCCTGTTACACTGTCCCGCCTGTTTTCACATAAACTGCATAAAATGCTAGAAGATTGCATCCAGGCTTGCATGTAATTTTGCAAAAATGATAGATTTAAAAATTTCACAAGGGCAATTATACAGCACAATATTCTTCTACTCAGTTGTGCATCTGTTGAGGGCAAAATTGGTGCCATTAAATGAAAATATAAAGTTCTTGACATTTATGCCTGACTATTGAGCCTAGCTGACTCTAGAAATATTACATTCATATTTCCTAAAGATACAAGTTGTAAATTTCTTAAATCAAAACAGCAGAATTCTAAACTCTAAAGGTACATTTGAAACAACACACTGACCTTTTTTATTCTTATGTAACTGTGGGTTTCAAATTTTCAGGAGACAGATGTAATGAAAGTAATAATAACCACAATACTAGAATCTGTCCTAGTAATTGAGTCTCCATTTTGCGTATCAAAAGTATTTGCTTTTTGTAATTACTGTGGCTCTCATTGTGGACATGCATCGTGCTGCGTCACCTACGTTACTGTTTTCCAGTTGCCACATTCTCCTCTTGGTAACAGAGTGTGTGAGAAGGCACAGGGGTGTAGATGAAATTCACAGTATCGCCAGGAGCAATTTGAAATTGGCTGGGCAGAAGCACGACCTATTTTTTCTTTTTGGCCATCTTTTTTGCTCCAAAAGATGTTTGCATTAACTCTCATTCCCTGCTGGAAATGCTACTTTTATTGTGACTCAGTGGATCAATATACACTGGGATCCATGAACTATGATAGGTGGCCTGCCAATCGTCTGAAAGGCCTCACTGGCTTCAGTGGAAATGAGGTTGCTGTGTGAGATGTTCTTTCTATCGCAAAGGACACTTTAGAACTTTCCTTTGTGCATTACAAATAGAAATAAGATGGAGATAAACAGAGAAAAATGATGTTCTTTTTCCTGTCTTCTGCCAGCCCTTCATTTTTCACATCTCAACAGACTTGATCATGTTCCCTCAAAACACTGGCTGAGCTTTATCTTGGCCAAACAGGGCAACATTCGCCTCGTTTTCTAATGCAAAATAATGAGTGATGTGTAATTTGAGAAGGTATTTATTTCTCATTTAGGAGATACAAAGATAAATCTAATTACATGTTTATAACTATCGGTTCAAATCAGGCCAATAAATAAAGGGAAAGTGTCCGCTTTGGAATAATCACCCAGGAGTGGCTACGTCCGTCTCTGCTTGCACTCTTCACTGTCTTAGCTCAGTCTAAGATCTGAAAATGAAATACATTTACCTAATAAAATGAAATGTTTTACCTATGGTGATGAAGAAATTACATTAAATGTGTAATAATCAGAAATAATTCAAGCTGTGGAAATATGTGTGGATTCCTGGAAAACAGTGAAACAATTTTGACATAAACCTAATAGCGATATTTCTCTGTGTTTTTCACAGAATCAAAACCCTTGTGTGTTCCTCTCATTTCTTTCATAGACCAGGAGCCAGATGGAGCTGGCTGGGTGGATGGATGTTAGAGAAACAATTCACTGTGTAGCAAAAAGGTCTGCAATCAGAAGCATTTAGAATTGAATGTGTGCACAGGGATATTGTACCGGCTGGCTTCAAACTCTAAATTGTATTTGCATAACTCTCCACCATGATATTTTAGAATGTTATATATGCATGCATGTAGGTCAGTAGGTAATATATGTTATCGATATTTATGCTCACCTATGACTAGCTTTGTACTTAATATCACTGCAGTGCTCACTAAATGCTGAGTCATTCTGTTATGAAGTTGAATGAGCCTCTGTCAATAGTATACATAGGGCAAAATGCTTTTTGGATCCAAATGTCCATTCTAATGACCCCTACATACTGTACATGTAAGTAATATTATTTTTAACAATTCACATAGGTCTATAAAATTATAATTTAGGAAGCCCACAATTGACAACTCTTAGGATGTTATGCACCTAAGCAAAATCATTATGTATATGTTATGACTATGCCAACTTACTAGTACATTAGTTGTTTGGTTCTGAAATACTGGTTGTTATGATTTTCTTAAGCCAGTTACAAGCCCCAAATCTGATGCTTAGGGGAGTATTTGAGGGATGATATTAAAAAATCACATTTATCAGTATTGTCAGAGCTATGGTAACTCTGAATATTGCTTTAGAGTGGCAGAGATCCTACTGTGAGTCGGTCCAGGCATTATTTCCCTTATGTGATTACATATTAGATCACCTCAAAACCACAACTCTTGCTGGCTAAAGTAACCTCTTTGGATGTATTGATCTCTTTCATGTAAATTCTCGTATTTTCTGACTTTCTAATTTTTTTGCCATTCCTTCCAAAATGGCAGTGTGTATACGAAGAACTCAGATGGCATCTCAGCATAATTGCATAGGGGTTCCTTTGGCATGGTTGCTGACCACTACACAATCCTTGGTGGGATCTTTGTGCCCCTGGTCATTGATATTTGCCAACTGTGGTGGGTGAGTAGTCTCTGGGTGCTGTTACTACACCACGAGAAATCCCTCTGTTAGCTGCCCACTGGACAGTCAATCATGGCATTATTCCTTAGCGGGTTTTCTTATACTTTAATTGTAGAGTGGTTAGGTTTCTGAGGAATATAACTCATTAGATAAGAAAAACGCAAAGCACACTGTTCTCCAGGAGCCAAAGCAAAGCAAGATGGTTCTGTCAAAGAAAAATTGTACAAAACTGAGTGAAACAGATAAAGAAGAATTTATTTAAGAGTATTCAATAGGAGTCAAGATTGGTACAGTGAAGGAGAACGTGAACTCAACTGCATTGCAAGAAGTCCTCTGAAGCACGGGACTGAGCTAGTGGAAACATATAAGAGGACACTTGTGGGGACGCTGGCCAACATGATGAGGCCGTCAGTTTGCTAAGGGAAGCCTGTGGAAGTTAGGCTCCTACCCTCTCGCAGAGACTGTAAGAAAGGGTCTTTATCTTCCCTGCTGATTCCATTTTCAGTGGGTGTCTCCCAGGTCCTTGAGAAAGACATCCCTGTATGATGCAGCAAAAATCTGGATGAAGATTTACATCTCAAGAAACAGCGAATTTAAAACAAGGTTTATAAAGTAAATGCTCTAAGAAAAGGAAGCCATGAGCCCACAGAGAAGAAATTTGTTTCAAGTTTAGGGATGCTGAGGGAAAAATCAGACTGCCTTGGTCATATACCTCACTAGTCATCTTTCCCACTGCTTGTGAAATAAAAATGACCATAATTAAATAATACTTTAGAAGGAATAGATCATGGAATTAGAGGAGCTATGTGCATCCAAGGCTGAATTTAACCAATTCCTAAACCCAGAGGTAAACACACGTCATTAATTGGGAATATGATCCTTTTTTTCCCCACATACTTTAAGAATATTTTTTACAAATTTGGGGGTATATTAAATGATGTAATTAACAAACACTTGGGATTGATTTTATCTTTTTATTGTACTATGGCCCAGCGATGCTGACTTTTCCTCCCATTGTGTAGAAATGGTGTCTGTTGCTTGTAGGAGAGGGACTTCCGTGACTCGACCTAGAAGGAGTGATAGGAGGATATTTAGCTCATGACAGCTTATCATCTCAGTCTGGCTGGGGAAGATAAAAAAAGAACATACAAAAGCAAAAATGTTCCTTAAACCTCTGGGATATTGCCAGTATGCTCTTTCTGATGCATGATGTCATTTACTGAAATGACCTGTCTCTCTATAATAGATCTAAATGGAAACTTTTAGACAAGTATCGTAATGGGCTTAGAAAGCAAAACTTGGGCAGGTCCTGATTATCACTGAATTTCTAGACATCACAGACTAAAAACGTTTTTCTAAAACTACCAATTTGAATGAAATAAAACTTGCCATGATAAAAAAAACCCCACAATTATAGCACAGAATTTGGTGATTTTTGTTACTGTATTGTAGCCTTTCAGAGGAAATTTGGCTGTCATAAAATTTGCAAATGAAATATATAAAAAAATGCCTGAACAGCCTGAACAGAGAGATGATGTAAATATTTACTTTTCAATCCACTGAATTATTAAAGATTTTAGAAAATGTTTGATCTGGCAAGACAAAAAGTAGGACTGAAAGTCAGTCTGCCAATTTGCTCTGAGGGAAATTTGATCGACAGCAAAGAACTCAGACCTAAGAGAATTTACTGAAGTATTATTAATTTAGAACCTTGCTGGGAAGATAAAGTGAAAAAGCATCTCTTTTTCATCATGTCAAAAATTTCAGAAACAAAGCAGTAGATACATCTGTGAAATGTAGTTTACAAGTGATTAAGCTTTGTAACTCTGAAGCAGGTCGACTCTGTGTGTGTGTGCGTGACTTAGCAAAGGATTTAGGTTTTTTATTTGAGAACACCATTCAAAGTACTGTATTACAAAGTGTTCTGACTTTACTTAGCTTAGCTGTATTTCCACATTGCCACTAGTTTGTATAGATAGTCTTATATTTGTACTTCTGCAAATCTATTTCATTGCTTTATGAAGTAAATAACTGTCACACATCACATACTGTTTTGATCCATATAACAATAGACTGTGTACCTGATCATGACCATGACATACAGCCTGACTGTGTAGTAGGCTGTGTCTTATAGGTTTGTGTGAAGATACTCAGTAATGTTTGCACAATGATACATTACCTAATGACACATTGCTCAAAATGTGTCCCTGTTGTTAGGTGGCATAATTCTGTTGAGTACCGACTCTGTGTCAGATAGTGCAAGTGAAAAAAGCAGGTGTGTTAGTCAGCTTTCTGCCACTGTAACAAAATAACTAAGATAACAATTTAAAGAAGGAAAGGTCTATTTTTGCTTCATGGTTTCAGTCCATGGTAAGATGACTCCATTGCTTTTAGGTGAAGCAGAAGCATTATAGCAGGAGGTTGTGGTGTCATAGCAGGCATAGAACATGCAGAGATCCACAGGCACACATAGACTCAGACAGACAGACATATACACTCATGGGGAGAGAGAAGAAAGGGAGAAGGAAGGGGAAGGAGAGAGAGAGAGAGACACAGAGAGAGACAGAGACAGAGACTAAGAGAGAAACTAAAGAGGAAGGGATGGGGATTAGACCTAGTCTCAAAGGGCACGCCCTTATACTCATTGCCTCCTAGTGGGCCCTTCTCCTGTTTCTGTCACCTCCCAATAATGCCTCAAATCATCTCCATGAATAGATTGATTCACTGATGAAGTTAGAGCCCTCATGATCCAATCGCCTTCCAAAAACTCTACCTCTGAACATTGCTTCTTTGGGATCAAGCGTTGGGCACAGGACATTCCAGTTCCTATACATGACATGAAGGGAAGATTTCTGGCCTGGGGAGAGGATATTCTAATAGGATAAGACAGAAAATAAATAATATGTATAATAAATAAATAAGATCACATGCCGTGTTTAGAAATGACAATTTTAGTCAAAAAATGAAAAATAAGTTCACGGTAAGACAAATGGGAACAGGATTGCTAGGTGGAAGGAATTTTAAAGGGTGAAGCCAGGAGATATAAGCCCCTATGAGAGGTGAGATTTGAGATTTGGGTGAAGACTTGAAGGTAGCATAGATGTTATCCTCAGGTACCTCAGAGAAGAGCATTCTAGGCAGAGAGATTGGTTTAAAAAGGGTTCCAAGATGGTAAATGATCCATGCCCAGTTCATTCAAAGAATAGCAAGGGGAGCACTGTTGACAGAAGGGAGTGAGCTGGTGTCTGAGCCTTTTCTGTTAACACAATTGAATACAACAGACTGGGTTATTTATAAAGAAAAGGGATTTATTTAGCTTGCAGTTCTGGGGGCTGGGAAGACTGAAAGCACTGTGCTGGGGTCTTCTTGACAGCTGGAGAGAGGCTTCTTGTGGCATCACAAGATGGGTCAGCGTATCACATAGTAAGACAGAGCAAGTACGCTATCTTAGATCTCTCCTCCCTAGAAAGCCACTAATCCCACTATAAGGGCCCCATCCCGATGGCATCATCCAGTCCTAATCATCTCCCAAAGACTTTATCTCTACATGACCTTAACATACGAATTTGGGGGTTAAATTTACAATACCTGAACCTATGAGGAAAATACTCAAACTATAGCAGCTGGGAAGAAGAAAAAGAAGAAAGAGATGAGTTAGAATATTATGTGGGTCATATTAGGACCACATAGTCCACGTAATCAAGAGTTTGTCTTTCAGTCTGCGTGACATTGGGAATTATTGCAATATTTTGAGCACAGGAGCATTATTTTATACGGAGGCTTAGCAGGTGGGTTTTGCGGGAATCCAGGCTAACGTAATGGTACTAGAATCAAAAAGGTATCCATGAAGATGAGGAAACAGCAGTGTGTGAGAGCAGAGCTACATCCAACTGCATGTTTTTGGTGTGTAGGTCATAAAGTGTGGGAGAAAGAAAGGGATCAATTTGACTCCATTTTTGTTGTCATTTCTATTGTCCTGAAAAACTGGAGGAAAGACTGACCATAAACAGGGACAGGGAAGTGTGTGAGCACAGTAGGTTTTGGTGGAATGATGGAAGTGTAGTTTTGGAAATGTCATCAAAGAAGGAGTTGAATATTTAAGTGTCAAATTCAGGGAAGAGATATGGATGGATACATAACTGGGGGAATTTTTTTTTTTTGTCTTTTTCATTTTTACCGGTACCAGGGATTGAACTCACAGCCGCCTGCTTACAAGGCAGGTGCTTATGCTGCTGAGCTAGATCTCCAGTCCCGACTGGGGGAATTTTTGACACATACATAATTTTCAGTCAGTGAAGTGAAGGGAGATGGCCAGGAGGTGAAAGTAGGGAGGAAAAGCAGATGAAGCACTGAGACCAGGACAGCCTCAATTTGATGCGGTAATAGGAGATAAGTGGAGCCGAGGCATTGCTCAGCTTTCTTTTGCTATAATAGAACACCTGAGAAAATGAACCTAAAGGAAGAGAGATTTGTTTCAGGGAACATTTCTGAGGTTTCAGTGCATAGTTAACTGGCTTTGTTACTTTGGACCTGAGGTGAGGTAGAACATTCTAGTAGGAGGAGCGTGTGGGAGAAGCAACTGCTTACCTCATGATGTCTGAGAAACAGAGACAGAATGGGAGGAGGAGAGGGAGAGGGAGAGGAGAGAGAGAGGGAGAGGGGAAGGGAGAAGGAGAGGGGAAGGGAGAGGGAGAGGGGAAGAGAGAGGGGAGGGGGAGACACCCTTCAGAGGCACACCCCAGTGATCTACTCCCTCCAACTGGGGCTCGCCTCCTAACCCATGGGCTGTGAACTACTCATCAATGGGTTAACCCATTTGTCAGGTCCGTATCTTCATGATTCTGTGGATCCCACTTCTGAACATTGTTTCATTGGTCAATTTTTTAATTCATAAGATTTTGGGGGGACATTTAAGATCCAAACCAAGCAATCAGCAATAAGACAGAAAAGAAGCAACTCATAAACTAGGAGAAAATCAAAAGAGCATGCTCTTTTGTCAAAATGAAGTGCACAAAGAGAATGCAGGTGTGGGGAGTGATGAGAAGCATCCAGTGTCACTGAGAGGCCAGCAGGAGGGTGACTGAAGCCTGATGGTTGGATTTAGCAACATGGAGTTCTTCAATGACTTTGACAAGAGCAGTTTCAATAGCGTGGTTGGGAGAAACAGTGATTGAAGTTAGTTGGCCTAAGAGGGTGGAATGAGAAACATTACACAGAGTGGTATGGACATCTTATTTGCAGAGAATCAAAAGAAACAAGGAAAAGAGAAATGGGGTGGTGGTTCCAGAAGCATTTTCTTTTCCTTTTAAAATAGGGAAAATAAAGGCATGCTGATCAGCAGTGGAATGATCCATTAAAGGAAAAAAATCTAATGACACAGGACAGGGCAGACTTGCTGAAGTGAGACCCAGGACCGCTCCTGGCTGGGGTCAGCCCAAGAGGAAGGGGCTCAGGCGTGGATTATGTGACCGGAAAGCCCATGGAATGCCCTTCAGGCACAGCCTCATCAGGACTGCTGGCCGGATCCATCGTCTCCTAGCTCTGCTTCTCCGTGTTGGCTTCCCTAGGCAACCTTTCCACAAGAGCCCTGCGGTTTGATGCCTGTATCCTGCCCTCTCTCTATTACTGACATTTGTTCCCACCTGTACATCCAGCAAAATCCTGGAACTACTTCACTGGCCAGAGTTAGGGTCACCTGCCCTCTCCTGAAACACTCACTGTGACCAGGATGCAGGTGATGCCAAATTTCATCTATGAACATGAAAAGAGCCAGAAGCAGTACTATATACAGCTCAACAGAATCTTTCTTTCCTTCCGGCAAAAAGCACTACTCTGGTAAAGACACAGGCTGTTTAATGGCTCTAAATAGTGTTTCAGGGACAACGCATACCATTTAACAGAACCAGACAAATATTGTCACCATGTTCTATTTCCTTACTTACTGTAATTCAATGTCAAAATCAAAATGATCTGAGCAAACTTAAGATTCTTGGGAAAAGCTAGATGAATTCACATTTGAAAAAACAAATAGTGATTACCTTGGAGGGAAATCTTTCTATGAAATTTTAATTAAGCCCATCATTTTCTGGAAACATAGATACCTCAGTGGTGACCAGGAGTGTCATTCAACAGTGGTCACCTGTGTCTCATGTCCCTGAGCATCTAAATCATAGAACATCTGTGTTCTTCTAACACAACCACCCCAGGTAATTCCTATCTGTATAAAGTTGCCATGTCACCTTCATTGATAAGTACCAGAAATGACACTCATGCCATTTCCTAGTATTGCTGGGCAAAAGTGATCTTATCTGTATTTTAAGCCTCTAACCAATAGTATTTTTTCATTTCGTCTTCTTTTTTTTTCTTTCACTTTCCTGAAACTCTAAGATGTGACTCCCTGACCAATAGCAAATGTCGTGACATCTAACAGGTGGGATATAGGGGATTTGGACAAATTAGGCCAGCTAGGCTATTTATAATTAACATGGAATATATTTAAATATATTCTTGGGATAAAGCATATGACTATGAAACAGTAACGGTTGTAATTATTCCAGTAGTGAAGACGAAAATGTGGGCAATTTTAAAAGGGACACCCTCATATAGGTTAAAAAAGTTTTAAAACTAGGTAATTTCTCACCTACACTAAAATAATTTTCATAATATTGGAAAATTTTCTCCTATAAAAATTTTTAGTCTTTATTTGAAGCAACATGAGAGATATCTCACCAGTCTTAATAATTAAGTTTAATATGGTACATACAGTTTCTGGTAGTGTTCAGCATAAAATTGGTACTGAATAATTTTTAGTTGATTTTTTTTCTTATAACTCAGAGCTTCATATATTTTAGAAGCAGTTTTCTTCATGAACTGACATTTAAAATTGGTAGGCAACAGATTGAAGAGATGCTGGATTGTGTGGTCATTTAGCCACTAAATTTTTTCATAGCCCAGTTTTACTGTGATCACAACTCTTTGGAGCCAATAGAAATAATAATTTTTTCACAACTCAGAAATTTACAACTGTCATATACTCTTGTGCTTGCTGGATATGAGAGAAATCAATAGGCATCTAATATGCTTTTAAAATTTAATTCTCAGACCAATACTACAATATTTAAGAATCTTATGATGCAGGAGAGTTCTGTTTTAAAATGTGAATTTCTAGGCTGCAATATAAAGAGTTAAGAAATTTTCCCATTTGAATCGATGGATGACAGTTAATGTGCCAAATCTCAGTAAGAAGCTGAAGGCAGATAAAAAGGAGGATGGGATAGGGAAAGAGAGCCTGTGTAATGGGAAAGAAAAATGAACCAGAGGGACTTTGCGGCGTAAGTATCAGTAACCACAGAACAGATGAGGTTAAGAAAAGATGGTCTTTAGTTTTATAGGTATTGGTTTACTGTGATATTGAATATATTAGCATATTAAAAGCACATTAAGGACAAATAGCACGACTAGCAGCTGAAAGGTTTAGTTAATAAACAAAATAAAGAATTCATTATAGTGTTTTATTTATAGTAACCCAGAATTTATAATTTGCTAGAGAATTAGCCATTATTTTCTACGTTAGAAAAGTAAATATGCTAACAGTGTATCTCCAGAAGGGAAGCTCGATGGGTCGTGGGCCTGCACGTGTGCAGTCTAACCTCAGTTGTGTTTGCATATGCACTGCTATTGTTCTGACCTGTCATCATAGGCTGGCATACCTTGGCATCATAGTCTGCCAAGATCCCTCAATGGCTGTCCATCTACTCTTGCATCCATCCATTCATCTTACATTCTCCATATTGCTATTCAAGATTTGTCTTAAAATTAAACAAGCACCCTCATCATAGACTTATACCCCAAACATCTGCAGAGCCCACAGTTTAAACCCCAATAGGAATCTTTGGATTCCTCGCAGTCTATTTATCCTGCTGAAGTTACTTGCCTAGGAGCACGTTAATTTCCATTACCTTATCAGCGTACCTTGTTAATGATATAGCTTAATTTACATACCAGTGGTACCTTTCCACCACCGGTAAGAAATTGAAATGTTCAAGGTCAATTAACTGCAAATTTTTCAAGTTGGCTAGTGTGGCTGTAACCGTGAGCGATGCTGGGGAGAGGGAGCAGGCAGTGAGGGGCTCTTCTTTGTCCTGATGAGAATTGATGATCCAATTTTAACCCACTAGGATAACGCTGAGTCTTTTTTTCCTTGCTGTGCTTCTCTCTTGTTTGCTTTTTAAATACTGGTCTATTAAGGTGTGCTGCAACGCTGGAGGAATGCTGTTAAATTTAAAAAAGAGCATATCTTCATTACTGATTTTAGATCATTAAAATCAACTAGAAAGAGCTGAAGCAAAATAATCAGTACTTTTTCAGAGACATAAGCTGATATAGATAAAATTTCTTAATGTGGAACCTCCAAGATGGTAGCTGCTGGGGGCACTTTCCTAACATGATAAAAATTCAGAGATACGTGCAGTTGTGGTAATAAGAGGTAAGGATTCTTAGCTAGCACTACACTCCAAGGTTTTGATAGGTCGTGGAGTGTAACAGTAATATTAGATAAGAAAGTGGAGGGACATAGTTACCCATTCACCAGCCTCATCCTGTGCCTGTGTTTCAAAGACATAGCCCATCATTTATCAGAGGGAGGGAAGCTGATCGTACTGCCTGGTACTTAAGTCCCAAGGATCCCTGTTCTCTCTTAGCACTGTCTTTTTACATCTGTTTGATCTACTGTTTATGTACCATGATGATGAGAGCCACTCTTGTGGCCTTGTTAAAAGCCCTGGGTCTCTTGCCTGCTCTGTGGGAAAGGACAGGATGTTCAAGCCCTGTGTATCTGATTCATCTTCTATTAAACAGGTTGCTTTAAGAATTAAATCACAGTGCTTCACAGAAAGGGCCCGACACAAAGTACTCACTTGCTTAATAAATACCAAGTCCCCTGTAGTGGCATAAGTGGAGGAGGATGGATGTTGTCCCATTGCCTCTGAGGAATGAAGTTTGCAGGAAGCTTCGGCTCAGATTTAAAGTGACGCTGTGTGAGCAGTTCCCACTGAGGTTCAAGAACTTCCCAAGCTGTCTGTGGCAGGGTGCTCTTTAATGTGTACTGCAGATCATCCAAGTGCGATTTCCACATAGAAAACAGCTGCAAGAAATAAGTGGCCCTCGTGGGCAGCAGACAGCAGTGCTAAACAAAGGACACAGGTGCCCATAATTCACCCAGAACCTGTGTCTGCCCGAGAAGCTCTAATGCTTTGTTCCACTCTACCCTAAATGAGGTGGATCATATTAGTGACCAAGAAAACTGCTTCATGTCACAAGTTCCTCAAGGGCAAATATAAAGAATATTAAAAGTAAAACCACACTAATGAAAAATAGCTCTATGTATTAAACATTTTGGACCTACAAAGGAGGGTATTATACTTGAGGTATATGGAGTGGAGAATTCACTTTAAGGAAAAAAAAAAACTCGTAAAATGAATCTACTTCTAAACACAGTGTTGTGAGTAATATTGGGAATTATATGGTAATGCAAGAAGAAGCTAGTGGGAGTCATTAGTAAAGGATATTTTTGCAAAATAACTTTAAAAAATGTTGCTTGACCCATGTGATGCTACGTGAGCTGTTTCCACTGAGGTCCAAGAGCTCCCCAAGCTGTCTGTGGCAGGGTGATATTTAAAGTGTGCTTCAGATCATCCGAGCACAATTTCCACATAGAAAACAGCTGCAAACAGTAAGTGGCCCTTATGGGCCAGCTTCGAGGGCCTGGCTGGAGGCTGGTCTTTCTTGTGCCATAGATCATATGGACATCCCAACCACTTCCTTTATTGGGCTCTGTCTTGGGTCATTATGCATCAGCCCTGTCACACCAAAGCCAGGTACCAGACAACTAGAGACAGCACCTGTGTCCCAGAACCTCCTAGAGAAATTATTCATATTAGTCAATCCACAGGGAGCCCAAAAGATCCAGCTGACTTTGCCTACTTGCCATATTTAAGCCACTGCTGATAGCTTCAGCCTGTTGTCATCTTGTCTCCTGGCTCAACACTTTGTGGCCAGGCTTGGCAGCCTTCTTTCACTCTGCAGTGCAAGTAAGAAATAATTCTGCCTTTCATCTGTCAGAGTGCCATTGCATTGGGTTCCACCACTAAAAGAATCTTTCAATCTTAAAAACACTTTTTAATATGGGTGTATCCCTTTAGACCTCTCAGTGGGGTGTGCCCTCATGCTAATAGCAAGAGCTTACTGGGTATCTCTTTGAACTGAGGCCAAATTCAAGGTTTCACAAAATAGGTCACGGATTTCAAGAATAATGTTCAAATAAAAAGTGTATGTAAATTCATCGTAATTTCTATTTAAAATTTCAGACCTTATTACAGCCTCAAAGTGGGTGGAAAAAAAAATGAGGGAAAGAGAACGTATATGTAATATGCTCATTTGAGAGGTTACATAATACATGTTGAATTTTAATAGATAATTGAGTAGCAGATAAAGGATTCTGGGAAGTATAAACTACTATATCAGGAGATTTGCAATGATTATGTGTTAGTCACATAACCGGCAATGTCAATATTAAAAGAAATGAATTTCCTGAATTGTAGTAAGCTAGAAAAAGGAAACATTTGAACAAGACAGGAGCCACAGCTAGCTACAGTGCTGTATGTGTCAGGCAAAATAAATCACAGATTCTGCTCTACCCGTACTTCCTTGAGCATATATCAAACTCCCATTTTTCTTTTCGGAGTGTTCCATCTCTGGCTTTCCGGCAACTGGCTCTGTTGTATTTCCTGGCTCCCCTTCCACCTCTCACCCCTGACCTTTGTACTCAGGTGAGATGGAGGCAACGGTGCCTTGGTAACCTCACTGTGGTGGGAGTGGGTGCTTATTAGTAGAGTTGGCCAATTTCCTTTAAGTACTTGCACCATGTCTAGTTACAAAGATGGTATGTTAACTGGCTTGCAAATTTGAAAATTTAGCAGTCATTTCTTCTCATTATTGTAAGCCAAGTCCAATCCACCACTCTATGGAACTCTCCAATTTATTCCCTGCACATGGCACACCACTAATGTTATCCATGCTGAGTTTCAAACATGCTTTTTGCTGTCAGGCCCTCTTGGAGGACAGGATCACTCCTTGGCCACATTTGCTTGTTAGTGCTTAATAACACATTGTACTTTAATCTCTGACAAATCTGAAGATGACCTAAAATAGTTTTATAGACACAATGGACCTGAATGATATCCTTTTATATCCATCTTGGGTGAAAGGATTGAAGGCCAAAGTATAACTCAGTCCTGCATGTGAGCAGTAAGTGTGCTATTTCCAACTACTTATAGTAAATTATTTATATATATATATATATTTCTATAATTATGAGAGGCTTCATATTGTGGAAATTTCATATTCTAGAAAACTTAAATTCCATAGAGGAATGCAGTCTTACTGGCATTTCTATTCCACTAATGGATTTTTAATTAATTCTTTCTTTCCAATATTTTTCTCCTTTCACATAAGGAGCTGGTGGCTGGTCCCCACTCGTGTCGAATAAATACCAGTGGTTGCAGATTGACCTTGGAGAGAGAATGGAGATCACCTCTGTCGCCACCCAAGGGGGCTACGGGAGTTCCAACTGGGTGACCAGCTACCTCCTGATGTTCAGTGACAGCGGCAGGAACTGGAAGCAATATCGACAAGAAGACAGCATTTGGGTATGTGTCTTAAACAAAGGTTTAATCTCTTAGGAAATAAGGTAATGTGTAACCCTCACTGACTGTGGTTTGCCAGTGTCCTATGCTGAGATACAGAATCTTCAGAAATGCTTTGAAAACAAGTTCTTACTCAAAATGTCATAAACATTCATTTTCCAATCTGGCTCATGGTAAGTTTATTAAAATATTACCAGCAAATTTATTTCAGTGCAGAAACCTAAGAATTAAATAAGACTTGTGTTTAAAATAGTCAAGTTTTCATGGCAGTTTTGCATTAACTTTATTTAAAATTAGTCAAAGGAATTTATTTCTTCTGACGGCTCCAAGATTTCTGAAGTCGTCAGATATGGAGGTGATTTATATATAAGCTCTTCTTTAGTCTCTCTAAAGCGTGTAAATGTCTGTGTGTTGTGAAAAGCTCCAGCCACTGTGAGAAAGTGGCAGTTATAATAAAGTGTGTTGAGAGGGAGGTCGTAGTTGACTGACAGAGTATCAACATCTTATGAAAAAGAAACCTAAAGGAACTTGCTGGATGGCAAAGAGGTCAAGGAATTCTTGGTTAGTGTAGAAAGGTATTTGGTTGCCTCTTCTCTGGGCAGGGATGGTATGTTACTGCAGTCAGAAGAATATATCTATGTATTTTCCCTGCTGAGCTTCTAGAATGAGAAAAAATGAGTAATTTAATGAAGCATCATCCTTAGCACATGGATGATTTGAAAATCTATTGGGGCACATGAAGATAATCTTCTTTGACCTATCAATTGACTCTTTGAAAAAAACGTCCTGGAGCTATGCAATACATTACAAATTCATTGAAGAAATGAGCTGTGGTTTACTCACCTTTAAAACCCTTGGTGGCCGTTTAGTATATGTTAATTGACGTACATTGGATTGAGAAAAAATAGCCCTCTTCTTTCTCCAGAGAAAACACTGGCCGGGAAGAAGTAGAGTAGAAGTATTTTTAAGAAAAGCTGCTTTAAAATGAAAAGCAATTTGAAGGTATGTGAGGGAAAAAAAATTCACCACGACTGGGTATTATAGTTGAGTGGATTTCGTGAGAGCCATTCAAACTAGGCATGAAATAAACAGTAATTATGAACCAATAACAATGAAAGCTTAATGAGGTATTTCTTTTAACTAGGTGTTTAGATTATATTTTAGTCTTTTTCTAAATTAAGCATTGGATTTTAAACTAGATAAGTAGTGGCTAATGTCTCTTAGTGTTTAGTGATGTTAATTAAAATGAATGTGTTTGATATGTTTTAAAGGTAGTAGATCAGCCATGAAAATTATTGTGTTTTTCTTCATCAGGCTTAGGAAGAGTCAAATGTAGGCATTTCTCCTTTTCTGGTCTACTTCTATCAAAGATGAAATGTACAGGGTGAAATGGTGGCATGAGTGCTGTTTTTACTAATCCAAACCAGCAATGCTGAGAACGTGTTATCTGTCACAATACTATTAAGGAAATACAGTTTTTTAAACTAAGCTGTAATCTGTTGGTTTATTCACTGTCATCCCCCCCCACCCCATGAGTAAAGACTACTTTCCAATGTTTCATTTCAGCATTTCCAAAGCATGCTAGAACCTTGCATGTTGCCCAAAATTATGAAGTATTTATGGAATGAATGAATGAGAGGTGAACGAATGAACAGTGAATGCAACACACTTACTCCTACAATACTCTTTTCATCCTAAAAGCTACTCTCTTCTGATTCCATTACCTCTTCCTTTGGAAAAAATATATATTTGGTATTGGTTTAATATCACACTTCTTTTCTCCTTATACATTTTGAAGTTTTTGTGAGAGAAGTTTTCTCTTTTTCTCATAGCAGCTTTTTGGTATCCATTGCCCACTGAGGTATAGGACTTTGGTTGTATGAGTCAGTGAAAGAACCAATGAAATGAATGAATACCTTTAAGTATATTGACCTCCTAATATATGCCTAGCTTTGAACAAATTTATGGTGTATATTGAGTTAATTTTGATGCAGTTGAAGAGATACAGCATACCAGGACACAGCAGAAGATGATTTCGTTTGTTTTTGGTTCTAGGAATTGAACTCATGACCTTATGTTTGTCAGTCAAGCACTGTGCCACTGAGCTACATCCTGGCTCCAGAGAATGATTCTGAGGGCATCAAGTGTTAGGCACAGAGTCCTGAAGACTTATAAAAGGAAAAAATTGGGAGGTCATTGTAGACAGTTTCTCTAAGAAGAAGACCCTATGGAAGTTGTAAAGCCTTACCATTTAGATCGTGGAGGAAGTAAGAAAACTGTTTCATGAATTTGGAAAAAAGATCATGGACCTAGGTGATATGCAGAGACGTGATTTCCTGTGTAACAATCAGCGAGACTCCTGGTCAGATTGGACAGTCAGGTTTGAGAAGGACTGGATCGTAATTTTTCATGTGGGAAAGAAAGTTCATGTTCATGAATAACTTTGAATGTCAAGATCAAAATTAACACAGTGCAACAGGTACCGTGACTACACATGGCGTAGATACTGTTATGGTACAGGTCAAACAGCCTCAAATCTTTAAATCAATTTTTCTGTATCTCTCTTTAGATATTTATAAATATAGACTTAGATAGAAATATTTTAATTATATATCATATATATATTTTAAATTGTTTTATTTTAAAGAGATTAAGACAAAAGAGGACATAACAAAGAACATCAGAACAGAACAATGTAAGCAACACAGTATTTCACCACAAGACAACCTGTAATTAATAGTAGCTACCATAATGTCTCTTTCTTTGAAGTAGTTGAGCATACCTTCACATACAATAGTATCAAACATAACAAAATAGTATAAAACCATTAAAGAGAATGAAAGTATCACAAGGCATTCAGAACCAAATAACAGAAAACAAACAATGGCTACTATATTATCTCATTGTTCAGAGAAAATTTGTTTATATATATATCAGAGATGGAACTCATGACCTCACACTTCCCAAGCAGGCACTAAACCTCCAGGCCCCTAACTTTTTTTTTATATCATATATTTATTGCTGTGCTCTTATACATCACTATATTTGCACTTGTATGCGTAGATTTGCATATTCATAGATATCTCCTGTTAGTCCCAGATAAGCTGCAAAACTCCAGTTTATTCCATAGTCTTTGTGGTCCCCTCAGAGGGAAACTCCCCCACTGTGAATCTACTGTTGCCAAAGCAGGATAAGTGAAACAAAAGTTATGCCCTGACTTTTCCACCTGGAAGAACATAAATCACTTCACTATGCACATTTTTAGACAAAAAGCAATCTTGAATTCTTGAATTGATGGGTATAGTGAGGAATTTAAGACTGTCACATTGTACAAAGATATGTTTCCTAACTTTTTTTGTTTGTTTGTTTGGTTCTTTTTATTCTTTGCTGAGTTTGGGTAGATATTATGAGATGTATATAAATGATACAAAACTTGCTGGTTTCCTTTAAGAGCGTCACAATCTACTTGAGAGCCTATAAATAAATCTATGATGCGGTTAGGACACAGAAGCATTATGCTAGCATTGATAGAGAAAGAAAGGACAATTGTTATGGGTTTGGGAGGAAACAGTGAGGACAGACAGCCTCTGGAGATGCTTCAGTGGGGAGTCCTCTTTCCCTCTTAATTTGGTTCTCATCAGATATCAGAGGGAACAATGGCTTCTATTTATCTGAAAGAATTAATAAAATGCTCTGTGATTTGTTATCAAAAAAACTTCAAGAAAAAAAAGAAAAAGACATTTTAATTATTATCTATAGATTTCATTTAATAAAAATACAAGCTAGATGGATACATGCTTTTATTTAAAAACTCATTTCTTCAGAATAAAATTTAAAGTCTAATGTTCTTAAAATGTAATTTATACAAAGTACTCTGCTGGATAGTGAATGAATATTTTATGAAAATTTAGATGATGCAAGTCACTAAAATTACTCCTCTTAAATTGAAGACAAAATAAAATCTTGCAACAACTATGAAGAATCTTTTCAGACAGTTTATTGTAAATGATTGAAAAAGTAAATGAGAAGTATAATTTTCAGTCATTTAGGAACAATTGCTGAAACATCATGAAATGACCACCTTAGAAATGATCTTAGATAGATTGACATATGCAAGAACTTTACAGCCAAATTCTCTAAATTCTGTCCTGTAAATACCCAAGATTCTCTTATCCTATAGAATTGCTTTGCAAGGCATGTGGAGTGCTGATTCCAATTTGATAAATTCCTTAGGTAAATATCTTACGGTGATATTTTAAGAGTAGCTGCCTTTAAAACCGACTTCAGTTGCATCTGATTTTTCAAACAAAAACTTTTATTGTATTTCTAAATGTAGTGTATTATCATTTTTGTTTTTTTACTGGAAATGTCTAATGCTTTGGTTCCTGGTTTGACTGGGGAAAACCATGAATACCTTGTGACATAATGTATGTAGTCAATTAGATTGAAGTACTACCCATCACAAAATATTCAAGTCATTATTACTACTCGGAATGATTGAATTATCACCTCCATAAACCAGATGGGATGGCAACAGTATCTGCAAAGCTTTTTAGCGTGTGTTTGTCTCAAGTCAAATAAATAACTGCCTTGGGGAGTTTAATAGAAACTCTGAGGAAGTAAAATTGTGAGTGAGATTTGCAGTACATCAGGTGGATTCCTCTTTCTCACTTCCCCGAGAGCTTTCCCTATGTTAAGCCTTCATTCTAGCGACCTGAGCTTACAAAAATCATCAGCACTGATGTAAAGCTCAACAGTACTAACACATCAAACTGTCAAGCTTCATGTATCGCAGTACTTGCCTCAGTTCTTGGCAAATGCCAAGGACATGCCTTAAGCTGCTGCTGCCCCTCAAGACACTAATCTCAAACAGATATTCTTAATTAAAGTCTACATCATCAGTCTGTGACTTCAGGATGTTTCTTCTTTATATTCCTGTTTGAGTTCCCCACCTTTTGAAAATGATTAACCTATTAGTACAGGTTGGCAAGATGATTGCACTTTTAAAAAATTGTGGCATGAACACTTAATATAAAATTTATCTTCTTAAAAAATTTTAAGAGTATAATGTGCTGTTAATGCACACTGTTGTCCAGCTGCTTTTAGGGCTTATCATCTCATGTAATGGAACATTCCACCCGTTGAATGGTGATTGTATTTTATCCTCCTGCTTCCTGACAACCACCATTTCATTCTCTGTTTCTATGTGCTTGACTGTTTTAAGTTCCTCATTTAAGTGGAATTAAGTAGGTTTTGTCCTTCTCTGGCAGCATTATTTCACTTAACATAAACTCCTCAAGGCTTGTCCATGTCTTCTATATTAGCATAAATGCTTTCCTTTGTGAATTAAAAATACTCCCAATAACATTCCATTATGTGTGTTTAACACATTTTCTTTACCCATTCATCGTCTGTAAGTCTTTACATTGTTTCTACATTTGAGAATTTTGAATATTGCTGCAGTGAACATAAGAATATCACTATCTGAGATCCTGATATCAATTCTTTTGTATAAACACACACCCAGGAGTAGGATTCCTTGATCACATAGTAGTTCCATAATTTTTTTGCAGAATCTCTACATTGTGTATTATTTTCCATACTGCCTGCACCATTTTGAATTGGTACTATTTAAAAACCTTAACAGTGTACAAGGAATCAAATTTTATATCCTCACCAACACACTGCCCCTGTCCTTTTTTAGTAATTGACATCCTGACAGGTGTGAGTTGACATCTTATTATGGTTTTAATTTGTATTTTTCTAATGATTAGTAACTTTGGGTATTGTTTTGCTACTGAGCTGAAGGAGTTTTTCATTTATATTTATTGTATTCCTCCTATATTTTTAATTTCTATGCAATAACAATGAACTATTCAAGGAGGAAATATTTTAAAAGTTCCATTTAGATAAAAAATAAAAGCCTTAAAACTGTCCAAAGTTGTAAAATGTACAAAACATTGCTGAAAGAACATTGGTTAATGAAGTCACAAATACAGACTTCCATGTTCACAGATTAGAATATCTAATGCTGTTCAAAAGAACATCCTACCCAAAGCAGTCTTCAGATTCAGTGTAAGTCCTATCAACATACCACATTCTTTATTCAAAAGAGATAGAAAAAATCCTAAACTTCAATGGAACCACAAAGGGCCCTGACAAACCAAAGCTATCTTGATTTCACACTGTGATTTCAAAACATAAAGCTCCAGTAATTAAAACAGTGTGGTTTTGGCACAAAGTCATACATATAGATCAACAGAACAGTATCAAGAGCCTAAAAGTAAACTCATACACTTAGAGTCAACTAGTTTTCCACAAAAGCATCAAAAATTTATAACACGGAAAATGTTCAACAAATAATTCAATGAATATAAATGTATTAATAATGAAATAAAATATTAATTTAAAGTAGATTAATAACTTACATATGGAGGGCTGAAAGTTTCAAATTGTTAGAGAACAATAACTGAGAAACTTTGGCTTTATTAATTAATTTTATTTTTTAGTTTGGCTATCATACTAAAAATAGAAAATAGTCAGTGGGACTACGACAAAGTAAAATCTTCTGCACAGCAAAGTAAACAATTAAAATAATGGAAATGCATCCTATGGAATGGCTGAACATTTCTGCACAGCATGTACACCATCAAACATTAATATCAAAGGCCTTTGGCTTTAATGTGACATCTATCATGACACAGAGCAGTTAGCTTTCTGTGCACTTTCTCTGTGAGTAGTCGGTGCCTCTTCAGTAGCAAGTTACATCAGTTCCCTCCACCAGTTTTTATGACACTATATATATTTCCATTTTATAACAATATATAATATACAAAAAATGTATACGAACTTCTGTGAGTTGTCGGTAAATATACACAGCAATGTGTGACAAGTTGGGGTGTTGTTTTACGGTCTTCATGTTTATCTGTCTGTAAGCAAGAAACTAAGGCTCACAGGCACGATGATTGGAACTGGCAGGACATTTGATGTGGCGCCTCCTCCAGTGTGCGCTCCGTCAAGATTGTTTTCAGCCATCGACCAAGGAATAACATGTTAGAACTTGTGTCTCCAGTGTGACCATGTGACAGCCCAGGGACGACAGCGCTGTCCCTTTCCCTACATTCCGTCTCATCTTTGCGGTGATATGTCACCTCAGATGTCTGCTTCTGGCTTTTTTCATTGTCTATTTCCAGGAGGCTAGAGTTGGCATCTTCCTTTGTCAGAAGTGGCTCTGGCCTTTTGAAGTGGATCTTTATTGTTTTATTTGGCCGAGGCAAAACTAATACCTGAGGGACGCTTTTCTAATTTTTCACTCTGAATTTTCAAACTTATCATGCATAATTCAATTAAAGTTTAGAAAAATATATAAAACTATTAGGCAGAAGTTAAGGCTTGGAACAAAATTATTATAGTCCTAAAAAGATCCAACAGATTCATCTAATCAATTACTTTTTTAAAAGGTAATTCAATAAATGTGTTTAATAATTACATTAATTTTTAAAATCCATAATTTAACAAATATGTAGCAAGGTTGAAATATAAAAGATGTATACCCTCCAGTTCTAATTTAACTGACAAATTAAAAAGTTGAGTGAAAAACCCAATACAAAAATGCAACATATAAAAAATGTAGAATGTTTCTAAAAGACATAAAAAGAAAACTTGACTAATTGAAATGCCATAGCTGTTTTTGGACAGAACATTTTTGGACAGATTATTCTACCTAAGATAAGCCAAAAATTTAGATCATTTTAAGTTTTATAGAGAAAAATATATGTGAGAAAATATGTAAACTAATTAGCAAAAAGAAATGAAGGGAAATCTACATATTAGGAAAATATTTATATATATGTTCTAATTAAGACACAATGATATTGGTACATTAAAACATAATTGAAGAGTAACTGGAACATTTATGACTACCTCTAACTATCCTTATAGATTTGGCTACAACAAATATGACATTGAAAATACATTAGGAAATATAAGTCAATATGGACATTGGTAAATATAGCCCTTTAGGAAAATAAAAGATCTTTTATGTTAAAATAGATTCCAGATTAATATTTAACATTTAAAATAATTCAGATACAGAAAAATTAAAAGAACATACAAAACAGTGTAAAGCTGAACATAAAATATTGGAATGGGCCTCACTTTGTAATCAAGAGAACTAAACTAGTTGCCACAGATGAAAAAGAGAAATTAGATAATTAGAAAGTTACATTAAATAAATTGCATACAAGACATTGAAAGAGAGACTACACATTGGGAAATTTTGTTGGTCTATATTGGTAGCAGTGCCACTTTGAGTTATATGAACCAGTGGTTTTGGGTTAAGATTGACATTCCTACTGATTTTGATTGAATAGCTTTCCTTCAGCTTCAAGTTTACTTAGTTTTAAAGAATAATAAAGACAAGCAACAAGACAGCATGCAGAGTGACAGCATAAGGGTTACCTAGCTATGCTGAGTTACTTTAAATATCCAGCGACTTCAGCCGGGATAAACATGCTCACAGCAGACAACCTGGGTTGAATGCCCACCACACGTGAGAAAGGCTGTCAGTTCCGGAGCTCTTGGGCTCTTACATCTTAGTGGTCACATAACTCATCAAGTACATCGGCAAACTTTGTTCTCTAAAGAAGCTGCATCTCATGAATACTAGGTTACTCGCAGATCTAGCTCATGTTTCTGGTTTCTACACTGTACTGTATATTCTAATCTTGATGCCCAGAGAAACTATTTGGAAGTGAGAGTCCAGGTATTGGGATTTAAAAAACATTCCTGTGTGATTCCAATTCGCAGCAGAGTTGGGAAAATTGTGAGTTAATTAATAAATTTGACAACCAGGTAGAGATTCTTAGTTTAGTATAAAACATACCAGCAGAAGGTAGATTCATCTTAGATCCACTATGCTCCTATATTCGCCTAAAGTTAATGTTGCAAGAAGGATTTGGCTAAAGATCAAGACTAGAAAGAAAAGCTGTAGACTGAAAGTTAACTCAATCCTTCCAATGACTAAGAGTCAATTGCTTCAATATCTATAGCTGCTGTTCTATAGCATAGTCCCTAGCCACATGGGGTTATTTAAATTAAAAATTTCATTAAGAAAATGAAATACAATTAAATAAAGCTAAAGACACAGCTCAGTGGTTGAACATATGCTTAGTATGTAGGAGGCATTGGGTTTAATCTCCAGCACCAAAAAATAAAATAAAATAAAATAAAACAAAACAAAGTTCCTCAGGTCACACTAGTTGTATTGGAAATGCACAACAGCTGTGTTAGACCATATTAGTGTAGTTATTGAGCATTTCCATTATCATAGAACGTTCTATTACATAACACAGATACAACATTACCTAAAAATTAATGACAAAAACAAAGTTGCAACACCTTTTAAAAAGAGACAAAATATAAACATGTGGTTCATAGAAAAGAAACAATGTCTCAATATGTGAAGGTGTCTTCCTCCTTATTCAAAGCTGAGATGACACTGCCTGAAGATTAGAATGAACAAGGCTACACTATTATTTAAAATGTCACTTTTCAAATTGTGCCACACAACAAAACAATATATTAGCTTTAAAATAGTTCTATATTTATTTAATGACTTGTCCTTGAATTTTTCAGATTACTGAGTCAAAGCCATAGTATTATATGTACTATTCATTAATCCAAGAATGAGAGAAATAATAGCAAAATAATATTGATCCAACCTGTAAGCAGTAGGTCACATGTGTTAGATTATAGAACATCCTCACAATGGGGTAACATGCAGCCGTCAGAAATAGAAAGTGTGAGAGCGTATTGGTCAATTCCAGAGAGAGTTACAAAGCTGATGCAAAATTTTGAAGTGATCTGTCATTTGATACTAAAAAATGAAACTTGATTAAAGAGGAAGAAATGAGGGAGTGATGAAAGGCTTATAGATTTATAAATTGAACGAAGAGCTAAATGTTAGATTTATGTAAAGTGTCAGGCGGGATAAAGCAAACTGGAAGTTACAAAGATAACAGAAGGGAATGAATAGGACATGTAAACATATTGGCTATCTAAGGAAAATAAATTGTGTTATTCAGAGAATCAGAAACAATAAAGCTATCCATACACAGATATAGAGAACTGGCTGTGTGATTAGTAAGCCGGAGAAGTCTCCCAACCTGCCATCTGCAAACTGGAGAATGAGGACAGCCTGTGGCGTAATTGGGACAGGACATAAAGGTCCAAGAATTGGGACTTCAGATGTCCAACATCAGAAGATACGTCAGAACAGCAGAGGGAACTCACTATTCTCCAGCTTTTTGATTCTACCTTCCGTGAGTCGGGTGATCCCTGCTTCACAACAGTGAGGGGAGATTTTACTGTCTAAGATGGAAATGCTCAGCTCCTGGGAACACCCTTCAGATGTAGTGTTTTACTGGTTTTCTGCTCCTATCTTGGCTCAGAAATTCAAATTGGCACATAAAATTAACCACCGTGTGGATAATGATGTAGGGGAATGAAACCTAATACGTGTACCATATGAGTTTGTGTTCCCTGAAATCGAAGAATGGATTTAGGAACAATGGAGGTGAAGAGCAGAATATATTTATTGAGAGAGAGAAAGCTTCTGTCTGAATGAGACAGAAGGAGTCCCGAGTGGTTGCCAGGGTACTCTGTCTTTCCTAGGGACTTTATTTATAGAGGTGAGAAGGATCCAAGGTGGGGAAAAATGAGAACTCACAAGGTGGGACAGAACTATGATCAACCAATAAGATTAATTGCTCAGGAAAAATTGATTAAATCAGAAACAAATGGGGAAGCAAGCCACACAGTGGGCGGGCATGCTTAACAACAGTGACTCTTCCTGTTGGGAGCTGGGGTGGTGACTCCTGACTCCTCGGGGTGATGGAGAACTATTTAGATGGTCAATCCTTAGGATGTGGGTGCATTTGCTGGATTCTTTGGCTTGAGATCTGGCCCATAGCAGGAGGTGTTTGTCTCCTCCAAGATCATAAGAAATTTGGTCCTCTATGACAGCTCCCTCAAGGGCCCAGCCCTGTCTGACTGCCTATCGTATTTCTAACTAACCAGCTGCCTGTAACAATAGCAGATGTCGCTTATGTGTTATAAGATAATATCTTGTAACATTTATTGATAGTAGAAAGTATTTTGAATGTTATCCATATGAAACACTATAAATTATTTTTCAGTATCTATTTCAGTGATAAATTTAAACATACATATTCATTTATTTAATGTGTAGCATATAGCATGTCATCTAATCTTTGATCGTGTGTGACAGAGTAGCACAAGTAGTTTAGTTTTGTTCCTAAATTGTCCTTGGAGTCAGTGCCCAGTCAGAAAACCAGAAACTTCTCCAGGCATCCAGAACTGGGAAATAATGATAGGACATTGGTTACAGGTGCTGGAGAAACTGGGCAGCCAGATGGTGAGGGACAGCAAGGAGATGCTCCAACCCTTGGAGCTCAAGGGATAATGAGAAAGTGGCGTTCCCAGGGCTCAGAGCCTGGCGTTGTCCAGTTGGCATTAGACATGGGGAACAGTGTCCAGCACAGGAGGATGAGGGAAGGGAGGGTCCATTAGGAGCTGGAGCATTGCGGAAATTCAGCCACGGCTGAGAGGCTGCCTCCAGCAGGGGAAGAGTGGGCAGAATACACTGGCTTCTCTCTTGCTCTCACCTGCAGGCCTAGTTTACCTTGCAGCTTGCTGACTAGGGAGGTTGGAATACTAAGTCCACACCACTCACCCTCCCATGCTTGAGATCAGACCAAGAGACGGCTGAGGGCTGGTACTGAGTCAACAAGGAAAGTCAGCCCTTCAGAGGGGTGTTACCGGCCACTGCCTGGACAGTGACTTTCTTATCCAATGAGCAGGAACCACATCTTTACTGAGAGATCTCTCATTCCCTTTGTTTTAAAACTGCATGTTTCCCCATCAACCCTAAAGAAGCTAGGTGAATATTTTTATATTGAAGAAGTTGAGGTTTAAGATATGAAGTTCCTAACTATGAGCTGGGTGTCACCTCCGTTATGTGAAGGGGCATCACGTAGGCACCCTGAGATACTCCTAGATGCACTGGGGGATCCTCATAGTGTCAGGGGGGTTCCTTTACCCCAGGCCTCAAACCCAGCCAGAGCCAAGGAGACTGGGGAGGGAGTGCGGTGGGGTTAGGAGACTGGCAGGAGCCGGGGCAGAAGAGGCACACGGAGAGGGCCACACAGGATTTCAGGAGGAAGCAGGCAAGAGCTGCCTTCCAGCTGTGGGTGGTGGGGATGGAGGCAGAGAGAAACAGATTGAGGTGAAAGGAGAAAAAATAGAAGTCACAGGAAACTATCAAAAAGTGACAGAGTGGTTGGCTACGCTGGGCATGGCTGGCAGGGAGGAAACGGTTTGGTGGCAACTGTCCTGGAAGTGGGATGGAACCATCAAATTCTTGTTAGCTAGTGGCACATCTATAAAGCTTTACCTTTAGCTCTCTTCTTTCCTGCTAATGTTTGCAAATACAGAAAGCTAGTAGGAGCGATCTTTCAGCTTGCTATAGCAATGGAATCCATGAAGAAGATTGAATTATTGCTCTGGGTTATTTTTATGCACAGTCTATGCTATTTTTATGCACAGTTTTGATTATTTAGCAAAACCTTGGCTATTTATCAGAGTATGCATTTAGTCCAACGCATAGATTTGCTTTGCATGTGGGAGTAGTGTCACTGTGCTCCTCATGAGAGCTTCACACGTGGGCAGCAAGGCTTGCCTTGCCGCTAAGGACCAGGCAGAAGAGTACGTGGGTGGATTAGTCCACATCTGTTGTCACTTCTGGGACGGAGTTGTCATATACACTTGTGCAAAGAGCAGCATGTAGCTGGATATTATTGAAATGCTTTGCTTTGCAGGCAGACTTGATAGCTCTGTCCAACTCCAAGCCAGTGTATTTCATGTTGTTCCTGTGACATTTGTCAAAGTTTCTTGTACTCCCATGCTTCTCTTCTGGGTCATTGTCTTTATTTTTCTAAGGCATGTTTGCCAAACAAACTTCATCCCATTTCATCCCTTCTAATCACAATCTAGTCATTTGCCCGTTAACACCCACCCTACCCCATAACTTTCCAAATAGTCACTAAACGATCTCTGGGGTCTTATTTACAAGTGCTTCCAGATACATCTGCAATAGTGTCATTTCCAGTAAGTCTCTCGGGATTGTATTGTGTGGTTTGTGTTACCTTAATCAACGGAGTTTCACATTTATCCATATACTTTCCCATCTGTTTCATTATTTATATGTTGGCCTTTGTTCCAAACTAAGCCCTTGATATAAATGAATGTCCAAATGATAGTGGCTAAAATGCATCCCATGTCTTTATTTAAATGCATAGTCATTTCTTAATTAAGGCTGCGGAATTCCTAAGAGATACATACTTCCTGCTCATTGCAAGTGTGCTTGATAGACATGAATAATTCTGAGTAGCATAAGGGAACATTTTAGTGATGCACTCACTTCACATCCAAAGTGCAGTAATCTGGTGACATGCCTGCTGCTTTACAAAATAGAGATCTGTACGTGCACTAAGATCAGAGCAATCCATCTAATATTTTATATAAATATGTAAAAGAAACACTCTTGGTCATTGAACGAGGACTTGAACTATATGACTTTATCCATATTCCCAATTGCCTTTATGAAACATACCCACAAGTCAGCATTGTCTAAAATTATCTCTGTATTATCTGCATCTTACTGCTTTCAGAAGTGCTCACAAAGAATAGCCCTTTGGGTGACTTAGAAGAGCCATGCTTCAGAACAGATTCAAGTGTTAGGGCATTGTCCAGAAGTGGCAGAGAATATGAAAGGAAGAAAACAAGGAGCAAAAATAGTAGGATGTCATCAATAGTGCTGTGTCTATAAATCAAAGAGATACAGTTAAAAGGAAATCACACTTGACTTGTACTCTGCAAATGAAATTTTTATTTGGCTTTGAACCCCCATCTTCCATTTTGTATTTCTTATTGTTATTATTAATCTCTCATACTGAGGCCTTGTCTCGCTTTTAGAGCCTTGAATATTTTAAGTACTTAATAATAGGATTCGTTTTCAATAAGAGAAAGAGAGAAGGGAAAAATTGCTGGAGCAGTGAAAAGATATCCTCAGGGAGCAATAGCTTTATTACAGTATGTCAGAGTCATCACGAGTTGGAGGCAGGGTGGGGGATATCAGCTTCAGGAGAAAGAAAAAATTGTATTTATTTTAGCAAGTTTGTGGGAAGTTTGGAAAATTATCCCAAGAGCTGCAGAGCTATTATGGTAATAGCAGTTCCATGTCTTTATATCCTGAAATAATAAAAGGTAAAAAATTCAATATGTTACCTCAGAAATAGATTCTCAATACTTAGATGAGAATAAATAGATGAATTAATTAAATGTACAGTGATATTTGTGCTCACTTAAAAAAATCTTCATCTCAAAGATGACAGGTAAATACTGAAATGTCTCCAAATTGGGCAGAAATCTGTCTGTTCAGCTTCCTCGTGCCTGTAAAATCACACTCTTTGGATATGTGCACATACAAACACTGGATTTCCTTCTGAGGACTCTCACTTCTTTAGTTTGCATTTTAAACCTTCTGAGCTGTCACACGTTTAATCCACCTGAGCTGAATGCGGTATGTATTTGGTTATGGCATAATTTTTCAAACGACATTTTCACCAAAAAGAAACACTTCCTCTGAAACAGGTTATAGTCTTAAGATATATTTCTTTTATGTCATTCAACTTTGAACATTGCATAGAGTATTGTACTGGAGTCTTTTGTCTCACGGAAAATGTGTGCAACTTGGCACATTCCATCACACTAGAGAGACTGGTGCCTTTTGCCTTTGCTTCAGGAAATTCCATAAGAATCGTGTTTCCCTCTCCTTTCCTCCCTCCTGGCCTCTCTGCCCTCCCCTTGACTCCCGTCCCCCTCTTGTCTCTTCTTTATTCCACCGAGCTCCTGGGTCACAGCAGAGTAAACATGGCCAGATCTGATCATCTGAGGCCCAGGGAGCAAAAATTGTCAGCACACGCTAAGGGATGCTGACGTTGGCCTTGTGGAAGTGGTAAGACTCTCCCTGCTGCCTGAGGCAAGAGGGCCCTGAGACTTGGAAGGTCAAGTCAAGGTCATTTCAAAGTACTAGAACCATAGCGTGGGAAGGGAGGAAAAGATGGGAGCTCTGTGGCTGGCAGTTAAGGGTGTCAGCTCTGTGGCTGGGTTGCATGCAGTCAGACAGACGCCGGTCCCATCACAGAGAAGCTGGGTGGTCCCCAGAAAGTTACCTTTATGTCCTCTCTAGTATAAGCTTGGTAATAATATATTTCAGAAAGCTTCCATGTGCAAATTAAAAAAATCAGAAAAGAAGAGGAAGAGGAACGGACAGGAAAGGAGTGAGAGAAAGAGGGAGGAAAAGAATAAAGGAAGGAAAGAAAAAAGAGGAAGGGAGAAAGGAAGGAAGGCAGTGAGACAAAGAACACATTTGCATAATTAAAATGCACAAAAACCTACTTGGTGTGACACTGACAATAAATTCGAAGTTATCAGCAATTTGGCAAAAAGCTGAGAGCGGATGCCCCCTGACTGGTTTTGAAAAGGAAACATGTAAGAAGTGGAGGAGGGGAAGTGGAGGCTTGTACTCCTGTACGTGGGGCTGTGCAGGGAAAGGAAGTGGAGGGGTGGGCAGAGAGGAGGTTGCAGAGGTGTCGCGTGGGGTAAGAGGATCTAGATCACAGTGGGTCCAAAGAGAGACACATCTTATTAAAGATGAAGGGGAAAAAGAAAACCTCAAGTCATAGTTGAGCTGCAGACTAGAAAAGCTCCCTCCGGTACAAAAAGATCATGTATTAACCATGAAAACGTGAGACTCAGGTTTGCTCATAAGAGATTCCTAACCTAGTACCGTGAACCCAAATGAGGCTGGGCAAGGGGCAGTGAAAGGACATCTGTGCCCACAGAAGCTTGGTCTTCTCCAGCCTTGTGTGTGCAGCTACCTGTGTGCAAGTGTGAAGGCCCAGATCTTAGGCTGACCCAGGGTTTCATACTCCAGTAGGAGGACACTAGGATAGGGACCTGTATGGACTGGTAAGAACATGGAGAGGGGAGGGGTGGTGTGTAGAGAAGGGAGTAAAGTGGGGGAACTGGGTTAATGTGAGATTGGATTAGTTGAGGTGAGATTGGATTAGCCGAGATTCGACAGAGAAATAAAACCAGTAGGCTGCATGTCCATGGGAGGGCAGTTGCTTGATTGATTTTACCTGGCTCATGTGATTCTGTACGAAAGGCAAATCCATAATCTCTAGGGTAGTTTCTGGTCCAGTGCCAATCTAAAAGCGGTTTGCTAGCAAAATCGCCTCTCTCAAGAGAGGTTAGTCTTTTTTTTTTTTTTTCTGTGAAGGCCTTTTTCTGATTAGATAAGGCCCATCCACATTATAAAGGGTACTTGGCTGTCTGCCTTGTATGTTGATTTAAATGTTAATCTCATTCATCTAAAACTATGTTCATGGAAATGACTGGACTATCATTTGACTAAATTAGGATCATGACTTTGCTAAGTTGACACATAAAATTAACCAGTCACAAAGATGGAGACACACAGGAAGAGTGGAGTTAGTGTTGTGGAAAAGCAACTATGGCTGAGAGAGAGGAAAATGTTGGAAAGATCTAATGGGCTGTGGTGGAAGAGTAGGGTATAAACGTTTGCCAGGTCACAGCTGGTGCAAGCACAGGAAAAGATGAAGGTCCACGTGGTGGGCAGGGAATTGAAGAAGAGCTACACGAGAGTCCTGTGGGTCCAGGGTGTCTGGTGGGTCATCCACAGGGAGATTCTGAAGCTCAGAGCTGCTGAGAAGGTTGCGGTGAGTGTGAGGAAATAACTACACTGTGAGGGAGGACCCCAGCCTGGAGGAGCAGAGCCTGCTGTAAATAGCATTCATGCAAAAGAGGTGATGTTGTCTCTCTTGTGGTTTTTTTTTGCTGGCTTATTTTCATGGGAACAAAAGAGAAATTCTCTATAATTCACAGAAGATCTCCTATAATGCTTACTGATGCCGTGGAAATGTAGCAGGTGGGAAAAATCAACAAATTGCCTTCTAGGTCTCAAAGAACGAATCTGTATCTCAGAGTGAGATGGATTCACTATGGTTGTGGCACTATGCAAAGAAGCCATATGCATTGTCTTGTTATTTCTGTTTTATAGAAGGCAAACTGAGGTTTCTGAGGTGATGTACCTCTCATGGTTATTATCCAGGGACCGAAACTTGATTAAAAAAGCTAGGCTTCCCAAATTCAGGATTTAAACTCTCCAATGCTCATTTGTGATGATATCGGAGAGTCTTATGATTAAAATTTGATATGGGTCCAATATGGTGCAGAAAAGTGGATGGGAGACAGAACAGAGCCGTGAGAGAACAGGCAAGGCGTGCGGAGTGTGGGGTTTGGAAAAAGACTGGATGAGTGCACTGGGGAAGGGGCCGGTGTGGGACCGTGGCGCTCTGTCCACTGTGTAGGGTGATTCTGTCCCAGCCTTGTCGGGTGCCTGCTCCCAGAAGAGGAGCAGCCAGCCAGCCGCACACCTTCCTTCATCTCCCTGGTCTGGATGTTTCCAGTTCTCACTTTGTACTTTCCTCTTTCATTAACAATTCAATCTGTGAGATTTATTTTCTCGTTTAAACTTTCTTTGGGATGTGCAGCTGGCATTGCTTTTACTTTGTCTTTTTCCCGTCTGAGCTTAGCTGAGTCAATTCCAAAACAGGCCAATTTCGCCCCGTTATTGCTGCTCTACTTTGTACCATGGTCCCCGGGGGTCCTACCCTAATTACTCAAAAACTGCTTTGTCATTCACCTGAGATGTATCTATTAATCATGCCTCTCCTCCCAGTGGAACAGCTGATTACCCACGCTGTGACACTGTCTTTTGAGTGGCTTCCTATTTTCTACTTCTGACTTAGTAGTTATGTGCGCGCATCACTTTCAATCACTACTGACTGATCTCTTAGCAGGTTCTGGCCAGGACAATGGTTCTCATCTTTTCTTTAAATTGTTTCACAGTTATGTAATATTCTGGCTTCCTGTTCTGTACTTGAGTTAATGATTTGTGAAGGATTTCTCTGTGCTTAAATTCAGACCTTAAAAGATACGCTTAAATTATAGATCTTGGTGTGAATTTTGATGACCTAAGGGTATGAAGTCCTTGACTACAAGTCTATTTGTCTGCCTAGTTTAAGGACATTCACTCGTGTTTGATGCAGAAACTCAGAATTGTATAGTGAGTGTTCTGCATATTTATTTGAGAATTTTACTTTATCAAATGAAACTCAGGTCTACTGCAGCATCTCAAGACATCATGGGTCCATTCCATTATGTTGAAAACTTTTGTTCAAAATGGCCCTATGCATTTAATATTATATGGCACACACTGTAAGTTATTTTGAATGATGTACCATTTAGAGGGTTTATGGAACCTAATAGAAAAATCACGTAGGAGTGAGGATGCTGACTGATACCTTCGGTCACCAAAGAGATCCTATTGTTTCTGATACAGGATAAAGATTTGTGTGTGTTGATAAGTTCTAGACCACGCTATCACATAATCAGCCTCAGTATTTTTGAGGAAAATAACACTGGAAACTAAATTTATATGCTTTCCTTCAAATGGCAACATTACTTGTAAATCAGCTATTATACTTCACAGTGAAATAATGAATCCATTTTGTGTTCTCTATCTTTTTGTTTTTCCTATTTTTTAGTGCTCTCAATTACGTGAATAGGCTCAGCAAAGTGTATCAATAGAATGACTAAGAAATAGCTTTGAATGTGATGAGGGGAATGTGTTTTCTTGATAGTATGCATCACCCATTTACTTGTAAGTAGATTCTATTTCTTTGTAGCTAAAGAGCTGAGTTTTACTATCAGCCTTGCTCAGAACAGAATGCTGTGTACTTGAACCACCCATAAATATTTGAAGATTGTGATGATGTCAGCAGTTACCAAGGATGGAGCCAGTGTGTTCTCAGGAAGTCAGATATAGAGGATGTTTCTTCCACACCACAAGCATCAATATGTGCACCTTATAAATGTTAAGAAAAAAAATTATGACCCATCAAGAACTTGGTTTTGCTTTCCTTGAAGTTAAATGTCTGTCATCTTATTATTGACCATCCCTATACTTTGTCTCCAATTCTTCTCACTGTGTTGTGTAACTTTCCTGAGATTTTCTTTGTCCTTGGAAACTCTTTCCTCTATTTTTAAAATCATCATTTACCTATAATTACTTTTTCAAAAAGATGTCTTCAGAAAGTTATCAACACTTTCACACTATTTCCCCCGAAGTGCATTTCATCAGAAGGGTTGAATTTTAAAGCCTAACAATTCTAGTTTGTATTTGTGTTTGTCTGTTTTGGTAAATTGACATTCTCCAAAAACAGCAGTCTTTGGATGGAGGCCAAATCTTTAAAGTGAGTCTTCAGAGCTTTGTAGTTGAACCATTATACACCAGCTTCAAAGTCCCTCTAGTCTCCCAAGTATTTTCATAGAAGAGACCCAGAAATGCTCAGCTTTCTCCATGGTAAGAACCAGTGGTATTTTTAAAAGTTATGCTAGTGCACGGAGAATGCAGCGGGCCAGTGATAGGTGAAAAGCTAGGTTGGAAAGGGGTCCAAAATTAACTGTAGAATGTCAAGGACTCTATTTCTGCTGTCTTTAAGAAATTATTCCCTTTGTCTGGGCTTAATATTAACGTGTTAACATTAACATATCACTTATGTCTGTCTAGTCTTCACATTTGCTTAATCACTGTGATGAAGACAAGGGAAAGAATATGGGTAGACTGTACTACTATGTACTTGAATAAAAGGAATGGGGATACTCACCCATAGATTTGCATCTTTACTTATACCTTTGAAGTGCAGCGGTACCTTGGTACTTATCGTACGTTGATTCTGTTGAATTGTTTTGGCTGGAAAAGGAATCATTTTGGCTGGAAAAGGTAGTCAGTTGTGAGGCAATCCACATCAACAAGTTCTAGCTTGTGCATCGAGCACAAACAAGGATTAAGTGCTGGGATGAAATTTTCATAACAAAATGTGTCAAATACCAAACTGAATGAGTTTCAACGCAATTGGGTGCCAATGTATGACTATAATTGGGAGGATAACCAAGAAAATCACTAAAAACATTTAGCTCTGGTACAGGAGAGAGGCAGAACATGGGTGGAAGTGGGGGTTTTCTGGGTAGGAGTATTTTAGATTTGACTATGAAGAAACATCTGTGATTTTAAAATCACTGAAATTAAGGAAAATGAAAAAGTCAATGTCTAACAATCAAACGTAAAATAGAACAAATCTGTTGAACTGAAGACACACTCAGAAAAGATTTTACATGATTTAAAACAGTTGTCTATACTTCTTTGCTAGTTTAGATCTCATTGCTCCCCAAAATCTTAAACTTCTTTGAATAATCACATATTGTTAGTGATAGCATTTTTATTTAAAATATTTTATTGTGACCCTAAATTTTATTCTGATAAATCAACTATGTGATTATTTAAACATAATTAGAAAGAATAACTTATAGGGTAAGAAAGAGACTCAAATATAAAATCAAAGAAGCTAAGTAAATATGTTACAATCCTGAGTTTGAACTGGATGTGTCAGTATGAATTTTGTGAATGTATTTTCTTTTGAGGAAAACAGAGCTATCTCCTACTTCTTTCTACTGAGAAACTATGACCAAACTAGGAAAAATAATTTTCTTTAGCACCTAGATCTATAATTACAAATACAGGTTTCTTTAAAAGGACCTAGGACTTCTTTGTGTAAATACCTTATTCCAGCATGGTACACGAAATACACCAAATAAATGTGAGATATTTTATACCAGAATATACGTATGCATTTAAAGACAGTCACAGTGCTGTCAAAAGGACTAGAGGTCAAACCAAAAAGGATTCCACTGGCCAACTAGAAATCATTGGAACATCAATAAAAATAATACTAGAAATAGCTTGAAATGTCAAGTAAGTTAAACACTTGGGAATCCAACATAGCACCATTATTGGGGGATGCTAGAGAATCAACACATTATTCTGAACATTGGTTCACTGGAAAATCAAGTATCTATTCTATTTTTGTAGATTAAACTGTAGCTCAGGGCAACCAAATAATTGATGAAAGGAAGTTCTTCTTTATGTAAGTATCAACCTCAGATTTTTTTTAAAGACAGTGAAGAGAGGAGTGTCAGAATCAGATTATCATCATTTGGTAAACTCAAGTGAAATAATCTACTCTAAGAACATTGGGGATGATTAATATTGTAAAAATAGAGGCACACAGTTATGTACACAGTATTGTAAAATAGAGGCACACAATTATGTACCTATTAACAGAAGTGTGTAAAATATTTGTTGAAGGATTCTTGATGAAAAGTCAAAGTAAGCCCAAAGATCAAGCTGACTACCCATGCAGGATGCTGAATATATTACAAAACTATTGTAAAATGTCAGTGTTATAATGAAGCACTTTTGATAGAAAGGGAATCATTATTCTTTAAGTATGTATTTTTAAAAATTAATTCACAATATACTATTCTGTCTGGGTCTGAATTTATAGTGGGTAAAATGATAAACTGAGAAGGGACATGGGTATAAGTGAAATATAGTTGGCCGTGAGTCAACAACCTTTGAAGCTGGAGGTATGTGAGTATTTTATTCTACTCTGTCTGTTTGAGTATATGTTTGGGAATGTTGAAAATAAAAAAAAATGCATGACAGATATATGTTTTCCCCTATTTTTGTAGCTAGAATTCCCAGTCTGACACAGACCAATTTTACTTGCAATAAGTTAAGGCTGACAATAATGAGCACCATGAGGACCACAAGGAATGCAGTATCAAGGTCAATATGAAATTAGTTGCCTCAGTCAGGGTTGAAAGGATGCTGTCCAAGTGAGAGCGTAGGCAATTTATACAGGAGCATTCTCACTGGGAGTAAGAAGAGGGGGGAAACATAAAGGTTTGTTGCTGCAAAGAAACCAAAGGAGACAAGGGATTTATCTTGGTTACTTTTCTCTTGTTACTGAGACAAAATGCCTGATGCCTGAAATTAAGGAAGGAAAGGTTTATTTAGCTCACAGTTTGTGGAGGTTTCAGTGCATAATTAGCTGGCTCCAAGGCAGGGTGGCACATGGCAGAGGTGCAACAGTTCAAGGTGGCAGAAGACAGCAAAAGCGGGGAGAGAAATCCTCTTTTCCACCTTTGTATTGTAAGCAGGCTACACCCCAAGGCAGGTGTAGCAATTACAAAATCTCTGTGCCCCCCTCTTGCACAGGCTCAGGATGTTTACAAAGTGAGGACCCTGGTCCCTTGCTGAGTCTCTTAGTTAAATTTTTAAACTTCTCAAATTGACACAATGTACCAGTCGTAATAGTCTTTTCATAGAGAGAAAAACAGAATAAAGGAGAAGCAGTAAGGACAGTGCTCAGAGCTTCCTTCTGCATCTGCAGACCTTAGCCTAAACTACACCTGACCCATTGGCCATCCATGTAGTGTGACCACAGAGATGCGGATGACTTGTTTTTTTAAAAGCTCACTTGTGGAGAACATGGGCTGGAGATGCAGTGATGGATAAATAAATCTCTCTGGTAACAGCCAGGCAGTAGATTCCTCACTCCTCTTGGAGGACATGCATAGTGGTTGACTGGAGATGGTTATGTTAACTGTGCTTCATAATGAAGTCATCTCATCTGCATTTGTTCAGGCTTTAAAAAATAATTTCACGAGCATATGTGATAACATGACTTCAAACAAGATTTTATTTTCTTGCAGTTTATCTGTATCTGGATTTATAGCTCTGTTGTTTTACCCCCCAAACTATTTATTAGGAGATAAAATCAGAAAATGAAAAACAATAGGGAAAAACACCTTTCAATACACGAGCTACGTTTGAAGTATGTACTTGGAATTTTAAAAAACCAATCCTTTGCAGTCACTATTCAGCTAGCCACAATATATTTTTAAGGAAAAATAGTCCAATGCATAAATACAGTGATCAGATGAATTATTCTGGCATCTGACAGGTACAACTTATAATGTATGAAAAGGCTCACACCGCGATGTAATTATAAATCTTTAAAGATACTCCTATCACATTATAATGTATTTTGTTGACTTACCTTGGTACTTACTCCAGATTTTTCTAGATTTACTGAAAACATTGAGAGGTACATAGTAACTATGGCTGATTCTTGTTATGCCTGCCACATAGTTTTCATAAACCTCTAAAAACAACAAATTATCAAGTAACAATAGTTACTGTTGTTTAGGGTAACTAGGAATTTTCATTGCTTTTACCATGTCCACAATGACCATGAAGAGCACCTAGTGTATTGATTTTGGGTTATAAATAAATTTTAGCTAGTATGTGGTGAATTCACAAACACAGAATCTGTGAATAGTGAGACTTAGCTATATAATTTTCTGTTTGCCTAAAAAAATACTATATGGGTCACTAGCTCTGGTATATTCTTTCCATGACTTTACTAATCTATTTACAGAACTTGCCTCAGGAAAAGTAGTAAAGTGAATTTTTTTTTCTCTTAGAAACTGCTTCCTGCCTTGTCAGTGGTAATTTTTTTAAAAATTCAATTTGTGTCGCTTGTGCTCAGGTGTTAATAAGACTAAAATTTAAAATGTAGGCTCTCTCAAAGACAAAGACCAGGCCTACATTATGTTTTATGGAGTCTAACTTGCTGCTGGACACATAGTAGATGCTGAGGAATATTTAGACATAATAAATGAATCCACGTCATTAGTACCATACATCCCTTCCCACTTTGGTAAACAGAATGCTTTGCCAAAAACGTTGACATCCTTGATCTTGAGACCTGTGACTATTTTTTTTTTTTACATGAAGAAAGGAAATAAGATTGCTTATAGGACGTAGGTAGCTCATCAGCTGATGCTGCTGCAGGTGCAGGACCCTGGAATTGACAGGGTCACTTGATAAAGAGCCTCAAAAGTCAGAGAAGGCTGAAAGGGAGATTCAGAAAGAGAAGTGGCTGTGGGCTGAGATTAGACTTACGCGGTCTGGGAATGAGTCAACCTGCTGTTGTTAGCTTTGAAGATAAAGGACGGGCCATGAGTCAAGGAATTTGTGCAGCTTCTGCAACTTTTAAATGGCAAAGAAATGGAGCATTTCCTCGAGAACTTCCAAAGGGTGCATATCCTGATTTGAGATCTTGATCTACCTGGTGAGACTTGTGTAAAGCCATAAAACAATTTATTTGTGTTCAAAGTCACAGATCTTTGGTAAGTCAGTACACATCCACGCCATAGAAAATTAACACACCCCACCAAGCGGCAGTTATAGTCTAATAAGTGATATTCCAAATTTTGAAAATCCATTAGGACTCACAGCAATGAATGTTTATATGTAAACATCGGATATCACAGTGAGGATGGAAGCTGGTATTTTCAGAGCAGCTCACTGCCAGTCTTCCAATTTCACTATATAATTTGGCAGCTACTCATAAAAATCATTTACTGATTTTGTAAATCCTTTGCAACCAATAATCTACCCTGCTTTAGGCCCAAAATAATTGATTTTATCTTACTGCTTTGTCATGTTAGAGTGTGAGATAAATTAATACTTTGTGTATTTATAAATCTTATTCTAAGTAGTATTTCTGTATCTCTGAAAGTTTGGTAATCAGTACAAAAAGGTAAAGTATCATAGGATCAATTTGACAGTACTAAAAAACATAAAATTGTCCTCTGAAACTTTAGAATTAATGTTCATGAAATAATCTAGCAATGAAGTAATGAAAATTAATGTTGTTTTAAGAACCACTGAACATAGACAAAATCTGGATTGCATTTTTCAGCCAACATGATTTAATAGTGGCTTAGATACAGATGAGCGTGCTGGTGTAGAATGAAATGAGATGACAGGGAGCACTTGCATATGCCTAGTATGTAGGCTGTGCTCAATAAATGGGAAGGCCTGTTACCATCGAAAATGCCATTGTTTTTAAGATTATCATCATTAAATTTTTGATTGGCTTGTAAAATATTTGTGCATATTCATGAGGCATGCTGTGATGTTTTGATTAGTGAGCAGTTCAGGGTCATTGGCGAATCTATCATTTCAGTGTTTCATTTATGGTGACTGTGATGTACACATAGCAGGCATGTAGACTTCTATCCTTTGTTTCTAGACTGGTGAAAATGTTTCGTTTAAAATGTTTACCTTCCCTGAAACTCAGGATGATATGAATATTTTTCATTAATAAGTGCTTGCCAGGTTATCTGACCTCAAAGTGAAGAGTTTTTTGTTTTTACTTTACTGTCAGTTGCTATTTGAAAGAATACATAAAGGTCCCCAGTAGATATAGGGAAGAAGCAATTACTCTGTATGTTCCCACTCTATAGATTTAGCTAAATCAGCATCTTTTGGTGTCAGCAACGTTACTGAGACATTTTCCCAAAGAGTTCATTACCACATTGCTGTTCGTTGTATCCATGCTCAGGACGGCAGCAGCTTCCTGTACTGCAGGAATTCACTTTCCTAGGAAGTCAGCGTTTTTCAAACATTGGTGTAATAATCAAAATTTTAAAAAAAACCGAAGAAACAATTTTCCTTTGTACAACAAAATCCATTCTTTCCAACAGTGATACAGTGGTTGCGAAGTCTTTAGAAACATGCACGGAGTTGACTATTGATTAAATAGATTTGAAACACAGGAAAGAAGCAATATGAATTCTCAGGGTTTTTATAAACGTATCAGTCAATTTTCACAAAGGCAAATGAACCCAAAATAAGCAGAAAAACTTAAGATGTCTGGAACGTATCTCAGGGATGATACTGTGACTTATGTGTAATAATATCTCACATGAAATAATATCACTTCCTGTGATATAGCACTATTGAGTTTTTGTCTTTGTGTTCAGGAAATGTTTCATATATTTTACATAATCAGCATTTCTTATTTAAATCTAAATTAACCCATGGCTATTTATTGATATTTACATTCAAAGAAGTGGAAATCAAACTTTTCCAATTCTTATAACCTGGGCAGTCTCTAAGGACAAATGTGTACCAAAATATTCCATCTACTTCCAGCATAGAATCTTTAAAGTCTTGCATCACATGATAATATTTAATATCCTTAAAGTAAGTCTAGAAAAAACAACATAAAGTGGTTATAAAAAGAAAACAATGTTACAAGAATGTCCTTCATTAACATTCTATGGAAGTATATAGGCCAAAATATGTTATTACAACGGAACTCTGCCTCATGTACAATAGAATTTTTATCTACAAAATTATCACTGAAGGAAAGAAAGAAAACTGATGTTTCTGAATACCAGAGAAACTCAAACATTAGGAAATCAGTCCCCAGTCACGATGAGTGGGAGAAGCATTCCAGAGGCTGTGCAAACAGTGCCATATTGCCCTGTAGATACGGGCTCAGACCCGATGACTGTACACATGCACGTATCTCCACTGGCCCCCCACCCTGTTCTGGGTTTCTCTGTACCTCTGAAGCTAATTTCAAATCAGTGTCGTGGAGTTCACTCTGCAGCTGTGCTTGGGCTTTTCCTCCCTCTAGTGCCTCATAGTGGTGCTCATGGGAACCTCAGGAAGTCATCAGGGGAAATCTATTCCGCCGTCCTCAGCTATCCTAATTTTTCTAACATGATGTCCCACTCATGTGTTTTAGTTTGAGTTTCCCTCCAGAAGGAGAATCTGAGACAAGAATTTGAATGCAAGGCAGGTATGGTGGTGCATGCCTGTAATTTCAGCCTTGTGGGAGGCTGAGGCAGGAGGATTGTGAATTTGAACCTAGCCTGGCCAACTTGGCAATTTAATGAGATCCCATTTCGAAATAACAAAGAGCTGGCCTAGTTCAATGTGAAGGCCTCAGGTCCATTCATAGTACAAAAATGTATTTTGAAAAAAAAGTTACTTGTTTGGAGGGCAATCCTAAGGAACAAGAGCAAGACATCAGGGGACCAGGATAGTGATCTACAGAGAAGGAAAAGCACAGGGTGCAGTGTGAGCACGTGGAGCCTCATCCCAGTGGCTGATTCTAGGACCTGGTGTACTTCCGGGGTCACCGGAAGGGCAGGGAATGGGGTCCATCCATCATCTCTGCTCAGTCATTTCAGGAGGGCTCTTCCTTCCTTCCTGGGCAACAGATCAAGAAAGCCCCTGGCTAACTGTAACAGTGCTGGAAGCTGGAATCCAGCCCCGGGCACCAGAAATGGCAAGATCTTTGCTACAGCAGCCTTAACTTGTCTACTGGGGCAAATGTATTAAGTTTTGGTGTCAGCAATGTTACTGAGACATTTTCCCAAAGAATTCATTACCACACTGCTGTCCGTAGCATCAAGTTCTCTTCTCCTTGGTGCCCTTGAGGTCTGTGTGGGCTGAGCCACACGCTGAAGACCAGAATGTGGACTGGATACCAGTATCCAGATTTTCTGGCTGTTGCTTTAAACCTGGAGAGAAAGAAGCCCTGTGTTCCCTGGCTCATTACACTCTCACAGCCAGGAGTGCTGCTCATGGGCTGCAGCTCAACATTCTGTCTTCTGTCCCCATAAATAATAGGTGTAAAAGGCTGAATGTGTTTCAAACTGGCTTCATTTTCTTCTCATTGTCGCTTTGCTCAAATTGGGCCCAGTCAAAAGTCTGAACTGTGGCTGGACAGCTCAAGACCATCCCTGTTCTTTTCACAACAAAGCTAGTTAAGCCTTGCTCTTCTTTGTCTCTCAGCTAATTCGATTTCTTCCATCCTTTTCTGGGACTTTACCTTCCTGAAATTTGAAAAGTATAGATTTGGTCTTTTTAAAATTCCCATGAACTGCTTCTGCCTGTTCATGTGGACAGTAAATCACAGTGGCTATTGGCTGAAGTGTAAAGATTCCTGTCTCCTTCCATATCATGAGGAGTCACATGTGGTAAACCCTTCAGATATGCATTGTTTTACATCTCTTATTCTTTCTTGCTAGAAAGTTAAAACCCTCCAGTTGACTTTCCTACCAGTAGTATCCTTCCCAATTAGGATCTGTCTTACAAAACTTGTTATTTTTGGAAATGTTCCAAAGCATGCTAACATTTATTTCTCTGTATGTCCTGATATACCCAAACCATGTCTTGGCCTATAATAGATCATCCTGGAAATTTAGGGCTTATCCAGATTACCTCTTTGCTTTTCCAAAGTCTGATCTATCAACTTGAAGAATCAGCATCAGACATGCATTGTGTAAGACTTCATTTGAGATCTGCCTAGTCAGAACCTCAGGGAGTGGGGCCCAGAAATAGTGCTGTGGCCAGCCTTCCATGTGATGTTTGCAGTGTGTCCCATGCTTGGGTGGCACAGATCTGCAGCTTTGCTATTCTAATTTGGTTCTGGGCCCAGCAGCATCAGCATCACCAGAGATGGGAGCATCTCTGTTACAAGTGCAGAACATCAGACCTCACTCCAGCCCTCCTGAGTCCAAATTTGCATTTTAACAGGATTCCCAATTAATTCAAGTGTACATTAAAGTTCGAATAGCATTGTTTCACAGCCCTTGGCTTATATTTCCAAAGTCTGTACACAATATGACATATCAAATATTAGACAAAATTAGTGTTAGTAAAGGATACTGATTTATTTCAGAGAGATATGTCTAGGAAGGCAAAATGCAAACCTAGTAGCAGTTCTGAAATCAAAGTTCTTGTTGGAAAGCCATGAGCCAGGATCTTCAGAGCCTACTATATGAGTCTTTAAAAAAGATAGTTACTGGGGAAATAAAAGGTAGGGAAAAAACACACCACAGACCTGCTTTCTGCTTCATTATTTTTTTAAAGATACCATAAGACTACTCAAAATGATTAGAACACGTCCTTGAGGAAATGGGAAAAAACGTCTACCGACCCTGTGGAGTGCAGAGATTTATTTTCTAGTAAACACTGCGGGCTCTGCTCAAGCACATCAATTGTCATTCGGAAAATGTGCCTTAGTCAAATACAAAGGAAAGAGTAATTTTTTTGAGTGTTAAGTCCTTAGGGAGGAACTCCTATTTGAAATAGCAAACGGACATAGAATTTGAATTGTTAAAGCTTGCATGTGTCCACAGATACCTGGGCACAGGTTCCTTTCTTGGGTGCCTGTGTCCTTGGGCCCCACAGTTTTTGGTGGCTGTTGAAAAGGGGAAAGTTCCTGTAGTTGGGAGGGAGGAGCCCACGAGTCTCCACCCAACCCTGGCTTTATCTCTGGCCACTGCAGGATTGCTTTTGCTTTTTGCCTTATCTGAGAAATAGGATCTTACACCAAAAGCTTACCACTTTTATTGCAAAAATTTTAATCTCTATTAGCCTGTGAAATGGCTTTCGTGATCATGATTGTTTAACTTTCCTTCTGACATCAGCTGTTCCTGACACACAGCTCTCACAGGTTCTCTTCTGTGAGAGACAACACTTTTCCATGAGGCCAACAAACAAAGCAAACAAAAGAATCCCTATAAATTCCTACCGTACTGTTGCTATGGTTATTCAGAATAACCAAGCATCATTTTTATATGCTGGATAAACCCTACAACACATACTTTACCAGAAATGTGATGAATTGATCAGTGATACTCAAATATAGCACAAAATGGGGGAAAGGCTCACCAAACCAACCCTGATATCACTCATTTCATATTTTTGTTCACCCCAGTGACAAAGGTGGTGACCCACACTAGGACTATCATCAGGCATTGTTGTTTTCCGTGCAGTCAGTGTGTACTAACCTGGGAGTCCTTTGTCTGCGGCTGGGTGTATAGAGATGAGTGCCATCAGTCCTGAGCTTTGCAGTACCCTGGACTTAGTGGTAATAGAGACCTGCAAAAGTACTGAAATCCTTGGTGATGTAGCACAGAGCCCCCAACTACTCATAGAACTCAGACAAGCTTTCAGTCTGGGGGACGAGATTGAGGATTTTCCTGGCAGAGGGAAAGTGTATGTGAAGGCACAGTAGCTGTAGGAAAAAGTAGGTTTCATGCAGCAGTGTGGGCTCCACATAGTGGGCTGGAGGGCACCCTGGGCTGGATCTCCATCTTCCGTAAGAACAGACTTCTGTTCTCTGTGCTGTGTAAATGTCTGCTAAACTCTAGAAGCCCTCAATGCCTCTTCAGAGAACTGTTGGATCTATCAAGTAGCTATAAAATAACTCAAACATTAGGGACTTAAATGAGTTCAGAGAAAAATATAGTCAATACAATTGCTTTATTTCATTTTTCCCAACAGAAACAAACTCTATTAGACTGTGAGCACTTTAGTGTGTCTAATACTCTCCCTGATTGTTTTCCTTCTGGTTATTCTTCTTCATGGGGATGAGCAGGCATGCCAAAGAAAAAAAATCAAATGGAGCAGGGAGAAAAGTTATGCCTATTTATTGTGGAAAGCCCTGGCTTCGACAACTTGTGAAAATTCATGAGAAAATGTGTGCCTTTTCAAATCCATCTTTTCACTGACATTCATCATGAGAGACTCTGATGTTCATAGTAGAACAGAGTTGGTCAGGGATGTTTACTGAATTTTTAAATTAACCTGAAGCAAGTTATTTAAATATTGTCTATTTAAATGGGGTTTATTATGTAAATCAAAGATGCCATGTCCTTTACTTTTGCTGAAATTGGAAAGGTTGGATTTGCCAGAATACACAACCATGTATACACACCTCATAGTGTCTGGGAATCCGAGAAGAGAAAATATGTCTTCCAAGTGCTAATTAATAAAAATGGAAGAAATGGTATAATGCTGGTATTAAGTTACAGTTATAAAATGATTCAATAGAAAAACTATAAACAGGTGGTGAAATTATTCAATCTGCTGATTTCTAGAGTGATGGGTTGGGAATAGGCCTTTTCCCTCCTATCTTCTTGCCCCTAAATTCTAAGCATATTTAAATGAATTTCTTAATGAAAGTTTTCACTTATTGAAACATAAGTTTTACTTTGAAATAGACTAATTGAAGTTACATTTAAATATTTTTTATGTATTTAAATGTTTATTCATTCAATTAGCAATGTTTGTTATTTCAAAAGGAGCCCCAGGCAATGTTGTATGCAGGGAATCCTTTGTGATGCATCATTCATATCTTCCTATTTTGAAAAATGCCCAAAGTTCAATTCATCCCTTTATGTCTTCTCCCCAATCAAACCTAACAGTCTCTGTTTCCTCCAGGCCATAGTTATTTGCCTTTTCTAAGAGTGATGCTTTACTAACATAATAAATATATTTCGGCTGATGGAGAGTGAGGGAGTTCAGTAAATCTGGACCCTTGAAACTTTCCTGTTTTTCAAAGATAGTTTTATGTTTCAGACAGTTTATTTCTGTTAGTCAGGAGAAAGCTAGTGATCACTGAATTACCAAAATTCAGATTCTGGAGAAAGGGGTTGCATTGCAAAGGGTTAAATATTAATGACAGTGGAATTAGCAGAAAAGGTGGCTGTTTGCTCCCTCTCCAAGGAGCACAGGGTGAAAAGCCCACAGCAGAAGGGAAAAAAGTGTCAGAAAGTGGGTGAAGCACACATCACATATAGAGTGGGATGGTTCAAGTTTATTATGATGCATTTCTAGAAATGGAATATAAAGAAACTGTTACATACGAATGGTGACAGTAGGTAGGAAGAAATACTAAAGCCGAACCATATAATACCAGTGTTATAGTCAACCCATAAATCTGTCATTTCATACATAAAATTTCATGGTTGTAATGGCAGCATCATAGGAATATGGGGGAAAAGACAGGAGAGAGAGAGAGAGAGAGAGAGAGAGAGAGAGAGAGAGAGAGAGAGAGAGAAAGAGGGAGAGAGATACAAAAAGAAGGAGAGGGAGAAGAAGATTTTGTGCTGGAAGAAACCTTGGAGCTCACGTGGTGTAGTTTCAGACTCTGAGCACATACAGAAAGCATCCGAGGGCCTGCTAAGTGTCTTAGGGCACTGCACCCGTACCTCCGCCTCACTGAACCTACATGCTCTCCCAGCCACGGCTCTCCAGTTCCTTCCACACTTAGCTGCCATGCTGCAGAGAGCTCCCTGAACACAATCACTGCACACACACACACACACACAGTGTCGTACTCCACAGTGCAAGGGTGCCCTCAAGAATAGTGACATCAATCTACACTCCCACCAGCAATATGTGAATGTTCCCACATCCCACATCTCAGATCTATGCCAACTACAGCATTCTCTGGCTTTTTGACTTTTGCTAGCTTTTAATGCACAATGTGACAGATTACCATCATTCCGAATAATAATTTTGGACATGTGTCTACTTGTTTGTTTATCCTGTCTCATCTTGCTAATCTTGTGAACTTGGATGAGTCACTTCATCTTTCTAAATTCCAATTCTCTCATCTAAAAAATGAAGAAATGTGACCTTTTTTCCAATTTTTACTTTTATTAGTACACGTTTGCAGCATGCAATGATTACATTCCCTGTGGAATGTACCCCACATTTCACTTCTTTTTTATTCCTTTTCTTCCCCCTTCCTTGCCCTTTTCTCCATGACTTGATCCCCCTCCCATTTACAAAAGATTCATTTTTCTATTTCTTACTATAAGTCTTTTATTTTGTTCTTTATTTATATGTTGGATTTCTTATATGAGAGAAACAATGCGGTATTTAAGCTTGTGTATCTGATTTATTTCACTTAACATTCTGTATCCATTTTATTACAAATCACTCAGCTTTATCCTTTATGGCACAGTACTACTCCAATTTGCATAAATACCACATTTTCTTTATCCATTAACCTACTGTTGAATAAACATATAGGCCAGAAGAGTGAACTACCTTGCATAGAAAGGCCATGATGCTAGCTAATGCATAAGAGCAATCGATACTTGGTCCACAAAATAGCAAGCTCTTGAAATGAATTAACTGTATTTGTTATTCTTGAATTTAATGAAAAATATGATTTCTCAAAAGTCAGATTTAGAAAATATTTAGAAACTTGGGTTACAAGAAAGTTGCCAGTACTGACCATTCATTCTAGGGATAATTTTACAGCTTTACTGGAATCTACAGTGATGAAGATCAAGAGAATTTATATCCATTGATCATATCTAGGATGAGGGGACTTTGGTAAAGGAAATAGACTAATAGTACATGAAGAACAGAATTTATTTTGTTATTTCCTTTTGGCTTATCATTTTATATAATTATTATACTCATTAGAAATTTCTAAGTAAAGGAACTTTAAAAATAGATCTAAAATGTCGTCACTTAACAAAACCATTATAAAATCTTGTGGCATCTTTTTTTCTTGTATTATACCTAACTCCAGATTACTTTATAAGTATACTAATCACACAATCATGTGTCATACTTAACTAAGGAAGAGAGCATGCTAATCTTTCAAAAATCTGTAAAAATCAACATGTTAATTGCTTCACAATATTCCATCAAGTTCACGTGCCAGGTTAATTATGTTTTAGTGCTATGGACTTGAAAGTAATTGGGTATCTTTAAAAATGTATAGTATTAATTAAAAGTTATCTTAATCAAATGGGCTTAGATATGCTAACATATCTTAGTGTAAGCTGATGTGCTTAATCATAATATATGCAGTATTTGTGCTGCTCCACAGAAGTATCTTCCTGCAGCCTGTGATCTGGGTGCTACTATTATGTTACAGAGGAGAAACCAATCAAGCCTGTATGCTTAAGAATTTGCTTTATATTTGACCTGTGCAAGAGCCCATATTGGTGGGCTAATTAACATATTCATCATGTCACACCCATGTCATTTCCTTCTGATGAAAACATTTAAAATGTACTCTAAGCAATTTTTGAATCTACAATGCATTGTACCCTGTAAGCATATGGTTTAATTATCACTTGTGCAATTAAAAATAAAATTTAAAAACTAAAATTAAAACAAAAGATGTACTAATGAAAAGCGTATTTGATCACGAAGAAAGTAATTTAAAATACACACTTAACTAAAGATGAATTACACAAATCCATGAACTTTAAACTGACCCCTAATCTGCTCTATAATGGTGAGCTCTTTGAAAGAAGTCAGTAGTGTTATTTGAAAAAAAAAATCAACCTTGGCACTCTATTCTCTAGTGTATTTCTTTCTACATCATTCTATTTAAGTGAATTACTTAAGTGAACTATTTTAAGTGAAACAGCTTAAAATGCAGTTAAGCACTGTTTTAGAATTTCTTAACACATGGTAGAGTATGGAAAATCTGATGAATTCTCCAAATTGTTCAATATGTTGTGTCTATAAAAAGTTCTGTCAAAATTTTTGTGAGCATTAAATAAATAATATGTAAAATTGCTTAGCATAATGAATACACATAAAAATGATGTTTAGTATGAGAACTGTGTATTGTTTTACACAAGCACTTTGAGATCATCAGAATTCAATGATGTTGTGATAAAGAGTTTCATAGTGAACATAGCTAAACCATTGTTATTTCAAAATTTCTTAAAGAATAGTTTTTCTGATGTTCTTACCACAAAAGAATGACAATTAATGAGGAATAGATATGTTAATTAGTATGATTGCATCTTTCTACAATACATGCATAATCAAAACAGCACTGTACCATATATGCACAAATGCAAACATATATATATAATTACTACATGGCAATTAAAACATACATTTAAAAGGAATTTATGATAAAATGCATATGTTTCTAAGCTAATTTAATTTCTTGAATTCTGAATAGAAAATGACACAGAATTAAGAGATTGTTTTAATATACTTATTAGTGAGCTTTTGCACACAGAATTTTGCAAAAATTACGCATTTTTAGTATGGCTGACTGTGGACACTTACTCTTTACTATCAAGTATAACACTAGGTTATGCTATTTTACTCTTTTTTAAAAAATTTTTTATCGATACTAGGGATCGAACTCATGACCACCTGCTTGCAAGGCAGGTGCTTATGCCACTGAGCTAAATCCCCAGCCCCAGGTTATGCTATTTTAGGGACCACCTTAAAACCAAACATATGTTATAATTGCTGTCTGTGGCGATTTAGATCTGACCATGTAATTGCTAAGTCAAACCAAATAGAGTCACAACTTTTACTTTAATCAATTTCTAAATAACTTTGGAAACATATGTATAACATTCACATGTCCTCAAGTTAAATATTTTTATATACCTGAAATATCATTTTACATAGGAAACAGAAAATTTTATCAAGCATAATCCATTGTGATTACTAAATAAGACATGTTTTGTGGTTCACCAAAGAGCTATGGAGTTAACTGGATATATAACAGGACATTTTCAAAATATACACCTAAAATAAGTAAAAAAGATTATAGAGAAAAATATTAGATTACCAATATGATAAGTTGTTTATGAATAGCAATCTGGCTAATTTTTGTTATAACCACTGCTACAATTGCTCCAGGCATGCAAGATAACAGCCTGGCAAAACGCTGTAGGCCCATTCTCTGGTTCCAACAACTACCCATCTGTGGCCAGTTCTATCCCAAGTATTTCCATCATACATCGTTCACTACCTGCATTATTTTGAAGCAAATTCTAAATGTACTCATCTTTGATGCTTAAATATTGCAATATAAATCTCTGAAAGGTAAGAGTTTTTCTTAAAATAGATCTTACAACCTTCGTGGTAGTTCCTTTGCATTATCAAATATCTAGTTGGTTTTTCAAACTTCCACTAGTTAGCTGGCAAATTGCATCTTATCATACCTAATATACAAATAAAAACTGTCACCTTCCAAAGACGCCACTGTCATAAGAATACAGAGAGTTTCATAGGAAGAGCTGCTGGCTGGCTTCAGAGGCCATTTTACCTGTAGTCTGTGTGACATGACCTGCCCACTGTGTTCACTTTGTCAAGATGTGACTCCATGAGGATCTGCTAAAGAAACATGTGTTCCAGGAAGATGCTTATTCCCATTATAGAGCCGCGATTTTCAGACCTGGGGGACAAACCCAGCTCAGTCATTGTGTCTGTCATTTCTTTATTCATTCTTCTTACACTGGTGACCTAAGACTTTGTGACCATTTTGGAAGGATTTAAAGGAAAACTTGAATGTACAGAATGATAGGCACTATACTATATGTGTATAAAAATAAACATCATTGACATGTAAAATAATAACCCTAACACTGTGTAACTGGAATCCTAGTAGAATTTGTCCTAAGATTGATTCATTTTAATTTATTTGTCTGTAGAAACTAGGCAAGCATTTTATCTGGTTCTTTGTAAAAATATTTGTGGTTATTTGAAATATTATAAGCAATGTAACTTCTTAAAATTCAAGTAAGCAAAGTTTAAATGAAAATACTTATATAACATCATTAAAACCACCATGCTATGTATTTTAAAATCTGACTTCAGAGGATGCATATAAATATCTATACAAGTTATCTCTCTTTAAATTAAGGCACCTTTGAAGTATTTTTCAAATGTTAATCAACCAATCTTGGTTGCAGGGAAACAGTGTGGATATTTAGAGACCTCTTGTTGCTGCATGGTACTGTGATTACACCAACTGGAGTATAATTTTCCAAAATTTATATGCAAAGGCAAACTGGTTAAAAAGGAAATAAAACTCTGCATTAAAGAAATTAAAACTATTGTGTTGAGGCAAATTTCTTAGGAAGGATCCTTTAAAATGTCTTTTGTCTGGAGGTTAACAATATGCCCAAGGAGCTGGGCATGTTGCTCAGTGACAGAGCACTTGCCTGGCATGTACTGAGCCCTCAATTCAATCCCCAGCACTGAAAAAACACAAAAACAAAAAATAAAACGTCAAATTTAAAAAAGTCAACCACATTCTAATATGTATGTTTGCCTTTATTTTCCAACTGAAGTTGTTACTTTGGTCAATATATACTTAACACATTCCAGCTGGCCTGAACTGCCAGACAGGACTGTCCCATGCTGCCTAGTGGACCATCATGCATGTGACACTGGTGGTTCAGAGCTGCCTGGCAGTGACACATTCAAATTACAGCCTTGTGAGTGTGTTACAAAGTTGTTATTTGTCTTTCAGTTATCTAGTTTGAGCAACTCACTTTTAAGACCAAATAACAAGATTTAGACTCATGAAAAGTTGTCTGAGAGTGTGTCGTTGGTGAAAATTTAATCCATTACACAACAACCACCACTACAGACTTAGCTTGAAAGAGGCAGAAGCTAATCTCTTTATCTTAGTTTGTACTTCAAATTTGGAAACAATCTCTAATTTATAGATAGAGAAATGGAGCTTTATGAATATCTCTCATGGAAGTCCTTGCTGGAAAGTGATTGATTCCATCTATTATTAGAGTTGGGATTTTTTTTTCCAGATCACCACTAAAGTCTCCAGTTCAAAGCTTTGTATGGGATGTGTTATGGCTGCATCTAGATGTTCCCCCAAAGTCTCTTGTGGTCATAGGTGGGGACTTTCAAATGTGGTTGAATTTAGGGTGGTGAATGTGGATTCAGTATAATACTAGGATTAAGGGTGTGGGTAATGGAAACCCCAATCTGAGTAGAGGTGGCACCTAGAAGTGGGACTGTAGTCTGGATGGAATATAAAGGGACAGAAAGAAGCCATGCAAGCTTGCTGTTGCTTTTTTTACTGTCTCTTTCCTTCTCTACTGTGAAGTGTTTCTCCTTGTGATGCCCTTCTGCCATGCCACCTACCTCAGTGTGAGCTGGCTATGGACTGCATCTTCTACACACCGAACTGACATAAAACTTTCCTCCTTTAAATTAGAGCACTGGTATTTTGTCTCAGCAACAAAAAGTAACTAAGACAGTACCCTTAACTTCTCTTTATGGAGAAAGGGTAAAGACAATATTAACGGTTCACTTCTTGTGTGAATATTGAGTGTTGGTGCTTGATAAAAGCTGTCTGCCAAGATAAAAGAATTTATTTGTTTGAACAGGAAATAAATAAGTTTGTGTCATGTGTGTTTGGTCGAGTATTCCCCAAATCTCAGGCATCTTAGCATTAAAAATGGAGCACATGCATTAAAACATTTGCCTTTTCTGTGTTCTTTGTTTCATTTATCTCTATCAAGCTACCCGTGGGTATGTGAAATTTTTACTGGTTGCTTTTGTTGTTTTGTTTCACCTGGCAGTATTTCAAAAAGCAATGCAAGTAGGCAGGTGTTATTATTGATTGAAGTGAAATTTTGCATTTGTCTCTCTAACTCAATATCTCTTGCATGCATTTATTCATCCTCTGCTCCCAAAGGACGGACAAGTTTGTCTCTTTGATGAAGAGTGTTAAGAAAGACTGCATATTTTTGCTCCCTAATTACATTATTACTGAAGTAGTCTTTGACGACTTTATATTTAATGGCATTTCCAAATTTTAAAGAATCTCAGGGTCAAACAAGCCAGAGTAATATAGCAATGTATTTTAGTTTGTGGATTCTAAAACTATTTGGCAAAATTTAAAGTTAGCAGCAACTTTAAGAAGAACCATTAGTCTTTGCATCTGGTAAGTCTCAAAGTTACAATTAGGCACAGCTCAGAGTTCACTGACTTTTACCAGTTTCTAGCTTCTGTGAAAGTGGACTGGAGATCTACATGATGATCTGATAGTCAGCAGCTAAAAATGTATAAGTATTTAATTATAGGAAATATACAGTAATGTAATGGTATACTTTAATGGATAGTTAATAATACTGAACAGCAGTATGACTTCAGAGTCTGAAATGAGAGCTCTTGACTCCAGTAAAGAAAGACCTAAACTTTTTCTAATTTTTCAAATTCAGCACAATAAAACCAATATTTTACTTTAATCTAGTTGGAAAGATTGGTTGGTTTTTGAGCCTGTTTCCAAGATACATATTTAAGTTTCCACTTGAGAAAATGATTAGCAATCTATTTAATAAGTAAATGACACTCTGAATCACTCTGAAGGCTAATCAATGTATTAGAATGACTGTATAAAAGCATTAATAGAATGTAGAGGTGGGTGAGAGATGATTTTCTTTAAATTTCATAATGCCCCTAATGAGGAACTCGGTAGTATTCTTTCAGCTCTGAGCAATAGTTATTTTAATGATAATGGTCATAAGAATACCATTTTTCTTTGTAATATTAATGGTAAAATTAAAGATGTTAATGGAGCTCTTTATGGTATAATGCATGATAAATTATATGATATCTAAAATCCAAAGTTGAAAGGTATTTCTCATGGTTTTTTTAATGACCTGTAGAAAAGCACAAAAGTGAAAAATATAATTTTAATGAAGTATCTTTCAATGTCTTGTTGCTTTTGGATAAATACCTATAAAATTTTAAATCTTGTCTTCACTGAACTAGCTTTTAAAATGTTTGAGGATATTTTTCTTTTTCACCATTACCATGATTATTTTCATTTTACTGTTTTTTTTTTTTTTACTGTATCAAAGTACAACACACATCCAGAAAAAAGGGAAGGCATTTCTACACAGTTCATTGAATTATCAAAAAGAATATATAAGTATTACCAAGATTAAGGATATTATAATGTCTCAATCCCCTGTTTCATGCTCTTTTCACATGTAATACAGTACTTCTCTCTTACTTCCAAATAATCATTATCATGATTTCTAATGCTGTAGATTTTGCCTGCTTTGAATTAGATGCAAGACAAATCATGCAATGCAAAATTTTGACACTCAAATTCTTTGGTTAATATTATGCACATGAAATGCATCTATTTTATTGTGTACAGCTTAATTGATTTATTTTCCTTGCTTCAGAATATGTCATCATACAAATATATGCCAGTTTAGTTATGTACTCTACAATGGGACTAGTGAATTTTACCTTGGGACTATTACAGATATTTCTTCAACAGCATTCACATGTAGTCTTTTGGAACTTGGGAAACTTCCTGTTTTTCTGTTGGGTATATTATTTTTTGTGGAATTGCCAATGTATAAAATATGTATACATTTCATAAAAATGTGAAATAATTTTTATGGTGATTATACTCATTTAAACTCTTACCAACTATGTGTTAAACTACTGTTGAAAAATTTACATTTTTTGGTGCTGAAAATTGAACCCACAGATTCTTTCTTTTAGTTTAAAAACAAAAAGTGAAAAAAAGATGATATAAAATTTTGAAACAAAATAATAGGAGATTTAACACCGAATCCATAGATTCTACTAAGCGTGTGCTCTATCACAGTGATTCACCCAAACTCTACCTTCTTGATAACTCTTGATATTATCATTTTCCATTTTTTTAGCATTTCATTATTTCTCTTAGTTTTAGCCATCCTGGTTGATGTGAAGAACTCTCACATTGTGGTTTTAATTTACAGTGTACCCCATGACTAACAAGGTTGGAAACTATTTTGTGGATTTGTTAATTATATATTGCTTTTGTCTTTATTTCATATTGCTTTGTAATTCTCTCTTATTCTGAATAGTGAAAAATATGTCTTCTCTATGACGTAATGACTCTTGATGACTCTTCTATGCCTAACAACATCTTTGCATGAACAGAAATTCTTACTGTATTCTAATTTATCAGTTTCCTTTTCTCTTTATATCATGTTTAAGAAATCATCATGATCCTCAAAGTTATAAAGATACTCACAATGTTTTTTAAAAATTTTTTTGCCTTTCTTTTTTATATCTGTAGTCTTTCTGGAATTTTCTCTGCAGATGATTTAATGTAGACATGAATCTTCATTTTTAGATTTTTTCTTTCTTTTCCTAATGTTGATATCCAATTGATCCAGTATTATGTATTTAAAATAGCTATGCCCATTTGCATAGCAAATATTGTAAAAATAAAAAAGAAGTTGTCCATACATGTTCAATCTGTTTCAGGATTATTTGTAACCTTTTACCAATATGACATTTTATTTTTTAATTAGCAACATAAAATTTCATATCAAATTTTAAAAAAACCATACAATTTTTTATTTGAACATATTTTGATCATTCCTGTCCTTTTGTTTTCACATAAAATTTATAACTAGTGTATAAATTTGTACACTGAGAGACCCACATACTCTTCTTTGATTTTTATTTACTAAATCTAAATATTAATTTGGGGAAAATGATATCTCTTTAATAGTCTTTTACTGCATGAGTCTTTAAAATTTTCTATCAATGAAATTTAATAACTTTCTAACTAGAGATCTTGAGTATATTTCATGAATACTTTTTCAGAGCAAATAATATAGTTTGATACTAGAATAAATAATGCCATTTTGAAATTTCATTTGATGTCCAGATTTTCATCCAGCAGCCTTAATAAATGCACTTTATAGATTTTTCAAAATTCTCTGCATGTACTATTGGGCAGTCTATGAGTAATGGCAGTGTTATTTTTGCCTTTCAATACTTATTACCTGTTAAATATTTTTGGTGCCTATTGCACTGATTAGACTACTCACTACATGTTGAATGAGGAGACCAATGCAGAATACACTGGTCTCATTTCCAAACTAATCAGCTCTCAGCATTTTCTATTATCTGTGATGCTTGCTGTGAGATTTTTGTCAATACCCTTTGCAGATTTAGAAATTTCTACTTGCCTGAGTTATAATCAGATGTGGATATTGAATTTCACCCAATGTTATTTCACATCTGTTGAGCAGATCATGTTTTGTTTAACGTGATTAGTTATAGCAAATAATCTTTAAATATTAAGCAGTCCTTCCAACCCTAGAATAAATTTTATTGGGGTATAAATTGTTATGATTTTTTCTATTTTTGTATGTTATATAATTATTTTACAACTATTTTAAAAGATTATTAGGTCTAGGAGTGACATTGGCTTTTGCTTTTTCTTCCTGAAATTTCCTTTTTCCTAGTTTGATATTAAGGTTATACTTAGACCTCTGAACAAGTTGAGACACATTCTGTTTCTCTAATTTTTCCTCTTGGTTTTGAAAATGTTTCCTTTGTCTTTAGTTTTTCTGTGGTACAAATATGATGTGATTTAGTATAGTTTTTATTTTTACTTTTAACTTGTTATTTTCTGAGTCTCCTGAATCTGTAGATTGGTATCTGCATTAATTTTGGAGAGTTATTGGCAATTATCACTTCAAGTGTTTGTTTTTCTTCACTTCCTCTTCCTTTCTTGTGTTATTTCATTTATGCATGTTAAAATTCTGTAACAGCCCCACGTTCTTGGGTATCCCATTCTGCTTTTATTCTTTTCACATTATATTGTGGGAATTTTGTATTTTCTTATCTTTAAGCTCACTGATCTTTCCCTTGGCTGGCTTGAATATATTAATGTGCCTATGAAAGGCCTTCTTCATTTCCATTACATTTTTTTTTATTTCTAACACGTTCCTTTGGCTCTTTCTTAGAGTTTTCATCTTTCTGTTTATATTACTCATCTGTTCTTGTTATGTTGACCACTTTTTCCATTACAACTCATAAAATATTAATCATAGTTGTTTTAAAGGCATAGTCTTATAATTCCAACATCTGTGGTTTATATGAGTCCTCTTTTGATTATTATTTTGTCTTTTCAGCTATTTTTTGCCTGTCTTTCAGCATACCTTATAATTTTCTTGTTGTTGAAAACTGCATGTGCTGTGTCCAGCAGGTGACTAGTGTCAGGATTTATGTTAGATGTTCAGGACTTGAGCTGTGTTTAATGTTTGCTGTAGGTGCCTTAGGATCCACACATTTGGCTTAAAACTGATCCTCTACTTCGCTTTCTCTTTTGGCTTGAGAATCCTCTTTGGAGGCAGTCTGTCTTTTACAGTTCTTTCAAGTGTTATGTACTCTGATCATGTTGGAGTTCCATTGTGGGAGGGGAGTGTTCTGTACTATTCCAATTAAATAGTGGATACTGGCTCAGAATTGTGAACTTCATAATGTTTCTCTAGGTTTTTTTTTTTCCCTTCTTCCCTCCTGAGTTTCTAGTCTATTTCCTGGAAGGCCTGACACCTGTTGACTCTGTTCCCTTCAGCTGAGATGAGAGGCTTAGGAAGCTATAGAAAAGGAAACAGACTCTTCCTCAGTTAGATTAGGCTCCAGGAAAGTCTTTTTTTCTGTCTCAGAACAGTAGTCTTTTGTTTCTAAGGATGCTCTGGACATATTTCACTATAATTTCCTCTCTTGCGTCCTTGGTGAGCCAGGAGGGAATCTCTGATCCTCAGAAAACATGACAGGGCTCCTGGTTGTAAGGCCTCTAGAAATATGAAGACCCCCCCTGTCACTGTGGTCTTGTAGAATTTCTCACTCTTCTGCTAGTGTCCAGTCAGAAGTCTATCAAAACCACTAGGCAAGTGTTCCTGTCAAGTTGGAGCGAGGGTGACTTCTATTCCTAGTAGGCATATCTTGGCTGAAATTTCTTTGTGCGATTTTGTGCCTCTGGGTTTCAATGTGGTCCTTTGTCAGGCTACTGCGACAGAAGATCACAGACCCCATGGCTTAAGCAGCAGATATTTATTTCTCACAGTTCTGGAGGCTGGAATGTGAAGGCCAGGGTCCTGGATGACTGAGTTCCTGGTTAGGGTCTTCATTTTTGGTACCAGATAATGACTTTCCTGATACCGTCAAATGGAAAGACACACACACACACACACACACACACACACACACACACACACACACAGAGAAAGAAAGAGAGAGAGAGAGAAAGAGAGAGAGAGAGAGAGAGAGAGACAGAGACAGAGACAGAGATAGAGATGTGAGAAAGAGGTCTGAGCTCTCTGGTTGTTTTTAGGTGTTAATTGTCTCGTGGAAGCCCCATTGCCATGACCTCACCTAAAATTAATCACCTCTCTTTCATCACGTTGCAGAAGAGCTTCATGTTTGAATTTTGAGAGAACACAATTCATTCTTTAGCACAATGAAACCTTTGTTCTCTGATGGATCTGAGAAAAGTCATTGATTTTTACTTTTTGCTCTCAAGTTCTCCCCTTTCCTGTGAGGGGAAAGGTATCAACAGGGGTCCATTGTTCAAGGACGTAGATTGGAAATGAAGGAGGAATGGAGGGTGAGATAATTTAAAAATGTCTGCCAAGGTAAAAGACACATGGCCATTAATCTCCCTCAAGATATTTTCCATCTTCGAACACTTTTAGCCCTTGTTTTGTGGCTTTCTGAAGCAGTTCCGGCATTCCTCGTTTGTCAGTGTCTTTAATTGTGTTGAGTCAAAATGTTTACTCAATTTTATGGTCATTTGATTTGAGGAAGAACTAAGAGTCGTGTTGTGCCAGACCCCGTGAAGAAGGTGAATGAAGACCCACGGAATCGCTTTTCCAAGCCTGCTTTGCCCTGGGATGGCGTTTGACAGCAGCATTCTCCATATTTGATCACTCATCTTAAGGACACTTAGGACTAATGTCAATGTGTATTTGCTGTAATACATTTTTAAAAATATTTGATAGTGTCTGTATATTTTTGTCACACCATATGCATGTGTGTATTCAAGACAGTACCTTTCTCTTTAAGACAAGTCTTTGCTGATATTTTATTGTTTTTTTGTTGTATGTGGGATATTTTAAAAGAAAAACTATTAGGTCATAGAAAAGTATCTTTCTACAAGGGGCATTTTCATTTACCTCTTTGCACAACAAGGACTATTACACCTCACTGATCAGCTTGCTGTAATTTCACAGACTGAGAAAATAGAAAATGGGTGTGTAGTCATGAGGGCTACTGCGTTTGTATCTCTTGGGCCACACTGTACATCCTCTAGACTGACGGGAAACCTGGAGAAACCTACAACACTGTATGTTCTCATCCTTAGGATGCAGAACTAAGATGTTATCCTGTTCCAGTGAAATTGTCAAGTAGGCTACTCAGTTTATGTTTCTCCTTGTAAGGAATCCTTTACTCAGTTCTAAACAGAAAGAGCCCCAAATGCAAAACAGCAACACCACCACCGTTGGGGTTTTGTGGTTCTGTCACATCATGGCTGCTTAATATTTTCCTGTCTTTTTAGCTCATTAATTCCTATTTTATATTCCACTGGGGGTTTGTCCAGAATTTCCTAGTCTAAAAATATGACTTTTTTTTTAGTGGTTAAAATTTTCTATCTTGATAAAAACTTAGTCTACCACCAAATTGCACCTGTAATACCCTCAAATAAATGTAAGCTTTGTGACCGGTCCATGCGCTTGCAAAGAATGATTTATTGCTGTGTTTCAACAATAATTATGGACCACAGCCAAAATTGTATCTTTCACATGTTTTTGCTCTGCTTGTCATTTGATCTTTGGGTCTTGAGAATTCAGGCCTTTCTATTTTCAAAGGACCTAAATCATATATTTTATAACCTTGTAACTCCATAGGTTCTAATACAATGGTTGGCATTCCTCCGAACTGCTGTTCATAATTTGATAGTCTGGGATAGAGCATAGCTCAGTGGTCAAGCACTTGCTTAGCACACATAAGGCCCTCGGTTTGGCCCCCTACACTGCAAGAAACAAAAACAAAATTGATGCCTGTCCATTTGAGGAATGCTATTATGATATTCAATTTTTTCTGCTGGATGTTAGAAACTGATGCTATAAATGATTTTTAGAAGAAAAATGCTCTTTTGGCATTAGGTAAGCCATAGTATATTTGTATTTTTTGATTTTGAAGAGATGAAACAATAAAAACAGTGATATAAGATTTCTAAGCAAGATATAGAAGAGTAATAATGGTTAATACATTGTGTATTGTGTAAAACCTGATTTTATATTAATAAAATTCTATTCTCTTTTATTTTGAAAATTGAGGTTTATTAGTTTTGAAGATCAAAACTTTAAATTACTAGATTGTCCTAGTAGTTTCTTTTTTACAACAAAGTAATTGCATGCACACATAAAATTTCTAGATATGTTTTATTCAATATGTTTAAAAATTATTTTTGTCTGGGTCAGTATTAGCAATTTCCTTATTTTGTAGTAACTTATTTTTTCCTTTGCTTTTCTTTTGTACTTTTCACACTAAACAATCTCTTGGGAGACACATTTAGGAAAGATTTATAACTGACATCATAAAGTAAAGAAGTGATTTTTATTTGACAGTGTGTTGCTATGATTTATTTAGTAGCTGTATGTTAGCTGACTATGTCAAAATGAGTTGTTGGAAAACAGGTCATGTGTAGGTTATATGTAGGTCACTAGAATTCTCACAATAAAAGATCAACAATGATGGGGATTTTCATGCTGTTTATTTTGGTTGAAGGTGGACTGATTGATATGCGTTTACAGAGTTTGCTATGTAACTATAGATAACTAATCCCATATTTTTGATTTATTATAGCAATGCTTTATAACTTCTTATGAATTGCCATATGAGTAATCTTTATATGTCTTGGCCTTTATACACAAGTGGTTCAATCTATATTTGAAAAAGAAATTAGTGCTATTATATCTCTTCATAAACTTTAGAATCACTGAGGAAAATTGCCAAGTCCTGTGAGACACTTTAATTCCTTAACTCTATAAATTACTTTAGTTACAGTACATTTCTAAAAAATCTGTAGACACCTCATTAAATTTAAAAATCATTTGATTTAAAAGAAAAAAACATAATTAAGGCTTTTGATTTTATTGCATAAGATACACAACCTTAACCCACTTCCAGATATTTTATATATTCTATAATATAATGACATATCTTCTATGTTCTATGAGATTACTCTCCCACTGCCAGAGTCTTACTGATTATTGAACACTTGTCTTTTTTTTATTCTACTCCAATAATCTTGAGAAATTGAAAAGCTTAATAGAATAATCTTCTTGTCTATAAGAGTGAGTTGGAAGAACTGAGTCCCAGTTTAACAATATTCCAAGTTTCATTATTCTCAAATACATAAGAAATTATGAGAAAAAGCAAAATAGCTTCAGATAATAGATCACATTTCCTGAAGGGTAGGTTATTTACTTTTGTGTGCTGTTGGAATGAGGCCTTTTGATGACTTAGCTCAATTATGGGCTTTACAGCCAGAAAAGCCTGGAATTAAATTCCTGCTTTGCCTCTTTGTAGCTCTGTGACTTTAGGTGCATGACCTCTATAATTTTCATTTTCCTCAATTGTAAAGTGGGGACAAAAATATGTTTGACAGGGTTACTGCAAATATTGAAGCTGAGCATACCTTTCAGATATGCATAACACTGAGCCACAAACTCATGTTGAAGACAGTTAAGTGGATAATGTAGACCTCATTTGCTTGAGCTACCTCTATGTCGCTTTCTGCCCAGCTTCTACGCAGAAATTCTAACCTTCAAAGCAATCGTATTAGGAAGAAAGAAGTTTTGGAAGAGGTCTCACCATCTTTATAGCCCATATCAGCTACTTTTCCCCTTCTATCGTGTGAGAACACAGTTAAGAAGATAATATTCTAGGAACTAGGAACCAGACAAGGAGTCGGCCAGGCTCTTGACCTTAGGCTCCCTAGCTTTTAGAAACAGAGCTATGAGGCATAACTGTCTGTTTTAAAAGCTACTCAGCTTACAATATTTTCTTTTAGTAACCCTGAAATCACTAACCTCTTTCCTTGGAGGTTAACCCTAGTGAAACCTTCCCAAAACTTTCCTCTCTAAGTTTTGGGATTAAATAAGCTGAGGGAGAAGACTGATATTTATCCACAAACGAGAATGTGTAGAGAGTCAGAGACCACACACATAAAATGAATTTGGTGTACACATGTAGTACTAATGTGAGCTCAGGCACTCAGAAATCTGCCTTACGCTAACAAGTGCCTCAATTAATTCTGACATAACTACAATGCAAAATCTTTACAGGGAGACATAAATCTTCATGTAATAATGTTTTTAGGAGAAGGAGGCATTTAAACCTATGCATTTCCTTACAAATTGTTACGGTATGTGAGAAATCTAAATTGTCAATTGGGGGAAAGTTTCGTAGGCACAGGAAGTACAGCTGAAACCTGAGAGCATGCATTGAACTTTTCATTTATGAAGCAATCAACCTCATCAACCTCATGCCTCATTTGCAAACACTCTATTTTTCCCTTAAATATTGAAATCTCAAAAAAGAATCTTGGTTATGATAGATATGAAAAAAGTTCAACAAGTGGAATGCAATAGTCTAAATCTTGTGAATCAGTTTAACTGAGTAAATAATCAGAATGTATATTTTCCCCAAATACAGTGGCATTAAAAGTTTAAGATACTCCACATGGTCCAAACTGATGCTTTTCATCTACTGTATCAATGTACTTATGTCCTGTCTCCTTGTCTTGCTTTACTTTATGAAGTTATATAAGGTTACTGCATGTTCATTTTAAAAATCCAGATTTGGTTGAAATGTACTTAAAGTCACAGATCTACAACTTCACAATTCCAGAAGAATAACTGCTAGAAGTTTTGAATGTGCCAATGAAGATATTTTTATTAATTATACAAAACATACTTTTATATTTCTTCTTTATGATATCAGAATTCAATTTATTTATACATCAATCAGGTAAAAAGTGAAGGTTGCCATTTGCAAGCAGGTGTCATTCTGTTTAGCTGCTGGCTCTTTCCCCAACTGTGCATCTTTTCTCTCCAGTCCCTTGAGGTGCTGAAATCACTCTAGTGACATCTATCTAAATCCATGAACTTACATTAATTCTGAAAAAAGTGAGATCCTCTGAAGTGTTATATAATTAATCATCCAGCTGTTCACTTGGCAAGGAATCATAATTAGGGAATGTATTAGTCTGCCAGTGGCACCCAGGAAATAGAATCAAAAGTATGAGATCTGATTAGACAGCTTGTTTTGTGGATTAGAATTGGATGTCTGCAAACTGAATTCACAACCCTGAATGTACACTTCCCTGATATGGAGAGCTTGTAAACCCATGCACATGTGTGCGCGCGCACACACACACACACACACACACACACACACACACACTCACATGCCTACATGCACACCCATACCCAAGGTCTGGGTATTGGAAGTTTTAATGTGCAGTCTGAGATTGAGAATCAACCAACTAATCTGAGAGAACAATGAAAAAAGATGGATATCAAATTTTCAGGCAAATGTTCTGAATTTCTATAAAGACAGTCTCCATGGGGCTGCAGAGATGGAACTGGGAGAGGATGTGTTGGACATGGCAATGTAAAATACACATAACCTTTCTTATCAAACCTTCAGTAAAAAATATCAACTACTTTGAAGATAACAATATGCAATACACTAACCAGTGTTACAGTCTAATTTTGAAATTTTGTGCCATTGTGTTTTTTTTTTTTTCTTTTTTGTTTTTATCAGTACCGGGGATCGAACTCACGACTGCCTGCTTTCAAGGCAGGCACTTATGCCACTGAACTAAACCCCCAGCCCCTCTGCCATTGTTTTTTAATGTATTTTTTCTTTAAAATAAACAAAATTGACTAGCAGAACAAAATGAAGTTTTGATTATTAGAATCTAGATATCTGTGGGATTCAACACTATTCTTGTTTATTTTCTTTAAAACATTATTTTAGCATTGTGTTCTGCAAAACAACAATAACCAAAAAATTAACAACAATGATTTTAAAAAATGGGGAAGAAGATATTTTTGTGGCCAAACCTGAGATATGCTGGTAACTATCCTTGGGTTATTGACATAGTGTACAGTCTCATGAGGCTGTTCTCTGACAGGCTGTGTAGTTGTGAAACCTGTTGAAACTTGGTTTTTCAGCCCAATCTTTTCCAAACATAAGCATCCAACAAGCATCAATTATGGAGAGCCTCCTTGGGCCATGGACTGTTCTTAGTATTTGGATGGAAGGCAGTAAAGTTCCTACTTTAGTGTTATCTGCCTTATAGTGGGATACTATGAATGAAACAACAAGTAATAATCAACAAACAAAGACTTCCTCACAAAATAATGAAAAATATGAAGAAGATAAAACAGAAAGATCTGTGTGGAGGTGCCAGGTGTACTATTTTAGAAACAAGGTTGAGAAAAGTCCTTTTGAGTGGTAATATTTTAGCCAAGACTTGAAATGACTGAGTGAGATGACTACACAGAGATCTGGAGGAGAATTTTTAGAACGGGGTCAACTACTGGTGCAGATGCCCTTGGTGGAGTTTAGTGCAGAGAGGAGAGAGCAATTTGATTAAATTCAGTGGATGATGTTATGTTTGGGTGAAGAGTTTGGATTTTAAGGGTGAAGCAAGCAGTGGGACAGCATAGTTTAATTGCTTTCGTGTATCTTCCTGGCCACTCGTAGGGTAAGAGATTGAGGACGTGGGTGGTAACTGGGCAGGAGAATGGACACAAGCAAGAAGAGTCTCTTGAAGTAATTCTTGAGACACTACTTTGTGGTGGTCATAGGTGAGATGCGCACTGTTCTGGTTTATATCTAATGTCTTCCCAAGGCCTCATGGACTCAAGGGTGGGACTTTAGGAGGTAACTTACCATGGATGTGTGACACGGGTCATGGATGCATGACACTGGGTCATGGATGTGTGACACTGGATCATGGCTGTGTGACACTGAATTAGTTCCCTGATGGGTTTATAGCTGTGTGTGGTGTTGGAAGATGTGAGACAAAATAAAACTTTTCTTCTTTAAATTGTGGGTGTCGGTTATTGTATTTCAGCAACGAGAAAGTAACTAAGACAGAGAGATGCCCTAATTTGGATATAATTTGGAGGTTCCATCACAGATGTGTTTGTGGTATATAAACCTGAAAATTGAATATAAGAGGAGTGGGAGATGTCGAGAATTGATTATTCAGGGGAATCAAATTGAGTTGATGATGAAACACTCAACTTTCATTTTGAATGTGTTAGAATTTTGAGTAGATGCTAGTAATGGGATATTTGCAAAATAAAAAACATACAAAGGAATAGAATCCCTGGGTCTTAGGACTCCTAAAGTGTTTGTCTGTGCCCATCCACTTAAGGCTGTCTTAATGATTTGCTCACAGTAGAGGAACCTACCATGAGCCTACATACGTGCATTATTCCTCATGTTCCTATAAATGCTTATTTTGCAGTTAGAGGACGAGGAAGAAGAGGAATAGAAATAGAGGAGAGAGAGGGGGAGAAATAAAAATGAAATTATTGAAAACTACTGCTTCTTGCTGACTTCTACATATCTGAAATGTGTCATGCAGAGGAATATTAAATGGCTTAGAAGTTGAGTGCTGTAGCGTAGAGGGTTTGCAGGGGAGCTATGTGTCAGGTGATGCCTGCTGATACTGTGGAAAGTACCCAGCTCTTGCTCTGGCTGTATAGTGGTTTTGCAAACATCAGAGGTTTTCTTCACCTTTCTGACCTTTTATTTCCTCACCTGCAATTTGCCCATGCTGGCTCAGCATCATTCTGAAGGTCTCTCTAGCTTTTGAATTTTAGAATCTATAAGTCTAATTACAGGACTTTTCAAATTCTTTTTGTGCCCATTTCCTTTAGCCATGTTCAGTACTGTATTGGGCAGTGTACAGGTGAAGTTTAGCAACCTGTTATTGCAGTATGTTGCAGTATGCTGCAGAATGTTCGGGATGCTTTTGTTCATGAGCACATGAGACAGTGATACAGCTGGAACATGGCGTAACTTCACCCAGTCATGAAGGATATGAGCATTGTCTTGGCTGAATTGTACAACAGCTTTTCAATTTTTTCTCCCATTTTTGTGCTATCACAGTAGCAGCCACAGACATGATGCGCTTTTATGTTTAATCTGCATTTTAGAGAAGGAATCGTGTTTGAGGGTGTTATTCATAGTCAAAAGCTCATTTAACAGGTATATTGGAATTTAAAGTACTCTTCATAAAGAGTTGAGCCAACAGTAACTTCTATGGATAAAAAGACATTGTGGGAGAACTCTTAATATGTTTTTGTTAAAGACAGTGGCACTTTTCACAGTGAAAAAGTAAATCACACATTGCTCCGAGACATTATAGGTGACAAAATGAGATGGATATTCTCCAGATATATTGATTGCATTCTTTCCCTTTTCTTCTAGGGTTTCTCAGGGAATGCAAATGCAGACAGTGTAGTGTACTATCGGCTCCAGCCTTCTATCAAAGCCAGATTTCTACGCTTCATCCCTCTAGAATGGAACCCCAAGGGCAGAATTGGGATGCGAATCGAGGTGTTTGGTTGTGCATACCGTAAGTGCTCGTTTCTCCAACACACTGAAATGGATATCAGAAGTGATGTTGAAAAGCTAAAATGCAAAGTGAAATTGAACTTTATTTATATAAAGAGATACAATGACAAGGATGACATTTGTGGATGATTTTTTTTGTGTCTCTACATATGAATATTTACTTTGTTGTTCAACTTTAACATTTTAATTCAGAGATGAAAGTATTTTGTGGATACATAGGTGGATGATACAGGGAGAGATATATGTTTGTAGATTTATTTGAATCCATTTTTTCCAACTCTAATATTATTGACTAGATCTTGATCTTCAAATGTAAGAGCTTTCCCTGAGGGGTTATATTTGTAGACACCTTAAATTTAATAAGAGAGATAGTAGTGCATTTAATATAACCAGTCAGCTGTTATGAAACCAAAAAATGTTTTTCTCTCTAGCCTAAAAATAAAATGTCATGCAATTATTTTTAAATATGCTATGCCCTCAGCATAAATTAATAGAAAAAGTGAAGACCACTGTCAGAATATAAAACATGTTTGAAATATTTTCACATAAAAAGATAGAAACCACAGATTTCACTTAGTCTTCTCTTAATGAGGTATTTTATTATATCTTTTTGTGTGGAAGGGATCTAAGGGTTATTGATAGTCCACCTCAAGCCGCAGCATCCTGTTAGGTGATCTTTTATTATAGAACAATGTGTTAGTTAATATGATCTACAATTATTAGATGAACAGTCTGAGGTCTGGGGAGTTCAGTAATTTGCCTGACAACCAGTACATGCAATTATCCAGTGAAGAACTGGGACTTTTCAATTTTAGCACCTCATTTCCTCTAATATACATTTATTTTTTAGGCATTCTGAAGTTTTTAAAAAATATATTCTATTGCTTTTGATGTAATCCCCAATAGATTCTGGTTTACATTTTTTTACATAAAAGGCAAGCATGTCATAAAGAAGTCAAGTGACTTAAAGTTGTTTAAACTCTGTCAGACAGAGACACCACATTGTATAGATTGCTCAGGTCCTTGTGTAGTGATGTTTCCGGTACCCAACTCTGCTGTCAGACAATCATGAAACTTCTTATGTTCCCTCTAGTGACTTCAGAGTAATAATGATGGTGATGACAACAACAACAACAATAATAATAGAATTAGAAATAGTAATATTAATAGCATTAATATGCATAATTTTATGAATAGAAAAATATTGTCTGAGTGCTTATTGTATGTTCTTGACTGCTTATTATATACACCATACTTTATAGTTATGACTTCTCAGAAGAACCCAAATAAATATTTCTAGGTAGCTACACTGCTCCATTTCCCCATTTTGCAAACAAGGTAGCTAAATTTAGAATGGTTGACTTGCTCGTGCCACATAGACAGGAAGTGGCAGAACTGGGTTTGCAGCCAAGCTCAGGATTCAAGCTTTTGCCCTCTCCAGCTGTTGGATCGCCGAACTGTTGGATTTCATTGGACAGCTTACCATCTGCCCGACTGCTGGCTTTCTTGGCTTCAACAGTGAGGCTTAGCTTCTCCAGTTATGTGCTAGCTTCTCACTTCACAATTATCACATTTGGAAAAACAATTTTAAAAAATCTCACTCTAACTAAGATTCTTGAATGTAGAATTCAGTCAACCTTATTTGTCTTTGGGCCACAGAATCTAAGAAAGCTTGTGACATGTGATGGAAAATTAGCTAAACGAATTTCAAAATGCTTTATGTTTCTAGACATTCTTTAGTGTCGGCATCCACCTTGCAAAACATTTATTTAGCACAGCATGATAAGAGTTAACAATTATTGTGTGTCATGTGTGAGTTTTTTTAGATATTTCCTAATTTAATCATTAAAACCACTTGACAAGAGGGAAATGAGTTTTAGAGATATTAAGCCATTTGCAATATTTCACGTACTTACACATTCAATCTGGGCTGTAAATTCAGAGTCCAGAGTGCTCACCATTATACTCTGGAACCAGGGCTGTAAATTCAATGATGTTTTCTGAACACTGCTCATGATATCCATGTAATAATGACTCTGAAAGGTTCACTGTGTTATCTGTTGCTGTGTAATTTGGGATGACCCCATCGTTCCCTTGTTTTCCTGGATTTGAACTTTGTGGAACATTCTTTTGCGGACTTTGGAGTGAGTACACTGCTTACATATTTAGTGAATGTCCTTTTCTCAGTGGCTCAAGGTTAAATGTCAATGTGATTTTAAACTAAAAAATAATCACCTGTAAATGACAACTGGGGGCAATGTAAAATGATGATTGTATAACTTTAAAAAAGCTGTATACTTCCTGAAAAAATATACTCACAAACAACCTAAAATGAATCCTAGAATGGGTGGGTATAAGGACCTTGTAGGAAAGTATTTGAGCAAACGGACTTTAATTCCTTGTATATGTCACCACCATATTCATTCTCCATGTACTTGTAACACTAGTCTTGCAAAAATATGAATTTACTATATAAGGTACTATGTAACTATCATTTATTGAACAGTTACTGCTTGTCAGAGACTATTCTGATTTAGTCCCAACAATTCAGGGAAGTGGAAGTACGAATTTCACCATTTCAGGCAGGAGTAAGACAGAACTGCCTGCTGAATGAGCCGTAGAGCTTGCTCTGAGTTGCCTGGCAAAGAAATTGCTAGCTGGCAGCACTGGCTTTCTTGCCCTCAGAAGAAAGGGCTTAGGTGCTATCAGCACAAGCATTCAGCTGCAAAATGTTGGCTGCAAATCCTCATGAGCAGCACACATCCAAGATCAGGTTGGATTTTCTCCAGTCACATGAAGCTATTTTCCTGCAGTCTCTTCAAGGAAAAAGGTGGTGTTGGAGATGGGCAGGGTCCCTTTCCCGGATCACAGCCAGGGAACTCCCATCCATGCCCAATTAAGCAGGACTCCTCTGAACCTGGGGAAGCTTTGGGGAATCGTGTGTGGCTTCCTAGTCTCTTCTGCCTATTCCTTTCCACTTGTGTCATGTCAGTGTGACTCATGGGTAGGCTTTTATCTGAGCTATTCACTCAGTTATTCACATGCCCTAACATAGAAAGGAGTGAACTTTAGAAAAATGAGGGCCTTCATCTAGGATCACATGACTTGTTTTAGACCTAGGCTTTAAAGTCAGTTACATCATTTCCTGGGGCCAGTGTTCTTGACAAACTACATGAATCTTGCATGAATCTACCATTTAAGCATATACATACAGACACTTGCTAAAGGAGAATTTTATTATGTGATGGGTATAAGGAGAAATATAAAGTAGTGTATATTTTCTTAATAAAGATGATCATCTACAATGTTGAAAAATTGAACCCAGTAAATGCAAAACATTGTATTTAGTGTGACAGTTAACGTGACTGATGTGTTGAAATTAGTATAAGAAAATTTATAGCAGTAGGTTAGAAAGTAGGGTGCAGGTATTTTCACATGGGAAGCTGGAAGGAGAACCCAGATGGAAGTATTCTCCAGGTCAACTCGAGATGGGATTGTGGAGATGCTCAGTTTACACTTGAGAATGGTCAGCCAGACTAAATGGAGGGATGCAGGTTGGAGTGATACATCCGGAGGAAGCAGTTCATTATGAGGCTTCTGTTCCTGGTTGTTCAAGACGTGAGAACTCTGAGCTAGAGCAGTAATCAATGAAGAAGTGGGCAGATTAAAAATATATTTAGGATAGTGATTAGGGAGAGATTGGTCATTGCGTGTTAAGTGGAAATAGAGTTACTGGATTTGAGCATCTGTCTGAAAGGTGGCATCATTGACTGAGCCAGGACACTGGAAAATAAATAGGTTCTGAAAGGGAACAGGAGAGATAATTATTTCTGTCTTTGACTCACTGAGTGCAAGTACATGTTAAGTATGGGATGCAGGAACATCAAGCCTTTACGTTAAGGAAGTAAAATTGAACCCTAAATATCATTATTGTTAGTAAATCACAAAGCGTCTGCCTCCTATATCTGTTAAGAAAAGCATAAGGTGCTATGTTTGGCTACACACATCTTGAAAAGTCAGAGCGCATTTCTACTGTAATTACAATGTGTCCTTTGGACTATTTTTCAGGTAGTATAAACATTTTCTACCCCCTTCTTGTGCCTAATATGTGTGCTTGCTGGAGTAATAGATGCAAGCGGGCCCCTGTGATTACTGCAGGAGCATGGCTATGGGAGAGGCTCACATGATTTTATTGCCCTCTGCCCCAACAAGTGAGAGCAATAACTTGTTATGAAAGGACATCAAGTGAATGGAAAATCCATATCAAAGAGCATGCTCTACTTTTATGTCGGTAAACTTGAAGTTGTTTCCTGAGTAATGAGTGAAGTAGGAGCTAAATTTTATGGGATCAAAGGGAAAGTATAAATTTTAGATATGTTGGTTATGGCAACGGTGAGCATGTTTATAGATCCAAAGAGATGTATGGAAGGAAAAAAATGTGATGGAAGAAAGGGAGGAAAAGACAGGAAAGTCTTGGATGATAAGGAAATCTTTCTCTGCTAAATGTTACAAAGAAAAACCAACAATGGTAAACAAAGGCAGGGGCAGGAAACTAACTGGGTGAAAGTGAGTATCTGACAGGAGATAATGTGCTTCAATTAAGCCACAGGAGATAATGCTCTTTAATTGTGAATGAATTGCTGAAGCAATTGCCTTTAGTACAAAGTCTAATTTTTTCTCTAGTCCCAGTGTAAATACTCTTTAATTCTGCGATCCAAAATCTTGTTTTCTTTAAGAATAAAAGCATCCAACTGTCCAACCATTTAAGTTAATTTCCATTTCTCTGACATGATTTCATGGCTTTAGGGACTTTGTATGATGACCGTTACCATGTTCCCTCTCTTCTCTTCTCCTCCATCTAGACCCTTCTTTTATTTGTTCTCTCTTCTTAGCCAGAACCAGTTTCTGACAACTTCCTTGGTATCTCACTTTCAGACTGGAGGAAATTTCCAATCCTCATAGATTGGTCTTTCTTCTCCCACTCATAGCAAGTTCTCATTATACTGGGTTGGAAGCAGATGTTCTTTTTCTCCCATTAATCCTTGCAGAGATGAATGAATGGATACAGACAGGGTTTTTTTTTTGGCGAGTCTCAAGAAGGCCTTCCCTACCAGCTCTTCATGTTCAGCTGCCTCAAGATCAGGAAGTTCTAAAAGAATTTATATTTCATAATAGAAAAATATTGGAAGTTGATATTGGACAGTATCTGTATTAGTCACTTTTTCAGTAACTGTAACAAATACTTGAGAAAACGAACTTATAAAGAGAAAAGTTTTATTTTAGCTCACGGTTTTGGAGATTTCAGTCCATGATTGATTGGCCTTGCTGCCTTTGGGCTGGTGGCTGAGGAACACATCTTGGCAGCAATGTGTGGCAAAATCACTTTCCTCATGTCCAAAATGTGAAAGAGGAGAGAGAGAGAGAGAGAGAGAGAGAGAGAGAGAGAGAGAGAGTCTGAGAGAGAGAGTGCACATGCAAGAGAGAGACAGAGAGAGAAACACAGGGAAAGAGAGACAGAGACAGAGAGACAAAGAAAGAGAGAGAGACAGAGAGACAGAGAGAGACAGAAACAGAGACAGAGAGATAATATTTAGAGACCAGCATCCCACAATACCCCTTCAAGGGCATGTGTCCAATGAGTGGAAGATATTCTACTAAGTCTCATCTCTTAAAATTTCCACCATTCCCAACAGTATTACTTTGGGAAATAAGCCTTGAACACATGGACTTTTGGGAAACACAAAAGATCTAACCTAGAGCACTATCAACAGTATGCTTCAGTTTAGAAGTCACACATAGGAAAAATCAGAAAGTAGCACAGTAAACACATGTACTTGTCTGCATGAAAAACCCACTAAAAGAGAGCTAGGTAGCAGTCTACTTAGGCTCTCTCACACCTCATGCTCAGCTAGGGGGAAAAAAGTGAAAAGTAGTTAGATCTGTGAAAAAGAATAGCTGTAATTGAATTCAGTACACACTGAATTCAACTGTCGAGCAACCCCCATGTAGTAATTGCTAAAATCTTGACTGAGATGAATTAGGCACAGTTTTTGCTTTTATATTATTTAGCAGATAATGCAATAGCTGATGAATCCTATTGTACATCAAGGTTTAAAAAGAAGATAGCTACTGATCGGCCTAAAATATAAAAGAATACATTCATTACAATTATTATAAAATGTATAACTTGTAGATTTTAACTTGATATGTGGAATTCTATTACTCTTACAATACAGTTAGCTCTTCTAATACCAGAAAATAAAGAATTATGAAAGTACGTAAGAATCATGTCAAAAGAATTTAGGATCAGTGGGGGAGGCTTTCACCTATTCAAAACCGAAATGTTTTAACATCAACAAGAACAGTAAGTGAAAAGGCTTGAAATGTGTTAAATTTACCCAAGTTATATGTTTCTTGGTAACAATTCTTTAAAAGCCCCACTCATGACCAGTGCGCGACATTAAGAACCCAACTCCTTATTTTGAAAATGAATTAAAAGGAGAAAATATTACATATCCTACTTTTCCTAGGTAACTGGTATCAAGATAACCAAATAGAAGAAGATAATTTCTCTTTAATAAAAACCATATAATACATAAAAAGGGTTGATAGAACTTAGAATCTGTCCATTTTGGAACCATAAATGAGTGAGTCAAGGTAACTATAAATGTTCTTGAAAAGACAGATAAATTACTTTGTGGTGTATCATGGTAGTATAGTTTTTACTGGAATATCTATAACAAGCGTTGGATAAAATATGTCTTAAAAACTGTTCCAAAATTTGAAATTTAACTCAAACAGGTAGAAACTTGAAAGAGGGGTTCTTTAGAGAAAGAAAGTAAACTTTGGAATATCCACATTCAACTTGATTTTTTTTCTAAGGGCAAGCAGAAAGTAAATGGGTTTTACTCGGATGTGGGGTCAGAAGTCCAAGTTCAAGATTACCTAAGGGGCTAGAAGGAGTGCTCACAAAAAGAAAGTCAGAGAGAGAGAGAGAGAGAGAGAGAGAGAGAGAGAGAGAGAGAGAGAGAGAACACTTAGGCTTCTGTCTGTCCAGTTCTCTCAATCTTTGCTGATTTCTGAACCTTACATTTCTTTTTTTAAATTTTATTTTTAAAAAGATTAAGGGATAAAAGAGGACATAACACAGGTCAGAACAAAACAATTTAATCAACATAGTGTTTCACCACAGACAACCTGACATAACAGTAGCTACCATAGTGTCTCTTTCCTTGAAATATTGGAGTATACCTTCATACACTAGAGTATCAAATATAACAAGAAGGTATAAAACTATTCAAGAGAATGAAAATATTACAGGGTATTCAGAACCAACTAACAGAAAATGAACAATGGTTACTATATTACCTCCTTTCCATAAAAATTTTTGTTTATATGATCACATATAATAAAATCCAATAAGATACAACATGATAAAATCGATGGAGACAGAAGAACAAAAGCTTGATGGGACTTCAAAATAAGGTGATATTAAATCAGCACTAGCTATTATAATGTCTTGTTTTCTTCAAAATAGCTGTTCATGCCATCACAGACAATAAAATCAAACAACCCAGAATAAAACTATTCCAGGTAATGAATGAAAACATTATAAAATTTCAAAGCAATATAATGGGGAATCATGATTACCACATACTTTTATGTATTCTTACCATTTCTTACACTAGGGACACTATTCGATATTTATATATGTGAGTTTGATTTATTTCACTTATGAGTATGGTCTCAAGCTGTGTCCATTTGTTTATAAATATGAACTTTACATTTCTAAGACAAGTTATCGAGAACCCCAGGAGAAAACAGGAACCAGGTTAAAATTCTGAAGATTTTAGCATCTTCCTGCTGCTGGGAAGACTACCTCTGGAGTTTCAGTTCTAACCATTTAGAGGGCTTTATTAGACACATTGAACTCTAAAAATGACAGACCCCAAGGACACTGCTTTTGAATTAAAGACCACACTAGAGGATCTGTTGTTATGTCATAGGGCCAAGTACTAAATCAAAATTGAACTGTCTCAACAAAACTTGGAAGGAAGCCTTGCCGTGGTCAAGATGATCTGCTACTAACTCCTCTCCTTGGGATCACTCCCGTTTACTTGTTCATTCCTCTCTCCTGCCATCCTTTCCTCTTCCCAATTTCCTCCCATTTCCTGCTTACATGTGTGTTCACTTATTCAGCTTGAATATCAGTTCCTCAGAGATGTTCTGGATCACGAACCTAATTTTAATTTTCCCTATTACCCTGTTCTTTGTTTTTTCTTGTATCACTGAGAGTTTGAAAATCTATCTGGTTATTGCTAAGATATTGCTTCTGGACTCAGATGGAATCTCAATGGTTTAATTTGCATTAAATGGCCAGAGATGTTGAACATTTTTCATGTATGTATTGGCCATTTGCACTAATGAAAAAGTTAGAATAAAAATATATATCTGTGCATAGGGGATGATTTTCCTGTCTTTTTCCTTTAGTTTGGAGCATTCATGAGGATAAGATACTTCACTTTTTTTGTTTGTTTGTTTGTTTTGTCTTTTTCCTTTTTATCAGTACTGGGGATCGAACTCACAATTGCCTGCTTGTAAGGCAGGCGCTTATGCCTCTGAGCTAAATCCCCAGCCCAGATACTTCACTCTTGCATGGTAATCCTGAGCACTGTCTGTGTACAATAATGATTTGCTAAATAGATGAATTAAGGAATTTTGATTAACCATGATAAAAACCAAATAATTAATAATCACAAATTTATTACACTCCTGCAGTAGTCATTGGTTAATGATAACTCAGAAAACTACCTCTGAGATGAATACATGAGATCATGTTTTTGATAGTGAAATAATATTAACATGATAAAAAATAATAAATGTCAAGGCATTCTGATACATCCATTTGATTTCCACAGTATTTTTGTGTATCACGAGAGTCTAGAATTGTTCTCTATGTATTTCAAATAAAGAATTCAAGAATCAGCATTTAAGTGACTTTGATGACATTGTAGAAGTTACAAATAAACATTAGAGACAGAAATAATACCTTCTACCTTCCAGTGATACACTCGAGTGTCCTTGACAAGGTAGAGGTTACTAATTTTGTATCTGTTTAGAAGGTAGTTTGAGATTGATCTTTAAGTGGCAGTGATTGTGTTGGTCCCCAGCAGTACTCACCCCAGCATGTTATTACTGACCTTATTAACTCCATCTATTTAAAACCATGGTAGTGAAGTCACTTTTCCCTGTGGTTCCCTTCTAAGACACAGAAGGCACTTGCTTCTGTGTCTCCTTCCTTTTTATGGTATTAATTTTAGTTGTTTTAAACTTAAGACTCCCTTAAATCATTCCGTATTCTCTTATGCGCCTATGCAAAAATAGTACAACCTATTTCCTGTTGATTTCTTGAGTGCTTGGCCTCTTCTCTCCATTGTTTTAAAAACCCAGCTTAGTAATGTAGATCTCAAGTGCCAATACATCAAGCTACTGCTTTAATATTTCACTATGTAATAGTTTAACAGTGACTCGGCCTGATTTATGTTTCTTAGAAGTCAAAATTGGACCTCTGTTTGTTTAGTAATTCATGGGTAATAATTTTCAAATAAAGACACAGTAAGATTAGTGTTTAAGGCTGACTTCATGCTTAACCAAGAAGAGTTTGGGCCACAGCTCTTTCTCAAGCTGATAAAAAGATTGACTTTATTTTGTCCTTTGGTCTTTCAAGATAGAGCACTTATTCTATTTATGTTTTGGCAGTGATTTTCAAACAATGAATAGGAGACTTTTCAAGAAGAACCCTTTTATCACCTTAAATAACTTTAATTTTCTATTACTGGAAGGTTGGATTTCTAGTACATGTACTTTCTATTTTTTCTCTCTTAAATTTTTTTTTGGTCACCTGACCTCATCAATAATGCCATAACTGATAGTTTAACTCTCAGAATCAATTTGTCCCGTAAGGTTTCAGGGACAAATCTCTTCCACCTCTAAAACTTTGTGCAAGAACCAACTGTAGTATAAATAAATAAAGCATATTCATTTACATGATACAGTTGAATAGGCAACGAGTTTGTTGGTTTTCAGAGAATTGGTTTCTGTAAGCTGCTTGTTCTTCCTTCTCCGAGAGACCTTGTGCTGTTACGTACCTGAGAGTCACTCCGGATTGCCGAGTCCCTCTTTTCCAGGCTAGACTTCCAGAGATGCTCATTTGGCTCAGCACTGCAGATCTCAAGTGCCTATCTATCCTGTTGTTGCTTTAATATTTTACTAACCATATAATAATTTAACAGTGGCTCAGTCTGATTTATAGCTCTGAGAAGTCATGATTGGATCTCTGTTCAGTAATTCGTGGATAATAATTTTTAAATAGAGACTTGGCATGAGCAGTGTTTAAGAGTTAGATCATGAAGAAGAGTTTTATCTCTAGCCTTTTTGTATAATGATAAAAGAGCTGGTGGACATCAAGAGAGGTTTAAATGTTTATAGAACTCTCAAGGGGTTCTTCAGCAAAGTCCTGAGTTTGATTCCTGGGGGAGAGAGAGAGAGAGAGAGAGAGAGAGAGAGAGGGAGAGAGAGAGAGAGAGAGAATCTCAATTGAGTCTAACATGGCTGCACCAGGAGCTTAATTTAAGAAACCCCACCCTTGGATATATTTCTTAGTAATCTACTTAACAGGTGGGAAGGACATTGCTTTTTTAATTGACAAGCCCTCAAAATTCAAGAAGCTTCAAATTTATGGAGTAGGAGGCAAAGTTAGAGGAAAATACCAGGTCTAGTAGAATCTATTAAAATGTGAAATGCGCTGGGGTAGGCAAGCAGTTTGCTGCTCAAGGAGATAAAGCATTTCTGCAATTTAGTTGACATCTGTCTTAGAGGCCGAGGCAGATCAACTCTCTTGCACATCTTAGATATCATTCGGGACCTCTCCCTGATACAGAAGCAAAGCTCTGAACAAAGGCATGAATAATCACATCTCAGGGATGTGTGTCTTCCCCAATAGACCATAAGCTCTTTGAAAAAAAAGCGTTCTTTGTTTTTATGCATTACTGTGTCTTCCACTGTGTTCACAGAAAGATTTCCATAAATATGCACTGCAGAAAAGAGAGCCAGACACACATTTCCGCAGTGCCCCCTCTGACACAACCCCTGCACAGGCTTTTGAATGTTTTCTGCTGGAAAGCTTTTAATTCCACAGGAGAGATCACATTTCTCAAGCACGTAAATAAAGCAGGCTATATTCAGAGTCATAAGAAAAATGGATCTGAGAGTAGAGCCTAAGACATTGTGAATCTCTTCTTTCCTTGATTCTTGGTCTAAATGAGCAGATTTGAGATGGAGGTATACACTGGCAGTTGCCGCAGTGTCAGCCAAGGCAGGAGGAAAAGCCACAGAACCCACAGATGGCTCCAAATCATTCTTATTGCATATCTTGGCCATGACATCGGTAATTAAGAGTGTCCTGTGCACTTCAGAAAATCACCGTGTGACGCTTTTATTTATTTATTGGTACTGGGAATTGAACTTAGAATCCTGCACTTGCCAGGCAGTAGCTTGTGCCGCTGAGCTGTATCCCCAGCCCAAAGCACTGGTTTTTAGAGTGTATAATTAAATACATCAAAGGCACTTAATTACTTTTGCTGACTTTTGTTCAATGTTCTAATAATAAATGATAGCATCACCCCACTAGTAGCTATTACCATTTACTGATTCCTCATTAGGCACCAGCTTCTAAAAATGCTGCCCATACAGAGTCATACAGCAGTCCTGTGCAGAACACACGGTTATTATTCTCATTTCACAGATGGAGGATGAGGGCAAAGAGACCGAGCAACTTGTGGTAGAATAATGCTCACCAAAGCTCTTAGTCTTTGAAACCAGTATATGTGTCATACTGCCTTATACAGCAAAGGCACTTTAAAGATACAACAAAGTCACAGCTATTGCAGTGGGAAGATGGTTCTGGTTTATTCGGGTGGATGCAATGTAATCCCAAGTGCCCTTTTTAAAGAGGGAAGTGGGGGGATCAGTAAGAGAGAAAGAGACAGGGAGACAGAGAGAGACAGAGAGACACAGAAAGAGAGATACACAGAGAGGAAAGAGACAGAGACAAAGAGAGACACAGAGAAACAGAGAGACAGAGACAAAGAGAGACACAGAGAGAGGGATTTGAAATTGTTACGAAACTGGTCTTATACATGAAGGCACGGACGAACTGATCAAGGAATGTAGGTGATCTTTATAACACGGAACAAGCAAGGAAAGGAATTATTCCATAAAGACTTTGAGAAGGAAAGCAGCCCCTGCCAATGCCTTAAACTTTTGAGACTTCTGAAATGCTGAATTATAAAAGAAGAAATTCATGCTATTTTCTATGACAGTATTTGTATTTACTTCTGCAGCGACCATAGGAACCCAGTATAGGTGCCCAAGCTAGAGCGAAGACTCAAGGCTCACGAAGCCTAAGTGCTGTTGACCACCCAGCAAATCTGTGACACATACTCACATAAATGGCTAGCAGTGGAGGTAGCCTAACAGGTGGACATGTGAAAATGACTTGCAACTTGTTAGTAGAAGATTAGAGTTTATGTCCTCTCAGTGCTTGACAGACCCACATTATTAACATTGATAATAATCCACTCTTTGAAATATAACTTGAGTTAATTAACACAACAATGAACAAAATTACAATTAGAACATTCATGCTTGCCTTCAATCTATGTCTTTGGCCTGTAGGTCTTTTACTATTATAAATTTTAACTTCAGATGTTTCATTTTTCTTACATAACTCAAAGATTTTTCTGTACAGGTATTTGAAAAAAGAAAAAAAGATCTGTTAGACATTGATTATTAAATAAAATAGTACTATTTCACATGTTTAATTTGGTATTTTAAATAAATAAACATTGAGTGGGATTAATTTTATTATTCGATCTTTTAAAGACTAGTTTCAGTGTGAAAAACTATCACTATGAATTATCCTAATCTTTTTCTTTCATGAGAATGAGTTTGCATTAACAGTGCTCTTCTGAGAGTTTAAAAATGTTCTGGATGTGGTGGCAGCACACACTTGTAATCCCTGCTAGTGGGAGGCTAACACAGGAGGACCGCTACAAATTTGGGGTTAGCCTGGGCTACACAGTCAGTTCAGGGCCAGCCTGGACTATATAGTGAGTTCAAGACCAGCCTGGACTACTGGTGAGACCTTGCCAAAAAAAAAAAAAAAAAAAAAAAAAAAAAAAAAGAGTGACAATCTTTGTGGAATTAAAAAACCAAAATTCCCCTAAATATTACTGTGATGGCTAAGATTTAAGTGCTGCTTTTGTGGGAAGACTAAACGTATTTTCAAAGTTACTAATGTTAAAGTAAAATTCTCCAAATCATGAAAATATCACTCTCACTCAAATGTAGAACAAATATACAGGAAAGATGCATTTGATTCAGTCATAAACAACTCAAAGGAATGGTAAGAATGGGTCTAAGAAAGCTTAATATGCTGAATGTATACTGAAGAATATTAGGATATCCAAGAAAGAATGTAGGAATAATATTGCTAGGTAAGTACATAGATAATTAATGTCCGATGATAACCTTAGGGATATACTTTCAGGTAGAAACGAGTCATTTGCATGGCTACTGGAAAAAAAGTCTATAAATTAAGATGTAATTGTATAGACTCTGGCTTTAATCAGTGATAATGAACCTAAACATTTATAAACTTACTTAGATTTAATCATATTAATATTTATCTGCAAGAAAATGCCTCAATGTCTCATTGAAAAGATGCAAATGTGTTCCTTTGATTTTTTGTGCTTTTTCCAATTTCATTTTAGCAGTGATCACTTTCAAGACAAACTATGTGTTTGTCTTTTCAGCCAGCATCCTTGGAGAATGAGATACTGACGATATATAGATTCAAATGCTGTCTTCAAAGATTAAATTTTCTCTTAAAAGATTATCCTTCTATAGTTGCTTCCAGATTTTTATATCATTTACTTTAGCATAATAATTCAGTATTTGGTGATATTTTTTCCACCCAATCAAAAAGGGGAAAATGAAGTTAATAAACTTTTCTCCAAAGAAGTACAAATGGCCAATGCATCCATGCAAAAATGTTTACCTTCTTCATGTATTAGGGAAATACAACTGAACAACTGTGAGATTTCATTTTACCCAATCAAAAGGGTTACCATCCAAAACACAAAAACAAAAATATTAGTAAGGATGTTGGAAAAAAAGAACATTTTTACATTGTTGGTGCAGCATATGCTAATACAATCACTATGGAAATTGTTATGGAGATTCTTCAAAAAGTAAAAATAGAAATTCCACTTGATCCAGCTATGGCTTTCCTGGGTCTATTCCTGAAAGAATTAAGGGCATCCTACTATAATGATACACACATACCCATCTTTACAGCAATACAATTTGAACTAGCTAAACCACAGCAGCCTAGATGCCCATGGAGAAAGGAATGGATTAAAATATGTGGTCCATACACACAGAGGAAATTTTCTCAGCCTGAGGAATGATTCACTTCACTTGGAGAAAATGGTAAGATCTTTAAGATAATGTCAAACTCAGATAGAGAACATTAAAATCACATAGTTCCTCTTATTGAAGAGCCCAAAATTTAAATAAATTAAAAATTAAAATAGAATTTTAAAAATTTTAAAAAATTTAAATAAATTCAAGGTTAAACTAAAAGAGAGAAGGTAGAGGACAGGAAGGCAGGCTTTTTGGCAATAAGGCAGGAAAGCAGGAAAAGGAGGAGGGGGACGGGAGGAAGAGAAAGGAGGGATGAAAATGGTCAAGATGCAGATACCGTACACCAAGATATAGATACCAAACAGCACGATATCCTGTAATAAGTACACCAGCTCTCCGAAATGCACGCAGTTATTATGTATTACACACATGTACCAATAAAAATAAATTAATAAAAATTAAATCATGCTTTAAATGAATATGTTTGTATAAATAACTTTTAAAATGCGATATTTAAAAGTGAACTAGTGTTCCATCTAAACTAATGTCATTATAACTCACCTAGAATTATTTTTTATCTTGTAAGAATTAGTATCTACATATTACATACATACTATATGACTTTTCTGTGTACTGGTAATGTACTGACATTCTGAATTATACTGAGCTTTTTTTCCTGAGGGACATTGTTTGTAGGCTCATGAAGTCTATGATGTGATAGTGGCCAGTGTGTTGATTTCTCTCCTTCTGTACTTTCAGACCCCTTTGTTAGAAGAAATCCCACCTCATTTCAGTTCTGAGCGTTGAATGAATTTCCATCACTGTCATTTCTCTGTAATCCTCCGAGCTTTCTTGCATTAACAAAGAATGAGACCACATTGGGAGAATTGTGTAGGCCTCTTCATGTCCCAAGAGCAACGTGGTTTATGCAGAAAAGTTACAGAACTGGAAGATTGCAGCAGGAAACTAGATTGCTATGATTTGTCTTAGCCTTGGACCTGAGACTGAGAGAGACTTTTCTCAACAATCTTAGCAAACGGTCATATTTCTTGGTTCCAATGTCTGTGGTTACAATCCATAGTGGTGTTATCAACTTGTTCATTCACTGGTTAGATGCCACCCATCTTTTCTTGTTTGAGCTGCATGAAGGTATGGACCATGCTTGTCTCAAATATTCTTATCTCATGCGCCCAGCACTGTACCTCAAAAAGGATGAGCTGAGTACATTTTTCCTGAGTGAATCCATCTCTAGTTGCGTGGTGATACCCCTGCTCCGTGTAAAGTCTGAAGGTGGCAAATGGCTTCAGTTGAAGGGGTGGAACGGTACACTGCTGCTTTGGGCTTCACTTGCCCCATATCTTTTCACTACCCTATTTTGCTGATGGAAATATACCAGGCACGAAAGCTTTAGGTGCCACAGAAGATGAATATGACCATTAAAATATAATAATAACAGTAGTAAAAAAAAAGAGAGAGAGAAAAAAATAGTGAGCTGAAGTAACATAGGCTGAATTTTTTTTTGAAAAATACCTTGGTAGCTAATTCCAAAAATAGTCTTGGTCTAAAATAAAATCATTGCTGTGATGGTGCCTTTAAGCAATACATTAGCTCAGAAACAACGGCATTGCTCCAAATGTGTCAGCATTTAAAAGTCTGCCTTACTGCGATTTTTCTTAATTTATTGTAACCTAATAATCATAGAACACATCATTTATATTTGACACAGAATTATGTTTTAACCAAGAACATTCATTCAGCTCTATAACAAGGAATAATTGTTCGATTAACATTATTCTTTCTAAAGAAATGCAATATTTATTCACGTGTACTTGGTGAATGAATTCTTTATAAGCACATTAGCAAGATGTGGAATGATAACATCTCTGCATTTTCAGAAGATAGTCACATAAAGTGGTTGAAAAAATTTGGGGTGGTGGTGATGATCAGTGGTTTGTAAAGCATGATGGATATTCTGAATGAAATGAGTATTTGGGCATCTAAGAAGCTATAATAATTTTATCAAGTGAAAGGCGATCAATAAGTCATAATGTCATTTTGTTAAGCACAAGTCAGCTTATCAGTTAAAAAATAGCTTCATATTATGCTGGATTTCTTTAACTTCTTCATTTATGTATAAATGTACTCTCAAGGACAATTGACTTAAAAAGAGGCTTTGTTAAAATGTAGACAATACTACCAGGGCTTCTGAGTACCAACAGTTCTTTTTTTTGTGTGTCTCTTGTTCAAATCAGGTTGCATCTGTTTCTGACAGATGTATCATGTGTTTGTGGTGTAACCTGACATCTTTTTTCAGATGAGCTGAATTAAGAGTGATTCTGACAATGAGTAGCTAAGACACTGTCAGAAAGCTGGAAAACATGTTAGTGTCACGGTTATGACATAAATACAGTGGCATAAACCTCACAGTATCATTAAATTAATGTCTTTCCAACTCACCCTTGAGAAGGCATGAAGTATCACTGCCCTTAAGTACTATCATTTGGTCACGAAAATAATATAATGAGACAAAATGCAAAGGTCAGTATAATACATGCTTGAAGTGGTGTTTCACGTTCCAGACTAAGCATGTAATTTATATGTGGGTCTGTTGTATAGTACCCACGTGAAAGAATTCTAAAACATCAAAATCACTCTTTTTCCAGAGTCTCCCTCATCAAAAAAGTCATTTAGCTTCAGCATCTCAAAAGCATTCTTAAAAATACTGATCATGAAAAACACAGTGATTTTATGGATATTAATTAGACCTTATAACTAATTTTCTATGTTTTGTGCCCTGATAAGCAACATCTTCAAATAAGAGAGAAATGAAGCATGCATTTAATACTGTAGCTCTAGATTGTTAATTTTTGAAAGTTAGTAAAGACTAAAATGGAATCCATCCTGGGTTTCAATAGACCATGAGATGTAGACAGTCATTTTTGATCCATGAACCTACATACACATTTAAAATGCTTTAAGGAAAAGTATATCTATCCTTAGAATGACTTCTCACATCTTTGTCTCTAGGATCAGAGGTGATTGATCTTGATGGAAAAAGTTCCCTTCTGTACAGATTTGATCAAAAATCCCTGAGCCCCATAAAAGATGTTATTTCCTTGAAGTTTAAAACGATGCAGAGTGATGGGATTCTATTGCACAGAGCAGGGCCGAGTGGAGATCATATCACCCTGGAATTAAACAGAGGAAAACTCTTTCTACTCATCAATTCAGGTAAAATCATTGGAGGAAGTGTTTGAAAATATGACCATTTACTTAGTACTTAGGTAACTAAGCTTTTATAGTTTTTTTTTTAAATAGGTGCTTTATTTTCAGATTCAACGTCTTAACTGTATGCTGATATTGCTTTTATGTTCAAATAGTTCATATTTTTCAAATTGTAAATGAACCTCAGGAAATTTCCCCCCAAACTTTGATACAGCTATATGACTATTTTCTAGCTTTATAAAGAAAGGGATGGGTCATTGGAAAATATCACAGTGGTAAAAATAATGAGGTTGTAGCAAAGATAAAATTTACATAGAAAATGAGCATGCAATGGGTAATAATAATAAAAAGAATTAACAGTGGAAGAAATTACAGCAAGGTTGAGAGATCATTATATTCAAATGTCAGGTAAATCCGTACTAGTGTTTGGGATGGGATGCGTGAAAGGGAAGATTATTGTGAAAGATGCTGGACCACAGAATAGAAGCTTTATTTTTTATTCTTTTAACTGGGAATAATGGTGCGTTTATTTTTCTCTCTTCTCAGGTTCAGCTAAACCACCCTCCACTCACACCCTGATCAATCTCACCCTGGGCAGCCTGCTGGACGATCAGCATTGGCATTCTGTGCTCATTCAGTGTCTGGGCAAACAGGTCAACTTTACAGTGGACGAGCACAGGCATCGTTTCCACACGCAGGGAGAATTCAATTACCTGGATCTCGATTATGAGGTGTGATGGTTACATTTCAATTAATACAGACATTGTGATGTATATGCGGTTTAATGTCCCACAAAAAAATATGCTACAGAGAATCCACCATTACAGTAAATCACAAGGCTAGGGAAATATGTCCCAGTGTGGACCAACTCACAGTAACAGGCTTGGGCCAGTGGTGCCTGAAGCTTCGTCTTCCTCACAAAATATAAATTTATTATTATGGCATAGGATCCTCCTTTGCACCTGAAGTATATAGCCACAGCTCTTTTATCGGCAGAAAATTTTCTCACAGAGCGATTTCATTAGCACTAGCAAATATAGGATGTGTTGCATGATTTCTTTGTACTACTGTGTACTCCGGAGCAGTAAAGATTGATGGGGAGACTGTAGCAATGAACATTAATTAACTCATTACCGATCAATTCACATACAAATACCGATATGTGCTAGAAATTTACATAAAATGAAGCCTCATAGTTACAGTATTAAACAGGTCAAGTTTTACTATGGATATAAAGACATACTTTTCTTCATGAAGCAATAAGTACCAAAACCAGATGTGATTAACAACTTGTACGGATAATCAAGCTCTGGTGTGAATGAAGACTGAATGCATATAAATTTGTTTTAAAGTTTGCACCTTACTATTTTTCTGTGCATGGTGATGAAAACTTGAACTGTGTATGATGATTACAACTATGGTTGCTAATCATAATTACATAAGCAGATTATCATAAAATCACTAAACAATATTATTGATGCCACTTTTCTTTCTAAGATCAGCTTTGGAGGGATTTCAGCACCTTCAAAACCAGTGTCATTCCCACATAACAATTTTCATGGATGTTTAGAAAATCTTTATTATAATGGAGTGGATATCATTGATTTGGCCAAGAAACAAAAGCCACAGATTATCATTATGGTAAGAGACTGCGTATGATGGAATGAGTGAAAACAAGTATTTCTGCTGTAAAATTGCCCCATTATCATTTATCATACGATGTGATATTTTAGAGATTGCTCGTATTTAAATGTTTCTCCCTGATTAGCAATATGCATAAAGGAGAGTAATTCTATTTAAAGAAATTATAATTCTCAGAGCATAATTTTACTCATATTTGAACTAAAGCAGTTATTTTTAACAGTTGATATTTTAATTTTGTTGTAACATTATTACTCCCAGGCAGCTAATTTCTTTTTGCTTTGTAATTTTCTTAATAAGATATTCCCTGACCAACTCACCAGATGAGCATGCACAGTTTCCAGAATCAAATAACATGCATGTCTGTTAGAGATATATTGGAAAAACCTTGTATTTTGTCACGGTCACTCATAGCAAATAAAATGAATTGACTGTTACAACATTGCATCTGCCAATCTGTTGAAACAATAGTGTTGCTTGGGCTGCATGATATTCTGGTCTATGGAAGTGTGGTGGATCTAAAGCTAGCTGCTGGCCATTATTCAGTTAGGGGAGCAGTGCCAGTGTGGGGGTGTCTCTTAGGGTTTGGATCTTAGCATTGCTGCAGGATTGTGGAGGGGAAGATCCGGCAGCGTTTAGGTGGAAAATAGAAAAAGCCCCTCATTCTGCCTGCAGTCATGGTATGCATAATGTACTGGACCTGGTAGAGCATTTCCAGCCTGTGGGGGAGCTTTTCTGAGGAGGTCTCTGGGACTTGCTGCCTCTGAGAAACATTGCTCCCAGGGTCCTTAGTCAAGAATGTGAGGGCTCAGATCTGGGTTCAGCGGAGCCAGTCATGGGGGAAAAGAGATGCTGCAGAGTGGTGGAGAGCGAGATGGATGCATAAAACAAAGCTCGGTGGGATGAACCAACAGAACCTTACTTGCACATAAACCCTAGATCCCTTCGAGCAAAAAGGCTCCTGTTTACTGCCTTTTTCAGCTCACTTTTACCCAAAGAGCACACAAGGAAGAAAATTTTAGGAAACATAATTTCCAGCTGTATCAATTTGATAGGAGAAAGCAGACCTAAATTTATTTTAATTTATTTCTTTTGTTGCTTAAAATTCAAAATGCGTATAGGAATTTAAGCTCATGTTGCACTGGAAAACCCCAAAGCACATCAAAATATTTATTACCAGGGAAGTATTTCATTCCTAATTCTGTCTGAATTTGGTGGTATTTTTATGATATAACAACCAGCAAGATTTTGAAGTAGTTTCTTTATAAAAAAGAAATAATTTAAAAGGAAAAAATATTACAGATAGACATGTATGTGTGTTTCATCTAAAAATGAATTTTCAGAAAATGCTCCAACATTATTTTTGAACAAGAGGATGTGCTACTTGAAGAGAGACAAGCGGTTGTTCATTGAAGCGTAAGACCAAGCAGTGGGTGACATGTTTTCACTTTCGCTGGGTTTGATAGTCTTATAATTACTTATATGTTATGGGTTAGTATACAAGTTTGCACTGTTTTGTCTTCAGCTTTTGTTGTTTCATTTACTGGAGCACAATAATGGTTGACAATAAAAGTTAACTCACTTGTAATAGAATCATAATATAGCCAAATGTTTTAGTTTGACCAAGACCACGTGCTTTCCCTTCCAATGTGTTTTCTTCTACATAAAGTCTACCTCATTGATCTTTCAAATCTATATGAAAGCTGAGAAATGGAGAAAAGACCCAAAAAAGTTATTGAAGAATCTTCAAGGTACCGGATATGGCAAGGGTTTGGATTTTCATGGCAACAGGAAAACGTTTTAAATTGGGAATCAGGGAAGATTGATAAGCAGCCTTCATGAATATTTCAATTTCTCTTACTAATGGGCTGTGAATAACGTACTGAAATCTTTTTTCTTTTATTTCACCCTCAGGGAAATGTGTCATTTTCTTGTTCACAACCACAATCTGTGCCTCTGACTTTCCTGAGCTCCAGGAGTTACTTAGCACTGACAACCTTTTCCAGAGATGATGAGATTTCGGTCAGTTTTCAATTTCGCACTTGGAATAAGGCAGGACTTCTGCTTTTCAGTGAACTGCATCTCGTTTCCGGGGGTCTCCTCCTTCTGCTCAGTGATGGGAAACTTAAGCTGAATCTCCATCCACCAGGAAAATTACCCAGTGACATCACAGCAGGTAATAAATGTAGTCCCCCCGGCAAAGCATATGGATTTGAAAGATTTCATTATCTCCATGTCCCTTCTCCACAAATTTTATGCATAACTAAAAAATTAATATTTGTTTAATAAATGAATACTTGAGCTAATAAGATTATCAATCCTCTTCCTTAGAGGAATTTGATTCCAATTTCCTTTTAAATATGATCCCAACATTGGTAGTTCTTATTAATCAATGTGGGAGTAATGGAAGAATAGCAGCTTTTTCCCGTGACTGTGTCTCTCACTCAGACAAACCATCAGCATATCCAGGGAGACGTGTTTTGGAAAAAATGTGAAAGATCTTCAAATAGCCCAATAGGGGAGCTGAGAGTCTTTTAATGGAAAACTTTACTTTGTCAAACATAGCTTTGTCTCTTTGTTTTTTGAACAATGGAAGATCTCCTTCTGGTATTTATATATCACTATATTCATATGTGATATGAAGCTTAACTCACTAACCAAGTTAACTTCACTTGCTGCTGTGGTTTGTAAAGAGTTGCATACATTTGGGAGGATGCAGAGATGTGGGCAAATTTACTCATTTGGGGCAGCAGTTGGAATTCTCTCCATTTTTAAGCAATATGGTATTTTAGTGATTAGAAGCAAAATGATTAAAGTGATGATGTGAATGTCTAGAAAATTAATGTCCAATCTAGGTCAGTGCTTTGAGGGAGGGATATTTTTGTCTCTTCATTAAAATTATACAGTTCTCACGAAGGGAACTCATCACATTTTTACATATATAGAGTAGCATTCAAGCCTGGCAACCAGAGGTCACACTGGAATACATTGCTATGTTATTTTAATAAATGGTTTTTAAAATAATTTAAAGATGCCATTGTACTGCTTCTCTGTATTAACAATGAACAAAAATTCATAGATTATGACTTGGAGGGAATAAAAAAAGGTAAGAGACAGTTGAAAATTAGTAAGAAAAAAGTACACAAGTGGATACACAAATGAATTTCCTTTATGCATTGTTTTGTTGTTTATATATCACTATAGTTTAAATATGGGAGCAGGAAGTTCAATATTAATTATGAATTTTAATAGATACTATGCTCTGACATTTTATGTAATACTCAAAATATGGTAGATTTGCAGGCTTGACAAAAGGAAATAACTTTATCAGTTTCACATTACTAATTAATAGGTCTATAAAATGAAGGTCTAAAATTGTAAACTTGGCATGAGGGTATGGTTTACTGTGATGTGTTTGACATTCTCTGAAGTGATTATATTCACAACCTAATTTTCAGCCTCTTAAAGAAATTACTTCAATTCACTGCTATTGTAGTCACCCTGTGAAGCAAGTTCATTTCTCACCACTTTACAGGAATGAATACTTAATAAATTACTAGGTGTAAGTCTATATATAATATCCCAACTGCCTAAAATATCTAAGTGGGGTGGTAAATTCATACACAGTGTAATCTCTTATATCATATGACTTCATGTAATTATTTCCATAGCTGACAATGAGCCTATGCAATGCGAATATCAACACAGCAAAACTGTAACATTTCAGATCAAAGTAGTCAGCCTTCACTTACCGACTGCCTCTACTTTCATTTTTCCAGTTTCTTTCAAATCATTAATTTTTTTGGTAACTTTCGTGAAGTAACTATATTTTCATAAACAAATAAATTACCTAAAGGATAAGCAGGTGAGCAGTCAGTTTGTTCCCCAATAGGGCAAAACTTTTCCCTCGTGTATTATTTGGGATTATTAAAAATATTATGTCAGCCTAAATAATTTTTTAGATGTTAATGATATTGTATCAGCCTGAATCATGAAACATATTAGTAGCACTCTAAAATTCTTCATGATACAAAATATTTCTTGTCACCTTTATAGACATCCAAGAAAAAAACTACTCATCCTGCATCAAGGAACCAAGAAAAAAATACAATTATATTTTTCTGTTTTAAAAAGTCTTTCATTGTTGTCTTAGTTACTTTTCTTGTTCCTGAGGCAAAATGCGCAATGCCTCCAAGTTAAGGGGTGGAAGGTTTACTTAGCTCACGATTTGTAGCAGTTTCAGTCCGCAGCAGGCAGGCTGTGGCATGGCAGGTGGGCATCAAGGAGAGGAAACAGGCAGGAGGCAGCAGAGCAGCAAAGGGATGACGATGACTGCAGCTCCTGTCTTACTCAGGTTACTTAGGGTAGGTAGCACTCACACCCTTATCCGAGCATTGCTGATGAGCCTAACATTGCACCCTAAATCAATCCCAGCATCATGTACTCTAGGTGCAGCCACCTCTGAAAAACTCACCATGGACAGCATGAGGCCTTGAGGAGGACATTTAGATGCAAGCCATCACAATCGCAAAAAATGCTATTATTTTTTCTTCAGCTTTGGTCCACTGGTAGAAGTCAGAGTTGTGAACAAGACTTTTTCCTGAGGCAGGGCCCACGGAGTCAGGCTTGCTGGTGTGATCTGTCTGCATTTTTCAATGACTGGTATTTGGGGATTCTGTGACCCTGGGCATGATGGAGCAGCACTGCTGGTTTGCCTCCCCAGCAGAAGCCATGTTTTAATGTCCCTTTCCTCACTGTCAGAGTTTCCCAGGTCAAAAACTATAAACCTGCCACCCTTTAAACTCCTGCTGTCTGCTAAAATGAGGGGGACCAACAACCTCCATATTTTCATCTTGACAAGAATTACCCTGTGATCTGCATCCTTAACTCTGCTTGGAGACTACAGTTAGTAGATAGACGAGTTGCTGGTGCCTTCAGAAAAGATGCTTTGGAAAGAAGGACAAGCTTTGTCTGCCCCTTGAGTGATGACCTGCATATAACTGCCTTTTGCACCTTTCCGGAGACTCTGCCTTACTCATCAGGCCAAGTTTTGCCTTACACGTCCTTATACATCATACCCTCTGGATGCCTGTTACAGCCTTTTGAGAGAGTGATAGCGGCTAACCATAATGTTTCTTTAGCAATTTAGGACCCATTCCAGGAATTATGTACAAGGGAGCAGATTTAAACTTTTTCCTCCTGCTATATTTTGTGTGTTATGTGGTTTGAACCAGAGAGATGGCAGGACACAGGAAACACAAATAAATGATAGATAGACAGATAGATAGATAGACAGACAAATGTGGGTAGAATTGTGTGTGTATGTATACTAGACTACTATTATATCTTTTCCCACCACTTTCAGTGCAAACACTTCCATTTTTTACTCCCTTCTTCTCTTTGTAGTTGTCAGCATTTTCCAGCAAAGGCTGCAGTAAACACGTCTAGAATTTCAGCAAGTTGGTTTTATTGCTTGTTACAACAAGAGGAGCACACTGGTAGTAATCAAGGGATTTATCTCAGTTCAAAGGTGTTAAAAAGGACTTATTACAGTAGTTTGGGTTGCATTCACTATTTTGGGAGAATTTTTGAGAAAGCAAATATTGCTGTGATTAAACTCTGACAGGAAGTGTGGGTTATTCTATGACTGGATATCTTTGTAAGTCTTACCTAGTAAGATAATGGGTGTAAGTGGACAACAAGCAAAACAAAACAAAACAAAAACCCCCAGTAGTCATTCATATTTCTCAGAAAAGGGGAAATTTTGGTACTTTTTCAGTGTGTGTAATAGACTTACTTATGTCTGTGTTTATGCAAGTTTGTGAAGTAGTCTTGATTTTTTCCGCCCTTTGCACTGTAGTCATAGACTGAGTGGCCTTCTTCAGTGCTGGTATCCCAAGAGGCTGCTGAGAATTAATGCCAAGGCTTGGTTCTACACCAGGCAGCCACTTACAGTACAAGCCTCTCTGATAGAGTCTAGCCAGACCCAACTATCTAGGGTTGCTTTTCTTCTGCTTGGCGTAATTGTTTGACATGAGCAAAAACATTAGGGGACCGTTTACCTTGCAGATGAAGAGCAAGGATTTGGGAGTCAACTTAGTTTGGGTTTTGCTTTTATGCACTAAAATCAGAACCATTATTATGAGCTAGAAACCATTTTGGTAACTGCTCTCTTCTCTGAGCCTCCCATCCTCCACATTTAAAATGAAGATAATAATAAGGTGAAGACTAAATGGTACAATGCATACAAAGCACCCATTATAAATAATAGCTCAATAAAATTATTGTTATTATCATTCTGTTTTTATACCACATGTACTCCCCAGCCAGACTCAAAGTTATGAATGGTGGAAACAGTGAATAGAATTATCATTTAGTTACGTACCATCACCCAGAAGAACAAAGTACGAATTTTGTGATTATTCCGTTTCTTCTCCTGTTTCACAGCAGTGTGTTCCTTAAAGGGTTCTCACTTCTGGTCAAGCATGGAAGTGAAAATGTTTACTTGGAAAGGAAATAGAATCTGATCCAAAATTGTGGAGTGTTCGTTGAAATAAGTTGGAGGCTTTTCATGACTTAATGTGAATAATAAATTCCATTGCTAGGTAATGTCTTCAGAGGCAAATGATGTTAATTGCAAATGACGGTAAAAAGTAGTCCAAAGATTTCTTCATAAACATGGCACAAGTTCAGAACCTGCTACTTCGCTGCAGGGATGCACTTAACGGTGGCAAATTGCAGGGTAGACCACGCTGGTGGTCTTTGGTTCATTGTCCGTGCTGGCCTCTGTTTTGACAGTAACATTCCACAGGCCTCCCAGAGCCCTGATTTAAGCCTGTTTGTGCTTCAGGAGCTGTTGCCTAGAGCACTGCTACATGCAGTGTGGTCCCTGGGCCAGCACTGGCTCAGGGAAATACTTGTTTCTGTCCATGACATGATAAGTATAAAGATTGTGATTAAGCTTTTAGAACCATTAAAGCAAAAAGATATTACCGTAACACGATCAGTGGACTTGTATTTTACATGTCTTTGTAATTTAATTTTTTGCTCATTTATTTTTATCATAGTTTATGAAAGTATCACTCTGCAATAGATCAGGGAATGAAATGTTCATGAGCTCTGGTAGTTTTAGAAACACCTCCCAGGGTCAATGGAAAAGTAACATGAAATGACAGGAAGATCTGAGGGCACAGGGCACACGCATGCTTTGGGGCAAGAGTCGGGGAAGAAAGTGTCCACATACAGGAGCAAATGTGTGCAAGGGCTTTGGCTCTGAGTATATCCTCCTGAAGAAAGCATAGATGGCAAATCAGGAACATTTGACTTATTTTAGTCCAATCTTATGCCTTAGGGATTATATAGGCCTGTCCAGTCATCTACTTAGGCTCCACTCTTAAAACATGTATAAACACAACTCACCCACATTCCCTTGTCAGTTTTTATGTATCTTCCATTGCCTTTAATAAAACACCAAACCAGAGTTGGATCTTAGCAGGTTGGATTTTTTCCCTCTCATTATGGATGTGCTATAAAGTGAGCATCTGTAATGGAGCCAGAATTTATGTTAAATACATCCAGGGCAAAAAGAAATCACCTATGGGGGCTCTGATGCACTTTTTACCTGAAAGCCTGTTGTAGAAACTAGCTCAGGGGAATAAAGAAATTGGATATATTAGCAAAAAAGAAATAACATATAATATCAGAAAAGAGGCTCTTTGGGCTGAACAGAGTACTTACATATTTGTTTACTAATTTTATCTGCAGAATCATACAGAGCTGAGCAATCAGTGGGTGTAAACTTCACTGGCAGATCCACAGTGGAGACACTTAATTCTGCATCTCTGCTCAGATTTCAGTCACAGAGCCCCTGATGGATACAATTCCCTTTACAAGCGAAAGGCCAGCCACCTCAGGGATTTCTGACACTAATGTTGCCTTAAGAAGGATTGCAGATGATTGTTTAGAGGCCATAAAAATATATCGATTAGTTTTATAATAGTAACTTTATATAAAAGTTAAGAATATAATTAGAATTGAGGGAATAGGCAAATATAGTTATGTGCACACACAGAGTGGAGGCCATGACTTGTGATGGTTATGTTCTATACTATAAAGGACCTCTGGACATTGTATTAGGGAATCCTAAACCATTACTTCTAAGGGAAACACAGGGTTAGGCTTCTGTGAAACTTTGTGCACAAAATATTTTCAACTGATCAACGTGTGACCTTCACTTGTATATGCATTACTGAAAAGCACCATAATTACTATGAACTGTGTTGTTGATTTACTAACATTACACTTGGGGCTCACAACATTCTAACTCATGTCTGACTTAAGCTTATTGGGCGTGTGTGTTCATCCCCAAAGACACCGTCTATGTGCCTTCTCGTGCATAGGGACACTGACCACCACTTCAGCTCTGTCCCTGGGGGCCGACTTAAACAGCGAAACCAGCTACAGACTTTCCAAAAAATGTATTTACATCTTGAAAGCTGAAACAGTAAAGTACAGCGTTGTCTTGTTTGACCTTAGCAGGAAATGTGCGCCTTGGGTAACTCAAAGTCTTTGCTCCAGATATAGTTTGCTAAATATTCTAGTATAATATCCTAAGATATCACATAAGATATACATAAAAGCATTTAATATAACCTAGAATTTGATGAAATAGCTATATTCATCCTAAACTCTTTCCCTCCTAGAAGTAAATTATATGCATTGAAAGTGAAAATCTTCGATGGAAAATTAACAATAATATTTTAACATTCAGCATTGTCTGGGTCTGGGGATCTTTTGCTCTCTGTTCAGACTCTAGGAAGGGAAGATAATAATGTACCACTTTGTACATAAAGGCACTGATTTCCTATTTGGTTCCTTTTCTTCTCTTCCTTTTGTTTCTATTTTGTTAATACCGTAGTGTCCCTTATCTATGACTTTTCTTTGCATGATCCTGACAGCTACCTGGAGTCAACCATCGTCTGAAAAAAATAGTGAGAGAAAGTTCTAAAAATAAATAATTCAAAAGTTTTAATTAAGTTTTATTACAAGGAGCTGCTACAATTATTCTCCTACTGTTGTTACTCTCTAACTGTTCTTAACTTACAAATTATGTGTAATCATAGGTATGTAAGTATAGGAAAAAGCATAGTATATCTAGGGTTTCTGGCATCTGCTATGGGTCTTGATTGTAACCCACACGTAGGAGGGAAACTGCAGAAGATGTAAGTATTGTCGCCGGTTGAGCTCTCTTCTAACTGAGTTTCTGTCCCCCAGGTGGTGGGTTGAATGATGGACAGTGGCATTCCGTCTCCTTATATGCAAAAAGGAATCACCTGACTTTGATGGTGGACGGCCATGTGACCTCTGCTTCCCCTCTGCTGGGACCTGAGAGTTACTCAGGTGGTGTGTACTATTTTGGAGGTAAGAAAAAGGATCGAGCCACATGGGCAACTGGACCATATTTTCATTTGCTATTCTTGTGTCTTGGTGAAGTCCCTATGCGTTAATCCATGCTAATACTAAGGAATAATTTCTTCCTTTCTTTAAACACTAAAATGTTGACTGGATCAAGATGATGAACCATAATCTAAAACACATTTCTGCAAAGTGAACTTCCTTATGTTTATGATTTCTGTAATGAGATTTATTTTAAGTAGGCCACCTTCTTCAGTCCTTGCCTTCAAGCTTTGTTATATTTTCCTAATGCTAAATGGCCCCCGTACATTGTCTTCTGATTTTATTGCAGTGTCTTCGTGATCACACCTTTTAGCTTCCCGAGAGCATTCTTGTTGCTTTCCCACAGCCCAGTGCAGAAAAATATGATGCAAATGCACAAATAATTTAACTTAATTAGCCATGGTGATCCCCTGTCTTTGCTAAGCCATAATGCCCTGATCCACTTGAGGAAATCGGGACACTAGCCTTCCGCATCAGGCCATTTCCCTTTGAGAACAAGAACAAATGAATCCTTTCTTCATCCCATAAATGTTTGATTGGACTGGAAGCTTGGAAAAGAAAATTTGAGAAATGGAAATGAATACCTGTCACTGGAAAATGAAAACAAAATGTTCTTTGCCACTAAAAATGCAGTGTTAAAACTGTTAGTAGTAGGACATTGCCTTCAAGATATGTGTTTCTTATATTATCATTTTTGTATTGTTCTATTACATTTTAATAGTCATTCTGTCTAAACTCAATTTTTAGTTTGAGTAAAGGCGCCTGATCTTCATCATTCACCATTAAAATACAACTTACTTTCCAAGCATTGATAATGAGACATAGCCCATGAATCAGTTCGCCAGAATTTTAAAATTCAAGGAGCAAGTGCATGGTTGAGCACAGTTGTAATTCTCATGCTTTTCGATGGGGAGGTGAGAGGGTTGCAAATTTGAGCCCAACTGGACAAACTCAGTGTCTTGGTGAGATCTTGTCTCAAGATAAAAAATAAAAAGGGAACTAGTGATGTACCTCAGTGCAAAGCTCTTGGGTTCAATTCCTAGCACACCACGTATATATACACGAACAATAACAATAAAAACTCCTGCATAATCTACTACTGTAAAAGGCCGCATAGTTCTACAAGTTTAGAAGATACAATTGCTTCTTTTATTAATATTTGTTCATTTTTGGACCAGCTTGTTTTAGAATATATGACTGATTTTGTGGCAGTCTGTAGGAGCACATTGTCTTAGTCAACAGTAAGATATGTAGACCAGCTTAACTAAGAGCTCTCATTTCAAAGGAAAAGATTTAGGAGCACAGAAAGAAATAAGGGAAGAAAAACTCAGATATTTTATTAAATGATACAAAATAAAAAATAGAAGACTGGATAAAATATTTGTAAATCATGAAAATATAGCCATCATTCTTTAAAAATTTTAGAGCCTTCATGTTCAGATTTAGCAACACTTAGCTACTTTGTAGAGTTTTTCCTCTACTGATTGCTTTCCTTCGTATTGAAATGTTATTGTGAAATAGATCACATGTACACTCGGAAGTTCTTTTTAATTTGATGCATACATTATATTATTTTAAAAATATTTTGGATAGTTTTGGACTTACTGAAAGTTTGCACAGATCTACAGAGTTCTTGTATCTGCCTTATCTAGTGTTCTCCATTGTTCTCAAATTATATCAATAAATCAGGACTGGGGATTTAGCTCAGCTGCATAAGCACCTGCCTTGCAAGCAGGCGGTGGTGAGTTCGATCCCCAGTACCGGTAAAAAGTTAAAAAAAAAAAAAAAAGAAAAAAATTATATCAATAACCATGTTAAGGTAAGCTAAGAATTCTTTTAAGCACATCTTTACATGCATAGCTCTGCTTAGGAAACAGTAGATTACCAATCCATTTGTGTCCCTGTAGGATCATATCCTTAGATCATCCCAGGTAAGCAGTGTCTTGAATTAATGTTTGTTTATTGTTTATTGCTCCTTTTATTCTCCTTTATAACTTTACATGTTAGGATGATCTACATACACCAAAGTGGTTTCTGCAATAAAATTCCAACCCCAAATGCTCTGCAAAATTTGGGCCATTTTAATATTTCCAACACTGAGGCAGCCTCGTACCTCAAGAACCCAAGTGAGAAGATCCATCTTTCGGGAAGTTCACTGGGGCTTTTGGGGCTAGGAATTCGAGATTCTGGGCTATTTAGGGGAGACAGTTCTGAGTGAATACATTGTCTCTCCCTGTGAAGCTTCCTAGGGCCATGGGCAATAGAACAGCTGGCGGGAGGTTAGAGTAGCTGGAGGTTAGAGTAGCAGCCTCTCACATGCAGACTGACACAGAGCTCCTGATTCTGTGGTGGACCTGGCAGTGGGTGGGGTCCTCTTCTAGATTAGTGCTGCAAGTCATATGTCCCTCTCCCAAATCCTGGGCAAGCCAGCAGTTGGTTACCATGGAAAATCTTTTGTTCTGTGCGGATGAGGGTTGTTTTATGGCTGAGATTTATTTTATCTAGGTGGAAGGCATTTTCAGGCATTTAATTCTTCAGCCAGTTTATCTCAAGGTTAAAAAAAAAAACCTGTGTTTTGAGACAGTGCCCATTAGCTCTCCTTTGCCCCTCTCTGAATTCAACTGCACATTTCCAGTTATCTTATCAGAATACAGGCAGTCTCACCTGGCTGCGATGCCCCACTGCAAAGGGTTTGACGGTGCCAACATCCAGGATTCTATTTCCACTTCATGCCAGTCTTGAGAGTGCTGTCATGTGGGAAGGCAGAGCTGCTCGGGGACCAGCGGCACTCTGCACCTGCCACACGAAGCTTTCACTTTTCATCCATCACTTGGTGATTTTAACTTTTTCCCCTCCCTTGAATGAGTGCTTTTCAAAAATTCAGACTGCACTAGGGCGCCTTGTGCTCAGGTCTTATCATTTATAAGTTACCTATTTTAAATCTGGCTTCTCCAGATGGAGGATGACTGAGTGCCTCATTTCTGTAAATTCCCTGTGGAATCTTCGGGCTGGGCATCTCACGAGTTAGTGATACTAAACCAGGTGCAAATTCTCACTTTCCTCTTCCTCCCATGGGTGAAGTGAGGATTATCCACCCAGTGACCAGGCTGTACCACCATGAAGTCTAACCTGACATTTCACTTCTGGTACAGTGACATGGAGTGATAATTTATCTGTCATCCTCAGAGGTGTTTAACATGCTGACTGCCTCGGGTAATGGATCCATCTATTAATTCAGCATTAAATATTCTCTAGAAATCTTCTTATTTTAGAACTTTCATCTCAAATGGGTTCAGTGCTGAACTTTTCCCTGGTATCACATTATATTAGCTTGTGGCTGCTTCTTAACACACACTAATGAGCCTAACCTGGTTGAACTTCTCTTTGTTCTCAGAATTTCTTGCTTATTGAACATGGTAGCTCAGAATATGAATTGCCTCATGATCCAACCCTGTGCTTTCTATACAGTTTGGTGACCTTTTCTTGTGACTCTGAGTTCACTTAGTTTTGTGTCCTGTGGGCACATTTCTCAATTTATTTTATTCTGAAATAGTTTGAGATGTGTCAAGAAACACTGCTTAGAGAAAATGAAATTAGCAGATTGCTGGTGTATGATACTAGCCCCCAAATACGATTGAACTATTATACTTTCCATTTTTAACTTGATAGTCTTTTTTTTATTTTGGTCTTTTTCGTTTTTATCGGTACCAGGGATTGAACTCACGACTGCCTGCTTGCAAGGCAGGCGCTTATGCCGCTGAGCTAAATCCCCAGCCCCCCAACTTGATAGTCTTGATTGGTTAACAACTAATCTAGAAAATATATCAAATATCAAATATATCAAATATCAAAAAATATATACGGTAACTTTGTCCTATGTATAGAAGAATTGTAAATATTGAAAATGTTTGTATTAACATGCATAAATATATCAAAAGCTTTATTTTTATATATCAAATTTGAAACTTCAAAGTTTCCAGTATTGTAAAATAGAATATTTCAATATGCTTGATAGTTTTAAATAATACAGGATTTTACTTTCCCCATAAGTGTATTTTGTTGGGAATATAAAGCAGTAAGGAGAAATATCTTCAGTCAAAATATAATTATAATGGAAACTCCCAGGTAGAAAACAGGCACGGATTATACAGGAATTAAAAAATTGCTGACTTATTTCATATTCTTTGAAATTGTAATAGTGGTTGACAACCATAGCAGCAGAGAAAGATTAATGAAAACTATGTAAGTATAATGTATGTGTTCATACTCCATAAAATTATTTATTTCACTTGGATAAACATTTAGAACACCATTAAAATTAGACAGTAATGGCTAATATTATACTTCTTTATTATGCAAATAATTAAAAGAAATCTTAAATATTAAAAAAATCAATATAAAGGGAACAGTTTTGTATGAGGCAAAGAATAAATAAAATCAGACTGTGAAATGCTTTTGACTTTTAGCCATTTGTATTTATTAAAATGCATGTATCTATGGCTTTTAAATGTATAGGAAAAGGCATTTAATTCAATAAATGGTTGAGAATTTTATTTCAAGTCAATATGTCTCTTTCTTCAGATAGTTAACTTTAAATACACAGGCATTTTATCATTACTGTTTTGTCTTTTATTTTAAAAGGGCACATTTTCATCATTGATGTTCTTAGCTTTTTCAGTCTAAAAAAGTTATTTTCCCAGGTTAATTTATATATAATTTAGTATTACTGGCCAGCATATCAAGATTCAATCTAATGTACATATTTCTAAAATTTGCATCAAACTCCTATATTTTTACATAATTATTATAACACGTGAGTCTGATGACAATAAAAATATATTCTTTATGAACTGCAATTTGTAATTTAGATCAAAATAATAATGACTGTAGTAAGTTTATTTCTTCTGCAGTAATGCAGAAGACAAATATCTATTTCTTTTAGTTTTTCCTATTGAATTATTCTGTGATTATGAGTCTCCAATCATTACCGTCTATTTGGTTATGCTTTTCTTGTTTTTCTCAGGTTGTCCTGAAAGAAGCTTTGCATCAAAGTGTAAAAGCCCAGTTGGAGGATTCCAGGGGTGTATGAGACTTATTTCTATCAGTAATGAATTGGTAGATCTGATTTCAGTTCAGCAGGGGTCCCTTGGAAACTTCAGTGACCTTCAGATAGACTCGTGTGGCATCTCAGATAGGTAAGACCGGACTCACTTATTTATTTTGACATATCCAAATGTTTGATTATAAATTAAAATATATATATATATATATGATGAACATTTATTCTCTCCCTTTCATCTGTTTCACAGGAAGTAGATCTTATTTATATAAGAGATAAGAAAAAATATTATTACATATATATTTCAATTGATAAAATTTAGATAGCTGGTGTGTGGATGTCTCCCCAAAGACTCATATGCTCATAGGTGGGGCTTTTCAAAAGTGGCTGGATCTAGCGTATGTGGATTATGGGTTGTGAATATGGATTAAGGGTGTGATAATCAGATTCGTTCACTGGTTTGGCATTTTAATGGGTATGGGTAATGGGAAGTCCTACCCCGGGTATGGCTGGGTGGCACTAACCAAAGACTTGTAGCTGGGGTAAAGGAAATCATGGAAGGCAGGCTTATTGCTTGCTGCCTCACTGCCCACACTGCCAGGAACTATTTCTCCTCTGTGATGGCCTTCTGCCACGCTGCTTCGGAGCCAGCGGACTACTGCCCGAAAAATCTACATACTGTGAGCTGAAGGAAGCTTTTCTTCCTTTACCTTGTGAGTGCCAGGTATTTTGTCACAGCAATGACAAAGTAACTAAGATAACATGGGACTATGTTAATTGTATGTACACATGCTACCAATACACAAAAAAGTAATGTTGATGCTGCCATAATTTTACATGGGTACAAATGTATCAAAACACATCATTAAACTTAATGGATTAAGGTACTCAAATAGGAAAATTAATCATCAGGTGCCAACAAGTCACAGAGCTAGATGCTTTTGCTGCCCTGACTGATGAACTGTGTTTAGAGACCAGGGAACTTACCAGGCACCTATTCTAATGTGCGGCTTTCACACCTGTTACTGTCATCTCTACAGGAGCACAAGAGAAACAGCTCTGGAAATAGATGGGCCATAGTAACAATCAAGGGGGAAGGATGCTTGTGGACTCAGTAGAAGCATCAGTACAGGGCACGCCAAGGCAAAGTGTGGGTGTTAATTGTAGAAGACAAGCAGCTTTTAAAATAATAACAGTTAAACATAGTTTAAAACTATGGGTAAGCATAGGCAACTGTACTGAAGTAATCTTACTGGTCACACTTTATAATCAAGGCTGTTAAATTTAATTATTGAGTTCAATGGAATGTCACAGCCATTACCGATTTAAGAAAATCTGTAGACCAGGCCCTATGCTGAGCACAGAACATGGATGAATGTTTAAGTCAATCCTTGCATAATCCTTGAAATGTGTTCTTAATAGTATTTTTTCCCTAGGAATATGGAAAATAAATGCACAGAGAATTTAAACCGGTTAGGGTGATGTGGCTAAAACCCAACCAGGAAGCTCCCCTGAAATGCTTGTCTGCCATGTCCTGCAGCCCACCAGGGTGCAAGTTAGCATCTGTGATAGCTAATATTTTATCCATGCATAATAAACATATTTAATGTTTTAATAAATTGTAATTAAAAACAGGTAGCAAGTTTAAAAACATATTAAAAAGTCTGCCAGGAACTCTACACACATCTGCCAATGCACGTCTCTTTCCCACATATGCACAGTGATATGCTCCATGTACCAAAGTTCCTTATACACTCACATGGAATCCTTACTTGCACTAACATAACTCATGTAAAGGTACAACCATACATACATATATACATACGTACATCACGTACACTCACACATACACAAGATACACAAGGGCAGTCAAAGTTCCTAATATACCATGCCTTCCTTCCCCCCCCCCACACATACTCATCTTGAAGCCCTCATTTTGTGTTGTCGGCATGCATGGGGATGATCCTGAATCAGGGACTCCAGATAAAGCAGGGGACAGGGGCATAACTGCAGGATGAGCTGTTCTCCTGCTCCTCACGCCTGGGAGGGAGACCTACCTGTGGGGTGATGGTGGATGACAGGTCTGGCCAAGGTGCTTAAACCTAAACTGTTCACAGGACTGTTAAGTGTACTTTTATATATCAACTCCTAAAGAATATTAACTGATTTGGGAGGGTCACCACCTCAGCCTTCCCATCACCAACCCTCCTGTGAGCCTGGGAAGGCAGAGGGTGTGGTGTGTGCCTGATCTCAATGGCACTCTGACTGCAGAGACCACTGAGATGGAATAAGAGGCCGCTGCAGTGTGGTGTCTGTCACCTTGCTGTCTGGGCCACTGTCCTGGGACTCCCTCATGCTTTCCTGCCAGTTCACCTCTACTGCCTGGTTCTGAGGGTCTGCCTTTGAGCTCCCAAAGACCATCTTCCATCCAAGCCCATCTGTGTCCTCCTTCCAGGCTGCAGTATACCCACAGCCTGTCTCTCTCTCCACAGAGCCCTATAAAACCACCCTCTTTCCTTTCCCATTGTGTCACTCGTAAGGTTTATTCCGGTCAAGTTGAAGATCATGGTGCTAGTCTATCTACGGTGGAACTGAAGGCATAGTATGTTGGGGAGGTGACATGCAGAGAGATTGAGGGATTAGTTCTTGTCAGTTGAAGGTTTTTAGAAGAATATCAGATTTGAATTCCAGTGCTCCCCATTATCCTGGGGCATATAGTCTATTTAATATCCCTGAATATAATAATGTTATATAGATTTTACTTCAAAGCCTTTAGTTGCAGCTAAATTTTACACTGTATGCATGTGTAAGCCTTTTTAAAATATAAATTACCAGGAAGAGGGAATCAAGCTAAATAAAAATCTGTCCTATCCCTTTCAGTTTGGGTGTGTTGGCAGATGCATTTGTTTAGGTTCATGAACAATAAAGATAATGATGAAAATGTCCAAGGGAAATATTCAATGTCCAAGGGAAATATTTAGAAGCTCAAGAAACTGGGTCGATGGGTTGTCTTACTTGATATTGGGATGACTCACAAGAAAAAAAAAGTCAAATACAGTGGTTTAGAACACATGAAAAAATGAGTGTTTTCATACAATATGAACAGCCAAACATTACCAGAAATCACATATTATCATAAAATGAATATAAATAAAATCCACAGTTCAGGCTTTCACAGTTTATTTAAAAATATGGAAAATCCAGTCTGACTAGGAGGAATCAAAAAAGGGGACTGGGTCTTTTGGAAGCAGATCAAACAGAAATTATATATATATATATATATATATATATATATATATATATCACAGTAATTAAATATTCTTTTAGATTTTAGGCAAAGCTGCTTATATCTACTCTTTAAAAAAAAGCGCAAGGTTGAAGTCTGTCTAAGGATGGTCTATTCTGTCTTTTTCTTATTTGACTCCCAAGTAGTATGGTTACCGTTTAAATAAATATTTTTAAATCTCCTTTTTAAAGTTGCCATTGATTTAAAATGGTTCAAAATGAAGTAAATCGTTATATGGTCTTTGAATGGATTCTGGTAAATGTATAAAATGCTAAAATTTGTATAAAATTAATAGGTATGGAAATAGGCTCATTTTATACTTCGTGGATCCTAAACAAAGAGAGTATAAAATAGCATCAGTTTATTACTGTATTTATGAATATACAAGTATAAATCTGTTGGCAGATATGTATGTGGTGGTAATTTGTATCAAGTGAGAATGTAAGTGATTTTTCTTCTTTATTTCCTGGACTGTGTTTTCTGTGTAGTGGACATCTATTATAACCAGGAAAAAAATCAATAACATTTTAAATTAAAAGTGGAAAGGTCCCATAAACAAAACATGAGGTCCTCACCCTTAGTTTTAGTAAAGGAGTGGCAAACATCCTACCATGAATGTATTCTTGGCTTTTGCAGATTAGTTTTGTACCAGGGATCGAACTCATGACTGCCTGCTTGCAAGGCAGGCGCTTATGCCGCTGAGCTAAATCCCCAGCCCCTGTGGACTAGTTTTAATTTAAAATGAATGAGAGCAGTGAAAGGCTTAGTCTCAAAGTACCATTTATTCTAAATTCTGAAAGTCATCAATAATCCAGTCAGGGCTATCCGCATTACCTGGAGAAGTTCCCAAACTTCTTTGTTCATGGTGCTTTAGCGCTCTCATAATTTTGCCTCTAAGTCAAATAATATCCCTGAGACTTTCATTGAAAAAGCGGTGCTGGTCCAACCGATTTGATGACTGTTTATGTCCTAACAACTGACTTAACAATGGCAGTGCCATCATTCGGGGTGTCTGCTAATTGCTACTCATGGAAATGAGGCTGCAGTTTTCCCATGGAGACCAGGAAACAGTGGCTCTAGCCATCTGATGTTTGCATTTTTAAAGGAAGACATTTCTGGCTGTAAAACTGGGAAGAGCTGAGGAGATCTGTATCTCAGAAAAGCAAAAAATAATCTAAGATTGAACGTTTTCTAAGTGAACCCCCTAAGGAAAGGAAAGTCAGGAACTACAGTCAGCAGGAACCTATCTAAGATGTAACCAAGCTGAGTGAGGTTAAAACCGTATTAGTCCATTACGGGGTTTCAGTGACCAGCAGAAACAGACACCAGTATTTTTTCCTACACTGCCCTAAGTCTCTTTTTAGTTTTTCACTATGACCCTAAGACAAAAATGTATGCTAACTCTTTGGGTCCAAGGACTTAGTAAGTATCTGTGTCCTAATATCTTAGAAACCTTTTGAAGAAGTGATACAAATCTAGAGAGCTATTGTACAACTATATGTAACAAAACTGGACCATATTTGTTAAAGAGTAGATTTTTAGCTGCTCTTACTACAAAAATAAACAAAAAGGTTAGCTATTATGACTATGTTAATTTGCTTCTCTAAAACAACAATGTAATAATTTCTATGCAAACCATACACCCATGTTGTATACACAATAGAATTTATTCATGGAAAACAAATGTGCATAATTCAAAAATATTTTCAAATAAACACGACTATTTAGTAATTGGGCTGTGTACCTTTTGAACACTACATAACTTTTAAAAACTTGGATTTAGATCAGACATTGTCACTCTCCTGTTTTGTTCAATGTCATCTAACATGCTATAGTACTTGATTTATATAAATCAATTATTTAAAAACCAGCTACTCCAAGACAGGTTGCGATGAACAGAAATGTATTATCATCTAATGTGGGAACGGAGCTACCTCGGGCTAGTAAATCACTCTGCAGTAGACAGATGTTGCCTATGACAGTTATTCCTCTTGAAAATTTAAAATAATGTGGAAGCACTTGTGACTTCCATTCAGCACCCTAGAGCACTCTCTGGAACTCATGCGTCTGTCTTATATCCCTCCGTATTTCTAGATCTATAGGCCAAATAATAGATTGTCCTCCCTCACCACTGACTCCATCTCTTTATTCCGTTTTCTGTTAAATGTTCACATAACGTAGTAATTCTGTGTGATGAAATGTTATTTCATGTCAGCTATTGATATTCCTGGCTCTGAGATGCATCCGTGTTATGTCAAACAAGTTTATGTTATGGAAAATAAGGGCTTCTGACATAGCGAGACACATCAAAGGTTAAGCAGCAGCTCCCTGAGAACAGGCTGAAGTCAGGTGGAGTTCATGACCTAGGGCTTAGCTCTGTGGTAAACGGAGCTTAGCACCCAACTGCGTAAGTGTTAGTCGTGTTAAAATGACTTCAGCAGGGTGTGGGTGACACTCTTCTTTCACGTGACCATGGCTGAACCCTTGATGCGATCTAAAGATGACAAATGGGAGTTGTTTCCTCATCTTCTTCTAGGTGTTTGCCTAACTATTGTGAGCACGGAGGTGAATGCTCTCAGTCCTGGAGCACCTTTCACTGCAACTGCACCAACACGGGGTACACAGGAGCCACCTGCCACAGCTGTAAGCCAGATAGATGCACCTGCTCTTCTCACCTGTGGTGATTTCCCCCTGAAACCTCCTCTCCATTGCTACGTGTGTCTGTCTGTGCATGTACAAGCTGGTGTTGGAATATACACCTCCACCCCCACCAAATACCATCGTACTGGGGATTTTCAACATATACATTTATGGGGCACATGGCATTCAGTCTAGAGCACTAAATACTGTTTAAATTTTGTCTCAATTCTTCCTAAAAAAGATGATGAAGGGAAATGGAGTGGGAAATTCTTACACTTTCCATAATAGTTCATTTAGTTGAGCACTTTCTAAGTGCTATTTGTCCACTATTTTACATACTGTAGGTCATTTAGTGCTGATGGCCTCTCTAATAAGTGGGTTCTACCATTATCCCTAGTTAGTGCATGAGGTAATAGAGAGGTAAGCTTGACCAAGGCTGCTTAACTAGTGGAGACAGAGCAAGAATAGCAACCAGAGGAGGAAGTCATGCTGCAGAGCCTGGATCATAACTGATGCTCTTTTCCTGTTTATTAGCCACCTATTTTTTCTAATGCAAAGTTTGTACATGATGTGAGAACTTTGTCGCTTTGTTGTCTACTTATCCATGACCTGTAATCAGGTGACTGAATTACTCACTTTTCATACCATTACTGAATTTCAAGGGAAATCCTGCACCCTAGTGCTAGCTCCTACTGCCTGGCGTGGAACTTAAGAGCTTTAGGTGCAGAGTCAGAAGGTTGGGGCACCCTTAGGACCCAGCATATTGTTTCTTATTCCTGCCCCCATTGGGGGAATGCTGGTCTCCAGCCCCGTGCCCTTCACACAAGACTCTGTGAAGCCCTGGTTCAGGGCTGGTCTCACCAGTGCTGCCAGGGTCCTCACTCAGCTTCACCTGTTTGTACTGCAGAGTCTCGCCAGAGATGGCAAATGTGTGCTGGTAATAAAGGCGCTTTCCACTTGTCACTGCAGCCAAGTACCGGACCTGTGTCATCCAGCAGTGGAGACACGGTCTATTTTAAATTTTATATCTTCCGCTATCCCCATTGTTCTAACTGAAAACTATTGGATACATTTTTATTGATTAATAATTCATTTTAATCATGATCAATGACTCCATCTAAATATAAACACAAACATCTTGCGGTGAAAAATAGATGATAAATTGAAAGATATTTTCTTCTGTGGCCCACACAGTTTGATTCAGTGATTAATTTGTTATTCTCAAATATTTGTTCAAATGAAGCTGATGGTTTTGTTAATAACCATCCTGAGAAGGGAGGCCAGGAAAACAGATCTAGGTACAAGGAAGAGGCAGAGCCAGTATGGTAAAAAAGCTTTATCAGGGAACAATACATTAAATAGTCATGTTATAAAAATTCAAGCAGGACACCTAAAGCAAAAGTCCTTCTGGTTACCTTGATCCACTCATGTATCCTTTCCAGTGTCAGTCTCCACCCCAGTTGTGCGAGCATCTTTCAGCTTCTTTCAAGACCTTTCTGAACGTATGTGTGTGCATTTGGAGATGATCAACGAACCATTTTACACACCCATTTTAGTGCACAAAATGAAAATATAATGAAAGTGATCTGTATTTTTAACTATGTAATGCATAACAGGAACAAAATAAAATCATCAGATTATAGAGAAGTGAAGTAAATGCCCAAGATTGTTTGAAAATTTTGTAGCATTGAACGTGCTAGCCATAATGTTTCATGTTACCAAAACATTTATTAGCATAATTTTCAGAAATTTAAAATAGATTCAGGAAATGTTTTCCCAGGGACTATTTCAAATTTCACAGAAAAAAATCTGAATGCATGTTGTTAGTACATTTGGCTAAATAGTCAATGAAAGAAGGATATTATACATGGAAAATAAATATAGTACTTGTACTGTAAAGCGCATTTAGTGATGTATCAAAGCACATTGAGACTACTGGTGGGCATATTTCACATACATATTTCTTTTGCTCTAAAGTTTAATTATCTGGTGTTCTGGTTACAGAGCATTACCTAAATATCTTCTGTAAATTACTTTTAAAATTATTGATGATGAGCTTCGACTCATCTTTGTTCTATGAAAAAATACACTTACCTCTAGTTCATTTTATCTGAGGAAGGTGTATGCTGACTTTACATAAAATGTTTCTACTACATAATTATTAGATGACAGCAGTTTATTTAAGATTACACTATTGTGCTTCAAATGTTAGGCTATTACAAGGTGATACTAGCATTAGAAATTCCAAAACTGTTGTCATAAAGGATCAGATTGTACTTAAAAGATGCTTAACATTTAAATAATGGCCTTCCTCTCTTATGTTCTTCCTAATTTAAAATTAGGCTAAATTTTTCTTCTGATGAAACAAACTCATTTTCCTTTAGTGATGAATCATAAAATGCAGCCTCATTCTTCTTTTTTTCTATCTTATCATTTTGTGTGTACATGGATTTAAAAAGAAAAGAAGAATTTTTCTATTGTAAAGTACAGATTTCCCCCCTCTCCTGTGGCTACTGATGTACACGCCATTCCTAAAATTCAAGAGCTTTATTTTGTACTCTTTCATTATGATGATCCTTTTCTTGTTTGTTTTTCACAGCTATCTATGAGCAGTCGTGTGAAGCTTATAAACACAGAGGAAATACCTCAGGGTTTTATTATATAGACTCTGACGGAAGTGGTCCTCTGGGACCATTTCTTCTCTATTGCAATATGACTGGTAAGATAATCGACTTTTATATAATAGTTCAATGTGCATGAACACTTTAAATATGCAAAATTAAAATGAGCTAAGTAGGAAATTGATCTAATTTTGCAACTTGATTAAAATGTGTATTGTTCAGTAAAACAACTGAGCATAACTCTTTAAAACATGAGTTGATGATAACGATTTAAAATAATGTCATTTTCTATGCACCTGTTATCTGTGTAGAACATCTACATATGACATAATAAATGTTTTCTATTATATCCTAAAGCAAAATAGCTTTTATGTGTTAGAGCAGATTGATACACATAAAAGCTCTGAGAAATATTTACTTTTTAAAGGTATATAAACATGAAGCTTATATTCTAGTATTTTTTATTTATGTAAATGCGCATAGGTATTAGCAGTCATGGAAACTGTGTTTGATGAAATTCAGTATTTATTCATGATAAAAAAGATAACTATATTACCAGTAGAATTTCTTTAATTTGATAAAGTACCCACAAAATTATAGCACATGTAAATTTATAGTGAAGTACTGAAAGTTTTTTTTCTGCTATGAGCATTAGTGTGCTTCATACATCATTGAAGTTCAGGCTTAGCCAACACAATAATGCAAGGGAACAAAGTAGAAAAACATAAATATTGGAGAAAGACTTATAACTCATGTTATTTCTAGGTGCCTAGGTAAGGTATGGGAAATCATTAAGGAGATTTCCTTGAAAAAGTAAAACTAGAAATTCCATTTGACTCATCTGTTCCCTTCTAGGTATCTTTCTAAAAGAGTTAAAGACATCACATTACAGTGATGCATGCATACTCATGTTTACAGCAGCACCGTTCATTATAGCTAAACCTTGGAAGTGCTTTTGTGTTCATCAGCAGATGAATGGATAAAGAAAATGTGGTACTGACACATGATAGAATATTACTTTGCCATAAAAAAGATAAATTTGAGCCTTTTGTAGGAAATGGATCACCTTGATATCATACTGTGAAGTGAAAGAAATCAGACACACAAGCTTAAATATTGCATGGGTTTCCTTATATGAGAAGCTCAATTATAAATAAAGAGTAAAGTAAAAGATAGTAGCTAGTATGGAAATTGGTCTTTCTCAAATTGGAAGGGAATTAAGAGATGAAAGAAAGAGAATCAGGGAAAGAGGGTGACAAAAGGAATTAAAATGTGCTCTGTATACGTACCAGCTCCACATAAGGATTGGAAACATAGATACATAAAAATTTTAAAAGAATATTTGAAATGAACTGCAGCAAATGATTACAATTTTAAATTACCACTGGATACAAAATCAATACAAAATTAATTTCATTTATATATGCCAGCAGTAAACAATTAGAAAATATTTTAGAAGTTTGCATTTTCAGCAGCATCAAAAATCTCAAACACATGTAACAAATGTAATAAAAGATATACAAGGTCTTTACACTGCTAAGTGCAAAACAGTACTGAAATCTATTGTCACCCTATATAAGTTGAGTAATACAAAATTTTCATTAATTGAAAAAGGTAACATTATAGAGCATCACTTTTTCCAAACTTGATATTGATTTAATATAAACGTACATTATAATCTAGCAGGATTTTCATTTGTAGGTTATTGTGATTATTGTGAAAATGGGTAAGCATCCTAAAATATCCAAGCAGATGTAAAGGGCTAAGAAGAATCAAGTCAGTCTTTAAGAGCAGAATTGAAGAACTCAACTCTATTAGATTTAAAGACATTATACTGACAGGCTAAATAGAACAGTGTACAGTTGATAATGAAGTCAGTGAATACACCAGTGAAACAAAATAATGTCTAAACAATTTACTCATATATGGAGAATTATTTTTTGCCAAGGTGATAGGGTGTGCAGTGAAAGCAAAATGATCTTGTCAACCGGTAATACTGGGGGAAATAAAATATACAAACCAAGTAAAGAAAACTTAATTCATTCCTTCTCAAACCCAAATAGTGAATTCTAATTGAACTATGCTGTCCAATAAAGCAGCTGCTTGCAGCAAGTATTTATTTAAATTTTAATTTGATTGAATTAAATGAATTTCAAAACATTTTAAAATTCAAACAAATAATTTAGCCAAAATAAGATTAGAATGAAACGTGGAGCGCCTGGCTCTCCTTGGCCCCCTTTTAACTGCTCAGTGGCTTCTTGTGGCTGATAAGGATGGTACTATTTACTGATCATCACTGGTGTAGAACATTTCCATCATTGCGGAAAGTTACTTTGGACAGTGCTGTGCTAGTGAGTCCAAGTTTTATGGAGCAAAACAAAAAGAAAAGGGCGGTATTAGACTGAGGCAGGCATTGTGGTAGAGGATGACTTGCTATTCAGAATCTGGGAGTGACTAACTGGAGAAAGAGTCTGCCAGGAAGGTGCAATGGCAAACGGCAATTCCTGAGAGGGATAATCTTGTCAAATGTGCTCAGAAAAGAGCAACAAATCCAGGCTAGCCGGGTGCGGGAGTAAGTGGCAGGAGGAGAGAGTCTAGTAGGGAGAGCAGGGAGGGGAAGAGTCGTGGTTCTTACAACAGGGTGGTAGAGTTTTTGGCTTTTTGCTTTGTATGCAATGAGGAGATGTTAGGGGTGTTTTAAGCAACTGTGGGTGCAATCTGATTGCCTTTAATGGGATCACAATGGCTCCTGTGCTGGGAAATGCCTATCCAGGAGCAGCACTGCAGAGAAATGAGGAGATGGTGCATTCAGAATAGGAGTTAGGAAAGCTGTTAGGAAACCATTTAAAGTAATGCAAAAGTCCAGGGAACAGCTGGGTACCGTGGCTTCTTGCCCTGAATAGTGTCTATGCAGATGGGGAAGGAAATTAGAGCTGCACACGGAAATAGCTGTAAGATGTCAGAAAATGCCAGTTTTTGGTTTGGACAGCCAGAGAGTTTGAATTGCTGTTATTTGAGGTGTAACCAGAAAGGTTTGAGGGGAAAAGGCTTGAGTTGCAGATGTGCGGGGAGTATTCAGATACAGTGCTAAGCAGGCAGCTGGATACGGAGCAAGACTTCCTTTGTGTTTGATTCATTCTAAAACCACAAGGTGGTAGTATAGTCTAGGGCACCGATTCTTGCTTTCTTTTTTTCCTTTGTTTCTTTCTGTGTGGGGGAAGGGTTCATTACAGAATGTGTCTTTAGAAATTTGCACATCATGCACTTGATGGTCCTATTAACACAATTATTGAGGAAACTGCCAAAACAACCTAAAACATTCCGTGGTTCCCACATGTTTGTCTTCTAATGAAGCTCCGCAGTCTGCAGGACACAAATTCCCAGTCAGCACCTTAGGAGCTTCAGCCTCAGGCGACAGAGGGGGGTAAGGAAAACAAGGTCTTAAACAGTCGGTCTTCCTGAGTGGTTCCAATGTGCACACTGGTTTGAAGTTTCTGATTCTGTGATTTTTGTGTGTACAAATGGCTTTGCTAAGTATAATAAATTGAAAAGACTTCACAAAGAAAAAAAGAAAGCTTTGTCGCTGGGGGGATGACAAGAATGTGCCACCACATGCCTGTCATCCCACCACTTTGGGAGACTGAGGCAGGAGGATTGCCATTGAATTTGAAGCCAGTCTGGGCTACAGTGAGCTCAAAGATAGCTTTAACTATACTGAGACATTGTCTCAAAAAGGAAAGCTTTGTCATGGTAAGACAGAAATTCAAGTGTCAAAGAATTCCTATTCAGATAGGTTGGATAGGGGTGAAATTTAGCAATTTACCACTGCAAACCTGTGAAGCAAGTAGGCAGATTCTACGCTGCCAATAATGTATCTTGGGTTACTCATGTACACATGTAATACCAAGTTCTGCTTTGAGAATTAGATAGCTCTAAGTTGATAACAAACTCTAGTCTTTAAAGCTTTAAGAAACATACACACAAAGTTGATGCTCCTTATTTGCAGTAATTATGCTCTATAAAGTCACCATGGCCACTGGATTAGCAAATACTAAACTTTGGTTCCTAATCAGAAATACAGTAAGACTAGATGCCTTTGCTCCTCTAGTGACAACGTCTTCATCTATCATTACTTCATCTTGTTTCATGTGTAGTTGATATGAAAGACACTTTATCTGATATGCACACATAGGTGTAGGACTCATTGACTTTGAAATCACCACCAAATCCTTGTGTATCAGTCCTGAAGGATGCTTATCTAATGTACATCAGAGCCTTTTTATACTCAGGAGCCCTCAACAACACCTCAGGAGTACCAGATGTCCATTTCAACTAACTAAAACATCAACCTGAAGCATAAAGCCATGAAAAATGTGCTACAAAATAGACACAAATAGGATATTGGTTTACAAATTGAGAGTTGAAGCACTAGACAGGTCACCCCCTCGTTCAGCTTCAGCTGGGATCATGTTTATTGGATACACATATTTTTTGCTGCTCTGTGCATGTCTTCAAATGACTGCAAAAATGTTGGAATTAGAAATATGTTTTAGCGAGTAGGCAAATTCATGAATGAAGAGAGCTGACTATCTATCTGTCTCTTATATTTACTATGGGTAATAATTCAGTAATGTATCGGCCCTGTGTAACTTTCTGAATTGCATCTGCAAATCGTTAAGGGCAGAGACACAGATAATCTCCTCTGAGACATGACATGTGTCTAGAAGCTCTGGAATATCAAAACATAGTCAAACACGAGTGACAGCTCCAGAGCATATCAACCTTAGGTGTTATAGCTTCAAACTCACCTCATATGTCAGGCTTTGCAAATGAGGAAAACTAGATTCAGAGAGCAGAAGGACAGCAGGATAAGACTATGAGAGGAGATGGGTAGGTTAGGATATGTGCCCTTGGTCTCTTTTCTCCCCATGTGAAGGCTTTCCCACAAGGAAAGGTACCTTTGATTAAGGTCTCATTACTTGTATCTTCTTGTTACTCAAATCAGTGTAGCAATCATGAAACTAAAAAAATGCTGACTCAGTAACTTGCAAACGTGTACCCCGTATAAAAAAATATAAACCTAGAATTAGTGTCTTTCAAATGATTTTGCATAGATTAAAATGTCTCTAAGCATTACAAGCTAAACAATATAAACAAAAAAATCTATTTTGAATGGGTAATTTTCCAAACTATGGTAAAGACTGAAATTTCTTTGTGAATAGAATATTCTAAATATAGTTTAAAACTACTTAGGATAAGATGAATCCCAGTGATGGTCTTCATTGAGATATAGAGGTTTGTTTTCTCCTATACTAACCTCACTGCTTTTTCTGTAATGTGAGAGTTTTATGTTCAAGAAATTTTCCATCATCAAACATTGCATTGTAAGGACAATTGTTACAGTGGGGAGGAAGTGATGAGCACTATAACAGTGGCTTTTAAATGTAGTGAAAATGGAAATTCTCTGCCTTAAATTTACCACTTCCCGCTACACCATTACTGAGATGCCTGAGTTTACTTTCCCTGACTCAGTAAATTTAGAGACTAAGGTCCAAGCCTCTGCATTATTAACAGACACCCCATGTGAGTCTAGCATCAGACATGTAACATAGTTATCTCTACTGATTTCAATATGAAAGGCTTCTTAATGGCTAAGAAGTGAAACACAAACTGAGTATTCTGATGTCCCATGTGCTCTGCTCACTCTTTTTCTCTTTCTTCTTCCTGCCTTACTTAGTGTAACTCTTCCACCTGTTCTTCAGGTCTTTATCACATCTGTCACCCTCAGCTATTAAGCATGAAGCGACCCAGCTTTGCAACTAACTGTGTTGCTTAAACAGCACATTTTTTCTTTATGCCGTTATCACACTAAAAAATAGCAGTCAGCCTAAGGTAAATCAAATTCTTAATTACTCAGTAGCTTTATTTACAATTCATATTATTAGAAATCTCTTCAGGGAAAGACACCAGTAAGTCCAAATTACTATCCTATTTTTTAAACTTCATAGATTTTTCTGTCTTTTTCAGCAATCTCTTCTTATTCATTTCCCTGTGTCTCCTTCGCCTACAAGTCTTGTTGCATTTAGTAAAGGATAGTTTTCAAGAAAGCAGAATCATGACTTTCATACAAATACGAAAGTAAGTTCTTAAATACATATTTTAGAGAGATTTTAATTTATTATTGATGAAGAAATTGGTAAGCTTTTAAGCCAGTTCAAAGGAGAATCCAAAGAACTGAGACATGGATGCCCGAGGAATATTGGAATGACACCTGTGCCTGGCAGAAGCTGCTTGCTTATGCAAAAGAATTACTAACTTGTAGGAAACTAATGCCTTTTTTTAAAAAGCAAAGCAAAGCAAAACAAAAAAACAACAAAGAACCTCTGAAACCCCACAAAACTGCAAGCAAACAAAAACTAAAATGCAAAGCAATTCTACTGACTTAGGTGAAAGGATGATTAAATGTAAATGTGTTTCAGAAGTCAAAGGTAGTAAATTCTCCAGGGAGATTTAAGGGCCTATCTCCCGCAGATGCCCTGCCTACTTCCTGAGGAATAATAAAAGCCTAAGAGCTTGTACCTCTTCCCCTTACATGCATGGAAATTTGTTACCTTCTAGAGGGAAATTCTCTCCTGACTCTATGGAGGGAGCAGGTACTCGAGCCGTGCTGTCAGCACCAGGTCTCCCAATGCTGGCTGGCTCTCCAGGGTATGAGGACGGTATGCAATGCTGGGCACACCTGGCATGATTCTATCAGCCTCTAGTCCATGCCACAGAGAATCCTTGTAAGTGAACAGTCTGTCCAAAGCTCCTGTGTCGATCAGGTAGGTAGATAAACAGAAAGATAGATACCCAGTGCCAAGTAGATATAATCTGTATGTGATACAGGACAACCTGTGACATTACACGTAGAGTAGCATCTCATTCCCTCCACAGTTTCAGACTTTATTTTGCAATCTTATAGATGAACTATAAGTGAGAGTTATAAAATAATGTAATGTCAGTAAAAGTTTCACAGCCATCATGGATCAGAATCTGGTAACATGGGAGGATATGCTGGCATCTGGGCACCGTCTTGTTTTTATTGATTTGTTTGTTTATTTCTTCATTGCTCTACCTTGTATCTTCTGCATGTTTTGCCAATCCTTTGTGCTACTGGCAGGAGATGCCATGGTTAACGTGTCAGAAACTGCTGGATACGATGGTCCACGCCTGTGATCCAAGCACTCTGGGAAGCTGAGGCAGAGAGACTGAAGTTCATACTTCTTAGCTCAGGAAACCAAGTGACTTAGCAAGCCCTATTTAAAAGAAAAAGAAAACAGAAAGGGCTGGGAATATAGGTTAATGCAGAGGCCCTGGGTCCAATCATAGTAACACACACCTACACACACCCACACACGCTGCATATCAGAAACTATCTCATAGTGAGAGTAATAAAATCACAAAACATTGTATTACGAGGTATGATAAAGTAGTTGTTCCATGCTTCCATTGCTCAGAATCTCCTGTGATGATTTCATGGCATCTGCCCTGGAAATCTAGATTGTCTGACCATCTTTTTAAGTTTGTAATGTTTTAACTAGAAAATCGAATTGCTTAAAGAAACTATAGTGATATTGAAGTATGTTAGAATGTCCGAAAGAAACATTTCTATGAGCTGCCTTTTAATGGTTGCCATGCACTGTGGCCTTGAGTTTCTCATCACGTCCTAAAAGCCCTTTAGACTCCTGTGTTAATTGTGATCCCGTGGATGCTAAACTGCAGAGAAGATTCTCCCAAAAGGCACAGAGACAAAGGCCTCAAGCTGGCTTATTGTCTTGCTCTTTGGGCAGCTACTGGCCCACACCACTGAATCACCGCAAGACAAGGTGAGCTGTTCTGCTCAGGAATACAAGGAAAATCCAGCAGAAATGAGGCTGACAGATTTGCCTTTTAATAATAACCTTAAACTTCCAACAGCCATAGCTGAGCTGGCTGAAGTAGAGAGTTTCTGACCTACTCTTTCGGCCAGTTCTGCCAATTTATTTTCCAAGTTTGGCAAGCGAGACTCAGATTTAACTTGACTTTTCTAAGGACACGGATGCATGCCAGGTCCACAATCACATCTCCTGATGGCCTCTACCTTGTCCTGCTGGACACCCAGAATTCATTCCATTAGTTTATAGTTCATGTCCCCTTTGAGAAAAGCGTCCTACTGACAAAGCTCCAGGGCAGCCATGGCGAACCTTTTAGAGCTTTCAATGATGCAAACAGCACACTGCAACATGTGTGACATAGGTTCACCGCCACTGCTCTGGGCTGAACTGGAATGCAAGAAAGAAATAAAAATACCAGCTATGGCTTCCGAGGAAAGCAACAGTCTACACACAGAAGGCGATAAGCCTTCCCCATCTTTGGTAGCTAACCTCGGCCTCCAGATGACTGAATGAGGGTGGGAGTGAACCTTTGCAGGCAGTCTCCTCATCCCATTTGCATGGTTGAGTCCTGTGAATGTCAGTTAAAGAGAGGTGAAAAAGGTCTATGACTTGTTCGCTTCCAATTTGCAATATTTCCCTGTACCATAGACAAGTTATGATTTTAAACAGTGCATACGGAAGAGATTTTTGACAATTCCTACTCTGTGACTTATTAGACCAGAGGCCTTTCCATTAATCTGTCCTGTGCCTGCCTACACTGGAGCAAATACAGCATGAAAAGGGAAAATTGAGGATGGGTACAAACACATGCATCTTCTATTACACACACTGTGGGATTTTAATTTCTGCTAAGTAATTCTGGGATTCAGAATGATGGAAAGGTTTGTCCACACTCAGGTACCAGTAGTGGGAGCTCTTTACATTCAGTGTTAGCTGAGTTGCTCTGTCCAGTGTGCTCATTTTCAAAGACTAGCTTCCCACTGGACTGTCAAACTACACAGATCGCATGGCACTAAGATGAATAGTTGAAAATTTGATTTAAAGAGAAATAGATGTATGCTCACTTAAATGTCGACATAAGAGAGAGGGCAGTATATATGAAAACTTGATTTTCTTTTTGCCAGTAACATAAAAACTTTGTAAGAATAAAAAAGTGATTGCTTATATGCTGTAATACAAGTTATTTCAACATTTACAGTGTGCATCTTTTCTCACATTGTAACATCACAATCAATAATGTCTTGCAATTGTAATAGGCAGCACTTCCCTCTCTTAAAGGAAGACAAAATAATGATGCCTCTTTTAAGAAAAGATAAAATATCAGACTTGATGAAATGAAATGTTTCACAAAAATATAGATTTTCTCATAGTTTCCATCATAAATATTGCCTCTCTAAATAAAATGAGAAGAAAATAAAATCACTGTAAATGCGTGGTGACAGCATACATTTCAGGGAAAAGAGCTGCTTTACTGTAATTTAAGATTTTTGAAGATCCTTTGTGTTGAGTCTGCTTCTCAGAGAGGTTAGATGACTAGACAAATTTGACTCAGATAAGAGGTGACTTTGATTTTCTTTATTTATTTTAACTTTTGCAGACTAGTGATGGTCTCCTCTCTTTCTTCCCCCATTTCTGCATACAAGAAACTGCATGGGCCATCATACAGCACAACGGCTCTGACATAACAAGAGTCAGAAACGCTCATCCAGAGAACCCGTATGCTGGCTTTTTCGAGTACACGGCCAGCATGGAGCAACTCCAGGCCACAATTAACCGTGCAGAGCACTGCGAGCAGGAGCTGGCTTACTACTGCAAGAAATCACGGCTTGTAAATCAGCAAGGTAAGTAAACTGAGGCCTCTGTCCCACTCTATATGGTGCACAGCCTGCTCACTCAACCAGCTCCTGAGGATTTCAGCTCCACCGAAGGGCTGCGTGCTTAGCAAACATGTCACAGTCTGGAAGTCACTTTTGCCTGGAGAAAAGAACAAGGTCAATTTGCATTGAGCTTTGTTCAAAGCCCTGATTGCTTTCAGACTCTTCTTCTGGCCCTAATGGGATAACTGTACATTATGTACATTATTCTGATCCTCTGCGAATGCTCGGGGTTTATCCTTATAAAGGGCAAGTGACACCTAAGCTTCATTTTATCATGGAAAAGAGCTAATACAAATATAACTCCATTCCTGAAAGTGTCTATTCTGCATGGCTCTTTTTCATGAATTGTTGACAGTTTGCCTGTGGGGATAATTGAAAATTAGAAAAGGCTGCTGCTGGGAACAGTTTGATTCAGTAGCTCAAGAAGAAATCAGAAAACCAGTTCTTTTGTGTGTGTGATATTGGGGATCCAAAGCAGAGATCTCCTATTCCTGAGCTACACCCTCATCTCCTGTTATGTTTATTTTGAGACAGAGTCTACTAAATTTTTTAAATTGACCTTGAGCTTGCAATTCTTCTGCCACTGTGTCCCAAGTAGCTAAAATCACACGTGTGTGCCACTGTGCCTGGAAAGAAAAAAAAAAAAAAAAAAAAACCCATCTTACCACTTTCTTTCATTCTCCCAAGAACAAGTTTCCTAAATTCTGTTTTAGAGTTTTCATTTTCTTCCTTTAGAATGTCTCAAGAGGTCAGGATATCTCAGAGTCCTGCTTTTCTGCCCTAGAGCAGGTCCTATCCCGTATGTGTGACCTTGTCCTTGGACAAAGTGCCCGGCTTGCCATTTCGCCGTATCTTCTATCCCTGCAATATATAACCCAGAATATTCCTCTTCATGAAGGAAGTTAACCTTTAGAAAACACTGCTTCCTTCATGACTGTCCTCTATTCAAGAAGCGCTCACACCTTCTCCTGCTAAACTTGTCCGCCACAGACCTTCTGCTTGGGGCCAAGGGCCGTGTGTGCTGGTCTGACCCACCGGAGCAGCCCTCACCTCTGTCCCATAACACTGTTTTCTAGTATTGATATTTTGGTACGTTTTTGTTGAGATATTAGAGAAGATTTTAAGGCATCTGTGCAATAAAACAACTTCATTGGTGTTTTGTGCAGTTCTAGGACTACAGTTCCACATAGAATAATAAGAATATTTTAAAAATGTTTCCTATGAATATTATGTCATATTGATCACCCATAAAAATGTGGAGCTTTTCATGTGGCATTTGAACCTTTCATTTCCATTTAAGCATCTCTCTTATTTATTCTCCACCCACTAAATACTAGATTGTTTTCTCTCCTGTACCAGAGCTGCCTCCCATCCCCGCCCCCACCTTTTTCAGCATAGCCTCATATGGTCTTTGATCTCTCCAATCTCACCTTTGCTTGGCCCATCATAAATCTCCTCTCCCCCTAAGACTCAATCCTATCTGTGGATGAGGATCAGACAGCAGCAGCGCAAAAGTTATAAGGTTTATGGGTAGGGAGAGAGGTAGCTTCAGGCTCCAGGTCATTTGTTTTCTAGATTTGGAACTTAGATGAATCTTTGCTTTGTCAAATGAATGAATGGCTCAGTCATTAATCTCTGTCTTTGCCTTCTCTCCTCTGAAATGGTGCCAATAAAGCCAGTCTCACAGGGTTGTCGTGATGATTGGCTAGCATAGCTCACGCAGAGTGTGCAAGTGAGCTCCTCTTGTTTTTAGCTCTCCAGAGCAGTGTGATTATAGTTTGGAATTAATTATTCACTGTTGCTGAATACTTATCTTATTCCACTTGTTGTGATCTTCACTGTGTTCATCCTTGTCATAAATGGCAGGATTTTCTTCATTTTTAAAAGCTGAAATATATATATATTTCTTTATTCTCCCATCAGTAGACATTTAAGTTCTATCTGTATCTGGGCTGTTATGAATAAGGCTGCGATAATTATGGGAATCTCTTTGAGATAACGGAGGACCTTGTGCTAAGTGAAATAGGCTAAACACAGAAAGACAAATACTTTATCCATAATCTTATTTTCATGTGAAATCTAAAAAAGTTGAATGCATGGAAATAGACAGTAATAGAGTGGCGAGTGAGGGCCAGAAGTGGAAGAGCGTGAAGCTGTTGGCCAAACAGTACAAACTCGTAGTTGTGGTTAACAATAATGTACTAAAATATTAGGACTGAAAGAATAGTGGAGAGCTTGGTCGTCTGCCCCCTACCACAGAAACTCTGTGAAGTGATGGAGGTGATGGTTGGCAAGACATGATTGGTAAATCATGTCACAGTGAGTATGTACCTCAAAGTTCCTTGTGACACACACGATATGTGAATGTATACAATTTTTGCTCGTCAGTTTTACATAATTGAGCTGAAAAAATGAAACAGAAGGAAAGTCAATAATCGATGTCATGAGCCCAACGGTAATGGAACCAGGAAACAAAATGCCCAAAGAAATAGGGAACCAGTACCACACAAATTAAAGTGATAGTAAGCATGAAAACCTGTCAGCCTTGTGGCCAGGGGGACCCATGGATCTCCTAAACTCTTTGAGCCAGGCTGGAGAACCCTTGGTAAAGGCAGCAGTAAACCCCAAAGGCCAAGGGATGGGGGATATCACAATGTTAGCACTGAGTTTTCCTCAGCTTGATGAAGCTCACGTTCCTTTGGGATGTGAGGTGCAGGCTGAGGTAGAAAGACTGAAAGGGATAAAACAATTGAGATTTGGAGGTCGCAGTAAGGAATATGGGGAGAAGAACAGGAAGGTGGCGTTAGAGCTAGAGTTTCAGGTCTCAGTACACTGGCTGTTTCAAATGTGAGGAGGATGTAGCTGCAGATATAATGGAATGCTATAAAAATATGCTATCATTAGCTAAGGATCCATGCGTCAGCACAATGGAAAGATGATTATTGGGCTCTTCAAATCAGTTAGGGTTTCAAAATGGAAAATGATAATGGAAATGGAAAATATCTGATCACCAGCATTTTAAAATTTTAATTTAAAATTTTAATTTTACATGACTTTAGAAATTAGTACTCTTTAAAAAGTTTTGGATGTACCCAAAGTATGTGATCACTAAAATATTTAGGAATCTCTACGATATAGGAAATTTAGATAAAAATGTATGATTTTGTACTCAGAAATCATGATTTCTTTTCTATCTCTGAACCTATGCAGTGTGATCGAAACACGATGTTAAATATTTATTTATACTTTATTTCTAAAAATGGTACAGCAAAAGAGTCATTGGCATTAATCCCCCTTGAAATATCCTCTCTCACTTCTAATTCACTTCGTTATTTTTCTTGCTACTTTTCAAACTATCTGGAGTGTCTTAGGGGAGTGTCTTAGTCTTGTTGGTCTACCTGCCTCAAGGTCGTGAATCAGTTCATGTATTTACTTTTCATGGTCATTTTGACTTTGGGGAAGAGCCAGAAACCACACAATGTCAGGCCTGTGAATAGTGGATGAGGGTACGTTGCAATGTTTTAAACATCTGACTGATGAAGGGTGAATGAAAACTATGGTGATTGTTTAAATAAATAAAAATATTTATTACAATAAAAGAAACATGGTCATTAATCCTCCTGAAGATACTCAGGATATTCCCCCTCACTTTGAGGACTCCTATCCCATCATTCTTGGCAATGTGTCTTCTCCTGTGATAAGCTGTTCTTAAAAAATTAGTCATTGACTATTTTTAACCACCCCTTGTAATCTTTTCAACTGCACATTAAGATATATTAGGTATATTTTCCAGACTTTTTGGTAATGAGTTAATCATACAAATGCAAATATGAAAACTCAATATTAATACTTTTATGTATAGCTCATGCTTCCAATTTGCTTGTTTGCTTTTTCTTTTTTTCTTTACATGGCTGGAAAGCCAATCTATGAGGAGAGACAGTGTCAGCATTAGCAAGGGCCATCTAGTAGTAGGTTAAAATGAACACTGACATTTGGAAGTAAGGGCAGAAATTAGTAAAAGGACCAGATTCTCAGTGGGGCTGATGAGGACCATTTAAAGGTTTGAAAGTCAGCATAAAATGATCACACATCTCTGAGGAGGTGATGGATCTGATGTTCCAGTCTTCTTGTGCCCTGATTCTCTAGTGTCTATGCTTTTTCCCTGTATTTTTTTCCTAAGACATAGTGCCTACATGCCTCAGTTCCTTTTCTACAAATCCTCGCCTAAATGTTCTGTCTATTCCTTGGTTGAGCTCCTTGGCATCATCTTTAGTCTAAACTCTGAGAAGGAGCTGGTAGCTGAAGATTCATCATCAAAAAAGATGCATCTGGCTAAGGGAACTTTTTTTAGTGTAATATTAGCTGGAGGCATGAAGATCTTTCAGTGTTCTTTCTGTAGCCTCCAAATAAATAGCCAAGACTTTAAGTGGAAGAGAAAACACAGGCCTCCAAATAAATCTTCAATCACGATGAGGGAGCACCATGCCAGGCCTAATGTTTAATCAACAGTTGGTACATTTTAGTCAATAAATAAATGAGAAAAATCAGTGCCTTTATGTAACATTTCATAATGTTTTAATGGTACATTTCATGATTTTAAATCAATTTGGCTTTGTTAATAATTGCATTTCATATTTTGATATCCATGTGTTCCAGAAATTATTTTTAAAGAAATTGCATATATGAACTGCTCTCAATACATTTTTTAATGATAGTGCTTAAATTAAACTGAAATTGCCAGTTTCTTCTCGGCTCAAGGAAAAACGTATCTAAAACTAAATGATGTTAAATTGTTTTTCAAAAAAGTCATCAGGAAATGCCATCAATTACAGCGTTGAGCGTATCTTTATATCGCATCAATCTTTCTTCTTTTTAATGATTCAGGAAGGAAGGTCTTTATGCTGGCAGGGAAGCAGATGTTACATTTCTCACATTTGTCTTTCAGACGGAACTCCTCGGAGCTGGTGGGTCGGAAGAACTAACGAAACACAGACTTACTGGGGAGGCTCAGTGCCTGACCCACAAAAATGTACTTGTGGCTTGGAAGGGAACTGCATCGATGATCAATATCACTGCAATTGTGATGCTGACCGGAGTGAATGGTGAGGGTCTCTTGATTTCCTTTTTCAAGATAAAACAATCCCTCTGTGCATGCATACCAGCGAGTCCAATGAAGAAATAAACAAAGATAGCTTTTGGGGGATGTGGTACGGTTTAATCCTGAATGCTAATTAAATTCAAAGCCCTTTTGAGTATTTTTAAGTGACCATAAGTCATGTCCATTTTATTTGCTTAGTAGAAGAAAATAGAGGAATCTGTTATGTGTGAGTCACTTATTCTTTTTACAACAGTGTGTAACTAGGTGTTCCTTCATTTTTGAAATATATTTAGAGCCAATTACCAAAGCATAATTCATCAATAACCTGTGAAGGTTGTGCTTTAACTATGTACCTGTAAAAATAATAATGAAATCCTCAAGGAAAAATAACAAAATTCAGACTTTATAACATATGTAATATCTAGAATATTGCCATTTATGGAATATTTCAGTAGAATAGTCTACTTTGTTCTAAAGTCAAGACAAACTCTGGGATGCTGAAGAAAAAAAAGGAGCAAGCAAACATTTTAAAGCAACTACTATTAACATGTTTAAAGATGTAAAGGTAACACTGAGGATTGAGCTCAGCAGATACAAGTGCCTGCCTGGCAAGCGTGAGGGTGTTAGTTCGATGCTGGTACAATAAAAAACATAAAAGTGAAAATAATTATAGTAAATGAAGACAGAATTTTAAGCAAATACGTGAGAACTATGTTAGACAATAAGATATAAATTTTAGAATATCAAAGTACAATATCTGAAATGAAAACTTTAAGAGATTCTCTAGGCTTAACAGACATTCAGAAGAGTATTAAGTAGTCTGGAAATTATAACCATGCTGACCAATACAAAAACCTGGTGTTTAAATTCTTTTTTTTTATTACCAAAATAAAATTCGTTATTTAATTATATTGCATGGTTTATAACAGCTAGGTTTAAATACATGAGATAATTAACATACAAAACAAGTATGTGAGTGAAGGAGTATTGAATACACTAACCTACAGCAAGCTTCTGATGTTTTAGAATGTTAGACAACATAGAATGTAAGTGACCCAGGGTAAGTGAAGGATTAATTTTGTAATTTGTGAAGTAAGCATTAAAATATAATGAACAGACTTTTAGCCAGAAAGGTAACAGAGAAAATACAGTTAAATTCAAAACAATATGCAGGAGACCAACAAAAAACATCCAAGAGTAAAAAGAAACACAAGAATCTTCTGAGAAAAACCATTAAATGGAGAAATGTTAGATCTACGTGCCTAGGCTCGGCCAACACATGGGATATTCACGAATTAACCATTTCAGTCAACAGGTAGATGGAGGGGGACACTAAAGCTTAAAATCTCCACCTGTATTCGAGATTTATATTATTTTAGATCTGACTTGCATTTTATATCCTATGTTTCAATGTCTGCAAGAGATGTTAAGATGTTAGCTTATTCTATACTCTCACATGAGCAGTTGGACGCATTCTCTGGTGAATGTGCAAATTTACCTTCCAACATCTTGGTTTTGAAATGCAAGGAAAATTATTATTTATTTTAGAATTATATTAATCAGAATCATTTTAGGAATTGTTTTGTTGATTTTTTTTTTTTGCTGTTTGTTTATTTTAGGACCAATGACACTGGATTCCTTTCTTATAAAGAACATTTGCCAGTAACTAAGATAGTGATTACAGACACGGGCCGGCCACACTCAGAAGCAGCTTATAAACTCGGGCCTCTACTGTGTCAAGGAGACAGTAAGTGGTGACAGTGTTTTGTGAATATGCCTGAGGAAAACAACGTTACCGAAATATTATGATTGTCCTATCACAGGACAATCGATCAGACCTTTACTGTTAAAACACCTTAGTACTATTGGAAATTTTCCTTCAGTCAGTGTACAAACCTGTACCTCCATGAAATGCAAAATCTGTAATAAACATGGAAATAGCAGATGCTCATAGACTTCTGGGAGAAACCACTAGGACTTTCAGCTTTATTGGTTCTGCAATTACATTCAAGTATTTTGAATTTCCACATATTATTATTTACCTAGGCAAGCCTCAATCCTGTACCAAATCATTTAGAATTCATATGAATTTCCTACTGTTGGGTCTGGGTTAAATGAAAGCATAAGTGAACTCAAAAGTCAACTTAATTATTTCAACATTTAATTTGTGTGTGTGTGTGTGTGTGTGTGTGTGTGTGTGTGTGTGTGTGTTGGATTTTAACCAGTGAACCATGCTGGTTCTTATATTCAGTGTATTAAGATGCTAGGTCAGAATTTAAAAATTCAAACATTGTTTATAAACACACATGAACAGATTTTCAGCAGGGAATACAATAAGCATATGCATCCATTCATAGATCATTAACTTTCCTAAAGTCAGTTTGCTTAGAGGAAGATGGATTCATTATGTGTCCTCTTAGTATTTCTAAAACTTAAAATGAAAACAGAGGAAGTATCTGTTTACACTGAGAGCACATCTTAGAATAAAATTGTATTCTGGGAGTGTTACAGAAGAGAGGATCTGACTGTTCAGTAGATATAGGGGCATACACAGTAGAAGCTGTTTAGTTGAAAAGCAAAGATGATACTGGCCTATAAAAATTATATATGCATTGTATAAAACTGTGGCTATACCACCATCTCTGATGTTTATCATCTCTACTTCCTTTCTGTCACGGTCATGCAGTCACCTGAAGATGACATAGGGTGTTTTGTGGAGAGGAAAGTTATGTGCCAAGAGATGAGAGTACACACTCAGGATGTATGCAGGGAGTGTGGCGATTTTTCATGACTATGGAGAAGTTCCGTACACCATCTGCAGCATTCGCTGTGTACTCTGCTCTTCAGTCCAGGCTGGCTTCCCTTGTCTTTCTTATTCCCCTTGCCCTGAGACTCAGGCTTCTCTGTCCAGGATCGGTACCAATTCCATCCCTTAAAATTTCTTCTCTCCAAACTCCCTGCTGTGAACTTAAGTGCATAACATCTTTGGAGCAGTGATTCTCTGTCTAAAGCATTCTGCGCTCTCAGTGGTAATTAGGCAATGCCTAGAGATGTTTTTGGTTGTCACAAGTGGGAGGTGGTGGCTACTGATCTCTAGGAAGAAAGGCCCGGGACGCTGCACACATCTTGTATAAAATGTGCGGGACAGACCACCGTAGAAGGATTACCTCCTGAAAGTGTCAATCATTCTGGGATTGAGAAACTAGAATATTCATTTCCTGCTGCCATGTGCACAGATGAGCATAGCAACATCAGTACTGAGAATTTACACACAGTGTCCAGTATTTAGAAGCCCACTAACTAATCTCTGGCTTATTAATGAAGTAGTTATTGAGTATTGGGTCTTCTTTGCCTCCTAACTCTTCTTTTATGGTTGAGACTCATTATCACAGGAGATCCTAAGGACTATTTTCTGCCAGATTTCCTCAATCAGAAGAGAAATGACCAGAAATGAGTAAATATCCTTTTCTCTCTATGGGAAATCTGTATCCTTTAAGGTTCAGTGCCCTTCAACACACATCATTTTTCTTTGCCACTAAAATACACTGGGTAAAGATAGAGCTTATGATGTAGAATCCTGCACAGTGAGCCTTGCAAGCAGAGGACCACCATATGGAGACTGTACTTCAGAGCCCCAGAGTCGGGCACTGAATAATTTAAGGCTGAAAAATAATTTAATTCTTTTGTTTCAATTGAAAGCTTCAAGATAAGTTATAAACCTAAGGACAGGTAATGTGACCTTTGACATAAACAAAGACTAATGTTGAGGACTGGAACTGTGCAGAGAGTGACACTGGACTCTATCCAGGAAGAGGGGATCAACTAAAGGGTAAATTCAGTGTCATACAGATGGAGAGTTGGGAATGAAAGTTTCAAGGATGACTTCCAGCTTTCTGATTTGGATGAAATTATCAGTGTTCAAAAGCAAGACATGTTTATGGTTCCTCTGGAGAGCTAGGAGTAAAAGAAAGGTTTTATTATTTTCATTTTTCTCATAGAAACTAGAGATGTTGGAAATTTTATATCTACTTTTTAGGAGAAAAAAAGACTTTGAGAAAAAGAAAAACCAAATAAACATGAGTACAAGGCATACTAGCAGCAGATAAGAGGTTTCCCCTCAATAATTGGTGCCATTATTTTTTCTAAGTTCTTCTCATTTTGTTTTTAACATAGGTGAAGCTGACATTTCCTTTCCTTCTGGTATTGTTCTTGATGTCAGAAGTCATAGATAGCAGTTATTAACTATTTTCTCGAGTACAAAGCACATGAATGTTAAAGCTATCTCTTTAAAAATATTTATTTATCTATTTATTTATTGGTTTCTTTTTTCTTTGAGATGGGGTTTTGCTATGCAGTTCAGGCTGGCCCTGAACTCACTTTGTAGTCCAGGTTGGCCTCGAGCTTGCAGGGATCCTCCTGCTTCAACTTCTTGAGTTCTGGAATTACAGGGGTGCACCCCCATGCTTGGCCTAAAGCTATCTTCTAAAGTTTTGTGCTACAAACACAAACCTAGAAAATATTACTGAATTTATTTATGAATACAGAAATAAATTTTTCAATACGTATGTGAAAAGTAGGTAGCAGTTCAACATCCTATCTATGAAAAAATTGAACATACTATGAACTACAGAGAACTCATTTTTAATTAGTACATATATTTATAATTGTTTACATTCCTTGCAGAGAATTGGTATATATATATATATATATATATATATGATTCACTTTAATTCCTGTTTCCTTCCCTCCCTCCCCTTCATCCATTCCTTGATCCTCCTTTATTTGTTTTTTGTTTTGTACATGCCTGCAATACACAATGTTTATATTCCTTGTGTGGAGCTGGTGTGTACATATAATGTATTTTAATTCCTGTTTTCATCCCCTTTCCCTTTTCTACCCCTCATCTCCCTCCATCTCTTGATTCCCTTGCCCTTTGGGAGAAAGACCTATCTCTCTACTCCCTATTATCTATCTTTTAGTTTGCTTTTCATTTATACTCTGGGATTCTCATATAAGAGAAACGATGTGATATTTAAACTAATATGGCTGATTTATTTCTCTTAATATTATGATCTCAAAGTGCATGTATTTTCCCACAAATGACTCAAATTTATCTTTCTTTATGGGAGAGTAATACACCCTTATGTGTAATTATTAAATACTTTCACCCATTCACTTGTTGATGGACATATAGGCCACTTCCACATTTAATTATAATGAAGTATGCTGCTGTAAACATGGGGAAGGATAGATCACTGTAATATGATGTCTTTAATCCTTTCAGAAAGATGCCTAGAAGAGGAATTGCTAGATCAAACGGCATTTCTAGTTTTTGTCTTTGAAAGAATTTCCATTCTGAGTTCCAAAGTGGTTGTACTAATTTACATTCTTACCAATAGTGTAGAGCTGTCTTGATGTTATAAAGGGTGTCTGTGAAAATCAGTAGATGACATGGTCAAGAATTGAGATGCTTTTTCCCTAACGTCAGTAAGAGGCAGAGATGCCTCTTTTTACCACTCCTGTTCAACATAATTCCAGTGATCCTAGTACATGTAAGAAGTTAAGAAAAGAAATTCAAGTCATATAGTAGAGAAAGGAAGAAACAAAATGTCACTATTGTCTGGGGACATGATTTTCTAGGTATTAACCTCTATAGAATTTCTAGAATGTAGTGAATTTAACAAAGTCACAAGATACAAGGCCAATATGCGAAAGTAGAAGGCATTTCTATATTGCTTTAATAAAAAATTATAAACTGAAATTTAAAGTGTAAATTTTAGAGTTGTTTCTACCATATGGAATATTTGCTGTCAAAATAACAAAAGTACAATGCATGCATGAAAAATAATAAAAGAACTAAATAAAAAGACTCTATTAATGGGTTTGATTGTCACTGAAATTTCAGTTTTCCTCAGATTGATATACAGATTGAGTATAATCCCAAGTGAAATCCAGCAGGATTTCTCTCTCGCTTCCTCCTCCTTTTTCTCTCCCTGTCTGCCTCCTCTTTCCCTTTCTTTTTCCTTCCTTTATTCTTTATTTTTCTTACTTTAGTAGACACTGGTACACTTATTATAAAATGCGCTAAGATAGCTAAAATATTTTAAAAACTAAAAGTTTGTGAGTTATTGACATGGAGATTGACAGACTAATGGAACAGTATAGCAAGCCCAGAGGTAGACGTACATATTCATTAGGGATTGATTTTTGACAAAGCTTCCAGGAAACTTAATGACAAAAGCATAGTCCTTTTCAAGACATCATGGTGAAACAATCCGAATTTATTTGAAAGAAAGAAAGAAAGTTAGAAACCGAAATTAACTCAAGATTGGTTATAAATTTAAATATAAAACCATAAATGATAAAACTTCTCTAAGAAAGGACAGGAGAAAGATTTAGTGATTATGGGTTAGATGTAGATTTCTAAGCTATAACCATAAAAGCACATTTCATAAAATAAAATTTATAAAAGATAAAATGAGTTTCACCGAAATTAAAATCTGTTTATAAAATGGTACTACGTTTTCTTTTTTTTGGTATGTGGGATCAAATTCATGACCGCAAATGCACTTGCCAAGCAAGCACTTGCCACTGAGCTAAGTCCAGGGCCCCAAAAGTATCATTTTGAAAAGATACATCTATTTTTAAAATGACTCAAGGAAAAAAGCATGCCCTAGAAGAAGATATTTGGAGATTATGTACCTTATAAAGGTTAGTATCTAGAATATAAAAATAACTCTCAGTGCAATAATTAATAATAATAAAATTTAATTTAAAAATGGGCAAAAGATTTGTACATACTCTTCATCAGAGAAAATATATGGATTTTAGAAAAGCATATAAAAAGATCCTCAGCCTCATTAGCAAATGTAAAATAATACCACATTGAGATACTAATGTATAACTTTTAGAGTAGTGTAAATTAAAAAAAATAATAAAAATTGATTAGACTAAGTGCTAGAGAAGATGCAGAGCAACTGGACCCTCGTCAGTAACTGTAAAGTAGTACACCTCTTTGAAAAATAGTTTGGCATTATCTTAAAGTATACGAGTGACCCAAAGATCCACCCTCTAAGTATTTTACCCTAGAGAAACGAAAACTTGCATGCAGAGTTTCATATTGGCTTTGTTATAGTTCCTAAAGCTGGGGAACACTTAAATGTGTGTCAACTAGTGAAAGGCTACAAATTCCATTTTACCGCCTTATATCGCAGTGCACAGTGGAATACTACTGAACCATAAAAGGGAAGGGACTGTGGGATGGGACAGGTCAGACTTGCTTGCATTGTGCTATCTGAAAGAAGCCAGACTTAAAGGGCAGCATGTTTTGAATGATTCCATCTCTGTGATGCTCTGGAGAAGTCAAAACTGTAGGCACAGCTAATGGGTCTCTAAAAACTTTCAGCGTGATGAGAATTCTACCATGGGGTTTCTGGGACTTTTGTCAAGTACAGGAAATATTTTGTACCTTGAGTGTGGTAGTAGTTTTGTGGTTTTAATTTATAAGAATATACACAAAAGGCTCAGTTTTACTTTATATAAATGATTCTCCAGTACATCTAACTTTTAAAAAAAGCTAGGTGATGATAGGAATAGTTATGTTTGCTTAATTTTAAAATTTGAGTTATTTAAAGAATACCTGGGCTTGATGTACATACTTGTAATTTCAACACTCTGGGAGCCTGAGGCCAGAGGATCACAAGTTCAAGTCCAACTCAGGGAACATAGCAATTTAGCAAGACTGTATCTCAGAATAAAAAATTAAAAGGCTGCTGGTGTAGCTCAGTGTGAGTGCCCTGGGTTCAATCCTCAGTCCTGACACAAAACAAAACAAAACAAAAGTCTCTAGACAAACTCCAAACAGTAACGTTTTTAGCAATGTGGTTTTTCTCCAATTCTCTAGCACACTTCTTGAATTATGTTAAACAGTCTTCTAATTATGTTAACTTTAGATGCAAATAGGTCGAAGGAAAAAATTAGCGGAAAACATCAGAATTTATCAGTTAGCAGGCAGGTGAAAGATAAGTATAAGGGCTCCCTCATGGACTTTTCTCTCTTCTCAGGCTTTTGGGAGTGGAGAGGGTGAACATTTTTATTTTTGATATATAATCAAAGTCTTCTAGACCTGTCATCCCTCCCCCTGAGCACACATTAACATTACTCAGAGTGCTAGTTATATATAACAGTCTCTGCAGTTATCCCCAGAGATTCTGGTTCAGGAGGTGTGGGCAGGAGCGCTTCTAACAGGCTCCAGATGCTGCTGCTGCTGCTGGCCGTGGACCACTGTGTTTAGTGCTGCCCTGGGCCAGTGTGATTCATGGGCTTGTGCCCATCTGGCAATTTTGCCAGTGCATAATGAGCTTAGTACAGAAATTCAGAGTACATTTTTAGAAATAGTCCCATCAGATGGGCAGAGTTATTTATGTCTGTTGAGCATAGTATTGATAAAAATGAACTAGGGGAGGTATTTTGCATGCTTTTGTGGGCCTCTTCATTTTTTAAAGCAATTTATTTTTGTTCTGTTTTCACAAAAGCATCAGTTTGTGTTGGATTAGAGTGAGGAGAGCAAAAGTATGGCCTTTTCTAAACACAGTTTGAGGATTCCCAGGTCTAGATCAACAGTTGGTTTGTGTCTGCAGTGGACTGATGGTGTCGACATAGGGACCAAAGTATTTCAACTGTAAGTTGCAGGATCTCCAGAATTCCTCTAGATAGCCAGGAGAAAAAGCAGAGGGCTAGGACTGACAAGCAGAATGAACTGATATTTGACACACAAGAGGAGGATAAGAACGTTTCACTGTTCTGTGGATCTTGTAACATGACCATGGTGGCATCCATGTTCAATTTCTGTTCTCCTTGATCTCTTTGTCTTGGTCAGCTTTCCATCTCTGTGACAAAATAACTGAGCAAAACAGTTTAGAGGAGGAAAAATTTGTTGGCTCATGGCTTCCAAGATTCCCCTGGACCAGTGCTAGGGGCCTGGGGTAAAACAAAACATCACAGGGGGAAAGGTGTGGGGGAGCCAAGCAGCTTAGGAAAGTGGCAGTCACGACACAGAGAGTGTAAGCAACAAAAGGCTAGAGACATGCCAGGTCCTTTAGGGAAACTCCCTGAGTGATCTACTTTCAACTAGACCCTACTTTTATAAAGCTTTTCACTGCTTCCCAAGATTACTATCTATTTATAGGTCTATCAGTGAAACAGTCCACTGAGTAAGTTAGAGCACTTCAGGTTCAATGATCTTCTAAAGCCTAACCTCTGCACACTATTGGCTTGGGGACTTAGACCTTAACACATAAACTTTGGAGAAAGTATCTTATCCAAATCATAACACTGCTTTATCTTTTACTGAATCCTTTTGTACTAGTTTCCTCATCAGTGGGGCCAAATATCCAAAACCCACAATTTAAGGGCAGAGAGGTTTAATCTGGCATGATTTCAGGGGTTCAGTTCATGGTCAGCTGCCTCCAAAGCAGGAACATCATGATAGGAGGATGTGGTGGATCTAAAATGTTTAATTCATGGCAGCTGGGGACAAAAACAGGAACAGTGCCAGAGAGGAAAGGGTCAAGGGACCCATGGTCATTCCTCCAGATCCACCCAGAAGTGTGTTTTCCTAGTCCTTAGGCTACTCCCAAGCCAATCAAACTGACAAGCTTAACCATCTCACTTGTCAGACCAGGTTAGAACCTTTCCTGCATGAAACCTTCCATAGCTTTCTAGAAGACATAATCCTTCTGCCCTCTTTTTGAGAAAAATGTTGAACATATCTGAAGGATATATTTGTCATACTGACTTTTAATTATATTTGAGACCTTCAAGAGCAGGGTCCATTGCTCATTTATTTTTGTGTTCCTGGTCCCTAATACATTACCTGGTACATGAAAGATAATCAATAAATAGCAGTTTATGAAAGAATGGGAATGATTCATCACCTACATGTAAGAAAACCTATAGTTTGAGAATTATCAGTAAGAAGCAAGAACAGATTTTTTTATTGTAAAAGCAATTAAATGGTAAGCAAATATATACTTTAATGAAAAGAGTTTATATTTAAAGGAATTCTGAGTTCATTAAAAAAAAAAACAGTACAAAGAACGTCTTGTTCCCTCTGAACCATTTCTTTTCAATATACCCAGATTACGGAAGCAAATATGCTTTCACTTAAGAACATGACTTATTTTAATATTAAAGTTCATTATTTCAATAACACAATTCCTTTATAAAATTCAAACACTTTCTATTTCTTGGAGAAAGGATTATTTTATGCTCCATTTTAATTTTTCTTGTTTGCTTGAAGAAACATTAATTACTAACCAATTTTTCCTGGTTGTGCTATTATTTGTATAGTTGCTTATTTTTAAATGTTAACCCATAGTCCTATTATTAGATTCTCCTTCTTTTTGAATGCTTTTGAATTTGATTAATTGCTTCTTGAATGTCATTGTCAGGTAGTTATATTTTCCTTTTGTTTTCTCTATGGAAAGGTGCATGCATGTTATTTTCTTTGAGAATGCTTTTATATAATACATAGTATTACCTTATGATTCTGCAGAACATTCAGTTTTTGTAGTTTTATTTTGTTTCTGATAACAGCTTCATGGGGATATAATGCGCATGCTCTATAGTTTGCTCTTTTAAACAATGCAGTTTAATCATATTTTAGTGTTTTACAGGATTACCATCCCCACAGTTGGAGAACTTTTCCATCACCTCTCAAATAAAACCATTCTCCTGTAGCAGGCATTCCCCGTTTCACTACCACCCCCTTTCAGCCCTAAGAAACCTCTGGTCTACCTTTATCTTGACCAACTTGCTTATTTTGGATATTTCATAGAGCTAAACACACAAAATGGACAGTCCTTTGGGACTGGCTTCTTAATAGATATTACTGAAGTTCACCCCAAAGCATGCATCAATACTTTCTAAGATCAAATAGAATATCATTGTATGGATAGACAGTACCACGTTTTATGTATTCATTGGTCAATGAATGTTTGGACTGGTTCCCTTTTTGAATATTATGGATAACTGCTATGATCATCCACCTATAATTTGTTGTGGACATAAGTTTTTATTTTTCTGGAGCGTATACCTAGAAGTACACATTTTGGGTTATGCTGTAGCCCTAAATTTCAACCTCTTTAGGAGCTGGTTTGATATTTCCATATCACTCTTGGTGACCTTCCCCAGTTGTATCACATTATCCCATTACATCTGCACTAAAGGGCATAGTCATCTTGAGTTTTATATGAGTCATTTTGGTTGACTGTAGTTGTCTTAGTTACTTTTATTTTATTACTGAGACAAAATATCCAGTGCCCAAAATTAAGGAAGGAAAGGTTTGTTTAGCTCACAGTTTGTGGAGGTTTCAGTTCATAACCTGTTAGCTCCAAGGCAGGTGGGATGGCAGAAGGGTAACAGTTCATGTCTGCAAAAGACAAAGAAACAAGAACAAAAAGGGAAAGAGAAAGCCTCTTTTTTCCCTTATATTATATGAAGGCTGCGTGCTCCAGGGTGGGTGTAGCACTCACATCATCTCCCCATCCTCCTCTTACAAAGGTTCAGAATGTGTAAAAAGTGAGGGCCCTGGCCCCCTGCAGAGTCACTTAATTAAACTTCTGAACTTCTCAAGATGACACAACAAACAACATCCTAGAGAGGTAAGAGTGTGCCCTTCACACCCAGGGTGTAGAGCTGCTGAGTTACTTAGTCAAGCTTCTAGATTTCTCAAGTTGACACAATATATCAAGTATTACCATAGTTTGTTATAAACTAGGCTTTGTTTCTGATTTTTTTTTCTCCCAAAAGGCTCTTCTGTACTTTATTCTCAGAGTTCTTTCTTTTTAACTGAAGAATGCCTAGCAGTTGCTTCAATATAAAACAAGACTCCAGACTGGAAAATTTTCTCTCCATTAGAAATTTGTGGCTAATACTCCTTTATTTTCTGGCATTGAATATTATGGAGAAATCTGAGACCAAACGAATTTTCCTACCTTTTAGGTGGCTGGCCTTTTTAAAATCTGAATACGGGAAGAAAGAATAGTCTTAAAGGTCATAACTTAGGAAGATTGAATCTTAGTGTGGTGTACCTGGTGTTTTTTTTTGTTTGTTTGTTTTGTTTTTTTTTAACAAATGATAGTGCTGTGGTAAAAAGCATATATAGTGCATGTTTTATAGAATTGTGGCAAACATCTAAATTTCTGCCCTCAATTTGTTAATCTAAACAAGACAGTACTTGTAATTCTTTGACATTAAAGTTTTCCAGCCTATTTTACCTAAACATTTCTTGTCAGTTAATTCACTGTTTTGCAGTTAATGATTAATAAAAGGATCTCTAAATTCTACAAAGTGGGGAAAGATTGTTCTATGTTTCTCCTCCCAGGAAATTCTTAAGTTGCTGAAGTCAGTTGCTTCATTTTGAATGCATTGACTAGTGTAGCTGTCTGAGCAATCACAGCTGCCCAGAATGCATTAAATAATCAAAGGTGCATGTAGGCAATAAATAACTTTGCAGAAGTTAGACACTCAGGTTGCAAAAAGTTATTGACTAAAGATTTGGTTAATGTCTCTTCCATTTGATGGACTTCTCTTCCATTTGGCAGACTACATATAAGCCATTTTAAAAGTAAGGATCAATTCCATTTTAACAGATAATAAGATAATATAATGTTGTTGGCTCCACTCTTTCTGATAGTCATCTACCATTAGGAAATTCTTTTTAATTTTCACAACCGGTATTATCTCATTGTGTTCTGTTTCTTTAATTTCCTAGTTTCTTTACCTTATTAATTTTTACTTCCTCTTATTCATTTTTCTACTTTTTTCTCCTATGTCTTCTTTCTTTCTTTCCTTGTTTCTATTTATTTAACAAAACATCTTGTTTGTTATCCTCCATTTTGCACACACACATGCTCACACTCACACATGGGGAAATGAAAGGGGAAAACGATGGTGAAATGAATAGAATGGAAAAAAATACCTGTACTCTTGGTTCTGATATTCTCTTAGAGACAATAAAGAAATAAAATAAACATGTGATATTACAATATTGATAAGAGCCCTGAAGAAAATAAAATGGATGTAGGAGAGGATAATTTTTTTTAAAGGATGACTATTAAAGCTTCAGCAAGAGAGTGGTATTTAAATAAAGATATGCAGAATGTAAGGGAGCAAGGTACAAGCATTTCTTCTGCCCTAGATAAAGGTAAAAGACCAAGTAACCACACAAAGCAGAGGACACAGCTGCGATGTTCATGGAACAGCTAATGGTCTAGCATTTGGAGCATAGAGAACAAGGGTGGGAATCAGAGAGGAACCTGGCAATCAGATCATGGAGGATTTTAAAAACTATTTTTCAGCTGTGGGGAAGTAGGAGAACACTAGAGACTTTTGAGTAGAGGAGGAGTATGATATGTTTAGTGAGACTGAGCCACAGTAAGGAGACCATGTGTAAGATCATATTACTAACCCCAGCTAAGAGATCATGGTGGCGTGGATCACAGCTACAATGGAGAGGGGTATGATATAGGTATCATTTAAAAGGAGGTCCAAAATAAATTGCTGTTGAGTTGATATATGTTGCTAAAGGAAAAGTCAAAAAATGATACCAAAGTGTATGGTCTAACAATCAATTAGAAGGATAAAACTGACATTGATTGACATGGGGAGGATCATGTCTGGGGTCAGGGCATACAAAGGAGCTCCGTGTTTGGATATAGTCCATGGATATATCCATAAGAACTTCAGTGAGAGGGAGTTTTGTCAGTTTGACAGTTCCAGGCTTCTGACATATATTCTTATGTCATCAGTCTATTCAAGGAATCAAGACAGTCCTCCTGGAGCTATTGTGGAGGGAGAGCTATAATGGCAGGGCCTTGGTCATTCAAAAGAGAGGCTGAGGTGGTGAAGAGGAATAAAGAACACTGCAAATTATAACACTAACTAGAAAGACAGGAAAGTGTGTGCATCCTAGATGTCAAGGGAAGAAAGCATTTCAAGGAGGACAGGGTAATCAGCAATGTTGAATGTGGTCCAGAGCTTGCATAAGATGATACTGAGCTCGATGAATGGAGCCAAGTGAAGTTGTTCATGACCTTCACAATGGGCTGGGGAAAAGAAAGCCTAGAATAGGTTCAGTGGGAAGGAAACTGTGGGAAAAGAAAAAGAAATGGAGAATTTTCTGGGAAGTAGGAAGAAAATCAAGGTCACAAGACTAAATTTTTGCAATCAGAGAATTAATACAATGTGTGTGCTGATAGAAAAAAACTCAGTGGAGAAATTCTTACAGTGCGAACACTGATCCATCATGACAGGAGAGAACACAAAGTGTAAAGATGGTGCGTGAAGGTGAGTGAGCGTGGTGTTGGGAGTCTGCAGCGTGGCTCTTTATTTTCTTTCCTTAGAGAAGATCACTGGAAAAGCTCAAGGGGGAGAAAAGAGATCTTAGAAAGAGAGAGAATGTGAAGTTATCCTCCAAGAGCATGGGGCAACAAAAGCATTGGGGAACTATGGTGTGATTACAGAGGAGTACGTGTTTACTCACTGTGTAGTTCAGGCTGCCCTCGAATTCACGATGCTGCCTGTGATGGCCACGAACTTCCATGGATTCTCCCACCTCAGCTTCCCAAGTGCTAGAATTATAGGCACATGCAACCACAATCAGCTGAAGAATAGTATTTAGAGCTCACACTTGGCATTATGCTATGTTTGGCATGTATTTACATCAGGTGTTTTTTAAAAGATGCATGTATTTATACCAAAGCATGCACAAAACTGTAACTCAGTCTTATATGCAGGAGTCATTAGACAGTAAGAACAGTATAAGTAATTTATTGGGTTTTATTTTTATGATTGCCTAATAAAACACTTCAACAGATTAATTAATAAATAAGAGTATTTTCTGAGCATGGAAAAATTTTACAAATGGGCTGTAATGGTTAATGTATAGATGTACCTGCCTTGGAATAGTAATGTTCACATCATAAAGTCTACACAGGCATTAACACAGAAAAATACTAAGAACTCTTCTATTTTAGTCAATTCAGTGCTAAACTATTTTCTTAAAGACAATAATTTGACTATCAGGTCACTTTTGACTTTAACCCTGTATCTAAAGGAGGCACACTTCTGTTTGTATTTTATTGTGTGGTTAATGAAAAGCTCCTTATCAATTTGATACTTATTTTGTTTTGCTTCAGCCAGAATGGCTCTCATGTTGCCTGAACAGTTGAATTAGATTATAACTGACCTGCTGATGGCTGCTCCTCTTCTCAAAAGGATAACTGAACTCAAACTTGATTGCCTGATTACATGTGTTAATGGAGGGAATCGATCTTGGGAAGATGGGATTTATCTTGAATTTATAATGCATTCCCCATTGTACATTAAAGTATTTCCCATTTGTTAGTTCAAAACAAGTTGATTCAAATGAGGTAGGAATGTGGCAACTGAAAAGCTCTCCCTGCTGGTGCCTAATACAACTCTGCATGTTTTTCAGCTTTACGTGGACCCACAAGGGAACGATTGGTGACAAATGTTATGGAAAGCTTAAATGCAGTTCACTCTCATTTGCTATTTTGTATATCTTCTTACATATAGACTAAAAAGAATTGGACCCTTTGTCCAAAATGCTGTTATCCCAGCCTCTTTAATAAAATTGTGTGTATTTTTAAATAAAATATAAACATGATTCATAGGAATACCAAAGCATTTTGCACAAAACTAATATAAGAGTAATGATAAAAAAAATATCTTCTTCAGTGTTTGTTTTGTAAAGTCCTTTGACTACAAAGACAATTTCTGTTCTGCCATCCTAGGAGGCATTATCCACACCAGCCTTTTGAGTGTGTATGGGAAGAAGAGAGGGAGATGTTTTACTTGATAAAAACATCCGTGCTCAGCTTTGTTCTGTTATACTAATCTGTAATCCACAAACTGTCATTATCTCCAGAAGAGTTCATTTTTATATGGATTTTGATTGAGGTTCATAAATATTCAAAAAAATAATAGGAGTACTAAAGAGGAACCAGTGAATTAAAACAAAAAACAATGTATAGGTGATCATGTTCCAATATAGCACCATGTAATTATAATGATTCACAAGTATTTAGAATACACATTTGACTACCATGATATTCTTTACATTAATATTTTAAAATTTAAAAAAATTTGTTGTAAGAAATGGTTCTTAACACTGTTCTCCTTCAATTGCCTCATCCTTCCAGCCCCAGAGAATCATATTCTATCTTCCCAGAAATGTCTGGTTTTTTTTTTAAAGGCTACCTTATTAATGAGATAAATAAAAATCTGGAAAAAATAAATTTAGCAAAACAATAAGTAAACATCAGCTTACCATAGTGCTAAATTGATTTTCCTAAAAAGTATTTTTAATCTGTTTAGAAGATACATTTATGTATGGAATTGGTACATTTTCCTCTTTTATATAAATAACTATGGATACACACACACACACACACACACTTTCTGTAAAGATAAAAGATGGTGTTTCCAAAGGATATTTCAAATGTCTAGCACCCAATAGTGGATTTAATTGAAAACATATACTGATTCTTAATTATTTTATTATTAATTTACTGTGAACTCAGAGCAATCCATCATGATGTGTTTTTCTGAGACAGCACTATGTGACTGGACTCAGATCTGCTACGGGTATAGCTTTAGGGTCTTTGTGCCATCCTACCCCTGGGAATCTCTGTGAAGGGCCTTCTCCTCCTGCTCCTGCTTCCTAGCTGAACTCTTAATTACTTCCTCCTCCTGCCGGTGCATTCTCAGAGACTGCCCAGATTCAACTCAATGCGTCTTACTTAGCACAGTGGCTAAGTGTGCCACTCACACTTGGATTATATAAATACTGGCCTTTGCTTTCTGTGTAATTGTTTTGAATTAGCAGCATTTTTTAATCTCATAAAAAGCTCTTACCTTCATTTTCTACCTATTGTGAATCTGTAAAAAAAAAAAAAAAAAAAGGTTTGCTAGCTAAAGGAAACATATTATTATGTGCATGAGAGTGTTTTAGCTACCAAAAGTAACAAATTGTTTTCATTAGCATAAAAGCATTCGTTGTACAGAGAGTAGCAATTTAAAGAATCTTTCCTCTGTTTTAGTCAGTTCCCAGAAGTCTTCTATATGATGGTTTATTGGGTTAGTTATGATACAATAGGAAACAAATGAAATGGTTTATAGTAATATTATCTAATTTGAACCATTAAAAATCTTGAGTGTTCCCTTTCTAATCAGGCACAATAAAATTTAGTACTATTTTGTGGTTTAAAGTTACAGGCATTTTTTAATTTTCATATACAACATTTAAGAGAAAGGAAGTTAAGCCTTTCTGAAAATAGATTGAGGAAGAATCATTAAGAACACAAATATGCTGTAATTTTTGACTTGGTATTTTGCATTTTCTCATTTTCTTGCATTCTTTCCCAGAAGTCAAAGTGTGTAGGCATAGAAATAGCTGTAAAAAGGCCATAAAGAATAGAGTTGACATAATGCAGATAATGTATAGTTTCACTTGACTCTGAGAGGGAAAAAAAAATCTCTTAAAATAGATTTTCAGCTGAATAAATTTAGCCCTAAAATTGTTCACATGTGAATAGAGACTTGACTTTTGAATTAGAACCACAAGAAAAATAGAAAAAAAAAAAATAAAAGAGATTTAAGTCATGTTTGGTCCGGACTTTACAGAGATTAAATTAAAATCTAAGGAACACGCACAAGCAGAGAGAAATTCTTGATTTTTAACTAGTGAGGTATCTGTTCTCTGCTAACGTAGGTGACTGTTATTTTGAAGTGGCTGCTTCCTACTTCTGAGGATCAATACGTCTTTCTCCTCGGAAGATCATTTAGATGAGAGGATTTTATCTGGTGTTAGGAGTGTGTGTGGAGGCTGCTGTGTAAATTAAAGTAGTGAGCTGCTAGTTGATGTGTTGAGAGCTTGCTGGTGGCATCCATGATGAAGTCCATTTCTCAGTTAATTCTCCCAGTCAACTACCTATATTCCAGTTGAGTTTTACTCCTGCCAGCTCATGCTGTTGCATATCTACTTTATTTCCCATATTTTTATATAACACTCACAAGTTTTTTCAAAAGGAAAGTTGCAGACTTCTAAACAAAAGAAAAAGAACTGGAAAATAAAGAGAAAAATTGCATTGAACAATTATAATTACCTGTTTAGTCTAAATCTTTTTTTTTACACTTCTCAATTTATTTCCCAAAACCCAAAACATTTCTGTCTTTTCTAAACATTTGTAAACTGTTTGGAGGATGCTTTTCATCAGCTGGTCACCTATGTCACCCTTATGAACAAATTAAGGAATGATTTTGATTGGAAAGAACATTTTCTCATAATTTATGAAAATAGCATAGTTTTTCTTGGTGTTTAATTAGATGAGAATCTTTAGAATGCTAACATCAGGACAGAAAAACACAAGGTCCGTTAATAGAAATGGTTGATACAGTAAGTGTGACATACGTGTGATAGAACGGAAGCCACTATTAAGTTCTTTAGGGCTTTTGTTATTTGAAGCAAGTAGGTGCCTAGCTTTTCAAGTTATAAATGTTCAGGAGATACTTAAAATGTCATTTTGCAGAGGATAGTATTTAGACTGAGGATGTTTTCTTATATTTAGACCATTTCTGTAGCATTCATCCTCCCGTGCTGGAAGGACCCAGATTTTCAGTTTCTATAGAACCTCCAACCATCTGATCAGTGTCATAAACTATTAGTAGCCAACAGAAAAAAAAAAAGTAGTTTTATGACTGAGCCACATTTTAAATCTGTGCTAAATATAGAAAATATAGAAATATACAAAATGTGTATAGAAAGAATATAGAAATGCAGATTTATGCATTTTAAGTGTGTAGAAGTATAGAAAATGTATAGAAATAAATGTAGAAAATGCATATTCATGGTGTGTCATGAATTTGATTTGATTTTTCCTATTTTTTTAAACAGAGTTGTTTTGGAATTCTGCCTCCTTCAATACTGAGGCTTCTTACCTTCACTTTCCGACCTTCCATGGAGAACTTAGCGCGGATGTGTCTTTCTTTTTTAAGACAACAGCTTTATCTGGGGTGTTTTTAGAGAACTTGGGAATTACTGATTTTATACGGATAGAGCTACGCTGTAAGTCTCCTTTCCAGAGAAGTTTGGGAGGGGGTAATTGTCTATTATTTAGTAGTAAATTCTTTAATCAATGTTTAAAACTCATGTTTCTGCATTATCAGCTAAATCTTCACAGTGTGTCCCTTTGAAAATGTTGTATCATATCACTTCACCATTTTTTAAGAAAATAATTTGACACAGTCTATGATATTTTGGGACAATTATTTCTGTTTTCTACTGGCAATTTAAAGTGAGTTTAAATTGAAATAACACTGAAAAATTCTTGGTAATTAAAAATTAATTTGATAGATTCATGGGCTGCTACTGATACCTTGATATCAAGGGCATATTATAAATATCAAGAACATATTGCATGCATTTGAATTGTGTAAACTTTTCCAGATACAGTAGCATATGCCTGTAATCTCAGAACTCAGGAGGCTGAAACAGGAGCATAGACGTGAATTTGAGGTCAGCCAGGCCACACAGTGAGCTCAAGGCCAGCTTGACGTCTTGTGTTAAAACAAAACACACATATCTTTATTTATATGTCGGTCCATCTATTTGTCTTGAATTTTGATTCATTGCAACAGTTATTTTATACCAAATGCAGATTCTATTTAGTTTTCAGTGCCTGGCAAATAACTTGATCCTTTACCAATCTGAAAAATTAAATCAGAGGGGGCTGGGGATTTAGCTCAGCGGCATAAGCTCCTGCCTTGTAAGCAGGCAGTCGTGAGTTCAATCCCTGGTACCGATAAAAAAAACGAAAAAGACAAAAAAAATTAAATCAGAGGATGAATTTCTCAAAATCTAAATGACCTATTTCTATATGGATGTTACTGTCTCCTTGAATATAAAGTACACCTTTGTCTCTACATTCAATGACTGTTATGCAGTGGTGCCATTCCTAAGTGTATAGGCTGCTCACTGCTGTGAAAACTCACTCAGATTATCCGCGTGTCTTATTTTTCCAGCTCCAACAACAGTGACCTTTTCCTTTGATGTGGGGAATGGGCCTTTCGAAATCTCTGTGCAGTCGTCCAGCCAATTCAATGACAACCAGTGGCATCACGTTAGGGTTGAAAGGAACATGAAGGAGGCCTCCATTCAAGTCGACCAGCTGTCTCCAAAGATCCAGGCTGCTCCAGCTGATGGCCATGTCCTTCTACAGCTCAACAGTCAGCTCTTTGTGGGTGAGTTCTCTTCGTAAGTCATTTGACTGTGGTAGGCAAGTGCAGAAACAGGCTAGAATAAAATAAAACCAACTACAAAAATGGTGACAGTAGCAATGACAGGAAGCAGTAACAAAGCATCATTTTTTTTCAACAACACATTTGCATAAGGTTTTATTGAGTATTGAGACAAAAACATCATTGATTAGAAATCAGCGTTCCAGGCTGGCCAGGTATTTACTTCATCCTCATCATCAACCTGTACAATAAGGATTATCCTCAATTTACAGGTGGGGTAACTGAGGCTCAGAGGTTAGCTTACCTTGAGAAAAATCTTTCCAGAAAATGAGATTCAAATTTGTGTGTGGAAAATTCCTGAACCTGTATACTGCATGCTTAGTATTACAGAATACGCACTGCTTGTTTTATTAGTGTTTCTGGTTTGATATGGGAAATGTTTATCTCTGTTCCCAGGACTGAGTAATACTGCTGGTAATTCCAGGCAATGCCAACCAGGGATGCCCTCATGTTTTCCACCAAGAGGATGCTGTCTTTGTGTGCTATTTTGTCCTCAGCATCAAACACAGGCCACGACAGGGGATGGGGGAGCTAAGTGTTGAATGTATGACCTGACCAGTTTTACCAATTCCTCCACTAGTTCCTCTCATTTTTTTCTGTTTTTCTTCTATTTTCCCATTATCTACTTCATATGGATTCTTTTTATTTCCAGAATCCATTCACTTGACATTCATGGGCTTGCTAGTGGAATTTCTCTGAATGTGTTTGTTTTCTCTTGCATCTTTGCCAATTATTTTAGAGAATTTATAAACCATAATGTTCAAGGAGTTATGCCTTATTTGATCACTGCTCATATATTTCAATTTAAATAAAGGCATGGAAATTCGAAGGGAAATTTATGAGGATAAATTATGAATTTTCAGAAATCATATTTCAAACATTTTCAAGTGTTTACACAGAATTACATTCTGATGCCTAATAATCTCTTATTAGCCCTCTCAAATCACTGCAAAGGACAAATCTTGTTTGTATGTGCAAGAATCCAAGACATTCTTAGGACTTCTAATGAATACTCATTAGAGTACTCTATACTCATTACTACTTCTCCTAAGATACTTAATGAATGGTTTCTCTGACTGAGGCACTACCCTTACTTTCTAATCATGATACTGTGACCACTCAGTGACTTATCTGAGGATATAGAAATAATAAAGAATACTTAGGAAGGAATATATAACTTTTCTCTTAATGTCGTGCTAGAAGCTTGGTTGGGAAATTGACATAGATATTTCTTGCATTCCAAAAAATGAGAGATGAACACAACAAAAGCTACAGCAATTTAAAATCTGTCAGTAGCTTGGAAATAGCCTTACTATTCTTGGAAATTGAGAGGACTGAAACTGTCCTCGAATTTTTCAGTGAAATATGCTGCAGTTTGCCTGTAGATGACCTTTTATCCTTGATATGAATTTCAGCTTCCTAGAGATGAAGTCACCGTATATTGTGTCTGATAGGAATCCTGGCCTTAAGTTGATTTCAGGTGGCTATAATGAAGTACCAGGATGACATCAGAAAACTGCTTTAGAATAGGCCTGCGTCTTTTGCCATCAATCATGCACTATAATTTGAACAAGGATCAAAGAGGTTTCATCTTTATTGAGGCAATTAGTCAGGCCTCTGACATCTCCATATGTGTTCAACGGCTTTAAGAGTGACTGTGTCACTTGAAAGTTTTAAAAACCAAAATCTTGATTATGTTTAAGTCAAAATCAGAGAAAATTAAAAGGAAAAGACAGAAAAAAGATCTCTAATAAAAAGTGACACTTCTATTAACAGAGATCCGTGTGTTGTTTCTTCCTTCCTCATGATGCTGTGTAGTGATACCAAGAGAAGGTGTCACAAAATAAAAGACTTCAAATTGGGTAGAACAGCTCATAGCTATGAAAAGGCCACCTAGGAGGCTCCTTTTCATCCTTATCTACCACAAACTGTATTACTGTCTCTGGCAAGGGCCTCACACTGATGAAACAGTGCTTATAAGAAAAAACATTAAATATCAACTTACAGCATTACTAGAAAACAAATCAGAACCATATTTTCTTAAATTTGTAAAGAGATTTTTTTTTCCTACAGGCAGGCCCCATGAAAGACAAGTTATAATGTAAAAGGTTACAGTGAATTAGAGCACAGTGGGTGAGAAACTACTAAAAACTAAGCAATAATTAGAGCTAATTTAATGGACCACTTACTATGACCAAAAAATTCTCTGCCTTCCTCGGAGTCAAAGACTTAAGAGACAGCTAGTATTGACAAGTGATACAAGAAAATTGTGCATCTATGTATATACATATATATAAATATATGTGTATATACACATAAATATGTATGTACATGTATCTGCACACACACACACACACACACACACACACACACACACACACACACGGATAATAATGGAAGTTATAGAGTAAAAAATAGAGTGAGAAGTCCTGAGATAATTTGACCTGGGAGCTTCCAGTCTGAATAGAGTGGCTTGGAATATGCAGTCTCGAGGACCTTGCTAGTTGAGCAGAGGCCAAAAGAAGCAGATGAGAGAACCCTGCGATCTACCAAAGAAAAGAATTCCAGGCGTTGGGATTATGCCCAAAGTGTTGGGAATGAGTTTTAGGTTTTCATGGAACAAGATGATAACAAGTGCAGCTGTAGATAATGAATGTAAGAGGAAGCATGGCGGAAAGGTGGTCCGGTTATTATATCAATCAGTGTTCCCATCGCTGGGACAAAATACTAGACACTCAAAGGAAAATGGGTTTGATGTGGCTTGTGGTGTCGGGGTTTCGGGAGGTGGTTGGCTGGCTCCAAAGCAGAAGTGACATATGACACAGCAGAAGAGTGTGGCAATCAGGAAAGAGGGGAGGGGGAAGAGACAGAGTGGGAGATGTGTCACTTCAGGCCGTGTCCCGGTAACCTGCATCTCCCAGCCAGGTTCCACCTCCTAAGCACACATTTAGCTGTGAACTTGCCTGTGCCCAATCTATGAATGAGTATAGTGGTCCAATGACTCAATTATTTCCAAAATCCCTTCCTCAGAATACATGGGACTTCTATGGGATGTTTTTAAAAATCAAAACTATACAAGTCACATTCGGGGCCTTAGAAGGCCAGAATAGAGGATTTGGATTCTATGCTAGGTATCAGGAAAGTGGTATAAGGTGATTTGCAATTTTAAAGCTTTGTCTCACTGCAGTAAAGGACACGGATGAAAGGATTGAAGTGAGCATTGTTCCCATAGCTCCTGCAGGAGAGGTCAGTGATGTGATGTAATTAGAGATGCTGAAATAGACTAGGGCATCGTTTACATGGAGATGTGCACAGTTGCTGATAGATTTTCAGTAACATATGCAATCAGTTATTGCTTGGGGCAAGATGCTTCTTCTTAGGTTTCTGGACTCCTCACCCTATTGCCAGTTCTTAATTCCATCTGGTGCTAACTTTTCTGGTCTGTGCCCTTTGTCTTAATTTATACCAATGATTACAGCTGTTCCTTGGCCCTGCAACCCAGGATGGAGAGCATCAGCCACGTGCTCACCAGGCTGTAGAGGCCTCAGGTCCTTCTTTATGGCCCAGAGAAAATGTCCCACCCCCTCCTACTCCTTCAGTGGTTTCCCCTGCTCCATCCCTGGGTTCTCACCATCATCAGGAATCTTCTGTTTCTGTCTGTGCCCACCAGTGTCACACATCAAGGACCTTCATCTTCAACCTGTTTCTTCCCGTGCTAATAAATATGTGAGACTAAAGTCTTATTTTGCTGCCAGAGCTGGTGACGGGGTATCTGTGCTTTAATATGATGGAATTGATTTTCAAAGTATAAAGGGTAACTTAATTCTCCCTTACTTATAAGTTCAAGAATTTAATGTGTCATTCATCTGTCCATCTTAAAAATAATCATGACTGGGGCTGGGGATTTAGCTCAGCGGCATAAGTACCTGCCTTGCAAGCAGGCAGTCGTGAGTTCGATCCCTGGTACCGATAAAAATGAAAAAGACAAAAAAAATTAAAAATAATCATGACTAATCTGTATTTTCAAGTGTGAATAATGACTGTCCTTCATATTTGGGGAGAGGTGCAAATGAGTGAAATAAAGTGATTATGAAAACTAGGTTTATAGTTTCCAATATAACTTTATTCTAATACAAATGTTTTAAATCTAGAGACTGGTGATAGTAATAAGGTTAATGTTCTAAATGACATAGAAACACAATCATTGTCAACATAGGGGAAAACTACAAGACTGTTAGAATAAGACAAACTGGGTTCTGCCCAAGAATTTTGGTGAAAAACTGAACTTTCTTTGTAGTTCAGAAACTTATTCTTTAATAGTTTAAATAAATAATAGAGCTGTTTTATAATACCAAAAATATTACGTTTGAAATTTCAGTAACATATGCAAGTATATTTAAGATACTACTTTGAATACTTACATTTACAAAAAAATGTTGTAGACATGTGAATAGAGGTTAGTTTTGTTTTTATATTCACCTTGTCACTGAGAGGGTCTATGTTGATAATACTTATTAACAGTTTATTTTTAAACACATTTCATTTTGATAATGTCTCAGAAATGGCTCCCTCTATTGGGTAACAGGAAAGAATTCAATGCTTTTTCCCCTTTTCACTGAATACCAGTCATGCAGTGTGTTCACATCTCAGAGTAAAACTCTGAAGCAAGATTAATGCCTTACTTTCTGAGGAAAACCAGTAAAATAAATACAGTTACTTTTAAAAATGTGATTCAGCAGGGTAGCAGTTATATATGACAGTGGAAATAGGAATAAGGAGATGATAAATAGAGTTTCAGAGATAAAACTAAGGTTAGCTTAGATCTGAGAAATAGGAAACAGAAGGCTTTTTAACAATCCCCGTATTTCTGAATATTAGCACAATCATCCTCAAGTAATCTAAACAGTGAAGGAGGAGTAACAAAGAACAAAGCCTTGATAGGGACAAGTGGAAAAAGTTAATTTCAATCAGATTGAAAATAAAATCAATGCAATGATGCCCCCCAACACCAAAACCACCCAATCACATTGCTTTCTGATGACTCACTTTCAGTTAATAGTTCATTTTCTCCGTGCTTTTTCTTAACTGCTGCTGGGTCTTTTCCACACATTTCAGACTCTGTCACATGTGTCATATGTTTTGTGGTGTATGTCAGACCTTCCTGCATAGTCTCATTCCGAACTGCTATCTTGAAAAACTAGATTTAATGATATGATGCTAACTAGTACATGGAATCTATGTCCTTGACCTTGAAAACACCAAAAACTCAGTATCCAAGGTTACTGCTGTTATCATGGGCTCACATTCCCCAGCTACAGAAATGATAGGGAGAAAAGAATCAGTCATTTTTAAAAGCTGCAATGTGACAGTGGTCATTTTCTATTTTGGTTTGTAAACTCAGCATTTTTTTCTTAGAAGCTTCTTAAATTAGCCTCGAATTGATTTTTATTCAACCAGCTCTGCAATTTTTGTTTCCTGTCTAAATTCTTTTACTGACAAGTATTTAAATGACTTAAACTCCATTTCAATATGTTGCGGCCAGGACCTATAGAAGTAATTATGTCAGTGAAGAAAAATATTTCCTGATGAATGATTTCGGGGTGCTGTTCATGTAGGTAGATGTTAAATTCTGGACATATTGAGGATCTGGGGCCAGGGTTCTTCAGGCAGGAGATTTTCTGGAAAATTAACAGTATTGGTAAAAAAGATATATTTATTAATGATAATGGGCATTTCAGTGGTTTCAAAGATTGCATGTTGGCAAACCTTATGTGTGTGTGTGTGTGCGTGTGCGTGTGCGTGTGCGTGTATTTTCTGTTTGGTATATAAGAGGTGAACAAATTATATAGTGAATACTTAAATTAAAAAGTATGTATCACAGGGCCAGGGATATAGCTCAGTGGCACAGTACTTGCTTGGAAAGCATGAATTCCTGAGTTCAATTATGAGTACAAAAACCAAAGTAAATCAAACAAACAAAAACAAAACAAAAAACCAAGTATATATTATAGTAAAAAACACATTGCCATGAATCCCTGTCAAAATACCTTAACTCACTTCGAACACACTTTCCCCATCATTTTTGCCACTTTCTGAAACACTTCTGAAGATCTTCTTTTGTGAATGTGTTTACCAGGTGCAAACACAGATGTAAAAAATATGGTGAATAGTGTTGCCAGGTGCCACCCAATGGAAAGATAAGGTCATGACAACATTATGGTGCATTCTCAGCTACCTTATTCTTTGGATCTGGCATCATGGACCTTTTGGCTCTTCCCCAAGACAAAATGACCATAAATATGAATGTTCTGCAATTGATTCAGGATATTGAGGCAGCTTACTACCAAAGACATTGCTGACAAAAACAACTGCTTCAGAAAGCGGCAAGAACAATGAGACGAGTTCTAGAAACAAGAGGGAGTACTTTGAGAGACACGAATGGCAACATACCTTGTACTGTATAATACCTGCTCTGTTTAAATGTTCAGCGTAGTTTTCAATCTTTCTTGTATATATAGAAGTGGAGATACTAAGTAGCAAGATATGATGAGCAGGAGGAAGGGTCATATCTCTGTTGACCATTTGGATATCCTCCCATGTGAAACAGTTATTCAGATCTGCTGTCTACTTTTTCTGATGTTTTCTTTTTAAAAAAGAATACCCTGAATTTTAAGAATTCTTTATATATTTTGGGTAAATCTTTGTCACACAAGTTTGCTACAGATACCTTCTACCGTTTTGTGAGTTGACTGCACTTTGATGTTGTTAATGGTAACTTTTGATGAGCAGAGGTTTTTAATTTTAATATATTCCAAATTTTTCTTTTTTTCTTACTTTCAGGTTTTGATATGCTAAACTATAGTCATGGGAGGAGAATATCAAACAGCCTTATGTTTGAATAACTTTTATTTCAGTCTAAATTTCTTTTGTAGGAAATGTGTTCCCTCATTACCAATTCAGTACTATAAAGGTCATATTTCTCTTTAATGGAATCATATTATTTGTTTTAAGTGTGGTCTTTTCCCTTCCTTTAGGTGACTTTTTCATGATTAGCCTTAGAAGCCCTCAGTGTTTTTCAGCACATGTAGTGGGTAACCCTTAGTGACCACTGACTGAAGACAGAATTTAAATGGGATCTCTTGAGATCAGAGGCTATGACTAAAGACTGCCGACAGTTTATTTCTTTAAAACAGCCCAGTAGGGACAAACTAGAGAGCTGTAGTGACCTCTACAGGTGAGAAGTTCAAATGGACCAAGTTTTCCCTGAGCTCACCCTGGCCAGAACGTGCTTTCACAACTGAACTTGGTTCAGGAAAAAGTAAGTAACCTTTCTATCTATGATACTTCTTCCTGCCATGAACTGCTCTGTTCAGCCATAATCTTTCTTCGAACACAAGAGAGAACAATCTTCTCCTTCCCACCCTTCCAGGACTTTGGTTAATGAAGACTGTAGGAGGAAATTAAAGCTGGGCTTCCAGTCTGACAGCTCTCTCCATGAACTCACCTCAACCTTCTGCAAGGCTGTTTTTCTGCAGGATGCTACAGGGGCAGGGCTCAAGATCCATGCTTGATACACAAGATGCACCTCTACCCTTCAAACTTCTGAGTTGATTGGGCCCTGGCCACATGCCCAATTGCTTTCTTGTCCTAAACTGGTTTGTGGTTAGGCCCTACCTGTCTTCCTCTGCCACAGTGTCACAGTGAAGGACAGTCTTTTGCTCTGCCTGGCAAGTTTCCCTAACCTTGACTTTTTAGGGAGGTATAAGGATCTTGACATTTTTTTTTCCCTGTAAGGTTCCTGCTTCAATTATGAGGTTGTTCCTCATTACTCCTCAATAATATCTAAGCATAAGCATGAATAATTTGCATTTAGAAAATTAAAGTTTAATCTCAAAAGTCTTTCTGCTACAAAAGAAAGAAAAAATCGGCATAGGAAAGAGCCAGCTCCTATTTTGTAACAATAGCATGTCACTTAAATTAACTTTCTGAGAATAATATGATGAAAGACTGGACCACTAGGTAAAGGCTAATTCTGCTCAGCACCCAGCCAGCGTAGTTAGGTACAAGACCTCAATACTGTTATGCGAGTGGACAGATTAGGTTGTATTCAATCACATGGAAAGGTTAGGAATTTGCTTTACAAGATACTCAGTGTTTGTGAAGTTCCAGAATTCATTATGTCTGATATGGCACGGCAACTAAATTGATAGAAACTTAATTGGAAGATAGTTCCAAACATAATAGCTCAGCAGAAACACCCAGAATCAATTAATCAAACTGCTACTCATTTTAATTGGACATACACTAACCCCAAAAAGGCACCACAATCTTTAATTAAGCTTTCAAGCCCAATCCTATTTACATTCACCATGTTTCCTGAGTAGCTGTATCTGAAAATAAAAAAGTTATTTACTTGAAGCTGAATGGAAAAATAAAAATTCTCAATACATGTATGACAACACTGTCTAATTAGACATTATGTTTCTGATCATTTGAAGATGTCATTTAAAACTATGTGATTAGGTAAACATTGACTCTTTGAAAGTACAGAATAAAATCTGATTTACAAAGGTAGGTATTGATTTTTCCTCACTATTAGAAATGCTAATTAATCTTTTGTTTCATATATATATATATATATATTCTTAATATCTCTATCTTCTAGCATTCTTCTCCACTTTGTATCTGCTTCTACTGTTAATAGCAAATGGTAATTGAAAGGATTTTGCCCCAGACAGGACATTGTAGCCGGTGGGGCCTGGGAGGCAGAACCAAGTGGCTCTATCTTGAGGTCACCTTTCCCGCCCCTGGGCAATTTACCTGTGGTGTGAAATGAATACCAATGGGCTATCAGTGCATCAGTAATGCCCCTTAGGCACCACCCCAAACCTAAGCTACATGTACGCCCCCACACCATGTGTCTGGTGGAGAGAATGCCAGACCCCAGAGGGTCACGGAGTCTCTCTCCACATTCTTAAAATAAAGGCTGCTTTTATTTCATACTTCTTATCTTTTTAGCTGCGCCAAAAATTCTATCAGATTGTTCCACTGCGTGCCGAAAATTCTACCAGTAATCATGTATTTTCCTGCCTGAATATATTCCTAGACTATAGGCTCTTTGAGTGTATGATCAATTGCATATGATTTTTACCCCCAGTGTCAAACAGTACCTGTAAAAAGCTGCTAAATAAACTTTGAGGATTTAAACGCCATTCAAGCCCAAAATAATCTGAGATGCAGAGAAAAATAAAGACTTCCTTTTTGACCACAGTTTGCTTTGGAGATAAAAGGAGCTGCCTTAAAATGAAAACCTCCTCTGGGTTTTAATCAGCCTCTGCTTGTAATTAAGTATATTTATTCTTGCATTTCTTTGGTTGCACCTGGGACCAATCTCCGCACTTCGCTGTGCTGCTAGTTCCTCATCTTTCAAAACGAACAAGGCCTAAATAAATAAGTAAGAGCAGATAAGACTGGGTCATACTTACTTTCTGGACTTCAGGTTATTAGTTACTATTACAGTACTGGCAGAATAAGATAATCCTCTGAATTAGAGCCATATGGATGTTTTAGAGCAACAAATGCACAGTGAAGTGATTTTGCTACTGTCCAGCGTGGCCTGTGCTCCGTGATTTAAGGCACTACAGCCTGGAGTCAGTGGGGTACACTAGGTAGACACCTTTAATCCAGACCTCACACAGGCCGTCTCCCAAAGGCTCCAGTGCCAAAGGGAAAACTCAGCCTGCAGGCTGTCTTACCCCATGCAGGGAACTCCAGAAAGGGCGTCAACAGGTTCCTGTCCAAAGACTTTGAGCTTTAGGTGCTTACAGAGTTGGGTTATCCGTGTGAAGCTAAGGTGCTTAGCAGCTTGATGTGAAAAGAAAAATATTAGCGGAGTCCTGAGAATAAGGACAGCGGAGACTAGGGATGATAGGAGGTTGATTAAATGGAGGGAGAAGTTAAACAAGCAGATCGCTAGCTAGTCTAGCATCATCACTGATAACCTAAGACTGGAGTATGTCTGACTCCACATCTTTCTGCCTCTGGGTGTATAAATAAAAACTATGACCCACACGGTGAAGACCTTTGTATCCTTCATCGAAGAAGGACAAATTATGCAAACTGAAATGGTTTGAATATAGAAATTTAAATATGATGATTTGGACAGAGAGCGTCATGCCTGTGAACCTGAATTCTAATTAGTGGTAGTGGCCCATAAGGCGAAAGTTCTCAGGAATTCATTCTTCATGATATTTTATCATCTACAAATGTATAATTAATTTATTTTCAAATTCTTTTTGAGTTTGGTTCTCACTCTCACTCTCAGGGCCCTAAGCATCCCAGTGTGGCAGAAGGTGTTCCTCTTCTCAACGCTGGAAGCTCTCAGTCTCTCTCTGTCTCTGACTCTGTCTCTCTCTCTGTCTCTGTCTTTCTCTCTGTCTCTGTCTGTCTGTCTCTCTGTGTGTCTGTCTCTCTTTCTCCCTGTCTCTCTGTCTCTCTCTGTATCTCTTTCTCTTGCCATGTGATTTAGCAAATACACTGGACTAGACTAAAGCAGAATAGTTACTACACAGCTATTATGGTGCCAGAGGAGATGGACCCAAAGCTTTGTGACACCGGGACTCGAGTACTATACTATATTTCTGCCTTATCATGTATGTTCTGTGTGCTAGGAGATAGCACTGATCAAAGTAGCTGCTGCAAAACATGTATTCTAAGAAAGGGCCACTGAGTTAAAACACATTACTGAAATGTAAAGCCTAGTAGATGACAATGCATATTCATTTAGTGTCCTACGGCAAGCTTTGTAGATCCAAATAAATAAAGCTGTTGAATCTCTGAGGATAAAGACAGCCTAAGTAATTGAGGCCAAACTAGGCGTTAGTTAAGTGGACCGGAGGAGGTGAAAATGAACACATTTTGAGAAAAAAGACGTGTAGTTATATTCAGCGTGAGGGAGTGATGCATATACATACTGCACCTTGATTGACGTTTCACCCTTTTGTGCTCTCTCCTCTTTTTCCTCTCCCAGATTTTCTCTACAGAGTCTACTTCTCTGTTTCTTTTTTATTTTAAAGAGAATAAAACCAAACCAAACAAAACTGGTTAAAGTCAATCAGCACAAAACAATGAAAGCAATTCAGGACTTCAAGAAAATAGGAACTCAACATTGGCTACCATAGTGTCTCTTGTTTTCTTCAAAATAGCTGTCCATATCATCAGACATAATAAAATCAACAAAACAAGATAGAATAAAACCAATCAAAGCAAAACAATGAAGGTGTTATAGGACTTCAAAACCTGATAATAAGGAAATCAACAATGGCTACCATAATATGTATGGTATCTTCAAAATGTATCTTCAAAATACCTGCCCATATCATCAGTCATAATAAAATCAAACAAAATAAGACAGAATAAAACAAACCTAAAAAATCAATAAAAATAATGCAAGAATTCAAAACAAGAGAATAGGAAATTAATGCTGGTTATCACATTCCCTTTTTAGATGTTCCCTCACTTATGACTTTCACAATCTCTATTGTAAGGATCCCACTAACTCTTTCAATTCTTTATGAGAGGGAGATAACATGATGTTCAGCCTTACGAATTCAAACCATTGCACCCAAGAGCATGATCTCAAGTTGCATCCATTTACCTACAAAAGCCTCAAGATTATCCTTCTTTATAACTGAGTAGCTTTCCACTGCATAAAAATATCACATCTTTTTTTTTTTAAAATCCATTCTATGGTCAATGGGCAAGCTAACCTTGCTTTTTTTCTGATTTCCTGTTGCATGGAACACTGTTTTGTGTCCTTTGACTTTCAGTCTATGAATTTCCTTTCAAGTTAAATGTGCTCCTTGTATACAGCATATTGATGATGGGTCTTGTTTCTTAATCCACTCTTCCCGTGTTTCTTTTTATTGGTGAATTGAGGCCATCTACATTAAGGTTAAACCTGGCATGCATTGACTTATCTCTGCCGTGCTGTCCTTCTGCTGTTGGCCCCCAACTTTCCCCTCCATTCAATTGTGTGCCCTGTTTGGCGATGCCCTCTGCTTCTGTTTCTGGAAACATGGTCATCTTTATCTCTCTCTGGAAATACCCTTCACCATTTTTTGTAGAGTTGGTTTGGCAACCTTACAAAATTACTTCAGTTGTTCTTTATCATGGAAGTATCTTATTTTTCCATCAATTTTGAAAGGTAGTTTTGCAGGGTACATCAACCTGTTTGGATGTTGTTTTCTTTCAGAATTTGAAACACTTCATTCCAAGCTCCTCTTGACTTGCTGGTTTGTGTTGAGAAGTCCACTGTGATTCTGATTAGTTTTCCTTTATAGATGATCTGCTTCTTTGTTCTGATAGCCTTTAATATTCTGTTCTTGTGCTGACTTTCTGGGATCTTGATTATTATATGTTTGGGTGTAGATTTATTTTGGTTATGGCTAATTGGAACTCTATATGCCTTGCTTATCTGTATGCCAGGTCCTTTTTCCATGTTTGGGAACTTTTCTGCTATTACTTCTGTAAATATTCTTTTCATGTCATTTGTATTGACTACTGGTTTTTTCACACTTAAATTTTTATTTGCATCATCTTGCAGCTGTTGAATTGTTATTTCTTGGTTCCTTGTTATTTTTAAGAGATCTTTCCTTTCACAATCACTAGCTGCAATCCTGTCTTCAAGGTCTGAAAGTCTATCTTCAGTCTCTTTCAAGTGGTTTTGCCAGTTTTCAATGAAGTTTTTAATTTCCTCTCTTTGAATTGTTTCATGCATTGTACTTCCTTCCTATACTGTTCATTCAAGGTTCCAACATTTTCCTATGCTCCTCTTGTTTTTTTTTATCTATGTCTTCTTTAGATGTGCTCAGCAATTCTTTATGTTTGTGATTTGATACTATTTCTGATCTGATTATTTTTATGACCTCATGAAATTGTATCTTCACTTCAGCTGCTATCTTTTCAGAGATTTCAGTTGTGTGGCTTCCATTTTCTTCTATGACTGCATCTCCCAGACTTGTTCTGTGTGGACTGGAGGGCTGAGATTGCCTTTTGTTCCTTCACCTTGACATTTCTCACGGTTCCTCCTGACAAGATGGTTGTGGGGTCCCAGGCACTCTTCACTTTTGCTGTCCCTCTCTAGTGTAGGGAAATAGGCCAAGTATCTGAGATTCTCCTAACTCAGGTTCCCAGGAAGTCAGTGGGATGTGAGGTGAGCTCTCCATACCCACATGGCTACACCAAGTCCTTGATGGCCATGGGTGCGTGGTGGTGGGGCTGCTTCTCTCTGCCTTTGTACCTACACTGGGACTCCTTTGATGGTGGCAGGCACACAGGGGAGTGCTTCTCTGAATTTATTGTCCCACACTGGCTGCTCACAGGACACAAGTGTTTCCAATGGTGTCCTGTGGGTGCACAGGCATATCTGGCTGTTTCTCACAGCCCACGCTGGCTACCTGCAGGAAGCAAGCACCATGATACCTCCGTTTATTAACATGTCTCTTTTTGGGGGGCTTTAAAAAGAGAAAATGGGTTTTTTTACCTCACAATTTGTGGAAGTTTCAGCTCATAGTTGGTTGGATCCAAGGCAGGGTGGCATGGCAGAGGGTTAAAAAAACTTATGGTATGAAAGACCAAAAGGCTGGCTTTTAAAATTACTTACATGTTGGGTCTCTCATATTAGAGAAACCCATATTTTAGTGACTGTAGCTGACTTAATTTACTTAGTATTTTAGTATAAGAGCCATACATTTTTGTATAAATGGCTTGAATGTATCCTTCCTTATAGTTGAGTAATACTCCATTGTGCATATATACCACAGTTAGTTTATCCATTCTTTAATGGGCATATAGTCTGCTTCTATGGTTTACCTGTTATGAGTTGTGCTAATATAACATTGGCATACATGTATCACTGTAATATTCTGATTTTAACTCTTTTGGGAAAATACTGAGGAGATATATAGCTGGTTCAAATGGGATTTCTATTTTTAGTTTTTTGAGGAGTCTTCATGCTGATTTTCATAATGGTTGTACTAATTTGTATTCCACTGACAGTGTAGAAGAGTTTCTTTTTCCTCACAATCTCATCAGTGTTCATTGTTTTTTAAATCCTTGATAATGGCCATTGTTCCTGGATTAAGGTGGATCTCAGTGTTAATTTTATTTGAATTTCTCTAATGGCCAAAGATGTATAAACATTTTTCATGTATTTATTAGCTGTTTATATTTCTTCTGAGAAGTGTGTTTATTTCAATTGCACATTGTTTGATAGGGTCTTTAAATTTGGAGTCTCTAGTTTTTTGAGTTTTTTCTATATTTAAGAGGTTAGTCTGCTGAGTACTTGGCAAACTTTAAAATTCTGTAGGTTGTCTCTTTACATTATTCATTCTTTCTTTTGCTGTATGAGGGCTTTTGATATAATCCCATGCATGGGAACTTAGTATTATTTCTTGTGTAATTAGGGTTCTATGTAATTTAGGGTGTTCTTGACTATGCCTATGTCTTCAAGAATTGTGCCAGTTTTGTCTTCCAGCAGAGTTAGTGTTTCTCTTTTCATGAATACGTCTTTGATCTATTTTTGTTAGATTTTAATACAAGATGAGAAAAATGAATCAAGAGCCATTCTTCTGCAGGTGGATAACCAGCACCATTCCCCAGCACCATTTGTTAAAGAGATTATCTTTTCTTCAGGATATATTATTGACCCCTTTGTAAACAATCAGCAGGCTGAAGGTGCTTGGGGTTGTTTTATCAATCTGCAGTCTATTCTATTGATCAGATGTCTGTATTTGGGCTGGTACTATGATGTTTTAATCACTGTAACTTTTTAATGTAGCCTGAAGTTTGGGATTATAATTGCTCTTTTCTTTATTCTTGTCCAGGATTGCTTTGGTGATTTCTGGGTTTGTCTGGTTCCATATTGGAATTGATTTTTTAGTTCTGTAAAAAGTCTGATGGCATTTTGATCAACTTGCACACACATACACACACACGCACAGAAATATATATATATATAATATTGTCATGTTGATAATATTTGTTCTGCCTATCCAAGAACAGATATATCTTTCCCTTTTCCAATGTTCTCCTCAATCTCCTTTTACAGAACAATATAGTTTTCATAATAGAAGTCTTTCACTTGCTTGCTTAGCTTAACTCCTAAGTATTTAATTCATTTTGAAACTGTTGTAAATGAGACTTATTTTGACTTCTTTCTCAGTGGGTTCATACTTGGTGCATAGCAATACTGTTGATTTTTGTACATTTATTTTTGTATCCTGCCATTTTGCTGAATTTTTAAATTAGTTCTAAGGTCTTTTGGTGGAGATTTTTGGATCATCTATGTAAAAGATCATACTATCTTAAAATTTAAGGATATCCTTACAAATAAGAACTGATAGCTATCTTTCCTACACAAATGCTGTTTATTTCTCTTACTTGACTGCTGTAGCTAATATTTTGAGTCCTATACTGAACAGAGGCCTTCTTGCTCCGGATTTTTTAGGAATGCTTTTGGTTTTTCCATATTTACATTCATAAATGCTTTTATCAGTTTAAGTTAAGGTTTGTTCACAGTAATTTTCATTTTTTTATCATGAATGGATGTTGGGTTTTTTCAAAGGGTTTTCTTCATCTATTGAAATGATTCTATGATTCCTCCTTGCTGCTGCTTATGTAGAGTATTACATTTATGTATGTATGCATATATTGTGGAACATTCTTGCATCCCTGAAATAATGGATGATCTTTTTGATCATAATGTGTATTCTTCTTATTGATCTGTTGTATTCTTTTCACAAGTATCTTGCTGAAGACTTTTATATTTATATTTACTTAAGCAGAAATTGGTCTGTATTTTTCTTTCTTAAAAGTCCTTTGGCTTTGTCATCAGAATACCAGTAGCTTCAAGGAATGAAATTGACAATGTTCTTTCCCTTTCAAGTTCATGGACGAGTTTAAAGAATATTGGCATTAATTCTTCCCTGAAGTTCTGGTAAAATTCATCAGTGAATCCATTGGATCTTGGGCTTTTCTTATTTGGTAAGGCTTTTATTACTGCCTAAATTTCATTTTAGGTTTTTAATTACTCAGAGTTTTCACATATTATTGATTCAGTTTTGGCAATTCATATGTGTCTAGGAATCCATTTCTTCTAGATACTCCAATTTACTGGAATACAGAGTTTCAAAATAGTTGTTTACAATCTTCTGGGTTTTTGTGGTATCCATTGAAATTTTACTTTTTTTCATTTATGATTACTTTGACATGTGTCTCATCTTTCCTTCATTTGCTAAGTTTGATGAAGAGTTTATCTATTTTTTATCTTTTCAAAGAACCAGCTCTTTGATTCATTGACCAAAGAGTACATTTTTAAGATTGAAACACACACACACACACACACACACACACACACACACACACAGAGCCTCTAATCGGCCATGATAGATCCTCTTACTATGGTACTACTTTCCAACTTCAACTTCTGAGTGTTAATTTAGGATATCCCTCTACTCAAATTTGCAAGCAATTTCAATTGGGGCTTAGGTCCCGGCAGTTCTTACAAAATGGTGGTCAAGTGACCTTTTGTGTATAAAACACTTGTGAGGGTTGTTGGCCTTTGAAATTCACAATCCCATTCTTAGATCATAGATATGGTCCTTGAGTTCTTTATTTTAAAGATAACTTCTCTTTGATACTCATATTCCTCAAAGTTTGAGAACTTCCGCCTTAGGAAAATGAGGTCTGATTTCACCCATATACAGACTCAGTTTGTATCTTTTCAACACTGTCTGTGTAGTGCGTGCTTTCTGAGGTGACATCTATTTCTGTGGCTCAGGCTCACACAGAACTTGCATAAATCCTCTTGTTTCAGTCTCCAGCTGGGATTACAGCCAGCACCATCACAAGTGGCCCTGTTGTATCTCCCAGAAGTCCATAGTTGGTTCTGATCTGTTCCCAAATTAATAATTGCTTGTCTACTTTTTGCCCTTCTGTGTTACACCATGATCATTGTTCTTCGGTCTAAGGCCTCAGGTTTGTTTGGTATTGAAAGCCTGAATAAAACACCTGGGAACATGTTTGCATTTGCAGTATTTCCCTTTTAGGTGGGACGGCCACAAGACAGAGAGGCTTTTTGGGATGCATTCGGTCACTGCAATTGAACGGGGTGGCCCTGGATCTGGAAGAAAGAGCCACAGTGACTCCCGGAGTGCAGCCAGGTTGTCGAGGCCATTGTGGCAGCTATGGGAAGTTGTGTCGCCATGGAGGGAAATGCAGGGAAAAGCCCAGCGGGTTCTTCTGTGACTGCTCCTCCTCCGCTTTTGCAGGGCCGTTCTGCTCTGATGGTGAGTCCATGCGAGCTGCTTCAACAGGAAAGCTCATCTATTATGAATAGAACACCTGGAAGTTCTGTTCTGTGTAGTTATTATCAAACAAAAATACTCCCATTTCTGAATGTATTTTGCAAAGCATCTATTGAATGTCAGTCATATTTGATTCCTTAGATATGTGCTCAATTCTTGAAACACCAGCATCTCTTGCTGATAAATCCACAAATACTTGCCTCTAGGTGTTTCAAGTGTGAGCTGTTCAATCTACTTTATTTTTTCTCTCTGATGTTGATGCTCTTAAAGAATACAATGTCAGCAACCTGCCCCATTGGCAGTTCTTTTTAAAAATCATTCAACGTTATGTGGTTATTTTTGATGAAGATGTTAAGCAATGTAAGGGATATAGAAAGCCTTAGTTTTGTTTTTATCTTCTTTTTGGCCAAATATTTTCCATTAAATATTAATATTTAACAAAACAGAGATACTCAGATATTTTGCTGTACTCTGTTGAAATGAAATAGTGGAGTGTTTTACAGCTAGCTACTCTTATTCATTGATCTGTGTCACACCAAGAAAAGAATTCTTAGTAAATGTAGTAGTAAATGTTCTGGACAGAGTTCTCTGACTATACAAATATTTATTATCTTTTCATAATTTATGATAGAAAACTGACATCCAATTAATTTGAATTCAATTACTTTGTGTGTCTCTGGGCTACTGAACTTTTTCCTGAAGGAGTTTAACAAATTGGCTTCAAATCAAAGCAACTCCTGATTTGCAAAGCAAGCATTGGGATCAATTAATGAAAACTTGGCAAAAATGTATCTTTTAAGTTGTCAGTTTTTATTAAGGAGAAACTGTAATTTCAAAACTGACATGATAAAAATCACACATTGCTGGTATCATTCTAGCACAGCTTTCATGTTTAATGTTAAGATTATGGGCACTTTTTCTTCCCAACAACATGACTTCATTTTTAGACATGGTTTTCAGTTTAGGTGCAATCGGGACTGCTACTCAGCATGCTCATATTGTGTTGTACATAAAAGGTATAATGTAATAAATTTATAAAAATTTTATATTCTTTTTTATGTTATTGAAAAATAATAAAAATTTAAAAACTTTTGAAATATGAAGGACATCAGCATGACCCAGAAAGCATCACCTACAACACATACTAAGCAACTAGCCCTTTATATTTATGAAGAGAAGCAAGTTCAAGGTTTCAAAACAAGCTAGCTTCTTTATTTCCCTACATATATATTTGAGTGTATATTCTGTAAACTTGAGGTATTAATCTCATATTGTCAAAATTCTACACTTCTGCAAAATGATTTAAAATATAATGCGTAGCTCCTTTGGCTGATCAAATGTTAAGCAAATGTCTTTTCCCCCCTGTCTGACAGTAATGTTAGATTTAGTCTTCTTTTTGTAGTGCACAATGGATTTGAGAACGTATTTAAACAAAGAGGAAAAATTTTTGTTTCTTGATCTTGGAAAGAAAAATGTATTCTTACTACTTTCTTTCCTATTATAGGAAGTTTAGTTAATTTTACCTACAAGCTAATAGATGGTGGTTAAAATTTAAATAAGAAAATGGATATTCAAGGAGGTAAAGGACAAGAAGCCTGGTGTATGTACGAACTCAATTAAGATAGCATTAAGTTTTCAGTTGTAAAGTTGTATTAATGAATTAATTATATGTCATTCTAACGTGAAGCCATTTCAAGGGCCATTATGAAAGCTCTATTAATTTACTGTGTTATTCTTGTTTGAGGCTGTTTTTTCTACCTGTGTAATTTGTTATTTAAAAATATTAAGATATCCATTAATTATGGTAAAATCAAGATCCTTGAGTTAAAATTCTCACATAAAATGCGCATGTCATTTCAGAGATTTCTGCATATTTTGGATCGGGCTCATCAGTGATTTACAATTTGCAAGAAAATTACTCCTTAAGCAAAAACTCCAGCTCCCATGCTGCTTCATTTCATGGTGATTTGAAGCTGAGCAGAGAAATGATTACATTTAGCTTCCGAACAACGAGAACCCCAAGCTTACTGCTTTATATGAGCTCCTTTTACAAAGAATACCTTTCAGTTATCATTGCCAGAAATGGTGAGTGCTTTTCAGAGAGAGAGAGAGAGAGAGAGAGAGAGAGAGAGAGAGAGAGAGAGAACTGAATTAGAATACGAAGGCAGTGAAAATATGGATGGATTGTTCTTGAGTTTTTATCTCTCAAACTACAAGGGGAAGAAAGAATGTGCCTATGTCCTCTATTCATTTGGCTTCTTCAGGACCATGTCATAAATTTAATCTAAAAGGATTATTTAAAACAAGTGTGATTCTTTATCTCTTTTCTCATTGTGATAATTTTGAATATGCAACATAAATGTTAGTTTTTTTGTTATATTTTATTATTACTAGAAGCTCTTTACTATTTCATAGGAATAACAGTATTGATTTTGTGGTTCACTTTGAAATAAAATGCCTCATAGCCAACAAATATTTCCTTCCAATCAAAGTAAAGAAGTATTTACGGACTGTTAATGAACCCATGTTATGCATAAAACGTATCGTGAGATGACCTAATGCTTCTAATAATAGGCAATAAATACTCATAGGAAATATTGGCATTCCCATACAGGGTAAGGATATGTGAATTAGAAATGTGTTTACTATAGAAATCTTGTCACAACAACCATTTACTGTTATTTTTCTCTGTCCTATATTTGGATTAAAGTTGAAAATTTTAGAAATAAATGCAATGCATAAGAAAAACAAAAATACACATGTGTCAATACATATTTCAGCTAAATGAAACAGCCCAAGGACACTGAATATCACAAAATTATTATTGTTCAATGAAAATATTTATACCCACTCTATAGTTTGAACTTGCAGCTTACCTATGTACTGGTATATTTTCTTTGTTAAATAATAAGGTGTCCTATGAAACAAATCAGTTAAAATCTCTGCAAGCAATTGAGTGATATTAATTCTAATTGTAAGTTTGGTTCAAAGTCATTCATTTTGCCCTAATTTTATCCCAAAGTCTATGACCACTTGCAAATATCTCTCATCATTAGTAAAACTACATTTTCTCATAATATTTTTATTAGTTAACTGTCATCCAGGAGTAGGAGATACATATTTTAAAAATACAAAATTATAGAAAGAAAATGTTATCATATTATTTTATAATAGTTGCATTTCAGAAATACTTTGTCTTCTTTTTCTTTTTTTTTTAGTTAAGGCTAGTGCAGAAATTTGCATATGTTTAATTTCAGACTTGAATTTAAGGAATGAAAATTAAAGATTTGCAGAAAAGAAATGGCTTATGAGCAATATGCTTGGTCTTGATATTGAAAACATTGTAATTTCGCATAGGAACTGACATTTAGGAGCTATGTTTAGAGGGCATGTCTAAAGAATGTGAGTTTTTCCCTGGAAATGAGTAATACCAATAAAAGGATTCTGAGTTTTTATAAATGGTTTTAAAAATTCAATGTTTACTAAAATATAACTTCTTTTCCTGCTTTAGGAAGTTTGCAAATAAGGTACAAGCTAAATAGGTATCAAGAACCTGATGTTATTAACTTTGATTTTAAAAGCATGGCTGACGGGCAACTTCACCATGTAAAGATTAACCGTGAAGAAGGCGTGGTTGCTGTGGAGGTAATACAGAAAATTTGCCGGAAGCTATTTTGTGATTGTGAATCTCCAGCATGGAGCATTTGTAGCAGAAGTTTGACCATAAGTAGAATAAACAAAGACACATTTTAATGGTCTTCTATGGACTATAAATTATCAAATGTAGCTTTTTAAGTAGTGAGATTCTGCCCAAGATATCACTACTATCTCATACTTAAAATGCCTGACTTTCCTTACTGATTTGATTTTGCTCAGTAGGGAAAAGATGTCCAATTTATCATCATGTCCTACTGGTAGTTCCATCACCAGTTCAAGGAATTCCATTTACTTACAGGATGAATATAAATGCAACCATAATTCTAGAACAGAAAATTTTGATTATGTTATCAGAACAATTTTCAAAAGGGATGTGAATCACAGCAGAGTAAGTGGAATTATTCACTCTAGCAGCTTTTGAGGAAAAGCACCTATGTAGAAGAAAATTTCTTAACTGCACAACTCCAGTAAAAATACCAAGCTAAGAAAAATGCTGAGGCAAAAAATAATTCATACCTTTTGGTAGGCTTTACCAGTTTTGAATTCCTTAAATAGTCCAGAAAAATAAGGAAATGTAAAGAGGTAGCGGATGGGGCAAAGTGGTATCTGAGTACAGTATAGAAAAGAATGTTCACTTTTTAACAGCTAAATCTTAAAATTATTTTTAAATAAAGTTTTTTAAAAAAGTTTAAGGCAATAATGTTAACCATTGCTTATTTTATAAATTTTTTCCTCTTTGTTTTCTGCCCTTTCCTCAATGAAATGAAACCCAACGGGATGTCTGTAACTTATTTTGTAGATTGATGGGAATACAAGGAGACAAGTGTACCTGTCATCGGGCACTGAGTTTACTGCTGTCCAGTCTCTGGTACTGGGCAGGATTGGAGGTGAGTAAAAGACACAACCATTCCCCAAGTCATGATGCATAAGTTTAGATCAGAATAATCACGTTACATACATGCAACACATACACACACGCACACATAAACACCCCATAGCTAAAGAAATCTCTTGTCCGGTTCAATTATGCTTTGAGTAATGATCGAGATAAGGCGTGGATATGTAACAATGAATAGTGGCTTCCTACAGGACAAGCAAGTGTCCTTCTTTAACAGTAAAGCCACGCTGGTCTCTGTCTTGTGTCAATTCAGCATCATGAAATACAGTTTTGTTTTCACACTTCAGAAATATCAGATGAAGGTAGAAATACTAGGTCAGTATAAATCAACTGCCAAAAGTAGAAACTTTCATTTCATGAAACAATGAAGATAAAAGTCTAAAAGGACTAGAAGGTAGAAGCAGCTAGTTTACGTCCGGCTAGCAAGTGTGTTTTAGATTAGGACTTGTATTCTGTTTGCCTTGTTGTGTGGTTGTGGTTGCCAGTGTCCTTGTCTACACTCCTCATAAATGTCTTACAATGGTGCCTGATTTTCATCATTACTGCTGATTATAGCAGTGAACTAAAGCACACTCTTTCCATTTTACCATCTGCATATGTATGCATGCTTGTATTTTCCAACAAGGACTAAATTGAAAATGGGGAAATAAATTTTAAAAATTTTAGTAATAAATTATAAAATATTGATGTTTCCTGTTAGTCAATAACCAGGAATGGGGTTGGGGGTCTTATAGACTGGTTTGATTCCTATTCTGATATTTAACGCTAACTTGGACTATTTTGTCCAAGATGGTAAATGGAATCTTGCATTTTTGACCTTTTCACAGTTATTTGTACCTTGATTAATCATTCCTTGTATTCCCTGTTCATAGTCTCAGAATCTTGAGAGTGTTTGATTAAACCCATGGGTGAATGATCAAAATGTTGGCCTGCAAGAAGGTTAATAGCTAAGTTTATAAATATTTATAGGCATTCATGTAGTATGATGCGCTCTTATATTCCAAACAGCAGAAATATCATGCATTGTAATGTTCTTCCGCTGTGCCATGGTGGACATAAAAAATGTGTACAGAATACAATTTAGTTATTTGGAGGCTTACTTGAAAAATTCCAAGTGTCTCACCATGTTACTTATATCAATCCAGCTTCTAAGGTTGACAGTTATATCATTTGCTGTCAGGATGCATACATAATTATATATTTGGTGTGAAATGGTGGTTTTACTGTATTCTGTAGCTTTAAAGTTGATTCTAATCCTGGCCCCTAATGTCTAATTAGCAAATGAAACTCTATGCACATGAGTGTGCATGTGACTACTAGGTCTAGACTAAATTTTAGATGTATAGAAGCAATGCAATGGGTAGGCTCTCAGTTAAAAACAGAGAACATGTGTTTCATATATGTCACAGACCAGTGCAGACGTAAGGACACTGACCTCTATGAATTGGCTATTTAAGTTTGGACTTATAACTAATGTGCCTTTGGATGTCGTTTTTTTCATAATGCTAGAGGATTTTACTTCATTTATAACTGTAGGACATAAAATGAAGCCAATGGAAATTTTGAGAAGAATGGAACCCTGTCATTTGCAACAAAATGGATAGAACTGGAGTTCATTATATTAAGCAAAATAAGCCAGAATCATAAAGGCAAATGCCATATGTTTTCATTTTTATGTGGAAGGGGTTGGGGGAGGGAGAGGAGGAGAGACTGGATAATGGGCATCAAAATACAGCAAGTTAGGAGGAGTAACTTGAAGCTTGGGGACTGTAGTTCACACTGACCTGTTGTACTTTTTGTGAAGAATAAGAAGAGGGGCTCTCAGACTCCAAACATAAAGAAAAGATGAGGAGATGGAAATAATAATTATACCAATTTGATCAACACATATGTACTGAAATATCCATGTACAGTTATTACATATCAACTCAAAAATTTTTTAAAAATTGGAGAAAAATCTAAACAAACAAATGAGCAGCAAAAACGTGAAAACCACACCATGTGCTGTCCATGGGTTTATTCTCTTTTCTACCTTTTTAGCCCAAGGGGAGGTAGGTGGCAGAGAAAGTAGGTAGGACCCTAGAAAGGCCCAGGATGGAGGGAGGCTGAAAGCATGGGAGGGTGGAGTTTCATTTTCTGCAGTGGACAGACTCCCTGAAAATCTTTGCTGAATATCTAACTTTGCTCCCTGTTGCGTCTTCCATATGCTGACTTGCATATAACTGCGGCTGCTAGTCACAGAAGTATGTGCAAGTGATGGTACTGGAGAATCCCCTCTCCCAGTCTCCGCATCACTAGATGCTGTCAGTGCATGGGTCTGTGAGCTGATACGGCATTCCTGATATCAAGGAGATTCCTGGTGCAAGATGTACCATAAACTCTGGCAGAAATAATGGAAAAAGTCAAATAAATGAACTCCTGATCTCAAGAGCTTTTTCTTTTATCAGGGTGTGAAATAAGGCATGCACCTAAAGTATACAACACAGAAAATTCTAACTGTAATGCGTACTATTGATAAAAAAAAATCTTATTGCTATCTTCAAATTTAATGGCAGTTACTGATAAAGATTTTTGTGAGTAGAAATATGTTAAGTATATTATAAAGTAGGAAATTGATTTGAATCATGTGAGGAGAAACATTAATTAATAGAATGACATTTAATATGTGTTTTCCTTTTTGCAAAATGAATATGGGATATTAGTATGGAACTAAGGACATTAGTGTTTTTATACTGGTTGTATGTTATTTGAATGCATATCACTCATTGAAAAATAAGATTAAAGTCCAAATTGAGCAAAGAAGTTTATATTCTGAACGAATTCATTCTCCCAAAAGTATATGTGATCATTTATTTAACATGTGCCTAAGGTGTGGATCTTGAAACAGACTAATCATTTGTAATTCAAAGGAGACTAATTATTTTGTGTGGTACATGAATTCATTTTCAATGTTAGAGAGTATCTTATTGTCTTCTTGCATAACATTAATTTATAGTAAAGCAGATCAACAGGATGGTTGAAGAGTGGAGCTATTAATTTTTCAAAAAGCACTACCCAATTTTAAAGTTACCTGCTGGGTTAGCTCAGGTCACCTGAGGAACAGCTGCCAAAGAGCTTCTTAGGAGAGCATTTTTATAAGAGAAAGGGGGGAGGGAGCCATGTGACTCCCTCCCCAGGTGAAGGAGACAGGGTGGGAAGGTCGGATAGACATATGCCAGACCACTCTGCAGTCTACGAAAGATTTAGCGGTCTTTAGAGAGCCCTTGAACCAAACTCAAGGGAGTCCTATTCTGCCCAGGAATAAACCCAATGCAGAGCGTCTGCTGTGATCAACTCCTGGCCAGGAGCAGCCCATGGGAAGCATGGCCTTGCACAGGTAGGAACAGATTTCAGAGTTGGCATTTGAGGCCTTCTAGCTACACAGCACATTCTTGTGGCCTTGTGCTTGTCAATATGTTTTCTCCTTTTGCAAGTCAATTTGGCTCACCAATTTATCTATTAACTTCACACTTGCTTTGTGCTCACCTGCAATCTATAGAGAATCCCCCTGAGGAAGGTAATGCTTACATCTGCCCTTACAGAGCTTGTGGGTACTGGGGACTCCTAATCATTACAACATGGCCCTGTGTATCTAATTAAATATAATGTTCCCTGATAATGCTTCAGATAAAACAGTTCCAAAATGCCCTCTCAATTAAGACATATTAAGGTACATTTCTATTTTTTTAATTTTTAAAATTTTATTTTAAAGAGAAAAAATGCAGGACAGAAAATCAGAAAACAAGAGACATACAACAATTACAAGAATAGCAAAAAGCCCATCTTGATACATTTCTTCTTAAAAGATAATTTCTACATATATTTTAAAGGAGCAGAATAGAAACATTGATGTGTGGGTATGAGCGTGTGTTTTGAAGTTGTATTTTGCCTTCATTTTCAATGAAAAAGCTTAAAGATTTGACCATCCACTGCTTTTACAGATGGAAACATAGAAATAAAGAAAATGCCTGTTCTCTCTTGACTTTCTCCAGTACTCTTTTCTTAAACTTAGGAAGAAATTTAGAGTTAATTTTGGATCTCTGGTAAACATAAATAGCAGCTATGGAGCAAGGTGGACTAAAAAGCAGTATTACACTGTACTGTGATGGGGCAATGACCTCTAACTCCCTTCTACATTTGAAGCATAGAACAGCTCAGTAACTGTGGGGATATTACTGTGTTGATAGTCGGGAGCTATGGTGGGAAGAAGACCCAGGCTTCAGCAGGCTGCCCATTTCAGATCACCCCTTCATCACTAGACTACATGATAGGTGCCATTCACAGTCACTCAGGGGACTGAACTCAGAGTTATAGGCCTGGGTAGTTTTATAAGTGTGAATAGTTTTATAATTTATTTCAATGAAATCCTGACAAATATTCCACTCATTCTGAGCAATAACATTTGTAGAGGTGATATGATGACTGCTAATGACCATTTCTCTTTTCTGGGGCTACAAAGCCAAGCAGTGCACCCAGATAACTGCAGGGCAGATTTAGGCCAAATGCAAGTGCAGAGTGCAGTTAGCAAGGAAAAGCCAGCATACTCACATCCCCACGAGCTCCACTGTACATAAACCCTCTGTGTAAAACCCGCTTCCGCCCCTAGAGGTGAGGAAAAAGGCGACCAAGGTCAACTTAAGACATTGGCTTTAGCCGTATGCTGTGAAATGACACTCAGGATACTGCAGTAGTTATTTTAAAAGTAAAACTTAAAAGTTAAGCACAGCTAAAATAGAAAACATAACAAATAATCTAAAAGTTTTTAAAATTTAATCTGACCCATTGCTTGTTTTTCCCTTATAATAACTTGAGTTGTCATAGACTATTTTTAAAGCATAGCATGACTTCGTCTTTATGAAGACTCTGGTTGATTCCAAGGACTCATCCCTGTCATTTTGAAGTAGCTGAAGGCAAAAACATCTTTTTCTCCAAATCATGATACATACACGTAGACCCAGAGCATCACGTTCTAAACCCAGAGACCATTCATGATGCCAAAAGAAGCCTCTTGCCTGATTGTAATTATGCAGCGAATTATAAAATGGAATTTGGGATCTTTGTCAGAGGAACATATAATCATGAGCATGTGGCCTTGGCGGGATGGGCATGCTACTCCTCTGATGATGGTGATGTCATACTCATTACTGCACTGTCATTTGGCAGTCACTCCTAATAAATCAGCTCTACCTTCCTTCCAGAAAATATTAGTGCTAAAAGCAAAAGTCTTCCAATTAAATCTTTAAATTTTCAAGCACCAAATCTAAAGTCTTTTGTACAGTAGCAAAACATGAAGTTTCTAAAATAGAGAGATTGTTTGTTTTGTTCATTACTACAATGTATAAAATGTATCTGAGCCAGAAATAAGTAATGTAAAGCCGTGTGTAATGTAATGTAAAGCCACGAGTTTGTTAAGAGGTAAAGATGGGTAGAAGAGAGAGGTAAGTAGTGGCTGAGCTGTAGGATGTGGATGGAGTCTGAGGTAAGAGCATTGCCACCTGGAGGCAGCACTGGGTGGGTTCATGCTGATGATCACCTTAGCACAGGTCAGGATAAGAGCAGTGGAATTAGAATTCAGCCTGTGTTGTCTGTCAAGTGCAGTGGGCCATTAGAGCTGGTTTCCATGTCATCATAGAACAGTGTGACCTTGTTATCTAAAATTACTTCTTCTCTTTTCCTGTCTGATAGTCATGCTCCTTAACAGTGACTGGAGTAAAACATTTGTCCTGACAGTTCAGACTCACTGTGCAGTTGTGTACTGGAGAGGAAGCAGTGCCTTTGTTCTCATCTTCCTTGTGAAAAAACAGGCAGCCTGGGGCCACTCCTTTATTAAGTATGTTGTGTATAACTTCCGTGTGTTCTGCCATCAAAATGAACGATTTGTCATCATGTTCCCTTAAGATAAATACTTAATGGAAAATTATATGAAAAGAGATTTCACTAAGATGTGATTAATTAAAGGAAATATTCAGGTATAAGTTATTTTGATAATTCATTGAGATTTCATTGGATTACAATTTTACCATTTTAAAAAATCTCACTTAAGATAATTACATAATTTTAAAATCACACGGGATAATGTGCCCATGTCCTGAATAATGATATATGTAAACCCACTGCAAAAATGACTGAGAATCGCTGCTCAAAGGCTCAGCAGTTTGTCATTGCTGTTTGTTACTTTTCATGTCAAGTATGGAACGACGCAAGAACCCAAAGCTGTTGGTGCTTCATGGTGGTAGTGAGGGTGTCAGGTTGCTTCAGATACACTCTCTTGGCCTCCTTCATAATGAATCAGCTCTCACAGGTGCCTTTCACATCCAAAATTGTAACCCTAAATACGAGTTCTGTGTGGGTTGACTTTATGTTAGAATCTGAGTTTAATAAAAGCCCAAATATTGTTTTCACTTGTTCTGAGCAGCAGCTCTGGTATATTTAAAGGCGATGGATCCTTTATCTCTCCTGAGTCCGCAGAGGCAGGAAGTGCACCGAGTTATTTGGTGGTGATTTTGACCCAGATGTGAATGAAGCTGTGGTCTAGGGGAAGAGGACATCTACTCATTCTCCCCAGGAGATCATCGATAACAGTCTTCCATCTCCAGGATATTTTCAATAAAACCTGCTCGAAAGCCAAAGAGGCTCATTGAAAAGTCTAATTAGATTTCTTAAGGACACTGCGATTTTTCAGATATCTTGTCAAATGGTATTTAAAAGGAAACAAGTTGTGCTACAAACACAAGATAAACATAGTTCATTGTGAGACAGGTGCCTGTAAATAACTTCTGTGTTACCTCTGTTTTCAAGATTATATTTCAGGATAGTAGACCTGGCAAGCAAGCAGATGCCGTTTATGGTTAACGTTTTCCTTTTTGCAGACAGTATTTGTTGTCTGATTTGCCAGTTTACTCTTCTAATCCCTCTTTTTGTTAAGTAATTCGAACAAGGATCAGACTCTCCTACCTGGCTCTAGCTCTGACTCCTCCTTTGATGAGGAACATGATTTTCTGCAGACCTCTTTTATCTTTATGGATTAAAGATACTGAAATCCTTTTTTAGTTTAAAAAAAAAACCCTTTCAATAGGTATGACTTTATAAGTAATTTGTTTTCTGAGGTCCTATATTTTTTATAATGCATTCTTGCTCATGAGAGCCACAAGAAATTTCATAAATGCTCCTTGTAATTGTTCCTACATTTACTGTCACATCTTCCCAGAAACAGTCCTTTCACTGTAATGGAAAGGCACTCCATCAAATTCCAGTTTCTTGGTACTTCCATTTTTCTCACAGACCTTTTGTTAAGAGGAGTCTTCATTTTACCAGCAAAGTCATGCTCTTGGTTGGCATAGATATGATCAAGGCTTCTTTTCCCTTAGGCAAGGCCACCCAAGAATCTAAGTCAGTTAAGGACTTTCATGAACATCCAAAATATAGTTATCTCATCAGGATTGCTGTGATGAAGAAGATAGTTGTCTGCCATGTTTCTTTTTCTCACCTTTACACTGTGTTGGTGTTCTAGCAATCAGATAACAGGAAAGGTAGATCGTTTGGCTTTTGTTTTTGTTTAGTTTAGTTTTGTTTTTTGCTCATTAGCATTATGAGCACAGTTATCCAGGCAGATAAATGATGCTCTGCATTTTTAAGGCCCTGTGCAGGAGCACCTTGGAGTACAGCTATTTTGTTTAAATTCAGCTGTGGGCTGTTAAGTCCCTTGTAGTTTCTACTCCCAGTGCTAATTCTAGCCCATCACTAGTACTGAAGCAGAGAGCTGTTGGTCCATCCCACCAGGAGAGATGAATCTGGAAACTTCTGAGCTTCTGAGTTGGAGTTCATAGGGGTTAACCAGCCTAGGAAAGCCTCAAGGAAAAAAAAAATGAACTCTGTGAGTCATCTACACAAGGTAAAGAGCTGTGCGAAGAGGAGCTGAGAGTGACCTAAAATTTGGTTGGTGTCCTTTATATTCTGAGTTTTAGTGCAGAGAAGAGATTTCCTCTGGGGGTCTGGCTGCCCCTACCCTCTGGGTTTAGGACCACAGACTGCTACATGATCTGCATTCTCTGGATTTCAGCCTCCTAAAGCTGGAAGGAACTGAGCAACATTGAGCAGATTTAAACCAAAACTCCATTCTTAAAAAGATTGAACACCAATCCACCCATGGTCAACTTAATAACCACATGCATTTCCTTCAAGTATACTTCTTAGTGGCAGATTTGTGAAAGTTAACTCATCTTAGTCTATTCAGATTTACATTAATACTTCAATTACATAGATACAATTCTTTTTACACTTAATTCCTGCACCAAGAAGAAACTTAAAGGGTGACCAAGATTCAACATTAAAACACAATACTTTGACCAATTAACCGGGTTATAAACATATAAAAACATTAAAATCACACTAAAAGAGCAATTACAATCACAGTCCTTTTTTCACATTAGCTTTTAACATGGCATGGCAAGACTCAAACATAAGGATCTCCTGAAATTCAAATGTACTCTTGATTTTCCATTGTTTTATTCTTCTAAACAACCATATTTTCTGTTTTGTCCTTGCAACCCACAGTTCTAATGGAGGCTTCTTCTTGGCCAAGTATTTTAAATTATTCTACTGGCTCTTTGCTCTAAATTTTCAAAATAGATCTGGTCAAAAGTTCTCTAAAGTAACCATGCTACCATCCCAACAGTAGACTGCACTGAAATTTTTCTGCCACCCAGGTAATATCTCTAAATATAAACAAAAAGACTAACTTTCATCTAAAGCACAATATACTACCTGGACTCCAGCAGCCATTGCAGTCTTACCCAACAGAAGCCTCCCAAGCTTCATCTTATTGGCAGGGTTTCCATCAGTACTCTGATCTTTCAGGTTTCGACCAATCTCTCCAAAATAGTACAGCATACAGGGGCTGCCTCTTTTGCTAGTCTCTCAAAAACTTTCCAAATTAATTTCCAAGGCTCTTAGGTCACATGGCCAGGCATTATAACAGTAATGACCCCCCTCTCCTGGTACCAATTTCTGTTGTAGTCAAGAGTTGTGCAGAGAACAACTAGAATCAGGACGTGGAGTTTATAATATTTTTACAATCGTCACCAGGAGTTAACACAAAAAAATGCAGGAAAATCTATCTGCAACACCAAAGACAGAATATTTAGTCAAGGGCCTAAATCCCACAGCAATGTCCCACATGAGTTCAGATGAAAACCCAGAGCTCATGACAGTGCCTCCCACAAGTACAACTGGAGGTCGAGAGCCCACAAGAAGGACTCACAACAGTCTGTTTTACAGATCTGTGCCAAGAAAGCCCAAAGATCAGCGGGGAAGCTAGAAAGTCTATGCCAGCAGGGTGAAGGAGTTATGCTAGTAGGTTGAGGGTTCTTACACTGGAGCCAAGAAGTTACACTCACAACAAAGACCAGGGCTGTCCTGAAAAGCACCACAGCCGTCCTCAGTGACATGGAGGCCCTGAGCTCCTCCCAAGCAGAGTCGGGTACATGGCAGGAAGCAGCGTGATGAGTTCATCCTGGAGACCAAGCAGCATACTTCTTCCCCTCCGGAGCCAGAAAGCAATGGTTGATGTGAGGACCAGAGCTTCTCCAGGAGAACCAATGGCTCAAGCAGCAACTCCTCGGAGAACCCCCAATGCCTCAATGCAGCAACACATTAACACCTCAACCCTTCCTTCTTCTTCTCCACCTATTTATGCTGGCAACTTTCCTCAGGTGGAGCATCTTCCCTCAGTGTCATGCTGATGTAATCCAGCCGGCATTAAGTTGACCACCAGTTCTTAATTCGTAACACCAACAAAAAGCCAACCAGCCCACCAGACAACCACAGAGGTTTCTTTGAAAGTAAAGCTATTCAAGGAGACAGACAAAGACATGGATGAAGTGTAAAAAGAGAAATTTAACATAATTCTAGGAAAGTATTGAAAGACCTTGAGGAACTAACAAATAGGGTTTTTTTTTCTGAAACTAAAAAATTCAATTGGAAGGAATGACCTTGATTGATACTTGAATGTATCACTAGGAAGATCAAGTAAATGAAAAGCATTTGGCTCACACAGGAATAAGTCCTATATGAAAGTCAGGAGGGAAATTAAAATAGATTTGCAAAATACACAGGGGAGTTCTAACGTGGATAAATGGCATTCCCATCGGATAAAAGGGGTGAAAGTGAAACAATAGTTGCATGCACAATACAAGACATTTTCCAGGCCAAATAAAACTTTGTGCTGGTGCAAAGAGCTCACCAGGTCTTCTGTAGAATATCGAGAAACACAAATGTGCACACACACACCTAGGAAGTCTGATAAGGGTTACAAAATCATAAGGAATCTCACAAATTTTGAAAAAGAAGTAATAGAGCCAAAAGATGTAGTAGTAATATCATAGGTACTAGAAAAACAGGGCTATAAAAAGTTTTCCTTAAAATAAACACAAAACCACAACCTAATGCATCCAGATAATTTCCTGTACCAGATACACTCTTTTGTAGTCAGGGGTTGTACACAGAGAACAACAAGGATTAGGACATGGAGTTTGTAATATTTTTATAATGGTCACTGGGAGTTAACACAGGAAAATGCAAGAAATCTATCCGCAACACCAAACACATAGATTATTTAGTCAAGAGACTAAACCCCACATCAATGTCCCACATGAGTCTAGATAAAAATTCAGAGCTCAGGGCAGTGCCTCCCATGAGTCCAACTGGAGGTCCAGAGCCCACAAGAAGGACTCATGCCAGTCTCTTTTATGGATCCGTGCCGGGAAGACCCAAGGGTCAGCGGTGGAGGCCAGAAAGTCTATGCCAGCAGGATGAAGGAGCTGTGCTAGTGGGATGAGGATTCTATGCTGGCGCCGAGAAGTCACCCTCACAACAAAGAGCAGGGCTGTCCTGAAAGGCACCACAGCTGTCCTCAGCGACACGGAGGCCCTGAGTTCCTCCGACAAGCACAGTTGGGTACGTGCCAGGAAGCAGTGTGACAAGTTCATCCTGGAGACCAAGCGGCACATGTCTTCCCCTCCGGAGCCAGAAAGCAATGCTCGATGTGAGGACCAACTCTTCTCCAGGAGAACCAGCAGCTCAACAGCTCAACAGCAACTCAAAGGAGAACCCACAATGCCTCCTTAACACCTCAAACCCCAACACCTCCCTTCTTCTCCACCTATTTATCCTGGCAACTTTCCTCAGGTGGGGCATCTTCACTCAATGCCATGCTGATGTAATCCAGCTGGCGTAAAGTTGATCACCAGTTCCTAAACTATAACACACTCCATCACGATGTCCCACATTTTTTCCTCATACTATTATGACTGTTCAAAATTCTCATTTAGTTTCTGTTTCTGTTTCTCATCTCTCCTCCCCCAATAAAGTGTAAGATGCCCAAACTGCAGAAAACTTGTTTGCTGTATCATACCTCTGAAAACAATAAATATTAGTTGACTGACTCCCTGTTTTAGGTTTTAAAGTTTAAATTTTTGTACAGTAGTTTTTAAGGAGGAAAACAATATTTTCAATTTGTAAATATGAGGTTTTTTAAAAAATATGCTGTACATCAGATTTTGACCAGACAAGTAAAACTTGACTGCATTTTTGACTCAAAAATAAAATTATTTTAAAAGCCAATAGCAATTCTATTCAATATTCTAATCTCGTAGAACAAATATAAAAGTACTGTTTGTTATTCATCATTATAGTTAAAAAATTTCCAATGCAAGAATGCATTTTCCCCCTAAAAATGTAGATTTAAATATACAGTTATACGTCTATATCCATGGGATATTTGTTTCAGGACTCTGTAGCAAGTGCCTAGTATAAAATACCATGGTATTTGCATAGAGCTGACATGTATCTCCAATATGCGGGATTACTTATGAGACCTACTACAGTGTAAATAGTCATTACACTATATTGTTTAGAGAATAATGACAAGAAAGAAAGCCTCTACATGTTTGGTGTTGACGTCATTTATTTAAAAACAATCTTTGATCCCAATATTTGATCCCGAACTGAATTGGTGGATGGGATCCAAGGTATGGAAGGCTGACCGTGCATGCACGAGACTGCTGTGGCAGTGGATGGTTATTTCTTTGTTTTCAGCATGGTGACAAAGTTGCTTCTGTGAGGTTGCTTAGCAGGATTCTGGGTGTTGAAGGTCAGCTGTGTGCCAGAGGAGCCCACAGTGCAGCGTATGTGAGCCCGGAGAGATGCTCTCCTGTGCTCTCCACGTGTAGGGAGACAGGGGCACTCAGGAGGGCAGGCACGGCCCACAGAGGCTGAGTACCTGGGCCAGTATATGTCTGAGTCTGTTCACTTAATGCAATGAACATGAAGCTAGTAATTCCTTTTTGGTTCTGCTTTTGTTGAAAGAAATCCATTAAGTCATTCTACAACCAGCATTGAGATTTCCGAGATTAATGAACAGAAGTCCTTAGTGCAGGCTAATTTGGAACAATACATTGAACTCTGGAAATAGTTGCCCCCACAGAAGATGATGCCACCTCTCCAATCTTCGGGTTTCTTTTTAAAGAAATTCTGGCCAGGATTTTTATTATTAGGTATAAAATGTAAAAGAAAATGGAGTCAAAGAAATATTCTTCAAAAGCCTAGATACAACAAGACAGGCTGCATCAGATTTATGATGCTCAGGGTTACTTAAAACACAGCACTCAGGCAAACAGCACACAAAACAGAGCACCTCAGACTGAAACAAAACAAGACGCTGCTGAGGATGCAACCACGGTGAAGGGAAGAATATCTCCAGCCTAAAACGCTTCATAAACAAAAGAACCTCGGGGCTTGGTGTCCAACAGGATTTGGGTCCTGTAAATAATTTCAACAACTGTGTGATCTCAGGAAAATCATTGAAATCCTGAACCTATGTTTCATATTTGCATGACTGGAATAAGAAGTTTAACCATGTGGCTCCTATACACTGAGAAAAGTAACATTCAAATCCCTTAGGACAGTGCCTAGCACACAAGGTGAAGTCATTAAATACTTAACACTTATTATCTTTTTAAAATGAGAGACAAAATACCAATTTCATCTGTGCCCACATAGGTGAAGTATAAGGGAGAGTAATTGTGCTATTCTGTGATTGTACCTGGACGAATGGAAAGTAGTCTGACAACACTTGAATGTACAACAGATTTTATTCTTGGTAAACAACTAATATCGAGGCTTCCTTATTTGTTAGGATATAATGAATTTAATATTCTGGCATTCAAGCCAGTCTCTGTTCCAACACTAACTAAACTCATGGGAGCAGGACTTGTCTATCAGAAAAGCACAGCATATTTCTAAGTAACAGGTTGTAATTAAAATAGGAAGAGAGACAAATGGGCATAGACGTTTCCAGTGCTGATCCTGAGTCATTAAGGAGACACGCTGGTGGCCCTGGAGCATGGCTTCTTATTGACAGCAGGATGCTGTGTCAGCAGGATTAGGTGGGATTGTAAAGTATCAGAAAGCTTTTAGCCAGACCAAGTCTTTAGATTGGATGATTGTTAAGGGAACTCTACAGGATCAATTCTGCCTCTAGCTTCTGTTATTTTTATGGGTTAAGTCTTAAAATCTGAGCAGAACTCATTTCTAAATCCAGGACACACACCTCTTGATATTGACTCCAAGCTCTCTCATAAATACATTTTAATGATGTTTTAAAATTTGAAATATTATGACCTCTATCAGTTCATAGCCTGACCCATTCTTAAGGAGGCTTTCATCATTTCCAGAGAAATCCCTGTGTCACTTTTAATTAATATGCTTACAAATTGCTTTAGTTAGCCTAGGTGATCTCAGCGCTAGTTGTAGAAAGCCTTAGATTCTTTTACTAAAGGCAGAGGGTTATTTATTAGTTGTATATTTATGGCTACTGTATAAACAGACTTGGAACACTCCATGCGGTGTCACTGGCTGTTTGTGCTTTCACCATGATGATTACTAACTACTTTGTTTCTTGGTGTTTGCAGAGCACAGCTATGTGGACCATGACACAGCACTAGCTGGAGCACAGGGCTTCACAGGATGCCTGTCTGGGGTGCAGCTCAGCCATGTGGCCCCTCTGAAGGCTGCCCTTCGTCCCAACAACCCAGCACCTGTCACCATCACTGGGCATGTGACCGAATCCAGCTGTGTGGCCCCGGCTGGCACTGATGCCACATCAAGGGAAAGGACACATTCATTTGCAGGTGATTTAAACCTTTGCCTCTACCCACTCATAAACTCACCTTGTCCATTGGATTGGGGAAACTTCTGATTTTGTTACTATGCTGCATTCTCAAGATGGCCTCTTAAAGTTGGCTCTGTTTTAATTTGAGTTCTCATTCTCATTTTTTCTAGAGTCTTAATTTCTTATTCATGGTTCAATTTGAAAATGATAGAGATTCCACATTTACTTCCAGCACCATGTTCAGGTGTAAAATATTTATGAATTTTTCAAAATTTTGTCCTTGTCCTTAGCTGTGTCACCTCGGTCCCTCTTTGTGATTTCATTGCAGATCATTCTGGAGCAGTGGATGAGCGGGAGCCCCTGACTAACGTAATCAAAGGTGACTCAGCAGTAATTGGAGGTAATGAGAAGCGTGGAAGGGTTCATCTTGGTTCCTTATTATATTGCTGATAACTGTGAATATTTAATTTCATATAAATGTCTCTGAGGAACCTACTCACTTTGCAAGTGCCGAGCACTGAGTTGTGAGGACAACTGATCGCATGCGTCTACTGGTTTGTCTCATAGGATCTTTCTGAATTCTTGGCATTCTTGGAAACTTTCAGTATAAATAATTGACAATCTCCCTGAAACACCATATTCAAGGAATAATTGCAAAACTGTAAAAATGAATATTAATTAGATCTGAAATGTCCAGTTGCAAGCCCTATGGAATTCTGAATATAGTTGAGAAAATGTCATTTTCAATTTCCTTTGACTTGGACATATGACTGCTCCAGCAAGAGCTCATGCAAAAAGTAGGAATAACATTAACACGAGAAGCATATATTTTGTGTTGCCTTAATGCTTATTAACCTGGGTATTTTTGAAATAATGTTCAATATCAATGGATATTATACCTTCAATTTCATTTCTATCAGATATTGGGTTAATGGACTACACATGGTTAGCAGTAATTTTAAAATGCAGAGTTAACACAGAAAACTTTTAAAGTATTTCTCCCTGGTAATGTGAAAGCATAGACTTTGAGATGTAATTTATTCAAAACCAGCTCTAGAAATAAACCTTTTCTCTTCCTGATTAATGCTCTTAAGCATGTTATTAATCAAATTATTGAAATGTTAAGTGGTTTATTTTTCCCACTCTGAATATGATATGGACATATATAAAGTAAATAATTATTTTAATGCCTTGCACTTAACATGGTTATTTATCTATGGGCAACTCGTGGGCTTTATACTTGGTCCATTTGATTCTGTTTTTCAGGCGCTTAATCATCCAGATGTGGATTTTCTTCATGTGTTATTATTTTATTCAGACAGTGAATGTTACTTATCAAATATTTGTGGCTGTCAATTTGTTTATGAGCCTTTTTGTCACTTTGACAGAATCCATCAGAATAACAACCTAGAGGAGGAAGGTGCATTTGGCTCACAGTTTTGGAGATTTCGGTGCATGGTTAGCTGGCTCCTTTGGTTTCAGGCCTGTGGTTAGGCAGGACCAGCATGGCAGAAGGGTCTGGAGGCGGAAAGTCACTCCCCTCCTGGCGGCCAGGAAGAGAGAGTGAGAAACCTCTCTAGAGACTGTGCTAGCAGCTCTTCTTCCTTTACTTTTGTTCCATTCCAGCTGACGGTAGCGCTCTTTCCGTGCTCTCCTCCACATTCAGGGAGAGTGCCCCCACCAGCCGACTTTCCACATACCAGTCATCCGTGGAGACTCCTGAACTGTGCTTCACTGATTTCCTAGGTGGCTCTTAATCCAATCAAGGATTGAGGTTAACCGTCATGATTATTCCTGTTGCTTTAGTTTTCCTCAAATCTGTGATGTAAAATAGAATTTCATTTAATCACCTGGCAAGTAAAAAAGCTACCTTGTATGCATACTAGTTAAAATAACCTGTTGTTTAGTTAATAATTACAGAGTTTATTAGAAATATGTAAAAAATAGTACACAGTAAAAACCTTTTTTAAAATTTTATTTTAAAAAGCAAAATTGAAAAAGGATAGAAATGATACAGAATTTTAAAAATTAGTAGGAAATCAATACTAGTTAATATATTGCATATTGTTATCTTAGAAATAGTTGTTCAGGTTACAAGATCTGGGAACAAAAAAGATTAATCAAATAATGACAGTACACAATGTTCCTTTTGGTGAACTAACAGAGATTAGTAGTATAATTATCTATCTTGTATATGTACACTACATACATTTATATATGCATATCTACATACATATTATCTTTTCCTTTTCTCCTTTCCCCTATCCCAGCTGTTCTTTCCTTTTGAGAATTTTCTTTTCCTTGCATTATTATAATATCCATGTTGGTGGGAGGGCAGACTGCTGCAACCACTGTGGAAATCAGTGTAAGAATTCTCAGAAAACTATGATTGGAAGTCTTATTCAATCTAGCTATTCCCCTTTGGGGTATTTTCCCAGAAAAAATGAAAATGTCATGCCATAGTGATATGTGTGCACCCATGTTTATAGCAGCACGATTTGTAATAGCTAAATCTTGGAAACGACACAAATGCCCATCAACTGCCAAATGGATAAAAAAGATGTGGTATTTTTATAAAATAGAATATTACTCAGTTATAGAGAAGAATAATCTTGAGACTTTTATAGGTGAATGGAGGCAGTTTGAGACCATAGTCATGAGTGAATTAGATCAAACTCACATTTATTCCCTAGTGTAAAAAATAATAAAAATAAAAACCTGAAAGAGTAATATGATCCAATAGATAAAAACTCCTGTAAAGCTGTAGGATTTATACAATGTGCTCAACGTTTTAAACTAGGATTCCTATCAAACAAACTGTCACACAATAGTACCTTTTCCATGTATTCTCCTTGTATAGATAGAGGTAGATATAGATACCACGATAGATATAAATATAGAGCATTGTACAGTCAAGCCAATATTAGAACAGAATATGTAATTCTTATATTTTTGTTTTGGGCAAAGTCATGTCCAAGATTTATAGAGTCAAGGACTAAATATGCTGGTATGTCATTCTAACATTATTCAAGAACAAAAACAAGCTCACCTGTGAAATTTTTACTTGAATCAGATGTATATCAAATGCAGAGAAAGACAGTATGGAAGGTTATTGGCATTGGTTCTCACCAGGGACCATGGAGACCACGGGAGCAGGGCCATAGAATTTCCATCACTGCAGGGACTGAGCTGCAGAAGCGGAGCAGCTGGCAATGGCCCTGTGAGCTCGGAAGGCCTTGCAGGGGCCACATGCGATTTCCCTGCTAAGTCGCCATGTGTGTCCACCCGTGTGTTACTCTGTCTGGTAGTGTGGTGCCGCAGTGTTTGCCCACTGTCCAGTTACTCATAAATTATACCTACTACATAACCACAGTTAATCCACGTCAGCGTTTTCCAGATACTGTAATCTGCCCACACCATTTTACTTTTTAGATAAATATTTTCCCTAGAAACCAAATGAAAAGGACAACATGGGAGAACTGATGTAATAAGGCATTTCAAAGTGGTGACCCAGATGTGCAGAGCTTCTGGCCGGCACACCCAGACACAGACAGACAGATTTTGACAGAGAGAAAATCACAGAGAGAAATCTCCTCATACGAACACATCCACACAGTGCTCTGGATGTGACAACACGGAGTGTAGGAATGGCCATGTTTTACACAGAATATTTTTACTTGTATATTTCAAAAACAGGTGAAATCCAAGTTTTTCTTGGGCATGACACATCTGTCAAAATTTAGCCCAAATTAAAACATAAATCTCACAGGTGGAGCAAACAAGTTTAGAGACCATTTGTGGTTTTGACTGACTCTGTCTCATTTGGTCCAACAGAGTGGTGATACTCTCTGTGACACGCTCTGTTAGTTTTCCACACTGAAATTATTTAGAAGCTCTCTCTTTAAGTCAGAAGCTTTTTAATGTTGTGCAAGAAGTATTTAAAACAACTCAACTGAGAATGAATATGGGAATTAAAATTATTCTTCATTAATATGGTTAATAACAAAAGTAACCATGCCTATGAGTAAATTCTTCAGATTGCATGTACATAATTCAGTCACCTCATTTACATTAGATTGTTCCCTCTCCTAGAAAAGGTTAATTTATTAAAAAATTGGCTGAGTATTGAAAATAGTAATATTGACCATTGCGAATCACTCTTGTTAGTTTCTAACAATCAATCTTGTTAGAAAATAGTAATATTGACCATTGAGAATCAATCAATCTTATTTGCTTAGGAATCTCATGTGATTGACAAGACCTTTCAAATATTTAACTTCTATTAGACTTATATACATTTATTTTGTATTAGAAGTCTTAATTTTGTAACATGAGATTTGATCCACATTATTATTCCCATATTTTCTTTCTTGACAAATCTCATCAGAAAAGTCCTTAGATATGAGGAAATTCTTCAACTCATGGTGAAGCAACAGTTTTGCAAATTCTATTTCTTATTTGAAAGCTTGATTTTTATAATTAGTATATTCTGTTAGTTTTCTTGAAGGGACAGTTTTTTCTTATTTTAGATCAGGCACCAACCAAATACCAGGTATGCACAACCAGAGTTTGCCTGTTAGTTTTTCTTTGAAATAAAAATGGAGTTGCATGAAACATAAATCAGCTGGTTCAGTTCATAAGTCCAGTGTTCACATAGTGTTCCTCCTGGGGACAGGCCTCAGCCTTCAGAATATGCCGCAAGCACCTCATGTGTATTTACCATTTCAACACACAAAACATTCAGAAGACTTGTAGTCAAGGGTTGAGGTTTAATACAATGAGACATCTTTACTGCTGCATCAAGGATGTCCTTAAATGAATGAATAGGTGGCTTTGCCTGGCAGTACAATGTCCTCAGCTTCATGAGTTCAGTGACTAGGATTCCAGCTTGGTATCCTTGCCCTAAACTGTGCTAAGCACTGGGAATTTTACCTGCTTTATTTTACACCATCAGCAGAAATTTCAGCGCATTGTTACAAAATGAGATTTCACCCCTGGATCCTTCTCCAAGTGTCCTGGGGCTCACAAATCACATTTTGAGGACAGCAGACAAAATGTAATGCCAGGGTTAATTATTGTACGTATTTTAGATACTATTGAGAATTGTGGTACTGAAAAATTGTATTCTTTGAAACAAGTTTTAAAAGCTCAACATTTCTCATATAAAAATAATTTAAGTATATCTATGGTTTGTTAAAGAATGTTTGTTCATACACCTGGCCTACTGTTGTATTCAATACTGAAACAAATGATTGAAAACCAATTTTATAAAATTTTAACCATAAAATACAGATAAGCCTTTTGGCATTAAACCTTTTGCTATTGTAATATTACTCAATTTCAAGAGAATTAAGACTTATCTATATCTTAACATCTTGTCTTAGAAACTTGCAGGTAATATTCTGTGTTAAATATAAATGTACAAAGTAGAACAAATATAATGTACATTCAGAATAAACAGAAGGAACATATAAATTGATAGCAACCAAAAGTAAACTCAATATATTGTAATGCTGTTTAAGTAGCTGAAGTTTTAATCTGCCCAGTTTACGTGTAGTAGATGCTTGATTTGAGTGGAAAATAATTGTATCTTAGGGTTGAGTAAGCAATGAAGTCGACACAGCTCTACTCTGCCCAGAACTCTGACTTTGTATTTCCTTTCTGTTCTCTCTCTAGGTTTGATAGCTGTTGTGATCTTTATCCTGCTTTGCATCACTGCCATAGCCATCCGCATTTATCAGCAGAAAAGGTTATACAAGAGAAATGAGGCAAAAAGGTCAGAGAATGTAGACAGTGCTGCAACTGTTTTGAAAAGCGAGCTTAATATACAAAATGCAGTGAATGAGAATCAGAAAGAGTACTTCTTTTGATTGGCAGCTGTGATTTTGCTTATACCGATGAGAGTTTGTTTAATAGCCAGGGGCTTTGCAAATGGACAAGAACTGCTCTCACACTGAATGCACAGGCGATGGATTTGCAGCGCTGCCCTCTTGCCCTGTCCAGGCTCGGACGGCTCCAGGAGGCCTCTTCTAGTGACAGTCTTCTCATGGCGTCACTGTGTAACAAGGAATTAGATACTGCCCTTAATTTCCAGCTGTTCTGACATGATCGAAAACCAGTTTCACTTGCTTAGTGACTACAGTTTTTAAATGTGGGAACTGTGGTCCCGGTCTCTTAACTGTCTAATACATAAGTTTTGTTAGAGATAAAAAGTACAAAACTGGACTATAATGACCTTGCTTTGTTTGAGAACATATGCTGCGTTTGCTTTAGTCTCCCCTGGTGTTGTTCATAGACCTGGAAACGCTCCTAAGATCCTACTTGGCTGGTGTTTGCATCTTCAGTGGCCAAAAGTATATGAAGCCCCTTTGCCTTTCTCTGTACTACGCTCAATACATCAGTAGTCTGGAAAAATGTCTCGTTGTCTTTGGCTGGTTTGTACTGCTCTTTTTCTATTTGACTCTTCTTAATGATTTTGGATACATTTCGTTTTGAGTGTCCGATTTTAGCTCTGAACACACAATTCATTTGTAAAAAGACTCCGAGTACAGTGGTGTCCATATATGACATCTTACCTTTAAAAGCTTTCTGTTTTATTTGATATCATTGTTTGATGGTGACAGTAATTAAGAGTAATTCCAATTTCCCAAAGACTGTAAAATGTTTTCAATTAAATGTGTTGATTCTATAGAAAAAACAATTCTTAACACAGCAAAAATTATTTTTTAATTACAACTGTAATACCTCGAATGAATACACTTCTGAGAATATTTTCCCCAAACTTTATGTCAGTTGTTTTGTAGGTTTGTATTTTTGATTTTCTGCAGTTTCCCATCAGCTTTTCTTTGGTCTCCCATGACTACGTTCCATGTAGTACCTTTTAATATGTTAGAAAAAGGTAACAAATTGAACTATAGAGCCCCATTTCCTATGCTAAAAATTCTAACTTATGTACTCCTTGAGGCATGAACTTCCAATACACATTATTTGAAATATGAGCTGCAACTATGCCCCTTGTCCTGTACAACCAGTAACCTAATTAAAGGGTGTCCTTTGGAAGGAAATAGCATATTACATAATCCACACTAAACCTCTCCTTCCAGTCACTTCTCTTCTAGAATGCTGAAGTTCATTTCTCAGAAAGTACCAACAATCTATGAGGTCCACTAACTAGGGCATTCTGACTAGAATGCACATATCCACTAGGAGATTGAGGAATTATAAATAACATTATAGAGCTGTTACAATAATTAATTCTGAAGCCATGTAAACATGATACTTGCTTGGAACTGTCTCTGGATTCCAAGAGACAATTAAATAAGAAAGGCACTTTGCTGTCCGCGCTCACACCTCCAAGTGCCTCCCAAGTGAATTAGGGTCCTTCGCTTGTATATACTAAAAGATTTGGAAATATGTACGTTCACTGTTACTATCCTCTAATTTTCTAGTTTACAAAACTTGTCTGTCTTTCTCATAGCACTAAACCCATGTTAATGTTCCTGTAATGCCTGACTGACTTTGAAGGGGATGAATTAGAGTAACAGTTCATGAAGGACTTATGTTGGTAAACGACGTATATTTTGTTTTAAATTGGCAGACCTGTGGTGCCAAGGGAAAGATCTAACGTAGAGACAGTAGTGTTTATTCAATGTAAAGATGAATGCATCCACCATCACAGCTCTAAATCTGTCCAAGTATTTGTTTTATGTAGTGGCAGTATTAACCTTGTTGGTAGCTAAAGTGTAGACAGGTTTGCAGATGGTGAAGCTCTGTAGCCCTTTGTAATTTGCATTGCTAGAGGTTGCAGCATTTTGATCAGAATGCACTGACACATTATAGACCACGGTTTTGATTTGTTGATTTGTAATCAATTACTTTCTTTCTCTTAATAAAAAGCATTTTCAAAATAAAATGCAGAATATATTTTAAGAGATGTTGTATAAAATTTTAATGTTAGGAAATTACAATTGATTTCTCTTAAAACAGTAAAAAGATATATAGACGTATGCTTCTTTACTAATGTGGATGCGTGTGTATATGTGTGTGTGTGTGCCTGTGCATGTTTAATCCTTTTGAAAGATTTTGTGATTATTGTGGACCATTGACAAATGCTGCAGTTATGTATTTTTCCTTTTAAATCAACCAAAAAATGAAAGAAAAATAGAAAAACATTTGATGATTGTAACAGGTGAAATCAAGTTGCAGCAGATTTAAAGTTTTGCCAGGGAACAATGATGTGGCTGTCAGCAGTTGTTGTGGGAAGGTTCCTATGTATTTAAATTGGATGATGTCTTTTCTATCTCTTCTCTTCAGTGAGCTTGGCCAGTGAATAAAGTATAAATGCACAAATGTTATACAGGAAAATACATTGTAGCTTACTATAATTTAACACTGAAAAAAAAAAGCTTTCTGGTGATTTCAAATGAAGGACTGAAAGCCATACACAATTAACATTCTTATTTCAAGGTGACTGTACTGTCCCAATATCATGAAATTAAGATAAACACTATGTAAACAGAGAGCAATTAATGTGGCATTGAAGGCACACCTGCATGAGTCGGGGTTATCAGTGGAAGCGATGTGTTCATTTTGTTGAAATAGTCCTCATCCACTCTAGACTACAGCTTCATCTTTATCCACTCCCAAGAATTGTGCTTTAAACCATACTTAGTACATTTTTCAGACATAGCTTAAAAGCAACAAACAATCAAAAACGTAATGATGAGTAACCTGAGAATACCAGAGAGAAGTTATCACTTAAAACTATCTTCCATTAGATGGTATTGTCTTTCAGGATAACAGAGTCACAGAATTCTCTTGCAAGATCGGAGAGTGCTGGTGTCCTTTTCAGCCAGACAGCTCGGTTTAACAGATGAAAAGCACATAATGCACTTAAATGATCTTCTTAGGTGGACAACAATAACACGTGTGTGTGAGTTCAATCATGTGCATGTGTGTGTGCACATAATGAAGCTGTGACTTCAGTGTCTCTTTTTATTCTGCATCTTAATCTTCGCATTTCCAAAATCTGAAATTTTGACAACTACTTAGTGGTATAGAAAAAAATCTAAGCTATTTTGATTGTCTCCTTGTTCAAAATGACTTACGGTTTTAGACCCTATCCACTGTCCAAGTATGTGAAGATCAGCCTCTATTTAATCAATCATTGGCCTTGATAGATTATTTTTTTGAAAATCGTTTAATAAGTTCATGGTCCTTGGTTCCAAGAAAGACAATTCTAAGTAAAGCACTTTTGTATGAGTTTTGTGAAATCTACCAGAGATTGCGTGAGTCATCAAATATTCCCACCTGATAGAAGAATGAATTGAACACATTCTGCATCAAAGTGCGTCCAGTGGATCTTTGGTTTTCAAACTCACATATCAGCTAAATGAGATGCCTTCAATATATTCTTCAGTTCTTCAACATCTGGATGATAGAGTGATAACCAGGAAGAAAAAGTTCAGAAACCAAGTGTCAATGTATTGGGGGTGTGTGTGGGTGAACACATTTATGTATCTAAGAAAGAAAATCAAATGAAGATAGAAGGAATACGCTCGAATATAACATGGTAAGAAGTCTTGGATTTCAGTTTATCAAGTTTTCCTGGACTTTGTTTTTGAAAATTTGTAGATGACAATAACTTTGATTCAAAATTATAGTGCTTTTCTAGTGTAATCATTAAAAAATTCTTTTTCATTTTTAACATCATGCTTATGTTTTATAAAAACCACATGACTAGGGGCTGGGGATTTAGCTCAGGGGCATAAATGCCTGCCTTGCAAGCAGGCAGTCGTGAGTTCGATCCCTGGTACCGATAAAAAGGAAAAAGACAAAAACAAAACCAAAAAAAAAAAAAAAAAAAACTACATGATTGTGCTTTAAAAAGTCAAACAGCTTACCAGATCTTCCCAGGAGGAAGAGCTCTCCGTTGCCCTTCATCTCCATCAGTTTCCATACTTCAGCTCGTCTCTTCTTAGCTGCTTCCATGGTTGTCAGTAATGAGATGTTGCAGTTGGGTTCCCTGGAAAGCACGCTTTGAAAGGAAAGTGACATGAAGAAGTGTGGAAGGGAGTGCTGTAGAGCTTTGTGTGAGAAAGGATAATGAAGCAGGTGGGGACTCAGGCTGCAGTGCCATCATGACAAGTGCCAGCTGATTCTGCTGGAGTCACTGTAGAGATCCTCTGAGTCAAAGTGAAGGGCTGAATGTTTATATTCTTCAGAGACCAAGCAGTGCACACTGGCTGCCTGGGTACATGGGATGAATTGAGACACCTGGCTCTGTCCAAGCTCATGCAGTTCCTGAAAAATGAGACCACGCTTGCCTGAGAACTAGAGAGAATAGTTAAGTCCTGAAACAGGTCTGGTGGCACAGAACAGGGACTCTGAAGGTGCCTGTGTCTGCTCAGTTCTACCTACTCCATGTGTGTTTTGAGAGCAGAAGCACTGGGCCTTTAAAGAGCTACTTCCTGGGGACATAAATGAGGAGGAGGGTGGAATAAACCACAGATCCTGCCCTGTAGATGCGTGCTTGGTACTCACCCTCTCCCTCCAGTACCATCCAACCAGGTTCCCATAGCTCAGCTGACCACACTACAAACAGCTTGAACCTTTGTTTGTCTTCTCTAAGCTTCTCAAGTTGTAGCTACTGTACTTTTTTATTTACTATTAAAATTGGCCAAATGATTATCTCTGTCCCAAATGCATGCCCCTTGGCCCCATGGTGTAACAGCAGCTCTTTCACTTATTGTTCTAAGAGACAAATTCCCCTGATAAAGCCTTTGTGAAACAGTGCCCTACACAAGGGTTCACAGTACAGCAGAGATTAAATGAGAAGACACATTACTAGATGTGCTGGTGCCAGCAGGGTGTCTCTGCTCACCCTCCCTGGGTAGTGTAAGATTTTGCATTGCAGGCAGTAAAGACAACTCATTCCAGAAAGAAGTGATGATTTGAACCAAGACCAATCTCTATCTTTCAGAGCAGAAGGGATCTCATATGGTCAACTTGCCACAAAATTTATCTGCCTGTAAAGGAAACCATTTTGGAGAATGAATGCTGGCCTCTGTTGCTGACCATTTGAAAGTGGTAGTAGCTAGATCGGTCCTGTTGAGGGGAAGCCTGTGCTACTTGAAACCACACATAGCTTCCGCTCCTGCCTCCATCACTACTCTGTTGTGTCCATTGTATGAGCGACTTGGTGACCAGTAACTGAGAATGGTTGATACCAGCCGCTCACATCATTCTGTCTGCTTGGTTATCTAGGAATTTTTCCATGTTAGCACAGGCTGGAAAAAATTCTTTGTGTTTCATGCCTTCTTCCATATCCAACTACATACGTTTACCTCAAATCTCCTTGTCTTTGATCTTCCAAATCTCCACCTGCATTCTTTACAGCTAGCCAATTCACTGACCCCAAAAAGTCCATATAAATTATAATCTTGCAGCGTTTCTCAAAGTGAATGAGCAGAGAGACCACCCAAGAATCTGTTCATTTTGTGTGTGTTTGGAGGGCTGGGACATCCACACTGTGATGCCACCCTGTTTAGAGCAACCTTCCATTTTCAGCTTGTTCCCTAATGCTGAGCTCAAAACATCCAGGACAAGTTTAGAACTTTCCCTGCTGCAGAAGTTGGTAATAAGGGACCCTTCATGAAGCCCTGGGTGTGCGCTGAGGGAAAAGCCCTGGTAGGACAATGGTGGAGAGCCCCAGGGTGCAGCCTGTGCTTTGTGTGCAGCTGTGCTCTCCTGGGTCTCACATGCCCCACTTTGTGCTGCTTTCTGCTGGGCTCAGTGAACTCTATGCCTTGCTGGGTTTGACAGAACCCTGCCCATTCCGGGTGACTCTGCCCACACTTAGTGTTTCATAATAATGATCTTCATTTCTAGGTGGGCCCAGTAGCATGCCAGGAGCCTTTCTGGAAGCAGTAGATTTCTCTGCTGAGGATGAAATAAATGGTTTCTTCAAAGCAGATTTCCAGTGAGCTAGACTAGGGAAAGGATAGATTTTCAGATCAGTAGCCACATACCACATTTTGGACCCTATACCACGTAAATAGACTCTTCAGAAGTGCTCTTTGGCACAACAGCTGTGATTGGGACTTCTGTTTGACACTGTGCTGCTCGCTTTCCTTCTCAGCATTGTTTGGATCCTTCAAGAGCCTGACCAGTGAATTAACTGGAGATGCTTTAGAGACCGCTGCATGCTTCACCCATTCAGGGTAGCACTAGTCTGTGTTCTCTTTCCCTAGCATAGATGTTTTTTTTTTTGGCCAATGGGGCAGCAGTGGGATTACTGTTAGAGAATTCCTCTAGGGCTGTCTTTGTGTGACAGGTCTTCTTACCTTGCTTTATTAGCTAACCAGGGGAAGTGGCGAAGTAGCAACACTGGGGATTTCTATTCCACTTGTACTTTTGAAATGACCACAGCTGTGTCCACTGGCTGAGTCTGAGACAGAACTCCACTTATTTTCAATATAACTTTACTCTTAGAGGAGCTCTTATAGACTCAGCCACAGTGTCCGAGACCCTCCCCTTTCTCCACAGTGTACAATTCTTATGTGGCTGGCATTCTCTTTGGCAAGGACTAGTGAATCACTCACACATTTACCTTCTATGGTAGTACAGCGTCTTTCTTCCAAGACTTAGGGCATATGTTTCCGTCAGTAGATTCTAGGTTTGAATATTGGCTTGTGTTCAGAAACAATGGATTGTGATTTAAAAAAAAAAAAAGAAAGAAAGAAAAATACTCCAGAAAATTTGGAACTATAACATGTTATTACTATCTAATCCCCAGACCTCATAGATTTACCAATTTTCCTAATAATGTCTATTATAGCAAAAAAGATCTAGTTCAGAATCACACGTTATATTCAGCTATCACGTGTTTGTACTTTTCCTTGGTCAAAAATAGTTCCTCAGACTTGCATGATTATAATGCCCTTGTGAAGGTCATAGACTACTTATGTAAGCAAGGCACGATATTTGAAGACCTTGAGAATTACTTTCCAGGTGCCAAGGGCAAAGGCCAGACTTTCTTTTGAGCCAAGTTAATTTTTTATTATGCACCATTTTATTTCTTCTTTCTTTATAGAACTTTTTTTTATAGTTGAAGAGTTTCAATTTCTGTGTGGCTTTGTCTATTTTCCATTTTTGGCTACAGCTTGAAAAAATTTTTTTCAACTTTATTCTCATAATGCTTGATTTTGTTTTTGTATTTATAAAACTTGTATAATTGTATTTTTCAGTTTCTTGATTTATTTCACCAATATACTAATTTATATTGTCTCTGTTATTACATCATGTGTAGCTTTTTAAAAATTTCTTTTTCCCACTATGTAGTCTTTTCCCCCTAACTTTTCTTTTGTAAAGGCAGGTATTTATTATTGGTTTGTTTTTATGTTCTTTCATGGAAGACTTCTCAAATGTCAGATTATCTTTGGCTGCCATCTAGATGAAACACTTGATTAGAAGCTGTATATTAGATGAGGCTTTCTGAAACTGACCTCCTTAGAAAGAGTTTCTAACTCTCACATTCTAAGAGGGCAAGAAGGTTCTTATAATTCTGCTTATGGACTCTTATTTAATTTCCCCTTTATTATTTTTCTATTGTTTCTGTAACAAATCATGGTGACGTAGTTGTTTAACACTACAAATTCGCCACCTTTCACTATTGTACTTTGGAATTTCAAAGTGTGTCTCACTGGGCTAGGTCGCAAAGAGACAATATAGAAACCTTTGTTTGTTTTCTATTAGCAGGTTCTAAATACCCTGTAATTCTTGCATTCTCTTGAAAGGCATCACACTGTCTAGATATACTTGATATTATAGCATGCAAAGTTACACTGAAATAATTTGAAAGAGGCACTATGGCGACTACTATTATGTTAGATTAACTGGTGGTGAAACACAATGATGCTTGAATTGCTAGGTTCTGCCCTGCGTTGTTCTATTACAGTGTCCTCTCTTACCTCAATCTTCCCCCTATTTTTAAATTAATCTATCTTCTCTCATTTTTTTAATTAAGGGAAAACTAAATTAAAAAATAACACGACATATTATAGTAACTTTTTTGTTGTCCTATTAACCTGACTTGAACCCCAGTATTGCTCTCCCCATCTGGTTCCGTCTGATTATTATATATTCTATTTTGTTTGATAGTATCAAGTTTGAGGGTATAGGCAATCACTTTGAAGGCAATAAGATATACTATGATGCCCAATATGGATTGACTCTTACCCTTTTTTTTTTTGAAGTCCTATAAGGTCCTCAGTGTACATTTTATTGGTTTTGTTCCACACTGTTTTGATCAATTCTATTATACCTGATGATATAGACAACTCAATTTAAAAATAACAAGAGGCACAATGGTAACCACTTTTGATCAGCTGGTATTCTATTTTTGCATCACGTGCTATGCCCACCCTTCTGTTCTAACTGACTCTGTTTTGCTTAGTCACATTTGGTTTTATTTTCTTCAAAAAAGTAATAAGAACCGTGAGAGTAATAAAACCCTAAAAGTCTAATTGTTACTGTAAAAAAGAGAGGAAAGTAAGGTGGACTAAGGGATATAACCGCAGGTATGTTTGAGTGTGTAGGATGGAAAACCATATAAGTGAGCTTTTGTTGGATCATTGAATGGAACTGTCTCCAATTTCACTGTATGAATGTCCACTTTATATGCTTTGATTTAGTGACATGGACAACTGTTTCTGGGAAGATAATATGTAACCTATTAACTGGTGATTTTGTACTGTATATATTTTTTTCTAGAAATACTGTATTATTTGTACCCTTTTACTGCATTTTTTTATGTCTTTTTTTTTTCTTCTTTTTCTTCTCTCTTTAAATTAGGAAAAAAAAAAAAATCAATGGGTCGGCAGGCTTGTGTTCCCTTGTGAAAACTCATCAGTTTCTTGCCTTTTCAGCATCTATTCATTGCCCATATTCCTCGGTTCCTGGTCCCCTTCCTTGAATTTCAAAGTCAGGAAAAGCGGGCCAAGTCCTCACACTGTGCCAATCTGACCTTTACGGCCTCCCTTCCCCCTTTAAGGACCTTAGAGATTACACGGGGCCTCTAGTCAAGGCAATCCAGTGATCCAGGGTAACCTCCCTGTTTCAGCACCAACTAACTGGTGTGTTTTCATTTCATCTCCACCTAGATTCCCTTTGCCGCTCCCTAAGGCAACAGATTCACAGGTGTCAGGGACCAGGAAGTAGCCAGCTTTGGAGGACACAGCTCGGGGTGTTTTATCCCCATTTTCTGTCACTTGCTTCATCTAGCTGGGCCTGATGTACTCCAGCTCCTTTCTGTTTGATCTTTCCAGAAGGAGATCAGTGCTCCGGTGTTTCTTTCTACTTCTGTGTGTGAAATCCTGATGAAGTCACTGCCTGTTCCTGGATTTCCTAGTCAGGGTGTAATGTGCAGTCCATTTCTTTACATCATTCACCCTCAAATAGTCAGTGAATCTGCCAGAACGGATCTGGGCTCCTGCCATGGCTCTGGCTTCCTGCCTGCTCTTTCTTGTTTCTCCTGAGAAAAGACTGGAAAGTCTCATCCTTGACTGGGTCTGTGCTTTCTTATTATCTCTCTGAAAATTAGGAGCCTCAACAATTATTTTTTGAAAAGCCATTGAATGATTCATTTCTATTTTAACAAGCCAGGAATTAGCAAAACCAGTTCATATCATAACTCTTTGTGTCATGCCAGACTAATCTGTGTTCACTCTGAATGAAATGAGTTCCCTATTCCGGATGCTGATACTAGACATGACTTTATGCCCTTTACATCAACACATTTGCTTGTAATCTGTACATGTGATAAACTTTCTGTAAATTATGTTTCTGTTGGAGGAATTCATGTTTTCATTCAAAATAAAGTGTTATAAATGATTCATGTTTCTCTGTATTTTCAAGAGGAGCAAATTAATTTTTTAATTGAGCAGTGAAATGAACTGTTCTTCCAAAATGCATATTAAAAGAAGATAGTTACAAATGACAGTGAGGGCAGAGAAAGACTTTGAATTATTCTTTCATTTGCTGAGTGTATTTGGCCAACTTTTCTGAGTAGAAATTTATAACACTCAATAAATTATTGGAAAGCACTATCTCTTCAAATGAGATTGTAGCTATTTGAAAGAAAATAAACCAGATAGAACAACAGCAACAACAATGACAACAACCACATTTTATTATATAAAAATCTCAGACAAGATACTGACCAATTAATTGACAATTAGGTAAATTCTTATACTAAAAACTATTGGTGAGAAGGCTGATAGTTTTATTTAGTTATTTAAACTGACAAACTTATTAAGTACAACATAGTGTTTTTAATAACACATGCTATACATATAGTAGAATGACTAAATAGCACTAACATATACATTACCTTCCCTAGTTCTCATTTTTATGGTGAAAACATTTTAAAATCCACTTGGGATTTTTCAAGAATTTTCTACTGCATCTCATTGCACAGGCACAAAGTTGCAACATGAGCATGAGCGTGTGTTTCACACAGGTAACCTACTGTGCCAGATTACTTATAGATATCACATTCCCCTATTAAGAATTTCGCTTTTGGGTAAATTGCGTCATTGATTTAAACATAATCTTGACCTGGCCCTAGTCTCAGCTAGGGCCCCAGTAGCTCTACTTTTTTTGCACTAATATTCTTTCAGTCCCATCCAGTTTACTTCCCATTCACCTCCTGCTCTTATTTGCATAGATTTTTTATTTGTTCTTCCTCTACTGTAAATTTTTTCCCCTCAGATTCATTAGTTGACTCATTCCATTGTTTTGAGCATCTTTTGTCAGCACAGCTTTTCCTCATCTCCCATTTCTAAGGCAAATTATTAGAACTCCCCCCTCCTCCAGCATCTGCCTGCCGGCTCCGTGGGTCTGCACCAGTGAGGTCAGCAGAGGGCTCTCTCTGTTTCACGTTGTTTCATCACCAAGCACAGGGCCTGATGCGCAAACTCAATAGAGTTAATTCAATAAACATTGATTAAACAAATAACTGAAACGTGTTGTTTTCTGTGCATAATTAAAGGGTCAATTTCTGGGGATGCACCTCAGGAGAAGGAAAAACTACTATAAAGAGTAAGTATCTTTGTCTCTGGAATTTGAACATTTATTGTACTATTTAAATGCAACTTCCACTACTAGTTAAACAAATTAACTCCTCTTCCACACCAAACGTCAATAAATATATTCCCAAAGATTTTTTTAAAATCCAAGTGTCTTGTGTAATACTACACTTAAAATCAACCTCATTTTACTTCTTACAAGCAAGCAAAAGGAACAAAATACAAATGTTTGCTGGGGAAACTTTGTTTTCTGGTTGCAAATCTCAGGTCATCTAGTTCTTTTATTTTCTCTCACTGAAACATGTTTGCCTTCTCCCTATTTTTTTACATTCTATAAAAGAGGGAAGCTACGGTCATTCATTTAATTTTATCTGTTGTGTGTTACCAAAGCATTTATGTAGAACTGAAAGTTGGTTGATCAACAATTATGTGATGTAAATTACTTTATAGTTCATGCCAAATCTACACACAGGGTAGTCACAATTAAAAACAATGTTACAAGTATTTGACTTATTAGTTTTAAAGAGTACAGTTTATATATAATAGATTAGACAGAGCAATTTTGTTTGGTTTGAAAAATTGATTTGAAATCCATTTAGATTTTGGGGTAGCACGCAGAGCCAGAGAAAGAGAGTGAGAGAGGCAGGGTGGAGGGAGAGACAGAGAGAGAGAGGTGTGTTTGTAAGCTGCCAGTGGTTTCAGTCTCAGGACTGAAACACCCTCCCTGCTGCGGTTTCCATGGGAGTCAGCCTGACTCCCTCTGAAAGTGACTCTGGCAGATAGGGTGATTGAGGGTGATTGCTTTCACTTACTTGATGAAAACTGGTGGAAATATAGGCATCCCTTCAGTAATCTTTTATGCAGCTTGCTAAGTATTGCTTTTGTTTTTAAATGGACATTTACTACCTATTTAGAACAATCAAATACCTCAAAGCAAACATTAAGCAAAATGTGGCCTATCTATCACATACCCTGCTTTCTCTTGATAGTAACAACCAGGAATAGCCCATTACATGGCAAATTCTACATTTTTACAAGTTGCTTTATAGATTCACTTTGTGATCACTAATAACCCTATTTAGCAAATATCTAATTAAGGAAACCTTAATGAAAACCAATTAGTCAGTACTCTAAATTTATGAAATTTTATTTTTGGAGTGCCAAAACGTGTTTTAAACAAGTTGTGTTATATATATTAGTGCTAAAAATGTCACTCTTGTGCAACACCAATTTACCCACAGTGACATTAAGGGGCAATTAACATTTTAAATTGTGTGCTGCACTTATCAGTGACTTCTGTGTGATTTTACTTATCATGCAGAGTATAAACACATGTATGATAAATGCATTTTATTAGTAATTAGGCAGAACTTTATCAACAGGCCTTGCAAATTACATGAGCACGTGTGTCTGCTCATGCACTAGCAGCAGCTTTTGGGAGAAATTCAAATGTGTACTGGGAAAGAAAAAAAAAAAATATATATATATATATCCCTGTAGTGTCTATGGGTTAGTTTGCAAATGCACAAAAATCAATGGGTCCACATGAAACTGCCATGTCTCTAGCTTTTAAAAACATGTTTGTCTTGAAATAATTTTAGATTTATTCAAAAATAATAAATCTGGTTGAGTTTGCATTTACCTTGTGCCTGGGTTCCATATTTCAATTATGAAAAGCAGGAAATCAATATTAATTACAAAACTAGAAATCATATGCATATTTCTCATTTCCCCCATTGTGATTACCTGGTTTTCTATAGAATATAATTCAGTGTCCCTGATGGTAATTAGTCCCTGAGACTTTTTAACAGCCTCCCATGATTGAGAGTCCCTTAATCTTTTCTTGTCTTTCATGACCTTGACAATTCAGATTCCTAACATAACTACTCAGTTATTTTGTAAAATATCATACAATTTGGGTTTGCCTGGTATTTTCCATTAAATCAAGCTTCAGCAGTTTTTGGCAAGAATTCCCCAGAATGATGCCCTGTTCTTCTTGATATGTGGTATCATTGAGTACCTATGTCAATGGGTCCTATTCCTCGTGATATGGACCCTAAGCTCTTGGTCAATGAAGTGTCAGATTTCTTCTTTGTAGTTTACTTTCAGCCTGTGTTATAGCCTGTTTCTTTTCAAATTTTCACTTGCTGATTTGGGTCTTCATTGGCAGACCTTTCAAATATTATTATAGTAGTGAATCGCTAATTGCAATTTTGGATTTCTCTTATTCCTTTTCCACATTTACTGATTTGATATTTCTCTACAAAGAGCAGTCCCTTGTGAGTGATCAATGATTTATCCAATTACTATGCATGTTACAATAGACACATGGAAATTTATTTGACTCTGTAAATTATAATCAAATGCTGTGGCTGAGCATTGCTTGGCTTGCTCTTCTCTTTAGCCTCCTCAGCAAGACCCCTAGGTATAGCATTTAGAGGGACACAGCATACCACGTGATCAAGTTAGCTGTCTCTTTTTTTTGTTAAATAAGTGAAAATGTGAATACTGATACTTAGTTATTCCACATGAATTTTTTAGTTTCAGAAAAAAAAATCCTACTTGTTAGTTCCTCAAGGTCTTTCAATGCTTTCCTAGAATTATGTTAAATTTCTTTCTATACTTCATCCATGTCGTTGTCTGTCTCCCTGAATAGCTTTACTTTCATAGAAACCTCTGTGGTTGTCTGGTGGGCTGGTTGCCCTTTTGTTGGTGTTACATCTTTTTAAGGATGGAATTTTGTTTTAAATCTGCTCAATGTTGCTCAGTTCCTTCCGGCTTTAGGAGGGTGAAATCCAGAAAATGCAGACATGTAGCAGTCTGTGGCGCAGCCAGACCCCCCGAGGAAATCTCTTCTCTGCACTAAAACTCAGAATATAAAGGACACCATCCAAATGTTAGGTCACTCTCAGCTTCTCTTCACACAGCCCTTTACCCTGTGCGGATGATTCATAGAGTTCAAATTTTTTCCCTGAAGTTTTCCTAGGCTGGTTAACCCCTGTGAACTTCAACTCAGAAGCTCAGAAGTTTCCAGATTCATCTCTCCTGGCGAACTGGACCAACAACTCTCTGCTTCAGCACTAGTGATGGGCTAGAATTAGCACACGGAGTGGAAACTACTAGGGACTTAACAGCCAACCACAGAATTCAAACAAAATAGCTTTACTCCAAGGTGCTCCTGCACAGGGCCTTCGAAATGCAGAGCATCGTTTATCTGCCTGGATAATTGTGCTTACAATGCTAATGAGCAAAAAACAAAACTAAACTAAACAAAAACAAAAGAAAAACCATCTACCTTTCCTATTATCTGATTCCTAGAAGACCAAAACACTGTAAAGGCTAGTACAAGAAACATGGAGGATGGAATTGAAGACAGGTATCTTCATCATCACAGCAATCCTGGTGAGATGCTTATGAAAGCCCTTAACTGACTTATATTTTTGGGTGGCCTTGCCTAATGGAAAAGAAGCCTTGATTATATCTGTGCCAACCAAGAGCATGACTTTTGCTGGTAAAATGAAGACTTCTCTTAACAAAAGTCTGTGAGAAAAATGGAAGTACCAAGAAACTGGAATTTGATGGAGTGCCTTTCCATTACAGAGAAAGGACTGTTTCTGGGAAGATGTGACAGTAAATGTAGGAACAATTACAAGAAGTATTTATGAAATTTGGCTCTCATAAGCAAGAATACATAATAATATAGGACCTCAGAAAACAAATTAAATTACTTATAAAGTCATACCTATGAAAAGGGGCTTTTTTAAACTAAAAATGGATTTCAGTATCTTTAATCCATAAAGATAAAAGAGGTCTGCAGAAAATCATGCTCATCATCAAAGGAGGAGTCAGAGCTAGAGTCAGGTAGGAGAGTCTGATTCTTGTTCAAATCACTCAACAAAAAGAGGGAGTAGAAGAGTGAACTGGCAAATCAGACAACTACTGTCTGCCTAAAGGAAAAGTTAACCATAAAAGGCATCTGTTTGCTTGCCAAGTCTACTACCCTGAAATATATCTTGAAAACCAAATTAACACAAAAGTTATTTACACACACCTGTCTAACAGTGACCTGTGTTTATCTTCTGCTTGTAGCATGACCTGTCTCCTCTTAGGTACCATTTGACAAGATATCTGAAAAATCACAGTGTCCTTAAGAAATCTAATTAGACTTTTCAATGAGCCTCTTTGGCTTTCGAGCAGGTTTTATTGAAAATACCCTGGAGATGGAAGACTGTTATCGATGCTCTCCTGGGGAGAATGAGTAGATGTCCTCTTCCCCTAGACCACAGCTTCATTCACATCTGGGTCAAAATCACCACTAAATAACTCAGTGCATTTCCTGCCTCTGCGGACTCAGGAGAGATAAAGGATCCATTGCCTTTAAATATACCAGAGCTGCTTCTCAGAACAAGTGAGAACGATCTTTGGGCTTTTATTAAACTCAGATGCTAACATAAAAGTCAACCCACAAACAGAACTCGTACTTAGTGTACAATTTTGCATATGAAAGGCACCTGTGAGAGAGCTGATTCATTATGAAGGAGGCCAAGTGAATGTATTTGACACCCTCTCTAAGCACCAACAACTTAGCCCAGTGTTCTTGTACCTTTCCGTACTTGACATGAAAAGTAACAAACAGCAATTACAGCTCTGCTGAGCCTTTGAACAGCAATTCTCAGTCATTTTTGCAATGGGTTTACTTATTCAGGACACGGGCACATTATCACGCGTGATTTTTAAATTATATAATTATCTTAAGTGAGATTTTTTAATGTGGTAAAATTGTAATCCAATAAAATCTCAATGAATTATCAAAATAACTTATACCTGAATATTTCTTTTAATTAATCACATCTTAGCAAAATCTCTCTTCATATAATTTTCCCATAAGTATTTATCTTAAGGGAACACAATGACAAATCGTTCACTTTGATGGCGGAACACACAAAAGTTATACACAACCTACTTAATAAAGGAGCAGCCCCAAGCTGCCTGCTTTTTCAAGAGGAAGATGAGAACAAAGGCACTGCTTCTTCTCCAGTACACAACTCCACAATGAGTCTGAACTGTGAGGACAAATGTTTTATTCCAGTCACTGGTAAGGAGCATGACTAGCAGATAGGAAACCAGAGGAAGTAAGGCAGTGACATGGGGCAAGACTGACACTGAGCTAGCACCCAGCTCAGCCCACAATCACACAACCAGGCTCTCAGCACAGGGGCATCCGGCCAGATACTCAAGAGATGCCGGTCATGCAGAACCCAGGCCAAACAGAGGAAGGTGCTGACACAGAGTCAGACCCTGGCTCACCAGGGCTGGCTGCTGGTGCCCCGGGTGGCAGGCAGGTAGGCAGGCAGACAGAGAGACAGACACACACACCTCCAGTGGCCAACCGACCTGCCACATTCCCAGCCTTGGCTCCCCTTCTCCTCCCCAACACTTTGCTCACCAGCATAGATAGCGCAGATGTTACTGCCAGGGTAGATGGCGCAGATGTTATCCCCAGCGCGCTCTGCATGAAGGACACCAGGGCTGTCATCACGCCCACAGTAGCTGACAGCACCTCCATGCTGCCATACCGTGAGTGTGAGTAGATGGGCTTGCCAGCCTTGCTCAGCCAAACACATGCTTCTGTTGGCGGTGCCAGTCCTTGTCACTGGGGTCCCTGCCTGGCCCTCACAGCCATTCTATGGACTACCTAGTTCTCCAAATCTCACTGGCCCTCTTCCCCCACTGATTACTATTAATACACATTAACATTTGGTTCCTTAGCAACCCCCAAATCCTCTACTGATTCTTCAATAATGCAGACACTCAGTGCTCAGTACTCTCCACTGATTTCCTTTCCCATCGCAATGATTTTATACCCCAGTGTCCTCAAATACTTAACTTCTAAATAGTTCCTCCTTTGTCCTTATTCGTGTTCATTAACATAAATACCTTATGCCCCCAGTGGTCCTCTCTGACACCAACCAGACTCTTGCTGACTGTCAGTCACCTGAACTCACACCAAATACATTCTGGTTTGCCCAGAACTGAGAGGTTTCTGGGATAAGGGTCTTCCAGTGCTAAAATAGTTATTTTCCTGGACTAACAACTACACAAATGAGTCTACTATTACACCCTCCTGACTTGGCTAAGGTTCAAGCTACTTCCCCGAATTCTCAAAGACTATTCATTGACCTTCTACTACTCTTTTCCCTTGCCCAACGTGTCCTCCCCCATGAGGGCTTTTCTTCCAAGACCCTAGAGAGGAGAGCATAAATCTGTTTCCTCCAGGTCCGAATCTCCGGGGTCCGGTAGGCCCGACCGAACTCCACCAGCTCCAGTCTCCTCACTAGGGAACTGCGTGCCCTCCATGTCCTCTGTGTCCCTGGGGGCTGGGGCAGCAGCAGCGTCTCCGCCGGCCTCCATCTGCACAACCCTGGGGGAAGGGGAATCGAGGGTGACAGGCAGCAAAAGAAACTTCTCAGAAGCCCTTACAGAGCCAGGTCCCCTGGACATATTTCCAGCGCTGGTTTCCCCCACGGCTTTCAACGGGATGAGCCATTCAAAATCGTGTCTAAATACTTGCACCCTCCAACGCTTTCCGCAGAGAGAGGCTCTAGTAGCCGGAGGGAAACAAGGATACATAAACACCTGTTTTAAGCCTGTATCTCAACTGATCCTGACTCGGAAGCCAGGAGCAGCACCACACTTCCGGGTGCCGCTGAGGTTCGGCCACACTTCAGAAACGACGCCTCACAGATGACACTTCCGGTTACGGAGCTTCAGTGGCTCCCCGCGACACTTCTCTGCCGCAGCCCCCTCACCGTTACGATGGAGCACGCCTCTCCAAGTTCTACTTCGGATCGATTCTGGAATCCAGCGCACCCTTTTGAACTCTCCCAAGGAACCTGCTGGAAGTCGGAAGCCAGGCGAGAGCAGCCCACGTCTTTCACCCTAACTGCAGGCCTGAGGGGAGCGCGGCTCGCATTCAGCCAATCCTGGCGCACAGAGGGCGGGCCTTTCTTCTTTTGGCCCAATCCGGGGGAGTCTCTCGCTTCCTTCCGTCCAGCCCATATCGTCCCCAGACCTGTACTTGGCATCTGCTAGTGACGTCTCACTGGGCCCAGAAGGCTCCAGCTTTTTTCTCTTCTCACTTGAGGACATTTACAGCCTAAGCCGTAAAGGATACTCGCGCCGGTCCATAAACGTGCTCCCCCAAAACTGCGGTAATTTAATTCTTTAACCTCCAAGAAAGGCTGGAATGGGTGAGACTCTGTGGTGTGGAGGATTCTTGACGAGCAGTTGTTGCGTCCAATCGAAGTGCGGCGCGCAGTCTGGTTGGCCAATGGAACTCGGATCCTAAAATAAGAGGCGGACCTCCCGGAAGTGGGAATTACTCCTGAATCTCCGCGATCAGCCTCAGTGTTCAGCGGCCCTGGAGCAAAGGAAGCTCGACCTCCGGACACTCTTGTGGCACCGAGAATGGAGTTGTGAAAGTAAAGGTGCAGCATGTACAGTGTTTATCCAGATGAGTAAAAGTTCGCCCTGACATCACTTGTTAAGTAAGGTGGGGTTGTAGGCGGAACTATCAGATTAGGCCTTCCAGGCCTAACGGGGAGGGGTGCGTTAGTGGGCGTGGCTTTGAGGGGCCTCTATGTCTTTGTTGGCTGAGAACCGCACCGCGTCGCTCTCTGCACACCGTTAAAATGCTGACTGGACAAGGGGCGGGTTCGACGGCCCGCGGCCCGCCTCATTGGCTTCCAAACAAAGAGGACAGCTGAGGCCAGATGACATTTTCCAGTCCCTGGAAGCGTGAAGAGCGGTGCAACGCGAGGAACGCTGCAAGAAGCCTGGACAGCCAGCAGAAGGCGCTCCCAGGTGACAGTTTAAGAAAGGGCGAGCGCGGGTGCGCAACTCCTTAGCGGCTCAGGCTCTTTGTCTCTGGGTGACTTTAGATCTGTGTTTCTGCATCTGTTTGAGCTTCTCGGGGTTGTCCGCGCTTGGTCCTCAGCCAGCTGAGTGACTCCGCACACCCAAACCCACTAGGTGAAGCCCCAGAGGGACTGATCCCTTGGAGCCACAGCTCTGTCACCTGGGGACAGAATTCTGGATAGGGTCGTGGCTGGGGCAGGGTGGAGGGCTCTGCAGGCATCTCCTGATGTTGGATCTGAATGGGAGGTTACTTCCTGGGATAAGTTTGGGGTTGCGTAAGAGGCTTCCAGCACTTTGTAGCATCCCAAGTGCCCAAAGCCATGGCTTTTTCCTTGTGAAACACTGACTCAACGTTATAGACCCGTGGGCTGAGGATTGCTTGGGTTGAAGTGACTAAAGGTGCTTAGCCTACTTTAAGCCATTGCTAAGTGGAAGATTTTGATGCTAGTTATTATTATTTTAATTATAATTAAGACAATGAAAACCAATTACCGATGTGGAGCCTTATATATACTAGGTAACGTAAGTAAAATATAGTTATTATAACGTAAAAGCAATATTTAAATTTAGGCATAATACAATATATTTACTGAATGATTATAAAAACTATATACAAAACATGTTAAGAATCACAAAATAACATAAGAAAATTACATAATACAGAAAATATGTAAATGAAAAATATTTTAATGCAGACAGTAAAACAATTTTAAAAGAAATGTGTATAGCCGACAGTATACTATTGGTATTCTTTATAAAGTAAAATTGATAAAACATGCTGAATTTTAAGTAATTATATGATTTAAGCATTTACTGATTTATGTAGTTAAAATGCACACTAATGGGGGCTGAGGATTTAGCTCAGCGGCATAAGCACCTGCCTTGCAAGCACATGAATGTAGAATATAAATGCACATGAATGTAGAATATAAAATGAAATGATATTTGTATGCAGTTTGGGGCCTATGAACTTACTTTATGTGGTTGAAGAGTATGCCCTCTAAGACCAAGTAAAACATTTCTGCAGTGTTTACCAGGTATCTCAAACAGGTCCCTGTACTCTGGCTAAAGGCGTTCAGGCTCTCTGAGCCTGGCTTTCATCATCAGTACAGAAGCGATGTCAATAGTGGTACCTACCTTGCATGAATGTTTTAGGGTATTAAATGACCCAGTGTTACACCTAAATTAACATCTGGTACGTGGTTGGCCATGACAGTGTTACTTTAATAAATATTATTAAATCTCATGACTTATAGAATAATTCATATACATTGTAACTTACTGTATTATATATATATATGTATATATGTATATATATATAGATGTTACACTAAATTATGCATAATATAGATACCGAAATTATAGTTCCACAATATTGATTGAACATGGAGATGTATTAAGTTGTCCCAGTCAGATGGACCCTTAGGAAGCCAGACGGTGAAACAGATGGACCAACCTCTGAACATACAAAGGCCAGAAAGACAAACTGTCTCCTAGCCAGACAGACAAGAGAGCCCCCCCAGGAACAACAAGATGTCTGGTGAAGAGTGGTCTCAATATCATGAAGACAAAGGAGACGCTCAAGATGCTAACTCCTAAGTCACTAAAACAAGTGTTACATTGGAGAGAATTCAAACCAGTGACCAGATGCTTCCTCCTTTGCATATCTGGCATATCTCTGTGTTGTAAATTTTAGATTATGTGTTTGAAGGTAAAGTTGCATTTTTCACCTGTGTTTAATACTGGTCCTGTATCTCAACAGAACTGTACTGCAAGTAGGCTCCTTTTTAAAACTTTTGCTAACTTGCTCTGTGAAAGAGATTGGTTTTTTTTCAGGGAAAACAGCAGAGCTAAGAACACCAACAACACAATCCCTTCTCTGAACCACTTGGCACCAAATGTGTTTTGACCTCACAGGTTCTCCGGTCTTAGGCGCGTATGGAATGGATTATAAAGTGTCTCAGCCCGGCTGGGCAGTGCCTGGTGATTACACTGATTCTCTCTCCATGGGAGTGATAAAGGTGGAACCTCCCCGACATGAGCACACTTCACATTTTGCTGGCATTGAATTTACAAGATTTTCATCTGTAATTTTATGACAAATCTAAATGGTAAAAATATACTCACTGGCATCCCATGAGTGATGAACTGTGAGAACAAGAAATATATTTAAAGATACAATGGCCCCAAATTTTCAAATTGATGAAAATTATAGGCACAGGTTTGAGGAACTCAACAAAATCTATGTAGAATAAAAACAAAAGTTCAGTAGGAAATATTACAAATACATTGCTGAAAACAAGGGAAAATGACAAAATATTATAAAGAAAAAGTAAGATATGTTACATACACAAAAACAAAGATGATTTAAAGTGGATTTATAAAAAAACTTGAAATCAGAACTATGGGAAAATTACTTTATGAAGAAAATAAAAATAAATATGTTATATTTTATACTTTGTATGATACTCTTTCAAAATGAAGGCAGCATAAAAAGTTTCAAAGAAAAGCAGCAAGATTTTCTCACTAGCAGGCCTGTACACCAAGAAAAGTAAAGACAATTCTTGAATAATGGATGTTAAATAAATATAGTTGGAAAACTAATGTATGTAAATGAATGAAGTGTTATTAGAACACTTAGTTATATTATCTAGATAAGTGTTAAAAAGTGGTAACTTTCTAAAATATAACTGTCTAAATGAAAAAAACAGCATATCATATAGTTTATAATATTTGTAGAAATGATGCAAATGACAGCAATGGTACAAATGGAAGTCATAAATGATAGTACATTGTTGTAATGTTCTTATATATTATTATTTGAAGTTGCACTGTGATAAAGAAGCATTTGTTAACCATAAGAAAATAAAAAAAAAGGATACACTCCAAAATGCCAAAATGTAATAAGCCTAGAATTTAGAAAAGGTAGAACCATAAATATAAGCAATCCAAGAGAAAGATGAAAAAGCATAACAAAAGAATAAAGAACAGATGTGACAAACAGGACAAATGGTAAGGTGGTCAACATTGTGTATTTGTAACTGAATCAACAGGTCAATTAAAATACAGATTGTCAAAAAGTGAATAACAGCAAGGGCCAACTAACTACATGCTTACTAAAAGAAACTCAATGTAAGAATATGGTCTACAAAAACCATAAATAATGACCCCTTAAATATACAAAAAGGTACGGTTTAAAAGTACACTGACCAAAAACCTTACATCACGTGACAACGTTATGAAATCAGACAGATCACAGTAGCAGCAGCAGCAAATAGATGTCAAAATAAGGTACACTAAAGTGAGGCATAGCGCCATGATGGAGAGGTCAAGACCATGCATTTATTTAGAAGACATAATTAAACTAAGTATGCATCCAAATACAAAACTGTAAAGTACCTGAATATTAAAATGATAGCACTGGAAGGAGAAACAGACAAATCCAAAATCACAGAGTTTTCAGTGCTACAGAAAGGGATAAAATAGGAAGGGCAGACAAAAGCTAAGGCATAGAAGATGTGAACAGATACCGGCAGAAATGATTTACTGATTGACAAAGGCGTTCCCCCCAGTCATGGCACAGTAGATGTTCTCCAGTACTTATGGCACATTTACAAGGTAGACCACCTGCTGAAACACCAAGTGAGTGTGAATACACTTTTAAAAAGGTTAAATCATACAGATTGCTCTTCAGTCACAACATGGAAATAGCTGTTTTACAAATGAGAAAGGGACTAGGAAATGGGGGAGGGAGGGGAAGAAAGGGGATGTAAAAAAGAGTTAAGATGTGTTATGTCCAGCAGTAACTCTTCCTCATGAATGCAATTACGCACTGCAGACATGTAGCAATAAAAATTAAAATGAAAAAGGAATTGACAAAAGGCATCTTGGAGTGTTCCAGATAATCAGAAATTAAGTCACTGTGTTTCATATTAACATATGAAATAAAATAATAAATACTATAGGATATTAGAAAATATCCTTAACTAAATAAAACTAAAAACACAACAAAAATTTGGAGGATGCAATGTGGTGCTTATAGGAAAATTTATGAGCACATGCTTAAAAATATATGAATATTATAAGCATATAAGTATATTTCTTCATATAAATACATAAAGAAATGGCCGTAATTAGTGTTCTGCTGTGAGTTTAAGAAGTTGGGAGATGTAAAGAGAAATTAAATGTGAAATAAGAAATAAGGAAATAATATGGAGGGGAATTCAGTGAGATAGAAAACAAAACCAAAGGAACCAAAGTAAAAGTATTTAGTTTTCCAAAATGTCCATGTTACTAAAATTTGTGCATAAATGATAAGAGGGGAAATAAATTTGTGCATAAATGATAAGAGGGGAAATACTGGAATTGAGTCACGTGACTAGAGAGCCTCTAGACATTACAATATAATATTAAAAATTACCTTTGAATTTTTTTAGTGGAGTACAGATAGATATGTCCATTCAATCACACCTGAGGAATGCAAAACCTCAAATTCCATACTAGAGTTAGCAGGGATCAGCCATGTGATTCACAGATGGGAAAACTGGTGCAGAGGAAGAAGTGATTTGGCCTGGGGCCACCAGAGAATAAGTGAATAAACCACTGATCTAACAGCCAGTCCTGGACTTGTGCCTCTGGATGGACAAAACCAGGCTTTTGCTACTGTTCTTCCCTCAGAGGAGATTTTAGGGGCATCCCTTGGAAAGCTGACGCTCAAGCAGATTCCTGGGGACCAGGGAGGTGCCCTAGAAGGAAAAGGAGACCTCATTTCTTTGCTTACATAAATACGGTGGTCCTTCAAAATTGACAATTGGTGGCAGAAAAAGTCCATGCTGCTTGGACCTGTAGACACCTGCTCTGAAGATCCTTGAACTTTGAATATCTAGAGAAGTTCTGAGATCAGCTCCTCTGCCCAGAGAGTGTGAAGAATGAGTTAGGCACCATCACACTCTCTGTTAGGAGCACACTGCTAACAAATCAGCCCGCCTGACCTCCTTGCCGCCATCTCAGACCTGGGAGTCTCTCAAGACCTGTTTACCTCGCTTTTCTCTGGATTAGGATCCACTAGGAGAAAACAGTATACTTTAGAAAGCACTTCTGAAAGCACCTGAATGTGCCCTTCCACGTTTTCTACTGGAATTTTCTGGGAAATAGCAGAGATTATTGAACAATCCAAAGTGATTTCTCAAATGTCTAGAGCAATGGATGAAAGAATTTTTGCAGTTGAAGAGTTCATCTGTCCCTGAAATTAATTCAGTACTATACTTCTATCAGTATTAAGAAGTGATGTTTATCCAATACCATGTGGCGGTATCTATTAAGCACCCTGTCTACATAAATTTAATTGTTCCAGTCAATTCTATGCTGCTAGAGCAAAATACTTATAGTATTATAACAAAAATACACTTATTTTCTCACAATTTCAGAGATTGGTAAATGTAAGATCAAGGGCTGGGATGTGGTAAAGGCCTTGTCACTGCATCTTCCCAGGGCAGAAAGTTCAGAGGGAAAGAGAAGCAGGGACTTGGCCTTTCATGGAGAATCCGCCCCTACTCAGCATATATCCAGAGGGAATAAGCATCCTAGGAATAGTGGAGCATGTTGTATGCCCGATAGACTTCTGTGCAGTCACAAAAGGGTAAAATTCTCTCGTGTGTGGCAGGATGGATAGAAATTATAGAAGGACACTATATTAGGTGAAACAAGCCAGAGTCAGAGAGATAAACATCAAAGGGTTGCACTGTTGTGTAGAACGTAAAAATTCATCTCTCAGAAGTGAGAGTAGAGTGGTGGGTTGTCAGAGGCTGAGAGAGTGGGGAACAGGAGAGCCTGGGGAATGGGTGGTCAGTGGGGACGCAGTGCAGCCAGGTAGCAGGAAGAAGTTCCAGTGTGCAAGGACTATAATGCATTGCATATTAAAAAAAAACTGGAAGAAATGTTTTTCAATGTTTTTCTTCAAATAAATGATGAACATTTGAGGAGATGGATATTTTTAACCTGATTTTAACGTTACACAATATATATATGGACATTTTACCCAAAGTAAGAACAGCACATTCAAACTCACATATATATATTATTTTTATGTTTAAAAAACAAAGATACAACACACTGACTCCTACACTAATTAGCCTAGTACATCTATAATGGAATTAATCCATTCATCAGGGTAGAATGTTTTAGGTCTGACCTTTTAATATCATTACAATCATTAAAATTTCTGGGAACTATATTTTGACATGAGTTTTGTAGGGTACAAACACGTGAATCAGTGTTGATTTTCACAATAATCCTATGAAGTGTTCTTTTTTTTTTTTTTTTACTAAGCAAGATACAGGTAGAGAGTTCAAGTAACTTGCTCAAGGTCATGTAAATAAAATCTTTATGACTTTATACTGTATTGAATTAATACTATATTGTTTGACATTAGCAACATTGGGGCTTTGAGTTCCCATGAAACTTTGCTCCCTTAACCTCGTGACACCTATGCTAACATCTTCCCCTTCTAGAGCAGTGGGTATGACAGTGTTAGCTGTGTCTCTCTGAGTCAGGTTGCTACAACATTAATGCTTGTGGGAAGAAAGATGGTAGCAGGAGCCAGGCAAATGGGAGCTGAGTATTTTGCACTAGGACTGTCCTGCTGATTCTGGGTTCCACGACCTTCTGTAGTGTGACCCATGAAGTGGTCACATCACACACCCAGCTGCTATAAGGAATCAGCTCCTGTCTGTCCCTCATCTCCTCTCCAGGAAAGACACTGCCAAAGTTCTTCCCCCATGATGTGCATCTCTGGTGGTGTATTCATCGGTTCAAGACCTCACAGCACAGCTCAGCATTCCTGGAACACAGCAAGCTTTGTGCCATGATGTGCTTGCTTCCTGGATCTTGTGCCTAGAATCCAGCTCCTTCCCCCTGTTTCCTAAAACTCTGTGTGTATGATTCCTGGTTGGAAGTGAGAAGAAACTAGTTCTGGCCAGTTTATTGAAAAGAGGCCCCTAGGAAATGAGTTAAAATGGCAGGAGGTATCTAAGAAGCATGAGGTAGCTCTGGTATACTTTGATGGAGGGTTTCCATTGAGATTCCAGTCTTTCTGGGTCAGACAGGACTCCAGCTCAGGCCATATTAATTGGTTCGTGGAAAGGCATGTGACGCAACATGGCTCAATGATAGTCCTCATTCAGTGAAAAGGATGCCTCTCTTCAATGGGGGTAGCAGATGTGAGCCTGGAGCTTTGAACTCCTACCCCAACTTGCCATATAAAGGGAATCCATGTGAGAAATGATGCCATATAAGGAAGCAGAGCTGTGAGTAGGACAGACAGACCAAAAGGCCAAAGGAGCCTGACTCTGGGTCAAGACAGCCCAGAAGTCATTATGCTGCAATTATGAGCATCCATAAATCCCTTTTGCCTAATGTACTTTGAGCTAGTTTTCTGTCATTTGTGATATATTACAATAGCTGTAACCCACAGCAGGCTCTGAGCATCTCCACAGGGCCTGTTTAAACATTTCCTTAATAATAGGTTAATCTACTTGTCTAGCTCCTCAAAGAGGGTCATCTAAATAATCAGTGACCAAACCCCAGAATATAACTACGCATCACTCAGCAAAGTAGTTTTAGTATATGGTGCTATGAAGAGTAACGTTTGGTATTACATCATTAAATAATTCATAGGTTTAGGAATAATATCTTTATTATCTATTTTCTTTTTAAATAAGTGAAACACTTAAGGACAAGAGCCTGACATGACATAATTTTGTAAAAGATTGCTTGACTTAGCAATTCTACTAATTTTTTAAGCCTAATATTAGGCATTCCTGCAAAAACTAGACTAAAATATATTTACTTATTTATAAAATATATTTGTCTCTGATGATACCCATCACATCTTATAGTTTTACAGTCAGTAATTTTTTCTTTCTAGTTGTTTTGTGCCCTACAAATTCCATATTATGTTTCTTTCATTCGCTTTTGGATATGAATTTATCTATTAGAGCAGAATCAAAGCACCTAGTGACTTGGAATATTATGCAAAGACCCTCATTTTTCATTGTCTTGGGCTTTAGAAGTTTTGTCTTGCTTTTTCTGTCAGAATGGGACAGCTCTTGCTTAGTTTAGATAAGGCTGCCTCAGCACTTCCAGCATAACCTGCTAATTTTAGGAGACTTTACAAGCTGGCTGTAACCCACGTCCTCAGAACTGAGAAGCACCTGCACCTTCTGAGATAGAAGTGCATCCCACCTGTATTTTTCTCCTAGAAGCATGGCATCTGTTCTTTTTAATGTAATATGTGACATTTCTCTGACTGTCTTCGTATTCAGACAGCTATAAAAATGGACTGAGTGGCTTATAAATATCAGGATTTATTTCCCATAATTCTGGAAGCATAAGTGTAAGATCAAGGTACCAGGAGAGGCAGTGTCGAAACAGGGCCAGATTTCTCAGAGATAGCGCCTTCTCAGTGTGTCCTCACATATTAGAAAGACAAGCGAGCTCTATAAGGTGAAAAGGACATTGGAATACTAATTCCATTCAGGAAGTTTCCATACTCAGGCAAGCACCTCCTCTGAGCTCCAATTCAAAATACTATCAGCTTGGGGGTACCATTTCAACGTTCAAACAAGGAGGGGCACAAAATTTGGACTTTAGGGCTGACTTTCCCAATTTTTCCAAATCATAAGATTTTTAAATTATACTGGACAGCAACGTTATATAATGTCTCTTTCCCAGTGTTGGTTTCTCTGATACTATTTTTTACTTAGATTTGGGTTATGGGTTTTAGGAAGAACACTGCAGAGGAGACAAGCATGCGAGGTCAGTACCAGTTATCTCTGCTGCTACTGGTCTTTATCACTTGATTAAAATCATCTCTTCACTGGGGATTTAGCTCGGTGGCATAAGCACTTGCCTGGCAAACTTGGGGTCGTGAGTTCAATCCCTGGTACAAAAAATAAAACAAAACCAAATAAAATGGTCTCTTCAGTGTTTCTGTGGAGAGTGGATGAGCTGGAGATTGACCACACATTTGAGGTGAGAGCAGGGCTAACACCAGAACACAGAGCACCAGAAGGATCCATGTAAACAGGTAATGGGACCAGAGCAAGGCCAGTCCAGCAGGTGTCCGGCCCTGGTGTTCCTCCCTGTGAGCTACAGCATAGAAAGCTCTGAGAATGTTTCGCTTTCAGTGTTCTCAGCAAAACACTGAGGCCTTGTGCTTCCTGCCCTCACACACTCCTCCCCCCCCCCCCCGGTCACTGTGTGCACATCAAGATGCGGACATTCTGGGATGTTGCTGCATTTCCATCAGAGAGGTCAGGTCCCCCTGGTCCCAGCTTTCCTTTTAGTATGTGTCTAGGTTTTACTTAATCTACTGTTGCCCCTCTCAGGACCCCACAGTCTGCACAGGTCATGGCAGTTTCTGTATTATAAAATCACAATTGATTATTAGAGACTTTCAGATGGATTCTAATAACCAGGATTCTCTTGCATTTTTGCTACCCTAGTCATATATTCAGCCCTTTCTTCAGAGGCCCTTGTTTTTTTTTAAATGCATAATGATGCTATGAAACTAGCAGTGTTTAGATCTGAACACTAGGTATACTCATTGCTACTGAGATGAGTTTAAGGTACAGAGCCAGAATAACTCTCTATATGTGAACATTTATAAATACTTCTGTGTACATGTATCTAGATACACATTTTAATAAACATGAGTTCATACCACACTGATAGCACTGAGAACTCTGCCTCCATGGGATACAGTGGAGCCTTTCTCCCTCTTGTTGAGGCAGGAGAATTCAATGAGTTCTTCAGTGGCACTAAGAGACCCTGAAAGAGAGAATTAGGAAAAGAAACCAGCCCTGCCCTGTTTTGTTCTTACTGCTAAGGTTGAAGAATGGGTATAGTCAACTGTAGGGTTCGTGACATAAAAATGTATGTGTTGTGTGTTAGGGAAGGACTGTGTTGGGGACATGACAGGAGGCCCCTGATCTGCAAGAAATTCTAGCCCGTGGGTCTCCAGACCTGGGTGTTCTCAGACTAGTAGGCAAAACTACAGGTTTGGGCTCATCCTGTGCTACCAGCCTTGCACTGAGAGGACAGGAACATAGCTATGTAAAGGGGGGAGAAGGACAGCTCTGCATGATGATGGAGGGCCATGATTGTAAGGACCCACCTCGGAGATCTTGGTGCATCTTAGAGAGTGCTGTCAATCTCCAGGACCTTTCAGGACTAATAGGGTAATTATAAAGTATATTGCTGTTCTCTTTGGGAATACTGGTTTCCCTTTGGGAAAATTGGAATTTTTAGTACGTTGTTAATTTTGATTAACAGAATATAATAATCATGGATCCTATTATGTGTACTGAGGAATAGCCATGATGCAGCATTGATATGATTATATAAATAGTATAATTGATATTAATAAAGCAATTAAGAATTAAGAGATTATTGTAAACACAGGGAAAATCAATGTTTAAATGGATGATGTGAAGTTCATAAATGGTAAGCCCTCATTTATAATAGGAACATTGATTATTGGTAGTTTCAGTAATAATAAATACTAACCATAGAGTAATGATAATAAATATAATATAAATGCAAAATGTATTGAGCACTTACTTGCTCTCAGGAATTTCAAGTATCTTCCATTATTAAATATTTAATCTTCCTCATCACCCTGCAGAGAGTTTCTGTAATTATCCACATGTCACAGTTGAAGAATCTGAGGCAGAGCGCCTGGATGACCTGCCCTGAGGTGCAACTGCCATGTATTAATAAAATTTGGATTTTCACCTTAGCACCCTGAGTCTAGGCTTCAATTGGTGAGCCTTTATGTTTCTTATGGCACTTAAGGAATAATATTAGCTATCTACATTCTGTTAATACTGTAATCTCCTATCAGTGAAGACGGAGGAATTGAAAGGTCTCTTTCTAAATCTCCCCTATCCTCTGGGCTCTCACTTGGTCTCTGATTCCTGTTGGTCTCTGGTTCTTCCTGATTCTCTGCACTGTATCTGCAGTTACACCACCAAGCTGTTTATGTGAAGGATGATGAGTCTGGTAGGAAGACAGACTCCTTCTCCATGGTGTCTTACTCCTGTGGTGTGGTTATAAATGGGTAAATACTCAATGCCTATGTAGCTTGAGTGGGAGACCCTGGGTGTGGGTGCAGCGGGCACATTTTGTTGTTTTGAGCCCTGCATAGAAGCATGTAGAAGTGGAATCTTGAATACAAACACATGAAGGGTCCTATGCATGCTCATTCTGTCGTCTCAGTTTCTTTGTTTATCCTACATCTTGTGTTGCCTGCAAAAACAGAAGACTCTGTGTCTTGCCTTGAAGGAGTATGGAAGGTATTTGGGGTCTGGAATGTCCTGGTTAAACCCTTCCTGCATTCACTTCTGCTCCATTATTCCTGTGTTTTCTACACACACCAGAATTCACTGTACATACTGTATGTAGCACAATTTTCTGTTTCTGTACAATTTGGAGAGATGTTCGTATAGATCCTGGTTACTGCCTACTTATATTCTCAGTGTGTGGTAATATTGTGCCTCCCATGTATTCAAGGAGTGCAGGTTATCAAGGCAAACACCTCTCTGCACTCTGTGAGCAGTCATTTTGAAAAAATTCAAGTAAATCTCACAGATTTCACATCAATACTTGTTTTGTGTATTTCTTAATCCAAGTTTGGATAGGAGGACCACATGATTTGTTCAGTTTTGTAGAATGTATTATTTAGGTACCCAGATTTCTGTACTGAGTTTTTTGAAACACTGACAGCTTTAGAAGGGCTTCAAAGATCACAATAAGAATTTTTATCTTTATTTTAAAATAAAGCAAGTATGAAAACTGTATGTTCAGTTATTTTATTAGTGTGTTCTCTGATACTACAACAAATGCCTGAAATAATCCATTTACAAAGAAAGGTTTATTTTAGCTCATGGTTTTAGAAGTTTCAGTCCATGGTCAGATGGACCTATTGGTCTGGTGAGGGTGTCCTATGGTAACACCAAGGAACATGTAGTGGAGTAAAGCCACTCACTTCAGGGCCGGGGAGTGAGGGAGGGGAGAGAGAGAGAGAGAGAGAGAGAGAGAGAGAGAGAGAGAGAGAGAGAGAGAGAGAGAGAATGAGAATATAAACAAAGCAGACTCTTACAATCTCTTTCAAGAACATAAGCCTAATGACGTAAACACCTCCCAGTTAGAATTGAGGAGCTACCAGACAACAGTTGATAAGGACAAGGGTAAAGAGATCTCCCAAACTGACAAAGAAAATTGCAGGAAAAGCTTTTGAAGTTTGGCAAGGTATCCGAGAGGGAAGAAATCTCCAGGTGGTGAGTGGTAGGAAATGAAATACCAGAGACTCCTAATGAGTCCCACATTGTGAGTGCAACTCCCACAGCATCACCCATTGTCCAAGCTCATTTTCCTTGTATTTGATCTGTGTCAAAAATGAGTTTTCTTTCTTGCCTAATCTCCTTGTAGAAACTCGGGAGCTACAAATTATCATATCAAATTACTTTATAGATCTGCACTATGCCATTGTATCGGGTTCATAGTGGTAAAATAGGAAGCAAAGCCCATTGAAGGAGACAAGGGGTAGGTGGAAGGCATATATGGGCGCTCAGGAAATTAACATTGTTTGCAACCATGAAAATAGATGACACTGTAGATCACTTGTGGTTATCACTTTGATTCCCAAAAGTAGAAGTGGGATAGATATAAATGACACTATACTGCAGTAAATACTATAATTGGGTTTTATTTCCTTTGGTATAAGATTCATCTTAATGAGTACAAGTTCTGAAGCTGATCTCTGAGACAATAACCATATCATAGTTAATATTAATGGCAGAAGTCACAGCCATTGTTAAGATGTTGAGGGAAGAGTGAGTTGTGTCTTCAATATATTTGGATTTAATCTGCTAGTTTGACCTTAAAAATACAGTCTGAAGGAAGGAGCCTGCTTAGCCATGGTGAAGACAGATCCAGGTGTTAGGTGTTCAGAGCTGGGTTTCACCAAGCCTGGTGCTCATAACTTCAAGACATTTCAGCCAAAATTCATCAACAGAGGCAAGCGCTGCTCTCCTGATTGATTATGAACAGATGGATGGGGCAAAAAAGATACATAAACAATTAGTTCAGAACCCCACATCAATACACTAAGGCTTTATACCACTTAAAAACTTTTATACAGTTGGTGATGCAAAACAAAACAAAAAACCAAAACAAATCCAGGGCTGGTTAACAAATCGGTCTGTGGACACAGGGAGACAGGTTGAGACAAATGGTTGCTGCACGATGTTCCTAACAGGGTGATCTTGGAAGAGAGATGAGGGCAAATCTAACACAGCACCCAAGGGACTTCTGGTCTCCCTGTTTCTCTGGAAATAGAAGGGGCTTGAAGGTAGGGGGTGTATTAACTCTAGGCAATGGCACATGCGTGCTCTGGTCCTCTTCAGTCTGAAGCTGATTGCAGCCCCAGATGGCATCACATGGGGAGTCAACCCACTGGACTGTATGGAGCAGAGACATGATGGCTGCCAATTTGATCAGGCTTTGTAAGGAAAAGAGGACAGGCAGTGAGATATGTATACTTTAACCACACAGTTTGATGGCTTTTTTTTTTTTTTTTTTTTTGTCTTTTTCCTTTTTATCGGTACCGGGGATTGAACTCACAGTTGCCTGCTTTGTAAGGCAGGTGCTTATGCCGCTGAGCTAAATCCCCAGCCCCCAGTTTGATGGCTTTTTAATGAATAAATGTGCCACGTAGTGACATTTCAGTTACAGTATAGCAGCAGCTGTAATTACTGCAGTTCCTTAATTCCCATTTGGATCCACTTGGGCAGTGTCAGTCCCAGGCAAAACCGACACGACTGCTATCTCTGGAGATCCATTTTGTCTACCTTAGACTTTCTGGACATAGATCCACATAGTACAATCCGTCTGTTGTTCAGTGTCTTTCATCATAACACTTTTAAAAGTCACCCATGCTTTCCACATATTATTTACTCCCTTTATTTCTGAATGCTCTTATATAGCAACAGTAATGCACACAGAGGACAAAATGGTGAATTCTGTGCACCTATGGTATCATTGGTAAAGACTATTACATGTGAAATGAAAAATATCCCAAGTTTTATAGAGTGTGGTCCACAACTTGGCAGAAAAAAAAAAAAAAACAGAACACTTGAACTTTTTTAAAATTTATGCACTTTATTTTAAAAACATTTTCCTAGAGCAATAGAAGCACGAGGTTATTACAGAAAATATTGCACTAGAATTCCAAACTTCCCTTTTCCTATATAGTCTCACTGCTGTGATGCTCCCTAGGGACAGATATTTTATGTATTCTAGTATTTTTTTATAATTGTCTCCCAAATACACTCCTACAGCTATGTTGTTTTTGCAGATTTTTACTGATTTTCTCTACATGTTCCTTATCCAGCCCTCTGTTTCCCCTAACCTTTCCCTAATTGGTATCATTTTACTGTTGCAGTCTTTTTATTATTGCTACTCTATGTGTGCATAATTATTAAAAAACTTTGTTTTCTGGTCCATCATATATAACTCAATCATTAATTTGTAAAATAAGTATATTATTATCATTTTTCTGGGAGTATCCCTTCTTGCTTTTCCTTTTCTGCTTTGTACCCAAGTTACATTACATTTTATGTTATTAGATCAATAATATTTATATTCAGTACTGAAATCAAATCCTACATATTTTACCTATACATCATATTAAAGTTGAAAACCAGTAAACTATATAGGTCATTATATATTGGTTTTGAAACCAGAATTACCCTGATATAAAATCATGAGAAGAATGATATTTTTGAGATGTTTCATAATTCACATCCTATACTTCATTTTGCTTAGTCGCTATGAGTATATCTCTAAATTCTCCACAGTATCTATTGGTAGTATGACATCAGCCCTCTTCAGTTTTTATTTTTGTATTACTATATGTTGGTCTGAAAGATGATTACAGTCCTTGTGCATGTGTATAAAATATCTCAATTCTGTTATCATCCCATTTCCCTGAACTCCATGTCTTTTTTTTTAAACTGGTAGAAATAGTACATACTTTAAAAGAAAAAAATAAAGAGTAATAAATCACTAGTTGATATTTACTTTCTGTCCTCTTACAAATAATTGTTCAAGATACAATAGTGGAACATATAGATGGGAATTCAAACATGGAGACTGCAAATAGTTCTGTTCAACTATTTAATAAAATCTTAGCAATATAGTTATCAGTCCTATACACTTAAACATGTACACATTTATCCATATATTCATTGATGTTGAGATTAAACAAACCAAAGCAGACTAAAATCACTCTGAACAAAGAATAATAGTATTGCTGGATTTCACATCATGATACTCCAGAATCAGCTTTGGGCCATGTAGTGCCTTTTTTTCCTTCAAAGTATTTGTTCATTTCATCATGTGTCATAAGATAGTTCTTGTAAACTGTTTATAGGTTTTACGCAAGTATGAGTCTTAACATGTATTTCTATCCTTTCTATATTAGAGGGAGGAACAGAAAAAAGCAGGACAGAATAAAACATATTCCTACAGACACATAAAACTGAAAAGACATATAAGACAGCTGTACAAGGAGTTCTACCATGGTTACGGAGTTGTCTCATTATCATCAATAGAACTGGCTATATCATCAGATAAAGTTTAATTGCATATATCAGTACATAACAGTATTAATAGAAATACAACTTTGTAGGTATTGTAGAGCTACAAAAACAGGTAGTAATCAAATCAGAATGGGTATCATAGTGAATCATTGTCATTTTCAGTTGTCAATACTCTCTGACTTGATACCGTCAACCTTAACATTTTTGAATAAAATCTGTCAATAACAAATAGCAATCAAGCAAATCAGATTTAACTAAGATCAGTCATGATATAACAGTATAAGTTATATAGGGATCCAGATTAAGTTAATAGGAAATTAAAGATAATTGCTGTGCTATATCCTGATGTTTTTTGGACAGCTGTCTGTGCCCTGAGATCTAGTGCTTGTATACAAACTGGGACGGAATAAGTTCTATCTAAGCAGAGTGGTGCAAGTAATATGGGCTTTAATTCCTAATACTCTATTAGCAATACCTTCTGCTGTCTTTTTTAAAGACTATTCTTCCCCTTTCAGTCCCCCAGGTTGTAGTGTGAATTTTTGGGTCTCCCCAACACCCTCGATTTTATATTGGGAGGGCAACCTGCTATTTACCTCAGTGTTTCTGAACTTTCTCACTCTTGAACTTGATCTCTAGTTGTATTTCTTTACCTATTAAAGCCTTTCTTTCCAACCTATCCATAAATACTAGTCCAGTTGCCCCTATTACTCTCTGTTTCCCTATCACATAGAGTTCTGTTTTCTCATATTTGATTTTCGATCCATATACCTTTCTTCAGGCTAATTATATTTCCTATTAAGAGCATTTTGGTGGACCATACCTCTTGATCCACTCTGCCTGCAACACTCTCTTTTTTTTCTTAATTTAGTGTATCTAGGCCATCTATATTAGAAATTATATCCAACCTTCTCTGCCTCATTTCTGTTGAGCTCTTTTTTCATCATTAGTTGTCTGTTTGTCTTCATTTCACTTTTTGTACCATTCATTGGGGCCTCTCAGCCACAGTTCCTGGAATCCTGGTGCTTTTCTCTCTCTTTAGAATTTTCTTTCAGGACTTGGAATACTTTGCTCCATGCTCTTCTCAATTTGATGGTTTGTGCCGAGAAGTCTGCTGTAATTCTGGTGGGCTTTCCCTTGTAAGAAATCTGTTTCTTGTCTCTGACTGCTTTTATTTTCTGTTCTTATATTGCATTTCTTGGATCTTGATAATTATATGCCTGGGTGTATTTCTGTTTTGGTGGTATGGAGTTCTGTATGCCTCATGCACCTGAATATCTTTTTATTTTCCTATGTTGAGGAAGTTTTCCTTCATTATTTCTGTGAATAGCCTTTGTAGTTCCTTTGTACACCTGCTTCTTCATTCATGTTCTTTATTCTTAAGTTATAGATCCTCTTGTTGTCTTCTAGCCTTTGTATTGTTACTGCTTGTTTCCTTGTTATTTTTAAGAAATTTTTCCTTTCATGATCCCACTTTGCAAACCTGTCCTCCAGTTTGGATAATCTATCCTTAGTTTCTTTCAAGCAGTTTTGCCAGCTTTCAATGGAATTTTTAATTTCCTGGTAATCTCTTTGAACCTGCTTCATGTATTCTATGTTTTCTCTATTTTATTCATCAAACAATTCTCCCCCCCCTTTTTTTTGTTCCTCCACTCTTCCATTTTTTTCTTGAGAGATGCTTAGGGTTTCTTTTATTATTTTATTTATGTCTTGCTTTACTTGGTTAAATACTTCACTTTTGAACTTGTCTATGAGGTCCCAAAGATATTGCTTTATGTCCACTGGTTCTGTGTCTGATATTGCATGTTTGCTGATCTCACTCTCCTTTGCATTTACCTTTCTTGGATCAATATTCTCTGGGTTGGGGGCTAAGGATCCTTTTTATTGCTTCTTCTTCTCATATTTTTTGTTCCTTCCATACAGGTATATATAGGAGGGCCTAGTTTCTTTTTTTGTTGATTGCAGTTCATCTGAAATGTGCTGACTAGGTGCTCCTGCCCACTGCAGTGTACTACGGAGGTACTGGGGCTAGCCTGTTGGGTCTCAGTCCAGGATGTGACCCAGGTCAAGCACTCCCCCCCAATCCCACTTGAGAAGGGAACAGCTGATTAAAGTCACTGCAGCTCCTTGTTCTCGCCAGTCTGCTCGGTTCCAGAATCTTGTCTATTGGAGCCCCTTCACTGTGGAATGATTTTATTCCTGTCACTCACCACAGGTCGATGCAGGTTCCCTGCCAGCTCAGTTCTCCATTCGGTTCACTGACTCCCATCCTCAGTGCAAGTGAATTTCCAGTGAGTCAAAGCAGAAGGATTTCAGGTAGCTGAGTAATTCACCGCCACGTGTGTTTGGGCACTGCAGCAGGAGCACTGAGCCTTTAGCTGTTCCAATTGTAGAACCGGGACTGTATGTTTGATTGGTTCTTCTCACCTTGGGATGAGAGGATTCATCTTCCTCTGTTCAGGACTCTCCATGCTGTCTTATGTTGAATTCTAAGTTGGCTATCTCGGGGAGCCTCTGTAGCCTGCTGTTATCTATCAGCCATCTTTACCAGACTCCAACCTCCATGTCTTGATTACCATCTCATTTGAGACAGATCTCTCTCCTTCCTTCTTGCTGTCTTTTATTTTGCTTGTCATTTGTACTTTGGGTTTCTCATATGAGAGACGACATGTAATATTTAAGCTTGTGGGTCTGATTTATTTATTTCACTTAATAGTGATCTCCACGTACATCTGTTTTCTTACAAATGACTCAAATTTAACCTTCTTTATAGAATAGAAGCGTTTCATTGTGTGTAAATACCATATTTCATTTAACCACTCATTTTCTGAAGGACATACAATTCTCTTCTAAGATTTGGCTATTCTGAACTGTGCTGCTATAAACATGGCTTTGCATGTTATTACTGCAACACAATGTTTTTAACTCTGTGAGGAGGTACCCAGAAGGGGAATAGCTAGGTCAAAGGGAATTTCTAACTTAAATTCTTTGAGGAATCTCCACAACGATTTCCACAGTAGTTGTTTTACTGTACATTCCCACCAACAACACAAATTTCTTTTCCCTGCAGCCTTGCAAGCATTTCCTATCTTTCAATTTCTTAATGATAGCCATTCTTCCTACAGTAAAGTAGAATCTCATGTAATTTTAACTTGCATTTCTCTAAAGGACAAAGATGTTGAACATTTTTAATCTGTTTGTGGGCCATTTGTACTTCTTCTTGGAACTGTCTGTTCATTTCAATTGCCTGTTTCCTGACTGGGTCTGGGAGGTTTAATATTTTTCAGTGCTATACATAATCTAGGACTTAGTCTTCTGCCTGAAAAGTAGCTGAGGTTTTGTTAGTTGTCTCTGTACTCTTGATTGTTTCCTATGATGTACAGAAGCTTTGTTTGATACGATTCCATTTGTTGTTACTGGTACTACTTCTCATGCCATTGGGGTTCTGTTCAGAAAGTCCTTTCCTATACCTATGTTTTCAAGAGTTTTACATATTTTGTCTTTGAGCAGAGTAAATGATTGTTTTAACATTTAGATATTTGATTCATTTTGATTTTAGTTTCATATATGATGATTTACCTGGGTTCACAATTTAGTCTTCTGCATGTAGATAGGCAATTTACTCAGCACCATTTATGAAACACACTATCTTTCTTCCATTGTATGCTTTTGCCTACTTTGTCAAAGATCAAATAGTCTAATGTGCCTGGGCTGGTTTCTGCACCCTCTATTCTGCCTCCCTGATCTATGTGTCTGTTTTTATGCCAGTACCATGCTGTTTGTATCACTGTTGCCTTGTTGTATAACTTTAGATCTGGGATTGTGATACCTTCTGCTTTCTTCTTCTTATCCAGGATTGCTTTTTCTATTCTAAGCCTCTTCTGATTCTATATGAATTTTAGGATTGCTTTTTCTAGTTCTACTTGGAATGCTGTTGGTATTTTGATTGGGATTGCCTCAAGCCCAAATATCATTTTTACTAAATTAACACACAAGAATTTGCTATTAAATATCACATCCAGTATACATTTTAATTAACATGCTATGTTTTTCATCTCTGCATGTTTTCTTTGGTTCTTGTATATATCCTCCATTTATTAGCCTATCATCTTGATATTTTCATCTGCATTTATGATACTTTAAAATGCTTTATAAAAGTTTTCTGATATTCCTGTCTACCAATACTATCATCTCTGTCACTTCTGAGTCTCTCAGTAAATAATTAGTTTTACTTCTATTTATGTCATAGTTACCTATTGATTTAGTTTTTATTGTTTTATTTTTCTTTAAGAACATTGCCACTGTTATACTGATAATAATTTTAGATTAACGTAAACACACAAATATTGATGAAAATTCTCAAATAGTTTTCACCCAACTGTCTCTAATGAAAAGCTCTTACATAATGACACATTTTGAAAAACTCAAATTAGCACTAATACAATACTATCAGCTTAACTACAGAGTTGTTTCAGTTTGACAGTTTTCTTATTATGCTTTTTTTTGTTTTTGGACCAAGATCTAACTTAGATACCATGTTGTGTTCAGTCACTGTGTTTCTTAAGACACCTCTGATCTGTGCTAATAATTCAGTCTTTCCCTCTTTCATGGCCCTTTTTAATTCTGAAGTGTACTGCTTAGATAAATTGAAGAATGCATTGTGATTTGGGTTTTGGGTACTGTTACGTTAGGAGTTAAGATAAATACCCAGAGGTGAGTTGTTCTTTTTTCTCACATCACATTATCCCATCAGTGTGATTTATCACTGGAGCTGTTAACACTGACTCTATGGATGAAGTTATGCCTGTCATATTTCTCTATTATAAAGTCACTGATTTCCCTTTCCATTCTTCTTCCTTTGGAAGTGAATCACTAAGGCATTCCACACCCAAGGGCAGCGAAATTAAGCTTCATCCAATGGATGAATGAGTATCTATACATTATTTGTAATTCATTTACAGGAAGACTTGTTCTTAACCATTTATGAAACTAAATTACTGATCTGTATAATATGAACCAACAGGTATTTATTACATCCATTGAGATACATCTCAGTGCTCTTAGCATTTATGTTGTTGCTTAAGTTGTCATAGCACTGTTTATTGGGAGAAATTTCAGCTTGGCCTCTGTGCCCGTTATCTATGCTTCTAGCTTTTTGAAATTGCAAGATCATGTTTAGAAACCAATATTTGAGTCCTGGATATACTCACAACTAATTGTTATTTCAGTTAGGCCCTTTGAGCTGATACAACTCGGAAACTTATGTTATCTGCAGATACAAAAATATTTCTTAGCTTTTTTTGTGTGTAAAAATGAGTTTGTACTAATATCTTTGTGTTTAATCTGGAACAACAAAAACATTCTGGTTTCTTTTCCTGTTTACCAGTTTTTTATCTGGCTTTGAAAATATTGAGTCCTAATTTATGTGCTTATTTGTTCAGACCTACCATGCATAAAATAGCTTCATAATCAGTGACCTGTATCTTTGAGAGAGCTAACTGTATCAGTTAGAATATCGTTCTCCTTTCTATATATAAACCTTGAACTATCGAAAATTCATCACTAGCAAAACAATAATCTACAATTTTATACTACATTATTATATAATAAGGATAATATTACAAGATTTTTTGTTTGTTTTGGTGCTAGGAATTGAACCCATGATCTCATTGAGTTGCATCCCTGACCCTTTTTGATTTTTTATTTTGAGACAGAGTTTCATTAAGCTGGTATTTTACCCAGACAGGGCTCGAAATTGTGATTCCCCTGCCTCAGCCCCCTAGAGTGGTGAGATTACGGGCATATGCCACCATGACTGTCCAAGATTTGCTCTGAAGCTACACTTCATGTAAAGGCAACACCAGAGATAAATTTAAACAGAATAGTTAAGAAATTAAAAAACCCGCATTTAACTATCTATGAATTAATAGAAGTTTATACTGATAGCACTGACTGAGCCCTCAAAACAAGACTTAGTCAAATCTCCTCCATGGTTATTTACAGTGTTATTCCACAGCAGTGATAAATCTGCCTCTCATTACCTACATTTTTTCTTTACTTATTTTTGAAACTAGTGTACTCATTTTCTGTTGCTGCTGAAATAAAGTTATTAAGCTTTCTGTGGAATCTTGAAGCTTTTATAGGTAAATTGAGGCAACTTGAGACCACAATCATAAGTGAAATAAACTCACATTTGTAAATATTGTGTTTCCATAGTGTAAAAAAACAGATAGAAAAATAAGATCCAAAATGTACAACAGATATGGTGATAATGAAAGGAAAAGAAAGTGCTCAAAAGGAAAGAAATCCTGGGATAGGGGAAAAGAGAGAAGGAAGAAGGGAAAAGATTGTATGTACACAGGAGTACACAAGATAGATAGCTATGCTACGAATCTTTATTCATACAAAAAAAGTTGTGTTTTCATTGTTTGATTGATTTTTATGTCTAAATCCTGTAACCTGAAGAACTATTTATAACAATATGTAATATATTAATTAGTGTTAATTTTCTATTTTTTGAAATTCTGTATTGTTCCTATCTTTCTTTTCTGTTTTGCTTTTTAAAATAAAAAAAAGAGTTTTTTTGATCTGCTGTGAATATCATAGGTTTATTCCATTAGTCAGAAAGCTCCTTCCCATGGTTTTTCCATGTATTCTGATCTCTGCTTTTACCTTCTGTGTGTGTAGCTGAGAGAATCCACGACTCACACACTCAGTTTCATCCAAGACCCCTCTGTGGGATGGAACATCCTGAATGTCTGTCTCTTATGCTGCAAAAGATGCTTTTGCCACAGTCTGGGCTTTCTCTGCAAGCATATTTTCCTGATAGTGAATATCCCAAAGGTAGTACCTTTTGCAAGCCTAATATGCTGAGAATTTCCTGTGCAATCACACCCTGGGTTCTTTATTCTTAGCATTTCTTCCATCGTTCTTTCTTTTACACTTGCATTTTACTGTAACAGCAAAAGAAAATAGGCTGTGCTGTACCTTCAACATGTGCTTAGATAAATACCCAAGTCACATGTTGTTACAATCTGCACAGGAAGCAATTCCACTAAGCTTTCTGCCTCTAAATAACAAAGATTCCCTTTCTTACAGTTTTTAATAACAGTTCACACTTTGTTCTGAGCTCCCATTGGCAATATCTTAAATAAGTATATTTTTACTGAAAAACCTTTATGAAAATGTAGGCATCTTCTAAAATAATATGTTTGCTCCTCCATTCTTTTTCCTTCTCATAGCAGAGTGAAAAACATCTGTATTTCAGTTAACACTTTCTTGCAATCTAAAATTTTCTTGAATGCTACATAATATTTCTTACCTTGTAATTACTGTTCATTTCTAATGTTTCTTCTATAGTTTTAGGAATTCACAAAAGTAATTCTTACTTCCTATTACCAAAAAATCTATATTGACTTTCTATTTCTGTTGTAACACATTATTACAAAATAAGCTTGAAGCAACACAGGTGAGTTCTCTTGTACTTCTGGTCTCCAGAATTAATCTCATTGTACGAAAAGCCAGTTGCAACTAGTGCTGTGTTTCTTCAAGAAAGCTTTAAAAAGAATTTCAATCTTAGACTTTTCTAGCTTCTGGACACTGCTGACATAGTTTTCGTCATGATCCTTGTTTTCAGAGCCAATAATCACATCCCTCCTGACCGCGGGTTCAAAGCTTCTATTATGATGATTCCCGCCCAGGGCTCCTTGCCTTGCTCTTTCATTTTAATAGCTCCTGTGTTTACACTGAGCCAAATCAGACAGTCAGAGATACTCTCCTTGTCTCAAGACCCTATAATGAACCATGTCTGCAAAGATCTCTTGGTGTATGAGGTAATTCATTCAGACTCCTTCCAGGTATTAGAGTGTAGACATCTGTGGGAGCTCCTGGTCTGTTTATCACTCCTAGAGAAACGTAAAGTAGTCCAGGGCTGCTAACCTTTATCCCTAGAAGAAACAAATCTACCAACTAGAATTTCTTTTTCCTTTTTTTATTGGTACCAGGGATCAGGGATCGAACTCACAACTGCCTGCTTGCAAGGTAGGCGCTTATGCCGCGGAGCTAAATCCGACCAACTAGAATTTTGCACAAATCTTTTTGTCTTTAGCTTTTAATGTGTTTAGGCTAAATGTTTTCCAAAGTTATTTAGTTTTGGCTTTGTTTGATTTCCCTGCCTTCAGTGAGATTATGTCCTACTTTTTTTAACAGATTCTCTTGTCATGGTCTATACTGCATTCTGTCCTGTCATCCTCAGGTATCTGTCTGTCTGCCTTCCTACCTCTCTTTCCATGCTGCAAACAGGAAAGTTGAATGCTGCTACATGCATCTTACGGTTCTGACAAATGCACAGCCATGGATCTCCCACCTATGTATTACAAAGAGCAGTTCCATCACCTTAAAAATCCCAGGCAGCCCTCTTTTAGTCATTCCCACCAATTCCTACAAACTCAGCAACTGCTGACTTTTTATGTTTATAGGAAAAATTCAGTGTTTCCCTGTTTTTCCATAAAACATACTCTGTGTTACATGATTGCGATTATACAACATGTAAAGTTAAGCATTTGGCTTTTTTCCCTTAGGAAAATGCTTTTAAGATTCTACTACACTATTACATGCATTGATGGCTAGTTGTTTATTTTTATTTTTTATAATTACAGATTTGCAGATTTTTTTATTTTTATTCATATATGTTGACAGTGCATAAACAATATTTATTGTGGGGAGTTGGGTACAAGCACATAACACCTCTTACCTTGTTTTTTTGTCCCTTGCCCCTCCTATCCTGCACCCTTCCTTCCTTTGCTTGGTCTCTTCCCATTTGCAAAAGTCTGTTTCCATTTTTGTCTTTCAATTATTTTTTTATCCCCTTTCCCTCCTCTCTTTCCCTTCATCTTTTGTTTTTCTTCCTATTTGAAGAAGGTCTCCCTATTTTCTATTATCTACCTTTTTATTCTGCTCTTTATTTATATTTTGCATCTCTCATATAAAAGAAACCATGTGACAGTTAAGCTTGTGCATCTTCTTAGTATTGTGGTTTCAAGAAGCATCCATTTACCTATGAGTGCTTCAGATTCACCTTTCTTCATAGCAAAGTAACAATCCACAGTGTATAAATACCACACTTTCTTTGCACATTCATCTGTCGATGGGCATAGGGGCCATGTCCAGATTTATAAATTGTGCTGCTTTAACCCTGGTGCACATGTATCACTGTAATAGGATGTGTTTGATTCTTTTGGGAAGATATCCGGAAGGTGAATAACCTGGTCAAATGGCATTACTGTTTTTAGTTTTCTGAGGAGCTTCCCCACTGATGCGCATATGGAAGTACTAGTTTACTTTCTCATTAACAATGAAGAAGTCTTCCTTTCCCCTGCAGCCTTGCCAACACTGGCTATTACTTGATTTCTTTTTTAAAACTTTTTTTTTATTTAAAGAGAAAAACTAAATGAAGCAAAACAGTAAAAGGCTAGAAGTAATGAAAAATATACAGTAAGAGTTCACCAGTTAATAGATCACACATTGTCATCTTACAAACAGCTGTCCAGATTACAAAATTAAAGCATACAAAGTGGACGTTAATACAGTGAGATTGCAGTCAGTTCTGTTCATTGATCCAACAAAAACTCAGCAATGTGGTTCTCTATCATACACATTTAAATATACTTGCAGTTATATCCTTTAGATCACTTTCCTTCCTCTCTTTTTTACGCTAACAATCACACATTTTGGTTTCCATTACTCCCACAGTTCTTATAACTTTTTCTTTGAAAAAGAAAAGAAAACATTTAAAAAAAAGCCAAAAAACAAAAAACAAAACAAGACGGACCAAAGAAAAACCCAATGTGACAAAGCAAAACAGAGTCAGAACAGGAGGATGGACATAGTATATAATGAAAAAAAAAAGTTTACTAGGTGATCAACAATGGTTACCATTATGCCTCTTGTTATCCTAAAAAGAGTTGCTTATATCAGCTGGTATAAAAGAATTAAACAGAACAGTACAGAAGACCAATAAAACCCACATTGGAGAGCTTACAGGACTCCAAAGAAGATAATAGTCAAACAGTAATGGGCATCATAGAATATCTGGTTGCCTTCCAAATGGTTGCCTATACCCTCAAACTTGATACTATTAAGCAAAACAGAATATAATAAAATCAGTCAGAACAAGATGTGGAGAACAATACAGGGGTTCAAATCAGGTTAATAGGGAAACAAAAAAGTTACTATAATCTATTGCACTATTTTTAATTTAGTTTTCCCTTATTTAAAAGATAATAAGAAATAAATTAATTTTAAAAAAAGAAAAGAAAAAGGGGGGAGATTGAGATAAAAAAGAACATATCAATAGAACAACACCAGTCAGAACCGAAAAATTTAAGCATCATTGTGTTTTACCACCAGATAGCCTGACATAAATAGTAGTTACCATAGTAACTCTTTCCTTGAAATATTTGAGTCTAACTTCGTATTCTATAGCATCAAACTTATCAAGACAGTGTGAAACCGTTCAAGAAAATGAAATTATTGCAGGGTATTTAGAACCAGCTAGCAGAAACCGAACATCAATTTGTATATTATCTCTTTGTCTATAAAAATTTGCTTATACTATTGCATACATTAAGATATAATAAGATACAACATGTTAGAACCAATGGAAACAAATGAACAACAACTTGATGGGGCTTCAAAACAGGATGATATTAAATCAGCGCTAGCTGTTACGCTCTTATTTTCTTCAAAATAGTTATTTGTAGTATCACAGACAATAACATAAAACAACCCAGATTAAAACCATTCCAGTTAATGAATGAAAACATTATATGACGTCAAACCAGTGTGACTGGGAATCATGATTATCATGTACTTTCATGTATTCTTATCATTTCTTACACTAGGGAAACTATTCAGTATTTATACATGTGAGTTTGATTTATTTCACTTATGAGTATGGTCTCAAGCTGTGTCCATTTATTTATAAATGTCTCAATGTGATCATTATTTATAGCTCAGTAGTACTCCATTGTATAAAAATACCACAAATTTTTTATCCATTCCTCAGTTGATGGACACTTAGGTTGTTTCCAAGATCTGGCTATTACAAATTGTGCTACTATATACATGGGTGCACATATATCACTGTGGTATGATGCTTTCATTTCTTCTGGGAATATGCCTAGAAGTGGAATAGCTGGGTCAAATGGTGCTTCCAGTCCCAGCTTTCTGACAAATCTCCAGACTGACCTTCACAATGGTTGCACCAGTCTACACTCCCACCAACAGTGCAGGAGAGTTCCTTTTTCCCCACGGCCTCTCCAGCATTTGTTGTTGGTGGTTTTCTTGATCTTGGCCATTCTTTCAGGAGTGAGATGAAATATCAGTGTGGTTTTAATTTGCATTTCTCTAATGACTAGTGATGCTGAACATTTTTTCATATATTTATTTGCCATTTGTATTTCTTCATCTGAAAATTGTTTATTCATCTCAGATGCCCATTTTTGGATGGGGTCTTTGAATTTTGGAGATCTGATTTTTTAAAATTCTTTGTATGTTTTAGACAGAAGTCCTTTGTCTGAGGGGCAGTTCACTAGGATTTTTTCCCAGTTTGTGGGTTTTCTTTTCACTATGTTAGAGATTTCTTTCGATGTGCAGAAACTTTTTAATAAGATGTGATCCCAGTTATTGACTCTGGGAAGTATTTCCCATGCGGTTTGAGTCTTGTTCATGAATTCTCTACCTACCCCTATGTCTTCAAGGTTTTTACCCAATTTGTCTTCCAATAGATTTAGTGTTTCTGTTTTTAGATCTTTGATCTAAAAAGATCTTTTGATCTTTGATCCATTTAGATTTTATTTTAGTATATGGTGACAGGCATGGGTCTAGTTTTAGTTTTCAGCATATGGAGAGCCAGTTTTTCCAACACCATTTATTAAAGAGACTGTCATTCTTCCAGTGAACATGTTTGGCCCCTTTATCAAAGATAAGGTGGGGAATGTGTTGGTAGTTGTGGTTGTATCTTCTAATCTATTCCACTAATCTTCGGCTTTGTTTTGATTCCAATACCATGTTGATTTTACTACTGTTGATTTGTAGTATAACTTCAAGTCAAGGATTGTGATGCCTCCTGCCTTGTCTTTGCTGCTTAGAACTGTCCTTGCCATTCTAGGTCTCTTCTCGCTTCAGATGAATTTTAGGATTGATTTCTCAAGATCTATGAGGTATGTTGATGGTATTTTTATTGGGATTGAATTGAATCTGTATAACAGTTTTGGGAGAATGGTCATTTTCACAATATTTATTCTTCCTATCCATGAGCAAGGGATGTCTTTCCATTTTCTGAGATCATCTTCAATTTCATTTTTCAGTGTATTATAATTTTCCCTGTATAGGTCTTTCACTTCTTTCATGAGAGTAATTCCTAAATATTTCATTTTTTTGGTTGCTAATGTGAAGGGTGTGGCTTCTCTTATTTCTCTCTCTGTGATTTTGTTGTTAGTGTATAAGAATGCTATTGATTTCTGAGTATTGATTTTGTATCCAGCCACATTGCTAAATTTACTTATCATATCTAGGAGTCTTTCAATGGAGTTTTGGGGGTCTTCTATGTAGAGTATCATATCATCCGCAAATAGTGATAATTTAACTTCTTTTCCTATCTTTACACCTTTTATTTCTCTTTCATGTCTGATTGCTCTGGCTAGTATTTCCAGTACTATATTAAATAGGAGCGGTGACAGGGGACATCCTTGTCTTGTGCCTGATTTTAAAGTAAAGGCCTTCAATTTTTGGCCATTTAGTATGATACTGGCTGTTGGTTTGTCATAGATGGCCTTTATTATGTTGAGGTAAAGACCATCTATTCCAATTTTCTGCAAGGTTCTTATCATAAATGAATGTTGTACCTTATCAAAAGCTTTTTCTGCATCTATAGAAATGATCATGTGATTCTCACTTTTGACTCTATTGATATGGTGGATTACATTTATTGATTTATGTATATTGAACCATCCCTGCATACCTGGGATGAATCCCACTTGGTCATGGTGTATAATCTCCTTGATGACTTGCTGCATCTTATTTGCCAATATTTTATTGAGGATCTTTGCATCTGTGTTCGTTAGGGAGATTGGTCTGTAGTTCTCTTTTTCAGTTGGGTCTTTCTCAGGTTTTGGTACTAGATTAATATTTGCTTCCAGGAATGACTTGGGAAGCATTGCTTCCCTTTAAATTTCATTGACGAGTTTGAGGAGTGTCAGCATTATGTCCTCTTTGTATTTCTTGTAGAATTCTGCAGTGAATCCATCTGGGCCTGGGTTCTTCTTTGTAGGTAAGGACTTAATTATACATTGGATTTCATTAATAGAAATGGGGTTATTCAGCAGTTTTACATCTTTTTGACCTAGCTTTGGTACTTCATATGCTTCTAGAAATCTGTCTATTTCTTCTGTGTTATCAAACCTTTGAGAGTAGAGGTTTTTGATATAGGTGTTGATGATCTTCTGTATTTCTATTGGGTCTGTAGTGATTTCACCTTTTTCATTCCTTATTGCATGAATTTGAGCTTTTTCTTCCCTTTTTAAAATAAGGTTGGCTAGGGACTTATCAATTTTATTTATTCTTTCAAAGAACCAACTCTTTGATTCATAGATTCTTTGTATTGTTTTCTTAGTCTCGATTGCATTGATTTCTGCTCTGATTTTTATCATTTCCTCTCTTCTTTTGGCTTTGGGCTTGACTTGCTCTTCTTTTTCTAGATGTTTGAGGTGTACATCAGGTTATTTATTTGTATGTGTTCTGTTTTCCTGATGTGGGAACTCAGTGCAATAAATTTTCCTCTGAGGACAGCATTCATTGCATCCCACAGAATATGTTAAGTTGTATTTGTGTTTTCATTTGTTTGTAGGTATTGTTTAATTTCCTCTTTAATTTCCCCTGTGACCAACTGATTACTCAAGAGTGTGTTATTCAGTTTCAATGTGTTTGTGGGATTTTTGCAGTATCTTTTATCATTAATTACTAGTTTCATAGCGCTATGATTTGATAACATGCAGGGGATGATTTCAACTCTTTTGCATTTCTTTTAATATGTTCTGTGAGTTAATATATGGTCTATTTTAGAGAATGACCCATGTACTGCTGAGAAGAATGTGTATTCTGCTGTTGTTGGGCAGAATACTCTGTATATGGCTATCAATTCCATTTGTTCACAGGTGTGATTCAGTTTTTTTATTTCTTTGCTGATTTTCTGTCTTTTTGATCTGTCCATTGGTGTCAATGGTGTGCTAAAATCTCCTGTTATAATTGTATTACTGCTAATTTGGTTTTTCATTTCTGCTATTACTTGTTTTATATAACTGGGTGCTTTGGAATTTGGTGCATATATATTTAAGATAGTTATCTCTTCCTCTTGAAGTTTTCCCATAACCAGTATGTAGTGACCTGCTTTATCTCTTCTGATCATTATTGGTTTGAAGTTCACATTGTCTGCAAACAGAATAGCTACCTCCGCTTTTTTTTGGGTTCGTGTTGCATGAAGTATTGTTTTCCATCTTTTGACTTTCAGTGTGTGAGTATCCTTTGGGTTAGATGGGTTTCTTGTAGAGAGCATATGGTTGGATTTTGTTTGTTGATCCATTCTTCCAGTCTATTTCTTTTAATTAGTGCATTGTGACCATTTACATTAACGGTTATAACTGTTATATATTGGTTTATTGCTGACACGTTATATTTCTGCTGTTGCATCTTTATCTTTCTGTTCTATTTAATTGTCTGCTTTGTTAAGTGGTTTTTTAAGTGTATCTAAACTGTCTTTCAGTATTCTTTGCAGGATTGGCTTGGTGATCATGAATTTCTTCAGCTATTCTTTGTCGTGGAAGTATCTAATTTCTCCATCGATTTTGAAAGACAGTTTTTCAGGGTACATCCATCTAGGTTGAAAATCATTTTCCTTTAGGGTCTGAAATACTTCACTCCATGCTCTTCTTGTCTTTATTGTTTGTGTTGAGAAGTCTGCTGTGATTCTGATAGGTTTTCCTTTATAGGGGATCTGTCTGTCTATTCTCTCTGACAGCTTTTTTTTTTTTTTTTTTTTTTTTTTTTTTTTTGGTCTTTTTGCTTTTTATCGGTACCAAGGATCGAACTCACAACTGCCTGCTTACAAGGCAGGCGCTTATACTGCTGAACTAAATCCCCAGCCTCCTTTTTGACAGCTTTTAATATTCTATTCTTTTGTTCGATTTCTGGAATGGTGATTATTATATGTCTGGGTGTAGTTTTATTTTGGTTATGGCTATTTGGAGTTCTATGTGCCTCATTGATCCTGATATCAGTTTCCAATTTCATGTTTGGGAAATTTTCAGCTATTACTTCTCTAAATATCCTCTTGACATTGTTTATTTTGTCTCCTTCTTTTTCATTTATCCCTATCAACCTTATGTTGTTTTTCTTTGTGTCATCTTGCAGGTGTTGAATTGTTATTTCCTGATTTCTTGTTATTTTTAAAAGATCTTTCCTTTCCTGTTCACTGGCTGCAATCTTGTCTTTGAGGTCCGAAATTCTATCTTCGCATTCATTGAGGCAGTTTTTACATCTTTCAATGGAGTTTTTGATTTCCTGTATATCTCTTTGCATGTGTTTTATATATTCTGTTTGTTTCTTATATTGTTCATCCAGAGATTCTATCTTTTTGTTTAGTTCCTCCAATTTTTTAGCTGTGTCTCCTTTAGATATGTTCAGCATCTCCTTCATTTCTTTTATTATTTCTTCTTTTACCTGATTGATTACTTCTGGTTTGAATTCCTTTAAAGCTTCCCAGAATTGCTTCTTTATTTTAGTTACTATTGTTTCAGGTATTTCAAGTATATGGCATGTATTTTCTTCTATGTACATGGTTTCCTAGGCTTTCTTGTGATGGGTTGGATGTTTGAGATTGCATTTTGGTCTTTCGTTTTGTCATTTTCCTATATTACTGTGTTTCAAGTGTTGTTCCAGAGTTTCCCCTGGCTGTGTTGTAAATTGACTCTTATGTCCTGGGCTCTTGGGACTACTCTGGTAGTAGCTCCCTCCTTGGGCAGCGGAGCCCCTGGATTAAAAGAGGCTTGCCATGTACTTCTCAGGTAGACCTAAAGCCTCCTCAATTTGCATAGTTTCCCCTTGTGGTAGCAAAGCTCCCCTAAGGGATAGAAGGCCACCTGGTGTGGTCCAGGCAATCTCAAATTCTGTTAAGCCCAGTATAGTGTGGCTGCAAGTCCAATGGGCCCCCAACCCCCTAGAGAAAGAATCTCATAATCTCCCAGGGATTGGATGTTATGTAACAATCCAGCTCCTTGGATGGCAAAACTCCCCAGGCTGATAGAAGGTTCCCTTATGGCCTAAGTAGGCCTCAAACCTCCTCAGCAGGATTGCTCCTACCTCCAGGCAGTGGTAGTAGTGCTGGTGCTCTCCAGATCAAAAGAAGGTTGCAGGCAAGGTCAGAGCTGGGCCCAGCTCTCTCCTTCTGGCCAGCAGCTGTGGTGTGCTCCTTGGCCAGACGAGGCAGCGGGCGGGGCTGGACCTGAGTACCCTCCACTGGGCTGGGCCCTCTCCTTCTGACCAGCAGCGGTGGTAGTGTGCTTCCCGGGCGGGAGAGGCGGCAGGCAGGGCTTGACCGGAGTCCCCTCTGCTTGGCTGGGGCCTCACCTTGTGGTCGGCAGCAGTGGTAGTCTATTACTTGATTTCTTGACATTGGTCATTCTTTCTGGAGTAAGATGGGTAAATTCAGAGAGCCTTGTAAGAAATAATATACAGAAATCTGTGTAACTGTGAGCACAAGTTTTTCCAGATTGTGACATTTTATAACCCCACAGGCTAGTTGCAGTGACATAATTATAGTAGTAAACAATTAAAAAATAAAATTCCACCAGAAACCCAATGATCCCTAATTCCATCTCCGTGGAGTCTCTGTTCTCTCTCTTACTGCGCACACTTCCTCCCTCCTTCCCTCCTCCAGCTCCTGTGGCAGAAAGTGAGTGGTACATTTCCCATTTCTATATTTTCTTCATTTGATGAACCTGGCACGTCTAGTGACGGCAGCTGCGGGTTCAGTGCTGAGAGTCTGTGCGCTAGGTGCTGAGGCTCCTGTCGGTGCAGTGATGTAGATGTGTACTGAGCAAGGGGAATCGCGGTTCAGAGAGTCTCTGGTGGCAGCAGTGGTGATGATTTGCTCTCCATGGTGATGCACACAGTTAATCAAAAATTGGCAATGGTCCTCAGGACAGACTCAAGAGTAGATGAGTTGTTTCCTTTTCCTTTTTCAACTGTAGAAGTTATATAGAAATAGAATAAGTAGAATAGAAATAAAAGGCTATAAGGTGACAAGAAATAATACTAGTGGTGATTATCTGTTTAAACATCAAAGTAGGACCAATGCTTTCTTCTTATTTCTGCATCATTAATGAAACACATATTGATTGTATAATTGGGAAAGGAAAATAAGCATTTTTAAGTACTGCAAGTTTCTGTTAGTATTTATGACACTTCACAAAACATCTTTTGTTGACATTCTACTAATGATATCATGCAACAGCCCAGTACTTTGCTCTTATGAAGATAGTTTGGATAATTTTTGACTTGTATCATATTTGTCATTTCAGGAGATATTTTCTAAGAAATCTGATGACCCTTTTACATAATGTACAAGGGACTCTAAATTTTGGCATCTCTTTTTTCAATATAAGCCATTATTAAAAACTGAAGTACCATTTGCTGATATTCAAATTTCCCTCCGAATTTCTGAAATGATATTATGTGATGAAAATTTGTAAATGCTTTCAGCGGATGGAATTTCCATCCTCAGTTTTCCCACCTTGCTGAGATGAACTAATTTGTTTGTTGCCACAAGCATCTGAAGGGCACTGACAGTCACTTCCTAATGAACCATTAACAGCAGGTTGCACACCTTTTCTTCTCAAGTCTTTGACAGCTTTTCATCCTTAAATAACAAAAAGTTGCGCTACCCAGATTGCAGCCACACAGAATCCTCCTGCACTGTGCATGCTGTTTTCTCCACAGTTATTTCTTTTCCAAAATCCTCATCTGGTTCTGAGGTTGCAGGTGTAACTCCAAGGAGGGGGTGTTCTGTTTAGATCCACAGCGTTCTCCCAAAGTCTCATGTCTTCAGAGGTGGGACGTTCAGGTGATTGGATCATGGGGGCTTTAGCTTCACCAGAGGAGTAACCCATTGATGGGAGCATCATTTCAGGGTTTTATCAGGAGGCGGTGAACATTTGAGAGGTGGGGCCTCTTCAACAGGAGTGGAGATTGGGAGCCTTAAATACCTATGTTGTGTAGGAAAGTGGGTGAAGATAATAGCTTTTCAAAGAAGTCCTTGGATTTCAGAAACTAACTCTCTCATGAAAATCACATTGGAGAATTTGCTTATTTTAGGAGTAGATGTGAGACAGAAATTGTTACTGGGTTTGCCTTAGTGATGTTGAGTATGAAACCTTGCCTGGTGTTAGTCTTACTGTGTAGTTCCAGTATATCTGCAAATGTGACTAGAAGCAGGAAGAAATGTGTCAGGGAGCCCAGAGGCTCTTTGAGTGAAGATTTACCTGTCCCAGAATCTCTGCTAAGGTTAAAGGTGAAGCTGACTTGCTTATCACGCATGAGATCCTGAGTTTGATCCCCAGCACCACACACACACACACACACACACACACACACACACACACACACACACACAGGTTTCTAATGTTTCCCTACACTTTCTTTCTGATGTCTAAGAAGCTCATACCACTAGGCATGAGTGTTATATTTCCTGCAAGTGTAAACTGTTATGAAAGAGGAGCCAATGTCTACTCAAAGAGCCTGAGATGAAGATTGATAAAGGTTTATGCCTCTCAGAAAAGGGGGAAGAAAGCTCTTTTGATCATTCTCATGCAAATCCCTAATAGCTGACAGATATCTGCCTTAGGCTGTTGTGTATACCTTTTTAAAATGCCTGGGGAACAATCAGCTTAGGAGCTAAGCTTTCCTTTTGAAGATATTTTTTTCCCTTACAGTTTAAACAATTATAGGTGCTAAGCTTTTCCCTTTAAATAGCTACTTCCTTACGATTTTTCCTTGGATAATTATTTTGGTGGTAAAGATAACAAAAGAATGCAGTTGACTTCTGGGTTTGTTTATCTGAGCAGCTCCAACTCACCTGTCCTTTCACTGTGCTCCTGTTTGTCATCAAGAAAGGAAGCACAAACCTGGCACCAGCTACTGTTCCCTGGGTTCCAGCAGGGATGCACTTCAAGGCCTCCCAGCTCCCCTGAAGGAGGTGTAAAGTCCCAGGTAAGAGTTTTCTTTTGTTTTCAGGTTTGTTTCATTTTTAATGGACAAACAATGATTGAACATGTTTACGGAGTACAAAGGATATTTCAGTACACACCCTCATTGTGGATCAATCAGATAGGAGTAATTGGTGTTTCTATCACCTCATGTATTTATTATTTCTTTGTGGTGAGAACATTTAAAATCCTCTCTCTCAGTGATTTTGAAATTACAACCTATTATTATAGCAGTGAGGTGCACAAGGGCACCATAACTCATGCATCCTATATAACTGTCACTCTTGTTCTTCTTTTTTTTTCAAATTTTATTTAAAGAGAATAAAACAGAACAAAACAGAAAAAGGGTAGAAATAATACTTAATTTCCAAAAAAAAAAAAAAAAACGGTAAGAAATCACTAGGTGATAAATTATTGTCCTCTTAGAAATAGTTGTTCAAGTTACAAAAGTAAAGTATACAAAGTGGACAAACAGCGAGAATGCAAACAGTTCTGTTCAATGATCCAACAAAAACTTAGTAATATGGTTATCAATCCTACACACTTAAAATACATGAAATTATATCCTTTTTTTCCTCTTTTTTTTTTTTTTACTATGGCAGTTACACATTTTGGGTTTTATTATTCCTAGTTTCTTATTACTTTTTTACCCTAGAGATACAATGTTATATTTATAAATATGATTCTTATTTATTTCACTAAGGAAGATAGTCTCAAGTTGTCTCCATTTACCTATGAAGGCCTCAAGATTATCCATTTTATAGCTGAGTAATAGTCCATTGTATAAAAATACCTCTTTTTCTTCCACTCTGCTGTTGATGGGGATCTTGGTTATTTCCAAGATTTGGCTATTACAAATTGTGCTGCTATGAACATGGGTGCACATATATCTCTGTGATATGACGTTTTCAGTTTTTCTGGGAAAATACCCAGGAGGGAAATACCTAGATTGAATGGAACTTCCATTCGATTCTCCATACTGATTTCCATAGTGGTTGCACCAGTCTGCACTCCCACCATCAGGGGAGCAGTGTTCCTTTTTCCCCTGCAGCCTCACCAACATTTGTTATCAGTTGGTTTCTTGATGGCAGCCATTCTTTCTTGAGTAAGATGAAATCTCAATGCTGTTTTAATTTGCATTTCTTAAATGACTGGTGATGGTGAATATTTCCTCATGTATTTATTTGCCATTTGTATATCTTCATCTGAGAATTGTGTTCTCATCTCAGATGTCCATTTTTGGAGAGGGTGTTTGAATTTGGGGTGCTTGATGTTTTTCAGTTCTTTGTATGTTCTGGATATAAGTCCTTAGTCTGAGGGGTTGCTGAGTATAATTCTTTCCCATTCTGTGTTTTTTCTTTCCACTCTGTTGGTGATTTCTTTTGAAGTGCAGAAACTTTTCAATAAAATGAGACCCTAGTTGTTGATTCTTTGAAGTGTTTCCCATGCAGTTTGCACTGTGTTTATGAATTCTCTGCCTACCTCTATGTCTCCAAGATTTCTACTTACCTTGTCTTCTAGTAGATTTAGTGTTTCTGTTTTAATATTTAGATCTTTGTTCCATTTAGACTTTAGTTTTGTGCATGTTGATAGGCATGGATCTAGTTTCAGTCTTCAGCATATGGAGAGCCAATTTTTCTAACACCATTTATTAAAGAGGCTATCCTTCTTCCAGTGATCATGTTTAGCCCTTTTTTCAAATATCAGGTAGCTGAGTGTGTTTGTAGTTGTTCTTGCATCTTCTAATCTTTTCCATTGATCCCCAGGTCTATTTCTTTGCCAGTACCATGCTGATTTTATCACTGTGGTTTTGTAGTATATTTTCAAGTCAGAAATTGAGATGCCTCCTGCCTTGCCTTTGTTGCCCAGAATTGCTTTTTCCAAATGAATTTTAGGAGTATTTTCTCTAGATCTGTGAGGTATGTTAATGGTATTTTGATTGGGATTGCATTAAAACTGTATAACAGTTTTGGGAGTATGGCCATTTTCACAATGTTGGTCCTTCCTATCCCAGAGCAAAGAGTATCCTTCATTTTCTAATATCCTCTTCATTCTCCTTTTTTAACTTAGCATAATTTTCAGCATATAGGTCTTATATATTCTTAGGTTGATTCCAAAGTATTACATCTTTTAGATGCTATTGTGAAGGGCAATATTTCCATAATTTCTCTCTTGGTGAGTTTTTTGTTTGTGTACAGGAATGTTACTGATTTTTGAGCATTGACTTTGTATGCAGCTACACTGCTGAATTTGTTTATTCTAGTAGTCTTTTAGTGGAGTTTTTTGGGTCTTCTATATACAGTATCATGTCATCTGCAAATAGTGATAATTTAACTTCTTCCTTTCCTGTCTTTATTCCTTTTATTTCTCTCTTTTGTCTGATTGCCCTGGCTAGTATTTCCAGAACTATATTGAATAGGAGTGGTGATAGTGGACATCCTTGTCTTGTTCTTGATTTTAAAGTGAAAGTTTTCAGTTTTTGTACATTTAGTATAATGTTGGCTGTTGGTTTATCATAGATGACCTTTATAAGACTGAGGTAGACACTGTGCATTCTGTGTTTTCTAAGGGTTTTTATCATGAACGTTTATTGGACTTTATCGAAAGCTTTTTCTGCATCTATTGAGATGACCATGCGATTTTTGTTTTTGGCTCTATTGATGTGGTGTATTACATTTATTGATTTGGTATGTTAAACCATCTCTGCATTCCTGGGATGAATCCCATTTGATCATGATGCATACTCTTCTTGATGATTTGCTGCACTCTATTTGCCAGTATTTTATTGAGAATCTTTGCATCAATGTTCATTAGTGAGACTGGCCTATACTTCTCCTTTTTGGATAGGTCTTTCTCCAGTTTTGCTATGAGAGTAATACTTGCCTCCAGGAATATTTTATGTAGAATTGCTTCCTTTTCAATTTCATTGAAGAATTTAAGTAGTATTGGTATTAAATCTTCTCTAACTTTCTTGTAGAATTCAGCCACGAATCCATCAGGACCTTGGCTTTTCTTTGTTGGTAAGTTTTTAATTATGTTTCAATTTCTATAGTTGATATTGGGTTATTCAAAATTTCTGTATCTTCTTGGTTGAGCTTTGGTAGTTCATGTTTCTAGAAATCTGTGCATTTCCTCTGTGTTTTCCACTCTATGTGAGTAGAAATTTTCAAAGTAGGTATTCATGATCTTTTGAATTTCCATGGGATCTGTAGTAATTTCCCCCTTTTCAGTCCTTATTGCGTGAATTTGGATTTTTTTCTTTTTCTTTATGTTAGCTAGAGGTTTGTCAATTTTGCTTATTCTCTCAAAAAACCAGCTTTTTGATTCATTAGTTCTTTGTACTGTTTTTTTCTTTTAGTTTCAATTGCATTTATTTCTGCTCTAATCTTAAAATTTCCTCTCTTCTATGAGCTTTGGGTTTAACTTGCTCTTCTTTTCTAGAAGCTTGAAATGAAGCATTAGATTCTTTATTTGTGCTCCTTCTGTTTTCTTGGTATGCCAGTTTATTGCTATATATTTCCCTCTTAAGACCGCTTTCATTGCATCACGCAGATTACAGTATGTTGTTTCTGCATTTTCATTGAATTGTAGGTATTGCTTTACTTCTTCTTTAATTTCATCTGTAGCCTACTAGTTGTTCAAAAGGTTATTATTTAATTTCCATGTGTTTATGCAGCTTTTGCAATTTTTTGCCATTAATTTCCAATTTCACTGCACTATGGTCAGATATTATGCATAGGATAATTTCAATGTCTTTGCAGTTACTTAAGAATGTTTTATGGGATAATATGTGGTCTATTTTGGAGAATGTCCCATGCACAGCTGAGTAGAATGTGTATTCTGATATTGTTGGGTACTCTGTATACATCTACTAAGTCCAATTGCTTGCAGGTATGATTCAGTTCCATCATTTCTTTGCTGATGTTTTGTGTAGTTGATCTATCTCTTTTTGACAATAGGCCATTAAGGTCCCCTGTTATAATTTTGTTCTTGTGTATTTGGTTTTTCATGTCCATTAGTATCTGTCTTATATAGTTGTGTGCTCCTGTATTTGGTGCATATGTATTTATAATTGTGAGTTCTTCCTCTTGAATTTTTCCACTAATGAGTATGTAGTGGCCTTCTTTATCTCTTTTAATCATTTTAGATTTGAAGCTCACATTGTCTGCAAATAGAACAGTTATGTCTGCTTTTTTCTGGGTTCCTGTTACATGGAATACTGTTTTCCATTCTTTGACTTTTAATCTATGAGTTTCCTTTTGGGTCAGATGTGTTTCTTGCATACAGCATACTGTGGGATCATGTTTCTTAATCCATTCGGTCAACCTATTTCTTTTGATAGACGAATTGAGGCCATTTATATTTATGAGTATCACTGATATGTACTGGATTGACTTTGCCATGTTATGTTCCAGTTCTTTGCTTTCTGCTTTTCCCCCTTGTTTAATTGCTTGTCCTACCTTGTGGTTTCTTTCTGTTGTTGTTATGGGGATTGTGGTCATTTTTATCTCTAGTATTCTTTCAATACTCTTCTAGGGTTGGTTTGGTGGATGTGAATTTCTTCAGTTGTTCTTTGTCATGGAAGTATCTTGTTTCTCTGTTAAATTTCTGGGTATATCAGTCTGAGTTGAAAGTTGTTTTCTTTTAGGACTTGAAATACCTCGCTTCAAGCTTTTCTTCACTTGAGAGTTTGTGCTGAAAAGTCTGCTGTCATTATAATGGGCTTTCCTTAATAGATGAGTTTTGTCTTTTCTCTAACAGCTTTTAGTACTCTGTTTTTATGCTGTATGTCTGAGATCTTAATTACTATATGTCTGGATTTAGATTTATGTTGGTTATGATTGTCTGGTGTTCTATATGCCTCATTTATCTGCGTATCAGTTTTTTCCCAATGTTTTGGAAATTTTCTGCTATTACTTCTGTGAATATTTTAGTTATGTGATTTGCATTGACTCGTGCTTCTTCATGGATGCCTATTAATCTTATATTGTTTCTCTTGGCATCATCTTGATGCTGCTGGATTGTAATTTCATGCTGTTTTGGTATTCTTAAAAGTTCAATCCTTTCATGATCACTAATTGTGATCTTGTCCTCAAGGTCTAAAATCCTATCCTCAGCTTCATTTAAATGGTTTTACCAGCTTTGAATAGAATTTTTTGTTTCTTGGATGTCTCTGAGTTTGTTTCATGAATTCTGCTTGTTTTCTACATTGTTCATGAAGGTTTCGATCAGTTTCCCATGTTCCTGTGCTTTTTTCTCTTTCTTCTTTAGCTGTGCTCAGCAACTTCTTTAATATGGTTGTTATTTCTATCTTTACATGGAAGAGTACTTCTATTTTGATTTCCTTTATAGCTTTATGGAGTTGCTTTTTTTATATTTCATTTGCTATCTTTTCAGAGATTTCCAGTGTGTTACTTTTGAAGTCCTTTGTGGTCATTTTGGCTTTGGGGAAGAGCCAGGAGCCACAAGGTCCCAGGTCCAGTGAACAGGTAGAGGAGGAGACTGTCTTCCTTACTTTTCTTAGTTACTTTGCTGGGTCAAAATACCTGACACCTACAAGTTAAAGAGGAAAGATTTCTTCTGGCTCACCATTCACAGACACTTCTGTCTATTGTTGACTGGCTCCAAGGCAGGGTGGCAGAACAGAGGGGCATAGCAGAAGGGAAACAGTGCATGGCAAAGCAGGCAGAAAGCAGCAGCAGAAGCAATAGAAGTAGTCTCAAAATGAACCTGCCTTTCCCTTTTAGCCCATCCAGGCCACATGTCATTTGGGTGATGCCACCCAAACCAAGGGTGGGAGTTCCCATTACCCACACCCAGAGCTATGCTAATTCCAGTCAGTGCCCTAATTTAGTACACACACCCTTCATCCCAGCATCACACACCCTGGATCTGCCAACTCCAAAATGCCCCACCTGTGAGCACATAGCAGACACACTGCAGTATTCTCACAAGCCTGCCTTCCCATTGGACAGCACTTGGCGACGGCATTCATTGCATTGTTTTATTACACCGCTGAAAGACACTCATGAAAGAGGCCTTCCAGAAGTGCTCCAGAAAGAGTCAAGAATGACAGGATGTGTGCATTTGAAGAAAAATGAAGAATTTTGAGGGGAATTAATGCCAATGTGTCTTTTATTTTGATACTTTTGAAAATTTAAACATTCATTGTGCATTTTCATCATGCCCTGTACATATCAAGATATCATCTTACATGATGTAAGTATATGCAATTCTTGTTTGTCAATTAAAATTAATATAAAGATTCCTTTCTCTTGGTTATTGGCTGGAATGAGAATCAAGGAGAAAGAGAAGCGTTAGAAGCAGATAGAATGCTAAAGAGTACATGGCAGTCCTTCGGATAAGAGTTTGAATAGTTTCCAGCCAGGACTCTTGTACAAAAAACTGAAAAATCATATTTTAAATAAACCTTGACAAATGCATAAATGAGCATGTACTTTTAGTACTATAAACCTCTTCCTAGCCTTCATCCAGGAGTACCTGAACATTGGAAACATGGAACTCGCTCATCGTTAATTTGCATTTCACTTATGAACTTCAAAATAAGTGAACCAATGATCCAGACAGTCTCAATAAGGCAATTAAAAAGAAACAGCTTCTTGGAGAGGAAGGTGATGTCAGAAGCATTGTACTCACCTGACTGCCTTATCACTGAGTTGTCATGGAGACTAATAATTAGTGGCATACACATTCTAATTTCTCCTTGATTTAATTTTATTGACAAAGGAAGTATGAGCATGCTGGTTCAAACAAAGATGTAACATCAGAAGGACCCAGAATACCAGCAGTAGCTGGGACCAGCCTGTGCAGTTCACTTCATAGATGCAGAAGCCATGGAGAACCAGTGCCAAGCTGCTACAAGCCAAGCCTCCTGTAGGCTTGTGGATCCACACAGACCAAGGCTTTAATTTTATTTCCACCTCACAGGAGCTGTTAGGGATATGCCCTGTAAACTGTAAACTGAAGAAAATCCCTGGGAGTCAATGAGGTTCCTATGCAGTGCTCCAAGTGCAGGGGGCGGGACCTTCTCCACACACATTAAATTGTTGGACTTCTCACACATGATGGATAGATGGTGGAAAACATCCACCGACTGTACCTAACGGGACCACACCTGCTCCAGTTTCCAGCTCTGAGCAGCTCCAAGGATACTGTTTCATCTACCTGGTGAATACAGAGAATTTGGGACCGTCATGATGTCAGCCCACCCTGACATAAATCCTTCCAATCCACTCCTGTTGCAATGAGTGGTTACAGTTAATCTCATTTTGCTTTATTGAAACTCATTAGGATGAAATAGTCTACCTTGAAAACTATTTTATAAAAGGCCTGAATGACTATTAGCTGTTTCATGTATTTTGCTATTTCATTATTTCATATTCTGCAAGTTTCCTGGTATAATTTTCTGTATTATGGTAGAGATTATATGACAGCCCAAAGTGATGGACCTCTTATGGTCACAGTAGTGTTTGAAATGTTTTTGGACAAAGAAGAGTTCATGTCCCTCTGGAATCCTGTCGGTAGGGGCAGGTAGGTACTTTTTCTCATAAGAAAAGCTGGGATTTTTTCAGTACTTGCCATATACCAGTCACTGTTTACATGGGTACATTTAGCTCTCGTGACAATCACGTGACAGAATACACATTGAATTTGTGTTACAGAGAGGTACATAGAAACCAAAGAGTTCAAGTGATTTGTTCGAGGTCATACAGTTACACAAATGTACAAGGCTATTTTCTTTTTATTTATTTGTCCTACATGGAATCAACTATGTGGTGCTTGATCTCAGCGACATTAGGGCTTTCTGAGTTCAGATGAAAGTACTTGCGCCTTTGACCTCATGAAATGTGTGTTAACATTGTCTCAGAGGCCACTGGAAACAAGGGCCTTGTGACACCAGAGTAAGGGACATGCGAGGTTCACATTAAGGGAAGTGCGGCTGTACCAGTAGCTAGGGCTGCCCTGCGGGCTCTGGGTTATCTGACCCTGAAGCAGTGATGGCGAGCCTTTGAGAGCTTTTAATAATAATCAACAACTGGCTGTGGCACACAAGCCATAGGTAGGTTCCCCACCACTGCTCTGTAGTAGGGCAGATGAAGGGGCGGCCACATCACATGTCCAGCTGGTGTGGGGGACCAGCTCCAGTCTGTCCCCCCCTACTCCCCAGGCTGGACTGCTCAAGCTTTTTTCATCTGACATGTGTCTCTGGTCGTCTTCCTTGATGTTCAAGAGCTTCACGCCACAGCTCAGCACCCCTGCGACAGAATGAGCTTGGTCCATGCTATATCAGTCTATGGCATGCTGTATCGGTCTTGTACCTAGAGAAAACCTCCTCCTCTCATTTCTTCAAACTCACCATGGTGGGTAGAATTCACCGCTGAAGGTAGAGAAGCCATCTCAAGCCAGCGCTCTGAGAAGGAGGCTGTGAAGTCACTTGAACCCCAGGCCAGGCAGGACAGAATCAACTGGACTGTGGGAAGTGGAGATGAGACTGGGAAATGGGCAGAGCCTGAGGACTCTCTCCCCGTTCTCTCTATTCTCTTCCTGTACTTGCCCCGAACATCTTCATTATTCTCCTCTTTTTGCTCTGAGCACATCCTGCTCCATGATAACAGTTCAAGTGGGCTGCACCACTACACTTTCCCATTAATGTCGTCTGTCACACTGGGAGGAAACCTGCCTTGGTCAGTGCTGGTGCAATGCTGTGTATTCCTTAGTGTTTCTTTGTCTGGGCCACAGAGTCCTTCACAGACTTTTGTTTTGTTTTCCCATTATAATGGGGCTGTTCTTGTTCACTGTTAGATAAGACCGTCTCCACTGCGCTAAAATAACTCTTAATTTCAAGGGACTTTTTAAGTTAACTGCAATTTACATTCTCAGAATGGGGAAAATCTGTCCCTTTTGAGATAGAAGAGTTCTTTTTCTATCTTCCAGCCCTCTTTTTTCTTTTTAACTTATTTTCTTTCATTTTCCTCCCTTAAATAATGGAATGCTTTTTTCCCAGGTGTCCTGGAGCTCTTTGACAACACAGAGACTGTATTAGCTGTTTATAATGAATATTATCTCCAGCTGCCCAGCTGTGAGAACTTTTATTTTATTTTATTTTTAGGAGTGAGTTTTAGAAGGCATGGTCCCTGAAGGTCAGTGTGTCTCCCGCCCTCCTGGGCACTGGGAGCTCTGTACCGCAGGGGGCGCCTGCACCCCTCATCTCTGTCTTGATTGTGTTTTCACCGTGCACTTCCACCTGGTGAAGGGGATGAGTGACCTGTGCCATGTGTCTAGTTGCCTGGGGTTGGACACAGGCATCAAAAGTTGAGGAGAAAAAAGGTATCAGATTCTAAACAACTGGATTCCCACCCTAGGCCCCCAGAGAAGTCGCTGCAGTCTCTGTGCTCCAGTTACCCCATCCTCATGCCTTAACAAAGGTACATAAAAGTGATATCAGAATGAAGATTCAGGGCTTTCACTGTGCAGAGGCTGTAGCCCAGCCTTTTTGGATTCCCCAAGACCATCTTCTCTGAACAATGGGAGCTGCAGGTGGATATGTAGGCAATCTCTTCTTCTACAGGAAGCTGACGTAATGGGAAAGAGAATTTGATACAAACTGCAGGGAGGGAGGAAAGGAGGAAGGAAGGGGACAGAGTACAGTGGTGACTTCTATTTCGGGGATAGAGGCAAGGTCATGAGAGTTTCCTATTGTTCGAGAAGGGTCTACTGATGAAGTGGTCTTGAGCATCCTTTCTGGTTTTGTTTTTAAATATCAAACTACAGAAAATTCCCTTTCTCATACTATTTACAAAATCCGTTCCAGGTGGGTTGTACATCTGATGATGAGATAAAAGCAATAACAATCACAATGATTTTAAAGTACACTTTAGGAAGCTGTCTTCATGGTGCGGTAGCTGAACACTGTCTCTTCAGCACAACACACCCACATTCATAGACACTGTGTAAATGTGACAAATTGCCAGGTGTTTTGCATAATTTAATTTTTTGCTTACAGTCCTTTAAGAACAACCCCCTACTTCTGAGTGCAGGAAATTACAATTTCATATGTGACTAGCCACTGTTTTCACAGACCCTTTGGGTGTCTGATGAGGGTCCCGCCTCCTCCCACAGGAAACCAAGGAGCCTGATGGGAACTCTCATCTGAGAGCTCTCATCTCAACCCAAAAGATGGGTGCAATGCTGTCTGTAGTTAAAATCTAGGCTGTTTTAATGTTAGATACATTCAAGTTTAAAGAAAAGAATTGGTATTCACTAATACCCATGATGCCAGAGAAGAAGCCAGCTCACTTACATGCATTACCTCACTGGATTCTAGCAATGATACTATGTAGCAAATATAATTATACCCAATTTAAACTGATTAACCTGGTAGAGAAGTTAAGCAGCCTACCCAAGGCCAATGAGCAGTACCTGGAGAACCAGGACTGAGCTCTTAGTCATCCTCACCTACAGTCTGGGAAAGGAAAAGGGCAGAGGTCACTGGGCTAAGTTTTTCAGAGCAACCGCTGTCTGCTGCAGACCCCACTGTAGGATAAAATCATCTCTCCTCACACAGACTCACGGAGCTTCACACTCCTCCTTTTCCAACTGCCACGCAAGGGGTTGTTTCCCAACTAAACTAAGAGACAGGAGTTGGAACTGGATTCACCTGGCTTTGGAATCTTTACCCAGTGGTTTTTAATGGCCGCAGGACCATGGATTCTTCTAGCTGGGCTCTCCTTAGTAGCCCAGAACACACATGATCCTTTCTGACTTCAGACCTTCAGAGACTGCACAGTCTTCTGGTCTACAAATAGAGGTAGAAACCATTTGATTAGCTTTTGTGCATATTTCTAAACCTTGCTAAGTAGTGGGACTCAGAAGGGCAATCTCTGGGCTTGACAGATCAGAGGAGTGGTTGGTGCTTCTTTTAGAAACAGATCTAAAGTATCGATTTTTGACAGATTCATAGAATTGAAACAAATGGAAGAGTGTGCTGTGGGGCACGAATACAATGTGTATTTTCCTATTTTAAGAGACATTTTTCCTTATTGCCGACCATCCAACCCTCTTCCTCGGAAACAGCTCAGAGGCAAAGAGGATGATGCTGATGAAGACCTTTTGTCTTGTTCTTGACTCAAACTTCTATAATTTTTGTCTTTTCCTACTTCTTATAGGACTATATAACATATACTTTTCTGCAGCCTTGTCCCCAGAGGCAGATGGCAGGCTGAGAGCAGGTGGAAGCCTCTTTTAGTCTTCAATTTTGAGACAGAATCTCACCGTCTTCCAACTGCCCAGTCTGAGCTTGAACCTGCAATCTTCCTGGCTCTGTTTCCCAGGGTGCAGGGATTACCGGCTTGCACCACACCTGGCTTCTGTGATGTAGGCTTCGTTACATGGCATTGGGCTTTTACATTCCGTCTGGACTCAGCATCAGATTTACACGAATGCTGCTGTGTATCCCTGCCCCGTGTCATGTCCCTGATGATCCCGTGTCATGAAGAGACGATGTGGAAATCCCATCTGATTGACTGGCTATCCTGAGAGCTTCATGGTTTAGTGATTCAATTTTAACAAAATCTGAAGGATACTTTGTACTGTGGTAACTGAGATTTTGGAAAACTAAAGAAATAGGAATTTTTCCCCTATTTTGTTGTAAAAGTTGTAAGAAAGAAATAACCTCTTTCAAATGTTTTGTTTTAGCTCAGTTGGTCATAACTTAGGACATATTTTTCCTTTCCATGTTACTTCCATCACCCTTGACTTAAAACATAGCTACAGGTTAACTCAGATGTTGGGTCTTTTCCATTCTCGGAGGGAAGCTTCCATGGCACGTATTCATGGCCTCTAAGGGTGTTTGATCAGCAATGGACCCCATGCACAACAGTGGTCCCACGACATTATAAGGAGCTGACAGTGTCACAGCCATTGTAATGTAGCACCACATATCCCTAGGTGTGAGTTCAGGCTGGTGTAAACAGACCTAGCATGCTGTCAGTGAATTAAAAGCACAGCTCATTCAACTACGTAGAGTACATAAAGCTTGATGGTGATGCTAATAGATGTGTATGCTACTGGTTAATGTGTTCACCATAAACCACTTTTAAACACTTAATTTTGAGTGTATTCCTATGTATATATTTTTTTAAAAGCCTACTGAAACTATGTGTTGTGGTTCATGCGTATAGTATCAGAGCTCTAGGAGCTGACACAGGAGGATCACAGGTTTGAATACTGTCTGGACAACTTAGTGACTTAGTAAAACCTTGCCTTTTAAATAATTAAAGTATCTGGGAATATACCTTAGTGAAAAAGCTACATGTTCAGTCTTAGTACACCACACACACATACACAAATACTGCAAACTAATATGTCCTGTAATGCCCTCACACATCTCATGCTTAGCATGTCTCTTGATTTTGTCATTTTTTTCTTTGCTTGATTTAATCTTGTTCAGTTTTGTGCAATGAGCATATACATATATTACATCCCTAATATGTATAAATACATGCAACCTTCCTGGATACCTGGGTGTGCATAGCAGGCTATCCAATAGATACAGGTGTAAGTACCTTGATGACACTTGCACCATCACAAGGGGACTAGACCATGGGGTTTACATCCACCTCAGTCATGACCAGCGCTCAGACAATCATCTTTCCTCAAGCCAAGCCTAATACTTAATTATCTCATATCATCATCTCAAATGTTTATGTGTGTCATCCAGTGTCTCTCTCCTGGATCTCACACTCAAGTCCTTTAGCAGCTGTGCTATATGTGGCCCAGGGTCTTCTTCCAAGCCCTGGGGTTTCTGGAAGGATCCATGTCCTCCTCAGCCTTCTATGCAGCTCCCTCCATCTTTAAGGAAGCCATATATGCATCCAGTTTTCCTCACACCTCGAATCGCTCTGACTTCTTTGGTCCCTGCTCCCTGGGTTTAAAGGCCTCATCTGAGTACACTCTGGATACCCTAGACCTGCTGGATGTCCACCTGAGCTGTTTAAGACAATCTCCCTATTTTAAGGTCAACGGATTGGTCACTGAATCAATCACATCTGCACAGCCCGTTTCACCATGTAACATACCATATTCTCTTCATGCTCAGTTTCTGGTTGTTTGGGAAAGAACATCCTCAGGAGGCTGTTCTGGAAACTCTGCTCCCACAGATATGAAAATCCATGCATGGGACCCAGAGACTGCACTGCAGGAGGCCCCCAGCGGCAGGGTCTCTGGTCTCAGTCTGGGCTACGGGCATGAGGGTTACCCTCCACGCTGCTTCTCCTTTCCTGCTCAGGTATCTGCTGCCCAGTTGTATCTACACATCACATGGCCCACTGACACAGACCTTACCCACAGTTTCAACTTTAAATCACAAGTCTGCTGCCTGCAGAATTCTTTGTATCCTAGTCTGCATTTCTGATCGTGAGGTACAGACAGGGCCAGGTCATGTAGCTTGTGGGTAGCTGCCCCACCTTTACACCAGGGGCTCACCTCCCATAAGCCACCAGCTGTGGTCTCCAAGGTAACAGGCAATATGGTGGACCAAGGATGATCTCATGGCGGATTAGAGGAAATTCCCTGCAGCCAGCATGCCTGGGTCCCAATGCTGGCTCCTCTTGGTACATTGATTTCTTTAATAAGCGTCACGCTCCTCACTTGTAGGTGCGGATGATAATGGTATCTATTTCACAGGATCATTGGGATGAGAAATGAGACTTGTATGTGTGACAGGCTTACCTCAGTGCTTGGTAAATGGACAAAGTGCAATAAATAACAGTCTTTAGCGCAAAACTGTCTCCTCTTGCTCCTGTCTCACCTCCTGCAATCAAGAACTGTAAAAAAAGGTGCTTTCTTAGAGCTGGTAGTGGCTTGGCAGGCAGTGACTGGCATTTTGTATACAATGTCCCAAGCCAGACAGATGTGCTGGAGCAGCAGGTAGAATCAGAATTTCTTGGCCTTGGGTATGAAATACCCTTCCCATAGCTGTGTTGGGAAGTAACTATGTAATATAACAGGAGAAACTCACCTGTGACACTGTTTGGCAGTGACCACAGAACTTAGTGTCTTGTATTTGGGACTATTTCACATGTTCAGTTGAGAGTCGTGAGTACAGCTCCTTTGACAACCGACTGGTTCATCCTGGGTGGGAGCCAGAGAATTACTAATAACGCTGTGCAGGTGCTCAAATATCCGTCTGCAGGGGCAGGGGAGAGTTTAGTTATGAGACTAATTAGATTCTTAGGACCTCAGGGCTGGGGATAGATGGTGACCTGCGGAATCAGTAAGGTGCTTTCAGTTAAGCTTTGGGAGGAAATCTGGCAGCTGGATCCCAGAAAGATTGGATTCTGGGATGTTACCTCTGGGAAAGCCTGTAGGAGCAGGTCCTGGGATCTAGAAATTTTAGGCACCAAGATGTGAGAGAATATGTGTACCCAGAGAACAATACTGACATCAGAAAGTTTCAGTTTGACGCTTGGATGGGTAGGCTGAGGTTTTAGAAGTGGATACGGATGCACTGTACTGGTTTGATGCATCTACCCCTGATGAAGCCTATGTCTTTAATACTTATTTCATAGCACTTAAGATAAACGTAGAAGAAACAGGGTGTGATTAATGAAAGCTCAATTTTAATTTTGTTTGTCTGAAATTAATTTTATGGAAAAAACAGCAGCAATCATGGAGGAACAAGACCTAATGGAATTAACTTGGATTTAAAATGAGACATTAGTGGACTTTAAAATTTTGATTTGCCACTTCTTGGTTTAAATAACTGAAATATTTTAGATCTCAGCATCTTTGCTTCTAAAGTTGTGATAATGATATCTCACAAATGAAACAACAAATAAAAAATCTTCAGTACTTGAAATTTGGGATGTAAACATAAACATTTTTGTGTGAATGAACATTATTTCAGTCTCTTAGATTCATCCCTGAGTCATTTCCACCCATCTGGCCTCCCATCAGTCTTTCTAGTAAAGGTAAGACACCCAGGTAAAGTTCTTGGAACAACCAGTTCTTGATAACTTACTTTATAAATGCAGTGTTTTTAGTGCCTGCAGCTGCAAAGTTCAGATGAATTCAAATGTGCACCTCTCCCCTCTTCTACTGTAAAATGCTACAGAGTTTACACTGGGTAACAATCAACCTCAATGAGTGACCATGGCCAAGTCTTTCAAATCTCCAAATAAGTGCAGTCAGGCAACCACTGAGAGGAAAGCAAGACTGTCTTAAACTCTATTAATGACCACGAGGTTTAGGCATGACCTCCAGTGTCTGCCCGAATAACAAAAGTAATGGAAGTTGCATATACCTGTCACAAGAACATAGTACTGGGGCTGGGGATTTAGCTCAGTGACCTGCCTTGCAAGCAGGCAGTTTTGAGTTCGATCCCTGGTACCGATGAAAAGGAAAAAAAGAAAAAAAAAAAAAAAAAAAAAAAAAAAGAACATAGTACTTCTTTGAGGATAAAATTTAAGGAGCACTTTAAAGATGGTGCAGAGGTGTGTAGCTCCAGCATAACATCAAAATTCGATTACAAAGGGAAAGCACGAGTGTGAAGAACTCACTGTGGTACTGTTTCAAAAAGGAAAGTTGGAGGAAATCCCATTCCACTTAGTTCCTGTTTCCTAGATCTCAGACCCCTAGCACAGCGGTGAGGTCTCCCAGGCCCTGGTGGGCTCATCTCCCCAGTCATGGCTCAGGACTGTGTCCATTGTGGCTTTTACAAAGATGCTGGTCTATTGCAACCAATATATCTCTCTATCTTAGTCATGTTGATGTTGATATTTACAGCCAGGGATGAAATTCCTCAAATACTTTTTACAGCATTTCACCATTTCACAGTATCAGAATAAGAGTGTAGAGAGGTTCTGTGTGGGAACAGAAGATGAAGTAATAACTTTCATGCAAAAGGAAGTTATTTGGGGACTCCTGGGGGAGTTCATAGGATCAAGGCAGAGTTGGAAATCAATCACTGTCAAGGGCAGCTCTGAGGATCCAGTAGTAGGAGCAACAAGTCATCTCTTTTAGATCCTGATATACACACGGCTTATCTCTATCTCCATCACTGTGGTGTGCTATTTCTCTTGAGACTCAAGTTCTGGGGAAAGAAGTTGGGCTGCTCTAAAGATCCGGTGGGGAATAGAAGAAGTTGGTGCCCTGAATGACACAATCAAAGGAATTGATCTGCCTTGCAATGCAAAGCCAGAGCACTGTTACTTAAAGAACATTGGAAGTATTCTGGGCAGGCAAAACCTGTTTCCGAAATCACATCACCCTGGCAGGTAATGATTTTCCCTGGAGTAAAGCTTTCCCAATAAATCAGTTGCTAATGACGAGTGGACTACAACAGCAGCTAATGATCCCACCGACTGGAGTGAGGAACCCTCGCTGCTGCCACAACTCAGCTGCGGCAGGTCACTGTGGCACAGATAATCTAGCATGAAAGAAAAGAGGAAAGATGAAGGAAGAAGAGAAAGAATGAGAGGAAGGAGGAGGAAAAGAAAAGGAAGAGGAGGAAGGGGAAAAGCAGGTCACATCACAGCCCTCATTACCCAATCAACATGAAGGTGGGGAAGTCCTATCAGTCCTGCCATCTACCCTGTGTCCAGTGCACTTCACCTCATGCCCTCACCATGCCCCATGGAGACAGGAAGGGCATGCAAAGCGTGTCTGTCCTCAGAAAGAAAATCTTTCTTCTAAGTCATTCCTATCCCATGGGAATATAGTCCAGGCACTTAAGTACTATTCTAGAAAAGTGCATCAAAAGTAAACATTAATACAGGTATTTCATTTAATTCAGTATTGCTAAGATATTAGCAGTTGAATAGATATTCAATATAAAGTTATAAATGAGATAGCTCAATTTTTCACATTAAACCTTTGAAATGTAATGAAATTATACTTGCAGCAGGGTATGAGTTGCATTGTACATCCTTAAAATTCAGATGTCGATGCTCTAACCCCCACTACTTCAGAGTGTGAGTGGTCATGGGGACAGGGTTGGTGCAGATGCAGTTAGTAAGTCCAGGCCGTGCTGGAGGAAGGAGGGTGCCTGGACTAGTAAGACTGATGTCCTTATGGAGAAGGAAAGAGTGGGTGCACAGACTTGCACACAGGGCCAGCACCCCACGAAGACTGGAGTTAAGTTGCCCAGGTAAAGAGGATCAGAATCCAGGTCAACTCCTACTTCTTCAAACGCATGCACGGCCCTGCCGACTGCTGATTTTAGACTCTCAGACTTCCAGCCTGCTGAACTGTGAGAGGAGGAATTTGCGCTGTTAGTGGGCTTGGTTCTGGGTTGGGACAAACCTAGCAACCTTAACACAGGCCAAGTCTCGGGTCAGATTAACTGCATTTCCATAGCCACGTGTGGCTGTGGCTCTCATAGTGGACAGTAATGGTTTACAAACTTCTGACATCAGACTTTATGCTGAAAACATCCAGCCTTTCTTCTTACACCATTGTTGTTTACCTGGAGTGCACCTGGAAAGAGTGTTTGGGTTTTTCTTTCATTTCATTAAAAATAAAGGCAAACGCACTTTAGTTCCATTCCACGTTTGCTAATCTGAGATGCTGTGTTTGTATTTCTGATTCACAGCTGGCATTTTCCCAGTTTCTCTTCTGAGTAGTCAGTGTTGTGGCAAACTTCTGCAGTGGTTCCTTGGAGACAGAAGCAGGGACACCTACATGACTGAACACCAGGGAGGCCACGTGAGAATAAAAAAGACTGAAGGCGGGGTGGTCTTAAAGGTGTGGAAGGAGCCTGGATTTTCTCCAGCTCAATCCAGAGCATCACTCTGCATCACACCCTCTGGGCCAAGCTGTTTTACCCCCTCCTCTGCTGCCCACCTTGGTGTGTCGCCTGCTGCTCCCGGAACCTCCAGGTGGGGATGCAGAGGGCCCAAAGGAAGGCCACCCTGCTCTGTGATGGTGAAGACAGTGTGAGAGGAAGCTGCCTCGGTTTCTCCCCCTTTCAGAGCAGCCTCAGTCTAATCAGCGCAAAGGCTGCCATTCATCCACTTTGGAGGGTTTTGCAGTGTAAACACTGGATGTCTGATACTGTGAGTGTTTTAACACTCCATTCTCCTGGTTACAGGCAAGCCATCTGCGGGGCACAGGGGAGCTGGAGAAATGACTCTATCTGCTTTTGTTGGACTCCATGGGCTCCATGAATAGCTCCCTTCCAACTGGTAGGCCAGTGCAAATTGTTTGCAAACTTTTTAACACCAGATTTTTTTCTCATGATGACAGCAGTATGTGGTTAATGTATTAAATTTAGAAAAGAAAATGGGCCTGTATCAAAAACATGAGTTAGTAAGTAAAAATTGCTTGTATTTCTAGCATTCAGAGAGGGGAAAAACCCTCAAAATTTGTATATGTTTTCTTCTTCAGTGGTTTTTCTAAAAATACGAACATGGAACGTGTGGCTTAGTGTTTCAAGAATGATGAGCTTAAACTGCGCCATTTATTTCATGCTCATCCTGGTTTAGTCGCTCATGTCCTTGCTTCCAAGATGGCTTTGGTCTCTGGTCATTCTCATAGACCTCCAGTTGGTTCATATGAGTCCTTTTCCACTGGCCCTAGTTCTAGCCCACCTAGTATGCCTGTTTTCTACAAAGGGAAACGAGATCAGGGCTCATGCTGTCTCCTGCACCACCTGGTTTATTATTCTGTGATAAAATCTTGTTTTATTTTTTTCCCATAAAGTCAATAATAAATAAATAAGTAAAAAGGAAGTGGGGAACCACATAAATGACCAGCCTCTGTGACCCCACTTCTTTGAGATGCCTCAGGATGGAGTACGCTTTTAATGTAATATAAGTAGATATTAATCCAGAACATATAAAAATACTCTTCCATGAACCAAAATTTCATAACAAAGTGATTAGAAAATAACAATGGTTAATATACTGTATATCACGACCTTAAAAGGATGGCCAGCATGTTATTCAGAATACAAATCATGAACAACAAAGTGTTCTCATACAGAGAAGAAACAAATGAAAGGACAAAACTTACTTTTCAATGAACAAAACCAACTAGTATAAATGTAGCAAATTGGCATATATTTGAAAATATTTTCAGAATGACAGAATAGAGAACTTGGGGAGTTATCTAAACTTTACTTGTAATTTACCTTTTATTTTGCTCTCTCTCTCTCTCCCTGTATATATACAGATTTTTTTTCTCATATAAGGCAAACCACAGAATATTTCAGCTTGTGCATCTGACTTATTTCACTTATCATTATGGTCTCAGTTGCACCCATTTGTCTATGAATGACTCCAGTTTAGTTTCTTTGTGTATAAAAACCATTTTCTCTACCAGTTCGGCACTGGATGCTGTATTTTAGAGAATCAAGCTTGGAGACAGAGGTTGAACAGAGTTGTCACTGTAACGAAAGGGCATCGGGACTTAGTCATGGCCAGCAGTGACAGCCCTCTTCTCAGAGACAAAGGGCACTCTCAGGGGGGCAGGAACATGCCTGTTAGAGCAGAGACCCACACTCTTTCTGAGGAATCAGCAACAGACAGGCGCTGTCCTGACTGACCTAGGCCAGGCTGCGCCCAGCTGGCCCCGTGGACCCAGTCACCAGTGCCACTGCCACTGAACTCTGATAACAGCGGCCAAAAGGCATCTTGCTGGCCCAGGGTGAGTATTTTTAAAAGGTTAATTTTTAGGGTGCAGAAAAGCTTGCTCTGGCCTGCTGGACAGCTGAAAATAAAGCTGGAAGTGTGCTGAGGGCTAATGGGCTTAGAACACCAGGGTGTTTTCACCTCAGAGTCCAGAAGACGTTTTAGAAGGAAACCACTAGTCTCTGTGTGTTCTGAGCCAGGTTTTCAAGCGGTAGACAAGATTACTTAAAATTGTGGAGTCTGCCATGTTGCTAGCGCCTGCCTGTTTTCTCCAGCAGGAACACACTCCCTCTAAAGCCCCAGCAAGTCTTAGCAGACAGGCAGCCAGCCTTCGATTCCTGTCTTTGGGGCTGTAGATCTCAGACCTGCCTTTGAAAGATGAGTTGCTTATTCAGCAGATGTGAGGGCAGTGGGCAGCAATGTTGATACACATCTGTCCCAGGGACCTATTATTCCTTCTCAGCAGGGACACTCAGCTGGAGGAGAGCTCATTTCCCATGGAGAGAGAGACCCTCCACCCCTTGTTCCCATAACTAAGAGGCGTTTCATCCCATCGGCACAAGGACAGGAAGCAGCACACTCTCCTCTGACCAGTTTTCTTGCAGTTACACTTGTGGACCTACTTCTGAAATTCATTATACCACGTCGTGTTGATGATGTGAGGAGACAGGAGTGTTAGCTTGTTAAGATGTGGAAAAAGTAACATTTCTGTCTTTTTTCTTTACTTAAAAACCAACATGTACTTTCTGCATATATAGAAGATGACAGAGTATATGCATAGATAATTATAAGAACTCAGCTCTCCATTTGTCTAGGGAAATCAGTCTGCTTCAAAGAAAACTAAAAGAAAATGCTTTCTCAGAGTGCTTTTCTCCTGTTGATCCCTCCAGTTGTTGACAGTAAGCTTTGCCAACTTCTTTTTTTCTCAGAAACTCCGCATTGTCAGAATTCTCTCCACAGTGCTCCTGCAGGTGTATTGATTATTCGTTCCCACAGTGAAAGAACAGCGGAGTCCCCCTTCAGTGAGACCACTGCTGCTCTAGAATGATCAAACATCCCAGCGTTTACACCCTGGGGGGATCCAGTCCCCAAGCACTATTCCTCACCTGTCAGATGGGAGGGGTGACATCTGGCTTGCTCAATTGTAGTGAATTCAGCTATGAGATTAAGATGGCCCGAGAATGCAGTACATGGCTTGGAAAAATGCTCAGTGTGTGTTTTTGTCCTCCTGTCTCAGAACAGAATAATAACAACAATATTTATTCCTACCATTATTGAGCCCATGATGTGTGCCAGGGAGCTAACCTATATGTTCTCCCTTAGTCTTTGAACAGGTGTTTTGTTTTTTTGAGTCACTTTTCAGAGATGAACATTTTAATAGAATTTTGGGTCTGAGCATGTAGTTCAGTGGTACAGTGCTTGCCTAGCATGCATAAGGCCCTATGGTTCAATCTTCAAGTACTAGACCAAATAAATAACTTAAATAAGTAGGCATTCATCTCATTTGCTGATACCGCCAAGGAGAAGGTCTTGGCCTGAAAAGGTAACATTTCTTTAGATGTTTCTTTCATAGATTTTGGTTACTAGAAATATTCTATTTTCTACCTGAGCTATTAACATCTGACATAGAGCATGTAGATATTTATTTATTTATTATTTTGAAAATAAAATAGAACCAAATGAGAAAAAAATAACAGAAAGCAAAATGGGGTCATTCAAACCAAAATGATGGACATAGTGCATAATTGAAAACACAATACAAGGTGTTCTACAATAGTTACCATAATGTTTCTTGTTATCTTCAATATAATTCCCCATATCATCAGGTACAATACAACAGAATATAGCAGTATGGAACAAAATCAATAAAAACAAAACCTTGGAGACACAATAGGGCTTCAAAAGAGAGTAATAGTCCAACAAGAATGGGTATTGTAGTGAATTTATTGTCTCAGAGTAGTTGCCTACACTCTCACACTTTATACTATCAAATATAACAGATTTGAATAAAATCAGTCAAGACAAGGCAGTAAAAGTAATACAGGGCTTTAGATTAAGTTAATAGGAAATTAAAAATGATTACCGTAGTATATCCTGCTATCTTTGGAATAGCTGTCTAAGCCCTCAAATCTAGTACAATAGACAAACTGGAACAGAATATAACCAAAGAGAGCAATGAAAGCAATATGGGTTTCAAATCATAATACAAGATTACCAATGTCCTCTGCCTTCCCGTTTTGACAATTCCTCCTCTTTCACTTTCCCTGGATGCGTTGTACATTTTGTATCCCACTAACTCCTTTAGTTTTTAGATGAGGGAGGCAACCCACTATTTACCTAAGTGGTTCTGAACCTTTTTACCTGGAAGCGTAGTCTCAAATTATATACATTTACCTACAAGAGCATCAAGGTTTTCCTTCCTTATACCTGAGTAGTTTTCTATTGTATAATAGTGTTGTCTTTCCAGCCAATCTGCAGCTGATGGGATAGCTACCTCCACTTTTTTCTGGTTCCCTGTCACATAGAGCATTATTTTTGCATCTTTGACTTTCAGCCCGTAAATCATCTTTCAGGTTAAATATATTTCTTATGTAGAGCATCTTGATGGATCCTATCTCCTGATCCACTCTGTCTGTGTTTCTTTTTATTAGTATAAGGAGGCTATCCATGTTAGTGATTGTGGCCAATCTTCTCTGCCTTATCTCTGCCATGCTATTTTTCTGCCATTGGTTGTCTACTTTTTCTGTTCACTCCACTGTCTGCCAATCCACAGTATTCCCCCTCCGCACTAAAAAAAGTAAGAAACAAAAAAGATGAGTAACACTATAGTTTCTGATAAAGAAAATAGACATTTAAAAATATATATTCCAAACAAGTACTTGCAAGAGACCTACATACATTTATGAGAAGTACTGATCTCAAGTTTTAATCCTTTGGTTGAATCCAAGGACAGAGCTGCTGCTGGACAGAAGTGCCTGGACAGTGGCAGTGGCACCTGGAGATTGCTGGGGGAGTCACATGGATGCCCTTTGAGTGCCTCTCTCCATGTGCATGTCCTACTTGCTTCACGAGATCATTGTTCTTTCTTTGATGAGGAAGCAGAGTTTTGAGGGGATTAGCTGGTCCCATTAGACCACTCTCCTGCCAGGGTGAAGCTATCAGAACTCAGGGCCATGCTCTCAGCCATTCTCAGAAGCCCCCTATGAATAGCAAGTTTGGGACTTTGATGTGGTTTCACCCCTTGGAGCTGTGGTTTCACTCACTGAGCTGACACCATCCTGGTCAAAAGAGAAAAGTCTGATTAGCTGACACTCATTGACCTCTTTACTTGGTTCCTCATTCCTGAGATGCACTCCTTTAAAAATCGAATTTTCTTTTAAATTTTGATGTTAATACTCAGAAGCTTTTTGTAGATACATGACACATACTCCTTGAACTGAATTAAATGGCCCCTTTCAGCATAATTTCTAGTATAAAAAGAACAAAAAGACTCAGAAATGGCAACAGCTCCCTTCAGCAGTATATCAGATGCTGGAAAAGTCCATAGGAGCAATTAATGTGCATTCCAGAGTCTAAGGGGGCGCCTTCTAATCTGGCTTCCTACTCACTGACGTACAATTTTTCTTCAGACTGGAAGTCTCCTCTGGAAGGCACTTAGTCAAGTTCTCCATCTGTCCCTGCTTTAATTCTTGGTGCGCACCATGAGGCCCAGGTTCTCAAGCCTACTGAGGATACAGGGTAATATATCTTACGTGCCTTCTTTTCTCCACAAAAAGGATCAACACATAGTGTTAAAATAGCACACGTGCATTGCCATTCGTGGCAGAGCAGTCTGGGATATACACCCTTCTGCAGCAATTTGGCTTCTCACATGTTCACTTCAAACTCTGGTAATGTCTTACACCTTGACATGATTCCTGCTGTGATATTTCCCTGTATAGATACAAGATAAGACACTGACACTTTGCATTTGGGAGGAAGTTGTTACTGCAGCATTTGCAGCTTAGGAAGACATAGAAAAATAATTCATCTTTGCATGATGTGTTCCCAAAGCTCATTATAATAAAATGCTCCTGATAATTTCAAGCTCATATTAAATTTCTGCATTGAGAGGAAAGGACAATTTGAGCAAATAAGTGCTCATTAAAATTTATTTAGTGGGAATATTTTCCATTAAGGTGTTTCATTATTTAAGAAGAAAACAGACGCCTAAGCAGTAATACATAATGTTCACACCAACATGGCACTTCAGATAAATTGCATTTAGATAAAGATAAATGTGTTTGGGTTTGGAAGACCAGTTGATTCCAGCAGGTACTGTAGCTGCATAGTTATAAGCCAGGTTGAAAGGAATTGTTAAAAACAGAGTTGATCCCAAAGGAATCTACCCAGTCTCGAGAAGATCATTCTATGCCAGTCTAATTTTTCTTCCTTTTGGAACTGTGGTTTCAGGGCTCCATGTCAGAGCAGCAGGCTGGGGTGCCTTAGTGTAAATCTGTGGTCACTGGGGAGAAACAGGCAACACAGGGATGAGGAGGGAAGAACAAAAGAGTGCAGACCATGGCCCAAGGCACCACATTGAATTATTTTTAAGGCAAAGGGAGAGTAATTTGGGCCAAATTGGCAGTGGATATCAGTGTGCAGCCAGAGAATTTAAGCAGCCACATGTTCCTCTTAAGGAATGCACTTTCCACCCACAGCTTTGATTTTGGACTGTATCAGGGCTTACTGGAGAATAGATACAAGATATGCAGATGTATAAGAAATTACAAGATTGGCTTACAATAGTCAGCCACAAAGACAATGAGGGAGTGTGCAGAGGTGTCTGCATGCTGGTGATTGAAGGGTCCTGCCCAAGGGCTAGAGCTTACTGCAAGTATGTATCAGGAGGCCGATGGGTCTATGACAGAGCACTGAAGTATCTGTGCCAGAAGACTGGAGAGTCCACCATGAAGTCTGAAGGAGCCCAGCCAGAAGACAAAGAATATGTGCCAGAACCCAAAAGATGACATCCAAGCTGAAGGTGAAAACCTGAGCTCCCCTGAAGAACCAGTCCCTCCTAATTTGCCTTTTATTGTGTGAAGGCTGCTCCCCTGAGGTGGGTGTAGCCCTCACACCATCTGCATGCCCTCCTCCTACACAGGCTGACATGTTACAAACTGAGGACCCTGGCCCCCTGCTGGATCACTTAGTTAAACTTCTGACCCTCTCAAATTGATACAATGAACAATATCCTAGAACCTTAAAGGCTTGTCTTCTGCACCCCAGGAGGTAGAGTTGCAGAGTCACTCAGTTGAGCTTCTAGACTTCTCAAGCTTATACAGTGTATAAACCATAACAGTAGCTTTGTTTCACAGCCACACAGAGAGTTCTCAAGATGCTCATTTTGAGCACCAAAGCCCTTTACCCCAGGACACTGGATGGCTTCCACTTCATCTGCCTCCCTCCCCCACCATGGCTTCAAGGAACCCCTTGGGCTTCTGCAGCCCCCTGGGGCGAAGTACCTCACACAAGCTGCCCTCGCTACTCTCTCCTGCTTTCCTCACACCTGGAAATCCAACATACTGCACAAAGTGTCACTTGCTTCCCACTTGCTTCTCAGCTGCCACTCCAGCTTCTTCCTCATTTTCCATCCTTCATGATGACTGCGCCTGGCTCAGCCAGCAGTGAGCAGGCACACAGCACAGACAGGGAGAGGAGAGCGCTGCTTATTCACCCGCAGCTTCAGGACCTGGATCACAGGAGCCCATTCACTGCTCCAAGCTCTGGTTTCATCATCTATGAAAGGGGTATGAAAAGTACCTTAGAGGAAAATTTTGAGGATAAAATGAAATCATATAAGAAAAACTCCAGCAAGCTGCCATTGATTCAACAAGCATGAATTATATAACATTCTGCGCTCTGCACCCACAGCGTTTCCAGGTCCTTGTTCTCTTTATGCTCACAGTCTGTTTCTAAAATGCACTGGGCAGCCAGGGACAGAGTGACATCACCAAAAAAATCTAAATATTTCTTTTTTCCTATGCATGAAATTAAACATTAAACTTCTTCCATATTAAACCATGTGTATGATCAACATCTATTTACATTTCTAAGTGGATTATGTGCACAGAGTGGAAGTTATGAATGATAAGAGCCAAATAAGATGCTTAACTCACAGGAGGAAGCATTTAGTGAAAGCCTCTGCTGGATGTCACCTCTGTGTCATTTAGTGTATATGAGAGGCCAGCCTCCTGCATCCTATTCACCCTGCGATGTGCAGCATGCTTAAGATGTGAAGTGTGCACTCACCGAACTGAAGTGGACTGTTGCCAATAAATTAAAGTTGGATTATTTTCCCTCATATTATTTCGGAAATTAATTTACTGCCAGCTGACTTCAACCTCGGCAAGAATTCAGAATGTATAAGACCTTTAAGATAAAGTAAAATTTCATTTGAGAGAACCAGTTACTTCTTTTAACTTGTTCTACACGTTTTTAAACATTATGTATTGTGTTCACTCATGTAGCTCTGTTATAGCTGGCATTAACTATCTTTGATCTCTTGGGAAAAAACTGATAGCAATAGTTTTCAGAAATGTCAAAATAAAGCAGAAAGGATGGAATCCAGATATTCAGTTGGTCCCACAGTGTATCTGGACACCGTGGTCTCTGGGCCTTGTTCCTTGTGTTGATCAATGCAAATCTCTTTGAATTTCCAGGTAGCACTCTCTGAGGACCTAGCTCTCCATTCTGCATTCTTTTGTTGACTCTGGGCTTGAGGGAACAATAAGAAACTCTAGAATCCTCCTGGAGGCTGAGAAAGTGGAATATTTTCTATCTTGCCCCAGGGCATCATTAGCTACCTGTATCTTCACCATTTGGAACCAATACAGGTTTAGGTTTAATTGTAAAGCCTTAAGTTTAGGACTTAGAATGAGCTCCTTTTCTCACATGAGATGCTCGTTAAAGTCAAATGTTATTTATTTTATTTCTCATAAGTTTTTGTTTTAAATCAGCTATAGAACTTGATATTCATCCTTGCTAATGTGCAACTTTGAATCACAGTGAATGAAGACAGAACGGGGAATGGGAATTAACAGACCAGTTAAGTATGGTTGATTGTAATAAACATTATTTCTCTTTGAAAGTGAGCCTAAGACTTTATCTTCTTTTTTGTTAAATATTTACATAGTGCTATAAAAGAAGAATCAAAGGTTAGACACCAGGCTCAGTGGTAGAGCATATGCTTGTATGTGAGGCTCTAAGTTCAACAGCTATAGCTTAAAACTGCAGTTATCCAAAAAATTGGAAATTGATCTTTCCAGAAATACAGAGAAAGCACAATTAATAAAACCTAGCAGAGGTCAGGTTAAACATGTGGCCCCTTCACTACCACCAATCATGTTTGCTTTAATGGATTTAAAGAGCACAACCTTAAATATGTACAGAGGTTAGAAAAGAAGAAAGTTGATCATTTATTTTAAAAAAGCGTACTACTTTTGAAAATGCGTGAATTACCAAGATATTCAGAAGAGACCCCTTAAGGTCAATGGCATATGGGTAAGGACATGTGTTTTGGGATAAAACTGAAACATATCTGTCTTTGTTATTGCCTCAGTGTTGAGACCCAAAACACAGCATCCACAGCTGAAAAGAGGAGAGGTTTATTTTGGCTCAGAGCTTATAGATTTCAGTCTATCATCTCAGCTGGCACCAAAGCTGGACTGTGTCACAGTGAGGCTGGCAGAAGAGAACTGCTCATGTCAGGAAAGGCAGGAAGCAGAGAGAGATCAGGGAGGAGGGAGATAGACTCTTCAGGGCTCTGTCCCCAGGATTCTACTTCCTCTGGCCACAATTCATCTCCCATCATCACATTTAGCTGTAAACTTATCAGTGAAGTAATCTACTGATGAGCATAACACCCCCATGATCCAATCCCCTCCCTAAGGCTTTGGGGAGACATCTAGATATAAATCACAGCAAGACACATTGTAACATTAAAAAAATAAACAGATTGGTAAGCCTGAAGGAAGGTCAAAACAATGGTCAGTGTACACGCAGAATGAAAAGCAAATAAAACAAATACCAAACAAAACCCACACATAATAACCAAAAAACAAGTATGGGATACCATCAACAGGTATAATATATGTATATATAGTATGAAAACCAAAAGAAAAAACAATGTCTAGATGATATTTATAGAAATCAGTTAATATTTTTCCAAAATCTAATGTCAGACAATAACATATGTATATTTATTTATTTATCAAGAATGTCAATACCAAGCCAAATAACTTCAAACAATACCATATCCATTCAAGCTGCTTACCTCTAACCCAATAAGGAGACGATCTTAACTGTCCTAAAAAAGGAGCATTATTTCAAAAGTAAGAGCAAAAAATGATGACTAATATCTTAAAAGTATGCAAAGAATATTAAATTGAAAACAACATTTATGGGACTAAAAAGAAAGAAAAAAGCCCTACAAACTTAGAATGTTATTTCAGAAAAATTATCTAAGAAATAAAGATGAAATAGAGATGTTTCCTGTCACAGAAGATGGGAATTTATCAGTAGATCTACCTACTTTATAAGAAATTCTTAAAAAGTTCCTTATGCTAAAGGGAAATAACCTCTGCTAGAAACATAAGCAAGTAACAAGAAATAGCCTGAGAACAATTAAATACAAAACACTCTGAGGCTTTTAACAGATACAAATGTAAAATTCCCAGTGAAAACACCAGCAAAATGCAAAAGCCTTTGGAATGGGCGGATGGAATTAAATTTTTGGCAGCTTCAAGTCTAATTCAGGAGATGGAAATGGGAGAAATAGTAATTAAAATTAAATATGCTGAAATAACTATATTGTGTTTATCAGATTTTTCTTGCTGTGACCTAATACTCCAGTGAAACAATTTAAAGAAGGAAAGCCTCGTCTTGGCTCACCATGTCAGAGGCCTCGGGTCATGGTCACTTGGCTCCATTGGTTTTAGGTCTGCAGCAAGGCAAAGACTTCATGGCGGAAGGGTGAGGCAGTAGAGAACTGTTGGCCTCCTCGCAACCAGGAAGCAGAGAGAGAGGAAGAGAGGAAATGAGCAGAGTGGGAGAAGGGTAGGGGTCAGGATACACTCTTGACAGGCTGTCCCCATCACCTGGTCCCTCCAGCTGGGTCCCACCTCCAGCAGCTCATCACTGAGTCAGTGCACTGGAGAGGCAGCGCCCTCATGGTCTAAGCACTTCTCCAGGCTCCACCTCTGAACTTCGCTGATCAGGGATCAAGCCTTCAGAGCACATATTTTGGGGGGAAGTTTCTACTTAACCCGTAACATATATATTTGTAATTTCAAGAGTATAACTCCAAAAGTTGATAAAAAGATTGAACAAATGATGTATGGTGATAAAGTTAAGTGAAAAATAAATAGTGAAAAAAAAAAAAAAGCCAGCAGGGAAAGGTGAAGACACCTCTCTGTTCTCCTGTGTCAGATGATCTGATGTTGTCCCATGGCTCTTTGAGGTTCTGTTTGAGTGACTTTTTGTTTTTTCAGCTTGTGTTTTAGTTTGGGAAACATGTTTCCAATTCACTGTATTTCTTCAACTGTGTAGAGTCTTCTGATGAACTTGTCAAAGGCTTTATTCTCTTTATTTTTAAGATTTTAAATTCTTTCTGCTGGTCTTCTCTCTGCTGAAACAGCACCTGCACATTTTTCACTACAGACCTGAATCCACTGTTGCATGTGTGAGTGTGTGTTTGGGTACGTGTGTGCACGTATTTCCGCTTAATCCCTTGTCTGTTTGGGCAGTTATTTGGGAGTATAGTTCTTTTCATTCATTTCCTGACAAAGTTTCTTAGTTTTCTTTGTGTCTGTGTGTCACATTTTTTTGAGGGTATAATACTGTAACATGTAAAGGACAGCAGACACTGAGTAAAATAAAATTTGTTTGGAAATGGGCACACATCTTTTCCTAGGCCACATTTACCAAAGACAGCTGATTGAATCTGGTCAGTAGTTAAGCTAGGCGTATGCATGGTATTGTTGTAATTACTTTCACTGGTCACCAACTTTGAATTCTCTCAGCTTTATCTTGTGTTTATGGTAGGGATGGTTCCTCAGGATTTTGTTTTTCTCAGTTTTCCTTGTTCTACCCTCAGTCTTAGGGCTTCATTGTGAGCCGCCACCTTGGAGATGGTCTTTGTGCACATCCTTTGCCCCTCCCAATGTGGGTGGCAGCTATTTTTTAGAAAATGATACTCACTAGCCAGGTTGGAGGGATAGAGAGAGGGTGTTCTGTTGTTTGCTTATTAAGCCTTCATCTTAGGCATCTACACTGTCCCCCTGAGTGGAGCTCATTCCTGATCTGGCTGGTCCTACAGAAATAATGGATTTCTGTTTTCTACTAGTCTCCTTGCAAGAGTAGGATTTTTCTTTCCCCAGCTTCCCTCAGTCTTTGTCTGTGTTCTGAAGTTGGAATTTCTTGTTACTCGTTTTCCTTATTCTTGATGTGTAAGGTCTTTGTTTCATTGGAAAGGGAGTTCTCTGTGGGGTTTAATGTTTTTATACCCCCAGTACTTCATCTTTCTGTATGTGGTGCCATCCATGTAGAAGACCCGTGAAGCTGTACAAACTCACACATGTCTGTGCTCTCTTGTAAATTTACTCTCCTGATCTGATGATGAAACTAGAGTGATTTCCCAGCTCAAGACAAATGTCTGCCCATATCGAGCTTTTCTCTGTTTTATAGAATCCTGTGCTGTGGTAGGGAATGAGTACTTGGCCAACCTTGGCCATGGAGTTCACTTTTCAGGTATAAAAGTTCTCTTTGAATCTGTCTCCAATGAAAGGTGACTCTGGGTGGCTAATTTGTTGAAAGTGAACATCTATCTAACATCTTGTCTATCCAAGTCATAAGCAAATTCCTAAACTTGTGAATTTTCTTTACAGCTACTCAAATGATAAGCTCTTAGACCGCCTGTCCCTGACTTCCCTCGGGAACTTCATTATCTGTGGGTTCAACCCAAGATCCTTATCAGACACTCTTATAAACCACATCACAACTCACACTGGCTGAAACTCACCTGGTTTTTCTGAAAGGGCACTTTCACGCTAAGCTTTGTCTTAAGGTCTAAGTTTTGAATAATTACTTAAAAATCTAAAGGGGGAGGATATTTATTATAGGGGAAGCGAGACCCCTTTCACCAAAGTACCAGAACTTGGTTGCGTAGCTACCAAAGCCACTCTTCCCTTTTACTTTTTAAAAAGATTCTGGTTTTCTTAAATGCACACTTCTACTTGGGCATCCCCTGGCCATCCTGTTCCTCATTTTTATACTGGTTCAAGAATGAATGTGGGGAAATGATATCCATGAAGATTGCCGCTGAGGTGTGTGTGTGGGTGTCTAGTTAGCAGTTTTCTGTCTTTGGAGGAGACACTGTGACAGTAGCCCTTTCTCTTTCACTGGATTGATTTTAGTCTTTATAATATAGTACTTGAGACCACAGCAGCCGATCTGTATCCTAGCAGAGCAGTAGGAGAGAAAGAATCCAGCCGCTCCATGGTGCTATCCAGACACTGAAGTACAACTAACTTAACCACGTAAATAAGTCCATGATTAAATAATAATCATAACTTTAAAGTGCACCATAGACCAAATTTAATTTTAAATAATTTAATTTACTTTAGTTGCAAAATGAAGCTGCATTCTTAGTGGGAAGCACACCCATAATACAAAAGCATCTCTATTTGGACAGCAGATCACCTTAAGCCTCTGAGCCCAGGCTTCCTGCTCTCCTCTGAGGCACCCGCTGCTCACCGTGGACATGTGTTCTTCCTATTTCTTCACCTCGCCCTTAGTAAGAGTGAGCGATGCAGATAGTAATATACGTGGATGTTCCCAGTTTTCCTTTTACAAAATGAGATTATAAAATGCATATGTGTCTTTGAAGTTATTTTTTTCAACTGATGTTAGAATCTATATTTCCAAGTCAACTCATACAGTTTGCATGTGTGTGCATTTGGGAGAAATTCAGCAAGACAGAAGAGGGCTAGCAGCCTACACCTGTGTAAAATCTGATGTCCCTACCATCTTTCTGTCTAAATTAGCTTTAATACATATGCTATCATAGTAAATATAAGAAAAAAATTGTATATTATTTTTGAAAACAATATACAATATTCAATTGTGTATTGTTTTGAAAGCCAAACTAATTAGTAGTTTCACAACAGGTATAAGATTTTACATATATATGACCTTTGACATCGCATTTCCGCATCTAGAAATTGATCCTAAAGAAATAATTACACAGAAGGACAAAGATACATCATAAGGAAGGCAGGTAGGGCGTTCCTTACAGTCTTGAGGAATTGGAGACCTCTAAATGCCTGGCCAAAAGGCAATTGGTTAAGTGAATTATGATAGAGAGAGACTAGGTGCTTGAGAAGAGATATTTAATATGTCAAATAAGTACTGAGCTCTGGGAATATATGTTCAAAGATCATAAACCCTAAAATCTAATGCTTTTAGCTCCAGCTGCTTCTGGGCAGCTCTATAAACACTTGCCCTATTAGTAAGGGGATGAAGTGTCACAATTTACCAATGAAATACAGGGTTTCAAATTTATATTTTCTAATGTTTTATTGTAGCTTTCTAAAAGGAAAAATATAGAAATATTTAACTTTATGGCTTGGAAAATCAATATCAAAATAGGCAAGAGATGTCAGGGAGTAGCTCAGGGCTAGGGCATGTGCAAGGCCCTGGTTCAATACCCAGCACCAAACAAAAATTTAAAAATAAAAATAAGCCAGCAGCAATTAGGAAGAAAAATTAATTCTGGTGAAGGCTCGTGCTATGAAAAATTAAATAGTTGCAAAAGTGGCTGATAGAAGAAATCAGAGCCCACACTTCCAGTCCCACACTGCTTGGGAAGCTCCTGGAGCTCTCCATTGCCTCATGCTTTGGGCCTGGGACACGTTCTGGAAACTGACAGAAATGTGGTCTAGAAATTCTGGAAAGGATGGTAAAGTGGGCTGAATCTCCGGTTGAGTGATGCTTTTGTTTGTACCTTCTGCTCCCTGTTGTGGCCAGAAATATGCATATGACAATCACTTGAATGTCAAAGACCCCAAGAATAGGAGAAAGGCACGGGGTCAGGGCTTGAAGGCAAGTCTGGGTTCACAGCACTGCCAGGAGGCTGAAATGCTGGGCCTGGACTGCACGTTTCGGTATTTCTCCTGAGTGAATAAATACATCCGTAATCCTCTTTAAAGCACTTTTACTTAACTTTTGTGAGATAGCCTCTGCGATACAAATACAAGTTTTGTTCTTTGAAAAGAATAAAGTAAAGAAAGGAAATCCACAGAAACCCTGAGAGTGAAAGAGAGAAACAGGAATGAGAGAAAGAGAATCCACACTCCTAATAGTCAGTGGTAATTCTCAAATACAGAAAACCTTAAGGATTTATATTTAAAGTACTTTGCACACATCAAAGATAATAAATTGAGAAGCCCTGGAGAAATGCATGCCTTGCTATCAAAACATGAAGTATCCAATTTGACCCCAAATTAGATACAAATCTCAACAGAGCAATAACCACACCAAATTTGGTGGCAGGCTCAGAAGATTTTACTACCGAGTCTAATGTAAATTCAAACATCATGCAGTTCTTATGTTAGTTAAATAATTCTGACACAGAGAAAAAGATGAATTATCCTCAATTCATTGTGTAAAGTAACAGGAAGACAGCACACAAGAGAAAATTAGATGGATTCCAATCACAAGTATGAAAACAAGTGTCTCAAATAAACTAGTAGGTGTCTAAATCCAGCTATCCATTTAGAAAATTATATGATATAAACAAATAGAATTAATTCCAATAATACAAGGACCTCAGAAACAGGATCTATGTCAACATATTTTTATTATATCAACAAACTAAATATTCACAGTTTGGAAAACTGATCAGTAAAATGTAGAACTCTTGTAAATAACTACAAAAGAGAAGGATTAGAAAGAAGATACTGAAACAAATGTTTACTGAAGCTGAAAACAACATTTTAAAGGGAAAAATATTATGGTCATTTTCCATTAAAAACTCTGAATTCAGTTCTATCGTTACTCTGTTTTGATCTTTGGAGTGAGTGGCAGCTAATACAATGTGAATAAAAATTGCAATATTTACAAAAAATATTGGAGGGAAGAGACACACTGTTGACATGGTTGCATAATTATAAACTCTAACATTAAGAAGATAATTTGATAAACTAGTGAACCAAACATACAAAACTGATTTTCTTTACATGTATAATAGTAAATTTTAAATGGAAATTACAAGATACAATTCTGTTCAGAATAGCAACAGAGACACACGTCTTGAGTATTCATACAGCCAGAAGTTTTATTAAAAAAAACCATAAAATCTTAATAGAAAGACTTAAAAGAATGTCAGAATACAAGGAAAGGCAGATCTATATCCTAGATGGAAGAATAAAATCAAGCAAAATATTAATTCAGTTTAAGTAGAGAATATAAACCATCCACCTTTTTTCTGAATTCCAATAGGCATTTTAAAAGCTGATCATGCGACCAACCAGCAAAGATAGACAATTGTCACTGAACAAGGCAAATGAAATGCTTAGTGAAAAGCCATAGTTCATCTATTTTAATATTATTGTAAGAATTTCCCTTCTTAGAGTCCAATGGCAGGGGACATTTCTCTTCACAAGGGAACACTGACACACTCTTCTAGTCAATGAATCTGTGGCTTCATCATCCGACTGGATCCTGCTGTCAGATAAGAAGGGGCACTGCACCCCAGGAAGAACTTGGTTATCATTAACCCAGCAGTGTTCATTGCAATCCTGGGGTCTCTGTGCTAAGAGGTTTCCTTTCTAGCAGGGAAACAAGAAGACAAGTTGCCTTAGCATAAAGGACTGTATCTCAATGGGTAGGGTGGTTGCTGACAAATGAGACTGAGGGCTAAAGATTTTTCCAGTAAACCCCATAGCAAGGGCAGGCTGGACAGAGCTTGTCACAAGTCCTAAGCTATGGGCAAGAATGGAAGAAGCAGCACGGTTCCAGTCAGGTATTCAGGTTGGCTGACACTGCCCGTATTCAGGGAGAGAGGCAGGGACTGGAGGAGGAAAGGCAGGACAGGCTGATGGTGGCAGAGGGGAAAAAGACAAATTGTCATCTTACTAGTTTAATCTAGGTATTAATGTATAATGCAACAGAATTAAGAACAGGGCTTTAATATTTTTCTTTTCTAAAATAAACATTGACTGATAGAAGCAAGAACCCGAAGTACCAGGTACTGAGCATTTATGGCTAAGAAGTTTACAAAGTACCTTGTCTAAAGCATAAGCTCTAAAACCAACTCCTTGGTGGCAGAGGGTAGAGGAAGGATTTGGATTGGGGCAGCACAGCCCAAGAGCTTGTCCTCTTTATTGCTGTCACACCCAGCTAATGTCCACTTATCCCCAGCACTCAGCCCAGGTGTACCTTCTAAGAGAGTCCTGTGCTGTGGTCTCGTTTAGGATCTCCTGCGTCTCATCTCTTGGTTTTTAACTTGCTGTTTCCAGTCACTGCTCTGCACTGTCCTCTCTTAGCTTTTCTAAACCCGGCCCATCTTGGTTTACTGTGCCCCATCCTTCCTTACCCTACCGCACTGTTCCAACCCTACCTGTGCTGTCCTTCACTGTACATGGTCCTGCAACAATTGATATATTGGCTTACTCTCCATGTCCCCAGGTAGACTATAAATTCCTTGATGGGTGGACTTTCGCCCTTTTGCACCTTATATCTCCAGCCTCAAGAATAGCATTTGGAACATAGTAGTGTGTGGGCAGAAGGTGTTTTGATGTCTGGGCAGACTGATTGATTGATAAAGGATGTAAAGAGGGAAGTTGGCCTTTATCAGCTGAGGCATGAGCTGGTGTGGGAAAGGAAATACAGATCTGAGGATGATTTGAGATGGCAGCAGGAAAAACTATTTTAATATTATCAATCAAATGGGATCCTAAGACTTGAATTTACTAGTATTTTTATTGTACTGGCTTTTTCTTAAAATATTCGATTTTATATCTGTATAAGCTATGCAATTGTTTTGATAAGTGATTTCTAGATTTAGGAGGTCAACCTACTTTCAATTATTTTTGAAGGTGACTAAATATCAAACATTCATTCCATAAAAAACATAGCCCAAGGTCTAAGGAGCCCAAGGTGGAGCTCACCATGACAGGATGAGCACGAAGTTCATGGTCAGACACAGTGTTGGGAACCTAGCACTGTGTGGACAAAACCAGTGGATAACCTGAACTGCAGGTCATTCTCAGTGATGGGATTTTAGGACCCCACTCACACAGTCATTAAGGAAGCTGAGGTCTCTTGGAGCAGAATACTCGGCAGTAAGCAGCCCCTCTAAGTACAAGGCTGCCCCAGGATCCACTTCACACTTAAATTAAGAACACAGGTCCTCAATGTCATGTCAGTGACTGTGTTTTGCCCAGCTCTAAGAGCTAGGATTTTGAGCCAGAGATGTCTGGATTTGAATCCCAGTTCCACAGTTCTGGGACTGGAGAAGAGGTTGATTAAGCCAAGTCAAGAATTTGGGTTTATTCTAAGAACAGTGGGAAACCATTAAAGAGATTTAAGCTGAGAAGTGATCTGATCTGATGCGCACTTCAAATTCCTGTCTGAAACTCTTGGAAGTGGCTGTGACTTGGGAGTTTTCCAGTGGGTGAGCTGTGGAGAGAGGAAGTCTAGAGGCTGTCTACCATGTGCAAGTCCTCAGCTCTCAGGGGCGTTACCCTCCAGTAGGGAGACAGAGGAGGATCAAATGGATGTGCCAATGGGCAAGATGACTGTGAGAGTCAGAAGCACTTGGAAGACACTAAACTTGAATAAAGCAGGTGATGCATTAGGACTGAAGTTTCTTAGGAGAAAGTGATATTGATTCTGAGATCTGAATAAGAAAGAGCCCTGGGGGTCATCAAGATAAAGCTGCAGCCAGAGGAGGCAGCACATGCCATGTCTTAGAGGCAGGAAGGGGATTGATGTGGATCACAGCATGGAGACAGAGGTGGAGTTCATGCAACTGGAGATGTGAGAGATTTAGAACTTATCCTAATGGGTTCTCAGCAGGGGGCAGTGACCTGGTAAGGCAGGACTTGGTACCTGGCTGATCTCCAGAGAACTAAGCCAAGGGAGCTGTCCAGGGTTGTGGTGTGGGTATCTGAGTACCTGATGTGGCTCTCTCCTCAGATCTGTGCATTAAATGCTTCCATGCTCTGGCCTCTTGTTAAACGCTGAATGGGTGGTATGCACTGGATGTGTGCTGTAATATTCAAATTTGTATCTCGTACTCAGAAAAAAAAAGGTAAAGTTTAAAAAATAGGACTCTTTTTGTAGAATGCACAGTCCTTTGTGGAATGCAGATCAATGCACCTTCACCTCACAGGTGGCTTTGGGTTTGCCAGAGGAGCGAGGGCCCTCTGCATCTGGGAAGGCAGCAGTTTAAGAAAGAGTGGAGGGGTCTGTGGGAAGGATGGGAAGAAAACCAAAGAGACTCATTCACTCTCAACTTTAGAATTTTCCTGAAAGAAGCTAATCAAAGCTAGTATATTTTCTAGGAACTTAATTAATTTAATAAGCACAACCTGAAACCATAGTAGCCCATGTTTATCCAGGCACCGAATGTTGTATGAAACACAGAGTTTCGTATCCTCTTATACAGGGAGATGGAGCAAATTAGGAAATTTGATAAATTTGATAAATTAAATAAAAAACATAATTGCATTTGTAAACAAATGCATGACAAAGGCTTGGGTCATTCTTCCTAATACTGTATCCTCAGCAGGTTACTACTTCTCCTAAAACTCTTTGACTTTAAGTTAAAAATCCAAACTGTTGGGCATACAAGTTAAAATCTTCCAAGATTGGGCTTCATTCTGTCTTTCATAGTTCAAGAACATGCATGAACTCCTGCTAGGCTATGTGCTGCCAATGGCCGTGGAAAGTAATTGCTCCATGCAGAGGACAGTGGTGGCAGTAAGAAGAAGGTGACTGAGTGTCTATCACGTTTCAGAACTTTGCAAGAACCTCCTCTGTTCCTCACTAACAGCCTCCAAGTTCTCGATGTGAGCAGAAGCTTGGGTGAACAAGCAAGGCTGATATGAACCAGATGTGTCTGAATCCACAGCATGAAGCTGTCTCATGAAATAGTGGTCAAGTTCCCAGTGAATGTTTATTAACTCTGGCCTTACCTAGATCTGTAAATCTTTTTATAGCATTGCCATAAATTATGATTATAGTGATGCTGTCATGTGACATCATTGCAATACATAAAGTTTTAACATCAACTATGTGCTACTTAGCAATAGTGACCCTTTGTGACCCACTTGCTGAAAGGAACTTCAGTTTTCTGGTCTCACTGGCTTTAACAGGACTTGCCTGATGTGGACAGTGGTGCGATAAATAGACCAGACGTGGTTTAACCCTGGTTACACACTCTCACTTAAGAAATCTGCCATGGGCTCCTCTTCTACATTAGGTGGCCTAGATATGCAGCTGTCTTTAAAAAGCTTAGACACAGATGCAGAAGGAAGCAAGGACAGGTGCCAGTGCCGAGAGCTCTTTACGTGGTGAGTGCTAGGAAGGAAATAAAGACGTGGTGTTAGGACGGTGAGGAGGCGATTTCACTCTGAGTGTCTAAGCTGACCTCTCTGAGGAGAGGGTCCTGCGGGTGACCTGGAGTGACCAGACCTGGAGGATGAGTCAGACTCCGAGTGACCCCAGTCAGCAGTGCATGGGTCGAGAGAAGTGGGGTATGCCAAGGTTTGGAGGGCATCAGGGCTTCCCTGTTTTCAGGGAAAGATCAGAAAATCGTAGCTGGATGACACAGAGAGGTTCACACGCTCAGTCTCACAAAGTGGAGTTTCTCCCCCAGGTCCTTGCCATCCAGCTGAGTCTGGTTACCTGGCCAATGATGGATCAGGCCAGGAGATGGGAATCAGCTTTGGACTCACATTCTAGGTAGAGCCTCTCGACCTGGACCTGAAAGTTTGGGGTACCTTGGGAACATTGTTTTGCAACAAGGCACGTGAAAATTTCCTCCTACCAGATACTACTGGGCACAAACCTTTAATCCAACCAAGGCTTATTGAATTCTCACAATGAAGGAAGGTACTCAGATTGAACCGTGAAGGGATGGCTGGTGAGAAGAGACAGAAGGAGGTCTGGCTTGTTCTGCGTCAAATAGTTCTAGGAAGGGCTAGAGGCAGCAGGAATCAGCCCTCAGCTGCTTGCTGTCATCAAGCTCATGCTGTATTGGAGAGATACAGAAGTTCAGAGCTGGGCTGGGAGCACTTTTTATAAGAAATCAGTGGTCATGGGGCTGGGGATTTAGCTCAGCAGCATAAGCACCTGCCTTGTAAGCAGGCAGTTGTGAGTTCAATCCCTGGTACCAATAAAAAAAACGAAAAAAAAAAAAAAAAAAAAAAAAAAAAGAAATCAGTGGCCCTTACTGTAGGAGGTCATTACGTTATGCACCAGCTGCATGGTGACCTTTGCAGAAACACTCTTTACTGGTAACTTTGCAGAGGGCTTTATCTACGTCTGTTATCACAGGCTGGTTAATGGCAGGCCTGGTATTTAATACCTCAGCAGAAAAGTGGAAAATGTCCATGACATTTTTAGGAAATCAGGGCTACAGTGATTTCAGCCTGTTGTGCTTGAGGAGAGGCATAAAGCTGGAGAACACAGATGCGGGCTGGCTGTGTTACACTGACTCTCTTCCATCCAAGTCAGTCTCACCGTAGTTAAAACCAGACACTCAATTGGAGTGGCTCATTTTGCTGAACTTTGCCGAATCTAAATACTTATTTTTTATTGAACAAAAAGAAAATTGCCCAAAGTGTTATGTAACCTACAATAATCTAACAAACTGATTAGAGCAAAAATATTTCACCAGCGTAATTTTTAAAACCAGAACAGTTGGACACTACTCACTTTATTTAGTTAAAGATTTTTAACACAAATTTTGCAGAAAATACCAACAAGTCTGAGGTTTGTTGAGTGGAAGCTGAACGCTCCATTCTCCTCTCTGTAGCCTTAACTCCATGATTACTGTGGACTCATATTTTCAGATGTCATGTCCAGTGCTGGAGCTCCAGAGGAAGGACAATGTCTGTTCTGCTTCTCACTTTACTGCATTGGAAACCGAGGATCAGAAACCTCACATTAGGCAGGAAACACATCTGGTAATTGACTAAACTGGATGTCAATTCATGCCTGCCTGAGCACACACAGTTCCAACAAAGAAAACCTTTGTTGGAAAGAAACCAAGACTGTGTTCAGATCTAGGCAACTATTAGAGGGGTCTCTGGGGTCTTTTCCTCTCGCACAATCCTCTTTAGAGATCTTTCTTTTTCACCTAAGTCCCGTTATCCTTCTGTCATCCGTAATCACTTCGAAGTCCCATGTAGATCTGAATGAGGTGATGACACCGTTCTTTTGTGTCTCAGTTATCCTTTGCTTTCTCTGTGTGCAGAGGGAAAACCAGTCTTGTTGGGGAACTAGAAATTGACTAAGCTATTACACAGGCTTCAATAGAGTGCCCTATATATTTCTGTGGATCTGGGCTTCTTTTCTTTTACTTATAAAATGCAGGTTAGTGAAACTCACCTCCCAGGGAGTGCTTCTACCCTAGAGATGGATAAAACCCAGTGGAGATGGCACAGATATTTCACAGAGCAGCAACCTGGAGCGACCCTGCAGTTTTGAATTAGGTTCCTGAGAATGTGTCTGTCAACGTAGAAAAAAAAATCTCCGACTGTCCTCTCCAGGTTTGAGGTGGCTGGCCTGAAAGCAGAGTGGGATATCAGGTAGTTATTATTGGCAGAAACGCCACCTCTTATCTCCTCTCCTAATAAGAGGTTTGAGCAGGTGGGCGAAATGAGAAATAGACTCAAAGTGCTGCATTTGAAGGCCTCCAGCCAAGACAAGGACCGCCTTGGATTTGCAGCCAAGCTGCAGAAAAGAGCAAGACAGTAAATAAAGGCAGCAGGGTTTCTTCTTTGTTACTTTTTGTTTTGTTTTATTTCAGGTATTAATTAAAGACACTGAGAGAATACAATGCAGGGGAGGGAAATGTATCTGATTGACAGTTTTCTTTATCACCTTCTCATTCTGTAAATGAAGTGACAGAGACAGAGAAAGAGAATAAAAATGAGCTATAGAAACTGATGTCTGTTTTTCTTTCTAGTTTTTTAGTTGATAAAATTATAGCAAAAGAACTCTAAGCTAAAACTGAAAGCGCTTTTAAGTGCTTTCAAAGAAAGGTGAGTCTCTCTGCATAGGGATGGTGTCAAATAAGTGGTTGGTGAAGATTATTTCTTAATTTTCTTAAATAAATGGACCAGATTGTATCTGGGATGCATGCAGAGAATCTTAACTGTGAGCATTCTTGGATCTCAGAGTGTTCAGTATTCCTACATTTAAACTAATTAATATATATGTACCCAGCTGTTACAACACACTCCATGCTAGAGAAAAATAATTTATCAAGACATTCCCAAGTTCTGTAAAAAGTTGTCTCCTTATTTTTCCTCAGTGTCCTGGGGAGATTTTAATTTTCAGTAAAAGCTTTGTTTGCTTTGCTTGAATATAATTGAAAAGTAATTATGTATGTGATTGAAGACACTCAGAATTTTGGCTCTTGCATAAAACCCCTTACTTAAAATGTGAAGCAACGTGCCCACACCATATTTCAGACTAAAAACAGTTCCCGGCTCACCTCTGCATAAACACTGCGCCCTGACAAATGTGGTTCCGTGTAATTTCCCTTCCTGAGCACCCTTTTTGTTCTTTTCTCTACCTCATCTTCCAGCCTGTCTTTACCATTCAGGTGGAAAAATGCAGAAGGCAGGTGTTTTTGGAAAGATTAGTTAATGCTACAAGGTCCGGGAAAATTTAAGTTTATCAAGAATTCAGGATAAATTTGAAAAGTGACTTTACTTGTTCGTCCTTAGCCTGTAAGTGGAAAGCACCATCTCAGGATGTGCTACTGACATATTTTTTAACATAACCCTGTTCCCAAAACACAGGAATTCTCAGTGTATATGCCTCTTACCTCCATTGTTAAGTTTATTCTTAAGTATTCTATTCTTTTTGATTATATCATAAATTAAAAAACATTTCTTTCTTAGCTTATTTATTAGTGTATATAAACACAGATGGTTTTGCATGTTGATTTTGCATCTTGTGATTGTTGAATTAACTTTAGCTCTCTCACTCTTTCCTGCTCTATTCCTTGCTTGTGTGTGTGTGTGTGTGTGTGTGTGTGTGTGTGTGTGTGTGTGTGTGATGTCTTTGCAGTCTTCTGCATGTGTGTGAATGGAGGAAGCTTTACTTCTTTCTTCCTCATTCGTTTGCCTTTTTATCTTTTTCCTGACTAATCACTCTGTCAAGGACCTCTGTTACTGTGTTGAGTTGAAGCAGTAAAAGGGAACATCATTGTCTTATTCCTGATCTTAGAAGGAAGTTTTATAGTTTTTTCACACTGAGTATGATACTAACTGTAAGAGTTTTATATATGACCTTTATTATCTTCAGGTAATTTTTTTCTATTGCTAGTGTGTTGATTTTACTTCCTGGAACTTACTCAAGAGAAAAAAGATAAATATCTGCACAAAGGTTGATGCATGAATCATGGCAGCATCTTTCATGGTAACTAAACATTTAAGCCCTTTGAACATCTTACTGACTGTTGAATGAATGGATAATGTGTGGTACGTCCATACAGTTAAACGCTGCAGTCAAAAGGAAATAAATTACTGACATCTGCATAGCAAGGATGGCCTTCAAAAACAATACAGATGTCAAAGTAATGAGATGCTAAGACTACACATTTCATGATTCTATTCATGAGAAATATCTAGAAAAAGCAAAGCTATAAAACCACAGAAGAGTTTTTGCATGGCCCTGCTGATCAATACAGAGATTGGCTAAAAGTGGATATGAGAGTACTTTTGGGGTAGATGACAGAATTTCATAACTGTGAAAATTTATTTAAAAATTGCATGGTAAAAATGGATGAATTTTATAATTGGGGAGTCATACCTCAATAAAGCTTAGTTGGAATTACTCAAAGGTCTGAAGTGACATTTCAGAGATTTGTACAACACGGTGCAGTTTGCTACAGTAATGGACCTTCTGAGAGCAACACTCTGTACAAGTCAGACTTCTTGACCTTACATTACTGTTAGATTTTTGCACCACTATTAAATGAGAAGAACTCATCTATCTCTAAATACATGACTAAGCCATGTAGCATCTTTTTTTGAAAGTGCTACTGTCTCAAAAGCTCTGGCTCTTCTGTCTCCTTTTTTGGCTGGGGGCCTGAGACTCTGTCCTAATCTTATCAGAGGCCTCTCCTTTTCCTGATGAAAGATCCAGGGCAGAATGCTACACAGCAGGCAAAAGCAGTCCAGGAGAATAAGCCGACAACATGTCTGTGTGTGCTGTGATGCTTTTTCCGTTTGTCTATAACCTGATATATTCTTCAGGGCTGAGGGGGAAAAATCTACAGAACAGAACAGATGGGCTATGGAGTTTGTAACTGAAGAGGGAATGAAAGCATTGCGCCATGTTTGAAGCAGCAGGATGCCTAGTTCAGGCTGGGACTCTCAGCAAGAAGCCTGGAGGGCTCTTTGTCTTAGGTGAGAACTGTGATGGGGGCTTTGGATGAGTATGGAGCCACTAGGAGACTGAGACCTAGAAAGCATAGTTTATGATAATCATGATTCCCCATTATATTGTTTTGAAATCTTATAATGATCTCATTGGTTAGTTGTAGTGGGTTTGTCCTTTTTTGTTTGATTTTATTAACTGTGATGGTATAAATAGCTAATTTGAGAGAAACAAGTCATCATAATAGCCAGTACTGGTATAATATCATCTTACTATGAAGTCTTACCATGCTTTTGCTCTTCTGTTTCCATTGGCTCTATCATGTTGTATCTTATTGGATTGTATTACATGTGAAAGTATAAACAAATTTTCTATGGAAAATGAGATTAGTAGCCATTGTTTGTTTGTTATTTGGTTCTGAATGCCCTGTGATACTCTCATTCTCTTGAATGTCTTTATACTATTTTGTTATGTTTGATACTATTATGGATGACATTATACTCAACTATTTCGATGAAAGAGACATTGTGGTAGTTATTGTTAATTATGGGTTGTTTTCTAGTGAAATTCTGTGTTGCTTACATTGTACTGTTCTGGTCTGCTTTATTATTTTCCGTTTTGCCTTAATCTCTTTAAAATAAAAAAAGAAAGAATCTCACCACAATCTAAAGTAAACTCAGCTTCCTGGTAAAAAGAGTACAGTACCTGGGCCAGTCCCAGGATTCCCACATGAGCTCACCTGTCTCTAGAAAAGCAGGCACCTCCTTCTTCAGTCCTGCCCCTGAGGAGAGCTAGAGTCAGGCCTCTCAAACCCGAAATGTCCCCAGGGGCTCTTGGAGGAAGGCATATTCCATTTCAGCAGGGGGGTTAGATCAGGGCCACACTTTGAGTAGTAAGGAATTAGAGGGTTTCATAAACTTTCAAAGAATAGACTGCAATTTACTTGAAGGGCGGCTCAAGAAGAAATAATTGTCCTTTTCATGAACATTGCCTTTATTGGAGACAGAGCTAGAATTGTCTGTAGTACTCAAGGAACTGAAGAGTAAATTGATGTTCCTGCGGATGGAAGATATGAACAGCCGTGGACCAACCAAGGTGTCACAGTGTGGTCCAGAGGTGTCATTGTCTGTGGGAGCTCTGGGACAGATCTGCATTCTACGGGCAGCTGTCTCCACAAAGATCACAGCTGTTTACTCTCTTTTGTTTTAAAATTATAATTAACATGTGATGACTGTACATATTTATGGGGGACACTGACTTTTTGAAAAAGGTAGAGGTTGTGAAGTGATCAAAGCATGTTACATATCTAACACTTAAAATATTTCTCATTTCTTGCTGATGAGGATATTTGAGTCTTTTAGGTATTTTGAAACACATGATATCTATACTTACTCTACTGTGCTGTGGGATATCAGAATTTATTTTCCTATCTAACTGCATATGCCAGTTAATCTTAACTGTCAACCTGTCCAGCTTAAGAGACTCTTGGAGAGGTGATTGATCATGGGGTTGTACACTCCTAGGCGGATTAATCCACTGATGCTTGTGGCTGGATGTGCTGGCAGGAGGTGGGGAGCAGTTGGAGGAGGTGGGTCTCTGCAGGTGCCTTTGGAGGGTGCGTATCTTGCTGGTTCTGTGCTCTACTTCCTGGCTGCCAAGAAGTGACCAATGTGGCCCCACTATGCCCTTCTGACAGGATGCTTCTAGCAGTGGATTTAAACCTTTCCTCCCTTTTATAGTCCTGGGCATCAGTATTTTTTCCCAACAACAGGAAAACTGACCGACACAGGAATTTTTTTATCTATTGACTGATCTCTCCACACTCCCTTCCCTACTACCCTCCTTAGTCTCAGGTACCCACTCTTTGACGCTGTACTTCTGTGAGCTGAACACTTTTAGATATCATAAATGAGACAACATGGTATCTTTCTTTCTGGGCCTGGCGTATTCTACTTAACATAATGTCCCCCAGTTTATCCATGTTGATATGAGTGACACTTTTAACAGCTGAATAGTATTCCACCGTGTATATGTATATGTATCATAATTTTTTTATCCATTCATCTGTTGATTGATGTTTAGGTTGATTCCATGTGATTGTTATTATAAATAGTAGTGTAATAATCATGGATGTGCAGATGTCTCTTCACATATTGATTTCAATTCCTTTGGATTTATGCCCAGTAGTTTGATTGTTGGGTCATATGGTAGATATGTTTTTAATTTTAATGCTCTTTGTACTATAATTATTTAGCAAAAAGAAGCACCACTAAACCACTGACTGACATTCCTGAGAGATAAGTTATCATAATTTAACATCCTATAGCATAATATCAGAATTCTTGTAAGTATTGTGCAGCATCTGCTTAAATCCATTTGTCTCTAACAGCTCTATGACACAGACACAGTGTTATCATGGTTTCATAGATGAGGAGACCGATGCTTAGAGAGTCACACCATCACCTGGATCAGACCATCTGATGTGACTGACTGCTCCAGCAATGCTTGTTCTGAGCCATAGACTTTATAGACGGTCACGGATTTTTCATCTCTGGCTGTCCATTGGAATCACTACCATAGTTCAAGCCACTATAACTAAAATACCATAGACTATGAAACTTGAACATTAGAAATTTATTTCTCACCATTCTGGAGACTAGATAGCCTGAGATTCATGTGGTGGCCAGTTTGGTTTTAGGCAAGGGCCTCTTTCTGGGTTTGCAGATGGCTGCTTTCTTGACGTACCCTCAGAAGGCAAAGAAGTATCTCTGGTGCCTGTTCTTATGGGCACACTAATGCCATTTGTGATGGCTATGTCCTTATGACATTGTCACCTCCCATACAGATTTATTTGGGCTCATGGTTTCAGAGGCTTCAGTCCGTGATCAGCCGGCTCCAAGGCAGAAGCATCACGGCAAAGTGACATGGCAGAGGAAAGCTGCTCACCTTATGGTGGCAGAAGCAGAGAGATCAGGGTGAGAGGCAGAGGGAGAGGAAGGGGTCACAGACCAGAATGCGTACTTTTCCCCAGTTACCACCCTCCTCCACTGAGGCCCCACCTCCCAATAACACATCCAGTTGGGAACTTATGGATGGATTAGTCTGTGGATGAGCACAAAGCCCGCATAATCCTATCACCTTCCAAAACCTCCACTTCTGAACGCATGAACATTTTATATCAGACCCTCATACCCTTAAAATACCCCACTTCTAAACATTATTCCCTTGGGGCCTAGGTCCTAAGCATATGAATTTTGAGCAAACATAAACAATCAGTCACCCAGGGCAGTAGTGGCAAACCTACGGCACATGTGCCATAGCACGCTCTTCGTTATCATTGAAAGATCTAAAAGGTTCACCCTTCCTGACCCACTGCTCAGATATCAAATGTTTTTACTGGCACCATTTTGACTCTTCAATGGGGTACAGGCCAATGGTGGTCTTGTTATGTTTTAATGACCCTGAAGACTGCTGTGTAATCAGCTTTGAGTCAATGACACACAGCCCTCTCTGAAGCAGTGTGAGACGGCATGGATTCGCTCAGTGAGACTCTGTGGGTCAGAAGACTTGTTTTGCTTAGCAATAACAGCACCAAGGCCCAGGGCTTGATATGGGACCAGGATGTTGGTAAACACAGCCCTGCCGACTAGGCTGTCCTGCTCTTCTTTGTGGGTTGATAAAGATCAGTTAAATATCAAGGCCCAGCTTTTCTTCAGCTAGTGCCTCACTCATGAAGTGTTCCACCTGATACACAGAACACAGTCTCTGCATCCATTCACAGAGCCTGAGCGTATGCACAGTCCCAGTGAGAACACTTTGTGTGACCACACACAGACATTAGGAAGTAGTTTTTACTAACCTCTTTCAAAATTTCAAACGAAATTGTCTATGAAAAATCACTTAGGAAAGTATAATATGCATGATGTGCATGGTAGATCAACAACTCTCAGTAGCTGAAATGTTTTTCCCCCCAGATTTAAGTATGCCCTGGGGGAACTCGATCTGACAGCACACTCAGCTACGGGACGACTTCATACTGTTGGAATGTCTGCAGGGACCCCTAATTTCGGTATCTGAGAAAGTAGATGAGAGGATTTTGTAATTAAGGGAATATAAGATAGTTGTATCGAAAACTAGATATTGTCATTTTACCTTGTGTTTCATAGAAAAATAAGATGTCCCTAGAAACTGGGATAAAATTTGAGTGTGAGAAGGTGGAAATCACCCAAGAACACAGATGAGCAGCAATCTGGAGAAACAACCTACTCTGGACGCAGGTTGGTGGTCAGCTGCAACTGGGGCCGGTTAGTATCTGTGCCAAGGACTGGTCTGATGTTTTCATTTGGGAGGCCACAACAAAATACCACACAGTAGATTTTAAAGGCAGTGAATTATTTTTCTGGGAAGGGCAGTATACTGAGTCACAGGGCAGATTTGGCATCTGCTGAGTACTCACTTTCAGGTTATAAAAGGTGGCTTCCAGCGTGTGTCCACACATGGTAGCAGGGAAAACTGTGGTCTCTTCTCCCACTGATCCATTCCCGAGGCTCCACATTCCTGACCACGTCACCTCCCATAGTCTCACTTGATAGTACTGTCACACTGGGGAAAGGGTTTCAATGCAGGAATTCTGGGATGACAAACATTTCAGTCCATAGCACCTAGAACAATCGTCGCCAGTGTGGTTCCCAGAAGGGTAGTTTCAGGGGCACCAGGACCTCTGAGCAATGCAGACTCTTGAGCACACCCTGGCCTATCAGGAAACCTTGCAGAAGGCTCAGGCAATGAGTTGCACCAGCCCTGGGGTGACACTGGTGCACTCTGAGGTTAAAGCGCAGTTTGCGTGCTGTGCTCCACACCTTCACACTCCTCTTTCCTTCTGGACACAACTGTGGTCAAAGGTTCTTTTCTTTTTTTCTTTTCAAGACAATAGAGAAAAACAGAACAAAGCAGACTGGAACAAAACGATGCAAGCAACACAAGATTTGAAAACAAGACAACAGCAAATCGATGGTGGCTACCATAATGTCTCTTTTCTTTGAAATAGTTGTCCATATCTTCACACAGAATGAATTCAAACAAGACAAAGTAGTATAAAACCAATCAAAACAAAAAATGAAAGCATTACAGGCTTTTAAAATCAGACAATAGGAAAATCAACAGTGGTTACAATAGTGTTTCCTGTTTCCTTCAAAATAGTTGTCCAAACCTTCACACATATTGAAATTAAGTACTACAAAACAAACTAAACCCAATCAAAACAAAGAATAAAAGCATTACTGCTCTTTACAGCTAGATGGTAGGAAATCAGCAATGGCTACCATAATGTCTCATTTTCTTCCAAGTAGCTATTCATACCATCACATGTAATAAAATCTATTCTTGTAAACTCTTTTTTAAAAATTTTATTTAAGGAGAAAAAGAAAAAAACAGAAAACAGGTACAAGTAATACAGAATTTCAAAAAAAATAAACAGTAGGAAATCATTGATTAATAGATTACTGAGGTCATCTTAGAAATAGTTGTTCAAGTTACAAAATTAAAGCATACAAAGTGGACATTCAAACAGTGAGACTGCAAACGGTTCTGTTCAGTGATCCAGCAAAAACTCAGTAATGTGATTATCTATTTTTTACACTTAAATATACATGCAGTTATATCCTTTAGAGCACTTTCTTTTCCTCTTTTTTTTTTACAATGACAATTACACATTTTGGATTTTATTACTCCCACAGTTCTTATTACTTTTTTTTAATAGAATAAAACCAAATGTGACAAAACAAAACAGAGTCAGTCAAATCAAAAGAATGGACATAGTACATGATGTAAAAACAGAATACAAGGTGATCAGCAATGGTCACCATAATATCTCTTGCTATCTTAAAAAGAATTGCCTATATCATCAGTTATAATAAAATTAAGCAAAACAGTAAAGAACAAAACCAATAAAACCAAAACATTGTAGACATTACAAGACTTCAAAAGAAGATAATAGTCAAACCAGAATGGGCATCATAGTGAATCTTATTGTCTTCAAAGTTGTTGCCTATACTCTCAAACTTGATACTATCAAGCAAAACAAAATAGAATAAAATCAGTCAAAACAAGATGGTGAGAGCAATACAGTGTTTCAAATCAAGTTAATAGGAAATCAAAATGGATTACAATGAATGTGCCTGGGGATTTGAAGGTGGGAAAGTGACACTTAGGAAAGAATAATGTGCACAGGGTAAGACAGGTGCAATAATGAGGGACCTGCTTAGGTCTTCCCGCAGAAGATCAGGCCTGGGGTTGTGGGAAAATGCACTAGAGATAACTGTAGGAATCCAGGAGAGAAACTCTTTAGAAATCATCCATAGATACTCTTTTTCAGACTGGAAAAATATTCAATATATTCCAATAGGCATTAATGTTCAAAATTCAGAAGAGCATGAAAAAGAGAAGCTGTGTTTTCACTGGTCAGAGATGATGACTATTCAATGTTTTCTAGTCTTTTTCACGTGCTATATATTTTATACAACTGAGATTAGGAGACAGAGTGTTTATATCCTACCTCTTTTAGTTTATAGTATATTTAAAGATTTCAGAATATGATTTTGAAAAGATGGGTTGTGTTCTTTTTAAAAGTAAACCTCCTTGGAGAAAAAAATAATTGGTTTCTTCCCTGTATTTTCACACATGATTTGGGCATTGGGTATGAGGGATATTTTCTCCATATACCAAACTAGCACTCAGTTCTCTGGCGGACACCAGCCCGTGTCTGATAAATCACATCAATTCTGGTACTGTCTACCTGAAGACCATGTTGATCCTTCAAAAATTAAGAGCTAAGTTCCAAAAGATGATCCTCATTTGGATGCCAATTGTAAGTTCCAGGAGGTTTTACCAGTGTTTTTAACTGATTTGTATATATCAGGGTTTCTTTTGCTTTAATTAATTTACTAGAGTGCCTTACAGAACTCAGAAAAGCACAAATATCTACTGGTTCCTTATAAGGATATTACAAAGGACACCGATGAATACTGTACCATGCAGAAGAAATGCACAGGGAGACGTGGCACGTAGAAGGGCACGGAGCTCCGTGAAGGCTCCAGGGACACCGCCTTCCAGGAATCCCCAAGGCCTCCGTGATCTAAAAGGTTCTCCAACTTGTCTTTTTGGGTTTTTACAGAGGCTACATTCAATGGAAAGACTGATTAATCATTTCCCACTAATGATCAGTTTAGCTTTCACTTGCTGTGTCCTTCCCAGAGACTGGAAGAGTCGTCTGCCTTATCCCGCCTTGGTCTTTCTGGTCACCAGATCACATCCTGAAGCTACCTAGAGGCTGCTAGTCACCAGCCAGCTCATTACTACTGAAGTATTTACCACTTCAGAGATTCCAAATGTTCTGGCATTATCCACCAGGAAGCAGGGATGGAGGCCATATATGTACTTCATAATTTTACAGATCTACTGTAAGCTTAGAAACTATCATTAGACACTTTGCGTATTTCGAGTTTTTTTCCAAATAAGGAATAGGTAATGAGACTTACTGGTTGAAGGCATGCAACAAAATCTTTATCTAGTCATTAGTTGGCTACTAAACTAACTGAGCACAAACTTCATATGACAAAAACAGTGTGATCATGGAATTCATTAAAAAAACAAACAGAAACACAGCAAAACACAGGGAAGCAGGGGCGTAATTTCCAGAAATGGCACATGATATTGCATAAAGTGTGTGATTCTCAATAAAAAACTAATTATGTGACATATGAATTAACAGGAGAGGGTGACCCATACAGAGGTAATAAAAAAGCAATCAATGTCCTTGAAGAGCTCTGGATAGAACAGTTAAACATTTTAAATCAAGAATTATAAACATGCTCACAGAGCTAAAGCAAATCATATCTAAATAACTAGAGGAAAGTAAGAGAATAGTATTCCACCAAATCGAAAATGGAATTGAGGAGGCAGACAGCATAGCATGGAACCAGACAGAAATTTTGGAGTTGAAATTTATGGTAACTAAAATAGAATAATTCATGAGAATAACTCAAGAGGTGATTTGAACAGGCAAAAAAAAAAAAAAATCAGTGAACCTGAAAATAAGTCACTTGAGATTATCTTACATGAGAAACACAAGTAAAGAAGAATGAAGATTAAAAAAAGAAATTCAGATGTCTGTAGGGAATCATTAAGGTACCAAAATATACACACAATCGAGGTCGTGGTAAGAGAGGAGAGAAAGAGAGGCAAACAGAAGAATATTTGCAGAAACAATGGCTGACAATTCTTCAACTTTGATGAAAAATATAAATCTCAAATCCAAAAAGCCTAATAAATTCCAAGTAAGATCATCTCAGAGATCCATGCTGAGATATACCATATGCCAACTCTGCAAAGCCAAATAATAATAAGATTCATAAAAGCAGCAAGCAACTTTTTTAAAAACCTAAGGTAATTTCTTTTCTTGCAGACCTAAAAATACTCAATAGAAGTGCACAACAGTGTGCATGTATATTGAAAAATACTGAAATATCAACATTAAGGAATGTAGAAAAACTTCCTCTAAATTGCTCAGAAATAAGTTAGTAGGGCAATTTGTCAGGAGTTTTTGGATGAGGTGGACTTCAAGTTACAGAGGTCCAGATGAGAGTGGCTTAAAATGTAAAATATGGGCTGAGTGCTTGGTGTTAACAGGCTCCCTTATTGCTGGGGTGTCATCAAATCTTGCCATTTCAATGCTTATTGCTTTCTGGCTACAACAAAGCTATGAAGCCACTTCCACAGCTCCACAGCTCCACTCTAACAAGGGAAGAGGGATCAGGAGCAGTGGGGACCTTCCTTCCTACTTGACTTCCCTTTCCATCTCCTGACATCTGAGCCTTATGTGACCACAGCTAGCTGCAGTAGTCGGGGAATGTGTGTGTCTGGTAAAGGGAAGTAAACAGTCCTAAGTAGCATAGGCCAATCATGAATCATTCTCTGTAGATTAGCGCACTGCTATCGTGAACATCCTTAAATTCTCTTAATGTGACTGAAGTGGGAAGAGATGATAGCTGGAAAGGCAGCTAATGCAGCTTATGCCAGATAGAAAATCATCTTTTTGTTCATTTTCGTGAAGAATATGGACTATTTCTTATTTCCAACTTTCTGATTTTTTCCCAGTGGTTGGTAGCGTGTCTGTCAAATAGTACCTGCTTTTAGCTATAGATTAGATATATAAATAAATGAATAAAACCCCTTGATAACTTGTAATTCAGGCTGAAAAGCATTGAGCCCAGTAATACACATAAATTCAGGAAGCAAAGTGTCAGAATCCTGAAATTTTATGCCCAGAGAAAATGTTCTCTTTTAACTGAAGCGATGCTAAAGCACCATATTAACTAATTTCCTAGCTTTTATAGAAGTAGAAAATCTCAGAGTGTCAAAGATTTATTGTTCACTAGCACTACTCTAGCCCAGAGTCGAAGGAAATGAACTTTTTACTGTCTTCCCATTTAACTAGGCAGCGCTGAGCAAGCCCAGCCTGCAAACCTCTTTCCTGGAAATGCTGGGTGGTAACAAGAGGACGGCTTTGAGTGTAAAGAGGCTCATCAGTGAGCTATTTGCAACATCCTTCTGGGTGCTGTGTCCCAAAGCTTTTCCACAGTGGTTTCCTGGTGCATGGCAGGGTGGGGTCCAGACGTGCAATTTTGGTCTTTACATGTAAATTTGAAGCTGGGAACATTATGGTTGATTTTGCATGACACATCTAGATAATGTGCAATGAATTTTTCTATTATGTGAAATTTGAAATCTCAGGGGACAAGGATTTGAATATAAATTGTTCAGAAATTAAAGGAGATTACGTTTTTGCTCTCTCTATATGATTTAGGTAATCAATGTCAGTGTAAAACCTTCATAATCTTATAATCATGACATATTTTGAGAATTTTCTTATTGGATCTAATTTAATGTCATTTAAAAGTATAAGATGAATGTCTATTCATTGTCATAAATGTTACAGAAGGTAAAAATCAATTTGCTTCATCTAGTTCTATGGTCTACTCTCTCAAGTTAACTTCTGTTAGTAATTTATAGCCAATCCCTCCTAGCATTCTAGCATGCTTATTTTTAAATCTCAGAAAGCATTCACCTCCAGTTTTCATCTGAGTCCACGAGAAAAAAAGAAGAATTTGATTTTGCGTAATATAAAGAGACTATTTTGAGGATCCTGATAGATAAAGCATTCAACTTGGATATGAAAAATCTTTTATTTCTAGCTTAACCTAAGACCCACTTCTGAAAGTTTCTTAAGTCCTTTGTACCATTTATCCATTTAAGAGCTGCAATTCAATTATTTCATAAATATTTATAGCACAACTACAATGTGGTCAGTGCTTAGGGCGTTAGGAAAATGTCCTGAGGAAAGTTTATGTGTTCAAATCAAAGGAAAGAAGAAAAATTTTCTGACTGTTATAGTTATTTTGGTATAGCAGGTGGGCACCAATGTTTATTAATAATAATAATAATAATAATAAGCTCACAAACTGTCAAACTGGGTAGGGCTCAGGAAGGGAGGTTTGCCTCTGATCCATGCAGCATCAACACAGCATCAACAGAGACATCATGACTGAGATGGGGGGAGAGACTCACAGGATGACTCCCCCACATGAGTTTGTTTCATTATGAATGTTGGGCAAGAATGGAGATGGGACCAGGGCCTTGAACCATTTTTGCATGGGCTAACTCACAAACTTCTCTGTACCACAGTGGTTGGTTTCCAAATCTAAGTCCCCAAACCAAATGGCAGCCAGTCTCTTCATTCTACAGACTGGAAGATGGACAGCCCCACTCCTACCATATTCTATCAGCAAAACAAGAGCAGGACAAGATTGAAGTCCAGAGTTCCTCTTCTCAATGGGAGGCGAGGCAAAGGAATCTGAAGCCGTGCTTTATGGGGGATGTGTGTTTGCGTATGTATTCATTAAATGCATCACTGTCATGTCCACTCAAAAGCACACTGGTCTCGCCATGGGGGACTTCACCTCTCCCAGCCATTCCACAGAGTGGAGTTTTCAATGAGTTTTCTGTCTACAACAAGGCAGGTTCCTCATAGCACTCTACTAATAATAACATCACATGAATGTGGCCCCCATGGTTGATGCTTGGTCTAGGGTGAGCACATCCTTCATTAGCCAATCATCTTCCTCCTCTGGTACTGTTACAGACAGAACCAGAGATAGCATACTTTTCTCTGTGATTTTGTATTTTTATTGTATAGTAAAAGACTATGGCTATATATTTTCATTGCTTTTCACATAAAAAAGTCTTATCTACAGTAGGATTAGCTCTCACTTGCTGCCTAAATACTTCTGCATATTAAGCAACTTCTCCAAGTGTCAGTTTCCCTCTAAGTAATCATATCTACCTTGCAGGGCTCTTGTGAGTACTAAAGAAGCCACGGGAGGCAGCCAATAGATGTAGAGTTACAACCACTGTGCTATTGTTGGTTGATGAAGTTATAAATGGGTAAAAGTCTTGAAAATTTAAGAAACAGAAGTTTCTGAATATTTGAAGTTATATAGTTGCTGTTTGGAGGAAAAGGAAGTGATGTGAACTGAGCAAAGGAAAAGATATGAATGACCTGAGTTATCAAAGGTGACTATACACACGTAATGTATACAGTGGCACATTAGTTCACAAAAATAATTCTTTTATGATTTTAGGCCAGATGGTTGCTTTGGTGTTTGTGTGAGGAAGATGACTGTGGTTTGTCACCCTATGTAGAGTTTGTGAACAGGAGCAAAGTCTTGTCAAATGCTTTCGTCTGAGAACAGAATCATTTGCAAACAGAAGTGTTCATGAACCAAGGTATAACTGTATTACATTTCATTCAGAGGCCCATGTTATGAAGTGTCAAATGATGGTAGCATTTAAAATAGACCTTAAAGATGCTGTGGTAAGCTGCGTTTATTTGTAATCAAACAAGGTTAATATGTATGGGTGACAACAATGATAGCATTTATTTCCTGCAGTAGCACTGTGTCAGATGCATCCAGGAGACATGTGCTGTCACAGGGCTGAGCGAGGGAGCACAGTTTCAATACACGGTAATGATTCTGTCTTCAAAATCAGTATCCTCACAAATTCGGAAATACAGTGATTTCCAAAAAAATGAGAATTTACCTACACCAACAGATACCTCAACAACTTAAGATTCACTTGTTTTTCTGAACACTACATTTTATAAATAAAATATCTCAGCTTCGTCAATAACGGAACGTGTATTTCATCTATGATAAGCTACTTCTTATAGCACTGAAGCCACCTGTGACTTAATTATATTTTCTTTAAGGCAGGATATGCATATGGGGTTGTTTTTAGAGAAAATATTGATATGTCTCAATAGCCCTAGTATTTGGACTTCAGCATTAAGTGTGGGTTTGGGAAATGTCTGGTGCAATTATTTTGAGTGAGTTGTTTGCTTCCTGAGAAGTGCAGATGCGTAAGCAGATGCTCGCTCGAGAGATCTGCCTGCATGAAGAACTAAACGTAGAAGTTCAGGAAAAGGGACAACACGTGACAGCTGCTGTCTGGAAAATTCCTGCAGCACTGCAGAGCACCGCGGTCCACTGCATGTGCTGATTGTGTTTTGTGTCAATGATTCTCACTCAGGAAAGCTAGATCTGTACATATAGGAGAGGTGAGAGCATCACAAGAGGACGGATGCAGGGAAAGAGAAATCCATCTGGTCTCTAAGCCGCCTTGTCTCACAGGAGTGACTGCTCTGTGACTCAGCTTTGCCATAGCATGATGTGTCCTTGAAGTGGAAGCAGTTTGGAAGCCCCCTGGAGAAAAATCAAAATCCGTGTGCCGTGATAACATGTTACTATGGTTTATAGCTTTTAGACTTTATCATAATTTTTACTCTGTGGCTGCCTGTGCCATAGCCATTAGGTAAAGACTGAGTATCCAAACCACTCTGTATGAAGGAAGGCACAAGTCAGGAAGGTGGTTTTTGTTCTTCTTAACTCTGAAGAGATGGGAGACTTGATACATAATGTGGTTTAAGAACTCAAGATACCTGAGGAAGCAGCCTAATTTCAGGTTTCCTGGTGTTCTGACTTTCATCCCGAGGCATCAAGAGATCCTGGAGGTGAATTTACTAACTCAAAAGGGAAGTCATGTCTGAACGATGAACGACAGCAGGAGCAGATCCCAGATGTGGTTCCATTCTTATTCTAAAGTAGCTGCTACGGTTTGACTGTGGCCCCCCAACTTCATGAATCAGGATCCTCACATGGACTACAGTTATCAGAACAGCAGCTTTGTTATAAAAGTGGGATTTTGCCTCCTACCTTCTGCCATGGGGTGAGCCAGTATGAAGGCCTTCACCAGATGCTGGCCTCATTATTTTGGACTTTCCATCCCCCTGAGCTGTGAATCAAGTGCATTTCTGTTTTCTAGAAATTGCTCAGTTTCACAGAGATGATCTGTTACAGCAGACAGGAGTAGCCTAAGACATTAGTCATGTTAATGGACTTTGATGCCTCCTGTACCTTAAGTTATAATCCTTTTAGTTTCAACTAAGTTTCTATCATTTTCATCTCCTAAGATGCTTGACTAATAATAGCTACAATCGAAGCTTACGGAGAATTTAATTTTTGGCTTGTGAGTGTTGTATTTAGAAGGAATGGAGAGGATTAAGTCAGGTGAATTTTATTTCACTTTTTGCCTAGGGTGCAATGCAGTCTATATATTAGGTAAATGCTATTTTAGGATATTTTCCATAGGGAGATATTCCCTGGTGATGGTAATTGTGATATGGATTAATCAAACTTATAGGAATCTATAGCCAGCCACATATGCTTAATGCATTTTAAAATATATTCTTAGTTAAATATTAATGAACAGTTTTGGTTTTCTCAGAGGCTTTGGTGGATTATGTATATTTGCAAATGTGCTACACCTAGTTTTTCGGGACAAATGATTGGAGGAATCTACGTTAGGAAACGCTATCGCAATGACAAAAACCGAATATGACAAAAGTTTTGAGAAAGTCTCAAATGGCATTTGTGCGTATAGGCAAAAATTGTAGCCTAGAGTCTAATACTAATCCGTGGGTACATGAGCGTTTGGGAACCAATTGGTATTTACCAGGGCAGGGCAGATCCACGGCGGAGTGCTGCATCTGTCTCCTTAGTGGTTCTTTCTCTCCCAGCGTTGGGATACATAGAAGACACTGGTGACATGTTTATGATTTTGTTTTAGGTGAAAGTGGCTTTGCTAAACTTAAGTAGTGACCTGGGGTGCATTTGATAACAAGGGAATTTAACCTTATTTATAAAAATTGTGCTATGTGCATAAGTTAAAAACACCAACAGTATGTATACTGTCATCCTCTGTGTGAGGAAACAAGGTTTGTCATAGATAAGTGCATGTGTGTGTGTGTGCATATGGGATGATTTCCAGAAGGATGTGCAAATGTGATCTCAGTGTGTGCAGGATGTGCAGAGGACCAAAGGAGCCAGAGATCCAGGCTGTAAGTTACCCTTATCACATACATTTTTCTTCTTTGTGAACTTTTAAAACCATGTTTACATTTTAAATGTTTCTAGGTTACTTTTTCTAAAAATGTATCTACATTATTTGGAAGATACAACTGAAGACACACAGGATTAAGAAAGGCATAAATGAACAGGAGTCAGGTTGAAGAAACTTAGGAATTATAGTCCTGAATTCTAATATGAGTCAGTTTTTTGAGACAGCCAATAAGCAGGCAAATCCACTCAACTTCAACTGCTCACTTTCTTTACTGAGTCATAGGCTTTGATGGAATGCAGACAGGACATGAAGGGCTGAAGTTAGTGGCCCATTGGTTAAAGAATATTCTTTGGAAAACTGTGTAGTATTTTGTCTGGTTACGGAGACTTCTCACCTTTGTCAGTTTATCTGGTTAGGGGATAAGGCACAACAATCTGGGTTTTATCTCTAAATTGTTTTTAAGAGCCTTATTTGGATCTTCTGTGGTGTAAGTAGAATGTCCAATGTTATTCCCAGGGTCTATAATTTTCTTCTCAGACTCTGGAATTGTTACACTTGTCTTATTGCTAACCTGAAATAACTTGATGCAAGATGGAAAATTAGAGGAAACAAAACAAAGATTAAAAGTTAATTTATATTTTTAGGAAAATACATTAGCAGTAAAAATTTCTTAACACCAGTCAAACTTGTCAAAAAGAGTGGTAAAATCAACTTTCTTGAAGTATGCCCTATAATATGTAAAATAGAACCTAGACAATTAGATTATCAAAGATACGGTTGATTTTAACATTATGCATAATGCTTGTTTTTAGATTTTGAAAATTTGTTACTCATCTTACTAAGAAATTTAGCAGAGTCGCTTTTCCTATTTTCTATTCTTAGTAGCATGTACATTTGATTTTGCCTTATGTTCAATAATATCAATGCCACTTTTCGAAAAAGTACCGACATGTCAGTGTCTACTGATGCAAAACAAAGCAATCTGATTTTATGTAAGCATAAGGAAATAACTTGTTTAAAAGTATGTCTGTGGGGGCTGGGGATTTAGCTCAGCGGCATAAGCGCCTGCTTTGCAAGCAGGCAGTCGTGAGTTCGATCCCTGGTACCGATAAAAACGAAAAAGACAAAAAAAAAAAAAAAAAAAAAAAAAAAAAAAAAAAAAAAAGTATGTCTGTGATGGCAAACACCTTAGAGCTTTCAAAGGTAGCAAACAGCCCATTCAGGCACATGTGTCCGAGATTAGCCACTAACATACCACACAGCTTAAATTTCCTCTGTTGATTCGTACTTTAGAAGTCTTCCATAGCCCCATATATATTAGAACAACATTTGACACTTGATAGTATAGTGGTAAATACCCAGTTCATCGACATTCCATGAGAAACTACTTTTTAAAGAGTGCTTTAACTAGGGCTGGGGATTTAGCTCAGCAGCATAAGCACCTGCCTTGCAAGCAGGCTCTCATGAGTTTGATCCCCCGTACCGATTAAAAAAAAAAAAAAAAAAAAAAAAAAAAAGAGCGCTTTGATTTATTGAATATAAAAGCATAATTCTGAATATAAAACTGGAAGATTTCCAACTGTATCAAGCTCTGTGTGCTTTCCTCCTTTTCCATCTGAACCCTCTGTGGGGCTGGTAGGGTGATCTACCTAGTCTTGATGGTGGGGAAACAGGAGCCAGCTTGACCTTAAACAAACAGGCACAGATAATCTTTCTAGTTAAAGCTGAACCAACAGCAGTCTCAAGCAAATCTATCTTCACCACAATTTAAAGAGTGTCTGAAAGGAAACAATCTTCCTCACAGGTGTGTAAATCATTCTTGCTTAATCTCCGCCTTCCACAGAGTGGGTTTCCAGAAGTTTCTGTTGCTCACAGCACCGCTGGAGGACTCGGAAGGTACAAGCAAAAGATTATTAAACACCTGCTGCATGGTACTCTACTTCATTCCCACACCTGCTGAAACAGCTGGCTCCCTGCTTGGGGACAAAGACACAAAGAGCTCACTTTAATGAGTTACCTTCTTTTGGTTTGAGTCTGAAGAAAATTTATTATGTTGGAAAAAAAATATCCCACAAAGTTCTGAGGAAAAAATAGAGTGTGTATACATGGTCATAGCCTGGGAGACATTAACAGTGGCCACCTTTGGAATGTGGCATACTGATGGTTTTAATGACTTTTTTCCCTTTCCAAGGGCTTTTCCTATTGTCTACAATGAAGAACAATATGTTTGGTAATCAGAAGAGTTATTTTAAAGATGTTATGCTTTCTCCAAACATCTCATATTTAAAGGCATTTCAGAATGGCAATTCAAGAAACCATTTCAGGACTGAAGTGTTTTGTGTTGATGATTTATTTCCTTGAATCTTTTGTTACTGAGATTGAAAAAAACTAAATGAAAGCATTGCCAATGCATTTTCTCTCTGGGCAACTATTCCGACCTCAAGTAAGGAGGAGACAGACTGACTGAGGTGTCACTCGTGCAGTCCTAGGTTATTCCCACTTAGGCAGTGCTGCTGCTGGCTGGTGCCAAGGTAAGACCATCTGCAAAGCTCGGCAGGGAGACAGACGGCCACCTGGAGCCAAAGGCCTGATGGAAGGAACTGAAGCCTCACGGGAGGTGTGATCGCTAAGAACATAATAAATCATCCATCTTGTAAAAAGGGATTCCACTCAGTCTAAGAGTCATTGGGTACTTTGATCTATTCCTTGGCTGTTAATTTACTTTTAGTGGCTCTTCTGGCTGTTGTCTATTAGCAATGGAAAGTAGGCTTTCTAATAGGTAAATACTTCTGAAAGATTAGGTGGGGAGCCAGTTGCTGTGCTCCTAACAAAGCAATTGAGATTTCTGGAGCAACATACCAGAAGCTGGCAATAGTTACTGCCTCTAGAGAGGGGATTTTGGACTTTGGATCCAGGAGGTGACCTACTTTTCCTTGTGTATCCTTTTATACTATTTGCACTAATGAGTGTGCATTTGTGCTGCGCTTTCAATTAAGTCGCTACTAACAAATGTACATAATATGTTTTTTTTTTTCTTCATGCAAAGACATCAGCATAAAATCCTTTCATGAACATCCTTACTTCTGGTCTGGTTTACATTTTATTCTTTCCTCAATTGGCTTCAAGGCAGTTTATGTAAAGTGTATGTACAATCTTCTTGTTTTCTTATCTAAAATCTTCAATAGAACACTTTTCTTTTTGGGTGTTGTACAGAAGGCTGTTTCTGACTTACTCTGGGTGGATATGTCTATGCTCATTTTTCAGACCCTTCTGACAGTATAGCCATGTCTGAGCTCTTGGAGGATTTTCTGGCAGGGCATGCGCTCCTTCTCCTGATGCTTTGGGGACCTGTTTGCTTGTTCTCATCTTCCTCACTGCCTCCTGACTCCCCTTCAGAACATGGTCCTGCACTCACACTCCCCAGGCCTACATCCCTTCATCTGTCTCCAATAATCTTGTCCACATGGAGTAATTGATTTTACTTGTGACTCCGCTCCGGATTATAAATTCCATTTCATAATTTTAGGGAAGAGGCCAACACTATTTAAAGGGCACAGGAAATGGAAGCGTATTTGAAATTTCCACTTATTATAAGGCTGGTTCATTGCTGCCAGCTCCTCATTTCTATCACTCCTCCTTCCTCTTTTGCCCCACATCTGGGGAGATGACGAGTACACCCAAGATTTCCCTCCTTTAGCTCCAACAGAGCTCAAACTATGCAAAGCCTGGCCCAATCATGTGATGCAACAGGTATAAAATACTGTCTGTCCTTTTTCTCTGCTCATACTTGCTTGTGAGCATCTCCAGCCATCCAGAGCGAATCAGTCATGTTAGTAATGAATCTATCCCCCTCATTTAGTGTGTGGTATTGCTAGTTTCAGCTTCTGATCCAAATTTTGTTGGAGACACCTACCTGCCTCTGAGGGGCAAACACAATGCTCTGAAAGTCTACGTCTTCAGATGCAAATCCTACTTTATGCATATGATACTCATAGAGAACTTATGCACACAAAGAAGTAAGGAGGACAGATTTCAAAGCACACCAGAGTGCAGGCAGACAAGCTTGAGCTGGAACATGACAGGAGGTGGAGAAATAAATCTAAGCATTTAAAAACCATGAAGTAAATTTAGGATATTCTTTTTTGGTACAAAATGTCATTGAATCAGTGAGATATTTCCCATTAACCTGATTGTAATAAGAACACAGGGCTGCCCAAGGGTTTGTTTCCTGGCACCTGCCAACTTCCATGAATAAGCCAAGTGACCATGACTTCAGGCCCATAATCTGTCACCAAACCCACCCAGGGTCAAGTCGCAGCCCTCACTGCCATCCTGTGTGCTGTCCTATGAATAGGCTCAGAGTGCAGAATCGGAACCCAACACCCCTTGATGAATGATGCTATCACCAAAATCTAGGCCATCACCTTCAGGGATTTTCAAAGTCACAGTGGCTCAACCTTTAAAGGACAGGGACGAATTCTACATTTCAGGCCACATAAAAATTGTGTTAGTGACTAAGAGAACAAGAAGACTCTTACTAAGTAACTAATCTCAATACAAGCAATTTGAAAATAGCTATAATGGAAATCACACCAGGAGGAGGACATCAGATGTCTGTTAGAAAAACAAAACATAACCGAACCTTTTACTCTGTTCTCTTATAAGTACCCAGGTCACAGGCTATGGAGAAACTTTATAGAACACCACTTCGTTCTTCCTTCCTTTTAAAAAATGTCATTGATGAAACAACACAAAAGATACATCAAAAATAGAAAATATCCTGTAATCTAAGCCTTTTCAATATGCATCATTACCATTCAAGCCTTATTTCAATGATTATATATTTTTAAGTAGGCATAAATCTTTTATGTTAAATTTCATTTTAATGGATCATATACTTTTTTCCTCTTAGAAGCACAGTTTTCAAAGTGAGACTTTAAAAATAGCCGCATGCCAATACATGTAATTAATGAATCAGTTTTCCAACTCTATATTCCTTTGGTTGGGCACTAAAATTTTCCAACGGTTTCTATTGAAATTCCATATTTTTTTTTCACAGAATTGGGTCCATTTTTATGTTGACATTTTTTGTAGAAATAGAGGGAAGATTTCTTACCTGGATCTTCATACATAGGAGTCTTTTTATACCCAGGAGTGGGAAACAACTAATACATTTTATAATCAGGGGTGTTAATGAAGTCTTTTACACCAAATGGTAAAGATGGATTTAGTCATCTGATGTGTCTAAACTTACACAAGCACACCAAGCTGTTACATGCTCTTTACTGCTTGAGCCCAGTGACATGAACAATACAGCAAACTGTCATTGCTCCCCGATGCCAAAGAGCTTATTTTCAAGGCAAAGATGTACTTGGAAAAGCATCATTAGCTTCTGTGGTTCACAAAAACTATACTGGAGGGAAAACACACGTCCCAAGGTTTTGGTTGATCCAAACATTATCATAGAGACAAAAATACTAATTTGTTGATAGAAGAATTAATATGTAAAGCAAAGACAAATTTGGTTTCTTTCCTTGGGAAGCTGACATTTTCATGGAGAGGGAGGCAAAGGGCAATGAAAAGGGAGTGAGCGGCTAGAGCTGCGGCTTGTGTGACCAAGAATAATCTCCGAAGTTATGATGGCCACGGGAGAGAGGCTGGTAGTAAAATGTGAAAGACTTTGAAATGAGCAAAAATGATAAATGGATCTTTTCTTGTCTGCCCTTTCAGGTTAACTGCTCTTTCCCTGGCTTGAGCTATTTTGCAACTCTGTATAAAGCTGATAGTAACGCTCATGATCACTGTCCATAAAACTGTGAATAAATTTGGTCTGGTACCATACAATTGATTGTTGCTTTTTGGCTATTTACTAGTTTTGTATCTATTTGTAAAGTAATTCTGGCATTCCTGATTGCCTATGTGTGTGTGTCTTCTTGGAATTCTTTGAGCTAATTTTAACCTCTTATTGATTCTCTCTTTAACTAATGAGTAAAATTGTAATTGCTCATTTTTATGTGTGTAATTATTATGATTTTAATTTCTTTTTAAAAATGAATATCTTTTAATGCTTGGATACAACAGCCACTTAGTGATTCTCTTATACAACCTTTAGTAAAGGCCACATTTGGCATTCCACAGGCTTTCTAACAAGACTGACTTCCAGTGACATAATTCTGCAATTATTCAGCCTAATGTTAAGTCCACAAAGATTTACTGAGCCCTTGTTATATGCACACAGATCAGAGATCAGTAAGATACACCTGAGCCCCAGATAGTCCACATGGGTACAATTAGAACTCCAAGCTTTACTGTGCTGTTTTATGTTATGTGTAATGATAGAATTCCATGGAAAATGTCTTGTGAGACTGAGGCGGAAGCAACGAATTCCAATGAAACAGAGTGCTGTGCTTTACAAAAAAATCAGTATTTGAGTTGAGTCATATTATTAGTACAGTTTCTAACTGAGGAAAGAACAAGTAAAGTAGACCATATGGAAGGGTTTTTGGCTTCTGAGTAAACTCTCCGTTAGGTGGATGTGGGTGGGGTGGAGCCATCCTTGGGGGAAAGTGAAACTGGGGACACCTCCAGATTACAACAGCTTTGAGCACTGATCTTTGAAACTAGGCTTCAACTCTGAGTAGTTAATATATTGTGATTTCTCATCCTAATGTAATTTTGTATTAATGATTATCAATTTTTTCTTAACGAGAGGTATCTAAATGGTACAGGCTTTGGGGTACATGGAACCTGTCCTGGGAATGCACCATTGGATTCATTACAGGAAGGTTTGTCCAACAAGAAAATTTGGAAATGAAACCTCCAACCATACCTTGAAAATCTTTCCATATTTAGCAGTGATTTTGATACTGTATGTAATGATTTTTTCACCTAATTAAAAAATTTCTAAAATTATTCATAAATATATGTGAAAATGCAAGCGTAGTGGAGGTGATGAAGGTAACGAATGTTTATCTTACCCTGCTTTCAATTGTACATCTTCCCAATAATCATTATCAACACTTTGGAGGGCTCTTAGCTACTTTTTACCCAATTTTATGTATGTTTATATATACTTACATGTTTGTGAGTGCAGATGCAGAAATATTTACGTATACAACTGTGTGTTTTCGCTTATAGATTACCAATTTTTTACTTTCATTTCAAGATGGAGATTGTGAGGGTAAATCTTGTCAACTTGACTGGCTTGAGAGGCACCTAGGAAATTGGTAAGGGACGCGTCAGGGTTTGTCTGGGTGGGTCATGGGGGCATAACGTAGGGAACTGTGTCTGTTTCCTGGCATCTTCCTCTCTGGCCCTCTGCCCCTGTGTGCTGTGTCCTGGCTTTCATGCCATGAAGCAGGTAGCTTTCTTCCAACACACCTTCCCACCATGATGCTCTGCCCACCTCAGGTCCACAGCAACGGGACCAGCCATCCATGCTGAAACCGTGAAGCAAAGCAAACTTCTACTCTTTTAAGTTGGTGGTATTGGGTATTTTGTCCCTGCAATGGAAAACTGACTGTTATAGTGATATTACTATATAAAGTTATATTCTATCACTCGGTCTCATTAAGAACATCACAGATTTTCCACATTGGTACAAACAGTTGCACACCCTTTTAGTGTTAATGTTTCATAACATGTAAGATTGTAAATTTATTAATTATTCCCTTATTGAGAAGAATTCAGTTGGGTTTTATTTGCAAGAACTGACAAATCTTGCATGTGAGCAGTTTTAAACATCCAGTATTGCGTGAAAGTATATGATCTGTGTAGGATGTTACTTCTGTGTTTCAGAGACGTAGATTTCCTCTCAAGATTGGAAAATAAGAGAATGGGTAGGCCCATACAATAGGGGGAAGTATATAGAGAAATGAGATGAGAAGAGTTTACTGGAGATTAATCAAAACTGAGAACAAATTTAGAGCAGAATGCAAGATTCTTATTCAAACAAGCCTGGCAGATGATGGCAGGTGTTGTGAAATCAGAATAGCAGCCAGCCTCAAGGACACAAAGAGCATTTTGAAAGATCTCTGTATGCTGTTTTATACCAGGGCCAGGGAACCATCCTGACCATCTGAGAGAAACTTTACACAGTAGTGGGGACCTCAAAGACCCCTGGGCAGAAGATGATGTGGTCATGGGGAAGGGAATTTACTAGAGAGGCCCTCCATGGTGCCAAAAAGCATTACTCAGGATGACGGAGCCAGAAAGAGAAAAGGAAACAATCAGACCATGGTTCTTAGCTGAGTCTCTTTGAGTCATCCTCAGAGTCTTGTAGAAGGAACTGCAGTGGAATGAATAAGGGAGGCAAAGCCACAGCCACCTGTGCTAATTGAGTCAGTGAAACTGGAGGAAGACTGTGGTTCTCAAACTCTGGCTATTCATTAGAATGACCTAGGCAGCATTTAAAAACACAGACTCTTTGGCTGATCCCTTGAAATATTACATGATAAACTGTGAAGGCAAAATATGGCATAACTACCATAGCACTCCTTACCTGTGGTTTCTGTTTATATAGTTTCAGTTACCTGTGGTCAACCATGGTCCAAAAATATTAAATGGAAAATTACAGAAATAAATAATTCATAGTCTTAAATCACAGAGTATTATACATAGTATAAGATCTCATTCTGTTGTCCATTTACCTGTTCAGGGTGTAAATTATCCCTCAGTCCAATGTAGCCATGCTCTATGTGTTATGTATCTGTTTGTCACTTTGTGGTCATCAGATCAATTGTCAAGGTAGTATAGTGCTTGTGTTTTATTTCATAATGGCTCAAAAGCACAAGACCAATGCTGCTGGCAATTCTACTATGCCAAGGAGAAGCTGCAAAGTATTTCATGTGTTATATCATATCATCAAAAGAGCAAAAGTGAATATAGTACCCTAAGAATTTGGAGAACGAACACATACATTCATATAACATCACAGTATGTATTGTTACAATTATCCTGTATTATTAACACTACTCTTATGTGCCTAATTTTTAAATTAAACATTATCACTGGTATGCATGAATGAATAGGAATAAACAATAAATATAGAGTTTAGTACTACTGTATCTTTGGTTTCACAGATCCATTAAGAGTCTTGGAATGCATTCTGCATGGATGAAGGAACTTTTATATTTGTAAAGCTCCCCAGATGATCCCAAGGTATCTTAACATCTAATGGAATAAGCAGTTACAAATAATGAGCATTTATCAGTCACAAGGAATTATGGAATACGGATTTTCCGAAAGTTCTCCAATGCGGAATATGCCTCCGAGTTATGTAAATTTAGGGAAAATGCTTTGCAACTTATCCACTTTCTCATCTTAGATTCTACTACTTACTATTAGTATTATTACTTACTATTAGCAAATGAATGAAGTGTCGGTATGAAATCTGTTATATATATTTACATATTAAAACTCCATTTGCAAATTATAAATTATAAATGGATATAACTAGTCCCTATAAAATGGTATTTGTCAAATATGCTTTTCCTTGAGTTTATTATTCTAGACTTGACATTTTCTGCAATGTCACAGAGGTGAAAGCACTAGTGTTTCCCACAGGGCATCCTTGTCTCTCAGCATAATTTATCATCTGAGGTCAGGAACTGCCTTATATGCACCTGTAATTATTTCTTGTAATTAAAGTTGTCCCTAGGTAACACAGAGAGAATTCATGTAATATTCTCCCTGTGTGACTCAAGAGAATACATTTAAAAGCAAGGATCATTTAATTCTTCCCAAGTAAACTGACCTATCACCCAAGTATTTCAATTTGTATTGTAAAATGCTACATTGAGATCAGTCCTTTAATCAGTAGATTATGTTCTGTCATTTTTGCTATGAAAAACTCCTATGAAAAATTACCTTTTCTGGCCCTTCCTCCTGCAGTGCAGGGCTAGCAACCTGTCCTGGAAGAATCTGGGACTCAGGAACAGGCCAGCTGTAGGAATCCAGGTGATCAGCCCCTTCCTGTACATCAGTGGAACCAGAAACAGGGAAATGCCAGTCACATACGTAGGACCCTGATGAGGCCACACAGCAGGGAGGGGTGAGTCTGGTGAAATTGAAAAGTTTGAAATAAGAATCAACAAGTGATGAGTTAGGTGAGCTAGCATTGTGCTTAGGGTCAAAGACACATGGAACAGGAGTAGGTGGGTGGGTTCACACCCCCTTTACAATTTTTCTAAAAATTTAACTTAATTTTTTTCTTATTTTATTTTTTTCTCATTTTTTTTCTTTTTTTCTTTTTTTCTGTTTTCTAAATGACTTGGGAGAACTTGAGACACAGAAAAATAATCCCCTCCCCCTAATTCAGATAACCTCACAAATATTCCCTTTCATCCTTGCCCCCCTTTTTTTAGTTTTCCAAACCTTGCATGATCATCCACTATCCTCCAGCTTTGCTTCTTCTGCCTTTCTAGTTATGTTTGTTTTGTACAAAACCCTTCACAAATTTCTCCACCATAGTGTTCTCTATTAAGAGGAAACACTTGGTATACAAACTCCTAATTTATGATGAGTTGTGTTATGTAGCTATAGACTTTGTTTCTATGGTCTGAAGTGCAACATAGTTAGCACAGTTTGTCAGTTTCTAAATTGTGCTTGATGCTATTGTTATTGCTAATTGCACTACTTTAGTGAGGATGTTGTATCTGTTGTAATCAGTTGTTCTTCCTTCTGTAACAATAGTGAAAGGCTCTTGGGTAGTAACCTCATCATAGCCCAACACCAAAGGATGGGATCTGAGCCAAAGAGACACCAACATCCCACTGTTAATTAATTGGGAAGGTAGGATCTTGGGACAGACACAAACCTAGATCTTCCTACACATAGAAGACATCCCTGAACAACAGATTTTCCGTAGAGAAGACTTGGTAATAATGATTTAGCTACCTACTACAAAAATTGACAAGAAAACAAAATAAAACAAAATAAAAATTGATAAGACAAAGGAAAAAAAATGAAACCTGAGATCTTCAGCTTACTTAGAATAAGTCCAGGAGACACAGACATGGAATAAATTGGAAGATCCATTCCTGCAATTTCTGAAATGATAGAAAATGAAGTTAAGAAAACTAACTATAGGGCTATAGAGGAAATCAGATCAGAAACAATCTCTCAGGTAAATAAAAAATGACAACCATAATAAAGGAATTTCTAGCATATCTAGAGAAAAAAGGCATAGAGTAAAACAATGGAGCATAGGAAAATAATGGAAACATTAAATGAACAATGCAAGAAAGAAATAGAATGCATGAAACAGATTCAAAAAATATATCAAAGAAATTGAAAACTCCACAGAAAGCTGACAAAAACACTTGAGTGAAATTGAAGATAGACTTTCAGACCTAGACAGTCAGTGATCATGAAAGGAAAGATCTCCTAAAATTAAATAACAAGTGACCAGGAAATAGCAATTCAACAGCTGTAAGATGATGTAAAGAAAAGCAATATAATACTTGCAGGTGTCAATGAAAAGGCAGAAGTCAACAGAAATGACTTAGACCATTTGCAGTAGAAATAGCACAAAATTTCTCAAGTGCAGGAACATAATCTGACAAACAGATAAATGAGGTACAGAAATCCAAACAACCATGACCAAAATAAATCTACACCTAGATATATAACAATCAAGATCTCAGAAGTTCAGCACAAAAGCAGTATGTTAAAAACTGTCAGAGAAAAGAAACAGATCACTAAAAGGAAAGCCCATTAAAATCATGACCAATTTCTCAACATAAACCCTCAAGACAAGCAGAGCTTGGGATAAAGTATTTCAAGCTCTGAAAGAAAACAATTTCCAAGCAAAGAGGATGTATATTGCAAAACTATCTTTCCAAATTAATGGAAAAATAAGATACTCCTGTGATAAAGAACCACTGAAAAAAATTTATGACCACCAAACCAAACCTACAAAAAGTACTGAAAATTATTTAAGATAGAGATAAAAATGGCCACAATTCTAAGAACAGTGATAGAAGGAAATCATCAGAAAGCATCAAAAGTACTTAAACAGAAGAGGAAACAGGGAACCAAACAGCCGAAAAAATAACACAACAAAAAGATAAGCCAATACATGTCAGTAATAACTAGCAACATAAATGGCCTGAATTGATGAATCAAAAGAAACAGATTTAAAAAATGGATCAAAAAATAAAGTCTAACAAAATGCTGTATGCAAGAAAGACATTTAACTCAAAAAGAAACTCATAGTCTCAAAGACAAAGAATGGAAAACAGAACTCCATGCAAGAGGATCTCAGAAAAAAACAGGGATAGCTAACTTGTTTACAGACAATGAGAACTTCAAACCAAGAATGATCAAAAGAGATAAAGAACATCCTACATCTTCATTAAGGGAAAAATTCAAGAGGAAAAGATAACATTCATAAATATGTATACACCAAATATGGGAGCACCCAACTGTATAAGACAAATATAAATAGATATGAAAAATCAAACAAGCAACAACACAATTTTAGTGGAGAACCTTAATACCCATTGTCATTAAGAGGTAGATCATCTAGACAAAAATTAGCAAACAAATATAGAACTGAACCAAACCTGTGAACAAATGGACTCATAGACATTTACAGAAATTTCCACCGAACGACATCAGAATATACATTCTTCTCAGCTGCACATGGGACGTTGTCTAAAATAAACCACGTACTATCCCATAGAATATACTAAATTAAATATAAATTGAAATTCTCCCATGGGTATTGTCTGACCACAGTGCAGTGAAATTAGAAACTAATGGCTAAAGAGACTGTGAAACTTCATAAACACATGGAAATTAACTAACAGTCTCTTAAACAACCAATGGGTCACAGATGAAATTAAAGCAGAAATTAAGCAATGTCTATAATCAAATGAAAATTCAAATACAACGTACCAGAACTCACTGGATGCAATGAAAATAATCTGAAGAGGGAAATTTATAGCAGTGAATTCTCACATTAGAAAAACAGAATGAGCACAAATAAACAACCTGATGCTGCATCTCAAGATTCTAGAAAAGGAAGAGCAAGTCAAGTCAAAAGTGTATACAAAGGAGGAAATTATAAAGAACAGAGCAGAAATTAATGCAACTGAGACTAACAAAAATAACACAAAGAATTTATGAATTGATGAGTTGGTTCTTTGAAACAAGAAATAAAATTGATAAATTCCTGCCAAACTTATCAAAATAAAATCCCCAAACAAAAAACCACCTTGATTTCATGCAATGGAATGAAAAGGGTGAAATTACCACAGATCCTGTGGAAATTCAGAAGATCAATACAGACTTCAAAAATACTCACATAGGCTGGAAAACATAGAAGAAATGGAAAGATTCCTAGAAACATATGAATTATCCAACTTGAATCAAGAAGATACAAAATTCTGAATAACTCAATATTAGTTAATGAGATTGAAAATGTAATAAAAATCTTTACCAACAACAAAAAAAACTCCAGGTCCTGATGGATTCACAGCAGAATTCTACAAGAAATTTAGAGGAGACTTAATGCCAATATTTCTCAAGCTCTTCGATGAAACTGAAAGGAAAGAAATTCTCTCTAACTTATTTCTGGAGGCAAGTATTACCCTAATACCAAAGCCAGAGAAGTAATGCACCAAAAGAGGGAACTACAACCCAATATCCCTAATGAACATAGATGCAAAAATCCTCAATAAAATACTAGCAAACAGAATGTGACAAATCAAGAAGATTTTACATCATGACCAAGTGGGATTCATCTAGGAATTTAGGGATAGTTTAACATATGCAAATCAGGCAAAGTAACAGTCCATATTAATGGAGCTGAGATCGCATGATCATCTTAATAAATGAAGATAAAGCTTTACATAAAGTCCAACATTTATTCATGATAAAAAATACCTACAGAAAATTATAATGGATGGACTTAATCTCAAGCTGACAAAAAATAACCCTAGAGAAAATTGCAATAGGTCATCTTTTCCTCAGTCTGATAAGTCATCTATGACAAAATAACAACAAACATCTTAATAAATGGACAGAACCTAAAATCTTTCATTCTAAAATCAGGAACAAGGTGAAGATGTCCACAATCATCACTTCTCTTCAATATAGTTCTGGATACATTAGCCAGAGCAATGAGACAAGAGAGAGAAATAAAAGGAGTAAGGATAGGAAAGGAAGATGTTAAACTACCATTATTCACAGAAAACATGATACTCTAAATAGAATACCCCAAAAGACTCCACCAGAAGATTTCTAGATTTAATAACCAAATCAGTGGAATGCCAGGATACAAAGTCTATAATCAAAAATCAATAGCATTCATGGATACAAACAACAAACTCACTGAGAGAGAAATTAGGCAAACAATCACCTTTATAATAGCACCCAAAAATATGGGATGTTTAGGAATCAATCGAAAAAGGGAAGTAAAAGGTCTATACACTGAAAATTACAGTACTCTGTAAAAGGAGATCGAAGAGACAATGGAACAGTATTCCTTACTTACGGATATTAAGAGCCAATCTTGTGAAAATGGCCATACTCCCAGAACTGTTATAGAGAATTAGTACAATCCTGATTAAAATACTACCAACATACCTCTGAACTCTAGAGAAAGCATTCCTAAATTTAATTTGGAAACAGAAGAGACCTAGAGTAACTAAGGTAATCCTAGGCAACAAAGGCAAGGCAGGAGGCATCACAATCCCTCACTTGAAATTATACTACAAAGCCACTGTAATACAATCAGCATGATATTGTAAATCAAACAGACCTGAGGATCAGTGGAATAGATTAGAAGATGCAGACACAACGACAAAGGCACTCAGCCAACCTCTTTTTGACAAAGGGGCCAAAACTGTTCACTGGAAGGAATACAGCCTTTTTAATAAGTGGTACTGAAAGAGTGGTTTTCCACATTCTGAAAACTAAAACTAGACCCATGTCTATTAACATGCACTAGAGTAAAAATGGACCAAAGATCTAAATATTAAAACAGAAACACTAAGTCTAGTAGAAGAGAAAGTAGGCAGAAATATTGAAGACATAGGTGTAGGCAGAGAATTCATGAACACAGCCAAACTGCAGAGGACACACTTCAAAGAATCAACAACTAGAAACTCATCTTATCAAAAAGGTTTTGCACATTGGAAAAATTTCATTTAGTTTAACAAAGATGTACTCAATGGCAGTTAAAGAATAAGAAAAGACCTGTATTTGTTAGCTTTTCCTTGCTGGAACAAAATTCTTGACATGTGAAACTTAAAGGTGATGATTGCTTGGCTTGTGGTTTCAGAGGGCTCAGTCCACGGTCAGTGTGTTTCAAGGCAGAAGCACCATGGTGAAGGGACTGGTAACACAAAGTGCCTTACTTTATGTTAGTAGAAAGAGACTGAAAAAAAGAGTGCCTGAGAGAAAGGTCCAGGAACCAGATAGAGTTCCAAAGATCATGGTTTCTCAAGCCACCCAGATGCATCCAAAGGTGTGCTTTACACATGTGCTAGCTGTTCCTCACTGCAATCAAGCTGACAGTTCAGATTGGGCATCGCATCTAAGTTTTTCTGGTGTATTTGTCTCTTTAAAACACATTTTTGCACTTAAGATTTCTTTAACTCCATTTTATTATTGGAGTGACTATTGGTCTGTTACAGATTTCTCCCTTGCTATATACATTTTAAATATATTCCACACTTGGATATTTTCTCAAAGTTTTGAATTTCTAATATTCAAAGTTTTGTTTCCAAAGCTTTAAAAACTATGAGATGCAATGAAAACTACATTTAAATTTTTAAAATTTATTACAGTAAAAGACATATTGCTATTAATTTTCCTCAAAATATTTCCCCCTCATTTCAAACATACTTATAATTCTTGCCATTTTCTGAAGTCGCTGTGGAAGTCCTGCTCATGAATGACTTTAGTTGCAGTGTCACGGCTGTCTCGATATTTTGAATTGACTCAAAACATTTATCTTTAATGGTAATTTTTGGGTTTTGAGCAAGAGCTGGATTTCACACACTGCCAAGACCTGGTTGTGGAAGAAGGTGGATGAGGACACACATACTGCTGGTGTAAGCCCGCCTTTCCACTGCGTGGACCTGGGCGGCAGCCTGCACAGCACTTTTCATTCCATGTTATGAGGACACTCATGAGGGCGGACTCCCAGGATCACCTTAGAGAGTGGTGAGAAAGATGAGATCAGTGTGTGTAAACAGAAAAGGAGCTTTTGAGGGAGATTAATGACATTGTTTCCTTTACTGTAATAAATTTTCAAAATTAACATCATATATTTTGAATACCCCATATTTATATTTTCACCCCTATATTTTCAATTTTTAGTAGAAAATTATTTATTTATTTTTATTATAAAAAGGCAAAACATAAAGGATAGAAGTGATACACAATTTCAAAAAATAACATTAAGAAATCATCACTAGTTGATATATTGCATATGGTTATCTTAGAATTTTTGTTCAAGTTACAAACTTCTTGGTGCTCATCATCCTAAGATCTTATTCTCTGTATCTTTCTCAGATGAAGTTTGATTTAAATTTCAATTTTGGAATGAAAAGTAATATTTTCCAAAAAGTCAAACATTCCCTTGTTGTGAAATGTCAAATTCCTAAACTACTTATTGGAGACTCATTTATTTTCCATATTCTACAGGCCGCCTAAACAGCTACTTCTGTTTTCATCTGTTTTCCTTTTCTTTGTGGTCTTACAGGCAGAAATGGAAGACTCTCGCCTTACTTTTTAAGAGGAGGAAGGAGGGAGGGATGATGGGGAGGAGAGTGATTAGCGCAGGGGCTGTGCTGCGAGCTGAATTTGTGTCTGTGAACAACGCCTTAGTCTGATGATTCATGGACCCAATTGCCTTCTTGCTCCCTTATGGCATTTGCAGTGTTCAATAAAAATCCCCCAGGGCCCAATTTGTCCCAAGGTTCTTTCTCTTTTCTTCTAACCAAACCGTTTCTGAGTGCCCAAGTTAAACTCTCCCACAAATCAATTCTCTTTTCATTTCCTAATATACCTGTGGAGAAGTTTCCCAAGCAACCTTGTCTCGTAGCTGTAGCTGCGTTCTCCACTGCCATTTCCCTAAATCGCTACACAGCATATTGCCTGATTCTGTGTCTGTGTATAATCAAGAGGTGTTTTATATTGATTAATTTATATCGGTGTATTTATTTAATTTTCAGGGTTGATAAGCATTTCATGAATTTGTTAATAAAATGTTAGGTAGACCAGAATTTTATAGAAGAAAAAGAATATGATGGTAATTAAGAGCATAATAGAATAAGACTGTTTTCAGTCATTTGATGAGTTTTAGTTATTTACGATAACTCCCTTTACTGGCTATGAATTTTGAACCATGAAAGGCAAGTTCTTTGTGCACTATAGCTCATTAGCACTGACTGAGTAACAACTCAATTCCAGGGTCTGAATAAATTTTTTTTAATGCTGTTGTAGTCAGGACTTTTGCAGAGAACAATTAGAATCAGGACATGGAGTTTATAACATTATTCTCATAATGGTCACCAGAAGCTAATACAAGAAAATGCAGGAAATCTATCCACAACACCAAAAACATAGAATAAAGGGCCTAAATACCAGAGCAATTTCCCACATGAGTCCAGATGAAAACCCAGAGCTCATGACAATGCCTCCCACGAGTCCAACTGGAGGTCCAGAGCCCACGATAAGGACTCACACCAGTCTCTTTTCCGGATCCATGCTGGGAAGGCCCAAAGGTCAGCGGTGCAAGCCGGAAAGTCTATGCCAGCGGGGTGAAGAAGCTGTGCTGGTAGGTTGAGGGTTCTATGCTGGAGCTGAAAAGTCACACTCACAACAAAGACCACAGCTGTCCTGAAAGCACCACAGCCATCTTCAGTGACACAGAGGCTCTGAGCTTCTCCGATGACAAGCACAGTTGGGTACACGCCAGGAAGCAGTGTCACAAGTTCATCCTGGAGACCAAGTGGCACACATCTTTCCCTCCAGAGCCAGGAAGCAATACTTGATGGGAGGACCAAATCTTCTCCAGGAGAAGCACCGGCTCAAACGGCAACTCGTAGGAGAACCCACAATGCCTCCTTAATGCCTCAACTCAATAACGCATCAATGCCCTCCTTTTCCTTCTCCAGCTCTCTCTTTATGCTGGCAACTTTCCCCAGGTGGGATATCTGAGCTCAGCTCAGTGCAATGCTGATGTAATCCAGCTGGCGGTAATTAACTACCAGTTCTTAATCCATAGCAAATGCTGAAAAGAACATTTCAAGTCAAATTTGATAAGGATCTTGAATATCTACAGTCAGCGTAATTAAAAAGCAGATAAGGAAATAAAAAAAATAGCCATCCATAACCATTGAGCTTGTATCCTTCACCACACTTTACTGTGTGTAAATTTATACACATGTGCATAAACACAGATAAATGACAGGAAAACATCATGAAATGTTCTATTTTAAGTTACTTGGTACATTCCAATATTTTTTCTATTTTAAAAATGTTGATTAACATTTGTTGATTTAATAACAAATCAGGAGTTACAACCCGAAGAAATACAGCCATTGTATCAAGTGTGTGCCTGTCATTTTACACTCTACTTTCCCCTGATATTGAAATCTCTAGCATTGCTAGGGCGTTCATTGGAACATGCCCTGTCTCCTTGAAACAACAGCAACAGAACAGGCAAGCTAGCCTTATGCAGATAAGTTGAAATAGTTAATCCAACACAATCCAGTGGTTAAATACCTCAGGTAGAAAACATGGATCTGAGCCTGGTGTCCTCTTCCGCCCTAGCCTCAGCTTCCTCCAATTCCTCATCTACACATCATAGTTTCATAAGAGCAGCTTGCTTTCCTACCCTCTCCCCCACCCACTCACTGCCACTATATGGTCTCTTAGCACTGTGATTCCAGAACATTTTTCCCTCATTATCAGGTGGGCTAATTCCTTATCACAACTCACTGTAAAAATGAAAAGTCATTAATAAACATTTGAATTGATTGTTGAATTGGCAAATGAATTCACACATACTTCAAATCTACATATTTGTCCAGTGCCAGCAGGGCAGGCAAATCTGTGGGGCAAAGTATTTCACTCGACAAGCCCTATTTCTTCCTGTGTAGAATGGGAAAAATAGCATCACAAGGTTCCCACGAGGATTACATGAAATAGTATTGAGAACTTGTCACTTAACAATTCTTCAATTCGGCAAAAATTTAATATCCAGCTACCAAGGACTACAGGTAGTGAGGGGTATGAGCTGGCTCATTTTGAAGAAAGAACATTTTACAGGGATTCTATGAGCCTGCTGGTAAACCACCTGTAGTCTGCCATCAGCCATTATGAGCACAGAAGTCAGTGGATGTCACTCTCACTCTCAAGACGATCGCTAGCACACCACTGACTAGAGATGCAGTGGGATGACACAGTGGTGACCCAGGATTGACTGTGAGTCAGAGTTTGGGAAATAGGATGCTTGGTATGGAGTGACCTTGGAATGAACCTTTTTTGGGGTGAAGGGGAAAATGAGGAGTTGGAGAGGCTGAGTTGCAGCATGGCTTGGACACTTCTGCCTAAATCCCAGGATTGGAGTGGTCAGTCAAGACCATCTGAGTTGGACCTAGGGGGGCCAAGACTTTAAACTCCTTCATCCCTCAGGTCTTGGACACAGGCAACCCTAGGAAAGGTCTGTCCTGGGGTGAGGCAGTGTCCCACTGAGATGGTCCTGGAGGCAGGCACAATGCATCTTCCTCCACAAGGTGATCTGGGTAGCATATAACAAGGTCCTGCACATGATAAAAGAATCTGTTCCGGCTTTTACATGTCCCATGGACTAGTGAGCTAGAAAAAAAAAAATATTGTATCTTTAAATTCCACAGGTCAGTGCAGGGCTGCGGAGCAGACAGGCGCTGAGGATGCATGATGTATGAACTGGTGCACACGGAAAGGAAAGGAGAGGAGAAGAGAGGAGAGGGCAGGAGGCAGGCAGCATGAGAGCCAGAGCTGCCCAACAAAGTCAGGAGGTTGTTTGCTGACTCCGAGGGACCAGGGAGTTATAATGGAGAGCACCAGAGCAGCTGAGAACTATGTCTGACGTGCATTTGTGTCCATCCAAAGAAACCGGCGATTGGTCAACTTTTAACAAGACAAAGTGCAAGGCAAAGAATCCCTTAAAAGAAAGTGCATATTACCCAGATGGGCCAGGACCACGTTGGTGTGATTTTCCTTCTCTTCCGCATTCTCTAACAAACTGTGACATCTTCTGCAGCATGTCAAGGTGAGTTGCAGCAAAGCCCACAAACTTTCCTTCCTTACCTTTGCAGCATTGATCGGAACACAGCTGCCGCGGAGAATTTGTGGCCCAGTGCTAACGTCTGTCAATAGAAAAGCTGGAGTCATTTTCCTGCTGACACACGTCCCGCGCTCCCCCTTTCCCTAGCTCAGAGGAGGGGTGGATGTGAAAACTGACCATGGAGCAGCCGCTGATTTATACTTCTTTTTCGGACCAGGGGATTCATATTGATTAGTTGGGTGAATGAGTCTGTCCCTTGGTTTCAAAGGTAGAGTGAGTGTCTGCCCTTGGAATAGATCATGGCTCCACTGTGACACAACAGATAAGATTCACTGTGCTCTTCTGCAAGTCTCAATGCCTTCACCATACTTATGAAATATACCTGTCAGTGATACTTAACCTGGTTATGGAAAAATGGATCTTGAAAGAATGCACTTCACAGCAGGGACATCAAAATGTGTTGTCACCAACTTTCTTAAGCTTTTTTCCTGTTACTTAACGTATTTATTCCGAATTTATCATCAGAGTGGTTGATGACATATTTGTTATGTGAATTACATTTTCTTCCTGTTATTCTGTTCTGGGATCTTACCATTTATATAAATGTTTACACAAATAACTGTTGACTGAGTTTCTCTTCCACAAGAGGCAGTTGCTTACTGAGAGCAGGTCCTGGGAAAGACCCAGCAGAGTACATTTCTATGTTTTAATGGAATATTTGTCTTTTGCATTTATAATTAATATGTTTACAAAAATAGAGCCATGGCTGTGTGTTTCTCAGGAATTGTCTGAAGTTAGATGATGGTTTGGGTGGAGAATATAATTTCATATTGATTTCTTTGTTCTGTGTTGATTTTGGCAGATAAAGATCAGATTTTAAAAATTTCTTTCCATCTCAGCTTGTCAGAAGTGAGTTTCTTTCCTGGGGTTGAAGTTTGCTTCCTTTCATTCTTCCCATGGTGCTTCCTCCTTTTCATCCGAGAGGACCTCAAAATGAAGTAGTTAGCATCCCCAACCTGGGCATCCTTCAAGTGGTAAAGATATTGTTAATTTTTCCTTTGATGATTTTAATTTTTCTCATCCTGAAAGAGCCTGTATATAGTTTCTTCAACTATTCACGGATTAATTCAATTGTGCATATTTTAAAGAGCCTTGTTAATCTTTCCAAGCAGTCAAGCCCCACAGAGTCCTAGAAATGCCCAGAGTTCTTCTTCATCCACCAGCTGGAATCCACTTCTCTGCATCTGGTTGCAGAAGAAGTATTTGTAGCATTGGGCTTGGGTTTCCAGGGTGATTTGTGGTGATCTTTACATCTCTTCCAGTGGTGCTGAGTCCCTTTTGTTTTCCAAGTGTCCTGCAGACACATTTAATCAATCTGGAATTTCTATCGCAGTAAATTCATATATGGACAGGAGCAAGAACAAGAGAGGTAGTAAAGGATGAGTAAAGAGGAGAGGAATAAATTTCTGAGAGGGGGCATCATTTTTTTCAATGTTCTCTGAGAGTTAGTGTCTTTCATACTGGATCATTTCTGAATGAGAAAGCACAAACTCCAGACCCAACTTCTAGAGGCAAAGCTACTGCAGACATATCTAATCATGGTGATGCTTCATCATCGTAACTGAATTTATAAAAATCATAAACTCATTGTAGAGAGCTCTGTGCTTTTCCCACACTCCATGAATATACATTGGATCCTCCGACCACCACTTAATGTCCAGAACAATGTTTACACAGATTTCACTCCTCTTATTCTTAATTACTGACCTGTAACTCTAAGGCAGTCTGGCTTTTATATATTCATCGTGCCCTTAGCTTTTGACTCAATGAAAGTTGAAATTCATGGTGTACAGCTTACATTTATTTTTAAATATGAATTTTTAAAGTACAGCATTCTCTTAAATAATCAAGATGAGGTATAAATCCATAGATCTGTTTGAATCCCATCAGATCAATTTCTCAAAGGGTATGGCTGTCTGACTCTCTTTGTTCTCTGTATTCTTGGCATTGTGATACTCTAACCTCCCTGTGAATCGTTCTCCTCTATCTGGCCCAGAATATGAATCATATTCAGTCAATAGATGACAGCTGTGATTACTGTGAAACAAAAATTGGTGCCCACTATGGAGTGCATAAAATAAAACACCAACTTGGGATCCAATGAAGCACAGGGCAATGCACAGGTCTAAGTGTGAATGGTGAGCACAAAAGACTGAAGGTGTGAGGGCAGAAGCGGTCAGCAGACACGGGGCTGCCTTTATTTCCCTCACATGTCCCCACAGAACTTCTGAAACAGGAAGCTCTCACTGGGGGTGCTCCTGGTTCCCCAAAGGTGCCAGGGCCCAAGGCTGTCACCTGAGTTCCAGCAACTGCTCTTTGCACACCTGTCCTAGTCCTCCCAACCTACTTGCTTTCTCGAAATGCAGGAAACCTCAGAGCCTGTCCTTGAAGACGAGGGTCATATTCACCTACTCCTGCTGTCAGAGATATCCTTGATCCCACAGGTAGCTGCTGGGGTTTGCAAACACATCTTTATTCCCTGCTGTATATAATATCTGGCTTTCAGGCTGGCTGGGGCCATGAAGCAGCTCTGGTTCTGTTCTCCACAATGTGGTTTCAGAGTTGCTCTGATAGCTGTGTTCACAGGAGGGCAGGGCAGGAATCCATGAATCCCACTTCACTGGGCATTTGCTTGTCTATGGTGGACGCTGGATCACTCAAAACAGAACAGTCTTAGTCTTGTGATGTATACACCTGAGTGCTTAAAAAAGTCATAGAGGAATTTTGGTTTTATACTATACCACTGTTTTATATGAGCGATGCTCTGGATCCAAACAGAAATTAAGCCCTAAGTGTGGGGATATCCAGTGAGGTGCCAGACGCTATGCTAAAAGCATCCAGAGGAGGGTGTGAATCACGGTCCTTGGCTATCAATGTGCTTCTTACCTAGACAGGAAGATAAGCCATGAGTGGAAAAGCAATAGCAATATATTAGAACAACGCGGAAAGAAGGTGCTAAGGAGGGAGAGATATGTGGGAGAGTTATGGGTCATCCCTACCTGTCTTATTTAACCCTGATTTATGAAAAACTGTTGATCTGGACAAGTGAAATTTTGCAATGTAGCTGATGAATGAATGGGCTTTGTGATGTTACAAATGTGAGCTTTCTCCGTAAAGGACCATTAATAGATTGCTTTAATATGAAACACATTTTCCCATGGAAACAGATGCTAAAAATGGTGGCTGGGCCAGCAGAAGCCAATTTAACTCAAAATGCAGCTGAAATAGTGATGTCTCCCAGTAGCTTCCCATTCTATATCCGGTGACTAAACATTCCACATGCTAGCTCACATAAGCATAGTATTATTTTTGATGGGGGCCATATCTTTACTATGTATTCCCTGGCCTTGGGGTTTGCTCTTTTTACTCCACAGCCAAGAAGCAGTTTTCTTTCTTCTTTGTGTAAGGTTGGAATGGGACCTGGCTCCCCCAGCCCCCAGCCTGCTGGCCCTCAGAGGCACTACAATCTGCGGGAGCTCAGCTCAACACCAAAGCTGTCTTTGGCAAGCACGGATGTTTAAACGAGATAAGACAGGCCAAGATATTTTGCATGTCCCAGCACATCTGGAGATATATGGAGACACCCAAAAATTCACACTGGATGCTTCAGGGACTTTGCCTGCTGAGGTACAAGACTTCTAGGGGACTTTGATCACAGATATTTATTAACATCTTGCTGCCTAATGTCCCCCACTTTCTTTCCTTCTCTATCAGAGGGACTCACTTCCTCTTTGTTCTCTGCAGACGGCCTTTCACTCTCTGTCTGCCTCCGCCCAGGCACAATAAATTCCATGCCGTGTTGCATTCACACAGCCTGGTGCTCCCTTCTGCACCCTCATATGTTATACTTTGTACCTTCTCTTAGGTCCTGAGAAGATGCCTTCCATCTCTTGTGATTTTCCAGTGTCACCATAATGGGAACACAATCCTCTCTGCCTGAGGACACATGCATCTCTTGTATTTGGAGATAGTGATTCAAAATGGTTTCAGGGACACCAAAGGACATTCTTTTGGTTAAAGGAAATCTGAGAAGTCTACAGGAAGAAGGCTGAGAGGAGGAGGAGAAGGAGGTTAAAGTCATAGTAAGACAGGCTCAGTTAGACTGAGAAGGAGCTAGCTAATAAGGCTGCTCTGATGTCCATGTATTTCAATGATAAACAGTTGCAAACTGGAGCTGTATCTCCAAAAAAGTGAATATTTTTGTTGATCTGTTTTCCTGTTTTTTAAAATAGTGGCTCAAAAGAATCCCTATTTTATTTGCTCTCCCTGTGTTATGGGATGATTTGATTCAACTGGGGAGTTCTGCGGCCACTCTGACTTAGGGTGTCCCATTTAGTTGTGGTCTCCTGGCTCACAGGGTTGGATTAAAGAGGTTAGATTAGGAGGGTGATTCAGAGCCCAGGACGGCTGGGTGATAAGGTGCACAGCCACTCTGCTCTCCGTGGGATCTCTAGCCGAGTACATGGACCTCTCCATGTCTCTAGACTCCCAGAGAATCAGGAAGGAATCTGCTGGAAGTTAAGGCTGCAGGTAGTTCTGTGGGTCTTAAAAGTGTCTAATCTGCTATTAAATCCAGCGTGAACTACTCATTTCAGATCGTGAATTTTTCATCACTAAGATACCCACCTGGTTCTTATTCTCTGTTTTTCATTAGTTTTATATTTTTCATTAAATCCTCAATCTTATCAAATATCATTTAATAAGTATTTAGGATCCTCAGCAAGAAATTTTACATCTCAGTCATTTCTGTCCTGTTGTTATTAACTGATTTTCTTCCTGACCTGAATCACATCTTCCTGCTTCTTTTATATCTAGTTAGTTCACTAGAAATTGGGCATTGTGAGTGAAAGGGTTTTGGCCCAGGCCGGATACTGTAGCCTGTAAAGCCAAGGAGCTCCTATCTCCCCCACCCTTAGGAATTCCCTCTGGCTCCAAACTAAGACCAATGGGCTACCTGTGCAGCCCTAATGCCCCCTTAGGTTCCACCCCAAGCTGAGGCTACTTATGTGCCTCACTCCATGTGCTCCACGGAGAGATCTCCCGCCCTGGGGTGGAGATGCCACGCCCCAGGGGGTCGGGGGCGTCTCTCCCCATATTCCCAAAATAAAGGTTATTTATATTTCATACTTCTTATCTTTTCAGCAGCCGCAGGTCCTCCTCCTTCTCCCCCACAGTTCTATCAGTGAGGTTTTACATTTTTCTACAGTTTTTGGCACTTTTTCTCCCTTTTAAAAAGTACTCATTGGGGTGAGCACTTACACCAGGTGAGGAGCCAGGTGACACCGCACTTGGTGGCTTTTCCCTTCCAGTGTGGTTATTAAGAAGTGCGGAGCTACTTGGATTCCTCAACCTTCGCACATGACCCATTTTTTGTTTCTCTCCCCATCTCACAATGCTCTGAAAGTCTGCAGCAGCGCACTTTGGTCTGAGTCTGTGTTCCCATAGTCTGTGTTGCAGACTTACCAGGTCTGTTCTGCGAGCTCTTCTTGTGTTCACACACGGACAGCTTCCCTATCATCAGCACTCGTATTTCTACTCGGCCTCCTAAGTGATTTCTACAATTTTCTCATTATTTTCCTTTAACATTTCTCTTTTGAATTCCTCTAATTTCTAAAAGATATTCTTTGTTAAATTGCTTTTTTAAAAAAGTAAACGTGTTCTTTTTATTAGATTTTCAAAAGCATGTGAGAGAATACACTAATTAAATACAATCATAGCAAAAAAGAATAATTAAACATTTTCTTGACATGACTAAAAGCATCTCAAAGGCTGGTTCATTTTTGGTAAATTTTCTAATTTTTCTGTTGAGTTTCCTGTGACTCTCTTGGTGGGGTTGGTCTTTGCTGTGTTAATGTCTCCTCTTTCATACTGTCCCTCTTTCCTGGCTCTAGTGATTATTCTTGATTCTTCAGGATAACAATCACCTTGGTTTTAAAGTTTCCTCCTGCTGCATGAGCTCCCTGCTTCTCCACAGGAGACAGTGGAAGTCTCTCCCCAAGTGTACGGGGAGGACCTGCTCACCTGTTTACCTCCTTCATCCCAGTTTCTAATCTTCCTGCTTTCCCCTCTACTCAGGGTTCATCGTGGGGCAGTTGGAGAATTCCGGACACAAATTGATCCATCTGTTTTCCCAGGGCTGCTACAAGATTTAGCTTTAACCAAAACTTTTTGGTAGCCAAAGTATTTCAGTCAGTGTTTCTTTTCCCTTTAAACATCCAGCCTTTGCAATTATTTTGCTCATGTTCCTCTCAGTTCTCTTTCTCTAAAATACTTTACCTAAATGCTTTCCTTTTAAGACTCTGGCAAATAACACCCATCTCACAGTTATCTGCATTTCACTGAGCTACCCTAAGAACCTCTGTTATTCCCCTCAGTTAGTAACCCTGGCAACCCTGGCACCCTGAGCTCAGAAACACAAACAGCATGAGCACTTCCTTCTCCCACCCACTGTGAAGGTCTGTGAGTGAAGGTGGCCCTGAAGCATCTTCATAGAGGAGCTGGATTGTCACCCAGCAAGGACAGTGACATTCTACACAACAGGATTTAAAACAGAAGGGGAGGCTGACAGATTTGTGGGAAACTGCATCATTAAAAATGTGAATTAAGTTACATAGAAACATTAAATGGAGCAATGCATTTGGATTCCTGTGTGTACTGTGGTGTGTTCAGGTCACGTTCCATCCGTCTCCTCAGGCATCATTTCTTTTTCTACTTTATCTTTTCTCACACAGGTTTGCAGTGCATGCTGGTTACATCCCTTGTGAGGAGCTGGCACTTGTGCCTAACTCATTTCAGCTCTTTCCATCCCATTTTTCTCCCTCCTTCTCTAGCTCCCCTCCAGTTCACAAAGATCTCTCTCCCTGGTTCCTAATTGTAATTTAGGTTTCTCACCCACAAGGAACCATGTGACACTGAAGCTTGCGTGTCTGATTTATTTCACTTAACGTTTTGGTGTCAGTGTACATCCATTTTCCTACAGGTGACTCAGGGTTACTCTTCTCATGGCAGGGTAACCCTCAAAGCAGCACAGTTCCAAAGCTGATGCACATGTTTACTGTGATCCCCATCAAGACTGCTTTGTGATGGAAACTCTCAGAGCACTTTCCTTAGCTGTTTAAAGTGTGCAGTGCAGTCTGGTTCTCCACGACACAGGTGACAACAGAGTAAGGTTTTCCAGGTCGGTCACATCCACGTGATAGAACTGTGGATAAGAAGTATAAAATATAAGTAACCTTTATTTCGGGAATGTGGGGAGAGACACCCCCGACCTCCCGGGGCGTGGCATCTCCACCCCAGGCCAGGGATCTCTCCCTGGACACGTGGCGTGGGGGAATATAAGTAGCCTAAGCTTAGAGCAGTGCCCTAAGGCCATTAGAGATGCAGGGGTATTTCATTGGCACAAGTTTGGCGCCAGGGGCAGGTTTCTAAGGGTGGGGGTATAGGGTTACAGGTAAATCTCTAGGGGCGGGGGAGGCAGGAGCTCCCTAATTCTGGCTGAGGCTTTTCTGGCTATAGTGTCCGGTCTGGGCCAGCAACCCTTTCACACGGAGGCTCACTCTGTTTCCTAACGTCTTCTCCTTTCCCCATCCTAGTAGTTTCTCCTTTTGAAGAGTTTCTTCACAATTGTTTCTGTAACCATTATATTTATACCATAAAGTTAAAAGGACACATCTTAGATATTGTATTTAAATCTTCTTGAGACTTATCCTTGGTGAAAACATTTTCCAAGTACTTCAAAGACATTTTCAAAATTGAAAATAATGACCATTATTGTTAACTATTCCAAATTCCTAAGAATATAACAAATAATCTAAAACTTTGACTGGACTATTTCACTGGAAATAGAGGAACTGTGTAATATTACCATTGTAGGCACCAAATACAATATTAGACTAAGTATCAAATGTAAGTTTTAATCCTACCCTGGATTAAGTATTAGTGCATTCTGTAAATTTCAGATCACTGCATATTTTCAAATGTTACCTTCTTGGATACTGTTTTAGATAGTTTTACTTGAGCAAATTAAATAGATCAACCCTAAAGATCTACACAAAGCACCTAAAATATATTTTCTGATTTATTGTTTGCCTTCTATAGACATTGCCAGCAACATATTTATTTGAAGAGAAGCCCTGCGATGTTATTTTTTAGTAGTGAAACTCGAGGATGCAGCAGACAGCTGAGAACTGGAGCAGGATGCATCCTGAGATGGCCAGACTGCTGAGAAAAATTGCTTATTGCTTTTTCAATTGCCTTATATTTTCTTCAAATTCTTAAGCAGGCTCTAGAGAACAATTCATCCCGTGTCTTTCAAAGCAGGCTACTCTAAGGCTTGCTGATTTAGACTTTTAATAATAGTTGCAACAGTTGGGGAGAATGAGCTGAGATTTTGGTCTCGGTGTGTGCTACTGGACAGCAGGTCTCCCTAGTTTGATACATTCATACCAACGTATAGGAAAAACAACTCAGAGTTATCATTCTCTTCTTGCATTCAATTCATTTGCTTTTTCTCAGTGTTTCTTGGTTTTTAGCGTTCTCATTTATTCTTTTCATTTTACTTGGGGCCAATTTCCTTCTCCAGCCCAATCCAATTTTACCCAGTTGAGTTAAACAAGCACTCGTGCAGTCAGCCTGACCTCCACATCTTTTCACCAAGAAAATCAGATGGGGAACACGCAGCTGGGGCCCAGTGTTCAAATTTCCTTTAATTTGTGCTTATCCTGTGCCTTGTCTTTGGTCAGCCTAAAGGGCCACCTGCTAACTCACCCCCACCCATCCCTCCACCTCTGCTGGGACCTCCTCTCCCCCCGCAGAGGCGCTCAATCCCCCTACTCACTAACGCAGCCCTCCTTCTCCATGTACCCCTGCCACTCAGATGCCACCTACTCTGTGATGAGAGTCTATGAACTTATGCCATGGGACAAGTCCTCTTCTCTTTAGAGATCTCCTAGGAACAAATCCACCAAAGCCCCTTTACTGAGGCCACCAGCAGTGTTGTAGTATCCAGCGGGCACCTCACTTCATGGCAGTGTTTCACACTGGGGTCTGCTGTATCTCGCCTTGGTTGCCTCTTACCCTCTGGCCTTTCTCTCCCTGTATCCTTCACTCACATCCACCCTAATAACCGTCTCCAGACTTTCCTCATGGCTCTCACCACGACCCCTTCTTCTCCCTTTGTACATTCTTCCTCACTTGGATTCTCATTTGTGAACATGACTTTGGTTACAAACTGTGCAATATTCAAATCAAGAAATGCAGGCTTTTTGTGGACATCAGACCCACATGTCAGTTGCCCCCGAATCTCCTGGGGGAAATAAATCCACCTACCCACAGGCTGCTTTTTAGATTCTCTGATTTCCTTTCCAGTTACTCACTCTGTAAGAGCTTCATCCCTGCACCTAGTTACACAAATTGAGGGTCCTAGAAATTCTCAACACCTCCTTCCCCTGGACTCTTATTTCCAACCACTAAAGGTTTAAATCTGAGTTTTAACACCTCTCAAAAGCGTTCATGGCTCTTGTCACCTGTCCGCACCCTGCCTTCCCACCTCACATTGTTCTGGAAGCCTCCCTCCTTCGCCTGGAGGACAGCAGGAGCTTTCTACCTGCTTACTTATTTCATTTCCAGCCTCTCTCATTCACTCCCAATCCTCACCTCAGAATAATCTTTCAAAGCACAAATCTGATTTTCGTTCCTGTACTTAAGGGCACCATAAGTTTACTGCTGTACTTTGAATAAAGCTGAGTCTTTTCTCTCAGGTGAAAACTCTGCATAATCCTGCCCAAGTACCCAAAAGAACATTCACTTTGCTTTCTGTTTCAGCCACACTAGATTTCAGTTTCCTCAAATGTACCTTGCTAACCACCCTACAGATTATCTGCATGTTCTGTTTCCTTTCCCTACCAAGCATTGCTTTTCCTTGCCTGCCTTAAATCCCCCTCTGGCATTAGAGAGCAGATCAATAGCTATTGTATGAGGAGCACCTTTGCTTAGATTGACTTGCTGAATCCTTTGTGATCTTGGCTTCATGTGCAGGTGAAGGTATGATGCACCACCAAGATCCTTACTTTACCAGCAGGAGGCGTGCTCCATCCAGCTACTGCCAATGTTGGCTGTGGGTGGCTCCCAGCTGTGTTTATTTGCAAGCTTTGCCCTTCACCAAAGAATGCTGCACCAGTCAATATTTTACTCTAGAGATAACTTGTCTCTAGCAATGGGTCAGTGGAGGAGGAGAAGACATCAACCCTGGCTTCCTTCCCTCAGTTTGGGACATGACTGAAGGATCAGCCTAGCTCCGGTGCTGCCCAGGACACTGGCTGGACCTCTGAGAGACAGGTTTTCAACTCCCTCTTCTGAGCTCCTCTTCTCACCCTCTTCCACACGAGCTGTTTTAGGGGCAATCTGCATCTGCCATCTACTTTGACATCTCTATCCCCAAATCCACAGAGCCCCACCGGAAGTCTGTGTGCTGCTCCTTCCCAATGCACAGCACGGCTCCCATAATTGGTTGGCAACAGACTGCCTACCTCTAACTCGGGAGTGGCACTTAGTGCTTATGTGACCTTGGCACAAGCCACTGGTGTCACTTGTTTCTGTTTCCTTATCTATTTCATGGTAAGAATCAAACAAAACAAAAATACCTTTTTCAGTTAGGGCTACGGTAATAGATCAGCATAGAGTGGGCGGTTTAACCATCAGATATGTGCTTGTTGTGGCTTTGGAAGCTGGAATTATAAGACCAAGGTATCAGTGCAGTTAGGTTCTTGGAAATGGACCTCTTCCCATTTGTGTCCTTATCAGGCCTTTCCTTGATGCTTACATGAAGAGGAAGTGATCTCATGTCTCCTCCTCTTTTTGAAAGAGCTTTTATTGAATCAGAAAGGCCCCATTTCATTATCTCATAGAACCTAAATTACTTTCCAAAGACCCCAGCTATAAATAGTGTCATATTGGGGATTTGTGTGAGATGGTGTGTGTAGGGGTCACAGATATGCAACACACGGCAAGCAGTGTCTAACATACAGTAGATTCTCAGAGACAGTAGTACTATTGTCATTCTAGAGGAGTTTGATTGCTTTTATCCAGAGCCAATGTAAACTATAGATACTGTTCGGAGAAAACATCTTAAACCACAGTATTACAACAGTATTATTTTAAATACACCGATTCCATAAGATAAGGTACAAAAATATAAATAAATAAATAAATAAATAAATTCTCACGAATCTCACACTTGAAGTCTCAAGGCATAAGAACTAAAAGGTCCAGAAAAATAATGTCTCATGTTTGGTAATCCAACGGTTCTATCATTTACAATATAGAGACATTTCTTCAAGTAACACCTGGATATATTCTGTTCTATTTTGTGGTACTAGAGATTGAACCCAGGGAGTGGGGAGCTGTACCTCTTTATATTTTTATTTTGAAGCAATGCCTTGCTAAGCCTGGCCTTGAACTTGTGATTCTCTTGCCTCAGACTCTAGAGTAGCCAGGGTCACAGGTGTGCACGACTGCACCCGCCGAACACCTCTCTAACCTCTGTGCACTAACTAGAATGTAAAGAGTGGGGCAGCGTTAATGTGGCTGCAGGGGAGAATGGGCTAAGCAGGCTGGAAGGACCTAATTTTGTTTTCACAAGTGGTGCTGCCTATCTCTGGTCTTGCCAGTGCCCTGGTGACCTACTCAAATGTGACTGTGCAGGTTCCACCAGAAAAGCATGTATCCAAGATTAAAGAGCAGTCCAGAGCATGACAAGTTAGGCTGAATATTTGGTCTTCTACACAGAAAGTGCCCAGGATCTCCTTTGTCAGCATAAGTCACCCAGCGGAGGCTTGTTAGGTCCTGCTGCTGTGGGCAGCATGTGGTCCTGCTCCTTGCTTATTATCACTGTGTCCTGACAACAGTGACTGCTGAGGGTCCAGGGAAGCCCACAACCACCTGTAAGGCTCCCTTATAAACAGTGACTTTAATAAACTCTACTGGCCTGGCATGCACACCCCGGGCTTCCTCTTGGATAAATAAGTCCTTTGTGTTGAATAAGACAATAGATGTGAATAATAAATTTGATTTATATGGATAGGAGAGATGAAAGAATATGGAGATAAAAGAGAGAAAGGTAAAGAAGAACTAAAAATGTGATGAGCTGTGAGTGAGTTACGAGACAGCCTCAATTTCTCCATCAGGTTTTAGTACAGGTGTGTGTGTGTGTGTGTGTGTGTGTGTGTGTGTGTGTGTGTGTATGTGTGTGTGTACATAGAGCCGAATGTTGGTGTTTTCACCAAACCCACATGTGCAAACCCTGATCTCAGTGTAAAGGCATTTTGGGGTAGGGTTTTAGGGAGGCCGTGAGGCCATCAGGGTGGAGCCTTCATGACTACAAGGAGAGGCCAGGTAATTAGCCAGCCCGCTTTCCACCACGTGGGCCATAGTGAGAAGCAGGACACATGAAAACCAAGAAGCAGGTCCTTACCAGACATCGCATCTGTGGGCACCTTGATCTTTCTGAAACTTCCCGGCCTCTTGGACTCTGGGAAGGTCTGTTTGAGCCTCTCAGTATATGGCACTATGTCATAGTTTCTTGAAGTAGGACAGAAATAAGCATTTCTAGCTCTCTCTTTCTCGCTCTCTCTGGCATCCCCAGCTGTCGCTCTGTCTCTGTCTCCATTTCCAGTCTCACTGATGCCAGGCATTGTGTCATCCTATTGTCAACAAGAGAGTCCAGGCTCAATTCTCTCCTAATTTTCAGGAGACTGCCCTGGAAATGAGATTATCTTCACCTTTCTAGAACCCATTTTATCTAGACTCACACAAAAATCATCTCATCCCAGAATGATGTTTTACTCCAGCCACCTGGGCTTTTATTGACATAATTTTCTATAAATCATTGATTCTGCTTTATTCTAGATGGGATTTGGCATCTAAATAGGCAATTGTTTATGGCCCTGCAAGCAAATCCTTTAGTCCTATCAGCTTTCTTTTCAACTATTTAAATAAAATTTCCTACCACATGGCTCTGTTTTTAAACAGTCTGTAAACATCTTTCTTATTCTATGCGGAGGCTGATACTCTAATGAGCATGTAGATGGCAGGAAATTTAAATCTGTAGAACTCTTTTCTCATTCCAGGGTAAATATATGCAGGTCAGTTTTAGCCCTAAAGAAAGGGATCTATCATAAGCTGGTGCTGTTTATGGGGTGAAACATGGTGAATAGCGATGCTGTCAAGAACAGGGAACAGGGAAGTGGCAGTTAGGGGCTGGGGCTCTGTACCTAGGGTGCTTCCCAGCTTAAGTTAAAAGTTAGGCTCTCCCCAGAGGAGCCCTCAAAGCCTTTTCTCTTACCTGTCCATCCATCTACCCTTCCATCCACCTGTCCATGTGTCCTTCCCTCCTTTCCTCCCTCCATTCCTTTCTTCAAACCAACATAGACTGAGGTCAGAAACAAAAAGTTTGCTTAGTCACAGTTTTCACTTACACAGTACTGGTTTTCTACAATTTCTCTGTCATGTGCCCGGGAATCAAGCATGGACAGCTTATGAGGCGTGCTAATTACAGCTAATTTCCGGTAAAGCAAAGATCTGGGAATGTTGTCAGAAATGTCTGTCTTTGGGTCCTATCATTGTCTACTGTCTTTAGGAGGTGGCTTAAAGTTTGCAAACAGAGATGGCTATGATAATAATGTTCTAGGAAATGGTCACCACCATTAAAAGGCAGCCCAATTGTTGAATTATTGCACGACTTGAAGTGTTAGAAATTGAGATGAAAAACTGCAGCAAAGGACAACTCATTCCAGAAAATTCTCCAGCTTCTTCTGATCACCACCAACATATTTTTAATAACAGCAGAATTTGATCTCTCTCAGGTTTATTGACACTTCCAGGTGCTAACATAAATGAATTGAGGAATCCATAGCCTTGTCTCCACATATTCTTAATATTTATTTTTTATTAGTATTTGTCTCTAGTTAAGTACATGTACCACCTTCTCACTAAAATTAATTTGTAGTTTTGTTAGAGCTCAACAAAGTGATCACTCTGTTTTCCTCTATTTCAAACAACAGTTTTTAAAGTGTTGACTCTTTTGTTAAATAATGGATGGACAGATAGATAAAATATGTACAAATGCATGTATGTCTAAATATACACTAAAATCTCCAGGCAATTCCCCTTGATTAGAGGAAAGGCAAGTCAAAATGAAACCTTTGGAAAACTTTCCATTCTAACAATACATTCTTGTTTTTTCTGTCTCGTTAATTATGAACAAAAACACAGTAGCATATGCATGCTAAAGCCAAGGGAAATAAACCATAAAGGATTAAAGGGAAAAGAAAAAGAGGCGAGATAAAGGACAGATTTGAAAGCAATGTTATTTTTTATTATTTGGTGCAGAAAACTGTGAAGCACATAAAACAATCTACAGGAAGTGGGAAAGATTTCTTCTCATTACTGGCCTTGAGGCAATTTTTTTAAGCTGCCATAAACTGACAAACAGATATGATGGATATCATTATAAAATACACTGAGTTGGGAAATGGAGCGCAGACTGAAATGGTCCTCATCAGAGGTAAAGACAAAGTCCCACAGATTCTCCACAGGGTGAGCAGCTCCAAGACTGCTAAAGAGTACCACTGCAAAATTAGCCCAGACCTTGCCCGAGTTTTTCCTTTTCTGGAGATCACGTGATCTTTCCTTTACTACTTTGTCATGTGATTCCAAAGTTCGTGTCAAGACCTACCAAGTACAATTAAGGCCAGCAGCCCTAATCTTGTACTTTAACAGGCAATGATTATTATGAACCTCCTAAATATTTAAATAAAGCATTTCAAGGACAAACATATTAATGCACACATTCCCAGGGTTCAAGGGCATTTGAGGTGGGGCGGGCTTATGTATGCATTAACTCTTTTAGGCATGCAGGGAGAGACCACTGTGTTTGTGTGAATACCAAATTATTTCTAAAGAGCAAGTCCTGTGACAACGCTGTTCTGTTTTGTGACCTCAGGGGCCTGTTGAGGGCCAGTCTTGCCAAAGATGCCCCTTGTTTCCTGCTGCAGAGGCAGCAGGGCCAAGATGACAGAGTGGCACACTTCCCACCCAACCATAATGTGACAGGGACCCATACCTGCCTTTGACTCCAGCCCAGCTGGGAACTCAACTATGCATCCTCCAGTAAAATCACTTAAGCTAATGCTAATCTTTGCATGTTCTGATATTTAAAATGGATACAATAAAGCCTACCTCACATGACTATTGCAAAGTGGAATAGAGTAAGTCCTCCTTCAAGGTCATAATGAATTATCATGGATTGACGCGGTGTGGCTTCCTGCCTGTCAGGCAATAGGGTGTCAAGTAAGGTGGTTTGCTCCTAAGGATCCCTACATGCAACTACATCCCACCTACTTTGGAGAATTCATTGTTCATGGCCTGAGAAAGGAAGCCTTGAATGGAAAGGAAAGCCCTGACCACCGTGCCTGCCCTCACTTTTCGGGAACCTCTGACCCTCACATCCTGAATGGTGAGTAAAGCTTGATAACAGGTAGGACGGCAGAGTCTCAGCTGGAGCGGGTTTAGTGGTCATCAGTTCTCACCTTCTCTCTCTTCCCTCTCTTGTGGTGGAAACGGGAGAAGGCCATCTCCTAAGCTATAAGATTTACTCACACAAACGGTTTTATGAAAAGGAATATTCATAAAATAGAGTACAAATCCTGAGTTTTAAGAGAACAGGTTGCTGTGGATTTCCTGATTGCATGCCTTCCCTGCCTCCTTCAGTTGATTTAACTATTTCCATTATAGTTTAGGCTTTTATTTTTCAAATTTCTGGTCTCATATTATGGCAAGAGCAGGAAATACAGCCTTTATGTGTTCATTTTTCCAGGGCCTTGTGTGCCATGAGGCTCCATGAATGTGCTGCAAGTTTAATACTTCAGGAAGAGCCCCTGCTGCGGAAATGCTGAACATGCCTCGCACTTCAGAGAAGGGAGAGCTCGCCATTGCACTGGGGCTGTTGTTTAAAGGGATTTTAACTCATGCACAGATGCTAACACCTGTGCACTGTGGGAGCCTCTGAGCTAGTGGAGGACGTGCAGACCACACATTCTACACTGCAAGTTTTGGAATGATAATTGATGGCTCTTTAAAAGGAATGAGGCCCTCAGTCATCTAACTGCAAAGGGACAGACCCAAGCCTGTAGATGAGTGGCCTCCACAGTACCCATGGCTCTTTTTCCTTATTGTCTCCTAGGTAGAGACCAGACAATGAAAGCAGGAGATATCGCCCACTTTTTTCTGAAAAAAGTGCACATCAGGAAAATAATATAAAAAATGTAACATGCAGTGTATAAAATCGTTTTTACACTAAACTCTTTTATTCATAATAATCATATTCTACTGTCATTATATTTAACCTTATTTTGTAAATTTTTTGTATTTTATAGGGTTTTTTTTTTTTTTGAGACAAGGTCTTACAATGTCGTTCAGGAGGCCTTAAACTCACTATGTAGTCCAGTTGGTTTAAAACTGATGGCTACTTTCCTACCTCAGCCTCCCAGTTGCTGGAATTACAGGCCTGTGCCATCATGCCCAGCTCTGACTTTTTAAATTTTTAATTATACATTTTTTTTCAGTACATGCTGATTACATTCCTTGGATTGGTCCATGTACATAAAACATGTTAATTCCATTGTTCGTCTCCTTTCCCTCCCCTGCTTTCCCCCTCTCTCCATCTCTGGTTCCTCTGTCTCTTTGCCTCCTGTTGTCTGTTATTTTGATTCTCAGTTGCATGCTTCTCATATAAGAGAAATCATATGAAATTTAAGCTTCTGTGTCTGAGTTATTTCACTTCAGGTTGTGATCTCAAGGTACATCCATTTTTCAGTCAATGACCCAAGTTTATCTTTCTTTATAGTAGAGTAGTGTTCCCTTGTGTGTAAACACCACATTTTCTTTATCTATGCTTCTGCTGATGGGCATGTAGGCAGCTCCCAGCACTTAACCATTATTAACTGTGCTGCTGTAAACACGGGTATGCACGCACCATCATGACAATGTCTTTAGCTCTTTTGGGAAGGTACTTAGGAAAGGAGCGACTGGTTCAAATGGAATTTCTAGTTTCAGTATTTTGAGGAATCTTCATACTGTTTTCCATAGTGGTTGTGCTAGTGTGCGTTCCCACCAACAATGTAGAAGGATTCTTTCTCCTGCGGCCTCACCAGGATTTGTTATTATTTGATTCTTCAGTGATGATTCTTTCTGGGGTAAGGTAGAATCTCAGTGTATCCATTTTAAATCTGATATGTCCATAAACATGTGGAACAGAATGTAGTTGCCTTAGACGTTCGATTTGAAGCCAGTATATAAATTTTTGGAAACTTTACAAATAAATACAATTGGAATCACACAAACTACATGGGAAAATCTGCCTCTGGGCATCAAGATGCTCTGGGTCTATTTCCTGAGCTTTTAAAGATGACTTAGTGGATGGGTAAGTTGGTCAGGTTATCAGAAAAGGATGCAGCTACACCATAATTTAAAAATGATTTTCACAAGTTTCCTAAACCTCCAATGTGCTTGGTATTTACCCTGTTATACTACTTGAGTTACGGACACAGTTTATTTATTTTTTGTGCAGTGGTCTCCAGGCTTCTGGATGCTGTTTATTTACTGACCGGTACTTTCCCCACAAGTCACACAATGCCAGCTTTATCATAAACCACAACCACTGGCCTTGAGTCACAGAGGGGCGAGCTCTGTTCTTTTATTCATTACGTTTCAAACAGCACTTTGTGCTTCTTTTTATTATCATGCTACCTAGAGAAAATTTACTTTTCTAGATGCAACTCTGCAAAATGTCCATCCATGTAATTTGTAGGTGGTAAAAATGTTCCAAACAATCTTACATAAACATTTACAGTGGAAATCAGATGCTTTCCCCGGGAGAGAAGAACATGGCACCGTTAAGAGAGCTTTAGAGTTAAATTAGAAATATTTCATTTTTCGTTGGATATATTTTTAATAGCTTTCACTGTGCTTTCCTGACTTAATGGGCTAGACAGAAGGCAATTACAGCATGATGGAAGTCTAGTACAACAGAATCCTGTGTGGCACTGACACTGTACCCGACTCCCAGCATTTGAATTCTTATAATGCTCAGAAAGTCATGAACTCTCTGTGACTTAGTTTCTAAAACACTACTGTGGAGATGAAAATGGAATTTCCTTGCAAGATTGCCTGAAGGAGTAACTGGTTTACACACAGAAAGCTGAGGGCCCATCCTACTGAAGGGAAAGGAGCTTTCTTGAGCTCTTGTGTGAGTTAGGGTCTGCTGGTATCTGAGGGTACACATGTTTATACCAGGAAACTGTTAGGCCCATCAGGTCTTTAATTTAACACAGCCTGCGATGTCAGAAAGACCTGGGTTTAACCCTGGCTCCTTATCTGAGAGTCTTTGCCCACTGGAATTGGTTGCCCTGTCTGTAACATGGGTATAGCAACAGTGAGCGCCCTCAGGTGACACAGGCAGGATGAAGTCAGACCTTGCCGGGATGCAGCCCAGCTCAGCAGGCGCAGGAGGCCACAGCTCTGAGCTCCCCTTTTTCCCCTCACAGGGCCCTGGTTGTTAGGTAGGTCCTGCCAACTTGCTTAGGCATGGGGACACTTGCAGACCAAGGACCAAAGAAAGGCCTCCAGCCTTAGCTCAAATCCTGGCCAGCTCTGGGAGCCCCTGCTGACTGCAGGGCACAGGCTGGTGTCTGCGGAGCAGCAAGAAAGACAGTGGGCAGCACAGGAGCCCGCAGGGCTGTCATCCCCATTGGTTTCCTGTTAACCCTGGAGAGAAAAGCGCTCACGGCCTGCCTTTTCCCTGCCTGCCCCTGTCTCTCCCTCCCTCACACCTAGAAGGTGACTCCTCCATCTTTTTTCTGCTTTTCTGAGTCATCCAGGCGGCCTGTTCAGCTCTGCGGGGGACTCACCACACACAGCACTGCCCTGCCCTCCACACAGTGCCCTGTGGCCCCTTCCCCACCCCGACTTCTCTTGCCACTGTCCCTAAGAGCCAGCTGTCTCTGCTGTGCTGAGCCCTGCTGCAGGGACCCGGGATGCAACCCCTTCCTGCAGGCCTGCTCCTGGACTGCAGTACAGTCAGTTTCTCTTTCAGTGTCACGTGACACTTGCCAAATTAAGTTATTGCCACAGTACAGGGAAGCGGTCTCTGGAGACAAAGTTTATACTATTTTACTGGCACCAAAATAACAAATAGGTCCTGGATGTAACCCGGGGGTGCAGAGCTGATTATTGCTTAATAATAATCGCTACTATTTCTCTAGAAGACTGTCATGCTGTGTGCTCAGCCCCTGGAAGGATCCTTTCTAAATTGAACACTAACATAAGTTTATGGAGTAGACACTATTATTGTGCCCACTGTAGAGATGAGGCAGTTCTTGCGGCCTGAAGGGTCAGATAACTCACAAGGATGCTACAGTCAGAAGGTGACTAAGTCAGCATTTTTGACTCATCTGTCCCACAGAACTTTGGGACCATGATGTTTTGGGCTTTTTTAAAAAAATTTACTGTTAATGGATCTGACTGTGTCCTGATAGGTGAGTCTTCCTTATGGTCCCCAGGAAAGAAGAGGTCCAGGCTTAACTGGGTAGCAATAATTGTGGATGTCACAGGAGAGAAAGGTTCCAGGTAGCCAGGCTGGAGGGGACGACTCTGGGGAACCCTGGACACAACTTCTGGGGGGAAGTGGCCAGAGGGCATCCAGCATCTGCCTTCCTTAGGCCCCGAGGGTGGGTGGAGAGCCCAGAAGAACATCAGTGTGTCCTGCAGAGGTCATCGCTCATGGGCTCCCCCTGCACTTTGCAAACTCAGCTTTCTTTTCAGTCCAGCCTCGCCTGGAGGAAACTCATCTCTGGTTTCCTCATCAGGCTGACCACAGGCCCCTGGATGCTATTTTCCCTTAAGTGTGATAGTTTCTAGGCTGCTCCAGGGCAGATGAGCCTGGCTGGCCCTGCCAGCTGCTGTGAATCTCTGAGGTCATTTTCATCTAAAGGGCATCTTCCAGAGCTTGAATATCCTACTGCTGCTTTGCACAGCATGGGGTCAGTGGTAGGGCAGGGCCCGCAGGCTCTTGGAGGCCAGGATAGGACTTAGGAGAAACCAGAGTGAGAGGAAAAAAACCTGAGGTCCGCCAGGGACAGTTCCTTCTCCCAAACTCAGCAAAGGGACTGTTTCTTCATGCAGAGATTTCTATCCATGGACAGAAGTCTTTCATTTTTCCTTGTGTCTTCCATTTATGGAAATTTTCAAAGACTTTAGGCACACAGGCAGGCACAGTGACATTTATCTGTCCCCTGGGAGGAGTTCTTAAAAAAAAAAAAGAGCAATAGATACAACTGCCAAGATCTGTAATTGGCTGAAAGAATAAAGCAAAGATGTTACATATACAAACAATGGAATATTATGCAGCTATAAGAACAGTAGAATCTGGTCATTTGCAGAATCTGGTCAATGCCCACCACAAGGTCTGTAGCAGCGGAACACAGATAGACCTCGTCATTATTTTAGTGATGGAGGCCCCTGGTCCTGTGGTCATTAAAGTGATCTCTTGGGCTGTCAACCAAGCCAAAATTCCCAGAGCCGGGGATTTCAGTATATGTTTCTCTGTGAACACCTGCCATCTGTCACACTAGCTTTTCAGGACAAATGATCAGGTGACTCTCATTTCATATTTTGATTTCTTTTCCGGCTTGTGTTTGTCCTGCTCCTATCCCTGACAATTACAGCTCACATTGGATAGAAAAAAAGAAGAGACACACCATGCAAAAGAAAGAGCCTAACCTTTTGCAAAGTTACTTTGGCCCTGGTCCACCACAGCCAGCAGGGTCCATCCTAAGCTCCTGCCTGGACTCTGCTTTGGCCCTGCAGGTGGGACCACTGGGGAGAGGGCAGGTAATGAGGCTCTTGTCTTCTTCTCTTCAAATTCCATGTGTATGACAGTAACCAGCCATGGTGTGCTGACAATTTGATGGGCATTTTTCATCTATTGTCACTTTTAAGCTGTCTAACAACCCTGTATCAGTTAGGGTTCTGCAAAGAAATAAAACTGATCAGACCCACACATACATAGTGGGTATTTACTATGAAGAATTGGCTGCTTTTGTGATTTTTGTAAGTAGATAAGACCCAAGATCTTCAGGGAGAGGTAGCCAGATAAACACCCTGGAGATGATACAGTTCCCATTGACAAAGGCAGGATAAAAAGTTCACGTTTCAATTGGAAAGCAGAAAACCAAGAAGAATTCTCTATCACTGGGGGAATAGCCAGTGCTTTTGTTCTATTAAAGTCTTCAACTGATAGGACAAGGCTTGTCTATCTCAGGTAGAACAGTCTGCTGCACTAGGTCCGAAGACATGAGAAATAATCTCACCTACAAACACTGTCATAAATGCACCCAGAGCAGTGTTTAACCAGCCACTGAGCGCTCCATTGCCTGGTCACTTAGACACATAAAATGTGCCCTGTTCTCATTCTACAGGTGAAATGACTGACGCACAAGGTGATAGGATTATTTTATCCAGGTTTACACTACCCCAAATGGATGACTCCAGCTAATAAGCGTGACATTTCTACTGTGACACTCTAACAGAAAGGATAAATATATGGGGCCACATGAGTCCATAATAGTTAGATTTACCTGGTCATGAGGATAGAAAGGCACATCTGGAAAGTGACAGCCGAGCTGGGCTCTTAAGGTGGAGGAGTCAGTGAAGGAAGAGAGTAAGTGTGGGGAGGTCACATGGAGAGAAGGTGCGGGGTGGAAAGACACTGGACCAGGGCAGAGGAGGGGGAGCCACGCTCAAGGAGGGGCCTAGGAGAGACAGCTGGAGGAAAGTCAGTGGACAGGCTCACAGGCGTGCGAAGGCCACGTGAAGGAGTCGTGTCCTCTCTCGGCCATCCTATGAGCTCAGGACGCCCTTGAAGAGTGTGCAGAGTGAAAATGATGGAACTTCTATGTTGATAAAGTCCCTCTCACTACAACATGGGTGCCAATTTGGAGGTGCAGGGCCAGGCTGGCAGGAGGGCAGCCTTGGGAGCTTGTTAGGGTTCAGGAGGGAGAAGCTGGTGGTTTGGACTGAAATGGTAGCCGTAGAAGTGGACAGAAACGGACGGCTTCAGTATGCTGTGACTTAGAGAGGAGGCAGAGGGACCCAGGCATCGGCCCTGCTCTTGGCTGCACCTGCTGAGGACAGAGAAGCCTGCAGCTACTAGATCTGAAATGCAGAGGCATTTCACACGGGACTCTTCTGGTCCGGGGAGAGGCAGTCTTCCTTCTTGCAAATCTTTAATGTACTGTCATTTGTAAACAATTAAAAATATTCCAGTACTGGGAATTGAACCCAGGCCCTTCGTCCTGGCCTATTTCCATAGCCTCTTTTATAGTTTCAAATTATGTTTTCCTCTAGCATGGCCTCATTACATCTCTAAATTGCCCAGGCCAGGCTCAGATTGGCTGTCTTCCCTGCTTCATCCTCCTAGATGCTGAGATCACAGGCACACTCCACTAGGCCTGGCCAGGCTCTTAATTTTAGGGAAATAAATAGACTGGACTTAAGAGGATCGTTCTAGTAAGGTGCTGTGATGTGCTGCACTGTGCTAGCCTGTGTCTCCTCACGGGGTGGGATACTGTCTCGGAGATTTGACTGCGGCTAGAGAGGAGAACAGACGGTGAATAACTGATATATACTGGTGGCAACACAGGACAGAGTGAAGTCAAACAGCTTGCTGTGAACCACGGGGAAAGAAATGATTAATTCTGACACGAACTCTATGCACAAAGGGAAAACCACAGAAATAAAATAAAAATGGAATCGATAGCTCTCTCTCAATAATAAATAATGCATATTGATGAACTGTCTTTGTTCTGGGCTCTGGAGCATCCGTTTGATGTGTGTGTGTGTGATTTCATCACCGACAGCCAACCTTTGGAGCATGAGGAATATGTAGCTGATCATTTTTTTCCCCTGTGACCTCATTTCTTTGGGTGACCAGTGACCTTAATTTCCTTATTTGGTAGTGTTTAGCCAGATTTTCTGTGCTCACATGCTTGAGAGTTAAAGTAGTTATCGTTTGGCAGTCAGGTATGAGTGTATATAGCAACAAGAGCTCAGTTCCTCCTGTTTATAAAACAAAGAACGTGATGTCTCTACAGAACTCCTACAAAAAGAACGCGATGGCTCTACAGCCTGCAGGAGAGATTGATGGGTTCGCTGGGTGCTGGCAGCGACACAGGAGGCTGAGGGTCCTTAATCTTCCAGCAGAGACATGGGCTTCTTGGGCTTTCTGCTTCTAGTGCCCAAATGTTCCAGCAGCAGCTGCCCTGGTAGCCTCTCAGGAGAGGCATTTGAATAAATGCTGTTGAACTCATGCAGTATATTTTATCTGTAAGGAGAGAAGTACATTATTCACCCTGACACCCTGCGTATTTCAAATTACTATCGATAAGCATAAAGCTGGCATTTTTTTGGAGGATAATTTTTCCAGTAGCTTAAAATAACATTTCAGATGCTCCTTGTAATAGCTATGTGAAATTGGTCCAGGTATTATCCTTTTTGTGAGATATGGAAGCAAAACCCCCAAGGAAAACGCCTTTGAGGAGATGTTCCCTTTGTTGCTTCTTGTGCCATTATAATGCTCTTTCATATCAAAATGGCTTGTCTGCATTTCTAACGGCGCTTAGTAACTGCCAATGTGTTTTACTTTGGAAAAATGCAGGAAGGATAGTGGGGTGTGCATGCCTGTGTGTGTGTGTGTGTGTGTGTGTGTGTGTGTGTGTGTGTGTGCATGTGTGGTGTGTGTGTGTGTTTTATAAAGACAAATTTGAGGACATGGAAGCAATCCCTGATGGGAAGAGGCCAAATGGAAAACACACCTCATAATTCTTCTTTCAGCCAGGAAACAGAATACAGAGTGGGAAACTGAGCCAAAGTTACTCTGTGGCTCTTGCACAAATAAGGCTGCTTCTGGGAAGCAAAGTCCTGCTGGGGAACAACCCTAGGAATTCTGGGGGCCAGGGAAAGTTGGCTATTATAAAAGGCTCTGATAAAAGGAGATACATGTGCTAGACATTGCTCATGTCACTGTGGAATCTGACACAGAAGGAGGATTGAGTATTATTGGTTAAACACTTGAAAGAGAGAAAATCCTACCTGGTACAATGGAAGCAGATTCAGGATGATTCAGTTTCATTTTAGATGGACCCAGGTACTATCTATCTATCTATCTATCTATCTATCTATCTATCTATCTCTGTCATCTATTGATACCTAGGTTTTTATTTCTATCGTTTATTTTTAATTTTTTTGTTTTAAAGACATTAAGGCAAAACAGGACATAACAAAGCAGATCATATCAGAAAAATGCAAGCATCACAGTATTTCAACACAAGACAACCTGTAATTACCAGTAATTACTATGATGTCTCTTTCTTTGAAATAGTTGAGCATAACTTCATATACAATAGTATCAAACATAACAAAATATTATAAACCATTCAAGAGAATGAAAGTATTACAGAGCATTCAGAACCAAATAACAGAGAATGAACAATGGCTACTATATTATCTCATTTTGCATAGAAAATTCATTTATACTATCACACATAATAAAATCCCAGAAGATACAATATGATAGAACCAATGGAAATAGAAGAACAAAAGCATGGTAGGACTTCAGAGTAAGATGATATTAAATCAGCACTGGCTATTATAATGTCTTGTTTTCTTCAAAATAGCTGTTCATATTCTATCATTTATTTATTTTTTGTATTTCCCTTCTATGCACCATGCTAGGGAGAATAAATATAACATTCTTTTGAGGTAACTATGAAATTGTAGGGTCCTTAAAAACATTTGATGTATTTAAAAAGCAGTGTAAACTCATTGTAGAAAAGTTGAAGAATAAAGCAGTAAAAACCATCAGATACATGGCCCTTTTCCTCAGCATTTTATATCTGGATCACAAATGCTTAATAAGTGTTTAGGGACTGAATGCCATGAGCCCATAAATCCAGCCAGAGATAAGCTATTCATATTTTGTATACACAGTAAAATATTCTTTCGTGTGTTTGTGATTCAATTAATCACACATATGTATCTTGGTAAATGTGTGTGTGTGTGTGTGCATTCAGTAGCTATATTCTATGTACTGAGGTACTAAGGTACTGAGCTATATTTTATGAACTGTGTGGTACTGAGAATTGAACCTAGTAACTTCACCCAGAGCTAATCTCCAACTCATTTTAAAATTTTTGTATTTGAGATAAAAATAATAAAATGTATTTAAATCGATATATAGTGTGTATTTCATACATGCATACACATACACATTACAGGCACCATTTTTGAAGGATAAGTACATTTATTCCATCCTGGCTGTGGATGGCCAAGTACTTTTTGCCATTTATTCACAGTATTAACCCAGAGAGGTGAGAATACAGGCGTAGAAAGTTTCAGCAAAGTCACCAAGCTGGCAGCATGTGACTGACCCAGGATTTAAATCTAGGTGTACTTAACATAAAAGTTCAATCTCCTAATCACTGTTACCAATATACCAAAGTTGGTCTTAATGATAAAGCATTGCTGATGTTTTATCAAACTATTTAATTTCATCTGTTGAATATCATTTTCTAATGAATTGATATTTTTCTACTGTGTGACTAGATCACATTTACTTAAGAATTTTACCATTTGGGGACATTTATCGTGTTTTCTATCTGTTAGTTCTCTTTGTCAAGAGTCTTAGCTTATGAGAAAGGCTCTGAATATTGTTTCTGGATGTGGACTCGATCTGAGTTCACACTGAGGTACCTTGAGTGGGTGTCCCAGCGTGTGACACAGTGGTTGGCTGCGTTCTTCCTGCTCACATCCTGCCAAGGCACAGAGGAGCAGCTCACACAGAGACTAAGCCATTAGAGGCAATACTTAGCAAAGTGCTCATTCCCTTTCTCAGGCGGTGCCAAAGGCAGGAAGTTACCATGTGGCCTTGTCAACAAAGTGCGCACCTTCCTTTCTCCCGCAGTCATCCGTGGCCAATGTTTAATCCACCTTCAACATCAATTCTGAATATGACCAGTTTCTCCCCTGGTAAGACACAGTAGGAAACACTTTTTGCGAAGAATGGCTAATTTAATTGTTGGGACCAAGAAAACAAATGAAAACCTAAGGGACTGAGGACCAGAGTGATGGGAAGCTGCCGTTCTTCTCCAGGAAGCTCAGCACCAGTCCCCCGGGCTCTCCAACCAATTAAGCCAGGGTGCTCTAGTTCATAGTTTATGGACCAGAATCACACATATGAAAATATCATGATGGCAATCTTGAGATGTGTATTTGCCTGCATAGTTACACAGTGGTATTTTTGCCAGATGACAGGGCACAAATGAATGCGACCATCAATGACAGCTCAATGGAAGGCAGCCTCACCTGTGGCCTGGGCAACTTAAAGCTAATTGGTCCTTCTGCTCCCACACTTAGACACCTGTCATCTATTCTCCTTCCCTTAGACCACAGTGCCTCAAGGACCTGACTGCTTTCCTCTCCACTCCCTATTTATTAATTCAGTGTCAGCCATGCTGGGAAATTTTGCTGTGTTTTAAACATGTCACGTGTACCCACAGATCAGGGATATACACCCAGTTTTCTGGAGTCGTTTTCCTTTGTTCTCATAGTCACAGGGCTGCCTCCCTCCCTTCACACATTCCTGTTGGCTTGAACCACTGGTGGTGTGTGCATTACGATCCCGTTAGGTGGCTCATACCACTGGTGGGACTAGGGGCATAGTCATGTTTCGGACAGTCACGCATGGGACAGTCATGCATATATCACTGTTGGTTTAAGCTGCTTGACAACAAGGTATATGAATTACGGCCCTGTGGTGAATGTGTTAATCCAGGTCTTAGTTCATAGGCACCTCCTCAGAGTCATGGAGGAGCCTGAATATGATGGTTAGAAACTTACGCTAGAGCCACAGGGTCAGAATCTGTAGTCACAATACCATTGTCTATTGTGTGTCCTTGGACAAGTTGCTAAAGTTGCACATTTACCTGGTACGAGCCTTGTGTGGATGCCTCGTTTGAATACGGAGAAAATAAACTCTGTGTGCATTACCTTTATTCCCTGGCCACTTCATCTAAACTTACACTGCTGCTTTAGTCGCCATGTGCTGCTTTGTTTCTGTGCATTGTTCTCTATTGAGTCTAAGAATGAAATAAATCACTGTTTTGTTTTCTCTACAAGACTTCCAGGAGGACAGGATTTTGCCTTGTGTATTCCTCTGCATGCAGCGGCTCCTGCTATCCTGCGTATATTAGTTTGGTGAATGTTCGCTGAATGTATGAATGAGTAAGTGGTTGCACATTAGATTTAGCGAATTGCATTCTGTCTCTGTTCTGTTTAAGAGTCTGTAATACAAACTAGGGGCGCTTTCATCCAAGAACTCTGGGAGCCTGAGGCAGGAGGGTGGAGCACAGCCTGGGTAGCTAAGCAGGGCCTTGTCTCAAAATTCAAGAAGGGGATTGGGAGGACCAGGGACAGCACTCAGTGTGAAGGCTCTGGGTTCAATTCTCAGTACCACCAAAAGCTGACACAAAACAACAACAAAAACAAAACAAAATTAAAAATGGTCAAACAAACACAAAGCCGTATTACTTCCATTTCTTCTAGTATTTTTTAATCTAACCTTTTAATTTGGCATCCAATTTAGCTGTCTCAAACTCAGCATTTCCTAGCTCAGGCCTTCTGGATATACCAGTTATAATTTATGCATCAACATGGTTACCTGCCAACCCAGAACGTGCCACCCCAGTGTCTGTAGTGGGGACTCATCTCTTCTCTCCGAACTGTAGTTCAAAACCCCTCCAGAGTCATTGTCCTCTAAGCCTTTACAGTCAGAACAGCACTGTTATTCTGTGTATCATTGCTGCGTTTCCTTACCTTAAAATTTTATATTTTGCCCTATCTGAGTATTTCTGTGTTACGGTGATTTTTCTCCTTCTTAAAGGACTTTTGCACTGACTTTTATTTTTTCTCTTTTCATATTCTAACTACAGGAAGCACACTAAGAACAGTGCCTCTGTTTCTTGGTATGTGGCATGACCTGGGGTCTTTGAGTGGCAGATTCTCAGTGCGTCCCCAAAGCTTTGGTTCAACTCCCTGACCTCAGGACCTCGCTCCATGGTGCTGAGCAAGTCACACAGATACCCAGCACTGTCGCCCTAAGTCTGTGGTTCCGGGCTCTCACTCTTACTGTTTACCATGCAAAGCTTTTGGATGACACTTTCTAGAGGGAAACATATTAAAGTAGTTAAACTTGTCTCATTTTTAGTAAATATTTATTGACAAATCGAACCCATTATATTAGTAGATCCATAGTGTAAGGTTTTCTAAAATTATTTCTCTAAATAAAAGAACTTCTATGATATAGAAAAATGTATATTAATACATTATTTAATTCACAGATATTAAGCAGAAGCCTTTTATAGTATGAAAACATTTAAAAATTTTTGAGCAGGATATTTCTTAATTCCCAAGTATTTTTTCCTTCTTGTCTATATGCTTAATAATGTGTTTCTGGTATTTCCTGAATTATTGTTTCTAAAAATCATTTTAATGTTTTAAACAAAACTGCATTCTGCTCCAAAACTGCATCTAATGGCTAGCATATGTAAAATATCTACATGATTATGTAACTCATTTCCATAACCCATATTTTTAAGCCTGGGGAAAAAGTGTTTAGCCCCAAGTTAAAAAGTAATCAGAACAAATCTGCAAAATTGAGTTCTTACCTGAGTCTGTTTGTTTCAGACTGATGACCATTTTAACCCAAATATTTTCGTTTTTCAATTTTTTTAAAGAGATTAAGACAAAAGAGAATAGAACAAAGCAGATCAGAAGAGAACAATGTAAGCAACACAGTACTTTACCACGACAACCTGATATTAACAGTAGCTACCATAATATCTCTTTCTTTGAAATAGTTGAGCATACCTTCACATACAATCATATCTAACATAACAAAGTAGTATAAAACCATTCCAGAGAATTGAAGTATTACAGGGCATTCAGAACCAAATAACAGAAAATGAACGATAGCTACTACATTATCTCCTTTTTCATAAAACATTTGTTTATACTATCACACATATTAAAATCCAGTAAAATACAACATGATAGAACCGATGGAAACAGAAGAACAAAAGCATGGTAGGACTTCAAAGCAACATGATATTAAATCAGCAATAGGCGTCACAATGTCTTGTTTTTTTCAAAATAGCTGTTCATACCATCACAGATAATAAAATCAAACAAAACAGAATAAAACCATTCCAACTAATGAATGAAAACATTATAAGGCTTGAAAGCAATGTAATGGGGAATCAAGATTACCATAAAATCTTATGTACTCTTACCATTTCTTACACTAGGAGACTATATGGTATTTATACTTGTCAGTTTGATTTATTTCATTTATGAGTATGGTCTTAAGCTGCGTCCATTTATTTATGAATATCTCAATGTGATTATTCTTTATAGCTGTGTAGTACTGCATTGTATAAAACTATCACAACTTTTTATTCATTTCTCAGTTGTTGGACACTTAGGTTGTTTCCAAGGTCTGGCTATTACAAATTGTGCTGCTATAAACATGGTTGCACATATATCACTGTTGTATGATGTTTTCAGTTCTTCTGGGAATATGCCTAGAAGTAGGATACCAGAGTCAAATGTGATTTCCAATCCCAGGTTTTTGAGGAATCTCCCGACTGACTTCCACAGTGGTTGCACCGGTCTGCAGTACCACCAACAGTGCAGGAGAGTTCCTTTTTCCCCACAGCCTCTCCAGTATTTGTTGTTGGTAGTTTTCTTGATCCTGGCCATTCTTTTTGGAGTGAGATGGAATCTCAGCATGTTTTTTTCTATATTTTTATTTAAAGAAAGACTAAACAAAACAGAAAATGGGTAGAAATAATACATACTTTCAAAGAAAAAATAAACAGTAAGAAATCACTAGGTGATGATTACATATTGTGCTCTTACAAATAGTTGTTGAAGATACAAAGGTGAAAGATACAAAGTGGGGATTCAAACAGTGAGACTGCAAATAGTTCTGTTCAACTATCCAAAAAACTTAGTAGTATGGTTATCAATCCTATACACTTAAACATACATGCATTTATCCATATCTTCATTTATGTTGAGGTTAAACAAATAAAAGTAGGTTTGTTTAATCTCAAAGAGCACCTATAAAGACCATCTCAATGGACCCTATCTCCTGATCTACTCTACTTGTGTTTCTCTGTTTTTTTTTTTTATTTTTCGTGTATCAAGGCCATCTATATTAGAGATTATAGCCAACCTTCTCTGCCTCATTTCTGTTCTGCTCTTTTCTGCCATTATTTGTCTGATTTTCTTCTTCACTCACTTTATGCTCCATTCATTGAGGCCTCTCTGCCACTGTTCCTGGAATCCTGGTACTTTTCTCTCTCTCTACAATGTCATTCAGTATTCTCTGTAGAGTTGGATTGGTGGTTGTGAATCCCCCCCAGTTCCTCTTTGCCTTGGAAGCATCTCGTTTCTCCATTAATTTCTAGAGACAGTTTTTCAGGGTACATCAATCTGAGCTCAAGTTTATTTTCTTTCAGGACTTGGAATACTTTCTCTCTGAGCTCTTCTTGATTTGATAGTCTGTGTTGAGAAGTCTGCTGTGATTTTGATGGGTTTTTTTTCCTTTATAGGTGATTTATTTCTTTTCTATGATGGCTTTTAATATTCTGTTCTTATATTTTATTTCTGAAATCTTGATTATTATATGTCTGGATGTGGCTCTGTTTTGGTTGTAGGTGGCTGGTGTTCTGTATGCCTCATACATCTGAATATCATTTCCTTTTCCTATACTTGGGAAGTTTTCCTTAATTATTTCTGTGAATAGCCTTTGTAGTTCATTTGTTTGTACCCCTGCCTCTTCATTCACACTCTTTATTCCTAAGTTATAGATCCTCTTGTCATCTTCTAGTCTTTGTATTATTACTGCCTGTTTCCTTGTTATTTTTAGGAAATTTTTCCTTTCATGATCACACATTGCAAAATTGTCATTCATAATCTATTCATAATCTATCCTTAGTTTCTTTCAAGCAGTTTTTCCAGCTTTTTTTAGTTTTTTATTTTCCATTAGTACCCACTCCTTTAATCTGCCTTTACATGGAACTGTTGGAGTGGGTACAATGTAGTTTTTTATTTTCCAGTAATCTCTTTGAACCTACTTCATGTATTTTGTTTTCTTTATATTCTTCATTGAATGTTTCTCTCCTTTTTTGTGTTCCTCCATTCTTCTGTCTGTGTCTTCTTGAGAGGTTCTTAGCTTTTCTTTTATTAATCTACTTATATCTTGCTTTACTTGGTTAAATATTTCAATTTTGAACTCATCTATGAGGTCCTGAAGATAACTCTTTATGTCCACTGATGCCGTGTCTGGTATTGCATGTTTGCTCCCCTCAGTCTCTTTTGTACTTCCCTCTCCTGGATCAATGTTCTCAGGGTTAGGGGATGGGGACTTTTTCATATTTCTTCCTCTTGTCATGTTTTTGGTTACTTCCATACAGGTGTATGCAGGACATCCCAGTCCCTTTCCTTGTTGGTTATGGTTCTTCTGAAGTGTGCTGTCTAGGTGATCCTGCCAACTCCAGTGTGTTATTGAGGTGCAAACAGGGGCAGAGTATGCTGACTCCTCCCCTCTGGGTCAGTCAACCTGCTGAGACCTTCACTGCGTTAGTGTGCGTTAGGTGTAGGGAATTAATTTGGGACAACTTATTGTGTCTCAGCCAGGGGCATGACCCAGGCCAAGCATACCCCACCAATCTCAACTGGGAAGGAAACAACTGACTGAAGTCACTGCTGTTCCTTGTTCTTGGCAGTCTTGCCTGAGTCCAAAATATCATCCTGTTGGTGCCCCTTTCCCATAGTAGGGTTCTTTTCCTAGCACTCACCACAGGGCAATGCAGGTCCCTTGCCTGCTCCATTGTCCGTTGGGCTTACCGACCTCCAACTTCAGTGTGACTGCACTTCAGTGCCTCTGCGGTTCCTGTGAGTCAAAGTGGGAATTCGGGCACAAGAGAGAACAGAATCTTAGCTGCCTCAATAGTAGCCCAGCAACTGCATGTTTGACTGATTCTTTTTGCGTTAGCTTCTTTCTGGATTGAGAGGATCCATCTCCCTCTGTCTAGGACTCCCCACGATGTTTTATTTCAGCATCTGAGTTGTCTGTCTCAGGGAGCCTCTGTATTCTGCTCTTATCTATCTGCCAGCTTTACTGGAAGCCAGTGTGGTTTTAATTTGTGTTTCTCTAATGACTCATGATGATGAACATTTGTTTCATGTATTTATTTGCCATTTGTATTTCTTCATTTGAGAACTGTGTATTCATCTCTGATGTCCATTTGTGGATTGTTTAACCCAAATATTTTCATAGTCACTGGCTGTTTGCCTTTACATGGAACTGTTGGAGCAGGTACAACTATGTTTATAAGCAAAACCTGTCAACAAGTTATTTCTATGGATGATGATTTTGAATGCTTCCTCAGATTTACAGAGTTCACCAAGGTGCAGGGTTTCTCAGTACATTTTGAGCACAGCATACAAAACTTACCCTGTTACAAACAAGAATAACTAAACCAAATGTTTACACTATTTTAGTTTTCATTTGCCAGTAAGTATGGGTATTTGGTTTATTTTGTGAGGATGAATAGCAATATCATGATCACTCTGTCCGCAAATTTTATAAAAATATTCACAAGTTTCCAAAAGTTTTCAAAGCTTTCAAAGTTTCAGCTCATTAGATTATAAGAGATAAATGATATACACTGTGTGGTCAAATTTAAACACATTTATAATCTACACAATTCTTAATTTTCATAATTTATTAAGTACATGGTTTTTACCAAGATGCCATGTTCTGTGTTAATTTCTATTCATATTACAGCTACAAAATCAAATGATGTTTTCCTCAAAACAGAATTTTACTGAATTTAAACTAGTTTCCATGATGATGATAGATGTTTTATTATCCAATTAAATAAATGTCATGAAACTTAAATTTGGTTCAAATAACTTGATGGAATAAAATGTATTCATTTAATGAAATATATTAACAAATAATTTTTCCACAAAACTGTGTTAACTGTGCTGCAAAATGGCTTCACTTAATTTCTGAAGTGCTCTTGCCACAACACAAATACTGCCACTATTCTTGTGTGGGAAATATTATCACGCTAGTGGAAGCTGCTTCACTTCTTAAGTGAGCATGAAGTTTGGAATCAGACCTGATCAACCCTAAGTAATGGCAATTTCTACCTACGAAGCCATGCACCTGAAATTGAGTGAGGAATGGTGAATTTGGGCCTCAAAATGACAACCAACTTTGAAATAGATGCTGATCTTTCTTTGCCAATTTTTCTTTTGCTCTTTCCAGGGTTGGTGAAAGCTAGGCCCTGTATACAAACATCATTAAATTTCTTGATGTTTTTAAATTAAATGCATTATTTTTAAGCATGTTGGTGTCAAAGGTTTATTTTGTAATAAAACAGAAAAGCATGAAAATAACTGAGATAAAAAGAGATTTAAACACACAATAAATGACCAAAAGCTCTGGAGAAAGAGGATGCAGGCTATCATATTTCTTCACACTAATTTATGTCCCTAACTTGTAATTGCCTGACCTGTGACTCCCTGCTTTGAGACTGGTAGCTTAGCCACTGTGTTCCTCCAGCCATGTCAGGAAAAGTGACTGGGACATGAAGTGACCAGCAAGGCCAGGGCTCTTGCTTTTCTCCTCTACTGCCCAAAACCTGATGGGGTCCCTGTAGCTAGAGGTTCCTGTCATGGTGCACTTAATTTGATTATCAAGTGCCCTGTGTGCTGTTCTTGAAAGGGAGGTGTTAATTACTTCCCCTCAGCAATGTGCTTGGAAAGGTCATAGCTGTTTGTCTTGCAGATTTAGCCACAGGTTTCTGTAAGACCTGTTTCCTACACCTGGGACTCAGACACCCCCTTGGCAGGCTCTGGAAGAAGCAGGAGGACAAGGTCACTCAACAAATTCAGAATAGCTTAGTGACTGCTAGTATCGAAATCATTCTTCATTAAAATATGAAAATCCAGGAGAAAAGCCAGACGCAGGAGGTCAGACAGTATGCGGGACAGCAGGGATGAGCCAGGACACGTGGCCACTTTGTGTGTGAGGATCAAACTATCCACAGGAAAATTCTACGTGCAACTCTAGATTAACTGCTGTGAAGAGTGATAGCTCTTATTATTTTGGCTTAACCTAAAGCTCAGATTCAAAAAATCACTTGTTTCTCAATCCCGATATCATTATTATTTTCAGTAAAATGTTAAATGATTTTAATTTATTAATTAAATTATTCAATTTAATTAATTTTGTCTTTCATTTATTCCAGAAATACATCAAGTATTTTCTTTGAAAAACAACAAAAGATTGTCTAAGACCTAAGCAAGAAACAAATTAAAACAAAACATTTATTCTCAAGACTATTTTCTTCCTCAGTGTTGAAGGGTCTGATGTCTGAGCTGTGAGTTGAATGACATTTCTCCTCAGAGTAAAATGTGCTCACCCACATGTTTCCACCCTACGTGGAAGATGCTCCAGGGTCCCACAGACACGGGCTGTGGTGCCTTTCTGTAGGACATAAATGTATGTGACTGTGTGACCGTAAAGCTCAGGCTGGGTGCTGTGTGTGAGCAAGAAACACAAAAATGGTGAGGGCCACGACAGGCTTCCACGTGCTGCTCTTACTGCAGAGTCACTGTGAAACGGAGGCCAGAGGCTTTAGGTCCAACACGTGGAGAGCAAATAGCATCAGCTCAGTCTCAGACAGAGCCAGGCCGCCAGAGTCTCTACTGTGGAAAAGCTGCACGTTACTGGTTCCTTCCCCTGCTTACTCTATTGCTGGAAGCAAGTTCCTAAGTACGATCCACAGCCAAGGGAAAGCATATTGGAGAATTTTCAGAGTCATATAAAAAGCATCCTGACAATCAGTTAATATTTGGGGGAGAGGTAAGTGGGGGGTATATGTGCAGCCTGTTTCTCCTAAAAGCTTCACCCCTAACTGTGACTCTGGTGATTGCTGATCATGATTATTACTGATGTTGATGATTCCTTTGTGCTTAACTGGAAGTCTTCTAGAAGGTTTGCTTCTTCTCTCTCATTTATCTATTTCCTTATTGAATCATTTATATCAGCGTATATTTATTTTATTACGTGGAACATAGTTCAATGTTTTAGTGACTTCTGTTTTAGCTTGGTTTCTGTATTGTATTGGCTTCTATAAAATATACTCAAGATATACTGGTATCTCTATAATTCCCTGGACTTGAAGGGAATTTATGTAGCCTGGGAAACACAGAAGTGATTTTAAAATTTCATCTGCATGAAGCATTCTGTAACGAGCCTCATTTACTTCCTTACAGTTACTAGTGATTCACAACATTTTTATTTGTAGAGCCTGTATCAAAATTTTAAATATTTTTTTAAAGGCTATAAAAGAGGAAAAGTATATTTTATGATCATTAAATGAATTTTCTAAAGGTTTCTGGAGTTAAAAATTAATTATCAAGTCTTCTAAGACAAAAATTTTTGACACACGAGTCCATTCAAACTTTAACTGATTATATTCTCTTATAATTTCATAAATGCAATTTGAATAATCTAATTCTAATAATTTAAAGAGCATATGATAAAAGGTAGAATTTTTATAAAAACATTTCAAAAAGAAAATTTAGAGCAATTGGAAATGTAGGATTCATTTATATCTGACTTAGATAAAATTATTCTTTGCCCCCAAAATAAATCCTTGTCTTTGTTTTCATATAAGTAAATAAAAATAAATGCATCATATGCAAGTCTTTCACTCCACTATATTGCTTAAGCAAATAGATCACTTCTGCGTGATCCTTCTGGGTAGATTCTTTTTTAAATGTGTATTTACATGAAAAAGGAAAAAGCAGCAAAGTAGAGCACATAGCAGAATGTCAACCTAGTGGAGCTTTCTTAAGATTTGAATATACTGCTTTTCACTGTGATGATTTTAAGCATTTGCCTGATTGTAAGGGTTGAAAAAGTATTTAGGAAGGAACTTTATAGAATAGAAAGAAAACATAAATTAAGAACCAACATTGATGATTGAGAGCAAAATATCTTTCCGGTAAGAAACATATTTCCTTCTCTCAGAAGGAAATATTATGATACACACACTACAGAAGTGAGAAAATAAAACTTAAAACGTATTTAGATGAAGTCATTCTCATGATGTATTAAGTTAATAGCAAGATTTGCACTAGCATTTTTTTCCTGCTTAGTTTTTACTTGAATTCATTTTCTTTCGGGGGCAGGGAGACTGGACTGCCTTCCAACATGAACACATCTCTACGTATATGTGTACAAAGAATTTGTGTGGTTCCTGGAGCTAATGTATCACAAATTATAACGTACAGTTACTAAAACCCCTCCTCCCTGCTGAATCTTAGAGTCACTTATTTAAAGACAGATACAAAGTGTCTCAGCAATTATAAAGAGAGAATGTGCTGGAAAGGATTTCACCCTTTTGTTTGCTTTTTAAAGAATGCAGCACTCACTCTTTGTGGGAAATGAAAAACCAGCAAAAGTACAACTAAACTCAAACCACGTCAATATCTTCTCTTCAGTATTGGAGATGGAATTAGGCCCTCCTGCCTGCTGGACATTCTACAGCTGAGCTACACTGGGCCTCGGGAAGGCATCTTGCAGTTAGATTGGGGAGCGATCTTAATATCCTTCTAATTGTGCCCTCCAGGACAGGGCGAGGGCTGTAACTCAAGGGTAGAGAGCTTTCATAGTAGGCATGTGTCCTGGGTTCCGTTCCCAGCACTGGGAAAAAGTCTTCCGGAAGTGGTTTGAAGAGTCCATTGGGCCCCACATCCAAGACCACAGGCTGTGATCAGAGGTCAGGGATGGAGACGGGTGAGCCTAACGCTGCAGGTCAAGTAGTTACACTTTGAGAATCACTGGCTCATGTTTCCTTGAAGTCCCATTGTTCTTTTAACAGCATAATAAAAAAATTATGTGACCATCAGAGGAGGATGGACAGTAATAGACACAGGCTAAGCCACGGCTCATTGACACAACAAAAGGTAGAAGTAAGGAAGAGCACGCCAAGGTGGGTGTGACAAACCAGCTACGGCAGCGTCTGGTGATCAAAGCTAATGTCAGTGAGCAGCACTCAGGGGCTTTTCACCTTCCTTCCCTGCTCCTACCTCTCCACTGTTTTCCCCTCAATTACCTGACTGTCTCAGAAAAAAAATAAATAAATAAAGGAAAGCAATCTTCATCCTTTACATGTTGTGTATTTTGGGGTTAATACAGGTTTTATGTGTTTGAGTTTCAGTAAAAATATCAATTTCAAAATAAAATTAATGGTGCTCAATTATGATGTTATCAGGTGGTACAAAATCCTCCCCTTTGAGTATCAAGCTGTATCTTCTGAATGAAAAAAATTGGAAGCTTAAGTCATTTATGGTGGTCTAATGCAAATTACAAGGGAACAAATCACAGTTTACTGCCTCTGCTGGGTGTCGGACCTTAGCAGCATGCATAATTCATAGAAAAGTACTATGTGAAGGAATATGGAGTAACCTTCAAAAATAAATCAAGGAAAACCAGTTACTAATCCACAGAGCAGTTTACCTGGAGGAAGGTAACATGAAGGAAAATAGTCCATCATTTCGCATAGCGTAATGTTATCCCTGAAGAAAGGTACCCAGGACTACATATTGCATGGAGAACAGAAAATATTTACACCCAAATGTCTGCCATGTGGAAAAAAGTCAGCCACACACTGATAAATGAAATGAGCAAAGCAGGTACTAAATTAAGGACATAAATTTCATTTTCACTGTGAAGTTCAGCCAGAGGGGAAAGAGTTGGAAGAAGACACAGCTGAGAGGCTGGGAGGCTGCTGCTGAAGACATAATCAACACGTAAGCAGAGGTCAGGACTGAAACTACCCCACAGTCCATTCCATTGATGAGCAACAACAAGGCAGTCTACTTTTCTTGATAGATAATCTCCAGATGAAGGAATAAACAAAGTTGAAAACAACCATATCTGTCAGGAAGGCTTTTATTTAGAGATTTTTTGTTTGTTTGTTTCTGTGTATATGCTTAGTGAAGTTCAGAGATTTTGAAAATATTTGATTCGATTCCTGTAAAGGGTGTCAGCCCTGACTTCATGTAAATTTAATTTGATTTTTGAAAACATAAATAAGCAACTAAAGTTAATTTTCAAACTTGAAATTCTGTGAAAGTAGGTAAATTAGACCTATGAAAGTAGATAAACTGGGGTACGAATGAGTAGATAATTGTCTTGGTTACTTTTCTCTCATTATTGAGATAAAATATCTGTTAGCTAACATGAAGGAAGAAAAGTTTATTTCTTACAGTTTTTGGAGGTTTCAGTCCACACTCAGCTGGCTCCAAGGCAGCATGGCATGGCTGACGGGCAGCCATTCATGGCGGCTGCAAGTGGCAAGACAGAATGGGCCACAAGGAGTGGGAAGCCCGCCTCCTTCCTGCCCTCACAGTGTATGCCAGCTCTGCCCCTGTGTGGGTGCAGCACTCGTACCACCAGTCCCAGGCTAGACAACAAACCAATCACAAAGGCTAGATTCAGCTGCGTCCATGATTGCATGAGGCTGGGTGGGGTGGCATCCACACACAAACTATAACAGTAACAAGATGAGATTCTGTGAAAGTAGGTAAACAAGATGAGTTCCAGGAAGATCTGAATGTTACTGGGGTCAAACTTGAAATTTATACTCTGTCCCAAAGAAATTATTTCCTGTTATCATGCAAAATCTTGCCTTGCTTTTCTTTGTGTGAGAACACACTCATAGCCTTGACAAGAGGAGGAAGGGATGGAGAGAATACAGCTCAACAATCCAGCTGTGTTTCTCCCCTGGAGTTGAGGGACAGAGCTCAGGGGAGAGTCATGTTCATTCCCTGTAGTGTGCTCAACTGCATTTCATTATTCAAAATTCCATAATCAGAGCCACGATTAGGGGTGGGGAAGGCTCTGTCTTCTCTGAGCCATTAGATTCCTACCTGTGTCTCCATGGACTTGTGTTGCTGTCAGCTACTTCAGTTTTCTGCAAAGCAGATGTTCAATGCAAATAATTTTTGGGGGAGGTCATTCCAGAAAGTATTAGTAGGGAGTAAGAAAAAGTGAGGGCAGAAGGAGGGTAGAAAAAGCTGATAAATTTTATGTTTATAGAATGATTTTTCATTGGGCCAAAGAGACTGATCCTGTTGACAAACACTGGGATATGGTGATAGCCCTCAGAATGATTAACCAAGAACAGTGAAGTGGGGTATTTATTTGCCACCTCCATTCCATCTGTTTTGCCCAGAACCTTTATTAGTCTTCCATGTAGGGGTGGAGAGCATCTCCTCAAAATAATCAGTAGGACACCTTCAACAGGTAACTGCAGTGGCAGTTACAAAGGGCAGATGAGGTGGGCACGAACAACACTTGCATACAGACTACTGTGCACACACCTATAATTTCAGCTTTTGGGGAGCTGAGGCACAGGAGGATCACCATGAGTTCAAGGCCATCCTGGGCTACATAATGAATTCATATTCAGCCTGCGCTACCTATCAACATCTAGTCTCCACCTCTATCCTATTATTATGTTAACTTGGGGACCAATGATTATCCACACCTCATTTAAGGGTTGACTTGAACCACAGGGATGATGGGGCCATAAATCAGATAATCCTGTCTAGTAATAGGCAGTACATTGAAGCAGGTGACATTTGCCTCCCAAGTGGGAATCTGGGGACAAAGTTTGTATTTTAAGTGTAGTTTCCTGCATTGATCTTAGAAGTTGGATTTATCCCCAATTACCTAAATTTCCATAAGAGTGCACCCATCTGAATTCCATGGAGGCAGGCAGACAGCCATAAAAGCCTTCATGGATTAAGAGGAAGCTCATGGTAGAGATATAGAGGTGGTGATTGGCAAGGTGATTTGTTCATTTTAATGGCACTGATTCTACTCGTGCCAATGAAATAGGTTCCCTGAAAATAAAGCTCTTGCAAAGAAACTTGTAAGAATGTGGGTGAAGATGCTTTCATGCACTGTATGACTCAGGCTCTCCCTGGATACCCATCAATTAGAGGTGAAGGCAATAAAAGGAAAAATGTGCCCCATCTGGTGCCACATAAAACTCCCCAAGAGCTTTGACACAAAGTCTTCTCCACAAAGTGAGGGCCAACCTCTGGGGAGGGGTTTATTTTCCAGCCTTCTGGAAGTGCTTTTTCTTTTTAGGGATGTTATTTCAGTGGAGCCAGATGAGATGCACTTGCTATTTTTATAAGATTTTAAAGGCTTAAGCAGGGCAAATATGTCTAGTCAAGCTGCCTTCTGCCATAAGCCTGATGCTCAGGCAGCCTTATGTCACATAAAGAGCATCATTAGCCTCACAGAGCAGCGGCGACCGCTGATCATCCTGAGAATGATTCCTTAGCATCCATTTAGTGTAAGGAAAACTTTTATTAGTTTCCAATGTTTTAAAAGCTACCTCTAAATTATAAGGTATGTTTTGACCAAGATTCTGTTTCTCTATTTGACCAGGTTAAACTTCGACATTCTATATTTTCATTGGGTAAAGAAACTTATGCTTTTGAAGATCAACATAGTTTTTGTGTTCACTATATGGCAATCTCTCTCACACATTTTTGTGTCAGGCCCTGAACATTAACACTGTAACTGGGTTTTTGTTCTCCTTCTTGACGTGGTATCTTCACCTAGGTGACCTATTATCATCTAAAATTTATTAGAGATAGAGGCTGTTTTCTTCTTCCAAAATCTAAATTTTTACTACTAATGTTTGATTTGACCTACAAACTTGTATTCTTAGATTTATTTAAAAAGTTTTCTTTGTCCTTGAATGTGGAGAAAAATCCCCAGAGTCCACTCATTTATTCTGCCACCAAATATGGGTCCCATTTCCCAATCATACATCTGGTTGACAGTCGAAGCCCTATTTCTGGGCTTCGAAGAAAAAAAAAAAAAATGGAAGATGCAAATAGAACTTCGAAGTTCTATTTGCATCTTCCATTTTTAAAATGTTCTATGTTTAGTAGCAAGATTTATCAACAAAATAAGTTTGAGAGTGTAAATTGGAAAGCGCTTTTTGGGGGAGTAATTCTGAAATGGCTTTCCATTGTCACCCGAAATTCAGGAAAGTAGTTTTCCATAAATGGGTTCATAGTACCCTTCTCTTGTTATCCTAATTTTAAAAATTTTCTCCAATTCTCCATTATTGTCTTCTGTTCACATAACAAACCACAGCGTGCAGGTTTGGTGCTGTCTTTCAGCATTTGGAGCTAATATTTCCGTAGGCTCATCCTTCTGTTTGGCATCTCCATCACACACAATCGTGCAGGATCACTCACCTCCTCTCCAGGTTCTATTCTAAAGACTGCTCAAGCTTTGAACCAGAATAGCACTGAGTCCCAGAATTACCATGCAGTTTGGGAAAGCCTGGACCTCCATGTGCTCCCCGCATGGCCAGGAGAATGAAGGAGAGGAAAGAGCTACTTCCCTAGGCAGAACCCAGACTGAGCCTTTTTGACCTGCACTACAGTAAGTGACCCTGCTTTGTAAACCACACCTGGCTCAGTCACTCTGATCGCACATCTCAGTGACTGCTGGGAGCCAAGCTGTTCATGTGCAGTTAACCTCTGCTTTTGTTACTGGTTCCCACTCTTACACTGCAAGCCCCTGGAGCTCGCCTAGTTCAGTCTCACAGCGAACATTCAGAAAGTGCAAAAACTGTGAGCACCTGTAAGAACTTTCCCACACAATGGGGTTATATTTCTAACAGATTTCTATGTGGTGAGAAATGCAAGTATGGATGATGATTATTTCCTATAATGAGTGGCAGGAAAAGTCTGAACCTGTGTTTTTAAAGTGTATCATTTTCTTTACTTTTTTCACTACAAATCCCAAGTCTAAATCCCACCCTCTATCCCGGTGAACTGGGCACTTTGCCATCTTCTCTTAGGTGTGTGCAGCCCGTGTGAGCGGCAGGATCCTATGTTAGGCAATGACTTCTCCTCCTCCACTTCTCTGTCATGTTTTACTCTGAAAAATCCCACATCATACAGCAGTGCGCAATGTGATCATTAAATAAAACTGTGATTAAGGTGACATCTGCAGTGTCAGTAATTAGAGTCTTGCTGCAACTGTAAGAGTAAAAATAACATTCTCCACACTGCCATGGGGCAGCTGTGGGCTTCTGCTGATAACTGCAGGAGTGCTTCTTCATAGGGGCTGTATTAATTCTCGAAAGTTGTATTTCCACATTTACCCACATGCTGCTGTTTCTCTCTTGCTTCCAAATGGTCCCTCCATCCAGCTTTGTGGCTCCCCACCGAGGCTGCTGGGACTCATCCTTACTGCCCTCTTCCTAGGCACCAATTCCAGTTCCCCTGGCAGAGGGACCAAGCAGCACGTAGGCAGCAGGATGCAGGGTGCTGCCAGGGGAAGCCTGCAAAAGTCTCCTGTCCACACTTCCCTTCTCGGTGGAGCACTGCATCCCAGCGCTCAAGGTCTTAAGTGTGCTGTCCAACCCTGTGCACTTACAGGGTCTGTGATGGTTTCCAAATCAAGCTGTTTATCAATATCATCAGAAAATGATTTTTTGTTCGTTCCTTTGAACAAATATCCCCCGCCTAGGGACTATTTGCTAAAAATCGTTAAAGCATATACTGATAATTCTAATTTAAATTCAAAATTAGAGAGGTTTTAAATGCTTGGATTTATCGTTCATATGTATTTTATAATTAAATCTTGATTAGAATCATTTTCTCTAGTCTATGATATATGGATGAGTTTATCATGCTTGTGTGTATATATAATAATTTCATATTAACAGTGTTGATATTATGACAAGTGTTACCCAAAAGAACTTAAAATGTCTTAACTTTGCTTTTACCCTGAGGCTATATCCCACTAGTCATGCTGTCAAGTTTTAAATTCACCTGTAATAAATATTTTGTGGTAAGTTACTCTGCTGGTTAGGCTTATCTGTTCCAGTTTGCTTTTGACCTTGCTTTGATTCCTTTTAGATGCACTTTTTGTTAGGTGGGACCCCCGTGGAATGTATTATAAAGCTAATCTTATCCTATATGGACCCAAATCTCCAAATTAAATGTTGATGCAATGATGTTATGCATTGCTGCACCTTCCTCTCCAGCTGTGTTATCAGCTTATCCCCCCTGTGACCCACTACCTGACATGCACAATTTAAAGGAGAGGTGTATTTTAACTCAGTTCCAGGCCATAGCTGGGTGGTTCCAGGGCAGAAACATGGCAGAAGGGAATAACAAAGGGAAACTGTTCAGCTCTTGGTGCCAAGAAGCAGAGCGAGCAAGGAGGAGGCAGCGGGGAAGGAGTCAGAGGCCGGACACGGTGCCCAAGCGCCCTGTGGCCCTCCCAACCCCTCCCAGAGGCTTTGCTGAGCTGAGCATCTCTCAGGGCAGCCGAGCTGACCCTCAAGGCGAACCATCCCAGCAGCTGTGCACCACCCTCCATGTCCAGCCACATCTTCACTTCCTTCCCTTCCCCTCTTCATCCATATCAGCAACACTCAGTGTTTCCTTGTCAAGGACTCTTATTCCTATCAGAAGTGTTCAAATCTTGGTAAACCTGTGAGTGGTCAGTACTACTTCCTCAGGGGATAATGAAAAACAATATTTATGGGTGTCAGTTTTGTGTTTCTCTTGTTTTGAGTAAAAGCCATTTATATGAGTGTGTGTGTGTGTGTGTGTGTGTGTGTGTGTGTGCACATGTGTATTTAATCTCTGGGTATGGCTTTTCTCCAGTTTTATCTTAGGATGTACTTGATTTTTATGTGCTCTTTATATCTTAACTGTTCTGTATGGCATAAACAATAGCTTTTCTCATTGTTTCTTGATTTTGACTCATATTTAAGAAATTCTTTTCTAGTCTTGGCTGATAGCAGAACTCATTCATATTTTCTTCTAGTATATGTATGCTTTGTTTTATCTTTTTCCATATTGCTAAGCAATTAAACTAATACCATGTTTTCAAAAGGATTGATCTTTTCCTCACTATTTTGACACAATGACTTCACCACACAGTAAATATCTATATTGCTTAGAATCTCTTGCAATATGCTTTTATGAGTTTGCAACATCAAAATGGAACCAAGAACTTTTAAAAAATGGTGTTAAAATATTTAGCAATCAAAAACCATTAATTTAATGATATTAATCTAGATAAGCTTAGAATTGATTATATATTGGTTAAGTAGATTAATGTTGTTTAATATAACAGAATAATTTCAGGAAGATTAAATTGATACTCAGTTGAACAAATAATTTGAAATCTCCTGTTTATGAAGTTATGTTCCTATCATGCTTATGAATCAACATAGTAATATTGAATACAACTTTGTTACAGTATTTCAAATAGCATAGTTAAATTAGAATGCTCTAGGTATATAACTCTTCAGACTAAATTTTCAAAAAGATTCTGGTGTATAAAATGTGCTTTTTGAAATTTACTTTATAGCTAAAACCCTTCATCTTTTTAGGAAAGCTCATTATTGGATCCATTTTACTAATCTTCACTAGATAACTTTAAGGCATAAAACTTGTGTAAGCTGTTGGATTTGGAGAGAGTGTTCTCAGATCTCTGCTCCTTGGCTGCTGGCCTCCGCAGGCTGTAATCCCCTGGCCTATGATTGCCGCCTTAGTTTCTCTGCAGACTCCGTAATGTAATGTCATCATTAAAATAAGACTTCTGTATTTGCATATTAAAACTCAAAGTGAGATAAGAGTTTCCTATAGCAACTTGAATTTTTAAAAGCACTCAGTGTTGGCTCTTTATGGAGTTTGAAAATTTGGCATTTTTTATACTTGGTACAGAGCAAAAGAGAAAGAAATTCTGCTTACTAAGGGGTGACCTTCATTCACCAGTCCCACTGTCTAAGTTCAGTTTATTACAACTTTGTCTGGAGTGTCATCTTGCCTAGGCGGTCACTTTTGAGCTACCATTCAACTCACATTTGAAGCATCCTTTTTAGATCCTAGGTGCCATCTTCAACACCAAAAAATAGTCATCTGTGTTCATCCCTACTAGAGTAGTGACATTAATGACCATACTTTATTTAAATGCTCCCTTTTTGTGCCTTTGGTTCTAGTCAGCCTGTGCATTCCTGGAAACTTGGGTGGTGTTTTGCTGACATACAAGCCTTTGTACCCATGTATCTGTGGTAGGAGAAAGAACACAATAACTTGCCCATTTTTGTGTGTGACTGAGTGTCAAAGAAACATGCCACTGGTGCGTATATAATCATCTCATTATTTTGTTGTTTTGTTTGACACATGCTACATTACAAATAATTAATGATTTTTTTTTGGTATTGGGAATTGAATCCAGGACCTTGCCCTTGCCAGGCAGACCCTTATGCCACTGAACTACATCCCCAGGCCATAATTACTAATTTCTGTGCAATTGCTTGCATTGTGTCTTTGAAGGCAGAGATATTTGGGTCATCTCACACTGTTCCAATATTGAGAATGCTAGTGAGGGGTCAAGATACAGCTAGTGTGTAATAAACCTGAGTGATATTCTAAGAAGAATATGCTATTGCTGAGAGCTGTTATTTAGGCAGCACAATTAACATACTATGAATATTTTAAGATAGTCATAGATGACACAAATTGCACCGTGAGTAATTACACAGAGAAGATGTAGTAAATCTTTATATGATTGAAAACCAGACAGAAAATCAAAGAGCAAAACAAAGGATGCCCTGGATAAATAGAGGAGAAAAGACCTCATCAAGGATTTTAAATACACACCTCATCTGAATTAAGAGGGCACACAGCACATAATAATAATTCACTGGAGCTTAGAAAGTACTCACATTGGCAGCAGCGACCGCCCTTTCAACAAACTCTGAGGTTGTAAACCTTGATGGGCCAGTGTTAAGCTCTAGCTATAATTACCTAGGCTTGCTCCAGTTTAGCCTGTGGTCTCTCTAAAAACACCTGTTGACTTCTTTTTGCTTCTGGTACATTTTCAGTGCTTACTGAGCCTTTTTTGCAACAACATGCTTCCAGCAAAATTGGTTGCTTTACTCTAGTGGCAATCTCTAGAAGAAAGAACTGCTTATTTATTTTAGAAGGCCTGGGTTCTAGTGCTTGTGAAATTGTTCAAGCTTTCAATGAATTTTGTTGAAAGCCCATTGCAGAGTCAGTAGAGTGAAAATGTCTAAATGTCTTACCAGCTTGACAGCTGTCACAAGGAACCCGAGAAAGTACTTGGTACCAGCCATGGGATCTTAGGCCCAAGAATGGTGGCATGATTATTAGCCATGAGTGAAACATTCACAAAAAGCTCTCAGTGGCAAAATTAGTTATTTTCCTTTTTTTGTTATTGTAAATGTGAAACATATTTTTAAAAAGTCAACGAAGTAAAAGTACGATTTCTGCCCCACCTCATTTCCAGTTCGAACACCTAGAGGAAAACCTCATCAGCAATCTGCTATGATTACTCCTTGATTCAGTTACACAGTGTTTGTACGTGCATGGGTGTGTGCTTACGAGTGAGATCAGGACACTGGCTCCACACTGGAGGAAAGTGCAAGAGGATGCCGAATTCCACGTGTGGAATAAGCCACGGAATCCTGGACTCACACTGCGGTGATTCTGCTTTGCAATCTGTCCTCTTTTGCCCTTTCTGCTTTGCTTTTGGTTCCACGGAGGAATGTGAAGTGTGTGGGTGATTATCTCGGTATCAGTGAGGAAGGGGCTTCGTGTTGAGTTCAGAGCTGAAAAATTAACTGTTCTCCACAATGCATTTTTTTTTTTTATCTTTTTCCTTTTTATTGGTAGTGGGGGTTGAACTCACGACTGCCTGCTTGCAAGGCTGCTGAGCTAAATCCCCAGCCCCCACAATGCATTTTTGAAAGTGTGCATTAAATATTTCAGATTTAATGCATTAGCCATGTATATTTTAGATCTGAGGATTAAAAAAAAAACCACTAAAGTCAATCACAGCATTCATAATGGATTAAAATGAGGACAGTGAATTGGTGATGCCATTCTTATTAAAGAGTTAGAATTTCATTAAAGTTAAGAGTTTCTCTGAATACAAAATTTGTAACACACTATTTATGCTAGAAGTGCAGTAGCAAAACTACTCACCTGGAGCCATTCACCAAAATTGATGTTGATAATCAGTGTCAAAATATCTTAGGCTCCTATTGACAGAAGGCAAAGGATGAAAGTTAATCAAAGGAGTTTATGAAAAACGCAGGACTGAGGGAAATAGAGAATACTGGCCTGAAGTGTATTTTAAAACATAAGTTGAGCAACATTTGAGTTATTTCTAGGCTTCTTCAAATATATTTCCTAGTAAATGCAAAGCAAAGAAATCAATGGTGAGCAGATTCTGCTTATACATGTTTGTTATATTTTATTTTCAGGTGCTATTAAAGGCTGCTGAAAGATGGACTAGGAATTAGCACCTTGTGCAGCTTTGGTTTGGGTGTGAATCTCCGCTTGTGCTGAAACCTTGGTCCCCAGGATCACAGCATGGAGAGGTGGTGCCCGGGGGAGGCCCTAGGGACATTGCCCCTGGAAGGGATTATGGCTAGTTTCGAGGAGTGACTTACCTTGGGCCTTCACCAGAGGCTGAACATGTGAGGTCACCTGATCTATACCTTCAGCCTCTGTCTTAGCCACTTTCTCAACACAGGGACAAAATTTCCAACATTTACAACTTACAAGGGGAGAGGATTGTTTATGGTTCTGTTCACACTTGCCTGGTTCCAAGGCAAAAAGAGCACAGCGGAAGTACCTGGGGGAGGAAAGTGGCTCATGCCAAGGTGGCAGAAAGAAGAGGAAAGAGCAGGAAAGTAGACACTAGAAACCCTCGCAGGTCCCCCCTCCAGAGCCCCACGCCCATGCAGGCCTCACCTTCTAAGAGCAACCCGGCCGTAGCAACCCTGCAGTCCAACCACTTTCCGAAATCCCAGCCTCTGAGCACATGTGACTTTTAATGGTCATTCTTGATGCTAATCACAAAAGCCCCAAAAGAGTCACCTAAAGTAAGTCTTTTCTTCCTAGGTACTCAGACCTAGGAATTTTGTTACAGGAACAGAAAATGAACCCTACGTGTGTTATAACTCAACAAGCTGGTATACTAATGCTCTCAGGGTGACTGTATGGGTATCTTCCCTTCACTCAAATATGTTTTTAGCTTTGCCAGGGGAATTGTTATGCTTTTCTTGATCTGCTGGTTGATAGCATTAATGTCACACTACAATCCCAGATTAATGTCCCTGTGATATCACCCATAGACATCAGCACCATCTTACAGGAAAATTGGGCAGAGATCTTTCTTTTCAAAACAACAATTTAATGCCAAAACTAAAAAGCTAAGCCTTCTTCTGAACTCATGCTGTCTGGAATAGGCTGAGAATTTGCTGTCTCCATCCCCGGATTGCTGTCTTCTAGCTCTCAGTGCACACACGGCAGACAACCCCAGCCTGTGCACATCATCAGGGAGGGCTCTACAGTCTGTGTTATCCTTGAGCGGTCACACAGATGTCAAAGGGTTTATCTAACTCCATGCTAAATTATTTGTAGCTTTTTATTTTGCTGCAAGTTCAAAATTACAGAAAAGTTTCATGAAAGGTGAATAGGGCTCAGACCCTTTATCAGATTTGCCAGTTGTTGATCTGTGATTTATCTCAAATTTGCTCAGTCTCATCCTTCTCATCAATTTCCTCCTGTTATTTAATATACTGCTGAATATGTGGTGGCTTAAAAAAACATGGAACTTATTTTCTCAGGGTTCAGCTGGGACCTCTGCTCTACTCTGCAAGGGTGAAATTAAGCTGTTGGGAAGGCTGACCTCCCATGGTTCTGAGGAAGTGTCCGTTTCTTAGCTTCCGTGGTTTTGAAGGTGTCACCTCCAAAATGTAGCATTTGTCAATATGCTAGAATTAAAAAGTAGAGACCTTTAAGGTGTGGTTTGCCCATGAATGGAATTAGACAACCCTTCAGGGGAGCCTGGTGGATAGACTTGTTCTCTCCTCCTTCTGTCTCTTATCAAGGAGGGAACAGCATGAAAGCCCTTATTAGATACTGATCTTGATCTTGAATTTCCCATCCTTCAGAAATGGGAAAAAATAAATTTCTGTTTTTGCCAAACTACCCAGTCTGTGGTGTTCTGCCGTAGCAGCAGAAGTGAACTAAGATTCCTGCTCACTCGAGTTATCCACAGGACCTGGTTCCTTACAGCTGCAGGGCTCAGTTCTCAGTCTTCATCCTCCAGGTGTGGGCTGAAGGCCTCCTTCTCAGCCCCTCAGACCACTCACACTCTTTCTCATTGGCCCCCTCCATTGCCCACCCAGCAACAGTATGTTGAGCCCTTCTTGGCCTTTAACTTTCTGACTTTCTCTTCTCTAAGAGCTTCTATGAATTTAGATCACTACAAGGTACCTCCCTATCACAACACAGCATCAAATGAGAGTGATTGCCTTGTCATATTAATGAGATTCAGGTTTTAGGGTATGGAACATGAAGTGCCCCATTTTTAGAATATCATTAACCACAGGAAGAGCTCAAGGAAAGGGAGCTCAGCATCCTTGGCCCCAAGGATACAGCTCCAAGCCCGAGGTGGGAAACACCCTCAGTGAGGGGTGTGTGCCTGGGGGAAGGAGACTGAGAGCTTAATGTTTATCAGCACCACTTGCAGAGATTCTAGAAGATCCAGGAGCTTTATATCACTTTCTCATTTCATCATGATAACACCTTGAAATAGGTATTGCTCCTATTTTAAAACTGAGAACAGCAAGTATACAAAGTATGGTTCCGGGACTTATAAAAAGCTATACAGAGCCACACACAGGGAGCAAATCCAGATGTGAAATAAGCTGAATCCAAGAATCTAGGTCTTTGTTCTCAAATCCCAGACTTCCTTTGCAGCCTGAGCTGTCTTAGGCTATTGGTGATTTCCTGTTTCTTGTTTTCCTCTGCCTTAGTTACCTTCTAATTGCTGAGACACAATACTGGACACCCACAGCCTGAAGAGTGAAAGGTTTGTGTTTGCTCTCAGTTTGTGGAGGGTTTAGTCCATGGTCTCCTGGCTCCAAGGCAGGGCAGCAAAGCAGAGGGACATCACAAGGAGAAAGCTTACAGTATGGCAGTGGGAAGCCAAGGGGGATCAAGGGAAAAGGGAGGGAGATGGACCTTTCCAGGCTGTGCTCCAGTGACCTACTTCCTGTGGTCGAAATTCGAATTACCTTGGAGATTCACTTGTGTGTAAATGACATGTTTGCTAAGCAGAATGTTTACCTATAAAGCAAATGCCATTGGGAAGGATCATCAAAGTTTGTTTAAATGGAGACATAACTGACTTTTGGGATGTCATTTCTACCTGGGGGACTGGCCGGCATGGTACGAAATTGGCACTTGGAGTACATCTAAATGAGGCAGGAATGGCCTCATTTTACTAACACTTACTAATATAGTATTTATTGGGCTCAGAGGGTTCAAAATGCTACTGTTTCTTCAAAGAGAAAAAAAATTGTCAATTTCTTTAAAGAGAAGAAATATATTGCATGAAATTTCTGGTTGCAAAGCTGGGCTTACCAGTATCAAGTTGGCAGCTTCTACGTTTTCGCTTTGTGAAAGATTCAGTGTAAACTGTGTTTTCTATTTAGATAAACAGGTCACATGACAGAATCAAATTGCCCACAATAGGTCAAAATAATACAATTAAATTCTACCAATGACTGTTTTCTAAGGCAAGATATTTTCCAAGGAGCCATGCAGATTTATTCACAGGAAAGCTTCAAAAAGCTGATATTTTTCAGTTCCTTTCTCAGATGCCAGCAGCAGATTTCTCATGGAGAAGCTTAATACTGTGGTGGGTGTTCTACACCCACAGGCTCTTTAGGAATTTAGCTACTGTGGGAGACAAGTGGGGATATCTTGGGAACATGAGAAAAACCAACCCGTCTGTTTGAATCATTGTGTATGAAGAATTATAAATGACTACAGGCACCTTGGACAGCGACACAGGCTTCTCCTTCCCCAACAATAGTGTCAAACTTAAGTGAGTGCACTTACTTCATTGTGAGAGAGAGAATACCATAACAGCAATGTGATTCACACATATACACACATATAGGGTCAGGATAAAGTTTGATATGTTTCCCAAACCTTAAACACATAATTCAAATATATAAATCATAGCTAATATTAATGTATAACCACATAATACTACACATATTACAATGCATAACACTTGTACACACTTATACAGGCATAGCTAGACCTATGTGTTTATATATGTGTGTATAAATATTGTATGTGGTATTTTTGCCCAAAGATTTATGTAGGCGTTCCTTTTTAATACATACACTGCAATCTGCTGAGAAAACCGTGGATGTCAATTGAAATCATGCTCTCTATATTTTATAATACTCATAGCTTTTATTTAAAGCCATCCCTTTACCCTAATTTTTGAAACAAAACAGAATCTCCTTTTGCTTTGGTAAGAGTTTCTAAATTTGTTTGTAATGTTAGTTTAATTTGATTTGATTACAGACCTTCACACACTCACCTGCCCCCACTTTTCCTAGGCTTTATAACCCATCTCTCAGAATGGAAAGCCAACAGAGCTGCATGCTAAAGAAATGTTTTGGTGCAGCAAGGTTTTTCTGGAAAATCCATGATCAGGGTTCATGCTCTAAAGACAGGTGGGCCAGATCCAAACCATTCACTCTTTACAAATGAGGAATTTGGGCAAGTTGCTTTTCCTGACTTTCCTCAAATGTAAAATAGAAGGAATAACAAAAACTGCTTGCTCAGACTTTTGGCAGGATTTAGTAAAATAGTGCATGTGAAGTACACAGGAGTAGCCATAGCATTTTGGTTTTGGTTACTAGTAACAAAACAACAACAACAACAAATGCAGGTAACAAACAAAAGCCAAGCTCTAATTAGTCTAAAGAATTTAGGGGGCCAGGAATTTAGCTCAGCGGCCCAAGCACCTGCCTGGCAAGCAAAAGGGCTTGAGTTTGTTTCTTGGTACTGAAAGAAAAAGAATTTCGGGGATTTATTCACACATAAATGAAACATATGAAAGTAATGGAATTCAGACATGGTTTGATGAAAACTGTATTCACTTTTTATGGTCCAGTTGTTTGGTCTTCTCTGGGTACCTGTAGGATGTTATATGTTTACTCTCATGCTGAGTGTTCTCAGGGTGTCTGGAAAATTACAAGAAAGTATTCAGACCCCATGCTAATTCACTTACTCTGTGCATAGGGAAATAAAACTTCATTTTTACAATCACTGACTAACACTTCAATGGACCATACCTACACCAATTCCATAGCCAAATGAATGTCATGAGACAGTTACCTTTGCTTAGGCTGTAGCCTATCTCTCAGTCACTGTTATAGACAGACAGGACTTCTGAGTGGATTAAATGTATCTTCACTCAACCTTCTAACGGGGAGGGTTGTGTCCATCAAAATCATAAAGGCTAAGAACAATGAGAGAACAGGGTTTTGGCGAGGCAATCATGATGTTTTCTACCACATTTCATCAATAGAAGCTATAATTATGAATTTGCAGTAACTATAGCCAAGAGTGTAATCATCATGAAAATCTGGAATATATTTGCTCACAGGGCAGGTTATTAACCCTGGCAATAAAATACATGTAATATTTATTGATTTCTCTTTATAGCTTTTAGATTATCCTGTATATTTTAGTCATATATTTATTTATATAGCATACCAACATCCCTGGGGGCAGTTAGCAATTCTTCTGTCACGCCACATACTGTGATGCTTTTTTAAGGTGCAGAAATCTGCACAATCATTGTGATGTGTCTTTGTTTGATCCTGGAGCCCTCTCCAGCTCTCCTGTGAACTGCTCAGTTTGATTTATGCAGGGTTTGACTTCTGCACATTATCCTGTTGCCAACTGCCTTGCAGTTAAGAGCAGCTGGTGAAAACCCATGAATAGGTCCCTCTTGCTCATCATCTGGTGTGGAGTCTCGGCTGTAGTTGTGTCTCCCTAATTATTCTAGCTCTTCCATGTCCAGGTGGGCCTGGTCTCCTGCTTGATGTCTGTAAACTGGGTGTGTTGCATAAACTCAGTTACGCCTGCTGATCTCCCTTTGCCTCTGTCCCTGTTTGCTTCTCATATCTTCCAACACTTACAGTCTATCAAATTGTGTGGCACAATCTCTGTATTCCTATCTTGACCATAACTGATAAAAATCACTGAACTTCAAAATTCTGAAATTTTAACCATAGTAATGACTTTTTCCAGGAATAAAATCTACTATCTATGATGCTGTGATTTATTTTTTTCTAAAAATATGGATTTCCTGATTTAAAAAACATTACTGGCCTTTCTTTGAAGTCTATAATTCCTGCAATGATTTAATTTTTCAACTTGAGAAAGGTGTGTGTTGAGACACATTAAAACCAATTATAGGCACATTATTTGAAAAACACTGTATTTCACATCATTCTGATCTGTTGGGAGCCGCGTCTGTGATACTTCTCCATGCGCGGCGGTCGTGCGGCCTGTAAGAAAGAGCAAAGCCTGAGCTAGATTACCCCTCCCATCGAGTGTGCTAAGATGGCGCTTATCTCCTGCTTCCTGCTTGGTAAACAACCTGCTCTGTAAGATAGTCTGCCTAGCAACAACTGATGTTAGCCAATCAGCCCGCATCGCGCGCTTTGAACTGATTGGCCACTGTTACCCTATGAAAGTGAGTGCCTCTCCCGCCACGAGAGAGAAGCACGGAAAAGGAGATAGAGGAAGTCCACCGGTGAGAAAGGACTGGTGGCAGAGCAGAGGCCTCGCGCGGCCCACGCAGAGACAAATAAAGACAAGGTTGCACACCGTCAGAATCTGTCGTGTGTTCTTCCTGCCGGCCGGGAGCGACACCGACACTGATCAAATTCCCTTATTGGATCATCTTTGAAATAAAATAGCAGACATCTGTTTTCTGAAAAGCTAGTTATGAGGTGGGGAATCATATTGTTCTAATTAAAGCTTGGATAGTATATTGAAACACATTCATAGTGAACAAAAACCACACAAAATATACAACTTGTCAACCATCTGGAGCCATTGGAGGAAAGATCCTTTTGGATGGCTGGATTGTTTCTCAGATGATGGGGATTTTTGCTGATTTATCTTAGTGATGAATTGTTTGGTCTGCAGAAAGAGAATTTCACTGCAACTAAGTTAGGCTAAAATAAATTTTAAAGTGAAATGACGGGGAAGGTGGTAGGTGTTATGTTTAGGTCAGGGGTGTCCCCAGAAAGCCTCGTGTAGACTGAGGGTGACTGCATCACGTGTGCTCCTCGTCAGTGGATCAGGGTTCATGGCTCACCTGCAGCTGGAGGGGAGCCCGGTTGGAGGCAGGGCACTGGCAGCTTGACCTGGAAGGGCGCGTCTCACTCTCTGACTCCTCTCTTCTCTCTCTGAGCTTCCTGGTTTCTAGGACATGAGCACGTTTTCTCCACGCAGTCCCTCCCACCGTGCTGCTTCTGCCTTGGAGCCAGCTGACAATGGATGGAAAATGTGGGCCAGAAGAAGCCTCTCATCCTTTATGCCGTGCGTGTTGGGTACTGTGTCCCAGCAGAGAGGAAAGTGACAGAGACACTGGGGACTCCAAGTCTCAGGCCGTGCCTGGCTTCTCGGCAGGGAGCTGGGTCAGAACCTCAAAGCTGGCAGAGGCAACCTGCGGTGCACCCCACATCTACACTCCAGGAGCTGCTCCAGTCTTCTCTCCTTGCCCTGGTCTGTCCCTCATGGGTGCTGACACTCACAGCCTGGGCCACCCTTTCCACAGTGAAAACCCACACGTCCACAGAGGGTCACCTCACGGTCCAGTTCCTTCTCAGTGGGCACGGTGGAAGCAGACTAATTTGCCAGCACGTCCCCTACACTGCGTGTCACTCTGTCATCTTTAAAGTCATACTTGTCTAATGATGCGCATTTGTTACACACACGAACTCAGGAAGAGGAATATTTTAAATATAACTTATCACTTCCCAGTGACAGGAGGCCGTGTTCACCAGTATCAATGTCCGCCCACACGACAAATGACCTTCACTGTTACTGAGGTGCGAGTGGTGGGTGCTGTGTGTCTGCAGTATGTTTTAGTGCCTCTTTGTTCCCAGATGCCTCTTGTCACTGTTGACTGATATTTGCCACTTCTAATTTGTTACTTCTGGATTATCTTGGGTTTAGAAGCCAGAGAGACTTTATTATAATGGCATATAAAATAATGTAAACTAATTACATTTTAGTGAGAAAAGTGCACAGCTGACCATGTGTGGGAAGGGAAAATCACTGGTTTCCCTGTCTTCTCTGAAGATGTGTGATATGGGATGGTGAGAACAATAATAATCCCTCATTTCAATTTGTAGTTTATTTTGAGACTTTTTCTATATCCTTCTATTTTGACCTATGCTCTTTTATATCACACATAGACTACTTCAGGGTGTATATTTTAATATCACCATGAAATCAAGTAATAGAAGTGCTGAGACACGAGGAGATGAGATGCAAAAAGTAGCTGGTCTCATACGAACATTTTTAGATGCAACATCATTAATCCAAGGAAACCAAAGTAGCCGGTGGCCAAGCTGGAATTAGAAAATTAATTTATGGAGAGTGTCCAGGACATTCTCCTGTGAGGCATGTGGGGCTTCGGAGAGTGAGGATGACACTGAGGCCTTATTAGGCCACACAACCCAACAAGCACAGTTCCCTCCGAGATAATTTGTTTTTGGGTTCTCAGGGGAAAGCATGACATAACTGGATGTTGGGGAAAAATGAATCTTTTAAATGAATGAATCTCTGGCCTCACGTTGCTAGTGTGACTAGAAACGACTTTCAGAGTGCTGGATTTGGGTTCCCTCCCCCGCCACTTATAACTCTCCTCTACTTTTCATCTGGTCAGCGTCATGTACTCTGGTTCATCCTTTCAGGGCAGGGATGTCAAACGCACAGCAAGGCAGGAGCCTTTCTTGTCTTTTAATGACTATATTAATGACTATATTCATTTACTGTTGGTCGACTGTGCTTCAGTGTCCTTGTTTTAGTTCTATAAAGTGAACACCACCGTAAGTGAGAGCCTGTTTAGAGTGCTGGTCATGTTGGGTTTGTCTCTTAGCACTAAATTTCTGCATGTTGTCTTAGAACCTCAGTTTGAAAGCACACTTCTTGCACAAGGTTTTGTCATTTGTTTCAATTTGGCTGTTTTTTTTTTTTCTTTTCTTGTTCCTTCTTTTTCCCAGTCACACTGTCTGTGCATTTTGCAGTTGACTTCTTGGTTCCGGCCATTTTGCTCTCATCCCCTTTCTAAGCAGGAATCCTAAGGATCCTGTGGAGCTCCCTCTCCAGGAACTGTGGGGGGGAGTCGTGCCCAATTCATCTCCAGAGACAGTGAGAGGCTGTGCTCAGATCACACCTGTGTCACTCCAGGAGTCCAGTCCATGCTGGTCTTTATTGCAGTTGTGTTTGACCTCTTCGATGAGTAGTGAGATGTGTGCTTCTCTAGGCCCATTGCAACAAACACTGCAGACACAGTGGCTTGAACAGTGCAGACTCCTCATGCTCAGTAGTTCTGGGGTCAGAAACCATCCCTGGAGACCGGCAAACTGGGGTCTCAGCATCTCTTCCTGCTTCAGGTCACACTCCTACTTCCAGCTCAGAGCTGTGGACTTGTACATTGTGTTACATGTGTCCTCTTTGTGTTTTTGATGTCTACTTCTAGGCTTGATTCTTGCTTAGCACATGGAACACAGAGAGTCATGAAGCTTGAATCTTGATAGAGGCCTCTAAATTCTATGAGTGGCTCAGCTTGGAACATTCAGAAGCATCCTTAACAAAGTTAAAGTACTTGGCAAATTGTTAAATAGGAGCAAGGACTCTTCTATTAATTTCTACCACAACAAAGGAAACTGAAAAATGTGGCTCAATTAACAGAAATCTGTTCTCTCACAGCTCTAGAGGCTAGAAACACAAAATTAAGAGATCAAACCAGATGTGATGGTGCACACTACAATTCCAGCACTTGGGTGGCTGAGGCAGGAGGCTCCTTGCAAGTTTGAGACCAGCCTGGGCTACAAAGTGAGCTCAAGCCCAGCACTATATAGCGAGACCCTTTCTCAAAAAGATATGCACACACACACATGCATGAACAAATCAAGGTACCAGTAGGGCCATCTTCATTCTGGAGGCGCTTGGAAAGGCCTCTCCTTGCCTTCTCCAGCTCCTGGTGTTTCTTAGATTGAGGTAGCATCACTCCTTTCTGGAGTTCTCTTGTTTTCTTTTAAATAATTAATTATTTTTGGTACTGGGAATCAAACTCTGGACCTTGTGCTTGTCAGGCAGGCGCTTATGCTGCTGAGCTACATCCCCAACCTTCTCTTGCCTCTCTGTGTGTGCCTGCAACCCTGTGTCCCAGATCCACTTTCCTTTCTCTCAGAAAGAGATTAGTCACAACATTGAGGACCCACTCTAATCCAGTATGACCCTGACATCATCTGGTCACATCACAAAAGCCCTATTTTCAAATAAGACTGCAGTTCCACTACCACCGGGGGGCACATAACTCAACCTGGGACAGAGGCACTTTCACAAAGCGCATTGCAGCATCTTTGATTTGCTTCAACTCTTAACTAAGTCCATTATCCTTGGGAGGCCCTTTCCCTCGCCATTGTTCTAAAGGACCTGCTGATTGACAGTGTGATTGTGCATGTGCCATGGCATGGGGACCCATCCAAGACCGGCTAAAATCAGTGGAAGGTGTGGAGGTAGTGATACCCTCTATAGCAGCCGCATTTCATGATCCACAGGACACTGAAATCCTGTCTCGAAGGGAGCCTTTGTATAATGCTGGGTGAAACAAAGCACACAGATCTGGAAGACATTCTGAAGTTGATAGACTTGGCTGTACTTTTGGGGGGTGGGAAGAAAAACCTTTCCAAGTATGTTATTAAAGGTGAAAATCGTAAAGGAACATCTCAGTAGAGCTGACTGTCTTTTTATCCTTCACAGTGTCAGAGAAGATCATTACTAAGTTAAAAGTAAAGGACAAGCCAGGAGAGAAAAACAGGAGAATCGATGTCTGCTTCACTCTGAGTGATGCGGTGATAAAGTGAATTTGGGAATTTCCTGATAGAGACTTACTTACTGATACAGCCAGAGTGTGAGGGATACTCCTTTTTGGTTTGATAAGGCATGGGGCCTCAGTCTAACTTGGTAAAAATAAAGTAACCAATTTGTTTATGATTTCAAATGTTATCTTACCCTTTAAAAGCATGATTGCTTAAAATCAAGATTGTGTTTCCAAAAAATTGTGTGTGTGCATAAAACCTCATTACACAGAATTTCTATTAAGGTAAGATAAAACACTACATTCAAGTGAGAAGTAAAATTTTGTTTAAATGGTGACTTATGCTAATGCAATATAAATTTTACCACATTTTAGAGCCTGTCTTCTTGCAAACAAAACTGCAAAGCAATAACTTTTTGTTTTAGCTCAACTTAAAGGTATTTCATTTTCATCAAAAGTATACATGCAAAGAAACTCACAGTTCCTGTGGTCTGTGTCTCCCTCCTCTATCTAACCTGGCATTGTTCTTCTTTACCCAGATCCTTCTCAAGTTGGCTTTTGTGGGGCGCTCACATGGCGGAAGGAGGAAGTGACCTTCTTAGGGCTTTCTTGTAAGGACACCAAACCCGTTCACCTAATCACCTCCTAACAGCCCCAGCTCTAGGGACTGAGAGTATGCAAAGCTAGGTTGTAGAGTTGATGTGTAGGCAAGGCCTGGGTTCTATACCTAGCACCCAAACAAACAAATAATTGGCCTTCCTCTTGATAGGGAGACATTGGGAATTAGGTTTCAAATAATAATTATTTTTAGAACATCACAAGCATTTGAACCCTAACAAGGTGTCACCACAGTTTCTAAAATCCAGACCCAGACTTGGGGTTTAGCTACTGGGCTGTGTGGATTCTACTGTTAGCTACTGGGCTGTGCCTTGCTTATCCTGAACTCGGGCTTTGGACTCTGACTTTTCATTGTGAAGCTAGTGGACTTTTTTGGTTACATATTATTTCGTTTTTTGTTAGTGAATATTTTCATCCCCTAATGTTTACGTTCCTTGTGGGAGTTGGTGTATGTACACAATGTGTCTCAATTCTTTTTGTATTTATTGTCTTTCCCTCTCTTCCTTCCAACTCTTGATCCCCTCTCCCATTTGAAAAAAAAAAATCTGTTGCCCTGCTTTCTAGTATCTAGCTTTTATTTTGATCTTTGTTTATATTTTTGTTTGTTATATAACAGGAATGATGGACTATTTAAGCTCACATGTCTGATTTATTTCACTTAATGTTGTGATCTCAACGTGCACCCTTTTCCCTACACATGACACAAGTGTACCCTCATTATGGCAGGAGAATGTCTCTGTGTATAAATGCCACATTTTTCTTATCTATCCATCTGTTCACGGGCATGTACATCACTTCCAAGACTTAGCTATTATGAACTGTGCTGCTATAAATATGAATATATATGAATCAGTGTAATAAGATGTCTTTAACTCTTCTGGAAAGGCATCTAGAAGGGGAATGGCTGGGTCAAATGGAATATCTAATTTTAGTTTTTGAGGAATCTCCACACTGACTTCCATAGTGCTTGTACATTCCTCCCAACAGTGTAAAAGTGTTCCTTTTTCCATTAGGCATCGCCAACTTCCGTTACTATTTGATTTCTTGCTGATGGCCATTTTTCTTGGAGTAAGAAGGAATCTTAATGTTTTAGTTTGCATTTTTCTAGTGGTCAGCTCTGCTCTGCAAAGGAAACAACAAACACAGTGAAGAGAAAACCTACAAAATAGTGAAAATGATTTTGCGGCTATTCCTCAGACAGAAGACCAGTAGATATCTGTCTGTCTGTCTGTCTGTCTGTATCTATCTATCTATCTATCTATCTATCTATCTATCTATCTATCTATCTATCTATCCATGTATCTATCCATGTATCTATCTATCTAGACTTTCCAAATAAAGGACCTGATCAAAAATGGGCAAGTGAAATAAATACATACTTTTTGTTAAAAGGACAAATCACCGATAAATATGTGGCTTTTGATTTATGTCTCATCCTGCTCTGCCTGTGGCCTAGGAGTGCTTCTACACAGAGCAGGGCTCTTTGGTCCTGCTTATATAAGATTCCTTCTCTGTTTTGAAGCCATTATTGGAATACACTTCAAATCAAATTCTCCCTGACAAGTCACTGCACCTGTGAGAGCTAGAACAGAGCTGGAAGGTTGAGGTGTGGCCAGTTCAGCACTTCTGATACCCCTCAGTCACATGGACCATGATCTGACCAAGGACCTGAGATACATCTGCCCTGCAGTGGACAACGATGTCTTAGGTTTGAAGCTTTGTGAGACTTTTAATGAATCTATTTTAAAGCTTAATGCTTTCAAATTTTGAATTTATCCAATACATTATTTTACTATTAAGTACTACTGTGACTAATTCAAATATGCATAGACTATCATTTGACTTATTTTTTCTTTTTTGGTATCAGGAATCGAGCTCAAGACCCTGCATTTGCAAGGGAGGTGCTGTACCCCTGTGCTATATCCTGGCCCTCTATTTGACTTCTTGGTGGTACAATTTGGGAAGAACAAGAACCTTCTGAAGCATTGAAAATGGGTAAAGATTGAGGTTATTTAAGATAACAAAAGGCACAGAATACAGAAAGAAGACCATCTGAAGGTCACAAGCAAAAATGTAAATGCAGGCACAACCTCAGAGCTGCAGGGATTTTGGAAGCAGAGTTGGCATCGCTGTAGTCAGTAGGATGGAGGATCCAAGCCATGAACTGACCCACGGGCCTACTGGGGACAAGTGTCTAGGTGAAAAAATGCTGTCTTCATATTGATCCATTGCTCTGGTTGCACCAGTGAGGTACAGTGTTGTCCTAGCTCTGTGAAACCCACAGATGCAATTGCATACAGCACCCAGAACAATCAGTAATTAATCCTTCTGTAGCAATGCCAGGCATGTGCTTGTGGGAATGGACAAACAGGCCACTCCACCTGGTGCCAAAAAAGCCACTGCAGAGTAACTAGAGGCCACATTCACCAGCCACAGCCTGCCTTCTCACCTGTGGTGATTGATGAGACCATCTGCCTTCTCTTCAAAGACTATGCCCTCTCTACTTGTTATTGGACAATTGGGTAACACCGCAATGAATCTGAGTACTCATATCAGAGTTTTGAAACTTTATCCTTCATGTGTAATTAAAACTCATAATAAAAAGCTACATGAGAGAACCTAAAAGTCAGCAGATGTGCTCTGCATCTTCTCTGCACAGAACAGGATTAGAGAAAAGCATTTCCATTGCATTATGTGGTGTTATGGGGAAACATTATTCTTAGTACTTGGAAAGAGCTGAGTTGATGAATCTATGTGAGGGGCATTTGTATGACTGATGTGTTTATATGATGTCTAATGAATTAATGAAGATTGTCTACAGAGGTGATGATGAACAACCGTGGCTGTGACATAAGGGGAGGTGCGGTGCTTCTGAAATTGCCGAGTGCTGCCCCACATAAGAAACGGGAGGCAGGAAAACACAGGCGCACATCATTCATTTGGAATCAAAAGACCTGCACTCATGTCCACATTCTTCCATGGCAAATTCTTCCGATACCTTGAATGCTGTTTTTAAAAAACTGATTAAATGGGAATGATAGCCCTAGACTGGCTAATCCCATGCTTGGTTCTGATGCTCTGGACACAAAGTTGAGGAAATCACACCTGAGCCTCACTGGGGTTTACATAGGGACAGAAAGACGAAATCATCAAGGAAGCAAACAACTAAATGAATGACCGGAGAGTTACAGAGCTGGTAAGTGCACAGAATGAAAACTCCATGGAGGAATCATGGCAGGATGGGAGGCTGTGATAATTGAGGATGGGGGAGGGGCAAAGGGAATGAGAGCTTTCAAAAATGGATAGAAACACCCATGCTGAGTAGTCACAGGCTGGGGATACTGGCAAGGACTAAGAAAAGTGACAGAGATGGATGGAGCACCCAGGTCAGGACTGGCAGGTGGGTGGCAGCCTGTCCTTGCTGGGCTGGCTGGCTGTGGAGGTCATGCTGATGATTGTGATCTTTGTCAAGGGCAGCAGGGATGTGGCCTTGGCAGGTTATCATTCTAGAAGAGGTGAGTATGGTGAGGTTTGGGGAAATGATTGGAAGACCAAAGTGCAGGCAAAGGACGCCACTCCAGGAGGTCACAAACATCCATGATTGTTTGGATCAGAATGGCTTCCATAACCAAATGAGTTCCAGAGGTACATGGGAGGCAGGACACGGTGGTGGGCTGATATTAAAAATGAACAGATGAGTCTGTCAGAGAGAACTCCCCTGGATCGGGCTGGTGGGACCAAAGATGTAGTGATGTCACTGTCCAGCAGATGAAATTCTTCATGGGAGGGGACAGACATTCTGTTTGGGGTGTCCTCAACTGGAGGAATTAAGCAGCATCTGATATACAGGAGATTTTAAAGGATCTGAGTCAGATGATGGCAGTGGCTGGCAAATTTGCAATCTTGAAAGCTCCAGCAGGATCTCCATGCAGTCCTGAGGGCTCCTCTTCCTTCTGCAGAAAATTCAGCTATGCTCTTCAGGACCCTACCTGGTTAGATGAAGCCCACATCATTATGCAGTATATGTACCCTGCTTGGCTTGAGGGCTACAGATTTAAATGTTAATCATTTGTAAAAATATCTTCGGCGCAACATCTAGACTGTTGTTTGTCCAAAGGGCTGGGCAAAGTCTGACCCACTTAGCACATGACATTCACTTTCACACCAGGTAATGCCAAGTTTCGATGAAATTTCACCTCTGTGCAGTGTGCTGGTAATTAAGGTACTTGAGAAGAAATACTAGTGGTAAAGGCAAAAGTAGTCACATGACCCCCGCCATCATGGAGCCCAGTGGGGGAGGCAGACAGAAATCTACATATGGCACAGCTTCAGGTCCAGAGGCCACAGGTGAGTGTTGGGAGCTGGGAGGAGGCACACAGAGCTGCAGGTGAGGAGCCTTTCCCAGAGAACAGAGGCCAGAGGGGAGAGAGGCATTTTCACAGTGCCTGGGGAGGAGGGCAGAGCTGTGCTCTGAGTTCTGTAATTAATAGTTTCATTAGGGAGGTGCGGCATTTACAGAGACCCTGTCATTGTGGAGAGGTGGCCTGCTGGCAGGGAAGAGATAAAGTCCCAATCAGGAGAATGCATGTTCCAGTCGCATTAGCATAGTCTCACAGATTCTAGATTTATTATTCAAATAGTTGTATCATCACAATTTGTATTTAAAGTTCAGAAAATCAGGAAAACAATTACTGCTGTGCCATAAAGAAAGACAAATGTGGCATCACTTGTAGAAAAATGGATGCACTTTGAGACCATAATGTTAAGTGAAATGAATCAGACACACAACTTCAGTATCACATGTTTTCTCCTCTGTGAGAAACCCAATTTATAAATAAAGAGCAAAAGAAAAGATGGCGTGCAGGGAGACAGGTATTTCTCAGATTGGAAGGGAATCAAGAGACGGAGGGAGGAGGGAAGAAAGGAAGGGGAAGGGGATGAAAAAAGAATTGAGATGTTTTATGTACACCTACTAACACCCCCTGAGAAGTGCAGTCTCTAGGTACTGTAAAGGGTAAAGGCTATTTTAGACTTGTCTTTGGAAATCAGAATATTTCTTTGGAACCTCATCATATTATAGGGGAACTCTCAGATGTTCTGAGAATCACAATTTAGAACTATACACTCAGTCTTGACTTTGCTTCTGGATTTTTCTTTCTGCTTTGAGTTAGTATCAAAAAGTAGAAAGCAGGTGAGGAAATTTATTCAAGATATTCAGAACTCAGAAAGTTTACCTTGTATCCAAACAGCAGAACTCAGGGCAGGTCCCACCATGTTGAACTCTGTGAACTCAGAACTCAGAGCTCAGAGGCACTGAGGTAAACAGAAGAAGCAGGTGTGGTTGTCCACTGGTTCCAGTGTCCCAGAACTGTCCCTTTGATGACCCATCAGGCATGGCCCACAGCATGGTCAGCCTCCCCTGTGGTCCTTGCTGAATATTCCCAAGATGGCACTTCCAGCCAGGAGTCAGGAAGGGGCAGGTTTTGCTGCTGTGGTCTTTTTCCAGCCAAGCAAAATGTTTAACAGAAGGTGAAAGTGCACAGCCCAAGGGACCATAAATGAAACCTGTTTATGTTTTGATGATCTACACAGCCCATTTCTCCCCCTGCTAATGCTGAAATTTTTAGAGACCTCATGTCTGATGCTTTCTCAGGGTAGTTTCACCTTTAATGTGTAAGTAATTCCCATCCTCATATTCAGGGACTATTTTACTTCAGTCATCGGCACAAAGATACTAAAATATCTTTGTTTAGTGTCTTTGTCAGGAGACTGTGACAGCAGTTATTTCCCCTCCACCCTGTGCTTAGCCAGCGTTATATAGCAGTTCACACTGCAGTGGCTGCCGGGGCCCAGCTCTGTGCATTTTCCTGGCTTCCTATTTACCAAGCGGACCTGCCATCCATCAACCATTGACTAAATTTATTCATGTTATTGCTGGCAAATAATTCCCTTTCCACACTTTATAATAGTCTCACTCCATTTCTTGCAGACACAAATAGATGATGAGCTTGGCCACATAACCAATTTTCAGTGCATGGAAATAAACATTTTTTTTTTTTTTTTTGAAATGTGATTGCAAGGAAGGAAATTCTAAGGAGCACTCTTACCTGAAAGGAACCAACTGCAAAATTGTGGCAAAGCACACTGTAGGGAAAAAGTATGTTTCTGAGTGAAGTTCTGTAAGGAAACTAAGGTGAACCAAGGACTCTTAGCACGGTGCCTCCCGCTGTCAGGTTTAAGTTCTCCATAGTTTATTTCAGGTACCTCCTTTCAGTAAGCTGAGGAACCCACAGCTTCATATATGTCATGTCTTTGTTTAAAATCTGCATGTTCCATATTTTCAGACACTCTAGATATGATATCGTGTAATGGTTCACATTTAAGGGTCTCTGTCTTCTCCTTTTGAAGAGGTAGAAGAATGTGTCAGCCGTTTGCAGAAGTCTCACTGTTCAGTGAAGGCTTTCATACCACAGTTGCTCCTGAGCTAATCTTTTCTCTAACTTTGGCATCGATGTGACCAGAAGCTTCCTAGACACTTGCATCAGCATTCCTAGGAGAAGGAAGTGGGAGCCCGCTGAGAATCACTGCGTGGGGATCTGCAGAATGAAAGGGCCGATTGGAGAGGACTTTGGGATCACAACAGTAGTGCATAGTCAAGGGGAAGCATTATTTCCTCTTTTTCCTCCAAAGCTGTTTCTCTCCTTATGTTTTGCATAAAGAGCATCAAAAATATTTGTCTTTGCACCGTAGGGTATACATTTTTTTTAGGGCTGGTTACTATTAAAATATCTTCCCTACTGCTAAAGCTACAGAGAAAATGTAGCCCTTTTAGAAGACACAACAATGATGTTTATAGAAGAAAGCACAGGAAAGTATTTCCACAGTCTTAGGGCAGGCAAAAATTTTGTAACAGGATATAAAAAGCACTATCTTTAGAGGAAAATATTAATAAATCAAACTACATTTAAATTTAAGGTTGGTTAGTGGGTATTAAATTATATGTATATAGGAGAAATAAGTTCTGGTGCTCTTATATATGGTAGAGGCTCCACAAAAACAATGAGGAAATGTATGCTTCAAGAAAGCTGGAAGAAAGGGATTTAAATGAGTTCACTGGAAAAGATGATAAATATTGGAAGAGGCAGATACACTCACCTTGATTTGAATATTATACGATAAATATATGCATCAAACCTTACATGGTCCTGCACAAATACATATAATTTTTGCGTCAATAAAAATGGTAAAAATTCTAAATGACTATGTATCAGAAAACATCACTGATAAAGTAAAAAGGCAAGCTAATAATAGAGAGAACATTTGCCATTCACTTCTTGGCCGAAAGGTCTATATCAGGACGATGTAAAGAATTCCTACAGAGCAGGACAAAAAAGGAGAGCTCCTAACATGTGCAAGAAGTGAAGACAGGCAGCTTAGGTATGAGGTTATTCAAATAACCAATAAACATCAAAAATGTTCTCAGCAGGCTATTCAGTGAAAAAATAAAACATCATATTGTAACATGATTGTGTTGTCTGCTCGCCAGAATTGCTAAAATGAAAAAATCGTGCAAAAAATAATTAAATGTCATTGAAAATGCAGTGATGGGAATTTTCATACACTGCTGCAAAACATCAGTCACCACAGTCTCTGAACACTGATGATAGCTTGTGAGGGTCAGTATCTGTGTACTCAGTCAGCCAGCACCCTCAGCTCCAAGAGCTTCACCAAAAGACGGTGAGAGTGCACATAGAAGCATTTTGTGATTGGTCTAAACTGAAACCAACCTGAGTGTCCTCAGTGTTACGGTGGACACGCTGGGGTGTATTCAATAGGGCATCACACAGTGAGCAAAACAAACCACTCCTACAACATGTCCTAGAATCAGATCCACAGACATTGTGCAGAGGGAGAGAAATGATACAAAAGGACACAAGTGTGCAGTTCCATTTATATTAACCTCAGCCTTGGCAAAGCTAATCCATTTATAGAATGGAGATAACGGGTCTCCTTGGTAACTAGTAGGGTACCATGGAGCCTCCTTGCTGGCTTCCTGGTCATAGGTCATGCTTCTAGTGTGGCTAAAATTGAAATCAAATTCGAAGCCACAGAAGTGCAATTGTCCACACGTCATATTTTAGAAATTTGAGGGTTTTAAAGCTGCTATTTTCCAAGTTTTCCTGTTAAGAAACATTGTTTTATTTCTATTGATTTCTGCTGTGGTTAAATGTTAAGCCTTCATTTATGTTACCCAGGAATGCAGAATATTTTGATCACAGCACTGCACCAGCATAATGTACTCTGGTCACATCTGGGTTTATTGTAGGTTCCCGTTCAACTTTGCTCTTTTCAGAAGAGCCATTTTCTCAGATGTATCAGCAATTCATATAAAACTCGTTACAGAACTGTTGTTTATAATTCCATAGCACCAGACTACTTTTGAATTCAGAATGAAATAATAGCAATTATAATAAGAAAGGGAAATCTTGATCTGCAATCAGGAAGATTGCTAATTTCCTTCCAAAGTGACCAATGGATATGAGCCAGCAATTCACAACTTAGAGCTTGGGGGAAAAATGCACAAAATGGCTTTGGTCTTTAAAAAGAAAACTATTTTAAAATGAACAAACTTTGATTGATTGCACATTGATATAAACATGCACATGGGCTGATCCGGCAGTCCAGAGACGGAAAAATTCCTGCTGGAATGGCAGAAATACAGATGCATTTAAAGGGAGCCTAGGGCGGGAGAAGCCAGAGGACTGAGGGTTGGGAAAACAGCTTGAATTGCACTATTTGAGTGACATTAGAAATGTGTGTGTCTGCCATGCCATTTTGAGTAGTTTATTTTAAGGGAAGGTGGCCTGTGGAATACAAGATAAAATCAACAGGAGCCAGTGGCCTGGCTCTGGCTTGGATCTCTAGGAGCATAATGTGGACAGAGGAAACTGTGTGCATTTCTGGCTTTCACTGAAACAGTTAGATATTAACAAGAAAGAGAGATGGAGATTCAAGCTCCACTCTGTCAAAAGCTTGCTGAGCATAGACAAGTCATTCCGTATCTCTGGACCTTATATATCAGTTTAAAAGTTGCAAAGAGTTACCGCCCACAAAATCTCTGAACTACTTTCCAATTCTGACACCCTGAGACTAATTGTGGGCTATTTACCAGTGAGGAAAGGTTTTGTCAAAGTGTATAAATAAGATTATGGGAAGCCCAGACATTAAATAAAACCCAAAAGTCACAAAATGCTCCTAAGCCGCAAGCCCCAGGCCATCCGTGAACACTGTGTATTCATTTAGTCACTGAAGATAATCACTGAGCAGGGAGCATGACTGAAACCTCAGGTGGGTGCTGGAACTGGTGGAGTCAGGTGACACTTTGTCTGTCTGCACCTGTGCACAGGTGTGGGGTCTAACAGGTGGTCAGTGATGACAGGGCAGGACTGCTGTGAGAAGGAAGCTCAGTGTGCTCTTGTGGGGACATCCAAGGAGAGAGAAGAGTGGCTGGCAGCCAAGTGGGAACGGCAGTGGGAGTGATGGCCAGGGTCCACAGAAAGGGGGCAGCTGGTGAGGAGAAGACACCAGGGTGCGGGCCAGGCACACAGGAACCTTGGGTTAGTTTGAAGAAAGGACAGAGGGAGGGATGAGAGTAGGATGGTCCACAATGGAAAGATCACAGGAGACCTGGCATTTATCTGTCCTTGCGTTCAAGGACAGGTCAGGAAGAGGCCCGGGTAGGAGGCTGGAACCTGGCCTCATCTTGCTTGTGGCCCCTGGGGCACACAGGGCCTCTATAACCTCATCCCTGGTCCTTCTATTGGAGAAGGGAAGGCCCTTCCTGGCTGGGAGGGGTCTGGCTTTGGATGCACAGCTGGGACTGGTGGAAGGTGGAGGGTCAGCAGCGTGGTGCACCTGCTGTGGTCAGGACCAGAGTGCTCCGGGGTACAGCCCCCCATGGGGTGCAGTTCCCCAGGTGGGCTCCACTCAAAGTTAGGATTATCCCCAGGTCCCAAGAAGAGGTCACATGGACAAGCACCACCCCCTTTTAATTTTAATAATGAGACCGTGGGGAAGATGCCTGAGGTTTTTGTGACTGACAGTGTATTAAAGGGAAGCTAGAAAGAGGACCTGGAGTTGAACCATTTGCCCGCAAATCCAAATGCTGCGGTCTTAACTCCAGGAACTCAGAGCATGACCTTATTTGGAGACTTAGGGCCACTGCAGATGTAATTATTTAAAAGATGAGGTGATGCTGGAGTGGAGGGGCCCCTAATAAGACAGATGATCTTGCACAAAGGGGAAATTAGGGTGCAGACAGGCACAGTGACAGAGCCATGCACAGATGAGAGGAGAAATATCCAGCAGCCATCAGAACACCAGGGAAGAAGCAAGGCACAGGTTTTCTTTTCCTCACTTCCTCGTGAAGAAACGACCCCGCCAGCATCTCACCTCGGGTTCCAGGCTTCAGAGCTGTGAGAAGAGGAGTTTCTGCTTCGGCCACGCAGTTGGCGCTGCCTGGTCACAGCAGCGCTTTTAAACCAGTGCAAGGGCGACTCAAATAACCAAGAATGTCAGGGCTGTGTAAGGCTATTTCTTGTCAATATGCTTAAGTTTTTAATAAAAATATAACTATACGCTCTAAAGAGGCCACTGAGCCAAAGCTGTCTGGCTATTCATCAGCAAAATGATGGAATATTGATTGAAATTCTGGTTTGGGACCAGTTCTTACACTGCTAGCAGACACTTTCACACAAATGTGGAATTAATGTCAGTATATCTTGAGCTAAAAAATAGTGATATCAAGACAATTTATGTAGCACAACCTAGAATTGTTATTAAATAGCCAGGCGTGCTTCCTTATCCCTAGAGAAGACTTTGTAGACGCACTGAAGAAATGGCATCACCTACAAGTGACTTTCCTGATGCTCCATTAGTAAGTGTTTTGGAAATCAGACATAATGGTGTGAAATCAGCAAGTGTAAGTTAAGTTCCTGACTTCATTTCTGCCTCATTAGTGACTTGGAGGCAACCACTAAATTAATAACTTTATATTCGGTTCCTCAAATACAAAGCAGAGGTGGGAAATTTTATTTTATTTTGCTATTTTATTCTGCTTTGATTTTGTTTTGATTAAGGATAAGCCATTTTTCCCTTCAGTAAAAAATGCTGCTTTGTGTACAAAACACAATTTAAAGGTGACACATGGGGACATGCTGGCAGATGCACAAAGGTAAAAAGCTTACCTGTGCTGCTGTGTGGTAAGTGTTGTGACTGCTCAGTCCTAGCAGAGTGGAAATAATTATGCACTGGATTTTGTTATATTGCAGAAAGTCTGTGGGTTATTTAGGAAGCTATGTGTGATCATGGTATGTGTTAAGAAAGTTAGAAGAATCCTCCTTGAAATCATGAATCTGGTGGTGTGTTAGCTAGAGATTCCAAAGAAACAGTCATTGAGATGGATGGATAGATACATAGACAGACAGACAGACAGGCTGACATATATTAAGAGTGGTTGACCCAGAAAACTGTAGAGATTGAGAAGCCTCACAATCTGTCACCTCCAAGCTGCAGACCCAGGAAAGCCAGTGGTGTGGTCCCCTTTAAGCTTGAAGCCCCAAGAACCAGCCCCTGGTTTCCAGCAGTGACTGCTGGCTTTCGTTGTCAACTACACTTTGATGCAAGCACAAGGTGAAATAAAGGCCTTCTGTTTATACAAAGCAAAGCTCTATACACACGTCAAGAGAAGAAAAACTCATGTAAATATTTTAGTAGTAAATGTATGGCGACATCATGAGATTAAGACATATTATCTTTGGCCTCCAAACCTTCAAGAAGTTCTCAAATTGGAGGCAGACATTTGCTAGTACAGTGAGCTGCTGCTTGGGTGACCCTGGCCATGGAGATTGCTGCGCGCACATTTTCAATTTCTTTTGTGTGCAGGTCTTTCTGTGACATAGGACATCCTCTAGGGTCCTCCACAGGAGGGCAATGGCATCTGCTGAAAACTTTTCTTTTCCTGAAGTGTGTGTACATTTTTTGGAAGAGTATATTTCCTTGATTACTAAAGAAATTGACCATCTTTTTGTTTACTTATTGGCCATTCTTACATTTTTGGTAAAGTTTTTATTCAATTTATTACACAATTCATTTATTTTTTTTAATTGTATAAGTGCTTTATATGATTTGGACCCAAGTGCTTTTTGTTAAAATCAAGATAGATTAAAATATTTAAACATTTTTCTTATTCTGTTACTTGTTTTCTGAATGTCTTGCGCTAATGTTCAGTTAGTATTTCTCTGTCACATTTTTCTTTTTCTGGGTTTATTAAGCAATCTTTTTGCCTTTTGTGCTTCAAGGTCACAAAGGTCTTCTATTTTAAATTTTATAGATTTTTCTTTTACATTTAGGTTTGTGACATATTTTCAACTGATTTTTGTTTCTTGACTTGATTTGGCATCACTTTCTTAAAAGGACATCACATAACTGAATCAACCTTCACAGAGAGTCTGTGTTGTAGACTTAATGTCCAGTGACATGCATGAGACACACGAGGTTAAATAGCACAGTGTTGCTGTTATGTGGGAAACACACAGGCTAAATGAGCAGCACAGGGAAGGCGGGCTGTTGATGTGTAGGAAGAACAAGTTCAAATGGGAAGGGGAGCAAGGGAGAGGAAGGGGGAATGCAAGGAAGGGAAAAGTCTTTTAAAAAGAGAATGGAAGTGAAAAATGGAAACAAGGTATTTGTAAATGGGGAGCGGAGGAGTGGTTGAAGGGAGGGGAGGGGAATGGGAAAAAGAATAAGTAAGATATATGTGTACAGGTGCACATTTCCTATGATAAATGTGATCATTATGGATGGCAAATATGCACTAGCAAAAATAAAAAATAAGGAAAGAAGAAAGGAAAAGAGCACAAAACTGGCCTGTAGGCAACAGATCTCATTAAACCAAGTATATCGGTCCTTTTTCAATGCTATAATGAAATGCCTGAGACAGGCTACATTTGTGAAGAAAAGAGGTTTGTTTAGCTCTCGATATTGGAGGGTGAAAGTTCAACCAGCACAGCTCAGAGAGGAACTCACAGTGAATGGCAAAAGTGCCAGCAGGAGAAAGAGCTGGCATCTACCAGCAGGAGGCAAGAGAGACTTGGGGCGCAGGATGGACTCTCAGAACAACACTGTGTAGTGGGAGCGTGTTTGGGGACCAGTGCTCCCTTCCGTAGGCCTCTCAGCAGGCCCCTCAGCGTGAGGGTCCCCAGCATCCTCCTCCCCGGGAACCAGCCCTCCAACACGGGAACCTTTGGGGGATGCTAACACCACAGTCAAATCATAGCAGCAGGGTTACAGGTTAACAGTCTCATGTGGAAACTTCCCAGTAACATCTTAGGAAAGTTTTCTTGCAGTTTCATCTTGGACGCCTTCAGTGACATGAAACTCACTCCCTGAAGAGCCCACTCTGTGTATGTAAACTTCGCAGGCAGAAGAGTGGAGGACTCGGGGGGCTTCTTCAGGGAGCCCAAGTGAAGCCTTTACACTTGCCACGCAGAAGACACTGTGGCCTGTTTTTGAAAATTACTTCCATTTTTAGTTCTGCATTAGATGATAAAAACCACATAATTTGGCCACAGCGTGTGGCTCTGCCTGCTCTCCTCAGCCACAGCTCTGGTTTCCCGGGTGGACAGAGCCCACCAGGCAGGGCACGGGGAGTGTAGACCTGACAGTGAACGCCCCCTGGAGCTGCAGCAGGCCGCCTGCAGAAGGAAGCGGCCTCGCTCCTGAAGGGGCGCTGCACCTCCTGCCTGTCCTTTAACCTCACTCCCAGCTGCATCTTCCCGCACCGGGTCTGGTTCTCAGTTCCTCAGGTGGACTGGGCTGTGCTGAGCTGAGCACCACGGAGACTCCAGGCCGGTAAGTCACATCCGTCCTTCATCATCACGCAGCTCCCCAAATCCCCAGCACAGGGCCGAGCCAGGGTCTGGGAGCACGCTTTGCCGTAACTGAGCAACTCGGTTAAAACAGGCTGCAAACCTCAAATGCAACTTTAGAGAATACTGACAGTTTTATGGTGTCGAATTGTATTAAACTAAACACGGGAAAGAGTCCGATCCAGTTGTCTCTAAACAAATGTGGGTATGTGCACAAGTAGGAAATGGAGAGGGTGTTATGTGTTTGTTTATGTCTCTGCTCTTTGTTTGTTTTCCTGTTTGGTTACATGTTTGGGCTTTCATGTCTTTCCTATCGTATTATTTTTGGGAGAAAGGCTCCAAAATAGAGAATATATCTGTCATGGGAGACAACTTCTTTCAGGAATCATAATAGTTAAAGGTATAGCAAAAGAGGTTCACAGGGATGGGCTGCTATGAAATAATTTCCCACTCATGGGTCACTATTTATCCCACCAAAATGATTTGGTGTTTCCCCAACGTCCAACTGGTTTGCAGGAGGACAGCATTTTTCTTTTGTGTCTCTGGAGATTTGCGGTAACAGAGAGAATGATTGTTTAGTACAAACAGCTAGTTACCCCTCCACGGGACTGCTGGGTGTGACATGTTGGCGTGCAGGTAGGGGGTTTATAGGAAAGTAGTTGATGTGCTTTATTTGCCTGTCTGATGGGCAGAATAAAGGCTCCCAAAAGAAGAGCACACATGAATTCCTGGAACCTCTGTGTGTGTCACCTTATGAGGCAAAGGGGATTACCATCTAAGCTGAAGAGCTCAAGATGAGATTATCCTAGTTTCTCAATAAAACCATGAGAGGTTTTTTTTTTTTTTTTTTTTTTTTTTTTTTTAACTTTCCTAACTGTAATCATAGGAATTAGGGAATAAGGGGAAAGACGCAGAGGGGTGCACAATTGCTTCATCTGAGAATAAGGACCACGGTTTCTAGGGGCCAGATGAAGCAAGTAGATTCTTCTGTGCATCCAGAAAGGGGATTTGATGGTACCAAAATACTAACTTTTAACTGAGGAAAACTATTCATTTGGTGATTTACAGAACTCTCAGATTTATGTTGTTTTAAACCACTAAGTTTGTGGTTGTTGTTACACTAGTAATAGGAAATTAACATAGACCATGTAACTCAGCCTCCAGGAATAGAATCACAACATGACAAGCTAAATTTTGTTAAAGCCCAAGGGGCAGGCTTCCAAAGGAACTGATGTTATATATGATAAAGGTCACACACATTTATATATTGAATACAGTTTCAAGTTATTAAAAGTTAAAAAGTTTTCTGCCCAGTTGCTAGCTCAGTAGAGGGAATCCACCTAGTAAATGAAATAGAAAAGGAAAAAAACTGGGGGAATTCTTTTATCTGTGAAGAGCAGCCACTGAGAAATGATCTTTTGAATATTTATCAATATCTAATTAGCTATACATGGCGTCTACCTGGTTATTACAAGCACTTTTGAAAGATTAAAATTTTCTGAATGTAATTGATTCTCATTCAGGAAATAATATTTCTTCTTTTCCTTTTAGAAATAATAAAACAAGCATGTATAATGTATGTTTCATTAAAATAAATGGGATTATCAATAATGTGCTCAGGCAACACATCACAGACTTTTGATTTCAAGACTATTTTGTCAATTTAGAAGTTTTCGAAACTCTTTCAAAAGTTAGTTAATGTAGGTTAGATGTAGTGATGTTTATTGTATGAGAAATTTAAACCAATGTCTTTAAGTATATGCTTAATAATTAACTTAAGAGGAATAAACCAATTGTTAACATAAATTATATAGCATATAAAGATTATTGCAATTAAAAATTTAAGAAATGAAGAATGGAATTGTTTCAAAGTTATGCATGTTTTGCTGTTCAGTTTAATAGAAATTAACTTGATTTTCCTATTTGTTTCTGCATTTAATTTTCTGCAATGCATTTTTTTTTTTCTGAGACAAGGTCTGTCGTAGTACAAATTGGCCTTGAACTCACTGTGTAACCTAGGCTGGGCTCATACTTGAGGATTTACCCATGCCTCAGCTTAAGAGTGGTGAGATTATAGGCATATGCCACCACACCCAGCTTCTGCAGTACATTTTTGTAGGGAGCCCTGGGAAGGGAGCGGTATACATATAATCTTTTCAGATCATTGTGAATGTTCTTTTTCAACACTACATCAAAGCTTGACAAGGAATGTCATTTCTTCTTTCTTTCTTCTTATTTATCAGAATTGAATCAAAGACCTTTTTCCCCCACTGGGCTACACTTCCAGCCATTTTTTCTTAAGGTCTGATTGCAACCTAGAATCTGAAAACCTACAAACATCAATTAACTTTTTGAATCTTAAGACACTGTTTTTCTTTCAGTATATCTTTCATTTAGTATAATCTTTTAACTCCATAACTTAGGCTTTGGGAAGAATATTAGTTTACTCTTCCAGACTTTTACCTGTTGCCCACAATATCAAAAAATCATAATTTGTTCATATCATGAGCATTGAACATTTTCATCAGAAAATCTTTATGTTGGGGAAGAGCTATCAAGCTCATGGTGGCAGATATATATTTTCCAAATTCTATGTTTTCTCTTACCAAAGAGCTCAAGATTATCACTGGTAACAGAAATTGTTAGGTATTTTTCTTGTTTTATTACAAAAAATATTTTCAAGAAAGTATTTGCAAACTACATTATTTTGTCTATTAGTTGTTCTTTTAGGAAAAAAACAAAGGTAATTACTCTAAAATTCAAGCAGTGACATAAATGTTTTCCTTTGGCATGCAACTAAAATGGCTTATGTACAGTAATTTTTGTCACAGGATCAACAAGGTTGTGCCTCACGGGTCAAGATTTGATAAAACTTAGCTTCATTGACTAAAATGCTTTCCTTAATCAGTGGCTTTCTTAAGCAAATCTCGGCTTCTCTTACCTTTCCATGGGTGTGCGTAGAACTGACAATATTGGCTGTTATTGGTTGCTGCTGCCTTGACTGGTGCTGCAGTTCCAGCAGTTTATCACCGATATTTTTGCATTTCGAAGGCAAATATTTCCATAATGGACTTTGACTAGCAACATTATTATGAAAATAGTTTTGATCTAAGAATGCCACAACCAGATCATGGGGACTTCATGGACTACAGTTCTAAAGATAAAAACCTTTGTTTAATCACAACCACCCATTTGCACCATCTACCAAGTCTCCTTGGGAAGAACAGACAAGGCTGGCAAAATCATATGCTATTCAGCTGTGTAGATTGTGGACCTCTTGTGTCAGGCCGTGAGAAGAGTTTAGGAGAGCAACAAACTGAGCACATTCTCCATCTGGATCAAACAGACCTCGGGTTGCTACACACAAACCAAGTCCCAGTGTGGTCCTATCTGATTTTTCAAGAGGCACCAGAGATTTGAGTTTTTATGTTCTATTTTCTGATTTTAACATACACCATCTGACCAAGTCTTTGAATTTGAAATGCAGCCCAAGTAAAACAAAACCCTTTCCCACTTTGGATTTGGCTGGCCAAAAGTAAGAATCAGCCTTTACATCTCACAGAGTGATGACCTGTGGGATTTAAACTAAGAGGGAGCACAGGGAAGCACAGGCTGTTCCTAGCCCCGGGTGTGTGTTGTGACCATATTTGCTAGGGTTTCGGTCTGGGCATTGTCAGAGTCACGGGTGGGGAAAAGGCAAGCACAGGGACACCAGGGAGGGCAGATGCGTGTCTTCTTGTCATCTGCTTAGCTTTTAGCTGTCTCAGGCATAGAGTCCAAATGTGCCAAAGAAGCACCATGAAACTTTTCCTTCTGAGTCAAGCCAGAAAATCCCAACTCAAAACATGAAAGGAACTGAAGGTTGGCCGAGGGGAAACCGTGGTTATTGTAGACATCCAGGATTTAGAGTGCTGTCACTGGTGATTGTCATATAGCTACAAAATTTTAATTGCAAGGAACAGTCCTGGCTTACATTTGCTAGATGTATATATCACAAAAGTCAATCTTACCAATGACCCATGACCTTTTAATATTGTTTCAACACATCCAATCTAGGCCACTTTGTTATTAGGCAATGTAACTCTTCAGAGAGTCATAATAAATTGGGCATTAAAAATATTTTGATATAAACTGACTCATCATATGAATAAATTTTTACTAAATTCCCATTGGGTAAGAAACATTTTTTTGTTTCCAAATGACTGTGGAAGATGCTGTGGAAATAAAAACCAGGAAAATACAACTATGTTTAATTCTGTCCATGGTGAATGACAGTCAAAACTGCAAAGCGGTTTGTGGAAGGTGTGATGCTTACTTCACTCATCTATGTACTGAGCAGCTGCTCTGGGCCCCAGGCTGTCCCAGCCATTGGAGAAACAGAAAGGAGCCAAAGCCCTGACCTCACACAGCCTGCAATGCAGCAACTTTTAAAGTAAAAGAGGTAGTAAGAAAACTAGACAGTAAGGGAAGGGCCAGGAAGTTTACGCTGATCATGACATTTGGGCTCAAACCATGCATGGAGACCTGTTCCGGTGCAAATGACGAGTCACATGGACGACGTGGGCCTTCTGAATGGCACAGCACCACTCATAAGCTTGAAAGTCTAGTGTTTTCAAGGAACAGCAAGAGCCACTTAGTGGCTGAAGAATCAAGTGTGATGGCTTCCAAAACTGCACCACAGTGGTTTGTTATTCCCATACAAAACCCTAGGGTTGTACGTAGAATGATGCTGAGTTTGCAATCTCAGGTCTTCTAGATTATAGATTACATCATGTCTGACAAGAAAATCATACTTGGGATGGATTTAGCACAATGTGGGATTATACTAGCAACTCAGTAACTTTGGAATCATAATCTTATATGGCATGATGTTAATTTTTGCTAATACTTGGTTTTATGATAAGCAATCTATCCATACTTCATAGCAACCAAGATTTATTTTTCCTGTTCATGATGTGTTATCCCCACAAGGCCTGCACCGTAGCTGTGCCTTTGCTCTGTCGGTATCCTGGTAGGGTCCAGGCTAAAGGAGCCACCACCCTTAGGGATACAAAGCCAGAAATAAGTGTGAATTTGGCTAATCTGGGATGTGTAGTTCAGTATCTGAGTAGAGTCTAAGGCTCAGATATGTTTATATGACCCAGGAATCAGAACCCTAGTTATTAGAAATGAATTTAAATTTTTAAAAATATGCAAGTCTTGGAAATATAGTTTGTAAAAGTATACTGATTAAAAAAGGAAAGTAAAAAAAATCCCAGCATTTCACATTCACCTTAGGAAAAGGGTAAGCAGAAGTTAGAAATGTTACATGTGTTTTTGATTATCAGGTACTACCAGGAAAGGGACAGAAAGGTTTCTTTGTAGTACTAACTTACTTGACTATAAATTAAAATTAAACTTTAGTGGTATAAGAATATGTGTTTCTCGCTTTAGATTCCAGCAATCCTCTATAAAAAATACGCTTCTTGCATCACTTATTTATTGAAGAAAATAAATGGTTCAAGTGCTACTGCAATAATAAATCTTATCCCTGAAGTGTCTTCAAGAGATAACGTCAACACATGTGGGAGGTAAGTTCCAATAATGTTAGGATTCTCTTTACTACTTAACCTTAACATTTTTAATATTAAGGCACTATTTAGATTTCTCAGCTAAGAAAGGATTAAAAATTCCTTATCATATACTTAGAGTTGAAATCGGGGAATGTGCATTTACAAAATATAACCCAGGAGGAAAAACAGCCAACTAATATAGCAACACTGCTTCTGATCTGCTCTCATCCTGAAGCCACTTGCACCGTATCCTGGAAGGCAGGATCTTTTCTCACCCAAGAATTTCAAGGTTGGCTGGCAATTTTTGGTGAAAGCCCCATGGACCTGAACTCTTTTTAAAAGCCTGGGAATATAACCATCTTCCAAGGATCAAAGCATATAAACAACACAAGTATTTCTTCAAAGGCTACACATCCTCCCTTTTACTGAGTTGATTTTTCTCAGCTTGAGGCTTTTTGTCTTCCTCCAGGAACCAGAAATCATGGAAGGAGAAAAAACCTGAGAATCATAACATCATTGTAAACACTCTGTCATTTGGACAGTGACATCTGAGTCTGACACAGCTTAAATTCCTGACCAAATGAATGTGTTTTGAAGAAGTCCCACCACCCAGCAATTGCTTCTAAGATTGCTGACTTCATTACAATTCATTTCTGTAAGGGTTTTGAAATGGAGAATTCCCTTATAGAAATCTCTTATGTTTTACTGCCTGTATGATGAACAGAGATTAGCTTTGCATTTGCAAAATTAAATTACTTTCCCTAAGTATTTCTTAATTTTCATGCAGATGCCATTGAAAATTCTGCGAGAGAGAAAAGTTGTTAGCTGCACTTTAAATACCAGAATGTCTCTGTGCAGAAAGGAAAAAAGAAGAGGCTGAAATTAACTTTCTTCTTAAAATTGAACAGAGGTGTTCATTCTGCAGAATACACATCTGGAGAATAAGCACCTAAGGGGAAGACAATTTCATAGTTCAAATTTTGAATGTTTTTAGTGTCAATTGTTTGGATCAGTATTATCTACTCAGCGGAAAATAGGAACAGAGCTCAACTTAAACGTGAAAAGCAGCTCCACCATGGAACTAGAATCCTGGCGCTGTCTCAGGCTCCTTCTGGAAGATGAAACTTTCGGGCCTTTTGCAAATGAGTTGAGATCTACCATGGTATCATGTTCTCTGATATCTGTCTAATTTCTTTTTTTTAAGAGATTAATGCAAAAGAGGACATAATAAAGCAGATCAGAACAGAACAATTTAAAAACACAGTATTTCACCACAAGACAATCCGGTATAACAGTAGCTACCATAATGTCTCTTTCCTTGTAATAGTTGAGTGTACCTTCATACACAATGGTATCAAACATAACAAAATAGTATAAAACCATTAAAGAGAATGAAAGTTTTACAGGGCATTCAGAAACCAAATAACAGAAAATGAACAATGGCTACTATATTATCTCATTATCCATAAAAAATTTGTTTGTACTACCACACATGATAATATCCAGTAAGATACTACATGATAGAACCAATGGAAACAGAAGAACAAAAATATGGTAGGACTTCAGAGTAAGATGATATTAAATCAGCACTGGCTATTATAATGTTCTGTTTTCTTCAAAATAGCTGTTCATACCATCACAGACAATAAAATCAAACAACCCACGATAAAAGCATTCCAACTAATTAATGGAAACATTATAAGGCTTCACAGAAATGTAATGGGGAATCATGATTCCCATAAACTTTTATGTACTCCTACCATTTCTTACACTTGGGAACCTATATAGTATTTATACATTTGAGTTTATTTCACTTATGAATATGGACACAAGTTGCATTCATTTATTTATAAATACCTCAATGTGATCATTCGTTATAGCTTAGTAGTACCCCGTTGTATAAAAATACCACAACGTTTTTTACCCATTCCTCAGTTGTTGGAAACTTAGGTTGTTTCCAAGATCTGACTATTACAAATTGTGCTGCTATAAACATGGTTGCACATATATCACTGTTGTCTGATGTTTTCAGTTCTTCTGGGAATATACCTAGAAGTGGAATATCTGGATCAAATGGGACTTCCAATCCCAGCCTTCTGAAAATATACAGATTGACCTCCACACTGGTTGCACCAGTCTATACTCCCAACAACAGTGCAGGAGAGTTCTTTTGTCCCCACAGCCTCTTCAGCATTTGTTGTTGGTAGTTTTCTTGATCCTGGCCATTCTTTTTGGAGTGAGATGGAATTTCAGTGTGGCTTTAATTTGCATTTCTCTAATGAGTCATGATGATGAACGTTTTTTCATGTATTCATTTGCCATTTGTATTTCTTCATCTGAGGACTGTGTATTCATCTTGGATGCCCATTTTTGGATTGGGCCTTTGAAATTTGGGGGTTTGATTTTTTAAATTCTTTCTATGTTTTAGACAGAAGTCCTTTGTCCAAGGGACAGTTCATTAAGGTTTTTTCCCAGTTGTGGGTTTACTTTTCACTATGCTGGAGACTACTTTTGACATATAGAATCTTTTTAACAAGACATGATCCCAGTTAGTGATTCTGGGAAGTATTTGCCGTGCAGTGTGATTTCTGTTCAGGAATTCTCTACCTACTCCTATGTCTTCAAGATTTTTAACCATTTGTCTTCCAACAGATTCAGTGTTTATGTTTTAATATTCAGATCTTTGATCCATTTAGATTTTAGTTTAATACATTGTGATAGGCATGCGTCTAGTTTTAGTTTTTGGCATGTTGAGAGCCAGTTTTTCCAGCACCAGTTATTAAAGAGACTGTCATTCTTCCAGTGTACATGTTTGGCCCCTTTATCAAAGAAAATGTGGTTGAGTGTGTTTGTAGTTGTGGTTGTATCTTCTAATCTATTTCATTGATCTTTGGCTCTGTTTTGATTCCAGTACCATGTTGATTTTACTACAGTTGCTTTGCAGTATCACTTCAAGTCAGGGATTGTGATACCTCCCAGCTTGCCTTTGCTGCTTAGAATTGCCTTTGCTATTCTAGGTCTCTTCTGGTTCCTGATGAATTTTAGGAGTGATTTTTCTTGATCTATGAAGTGTGGAAAAGAAGTCAAAAGAAATGAGACAGAGAAGATTGGATGATAGGAACAGCTCTTTTGGAGAAAATGTCGTCATAATAGGTAATACTGATTTACTATCATCTTGTTTTGAAGTTTCATCAAGTTTTTGTTCTTCTGTCTCTATTGGTCTAAACAGGTTGTATCTTATTGGATTTTATTATATGTGATAATATAAACAAAAACTTTTATAGACAAGGAGATTATACAGAAACCATTGTTCATTTTCTGTTAGTTGATTCTAAATACCTTGTATTTAGTTGACTATTATCTACTTTTGAAGACCTGTAATGTCTCCAATGTTTTGGTTTTGTTGGTTTCATTCTTTACTGTTCAATTTTATTATAACTGATGATATAGGCAATTCTATTAGAGATAGCAGGAGGCATTATGGTAACCATTGTTGATCACCTTGTATTACGCTTTTACATTATCTATTATCCACCCTTTTGATTTGACTGACTCTGTTCTTTTATGTCACATTTGGTTTTACTCTCCAAAAAAGTAATAAGAACTGTGGGAGCAACAAAACCCAAAATGTGTAATTGTCATTTTACAAAAGAGAGAAAAAAAAAGTGCTCTAAATGGTATAACTGCATGTATATTTAAGTGTATAAGATAGATAATGATATTACTGAGTTTTGTTGTATCATTGAACAGAACTGTTTGCAGTCTCACTGTTGGAATGTCCACTTTATAAGCTTTAATTTTGTAACTTGAACAACTATTTCTAAGATGACAATATGTAATCCATTAAGTAGTGATTTCCTACTGTTTATTCTCTTCTATAAATCTGTATAACTTGTACTCTTTTTCTGCTTTTTTTTTCTTTTTCTCCTTAAATAAAAAAAATTGTTAAAGAGTTATATTGCTGGGATTTACATTGGGATTGCACTGAATCTGTATGAGAGTTTTTGGGATAATGGCCATTTACACAATACTTATTCTTCCTATCCATGAACAAGGGATGTCTTTCCATTTTCTGAGATCCTCTTATATTTCTTTTTTCAGGGTACTATAATTTTCCCTATATAGATATTTCACTTCTTTCATGAAATTAATTCCTAAGTATTTCATTTTTTGGTTGCTAGTGTGAAGGGTGTTGCTTCTCTTATTTCTCTGTCAGTGATTTTGTTGTTAGTGTATAGGAGTGCTATTGATTTTTGAGTATTGATTTTGTATTCAAATACATTGCTGAATTTCTTTATCATATCTAGAGGATTTTCAATGGAGTTTTGGGGGTCTTCTATTTAGAGTATCATGTCATCCACAAATAATGATAATTTAACTTCCTCTTTTTCTATCTTTACCCCTTTTATTTCTCTCTCTTGTCTCATTGCTCTGGCTAGTATTTCCAGTACTATGTTGAATAGGAGCAATGATAAGGGATATCCTTGTCTTGTGCCTGATTTTAAGGTAAAGGCCTTCAGTTTTTGGCCATTTAACATGATGCTGGCTGTCGGTTTCATTGATAGCCTTTATCATATTGAGGTAAAGACCATCTATTCCAATTTTCTGTAAGGTTCTTATCATGAATGAATGTTGCCCCTTATCAAAAGCTCATTCTGCATCTATAGAAATGATCCTGTGATTCTTGCTTTTGGCTTTATTGATATGGTGAGTTGCTTTTTTATTGATTTGTGTTTTTTGAATCATCCCTGCATGCCTGGGATGAATCCTACTTGGTCATGGTATATAATCTTATTGCCAATATTTTATTGAGGATTATTACAACTATGTTCATTGGGGAGATTAGCCTGTAGTTTTCTTTTTTAGTTGGGTCTTTCTCAGGTTTTGGTACTAGAGTAATATTTGCTTCTTGGAATGACTTAGGAAAGATTGCTTCCCTTTGTAGTTCATTGAAGTGTTTGAGGAATGTCGGCATTAAGTCTTCTTTGTATTTCTTGTACAATTCCAAAGTGAATCTGTCTGGGCTTGGGCTCTTCTTTGTAGGTAAGGACTTACTTACATTTTCAAGTTCATTAATGGAAATTGGGTTATTAAGCAGATTTACATCTTTTTGACCTAGCTTTGGTATTTCATATGTTTCTAGGAATCTCCATTTCTTCTGTCTTATCGAACCTATGAGAGTAGAGGTTTTTCAAATAGGTGTTGATGATCTTCTGTATTTCAACAGAGTCTGTAGTGATTTCACATTTTTCAGTCCTTATTGCATGAAATTGAGCTTCTTATTCCCTTTTTTAAAAATTTTATTTATTTATTTATTTTGTCTTTTTTGTTTTTATCGGTACCAGGGATTGAACTCATGACTGCCTGCTTGCAAGGCAGGCGCTTATGCCGCTGAGCTAAATCCCCAGCCCCTCTTTTTATTCCCTTTTTAAAATAAGGTTGACTAGGTCCTTATCAACTTTATTATTCTTTCCAAGAACCAACTTTTTGATTCATTGATTCTTTGGAACTTTTACTTAGTCTCTATTGCATTAATTTCTGCACTGATTTTTAGAATTTCCTCCCTTCTTTTGGGTTGGGCTTGACTTACTCTTCTTCTAGATGTTTGAGGTATAGCATATGATTGTTTATTTGTATTTGTTGTGTTTTCCTGATGTGGGAATTCAGTGCAATACATTTTCTTCTGAGGACAGCTTTCATAGCATCTCATAGATTCTAGTAATTTGTATTTGTATTTTCATTTGCTTGTAGGTATTGTTTAATTTCTTCTTTAATTTCCCCTGTGACCCACTGATTATTCAAGAGTGTATTACTCAATTTTGATGTGTTTGTGGGGCTTTCACAGTTTCTTTTATCATTAATTTCTAGTTTCATGGTGCAATGATGTTATAACATGCATGGGATAATTTCAACTCTTTTGCATTTATTTAAGTATGTTCTGTGGGCTAGTATATGGTCTATTTTAGAGAATGTCCCATGTACTGCTGAGAAGAATGTGTATTCTGATGTTGTTGGATGGAAAACTTTGTATATGTCTATCAAGTCCATTTGTTCACAGGTGTGATTCAATTCTATTATTTATTTGCTGATTTTCTGTCTGACTGATCTGTCCTTTGGTGTCAATGGTGTGTTAAGGTCTCTGTTATAATTGTTTTATTGCTAACTTGTTTTTTCAATTCTATTAATACTTGCTTTGTATAACTGGGTGCTCTGTAATTTTTGTACATATACTTATGATTTTTATCTCTTCCTCTTGAAGTTTTCCCATGACTAGTATGTAGTGACTTTCTTTATCTCTTAGGATCATTCTTGGTTTGAAGTTGACATTGTCTGCTAACAGAATAGCTACCCCTACTTTTGGTGGGAGGTTCCTTTTGACTGAAGTATTGTTTTCCATCCTTTGACTTTCAGTCTGTGAGTTTCTTTTTGGGTTAGATGGGTTTCTTGTAGATAGCATATGCTTGGGTATTGTTTCTTAATTCATTCTGCCTGTCTGTTTCTTTTAATTGGTACACTGAGACTATTTACATTAATGATTATAACAGATTTCCAACAGGCCCTGGGGAAGCCTTGGAATAACACATGAGACACCTGAAACACAAAAATATAGGAAAATGACAAAACAAAAAATCAAATTACAATCTCAAACCTCCAGCCCATCCCAAGAAACCTTAGGTTCTATGTACATAGAAGAAAATATATGCCATACACCATAATAGCAACTGAAATAAAGAAGCAACTCTGGAAAGATTTAAAGGAATTCAAACTAGAAATAATCTTCCAGGTAAAAAAGAAATGATAAAGGAAATTAAGGAAAAGCTGAACATATCTAAAGAAGACACAGTTAAAAAAATGGAGGAATTAAACAAAAAAATAGAATTGCTGGATGAGCAATATAAGAAACAAACATAATACATAAAGCAGATGTAAAGAGATATACAGGATATCAAAAATTCCATCGATGTTTTGCTATATTTGACTTTATTCTCTTCCAAAAAAAAAGTAATAAGAACTAAGGAGTAATAAAACCCAAAATGTGTAAATTTTGTTGTAAAAAAGAGAGGGAAAAAAGTGCTCTAAAGGATACAACTGCAAGTGTGTTCAGGAGTGTTAAATAGCTGACAATATTAATGTTTTTGGTTGGAACATTGAACACAATGGTTTGCAGTCTCTCTGTTTGAATGTTCACTTTATATGCTTTGATACTGTGACTTGAGCAACTATCTCTAAGACAATAATGTGTAATCTATTAACTGGTGTTTTCTTACTTTTCGTTTTTTTTTTTTTTTTTTTTTTTTTGTAGTTCTGTATTACTTGTACCCTTACATCGCTTTGTTTTGTTTTGTTTTTTCTCTTTTTCCTTTTAAATAAAATTTTTAAAAATTCCATCAAAAGCTGTAAAAAGTGCCTCAGTGAAAGTGAAGATAGATTTTCAGATCTCAAAAACAAGATTTCAGTTAGTGAACAGGAAAGGAAAGATTTTTTAAAAATAACAAGGAATCAGAAAATAACAATTCAACAACTGCAAGATGATGCAAAGAAAAACAACATAAGATTTATAGGGATAAATAAAAAAGAAAGGGGCAACATAAAGGATGTCAAGAGGATATTTAGAGAAATAATAGCTGAAAATTTCCCAAATATAAAATTGGAAACCGACATCAGTATCAGTGAAGCATATAGAACTCAATAGTCATAACCAAAATAAAAGTGCATCCAGACTATAATAATCACCATCCCAGAAATCCAACATAAGAATAGAATATTAAAAGCTGTCAGAGAGAAAAGACAGAACACTTGTAAAGGAAAACCTATCAGAATCACAGCAGACTTCTCAGCACAAACAATAAAGTCAAGAAGAGCATAGAGTGAAATGTGCCAGATCCTCAAGGAAAATGATTTCCAACATAGACTGATGTACCCTAAAAACTGTCCTTCAAAATGGATGGAGAAATAAGGTACTTCCATGACAAAAGAACAGCTGAAGAACTTCATGACCACCAAGCCAACCCTTCAAAGAACACTGAAAAATAGTTTAGATACAGTTAGGAGAAAACCACTAAGCAAAGCAGACAATTAAACAGAACAGAAAGATCAAGATGCAACAGCAGAAAGACAACAAGTCAACAATAAACCAAAGTATAACAATTATAACCATTAATGTAAATTATCTCAATGCACCAATTAAAAGAAACAGACTGGCGGAATGGATGAAGAAACAAAATCAAACCATGTGCTGTCTACAAGAAACCTATCTAACCCAAAAGGAAATTCACAGACTGAAAGTCAAAGGATGGAAAGCAATACTTCATGCAACAGGGAGGAGAGTTCTGTCTAAAAAGAGGGAGTAGCTATTCTGTTTGCAAGCAATGTGATCTTTAAGCCATATATGATCAGAAGAGATAAACAAGGTCACTACATACTGGTTAGGGGAAACTTCAAGAGGAAGCGATAACTATCTTCAATATATTTGCACCAAATCCCAGAGCACCCACTTAAATAAAGCAAGTATTACCAGAAATGAAAAACCAAACTAGCAGTAATACAATTATAACAGAAGACTTTAACGCACCATTGACTCCAAGGGACAGATCAACCAGATAAACCAAACAGAAAATCAGCAAAGAAATAACAGAACTGAATCATACCTGTGAATGAATGGACTTGGTAGACATATACAGAGTGTTGCATCCAACAACATTACAATATACATTCTTCTCAGCAGTACATGGGCTATTTTCTACAATAGACCATATGTTAGCTCACATAACATATTTAAATGAATGCAAAAGTGTAGAAATTATCCCTTGCATGTTATCAGATCATAGCACTATGAAATTAGAAATTAATGATGAGATACTGTAAAAATCCCACAAACACATGGGAACTGAATAAAAGAGTCTGAGTAATCAGAGGGTCACAAGGGAAATTAAAGAAAAATTAAACAATACCTACAAGAAAATGAAAATACAAATACAACTTACCAGAATCTATAGGATGCAATGAAAGCTGTCCTCAGAGGAAAATTTATTGCATTCAGTTCCCACATCAGGAAAACAGAATGAAAACAAATAAATACCATGATGCCACATCTCAAACATCTAGAAAAGGAAGAGCAAATCAGGCCCAAGGCCAAAATAAGGGAGGAAATTATAAAAATCAGAGCAGAAATCAATGCAATAGAGACTAAGAAAACAATCCAAAGAATCAATGAATCAAAGAGTTGATTCTTTGAAAGAATAAACAAAATCGATAAGCCCCTAGCCAACCTTATTAAAAAATTGAAAAAAGCTCAAATTCATGCAATACGAAATGAAAAAGGCAAAATCACTACAGACTCTATAGAAATACAGAAGATCATCAACATCTATTTCGAAAATTTCTACTCTCAAAAGTTTGATAACACAGAAGAAACAGACAGAGTCCTAGAAACATATGAAGTACCAGAGGTAGGTCAAGAGAGTGTAAAACTGCTGAACAACCCAATTTCTATCAGTGAAATTGAAAATGTAATTAAGTCATTACGTGCAAAGAAGAGCCCAGGCCCAGACAGATTTACTGCAGAATTCTACAAGAAACACAATGAAGACATAATGCCGACCCTCCTCAAACTCGTCAATGAAATTGAAAGGGATGCAATCCTTCCTAAGTCATTCCTGGAAGCAAATATAACTCTAGTCCCAAAACCTGAGAAAGACCCAACTAAAAAAAGAGAACTATAGACCAATCTCCCTAATGAATATGGATGCAAAAATCCTCAATAAAATATTGGCAAATAGGATGTAGCAAATCATCAAGATTATACACCCTGACCAAGTGATATTCATCCCAGGCATGTAGGAATGGTTCAATATATATAAATCAATAAACGTAATCCATCATATCCATAAAGCCAAAAGTAAGAATCACATGATCATTTCTATAGATGCAGAAAAAGCTTTTAATAAGGTCCCACATTCATTTATGAAAAGCAATTTACAAAAATTTGAAATAGATTGTCTTTACTTCAGAATAACAAAGGCTATCTATGACAAACCAACAGCCAATTTCATATTAAAGGCCAAAAACTGAAAGCCTGTACTTAACAATCAGGCACCATACAAGGATGTCCCTTATCACCACTCCTATTTAATATAGTACTGGAAATACTAGCCAAAGTAATAAGACCTGAGACAGAAATAAAAAGGGTAAAGATGGAAAAGAAGAAGTTAAATTATCATTGTTTGCAGATGACATGATACTCTACATAGAAGACCCCCAAAATTCCATTGAAAGACTCTTAGATATAATAAATAAATTCAGCAATGTAGCTGGATACAAAATCAATACTCAAAAATCAATGGCATTCCTATACACTAAGAACAAAAACATTGATAGAGAAATAAGAGAAGACATACTCTTCCAAAATGAAATATTTAGGAATTACTCTCATGAAAAAAGTGAAAGACCTATAGAGGGAAAATTATAATACACTGAAAAAAGAAATTGAGGACAATCTCAGAAAATGGAAAGACATCCCTTGCACATGGATAGGAAGAATAAATATTGTGAAAATGGCCATTCTCCCAAAACTCTTATGCAGATTCAATGCAATCACAATAGAAATACCATCAACATACCTCATAGATAGTGAGAAATCACTCCTACAATTCATCTGGAGTAAGAAGAGACCTAGAATAGCAAAGACAGTTCTAAGCAGCAAAGGCAAGGCAGGAGGCATCACAATCTCTGACTTGTAGTTATACTGCAAAGCAACTTTAGTAAAATCAACATGGCACTCAAATTAAAACAGAGCTGAAGATCAATGGAATAGATTTGAAGATTTAACCACAACTACAAACACACTCAACCACCTTTTCTTTGATAAAGGGGCCAAACATATTCACTGGCAGAATGACAGTCTCTTTAATAAATGGTGTTGGAAAACCTGGCTTTCCATACGCCAGAAACTAAAACTAGACCCATGCCTATCACCATGTACTAAATTAAAACCTAAATGGATCAAATATCTGAATATTAAAACAGAAACACTAAATTTATTGCAAGTCAAATTGTGGAAAAACCTTGAAGACATAGGGGTAGGTAGAAAATTCATGAACAGGACTCAAACTGCATGGGAAATACTTGCCAGAATGAATAACTGGGATCATCTCTTATTAAAAAGTTTCTGCACGTCAAAAGAAATCTCTAGCATAGTGAGAAGAAAATCTACAAACTGGGAAACACTCTTAGTGAACGGTCCCTCAAACAAAGGACTTCTATCTAAAACATATAAAGAATTTAAAAAATCAAATCCCCAAAATTCAAAGATCCAATCATAAAATGGACATCTGAGATGAATATACACTTCTAAGATGAGGAAATACAAATGGCAAATAAATACATGACAAAATGTTCATCATCATTTCTCATTAGAGAAATGCAATTTTAAACCACACTGAGATTCCATCTCACTCCTGAAAGAATGGCCAGGATCAAGAAAACCACCAACAACAAATGCTGGGGTGGCTGTGGGGAAAAAGGAACTCTCCTGCACTGTTGGTAGGAGTGTATACTGGTGCAACCATTGTGGAGCTCAGTCTGGAGATTTCTCAAAAAGCTGGGATTGGAAGTCCCATTTTATCCAGCTATTCCACTTCTAGGGATATTCCCAGAAGAACTGAAGGCATCATACCTCAGTGACATATGTGCATCCATATTTATAGCAGCACAATTTGTAATAGCCAGATCTTGGAAACAACCTAAGTGGCCACGAACTGAGGAATGGGTAAAAATGTTGTGACATTTTTATACAATGCAGTACTACTCAGCTATAAAGAAGGATCACATTGAGATATTTATAAATAAGTGGGCGCAGCTTGAAGTGGGCCCTGCTCATTAGTGAAATATATCAAACTCACTTGTGTGAATACCGAATAGTTTCCCTATTGTAAGAAATGATTCAACTATATAAAAGTATGTGGTAATCATGATTCCCCATTATATTGCTTTGAAGCCTTATAAAGTTTTCACTCATTAATTGGAATGGTTTTATTCTTGGCTGTTTTATATTATTGTTTGTTATGAACTGCTTTTTTGAAGAAAACGAGACATCATAATAGCTAGTGCTGATTTAATATCATCTTGTCTTGAAGTCCCATCAAACTGTTGTTCTTCTGTCTCCTTTGCTGTTATCATATTGTATCTTATTGGATTGTAATATGTCATAGTATAAACAAAAATTTTATAGGCAAAGAAATAATATAGAAACCATTGTTCGTTTTCTGTTAGCTGGTTCTAAATACCTTGTAATACTTTCATACTCTTGAATGGTTTCACACTGTCTTGATATGTTTGATGTTACAGTATTAGAAGTTATACTCAAATATTTGAAAGAAAGAGACACTATGTTAACTACTATTAAGTTGGGTTATCATGTGGTGAAACGTTATGTTGCCTAAATTGTTCTGTTCTGACCTGTATTGTTATGTTATGTCCTCTTTTATCTCAATATCCCCCTTTTTAAAATCAATTTTTATTTTGTTTTTTTTAATTAAGGAAAAATTTTTTAAAAATTAGCAGGATATATTATAGTAACTTTTTTGATTTTATATTATCTTGATTTGAAGCCCTGTATTGCTCTCACCATCTTGTTTTGACTGATTTTACTCTCTTCTGTTTTGTTCGATAGTATCAATTTTGAGGGTATAGGCAACTACTTTGAAGGCAATATGATTTACTATGATACCCACTCTGGTTTGACTATTATCTTCTTTTGAAATCCTGTAATGTCTCTAATGTTTATGTTTTATTGGTTTTGTTCTGTATTGTTTTGTTCAATTTTATTATACGTGAAGATACTGGCAATTCTTTTTAAGGTAGCAAGAGGCATTACGGTAACCATTGTTGATCACCTTGTATTCTGTTTTTACATCATGTACTATGTCCATCCTTTGTTTTGACTGACTCTGCTTTGTTTTGTCACGTTTGGTTTTATTCTCTTCCAAAAAAAGTAATAAGAACTGTGGGAGTAATAAAATACAAAATATATAATTGTTATTGTAAAAATGAGAGGAAAACAAAGTGCTCTAAAACATACAATCACAAGTGTGTTTAGGTGTGTAAGATAGATGACCATATTACTAAGATTTTGTTGGATCATTGAGCACAACTGTTTGCAGTCTCACTGTTTGAATGTCCATTTTGTATGATTTAATTTTGTAACTTGAACACATATTTCTAAGATGACAATATGTATCTATTAACTAGTGATTCCTTACTGTTTATTTTTTCCTTTGAAATTCTGTATTACTTGTACCCTTTTACTATTTTTTCTTTCTTTATTTATTTAAATAAAATTTAAAAAAAGAAAGAACACAGCCATCAACACCAGGGTAAGAGATGAAAGATTGCTACTGATAATATGATGATAACAAGGGAATATTAAAACAAAATGGTAAAAAGCAGTGAATGAAAAATGCCACATCACATAAGCGAAACAACACCACCAATGATGAGTGATTTCTCATTCAAAAAAGTCAGAAACCAATGTGACAATAAGTCTGAAAACTTATTTTAAATAAACACATTCATAAAAGCCAGAATTTATCTATTACCAAATGAAATAGAAACTCTGATCACGCACCAATCACACTCCCTAAAGAAATTCAATGTATCACCAAAGACCTTCAAATATACACATATGCACAAGCAAGCACACTGTAAATCCAGAAACTGTCACTTATTGATAACTAACAGGAAACGATGCCATTCATACAAATTCTCTGAGATGAGATTAGAGAAAAAACTTCCCAACTTGACTTATGAGTTCAGCAACGCCCAGATATGAAAGACATTACAAGAAAATTACAGACTATTGTCTCAATATCAATGTAGCTGCAAGAATTCTTGGTACAATAGTAGCAACCTGAATCAAGAAATATATCAAACATGATTTGATTTTATATTAAACAAATCAATCAATGAAATTCACCACATTAAGGGACCTGAGGAGTTTCCTCCAGTCACCCTACCTATCCCGAGAGAAATGAAGTAAGGATCCAGTTAAAACAACAAATAACTTGTTTGCAGTTCAGGTTGTGACTCCTATTGTGAGGATGACTGTTTCTAATTAACACTGCATTAAGTTCTCTGTTAATACCAAGAATGAGGCATCCAATATGCTTGCAGGTTTAAATTGGTAGTACATTAAGCTATAGAGTATGGTATAAAGAGGCAATTAGTTTAACCAGCAGGTTTATTAAAAACATACTATGTCAGTATGACTTTATGTGAGTCTTAGTGAAAATATTTGTGGCTTTTTCCATAAGAATAAGAATTAGGACTGTAAGGAGGTTTACATTACACGGTCCTAGTGACCAGTTCACAAGAAAACACTAATAAATTCCAATTATTAGAGGGCTTTTATTTTAATTCCTAAATTTCCATTTTAAAATGTGTGTGTGTGGTAAAGATTATAAATTTGAAGTATGGTTGGGCTTGCCCGCCAATCCCGTACAAGCAAAACCTGTTTTGTTTCTGAAATACTCTGATGCACTATGGCAGCATGTAATCTGCTCTGAGCCCTAGGAAACTCAAGGTGAAATTGCTCCTTTGTGGCAGGCACTGAAGCAGCCTCCCATGTCCTGACTCCCAGGCCATGGCACTTTTGTCCACGTGCTCCAGTCACCAGAGTCCCAGCTCAAACTGTACCAAAGGGCTGCAGAGCAAGATGTCAACATGATGTCCATCATTTTCCCAAATTTGGGACATGAAGTATAGTTTTAAATTCTGTGTATGATAGACTTGCTTACATGTAAATTTCTATCAAATATTTTATTGGGATTGGAGCAAATGAAAATCTGTTACACACAGACTTCCTACACATGAGTGGTGTTACATGCTGTATATGAATCCATGATGGAAAGATTAACTGAATTAAAAATACATCTGGAAGGTACTGTAAAAAAAGTTGTCACAAGTTAAAAAGCCAGCATCACGCTTTGAATTTTTCATTGTTTCTTCTTACACTGTAATTCTTGGAGTTAAACTTTAAATTTGGATATGTTAAGACGAAGAAGTTATTTTAAAAATATATCCTAACAGCCAAGTGTGGTGGCACATGCTTGTAATCTTAGCATTCAGGCAACTGAGGCAGGAAGATCATTAGTCTACATAGTGAGACCCAGTCTCAATAAAACAAAACTAAAGTACAATAAAATAAAATACATTTTCTATATGTTCTCCTTGAAAAACACACAGAACAACCTGAAATAAAAAGCATTTATTTAAATAATAAGTCTAGAGATGCTTCCTTTTCTAAGAGTTTTAAAAATGCTTTTCCCATTTTTGACAACTGAAATCAAACCCCTTATCAATGCTGTAGACCTGTGTCTGTCTCCCACCCCTGCTTATCCCTCCTAACTCCTTTAGGCCTGTGTTTCTCTTCCTCTGTCCCTTAGCACATTCATGCTCCTTAATCTTGCTAAATGACCTGTTTCCCAATGCCTTGTTTCTGAGATTTTGTCTCTGTCAGCTTTTCTCTACCCAGAATGCCCTTACCTTCTTGCGAGCTGAATGCTATTTTACTAATGCTTCAATACATTGCTCAAATGTTACTTTCCCTAAATATTTCAGGCAGGATAAATCACTCCTCTCTCTGTGATTCCACAAGGCTTCTAGATCCCTTAATTAGGACTCCTCTATCAATTATATAAATTCTAATCAGGGATTGAGCAGGGGTTGATGAACAAAATCAGCACTCAGCACTCAGAAAGTTTCATTAGAGCACAGACATGCCTGATTACATATTTTCTCTGGCTAATTCTGTGCCAGAATGACAATACTCAGTACTTAACACAGAGGTTATATTAGTCCCTCCAAACCAGAACTATATACCATCCGATCCTTGATGGAAAAGTCTGCCAATTGTTCTATTTGACTTTGATCTTCAGGGGAGCCATGATGGAGCTGTGTAGCTCTCTGAGTCCCTGACTACTGGTCTATTGCTTTCCCAGCTCTTGTTGGTTGGTATAAGCAGTTATGAATAAATATATTGCAGTGTTTAAGAGTATAATCCTTGAGACCCAAGTGTCTCAGTTCTACTCCTTTCGTATTCTAGATGTGAGACCTACAATGAATTCCATCACCGAGATGTGGCTCTGTTTTCTTTCCTATGTTATGACAGTGCTAACAATGTCTGGCTCCTATGGAAAATGTGAGAATTACATCTTAAAGCTGGTAGCCCTCGGGGACTGACATGCATTGAATACCCAACACACACCAAGATTATGGTTATTGCTAGCTAAAATGCACTGATGTGTTTTGATAATTAAGTTAAGGACTCGAGGCCTCACTTCATCCCCAAAACCACAAGAGGTGTCATACCAAGTTCCCTCACACAGTGCCTCTGTAACCCTGTCATTATGTGGTTGCAGCGTGGCTCTCTGCTGTACTGAACTCTGAGGGTCAAAAGCTGACACTGACTTGGTCAACAAAAGCAGCTGCTGCAGGGTGGCATTTAAGTTACTCTCAGAGTCAAAGAGAAGTCATCTCCACTGAGAAATCAGCTTTCACACTACATGGATTTAAAGCTTTATGCTTCCAACTCAGCTAAAGCGGGAACAGAGCGTCAAGTACAACTCTGGCTCTCATGCCACTGAGCTATAGTCCCACCCAACTCTGGGAGACCTCTAACCAGACAGAAGTGTCCCCTGTACATCACCAGGAGTCTCAGGAAGTATTGAGATAAGTCAGTCTCCTATGACTGTAACTCTAGGGTCAGCTTCGTTTAAGTTTTGCTCTACATGATACTTTTATTTCGAAGCTATATGCTCTCAACAGCTTCATAGTTTTTATTTAAAATGTAAGTATACAATTTGAACATTATAAAGCAGAGTGGTAATTATGATTTGCTGTGTTGCTTCAGAGTTTTGTTTTTAGCTTTCCGTTATCAAGAAAGATATATAACCTCAGATCATGAGCCTTTCAAAGAATAGACAAAATCTAGCAGTGGCACAGGGAACATCAACAACAACAGCAAGGTCAAAATATGGTACAGAACCTCTGAGAAATTGCATTTTCAATCAAATCCTGACATTTAAATCAAACCAGAAACGGACTCCTTGCCCCTGGTAACAAAGGAGATCTTGCATGCTGAACGTGACAGAAAGCCCTGCAGGCCTATTTCCAAAACGTTATTTCCATCTCAAGACCATCAGTGGCTAGAGGGAGGATCAGCAAGACAGATTAACTTGAATATACACCTTTCATAACAGGAGAAGGGTTGAATATATAGGAATAAGGAAAATGTTTTGAAGAATATTTATTGGTAAGAGTGAAAGTACTAGGTAAAATATTTTTCTGGTCACTTCGAAGGTTGATCATTTGTGAACCAATGGCCACGAAATAGCCTGTTGAGTGTTGTTACTTGATTTTGACCATATCTATGTTAATTCCATTACACAGTGCACTGTTCTAGAATCAGAGATCATACTTTGTATCTGTAAGCAACACATCTGTATTCTTGTGAGATTGTTATGTGATAATTAAATAGCAAAAGCAGTACCTATAAGGTCCTGAATTTTAACTTTTTGCAATTGTTTTATGCACACATATCACTTGCCACTGCCTGTATAACTGTAAAAGATAACCAGTAATTCCAAGATGAGCAAAATTTTGAGGCTCCTTTAATTAAACAGAAATGAGTGGATTGCATAACTTGAGAAACATGTGGAACTTTGTAATTTAAAAATGAACAAACACCACTGCAACATTTTACCTTACCCTGTGGAGAGATAATAATTACATATTTTGTCTGTTCGGCCTTTAAGGGCTTTGAATTTTAAATGCTAATGCTCCTCACACCTCCTTGTGAGAAACTGAGTCTTTGTATAATCAGCTCAAGTTATTTCTACTTTTCTTGTATCCCATTATTTAAAGCATACTCTTTTTTTGGCTAATTATTATATATTATCTTCCCTATAATTATTTTTTTCATTTTCTGCATCACTTATTTTTAGATGTCACAACTGCATTTAGTTGAATACCAGATAAAAATACATGTAGTCATTGCAATCAGCCCTCATTACTCAGCCCTTCCATTGCTCCGAATGATTTTTTTCCTCGGAATTCCTTCTAATTTGTCTCCTTCTTTGTGTAAGTTCAATGAGCTAAACTGAAAGCCAGGGCAGCTTCTGCAAATCAAGGTAAAAAATTCACTGCCCTGGAATGGAGGGATAATTTGTAGCAGCACTTTGCAGGAGTGAATACTTGTTAGAAAACTTCTCCACTTCTCACTGTGTTTAAAGCCTCAGAGGCTAGATAGATTGTTGAAGTTCTCGGCTATCCTGCCATGTATAATATGCTTTATTTTTAGTAGTTTGACTGTAAGTATGCTAATCAGTTAGAACCAGAAAGTTCTCAAGATTTCTGGACATTGTCTGGTGTCTAGTATTGTTAAATCAAACATTATTCTACAGTATAATCTTGTATGCTTTAGTCACTCTCTTGTATCCACTGTCTAAGACAGTGCTGAGCACGGAGAAGATGCCTGCCATAGTAAATGAAGCTGGATAGCAAAGGAGTGAACACGACCTTGACAATAGGGATGCGATAGTATGTAGAGGTTTGTATTATATCGGGCAGGGTCCAGTTAGGAGACAAAGTCACTAGTTATTTTGATAGAGGAAATTTGATTTAAACAATTCTTAACTAGGTACAATCAACTAATTACTAAGTAACTGAAGAAAAGGAATAGAGAAAACTGAACTATTGCAGGCCCCAATTTCAGAAAACAGCCATTCTTTTTTGGAATTGTTTGGAATTATTAAAATTAGGGCAGCTTGCAAACACTGGAGAAACCCTAGAGTGATTCAGTGGCTACTACAGACAGGAGCTGCTGCTGCCAGAGTGAAGAAGCCAGGAGAGGTGAGGGCCACGGAACAGGAAGTAGAGGGCTCTGCAGGAGCAGGGACCAGAAACAGCAGGCCCTGCTCCTTTCTGCGGGCTGGCAGGATCCTCCAAACATCTAGCAGTGAAGCTAAACAGGGCAAACTGTTGAGGAAAAATTACAACTCACAGTCTCAGCCCAGCTGGCCTGAGGGTGACTGTGCTTGAGTTACAGACAGGATCCCAACAGTGAGGGTTCAGAGTGACCCACATTTTCTAGTTTACACAGTTAGAAGTCAAAGTGCCCATGAGCCATTTTCCTGTGAACCATAAAACACAGCTTGGGTTTATGAGCAACATATTTATAGCTTGTTGGATTACAAATGTTATACGTGTTGCAGACAGACAATAAAATATAAGAAGAATTTGCAGGCATCTTTGGAAATCTCAACAGAAAATATTTTTCCTCATGTTAAAATACCTGACAGGCTTTAACTTTTGCCCATACCAATTCACACAAATAATCTTCTAGGAATACATGACAATGCTGTTAATCAACTACTTTTAGTTAGGTTTCAACTTACAGTCTAATTTCTGCTATTTTCAGGCAATATGCATTCTATAGGAGTCAGCATTTTATGTCAGGACTATGTTCTAAAACAGCCATAACTACTTCCTTTAAGAAAAACTGTTACATTCAGGAAAAGAGCAGTAACTTAGCATCATCTGATGTCACTGACACTAAGAAATCTGTCAACAGGTTTTTGTAATTGTAAAATAGTCCCTTTGTGTTAAAACACAGTGTATCAGATAATTGCACAGATGCAATTTTCTGTTGCTAAATAAATTCTGATTATACCAACTTGGCCATTTTTTAATATATGCTCACATTATTCTTGCTGTTGCTTAAAAATATTTACCAGCTTGGAAACAAAAGGGAGTTCAAAGCGAGTAACATTCCGCAGCAGCTTGCAGGAGAACTGGAGCAAACAGCCCTGTGGGGTGTGTGCATGCTGGAACTGGTGTGAGCTACCATTTTCACATCAATCATGACACAGCCACTGCTCACCAACAGCCTTGTGGGAAATTCCGTTCCCTACAGGTCTTCATTAAGCAAAACAATGTTTCCTTGGGTGAGAGGGATCTAGAGTTATGTGTGTTAGATTATAGCTATAGTTCAAATGCTTAGAGAAAACAAACAACCATGACAGATGAGCCTTAAAAGTGGCCTAAAAGTTACACCCCCTTCAAGAGATGCTCTTGCCTTTCGGTGACAGAGTAGGCAAGTCGACAATTACAAAATACCAGCAAACATTTTTTTAAAAAATGTGATTCAATCATTCATGTAATGAGAGTTTATTAATTAAATTTTCTATTTTCAGCATTGTTAAACACTGGGGAGTGCGAAAAATGACCAAGACTGTGACCGCCCTGGTGGAGATTTCAATTAATCATGGAGACAACATTTTTACCCAGAAAACAAGCTAAGAACAGTTTCGGGCACAAATTAATTATAACTGACTTTTCCTGGTAACCGGGGAGATACCCATGACGGTATGAGGCTGGAAGCAGACCTCTATTTTAATTATTTTTTGGAAGGGAGGCTCAAAAGTGGAGTAGGTCTTTCCACTCTATCTAAACATCTCGTCCTGCTGAATTTCTTCCCTGATTCCTCTGTAAGCTTTTCTTCCCTTCAAGCTCACTCAGCTCCATGACATCAGGATGTGTCCTTGTTTGAATATTCTACAGAAGTATGGACAACTCAGGCTTTGCTCTATGACTTTAACTGTCTGCTATGTTTCTAACTTTACAGGCACAGAGTGTGCCTGGCTCTCAAGGCCTCCCTAAGCCCCCAGGGCAGAGAACAGCCAGCGTGGCCTACTTCTTGTGTCCAGTCTGTACCCACTGTGCCTGCTGTTCTGGCCACTGAAGCAGTATCCAGACATGATTATACTTCTGGAACTTGCTCCTTAGGTGGTTTTCTGAACTCAAACCTAAGCTGTCTCTTAAAGGCCAACACTTCCCAAGGGCAGAACCAGTCTGTCCACACACTATCAGCAATCTCCTTCGGAGAACACGCAGAGCTGGTGGTCATTCTGCAGAAGAAGTTAAAATTGTGTGTGGGTGGGTGAGCTGAAGTCAGGGGAAGTCCAGTTCTTGGGCAGAATCCACTTTCTGTGACAAAGAACTGGCAGTGTGCCATCAGCAAACACGACCTTAGACATCCAGCGGGGAGACTTCACAACCTAGAGTCAAGCTTGGGGTTGATGTAAGTTCCTGGCTAGTTATGGGAATATTGCATGTTTTTCCCAGCATGCCTAGGGTCACCTAGGCTTTCTTAACACATAGGACCTTACTCCTGTACCCAAGACCATTCGGGGCTGCTCCTAGGCACCCTTGTAGCTCCCAACCTGCCTGCACTGTTCCTGATGCCTGTTTCACCAAGAAGAATCATTACAGAAGATCCTTTAGCTATCAAGAGGCCCGAGTCTTGCCTCCCCTCTCCCATGTGGTTTTAGTGCTTATTCCCACACTCCACAATTTTAAATGTTAATACATTATGTATAATTTTATATATGACAAACAGTATATTATTGGTTTGAATTAGTGAGAGAGAAAAAAATGTTAGTTCAAGGCACAGATAACAAAAGCACAAACAAACAAATGGATTTATATTGCGCTTTTGCACAGCAAAGGCAATATTCAGCAGAATGAAAAGATCACACACAGAAAGAGAGAAAATATTTGTATGCAATATGTCTCATAAGGAATTCATCTCCCAAATACACACAGAATTCCTACAACTAAATACCAAAAGACTTAATATGATTTAAAAGTGGGCTAAATGATGTAACAGCCATTTTTCTAAAGAAGACACAGGAACAGCCAAGAGTCACATGAAAGAACACTCAGTGTCACTATTGCCAGGGCAATGCAAACCTAACCACAGCGACATAGCACCACCTTCCCCTGTCAGGACAGCTATGAGCACAGCAGCAGGTGACAAGGATGTGCCAGCGAGGGTGTGGGGAGACTGGAACTGTGGACCCCAAAAGGTAGCAATTGTTACAGGATGTGGCGAATAAAAAGGGCATGATATCTGGTGGTTTTCATATGAAACTACAGAGAACAAAAGACCCGTCACTGTAGCCCTTTAAACATGTGTTGTCCTGAGTCTTTCTCTTTATGGTTTCTTTGTAAGTCAGGGATAATGTTGGGCATTATACAAATGAATTAAAAATCTGTGTGGTTTTCACCAGCAGGCTTTTAAGAGGTTTGCTATTTGTCACAGCAGAACAAGAGTGATAAGAAGTTTTTATTACTTGACTAGGAAAAAGGAAGGAGAATGCATCTATTTACTAAAATGGATATGCAGTAACATCCTGAACTGCTGGGGAAGATTTTCTGAAGAGAGATGTCTACTTTTAATCACTGACAAACTTTTTTATAATTAGTGATTTGGAGTGAGAAATAATATTGCAGAAATAAAGTGTATTAGGTTATTATTTAGGATCTTGATATTTGTATCCGCAACATATATTTTCACAAAGAAAGAGACAAAGCCAGGTTGTATGCAATCTGTAATTTGTTGATGTATATTAACTGATCAGTTGTAAAAACACAAAACATCCAAGGCATTAAACAAACCAAAATACCTTTCATTTTCAACGAGGCCTGATATCCTTCATCTTAGTTCAGACAGGATTTTTATACAAGTGCTATAAAGCGCTGAACACAGCAGATTTAACGGAGAGACCCCGGGCTGGTCTCTCAGCTACCGCTTGCGGGGAGCAGTGCTGTCACTTAACACTTAAGGCCTTCGTCGTACATCGTGGTGGAGCAGTTTGTTTAACATTGTTTAATGTGTTCACAGCTCTTTTTATATCACACCTGATTTAAACAGGGCCTGATCAAGTTCTTACTGCATAGCCGAGATGGAAACAGTTTGTATAGTTAGGGAGCTGAAATGCATAAATGAGATATCTGAAATACAACAGTGACATTGTATTGGGTTTGTAATGAACTTTAGAAAGCTGAAATCACTGTAGGGTGAATGCAAAGCACCTTTTCTTCACTTACTGAAGTACAAGACAAGGAGGAACACAGAGAGCAGGAAGCAGAGAAAATCCCAGAACACGGAAAGTCACAGTTTTAAATCAGGGGACCTGTTTGAGGATCCATGCTGGGGAAACTCTTTTTTTTTTTTTTTTTAAAAGAGGAAAAAAATAAAAATAACAATAAAACAGAGTTTCACAACAAGTTAGTAGGAGAGTTACAATAATTAACACATTGCATACTGTTGTCTTCATAGTAGGTTATTCGGAGTACAAGACACAGGCACGATATCTTGTTCAAACCTGAGACTCCTGATTGTTCATAATTTTTTTTCCTGATACTTTTGAACCTTGAGAATTGTTTAAACCTTAGAGATTAGAGTTCAAAGAACTTCCTACTTGTGCCTGTGTCTGCTTACTATTGAAAAACCTAGATGCTTTCTGGTCCCAAAGAATAAATCTGAAGTCAGTTCTGAACCTTAATGGTTGCTAGAGAGATGATGCTGGTAGCTCATGAAAGGATGCAGTAAGCACATTTAATGACTTCCTGTGAAGCCATCTCTAGACTCAGCCAGCCCCACAGGCACTGTAAAGGCAAACAATAGGGAAAATTCCATAATAGTACATTCTCGGTGGCAAAATCTAGAAGGAGAGCTGACATATCTGATTTCATTTGTATTTACAGTAGTTTAAATTAAATTATCAAAAGAAAGTGACATATATCTATGGGACCATGTTTCAGCGGATCAGACCAATCTCAAATATTGGTCTAAGACGAATCACACATTTAGTAATTATATTTTTCTAATAGATTTGAAATTCTTTTTCTTTAATTTATAGTGAAAATGATGGGACAAATAATTCCTTGAGCTTGAGGCAGTCATAGAATTTGGGGAATTTATTTTTATACGTTTTCATATTTGTTTTCCCCATATAATTAAAGAGAAAAGCATATATACAAACATTAGAGAGAGAAGAGTAGAAAATGAAGATTAAAAAACTCTAGAGATGTATCTGATAGACATAATCGGTGAACACAGCCTCTGGTGAGTCTGTCTTTTTCAAATATCTTACCTTTATCCTTGTTTTCCCTCATCATGGAATAATTTTCCCTTCAATTCCTCAACTGCTGGCTTCTTTTTCTCTTTCAGGTCTCATCTTAGATATGATGGCTTCACTGAGGTCTTGCCTTGTCACATGCTTTATGCTAAGTGTTGCTTAGGTGATTAAGGAGTCCCGGGTTTATCAGCTTAGTGATGCCACCCAAGCCCTGACTCTGCTCTTTTTCCCTGCTCTGCTAACTCCAGCATGTGACTGGATCTTGCCACCTCATGACTAGAAGTTGTTGGCTGAGGTTTCAAAGATCACACATATTATGCTTTAGATCTTTAATGTCTCCCAAAATGCCATGTGCTCAGAGTCTGGGCTTTGGGGAAGTGATTAGATGACGAGGCTTCTGTGCTAACAAATGAATCTGCTGATCCACTGGAATGTGAAGCCTGACTCAAGGAGGTCTGTCACTGGGGCATGACATGGGAGAGGATGTCTTTGTTCCTAGCTCGTTCTCTTCTCCCTACTTCCTGACACCATGTGGTGAGCTGCTTTCCTTCAGCATGGCTTTCTAACGTGTTATTTCTGACTTGGAGCCAACCGACCATGGATTGAACCCACTAAAATCAGGAGCCAAATTGCACTTCTTTGTTAAATTATGTGTATTTGATATTTTACCCCAGCAATGCGAAATGACTAATGCAACAGGTGTTTATAATGACATTCACACCATGAATAAGGGGCCTTTACACTTGTGTTCCTTTTTTGTTGTTTAATTAGGAAGAGAACACTTCTGGGAAGATACACTATAGGTCCCCATGTAGATCTCCCTGAATGTTTCTCATCACTAAGCCTGAATGATTCAGTGTCATGATAATAATCAAAACTGATTTTAAACCCTACATATTTCCCTCTGGGGCTGGGAATAAGCCATTTCCCTGGAGTGCATGGAGAAATGGACACGAGTGCTAAAGCAGGTGAGGAAGAGTGAGGGAGGGCCGTTTCCCGAGCCCCTCCCACTCATGTCCTGACCCTCAAAACTGGAGGAGATTCTTCCGACTTCCATGGCACCACCTGACTTCTTCCTTTCCCAGAAATGGAAACATAAGTACTTATTTATTATTAAAATTTCCCTGCAAAATTAGAAACTCCATGACAGTAAGCATTTTGTTCCCTTAGTAGGAAGTGCTGAGCTGATTAGTAAATATTGTTACTGAAGAAATCATTACAAAAAATGAATTCTAATCTACAGAACCATGAAACACTAACTTGTTAGAAGAAATGAAGATATGTCTCTTGCAAACACCTAAAATGCTTTTAGCTTACATGCATAATATTTTGTAATAATATTCTACAGAGGCAACACCGTTTCCAAAGCCTTGAATCTCTCTGCATATAGCTAACCTGCTGTGCACAGACATAATAACTGTGCTCCAGCAGGCTCCTGGCAGGAAATTCAGGGCACACTCTGTGCAAGCGGAGGAGGTATGAGGGAGAGACCAGGTGCGCAGGTGTGCAAGAAAGCCAGCAAGGTGATGGTGAGTCACCCGGAGCGCAGTCCTGGCTGGAAGCTGCCTCTGTGCCAAGGGCTGCACAGCAAGAGGCAGGGTCTGGCCTGGAGGTCACTGTGAGCTTTTGCAGTGGGGACACTGTCATTTGGCAGGAGCCAGGGCTCTAGGTAGACAGCTACAGCCAAAACACAGCCTGGCATGGGAGATGTCAGGAAAGTGAGGATCCCAGCTTCTCTCTTTTCTCACCTTTAGTTGTCAGAGTCAGCTGGACGCCAAAGGCTTAGGGAGTCCGAGGTCTACACCTGCACCTGCTCAGTTTCCCTCTCTCTGTCTCTCTTTTTAGGCAGACACAGACAGACAGTCAGGTAAATTGATGAACCGAAACCAAAACAGTTACACATAGGGGAAACACAAATTGTCTATTTCTTACTGTGTTTCTTCCAGAAAAGTCCATGCATTTACACTCTATTCTAGACAGTCACTGTCACTTTACTCACCATCTGTCTTCTGTGTCCAGTGCAGCGGGAAAATACAGCATAAAGAAATTACTAAAGGCACCGTTGTTAGTGACCCTGATCCTGACTCGCTATTAACAACCCTCTTTCCCTCATTTTGTGTTTTCTGACAGCACATAGGACTAAATTCACAGAGTCCAAGTCTTCAGTGGTGCCCTCTGTCTCAGTGTGCTGTGGTTTTCCATGGTAGCCACTATTCCTGATTTCTACAAGGTGCCCCCATGGACTCCTAAATGCCAGAGGAAGACCTGCTTGCCTATTGTGGGCAACCCCACAATTTCTCTTTGGAGGGCTGGATCAATCACTCCAGTCAGTAGAGAGACACTCTCTGCCTCTTATGGCTTTTGATAAAAGATTTGAGGATCCTAACACGCTTTGGAGGAAGTCTTAGTTTTGGAGTCCATTTATTTTTAAAAGAAAAACAGAAAAACCAAAAACGATAATATAGAATTTCAAAGCAGAATAATAGGACATAAGCAATGGCTAATGGATTACATAGTCTTAGCTCCAAATTAGTTGCTCAGATTACAAGATATAGGCATGGCCAAAAAGGACCAAACAACGAAAGCATAAACTGTTCTTCTTGATGAACATGAATTATGGTTATGTTGCTTTGAAGAGTTTTATTCTGCAGCACTGGCTTCTCTGGATACTTAGAGCTTCTGTTTTAGGGCCAAGAAACAAAATTTCCATCAGAAGACTGCTTAATACAAGTGAGGTGTGTGCACCCCTGTTTTAGTCCTTCCTCCCCTGACCTAAGGTATCGTTCAGGAGCCACCCATCTGTGGCGTTTTGCTTGCTTTAGGGCACGGCCATTCAGCCTTTCAGTTTCTTGCCATTAATTAACTGCACAGAGGCTGAGTTTCCAGCAGCCATTGCACCATCCTGTTATGCAGCTGCCTCTAGCTGATAAGGCAACAAGTAAGACCCAAGATGAACCCATTGCTGTACTTCTGTCATCCTGAAATGAGTTCCTTGGGCAGAGGCAATGCTACGGTTTGAGCAGAACCTTTGAGACAGGGAGAAAAATCCATATCTGGACTCTAGATATATTCTCTTGAGAAAAAATGTCGTGTTCTCATATGATGAAATAAGCTCCATGCAATCAATCTGCCACTAAGTTAGTGACTGGTAGATCTGGGGAGTGATGCTCATCGGGCTTTAGCATAAGCTTTTGCTGCTGGTAGGTTGACGTGGAGCTTTGGCAGTGGCTGAATGAGATGTGGAGAGATGTTTGTGCTACTGAGGTTGTTCATGGCCTCTGTTCTTGCCACCATGGCCCCTGTGGATGAGGGATCATTGTGGATGAGGGATCATGAGGGAGCAAGCACTGGGGCTACTGGAGAAGGAGGAGCCCTGCACGCATATGGGTGCTTATCTGTTCATCTGGTTACTGAGGCCCCATCCAGAAAAGCTTTGGGCAGATGGTGGTGCTGACCTCATACTGAAACATTTACTGCTCTGGGACGGTCATGTCTGGCCCCTTCTAGGGTACAGTTATGGGAAGCTGAGTTGTTCACGTATGTTAGGTCCATTCCCTGAGCCTTGGCCCCATTCATTCACAATTTATCATGGAAATTTTTCCTTTTACCTTTTCTTCTTTTGCTGTAGGTACCAATGAAGGAATTAATTTAATCAGGCACAGAAGTTGTTAATACCCTGTTGGAGTGCTAAAGTCAGTTTATTAAACACCAAATCCCAAGAGAGTGTATGCCCACAAATAAATTCAGTCCAAATTTAATATCCTCCACTTCTGTGCTTCTACTGAGGAAAGAGAGATTTTAAGAGTCTGAGCTCTCAACCTTTATTGTGCATCACCTAATTCCACATCTCAAGTGCCAGGATTTTACTTCCCTTAATGAGGGCTTTGCTTCAACACAGGTGAGTGGCACACTGCACACTGAACTCTGCAGGACCGATACGGGTGAGCAGCAGACTAAGTTTGCAAAATTGTGATCACCAATATTTGAATTAATAATTCTGTGCTTTAAATGTAGCTTTCCATTTCTGTACACTCCGAGGGCAGTCATGAATAGGTAGCCTGCCTTGTGATAGTAATGAATTCTGTTGCTAGTTTGTTACCCAGTGCTGATCTTGACTTTCACCTGACCTTCGTCCCCTACTCCCTGCATTGTCGGTATAAGTCAGAGCAATGCCTCTGCTGGCCACACTTCCAAGGTCCATTTGCCCTTTCAATGAGCAATTCTCTGGACTGATGAAATACATGAGCAGCCCTATGCTGCTGTGACTTGGAGGATGAGCTCTGGGAATACCTCTGGGGCTCATTACTCTAACAGGCAGGGGTTCCTGCAGGAGGTGGTTGTCACAATGAGAGAGCCAGTTGAAGAGAGTTTAATGATGTGCTGCTGAGTCACCAAGGGACTGGTAACTGCTGGAGGCTGTTACCCCGAAACCTGAAGGACTGTAGTGGTGGGGAAGCTGCTACTGTAGTGAGGAGGATGGGCAGCCACGTGACAGGAGCTGCAGATAAAAGAATGTGGCCATTGCCAAGACCATCACAGACAGGGAAGGGACAGGGACAAAGACACCTTGACTTCTCCTTTTGGCTTTCTCTGTCTCCAGTGCTCTCACTGATATTTTCTTTGCAACTGGAAGTCAGAGAGCAGAAAGCTTGGGGATTGCACTCCGGGAACTTCAGCCTCCCAAAGCATGCAGGAGAGAGGAAGCAGGAGCAGGAAAAGTGGAAATGTGGAATTAACCAGAACGCCTTATTTTCTTCCTTGAATGTAGAAAAGATGAATAGGGTTGAATAATTTAATTATTTCCCTTTCTGAGAGTACATAAAATGAATTAAATAGCATTAGGTTATGGCTTTATAATTATTTATGCCATTAGTTTCCTAAAAGCACCACAACTTGAAATCAGTAAATTAATTATTGTTTTGTTTTGTGTTTATTCAGTTTTCTTCCTTCCCGTCTCTCTCTTCCCTGTGATAAGATGAACTGTCTTCTGATTTGTGCTGTGTCCTCTTTCCATTTTGTGTGGCCACGTTACCCAAACTGCAGCACAAACCACTCATGGATTAAAAATCCCTAATACTGTGAGCTAAAACAAACCTTTTCTCTTTGTAAGTCTGTTAACTTGGGTATTTCTTACAAGGAGGAAATGCTAAGCAACACACGGCTTAAACTGGGGAAACTACTTAAATTCTGAGTCACAGCCAAATTATCTACAAAATGGAAATAAGATCATAATCCTCTTAGAGTTGAGAATAGGAACTAAACACAGTATAAAGCATCTCGTTTAGCACCCGCAACATGGTAAGATGTGAGCCCTGGCATATGTTTGGTTTTTTCCTGTTTCTATTCACATGTTTTGAGCTGCCTCACAAACTTGTAGGACTGGGTGTTTCTGGAAGCTAGAGGAGAAATAATATAAGCAATAATACTGTTGTCTAGTTCAACGCGGTGTCCTGCAGAATGAAAAGGAAATGGAGACCATGGCAGGAAGGACTGTCTGGGTCTAGGAAGATATTCATGGCAAGAGAACGTGCTGCCTTATTTTCCAATGCTACCGTGTGATTGGCAACTAGAGATTCGAAATTAATAATAAAAATAAGGCTTAGGTGGGAGAGCTTTGGCATGCATCACAAAGGAGGCACACTCAGTGTTTCATGGAGACAGACATGCAGTGTTCCCTTGATAGCAGGTACATTTAAAGCTGGTACGAAGCAAATGAAAATATAAAATTTTGATATCAGATTACGAAGGCCTACAGTGGAAATTTAATTCCTTTTTTCTTTTTAAAAGTCACTGTTATTTGGTGGTACTGACAGGGAGAGAGAGAAGGAAAGAGAAAAGGAGAGAGAGAGAGAGAGAGAGAGAGAGAGAGAGAGAGAGAGAGAGAAAGCAGAGAGAGAAAGCAGAGAGAGAAAGCAGAGAGAAGAGGAAAAGAGGGAAAGAGAAGGACCAAAGTGGGGAGTGAGCGGGAATGAACACATTCCGTCCTGGCGTCTCACTCACTGCAGAGTTGGCAAACTGGGACAGACTGATTGCCTAGACGTTCTTCCAAATCTGGCAGGACCTTGCAACGTGGTGGCAGTACAATCCCAATGGAGGAGAAATACTTTTAAACCTGTTTACTGAGTGGAAAGTTAGATAAATTCCCCCTACTTAACCTTCTAGAGCAGTGTCCATCATCACGTGTTTCCAAATGTGTAATACTGAGTTTAAAAAATTATTCTGTCTGTACTACTTACTGAGAACTTTCTGATTACACTGAACTGCATTGGGGGTTTTGAGTGATAAGAAGAAAAAATGAAGTAAGGGTGTTCCCTCCAGAATATTTCAACGAGGTAACTTAAAAATATCACCAAAGTGTGTACCTAATTCATACCTCCCACTACAACAGTGAAAGGGAGGGCTATCTGTCTATCTATCTACCGTCTCTTTAAATTGCTTTCTTTTGTGTGTGTGTGTGTGTGTGTGTGTGTGTGTGTGTGTGTGTCTTTTTCTTTTTTATCGGTAGCGGGGATCAAACTCGCAACTGCCTGCTTGCAATGCAGGTGCTTATGCCGCTGAGCTAAATATCCAGCCCCTTGAAATTGCTTTGTGAGGAGAGATGTACACAATTTCAAAAGTTGGTCTGTGTAGCTGCTAAATATTGTTCATAAGTGCAATGGCTCAAGAAAAAGTCTCATTTGAACATTTCTTCTAAGTATGGTTTTAATCTATGTAATACCCAGTATAGGTAATTTATTTTGGAATATGAAATTTTGAGTTGTAGATCATTACTCTTTTTCATCCAAAGTTGTATTACTGTTATCAGTGAAGCATTAGTTATAGCTCAAAATACATTAGGACCCGAGTGCATATCTCAAGGAGCACACATGGAAATCTTTTAAATAGTTTTCTGACATGGATTTTTACTAGGCCTGTTATCTGATAATAGAGAGTAGGTAGTTATCTTTTATCTCAAGAGCTACTTTATCAAAACCTAAAATCAGAAGATTTACCCATATATCTTAACCAATATTATTACATTTATTACAGAATTCCATATTGGAAAAAAAAAAAAAAAAACTTTCTTCAAAATTCTCATGTCATTTCTCCAGCATCGTCTTTTTGCTGTTTCTTTCCAGAAGCTTGATGCCATGTTGCTTTTCAATCTTCTTCAAGATTGAAGTCCTGACCTGCTGCACGTTTGGAAATATTCTTGTTAGATTGCCTGGCTCGTATGGTTTATGTGTTGTGTTGGGTTTGGTGAATCCACTCAGTCTGAAAATTCATGTCACTTTAGGGAAAGTTGCCGAACAATTTCTATGACAATCTCTTCCACTTAATTTCTCCATTTCACTTTCTGGAAATAGTTGTATGTGAATTTGGACCTCCCGAGTAGATCATTTAATTGATTTTATTTCTTTTTCTGCTATTTTTGAGTTATTTTGGGTGTTGTCAGGTTACTGTGTTCCTATCTTCATGGGATGTCTATTTTTAAACTTTTTTTAATTTTATATTTGTTACCGTAATAATTCCATAAAATTTTGTGTCCTCAGAATATTCTTTTCTTATATTCTCTTGTTCTTGTTTTGTTAATAAAATATCTCCTCAAATCTCTCTCAGGATATTGAAGGTCAATATGAAAAAGAAAATCTGCCCCAGAGATCAGTTTTGCTCTTTTCCCTTTATTCTGGCTTTGTCTGTTTTTCAGCAAGAGATTTACTTAACACATGCTGTCTTTTTCTATCTCTAACTCTTCTGAGAAATTTACTTACAAGCTTTTAGAAGGCTAGGAGGCCATATTACTAAGTTTTCGTTGGATCATTGAACCCAACTGTTTGCAGTCTCACTGTTTGAATGTCCGCTTTGCACGTTTTAATTTTGTAACCTGAACAACTATTTGTAGAATGACAATATGTAATCTGTTAACTAGTGATTTCTTACAGTTTATTTTTTTGAAGTTGTGTGTTACTTGTATCCTTTTTATTGTTTTTGTTTTCTTTTCTCTTTAAATAAATAAAAATAAAAATAAAGCAAGGCTAGGAGTAGGGATCTGGTGAGTCTTCCAGTTTCACGGCTCTCTGAGATTCAACTTAGCTATTTCAGAAAGGACTCTCAGCTGCTTGCAGCTCTGCTGATGTGTCCCCTTTGGGACTGGGAAGTCTAAAGTCATTATCTGACACTGGCTGATACATGGGATCTCGTTCTTGAGTATGGAGATTTTCATTGAATCCCTTTCTTTGCAATTTAGGATTTGTACCGCAGAGTTCTGGGGCTTCTCCAGAGCGCAAGGCGGGGCAAGGAGTCTCCAGATTATGGGTCACAATGCAAGTCAGGGCCTGTAATTGCTGTTTCTACTTCATCTAAGAACTGTCTGTTCATCTCAAATGCCCATTTTTGGATTGGGTTTCTAAATCTGGGAAGTTCTTACTGAAAGAAAGAGAGCCTCTTTAACAAATGATGCTAGAAAAACTGACTTGCCACCTGCCAAAGAAAAAAATTAGACTCGTATCTTTCACCACATGCTAAACTAAAGTGAAATGGGCTCAAAGGTCTAAATATCATAATGGAAGTGCTTAAGCTGTTGGAAGATAGAGTAGGTAGAATTCATGAAGACATAGGTGTAGGCCAAGACTTTATAAACAAAACCCTGACCACAAGGGAAATACTACAAACACAAATGGGATCTCATTTTATTATAAAGCTTTTGCACAGCAAAATAAGTCACCAATGAATTGAAGCCACAGCCAGCAGAGTGGGGAAAAACTTTTGCCAGCTCCTTCTGTGCCCCCTGCACACTAACTTTTGGGTGTGACTGGTGCTTCCCTTGGTTTAGCTTTATGGGCTTCTTGAGTACAAACCACTCTTCTGGGCTTAGTAGCTTAAAATAATGTTTTTCACAGCCTTCTGAGCTTGCTCTGTATTCTGCTACTTTTCTATGTTCACCAGGAAATGTACAAGGGAGAGGCTGAGCTAGACTAGCTTAGACAGCTGCCTGCCCCTCTGTCTCCTTGTGGGCTTCTCTACCCCCAGAATCTCATACGGTGATGGGCTCATTGCAGGAGAGTTCTGGTTATTCCAGTACTTATTGAGCTCCTGTTTTCTTTCTATTTTCTGATGACCCAAGCAAGTCACACAGCCACAACTAGAAGGATAGGAGAATACACGGAGCCAGGAAAAGAACAAGTCAACATGGAAATCATGGAAATCCTACCAATGTATTCTTCCCCCAGCAGTAGGTGAGGGCTCGCGATGCTCCATCATCTTAGTTCTTTTCTGGTTTCCAGTTTTTATTGATCACATCACTTTCAGTGAGTCTGCCTTGAGTGTACTCTTTCCTTGTTGTACGTGAAATTTTAATTTCAATGGATGGTGTCACACACCCCCGCGTGTACTTTATCAGTCTTCTATTGCTGTCCTAACAAATTTCTGCACATTTAGAGTCTCAGCACACGCTGGCCTCTCACAGTTGTGGACGTTTGAAATCCTAAAGGGTCAGCAGGGTTGTTTTTGATCCAGAAACTTCAGGGTGGAATGTATTTCTTTGGCTTTCCAGTTTCTAATGACTGCATGTTGTTTTTGGCTTTTGGCCTTTTCCTTCACCGTCAAAGCCAGAAACATGACATCGCTGGATCATCTTTTTCTAACCTCTGCTCCAGCATTACATCCCTTCCCCAGCCCTCCTCTCCCTCTGTCTTAGGAGGATCCTTGTAATTATAATGGGTCCTACAAGATCACTGGAGGTCCTCTCCCTACCACAAAATCTTTAATGACCACATCTGTGAAGCTCTTAACCATGTAAAGAACACGTTCACAGGGCCCGGGCATTCAGGTGTAATCACTTTAATGGGTGAAAGAATTACTTAGCCTACCACAATATTTGTAACCTTTCCTATTTTATGAGTATTTGTCTTTGTCCATTTAGTAAAAACATTCTTGCAAACATTCAGGTGTAGACTACATACAAGACGTGGTCAAGATGTAGAGTTAATGTTTAAGTTAAAAAATTACAGTAAAAGAGACGTTGGCATTAATCCCCTCAAAATATTCCCTCCTCTGCTTGAGACACACTTAGTCATCGCTGCCACTTTCTGAAGCAGCTTTGCAAGTCCTCTTTCTTTTTATTATGTGTGATTTTAAACAGTCAGTCAGGGCTGCTGCTGAGTGCTGTATGCAATGGGAGACTTCACATGAGAATATCGCAGTGTCCTCCCCTGCGCTGTTCACTGGCTTTGGAACCAGGTGACTTCTGCTTCTCCTCCAGGTGTGAAATGATCATGAAAGGTCTCAATCCAGGCTGTCCAGATGGCCGTGAGGGCAAAACTAGAGACGCTCCACAGAAAGAACTTCCAGGACTACTCCAGAAAGTGGCCAGAACCCTGGAGAACCTGTGTTCAAAGTGAGAAGGAGGATTTTTGAGGGAGATTAAGGACAATGTGTCTCACTGTGGTAATTTTTTTAAAAGGATTTAAATATTTGTTGTATTTTATGATAACAAAGCATATTTTACTTATAAAATATTTACATATTATCATATTTGGTATAGAAACAAAAAATTAATGCCTATCTAGGCTATCTAAGAAGTTAGCCTATAAAATTTTGGTAAAAGGAAAACTTAAGGACACAAAGAATGACTTTTAAAGTCTGTTGAATCTCACTGTGACCCACCTCGCTAGCATTTTCTCTATAGCTTCTACTTAAAATAGCCAGAAAGGGTGATTGGTGGAACTGCGCGTTCCTTTCGTTCATCAGAGCGTGAGTTTATTTTCCCAGCAGAAATAACATGAGCGCTTGAGAGCTGGGCAGAGTGACCTGGATCTGTCTTGATCTTTCTTCCAGGAGAAGGGATTAATGATTGTCTGCTGACTGAATTAATGAATGGCTAAAAATACTGGTTTTATTTCCTGCTCCATCACTTTGGGTTTGTGTGTGTACCTGTGTGTATGTGTGTGAATGTGCACACACGGGTGTGTGGGGCTTCCTTTAAATATTCACCTACCTCTCTCTCAATACAAAATGGACATTCTTCTTCAATCTTCATTATGTCTTCTTGGTAATCATGCTCTATATTATCTCTATTCCTGTCACATATTTCTCATTGTATATAAACTTAATTTCATGGGGCTCAAAGTTTTTATTCCTGAAGCAAATTTTAAATCCCTAGAACATACTATTTCCCACTTTTCTGCATCTTATATTATAACCAGCCCTGTTAGCATTTCTCCGTCATCTGTTAGGCATTTAATCCTTCAATGCCTGGTGTCCATTTTTGGAATGCCCATAACAATGGAATGCAATATACCTTTTTCTTCAATTTCTTGTGCCTTGAATTTTTCTAGGTAACATATATAAATTTCATGCAATAGGCATGAAAGTTGCAAATTTTGACATAAACGAGTTAGCGTATTTCTTCTTATACTCATTCATACCCATCCACCCATCTACCCATCTATTCTTTAATCCATATACCCATTCTTCCTCTGAAAGATTTGTATGCTTTCAGAGGTATGTGTTTCTTCTGTAAATACTAAAATTTTTAATTTTATGCTCATCAGCAGTCATATTAATTAAAGGATTATGCATTTTGATAACTTACTAGAAGCACTTTATGGTAATTTTTATAATAAGCCCATGGGATGGAAAGCAGCCTGGTGCCACACTCTCCGACACACAGTCTTCTACAGGAGGGCGTCAATTAGCCTGGGCAGAATGGCCTAAATGTTGCCTATGCATAGTTTGCTTTAATGCATGAAAATCCTCCACTGATCACATTTGTATTGAGCTTCTTGGGACTTGTGGAATACCTTGAGACAGATCGACAGGAAAGCAGTGACAGATGGGCACAGTGGCTCAGTTATTGGAAAAGAACATCTTTGCTCATGAATGCCATTTTCCATTTAATTTCATGTTCTTCGAAGGACCTAATGCATCAGCTGGGAGAAAAGCCTCGTAGGAAATGACACTTGGGAGAGAGCCAGCGTGGGACATAACTCAAGGCTGCAAATGCCGGTCTGCTTGGCAGCTGCGAGGAGAACAACTGCTTGGCAACAAATGACTGGGTAGAAAGCCTCAGAATCAGCAAAGGATTAAAAATAGAAAGAACGGACGGGTTTCTGCAGCTTGGAAGAAAAAGAGAGAATTCAGTTCCTTTGTCTGCAGAATAAATCAGCAATGGCAGAAGCTTTCCTAGAGTTTACAGGCATCAGATGACAACCAGGGATGGCCACAGTAAAAGATGTCCTTAATATGGTTCTAAATCACTCTGCCAGTCATGCTCAACGACTTGAGCATTATTTAATTAAACTACATTTGAATTGGCTCACAGCATAATAATGCTGTTCCACTCTCATAGGATACATTTCAAGGCTATTAACCATAAGATGCGAGATTCATAACTTTGGTCACACTTTTCCATAAAGCAAGATCCTCTTGATCTTTCTTCCAGGACAAGGGATTAATTATTGTCTGCTGACTGAATTAATGAATGGCTAAAAATACTGGTTTTATTTCCTGCTCCATTACTTTGGGTTTGTGTGTACCTGTGTGTATGTGTGTGAATGTGCACACATACAGGATTTGATATTATTATTATTTTTTTTTGGCTTGGCTTCCTATGTCCTTTGCATATATTTGTATTTATTTTTCAAGTATGCTCTCTCGTGACTATAAGCACATTTCTCTACTACAAAGCAAAGAGCATCAGTCTTTCTCTCTTCTTCTTTTGAGAGTGTAATGGGTAATTGCCCATGTACCATGGATCCAGCCTTCCAAAATTTAATTCGTGAATGAATCACCCGGGATCTTGTTAAAAGACGGACTCTGATTCAGTAGGTCTGGTGTGAGAGATGCTCTCAATGCTTTATCTTTACAAACATAACCCAGTGTTGCTACCCCCAATCGCCCATCCTTCTTCTCAGTGTGGGCCCCGCCTTGTGATCTGTATGTTCTAAGGTAGCATAGGTGGGGCTAGGACAGTGACTTCTCTTGCGTTGAGTTCTCACCTCCTCTTGGGAATGACTTGATTAGATTGACTGGCTGATGTGGAGAACATGGTAGAGAACTGAGGCAAAGTCAAAGGATCTTGTTAAGAACCAGTGTGATCCATAGCAGCAATGGCCTATGACCCAACTATAGTCCTCTTATAACAGCACCATTTTCCTGTCATCGAAGTGGGGTTTGCTTCTCTCCTTTCTGTGTTCCACACTTTCTGTACCCGAAATCGTGATTTCATGCACTTGTTGGCTTCCTGTATGGTTGATCCATATTCGTACTCTGTTTTTAAGTATCCTGTGTTGCCACTGTAAGTGGATGATTGAAGGGAAGGATCCAGGCCCCACTGATTGGACCCTTCTATCTTTCTCAGTGAAAGAAGCTTGGTAATATCATGTGATAGATTATTTTTAAAATCCAAAAATAATGATGAGTTCAAAGTGGTTACTGGGGCTTTCTTCCAAGGGTGTTTTTGTGATAAAAGTTGCAGGTAAAAATCTGCTCCCTTTCCCATATTGTTCGACACTTGTGTACCACAGAAGTGCACAGTGAACTTATTTTGCCTGGGATAGGGTTGGGTGTTATCTAATTGTCACAATTTTCTACAAGTGTCCTCATTTAATTACCAATGTGCTGCCAGATACTGAGTGTGGTAGGTTTCTTTAGATGTCCTTCATTTTAGGCAGCTCTGGTAAAATGGGCCATTTCTGATGCAGCTCTTCCACATTATTTGGGTGGTTGTACTTTCCTCACTGAAAATATAGTTTGGGAATTGAAACTTTGTGCAGTATCTGAGACATTAGATTAGTAGTATATCGGATTAGTAGTATATCGCTCAGTAATACAAATGTTCCTTTAAGTGTCTGTAGCATAAGGCCATTGATAGAGAGAGCAGAGTGAAACACTGTTGGAAAATCTAAGAAGTCTTTGGAAGGTTCGATTAGCTTCAGGGTGGTCACTGCCTTTCTACTCCAGAAAGACAGGAAGGCTGGCTGATGACCAGCTAAGAGAATTACAGCAGCCCTTGCTGAAGGCCACTATGAGTGCAAAGCCTCCCATCTGCCCAGCCAGCGTTTGGGCTTCAGAGCTAAGAGAAGACTGATGCCACCCCTGACACGTTGGCATTTTCAAAATCTCATGGAAGTGAAAGTCTTTGACAGAAAATAAACGGAATCCACAGCCTTGGAGTTGACAGAATATGGGAAACACAGTTTTCAGGTGATTCAGGAAAGAGCAAAATAATAGAATCAAATAATCACTAGGTGCGAAACAATATTCATTACACAGAGACCCAGAAGTTTACCTGATGAAGTTCACACGTCGGGAGACATTCTGTGTGGTGCTCCGTGAACACTATGGAAATTGAAACAAGAGTTTTGCCCCTTTCTGGTCACCCAAGCTCACCTTGACCGGAAGAACTAAAATTTATAGTCTTCTGTGTGTTTATGGCTTCCATTTTCTGTCTCTAGTAGCCAGAGAAAACCCTTGCTTTCCTAGTGTCCTACAGCACATAGAACACTTTTTGGGATTTCTGGGTTCAGGAGATTTGCTCACTGACTTGACAAGATTGGCTGTAAAAATGGTTTTTCCTGGCTTTCCAGTCTCAGAGCAAATGCTGCAGGTCAGTGTTCTCTCCTGCTCAGGGCCACTGTCCTATGTGGCTCCTGGCTTCACTGGTGACAGGATTCTGGGAGACTAGGTCTAACCTTAGTGCTGATCAGCTTTCTACTGTTTCGGTCATGCAATTCATGATGCTTTCACTAAAAAATCCCTAAAAATCAGTCACCCATAACTAACATGAGAGAAAATATATTCTCTTCCTCAGAAGGCTGCACAGCGGGGACACTAAGTGTGCAGCAGAGAGAGAGCACAGCCTGTGTGGGCTCAGCACCGCTGTCGTCCTGTCACCTGTCATTCTCTGTCTGCCTCCTCCCTCCCTCCTGCTTTCTCCCCTCTCCCGTTTCCTGCACAGTCATCAGAGGACCAGGTGTGTTACCCATCTCTGCACTGAGGCCAAACATCTCCAGATAGAAGGCTTTTAAAGGTTTGTGCCCGCGGGTGGGGAACGTGAAGGTACATGTTCTTCAGTGCCATGATTCCTTTACTTTTTGTTATTGTTCAATTTTTTTCTGCTGTCCTGGAGGGCTTTAATTATATTTTACAACTACTTTCTCTTGTTTCCAGTGAACAGGAGGTAGAACAATCAGATATTGGCTAAGTTTCAGATGGTAGAAAATTCTACAAGTAAAATTATGTTCTGCGATCGTGGCCTCCTGTGATGGCTCGTGGAATAAAGAAGCGGGATAAATAGCTTTTATGAGTGCAAGACACCTAAGTGTTCTATATATTTCTGAGATTTTTCACCAAAATCTTTTTATCTTAAGAGCCAGGGGCATTATTCCTGTAAAAATGGGGTGCAGGTAACATCTTGGGAGTGTGAAATGGCTCATGCAGGGTTTTCTTAATGTGCCACCTGTATTTTCCACCGACCTTGTGAAAAACAGTTTGTTGCTTATTGCTTTATTTTGGTACCTGAAGTAAGTTCTTGTTGACCATCGATATTTAAAATACTGTTTTCACTTGAAAAGGAGCTCAAGTCAAATGTTGTGCCCTTCTGTGGAAAGAAGCATGAGTGATCCTGCTCTTCACAGGCACAAAAATCATGTCACTGGATGACTTGGCTCTGCTAAGAGCAAGAATTTGTGTTTGCTTCCTCAGTTCATACAGAGTTGGTGGACAGCATATGAATGGATACCATGGAAAACGGGTGCACATAATAGACAGGATTTTAAAAACTCTCGTTATCATCTATCTTCTGGACAGAGACTCGGTGTCCGGAGCCTGCTTCAAGGTACATGCTAATTTCTCGTTAGTAAACTCTAAATGACTCTTGATATACTTTTCTAAGTGTGTTAGGGAAATATGAAGAAAGAAAAGAGAAACAAGGAAAAGCAAATAAAAGGAAAATGAAAGAAGAAAAAGGAAGAAAAGCAAAGTGAAGGAGAGAGAAGAGGAAGTAAGAAAAATGTTATTCCTACATGCCAAATAAAAAGTCAGGAAATAGTGAGCTGCCAGAAAGCCCATGAGATGGTCCTTGTAAAATTCCTGTTCCCAGACGCCATCGAACGCCTGCACTAAATAAGCTCTTCAGGGTGACTCAGAAGAAGTTATGAATCCAGTTACAAATGTACCTCCTCTGTGGTCAGTTCCCAGTACAAAATAAAATAATAAAAATAAAATAAAACACTAAACTAAACTAAAAATAAAAATGTACCTCCTGGGTTCCAAACTAGGAACTGGTCAAAAACTCTGTTACCAGAAGTCTAGTTCAATAAATCCAACAAAAAATAAAATTTAGTAACACTTTAAATTTTATAGTTTCTATTTTTATAAAACCCTTTTTGTGTCGAGATATCATTACATTCTTAGAAACAAAAACATTGCATAAGAGGTGATGTTGTGGGGCTGTGAGACTCCTCTTGGAGAAGGAACCAGAATGTAACCCAACTCTTTGATTGTGATAAAGCTCTATAAACATGATGAGGATCAGCTCTAATCAGGTTATCCTGTAAGACACCACCTTGACTATTAGAAAAAGAGGTCATCTTTACTAGGCCTGACGCCTTCCACTGAGCCCATCAAAGGACCTAAACTCATGGTAAGAGACCAACATCATGAGAGGGATCCAACAAATCCATCAGAATTTCCGCTCCTGGATTTGAACCTGGAAGAGCTTATGAGGCGTGAAATCAGGCAGCTCTCTGGAAGCTGAGCCTGGAGGAACCTGACAGCCCAGGAGGATGCTTTTCAGTTCAATTTGCATTATTAGTATTTGTCCATGAATTTTAATAAACTTTCCTGGTGAGGGCTGCCGGTAAATATTTTAGGCTCCACAGCAGTCTGTATCTGTCCATGTGGCACGTTTTCTCTGTCTTGCTCCTTCCCCTTTCAACAGTGCTCTAAAATATAAAACAAATGAGTGAAAGGAAGAATGAACGAATGAATGAAAGAAGGTCACTCAGTGCAAAGACTGAATCAAAGCAGGTGATAGCCTGGGTTTCCAGCTTGTCTTCTAGACAATCAACCAAACAATAAATTAAGCCCTGGGTTGCAGAACTGGCTGATTTCTGTAGTGTGAATTTAAGCCCCATGACTGATTCTCAGACACCAGTGTGAAGTTTCATCACTGCTGCAGAGAGATGTGTGTTCACACCAGACACAAGTAGACCAGGATAATAATGAAATGTAGATATATAGCTAGAAAGGCCTGTGTTTTGAGTTTCTGTTGCCCTTGTTTTTAATATAATTTGTTTAACTGTGGATTTGTACAATTTAACTTTTAATGAAGGTTCTATTTAGCAATCAACTCACACATTTCCTTGAAAATTTAATAAGTGGCTCTCATGAGGCAGATTAGATGGTGCTAGCAGAAGGCTGGCTATGCCCATAACAGAGAATGTCATGAGTTCCACTCCATTTTCCCCTAAGGATTCAGAAGCTGTGATGAAGGCCCATCTTTCTGGGCCCAAACGGATGGATATATAATGGTAGAACAATAAGAAAAACGAAACTAAGTTCCTGGCACAATATGCTACCATAAGCAGACTGATCCCTCTTCTCTTTTAATTAGACAGAAAAAAAAAAGTCAATTCTGCCTTGTGTAAGGTGCTCTCATTTTGGATTTCTGTCTCTTGAATCCCAGTTAACACAGTAGACATTACTATTGATGTGCATTGCAGTTGCCTTTACTTCCCTGTTTCACTGAAGAAATGGAAACCACTCGGAGAGGTGACAGTCCTTCCCAGTATGACAGTGAGCATCACAGTTCACACTTTGAACCCTGTCATTTAATTCCAAGCCCATTGCAATGACTACCCCATCATGGGGCAGACCACGCCAGCTATTCATCTGTGCATGTGTACATTTATTTATTCGTCACTACAGACACCAACTCCAGGGAATTAGCGGGGGACAGGACTGCCCTTGACTGACAAGTGGTCCTGTGTTTAGAAATACTGTGCTATGAAGTAATGGCATCATGCAAAGTAGGCAATCCCTTGAGGGTAAGAAAAGAAAGGACCTTCCCTGGGGAGGGTCGGATTCAGGGGAAAGGAGAAGAGGGGCAGGAGCACCCCTCTGTATCTGAAATTGTCCTGAACACAAGCAGTAAACTCACTTCTGTGCTAGATGCCATGGGACATACAAAGTACAGAGGGTAAAGGAATCCAGTATCCACGTGGTCGCAGAACCCACTTGAATTTGCTGTAATTTTCTCTTATTAATATGCTTCAGAGCCATTTTTGTTGATTATGGTCTTATAATACCGTAAGTACCCTGAGGACCTGCTTCATTCATAAGCCAGAGATTGACGTGCAGACATGCTTTAGAATCATTTCAGGACTGAAATTTTCTACAACCGTGTAACATGAACACGGAACTAATTAAAATAATGTCATTAGTATTTCCTTAGGTAATCAGCATTTCTCATGCAAACCAGCATTTCTCTCCCCAAGGAAAGTATTCAGTGGTGAAAACATTGTAGTAAGCATTGGGTATGGCTTTTCCTTGAATTAATGCTATTTCCTTCTTATGTGTGTAGGAATATGTTTATATTTCAAAAGCAATATTGATCTTTATCTGCAAAATAACGGCTTTCAGGCATAAAGTTGTTTTATGTTTCCTTTATATTTGTCTTAGTCCAGTCAGGCTGACCCACACCCCTAATCCCAGGAGGGAGATCAATTTAATTTTCACTGTTGCTTCTCTACACTCACATCAGTTGAAGATGAATGATTGGGGGGAAAACCATTATTGAATATTGTGGTTTTATTTTGCTCATTCTGATAGGAGAGCAGGTGGTTACTTACTCCAGGGCAATAAATTCTGAGATGTAGTTTCCTCTTCCCACTTTTTTTTTTGTTTTGCACAGTTTTCTTATGTTTTAACAGCTGTTTTATTGGGTTGGCTTTTCTGTGTTCCATCTTCCATGGAAAACTTACATGGATCACATTTATCTTGGGCTTTTGCCCAGTTGTGCATGCAAAGACCCACAGCATTTACAGAGGTCTTCAAAGGCTGGTTATGCTCACAGATCTAATAGCACAGCTTCCTTGGCCTTCCCGAGGGGTGTGCTGGAATCTCATAAGGCCTCCTGAGCTCCATCAAGGAGCTCCTATCTGATAGACCACTGAGGCTGTGTGTGACTCCTCCCTCTGGTCTGGAGGGACAAAGTACCAGGCCATGTTATGCAATGTGTCTTCCCTCATCAATGGCTGATGGCTTCAGGTGACCTAAACTGTGGATGGAAGCCATCACCTTTTAGTCTGGGCACACTTTGACCAGAGATTATTTCCCATCATTCCTTGTTCTTATTTTCCTTCAGCCTCATCTTTCTCAGATTGCATCAATCATTAAAACATTACCACTTTCTTTTAACGTTTGAGGTCCTCATCCATATATTGCCAGTCGTCCAAACAAAGACAGCAGAGGGTCACAGAGAAATAAGCCCTATATTTTTCTAGTGCCCATGGCACCAACTGAAAATAAGCCAATTCTCCTGCGATTGCATTTCAATTAGTAGCATATTGGCATTTTTGATGATGTGGAGTCTGTAGAGAATACTATACATCGAAATACAACCCGGTGGTGTAAGAGATAACCTAACAGAGGCTGAAAGCCTTTTTTGAACTGTTTGACCAGAAGTGTTTTGGATTTCTGATTTTTGAATACTTACAAGCAACAATGACATTTCTTGAGAATGAGACCTAAATCTAAACATGAAAATCACTTGTGTTTCATATGCATCTTAGAAACACAAAATAAATGTAATTTTACACAGTAGTTTTAAGGTATCTATGCTTTTACTGTTATCTGTCACACGAAGCCATGTGTTTCCACAATGGTGGCATGTTTCAGGTGGACACTCAGAAAGTTTAGATTTGGGAATTTTTAGGTGTTTGGACTATCAGATTGTGAATGTTCGACCTGTAATATGAAACACTCATTGTAAGTAACAATTGAAAGACTATAGTTGCCCTTGAACAGATAGATATGGATAATTGTACAATATTCTGAGTACAAAGATCTTATGTTGAAAAATAGGACAAAATATTGCAAAACTTAGGTCACTGGGAAGAACTTGCAGAATCCTTGTTTCTACTTATGTCACAGTCACTGAAATCTTCTCTCCAAATGTCAATCCAATACAAAACATTGTTTCTCACTACCCTGTGGAAATAAATGAAGATTACTCAAATGAAAACAAAAGCTCGTGATTTAGAGCTTGCTATAGCAAGCACAAACATCACCCTCATTTTGTAACTGACAGAGATTTCAATGGAAACAGAAAGCTCTGGTTTGTCCCCACTTGAGACTGTGGACGTGGGAAAGCTGTAGGTAGGCTGACCACAGCGAGTCCTTCAGTGGTGAGTGGGTGGGGTGAGTTCTCTCACTGCATTCGTTGAAATTTGCTGCCATTGTCCCTGAGTTGGACACAGTCAAAGTTAGGGAAACTGTCAATTGTTAATCAATTGGCCTAACTGCCGAGTGAACTGTTATTTCACCTGTTGAACTGATTGTTACTCGCTGTGGATTACTGCGTGGTGCGTATGGAGGCCAGAGCTGGTGGTTTGCAGACTGTAGCTGCTACAGTGAGTGGCTCACAGTTCTGCTTCCGACACGGCCTGGCCATTGTCATTTTTATGTGTAGTCAGGCTTTCAGCCCAAGTGCACTAAAGAGGCCAACAAAGAAAGGATATTTAAGGACCACACAAATAAAATAATTACAAATACTGAAGTTGGACTATAATCTATCAACTGTTATTTTCTGAAAGTACATCCTAGACTGTCACTTAAAGTGAGTTTCAGAAAAAAATAATCTTGATAAATTTTAAATAAAGGGGAAGGGGTAAGGTTGAAGAAGTTAGAAAGCCTGGTTAGAAAGTTATCAACAATACATTCTCTCCTTCATAGTTTAATAACCATACTACTGATGAGATAAAGGACAAACTCAACCTGAGAAAGAAAATTCTCAGGTTGTGGGGTAACAGAGGTGGAAGGCAGTAAGCAGAAACATCAAATGAGATACTATTTTCACTTTCTTAGTAATGGAAAGTTTCTGCTCCTAGTTTTGTTGTATAAAGCTCAAAAGTTGGAGCTGGTGAAACCAGGCCAAGTGTTTAATGGTTTGGTTGGTTTGGTAGAAAGGTGGTAAATGGTATCTCAACTGTGTAATCCAACAGATAGGCAACTAAATGCACCCAAACATGAGCCTTGCACTTAGTGATAGCATAATTAATTGATCTCACATCAGTAGTCCATGTACAGGGTCAAGTTCCTTGCTTTTTAGATACACCTTTTAGACTAGCATATACAGCCACAGAACCATAGATTCCTCCTTTGACCCAGTTAATCACAAGTTATGCAAATAACTGTCTACTTATTTGCTTGATTTTCTTGTGATTCCTCTTCGTGCCTCAATTCTCTATTTTCAAATGACTTTGCAACTTTCAAATGCTAGACTTATAAAAAAATTTAAGCACATCTTCAAATCTATATGACTAGTTTAAGTGTTTGTGGAGATCCTTAAACAGGTGAGAAATTATTTTTTACTAGAAGTAATGTAAAGAAATAAATATCAGCTAATATCTCAACTCTTTGAAAATCTTGGTGATTTTAATTTATTATGCAAATGCTAATTTAGGAACATTGAAATATTGTCATCTGTCATCCACACCCTGAAATACATACACAATGTTGATATTCAGGTTCAACAATTCTAACCCACATTACCTGGCATGTTAAGATTATATTCATCCTAAATTCCAGAAATCAGGACTCAAATTATAAATTTTCTTTTAGAATTAATAGCAAGTTTTAGTAAATACTGAAAATGGTAAAGGAAGATTAGCAAACCTTGGAAGATATTTTAAACCAAAGATCCATAAGGTGCATAGTCATAACAACCCCGGAAAATACTGCAAACATCAGAATAGCCATAAGTAGAAGATGGTTTACATGAAAAAATATACAAGCAAACCAGAGAACTAGGGGAAATGCTGTGCTATGTAAAGCAAGGGGAGAGAAGGAAAAATTGTCTTTCCAAGAAAGGTATCGACTTCTATTTCCTCTTTTCTCTTCCCACTCCTTTTGCTTTCCTCTTTCCTCCTTCCCTCTTCCTTCTTCCCTCCCTCTTCGCTCTTCTTCCATGTCCTCCTTCTCCTTCTCTTCCCCTTCTCCTTTATCTTCTTCAACAAGAGTGATTTTAAGGGAAATGCATATTTTGAACCATGTTTAAAGAAAATATCTGCCATGTACATGTGTAGTGTTACGTAGGGGAAGACACAGCTCTTAAAATTTTTAGTATCACATCTTAAACTAAGTGTGTCACAGGACCCCAGTTCACTACTTTATGAAGCATTTGAATTCATTGTTCTAAGAAAAAAAATGCAGGCCAGTTAAAAATGGTTTGTAATTACAAGTAATGTTCAGTTTTAAAAAAAATACACCTAAGAAAACTTCTATTTCTAAGACCTAATATAATGTGATAAGTAGTAACTTATTATAATGCCATTGGATTTATGTTTTAGCTACTGAATGATCTATTAAAATGGAACAGCAGTTGTTCCTCTCCTAATTTGAGTCCTTGAAAGGAATCTGTTCATATCTTTAATAAATTCCTTCCTTCATGTGGTGGAAACCAAATCTATTTTATTGAGACACAAAACATAGAAACTCAGCGGAGATGTCAGAGGCTGCATGTTATTGTTAGACGACCATGGAAACTGTTTATGGAAACTGAAATATATAAAAAAAGAAATTGAAATATGTGAATGCAGAAAAAAAGAAACGAGGATTTCTAGTAACAACAAGAAACATAATTTGTTAAGGATATTCTCTATCAGATTAATGAAGTTCCCTTTTATTCCAAGTTTGCTAAGAAAGTGTTCATTAACATTAAGGTTGAATTTTATTAATTGCTTTTTCTGCCTCAGTGGTGATGATTTTATAATTTTCTCCATTAGTTTGTTAATGTAATTAGTTAAATTATTTCCTTCTTTTTTGCAAAGTGATGAAAGTATAACTTACATAGCAAAAGTGCAAAATTCTTAAATGTATGCCTAGTGAATTTTGACAGATCTTGAGTGATCAATGCTCGGACGAAAAAACGGTCATTACCAGAATATCTACAATGTCCTGTGACGCTTTCTGCTTCCAGACAAACAAAGAGGTAACTAACTATCTGCCGACTTCCAAAGGCTCACATCAGTTTTACCATCTTTTGGGGAAGGGTCGTACTGACGTCTTTCATTTAACATAATATTTATGCAACTTATCTTTGTCATTTCAACCAATGCGTAGTTACAATTTATTGTTTTCATTGTTGCACAGTATTGCATGGAATGATTGTGTGATGGTTTATCCATATACCATATATTATAGAGAGGTTGTTTGCTGTTTTCATCTTACTTTACTAATTTCACTGTTATGATTGGCTCTTTGGAAGAAACACACATGAACACGCCCCTCTTCACCAGGCTCTGTGTGTCTTCAGTTTTACTAGACACAGCTCAACAGTCTCCCAAAGTGACTGGGTCAATTTACACTTTCACCCACAGTATATGAGAGTTCATGGGAGAGTCTCACTAATTACTAGGTGTTATTGTTATTATTAGAGAACATCCTCTCCTCCTATAGCTGTGGTAGAGGGTGGTGAAAAGCACCAAGGCATGTCTTAAGTCCAGTGGAACAAAGTGTAGGTGTCTGGTACTTACACTTTCTCTCCATGATGTTGAGCAAATGAGGTTGAAGACAATGAGTACCTATCAAGAAAGCATTAATTTTAAAAAATAACATTTTTAAAGATCTCTAAAAGGGTAGCTTGTGGGGTAAGAACCACACAGGTGGGAAACTGCTTGAAGCCTGAAGCACTAATATAGACATGAATAATGGGAGAGTAAGGAAAGAGGATACGGAAATACAGCACGGGAGATTCTAAAGACACACGTCCTGTGCTGGAGGTCTCTACAGGCTGTTTATTGTTTACAGTCGGTGTTTATTGCTCTATGTGTTACCCTTTTTACAGAATACTGTTAAACTAGAGTTATCGGAGGGCAGAGAGCATTTCTATTTATTTCAGTATTGCCATGGGAGATATAATTTGACAATAGTACTTTGCTAAAAAAAAAAAAAAAGAAAGAAAAAGAAAAAGAAAGAAAGAAAAGGAGCAAGGCAGTGATCCTGTGATATTTTTCCTGATAAATTCTAAGTTCTCCATTTCTTGTCTCAAGCACACATTGGTCAATTTTAGTTTTTCTCAAGTAGCACGTGGTAATAATGTAAATGAGTATTTTGCTTGGTGGAAGAATCATTCTAACATGTTGTCCTATTAAATTTAGTTTTGCTTTGAATCACAGCAACTATGCGCTTACAATTTTTGTAAAAGAATACGTCTTCTCTCTGTATTGGTGATGCTTAACTGTGTATTTCTAAGGTGGGTCATATTCTATATCATTTTTATGTAAAATGTTCATCACATGATCCATGACCCTCTCCCAAGGACTCCCAGTATCTTTGGTTCCAGGATGGTGATCTCTGCAGCTACAGATCACCCTGTTTTGGAGCAGAGCTCTTTCAGTGAGACAGTGGCTTCGGATCTGAGGTTTTGAGGTCAGGGAAAGACAACTTTAGAGGATGGGATTTTTAGTTTTTAATACTTGGTGACGTGAAGGTGTCCTTCACCAAAATGGGAGGGCTGAGCTGTAAAGTGAAATACAGCAGCATACAACTGTGAGCAGGGCATAATGCAAGACTCATTTTCCAACACATAAACTCTGTAAAAATCTCACAAAACCACTTCTGTGAGTGGTGGACACTGACTGGTTCCTTAAGACTTTGTTATAAACTTCCTCATGACCTTCCATGAGCATAATTCAAGAGTGAAACTCTCTGTGTATTTAGGCATTTAAAAATCAAATATACACATGGACAATCTTCCTCAAATCATATTTTAAACTTATTTTACTGTCTTTTAAATCATATTAAATGATATGATTATTTAATGTAACTAAGTAATATATTGCTTCACAATGTTTTTATTTTAGTTATTTTATTTTTGAGATAGGGTCTTGCTGAGTTTTCTAAGTTGGCCTCGAATTTGGACCTCCTGCCTCAGCCTCCTGAGTATCTATTTCTTGTTGCAGCATCTTTCCTGACCTAAGCACAGGACACACTTTCTTGACTTCATTAACATCCTGCTTCTGTTTATGGTAGAGGGACACGGTGACAGGTACCGCTGGATCTTTAAGTGGAAGTGCTGGGAATCACCTAATTCAAAACGTAAAACAGAAGGAGGATGATGGAACACATCAGTTATCCCATCCTTCTGGGAAATTGAGACAGGAGGTTCACAAGTTCAAGACCAACCTTGTCAACTTAGTAACTGAAGAAGACCTTGCATCAAAATAAAATATAGGGGCTGAATTTGTGAAGGCCTTGTATTCAATCCCTAATACTGCACCCACAACAAACAGAAAAAGTTAAAGTATTTTTTCAGATGTGACATGTCTGTTTTCTCCTGAGACCATGTGGTGTTTTCACAATCTTTCCAGGAAAGAAACAGATTTCTACTCTTACAGCATTTGCTGAATAAGCCTGCTTTGCTATTAACATGATGTACTTGCATCTAAATGGCAAGCTGGCCTGTGTCCTCTTGTCTGAGCCTCTGCTGCCTAGCAGCGAGGAGGGTGCTGTCAGCGCCCAGGGCCTGATTGTTATTCTTGGCGGTAGCAGAGTGAGTGTCAGCAGGATTAGCAGAGACACAGCTGCGATTCTGCAGAGGCACACTGGTCCAGGAGGATGAGGACAACGTGAGCATCTAAAATCTATAAAGCAGGCAGTATTCTTCCAGCCTGATTCATTTATTTCTTTCCAAATTGAATACAGTAAATATATACTTTGCATCATTTTTTTTTGCCAAATCTCTAGTCCCTATTTTGCTTGCCAGTTTTGTAAATAGAAATCAGTAGTTACATTCCTCCATCTCAGAAAGGATATTTCCCACCTTCATTGAATGCACTTACTTTTGCAGGGTTACACATGTGCCCAAGGGCTTTCATGTATTTGGAAAGGAATTTTCATTTGAGCACATTAAACCCTATTTTTCTTTTACAGGAGCTATTCAAATTTCCACCCCAGCAGCTCCTAGCCTTCACACTGTCTTGATATGTCTAATGCTATAGTATACGAAGTTATACTCAAATACTTCAAGGAAAAAGACACTATGGTAACTACCATTAAGTCGGGTTATTTGGTTGTGAAGCACTAGGTTGCTGAAATTGTCATGCTTTGACCTATATTGTTATGTTGCTATATCCACTTTTATCTCAATCTCCCCCTTATCCATTAAAAAAATTATTTATTTATTTATTTATTATTTTTTAAGGGGATTTTTTAAAAAAAATTAGCAGGATATATGATTGTAACTTTTTTTGATTTCCTATTAACTTGATTTGAAGTCCTTACACCCACTATCTTGTTTTGGCTGATTAGACTCTGTTCTGTTCTGTCTAATAGTATCAAATTTGAGGGTATAGGCAAATACTTTGAAGGCAATAAGATTCACTATAATGCCCATTCTGGTTTGACTATTATCTTCTTTTGAAGTCCTGTAATGTTTACAACGTTTAGGTTTTACTGGTCTTGTTCTGTACTGTTTTGTTCAATTTTATTATACCTAATGATTTAGGCAATTCTTTTTAAGGAAGCAGGTGGCATTATGGTAACCATTGTTGATAACCTTGTACTCTGTTTTTACATCATGTATTATGTCTATCCTTGGTTTTGACTGACAACTTTGTTTTGTCATATTTGGTTTTATTTTCTTCCAAAAAAAAGTAATAAGAACTATGGGAGTAATAAAACCCAAAATGTGTAAATTTCGTTGTAAAAAAAGAGAGGAAAAAAAGTGCTCTAAAGGATACAACTGCAAGTGTGTTTAGGTGTGTTAGGATAGATGACCATATTACAGAGATTTGTTGGATCATTAAACACAACTGTTTGCAGTCTTACTGTTTGAATGTCCATGTTGTATGCTTTGATCCTGTGACTTGAGCAACTATTTCTAAGATGACAATGTGTAATCTATTAACTGGTGATTTCTTACTTTTTTTGTGTGTAGTCCTGTATTACTTGTACCCTTTCACTGTTTTGTTTTGTTTTTTTCTTTTTTTTTTCCTTTTAAATAAAATTTAAAAAAAAACCACTTGCCTTCTGAGTTCAACAAACAACTTGTATGTATGTATTACCATTTTTGGACTTTCTTAGCTTTTTGAGCATTTTATCCCTTGGCTTAATGACTGTCTCTCAGGCACTGCATGTGATCTTTTTAGGGTAATTTTACCACCTACATGGATTTTCCACTCAATGCCCAGTCTTGGCATCTTATGATGATCTTGTTTTCACTGTAATTTATCTCAAAATTAGATCCTACGCCTTGTTATAACTAATGACTGTGCTGTGCATGAAATATCTCTGGCCTCCTCTCCTCTATTTCCAGCTCATTCACTGGTGCTGTGGCTCCTGTCCAGAGAGCTCAGCATATGTTTTTTAACATCCACACTCCTTTCTTGCTCTCATTCTGCTTCTTATGTGTTTAGTTTCCATAGCCCATCATCATAATTACAATTTTGTTTTCTCTCCACTTCCTTCCATCTTTCTAAGGCCACTGTCATCTTTTTAAATCCAGTCTTCTGCCTGCTGCATGTTTGAATCCAAGCAGCTGATTATGGAAAAAAATAGAAAGACTTGGGCCATCACGCCCTCAGATGGAAGTCCATTACTCTTTACTGACATAAAGGTCACAGGCTTCCCTTTTATTTGATTTTTACAAACTACTCTGTTCACGGTTTCTACAGAAAACCGAATAATTTTGATGACCTGTAGGAAGACATCAGAGCCCAACTTAACAGAATGTATTTTATAGCAATCTGTTTATATATTTTAAAAAATCATAGTAAACATTCCACAAACAATTTACAGCCCCAAATAATCTATATAACTTTGTCACTATGACACAGGCTTTCAACTTCCATTATTGATTATTGCAGTGGAGCTTCAAAATTAAAACAAATAGACATCAATTAAAATGACTCAGTGGCTTAAAAATATATGACTTGCCATTTCAACTATCTAAAATTAACTTCTAGGCCATTACACTCAGGGAGCAATTATGAGTGTTTGAGCTTGGAGCACACACAGAGGCATCGTGGATTTATTTTTAAATCAACTTAATTGTTGCCAATAGAACAAAGTGACATGAGAAGATATTTATCTTCCCTACATAGAGTAATTCTAGTGTTTTTTTAACCCTCTTGATGAAACAAACAATTTTAGCTTCTTATCAATCCAGGAGAAGCCAGCTCAAGCCCTTCAAAGCCAACATGGCCCTCCCAAAATGCATAAAATGAGGGTGTGTCTTTGTGCACCATTCTCTGCTCCAAATGGATTGGACAGGGCAAGCTTTATCATTGGAAACTGAGAGAAACAGAAATTTCAGTAACTGAGGGTGAATACAAGCGTAAGGAAATAAGCACCAACCAACAGAGTGAAGAGAATCTACAGAATGGGAAAAAAAATTGCCAGTTCCTCCTTGGACAGAGGGTTACCATCAAGAACATATAAATAACTAAAAAGAGTTGATACCCCCAAATGGAAGATCAAATTAAAAAATGGGCAGTTGAAGTGAATAGATATTTCTCAGAAGTGCAAATGGCTAATAAATATATCATCATTGCAAATTAAAATGACACTGAGACACCATCATCACAAAATCTAAGGATAGTACACACTGGTGAGGATGTGGTGGGAATTTTTAGTGGGCATGTGAAATAGCACAGCCACTGTGGACATCAGTATGGAAATTCTTCAAAAACTAAAACTAAAAATTGCATTTGACCTAGCTGTCCTCCTTCTAGGTATCTTCCTGAAAGAGCTAAAATGATTGCAATACAGCAACTTGTACAAACCCACATTCATAGCATAATTGATAACAGCCAGATGTTGGAAACAATGTATATATCTATCAATAAATGAAAGCATAAGATAAATGTGGTGTTTGTGGACAATGCAACCCCATGCTGCTGAAAGGAGAGGCATTTGTAGGTCAATAGATACAACTTAAGAACACTATTAAGTGAAGTCCATCAGACACAGAAGGTCAAATGTCACATGCTTTCCATCACATCAGAAACAAAGAATGATATAGAAAATAAACAGTAGAAAATAGGGACAAGTTCAAGTACTCTCCCAAACTACCAATTATATCATTTAAAAATATTTCAGTATATGAGAGAGCTGGTTTTATTTATACTACTACCTTAGCTTAGTTCAGTGAAAAAAAAAAAAACTTTTATTCATGTATTTGTTGTTTGGCAGAATCTTTTTGGTTTATGTCCTGTACTCTGAGTTACTAAAGACAGTGATACACAGTGCAGTAAACATTGTTATTCTATGATTATCTGATTTAAAAAATTCTGGGTTTTTAAAATAAAATTAAAAAATTCAAAGTAAAGAAAATGACCACATGTAAAAGTATCAGAGGTATGGTATTGAAAATGGCAGCTTGATAGGGGGCTGAATGCAGAGCCTCTCAGGGGAAGGCAGCTCAGATGCTAGAATTTGACAGCATGGAGAGGGCCAGATGATTAGAGCATGATTTTTATCAATCCAGAAGGAAACTGAAGGGAAAAATAAAAGTAGGAAGAGGAAGGAAAGGCATGGGTGGAGGGCTGTAGCCCAACACGCTCACTGAGACCCAATCCACACTGTGCTGGGCGCGCTCTGGAGTCCAATGATCCAAAGTTGCCCTGAAGCTGCAGCTGCAGATAACGGGAGTGGATGAGCCACCGGCCCTTGACAGGAAGACACAGCACAATCTGAAGTGGAGCCTAGGGGAGAGCTTTATTGGCTCTCGGTGAGTACTGGAAATTGGGTCCTGGGGCCCCTTGCTGGAGGAGGCCACGGAGAGGACCATGTGCCTGGGTACCAAAGCCCAGCGCTACACAGTGCACTTTTCTGAAGAGGCAGGATGCTAATCTAGACATGGAAAAATCACATCAAGCTAGAATCTACCTCTGTGGAGGAAGGAAAAAAATGCAAGTGTAGGGCTGGAGCCCTGTGCACTTACTGAGACTGGGCCGCACATTACTGGGAGTGCCATGGAGTCAGGTTATTCAAGGTTGAGCTGAAGCCATGGCCGCAGATAATGGGAATTGTTGAGTCCCAAGCCCTTGGCAGGAGGATGTGGTGCAGCGTGGAGTGGAGTCAAGAGGAGAAGCTGCATTGATTCCCAGTGAGTGCTGGGGATTGGGTCCCGTGGTGCTGTCACTGGCTGGAGGACATCTTGGAGTTGGGCAGAGCTTGGATCCATGGCAGCATCAGTTGGCTGCCCCTGGCACAGAGAGGATAGGTGGGCTCTGCTGGGGCTGAGCTACGCCTCTGGTTCGGACCCAATAGCCAATGACAAAAAGGTCATGACTTGGTGATGTCCACAAGGTACAACCTAAGTCCCTGAAGGAAATTGCAGGTCTACTGGCACAGAAGCTGGAGGCTAACCTGCACCATCCCTGTGTCCTTGCCTGTACCTCAGATAACAGCAAATTGGTGAGGGCAGCAAAACCCCAGTCAGCAAGCTTCAGAAAGACCCTAAGCAATGTGGAGAGGGCCAGAGACTTCCAGAGCACACCTATATGAAAGAAACCAGAAGCATGACAAGAGATAGAAACAAACAAACAAACAAACAAACAAAAAACCCTCCAGCTGCTGACCCTGGGAAAATAAGCCCAGGAGAGGTAAATACAGAAGAGAACCAGTGCAGTAATCATGCACTATTAGACACAGCATCAGTGAACATAAAGAAATAACTTTATGACCTCATAGACGAATTTAAAACTGTACTTCTGATTCAATAAGGCAAGATATAAAAATATTAATTAAAGAATTGATAAATCTCTCCCAAAAGAACACAGATGGAAGAATGGAGGAACTCAGAAAAGGGAGAGAAACCTTTGATGAAGAATATAAACAAAATCTAGAATACATGAAACAGATCCAAAGAGATTACCAGGAAACTAAAAACTCCATTGAAAGCTGGCAAAACACCTTGACAGAAACTAAAGTTAGCCTTTTGAAACTTGAAGAGACATTTACGATGTGTGAGTGTGAAAGAAAAGATCTCTTAAAAATAAGAAGGTACCAAGAAGAAGCAATTCAAAGGCTAGAAGATGACAAGAGGATTTATAACTTAAGAATGAAAAAAGAAGAATCAGGAGTAACCACAAATGAACTACAAAGAATATTCACAGATATAATTAAGGAAAACTTCCCAAGCATAGTAAAAAGAAATGATATCCAGATAAATGAGGCATACAGAACTCCAGCCACTTACAACCAAAACAGATATACACCCAGACATATAAAAATCAAGACACCAGAAATCCACCACAAGAACAGAATATTAAAAGTGGCCAAAAAAAAAAAAAAAAAAAAAAAAGAAGCAGATCACTTACAAAGGACAAATGATCAAAATAATGACAGACTTACCAACACAAACTCTCAAACTGAGAAGAGCCTGGCGGGAAATAGTCCAAGCCCTGAAAGAAAGTAACTTCCAACCAAGGCTGATGTACCCGGAAAAACTCTCTCTCAAAATTAATGGAGAAACAAGATATTTCCAAAACAAGGAGGAATTGGGGGAGTTCATGGCCACAAACCCAACCCTACAAAACATACGGAAGGACATTGCAGAGAGAGAGAGGAAAAAATACCAGGATTCCAGCAACAGTGACAGAGAGGCCTCAATGAATGGGGCAGATAGTGGAATGAAGGAGTAAAGTGGACAAATAATAGCAGAAGAATAGAATAGCAGAGATGAGGCAGAGATGGTAAGCTATAATTTTTAACATAGATAACCTTGATACACTAACAAAAAAGAAACACAGGCAGAGTATATTAGGAGGCAGGATCCATTGAGAGGCTCTGATTAGGAAATACACTCAACCTGAAAGAGGGTTAATAAACTGAGAATCAAAGATGAAAAAACAATGCTATATGTGACAGGAAACCAGAAAGAAATAGGGACAACTTGTCCAGCAGCCACGTATAGGTTGGAAAGTTATGACATTTACATGCAGTGTAGAACAACACAGCTGGAAGGAAGGAAAACCTTTGTGGCTTTAGTAAGTAATGGAGTACAGCTCAAGATTAATCTCAGGTGTAAAAAGTTTCAGCAACACTCAGATAGATAACAAGTTGACCCCATAGTCTAAAAACTATAGGAGCTGGTGGGACCTATAATATACAAAGCATCCTGAGTAGGGGAAAGGTGAGGAACTGCCTAAAAAAGGAAGGCAGAGGACATTGTTATAAGTGTATCAGAATTTAAAGGCCACAGTAGTCTTATTGCTCTGTTTAGTTTGATTATATTTAGTTCCAGTCTGTCTACTCATATGAGATTTGAGGGGATAGACACCTAACCCAAAAAATAACAGGTTATACTATGGTAAATATCCTTAATTTCCTATTAACTTAAACTGAAACCCTGTATTACTTGCATTGTCTTACTATGACTGATCTTATTTGAAGCTGGTTTGTTAGACCACTATTTTGCCTTGACTGATTTTATTCGAATTTGGTATGCTTGACAGTATCAAAAAGAGACAACTACTTTGAAGATGACAAGATGTAAAATATATCCATTCCAGTTTTGATTATTAACTGCTTTCAAGTCATACAATGTCTCCAAAGATGTGTTTTTATAACATAGCTATGTAATGCTATGCTTAACTATTTAATGCCTAATGATGTGGACAATTCTATTGAAAATAATAAAAGAAAGCATAGTAACTACTGTAGATTATCTAATACTGTGGTCTTATATGTCTTTTTGATTTCATGCTTTTCTAGGAATTTGTTTTATTGTCTTGTTTTGATTTGTTTTTTCCCTAAAATACAGAAATGATAGATATACATGTAGAGATTCACACATGGGAAGAATTTCTAAACTATTTACGGGAACAGATTATATAATACATGATGTAATGAACATATACTCTGAAGAAGAGACACTAAGAAACCCAATGCTAATTCTGCAGCATTATGACATAAAATCTAGCAATACTACTATTCAGTATTCAGAGTGGTATTAGTTTAGTTTCTTATGTTCAATTTCAGCATACGTAAAGATAAAGATAGCTACTTCGAAGAGAATGAGAGACATTATGGTAGTCATTATTGACTTCCCCAAAATCAGGTATTGAAGACCTAAAAAGCCTTTATTACCCTGTTATGATTTGATTAGTTCTATAATGTTCAGTATATATTCAATGTGTGTGAAGATGTGGACAACTATTTGGAAGAAAACTAGAGACAACAAGATAGAAAGTGAAGTCCATCTCCAATGGACTTGCTTTGAAATCTATGTTTCTTTAACTTGTTTCCTTATGAACTGTTTTGTTCTGTTTTAACATGTTTAATCTTACCCTCTTTAAGATAAAAAAACAAGTGTGTAGGACTGATAGCCATATTACTAAGTTTTTGTTGGATCATTGAGCAGAACTGTTTGCAGTGTCATTATTTGAACGTCACTTTGTATGCTTTAATTTTGTAACTTAACTATTTCTAAGATGACAATATGTAACTTATCAACTAGTGACTTCTTACTATTTGTTTTTTATGAAATTCTGTTTTATTTCTACACTTTTTTCTGTTTTTTTTTTCCTCTTTAAGTAAAAAAGAAGTATCAGAAGTATTCCCAGCCCTATATTTGTCTTGGGATCCTGGCTTTCCTCTTTGACTGATTTAATGAGTATCATTGAAGAAAACCAAGAACATAAAAACTAGTAATTTTCTGTGCTTCATGTAGGGCAATTTCCTTATGAATTATGTGAAAGGACTTAAAATGCAGTCTTTTTCATATGAAACAGAATGCAAAAGTAGAAACTGATAGAGGAGACAGAAGAAAGAAAACCCAAGAGAAGGGAAATGAGATGGGGGAGAAAAAGAAGTGAAGAGACAATAAGAAGATGATTCACAAAATAGGCCACCACATCACTTAAACGCAACCACAAATAACCTCATTCTCCCAAATTAACGCGGTAATATTCCAAGTTTCATTAAGTTTCATCTAGTGCCTAACCTTGTGCTGTGTATTCAGAAGAATTAACTCACTGAGCCCTATATACGGCCCTTGGAAGTAATTTTGGTTATCTTATCACCAATATTTAATAAAATAAAGTAATCCACATGGTTGGAGAGGGTGTGGTGCTTTTGAAGTTGACTATCGAAGGCAGAACAAATATTTTAGAAAGCATATCTGTAATAGGCACCCAGAAAGTTAATGATTGGCCCACTAAGTTCCAGTTAAAACACTTCCCCATGGAGACAGCCTTGTGTGTAATAAAGTTGCCATAATTTGAAAATGTTTAACGTAACACAGCTTAACAACCAACCAGAGTGCTACGCAGGCTTACAGAATATTGTAGTGCTTAACAATGCTAACAACTTGTAAAAATATGTGCAGTGTAATAATTGAGAAAATGGCAATATATAGAATTACAGAAAAAAGACAAAGAAGAAATACAGCACGGTATTTTTTCTAGATAATGGAATATGGTGAAACGGATACCTTTCAGAATTTCCAAAGTTCCTACACTTGCATACTGAAAAAGTAGGTGTAGACTGATTGCCTTTCTGCCTCCCATTAGTCATGTAAGCCTTCCCTCCTCCCTTCCCATAGGGATTCTGGCCTCATGTCTTGCTTTAGCCAACAGGGCAGTGCAATATTGGGTGCAGGCAGAGGTTTGAGAAAGGTTAGTGCATTCGCCCTTCCTTATTCATCTGGATACCACTGTTCGAACATTCCATGTTATGGGTATGTGTAAGAAATGCAGAGAACTCATTCTTATCCTTCAAGATTGTGCCAGATCTTCTACCTTCCAGCCAACAGCCAGAGACTCCAACACATGAACAACTAACCAGGCAAGTCTACCCTGGATCAGTGGAACTCCCTGCTCACCTGAGTCACCTGAAGATGGCCGAAGGGCTGCTGTGGATGCTACTAAGCTTTGGAATCATTTGTTATGCGCCAAGAGCTAGCATATGGAAGAAGGAATTTGTATTTCAGAACTTTACTGAACAGCCACATCTAGGTTGTAAAATGTTAATCAGTAAAGAATCATGTAAGATTTCAATTATTATTTCTACTAAAATTCTTCCAGTGTATGTCCTAATGGTTACCTGGCTTTATTACTTGCATAGATTTAACTGGATTTCCTGGTGTTTTTCTTTATTAAAGATTAGATATTTCTCAAGGCCCTCTCAGCTTTCTCTGATAACTTGGCCTCTACCTAAAACTTCATGAATTTTCGCTGCTCACCAAATCCTTAACATGCAAGAGGAGACCTGAATCCACTCAGCTTTGCCCTACTGCCTACTGCAGTTATAAGCTGACTGTTTGTTTTCCATCTGAGGAGGACTGAGATTGGCTACAGGTCCTCTGGCTGGATGCTCTCTGCCTGGATTATTACCCCGTGACCCACTGTCACACTCCACTGAGCTGATATCTGCATTTCAGGAGGATCTGGAGCCTCGACTGACATTTACTTTGACCCCATTATTACTCCTGCCCATCTGTCTGCCATTTCCAAACCTCACTGGTCCTCAGACTCTCAGTCCCCAGCCTTTCTCTTGATGGTCCCTTCAGGACCCTAACTCCAGCTGCCAGCTCTCCTCCTTTACTTCCCTATGACTTCTCCAGTCCTGGCCAGCCACTCATGCTAACACTGCATACGGTACTACAGTTCACCACACACTGAGGAGGTGGTCGTGTGCTAGTGTTTTATATTTTGAATAATAAGGTGAATTTTAAATATTTTCCAATTTACAAAACAAACATCAGAAAGACCAACTTAGTAATTTATAAAGGATAGAAGTTTAAAATTTTGAAGCAATGTGTCAGTAATGCTCAAATCAAAGAATTTTATGAAATGTTACTTTTGTCCCTTATTCTTTTTCCTATCATTCCCACTCAATTGGTGTGTGTGTGTGTGTGTGTGTGTGTGTGTGTGTGTGTGTTTGTGTGTGTGTGTGTGCATGTGGGCACTCTTATTTTGATGCAGGACAGATAACTAATTACCATACTTCTTTCTGCAGAACCAAAGCTCCCTGGCCCTGGGGGAAGACAGGTGTGTCAGCAAGGTCACTGATAGAAGCGGCAGCAGTGTCAGGCATGCATCATAAAGCTTGCTCAGCTATGACAATAATTAATAATTGTCCAGTTATGAGAAGAGAGGATGAGGTCAGCAAGCTCACACAGCTGTGATGGAGAAAGCACACAGATGTTTCTTCATGAGGAGGCGCTGCCACCCGAGGCATCACAGCTGAGGTGCACTAGGTCTGGCTTTGGCTTATTAGTGCATGCTGTAATGCAGAGTGATGACGTTCATTTGGGGAAATTGGTACACGCATTTCATGTATCCTGTTCATTTTCCACTCAATTTCTCTGCTTCCCTTTTCTCTGCCTGTTTATTTTTGAAATTCGTCCAACTTTCATATAGTGCCTTTGAGGGAAAATTGGCCCACGTCAAATTTTAACGCTACAAAGCAAGTTTCTTAGACTCCCTGGGTCTAAGAACAAATAAACCTCATAATGACCTTTCCAAAATGTGAGTGAATAACAATCGTTCTTTTTTTTTTCCCAAAAAGCAGACAATTTCAAATGGGTCAGTTTTCTCCCTTCACATCAGTTAACTCAAGTGAATGTGAGGATGTGTGTGTGTGTGTGTGTGTGTGTGTGTGTGTGTATGTGTGAATGTGTGTGTGTGTGTGTGTGTGTGTGTGTGTGTGTGTGTGTGTGTGTAAAAGAATCCTAAACCAAACTGATTGGTGAGAGTGCAATCTGGACTCCTCACCCAGGATGCTGCTCACCTAGGCACAGATGACCGATCTCTCATGGATTTTGCTGTGTGTGTTCCCAGTGCCTTGGAGAAATGTCAGAATGGATCTCACTCCCCACAACTCCAGCCTCTAGGGCTAACATAACATCCAGCTGGCACACCACAGGGTCTTCAACATTGGTTATTAAATTATACAAGACTGTTTAAATGTATAATTTAACACCCAGCTTAGATGGTCAAATGTACGAACTAAAATGTGTGCAAATGTATAAATGGGACAAACCACAGTAATTCTCTGAATGCGGGCTCCAGGAAACAGCATTAAAGTTACCTGAGAACTTGTGTGAAAGACACTTTTTGTCACAGCACCCACAGAACCTGAAGCACTGGGAATTTAATTTTGGGGGGTGGGAGGGAGTTGAATATGTATCAACTCTTTGTGATGCACATTCCATTGTGAGACTCCCTTATCTGATTATTACTTTGTCTTGGTTCGTTTTGTAACTGGAGACTGAACCTAAGACTGGGCTCTAACTTCCTGTCTTCCAGCTAAGCCTCGCAGAGAGCTGAGGTTACAGGTACGCATCACCATGATGGGCAACTTGTGGGATTTGTTTTGTTTTTGTTGTCTTGTTTGCTGTTTATCTGTTAGTTTTTCTTTCAGTTTCTATTTTTTTATTAGTATTGTTTGCATTGCACAATAATCACATTTCTTGTGGGGACTTGGTATATGCACATGACCCATCTCAATTCTATTTTCATTCCTCTCCTCTCTCCTGCTTCTTTTGAACCCCTTCCTGTTTGAGAAAACTCTATCTCCTTACTTCCTGCTGTCTTTTACTTTGCTCTTCCTTTATAGTTTGAGTTTTTTTGTAAGAGAAAGCGCTGATATTTAAGCTTGACTGCCTCATTTATTTCACTTAACATTAGGGTCTCAGGATGTATCTACCTTCCTATACATGACTCAAGTTTATTCCTCTCTATGAGAAAGTAGTACTCCGCTGTGTACTAGTACCGAATTTTCTTTATCTGTGTATCTGTTGAAGGACATGTAGGTCCCTTCCAAGATTTAGCTCTTATGAATTGTGCTGCTATAAATACAGGTAAGCATGACTTACTGAAATCCGATGTCTTTAATGCTTGGGGGAAGATATTTAGAAAGGAAATAACTGAGATATAATTCTAGTGTTAGCTTTTGAGGAATTTCTGTACTAATTTCCACACTGATTATACTAGTTAACAGCCCTCCCAGTGATAGAGACAGGGTCCCTCTTCATCACAGCTTCCCTAACACTGGCCATATTTGATTCTTTCAGTGATGAGATGGAATCTCAGTATTGTTTCATTTGCATTTCTCTAAGGCCAGTAATTCTGAACAGTTTTCATGTATTCACTAGACATTTGTACTTCTTATGAAAAGTGTGCATTTCAGTTGTCCTTTTCTTTGATTGGGTATTTTAGTTTTTTTTTTTGGGGGGGGTCCAAATTTGTTCAGCTTGTTGTATATTCTGGGTATGATTTCTCTGTCTGAGGTGTAGCTGGTAAACTTTTTCTCTACTCTCTAAGCTGTGTCTTTACCCCACTGGCTGATTCCTTTGCTGGACAGAAGCTTTTCAATTTGATAATGTGACTCCATTTGTTGATTCTTGCACTATTTTTCTGTCATTGGGGTTCTAGTCAGAAAGTCATTGTCTATCCCTAATGTCTTTAAGATCTTTACATACTTTTATTTTTGAGCAGATAAAGTGTTTAACATTTAGATCTTTGATCTAATTTCTTTTAATTTTAGTTTAGTAAATGGTGAGATATGTGGGTCTGAAATCAATCTCTGGCTTGTAGATAGCCAAATTTTCCAGCACCATTTATTAAAGAAACCATCTTTCCTTCAGTGTATGTTTTTGTCCTTTCTGTCAAAAATCAAATAGTTGAATCAGGTTGGAGTCATTATCTGCTCTGTTCTGTTTTACTGATCCACATGTGATTTTGTACCAGAACCAGGCTGTTTTTATCCCTATAATTTTGTAATATAACTTCAGTTCCAGAATTGTGATGCCACCTGCTTTGCTTTTGTTACCCACGATTCCTTTAGTTATTTTCAGTCTTTTCTGGTTGCATATGAATTTTAGGAGTGTCTTTTTAATTTTGTGGAGAATGCCATTGATACTTTTATTGGGATTGCATTAGACCTATATATCAGTTTTTTAAAAGTATGGCTATTTTGATTTTATTGGTTCTGACTATTCAGAAATGGGAGGTATCTTTCCACTTTTTGGTGTCCTCTTTGATCTCCTTTTTTGGCATACGGTAGTTTTCATTGGAGAGGTCTTTCATTTTCTTGGTTAGGTTATTTCTTCTTGATGCTATTGAGAATGATATTGTTTCCCTAGGTTTTTTTAGTGAGTTCATTATTCTTGCACTGGATTGTTACTGATAGTTCTGTGTTAATTTTGTATCCTGCTATATTGCTGGATTTGGTTATTTATTCTGTGAGTCTTAGTGGAATTCTCTGCAGGAAAATGTTTGTCACCATTTGATTTCTTGCTTTCCTATACATGTCTCTTTTCTTTCTATTGAATGATTTTCCTAGTTAATGGTTTTGTTTTGTTATGCTATGTTTTATTTTGTTTTGTTTTGTAACAGAGTCTCGCTATGGAGTTCAGACTGATCTTGAACTCTGTGTAGCCTAGGATGGCCTTAAACTTCTGATGATCCTTCTGCTTCATTCTCCTGAGTACTGGGATTATAGGCGAGTGCCACAGTGCATGGATATAGGTAATGTTTTGAGAACTATGTTGGACAGTAGAGGTTGTAGTGCTCATCCTTGTCTTGTTATTATTTTACAGGGAATGTTTTCAGGTTTTTCTAATTTAGTATGATATTGGCAGTGTGTTTGTTATAAATGACTTTTATCAGATTGAGATATGGTCCTTCTATTTTATTTATTTCAGTTTTTATCATGAATGGGTATTAGATTTTGTGAAAGGTCTTTGTTAGTGCATATTTAGATGATCGTGTGCATTTTATCCCTGCTTCTTTTTATGCAACGTATTCCACTTGTTGATTTGCAGATGTTGAATCATTTTGTGCATCTCTGGGATGAAGCCCTCCTGTTCATGATGTGTGTGATCTTTCTGAGGGTTTGTTGCACTATGCTTGCCACAATTTTGTTGAGGATTTTTGCATATATATTCATCAAAGAGGATGATGTATAGCTGTCTTTTTGTTTAGAATATTGTCTGGTTTTGGAATCAGGGTAATTCTATCTTCCAGAAATTATTTTGGGAAGACTTCTTTCTTTTGATTTAATTAAAAAGTTTGAGTGGTGTTGGTATTAGATCTTTCCTGAAGTTTTTGTAGAAATTCACAATGAATCCATCAGGCCATGAGCTTTCCATATCAGGTAGATTTTAAAAAATTACTATTTCAAATTCACCAATGAGCATGGGATTGTAATTTTAATATCCATTTTAACACCTTATACTGCATACATTTAGTTGCTCATTAATGGCCTTTTTCCTCCATTACAATGTAAGCTCTACAAGAAGAGGGACAAGTCATTTTTTTGCCTTTTGTGGCAAGAAAAAAACGGTGTGATCAGGACATAAATATATGTTGCACGAAACCAAGGAGTAAGTGAATTAATTAATGCATTAATGAATGAAGGTTTGCTAGGTAGGAGCTCTCCTCCTGCCTCCACGCAGCAGTCAGTGCAGGAGTCCAGACAGAAGAGCCTGGGCTGATTCTATTTGCTTCAATGTGCTTCCATGTTTGTTCCTGGCTCTGTTATCATGCTGCCACCCTCAGCCACCTGCAGCTTTAACCCTTGGATTTGTCTCCATCCTCTCCATCTGAGGTGCTGTGATACTCCGCTCACAGTGTCCCACCACCAGTACTGTTCCTGAAATGTTTCTGTAGCATCTCATGTGTATTCCCACTGCCACAAATGATTTTCACTTATTCTACTTACCTTTTGCTCTATTTTCTGCCTCCTTTAACAGAATGAATTTGTTAGATTAAATGTCAGTTAACTACATAAAAGAAGCAATGACTTATTAAAAACATTGGCTTTCAAATATTTAGTTTTTTCCCCAGTAAGTGGGAAGTTATTTCCTCCACAGTTTGCTAAGTGTAGCAGAAAATTTTCTGCCAGTGAAAATAGAAAATAAAATAAAATGAATCATAGGTTTCTTAATTAGTCAATAAAAGAAGCATTGCATTTTATAAATAGAAAGAAAGTTCTTCCAATGCTAAATTAATGAAAAACAAAAATCTTGGTGTGACAATGATTAAATTATATAACTGACCCAGACCATGTTTCGTACAAAAGGTCTAGTGAGAAAGCTCAAAAGCATGTCCCTATGGGTGCTTGCTTAAGAAACCATCCTCATTGAAGACTTCTGTGGCCCTTGTTTAGTATAGATAGGAAAATAGGTGTGGATAAACACACATGCTTGTAGAATACACCACAAAAAATACACAGAAAGGCAAAATAATCATGTCTAAATTATAAATCTTATACAAGTATTAATTCTGTATGATAAATGTTATGGGTTAATACATCCCCCCCTCCGGATTCTCATCTATCCAGACCTCAGAATGTGACCTTATTTGGAAATAGAGCCTTTAAAATTATAGTTAGGATGAAGTCACACTGAAAGAGGGTGGAACCTAAGTCCAACATGAAAGCTGTCTTCAATGGAAGAGGGGAATTTGGACACACACAAGGAACACTGTATGAAAACAGAAGCAGAGATCAGAGTGACACAGATACAAGCCAAAGAACACCAAAGATATGGACACCCAAGGACAAGAAACTAAAGGAGAAAAAGACGTGGAATGGACTGTCCCTTAGAACTCCATGGGATTACCTGCCCCAGCCTGGGTCCAGCCTCACACTGAGAGACAATGCATGGCTGAGGTTTCAGGCCTCATAGATCGTGGCAATTTATTATGGGAGCCATCGGAAATGGGTACAACAGCAAAGCAGAGAATAGAGAAGACATAAAAAGAGCCAGCCCCCCTTTTCCATGTTCCTAGGGGTGCACACCCTTTACTGTTCTAGTTACTCTACTCATTCCACAGTGTCCTACAGCACATTTTGGGCAACTAAGTAAGAAGGAAACACAGCACCCAGCCTCCCGTCTGCATTTCCTGCCGTCCTTTTGAATATTCTACTGGTTAAATTTTACCTTTGTAGCTGACAATATTTCAAAGTTGACATGATCACGTTATTTTCCAACCATATTTGTGTTCTTTGGTTTGTTTAGTGGCAGATTCTAAGCATTATCAGTCTATAAACATGGTTTATGCTCTAGGACGACGCACGTGTTGCTCAAGACATGCTAATTACAGTGCTTGCATTTATTTTTGGTCTCAAAGAATCCAATTTATGAGTCGTGCACCACTTACAGTAGAGTTCACCTGAGACCAAGATCAAAGAAATTTGATCTTTTCATTTCACCAGTTTTTAAACATCATAGTAAATTTTTGGCATTATATTTTAAAAATATGGTACTTATCTTCTTTTCTAGAAATTTCTAGAATTTTTTCTTAAGAAAAACCAACACCTGCCTTGTTTACAGAAGCACTGAGACTCTCCATCTTTTCTCTCCTTTCTATTGAGATGAGCACACCCGCTGTTGCTAAAATCACTTAATTAACTCATTTTTCTCTCTGAACCAGAGCTAATCTTGTTATAACATGTACGTGTGTCCATTTTTCTGCACAATTTTCTTAGGATGAGGAGAGAGACGTTATGTGCATCTGAAAATCTTTATTTCATCACACTTGCTGCTTTATTTACTGAATATTGAATGTCATAATGAAAAATTTTGATAGAAACATTAAATATGTTGACTTCTACCAGTCAGCAGTGATGGTGAGGATTCTACTGCCACTCTGCCTCGTGTCCTGGTGGGTGCTTTCTTTAACCATGTCAATCTTTAGCAACTTCTCGTCCTCTGAAATGTGACAAAACTGTGTTGGTGCAGTTTTCCCACCACACTTAGCAGACCTTTTCCATCTGAATCTCCACGTCTCTTTTCCCTCTGGTAAGTTCTCCTATGTTAATTTTATAACCTTCACTTCCTCACTGTATTCAGTGTATCTTTCTAGAGCTCCACCTAGTAGGAATATACACTATTTGAAATGATTTTCTATCTCTCTTGCATTTTTCTCCACATTATCTTACTCTATCTTTTGTTTTCTCTCTTTAGTTGTCCCCTGCTTTCTATAGAATTTTCCAATTGACATTTGTTCATTTCCTTTCTTATTTAGATGAAAAGTTTAATTAACAAAATTATTTGGCCCTACATTGATTTTTTCAAAGTGTTTCCTTTTATATTATATATATAATACTTTTTGAAACATTTCAGAGATTAGATTTTTATAGGATGCTTCTATTCTCTGAATTTTACTTAGTCTTCTAATTTATATTGGTGTTTCTCTTTCATTTTAAACATTTTACCCAAAACCTGGTTCTTTGTTGTTTATACTCCAACAACCAGTTAGAAGTTGCATCCTATTTTGTTTGCTCTCACAAGTTCATTTACTCTTTATTTCTTTGTAAATCATTTTATTCACCAACATTAAAAGCCCTTTTGAAAATTGCATTACAAAAATTACAGGTTTAAAGGGGCTTTGTAGTGCCTGAGTATTAGATGTGATTTAAGTCTGTGACAAGAGCAGAATCTCTTATTTTTCCTTGGTTGATGGTCGCTTTTTGCATGTTGTAATTCCCCAGTGTTTTATTTTTCTGGTGGGCAGAGTGCTGCAAGTGCTCTAGTTAATTGTGACAACTTTCCAAAGTCATCACTAATAATCTATAAACACCCTTGAACTGCGCACTGCAGGCGCCTGCTACCACTTGCTAGCAGGTACTTTGTGGAAAGTGCTCTGTGCTCCTGTGAGCTTTGGAAAGAGCCACATGCTGGACACAGCTCTTGGGGTTTGCTGCTCAATGAAGGCTCTGAGAAGGCCTGCTATGATATTTCCTGGACACAGTATTTTTAGACATTTTTAAACAAAGAGACTTTTTTCTCTCAGGATGCTTTAATGTTTTTAATTTTAATTTTATTTCTGTGTGGTTGTGATACATAGTAACATTTGTTTTGGCTACTGTGTGTATAGCATCTTGATCATTTTCAATTCTTTTATTCCCCCTAATTATTCTCCCCTTTATCTGATGGCCTCCCTGATCTTGAAAAACACTATCTCCTTGTTCCTACCATCACCCCAATGTGGCACACAGGGTTGTCTGAAATTTACACATCTTATTCTATGTGCCAGAAATAAAGAGCCTCTAAGACTGTCATGTGATAGGCGTGTCTGTCTGCTCCTGGTTGTGTAAAACTTGAATGCAAGCTGCTTATTTACTTCTGAAATTTCTTACGTTAGCATTGTATGGGTAACATATTAATGTATTCCATTTGGGCAGAGCAGAAGAATTCTTGTAGTCTGGCTCATCTGGTTGAAGAAAATAACAGTGGAATTTTTAGAGTGAAATGAAGATTATCAGACCTACAAGTAGTTAATTAACATCACTTACTTTTATTATCTAGAACTTGTTTTCAATAAATATTAGTAGGGCCAGAATGTCCAATTTTTTTCCCCACATTAAGGAGAATATGGTACAAAAGCAGCCCCAAAACATTACTTTCTGATTAGCATTTATACAATAAGGCAAATCAACAGACTCAGTTGTTAAGTCATTTGTTAATAACAAGTTGAGTTGTTTTAGGAATTTACAATGCATTGGAGCAAGACAAAGGAATATCTATTCTTCAGAAGTTTTCACTATTAATGACAATAATGCCTGTGTGCATGCACAGAAAAGTGATGATCACAACCTAATCCATCAAAGACAGGGCGAGAAGGGTTTCTGTGCCTGGTCCACGAGGAGGAGAATGCAGACACGGAAATGAGAGGACAGATAGCGAGGCCCCTCGTCCCAATCCATCACTCTTGCACTGCAGCTGGGCAGCTCTTGGCCTCCTTACAGTTCTCTGCAGCCTCTCATACATAGTTAATGAAAACAAGGAATATCCCCAGCCTTCCAGCACGTGGTGTGTATTGAAGTAGATGTGTCGCTGCCATTTCTCTCCATGATTCGTTTAAAAGAGACACATGCCTAGTGGGTTTTGCATTTCAGTGTCAGGAAATTGCTTTCTCTCACCGTGGTGGCTATTTGCCATGCTGGGTCTGATGATGACACATTGTTCCTGGCATGTCACCGAGGGTAAATATGATGAGTCCCATTTTGGAGAGGTTTTGAATTTATTACCTAAACTGTGCTTTAGACAAGCTGATCATTTGGGTGAGGACAATACAAACATTCAGTAAAACTGCTCAGAAAAGTAGGAACGTGGGGTAAAATTTTGTCAAGGCTTTTAGTAAAACATGGTTAAATTAATGTGATGTTAAAATCTTTCATTTATTCACAAAGTATTTCGCAGTGCCTTCCCTGTGCCAGGTACTGTATGATGCTTGGGTGTAAGCTGGTAAATAAAGCACATACAGCCACAGCCCCAGGGAACTCACAAGTTAATCTGGGAGTCAGTGAATGACTCGGCAAATGAAAATGTCAATTTGATGTTATACCATAGTGATAAGATGACGAATGTGGGTAGAGAATATTTTGGCTGAGGTTTTGTTCACATAATGTAGTCATGGGAGTCCCTCATGGAGTTGGTACTTAAACTAAAGCTCAATAATGTGACCAGTCCACCACATGAAAATTTGGTAGCCTCATTCTAAGGAACGGAAATACCATGAGCAGAGGTCTAGAGATAGACAAAGAATAGCGCACTTAGGACATGGAAAGTTGTAGTGGGCTGAGAGGCAGAATTGAAGCTGGAGGAAGCAGAGTGTGGATTATTTAGGTCCTCATAGGCCATAACAAAGTGTTGGGAATTTGTGCAGTGATGGACACATGCATACATTTCATTACCTCTTTAATATTCACTATTACATACAAATTTTTGAATACTTAATATTGTATATTATATTCTGTCACCCAATACAAATTAATAAATATCTTCTTTCATTCCTGAAGACAAATAATCTCAGACCATCCAGTGGAAAAGAACAGGCATTGTGAGAGAACTAACATGCTGAAGGAAATGGTAAGAATTACTCTGAAATGACAGAGTCTAAGGTTAAGGAAAGGGCCAAAAGGTTTGCCATCCTTGCTCTGTGATAAAATAGTATCACAAGAAGAATTCAGGGATTTCGAGTGCAATGGAGATCAAACAGCTGTCAGTGTGGATCTGTATACTTTGAGAAGAGGACAGAAATGCTAAGAAACTTTACAAAGTTATGAAATGAATAAAGCATAACATATATGTCAAGAATATTAAAATTAAGAGTGATACTATAAAATGACTCCAATTACGTAAAACACTTCTTTTACTAGAATAGCTGGTGGAAGTGTACTAGGGTAGGTTAATGTTATAAATAAGAATTGTCATCAAAAGTATTTTTCTATTGTCATTTGCTTTTGATCTTCGTGCATACTTTTTTCAGTGACAGCTATTCTCTGTGCCCTCCCATTCCTCAGGTTCCTCCTTGATTCTGAGTTCTTCTGCAAGTACTCTATGTAACATGAGTATTCACCTTCACACAGTTACTCATTGCTTTTCTATAATTTTTGCTAGAATATTTACCAAGTACTACATTCACTAAGAAGATGCTATCTCATTAACTTGATTAAGGTAAGGAAATACTTAGAAGAATTAGCACAGTACAGAACATAAAAAGTTACAAATACAGTGAGAGAAATTTAAAACACCAGGGTTAAATTCAGAACTGTGATAACATTTGGTTGAGCTGGGGTTAAACAGTTGTGGAGGCGGCCGCAGCCTTTGGATGGAGATTTGAACAGGCAACATTTTTCAGGCTGGGACAGGAGTTCTAGGTGGTGGGGAGGAGGAGCAAAGGAGACACCAGAACACCATGTGGGGAAGGGACTGGAAGGATTGCTACACACTGATCGTTCGCTTCAACACCAGTTAGAATTACCCGCTGGCCACTCACTTTGCTCATCCCACTCAGCATCAAAAGACTATGTGCCATCATTGAAAGGAATCCACCTGGGCTGGGTTGTTGCTCACAGTGGAGTACCTAGCTTGCAAGCATGAGGCCCTGTGTTCAATCCTCAGCAACACAGGTAGAAAGGAAGGAAGGAAAAGAGGACGGGAGGGAGGGAGGGAGGAAGCAATACCCCTACCTGGATAAAAATATTTATTCTGACAAGGCTTATACATATGTGTTCTATGTTAGCCATTTCCCAGTGAGTCATAACTTTTGTAATTTACTCCTAGGGTTGATTTCTGATATCAGTTTAATATAGAAAAAGACAGTGATTCCTTTCAAGATGAGTTAGAAAACCCTACAGCTTCTGTGGTTGGTCCACTTGTCCAGAGGAAAGCCCCCTGCTACATATGGGTAGACCTATGAAGGGGCCACCAAAATGAGCAACCCAGGACTCCATCTAAGTCAGATGAGTCAGATTGAAAGCAAATTCTAAAACCCCCAAAAACTTGCAGTGACAGCAGACCTGGGGACCATCTTTATGGTAACTTCACGATACACAGAACAATCCAGCTAAAGGCTCCTAGATTTGTGAACTTCAGAACACATGTTAATTTTTGAAATTTTCAGATGCTAAATGGGGAAAATTTTAAAGCATCAATATATAGCTAACACAGTCATCAACATCTAGAATAGTGCCTAATATAGAAATAAACCTCAGTAAAAGCTTAAAATGGATTTTAAGTATTTTAAGCTAAATATATAGCTCCTCTATTATAGAATCCAAATAAACTTTAAATACTTTTAAAAGTTAATAAAAATTTTTATTCACAATTATTCCACACACAGCCTCCTTATTAACTTTTCAGTAAGTCTTTGATGTTCAAATATGGATTGAGATAAGGGTTAGTTTTCAGGAGCTGGCTCCCTTCCATGCACAATTATTTTTGTTTATCACATCTAACTTCTATTTCTCTGAAGGAAACAAAATCCTGGCTCATGAAAGTGTTGACTCAAATACAAAATTCTCAAAAATACAAATGTAAATTACAGTCATTTGCAAATTGGAGATAGAACAAGGCCACACCGGGAAGCAAGCCCAGTCTGGGAACGAGTGCCATGTGTGGGCCACCCCTGGACTGGAGTAGACAGACCCCAAACCTTTCTGGCATTGGCTGGCAAAAAAGAAGCACACCCCCCTGCCCATCCCACTCCCACAGCCATGAGTGACCCGCTTATCTGGAGAAACACAGGCCGTGATGACACCTATGGAGGTGAAGTGCGATTGGATGTCTGTGGTGCTTTGCTGTCTCATTGACACTGCAGGTCTAGGGCCAGTGGTCTGGTCACAGGTTCAGAGGATAGTGGTACGCAGTGTGACATCTAGGGGGGATCTCCTTCTGAGGGTTGTAGCCACTGTTGATTCTCTATGGTCTTGTTGTGGAAATCCTGTATCATTTCCATTGTTTTGATGGGTTGGGTTTTATTTTCTTTGTCTTGTTTGAATATGTCAAATCCCATGGCAGGAGCAGCTATATCAAAGGTGGCAAGAAATATTATGGTAGCAATTTTGGGTTTACTATTGTCTTGATTTGAAGTCCTTTATTGTGTTCATTGTTTTGTTTTTATATTTTCTATTTGATTTTGTGTCATTTCAGTTTTACTATGTCCAAAGTTATCTGCAGCTATTTTGAAGACATCAAAAGGCATTATGGTAACTATTGTTGATTTCATTATGTTTTGAAGTCCTGTTTCTCTTACACTAGTTTGTTTTGATTGCTTTTATTCCATTTTGTCCTCTTTAAAATAAAATTTAAAAAATGTAAATTACAGAGTTTAATGTTAACTTGTCTTCTGAATCTTTTCATTATAGTAAAAAGTTCCACTAAAAGGCCATAAGACTGTCTGATTGAAATACTTAAACACCGCATTTCTTTTAATGAAAGGGAAATAAAATTCTCTAAAGGATATAATTGTATGTATAAGTGTGCAAGATAGAATACCATGCTACTAAGTTTTGTTAGTTCATTAGAGTGGTTTGTACTGTGATTGTTCAATTGTCCACTTTTTATGCTCTGATTATGTGACTTGAGCAACTACTATGATAAAATATGTAATTTATCAACTAGTGATTTCCTTTTAAAAAATTCTGTATTATTTCTACCCTTTTTTGTTTTGCTTTTTTTCTTTAAATAAAAAGATAACATCCACATAATCATAATGATGACACTGAGAATTATTCTCCCTGAGAAGGCTCAAGCCTTTATAATATTGATACTGAGATAATACGAATGTGTATTTCATGAGTGTGGGCCACATAACTTAATGTGGCAGTCAGGCCCACAGTGGTTTCCAGTGGTTTCCACTCCAGTTGTCCAATGTCTTTGTGTGATCTTCTTGGGGTCAATCAGGACAATAAAGTGCCCCTAACTAAGAAAATACAGCCAAAATGATGAGAACCTATAGCGATGACACCATCGCACTGTGTACGATTCCGTCACAGCTGATTGGAGCTGCAGATTATAGGAGGCTGTGATTAGAGAAGCTGCCATGATAGAAAACTGCAAAAGCACTGTAGGACCTCGGGTGGTCCAGGACAAGAAGGCAGCTTCAGCCAACTGTAGGCAATAGCTAGGGTCTCAATCATGCAGCTGCAAGTGATCGAATTCTTCTAAACCTCACAGGTATTTGAAATCAAATTCCTCCCCACTGGAGGTTCGCTATGAGGATGCAGCCCAGCTGACATCTTTCCTGCAGCCTTGTGAGAACCTGGGCAGAGGTCCAGCCAAGCATAGCTGGCCTCAATTGCAGAACAGTGCCATAATTAATAATTGCTTTGTTAAGTTGCTTAGCGTGTGGTAATTTGGTACCCAGCTGGAAAAAACTAACACACATTGTGATCTGACTTATTTCCTGTTCATGCTCTTCATATTTTTAAACATCTTTGACAATAATATATGTGTGTGTGACTTTGTTGTTGCTATTTCAAAATACATTTAAATTAGCTCAAAAACACATATTACAAGGATAAATTTAAAAACTTATTTTCAAGGAACAAATTTACTATCCCCTGTATATTTTTTGCAACACGAGGGGAAGTGCTCTAAATGTGAATTTTTCTCTTCTGAAAAGGAAGGGTCATTTACTGTTTATGACCTTCATGAAAAAAGTTTTTAATAGAGACGTGGTCACGGGGCAGGAAGTCACTCTGTGATGAATAAATTGCATGAGCCTCACCGTGGCAGGCCCGCCTACCTTCATGCTGAAGAAGGGCCGGTTCTCCATCCTGATGGTTTCCTGCCTTCATTCTCAGTGTGTGGGTCTATAATGGCTGCATTAAGGGAACCCCAAAGTGTGGTTCATCTCATTCTGTGTGAGCTACACTGTGGTGTGAGCCTCAGACTATTTTTAGCCCATGCCATTTTCACAGCTGATTGTCACGGCACAAGGAAACAAGAAACAACTTCAGATGCAAAATAACCCCTAAGACTCTACTTTTATGAAACATCCAAGTGAAATTGAAATTAAGCTCCAGCAGAAAGAATTCTCTCACCTTCTCTCTCTTATAATGTTTTCCATAGTTTCTTGTTATTTTCTGTCTCTATGTTCACCTGGACCTCCAGGGGAGGAATGATTTCCCTTGAATTCCCCTCTCCAGATTCTCACTTCTCTTTTCCCTTTCTCACTTGTTGTTCAGCTGCTACTGTCAGCTGTGAAAGACTTTCATACAGTTATGTTTGTCGCCATGCGTTATATATTTATGTAACATTATCTCCAACCTGCACTGGAAAGTCTGAAATTTAATAGTTTTTAGGGTGTGAAGCACTCGACATTACAAAGATGGAAAACAAAGCAAAAGGTTAAAAAAGAACAAAATATAAGTTTTTTTTTTTTTTTTTTTTTTAAATAGAGATTTACAAATGCAGGCAGAGTTACTGGGGAAGGAGCCCTCCCACAATGTTGGTGGGAAAGTAAATTGGTACAGCCACCATGGAAATCAGGACAGAGATTCCTGAAGAAGTTAATAATAGAAATTCTGTTTGACCTGGCTGTGCCTCTGCTGGGCGTTCTCCTAAAACAGATAAAGGCATCAGATTGCAGCGGTGCCTGCAGACCACTGACTCCTGCAGCACAACTCACAGGAGCTGAGTTTTGGAAACCACCTGCGTGCCCACCAGCAGATGATGGATAAGGAAAATGGTGGTGTATATACACAGCGGAGGCTACTTCTCAGCCATAAAGGAGGACAAATTTGAATCACTGTAGGGAAGCAGATGGATCTTGATATCATAATATAGTGAAAGAGGTCAGACACAGAAGGTTAAGTATCACATGGTTTCTCTAATACAAGAGTTGCTATATATATATATATATATATATATATATATATATATAATGTAAAGAGTAAAATAAAGAGACATGTTAGGAAACACGAAGACAGACTTTATGGGAAAGCAAGGGTCTGGGGAAGGGGTACAGGAGTTAGGGAGAAGGACAGGAGGGGTAAAAAGACCAAAGAGTGATCCGGACCTGTCTAAGTCACGCGGGCTGAGTGTGACTACTGTGTATCACAATCCTCTAACAGTAAAAGTAAAATAAAACCTGAAGTTCAGTCACAGAAAGAAATGCTGACAGAGTGTTGAGGGGAGAAATATTCATTGAGCAGCACATTTTAGACTCTGACAAGATCACAGCTGTGGGGAATGTGACCTGGTTGTTCAGCAAGCACACTGCTTCTCAAATACCCTGTCATGACAGAAATTGGATTGATGGGGGACAATGAGGACCAGGGGACCTCCCAGAAGGTCAGGGTGGTTTTACAGTGTCCTGGGTCCATGCTGCACTGTGATCAGTTAGCACAATAATAGTAAAATAGGCCTTGAATAGACAGAGAGTAGGAAGAATTTTCTTCTTCTAGACCAGGAAACTAGGTAACCAATAATGGAAATGTGGGAAAATATATATGAGAAAAATGTTTAAAATTTTTAAAAAATGAAATAAGTGGAGAAATGAAGACAATATAGAGGACCTCCTCTCCAATCTCATTTTCCTAGCAAGTACATCAGTCTGAACTCCATATACATTTCCTAACCAAATTAGATAAAATTTGCAAAGTTTTATTCATTCTTGTGATATGATTTTCCTTTGGATGTGTATTTACCTGACTTATCTGACCATAAAACATCTGGCATATTCCATAGGGTTTATATTTTCATTTATCCAAATGCCTTCCACAGATCACTAAATCTAATAGTCCATGGCTGAGGTTGGGACAGGCAGAGAATTTTATGCAAATAGTTAATGATAAGTTACCTCTTTTTGCTTATATACATTTCTGAAACATATGATTACATTGATTTTGGGAAATTCATACATAGCTGAACTGTGTCCTGATCATTTTCCCTGCCTCTTCCTCTTTCTCCCTGTCTTCCCTCTCTCCCTCCCCTCATCCCCTTGCCAAGCTCCAGGCTGTTCAGCTTTCTGTTTCCCACCATCTCTCCTGTTGGGCTCTTTATTTATGTTTTGAGTTACTTCTTGATGGGACAGGGAGAGAAGTGAAGACACACTGGGAGGAGCCGCATGGAGTCAGGGCTGTGTGGACTCATCACGGTGCCACAGGGAGCCATTCAGTGACACTTGTTTCATTGCCTTTTGCTCCCATGAGGAGAGCAGAAAGGAGCAGAGTTTTGCTTTGAACAATCCAAGGAGGAGGTTGAAGGAGGAAGGAAGAGGTGACATGGTAGCTTAGGAGGAAGAATCAGGGACCTAGCCCAGGCAGAGGGAACAGGAAAAGAGGGACCCCAATACTGAGATCTAATGAACAAAGAAAAAAGTTAAATTTTAATTCCTCTGTAAGCAGCTTCTAAGTGTGAAAATCAAGAGTTATTTCTATGGTTGACATCTAAAGGAACATTATGTTACCTTTTTGGTATTAAAAGGTGTGACTTACAACATATTGCCATGAAGTCATTGATCTTATTTAGCCTTTTACAGTCTATCATTCTCACTCAGATTTGGGCAGAGGACAGCAGAGAAGAAGCAAAGTGCCTGAGTTCTGGTCAAACTACCTGCATTCAGATGCGTGACTTCGCTCATGCACAAGCTGGCATTAATCATAATTCTTTCTATTGTCAGCTGACTTAAGAGCACATAGGCAGTGTGCAGCGTGAGTACTGTAGGTCACTGTGAGGAATAGAGCGTACTCAGGAATCCCTGGGCACATGCAAGTGTCCTGGGTATGTGCAAGTGCTTATGTGAGCTATCAAGGTGCACCTTGAAAAATTCTGACCCCCACATTCAGTGACAAACTGAGCAGTGGCATACCTGTAGCCCTTTCTGTACTCTGCTTATGTGTATAATGTGCTCAGGTATTGGACTCACAATTGCTTTTACAGTGGGGCTTATTAAGTTCATTGTTTTAAGAACAAAATTGGCATGCATTACTCACTGTCAGTGAAAAAAAAAATAAAGATATTTTCCAACCTTCTATTGAAAAAGAAAAATTTCCACACAATAGAACTTTGAATTTAAGTGAAGAATATACTTTGGAATTTACAATAGCTGGCAGACCATTCTTAGTTTTACTAAAGGTGTGAAATTGTAGTTAATTGCTCTGTTCTCAATTTTAAAGAGCAAAGAGTTCATAAATAATAAGCTTCAGTGGCAGTTTGCACAGGCTTTAAAGTCTCTCAAGTACTTTTCATTGCCAAATATGTGTTTCTTCTGAGTGTTGATGATTCCCATGAATTTTAAACCATTTTAAAATTCGCAACAAGAGACTGCACTAGAGATGAAAATTATCTCTCATTCTGTTTTAATACAGCCCTGGATGTCAGTGAGAAACCTCTCATTTCCTGACACATATATCCTTTAACATTTACAACATTCCCTTAAAGTAGGGCTCTGAGTGAAATGTAAACGGTAAAATTACTGCTCCCTAACTGCATAATCGTGAGGAAATTTTCAACAACTTGGGGTTAGAAGTGGGACGTGGGATACGATAGTGCATCCCTGTGATCTCAGAGCTCTGGGAGGCTGAGGTAGGAAGATTGCACGTTGAGCCCACCCTGGTCAATTTAGTGACTTAGTGAGACTGTCTCACAATAAATACAAATAAATAGCAAGGCTGGGAGATGTAGGTCAGTACGAAGGCCCTGGGTTCAATCCTCCGTAACACTGTGCTGAAAAAGAAATTTAGGGTTACACAGTACATATGTGCACAATTTATCTAACACACACACACACACACACACACACACACACACACACACACACATTTTGGAGAGAAATTTGAAGAGGAGAGACACAGACATCTCTCCATTTTCTCCATATTTGACAACTGTTTTCTTACTGAAAGCATCAATTACTAAAAGCAATTTACCTCTGGTCAGCATCCTTAGTCCTTGTGAATTACAAATTTCCTTGTTTTTCTTTCACTCGTTATTACTGACTACCTGCTCTGTGCTTTTCCATAAAAAACATTAAAGTAGTAGAAAATGCATTGAAAAATTGGAAGTTAGGGTTTTAGAACTCAAAGCATTATTTTGTATTTAAGTAGTTTATTTTCAAATGAGACTTATTAAATCTTACTGTCCTGGATTTATTTTTTCATACTTTTTCTGGTGTGCAAACACATACTTTCATTGTGTGTTGGCAATACTTGATATTTACATTCACTTGGGGAGACTTTCATTAACATATCTTCATTATTTTCTGTCCCCTTTCCTTCCCTCCCTAACTTCCCTCTCCTCCTGATTCCCTTTCCCTTCTCCAAAATGCTTTTCTTTTAGTCTTTAATTTATTTATAATTTTGGATTTCTCATGTAAGAGAAGCCAGGTGATATCTAACTTTCTGATAAAATATGTTAGAAGGACTTTATCTCATAGGGGTAAAAATCATATGTGACTAACACCTTATGCCCAACACCTTGGTAAGTGGAATTGAAAGCCTTCTTGCTCAAATCAAGGAGACAAGAGAGTCAACTTTTACCACTCTTGCTCAGTGTAGTACTTGAAACTTTAGCCAGTACAGTCAGGCAAGAGAATGCAAGAAATGGACATGAATAGGAAAGGTAGAAGTTAAGGTATTTGAAGGTATTATAATCTTTCCCATAGATGACCCAAAATCTCCACTAGAACTCCACTCTTAAACTAATAAACAAATTCAGCAAAGTAACAGGGTACAAAATCAATATATAAAAATCAGTAGCATTCTCGTACACCAATTTCTAAGGGGAAAGAAATCAGGAAACAATTGCGTTCAGGATTGTTTCCAAAAAATTAAATATTGAGAATAAACCTAAGCAAGGAAGTGGAAAACCTCTATAACAAAAACTATTGAACACTGAAGAAAGAGACTGAAGCAGATACTAGAAAATGGAGACATCTCTTGTTCTACTTGAACCAGCAACATTCTTAACAGGGCTAGAAAAAAATTTTTTTTTAATTTATGTGAAACTGGAAGAGACTCAGGAAAGCCAATCCCTGAACAAAAAGGGCAAAGCAGGACACATCACAATTCCTGATTTCTACTTTTATTGCAAAGCTATAGCAACAAAAACATCAACCATCACATGTTTGACAAAGGGACCAAAAAGTCACTGGTTAAAAGACAAGATGTTTAACAAACGGTGCTTGGAAAACTGGTTATCTACAAGGAGAAGAATGAAACTAGACTTATATCTCTCACTCTGTACTACAATCAAATCAAAATTCTTCATTTTTTAAAGTTTAATTTCATTTTTAACTGATACATAGAAACACACCTATAATTATTCTACTGATTTCATAAAAATGTATTGCAGATTTCACTAAGTAATTTAAAGTATTTACATCAATGATTAGTAAAGGAGTGTCCATCTGAAGTATCAGAGTAAACACAGCTGCGTGGGAAACCCCAGTACAATAAGCGTAATTGAAGTTTTCAAGACACAAAGTCTTCCTGGCCACATTGTATTATGACTTGCTGTTTCTTCCCACAAATAACGCCTACATGTCACTATGTGATCAGAATCTTCTTCTGAGAAGATTTATAGCAGACACCTGAGTAAAGGCAGATAAATAATTTAACAAAGCCTCTGAGCCACAGCAGGAGAGAAGAATTGTTTGAATAACTCCAGCCCCTGACTCCATGAGTTAATGAAAGTGGTATTGTTACACTTAAATTTCCAAGAATACCATTCTCCACTGGCCACTTCCAACCCCCATTTCCACCCCCCAAGCAGTTAGATACCTAACTTAAAAGTCGAGTTCAAGCCTAGCTTGGTGGTGCACACCTGTAATCTCACCACTCCAGGAGACTAAAGCAGTAGAATCACAAATGTGAGCACAGCTTAGGCAATCGGACCATTTCCTAAGACCCTGTCTCAAACCCTGGGGTGGTGCTGTGGATGTAGCCCTGACTTCAAGCCTGGTATTGGGAGGGAATCCCAACAGTGTTCAGAAAAAAAGAGCAATTAATTAACCTATGTCTTGAAAAATTATACAAAAAGGGGGGAAACCAAATTTAGAGAACAAATGAACATTAAACAGTGCAGCATCCACACATAGGAATCACGATGCAGTACATGGGTTCTGAACATGGCATGTGAGCTATAATTTTGCCATCAAGAAAATGTCCTTGGGCTGCACTGTCTTCTTTCAACGAGGCTTCCTTGCTGAAAGAAATGCTTGAGAAAATGGTTCACAAGCTTAAATGTCATGCAATGGTCATAATTATTTTTCCCTTTTTCTTAATTTCAAACCTCCAAATGGCTTTCTTATAAGCTCAAATGGTGTGATCCCTCTCAATCCAAGACTGAAAAACCATGACAATCTTGAAATTAGTAACAACATCATTGGTACGTGACACTGGAGGTGACAATAACACTTGTGTGGAATTTCAGGCATGTCTGAAAGAATCATGACCCACCACTGTTCCAGTAAATTCCTTTGAGACACCAGGCTTAGAAAAGGGCTGCTTTCTTCTCATTCTTGGGTTTCCTTTTGGTTGGTGTATTCTAAGTTACTGTTTACAGGAAGTAGTACGGAGCACACTGCAAAATTACAAGGTAGTCTCCGCAGTCTTTATGAAAGAGCATTCTTCCATGTCACAGCGGGTGCTCTAAAGTTAGCGGCTAGTAGTGATTCCACAGCAGTTAATTTGACAGACCACAATCCACGCTGTGTACTTTCTTCAGCTTTCATCACCTCGCATTTCTTTCCCCCAAATCATCAGTTGTTTGCACTTGTGGGAACTGGAAGGCTGAAATGAGATCCTCCTTCTTTCTTGATTTTCATATTCTCAGGTACAATTCTTTATTTTCCTCCATTCTCTAATTTTTTAGTGCCTCCATCAAAAACAAAAATGCCAGCTATTTCAATGAAACATTCCACTTTTAACCTTACACAGCTTTCCCCACAGAATATTCACAACCTCCTTCTCCCCCTAAATGATAATACACACGCACATACAGAGGGGGAGCTTAAGGTCTAGAAAGGAAGAAATAAGAATTGTGGAATGCATAGGTTAACTTTCCTTATTTCACTAAGATGGAAAAAGTGATTTTACTTGCTAATTCACACAAAGCAGCTTGGTCTGACCCTCCTTCTTCTCCATAAGACCAGAGATGTAGTCACAGCAGTATAGAAATTGTAATCTCGTTCTTCTAATGAGCAAGAATTGCAACACACAGCGGTGTTCTGCGTAACCGGATAATGTTTTGTATTTTAACCAAGGCAAGAAGAGTTCATGGCCAGTGACGTTCTCTACTCTGTTATTATTTGGATGTAATGTGACTCTCCAAGCCTTCGGCATTGGTCAGGTGACTGGATTGTGGGGCTGGTAGAGATGGCTTTCTGTTGGGAGATGGGGTCCAGTCCAAGGGGAGTAGACTGGTCACTAGTGGTGCAGTCTGGAAAGTTTTATCCTGCTTTGTTCCTGCAACAAGGAAAGTGAACTGAGGCTACACACCTCTTTTATAAAATCTCATACTGAACCCTTAAGATCAGGAAATGATAGCCTTCTAAAATTAAGTACTGTTGAATACGGAATTCGCATATATATACTTATAGTCATCAATATCTTATAGACATTGAACTAGAGAAAATAATTCCATTTTATTACTTAGGATTCATCTGTGTTTTACATTTATTCTTACTCAATACGTGCTGGCATTCTCATCTTTGAATCAATCTCTTCGTGCCCTTTAGAACTTAAAAGTGATGAGACACATTTAACCAGGAACTTACTTCTTTTTTTAACAGTAAAAAAAAAATGCTTTTTTTTGGAAGATCAGAGGGAAGACAGGAAAGAACTCCATTTTAAGTAGTTGGAGGAGGTACTTTAAAATAGGGGTTCAGACTGGTCCACCCACAAAGGTCAGAGAAAAATTTCAAGGACTGGATGGTGGGTTTGGGTTCAGTTCTTATTATGTCAGTCCAGGTGGCTTTGTTCTGAAATCTTTAGGTATGACAGGTGGTATCCTTCCCAGGAGAGGATTGTCTTTGTGGGGATCTAGTCATGTGGGGCTCCATCTTACCTGGAGACCAGGTGATTACAGGTCTAGGACAATGTTTGGAGACTTTGGGTATAAGTCTATGTCTTTGTAAATCTCTTACCTTGTCCTCATCTTGAAGAAGAATGAGACCATGTAAAGTCTAGAGCAGTCAACGCTATCTGGCCAGCACCTAGAAAGTCATTCGCTAAATGTTCAACATACCTCTGTGCAGAGCTGAGAAGAGATCTGACCTAACATGTACTGTAACGAAGGGTGTGACATGAAGGTCAACCTTTGATCCATTTGAGCCTTTTGGACACCTGAAGGCTCAAGTGAAAAGCCATGGTTCATAATAAATACGGGCTTTTAAGGGCATGACATTTCCCACACAACACAAATCTTGCTTTTAATGAGTAGCAAGCAAGGGCTCAGGTTTCTACCTGCCCCCCATCTCTGTAGTGGTCACTGATTATGTCATGACTGTACCCCCACCCCAAAATTTTATACTTATTATGTTTTAGAGAAAGAAACACAAAGATATTTTTCTATTTTCAAAATGTTATTAACTATTTCACTGTGTGGTTATATTTTCTTGTTGGGAGTTCAGGACATAGTAGATATCCAAAATTAATTTTAATTTACTTTTTTTAAAAATTTATTTTATTTTTAAATTTACTTTAAAGATAATGAAGCCAATCAAAATAAAACAGAATAAAGCAAATCAAAACAAACCAATGTAAATGACAGAGGTCTTCAAAATGATAGGAAATCAATAATGGTTACCATAATGCCTCTTGTTGTCTTCAAAATAGCTGCAGATACCTTCAGAAATAGTAAAAAAAAATCAAACAAAACAACAGAATAGAACCAACAAAAACAAAATAATGAATGCAATAAAGGACTTCAAAACAAGCCATTGGTATATCTAAAAGGACTACCATAAAGATATCTTGTTATCTCTTTGAAACATCTGCCCATGCAATCAGTATAATAAAATCAAACAAAACAAAACAGAATAAATCCAACCCAACAAAACAGTGGAATTGATCAGGACTTCAAACAAGATAACAGGGAAGTAACAATGGCTCCCATCTTCAGAAGGAGATCCCCCCAAAATGCCATCATCTACCATCTTCCAAATAGATGATCAGACCACTAGCCCTAGACCTGAAAAGTAAGAGAACACAAAACATCACAAGCATCAAATTCTATTAGACCAGAATACCCATCATCATAGCCTGTGTTTCTGCAGATCAGTCAGTCACTTATGCAGGGTGAGGGGTGGGGGAGAATTGGCTCTACTTGTTTCCCAGCACATGCATCCAAAGGGGCTTGGGTCTGGTTGTCTCCCCAGCAGTAGTGGTGGCCACACATAGCACTGATTCGCAGGAAGTGCTTGTTTCTTGGTGACTTCTTGTTCTCTTCCCCTGCAGTACACAAATGGTGCTGACTCATGGTAGGAGGATGGGATCTGGCTGTCTCCAAATTTCATTTTACTGTTAATATCTGTCAAGCCTTCATGGGAATTACTTTCCGGGACACATGAAGAACTTTTTTACCTCCCTCAGATCTTTAACACTTGTGCATCTGCCAGGATGGACCATGGTCATGCTTGACCCTGTGGCCTCTCTGGGGCGCATGAGGACACCTACTTTTCAATGGTCCTCGTTTAGCACAATGCACATTGGCTGATTCATGTCCATCAGGATCCACAGTCCCTCTGCTTCAAAGGTTGAGGGACTCACTGGAGTTGCAGAGCCCATTCATCTTGCCTTGGACCCTGGATGACCTTAGAAGGTAAAAGCCAAAATACTTGTCCCTTTAGCCCTTCCATGTCCCTTCATTTTGGCCTCCAAACTTCAGTTGTTGACTGCACACCATATTATTGGTGGGAATGTAAACTAGCATCACCACTGTGGAGATCAGTGTGGAGATTCCTCAAAAAACTAAAAGTAGAAATTCCATTTGATCCAGATATGCTTCCTCTGGGTATTTTCTGAAAAGATTTAAAGAGATCATATTACAATGCCACATGCACACCCATGGTTATAAACAAAGAAACCGATAATAGCTAAATCTTGGAAGTGGCCTTATTCCCATCAACAGATGGATGGGACAAGGAAATACAATGTACGGGCAATGCACACAGTAGAGTACTTCTCAGCCATAAAGAAGGATAAAGTTGAGTTATTTGTAGGAAAATGAATGCAACCTGATACCACCATGCTCAATGAATCAGACACAGATTAAATATCACATGATCACATAGTTTCTTTTATATGGAAAATCCAGAATATAAATATTAAAAGAGCAAATAGAGGAGAAGAGACAGAAAGCAATGGTGGACTACAGAGAGTAAATGGGGATGAGGATGAGGGGAGGCAGAAGGAGAGGGAGGGGAAGAGGAAGTAAAAACGATGAAGATATGATCTATATGCACACCAATTCCTTAAAATAGATGTAGTTATTGTATATTATATACATTTACTAATAAAAAAGAAACTCAAAAAAAATATTTCTAAGTGGTGTAGGCCAGATGTTGGCAAGTGGCCCACCCAGCTTGTATAGTTTCTGAAACAATAATCTGTAAGGTATCACACACATCCCTTCCTAATCAGAATTATCATGGCCACAAGTTAGACAGTATCATTTTCATAATGCTGAGAGCAGTGCTAAGGTTGATTCCAACACGGCCTGTGTTCATTTTAAGGAAGTCCATTAATTTCAGCTGCTGATCCACATTTCCAAAGCCCTCAACACTTTCCTTCTCTCTTCTCTCTCGTGTCTTCTGCTTTTCAGACCAATCCTTCTCATGTAATGCCTAGTGGTGACAGAGATTTTCAGACTACACAGACAGGTAAGAAGTGAAGAGGTGAGGTTTCTCCTTCCTTGAGTCTTTAAAATGTGCATTTAAATGACCTTTGCCAAAGCCAGCCCGTGCAGCTTGGGGCCATGGCAGCTTGCATGGCCCCCAGGACAACTGAGAGACAGCATTTTCATTGTGTGTCTCAGCATCTGCCACCCCTCCTGTATGCCCAGGGTTTCCAGCACATGTAAACAATGGCTAATATCCACAGTGGCTGCCCCAGCTGCCTGTCTGCCTAGGAATTAAAACTAACCTGCCCAGGAAACAGTTATACAACTGTTGGGCTTCTGACAACAAAGTTGTACAGCTATAGAGATCTTATTTTTCTCCTATTATTTTTTAAGCTTTAGAGAAAAGTCGCAAAGACCATAGTACTGATTATTAGGAACAACAATCTTTTTTATTGCAAACAACAAAAAGTTATAGAGTGAAATGAGTGAGCAAAATGAGTGAGCAAAAGTTTAGGGAGAAATAGGTTGCTTCGTTAATGTCAAAGTATCACCCTTAAAATATTTATTAGTTACAAGAACAAAATTAGTAATTTCACCAAGAAGAAAATCATCTTAATGAGGAGGTTAAGGTGAGCACCTTTAGGAGGAAGGTATATGCATATCATTTACAACCAATGTGATCTACATTGCAACTGATTTCCTGCTCCTAAGGCACAAATTCAGTCTAGTTATGTGAAATCAACAAACCCAACTTAGAGAGATTATCAAGAATTTGTGACTAGTACTCATCAAATAGTCACGATCATGAAAAAGAAGGAAAGATGGATTACCACATATAACAGATTACCACATATAACAATTAAAATTAGTATGGGATTATGAGTTACATTGTAGAATCAGCAGACTAAAAATATGCTGCACTTGTTCGGGGAAAACTTAACATTTGCAGAAGGTTTGGAGTTTAATAAATTGTAAAATTCACGTAATTATGTAGCTTAGTTAATTCCATTGTACTGATGTCAGCTTCTTGGATGTGATTGTCACGTTTACAGTTATGCAAAATGGCAACATAATAGGGAGCTAGGGATGCCCAAATTGTTGTTAATTGAGTTTTTGTCATAAATATGGTTTTACCAGAGATAAATTATAGCATATCACATTAGCAAATTTAAGTGTGCATATTATTCTTCATGAGCTTCTTCATTTTCTTAGTGCGATATTCTTGGGATAGAGAAATAGTTTTTATTTACTTCTTAATCTAGAGAATTATTTACTTTTGTTTTATTCATTCTGTGATTGCTGTATATAAAGTTTGCATTTGTCTTTAGGAATAGATACAGATACACAACCCACCTGGATTCCTTTTCACTCCCTTCCCACCCACATCCCTAACCTCCTTCCATCTCTACATCCCATCCCCATTTTCATTGCTACTTTTGTTATTATTTTAGTTCATGTTTACAACAATCAGTATTTGCATGCATGGTGGGTTTTTGGTATGAGCACTGGAAGACCAAAAGAACTGGAGGTCAACATCCAAAGGGGAGGGGAGGACTGGAGCTCCTCCATAAAGGGACGCATTTTCTTCTTTCCTATTGTAATTCCATCTATGACTGAAGCCTAAAGCTTGATGCCACCACATCCAGGGTGGGTCTTCCCTTAGCAGTTTGCCATGTTGATCAGCTTCAGCCACACTCACTGCTTTCCTAGTCTGCAGGGAAATTCCTTCTGAAGGCTCGCTGACATTAACAATTAACAATCTCTCTGCTAACACTACTTACCTGGAGTCTCATCATAATTGTAACCACTGGGCCGCGTGGGTAAAAGAACTACAGTGACACACTGCTCAACAGGGAAATGATGTATTCCTCAAACAATAATGTCTGACCATCTACCACCATCCTGAGAGCGATAAAGCCTCTACTTCCTGCCTACAATTCAAATACATAACTACCCCTTGCACAGGTTTAAAAAAAAAAATTATTGCCTGTTGGCAGTATATAAATGCTTATATTCCCTCCGTGGAGTTGGTGCGTGTACACCACACGCCTTAATTCCTTTTTTCAGCCCGTGTGCCTTTCCTCTGTCCAACTCACTGTATGCCTTGATCCTCTACACGTTTGAGAAATATCTACTTCCTACTGTCTTTTATTTTGATCTTTATTTATAATTTGGGTTTCTCAGATAAGAGAAAACATGTGCTATTTAAGCTTCTGCATCTATTTACTTAATGTTATGGTCTCAAAGTGCATCCATTTTCCTACAAATAATTCAAGTTTTTCTTTCTGTAGGCAGGTAGTACTCCAGTGTGCATAAATATTTTCTTTATGCATTCATCTATAACTGGACACATAGGTCACTTCCCAGATTAAGCTCTATGAATTGTGCCTCTTCAGACATAGGCAGGCACAAATCACTGTAATGGGAGGTCTTTAACTCTGTTTCTACAAGGAAACTATCTGTTTCTGTTTCTACAAGGAAACTATCTGGTCCAAATGGAATTCATAGTTTCGGCTTTTTGAGGAATCTCCATCCTGATTTCCTAGTGGTTGACATGTTCAAACCATAATTTGTCAAACCCCTCAGAAGTTTGCTTTTCCTTTACTTTTTGAAACTTCAACAAATGGCATCATTAAAAACCCACCCAGAGCCCCAAAGCTGTAATTCAGTCTTGACTCTTCCCTCTTCACTTCCAAATCCCCTAAGTGACCGAGTCCTGGGCGGCTTTCTTGCCAAATGTAACCACCTTTCTCTGTTACTCTGAGTACTAATTTAAATAGGACATTTTCATCTTTCATTTGATTCTGGAAAAAAAATTAGCTGGTGGCTTCCAATCTATTCCTCTCCCAGGAACTTTTCTCTTTGTCCGGAATCCATAGAGGCTTTTGAAAAGTCCATACCAGCAAAGTTACTCCTCTAACACTCCAGAGGGAATCCTCTCTGCCCCTCAGAATGTGTGGGCACTGCAATGTTTTACAGTGGTTTACAGGAGCCCACAGTAAGGGTCCCTACCTGTTTCCACACATCTCTGCCCATCTGCCCTCCCAGCGTCTTAACCCTCACTACGTGGATCTTACATTTTGAGCTGTGCCTCTCTCTCCAAAGAGACATCTTTGTCTGTGGATGGACTGCTTTCTCCACACCTCTTTGTTGTATAATCTTTTACTCATCCTCGAGATCTCACCAGAGTTGGCATGGCTTTCTCTGGCCCCTCCGAGTTACCTCTCTCTGCTCACTGGCCCAGCAGTGATTGTTCTGTGCTGGAGTCTCTGGCTTCATAATGTTTTTTCCCCACAAGCCCTTCACCTTCATGTGGCCTGGGCTCTAATATGTATTTGGCACACTATAGACAAAGAAGAGAGAGCACAGTCTTGTTCTTTGCTTTGTCTTGATCCAGGCTCTTCTTTCTCCAAGTCATTGCTCTTTGAGCTGCTCTTTTAACACTCTGAGTTGCCTTCTGTTCTGTCCTATCAAGATACTTGCGTTCCTGCAAGTTATATTGGAAGATCAAAGTCTGTGAATTCCCATCTAGACTAACGTGGTGGAAACTGTAGGTACTTAATGATGGCTTGCTAAGGAGGGTAACCCTGAAGAGTCCAGGCAGAAGGCGTCCCAAGGGGCTGCCTATCGGGAAGACGAAACAGGAGATGAATTTTGTTCTAAAATACTATGAGTAAACACATTTTCAATTACTTAATGCTGTTAAATCATTGATTACTTCAGCTCTTTTAGGAACTCCATATTTAGGATCACTTTGTTCATTTTGGAAAGCTGGAATGTGAAGATGAAGCACAGTAGGAGATTTGGATATTCCTCAGCTATAAGTTAACAAGTTGCTGGGGTAATAAATATAAAAGGGAAAGTTTCAGTACCATCAAATGATTGCTTCTGATGGGTCACTGCACAGAGCACAGGAGAGCGTGTGGCAACAGTGTCTATTGGAAGTCCAGGAAAAGGAGAAAAGCATGAGTCCCATGCGTATTAAGTTAAGAAACCATCAATTGCTGAGACTTGTTAAGGATTTGAAGTCATTAGTTAATTCTTCCTCCATCAAATCCACACTTTTTTGTAATTAATAAAAATAAAATGTGCCCAGGAAGATTACGTGGCTTACCTAATCTTGCCCAACAGTGTCAGAATTTTAATTAAAATCTCCCCTCCCCCAAAAAATGAGCTTTAAATTTTAAAAAAGAGAAAGTTTTCATGATCTTTAACTTATCTTGGGAGTCATGTCTTTGCAAATTGTCAGGCTTTAAAAATCTTCCATTTGTATTCATGGAAAAAAGTCAGGAGTGTTTGCACAGTCAAGGACAATTTACTCTTCCTTCCTACAAGTCAGTTAATAGACCAAAGAAACTGGCCGTAAGCACTGTTTGAAAAGAAGGAAATGTGAGGGCTTCAGCCCTGTGTGCCAGACAGACGCAGAAATCTAGAGAAGGGTTCAGGTGGTTTTGTACCTTTGTCAGGTGACTTGATCCCTTATAACTAAGAGGCTCATCAGAAATTTTGTTTCTTATTTTAAGCAAATCTATTTAGTCTTCTTTCTACCTATATAAATTGTGTAAGCTGGTACAATTATGCATTAAGTACATAGAGTTATATATTAAAATAATACATGTGTATAGTTTAGATTTGTATCATGTAAAATTGTAACACGATGTTTATTTAATATTTATTTTTCTTAATTAAATGCAGTTGTTAACCCAAATCCTTTTTGCAGTTTTTAGAGCTACTGAAGGTATAATGTGTGCAGAAAGTGACACAATATAGTCCACAGTCTGTTTAGGTATCAATTTTCAGTCTGGCGTTTATACTTAGAAGGAAATTACCCAACCACAGTCCCTGGAATCGCTTTTTGATGGAGTGTCCTGTAGATACTACTGTGACCTCCCTGCACCTCTGTGACACATTGACTGATTCCCCTGCAAGAGACTTCTGGACAGCCTCCATTGTTTTTAGGACCAAATTTTCAGTTTTGCAGGAAGCAAAGTAAGAACCAGGGTGCACCAGGAGAATGTCACCCTCTACTGTGGCATTTTGTGGAAGTGACAATTTCTGATTTTTCAGCCCAGTATAAGGAGGCTCAGTCAGTTCCAGGGTGTGTGGTGACCAGAGATGGACGGCCCAGGTGCATGTTTAAGCTTCTTGGTTACACTACCTCATTTATTGCTCATATTTCTGTTTTATTTCAAGAAAAGTGCATTTTTATGACATTTTACCGTGAAATCATTTAAAAGCCAGCATTTAAAATTCAGACACATACACACACACACACACACACACACACACACACACAAGAGTGCAAGAAGATGAAGAAGTGGCAGCTAAACTCTAAGGGGAAGTAGCTGGGCTCATCAGACACAAGGTCTGAGCTGTGAATTCCAGGATGGCTCTCAGGGAGCAAACCTGCTGTGCACCCTCTCTCTTCTCTGGCCGAGTCTGTCCTGGAGCTTCAGGTCTTCTGTGGGAACATTTTCCTCTCTCCATTGCTGTGATGCTTGTGGATAGAGATGCTGTCCACTTTTCTATGGTCTATCTGACTGCTGACTGCCAGAGAGGACCTTTGGTGGACTGCAGGTTGCTATAGGTCAGAGAGGGAAGGGCAAACAGCACCCTGGCGATGACCTGGAGTGGATAGACGTTCTGCCAGAAGGAGAGGCAAAGGATTGAGGGTGGCTTCATATGTTTGAGGGCGAAATCCTCTTGCATCATAGTGCTTTTCAGAGCTGACACCAGCTTCTGCTCCCTAGAAAACCATCATGTGGCTTCCTGGTGTCACTGTGTTGTTCCTTTTTTTTTTTTTTTTTTTTTTTAGTACTGGGACTCGACTCGTGATCTTGAACTTGCCAGGCAGGCACTTTGCAGCTGAGCCACATCCCAGCCCTGTCACTGTTCCCTTTGGCAATAGACACAGAACATGAGGCCCCAGTGAAGGGTATCCATGTCTTGAAGGAAAGGCCCTCTTGTGTGTAAACAAAGTGATGTCAACTTAACTTTTCCATCTTTTTCTGCAAAATGTTGCTTCTACACAGATGATTTCTTACTCAGATTAGAAAGACTCCTCAGCAGTTTGGAGCGGAAAGAGAATAGACTTTGTACTTTGAGGAATATTGAGTCAGATCCCAGCTTTTCTGTTTACTTGAAGTTCAAGCAAGTTTGCGCTAATTAACCTCCTTGCTCCGGGTAGCTCTGTTTTTTTCAAATAGTTTGATTGATGTAAGGTAACTGCACCATATCATTCACCAAGAGTGCACAGTTCAATAATTTTTAGAATGTTCACAATGTTGTACAGTCAATGCCACTAATTTTAGAAAAGTTTTTGTCTCCCAGAAAGAAAATTATATGCTTCTTTCAACCCATCTCAGACCATCACTAATTAGCTTTCCACTTCTATAGATTTGCCTGTTCCAAACATTTCCTCTAAGTGAAATCCTACAATGTGTGACACTGAGTGACTGGTCTCTCTCCCTGAGCATTTTCAAGGCTCACTCCTGTTGAAGATGTACCGTTATTTCCTCCTTGGTGTTGCTGAACTATATCCCACTGTATGGCTGCAGTGCACGTAGCTAATCCAGTCATGGTTAATAGACATTTGAGATGCTTTCACCTCTTGGCTCTCATGAACAATGCCACCAAGGACATTTATGTGTGACTTCTGAGCGGAGTACACTTTAATTGCTTTTGTGTACATATTTGAATTGTTATAGGTAAGTCCCATGGTGACTCCACCTTTCATTTTTGGAAGACCTGCCTAACAGTTTCCCAAGGTGGTTTCAGTGTTTGGCATTGTTACCAGCACTTTTTCTGAGTGATTTCTCCAAATCCTTGATGGTACCTCTTACTTTATTCCTATGAATTGTAGCCAGGCTGGTGGGTGTAAAGTGGTGTGTTCTTGTAATTTTGATTTGCGTTTCCCTAATAAATGCTGCTGCTTAGCATATTTCCATAAGCGTCCTGGTCATTTGTATATCATCTTTGGAGAAATCTCTGCTTAGATTCTTGATTCATTTTTAATTGCATTTTTATCATTAAATAATATAAAATAGTACCTGTTTTGTTTTAGGATCCATGTGATTCTTTTTTGCTGCACTCTTTTCAAGCTACTAATGCTTTTTAAGCCAGGTATATTAGGCAGCGTGTGTGTGTGTGTGTGTGTGTGTGTGTGTGTGTGTGTGTGTGTGTTCAGTTTAGCATCAACATATGAAATAGAGAAACACTGAGGGCAAGCAATCATGTTTACTTAATGTCTATTGTCCTAGATGTTTTAATTTTCTCCTTTTGCTGAGCCAAAATATCCAACACTTAACAGAGGAAAAGTTATTGTATCTCACAGTCTGCAGAAATTTTAGTCAATACCTGACGGACTCCAAGGCAGGAGGGCATGACAGAGGGCATCACAGAGGAGAAACAGCTCATGGCAGACACAGGCCACAAACAGATGTAGCAGCAGGCAGTGGTGGTGGCAGCGCCCTTTTATCCCTTATTCTCTGTCCTTACATCCCAGGTGGGGCACCCGTAATCCTAGCATCACATCCTTTTATCTCAGTATCACACACCGCAGATCCAGCATCTCTGAAAAGCTCCCCAACATGAGGCTTTGTGGGGACATCTAGGTACAACTCAAAACAATGTACTAGTATTCTGATTAATTGCTGAAATGTTTTCACTGAGTTAGTTTGGAGTTTCATGCCATTGCACAGTTACCTAGTGCACAGATGCCCTTTTTCTAGACACAGCTAATGAAACTCAGAGTAACAACAGTGTTTCTGAGAATGAGACTGCTGAGCTGACTCTGGTGATGTCTTTATCTCCCTCCTCCTAACTGAGCTCACTGGTCTTTGATTGCCATGAAGATGATCTTGAAATTCACTTTGCATTTCTCATATATAAAGTGTATTTTCCTTGAATAAAATATGGCCCTAGTGATTTCTCTAAAGTCTTTTAAATCTTTTCACAAATACCTCCTGGATTCAATGGAGTGGGGTTTCTGCATGATTTAGTGTACGCCCCTGGACATCAAAAATATATGTAGGGCTGAAATATTAATCCAGTGTCAGTTGCTGATAAAAAGTAGGAAATTTCAAATCCACTTTCACCTAATAGCACAGATGCTGCCATAGCCATCTAGACAGAAGTTGACATCCTTGAAACTTATCACTCATTATGTGACTCTGTTCCTCTCCTACTACAGGGTCAAGATATAAAAGAACAACAAAGAAACAGGAGCAGGAATATCCTGCCCACGTACCAGTGTACCTGATGAAATCAACCTTCCAGACACGTTGTTATTGTGCCTGTCAGAAAAAGATGAGCATATGCTTCAGCTGGATTTTTTAAAGACCCAAAGAGAAATATTGATGAAAACAACAAGCCATCATGTACAGCATATACCTTCAAAGCAGATGCAGGTCATGCTTCAATGTCAATGTGTAAAAATGTCCTGTCCATCACCCGGTGCTCTGACATTGCTTTTGTTGTACTCTTCTGGGCCTTGTCATGTTACTAAATCAGGTAACCTTTTTCAGGAAGATCAAAGATTTCTTGCATAGGAACATGAACTAATATTGACAAAATCACTTGAACTAAATTTTTGATGTGCAAGTTAAGAACTGATGCATCTTGCCTTTCCAGCTCCAAAAGAGAAAAAGAGAAGACAGCTCATCAGCATTCAAAATTCACCAAGAGCTTGTTTCATCATTCCATGTATAATATACGTTTTGTATTTTTCTTCATATACATAGTAGTTACTAAACAGAACACAGAGAAGAATCAGGCTAACTATGGGGAGTGGCTGAACTGGAGATTGACCACACATTCAGGGCTAGAGAAAAGCCAGTCCAGCAGGTGTTTGGCCCTGGTGTTCCTCCCTGATAACTACAGCACAGATAGCTCTGACAATGTTCCGTTTTCAGTTTTCTCAGTGAAACGCTGAGACCTTGCACTATCTGCCCCATCATGTACTCCCCCCTCTTTCTACTGTGTATAAATAAAGACGCAAACCATGCTGGGCTGTTAGTGTCTCTTTGTTAGAGAGGTCAGGTCCACCTGGTCTTAGCTTTCCTTTTAATATGTGTCTAATTTTTTTTCTTAATTTCCTATCATCCCCTGTCAAGACCCTACTGGCTGTGTGGGTCATGGCTAGTGGTGCCCCAGCGTGAGGCCTGATCACAAGGGAACTCAGTAAGCGGAGACAAGGAGACATTCTGGGAGTGTGTGCAGCAGGACTGAGGTATGGAGTACATTGAGTAATCACTGGGTGTAAAATGATGGGGAGTTCAAAGATTTTATATTGAAATGCTTAAAGTTTTGTTTAAGATTAGAGGGTTGCTTATCGAAATTATTTAGCTTGCTAAATTTGTTTGTTCAAGAGACCTTTCTTTGGTTTCCAAAGAAGGAACTATAACTTTAAATTCTTGGGAAAAGGTGGGACAGCAGCTTAGAGCAAGGCTAGGGATAAAGCAAGCCAGTATAAATCTATCTGGACCCCCTCAGGCATTTAATGGTATATTTAACAGGGAGAAAATCACTTCTTTCCACTCCTCTCACCACTTCTCATGGACTTCCAGGTGGGGAGGGAACAGGGCTGAGGGGTGCAAGCCAGGTGGGAACCAAGAGCTCCACCAAGCCTGAAGTCTGGCCTGGACCAGCGAGGTTGGAGGAACCCAAATAGCTGCTTTGTACTGTGTCAGCTGCAGCAAGGAATCCAGGCTGTGTGCCCTGCTCTAGAACCCAGTGGCAACTACACTTTTGTTCTAGAGTCAGGGAACAGCCACGGCTCACCTTTTCTGAGCCTTAGTCAATGTGGAGAACACCAGGGCCTGCCCTTCCTCTGAGCACACAGATTTATTGTTCTTACATCACAAATGGCTGTAGCATTGGCACCCAGCAGGGAGCTGTTTGGGCATAGTCATAGCAATCCAGGAACAAGGGGTCTAGGCATGCCCCAGACAAAGACAAATCAAAGGCACCAGCAAAGGGAGTCAACATAAGTGATAATATTACCTCAAGTTATATTAAGTCTGACAGAGAGACACTGTTAGAAGAAAAGTTCTGCACTTTGTGACAGAGTGTATGGAGATAACTGAGCCAGAAGCTACATGAAAGAAAGGGACACAAAAGTTGACAACATTCTTAAGATAAAATGAAACACCAAAGTATATTAATTATGGATAAAATATATTTATTCCTTCCAAATTTTTCCTATAAGAGATCTCCGTTAATTGATCTATAAAAAATTCTGACCATTTATTTATAATTGCAATCAAAAATTGTAAGAGTTGCAATTCAATTTGGCTGAAAATATATTTGAATGCACTCTAATTTGTATGTGTATTTATCTGTCTACCTAATTTGTAAATAGCTGCTTTATTTGAGCTCAACAAATTTTTCTTCTTGCATTTTTGATTTTTTAAACATTTTTTATAATTTAATTCAGCTTATAAATAAATACTATCAAAATTAAAGACATAATTCCAACCAAGTTGCCAGCTGGTCAAGATGATGTTAAAATTGGTTTTAAAAATCTAATGAATATGAGGGTTTATGTATTATGACTTGAGAGTCTCTTATTGTTCAAAAGTAATGTGTTAAGTATTATCTGGTTCTCACAAGTCATCAAAAATTTATTAATTAAACAAAAATTAAACAAAAATCTCTTAGGGTATCTATCTAAGTGTATAGCGCTTGTTTCTGTGTGTTTGTTGTGTGTCCCTGTGCTTCGTGTGGCATGAGTAAATGAATGCATGTGCATTGGATATGTTATGAGTGTGACCATAAGAAGTACTCACACCCATTTTCTGAGCCAAATGAGTTTATTTAGAAAGAGGAGACCTGTGCCTTGGTGTCTTATTGTGCAGAGCCAATGGGGGACTGAGATCCTTTCTCACAAGGTCTTCAGGATGACAGGGCTTTGGATTTGGAGCAAAGTGAATAAAGTCAATGTGTACCATGAGTCTCTGCTTTGCTTCCTCTCCTTGCTTTGCCCCACTGTTGTAGCAGAAGAAGGTGGCTGTTTGTTACAAAGCAGCAGTATCATACTGCTCTGGGCACCTAGGCAAACAGTCTCCATGGGAGTGTATTTGTTAGTTTTAGTGACTTTTTCTGCCAGTGGCTGGACTCGCAGAAAGTGAAAACAAATTAAAGTAGCATTTACTGGTGTTAACATTCCGTGTAGGACGTTAAGGAGTTCTTTATAGACGGTGCGATTAACTATCTCCTCAGGAATTGTGGAACCAGTTGCTCATCACTGAATCCTGTCTCCCTTTCTGACTGTTCCTGGTTCAGGTTCTGACCGTGTCAAATTTTCTTCCCAATGCTCTAGGGCTGTACTTGTTAGTGACACTGAAATCTGCCTCCTGCTTACCAGAGCCTGTTGCATTTGTTTCCAATGTTCCGTGTTCCTTGTGAAGCACAGGCACTGTGATTTATTCCCTGCTTTAATATTTATCAATATTAATGAGTACTGTGCATGCTTATTGGATCAGGCACTTAAACTGAAGGAGATTAAAAATGTTGCTGTTATTTGGTAGCCAGGTGGTGTAGACCTTGATGAGAAAGTGATTTGCCCCGATTATCTTAATGAGATCACTGAAGGAGAAAGGATTATGTTTCGGAGATATTCCTGTCAATGTGAGGAAATCGAGAGGGAGGTCCAGACATTTATTTTCCTTGCACATGGCTATTTTTAGTGTATATTTGCAAGTCATTATAAAGTAAATAATAATGTAACCAGTTCAGAATGCATCATCCATCCTGACAGTCACTAGTCAAGCGTCATTTCTAAGCATCTGAAATGGACAGAAGTACACAGGACACTGTAGGTTTTGAAAGGTAGATGGAAAAACTAATGCCCACATCTAAATAGGTTTGCATTGATTGCATATGCAGATCATACTTTGTTATAATAGGTTAAATAATATATACATATATATTTTAAACTAAATTTCACCTTCATTTTTTAAATGTTACTTTTAAAAATTTAAAATCACGTATTTGACTTACATTATATTTTCCTTAGACTGAAATGATTTAGAAAAATGAAATGATAAATAATACAATATGAAATAAGGAATATAAAAATACTAAAAGTTTCCATTTTCTCATATTATCCAATCCCAATCTCTCTTGAGATTTAAGACATTGCTTGTGCATTTGAAAATATATATGCATGTGTATAATCATAAACTCTCTCTCTCTCTCTCTCTATATATATATATATATATATATCAAGTGATAAAACAGTTTCATAAATTTCCTTTTGTATCAAAGAATGTAAATAGAAATCTTCTTTTAAATATATACTGTATTTTTATTAAAATTAATTTCGTTTTTCACATAAGTACATATGGATACTTGCAGACTTTCCAAAGAATGCTTTTCTCTCTTCACGGAATCTACTGTACTGTAAATTCTCCTTTGTGTCCCAACTGTTCAAGTTTCAGGGCTTTTGTGACTTCTAGCCTAGTCCCATGTCATCTTGTCCCCAAAGACCAGGCTGTTCCATCATCTTCCCTTCCAGACAGTCTTCACTAGGAGGCTTCGCACAGCTCAGGTTGTATGTGGAGGGCTCGGTGTCCTTCTCCTGGGGTCAAACTCAGAAAGGCTTGGTGCCTACAGTCTCTGATGCTCAGTGTCACTTGGGTAACAAAGCTTACGCAGTAGAAGTCACTGGCAGAAACGTTTCCAATGTCAAAATACAGTCAATTATTACATCAGCTAATCATAAAATGCCTTAAAGGAATTCATATCTAAAAATTTATAACAGCATCCCAGAGAGGTTTTGACTCACATGCATTCAGTGGAGATGAGAGTGAGGTGTAGGATCTTCCTGAGAGCAGCAGGGCTTCATGACAAGTTTCCTGAGCGCGGTGACATCAGTCCTCTTCTCACACAGAGCTTCCGGTTTTCAGTAGGCAGATCTGCACCTCCACAGCAGAGACACTGAAAGATCCTCTTTTTAAAAGTGATCATTTCTCCTAGTCCATGTTTGCAGCGTGTGATTACATTCACTGTGGAAAGCTGGTACATACACATAACACATCTGAATTCTCTTATTCTCCTTTCCTTCCTCTCCTCCTCCAACTCTAGTCTCCTTTCCATCTGCAAACCATCCTTGGAGGAATTAAGCAGAGCTTTATGGCTGGTGGGAGAGCTCCAAGTAAGGAATGCACTGTGAGCCCCCAGCTGAACACCCCACCGTGCCCTTGCTGATGAACTCACGATGAACAAAACAGAATCATAAGGTGACTCCAAGGCGATGTTTTATTTCAATAGCTAAAAATCAGGATTTCTTTAAAGACACAAACTACATCATTTATGGAAACACTATTGTCATAGGCTTGTCCTTTCCCAGAAGTTTCTTCTGTTGGAAATCACTTTTCTTCGCCCATGACAGAAGTTGGAGATCTGAGCCAGCGTCTTGCTCTGCCCACATGGTCTAATCTGAATGCAGATTTCTCACAGATTAAGCATGTTCAAGTGTTTGCTTTGATTCCCATGGCAAATTCAAGGACATTAACTAATAAAACTTAATATAGGAACAATTAAAATATGGAATATAATTTATGAAATATTAGAAACCGAGCTGAATGTTTATTATCACAAACATTAATAAAAAGTTAATTGTGCCCTTTAGCAATTAATTTACGCACAATTATCTCAGAGTATTACTGGGCCTTCTAAACTAATTATAGTTATATTGAAATATTAAAAAGAAAACTCCCAAGTATCTACACAAGAGCTTCATAAAAATCTGTACGCTTAGCTTGATGCGGGAGCTCGGAACTGTGTGAGTAACATTTAGTGATCTAACACTGTGCTCCAACCACTTTGTATGAGTTGATCATTTAAAATCAGTGTGCAGTGGGTGGGGACATTAAAAAGGCTTTAAAGTTACAGTGAGGGCTCAGCGGCCACCCAGCAGCATAAGGCCCTGAGTTCAACTCCTGATTAAAAAAAGAAAAGAAAAGAAAGAAAGAAAATATAGTGAAAAATGCAAAACAGTTACTATCTATTATACCTTTTATTTAATTGGGTTCTGTCTTGTGTGCTAGAGCCTGAGCATTTAATTTAATAAATGTTTAAATAATGCACTCAATAACGTGAAATGCACATTATGATAGGGACACTTTTTCTCAGGCTTCTAAAAATTAGGTATCTATCCTTGATTGAATTTACTGTGAATCTATGAATGATACATTTGTTGAGAACCCACCTGGTGTATTTTATAGGAAACAACAGACAACTCTTATGAGGCTCTTGCTAGGCTGCTTTCTGAACATCACTGTCTATGTCTGTAGTGCTCTAGCATCTTCTTTGCAGTCCCATTTTCCTTACTTTTTCTCTTTTCTCCTTCCTTCCTCTGTCCTTCCCTTTCTACACCTCTCTCCAACACACATGCTTTTTTTCCCTCTGAATTAGAAATTAAGAATCTGACATTGTACTGTTTTATTTGCAGGTATTTCCCCCCGTCTTTCCTAACCACCAACATTTTCTGTGAAATAAAGAATGGGTTTATCAAAAGGCATTTAAAGTTGATGTAATACTATATCATCCTCAACCTACGATCAAGTTTCACCAGTTGCTCCCAAAATAGCCTCTATGAATGTTTTAATTCTCAGCCCAGGACCTCATGCAAGCTCACACGTCCCATTTTGTCACTGCATCTATTCATTACCCTGCAACCTGCGACCATTGCTCAGCTGTCTTTTGTTTTTCATGACTTTGAAATTTTGGAAATATGGAGATGTGTTATTGGAGTGTGTCTGAGGTTTCCTCACAATGAGGTTCATGTTCTGCATTCTAGGCAAGAATATCGCAGAAGTGAGTCTGCGTTTTTCTCAGTAGAGTCTGTGAGAAGGAAAGTATGTCACCTTGTCTCACTCTGACAATCTGGTTAAGGTGATATTGTCCCAGTCCCTCCTACCACTATTTTTCTTCTTGTAATTCATAAGAGCATAATTTGAGGATATGGAAATATCCAATTCCTCATCAAAATTTTATCCTGCAAAATGGCAGAAGAAAAGTGTTCATTTGTAAGTACTTAGATAAATGGACATAGCGTATTAAACACACTGGGTCAGTCATGTGAATTAGGTCATGTATGATGTAATTCATGAAGATAGCAAATTTACCCAAAGCTAACCCAATGTTCAGGGCCACTAAATTCAAAAAACATACATAATAATTTAGGACAGTATTCAGTAGTGTTGCATGCAAATGTAAGCAATATTCCAATTTATTTGGAAGTTTTTACAAGACAGGATTTTAGAATATATTACATTTTTAGCCTTCAAATAGGGTAAATGATATAAGACTGAGAAAAAAAAAAAAACAGAAAAAGGCGAAAAGTTTTTTCTCATGTGTTAGTCTAGAAGCAGAAAAATCAGAGAGAAATAAAATTGTAGGTCCTTTATTTTAAAACTGTGTCTTAGTACATGTATAAAATATGTAGTGCTAAAAGGGTAATTAATAAAAATTTGTGCAGTTAAAATAAAAAATTTAAAGTCATATATTTTATTTTTATTTGCTTTTTCTTTGCTTGCGTAAGTGAAATTATGCAACTAGATATCCCTCTGTCTATTCTGTTTATTAAGGACTGTGTTGTCTACATAGCTATATTTTAAACCACTTTTGACAATAAAGGAATTATACAGATCATCTCATCATGTTTTTTAATTTATAAATTATCAAAATTGAAACCCAGAAATAATCTGACTAAGTTGTTCATGGAGTTCTAATATCTACTAGTACTTTTATTAAAACTAATTCCTTTCCTTGCTTTTGGATCAGGTGTTTTCACTAGAGGATGACCTTGTTTCTTAAGGGCATTCTGATTTATTATGAATGAGAATTATTTAAAAATGCAAACTGGGCTGAATTTATGGTGGTGTTAAAATATTCTTTCAAGTACAAATTTTAAGTAGTGTGTGTCCTTGACATTCTATATGGATAAAGGAACACAGGTGAAACAATTGTGACAGATTCTGAGGGCCGTTATTAATTACAGTGTTTCCCTCTCTACAGTGTATTGTCTGATGCTGAAGGAAATACGTTCTTGACTGCCCACTTGGTTTAATGGAAATCTGTACCCCTTGCACCCATCATATAAAATCCTAATAGATTTCTGCACACAGAGGTCACCTCAGCTGCCATTATTACCTTCAATTTAAGAAAATCTCTAGTGTAATCTAGATTGTTTTAAAAATTATACCAGTTTATGGCTATGGAGTTCAAGATCCTCTTAAAGTCCAGGGTTTTGACATCTTCTCAAATCTTAACCTTACACTTTTTCTGTTTGGAATTGCACCAGGAAAACCATTTAAAATCAGTCTTTCATTAGAAGCAAGTTATTGCTATCATTTGCCTTAAATACAATTTGGAAAATTGAAATCCCATAAGAGAGGGTCAGGTTTTAGTTCATAACCCTTCTAATATTCCAGTTGGACAAGCCATTCATAAACACTTGAGCACCGTTACCAATAATAATTTGTCATCTGTTGTCAAAGGGTCACACATAGTTTTTATTTTGAAGTGGAGCTTTAGATTTACTTACATTTTTTTCTCCTTTTGGCATCACTGGCTTAATGTTTTAAGCTCTATAGTTATTACAATATATCTTCAAGTACAGTTCCTAAATCCATCAGTAACATTGCAATTGTCTTCTGCAAAGAAATTATTAGTCAATGCCTGTATATTAATCTTTCAAAAACAATAAAAATAAAATTGAGGGCAGAACAGTAATTGCCTCAAAGTATTGAATCAGCAAACTCCTTTGAGAGATTTATCACAGGTATTTACAATTAGTTTTTCCTGATGGAATTGAACTTTGTCTGCTACAATTAAAAAGATCACCTTTCCTGAATCCCAAAACCATGAAAATATATTCTTGAAGACATAATTTGGACCAACGGCCACATATATCTTCTGACATCTTTTCTATTGGTAGGACAGAACACATATCCCTTGTAAATACAAAGGTTAGACAGACATTGTTAATTTGTCTGAGTGTGCTGCAGCCTGGGGGTTTCTGATGAATAAGTATCATAAATAAAGCAATCAATAAACTGAGCTTAATAAAGCTATAAGTAAATAAAAAATCAAGGATTAAGGACATCATTATAAATTATATATGAAATTTCAGAGAAATAAACATTCCAATTTTCCAAAATATATCATTTTTTAAAAATATACAATCTTATTATTTTTACGTATATCCATTAGTAACCAAAGTCCTTTAATAAAAAGCAAAATGAACTAACCATAGATTTTTGGGCCACGAGGAATCTAATTTCTCTCCTATCTATGTGGCTCAATAAGGATAGATTTGGCTATAGCAAAACGGGATTCTATAAGTGCCTTCGTCTTTCTGTGCATCCTTGAGCTCCCCTTCCATATTCCTGCCTTCATTCTTGGGTTTTATTTCCTGCATGACAGTTCCAGAACACGAGGATGACGTATCCAATGACATCAAGAGATGTGTTAGAATGAGTCAAAATCTCATGAGAGTTCAGTTTGAACCTTTGTTTCTCTGTCTGCACATGCGCTGTTCAATGTGGAAGAAGGGTGAGAAATAATTCCTCTGGTTCAGCATGCATGCTTTTGCCAAGGACAAAGAGTAGGGAGTTGTTCAGATTCAAGATGGGTGCTGGGTAAAAAAGAGTGAGATGCTTATTGTATCATATCTGTGATCTTTATGACAAAGCTGTATATAATTATTGTCCTGTCTACTATTGACATCCTTACTGTAAGCTCTGTGCCCTTAGCATGTATCATTTCTTGCCAAAGCAACGTGACTGAAGAAGGTCTGTCTTTTTAGTTGAGGTAGACCGTCCAGTTCAGGGTGGCAGCAAGGCTCTTCCTCGTGGTTAGACAGACCACCCCCACCAATAGGGACCTCTTCTTTGGAGCTGCGGGCTCAGCTGTAAAATCTATCTTTCATTTCTTCTTCTGAGTCCTTGTTTAAATAACATCCAAATGTTAGAAATAGCTTTCACTTACTATCTTTTATTCTCATCAGCATCTTCCTCCTCAAGAATTTTAAATAACTCTTCATTAAAGTTAAGAAAGTAAAAGCCTGATAGTCAAAAAGGCAGGAATGATTGACGGGTTACAGTTTTGTTTCTTTCTGCCCTGTCTTTCTGGGCATCTTCTAAAGCAACTGTGGTAGACTAAGTAATGGTCAATTTGTAACACTCAGCTGAACTGAATTAGCATGGTTCTGGGTGAAGATTGTTGCCAACAGCATACAGAGAGAACTGGATGGGAAAATGCTGGCCTTCTTGATATGAGCTCAGCTATTATCACCAGAGGAGCTCCCGTCCTTGCTGTCACTGAGGATGGCTCCAGTTCTCTTGAGGGGAGCTCTGGTGCTTACCTTGAGCGTTTCTTCCTGGCTGCAGTGCAGGCCCCTCAGCCTGCTGGCACAGACTTTTCAGCTTCCACCACTGACCTTTGGACCTTCCCAGTGTAGATCGTTGGTACAGACTTGCATGTGACACTGTTACGGGCTGTAGGCCTCCGACTGGACTCATGGGGCCCAGCATTGCCACAGGCTCTAGGTCTTCAGCTGGACTCCTGCAGGACACTGCTGTGGGGTCCAGGCACTCACCTAAATTATTTTGGTCTCTAATATGTAGACGTTCTCCTGCACTCTAGTATTTGACTTTTTGGGTGAATACTATAAAGTAACCTTATCAATTGTGTGTCCTATATTAAATTTAGTTCCCTGTAAACCTGACTCCAACAACAACCCAATTCTCTACCACATATGGATGTTCATCTGAATACCATTATATAAAGAGGCAGTCTGTCTGTGGCTGGTTTATGTCACTTAAGATAATATCCTCTAGCCTCATTCATGCTGTGAATAACAGGATTTTCTTCAAAATTAAGAAGAAGCAAAGAGGCAATTTGGTTGTACATACAACACTGGAATATGACTCAAGGAATCTGAATTTCCTTTCATTATCTAATAGGGGAAGAACTTGAGTATAACTTCTAGGAGTCTGTGATTTCAGATGTGTGAAATTGGAGGTGGACTTTAATCCATCAATGTGTCTTGAATACCTAACATATCTCAAGGGCACAGCAGAGATGGGGTACACATATCAGAGGGGCTATTTTCTCATGTAGATTTCAGTCCAGTGTCAAAGACAGCAGTAATGAATGATTTTAAAAAGACAAGATAATTTCAGTAGTCACAAGTGCAGTGTAGAAAACACAACAGTAATATGAGAGCAAACTGCTGATGCGGGAATAGAGCAGTGAGGTGTGTTTAATTGGGATAGTGAGAAAAGTCCCTTTAAAGGGACACACATGTGAGTGGCGACTCCAATGGTAAAAGTAAGTTGGTCACATGGGCCTGCAGGAAAAATATAGTCTAGGCAGAGGAAAAAGAAAGTGAAACCATCATTAACTTAGGAGGAGACAGGCTTACTCAAGGATTGGTGAAAAAGTCTGTGTGTTTAAGCTGTAATGAATAAAGGGAGACAGACAGGAATAACTGAGGGAAGCTGAGATTAGCTACCAGGAGATGCGAAGATTCTCAGATAGTGTTAGATTCTCAGATCCTGATCCAGTGAAGCTCTTTCCCCCATTCTTTTTATACTGGAACACTGGGTTCCTGATGCTTCTGTTCAATGTGCTTCTGAACCGAGGCATTGGGCAAAACATTGCTTCTGTGCATGGATTCTGCATTGGGTGATGAATGCAACCATGCCCAGCTTCCCTAGAATCGCAGTGAACTAAGTTCATGAACCAAGGTACCGCTGTGCAGTATCTGCTACACAGATTAATGGATCATATTTTAGCAGACTCATATATTTTGCATAGTGTATTTTGGTAATTTTCACACATTCATCCCCTGTCACTCCTTTTAGTTTGTCTTTTCTCTTACTTAGCTTCACATTTTAAGGGAAGGATTCAGTTTTGGTGTGTAAATCATCGTTTGGGATGGTTTGTCTCAGAGGAAGGAGTAGAAATGTGGAAGTCAGTTAATAGATTGTGCTAATAGTCAAAGTGAGATGCTTTGATGCCCTGAAATAGGTGGTTTGGAATGAAGGTAGAGACAAATGTCTGTATTTAGGTTTTACTTAGGAAACTGACTCTCCAATTTTTGTTCCTGGGCACCCAAGTACGTGAGAGTTACTTTAAACGGAGGATGAGCATATTTGGAGGATGAGTACTTAGGATTTGCCCTTCCAGATATAAAGTGTGATGATCCTGTGCCTGATCTTGAACTGATGAGCTGTAGGCAAATAAGGGCAGGATGCTCTGGGCTCTGTTTGCTCCAGGTCACACAGAAAACAGTGAAGCACAACAAATACCATTCAGGACCCAGTGCTTTTGTAGAAGCTTTTTGACATATTAAAAGGAGTCTGCAAAAGTCAGATAATCTTTTTTAGTTTACTGCCAAACTTTTCATCCCTTTCTATGATTTCTCTTGTTCCAAATTTTAGACAGACATGAATTTGGCAGTTTCTATAGAAATGGGAAAATTATAAGGCATGCTGAACTGTTCAGTGACCAGATTTATCTTTGAAATGTGTTTTTTCTGCCTTCTTTCCTCCTAATTAATTACAACTTTGAACATTTGAGAGCAGACAGATTGGCAGAAGGCCCTGCCCCCTCTGGCTGCAATGACCATAACACCGAACAGTTCTTCACACTGTCTGACCCCAGACAGTGCTAAGTAGATCTGTGCTCTTCAGAGCAGAAAAGTAGGAGTACTTCACAGTACTTTGGCAGTATTTTTGCACGTTGCCAATGCAGGTAACAAGGAGCAAAGATTTCACTTGGCTGAAAACATATGGAAGCATCTTTAAAAGATTAATCAGAAGTCAATGTTCAAGACAGCTCCTGATAACCTTAAACCATGCTGATCTGCATGATGCTGTTTGCAATAAAGTCGTCGTGACCAGAGAACTCAGGTCTGGGTGTGGAAAAGGGAGAAGACTCCTCTGCATTATTAAACAACTTAAATTCATGTAGCATTGTGTATCTCCCTTGGTTCACATCCCTGTCAACACGTAGATTCTGGACAAACACATGAAAATGGATCCTGACACTGTTTCTCCCCCTTGGGAAATTTATTCTGCTGTATCAAAACAAGGTGAAGGCTTTCAGTGGCTACAACTAACACTTTGCCAGTGTGGTGGACTCTCCAACGTGGGTGCAAAACATTGCAATAGTGAAACCAAATTAAGCCAGGCGCCCATGTTTGCATGTCGGCCTGTGGGTTCAAGGCCAGCACAGACTGATTTCCACGCTCTCTTGCTAACTGAGCAAGACAATGTCCATGAGTATCTTGGCATTTTAAATTTGTTTTCTAAATGCCTTTTCTATCCTTAACCTTGTTCTCTGTCATTTTTTAAACTTAAAATTCTATTATTGTAGAATATTAATCATTTTCCCAATATAAGTTATAAATGTCTTTCCTGGTTTTGCATGTTATGTCATTTTACATTTTACATTTTCAGTTTGTACAAAATCAAAGAACGTAACCTTCCTCTTTCATAGTTTTTTGTTTGTTTGTTTTGGCACTGAGATCACACTCACTCATGACCTTGTGCTTGCCAGGCTGGTGCTTGTGTCGCTGAGCTAAACTCTGGACCTTTTTCACAGTTTTAACTTCAGGTCATGTTTAGGTAGTTTGTCATGAACTTAAATTTTTAAAAATGTTCACCTGATTTCTGTGTAGCCTGTGGTTTTTTGTTTGTTTGTTTTTAGTAATAGGAATCAAACTCAGGACCTTGTGTCTGGCAGGCAGACACTTGTGTCATGGATTTATGTACCCCATTCTTGCTTTTCTTTATTATGACACGTTATAGTTACTTTATCATTGCATGCATGGTTATAATGCAAAGGGAGAGTTACGAATTCAACCTTATGATTTTTTAAAGGATTAAACCGATGAGACGCAGTACTCGGCCACCCTAAGATCAAACACAGTGAGTAGCACAATTATTTTAAAAGTCGGTTTTTAGAAAAAGGCTTTAAAGCTACCTGGATACTAAAGCCTGTGACTCTCAGGTGACTCACGTTTAAATGTGCTGCTTTCCAAATGTCCACAAAGTCGAGGCAGTGGATACGATCTCCTCCCACCCCACATTGCTGCAGACTCCAGTGTGTGGCTCCAGCTAAATAAACAACTATTTCTGTCCAATATGAGAACATTAAGCAATGTTTAAATCTGGCTCTTGAATTGCCCTTTTCCAGGGAGGAGTTATATGTTCTCATGTTCACATAAACTGAACTAAGCTGCTCACTTGCTATTCTATTACCCAGTGAAAACGCTAAGTGGATGCTTAATGATCCGATGTATAACAAAAATCAAAAGCAACCAATCATGTGCCTACTGCATAGCAGTGACAGAGTCACTGTTGAGAGCTGGTGCCCAGGAAATAAATTACACACTAAAGCTATTTCTCTTGTTCCACTCTGTAGACAGTTAGACCTGTTTACATTATCCTGTAAAAAGCATATTGTGATGGGGGAACAAACAATATTCTTACACCCTTTTCCTAAGAGGCTCAACCTGCCTCTTTACATAAAATAGAATTCTTGCCAGCAAACTAGCGAAATACGGTGAAAAGCAAAGTGTATCATCAGGGTAAAAGATCAGTGCTGACGAAAGTTCTGTGGCTCCTAACTGCTGCGGGTGTCAAATGTTAAACTTTTAAAAGAATCTTGACAAGACGAAATGCTGCCAGAAATTACGCAGGCAAACCAGTCTGGGTTTCTGCAGATATTATGAAAACATCCCTCCCTGGGAAGATGCTGAGCCAGACTTTCTCTTCCTTTTCAACTACCTGCTCTCTCCTGATAAACACCTGCAACCCCCTCTGTAGACTCCTTTACTTAAAAATAACAGTTCCCACTGTTTTGCTTTCAAAAAAAGCACCAAGAGTTTGCCTCATTTTCAAAAATAATTAATAGATTAGTATCTTATCTTAATATAGACTATGACCCAAAATACTAGAATTGTGATATTGAACAAGAAATCTTTCATATTTTTCATTTCATTTGGATAAAAATAGGAAATTGTGAGGAACTCTAAAAACGTACTTTAATTGAAACATATTAGTATTTATGTAACATGATCGTATTTTTCTGATAACTCTCACAATGTTGCTAGCATGTGCCTAATAAATACATAAACTGCTAACAATACCACTTGTTAATACATTGTTTAACACATGAAGTTAATGTCTGAAGCATTATCAGAAAGTAATGTTGTTCTTTTTCATTTTAATAGCTGCTTAATTGGATTGATTAACTAACCTCACTGTTCACAGAGTATTTTGTTTTCCAACTGAATTATCTGCAAGTAATGATGGTAGACAACTACAAGAGCATTTTAAACTAAGAACTCTACAGGTCAATAGCATTCACAGTATGGCGATAGTATGGATCTTAGTATCTTTGCACTATTTTAGGGTTAAAGTTTATGTATTTCCTTTCTAAGAATGTAAATTTGACCTCCAAGTTCTATATCTGTATCTCCCACCACATACAACAGTGAGGTCCTATGCATAACAGGAGAACCTTTTGTTGAACAAGTAAGTGAGAAAAATAAAGTAACAACAATCGGTTGTCCCAGGATAACCAATATGACTCAGTCCATAATTCAGTGCTCTACCATGTAATAACTAGAGACAGCGGGTGTAAACTATTGAGACCAAAGGCAAAGAGATACTTTCATATTATTTCATTCAGAAAAAAAAAAATATCGAAGCTGTTTCTCTAACAATTACTATACTGTAATACTAGCTGGCTTGGTTACTTTTCTCTCATTTCTGAGACAAAACATCTATCCAAAATAAAGGAATGAAAGGTTTATTTAGCTCACTGTTTGTGGAGATTTCAGTCCATAATCAGCTGGCTACAAGTCAGAGTAGCATGGCACAGGGGCAACACTTCAGGGCCACAGCCAGAGCAAAAAGAGGACCAGCACAAAAAGGGGCAAGAGCAAGCCTCTTTTCCTCCTTTTTATATTATACACAGGCTGCCCCTACCCACAGGGCAGATGCAGTACTCAAAATATCTGTGCTCTACTTTGCACAGAATAAGGATATTTACAAAGTAAGGATGGTTTCCTGCTTCCTGATTTCTTAGTTAAATTTCTGAACTTCTCAATTTGACAAAATAACACTAAAAAAAGCATTTATATATAAGATGCTTTCATGTCTTCTTTTTTCCCCTTGACTCTAACCATCAACCCTAAAAATAGACTTTTAAAAAGTGCAACATTGTAACAAAAACAAGATAGGACTGAACTCATAATTAAATGAATATTCTTTCTTATTTGTAAAAATTCGGTAAAAATAAGTAGAGAATTAATTTAAAAAGTGAGATAGTCATAAGCTTATCTAGGTGATTTCATGGGAAGACTTGTCATATAAGTTACTTTTGAGGGAAGGGTTTACAACAAATGCATGAAATAACATTTGTCCTGAATTATCACTTCCTTTGGGGTTTTCTTTACTGACATCTATGTAAGTTTCTTAAGATGCCTGGCTCCCTCGTGCAGCAGAAGATGTGCTTGGAACAGGGCTGTCACTGATGCTGGTGGCTCAAGGTTGGTGAGTCTCCCTGATATCCAGATAAAGACAGTGCCTTGCGGACTCTGCCATCGGATTGATGTGGGGTCCAGCAGCCTTGGCAAGGCCCGGCTTTGGTGATACCTGCCCCCAGCTTCTCTGTCTTCTCTGTTCTTCCTCATGCTGTGCTAAGCGTGAATGTCTGGCAGCTGTGGGATCTGGTGAAGCAGCAGCTTCCAGGCTGACGAGGCCCCTCCTGCAGGTCACTGCATCGTGAGAGCCCAGGTAGCAGCCTCCATCCATATCATCACCCTCACTATTCAAGACCTATATTCGACCATGCACTTCCCCAGACAGAATCCTTTTCACAGCTTTGATATAACCCACTGAAATGCCAATCAAATATGTTGAAAATGGGTTGTAAACTCCTAATGGCAATTTCCTTTTCAAAAAGGTAACTGATTTACCCACTTGGCTACCTCTCTTCCTTACCACCACTCCTAGCCCCAACCTTGATATTCTGAATCTCCAGGGAAGACTGGAGGGCTGAGCCTGTGCCCACCAGGATCCCGAGGTCAGTCTCTCTGTGGAAGTCTCTGTTCCCTTGATAGGTAAAATGCCCCAAACCAAGTTGCCTGTTGTAGAGGAGTTCACAGTGGCGGCCTACGGGGCTCTGGGCCTAGGCCTGCCAGAGAAAGACTAGAAGAATACAGTTTTACTTGCAGAAATAAATGGGACCAAATTCAGCTGGAAGGAGGACCCATTTCACATAAACACCATCACACTTCTCACAATGACTCTGTGGATTCGTGGTCATCCCTGGGACAGCTGGGAGCCATGTGCTAGAGATAGCCGGGCCACGCGATGGATGGAAACAGTAAACCTGTGCCAGAGTGGGAAAATGCTAATCCTGATGAATTTCTCCCAGGTTTTTACTACGGAAATCCAGGTGAGTGAGTTGATATTTGTCTTGAGGTCCTTCCAGCCCCTCTTCTTGTCTCCCTGGATAGACAAACACAAATAAAAGATGAAGTCTCAAGGACAATCTTGTAGATGTTCTAACTAATATCCAGCTTCTAAGGCTGGCGCGATGAAGCATGCCTGTAGTCCAGCACTCAGAGAGGCTGAGGCAGGAGGACTGCAAATATGAGTCCAGTGTGGGCAAGTTAGTGAGATGGTCTCACATAGCAGATAATAAAAACAGGCTGGGATGCAGCTTGGTGCAAAGTCTGTGGGTTCAGTGCCCTGGATCACAAAAGAAGTAAGTAGAATCAGGTTTCTAAGCTGTGAAAGGAAATTTACACCAAAGGGAGAAGGCTCCTCACCCATGGCCATGGGCATGCAGGGACCTTTTGCGGTGCAGCCCACACATGAGCGATGGGCGATGGCAGAGCAAGGCTTTAATTTTTGCTATGATTCTTGTAAGGCCTACATGGTAGAATGGCTAGAGAGCTTCTGTGACTACACTCAGCCTTTTCTATTTCCCCATACTCTGTATAAATACTAGGTTTCTGTTCTATTTGTTCAGGAAAAAGTTTGAAAGCACAGCTTTACTGAACTGGATCACCTAGGCAATGGCCTCCAGCTGAGACTCTCAGAGCACTGATGCTGGCTGGAAAGAAAGAGCCGCCTATTCAAAGTGACATCTTTTTCTCAAGGTAGCCCATATCTGGTTATGGGTCCATGATTTGTTAAAAAGGGTCAGTCACAGACTCGAGGTACAACACCCTGCAGGGCTTTGTCTGCAGCAGATTGCCCATTAGGAGCAGCTGAGGCTGTTTTCACAACCCCCTCACAGCTCAATTTCTCTATTTCCCTGTCCTAAAACCTTCCCTTCCCCACAGATGCTGACACCAAGAGCTAGCCTGACAAATCTCATGCAGGCAAAGTTCCCTCCCAGAGCGTACCTACTGGGTGATGATACAGTATGGGCAGGAAGAAAAGACAGACAGAAGATTTAAGCACAGGAGTTGAGAGTTGCATCACCAAGCACGAGCTGGGAGACCACAACCTGACAGCCAGACTAGATGGATTCACACCCTGGCTGTATCAATCATTAGCTCTGTCATCTTCTTTCAAGTTACTTAACCTCTGTGACCCTCAGTTTCCACACCTGCAAGACAGAAATATTCACAACACCTCCACCACTGATTTAAGGGGGGAGCAACATAATTTTACATTTGAAAACAATTTAGAAATTCCCTAGGTGCAGTAGGAAATGTGACTGCTTAATTAAATGAATGCATAGAACACAGTAGAAGAAATCTGATCTTCAGTCTCAGTTTTGTCCTTTGTTTTCCAGTTTTCTTTTTTGCCTCAGGTACAATTTGTTACTTATTTCTACATGTTTTAAATCATTATCCTGATGGGGTCTGCTGATACATCTCTTTGATTACCATGAAAGACTAACCATGGTCACATACCGAAGGACACAGTGGAAAGTGTCTGTTCTTTGAGTTTAGAGAACTCCTGTTTTCTGCTTCATCATAATTTTTCCTTTCCATAGAAATATAAAAAAAATGGAATAAGAACTGTAGCAGTAATAAAACCCAAATAGTCTAATTGTTATTGTAAAAAAGAGAGGAAAGGAAGGTAGAATAAGGGATATAACTGCAGGTATATTCAAGTGTGTAGGATGGAAAACCATATTACTGAGCTTTTGTTAGATCATCGAATGAAACTGTCTCCAATTTCACTGTATGATTGTCCACTTTATGTGCTTTAATTTTGTAATTTGGACAACTATTCCTGGGAAGATAATACGTACCATATTAACTGGTGATTTCTTACTGTATATTTTTTTTCTTGAAATACTGTATTATTTGTACCCTTTTACTGTTTTGCTTTTTTATGTCCTTCCTTTTTTCTCTTTAAGTTAAAAAAAATATAAAGACAACTCCCCTGTTTTGGGAAAAGTATCCATGTGTGTTTCTTTCATGTGACAGAGCAGTAGCTCAGGAGCATGGTAGAGCTGTGTTCAGGATAGTGCATGGCGTGAGCGCACCCCCAGGGTTTCTGTGCTGGAAGATTGTCTCCCCAGTGTGCTGACCTAAGAGCTGGTGAAAGCTTCAAGAGGTGCAGCCTGGTGGGAGTCATTACAGGAGTTGTTCTCAGAAGGGTTTGATGTTGGTCTGGGGATGAGGTAGTTGTTTTCTTAAGAGCTGATATACTTAATGCTACAGTATACGAAGTTGTACTCAAGGACTTCAAGGAAAGAGTCAATATGGTAACTACTTTTGGGTCAGAATTATCTGGTGGTGAAACACTATTCTGCTTAAATGGTTGTTTTGATCTGCGCTGTTTCGCTGTTATGCCCTCTTTTTTCTCAATCTCCACTCCATTATTTACTTTTTTATTTTTATCCGTTTAATTAAAGGGAAAAAAATAGCAGGATATATTATAGTAACCCACTTTGACTTTCTATTATCTCGATTTGAAGCCCTGTATTACTCTCACCATTTTGTTTTTGACAGATATTCCCCTATTCTGTTTTGCTGGATAGTATCAGGTTCGAAAGTTTAGGCATCAGCTGTGAAGATAATGAGATTCATTATAACGCCCATTCTCGTTGACTTTTATCTACTTTTGAACACCTACAATGTCTCCAATGGTTTGGTTTTGTTCTTTACTATTTTGTTCAATTGTATTATAACTAATGATATAGGCAATTCTATTAGAGATAGTGGGAGGAATTATGGTAACCATTGTTGATCACCTTGTATTATGTTTTCACATTATCTATTATGTCCACCCTTTTGACTTGACCGTTTCTGGTCTGTTATGTCACATTTGGTTTTACTCTCTCCCAAAAAAGCAATAAGAACCGTGAGAGCAATGAAACCCAAAATGTGTAATAGTCATTGTACAAAAGAGAGGAAAAGAAAGTGCTCTAAACTATATAACTGCATGTATATTTAAGTGTATAAGATAGAAAATGATATCACAGAGTTTTATTGGATCACTGAACAGAACTGTTTGCAGTATCATTGTTGGAATGTCCACTCTACAAGCTTTAATTTTGTGACTTGAACAATTATTTCTAAGATGGCAATATGTAATCCATTAACTAGTGATTTCCTACTGTTCATATTTTTTTTCTTCTGTAAATCTGTATAACTTGTACCCTTTCACTGTTTTTTTTTCCTTTCTCCTTAAATAAAATTTAAAAAAAGAGCTGATTACGATCAGAGAGCACACCTGACCTCTCACTCATGCTCCAGCTGCCTATACCATCACGTGATCACACCCTCTTCCATGTGATCCCACCATGATGTGATTTGCTATCATTTGATACAACTCCAGGGTCCTAGAGCAGCCCAGGTGCCATAATGTTGAGACCTTCAACCTCCAAATCTGTGGACTAAATTAACCTATTTTTTTAAATGAATCACCCACACTCAGGTAAATACCTGAGTAATGGAAAACTAAGTAACACAGTTACTTATTTTAAAAAAGCATGTCTTCTATTTGCATTAGCATTTCTTGGCCAGAGATAATTGTGCCTCTAAAGGTTTCCTAGGAGATACCTGGCAATACTTGGAGACATTTTTGGGTTGCCGTAACTGGGCAGAAGGTGCACTGGAATGTAGCATGTAGAAGAGAGAGGTTCTGCTAAGCACCCTGCAGTGCACAGTCCAGTCTCTCCAGAACAAGAACAAAGAACTATCCCATCCCCAAATGTGAATAGTGCCAACATTGAGAAAACCTGATCTCCATGTAGGGCCACATAACTTAGGTTACTCCTTATAAATGCTGACTAGATTAATCCAGGTTTCATGACTACCATTTAAAACTAGAGACATTGAAAATATAGTGAACATAATTATGTTTAGTACAATTTTGACCATCAGAATACTAATGCCAGGGTTGTCTCTGCCAGGTTGTATGGGAAGGGTGCAATCTTCTTTATTTTCTTCAATACAGGTTAATACATTGAAGGGTTGACTCTTATCTGCTGTGTGCTCCATAAGCAGAAAGTCCTATCAGTCTGAGTTGTATTAGTACACAAGTTGGAATGGTCAGAGGTCCTTTCCTGACTTAATAGTGTTGGATGTGCAATATGAAATGTCAAAAATACCTGAACTGTAAAGAAGTAAATTCTTTCCAAAGCCAAGCAGCAAGTCTTCCTATCACTGCTTTTATAATGCTAATTTCATATTGCTACATTTGAGTGGCTACAGTGATGTGAATGGTTGAATAGAGAGGATAAGAGGAACACACCAAGGGTAGTCAGATAAGATCTATAAAATCATCACGAATCCTTCCTAAATCAGCCTTCAGATGATTCTTCCTGGTTCCATAATATTCCTGGACATTGGTTCAGATTCTGCATCTGGGGAGCTACTGGGAGAACATGGCAGTAGATAACCGCAGCTACAGAGGCTCTCTGAGATAGCCAGCTTAGATTCCAGGAATGGTGCTGTATGGGGAGTCCTAAGAAGGGGGAAATATACCCTGCTGACCCAGGAATGAACTAAGCTGAGAGAAATCAACTGGAAATGCAATCCCATGCTACAACTGGAACAGCTAAAGTCTCAGTGCCAAAGCTGGAACCTATGCCTCTGGAAACTGCAGCATGAACTTCTTGCCACTGCTCTGCATCTGAATTGGCATAGTAGGGATAGAAATGTAAAAGCTCTGAGAGCGGAAATCAGCAAACTGAATTGAGAGCAGAGCTGGCAGGGAGCCCTGCATTGACCTGTGGTGAATGAGAGGAAAGGCACCTTCCATAGACTAGGAGACTCCAATAGAGAACTTTCTGGGACTGGGAGGACTAGCCAGAAAAGGATGCTGCAGTGACTTCAGTCACATATTCCCCTCTCAAGTGAGACTGATGGGGAGTGCTTGACCTGGGTGATGCCTCAGACTAAGACCCAGTAGACTAGGCCAAACCAGGTCTCTGTGCCTGGCAGTGCACCCTAATGCAGTGAAACCTTCAGCAGATTGACTGACCTGGAGGGGTGGGCCCAGCATAGGCTGCCCAGGTCTGTGTCTCCCTAGTACCCTGCAGTGGTTGGGAACACCTAGCTGGCACAATTCAAACAAACTGTAACTGACAAAGAAAGAACCTGGGCCTCCTATATACGCTTATATGGAAGGAACAAAAAATATGGGAAGAGGGAGCAACAAGAAAGGATCTTCAGTCCCAATCCTGAGAACACTGATCCAGGAAAGGTAAATGCAAAAGAGAATGAGGACAGAAAACATGCAATATCAGGCATGGCACCAATAGACATAATGCAGTATCTCCGGAATCTCATAGACGAGTTCAAAAGTGAAGTATTCAACCAAGTAAAGCAAGATATAAGTAGAATAGCTAAAGAAATGCTAAGCACCTCCCAAGAAAAAAACAGATGGTGGAATGGAAGAACAGAAAAAAAGAGGAGAATTGTTTGATGGAGAAAATAGAGAAAATGTAGAATTCATGAAGCAGGTTCAAAGAGATTACCAGGAAATTAAAAACTCTATTGAAAGCTGGCATAACAACTTGAAAGAAACTAAGGATAGACTATCTGAACTGGAGGACAGATTTGTAATGTGGGAACACGAAAGGATAAACTTCTTAAAAATAACAAGGAAACAAGCAATAACAATACAAAGGCGAGAAGATGATAAGAGGATCTACAATTTAAGAATTAAGAATGTGAAGGAAGAAACAGGGATACAAACAAGGGAACTGCAAAGGCTATTCACAGAAATAATTAAGAAGAACTTCCCTAACATGGGAAAAGATAAAGATACTCTGATCTATGACGCATACAGGACCCCAGCCACCTACAACCAAAAAAGAGCTACACACAAGCATATAATATCGAAATTCCAGAATCCAATGTAAGAACAGGATATTAAAAACCATCAGAGACAAGAAATAGATCACTTACAAGGGAACACCCATCAGAATCACAGGAGACTACTCAGCACAAACCATCAAATCACGAAGAGAATGGGGTGAAAAATTCAAGCTTTGCAAGACAATAACCTCCAGCCAAGATTGATATATCCTGCACAACTGTCCCTAGAAATTAATGGAGAAACAAGGTGCTTCCAGGGTAAAGAAGAACTAGGGAAATTTGCAACCACCAATTCAACTCTACAGAGAATACTGCAGAACATTGTAAAAAAACATCAAGATTCCAGAAACAATGGCAAAGAGGCCACAATGAATGGAGCAGAAAGTGAAATAAAGAAGACAATCTTACAACTAATGACAGAAAAAGAGCTCGACAGAAATGAGGCAGAGAGGGTTGGATGGTATGAACAGCTATTTTGGAGAAAACAAGACATCATAATAGCTAGTGCTCATTTAATATCATATTGTTTTGAAGTCCCATATCAAGCTTTTGTCTTTTATCTCCATCAGTCTTAACATGTTGTATCTTTCTGGATTTTACTATATGTGATAATATAAAAAAACTTTTATAGACAAGGAGATAAAACAAAAACCATTGTTCATTTTCTGTGAGTTGGTTCTAAATACCCTGTAATACTTTGAATGGTTTTACACTGTGTTGATATATTTGATGCTACAGTATATGAATTATACTCAAAGATTTCAAGGAAAGAAACACTATGGTAACCACTTTTATATCGGGATATCTTGTGGTGAAACACTATTTTGCTTAAATGATTATGTTCTTGCCTATGCTGTTTTGTTGTTATGTCCTCTTTTATCTCAATCTCCTTTGTTATTATTTTTTATTTTTGTCTTTTTAATTAAGGGAAAAATTTTTTAAAGCAGGATATATTATAGTAACCATTTTGATTTACTATTAACTTGATTTGAAGCCCTGTGTTGTTCTCACCATCTTGTTTTGACTGATTTTACTCTATTCTGTTCTGCTTGATAGTACCAAGTTTGAGAGTATAGGCAACAACTGTGAAGACAATAAGATCACTATGAAGGCCATTCTGGTTTGAGTATTATCTTCTTTTGAAGTCTTGTAATTCTCCAAAGTTTTGGTTTTATTGGTTTTGTTCTTTACTGTTTTGTTCAATTTTATTATAACTGATGATGTAGGCAGTTCTTTGTAAGATGGCAAGAGGCATTATGGTAACCATTGTTGATCACCTTGTATTCTGTTTTTACATTATGTACTATGTCCATCCTTTTGATTTGGCTGACTCTGTTTTGTTATGTTACATTTGGCTTTATTCTCTATAAAAAAAAAGTAATAAGAACTATGGGAGTAATAAAACCCAAAATTTGTAATTGTCATTGTAAAAAAGAGAGGAAAAGAAAGTGATCTAAGGATATAACTGCATGTATATTTAAGCGTATAAGATAGATAACCGTATTACTGAGTTTTTGTTGGATCATTGAACAGAACTGTGTGCAGTCTCACTGTTTGAATGTCCACTTTCTATGCTTTAATTTTGTAACTTGAACAACTATTTCTAAGACGACAGTATGTAATCTATTAAGTAGTGATTTCCTGTTTATTTTTTTTTTTTGAAATTCTGTATAACTTGTACCCTTTTTCTGATTTTTTTCTTTTTCTCCTTAAATAAAATTTAAAAAATATTCCTGGACATTATTAGCTTCACAAAATCATCTTCTATTCAATAACAGATTTGTTCTCTCTGTGTTCTCTAGCTAAGCGATGCAAACAGTGTATAGCTCTGTCATTTTGAATCTCGGACTCCAGGAACAGAAGATATGGGAATGTTACCCGTAATGAGAGAAACAGAATAGTATTTAATCAAGTGAAATCCTAGCATTTGGTAAATGTGAAAAATGAGGCTGCATAACATTATATTTTAGTCAAAATTTAATAGGGAATTTTTTTTGTCTGAAATCAATGAAAAGCCAGTGGGGGCTTGAAACAAGGAGTGGGAAGCAGTCAGATGACTAAATTTTCATTTTTCCCAATTACTGAGAACAATAAGAGGAAAATTTGAGGAAAACAAACTGTAGGTGGAGAGATCTGTTATAAACCTATCAATGTGATCCAGATGGGACATATTGGTGTTCAAAACCCCAACATCTACGGTGGATAACAGAGAAGGACCACAGAGGACATCAGTACAGAATCACAAGGTCTGGGTCGTGCCCGTCAAACATAGAATGTGGAAAGTGTGGATGGAGGTGGAATCCCAGAAGGGCAGGCACTTCCATGAGCTGAGACCAGCTGAAAAGGTGACTGCTAGAGCCACTGATCACAGATATCAGGGGCAACTTGAGAACTCAGGACAACGACAAGCTGAATCGTGATGTGGATGGATGGTGACAACGGAAACACCTAGAAGAGACAATAAATACATTCATTCAATAAGTAGCTTTGCTGCTTAGTAGAAATGACTGGGCTAGAAAATTCTGAAGCCATCAGGATACAGGGGTGAATGAAGCAAAAAAAGTATGAGCCAAGGGGTCAAGTTCTTGAATAATAACACTGAGACTAGAATCTCCTGATCTTATAGTTCTGGTGAGACAGGTGGTGTTACCTTTATAGGAACATTAAAAACATGTAAATCTGTTCACTGAGCTGCATTTCATCTTCAAATTCCTGATACATTTTAAATTGTCAGATACCTTTACAGTTTTAAATGATAAATAATTTTTTTTTTCTTTTTCGTTTTTATCGGTACCAGGGATCGAACTCACGACTGCCTGCTTGCAAGGCAGGCGCTTATGCCGCTGAGCTAAATCCCCAGCCCGATAAATAAAATTATTTTGCATTCAATAAATATTACATTTTATCTTTTCCTGTGTCATAAATGTTTCTCTACTATAGTATCTTATTATTTAAACTTATAATTCTTTTACTATAATATCTAGTTATTTAAACTTATAGTCAATCCAATTCATTTTAGTATAATGCTACTTAAAATGTTAAAGTAGCTCGATAGACTCGATTTTCTCAGGTTGTTTGTTCAAGAACACTCCTGAGAGCATCTGAAATGTGGTGGGTGGGGAGTGGGAGGGAACAAACCTGGCAAGGTGGGCCACCGCTGGGCTGTAATCCACTTGGAAGGAAGAACATCAGCCAGTGTAAAAGTTACTGCATCTGCATGAATGGAAATCAATCGAATTGATTTTTGAGGTACCTGTTCCTTTACTGCCATTTTAAAACTCAGTACCATGTAAGGCTCCAGAATAAGGTGATCACAAAGACCAACAGAAAAAAGTTTTGCTTGCTACATGAACATTACACATTTGCAAAAGCATTTAACTATACATGTTTTCAGTCAAATTATAAGTTTTAATCATAAATCTATAATATGCAAATGATCTTGTGCTTTTCAGTACTGACAAATCTATTCTTCCACTGATGTGTGAAAGATTTAAATGACCAGCCACTCCACACACTAAGAGCTCTGCTCTTTTTCCCCCATGCAGCTGCAGCGTATATTGTTATTGCCCAAAGGATTGTCTTTAAACGTATTTAAGAGCCAAAGTCTAAAATTATAGTAAATCATAATGCCAACATACGAACTTGTCTGCGGTAAACACACATCAAATTATCACAATAAAGCTTTCTTTACTACTTTAACAAGAAGCAATAACTACAATTTATACAAAGACCTTTATTTTAACAAAAACTTTAAAACTTAATTGCTTGTAAGTGGTGGTAATTTTAAAATATCAACTAAAATGTTGAACATACTACTGTTTTATGGTTTTTAAATCAAAGTAGTAAAGATATAACACAAACATCTATCTGTGTGTGTGTATGTGTATGTGTGTGCATATTTGGTTTATGAAAAATACAAAAATAAAGAAGGAAAGACATTTTTGACCATTTTCATGTTCATGTTCCATTTCCATGGGAAGCAGTAGTATCAATTGAACATTGGGATACATTTAAGCAACCCACAGATAGATTCCCACAGCACATGTGCATCATAAGACCTACGTAGGAAGGTATTCTCTTCAGATCTCTTTGGGATGACATCTGCTGGTTGTGGTACAGATTAAAAGTGCTCCCTCAGAAGTCTCAGGGGTTCAGGGCCTTTCATGAGGTGACAAACTCATGGGGTACAACACTCACACACTGACTAGTTCATTGATAAGTTCATGGATGAACGTGCTGTTAGGAGGTCAGCCGTGCTTGGAGGAAGCAGGTTACTGGAGCCATGCTTTTAACAGATAGCATCTTTCTTCTCACTTTCTGACCTGCTTGCTACTTTTTGACTGCTTTGTGAGCAGATTTCCTCCATGACATCCTTCTGTCATAATGCACAGGGCTTCGGAGCCAGTTAACCATGGACTGAGGCCTCTGAAACCCTGAGCCCAATTAAGCTTCTCCTCCTCTACACCATGAGTGTGCAGGATTTTGTACCAGCAACATAAAAGTGAATAATACACCTGGAAAACAGAGAGTTCACATCCCCAAAACACCTGCTGCCAGGATCGGGCCATGTGGAGGTGGCCAGGTGTTCAAGTGGAGAGCATAACTGCTGCATGCTTTACTCTTCCTCAGCCTGACATAGTGAGTACTTGGTCTTTTGTCTTACCCAGAAGAATTGCTTAAGAAGATCATCTTCTTGCATGGGGTATGATTTTCCTCTTAATGGAGCAAAACATGAGGTTTGTCATACAGAACTGTATCAAACTCTCCAGCACTGCTGGGCCTGATGACATTTTTAATTCTGAGTTCAATCTGCAAATCCAACACCTGCTACCTTCTACCAAAGGATGGTGATAAGGAGGAAGAGCAGAAATGCAGGGGAAACACTAGAAATCCTCGATGGGAAGCTAGTTCTGTGTGAGTCATGTGACACACCTCAAATCTATGATCACACTTAATCTTCATAAAAACTAGTGAGATAAGTATCATCTTCATTTTATGCATGATGAAAGCTAAAGCTATAAAAGTTAAGTAGCATAACATGTTTATGTATTAACACAGAGTTTGGCAGAAATTCACACCCTAGATGATCTGGCACCAAAGTCCACATTCTGTAAATTGTATTCTTTTACCAACAAATGATTACCATGATCTAATATTTTAATTGAATTTTTAAAATTTGACATACGCACACAAATAGACATATAGGTTTAACCAGGGTAACTGACCAGATCAGCAGTTTGTGTATTGATAGTTAAGGAACTCCATTTTCTTTGGGTCTTGCAATATTAAAATTTTAAGAAAAATAGCCCTTTACATTTGTCCAAAGTTTGTTGAATGAATACAACTGAAACTTGAATGTCCATGTTTAATTCCCTGCTTTGCCTAAGTGGGAAGCCATAAGCACTGCTGGTAAGTGATAAACCCAGCAGATGGATCCTTCCGTCTGCAGTGTCCTGCTACTTAAGCCTCCCACCTCCATCTGAGGCTGTCCGCATCTGGATGTGATTGGCTGCACCTCTCATCCAGGACTTCTGTCAACCTTGATTCATGTGCATTGATGTTGCCTCTTGGGTCAGTTCAGAGAACTTGGCACTGGCTTTTGTCTTGATTCGCTCAGCAATGACAAAAACGCTGTTGTGAGGCCCACTCTTGCAGCTCACCTGGGAATGTTTTTCTCTTATTATCTCTAAAACATATTCCGCAGACTTTTCCAACTCAGGCCACTGGCGAGAGATCTGTGATATCCACCAGATTGCAGCACTTCTGTTCCAGTTGTCCTTTGAAAATGACACAGTGCGATGTATTTATTTATGCCTACTACCTTTTACTAAGGTGAGATGCTTCCATTTGGTTTTCTCTTTTCCAACACACTTAGATTTATGACCGCTCAAGCTTTAAGTATAATTTTAAGGTTATCTAATCCTTATTTTCTAGGCTTTATTAACCAATATATGTCTTAAATTATGTTATAGCTGACTTATTCTACTTAGGGAAAAACAATTAATTTTTTTTAAAAAAACCAGTTACCTCATTTATAATTCATATTCATTAATAATATATTCCAAAAAGTAAGAACTTGTAATTAACACCACTAATACTGGTAAATAAAACTAGATATGCAAAATTCAATGAAGAGGTTATAATACTAGCAATGAATCTATTCAGGGATCTCAACTATACACTAAAATATTTTCCTAAGACGTGGATATGAAGATCTCACTATATGAAAAAAAAAATTAATGAAGGTGATTTGTCAAAATGTTGGAGGTCAGAGGGCTAAGCCGGTGTCAGGAGGTCAGGGTCCCTAGCCTCTGAAAAGTTCTAAGAGCATTTGTAGGAATGCATATGGCTGCCTCTACTTGAGAGTCAAAGTGAGACAAGACGTGGGTGGATTTCAGGGCAGAGGACACATTTGTCAGCATGAACAAGGAGAAAGAAAACTAAGTAAAGCGATTCAGTTAGCCTCGAAAAACAAGAAGATGCAAAGCACCTGACATACATGTATTTTCACTAATACATGGATTTGTGAGTTTATGTTGACTTATTTGTGTGTATGTCTTGTGTATGGTGGCAGATCAGTTAAAATTCACTTTTTTAAAGTTTCAATAATGAAAAGACATTGAGAAGTATGAAATCTGCAGCATTTGCTTTTAGACTGGTAAATCCTCTGTCTCTGTTGGTATGGTGATTAATCACATGTATACACTGATCAAGTTCATCAAGTTATGTGTTTGGTAAAATCTACTTACTTCACTAATATAAATGTTACTGTAGGAAAATGTATTGGTAAAGTATTTACAAAAATGTGTATATGTCTAAAAGAACGTTTCCTGGTTGAAAAGGGGGAATCGAGGAAGCGCTATTTGGTCATTTTATTTTTTCCTTATAGCTGATGCTGTACACAATGGCCTATGGGTGACATCATGACGACCCTCTTAATAACTACACTCTAATCCCAGAACCAAAGAATTATGATACCTTACATAGCATAAAAGACTGAAAATACAGATAAATGAAGGATCTCAAAACGGGAAAGATTATCCTGGGTCAGTCAGATGGGTACACTGTAAGCACAAGGTCCTTAGAAGGGAAGGGAAGGGAAAGAGGAGATGCAGCCAATCACAGAACTGGGGGTCAGACTGGGGTGTTTGCTAGTTAGAACATGAAGGAAAGAACCCGGAACTAAGCAATGTAGGTAGACTCTAGAACCAGGACTTTTCAGGGTTCTACCCTGGGTAATTCTCCCTTCCTTCCTGAAGGAACACAACTCTAGCTGTTAGTACGACCCCTTACAGACTTCTGCTTTCTGGAACTATAGAATTAATTTCTGTTAGTTAAGTGACTAAGTGTGGCAGTGTGTTACACCACTTAGGAAATGAATATACTGTCTTAAAATTTAAAAACCCATTCTGCCCATAACAACACTGACCACAAACTCCTCTTGATACTGCTTTGAACTCTTCCTGTCCTGGGAGTCTTTGTTTTCGCTTTGTTTTTTCTTGCTTTTTCACGCCAGGAATTGAACTCCTCCAGACTTGGTGCTTGCCAGGCAGGTGCTGTGCAGCTGAGCCACATGCCCTTGCTTCTTGGTAAAATTTTCCCTAAGAGAGGGATTTTTGAGTCTCTACAAACAGAGTTTTGAATTCTTTGCCATCACCCCAAGAGAATATTCAAATTGTAAAGTGTGGTGTTACTTTCTGTGACCTCTCTCTATGAGTGGTGTCACCATGTCTGTCATCCTGGCCAGGACAGGAGCAGAGCTTGTGCGTTCTCTCCTGACCCTGACAGGGGCTTCCCCTGGAAGTCACTGCATGTGACCCCTGGGAAAGAGGGCAAACATACCGGGCAGAAAATGGGTGTTTGTCAGCATGAGATAAGAGAAGCTGCACCGTAGCTCTGGGCATTACTGTGTCCCTGGGGCACACCTTGCCGTCTCCCTGGAAAGCAGTGTCAGAGGCAGCCTGGCCTCAATATGAAAATAACACCAATGTCTAGAAATCGCCTCATGATTTGCTTTACTCCCATCCTGGGCATTATTTTCCAAAATGTTTCTATGATTGTGCCCTAATTTTATTGCCCAGATTATGTGAGCAAAATAAATTTGTATCACCCCCCCCCCCAGGATTTCAGAGATAGATACTGCAAACTCCAGAGTTTTTCTTTCTTTTCTTCAGTAACCTCTTAAAATAAGTCATTCAAGTGTGTTCTGCTGCATAATGTGGTTTTTATTTAGCGTTTCACGTGTTCCCCACAAGCCATGCTTGGGTAGACACTTTTAGAAGATGTTAGCAGTTGAAAATTATACAGAGCAAAACTGGGAAGAACCATTTGCATCCTCGGTTAATATGCCAAGTTACTGCCGGGGTACCTGAGGAGTATGTTACAGAAAGTAAGAGCCTGCAAAGCCATTTATTACACAGCCAATTCCCTTGTTTTTCAATGATTTTTTTTTCACTCAAGGTCACATGCAAAGTCTTAACCTAATAATTGCTAATTTTTAGTCCTAAATAAACACAGCCAAAATTGTGACTCGTAAAGAGTCATGACTAATACCCCTGACAGTGAACTGGCCAAACACACCGTGTATTCTACTGTAGAAGAGCAGCTCAGGAGTAACAGAAGGTCAGGGAGGCTCGTGCTCCAGTTTAATGCTTTGAGTATGCTATTCTTGGAAACTTTCTCTAATTCTTAGGCAATTAATAACTAATAAAATAATTTTTAATAATTTTATGCTTTTAAGAAAACAAAACCAGCCTGGGTATTAAAAAAATGCCATGATTTGCCTAAATTATCCTATCAAGATTACTTTCAATATAATTGGTTATTTGTTGTTATCTTCTGAAATTAGTATCAAAACATTCTAGCAAATGCTAAACGGTTTCAAATGAAAATTATAAGAAGAGCAGTAAGGAATGCCAGAATGTATCTTTTACAATTTATAATAAATAGCATAATCAGATCAGGTCCTGAGTATAATTTTCAGGGCATTAGAGGGTTTTAGAATTTTAATGTTGCTGAAATAGTGCATTACCATGTAAAACATCAAGTATTCCAAGAAATTGATTTAGTAATAACATGAAATATTTATTGGAGGAGAACTTTAGAAATGTCAGGACTTTAGGAAACCTCTGATCTCAGCTCCTTGCACAGAGACACAAGCTGAGAGCCAGAGTTTGTGAGGTGCCCCCGGGTGACCCTTTCCTGAGGCGACTGGTCCAGGGGAGGAGAGAAGGCAGCCTGACATCGCTCTCCTGGGATCACCTGGCACAGGTGCCCCAGAGAAAATGACTGTGTCTCTGTTCTGAAGTCTCCACCTGCTTCCTTTGTTCCTTTCCATTTACTTATATTTTGTCATTAACAGTGGCTTCATGTGTTTTATTTATTTGCAGCGTTTTGGTTCCTGCTTGTGGTAACAACATTAACATTCTCAATTCCTTTCTTCTTCCCTTTCCCTCACCTCTTCCCATCCTCCCTCCTCCTCTTGGTCCCTTCCCACGTAAGAAATAACTCCCTCCCTGCTTCCCTCATCTGTCTTCTGTCTCAAAGTTTATTTATGATGACGAAATTGAAAATCTGCTGCTACGGGTTGAACAATGCTGTCACTTCAAAAGTCATCTGCTGATGGCCTAACCTCTGATGGGACTGTTTCTGAGCCTGGCCCCTTGGAAGGTAATTAAGGTTAGATTAGGGTCCATCTGATGGAATGCTTGTCCCTGTAAGGACAGGAAGGGGACCAGTGCTTGCTGTCTGCTTCTTTCTCCATCACGTAAGGACACAGCCAGCAGGCACTGTCTGCAAGGCAGGAAGAGAGCCTTCACAGGAACTCTGGCCATGCTGACTCCCTGATCAGGGACTTCAATTCTCTATGCTTCAGAATTGTCAGAAAAATAAATATGTGTCATTTAAGTCACCCAGGCTATGGTATTTTGCGGTGGCAGCCAGAGTTGACTAATATATCTGTCAGATAAGGTTCTCAGAGCTGCAAAGAGAATAAACCCTGAGCTGACTTCCCAAGGCAGATGATCCCTGGAGAGCATGCTGATCTGCTCCTTGGGGATTAGAAGTCAGGCTCAGTGAGGCCGTGTGACGTTGGCATTAGCTGCCCATCATTATTGAAACCACTGCACACCACAGCAAAACAGTAACACAGATAACGGAGACTCACGTTTACCGATTATTTACTATTTCCAGGCTTCGTACTTACTACTTTACAAAAGTCTTATTTGAACTAACCTCTTTCTAATAGTTTCTCTTTTCCTCATCCTGAAAAATGATACTCTAATTTCACCTTTTTTTTTATTAATTTCTAATATTTGGTCAAGGAGGGGAATATGTTCTCCAGGAAGGAAACCCAGATTATTCAAGGCAACAGATAAGTATCTTTATGATGCTTTCTAAGGATAGCCTGTATAGGTGGTGTTCTTTTTCAGTATTTTTTTTTAAATGAAACTCCATTCTTTAGCAGTTTCTGTTACTGTGAATTCTAAGCTAGGAGAAATTGGACAAGTTATAATTATGACAGTGTTATCACTCTTTCATTGCACAACCTTCAGTAAATAATTTCTTGATCTACCCCATTCTATCATTTATCCCTGACTGCTTTTGTGAAAGACCACATAAATGAGTAAAATAATGCAGACAAATGTTCAGCAGTGCCTGTAACCCAGCTTTGAGGAACATCCTCCGGGGATAAACCAGTGAGGAAGAATTTCTACAGGACAGAGCAGGCAGCCCCACCATGGCCACGCCTCCTTGTCCCCCTCTGCTTTCCTTGGTGCTTCTCAGAGGCGCCTCAGGGGACCCTGGACTGCCCAGAACACAGAAGTAACCAGCCTGGCAAAGCAGCTTTTCAACTTGTTCCTAATGAGAGCCTGCAGAGATGCAAGACCAAGATGGAAATGAAGAGGCAGAGCCCTAACCAGGGTCCCTGAGCTCAGAACATGGGAGAAATGAGAGATTCGTCAGCGCAGTCAGCAAACATGCAGTGGTGATGTATCAGGAGCTGAGTGGGAGGCTGAGGGCTGAGCTGTGAGAAAGGTCTGATCAGAGCTGAGATTGGTGGCAGCAGCGCTCATGAAACTCTGACAAAGGCTGCTTTCTCCATGGATGCCTTATATAATGTACTGGATGGAATTCTGTGAAATGATCCCTGTGATCCCACAGAACCAAACAATGAGATAAAGAACACTGACAGAGGCTAAAGGACATCTTATAACAGCACAGCTTCAGACTCATAAAGGGATCACTTGTATCACACATGAACTCTTGAGGAAGTTAAATCATATCTTGAATCCTCCATTTTCTTGCCCATGTAATGAGATTATCTCTTTCCAGCCTTATGTTTTGGATGAGAAGATTAAGTAAAATGATGGATAAAGTTCTTGCTAATGTAAAGATCCATGATCAATTCTTGAAAACTTTGCTGCTATTAATATTACAATAACCAGCTGACACAGTTCTCTAAAAGAAACAAGATAGAAGAATACTGCTGCATCGGTTTAAGTCTCTCCAGAAGCAGCTCTTAAGACCTGGATTGGAATGCAAGGAGTTTATTTGAAATTGATGACAAAAAGCATCAGAAGAGATCATAGCAGCAAGATACAGAAGAGAAAGAAGCAATGAGGATGGCAGTAGTGAGCATGCCCTGCCATGGACATCAGATTAGCTCTGCTGGGAAATTCTGGGCACCAATGAGGACCACACATCTTGGGTTTAACCCACTAAAGAATATGGGTACAAATTCCCCTACTCTGATTCTCCATCTGTCACAGTTACTTTTCTTGTTGCTAAGACAAAACACCCAACACACAAAGTTAAAGAGATAAAAAGGTTTATTTAGCTCACAGTTTGTAGAGGTTTCAGTCCATAATCAGCTGGGTCCAATGCTGGATGTGGCACATGGCAGAGGGGCAACAGTTCACAGTGGTGGAACACAGCAAAAGCAACAAGAGAAGGAGACAAAACTCTTTCTGTCCCTTAGTATGTATGCAGGCTACCTGCCCTAGGGTGGGTGTAGCACTCACACCCTTAATCCTAGCCAGAACTATGCCAGACTAACCAGTGGACTGAGTTACTAATCACACATCCCTAATCTCAGCATTATACACTCTAGATTGAGCTGCCTCTGATAAGCATCCTCCATGATTGCATGAGGTTTGAGGGAACATCAAGACACAGCCACAACACTAGCAATTTTCAGCCCCTTGGCGCTATTGGCCCCTAGGTTTTTAGGGTGGACTCTAGGTTTTTAGGAGTAAACTCTAGAGGCAAGAAAAAGTCTTTAGGGAAAGAGACCTGCCATTGGTAGCTGGAGGCTGAGTATTAATCATGACCTATCAACTGGACTGAATTAAGAAATATCCAGGAGACCATTAAAGCATATTTTTGGGCATGCTGGGTATGGAATGGACATGTCATATGGGGTGCTACATATATCTGGCGCTGGCTCATTTGCTGTCTGATTCTGCTGTTTCCCAGCAGCTGTGACTAAGCATCTTTTCTCTGCCAAAGTGTTCCCACTTTAGAACCATTTAACCATGGACTTACCTCCCTGAAACCACAAGCCACATAAACATCTCCTTTCAGTTATGAGTGTGAGTGCTCTGTGCTGGTTGTTAGAAAGATAGTTTACCTGCTGGCCTATATTGGCTTTGTGTGGCAAAACATTATAAACTTAATGGATTTAAACAACTGTAGATTAGCTCACAGTTCTTTAAGTCAGAATCCCAGGGTTAGTAGAGCTCCTATGGGTACTCAGGGTGTTTTTCAGGGCCCTACTCCATCCTTCAAGGCCCAGGGATACAACCAAGCGAGCAGGATACTGGTCACATCCAGGTCCTGCACTGCAGGGCAGAAGTCCCCTTACTCCTCCTCACGCTCTCTGTGGAGCTTCCCACCAGCAATGGCATGTGAAGGTCCTAGCTTGCTTTGCTTCAGTCTTTCTCTTCTGTCCCAACTCTTGAACATCATCAAGACAGAATTCTGTGTCTTTAATGCCTCCTGAGATTAAATGGAGCCCAACTAAGTCATCCAGGGAAATCCCCCCATTTCAACGTCTATAGCTTTAATTATGTGATATCTCCATGTAACATATTATACACACAACCACCAGGGGACAGCATGGGGGCCACCTTCAGGTCACTGCATGTGTAGAAATGGCAGGGCTTGGGCATGTGTAAATCACGCAGACAAACTCGCGACTGTTACTTTGATATAGGCAATGGGAGGCACCATAAGGTGGTGCTTCAAGCCTTTCCTCCTAGTACTAATTTAATTTGCAGAAAGAGGAAAACCTATAGCAACTGGCTCTTTAAACAGGAATCCCAGGAAGACCTATGTGATACTGGGAGACAGCTGTATTGTGTGGTTTGTGCCCATAATTCCTGGCTTATAACTTCAAGAGTCCTTGTTACTCTCAAGCAATCAGAATAATGCTGGGGTAGTTTAGGACTCAGGCAGCCAAGCTTTTTTCTCTGACCTTCTCCTGCTCTCCACTTACTGGCTTATTATCTCCCCAAACAGACCATAGAAACTGAAATTTCTCTTTCTTAATCTGGGTCGCCAGAGCTAAAATTATTCTCTAATCTTTCTCTGCCTTCTGTCTCAGAGCTGGCCTCAAAAAGTCTACCTGCCTGGTAGGAGAAGACCGTAGAGCCCCATTTAAAAGAGGTCTTGTTTCATGCCCAGGAGGAAGGAAAGCAGCAGAGAGAGGCCAAGAATTGGGACACACAGGTCTTTCTGGGTTCCCTGCATGGGTCTTTTAGACCACATCCTTTTCTCTATCCGCATCTGTATCATGCTGTCTATGCTTCAAACATGCCTGTGCAATGAAATTTCCATAAAATCTCCCAAAATGGGATTTCAGGAGCTTCTGAATAACTAAACCTGTAGGAGCTGGGAGGAAGTGAACAAATCTGAAGTACATGTTGCAGTGGAGGGAAGCTCAGCTCCACAGAGAAAGACCTTCTGTGTCTGGACACATCGAGACCTGGTCCTCATATTTCTTCATTTCAGTGCTTATTTGTGTCTTTTAAAATGCTTTACACTAAGCTGACATAAGTACAGTATTTCCCCAGGTTGTGTGAGTGATTGTAACACACTAATCTAACCTAAGGAAGGGTTATGGAAGACTAATTTGTAGCCAGTTGGTTAGACGTTCCAGAGACTGCACATGAGTTGGTGTCTGATGTGAGGGGACCACACAATGACGACTGAGTCTCCACTATAGCATCACAGATTGTCTCCTGATAGACAGCATCAGAACTGAATTGAGTCAAATCACATCTAATCGAATTAGCAACAAGTTTTGGCTACTGCAGGACAGATTACTGGCTTGCTGCTGAGGAATAATCCTCACAAATTTTGGGATCATAGAAATGATCTATACTGTATGTGCCAGGTCCTAAGTTCAATTCCCAGTACAAAAAATTTACATTGCATGCGAAAGAGGAGAAACTGAATTTAAGTCTTTTTTTTTTTCTATATCCCCAGAAAAGGAACAAAATTCATATTGGTGTCTATTTTATTTATGGATTTTGACTGTGAAATAACCACTAAAATGTCAAAACTTTTATGAAAGTGAAGAGAATTGATCTCAACATGCTTTCATGATGTAATGTGGGATAGGACACACTAGAAACCACCTTGTGACTTTTTTCTGACAGGTATTTCTGGGATACATTGGTATCAAACATTCTTTGAAGCAGAAAATAAAAGCTGACACATTCGTTTCCACTCCAATGTAAGTTATCTCCACATATGTTTGTCGTCTGTCTGTGATCACTTAAGATCACTTATCCAAAGGCATCAGTAACTGGGACAACGTACATCAACTCCACCCTCTTCCTGTGGGAGAAAACTCAGAAATTCTTTTTGATCTATGAACTTTTTTTGATCTTGCACACTCAAAAGTAGAGTGAGTTAAAGCTTTTCTTATATTTTCCCTGATATAACAATGCTTCACTCAAAACACCACTGAGAGTCCATTAAAAATATCCCTGAGACTCACATTTTCAGCAAACAGACACAGTGTAATAAACAGCATGTCACTACAGATTAACTACCCAAATGGGTGAGAGGCAGGAGAAAGTTTGAACAGTGAGAGAGCAATGCATACTGCTTGTTCCTGATGCCAGAGACTTTCTTTGTTCCACCATTTCATCTAACTGCAACAAAATATGGCTCCTGTAAAGCTTTCATAATGCTGTCAAAAACAGGCTTTCTTCCCCAAAATGCTGGCTAACTTTTTCTCATGTGTACACTGCTGCAGAGAACAAACAACACCGCACACTTCGCTGTGTATCTGAAGAGCTTTGCACCTGTCATCCACTCTGCTGACCTTTTGTTTGCTTCCAGGAACACACCGAGAATCCCTCTATAGTTTCTCCCTGAGCCTCCCACAGCTCCAAACTTGGCTAAGAACTTTTTCTTGTAATAAAGAGTTCACTCCACTGCTCTCTTAGCCTTACTTAAGTCTCGGATGTACACTTATTTACCAGCTGGTTTGGTTTGCTTGTTTCTTACTTGCTCTCATGGGAAAAGTCTGGAATAGAAGTCCCACCACAGCAGAAAAGAAAAAGAATAAAACAAGGGTAAAACTTCAAGCCACAAAAACATGGCCAAGTTTCTAGCTAATTTTTCCCAGGAGGGAAAACAAAAACTATCCTTAAAGTAAAATTTATTACAGTGTTAGAATACTGAACTAAAGTTTGCTGAGAGATTCGCTTATTTGCCCATAAGCTTTGCTTTTCTATACGTGGAAGGAAGTTAGTAAGGGGAGCCAGCTACCAAAAAGAAATCAGGTATAGCTTGGATTTCTTTGTTACATTCAACTTTGTCTCCAAGTAATGCATATTACACAGTCCTCAGCTAGTTTTTTTTTTTTTCTTCTCTTTTTTTTTTCTGCAGTTGTATAATTAGATATGCCTGAGACCTAGGAGATTGTGTTGTTTACAACAATATTTTATTTATAACTCATAACTTTTTAGAAGTTAAAGATGATGCTCAAAGTAAATACTTTCTCTTTAGAAAGTGAATCTGTTTGAAAGAACATGCAAACTGCTTAGCAGGTGGCAAACCTACCGGGCAAACCTACCTGGATTGAAACTAAAACATTATCAATACATTCATTCGGGATTTGTATTTTTCATATGCAACTCTCTCTGTAAATCAGGAGAGAACTTATAAGAAGTTAGCCTTAAATAATCATATTTACACATAAATAGAAACACAATTTGCGACCCATTCAAAGAAACATCTCAGCATGTGAAGTTAATGAAAGCAGAATAAAGAACTTGCATTTCATGTCACTAACTGCAATGTAATGATTAGCTAACAGCTCAGCTTTCTGTGTTTTATAATTGATATTTTTGTATTACCAAGCTTTTAATAATTCACGATCCCTTAAGAGGAAATACAAAAGAAAAACAGACATTCTAGGTGAATTCCTTACTGAGAAGTGAAATCACAATCACAAAACCGTCTGCCTACATTGTTCTTTTATAATTTGTTTCTAGTTACTCAGAATTACACTCCCTTGTTCATGAACTTTTTCTTCATTCAGCTCCGTACATTTGCACATTTGTACATTTGTGGGAGGAGAATAGGAAGGTTGTAGGGGAAGCTTTAGTCTAAGACGATGATCTCTCAGTCAACCCCATGTTTAAGAATTCCGATTTTCCTCACTTCTAGCCCTGCTCCATCACTGCCCTGCAGACACCTTCTCTGATGAACTGTTCAATCAGACATGGTTACTGTTGGGTTTCCATTACTGATTATTTTAAAACGTAACACCATAAAATAGCTCTTTTGAAAACCAGGTATTTTTTCTTAAGTATAATTAATAATGAGTTTCAATTCCAATCTAAATCATTACACAAATTAGGAATTTCCATATTTCTTCCCCTCTATCCCTACAGTATTTTGACCTATTTCTATTTTTGTGCTGTTACTGCATTAAAAGGAATGTGCATTGTGTCTGTGTTCTTACAGGAAGGGAAAACCTAAACATCAAGAACCATATGCTATAAATCAGCTTAAGACTCACTTGAGGTTCTGTGAAATATATGATACCACTCATGACTCTCCTCTAGTCAAGGTTCCTGGAGCAAGTAACTGAAAGCCAAACACAAGAACCGTGTGAGGGGAATCCACTTTGGAGTAACAGCAATCTTGCCCAGCAGTGTTCCTTCAGAAATTACATTTTCCAGAAGGATAACTATTTTATTTGGGCTTAATCTTGAGCCAAGTTAACACTAAGTAAGCTTTCCATTTTGTCTTGGAGTAGGCTGACAGAAAAACTTGGAATGAGTGCTGCTAGGTCCTATGAGGAAGGTGACCAGTCAAAAAAAGGAAAGAGACCCAAATCTTCCACGGTAGAATCTGCGGTGCTCTTCGGTTTTGCGGTGGCTGTTATTTTAATCTCTCCACATTCAAGCTCAAAGTGATACCACATCTGTTTTGCATTCCCTTCTTTCTCTTTGCATATATTCAGTCAGTTGCCATGTAATATTCAAAGCTGTATCTTAAATCTTTTCTTTAATCCAAATCCCACAAAGCCAGCACAGATCGTCATCACTGGAGAGTTGGAGAAATGTGTTGTCTCTCATTGGCACAGACCTTCAGAGATTTTCCCCGGCTTTAGAAACACTGACAATTGGTTCATTTATCCAACATTATGTGTGTCGAGCAGCAAGTACCAAAATGTGCACTATATACTGGGGATGAAAGAAAAGATGATAGAACTCCGCCTTCAGGGAACGTTGGCAAGTTGACAATTTAGGATATACCTATGGGAAGAAGCACGGGTGTTCAGTGTATTAGGACAGGTTTACAGTGCAGGAGGCGTGTACCACAGTGGAATACTGCAAGAAGGAATGGGATGGAGCAGGGTTCAGACATCCAGGCTGACACGAAGGATGAGTGTCTGGGGCACTGGGTGGGGTGAGGGGTGCTAGCTCAGGGCACTGGGTCCCCGAGAAGAATCCTACAGTGATAATACAAGATTGCAAGGGAGAAAACCCACCCGTGGGAATGACTTTAAAACACTGCTTTTCCCTCTGTCTGCGGCTCCAGTTCTGCCTGAAATCTCTAGTTATTTAACCCTGAAAACCTGACAGGGGCTGAACTGTGACCTGAGCTCCTGACTCCTCAGAACAGCACCTGCGCTCAGGTCTCAGGTCACTCCTCTGTCTTCTGAAGTGGTGTCAACTGTGACATTCATAATTGCTGCTGACAGGACTCCTGAAACAGCCATAAAGGTAAGGAAGCCCTTAGAACCATTAGAGAAGTTCACGCTGGTGTTCTCTCACTGTGGAGATGTGTTTAAAATTAAGTCAGGCATTAGTCATGATGTAGGCAAAGTAGTCTGTGTAAGACCAAGACATCAGCATTGTGAGGGGCTCTTAGAATCTAGGAGACCCTTAGTGTTTCCCGGTTTCCTGTGCGTGTCCCTGAAATAAAATCAGAGTCAAACTAGATCACAGCTTTCCAGAGAAATTCCTACCTTCAGTGCTTTTCAAGACTGGGAAGTGTGCTCGGGCTCAGGAGAGTGTGTCTGCGCATATGGCTCCTCTTTATCACTCCCAGAACTGCCCTGGATTTCCATTTCAAATCATCTGGGGTGCAGAGATCCCCTTATTACTGCACTATCACATCTTAGAGATGTGAACGAGCTCTCATCATGGCTCCAGAAACAGAACACCAGGAACAGAACTAATGAAACCAGGGGCATTTTGAAATTAGGAGAAAAAGATGAAATGGTTTATTTTGTTCTTAAAATAAGAGGGCATTCAAAACACTTCCTAAAAGGTCAGAGGATTTCTTGTTAGTTAACAAGGTTTACTCATTTGCTTATTTTTAAAATTCTGTGCAGTTTGTGTACAAATATAAAGTTTTGTTCATATTTACTCTTTTTCACTCAGCTATGTTTGTCCTATACTTTATATAAAGTTAGTTACCTCAAATTTGTATGATTTATAATGTGGTATGAAAAGAGATAAGAAATACCTATGTATGACATAAATATATGAAATACATATCAGATATATGTATATCAGATTTTAAAATAAACTGATGTGTTCTTTATTGTAAACATAACTTTGAAAAAGAGGAACTGCTGAGAGACGTGAGCAGGTGCACATTTACCCATTTGGAGAGAAAAACACCCACACTGGGCAGGGGTGGCCCTAGGAGTCACTGAGGGCTCTTGTCCCCTCCCTGCTCTGCCATCCAACCCTGCAGACCCAGCAGGAGGAGAAGAGGAAGAATATTAGCCATTGGTTTCTAGTTTGCTTTTCATAGTTTCCTCCCTCCAACCTGCGGATATTTCTTAGTGACTTTGAACCTGACTCAGCTCTTCATTTTTTTTTTTTTTTTTACTATAGACATTAAGTTTCCAACTCTGTTTTTACTATTCTCACTCAAGAAGGGGGAAGTCAAAGACTTTCTCGACAGTAACAAGGAATTTCACTCAAGGGGGCAACTCAAAAAGCCCTGACTGAAGTGACAGTCTCCGCTAGCAGGGGTGCCTGGTGCTCAGCTGGAATCCCACCCTCCTAGCTCTGCTCCATGGAGAAGGGTAATTAACCTCTCTGTGGCTAGTTTTGCAATTTGGAAATGTGGGTGTGTAAAAGTGTGCCCAGGGCATGGGGTATTTGAGGACTGAGTGGGCTCCTGGTTCCTACGCCCACACTGCATTCCTGGCACCTGGTCACTGCCCTCCCCTGCCAGCAACCGCTTACTGTCCCCTGTCCATGTAGGGTGTTTTATTCCTTCCTTCGTGCACGTTTAATGTTGCTGACATCCAGGGCCCTGGCTTCTCCTCTATGCCAGGCAGTGTGTTAAATAGTTTATAAACATAGAAGCCTTCCTTCCAAAGGGAAATTCTGATGTTATATCATCAGAATATGCTTATCACACTCTCTTGGATCCATAACTTTCTCAACACGAACCAAAACAAATGGCTGGCAAATGGATCAGGAAAACTGTGTTGTAATTGCACACTTTATTGTCGTTTATGCTGCTAACATCTGTGGCAATTGTAGGGGGAGCTAATCCTTTCTGGGAGCTAGAAATTAAGATCCAGGTAGCAGAATAAATACAGTCATGTGTTGCTTATGGACAACAATATGTCATGAGAAATGGATCCATACGCTAAGGTATCATTGTGCAAACACTATAGAGTGTGCTCACACGACCTCCATCAGCCGTGACGTCACTGTTCGTGAAATCTTATGCCAGTGCTATCACATGTGGTGTCTACTCTTGACCAAAATGTCACTGTGCAGTGTGTGACAGTAAGTACAGATGTCATCTCACTTCTGGAACTACCAGACTATATTAATAACAGAATAACAGTGAAGAGGAGAAGCAGAGAGAAGGGAAAGCACAGTGCTGTGTGTGCTCCTGAGTTCTGATGTCTGGGTGGAGGGAAGTGAATTTTTAAAGTGTCTGAATAAAATGGAAGGAATCCTTTCATTTCTCCCATCTCAGTTCAGATCTTGAGTACAATGGTCCATTTTATGTGAAAAGCTGTTTCAACTGCTTTGTGAATCTTGATACACTGTGAAGTATTTGGGCCAGAATCAGATTGAAAGCCCGGTATCTGCTGGCGATCCTACGAAAACCAAGACTGAATGTGTATAATAAGATATAGGGTTTAGAACAGGGAAAAGTTTGGACACTTTCATAAAATATTTTAAGTTGTACAGGGGAAAAATGATTTTAAATAAAGATCTCCATTGTGATAGGGCGTGGTTTCTCAGGAAGTCAGCCCAAAGCAGGAATCTCCTGCTTCCTGTGTCAGGGTGCCTCACCTCCCTCTACATTCAACTGCAAATTTAAACTAAGACTTTAGAAAAATGATTGAGGGTAGCTGGAGAAAATAAATCTTCTGTTAAGCCTGGACTTCCTGACAGCCAGGCTGGTATTTGTCTTAGTGATAGGGAACAGGATGTGACTTCTTAGCAAATACACCTGTGCACACACTCACATGTTTAAGAGACTAAATGTTTCCTAAGAAAAGGGTGTGAGTCCTCTGCAGGCAAAGTTAATACCCAGAAACGCTTAGGGACCAATTCCACTTCCCAGAGACACACTAAAGGGATGGATGCACTCCTGACACTTTTCTCGTACATATATTTTTGTATCGGTAGTAATATTCTATTAACACTGTCATTTAAATTGTCACCTGCTCTAGCTCTGGATTAAAAATGTCATGGCTTTGTTTCAATGGGGGAAAAGGGTTTACAAAAGAAGAAATCCAGAAGTCACATGTGGGAAGCAGGAGCATCACTGAAAGGATCAGTGTTAGCATTTAGGAAATGCATCAGACAGCTGCTCCTTCATCATCGCCCTCACACTGCACAGGGCTGAGGAGGGCACGCAGGGCCTGTTGGCATTGCTTTGTACAGGATTTGCCTGCAATGCACCTCCTCAGTGAACGTTCTCCAGTAACTATTAAACCTAAAATAATAAATTGGTGATTTCCATTCTTACTCATGCTTTACAATTGATGGATATCATATCTATATACTTATAGACCCACTGTATATATTGGTATCCCAGTACCTAGCCATCCATCCATCCATTAATGCATCGATCCATCGATCCATCCACCCATCCATCCATCCATTCTTCCTCCAAGGAATGCTTTGTTACAAACATTAGAACTCTGTGTACAATATTCCGATGCAAATTAGGAATTTTAATTGTGCCATGCTCTGAAAACTGCTCAAATATTTTTTGACCTAATTGCTTTTGTGCATAAGGATAACAATAACCAGAGAACTTTGAATAACTGCTTTTAGTGCTGAGTTTCATCGCTTTTCCTTGAAAGCTACAGATTGTAATATTGTTTCCTGGCACTTAACAAATTGCCTTTATTACAAAAGTTTTTTCCAGGATAATAATACTTTGAAACAAATGATGAAATATAATTTCCCTAATCATTTTGTAACTGAGATTATGAGACTAACAGTGAAGAGTCTCTAGAAATGATATCTCTGAATATTTTGAGGTTCCCTTCCATCAACTAGAGTCTCATGGATTTTCAGGGTGTTTGCTGAGAGAAAGCATGTGATGGGCCTGGCCTCAGGTCATGGCTGTGCTGAGACGCTGTTAATATTTATGGCAAAAATGGACTCCACGGTCCACCTTCTGTCCATGTACCATAAAAAATCTACAAGTCATACAAATCAGCTCAACATGGAAATGCCACACAGAAGTACCCTGGCTAATACATTCCTAAAAATCTGTATTGTAGACTCTTGGTGTTCATTGAGCCTGGTTGTGTTTTCATTGAATGTCCCCATCACAAGCCCCAGATAGATGCTGGCAAACCAGAAAGAAGAGCGGAGAGCTGAGCCTCTCCTCAGCCTCCTGTAACTACTCTTCCAGTGTGTGTCCACGGGGAGCCTGCACATCTGTCATCCCCCGCACAACTGCAGCATGACGCCTAGAGCAGTGAGGATGTTCCAGCCACTTCAAGAGTGACATCTGTGTTTCACTTCACAGATTGACTGGGACGTGGGCTGTCACTCTGATGCTTGGACAGTATTTGGTGTTGCTGTGCGGGCTTCCACAAAGCAGGTTACATGAAATGTTCAGAATGAATTCCAGAATGTGTGTTCAAGCAGGAGACAGGAGGGGATGAAGACCTGGTTTGTGTGGATCCCTGGATTTTAGTCATCTTTTGCTGTTTTGAAATATCTACTATTTTTCTTCTGATATGAAAGTTTAAAACCTCAATGGGATCTCAGAGAGCAGGGTCTGGATTGAGAGCGTGCATGGTAGCAGCTTCAGCTTCATCATCGCTCTGATACATTCAGGACCTCCAAGACCAGAAAGGGGGAATCTGCAGCCTGAAGGGCAGAGCAAGGCCCCAGCTCTTTCTGAAAATGTCTTTCCTAGGCACCAATGTTACTGGTTGAGTTGTAACGATTTACCCTCCACCTCTGTTCTCTTTTCCAGCTTTAATTATTCTCCTCCTACTTTTGGATGTGCTCCCAATAACATGCCCGACAACACATTCTACAAGAGTGACGCCCAGGTGTGCTGGGCTTGCTGGTCCTCACCAAATACTGAAGTGGCCTTGGCCTCTGTGTGTGCAAACGCAGCAGTGACTGGAGAAGAAGACAAAATAAACAGCTAAGGGTTATGCCACTAAGCCATACAATCTGACGTGCAAGACTCCAACCCCAGACCCTGCACTCAGGGACCAAGGGGTCTTAGACAAGCACTTCAATTTAGTAAGTCCCTGTCACTTAACCTCTAACACTTTAGTGGATAATTTAGTAACACAGTGACAGGAAGCATTATGTTAGGCAATGTAAGCATGGATGATGAAACTTTTGGCTTGGCTGGGCCACTGTGTGAAGAGGAATTGTACTGGATCATGTATAAAATGTAGCTGAGATATATAAATAACAAAGCCTGTTATATACTTTACATTAATTATCATTATTGTAGCATTAAAAAAAGGGAAGGCAAGTGATCCATGGGCCACTGTTTGGACACACTACAAAGCATAGAGACATAGTAAGTCCTCATTAAAGATGAGCAGGAGTTATTTAAGTGATATTTGGGCTGTTGGAAATGTCACATTGGTGTCTATTGAATTAGAAACTGCCTATTTTAAACCTTGGTTGAGTAATCATAATTGTAGCAGCATTCTATAGAGTTTTGTAAACTCATGCTAAATGATATTGTTGCCAGGGTTGATGGTGCACCCCTATAATCACAGCACTTGGGAGGGTGGGATAGGAAGATCATTGTGGAGTTTGTGGTCATCCTGAGCTGCACAGTAAGCTTAAGGATAGCCTGTCTGCCTAGCAAGATGCTGTCTAAAGAAAAAAAAAAAAAAAGAAAAGAAAAACTGATATTATTAATTGATTTTATTAACAGAAACTCTATCAGCATACCATCAATGAAAATATTTGCTTTTTACAATATGGTAAGCTTTTCAAAAGTGTTGCATTTATATCTTAAAATACACATTTATTGTATGTAATAAGGGTAATAAACCACGGTGGGGAAAGACAGATAATATGATATAAAGAAGGGAACTCATTTCCCTTTCAACGTCAAATTGAAGGAGATATTATTAATCTCGTTAATTACTTTCTGCCAAAAATGATTTATTGCCCTATATTCACATGTCATACTTCTGAATTTGTTAAACTTCTGGAGGGACAACAAATGGCTTTTAAGTTATTTGTACTATTATCTCCCAAGAGGAAACTTAGCATCTTTTTCTGTTCAGGTAGATTTGTGCAGACTGTGGCTACTGGGCGACTATGAAAAAATATTTGCTTTTCTTAACATTTTAAGAAAACAATAACTGCAAATTCCCTAGCAGGGTTTGTCACCCAGTGGGTTTGTACTTCAGTCAGATATTTTAGATCCCAGATATGGTAGGTTCAAACATTGAAGTAAAAATGAACTAGGATCCTATTAATTCTTACAGGATGAAAATTGACATCAAATTCAAATATAAACTAATGATTAACTTAAAATGTAACACACAATGATTTGCTGATTTCTGGGCAACTGTGCAATTAATTGAGATTAGGCAATTAATTGAGATTAAAAATCACACAATGACAGGAGGCCAGGGAATCTTATTAATGTTACATTCCCAAGACACACTCATAATTTTATTATGAATTTATTTTAGTTTTTTAAGCACAATTTTGAAGTCTTACCTTATTCTACATTTCATGAGTATCAGATAATTTCATTTCAACATTTTTTTGGTCTTCTTTGAACAAGTGTTCTACTCTCTAGAAGTTAATAGAGTCTCTTCAAGGACAGTATTTTTTCTAAGTCACTGGTGTTAATTGTTGGTATTGTTGGATTCCTGTACTTAGTCTTACACTCTCTGTGCAGTCCTGGTCCCAGAACCACCCACGATGTATGTGCCATGAGGAAATATTTGATTCCTGCACAATCTAACCTTTCATGTGGTTTTATCAGCAAAGCAGTTTGATTTTCACTGCATTTTACTGGCTAATGTTGTTGGTCCAGAAAAATTTAGTTCTGCTATGCTAGGAAATGGTTTTCCTTGCTTTTGGAGGGGCTGTCTATAGTCTCCTTTCACCCCTTCATTATCATGGCTTTTCCCTTAAACTCAGTAGGAACAGAATTGCAGGATGTTCACTTGCGCTTGCGATGGGACTTGATGGTGTCTGGGAGAATTCACTGACTCTAACTTATTATGCAAGATCAGGCAGAATAACAAGTGCTGGCGAGGATGCAGGGAAATGGGAAATTTTATATGTTGCTGAGGAAGATGTAAAATAGCACAGCCACTTAGGAGAATAGTTTGGTAGTTTCTTATCAAGTTAAATTCATATTTATTACACAGCTCAGAAGTACTACTTTAGGAATCTGTCTTAGTAAAAAGAAAATTTATTGCCACAAAAATTTTATACACATGCTTATCATAACATTATTAATAGCCAAAAAGTAGAAAGAGCCTAAGTTCCCATCAGCAAATGGACAAGAAAATGTGGTTGGTTTCTGCAAAAATATTCTATTCAGCATAAAAAATGAACCAAATACCAATGCATGCTCGAATATGAATTAACCTCAAAAACATGTTAACAGCTATGATAAAGAATCATTTAAAAATACCACATATTTAGAGAAGTGGAAAATTCTTCTTAACTACTTCACTGTAGAAACTTTTGGAACAAGACTAACAGATTGGATGTAGGGAGTGACAGAAGGCAAAAATCATGAATAATTTCTAAAATCTGACCAAAGGAAGACGGTGATGTTGAACCCATTTGATAGCGTGAGGATGACTGTAAAGAACCCAGGGACACATGGGAGGTGGAGGTGTGAGATTTCTACTGTGATCCAGGTGAGAAGCTACAGATGCTCCCGGGTGCTGGGGAATCTGCCCTCAGTGAGGACTGGTCAGTGCAGGAAGACGCAGGTGATGACTAAAGCTAGACATGGTTTATTCTTACAGGGAGAGCATGGATCGAGGGGGAGGCTGCCCCAGAACCTTAGCACAAACCAGCCTGCAGGGGTCAGAAAAAAGAGAAGCCAAAAACGACAGCAGGAGTAGGAGACGGGGAGGCCAAATCAGGGACACGGTGACTAAAACCAGGAGAGGACATTTTAATGGAATGTGGGGAATGATGACAGCTATAAAGGGCAGAATATGGCTGCACTCATTTTAATTGATTAATGGGTATTTAATTATTTCTTACTGGTAAATATATTCTGCTAATTAGGCTTTGAATTTTGACTTCTTTTAATTTAACAGAAGCATTTTCTCTGCACCCATAAAGATAATGCCATAAAGTTTCATCTTCAGGAAATTAATTAAACAGTGAGACTTGCTGGAGATGAGTCCATTTCCAGATAAATAGCCCCTATTTCTGAAATAAATCATCACATGCAATGATTACCACTGCAAGTATTTGAAAATTCTAAGTGACTATATTCAAAAATGCTCAACACTATCAAGCTTCTTAACCAATTATCAGTTTCCTTATTTACATAATGTATTCAAGAAAATATGTCAGTATGACAATGAAATAATTCCTGTACAGAGGGCAAAGAATAGGCAAGAGTCATACATGAATTGTGAAGTTGTTTTAATGAAAAACTTTTTACCTTGAATATTTATTAATTTAATGTCTATATTGTGCACTTTATAAAACTGAAAGCCGCTGGACTGATTATCTTTTCATGCCAGGTGTTTCAGTCAGCCGCTGTCTAAACATGCAATCAAATTATTATTAGGGATCAAAAGCCCATAAATAAACGCACTGACTGGGAAGAAGTGTGCTGTCTTCTATTGTTCCAGCTCTTTTCTCTGCCCCTGGCATAAGGTGCCCAGGTGCTTCCCCAGCCACTCTGAGAATCAACTAGCAGCCTCAGCAGACCAAGGAGGAGCCAATCGCCACCAGCCCATCCCTTATCTGATCTTCAGCTCTTTGAGAGCCACCTGGTGAGCGGCTTCCTACTGAATGATCCAGAAGGACATTTTACATCCTCCTCATTTAACCTTTTGAGCTGCTGGCACGACTGAACAAGAAATAACTACAACCTAACTTTAAGGAAACAGATTAACTATAATACACATTCAGAAGCTCTATTCATTATTGAACAATATGTATAACAGAGAGCAGTCACACTAAAGATATGGAAAACAAGAGAAAACGGGGCATATGTCAGAGTATGATGGTGTCCTGTGCTGCTAAATATTTTCCCCAAAACTTGCTCCAAAATAAACTTACTCTATGAAATAGAAACTCTGCTTAGTACATTCATTTTCTTAAACACATTTAAAAGTGACTCTTATGGCTCCTTGGAGAAATGTGTGAGTCTAGTGCCAATGTAAGAAATATAAACTTGGAACTTCTGGTATTGCTAGCAAGCAAGGAATTGCTAAAGAAAAAAATGTGTCACCTTGGAAGAACACTGAAGTCAACCTAAATGAGCTCTCGAAGGCCAACACTGGTTAATTCTGGTCAGCTATACAAGTCTTGGGTGTATTTTCTTATAACTCAAAGAACGGCTAAATCAATATTGAAATTAATGTGAGAGAAGGGATCTTGCTTAAAGAAAAACTCCAAATAATATGTGCATATGCATTCCCAGGGGCTACAATTTAAATTCCATCCCACTGAGTCTGGTCTAGATTCAATCACCAGCTTCCAAAGAATATAATCAGAAAAGGGGAAAATACCAGCATTGCAGTGAAGAAACCTGGTAGGGACCAAGATTAGTATCCCCACTGACAAGTCCTTCTGTCCTGTCCCTGAAATGATGTATGAGGAGTCCATCTCAATTCTGTAATCTCCCCCAGAACTGCAACCACACTCTAACTGTGAAGCAACACTGGAAAGTCTAACCTGAGGGCCAAAGCATCTGACTGGCACTCTACAAAATTGTAAAGGCCACTCTGAGAGGCAGGAAAAGCCTAGGAGACAATATGACTAAATATGGAGCAACCCGGGTGGAATCCAGGAACCAAAGATGGCACTCACTTTTATAAAAAGGTGAAATCCAAATAGCACATAGAGTTTAACCACAAGGATTATAATGAAGTTAATTTCTTAGATTTGATAAGTGAACTCTGCTCTTGTGCTAACAGGAATTTGCGGAGAGGTTATATGAAACTGCTACATTTGTAAATTTCTGTAAGTAAAATTCCTCCACAATGAAATGATCTTATAACATAGCTTCAGTGTATTAGAAAGACTAGATGTTTGTTAAGAAAACTCATAATAACACCTTATTTTGGAGATCCTTGCGGACAAAATTTAGCAGAGAGTGAAGGGGCAGCAGAGAGCCAAGCAACATTGAGGGCCTAATCCCAGGGAGAGGCTTTGGGGCAGAGGTCACCCTCCCACAGCAGTACCCATGGGGTGCAAGTGACCTGGCCTTCTATACATCCCGTATCAAGTAGGCACTTATCAGCTGTTAGCTCACTGGAAGATACAACATTTCTGGCAAGATGGCACCCAATCTGGAGGACAATGCTCTAAAGAAGGGAGCTGTTTCATATAGTTAGAAGCCAGCACTTATGAGGATGGGTGAGAGGCTTCAAAGGCAATAATGGAGTTGGGGAGAGTTGCTTTATGGGACCTCTTTGTCTCTCACATGAACTTTTCTCTCCCCAGGTACAGCTTCTCCAAAGCACTAGATGGCCACAGTGCTATGGTGTAGACCTTACAATGTAGCTTCTGTACTATAGAAATGTATAGAAGGCGAGTATGACAAACAGGAACTCCTATTTGCTGCTGTTGATTCCAGTGTTGTCACTGAGTCCCTTCATTCTCCTCATCCACTTCACATTTGGAGTCCCTTCTCACTCAAGCATATTGACAGGTCTAGGCATTAAGACTGGCCCATCGACTCAAGTCCTTATCCTTGTGCAAATTGAATCCTTGGTTACCAAGCTTGATCACTCATTGGTTGCAATAACTGCCAATTAAGGTTACAACTGAGCCTGGAAAATACATACAAGGTATTCATTTTTGCTCCACGTATCAGCATGTCATAAATAGGATGGACCAAAGAATGTTCCACAGAATGTCCACAATTAGATGTCATAAGATGTGATTGTGATAGGGAACAGGCTAAATAACATGATGGATGGATGGCTCCTATGAAACACAGACAATTTCTAGAGTGAGCATGATCACAGCTGAGATACTAGTGACCAAAGCCCAAAGCATTTCGGAGATGGGTACACTGGACCATAGAAGAGGGTCAATTATATCTACAAGGGATCTTGTGAACCAAAAAAGCTACAGATGAAAAGCAGAGGTGAATAGGCATCCGTGAATTAACATAGAGAAGACATTTTAGGAGAATGGCTGATAATGAATTTGTTAAAATACCAAAAGGAGAAAGGCCACTTACTTGGAGTTCAATGAGCCCTGATAAGTGTCATGAGGTTCTATTTATATTTCCATCTGTAGACTGTGGGTTCTAAAAAAGGTGGATTCACCTTTTTTAACACCAGTGACTAGAATGAAAACCCAAACCCAGTACAGAAACTGAATCTTTGAAAACAGGCCACTTTTCTGATTACAAATACTTGATATGTTTGAAATCCCTTCTACAAACATAAATTCATATTGCTGAGCCACATTACAAGGTGCTTGAGCTCCAGATCACAAAACTTTTTTCTTGAAATTCATACCAACTGCAGCCCTGAGAAGATTCTTTATTACTTCTATTGATTTGATGAGCACAGTGCTGGAAGGACCATTGATTGGGCAGAAGGTTCCAGGTCTTTGGACATTCTTAACATTTCTGACATCGATGAAGAGAATGAAATGATGAAGTGACAGTTGAAATGTGCACAGTTTGACCATAGAATAAGAATTTGGACACCGAGTAAAGATGATATCTTTTCAATGTTGTTTTCTGGCCATTTTACTGAGCCTTACTGGATACTTCAAATGAGCACTATCGGAACAGCTGGGATCTTGGGAATGAATGCAACAGACACTCACAGCTTTGGGTAACAGCTGAGCCAAATGCCTGCAGTGGTTTATGACATGCGGGCAGAAGGGAGATTGTGCAAATTCAAGCCCACTTTTTAAGAGTCCTGTGCATTTCTACCTGTCCTTCCCTGCATCTGCCTCTGCCAGAAGGGTGCAGCCATGGTTATCAACATCCAAGAAGCATGGGGACATGTGGAGCAGAGCCGTCCCATCTGCTGCAGCTGGAAGCAGGGCTGGTCAACCAAACCCCAGCTGACCTGCAAGATCTGGGACAATATATGGTTATTACTATCTGCCTCTGAAATCTGGAGGTCATTTCCTTAATGCAGCAAATGCTACCCAGGTGAGCTGGGGTTTGCTGATGTCTGTTCTCCACACTGGCCTCTCAGGTCTTCTGATCCTCATCATTTTTGGAGTGTTTCCAAGACTTGGACCTGGACCTGGGATGAATCACATCTGTGAGTCTCTATAGGAATCAACCACAGATTGAGAAATTTAATTATTTAATCAATATGATGCTAAAGAATAATATTGTTGCCGCTTTTCTGTATAAGAACTAAGAAATTGACAGTACTTAACAAGGCCTACCATGTACACATAAGATATCTTGCTGTGGATTTTAATGTCTTGCTCATTTAATCTTCATAATTACAGTTCACACAGTACTGTCACCCCGAGAAGTGACTGAAAATTCCAACAGGCTGCGTTGCTTCCTAACGTTTGCCCATCTAGCAACTAAAGGACTAAGCTCAGAGCCAGGACAGTCTGATCCCAAAACTCATCCTTCTGCTGCCTCCCCATGTGTGAGTCCATAGTGATGCTGGGATGACTCTAATCTACTAATGACCGCAATACACTGACTTGCAGAAATCCCATAATATAGTCTGATAGTTCCATAAGTGAGATGACATCTGTACTTACTGTCACACACTGCAAAGTGACATTTTGGTCAAGAGTAGACACCACATGTGATAGCACTGGCATAAGTTTTCACGAACAGTGATGTCACGGCTGATGGAGCTCGTGTGAGCACACTCTATAGTGGTTGCACAATGATACTGTAGCGTATGGATCCATTTCTCATGACATATTGTTGTCCATAAGCAACACATGACTGTATTTATTCTGCTACCTGGATCTTAATTGCTAGCTCCTACAGAGGATTAGCTCCCCCTACAATTGCCACAGATGTTAGTAGCATAAACAACAATAAAGTGTGCAATAAGAACACAGCTTTCCTGATCCATTTCCCCAGCCATTTGTTTTGGTTTGTGTTGACAAAGTTATGGATCCAAGAGAGTGTGATAAGCATATTCTGATGATATAACATCAGAATTTCTCTTTGGAAGGAAGGCTTCTGTGTTTATAAACTATTTAACACGCTGTCTGACATGGAGGAGAAGCCAGGGCCCTGGATGTCAGCAACACTAAACGTGCACGAAGGAAGGAATAAAACACCCCACATGGACACGGGACAGTGAGCGGTTGCTGGCAGGGGAGGGCAGTGACCAGGTGCCAGGAATGCAGTGTGGGTGTAGGAACCAGGAGCCCACTCAGTCCTCAAATACCCCATGCCCTGGGCACACTTGTACACACTCACGTTTCAAAATTGCAAAACTAGCCACAGAGAGGTTAGTTACCCTTCTCCATGGAGCAGAGCTAGGAGGGTGGGGTTCCAGCTGAGCACCAGGCACCCCTGCTAGGGGAGACTGTTACTTCAGTCACTGCTTTCTGAGTTCCCCCCTTGAGTGAAATTCGTTGTTACTGTCGAGAAAGTCTTTGACTTCCCCCTTCTTGAGTGAGAATAGTAAAAATAGGGATGGAAACTTAATGTCTATAGTAAAAAAAAAAAAAAAAAAAAAAAAATTGAAGAGCTGAGTCAGGCTCAAAGTCACTAAGAAACATCCGCAGGTTGGATGGAGGAAAGTCTGAAAAGCAAACTAGAAACCAATGGCTACTGTAAAATGGGGTCTATTTTCCTCCTTGACACGTGACATAGACCCAAAACACTGGTAAATTCTACTACAAACAAGGTCACTTGTTTCAAAGACTGGTTGGTCTATTTGCAAAGAAGGCAGTGGAAAAAGCTGTGGGAGGCCCTGTAACTGGCTGCCACCTTATATCTGCAGGCCGCACCACCTTAACCCCCTCCAGGAGTTAAGTTTGGTAGTTAAGCAGCACCTTGCCTAGCTTGTTTGGCCTGGTCTATTCAGGAATTATGCTAATCAGCCCACCTTATGAGCTCACACATGGGAAATTTGAAAATTTGAATGCACCTATGACCCTCCATCTTGCCACTGTTGCTAAGTTACATGCTGAAGTCTCAGAACCCAACTCCCTCCTCCCCCAATACCCTGTATATTTGCTACTCCTTCCTTGAATAAAAGAAGTCTCCTTTCTTTGAGTCTCCTGTTTCCTTTTCATCCCCACTCCCCCTCTAGGGTCTCCGTGGACTTACCTGCATGCCAGGACAAAAAGACTTTGAAATTCTTCACAGTTAAAACACCATGTGTAAATAGTATTCCCTCAATGCCATAAAATGCGTATTAAACAATAGGACACTAATAAAATGTGTGCTAATATTTTTAAAATAATCTCGCAGTATTTTCAATGAAAACCAAATGAAACAAATAAAACATTTTTCAGTATCATCTTTCGTCTCGGTGGTAATAGATCATTAGTCAACATAATTTTCTCATAGAAAACACAAGCCTGTTTTAGGAAATGGTATAATTTATTCTCACTGGGGTAGAAGAAGACATTACTTTAAGGGAATAAAAGACAAAACCTGGAGATGAAAGGGAGGAAGCGAGAGCTATGATAATGGGAGACTCCTGGAGGCCACACGCAGACATTCCCCAGTGGGATGAAAGGAGACGGGCGGCCACTCGCTCCTCAGGGACCGGTTTAATATTCTGCACCTGGCACCCTCTGCTTCTCAGGAAAGGACTTCTGTTAACAGGACATTTCAGAAACAGTTCCTGTCTATCCAAGGATCTGCATGGGCAAAGGCCACCAATTATTCTCTCCTGAAGATTCAGGCGGGGCAGAAGTAATTCCTCAGTGTGGAGAAGCAGGCTTTCTTGGGGCACATCTGTGACCAGAGGGAGAGGAAGTCAGGATTTCCCACCAAGGCAATGCTCCTGGTGCGCTGTGAAGAGAGGCCCTTCGGGAAGAGGCTGTGGGGGAGAGTGTGAAGACCACCAGGCTGCAGTCAGTTTATTCTTTTCTAAGTGCAGAGCACTGAAGATCGGGGACCTGCATCCAGCTTCGTCCTGATACTTTATTCTAAGGAAGGCACAGGCCCAGTTACACCCACCGTGAATTTTCTCATGTCTGGACTTTTAAAACTTCGATTTTGCAAACTCTGCTGATGTTAATACTCATTTAACAAATAATATTCTGCCACTAACACAGCAAATTAAATGAAATCAGCACCAATAGTCCATATGGTACCTCTGGTGATCCAACCAGCTGCACATTTGGTAACCTATAATCCATTATCACTGAAACTGACATAGAAAACACCCATGACATGCAAAGTCTTCTTATATAATTCTATAAATTTAGAAGCACTTTAAATTTATTATCTCACTTATTTGACTCAAAGTCAAAAGGCTGATGTTGAAATTTCTGTTTTATCAGCAACCTATCAGGCCACCTTGCCTTGGAGCTAGCCAATTACAGACTGAAACCTCTACAAACTGAGAACTAAATAAACCTTTCTTCCTTTAACTTTGAGTATTGGGTATTTTGTTTCAGCAATGAGAGAAAAGTAACTAAGACACTGGCATTGGAAGAGATCTCAACAGATGATAAATATTGCCCCTTTTACACTTTATGAAAGAGGAAATTCAAACCCAGAGATACTCTGAATGTCAATGGCCTCACAGTCCTGAGTATAGACAGCTGTCCTCACAGTCCTGAGTATAGACACATCCTAGGGTCTTGGTTTCATTAATAAATCCAGCAATAAGCCTACCTTTTAAAGGGTATTTGTTTTGGAGTAAAATGTTATCAGTATTTTTTCTTACCATCTCCCAAGTACTTGTCTTTGAAAGGCATTTCATTCTACTGTACCTGACAAGAATTTTGATTTCTTATTTGAATTAAAAGATCAGGAAAAGCATCAATATACCAGCCCAAAGAGAGTTCTTGATTAAGGCAAGGCCAGCAGCTTCACACAAATTAAACAAGACTCTGTGAAGAACAGTTATATATATATGTGTGTGTGTGTGTGTGTGTGTGTGTGTGTGTGTGTGTGTGTGTATGTGTGTACACAAAAATATACTACAAGCATTCTTTCATGAGGAAATAAACCAGCATAATATCTAGAGAGCTTTGTGCAACAGAGCAGAACACATTTTCTGTCTTTCCTTGAGAAGTATCTATTTACTTTTCATTTACATTTGTGTGCTTTGCTATGCATAATTTCACACATTTTACTCCCATGTGCAAATTAAGAAAGTCACCAGAAACAGAGAGAGAGAGAGAGAGAGAGAGAGAGAGAGAACAAAAGTAAAGAAAAAGAAAGGAAACCTTCTAAAATAATGTGTACAGTCCCTAATACAAATGAACTTTAAGAACATGACAGAATAAATAAAAACAACAACAAAAAATATTCCTCCAAGTGAATGTCACAGTGCAGTCTGGAATTTGATTTGTCTGAAAAAAGTCATAGCTAGAATAAGCTCTGCAGCTATCTTTATAATTTAATAATTCTTTACACCAGTTTTTTTCAGTACTGGAGATGGAACACCAGGACATTTCTTTGCCATCTGAAATGATTATTTTTGACCACCATCACCTTACTGAACAAAAGTTGAAAGCAATCGTGTTTATATTTTCTACATTGTATGCAACTGAAAAATAACTAGATGTTGAAATCTTAAATAAGTTGGTATTTTTTTGAAAAAATGATGAAACAACTGTTTATTAATTTCACATCTTTATCACTTACCTCAGAGCTTACATACATGGAAATTTAGTGTTTCTAAGGGACCACTTCAATTTACTCATTTACAAAATACAACCTAATTCAAAGAATTGTTGGAAGAAATTTCTACATTTCTGTTCACAGAAATCTTAGCACAGAGCCTGCTGCCTGGTAAAATGGTCAATAATATTTGCTGTTGTTATGACCGTGATCACTCCAGCATCAAGAGATTACTATGGACTCAAATGCTCTCTAGCAATCAATATTTTGAAGAACACTGCTTCACAATATTATATTAAGAGCACAAAATTAACCTGCCTTTTCATTTGGCAAGGAGTTGTTTGGAATTACAAATAATACATGTCTGGAAACTACAAGGACAGATCACTTTCTGTGAGTGGCGGCCACACACACTGTGACCAGATCTGCATTTACACACAGTAGCATAGATGGCTGGCTTTCTGCGGGCCACCAGAGCAGCCGGGCAAATGATCTGTTCGCTTTTCCTCTCACTGCTGTGATGAACCTGCCTTGATGGGATGGTAGTTCACGTCGCTTAAAACGTTTGTGACTTGAGCAACTATCTCTAAGATGATAATGTGTAATCTATTAACTGGTGATTTCTTACTGTTTTTTTTTTTTTTTTTGGTAGTTCTGTATTACTTGTACCCTTACACTGCTTTGTTTTGTTTTGTTTTTTCTCTTTTTCCTTTTAAATAAAATTTTTTAAAAAAAACACATTTAACCATCCTAGATAATCTTCCCCTGTTTCATTTCATTTACATAATAGTTCAAACACACCCATTGCACACTCTAAAATTTGACCTTTCTCTCTCCTTCCTGTTGTCCTGTGTTCTGTAAGGAATTTAACACAGGCGAGTAGTTTGAAAAGACAAACATTGCCAAAACGAGTCGCTATATGACCTTGTCCCTCCTTCTTATTATGTTGAGGCTATCTTCTGACTTAGGGAACAGCTCACTTCAAACACAGAGTGGCCAGGCAAAGGCCAGTGAGCAGTCCGTGTCCCTAACATAAGTCGTCAGTGTCTCCGTTCTTCTAAACAGGACGTGGTTCATTGCTTGCTCTTTCATTCACCTGGTTCTTGCCCTAAATCCTCACTTTTAGGCTCCACATGGGCAGCATGTCTTTACTGACATTTCGAAGCTAAACAAAGATGACTGTTATGTAGCATATTTCTAGAGGACAGAGATATCATCTTTGGGAAAAAGTAAGAAGGGCCCAGTAGAAAAAAGATAGAAATTAGTTCTCCTCCTGCCAAAAAAAGAGAACTAATCATCTATCCTGCTGACTTCAGAAAATGTCATCATGGGCCTCTATAGATAAAATCAAGCGGAACAAATGGAGTATGTTTATTTGCAAGATACATAAAGAAATAAGCTTTTGCATTGAAAAAGTAGGTTATTTCTGGTCAAAATTTCTAAAAAGTAGGTTACTGCTCGTCAAAATTTCTATTTCCAAAACAGATCTTGCTTTCTTTCACCCCCAGATTTTCTTCCCAGCTCTACAGAGTATATTTTCTGATTGTGGTGTTGGTGGGTGCCTATACAAGCTTGTCAAAATTCATGGAACTGTATGTATAATATCTGTGAAAGTTATTCTGTGTAAAATTCACCATATGCCACAACAAACAAACAAAACGTAAGCCTCTGTACTCACCACCTAAATAGTTTTCTTTCCATAAATAGGAAAACCATTTCAAGTTTCAGGTTCCTCTTCTCCAGGTGACTCAGCGGTAACCTCACAGATTTGCGAATAGGACCAAGCAACACAAAGCCCAAGCACCTCCGAAAGAGTGAAGTCCACGCAGAGGCAGTAACCTGGCAGCCCCCACTGCCCTTCCCAGGCGGAGACTGTGCTTGCCCATCCACGCCTGCTGGAGAAGTGCGTGGTTTGGACGAATTTCAGATTTCACTTCAGGAAGGCATGTGGGTTTTTTAAACCACGTGTTTTACTTTTCTGTGTCCTTTGCATTAGTAAAACATAACCCACTAGTCTCAATATCCTTTGATAAAGGGTATTTTCTCCATAAAAAGTTACATAGTGACCTAAAACTTGATCTTCCACCATGACAGCCCATCTGCCAGATACATAGGATTCCACATGCTCACTAATCCTCTCTAATGATGAGAACCAGCTGCCCATCAGTGTAGCGGGACAGACTTCGTTTCTTCATCCCACTTTTTTTGCATCAAAAGCATTTATCTTGAGGTCTACTTTGTTAACACATTTTTAAGTACACAGCAGAGTTGCATCAACTCTAGGCACAGTGTTGTCCTGCAGACCGCTAGGAGTTATTCTTGGCAAAGTGAAACTTCACAGCCACTGCAGAGGGCCTCCCTCTTCCCCTCTCTGCCCTTGACAATAACTATTCACTGTATGAATCTGACTATTTTCAATATCTCACGTAAGTGGAATCATGCAGTACTTGTCCTTCTGCAGCTGGTTTATTTGAGTTGGCATAATGTCCTCTAGGTTAATCTGTGTTGAAATACATGACAGAATTTCCTTTTTAAGGCAGAATACTGTACTGTTGTATATAACATATTTTCTCTATTCATTCATCATTTAGATGGTCTCCATATTTGAGCTGCTGTGAATACTACAATAAATATAAAAGTGCAGGGATCACTTCAAGATCTTGATTTCAAGTCTCCCGGCTCTGCACTCCATGGTAGAGCTCTGGGCCCTGTGGTGATGCTGGGTTTAACTTTTGAGGAACTGCTACACTGTTCTCTAGAGTAGCTCTACCATTATGCATTCCCAGCAGCAGAGCACAGAAGCTTGCAAATGATTTCTTAGCAATGAAGACAAAAGAAAATAAGCCGAATTACACAAGTAGAACTACATCAAAGTAAAAAGCTTTTGCAATGGTAACTATTAAGAGAATGAAAAGACAATCTACAGAGAAGAAGACAACATTTGCAAATGAGAAATGTGACAAGGGAAAATGTTTATAGATAATTAAGGAACTCCAACAATGTGGTTACAAAGTCATAATAACAGGCAAGCTAAGGTCTTGAATAGATGTTTCTCTAAAAATGACATAAACATAACAAACAGTTACTGGAAAAGATACTAACATCATTAATCCTCTGAGAATTGCAAATCAATACCACAAGAAGATATCATGCATGACAGAAAGGCTGTTACAAAAAATACAGAAATTAACAAATCTCAAGAGGGTGGTGAAGCTGGCCCTCACTGGCCCCTCTCCCATGATGTGGCTTTCATAGTACCACAGAGAGAACAGATGAGGCAGGCTGGGCTTTTCCAAAGAGCACTGAAAGGAAGGCACAATGCTAAGGAAATGTCTTCAGGAAGCAACCCAAAGGAAGCATCCCTCTCATGGAAAATCTAAGGCAGAGAAGAAAGTCAGCTGCAGAGGCTGGAGGGGAGCCACAGAGGCCTGACCACCCGGGTTCTGTCCCTGCTCTCCTGCCCTCAGCCCTGATTGGTCTCATGCTCTCTTTACTGCTCTCCTATTACACCTCAGGTCTCTAAGGAGCTTTGTTGTGTTGGATTTTCAGGGTTTTGCTAACAGAATGCAACTTCATCAGTATAGCCTGAGGAGTCTTATTAATGCAACCTGAGATCAGTCAGTCAGGAATCCTTGATATTTCATGCAAACCCATATCATTGATTTTAATGAAGAAACTGAAACCTAGTTTAATAATTATCTCATTTTTACACACTGTAAGTAGCAGGATTGAAATCTATTTTTTTTTAATTTCCTGTGCTTCTGCCAATATATATGAGCAAGAAACAGCACATGTCACCTCTGAGGATGCAGCCATGATCCCAGTCTGTGCATAAACTCTTGTCCCTTGCAACCAATGAGTTGTCCCTTTTCATTAAGAGAACTGGAAACCGCTATACAAACCCTGTCCACTGTTTCCTCTGCTGTCTGGATCCGCTGCCTTCCTCATGCAGATCTCAGTTCCTCCTTGGGCTGTTTTCTCTGCCTGCTAGGTTTGTATCCCCTACAGTCCTCCCCGCTTTGTGTTCCTCCGTCATTTAGTTCTCTGTCCCTGGCTGTCCTCTGGGCTCACTCTCCGCTCTTCTGTGTAATTTTTCCAAAGAAAAAAATTGTCCTGTGAGGTCAGTGATAGACATGTGAAATTAATACATAGTTGATAGACATGAGACATTGCAAATCTCACCTGCTTTTCCTGTCTTCTCCCTTATACTAACTTTTCCATCAGAAAATATCACTCACATCCTTCACTTATTTTGTCATTTACAGCCCATCTCCTTCACTGGAGTGCAAGCTTCATAAGGATGAATATATTTGTCCATTTTGTTTATTGTTGTATACCAGACCCTTAGATGATGCCTAGAATATATGAGCTACTCATCAAAATGTATTTAATGACTACATTAATGAACCTGAGATTTCACTTAACTGACAACTAACATTTGTCCACTGAATATAAAATGATTATATTTATGGTGCTGTAATTTTAGTTCTAGCAAAAGTATTACTTCTGTTCTACAACACATCCCTTACAATGAACAAAATCCTTAAGCTGTGGAGCACCTATGGAACCTAAGGCCTGGCCTCGTGTGGTTTGTTCACAGAGACAGCGACCGTATCAGAGATGCCGGCAGCTTCACTCCCTGCTCTGCTTCCAGGCATGTATGCTGCTTCTCATAGGTGCTGTCACTGTGCTTGCCTTCTCCAGCAACAGTTCACAGAACAAAAAAGGGACAGAGTGGTTACACTCACCAGGCAGCCTTCTCCGTGTGCTCATCCATGCTCAGGATAGGTGTCTTGGTTACTTTTCTCTCATTACTTGGACAAAATACCCAACAGTCAAAATGAAAAAAGGAAAAGTTTATTTAGTTCACTGTTTGTGGAGGTTTCAGTCCATAATCAGCTGCCTTCAAGGCAGGGTGGCATGCACTGGGGGAACACTTCAAGGCAACAGCCAGCAAAAACAGCCAGAGCAAAACTGGGGCAGGGGGACCCAAGTCTCTTCTCCTCCCTTACATTGTATGCAGGCCACCCACTGGCCCCAGGGCAGATGCAGCACTCACAAAATCCCTGTGCCCTCCTCTTGCACAGGATGAGGATATTTACAAAGTAGGGATCCTGGCTCACTGCCGAGTCTCTTAGTTAAACTTCTAAACTTCTCAAGTTGACACAAGGAATCAACAATGACCACAGGGGAAAGAGGTAGGACCACAGAATCAACAGGAATGCTTCCTCTAAGGAAGGCAGGTCTGATAATAAAAATATTCAGACATATACTGTCATAGTCACCAATGTAACATAAAAATGTAAGTGTGTAGGGCAGGGTATTTAGCTCAGTGGCATAAGCGTCTGCCTGGCAAGCACGAAGTCATGAGTTCAATCCCTGATACAAAAAAAAAAAAAAAAGTGAGTATGTGATTCTTGGCTACTTAATGGCTGTTAGGGTTTGTGTCTAGAGGTCTGCCCAAAGCCCCACATGATATTAGGGTTTTTTAGAGGTGGCTGACTTTAGAGAATTTGATGCTGAGATTACAGGTAAATGATTAATAAAGATCAGAGGAAGCATCAACGTAATAGCCCAAAGAAAGTTCTTGATTAAAACAAGGCCAGCAGATTCACACAAATTAAAACAGCCTCTGTGAAGAATACTTAGATGTAGAATATATATATATATATAATATATATATATATGTGTGTGTGTGTGTGTGTGTGTGTGTGTGTATACACACAGAAACATATTCATAATACAAGCATTCGTTCATGAGGAAATAAATCAGCATAATACCTAGAAAGCTTTGTGTGACGCAGCAAAACACATTTTCTGTCTTTCCTTGAGAAGTATCTATTTACTTTCATTTACATTTGTGTGCTTTGCTATGCATATTTTTCCACATTTTTACTCTTATATACAAATTAAGATTGTCACCACAAATAGAGAGAGAAAGAGAGACAGAGAACAAAAGTAAAGATAAAGAAAGGAAATCTTGGAAAATCATGTGTACAGTCCCTAATACAAATGAACTTTAAGAACATAACAGAATAAAGAAAGAACAAAAACAACAAAATCCCCTTCAAGTGAATGCCACAGTACAGTCTGGAGTCTGGTTTATGTGAAAAAAAATCATAGCTAGAATAAGGTCTGCAGCTATTGTTACAGATTAATATTTGTTTACACCAGTTTTTTTCAATACTAGGGAATGAACACCAGGATATTTCTTTGCCAACAGAAATGATTATTTTTGACCACCATCACCTTATTAAACAAAAGTTGAAAGCAAACATGTTTTTATATTTTCTACATTGTATGCAACTCAAAAATAACTAGCTGTTGAAATCTTAAATACATATTTTTGAGAAAATCATGAAACAACTATGTATTAATTTCACATGTCTATCACTGACCTCACAGCTTACATATATGAAAACTTAGTGTTTCTAAGCGACCTTGTGTATGCTACCTGAACAACCTAAACTTTGATTTCCTCATTTGCAAAACATAGCCTAATTCAAAGAATTGTTGGAAGAAGATTATTATGGACTCAAATGCTCTTTGGCAATCAATATTTTGAAGAACACTGCTTCACAATATTATATTAGGAGCGCAAAACTAATCTGCCTTTTCATTTGGCAAGGGGTTGTTTGGAATTACAAATAATGTGTATGTCTGGAAACTACAAGGACAGATCACTTTCTGTGAGTGGCGGACACACACGTTGTGATCAGATCTGCATTTACACACAGTAGCACAGAGGGGTGGCTTCCTGCTGATGCCCAGAGCAGCCGGGGCAAATGATCTGTTCACTTTTCCACTCACTGCTGTGATGAACCTGCCTTGATGGGATGGTAGTTCATGTCGCTTAAAACACTTAACCACGCTAGATAATCTTCCCATTTTCATTTCATTTGCATAATAGTTCAAACACGTCCATTGCACACCTCTAAAATTTGACCTTTCTCTCTCCTTTCTTTTGTCCTGTATTCTGTAAGGAATTTAACACAGGCAAGAAGTTTGAAAAGACCAACATTGCCAAAACGAGTCGCTATAAGACCTTGTCCTTCCTTCTTGCTATGTGGAGGCTATCTTCTGACTTAGGGAACAGCTCTCTTCAAACACACAGCGTCCAGTCAAAGGCCAGTGAGAAGTCCGTGTCCCTAACATAAGTCATCAATGCCTCCGTTCTTCATAACAGGACTTGGTTGATTGCTTGCTCTTTCATTTAGCTTGTTCTTGTTCTAAATCCTCACTTTTAGGCTCCACGTGGGCAGTTTGTCTTACTGACATTTCAAAGCTAAATAAAGATGTCTGTTATGTAGCATAGTTCTAGAGGATAGCGATATCATCTTTGGGAAAAAAAATAAAGACCCAGTAGAAGCAAAAAAGAAATTAATTCTCCTCCTGCCAAAAAAATGCAACTAAACATCTATCCTGCTGACTTCAGAAAATGTCATCATGGGCCTCTATAGATAAAATCAAACGGAATAAACTGAATGTATTTATTTACAAGATACATGAAGAAATAAGCTTTTGCATTGAAAGAGTAGGTTACTTTCTAGTCGAAAGTACTATTTCTAAAACCCATCTTGTTTTTCTGAAAGACAATATTTCTACAGGTAAAACTGAAGATACAGCACATCATATTTTTATTTTTTATTTTATTTAAAGAATGAATAAACAAAACAGAAAAAGGGTAGAAATAATACATAATTTCAAAGAAAAAATAAACAGTAAGAAATTGCTAGTTGAAAATTATATATTGTTCTCTTACAAATAGTTGTTCAAATTAGTTTAATAATATGAGGCCAACATCTTTACATACAACATCTAGATTTTGGGAGCATTAAAATAAAATTCCTTAGAACAACTGAATTTACTAGTTTACCTGAATAAAGCAATACAAAATGATTTGTGAGTCGAGTCTCTCCTAAACCTAGAGCAGGTTCTAAGAATCTAATCACCAAAGTGATACGGCAATTATAACAAAGACAGAGGTAACACACAAAACTCAACTGAATTAATGTGGTGCGTATCAGTCCATAGACAGTCAACTGCAAGGCTTCACTATTTAGGTGTTTACAGCTTAACTGACTACACAACCTTCTGCAACTAGCCAAAGCTCAGTTATTGAGGTTAAACTCTGGTTTGGATATAGGTCCAATCCAGATGCCCTGTCTAAATCTATGGCCTCCCACAAAATATTCTTTAATGGGGCAACTACATCTATGCACAATATATGACATTTAGCTCTTCATTATGGCTTGTATAGTAATTCAGTTATCACAATCAAAACCTTTATAAGCTTAGAAAATTTTGCAAAATAATGTAAGCCAAAATATCTAAAAAATATATACATTTCAAATATATTTATTTAACATTGAAATTTGCATGTGTATATTTAATTACTGGATCGGCTAGTCAAAACTGGAAAGAGAAATGTGTTGGTTGAGGAAGACAAGATGTCATGAGTAGCCACATGCAGACCCAGAGACAGAAAACTGCTTCTAAACATCAGAGTTCACACTAGGATTTTTATTTTTCATCTCTACATTTCTGACACATTCTTAACAACCACAGAAATGTCTCAAAAGCTGGCATTCAGTGAAAACTTCTCTGTGCCTCAGAAATGCACACTAGGATCTGAGAAGGGTTTCATACCAAAATTTCCAAGTCACTTGTCTTGTTCCTGGCACAGACTTTTGTGCTAGATTTTCCAAAGAATTAACATCAGATTCAACAGTGCCCATGGTTCCTATTTTAAAGATGCATCAGAATATTTTTGGCCTCTTTCTACAAAATAGTCTTTCATACATTATACAGCATCAGCCAACAGACAAGCAAAGTGGGGAGAAAGTTGTTATTTTAATATGGTGCAAACTCTGTCTCTAGAAGGAGCACAGGCAGCCCACCACTTTGAAACTAGGATAGAAAGAAGTTCCTGACTCGGGAAAGGCATCAGTGGATGTTAATACTGCCAGGTGTAAGTTCATTTCAGAACACGATATTTATATAGCTTCAAAATTTCTCACAACCGAGCATGTATGAATGATAAAAAGAACAAAATCCCTGTTAGTAGGGTATCTGAGTGCACAGCATGTTAACCAGTGAGCAAAGTTAGCATCGTCCTTAACAGGGTTGAGTGTAGCAGGTATCTGCTGATACAGCCGTGGAAAAGGACAAAATTTACAGTCTTTTGCCAAAATGATTGAATTTGAACTGAAACTTGAGTAAAGATTCAGCTAAACTGAGACATGGCAACACAGCCAGTTTCCCTCCTCAAAACGGTCAGTACTGTGAAGATGACATCTGAAGGTTGCTCCACATTAAAGCGCATGAGAAAGACTCAGCTTCTGACAGTAACACGTGAGCTGCCGGGACCTGGCACTGGGGGAAAGTTGCTGTGTGAGGAGACAGGATTGTGGGAGCACGCTGATGACACCGTGGAATTAAGAATATATTGTCTAAATTTGATAATCTCACTCAGGTTATGCAAGGAACTGCTTCTGTTCTTTGGCAAAAGGTACTCAATTATGCAGTGGTCAGAGGTCACGGTTCTGCTACTTACTCTCCAATGTTCAGTAAAAACAATACTGAAACAGCGGAGGCAAACATGACCAGGAGTTAATAATAGTCGATCTAAACTACGGAGACCAGAGCAACATTCATGAGATTTTCTGCAGGTCTGAATTTTTTCCCTCAAAATGAAAGGATTAGGTAAAATAAAAAAAGGCAATGAAAAAGAACAGAAATGGGACCAGGTAGCCATTTCAAATAAATAAACAGCTCATTCCAGAATCCATCAAGCTGCACAACTCAGAACAGGAATTTCTGTGCTTTAAAAGTCATAACTTCCCTAGTCATTCTGAAATAAGTCACTCAGATGCAGCCTCCACTGTGTCCTCCTCCCAGTTAATGAAACCGAAACCCACACAGCAGCACACCCGGCCTCAGTCTGCCAAACAGATTGACAGAAGGCCCACACAGGGCCATGGAAATGTGGGGTGACCTTGCCGAAGCTTCCTGTGGGTGAAAGGCAGCGGCTGGGGCGGGAGGGCCGTCCTGATCTGCCTCCTCTGCAAGGCAATATCCTTGTCAGTTCTCCGCTTGTCTGTGTGTGGGAGACAGTGACAGCAATAGGGACAGTGGCTCTTATTTCCAGTAGGGTCTAGTGGAGCTCAGCAGTGGTAGCTGCCGGAGCAGTGACCCTCCGAGGTGCTCTCTGGACCTGGTCTCTCAGCATTACGTGAGACCCCGTTAGAGGAGCCCATTCTACACCGTGCCCTAAACTGTGGTCCCCCAGCAATCTGTGTCCTAACAGGCCTGCCAGGTGTTTCAAAGGGAGGCTGAGTTTGAATATTGCCCCGGCTTACAGGGTCACTGTACACAGCTCTAGGGCTCATTACGGAGATCCAAACTAGAGCTGGTACCTACAGCCCCTCTGCTGAACCTGTACATTCAAAAGTGCCTGTGATAAACTCCATTCTGTTTAGCATGATCAAACAAGCAATCAAATGTTATCACTACTATTAAAGCCATGGTGTAAACATTATCATTCTATTTTCACAGTAAAAAAAAGCAAACTCGGAATTTGTTAGTATTCGATTACTATTTACTGTACTATATAAGCTTGCATTCAGCTTATGTGGAATATCCAAAAATCTTACAAATAAATAACCAAGTCTGGAGAGTGTTTTGAGTTCATTGCTCTTCCCCTTTGAATACAAAGCCACCTTAGATAAGCCATAGTAGGTGTATTTTGGAAGATGAGAACATGTGAAGAGCATCACTGATAAAATACTACATATGGATCTTGGAAGTCATCCTTTAGTTTGGGGATTACACTGCCTGTTAGGAAGACTGGCACTGGAAAGTGGGAAAACCAGCCCTTGGGTGCCACTAAGGCATGGGATCTGTGCGTCATGACTGCATGTTCCTAAATGGAATCCACTGCTCACAAATGATGTGCACCACGCATATTCTACTGAAGGGTCTGGACCTTCTTCCCATTTACTGTCAACCACTTGTCGATGTTACAAAATAATAATAGATCTCCAAGTAACAAGCAGAATTCAGAGAGAGAGGTCTTTTCTAAAAGATTAATTCTCACTGCTTTAAATGCAGTGTTTTCTTGGTAACTTTTAAACTTTGTCACCAAAGTAAAGAAAACTGAATCTTAGGTGAAGTGAACACATAATTTTAAGACCCTGTAAAAATGCCTTCCTGGAACTATAAGACATAAAACCTTCACACTGGACAAGAAAAAACATTCAATTAAAAGCACCATTATCTTATACCAGAGATTAACATGATTACATTCTGGTCAAATTGTATGAGAGAGAGACAGAGACAGAGACAGAGACAGAGACAGAGACAGAGACAGAGACAGAGACACAGAGAGATACATATTAAAGTTCCTGTATTCTCTTTGTATACCTATTTTCCAAAAATGCTAGACTCTTATTTTAGTTAAGATTTTTATAACCTACCTGACACTGGGAATCAGGGTTTATCAAGAACTTTAAGAGTTAATACATTGAACAGCTGGCATGAGAGGATTAAAAACCTTACAGTATACTATGGAGAAATATCCAAAATATTGTCCAGTCATCAATCCATTGTGCAAGTACCAATTTTGACTCCCATCTCCATTCGGTCCACACGGTCTCAGAGAATGTTCCATGAGTCTCCACTCAGAGACTCTTTCTCCACACATGGAAGACAGTTTCTAGTTTTCCCATATTCATGAAAAAGGCAGAAAAGGATAACAGCCCTGAAGGCATACATTCTGACCTTGCACTCAGTGGCTGCCAGGTGCTGGCAGGCTAAAGGCGGAGCCCCTAATGTCTGCATCTGGGCCTTCCCACCTTAGCATATTTTAATTCTTCCATTGATGAGGTGTCTTGTAGACAGCGCACTTGTATTGCAAACTGCTAGTAACATCCTCAAGGCCAATTGTGTTATCATCCTGGGCCTCACAGTTTCCAATGTACTTCAGCATTATTCAGCTAAGGAGCACGGATGTGGGCACAGCTGTGGGTCCTCCTGATGCCTAAGTGTTCAGTGCTGCCTTTCCCAGTGGGAACTTCAGACTATTAAGGGCTTGAAACAGATCAGGTGAGTCTGATGAGTAGAGGTGAAAGCATTCCTTTCCATTGCACTTTTGTGTTGGTTCTCACACTGTATCGGGAATGCTAATATTTCATTGAATCATAAAACCATTTCACTTATATTTACATTTATGTACACAAGCACTATGTTCGTTCCAAATCTAACTCAAGCTAAATATATTAAGTAGTCTATGTAATGCATAAATCTGTAGGCTTTGTAATCAAATATACTTTATTTAGAATTTTGGCTTCTGTAGTTAGTGTCTTTAAACAAGTTTCTTTTCTCTCTTTTCTGGTTTCCTCATCTCAAAAAACATTAAAATAGCAGTAATCCTTTTTTGTATTTAATGAGTTGTATTTAATGAGAATGTGAATTAAAGTGTTTATGTATAATAAACACCAGCTATTGCTAGAGTTAATTATGAAAGTACTCTCTGCAACAAAAATTCTATTTCTTACATTTAATTGAAACAAATATGTGATACGTTCAATTATATTAAACATATACTAGCACTTTCTAAATTATATCTTGCATGTGGCCCAGATAAATGTAACTTCATGAGTTATTTCAATTACCTCATCAGCACGTAATTCTTATTTGACAAATGCTATCCATGCACTGAAATATTCAATTGGAGGTAATTTCATTGTGTCAATCATGTTCTTTTAGTTTTAGGACTTTGTTTTTGTACTCCAGAGTGTAGTAACTAAAGATTTCTGCTTCTGGCTCTGATGGATTAGTTGGCCCCTGACCCAAGTACATGCCAAGAACACTAGAAAAAGCAGACAATAAACAACACTCCTGTGAAGGTGCCAGCAAGCTGTGGAGGTATCAGAGCTCTATGCTACAGAGAAGGAAAACACACAGGAGCAGAGCCTGGCATTCTGCATTTTTGGTCAAGGCATTTGCAGACAACTAACTAGCATGGGACAGGACATAGAGAAGCCAAGCAGGAAGTGGCAGTTAACCAGTGCTTTTGACAATCTTTCCAGGGGAACAGCCAGTGACTAGGGACCAGATCTTTTACAGTACCTAGACTTGAGGGGCCAAATTCTGCAATAAAGGGAAAAAGCTAAGTATTTAGTGTTCAGCTCAAAGTTGTTTATCTGTGGGAAAAGCTCTTAAAGTGAGAAGCGAAGCAAATACTGACTTCAAAAGATCTGAGGATATAATCAGAGACTTTTGCAGGTTTGTGGCACGAGAAAGTGAAAAACTAGCATCTAGTTCTGAAGGGAAGCAGAGGAGCCTCATGCATCAGCTGTAAACAGAGTAACCAGAAAATAGACCAAGTCTTATAAAACCCTGAACCTACTCTTGGATCTATATGTTCTTTGATTGCATAAGATGATGCTCTAAACTATGTACAATTCAAAATTGGTTTCCCAGAAAGAGCATCTAGAACCTGTAATATTTTTCATGCAAGATGGACAGAATTTAAGTAAAAGAAAGAAAGAAAGAAAGAAAACAACAAGAATAGCAGAAACAGTAACCACCTGTATTTTGGAGTTAACTATAAAACTTTAAAACTTACATTAGAAGAATAAATAAGAGCTTGGAATTCTACAGAGAACTGTAATCTTCACAAAGCATTTTTTCACAATTTTGAAGTGGGTAAAATATTCTTAATCTAGAGGCAAAATACAATACCCCATAGGAGAAGTTGGAGAAATAGAATTTCAGAATATTAACAATATATTGTCATTAAAAAGAACTAAGAGAATAGAAAAACAAAGCAAAAGGGAGAGAAGTTATTTACAGTATATAACCAAGAGCTCATATCCAGAATAAATCACAATGCAGCAAATCACACTTCACAAGCCGCTTAGTAAATAGGAGGATATTTATGTCCTTAGCCATCCTAAAGTCTGTATAGGGTGACAACCAGAGTGGACAAAATTGAGAGGAGGCCAACACGTTAGATGCAGGGGATAGAACTGGTGTTCTGCTAATGGAAAGGAGATCACTGTTAGGACTCTGGGTCATTCTTGGGTCCTGCATGCTAAATGTGAATCTATGTATCTTCTGTAGGCAAGTAATTCAACTACCAGACACGTGATCAACAGAAGGCATATAGTATGTATGTCACATATGAAAAGATGTACCGTAATTTTATAACAGCAATATGTGTAATAATGCAAACTCTAAATACCCCTCACATGTAGAGTGGACAGATATTTGATGACATATTTACATAGTAAAATAATATACAAAAATAGAAATAGTTTAACTTATGATTCCAGAAATAAAAAGGGATAAACACACAAACTTATAATGGAGCTGCATTATAAAAGTTTTTCTTTTAAATCTGTAGCAGGAAATCAATGGGATTAGAAGTCTGGATAATGGTTACATTGGGATGGAAGTTTTGAGCAGGAGGAGATAAGCAGGGTTGTCCGTGATAATGGTAATGTTCTATTTATTAACAAAAATAGTTACATGACACTGTTTATTTTATCACATCAGCCTGCACACCTGTGAAATGTGCATGTTCCTAATACATAACAAGGGAACACGTCCTGAAAGCCCCTCACGCTTTCCTTTTATAGTGATTAATAATTTGTTATTAACCAGACTATACTAGTTTTTATAGCTTGTCTTTGCACTGAAACGCGTTTGCCTTCTAAGTGCTTTATCTCTTTCTCAGCTTTCACAGAGTACGACTGCTGGATAACGTTAACTTTCTGAATGGAGCACATTGGAAGGTTCTGTGTCATAGTTTCTCATTCACTGGAGCAATCTTTTCATTGTTGGATGAGAGAACGAGGACATGAACTGGGCTTCTGGATGTGACAGGAGACAGATGCTGACATCTGTCCCTCCGATTCCTTGAATGACACCATCACCTCTGAAGCTTTCTCCCTGCCATTCACCCTACATCCGCCCATTTCATTATTCATCTGCTGTGAAGAGCTGGGAGCGATCTGTCCAGGTGGACAAGTGTGTGAGCACAGAGATGCTCTGTCACTCCCACCATGACTTTAACAAGGACACACTTTTCTCACATTCCAGTTGTGGATTTTTAGTTTTTTAATGGTCCGGGACTCATCATCCCTTATCAGCTAAATCAACCTAAGCTAAAACTTATTTCCACATTATGCCCAGGGGCTTTTGCTTTGTTTTTATATTTGTTTTTCTGTTTGTTTATTTATGAGGGCTGGCATGCCCTTGGTTCTATGTAATAATGCTATTTCTCCCCACAGAGAGTTTAATAAATGCTGTGAAAATATCACTGTTGCTACATGTGCTCATTCACTCAGATCTTCCCACCAATCTCATTGTGCTTTATCTGGTCTTTTGCTTTGCAGCTTTACTGATTTTTATTATCCATGTTTATTATCTTCAGTATGCACATTTGAAAGAAAAGTGTTTTGATGCTACACAAATAATACTTCAATTGTCAGGAAACAATACCAGCAAAATGAAAGATGTTATCACCATGCTGCTCTGTGGGTCAGTATCAGGGGCATCTTATGCACAAAACCAGGGTCAGATGGACTCTGCAGCTCCAGCTCTGCCTAGGGAAAGGGAGTGAGATTCAGAAACTGGTGAGAGCAGCAAGGGGGCGCTTCCCTGGTAGATCTCTTAGCCTTCATACCTGAGGACAGGAGTTAACTCTCCATAAGAGCAGACCAGCTTGTGTTGGAGAGCATTGAAGCTGAATACGCGTGCAGGGCTCTGGTGTGGCCCACGCTTGGTTGAACTGAAAATGACGAGACACCTCAGGGGACAAGATAGGCCACAGCTGAGGCCACCTGGAGACTTTCTGAATGGTTTTCCTTAATTAGCATCCTCTGTTGTGCTGAGGAACCCTTGAATCACTCCTAAGATCCTGCTCAGGTTTCCTCCATTGTTCACTCAACTCCTTGTTTGTTCTGATTAAATACCGGCTTCCCAGCATCGGTCAGCCAGCAGAGTTGTGAGCTCTGCGGAGGAGGATCTCAGTCCTCCTGCAGCCTTAAAGACCAGACAGCGGGTCTCATTCCTTTGAGCCTTCACAGTACACTGGTTTGTGTGTGGCAGGGGGTCTAGGCACAGACACCAACAAGTTTGTGTCAAGCCAACTTCCACATAAGGAACTACTGAAGGAAATGCATGAAAAGAAAAGAAAAGAAAAGAAAAGAAAAGAAAAGAAAAGAAAAGAAAAGAAAAGAAAAGAAGGTGCCGGGGAGCTACCTTCCAAGTGGTGAGTCTTTGTGAAGCTAAAATCTGTAAAAAGAGAAAAACACAACATAGGTCTTGCGTTGGGTCCCATTCTCCACTCAAGGCCATGGCCTCTCTTGAATGCAGTTGCAAAAAGACAGAAAAGAGCAAGGGATGCAGGAAAAAACAAAAGTGGAGTGCATATGTACTCAGGAGGAAGTGTCCCGCACAGCCACCGGCTTTTCATAGGGACCCTGAACTCTCCATGCAAGTGTACATTCACCAGCACTGAAGCAATTCACTTCAAATCACCTCGGTTCTCAATTGAATTAAGGTGATCTAGTCCTTCTAATTACACGTAGTTGTCTGCCCAAAGCAGAAATAAATTCTTATGTTACATTTTAGTGCAAATGTATAGATTCAACAAAATATAACTTGACATAAAATACAAATCTAAGGTCCAAGGAGAAACTCATCTAATAAAAACAGATACAAAAGAGGAGCCACGAAAATGTCATTTAGGCCTCTAGAAATCATAATAATAAAATGTCCAAAGTATTAAAAGACAACACAGAATTTGACAGAAAACTTAAAAATGTTTACAAAATGTAGAAGTTTAAGAAATAAAACTATTCAAAACTGAAATCAGTGGTTCTATGGGTAAATATAACGGCAGTTTACATATAGTTGGTGAAACCATTTATCAGTATATACAAGAATAAAATGCAAAGACCAGGGAGATAGCTCAACTGTGCAATGCCTGCCTGGCAAGTGTGAGGCCCTGAGTTCAATTCCCAATAACCCCCCAAAGAAGAATAAAGTGCAAAGAAGAAAACAGAGGGTAGAAACGACTATGTCAAAGGTTAGAAAGAATTTAAAATAGATACAAATCATGGGCGTAATTCTGTTGTATGTTAACTACATTCTTGGACAATAAGAGAAAGATAATGATTATTAAAGATATTACTAAATGACTAGGACAAGAAACACTTGAAAAAAATAATAGATAAGTTTCCAAAATTAATCATATGTTTTAAACTGCAGATTTAAGAAGTTCTATGAACCCCAGGCAGGATGCTTAATAGACCACACATAAATACTGTGAAGGTGTAAGAAAACAGAAAAATCTCAAAAGTGAGCCAGAAAAAAATATCTGTATTACCGTCACAAAAGCACAATGAGAGTGCTAGCTAGCTTCTCAAAATGAAGCAACCAAAGCCAGACTGCAACTATCTCTCATTATTCAAAAGTACTAAAAGAAAATTATAGTCAGCACAGAGCTCAGTACCCAATAAATTTATCCTTCAAAAACAATGGAAGCAAAAATATATTGAAATAAAGCAAAGTATGAGACCCTCTCTCACTTCAGTCTTTCACTAAAACATACACTAAAAATTGTTCTTATCAGAAAAGCAACACTAAAGGCCGAAGAAAAGTAAAAACAACTGTATAGCTAAATGTGTGAGATACAGGAAAGTTATTACTGATTGTGCAGAACAATGTAGTCTAATGACTTACGGAATCTAAAACCACATAATATGATAGGGAAAGAAAAAAGCTAAGGCCCAAGCACTGACCAGAATACTGCAAAAATATAAAGTTAGACTCTAAATAATCCAGAATGTGTGCTACAAGCTCTAAAACGACTTCTAAAAATGAATAAAGATAAAGGAATGTGTGAAATTTCAAAGTAATAGACGGTATTTGGAATAATAATAAGTAGTAAATCAAGCTGTTTTTACATCAGCCATCCCCAAAAGAAGACTTTGAGAAAACACTTGGGAGCTGATAGCTTTGAGAGGTCAGGATCACAGCATATAGACATAGTGGAGGCTGGAGCACTGACAGAAAGAAAGATAACATAAGGGTGCACTTGTTCCTGATGTAGGCACCGTGACACCCTGCAAAGACATGTTCAGCTAGAACTGTGAAGGAATTTTCACCAGCGTGAACAGAGGTCAGAGCGGCACATTGGGTAATTAAAGGGAGACACACAGATCTGTAATCTGTCCATTGCTCCAGGATGCATCCGTAGGTTCTTTTTTATTATTATTATTATTATTTTTTAATTTTATTTAAGGAGAAAAAGAAAAAAAAAACAGAAAAAGGGTACAAGTAATACAGAATTTCAAAAAAAAAACAGTAGGAAATCACTACTTAATAGATTACATATTGTTATCTTAGAAATAGTTGTTCAAGTTACAAAACTAAAGCATACAAAGTGGACATTCAAACAGTGAGACTGCAAATAGTTCTGTTCAATGATCCAACAAAAATTCAGTAATATGGTTATCTATCTTATATACTTAAATATACATGCGGTTATATGCTTTAGAGCACTTTCTTTTCCTCTCTTTTTTACAATGACAATCACGTATTTTGGGTTTTATTACTCCCAGAGTTCTTATTTTTTTTGAAGAGAATAAAACCAAATGTGACATAACAAAACAGAGTCAGTCAAATCAAAAAGATGGACATAGTACATGATGTAAAAACAGAATACAAGGTAATCAACAATGGCTACCATAATGCCTCTTGCTATCTTAAAAAAGAATTGCCTATATCATCAGTTATAATAAAATTGAACAAAACAGTACAGAACAAAACCAATAAAACTGAAACACTGGAGACATTACAGGACTTCAAAAGAAGATAATAGTCAAACCAGAATGAGCATCATAGTGAATTTTATTGTCTTCAAAGTAGTTGCCTATACCCTCAAACTTGATACTATCAAGCAAAACAGAATAGTGTAAAATCAGTCAAAACAAGATGGTGAGAGCAATATAGGGTTTCAAATCAAGTTAATAGGAAATCAAAGTGGGTTACTATAATATATCCTGCTATTTTTTATTTTCCCCTTAATTAAAAAGATAAAAATAAATAAAAAGGGAGATTGAAATAAAAGAGGACATAACACAATAGCACAAGTCAGAACATAACAATTTAAGCAACATAGATTTCACCACAAGATATCGCGACCTAACAGTAGCTACCAAAGTGCCTCTTTCCTTGAAATATTTGAGTATAACTTCGTATACTATAGCATCAAGCATATCAAGACAATGTAAAACCATTCAAGAGAATGACAGTATTACACGGTATTTAGAACCAACTAGCAGAAAACTAACAATGGTTTCTATATTATCTCCTTGTCTATAAAAGTTTTTGTTTATACTATCACATATAATAAAATCCAGTAAGATACAACCTGTTAAGACCAATGAAGACAGAAGAACAAAACTCGATGGGATTTCAAAACAAGGTGATATTAAATCAGCACTAGCTATTATGTCTTGGAGTGTAGACTGGTGCAATCATTGTGGAAGTCAGTCTGGAGATTTCTCAAAAAGCTGGGATTCGAAGTGCCATTTGTTCCAGCTATTCCATCTCTTGGCATATTCCCAGAAGAACTGAAAGCATCATACCACAGTGATATATGTACATCCACGTTTATAGCAGCACAATTTGTAATAGCCAGATCTTGGAAACAAGTGTCCATCCACTGAGGAATTAATAAAAAAGTTGTGGTATTTTTATACAATGAAGTACTACTCAGCTATAAAGAATGATCACATTGAGATATTTATAAATAAATGGGTGCAGCTTGAGACCATAATCATAAGTGAAATAAATCAAACCCACATGTATAGATACCAAATACTTTCCCTAGTGTAAGACATGATGACAACACATAAAAGTATGTGATAATCATGATTCCCCATTATGTTGCTCTGAAGCCTTATAATGGTTTTACCCATTAATTGTAATAGTTTTATTCTGGGCTGTTTTATTTTATTGTCTGTGATGGTTGAAGTCATTGTAACCTGCAGTGACAGTGAAGTTCCTTCTCAGTCCCTGAGGAGTCGTTTGTGCAGGAAGACACAGGCCAGGAACAGACCATTGGCACCTTCAGAAAGCTGGTCACTGTCTTCAGGGAACTGACACCTGGAGCTGTGGCTACAGAAAATAGTAGCATCCATCCAGTTTTCAACAGGCACGCAGGAGGCTCTGCTGTAGGATTTGGGGTTTTGATTCTGTCCAGTTCTCAGGTTAGTTCCTCAGATGAGGTCACAATTTTCTTACAATAAAACCTTACTTAAATGATCATGTGTGTGCATGCACATGTGTGTGTGTGTGTGTGTGTGTGTGTGTGTGTGTGTGTGTGTATGTTGTATGCAACTAGGAATGCTAAGCATTGGAAAATGGAATACTGAATATGGAGGTATACTCTTGACTTCAAACAACCACGTATTTCCAGGCATATCTCCAAGAAATAATTAACATTTCCTAGCAGAGGCATTACAGCAGAATCTAGTTGTAAAAATGATGCTTGGGTCTCATGTTAGGTGTCTGGAGAATTGTGGGAACTTCACCAACTAGGAAGGAGTTATTCAGTGAAAGCAATGTTTCTGAATGAAGAGTCATTAGGTCTTCTTCAGATATTGAAGAGCACTGTAGACATGGAAAGGAGTCACAGTAAAGTATCTGTGAATGCAAGGTTTCTCAAGCTTATAGAAACGCTGCCATGGAGAGCTCTACTAGACTTTACCCAGGCTTAAATACTTTATCTAGATGCAAAAACAAAAACAAAAAAATTTAGAAGTCATTTGTAAAGGAAAGTTACCTTGAAAAATAAAAGGTTGACTCAAGGTGGAGTTAATATGTTCAGAAACACAAATATATGAAGTCTTTCTTAATTTGCTATTTCACTTTGCACTAATTATCATTCATCTGTGAAATGTTCAGATAACAAAATTTTAAATAAATCAGGACACTGTCCTGTTACCCTGGTGCTGATATCAGGGCACATGTATAATCCTAGCACACTGGGAGGCTGAGGCAGGAAGACCACATGTCTGAGCCCAAACTGGGCACCTTAGTGATTTAATGAGATTCTGTCTCAAAAATAAAAACCAAATATCAGAGTGCAAATACAGCTCAGCATGAAGGCACTGGTTTCAAAACCCAGGGTCCCTCCCCCACCAAAAAAAGAATAAGTGAAAACTTGGGGACTGGGTAAATCCCCGGTGACTTAATGATTTAATAATAATTTAATTTCCCCAGCTGATAAAACAGCGACCCCAGCTGCTACAGTAATGGAGCCAGCAAGCTGTGTTGATGGTAATTTTTGGAAAAAGACCTTGTTCTGGGGGACAAAGTTTAAGTGGAAGCTCCTCCCAGTGACAGTTCCCCCAGTGACCACAGGTGAGATGGAAAATGTTTCAGGGTCAGCTGGTAAAAGTAGCGACGTTTAGTTTACAGCATCAAAGCCCAGAGACGGGAACACATGTTAGCTGTCCAGCTGCCTGTCAATATTTGGAAGATGGCCACCTGCCCACCCTTTTGTAGTTTATGTCCCAGAAGTCCTCTTTTTTAGATTTCTAGAACTCAGTTTGCACCTTACTGCCTAGGAGAGCACCGAACTGAGAAGCAGCGTGGCGTCACCCACTCCCACCTTCTCCTGTCCCTCCTGGGTAGCGCTTGCTTTTCATGGTGAACCCATCAGCGCGCTCAAGATTGTTAGGTCTCCTCGGGGCTGAGCCTGGCCAGCAGCTGGAGGCGCCTGTACCTGGGGACAGTGCTTAGAGAAAAGAGAAGCCTGTTTGCCTGCACATGGCAGCCTTGACCCTGGCCTCCTCCTGCTTCCCACTCAGGAGAGTAAATGTGCATTTTAAAGCATGGCCGGAACAGCCCTCATGGCTGAGAGCCTCTCCACTCTGGACGACTTTAATTCACTGCCTCTGCCAGCTCCATCTTGGACCTGAACTACCACCATCACTAACCTCCCTGAGCTGTAGACAGGGAAGCAGGCAGTCCCTGGAGGAGGAAGTTGAATCCCAGAAATGGCAGGAATCGACCTTTTGGAGGACTCCTTGCTATGCTCCTCTCGGCTCCACTGTCCTGTTACCCTGTGCTGTATGTTCTGTTAGATTTTCCCTGTAATGTTCCAGTCATAGCTTCTGAGTCACCCAGCAAGCTAACTGAGGTGCACGTGGAGCCCTCTGCGGGAATTTCTCAGTGGATGACTTGGTTTAATCATCCCAGGAACGGAATTCATGATACAGAGCTGATCCTGCTACTCTGGTCATTCAAAGGACAATTCCATTCAGCTGGAAGCTTGTCACTTTCACTGCTCAGAGTTGAACTGTTTCAGTAATAGTAAATAGTTTTGACCTCTAAGTGGCAGATTTTAGAAGTGGCTTTAATGTACTTGGTTCCAGAAATAATTTAAACAAGAAATGCCTAACTTAACAAACCAGAGAGAATATTTTGTTTTACATTTTAACTACATTCTTGCATACATTTTATTATTGAATTCCTTGTTACCATAATTTTTGAAAGACAATTACTTCTACCCTTATTGTAGACAATAAACCTTTTCAGCAATGAGGAGAAATAGCCATAAAAACATAATACGCTTTGTTTTCATAGAGAATGTGGTCAGATGGGGCTGTGGAACTAGTTCGCCTGCAGGGAAGCCAGGTTCTGTTGACCAGTGACCTCAGAAAACCCAGGTGAATCTGGGTGTCTAAGCTTCCTTAGTGTAAAGTGGGGTCAACAACATACTTTTCCCTAAGATTAATTATTTTTATAAAATGTTTGAAATAAATAATTTTACTCTTCATATTTACCCAAAAACATTGACAGTAAGGAACCTGACAGATATTGATATATCCATGTTGGCATTATTTACAGTAACCAACACATGAAAGCAATCCAATATCCATCAATATGGTGGATAAACAAAATACACTGCTGTGTATACCTACAAGGGGATGCTATACAGCTTTGAAGAAGGGAACTCTTAATAATGTGCTATGACATCATGAACTTTGAGACCAAGATACTATGTCAAGTCCACCAGTCACAAAAGGAGAGAGCTTCATGATTCTACCTGATGTGGCACCTGTAGTGATCAAGTTCACAGAGACAGAAAGTCGAGTAGTGGTTACCAGGGGCACAAGAGAGGGAAGAATGAAGAATGAATTAGTGGATAGAGAATTTCAATCAGAATGATGAAACATTCCACATGTGGGCAGTGGTGACAGTTGTACAACTATGCAAATATAGTCAAGAGAACTCAGCTCTACACTTGAACATGGTTGAAATGGTGCATTTTCTATGATGGATGCATGTTTGTGCTGACAGTGTAAACACTTAGAATGATGTCAGGAGCAGTGGTTCTCCAATTTGGTGCTGACAGCAATGCAATCAGCATCACCCAAGGCTGTTAGGAAAGGGCACCCTCAGGTCCTGCCCTAGCTCTCCTGACCCAGGCTGTAACTGGGGTGCATAGCAGCGCCCTGAGCAAGCCCTCCCGGTGCTTGCATTGCACATGTAAACCAGGGCTTTAAAGCTATGGAGAAGAGATCATTGTTTCAGGTAGCTGACAAACGTTAGCTGCAAGGGTATCACTTATGTCTTCTTCACATGCTGTATTTCAGGCTCTCTGAATTTACTTTCCAGAAACACTGGAGCTTTTACTTAATTTCTCTTTTCCTTCTTACCAGTACCTATTTGAGATTTCTTATAGCTTAGGTGGATGATAGAAAAAGAAAATACTTGAGAAACAACAGCACAGCAAGTTCTTGAAAAGGTGTATTCCCAAGGAATATCCTTCATATGATTGAGTAACATATAGACCAGGGGTTGTTTCCACCCCAACACATATTCTGTTAATTATAAATTGCAGCCAACAGTGGGGGTGCATGCCTGTAATCTCAGCATTCAGGAGGCTGAGGCAGGAGGATCACTGTGAATTCATGGCCTTTCATGGGTTACATAAGTGAGTTCAAGGCCAGCCTGCACTACATAGTAAGACTTTGTCTCAAAAACACCAAAAAAAAAGTTATAAGTTGCATAACATTAACAAAAACATATGGAAAAAGCTTGTGAAAACTGTAAAGTTTTTCAGAAGAATGTTTATAATACCTAAAAATTGGCAGGCTCCCCTTCATGACAAAGAGATTATCTGTTATTTAAATGGCTTCTGTAAACATCTGTGGGCCATTGTGATTCTCACTAAATTTCCACTAACCATAAAGACCTTTTTATTCTTAAAATGAACACACTGCGAAGGAAGTCATTGTGAAACATCCAGACTGTGACAGACATTAACCTCCTACATCAATAGCATCTACTTCCATCAAACTCCAATAAAACCCAGGAGTTTTCTACTGGAAGCACTTCTCCCTCTGCAGTAAAGTTTGCTTCTTTGAAAACATAAATCAAATCACCTTTCCCCCTCCAGAACAAAATGGAAATCCGATTCTTTTCCTTCCCTTCTACCAGGCTCGCAAAGTAAGTATCCTCCACTCAGCTCTCGGTAACTCACAGAGAACAAATCCAGGGCTGGGGTGCTGCACCCCATTTATAGACACCCAATTGAGAGTAATTACCTGCAGCTGTGGAGCACACCTCTCAACGTCTACAGACAGGAGACTGTGACCAGGGTGACCCGCATTTTCTGAGTGCAAGGACAACCAAATCCAATTGTGGGGCCATCTCTAATAAGGTGCCCCAGTGTGTCCTGGGGCTCTGGGCTGCAGCCAGCAGGCTCAGCTGCACCATCTAATAATAAATGAGGACAATAAATAATAACAGCAATATATAACGACTTGTGGTCCCCTGCAAGCTACTTTGCCTACCTGAGCCTCAGTTTCTGTGTCAAATGAAACTAGAATCTCTCTAAGTTTCATTGAAGTATAAAAATTCTAGGATATTTCCCGTAGCCAAAGGAGAAGGTATGACAGGGAAGCTGGATGGTCATGAGCCCAACAAGCACCTGGGAGACAAAGGGAAATTAAGACATGTTTCTGACTCACAGTCAACTTGAGTGGCAGTCACCGTGTAGAAACCTAATGATTTAGAACTTGCTTCTGTCTCAGGGTAACTAGCCTTCCCTTGGAGGATCCTGTTGGCTTTGGAAAAGACTTTGGGGGTCAGGCTTAGATATACAAAACCATCTTTATGAATCTTGAAGTGGCCACCCTGAGCCCCGCTCACTGGGACCCCCCTGGAAACTGAGGGGAAACTGCTGGGGAGGTGGGGAGCTCCAGGAGTCAGGGTGGGGTAATGTGAAGGGTTATTTACATTTGGGGGAGGACTGGGTTCAAATCTTGTTCAGATGGAAACCAAGCAACTGTCCTGTTCTCCAGCTCCCTGTGCAGCCAGCTCCTGCCAGCCCTGGGGAAGGGGAATCCACACAGTGAGGAAAGTGAACCCGTTCAAGGCAGGAGTTTCTGTGAGTCCAAACTATGTCTCTCCCTGTTAAACCGCACTCACTGGGAGAAAGTGCCAGCGAAGCTAAAACCCCTTCTGTGCTGTTTTTCTACTCTCTGCATTTCCTGTTTCGCTCTTTGTTCCCAAGAAAGTGGCTGGATGAGGGAGCCCGGCAAATCTCAGGATGTGTGTGAGGTCGTTCTCGGCCCCCAGGCTCCACTCAACAGTGAGCAAGCCTGCAAAGTCCCCTGGGCGGTGTCTGCCTGAGGTGCTCATCCTGCCTGCTGTTGCCTGGGCAGGCCCGAGGGAGTCTGGTCCCCACTCCTGTTTCTAGGCATTCGCCTGCCAGGAGAAGGCCCTCGCCCTCTGCAGGCTGCTTGCCCTACACAGGACACCGGCTTGATGTGCACCTTAGCGTCGTCCTCCATCTACTCAGAGCGTGTGGCAACCTCTTCACCCTCCTCCTCCTCCTCCTTCCCCACTCCTTCTCCCTTTCTTCTCACTCCACAGAAGGCTCTTTGCTTTCTCAGCCTGGATGACAGAGACCTCCGCTGCAGCCCCTCTTCCATGTGACACCCCACCTTATGTGACTACTTATGACAAAACCCCATTCTGAATCTTCATAGTTTAGCTCTTTTAATGCAGCATTTAGCATTTTAATGCAGAAGCAAGGTTTAGAATTCACTACACTGTTTTCTTGCCAGCAAAGGCTACTCAACTGCCAAAAGCTAGTCCATACCATGAACTCAAAATCTTAGCTTAAAGTCAATAGCAGAAGCTGGGTACTGTTTTCTTCGTTGTCTTTAGACAATCTGGTCTCCCTGGGTGGAACAAGCATCTTTGGTCACATGGGAAAACATGATGCTAAACCAGGTGCAGAACAGGTGCCAGCCTGTGCTCTAAGTACTTGATGTATGGACTAAGTTAATTCTTCCAAGCATCCTGGGAGATCGCTACAGCATTTTACAGAGGCTGGATAAGAGCACACTTCTAGAGCGGGGGTGGTGGTGGTGGTGGTAGCTAGTTTCTTTCAGATAAAAGACAATGACAGCAGCCACCCAAAAGTCAAAATGACTTCATTTTTACCACATTTTTTATCTCTGTATCTTACTAAGGGATTAAGTACTTGATTATATAACCATGCTTCTCCCATGGTGCTCACACTTTTAAAGAAAAGACACCCCCGTTGACATCTTGGGTAATAAGCCAAGGACAAACTGCTGAGGCTGAAGTGGGAAGGGTGGCGAGGACATCTAGAAGTACCTGTAGGTAGGAGGCAAGAGCTGGGCCAGTTTACCTCCCCCACGGCCACGTCACTGGATCTAATTCTATGGAAATTTGGTGTGAAAACCTCCCTCTGTGAGTGATCTCTGCTTTGTCAGAATATCTCCTAGAGCTTGTATTAAAATCAGCTTGCCAGGGCTGAGCTGGATTGTTTAGCTGTTGACTTGATGGGGCCTTGGTAGGGAGCACTGGAGAATGGGCTGTAATCCCACTTGACTCTGCTTCCCTCTCCCACTGGAGAGCCCTGGGGACCTTCCAAAGCAGAGAGCGCCACAGGGAAGGGCATGTTCACACTTAAACCTGTCCCAAGAGCACACTGCATCTGTGGCTGTACTGTATCAGCATGAACTGTGGTGACAGTGTGTGCCTTTTTGTTCATCGTACTCTAAAGCCCCCCCCCCGCCCTTTTTTCCAGGGAATTATATGGCTCCTGAAAGTCTTCCTGTGTTTGGTGTTCACCCAAAGTCGCTTCTGAGAAGAGTGAAAGTAGAACCAGGATGTCAGGGATGAACACTCCCAGACCCCATGCTCTGTGGGGCTGGGCTATGCCGTGTTCCTTTGTGAGTCCCCACCGCATGGTGCACTATTGTGGACACAGTAAGCGTGCAACATGTGTTTTCTTAAATTATTAATTAACTCTTGGGACCAGCTTATGCTCCTACCAGTCCATTTAACTGTCAAAACATCCATGATTCTGAAGAAGCAGATGCGGTTTTATATGCTTAATTTAAAAGACAGAAACTTTTTGATTGTGGTGGATTTTGTATTCAAATCATAAAAGCAGCATAGTAGGGGATTTAGTTATTTGATGAAGCGTGGAATTAATTGATTGCTGTGCCCACTTTCAATTACTCATTCTCGTGTCCAGGCTGTTAGGGATGGTTTCGGCAGGTTCAAAACTTTGTTTTACATTTTAAACAGCAGTCAGCTCACCTTCTCTCCTACACAGGGATCTCGATCATTCCCTGGAAATCCAGCAACACTGGGGTAAATATACATGCTATGCACATTTGTTGCAAATGTGTAATCTACCAACTGTCCAAGCTTCCTTATTTATCAGTGTCCTTCCCCAAAACAGAGCCATCATCCTTCAGGATCTTTCAGTCACTATAATTCCAAGTGACGTCATGACAAGCTTTTTAATCCTCTCTGGGAAATTTACTAAATTTATATCACACACACACACACACACACACACACACACACACACACACACACAGAGCTCTTTTAAAACTACCAATCCAGAGAATTCATTAAATTATTTTATCACTAACAATAGAAGCTTGCGAGACAGCTGCTATTTAAAACAATACTCTGGATGACGCCCATTCTGGTTGGCTCAGTCCTGTAATGTCTCCAGTGTTTTGGTTTTATTCTTTACTGTTTTGTTCAATTTTATTATAACTGATGATATAGGCAATTCTTTTTAAGATAGAAAGAGGCAGGCAGTATGATAACCATTGTTGATCGCCCTTTATTTTGTTTTTACATTATGCATTATGTCCATCCTTTTGATTTGACTGACTCTGTTTTGTTATGTCACATTTGGTTTTACTCTCTTAAAAAAATAATAAAAACTGTGGAAGTAATAAAACCCAAAATGTGTAATTGTCATTGTACAAAGGAGAGGGAAAGAAAGTGCTCTAAAGGATATAACTGCATGTATATTTAAGTATATAAGACAGATAACCATATTACTGAGTTTTGTGGATCATTGAACAGAACTGTTTGCAGTCTCACTGTTTGAAAATCCACTTTATATGCTTTAATTTTGTAACTTGAACAACTATTTCTAAGACGACAATATGTAATTTATTAACTAGTGATTTCCTACTGTTTATTTTTTCTGAAATTCTGTATAACTTGTACCCTTTTCTGTTTTTTTTTCTTTTTCTCCTTAAAATTTTAAAAAAATACTCTGAAGCACATCTGTGTTACTTTGAATAATAAGTTTGTCCACTCTGTTCAAATGACTGCAAATTATCAAAATCCTAAATGAAACAATTCAGCCAAAGTGAAGGTTGACTTTTACTACATCCTAACATCTACCTTCTCTTCATGACCATGGATTTGGATGAGTTTTAACAAAGAACGCTAAAAATATAAACACATACGTAGTACATGGATCTTACCATTATTTTGATATCAGAATACCCTATAAGAACATCATCTGGGAGAAAGCAATACCCTCTCTTGACAGTATCTTTTCACCACAAGTGTTATGTAGGGTCCGGATTTCTACATTTTTCTAGGTTATTTCTACAACAATATTCAGTTTCCAAGTACCGGCCAGGTACTGGACCTGACAGCTATTAAATCTAACTCTCCTCTAACCCTACCTGGCCGTAGGGCAGGTGAGAGACCAGACCAAGGTGTAAACCAGGTTGCTGAGTCCGTCCTCTCCCTGCTTTCTCTTTGCCGTCTCACCTGTGTGTGCGCACTGTTCATTCCTTGTTCAGCGTAGTCCCGTCACAGGAAGCTGCGCAGTCAGGAGTTTACACACCGCAGAGCCTCACTGTTTTCCACAGTGGCCGTATCAAACTTCATAAATGCATTTGAGAGGGAAAAAGTACCTCCTTTCCGTATCACCAACTCCCTAGCATCCTAATCTTTCTCCAGTCATTTAATGACCACCCCTGGGAAAGCCATAATGTTTCATATAAACACCATGAAATCTCAGGGGTGCCATTTTCTTTCAAACAAATTTTCACTCAGAACAAAACATGATTGGCCCAAAAACTTCACCTCCTGTTTTCAGTTGGTGTAATCTTTTAAAAAAAAAAAAAAAAAATTATACAGCTATCAAACCTCATTTGCAATTTAAAATGTCCTTCCAAAAGGCCACATTTCACAGAAATGCCACATTTGGAGATGCTTTATTTCTTTATTCCGATGACTTTTAATAAGCTGATTTATAGCCACTGCAATAGTTTCTCTAAACATGTATTAGACTTAAATAAATCATACACTTGAATATGTATATGAGGGGTCCTGTCCTAGAAGAGATAAGTAGACCCAAAATTCTAACACATCTCTGTATGGTTCAGAAACCATTGAGTGTTTACGTAATCAGTCGTTTCCATTAGAATCAGTCAATGTTGTTGTATTGATCCATACTTTCAGGGGATTTATTCTTATTGCTGGATTAAAAACTGTGCTTGGTCTGATATTCTGGGATGACCTTGTTCTCATGGCCTTCTCCATCCTCATCTTGCCCATCCACAACTTTTCTAGACTCCAGTTCAGTATTTTTCTTCAGGGTCTTCCACCAAATTAGACTCCTTTTTCCTGTACTATATTTGTCTTAAAATTATAGAGTGAATGCTACTCCCCCGATAAAGTATTAGACAAGACAATGAGTTATGTGCAGGTCACTGCCTGCCCTTGTAGCACCGAGCATGCAGTAGGCGTCTCCTTTCTCAGGTAACTCTACTCTCTCTCTCTCTCTTTTTTTTTTTTTTTTTTTTTTTTTTGTCTTTTTCGTTTTTATCGGTACTGGGGATCGAACTCATGACTGCCTGCTTGCAAGGCAGGCGCTTATTCCCCTGAGCTAAATCCCCAGCCCCAACTCTACTCTCATTAATAATGCAAAGTTCCATGCCTCTGCCACAGACAGAACGGAAGCTCACTCCCCGTGGACCCCCACCACTGCATGTGTTTCTGTCACCAAAATCGTCTTAACAATCAATTTAGTTTGCACAGTAGACATCAGTAACCTCCACCAGGCCGTGAGCTGCGCAGAGGCAGGGCTGCTGTCTCTGGAGCGTCCTCCTTTTATCTGGTGTATAACACAGTCATTGAGGCAAGACCAGATCCACAATGGATATTTAATGAATGAAGGAAATTTAATCAAGCCTCCTTCAAATGTACTACTCCCTACCTTAACAATGTTGTTTCGGAGTGCAGAAGGATTTTCCAACCTAACCCAGCTGACAGTCAGGCCAGACAATTATTTGCTTTGTGTGTGCACGTGTGGGTCAATGGATCATTTCATTCATTACAGGATATTTAACAGCGTCCCTAGCTTCTAACCACAAGATACTATTAGTATCTTCCCCATAATCTTGATAGTCAGAAATGCCTCAAGATGTTGCCAAGTGGCCTGGGTGTCATAACTGCTCCTTTGAGAATCAGTAGGCTAAAATAATAATGTGATATTTATCTTCCTCCTCCCAGTATCTGTCACAGTGTCCATGACAAAATTTTTCCTGAATAAAAATCCTGGTATGTCTCTATTTTATTTAAATATCTTTTCAATTTCCTATGTCCACAGAATTTATAATTTGCACTGTGCATAACAGCACCATAGAAAACATGGCGTGAAATATCAGCATTATACTGTTTCTATCAGGAATTGCTATCTGACCTTCTATAAGTACATTGACCTCCTTGGGTTTCAAGTTACTGATTTCAAAAGTGAAGCTAAATGATTTGTGATAGTCTTAGATTCTTTATATAATTCAGTTACCTATGCAAATTAGTAGAGATTGTTTTTATGTGTTTAGGCTAAGCTTGTTTTTTTAAGTTTAAAACTCATATCCACCTGGTCCAGAATATGTTCAATACAGTTTAAGCTAAGTGACCTTCTTTTTAGGCACCATGAAACCCTATAGAAAAATTTAAATATGAGTTATTTTGAAAATAAGGTTTATTCTTCCTCCCATAGACCCTACATAGCACAGCACTGTGCTGAAAAGATGCCTAAATCCTAGACACTTCCTGTTATGTGACCTAAGGGAAATGAACTAACTTCTCTGAGCTTAATTTCTCCTATCTGTAGACTGGTGATTACAATGATATGTGATCATTGTAGGGGGTAGGGTTTGGCACTATTCACACTGCAGTGTAATATTTAATATAATTTACTCTGTTCCCAACCTAATTCTCAACAGTTTTTAGCAATAGTAACAGTACTATAGTCAAATTTTTCTCATTTTTGATGTCACATGTAAGTGTTCATCTTTCAACCAGTGACACAGATACGTATTCAGCTGGATATAAATCTTGAATTAATCATCAGTGTACCTGTGTGCATGTGTGGACACACCTTCTGTTTGATGGAAAATATAATATTGTTGACCTATATGGAATCAACAAAAGTCATTTCTTGGGTCTGACCTAGATCAGTGATAGGGACCTTTTAGTGCATCTAATGGTACAAACTTCCTGATACAGCACACACGTCATAGGTTTGCGACCACTTCTCCAGGTGGAAAGATAAAATTTACATTATAAAGTTATATTAATGTCCATAAGACGTCCTTTAATGGTAACATTTAATTCATACTGTAACTCATCAAAGTGCTGAATAATAATATATGTCATTATCCAATTTGGACAATTCCAAAGGCGACACATTTACTCAGATTTTCGAACCAGAGAGGAAGTACGGCATGAAGAGGCTGTATTGGAGCTGCTTAGCTGATTTTTCCCAGGCTGCCAATATGCTCTTAAAATATGATCAGTTGAAGTGATTTGTATGCAAAGCACATTCTATGATATAATGCCTTATGTCCTTGTCCTCTGATGGGTGAGCTCATGTAACCTAATAACCCATCATCAATAGAGATCATCCATATCCACAAGAGAACAGTGTCAGTACACTCGGAAACAAAATTAATGTTATTAAAGCATTAATTGCAATTTAATCAAAGTAATAATCAATACACTGTTAGCAGTAGGTCTCCAGTTGAGCGGAATAAGACACTCACCCAAAATCATTTAACACACAGCAATGGTCTCACCTCACATGAATTAGACCAAAATATCTGAGGGAGCATCATGGTGATAGTTTTAAAAATCTGCCCAAGAAATTCTAATATATACAGCAGGGTGAGAACAAATGAGCTAAATTAGCAGGTGTGACACTTTCGGCATCTGGTAAGAAGACACTGGTATATATAATATGACCTAGTTTTTGTAATAAAGGAAACTTAAGCTTGCAGGGTTAGGTGTGGAAACTGGCGTGATTATGTTCGTGTCAACTTTGGGTTTAAAGCTTTTGTCCTAAAAAGAATGACTTATTAAAGTTTTCAAGAAACTGGTAGAAACAGAGGATTTTGTGGTAATCGTTCTGTGTCTACATTCCCAGTTGTTTTTAAGACAAAAACAAATAAGCATCATGCATTTGTAGGTGTTTGAAACACAAAAAGCCTCTGGCTTATTATTGCCAGATAATACAGTTTTTTAGAAGAAACTTTCTGTAAAAAGATCAGAGTATGATACATTATTCTATCATTGATGTGATTTCAGCTCAGAAAGCAGAGGGTGAGAAGCTGAAAGAAGGGACCTGGAGCACTGAGACTAAGAAGTTTGTAGAGAAAACCACAGATTTAATAAGCAGCCGCTCTGACTGACGGGACCTGGGTGGTGCTTTGCTTCCTCGTGTTCCTAAAATATCAGATAATTTGCTATTTTTGTCACTTCCCCACAGTAAAGTATAGGCACACATGTAGCCCTGGGCGAATGGTTTAATTTCATGATTTAGGATTATTTGTAAGAATTTAAATAAGAGGCGTACTTAGTGTACTGTATGAAATGGTAAAAACATGAGTAATACTGAAAGCTGATCACTTCTGTAGTTGGCACAAATCGACAGCTGTGGTAGTTTTTCCATCCACATTATCTCATGGAAAGTGTAAAAAGGAATCATTACAATCATTCTGTATCGCCACACTTTATGATCTAAGTGTATTTACCCTTAGGAACCGTAAAACAAATACTTATGAACATAGAATGCATCGATTTGATCATTCAGGAGGAGGGATCTTTTGTGGTCGATATTGATTTTCTATAGAATATTTACTCCTATGTTTAGTTAATTAACACAAAAAGTTGTTGACTGAGGGGAGAAAGATGGTTTGACCTGATTTCTTCCCTGGCATCCAGCCCAGTGGCCTCCTGCATCACCATGACCATGACCATGACCATGACCATGACCATGACCATGACCATGACCATGGCAGCTCTGGCCATGCAGGGAAGCGGTCAGGACCTGCTCACTTCCCCTCCTTTCAGCTCTCAGCGCAGAGGCGACCCTGTGAGGCAGCCTCCTCTGCCGCGCACCCCACTGCACTGCTCTGCTCTTACCTCTGTGCTGCGCTTATTACCTTTAATGATCGTGGCTGTTAACTGATTTCCTCCTCTGTCCTCTAGTTCTCACACTGGAAGGCAGATTCTAAGACAAAGGATTTTTGTCTCTCATGTTCCACAGCTGAATTCTTAACAGGACGTTTCCTGGCACATGGCAGGTACCTGTATGTCATTTGCAGGATAAATAAATGGAAGACAGTGCTCCTCTTGGGACAGATGGCACAGGTGGCTGCAAAGTCTGCAGCCCTTTAATCCTTATTCCTTTCCAATGCAATTTCGCAGCTCTTCCCTCCTCCTGGAAGAGTTCTTTCTCTATTACTTGAGTCTGGGCTTGTCCTATGACTTGCCTTGGTCACTAGCAGTCAGAGAAGATAACAATGTGTCAACTGCTTCCTTCAGCTCTCACTCAGAGAGCCCCAGCTCCCTTGAAAAGGGGCCTAAACTAGCCTGGGGGAAGATGAGAGGCGCATGGACTACTGTCATCTACAGCAGACCAGACAGATCCCAGGAGGAGGGCTGCCTGGTGGACCCACACATGAGGGTCTAGTTGACACTGGAGACAGCCTGCCTGGCCCAGAAATTTAGAATACATAAAATACTGTTGTTTTAAAATGCTACATTCTGGTGAGTTGCTAAAGACGAAAGATAATTAGTATAGAATTAGAATGTGGGTCCTACAAGGGAAATGTTTCCATAGTAAGAATCTACAAAGCAGGGGCTGGGGATTTAGCTCAGTGGCATAAGTGCCTGCCTTGCAAGCAGGCAGTCGCGAGTTCGATCCCTGGTACTGATAAAAACGAAAAAGACCAAAAAAAAAAAAAAAAAAAAAAAAAAAAAAAGAATCTACAAAGCATAGGAAGCTTGCTGAAGAATAGTGAGGAAAATATTAGCCAAAGTTGTAAAACTATGGCAAGAAACCTTAAGTTAGCAAAACCAGAGCAAATAGTACCAAAATTTTACCAGAGGATGGAAAAGTAATTGACCTGAGGTCTGTAGTAGCAAATCAATTGCCAGATGATTACCAGTGGGTGAGTGGAGACACATTTTCCAGTTGGAGAATAAAGATGTCCCTTCCCGTGTCTGTGTTGAGTATGGTAAGGAAGAGCAGGAGGGGGAGGAGTTGGGGTGCATGAATCACTTCTCAATGAAAACCAGATCACAGGGGTGGATTCTCAGGGTTCCAGCACTGCTGATGGGCTTTGCAAGGGACCTCTAATGATCCTCTCGGCTGCCTCTGGCTTCATGTCAGCATCTCATCCTCCACTTGCCCATTGAGATATTTACGAAGTCATTGCATTTTACACTTGAATTCTCTGATAATTATCCATAAAACAGCTATATTTATTTTACATGCTGTTTCAGTTCATGTACATTTGTCATTCTTTCTACTGCAACTTTGAAACACATTTTAACAGGTTCTATCAGTTTACTCAATGTGAAGTTTACTTATTGTTTAATAAGTTTGATTACATAGTGTTTTTGGTTGTTTGTTTGTTGGTCTTTTTTTATTTACTAAGTGCCATGAATTGGACATTTAAATCCATTTTCCCCAGCAGTTCTTCATTTGATTTGTTGGAAGATTATTCTAAGTACCCCAACTACCCTTTATACTTCTCAGGTTCTAGAGGAATGTTGTTTGCTTGTTTGTTTGTTCATTTGTTTTACAGTGCTGGGGATCAAACCCTGGGCCTTTACACTGAGCTATATCCTAAGCTCATTTTTTAAATTATATTTTATTATGAGACAAGATCTACCTAATTAAAAGATATGCCCAGACTGAACTTGAATTTGCAATCATCCTGCCCCAGGCAATCAGAGTCCTGAGATTTACAGGTGTTAGCCACCATCCCCAGGTGCTAGAGGAATTTTAAAGAAAATGCAAACTCAATTTTCATTCATGTGTATAATTAGAGACATTAAATAAGAATTACAAAAGGTAGATTGATACTCCTCCAAAAGTATAAGACTATCAGTCCAGTTAGTGTAACTGTGGGGAAGAAATAACCTGGATATAAAGCTCCAACACCACTCTGTGTTAGTGTTTTAACTATTTGTACCCATCTAGCTACTTCTAGGTGTTCTTTCCATAGGTTATGCAACACCATAGTACAGAACTGATTTGCATGGAGAATCTTTACTCCCAAATTAGCAACCTTCAACTTTAAAAAATGTAAATGAATATGATCCTAATAAAATGTTTAAGCCAGTGACCTGAGAATATTTGAAACTCTTTTCCAAAAACACAGGTGATTTTGGTTTCCCTTGACACCAAATCCATTTCTCCGCAAATGATGAATTCATGTCCCAGCAAATTAATATTGCCTTTTATGTACTCATGACACATTTAAGATCCATAAATATTCTGAATATTTTTAAGAGACAGAGAAGAATATGCCTTGCTGATTCTGCTTCATACTTAGCTATTTGAAAGGCAATGTTTAAATCATAGAAGTATTAATGTTCACATTTGGATTTTGTTTGTAGATATGAAGCAGACTGCCAGAGCTGCTGGACCATATTATCTCATAGTACAGACGCCCTGGAAAAGCCTGGATGTTACTGGAGGCTGCACTATTTCCGAAGAATGTTTGTTTTAGGCGCTTTTCATGGCAAACACAACCTCATCCTCCAGAAAAGTTTATCTTGCCCAGGATAGTGCCTGGTATGTGCTCAAAAAATACATATATGCTAAAAAGATGACTAAATTCCAACATCTAATCTCCCACAGCAAGAGAAAGGAAGAGCAAGAGTGTACCGTGTCATCAAAACTGTGACCACCATAAAGAACCGTGCGTGGGAGTCTGGGCATCTGGCAGCCTGGAAACATCTTCCCTGGCAGGAGAGGAGGCCCGAGATACTTTTCAGTCCTACAGTGTTTCTACTCAATGAATTTAGACTGGGCATTTTATGCATATGAGCCTCTGTTTCTTCATTTGTATTATGCAAGTAAAGCTTTAAGGCACAAACGTCCTATCTTTATTGTAAGTTGCTTTAAAAGCATGAGACTTAAGAATTCTGTGTTGAAGTCTAGCATTCTGGGCCATTTTGTTTGTTTCCTCTTTCTGTTTACTTCCTTTACCAGCAGACAGTCTGTTGCTCTCTGAAGGATTTCCCCTGGCAACAGTGTGCCTGTTAAAATAAGTATCAGTCTTTGGGTCTGGAAGAAATCTGACAGATGAGCCTTCCCATCCACCCACTTTACATGAGGTCTGAAACTCTGACAGATAACAGGAGCTGTTCCAGTTCCCGCACTGTGTTAGGGGAAAGCCTGTGATCCTGGCTTTATGATTTGCTGAAGAGAGTTCTTTCTGTTCCTCCCCGCCAGCCTAGCAGAAACATGTGTTAGAATTTTACTTACATTTAAGGTACTTCTCCCTAACATTTCACTACATGGCCAGCTATTGTACCCTCCAATCAGCAATTGCCAGGGTAACAGAAAGAATTTTAAAAATCCATGCAGGGAATGTAAGATGGTTATGAAAGGTGAAAAATACTGTGACATTCATCAAGACAAGATTCTCATTGAATAAGAAAAATTTAGCATCTAAGCTCTAATGGTCTTTAGCACAGACAAGTCATATTCCTAAATTATTAATTTGGTATTATTTTCATAGATAAGCATAAGGATAAAACTAAAGTTGTACACATCTTCTCCTTTCAACCATACGAATCTGTCTGTACTGTCTCAATATAAGATCTAAGTTTATAAAGTGATATTCTTGTATTAACACTGCTTTACTCTGCGTGTTTCTTCTTTGGTCTGGAAGTAGGTGGATGGCTGCTTCCTACTTAAAATGTTTACCAATGGCAGCTCTTTTTGTGGATTCACATCTCAACATGATGAGGAATGTGATTTCAGTCTCTAATCATGAGCTGAATCTGTCAACGAAAGTGATGAGCAGCGGTTGGTAGCAGATGTTGTTTGCCACACTGGGTAGATGCTTCTACATGCTGCTCTCTGATTGCAGTGGAGATTAGACACAAATGTTGGACCAGCGATAGTAACTCAAATGAAGTACCTAACATGAGCTCTTTACACCTGGGAACCATCTAAAAAGTCATCCTAGTCTCCAGCCAACAGTCCCGGATCACCCCTAGATACAGCTCATTAGTTAGAAGACTGCTAATCTATGAGGAATTTTACTCTTGAAAATAATTTGGATTTAAAGTTGCCTCTGAATTTTACCCTAAATGAGACAATGTCAATCTTTACATTTTTATTGTACTTCAGCCCAATTATCAGCAGTCAGCTCTTTAATAAAACAATTAATCAATTTGATGGGAAGTGCTCAGATTGTCTTCCTTGCTGTCACATGACATAAACAATACAGAGTCACCAGTTAGGATACAGACAACAGCTTGGCTTTGCTACTATGTCCGCCACTGAATATTTCGTGTCACCTGGATTCCTTGCTCACGTCCCTTCATCATTCCCTCCCCGTGGCCCCAGCTCACACCATTCTTTCTGTTCTACTCCAAGCTTAGTGATGGTGAACCCCAAACCCACCATCCTTTATGTAGCACTGTTGTCTCCCCAGCCAGACTGCAGTGTCCCTGGATATCTGATGGAAGTAAAGTGCCCATAAAGCATGTCCCCAATATGTCGTTTGTTCCCAATAGTCAGAAGTAACAGCTAGAAAAAAGCCACCTCATTACATTTTTACCTCTGTCATAAATTCTTATTCTGACAGACTTTTTAAAACATTTAAGCCATCTATAAGTTACGATGCTTTCTGTATAGTTTGACAAAGGTCATTACCTAGCTTTCAAAATCTACACTGAAATATAAAGCAGTGATTTCCATATACAAGTGAGAGAGGTGAAAGTTTTTCGAGAAAGAAAGTTGATCTCATGGAAGCCAGAAGCTGGGGAGGGGCCTGAAGCACAGAAAGGCTGGTCCATGGGGCTAAGAGGACAGTTACAGGGGATGGGCGAGGGCTGACGCTCTACGCACAGCAGGGCACCCGGGCTACCAGGTATTTGCCACTGATTTCAGCACGGCTGAAGAAGACTTAGCATTCTCACCCTGAAGAAACAATAAACCTTGAAGGAGACAGACATGTTAATTGCCGTAACTTGAGCACTATACATTGAATACATAGTCTATCCCTAAATACACACGATTTTTATGTATCACTTAAACATTTAATATGCATATTTCACACCGAGAAATTATTTGGATTGTTCCACTTGACAAAATTATCATGAAAAACTTTGTTCTCTTGCAGCTTTGTAAGGAGAACTCTTTCCCCAAGGCGTCTCTATTTATGTAGTTGCCCTCGCAGTGAAGTAACCCAGAAATCATGTTGTCCTGTATTTGAAATCTCTTTTTCACAATGTATTAAATACACAATCCAAATTGGAACCTTCCCTAACTAGAAGTAAAATAGTTGTAGACTGTTTTGCATGTAGAAAGTACCTAGAGCCTTGGCTGCGGTGTTTTAGGTTTTTTTCTTGATGTCTCATGCGACATTTGCGTCATTTCCATCAGCTTCACTCTTCCAGGAGAAGTCGCACCCACATCAGATGAGCACTGGTCTTCCTCTCTAGGCCTTGTGTCTCTAAGCCGAGTGACAGTGTAGCCAGGGCCAGGTCACAGATTTCCGCTGGGCCTAACAATTAGAAAACAGCGAAGGTGCGCTCTGTCCCTCCACCTATCAGCCACACAGACGCGGGCCATCTGCTCTCCAACGCCTGAAGCGAGGATTTTACTTTTTTATTACAGCTTGGAGAGTTGTTCTCTGAAGAAACATAGTCCGATTCAAAGTCAGCCTGGTTATTTTCCAAGTTCAGAAGGAGATATTTGATTCCTTTCTGTGAGAAGTGTCCAAGCCCTGGAGATGGCTCAGCAATGGTAATTATTAGCAGATTCCTCACTGTTTGAGTGAGAGATTTCAGAAATCAAGGGAGAACCGCTGGAATGACCTGTGTAGTAATGGATTAGAGTTGGACATACCAGTAACAAATATTTCAGTCAATGTCAACGCAGAAGGATACATAAGGAAATACACACAGATGTGAACATGTCCATGGTTTAATGTGTATACACTCATGCTCTTGCTGTGTCTGCTATGAATGTCTGAGAGCAAAAAAGGAAGGAAAAACCCGAGTTCCTCTGTGTCTAGAATCCAGACCTTGATATATAACACTATTCTTCCATTCAAGGACCCCAGTATCTTTGGAGAAATGCTGAATGTAAATTGAGAATATATGTATACACATATATAGCCAGCCTCATGTGCCTTGTAGTGTGCAAAATGCTAGAAGAGCTCAGTGGCACAAGTGTCCACCGAGCAAGTGCAAGGTCATGAGTACAATCCCCAGGACAAAACAAACAAAAAAACCACAAATTTCATTAAAGAATTTGAAAAAAAGAAAGAAAATTCTAGAAGAAAAAATCCACCTATGTTTAGTGAGTGAGCCAGAGAGACACAGGACTCAACTGAAAGTCGCCCAATGTGTAGAATAAAATTAAATAGCACTAGATTTTAACACAAAATATAAAATAAATGTCCATTTTCCATACTGATGTTAATAAGTAACTGAGGTGTATGGGGGAAGGAGATAAATCTACTCTGGAGAAGACTTCTAAACATCATGTGTACACACTATATCCCCGTGGAAAGGAGACATTCATCCGCACTCTGGGGGCTGAACACAGTGAGTTCCTTCCACAGCACAGGGTGTGGACACGGGGCAGAACATAAAACAGCTTTACAGTAAACAGCTTTACCTAATGAATGCTGCCTCAGCCAGGTAATCACGGTTTACATCAACAGAGATGAGCCCCATGATTTGTATACACTTGATAAGATTGACAAAAATGACATTTTAACCTTGTGTTCTTCCTTCCCTAAACCCATAATCCCAGACTAATCATTAGAAACACATTAGGAAAATCCAAAACTAGTGACATTCTAAAAAAAAAAAAAAAAAAAAAAAATCCCTGGTTGGTGTTAATCTAAACTGTCAAGGTGATCAAAACCAAGGAAACTCTGAGGAACTGTCACAGCAAAGTATCGTCAGGACTCAGGACCACTAAATAGAAGGCAGAACCAAGTGATGGATCGTGGAACAGGAAATGGTACGTATGGTAGAAAATCAAGACAATCTAAGTAGAACGGGCTCAACAGTGACACATTTGTCAGGAGTGATTCAATAAGCATATTAACTAAATTACTATGCATTACTACAAAGTGCACATGTAGTGCACTACATTAATGTAAGATGCTAATAGGGGAAATGATTCAGGATTTGGGGGAGCTCTATGGTACGCACATCTTTTCTATAAATCTAAGTTTTTCTTAAATATTTGCTTTAGAAAGAAATTAACCAAATATTTTAACAGTTTATAAAACAAAATGTATAGGTTGTAATTAAGCTCATGAAAATATATGCCACTCCATTGGTCATCTGGGATATGTAAATTAATGCCACAATGAACTTCCAGTAGATAGGATCCAAAAGTTACAATAGATGTAGTAAAAGGGAAAGAAATTGCTCGAAGGAAATTTTTATTAGTTGATCAATCTTACATACCTGTATCTGGAAACCTGAGCAATTACTTTGGGGATAACAATATGTAACAGAACAACCATTGTTAAATTGCCACCATCTTGTTTTGAAACACTGTATCAACATTGTTGTTGTTGCTGTTAATTGTCATTTTGTTGTTATTGTTTTTTAAATTGTTTGTTTGCTTCCTGATTTTTTTTGTTTTTTTTTCTTTTTAAAATAAAATGCAAAATAAAAGAAATACCAATGCTCCTGACAATATTAAAGGATGGGAAGTTTATGTGATAGGTGGAACTCCTCCTTCTGTATTATTAAAAGAGCTGTAAAACTGTACAGTTATTTGGGAAAATGGTTCTAGAGTTTCTTAAATGGTAAACGTTACTTTTCCTTTGATCTAGCAATTCAGCGCTTTGATCATTATTCAAGGAAAGGAGAAAAAGACGTTTATATAAACATATGTACATGAATGTTTGCAGTAATTTGTGTATACAGGACAGCCCACTGGAATTCTTTTTGTAAACAGGTTCTTGGTATGTTCCAGACTGGCATCAAGCTCACTATAGACTCATACTGGCTCCAAACTCAAGATCCTCCTGCCTCCGCCTGCCAGAGTGCTGGGATTACAGGAGTGAACCACCATGTCTGGCTCCAAAACTAAAAAAAATTTCTGAGGAGTTTTTCTCATAAACAAGTTGTATTTACATGAAATGGTTATTCCATGATTCCTAGTAGTTTTATGATTTCTATTGTATTTAGAGGATCAAGACAAATCTTATCTGAGCACAAAGATGATAATCCTCTGTTTCATTTAGGCTTATTATCTTTTAGTCCATCTGTTCAAGATAACAAATCTATTTTTAGATAATTTCTTCTAACTGATTTCCATTTCGATTCTGATTACCCAATCATGCCAGGACAGTGGGGTGACTTCCTTGAAATCTCAAAAAGAGAGCTTCTTTTTCAATGTGCTTTCCAGCTTGAAGTAATTCAGGTTAAACCTACATTGAAGCGAGTTGCTTGGAACTTTTCTTTCATGCGAGCCATCCGAATGACTTGGTAAGACAGAAATTCCTTATACTGATGGAGAATGGTAGATGCACAGTTCTTTATTCTGTTTGCCTCCTTAATTAGATCAAATACTGTTTACTCTGAACACAAATACCAAATTAGCATACTGTATTTAGTTTCTGGTAATGACAAATTATTTACAATGTGATTGTTCTTCTTGAGTAACAGTCATTAATATAAAAAGTGAAAATATGCACAATTATTCATTTGGGTTTTGCAAAATCAAAGCAACTAAGTAATAATTTAACGTTTCATATTTCAAACCCAACTGTTACCTAATGGATAAATACTTTTATATTTGAGGATATTATTGAGTCAAATTTTATAGTCAATCCTTCTACTACCAATTTTTAATATAATATAATGTTCCACTGAAATTTCTTTCTCCTATATACATAGAGGCAACAGTCAAGTAGCCTCTATTAAAATTAAATGTGGAGCCATCTCTACTTTCTTTTTTTGTTGTTGTTGTCTTTTTTCTTTTTTATCGGTACCGGGGATCGAACTCACAACCACACATTTGCAAGGCAGGTGCTTATGCTGCTGAGCTAAATCCCCAGGCCCCTCATCTCTAATTTCTTATTACATATAATATTTCAGTGGTTAATATTGTATTCCTAACTTAAAATTCTGGTTCTTGGTAACAAAGATAATCTGTGGGACTTCTTATATGCGTCTGTCTAAAGAAGATTTATGACTTTATAATTTATCTATTATTTATTGCATATTTCAAACTTCACATTACTTGACCTCAAGAATCACTTTTAAAAACATTCTTTAGGTACGAATTTTCTCACATTGTCCCACATACAGGCAGGAGTAAATCACTCCTTAGCAGAATAACAAATGGAAAATAAAGCTCCTAGAGAACACAAAGAAATTCACTAGGACAGTTCTGCGCAGTGTCATAGTTAAGACATAATCACACATATATGGGTAGCCTTGACGTGAGCAGTGCCCTTTCCAGTGTGGTGCTCCAGATTTGGAGTTCAGAGTTGCCTCTGGAATGCAGTTTCCAAAGCAGGAGAAAAGTGTGTGAATCTAAATTCATGAGTTCTCACATTCCTTATCTTGCTGAATATGAGGACTAACACTGTCCTTATATTTGAGTCGTCTATTAATCTAAGCTGTAGTTTATATCTCCCTATTTTCTACATGTCAAATCAGTCACCAAACTTAACTTCCAAACACCTCTAGGAAAATGCCCACAACTCAGAAACTGTAATGAGTCTCCTCCTTCATATTAGCACATTTTTGACTCTGGATTCATGTAAAAATGTCTGAATTCCTGATAACGGAGACATAGTTAACTTCTTAAGATCAAAAATCGATCACTTAATACTTCTACTTAAAACTACACTAAAATTGGCAAGGGATAAAGAATTATTTTAAAGATCAAGATCCACGCAGTGTTTACGTTTTGTTCATAGTTGCAGGCTGGTTCTCACAGTCTGCTCATTTTCTGAGCAGTACAAATTCCTGGCTGCCCTCTCAGGCTTTGCTCATTCCGGCTACGCGGCCTTTGCTCTAGGTGATCCTCAGCCGGAAACGCTCCATCACCCGGACAGCCCTCAGTCCCACATCTGTACATGTATCAGTTCTTCAGCAAAATGATCCCCTGCTCCCTGGAGCAGACCAGAGGCCCTGCTTTCACACCCTCTCCCTGGAACACCAACCTACACTTTTATTGTTAGGTATGAATAATGTATCAAACACATGGAAATTTGGTTCTGCATCCATTTAAGAGCACCAAACAGAGTGAAATAAATATTTACCAATGAATGAACAAAAATGGATAACACATTTCCTTTGTTCCTGGAAGGGGCTTGGCTACTTTAGAAATAAACAGCTAGCCCCAGGGACATAGATTGTTAACAGGTAACTGACAAACAAATGGCAGGAAACTTGAGGAAATCACACTGTGATTGGCGCTAGGGATGAGAATAAGGCACATCAGCACGGTACAGTTTAGATCCCTGGATCATCCCTGGATCAGAGACAGCATCTCTAGGGACTGACATTAGAGAAGAAGCCTAAATCACCTAAGCCAGGCATTTTTTCTCCCCACATCACCCTGGTCTTGCAGGCATGTTGCCTGAGAACTTGGAATTTTATTCAGAGGGAGATGGGAAGTCATTTGAAAGTGATGAGATAAAGGATGTGTTCAGAATGAGTAGGAAAAGCTCCTTCTGGCTTTCCTGGAGCAGAGACGTTGTTAGACAAAAGGGTGAGAGTGTGTGGCTCAGTCAGAAGTCTACTGCAAAGGAGCAGGAACCAGGACTTTGGGTTCTGAGTGTGTGTGTGTTTTGCTGTTTGCAACTGAACTATATCCCCTGCCCTTGTTTTATCTTCAGACAGGGACTTACTAAAATGCTAGATTGCCCAGGCTGGGTTTGAATTTACCATCCTTCTGCTTCAGCCTCCCAGAGTGCTGGGAGTACAGGTTTATGTCACCACTCCCACCACCAAGTATATTTAGAAGGCAGAGATTTCAAGATTTGCCAGAGGAAAGATGGGATCTGTCCAAGAGGTGGGTGGGAAGGTGGACTCTCAGGGGTCAGTCTGGGTTCCCCTGAAAGATGAGCTGTTGTTCTTGAGAGAGGAGAGCCAGGCAGAGGGGCAGGGTTGGATGAGTGGGTCTGCACAGGGAAGACATCAAGAGAGAATGGTTATTTTAGAGAAACCAAGACCTACTGTGGAAAAGTCATTTTGCATCAAGGGCAAAACTATTTCAACATGGCAAAACAAACAATGTAAAACAAACTTACATTGCTCAGAAACTCATGAGCCATGAATGGTGCTCAGAAGATTCTAGGTTGAAATCTTGATGTCATACTGTGCTGAAACACTTTGGAAATGCTATTTTATGGTAATTAATTTCAAGTCTTATTTTAGAGTTGGTTTAGAAAGCCAGAACAGGGCCAGAGAAAGATCCATTTAGGTGGTTTTAAATGAATGTGTCTAATGTGATGTCCATTCACTATGTGGGTTTGCTGTGCTTACCTGCTGCTCACTGAGGATCTCACTACATTGAACCTTACCCAGTTACCATGGGAAGTGCACACTGGCCTCTCCTCTATCCTCCACTTAGTTGCTGTTTTGATTAAATTTAATTAAATTGTCTGTATTTCTTTAATCCCTGCCTTTTCAGTGACTCCATTGACAGTTTTACCCTTAAAATAAAGCCCATGACTCTGGATTGTCTATGCTCACACAGTGGGCCTCCCTCTGCTTAAAATAGCTTCCACCTGTCTTCTTTTACAACTGTCTGTAAGAGTTGACTACCCTGGCCTCAATACCCCACGCATGATTTCACCTTGCAGGTTTCTGTAGCATCATCCACCAGTCCACTCACTGACAAATCTTTTCCCATTTGGACCCCTGGATCTGTGCCTTGGCCTTCAAACTTTGGTCCCATAGGCTCAATGAAATTTTCTCCAAATATTTTATCTTTCTCTTCTGAAATTATGTAACATTAATAATCTATGACAAATGTACAGTACAAGCTGGCCTGAGGGAAAGACAAAGGTGTTTGCATTTAGATCTGTTGACTCTGAAATGCTCGGAGATATACTAGCAGAAATGTCTAGTTATTATCCTTTTAATATAGAAACAACTAAGGGACTTCACCTGTTCCATCTGGGACTACAGACAGAAAAACAACCGCTAAATATTTATAAGCACAAGGATAACTTCATATGGTTTAGGGCTTTGAATTTAGAATATCTATGTAATTGAGAAATAAATTTAAAACTATCCACTGTTGATATTGTACCTGCTATCGTGCAGAAGTTAATATCATTTACAAAAGAAAAGGTAGCCCATCAATGCAAGAGATTGAGTTTTTTTCAGATAGAACCACCCAAACTGATCTCATCATGTAGAATTTCAAGATAGGAGAAAAGGGAAGGGAAAAAAAAAAAAAAAAACATTAGCAAGATTTGCCCGACAAAATAAGGAGTCAAGGTTATGGAACTGTTGGAGGCAAAATATTTAGAAGTATCTAAATAAATGGAAAATAGATCAAAGCGTAAGAAAGAAATAAAACATTACAAAAGATAGGCGTGGATTTGGGTTTTATGATTATGGCCTTTATATGAAAATAAATTACACATTGTCCCTAATGTACTTACAACAATAAAATAGTTGTGTGTGTTTTTTGAAAGCTGACAATACAATAATATAAACCCAAGTATAACGCATTCAAACCACAGAAACCAAAGATAAATCTTAAAAGATGTTGGGACTGGAAGAAATTCATCTTAAATTGTCTTAACTTAGGAGGAATAAAGACAGAATTGCAGTGGACTCTTCATCAGAAACTCCACGAGCAAGAAGTGCGGTGTGTTGGATATTAAAAGAAAAACAATGGCAAAACCCTTCACTCTGAAATTCTGTATCCAGTGAAATTACTCAGGAGCAAAAAAGGAAATAACCACTTTCTCAGACTACCTGACAGTGAAAGCTTGTTGCTAACAGACCTGCCTGACACCACACCTGAGAACACATCTTTCAAGGAGAAGCCTATATTCAAAGAAGAACACTGGAGAAAAGAATAAGTAATGGTTAAATGAAGTTCTTTCTCATTCTTCACCAATGTAATAGATCCATGTGTGTAAGTAGCTAAATGACAATGAAGGTATAGGGGTTGGGGGAAAGGAATTGAGAATAATTTTGTAAGGCATCTACTTTACCTAGAAAGCAGTAGTGTCAGGAAGGTGCTTAGATTAGTTGTATGTGTATATTATAAACTTCAGAGCAACCGCCCTTAGGGCAACCACTGTAAAAAAATAAAAAGTTTTTAAAATAAAACATGTTTGCAAAAAAAAAAAATTAGGAAATATTTTTTAAAATGGAAAAATATATCACTGCACATAAAAACCTAAATAGACGAGTGAGCAAAAAATGAGAAGACTATACCTAGGTGAAAATTTTAAGTACTGTGATAATAAATCTGAAATAATTTTGCAGCTGCAGCATAGAAATATGGCGACCTGGAAAACATAAAAGAGACATCAAACAGGACAAAGATTGTGGCAGATTCCAGACTTTGCCTCTGGGGAAGATGAACACAACCTGTGGGTTAGGATGTGCTGCTATCTAACACTACAAGAACTGAACAAGTAGTTCCTGGGCCCCTCGTGCCTTATAAAACAAGGAAAAAAGGACAAAGCTGCTTCAGTTGGAAAGATCTGAGGAGGCTGATGAGCAGCCTGGTCCATGTGGTCAGGAAAGGTCCAGGAAGACCTGAGATAAAATCAGTCAGTTGGAAATCCTCGTGTGAAACTCGCAGGCATTCATGTATGATCATGTATTCAGGAAGAGGATCCTGAGTAGAATACACATATAACTCCATAAATAAAATAATAACCACTTGTAGTGTGGTTTCACTGCGGATTCAACTATATACATCTAAAGCAATTCAGTCCTCCCTCCTGTGATCAGGAAACAGATGGCTGAAACAGAGGACTCCTAAATATCTAGACTGCGCACAGTACAGTACGAATTCCATGAAGATTTACTATGTAAGTGTCACGAAGACTAGATGGGGAAACACATACGAATAGTTCACTGTTTGCTTTTTCTTTCTGCAAAGAGAAGTTGTCTTGGGCTGTATATAAAATATATCATATAGTTAATCTATGCAAGTAACAAAACTTCCCTTTTATGTATATTTCATTATAGTATTTAAAAGGGCCAAAATAATCCAAAAAGGCAACAGAGTGAACATGCATTTACTCTCGGTATTAAAGCATTTTAAAGTAGGTGGATTGTAATAGTAATATTAGGGTGACTAGTACTATGAAAAAAATGAAACAAAATGTGTGATATTTTCAACAAAATTTTCCTAATTAGTCTGTTCTCTTTCTCTTTTTTTATTTTTGAAAGAATAAAACAAAGCAAAGCAAAGCAGAAGAGAACAATGCAAGCAACACAGGACTTCAAAACAAGACAACAGGAAATTAACAGTGGGTACCACAACGTTTCCTGCTCTCCTCGAAATAGTCAGACAATCTGTTTTCTATAGCAGAAAAAATAAATATTAACCTGCGCCTGGACTGGCTACTGTGCACCATTTGCCTTAGAATGCTTTAATTACTGTGCAGTTCTAATTATAGCTAAGTAATTGTGCGTATCTATTTATATAAGAATACTTGGGAAATTTTCCATATTACCTAGAATCACACCAGAATCTTAAAATACATAATTTGGAGCAAACTTTGAATTAGGTATTACAACATTTTTACCCTAAAATAGTGTATGGGTTGGCTGTAGAAAACTTAGCATTATTTTATATTTGATTCTTAAGGAGGGTGTTGAACCAAGCTAATTGTGGCAAGAACAATTGGTGATTTCAAGTAAATATGTCTTCTCCCTGACATATTTATAAGGATATTCTTTTTCAAAAGAAATATTTGGTTGTCTTACTGTGGCCTTCATCGTCTAGAATATTGGTAAATGACATTAGTGGAGACAGATCAAGAAAACACTTTTATTTACATTTGTTAGTGGGTGCTGGTACATGGGTATGTGATTCTACTCTGATTTATAGACTTACAACCGATTATGAGCCTGATACATGGGTGAGTGATGCACATCAATTAACAGCCAGGAAAACTCTGAAAAAAAAAAAAAAACAATCAATGAAAAACAATCTCCTTAAAAGTGCAGGTAAAACGACCCTGAATGTAGAGGACATGCGTCACGAAGCATGAAGGAAGGTTACGCTGGGGAATGCAGATTGCTTGTTGCTGTTTTGATTTCTGGTTTGCTTTCTGAGGACATACATTTTGACAAGATATTTTTTCAAAGATTATTATTCATATTTAAAACTGAAAATGTGCTACTGATAACTGTTTCAAAATATCAACCGAATTTGAGATAGTGGCTGGTACACATTCTTAGTTATTATTCTCAGTGCTTTATTAATTACACCCAAAATCACATTCTTTAGGTTCAGCCACCTCTAAGACAAAATACTCAATTACGAAAGTTAAGGGAGGAGAGGTTTTTTTCGCTCACAATTTGTAGAGGTTTTTATGTATAACCAGCTGGCTCTAAGGGAAAGCTGCACCTGTCAGAGAGGGAACCTTCATGCCTGGAGAAGACAGCAAAAGCACAAAGGGAGATCATGCTCTCTCTGTCCCTCATGTTGCACACAGAATACCCACCCGGGGCAGCTGCAGCCCTCACACTCTCCATCCCAGCCAAGCTATCAATGGATTGCTTTATTAATTACATCCCAAATCACATTCTTTAGGTTCAGCCACCTCTAAGAAAGCACTACAACCACATGAGACGCTGTAGGGGCATCTACACACAAACCATAACACATATCTTCCTCCCAATTTATCCACATTCACTTCTGGGAGACATTGAAGTTGGAAATTCACCACACGTGTAGGGCTGCAACACGGCCAGGGCACTGCCGTCCCAAGAACAAAGAACACAGGATGCAAACCACATGAAGAAGCAGCTTCAGCCTGGACAAACTCCACACCCCTAGACAATCCAAGCAATGGGTTGCTAGGTAGCAGGATGAAATTGACTCCATCCTTCTGAGTACATAAATAAACATGCTACAGTAGTTGACTAGTTCCTTTCCTACCATCGGGAACATACGGGCTCCCCCTGACCGCAGCGTTGTCTCTTTATTTTCTCATCCTCTCGTGATTCTTCAACCCAGAACCTCAAAAGCAGCATGGGTTGCAGCAGTCCATCTAGACTGTCTAAAATTAATTTCTTTTTTCTTTTTCTTTTCTTTTTTTTATTTTTTGAGACAGTATCTCACTGTGTAATTCAGGCTGTCTTTTAATTATGTAGCCTAGGCTGGCCTCGCTTGTGGCAATCCTCTTGCCTCAGCCTCCCAAATGCTGGGATTATAAGCATGTGTCACCTTACCTGGCCCTAAAATTAATTTCATCATTTATAATTACTAATTAAACTTAAAGTTACAAGGATTAATTCAGGCTCTTGGTTGACTTCAAAATAAATGAGCATTAATACAAGAAACATTTAACTTGTACCACATTTTTGCCACATTTTTATTTTGTTTTGTTTTGTTTTTAAGTGTGTTGAGAAACACTGGTATATGAGATGAATTGCAGGTAAAAACAAGGATTGTTCACAGAAAACTAAGGGATCAATGATATTCAAGGACACACCCTAAATATCCCCCAGTGGGCACACATTTTTATGGACTACAAATTCATGCAAATAAATTTGAATTATATCAAACCTACAGATTTTGAATGTGCATCCTAATTTGCCAAACCAACTAACTGATGTCCCTGAAAAACGGGCTTGAACTAGAAGAAAACATACTATACAGTGGTAACAACTTTAGAAAAAGGAAAGGAGAGTGAGATAGATTCTGTCTCCTGCTTCATCAACCCCTCTGTCTTCTCAGCTATCTATAAATACTTACAGAAATGGGGGCAGCCATGGGAAGAAGTACCTAGAATGCACCGGGCTGTAAAACCCCAGGGTGGGTCACAAACTCTGTTGCTTTTTTAACCTGTTTCCCCAAACCTTTGAACCCTAAAGAACAATTTGTAAAGCTTTCGGTGACATGGTAAAATAGCATCAGCAGCCCCATAATGAATTGGAAATCAATAAAGCATTAAAAATACAAATACATTCTTGTTAATGTGATATAATTGTGAAGAAGTTTTAGGCATCCAATTACCATTTAACACAAAAGCCTGTAAGGATTTAATTAGGAATTCCTCACCTAATTGAGGTCAAGATTGTTAGTGGTGGATATCTAATTAGCGTAAGCACAGCTGCTATCTTCTTTGAAAACTTCCTTATTAAACTCTTTCCTTAAAAGATATCCCAGCACCACACATAGAAAAGGAGCACATGAAAGCTGGTGAACTCTAATTACAGTAGTTTTCTTTATTCATAGAGGATACTTCCAAGACCACTAGTGGAGCCTTAAAACTATAGATACTACAGAACACTGTATTTGGGTTGAGGACTCCGATATTTTCATCTGAATAAAACACTTTACTCCTTTCCTTGGCACAAATTGCTGACATCACTATTCTTGTATTTTGAGACCCTTCCATTGTAACTAAAATAAGGGTTATTTGAACACAAACACTGACAACAGTTGATCTTATAACTGGTGGCTACTAAGTAACTAATGGGCTGGTAGAATATATACCATGAATCCACTGGACTAAGGGATGACTCATGTCTTGTGCAGAATGGTAGTTGAATTTCGCTACTCCTTTGAGAATAACATGGAATTTCAAAAGGAGGAATTATTTCTGGAATTTTCCACTTAATATTTTGGTGCCAAAAATATTTTGGCAACTGAAATTGAATCCTTGGATAAAAGATGATTACTGTAAAGTTTTTACTTGTGTAAATACAGCATCATCAGACACCTGGCTTTAATAGTATATTATGGTTACACATTGCCGTGGAGGGGAATGGGTGACAGAGACTTGGAAACTATGTATGTAACTTCCTAAGAGAGTTATAGTTTTAAAATAAAATTATTTTAAAGGTACACATATATTTCAGAACTATAAAATGTGTACGATATACTTTGTCTTTTGTAGTTACAAGGATTGTGATAATTTTAGACAATAACTGGTTCTTTGAAATAAGGCCAAGTTAAGGTGACATTTGATATAGTTCAACTAAATACCAGATTGCACAGTTCCAAATTAATTAATATGATCTGAGTTCACTGAAGCACTTCTAACAGTGGTTGGAGCTTTTCCTGTTTCCATTCGTAACTGGCCTTTGCTCAGATTATGGCCTTTCACTATCTAGGTCCAAAACCTCAGCTAGAGAATCATTCCAAAATAAAATCATCTAGTTACTCTCTTTGCCCAAGGGAATAAAGAGAGCTCATTTTATGTTCTTCAAGTTTAAGATTTTCATAATTACTTCAAGGGAAAATACATAAAAATAAATATAATAGGCTAATGGGAATCAAAAGGACTTATTGTTGCAGCGTTATCTGTAGTGACAATGACACCATTACCCCACCTGAAGTCCCCAGGTTTCCTAGGTGTGGAGTAGGCAGGGAGCAGAGGTCACACAAACTGCATTGTAACTCAGGTACAGGTCATGATTGTGTGTTTAAAGCTCTGAGCATTTTTTTAGTTTAGAATTTGTATTTGATGAGTAGAATTTGGCTTTGAAGATAGTTCTAAAATCTCCATTTAACACTATTTAAAATCAATATTTGCAGAACAGATGTTGAGAATTACTAGTTTAGTAAAGAAATGTGCTTTGTAATTAAGCCTACCATCAACAGCACAAATTAGAATCACATATCATACACAACCTGAGGCACTTATTAAAAACCCAGGGATTGGTCACTCATTTAACAACCCAACAGTGTAGAACTTTTTAGAGTCACATCCCTCACCTCATGGTTTTTTTTCTTTTTTTCCTTTTGAAAAATTCCATCTTAAAACAGCGCAGATGAAACGCTGATTTTCATCTGGGTAAGACGTGGTGAAATTCCCAGTCTGCACTTCCGGAAGTCTCCCCACAGGATGGACAGGAGCGGTTCCCTTCCCAGGGTCCAGTCTCCCTGTCCGCCCTGGCTGCCCTCCTGCTTGAACACACCACATTCTTCCACAGGCCAGGGCTCCATCGCAGGCCATGGCTTCCACTTCGATCACATCTCCTTCTCATCTAAAGCTGCTCCCTCTTCGTAGTCCCCTCAGTCAGTGTTTGTGTGTCAGCTCTAATGACATTTGAAGGTCTAAGACCCTACGTTGTTGTTAGGTCTGGGAGAAGGGGGAGGCGGAGAGAAGTCTGCGGGAGGAATGGAGCGGACTGGACGGCCGTAAAAGTAGTGGTCAGCGGTGGCTTTATTCCGGGACTGCGGGGAGGGGCCCCCGTCGCCGCCGGCCCTGGGCGCAGCATTGCGCCTGGGGCGGGTGGTCTCTCTCTCTCTGGCGAACTCTCTCCGGCGAACTCCCTCTGGCAAAACTCTCTCGGACACGTGGCGTGGGGGATCTAAATAGCTTAAGCTTAGGGCAGTGCCCCAAAGGCCATTAGGGATGCACAGATATCTCATTGGCGCACAGGTCCTTAAGGATGGGGATACAGAATCACAATCAAGTCCATAGGGGGCAGGGTGGGGGAGGAGTTTAGCTGCAGCCTTTTCTGGCTACAGTGTTTCATCTGGGCCGGCAACTCTTTCATATCCCGTCTTCTGGTTATTAGGAAAAGGGGCGAAGATCTCTCTCTGTAACTACTTCCTGCTGGCTGAGGGCGCTGTATTGGGGTCTAGGGGAGTTTGACAGGATGAAGGTTGATGCCCAGGTAGACACTGATGCCAGGTGTTTTAGCCAGGACAACTTCACTGGTGAATGTATGTATGTCAGACTGAAAAAACAAAGAGACATAATGTTATTAGGAGACATGGCACTATTATATTTAAGGACCCAGGTGAGGTAGATAGGAAGGAGACTTTGGTTTTGAGATGGTATTTTATCAGGGTGACGTTGAGGTGGCAAGGCAGAATTCTGAAAAATAAACGTGGGATTAGGAGGAGTGAAGTTATGAGAGGTGTTTACTCCCCCCTATGAAAGCATAAAAGTTAAAAGGTAGGTAGGTAAGGCTTGTCTCTGGTATATATGATGTTGGAGTCTGTAGGCAACCGTGTTAAGGACTCCTGCTATAGAAATGATTATTAATAGAATGTAAGAAATTAAGAATCAAACTGGACAACAAAACATGACAACCTGTGAGTCATAAGGCAGAGATGAGCATCAAAAGGATGGTTAGATCTAGGGCCTGAGTGATGTGAGACCAGAATGGCAGTTTAAAAGGGAATAAAAGCATTTTATGATTTAGGACTGGGACCTATATAAAAATGGGCCTGTTTGTAAATGGCATAGGTTGACCATCAATACCATGTCATAGAGATTGATTTAATATAGCAACCTGAATACTCAGGAAGAATCCTGTATATATGGCCTCTATGTCCACAAATATAGAGAATATCTTACCTGAGACTGTAGTGTGACTTGGAATCTGAGACGGACACCTTAAAGGGGGCTGTTGTTGTGTTGAACCCCCTCAGCCTCCAGCAGCGATTTTTTGTCGGTGACGAATCTGGCAGTGTCGACATTTTCTATGAGGGCTAGAACTTAGGATGGCTTACCCACTCTCTGGTGGCTAGGACAGTCCAGTAGCCCTGGAGTAAGGTCTCAAAGAATGCCAGGATGGGACATTTTTGTCCAGTATCTTCTGCTGCATTTGAGCGTGGTCCATGGAGGGGGCAGGCAGCTCCACCTTGTGTAGGTTTACCTGTCTCAGAACTCCAAGTGTCACAAGTGTTAAAAATATAAAAAACCATATTAAGATCTCTCTAAGGTTTGAAGGTCAAGTTTTGCCTTTTTGTTTGGGATTTGGACTATAGTAGAATTAAGTAAGTATAGGTTTAGCAATCTTATGAATAAATCAAAACTGATATAATACTGTCAGATTTTGAACACAGTTACTTTTAAAGTTGTTATTTGCAGTACTATGAATCAAGACAAATAAAATAAAACTTTGAAGAAAACCCTTGTCTTGAAATAGAGCTAGTGGTTCCCAGCAAAAAGGAATTTATAAGCTTAGTTGTTAAACAGGAGATTGGTGAAGGCTTTGATAAATAAGGTTGGTAAAATAAAATAAAACTTTGAAGAAAACCCTTGTCTTGAAATAGAGCTAGTGGTTTCCAGCAAAAAGGAATTTATAACCTTAGTTGTTAAACAGGAGGTGGTGAAGGCTTTGATTGATAAACAAGGCTGATAAAATTATCAGGTGGCCAGTAACTTTGATTAAACGGTTTGAGAATTGTAATAAAAAGGCATCTCTTGAGCGGAGCCAAATTGTAAAAAAAGCATGCCTGAGCAGAGCCGCTGAGCTGCTGTGTGTGCGGTGCCCCTGGAGAGGTAGGCAAGGAACCGTAGAGTGGGCGGGGCAAACGCGGGACACCGTAAGCAGACAACGGAGGCTTACTGTGCCGCGCTAATTGTCATGCGGCAGCAGTGGCAGCGTGTGCGTGTGGTGCCGCAGAGGGACAGGCAAGGAACCGCAGAGTGGGCGGGGCGAACGCGGGACACTGTAAGCAAAGAACGGAGGCTTACCGTTACGCGCTAAGCGGTGCAGGGAAATGACGTCGTTCCGCTGCGATCGCGTAAGGGGGTGGGGCTTGGAGGCCCCGAGTGGTGATCCCAGTTAACGCCTGGCGTCAATGGGAGCTGCAGCTCGCGTTCGGTCCCCCGGAGGGATGGGGCGACGGTCGAGGCGGGCGACAGAGGGAGTGGCCGCGTCCCGGAGGGGCGGGGCGGCGGCAGAGGCAGTCAGAGGCACGGCTTGCTGGCTGCGCGGAGCCCTGCGCGCGTGGGGCGGGGCGACAGAGGGGGTGGCCGCATCCCGGAGGGGTGGCGCAGCGGCCAAGGCGGTGGCTGTGCCCCGGAGGGGCGGGGCGACGGCCGAGGCGGGCAGCAGAGATGGTGGCCGCGCCCCGGAAGGGCGGCGCAGGGATGAAAAGAAAGAAAAAAGGCTGTTTTTAAAATTAAAAGCAGTTTGATGTGAATTTTAGGTTTGTCTGGTCTTATTTAACTTCGGGAGAATGGCGTAAAGTGGGAAACAAAAGGGAGAGGAGCCAGGCGCGGGCGGAGGCAATGAATGGAGGGCCGGGCCTGGAGCCGCTGCGCCAGCGAAACAAAGGGAGGTAAAACGTGGTGGGAGGGGGGCGAGAGAGGTGCCTGGCGCAGAGGAGCCAGGCGCGGGCCCCCCCTGGGGTGACCAGGCCCTGCGGGCCACGCGGGAGACCGTCTCATGACCGCGGGACCAGCGGCGCCGAGGCGGCGCGCGGAGGCAGCGCGCGGCGGCGAGGGAGAGGAGCCGCGCTGGGAAAGAAAGCTGCTTTAAAAGTTTTGTAAAGGGCCCTCGCGCCCAGAGCCGCTGTGCCGGCAAAAGAGAGGGAGCTATAACGTGGTTGGGGGGGGAGAGGCGCCAGGCGTGGGCCCCCCCCTGGGGTGACTAGGCCTCGCGGGCCACGCGGGAGCGTCTGATTACTGTGAGACCGGCGGCGCCGAGGCTGTGAGCGGGAGCCGGAAGAAGGGCGCGCGGGTCGGGGACACAGGGACGAAAGAGCGCACGCTGGGAAAGAAAAAGCCTGTTTTAAAAGTTATCAGGGGAGTTACTCATCAGAGCGGTAGTGGATTTTTGACTGCAGAAGTGAAGAAGTTTTAACAGCAGGCGACTATAAAACAAAACTGAGAAAAGTATAGTCTCTCACCTGCCGCCGAGTCACAGGGCACCATCTGTTAGGTCTGAGAGAAGGGACAGGAGAGAGAAGTGTGCAGGAGGAATGGAGCGGACTGGACGGCTGTAAAAGTAGTGGTCAGCGGTGGCTTTATTCCGGGACTGCGGGGAGGGGGCCCCGTCGCCGCCGGCCCCGGGCGCAGCATTGCGCCTGGGGCGGGTGGTCTCTCTCTCTCTGGCGAACTCTCTCCGGCGAACTCCCTCTGGCAAAACTCTCTCGGACACGTGGCGTGGGGGATCTAAATAGCTTAAGCTTAGGGCAGTGCCCCAAAGGCCATTAGGGATGCACAGATATCCCATTGGCGCACAGGTCCTTAAGGATGGGGATACAGAATCACAATCAAGTCCATAGGGGGCAGGGTGGGGGAGGAGTTTAGCTGCAGCCTTTTCTGGCTACAGTGTTTCATCTGGGCCGGCAACTCTTTCAGTTGTGATTTTAAAAGGGGAGATTTTCAGATAGTCAGTTGGGGTTTTCAGGGTGGAAAGGAAAAATTGTCCAAAAGCTTTCAAGTCAGAACACACAACTGGCATCCCTGTGAATTTTCTGGGCGAAACCCACACCTGCATGAGCCTCTGCTGAGACATCCCAAGGCGCTGGGTAGTGGAAATGTAAATTTTACTGAGGGCATTCTGTGGTGTTCATCCGTGATCACATATACATCACATACACAGGGTTCATGACCAGCTGAGTAATGTTAAAAATTGTAGTGTTTGGCTATTCACATCTAAATCATTTTTTTATTACTGGATGCCATATATTGCCCATTTCATATTTCCACCACTATCTCATTCTTAAGTATATTACAAGCCATATACCTACGCCATGCCTTTAGCTGTAACCGCAGTGACCACGTCCCCTCTTTTGTATTTTTCTTTCTCATAAACACTTCAGTAAAGCCTTCATTTTATATAAAACCACAGAGCTGGAAAGGAAGATGTAAATGAGGGGAAATGTCACAACTTGGCAGAGAAACGAAAACTAAAATATTCTCGTTAATGAATTATTTTATTAATAATCTCTGCTACACGAGTGTGTGCCCAGAGAGAGCTCTGCTGTGCTTTGGGAGGAAGCCACAGTTCCGCCTGAGTCAGGTGATTTACAGCCTGCCCTGCCTCTTGGCCTCTCCAACTGGTTTTCAAGGCTCTCAATCAGAAGCTACTGCATGGACCATATATTTTTAGATATAGAGCTAAAGAAAGCAGTACTTTTTATTGTATGTTTTAAAATAACATTTACCCATTTACCTTGCCAATTTTTATAAATATATTCAAAATTGAGTTCTCCTCTTCAACTTTATTTTACACTTAATTCTAAATTGGCATTTACAGAAACTAAGGGTCTGAGAAAAATACAAGAATGAGACAGTTAAAATACAGAAGTCTGAGACAATGCTTAGTAAAAGTAAAAAAAAAAAAAAAGCAAATTTAAATGAAAATTCAAACAAAATAGCCTTTTAAAGGGCCTGACTCAGTTACATAATGGGTTATTCACAACAATAAAAATGCCACCCTTTTACAGTGTTAGAGTTACACTAGTAAAATAGGCAAACCCTTCTCAGTACAGTGGAGATTTCCCTTACATGTCCTATCTCTAGTTACAACAATTACATCATAATTAGTATAAACAGGAATTTTTATGACTGTTCACCTCCAATAAAGATGGTCAGCCTATTATATGGAATGCAAATGGTGAACTAGAAACAGAAAAAAGGAAGTAAAAACATTTTTGTAACATAAAAAAATCTCATTTGGTCTTAAATCAGAGCCATTCCAATGAGTTTTGGCCTAAAACAGTCAATATACCTGATAATACAATTCTAGAAACATCTGACAGGAAATAAAAAAAATTGGAAGCTAGCTCTTTGTTAGTTGAAGATACAGCATAAATTCTAACATGTTTTATTTGAATATTGATATTAACTAAAATAAATCATATCTCCAATCAGTTGACTTAGAACAATGCGAAATATTTTTAAAGTGATGAACTAGTCATTAGTTTTTTCACTGAGTTTGCAGTTGAAATATTAATATTTGCATATAATATACTTCAGAAAAATATAAAGTTATAAAGTATATTATACTATAACTTGAATTATAAGTCAAGATGATTTTTAGAAAAATTAGAAAGTTCTGTATTTTTACAGTTTAACTTAAATGCAGTAATTGTTTGTTTGATTCTAATTTGCTCTAACAAACAGTTATGACTTAATACATGACCACTGTCTTTCATCTCCTCATTTTTCCTAATTCTATTTGAATGAGTAAAAAGAATAATATTATGATTCAATTTATGTACATGAATTTATAGCCCCTCCCCCCTCGCCAACCCCCACCCCCTTTTAGAAATTCTCCTCATTATAAAGCACCATAACAAAAGACCATCCACTGAAGACATTTAAAGATACAGTGATTTACAAACCTTGCCATTCTTTTTTGCCTCTTTCCAAGTTGCATTCAAGTGGGTATTCAGGCTAAAGGGAATATTATCCCCTGAGAATGGCAGGAAGAGAGATGAACAGAGCTTTTCTCCAGCAACTGCAGAAATATTATAACTTGAAGGAGGAGCAATTGTTACTTGGTAAATTCCACATTTTTAGATGGAAGAAGAAATAGATCCAGTGTGATCAGCTCAGTCAGTTGGGATAAACTGCTAAAAGTCATGCTAAACCACCCCAGAAGCTGTGCAATCTTGCAGAGCGTTGTGGACTCCCGCTCACTGAATGCACTCACTCTGTCCGTTCTTATGTGAACCATGCCGTTGCTTTGCATTTGCACAATTTCCACAGCACATGTGTGTCACAGCAATAGAGGAGAAATATAACTCCAATGAGCTACATGGCAGGTGTGCCGAGTGCCTGTCCCCTGACATTGAAGAATGAATCCCAAAGGACAAAGGGGGTTAAGGTTTTCTTTTTTATTGGACATACACACACACATCTGAAACAAAAGGATCCAGCAGGGAAAGAAAGAATTGGTGACAGTGACATAATTTTGTTACAGGAAGGCAGTCCCAGTGCATTTTTCAGGTCCTTGGCCCTACTGAACAAAGAGTTGGACCAGACACACAGAAGAGGTGTCAAGGGTGCAGGTTTATTGAAGAGTGCAGAGAAGAACATACTCTAAAGGGCAAGAACAGGCCAAGGAAGAAGGTTCACATCAGCCTCATGTGTTGCAGGATAGCTAAGTTAGGTAGAAATATTACAGGCAGTCAGACAGGGCTGGGCCCTCAAAGAAGCCAGTGCAGAGGATGAGAATATAATACAATGTGGTAGAGGTGATTCCTTGAAGGCCAGACCTCAACACAAAAGATGGAATGACCACACCCACATGAACAACAGTGACTGATATTCTAAATAAGTGTCCATCACCTTGGGTGAGGGACTAAACACCTCCAGGACGCTCTTTGCAGCAAGAGTCCTGTTCTTTCCCTGCGCACTTGCTATGTGACTTGCTTCTCCTGTGGACCCATATTACTTGAGTAACTCTACTTCCAATCTTATTGCTGATCAGAGTTTTGCCTCATCTTTCATCAACCTCAGGATTTTACTCCATGAAGCTCCCCCTGAGCAGCAGTCCCATGGGTAACCCATTTTCCTGGCCCAACCTGCTGTCTGTCTTAGCAAGAAGCTTTCCTTCCCCCACTATGTATTTCCTGCTTTTCACCTCTGTTTTCCTTAGAATTCATTCCTCAATTTTGGGAAACATGAACTCATTGCGTCTGACATCTAGCAGGTTGGGAGTTACAATATTTCTCTGATGTTATTTATATCTCTTTGAGGACTTACATCATCCCTTACATCATCATTACCAAGGAAAATGGGGAGGGAAGCTTTATATCCAAAATATCTGGATGCCTGTGTAAGTATGGCCCTGGGACATCTGTTCAATCAAGAAGGCTCACTTGACTTCCTGTCAGATGTAAATGGAGGAGCAGGAACAGTGTCTTTCTGACTGTCATTCCCATATGTAAATGAGGAATGGAGACCAGCATTTTCAGCTCCTGGCCTTGCTCTACCTAGGGGACCTCAGCCCCCACGTGACAGAGGTGATGCTCTATGAACAGGTCAGCCCAGCCAGGCCCACCCTCTCCCTCTATGCCTGCAGGGACAGCATCACCCACCACTCCCTGGGCTACATGTGTGTGAACTTCCAGCAGCAGCTGACACAGAGCTTGCTTTGGACACCATGAATTTTGATGTTATAAAGGGCAAGCCAGTGCGCATCATGTGATTTCAGCATGATCCATCGCTTTGCAAAAGTGGAGCAGGCAACATATCCATTAAAAATTAGGACAAATCTATTGATAATAAAGCACTGCATGATACATTTTCTGGTCTTGGTAACATCCTTTCATGTAGGGTGGTTTGTGATGCAAATGGTTCCAAGGGCTATGGATTTGTACATTTTGAGACACAGGAAGCTGCTGAAAGAGCTACTGAACAAGGGGATGCTGCTAAATGATCATAAAGCATTTGTTGGATGATTTAAGTCTCATAAAGAATGAAAAGCAGACATTGGGGATGGAACAAAAGAGTTCACCAAAGTTTACATCAAGAACTTAGGAGAAGTCAAGTACAATGGATGCCTTGAAGATCTCTTTGGCAAGTTTGGAGCTGCCTTATGATGCACGTAAAACTGTGGATGAGATGAATGGAAAGGAGTTCAATGGGAAACAAATTTATGTTGGTCAAACTCAGAAAATGAAATGCCAGATGGAACTTAAGTGTGCATTTGAACAGATGAAGCCAGAAACCAGTGTTAACCTTTATGTGAAAAATCTTGCTCATGGTGTTGATGGTGAACATCTCCGGAAACCCTTTGCTCCCTTTGGTACAATCACTGGGGCAAAGGGTGTGATGGAGGGTGGTGGCAGCAAAGGATTTGGTTTTGTAAGCTTTTCCTCCCCAGAAAAAGCCACTAAAGCAGTTACAGAAGTGAATGGCAGAACTGTGGCCATCAAGCCACTATATGTAGCTTTAACTCAGCACAAAGAAGAGTTCCAGGCTCACCTCACTGACCAGTATATGCAGGGAATGGCAAATGTTTGACCTGTGCCCAGCCCTGTAATCAACCGCTACCAGTCAGCCGCTCCTCAGGTCACTTCTCAGCAGCTGTCCCACAGTCTCCCCTCCATGCTGGGTGCTATCCTCCTAGCCAAACTGCTCAACTAAGACCAAGTCCTTACTGGACTGCTCAGGGTGCCAGACCTCATCCATTCCAGAACATGCCTGGTGCTATCTACCCAGCTGTTCCTAGACCAGCATGAGACCAGCTTCTTCACAGGCTCCATGAGTCATGTTGACACAGCACGCTGTGAATACAGCACAGACAAGGGTCCATGTCCTGCAGCTGCTGCCCCTTAAGCTCCTCCTGCTGTCCACGCTGCTTCCCAGTATAATACACTGTGGGAGTCGGCAGTCCTCAGCAGCATCTCAATGCACAGCCCCAGGTTATCATGCAGCGGTCTGCTGTTCATGGGTAAGGTCACGAACCTCTGATGGCTTCCATGTGGGCATCTCCCCCGCCAAGAGCAAAGGCAAATGTTGGGCAGACGACTGTTTCCACTTATTCAAGCCATGCACCCTACTCTAGCTGGTAAAATCACTGGCGTGTTGTTGGAGATTGATGATTCAGAGCTTCTTCACATGCTTGAGTCTCCAGAGTCACTGTATGCTAATGCTGATGGAGCCGCAGCTGTGTTGCAAGCCCACCAAGCTGAAGAGGCTGCCCCGGAAGCAGGGCCACTGGAGCTCCCACTGTTTAAACTGACCAGGGACCATGAAAAGAAACTTGAAGAAAGAATATCTAAATACTAAAAGACGTTAAAAACTACCTAAAAAAAAAAAAAACCCAAAAAAATGTAAAATAAGTTTAAAAAGGAAAGGAAACTTTGAACCTTATGGATGGACCAAGCAAAGGCCAGGTCTAGCAAACAACACTAGTCCTAGACGACTTGATTTAAAAACATGCACACACAAATACAAAAAAGTAAAATATTAAAACAAATTAATGCTTTATGGAGCCAGGGAAAGAATTTTCAGCAATGTACAACATTTAAAGGATTCATCTCTTTAATTTTGTGATTCTTTACTATAGAGCAGTTCAGGATGTCAGTTCTGTTTATGTAACAGACTTGATAAGTGAGCAAGGAAACAAAATTTAGATTGTAAATTTTTGCATTAATAAAAATTCCTTAAACAGTGAAAAAAAAAAAAGAAGAGCATTTTCTGATTGGTCATGAGAACAGCCTCAGAATCAAATGAAGGATTAGTAATATCGCTTTCTGGTTGGTCCTGTGAGCAACACGGAGGGGCTGGAAGCCTGAAAGCATCTGAGGTCCTGTGTTCTGTCCATGTCTTTTCTTTTAGGAAATGTCTTTCTCAACTGCTTAGCCCTGGGCTTTTATGACTTGTAACACATTTTGCCCACATCTGTATCTTCTAGCTAAATTTCAGAAAGGCTGTGTTTCTATGCGGTATTTAGACTTCTATAGCCAGAAAATGGTCCCTGATATGATAGTGTGGGGAATTATAAAATACTATGTATATTGTGTGTGTGTGTACGTGTGTGCTTGTGAGTGTGCTTATATATATCAAAAAGATGATTCCACTTGATATTTACTCAATTCTTCCCACCCCACACATAACCATATTTCTTCAATCCAGGCAGTTTCAATTTTTTTTTAAATCTCAATTGCATAGATAAAAGATCTTTATTAAGTATGCATTTATAAAAATTCAAAGAGAGTTAGACATAAAAGATTTTTAGAGTCTCAAAGACTTTAAAACTCCTTTTGAGGACACCAAAAGGGTCTGAACCACAGCACTCACCCTGTCGTCCAATTCCACAACTGTAGCTATTATTGCCAAAGCTTTCCAGTGTTTCTTCCTGCTTAGGCCCTGGAAAGCACACTCCTTCATGCAGTGTTTGAGAGCATAAAGGATGGAGAAGACGTCTGTGTTCCTTGCAAAGGCAGGGGGTCCTGCTTTCTTCCCCAGAAAGGTTCTGGGCATGTGGACACAAGTTTGCAGCACAGTTCTGCCATACCGCCTGGAGAACACAAAGGCAACAGCAAATAATTTAACCACGGCAATAATTTAAAGTTATAAGAGCAATTAGGAGGTGAGGAGAAGTAAAGGAAGATAAATGAATGGGGAGAGACCATCCAGATGGCTAAAGGCTGAAGAACTAGGTAGTGAAATCGTCTGGGAACATCCTGGTGATGGTCATTAAATATGTAAAGAATGTGGGTGTCTGATGTTTAATTTCAAGTGGTGGTTGTTGTTCTGTGTGTGCCTCACTGGCTCTCTCCCAAATACTAAACTTTGCATAAACCTAGTAGACACACACTTGCTGTAAGTAAGGCTTTGTTGTATTTTAGTGATTATATAGAAGGTGGAAATTTATTTCTGAGCTGATTCCAGGAGGTACAGATACCAGTATGTTATCTGATGATTTTTTAATACTATTCATAGGAGAGCCCTTTCTTTGCACCAGGTCGGTGGACATTCTTTGTTTCATAACAACTGCTTTCTTTGTTTCATGACAGCTGCTGTTTCTCGGCCTCACTTCAACAGAAGATGAGTAAGCAGGAATTGGAGAACATTCTAAGACACTCCTGGGTCTGTGGGCTGATGGAGCCTAAGCTTGTACCTCTTCCTCCTACCATCATGCCCTGATGGTTGAACCTGCTCACACTGAGATCAGCCACTCTACAATGGTCTTCTGACCCTCACTTGCCTTCTAGTCCATGGAATTGGGATCATCAGTGATTTTGAGCATTTTCTCAGTCCAGGGATTGACCCCAATGTCTTTTGAACCCCAGAGGAAGGGTGTGGGTACAGGGTGCTGGCAGAAGAAGGACCTTCTAGGCTCCTGGATCTCCATCCCCACTCCAGCCTCCATCCTCCTCAAAACACCTTGTGTCTCTACTCCAGAAACCCAGGGAAATTCTCAAGATTCAGGAATTTCTGCAATATAGTTATTGTTCAACTAATAGGAAATGAACAGGTGAGACAACTTGTCTGGGGCAGAAGGCCTCTAAAGGAAACTATGCCCACTATGTCCGCTGGAAAGAAAACAGGAAAGAGATGATAAAGAAACAAAAGTGCAGCTTCTAGGACGTGCAAATACACAATGGGGTGCAGTGAGAAAGCTTCCAGGCCCAGAAGAGGGCACAAGGGGCAGGTGATGCTAGTTGGTGACAGAGTGAAGAGGTGTCCTTTCTAGGCACAGTCTACCCCCACCCCCAAGGCCTTTGCAGTGACATCCTCATAGCCAGAGATTCGCCCTCCATGTCAGTGCCTCCACCCTTCCTCAGACCCTGGTCTCTTTACTCAGCCCGTACCACCGCAGATACCAGGATGTAGAGGTGAGGCCTCCGGAGGGAGCAGGACCCTTCTGGTGAGATGAGACGGTGTGAGTCAGGGAAACTCAGGAGGAGGGCAGGGTAACAGCAAGGAGGCTCTGCGTGCCTCCAGATTCTGCCTGCTCCTGTGGCAAATGTGATGAAAGTGAAGTCCTTTGCACCGGTATGGATGTTTAAAATGTGAGCTCCTTGAAAGAAATCATGTTTCTTACATTTTTTGCAGAAGTTATATGCGCTGACATAGATTTAGTCCTGTCTGTCAAAATGAATGGTCTGCACCCAACCTGGCTTTGAGGAAGCAACCATCTTGTTCACATTATGTCTACAATAAAGGCTTCCAGTTACAGTTAGTTGAAATATTTAATAACAATAATGTTATTATTATTGGTGCTCAATAATTATTCTGTGGGAATATGTGGTCTCCACCTTTAAATGCAGTTTTATTTTCCAGCATCTGCTCATCAGTTGGTAGGACCATATGAGTTTCCTTCTTTAGCTTCCTGATATTCTCAATTACATTGACTTTTAAATGTCAAAAACCACACTTACCTGGGATAAAACCTCACTTGATCTTGCTGTGTAATCTGTTTTATATATTGTTGGGGTAGAGTTTCTACTATTTTCTTGAGTATAGTTGCATGTGTATTTGTTAAGCGTGTTGATATGTAGTTTGCCTTTCATGTAATATTTTTATTTGATTTTGTTATTTAGATAATTCTATAAAAATCAATTAGAAAATGATGACTCTACCTCTCTTTTCTATTGTGAACAATTGGTTTAATTTCTTCCTTAAATGTTGGAAGAATTCAGAGTGAAGCCATCTGGATCTGGGACTTTTCTATTCACAGTATAATTAATCATCGGTTCAATTTCTGTGATAGACACAGGCCTATTAAGATTATATTTCCTGTTTGATAAATTTTAATAGTTTGTTGGTTTCAAGAAATTGGCTCATTTCATCTAATTCATGCACTTGGTGGCATAGAATTGTGCATAGTGTTCCTTTTTATACTTTTAATGTCCATAAGACTTGCAGTGGTGACCTCTCTCTTATTTGTGTTGGAACTTATGTCCCTGTATTTGTTTCTTTTCTCTTTTCCCTTCCCTCCCCTTCCCTTCCCTTCTCTACTCCATCTCCTCTCTCCCCTCTCATCTCTCTTTTGCTCTTTTTTCTCTCCTTTTTTCACCTTTCCTCTCACCCATTTTCTGTTTATTTTTTCCCTCCTTTGTTTAGCCCATTGTGTTAGCTTTCTGTAAACGTGACAAAAATGCCTGAATACTCAACCATAAAAGAGGAACAGTTACCATTTGGGTTCACTGTTCAGATGTTCCACTCCATGATCTCTGGCCCTCGGGCCTGTAGGGGATCACAAACTGGAGGTCTTCTTGAACACCAGCTGAACTGAGTCAGCGGGTGCTGAGTGTAGATGGTCCAGCTGAGGACTGTGGCCAGCATGAAAGGGAGAAGTGGAGAGGAAAACATTAGTGTTGTTTTTTGCAGCTGTTGGTTCTCTTGGAGGAGCTCGTTGAACTTCTTTTCTGATATGAACTTGGCTGTTCTCAATGTCAGAGGAGCTCAGGACCTTGTTATCACTGAGAATGGCTGCAATGCATGTTGGGGGAGCTCCAGTCTCTACTTTGAACATCACTTCCTGCTCCAGAGGGAAAGATGTGTGCTGTTCAGTCCGTAGGAGAAACTCATCATGCAGGTTTTCTGAGGTGAACTCAGCTATTCTCATTACCAGAGGAGCTCAGGACCTTATTGTCGCTGAGGATGGATGTGGTACATTTTGAGGGAGCCCTGGTTCTTATTTTAAGGGTCTCTTCTTGGCTCTAGGGCAAAACACTCAATCTACTGGCACAGTTCCTTCATCCTACTGGCATAGACTTTCTAGCTTCCACAACTGAATTTTAGGTCTTCTGAGCACAGATCTATGAAACAGACTTGCATGAGTCATTGTCGTGGGCTCCAGGCCTCCATTTGGACTGCACTGTCCTGGCCTCTATGTCTTCAGCTGGACCTATGGAGGATATTTCAGTGGGATCCAGGCTCTTAGCTGGATTTTCAAGGTCCTAAGTCTTTAGTATGTGGACAAACTTCCTGTACCTCCTTGTGTGACCATTATAAATAATACTATAAATTATGTATCCTGTATGTAATCATTTCCTTGCAAACTCCTGACTACAACACTCTTTTTTTTGAGACAGGGTCTTGCTATGCAGTTTAGATTGGCCTTGAACCCACTGTGGAGCCCAATCTATCCTGGAATTCACAGTGATCCTCCCACTTCAACATCCTGAGTGCTCCAATTACAAGCCTTTAGTCCCTCTTGGCTAGCAGGAGGGTCTTTGATGACCTACATGGATGAATCCTTTAGCATTTGGGCCTGGGGATGTGGTCAGACCCAACATCTTCTATTTCCTCTCATGGGTCTGCTTCCTGGTGCCTTGGGCCAACAAAGGCATCTGTAAGCATGTTGGACTGAGCTCCAGGCCCAGTGCATGGAAGAGACAGGATGAAGAGATTGGTGTCTCTGGCTTCCTCCTCCTTCTAGGGGTACACAAGCTCTGAGGGGACTGGCACTACCTTCTCCAAAAAGTGCTTGCGTGTATCCACAGTGAGAATACTGTTAGGCCCCAAGATCTTGGTGCAGGTTATTGAGTCTAGGGGATCCCAGCTAGAGTCAGCAGTCTAGACCTTGACTTTCCTTACAGATGTCCCGGCTTTTGTGCAACTTCCTGGGTGAATATTTAGGTGCAGGGCACATCATTCAATGGGGGAAGTGATCTCTGAAGTTCTCATGCAAGGGGATTGCAAACTTTACTCCCTAGACCTACAGCACCCTGCATCTTCTATCTGCTGTGAGATTTAAAACCCTGGGCTACCAACCTTGGCCAAGGCTGGCTCACAGCACACAGCAGAGCCTGTGGATGAGACAGGCTCAGCCAGTACATGGTGTTTGGTCTTCCTTGAATTTGATCATGCATGAACACAGAGCACACACAGCCAGTAATTCCCTACAGCAAGGATAATAATGATATTTTAAAGATAACTAGAACAATTTGGAAAAGGTGAGCTTTTTGACTACATACATATTATACATTATTTATGCCAACATCTATTATTAAGTTTTCCCTTGCACAAATATGAATATAGAGTCACTTAGGGATAAAAAATGTTTCCTAAAAATCTTTCTGTGCCCACTATTTGTTTCCTACATATGATCCTCTATATGTGACAAAATAATTGTTTTTCACAGCAGTGGATGCTAGAAATGTCATGCTCATTCATATCCCTCAAAGAAATTAATTAGAATTTAACTCATAATAAGTTTAGCTTCTAATAGAAAGGGACATATTATCAACTCCATACAAACAGTGTCCTTTTAAATCAGGTTACCTTTGGGGAATATTCATCATCCACCAAACAAAAGAAACAAGGATGACATTCCTCACCACCTCCCCAGGACTGTGACATCCTAAATCTAGAGGCCAGGATCATATGAAGTGGGAGAAGCAGCCCCCGCAAAGCTCCTCACCTGGGGAAAGGCGTATGGTTACTACCATCTTGGGCTGGAAATAGCATCTGTTTTTCTCAGTTTGTTTCATAACAACATGTGAACAAAACCCATTCTTGTGAATTTTCAGATATATCAAATGACCCTGATCCTAAAGCTGGTCCACACAAAAAATCACACTACCCTTCAATAGCAGTGCCTCAAGATATATTTTAATGTGTTCCTACAATACCCTGCTCTCTGTATTTGGTGTCTGTCTTTAATGAGTTTCATAATGACTGGCTTAGGCCATCTGTACTCAAGTGAATTCCAAAGTGTTTCAAGGCACTAGGCAATCAAAATTGACCAATTTAAAAGATGTGACGGGGCACTATTGATTTTTTAAATGCAATTTTTAAGGATTTTCCTGACAGTTTTAGTGGTAGTTGGAAGAATGTCAAATTTACCCTTTAGTACAAGAATGGATTAGATACAAGAGGGCAGAGTTGCGTCTTTTTTTTGCCCCTGTTCTCAAACTCATCGTGAACTGTGTTTTCTTCTCTAGTTGTCTCTTAACTAAAGGAAAAAAGGAAAAAAAAAATGAGATGCCATGCCAGGTCTTTTCCATGTTTTCTTAACATTCAACAGCACTCAAGACAAAACACAGTTTATGCTGTTCAAAATCTTGATTCTGTAATACTTAGTAGACTCCATTGAGTACTAAAGTATAAGATTTAGATTTTTTGCTATGTGAGGATTTCACTTTCAATTTTGAACTTAAGTTAATGAAATGCAATCTAGACCAACTACCAGAATATTGGTATTAGAGAGAAAAATTACAATGTAAATTTTAGTTTTCAAATAGAATAATTATTTTTATACAATTTTAAAAATGTATGTTATAATTTATTTTCATCACAGATTTACTAAACAGTATATTGAAATTAAACACTTTGTCACCCATCCATTAGAATTATTTATTACCTTTTTACATTCTAAAAATACAAAGAAGTTAATTAACATTTTCCTTGTAATAGAAATGATGATTTTGTTTATGTCACTGTACTATATTATTGTATTCATGCATCTACAAGATATGCGTTTCTAATATCTTTGCTAGTATTAATACACTGCCTTAATCTTTAAATACAAAGTAGAGGTTGGATATTTTATGAATTTTATACTTGCTGCTTCCTCTCCAAGAGCAAACCCAAAATATCAACATATGTAGCACTTTTTGACTGTGTTTATTGTGAGCTTTAATGTAATCAGAGTAAGTCACCCACCAAGGTAAAAACAGCACTCTAATTCCATTTAGTGGGAAGGAGGAAACCACCAATTTTTAATGAACTTAGTACATATTAAGCTTTTTACTTCAATTAAATTCAAGAACATACTCCCTTGCAAAATTAAGTATTTCAAGGAAGAAATATGAAACACCATCTGCTCCAAATAAAGGAATTTCTGCTGGATAAACTGGTTCATATAAATATAATGAGATCTTGAATCCTTTTATGGTTCCCTTAGGCTTGAAGGTCAGAAGCCTTTCAGTTACCCATGACACATCACTCATGAACAGAAGTACATGATCATTCTGGTTAAGGCACATTTGTTTGATTATCATATGCTGAATACATATCCTAATGAAGAGACCACTCATTTTAAGTTTAGAAATACAAGATTTCTTTTAAGAAGGGCCTTCTCAATACTGAAATTCTATTAGATGTACAGAAAAGTGCCAAAGATATTACAGACAGTTCTGTTATGTACTCAGCTTCCCTCATTATTATTAATCTTGTGTTACCACGGGGCATTTGTCAAAACTAAGTCACTGACAATGGAACATTACAGTTACCTAAAGCTCTGATTGCATTCAGATTACATCAGGCTTTTTCCCCCATTTCTGCTCTAGCATCTAATCCAGGAAATCACAAAGGTCTCCCCAGTCCCCTGTGATCTGTGAGGATTTCTGTTTTCTGTTTTTCATGGTGTCCCATAGTTTCTAGGACCACTGTCAGGTGTTTTACTAAACATCTCATCTGAGATAATCTGATGTGGCACCTTTTGAATGATTAAACTGGGGTCTCAAGTTTTGAGGAGGACAATCACAGAAAGAACTCTTTCTATCAGGAGATAGATGATAGCAGCTGAGCCTACTAATGATCTTAATGTCTACCACTCGGCAAAGGCAGAGTTTGCCAAGTTTCTGTACTCTAGCATGATCATTCCTACCATCCCCTACTTGGTCTTTTGGTAACAAATGATTAAGTCTGGTGCTCATTCAGTGGAGTTGAGCATGAGAAAGATAAATTCCACTTCCTGGAAGGGTACTTATTTACATACAGATTTGGAACATATCAATAAGAACATATATACTTGCATACATATTTATGCATTTATCGATGTATATCTATATGAAACATCTATTTTATAGCTTTGGGTTATATTCCAATATCATGTTATTTATTTGGCTGCATAGACTATTTCACTTTTAAATTAGCTTCTATGTTGCTTTGATATACTTCCATTCTTTTGTTTTTTGAGCATTACTTCTTAGTATGAGATCTTCTGAGTTCATTCTGCAGTGTCTCTGCCTCCTTACTAATATCAGTTTCTTCTTCAAGGAACTTTTTCTTGGTAGTGGATACTGGTATTTTGAAATCAATATTGGGACATTGGGATCAGAGGTGTGCTCATTGCCGTTAAGCATCATTGATTCTAGGTCATTCCATGAAAGAAAGGCAGACATGCATGGATACTAACACAAGCCTGTGCACATGTGGAATCATTTCTGTAGCTCTCTATCTGCTTATACAAAAATAGATACAGACATAGAATACACATACATTATATAAATAAACACATACAAAGAATGACTTCTATACTGATATCTCTGGTTCAATTCTGGTACCATGGTGTCCAAGCTTTTGCATATTATTGATCTGTAATTTCATTTACCTACTGAAAAGTCCACCTTCACTGTCCATCACACATTTAAGTTTCTTTTTTAAACTCTAGTACATGTAAAGCATTTTCACAATTAACACATTTACCCATGAGAACATACCGTTTCTTTACTTAGGCAAAGTACAGTGCCAGGAAAAAAAAAGAAGGGGGGGGCAATATATAAAGATAAGAAGTAGATTCACTGAGATTCTAAACCATGAAACACACCATAAGCTATTCAAAAATTTAGGAGTCCTACAAAGTATATTCTATGGTGCAATGGGATTACCAAGGAAAAAAGGACATAGAAGTTGTCTTATGAAATGTTGTGTTGCTTAAATTGTTCTGTTCTGGTCTGCTATGTTACGTCCTCTTTTGTCTTATAAAAAAATTAAATCCTCAAAGATTAATAGGTAGAAGAACATACTTCTGTACAACTCATGAGTCAAAAGTCTCAAGTAACAATACAATTATTTTAAACTTTTAGTAAGAGTGAAAATATAACTCACGGTTTGTGGAATACAGAAATATCTGTCCCTAAAGGTAATGTACAGATTTAAATACATATATCAAATAAAAGAAAAGATTTAAAATCAATCAGTTTTCTCGTTAGGACACCATCAAAAGAAGAGCAAGTTAAGCTTAAAAAAAGCAGAAGAAAATATGTAAAAATCGGAGCCAAAATCAATGATATTAAAGACAGTAGATAAAATTAAGAAAAGCTGGGCAAAATCAGACACATGTTTAAATATCACACTGTTTTTCTTGGGTGGGAAACTGTAAGAGTGAATTAGGGCCAAAATGGATGATAGATATTGGGAAGAAGGAAGAAAATGTTTAAATGGGAAGGTGAGCAAGAGAGAGTGAGGGGGAAGGGAAAGGAGAAAAAAAGAAGACAGAAGAAGACATGGAAGCAAAGCTTTCATAAACCAGGAGGGGAAGAAAGGTTCAAGGGAGGGAGGAGAATGGGAAAAACAAACAGGAATAAGATACATTCTATACAGATACAAATTCCCTATGACAAATGTGATCATTACATATATCAAAAATATACTAACAAAATTAATTTTAAAAACCATGATCAACAAAATTAATGTATAAACCTCGAGGCAGGTGGTATTTTGGATCTGAAATATTACTGTCTGGTTCATGTGCTACAAAGAGGTCTGGCCCTTTGTCAATGGTGCTATTGAGAGGTGGCAGAGTCTTTAGGAGGTGTTACCCTGTGGGAAGGATTTAAGTCACGGGGGTATCCGTGAAGGGGATACTTGGACTCCCATCTCTTCTCTCTCTCTTTGCTTCTAGCTTCTATGCAGTGAACAGTCCTCTACTATGTGCCTCTGTCATGATATATGTTATCACCAATGGCCCTGTTACAGCTTGCATTTGAATGTCCCCCCAAAGCTTCATGTTGTCATGGAGTGGGGTGGGCCTTTGGAAGGCAGCTGAGTCTAGAATTTGGAATTGGTTCATTATCTAGCACTGGATTGCTGGCATGAGTACTACACCTGCCCAGGGTTGCACAACCAGCATAAAATATGAGGGAGGGAAGGAGGCTTATTCTTCCATTTTTGCTCTTATCCCCTTTGGTACCTGCTGCTGCCATGAAGAACTGCCTCTGTGCCATGACATCTGCCTTGGAGCCAGCCAATTATGGACTGAAACCTCTACAAGCTGTGAGCTAATAAATCTTTCTTCATTTTGGGCATTGGGTTTTTTTTTCTCTCAGCCATAAGTAACCAACACGAGAGAGAACCCCCCTGAGGGCAAGCAGGCAACTTTATTTTGGGCAGAAACATCATTTTCCCAGACAGCACTCAAATATCTGAGGCTTTGCATCACTGATTCCACTGAAGCTGCACTGAGGTCCATGGAGAGCAAGGTCTGCCCACCATGGTCACTTCTCTCCTGGGAGCCTCATGGTCTCTCATCTCCTGATGTTCCTATAGATCCCCTCACCAGGGGATCAAGATCCCTCCTACCCCTCCCTTTCTGCCCTTCACTGCCCACTTTGGACCTGCAGAAGACAGAGTAGAGGTGGCCTCTGTACAAGAGTCCTAGTGAAGTCCTGGTCCAGGAGTCCTTCCTGTTCACCTCCTTAGCTCTAGCCTGCCCTCTCAGGAAGGAAGTGCTTTCATTTATAACTGTTAACACACAATATCAAAACAAGGCACACACAACTGTCATTTCTTGAGTTACTTGGCCAAGTGCTGTGCAAAAACAACTTGTAGTGCCCTGACATCTCATTAGACAATAAAGTTAAGGGGGCATGTTTTACTTGACTGATTAAAAAAAGCTTTACAAATAGATGGCTCGCCCATGTGGAAAGGACAGCAAATTGGCTCAGCTCAGAATGCCTGGAAGGGGAGTTGATTTAATTGTCCAGGGATTTTGTGAAATGAACATCTAAAAGACTTAAATAGAAATGACTAGTCAGTGTTGTTTGTGTTTCTGGAGTCCTAGGCCTGCAAGAATCATGCAAACTCAAACTGTACTCACAGTCACAGAGATCTCTGAATCAGGACAATATCCTTCATGTGTGAAGTTTCTGATGATAAAGCTACCTTTACTTTTTTTAAACTGCAGTGTTGGTTCAGGGAAGGATTTATGCTTGCTAAAATTGCTAAAAAGTGGGAAAAACCCAAAGTTTGTATGACAGGTAGAAAGAATGTATGATGTAGATACAGTATGTGCTGTTCAATAATGAGAATTAAGGAGCCATCAGTGAACGCATAATGTGCATGAATCTCTCAGACACAGTCGTTAGCAAACAGAGGTAGACATGAAAGTGTGGACTTTATGATCCAACTGTTTTAAAATAAAGGATGAAACGTTAACCTGTGTTATAAAAAATTCAAGATCAAGTGGTGGACACTGGAAAGGACCGTAAGAGGGTTCTGAAATTAAGGCAATACGTAATTCTTAGCCTGAACCCTAATTACACAAGGGTGCTTACTTCCTGAAACTCATACTGAAGAACTGGACTTTTCTGAATATTTGCTACGATTTGACCGAGCACTAGCAGCAACAAGAGCCATGAGAAGCAAACCGATTTACAGGTGCAGGTCCCAGACCAGGGCTTTCTCACCTCCCTTGCCCGGGATAACAGAGTCATCACTCACTCTAGAGACTGAGACTGCGGCTCCTTGGATTCCACTTCATAAACAGCACAGTTCCTCTTCATCGGCGGCACAGCTTCAGAGACAGCAGTTTTTTTTTTTTTCTTTTTGATATGTCATGGGTGCTTTCTTATATCTTTAGTGTCTCATAATTCTCAAGAATCTGGACCTTGTGAATAGTGTGTCAATCCTAAAACTGAGTCTTTCCTGTCTAGATGACTTGTTAGTGTTATTGCTTTGCCATTTTTTTTTTTTTTTTTGGTTTAATGACTTCCCTGACTAATTCTCTATGGTCTGTATTACTTCCTATGCGTGGCCTCTGAAGTTCCTATTTTGTTAGCTTCGTGGTCAGATGATTACATAGAGTTTTTTCAAACTTTTGGAAATAGTAAGTCTCCTAGATTTTGTTGAGTGGCTCTGTAGGTACAGTCATCCATTGGTACCTGTGAAGCATCCCTTGATCAGCAGATGTTCAAGTCACTTATATGAAGTGACACATCATTTATAGACAATATACATTTTCTCATGACTTTACATCACTTTTGGTTTGACTATAATATCTAATACACGTAAGTGCTATACAAATAGTGTTATATAGTACTGTATAGACAGACGACAGGGGAAAGGTCTGTACTTACTGGCACAGATCATTTTTGTCCTTTTGGCACAGACAATTTTTTTCAAAAATCTTTGATCTGGACTTGGTTGAATCTGTGGATGCAGGACTGGTAGACAGAGAGAGACAGAGAGAGAGAGAGAGAGAGAGAGAGAGAGAGAGAGAGAGAGAGAGCAGACTATCCATTAAGAAATGCCTGTGACTCTCCGGAAGCTGAGATCTCTGCTTTAGTCGTCAATTCCTGGTTGGGCAGAGTTTCAGGGTAGCAACTTGATGCTCCTTAAGTGTTTCTCAAACACACTTAAAATCCTAGGAATATGTGTGGAATTATAGAAAATAATATGAGAGAGGTTTTCAGAGCCCCTTAAGGGCATAACAATTACCACTGCCCATTACTTATAGTCATAAACAATAACTACCGACACATGTCTCTCTGTGGAAGATATTCAGAGTAGGTGGGATAATCAAGTATAATGATAATAAATTTAAAAAGCCTAATTTGGCAGGTTTCTGTAGAACTGTCAGGTCAAGTGATGACAATTCTCTGAGCATGGTGCTTTAGGGGACTTCTAAATGTGTTCTGGCTCCTGGGTCCTATTTTGCAGTCAGTTGCTATGCTAATGCTAAAGCTACCATGGATTTTAAGAGAGGAGGATGGGAATAGAGAATGTTCGGATGTAGAAAAGCTGAGGTTCAGTAGCTTTCATGAATAAATGTTCCCTGTATAACTTCAGTTTATCATTTGTTATCATTGTTCTCAATATTTTACTGCGATGAGGATTTTTAAATGGACTCAACACACGACTGTAGCTGCTGTCACACTGGGCCTCACAATAACGTTACTTCCGGTCTCCTTGTAGCCATTTCTGTATCCTTCTAACAGTCATGTTTCAAGCAGAGGGTGCAATGGCCCACGCTATTGTACTCTGTTGAGTAAAATAACAGATGGTTTTGTTTGCAAAAAAAGCTTAAAAAATCCTAGTGCTCTACATTTTTAACAGCACCGTAAAGTAATATCCAGCTGTTCAATATTTGTCACATTTGAAGAATGATCTATAACAATAGAATAAGATTTGTCTTTATTTTTAAGTGGACATGTCATCTCAACTTGTACAGATATTCTTTTCTTTGTAATAAGTATTTATAAAATACTTTTGATGTCTATGTGGTCTTTCTTCCCTTTGATTTTTTCTCACATACCAATGGAAAAAATGAGTCAGATTCTGAAATTATTTACATGATTTCCATGGCATTTCTATTAAAGAATGCCACTTATTGCTATGACCTCTAAGGGAAACATGTTTCCTTGAAAACTGAATGATTATCATTTATCTTTAGTATCTCAGAATAATACTGAATATTCCCTGTGGTCTTTAACACATTGACTCAACTCTGTATTTTGACTCATTTCTGTACAAGGCAAGTAATCTATCCTTTTTCAGCTCATGAACTCTTCATGACTTTTAAATGCTGTTAACAAATACAGCGAGCGTAGGATCCACTTGATACAAGTGATTTGTCTTTTTCTAAACAATGTATGAATAAAACATTATTTGAAACCCTTCATCTATAAAATGGGCTATTAGGACTCTCATAAATATGTAACTTTTCAAAAACAATTTTTAAAAAGATCTGAAAATATCTTCTTCACCCATTGTACTTTATTAACTGCAATGTTAGTCACAACATGAGTTTAAAAAATTTTAGACATTATTTTCATGTTAAAGTGTTGAGCTAATCATATCTTTTTGATTCACCTTTAAGTGTACTTTATGAATTTGGGTGTGACTGATAGTATTAAAAAAATGTCACTATGCACCTGAAAGTTCATAATATCTAGAAATGTTGAAAGATTCTTCAAGGAAGATACCAGAAAAAATGGAACTGGAGAAAGAAACCAGTCCTATGTAATTGTGATTAAAATCTCTTTTACAAATTTAAAAAATATAAGATAATTACAAATAGTCCTTGATGTCTTAAAATCCAATCAATAGATACAAAGGATTAGGTACATTTCAGTCTTGATCAAATTGTCTTCTCACTCTTAGATAACAGAAATTCCTGTACTTCCATAAAAATAAAAAATTGCCTCAATGCAGTGATTAAGGGTCTCACCAACCGTGTTTATCAGTACTTTTTGTTGTCCTCTTCCTTCAGATGAGCTGATATTAATGGGAAATCTGTGACACGGGGAGAGACAAGTATAAATTGTTCTCCATGTCACTAATTTCTTCACCTCATGCAACCAATCTGGTGAGGAAGGAGAAACAGAGCAACAGGTTACAGGAGCAGTGCTCCTTAGCAGGTACCTGTAAGACCAGGAAGAGGCTGAGAGCAGATGGTATTGGTCATGTTTCCTGCAGGTAGAAGAAGATACCTAACAGTCACAATTTAAGGGAAGAGACGTTTATTTGGCTCATGGTTTCAGCCCATGGTCTTTGACATCAAGACAGGAACATCATGACAGAAGGGCGTGGGGCAGCAAAGCTACTTAGTTCATGGCAGCGAGGAGGCAGAGCAAGAGAACTGTGCCAAAGCGGAAGGGGCCAGGGACGGGAGACAACAGGCGAGGGCAGCTGCTCCTACAGCCAGAAGCCTCCTACCCTGCTCTCCTAAGTGGCTCGCCAGGAAATCAAGTGATCCGTGTAGCTTAACAGTCACTCAGATTCTTTCTCCTGAGTGCTTCTTTGCGTCTTCAGGTCCTCTCACCTGGCAGTGTGCTGCTTGCAGCCACTGTGATCTCCATCCCATTCTCTGGACATCTCTTCCATTCCTCACCTCAACCTTTAGCTTTAGGGATGAGCCAGGCATGCAGTGACTCTGTGGAGTTCTGTCTTCTTCACGGACAGTTGACTTGCTCAGGAGTCAGCCTGGATGCGAGCCGAGTCTTCCTCAAGGAACTCATCTGATTTGGGGAAAGCATGATCAGATCAAATCATATATGCCCCCTACACACATGTGGGTGCACACGCACACGATTTTCACTAACTCTCTCCTGTTTCAATTTGTGGGCTGGATGAGTAACACAGATTTCTCTGAAGGTAGCATTTTCATGAAATTCTTCTGCTGTCTCAAATCCCAACCACTTTCCACCATCAAACTAAGTGAAAAGCAGTTCCTAGCATTTCCTTTTGACATCTACCTCTTAGCCTGACTTATGATACACTTCAGTATTGGTTGTCTGAATTGAAACCTTCCCTGTAATACCACTTACTTTGGTGTAGGAACTTTAAAATAACAGGATCTGAAAATCTACTTAAATTATTCATTGCTGGGTCAGAAATCATTTCTACATGGTTGGAAAATATTTTTTTTTAATATAGGCCTTAGAAGATCAAAGCTAGACTTACATCAGTTATACAATTTGAAAGCACATTTATGGTGTTAAGATCGTTATATCAATCAATTAACTAAATACTTTTTTTCCTTTCCAGAATAACATCATCTAAACATAAGTAAAACTTTTCAGAACCACAATTGGAACAATTACCAATGTTAAATCAGGTATGAATTTTCACTAAAAGTTCAAATAGGATTTGCGTTTTGCCCCCAAGTTGTAGACAGTGAGTCACTGCAGGTGTGGACTGGAAGAGTCTGTCTTCTGTCTCCTCCCTTAATCACTTTCTGCTTCTCTATGCCGTGACATGAACTATTTCTCCTCTGCAGTGCCCCTCTGCCCTGCAGCCCTGCCTTGGAGGCAGCCAAATACCGACTGAAACCTCCACAAACTGTGAGCCAAAATAAACCCTTCCTCCTTAAACTTGTGATTGTCTCTACTTTGGACCAGCAACAAGCAAGTAATTAAGAGGATAACTAATGAGAATAATATTGATTCTCTCCCTATCAAAAGTGTTTCAATCACCTCTCCCACCTAAGCAGGTACTGCATTTCAAAGCTTTATAAAATCCATTGACCACAAAGTAAATAATATGATCAGAAAAGGTACCTAACAGAAACATAATGTCTGCAAAGCTAAATTTCACTCTTTTTTTCAGAAAGTAATCTAGTTCTGATTGTAAATGCATAAATGTGTAACTTTAAACACAAGTCATCTAGAAGATGCTTGCGGGTTCTCTATCTTAGCATCAGCATGCCGTGTCTTCTCTGAGGTGGGCTGGGGGTGATGGAGTATGAAGATGGAATATTGACCGAGTCGTTCTGTGTTCTTCACCCATTTTACTGTGTTTTTCACCCATTTTATTGGTACGAGATTTCTGCGAGGCAACCTCAAAGTTGTTCATTTCTTTGGACAGTATAGGTGCTTGACTAGGAATTCATTCTTTAAAATAATTAGAGTTACAAAAGCAAAGTTCTTTATCAGGGCATACATAGAAGCATCATTTTTAGAAATTGGCAAGCAGAAATCTCATGTCATACACTCAGGTGCACAAGCAATTCGGCTTCCTTTATTTTTCTGAAATTGAACTTTATTTCTTTTTTGAGCTTCTTTTCTTCCAGGCATTGCAAAGTTAATTTAATTCAATCCCGTGTCCCCCTGGCTCCTACTTCTCTAACTTCCCCAGTGATGTACCTCGTTTTGCACAAGATGTTGAAAAGAGAAGTTATCTAGCAAAGGTCATTATCATCTATTTCTGCCAGCATCTTTTGAGATGTCTTCACTCCATGCTAGTTGACAGCTATTGGTCCCTAAGTCCCAGAAGGGTTATTTTGGTGTTACTAGTTCACTGTCTTTGTCATCTAGGTCATATTGGAAATTATTTTTGTTATGTATCATGGCAGGCTGCTAGAAAATCTATGAAGCCTCATAAAGCACTGACAGCATATGCACAACTCAACCGCCCTAGAGATTTGGTATTTATTTCTTCTTACCAGATCCTAAGCTTTGGGGTCTCATAGAAAGTGCTGGTATTTGAATAGGGGCAGAAAGACTACTGAGTGGTAAGCTGGACCCTACTCTTGGCAAATTCTGAGCGTATCTTCAACGTGATACATAGTATTAACAATATTTGATGGGAATTTAAAATTGACCATGACCATGATAAGAATGCTACATCACTAATATTCTTTATTTTTCCTTTTGAGAGTCAATGTACCAGTTCTTCATTGGCCACAGGAAGTAAAAAGTAGAAGAAAACTGCATTCATTACAAAATTAAACTAATACACAAAGGTAAAACAATGAAGCAAAATTGTAATATGAAAAAACTATGAGAAAAATATTTTTTTCATAGCATGAAATATCATAGAACCTTAAAGTTTTTTTGAAGACTACTTAATACAGGACAATGTCTATATTGTATTGAACAAGAAGCATAATGTTCACTGGTACAAAATATATGCACAGAAGAACATGTTAAAAATACAAGCAGATCTTAAACAGTGCTTTCACATGAGTGGTGGGGTACTCATACACATGTTCTCCCCCCTTCTCTTATTTAGTTAAACATTTCTTCAATGGAAAGCATCAGCTCTACATGAGAAATGAATATAACTTGCATCTCTGAGAATAAATAAAACTGCTCTAGAGACTTCAAGTAAAATGAGGGCTGGAGAGGTTTCCCTGTTTGGCATTTAGAAGGTGATTGAAGAACTCAGCCAGAACATTTCCAGCAAAGATGATGGCGATAGAAGTCAGTTTGCGGCACAGTGAAATTTAAAATAGGAAGCTAAATGTGGTAGTAAATTTAAGCCCTATTTCCACACAGCTTGGTGACAAAAGGAAGGGGAAAGATAAGGCATAGTTAACGAGGGGCATTAGGCAGACAGAGGACTATATCAATATATTCAGGAGATGCTGGAGTATTCTTGTGAGCTGGGTCAGAGTCAGTAGAAAGGCAAGCATTTGCAGTAATGGCTAAAAGCCCCAATTTTCTCTGTGCACGAGAAAACCACCGAGGCAGCCGCTGGTGGCAGGGTGGGCTTTGTGAGGGAAATAATAGGAAATCAAATAGTTGCTGTGATGAGAAGAGCAGGGAGTTGCCCGATGAGCAGGAAAGTGCTGCCCAGCAGCACTGGAGTCCAGCTCCACTGGGTCTCCAGGACTTGCAATGACACCAGTCTGCTCAGACGTGTGATTCAATCCCACAGTCTGCAGGAGGCTGAGCCAGGAGTGGGTGACTGGATTGCGTCCCATTGAGAGACTGCACATGGGACTTAGAAAAATAGTTGAAACTCCTGTGCAACTTCAGTGACACTGGAGCTGTGAATTACAATTCTTATGGGGTAGAAATTATTATTTTACCAAATAATAAGTCATGGAGTGTAGCACCCAGATGAAACAACCTAAGAAGCTCCCCAAGAGTGGACTGGAGATTACAACCAAGCCCTAGATAATCATGTGTCTCTTAGTTGATAATGGGCTGAGTTCGTCATCATTTATTTGGCAATGTCTAAGTGTAAACGTTATCTAACAAAGGGTTATTTCCAGGCTCACTACCTTATACTTTCACTTTTCCGATTTCACAGTTTTTTGAATAGTTAGAGTTACTTTTCCAATTTCACACTGTTGTTTTTTTTTTTTTTGAATAGTCAGAGAGGCCCTAGAGTACAGAGCAGCACACAGAAAAAGGAGCTGTCAGCGCCCACCCAGAATGCGCTTTCCCGCGTGAATCTGCAGCCTGGGCAGATGAAGGGACAGAGGTGCCAAGAGCAAGGCTGCAGCCCGCTCATTTCCAGATGGTCACCTTCCGAAGACCGAGCGTCCTGACACAGATCGGCATTTGTGTGAACTATGAGCAAACATAGATGTGCCGCATAGAAACTGATCTGATTCCTCAGGTTGATAAAAACTAGGGTAGAAGGATGGTATCTTCTAAAATATGTAAATACATGTTTTCTCATTAGTGTGATACAATAACTCACAGAATTGCTGTCTCCTACATTCCAATTACATTAGAAATCACATTCGGTTTTTCTTTCCTATTGTCAAGAAAATTACTTTTAATCTGCTCCTAGAGCATCTCTGAGGCTGTTTGATACTCTCTAATCACATCATCAAGAGGGGGCAGAGATTCATCACAGGGCATTGCATAGTATGTTATGAGGCAACGGAAAGGCCAGCAGCCATAAGAGACGTTCCAGGCATACTCTGGGGTGAATGACGGCCTCCAAGGATGAGAGGTCATTATGTGTTTTATCTGTACAGATCAGTGTTGCAGATCAGTACCTCCATGACTATGTATGGATTCCTCTGTGCATATTCAGCAGTGTGACAACTGTACACCACCTGGTTATAACATTTAGCTATGTCTTTTGAGTAAAATTAATATAAGCTTAAAAAGCAAATCAAAAGAAAAGAAAAATGTCACATATACTTTACCTAGTCAAAAAATATTTGTAAAATATGCCCCCAAATATCTGGATTTTGTTAAGGATAATGCTTTAAAATATTCTTAGAAGATACTTTCCTGTTTAAGAGCACTTATTAACTATGATGATATTTATTAAACAGACACACATGCACATGTACACACATACACACATGTACACACACACCCATCCTGGCATTGTTCTAAGTGCTGTATGTGCATTATCTAAGTTAATCGTTCCCTTTCTCTACCAAGAAATGTTATTAGTGCCGCTACTGGAAAGAACATAGAGATGTAAACTTTCACACTGAAGATTATATTCCCAACTTCCCATTCTAACGTTGTTCTATGCAAGATTTTATGTCATTAGTTCCTCAGCTGACAGTAAGGAAGAGTTGTTAAATTTTATGGTTTCCAGAAAGATTCATTAGTTTTGCCTTCCAATGTCGTCTTACCACACTGGGCTTTGTTTGTATCAAGATATGTACTGTTTCAGACACTGAACTGATGCAGGCTATAAATCTTTTTCTATGCTTCTAATGACTGCCAGCGTCATCAAATGCTAAAGTGAACCTGATATATGTCTTAGTGAAGAAAAAAGAGTCAATCCCAAGCTTATTAGTGCTAAACATTAAATATAGACCATTTATGCATTTTAGCACTGGCCATGAGCATGGTCTTACATTGCCTTCTGCTCTGATTTGCTCTTGCACATCTTATCTTTGTATCTCATTGGATCACAAGGTGTGTCAGTGTAATGAAATGCACACATCACTTTCTAAGCATCCTTGAACTCAGTTACTAGATTCTTCAAATTTCACTTGGAAGAAGAAACTTAAAATAGTACATGTTCTGGTTCATTTTTATTAAAAATCTGCATGCCATACCCAAATTTCTCTCCTGACATGCACGAGGAAAGTATGTATAACAATGTAGACTTTCAAGCAGTTTTACACACATTAATTAAGTGTGTTACATGGGTTAAGACAACTTTTACTGACATTTTCCATGGAGATAAAGAATAGTTTATCTCAACTAGAGACAAGTTCCAATTAGACCCCTGAAATCAGAGGAGTCCTGCTATGAACAAACACATGGACAGTGAGTTCTCTGCTGAATACGGAGTGAATCTGTGTCCTTCCTGTCTCATCCGTGTTCTCTCCTCTTAGCACTTGACCGCAACAGGAGACTCCCAGCAGAATCTCCCGATTTTATCTTCCATCCCAACAAGGAAAGAAATGTTTAGAAAGGAATTATTTCTCCAGACACCAATTCAATGAAGTCTTAACTTTTTTTAAATCAGTTCTCACCTGCCCCAGAAGTTCTTCTTGAACCAAAATAAAGCCCACCTCTCAACCACACATATACACTAATATATACTGATTCAGAGACTTAAACTTGTAATTTTCCTTAGCACAAATGAATTTGAGTGCTTATCTGTGAGATTTTAGTGTTAAAATCTTCTCTGCCTTGACCAGTGCTTCTGTTAGCAACTGTGTTCTCTTCACCTACTTAGTTGCAATGGTTTTGTATCCACACTACACTACCTTGTCTTTTGACCTGAGTTCAGATTCCATACCTGTGATTTGGAAGTTTCAGGGTAAATTAATTAACTTCTGTAAACCCTGTTTCACATTAAAAATATGGTTTTTAATTGAGAAGAAGGTTACATCTCCACAGTAAGGCAGGAGCCATTATTGTTGTAGATGAGTACGTGGCTTATTAATATTGCAAATTTTAAAAACTACTTCCCTGTCATCAATTTCTATAGGTAGAATCTATATATTGCCCAGTTTTCTCTCTCTAAACTATGGAGTGCATACTATTTGGACTTTTAAATGCAGACATGATAGCCCATAATAAACTACTGCTGGTTCAGAACTATACACATTAATAAATTAAATTTTAAGTTTATAATTAATACGTTACTCTATTCCATTAATTTATCTGTCCATCTAAGTAAACTACTGAACACACTGCAGTTTAAATGAATGACAAGAGCAATGCAGTCAGTGTTAGTGACCCAGCCGCCTTCGTCTTCCTCCTCCTGCCTTAGGATGAGCTGGTACATTAAGAATCACGCACAGGTGAGCACCTCCCCCCAACACAAGGCACTGCAGAAAAATGAATCCTTACGTTAAACTTTTGTATGGTCTTAGTCATACACACATATATATATATATATATATATATATATATATATATATATATACAGCATAGGATGGGAGGCTTGTGAGAAAAGAATGGCCACAATGAAATTTTTAAATGACATTTAAGAAAACAGTAAAGAATTTGCTCAAATACTATGTCCCAAGGTTGAAATTAACATATCTTAGTAATTATATCACTTTGAGAGTCAAATACCCAAGGCAAACCTGAGCCATTACTGTTAAAGAGCATTACTATTTAAACTCACCTAAAAAGACTAAAGATAGTGTGTTTAACTGAATTTCCCTTTAGTTTCTTACAATTTCAATTTTGAAGAAAATTCCTCAAGTATATTAGAGGCCTTTTGTTCGTACATTTCAGACATGCTTATGCTAAAATCACCATCAGAATTTTTATTAATTTTCTACAGGAAGCCAAAGTTAATTTTAAATGCTTCTCAAATTACAACCAAAATCAAAAATAAAAACTAACAAAGTGAACCATAAAATATAACAATAGTGGTATTACCAAGACTCTCTTCAGATTTTCATTAGGCAGTTTATTTATCTTGTGTTATGCCAACTTGATGTTTGATAATCTTTCTAAAAGCAGGTCAGGCTTTAATTATGAAAGTTATCTTTGGGAACTTTTTGCCAGTAGAACTGATTACTTTCTTTCAGTTAATATATTCCTGTTATGCCACAAGAATGATAAATAATTTTCCTCACATACACACTGAATATCTGGCCCCTAGATGTTTTCATCCTACTCAAAGCCATGTACCTAAACCAATAAACATGACACCACCTCATTTTCTTCTAAGTTTAAATTGAATTTAGAAATAATTGAGCATAATGATTTCACCTTCATCTAAAATTATTTAACTGAAAAATTAGATTTGTCACTGATAGAAGCTGATATATAACTGACTTAATTAAATCTCAAGTACAAACACTTGTTTACCAATCTACATGCATGATTTTAACTTTAATAAAATAAATGTTGTACAAATGGAATTTTGAGAGTATTTTAACCGTAGTGTGTCAAAATATTTAACATAGTAAATTACTTCTACAAGTGTGGTCGTTTTGACTCATTACTGTAGTGTCGGTTTGGTTCAGAAATATGTGCCCAAAATTATTATTATTCCTATCAATTAGCTTCTTTTCGGCTAACTTACCTAGTAACTGTGTCTTAACACAACACTGTTCATGCTTCTCAAACATTTCAGGGAAAATTTTACTTGTTGTGGCTGTAAATATGTCATAAACCGGCAGCTTTCCCTCTAAGGACCCTCAGTTCCCAGTCCTTACCACACAGAATCTCTGCTTCCTGAGATCCCAGGCTTATCATATTTTGTACCTTTCATCATGTCTAATCTCTGCCTGAAAGAATCATATTCATTGCTTTGTAAATCACATTCCTTCTGTACATGTTAAATAAACTAACTCCACAGTCAGTTAAAAGTCTGATCTAAAGCTATAAGAATTCTCTTGTGGCCAAAACCCTCACACTACTACTAACGTTTCATGTCGATGAACCTTTCCATCTCCTCTATTGGATTATAAATCCCTGCAGTGTATAAAACAGGCCTAATTATTGTGTAAGTGACCTAAAGCTGTGAGCTGCCCTCAATATTACACTGAATATTGGTAATAATTATTCTGTCAAAGTTCAAGCGGGAGGAAATTAGGAATTTTCTATTTAGCATCGAAAATCATTCGGTTTCACTGTCTCATCACAATGTAATCTAGTATGTAGTTGCTAACAGGATGTCCCATAAATATTAAGTAGGATAATGTCAAGACTAGCTATAAAAATAGCAAATAAATATACTGCATAGGATATTAAACACTGATATGTATGGAAGGAACAAGGAAAACAGTAAGGCAGAGTTAGAATATGGGAAAAAAGACTCAGAGGTTGTGTTAAAAGCTAAGTGTCTGACACACAGTATAATCGATGTAAAGGTGATAGTTTGTTAGAACATTTGAGCCTAAGGACACAGCCAGATGCAAACCTATCTGGAATGTAGCTGTAGCGGAGCAGACTGAGCAGGTGGGAGAGTTCAGATAGGCAGGAGGGAAGGAAGCCCACACAGGGGCCTCCGGAGTCATCACAGGGCTCTGACGGGAGAGGAGGACACGGGAACAGGGGAAGGGTGGTTACACCGCAGCAGAGCTACCCCAGTGGGAGCGCTGCAAATAAACTGAAAGGAGCAGGGTGCAATCTATGGCAGATATCAGGGCTCTGTGGCAGTGACACAACAAAGAGGCCCGCTCAGAACCCTGGGGTCACAGGCAGGCGGGTTTCCTGGGGCCATCGGCATAGTTTTAAAACATTACTGAAAGGTATGCAAAATGGATACGGACACTGGTGCAATGACAGGTGTATTGCAAAGGATTTGACCTGAGCTCTCTAAGAGTGAAATTTCTATCAAAAAGATGCATAAATAAAATACTGTAAATTGCTGCATTGCAGTAGCAAGTAGGAAGTAACCAAAGCCATGTTTGCGTTGATGTATTTTCTTAAAAATTTTAAATGTTAAATATAAGGAATCCCAATTGATGCAGAAATATTAAATGTCTTCATTATTAACACATATGATAGAAAATAATATTTAGAGCAGCTAAAGCAATCATAACAACAACTATAACAAAAATCCTAAGATTTCACCCTATTAAAATACTGACTATATATTTTAAGGCTTCCAAGATACATAAACCCTCATTAAATTTCAAGTACCAACAATGAAATTATTTCTCCTTTCAATAATTAATAATGAGGTTGTTTTCTCATGATTCTTTGGTTTAAGAGCTTGTGAAATTCCTGAATTAGATGCCACATAATGAAATTTTCAATATCATTAGTTCCGGCTTATTCAAGTACTTACAGGAAATAGTTGTGATTTATTTGCTATACATCACTAATTAAAACTCTTGAAGTTTTATATTCTAATCTAGAAATTCTCATCTTATCATGACAAATCAATATAAATGAACATACCCACCCTTAAAAGATAAGAGGAGCTGTTACATATGTCCTCACTTTTTGAAGAGTATATGACTTAGTTCAGGTAAGTTGAGGGCTTTTATGTAAACCTACTTAGAACAACACATTAGAATAAAAACAAATTAAAGCAAATTAAAGAGGCTTGTTTGCAAAAGGAATACAGACATGAAATGGTTTCTATCCATGGCAATAGGATATCTTACAAAACTCAAATTTCCAAAGATTTTGTTATAAGATTATGTGTGTTATACTACTTCATGACTGGAATTGAGACATCTGGAAAACACCAACTTAGTGAAGAGAAAAAGAAGAGCTCTGAGAATCAAGGAAAATTCAACAGGATAATTAGAAACCCAGAGAGACTGGAAAAACTAGACATTAAAGAGGAAAAAAAAAATAAAGCTGTCTGAAACACTAACTCAGACTCCAAGGAAGATGGTCTTTACTAGCAAACACAAGTTAAGTCCAGTGAGGGTGGCAGCCCCAGGAAAAACAATGGACCTGCATCTCTAGCCCCAAGGAAATCCCATAGTTATTATTCGCTACAGGTGCCGCACAGGATTTTTCTTTCAAAGTGACTAGTTTCAAGTGGAAGGCTGTGGTTGGGAAAGAAATTCATTGCAACACCTGGCATTTTTGGTAGTTACTAATCAGAGCCACTTTGGGGAAGGGTTGACTGTTTAAGACTCAGCTTCTCCAGGAATCAGAACTCACAGACAACTACACTTCAAGGTTCCTGGGCTCACCCTGCTGGAGTGACAGAGACACAAAAGACAAGTCATGTATGGGGCAGACCAATCACACACCCCCTCAGCAGTTTAAGTAGTACCCACTCAATCTAGGAAAAGCATGTTGGTCCTGCCCTCTGTGATGAGAAGCTAGTTGCATGTGGTGTTCTGAGGGGGCTGGACTTGAAAGGGTAGATTAAGTCCAGTGGACTACTTGAGCCCCTTCAATGCCTACTTCTACCCTGTGCTGTGGTCTGTTTGATTTCTCTACCTGCTCACATGACCAGGGAGATGCCTTGGCTTGGACCATTGCCACATCTCAGGGTGTCCGGACAGAGACACCTCTGGAGCAAATGAGGTACCTCACAAGCCCTCTGGCTGGAAAGCTAAGTGAAAAAAGCAGCAACTTGGGTGCAGAGAAAGGCAAAAACACTGAGAGCTGCGGGTGTGGATACAGCCCTAAAAGGCAGACAACACATCATGGGCTGATGTGCCAAGAAAGAGAGTGGAGCAGTCTCAGCATCCACACAGCAGCGGTGGGTGTGGAAATCAAAGTCCCTGACTGTGACCCACTGTTGCTTCCCCGTGTCTGGTGGATTCCAATACAGAAACCAAAAAGAGGCCATTTGTCAAACCATGGGGAAGAGCTTAGACCCAGTTCTCTTTTACTTTGGTTTTTTAGGAGTGTTTTGATTGTTTTTCTTTTGCTCTTTGTTTTATTCTTTTGTCTGTTTTGTTTTGCTGTTTGTTGCTTTTCTTGGTTACTTTTCCTTGTTCTATTATCTTTCTTTTATACTTTAATTGGATTATTTGTCTCACTTTTCTCTTTTCTGTCATTTTTAAATTGTAATTCTTTTTATTTTTCCCTTTCTCCATGTCCTCCACTTTTATCATCATTATGGTGAATCTCTATAAAATTTTAGCTATTCAGTTGACTCCATATACTATTGCAGAATTCTATTGTTAATGGTGGTAAAATTGTTGCAGTTAATAAAAATTCACTGTGTATCTATACTTGGCTTGTCATTGTGTATATGTAATTCCTGCAAATCTTTTATAATGTTAAGGGTTATGCAGTTGTAAGTTTTATTTGTTCTTATTCTAGGACAATGTCCAATTTGTCTTTGACTGTATTATTATTGATTATTTCTTTGCTATTGCTAATTATGGCTAGTTGTTAATTTTAATAAGTGTTTATTAAATGCCAATATCTTGTTTGTCTTCATGTTATTAACATTTCTGTGGTTCACTTTCCCCTTTTGGTATGATATTAGGAATCAAGGCCCTGGAAGGTTAGACTCTAAGAAGACCCTTAAATATTATGACAAGTAGGTTGAAGAGAATGTAAATACCAAAACAAACAAACCCACTGACTATCATAGGGTGACAGACACTATCTTAAAAGATAGACAGAAATTACAGAATTTTTCTATGTACCTGATCATCAACCTGCAGCACAAAAACTATAGATATGTAAGCAGTTAAGGCAATAAGATATCTCCAAAAGCTTCATCTTCCCTGAAGCTCATCTCATGAACAGTGAAGTCAGGAAAATTACAGACAAATCAAAAAATGAATTATTAAAATGTTTGAAGTGCTCAGTTAAGAAACATAGAAGCAATTTCATAAGATATTTAGGGAGTTTAGAGTAGACTTTATTGACTGCATAAACGATATTACTAATAAAATGTTTGATGAGCTTAAAAAGAAACAAACAGTAACTGAGTTAGGAAAATCAAGATATGATGGCCAGTTTGGTAAAGGATTAGAAATTATGAAAACAAAGCAAGCAGAGATATGAGTAGCAGATCCAATCAATATGAGAACAGAATATCAAAAATTGAAGATAACGTAGATGTCGTAGATCAAAAACTCAGTGATGCTCTAAAAATGACATAATAACATGCAAGCTTGATTAGAGCTGCTAGATGACTCAAATAACAACTTTAGAATTATAGGAATAAAGGGAAAATTTGAAGATGATTTAAGGATGCTAAATATTTATCAGAAAACTTTCCAAATCCAAGAATGAAATATTCAACTAGGAATGTAGGAGCTCAAATAGCCATGACCATCAAAGAATTTCTTCATGAAACATCATAATCAAAATTCTATAAATTCAACACAAGGAAGAATATTAAAAGATATTAGAGGAAAATAGTAAGTCATCAATAAAGGCAAGCCTAATTCAGTAACAGTAGATGTCCCAGCAGAAACCTTAAAGGCCAGGAGAGCTTAGAGAAAACTTTCAGAGCCCCCAAAACAACTGTCAATAAGTATTAATATATTATGCAAAACTGACAGAGAAGAAAGAATTTTCATGACAAAGAAACCCTAAAGAAATACATGATCTCTGTAGGAGCATTGCAAAACATACTATTGCAATCCTAGACAGAGATGGAAGGCCACCAGCACCAAATAACCCAGTGGGAAGTGTATCTCTAACTGGGAGAATAGTCAAAGGAGGAAAAGAAATAAAGGTATCCACACAGGAAAAATAATGCGAAAACAGGATTCAGTGAACACCTTATTATAATAACACTCAAGTCAATTAACTTAATTTCCTAATTGAAAGATACAGACTGGCATATTGGGTCAAAAATCAAAACCTAACTGCATGTTGATACAAAAGACATACCTCATCCATTAAAAAAAAAAAAAAAAAAAAAAACACAGACTGAAAGTCAAAGGCCGTAAAATAATATTCCATGCAACAAGACTCTGAAAGCAAATGAAAGTAGCTATCCTATTTGCAGACAAAGTGGACTTCAAGTCAAAACTGATCAAAAGAAATGAAGAATATCACTACAAATCAACAGGAAGAAATAAAAGACTTGTAAAAGACTTGTGTACCCAAAGCTGGTGCCCCAATTTTGTAAAACATAAAGGATCTGGTAACCATCAACACAATTATAATGAGAGGATTAAAAACAAAATACAAGTATATATTGCCTATAGTAGGTACAGCTCATCCTGAAACAGACTCAGAGGCTTAAAATAGAAAGATGGAAGATGATACTCCATGCAATAAAGCCTGAAGGCAAACAGGAGGGCCTGTCTTATTTTCAGACATGGCAGTTATGGTGGTTGACTGTGTCAACTTGAGACATTTAGAAACTTAACTAAATGATTTTACACAACTCTGCACCCTAGGTTGTAGAAGACTTTTATCTACTTTTGAAGACCTACAATGTCTCCAATGTTTTGGTTTTGTCGGTTTTGTTCTTTACTATTTTGTTCAATTGTATTATAACTAATGATATAGGCAATTCTATTAGAGATAGCGGGAGGCATTATGGTAAACCATTGATGATCACCTTGTATTATGTTTTTATATTATCTATTATGTCCACCCTTTTGACTTGACCGATTCTGTCCTGTTATGTCTCATTTAGTTTTACTCTCTTCCAAAAAAGCAATAAGCACCGTGGGAGCAATGAAACCCAAAATGTGTAATAGTCATTGTACAAAAGAGAGGAAAAGAAAGTGCTCTAAACTATATAACTGCATGTATATTTAAGTGTATAATATAGAAAATGATATCACAGAGTTTTATTGGATCATTGAACAGAACTGTTTGCAGTATCATTGTTGGAATGTCCACTCTACAAGCTTTAATTTTGTGACTTGAACAAGTATTTTTAACATGGCAATATGTAATCCATTAACTAGTGATTTCCTACTGTTCATTTTTTTCTTCTGTAAATCTGTATAACTTGTACCCTTTCACTTTTTTTTTTTTCTTTTCTCCTTAAATAAAAAAGAAAAAAAAAAAAAAAAAAAAGAAGACTCGCGGCTAGGGTGGCTCATCACCTGGAGGTACAAAAGGGAAAGAGGAAGGACAAATGCATTCCATTCGTGGGAGAGGCTCCAGGCTTCTCCTTTGGTTTGGACCTCATCTTCTGGGTTCCAGCATAGACTCTTCAGCTTTCCAGCATAGACTCTTCAGCCTTTCATCACAGAGCCTTCGGCCTTCTTTTGCAGGCCCATCAGCCTGTTGGTGTGGACTTGCAGGAAATACTAGGCTGAACTCTAGACCTTGGATTGACTCCTTGGGCCTCCAGCATGTACACACCATCTGCATGCTTCCTCATCCAACTCTGTGGCTGACCATCGTAAGCTAATCTTCTCATTTCTTATATATTTGTATATCTCACGATATATGTTTTCTCTAATAAAACCCTGACTAATAAGGCAGTCTTCAAGCCAAAGCAGTTCAGAATAAACATAATCATTACATACTGGTAAAGGGAATGATTCAATAGGAAAAGATAAAAGCTATTAATGTCTACACATGAATATTGGTGCACCCAACTTCATAAAGCCAAAAATACTGGACACAAAAAGATAAACACCAATATATTCACAGTGTAGAGACTTCAGCACCTCACTCTCACAATGAAGGGGTTAGAAAAAATCAACAAAGAAATAGCAGAACTAAACCACATCATTTAATAAAAAAACCTAACTGATATTACATAGTATCCAAAAAAAACAGAATATTTTTTTCAAGAGCACATGGAACTTTTCCCAAAATTGTCCATACCTTAGGCTATAATACAAACTTAAGTTAAATGCAAGAGAATTTAAATTATCCTCTGAATGCTATCAGATCATAAAAGAAAGAAATTGGAAATCAATAGCAAAAGAAAAACATATCAAAGAAATTAGAGATGAAAAAGAAGTCACAACTGACACTAGTGACATCTAGAGAATTATAAAAAACTATTTCACGAATTTATATTCCAATAAATTAGACACCTCTGAAATACCAATGTTGAACTAAGGATATACAAAAATCCTGAATAGACCAATAATGACCAATGAAACATACACAGTAAAAACATATACCAAATAAGGAAAGCTCAGGAGTAAAGCTCAGGACCTGACGGATTCACCTAGAATTAGGGAAGCCGATACGCCGCAAACTCTTTCATGAAATTGAAAGGGAAGGAGCACGGGCAGTTATTCCTAGAACTCAGTGTCACTCTGGTACCAAACCTGACAAAGGCTTAATGGGGGGGGGGGAGACAAAAAGAGAGACAGAGACAGACAGAAAGACAGAGACAGAGAGAGACAAGAGAGAGAGAGAAAGAGAATAAACTCTGTAAGCCAGTCTCTTAATGAACATAGATACAAAAATTCTCAGTAAGATACTGACAAACAGAATGCAACAAATCAGAAAAAGTCATACATCCCACACTGACTTTATCCCAGGGATGTAATGATGGTACTTAACACATATATATAAATCAATAAATGTAATTTTGTCACATAAACAGAAGCAAGGAAAAGAATGACATGACAATCTCAATGCATAAAGAAAAAGTCCTCGACAAAATTCACATCCATCAGTGATGAAAAATAAAACTGATGGAAATACATCTAAAACACTTTTCTAAAATGGATGAAAGCCATTTATGGCAAACCCAGTGCCAACATCATACTAAATGGGGAAAACCTGAAAGGATTTCCCCTAAAATTAGGAACAAGACAAGGATGTTCACTCCTACTACTTCTGTTCAGTACAGACCTCAAAAGTTTAACCAGAGAAATCAGACAAGAGAAAGAAAGAAATGACACTTACTTACAGGGAAGAAAGTCAAACCACCCTTATCTGCAGATGATATGATCGTTTATATGCAGGACCCAAGATGTTCCACCAGAAGACAACCAGGACTAATAAAAAAATTCAGCAAAGTAGCACAAAATAAATCAATGAACAAAAATCAACAGCACTCCTCTATACCAGCAACGAGTCAAGAAAGATCATGAAAATAAGCCCATTCACAATGGCTTTAAAAAAAAAAAAAAAAAAAAAAAACCAACTGGGAATTAACCTACGTGCAGGAATGAAAGATTTCTAAAGTGAAAACCATGATACTCCGGAAAAAGAGATTCAAAAGAGCCTTTGAAGATAGAAAGGCACCCCCTGCTCCTGGGTAAGTAGAACAAATATTGTGAAATGGAAATAATACAAAAAATATATTTAATGCAACCCCACTTAAACTACCAACATTATTTCATGAGTCATCACCAATTAGAACAATAATCCCAAAATCTACATGGAAGCAGAAAGCTCTAGAATAGCAAAAGTAATCCAAGGAGAGCACTGTACAAGGCAGTACAATCCCAGACTTCAAGTTACACTAAAAAGCTACAGTGATAGAACAGAAACAGAAGTGTTGGTCAATGGAACAGAATTAAGGATACAGAAACAACTCAAGGCACCTTCAGGTATCTGGTCTTTCACAAAGAAGCCAAAAGCATAAATTGCAGGAAGGACATCTTCTTTAACAAACAGTGCTGGTAAACTGGTTATCCACATGCAGAAGAGTGAATCTAGTTCCACACATCTCACTCTGCACTAAAGTGAAATCAAAATAGACTAAAGACCTGTGTATAAAGGAGAAACACGGACTCTGCTGGAAGAAAAGTGGGTAAAGTTCCTGAAGACGCAGGTGCACTGTCCAGGACTTTCTAACAGAAGGCCAAGAGCACGACACAGCACGTACCATCAATGGGTCTTGTCGGATTCAAAAGCTTCTGCACAGCAGAGGAGACATCAGCACAGTGCAGAGACAGCCTAGAGTGGAAAAAATCTTGCCAGCTACTTTTAGGAGGATTAATACTAGAATATGTAAAGAACTAAACACAGTTAGGTCTCCAAATAAAAAGACCCAATTAAAAATTGAATGGACAGTCCTCAAAAGAAGCAGCAGAAATGGCCAGTGGGTACATTTAAAAAATGCTCAGCACCTCTGGCCACTCGAGAAGTGCAAACCAAACAAATGCAGATCAAGATTGCACCTCACTCCAGGAAGAATGGCTATCATTAAAAACTAAAATAAATAAAAAGTAAATAATTCTGGCAAGGATGTAGAGCAAAGGTCTCTGTCATTAACAGGAATGTAAACTAGTGCAATCAGTATGGAAATCAGTATAAAGATTCCTCAGTAAACTAAAAGTAGAGATTCTCTTGGAGACAGGTATATTTCCTGCGAGCATCCACCAGAAGGAGTTAAGGACATCATATTACAGTGATTCTTGCAAAGTCATGTTTCTAGCAGTACAACCCTTCATAGCCAAGTCTTGGAAGCAGCCCACTTGCCCCTCAATAGATGAAAGCATAAAGAAATGTGTACATATACACAGGGGAGCACTACTTCGCCATTGATAAGGACATATCTGAGTCACTCTAGAAAAATGGATGCACTTTGGTACCATAACTCTAAGTGGAATAAATTAGACATGGAAGATCAAATATCATATGTTTTCTCTTAAATGAGAAACTCAAAGTCTCAATAATTAAGGAACAAAATTTAAAAATTAGAGTGTGGGAAACACGGAAGCAGACTTTATGGAGATGGGAACTATCTGGGAAAGGAAGTCATAGGAGAGGGAAGAGAATTTCAAAAGAAATTGACAAGTTGAAAATAAAGTAAGTGTTTTGTTCATTGCAGGATAATTATTCCAGCATAGGTATATAGCTTATCAGACTATATTACATTATGAAGAAAATCACATATACAGTGTTTGTCTGTATACACACGTACACACACAAATAGCAGGTCAAAGTCCTGCATTTTATTAGAATCACTAATGAAAATTTCCCTGGATATGTAGTATTTCAATATCTCAGTCCAACTTATCATCTTGAAATGCCTTAAAATTTTTAAGCTATTTCCAGGAAAAGAAAGTATATTTTGTATTTCTTTGTAAATATGAAGTCTTCTTTTGTCACAAACTCAGTATTTCCAAACCCACTAACCACTTATTTCCCAATTGAACCTGCTGGATCATTGCCATCCTTGGTTTCCAAGCAGATAAATATATACTTTTACATTTTTCACTGTTAATTAAAGGTTACAGAAACTTTAATACCAAGTGGTACTGATGTTTTGTTTGATCTGTAACATACATTGAGAGAATCTGTTCTATCTGTGTACTGTCAGTTCTCACTATGGCGTGACCGTGATTACAGTAGTACCTCGGTTTGTGAGTTTAACTCATTCCAGGATCCGTGGGAATATGGCCATCTTCACATTTATGCAGGGAAGATGGCCAGGGTCTTGTTCATCACTGGATGTGGAGCTTGTGGATGGAAGCAAAATTTTGCCAAACACTTCTGTTTGTAAAGCCAATTATTTGCAAAAATGGAAGTCTTTGTGAACTGAGGTATTACTGTTTTCGGTTTGGGGAAGGGGGGATTAAAAATTATATAAGTGTATGTGTGTGTGTGTAGAGGCATATGCTATTTTTTTATAATTTCCTTAAGGCCTATCAAAACAAGGAAATAAATTTTTGTGTGTCGCAAATGTTTCCTGGTTCATTACTCATTGTTAAACTTACATTTTTCTACTGTGTCACTTGATATTTTATATGTATATATATATGCATTATATATGTATGCATATATGTATATGTATTTATAATATATGTGTATATACGTAGAAAAAAGTATGTAAATTTAGATTTGTAAAAAACATTTTGTCTACATTTCTCTGAGTGTAATTTTTCATATATTTCCTAAAGTTTTAGAATCTTGAATATATAAAAATTTCTAAACCGATGATGTGGCAATATATGAACTCACTCTATATAAATACGAAGCATAGGAAATGGAAGTCCCAGCTCTGTAGAGATATTAGTTCTTAAAAATGTCAATATTTTGTCAAGTATCACTAAGTCAATCACAAAATAACTAAATTCAAATCTTGAGAAGGTAGATGAGTATCTTGCCCATCAAAAGATGCATGGATAAAGAAAATGTGGTATCTGTGCATAATAGAATACTCGTCATCTCTAAAGAAGAGAAAATTCAAGACATTTTTAGGAAAATAGATACACCTGGAAAACATGATATTAAGTCAACTAAATCAGACATACAGGCTTAACCACCACAGGGCATCTCTCATCTGAGTAAGGCAAAACACCACGAGCAAAATAAAAGAGGGATAGACGAAAACACGGGAACACACAGATCATCTGCAAATGGGAAAGAGTCCAGGAGGCCAAGAGTGAGGGGGAGGGGAAGCAGGAGGGTTTAAGGTCCGCCCCGCACAAGGACCGAGTACCTGCAATGGATGTAAATAGTGTAAGTCGTGAACATGAGCTAAGAATAATAATGACAAGAAGAGTGACCATGGGAAAGGGATTTAGAGATGAAGGGAGGGAGGGAGAAGGGAAAGGAGATTACAAATGGGAACAAGCTCGGTTATACACAGGCAGCTGGTCCTGAGGTGAATGTAAACTTCGTGTCCTGCAAATATGTACCAGAAAAACTTCAAAAATTAAACAGTAACAAGAATTTTATAAGAAAAAAATCATACTAGTAGATATAAATAATAAAATAGTAAAATACTTCCTTAGAGTATAAAAATAACGGGAATTGAAAACAGAGCAATACTTGCTAGCACAAAAATAAAGATCAAAATATGAGTTCTTTAGCTGATAAAGTAGGATTCTGAAACTCGTTTAAAAACACACCTGCTAATTATGCAGTAATAAGCACTGTAAGTTACTTAACCTCTCCGGTCCTTAGTTTTTCCATTAACAAAGCAAGAGAATGGGGTTGCCTTACTGCTTTCCTACCAAGATTTAGAAGATGTCCTAGAGCTTGGAAAAATACCGAAAGGGGTTTGTGAGTCACAAATTGCACTTTGTTTTCTGCCTCGCCTTTGTTGGCGCTCACAGCCACATTTACCAGCTGAGGCCCAAAGCAGGCTTCAGAGTCAGGTCTCCCTTCCGCCCTGCAAACCAGCTGTAGTGACCACCGTGCAGCACCTGATGAGCCCACGTGGGTAAATTGATAGATGAAGCTTCTCCGTAATCATCTGATGATGATATTAAAACTGTCTTAAACTGCACACCTGGGAAAGAGCATGAAAAGACTTTGATACTGATGTAATTATTTATATAAAAGAGCAAATTGACGTTGAATTCACTGACTTCTAAACTCCCTGTCTCGAAGCTTCTATCATTTCAAGTATGTCTTGATTAAGATGTAGGAAGGAATTAAGTTTATTCAAGTTGGATTAATGAAATGTTGATTTGAATACGTTATTGTACAATATTGAACATTTCCTTGCTTTGCTTTCCCTTTCTTAAAATTCTGTGATTACTTCATAGAAAGTACTCGTACAGAGGACCACAGAACCACACATGTGGCCGCTTTATATAAGTTGCAGTATTTGGGAATTATGGCTTCATTGTCCTCTGGATCATTTTTTAAGAGAGAAAAATGCATGTGTCACCATCGTTACAGGCATTTGAGGCTCTAAATCACTGTTGAGAGTGAAGGCTATGCTTGCAAAAAACAAGGGATTCTAACAATTAGTACACTCAATTTCTTTTTCAACTAAGTTATTATTGTTATTGTTATTTATTTATTTATTTATGCACGGTGTTAGAAGCAGTTACAATGAGTGGTGATGCTGAATTCAGCTTTGCAAATAAATTAAAAGAAAATTTCAGGCACTGCACTTCATCCAGAAGTACTACCAAAGGGGCGGGGAAATAAACCCTGGCTAGCTAGTTCTGTACAAAGAGCCGAAAGAATTGAATCAGTATTATTGCTTTCATTTGACAAGCACAGAATTGTACCATCACTGAGAGAAGAACTATTTGTAACATTTGTCAATGTACTTACCCTTCTGTTCATCATTCGTTGAGACCCGTCATGTACCTAAGTAATATTGCATAAAGACCACTGTGTGGGGACATATATGATTCGTTTAAACTCTTATACTTGAGAAATTGATGGTGTTTAAATATTTGCCCTGGGAAATGGACTGCACTGAGAAGACCTTTGCTGATTTCCAAAGATGGTAGAAGTTCTTACCAACACTTAGGACTCATAGGGCAAATTTCTGCATCACCTGAGCCCCATCTCAAATGAAGATTTCCAACATCTCCATCCATGGGTAGCAGCTCACAAATGGCTGCTTAAGTTTTGCTTCAAATTACAAGCATTATCAATCAACTAGTAGCTAAGGAAGGCTTTCCATCGGAGGGTTCTTTCTGAAAACATGTTCTGTAGCTACTGTGAAAAATATCAAACTGGCCTATCCAAACACTTTGCCTGTATTACTATTACCCTGGATATTTGCTTGTACAATGTTTTCTCATAGACCGTGGCAATGAGACTCGGATTTTCAAATCCAAGGGCAATGACGAGAAAGGAGGAGAGTTGGTAACTAGGATGATTTGGCGTCTTAACTTCAGCTCTGCACATTATGAGACTGTAGTAAACCATTGTTTTGAGGTCCATGGATTATGCATCTAATATATGCATACGTATACACATATAATCACAGATTATAAAACTATTTTACTCTATTTTGAGATAAAGGGAAAAGTTTGTTTTTGAGATAAAGGGAAAAGTTTGTTTTTAAATTTGAGTTATCAAGATATCTGGTTACATTCTATATTCACATTTATTCAGGTTCCTACACTTTATGTTATATATTAATACATTTTATGTATTATTAATAAACTGTGCATATCCAGAGACAGTATCAATGTCATCTTAAAGGAACCGTCTACATTTTATTACTACTTTCAATATTTTAATAAATATTCCTCTTAATTCTCTTTCTATCAGGAGCCACAAATTTCAGATTAAATAAAAGAACTGCTATGGACATTGGTTTCCTTTTATATGGCCAAAATGTTTTAATTTCTTTGTAAATAACTCCACAGTCAGAGCTATTGATACAGACATAGCTACACATTTATATATATGTACAATTCAGTTGAGTATTTGTCATTGCTTTAGCAGAAACGGTGTATGTTTCTATAACTGCTACTGAGGTTTTGAAAGTGACCATCTTTGTGACAGCTTCCCTTCCAATTCCTCACTCAGTGGCTAAAAACGTCAGGACTTACAGGAATGAGAGTCTGTTCATCCATCACCGTCAGGGTGCTTGGTGATTTCAGGATGACTACAGACATGGATCTTCTCCAAACTCTTGAAAGAACTGGACATGTTAAATCAAACAGACAACTGATATTAAATTGTTCCTGAAAAGAGTAAATTTGGGAACTCCCTTTCCTACATTATTAGCATGAGTCTTTTTGGTAATAGTAAATTTGAACACTTTTTTTTTAAATCTGCTTTTGAAAAAAATATTCGTCCTAAAGTGAATGCCTTCAAGGCATTAAACACTTATTTCCTTTAAGTACATCAAGAATGTCATTCATACGATGACTTATATTATCTTTACTCAAAATACAACTAGACTACTGAATATGAATAAATTCTAAACTGAGCACATTATAAACTGTTGTGCTGTGCTTTTTTGAAAACAATTCTCCTTTCTATGTAACTTTGACTTATGAATATTATAACAGTTCTTTTCCGTACATATTTAGTAAATTCAGACAAACTTCACTCTATTATTTGAAATCTTCTACCATGAATTTGTCTTATTAGACAAATAGTACGCATATTCAGGGGTTGAAGTTCTCTGTGAAAAAAGCCACATAGAAAGCTTGTAACCTGTGTGTGTACTTCGGGTTTTGTTTTTCTTGTTCAGTGAATCTCAAACTAAATTTTTTTCACTTTTCAAGGAATGTCCACTAGGATTTCATAATCAGACTAGATAATTTACCATGTCCATCAGCAGAAAAGTCTTACTTTCCTGGCAGGTGTGAGGTCTTGAGTCTGATCCCCAGAACAAGAAACAAAATCAAAGTCTTATGTTGACACATTATATGCATAATGATTATCTTACTTAGTCCATCAGAAAATTATTCCTGGTTAACTAATGTAATCAGGTGTATTCTAAGTCATTCAACATGGTATCCTGAAAATACTAGATGATTTTCTTTCAAATCACAAAATTAGAATTGATGGGTTTCAGCCTGTATGAAATTCACCATCATGGTGATGGTGCAACATGGCAAAGGAGCCAAAAAACAATTTATCAACTTCCTGTTTCTTCTCCCCACCCCCCACAGCCCCAAAATAAACTTCCTGTCTCTTCTTTCACTCAGGCCAACGCTTCTTTAAATCAGCTGTAAATACATCACCGCCCCGCCTCCCAAACTCCACCCTGGCCAGGGCTGATAAAAACCCAATCAGCCCTTTGCTCTGATCTGAGGGAACTTGCTCTGTTCTGCAATCCTCACTTGCTGCAAGAAAGGCCTCTTTATAGATCTCTTTCTCTCTCTGTCTCTGTCTCTGTCTCTCCCTGTCTCTGTCTCTCTCTTTCTCTGTCTCTCTGTCTGTCTCTCTCTGTCTCTCTCTCTGTCCCTGTCTCTGTCTCTCTCTGTCTCTCTGTCTCTCTCTCTCTCTGTCTCTCTCTCTCTCTCTCTCTCTCTCTCTCTCTCTCTCTCTCTCTGTTCTCTCTCTCAACTGTGCCCAAAAGCCTAACACAAATAATGTTATTTTGTTAACATCTGAATTTAAAGTCACAAACCAGAGACTATTCAAATGTTAGGACCAAAGAAACGAGACACTGTTTAAAATCTGAAACAGCTAGAGATACCATGCAAGGAAAGTTGAGACACCTTGAGAATTTAACAACAAAATCTGTTCCAATGAATCATGGAAAGGCAATATATTGAAACAGCACCAAGATTATAAACAATCATCTCTAATTCTTCAAATATCTTTTCCAGCTTCCTCAATATAGAGATGACTTTCTTCAAATATAATAAACCTAGAAATTCAAAGTTATAAGAATGTCAATGAATAGTACTGGGGGCAATATAATAAAAACCACATGAAAGCACATAATAATCCAATTACCAAAAAACAATGGCAAAGAGAATGTCTTAAAATTAGTCGTAAATAAAAGACATATGTTACAAAAGGGAAAATTAAACACACTGAAGATTTCTCAACTCAAGCTATTTACTGCCACAGAGGGAATTTAGATAAGGAAGCAGGGAAAGCTAGCAAGTGTCATATGTATCTATATATTAATATATCGATATACATTAATACTTTTGCTTCTGGAGAAGTCTTAGAATCAATGACATCCCAATGTAAATGAAAACTCACACAGTGAAATTTTGGCTTTTAAACGCTGTTCTCTAATAAAAGGAACAAAGTCTCCCTGGAGATGTAGCTGATTCTAGGGGTGAGACAAGAAATAAATCAGATGAGCCTGAAGGCTCTTACAGCTCTAAAATGTAGGAAAGTGTGCAGAACACAGAAGAATGGCCCATGTCCAAAGGGGACAGAAACCAACATGAAGAGCCCCAGTGCCAGCTCTGAAACCATCTGAGCTGTACGATAAATAGATAATATTAGATTACAGCCAGAGTATAAAAAATTATACAAGTCCACGTGAATATAAACAAATGTTTGAATAAATAGGGAAAAAATTCCAAGCAGTAGATAAATGATCCTATTTTTGCATATGTTTAAATTTTTATGATTAAAAGTTAGAACACAAACATGATCTTTTACAAATTATTTTATTCCCTTCCAAAATGTTTGCCAGCTGGAAGTTCCTAAGTTTTTAGAATGTATAGGACAGGGAAATACCAGAATAAGGATGTTCAGAAAAGTTGTTTTCTTTAGAGCATATTTTGAAATTTTCAATTACTTCATCAGCATTTTTCTTCCTGGCCCATTAAAAGATAAATTCAGAAAACTGAAAGAAAATTACTTATATTTTTAATACAATATAACCTATTTTTGATGCATTAGAAAGGACCCATGATTTAGACCCACACAAACTTGGGTGGCTTTTCTGAGTTACACTGCTCAAGATATTACCTATACAAAGCTTGACTTCCTCTTCTCCCAAAGTGCAGTAATTACACAGGTATAACAGTGTTGACTTTATATTTAAATTAAATAAATCATTCAGTGATGTTTGTAAATAGATGCCTGGCACACATAATACTAATATTTACTATTTGTCACTTTGTGTAGGCCCAAGAATACTATGATTATTGAATCATACATATTATGTCATTAATCTATCACCTTAATTATTTTTTACATTTTTATAAAATAAAGATTTAACTGTCAGCTCTAACATTTTATGACGTGAATAGAATTTACTTTCCTCAGGGAAATACATAACATAAATCTTTAAAGAATGCATCAAGTTACAGTTATTTATATCATTTTGATAACCATTCTATCTCACGTGTTTAAAGAATTATATGATTACCTATAATTCAGCACTGTATATAATTTTATGACTAAAAGTAAAACAGTTTCAGATTTCTGTGTTGTGAGCACTTAATTCTTTTTAAATAGCAATGTGATGATATAGGAAAATTAAACTCCCAGCCTACTGCATGTCCGATGTGAGTTCATGGTCTCTAAAATCGAAGAATGAATTGTAGGAACAACGGAGATTAACAGCAGAATATATTCATTGAGAGAAAGAAAGCTTCTGTCTGAGGGACAGAAGGGGTCCTGAGTGGGCTCCTAGGGACTTTTATAGAGGAAAATCAGGAGGTGAGAAGGTCCAAAGTGGGAAAAATGGGAATTCACAATGTAGGCATAAGGTGGGGCAGAATTATGCTCAACCAATAGGATTAATTCCGCAGGTAAAACTGATTAAATGGGGAACAAATGGGGAAGCCACTCAGGTAGGAAGGGGGTTGGGATAGTGACTTCTGGCTTTCTCAGGGTGATAGAGACCTAGTTAGAATATCAGCCCTTAGGGTATGGGTACATTAGTTTGATCTTTTGTCTTGAGGCCCACAGCAGGAGGTGTCTGTCTCCCCCACAGTTGCAAGGTATCAGGGCTTCTGCCCTGGCTCCTTTGAGGACCCAGCCCTGTTTGACTGCCTATAATAATTTTTTTCTAACTCAGTTGCCTGTAACAGTTATATTTATTCACAAGAGTACTAGATCATAATCAAGGGTTTTAGGTTAGGATTTTGGTTTGTGAAACTTGAAATGCCATGTCATCGCTCAGAGACTCAGATTTTCCTTCACCAACAAGAACAACACCTATTACCTGATTCCAGTTATTTGAAGAGAGTGGAAGGATGGTTGCCAGCGCTGGGGGAGGAGAAGTGGGAAGTTACTAATCAGGGGCATCGAATCTTAGCTAAACAAGATGAAGAAGCTCTAGAGATCCTTCCCACACTACTGGACCTATAATCAACAATAATGTACTGCACACTTAAATTTTGTAAAGAGACGAGACTTCACATCAAGTGTTCTTACCATGGTAAAATAAAGTTGAAAGAAAAAAGAAAATAGCATTCTGTTTCAGTGGGGCTTTCCCGGAAACAAATTGCAAAGACAGTCACAGTTGCCTCCAGGAAGTAAACAGGAGGGTCCTTGTTTTCCCTCCATGGTGGTCACTGCCTGTGGGCAGCACATTGAGATCTGGGCAAGAGCGTGGCGAACAGACTCCACCCAGGGTCCTGCCATGAGCTGCCAACAGCTAATCTGCCCAGCATCTGAGCTGTGGATGCCTGGGCCCTGCGCATCTGATTACAGCAACCATTATCCACCACAACCACTTAAAGTCCTTCTATTTCTGGGACTCCGGGGCATGATTTAACCAGGAATCAGTCCACATTTCTCTAGGAGCACTTGATGTCTTTCTGAGACCATGCGCAGTGACCACTGGGACACTTAGATGAAAACAGGAGTGCTGTCTGTTCATAAGACTATTCATCTTTATTAACAGACCAATATACTATTTTGCAGGAGGAAACTTTCCGTAAAGTCCCGGGCTGGAGGCAATCCTGAAATAGCTCTGCCTTATAGTGACTTGATTTCAGGACTCATCCACCCCTCTGCCTGGACCCATCATTTTGGGTAGCACAGCCTCCAATTTTTAGCTGAACCTCCTCTCCCAGCACCACAGGTGATTTATGAGGGTGGACTTTTTATATGGACATATTGAAGACCTGTCCGAAGGTGCTGATTAAGCGCTCAGCCCCGAGGCAATCTGCCAAGGTTGAAACAGGACAGTAAAGCCCAGCACCCTGGAGTCTGTCTGCAGTTTACCAACTTCTCTGAGCTCCAGTTTAGTTTTCTAATAAATAAAATAGGAATGGCACTGCTGCTGTTGACATTAAGAGTGGCAGTGCTTACCTCACAGAGCTGTTTCAGGTAGTACAGGAAATGAGCTCATCAGGATGCGAAGCCAAAGCTGGAACATGATAAACACAAACAAGAAAGGGACGGGGAGGTGGGGAAGGAGAGGGGATGGAGAAAGAATCGAGATGCGCTGTGCACATGTACCAGCTCCCCACAAGGAATGTGAGTGTCATGTCCTGCAAAATGTAACAATAAAAATAAAAACTGGGGAAAACCCACAGACACATTAGCTATTAGGTGTCTTGATAAAGATACACGTGAGCATATCAATGTTAATTCACGTATAATGGAAACATCCACATGCAGTATTCAAAAATAGCTATTCTTGCACACAGTGACCAATAGTAATGCTCTAAATATTTTCCAGGACTCCTGAGCTAGAGCAGTTGTCACTAACACAAAGGTTGATATCAACACAGATTTGGGCAGGAGGCAGAGAGCCCAAAGAGAGACCCAGAGCAGCCTGGCAGGCTGGGTTTCCCAGGCACAGACTGAACAAGCAGGCAACAGCTAGACCATGCTTTCTGGGTTGGTCTGTTAGCTTTTTATCGCTGACATAAATTTGCAGACTTGGTGGTTTAAACACTACTGCTACTTATCTCACAGCCGTAGAAGTTAGAAATTGTTTCTACAACCAACTTAAGAGCCCTGTGATTATCCTGAACCCACCAGAATAACCCAGGATAATCTCCCTATTATAACATCATTTGATTAGCAGCCTAATGCCACTCGCAGTCTAAATTACTCTTTGACATGAAAGATAACATATTCATAAATTCTGGGGGTTAGGAACAGTCATTTTTATTCTGCCACCATGAACAGCTGAATATTAATCAATGAGCCAAACAGTGGAGAAAGTAAAAACGCAACACTGAGAATTCTAAAAATAAATGAATAAACATTGAGACAAAAGGTAACACACACACACACACACACACACACACACACACACACACACACACTGCATTTTTCTTGACAAGGTCTTGCCTGGTAAGTAGCACAAATTTTCTATAATAAGTTGATATCAATAAGCTTTCTTGTTTATTTTATGGGAGAGTCATAGGGTATAACAAAATCATCTGATCATCTAATTACAAATTAAATGGAGAAAACAGAGGAATGATTTCATCTTTGCCCTGCACAGATATTGTTAGCACTCTATTGACATTCACCTATGGGCCTTATATACTTTGTATACTGCCTATAATTCTTACCAGAAAAAAAATAGCTTTTGTGTCACTACTAAAGTCAAACTGAACAGGAAAAAAATGAAAGAAAACCAGAAGGTGGGAAATTTACTGCTGGTTACGTTTGAGCTGTCAGTCATGTCAGGTTATTACGGAATTATTAGATAAAGTATTATATAATTGTTACTTTAAAAATCAACTAGGGGGTGTTAGATCAGAGTTCACAAATCTTTCACAATTCCCAATCCCTAAGCATAACTGTGATTAATATTAAGTGCACATCTTTGCAGAAACGTTTTGAATGAACACGGACACATAAAACATTAGGATATATCTGTTTAGCCTACTACAGAACAGTATGTGTATGGACCCTGCTACCTTTTGCTAATTTAAGATAACATCATTTAATCAGCATTTATGTCTTTGTGATACTAAATCCAGGAGGAAGAAATGTGTTTCTACTCTTTTAGAATCTGATTTTGTGAAACTTACCCATAGTTACCTCTGTATTTTAAAACTCTCTATACAAGAATCCTGTGTCAAACTTTATAGTGTATTATATTTTTCTTCTGTTTTTTATGCATTATCTCAAAAAAAGTGAATCCTCAAATTGCACCCAATTATCTCCCACATCCCCTTCCGGAAACGTATTTCTGTGACATCTTTGAGCACAGTGTTCAGCTTTCTCTTCCTCCACCATCTTCTACATGGGATTACCAGCATTTCTCATGCCTCTATTTCACATTGAAGAGCAAATCTGCAGGAAAGAAATTTTATCTTTACGATCTGAGAAACTTTAAATTTCTGGACATGGACCTCAGGGACATCCCCAGCAGAGGCTGCGTGTATTTCGTCCTGTTACAGCCACCACCACCTTTCATAACCTTCGATAAAGCATTAACCTCTTTGGGCCACGACTTGCTTATTTACCAAGAGCACCACTAACAAAGACTCAATGGTTTGCAAGCTGTGTTAGGAGCCCTGAGGTTCCGTGGGGCAGATCCAGAGTGGACGCTGGAGTAAAGAACTATAAAAGGAAGGTTTCTAATTTAGTTTGCTCATATTTTGCAAATAAAAGTATTATTTTGGTTTATTTGCTTATAACACAGGGTTCGATTCTTGAACTAAGATGTTCTACCATAAGCCAATAGACTAAATGACTATTTCCAAATCTATGCATCACTATCTCTAATAAGATACTATATAAATCTATTTATGAAACATAAAGTATCTCTGAACTGTACCTAAAGTTGCATTAAACTGAGTTCTAACCTATGCTCACTGTCATTACAGAAATAGGGAGACATCCATACAATATGATGCATTTCAGTACACTCAATTGCTTTTAATCTGATATTTCTGTTCTCAAAAACCAAATATGTGCACAAGTATTTTAAAACTTGAGGACAATTTCATCATTTTAAAATGTTTACCTGCTTTGGAAACTCTGTGTTCGTTTTTTCTATCAACACTTTTCCAGCTCATTCAACTTTCACATATAAGATTAATTTTTTTCAGTCCTGGGAATATACGGGCTTAATATCCTACAGCTAAATTACTATATGTATTTTATATTTCTATATATCTGTATATTTATTTTTTATATATTTTTATTATTATTCATTTATTATTTTATTTATTTTATTTATATATTTTATATTTCTTTTTAGTTGTACTAGAATAGAGTTTCCAGGGCAATGACAGAGTAATTAACAAGAGCATAAATATGATCCTTGGCTCCGTGTGTGTGTGTGTGTGTGTGTGTGTGTGTGTGTGTGTGTGTGTCTGTGTGTTTCTTTTCCTGGTGCATCTAGGATTTGGGCAAGTTAAGCAATTCTCTATTATTTGAGAACCTCTAAAATGTTTTTTGTAAGAGGTAAATGTTAGATTTTATGTATAAATAAATCACTATGCCACTTGATACAGTGCTTAGTATACGATATAAACTACAGTTGGCTGATAATATTAAATGTATGCGTTCTCTTTGTTAGTCTCCAAAGTAAAAACTTATCACCTAGTTCCAAGTTTTATAGACACAAACACACACATACACACACACACACACACACACACACACATCTACTTGCACACTTTATAAATTTCATTATCGATATTGAATGAGAATCACTTAGAATTAAGTTTTGTGGTTTCCTATACTGTTTAATGAAATGTTAAAATATTCACATAGTACATGTTTGTTTTCATGATTTAATTATGGAATACATAATTCCACCAAAAATAACACCAAGACACAAAGCGCTATCATGCAAATAGTACAGCATTCATCAAACACTGGGGCAATGGGAGCAAATGCAGAGAAACGTGAAAGCTAAAACTTCCCCGCCCTCTACCTGCAGTCAGCATGGCTGCTGATAACTCTGCTCTTCTCCACAAAGTGCTGAGCTGCTCCGATGCTCCTGCAGGTGCGCCAGGAAACCACCACACTGTCACCCAGAAACCAAACAGAATGAACCCCATGGAGCATCTCCACTCTCACAAAATATTATGCAGAGATCGTAAAAATGTATCAAGAATGTCAGATAATTTAATTCCTTTAGATAAATAAAGCACAAAAACAAAAAGTGATAAACGAAGTAAACTTCACACAACTAGATTATCTTTAGCGAAATATTCCTAAAATGAATGGTCAAAATAATGAAGGAAAAGAGTAGTGAACCAAATGAGATGTTCAACTTATTTTTAAAATCTGCGTTCTAAAGAATAACCTTTTCCAAAATAGAGAGTAATTATGAAGCAATGAAGACTCAGTAAAATACATATTAATCAAATACAGATTTGAATATGCACATGAATTCATAACCAGCCTGGAATAAACATTTAATATTTAGATACACCAAGTAAATTCCTAAATATTTCAGTTTTATCTAATTTTTCTCAAGCCCTCAAAACAACTCTTGCAACACATATTTTGATTTAAATAAATTCAGAAAATAATTTCCTTAAAAGATACATTTTACAGCATATTTATCTAGTCACTAGAAACCATGAAAACACAGCCTGTAAAACTCAAATGAAATAAATTACACACTCATTTGCAAGTATGAACTTCCAGAATACTGGTCCAAAGAATATTGATAAGGATTAACTGATCTGATCCTCCCATCCATGTTTTTATTTTTTCTGTGTATCTTTATGTATTGCAGTTTTTCTTATGAAGAAGAGAGGTACATTACTTCTTATACATACTGTATAAATAACGTATATGTTAAAAATCACCTGAGATTCTTTTTAGAACAACAAGGTACAAATTAGTGTTTATTTTCCTCTTTTTCTTGTTAATGGAAGGCTTAGAAAGATCACCTGGCTCAGCCAAGCCCATTGACTAGAAAGTCAGACACCGAGGAAGCCCCTGAGGCCCAGCTCTTTGCACAGTTTGTCTCCTGTCTGTTTGAACGTGTCAGTCAACAGGAAGGACAAGCAAATTAGTAATGCAGAGAGAATTTTTACGGTCAGAAGAGAGCCACAAACCATCCAAAATACCATATTTCATATAAAATATTTTATGTGCATAACTCTATGTGTATACAAAGAACAACAAATTTCAATGATGCTTACATAAAATATTACCAAATGGGAATTTATTTTTACCAAATATATGAAGAAATTTGTCAGGCAATTTGTAAAGCTGGAAAAATAGGATTAGCACCACAATTTACAAAAATTCAGTACAAAGGAGTACTATTATACACACACACACACACACACACACACACACACACACACACACACACCAGGGATCAAATTCATAACCTCACACTTTCCAGGCAGGCACTGTGCTGCTGAGCTATATCCTTGGCCCAGGAGCTCTCTATGATGGTGTACCTCACACTGCAGTCCATGAACCATTAGTTGTAGGCTAGGTTAATTAATGTTTCTTTGGAAAAGGTTACTATGTTCAAATACATCTATAAATTATTTCCTTAGAGAACACCAATCAAGTTCCACTACTCTACACCAGAGCAGATGTTTTAGCGTACAGACATGCTCAACGTATCTCCCAAGTGGGGAAGGAAAACAGTTTTTGACCTGGAAATCATTCTGTAACATCTCAAAGGATCTGTGTCCTTGGAAGATTTGTTAAAATGCTGTTATATTACGTGGTCTACATCTGCCATTTATTACATGTTACCTCTCATATATGATGTGTTCATCTAATTTCATAAGAGGGGCACATAAAGAACTTGAGTAGATATGAAGCAGGCAGGAAATATACAATATGTTATATATATAAAAATTCCCTTGATAATAACAATTTCTTTGCTTCATAATAAAAGTATAATATTAAATATCCCTGTGTATATCACATTGTAGGTTTTGCAGGAATCACTACTTCTTCAGCATGCCCTCTATTTATAAGGCAAAGATTTACAGGACTGTTACATCCATCAAAACGTGGCAATTAGGCTTTGATATTATACGTCAGGAAAAAGCAAACTATTATTTTTCAGCATCATTTTTAATAGAAATGTCCATTAGAGATTGAGTGATGATTTTTAGTAACAGTGTATACACACACCTTTAAATGTTATATAGAAGAAGGGGATTTGAGAGTGAAAAGTCTTGATGAACGAATTTTCAATAATAAGAAAATTCAAGAAAACTGTCAAACCAGTAGTACACCGAGCAGGTGTTATTCACCAAAATGAAGTTAAATTTTTCTTATCTGAAAATAACTTGGTTCCACTGCTCATGTTTCACTTGTACTGATCACCATTTAAAATACACTTGGTAACGAGTGGTGACACATACAAAAGTAAGAAGTCTGTCTTGGTTACTTTTCTCTCCTTGCTGAGACAAAATATCTGATGCCTAAAATTAGGGAAGAAAAGATGTGTTTAGCTTACAGCTTGTGGAGGTTTCAGTCCATATTCAGCTGGCTCCAAGGCAGGGTGACAGGGCACTGGGGCAACAGTTCAAGGCAGCAGCCAGAGAAAAAAGGGGAAAACAAGCCTCTTGCTCTTATATTGTCACAGCCCACCACCACCACCACCACCCCTCTCAGGGCGGGTGTAGCACTCACAAAACCCCTTGCCCTCCTTTGCACAGGATGAGGATATTTACAAAGTACTAACCATGGTCCCCTGCTGAGTCTCTCAGTTAAACTTCTAAATTTTTCAAGTTGACACAATGTATCAACCGTAACAAAGTCAAACACATCCCAATCAGAATGCATGACTGCAGTGAACATATTATCAGCCCAGCTCTTCAGCTACATTGCACACTCTGCAATCCCTGTTGCACCAGAGTGTTAACACAAAACTTCATACAACATAACCAATAAAACTCCAAAGTGACTTATTGCAGGTAACTTATTCTTAGTATTTTGTATCGCTATAGACTCATGAAGAATAGAAAAAGATGAAAAGAACTTTATTTTTGAGTGTTCAATATGATGACCACTATCTACATACAACTCTTTAAATTTAAATTAATAAAAATTAAGTAGGGCTAAATATCTACTCATTTTCAGTGGGCATCAGTCAGGTGTGCAAGGGTTACACATAGTTTGTGGCTGATGTAGAGGACAGTGAAGATATATGACCTTCACACTGCCTCAGAACACTCTATTGGACAGCCCCATGGGTCCTGCTGTCTCTGTACAAAGGTCACATAGCCGAAAATTCTCTTCTTCCAAATGTAACTCTTTGTCCAAATACATGAAGTGATTTATGTAAAATTGTATCTTTTTAAAAACCTCAAAGGGATCTGATTTTGAGAATACTCGCATATGCCTGTATTCTTGGGTCCATAACAAGATCCAATTTCAGGTAACCATAGTTGGCTTTGTCAGGATGGGTTAGATTTGTATTTTTTACAGTTTAAAGGTGTCATCTATGTTTTATTTCCTTTTGCCTGTTTTGTTACACATTTTCTTTGCTCATTCATTTGTTCTAATAGCATTTGTGTAAATATTTTAGGTATCTCTCTACAGAGCTATTCTTATCATTTGGGGTTATAGACATTTTCATATCTTGACTTCTAATCAACATGTCTTTTATTTCTTTATTTAGACTTATTTGGCTTGAACAACATTGAATGAATTTATAAGAGTGAACATTTTGCCTTATTCTTTTCTTTATGGGGAAGTATTCAGTCTCATCATTAAGTGTGATGTTAGTGGTAGGTTATGTCTGTGTCTATGTCTGTGTCTGTGTCTGAGTCTGAGTCTGAGTCTGTGTCTGTGTCTGTGTCTGTGTCTGTGTCTGTCAGTCAAAACTCAACACCTATGCAGTTGCAGGGGTTTGTAGAGTGGTGTTTGTAAGACTGTCTACAGGACAGGCAGTCAAACAGCAATATGAATGAATGCGAGCAGAGTTTGAGCTGGAATCTGTGAAGGACCGAGTCTGTGTAGGTTTTCAGATCTCTCAGCACCAGAAAGAAAGGGACCGAGCTGTGTTTCAGTCTCCAAGCCACACTCCCACTGTCACTGCTAGAAGCATAGTTTAGTTATCTGTTAGGCATCTCTTAACTCAGTCAAGTTGACAAAAGAATGAGAACTAGAACAGATACTAAACTAAAACTAAAATACAAGGAATCAGTCTACTCAAAACCAAGAACTATCAGGTAGCTACAGTAACCAAGATTGTGTGGTATTATTGGTAGAAGTTTAGATGCATCAATCTGTGAGTCAGAACACAGAACCCAGAAATAGACCTACATCAGTATGTCCAGCTGCACTCCACAAGGGATAAGAAAACTGAATATTGGAACAGATTAAGTGTCCCTAAGCAACAGAAGTAAGCATTCAATAAATACTGCTGTGCTAAGTGGATCGCTATATTGAAAATACACAATGCACATATACCTACATCTTATTGTATATTTCATGTACAAAACCAATTCCAAATATAAAAGGTAACACAAGAATTGTTTTAAAAGAAAATTTAGAAGGATATTTCTGTGACAAAAACTAAGAAAATTTAATAGTTGGACAATGTTTAGGTTCTGAACTACTTATCTAAGACACTAGTAAGAGAATAAAAGGGCAAATCAAAGAATGGGGTAAGATATCCACAGGACTATAGTATCTTGTGTACTTGGAATTTTCAGGACAGTTCTCCCGGTGACCTTGAGCCAACACAGTTCTCCACCCCATTTGAGCTTGTATTTCTCAAGAAAAATGGCAGAATCTCTAGAAATGCAAAATCCTGAGATTGAGGGAACATCCTAGAGCAGCCTGGACACTGTTCCAGGCACCTCCTGAAACACAGTGTCCTCCAACATTTTACCACGATGTGCTTGCTATCTTGCCCCCGAGGTATAAAACCCATGGCAGCTGCTTTCCAAGGCTTCTTAGTCATGGTGCAGGCAGGACCTGTGCAGTTGCTACTCTGCCTGCCCTATGCACCTTTCCTGAGGCTCTGGGGACCAGATTGTGATTAGCCTTGGCTTCAATTATTGCTTGATGCCTGCCTGATAAACTTACTCCGTGTAATTTGCGTGTGTAGTTCTGCCACTTATGTCACTAAGGTTGCAGACTGTGTGTAGTGATGCTGCTTCACAACAATGTATATAGAAACCCTAAAAACCGAAATACTACAAAAGTGAGGTTGGGAGGATACTTTACATGGCTTACAGACATAAAAAGTGAGGGACGGGGAATATTTGGTCCTGACTAATCGCCAGCACTGCCAAAAGCAAAGGTAAAAAGACAAATGTTTCACTTCTTTGTCATCAGGGAAATAGAAATTAAAACTGCACCACATGACAGCTTCTAGAATGATTTGATGAAGAAGAAAAAGTAGTCTTCGCATGACAGTGAGGAAAACTAAAAACTGTTAAATACTTCGCTGAGTGTGATTGTGTACAATTGTAAGAACCTGCGTCGCAGGGAAGAAGACCCCAAGGACTCCGCTCGTAGTGAGGAGTAAAAAGTTTATTTCCATGCGAATGGGGTCCCCCAGGCAAACAAGTGCGGAGGGCCCCGAGGGGGAATTGTGCAGGGTTTTTAAGGGCGCAAGCGGGAGGCAAGCAAGTTTACAGAAGCAGATTGCATTGGTTAATTTTGAGCAGCATAGGACTTGGCAGAAGTTGATTGGAGGGGTTTGGGGTTGAGTAACCATGGAGACTGGGGGTCCTAGCCCAGTCACTATGTGTCCAGAACAGAACAGTTACTTGTCTTACTTATCTCGTTGAGACAGAACAACCTTGCAGGTGCATTCTTTTTTTGCTCGGTTCTGATAGCTCTGGGGAGTTAGGGAGTTAACCCTTTCATCCCCCCCTTCTTCTTGTAAATGGCCTTTAGGACGTTAAAACTTAACCTAGTTGGATTTGAAGGGAGAAGGGAAGGGGAAGCAGCAGATAGAACGAGCTTTCTTGGTCTCTTCACAATGATTGTCAGCAAAATAAACCAACAGTAACACACGCATACCTCAATCAAGCCTCAGTGCCACTCCTGTGTGTAACATAACACACTTATACATCTATTTACTATACTGTGTGCATTAGAATATTCATAGTATCATTTTTCATAATACCCCCAAGCCCAAATCCTTCTAAATAGCACACTGTACAATGGTTTTAAAAACATGATAGATACACGCACAGGTAAAACTTAGGTGAGTGGACCAAATATTGTAAGCAAAAGAAGACACACAAAAAAAATCTCTGTTTCTACTTATAAGGAGAAAAGTACAGGCAAAATGAATGTCTGCTCTTGGAAGTCAGAGCAGTAAGCAGTTCCCCTTGGGGGATGGAAAGTCTCTATAAGGATCACACTGAACCTTCCAGAATGTTGGTAATGTTTTGTTTCTTGATATAGATGATGATTATATGAATGGGTTTGGTTAGTAATTGTACGTCAGGTTTCACAGTTATGGAGTGTGTAATTGTTAGTGCACACTGTACTCCAATAAAATATTTTAAAGGCAACTTAATATTTTATACCATATTTTTGGCACTTAAGGAGTAAAGGAAAAATGAGAATGCTTTCAAAATATAAAATCTGAGCCATTTTTGTATTTTTTTCCTCATTTCATTGCGCTGTGTGTTTTTAGCTGCATGTGATTTGCTCAGTGTAATATGAAGGTGTGTCATCTTCAGCTCTCTAATATTTTAGGATTTAACTTTAATTATTTGCAACACATTTTTATGCATCTAAATGAAAGCTGGTGAAACTACGGTTCTCTGAGTTGTGGTCTATTTTGCCTTTTATCAAATTATAGTAGAGATTTATCTTTGATTACCTTTTCCCAAATTAGTCAAACCATTTTCCAGTACCACCTCACTGCAAGCATAGACAGGGATCCTCTGTTTTATTTCCCAAGAAAAGAAGACAAGAGTTTTCTAATTATTTTGAAATATCTCAAATAATGGAGGGAATTCAGAGAATGCAGTGGAAACAACAACCTTAAAGTTGTGTGAAGAAACATCTGTTTATTAAATTGCATCGTCTATTTTTTTCAGTAATAGTTTTCGGTTCACAAAAATAAAGAGGATTATGCAGAGATTCTCCACACACTTTCTGTTCCCTGCGCAGGCACACAGCCTTCCCATGAGAAACAGTGTCTGAGTGGTACGCTTGTTACAGAGAACTCACACTGACAAATTATCAGGTAAGTCCGTGGTTTGCTGGGTTCACTCTAAGTAATAAGGCGCATGCTGTGAATATCGGCAAGTGCATCATGGCGTGTGTCCACCATGAGAGTATCAGTGTAGGCTGAGTCCCTAAAAGTCATCTGTTCTCCATCTGTTTGTCCCTCGTCCCCTCTGTTCCCAGGAAACCACTGTCATTTTACTACTAGCTTTAGACTTTTGCCTTTACCTGAGTGCTGCACGTTAGAATATCAAGCAAACAGCCTTTCCGCCTGCCTGCTTTCCTTCCACGCTGTACTCTGCATGTTAGTTTCCTCCACACCTCTTCACAGCTTGGCCGCGCACTTGTTTTCAATTCTGAATAAGATTCCACGGTGTGGATGCACCACAGTTGATGTATCTTCTCACTAGTGAAGGAGATCCCCATTGGCTTCCAAATTCTGGTAATTATAAAGTTACTATAAATATGTGTGCATGTTTTTGTGTCAACATAAGTTGTCACCTCATTTGGGTAAAGCTAGGGGCATGATTGGGGCTGACACAGTAAGAATATGCTTCGTTACATAATAAGCAACCAAACTATGCTCCAATGTGGTTGGGCCATTTTTAATTTTCATTAGTAGTTAACAAACATTTCTCTCGCCCTAGAGTAAGCAAGAGCAATTTACAATGAACCATGTCCACTTTCAAATAAAACTTCAGCACTTCCCAAACAGTCATGAGTACCTTATAATACATGTTTATTGCTATAAACTTCACCCGAAGCAGACTGTCATACATTGCATGTGTTTAGAAGTCGTATTTTACTTTATTTATTTCAAAATATTTTTGCATTTCCCTTGAAAATTTTTCTTTCATAGGTGTATTATTTAGAATTTATCTCCAAATATTTCTCGATGATCTACCTACCTCTCTGCTATTGATTTCTAGTTTAAATTCCCTCTGTTTTTTTAATTATTATTTAAAAGGAAAAAGAGAAAAAAAAGCAGAACAAAACAAAACTGTGTAAGGGTACAAGTAATTCAGAACTACAATAAAAACAGTAAGCTATCACCAGTTAATAGATTACACGCTATCAGCTTAGAAACGGTGTTTCAGGTCACAGGATCAAAGCATACAAAGTGAACATTCAAACAGTGAGACTGCAAATAGTGTTTAGTAATCCAATCAAAAATATTAATATGATCTTCTATTTAACACACCTAAACACCCTTGCTGTTGTATCCTTTAGGGCACTTTTTCCCCCCTATTTATTACAATAAAATTTACACATTTTGGGTTTTATTGCTCCCTTAGATCTTATTACTTTTTCTTGTAAGAGAATAAAATCAAACATGATAAAACAAAGCTGTCAGTCAAAACCAAGGATAGACATAGCACATGATGTAAAAACAGAGTACAAGGTTATCAACAATGGTTACCATAATGCCTCTTGCTTCCTTAAGAAGAATTAGGTATTATAAAGTTGAACAAAACAGTAGAGAACAAGACCAATAAAACCTAAACATTGTAAATATTACAGAACCTCAAAAGAGGATAATAGTCAAACCAGAATGGGCATTATAGTGAATCTTATTGCCTTCAATGTAGTTGCCTATACTCTGATACTTGATAGTTTCATCTCTATTTTGAAATTTGCTAAGGTGTGCTTGCTTCATAGCACACAGTGTAGTCAATCTTGGAGACTGTTCCATGAGAATTGGGAATAATTTATATTCTGTTGTATTTTGATGAAATTGTTGATAGATATAAATTATGCCTGGTTTATTGATGGTGTTTGTGAGTTCAGCTGTCAGCAGTGATTTTCTGCCTGCTGAGTCTGTCTGTGTCTGATAGAGGAGCACTGAAATCTCCATTTATAATAGGGAGTTCATTTTTTCTTCCTTGTAGTTTTACAAGTTTTATATTACACGTTTCGATGCTTTTTGGTTAGGAGTAGGAACACTAAGGATTATGTCTCTTTGGATAATTGGCCTCATTATCATGTAATATCCTTTCTTTATCCATGATCATTTCTCCTTCTCTGAAGCCTGCTTTGTCTGAAACCATTATAGCTACTATTTTTGCTTCCACACAGTGTACCTTCTCCCATTCACCACCTTGAGTCTGCATGTGTCTTTGTTTTTGATGGCTTCTTGCAGAAAACATGAAGTTAGATCCTGTTTTAATTGACCCTGACAATCCCTCTTCTTAAATTGGTGCAGTTAGACCAACGACATTCACAGCGACTGCTGCCGTGTCAGCTCGCTGACTCCCACATTTGTGTGTATTTTCTCTTCCTTGTCCTTGCTCTTCTTTCCACTTTCTGTTTCTCGTTCTCTCAGTGTCCTTGTGGTTTTACCTGAGCACTTTAGGACCCACTTTCTGTTCTCTCCTGACATGATAGGTCTGCCTCTTTATTCTAGAGGTTTCTCTGGTCTTACTTTAGTCCTTTGCACAATTTCTGTCACTTACCTCACTCATACAGAAGTATTAACAGTGCATATGCACTGTTAATATTATTTGAACAAAGGTTTGTCTGCTGCCTGAATTAAGAATAAGAACAACAAAAGTTTTATCTTCACTTATTCCTTCTGTTTTTCCTCTTTATGTAGGCCTGAGACTCTGGTCTACACTATATTTCTTTTTCTAATTCTAATATTTCTTACAAAGCAGGTTTACTGGAAACAAGTTCTTTCAACTTTTGCTCTTCTGAGGATGTATTTCTCCTTCACTTCAGAAAGATAATTTCACAGGGTACAGAATTCTGTGTTGGCTTTTCCTCTCAACGCTATAAATATTTTCCTTCACTGTCTTCTTCCTTGCCTGGTTTCTGAGGAAAAGTCAGGCATAATTCTTACCTTTGCTCCTCTGTAGACAAGGTGTTTTTCCCTCCTCTGGATTCTTTTCAGACTCTTTTCTTTATGTTTGGTTTTGTGAGGTCTGAACTTTATGTGTCACGGTGTGGCTCTTTCTGAGCGGTCCTGTCTGGTGTCCTCTAAGCCTCCTGCAAAGGTGCAGCCTGCTGTGCACATTAACCCGGGAAAAGTATCAGTCATTACTGCTCCAGGGATTTGTCCTGTTCCTCTTGTTCTTATCTTTCTCATACTTCCATTGTGCATCTGTAACACTGTTTTGTGGTTGTTCCATTGCTCTCCGCTATTCTGCCAAACTGAAAACTGGGCCTCCAACTGCTACTTCTTTTTAAAATTAAAAAAACATTTAAAAGAAAAGCAGAGCTCATGTACCTTTGAAAAATGCAGTATTAACTAACAGGGATACATTCTCTAAAATCCAGAAAGTTGAAAAGATCAAAACTAAAAACGAATTTTTTCCCAAATTCCATGTTATACAAAAATTGAAAACAATCCTACATTTTTTTCATTTCTCTCATCCAAGCATTTTCTTTGATTTAAAATAAGGAACAATGAAATGCTAATTCTGCACAACTGCACTGAGTTCTACCCACGTGAATCTTGCTGTCCACATAAGGGAAACGGTGCAGGAAACCATTCAAAAAGCACAATCTCCTTCCCTCTATGATCGTAAGAAAAAAATGATGAATAATCCACACCAGCCCTCACCATAGTCTTGATAGAAATCTAACCACTGGATGAGTTTTGTTAGGATATATAATGCACTTGTCTTCTTATAACAATATTATTCAATTTGTTACAACTTTTAATTTAAAAAATTCCATGAAATATTTAAAGTAAAATTTTAAACTGTGCAAAAGAATGAAAAGAAATATAGAATGTCCATCTTCACCAGAGTACATTGCTTTTTCCCATTCCCATCCCTTAAATTCTCTATAATTAATGTGATCCGTATGTTTACCTAAACTGTACCAATCCATTTAAATAAACTAAAAACAAAGAGTGTATTAGAATCTTTTCCCTAACCCTGTCAAGAAGGAAACAGCAAGAGTAAAAGTAAGCCTTTAAAACCACAATTTAGAAACAAGGAGATGTGCTATGTTAGTCAAGAAACAAATATCTAAACATGTCTAAATAAGATTATTAAATTATGTATAAGACTGGCTGTCCAAAGCATATTCAATTATATAATCAGTAATTGCTGGTTAACCTCAAACTGCAGAGAGCTGTGAACTACATGGACATATATCAGTTGTGGGCTGTTAGTCGCATATACTGTAGCCACAGGGTTACACCTTAAAGATTATCAGATGAGTCTGAAGTAGAAATTCTATAAAATACTCCGACATAATACTAAAAGCAATCATTACTTTGTCTCTTTCCAGATATAGCTTCATTCTCACCTTGTTTTTTACACCAGGGTGTTTTTGGGTTCAGAGGAATGAAGCAAAAGCTCTCATCCTCTGCACATCATTGCTGGAGGTTTGTTTACAATATACAACCCAGACACACCAGCTGTAGCAAACTAAAGAATTTCTTAGGGTAGAAAAGGAGAATCAGATTATAGCAGCCCCAGACGACCCTCATTCATCTCCCAGCTGGTAAACCTCATCAGTATGTTTAAAGGAGGTCAAAACTGCCTGAGGTGTCCCCAAGGAGGATAAAACAGAGTTGCAGACCCAACACAAACCTGTCCTCCCCGGTGTACAAAAAACAGTGTTTTCATGAATATCCTAGCATTTGTTTTGGGAATGGCAGTTCGAATCTGTTTTTAAAGGCAAAATCATGACTTCCAAGCAAATATAAAAAGAACATGCCAAAGATTTGTATAACTCACAAAGAGGCAAATCAGCAAAATGTTTAACTGGTTCAAGGTAGAATTCAAAACAGACGCCCATCTATAGGCAACCAGGAATGCTGAAATGCATTTATAATTAAACGCTAAGCTGGTCAGCATTAACTGGACAGTAATAAGTTGCTTTCCACAAGATTAAATTCATTAGCATTTCTAGGCAAAATAATCAATTCCAGCATGATACATCTCCTACAGCCTACAGAATTACAGTGTAAAAACAATGAACTAGACACCCAGAAGGTCGGGACACACAGAAAACTCCTTCGTGCAGGAGTGTATGCGTTTCACAACGTTTCAATTCTTCCTGACGGTGGAAGTTTTTTCAGGCATTTACCTAGACACAGATTTGCTGGATCTGGGATATTCATATTTTCTGGTTTAATGGATATTGTCAAATATTTTCCCACCACATGATTGTACCAATCTATACCCTTAACACTCATATAAGAATCTTATTATACATTTGAAAATTAAAAAGTCCTGACACTGGTTCCAATGAATGAATTCATTCCAGAATGAATTTTCATTTTAAACAATCTCCTTCATAATTCTATAAATTTTGAAGTTTAGGATTATGATCTAGCAAATAATACACCCTGTCTTTATCCCTTTATGATCTGGCAAATAATACACCTACTGTGTTCCAGGCACAGAGCTGCAAACATCTTGTAATTTCCTCAGTGGAGAGTGTTGCTAAGAAACTCATGGTGGACTCCTAGATGGTTGCAGGATGAGGGCCGGCAGTGGAAAGGCCCAGCACACTATTAAAGAGCTGAAACTTTGGCCAGCCTGACCCCCCAAAAAGGAGGAGAGTTTGGGTCTGATAGTGTGGCTCACTCTATAACAGATCACGCCTTCCTGATTGCTATGGTGACTCTTTAATTTCCTCGAGATACTCATGCATTAAAGCTTTGGTCCCCAGGGTGCTCCTATTGGGAGACAGTGGCATGCTCAAGAGATGGAGTCAAGTGGGAGGTGTTCAGGTCATTTGAGGTTTTGCCCCAAAGGGGATTGTGGGCTCAGCGCCTTCCTCACTTGCTTTTGCTTCTTGGTTAGGAGGTAAGCAGATTTGCTCTGCTGTGCTCTCCCACTCTGATGGACTAATTTGCCACAGCTTCAAACCAACGGCTCCCACTACTCATGAACTGGAAAAGCACATTTGTAGCAGATTCTTGCTACAATACCATGGACCCAAAACCAGCATTTTCTCTCTGAAAGTTAATCATCGCAGGTATCTGTTATAATAACACAATTATAAACCTCAGAAAAATCTTTTAGACTCAAAGCTCAGTGGGGCTTTCCATTGGAAGACACACTGTTGTAACAGGAAGGTGGGGGGCCCTGCTCAGCAGAGGCCATGGAGCTCTATGCTGCCCCCCAGACTGATTTCCTATGTATTCTTCATACTAAAACTGTAGTCATAATTATAAAGCTTTTCTGTGAGTCTAAAAGTTGTTCTGGAAAGTTACTTAAACTGAGGTTGTCATGGGAATGTCTAACTTGCTAGCCGGTTGGTTATAAGGATGGTGATCTGTGGGTGTCATTTGTGGCAGGTACTGATGTAAGACCAGTCTTAGGAAGAAGCATGGGGCCCTTAACCCTAGAGTGAAAAGATGCTCAGTAGTTAGCGTCAGCACCGAAAGCCGGTACAGCCAGGAGGTTTACACCAGTTGAGATGGAAACAGGACACTACCTTAATGCAGTGTGGGTATGCATTCCACTATTAATTTGGAATTTCATATGAGGATATGAAGGTGGAGATAAGAAAGAGATGACTGCATTTTCATATGGGTTTCCTTGTAAAGAAATGAAAGGAATCATGCTACTCGCATTGGAGAGATCAAAGCCAGGAAGGAACACCAGAGAGCAGAAGAGAAAAAGCTTTGTAGATCTTTCCTTTGGGAATATGTGGGAGACTTTTAAATCATTTTAACTGTCATTCAAAAAATAATAATTATATAAAAATGTCTTTAACCTGATGAGCCAAAGGAGTAATGAATTATTAAAACAAAACACCACTAAATTAAGCAAGAAATCCCTGTTAATATAGGTAACAACCTATAATACAATGGAGAAATCACTGTTAATTTTAACATTAAAATCAATTTATTGTTTATCATGGATATATTCAATTTGTAGATATATTCAATGTGTAGATATATTCAATTTGTATTCTTTTGCATCATAAAATATTACTCAGAAAAATGAATCTATAGACAATAAATGAGAACTATAACTACCAAAGAATAATATAGCTTCCCCCTCCCACACAGGAAATGGGGCAGCCGTGGAATATAAAATTATTCCCTGGTCTCCACAGCTTTGCAAGCAATTGGTGTTAACTTTTTATTCTTAGGAATTAGAGAAAGAGAATATATCTCGTTTATGCATGTTCCTCCAAGTCACTGAAAGAAATCTCTGAAGTAAATTTAGTTTTTAACTCAATCTAAAAATTTTATATGATTTTTATCTTTCTCTTTTTTTCAATCCTAGTTTCCATAGTGTAATTATATTCATGGTTCTGATTAAAAAGCCTCTTGGAACTTCTGTGGAAGAGGGAGCTATAAATGAGCAGTGAACAAATATAGAAAGCCCAGAACAGAGGTGAGCTATCTTAAGAATTTTAAAGCTAAGATCTTCAAAGGTAGAAACAGATAAACAGGGATGAGGGAGCAAAAACTAGCTGAAAAGTTAACAGCAAAGTTTCAAATACACAAAAGAACTCCCTTGACATGTGATAGAGGTGCTGTGTCTTGATATAGTTTCTAGAAATCGGAACCACAAGAATACTCTCTGCTCCTTGATAATCTCTTTTGCCTTCACCTAACGTGACCCACATTTTTTGGCACATGTAAGCCAGTGTCATACTGCCTACACTGTCATTTCTACATTTTTTTTAATCCTGTGGGAAACTGTGTTATCACATAAAACATCTCCCATTTCCAAATTATCTTAAAATGCCTGAAATTTAACAAATATTTAGTAAAATCTTTGCTCTCAATTGTACAGCCTTTCAAAAAAAATGCCTACCATAACATCTACTATTTTTTCTCAGATTCTTTAACTTGTTTCATGAGACTTGGAATAATACCACACTGTCACTAAATCTCTAGTGTGCAGAATAATGCTGGGATACAAGTATATAAAAATTCTTTGTTGTATTAATTCTTTAAGTATTGGCCACTGTTATGGTTTGATAAGTAGTGGTCAACTTAACGCCAGCTGGACTACATCAGCATGCATTGAGAGAAGATGCTCCACCTGAGAAGGGTTGCCAGGATAAATATGTGGAGAAGAAGAGAGGTGTGGGAGGGATTGAGGCGTTGTGGAGGCATTGTTAGTTCTCCTACAAGTTGCTGTCTGAGCTGTTGGTTCTCCTGAAGAAGCTTTGGTCTTCACATCGAGCATTGCTTCCTGGCTCCGGAGGGGAAGACATGTGCTGCCTGGTCTCCAGGGTGAACTTGTCACACTGCTTCCTGGCACGTTCCCAACTGTGCTTGTCATCAGAGGAGCTCGGGGACTCCGTGTTGCTGAGGACAGCTGTGGTTCCTTTCAGGACAGCCCCGCTCTTTGTTGTGAATGTGACTTCTGGGCTCCAGTGTAGAACCCTCATCCCACTAGCACAGCTCCTTCATCCTACTGGCATGGGCTTTCTGGCTTTCACCGCTGACCCTTGGCACACGTAAGCCAAGGATCGAATCCAGCACGAATCCGTAAAAGAGACTGGCGTGAGTCCTTGTGGGCCCTGGACTTCCAGTTGGACTCGTGGAGGCGTTGTCCTGAGCTCTGGGTTTTTATCTGGACTCATGTGGGACATTGCCATGGGGTTTAGGCTCTTGACTTAAATAATCTATGTCATTGGTGTTGCGGATAGATTTCCTGCATTCTCCTGTGTTAACTTTCAGTGACCATTATAAAAATATTATAAACTCCATGTCCTGACCTGAATTGTTCTCTGTGTACAACCCCTGACAACAGAGCCACTCACAGAAGAGTAATTTTTCCTGCTGCTTTTCACCATGTGGACTATAAAGAAAGCCCTGACTATACAATCAGAATCTCCTGGTGTGTAGGCAGGCTACACAGTACCATAGACACTGGCGTTTTCTAGCATAATAATTTTCAGATTTAGTGAAAGGCAGAACAAATTGGCCACTCAGCTTGTGGTCCAGACACTGGGAAATGACCTCTGATGCTGTGAATAGAGGAGCACGTGGGATGGCAATTTGAGCTATGATTTTTATTTCATCGTCTTGACTCTATGATGAGGGTTCTAATTGGTAATTCATAAATATTTAACTCAGAACACTTAAACTCAACAGAGAAAATATTTAAATATTCATCACTGGGGAATTAAATATGCCCAACAGGGGGGAAATTATAAAGAAACCTGATATTAGCTGCTCACCAATAAGCATTCAAAATCAAAACAGTAGCTTCCAATGTGATAATGTTATAATGTGTATTAATCACTTTTCCTGTTTTTCAGATAAAAATACCTGACATCCACAACTTAAAGGAGAAGAGGTTTATTTGGCTCACAGTTTCAGAGGTTTTAGTCCACTATCTTCAAAGTCGGAACATCCCCATATAAGAATGGGATGGAAAAAGCTGCTTGGTTCTTGGCACCTGGAAAGCAGAGCTGGGGAAGAGCACAGTGAGAGACATGCCTTCCACGGAATGTCCTCCATGACACATGTCTTAAAGCTGGCTTCACCTCTGTAATGATTGATACATTGTGTCAACTTGAAAAATTTAGAAGTCTAAGGGACTCATCAGGGAGCCACAGTCCTCATTTTGTAAACATCCTTATCTTGTGCAAGAGTAGGGCTCTGAGATGGTGTGAGTGTTACTCTTGCCTTAGGGGGTGGCGGCCTGTTTACAACACAAGGCAGGAAAAGAGGCGCCCTGCTTTTTGCTCTGGTTGCTTTTGCTGTTTTCTGCCACCTTGAAATGCTGCCCTTGAACTTGCCACCCTGCCTGGGAGCGAGCTGATTACAGACAGACTCAAACCTCCACAAACTGTGAGCTACATAAACTTTTCCTTCCTTAATGTTGGGTGTTCTACAAAACCTCCTAACAGCACAAGCTCGTTCAGCAGTGGGCTTGGGTAGATTAATTCACTGATGAGCATAGCACTCCCACGATCTGACTACCTCTCTATGAATCTCTTAATGCATTCAAATTGACAATTAACCTTAACCTTAATTTAATCCCTTGTCAACATGACATGTTAACATATCTCCTTAAACCATAGTTAGTTTCCAAATACAGGCAATAGAAAGTCATAATTGTGTCCAATGTAATGTAACTTTCCTGTGTACTGTCAAAAACATACTAATTCCCTCTCCTAATATCAACAGTCCTTCCATTGTTGATATGCACAAGTGAAAGTTTCTGACACTCAAAGTCTTAGCTTTAAACCTCTGTAAAATTTAAAGATGAGTTACATAATCACAAGATAGAAAGCCACACAGTGAATATCCCCATTTCCAAAGTGAGAATCAGTAGAATAGAAAAAAAAATCAAACTGCAGCAAGACCAAAACTCAAACATTAAGTCTTACAGCTCCATGTCAAGTATCTGGGGCACACGATGGTGGTGAGATGTGGTTTCTTGAGGATCTGGATGCCCAGCCCCTGCGGCCTTGCTGGCTGCGGCTTACATGCCCTCTCTCACTTGGGATAGCTGCACTCTCCCTGCGGTTTTCATTAGCAGAGATTCCACGTTTTGGCATCTGTGAGTCCTGCATCTTCAGCCTCCTTCCTACTGTTATATGTACCTTCTCTCAGGGGTACATTGCCTGGCCTCACAGGCCTTCCCCTGTAATACAGATAGAAGCCTCCATAACTCCAAACCTTCTGTGCTCGGCACACCTGAAAACCCAGCATGATGTGGACACCTCCGCAGTCTGCTGCCAGCTCATGCAGTGGTAACCAGGTTCCTTGGACTATTGATGCAGACAATGTTTAATGCTTGAATGGCTGCACACCATGAAATAAAACCTTGGAATTAATTCCTGAGATAGCCAGTCTTGAGCAAGGAGTTTGAGAAGTCTTTGCTCAAATGAATCTTTCATGCTCTTAAATTTATAAGATCCGGGTGGGGTCTTAAAGATTCTTGACATGCTCTCCAGTTATCTTCTTTCTGTCCTGGGTAAAAGCACCTGATTTCACTGTAACTGTCCCAATCTCTTCAGCAACCCTATATCCTTTGCCCACAACTGTAAATAGGGTTCTATTAAATTTAAAGTTTTCAAGCACTTCTGCTTTTCTTTTTGCTCCCAATTTTTACCAGACCTCTGACTGAACATAGCCAGTGATATGCATACCACAGCTTGAACAATGGGTTGCCTTTACATTTTGTTCACCAAATCTCCTACTCTAGTACCCTTAAACTCAGCATCATGCAAAGTTTCAGGACTTGGGAAAATTGCCGACAAATTTTTTGCCAGAGTGTAAGATGAATAGCCTCCAATTTGTTTCCCAACAGAGCTCATTCCTGAGCCCTCATGAGCCCAGTCTTCATCATCCCTCTCTGCATTCCTATCAGAATTCTGGGCTTCTGACTTCTGGCCAAAATCTCTTATCTGTCTCTGCTTAGAGTATTTTGGGCTTGTTAGCCAACATTTCCAAACCCTCTTCAAAGCCTCCCATGAACCTACACCAAAGTCCTCTGTTTTTCTACCATATGGTCAGATATCATCACAAAATTTAGTCCCACTTCTATATTAATTTTTGTACTGATTAGCTTTCCTGTTGCTGGGCAAAATTATCTGATACTTACAATTTAAAGAAGTAGAGTTTTATTTAGCTCATGGTTTCAGAGGTTTTACTTTGATCTTGTCAATCTGTAAGACAGAAACATCATGTCAGAAGGGCTCAACAGAGTGAAGTTGTTTGGTTTGTGGAAGCTAAGAAATAGCAGTGGAAGAGAGAAAGGAGAGATATGTCTACCAAAAGCATCTCCAACTGGGTAACACTTCCTGATTGCATGGTTAAACTATGAACTTCAGTGAATTAACTTACTATAGCACCCCTTGAAATGAACTCCAAGAAGACTCAAGTTGACAATTAAGTTCCACCATCACACATTTTAGTTTTCATTTCCTATATTTATATATTTTTGGAAAAACAGAATTTAAAAATACAAGCTTGTTGGGCTTTGAATATCCAAATTAACAATGGTTTTAATCCTTCTTTATCAAGGGAGTTACAAAGTTTTGACATGAAGAAAATGGTGCTATAGGGAAAGTGATTTTACACTAATCAGGGATAATTGCCAGATTTACAGGAAAAAAAAACAATTAGTGTTTAATGTGTATGGTTGTTGGACTATCGCTAGGTCCATTGGTTTACTGTAAACTTTAACTCCTGGAATTATGTTATTTATTTCTTCCATGTACAGTGTGTTTTTACATTTTCTTCTTAATAAGAAAGTTCACCTTCATTTCCAGGCAGGTATATTGTTTCTGAATAATTAAAGGAATATAAATATATCATACAAACCTCATTGTTTGAGGATCCTCGCCTTTCAATATCAAACTCGGGAAAGAGGAGCTTCTTCAAACTGACAGAGTCAGAACTGACCCAGGCACAGGCAAAAAGACATTGAGGGCTTTTTTCCCAAAAGTGAAACAAACACAAGAAAGGGTTTTTTTTTTAATGCTGCTGCAAAAAAAGAAGGTCTTATCTCAGTCTTAGCTCAACACCATTAACAAAAGAGTAGGAAGAGCTTCAAGTGCTTTAGTGAGAGAGCAAACCTAGCTTATCTGTGTTTGCTAATTGGCTTGACCCAAAGGCAAAGTCAACTTTCTCCTCTCTCCATCACAGGAGGTAATTATACTGGAAGGATGAGGATACCCACAAAAGTTAGCTCCTACCCCCATGGAAGGGGGGAGGTGGCTGCCTCTTTTGATGTTTACATTCATGAAGATGGGGTATAAAACTGGCAAGAGGTCATCTTAAATGGGCAAAGAAAAAATTATATTTGCAGGTTTTCTAAACTCAATAGTACAAGAAAATAGAGGTCAGTACCCTAGTGGCAGACATAAACCTGTGTAAAGTTTAGTCAGGCTGAGGGTAATGTTGAGACTATCTGGGTCAACATATTCAATTCCCTTAAAACACAGTGAGTCAGTCCTACAGGGAGTGCAGTTTAACAGAGTTCTGCAAAAAAACAGCGTCCATACAATAGTATATCTGCATCTCTACACGTGCTGATCTGTCTAGACCTATAGATACATAGAGAGAGATATCTCCATAGGTAGGAAATATAAACAGAGAAAGATTTATTCAGTGGGACTGAACCACACAATGGTGCAAGGTAACGGGTCTGAAATTTTCAGGCCAGGCTAGCAGGCTGGCAGCAGGAAAGAACTGAGGTTAGAGCTGAAGTCTGAAGGAAGTCTCTTCTCAAGGCTTAAGGACTTCATCTGATTAGAAAAGGCCCACTTAAATATAAAAGGTAAATTGTTTATTAAGGTTACTGACATGAGTTCAAAAATAACTTTATAACATCTAGACTGGTATTTGATCAAACATTATGATACCGTGGCCCAGCCTGACTGGCAGAAAATTAACCCTGGAGGATCTTCCAGGAGATAGGAGAATCTTCTGAGAGGCTTCTGAAATCCTGTTAACATCTTTCTGGAAAGATATCATCACTCAGAAGTACTTCTGTACCACTCTCAGTGAATAAATCTTTTACCTAGTGGGGGGAAATTCAGAAAACTTCCCGTAGAAGAAAGTTTTTATGAATTTGTACAGGTTCACAAAAGTAGAATCAGTCATCATTTTCCCTTTCTGGATAATGAAGCCTGTTTTGAATTATCTGAACACCAGAGAAACACCAGAAGGCAATGAAGACCCTGTTTTGTAAGAAAAGGATCCAGTTTGGGAAGCAAGAAACTGGGGTTTCCATGGTCATGTAGGAAGGAGGCTCTGACCTTCTGATGATAATGGTGTATTATTTCTCTAACTGCAGGGGACCTGGCAAACAATCAAACAGGCAAAGAGATTTGCAATTTATATTTGCACTGTGATATGGCCAAAAGTGAGATGTGGAAATATAGTTTTCCTTTGACTTAGTCTACACAGGAAAAAAGCTGTGATCCACAGTTAGAATTGGAAGTCATTAGCTTTAGAAATAATAATTTTAGCTACTGTGGAGTGCTCAGTATTTTGGGAGAGAAGAAGACAGAGAGGAGAATAAAGTGGAAAGGTGCACTCAAGCACTAAATGGATGCGTTAAGAAAGCTTGCAGCAGATGAAGTTATTACTCACCTGATGTGCGGCCATCTCTTAGATCACTGGAGAGACCTTAAATGCAGCCTTAAATGCAGCTTTCTAGATATTGGCATTATTTTGTCTCTATTTGTGGCATTGAGGATACCCAGGACTCTGATGTTCAACTTTCAAATTCCCAGAGAGGTCAAGTTATTTTCATCTGTCCCTATAACTTCTTTTTCCTGAACCTTTCTTATGTAATACTGTTCAGCTCTAAAGTGTCTGCTAATGAATGGTAACCTTTAATCCTGAAGAAATGAAATCTCATTTTAAAAATCTAGCTATTTAGTCATTTTTTCAAAGATCAACAACCCCACAATAACCCTGAATAATAGTTTTAGTTCCAGAGATCCTTTCCCACTCTATGGTTTCCAAACCCACCACCTGTGTTTTTATTCCTATTTAATACTAACACTCACTTTCATAAATACTACTTTCCTTTTATCTCTACTCATGCAGAACACTAAATATTTATTTCCTCAAGTTCATGAAGATGCTTTATTTGCCATATTTATTAGCTCCTAAGACCTCATTGAAGTATGTCATTTCACAGATGAATGACATTTCAGGAAAAAATTAAACTTTTGGATGAAAATGTATTGTTGGTAGATTTTCAAGTCTTAGAAGGATCGATTGGTTTAGCTTACTCCGAAAATGAGGAAATTGTACGTAACCCAGATCTCTAGCTTCCTTGCGTTATCAGAAGACCTGAACATGCTGAACTGCAAGATGGGCTTCTCTTCCTGGCCCTTCTCTTCCAGGAATCCAGCTGTGACTTCTGCTGAAGGGCACCCTGTACACGTGGCCTGCCTGGCTTTGTAGGGGTGAATGTAGAAGCTCAGGTTAGAAAGACCAGAGTTCTCCATTAAAATGACTTTTCAGATACTCACAACTAAATCATCTTGTGTAATGTTGAAATGACCTTTTTCATCCTCCTGTCACTGACTAATGTTCATTTTTTAAACCATGTGTAAGACAGAAATCATAAATGGGCCCATTCCAAGTCTAGAGTTAAATAAATGTTGTTATTAAAAAGGAGAGCAAAGAGAGCCTAGCTAGGGACAGAAAAGATGGCTGCACCACTGAGCAGTTCCACGCAGAGGAGCCATCTTGAATTTGTAGGATCTCAAAGGACTCTTAAGGTTTACAATTTCCTAAAGGAAGAGCAGAGTAGGGACATGCACTGGCCTTTTCCAGTGTGCCCCAGTTTATCCCGTGTAGCTGCTTCTTTATATTAGGGATGCAGTAGTTTGTCCCTGGATTGGTCATTTTCTTTCTCCTTATGGCCTCAAAATATAGTTACTTAATTGTGTGTTTGTTCTTCTGTCAGAAGGTGATTTTATTCCTGCTAACTCCATGTCTCAGTTATACAGCAGACTCCAGAGCTAGAAAATTGCCTGGGTGCAAATCCATTCTGTAATTTGTTCACCGTTTGCCCTGAGCAAGCAACTCAGCTGACTCCGAAGTCCTCTCAGCTCTCCATCTTTACAAGGTGAGATGAAAATGTGGGGACTGCTGGTTCCCAGTGCCACCCAGCAGGAATGCAGGCTCCAAAAACATGACAGCCCCCTCCTCAGCCACCTTCTCCACACCTGGTGCCGTGCTCCTCCTGGCTCTGCAAGGACCAGGAGAGGTGAACATCTGAATCAGTTCAGAACACTGAGGCTCCAACCACGGCACCACCAAGGACACTGAGGACAGAGGACTTCCAGCACCTCTTCAGGAAGCAGCAAGGACAGCGGAGTAAGTGTGACTGAGCTGAGAGGAAGTATTATTGGGGTTAATGGTGCTGCGTCTCTCACTATAATGCTTTTTATAAAGAATTTAACACTCACTATGTTATTTAGTCACATCACACATTGCAATTTACTTCTATGAATTTCAAAAACACATAACTTGCAGTAATATCATTATTAAGGTTTGAATATGGCTTGTCCCCCTCAGAACTTGGGTTGAGACTGGGCCCCAACCTAGCCCTGCTGGCAGGTGTTAGGGTCACCGAGGCGGAGCCCCCAAGAATGGACCAATCCTGTCTCACAGGGATGCGCTCCTGCCTGTGGGACTGGAGCAGCCCTAGTGCCCTGCATTTCCCTCTTCTCCTGTGCCCACCGCCTTCCCACCTCCTGCCCTGAGCTGAAGCGGCTTGAAGCCACTGCCAGGGCCCAGCTGAAGCCAGCCCAGGCTCTGGCCTTGTCAGTCTCCAGAGCCTTGGACCAAAGTGAACCTCGGCTCTGTATAAGTGAATCAGGGTGTTTTGATCGGGGCACTTGCCCCTTGTCCTGGCCACGTCCCGGGCAGTGCTGGAAGTCCTCTTCCTGAGCATCTGTAGTTGTGCGGTGGTGGCCGCCTCAGTGTCCTGAATTGATTCAAACTTTTGCTTTTTGTGGTCACTGGGACTTTGGGGAAGAGCCAGGAGTAGCATTGTACCAGCTCTGGTAAAACAATAGAAAATGGATCAAGAAGTGATTTATTCTTCTATGCCTGTGTGATACAGCCATGAAGCTAAGCAAGGTAGCAGTCACGGGAGGGGTCAGTGGGGCCCAGATTTCAAAGCTGGCAGTATCATCAGATTTCCTCATCGGGTAAGGGAGTACTGGGGGCTTTTATTATTGTTTTTATATTTTACAAATACACTACTTAGATATATATTGTTCTATACTGTCTTACTTTTTACTCTTTGCTGAGACAAAATACTTGAGGCCCAAAGTTGGGAAAGGAAAGGTTTATTTCTTACGGTTTTGGGAGGTTTCAATCCACACTCAGTTGGCTCCAAGACAGGCGGGCATTGCTGGGCCGCTTTTCATGGCAGCTGCAAACAGCAAACCAGAACCAGCAAAAAAGAGCAAGACAACCTTCTTCCTTTTTTCCTGACATCACATCACATCCTGGTTCCACCCCTATGTGGGTGGAGCACTGACACCATCAATCCACGCACTAGACAATAAACCAATCACAAGTACACAATGCAAACTCATGAGGCCTGGGGGACATAGACATAAACCATGACATATACATTTAAACATGTATTACAAGTATGTACCTATACTTATATGCATACAACTTGTGAAGAGATGGATTTTTGATATCTGATTTATATTAAGGAAAGGTTATTGCTCCTCCTTTCAAATGCATGCTTTTTTTTCTTTTTTGAATGGAATCTCACTATCAAATTAAGGCTGAATTTGAACATGTTATATAGCCCAGGCTGGCCTGAAATTCGTGGTGATCCTCCTGCCTTGGCCTCTTGGGTTGCTGGAATTATAAGCATGTGTCACCATGCTCAGCTGGGAATGCTTTCTTTAGTCCTTGTTTTCTTGAGTATGGAATTGCTTTTGAAATACACTTCTTCCAGCTTAATTTTGTTGGAAATAAACACTTTTGACAATATCTCATGATATTCAAGATAAATCTACTGCAAATATTTCTTTAAATCATAATTATAAAAGGAATAATTTTCCTTATCAATGGCCCTTTCCCAAGGGATACTACATAAAAAACTCTTTTTTTTTTTTTTTTTTTTATTTAAGAGGAAAAAGAGAAAAACACAAAACAAAACAAAGCAGTGTAAGGTTACATATAAAAAACTCTTTTATTAAAATTATTCTAATCCAGACTGCGGCCCCTCCAGAGGGAGAACCACCAGTATCTCCTGAGATCTGCGTGCGCCGTGTTGGAACTGAGGACCCTGGTAAACCAAGCAACCAGCCTGCCTCCCTGCTAAGCAATAGTGAACCTATTGGTGCACCGCCTAGAGTCAAACATCCCACTTGCCCTACCCCTTTTACTTGTCCCCCCAATATCACATGGGAACCAGAAATCTGAGCATCTCTTGGGAAGTTGAACGTAGCAAATAAGGGGGATTTCCTTCTACCATCTCTTTGAAGGAAAATATTTTTATTACTGTTTTGCTTTATTCTGATTAATGGTACTGCTCTATTCAATATTCTGTTTTGATAAGTTCTATAATGCTCTGCATTTTATTTACTTTTGATATAAGTGATTGAAAGAACAACTATTATAAAGATAATGAAATATACTGTAATACCTATTACTGTTATCCTGGTAACCTGCTGTGAAGTTCTGTACTAATTTCACTACATGATCTCAGTTGGCTTTATTCTGTCTTGTTCTGTTATTTTACTACTTTCAAAATAAAAATTAAAAAAAATATTCTAATCAACTAGCATTGTTAAAGAATCTTAACATTTGAGTGGCTTCCCGTAAAATGATAAGAGATCCTTGGTCTCTGCCCTCATTTCTTCTCAGAGTCCCCTTGGAAGCTCCAAGTCCATGTGTTTTGGGGGAGGAGGGACATAGAAATGAGACAACTGGTAGATGGGAACCCTGGACAGTTTGAGGATGGGCTGGATTCTAGGAGAACCACCCATGTGACTTCACCCTCCCTCCACACACACAGCATGGGGGAGGGACTAAAGGCTGAGATGATCATCAGTGGCCCATGGTTTAATCGGTCACCACGCCCACACCATGAAGCTCAGATAAAAACCCAAAGGACACCCTTTGGGGAACTCAAGGTTGCTGACCATATTCACTTTCTGGGAACATAATGTACTCGAGCTCCACACAGACAGACACTCCTGTACTCAGACTTTTCTGAACACTACACCCACTAGCCTTTCTCAATCTACCTGACTCTACATCATTGAAAACAGTCATTGTAATAGGTTAGGAAAAGTAGGTAAAACTTTTCCCTGAGTTCTGTGAACTATCCTAGCAAATGATTGAACCTAAGACAGCTCTGAGAAACTCCAGTATACAGCTGCTCAGTCCAAAATTCTAGAGACCCAGACTTGATTGGCACCGGAAAGCAGTGGTAATCTTGAGGGTCTGAGCCCCTGACCTGTGGGATCTGACACAAACTCCAGGTTTAGGGATAGGATGCCCAGTTAGTTTCTGTGGGACAAACCTCATGCACCTCGTCACAGAAGTGCTCTGTAATGGCAGCACAGCAGGTGGAAAGATTTTCAATGCTCCTGGCGTATGCACCTGCCCTAAGTTGGACTGGCAGGGAACCTCACTGAGGACCCTTCCGCACTACGGAGAATTAGACTTGTTTTAACCAATCAAAGACAGAACTCATCTCAGTTCCCTGTCCGGAGAGCTGGCTTCCCTCCTGAATTGGAATGCTCTCCATGAAATTTTCTCCCTTCCCACTGGAGCCCATGACTCTGCCCTCTAAACGCTCTGACAGTCCTCACTGGTGTGCTAAAAAAACTGACAAATAAATTAAGATTTAAGAAAAAAAAATGTTGATTTTCTAGTGGCTTCGGTTGCTTTTGCAGTACTTTGGAGAGTTGTGTTTAGGGTGTTGATTGTATCCCTGATTCATTTAGATCTGTAAATAAACTTATGTGAGGTCATCGTTAGTCAAATATTTTGCCCAATATGAACTCTTCCAATTACACAATTGTCTCATCATATTTCTTCCATATTTTCTTAGGACAATTGTCCCTCTACCTTTTTTTTTTTTTTTTTTTGTGCTCAGGACAGTAATTCTGGTGTGCAGACAAGGCTTATTTTTGTTTGTAGGTAGAAATTTTTAAAAATTGCTTGACAAAACCCTTATTGCATTTTCACTGCATAAAATACATAGCACAAATCAACTCAGCTGAGCTTGATTATATCAAAATGAGCATAAAAAACTTAGGAAGTGCTTTTCTATCCAGGTGCCCCCACCCTCAGAAAGAAAGGAAATTGGTGTTGATTTTCACAGACTCGCCATGGGCTTTTCCAGGCTGTGTGAGACTGCGGTAAGCAAAAGATTTAAGTTAAATTTTCTTAAACTGGTGATCCATCCTCAATCCAAATTGGCTGAACATTATGACCATCATGGTTTCTGTATCATTTAATGCCCATAAAAATGAACACATTTGCATCCAAGGGCTATGGCCTCAGAATATTTGCAGTGCAATTTTGCTGGGCTGTGCATCTGATTTCTTCACATTTTTACATCATATTTTATTCAAAGCAGTTACCCAGGAATAAAGAAAGTTGTGCAAAATTCCATCATGATTTAAATTATCTGTTAAATTTCTTGCCAATCTAAACACTCATACTAATTTTAGATTGCCATCATCAGTAATTTTATATGGTTATTTAAAAAATATTTTGGGGCTGGCAATTTAGCTCAGCAGCATAAATGTCTGCCTTGTAAGCAGGCAATCGTTAGTTTGATAAATAAATAAATAAATAAATAAATAAAATATATTCTCACTACCACATTTTTATGATGGTGTCTGGTGGATATATAATATTACTCCAATCAATTGGTCATCATTTCCTTAACTATTCTTTCATTATGGAGAAATTTAAGCTGTTTCTACTTAAAGCCAATGATTAAGACAAACCTGTAGTTCACCAGTCACACAAATGGATTTTCCCCATCATAATTAATTTAGAAGAATTAATTTAATACCGTGGTATTTCTGGGTCAAACACTGCCCACTTTCTGTACCTTGTTATACATTTTTAAAGATGCGTGTGTGTGTTTCTGTATGATTTGAGGGTAATTTGTAGACATCCCATCAATTTTCCACAAATTCTGTAGCTATTTTGTAAAAACTTACTGTTTTTCTTCTGTAATCAGAGCTTCCCTTTAGCAACATAAAGATACTTAACATCAATATAGCAGTTTTATTTATTTGACAGCTAATGTTTAACTTTTACCAGTCATCCTAGTAATTCCCTTTAGCAATTTCCTCTGGCCAGGCACCAATCCAGAATCACACTAAATTGTGATTTTTATTTTTTCTAATTGTATGAAAAAATATTTCAAATTCTTTGATTGTAGTTCTTTATGAATTCAATATTTTTTAAAGTACAGGCCAATAAATTTCCTATTCTGTTTTGCAGAATAGGAAATGGGGAAAAAACAGAATAGGAAATGGGGAAATAGAGTGTTTGCAAATAGAAAGGGGATCCAGAGATACAGTGGTAGGAAAGCTGAATGGGAACATGGGGAATTAAGACATGTAAAGAATATGTACCTACATTCTCAGATGAATGCTAACACTATGTACTGCAAATATGTACTAATACTTTTCAAGAAAAGACAAAAAGAAAACCTGAGTGCAGATATCAGAGGCTGTAACTTCAGAAATAACAGATACCATGGGGGTTAAATATGATATATAATTGAACAGAAACGTAAGTGACTGATGCATAAGAACCACAAATATCAAATACCCTAGGAGGAGAAGCCAAACAATATCCATATTGCTAAAATATGTGATGTAAAATTTTCACATTTTACATAATCCTGTGATGCAGGAAAAACAGGAAAACATGACTCAGAAATAGGAAAAAGTAGACAAGAGACTCTGCCTTCAAGAGGGCAGGGTACCAGACAACAAAGAGGACTTTAAAGCCACTGTTGTAAGTATGCTAAAAGAACAGAAGAAAGCCCTGCTAAAGCATTAAAAGGAAGATATGGTGACAACGTGTCATCCAACAGAGTAGCAGTAAAGAGACACAAATTATAAAAAAGAGATAAATGGAATTTCTGGAGTTGTAAAGAATAACTGCTGCAATTTTAAAACTCTCTAAGAGAACTCTGTCTTAATTACTTTTTACTCATTGTTGAGACAAAATACCTCATGCGCCAAGTTAGGAAAAGAAAGGTTTATTTCTTACAGTTTTTGGAGGTTTCAGTCCATACTCTGTAGGCTCCAAGGCAAGGTGGCATGGTGGGGCCACAGTTCATGGCAGCTGCAAACAGCAAGGCAGAAACTGGCAAGAAAGGGAGACGTACCTTCTTCCTGCCATTACATTGTATACTGGCTGCACCCCTATGTGGGTGTAGCACTGACACCATCAATCCAAGCTCTAGAAAATGAACCAATCATAAATGCATAATGCAAAAGTGTGAGGCCTGGGGGCCACCAACATAAACCATAACATTCCACTCCTGGTCCCCAGGACTTATGTACATCTTTTATACAAAAGACATTTAGTGCATCTCCAAGAGTTGCCAAAGTCCTAACAGTTTGAGCATTGCTGAAATGTCCAAGTCCCAAGTCTCCATCCAAGAACTATGGCAAACTCTTAACTGTAACCCCCTGTACAAATGAAACAAGGTTAAACATTTCTGAAATGCAAAGGCACAAGATAAACATTACCATTCCAAAAGTTACAAACAGGGGAATATAAAGCATTGGAAACAAAGAAAATCCAACCTCCAGCAGGATGAACATTAAGTCCTAGAATTCCATGCTCAGCATCTAAAGCAATGTGGTTGCAAGCTCCAAAAGGCTTGGGTGATCCCACCCCCTCGGCACTTTCAGGGATTTCAGCTCCCACAGCTTCTCTCATAAACCCTCTCTGCTGGCTTTTTGCACCTTTCCTTGGATGATCCACTTTCTGGCTTTTCCAAACTTCTGGGGTCTCCAGTGCACCTTTGGCTTCACCCTTACATCTTTACAAATTGCCCTCTCAGGGACACACTGCTTGGCCTCCCAGACACTTTGCAGTTGAGATGGAAGTTCTCTTACCCTTAGAATTTGTGCATTTTCCTTGCACCTAAAAATCACCACCATGTGGATGCCACCAAGGTTTGCTGCCAGCTGGAGCAGTAGCCTGGTATTTCTCTCTCATGGCTGTAGAGGTTCATTGCTTGGATTGTTGGGCTCTGTGAACCTGATTGTGAAGAAAAGCTTCTCTATGTTGCCACTATTGTGGAACATCATGTGGCCTCCATCACCCTTGTGGAGCATGGTGCTCTGCAGCTTTCCCCTCTGAGCAAATTCTGGAAGAGTTCTAAACAGGCAGAAGAGGGCCACTGGTTCTGGAGGCCCAGTAACCTGGGGGAACTGGGTGCCAGAGTCCCAGGACAGGCTAACACAGAAGTGGGTTTCCAACCCTGAGGAAGCTTTCGAATAACACTCGAAACAGAAATATAGGAAAATGACAAAACGAAAGACCAAATTACAACCTCAAACCTCCAGCCCATCTCAAGAAACCCTAGCAGCGATGTATATAGAAGAAAATATATTCCATGCACCTCAAATATCGGACATAATAGCTACTGAAATAAACAAGAAACTCCAAGAAGCTTTAAAGGAATTCAAACTTGAAATAATATCCCAGGTAAAAGAAGAAATGATAAAAGAAATGAAAGTGATTCTGAATATATCTAAAGAAAACACAGTTAAAAAATTGGAGGAACTAAACAAAAAGATAGAATCCCCAGATGAGCAATACAAGAAACAAATGGAATATATAAAGCAGATGCATAGAGATATACAGGAAAGAAAAAACTCCACTGAAAGCTGTAAAAACCACCTCAATGAAAGTGAAGATAGAATTTCGGACCTTGAAGACAGGATTGCAGCTAGTGAACAGGAAAGGAAAGATCTTTAAAAAATAACAAGGAATCAGGAAATAACAATTCAACAACTGCAACATGATGCAAAGAAAAACAACATAAGATTGATAAGGATTAATGAAAGAGAAAAGGACAACATAAAGGATATCAAGAGGATATTTAGAGAAGTAATAGTTGAAAATTTCCCAAGCATGAGATCAGAAACCAACATCAGTTTCAGTGAAGCCTATTGAACTCCAAATAGTCATAATCAAAATAAAACTACACCCAGACATATAATAATCACCATCCCAGAAATCCAACACAGGAGTAGATTATTAAAAGCTGTCAGAGAGAAAGGACAGATCACCTATAAAGGAAAACCTATCAGAATCACAGCAGACATCTTAGCACAAATAATAAAGTCAAGAAGAGCATGGAGTGAAGTATTCCAGATCTTACAGCAAAATGATTTCCAACCTAGACTGATGTATGCTGCAAAACTATCATTCAAAATTGATGGTGAAATATGATACTTCCATGACAAAGAACAGCTGAAGAACTTCTTGAACACCAAGCCAACCCTGCAAAAAATATTGAGGGACAGTTTAGATACACAAAGGAAAAAACCACTAAGCAAAGCAGATAATTAAACAGAACAGAACGATAAAGATGCAACAGCAGAGACATAACATGTCAACAATAAACCAGCATATAACAGTTATAACCATTAATGTAAATGGTCTCAATGCACCAATCAAAAGAAACAGACTAGCAGAATTGATCAAGAAACAAAATCCAACATTATGCTGCTTACAGGAAACCCATCTAACCCAAAAGGATACTCACAGACTGAAAGTCAAAGGATGGAAAACAATACTTCATGCAACAGGAATCAAAAAAAAAAAAAAGCAGAAGTAGCCATTCTGTTTGCAGACAATGTGAACTTTACACCAACAATGATCATAAAGAACAAAGAAGGTCACTACATACTCGTTAGGGGAAAACTCCAAGAGGAAGAGATAACTATCTTAAATACATATGTACCAAACTCCAGAGCACCCAGTTATAGAAAACAACTATTAACAGAAATGAAAACTCAAATTCTCAGTAACACAATTGTAACTGGTGACCTTAACACTCCATTGACACCAAGGGGCAGTTCAACCAGAAAGAAAATGAGCAAAGAAACAACAGAACTGAATCACACCTGTAAACAAATGGACTTGATAGACATATACAGAATGTTCCACCAAACCACATTGGAATACACATTCTTCTCAGCAGTATAATGGGTTATTCTCTAAAATAGACATATATTAGCTCACAGAACATATTTAAACAAATGCAAAAGAGTTGAAATCATCCCTTGCATGTTATCGGATCATAGTGCTCTGAAATTAGAAATTAATGATAAAAGATACTGCAAAAATCCCGCAAACACATGGAAACTGAATAACACACTCTTGAGTAATCAGTGGGACACAGAGGAAATTAAAGAAAAAAATTAAACAATACCTACAAGAAAATGAAAATACAGATACAACTTACTGGAATCTGTGGGATGCAATGAAAGCCGTCCTCAGAGGAAAATTTACTGCACTGAGTTCCCACATCAGGAAAACAGAACGAATACAAATAAATAACCCAATGCTACACCTCAGAGAACTAGAAAAAGAAGAGTGAGTGAAGCCCAAAACCAAAAGAAGGGAGAAAATTATCAAAATCAGAGCAGAAATCAATGCAATAGAGACTAAGAAAACAATCCAAAGAATCAACGAATCAAAGAGTTGGTTCTTTGAAAGAATAAGAAAAATCGATAAGCCTCTAGCCAACCTTATTTTAAAAAGGGAAGAAAAACCTCAAATTCATGCAATAAGAAATGAAAAAGGTGAAAATACTATAGACTCTACAGAAATACAGAAGATCATCAACACCTATTTCAAAAATGTCTACTCTCAAATGTTTGATAACACAGAAGAAATAGAGAGATTCCTAGAAACATATGAAGTACCAAAGCTAGATCAAGAGGATGTAAAACTGCTAAATAACGCAATCTCTATTAATGAAATTGAAAATGTAATTAAGTCTTTACCTACAAAGAAGAGCTCAGGCCCAGATGGATTCACTGCAGAATTCTACAAAAATACAAAGAAGACCTAATGCTGATACTCCTCAAACACTTCAATGAAACTGAAAGGGAAGCAATCCTGCCTAAGTCATTCCTGGAAGTAAATATTACTCTAGTACCAAAACCTGAGAATGAGCTAACGAAAAAGAGAACTATAGACCAATATCCCTAATGAACACAGATGCAAAAATCCTCAATAAAATAGTGGCAAATAGGATGCAGCAAATCATCAAGAAAATTATACATCATGACCAAGTGGGATTCATCCCAGGAATGCACGAATGGTTCAACATATGTAAATCAATAAATGTAATCCACCATATCAATAAAGCCAAATGTAAGAATCACATGATCATTTCTATAGATGCAGAAAAAGCCTTTGATATGGTCCAAAATTCATTCATGATAAGAACTTTACAGAAAATTGGAATAGATGGTCTTTACCTCAATATAATAAAGGCCATTTATGATAAACCAACAGCCAGCATCATACTAAATGGCCAAAAATTGAAAGCCTTTACTTTAAAACCAGGCACAAGACAGCGATGTCCTTTATCACCACTCCTATTTAATATAGTACTAGAAGTACTAACCAGAGCAATTAGACAAGAGACCTAAATAAAAGGGTAAAGATAGGAAAAGAAGAAGTTAAATTATCATTGTTTGCAGATGACATGATACTCTACAGAGAAAACCCCCTAAACTCCACTGGAAGACTCTTAGATATAGTAAATAAATTCAGTAATGTAGCTGGGTACAAAATCAATACTCAGAAATCAATAGCATTCCTATACACTAACAACAAAATCACAGAGAGGGAAATAAGAGAAACCACACTCTTCACACTAGTAAGCAAAAAAATGAAATACTTAGGAATTGCTCTTATGAAAGAAGTGAAAGACCTATACAGGGAAAATTATAATACACTGAAAAAAGAAATTTAAGATGATCTCTGAAAATGGAAAGACATCCCTTGCTCATGGATAGAAAGAACAAACATTGTGAAAATGGCCATTCTCCCAAAACTGTTATACAGATTCAATGCAGTCCCAATAAAAATACCATCACTATACCTTATAAATCTAGAGAAATCACTCCTAAAATTCATCTGGAACCAGAAGAGACCTAGAATAGCAAAGGCAATTCTAAGCAGCAAAGGCAAGGCAGGAGGAATCACAATCCTTGACTTGAAGTTGTAACAGTACAAAATCAACGTAGTACTGGAATCAAAACAGAGCTGAAGATCAATGGAATAGATTAGAAGATACAACCACAACTACAAACACACTCAACTACCTTATCTTTGATAAAGGAGCTAAGCAGGTTCACTGGAAGAATGATAGTCTCTTTAATAAATGGTGTTGAAAAACCTGGCTTTCCATTTGCCGAAAAGTAAAGCTAGACCCATGCCTATCACCATGTACTAAATTAAAAGCTAAATGGATCAAAGATCTGAATATTAAACCAAAAACATTAAATTTATTGGAAGACAAATTGGGTAGAAACCTTGAAGACATAAGGGTAGGTAGAGAATTCATGAACAGGACTCAAAACGCATGGGAAATACTTCCCAGAACCAATAACTGGGACCACCTCTTATTAAAAAGTTTTGCACATCAAAAGAAAAGTCCAGCGTAGTAAAAAGAAAACATACAAACTGGGAAAAGATCTTAGTGAACTCTCCCTCAGACAGGGACTATTGTCTAAAACATATAAAGAATTAAAAAAAACTCAGACCTCCAAAATTCAAAGACCCAACCCAAAAATGGGCATCTGAGATAAATACACACTTCTCAGATGAAGAAATACAAATGGCAAAGAAATACATGAAAAAAGTTCATTATCATCGTCATTAGAGAAATGCAAATTAAAACCACACTGAGATTCCATCTCACTCCTGAAAGAATGGCCAGGATCAAGAAAACCAACAACAACAAATGCTGGAGAGGCTGTGGGGAAAAAGAAACTCTCCCACACTGTTGTTGGGAGTGTAGACTGGTGCAACCTTTGTGGAGGTCAGTCTGGAGAAGTCTCAGCTGGGATTGGAAGTCCCATTTGTTCCAGCTATTCCACTTCTAGGCATATTCCCAGAAGAACTGAAAGCATCGTACCACATTGATATATGTGCACCTATGTTTATAGCAGCAGAGTTTGTAATCGCCAGATCTTGGAAACAACCCAAGTGTCCAGCAACTGAGGAATGGATAAAAAATTTTGTGGTATTTCTATACAATGGAGTATTATTCAGATATAAAGAAGGATCACTTTGAGATATTTATCAATAAATGGGCGCAGCTTGAGACCATACTCATAAGTGAAATAAATCAATCTCTTATGTGTGAATACTGAATAGTTTCCCTAATGTAAGTAATGATTCAAATATATAAAAGTATGTGGTAATCATGATTCCCCATTATGTGGCCTTGAAGCTTTATAAAGTTTTCACTTATTAATTGGAATGTCTCTATTCTGGGCTGCTTGATAATATTGCCTGTGATGAAATGAACAGCTATTTTGAAGAAAATAAGTCATCATAATAGCTAGTGCTGATTTACTATCATCTTGTTTTGAAGCCCCACCAAACTATGGCTCTTCTGTCTCCATTGGTTTTATCATGATGTATCTTGCTGGATTTTGTTATATGTGATAGTATAAACAAAAATTGTTATAGGCAAAGAGATAATGTAGTAACCATTGTTCGTTTTCTGTTAGCTGGTTCTAAATACCCTACAATGCTTTCATCCACTTGAATGATTTTACACTGACTTGATATATTTGAAGCTATAGTATATGAAGTTATATTCAAATATTTCAAGGAAAAAGATAGTATGGTAACTACTATTCAATTGGGTTATTTGGTGATAAAGCACTAGGTTGCAGAAACTGTCATGCTTTGACCTCTATTGTTATGTTGTTACGTCCTCTTTTATCTCAATCTCTCCCTTATGCACTAAAAAATTATTTAGTTATTTTTATGATTTTTTAATTAAGGGGAAAATCAAAAAAATTAGCAGGATCTTTGATAGTAACTTTTTTTGATTTCCTATTAACTTGATTTGAAGTCCTATAATATTCCCACTATCTTGTTTTCACTGATTGGACTCTGTTCAATTCTGTATGATAGTATCAAGTTTGAGGGTATAGGCAACTACTTTGAAGGCAATAAGATTCACTATGATGCCCATTCTGGTTTGACTATTATCTTCTTTGGAAGTCCTGTAATGTTTACAAGGTTTAGGTTTTATTGGTCTTGTTCTCTACTGTTTTGTTCAACTTTATAATGCCTAATGAGATAGACAATTCTTTTTATGGAAGCAAGAGGCATTATGGTAACCATTGTTGATAACCTTGTACTCTGTTTTTACATCATGTGCTATGTCTATCCTTGGTTTTGACTGACAGCTTTGTTTTGCCATATTTGACTTTATTCCCTTCAAAAAAAAATAATAAGTACTAAGGAGTAATAAAGCCCAAAATGTGTAAATTTTGTTGTAAAAAAGAGAGGGGGAATAGTGCTCTAAAGGATACAACTGCAAATGTATTAAGGGGTGTTAAATAGATGACCATATTAATGTTTTTGGTTGGATCATTGAACACAACTGTTTGCAGTCTGACTCTTTGAATGTCCACTTAGTATGCTTTGATGCTGTGACTTGAGCAACTATCTCTAAGATGATAATGTGTGATCTATTAACTGGTGATTTCTTACTTTTTTTTTTTTTAGATTTGTATTACTTGTACCCTTATACCGCTTTGTTTTGTTTTGTTTTTTCTCTTTTTCCTTTTAAATAAAATTTTTTCAAAAAAGAAAGACATTCACCCAGGGTCCATAGGAAACTGCAATGTCCAGTATGAGTAGCCCCCAGGCTCAAGATGCATCAAACTATTTGCTTAAATATGGATTTTGTCTCCTGTGTGAACATTTCTGAAACTACCTAAAGAAATCAAATTGTTGTCATAAGGAATCACACTAGTGTAGATGAAAAACAAGCAGAATTATTTACAACAATAAGCAAAGAGAGCTTTTTAGGAGTAAGAAAATCCAGTAGATTAAGTATATAAAAATTCTTTGAAATGCCTCCATTTAAAGAGATAAAAAATTGATTTCTATGAGAAACAATGTGCTGTAGACATGGGCACAACCACAGCTAAAAGGAATGACTCATCTAAAAAGTATGACCTTACAGAAAGAATTGGCTCAAAAGTATATTTGACAGGTCTCTGTCTCCATCTTTGTCTGTCTCTGTCACACACACATACACACACAGAGTCTTAAAAACTTCAAGTTCCCTTTTTAATCCGTTTAGAAGCTGTACCAATGCGGGGAGTCATACCCTTGACCAGCTCTTTGCTATAGTGAGCTCCCTTTCTGCTTTACTGAACAAAAAGCCTCTGTACCTTGTCTTCTATCACTCAGTGAGAAAGGGCATTTGCTTCCTCCAACCCCACATCGCCTATGCAGTGGCTCAGTTCTTTTGCCTCCTACCTGTGTTTCCGGCTGGGGTTTTCCAAATATTTCCATCACCAGGCAGGAAGAACAGCCATGGTTAGGGCCTCCAGCATTCATGTGCTGCCGGTTTAACTGTTAACACACGATAGCTACATACATTAGTTTTCACTACAGCAGAACCCGTCAGCTGAAGATCATTATCTAGGAATGTCAGGATGGGCCAGGCTGGGTAATCAATAACCCCGGCCTCAGTGGCTTAGGACAACAGAGGCTTATTTTCCTTACACGGGGTGGTAGCTGTGTATTTCACAGTAGTGCAGGAATTCAGGCAGATGAGGCCACGTTATTTCTTTACTTTTCATTATTTCAGATATTAACCAAGAAAAACAAAAATAAAGGATCACCACAGGGCCTCTGACCAACAGTGAAATGCTCTGACCAAACACACACAGGAGACTTTTGCTTCCAGGTCATCACAAGTCACAGGACTCCAGTAAAACACAAGTTTCTGAAAATTCAGTCCTGCCACTTGCCCTTAAGGCAAAAAGCCAGAAAAATTTGTGATCAGTATTAAAGATTATCAGAAAATCCATGATCAGACCACAGAAATCATGATGAAAGTGAAGAACCTTTTTTCTATTGAAGCAAAGAGTACCAGGCTAAGATATGCGCAGATGCCCATAGAATGAGAAAAATGTTCCACTGCATATGCTGACACTGGAGTACAATGCAAGTGAGGTATTACAGGAGAACAAATATAGTTACATTTAAATTTAAATTTGCTACTTCTTGTAGTCTTTCTCCTGGACAGATCACTCTACAGTAATACCTTAAGTCATTAGTGAAATTCTTTCCCTACTTTCTATTACCTTTTACTTTGATTTTAATTTATATTTTCAATTTCGCAAATATAAGAAACCATATGACACTTAAACTCATGCACCTGATTTATTTCACTTAACATTATGAGTTCAAGGTACATCCATTTTCTTACACACAAATCAAGTTTATCTTTGTGGCAAAATAGTGCTCCATTCTGAAACATAAAATGTTGTGTATTCACAGAGCATAGGATACTACTGCAGAAATAGTAAAAAAAAATAAATAAAACAAAATACTGAGTTCAGCTACATACTCAGGTGTGCATGGAGAACTAATATGGAAAAAGGGTTTCACTAATCACTGGGAAATGATGCCTTTTTCTTAAAAGCTCATTAGAAAATTGAGCATCCATAAGAAAAAATGGATCCTTTCCTCATATCACATACCAAAGTCAAGCCCAAATATATTGAACACTCCAATGAGTAAAGATAACTTAACATGTCTAAAAATATATAGGTAATTATCCTTAGGATATCAACATAAAGAAGACTTTTCTTAAACAAAGCAGTATGATTGTAAAGAAAATACTGCTACATCTATACAATAAAATAAATCATGAACAGATTCAAAACACAAGGCATATACAAGGAGGGTCTTTATAGCTTATTCAGGCTGCCAGTAAAAAAGAAATTCTAAAAATCAATAATGTGCAAAATATGTATTTCTCCTGAAAGAAATAAACACGTGGAAAGAAAATGCTCAACCTGACCGGTAATCAAGAAAAATGCAAATTAAAGGAAATATTTCAGTGTTACACAAGATAAACTGTAGTATATTTCGAGGAAACGATTTTAAGAAAGAATCAATAGATTGCATTGTTACTGGCTAATATGACAAGAGAGATAAATACATATTCTGCTTTGATATTATTTGCAGGCTTCTCTTTGGCTCCTTTCACTACATCAATTTATACTATAAATAGTTAAGTGACAGCCAGCCAAGGGGATATAATCAAACTGTGCCAGAAAATAATGTGTGCTGCAGCCTTACAGGAATTTAGAGGCTTGCAGCATCCGGGAGCTGACAGCCCTGCAGAACACACACATCCACACAGGAACTGTAGCCTGCGGGAGAGACTCCCGCATATAATTTAACGAGTGTTAATTAGATGAGCAACAACATGATATGAGCCAAAAAAGATACTTTTGGAGATTTTTACATGGTGAATGGATAGGATAAATGCTAAGCGTTCCTATGTGAAAACAGAGTGTTTGGTTACCTATTGTTGTGTAACCTGCCACCCCAGAGTAGAAGCTTCCGTGACAATTTATTAGTATTAGTTCTGGTCACCTGGGTTGACTGCGCTTGGATCATCTGCATCCAGCATCTCTTCTAGTATACTGAGGTCACCATCAGACACTGGCTAGAGCTGGGCCACAGGGCAGGGACCTCAGCTAGGACAAGTGGAGCAGCTGAGGGCCTCCAGGAAATCTCTCTTTCCAGCAGACATTCTCTGAGGCTAGTTTGGTCCAGCAAATAAAAGTCACAGCACTATGGTGGTCCTATCAAGCTAGCAGGTTTCATAACCTGGTCTTCCCCAGAGGAAGACTGAGGTGACTGTACCAGCTTCGTAGGACTGGATGACAAAGCCAGATTCCTTGTTATCTATTGGTCAAACAAGTCATGAAGGAAAAATTCAGATTCAAGGGGCCAGGGAGTGGATTTGACACCATCTCTAGATATGAGAAACAGCAAATGGGTACAGGAAGCAATGGAAGGTGTCTTCATAAAGCAACCACCATACAAGACAACTGGTGCACATCATTATTTCCCACAGTGTGATACAAAAATAACTATGAAAGGGCCAGTTTCTTCATGAATCAGCACTAGATGCAAGTCCATAATTCAAGCCTTTATTGCAAGGCATGCTATGGACATGGAATGAATGGAGTCCTTTTCATGGGTTCTTGCATGAGAAATATCCAGTGTTAACCCTGTGTCCCCAAAATAATTCATCCCACACAGATGTGGTCACCAGCCTCTTTCAAAAGATTATTCGAACCACTGAATGTCAGCTGAAGCAGTTTGTGGACTCAGTCAATTCTGTGGAATCAAATTGATTTAAATGATCTTCTAAAATTACTGTACACCTGAGAAAAACCTGTGCACCTGGTTATTGCTAGACTTGCACATCATTGCTTTTCTTAAAATGGATAAAATATTGGTTTATTTTACTGAAAAGCATTGAGTAGGTGCTGCTTTCTGTAAAAGGAGCCCAGAAGCTGATCACTGTAGTTTTTCTCTTTGTCAGGAGAAGAACCTGGAAAACCCAGAGGATTTGTATCTGGCCCTGTACCTTCCAAAGGGCCTGCTAGTGTTTCACACTCACATCACACACTCATGTACTCACGCACACTCAGAATTCTATGCCCTAGAGCATACCTAGGAAAATTTAGAGCAAATGTGCAAAAGCCATCTCTGTGTAAGGACCCAAACAATAACAAAATATAATGTACTCAAAGTGAACTTTATAGGTAATTTTATAGGTATGCATTCCTGGGACTTCTGGATTTCAAAAATCATTAAAAAACCATACAGGTGTGTATATATATTAAAGATATATTATGTGTATATAATAATCACATGTTATACAGTATATAATATTTGACACAATTATTGAACACCATTTGTGTGTCTAGGACAAGCTGAGGTTTTCCACATGTCTTTGAATTCTAGATGAAATATTTATTAATTGACTAAGTCTACGCAAATTTCCTTTTCTTAAAAAATATCACTAAATATCTTAGAGAACTATCTTCAGTTATATCTAACAGAGTGACATGACATGGTTTCATCAAAAAAAAGGAGAATTGCTAGGTTACTTTCACATCCTTAATTTAAAATGATCTTGTCTCTATTATGTGTAGCAGAAAATCCTCCAAATTCTGTCACTTTACTTTCTATTAGCCCGAAAATAAGCACACATGTATCCTGACCCTGCTCTGAACTTATTTTGATAATTTACATCGGAATATCAGATGCAGTAAAAAGCAGGAAGAAAATTAGATTTCCACGCTAATTTAATATCCTTTTAAAGATTCCAGTAAAGATTGTGACTAAACAAAAGTGTACAAATTTCTAAATGACGGAGGGGTCTAGACTTTAATATCTTTATAATTTATGACCATGGTGAAACCCAGGTTTAGGCTGAAATGATCTAATGTTGAGGGAGAATGAGAGATCTATGTGTCCACGTCTGTGTCTGTTTGTACTTAGCAAGGAGGACAGAAATTTGAAATATGTCAGCTTTCATTTTGGGGGATGTGTTTATTTGTGTTCCAAGAGGCTGCTGCTGCTACATGGTTCCTTATAGAATCGATGTGATAAAATACAGATACACTCAGTATGCCCAATGCGATTGTTTTTCCCAGATATCTTTTGTCTCTTCCATACATTTTTCTAATTTACTTTAGCGATGTTTCTTTCCCCACTTCCTGAAACAAATGAGCTTCACTTTTTCCCCTGAATCAGTCATCTCCTTCTCACAATGCAATATTTGGCATTTTTAAGTTGCTGAGCCTATGGAATATATGGCTTTTAAAAATAAACTTCAAATTCTTCTGATGAGGATTCAGCCTACACAGTACTTAATCCCAAGATTCCCACACTCCTCACATCACCGTGAAGCGTCCTTTCTCATTTCTGTCACAGCATGTCCCCTGTCCACAGTCCCTGCCTAGAGCTGAGGGAGGGCTGAGCACTTCAGTCACCGCAGAGAGGAATTTTTAATCAATGGAAAGACCCAGGTCACGCTCAATGCCCTGGTTACTTGAGTCCCATATTAGGAATAATCTTACCTCTGTTATTTCACGGTGTTTCTAGTTGCTTTCTTAACCTAGGAAGCAGGTCTACTTCCTTTACTATTTACTTCTAATCAGTGGATGTGTTTCTTTTCCAAGTCAAAGAGAAAATACCTACCAAAATGAGAAAACAAAAATCCAAGAGAACATTTTCTGCCCTTACACTTTTCCTAGAAATCGCACTTGCATTAGTTATTCATAACAGTATAACAGTATGTAACACATTCATTGTTTAGACACAGTTCTTACCTTAAAAGGTTTTGTCACTCAGGAATCTGGGCGGCCCTTGTCTAGATCCTGCCTTTTGGCTGCAAGCAAAGACGTGCTGCCCTACAAGCCTTGCCTGGGAAAGGAGAGCTTCTGGGCTCACTTCTGTGGTCATGGCAAGGTGCTATGTCCTTTGAGCCACTGGGCTGAGAGCTGAGGATTCAAGCTGGCTGCTAGAGATTGTCCTCAAATAGGCCTGCCCAGTTGAACAGGCTGCTTTATCAAAGCCACCTCGACTACTAAGATGAAAGTCACTGTATTAGGTCACTGGGTCATGGACACGACAGCCTTGTTCTGTTTCTGTGCCTGCCCATACTCTCACTGGGATCGGAGGGTTTGGAGAAGGAATCACTCAAGGTCACTTAGACAGAAGCCACCTACTGCAGCATCAGAAAAAAAATCAACATTCCAGACCTCTATTTCTACTACCAGCTGCGGGGAGCTGCTTTGTCTCGGGCAGGTGGCTGTTTCCACACAGGGGAACATCTCTTTCTACAGAGGGAGCAACAGGCTTGGCCTCACTCAAAACTGCAAGCTTTTATATGTTTGGGCAGCATCTCTGAGCTGGCTCCTGCCGTCCTTTCCCTAAATGACTTGGCTGGGACATGAATTAGATTCCAGAGAGAAGCTTTCCACATAAAGGCTTTTTAGATTTTACATGAAAGGGTGACCATGCCCTGTAATGTATTGCTGCCTCCTCAGGGATCCCTGAGTAAGTTCTGACCCTGAGAATAATTCTCTGCCAATACTGACTGATCAAATATACTAACTGAAAGATAGATGCAGGTCCGGAAAGGGTTTGGTAGGCACCGATTACTGATCTAGAAATGATCTCAGCCTCACATCCTGGTTCATTTTGATGGGTTATATTAAATTATCTTGCAAATAATGAGCTAAGATGAAAAATGAAAGCAATACAGATACAGATATAAAGATATACAGATAGAGATGAATCAAGGACAAGGTCACAGGTCTAATGAAAACCGGAACTCCTCAGTCCTCCTGGCTACCTGCTCAATGGCCTGAGCTTGACCAACTCCAAAATCAAATACATCTGGGTTGAAAGGACATTCGGGAAGCTGTAGCAGTGGGTTTGGTATCTCGCAAATGCTGCCTGTGTGGTTCCTTCTGCCTGAGATCCATTGATAACTATGCAAAAGCCCGATGCTGGCTAAGTCTAATCCATCTTTCTGAAGTAGTGGGGGTAATAAGGGTAAAGATGACTTAGGTTTGTTAAATGACATTTGGCATAATACATCTACTTTGGTGGGCAGGACTACACCTACTGTGGTGGTATAACTGGCATACAGTAAATTTTACCTACTATACAGGGTTTTGTTCTATGGAACTATGTCCTTGACACCATCACCACAATCAAGAAAACAGATGTGTATAACTTTATGTTGCTGCCCCAAACCTTGGCAGATGCCATGAGAGTGCTCCCCAATGTTGGATCCTGATGATTTATAGTTGCTACTTAAGGGTAAAGAAAGTATTCAAGAGGTGCTGACCTCAGTCATTATACATGGGTTAAGTGATGACAAAACTATTCACACTATCCAAAAGAAAAATGACCCTAAAGGTGAAATTATGGAAGCAGAAAGAAATGATTTCTGGCATGCTCCACTGGAATTGTTTCATTGCAGTTGAAAAACAAAATAAAAGGCCAGGGGAAGTGGTGGATTGCTAACAAGGTCTTGGTGGCACAGTCTTGAAGCAAAACAAAAACAAAGTGAACCACTCTCATCTGTAGCTATGATGATACCCACAAACCTTACAGAATGCTCTCAGTTTCACCAGATATAATTTAGCAAACATTCCCACCATGAGATGTCAGGATTTGGCATAGAAAATACTTAAATGTGGCTAACCTCACTCCAAACCTCAGGTAAAATCATATTTTTTTAAGTTTAATAAAAGTTTAGGATTTGCTCATCAACTCCCCAGTTAGAAATCCAAAAACCTAGAGAACATTGTGAATAGAATGGCTTGGTGTAGTAACTAAAATATTTGGGTTCATTACTCTCGGACCATAATCTGAAAGGGGAGAGAGCACTGTACCCAAAGCTGGGATCTGAAGGACAGTGAGATGCTACCGTGGTCGACACAAACATAGAAGCTACATTGGACTGAAAAATAGCCCTGGAGAAAGTGTCCTCTAGCTTCATGTCCTTTACCAAAGCATAACTGCAAAGGATGCCACGTGGGAATAGAACTGTGCCACCATGTCCTTGAGATGCACGTACCCCAGGCTCCATCACCTCCCTCCATTTCATTTTAACTGAAATGCTAAAAGGGAATCTTTGCAATCACACAAGATCTCCTGTACAAAACTTGTAAATATGCAAGAGTACAAGCACATTAATACTGTAATTAGCGCTTATGGTTAAAGCAGAGGTACGGATCTACATGAATTCTTTTTCAAAACTGACAACATTTATATTTATGGAAAATAATATGGTGTACAAACTTGATACATATATATATATATACATATATATATACACACATTCAAGGTATAAAAGCTTTGTACATTAGAATATTAATTAGCATAGCTTCTATGGAAATAATTCTACAATGTTCATTAAAAAATTAAAAATTCAACTGCCATCTGATCGAGCATTTCCACTGCAGGATGTACATGCAAGGGGAATAAAGCCATGATGGCAAGAAGACCTCTGCACTCCTATTTAATGCAACATTATTCACAATAGCTAAGAGATAGAATCAACCACTAAAATATGGCTGATTTTAAAAAAGTGGTTTAGACACACAATAGAGTACTATTCAGCCTTAAAAATCAAGGAAACCCATTCATTCTCTTCTCAACAGCTCTTTTCAAGCTCAAAGGAAAACAGATAATTTACAGATACTGATGCTTGTCTACAGGGAATTCATCTAGTAGATCCACCAATAGCCTAAGATATGCCATAGATACAATTTTTTAAAAACAGCACCAAAACCAACAGGCAGAGGAGAGCAGCACTCACTGCAGGTTTAACAAGGGCTTCCTTCTCTACACCTACTGAGAAGTTAGTCGGCTGTCAGCCAAGGTCCCCCCAGTGCAGAGCTATCTTCAGATCACAGTATTGGTGCAGACAAAAGAGGATGTAAGTTCTCCAGGATGCTGTCACACTCCCACGTGACTGTACTTGGTCTTGAAAATCATGAGAAGTAGGTTGATAAGCGCAATGATATCCTTTGATAAGAATAATTGTCTTTTTAGAGGAAGAAACAGGGAAGGATTTGAGGACCGAGCAGCTACCAGCAGATTCAGCACGGCAGTGCAGCCCTGCTAACTTCAGGATTGCCCCAGTCTATGGAAAGAACATGGCCTAGAGCCAAGAGAGGTTTTCCTCACATGGTAAGAAATAATTTATAATCTGATCTTGCCTGTGACACTACCCCCAGACACTGGAGAAACTGTTTGAGTTATGGCAAAATCACATCTCCCTTTTGAGGATGTTGCTAGTCCTAATCACAAAGTCACCAGAAAGAACTCTGAGACTGAATTGTGGCCCTGACAGAAACAAGCAAATTAAAAGATTTATAAAGGGCTGTCAATCAGGCAGCACCTCCAGAGTCTTCAAACCTGAATGCACAAATGAGTGCAGAGGTGTCCACAGCTGCAACGCACAGAGACTAGACCCCCTAGTGGAAATCAATACCACCACTCGGAGGGGACAGCAGAAATTTGGACTTGAAAGTAGTCTGATACAGGTGCTCAGGAGAGACTTTTGCAAGCATAATCTGGAGCTTATTGTGGGGAATTGGCAGCAATTCCTCCTACCTCAGGAAAACCAGACAATCCCAAAGCCAGACACATCCACCATGACTTAGGTGACATTAGAAAGGTCTTCAAAACGAAAAGATACCTTAGTAGGGCTCACTGATAAATGAGAATAGTATACTCAAATGTATGCTTCGTATCTCAAAAATATGTGCAAATATATACATATTTAATATATATATATATATTTCAAATGTCACAACATACATGCACAGATTTCATCATCATTGTATTGGGAGCCAATGGTAAACCTTCATCTCCCACTCCAAGGATCTCCTTCCTCGCTGTGGCTACCAAATTATCTGAACCCTGAAATTCTCTCCTGACCACGCAGGATAGAGTGGCTGGTATCTTTCCTGATCGGGTTTCCCATACTCAGATCACTTCTTGAATCCCACGAAGCTGCTTAGGAATCTGCTGTTCCCTTTCTGCACGTGGTGCACCCTTGGTGGGAGAAGGAAAAGTGCTGACGCGGCATTCCCGGAAGCTTTCAATCATCTTGAGGAACAGGCTCACTCACCTAAGTAGACACACTAGAGGGAGCTGTCCTGGAGCCCAGCCTGTGCTCCAGTCAGTTTCAAGAGATGACAGAGCAGCTGAGAAGAGAGTGAGCCTGGCTGGACTCCTCAAACACAGAGCCTGCCAGCAGCTCCGGAAGGGACCTCTGCCCTTACTCAGGGGGCATTTTAAGAATAATGCAGTCAGATGCATTTAACAGACGTCGGTGTGAATGGCAAGATGTCACTAGCTGTGAGCAGTCCTACAAGACAGCTGCATGCTACTCATGGCCCTGGAGCGTGTGAAATGGTGGCTAATGCAAATGACACGTGTCAGACAGGTAAAATGCACGTTGTGTTTCAAACTCGGTGCCAAAGAGTAAAACAGCTCCATACACGGCTCCAGGCTCCACCATACTGTTTTATAAATCCTTAAATAAAGTGCATGTTAAAATTAACTCGTTAATTTTGTCTGCTTCTTGTACTTTTTAAAGTATGCATCCAGACAACTTAAGATGACCCTTGTGGTGTGTATTACACGTCCCCTGAACAGGACTCCTCTAGTTTTCTTATTGTGAGTGACCCTGTAAGCCTGGCATGGGGGCGCCCGCCTGTAACCCCAGCACACTGAGAGGCTGAGGTCGGAGGGTCACAGGTTTATATGTCATGGGCTTCCTGTAGCCTGAATCATGGGTGATAGACATGTAGCAAAAATAAGGCTTTGAAAAGGTCAGTCTGTACATATAAAGGGACAGATTCCAAAATGTGGCCGCCTCCCAGGGTTGCTTGTCAGCTCCTAAAATAAAATCAAAATACCCCTCCTAAGGCAGCTAGAGCTGGGAAGGCGGCGTCTGCGGGGTGCAGGGCTTCCGGATACCGACGGGGGCCGCGCTGCGCTTCCTGGGCTGTTTCTTCTCACAGTGAAACACGTTTCATGTGCATCCAAAACGGTGTTCTAAAAGAGAAAGACAGAAGGATGAGAAGGAAGAGTAAGGAAAACACCCCAACCAGGGAGCAGACCAAATATTTAACAAGCAGTTGGAAGGGCCCATTTGAGATCAAATGTAAGAACTCATCAGGCCAAACAGGCAACAGCTCGGGCACAAGGATCGAGCCCAGAACAGTGAGCTGGGCGCAGGGGTCCCCTAAAGTGGGAAACAGACACCCAGAACGTTACGGAGAACTCTGGTGAGTTTCTGTTAAGACTCATGCACACTTACACCGAGACTGATAATTAGGAATGTTTGCAAAACTAGTTTAAGAAATAAATAGATGAAACAAGATTTGAAAAGCAATCAAGCCACAAGGGGGAAGAAATGAAATTTGATAAATATCCAAACATGAAAACCAGGTTAAAGCTAACTGAATGCAAATCAGAATAGCTTCGTTTTCTTCATGGAAACAGAATATTGTGGAACAGGGAAGACGTGGCAAAGCTATAAATTGAGGGTTTTCAATGTCAGACAGTAAAAAAAAACAACCAATTATTAATGGATAGATCACTACGATTTTATTGTACATACTGATGATAAATCTCAGCTGTTATGCACATTAAACTATTCATTTGCATATGTTCTATGCAAAAAAACATTTAGAAAAACTCTACTATTTCAAGTATCTCTTTTCCCTTGAGATAAATCAGTGAAGAAATCAAATAAAATTTCTCTTTTTAAAGAACCTCTATTACACAGGCAAAATGAACAAAGATAAGGTCTTATATAGGATTAGTATGTTTGAAACTCTAAATGCAATATGTGATTTCCTTCCAATAGAGGGAATAGTTGATGGCTATAATAGTTTTCCTAGAACTGCCTTAACAGGGCACTATAAACAAGCTGCTTAAAGCCATCAGCCCACTACCTCTTTGGAACCACGGACTGGTTTCATGAAAGACAAATTTTTCCTAAAGACCAAATGCACAATGTTTATTGGTTACTTTATTATCATTGCCTCATAATATATAATGGAATAATTATACAACTCACAAGAATACATGATTAGTGGGAGCTCTGGCCTTGCATTCCTGCAGCTAGATGGCCACATCTGGGGATGGTGGAAGACAGTGAAATTCTAAGTGTGTTGCTTATGTCAACTACTAATCTAATTTTTGTTGCTATCACTACAGAATATTTGGCTTCACAAAAACAGGATATTAAAAAAGAGAAATAGTCTTTGCAATGCTGTTATGATCATAGTCTAAAGGAATCAGCAAAAATATACATGGATTTATCTTGAAGAGGGAACTATTTGAATTACACACATAGTAGAATTTAGGGCTTCAGAACCAGATCAATGAATCCATTTGTGGTGAAAAAAAAAATCAAAGAGCTTCTTATTTGAGAGAAAAGAGTCAGCAAAGGAAAGGAAAACCCCGTGATACACTGCTAGGAAAGAAGGTGGTATCCTAAGGAAAGGTGTATCAAACATCACCAAGTTTAAGAGTATCATGAGGTTGGGCTTTACAGGTGGGAGCAGAAAACTGTGTCTGATGCATATGAACACACACACGCACACACACACACACACACACACACACACACACACACACACTCGGAGGCACTGAAGAAACCAGCTGGAGGAAATGTGAATTAAAGAAGCTTAAAAGTGGTTGACACAGAAGTAAATCTTTTTCTCGGTCATGTTTTGTATTATTATCCATAATATTTTTATTTGATCATTAAATATAATATAAGATGCTAGGTATCTCCAAATATTTTCCCAGACAAAAACAAAACTCAAGGCAGTAAAATACAGACAGACTATTGAATTTCTTTAGGTTTCCTGTTTGCAATAAATTTTTAAAATTATAATAAGATCCTCAATGGCATAGGAGATGATGGGTCTTACTATCTATCAGAAAATAGGACAGATAATAATATGTGTGACTGCCCACATAATAAATCACTGACGAGAAATAAACCTGAGTACAGTTTATTTCCATCTTTCAAATTCAGGAAGAAACCTTGGGAATTCATGATAATTAAGAGAACTCTTGCAAAGCATGTGTATTCCATGCCTCATCCTCAGAATTGCCTTGGTTAGAGACCTCTTTCAGACAAATTTATGTGCCATAATCACATCAGTACTCTCAGCATTGTTCATACTTCTTGACCCAATTAAAAGAACAGATTACTGAATATCTCTTTAATTTATATTTGTGTATCTATGCCTCTTATTTCACCTATTAAATCTTTAATTCTTCTAGTTCTTCCATATATCCATTGGTTTTTATATTGAATTTATCCTCACTACTGAACATAATTGTTACATTTATAACCATTTTTGTATGTCTTTTCCCCATATAGACATGCATTTTAGAATGATGACATCATACTAATAACATAAAAATTACATTAAAATATCAATATTATTCATGTGCATAGAAATGGAAATTCTAATTTTAGAAAGAAAATTTAGAGCTATATAAATTATATTACACAATGACAACTAGATTTTAGCTCAGAGATGTAAGAGTTGTTAACACTCAAGGTAACTCTCCCCCCAACCAGGAATAGTAGAGAATGTGCCCTGATTGCTGAAGGCCATCTACAGGGAACCTGCAGAAACACCACAGTCCGCAGTGAAAGGCTAAGGGGAATTTCCTTAGTACCAGCAACCTTGTGTTGGAGATCTGGGCCACCAGAACGAGTCACGAAAAGTACACAGAATACAGAAAATGGAAAGAAAGAAGGAAATTCCCAGGGCGACTGCCTCTTGTCAGACTGCCTTTTCTAAATGGACTTACAAGTTTGCTTAAGAATTTCATGGCAAATAGGTTATAGTTTCCATCATTAGGAAGTAAGACAGAAATGAAGCATGATTATATGATTATATACTTATCTTAAGTAACTTAAAATGTGCTGCTAGAAATAATATTGTATGTGAAGTTTATTAGCAGAATTTGAGGTGAATATATATATATATATATATATTTTACATATATACACATATATATGTGTGTGTATGTTTTCACACACATGTTTATATGTGCCAACATGAATAAACTGAAAATTTAAAGAATAATAGTTCATTGTAGTATACACAAACATAGAATCTTTAGGAATAAGTTTTAATTTGGTATATAATCCAGGAGTCTCACTACCAAATATATACCCAATGACAGTGAAATCAGCAGGTTAAAAACCACTCGCACTACTGTATTTATAGCAGCAATGTTCACAAATGCCTGGATATGAACCTAACTTAAGTGTCCATCATCAAATGAATGTATAGAGACAAAGTGATGCACATCCAGAATGGAAATCTTTTCAGGCATTAAACTCACAGATCCTGTTATTTGTGACAGTTGGGATAGAGATGGAGGGCACTGGGCGGTGTGGAGTAGGTCAGGGATAGGAAGATGAATGCTGTGAATTAGTGATAAGTGGGATCTAAAATCTTAATCTCACACGAGTTGACATCAAGAGTAAAATGGTGATTATTAGAGACAGGGAAATAAGGGGAAAAGAAGAGAAAGAGATCAGCCAGTGAGTACAGGGTTATAATTAGACAGGAGGAATAAGTCCTGGTGTTCTACAGCACAGCAGAGTAATTATTATGGAAAATAATGCATTATATAATCACAAAATAGTTACAATGGAGGAATTTGAATATACTTCTAATAAAGAAATGATGATAGAAGTATAATGTGATACATACCTGAATTTCCCTGAATTGATCCTTACCCAATACATATATGAATCAAAACCTCATAAATATGTACAAATATTATTGTCAAAATTAAATTTTAATACTTCTCAAATGAAATACAAATGACAATTGAATATAAGAAAAAATATTCAGTATCACTATTTATTCAAGAGATGCGAATTAAAACAAATTCAGATTCTACCTCGCCCTGGAACAAATGACTATTATTGAGAAATCAACCAATAACAAATGCTGGATGGGCTATGGGGAAAAAGGAACCCTTCTCCACTGCTGGTAGGAATGCAGATTGGTGCAGCCACTCTCGAAATCAATATGAAGATCCCTCAAAAAAACTAGGATTGGCCCTTACATACCTTCCCAGCAGTAATAAAAACTTTGTATCCCAGCAATATGTGTGCATCAATGTTTATACAATTTGTAATAGCTAAATCTTACAAACAGCTCAAATACCCATCAACCAAAAATGGATAAAAAAAGATGTGGTCTTTTTACACATGGAGTACCACTCAGCTGTAAAGAAGGATAAACTTGAGACTTTTGTAGGTAAATGGATGCAACTAGAGACCACATGCAGAAGTGAAATGAATCAGACTGACATCTAGAAACATCATATTGTCTCCCTAGTGTCAGCTAAAAAATATATATACATATAATATATATGTATGCATAGAAAGAAAGAGACAGTTAAGGTAATTTCTCTTAGTTCATTTAAAAGGAAGGTTTATGCTAATATTGTTTGAGCAATTAATTCCTGATATCTTGTATTCTGCATAACTTATTTAAAGATAACAATATGCAATATATTAAGCATTGTTATTCTTTAATAAAATATTGTTTTGAAATTTCTCTTTAAAACAAAAAGATAAAGTTTAACATCCTTTTCAAGGGCATGTCTGCAATGACTGGAGAAGATCCCACTAGGGTCCACCTCTTAGAGGTTTCACCCCCTCCCAGTAGCAGTCTGGGCTAAGGAAGCGAGTCTTTCACACATGGGCCTTGGGAAGACACTTCCCTACTCAGGGAAAGGAACAACTAATAAAGAAAATAAATTTACATAGAATCTGCATTTTAAAAAACATAATAAATAATATAAAACTAAATATTGAAAGGTAATGTTCTTAAGAATAAAAAAGCTCAGTATCCTTGAAAGTTCTGTTCTCTTTAAACTGTTCCTAAATCCATACACAGGTCATACAGAACCTAGAAATTAATGAGTTAATTATAGTGTTTATATGGGCATTCAAAGGATCTAGAAGAAGCACAATGTTTTTAAAAATAAGAACCAAGTAGGACCATCACACTACCTAATTTCAAAACTTATGAAGCTGGACTAATCAAAACGCTGCAGTACTGGTGTAAAGATAGTACATCAATGGAAGAAAACACTAGAAATAGTCTCATGTATTGAAGCACTGATTCTCAATATAATTGCTGAAATAATTCAAGAGAAAAAGGATTTCTTTTCAAAAAATCTAGTTGGGAGAGGTATACAAATTTTAGAATGATTTTTACTTCATATTGCAAACTTAAATCAAAATTAATATGTTTAACACTTGCTAAATAAAATTATAAAAATTCTTAAAGAAAGCATAATATTTATTAATGTAATCATTTTTCTATATACCAAAAACAAATCATTTAAAATCGAATATGTTTAAGATTAATTATAAGACAAAAATTAATTTTATTGAAATTTTAAAAGCCTAATATTCAATAACAATAAAATTATGTATGTAGGTTTGCATCCAGAAGGGACTAATAATTCTGACAAACTACAACTCAGTGATCAAGAAATAACCTCAAAAATTTAAAATATTTGAAAAATTCACAGAAGACTTATAAATACTAGTAAACTAAAAAAAAGACTATCTGCCAGGCGTAGTGGCTCATGCCTATAATCCCAGCACTCAGGAGGCTGAGGCAGGAGGATTGTTGCAAGTTGGAGCCCAGCCTAGGCTACAAAGTGAGCTCAAGGCCAACCTAAACTGCATAGAGAGACCCTGTCTCAAAAAGACAAAAAAAAAAAAAAAAATTAAAAAGAGACTATCTGTCATCATCAATAAAGTGCATACTAATTTAATGATGAAATTCTTCTAAGCTTGTGGAAATTTAAAAACTCTTGCAATATTAAGTGTTTGCAATAATATGGGACAAGTGAAAACCTCTTATGCTTCTTATGCCAGTCAAGGTTGTATGATCACTTTTGAAAATAGTTTTGCAGTGCCTTACACCTATTTTTACTTTGGAAAACAGTTTTGCAGTTACTTATATCTGTTTTTTTTTTTAAGCATATACCTCAGCAATTTTACCTCTAAAATTTACCCACTGGGAAAACAGTTTTTTAAATCTACTTAGAGATTTCTGCATAATTGTTCCCAAGTTTTATTGATGATGGATCAAAACTGCAAATACTACTATCTCAGTCACTTTCTAGTCACGAGGATAAAATATCCAACATCCATGACTCAGGGAGATACTTATTTTGCCTTAGGCAGGGAGTATATGGTGGAAGAGTCTGGCAGAGGAGAGCTGCTCCCATCATGGGAAGCAGGAAGCAGAAAGTGAGGGAGGAGCCCGGAAGGGAAATGTACCCTTCCAGGTCACGCCCCCAGTGACCTGCCTCTTCTGAACAGGCCTACTTCTAAAGGCACATTTAGCTATAAACTTATCAGTGGATTAACCCAGAGATGAATTTATTCAGCCAGTTACCTTCCAAAAGACCCACTTTTGAACATATGGTACTCTGGAGAACATTCTAGAGCCAAGCCATCTAACAACTGCAGATGATCACCAGTTGCTGAAGAGGTAAGTCTGGAATGTGAATCCAACATACTACTGAACATTTTTTTTTAAATGTGGGCTACCTATGCACATGACAACTTGGATCAATCTCAATGACATTATGAGGTAAAAAAAAGGACAGTACAGACAAAAAAACTCACAATTCTGTTTATATAAAACTCTAGAATAACATAAACTAGTCTATAGAGACAGAACTATCAATGCTTGCCTAGAGTTAAAGGTGGTAAATTTTAAAGAGACTAAGGCTAAATTTTGAAGTCACAGAAATTTTCTATATTTTGATTATGAAAATGATCATAGTAGTTACATATATTATCAAAACTCATTAAATGTCTTCTTAAAATTGGTAGAGTTAATTTTATGTAAATCATACATTAAACAACTAGGTTTAAAACCATATGAATGTAATAAAAAATAGATATGCCAGGGGGCTTAAATAGAGTAGAATCTCCTTTCATCCTGGGAACTTCAGGAGTGAAAAAATGTTCTAGGTGTAATGCATGAACTATAAGTTATTGAAAATTTTAGAAGGACAATCAGATAAAACACATATAACTCTCTGATAGCCAGTACATTGGTTAGTTTTTGCTGGAACAAACTACCTGAGTAATGCAACTCCAAGGGAAGAAATTCACTTTTGGCTCATGGTTTCAGAGGTTTCAGTCCATGGTGTGCTGTCCTCAAAGCAAAACCATCACATCAGAAAGGCATGGTGGAGCAAAGGCACTTACTTCATGGAACAGACTGCAAGATAAAAGTGCCAGGGGGTGACTACACATCAGAGGCACTGCCCCACGGACCCACCTCCCACCAGGCTTCACCTCCTCACAGCACATTCATCTGTGAACATCGCTGGCTTAGCCCACTGATGAGCATAGCAACCGCAGTATCCAATCACTTCTCCAGGGGTCTCTTCACTCAGTCAAGTTGAAAATTAACATTAAAACAGATTGAGAAACTAACTTTAAATTTATTCAGTGGGACTTCTTAACCAAAACTTATTATTTTAAAAAGTGTTAAAATCATTAATTTTTAAATTTTTCTTTCAGTTATCAATAGTAAGTCCATGCATAGAAAAATGTTATTTGTAAACTGGGAAAAAACAATGTTATCACTGCATTTTAAATTGTACCTGGTGCTTCTCAGATCAAGTTAATTAGCATTTTCAGGTGAAGTCTCTTGTCTTCCCCCAGTTATTCCAGATTATTTCACACCTCATCTCCTTCTACATATTTTGTTCTCTGGGTTTGAAGTGCTGTTCCCTTGTCTGTGGCTTGGTTGGCTCCCACTCATTCTTGCAGAACCAATTTAAAAATTGCTTCCTCAGACCCATCATCATGTTTTAAGGACATCTTCTTTATTAGACTTATTCATTGTGCTAGATTTCACTCCTTCAGAACAATTAAAACATTGGGATATTTATGTATTTATAAGTGAGAAGTTTTACTTATTATCTGACCTCCTCCAGTCTAAATTCTGTTATCACTTCTTTTCTAATACATAAAAATGCATTTGATTAATGAAACTGTTCCACATTTGGGATCCCATAGATGTGTAAAGCAGGGTCAACATTTTCGTATAGTCAAAGAAAAGATCCCAATTTCAGATATGTTCTTTTATAGTGGCTTTCTAAGGTAGTTTATTCGAAAAATAGGCTAGGATGTTTTCAAAGGTAGGGAGTCTAATTTTATCCAATTTTATATTTCTGTTTTCTAAAAAGTGTTTGGAAAATAGCCAGAACTATCAAACAAACATTTTTTTAAAAAATTGGTCATTCTTGAAGGCTGAAAGGAAAATGAAGCATTACCTTGAAAAATGTCAAATAGAGGGAAAGAATCAAGGCTGATCTCACCTTGTCCATGTGAAGTAACACTGAGTAATCAAACAAGATAGTGAAACCAATCTCTTCATTGAAAGTATACCAGCCAATAATTTAAAGATCTGGTGGAAGTAAAAATGTTACCAACAGTCAGAAATTAATTAAAATATTTAATAAATCCAATTGTTGAACATTAATGGCTTCTAACATAACTATGGTGAAACAACTTCTTATCATGATTAAAGAACACAACCACTACCTAGTGTCTTCCCCTAGGAATGGAACACAGGTCTGATGAAGCTTAGACCCAGCACCAATAATTAAAAGAACATAGAGGACAAAAGGACATGTTGAACCACCTCATGAGTATTTGGGAAGGGAGACTATATAGTGGAAAGACAAAATTTACAGGACAAATGTCCTTGAGCTCACAACAGATGAATGACAAGAAAATTAAAGCAGAGGGAAAATTTGTCAACGTAAAGATGTATAATTTATCTTAAATAGGCCAGAATGAACTATAAAAGAGCAGAACATTCCTGAAAGAGATTCTGAAAGGAATATTTCAGGCTAAAATGAGCATCTAGAAAGAAATGTAAATCAAATGAAATTGAGAGCACAGGGAAAAACTATACAAGTCCTTGTAGAGGTAAATATAAGGGATAGTGCAAATGCATTTTCACTTGTAGCTGTTTTTCCTTATGTCTGATTTAAAGGACACCTGCATTAGGCAATATCTCTAAATCTATGCTGTGAATAATATAATATGTAAAAGGTATAAATTGTATACCAATAACATTACCTTGGGAGGGGAGAGAATAGAACTATATGAGAGCAACGTTATTCTAATTGAACTTGATGTTAACCTCAACTAGCTTTGTATAACTTTCATAACTTAACCTTTTATAACTTGACTACTATAACTTTTATAATTTAAAATGGTAATTAGGATCTCCATAATAATATATTAAAAGTAAATACATTGGTATACTAAAAATGTCTATTTAACACAAAAGACAGTCACAAAATAATAAATTATTTAAATGCATGAGACATGCACACAATAAATAGCAATATGGCAGGTATTAAACCTACCTTATTAGAAAATAAATTAAAGAAGATTAAACTCTCCAGTTAAACTCAGATCTGTAGAATAGATTTAGATAGCATGCAAAATATGTCTACAGAAATCACACTTTATATTCAAAGACAAGTTAAAAGGAGTGAGAAAATGTACCATGAAAATCACAACAGGAAGAGACCTGGAATGGCTATATTAACAACAAAGAATACTAACTTTAAGATACAAATTTTTCTTAAATTCCAAAAGTCATTTTATAAATACAAAAGGGTTAATCCATAAGAAAATAGCATAATTATAAATATATAGTCACCAATTGCAATCCAATAAACATAAAAAATATATACATTTGAAGGGAGAGATATTTCGACAATAACAGGGAAAAAATCAACACTTTCCTTGGAATAATAAATAGAAAAATGGGGACAATAATAATTAAATATATTATTTCAACAACACTACAAATATATTACAACAGGAAATATTGAACATGCACAAAAATGTAGAAATTAATAACACAATACTAAATAACCAATGGATCAAGGAAAACATCACAGGGGAATTAGAAAATGTGAACACTAATTAAAGAAAATACCACTTTCAAAATGTGAGATGGAACTTGTTAGGGTTGATATTCTGTGTCAACTTGAGAAGTCTAGAAGCCTAACTAAGTGACTCAGCAGCTCTACAGCCTGGGGTGTAGAGGACAAGCCTTTACAGTTCTAGGATATTGTTCTTTGTGTCAATTTGAGAAGGTCAGAAGTTTAAATAAGTGATTCAGCAGGTGGCCAGAGTGCTTAGTTTGTAACATTCTCAGCATATGCAAGAGGAGGGCATGTAGATGGTGTATTATACCCACCCCAGGGGAGTAGACGACTAAATACAATAAAATCTAATGAGGAGATATTGATTGCTGGTTTTTCAGAGGAGCTCCTGTCTTTGCCTTCAGCTTTGATGCTGTGGCTTCAGTCTGGACTCTTCAGCCTTGATCACAGACTCTTCAGCCTTCCGACATAGTGTTTCATCGCAGACCCAGAACTTGTCCCAGAACTTGCACGGGACACTGCAGTAAGCTTCCTTCAACCTCCAGTGTGCAGACACCCTCTGCATGCTACCCCATCTGACTCTGTGGCTGACCACGTAAGTCAATCTTGTAATTTCTTATGCATTTGTGTATCTTGTGTTATATCTATTTCTCTAGTAAACCTTGATTGATACACTTCTCAAGAAGTACTTCTTGGTAAATTGAAAATTTCAAATCATTTACCTAACTTTGCAACCTAAAAAACTATAATGGGAAGAGGAAATTAAAATTATAGTAATACAAGGAAAACAGTAACAAAGCTTAGAGTTGAAACATGGAACAGAAAAAGAATGTGAAAAGCATTGAAACCACAAGTTACTTCTTTGGAAAGACCAACTAAATTAATAACTGATAACTGCACTGACCAAGGAACAGAAGCAGAAGACTCAAGTTGTTAAAAATGAGAGAGGAGTTGTTTCAATTGATGTCACATAAATATGAAGGAATATTCTGTGTTTATGCAAACTTAGATGAAGTAAAAAAAGATGATTTGAATGACACAAACTGGAAGGAAAAACTAACTCAAGTAGAAATAGAAAATTTGAAGGGAACTGTGAAAAGAAGAGACATTAAAATTTTAGCAGAAAGCATCCTCCAAGGAAAATCCGAGAATTTGTTATTTGGTGACTTCTAAGTGACATGTAAAAAATTAGCATTAATCCTTCATAATGTCTTTCAAAAGCTAGAAGAAAACTACTTCATTATTCAGTACATGAGGCCACTATTATGACAACAAAATCACAAGAAAGTGTGACTTACACACACACACACACTATCAGTTTTTCAACAGAATACTGATGTAAATACCATTGCCAAGGTACTAGTTCAATTTCAACAGTGTATACAGAGTAAAGTTCAGCAACATATAAAGGGTACAGAATTATAGAGTGAAATTGATCTCAGGGACATAGGGTTGATGTATGATATAAAAATCAATAAATAAAATTCACTACATAGCTAGGTGTGGTGGCTCAGGCCTGAAAAGCCAACTTCTTAGAAAATGAGGCAGGAGGATTCCAAGCTAGAGCTCAGCTTGGGTGACTTAGTGAGACCCTGCCTCAAAATAAAAGATTAACAAGACTGAGTATGTAGCTCAGCATAAAGGCTCTGTGTTTAATGTATGTGGTAGGAAAGTAAATAAAGGACAAAACCCTTCATGTGTTTTAATGTGTGGATAGATAGATAGATAGATAGATAGATGGAGCACTAGAAAGGATCCTGATAAAGAACATCAAAGAAAATTATATTGCCAAATTCATTTCTTGTGATGAACTACTGAAAGTTTTTGCTCTAATATCAGGAAAGAGACAAACATCAGCTTTCACCATTATTGCTCAACATGGTACTAAGAAGGGCAAGAAGAAAGCCGTCAGATTGGGAATTGGTTTATTGGAAACAAACTCCTGTAACTCTTTTTGTGGATGACAAGGTCTTGGGTGTAGGAAATATTAAGGAATCTAAAGAAAAATTAAAGATAATACATGGGTTCAATGTTTTTGAAGGACATAAGATCAATATATAAAAATCAGTGATACTTCTATAGACTAGCAATAAACCATATAAACATGAAATTAAAAAACATTCCATTTTCAACAGTTCAGAGACAATAACATACTGGTAGGCATAGGTTAAATCCAAAAGTACAAAATGTGTATGGTGAAAACTACAACAACGTTTCTGAAAGAAATTAAAGAATACATGAAAAAGAGCCCACAATGAAGATTTAATATTGTTCAGATGGTAAATTCTCTAAAATTCCCTACCCTAACCCTAATGCTAACCCTAACCCTAGCGTCTTTATTTGTACCTTTACTTCCTGTTGGGTTTAAAATGAATCCAAGGAGAACTCCAGATGAGGAATAGAACCAAACTGGCATGCTCCCACTCTGACTTTCTCAAGGTTGATGTCCAGAGCATCGCAGACAGTGATGGCAAAGTGCTTAGACCTCTCAAAGCTCCTTTTGCCAACACTTATTATCAAAATCCTAGTTGCCTTTTTTTGCAACATAAGATGACCCTAAAATTTAAAAGGAAATGTGAGTGACCCTGTGACTTAGTTACTTTTGTTGTTGCTGAGATAATATACCCAACACCCATAATTTAAGGCAGGACAGATTTGTTTGGTTCCCAGTTTGTAGAGGTTTTAGTCCATAACTGGCTGGCTCTAAGGCAGAGTGACTTCACAAAGAACAACTCATGGTGGGCAGAAGGGAGCAAGCAAAGGACAGCCACAGCTTTTTCTGTTCTTTTTATGTCACCAAGGTTATTTAGGGCAGGCAGCACTCACACCCCTCATCTTAGTGCATTTGATCCTAGCATTACACAATAAATTAATTTTAGCTTCACAAAACTAGGTCTAACTACCTTTAAAAAAAGTCCCCCTGTGACCATAAGAGGCTTTAATGAGACATCTAAACATAAGTCACAGCACCCTGAATAGCAAGACTAATCTTGAAAATGAAGACTAAATTTAGACTTTTCACTTCTCCCCAAATTTTATTACAAAACTAGAGTAATGAAGACCACGATGTCACCATAAAGAACAGATATATAAGCCAATGGCAAGTGATTAATTAAAAATGTTAAAATTTATATTTGTTATCAAGTATTTTTCAATAAATATGCTGGTTGGAAAAAATTCAATTGGAAAATAATAATCTTTTCATACTGTAAAGGATGTAGCAATAACTTCATATCCTCATGCCAAAATAATAATAATAAAAATGATCATAATAATATTTTCAAAGTTAAATTACTGTTTAAATTCCCATATAACTTTATGGCATCTCCTTTCCAACTGGGTGCTCAACATGCAATATCTCCCATCATAGAAGCACACTTACATTTTCATAATCATACACTTATAATAGTTTTTTATCAGCTGTTCAGTTTTACATTTTATTTCATTGTTATTAACAAGAAAATGTATGCATGCAAATATAGATGCTCAGGAAAGATCTAATTTACCAACTATTAATCTTATACTAACTATCCCATCACTTCTTCAAATAACAATATTATTATAACAGACCCCAATATACAATGATTAGAATCAGTCAAAAATCTAAATGTAAATGTAAAAATCCCAAAATACTTATAAGAAAATAAATTAAGTATGGGTCAGGCAATACTATCTTAGCTATGACAACAAAAACACCAGTAACCAAAGAAAATATACAAATCAGATTTCAAAAAACTAAAACTTTTGTGTTATAAAGCACATTATCAAGAAAGTGGAAAGACTGTACAAAATGAGGTAACAAGAAAATGGGTGAAAGATTTCAATAGAAGTTTCTCCAAAAAAGACATACTGTACATATGACTAATAAACTTATTAAATGTCTTCAAAATCATTGGTCATTGGAGAATTTAAATTAAGACCACAATGATATACCACCTCACATCATCTAAAACAGCTACAATCCAAAAACACATAAAACTACAAGGGTTAGCAAGCATGCAGAAAAATGAGATCCCTTATATGTTGCTTGTGAGAATGTGAAATAGGAGATTGGTGCTTTGGAAAGCAGGTGTTTCTTTAGAAAGCTAAACACAGAGTTGCCGTATCACTAGATATTCACTCAAGGGACTTGAAAACACATCCACACAGAAATTTGCACATGAGTATTCATAGCAGGATTGCTCCTAACAGCCAAGATATAGAATATCCCAAATACCCAATGACTGATGAGTAGATAAACAAAATTTAATGTGTCTACAAAGTAAATATTAGTCATAAAAAGAAGTACAGCAGCAATGAGATGATATATGCAGCAATGAGAATAAACTTTAAAAGCATTGTGCTGATTGAAAGAAGCCAATCATGAAAGGCTACACAAAGTATGATGCCGATTATGTGAAATGCCTAGAATGTGCAAATCTATTGAAACAGACAGGAGATTAGTAATCTCCAGTACATGCAGAAGGGAAGCAGAACGACTTCTATTGGTATGGGGTTCTTTGGGGACCGAAGAAATCATTCTAGTCAGGGGTGCTCTTTATACATATATTAAAGAAGCAAATAATAATACAGTTTAAAGGCTGAATTTTATGGTACATTAATTATAAGTGTCAATATGAAACAAAAGTAACTAGGCGGGCCTGGTAGTGCACACCTGTTGTCCTAGCACTTGAGAGGCAGAGGTAATCAGTGGCTTGATCCCAGGAAATCTGGACCAGTTTGGACCACATAGAAAAACACTGTCTCAAAAATCATAAATACAATTTGACTCTTAATAACTTAATATTTTAATTTCAAACTCCTAAATCTGTATTTGTTCCTTAATATTTTAAAAAAGAAACAAGGCTTTCCTGTGAGCATGGTCTAGTGATACTCTTGCTGTATAATTTTGTGGTACTGCACACTCTTTAACACATCCTTTCAGAGTCCTAATTTTACATTATATCAAATTGAGTGAGAATTTTGCAGATTATTCTGAGTGAAGACTCTAACTATTTTCCTGGCCTTATATAGTCACCTCATCAACCCTAATTTTACAGCTATTTTAAAGTTACTCTTGTTGAGTTTTTCTACAGCTTTTAATTTAGTTTAAATTGAGCCACCAACTTTCTCTACGTTCAACTCATGTTTAATCATAGTTTTTAGTATTCAATTAAAACATGTAATGAGAGTAACAACTACTCACAGCATAAGCAGTTTTGAAAGGCACGTTATGGGTTCTTGACAAGCATATAATTCAGCTCCTGTGAGGAAAGGGTCAGATGAGGGAAAGAGAATCACACAGTCAACAGGTGGTGGGAAAACCCCGAGGATCCATTGTGTTCTGGGGTGTGTCCTGATGAACTCATCTAAAATAACTCCTACCACACTCATACCTGATGCTGAAGTGTGGGTGAGAGTGCTTAGAAGAAAGGCCGTGGTGCACACGGATAGCAGGGTCAGCACTGTCAGACAAAGTTCACTGATGCTTCTGTACCTGGGCGCAAATCTGTGCACTTCATCAAAGGTACTCTGCAGTCCAGTGTCCAGCACTTTCAATGTAATAAGAGTCACCAAAACTGTAAGAGCAGAAGCAAATTCTCTAAAAGAGTCCTACTCTGTTTATAGTCTACTCAGTGTAGATCTGAAAATACTGTCTTGAAGGAGGTGCCATGGCCCAGGTTAAAGTTTGGTCCTTTTTACTTCCTAGCTTTGGGTCTGGCTTTCCACATCTTTTAAAATGGTTATACTGATACAGGATAATGGTCACCAAAGATACTTATACCACAATCAAAGATGCTGATGTGGGAAACGTTTTCAGGACGGGGAACATGGGGTTAATTTAACTACATGGTTTGCTACAAGTAATAGAATAAGGCAGATGAATATACCAGGTGAGTGTAACATGACAAAGTCTTGATGTAGCCTTAAAGATGGCAGGGAGCAGAATGACCCCTGGCCAGTAGCCAGCATGGCGATGGGGCCCTCGGTCTCCTGGTTACATAGGTAATGAATTCTGTCCACAGTCTGAGACAGCGGAGAGACACATTATCTCCTGTAGCCTCTACAGAGGAACATGGTCCTGCTTGGATCATAGTGTTAGCCTAGCGAAACCTGCTAAAGCCATGTGATCAATAGGTTTAAAAAGTCATAAACTTGTGTCATTTTAAATCTCTAACCTTGTGTTAATTTGGTATAGCAGCAATAGAAAACTAATGTAATAGACTTGACCTCACAGCTCTGTGGCCAATTCTAAGTTAGAGAACCCAGGTAAAATGGATATATAGTGCCTGGCACCTAGTTCTCATTAGTATTATCATTGACTTTTGGTTAATAATTGTTCTCTGATTTATAATATGACACATACATTATAGGGCTTTTTTTTTTTCTTTTCTGGTACTGGGTATAAATCCAGGACCTTACACATGCTAGGAATATACTCTACTAGTGAACTATATCTGTAACCTCTATAAATATATTTTAAAGAATATATTATATATTCTGTGGCAGCAATAATTATATCTAATTAATGTTGGAATATTCTAGCAAGATTACACACTATTGGTAGGTCTTTTATGTGTTTTGCATATGATTAAATAATAAATTGAATAAAAGTGCTGGACCATGCATTTTTACACAGTTCAGGTTCTGAACTAAACACCCAAACACTTTTGGCAGTCCCTAGCTTTCCCTACCTAAACAAAATCTGCAAGAAAAGAAGGGAGTAAAACTGGAAATAAACTGTCGGTTGTAATTGCATCTCAGATAGACAAGAACATGGCCATTGATGAACTGAGCGTTTGACATCATTCCAGAAGAGTAAATTTGTCGCAATATTTACCAGCGGGGCTTCGGCATAGTTGTTGTAAGAGATAAATGTTATGAATGATAAAACATGTGTGGAACCAAAACATGTATTCTACATTCATGGCTGATGTAATTGTGGTATTAGAAATGTTAGGAGTTATTATTTTCCTCTCACACTGCTCAATAAGGCTTTGTAAAAACAAAAATAAACAAGCAACAATAAAAAGAGCTCTGTGCTCTCTTCCATAAATTTTAACGGCTTTGGAAAATAATGTCACATTTTTGTGAGTCAACTAGGTTTGGATAATGACTTAGCTAAAGTTTAAAGACAAAAATTTTGATATAGTAAAATGCAAACATAGAAGACAGGTTAAAAGAAGAAAACTATGTTTATAAGATTCTATGGTTTCTATTTAGATATCGCTTTATTCTTAAATGCTTGAGGGAATCCAGGGACTCACTGCAATTGTACTCATTCCTCTGTGTTGAGGGACTCTAAGGTCTCCTCCATGGTCCCTACCTCATGTTTCATTCTTGCTTGGTTGCTTTCCCTGGGTGTAAGTCAGACTCGGGCTTCCCTCTAAGCTGGAGAACACAGGAAAAATTGCTTGCTAGGTGTGATGACCTCATACAAGACACAATGCCTGTCTTGCTAAGAAACACTGTCTCCCTTCCAGGCTTTGAAGAACCCAGTGGTCATGTCGTGAGTTTTGCTATTCAGAGCCACACAGTGAGCAACTGAGGCAGGCGCTGTCTAACAGTCAGCAAAGCTTTTGCAGCCCTCAGGACAGGCGAGGCAGGAAGAGCCCAAGTTTGAGCCCTAAGCAGGAAAACTTAGTGACTTAGTGAGACCCTTCAAAATAATTCTAAAAAGGTTGAAGAACGTAGCTCAGGGTGAAGGATCTGGGTTTAATCACAATACTATAAAACAAGCTCCATTTGTGAGGGCAGCAGCCTGCACAGTACAACATTCTAACAACAACCCTTCACTGGACCTCAGGTGTGACTGACAATACAGCTGACCAGTTGATTACAGCTGTGTTAAACCCCTGAACATGAGATTCCATGAAACCACATGTGGACACAGAAATATGAGATGATAGTGTATGTTGTTGTAAACAAAATGTATCTTGTATGCTAGGTGTCAAGCCCAATTTTCAGTCTGTGGAGGTTGAGAAAAACTGCTTAATATAAGTTGCTCTCTTGTGTTGCTTAATGTATTAAATACTAAATCACGATGCCACGACAGCAGGTGCCTCGTGATGCAGCTGTGCAGATGGGCCTGCGGTAGCTCCACTCCAGGACATGTCAAGACTGCAAAGAAAGGTCTGTTGTGTGTGTGATTTGAGTACCCAACTTTAGTACAAAAGGTTTTCTCTCTCTGTCTCTCTGTCTTTGTATGTCTCTTTCTGTCTTTGTCTCTGTTTCTCTGTCTCTGTCTGTTTGTCTGTCTGTCTGTCTCTCTCTCTCTCTCTCTCTCTCTCTCTCTATATATATATATATATATATATATATATATATATATATATATATAGTATTAGAATTGAACTCAGGATCTCACACTTGCCAAGCAGGTACTATACTGCTGAGCTATATCCTGATCCTTTCTTCTTCTTCTTTTTTTAATCCCTGCTCATTTTATCATCAAACTAGGAAAGTTCACATCACAGTATTTTAAAAATGCCTGCAGTTCCCTTTACATTTTCATTCCATTTCTTGCACCATCATCTCACTCCTTTTCAGCTTCCTCTGACTCACTGTCATCTGTCTCTCACTGTTGCTCTCCATCTTTCATTCTCTCCTGGGAGCAGAGTGATGTTTCCAACACAATTTGATAAATACATAAATGTCATACGAAAGGACTGAGTTAAATTATGGAGCTGAAGAATACATGAATAAAAGTAAAAATTCAATAGAAAGTAACAAGAGCATCAGAAGGCCCACAGAAGTGCCCTGAAGGCTGGAGAACAAGGCTGGCACACTGGGCCATCATTGTCCAGGGCTTGTCACAGTGGGAGAAGGTTGTTCAGACTTGGGTAAAACTGTTAATGACAAACATTCTTACATATTCCTCCAGAAATACAATTTCTGTAGTGTATGACAACAGGCAAGAAAATTGGGTAGAATTTAGATACAAATTGGAAATGCAAAATTTTTAATTTAAAAAAAGATGCTAAAATGTTAAATACAGTATGGTTTTAAATGTAACAGCTTATGAAAATAAAACTTGTTACTCGGCAAAAAAACAAACCCTTGTAGTTTCCAAAATTAAATTAAATCTCTAATGAAGATTGAACCTTAGTTTCAGAGTCTTTCTATTTTTTTTCAATCTACAGAAACTTAGTGACCTAGCAGTCTTAGTTCAGCCTCTAAGAACAAAAGATCAAAAACAACAGACATTTGCACATAGACATAACCATTAGAGTGGACCATGTAGGTCTTTTTGCAGTTGTTAATACTGTGCTGACACTCGTAACTTATTATATTCTTGATTTGCATAAATCTATCCATATAATTTGTTATTCATAGCTTTGAGTATTTATTTGACACTATCAATTTTAAAACTTAAAGTGAATTACACATACCTAAAAAACTAAGGAGTACCAAGGGCTTGTCATGTAAAGCAAATCTCTTTTAACCTGCACTTTTAAGCCTCTAATCTATTTTAATTATTTTTAAACTTCCATTATTCTAAAAGTTATGTACACAAACTTAAGGATTCATGGTTTGAGTTTTGAAGTTCTCTTTTCTACGCCCAAAGCACAAACTGGCAATATTCTCACATTGTATTTCACAATCTATTGATTCCACATCATAATAAACAACCATAAGTGATGGGGATGACGCACATGTAATTAGAGTAATCACAATGCAGGAACGCATTGGGCTAAATTAGAGGTTTTCCAGTGATCACGATTTGTTTGATCTGACCTTACTCTGACTCTCAACGCAAGGGAGCAGTCTGAGGTTTATTATCAAGATGCCTGGGTATTTGTTATTGAGAATGGAGAAAATCACATCCTTTCTTCTCAGCTTGCAGTGAGGTGGCACTGAACTCTCCTGTGGCTCCTGTGGATCTCCTGTGGTTGTGAGATGATCCTTGTGTAACCACTGGAACAAGAATATTCCCTCCTCAAACATGCTATATTTTGTCTTGGGATGGTTGAAAGTTCAGCAGGAAAAATGCTTCTGCTGTTGCACTGTGGTTGTGTTCCTTAGAAAACACAAGCCAATAGAAAAATGTTAAGAAAGCTGGATATATTTTCAGTACTTGTTCATGTTTTCAGGATTTTAATATCACAAGTTAGAAGAATCTGAATGACAGTCCCTACCTAGAACCATGATCTCTATATCAAAAATCTAATCACATAAATATCCAACTATTCCTTGATGTAAAATTTTCAATTGCTTAAATTCTAACTGGCTTTGGTGTTGTGGTATTGTGTTTATATTTTATTTACACACATGTTCCTGTATAACTTGTGAAGATAGTCTTACAGTTAAGTTTTGCATGGATAGTTTCAGAAGCACATACATGACTATGACTCCCCTATTTTGGATGATTTAGTCATTCAGTTGTGAAAACTTGGATACTCAGAAGAGTTCTGTGTTCTAACACACAACCTTTCCCAGTTTAAAAAGTGACACTGCTATCCTTTCAATTGCTTTGCCTCAAATCTGACATTATTCAATAGCCCTCCGTATTTTTTTTTTGTTTCGTTTGTCACAAGCTACAACTAAACCGACAATAAAGCCACTCAGCTCTTCACTAAAAATACATTCAACATCCAACGACTTTGAGGCGCTTCCACACCACATTCCTGATACAACAACATCTTTCAGTGAGTTTTGCAGTGGGCTGCTAACTACTCACCATCTTTTCACTCTTCATCCCCTTTTTATTCCTACAGCATCCAGGGTAGAATTTTACTTTTATACATCAGATCACATCACTAAAAGAAAAAACAAAGCCCTTCGCATGATAACATGAGTAACATTTACTCATTCTTTCATGCACTTGTGTGCTTGTATGTGTTCAATCATCTCCTAGTCTTCCACATTGGAGCATCAGCCCCATAAGGGCAGAGATTCTCATTTTGGATTTGTATACTTCCACAACTCCAGCTCTGAAATATTGGCTGGCAGTCACTTGGAACTCAAAAATATCTGTTGAACTAATAAGTTAATGAATAGTGGAAGAGAATTTGATGCTGAGAAAAGAGGAATGATGATTTGGTCTAGAGACATCAGTTGACTCTATGTCAGAAATAAATGCAACCAGCAGATTTGGCAATCTGGAGCTCACTGTGAATTTAGGGAGGAGAGTTTGGTTGGAGATGTGGTCCGCTGCGATTTCCTCTTAATCCCATCTTCACCCATGGTGTGTGTATCTGAGAAGAGGGGTTCAGATCCAAGGTCTTCTGCACATGAGAGGCTGATACTCGAAAGTCTTCCCTCATCTAAGACCAGAGCAGATGAGGGGCATGAGAACTGGGAATCTTTCAGCTATCTTGGCTGATGGTCCTGAACCCTGCTCCCAAAACACATTCAGGCCGATGAAAACCATGAGAAGAGGGACAGTTAGGGCAGAAACAAAACCAGCAGCTGAATGGCAGACTGCATTTATGAGTCATGGGCAGGGAATATCATAGTTAAATTCTTCGTTTTCTAAAGTATAGGTGGCACTAGACCCTACTGTTAGTTACGGGCTATGGGCCATTGTTGACCATTCAAGCTGCTCATGTACTGAGGCTCTGAGGACTTCACTGATCCTTTATTCACTTGTTCATTTAATAAAAGCATCAGTCCTCTCTTAAGGCCAGATGCCATTCTGAAGTCTGGGTTGAAAACAAATGGAGAGTGGTTTCTGCTTTTGGAATGTACACAATTAAAGTTCAAGGAAAATGTCTCCCAGTGTAACCAGCACTAATAGTTAGTGAGCATTCTTCTGAGACTGTACACTAGGAAGGGCTGTGCTACAGTTTTAGTTAAAGAAGAAAAGCTGTTGATGGTGCCTAAAGCAAGTTGCAGTATATTTATGTGTGTTGTTCATGAAGAAAAGTAAGACTCCAGACAACCGCCATTGGATTCGTCCTATATCATCATACTCTGTCAGAAAATAGAAAACATGAATGTTAGGTGTTAATTTGGCTATTTTGAAATCATTTTGCATGGTGCCTATATATGGAACTATTAGTAAATTTGAGCAATACTGTTTGGCTTGTTCATAAGGTGATAAGTGGGGCTCCTTCACTGTAGCACATGGTTGATTAAAGTGCTGGTTGGTCAGTATATTGTATTTTCTGTTTGAATGAATATTATGCAACGTTTTTTTAGAATTATTCTTGTACACTGACTATGTTGGAATATTAAACAAGTTCAGCGAAATGTTACCTTGTTGCATTAAAAAAAAGCCATTTAAAGCATGTGAAGTGTTTCTTCATAGTGTTTCAAGTATTCATATATTCTCAAGACATATTATTTTGTAAATGGGGTAATTTTTGGTAAGTAAATATGTCAAAACATTCTAATTATGTTAATAGCAATAATAATGATATTAAGGCAAGTTTTACAAAGGTTCTCCAGGTAGACAATTACAATGAATCACAACTCTGGTTACTTCTATTCAGTTTCATTCACTTATTAACTTTTTGTTTAATGAACCCTCTTGTAGCAATTTAATAAGGGTTAGGCATTACAAAGTGCCCTAGAATGAAAGATATATTTAATAACTATCTATTGCATCAGGATTGGTTCTTCTAGGACTTCATCTCCAGGCTCTTCTGGGTCAAAGAAAGTTGCCAGAATGCACTGTCTCACTCAAGACAGGAAAGATGTTCACTGAAACAAAATTCACCACTGTTCTGCGTTCTGCTGGATGAGTGGACTCTTACCTGGGGAGCAGAAAAGTGAAGCCCAGCACACAGGAGTTCATTAATGCCTGCCTGTTGCTGATGTAGCAAAGGCTTTGCTTGTTGATTGAGTGCTCTGTGGATTATCTTCCATCAGGGCTCATGAGCCATCAAAATTCACACAAGGATCCTTTTAGCCATCTGGGAAAGATCAACCCCTTAGCTGCTTTCAACGACCTGAAGTTGCTTCTGGACCCTCCAATGATGGTGGCCAGCCAGGCGCTCTCTCAGACTTTATCATGTATCCGTTTGTTTTGTATCTTGTACATCTGAAAGCTAAGTAAATCATACTCAGCCTGCCAACACACTTGAAAATTCCTAATTTAAAAGCAACCATGTAACCTGTACCTTCCCTCACTCCTCTGTATTGGTAATTGAACAGAGCAATAGCTTAAGGGTCTCCACTCCTCCCGTCTCATGTCCCATTGTGGTCTGGCTGTGAAGGCTTCTAAGAAGCATTTTTCACGTGGCCTCTTCCTTCCGTTTCCCCCTTTAGTTTCCTCCTGTTGGTTTTTGTCATCATCCTCACTGATGTTTCTGCCAATTACCTCTCAGTCTGTTCTCATTTCTCTTCTCGTCTGTTCCCTTTGCACAGTGGAGTGTTAGTCATAGACTAGAATGAAATCACATCATTTGTGCAGAAATGAGTGGAATAAAAACCATTACGTTACATGGAATTAGACAAACTCAGAATTTAAAAACTGAATGATTTCTCTTATACAGGAAACCTAAAAATGCCCATATGTGGTTTTGGCTTGTGTCTGGATGTCCTCCCGCGGACTCCAGGAGTCACAGGTGGAGCTTTTTGGAGTAGCTGGATGTGGGATCTAGGCTGAGATGCCAGGTTTAAGGGTGTGATGCTGGGATTAAGGTGCATGATTACTAAATTAGTCTAATAATCCATTTAGCGTAGTCCTGGGCAAAGGAAGGCCCACCCTGAGTGCTCATGGTGGGTGGTCTGCAAGGGATAAAAGGAAGGGGCAGACGGTGCTTGCTGCTGGCAGCCTTCTGCTGGCCACACTGTGAGCTGTTGTCTCCTGTGGTTCCTTTTGCCACACTGCTGTACCTTGGAGGTAGCCGACTGTAGGCTGAAACCTTTACAAACTGTGAGCTAAATAAACCTTTCCTCCTCTAACTTGGGACCTGGAGTATTTGGTCTCAGCAACAAGAAAAACTAAGGCACTAAGATATTTAGATACATCAAATAAAGGACAGCTGATAACAAACCAGGAGTTAGACTTTTGGGGATGGGGTAGGGATCAACAGGAGGGGGAAGAAAGTAGGAAGAAATAATGGGGTTGAAACTGATTAGAATATAGTAAACCCAGGTACCAACTTCTAAAAATAAACTCCACCACCATTATGTAATATTACCATGCACTAGCAAAATATCTGAGAGCATCAAACATACATTGAATTTCTTTTATGGCTTAGTCTTTTCTTTTCTCTATTTTCCTTCCCAATGGTAGTGACTGTTCCCACAGTTTTAAATATGGCTCACATAGCCACAGCTGCCAGTTTCATGTTTCTAGCCCTGGTAAGTTCCAAGTCCATTTAGTCAGGTGCCTACTCAGCGATTAGATGTAAGTATCTCAGCGATATCTCAGACTTCCCGTGCCAGGTATGGACACCTTGATAGTCTTGATGCTCTGATACTAATCTTAGTAAAAGGAAACTCCATCCCCAAGTTGGTCAGGGAGAAAATGTGTCCTTCACAGCACCCACGCTCTGAATTCCCATAGCCAGGTAATCAGAGAAGCCTTGGCTTTGACATCAAAAGTATTTTAATCCCTCACCTCACCCCTCCCTGAAGCCTCATTCCAGGTTTTCTCCAGCTATTAACACCATTCCTGCCAGCTGTGCTGTTCCTCACTCCCATCTGTCCCTCATATATCAGAGAGTTTGAGATTTCGTATTTGAATGAGGTTTGTCATTTAGTTGCTTAAACTCCATTATATGAGTCCTATTTCATCACTGGCAAAATGGATTTATCTTCCATAGATAATTGTACACTGCATTACTACAGGACAAGGAAGATAAATCAATTAATGTCATCGGTAACTACACGGATCACAGAAATATCCTGCTTCTTTTGTTGAATGAAATAAGATAAAGGCAAAGTAGCCCTTAGCTTATAATTTCATTCAAATAATGCTAAGAGAGAAGCAAACAGATGGTGGTGAGGATAAGCAGTGAGGTCACATGTGGGTGAGTAATCACTGGGGAGGATTAGACTCCCAGTGCACTGGGCAGCTCCCTGCAGGTTTTGACCTGGAGAAAATTCACCTAACTGTACAGTTACAGTTTGTACACTTTTCTTCATGTAGGTATGTCTCAATATAAAGATTATTTTAAAAACCAAATAGCGTTTGGGTCATCCTTTTTTTTTTTTTTTTTTTTTTTTTTTTTTTGTCATCATTACTAACTAGGATGTTAAATCTAAAACATGAAATGGTAACATTTTCTGCTGGTAATTGTATGTTTAGAAAAATACCTGTTTATACATTCAACTGACATACTGCTATGATTTCAGAAATCCTGGACTAATACAAAAGCTATGTGTTCTGAATATATAATACCCTGTTTTCAGAAAAGCAAACATCTAGAGCTATGATTAAATCATGTTAATATAAATATGGTAAAGAAAAATTTAAAACGTAAACAAGTCTACAAATACAGTAGTACAAGTACTGTTCTGTTATTACATTGGCAGGAAGACAAACATTCCTCTGGGTGGAAAGGAGCAGAGCGGAGCCATGAGAATCCATGTTTCACCAAACCAGAATTGGAAAAGTGACCTTGTAACTGTGAGATTACTCGGGGAGTACTCAGGGTTGGATTTTGATCTCAGGTGTCTATAAAAGAGCTGTGACACTGATTTCAGTTTTAGAACCTTGGAGTTGCTTGTATATGCATTTCGTATTTCTCATTTCATGATCTTTTTTTTTTTTTTTTTTTTTTTTGAGAAATACAATAACATACATTTACGGACGAAAACTATCAAACCCAGTAAATAGGCCATATTCTGTTTGTAATAACATAATAGATTGGTTTTGAATTTTCAACACAAAATGCTATTAACAATCAAAAATGCTATTTTTGAAACTTCTCAATCAAACCAAGATGAAATAGAAAGCTGAAACAACTTAAGATGTATTATAAATTATCGGATTATTTTCTTTCAGTCTGAAAGTCATGCTAACTTTAGCTGAAAACTAAACTGAACTTAAACACTAAACTCTATCCTTTGAGTATATAATTTGAAAATTATTAATACAACCTAGCAGTTCATGAAATACATACATTATTAACTACCATCAGAACTTGGTTTTACTAAATTCTTAGGAATTATATATATAATATTAGGAATAAAATTACAATTTCATACATTGTATATATTTTTTGTTTTGTCATCTTTATTACTGGAATAAAAGATGCTAAATTTCTACACTAATGTTACTTCCCTCTTGTTCCTACTTTATTATTTTTCATAAAATTTTATGATAACATAAAAAAATCTTATTTTCTCTACAGACTTAGACATGCAAACAACTTCCTGAGATATATTTGCATACAGCTGTTAGTAAGTAAGATTTTGTAATATTTTAATGTTCCCAATGAAGGAAAGGTATCTAAAACAAATAGTTTCATTACCAGGCTGAAAACAACATCATTTTTCTATTCTCAAATGATTAACTCTGCTTTATATCAAGTGGTAAACACCAGCCCAGGACGGGTCTTGGATGGAGTTGGGCAGGTGGATGTGTCAGGAAGACGTGAGCACTGAGCATGACCCCTTCAAATTCCATTTCACGACTCACTTCATGTTTGGAGCTGAATTTGCATGAAAATCAAATTCATATACTCAGCCCCAGCTTTGATCAGGAATTTTGTGGTTGTTATTGTTATTTTTGAATTGTTGTAAAAGTCACGGCAGATGGTGATGTTTCTTGAAATGTCTGTCGACACTCATCTCCTTTCTTCTCTCACCGCTGCACCATACTAGAAAATCTTTAACACCTTCATAGAAGCGGGCCACCTTCCCACCGGAATTATCTTCATTCATTTCTTACATGAAAATAGTAAAGCTATAAATTCTAACCCTTTGATTCTTAGTCCAGAGACCAATGATCTTTCCCATATACCAGTTTGGTCATCAAGAAATTAGCACTAAAATCTTGGAAACTCTGAAATTAATTGCAAAATCTGCTACAGAAACTATCGAGAAAAAATAAGGTAATTTAGATGCACACACATACATACTCGGACATATACGTAATTAGGCTACGTATTCATAGATTGTACTTATTCATATTCATATCTTTATATGCTTTAAGAAAATTATATCTATATCTGTATATGTCTTAAGATCATTAAGATCTATTGCTACATATTACCTTTACCTATGATATATTTTATTTACATGTGTCCCTCTAGATGATTTTATGATTAATAAAGCAAATGTATTAACTATGACTTTGGAATTTGAAAACCAATAGACATTTGAATATTACAGCTTCCACTTAACAGCTAGCTGTTTGAAGATAGATAGATTGATTGATAGATGATAGATAGACAGATAGATAGATAGATACACGTATTCTCTCTCTCATGTATATATACACAAAAACATATATATATATTCTCTTATATATATTCTCTCTCATATATATGTACATATACATATTCTCATATGTACACATACATATATATGTACGTATATATGGAGTGGAGAGCAAGGGAAAAGAGTGTCACAAATGCTTCCCATTGGCCGTGCCTGATGCATGGCAGTTCAGATGATTTCTTCTAGTTTTCAAAATTTCCCATGCATCTGTGTACACACAACAGTCTGTACCAGGGGTGGGGAACATCCGCCATACCAGGCATGCTACTGTAGACTATTTTTATGATTGAAAGCTGGAAGAACTTCGCTGTCACTGGCCTATACCATGGATGAGGCACTGGCTGACTGCCTCATTATCTTCAGAATCTGATTCATACACAGGTAGGCCAGTTACAGAAGAAAGCACAAGCGCTTAGCAGGGCAGAACGGGCTGTCCAGCATCTGCTGACAGTGCTGACAGTGGTCTAACCCACAGCGTCACCAGGCAGACGGAAAGTAATTTCAATTTCAGTCATGTAAAGGTTTCTAATTTAAGGAATGCTACTGTGCTTGTCTCCCTGTGTGAGTCTCTAAAATTAGCTTCATTCTTACAAATCTATTTCCCCCAGTGTTAAGACACAATTCTGATGTGACATAAACATTTCTAATCTGATATTTTTATCCAAAACTATGTAATAAAGCATGAAATTATACAAAGATTCTTTAGTTCTGCTTTTGCTGATCTAAGATACAAACTATAGAAGATTTATAAACTATGGACAGATCTATAAACTATAGACATATTTTTAAATGGTGACTGGCATGAGCAGGAGAAATTAGACACCTGTCCTTGGAACTTTAACCACATGCTTGTTTTTGATCTGATGTCTCAATAACCATTAATAAATCCCTAGCCTACAGCACAAAACTCTATTTTGTCCTATAATTTAAAAAGCATTTCTTGCATTCAACATATAGGCAAAATGCCAAGAAAAAAACCCAAAGTGGTCTTGATTTGTTTGCCAGCTGGCGCTTTGGACTCAGTGGCCAGCTCCCAAAGAGCTGTCATTCAGTCACACGGGAAATAAAATGAATTTCTTGCTTACTACACATACTTCTTACTATTGAAAAATTACCCTAAGAATACACTAATTGCTCCAATAAAACATAATTTCATTGCACCCAGCATCCATCTGGAAGCTCTGAGAAAGAAAAATATAAAATTGCTGGGAGAGGAATTTTGGAATATGACTGTTGATCTATGGCTGTTAACCTTCTCTTATTGAGATTGTTTCAGTAGTGTATTCATTTTTAGTGAAAACAACTTGCTTCTATTTATGAGCACTGTAGAGTAAGTGAATAACTCTTTATATAATAGTGTGATATTCATAAAATATTGTACATATATAAAATGTCCAGGCATCCAAAAATTACCTTGAAGCCCACAATAAATCATTTATTTTATGCAAATATAATGAAAATTTTCTGGTAATTTTCATTAAGTTATTAATGTTAGTAGTATTTACAAACACATGATGCTTGCTTTTAAAAATAGGAGTTGAGATGAAACTGATGTAAGTGAAATACCAACTTTTAGTCACACTCACATGTAAAAAAATGGATACTATTGGGCAAACTTTTTCTGGCTACCACTATTTAAACAACTGTCATTCAAGTACTCATAACAGGCTTTCCTGGAGAAAATAGCCCCACTGGCCAGGGATTTAGCTCACTGGTGTAAGCACCTGTGTGGCAAGTGCAAGGCTGTGAGTTCAATCCAGAGTACCAAAAAAAAAAAAAGGAAGAAGAAGAAGCCTCCATGTGGAGCTTCGTATCCCTGTGTACTTTCCACTACATTCAACCTGAAGCTTAGTTTACAGTGGGTAAAATCTTGAGGGTATCTCTAATAATTACCACATGCACTAGAAACTACACTAGAATATAGCACCATAACACCCTCCTAGGGACACCCCGCCTCTTTATGTGCTCAGCTGACTTGGTAGAAGATTCACTTAACTCTTGAGCTCTAAAGAAATCCAGCTCCAAAAATCCCACTTTATGCTAATTCTGCTGGTAAACTGTGGAAGAAGAAACGCAGAGTGATTGGGAAGAATCTTTAATTTATAAGAGGCTATGATGCAGATTACGAAATTTCTAATGAAAAATTACAAACCCTGTGCACACAGACCCATTTCATCTTTGGAAGCTGGTTACTGTTTCTGTACAGCTGACTGTTACTCAGTCACTGCTCCCCTGTGAGGACCCCTTTGAAATTATCAGCCGGTCAGTTACCTCCTGTTTTATTGAAGTGTGACTTTGCCACTACTTAGCTGCAGAGTTCGGCTGAACAAAATGTAAGTGGCTCTGTTATTAACACTGACTGCAACGACATTTGACAAGTTACGCTGACCTGTCAAAATAATATCAGAAAACTTGCATTTGGTTTCTTCCAAAGAAATTAAATCCCTAATTTGAAGAAATGCTCCATTTGTATCTCCATCAGCTTTATGATTCATAATGGTGAGAGTTTTCAGCTATCTTAGAAGGTCGACTCTGGAGGAGTCATTACATCATGGAAATGAAACTTCCTGACCTGTTTAGATGAACTAGGCTCCACACTACCATCCACACTGACATCTCCTACCTTCATTTCAGTAAGTGCTGCTACTGTTCTCTACTTACTGAAGGGAGAAGTTAAAAAATGTTATTCCGTGAGAGTGGCAAAATATCTATTTATTAAACTCAGATAAACATCTGCTTGAGGAGTAATTTCAGTATAAACGTATTTAGTAATAACTCTATTCCTGAATCATCTGGTATTTTGTTGCAATATTTAGAGGTGTTGATAGCACGATTTACTGACTTATTCACTTTTATTAGTGATATTTCCATATTTAACAATTGAGAGGGAAAGAAAAAAGGATGTTGAAGGTTTCATAATAAGGACCAAATATCAGAAAGATTCGTGAAGATTTTGTCCTGATGTGCTTTTTGAGTTGCTAACAGCCCACCAGTATTGATGGATATTGTCAGACAGGTGAACTACTTCTCTTACAAGTAGGCTGTAATTTTCGTGGGGTTTTGGTATTTTTCACCTTTAGAGACATCAGTTACCTGTTATAAAGGGATTCCAACCCCAAGGTAAAGAAACTAATACATTCAGTAAGAAAACTTGGGAAACATTACCTTGAATCATGTCTAATAACTTGATTACATTTTTTCTTTGATTTCCAAGTTCCTGTCGAGACTAGAAAATGAAAAATCGCTCTCATTGTGAAACTATCTTCCTTGAAATTTCTCCCTGTCATAAATTGTGCAGCTGTATGTAGATGCAAATGGAGCATTTCTACAAAGTAGGATCTCAGTTCCTTCACATTACAGCACTGGCCCACGCATGACCTGCAAAAACAGTCTTTTCTCAGAGTTTCCAGACCTGATGGCAGTGCAGTATTAAGGCGGTGTCATGAATGTGCACTCTATAGGAATGCTTCAGTCAGCTGGGGATCCAGTCTCAAGCTCAGAAGCTCAGAACAAAACTCCCTTTGTTCAACTCTCTGACTTCATGCTTGAAGCATTCACAGAAAGACAGGCTGACTCTGGAGCTTGTGGTGTGGATTTTAATCCAACTCTCACCTGTGGTGTGAGCTGGTTACTTAAGCTGTTGGTGCACATACTTTATTTTCCTTATTTGTAAAATGGGAATGGCTGTGATAGGGCCCCCATGTAGCATAATGATGAAGATTAAATGTCATACTAGATGAAAACACTTAGAACCATGTCTGGTACTCACTCTCCCTCCTTTCTTCCTATAGTAGCATCCAGTGAGAGGGCGGGCCTCGCGGGAGTCCACAGTGCTGTTTCATTATCACAGTCTATTAATGATGCCTTTCTTCTGCTGTGCCCATGTCCACCTCTCTGAGCTTTCTTCTCCATGTCCTCATTCATCCCTGGACACCAGGCAGGAAAGATGCTTCGTCATAACTTCCCCTGGATTAGCTTCAAATGTGTGAATCCAGCATGAGTTCCAAGACCAGATTTGTAAGCTACTTTGTTATAGAAATCAAAATGATGTGAGACACCTACTAACCACAAAATTTTGATAAAGGAAAGTTTAAATAACCTGTTGTTTAAAAAATAATTTTATTCTAGTTTTTATAATCATGACATTTCCCAGAAATTATGTTATAAATTATTGCTAGATCTTCAATATGATTTCAGCCAGATTAAAAACATATCAAATGTTAGAAAAAAAAGCAACTTTAGAATAGTAATTTTCCCTGTTTTCATTCTACCCTTTTTGAGTTTAACCCAAACTTCCCTCAACATGATTTCCTGATCTCCAACAAGAAACATCTCAGAGAGTCATTTTATTCGATGATATGAATGTTACAGCATGGCTTCCACAGAAGGCAGACAATTATGAATGTATAAAATTAATCATTGGTGTGCTAAAATGCTGCTAATGTAACTGGGGCTTACTTTAAAACTCAGCTTGTCTTCACTTGGTGGGTTGAAAAGATATGAGGGGCAGATAGTTAAATATATTATACATAGGATTACAGGCTTCAGTTGCCCACACATACTCATTTGGAAATGACTAAACATTTTATCTTAGACAATCTTAATTGGATTATACTCACTATAATTAAAATTTAGGAGGGCATTAATGATAAGCCATGATATTGATACAAATAAAAAGCATCCTTTATGAATCAAATTTATTGTACAAGTATACAGAAGATAAAGTCTTAATGAAAATAATTTCAGTAAAACATCCATTTATATAATTTTACAGTAGTATATGGAATGTCAATCACTGAAATAAATCATGCTGATGTTAATAAGTCTAGAAAATGTTTTATAAATGTTGCAAACAGAATTTGATACATATTTGTGATTGTACTTATAGTTGCAATATTCAAAAGCGAATTGATCACTTCATGCAGAGATGCATGTTAATGGTATGCTTATACTTAGAAATGATAAGAATTTTCTTTTCATTTTAGATGATGACAGCAACATTGCTAAATAGTCTAACCTATAGCTAAGTACAGAAGGCAAACATTCTTGGCTAATACCTGCTAGGTTACATGAGATTATTAGGATGTACTGTGCCCACTATAGTTCATAATTTATATAGTAGTTGTTTAAATTCAAAGTCAATCATATTACTGAAAAATTATTTAATAACGCGGTTCCCTAGCGTTATTTTAGATTGATGACAACAAGTTGTCCTTGAGGAATCACCCAGATTTGTTGATAAAAGTACTCAATGACTCAATCTGTAGATCTAATATTTCAAAATACATTTTAATTGACTGTGTAAATTTTCAGAGAGCTACATGATCTTAGGTCCTCCCCACCCAGAGATCTTAGAAGACATCTGCGTCTCTAACATGCTCTTCAAAACCTAATTTGCCACTTAATGTTGGTGACATTTTTAACCTACATGACTAACTTCAACATGAATCATAGTTCATCAGTGTTATGATATAAAAAACTATCAAAAGTGTATCAACTAGTTTAATCAGAACTCTCCTTACAAGTAAGTTGAGTGAAGAAATTTACTTCAAATGGCTAAAATTTTGAAAGGCAAACTAACATTAGAATTTGAATATAGTGACTCTTAGTCATGAACTCGGAGAAAATCAATTACTTACATATTCTAATACTCTTACTTACTTTCAATTTTCCAATGCATTTCCCAATAATTGCTAATTGAGGGCAGTTTTGGTGATCTCAATCTTTCTTTCATTCTCCACCTCCAGATGCTGTCACCATAAAATTGAAAACTACTAATCTTGCAAATGCAAAATAAATGAAAATCATCAAAAGCGTAATTAATGTGTCTCCTAGCCCATTGTCATTTGAATTTTGGATGAAATTGATTAATAATATTTTTCTTATTTCCTTTTGCAAATCTTTCCAAGAGCAAGAGCTCCTCTCTGAAAAAGTCAGGTCAGTGTTAGAAGAGAGAGTCTCAGGCTGTACATCATAAATCACCTTAACGCGCCTGGCTCCCTGAGTCTTCCTATTTCTCCCTCACTCTACAAAGGTATTTTCCCTTCCCTTATTTGGCAGGCTACTGTTTGATCTAGGCCTCATGGGATCATCAGAAAAAGCTATTGTGATCAGCTCCAGGTGTTTTTACAAAAATGTTAACTCCTGAATGTGCTCCTAACAATGAACCCTGATATATCCAGCTTCATACTGTGCACATGCACACACACACACACACACACACACACACACACACACACACACACAGAGAGAGAGAGAGAGAGAGAGAGAGAGAGAGAGAGAGAGAGAGATCTGTCTAAATCTCTCAAAATTCACTCCCATCCAAACATCACTGGTGTTTGAGACACATGTTAGCAATCCTCTGAATCCAGCTTTTCTGTGTTGGCTTTTTCCCCTGGGTGCAGGACTTGCATTTCCTCCTTCCAGAGTATGTGGAGACCTGACCCAGGTACTGATTGAAGGTGATAAGTGCAGGTAGGCGCTAAACAAATATCATCTGTGAGACATCTGCTTTCAGCAAGGTCTGCACTTGGTCTCCAGGCAAAGGAAGTTAATCTCCAATGGAGGAACTCAATACTTTGGAACATAGATGGGTCTTGTGTTTACCCATAACCTATATATCCTAGGCAAGTGTGAGGTGTATATTTTTTTTCTATTATAACTCTGAATTTGACACAGCCTACTGGAGTTGTACATTTAATATTTCTATGCTTAAAGTTTTCCCTCCTTGCAATAAGAACCTAAGCCTGATTCCTAGCACACGGTTACTTTTGTGGCTGTGGGAGAATTTCCCTGAATACTGCAACTGAAGCCCTCTGACTTCCAGAACTTGTAATGAATTGGCAATAGGTTGTCCTGGAATTGTCATCTCTTTGAGTTCTCAGCATCCATCTTACTCTGTTATCCTGACAGAGCAAGGTTTGTTTAGTCCCTTAGGACTTTGCCCAAATATACCCAGTCATTGTATGCTGGGGAATTTCTAGCACTCCATGCACCAGGAGCAATGGACAGCAATATGATGCTCATTACTTTCTTTAGGGCGAGAAATCCAAATTTGAAAACCATCTTGAGGCTCTGTATTAGAAATATGTCTATGATGAAATCGTTTTAGCCCAAGAATTTTAAAAACAGAGCCTGAGGAAAGAACTCAAGCAGTAAAATTTTATTGGGGTGGTACAAGCCCAGAGCAGAGAAACTGACAAAACAAAGAAAAGGAAGTAAGGGGAGACGGCCTGCCACGGGATGGAGGCTGCTTCTCATCAGTCCGTGAGGTGCCCTGGCCGGGCGCAGGGCTGCTCAGGCAGCACTGGGGATGCCCACAGATTCGGCAGGAGGAGTCACAACTGTGGAAGAAGACGGAGAATTTATCTGCCTGGCTCCCTCCTGCCTCACATTTTGTGTAAGTTACATTTAATTTTGTGAGAAGCTAATTCCCTCCACACTTTATAAAAAGACACAGGGAAAGTCAGAACTGATCTCTGGAAGTATGGTGATTCTCTCCACTCCAAAAGTCTGGCATAGGTGAGAGGAGAAGTAGGAAATAAAGAAGAATATCTGGGACTCTGAGAAGGAAGATGGAGATTTTTCCCTAAATGAAATCACTCATGCCCTCTGAACATGGTCAGAACACAAATCTCATCATGAAATATGGGGGTTTGTTCATAAAAAAATGTATGTATAACAGAGATATAGTAGACGTGGGACTTTGTACATAGAGAAGTATGCTTATGGGAATAAAGGAATGGAGAGGGCTTAGGATTCTCAGAGATATACACTGTAAGATAGCAAATGGATAAAATAAAGAAATGACAAGAGAGGACACTTTCTGAAGTAAGATTTGCTATGTTTTGTCCTGAACTGTTTTTAAAGCAAAATTCTCCCACATTGCTTGTGTCTCTTGTATGTCTTAGTCCACTTTCATCAGATTCTGTGTGGCCTAATTCTCCCTCGTATTTTGTCAACATTATCAATCAGAGACCAGCCAGTTAGTTCAGCAAATTCATAGACTCCAACATAATCTTCATCCATTTGCAAATTGGCACGGTTACATAGGTCTAACTTTACTGTTTGAATAATTTGAGTAACATCAGTTGGAAGCTGATCTAATGGCTCTAAGGACAAAGGTATTAGTGTCAGACTTATGTAAAAGTTTTAATAAGAATGAACATTAGAGATGAGTATTGGGGAGAAATGATCATGTCTGAGAAACCATCATCTTCCCAATTCATGTAACTGTAAATATTTGTTTTCCATTCAAATCACACTTTTCAACCAGTAGCAACTGACATTGAACATAATTTATATAAAGTGAATTTATATTAAATTATCATAATGCCATTAATAAACAAATTGCTTCCCAAATATATTAGGTACATAAATGCAAGTACCTTCCATAAACAGATGATTCATTGCGTCTTTTTAAATTTTCTCCACAAAATAGACTTTATTAACATTTTGAATGTTCAGCATTTGAATCCTACAAATTATATACAGATGAATAATAAATACTAATGGAATAAATTTATTTATTATAAACACAAATGTAACATTTAAAGTCATCTCGGTCTATATCATACTTTGATTTTATATCACTATTTTATATGTACAAACACATAATGATTATCTCACTATAAATTTTCTCTGAACCAGTAGTTACAGGGAACATGATCATAGAACATGCTATTTTGGGGTCAGTTAATTGGCCTTACTTTTATCGAACAAATTAAGATTAAATAAACTCATTAAATTTTAAGAAAAAAATACCAGTTTAACATTGTCAGTTACGTAATATGGTCCCAGGAATAGATTTTTTAAAGATTTTCTATATAGTAGCTACATGATAATTAGGGTAAACAAGCTGATGTCATAATATTTGATACTGATTAAGACATTCTCCTTCACCTTTGCCATACTATGTAACAATAACTTAAGCAGTGACTTGAGATAATTTTGTTAAGGAAAATAGCTAGGTATCCTCAAAGGATCTCCTTAAGGTCTCCTTAAAGGATCACTTTAAGGATTAATATTAGCATGTTATTTTTATTGGTGATTTATATGTATAGGCTAATAATTTCTGCCTACATGTATTTCTTCACTTTTCTGTAGTAAATTTTTCGAGTATTGATAAAGAACTCCACTTTCTTATTTTTTATTTAGAGGAAAAAAAGCAAAACAGAAAAAAAGAGTAGAAATAATACTTTCATATAAATTTAATAAATGCAATCATTACTTTTTTTTTTTTTACCAAATTTTGTTGTGGGAGAATAAATTAATAAAAATCAAAGCCTTCAGCAAATTCTTCTAGAGTCTGTGTTCTTTACCATTCTGAGGCAAGAGACCTCTGTAAAGATCTAGTGGTGTTTATGGCATTTATCAAAAGAAAACACTGAAATAGTACATTGTAAAGGTTTTATTGTGCTTAGAGGTTCCCCAAAGCCTCATGTAGTCATAGGTGGGATTTTTCAGAAGTGTGAAATCTGATGCAGTGCTGGAGGTGCAACTGATTCATGATGCAATGCTAGGATGAAAAGTGTGTGATTACTAAATTATTCCACTGATTGGTTTGGCTCTGCCCTAATCCCAGTACCCTAGATACAGTATAAGGGACAGAGGCTTGTTCTGTCCTTGTTTGCTTTGGTACCTAATGCTCACCATGAATGGTTTCTCCTTGACAATGCCTGTCTGCTGTATCACTCTATCTCGGAGCACGCTGATTGTGAACTGAATCCTCTACAAACTGTGAGCTAAACAAACATTTCCCAACTTTGGGTGTTGGGTGTTTTGTGTCAGTACTAAAAAAAGCGACTAAGACAGAGTTTAGTACTAAGAAATGGGGGTCACTATGACTGCAACTGGCCATGTGATTTAGAAGACTTTGGTTCTGGGCTGTGGAAAGGGGAAGAGTTAGGAAAGGTTTGGAGATGCTGACTGAAAAAGTGTAGCTGGAATGCATGAGGCTGTACTTGATGAGAGCTTCTGGTCAGAACTCAGAAGACCAGAAGGTTTATAGAAATTCTGTCAGTGAAGACCAGGCTAGGGACGTTCCTGCTAGGAAAGAGGATGGCACTTTCTGTTGGACTGAATGTGTGTCATGTCTTGTCTACAGGAAATTTGTCTGTATTTTTCTCATAGCAGACTCATTTTTCCTAAGTTGAAAGGAGGCAGATTAATTAATCTTGTAGAAGAAATTTTAAAGCAGTGTGATTTTGAGGGGGTGGCATGGCTTCTGTTGGGGGCTTTTAGTCAGATTTATGTTGAGAATCAAGAGCAAAGAGCCCAGAACAAATGATTTAAAATGTTGTGAGTTTGTCCAGAAAGGAAGCACCAGTAAAGTTGGGGCCTGTAAAGATGGAAGACAGGAGAAATTGGTCACTGAAGACCAGCAATAAAAAGCCATGCATTTCAGAAGAAGAAAACAGAAAATATCACCTGAGGACATTACAAGAACTCATAGGACTCCAGCCTCTGAAGCTTCAGAATTGCAAAGGCAAAAGAATTTTTGTTTTGAGAAGTAACCCCCAGATCACGTTCCAGAATGATGGAAGCCTAGAAAAGTGATTTTTTGGGAACTGTTTCATGGGGCACTCAACCCCTAACTAAGAAAGAAGGAAGCCTGGCTACTGCTCTAGCTGCTAACAGATCTTAGCATCATCCACATGGTGATAGTTTAAGGTGCATGCAGAATGCAAGAACAATGGGGTCAGGAAAGCTTCCATACAGATTGCAGAAGAAGGCCTGGGAGCCCAGACAGTGTGAGAAGACACTGTGTGAATCTGTTGAAGCTTAAGGTGCATTGAAAACACCAGAAATTTGGAGAAACCAAAAACTTTGATCATCTGAGGAAAAGTGCAAAGCAGGAGCAAAGTAGGCACAAAGAGAAAACCTGAGGAAGCTAAAACCACCAAAAGCAACACAGGGATGGAGCCACTCAAGCCTTTGTAGTTCATGTCTTGTCATAGATTGCCTCAGATAATGGACATGAAACTACAATATTTGATAATTTCCCTTTTGGACTTTGGACTTGCTTTAGTCACATTCCTTGATACCCTTGTTTGTAAATTTTGGAATATAAATATCTACCTTGTGCTATTAATTGTTGAAAGTGATTAACCCTGATTTGTACAGGTACTTGCTGCTATGTGTTTGCCATAAATCTGAGAAGAGACTCTGGACTTGGACTTCCAAGTAATGCAGAAAGTGTTAGGACCTTGGCAAGTGTTGTAAGTGGACCAAATGGATTTTAAGTAAAGGAATGTGCACGACTCTTTTGCGGGATTTGGGATAGAATGTTATGGCTTGTGTTTAGATGACCCCTAAGAGCTTCATGCTATCCTAGGTGGGGATTTTCAGAGGTGGCTGGACCTAGAGTAGGTGACTGATTCATGGTGCAATGCTAGGATTAAGGATGTGTGATTACCAAATCAATCCACTGATTGGTTTGGCACTTGCCATCATCATAGCATCTTGGATACAACATAAGGGACAGAAAGAGAGTTGTCTTGCTTCTTGCTTGCTTACTTGCTTGCTTTGCTATCTTCTGCCTGCCATGTACTGTTTTGCCTCCACAATTCCTGTCTTTTGTGCCACCATGCTGCCTTAGAGGGCTTAAAATTTCACAAACTGTGAGCTAAATAAACCTATTTTCCTTTAACTTGGGTGTCAGATATTTTGTCTCAGCAATGAGAGAGTTATACTAACACAGTACATGGAGATATAAAGTATTAGGTATAGATATAAAATATGTTAAATATTTAATTACATATATTGATTATATTAAATAACAAGGTCAGTGAGCCTAAAAGGATAGTTTATAATTTCATTGCTATGGGAAGTTGAAGCAGAAAGATGACAAGTTTGTGAGCAGCCTTAGAAACTTGGCTATTTACCGAGACCCTGCCTCAAAGCATAAAAGAAAATGGGATGGAGATGTAGCTCAGTGTGAAAGCCCTGGTTCAATATCCAGTCACACATAGCCAAGAAAACAGAGATAAGGTCTGCAATCAGGCTAGTAAGTACTATAATTTTTAGAGATTATCATAACCTAGATTTTGTGATATCTACAATTTAGCTGTAACATGATAGAAAATACCTGGTGTCTACTAGTGAAAATCATAGGTACTATTAATCCTTCTGTAGTTGTTTACTGTGATCATGTCTAAGAGATACATTTCATTTACTTATTCAGATTTTTAAAATGAAGTTAACAGCTGGGCATGGTGGTGCACAATTGTAATCCCAGCACTCAGGCCAGTGTGAACTGCACAGTGAAATTCTGTCACAAGAAGACAGAGGAAGAAGCAGAAGAAGAAGTAGTGCTAGCAGTAGCAGTGGTAGTGACAGTAGTAGCTAAGATACCTGATCTAAAATGAGACGAAGGGTTGATCAGCAAATTTTAGATTTACTGCAAAAACAGTTGTTGTTTTCCTTTACTCTGCTATAGCTTACTTTCATCAAGCTCATGAGTACATTGTGAGAATTTAATAAAATATCTCCTGAAATTGCTCATCAGTGTAGATTTAATGTGTGTGTGTGTGTGTGTGTGGCTGCATGTGATTGTGTGGTACTCCACCAAGGGTCTTCACCTTGAGCTTCATCCTTAAATCTTATTTATTTTGAGACAGAGTTTTGCTAAGTCTCTGTGTAGCTCCAAATATTGATCCTCCTGCCTCAACTTCCCAGAGTGCTGAGATTATTAGCATGTGTCACTACACCCAATTCAGAAGTGATTTCTAATAATTCACAAAAGTTTCATCTAGTATCTCTCACTGGTTCTCTCTCTTTCTGTGGTGTGTGTGTGTGTGTGTGTGTGTGTGTGTGTGTGTGTGGTAGTTTTTCCTTCCAAAAACTCCTATTTTCAGGTGGTAAATTCTTTAGGAAGTACAAATTTAATATATAAGTTCTGCTTTGGGAAAATCCATCAAGTTAACTCCATCTGTCAGCTCAAGGAGCATTAACTTGGACTTTCCCATGGATGGGATATTCCATAAAATCAGCACTCCTAAGACAGTTTCACTGTTCTTGTTTTTCATATGAAACTAAAAAGCTAATTTAAACTCATAATGCAGAAAGTTGGTTTTATTAAATATGTGGAATTTGAATACATATGTTTTAGGATCACATCTGTTCTGTTTGGATGTGTGCATTGATGAGCATTATGCAGACAGGCTTGCCTTGGCCTTGACAGGGAGCACTGAATTCTAGTGGTTACAGACAGGGGAGAGCAGTCTCAGGACAGATACAGAGGAAATTGAAGGATGGTGATGAGGATGTGGGACGATACCAAAGACAGTTTCAACAACTTCAACGTACCACCTGAAGAAATGATAAAATGGTAAGGCGACTGGTCCACTACTTACCCTGGGTCATCACTACCTGGCATGTGTAGGAATCAGAACACCTCATGATATCTCATAAGAATGTACAGATATTAGTTGTTGCCTTAAAATTGTTTTTTTACAAACCTCATGGGAGCCTGGCACTTACCATGACATGCTGCCTAGAGTTTAACATGCTCTATTTGATCATCACCACAAGCAATTTTTTCTTGAAACTTAAAATGTCCAGTAATTCTTAAGGTAATTCTCCTCAAGTCCCTTTCATGGCAGTTGCCTAGCTGAAGTCCACAGGAGTTTATCACCTCAACTTTTTTTCTTCCTACAAATATTTGTGTTCCAATTGTCTGGTCATGCTATCGGATACTGACTACCACATGTTTCAGAATGAAAACAGTTGCATTTCAAAGGGGAGAAAATAAACAGACTCTGGCCCTACCACAGAAGCAAGTTAAAGAAACCAAAACTGAATAAGCTTTAGACCTGTAAAGGTTATACAGTGTCACAGACGTGGCCATTGGTTGCAGATAAATGGGATCTTTGGGTTTTCCAAGGCGAATTCTTTAGAAAAAACTGGCTCATTTGACTCTATCTTCTTATCCTCCTCTGACTTTGTTTTGGAAACTCTGAAATTTCAGTTTTCCTTCTAAATTGTCAGTCCAGATACTATTTGGACCTGTTGGACTACAGATGGAAACCAAACCCCAGTTACCTACGATAAAATTTCCCTCTATGCAACTGTAGTACATTTTTACCAATTCCATTTTCTTAAGTATGTCTTTATACATTATTTTACCAAAATATATTTTGCTAGGAAATTTTGTAGCTAATATATCTCCTTAAATGTTCAAAAGAGTATACCCTGGGGCTCAAATCTCAGACTCTTTTCTATTGTCCTTTCCCCTCGGGTAACCTTCCCCAGCGCCATGGCTTCCAACATCATCCTCTGATTCATGACTCTAAATATCATATTCAGGTGCAGATTCTGTCCAACTCAGATTCCTATGCATGGGATATAGAAATATCACACAGTCAGGCTCCGCAAGCCCAAAGTTATAAAGGAATCTGAAAGAACCCTCACTGCCTCTCACCCCTCCTATGGCACACGGCAGCTCTGCCTTTTACTCTGCTGGAGATGCTGCAGGCATCTGATAAGACACATGGTGAAGGACACCATCCACAATGACCCACGTGGTCTCCTCTTCTTTACACAAAGCCTTTTGTGGTCCCCCTATTTCTTGGTTCTAATAAAAAAAAATATGAGTGATATCAATTTTGAGAAGATGCCAGCTCTGAGGTTAGGTGGCCAAAAATTGTGACTTGAGTTTTGCTAACTGTTTTACTTTCTTTCTGCACTTGATGGAACAGAACCAGAGAAAAGCTATGTGACAGGGAGCTAATGGGAGCCTACAGTCAGTTGACAGTGAGGATCTGTGCCCTCAGCTCACCCACCTTGAAGGAGTCAAATTCTACCAGTGAGTGAGGATGAAAGCTTGGAAGCCTCAGCTGGGATTCCAGGTCTGGTCCCCACTTTGCTTCAGGCTTCAGGAGATCCTGAAGACAAATATCTGTGGCCACATTCCAGATGTACACATTCTACAAATCTGGTTTTTGAAGCTACTGCCTTTACAGTGATTTGCTATAAAGCAATTCATATGTGTCTATGCTTTTGTTTTTGCACAAATTTGAGTATGCACTATTCTACACTTTCACTTAGCATGTTCATTTAACACTGAGTGATCACCATGGGCAAACAGTTTTAGAGGTCCTCATTGAAGGACCCTGCGTCCCCTTCAGACAAGGACCCTGTCATCACATCCAACACTCACAATGTAGAGGAGAGGTTTATTTTGACTCACGATTGCAGTCCAGAGTCAGCTGACTCCAACACAGAAACAGGATGGCAGAGACCACGGCAGACCGAATGCCTTTCATGTCATGGGAGCCACAAAGCTAAAGTGAGAAAGCGGGGAGCTGGGGAGAGATACAATACACCCTTGTAGGTCCAGCTTCCTGTGTCCCACCTCTTTGGGCAGACCCCACCTCCAAATAGCACATTTAGCTATGGATTCTTCCATGAATTAACAAACTGCAGAGTCTCACAGCCCACAATCCAGTCATCTTTCCAAAGCCCCACCTCCTCCGAACACAGGAGACCTTGTAGACTTGGATCATTAAAAACCTTTAGGAGACCTTGTAGACCTGGACCATTAAAAACCTTTTCAATTTAACTTCGCATTGTGTAAATGAGAAAGTGAGAACCTAGGGAGGATTTTCTTCTAAAATACACATCTTCAGCCATAATGTAGGTTTTTCTCCCTTTTTTAGTTGTTCATTGATAGACAATAGAAAAGTATACCAATGTTAAGCAGGTGTTAAGGAAACAAATAACTAAACCAATACGCAGAACAGGTACAATGAACTTCCCAGCTAAAACCAATATAAAGTTAGGAGATTCCACCATTAATCACAGGCTTCTTTCAAACAGTAACTACAAGGTTGTAATTATTCTGAGAGGACAAGTTTCAAACCGCTTCTACTGCCAATACTGGCAATTGTGGTGACAGATGGCTTCATGGTTCTGAAGGGCGTGGAAGCGTCAATAATTCTTCTCCCTTAGTCCGCTCCATTTTTGATGAAGTTTCGTACTTCCTTCCAAGATCTTAATTTAGGCATCAAGTCTGTCTATGCAGTATTTCAAGATGTCCATTACTGTGAGATACTTATTTGCATCGTATATACAACTCTAGGTGACCTTCTCTATTTGAGCATGTCTCTTTGTTTTTAACCTTCTAAGGCACTCTTTTCAAAATAGCAGTACACAACCTCCACCAAATAGCAGTAGGTTCTCCAAAATAAAAGTTCATTGCACAGAGGATGGATTTTTAAGAAAAAAGGCAAGTAGCATTGAGAAGAGTGACATGCTGAGGGACCAAGTTTCCGTGGCTGTGCTCCAGCAGCTGTCACTGTCGGGCTCCTCTGAATCACACAGCCAGTGTGACACCACGTTGTCCTGCATCCTCGAATGTGGATGGTGAATGTCAGGAAATAAGGGTACAAATGATTACAGTCGTCAAGGACACTTGCAACCTACTTGAATTTTCCTCTTGGCACTAAAACCCGACTTGCTGACCAGAAGTCTTGAAAAGCTGCCAAATGAAATTTCTAGGAAGCTCATTTATTTTCCATTTCCTTGGGGGGTTTGGAGTGTATGCCTGGCATTCATGGGGAGAAAATAAATGAATATGCTTACTTTCGTGCATGTTTCCATTTCAAGTCTAAAGGACACCCCTGTCCGAAACACCCACCGTCTTCAGTGTAGGTGCAATTTCTCGGTTATCACATGCGGTTTCATCTCCCTGGTTTCCCCCACAGGAGCTGCAAGCACATGGAAGTCCCAGTTACATATTGCACACAGTAACTAGGAGACGCGAGGCCAGAGAGTTTCTAGCTTCACCATCATTGTCTTGGATCACACCATGAATGCCAGACCATCTGCCAGGGAAGGGCTGCCAAGAGTGGGTATTTATCTGGCTTCTCTGTCAATTTAAGAGGACTGAGCAGGCTGGCCAGCTGCCAGCAGCTACAGCTCAACCTTCAGAGGAGAGATGACTGCTGGGGAAATGACTGAATCTGTACAATTTTCAGCTCCCTTTTCACTTATCCAATTTCTCCACCTCTGCACATAACGAAAGGGGACTGACTCAAGCCCCTCTATACCTCCACTCTCCCCCCTCAGACTTCCTTGCCATCCATTTATCCATCAAAATCCCACCCATCCTCCAGCTGAACATGCAATACAGATATAATCACAGCATCACTTCTACCTTCTTGGTCATTGGTCAAAAATATTTATTGAGCATCTATTTTAATACTATGCTGTTACTGACAGATACCTAACCAATCAGCAGGAATGCAAATGTCTCTGTAATTCAATTCTGTTGAATGTTTATAAATAGTTTTAAATAGTTTTTAAATAGTTTAAAAAATTATTGCAAACAAGCAGAATATAAAGGCACAATTCAAATTAAATATAGGTTGGGGGAAATGTTCATGAGCAGTATTTATTAAGCTTTCCAGTGAGACCAAATCTTGGCTGCATAAAGACAAGCCAGGCACAGGAGATTAAAGTCCAACATAGTATTCGCACAAGTCCCATTTCAATGTATGGGACATGTTCCTAGTAGGTCACTGGGGTTAAAGTTTTGAAGAAATGATTTGAACTAAGATGTATATATACAATAGCTGAGTTATTAAATGTCCTGTCTCTAACAAAGGGAAATGTAAGTAAGTGTTTTGCAGCACAGTTCTATTTTATCACAATATTCCCCTCTTATCTGTGGTTTTACTTTCTGTGGTTTCAGTCACTCTTGCCCATCTCTGGTCCAAAAACATTAAATGGAACATTCCAGAAATAAACAATTCATGAGTACTAAATTGCATACCACTCTGAGTATCATGATGAAATCTTGTGGTGCCCCACGTTATCCTGTCCAGGATAAGAAACATCCCTTTGTCCGGCACATCCATGCCACATGCACTACAAACCCTGTGCCTACAGGGCACTTAATTTACTTAATAGTGGCCCCAAATTACAGCGTGATATTTATAATTTTATTTCAGTAATTTTGTAATTGTTCTGTTATAGATTCTCCTGTTTTCCTGTGCCGAAGAAGTTATACTTTATCATGTATGTGGACAGTATTTAGGAAAAAAACATTGTGTATATAAAGTTTGAAAATCTTTGCTTCAAGCATGGACTGGAGTTTTGGAATACTCTCCCTTCACATGAATAAAGGGAGACTATTATACTCTCATAAGCAGAGAATGAGTTGTAGTTTTAAATTTGTTTCCATAGCCAAAAATTTTATTTGCAAATCATTGCTATAAATTTAGAAGATTGCTTTTGATATAAAGTAAATGTGCTCAAGGAAAATGAAAGACCAGAGACATCATGAATGGTTAGTGCTGCTGAACAAAATATTTCCACTAAAAACGTGACACTTCTTTCTGGGAGTACACTAATTATTTTGAAGAGGAACACAAAAGGGAACAGATCTCTGAGTACAGACTGGTGTTATGAGACGCTGTCACAGGTACTAGGGAGTCAACTGACTTGCTGTGGTGATACTCAGAGCAAAGCCACTGTTACCGGTCTTGTCCAGAGCACAAAATGCTCCCCAGATGGTGGTGGATGTGGCTGCCACCCACAAGCAACAGACAAGTGTCTGTTACCCCAGGCTCCCATACTTGACTTATAACATCATTGTAATCTCTCAGGGAATTTTTCCAACGCCGTGATACCTCAGTTGTGGAGCTCAGTTCATCCTAAATTCATGTTTCAACACTGAAAAGTTGGAGGAGTGAGGATGTTTTGCCCATAACAAATAATGGAAAGTCAGAGAACTGGCCCTGAGGCCCCAAAATTACACTTATAAATTCATTTTTATGGAACTTTTAACATATTTCACAATGATTTCCTTCTTTAACTCCATTGTGATTCTCATTTTTCTCTTAGCTTTATTGCAGTTAACATTAACTTTCTTTGAAGCCACTGCAAAAATATTTTATGCAAATAAAGAGGGTGAAGAAAGCATGGTGATGACTGCTGTAATGCACTGACACAAGCACTATGTGTCACTCGGGTAACAGCAGCACCTAGGCTGGAGCATCGCCCATTTGTGGCCACAGTGAGAAGGGATGGGTGCCTCATTCTCAGCCTCTACAGGTTTTTTCAAGTCAGGTTTTTGGTTCCACAATCAACCAAAATTACAAATTCACAGCTGTTTATTTTTTTATCTTCACTGTTGACGTAGTAGAAAATGTGAGGTATTGCTGGAGTAGTGTAAGGACTCTGATTTTCTTGGTCTAAGGTACAGCTTTGGATTGGGATTTTTAGAAGATCTCCAAAGCTGAGAATCACTGCACAGAAGACAAAAGTGATTCAATAAAGACCTAGTTCTGTAGACATCAAAAAACATCTTGAAAAGCAAGCACAGAATAAAGCACTAACCAGAAACCCCACCATATCAAATTATGTGAAGATCTGAGACATGCTAACGTGCAGTATGATAGCAGAATCCATGTGGAAGTCACAGACAACGTGGGCAGAGCCCTGCAAGATACCATACAGAGTGACAGCCACACAGGGGCTAATGCAGGAGATATCCAAGATCATGTGGCCAGGAGCTGAGATCAAAAGACACTTAACTCAGAAATATGCAAAAACATGAAGAACAATCTCAAAGAGGCCCCGAGATCAGCTCTAGACCTCAAACTCAGACCCTCACTGATAGTAACAGAGGGTCAGTTCTAAGGCTATAAGTGAACTGCATGCGTACACCAGCAAATAAAACCAAATGTCACCTATTATCTATCACTAATGTCATTTCTTGACTACTTGTTAGCCTGTAAAGTTCTAAGCCATTTTTTAGATATGTTCAGCTAAATATACTTGAAATACACGTGGCCAACATTCTGAAGGTCACCAAAAAAACAACAGAAACAACAAAATGTCTATTCAAAGACTATTGTATCTGTCATTCCAAGGTCAGAAATACAGTTTGCAAAAATTTTGGTCCGTACTTCTGAATTCATTTCATATTAAGACACACTTTCACCTGATCCAACCTACCAAAAAATAACTTACTTTAAAACTTGTATTCATATTTGAAGCGTTCACATTACAAAAAAGACTAGATGGATCATTATCCAGTAATGATCAATTTGAACTTACATCTACAGCTGAGAGAAGTTGAATCTCCATGACTGAAACTTTGGTTTAGTTTTAGCAGAATAAATTTAGACAATGGTTTCAAAAATGTTTAATATCACACGATAACAACACTTTTACATTTTCTTAAACCACAACATGCAATTTTCTGAACAATCTTGCAGTATCTGTCTCCGAAGCAGAAAAAAATGTGTGATGAGAACAAACGAAACTCCAGTAGAAATGTTCCATGCTGAAAATGAGTCACACACACTCCCAAAATCATTCCACCAAGGAATTTCTAAGCTCTGAAACTCCCGAGGATCTTTTCATTCTTTCAAACATTTTAACAAGTTGGATCTAAATCTGCTTCTCCTCCAGTTTCTACCTAATCAACTGTATTTCCAAACAGCTGCTTCTCTGCAGAGCAGCACCTGCTGGACCTTAGGGCCCTAGGATTTCAAGAGCGGGATGCTAATCAGTGCTTCATTCTCCCACCACGTGGGTGTTGTGCGAAGAGCACTGTGGTCTCTCACCCAGATTTCTAGCAAGAAAACTGTATAAAGCTGAGAACTGTTGACCTAATTCTCTGATTTATTTTGTGTTCCCTCCTCAGCTGATTGTTCAAAATAGTCACTGCGGATGTATCTGCTCACTGTATTATCTCTCGATGCAAAGTGCAGGCTGTGAGCCACAGCTTTAGCATCCCAGGAAGTTTGTCAGAAGTGCAAAGTCTCAGGGTCAGTCCCCGATGGTCTGAATCAGAAACAGCTTTAACAAGATCTCTAGTGGTTTATGTGTAGGTTGAAATGAACAGTCAGAACTCTGTGTAACTTGCCTTTCAGATTTTTTGAAATATATACTATTGTATTTCACATATTTAAAATTTCTGTGTTCATTTTTATTGTAATTTCACAAATGGTGATTATTTGGGGGAAAAAGTTCACATTCGGCAAAACACCTAAACAGGTAGATTAACGATTTCCCAGCTGCTCTGTTTGCCAGGCTCATCTTATCTCATGCCTTCTACAGCTTACACTGTAATGTATGGGTAAGTCATTTCCCTTCTAGTATCTCACCTCTCTTAAATTGTCTCAGATTTCAGACATGCTTATCGATTCCTTGTATCTTGATAGACTTAGAACAATTTAAAAACAGCTAACCTAATTATCCTCGTCCTTAAAGATGTCTTAGTTTTACTACTAGAAAAGAAAATAATAATTACAAGAGATTTTCAGATGATTTTGACGATCACACTGGTTTGATACAGATCTAACAGCATATTAAATACTGCTTCCTCCTTAAAAGAGGCATCCAACTTTTTGATACAATCTTACCTTCAATGCGTATTACAATACCCTGTAATATATTTTTTTGAAATGGCATTTTAAATTGCAAATGTGGGGTTTATTTTGTTTGAGTTCAGTGTTCCTTGTGTAGGTAGTACAACATACTGATATATGATAAAATATATGGAAAATACTTAAAGCAGCACTGTACTATGGTAAAGGACACATTGCCACTAATCCTCTTCCAAATACTTCCCTTAGCTTTGAATACATTTATATTATGTTGCTTGCCATATTCTAAAACAGTTCTGGGAGTTCTCTTTCTTAATTGTCTTTGTTTGTGCTGTTATAGCTGCCTTAATGTTCTGAACTGATTCAAGACACTTACCTTTCATGCTGCTTTGGACTGGGGAGGAGCCAGAAGCCCACTGCTCCAGGTCCAGGGAATGAGGCAGAAGATAACAGGCTGTCATGTAGTTATTTGCAGAAATTGCCATAAACATTTGGTCAACATGGTGCACCCAAAAAATATGGTAAATCTTTCAACAATTTAATTGCAGTGAAATACATATTGCCATAAATTGCCCTTAAAATACTTAAAATACTCTCTGCTCACTTTGAACACACCTACCCCATTGGTCTTGACAATATGTCTGTTAATACAATTTATTTTAAAAGCATTCACTATATTTATGAGTCACTCCTTATAGCAATCTATCACTGAATAAAAATATCATAACTCTTCTAAATTCTACTATATTCTGCCATGGGTTTTAATTTTTCAAATTGCTTTGGAAGAAATTGATGTTGGACCTTAATTACAGCAAATAAATAAATAAATAAATAAATAAATAAATAAGTGTTTTGCATTACACAATGCTGAAAGCATATTCGGATCCCAGGTGACAAGCTTTGTTTACATCCATGTTATTGGTGCTTGTGTTTAATTCCCAGATACCAGAGGAACAGGATGCATTTTACAGCTCAGAAGATGCTCAATCGGATTGAACATCAGCCTACTCAGCACACCAGACAATCACTCTCCAACCTCAAAGGAGTTAACAGCACGCTTGAAATGAGAACAGAATGCTACATTATCTCTTTTATTCAAGTTTGAAAACAAATAGAAGTAGGAGAGTACAGAATAACAGTATGTGAAAACAGAAAATTCCTGCATTTTAATCACAAGTAAAGTTGATGAACTGATGGCCTCTGTACGTATCACAAGGCAGGAATGAGTTGGCTCAGTTGTTTTTTATAATTTTTTTTTTTTTGTACCAGGGATCAAATGATCAAACTCAGGACTTCGCACTTACCAGGCAGGTGCTTATACTGCTGGGCCAAATCTCCAGCCACGTTTGGTCATTTGTATTAAGAAAGATTAAGTTGAACATTTCTCTTGATTTAAAAATAAAATTAGAGGTATACTTTTGGGGATTTTCTTAGCTGGTATACTATCATGGCTTCTGTCTATTTTCTTAAAATCAATACTGAGATGACTTACCTATCAGTAAATGTAACACTGAATCAGATGGGGTCAAATACAAAGGTTGCCTATGTTTGGTTTACTGAGACTCACCAAGTTCCCCATGGCAATTCTTTCTTCTGCCTCCTGGAATCCTCCACCAGGCTGGGACAGCTCACCTCCCAGGCTGCTGCTTCTCAGAAACCCATGCAGTTCCATATCCTGGAGACCTTCCCACCCACCTTCCTCCAGCCAAGCAAGGCAATTTTTTTTTGTAATTTATAGAGAGAAAAAAAAACAGAAAAAGGGTACAAGTTATACAGAATTTTTAAAAATAAACAGTAAGAATTCACTAGTTAATAGATTACATACTGTCATCTTAGAGATAGTTGTTCAAGTTAAAAAATTAAAGCATACAAAGTGGCCATTCAAACAGTGAGACTGCAAACAGTTGTGCTCAATGATTGAACCAAAACTTAGTAATATGGTTATCTATCTTACACACTTAAATATACATGCAGTTATATCCTTTAGAGCACTTTCTTTTCTCCTCTTTTTTTTACAATAACATTGCATATTTTGGGTTTTATTACTCCCACAGTTCTTACTACTTTTTTTTTTGAAGAGAATAAAACGAAATGTGGCAAAACAAAACACAGTCAGTCAAAACAAAAGGATGGACATAGTACATGATGTAAAAACAGAATACAAGGTGATCAACAATGGTTACCATAATGCCTCTTGCTTCAAGTCAGGGATTGTGATGCCTCCTTCCTTGCCTTTGCTGCTTAGAACTGTCTTTGCTATTCTAGGTCTCTTCTCGCTCCATATGAATTTTAGGAGTGAATTCTCTAGAGTTGTGAGGTACCTTGATGGTATTTTTTTGGGATTGCATTGAATGTGTATAACAGTTTTGGGAGAATAGCCATTTTCACAATATTTATTCTTTCTATCCATGAGCAAGCAAGGTAATTCTAGGAACAGCCTGCAAGTCAAGGACTCTAGTTCTGTCTTCTGTCAGTGTGGGAATCCCGACATAAAATAGAAATTCCTGTGGCTCACAATCAGAATCACTTGATTTGAGATCTGGAATAAATAACTAAGGTGATTTTTACTTTCACTAAATTTTGAGTGCTACAACATAATACACAGAGAATGTTCATCAAAGTGAGATACCCCAGTAATTTTCCTATGATTAATCCTATCTTGTGAATCAAGTGGTTTGGAAACTGATTTGTAAAAGATTTTTGGAATTCGGCTTTTGAATTTTATAAATAATGCTCTGTATATGTTGAATGCTGTGTGGAAATCATTCTTACTTTTTTATTACTGAGGAGTGCTTTGTTTAGACTGAAGTGGAATGCATAATGCTAGATAGTGCACAGCACTTAGAATGTGATGTATTTTCCTGTACATTTCCTCTTCCACTAGAGTGCATTTATACAGGTTATACTGAAAGTTATCAGCAAAGGTAGAATCTGTAAGATGTTAATTGCCAGAGAAAATTTGAGAAGAACACTTTGGATTCTGAAGAAATAGACACTTTAAAAACTTTATGGGACAAATGAATGAACAAATCTATTTATAATGTTTTGTATTAACTCACTTATTCTGAAAATAGTTCTCTACTAGTTCTGTGAAGGAAAATTATAAAACAGCTGTTAATTCTGAGAAGTGATTAGGAGATCTACCCACTTACTTGGAGGGGGATATATGAGCACGTAATATGAAGAGTGTACAGAAATACATATAAATTCAAATATACAATGTTCTACATGAGTGTATTTAAAATACTGAGGAAAAACTATAGTGTGGGTATCTTCAAAATACTGAAGATCACAAAATGTACTGTGCTCTGAAACTTTACAAAACTATAAATATTCTAGAGTGTATAGCCAATTTTCCATTGTTAACTACAAATACCACATAAACTAGGCAAGTTTCAAAGAAAAGAGTGGTATCTTGGCTCACAGAACTGGAGCTGTCTTGGTTATTTTTCCTGTTGCAGAGACAACATACATGACATCCAAAGTCAAGGGAGGAGAGGTTTACTTAGCTCACAGATTGCAGACAGTACAGTCTATACTTGATTGGCTCTAAGAAGGGCTGCTGGCAGACAGGGATGGCAGGGGAGAAACAGCTTGTGGTGGACAGAAGAAAGCAAACTAAAGCAAGGGGGACCACAGCTCCTTCTGTCCCTTATATCTTATCTGGAGGCTCAAGTTGGGTAGCACTCACACCCTTATTCATAGTGCCATAGGTCCCAGTATTGCACCATGAATCAATCCTACTGTTACATACTCTGGATCCAGTTACCTCTGAAAAAGTCCCTCCTATGACCACAAGAAGCTTTGAGGAGACACCTAGACACAGCCATAACAAGATCCAAGGTCAAAGGGGCATATTCTGTATCAGGTTTTCTTGCTGGCGAGTCCCAACATCAGGAGAGACGAGGAAGTGTACCTATGCGCGTGTGTGCATTCCGTGATCTCCTGTTTCCTCTCCTCCTTTCTCTCATCCCCGCCATCCTCTGTCTCCTATTCCTTCTCCTCCCTTCTCTTCTCCCCCACTCTTTATAAGCAACCTGTTTTCCATTGTGGGAAATCTACCATAATTATCTATTTAATCACCTTCAAAAGGCTTCATTTTTAGATAGTTAGATCAACTCTTTACTGCCTTAACATCTCACAATGGGGATTAACTCTCCACATGAGTGTCAAGGAAGACAAACCTTATCAAGCCATAGGGAACCACAGTAGTAGCTGAAGACATTAGACAGCACACATCACCAGAGGAATCTGTTTATTCGAATACGTGTCACATGGCCAGACTGCATGAGGGAGAGGTACAAAGGCACACGTCAGAAGAGATATTCCTTCAAATAGATTCAGGAACTTCAGAGCTCTGCTGCCTACAGAGTAAAATCATAATATATTTGCGTCAGAGCAAGTCAGTTAGCACGAATGGAACGATGAAGAGTCAGAAGAAGAGAGTGAGACCACGTTAAACAGCCGAGTAAAGGGGAAAAGAAACCACAACTCTCCTGAAGGAAAGAGGATGGAAAATGTCACTTAGGTTGTGCTCAGCTGTGCTTAAAGCTGTTAACACACAGAGAAAAGCCTATATCACAAGGAGAAAATTGCTAATTTTTATTCTGTTAGGTAATTTTCTTTTAGAAATGTACAGAGGTTAAGCATTTGTGATTAAGTACATATCAGTATTCATATTTTCACTTATTTAACAAAAAAAGAGACAGTTAACTTGATCATGTGTTATGCTGTGTCCCTCTAAATGCTGTACCCAGGGGCATCACCGAGGAAGCTAAAGAGAAGAGCAAGCCAAGCAACACTCAGTCACAGCATTTGATTACAATTTACAAAGTCAAATAAATTCCCATGTGTCCATGCTAACATGCATAGTGATTGAATAAATCCTTGATCACTACCGAGGGACCACTCTTTGTAGAGAAATAATCAAATCAGTAAATGTGAAAACAGAATGAAAGAAATTCAGAATTTCAATTAGTGATTCACCACTATAATAATAGTAGAAAGACCTGCCAATGGAGACCCAAATCAGCAAGTGAACATTTGAAAAGAAACAGGCTATAACACAGGCTGAAAGTAACTTTACAAAGAAGAAATCTGACGCTTCATTGACTAAGAGTTTAGGGTCCATATCACAAGGAATAGGACCCACTGACAAAGCTACTCAATAATATCACATATCGGGAAGGACATGGCATCACTTCTATGGAATTCTTGCCAAAATCTTCAGAAGTTTGATTTAATAGAAAATACTAGGCAAACCCAAATTCTATGACATTTTACAAAATAACTGATTAGCTAGGTTAGGAGTCAGAATTGTCAAGATTATGAAAGACAAGAAAAGACTAAGGGATTCTCAGTGATTGGAGGCTGTTAAAAAGTCTCTGGGACTAACTACCATCAGGAACACTGAATTATATTCTACAAGAAAACCAGGTAATCGAGGTGGGGGAACTGAGAAATTTGCATATGATTTGTAGTTTCCTAATTAATGTTAATTTCCTGCTTTTCATAATTGAACTATGAAACGTAGGCACAAGGTAAATGCAAATTTTATTGATACTTGAATTTATCACCTGGAAGATTGAGTGAATGAAAAGCATTTGTCCCACACAGGAATAAGTCCTATATGAAAGTCAGGAGGGAAATTAAAATATATTTGCAGACTATACAGGGGATCTAACGTGAATAAATGGCATTCCCAAAGGATAAAAAGGGCCAAGTGAAACAATACTTGCATGCACAACGCATGAAATTTTCCAGGCCAAATGAAGCTTTGTGCTGGTGGAAAGAGCTCACGAGGTCCTCTGCAGAATATCAAGAAACACAAATGTGCACACACACACACACACACACACACACCTAGGAACAATCTGATAAAGGTTACAAACTCATAAGCAATCTCACAAATTTTGAAAAACAAGTAATAGATGTAGAAAAAGTATAAAAAGTAAGAGATGTGAAAAAGTAGTAATAGATTACTACTACTAAAGATGTAGAAGTAATATCATAGGTACTAGAAAAATAGGGCTATAGAAAGTTTTCCTTAAAATAAACACAAAACCACAACCTAATGCATCCAGATAATTTCCTGTACCAGACACATTCCATCACGTTGTCCCAGGTACATTCCTTATAGTATTATGACTGCTCAAAATTCTCATTTAGTTTCTGTTTCTGTTTATCATCTCTCCTCCCCCAGTAAAGTGTAAGATGCCCAAACTGCAGAAAACTCATTTGCTGTGTCTTACCTCTGAAAACAATAAATATTAGTTGACTGACTCCCTGTTTTAGGTTTTAAAGTTTAAATTTTTGTATGGTAGTTTCTAAGGAGGAAAACAATATTTTCAATTGGTAAATATGGCTTTTTAAAAAATATGCTGTACATCTGATTTTAACCAGACAAGTAAAACTTGACTGCATTCTTGACTCAAAAATAAAATTATTTTAAAAGCCTATAGAAATTCTATTCAATATTCTACTCTTGTAGAACAAATATAAAAAGCACTGTCTTATGTAGCTGTTAAAATATACTTTTTTGTTATAAAAAGCAGTGTCTTACGTAGCTGGTAAAATATACTTTTTTGTTATTCATCATTATAGTTGAAACATTTCCAATGTGAGAATGCATTTTCCCCTAAAAATGTAGATTTAAATATACAGTTGTATGTCTATATCCATGGGATATTTGTTTCAGGATTCTGTATGCTGATCCCGCAAATCCGCAAGTGCCTTGTATAAAGTAACATGGTATTTGCATAGAACTGACAGGTATCTCCAATATGCGGGATTGCTTATGAGACCTACTACAATGTAAATAGTCAATATACTATATTGTTTAGAGAATAATGACAAGAAAGAAAGCCTCTACATGTTTGGTGTTGACGTCATTTATTTAAAAACAATCTTTGATCCCAATATTTGATCCCGAACTGAATTGGTGGGTGGGATCCAAGGTATGGAAGGCTGACTGTGCATGCACGAGGCTGCTGTGGCAGTGGACAGTTATTTCTTTGTTTTCAGCACGGTGACAAAGTTGCTTCTGTGAGGCTGCTTAGCAGGATTCTGGGTGTTGAAGGTCAGCTGTGTGCCAGAGGATCCCACAGTGCAGTGTATGTGAGCTCGGAGAGATGCTCTCCTGTGCTCTCCTCGTGTAGAGAGACAGGGGCACTCAGGAGGGCAGGCATGGTCCACAGAGTCTGAGCACCCGGGCCAGAATATGTCTGAGTCTGTTCACTTAATGCAATGAACATGAAGCTAGTAATTCCTTTTTTTGTTCTGCTTTTATTGGAAGAAATCCATTAAGCCATTCTACAACCAGTGTTGAGATTTCCAAGGTTAATGAACAGAAGTCCTTACTGCAGCCTAATTAGCAACAATACATTGAACTCTTGAAATAGTTGCCCCCACAGAAGGTGATGCCATCTCTCCAAATTTCGGGATTCTTTTTAAAGAAATTCCGGCCAGCATTTTTATTATTAGGTATAAAATGTGAAAGAAAATGGAGTCAAAGAAATATTCTTCAAATGCCTAAGTACAACAAGAACAGCCAGGCTGCCTCAGATTTATGATGCTCAGGATTACTTAAAACATAGCACTCAGGTGAGCAGCACACAAAACAGAGCACCTCAGACAGAAACAAAACAAGATGCTGCTGAGGATACAACCACGGTGAAGGGAAGAATATCTCCAGCCTAAAACAGTTCATAAACAAAAGAACCTCGGGACTTGGTGCCCAACAGGATTCGGGTCCTGTAAATAATTTCAACAACTGCATGATCTCAGGAAAATCACTGAACTCCTGAACCTGTTTCGTATTTGCATGACTGGAATAAGAAGTTCATGTGGCTCCTATTCATTGAGAAAAGTAACATTCAAATCCCTTAGGACAGTGCCTAGCACACAAGGTGAAGTCAGTAAATATTTAACACTTACTATCTTTTTAAAACAAGAGACAAAATAAAAATTTCATCTATGCCCATATAGGTAAAGGGAGAGTAATTGTGCTATTCTGTGACTGTACTTGGACAGTAGTCTGACAACACTTGAACGTACAACAGATTTTATTCTTGGTAAACAACTAGTATGGAGGGTTCCTTATTTGTTAGGATATAATGAATTTAATATTCTGGCATTCAAACCAGTCTCTGTTCCAACACTAACTAAACTCATGGGAGCAGGAGTTGTCTATCTGAAAGGCACAGCATATTTCTAAGTACAGGTTGTAATTAAACTAGGAAGGGAGACAAATGGATCATAGACATTTCCTGTGCTGACCCTGGTCATTAAGGAGACATGCCGGTGGCTGTGGAGCATGGCTTCTTACCTGACAGCAGGATGCTGTGTCAGCTGGCAGGTTTAGGTGGGATTGTAAAGTATCAGAAAGCTTTTAGCAGGACCAAGTCTTTAGATTGGATAATTGTTAAGGTGACTCTACAGGATCAATTTTGCCTCTAGCTTCTGTTATTTTTATGGGTTAAGTCTTAAAATCTGAGCAGAACTCATTTCTAAATCCAGGACACACACCTCCTGATACTGACTCCAAGCTCTCTCATAAATACATTTTAATGATGTTTTAAAATTTGAAATATTATGACCTCTATCAGTTCATAGCCTGACCCATTCTTATGGAGGCTTTCGTCATTTCCAGAGAGATCCCTGTGTCACTTTCAATTAACCATTCTAACAAATTGTTTTAGTTAACCTAGGCAATCTCAGCGCTAGTTGTGGAAAGCCTTAGATTGGATTTTTTACTAAAGGCAGAGAGTTATTTATCAGTTGTATATTTATGGCCACTGCATGAGCAGACTTGGAATACTCCATGTGGTGTCACTGGTTGTCTGTGCTTTCACCATGGTGATGACTACTGTGTTTCTCAGGGTTTGCAGAGCACAGCTATGTGGACACAGCACTGGCAGGAGCACAGGGCTTCACGGGATGCTGTCTGCAGTACAGCTCAGCCACGTGGCCCCTCTGAAGGCTGCCCTCCGCCCCAGCCACCCAGCACCTGTCACCATTCCTGGGCATGTGACCGAATCCAGCTGTGTGGCCCCGGCTGGCACTGATGCCACATCAAGGGAAAGGACACATTCATTGCAGGTGATTTAAACCTTTGCCTCTACCCACTCATAACCTCACCAGTCCATTGGATTGGGGAAACTTCTGATTTTGTTACTATGCTGCTTTCTCAAGATGGCCTCTTAAAGTTGATTCTGTTTTGAGTTCTCATTCTCATTTTTTTCTAGAGTCTTAATTTCTGATTCATGGTTCAATTTGAAAATGATAGAGATTCCATTCACTTCCAGCACCATGTTCAGGCATAAAATATTTATGAATCTTTCAAAATTTCTTTCTTGTCCTTAGCTGTGTCACCTGGGTCCCTCTTTGTGACTTCATTGCTGATCATTCGGAGCAGTGGATGGGCAGGAGCCCCTGACTAACGTAATCAAATGTTACTCGGCAGTAACTGGAGGTAATGAGAAGCGTGGATGGGTTCACCTAGGTTTCTCATCGTATTGCTGGTAACTGTGAATATTTAATTTTATATAAATGTCTCTGAGGAGCCTACTCACTTCGCAAGTGCCAGGCACTGAGTTGTGAGGTCAACTGACTGTGTCTACTGGGTTGTCTTATAGGATCTTTCTGGATTATTGGCATTCTTGGAAATTTTCAGTATAAATAATTGACAGTCTCATTGGAACACCATATTCAAGGAATGATTGCAAAACTGTAAAAATGAATATTAATTAGACCTGAAATGTCCAGTTACAAGCCCTATGGAATTCTGAATACAGCTGAGAAAATGTCATTTTCAGTTTCCTTTGGCGTGGACATATGACTGCTCCAGCAAGAGCTCCTGCAAAAAGGAGGAACAACATTAACACGAGAAGCTTATATTTTGTGTTGCCTTAATGCTTATTAACCTGGGTATTTTAAAAATAATGTTCAATATCAATGACTATTATACCTTTAATTTCATTTTTATCAGATATTGGGTTAATGGACTAAATGTGGTTAGCAGTAATTTCAAATTGCAGAGTTAACACAGAAAACTTTTAAAGTATTTCTCCCTGGTAATGTGAAAGCACAGACTTTGTGATGTAATTTATTCAAAACCAGCTCTGGAAATAAACCTTTTCTCTTCCTGATTAATGCTCATAAGAATGTTATTAATCAAATTATTGAAATGTTAAGTGGTTTAGCTTTTTCCCACTCTGAATATGATATGGACACATATAAAGTAAATAATTATTTTAATACCTTGCCACATAACGTGGTTATTTATCTATAGGCAACTCATGTGGGCTTTATACTTGGTCCATTTAATTCTGTTTTTCAGGCTCTTACTCATCCAGATGTAGATTTTCTTCATGTGTTATTATTTTATTCAGACAGTGAATGTTACTTGTCAAATATTTTTGGCCTTCACTTTGTTTATGAGCCTTTTCATCACTTTGACAGAATCCATCAGAGTAACAACCTACAGGAGAAAGGTGTATTTGGCTCACAGTTTTGGAGATTTCGGTGCATGTTTAGCTGGCTCCTTTGGTTTCAGGCCTGTGATTAGGCAGGACCAGCATGGCAGAAGGGTTTGGAGGAGGAAAGTCACTCCCTCCTGGCGGCCAGGAAGAGACAGTGAGAAACCTCTCTGGAGACTGCTAGCAGCTCTTCTCCTTCCTTTACTTTTGTTCCACTCCAGCTGAGGGCAGCGCTCTTTCCGTGCTCTCCTCCACATTCAGGGAGAGTGCCCCACCAGCTGACTTCCCACACGCCAGTCATCGGTGGAGACTCTTGAACTGTGCTGCACTGATTTCCTAGGTGGCTCTTAATCCAGTCAAGGATTGAGGTTAACCGTCATGATTATTCCTGCTCCTTTAGTTTTCCTCAAATCTGTGATGTTCAAATTAAGGATGTGTAAAATATAATTTCATTTAATCACCTGGCAAGTAGAAAAGCTACCTTGCATGCATACTAGTTAAAATAATCTGTTGTTTAATAATTACAGAGTTTGTTAGAAATATGTAAAAAATAGTAAACAGTAAAAACCCTTTTTAAAATTTTATTTTAAAAAACAAAATAGCAAAGGGATAGAAATGATACACAATTTTAAAACTTAGTAGGAAATCAATACCAGTTAATATATTGCATATTATTATCCTAGAAATGGTTGTTCAGGTTACAAGATCTAGGCATAAAAATGATCATGATCGATCAAACAATGACAGTACACACTGTTCCATTTGGTACACTAACAGTGATTAGTAGTATAGTTATCTATCTTGTACATGTACACATACATACATTTATATATGCACATCTACATTCATATAATCTTTTCCTTTTCTCCTTTCCCCTATCCCAGCTGTTCTTTCCTTTTGAGAATTTTCTTTCCCTTGCATTATTATAATATCCATGTTGGTGGGAGGGCAGACTGTTGCAACCACTATGAAAATCAGTGTAAGAATTCTTAGAAAACTATGATTGGAAGTCTTATTCAATCTAGCTATTCCACTTTTGGGTATTTTCAAGGAAAAAAATGAAAATGTCATGCCATGGCAATATATGTGTACCCATGTTTATAGCAGCATGATTTGTAATAGGTAAATCTTGGAAACAACCCAAATGCCCATCAGTTGCCGAATGGATAAAAAAATGTAGTATTTTTATAAAATGGAATATTACTCAGTTATAGAAAAGAATAATCTTGAGACTTTTATAGGTGAATGGAGGCAGTTTGAGACCATGCTCATGAGTGAATTAGATCAAACTCACATTTATAAATATTGTATTGTTTCCCTAGTGTAAAAAATAATAAAAATAAAAACCTGAAAGGGTAATAAGATCCAATAGATAAAAACTCTTATAAAGCTGTAGGATTTATACAATGTGCTCAACATTTTAAACTAGGATTCCTATCAAACAAGCTGTCACACAATAGTGCCTTTCCATGTATTCTTGTATAGATAGAGGTAAATATAGATACCAAGATAGATATAAATATAGAGCATTGTATAGTCAAGCCAATATTAGAACAGAATATGTGATTCTTACATTTTTGTTTTGGGCAAAGTTTATGTCCAAGATTTATAGAGTCAAGGGCTAAATATGCTGGTATGTCATTCTAACATTATTCAAAAACAAGTTCACCCGTGAAATTCTTACTTGAATCAAATGTATTTCAAATGCAGAGAAAGACAGTATGGAAAGTTCATGGCACAAGTTCTCACCAGGGACCATGGAGACCATAGGAGCAGGGCCATAGAATTTCCATCTCAGGGACTGAGCTGCAGGAAGCCGAGCAGCTGGCAATGGCCCTGTGAGCTCGGAAGGCCTCGCGAGTTGATAACTCCCGAGTTCACACAGTGTTCCTCCTGGGGACAGGCCTCACCCTTCAGAATATGCCACAAGCACCTCACGTGCATTTCCCATTTCAACACACAAAACATTCAGAAGACCTGCAGGCAAGAGTCGATGTTTAATACAATGAGACATCTTTACTGCTGCATTAAGGATGTCCTTAAATGAATGAACAGGTGGCTTTGCCTGGCAGTACAGTGCCCTCAGCTTCATGAGTTCTGTGACTAGGATTCCAGCTTGGTATCCTTGCACTAAACTGTGCAAAGTACTGGGAATTTTACCTGCTTTATTTTATATCATCAGCAGAAATTTCAGCACATTGTTACAAAATGAGATTTCACCCTTGGGATCCTTCTCCAAGTGTCCTGAGGTTCACGAATCACATTTTGAGGACAGCAGACACAATGTAATGCCAGAGTTAATTATTGTAAGTATTTTAGATACTATTGAGAATTGTGGTACTGAAAAATTGTATTCTTTGAAACAAATTTCAAAAGCTCAACATTTCTCATATAAAAATAATTTAAGTACATCTATGCATTTATATCTATGATTTGTTAAAGAATGTTCATACAACTGACCTACTGTTGGTATTCAATACTGAAACAAATAACTGAAAACCTATTTTATAAAATTTTAACCATAAAATACAGATAAGCCTTTTGACATTAAACCTTTTGCTATTTTACTGTTCCTAAATAACTTCAAGAGAATTAAGGCTTATCTACATCTTAACACCTTGTCTTAGAAACTCGCAGGTAATATTCTGTGTTAAATATAAATGTACAAAGTAGAACTAATATAATGTACATTCAGATTAAACAGAAGGAACATATAAATTGATAGCAACCAAAAGTAAACTCGATATATTGTAATGCTGTTTAAATAGCTGAAGTTTTAATCTATCCAGTTTATGTGTAGTAGATGCTTGATTCGAGTGGAAAAAATTGTATTTTACAATTGAGTAAGAGATGAAGTCAACACAGCTCTATTCCGCCCAAAACTCTGACTTTGTATTTCTTTTCTGTTCTCTCTCTAGGTTTGATAGCTGTTGTGATCTTTATCTTGCTTTGCATCACTGCCATAGCCATCCACATTTATCAGCAGAAAAGGTTATACAAGAGAAATGAGGCAAAAAGGTCAGAGAATGTAGACAGGGCTGAAACTGTTTTGAAAAACAAGCATAATATACAAAACGCAGTGAATGAGTATCAGAAAGAGGACTTCTTCTGATTGGCAGCTGTGATTTCGCTTATACCGATGAGAGTTTGTTTTAATAACCAGGGCCTTTGCAAATGGACAAGACCTGCTCTCACACTAAATGCACAGGCGATGGATTTGCAGCGCTGCCCTCTTGCCCTGTCCAGGCTGGGAACACTCCAGAAGGCCTCATCTAGTGACAGTCTTCTCATGGTGTCACTATGCATAGCAAGGAATTAGATACTGCTGTTAATTTCCAGCTGTTCTCACATGATCGGAAGCCGGTTTCACTTGCTTAGTGACTACAGTTTTTAAATGTGGAAACTGTGGTCCTGGTCTCTTAACTGTTTTGTTAGAGATAAAAAGTACAAAATTGGACTATAACGACCTTGCTTTGTTTGAGAACATATGCTGCGTTTGCTTTAGTCTCCCCTGGTGTTGTTCATAGACCTGGAAACGCTCCTAAGATCCTACTTGGCTGGTGTTTGCATCTTCAGTGGCCAAAAGTATATGAAGCCCTTTTGCCTTTCTCTGTGCTACGCTCAATACATCAGAAGTCTGGAAAAATGTCTCGTTGTCTTTGGCTGGTTTGTACTGCTCTTTTTCTATTTGACTCTTCTTAATGATTTTGGATACATTGGTTTTGAGTGTCTGACTTTAGCTCTGAACACACAATTCATTTGTAACAAGACTCCAAGTGCAGTGGCTGTCCATTGTGACGTCTTACCTTTAAAAGCTTTCTATTTTATTATCATTGTTTGATGGTGACAGTAATTAAGACCCTGAGTAATTCCAATTCCAAAGACTATAAAATGTTTTCAATTAAATGTGTTGATCATATAAAAAATAATTCTTGACACAACAAAAATTATTTTTAATTGCAACTGTAATATCTCAAATGAAATACACTTCTGAGAATGTTTTCCCCGAACCTTATGTCAGTTGTTTTGTAGGTTTGTGTTTCTGATTTTCTACAGTTTACCATCAGCTTTTCTTTGGTCTCCCATGACTATATTCCATGTGGTATCTTCTAATATATTAGAAAAAAGGCAACAAACTGAACTATAGAGCCCCATTTCCTATGCTAAAAATTCTAACGTATGTACTCCTTCCTGCATGAACTTCCAGTACACATTATTTGAAATATGAGCTGCTACTATGCCCCTTGTTCTGTGCAACCAGTAACCAAAGAAAGGGTGTCCACTGAAGGCAAAATAGCGTATTATATAATCCACACCAAACCCCTCCTTCCAGTCACTTCTCTTCTAGAATGCTGAAGTTCATTTCTCAGCAAGTACCAACAATCAATGAGATCCACTAACTAGGGCATTCTGACTAGAGTGCACATATCCACTAGGAGATTGAGGAATTATCAATAGCCTTACAGAGCTGTCACAACTGTTAATTCTGAAGCCATGTAAACACGATACTTGCTTGGAGCTGTCTCTGGATTCCATGAGACAGTTAAATAAGAAAGGCACTTTGCTGTCCATGCTGATACCTCCAGGTGCCTGCAAGTGAAAGTTAGGTTCCTTTGCTTGTATGTACCAGAAAATTTGGAAATATGTGCATTCACCATTACTGTCCTCTAATTTTCTACAGTTTCTGTGTTAGCAGCCCTTAAAAAACTTGTCTGTCTTTCTCATAGCACTGTACCCATGTTAATGTTTCTGTAATGCCTGACTGAATTTGAAGGACATGAATTAGCATAACAGTTCATGAAGGACTTATGTTGGTAAACAAAGTACATTTTGTTTTAAATTGGCAGACCTGTGGTGCCAAGGGAAAGATCTAACATAGAAACGGTAGGGTTTACTCAATGTAAAGATGAATGCATCCACCATCACAGATTTAAATATTTCCAAGTGTTTGTTTTATTTGGTGGTAATATTAATCTTGTTGGTAGCTAGACTGTAGACAAGTTTGCAGATGGTGAACCTCTGTAGTCCTTTGTGGTTTGCATTGCTAGAGGCTGCAGTATTTTGATATCAGAATGCACTAACACATTATAGACCACAGTTTTGATTTGCTGATTTGTAATCAATTCCTGTATTTCGCTTAATAAAAAGCATTTTTGAAATAAAATGCAGAATATATTTTAAGAGATGTTGTATAAAAGTTTAATGTTAGGAAATTACACTAGATTTCTTTCTCTTAAAACAGTAAAAAGGTGCATAGATGTATGCTTCTTTACTGCTGTAGATGCGTGTGTGTGTGTGTGTGTGTGTGTGTGTGTGTGTCTGTGCATGTTTAATCCTTTTGAAAGACTTTGTGATTATTGTGGACCACTGACAAATGCTGCAGTTATGTATTTTTCCTTTTAAATCAATCAAAATTGAAAGAAAAATAGAAAAATGTTCACTGATTGTAACAAGTGAATTCAAGTTGCCACAGATTTAAAGTTTTGCCAGGGAACAATGATGTGGCTGTCAGCAGTTGTCGTGGGAAGGTTCCTATGTGTGTAAATTGGATGATGTCTTTTCATTCTCTTCTCTTCTCCAGTGAGCTTGGCCAGTGAACAAAGTATAAATGCACAAGTGTTATACGGGAAAATATATTGTAGCTTGCTATAATTTAAAACTGAAAAAAAAAAGCTTTCTGATGATTTCAAATGAAGCACTGAAACCAATACACAATTAACATTCTCATTTCAAGGTGACTATACTGTCCCAATCTCGTGAAATTAAGATAAACACTATGTAAACAGAGTGCAATTAATGTGGCACTGAAGGCTCACCTGCAGGAGTCGGGGTTATCAGTGGGAGCGATGTGTTCATTTTGTTGAAATGGTCCTCATCCACTCTAGACTACAGCTTCATTTTTATCCACTTCCAAGAATTGTGCTTTAAACCATACTTAGTACATTCTTCAGACATAGCTTAAAAGCAACAAACAAACAATCAAAAACGCAATAATGAGTAACCAGAGAACACCATAGAGAAGTTACCACTTAAAACTATCTTCCATTAGATGGTGTAGTCTTTCAGTATAACAGAGTCACACAATTCCTTTATGAGATCGGAGAGTGCTGGCGTCCTGTTCAGACAGACAGACAGACAGACAGCTTGGTTTAACAGATGAAAAGCATATAATGCACGTAAGTGATCTTCCTAAGTGGCAATAACAACACATGTGTGTGTGTGCATGATGAAGCTGTGACTTCAGTGTCTGTTTTTACTCTGCATCTTAATCTTAGCATTTCCAAAATCTGAAATTTTGACCAATACTTAGTGGTATGAAAAAAATCTAAACCATCTTGATTATCTCCTTGTCCAAAATGACTTGTAGATTTAGATACTATCCACTGTCCAAATTATGTGAATATCAGCCTGCATTTGATCAATCATCCTCTTTGGTAGATTGGTTTGTTGAAAACTGTTTAATAAGTTCATGGTCCTTGGTTCCAGGAAAAACAATTCTAAGTAAAGCACTTTGTATGAGTTTTGTGAAATCTACCAGAGATTGCATGAGTCATCAAATATTCCCACCTGATAGAAGAATGAATTGGACACATTCTGCATCAATGTTCGTCCAGCTGATGTTTGCTTTTCAAACTCACATATCAGCTAAATGAGATGCCTTCAATATATTCTTCAGTTCTTCAATGTCTGAATGATAGAGTGATAACCAGGAGGAAAAAGTTCAGAAATCAAGTGTCGGTGCATTATGGGTGTGTGTGGGTGAACACATTTATGTATCTCAGAAAGAAAATCAAATGAAAATAGAAGGAATATGTCATAGCTTGAATATAACATAGTAAGAAGTCTTGGATTTTAGTTTATCAGTAGTTTTTCTGGACTTTGTTTTTGAAGATTTGCAAGTGACAATAACTTGGATTCAAAATTATAGTGCTTCTTTAGTGTAATCATTAAAAATCCTTTTGCATTTTTAACATCATGCATGCTTATGTTTTTATAAAAAAAATACATGATTGCGCTTTAAAAAGTCAAACAGCTTACCAGATCTTACCAGGAGGAAGAGCTCTCCGTTGCCCTTCATCTCCATCAGTTTCCATACTTCAGCTCGTCTCTTCTTAGCTGCTTCCATGGTTGTCCGTAATGAGATGTTGCAGTTGGGTTCCCTGGAAAGCACACTTTGAAAGGAAAGTGACATTAAGAAGTGTGGAAGGGAGTGCTGTAGAGCTTTGTGTGAGAAAGGATAATGAAGCAAGTGGGGACTCGGGCTGCAGTGCCTCATGACAAGTGCCAGCTGATTCTGCTGGAGTGACTGTAGAGATCTTCTGAGTCAAAGGGAAGGGCTCAATGTTTATATTCCTCATAGACCAAGCAGTGGACACTGGCTACCTGGTAACTGAGACAACTGGCTCTGTCCAAGCTCATGCAGTTCCTAAAAACTGAGACCACGCCTGCCTGAGAACTAGAGAGGATAAATAGTTAAGTCCTGAAACAGGTCTGGTTGGCACAGAACAGGGACTCTGAAGGTGCCTGTGTCTGCTCAGTTCTAACTGCTCCATGTGTGTTTTGAGAGCAGATCCGCTGGGCCTCTAGAGAGCCACTTCTTGGGGACATAAATGAGGAGGAAGGTGGAATAAACCACAGATTCTGCCCTACAGATGCGTTTTTGGTGCTTATCCTCTCCCTCCAGTACCATCCAATCTGGGTTCCCATAGCTCAGCTGACCACACTATGAAGAGCTTGAATCTTTGTTTATCTTCTCTAAGCTTCTCAGGTTGGAACTAGTGTACTTTTTATTTGCTATTAAAATTGGCCAAATAATTATCTATGCCCCAAACACATGCCGCTTGGCCCCACAGTGTAATAGTAGCTCTTTCACTTATTGTTGATAGGAGACAAGTTCCCCAGACAGAACCTCTTGTGAATCAGTGCCTTACACAGGGTTTCACATTACAGCAGAGAGTGAACGAGATGACACGTTACTAGGAGATGTGCTGGTGCCAGCAGGGTGTCTCTGCTCACCCTCCCTGGGTAGTGTCAGCTTTTGCATTGCAGGCAGCAAAGACAACTCATTCCAGAAAGAAGTGATGATTTGAACCAAGACCAATCTCTATCTTTCAGAGCAGAAGGGATCTCATATGGTCAACTTGCCACAAAATTTATCTGCCTGTAAAGGAAACCATTTTGGAGAATGAATGCTGGCCTCTGTTGCTGACCATTTGGAAGTGGTAGTAGCTAGATCGGTCCTGTTGGGGGGGAAGCCTGTGCTACTTGAAACCACACATAGATTCCGCTCCTGCCTCCATCACTACTCTGTTGTGTCCATTGTATGAGCGACTTGGTGACCAGTAACTGAGAATGGTTGGTACCAGCTGTCCACATCATTCTGTCTGCTTGGTTATCTAGGAATATTTCCAGGTTAGCAGAGGCTGGAAAAAATTCTTTATGTTTCATGCCTTCTTCCATATCCAACTACAAGCTCTTCAAAGCTTCTTATCTTTGATCTTCCAAATCTTCTACATTTTGACAATTAGTCAAAAATTCATGGACCCAAAGAGTCCATATAAATTATAATCTTGTAGCATTTCTCATACAAAGTGAATGAGCAGAGAAACCACCCAAGAATGTTCATTGCGTGTGTGTTTGGAGGGCTGGGCATCCACACTGTGATGCCACCCTGTTTAGTGCAACCTTCCACTTGCAGCTTGTTCCGTCATTCTGAGCCCAAGACATCCAACACAAGTTTAGAATTTCCCCTGCTGCAGAAGTTGGTAATAAGGGACCCTTCATGAAGCCCTGGGTGTGCGCTGAGGGAAAAGCCCTGGTAGGACAATGGTGGAGAGCCCCAGGGTGCAGCCTGTGCTTTGTGTGCAGCTCGTGCTCTGCTGGGTCTCACATGCACCATTTCCACTTTGTGCTGCTTTCTGCTGGGCCCAGTGAACTCCATGCCTTGCTGGGTTTGACAGAACCCTGCCCATTCCGGGTGACTCTGCTCACACTTAGTGTTCCATAGTGAGGGTCTTCATTTCTAGGTGGGCTCAGTAACATGCCAGGAGCCTTTTTAGGAAGCAGTGGATTTCTCTGCTGAGGATGAAATAAATGGCTTCTTCAAAGCAGATTTCCAATGAGCTAGACTTGGTAAAGGATATATTTTTAGATCAATAACCACATACAACTTTCGGGACCCTAGACCACATAAATACACTCTTGAGAAGTGCTGTCTGGCACAACAGCTGTGATTGGGACTTGTGTTTGTTTGATACTGTGCTGTTTGCTTTCCTTCTCAGCATTGTTTGGATCCTTCAGGAGCCTCATCAATGAATTAACTGGAGATGCTATAGAGACCCCTGCTTGCTTCACCCATTCAGGGTAGCACTAGTCTGTGTTCTCTCTCCCTAGCACAGATGTTTTATTTTGGCCAGTGGGGCAGCAGTGGGATTACTGTTAGAGAATTCCTCTAGGGCTGTCTTTGTGTGACAGGTCTTCTTACCCAGCGTTATTAGCTAACCAGGGGAAGTAGGGAAGGAGCAACCCTGGGGGTGTCTATTTCAGTTGTACTTTTGAAATGACTACAGCTGTGTCCACTGGCTGAGTCTGAGACAGAACCCCACTTACTTTCAATATAACTTTACTCTTAATTTTTTTTTTTGTGGGGGGGAGCTCTTGCTGGCTCAGCCAGTGTCCAGGGCCCTCCCCTTTCTCCACACAGTGTACAGTTCTTATGTGGCTCTAATTCTCTTTGGCAAGCACTAGAGAATCAGTCATATATTTACTTCCTATGTTGGTACATCATCTTTCTTCCTACAATTTAGGCCATAAGCTTCAGTCAGTAGATTCTAGGTTTGAAAATTGGCTTGTGTTCAGAAACAATGAATTGTGATTTAAAAAAAAAAAAAAAAGAAAAAGAAAAATACTCCAGAAAATTTGAAACTATAACATGTTATTACAGTTTAATCCCCAGGCCACATAGATTCACCAATTGTTCTAATAATGTCTATTGCAGCAAAAATGATCTAGTTCAGAATTTCACGTTGTATTCTGTTGTCACATGTTTGTAGTTTTCCTTGGTTAAAAATAGTTCCTCAGACTTGCATAATTGTGATGCCCTTGCATGATTGTGAAGATCACAGACCACTTATGTAAGCAAGGCATACATTGAAGACCTTGGGGATTACTTTTCAGGTGCCAAACGCCAAGGTCGGATTTTCTTTTGGGCAAAGTTAATTTTTATTATGTACCATTTTATTTCTTCTTTCTTCATAGAACTTTTTTTTTTTTTAATCTCCAGAGTTTAAATTTCTTTCTGGCTTTGTCTATTTTCCATTTTGGGCTACAGCTTGAAAAATTTTTCTCAACTTTATTCTCATAATGCTTGCAACATTTTAATTTCAGATTTTGTATTTATAAAATTTGTATAAACGTAGTTTTCAGTGTCTTGATTTATTTCACCTATATACAAATTTATATCATCTGTTATTATATCATGTATAGCTTTTTGAAAATCTATTTTTCTCACTATGTAGCCTCTTTCCCCTGAATTTTCTTTTTTAAGGGGAAGTATTTACTTTTGTTTTGTTTTACATGTCTTTCATGGCAAAGACTCCTCAAATGCCAGATTATCTTTGGCTGTCATCTGGATATGAAGTGATGAAACACTTGATTAGAAGTTGTATATTAATGAGGCTTTCTGAAACTGACCTCCTTAGGAAGAGTTTCAAACTCTCAAACTCTAAGAGGGCAAGAAGGTTCTTATAATTCTGCTTATGGACTCTTACTTAATTCCCCCTTTATTATTTTTCTATTGTTTCTGTAACAAATTATGACAACATACTGGCTTAACACTACAAATCCACCACCTTTCACTCCTGTACTTTAGAATTCCAAAGTGTGTCTCACTGGGCTAAGATCAAGGTGTCTGCAGGCTTGTGTTCCCTTGTGGAAACTCATCAGTTCCTTGTCTTTTCAACGTCTATTCATTGCCCGTATTCCTCGGTTCCTGGTTCCCTTCCTTGAATTTCAAAGTCAGGAAAAGCGGGCCAAGTCCTCATGCCATGCCAGTCTGACCTCTAAGGCCTCCCTTTCCCCTTTAAGGAGTTTAAAGACTACACTGAGCCTCTAGTCAAGGCAATCCAGTAATCCATGGTAACCTCCCTGTTTCAACGCCAACTAACTGGTGTATTTCATTTCATCTCCACCTAGATTCCCTTTGCCATTTCCTAAGGCAACAGATTCACAGGAGTCAGGGACCAGGAAGTAGCCAGCTTTGGAGGACACAGCTCTGGGTGTTTTATCCCCATTTTCTGTCACTTGCTTCATCTAGCTGGGCCTGATGTACCCCAGCTCCTTTCTGTTTGATCTTTCCAGAAGGAGATCTGTGCTCTGGTGTTTCTTTCTACTTCTGTGTGTGAAATCCTGATGAAGTCACTGCCTGTTTCTGGATTTCCTAGTCAGGGTGTAATGTGCAGCCCATTTCTTTACATCATTCACCCTCAAATAGTCAGTGAATCTGCCAGAACGGATCTGGGCTCCTGCCATGGCTCTGGCTTCCTGCCTGCTCTTCCTTCTTTCCCCTGAGAAAAGACTGGAAAGTCTCATCCTTGACTTGCTCTGTGCTTTCCTATTACCTCTCTCTGAAAATTAGGAGCTCCAACAATTATTTTTTGAAAAGCCATTGAATTATGCATTTCTATTTTATCAAGCCAGGAACTAGCAAATCTAATTCGTATCATAATTCTTTGTATCATGCCAGACTAACTTGTGTTCACTCTTAATGAAATGATTCCCCTATTTCGGGTGTTGAAACTAGACATTACTTTATGCCTGTTAAACCAACATGTATATTTCTAAGCTGTGCATGTGATCAACTTTCTGGTAAATTATGTTTCTGTTGGAGGAATTCATGTTTTCTTTCAAAATAAAGTGTTATAAATGATTCGAATTTCTTTACATTTTCAACAGGAACAAAATTAATTTTTTAATTGAACAGTGAAATGACCTTTTCTTCAAAATACATATTAAAAGAAGATAGTTACAAATGACAGTGAGGATTGAGAAAGACTTTGAATTTTTTTTTTTTCATTTGCTGAATGGATTTGGCCAACTTTTCTGAGTAGAAATTTATAGCACTTGATAAATGATTGGAAAGCACTATCTCTTCAAATGAGATTGTAGCTATTTGAAAGAAAATAAACCAGATATAATGACATGACAACAACCACATTTTATTTTATAAAAATCTCAGACAAGAAGACACTGATCAAATTAATTGAAAATCAGGTAAATTCTTACACTGCAAACTATTGGTGAGAAGGCTGATAGTTTTATTTAGTTATTTAAACTGACAAATTTATTATGTACAACATTCATAATGTTTTTAATGTATACATGTGTTACATATAGTACAATGAGTAAACAGGACTAACATACACATCATCTGACCTAGTTCTCATTTTTATGGTGATAAAATTTTAAAATCCACTCGGTTGGTATTTTTCAAGAATTTGGCATATTGTTAACTGTAGTCACTTTGTGGTACAAAAGATCTCTGCAATCGATTCCCTGTATCTAACTGAAAGTTTATGTGCTACGACCAACATTTCCTTCCCCTTCCTCTCAGCCACCCGATCCTTGGAGTCGCCATCATCCTACTCTGTTTCTACGAGGCCAGCTTAGTTAGATTCTACACATTTGTGATATCATGCAGTACTGCGTTTGTCTGTCTGCGTCTGGATTCTTTCACTAACATAATGTCCTCCAGATTTGTCTGTCGGTGTCGCTCCCGGCCGGCAGGAAAAACACACGACAGATTCTGACGGTGTGCAACCTTGTCTTTATTTGTCTCCGCGTGGGCCCCGTGAGGCCTCTGCTCTGCCACCAGTCTTTTCTTACCGGTGGACTTTCTCTATCTCTCTCTGTGCTTCTCTCTGTGCTTCTCTCTCGTGGCGGGAGAGGCATTTACTTTTATAGGGTAACAGTGGCCAATCAGTTCAAAGCGCGCGATGCGGGCTGATTGGCTAACATCAGTTGTTGCTAGGCAGACTATCTTACAGAGCGGGTTGTTTACGTCGCCAGGGCAATCAGGGGGCAGGAAGCAGGCGCCATTTTGGCTCACTCGATGGGAGGGGTAATCTAGCTCAGGCTTTGCTCTTTCCTACAGGCCTCACGTCCGCCAAGTAAGGCGACCGGGCTCGGCCGCGGCTCCCAACATTTGTCCATGAACCCTGGCACACTGTTGGTAGGATGTCAGCTAGTACAACCATCGTGCAAGAAGTTTAGAGGTTGCTCAAAACATTAGCAGAGCTACAGTACAACCTAGCAACTTGGGTGTAGAGCCAAAGGCAATGAAACCAGTAAGATGAGATCTGCGCTTCTGTGCTCCTGGCAGCGTTATTCCCAACAGCCAAGATAAGGACTCAGCCTAAGTGTCCCCCTCTGCAGGTCAGTGGATAAAGGAAATGTGGTGATAGCCTTTGAATGATGTCACATTTTCTACTGTACATACATTCTAACTTTGATTTGCGTAAGAGAAAGAAAATCTCTTTTTTTTATGTCTTTCTTAGTAGAAATTTATCGCACACTGGCTTTATCACAGTTGAAATTTCATGATGTATGAAATTGATGCGGTGCTGAAATGCTTCAAAAACTTCTTTGTAACAATTTCTACTTCTCTATTGGCTTCTATTGTGAAACTGAAGCTTAAGCACAGACACTATGCTATAAAACATAATACAAACTCAAGAGTTAGTCTTTGCCTTATAATCCATAATTTGAAGGCAAATGTTTTCTGAGATATCATATCATACATGCTGTACAATCATGCATACTGTGTGATATTATATACATACTGTATGGTGTCATTAATATCATATACTCAGTTACCAAAATAAATCGTATTATGCACCTCACTATTTTTTGCCATGTAAATTGTTTTCCACTGAAGAAGTAGGTTTCCTTGGGTATAATGATTTTAGAAAGGGGTTTACAGTCTCCCAGTGACTTCCAGGCAGTTCAGTCATAAGCAAAATCCAGGCAGACCTCAATCTAATGCATAAAGCTTCTAGATATCATCTAAGTGAGAGGTGAGCTCCTATCACAACACTATAGGAAAGTAGATCTTTTAAATGGGTCTGTCTTCAGGAGTCCCTGAAGGAAAAGTGTCATTTTATACCATCCCATTTTGGTCCTTGTAAAATATTTTAGCTAAGTGGCCAACATTAGACAACTGTTTAATGACCAAACTAGTGTCTAGTTTAAGCTAAGTAAATCATCCCTGTTTTTGCATGATTAACTTCTGGCAGAAGCTCCGAGTTTTCCCTTTTTTCCACCACAAAGCAACAATGGGACTAAAACATTTAAGAGAAAAATTATGGAAGTCTTAGAAATAACAGAAAATAACTACAATGTGGAAGAAAATCTGAATTTGATTAGGTATCAAGAATAGTTCCTAGAGATCAACAGTCTTGCATTCTAATGGGTCTTCTGCCTCATGATTTTGACCACTCCCCTTCCATCAAGGCAAGGTGATTGCCACCCCAATTCCAACCCTGAAGTGTAAAGACCACAGCTCCTTACCAATTTATGATTTCTTTCTATCCTTGAGTGAATGATAATCATATTATTTATTGGAAATCTCTACTTAGACATAGGATTCACTGTAGCTGCTCTTCATTGCTAGGACAATAAAGATGTTTTTCAGAAAATTTTCTAAAGTACAGAAGATCTGTGCTTATGAAGTACCACGTGGAATGCTGTGGCTACCCCTTATGATACTCTCCAGAGACCTACTGCTCATTTCAATGACAACCCTCATTCCCCCTCTTCTGAGCCTTATCCACATAATGCATCTTCTGCAGCTCTCTGCACTGGCCTCTTTCAGTGTTTCCTGTTTCCTGGAGTAGCAGCACTGCTCACGTTGTCAAAAATTGAAATCAAGCCAGGAGTCCCTCCTCCACTGTGTTCTCTGTCTAATCCATCTTCAGGATCCATCTGCCCCATAGTTACACGTATCATAAATATATGCTCTTTCTCTCTTCCTCGAAACAAACCAAACCAAACCAAAACAAAACAAACAAAACATTCAGGATTGTCGTCTTTTAGTCCACCGAAGCAGTGTCCTAATCCGCGTAGCATGAGGACCGTGAACTTTCCAACCTCCAAGCCATTCTCTTCTCTGCAAACCTCTCTGTGTGTCATCCCCACTCATTACCCCTCTTCAGCTATTTCTCCTGCATCTCAGTGCACAGGCACAAGGTTGCAACATGAGCATGAGCATGTGTTTCACACAGGTAACCTATTCTGCCAGGTTAATTATAGATACCACATTTCCCTAACAAAAATTTTGCTTTTGGGTAAATTGCGTCATTGATTTAAACATAATCTTGACCTGGCCCCAGTCTCAGCTAGGGCCCCAGTAGCTCTATTTTTTTTTTTTTTTACACTAATATTCTTTCAGTCCCGTCCAGTTTACTTCCCATTCACCTTCTGCTCTTATTTGCATAGATTTTTTATTTGCTCTTCCTCTACAGTAAATTCTTTCCCCTTAGATTCATGAGTTGACTCATTCCATTGTTTTGAGCATCTTTTGTCAGCACAGCTTTTCCTCATCTCCATTTCTAAGGGAAATTATTAGAACTCACCCCTCTTCCAGCATCTGCCTGCCCGCTCCGTGGGTCTGCACCTGTGAGGTCAGCAGAAGGCTCTCTGTGTTTCATGTTGTTTCATCACCAAGCACAGGGCCTGATGTGCAACACTCAATAGAGTTAATTCAATAAACACTGAGTAAACAATAACTGAAACAGGTTGTTTTCCGTGCATCATTGAAGGGTCAATTTCTGGGGATGCACCTCGGGAGAAGGGAAAACTACTATAAAGAATAATTATCTTTGTCTCTAGAATTTAAACATTCATTGTACTATTTAAATGCAACTTCCACTATTAAACAAATTAACTCCTCTTCCACACCAACCATCAATAAACATATTCCCAAAGATTTTTTATAAATAGAGTGTCTTGTGTAATACTACACTTAAATTCACCCTCATTTTACTTCTTACAAGCAAGCAAAAGGAGCAAAATACAAATGTATGCTGGGGAAACTTTTTCTTGTTGCAAATCTCAGGTCATCTAGTTCTTGTCTCTTTTATTTTCTCTCACTGAAACATGTTTGCCTTCTCCCTTATTTTTTTCATTCTATAAAAGAGGGAAGCTATGGTCAGTCATTTAATTTTATCTGTTGTGTGTTACCAAAGCATTCATGTAGAACTGAAAGTTGGTTGATGCACAATTATGTGATATAAATTTCTTTATAGTTCATGCCAAATCTACACACAGAGTAGTCACAATTAAAAACAATGTTATCAGTATTTGACTTAATGAGTACAGTTTGTATATCACAGAGCAATTTTTAAAGTATTTGTTTGGTTTAAAAATTGATTTGAAATCCATTTAGATTTTGGGGTAGCATGCAGAGCCAGAGAAAGAGAGGGAGAGAGGCGGGGTGGAGGGAGAGACAGAGAGAGAGTGGGGGTGTGTTTGTAAGCTGCCAGTGGTTTCAGTCTTGGGACTGAAACACCCTCCTGCTGTGGTTTCCATGGGAGTCAGCCTGGCTCCCTCTGAAAGTGACTCTAGCAGATGGGATGATTGAGGGTGACTGCTTTCACTTACTTGATGAAAACTGGTGGAAATACAGACAGCCCTGCAGTAATTTTTTATGCAGCTTGCTGAATATTGCTTTTCTTTTTAAATGGACATTTACTACCTATTTAGAACAATCAAATACTTCAAAGCAAACATTAAGCAAAATGTGGCCTATCACACACCCTGCTTCTCTTGATAGTAATAACCAGGAATAGCCCATTACATGGCAAATTCTACAGTTTTACAAGTTGCTTTATAGATTCACTTTGTGATGATTAATAAACCTATCTAGCAAATATTTAATTAAGGAAATCTTAATGAAAACCAATTACCCAGTACCCAAAATTTACAAAATTTTATTTTTGGAGTGCCAAAAATGTGTTTTAAATGAGTTGTGTTATATATATTTAGTGCTAAGATGTCACTTTCATGCAACACCACTTTATCCACAGTGACACTAAGGGGCAATTAACATTTTAAATTGTATGCTGCACTCATCATTGACTTTTGTATTGTGATTTTACTTATCGTGCAGAGTGTAAACACATGTATGATAAATGCATTTTTTTAGTAATTAGATGGAGCTTTATCAACAGTCCTTGCAAATTACATGAGCACCTGTGTCTACTCATACACTAGTAGCAGCTTTTGGGAGAAAATTCAAATGTGTACTGGGAAAGAAAAAAAAAAATATATATATATATATATATATATATCCCTGTAGTGTCTATGGGTTAGTATGCAAATGACACAAAAAAAATCAATGGGTCCACATGAAACTGCCACATGTGTAGCTTTTGAAAAATGTTTGTCTTGAAATAATTTTAAATTTATAGAAAAATAATAAATCTGGTTGAGTTTACATTTATCTTGTGCCTGGGGTCCATATTTCAATTATGAAAAGCATGGACATTAACATTAATTATGAAACTACAAATCATATGCAAATTTCTCATTTCCCCCATCTCCATTGCCTGGTTTTCTTATAGAATATAATTCAGGGTCCCTGATGGAAGTTAGTCCCTGAGACTTTTTAACAGCCTCCAATGTCTGAGAGTCCCTTAGTCTCTTCTTGTGTTTCATGATCTTGACAATTCAGATTCCTAACATAAATCAAGCTTATGTAGCTTTTGGCAAGAATTCCCCAGAAGTGATGTCATGTCCTTCCTGGTATGTGATATCATTATTGAGTACCTATGTCAATAGGTCCTATTCCTTGTGAATATGGTGCTAAATTCTTAGTCAATGAAGTGTCAGATTTCTTCTTTGTGAAGTTACTCTCAGTCTGCATTATAGCCTGTTTCTTTTCAGATTTTCACTTGCTGATTCGGGTCTTCACTGGCAAATCTTTCAACTGTTATTATAGTGGTGAATCACTAATGGCAATTTTGGATTTCTCTCCTTTTTCCACATTTACTGATTTGATATTTCTCTACAAACAGTAGCCCCTTGGGAGTGATCAATGATTCATTCAATTACTATGCACGTTAGCATGGACACATGGGAGTTTTGACTCCATAAACTGTAATCAAACTGACTGAACATTGCTTGGCTCGCTCTTCTCTTTAGCCTGCTCGGCGATACCCCTGGGTACAGCATTTAGAGGGACACAGCATGCCACATGCTCAAGTTAGCTGTCTCTTTTTTTGTTAAATAAGTGAAAATATGAATACTGATATTTAGTTATTCCAGTTGAATTTTTTAGTTTCAGGAAAAAAATCCTATTTGTTACTTCCTCGAGGTCTTTCAATGCTTTCCTAGAATTATGTCAAATCTCTTTCTACACTTCACCCATGTCATTGTCTGTCTCCTTGAGTAGCTTTACTTTCATAGAAACCTCTCTGTTGTCTGGTGGGCTGGTTGCCTTTTTGTTGGTGTTACATCTTTTTAAGGATGGAGTTTAAATCTACTCAATGTTGCTCAGTTACTTCCAGCTTTAGGAGGCTGAAATCTGGATTATGCAGACCATGTACAGTCTGTAGCCCTAAATCCAGAGAGTGGGGCAGCCAGACCCCCAGAGGAAGTGTCTTCTCTGCACCAAACCTCGGAATAGAAAGGACTTCATCCACACTTCAGATCACCCTCAGCTCCTCTTCACACAGCTCTTTCACCTGTGTGGATGATTCACAGAGTTCAAACTTTTTCCCTGAGGTTTTCCTAGGCTGGTTAACCCCTGCAAACTCTAACTCAGAAGCTCAGAAGTTTCCAGATTCATCCCTGCTGGTGGGATGGACCAACAGCTTTCTGCTTCAGCACCAGTGATGGGCTAGAATTAGCACTGGGAGTAGAAACTACAAGGGACTTAACAGCCCACAGCTGAATTCAAACAGAATAGCTGTACTCCAAGGTGTTCCTGCACAGGGCCTTAGAAACGCATAGCATCCTTTATCTGTCTGGATAATTGTGCTTCTAATGCTAATGAGCAAAAAACAAAACTAACCTAAACAAAAACTAAAGAAAAAACATCTACCTTTCCTGTTATCCAATTCCTAGAACACCAAAGCAGTGTAAAGGCTAGAAAAAGAAATATGGAGGATGGAATTGAAGAGAGATATCTTCTTCATCACAGCAGTCCTGGTGAGGTAACTATATTTTGGGTGTTTATGAAAGTCCTTAACTGACTTAGATTCTTGGGTGGCCTTGCCCAATGGAAAAGAAGACTTGATCATATCTGTGCCAACCAAGAGCATGACTTTTGCTGGTAAAATGAAGACTCCTCTTAACAAAAGGTCTGGGAGAAAAATGGAGTACCAAGAAATTGGAATTTGATTGAGTGCCTTTCCATTACAGAGAAAGGACTGTTTCTGGGAAGATGTGACAGTAAATGTAGGAACAATTACAGGGATAGTTTATGAAATCTCTTGTGGCTCTCATGAGCAAGAATACATAATAAAAAATATAGGACCTCAGAAAACAAGTTAAATTACTTACAATGTCATACCTATGAAAAGCGGCTTTTTTAAACTAAAAAGGGATTTCAGTATCTTTAATCGATAAAGATAAAAAAGGTCTGCAGAAAATCATGCTGCTCATCAAAGGAGGAGTCAGAGCTAGAGCCAGGTAGGAGAGTCTGATCCTTGTTCAAATTACTCAACAAAAAGAGCGAGTAGAAGAGTGAACTGGCAAATCAGACAACAAATACTGTCCGCATAAAGGAAAAGTTAACCATAAAAGGCATCTGTTTGCTTGCCAGGTCTACCCCCTGAAATATAATCTTGAAAACCGAGTTAACACAGAAGTTATTTACAGGCACCTGTCTCACAGTGACCTGTGTTTATCTTCTGCTTGGAGCATAACCTGTCTCTTAAGTACCATTTGACAAGATATTTGAAAAATCACAGTGTCCTTAAGAAATCTAATTAAACGTTTTAATGCAACTTTTCGGCTTTCCAGCAGGTTTTATTTAAAATATCCTGGAGATGGAAGACAGTCACCGATGCTGTCCTGGGGAGAATGAGTAGATGTCCTCTTCCCCTAGACCTTTATTTACATCTGGCTGAAATCACCACTAAGAACTTGGTGCACTTCCTGCCTCTGCAGGCTCAGGAGAGATAAAGGATCCATCGCCTTTAAATATACCAGAGCTGCTGCTCAGAACAAGTGAAAACAATTTTTGGTTTTTATAAAACTCAGATTCTAACGTAAAAGTCAACCCACAAACAGAACTGGTACTTAGTGTACAATTTTGGATATGAAAGGTACAGGTGAGAGAGCTGATTCACTATGAAGGAGGCCAAGTGAGTGTGTTGGATGCAACCTGACACCCTCTCTACCACCATGAAGCACCAACAACTTTGGCCAGTGTTCTTGCACTGTTCCATGCTTGACATGAAAGTAACAAACAGCAGCTACAAACTCTGCTGAGCCTTTGAACAGGGATTCTCAGTCATTTTTGCAATGGGTTTACATATATCATTATTCAGGACACGGGCACATTATCCCATGTGACTTTAAAATTATATAATTATCTTAAGTGAGATTTTTTAATGTGGCAGAATTGTAATCCCATAAAATCTCAATGAATTATCAAAATAACTTATACCTGAATATTTCCTTTAATTAATCACATCTTAGTGAAATCTCTTTTCATGTAATTTTTTCATCGGTATTTATCTTAAGGGAACACAATGACAAATTGTTCACTTTGATGGCAGGACACAGGAAAGTTATACACAACATACTTAATAAGGGAGCGGCCCCAGGCTGCCAGCTTTTTCACAAGGAAGATGAGAACAAAGGCGCAGCTTCCTCTCTGGTCCACAACTCCACAGTGAGTCTGAACTGTGAGAACAACTGTTTTACTCCTGTCACTAGTAAGGAGCATGACTAGCAGATAGGAAAGGAGAGGAAGTAAGGCAGTGACGTGGGGCAGGACCGACACTGAGCCAGCACCCAGCCCGGCTCTCAGCACAGGGTCATCCAGCAGGACTGACACTGAGCCAGCACCCAGCCAGGCTCTCAGCACAGGGTCATCCAGCAGGACTGACACTGAGCCAGCACCCAGCCAGGCTCTCAGCACAGGGTCATCCAGCCAGTTACTCAGAGACGCTGCTCATGCAGAACCCAGACCAAGCAGAGGACGGTGCTGACACAGAGTCAGACCCCGGGTCACCCGGGCTGGCTGCTGGTGCCTTGTGTGAAAGGCAGGCAGGCAGACAGACGGACAGACAGACACACCTCCCGTGGCCAGCCAGCCTGCCACATTCCCAGCCATGGCTCCCATTCCGCTTCCCACCCCCTTGGTCACTGGCTTAGATGGTGCGGATGTTATCCCCAGCACTCTGCACCAAGGACACCAGGGCTGTCATCGCGCCCAAGGTAGCTGACAGCGGCTCCAGGTTACACTACCGTGAGTAGATGGGCTTGCCAGCCTCGCTCAGCACAAACACATGCTTCTGCTGGCTGCGCCAGTCCTCCTCACTGGGATCCCTGCCCTGGCCCCCACAGCCACTCTCTGCACCACCTCATTCTCCAGAATGAGGGGGAACTGGCCCTCTTCCTCCACCGACTACCATTAATACACATTAACATTTGGTTCCTTACCAACCCTCAAATCCTTTACTGATTCTTCAATAATGCGGAGGCAGAGTGCTCAGTACTCCCTACTGATTTCCTTTCCCATCACAAGGATTCTATACCCAAGTGCCCTCACTTACCTTCTAAATAGTTCCTCCTTTGACCCTATTCATGTTCATTAACCTAAATACCTTAGGCCCCCAGTGGCCCTCTCTGACACCAACCACATTTTTGTTGATTGTCAGTCACCTGAACTCACCAAATACATTCTGGTTTGCCCAGAACTGGGAGGTTCCTGGGATAAGGGTCTTTCAGTGCTAAATTGGGTATTTTCCGGTACAAATAGGTTTGATCCCTCACAACATGCATCTACCAGGACCACAGAACTGCACTTGGTGAACACCAGCGGATACCTACTGACTTCCTTTTAATTCCTTAATGATTTAAACTACACAAATGAGTCTACTATTACCTCCTCCCAGCATGGCGATGGTTCAAGCTACTTCCGAGTCCCCAAAGACTCCTCATTGATCTTTCACTAATCCTCTTCTCCCTTACCCAACATGTCCTCCCCCACGCGCGCTTTTCTTCCAAAACCCTAGAGAAGGCAGCATACATATTTCCTCCAGGTCCCCATCTCTGGTATCTGGTGGGCCCGAGGGAACTCCACCAGCTCCAGTCTCCTCCCTAGGGAACTGCGTGCCCTCCAAGTCCTGTGTGTCCCCAGGGGCTGGGGCAGCAGCGTCTCTGCTGGCCTTCATCTGCACATCCCTGGGGGAAGGGGAATCGAGGGTGACAGGCAGCAAAAGACACTTCTCAGAAGCCTTTACAGAGCCAGGTCCCCTGGACACATTCCCAGCGCTTGTTTCCCCCCACAGCTTTCCACGGGATGAGCCATTCAAAATCGTGTCCAAATACCTGCACCCTCCAAGGCTTTCTGCAGAGAGGCTCTAGTAGCCTGAGGGAAACAAAGGCATATAAACACTTGTTTTAAGCCCCGTATCTCAACTGATCCTGACTCCGAAGCCAGGACAGCACCACACTTCTGGGTGCCGCTGAGGTTCGGCCACACTTTAGCAAACCACCGCTCAGAAATGACATTTCCGGTCACAGAGCTCCCCGCGACACTTCTCTCCTGCAGACCCTCACCGTTGCGATGGAGCACGCCTCTCCAGGATCAACTTCGGATCAAGTCTGGAGCCCAGCGCACCCTTTTATACTCTCCTGAGCAACCTACTGGAAGTCGGAAGCCAGGCGAGAGCAGCACTTGTCTCTCATCCGGGCAGTGGGCGTGAGGGAGGCGCGGCTCGCACTCAGCCAATCCGAGCGCAGAAAGGGCGGGCATTCCTTCTTGTGGCCCAATCCGGGTAGACTGTCGCCTTCCTCCAGTCCAGTCCAAATCTTACCTAGGCATCTACTAGAGACGTCTCTCTGGGTCCACGAAAGCTCCAGCTTTTTTCTCTTCTCACCTGAGGACATTTTCAGCCTAAACTCTAAAGGATACTCCTCGTGCTGGTCCAATAAGCATGCTGCCCCAGAGATGAGGTAACTTCATTCTTCTTTAATCTCCAAGAAAGACTCGATGGGGTGGTGGATGCTTGACGAGCAGTTGTTTGGTCCAATCGGAGTGCGGCACGCAGTCTGGTCAGCCTATGGAACTCGGATCCTAAAATAAGAGGCGGACCTCTCGGAAGTGGGAATTACTCCGGAGTCGCCGCGATCAGCCAAAGGGCTCTGCGACCCTGGAGCAGCGGAAGCTCGACCTGCGAACACCCTTGTGGCATCGAAAAGAGAGTTGCGAAAGTAAAGGTGCAGTATGAAAAGTGTTCATCCAAAAGTTCACCCGGACACCGCTTGCTAAGTAGGGGGAGGGTCTGTGGGCAGAACCATGCAGATTAGGCTTCCAGGCCTAATGGGGAGGGGTGTGTCGGTGGGCGTGGCTTTGTGCTTCTACCTCTTCAGTGGCTGAGGACAGCGCCGCGCTGCTCTCTGCACACCGTTATGGCTGACTGGACAAGGCAATTGGATGGCCCGCTGCCTGCTTCATTGGCTCCCAAAGAAAGAGGACCGCTGACACGAGATGGGATCTTCCAATTCCGGGAAGCCTGAAGAGCACTGCAATTCACGGAACTCTGCGAGGGGCCTGGACAGCTAGCAGAAGGCACTCCAAGGTGACAGTTTAAGAAATGGCTAGCACAGGTCAGCCTCTCTGTCTCGAGGTGACTTTTTTTTTTAAATTTTATTTAAAAGGAAAAAGAAAAAACAAAACAAAACAAAGCGGTGTAAGGGTACAAGTAATACAGAACTACAAAAAAAAAAAAAAAAAAAAAAACAGTTAAGAAATCACCAGTTAATAGATTACACATTATCATCTTACAGATAGTTACTCAAGTCACAGTATCAAAGCATACAAAGTGGACATTCAAACAGTGAGACTGCAAACAGTTGTGTTCAATGATCCAACCAAAAACATTAATATGATCATCTATTTAACACCCCTAAACACACTTGCAGTTGTATCCTTTAGAGCACTTTTTTCCCTCTCTTTTTTACAACAAAATTCACACATTTTGGGTTTTATTACTCCTTAGTTCTTATTACTTTCTTTTTTTGGAAGAGAATAAAGTCAAATATGGCAAAACAAAGCTGTCAGTCAAAACCAAGGAGAGACATAGCACATGATGTAAAAACAGAGTACAAGGTTAACAACAATGGTTACCATAATGCCTCTTGCTTCCTTAAAAAGAATTGCCTATCTCATTAGGTATTATAAAGTTGAAAACAGTAGAGAACAAGACCAGGAAAACCTAAACCTTGTAAACATTACAGGACTTCCAGAGGAGATAATAGTCAAACCAGAATGGGCATCTTAGTGAATCTTATTGTCTTCAAAGTACTTGCCTATACCCTCAAACTTGATACTATAATACAGCACGGAACAGAGTCTAATCAGTCAAAACAAGATAGTGGGAGTATTACAGGACTTCAAATCAAGTTAATAGGAAATCAAAAAAGTTACTATAATATATCCTGCTAATTTTTTTTATTTTTCCCCTTAATTAAAAAATCATAAAAAATAAATTTTTTTAATGAATAAGGGAGGGACTGAGTGAGATAAAAGAGGACATAACAACATAACAATATATGTCAAAGTGTGACTGTTTCAGCAACATAGTGCTTCACCACCAAATAACCTGACTTAATAGTAGTTACCATAGTGTCTTTTTCCTTGAAATATTTGAATATAACTTCATATACTATAGCTTCAAATATTTCCATATCAAGCAGCCGAGAATAAAGCCAATCCAATTAATAAGTGAAAACTTTACAAGGTTTCAAGTCCACATAATGGGGAATCATGATTACCACATAGTTTTATATATTTGAATCATTACTTACATTAGGGAAACTATTCGGTATTCACACATGCGAGATTGATTTATTTCATTTATGAGTATGGTCTCAAGCTGCACCCAATTATTGATAAATATCTCAATGTAATCCTTCTTTATAGCTGAGTAACACTCCATTGTATAGAAATACCACAAATTTTTTATCCATTCCTCAGTTGATGGACACTTGGGTTGTTTGCAAATCTGGCAATTACAAATTGTGCTGCTATAAACATAGGTGCACATATATCACTGTGGTATGATGCTTTAAGTTCTTCTGGGAATATGCCTAGAAGTGGAATAGCTGGAATAAATGGTACTTCCAATCCCAGCTTTTTGAGAAATCTCCAGACTGACCTCCACAAAGGTTGTACCAGTCTTCACTCCCACCAACAGTGCAGGAGAGTTCCTTTTTCCCTGCAGCCTCTCCAGCATTTGTTGTTGGTGGTTTTCTTGATCTTGGTCATTCTTTCAGGAGTGAGATGGAATCTCAGTGTGGTTTTAATTTACATTTCTCTAATGACCAATGATGATGAACATTTTTTCATATATTTGTTTGCCATTTGTATTTCTTCATCTGAGTAGGATGTATTCATCCCACTGCCCATTTTTGGATTGGATCTTTGAATTTTGGGGGTCTGAGTTTTTTTTTTTTAATTCTTTATATGTTTTAGACAAAAGTCCCTTGTCTAAGGGGGAGTTCAATAAGATCTTTTCCCAGTTTGTGGGTTTTCTTTTCATTATGCTGGAGATTTCTTTTGACATGCAGAAACTTTTTAATAAGAGGTGGTCCCAGTTATTGATTCTGGGAAGTATTTCCCGTGTGGTTTGAGTCCTGTTCATGCATTCTCTACCTACCCCTATGTCTTCAAGGTTTCTACCCAATTTGTCTTCCAGTAGATTTAGTGTTTCTGTTTTAATATTCATATCTTTGATCCATTTAGATTTTAATTTAGTAGATGGTGATAGGCATGGGTCTAGCTTTAGTTTTCGGCAAATGGAGAGCCAGTTTTTCCAACACCATTTATTAAAGAGACTGTCCTTCCAGTGAACCTGCTTGGCTCCTTTTTCAAAGATAAGGTGGTTGAGTCTTTGTAGTTGTGGTTATATCTTCTAATCTATTCCATTGATCTTTGGCTCTGTTTTGATTCCAGTACCATGTTGATTTTACTACTGTTGCTTTGTAGTATAACTTCAAATCAGGGATTGTGATGCCTCCTGCCTTGCCTTTGCTGCTTAGAATTGCTTTTGATATTCTAGATCTCTTCTGGTTCCAGATGAAATTTAGGAGTGATTTCTCTATATCTATAAGGTATGTTGACGGTATTTTTATTGGGATTGCATTGAATCTGTATAACAGTTTTGGGAGAATGGCCATTTTCACAATGTTCGTTCTTCCTATTCATGAGCAAGGGATGTCTTTCCATTTTCTTAGATCATCTTCAATTTCTTTTTTCAGTGTATTATAATTTTCCCTGTATAGGTCTTTCACTTCTTTTGTAGGAGTAATTCCTAAATATTTCATTTTTTTGCTTGCTAGTATTAAGAGTGTGGTTTCTCTTATTTCTCTCTCTGTGATTTTGTTTTTAGTGTATAGGAATGCTATTGATTTCTGAGTATTGATTTTAGAAATACAGAAGATCATCAACACCTATTTCGAAAACCTATACTCTCAAAGGTTTGATAACATAGAAGAAATAGACAGATTCTTAGAAACATATAAAGTGCCAAAGCTAGATCAAAAGATGTAAAACTGCTGAATAACCCAATCTCTATTAATGAAATTGAAAATGTAATTAAGTCCTTACATACAAAGAAGAGCCCAGGCCCAGATGGATTCACTGCAGAATTCTACAAGAAATACAAAGAAGACTTAATGCTGACACTCGTCAAACTATTCAATGAAATTGAAAGGGAAGCAATCCTTCCTAAGTCATTCCTGGAAGCAAATATTACTCTTGTAGCAAAACCTGAGAAAGACCCAACTAAAAAAAGAACTATATACCAATCTCCCTAATGAACACAGATGCAAAAACCCTCAATAAAATATTGGCAAATAGAATGCAGCAAATCATCAAGAAGATTATACACCATGACCAAGTGGGATTCATCCCAAGAATGCAGGGATGTTTCAACATATGTATATCAATAAATGTAATCCACCATATCAATAAAGCCAAAAGTAAGAATCACATGATCATTTCTATAGATGCAGAAAAAGCCTTCGATAAGGTCCAACATTCACTCATGATAAGAACTTTACAGAAAATTGGAATAGATTGTCTTTACCTCAATATAATAAAGGCCATTTATGACAAACCAACAGCCAGCATCATACTAAATGGCCAAAAATTGAAAGCCTTTACTTTAAAATCAGGCATAAGACAAGGATGTCCTTTATCACCACTCCTATTTAATATAGTACTGGAAGTACTAGCCAGAGCAATTAGATAAGAGAGAGAAATAAAAGGGGTAAAGATAGGAAAAGAAGAAGTTAAATTATCATTGTTTGCAGATGACATGATACTCTACATAGAAGACCCCCTAAACTCCATTGAAAGACTCTTAGATATAATGAATTCAGTAATGTATCTGGGTGACTCTTTACTTCTGTGTCTCTGCATCTGTTTGACGTTCTCCAGGTGCCCGTGCTTAGTCCTCAGCCAGCTGAGTGACACTGCACCCCCAGACCCAGGAGGTGAAGCCCCAGAGGGCCTGATCACTTGGAGCCACAGCTCTGTCACCTGGGACAGAATTCTGGTTAGGGGTGTGGCCGCGGCAGGGTGGAGGGCACTGCAGGCATCTCCTGGTGTTGGACTGGCCAGACCCTCTTGGGCTGGGTGAATGGGAGGTTACTTCCTGGGATAAGTTTGGCGTTGTGTAAGAAGCTTCCAGGACCCTGTAGCATCCCAAGTGCCCAAGGCCATGGCTTTCCCCTTGTGAAACACTGACTCAACCTTTATAGACCTGTGGGCTGTGGATTGCTTGGGTTGAAGCGACTAAAGGTGCTTAGCCTACTTTGAGCCATTGCTAAGTGGAAGGTTTTGGTGCTAGTTATTATTTTAATTATAATTAAGACAATGAAAACCAATTACTGATGTGGAACCTTATTATATATACTAGGTAACATAAATAATATATAGTTATTATAACGTAAAAGCAATATATAAGTTTAAGCAAATACAATGTGTGAATTATAAAAAAAAGTATATACAAAACATGTTAAAAATCACAAAATAACTTATAAGAAAATGTACATAATACAGGAAAATATGTAAATGCAGACAGTAAAACAATTTTACAAGAAATATATAGCTGACAATATACTGTTAGTAATCTTTATAAAGTAAAATTGATAAAACATGCCGAATTTTAAGTAATTATATGATTTAAGCATTTACTGATTTATGTAGTTAAAATGAACATGAATGTAGAATATAAAAGAAAATGATACTTTGTACGCAGCTCTTAGGCCTATGAACTTTAGGTGGGTGAAGAATATGCCCTCTAAGACCAAGTTAAAATATTTTTGGTATGCAGTGTTCACTGTGTATCTCAGACAGGTCACTATACCCTGGCTAGAGGCGTTCAGCCCCCTCTGAGCCTGGATTTCGTCATCAGTACAGTAGTGATGTCAATAGTGGTACCTACCTTCCATGGATGTTCCATGGTATTAAATGACCCAGTGTAACACATAAATTAGCACCTGGTATGTGGTTGGCTATGACAATGTTACTTTATTAAATATTATTAAATTTTATGACTGTTATATGATAATTCATACACACTGTAACTTACTATATATATAGATAGTATACTAAATTATGTACATAAATAAAGTGTTATAAAAGTGATTATTATCTTGCTAAATGTTAAAAAGTTAACAAAATGGAAAAACAGTATATCATATGGTTTATAATATTTGTAGAAATAATACAAATGACAGCAATAGTACAAATGGAAGTCATAAATGATAGCACATTGTTGTAATGTTCTTATATATTATTAGTTGAAGTTACACTGTGATAAAGAAGCATTTTTTAACCATAAGAAAATTTAAAAAGTATATACTCCAAAATGCCAAAAAGTAATAGGCCTAGAACTGAGCAAAGGTGGAACCATAAATATAAGCAATACAAGAGAAAGATGAAAAAGCATAACAAAATAATACAGAACAGATGGGACAAACAGAGGACAAATGGTAAGGTGGTCAACATTGTGTGTTTGTAACTGAATGAAGTATAAGTCAACAGGTCAATTAAAATACAGATTGTCAAACTGTGAATAACAGCAAGGCCCAGCTACATGCTTACTAAAAGAAGTTCAATGTAAGAATATGGTCTACAAAAAATATAAATAAGGACCTCCTTAAATACACAAAAAAGAATGGTTTAAAAGTACACTGACCAAAAATCTTAAATCACTGATGACATTATGAAATCAGACAGATCCTAGTAGCACCAGAAAATAGATGTCAAAGTAAGCTATACCAAAGTGAGGCATTTCATCATGATGGAAACGTCAAGACCATGTTTTCATTTAGGAGACGTAATTAAACCAAATAAGTACACATCCAAATACAAAGCTGTGAAGTACATGAATACTGAACAGACAGCACTGGAAGGGGAAACAGACAACTCCAAAATGAAAGAGATTTCAGTGCTACAGAAACTGATAAAATAGGAAGGGCAGACAAAAGCTAAGGCATAGAAGATGTGAACAGATAGAGGCAGTCATAATTTCAGAGATTGGTAAATGTAAGGTCAAGGTCTGGGATGTGGTAAAGGCCTTGTCACTGCATCTTCCCAGGGCAGAAAGTTCAGAGGGAAAGAAAAGAGCGGACTTGGCCTTTCGTAGTGAACCCGCCCCTACTCAGCATATATCCAGAGGGAATCAGCATCCTAGTAATAGTGGAGCATGTTGTATGCCCGATGGACTTCTATGCTGGCATAAAAGGATAAACTTCTCTCATCTGTGGCAGGAGGGATGGAAATTATAGAAGGACACTCTATTAAGTGAAACAAGCCAGAGACAGAGAAACATCACAGGTTTGCACTGTTGTGTAGAACCGAAAAATTCATGTCTCAGAGGTGAGAGTAGAGTGGTGGGTTGTCAGAGGCTGAGAGAGTGGGGAACAGGAGAGCCTGGGGAATGGGTGGTCAGTGGGTCCCGCAGTGCAGCCGGGTAGCAGGAAGAAGTTCCAGTGTTCGAGGACTGTCACGCATCGCATATTAAAAAAAAGCTAGAAGAAACTATTTTCAATGTTGTTCTTCAAATAAATGATGAACATTTGAGGAAGTGGATATTCTTAACCTGATTTTGACATTGCACAATGTATATATGGACATTTTACACAAAGTGAAAACAGCACATACAAACTCATATATATATATATATATTTTTTTTTATGTTGTTTAAAAAATAAAAGATACAATACACCCACTCCTGCACTAATGAACCTAGTATATCTATATGGAATTGATCCATGCATCAGGGTAGAATGATTTAGGTCTGATCTCTTAATATCATTACTATCATTAAAATTTATGGGAACTATATTTCAACATGAGGTTTTTGTTTTTTGTTTTTTTGTTTTTTTGTTGTCTTTTTCCGTTTTATTGGTACTGGGGATTGAACTCATGACTGCCTGCTTGCAAGGCAGGTGCTCATGCCACTGAGCTAAATCCCCAGCCCCTCAACATGAGTTTTGTAGGGGACAAACGTGAATCAGTGTTGGTTTTCACAATAATCCTATGAAGTGATATATATATATACTGGCAGAGAATTCAAGTAACGTGCTCAAGGTCATGTAATTAAAATGTTTATGACTATTTATACTGTATGGAATTAATACTGTACTGTTTGACATTAGCAACATTGGGGCTTTGAGTTCCCATGGAATTTTGCTCCCTTACCCTCGTGACACCTATGCCAACATCTTTCCATTCTAGAGCAGTGGATATGACAAACAGTTTTAGCTGTGTCTCTCTGAGTCAGGATGCTACAACATTAATCGTGGGAAGAAAGACGGTGGCAGGAGCCAGGCAAATGGGAGCTGAGTATTTTCACCAGGACTGACCTGCTGGTTCTGGGTTCCACAATCCTCTGTAGTGTGACCCATGAAGTGCTGCTATAAGCTCCTGTCTGTCCCTCATCTCCTCCCCAGGCAAGACACTGCCAAAGTTCTGCCCCCGTGATGTTCATCTCTGGTGGTGTATCCAGCGGTTCAAGACCTCACAGCATAGCTCTGCATTCCTGGAACACAGCAAGCTTTGTGCCATGCCATGGTGTGCTTCCTGGGTCTTGTGCCTAGAATACAGCTTCCTCCCCTGTCACTAAAACTCAGGCATGTGGGTAGGATTCCTGGTTGGAAGTGAAGAGAAAGTAGTCTGGCCAGTTTATTGAAAAGAGGCCCCTACTAAATGAGTTAAAATGGGTCTTCTTTATACAGTATCAGGCCATCTGCAAATAGTGATAATTTAACTTCTTCCTTTCCTATCTTTATTCCTTTTATTTCTCTCTTTTGTCTGATTGCCCTGGCTAGTGTTTCCAGAACTATATTGAATAGGAGTGATGACAGTGGACATCCTTGTCTTGTTCCTAATTTTACAGTGAAAGCCTTCAGGTTTTGTACATGTAGTATAATGTTGGCTGTTGGTTTGTCATAGATGACCTTTATAAGACTGAGGTAGACACCGTGTATTCTGATTTTTCGAAGGGTTTTTATCATGAACATGTGTTGGACTTTATCAAAAGCTTTTTCCTCATCTATTGATATGACCATGTGATTTTTGTTTTTGACTCTGTTGATGTAGTGTATTATATTTATTGATTTGGTATGTTAAACCATCTCTGCATTCCTGCAATGAATCTCTCTTGATCATGATGTATAATCTTCTTGAGGATTTGCAGCAGTATTTTATTGAGAATCTTTGCATCAGTGTTCATTTTTGAGATTGGCCTATAGTTCTCCTTTTTGGATAGGTCTTTCTCCAGTTTTGGTATGAGAGTAATACTTGCCTCCAGGAATATTTTTTGTAGAATTGCTTCCTTTTCAATTTCCTTGAAGAATGTAAGCAGTACTGGTATCATATCTTCTCTAACTTTCTTGTAGAATTCAGCCATGAATCCATCAGGACCTTGGCTTTTCTTTGTTGGTAAGTTTTAATTACGTTTCAATTTCTGTAACTGATATTGGGTTATTCAAAATTGCTCTATCTTCTTGGTTGAGCTTTGTTAGTTCATATGTTTCTAGAGATCTGTGAATTTCCTCTCTGTTTTCTACTCTATGTGAGTAACGATTTTCAAAGTAAATATTCATGATCTTTTGAATTTCCATGGTATCTGTAGTAGTTTCCCCCTTTTAAGTCCTTATAGCATGAATTTGGATTTTTTTTTTTCTTTTTCTTTATAAGGTTAGCTAGAGGTTTGTCAGTTTTGCTTATTCTCTCAAAAAATCAGCTTTCTAAATCATTAGTTCTTTGTATTTTTTTTTTAGTTCCAATTGCATTGATTTCCCCTCTAATCTTTACAATTTCCTCTCTTCTATGAGCTTTGGGTTTAACTTGATCTTCTTTTTCTAGAAGCTTGAAATGAAGCATTAGGTTGTTTGTTTGTGATCCTTCTGTTTTCTTGATATGACAATTTATTGTTATATATTTCCCTCTTAAGACTGGTTTCCTTGCATCACACAGATTACAGTATGTTGTTTCTGCATTTTCATTGAATTGTAGGTATTGATTTATTTCTTCTTAATTTCATCTGTAACATACTAGTTGTTCAAAAGGTTATTTAATTTCCATGTATTTATGCAAGTTTTGCAATTTTTTTGTCATTAATTTCCAATTATCTGTACTCTGGTCAGATATTACGCATGGGATAATTTCAATACCTTTGCAGTTACTTAAGAATGTTTTATTGGATAATATATAGTCTTTTTTGGAGAATGTCCCATGCACAGGTGAGTAGAATGTGTATTCTGATGTGGTTGGGTACTCTGTAAACATCTACTAAGTCTAATTGCTTGCAGGTATGATTCATTTCCATCATTTCTTTGCTGATCTATCAGTTTTTGTCTAGTTGATCTATCTCTTTTGACAATAGGCTGTTAAGGTCCCTTGTTATAATTTTGTTCTTGTGTATTTGGTTTTTCATGTTCATTAGTATCTGTCTCATATAGTTGGGTGCTCCTGTATTTGGTGCATATATAGTTATAATTGTTAGTTCTTCCTCTTAATTTTTCCACTAATGAGTATGTAGTGGCTTTCTTTATCTCTTTTAATCATTTTAGGTTTGAAGCTCACAGTGTCCGCAAATAGAACAGTTATGTCTGCTTTTGTCTTGGTTCCTGTTACATGAAGTACTGTTTTCCATTCTTTGACTTTTAATCTATGAGTTTCCTTTTGGGTCAGATGTGTTTCTTGCATACAGCATACTGTGGGATCATGTGTCTTGATCCATTTAGTCAACCTATTTCTTTTAATAGACAAATTGATTTATGAATATCTGATTTACGAACAAAATACATTTATGAATATCACTGATATGTACTGGCTTGACTTTACTATGTTATGTTCCAGTTCTTTGCTTTCTGCTTTTCCCCCTTATTTAATTGCTTGTCCTACCTGGTTGTTGTGGGGATTGTAGTCATTTTTATCTCTATCCAGTATGTCTTTCAATACTCTTTCTAAGGTTGATTTGGTGGATGTAAATTTCTTCAGTTGTTTTTTGTCATGGAAGTATCTTGTTTCTCCATTAAATTTCTGGGTACATCAGTCTGAGTTGAAAGTTGTTTTCTTTTAGAACTTGAAATACCTCACTCCAAGCTTGTCTTGACTTGAGAGTTTGTGCTGAAAAGTCTGCTGTCATTATAATGGGCTTTCCTTGATAGATGAGTTTTGTCTTTTCTCTAACAGCTTTTAGTATTCTGTTTTTATGCTGCATGTCTGAGATCTAAATTACTATATGTCTGGGTTTAGATTTATATTGCGTCTGGCATTCTATATGCCTCATTTATCTGCATATGAGATTTTTTCCCAATGTTTGGGAAATTTTCTGCTATTACTTCTGTGAATATTTTAGTTATGTGATTTGCATTGACTCCTGCATCTTCATGGATGCCTATTAATCTTATATTGTTACTCTTGGCATCATCTTGAAGCTGCTGGATTGTCATTTCATGCTGCTTTGGTATTTTTAAAAGTTCAACCCTTTCATGGTCACTAATTGTGATCCTCTCCTCAAGGTCTGAAATCCTATACTCAACTTCATTTAAATGGTTTTGCCATCTTTGAATATAATTTTTTGTTTCTTGGATGTCTCTGAGTTTGTTTCGTGAATTCTGCTTGTTTTCTACATTGTTCATGAAGGTTTCGATCAGTTTCCCATGTTCCTGTGCTTTTTTCTCTATTTCTTCTTTAGCTATGCTCAGCAATTTCTTTACTATGGTTGTTATTTCTATCTTTACATGGGAGAGTACTTCTATTTTGATTTCCTTTATAACCTTATGGAGTTGCTTTTTTTTATTTCACTTGCTATCTTTTCAGAGATTTCCAATGTGTTACTTTTGAAGTCCTTTGTGGTTATTTTGACTTTGGGGAAGAGCCAGGAGCCACAAGGTCCCAGGTCCAGTGAACAGGTAGAGGATGAAACTGTCTTCTTTACTTTTTTTAGTTACTTTTCTGGGTTAAAAAAACCTGACACCTACAAGTTAAAGGAGGAAAGATTTATTTTGCTTCACACTTCACAGACACTTCTGTCTATTGTTGACTGGCTCCAAGGCAGGGTGGCAGGACAGAGGGGCATGACAGAAGGGAAACAGTCCATGGCAAAGCAGGCAGAAATCAGCAGCAGAAGCAATAGAAGTAGTATCAAAATGAATCTATCTTTCCCTTTTAGCCCATCCAGGCCACATGTCGTTTGGGTGATGCCACCCAAACCAAGGGTGGGTGTTCCCATTACCCACACCCAGAGCTATGCTAATTCCAGTCAGTGCCCTAATTTAGTACACACACCCTTCATCCCAGCATCACACACCCTGGATCTGCCAACTCCAAAATGTCCCACCTGTGAGCACATAGCAGACACACTGCAATATTTTCACGAGCCTGCCTTCCCATTGGACAGCACTTGGCGACGGCATTCACTGCATTGTTTATTACACCGCTGAAAGACACTCATGAAAGAGGCCTTCCAAAGGTGCTCCAGAAAGAGTCAAGAATGATGGGATGTGTGCATTTGAAGAGAAATGAAGAATTTTGAGGGGAATTAATGCCAATGTGTCTTTTATTTTGATACTTTTGAAAATTTAAACATTCATTGTGCATTTTCATCACTCCCTGTACATATCAAGATAACATCTTACATAGTGTAAGTATATGCAATTCTTGTTTGTCAATTAAAATGAGTATAAAGATTCCTTTGTCTTGATTATTGGATGGAATGAGAATGAAGGAGAAAGAGAAATGTTAGAAGCAGATAGAATGCTAAAGAGTACATAACAGTCTTTTGGATAAGAGTTTGAATAGTTTCCAGCCAGGAATCTAGTACAAAAAACTGAAAAAAATTGTATTTTAAATAAACTTTGACAAATGGATAAATGACTATGTACTTTTACTGCTATAAACCTCTTCCTAGCCTTCATTCAGGAGGACCTGAAATTGGAAACATGCAACTCGCTCATCACTAATTTGCATTTCATTTATGAACCTTAAATAAATGAACCAATGATCTATACAGTCTCAACAAGGCAATTAAAAAGGAACAGCTTCCTGAAGAGGAAGGTGATGTCAGAGGCATTGTACTCACCTGACTGCCTTATCACTGAGTTGTCCCAGAGACTAATAACTAGTTGCATACACATTTTAATTTCTCCTTGATTTAATTTTACTGAAGAAGGAAGTATGAGCATGCAGGTTCAAACAAAGATGTGGCATCAGAGGGACCCAGAATACCAGCAGTAGCAGGGACCAGCCTGTGCGCCTCACTTCATAGATGCAGAAGCCACGGAGAACCACTGTCAAACTGCTGCAAGCCAAGCCTGCTGTAGGCTTGTGGATCCACAAAGACCAAGGCTGTACTTTTATTTCCACCTCACAGGAGCTGTTAGGGACACGCCCTGTAAACTGTAAACTGAAGAAAATCTCTGGGAGTCAATGAGGTTCCTATGCTGTGCTCCAAATGCAGGAGCCATGACCTTCTCTGCACACATCAAATTGTTGGACTTCTCACACATGACTGATAGATGGTGGAAAACATCCACCGACTATACCTAACGGGACCACACCTGCTCCAGTTTCCAGCTTTGAGCAGCTCTAAGGATACTGTCTCATCTACCTGGTGAATACAGAGAATTTGGGACCGTCATGATGCCAGCCCACCCTGACATAAATCCTCCCAATCTACTCCTGCTGCAAGGGTTCATACAGTTAATCTCGTCTTGCTTTATTGAAACTCATTAGGATGAAATAATCTACCCTGAAAACTATTTTATAAAAGGCTTGAATGACTATTAACTGTTTCATGTATTTTGCTATTTCATTATTTCATATTCCTTAAGTTTCCTGGTACAATTTTCTGCATTATGGTAGAGATTATATGACAGCCCAAAGTGGTGGTCCTGTTTGAAATGTTTTTGGACAAAGAAGAGTTCATGTCCCTCTGGAATCCTGTTGGTAGGGGCAGGTAGGTACTTTTTCTCATAAGAAAAGCTGGTATTTGTTCAGTAACAAATGGTCTGGGGTTCAAGTGACTTCACAGCTTCCATCTCAGAGAGCTGGCTTGAAATGCCTTCTCTATGTAAAGTCATTGCTTTACATGGGTACATTTAGCTATCGAACAGTCTCGTGACAGAATTCACGTTGAATTTGTGTTACAGAGAGGTACATAGAAACCAAAGGGTTCAAATAATTTGTTCTAGGTCATACAGTTACACAAATGTACACAGCTATTTTCTTTTTATTTATTTGTCCTACATAGAATCAACAATGTGGTGCTTGATCTCGGTGACATTAGGGCTTTCTGAGTTCAGATGAAAGTACTTGCACCTTTGACCTCATGAAATGTGTGTTAACATTATCTCAGAGGCCACTGGAAACAAGGGCCATGTGACACTGGCATAAGGGATATGCAAGGTTCACCTTAAGGGAAGTGCGGCTGTGGCAGTAGCTAGGGCTGCCCTGCGGGCTCTGGGTTATCTGACCCTGAAGCAGTGATGGCGAACCTTTGAGAGCTTTTAATAGTAATCAACAACTGGCTGTGGCACGCAAGCCATAGGTAGGTTCCCCACCACCGCTCTGTAGTACGGCAGATGGAGGTGCGGCCACATCACATGTCCAGCTGGTGCGGGGGACCAGCTCCAGTCTGTCACCTCCTATTCCCCAGGCTGGACTGCTCAAGTCTTTCCCATCCATATGTGTCTCTGGTCATCTTCCTTGATGTTCAAGAGCTTCATGCCACAGCTCAGCACCCCTGTGACAGAATGAGCTTGGTCAATGCTATAGCGTGCTGTATCAGTCTTGTACGTAGAAAAAACCTGCTCCTCTCATTTCTTCAAACCCACTAGGTTGAGTAGAATTCATTGCTGAAGGTAGAGAAGGCATCTCAAGCCAGCTCTCTGAGAAGGAGGCTGCGAAGTCACTTGAACCCCAGGCCAGGCAGGACAGAATCAACTGGACTGTGGGAAGTGGGGATGAGACTGGGAAATGGGCAGAGCCTGGGGACTCTCTCCCAGTTCTCTCTATTCTCTTCCTGTACTTGCCCCGAACATCTTCATTATTCTCCTCTTTTTGCTCTGAGCACATCCTGCTCCATGATAACAGTCCAAGTGGGCTACAGCTCCACACGTTCCCATTAATGTCATTTGTCACACAGGGAGGAAACCTGGCTCGGTCAGTGCTGGTGCAATGCTGTGCAAGACCTTAGTGTTTCTTTGTCTCGGCCACAGAGTCCTTCACAGACTTTTGTTTTGTTTTCCCATCATAATGGGGCTGTTCTTGTTCACTGTTAGATAAGACCGTCTCCTCTCTGCTAATACAACCTCTTAATTTCAAGGGACTTTTTAAGTTAACTGCAATTTACAGTCTCAGAATGGGGAAAATCTGTCCCTTTTGAGATAGAAGAGTTCTTTTTCTATCTTCCACGCCCCTTTTTTTCCTTTTAACTTGTTTTCTTTCATTTTGCTCCCTAAAATAATGGAATGCTTTTTTCCCAGGTGTCGTGGAGCTCTTTGACAACACAGAGACTGTTAGCTTTTTATAATGAATATTATCTCCAGCTGTCCAGCTGTGAGAACTTTTATCTTATCTTATTTTATTTTATTTTATTTTATTTTTAGGAGGAATTTTTAGGAGGCATGGTCCCTGAAGGTTAGTGTGTCCTCCTGGGCACTGGGAGCTCTGTACCGCAGCGGGTGCCTGCACCCCTCATCTCTGTCTTGATTGTGTTTTCACCTTGCACTTTAACCTGGTGAAGGGGATGAGGGATCTGTGCCATGTGTCCAGTTGCCTGGGGATGGATGCAGGGATCAAAAGTTGAGGAGAAATAAGGTGTCAGAGACTAAACAACTGGATTCCCACCCTAGGCCCCCAGAGAAATCACCACAGTCTCTGTGCTCCAGTTACCCCATCCTCATGCCTTAACAAAGATACATAAAAATGATATCAGAATGAGGATTCAGGGCTTTCACTGTGCAGAGGCTGTAGCCCAGCCTTTTTGGATTCCCCAAGACCATTTTCTCTGAACAATGGGAGCTGCAGGTGGATATGTAGGCAATCTCTTCTTCTACAGGAAACTGATGAAATAGAGAGGGAGGCAAGGGAGGAGGAAGGGGACAGAGTACAGTGGTGACTTCTATTTCGTGGGTAGAGGCAAGGTCATGAGAGTTTCCTGTGGTTCAAGAAGAGTCTACTGTTGAAGTGGTCTTGAGTATGCTTTCTGGTTTTGTCTTTAAATATCAAACTACAGAAAATTCCCTTTCTCATACTATATACAAAATAAGTTCCAGGTGGGTTGTACATCTGATGATGAGATAAAAGCAACAAGAACCACAGTGATTTTAAAGTACTCTTTAGGAAGCTGTCTTCATGGTGCGGTAGCTGAGCACCATCCCTTCAGCACAAGACACCCACATTCGTAGACACTGTGTAAATGTGACAAAGTGCCAGGTATTTTGCATAATTTAATTTTCTGCTAACAATCCTGTAGGAAGAACTCTCTACTTCTGAGTGCGGGAAATTACAGTTTCATATGTGACTAGCCACTGGTTTCACAGACCCTTTGGGTGTGTGATGAGGGTCCCGCCTCCTCCTACAGGAAACCAAGGAGCCTGATGGGAACTCTCATCTGAGAGCTCTCATCTCAGCCCACAAGACGGGTGCAATGCTATCTGTAGTTAAAATCTAGGCTGTTTTAATGTTAGATACATTCAAGTTTAAAGAATAAAGTTGGTATTCACTAATACCCATGATGCCAGAGAAGAAGCCAGCTCACTTACATGCATTACCTCACTGGATTCTAGCAATGATCCTATATAGCAAATATAATTATACCCACTTTTAACTGATGAACCTGGTAGAGAAGTTAAACAGCCTACCCAAGGCCAATGAGCAGCACTTTGAGAACCAGGACTGAAATCTTAGTCATCCTCACCTACAGTCTGGGAAAGGAAAATGGCAGAGGTCACTGGGCTAAGTTTTTCAGAGCAACTGCTGTCTGCTGCAGACCCCACTGTAGGATAAAGTCATCTCTCCTCACACAGACTCACCGGGTTTCACACTCCTCCTTTTCCAACTGCCACGCAAGGGGTTGTTTCCCAACTAAACTGAGAGACAGGAGTTGGAACTGGATTCACCTGGTTTTGGAATCTTTACCCAGTGGTTTTTAATGGCCGCAGGACCATGGATTCTTCTGGCTGGGCTCTCCTTAGTAGCTCAGAACACACATGGTCCTTTCTGACTTCAGACCTTCAGAGACTGCACAGTCTTCTGGTCTACAAATAGAGGTAGAAACCTTTTGATTAGCTTTTGTGCATATTTCTAAACCTTGCTAAGTAGTGGGACTCAGAAGGGCAATCTCTGGGCTTGACAGATCAGAGGAGTGGTTGGTGCTTCTTTTAGAAACAGATCTAAAGTATCGATTTTTGACAGATTCATAGAATTGAAACAAATGGAAGAGTGTGCTGTGAGGCAGGAATACAATGTGTATTTTCCTATTTTAAGAGACATTTTTCCTTATTACCAGCCATCCAACCCTCTTCCTCGGAAACAGCTCAAAGGCAAAGAGGATGACGCTGATGAAGACCTTTCATCTTGTTCTTGACTCAAACTTCTATAATTTTTGTCTTTTCCTAGTTCCTACAGGACTATATAACATATACTTTTCTCCAGCCTTGTCCCCAGAGGCAGATGGCAGGCTGAGAGCAGGTGGAGGCCTCTTTTAGTCTTCAATTTTGAGACAGAATCTCACCGTCGCTCAACTGCCCAGTCTGAGCTTGAACCTGCAATCTTCCTGGCTCTGTTTCCCAGGGTGCAGGGATTCCAGGCTGCACCACATCTGGCTTCTGTGATGTAGGCTTCATTACAGGCATCGGGCTTTTACATTCCGTCTGGACTCAGCACCAGATTTACACGAATGCTGCTGCGGATCTCTCTCTGCCCCACGTCATGTCCCTGATGATCCCGCGTCATTGAAGAGATGATGTGGAAATCCCATCTGATTGACTGGCTATCCTGAGAGCTTCATGGTTTAGTGATTCAATTTTAACAAAATCTGAAGGATACCTTCTACTGCGGTAACTGAGATTTTGGAAAACTAAAGAAATACGAATTTTCCCCTATTTTGTTATAAAAGTTGTAAGAAAGAAATAACATCTTTCAAATGTTTTGTTTTAGCTAGTTGGTCATGACTTAGGACATTTTTTTCCTTTCCATGTTACTTCCATCACCCTTGACTTAAAACATAGCTACAGGTTAACTCAAATATTGGGCCTTTTTCATTCTCAGTGGGAAGCTTCCATCGTATGTATTCGTGGCCTCTAAGGGTGTCTGATCAGCAATGGACCCCGTGCACAACAGTGGTCCCATGACATTATAAGGAGCTGACAGTGTCACAGCCATTGTAATGTAGCACCACATATCCCTAGGTGTGTGTTCAGGCAGGCGTAAAAAGACCTAGCATGCTGTCAGTGAATTAAAAGCACAGCTCATTCAACTATGTAGAGTATGTAAAGCTTGATGGTGATGCTAATAGATGTGTATGCTACTGGTTAATGTGTTCACCATAAAGCACTTTTAAACACTTAATTTTTAGTGTATTCCTATGTATATATATATTTTAAAAGCCTACTGAAACTATGTGTTGTGGTTCATGTGTATAGTATCAGAGCTCTGGGAGCTGACATAGGAGGATCACAGGTTTGAATACTGCCTGGACAACTTAGTGACTTAGTAAAACCTTGCCTTTTAAATAATTAAAATATCTGGGAATATGCCTTAGTGAAAAAGCTACATGTTCAATCTTAGTACACCACACACACATACACAAATACTGCAAACTAATATGTCCTGTAATGCCCTCACACATCTCATGCTTAGTGTGTCTCTTGATTATGTCATTTTTTCTTTGCTTGATTTAATCTTGTTCAGTTTTGTGCAATAGGCATATATGTATATTACATCCCTAATATGTATAAACACATGCAACCTTCTTGGATACCTGGGTGTGCATAGCAGGCTATCCAATAGATACAGGTGTAAGTACCTTGATGACACTTGCACCGTCACAAGGGGACCAGACCATGGGGTTTACCTCAACCTCAGTCATGACCAGGGATCGGTACGATCATCTCTCCTCAAGCCAAGCCTAACACTTAATTATCTCATATCATTATCTCAAATGTCTAGTGGGTCATCTAGTGTTTCTCTCCTGATCATCCTCTCTCTCTCCTCACACTCAAGTCCTTCAGCAGCTGTGCTCTCACGTGGCCCAGGGTCCTCTTCCAAGCCCTGGGGTTTCTGGAAGGATCCATGTCCTCCTCAGCCTTCTACATAGCTCCCTCCATCTTTAAGGAAACCATATACACATCCAGTTCTCCTCACACCTCGAATCGCTCTGACTTTTTTGGCCCCTGCTCCCTGGGTTTAAAGGCTTTCAGGTGAGTACACCCTGGATACCCCTAGATGGATGTCCACCTGGACTGTTTAGCACTATCTCCCTATTTTAAGGTCAATGGGTTGGTCACTTAATCACATCTGCACAGCCCCTTTCACCATGTAACATACCATATTCTCTTCATGCTCAGTTTCTGGTGTTTGGGAAAGGACATCCTCAGGAGGCTGTTCTGGAAACTCTGCTCCCACAGATATGAAAATCCATGCATGGTACCCAGAGACTGCACTGCAGGAGGCCCTCAGCGGCAGGGTCTCTGGTTTCGGTCCTGGCTACGGGCATGAGGGTTACCCTCCACACTGCTTCTCCTTTCCTGCTTGGGTATCTGCTGCCCAGTTTTATCTACACATCACATGGTCCACCGACACAGACCTTACCCACAGTTGCAACTTTAAATCACAGGTCCAACTGCTGCCTGCAGAATTCTTTGTATCGTAGTCTGCATTTCTGAGCGTGAGGTGCGGACAGGGCCAGGTCATGTAGCTTGTGGGTAGCTGCCCCACCTTTAAACCAGGGGCTCACCTCCCATAAGCCACCAGCTGTGGTCACCAAGGTAACAGGCAATATGGTGGACCAAGGATGATCCCAAGGCAGATTAGAGGAAATTCCCTGCAGCCAGCATGCCTGGGTCCCAAAGCTGGCTACTTTTGGTACACTGATTTCTTTAATAAGCCTCATGCTCCTCATTTGTAGGTGCGGATGATAATGGTATCTATTTCACAGGATCGTTGGGATGAGAAATGAGACTTGTATGTGTGACAGGCTTACCTCAGTGCTTGGTAAATGGACAAAGTGCAATAAGTAACAGTCTTTAGCACAAAACTGTCTCCTCTTGCTCCTGTCTCCCCTCCTGCAATCAAGAACTGTAGAAAAGGTGCTTTCCTTAGAGCTGGTAGTGGCTTGGAAGGCAGTGACTGGCATTTTGTATACAATGTCCCAAGCCAGACAGATATGCTGGAGCAGCAGGTAGAATCAGAATTTCTTGGCCTTGGGTATGAAATACCCTTCCCATAGCTATGTTGAGAAGTAACTATGTAATATAACAGGAGAAACTCACCTGTGACAATGTCTGGCAATGACCACAGAACTTAGTGTCTTGTATTTGGGACTATTTCACATGTTCGGTTGAGAGTCGTGAGTACAGCTCCTTTGACAACCGACTGATTCATCCTGGTTGGGAACCAGAGAATTACTAACAATGCTGTGCAGTTGCTCAACTATCCATCTTAAGGGCAGGGGTGAGTTTAGTTATGAAACTAATTAGATTCTTAGGACTGCAGGGCTGGGGATAGATGGTGAACAGTGGAATCAGTAAGGTGCTTTCAGTTAAGCTTTGGGAGGAAATCTGGCAGCTGGATCCCAGAAAGATTGGATTCTGAGATGTTACCTCTGGGAAAGCCTGTGCAGGTGCTGGGATCTAGACGTTTTAAGCACAAAGATGTGAGAGAATATGTGTACCCAGAGAACAATACTAACATCAGAAAGTTTCAGTTTGACACTTGGATGGGTAGGCTGAAGTTTTAAAAGTGGATACTGATGTACTGTACTGGTTTGATGCATCTACCCCTGATGAAGCCTATGTCTTAAATACTTATTTCATAGCACTTAAGATGAACATAGAAGAAACAAGGTGTGATTAATGAAAACTCAATTTTAATTTTGTTTGTCTGAAATTAATTTTATGGAAAAAAACAGCAGCAATCATGGAAGAACAAGACTTAATGGAATTAACTTGGATTTGAAATGAGATATTAGTGGACTTTAAAATTTTTATTTGCCACTTCTTGGCTTAAATAACTGAAATATTTTAAATCTCAGCATCCTTGTTTCTAAAGTTGTGATAATGATATCTCACAAATGAAACAACAAATGAAAAATCTTCAGTACTTGAAATTTAGGATGTAAACATAAACATTTTTGTGTGAATGAACATTATTTCAGTCTCTTAGATTCATCCCTGAGTCATTTCCTCCCATCTGGCCCAGTCTTTCTAGTAAAGATAAGACACATAGGTAAAGTTCTTGGAACAACCAGTTCTTGATAACTTAGTTTATAAATGCAGTATTTTTAGTGCCTGCAGCTGCAAAATTCAGATGAACTCATATGTGCACTTCTTCCCTCTTCCACTGTAAATGCTACAGAGTTTACACTGGGTAACAATCAACCTCAGTGAGTGACCATGGCCAAGTCTTTCAAATCTCCAAATAAGTGGAGTCAGGCAACCACTGAGAGGAAAGCAAGTCTGTCTTAAACTTTATTAATCATCAGGAGGTTTAGGCACGACTTCCAGTGTTCTGCCCGAATAACAAAAGTAATGGAATTTGCATATACCTATCACAAGAACATAGTACTTCTTTGAGGATAAAATTTAAGGAGCACTTTAAAGATGGTGCAGAGATGTGTAGCTCCAGGCATAACGTCAAAATTCGATTACAAAGGGAAAGCATGAGTGTGAAGAACTCACTGTCATGCTGTTTCCTAGATCTCAGACCTCTATCAGGCAGTGAGGTCTCCCAGTCCCTGGTGGGCTCATCTCCCCAGTTATGGCTCAGGACTGTGTCCACTGTGGCTTTTACAAAGACGCTGGTCTATTGCAACCAATATATCTCTCTATCTTAGTCATGTTGATGTTGATATTACAGCCAGGGATGAAATTCCTCAAATACTTTTTACAGCATTTCACCATTTCACAGTATCAGAATAAGAGTGTAGAGAAGGCTGTGTGGGAACAGAAGATGAAGTGACAACTTTCATGCAAAAGGAAGTTATTTGGGGACTACTGGGGAGTTCATAGGAACAAGGTAGAGTTGGAAATCAGTAAGTGCCAAGGGCAGCTCTGAGGATCCAGTAGTAGGAGCAACAGGTCTTCTCTTTTGGACCCTGGTATAAACATGGCTTATCTCTATCTCCATCCCCATGGTGTGCTATTTCTCTTGAGACTCAAGTTCTAAGGAAAGCAGTTGGGCTGCTCTGAAGATCGAGTGGGGAATAGAAGAAGTTGGTGCCCTGAATGACACAATCAAAGGAATTGATCCGCCTTGCAATGCAAAGCCAGAGCACTGTTACTTAAAGAACACTGGAAGTATTCTGGGCAGGCAAAACCTGTCTCCGAAATCACATCACCCTGGCAGGTAATGATTTTACCTGGAGCAAAACTTTCCCAGTAAATCAGTTGCTAATGACGAGTGGACTACAACAGCAGCTAATGATCCCACCAACTGGAGTGAGGACCCCTCACTGCTGCCAGAACTCAGCTGTGGCAGGCCACTGTGGCACAGATAATCTTGCACAAAGAAAAGAGGAAAGATCAAGGAAGAAGAGAAAGAAAGAGAGGAAGGAGAAGGGAAAAACATGAGGAGGAGGAAGGAGAAAAGCAGGTCACACCACAGCCCTCATTACCCAATCAATACGAAGGTGGGGACGTCCTATCAGTCCTGCCATCTACCCTGTGTCCAGTGCACTTCACCTCATGCCCTCACCATGCCCCATGGAGACAGGAAGGGCATGCAAAGCGTGTCTGTCCTCAGAAAGAAAATCTTTCTTCTAAGTCATTCCTATCCCATGGGAATATAGTCCAGGCACTTAAGTACTATTCTAGAAAAGTGCATCAAAAGTAAATATTAATACAGATATTTCATTTAATTCAATATTGCTAAGATATTAGCAGTTGAACAGATACTCAATATAAAGTTATAAATGAGATAGCTCATAATTTTTCACATTAAACCTTTGAAATGTAATGAAATTATACTTGCAGCAGGGTATGAGTTGCATTGTACACCCTTAAAATTCAGAGGTTGATGCTCTGACCCCACTACTTCAGAGTGTGAGTGGTCATGGGGACAGGGTTGGTGCAGATGCAGTTAGTAAGTCCAGGCCGTGCTGGAGGAAGGAGGGTGCCTGGACTAGTAAGACTGACGTCCTTATGGAGAAGGAAAGAGTGGGTGCACAGACTTGCACACAGGGCCAGCACCCCACGAAGACTGGAGTTAGGTTGCCCAGGTGAAGAGGATCAGAATCTAGGAGAAAATCTAGACCAGGTCAACTCCTACTTCTTCAAACACATGCACAGCCCTGGTGACAGTTGATTTTAGGCCTCAGACTTCCAGCCTGCTGAACTGTGAGAGGAGGAATTTGTGCTGTTAGCGGGTATGGTTCTGGGTTGGGACAAAGCTAGCAACCTTAACACAGGCCACGTCTCAGGTCAGATTAACTGCATTTCCATAGCCACATGTGGCTGTGGCTCTCATAGTGGACAGTAATGGTTTACAAACTTTTGACATCAGACTTTATGCTGAAAACATCCAGCCTTTCTTCTTACACCGTTGTTGTTTACCTGGAGTGCACGTGGAAAGAGTGTTTTGGGTTTTTCTTTCATTTCATTAAAAATAAAGGCAAACGCACTTTAGTTCCAGTCCACGTTTGCTAAGCTGAGGTATGTGTTTGTGTTTCTGATTCACAGCTGGCATTTTCCCAGGTCCTCTTCTGAGTGGTCAATGTTCTGGCAAACTTCTGCAGTGGTTCCTCGGAGACAGAAGCAGGGACACCTACATGACTGAACACCAGGGAGGCCATGTGAGAATAAAAACGTTCCTTAAGACTGAAGGCGGGGTGGTCTTAAAGGTGTGGAAGGAGCCTGGATTTTCTCCAGCTAGATCCAGAGTGTCCCTCTGCATCAGACCCTCTGGGCCAGGCTGTTTTGCCAAGTACCCCTCCACTGCTGCCCACCTTGGTGTGTCGCCTGCTGCTCCCGGAACCTCCAGGTGGGGATGCAGAGGGCCCAAAGGAAGGCCACCCTGCTCCGTGATGGTGAAGACAGTGTGAGAGGAAGCTGCCTCTGTTTCTCCCCCTTTCAGAGCAGCCTCAGTCTAATCAGCGCAAAGGCTGCCATTCATCCACTTTGGAGGGTTTTGCAGCGTAAACACGGGATGTCTGATACTGTGCGTGTTTTAACGCTCCATTCTCCTGGTTACAGGCAAGCCATCTGCGGGGTACAGGGGAGCTGGGGAAGTGACTCTGTCTGCTTTTATTGGACTCCATGGGCTCCCTTCCAACTGGTAGGCCAGTGCAAATTGTTTGCAAACTTTTTAACACCAGATTTTTTTCTCATGATGACAGCAGTATGTGGTTAATGTATTAAATTTAGAAAAGAAAATGGGCCTGTATCAAAAACATGAGTTAATAAGCAAAAATTGCTTGTATTTCTAGCATTCAGAGAGGGGAAAAACCCTCAATATTTGTATATGTTTTCTTCTTCAGTGGTTTTTCTAAAAATACGAACATGGAACGTGTGGCTTAGTGTTTCAAGAATGATGAGCTTAAACTGCGCCGTTTATTTCATAGCTCAGCCTGGTTTAGTCGCTCATGTCATTGCTTCCAAGATGACTTTGGTCTCTGGTCATTCTCGTGGACCTCCAGTTGGTTCATATGAGTCCATTTCCACTGGCCCAAGGTTCACTTTACTGCATTGGGAACCAAGGTTCAGAAACCTCACATTAGGCAGGAAACACATCTGGTAATTGACTAAACTGGATGTCAATTCATGCCTGCCTGAGCACACATAGTTCCAACAAAGGAAACCTTTGTTGGAAAGAAACCAAGACTGTGTTCAGATCTAGGCAACTATTAGAGGGGTCTCTGGGGTCTTTTCCTCTCGCACAATCCTCTTTAGAGATCTTTTTTTTTCCGCCTAAGTTCCATTGTCCTTCTGTCATCCATAATCGCTTAGAAGTCCTGAGTAGATCTGAGGGAGGCGATGACACCGTTCTTTTGTGTCCCAGACTGTTATCCTTTGCTTTCTGTGGGTGCAGAGGGAAAACCAGTCTTGTTGGAGAACTAGAAATTGGCTAAGCTATTACACAGGCTTCAATAGAGTGCCCTATATATTTCTGTGGATCTGGGCTTCTTTTCTTTTACTTATAAAATGCAGGTTAGTGAAACTCACCTCCCAGCGAGTGCTTCTACCCTAGAGATGGATAAAACCCCAGTGGAGGTGGCACAGATATTTCACAGAGCAGCAACCTGGAGCGACCCTGCAGTTTTGAATTAGGTTCCTGGGAATGTGCCTGTCAACGTAGAAAAAAAAAATCTCCGACTGTCCTCTCCAGGTTTGAGGTGTCTGGCCTGAAAGCAGAGAGGGATATCAGGTAGTTATTTTTGGCAGAAACGCCACCTCTTATCTCCTCTCCTAATAAGAGGTTTGAGCAGGTGGGCGAAATGAGAAATAGACTCAAAGTGCTGCATTTGAAGGCTTCCAGCCAAGACAAGGACCGCCTTGGATTTGCATCCACCCTGCAGGAAAGAGCAAGACAGTAAATAAAGGCAGCAGGGTTTCTTCTTTGTTACTTTTTGTTTTGTTTTAAGTTCAGGTATTAATTAAAGACCCTGAGAGAATACAATGCAGGGGAGGGAAAGTGTATCGGATGGACAGTTTTCTTTATCACCTTCTCATTCTGTAAATGAAGTGACAGAGACAGAGAAAGAGAATAAAATTAATGAGCTATAGAAACTGATGTCTGTTTTTCTTTCTAGTTTTTTAGTTGATAAAATTATAGCAAAAAAACTCTAAGCTAAAACTGAAAGCGCTTTTAAGTGCTTTCAAAGAAAGGCGAGCCTCTCTGGATAGGGATGTTGTCAAATGAGTGGCTGATGAGATTATTTCTTATTTTTCTTAAATAAATGGACCAGATTGTATCTGGGATGCATGCAGAGAATCTTAACAGTGAGCATTCTTGGATCTCAGAGTGTTCAGTATTCCTACATTTAAACTAATTAATATATATGTATCCAGCTGTTACAACACACTCCATGCTAGAGAAAAATAATTTATCAAGACATTCCCAAGTTCTGTAAAAAGTTGTCTCCTTATTTTTCCTCAGTGTCCTGGGGAGATTTTAATTTTCAGTAAAAGCTTTGTTTGCTTTGCTTGAATATAATTGAAAAGTAATTATGTATGTGATTGAAGACACTTAGAATTTTGGCTCTTGCATAAAACCCCTTACTTAAAATGTGAAGCAACATGCCCACACCGTATTTCAGACTAAAAACAAACAATTCCCGGCTCACCTTTGCGTAAACACTGCGCCCTGACAATGTGGTTCCCTGTAATTTCCCTTCCTGAGCACCCCTTTTGTTCTTTTCTCTACCTCTGTCTTCCAGCCTGTCTTTACCATTCAGGTGGAAAAATGCAGAAGGCAGATACTTTTGCAAACATTAGTTAATGCTACGAGGACCAGGAAAATTTAAGTTCATCAAGAATTCAGGATAAATTTGAAAAGTGACTTTACTTGATTGTCCTTAGCCTGTAAGCGGAAAGCACCATCTCAGGACGTGTTACTGACATGTTCTTAATACATGACTTTGCTACCAAAACAGGGGAATTCTCGATGGATATGCCTCCTATTTCCTTTGTTAAGTTTATTGCTAAGTATTTTATGCTTTTTGATTCTATCATAAATTAAAAACCATTTCTTTCTTAGCTTATTAGTTTACATAAACACAGATGGTTTTGCATGTTGATTTTGCATCTTGTAATTGTTGAATTATCTTTAGCTCTCTCACTCTTTCCTGCTCTATTCCTTGCTCGTGTGTGTGTGTGTGTGTGTGTGTGTGTGTGTGTGTGTGTGTGATGTCTTTGCAGTCTTCTGCATGTGTGTGAACGGAGGGAGCTTTACTTCTTTCTTCCTCATTGGTTTGCCTTTTATCTTTTTCCTGACTAATCACTCTGTCAAGGACCTCTGTTACTGTGTTGAGTTGAAGCAGTAAAAGGGAACATCTTTGTCTTATTCTTGATCTTAGAAGGAAGTTTTATAGTTTTTTCACACTGAGTATGATACTAACTGTAAGAGTTTTATATATGACCTTTATTATCTTCAGGTAATTTTTTTCTATTGCTAGTGTGTTGATTTTACTTCCTGGAACTTACTCAAGAGAAAAAAGATAAATATCTGCACAAAGGTTGATGCATGAATCATGGCAGCGTCTTTCGTGGTAACTAAACATTTAAGCCATTTGAACATCTTACTGGCTGGTGAATGAATGGATAAGGTGTGGTACATCCATACAGTTAAACGCTGCAATCAAAAGGAAATAAATTACTGACATCTGCATAGCAAGGATGGCCTTCAAAAACAATACAGATGTGAAAGTAATGAGATGCTAAGACTACATATTTCATGATTCTATTCATGAGAAATATCTAGAAAAAGCAAAGCTATAGAACCACAGAAGAGTTCTTGCATGGCCCTGCTGATAGATACAGAGATTGGCTAACAGTGGATATGAGAGTACTTTTGGGGTAGATGACAGAATTTCATAACTGTGAAAATTTATTTAAAAATTGCATGGTAAAAATGGATGAATTTTATACTTGGGGAGTTACACCTCAATAAAGCTTAGTTGGAATTACTCAAAGGTCTGAAGTGACATTTCAGAGATTTGCACAGCACTATGCAGTTTGCTACAGTAAAGGACCTTCTGAGAGCAACACTCTGTACAAGTCAGACTTCTTTACCTTAAATTACTGTTAGATTTTGCACCACTGTTAAATGAAAAGAACTCATCTATCTCTAAATACATGACTAAGCCGTGTAGCATTCTTCTTTTGGAAGTGTTACTGTCTCAAAAGCTCTGGCTCTTCTGTCTCCTTTTTTGGCTGGGGGACTGAGACTCTGTCCTAATCTTATCAGAGGCCTCTCCTTTTCCTGATGAAAGATCCAGGGCAGAATGCTACACAGCAGGCAAAAGCAGTCCAGGAGAATAAGCAGACACCATGTCTGTGTGTGCTGTGATGCTTTTTCCGTTTGTCTATAACTTGATATATTCTTCAGGGCTGAGGGGGAAAAAATCTACAGAACAGAACAGATGGGCTATGGAGTTTGTAACTGAAGAGGGAATGAAAGCATTGCGCCATGTTTGAAGCAGCAGGATACCTAGTTCAGGCTGGCACTCTCAGCAAGAAGCCTGGAGGGCTCTTTCTCTTAGGAGAGAACTGTGATGGGGGCTTTGGATGAGTATGGAGCCACTGGGAGACTGAGACCTAGAAAGCACAGTTTATGATAATCATGATTCCCCATTATATTGTTTTGAAACCTTATAATGATCTCATTGGTTAGTTGTAGTGGGTTTATCCTTTTTTGTTTGATTTTATTAACTGTGATGGTATAAATAGCTAATTTGAGAGAAACAAGTCATCATAATAGCCAGTACTGGTATAATATCATCTTACTATGAAGTCTTACCATGCTTTTGCTCTTCTGTTTCCGTTGACTCTATCATGTTGTATCTTATTGGATTGTATTACATATGAAAGTATAAACAAATTTTCTATGGAAAATGAGATTAGTAGCCATTGTTTGTTTGTTATTTGGTTCTGAATGCCCTGTGATACTCTCATTCTCTTGAATGTTTTTATACTATTTTGTTATGTTTGATACTATTATGGATGACGTTATACTCAACTATTTCAATGAAAGAGACATTGTGGTAGTTATTGTTAATTACGGGTTGTTTTCTAGTGAAATTCTGTGTTGCTTACATTGTACTGTTCTGGTCTGCTTTGTTATTTTCTGTTTTGCCTTAATCTCTTTAAAATAAAAAATAAAAAAAGAAAGAGTCTCACCACAATCTAAAGTAAACTCAGCTTCCTGGTAAAAAGACTACAGTACCTGGGCCAGTCCCAGGATTCCCACATGCACTCACCTGTCTCTAGAAAAGCAGCCACCTCCTTCTTCAGTCCCGCCCCTGAGGACAGCTAGAGTCAGGCCTCTCAAACCCGAAATGTCCCCAGGGGCTCTTGGAGGAAGGCATATTCCATTTCAGCAGGGCGGGTGAGATCAGGGCCACACTTTGAGAAGTAAGGAATTAGAGGGTTTCATAAACTTTCAAAGAATAGACTGCAATTTACTTGAAGGGCGGCTCAAGAAGAAATAATTGTCCTTTTCATGAACATTGCCTTTATTGGAGACAGAGCTAGAACTGTCTGTAGTACTCAAGGAACTGAAGAGTAAATTGATGTTCCTGAGGATGGAAGATATGAACAACCATAGACCAACCAAGGTGTCATAGTGCAGTCCAGAGGTGTCATTGTCTGTGGGAGTTCTGGGACAGATCTACATTCTGGGGGCAGCTGTCTCTGCAAAGATCACACCTGTTTACTCTCTTTTGTTTTAAAATTATAATTAACATGTGATGACTGTACATATTTATGGGGGACACTGACTTTTTGAAAAAGGTACAGGTTGTGAAGTGATCAAAGCATGTTACATATCTAACACTTAAAATATTTCTCATTTCTTGCTGATGAGGATATTTGAGTATTTAGGTATTTTGAAATACATGATATCTATACTTACTCTATTGTGCTGTAGGATATCAGAATTTATTTTCCATTCTAACTGCATATGCCAGTTAATCTTAACTGTCAACCTGTCCAGCTTAAGAGACTCTTGGAGAGGTGATTGATCATGGGGTCATACACTCCTGGGCGGATTAATCCACTGATGCTTGTGGCTGGATGTGCTGGCAGGAGGTGGGAGCAGTTGGAGGAGGTGGGCCTCTGCAGGTGCCTTTGGAGGGTGCGTATCTTGCTGGTACTGTGCTCTACTTCCTGGCTGCCAAGAAGTGACCAATGTCGCCCCACTATGCCCTTCTGACAGAATGCTTCTAGCAGTGGATTTAAACCTTTCCTCCCTTTTATAGTTCTGGGCATCAGTATTTTTTCCCAACAACAGGAAAGCTGACCGACACAGGAATTTTTTATCTATTGACTGATCTCTCCACACTCCCTTCCCTACTACCCTCCTTAGTCTCAGGTACCCACTCTTTGACTCTGTACTTCTGTGAGCTGAACACTTTTAGATATCATAAATAAGTGAGACAACGTGGTATACTTCTTTCTGGGCCTGGCGTATTCCACTTAACATAATGTCCCCCAGTTTATCCATGTTGATATGAGTGACACTTTTAACAGCTGAATAGTATTCCACCGTGTATATGTATATGTATCATAATTTTTTTATCCATTCATCTGTTGAATGATGTTTAGGTTGATTCCATGTGATTGTTATTATAAATAGTAGTGTAATAATCATGGATGTGCAGATGTCTCTTCAAACGTTGATTTCAATTCCTTTGGATTTATGCCCAGTAGTTTGATTGTTGGGTCATATGGTAGATATGTTTTTAATTTTAATGCTCTTTCTACTATTATTATTTAGCAAAAAGAAGCACCCCTAAACCACTGACTGACATTCCTGAGAGATAAGTTATCATAATTTAACATCCTATAGCATAATATCAGAACTCTTCTAAGTATTGTGCAGCATGTGCTTAAATCCATTTGTCTCTAACAGCTCTATGACACAGACACAGTGTTATCATGGTTTCACAGATGAGGAGACCGATGCTTAGAGAGTCACACCATCACTTGGATCAGACATCTGGTGAGATTGACTGCTCCAGCAATGCTTGTCCTGAGCCATAGACTTTATAGACGGTCATGGATTTTTCATCTCTGGCTGTCTATTGGAATCACTACCATAGTTCAGGCCACTATAACTAAAATACCATAGACTACGAAACTTGAACATTAGAAATTTTTTTCTCACCATTCTGGAGACTAGATAGCCTGAGATTTATGTGGTGGCCAGTTTGGTTTTAGGGAAGGGCCTCTTTCTGGGTTTGCAGATGGCTGCTTTCTTGACGTACCCTCAGAAGGCAAAGAAGTATCTCTGGTGCCTGTTCTTATGGGCACACTAATGCCATTTGTGACGGCTATGTCCTTATGACATTGTCACCTCCCATACAGATTTATTTGGGCTCATGGTTTCAGAGGCTTCAGTCCATGATCAGCCGGCTCCAAGGCAGAAGCATCATGGCAAAGGGACATGGCAGAGGAAAGCTGCTCACCTTATGGTGGCAGAAGCAGAGAGATCAGGGTGAGAGGCAGAGGGAGAGGAAGGGGCAGAGACCAGAATGCGTACTTTTCCCCAGTTACCACCCTCCTCCACTGAGTCCCCACCTCCCAATAACACATCCAGTTGGGAACTTATGGATGGATTAGTCTGTGGATGAGCACAAAGCCCACATAATCCTATCACTTTCCAAAAACTCCACTTCTGAACGCATGAACATTTTATATCAGACCGTCATACCCTTAAAATACCCCACTTCCAAACATTATTCCCTTGGGGCATAGGTCCTAAGCATATGAATTTTGAGCAAACATAAACAATCAGTCACCCAGGGCAGTAGTGGCAAACCTACGGCACATGTGCCATAGCACGCTCTTCGTTATCATTGAAAGATCTAAAAGGTTCACCCTTCCTGACCCACTGCTCAGATATCAAATGTTTTTACTGGTACCATTTTGACTCTTCAATGGGGTACAGGCCGATGGTGGTCTTGTTATGCTTTAATGACCCTGAAGACAGCCGTATAATCAGCATTGAGTGACTGACACACAGCACTCTCTGAAGCAGTGTGAGACAGCATGGATTCGCTCAGTGAGACTCTGTGGGTCAGAAGACTTGTTTTGCTTAGCAATAACAGCACCAAGGCCCAGGGCTTCATATGGGACCAGGATGTTGGTAAACACAGCCCTGCCGACTCGGCTGTCCTGCTCTTCTTTGTGGGTTGATAAAGATCAGTTAAATAACAAGGCTCAGCTTTTCTTCAGCTAGTGCCTCACTCATGAAGTGTTCCACCTGATACACAGAACACAGTCTCTGCATCCATTCACAGAGCCTGAGAATATTCACAGCCCCAGTGAGAACACTTTGTGTGACCACACACAGACATTAGGAAGTAGTTTTTACTAACCTCTTTCAAAATTTCAAACAAAATTGTCTATGAAAAATCACTTAGGAAAGTATAATATGCACCATGTGCATGGTAGATCAACAACTCTCAGTAGCTGAAATGTTTTTCCCCCCAGATTTAAGTATGCCCTGGGGGAACTCGATCTGACAGCACACTCAACTTCAGGACGACTTCGTACTATTGGAATGTCTGCAGGGACCCCTAATTTCGGTATCTGAGAAAGTAGATGAGAGGATTTTGTAATTAAGGGAATATAAGATAGTTGTATTGGAAAACTAGATATTTGTTGGGAGCCGCGGCCGAGCCCGGTCGCCTTACTTGGCGGACGTGAGGCCTGTAAGAAAGAGCAAAGCCTGAGCTAGATTACCCCTCCCATCGAGTGTGCTAAGATGGCGCTTATCTCCTGCTTCCTGCTTGGTAAACAACCCGCTCTGTAAGATAGTCTGCCTAGCAACAACTGATGTTAGCCAATCAGCCCGCATCGCGCGCTTTGAACTGATTGGCCACTGTAACCCTATAAAAGTGAGTGCCTCTCTCGCCACGAGAGAAGAAGCACGGAAGGAGCCGCGGAGAGCGGACCGGTAGAGGCTTCGGGACAGACTGTAGAGAAAGAAGCACGGAAGGAGCCGCGGAGAGCGAACCGGTAGAGGCTTCGGGACAGACGGTAGAGAAGAAGCACGGAAGGAGCCGCGGAGAGCGGACCGGTAGAGGCTTCGGGATAGACTGTAGAGAAGAAGCACGGAAGGAGCCGCGGAGAGCGGACCGGTAGAGGCTTCGGGACAGACTGTAGAGAAAGAAGCACGGAAGGAGCCGCGGAGAGCGGACCGGTAGAGGCTTCGGGGCAGACTGTATAAGGAGAGAATAAAGAAAAGCCTGACCACCGCCAGATATTGTTGCGTGTTCTTCCTGCCGGCCGGGAGCGACACCGACATCTGGTGGCCCGTACGGGGACTGATCAACCCCGAGACGCGGCGGTGGACTGCATTCTCCAGTACGGTGCTGCAGGACAGGTGAGTAGAGGATAAACCTGGGCCCTGGGTGGCGCGCACCTACAGGGTTTGTAGATTCCTCTCAGGCTCACGCGTAAGTGGCGGATTCCTTGGGCCTCACGCGGTGAGTAACATATTAAAAAAAAAAAAAATGGGAAACATGCCAAGTAGCGGCACTAAGAGTGAGGGTAGTTACGGGGGGAGCTCTCAAGAACTTGTAGAAGTAACATTTTGTTTTCTAGTTTTGTAGAAACATTTTGTTTTCTAGTTTTTTTCACGTGCTACATATTTTATACAACTGAGATTAGGAGACAGAGTGTTTACATCCTACCTCTTTTAGTTTATAGTATATTTAAGGACTTCAGAATATGATTTTGAAAAGATGGGTTGTGTTCTTTTTAAAAGTAAACCTTCTTGGAGAAACAAAAAAAAATACTTGGTTTCTTCCCCTGTATTTTCACACATGATTTGGGCACTGGGTATGAGGGGTATTTTCTCCATATACCAAACTAGCACTCAGTTCTCTGGCGGACACCAGCCCGTGTCTGATAAATCACATCAATTCTGGTACTGTCTACCTGAAAACCATGTTGATCGTACAAAAATTAAGAGCTAAGTCCGAAAAGATCATCCCCATTTGGATGCCAATTGTAAGTTCAGGACGTTTTACCAGTGTTTTTAAATGATTGGTTATATATCAGGGTTTCTTTTGCTTTGATTAAGTTACTAGAGTGGCTTACAGAACTCAGAAAAGCACAAATATCTACTGATTGCTTATAAGGATATTACAAAGGACACCGATGAATTCTGTAACCTGCGGAAGAAATGCACAGGGAGATGTGGCACATAGAAGGGCACGGAGCTCCGTGAAGGCTTCAGGGACACCGCCTTCCAGGAATCCCCAAGGCCTCCGTGATCTACAAGATTCTCCAACCTGGTCTTTTTGGGTTTTTACAGAGGCTACATTCACTGGAGAGACTGATTAATCATTTCCCACTGATGATCAGTTTAGCTTTCACTTGCTGTGTTCTTCCCAGAGGCTGGAAGGGTCGTCTGCCTTATCCCGCCTGGTCTTTCTGGTCACCAGACCACATCCTGAGGCTACCTAGAGGCTGCTAGTCACCAGCCAGCTCATTACTACTGAAGTACTTACCACTTCAGAGATTCTAAATGTTCTGGAATTATACACCAGGAAGCAGGGATGGAGGCCAAATATGTACTTCATAATATTACAGATCTACTCTAAGCTTAGAAACTATCATTACACACTTTGCGTATTTCAAGTTTTTTTCCAAATAAGGAATAGGTAATGAGACTTACTGGTTGAAGGCATGCAACAAAATCTTTATCTAGTCATTAGTTGGCTATTAAACTAACTGAGCAGAAACTTCATATGACAAAAACAGTGTGATCATGGAATTCATTAAAAAAACAAACAGAAACACAGCAAAACACAGGGAAGCAGGGGCATAATTTCCAGAAATGGCACATGATATTGCATAAAGTGTGTGATTTTCAATAAAAAAACTAATTATGGGACATATGAAGAAACAGGAGAGGGTGACCCATACAGAGGTAATAAAAAAGCAATCAATGTCCTTGAAGAGCTGTGGATAGAACAGTTAAATGTTTTCAATCAAGAATTATAAACATGTTCACAGAGCTAAAGCAAATTATACCTAAATAACAAGAGGAAAGTATGAGAATGGTATTCTACCAAATCGAAAATGGAATTGAGGAGGCAGACAGCATAGCATGGAACCAGACAGAAATTTTGGAGTTGAAATTTATGGTAACTAAAATAGAATAATTCATGAGAATAAATCAAGAGCTGATTTGAACAGGCAAAAAAATCAGTGAACCTGAAAATAGGTCACTTGAGATTATCTTAAATGAGAAACACAAGTAAAGAAGAATGAAGATTAAAAAAAGAAATTCAGACGTCTGTAGGGAATCATTAAGGTACCAAAATATACACACAATAGAGGTTGTGGTAAGAGAGGAGAGAAAGAGAGGCGAACAGAAGAATATTTGCAGAAACAATGGCTGACAATTCAACTTTGATGAAAAATATAAATCTGCAAATCCAAAAAGCCTAATAAATTCCAAATAAGATCATCTCAGAGATCCATGCTGAGACATACCATATGCCAACTCTGCAAAGCCAAAATAAATAAATAAATAAGATTCATAAAAGCAGCAAGAAACTTTTTTAAAAAAAACTTTTTTAAAAAACCTTTTTTAAAAACTTTCTTAAAAAACTTTTTTAAAAACTAAGGTATTTTCTTTTCTTGCAGACCAAAAAATACTCAATAGAAGTGCACAACAGTGTCCATGTATATTGAAAAATACTGAAATAACATTAAGGGATATAGAAAAACTTCCTCTAAATTGCTCAGAAATAAGTTAGTAGGGCAATTTTTCAGGAGTTTTAGGATGCAATGAACTTCAAGTTATAGGGGTCCAGATGGGAGTGGCTTAAAATGTAAAAATATGGGCCGAGTGCTCGGTGTTAACAGGCTCCCTTATTGCTGGGGTGTCATCAAATCTTGGCATTTCAATGCTTATTGCTTTCTGGCTACAACAAAGCTATGAAGCCACTTCCACAGCTCCACAGCTCCACTCTAACAAGGGAAGAGGGATCAGGAGCAGTGGGGACCTTCCTTCCTACTTGACTTCCCTTTCTGTCTCCTGACATCTGAGCCTTATGTGACCACCGCTAGCTGCAGTAGTCGGGGAATGTGTGTGTCTGATAAAGGGAAGTAAACAGTCCTAAGTAGCATAGGCCAATCACGAATCATTCTTTGTAGATTATCGCACTGCTATCGTGAACATCCTTAAATTCTCTTAATGTGACTGAAGTGGGAAGAGATGATAGCTGGAAAGGCAGCTAATGCAGCTTATGCCAGACAGAAAATCATCTTTTTGTTCATTTTCGTGAAGAATACAGACTATTTCTTATTTCCAACTTTGTTTTTTTCCCAGTGGTTGGTAGCATGTCTGTCAAATAGTACCTGCTTTTAGCTATAGATTAGATGTATAAATAAATGAATAAAACCCCTTGATAACTTGTAATTCAGGCTGAGAAGCACTGAGCCCAGTAATAGACATAGAATTCAGGAAGCAAAGTGTCAGAACCCTGAAATTTTATGCCCAGAGAAAATGTTCTCTTATAACTGAAGCGATGCTAAACCACCATATTAACTAATTTCCTAGCTTTTATAGAACTAGAAAATCTCAGAGTGTCAAAGATTTAGTGTTCACCAGCACTGCTCCAGCCCAGAGTAGAAGCAAATGGACTTTTCACTGTCTTCCCATTTAACTAGGCAGCGCTGAGCAAGCCCAGCCTGCAAACCTCTTTCCTGGAAATGCTGGGTGGTAACAACAGGATGGCTTTGAGTGTAAAGAGGCTCATCAATGAGCTATTTGCAACGTCCTTCTGGGTGCTGTGTCCCAAAGCTTTTCCTCAGTGGTTTCCCGGTGCATGGCAGGGTGGGGTCCAGATGTGCAATTCTCCTCTTTACATGTAAATTTGAAGCTGGGGACATTATGGTTGATTTTGCATGACACGTCTAGATAATGTGCAAAGAATTTTTCTATTATGTGAAATTTGAGATATCAGGGGACAAGGATTTGAATATAAATTGTTTAGAAATTAAAGGAGAATACGTTTTTGCTCTCTCTATATGATTTAGGTAATCAATGCCAGTGTAAAACCTTCATAATCTCATAATCAAGACATATTTTGAGAATTTCCTTATTGGATCTAATTTAATATCATTTAAAATTATAAGATGAATGTCTATTCATTGTCACAAATGTTGCAGAAGGTAGAAATCATTTTGCTTCATCTAGTTCTATGGTCTACTCTCTCAAGTTAACTTCTGTTAGTAATTTATAGCCAATCCCTCCAAGCATTCTAGCATGCTTATTTTTAAATCTCAGAAAGATTTCACCTCCAGGTTTCATCTGACTCCACGAGAAAAAAAGAAGAATTTGATTTTGCATAATATAGACTATTTTGAGGGTCCTGATAGATAAAGCATTCAACTTGGATATGAAAAATCTTTTATTTCTAGCTTAACCTAAGACCCACTTCTGAAAGTTTCTTAAGTCCTTTGCACCATTTATCCATTTAAGAGCTGCAATTCAATTATTTCATAAATATTTATAGCACAACTACAATGTGGTCAGTGCTTAGGGGGTTAGGAAAAAGTCCTGAGGAAAGTTTGTGTGTTCAAATCAAAGGAAAGAAGAAAATTTTTCTGACTGTTCTAGTTATTTTGGTATAGCAGGTGGGCCCCAATGTTTATTATTAATAATAATAATAAGCTCACAAACCATCAAACTGGGTAGGGCTCTGGAAGGGAGGTTTGCTTCTGATCCATGCAGTATCAACACAGCATCAACAGAGACATCATGACTGAGATGGGGGGAGAGACTCACAGGATGACTCCCCCACATGAGTTTATTTGATTGTGAATGTTGGGCAAGAATGGAGATGGGACCAGGGCCTTGAACCATTTTTGCATGGGCTAACTCACAAACTTCCCTGTGCCACAGTGGTTGGTTTCCAAGTCTAAGTCCCCAAACCAAATGGCAGCCAATCTCTTCATTCTGCAGACTGGAAGATGGACAGCCCCACTCCCACCATATTCTATTGGCAAAACAAGAGCAGGAAAAGATTGAAGTCCAGAGTTCCTCTTCTCAATGGGAGGCAAGGCAAAGGAATCTGAAGCCGTGCTTTATGGGGGATGTGTGTTTGCGTATGTATTCATTAAATGCATCACTGTCATGTCCACTCAAAAGCACACTGGTCTTGCCATGTGGGACTTCATCTCTCCCAGCCATTCCACAGAGTGGAGTTTTCAATGAGTTTTCTGCCTACAACAAGGTAGGTTCCTCATAGCACTCTGCTAATAATAACATCACATGAACGTGGCCCCCATGGTTGATGCTTGGTCTAGGGTGAGCACATCCTCCGTTGGCCAATCATCTTCCTCCTCTGGTACTATTACAGACAGAACCAGAGATAGCACACTTTTCTCTGTGATTCTTGTACTCTTATGGTACAGTAAAAGGCTGTGGCTATATTTTCATTGCTTTTCACATAAAAAAGTCTTGTCTACAGTAGGATTAGATCTCACTTGCTGCCTAAATACTTCTGCATATTAAGCAACTTCTCCAAGTGTCAGTTTCCCTCTAAGTAATCATATCTACCTTGCAGGGCTCTTGTGAGTACTAAAGAAGCCACGGGAGGCAGCCAATAGATGTAGAGTTACAACCACTGTGCTATTGTTGGCTGATGAAGTTATAAATGGGTAAAAGTCTTGAAAATTTAAGAAACAGAAGTTTCTGAATATTTGAAGTTATATAGTTGCTGTTTGGAGGAAAAGGAAGTGATATGAACTGAGCAAAGGAAAAGATATGAATGACCTAAGTTATCAAAGGTGATTATACACACGTAATGTATACAGTGGCACCTTAGTTCACAAAAATAATTCTTTTATGATTTTAGGCCAGATGGTTGCTTTGGTGTTTGTGTGAGGAAGATGACTGTGGTTTGTCACCCTATGTAGAGTTTGTGAACAGGAGCAAAGTCTTGTCTAATGCTTTTGTCTGAGAACAGAATCATTTGCAAACAGAAGTGTTCATGAACCAAGGTATAACTGTATTACATTTCATTCAGAGGCCCATGTTATGAAGGTCAAATGATGGTAGCATTTAGAATAGACATCAAAGATGCTGTGGTAAGCTGCGTTTATTTGTAATCAAACAAATAAGCTTAATATGTATGGGTGACAACAATGATAGCATTTATTTCCTGCAGTAGCACTGTGTCAGATGCATCCAGGAGACACGTGCTGTCACAGGGCTGAGCGAGGGAAGCACAGTTTCAATACACAGTAATGATTCTGTCTTCAAAATCAGTATCCTCACAAATTCGGAAATACAGTGATTTCCAAAAAATGAAAATTTACCTACAACAGATACCTCAACAACTTAAGATTCACTTGTTTTTCTGACCACTACATTTTATAAATAAAATATCTCAGCTTCGTCAATAACGGAACGTGTATTTCATCTATGTTAAGCTACTTCTTATAGCACTGAAGCCACCTGTGACTTAATTATATTTTCTTTAAGGCAGGATATGCATATGGGGTTGTTTTTAGAGAAAACATTGATATTTCTCAATAGCCATAGTATTTGTACTTCAGCATTAAGTGTGGGTTTTGGAAATGTCTGGTGCAATTATTTTGACTGAGTTGTTTGCTTCGTGAGAAGTGCAGATGCGTAAGCAGAGGCTCGCTTGAGAGATCTGCCTGCATGAAGAACTAAACATAGAAGTTCAGGAAAAGGGACAACACGCGACAGCTACTGTCTGGAAAATTCCTGCAGCACTGCAGAGCACCGCGGTCCACTGCATGTGCTGATTGTGTTTTGTGTCAATGATTCTCACGCAGGAAAGCTACATCTGTACATATAGGAGAGGTGGAAAGCATCGCGAGAGTACGGATGCAGGGGAAGAGAAATCCATCTGGTCTCTGAGCCGCCTTGTCTCACAGGAGTGACTGTTCTGTGACTCAGCTTTGCCATTGCACGATGTGTCCTTGAACTGGAAGCAGTTTGGAAGCCCCCTGGAGAAAAATCAAAATCCGTGGGCCGTGATAACGTGTTACTATGGTTTATAGCTTTTAGACTTTATCATAATTTTTACTCTGTGGCTGCCTGTGACATAGCCATTAGGTAGAGACTGACTGTCCAAACCACTCTGTATGAAGGAAGGCACAAGTCAGGAAGGTGGTTTTTGTTCTTCTTAACTCTGAAGAGATGGGAGACTCCATACGAAATGTGGTTTAAGAACTCAAGATACCTGAGGAAGCAGCCTAAGTTCAGGTTTCCTGGTGTTCTGACTTTCATCCCAAGGCACGAAGAGATCCTGGAGGTGAGTTTACTAACTCAGAAGGGAAGTCATGTCTGAAAGATGAACGACAGCAGGACCAGATCCCAGATGTGGTTCCATTCTTATTCTAAAGTAGCTGCTACGGTTTGACTGTGGCCCCCCAACTTCATGAATCAGGATCCTCACATGGACTACAGTTATCAGAACAGCAGCTTTGTTATAAAAGTGTGGTTTTGCCTCCTACCTTCTGCCATGGGGTGACCCAGTATGAAGGCCTTCACCAGATGCTGGCCTCATTATTTTGGACTTTCCATCCCCCTGAGCTGTGAATCACGTGCATTTCTGTTTTCTAGAAATTGCTCAGTTTCACAGAGATGATCTGTTACAGCAGACAAGAGTAGCCTAAGACATTAGTCATGTTAATGGACTTTGATGCCTCCTGTAGCTTATGTTATGGCCCTTTTAGTTTCAACTAAGTTTCTATCATTTTCATCTCCTAAGATGCTTGACTTATAATAGCTACAATCGAAGCTTACAGAGAATTAAATTGTTGGCTTGTGAGTATTGTATTTAGAAGGAATGGAGAGGATTAAGTCAGGGGGATTTTATTTCACTTTTTGCCTAGGGCACAAGGTCTATATATAGGCAAATGCTATTTAAGGATATTTTCCATAGGGAGATATCCCCTGGTGATGGTAATTGTGATATGGATTGATCAAACTTATAGGAATCTATAGCCATCCACATATGCTTAATGTATTTTAAAATATATTCTTAGTTAAATATTAATGAACAGTTTTGGTTTTCTCAGAGGCTTTGGTGGATTATGTATATTTGCAAATGTGTTACACCTAGTTTTTCAGGACAAATGATTGGAGGAATCTATGTTAGGAAACGCTATCGTAATGACAAAAAACGAATATGAAAAAACTTTTGAGAAAGTCTCAAATGGTATTTGTGCATATAGGCAAAAATTGTAGCCTGGATTCTAATACTAATCAGTGGGTTCATGAGCATTTGGGAACCAATTGGTGTTTACCAAGGCAGGGCAGATCCACGGCGGAGTGCTGCATCTGTCTCCTTAGTGGTTCTTTCTCTCCCAACGTTGGGACACATAGAAGACACTGGTGACATTTTTATAATTTTGTTTTAGGTGAAAGTGGCTTTGCTAAACTTAAGTAGTGACCTGGGGTGCATTTGATAACAAGGGAATTTAACCTTACTTATAAAAATTGTGCTATGTGCGTAAGTTAAAAACACCAACAGTATGTATACTGTCATCGTCTGTGTGAGGAAACAAGGCTTGTCATAGTTAAGCACATGTGTGTGTGTGTGCATATGGGATGCTTTCCAGAAGGATGTGCAAATGTGATCTCAGGGTGTGCACGATGTGCAGAGGGCCTAAGGAGCCAGAGATCCAGGCTGTAAGTTACCCTTATCACATACATTTTTCTTCTTTGTGAACTTTTAAAACCATGTTTATATTTTAAATGTTTCTAGGTTACTTTTTCTAAAAATGTATCTACATTATTTGGAAGATACAACTGAAGACACACAGGATTAAGAAAGGCATAAATGAACAGGAGTCAGGTTGAAGAAACTTAGGAATTACAGTACCTGAATTCTAATATGAATCAGTTTTTTGAGACAGCCAATAAGAAGGCAAATCCATTCAACTTCAACTGCTCACTTTCTTTACTGAGTCATAACTTTGATGGAATGCAGACAGGACATGAAGGGCTGAAGTTAGTGGCCCATTGGTTAAAGAATATACTTTGGAAAACTGTGTAGTATTTTGTCTGGTTAGGGAGACTTCTCACCTTTGTCAATTTATCTGGTTAGGGGATAAGGCACAACAACCTGGGTTTTATCTCTAAATTGTTTTTAAGAGCCTTATTTGGATCTTCTGTGGTGTAAGTAGAATGTCCAATGTTATTCCCAGGGTCTATAATTTTCTTCTCAGACTCTGGCATTGTTACACTTGTCTTATTGCTAACCTGAAATAACTTGATGCAAGATGCACAATTAGAGGAAACAAAACCAAGATTAAAAGTTAATTTATATTTCTAGGAAAATACATTATCAGTAAAAATTTCTTAACACCAGTCAAACTTGTCAAAAAGAGTGGTAAAATCAGCTTTCTTGAAGTATGCCCTATAATATGTAAAATAGAATCTAGACAATTAGATTATCAAAGATATGGTTGATTTTAACATTATGCATAATGCTTGTTTTTAGATTTTGAAAATTTGTTACTCATCTTACTAAGAAATTTAGCAGAGTCGCTTTTTCCTATTTTCTATTCTTAGTAGCATATACATTTGATTTTGCATTATGTTCAATAATATCAATGCCACTTTTCGAAAAAGTACCGACAGATCAGTGTCTACTGATGCAAAACAAAGCAATCTGATTTTATGTAAGCATAAGGAAATAACTTGGTGCTATGGTGCTATGTCCGTGATGGCAAACACCTTAGAGCTTTCAAAGGTAGTAAACATGTGTCCGAGATTAGCCACTAACATACCACACAGCTTAAATTTCCTCTGTTGATTCGTACTTTAGAAGTCTTCCATAGCCCCATATATATTAGAACAACATTTGACACTCGATAGTATAGTGGTAAATACTCAGTTCATCGACATTCCATCAGAAACTACTTTTTAAAGAGCACTTTAACTGGGGCTGGGGATTTAGCTCAGCGGCATAAGCACCTGCCTTGTAAGCAGGCTGTTGTGAATTCGATCCCTGGTACCGATAAAAAGGAAAAAGACAAAAAAAAAAAAAAAAAAAAAAAAAAAAGAGGACTTTAATTTATTTAATATAAAATCATAATGCAGAATATAAAATGGGAAGATTTCCAACTGTATCAAGCTCTGTGTGCTTTTCTCCTTTTTCATCTGAACCTTCTGTGGGGTGGTGGGGTGATCTCCCCAGTGTCAATGGTTGAGAAACAGAAGCCAGCTTGAAATTAAACAAACAGGCTCAGATAATCTTCCTAGTTTAACGAACCAACAGTGGTCCCAAGCAAATCCATGTCCACCACAATTTAAAGAGTGTCTGAAAGGAAACAATCTTCCTCACAGGTGTAAATAATTCTTGCTTAATCTCCCTCTTCCACAGAGTGGGTTTCCAGAAATTTCTGTTGCTCACAGCACCGCCGGAGGACACGGAAGGTACAAGCAAACGATTATTAAACACCTGCTGCATGGTACTCTACTTCATTCCCACACCTGCTGAAACAGCTGGCTCCCTGCTTGGGGACAAAGACACAAAGAGCTCACTTTAATGAGTTACCTTCTTTTGGTTTGAGTCTGAAGAAAATTTATTATGTTGGAAAAAAATGCACCACAAAGTTCTGAGGAAAAAATAGAGTGTGTATACATGGTCATAGCCCGGGAGACATTAACAGTGGCCACCTTTGGAATGTGGCATACTGATGGTTTTAATGATTTTTTTTTCCCCTTTCCAAGGGCTTTTCCTATTGTCTACAATGAAGATCAGTATGATTGATAATCAGAACAGTTATTTTAAAGACGTTACGCTTTCTTCAAAACATTTCATGTTTAAAGGCATTTCAGAATGGCAATTCAAGAAACTATTTCATGATTGAAGTGTTTTGTGTTGATGATTTATTTCCTTGAATTTTTTGTTACTGAAACTGAAAAAAACTAAATGAAAGCATTGCCGAGGCATTTTCTCTCCCGGCAACTATTCTGACCTCAAGTAAGGAGGAGACAGACTGACTGAGGTGTCACTCTTGCAGTCCTAGGTTATTCCCACTTAGGCAGTGCTGCTGCTGGCTGGTGCCAAGGTAAGACCATCTGCAAAGCTCGGCAGTGAGACAGACGGCCACCTGGAGCCAAAGGCCTGATGGAAGGAACTGAAGCCTCACGGGAGGTATGATCACTAAGAACATAATAAATCATCCAACTTGTAAAAAGGGATTCAACTCGGTCTAAGAGTCATTGGATACGTTGATCTATTCATTGGCTGCTTAATATACTTTTGGGTGCACTTCTGGCTCTGTGTCTATTGGAAATGGAAAATAGGCTTTCTAATAGGTAAATACTTCTGAAAGATTAGGTGGGGAGCCAGTAACAAAGCAACTGGGATTTCTGGAACAACATGCCAGAAACTGGCAATAGTTACTGCCTCCAGAGAGGGGATTTTGGACTTTGGATCCAGGAGGTGACCTACTTTTCCTTGTGTGTCCTTTTATACTATTTGCAATAATGAGTATGTACTTGCACTGCTTTTTCAGTTAAGTAGCTACTAATAAATGTACATAATATGTTTTTTTTTTCTCTCATACAAAGACATCAGCATGAAATCCTTTCATGAACATCCTTACTTCTGGTCTGGTTTACATTTCATCCTTTTTTCACTGGCTTCAAGGCAATGTACAATCTTATTGTTTTCTTATCTAAAATCTTCGGGGGAACCCTTTGCTTTTTTGGGTGTGGTACAGAAGGCTGTTTCTGACTTACTCTGGGTGGATATGCCTATGCTCATTTTTCAGACCCTTCTGACAGCATAGCCATGTCTGAGCTCTTGGAGGATTTTCTGGCAGGGCATGTGCTCTTTCTCCTGATGCTTTGGGGACCTGTTTGCTTGTTCTCATCTTCCTCACTGCCTCCTGACTCCCCTTCAGAACATGGTCCTGCACTCACACTCCCCAGGCCTACATCCCTTCATCTGTCTCCAATAATCTTGCCCACAGGGAGTAATTGGTTTTACTTGTGATTCGACTCCGGATTATAAATTCCATTTCATAATTTTAGGGAAGAGGCCAACACTATTTAGAGGGCACAGGAAATGGAAGCGTATTTGAAATTTCCACTTATTATAAGGCTGGTTCATTGCTGCCAGCTCCTCACTTCTATCACTCCTCCTTCGTCTTTGCCCCACATCTGGGGAGGTGACAAGTACGCCCATGATTTCCCTCCTTTGGCTCCAACAGAGAGCTCAAACTATGCAAAGCCTGACCCAGTCACAGGAGCCTGAACCTCAGTCATGCCCTGCAACAGGTATAAAATACTGTCTGTCCCTTTTCCCTGCTAAGACTTGCTTGTGAGCATATCCAGCCGTCCACAGAACATCTGTCATGTTAGTAATAAATCTATCCACACTCATTTAGTGTGTGGCATTGCTAGTTTCAGCTTCTGATCCAAATTTTGTTGGAGACACCTACCTGCCTCTGAGGGGCAAACACAATGCTCTGAAAGTCTACGTCTTCAGATGCAAATCCTATTTTATGCATATGATACTCATAGAGAACTTATGCACACAAAGAAGTAAGGAGGGCAGATTTCAAAGCACACGGGTGCAGGCAGACAAGATTGATTAAACTTTTTAGCTGGAACATGACAGGAGGAGGGGAAATGAATCTAGGCATTTAAAAACCATCAAGGAAATTTGGGGTATTCCTTTTTGGTACAAAATGTCATTGAATCAGTAAGATATTTCCCATTAACCTGATTGTAATAAGAACACAGGGCTGCCCAAGGGTTTGTTTCCTGGCACCTGCCAACTTCCATGAATAAGCCAAGTGACCATGACTTCAGGCTCATAATCTGTCACCAAACCCATCCAGGGTCAAGTCACAGCACTCACTGCCATCCTGTGTGCTGTCCTATGAATAGGCTCAGAGGGCAGAATAGGAACCCAACACCCCTTGATGAATGATGCTATCACCAAAACCTATGCCATCACCTTTGGAGATTTTCAAAGTCACAGTGGCTCAGCCTTTAAAGGACAGGGACGAATTCTATATTTCAGGCCACATAAAAATTGTGTTAGTGACTAAGAGAACAAGAAGACTCTTACTAAGTAACTAATCTCAATACAAGCAATTTGAAAATAGCTATAATGGAAATCACACCAGGAGGAGGACATCAGATGTCTGTTAGAAAAACAAAACATAACCTAACCTTTTACTCTGCTCTATTATAAGTACCCAGGTCACAGGCTATGGAGAAAGTTTATAGAACACCACTTCGTTCTTCCTTCCTTTTAAAAAATGTCATTGATGAAACAACACAAAAGATACATCAAAAATAGAAAATATCCTGTAATCTAATCCTTTTCAATATGCATCATTGCCGTTCAAGCCTGATTTCAATGATTATATATTTTTAAGTAGGCATAAATCTTTTATGTTAAATTTTGTTTTAATGGATCATATACTGTTTTCTTCTTAGAAGCACAGTTTTCAAAGTGAGACTTTAAAAATAGCTGCATGACAATACATGAAATTAATGAATCAATTTTCCAACTCTATATTCCTTTGGTTGGGCACTAAAATTTTCCAACGGTTTCTATTGAAATTCTATATTATTTTTTTCCCCAGAATTGGGTCCATTTTATGTTGACATTTTTTGTAGAAATAGAGGGAAGATTTCTTACCTGGATCTTCATACATAGGAGTCTTTTTATACCCAGGAGTGGGAAACAACTAATACATTTTATAATCAGGGGTGTTAATGAAGTCTTTTACACCAAATGGTAAAGATGGATTTAGTCATCTGACGTGTCTAACCTTAGACAAGCACACCAAGCTGTTACATCCTCTTTACTGCTTGAGCCCAGTGACTTGAACAATACAGCAAACTGTCATTGCTCCCCGATGCCAAAGAGCTTATTTTCAAGGCAAAGATGTACTTGGAAAAGAAGCATCATTAGCTTCTGTGGTTCACAAAAACTATACTGGAGGGAAAACACACGTCACAAGGACTTTGGTTGACCCAAACATTATCATAGAGAGAAAAATCTAATTTGTTGATAGAAGAACTAATATGTAAAGCAAAGACAAATTTGGTTTCTTTCCTTGGGAAGCTGACATTTTCATGGAGAGGGAGGCAAAGGGCAATGAAAAGGGAGTGAGCGGCTAGAGTTGCGGCTTGTGTGACCAAGAATAATCTCTGAAGTTATGATGGCCACAGGAGAGAGGCTGGTAGTAAGATGTGAAAGACTTTGAAATGAGCAAAAATGATAAATGGATCTTTTCTCGTCTACCCTTTCAGGTTAACTGCTCTTTCCCTGGCTTGAGCTATTTTGCAACTCTGTATAAAGCTGATAGTAATGCTCATGATCACTGTCCATAAAATTGTGAATAAATTTTGTCTGGTACCATACAATTGATTGTTGCTTTTTGGCTATTTACTAGTTTTGTATCTATTTGTAAATTAATTCTGGCATTCCTGATTGCCTATGTGTGTGTGTCTTCTTGGAATTCTTTGAGCTAATTTTAACCTCTTATTGATTCTCTCTTTAACTAATGAGTTAAGTAAAATTGTAATTGCTCATTTTTATGTGTGTAATTATTATGATTTTAATTTCTTTTTAAAAATGAATATCTTTTAATGCTTGGATACAACAGTCACTTAGTGATTCTCTTATACAACCTTTAGTAAAGGCCACATTTGGCATTCCATAGGCTTTCTAACAAGACTGACTTCCAGTGACATAATTCTGCAATTATTCAGCCTAATGTTAAGTCCACAAAGATTTACTGAGCCCTTGTTATATGCACACAGATCAGAGATCAGTAAGATACACCTGAGCCCCAGATAGTCCACATGGGTACAATTAGAACTTCAAGCTTGACTGTGCTGTGTTATATGATGTGTAATAATAGAATTCCATGGAAAATGTCTTGTGAGACTGAGGCGGAAGCAACAAATTCAAATGAAACAGAGTGCTGTGTTTTACAAAACAATCAGTATTTGAGTTGAGTCATATTATTAGTACAGTTTCTAACTGAGGAAGGAACAAGTAAAGTAGACCATATGGAAGGGTTTTTGGCTTCTGAGTAAACTCTCCGTTAGGTGGATGTGGGTGGGGTGGAGCCATCCTTGGGGGAAAGTGAAACTGGGGACACCTCCAGATTATAACAGTTTTGAGCACTGATCTTTGAAACTAGGCCTCAACTCTGAGTAGTTAATATATTGTGATTTCTCATCCTAATGTAATTTTGTATTAATGGTTATCAATTTTTTCTTAACGAGAGGTATCTAAATGGTACAGGCTTTGGGGTACATGGAACCTGTCCTGGGAATGCACCATTGGATTCATTACAGGAAGGTTTGTCCAACAAGAAAATTTGGAAATGAAACCTCCAACCATACCTTGAAAATCTTTCCATATTTAGCAGTGATTTTAATACTGTATGTAATGATTTTTTTCACTTAATTAAAAAATTTCTGAAATTATTCATAAATATATGTGAAAATGCAAGCGTAGTGGAGGTGATGAAGGTAATGAATGTTTATCTTACCCTGCTTTCAATTGTACATCTTCCCAATAATCATTATCAACACTTTGGAGGGCTCTTAGCTACTTTTTACCCAATTTTATGTATGTTTATATATACTTACATGTTTATGAGTGCAGATGCAGAAATATTTACGTATACAACTGTGTGTTTTTGCTTATAGATTACCAATTTTTTACTTTCACTTCAAGATGGAGATTGTGAGGGTAAATCTTGTCAGCTTGACTGGCTTGAGAGGCACCTAGGAAATTGGTAAGGGACGCGTCAGGGTTTATCTGGGTGGGTCATGGGGGCATAATGTAGGGAACTGTGTCTGTTTCCTGGCATCTTCCTCTCTGGCCCTCTGCCCCTGTGTGCTGTGTCCTGGCTTTCATGCCATGAAGCAGGTAGCTTTCTTCCAACACACCTTCCCACCATGATGCTCTGCCCCACCTCAGGTCCACAGCAATGGGACCAGCCATCCATGCTGAAACCGTGAAGCAAAGCAAACTTCTACTCTTTTAAGTTGGTGGTATTGGGTATTTTGTCCCTGCAATGGAAAACTGACTATTATAGTGATATTACTGTATAAAGTTATATTCTATCACTCGGTCTCATTAAGAACATCACAGATTTTCCACATTGGTACAAACAGTTGCACATCCTTTTAGTGTTAATGTTTCATAACATGTAAGATTGTAAATTTATTAATTATTCCCTTATTGAGAAGAATTCAGTTGGGTTTTATTTGCAAGAACTGACAAATCTTGCATGTGAGCAGTTTTAAATATCCAGTATTGCGTGAAAGTATATGATCTCACAGATCATAGGATGTTACTTCTGTGTTTCAGAGACGTAGATTTCCTCTCAAGATTGGAAAATAAGAGAATGGGTGGGCCCATAAAATAGGAGGAAGTATATAGAGAAATGAGATGAGAAGAGTTTACTGGAGATTAATCAAAACTGAGAACAAATTTAGAGCAGAATGCAAGATTCTTATTCAAACAAGCCTGGCAGATGATGGCAGGTGTTGTGAAATCAGAACAGCAGCCAGCCTCAAGGACACAAAGAGCATTTTGAAAGATCTCCGTGTGCTGTTTTATACCAGGGCCAGGAAACCATCCTGACCATCTGAGAGAAACTTTACACAGTAGTGGGGACCTCAAAGACCCCTGGGCAGAAGATGATGTCGTCATGGGGAAGGGAACTTACTAGAGAGGCCCTCCATGGTGCCACAAAGCATGACTCAGGATGACGGAGCCAGAACCAGAGAAGGCAACAATCAGACCATGGTTCTTAGCTGAGTCTCTTTGAGTCATCCTCAGAGTCTTCTAGAAGGAACTGCAGTGGAATGAATAAGGGAGGCAAAGCCACAGCCACCTGTGCCAATTGAATCAGTGAAACTGAAGGGAAGACTGTGGTTCTCAAACTCTGGCTATTCATTAGAATGACCTACGCAGCATTTAAAAACACAGACTCTTTGGCTGATCCCTTGAAATATTACATGATAAACTATGAAGGCAAAATGTGGCATAACTACCATGGCACCCCTTACCTGTGGTTTCTGTTTATATAGTTTCAGTTACCTGTGGTCAACCATGGTCCAAAAATATTAAATGGAAAATTACAGAAATAAATAATTCATAGTCTTAAATCACAGAGTATTATAAATAGTATCAGATCTCATTCTGTTGTACATTTACCTGTTCAGGGTGTGAATTATCCCTCCGTCCAATGTAGCCATGCTCTATGTGTTATATATCTGTTTGTCAATTTGTGGGTCATCAGATCAATTGTCAAGGTAGTATAGTGCTTGTGTTTTATTTCATAATGGCTCAAAAGCAAAGCACAAACCAATGCTGCTGGCAATTCTACTATGTCAAGGATAAGCTGCAAAGTATTTCATGTGTTATGTCATATCATCAAAAGAGCAAAAGTGAATATAGTACCCTAAGACATTTGGAGAACGAACACATACATTCATATAACATCACAGTATGTATTGTTACAATTATCCTGTATTATTAACACTACTCTAATGTGCCTAATTTTTAAATTAAACATTATCACTGGTGTGCATGAATGAATAGGAATAAACAATAAATATAAAGTTTAATACTACTGTGTCTTTGGTTTCATGAATCCATTAAGAGTCTTGGAATGCATTCTGCATGGATGAAGGAACTTTTATATTTGTAAAGCTCCCCAGATGATCCCAAGCTATCTTAACAGCTAATGGAATTAGCAATTACAAATAATGAGCATTTATCAGTCACAAGGAATTATGGAATATGGATTTTCTGCAAGTTCTCCAATGTGGAATATGCCTATGAGTTATGTAAATTTAGGGAAAATGCTTTGCAACTTATCCACTTTCTCATCTTAGATTCTATTACGATTAGCAAATGAATGAAGTGTAGGTATGAAATCTATAATATATATTTACATATTAAAACTCCTTTTGCAAATTATAAATGGATATAACTAGTCCCTATAAGATGGTATTTGTCAAATATGCTTTTCCTTGAGTTTATTATTCTAGACTTGACATTTTCTGCAATGTCACAGAGGTGAAAGCATTAGTGTTTCCCACAGGGCATCCTTGTCTCTCAGCATAATTTATCATCTGAGGTCAGGAACTGCCTTGTATGCAGCTGTAATTATTTCTTGTAATTAAAGCTGTCCCTACATGTAATATTCTCCCTGTGCGATTCAAGAGAATACATTTAAAAGCAAGGATCATTTAATTCTTCCCAAGTGAACGGATCTATCACCCAAGTATTTCAATTTGTATTGTAAAATGCTACATGGAGATCAGTCCTTTAATCAGTAGATTATGTTCTGTCATTTTTGCTATGAAAAACTCCTATGAAAAATTACCTTTTCTGGCCCTTCCTCCTGCAGTGCAGGGCTAGCAACCTGTCCTGGAAGAATCTGGGACTCAGGAACAGGCCAGCTATAGGAATCCAGGTGATTAGCCCCTTCCTGTACATCAGTGGAACCAGAAACAGGGGAATGCCAGCCACATAAGTAGGACCTTGACGAGGCCACACAGAAGGGAGTGGTGAGACTGGTGAAATCGAAAAGTTTGAAATAAGAATCAACAAGTGATGAGTTAGGTGAGCTAGCATTGTGCTTAGCGTCAAAGACACATGGAACAGGAGTAGGTGGGTGAGTTCACACCCCCTTTAAATTTTTCTAAAAATTTAACTTAATTTTTATCTTATTTTATTTTTCCCATTTTCTTTTTTTCTCATTTTTTTTCTTTTTTCTTTTTTTCTGTTTTCTAAATGACTTGGGAGAACTCGAGACACAGAAAAATAATCTCCTCCCCCAAATTCAGATAACCTCACAATATTCCCTCATTCTTTCTTCTTTGCCCCCTTTTTCAGTTTTCCAAACCTTGCATGATCATCCACTATCCTCCAGCTTTTCTTCTTCTGCCTTTCTAGTTATGTTTGTTTTGTACAAAACCCTTCACAAATTCCCCCACCATAGTGTTCTCTACTAAGAGGAAACACTTGGTATACAAACTCCTAATTTATGATCAGTTGTGTTATATAGCTATAGACTTTGTTTCTATGGTCTACAGTACAAAATAGTTAGCACAGTTTGTCAGTTTCTAAATTGTGCTTGATGCTATTGTTATTGCTAATTGCACTACTTTAGTGAGGATGCTGTATCTGTTGTAATCAGTTGTTCTTCCTTCTGTAACAATAGTGGAAGGCTTTTGGGTAGTAACCTCATCGAAGCCCAACACGAAAGTATGGGGACTGAGCCAAAGAGATACCAACATCCCACTGTTAATTAATTGGGAAGGTAGGATCTTGGGACAGACACAAACCTAGATCTTCCTACACATAGAAGACATCCCTGAACAACAGATTTTCCATAGAGAAGACTTGGTAATAATGATTTAGCTACCTACTACAAAAATTTACAAGAAAACAAAATAAAAATTGATAAGACAAAGGAAAAAAATGAAGCCTGAGATCTTCAGTCTACTCAGAATAAATCCAGGAGACACAGATATGGAATAAATTGGAAGATCCATTCCTGCAATTTCTGAAATGATAGAAAATGAAGTTAAGAAAACTAACTATAGGGCTATAGAGGAAATCAGATCAGAAACAATGTCTTAGGTAAATAAAAAATGACAACCATAATAAAGGAATTTCTCAGCATATCTAGAGAAAAAAGGCATAGAGTAAAAGAATGGAGCATAGGAAAATAATGGAAACATTAAATGAACAATGCAGGAAAGAAATAGAATGCATGAAACAGATTCAAAAATATATCAAAGAAATTGAAAGCTCCACAGAAAGCTGACAAAAGCACTTGAATGAAATTGAAGATAGACTTTCAGACCTAGACAGCCAGTGATCATGAAAGGAAAGATCCCCTAAAATTGAATAACAAGTGACCAGGAAATAGCAATTCAACAGCTGTAAGATGATGTAAAGAAAAGCAATATAATACTTACAGGTGTCAATGAAAAGGCAGAAGTCAACAGAAATGACTTAGAAAGACCATTTGCAGGAGTAATAGCACAAAATTTCTCAAGTGCAGGAACATAATCTGACAAACAGATAAATGAGGTACAGAAACCCAAACAACCATGACCAAAATAAATCTGTACCTAGACATATAACAATCAAGATCTCAGAAATTCAGCACAAAAGCAGAATGTTAAAAACTGTCAGAGAAAATAAACAAATAACTAAAAGGAAAGCCCATTAAAATCATGACCAATTTCTCAACACAAACCCTCAAGACAAGTAGAGCTTGGGATAAAGTATTTCAAGCTCTGAAAGAAAACAATTTCCAAGCAAAGAGGATGTATCTTGCAAAACAATCTTTCAAAATTAATGGAAAAATAAAACACTCCTGTGATAAAGAACCACTGAAAAAAATTTATGACCACCAAACCAAACCTACAAAAAGTACTGAAAATTATTTAAGACAGAGATAAAAATGGCCACAATTCTAAGAACAGTGATAAAGGAAATCATCAGAAAACATCAAAAGCACTTAAACAGAAGAGAAAACAGGGAACCAAACAGCCGAAAAAATAACAAAACAAAAAGATAAGCCAATACATGTCAGTAATAACTAGCAATATAAATGGCCTGAATTGATGAATCAAAAGAAACAGATTTAAAAAATAGATCAAAAAATAAAGTCGAACAAAATGCTGTATACAAGAAAGACATTTAACTCAAAAAGAAACTTGTAGTCTCAAAGACAAAGAATGGAAAACAGAACTCCATGCAACAGGATCCCAGAAAAAAACAGGGACAGCTAACTTGTTTACAGACAATGAGAACTTCAAACCAAGACTGATCAAAAGAGATAAAGAACATCACTACATCTTCATTAAGGGAAAGATTCAAGAGGAAAAGATAACATTCATAAATATGTATACACCAAATATGGAAGCACCCAACTGTATAAGACAAATATAAATAGATATGAAAAATCAAACAAGCAACAACACAATTTTAGTGGGGAATCTTAATACCCATTGTCATTAAGAGATAGATCATCTAGACAAAAATTAACAAACAAATACAGAACTGAACCAAACCTGTGAACAAATGGACTCAGTAGACATTTACAGAGAATTCCACCGAACGACATCAGAATATACATTCTTCTCAGCTGCACATTGGACGTTGTCTAAAATAAACCACATACTGTCTCATGGAATATGCTAAATTAAATGTAAAGGAATTGAAATTCTCCCATGGATATTGTCTGACCACAGTGCAGTGAAATTAGAAACTAATGGCTAAAGAAACTGCAAAACTCCATAAACACATGGAAATTAACTAACAGTCTCTTAAACAACCAATGGGTCACAGATGAAATTAAAGCAGAAAATTAAGCAATGTCTACAATCAAATGAAAATTCAAATACAATATATCAGAACCCCCTGGATGCAATAAAAATAGCCTGAAGAGGAAAATTTATAGCGGTGAATTCTTACATTAGAAAAACAGAATGAGCACAAATAAACAACCTGATGCTGCATCTCAAGATTCTAGAAAAGGAAGAGCAAGTCAAGTCCAAAGTGCATAGAAAGGAGGAAATTATAAGGAACACAGCAGAAATTAATGCAGACTAACAAAAATAATACAAAGAATTAATGAATTGATGAGTTGGTTCTTTGAAACAAGAAATAAAATTGATAAATTCCTGCCAAACTTATCAAAATAAAACCCCAATAGAAAAAGCCACCTTGATTTCATGCAATGGAATGAAAAGGGTGAAATTACCACAGGTCCTGTGGAAATTCAGAAGATCAATACATACTTCAAAAATACTCACATAGGCTGGAAAACATAGAAGAAATGGAAAGATTCCTAGAAACATATGAATTATCCAAGTTGAATCAAGAAGATACAAAATTCTGAATGACTCAATATTAGTTAATGGGATTGAAAATGTAATAAAAATCTTTGCCAACAAAAAAAAACTCCAGGTCCTGATGGATTCACCACAGAATTCTACAAGAAATTTAGAGGAGACAATGCCAATACTCCTCAAGCTCTTCGATGAAACTGAAAGGAAAGAAATTCTCTCTAACTTTTTTCTGGAGGCAAGTATTACCCTGATACCAAAACCAGAGAAGTAATGCACCATAAAAGGAAACTACAACCCAATATCCCTAATGAACATAGATGAAAAAATCCTCAATAAAATACTAGCAAACAGAATGTGACAAGTCAAGAAGATTGTACATCATGACCAAGTGGGATTCATCTAGGAATTTAGGGATAGTTTAGCATATGCAAATCAGGCAAAGTAACAGTCCATATTAATGGAGCTGAGATCACATGATCATCTCAATAGATGAAGATAAAGCTTTACATAAAGTCCAACATTTATTCTTGATAAAAAATACCTACAGAAAATTATAATGGATGGCCTTAATCTCAAGCTGACAAAAAATAACCCTAGAGAAAATTGCAATAGGTCGTCTTTTCCTCAGTCTGATAAGTCATCTATGACAAAATAACAACAAACATCTTACTAAATGGACAGAACCTAAAATATTTCATTCTAAAATCAGGAACAAGGTGAAGATGTCCACAATCACCACTTCTCTTCAATATAGTTCTGGATACATTAGCCAGAGCAATGAGACAAGAGAGAGAAATAAAAGGAGTAAGGATAGGAAAGGAAGAAGTTAAACTACCATTATTCACAGAAAACATGATACTCTAAATAGAATACCCCAAAAGACTCCACCAGAAGATTTCTAGATTTAATAACTAAATCAGTGGCATGCCAGGATACAAAGTCTATAATCAAAAATCAATAGCATTCATGGATACAAACAACAAACTCACTGAGAGAGAAATTCAGCAAACAATCACCTTTATAATAGCACCCAAAAATATGAGATGTTTAGGAATCAGTCGAAGAAGGGAAGTAAAAGGTCTATACACTGAAAATTACGGTACTCTGTAAAAGTAGATCGAAGAGACAATGGAACAGTATTCCTTACTTACGGATATTAAGAGCCAATCTTGTGAACTCCCAGAACTGTTATAGAGAATTAGTACAATCCTGATTAAAATACTACAAACATACCTCTGAACTCTAGAGAAAGCATTCCTAAATTTAATTTGGAAACAGAAGAGGCCTAGAGTAACTAAGGTAATCCTAGGCAATAAAGGCAAGGCAGGAGGCATCACAATCCCTCACTTGAAATTATACTACAAAGCCACTGTGATACAATCAGCATGATATTGTAAATCAAACAGACCTGAGGATCAGTGGAATAAATTAGAAGATGCAGACACAACAACAAAGGCACTCAGCCAACCTCTTTTTGACAAAGGGGCCAAAAGTGTTCACTGGGAAGGAATATAGCCTTTTTAATAAATGGTGCTGAAAAAGTGGTTTTCCACATTCTGAAAACTAAAACTAGACCCATGTCTATTAACATGCATTAGAGTAAAAATGGACCAAAGATCTAAATATTAAAACAGAAACACTAAGTCTAGTAGAACAGAAAGTAGACAGAAATATTGAAGACATAGGTGTAGGCAGAGAATTCATAAACTGCAGAGGACATACTGCAAAGAATCAACAACTAGGAACTCATCTTATCAAAAAGCTTTTGCACATTGGAAAAATTTCATTTAGTTTAACAAAGATGTACTCAATGGCAGTTAGAGAATAAGAAAAGATCTGTATTTGTTAGCTTTTCCTTGCTGGAACAAAATTCTTGACATGTGAAACTTAAAGGTCTTGGCAATGTGTAAAATCCACATGATTGCTTGGCTTGTGGTTTCAGAGGGCTCAGTCCACAATCAGTGAGTTTCAAGGCAGAAGCATCATGGCGGAAGGGACTGGTAACACAAAGTGCCTTACTTTATGTTGGTAGAAAGAGACCGCAAAAATGAGTGCCTGAGAGAAAGGTCCAGGAACCAGATAGAGTTCCAAAGATCATGGTTTCTCAAGCCACCCAGACGCATCCAAAGGTGTGCTTTACACATGTCCTAGCTTTTCCTCACTGCAATCAAGCTGACAGTTAAGATCAGGCATCACATATAAGTTTTTCTGGTGCAATTATCTCTTTAAAACACATTATGCACTTAAGATTTCTTTAACTCCATTTTATTATTGGAGTGACTATTGGTCTGTTACAAATCTCTCCCTTGCTACATACATTTTAAATATATTCCACACTTGGATATTTTCTCAAAGTTTTGAATTTCTAATATTCAAAGTCTTGTTTCCAAAGCTTTAAAAACTATGAGATGCAATGAAAACTACATTTAAATTTTTAAAATTTATTACAGTAAAAGACATATTGTTATTAATTTCCCTCAAAATATTCCCCCCTCACTTCAAACATACTTCTCTTATAACTCTTGCCATTTCCTGAAATCGCTCTGGAAGTCCTGCTCCTGAATGACTTTAGTTGCAGTGTCACGGCTGTCTTGATATTCTGAATTGACGCAAAACATCTATCTTTAATGGTCATTTTTGGGTTTTGAGCAAGAGCTAGATTTTACACATTGCCAAGACCTGGTTGTGGAAGAAGGCGGACGAGGACACACATACTGCTGGTGTAAGCCCGCCTTTCCACTGCGTGGACCTGGGCGGCAGCCTGCACAGCACTTTTCATTCCATGTTATGAGGACACTCATGAGGGCGGACTCCCAGGATCACCTTAGAGAGTGGTGAGAAAGGTGAGAAAAGTGTGTCTAAACAGATAAGGAGCTTTCGAGGGAGATTAATGACATTGTTTCCTTTACTGTAATAAATTTTCAAAATTAACATCATATATTTTGATTACCCCATATTTATATTTTCAATTTTTGAGTAAAAAATAATTATTTATTTATTTTTATTTTAAAAAGGCAAAATATAAAGGATAGAAGTGACACACAATTTAAAAAAAATAACATTAAGAAATCATCACTAGTTGATATATTGCATACTGTTATCTTAGAATTTGTTGTTCAAGTTACAAACTTCTTGGTACTCCTCATCCTAAGATCTTATTCTCTGTATCTTTCTCAGATGAAGTTTGATTTAAATTTCAATTTTGGAATGAAAAGTAATATTTTCCCAAAAGTCAAACATTCTCTTGTTGTGAAATGTCAAAGTCCTAAACTACTTATTGGAGACTCATTTATTCTCCATATTCTACGGGCCGCCTAAACAGCTACTTCTGTTTTCATCTGTTTTCCTTTTCTTTGTGGTCTTAAAGGCAGAAATGGAAGATTCTCGCTTCACTTTTTAAGAGGAGGAAGGAGGAAGGGATGATGGGGAGGAGAGTGATTAGCGCAGGGGCTGTGCTGCGAGCTGAATTTGTGTCTGTGAACAACGCCTTAGTCTGATGATTCATGGGCCAAATTGCCTTCTTGCTCCCTTCTGGCGTTTGCACTGTTCAATAAAAATCCCCCAGGGCCCAATTTGTCCCAAGGTTCTTTCTCTTTTCTTCTAACCAAAACCCTTCCGAGTGCCCAAGTTAAACTCTCCCACAAATCAATTTTCTTTTCATGTCCTAAGATACCTGTGGAGAAGTTTCCCAAGCAACCTTGTCTCGTAGCTGTAGCTGCGTTCTCCACTGCCATTTCCCTAAATCGCTACACAGCATGTTGCCTGATTCTGTGTCTGTCTATAATCAAGAGGTGTTTTATATTGATTATTTTATATTGGTCTATTTATTTAATTTTCAGTGTTGATAAGCATTTCATGAATTTGTTAATAAAATGTTAGATAGACCAGAAGTTTATAGAAGAAAAAAAAATGTGATGTAATTAAGAGCATAACAGAATAAGGCTGTTTTCAGTCATTTGATGAGTTTTAGTTATTTAAGATGTGAGCTTTAACACTGCCTCTACTGGCTATGAATTTTGAACCACAAAAGGCAAGTTCTTTGTACACTATAGATCATTAGCATTGACTGAGTAACAACTCAATTCCAGGATCTGAATAAATTTTCTTTAATGCTGTTGTAGTCAGGAGTTTTGCAGAGAACAATTAGAATCAGGACATGGAGTTTATAACATTATTCTCATAATGGTCACCAGAAGCTAATACAAGAAAAATGCAGGAAATCTATCTACAACACCAAAAACATAGAATATTTAGTAAAGGGCCTAAATACCAGAGCAATGTCCCACATGAGTCCAGATGAAAACCCAGAGCTCATGACAATGCCTCCCACGAGTCCCACTGGAGGTCCAGAGCCCACAAGAAGGACTCATACCAGTCTCTTTTCCGGATCCATGCTGGGAAGGCCCAAAGGTCAGCGGTGCAAGCCCGAAAGTCTATGCCAGCGAGGTGAAGAAGCTGTACTGGTAGGTTGAGGGTTCTATGCTGGAGCTGAAAAGTCACACTCACAACAAAGACCAGGGCTGTCCTGAAAGCACCACAGCCATCTTCAGTGACACCAGAGGCCCTGAGCTCCTCTGATGATAAGCACAGTTGGGTACACGCCAGGAAGCAGTGTGACAAGTTCATCCTGGAGACCAAGTGGCACACATCTTTCCCTCCAGAGCCAGGAAGCAACACTTGATGTGAGGACCAAATCTTCTCCAGGAGAAGCACCGGCTCAAACAGCAACTCGTAGGAGAACCCACAATGCCTCCCTAATGCCTCAACTCAATAACGCATCAATGCCCTCCTTTTCCTTCTCCAGCTCTCTCTTTATGCTGGCAACTTTCCCCAGGTGGGATATCTAAGCTCAGCTCAGTGCAATGCTGATGTAATCCAGCTGGCATTAAATTAACCACCAGTTCTTAATCCATAGCAAACGCTGAAAAGAACATTTCAAGTTAAATTTGATAAGGATCTTGAATATCTACAGTCAGCGTAATTAAAAGGCAGATAAGGAAATCAAAAAATAGCCATCCATAACCAATGACCTTGTATCCTTCACCACACTTTACTGCGTGTAAATGTATGCATATATGCACAAACACAGATAAATGACAGGAAAACATCATGAAATGATCTATATTAAGTTACTAGGTACATTCCGATATTTTTTCTATTTTAAAAATGTTGATTAACATTTGTTGATTTAATAACAAATCAGGAGTTACAACCCGAAGAAATACAGCCATTGTATCAAGTGTGTTCCTGTCATTTTACACTCTACTTTCTCCTGATGTTGAAATCTCTAGCATTGCTAGGGCATTCATTTGAACATCCCCTGTCTCCTTGAAACAACAGCAACAGAACAGGCAAGCTAGCCTTATGCAGATAAGTTGAAATAGTTAATCCAGCACAATCCAGTGGTTAAATACCTCAGGTAGAAAGACATGGATCTGAGCCTGGTGTCCTCTTTCGCCCTAGCCTCAGCTTCCTCCAATTCCTCATCTACACATCATGTTTTCATAATAGCAGCTTGCTTTCCTACCCTCTCCCCCACCCCTTCACTGCCACTATATGGTCTCTTAGCACTGTGATTCCAGAACGTTTTCCCTCATTATCAGGTGGGCTAATTCCTAATTAGCATTTACAATTCAGCTGTAAAAATGAAAAGTCATTAATAAATATTTGAATTGATAGTTGAATTGGTAAATAGATCCACATATACTTCAAATCTATATCTTTGTCCAGTGCCAGCAGGGCAGGCAAATCTGTGGGGCAAAGTATTTCATTCCAAAAGCCCTGTTTTTTCAGGTGTAGAATGGGGAAAAATAGCATCACAAGGTTCCCACGAGGATTACATGAAATAGTATCGAGAACTTGTCACTTAACAATTCTTCAATTCGGCAAAAATTTAATATCCATCTACCAAGGACTACAGGTAGTGAGGGGTATGAGCTGGCTCGTCTTAAAGAAAGAACATTTTACAGGGATTCTATGAGCCTGCTGGTAAACCACTTGTATTCTGCCATCAGCCATGGGAGTGTTTATAAGCACAGAAGTCAGTGGATGCCACTCTCACTCCCAAGACCATCGCCAGCGCACCACTGACTAGAGATGCAGTGGGATGACACAGTGGTGACCCTGGCCTGACTCTGAGTCAGAGTTTGGGAAATAGGACACTTGGTATGGAGTGACCTTGGGATGAACCTTTTTTGCGGCGAAGGGGAAAATGAGGAGTTGGAGAGGCTGAGTTGCAGCATGGCTTGGACACTTCTGCCTAAACCCCGGGATTGGAGTGGTCATTCAAGACCATCTGAGTTGCACCTAGGGGGCCAGGGCTTTGAACTCCTTCATCCCTCAGGTCTTGGACACAGGCCACCCTAGGAAAGGTCTGTCCTGGGGTGAGGCAGTGTCCCACTGAGATGGTCCCAGAGGCAGGCACAATGCATCTTCCTCTGCAAGGTGATCTGGGTAGCATATAACAAGGTCCTGCACAGGGTAAAAGAATCTGTTCCTGCTTTTAAATGTCCCATGGACTAGTGAGCTAGAAAAAAGGAATTATTGTATCTTTAAATTCCCCGGGTCAGTGCAGGGCTGCGGAGCAGACAGGCGCTGAGGATGCATGATGTATGAGCTGGTGCACACGGAAAGGAAAGGAGAGGAGAAGAGAGGAGAGGGCAGGAGGCAGGCAGCGTGAGAGCCAGAGCTGCCCAACAAAGTCAGGAGGTTGTTTGCTGACTCCGAGATACCAGGAAGTTGTAATGGAGAGTACCGCAGCAGCAGAGAACTATGTCTGACATGTATTTGTGTTCATCCAAAGAAACCAGCAATTGGCCAACTTTTAACAAGACAAAGTGCAAGCCAAAGAATCCCTTAAGAGAAAGTGCACATTACCCAGATGGGCCAGGACCATGTTGGTGTGATTTTCCTTCTCTTGCACGTTCTCTAACAAACCGTGACATCTTCTGCAGCATGTCGAGGCAGCAAAGCCCACAGACTTTCCTTCCTTACCTTAGCAGCATTGATCGGAACACAGCTGCCGCGGAGAATTTGTGGCCCAGTGCTAACTTCTGTCAATAGAAAAGCTGGAGTCATTTTCCTGCTGACACATGTCCCGCGCTCCCCCTTTCCCTAGCTCAGAGGAGGGGTGGATGTGCAAACTGACCATGGAGCAGCTGCTGATTTATACTTCTTTTTTGGACCAGGGAATTCATATTGATTAGTTGGATGAATGAGTCTGTCCCTTTGTTTCAAATGTAGAGTGAGTGTCTGCCCTTGGAATAGATCACGGCTCCACTGTGACATAACAGATAAGATTCACTGTGCTTTTTTTGAAAGTCTCAATGCCTTCACCACACTTATGAAGTATACCTATCAATGATACTTAACCTGGTTATGGAAAAATGGATCTTGAAAGAATGCACTTCAGCAGGGACATCAAAATGTGTTGTCACCATCTTTCTTAAGCTTTTTTCCTGTTACTTAATGTATTTATTCCGAATTTATCATCAGAGTGGTGGATGACATATTTGTTATGTGAATTACATTTTCTTTCAGTTATTCTGTTCTGGGATCTTACCATTTGTATAAATGTTTACACAAATAACTGTTGACTGAGTTTCTCTTCCACAAGAGGCAGTTGCTTACTGAGAGCAGGTGCTGGGGGAGACCCAGCAGAGTACATTTCTATGTTTTAATGGAATATTTGTCTTTGGTATTTATAATTAATATGTTTACAAAAATATAGCCATGGCTGTGTGTTTCTCAGGAATTGTCTGAAGTTAGATGATGGTTTGGGTGGAGAATATAATTTCATATTGATTTCTTTGTTCTTTGTTGATTTTGGCAGATAAAGATCAGATTTTAAACATTTCTTTCCATCTCAGCTTGTCAGAAGTGAGTGTCTTTCCTGGGGTTGAAGTTTGCTTCCTTTCATTCTTCCCATGGTGCTTCCTCCTTTTCATCCTAGAGGACCTCAAAATGAAGTAGTAATCATCCCCAACCTGGGTATCCTTCAAGTGGTAAAGATGTTAATTTTTGCTTTGATGATTTTAATTTTTCCCATCTTTAAACAGCCTTCAACTATTTCTTCAACTATTCATGGATTAGTTCAATCTTGCATATTTTTAGGAGCCTTAGTTAACCTTTCCAAGCAGTCAAGCCCCACAGAGTCCTAGAAATGCCCAGAGTTCTTCCCCATCCACCAGCTGGAATCCACTTCTCTGCATTTAGTTGCAGGAAAAGTATTTGCAGCTTGGTCTTGGGTTTCCAGGGTGATTTGTAGTGATCTTAGCATCTTTTCCAGTGGTGCTTTGAGCCCCTTTTGTTTTCCAAGTAACCTGCAGACACATCCAATCAATCTGATATTCCTATCGCAGTAAATTCATACATGGACAGGAGCAAGAACACGGGAGCTAGTGAAGGATGAGTAAGAGGAGAGGAATAAACTTCAGAGAGGAGGCATCTTTTTTTTTTTTTTTCAATGTTCTCTGAGAGTTAGTGTCTTGCACACAGGATCTTTTCTGAATGAATAAGTATGTACTCCAGATCCAACTTCTAGGGGAAAATCTACCTCAATGAATACTTTTTCCCAAAATATTTGAGATTTGATGCTCAATTTATATTTTTTGGCAATACCCTAGCTGTGGATGGAATATTCACTAATCTTTATGAATGTTCCCACTGCAGACATATCTAGTCATGGTGATGCTTCATCATCATAACTGAATTTATAAAAAATCATAAGCTCAATGCAGAGAGAACTCTGTGCTTTTCCCACACTCAGTGAATCTACATTGGATCCTCACACCACCACTTCATGTCCAGAGCAATGTTTACACAGATTTTACTCCTCTTATTCTTAATTACTGACCTGTAACTCTAAGCCAGTCTGGCTTTTATGTATTCATAGTGCCCTTAGCTTTCGACTCAGTGAAAGTCGAAAGTCATCGTGTACAGCTCGCATTTATTTTTAAACATGAATTTTTAAAGTACAGCATTCTCTTAAATAATCAGGATGAGGTATAAACCCATACACTTGTTTAAATCTCATCAGAGCAATTTCTCAAAGAGTATGGATATCTGACTCTTTGTCCTCTGTATTCTTGGCATTGTGATCTTCTAACCTCTCTTGTGAATCATTCTCCTGAACCTCGCCCAGAATATGAATCATATTCAGGCAAGAGATGACAGCTGTGATTATTGTGAAACCAAAATTGGTTCCCAGTACAGAGTGCATAAAATAAAACACAAACATGAGAGTCAGTAAAGCACCGGGCAATGCACAGGTCTGAGTGTGAATGGTGAGCACAAAAGACTGAAGGTGTGAGGACAGAAGCGGTCAGCAGACACGGGGCTGCCTTTATTTTCCTCACACGTCCCCACAGAACTTCTGAAACAGGAACTCTCACTGGCGGTGCTCCTGGCTCCCCAAAGGTGTCAGGGCCCAAGGCTGTCACCTGAGTTCCAGCAACTGCTCTTTGCACACCTGTCTTAGTCCTCCCAACCTACTTGATTTCTCGAAATGCAGGAAACCTCAACACCTATCCTTGAAGATGAGGGTCATATTTCCCTACTATTGCTGTCAGATATACCCTTAATCCCACAGGTAATTGCTGGGGTTTCCAAACACGTCTTTATCTTCTGTTGTGTATAATATCTGGCTTTCAGGCTGGCTGGGGCCATGAAGCAGCTCTGGTTCTGGTCTCCACAGTGCGGTGCCAGAGCTGCTCTGATAGCTGTGTCCAAGCCAGGCCAGGGCAGGAGTCTGTGAATCCCAGGTCAACGGGCCTCTGTTTGGCTACAGTGCACACTGGATCACCCAAAACCGAACAGTCTTAGTCTTGTGATGTATATACCTGAGTGCTTTGGGGAAAAAAAAAACTCATAGAGGAATTTTGGTTTTATACTATACCACCATTTTATATGAGCTGATGCTCTGGATCAAAACATAAATTAAGCCCTAAGTGTGGGGATAGTGAATGAGGTGCCAGACGCTGTGCTAAAAGCATCTGGAGGAGGCGTGTGCGTCATGGTCCTTGGTTATCATCGTGCTTCTTACCTAGACAGAAAGATAAGCCATGAGTGGAAAAGCAATAGCAATATATTAGAGCAACGCGGAAGGAAGGTGCTAAGGAGGGAGAGATACGTGGGAGAGTTATGGGTCATCCCTACCTGTCTTATTTAACCCTGATTTATGAAAAACTGGTGATCTGGAGGAGTGAAATTTTGCAATCTAGCTGATGAATGAATGGGCTTTCTGATGTTACAAAGGTGAGCTTTCTCCGTAAAGGACCATTAATAGATAGCTTACCATTCTATATCCGTGACTAAACATTCCACATGCCAGATCACCTAACACTGCATCTGGTTGCTTTTCCCTCCCAGTGTGGTTACTAAGAAGTGCGCAGCTATTTGGATTCTTCAACCTTTGCACACGATCCATTTTTCTGTTTCTCTCCCCATCTCACAATGTTCTGAAAATCTGCAGCAGTGCACTTTGGTCTGAGTCTGTGTCCTCATCTTCTGTGTTGCAGACTTACCCGGTGTGTTTTGGGAGCTCTTCTGGTGTTCATACATGGACGGGTTCCCTATCATCGGCTCATATTTCTATTTGGCCTCCTAAGCAATTTCTACAGTTTTCTCATTATTTTCCTTTAATGTTTTTCTTTTGAATTCCTCTAATTGGTTAAAGATAGCCTTAGTTAAATTTCTTTTATTTAAAAAAAAAAAGAAAACGTGTTCTTTTTATTAGAATTTCAAAAGCATGTGAGAGAGTATACTCATTGTATTAAATACAGTCTTAGCAAAAAAACAAAAAAGAATAACAACATTTTCTTCACATGACTAAAACCATCTCAAAAGCAGGTTCATTTTTGGTAAAGTTTCTAATTTTTCTATTGAGTTTCTGTAACTCTCTTGGTGGGGTTGTTCTTTGCTCTGTGAATGTTTCCTCTTTCACACTGTCCCTCTTTTCTGGCTCCAGTGCTTATTCTTGATTTCTCGGGATAACAATCACCTTGGTTTTAAAGTTTCCTCCTGCTGCATGAGCTCCCTGCTTCTCCACAGTAGCCAGTGGAAGTCTCTTCCCAAGTGTACAGGGAGGACCTGCTCACCTGTTTACCTCCTTCATCCCAGTTTCTAATCTTCCTGCTTTTCCCTCTACTCAGGGTTCATCGTGGGGCAGCTGGAGAATTCCGGACACAAGTTGATCCGTCTGTTTTCCTAGGGCTGCTACAAGATTTACCTTTAACCAAAACTTTTTGTTAGCGAAAATATTTCAGTCACTGTTTCTTTTCCCTTTAAACATCCAGCCTTTGCAATTATTTTGCCCATGTTCCTCTCAGTCCTTTCTCTAAAATACTTTTCCTAAATGCTTTCCTTTTAAGACCCTGGCAAATAACACCCATCTCACAGTTATTTGCATTTCACTGAGCTACCCTAAGAACCTCTGTAATTCCCCTCAGTTAGTAACCCTGGCAACCCTGGCACCCTGAGCTCAGAAACACAAACAGCAGTGCCCACTTCCTTCTCCCACCCGCTGTGAAGGTCTCTGAGTGAAGGTGGCCCTAAAGCATCTTCATAGAGGAGCTGGATTGTCACCCAGCAAGCACAGTGACATTCTACACAACAGGATTAAAAATGGAAGGGGAAGCTTACAGATTTGTGGGAAACTGCATCATTAAAAATGTGAATTAAGTTACATAGAAACATTAAATGGAGCAATGCATTTGGATTCCTGTGTGTACTGTGGTGTGTTTAGGTCACGTTCCATCCATCTCCTCAAGCTTCATTTCTTTTTCTGTTTTATCTTTTCTCACACAGGTTTGCAGTGCATGCTGGTTACATCCCTTGTGAGGAGCTGGCACATGTGCCTAACTCATTTCAGCTCTTTCCATCCCATTTTTCTCCCTCCGTCTCTAGCTCCCCTCCCATTCACAAAGATCTCTCTCCTTGGTTCCTAATTGTAATTTAGGTTTCTCACCCACAAGGAACCATGTGACACTGAAGCTTGTGTGTCTGGTTTATTTCACTTAACGTTTTGGTGTCAACGCGCATCCATTTTCCTACAGGTGACTCAGGGTCACTCTTGTCATGGCGGGGTAACCCTCAAAGCAGCACAGTTCCAAAGCTGATGCTCATGTTTACTGTCATCCCCATCAAGACTGCTTTGTGATGGAAACTCTCAGAGCACTTTCCTCCAGCTGTTTAAAGTGTGCAGTGCAGTCTGGTTCTCCACGACACAGGTGTCAACAGAGTAAGGTTTTCCAGGTCGGTCACATCCACGTGATAGAACTGTGGATAAGAAGTATAAAATATAAGTAACCTTTATTTCGGGAATGCGGGGAGAGATACCCCCGACGCCCCGGGGCGTGGCATCTTCACCCCGGGCCAGGGATCTCTCCCTGGACTTGTGGCGTGGGGGAATATAAGTAGCCTAAGCTTAGAGCAGTGCCCTAAGGCCATTAGAGATGCACAGGTATTTCATTGGCACAAGTTTGGCGCCAGGGGTAGGTTTCTAAGGGTGGGGGTATAGGGTTACAGGTAAATCTCTAGGGGCGGGGGAGGCAGGAGCTCCCTAATTCTGGCTGAGGCTTTTCTGGCTATAGTGTCCGGTCTGGGCCAGCAACCCTTTCACACGGAGGTTCACTCTGTTTCCTAACGTCGTCTCCTTTCCCCATCCTAGTAGTTTCTCCTTTTGAAGAGTTTCTTCACAATTGTTTCTGTAACCATTATATTTATACCATAAAGTTAAAAGGACACATCTTAGATATTGTATTTAAATCTTCTTTAGACTTATCCTTGGTGAAAACATTTTCCAAGTACTTCAAAGACATTTTCAAAATAGAAAATAATGATCATTATTGTTAACTATTCCAAATTCCTAAGAATATAACAAATAATCTAAAACTTTGACTGGACTATTTCAGTGGAAATAGAGGAACCGTGTAATATTACCATTGTAGGCACCAAATACAATATTAGACTAAGTATCAAATGCAAGTTTTAATCCTACCCTGGATTAAGTATTGGTGCATTCTGTAAATTTCAGATCACTGCATATTTTCAAATGTTACCTTCTTGGATAATGTTTTCGTTAGTTTTACTTGAGCAAATTAAATTGATCAACCCTAAAGATCTACACAAAGCACCTAAAATATATTTTCTGATTCATTGTTTGCCTTCTATAGACATTGCCAGCAACATATTTATTTGAAGAGAAGCCCTGCGATGTTATTTTTTAGTAGTGAAACTCGAGGATGCAGGAGACAGCTAAGAACTGGAGCAGGATGCATCCTGAGATGGCCAGACTGCTGAGAAAAACTGCTTATTGCTTTTTCAATTGCCTTATATATTCTCCAAATTCTTAAGCAGGCTCTAGAGAACAATTCATCCCGTGTCTTTCAAAGCAGGCTACTTTAAGGCATGCTGATTTAGACTTTTAATAATAGTTGCAACAGTTGGGGAGAATGAGCTGAGATTTTGGTCTTGGTGTGTGCTACTGGACAGCAGGTCTCCCTAGTTTGATAAATGTCATACCAAGGTATAGAAAAAACAACTCAGAGTTATCATTCTCTTCTTGCATTCAATTCATTTGCTTTTTCTTGGTGCTCCTTGGTTTTTAGCGTTCTCATTTATTCTTTTCATCTTACTTGGGGCTAATTTCCCTCTCCAGCCCAGTCCAATTTAACCCAGTTGAGTTAAACAAGCACTCATGCAGTCAACCTGACCTCCACATCTTTTCACCAAGAAAATCAGATGGGGAACACGCAGCTGGGGCCCAATGTTTAAATTTCCTTTAATTTGTGCTTGTCCTGTGCCTTGTCTTTGGTCAGCCTAAAGAGCCAACTGCTAACTCACCCCCACCCATCCCTCCACCTCTGCTGGGACCTCCTCTCCCCCCGCAGAGTCGCTGAATTCCCCCTACTCACTAACTCACTAACAGTGCCCTCCTTCTCCATCTACCCCTGCCACTCAGATGTCACCTTCTCTGTGATGAGAGTCTATGAACTTATGCCATGGGAAAAGTCCTCTTCTCTTTGGGAGATCTCCTAGGAACAAGTCAACCAAAGCCCCTTTACTGAGGCCACCAGCAGTGTTGTAGTATCCAGCGGGCACCTCACTTCATGGCAGTATTTCACACTGGGGTCTCCTGTATCTCGCCTTGGTTGCCTCTTGCCCTCTGGCCTTTCTCTCCCTGTATCCTTTGCCCACACCCACCCTAGTAACCGTCTCCAGACTTTCCTCATGGCTCTCACCACGACCCCTTCTTCTCCCTTTGTACATTCTTCCTCACTTGGGGTCTCATTTGTGAACATGGCTTTGGTTACAAACTGTGCAATATTCAAATCGAGAAATCCAGGCTTTCTGTGGCCATCAGACCCACATGTCTGTTGCCCCTGAATCTCCTGGAGGAAATAAATCCATCTACCCACAGGTAGCTGTTCAGATTCTCTGATTTCTCTTCCAGTTACTCACTCTGTAAGAGCTTCATCCCAGCACCTAGTTACACAAATTGAGGGTCCTAGAAATTCTCAACACCTCCTTCCCCTGTACTCTTATTTCCAACCACTAAAGGTTTAAATCTGAGTTTTAACACCTCTCAAAAGCGTTCATGGCTCTTGTCACCTGTCCACACCCTGCCTTCCAATCTCACATTGTTCTGGAAGCCTCACCTCCTTCCCCTGGAGGACAGCAGAAGCTTTCTACCTGCTTACTTATTTCATTTCCAGCCTGTCTCATTCACTCCCAATCCTCACCTCAGAATAATCTTTCAAAGCACAAATCTGATTTTCATTCCTGTATGTAAGGGTGCCGTAAAGTTGACTGTGTTCTTTGAATAAAGCTGAGTCTTTTCTCTCAGGTGAAAACTCTGCATAATCCTGCCCAAGTACCCAAAATAACATTCACTTTGCTTTCTGCTTCAGCCACACTAGATTTCAGATTCCTCAAATGTACCTCGCTAAGCACCCTACAGATGATCTGCATGTTCTGTTTCCTTTCCCTACCAAGCATTGCTTTTCCTTGCCTGCCTTAAATCCCCCTCTGGCATTAGAGAGCAGAGCAATAGCTATTGCATAACGAGCACCTTCATTTAGACTGACTTGCTGAATGCTCTCTGGTTTTGGCTTCTTGTGCAGGTGAAGGTATGATGCACCACCAAGATCCTTACTTTACCAGCAGGAGGTGTGCGCAGTCCAGCTGCTGCCAATGTTGGCTGTGGGTGGCTCCCAGCTTTGTTTATTTGCAAGCTTTGCCCTTCCCCTAAAGAATGCTTCACCAGTCAATATTTTACTCTAAAGATAACTCGTCTCCAGTGATGGTCAGTGGAGGAGGAGAAGACATCAACCCCGGCTTCCTTCCCTCAGTTTGGGACATCACTGAAGGATCAGCCTAGCTCCGGTGCTGCCCAGGACCCTGGCTGGACCTCTGAGAGACAGGTTTTCAACTTCTACCTCTTCTGAGATCCTCTTCTCACTTTCCTCCGCAGGAGCAGTGTTAGGAACAATCAGCATACACCACAGCCTACTTTCACATCTCTATCCCCACATCCCCAACTCCTCAGGAAGCCCAGGTGCTGCTCCTGCCCAACACACAGCATGGCTCCCATATGTGGGTGGCATCAGACTGCCTACCTCTAACTCAGGTGTGGCACTTAGTGCTTCTGTGACCTGGCACAAGCCTCTGGTGTCACTTGTGCCTCTGTTTCCTTATCTATTTCATGGTAAGAATCAAACAAAACAAAAATACCTTGTTCAGTTAGGGCTACGGTAATAAATCAGCATAGAGTGGGTGGCTTAACCATCAGATATTTGCTTGATGTGTCTTTGGAAGCTGGAATTATGAGACTAAGGTATTGGTGTGATTAGGCTCTTGGAAAGGGACCTCTTCCTATTTGTGTCATTGTCAGATCTTTCCTTGATGCTTACATGAAGAGGAAGTGATCTTACGTCTCCTTCTCTTTTTAAAAGAGCTTTTATTGAATCGTGAAGGCCCCACCTCATTATCTCATAGAATGTAAATTACTTTCCAAAGACCCCAGCTATAAATAGTATTATATTTATGTTTCATATGAGATGGTGTGTGTAGGGGTCACAGACATGTAACCCATGGCAAGCAGTCTCTAGCATGCAGTAGATTCTCAGAGACAGCTGGATTATTGTTATTCCAGAAGCGTTTGATTGCTTTCATCCAGAGGCAATGTAAACTATAGATACTTTTAAGAGGTAATATTTTAAACCAAAGTTTTACAACAGTATTACTGTAAATACACTAATTGTACAAGACAAGGCATATATATATATATATATATATATATATATATATATATATATATTCTCACAAATCTCACACTTGGAGTCTCAAGGCATAAGAACTAAAAGGTCCAGAAAAACAATGTCTCACCTTCTGTGATCCAATGGTTCTACCATCCAGAATATAAAGACATTTCCTTAAGTAACACCTGGAGGTATTTTTTTGTATTTTGAGATACTGGAGATTGAACATAGGAGTGCTGAGCTGTAACTCTTTATATTTTTTATTTTGAAGGAATGCCTTGCTAAGACTGGCCTTGAACTTGTGATTCTCCTGCCTCAGCTTCCAGAGTAGCCGGGGTCACAGGAGTGCACCACTACACTGTCCAACACATATCTAACCTCTTGCATCAGTTAGAATGTAAAGAGTGGGGCAGGGTTAATGTGGCTGTAGAGGAGAGTGGGCCAAGTGGGCTGGAAGGACCTAATTTTGCTTTCACGAGTGGCTCTGCCTAGCTCTGGTCTTGCCAGTGCCCTTGTGACCCACTCAAATGTGACTGTGCAGGTGCCACCAGAAAAGCCTGTATCCAAGATTAAAGCACAGTCCATAGCATGACAAGTTAGGCTGAATATTTGGTCTTCTATGCACGAAGTGCCCAGGATCTCCTTTCTCAGCACAAGGCACCCAGCGGAGGGCTTGTGAGGTCCTGCTGTGCGGGCAGCATGTGGTCCTGCTCCTTGCTTGTTATCACTGTGTCCTGACAACAGTGACTGATGAGCATCCAGGGAAGCCCACAACAACCCACAAGGATCTCTTATTAAACAGTGACTTTAATAAACTCTACCGGCCTGGCATGCACACCCTGGACTTCCTCTTCAATAAATAAGTCCTTTGTGCTGAATAAGACAATAGGTATGTGTAATAATTTTTGATTTATAGAGTAGGAGAGATGAAATAAAATGGAGATAAAAGACAAAAAGGTAAAGAAGAACTAACAGTGTGATGGGCTGTGAGTGAGTTACTAGACAGCTTCAGTTTCTCCACCAGATTTTAGTACAGGTGTGTGTGTGTGTGTGTGTGTGTGTGTGTGTGTGTGTGTGTGTAACAAGCAGGATGTTGGTGTTTTCACCAAATCCACACATGGAAACCTTAACTTCAGTGTAACGGCATTTGGGGGTAGGGTTTTGGGGAGGTTGTCAGGCCACGAGGGTGGAGCCTTCATGACTAACAAGGAGAGGCCAGGTAATTAGCCAGCCCGCTTTCCACCACGTGGGGCCACAATTAGAAGCCGGCCACTCGGAAGCCAAGAAGCAGGTCCTTACCAGATATCACACCTATGGGCTCCTTGATCTTCCTCAAACTTCCCAGCCTCTTGGACTCTGAGAAGGTCTGTTTGAGCCTCTCAGTATATGGCACCATGTCATGTTACTTGAAGTAGGACAGAAATAAGCATTTCTAGCTCTCTCTTTCTCGCTCTCCCTGGAGTCCCCAGCTGTCGCTCTATCTCTGTCTCCATTTTCAATCTCACTGATGCCAGCAATTTTATCACCTTATTCTATTGTCAACAAGAGAGTCCAGGCTCAATTCTCTCCTAATTTCCAAGAGACTGCCCTGGAAATTAGATTATCGTCACCTTTCTAGAACCCAATTTATCTAGACTCACACAAAAATCATCTCATCCCAGGAATGAGTTTTTTCTACAGCTACCTAGGCTCTTACTGACATTATTTTCTGTAAAACACTGATATATGCCTTATACTGGATGAGATTTTGCATCTAAATAGACAATTGTTTATGGCCCTGCAAGCAAATTCTTTAGACATATCAGTTTTGTTTTCAACTATTTAAATAAAATTACCCTACAACATGGTCCTTTTTTAAAACAGTCTCCTAACATCTTTCTTATTCTATGTGGAGGCTGATACTCTAATAAGCATGTAGAGGGCAGGAAATTTAAATCTGTAGAACTCTTTCCTCATTCCAAGGAAAACATATGCAAGTCAGTTTTAGCCTTAAAGAAAGGGGGTCTATCATAAGTTGGTGCTGTTTATGGGGTGAAACATGGTGAATAACAATGCTGTCAAGAACAGGAAACAGGGAAGTGGCAATTAGGGGCTGGGGCTCTGTACCTAGGGTGCTTTCCAGCTTAAGTTAAAAGTTAGGCTCTCCCCAGAAGACCCATCAAAGCCTTTTCTTTTACCTGTCCATCCATCCATCCACCCTTCCATCCATCTGTCCATGTGTCCTTCCCTCCTTTCCTCCCTCCATTCCTTTCTTCAAACCAACATAGACTGAGGTCAGAAACAAAAATTTTGCTTAGTCACAATTTTCACTTACAAAAGACTGGTTTTCGACATTTTCTCTATTACATGCCCAGGAATCAAGCATGGACAGCTTATGAGGCGTGCTAATTACAGCTAATTCCTGGTAAAGCGAGGATCTGGGATTGCCTTCAGAAATGTCTGTCTTTGGGTCCCATCACCCATCTACTGTCTTTAGGAGATGGCTTAAAGTTTTCCAAGAGACATGGCAGTGATAGTAGTATTCTAGGAAATGGAGACCACCATTGAAAGGCAGCCCGTGTGGAATTATTGAACAACTTGAAGCGTTAGAAATTGAAGATGAAAAACTAGAGCAAAGGACAACCTATTCTAGAAAATTCTCCAGCTTCTTCTGATCACCCTATGATCAAAATATGATCAACATATTTTTAATAACAGCAGAATGTGGTCTCTCTCAGATTTACTGGCACTTCTAGGCGAACATAAATATATAGAGGAATCCATAGCCTTGCCTCCACATATTCTTGACTTTTATTTTTTATTAGGATTTGTCTCTAGTTGGGTGCATGTGTCACCTCACTAAAATTAGTTTGTAGTTTTGTTAGAGCTCAATGAAGTGATCACTCTGTTTTCCTCCATTTCAAACAACAATTTTTGAAGTGTTGACTCTTTTGTTAAATAATGGATGGACCGATAGATAAAGCATGCCCAATTGTGTGTATGTGTAAATATACAGTAAAATCTTCAGGCAGTCCCCTTTTGATTAGTTGAAAGGCCAGTCGAAATGAAGCCTTTGGAAAACGTTTCATTCTAAGAATACATTCATTTTTTTCTGTCTTGTTAATTATGAACAAAAACACAGTAGCATAAGCATGCTAAAGCCAAGGGAAATAAGCCATAAAGGATTAAAGGGAAAGGAAAAAGAGGTGAGATAGTTTTGAAAGCAATGTTATTTTTTATTATTTGGTGCAGAAAACTGTGACGCACATAAAACAATCTACAGGAAGTGGGAAAGATTTCTTCTCATTACTGGCCATGAGGCAATTCTTTAAGCTGCCATAAACTGACAGACATGATGGATATCATTATAAAATACACTGAGTTGGGAAATGGAGCGCAGACTGAAATGGTCCACATCAGGGTAAAAAAGAAAAAGCCCCACAGATTCTCCACAGGGTGAGCAGCGCTAAGACTGCTAAAGAGTAACACTGCAAAATTAGCCCCGACCTTGCCCGAGTTTTTCCTTTCCTGGAGATCACGTGATCTTTCCTTTACTACTTTGTCATGTGATTCCAAAGTTCATGTCAAGATCTACCAAGTAAAATTAAGGTCAGCAGCCCTAATCTTGTACTTTAACAGGTAATGACTATTATGATCCTCCTTCATATTTAAATAAAGCATTTCAAGGACAAGTATATTAATGCAGACATTCCAAGGTTCAAGAGCATTGGAAGTAGGGCAGGTTTATGTGTGCATTAATTCTTTTAGGGCCTTCAGGAAGGGACCACTGCGTTTGTGTAAATAACAAATTATTTCAAAAGAGTAAAGAGCAAGTCCTCTGATGCCGCTGCTCTGTTCTGTGACCTCCAGACTCGTTGAGGGCCAGTCCTGCCACAGAGGCAGCAGGGCCAAGATGGCAGAGTGGCACACTTCCCACCGAACCGTAATGTGACAGGAACACATACCTGCCTTTGACTCCAGCCTTGCTGGGAACTGAACTCCGCATCCTCCAGTAAAATCATTTTAGCTAATGCTAATCTTTGCATGTTCTGATCTTTAAAATGGATACAATAAAGCCTACCTCACGTGACTATTGCAGAGTGGAATAGAATAAGTCCTCCTTAAGGTCATAATGAATTATGGATTGACGAGGTGTGGCTTTGTGTCACTTGGGCAAGTAGGGTGTCACGTACAGTGGCTTTTCCCTAACTGTTCCTACATGCACCTACACCCCACTCACTTTGGAGAATCTACTTTTCCTGGCCAGATACAGGAGGTCTTGAATGGAAAGGAAATCCCTGACCTCCTTGCCTGCCCTCACTTTGCGGGGACCTCTGACCTTGTTATCCTGGAAATGGTGAGTGAAGCATGATAACGGGTAGGACGGCAGGGTCTCAGCTGGAGCGGGTTTAGTGGTCATCAGTTCTCATCTTCTCTCTCCTCCCTCTCTTGTGGTGGAGATGGGAGAAGGCTGTCTCCTAAGTTATAAGATTTACTCACACAAACAGGTTTATTAAAAGCAATATTCATAAAATAGAGTACAAATCCTGAGTTTTAAGAGAACAGGTTGCTGTGGATTTCCTGATCACATGCCTTTCCTGCACTCTTCAGTTGATTTAACTATTTCCGTTATAGTTTAGGCTTTTATTTTTCAAATTTCAGGTCTCATGTTATGGCAAGAACAGGAAATCCAGACTTTATGTGTTCATTTTTCCAGGGCCTTGTGCACCGTGAGGCTCCATGAACGCGCTGCAAGTTGAATGCTTCAGGAAGAGCACTTGCTGCGGAAATGCTGAACATGCCTCGCACTTCAGAGAAGGGAGAGCTCGCCATTGCACGGGTGCTGTTGTTTAAAGGGATTTTAACTCATGCACAGATGCTAACACCTGTGCACTGTGGGAACTTCTGAGCTAGTAGGGGACGTGCAGACCACACATTCTGCACTGCAGGTTTTTGAATGATAATTGATGGCTCCTTAAAAGGAATGAGTCCCTCAGTCATCTAACTGCAAAGGGGCAGACCCAAGCCTGTAGATGAGGGGTCTCCACAGCCCCTGTGGCTCATTTTCTTAATATTGTCTCTCATAGGTGTGTGAGATCTAATAAAGAAAGCAGGAGATATCGCCCAATTTTTTCTAAAAAAAGTATACATTGTGAAAATAGTGTAAAAATTGTAACATGCAGTGTATAAAATAGTTTTTACATTAAACTCTTTTATTCATAATATTCATAAATATTCTAATGCCACTATATTTAACATTATTTTGTAAATTTTAAAATTTTATGTTTTTTTTTTTTTTTTTTTTTTTTTTTTGAGACAGGGTCTTACTATGTTGTTCAGGAGGCCTTAAACTCACTATGTAGTCCAGCTGGCTTCTAACTCTTGGCTAATTTCCTGCTTCAGCCTCCCCCTGTGTTGCTGGGATTACAGGCAAGTGCCACCATGCCCAGCTCTGACTTTTTACATTTTTAATTAGTACATGTTTGCAGTACACGCTGATTACATTCCTCTGGATTGGTCCATGTACATAAAATATGTTAATTCCATTTTTCATCTCCTTTCTTGCCCTCCTTTCCCCCTCTCTCCGCCTTTGGTTCCTCTTCACATTTAAGAAACATCTATCTCTTTGCTTCCTGTTACCTTCATTTGAATTCTCACTTGCATTTTGTATTTCTCATATAAGAGAAATCATGAAATGTCAGCTATGTGCATGACATATTTCACTTCAGATTGTGATCTCAAGGTGCATCCATTTTTCAGTGAATGACCCAAGTTTATCTTTTTTATAGCCCAGTAGTGTTCCCTTGTGTGTAACACCACATTTTCTTTATCCTTGCTTCTGCTGATGGGCATGTAGGCAGCTCCCAGCACTTAACCATTATTAACTGTGCTGCTGTAAGCATGGGTATGCATGCTCCACCATGACGATGTCTTTAGCTCCTTTGGGAAGGTACTTAGGAAAGGAGCAACTGGTTCAAATGGGATTTCTAGTTTCAGTATTTTGAGGAATCTTCATACTGTTTTCCGTAGTGGTTGTACTAGTTTGCATTCCCATCAACAATGTAGAAGGGTTCTTTGCCCCTGCGGCCTCACCAGGATTTGATATTATTTGATTCTTCGATGGTGATTTTTTCAGGGGTAAGATGGAATCTCAGTGTATCTGTTTTAAATCTGATCTGTCCATAAACATATGGAATAGAATGTAGTTGCAGTAGATGTTTGATTTGAAGCCAGTATATATATTTTTGGAAAATTTACAAGTAAATTGGGATCACACAAAGTTCATGGAAAAACTTTCCTCTGGGCATCAAGATGCTCTGGCTCTATTTCCTAAGCTTAAAGATGACTCAGTGGAGGGGTATGTTGGTCAGTTTAGCAAAAGAGAATGAAGTTATTCCATAATTTAAAAATGATTTTCACAAGTTTACTAAACTTCTGATGCGCTTAGCATTTATTCTGTTGTACTATTTGAAGTAAGGACACAGTTTGTTTATTTTTTGTGCAGTGGTCTCCAGGCTTCTGGAAGCTGTTTATTTACTGACCTGTACTTTCCCCACAGGTCCCAGGATGCCAGCTTTATCATAAACCACAACCACTGGCTTCGAGTCACAGAGGGGCGAGCTCTGCTCTTTTATTCATTACATCTGAAGCGGCACTTTGTGCTCTTTTTTTATTATCATGCTACCTAGAGAAAATTTACTTTTGTAGACGCAACTCTGGAAAGGTCCATCCATGTAATTTGTAGGTAAAAGAGTAACTGACTTGCGTTTCGAACAATCTTACACAAACATTTACAGTGGAAATCAGACACTTTCCCTGGGAGAGTAGGACATGGCACAGTGAAGAGAGCTTTAGAGCTAAACTAGAAACATTTCTTCCTTCATTTGATATATTTTTAATAGCTGTCATTGTGCTTTCCTGACTTAATGGGATAGACAGAAGGTAATTACAGCATGATGGAATTCTAGTACAATAGAATCCTGCATGGCACTCACACTGTACCTGACAGCTGGCATTTGAATTCTTTTGATGCTCAGAAAGTGAAGAACTCTCTGTGACTCAGTTTCTAAAACACAAGGGCAGATATGAAAATGTAATTCCCTTGCAAGACTGCATGAAGGAGTAACTGGTTTACACACAGGAAGCTGAGGGCCCACCCTGCTGAAGGGAAATGAGCTTTCTTGATCTCTTGTGCGATTTAGGGTCTGCTGGTATCTGAGGGTACACGTGTTCATATCAGGAAACCGTTAGGCCCATCAGGCCTATGACTTAACACAGCCTGCAGTGTCAGAAAGACCTGAGTTTAACCCTGGCTCCTTATCAGAGTTTTTGCCCACTGGAATTGGTTGCCCTGTCTGTAACATGGGTATAGCAACAGTGAGCGCCCTGAGGTGACACAGGCAGGATGAAGTCAGAGCTTGCAGAGATGCAGCCCAGCTCAGCAGGTGCACAGCACAGGAGGCCACAGCTCTGAGCTCTCCTTCTCCTTCCCCTCACAGGGCCCTGGTTGTTAGGTCCTGCCGACTTCCCTAGGCATGGGGACACTTGCAGACCAAGGACCAAAGAAAGGCCTCCAGCCTTAGCTCAAATCCCGGCCAGCTCTGGGAGCCCCTGCTGACTGCAGGGCACAGCCTGGTGTCTGCGGAGCAGCAAGAAAGACAGTGGGCAGCACAGGAGCCCCGCAGGGCTGTCATCCCCATTGGTTTCCTGTTAACCCTGGAGAGAAAAGCACTCACGGCCTGCCTTTTCCCTGCTGCCCCTGTCTCTCCCTCCCTCACACCTAGAAGGTGACTGCTCCATCTTTTTTCTGCTTTTCTGAGTCATCCAGGTGGCCTGTTCAGCTCTGCGGGGGACTCACCACACACAGCACTGCCCTACCCTCCACACAGTGCCCTGTGGCTCCTTCCCCACCTCGACTTCTCTTGCCATTGTCCCTAAGAGCCAGCTGTCTCTGCTGTGGCTCTGAGCCCTGCTGCAGGGATCCGGGATGCAACCCCTTCCTGCAGGCCTGCTCCTGGACTGCAGTACCATCAGTTTCTCTATCAGTGTCACGTGGCACTTGCCAAAGCAAGTTATTGCCACAGTACAGGGAAGAGGTCTCTGGAGACAAAGTTTATACTATTTTACTGGCACCAAAATGACAAATAGGTCCAGGATCTAACCCGGGGGTGCAGAGCTGATTATTGTTTAATAATAATAGCTACCATTTTTCTCGCAGACTGTCATGCTGCATGCTCAGCACCTGGAAGGATCCTTTTTAAATTGAACACTAAAAAATGTTTAGGGAGTAGACACTATTACTGTGCCCATTGTAGAGATGATGCAGTTCTTAGCGCCTGTAGAGTCAGATAACACACAAGGATGCTACAGTCAGAAGGTGACTAAGTCAGCATTTGTGACTCATCTGTCCTAAGGAACTTGGGGACCCTGATGGTGTTTTGATTTTTGTTTTTTGTAATCATTGATCTACTGTTCATGGATCTGACTGTGTTCTGGTAGGTGAGTCTTCCTTAGGGTCCGGGGTAGATGAGGTCCAGGCTTGGCTGGGTAGCAATAATTGTGGGTGTCACAGGAAAGAAAGGTTCTAGGTAGCTATGCTGGAGGGAAGGCCTCTGGGGCACCCAGGGCACAGCTGCTGGGTGGAGGTGGCCTGAGGGCATCTGGCATCTGCCTTCCTTAAGCCCCCAGAAAAAGAAGAAGATAGCATGCCCTGCAGAGGTCAGTGCTTGTGGGCTCTCCCTGCACTTTGCAAACTCAGCTTTCTTTTCAATCCAGGGTTGCCTGGAGGAAACTCATCTCTGTTTTCCTCATCAGGCTGCTCACAGGCCCCTGGATGCTATTTTCCTCTAAGTGTGATAGTTTCTAGGCTGCTCTAGGGCAGATGACCCTGGCTGGCCACTGCCAGCTGCTGTGAGACTCTGAGGTCATTTTCATCTAAAGGGCATCTTCTAGAGCTCGAATATCCTACTGCTGCTTTGCACAGCATGGGGTCAGTGGTAGGGCGGGGTCCACAGGCTCCTGGAGGCCAGGAGAGGACTTAGGAGAAACCAAAGTGACAGGAAAAAATCTGAGGTCCTCCAGGGACAGTTCCTTCTCCCAAACTCAGCAAAGCAACTGCTCCTTCATGCAGAGATTTCTATCCATGGATACAAGTCTTTCATGTTTTCTTGTGTCTTCCCTTTATGGAATTTTCAAAGACTTCAGGCACAGAGGCAGGCTCAGTGACATTTATCAAATGCTCGGCTGAGGTTCTTAAATAAAAAAGAGCAATAGATATAACTGTCAAGATCCATAATCAAATGAGGTGTCCTTCATTGGCTGAAAGAATAAAGCAAGGGTGTTACATCTACAAACAATGGAATATTATGCAGCTATAAGAACAACAGAATCTGGTCATTTGCAGAATCTGGTCAAGGCCTACCACAAGGTCTGCAGTAGCTGAACACAGATAGACCTGGTCATCATGTTAGTCATGGAGGCCACTGGTCCTGTGTTTATTAAAGCTGATTTCTCTGGCTGTCAGCCAAGCCAAAATTCCCAGAGCCGGGGATTTCAGTATATATTTCTCTGTGAACACCTGCCATCTGTCACAGTAGCTTTTCAAGACAGATGATCAGGTAATCCTCATTTCATATATTGATTTTCTTTTCCAGGTTGTGTTTGTCCTGCTCCTACCCCTGACAATTACAGCTCACATTGGATAGAAAAAATAAGAGACACACAGTGGAGAAGAAAGAGCCCAACTTTTAGGGCTTGGCTGCTTTTGTGATTTTTGTAAGTGGGTAAGACCCAAGATATTCGGGGAGAGTCAACCAGACGAACACCCTGGAGATGGTACAGTTCCCATTGAGAAAGACAAGATACAAAGTTCACGATTCAGTTGGAAAGCAGTAAACCAAGAAGAATTCTCTATCACTGGGGGAATAGCCAGTGCTTTTGTTCTATTAAAGTCTTCAACTGATAGGACAAGGTTTATCTATCTCAGGTAGAACAGCCTGCTGCACTAGGTCTGAAGACATAGAGATAATCTCACCCACACACACTGTCATAAATGCACCGGAACAGTGCTTAACCAGCCACTGAGCACTCCAATGCCTGGTCACTTAGACACATAAAATGTGCCCTGTTCTCGTTTTGCAGGTGAAATGACTGACGCACAAGGGTGATAGGATTATTTCATCCCCATTCACACTACCCAAATGGATGACTGCAGCTAATAAGGGTGACATTTCTACTGTGACACTCTAACAGAAAGGACAAATCTGTGGGGCCAGTGAGTCCTTAGCAGGTGGATTTACCTGGTCATGAGGACAGAAAGGCACATCTGGAAAGTGACAGCCGAGCTGGGCTCTTAGGGTGGAGGAGTCAGTGAAGGAAGAGAGTAAGTGTGGGGAGGTCGCGTGGAGAGAAGGGGCGGGGTGGAAAGACACTGGACCAGGGCAGAGGAGGCTGGAGCCACGCTCAAGGAGGGGCCTAGGAGAGACAGCTGGAGGAAAGTCAGTGGGCAGGCTCACAGGCGTGCGAAGTCCATGTGAAGGTCGTGTCCTCTCTCGGCCATCCTATGAGCTCAGGATGCCCTTGAAGAATGTACAGAGTGAAAATGATGGAACTTCTATGTTGATAAAGTCTCTCTCACTACAACATGGGTGCCAACTTGGAGGTGCAGGGGCAGGCTGGCAGGAGGGCGGCCTTGGGAGCTTGTTACAGTTCAGGAGGGAGAAGCTGGTGGTTTGGACTTAAATGGTAGCCGTAGAAGAGAACAGAAACGGACGGCTTCAGTATGCTGTGACTCAGAGAGGAGGCAGAGGGACCCAGGCATCGGCCCTGCTCTTGGCTGCACCTGCTGAGGACAGAGAAGCCTGCAGCTACTAGATCTGAAATGCAGAGGCATTTCACACGGGACTCTTCTGGTCCAGGAGAGGCAGTCTTCCTTCTTGCAAATCTTTAATGTACTGTCATTTGTAAACAATTAAAAAACATTCCAGTACTGGGAACTGAACCCAGGCCCTTCGTCCTGGCCTATTTCCATAGCCTCTTTTATAGTTTCAAATTATGTTTTCCTCTAGCACGGCCTCATTAGGTCTCTAAATTGCCCAGGCCAGGCTCAGATTTGCTGTCTTCCCTGCTTCAGCCTCGTAGATGCTGAGATCACAGGCACACTCCACGAGGCCTGGCCAGGCACTTACTTTTAGGGAAATAAATAGACTGGACTTAAGAGGATCGTTCTAGCAAGGTGCTGTGATGTGCTGCACTGTGCTAGCCTGTGTCTCCCCATGGGGTGGGATACTGTCTCGGAGTTTTGACTGAGGCTAGAGAGGAGAACAGACTGTGAATAACAGATATATACCAGTGAGAACAGAGGACAGAGTGAAGTACAAATGGCGTGCTGTGAACCATGGGGAAAGAAATGATTAATTCTGATACTAACTGTATGCACAAAGGGAAAACTACAGAAATAAAGCCAAAATGGAATCGACAGCTCCCCCTCAATAATAAATAATGCATATTGATGAGCTGTCTTGGTGCTGGTCTCTGGAGCGTCCCTTTGATGTGTATGTGATGTCATGCTTTGGAGCATGAGGAATAAGTAGCTGGTCATTTTTTTTTTCCTGTGACCTTATTTCTTTGTGTGACCAGTGACCTAATTTTCTTATTTGTTAGTGTTTAGCCAGAATTTCTGCTCTCAGACGCTTGAGTGTTAAAGCAATTATTCTCTGGCAGTCAGGTATGAGTGTATACAGCAACAAGCTCACTTCCTCCTGTTTATAAAACTGCAACAAGAACGCGATGGCTCTACAGCCTGCAGGAGAGATTGATGGACTCACTGGGGGCGGGCAGGGACACAGGAGCCTGAGGGTCCTTAATCTTCCAGCAGAGACATGGGCTTCTTGGGCTTTCTGCTTCTAGTGCCCGAATGTTCCAGCAGCAGCCGCCCTGGTAGCCTCTCAGGAGAGGCATTTGAATAAATGCTGTTGAACTCATGCAGTATATTTTATTTGTAAGGAGGGAAGTACATAGTTCACCCTGATACCCTACATATTTCAAATTACTATCGATAAGCATTAAGCTGACGTGTTTTTGGAGGATAATTTTTCCAGTGGCTTAAAATAACATTTCAGATGCTCCTAGTAACAGCTATGTGAAATTGGTCCAGGTATTATCCTTTTTGTGAGATATGGAAGCAACGGCCCTCAAGGAAAATGCCTTTGAGGAGATGTCCCCATTGTCACCTCTTGTGCCATTTATAATGCTCTTTCATATCAAAATGGCGTGTCTGAATTTCTAAAGGCGCTTAGTAACTGCCAATGTGTTTTACTTTGGAAAAGTGCAGGAAGGCTGGTGGGGTGTGTGTGCTCACGTGTGTGTGTGTGTGTGTGTGTGTGTGTGTGTGTGTGTGTGTGTGTTTTATAAAGACAGATTTGAGGACATGGAAGCAAACCATGATGGGAAGAGGCCAAATGGAAAACATACCTTATAATTCTTCTTTCAACCAGGAAGCAGAATACAAAGTGAGAAACTGAGGCAAAGTCACTCTGTCACTCTAGCACAAATAAGGCTGCTTCTGGGAATCAAAGTTCTGCTGGGGAACAACTCTAGGAATTCTGGGGGCCAGGGAAAGTTGGCTATTATAAAAGTCTGTGATAAAGGTGATACATTTGGTAGACGTTGATCACATAACTGCGGAATCTGACACAGAAGGAGGATTGAGTATTATTGGTTAAACACTCGGAAGAGAGAAAATCCCTCCTGGAGCAATGGAGGCAGATTTAGAAAGATTCAGTTTCATTTTAGATGGAGCCAGGTACTATCTATCTATCATCTATCTATCTATCTATCTATCTATCTATCTATCTATGTATCTATCTATGTCATCTATCGATACTTATGTGTTTATTTCTATCATTTATTTTTAAAATTTGTTTTATTTTAAAGAGATTAACGCAAAACAGGACATAACAAAGCAGATCAGATCAGAACAATGTAAGCAACACATTATTTCACCACAAGAGAGCCTGTAATTAGCAGTAATTACCATAATGTTTCTTTCTTTGAAATAGTTGAGCACAACTTCATATACAATAGTATCAAACATAACAAAATAGTATAAAACCATTCAAGAGAATGAAACTATTACAGAGCATTCAGAACCAAATAACCGAGAATGAGCAATGGGTACTATATTATCTCATTTTGCATAGAAAATTCATTTATACTATCACACATAATAAAATCCCATAAGATACAATATGATAGAACCAATGGAAATAGAAGAACAAAAGCACGGTAGGACTTCATAGTAAGATGATATTAAATCAGCACTGGCTATTATAATGACTTGTTTTCTTTTAAATAGCTGTTCATACTTCTATCATTTATTTATTTTTGGTATTTCCCTTCTATACACCATGCTAGGGAGAAAAAAATATAACATTCTTTTGAGATAACTATGAAATTATACGGTCCTTAAAAACAATTTGATGTATTTAAAAGGCAGTGCAGACTTATTGTAGAAAAGTTGAAGAATAATGTAGTAAAAACCGTCACAGACACTGCCCTTTTCCTCAGCATTTTATATCTGGATCACAAACGCTTAATAAGTGTTTAGGGACTGAATGCCAGGAGCCCATAAATCCAGCCAGAGATAAGCTATTCATATTTTGTATACATAGTAAAATAAAGATACTTTTGTGTGTTTGTGATTCAATTAATCACACATATGCATCTTGGTAAATGTGTGTGTGTGTGTGTGTGTGTGTGTGTGGCATGTGTGTGTACATTCAGTGGCTCTATTCTATGTACTGAGGTACGGAGCTATATTTCATGTACTGTGTGGTACTGAGAGTTGAACCTAGTGCCTTCACCCAGAGCTAATCTCCAACCCATTTTAAAATTTTTATATTTGAGATAAAAATAATAAAATGTATTTATATCGATATATAGTGTGTATTTTATACATGCATGTGCATACACATTACAGGCACCATTTTTGAAGGATAAGTACATTTATTCCATAGTGGCTGTGGATGGTCAAGTACTTTTTGCCATTTATTCACAGTATTAACCCAGAGAGGTGAGAATACAGGCGTAGAAAGTTTCAATAAAGTCACCAAGCTTGGCAGCATGTGATTGACCCAGGATTTAAATCTAGGAGTACTTAACATAAAAGTTCAATCTCCTAATCACTGTTACCAATATACCAAAGTCAGTCTTAATAATAAAACATTGTTGACTTTTTATCAAACTATTTAATTTCATCTGTTGAATATCATTTTCTAATGACTTGATATTTTTCCACTGTGTGCCTGGATCACATTTACTTAAGAATTCTACCATTTGGGGACATTTTCTACCTGTTAGGTCTCTCTGTCAAGAGTCTTAGCTTATGAGAAAGGCTCTGAACATCTTTTCTGGATGTGGACTCTTGATCTGAGTTCACACTGAAGTACTTTGAGTGAATGTCACAGCATGTGACAGGGTGGCTGGCTACATTCTTCCTGCTCACATCCTGCCAAGGCAGAGACGAGCAGGTCACACAGAGACTAAGCCAGCAGAGTCAAAATTTAGCAAAGCGCTCATTCCCTTTCTCAGGCAGTGCCAATGGCACAAAACTCACATGTGGCCTTGTCAACAAAATGCACACCTTCCTTTCTCCCATGGTCATCCTTGGACAATGTTTAATCCACCTTCAACATCAATTCTGAACATTGCCAGTTTCTCCCCTTGAACGACACAGTAGGAAACATTTATTGCAAAGAGTGGCTAATGCAATTGTTGGGACCAGACAAGCAAAGGAAAACCTAAGGGACCGAGCACCAGAGTGACAGGAAGCTGCCTTTCACCTTCTCCAGGAGGCTCAGTGCCGGTCCCGGGCTCTCCACCCGATTAAGCCAGGGCCCTCCACCATCTAAAATAATCTGCATTTCTTAAAGTTCACAGACTACGGACCTGAATCACACATATAAGAATATTATGAAGGCAATCTCCAGATGTATATTTGCCTGCACAGGGGAGGAGTGGTAGTTTTGCAAGATGACGGGGCACAAACGAATGCAATCATCAACAATAGCTTAATGGAAGGCAGCCACACCTGTGGCCTGGACAACTTAAAGCTAATTGGTCCTTCTGTTCCCACACTTAGACACTTGTCATCTATTCTCCTTCCCTTGACTGCAGTGCCTCAAGGACCTGACTGCTTTCCTCTCTACTCCCTATTTACTAATTCAGTGTCAGCCACGCTGGGAAATTTTGCTGTGTTTTAAACATGTCATGCGCACCCACAGATCAGGACTCTGCACCCAGTTTCCTGGAGTCATTTTCCTTTGTTCTGATGGTCACAGGGCTGCCTCCCTCCCTTCACACATTCCTGCTGGCTTGAACCACTGATGGTGTGTGCATTACGATCCCGTTAGGTGGCTCATACCACTGGTGGGACTAGGGGCATAGTCATGTTTTGGACAGTCACTCATGGGACAGTCGTGCACGTACCACTGGTGGTTCAAGCTACTCGACACCAAAGTATATGAATTACGGCTCCGTAGTGAGTGTGTTAATCCAGGTCTTAGCTCACAGGCAGCTCCTCAGAGTCCTGGAGTAGCCTGAAGATGATGGTTAGAAACTTATGCTGGAGCCACAGGGTCAGAATCTAAAGAAGCAACAGCATTGTCTAATTGTGTGTCCTTGGACAAGCTGCTAAAGTTGCACATTTACCTGGTACGATCCTTGTGTGGATGCCTCATTTGAATACAGAGAAAATAAACTCTGTGTGCATTACCTTTATTCTCTGGCCACTTCATCTAAAGTTACACTGCTGCTTTAGTCCCCATGTGCTGCTTTGTTTCTGTGCATTGTTCTCTATTGAGTCTAAGAATGAAATAAATCACCATTTTGTTTTCTCTACAAGACTTCCAGGAGGACAGGATTTGGCCTTGTGTATTCCTGTGCATGCAGCGGCTCCTGCTATCCTACGTGTATTCAGTTTGGCAAATGTTGGCTGAATATATAAATAAGTGGTTGCACATCAGAATGGCATTCTGTCTCTGTTCTGTTTAAGGTTCTGTAACATAAACTAGGGGTGCTGTCATCCCAGGACTCTGGGGAGCCTGAGGCAGGAGGGTGGAGCACTGCCTGGGTAGCTAAGCAGGGCTGTGTCTCAAAATTCAAAAAGGAGATTGGAGGACCAAGGACAGCAGTCAGTGTGAAGGCTGTGGGTTCAGTTCTCAGTACCACCAAAAGCTGACACAAAACAACAACAAAAACAAAACAAAATTAAAAATGGTCAAACAAACACAAAGCCGTATTACTTCCATTTTGTCTAGTATTTTTTAATCTAACCTTTTAATCTGGCATCCAATTTAGCTGTCTCAAACTCAGTATTTCCTAGCTCAGGCCTTCTGGATATACCAGTTATGATTTATGCATCAACACGGTTACCTGCCAACCCAGAACGTGCCACCCCAGTCTCTGTAGTGGGGACTCATCTCTTCTCTCTGAACTGTAGTTCAAAACTCCTCCAGAGTCGTTGTCCTCTAAGCCTTTACAGTCAGAACAGCACTGTTATTCTGTGTATCATCGCTGCGTTTCCTTATCTTAAAATTTGATATTTTGCCTCATCTGAGTATTTCTGTGTTATGGTGACTTTTCTACTTTTTAAAGGACTTTTGCATGACTTTTATTTCTTCTCTTTTCATATTCTAACTACAGGAAGCACACTAAGAACAGCGCCTCTGTTTCTTGGTATGTGGCATGACCTGGGGTCTTTGGGTGGCAGATTCTCAGTGCATCCCCAAAGCTTTGGTTCAACTCCCTGACCTCAGGACCTCGCTCCATGGTGTTGAGCAAGTCACGTGGATACCCGGCACTGTCGCCCTAAGTCTGTGGTTCAGGGCTCTCATTCTTACTGTTTGCCTTCAGAAGCTTTGGATGATACTTTCTAGAGGGAAACATTAAAGGAATTAAACTAGTCTCATTTTTAGTAAATATTTATTGACAAATCGAATCCATTATATTAGTAGATCCATAGTGTAAAGTAGTTTTTTCTAAAATTATTTCTCTAAAAAGATTTCTGATATAGAAAAATGATATATTAATATATTATTTAATTCATAGATATTAAAGAAGCTTTTTATAGTATAAAACATTTTAAAAATTTTTAAGCAGGATATTTCTTAATTCTCAAGTATTTTTTCATTGTTATCTATATGTTTAATAATATATATCTGGTATTTCCTGAATTATTGTTTCTAAAAATCATTTTAATATTTTAAACAAAAGTGTCTGCATTCTGCTCAAAAACTGCATCTAATGGCTAACAAATGTAAAATATCTGCACGATTTTGTAACTTATTTCCATAAACCATATTTGTAAGCCTGAGGAAAAAGTGTTTAGCCCCAAGTTAAAAAATAATCAGAGCAAATCTGCGAAATCGAGCTCTTCCCTGAGTCTTTTAGTTTCAGACTGATGACTATTTTAACCCAAATATTGTCATAGTCACTGTCCATTTGTCTTTATATGGAACAGCTGGAGCAGGTACAATTATGTTCATAAGCAAAACTTGTCAGCAAGTTATTTCTATGGATGACAATTTTGAATGTTTCATCAGATTTACAAAGTTCACCAAGGTGCAGGGTTTCTCAGTACACTTTGAGCACAGCATACAAAACTTAGCCCATTATAAACAGGAATAACAAAACCAAATGCCTTACACTATTTTAGTTCTCATTTGCCAGTAAGTATGGGTATTTGCTTTATTTTGTGAGGATGAATATCAATATCATAATCACTCTGTCTGCAAATTTGCAATGTTCCAAAAGTTTCCAAAGCTTTCAAAGCTTCAGCTCCTTAGATAACAAGAGATGCATGATATACACTGTATGGCTAAATTTAAACACATTTCTAATCTACACAATTCTTAATTTATTAAGCACATGGCTTTTACCAAGATGCCATGCTCTGTGTTAATTTCTATTCACATTATAGCTACAAAATCAAATAATGTTTTCCTCAAAACAGAATTTTACTGAATTTAAAATATTTTCCATGATGACGATAGATGTTTTATCTTCTACCTAAATAAATGTCATGAAATTTAAATTTGGCTCAAATAACTTGATGGAATAAAATGTATTCACTTAATGAACATATTAACAAATAGGTTTTCCATGAAACTGTGATAACTATGCTGCAAAATGGCATCATTTAATTTCTGAAGTGCTCTTGCCACACCACAAATACTGCCACTATTGTTGTGTGGGAAATATTATCACACTAATGGAAGCTGCTTCACTTCCTAAGTGAGCATGAAGTTTGGAATCAGACCTGATCAATCCTAATTAATGGCAGTTTATACCTACGAAGCCCTGGACCTGGAATTGAGTGAGGAATGGTGAATTTGGGCCTCAAAATAACAACCAACTTTAAAATAGATGCTGATCTTTTTTTGCCAATTTGTCTTTTGCTCTTTCCAGGGTTGGGGAAAGCTAGGCCCTGTATACATACATCATCCAATTTCTTGATGTTTTTAAATTAAATGCATTATTTTTAAGCATGTTGGTGTCAAAGGTTTATTTTGTAATAAACAGAAAAGCATGAAAATAACTGAGATAAAAAGAGAGAGATTTAAACACACAATAAATGACCAAAAGCTCTGGAGAAAGAGGATTCAGGCTATTATATCTCTTCACACTATTTTACGTCCCTAACTTGTAATTGCCTGACCCGTCACTCCCTGCTTTGAGACTGGCAGCTTAGCCGCTGTGTTCCTCCAGCCATGTCAGGGAAAGTGACTGGGACACAAAGTGACCAGCAGCGCCAGGGCTCTGTGCTCTCCTCCACTACTGCCCAAAACCTGATGGGGACTCTGTCCCTAGTGGTTCCTATCATGGTGCATTTAATTTGATCAGCAAGTGTCCTGTGTGCTGTCCTTGAAAGGGAAGTGTTAATTACTTCCCATCAGCATGTGCTTAAAAAGATGATAGCTGGTTGTCTTGCAGATTTAGCCACCTGTTTCCTGCACCTGGGACTCAGACATCCCTTCTCAGGTCCTGGAAGAAGCCAAAGGACAAGGTCACTCAACAAATTCAGAACACTTAGTGACTGCTAGTATCGAAATTATTCTTCATTAAAATATGAAAATCCAGGAGAAAGGCCAGCCACAGGGGATCAGACAGTATGCGGGAGAGCAGGGATGAGCCAGGACACATGGCTGCTTTGTGTGTGAGGATAAAACTATCCACAGGAAAATGTTATGTGCAACTCTAGATTAACTGCTGTAAAGAGTGATAGCTCTTATTATTTTGGCTTAACCTAAAGCTCAGATTCAAAAAATCACTTGTTTCTCAAATCCTGATATCATTATTTTTTTCAATAAAGTGTTAAATGATTTTAATTTATTAATTAAATTTGTTTAATTTAATTAATTTTTGTCCTCATTCATTCCAGAAATACATCAAGTATTTTCTTTGAAAAACAATAAAAGATCATCTAACAAATTGCAAAACATTTCTTCTCAAGACTATTTTTTTCCTCATGTGTTGAAGGGTCTCATGCCTGAGCTGCGAGTTGGATGAGATCTCTCCTCAGGGAGAAATGTGCTCACCCACATGTTCCCACCCTACGTGGAAGATGCTCCAGGGTCCCACAAATGCGAGTTGTGGGTGCCTTTTTGTAGAACGCGAATGTGTGTGGCTGTGTGACTGTAAAGCTCAGGCTGGGTGCTGTGTGCGAGCAAGGAATGCAAAAATGGTGAGGGCCAGGACATGCTTCCACGTGCTGCTCTCACTGTAGAAGTAACTGTGAAACTGAGACCAGAGGCTTTAGGTCCAACACGTGAGAGCAAATAGCATCAGCTCAGTCTCTCAGACAGAGCCGCGCCTTCCAGGGTCTCCACTGTGGAAAAACTGCACGTTACTGGTTCCTTCCCCTGCTTACTCTATTGCTGGATGCAAGTTTCTAAGTACGATCCACAGCCAAGGGAAAGCATATCAGAGAATTTTCAGCCTTACAATGAAACCATCCTGACAATTAATTAATATTTGGGGGGAGATAAGTGGTGGGTATGCGTGCAGCCTGTGCAGCCTGTTTCTCCTAAAAGCTTCACCCCTAACTGTGACACCGGTGACTGCTGATCATGATTATTGCTGATGTTGTAGAGGTAATTTCCCAATTCCTTTGTGCTTAACTGGAAGTCTTCTAGAAGGTTAGCTCCTTCTCTCTCATTCATTTCTTTATTGAATCATTTATATCAGCATATGTTTGTGGGTATTTACTTTATTATGTGGAACATAATCCAATGATACGATATCAGTTTTGTTTACTAACAAGGTTGTTCTAGTTTTGGCCATTGTGAGCTCTTTTGATTCCTGTTTTTTAATTTAAACTATGCCTCCTCTTTCTCTCTCTCTCTCTTTCTTTCTTTCTTTCTCTTCATTCATTCATTCATTCATTCATTCATTCATTCATTGTGTTTGCTTGGTGATTAGTATTTTCCCACTTGCTGTTGCTACAAGAAATGCCAGGCTCATGCTGTACATTTTCTGCTTCAGCTGACAAGAAGCTATTTTCCAAAGAACCGTCATGTCTTTATTTAATTGTATTAGATTAGTGTCTGGAGGAGGAGGGGTCCCGGGTTCCTGGGGCACCTCGGCCCAGTACCCAGCCGCGCCTGGCCGTCGGTGTGCGGAGGAGGAGCTGCGCGGATCCGGAGAGCCTGCAGAGGCCCCGTCCTTTGTCTGGAGGAGGAGGGGTCCCGGGTTCCTGGGGCACCTCGGCCCGAACCCAGCCGCGCCTGGCCATCGGTGTGCGGAGGAGGAGCTGCGCGGATCCGGAGCCGCCTGCAGAGGCCCCTTCCTTTGTCTGGAGGAGGAGGGGTCCCGGGTTCCTGGGGCACCTCGGCCCGTACCCAGCCGCGCCTGGCCGTCGGTGTGCGGAGGAGGAGCTGCGCGGATCCGGAGAGCCTGCAGAGGCCCCGTCCTTTGTCTGGAGGAGGAGGGGTCCCGGGTTCCTGGGGCACCTCGGCCCCGTACCCAGCCGCGCCTGGCCGTCGGTGTGCGGAGGAGGAGCTGCGCGGATCCGGAGCCGCCTGCAGAGGCCCCTTCCTTTGTCTGGAGGAGGAGGGGTCCCGGGTTCCTGGGGCACCTCGGCCTGTGCCCAGCCGCGCCTGGCCATCGGTGTGCGGAGGAGGAGCTGCGCGGATCCGGAGCCGCCTGCAGAGGCCCCTTCCTTTGTCTGGAAGAGGAGGGGTCCCGGGTTCCTGAGGCACCTCGGCCTGAGCCCAGCCGCGCATAGCCATCTGTGTGCAGAGGAGGAGCGGGGTAGATCCGGAGTGCCCGCAGGAGGCCCTTCCTTTGTCTGGAGGTTTGTGGATATCTCTGCAAGCAGGGAGGGATCACAGGCTCCTGAGCACTGCGGTCTGTGGTGAGTACCCTAACCCGGCTGCGATCCAAGAGCTGTGGATCTACCAAGGGGCAGGTGGGCGCACAGTGTCCCTGAGGCCCAGCTTGTCTGGAACTGCGGAGTTCTGAACAAGCAGAGAAGGGCCATTGGTTCTGCAGGCCCAATGGCCTGGGGTAGAGTGGTGACAGAGTCTCAGTAGCTGCAAACATAGAAGGGGATTTTCAACAGATCCTGAGGAGGCTTTCAAATAACACTTGAAACACAGAAATATAGGAAAATGACAAAACGAAAGACCAAATTACAACCTCAAACCTCCAGCCCATCTCAGGAAACCCTAGGAGAAGTGTATTTAGAAGAAAATATATCCCATCCTCCTCATATATTAGACACAATAGCTACTGAAGTTGACAAGCAACTCCAGGAAGCTTTAAAGAAATTCAAACTCGAAATAATTTCCCAGATAAAAGAAGAAATGATAAAAGAAATGAAAGAGATTCTAAATATATCTAAAGAAAACACAGATAAAAAATTGGAGGAATTAAACAAAAAGATAGAATCCCTAGACGAGCAATATAAGAAACAAACAGAATACATAATGCAGATGCACAGAGATATACAGGAAATAAAAAACTCCACTGAAAGTTGTAAAAACCGCCTTAATGAAAGTGAAGATAGAATTTCAGACCTTGAAGACAGGATTGCAGCAAGTGAACAGGAAAGGAAAGATCTTTTAAAAATAACAAGGAATCAGGAAACAACAATTCAACAACTGCAAGATGATGCAAAGAAGAATAACATAAGAATGATAGGGATTAATGAAAAAGAAGGAGACAACATAAAGGATATCAAGAGGATATTTAGAGAAGCAATAGCTGAAAACTTCCCAAGCATGAGATCAGAAACTGACATCAGGATCAGTGAAGCATATAGAACTCCAAATAGTCATAACCAAAATAAAACTACACCCAGACATATAATAATCACCATCCCAGAAATCCAACACAAGAATAGATTATTAAAAGCTGTCAGAGAGAAAAGAGAGATCACTTATAAAGGAAAACCTATCAGAATCACAGCAGACTTCTCATCACAAACAATAAAGTCAAGAAGAGCATGGAGTGAAGTATTCCAGATCCTAAAGCAAAATGATTTCCAACCTAGACTGATATATCCTGCAAAACTATCATTTAAAATAGATGGTGAAATACGATACTTCCATGACAAAGAACAGCTGAAGAACTTCATGAACACCAAACCAACCCTGCAAAAAATATTGAAAGACAGTTTAGATACACAAAGGAAAAAACCACTAAGCAAAGCAAATAATTAAACAGAACAGAAAGATAAAGATGCAACAGCAGAGAGATAAGAATCCTACAATTAAACAACATTTAACAGTAATAACCATTAATGTAAATGGTCTCAATGCACCAATCAAAAGAAACAGACTAGCAGAATGGATCAAGAAACAAAATCCAACCATATGCTGTTTACAGGAAACCCATCTAACCCAGAAGGATACTCACAGACTGAAAGTCAAAGGATGGAAAACAATTCTTCATGCAGCAGGAATCCAAAAAAAGGCAGGAGTAGCCATTCTGTTTGCAGACAACGTGAACTTTAAACCAACAATGACCATAAAGGACAAAGAAGGTCACTACATACTCGTAAGGGGAAAACTCCAAGAGGAAGAGATAACTATCTTAAATATATACGCACCAAACTCCAGAGCGCCCAGTTATATAAAACAATTATTAACAGAAATGAAAACTCAAATTATCAGTAACACAATTGTAACGGGAGACCTTAATACGCCATTGACACCAAGGGACAGATCGACCAGACAGAAAATGAGTAAAGAAATAACAGAACTGAATCATACCTGTGAACAAATGGGTTTGATAGACATATACAGAATGTTCCACCCAGCAACATCAGAATACACATTCTTCTCAGCAGTACATGGATCATTTTCTAAAATAGACCATATATTAGCTCATAGAACATATTTAAACAAGTGCAAAAGAGCTGAAATCATCCCTTGCATGTTATCGGATCACAGCGCTCTGAAATTAGAAATTAATGATAAAAGATACCGCAAAAATCCCACAAACACATGGAAACTGAATAACACACTCTTGAGTAATCAGTGGGTCACAGAAGAAATTAAAGAAGAAATCAAACAATACCTAAAAGAAAATGAAAATGCAGATTTACAACTTACCGGAATCTGTGGGATACAATGAAAGCCGTTCTGAGAGGAAAATTTATTACACTGAGTTCCCACATCAGGAAAACAGAACGAATACAAATAAATAACTTGATGCTACACCTCAAACAGCTAGAAAAGGAAGAGCAAGTCAAGCCCAAAGCCAAAAGAAGAGAGGAAATTATAAAAATCAGAGCAGAAATCAATGCAATAGAGACTAAGAAAACAATCCAAAGGATCAACAAATCAAAGAGTTGGTTCTTTGAAAGAATAAATAAAATCGATAAGCCCCTAGCCAACCTTATTAAAAAAAGGGAAGAAAAAGCTCAAATTCATGCAATAAGAAATGAAAAAGGAGAAGTCACTACAGACCCAATAGAAATACAGAAGATCATCAACACCTATTTTGAAAACCTCTACTCTCAAAAGTTTGATAACACAGAAGAAATAGACAGTTTCTTAGAAGCATATGAAGTGCCAAAGCTAGATCAAGAGGATGTAAAACTGTTGAATAACCCAATCTCGGTTACTGAAATTGAAAATGTAATTAAGTCCTTACCCACCAAGAAGAGCCCAGGCCCAGATGGATTCACTGCAGAATTCTACAAGAAATACAAAGAAGACCTAATGCCGACACTCCTCAAACTATTCAATGAAATTGAAAGGGAAGCAATCCTTCCTAAGTCATTCCTGGAAGCAAATATCACTCTAGTACCAAAACCTGAGAAAGACCCAACTAAAAAAGAGAACTATAGACCGATCTCCCTAATGAACACAGATGCAAAAATCCTCAATAAATATTGGCAAATAGGATCCAGCAAATCATCAAGAAGATTATACACCATGACCAAGTGGGATTCATCCCAGGAATGCAAGGATGGTTCAATATACGCAAATCAATAAATGTAATTCACCATATCAATAAAGCCAAAAATAAGAATCACATGATCATTTCTATAGATGCAGAAAAAGCCTTCGATAAGGTCCAACATTTATTCATGATAAAAACTCTACAGAAAATTGGAATAGATGGTCTTTACCTCAATATAATAAAGGCCATTTATGACAAACCAACAGCCAGCATCATACTAAATGGCCAAAAATTGAAAGCCTTTACTTTAAAATCAGGCACAAGACAAGGATGTCCTTTATCACCACTCCTATTTAATATAGTACTGGAAGTACTAGCCAGAGCAATTAGGCAAGAAAGAGAAATAAAAGGGGTAAAGATAGGAAAAGAAGAAGTTAAGTTGTCATTGTTTGCAGATGACATGATACTCTACATAGAAGACCCCCTAAGCTCCATTGAAAGACTCTTAGATACAATAAATAAATTCAGGAATGTGGCTGGATACAAAATCAATACTCAGAAATCAATAGCATTCCTATACACAAACAACAAAACCACAGAGAGGGAAATAAGGGAAACTGGACTATTCACATTAGCAAGCAAAAAAATGAAATATTTAGGAATTACTCTTACGAAAGAAGTGAAAGACTTATACAGTGAAAACTATATTACACTGAAAAAGGAAATTGAAGATGATCTCAGAAAATGGAAAGACATCCCTTGCTCATGGATAGGAAGAACAAACATTGTGAAGATGGCCATTCTCCCAAAACTCTTATACAGATTCAATGCAATCCCAATAGAAATACCATCAACATACCTTATAGATCTAGAGAAATCACTCCTAAATTTCATCTGGAACCAGAAGAGACCTAGAATCGCAAAAGCAATTCTAAGCAGCAAAGACAAAGCAGGAGGCATCACAATCCCTGACTTGAAATTATACTACAAAGCAACAGTAGTAAAATCAACATGGTATTGGAATCAAAACAGAGCTGAAGATCAATGGAATAGATTAGAAGATACAACCACAACTACAAACACACTCAACCACCTTATCTTCGATAAAGGAGCCAAGCAGGTTCACTGGAAGAACGACAGTCTCTTTAATAAATGGTGCTGGAAAAACTGGCTCTCCATTTGCCAAAAACTAAAGCTAGACCCATGTCTATCACCATGTACTAAATTAAAATCTAAATGGGTCAAAGATCTGAATATTAAAACAGAAACGCTAAATCTATTGGAAGACAAATTGGGTAGAAACCTTGGAGACATAGGAGTAGGTAGAGAATTCATGAATAGGACTCAAACTGCACGGGAAATACTTCCCAGAATCAATAACTGGGACCACTTCTTATTAAAAAGTTTTTGCATGTCAAAAGAAATCTCCAGCATAGTGAAAAGAAAACCCACAAACTGGGAAAAGATTTTAGTGAACTCTCTCTCAGACAAGGGACTCTTGTCTAAAACATATAAAGAATTAAAAAAACTCAGACCTTCAAAATTCAAAGATCCAATCCAAAAATGGGCATCTGAGATGAATACGCAATTCTCAGATGAAGAAATGCAAATGGCAAATAAATACATGAAAAAATGCTCATCATCATTGGTCATTAGAGAAATGCAAATTAAAACCACACTGAGATACCATCTCACTCCTGAAAGAATGGCCAGGATCAAGAAAACCAACAACAACAAATGCTGGAGAGGCTGTGGGGAAAAAGGAACTCTCCTGCACTGTTGGTGGGAGTATAGACTGGTACAGCCTTTGTGGAGATCTGTCTGGAGGTTTCTCAAAAAGTTGGGATTGGAAATCCCATTTATTCCAGCTATTCCACTTCTAGGCATATTCCCAGAAGAACTGAAAGCATCATACCACAGGGATATATGTGCACCTATGTTTATAGCAGCACAATTTGTAATCGCCAGATCTTGGAAACAACCCAAGTGTCCATCAACTGAGGAATGGATAAAAAAGTTGTGGTATTTCTATACAATGGAGTATTATTCAGCTATAAAGAAGGATTGCATTGAGATATTTATCAATAAATGGGCGCAGCTTGAGACCATACTCATAAGTGAAATAAATCAATCTCGCATGTATGAATACCGAATAGTTTCCCTAATGTAAGTAATGATTCAAATATATAAAAATATGTGATAATCATGATTCCCCATTATGTGGCCTTGAAGCCTTATAAAATTTTCACTTATTAATTAGAAAGGCTTTACTCTGGGCTTTTTGATATGGAAATATTTGAAGCTATAGTATATGAAGTTTTATCCAAATATTTTAAGGAAAAAGACAGACACTATGGTAACTACTATTCTTTAAAAAAAAATTATTTAGCTATTTCTTATGTTTATTTTAATTAAGGGAAAAACTTAAAAAATTAGGATATATAGTAGTAACTCTTTTTGATCTCCTATTAACTTGTTTTGAAGTCCTGTAATACTCCCAAGATCTTGTTTTGACTGATTAGACTCTGTTCCATTCTGTGCGATAGTAGCAAGTTTGAAGGTATAGGCAACTAATTTGAAGGCAATAAGATTCACAAAGATGCCCATTCTGGTTTGACTATTGTCTCCTTTGGAAGTCCTGTAATGTTCACAATGCCTAAGTTTTATTGGTCTTGTTCTCCACTGTTTTGTCCGGCTTTATAATATCTAATGAGATGGACAATTCCTTTTAAGGAAACAAGAGACAATGTTGATAACCATTGTTGATGACTTTGTACTCTGTTCTACATCATGTGCTATGTCTATCCTTGGTTTGGACTTACAGCTTTGTTTTGCCATATTTGACTTTATTCTCTCCCCCCCCAAGAGAGTAATGAGAACTGAGGAGTAATAAAATCCAAAATGTGTAAATTTTGTTATAAAAAAGAGAGGGAGGGGAAAAAAAAAAGAGCTCTAACGGATATAACAACAAGTGTGCTTAGGGATGTTAAATAGCTGACTATGTTAATGTTTTTGGATCATTGAACACAGCTGTTTGCAGTCTCTCCGTTTGAATGTCTACTTTGTATTCTTTGATACTGTGATTTGAGCAACTATTTCCAAGATGATATTATGTAATCTATTAACAGGTGATTTCTTACTGTTATGTTTTTTTTTGTAGTTCTGTATTATGTGTAACCTTACACTGCTTTGTTTTGTTTTGTGTTTTTCTCTTTTTCCTCTTAAATTAAAAAAAAATTGTATTAGATTAGTGCATATTTGCGGCACATGCACTTTACAGTCATCTTGGGGAGGGGTACATGCACATAACACAGTTGATTCTTTTTATAATCCTCTTCCCCTTCCCTCGCATCTCCCTCCCTCCTCCTCCAAACCCCCTTTCTCCACTTTTGTTCTTGGTGATGTTATTAATGTTAGCTCACGTTTATGACAAAATGGTTTTATTCCTAGAGGGTATTAGGTTCCTGTGCACGGCGTATCTTATTCTATGTCTTTCCTCTCTCCCTTCCCTTCTCCTCTCTCCCTCAGTCTCCAGGACCCTGCATTGGAATACCACTTTGTTATAAGGAGGGTCAACTTTGAGCCATTTGTAGGGAAATGGATGGATCTGGAAAATATAATGTTACATGACATGTATCAAACACACAAGCTTAACCACCATGTAGTGTCTGCCATTTGAGTAAAACAAAGTATAAAAAGCACAATAAAGGCAGAAAAGAGGGAGTCCTTGTTTCTCTACTTAAAAAATGGTATTTAGGAACCAGGATTTAGATACTAGCTATGCTTATCACTATTGGGGTGTCACTTAAAGGGGTTCTATTCAGTGTACCTAAACTTTATATTCATACACTAACTCATAAACTTCTGTATTTGTGAGCATGTGAATAAGAGTTTATCAGTTCGCACCTCTGACTAACTCTCCTCTCCAGCCACCCTGCTTTGCTTTTCTGCATCTGATTTCTTGGACAGTAAGAAACCCAGTTCTCATTATGTATTACAAATACACACATGAAATAGTTTCGACCATCGTGCCCCTGTGAGGAACACACTAACAATTAGAATACAGTATTTATCTATAGAATTTTGTCTTTTGTCTTCAGTATCCTGTGGGAACGCTGTTCCCTGGTTACCTGCGTCTGCTCATTTTCCCCGCCCACTCCAGTGGGGCAGGTCACACCTTAGCAATCAGTAGATTTGTGGTCTATTGCTGTGTTCACTCCCATGGTCTCGAGGCTGGGAAGACCTCTGTTTATTCACTCACAGTTGCATGGGCCAGAATTCCAGGTTTGGCCATGCTGGGTCCTTTGCCTTGTGTCTCCCAGGGCAGACCTGTAGGTGTGAGCTGGGCTGGGTCTGATCCCGCCTCTGGGGAGAAACCCACTTCCTGTTGGCAGCTGTGGGGGTGAATTCGGATTTCTTCCTCGGCTTTTGGCTCTGGTCACCTGAGCTTCTAGGCATTTCTTTCTAGTCCTCTTGTGTATTTCTCAGCATCCTTCCATCTTCAAAACAAGAAGTGGCCTCTGGAATTCCACTCCTGTTTAGAAGCTACCCTCTGCCACCAGCTGGAGTAAACTCTGCCTCTTAAAAGCACATCTGAATAGATGAGAGCCGTTTGGAAAATTTCTCTTTTGATTAACTGAGAGTCCACTGGCTGGTAACCTTAATTATATCAGAAAATTCTCATTGGATATATATCATGGTCAGGGGCACTGTCCTTTCAGAGTCACAGCTTTGGGGCTCATGGTACGAAATCTCCGGGGCCATTGTAGAATTTTTCTCACTCTATGAACTTACACTTATTTGTCACCATTTGTCTTCCATTCTGGACTTCCTGATATCTAGGATAATTTTTAAAGGTTTGGGAGGTGTTGGTATGTTTATTATCTTGACTGTAAAGGTACCAATGTTTGTGTATATCCAAACTCATCAAATTCTATAACTTAAATATATGTAGTACTTTCTAAAAGGAAGCAAGCAAGAAAGAAAGACAGACAGACAGACAGAGAGAAATCCATGTTAGCTGAATCAAGAATCCCATTCCTTATGCTTTGTAGCCAGGTAATATTCACAACCTCGATCCTGACAGGCAGGTGCTGTGCTGATGAGCTGTATCTTTGGCCCAGTATTCACTGTATTACTGTACCAGGGCTGCTCTTTAGCTACAATGCTATTAAAATGTTATGACTCTGCTAAAATGACCGACTCCATTAGAACACTGTAGTGACAAAGAAACATGGCTTTCACCGTCATGCAAGTAAATTTTCTTTTTTTAAAAAATTTATTTATTTATTTATTTATTTTTTATCGGTAATGGGGATTGAACTCACGACCACCTGCTTGCAAGCAGGTGCTTATGCCGCCGAGCTAAATCCCCAGCCCATGGAAGTAAATTTTCGTACATAGGTTTTGGTTAATAATTAAAAATACAGACACATATACATGCTTGCTTGGGTGTATAAGTGACTTCTGTTTTAGCTTGTTTTCTGTATTGTATTGGCTTCTATGAAATATACTCAGGATATACTGGTATCACCATAATTCCTTGGACTTGAAGGGAATTTATGTAGCTTGGGAAACACAGAAGTGATTTTTAAATTTCATCTGCAAAAAGCATTCTGTAACCAGCCTCATTTATTTCCTTAGGGTTAGTAGTGATTTATAACATTTTTATTTGTAGAGCCTGTATCAAAATTTCAAATATTTGCTTAAAGGCTATACAACAGAAAAAGTGTATTTTATGATCATTAAGTGAATTTTCTAAAGGTTTCTTTAATTAAAAATTAATTATGAAGTCTTCTAAGACAAAATTTTTTGACACACGAGTCCTTTAAACCTTTAAACAATTAAATTCTCTTATAATTTCATAAATGCAATTTGAATCATTTAATTCTAATAATTTAAGGAGTATATGATAAAAGGTAGAATTTTTATAAAAACATTGCAAAAAAAGAACATTTAGAGCAATTGGAAATGTACAATTCACTTATATCTGACTTAGATAAAATTATTCTTTGCCCCCAAAATAAATCTTTATCTTTTTTGTCATACAAATAAATGACAATAAATGCATCTCATGCAAGTATTTCACTCAACTGTATTGGTTAAGCAAACACGTCACTTCTATGTGATCCTTCTGGGTAGACTATTTTTTAAAAGTGTGTATATACATGAAAAAGGAAAAAACAGCAAACAGTGTACACAGCAAAATGTCACCCTAGTGGAGCTTTCTTAAGATTTGAATATCATGCTTTTCATTGTGATGATTTTAAAACATTTGCCTGATTATATGGGTTGAAAAAGTATTTAGGAAAAACTTTATATAATAAAAAGTAAACATGAATTTGGAAACAATATTGATGATTGAAGCCAAAATAATTTTCCAATAAGAAACGTATTTCCTTCTCTCAGATACATACACTATAGATGTTAGAAAATATAACATAAAACGTATTTAGGTGAAGTCATTTTAATGATGCATTAAGTTAATAGCAAGATTTGCATTAGCATTTTTTCCTGCTTAGTTAAACTCAGTTTTTACTTGAATTCATTTTCTTTTGGAAGCAGGCAGACTGGACTGCCTTCCAACATGAACACTTCTCTATGTATACATGTACAAAGAATCCGTGTGGTTCCTGGAGCTAATGCGTCACAAACTGTAACGGACAGTTACTACAACCCCTCCTCCCTGTTCAATCTTAGAGTCACTTATTTAAAGATAGATACAAAATGTTTCAGCAATTACTAAACAGAGAATGTACTCCAAAAGATTTCACTCTTTTGTCTGCTTTTTAAAGAATGCAGCACTCACTCTTTGAGGAAAATGAAAAACCAGCAAAAGTACAACTAAACAGAAAGCATGGCAATTTCTTCTCTTCAGTACTCAGGATGGAATTAGGCCCTCACGCCTGCGGGACATTCTACAGCTGAGCTGCACACCGGGCCTCACAGGAGGCATCTTGCAGTTAGACTGGGGAGCGATCCTAATCTCCTTCTCTTTGGGCCCTCCAGGACAGGGTGAGGGCTCTAACTCAGTGGTAGAGAGCTTGCATACTGTGTGTGTGGTACTGGGTTCCATTCCCAGCACTGGAAAAAAATCTTCACAAGGTGTTTTGGATTACAAGAGTCCATTGGGCCCCACATCCAAGACCACAGGCTGTACTCAGAGGTCAGGGATGGAGACAGGTGAGCCTAAAGCGTTAAGCAGGTTAAGTAGTTACACGTTGAGAACCCCTGGTTCGTGTTTCCCTGATGTCCCACTGTTCTTTTAGCAATTATATGAACATTAGAAATTATATGAACATCAGAGGAGGATGAACAATAATAGATACAGGTTACAACTTAGCTTACTGAAACAACAAAAGTTAAAAGTAAGGAAGAGCACGCGGAGGTGGGTGTGACAAACCAGCTACGGCAGCGTCTGATGATCAAAGCTAATGTCAGTAACCAGCACTCGGGGCTTTTCACCTTCCTTCCCTACCCATATCTCTCATACTGTTTTCCCCTCACTTACCTGACTGTCTCAGAAAAAAATAAAAGAAGAAAGCAATCTTCATCCTTTACATGTTGTGTATTTTGGGGTTAATATGGGTTTTACATGTTTGAATTTCAGTATGCATATAAAATTTACAGTTAAAGTATTCAAAAATATCAAGTTCAAAATAAAGTTAATGGTGCTCAATTACAGTGTTATCAGGTGGTACAAAATCCTCCCCTTTGAGGATCAAGCTGTATCTTCTGAATGAAAAATTTAGAAGCTTAAGTCATTTATGGTGGTCTAATGCAAATTACAAGAGGAGAAATTACAGTCTACTGCCTCTGCTGGGTGTCGGACCTTAGCAGCATGCATAATTCATACAAAAATACTGTGTGAAGGAATATGGAGTAACCTTCAAAAATAAATCAAGGGAAACCAGTTCCTAACCCCACAGAGCAGTTTACCTGGAGGAAGGTAACATGAAGGAAAACAGTCCATCATTTCGCATAGCGTAATGCCATCCCTGATGAAAGGTACCCAGCGCTACATATTACATGGGGAACACAAAATATTTACACCCAAATGTCCGCCATGTGGAAAGAAATCAGCCACACACTGATAAATGAAATGAATAAAGCAGGTACTAAATTAAGGAGATAAATTTCACTTTGACTATGAAGATCAGCCAGAGGGGAAAGAGTTGGAAGAAGACACAGCTGCGAGGCTGGGAGTCTGCTGTTGAAGACATAATCAACACGTAAGGAGAGGTCAGGACGGAAACTACCCCATGGTCCATTCCATTGATGAGCAATTACAATGCAGTCTACTTTTCTTGATAGATAATCTCCAGATGACGGAAGAAACAATGTTCAAAAAACATATCTGTCAGGAAGGCTTTGGTTTAGGGGTATTTTTTGTTTCTGTGTATATGCCTAGTGAGGTTCAGAGATTTTGAAAATATTTGCTTCGATTCCTGTAAAGGTTGTCAGCCCTGACTTTATGTAAATTTCATTTGATTTTTCAAAATATAAAATGGCAACTAAAGTAAATTTTCAAATTTGAAGTTCTGTGAAAGTAGATAAATAAGACCTATGAAAGTAGATAAACTGGGGTACCAATGAGTAGGTAAATGTCTTGGTTACTTTTTTCTCATTGTTAAGACAAAATACCTGACAGCCAATATGAAGGAAGGAAAGGTTTATTTAGCTCACTGTTTTTGGAGGTTTTAGTCCATACTCAGCTGACTCCACAGCAGGGTGACATGGCTGACGGGCAGCCATTCATGGCAGCTGCAAGTGGCAAAGGCAAAAGTGCAAAAGCTGGGGACAGGTGCCTGCCTCCTTCCTGTCCTCACCTTGTATGTCAGCACTGTCCCTGGGCGAGTGCAGCACTCATACCACCAATCCCAGGCTAGACAACAAACCAATTACAAATGCTAGATTCTGCTGCATCCATGATTGCATGAAGCTTGGGTGGAGTGACATCCAAACACAAACTATAACAATAACGAAATTCTATGAAAGTAGGTAAACAAGATGAGTTCCAGGAAGATCTGAATCATGGTGGGGTCAAACTTGAAAACCGCTTTGTTCCAAAGCAATTAGTTCCCCAACCCATTATTATGCTAACTTGGGGACCAATGATAATTATCCACACCTCCTTTAAGGATTGACTTAAACCACAGGGATGATGGAGGCCATAAATCAGATAACTCTCTCTAGTAATAGGCAGTGCATTGAAGTAGGTGACATTTGCCTCTCAAGGTGGAATCTGGGGAGAACGTTTGAATTTTAAGAGTAGTTTCCTGCATTGATCTTAGAAGTTGGATTTATCCTTAAATTACCTACATTTCCATGAAAGTGCACCATCTGAATTTCATAGAGACAGGCAGACAGCCATGAAAACCTTCATGGATTAAGAGAAAGCTCATGGTAGAGGTTAGAGGTGGTGATTGTCAAGGTGATTTGTTTATTTTAATGGCACTGATTCTACTCGAGCCAATGAAGTAGGCTCCCTGAAAATAAAGCTCTTGCAAAGAACTTGGAAGAGTGTGAATGAAGATGCTTCCATGCACTTTATCACTCAGGCTCTCCCTGGATACCCATCAATTAGAGGTGAAGGCAATAAAAGGAAAAATGTGCCCCATCTGGTCCCACATAAAATTCCCCAAGAGCTTTGACAAAAAGTCTTCTCCACAAAGTGAGGGCCAACCTCCCGGGAGGCGTTTGTTTCCAGCCTTCTGGAAATGCTTTTTCTTTCTAGGGATGTTATTTCAACGGAGCCAGATGAGATGCACTTGCTATTTTTATAAGATTTTAAAGGCTTCAGCAGGGCAAATAGGTCTCTTCAAGCTGTCTTCTGCCACAAGCCTGGTGCTCAGGCAGCTTTATGTCCCATAAAGAGCATCATTAGCCTCACAGAGCAGTGGCATTCGCTGATCATCCTGAGGATGATTCCTTAGCATCCACTTAGTATAAGGAAAACTTTTATTAGTTGCCAATGTTTTAAAAGCTGCCACTAAATTTTAAGGTATGTTTTTACCAAGGTTCTGTTTCTCTATTTCACCAGGTTAAATTGGACATTCTATATTTTCATTGGGTATAGGAATTTATGCTTTTGAAGATAAATTTTTGTGTTCAGTATATGGCAATCTCTCACACACATTTCTGTGTAAGGCCCTGACCATTAGTGCTGTAACTGGGTTTTTGTTCTCCTTCTTGACGTGCTATCTTCAGCTAGGTGACCTATTACCATCTAAAAATCATTAGAGACAGAATCTGTTTTCTTCTTCCAAAAATCTAAATTTTTACTACTGATGTTTGATTTGACCTACAAACTTGCATTCTTAGATTTATTTAAAAAGTTTTCTTTGTCCTTGAATGTGGAGAAAAATCCCCAGAGTCCACTCATCTATTCTGCCACCGAATATGGGTCCCATTTCCCAATCATACAGATATCTGGTTGATAGTGGAAGCCCTATTTTTGGTGTTCTATTTGCTTTAGCATTTTCCATTTTTAAAATGTCCCATGTTTAGTAGCAAGATTTATCAACAAAATAAGTTTGAGCATGTAAATTGGAAAGTGTTTTTTGGGGGAGTAATTCTGAAATGGCTTTCCATTGTCACCTGAATTCAGGAAAGTAATTTTCTATACACTTCTCTTGTTATCCTAATTTTTAAAATCTTCTCCAGTTCTCCATTATTGTCTCCCTCCACATAAAAAAACACAGCATGTGTGTTTGGTGCTGTCTTTCACCATTTGGAGCTAATATTTCCGTAGGCTCATCCTTCTGTTTGGCATCTCCACCACACACAATCGGGCAGGAACACACACTTCCTCTCCAATTTCTTCTTCTAAAGACTGCTCAAGCTTCGAACCAGAATAGCACTGAGTCCCAGAGTTATCGTGCAATTTGGGAAAGCCTGGACCTCCATGTGCTCCCCCCATGGCCAGGAGAATGAAGGAGACGAAAGAGCTACTTCCTTAGGCAGAACCCACACTGAGCCTTTCTGACCTGCACTACAGTAAGTCACCCTGCTTTGTAAACCACACCTGGCTCAGTCACTCTGATCACACATCTCAGTGACTGCTGGGAGCCCAGCTGTTCATGCGCAGTTAATATCTGCTTTCGTCACTGGTTCCCACTCTTACACTGGAAGCCCCTGGGGCTCGCCTAGCTCAGTCACACAGGGAACATTCAGGAAATGCACAAACTGTGAGCATCTGTAAGAACTTTCCCACACAATGGGGTTGTATTTCTAACAGATTTCTATGTGGTGAGAAATGCAAGTATGAATGATGATTATTTGCTATAATGAGTGGCAGGAAAAGCATGAACCTGTGTTTTTAAAGTGTATCATTTTCTTTACTTTTTTCACCACAAAGCAGTCTAAATCCCACCCACTCTCCCTGTGAACTGGGCACTTCACCAAGTTCTCTTAAGTGTGTGCAGCCCCCGTCCTACGTTAGGAGGTGAGTTCTTCCTCCTCCACTTCTCTGTCGTGTTTTACTCTGAAAAATCCCACATCATACAGCAGTGCCCAATGTGATCATTAAATAAAACTGTAATTAAGGTGATATTGGCAGGGTCAGTTATTAGAGTCTTGCTGCAATTGTAAGAGTAAAAATAACATTCTCCAGCACTATCATGGGGCACTGTGAGCTCCTGCTGATAATGCAACTTGGCAATTTAACCTAACTGCAGGAGTGCTTCTTCACAGGGGACTGTGTTAATCTTCAGAAATTCTATCTCCACATTTACCGAGTGATGCTGGTTCTCGCTTGCTTCCAAATGGTTCCTCCATCCCCACTGAGTCTGCTGGGACTCATCCTTACTGCCCTCTTCATAAGCACCAATTCCAGTTCCCCTTGCAGAGGGACCAAGCAGCGCGTAGGCAGCAGGATGCAGGGTGCTGCGCGGGAGGGGGGGGGGGTTCCAAAGGATTCCTGTCCACACTTCCTCTTGGTGTGCTGTCCAACATTGTGCACTTACAGGGTCTGTGATGGTTTCAAAATCAGGCTGTTTATCAATATCATCAGAAAAGGACTTTTTGTTCATTGCTTTGAACAAATAGTCCCCCGCCTAGGGACTATTTGCTAAAAATCAGTAAAGTCCATACTGATAATTCTAATTTAAATTCAGAATTAGAGAGGTTTTAAATGCTTGGATTTACTGTTCATGTGTATTTTATAATTAAATCTTGATTATAATAATTTTCTATAGTCTATAATGTGTGTATGAGTCTATCATGCTTGTGTGTATTTATAATAGTATCAGATTAACAGTGCTGATATTATGACAACCAGTGTTACTCAAAAGAATTTAAAATGTCTTAACAGCGTATATCCCCTCGTCATGTTGCCAAGTTTTAAATTCACTTGAAGTAAATATTTTCTGGTAAGTTACTCTGGTGGCTAGGCTTATCTGTTCCAGTTTGCTTTTGACTTTGCTTTGATTCCTTTTAGATGCACTTTTTTGTTAGGTGGGACCCCCGTGGAATGTATTATAAAGCTAATCTTATCCCAATATGGACTCAGATCTCCAAATTAAATGATGATGCAGTTATGTTATGCATTGCTGCACCTCCCTCTCCAGCTGTGTTATCAGCTTATCCCCCCTGTGACCCTCTACCTGACATGCACAATTTAAAGGAGAGGTGTATTTTAACTCAGTTCCAGGCCATAGTTGGGTGGTTCCAGGGCTGAATCATGGCAGAAGGGAATAACAAAGGAAAACTGTTCAGCTCTTGGTGCCAAGAAGCAGAGCGAGCAAGGAGGAGGCAGCGGGGAAGGAGTCAGAGGCCGGACACGGTGCCCAAGCGCCCTGTGACCCTCCCGGCCCCTCCCAGAGGCTTTGTTGAGCTGAGCATCTCTCAGGGCAGCTGAGCTGACCCACAAGGTGAACCATCACAGCAGCTGTGCACCACCCTCCATGTCCAGCCGCATCTTCACTTCCTTCCCTTCACATCTTCATCCATATCAGCAACACTCAGTGTTTCCTTGTCAAGGACATTTTTATTCCTATCAAAGGTGTTCTTCACATCTTGGTAAACCTGTGAGTGGCCAGCACTACTCCCTCAGGGGATAATGACAAACTATATTTACGGGTGTCAGCTTTGCATTTCTCTTGTTTTGCGTAAAAGCCATTTCTATTAGGGCTGTGTGTGTGCACATGTGTATTTAATCTGTGTGGATGGCTTTTCCCAATTTTTATCTTAGAATGTTCTTGATTTTTATGTGCTCTTTATATCTTAACTGTTCATTATGGAATAAACAATAATTTTTCTCATTGTTTCTTATTTTGACTCATATTTAAGAAATTCTACTTTTCTAGTCTTGGCTGATAGCAGAACTTATTTAAGTTTTCTTCTAGTATATGTATGCTTTTGTTTTATCTTTTTCCATATTGCTAAGCAATTAAACTAATACTGTGTTTTAAAAAGGATTGATCATTTCTTCACTATTTTGACACAATGACTTCACCACACAGTAAACATCTATATTGGTTAGAATCTCTTGCAATATGCTTTTATGACTTTGCAACATCCAAATGGAACCAAGAACTTTTAAAAAACGATGTTAAAATATTTAGCAATCAAAAACCATTAATTTAATGATATTAATCTAGATAAGCCTAGAATTGATTATATGTTGGTTAAGTTGATTAATGTTGTTTAATATAACAGAAGAATTTCAGGAAGTTAATTGATACTCAGTTGAAGAAATAATTTGAAATCTGCTTATGAAGTTACATGCCTATTGTGCTAATGAATCAACACAGTAATATTGAATATAATTTTGTTACAGTATTTCAAATAGCATAGTTAAATTAGAATGCTCTAGGTATATAACTCTTCAGACTAACTTTTCAAAAAGATTCTGGTTTACGAAATGTGCTTTTTGAAATTTAGCTTATAGCTAACACCCTTCAGTTTTTTAGGGAAAGCTCATTATTGGATCCATTTTACTAATCTTCACTAGATAACTTTAAGGCATAAAACTTGTGTAAGATGTTGGATTTGGAGAGAGTGTTCTCAGATCTCTGTCCTTGGCTGACGGCCTCCACAGGCTATAATCCTCTGGCCTATGATGGCCGCCTTAGTTTCTCTGCAGACTCCATAATGTAATGTCATCATTAAAATAAAGACTTCTGTATTTACATATTAAAAACTCAAAGTGAGATAAGATTTTCCTGTAGCAACTTCAATTTTTGAAAATCACTCAGTATCAGCTCTTTATGGAGTTTGAAAATTTGGCATTTTTATACTTGGTACATAGCAAAAGGGAAAGAAAGTCTGCTTACTCAGGCGTGACCTTCATTCTCCAGTGCCACTGTCTAAGCTCAGTTTATTACAACTTTGTCTCAAGCGTCATCTCGCCTAGGTGGTCACTTCTGAGCTACCATTAACTCACATTTGAAGCATCCTTTTGAAATCCCAGGTGCCATCTTCAACACCAAAAAATAGTCATCTGTGTTCATCTATATCAGAGCAGTGACCTTAATGACCATACTTTATTTAAATGCTTCCTTTTTGTGCCTTTGGTTCTAGTCAGTCTGTGCATTCCTGGAACCTTGGGTGGTGTTTTGCTGACATACATGCCTTTGTACCCATGTATCTGTGGTAGGAGAAACTATAACTTGCCCGTTTTTGTCTGTGACTGAGTGTCAAAGAAGCACGCCTCTGGTGTGTATAAAATCATCTCATTATTTTGGTGTACTGTTTGACACCTGCTACATTACAAATAATTAACGAATTTTTGGTACTGGGAATTGAACCCAGGACCTTGTCCTTGCCAGGCAGACCCTTGTGCCACTGACCTACATCCCCATCCCATAATTACTAATTTCTGTGTAATTGCTTGCTTTGTGTCTTTGAAGGCAGAAATATTTGGATCATCTCACAATATGCCAGTGCTGAGAATGCTAGTGAGGGGCCAAGATACAGCTGGTGTGTGATAAACCTGAGTGATACCCTAAGCAGAATATGCTATTGCTGAGAGCTGTTATTTAGGCAGCACAATTAACATACTATGAATATTTTAAGACAGTCATAGATGACACAAATTGCACAGTGAGTAATTACACAGAAAATAATGCAATAAATCTTTATATGATTGAAAACCAGACAGAAAATCAAAGGGCAAAACAAAGGATGCCCTGGATAAATAGAGGAGCAAAGACCTGATCAACGATTTTAAATACACACCTCATCTGAATTAAGAAGGCTCACAGCACATAATAATAATTCACTGGAGCTTAGAATGCTCTCAAATTGGCAGCAGCGACCGCCGTTTCAAAAAACTCTGAGGTCGTAAACCTTGACGGGCCAGCATTAAACTCCAGCTATAATTGCCTAGGCTTGCTCCAGTTTAGCCTGTGGTCTCTCTAAAAACACCCGTTGATTTCTTTTTGCTTATGGTACATTTCCATCACTTACTGAGCCTTTTTTCGCAACAAAATGCTTCCAGCAAAATTGGTTGCTTCATTTTGGGGACAGGGTCTAGAAGAAAGAACTGTTTATTTAGTTTTAGAAGGCCTGAGTTCGAGTCTTTATAACATGGCTCAAGCTTTTAATGGATTTTGTTGAAAGCCCATTGCACCAGTCAGTAGAGTGAAAATGTTTACCTGTCTTACCAACTTGACAGTTGTCACAAGGACCTTGGTACCAGCCATGGGATCTTAGGCCCAAGAATGGTGGCCTGATTATTAGCTGTGAGCAAAACATTCACAAAAGGCTCTCAGTGGCAAAATCAGGTATCTTCCTTTTCTTTTGTTACCGTAAATGTGAAACATATTTTTAAAAAGGCAACAAAATAAAAATACAATTTCTGCCCCACCTCATTTCCAGGTCCAACACTCAGAAGAAAACGTCATCAGCAATCTGCTATGATTACTCCTTGATTCAGTTACACAGTGTTTGTATGTGCATGGGTGTGTGCTTACGAGTGAGATCACGACACTGGTTCCACACTGGAGGAAAGTGCAAGAGGATGCCGAATTCCACGCGTGGAATTAGCCACGGAATCCTGGACTCACACTGTGGTGATTCTGCTTTGCAATTTGTCCTCTTTTTCCCTTTCTGCTTTGCTTTTGATTCCAAGGAGGAGTGTGAAGTGTGTGGGTGATTATCTCAGTATCAGGGAGAAAGGGGCTTCGTGTTGAGTCCAGAGCTCAAAAATTTACTGTCCCCCACAATGCATTTTTGAAAGTGTGCATTAAATATTTTAGATTTAATGCATTAGCCATCTATATTTTAGATCTGAGGATTAGAAAAAAATATAGCTAAAGTCAGTGATAGCATTCATAATGGATTAAAATAAGGACAGTGAATTGGTGATAGCATTATTATGAAAGAGTTAGACTTTCATAAAAGTGAAGAGTCTCTCTAAATACAAAATTTGTAACATACTATTTATGCTAAAAGTGCAGTAGCAAAACTACTCACCTGGAGCCATTCAGGTGCCTCTTTTGTGGAAGTAGGATTTTATTTTTCAACTATGCCCCGTGTTTCCCTATGGAAGTCATTTATTTCCAGGTATTTTCCTAGCCAACATTTAACTAAGAAGAACAGCTGGTCACAGCCACAGAGAGACATCAGTGAGAAAGCAGCAACCTCTGAAAGTCAGCTGAACTGGCCAGAGCTTTGAGTTTAATTCTGTAATGGGTGAAGCACATTTGCACTGTAGGCACATTTTTATATTTGTTTTCTGTAGCACAATTGTAAAATACAGATTCAAGTGCAGCCTTCTTTTGCCAAATATATGAACATTCTCATTTAGCAAGGGAGGAAAGGAAATGGCATTAAAAAAGGTCATTTTTCAAAATGCAAAATGAAGTCCATATTCATTTAAAAATTACAAATTTGCTTTTTCCACCTAGGTAACTGGAATTATAGCTCTTTAAGATGACTAAAATAGAGACATTTTCTGGATAGCACACTAAAATTTTTGTTTGTATTTCATATATGAGAGGACTGAACATTAGCTTACTATTATTCTTCTACCATTCACAAACATTTTGGGTGTTGATATAATAGAAATCCAGAAACTGAATGTTTAACATGAAAATTGTAGTTTCTGTTTCCATTTAGCTGTGTAAAGTTAGGGGGTACCGTAACTCATGGCTAGTTTTAATATTGTGACTAAAGTGTTTCAGGCAGCAGGAAGACAAGAAATTACTAGGGTCTCCATCTTCCCTGAGATTGGAAGTCTGGACCTGCTAGCTACAATGACATGCACAACTTTCTGAGAATGAGAACATTAGTAATAATTCAAACTACGAATTGGTCCAGAATATGATTAAATTTTGATGTTTTATGATATAGGCACCCCTTAATTTTGATGTGACAGGGTTCCCAATCAAACAGCTGCATTTTTGAGAGCTAAAATGCACTTTTTATTTTTAAGTGGTTGACTCTGTAAGAGAACAAATAAAAATAAGTGTATTTGTATTAGCATATGAATAGAAGGCAGCCAAGTGACAGCTGAGTGACAAAGACTCTTGGGGTCCTTGTTACAAAGGTGATGGTTTCAGATGGAGACCTGATAACACTTAGCAGGTGTAGAATTTGTGAATACAGAGGTCCAGTTATTTCAGTGAAATTCAAATTAGAAATCCTCTCTGATGGTATTTGAATGTTTATAATGAAAGAATAACACTTTACTAAACGTTTGACATCGCCCCCTAAATGACACAAACATACAAGTCCCCATCAGTGTACAATAAAGATCAAAATGTCTGCTTGGTTGATTTTTACAAAGAGAGACATGTGAAGGCTCGATCATAGGCAGAGGAAATAATAAAAGCTCTGTTTCTTTTTCAGAAATATTCCAATAGTATACATTAGATTAGTACTGCTGCTAGTAGTACACACACACACACACACACACACACACACACACACACACTGCACAAAGTGATGCTGACTAACTGGAGTTGGTCTACAGGAAGATAACCAGGTGGTGTGAGTTACTCTCAGATAAGCTTTTTAAAAATTCTGGGATACTTCACAGAAGCTAGGGAAAGGAAGAGAATAAGCTGTCATCCCATGTTTTAAGAGTTGCCATTTGCAAGAGGGAATAATTTTAACTCACAAACACATGAAAGTCCAAATAAGGAGTGTTGACCAGAAATTTGAGAGATGTGGATTCATGCACACTGGAAAGTATTTTCTAAGAAATCATGACCACTGCACAAAACCAGAAAGAACTCCAGGGAGATCATCCCTGCTTATCTCATGCTGCAGCCCCAAAGAGAACAGACAGCAACTCAGCTGTTCCCTGGGTCCAGTCCTATGGTCACTGGGGAGTTATTGAAAGCAAGAGAGCTGGTTTCCCATGGACAGAAGAGCAATGGTGCACAAATAAAGTCTATTTTCCTCTGTCTGAAAATGGTTTTTAGTAGCATAATGTTCCTACATTGTCAGGAGATACAGGAATTCAAATGAGCTTAGGGAAAGGGAGGAGAGAACAGGAAGAAATGCTGAAGTCCCACCGTGCATGGCAGATGGCATCGCACCCAAAGTAATGTTGATAATCAGTGTCAAAATATCTTAGGCTCATATTGCCAGAAGGCAAAGGATGAAAGTTAATCCAAGGAGTTTATGAGAAATGCAGAACTGAGGGAAATAGAGAAAACTGGCCTGGAAGGTATTTTAAAACATAACTTGAGCAACATTTGAGTTATCTCTAAGCTTCTTCAAATATATTTCCTAGTAAATGCAAAGCAAAGAAATCAATAGCGAGCAGATTCTGCTTATCCATTTTGTTGTATTTCATTTTCAGGTGCTACTAAAGGCTGCTGAAGGATGGACTAGGAATTAGCACTGTTGTGTGGCTGTGGTTTGGGTTTGAATCTCCACTTGTGCTGAAACCTTGGTCCCCAGGATCACAGCATGGAGAGGTGGTTGCCCAGGAGGAGGCACTAGGGGCATTGCCCCTGGTAAGGATTATGGCTAGTTTCGAGGAGTGACTTACCTTGGGCCTTCACCAGAGGCTGAGCATGTGAGGTCACCTGATCTATACCTTCAGCCTCTGTCTTAGCTACTTTCTCAACACGGGGACAAAATTTCCAACATTCACAGCTTACAAGAGCAGAGGTTTGTAAACTGAACCTTAGTTCAGTTTACACTTGGCTGGCTCAAGGCAAAAATAACACAGCGGAAGTACCTGCAGGAGGAAAATGGCTCATTCCAAGGTGGCAAAAAGATGAAGAAAGAGTGGAGAAGTAGACACTAGAAACCCTCGCAGGTCCCCGCTCCTGAGCCCCACGCCCATGCAGGCCTCACCTTCTAAGAGCAAGCCAGCTGTAGCAACCCTGTGATCCAACCACATTCTGAAATCCCAGCCTCTATGCACATGAGACTTTCAATGGTCACTCTTGATGTTAATCATAAAAGCCTCCAAAACAGTGACCTAAAGTAAGGCTTTTCTTCCTAGGTGCTCAGAGCTAGGAATTTTGTTACAGGAACAGAAAATGAACCCTACGTGTGTTATAACTCAACAAGCTCGTGTACTAATGCTCTCAGGGTGATGGTATGAATATCTTCCCTTCATCCAAATATGATTTTAGCTTTGCCAGGGGAATTGTTATGATTTTCTTGATCTGCTGGTTGATAGCATTAATGTCACACTATATCCCAGATTAATGTCCCTGTAATATCAGCCATAGACATCATCACCATCTACAGGAAAATCTGGCAGAGATCTTTCTTTCCTAAACAACATTTTAATGCCAAAACTAAAAAGATAAGCCTTCTACTGAACTCACGCTGTCTGGAATAGGCTGAGAATTTGCCTTTGCCTTCACCAGATTGCTGTCTTCTCCTAGCTCTCAGTGCACACACCGCAGACAAACGCAGCCCATGCATGTCATCAGGGAGGACGCTATAGTCCGCATTATCCAGGAGCAGTCACACAGAGGTCAGAAGGTTTATCTAACTCCATACTAAATTCCTTGTAGCTTTTTATTTTGTGCAAGTTCAAATTTACAGAAAAGTTTCATGAATGATGAAGAGGGCTCAGACCCTTTTTCAGATTCACCAGTTGTTGATTGGTGATTTTTCTCGAATTTGCTCAGTCTCATCCTTCTCATCAATTTCTTCCTGCTATTTATTATATTACTGAATATTTAGTGGCTTAAAGGCACATGGAATTTATTTTCTTATGGTTCAGCTGGTACTTATGCTCCACTCTGGCAAGGGTGAAATTAAGCTATCAGGAAGGCTGAGCTCCCTGTCATGGTTCTGAGGAAGTGTCCATTTCTTGGCTTCCATGGTTCTGAAGGTATAACCTCCTAAATATAACATTTGTCAATATGATAGAATTAAAAAGTAGAGACCTTTAAGGTGTGGTTTGCCTGTGAATGGAATTAGACACCCCTTCAGGGGAGCCTGGTGGATAGACTTGTTCTCTCCTCTTTCTGTCTCTCACCATGGAGGGAACAGCAAGAAAACACCTTATTAGATACTGATCTTGATCTTGAATTTCACAGCCTCCAGAATTTGGAAAAATACATTTCTGTTTGTTCCAAATTATCACATCTGCGGTGCTCTGCTATAGTAGCATAAGAGAAATAAGATTATTACTCACTCAAATTATCCACAGGACCTGGTTCCTTGGAGCTATAGAGCTGAGTTCTGTTTTCATCCACCAGGTGTGGGCTGAAGGCCTCCTTCTCAGCCCCTCAGATCACTCCCAGTCTTTCTCTTTGGCCTCCACCACTGCCCAACCAGCAGCAGTGTATTGAACCTTCTCAGCCTTTAAATTTCTGACTTTCTCTTCTCTAAGAGAATCTATGAATGTAGGTCACCCCAAGGTACCTCCTTATCACAACACAGTCACCTTGCAGCGTCACATGAGAGTGATTATCTTGTCACATTGTGATCTTCAGAGATAGGGTACAGAACCTGAGGTGCCCCATTTTTAGAATATCATCGACCACAGGAAGAGCTCAAGGGAGTGGACCTCAGCATCCTTGGCCCCAAGGATATAGCTCCAAGCCCAAGATGGGAAACATCCTTGTGAAGAATGTATCCTGGGGGAAGAAGGCTGAGAGTTTAATGTTTATCAGCACCACTTGCAGAGATTCTAGAAGATCCAGGAGCTTTAGATTACTTTCTCTTTTCATCATGATAACACCTTGAAAGGTATTGCTCTTATTTTAAAAATGAGAACAGCCAAGTATACCAAGTATGGTTCCAAGATTTATAAAAAGCTGTACAGAGCCACACACAGGGTGCGAATCCAGATGTCAAATAAACTGAATCCAAGAACCTCGCTCTTTGCTCTCAAATCCCAGACTTCCTTTGCAGCCTGAGCTGTCTTAGGCTATTGGTGATTTCCTGTTTCTTGTTTTCCTCTGTGTTATTTACCTTATAATTGCTGAGCCACAATACTAGACACCTACAGCCTGAAGAGTGAAAGGTTTGTTTTGGCTCACAGTTTGTGGAGGGTTTAGTCCATGGTCACCTGGCTCCGAGGCAGGGCAGCAAAGCAGAGGCACATCACAAGGAGAACAGCTTACAGAATGGCAGTGGGAAGCCAAGGGGGATCAAGGGAAAAGGGAGGGAGATGGACCTTTCCAGGCTATGCTTCAACGACCTACTTCCTGTGAGCGAAATTCGAATTACCTTGGAGATACACTTGTGTGTAAATGGCATGTTTGCTAAACAGAATATTTACCTATGAAGTGAATGCCATTGGGAAGGATCATCAAAGTGGAGACATAACTGACTTTTGGGATGCCATTTCTGTCTGGGGACTGGCCATCATGGTAGGAAATTGGACTTGGGATATATCCAAATGAGTCAGGAATGGCCTCATTTTACTAACACTTACTAATAAAGTATTTAATGGATTCAGAGGGTTCAAAATGCTACTGTTTCTTTAAAGAGAAAAAAATTGTCAGTTTCTTTAAAGAGAACAAATATATGGCATGAACTAGTGTAGAGATGGGTTTAACAGTATCAAGTTTGCAGCTTCTACCTTTGCTCTTTTTGAAAGATTCAGTGTAAACTATGCCTTCTATTAAGAGAAACCGGTCACGACAGAGTCAAATTGCCCACAATAGAAAAAGAAAAAACAAATTCTACCAATTGCTGTTTTCTAAGGAAAGACCTTTTCCAAGGGGCGATACATATTTATTCACAGGAAAGCTTAAAAAACTGATGTTTTTCAGTGGCTTCTTACTGCTAGCAGTAAGATTTCCCACAGGTTATTATTATGGTCGGTGTTCTACATCCACAGACTGTTTTGGAATTTGGCTACTGGGGAGAGAAGTGGGGATATTTTGGGAACATGAGGAAATCCAGCCCATCTATTTGAATTATCATGTATGAAGAATTATAAAGGACTACAGGTACCTTGGACAGAGACACAGGCTTCCCCCTCCCAGCAATAGTTTTAGACTTAAGTGAGTGCATTTACTTCATTGTGAGAGAAAGAATACCATAACAGCAATGTGATTCACACACGTACACACATATAGGGTGAGGATACAGTTTGATATGTTTCACAAATCTTAACCATATAATTCACATACATAAAACATAGTTAACATTAATGTATAACCACATAATACTACACATGTTGCACATGCATAACACTTGTACACATGTATACAGGCATATCTAGAACTACGTGTGTATATATTTGTGTGTGTAAATATTGTATGTGGTATTTTTGCCCACAAACTTATGTAGGAGTTTCTTTTAAATATATACACTAAAATCTGTTGAGAAAACCATGGATGTAAACTGAAATCATGCTCTCTAAATTTTGGATGTTCATAGCTTTTACTTAAATCCACCCTTTAATTTTTGAAACAAAACAGAATCCCCTTTTGCTTTGGTAAAAGTTTCAAAATTTGTTTGTGTCATTAGTTTAATTTCGTTTGATTACAGACCTTCACACACACAGTCACCTGCCCCCAATCTTCCTAGGCTTTATATCCTGTCTTTAGCAGAGTTGCATGCTAAGGAAATGTTCTAGTGTAGCAAGGTGTGTGTGGGAAATCCGTGATCAGAGCTCACGCTCTAAAGACAGGTGGGTCAGATCCAAAGCACTCACTCTTTACAAATGAGGAATCTGGGCAAGTTACTTCTCCTGATTTTCCTCAAATGTAAAATAGAAGGAATAACAAAAACTGCTTGCTCAGACTTTTGGCAAAATTTAGTAAAACATTCCATGTGAAGTACACAGGAGTAGCCATAGCATTTTGGTTTTGGTTACTAGTAACAAAACAACAACAACAACAAATGCAGGTAACAAACAAAAGCCAAGCTCTTACTAGTCTCAAGAATTTAGGAGGCCAGGAATTTAGCTCAGTGGCCCAAGCACCTGCCTGGCAAGCATAAGGACTTGAGTTTGATCCTTGGTTCTGAAAAAAAAAAAAAAGAATTTAGGGGATTTATTCACGCATAAATGAAACATATTCAGACATGGTTTGACCAAAACTGTATTCATTTTTTTTTTGTGATGCAGTTGTTTTGGACTCCTCTGGGTAACTGTAGGATGCTGCACGTTTACTCTCATGCTGAGTACTCTCATGGTGTCCAGAAAATTACAAGAAAGAGTCAGACCCACTGACTGTGCATAGGAAAATAGAACTCCATTTTTACAATCACTGACTGACACTTCAATGGACCGAACCTACACCAATTCCATAGCCAAATGAATGTCATGTGGCAGTTACCTTTGCGAGAGCTGTAGCCTATCTCTGGGTCACTGTTGTCAGACAGACAGGATTTCTCTGAGCGGCTTAAATGTATGTTCACTCAACCTTCCAGCAGGGGAGGGGTCACACCCATCAAAATCATAAAGGCTAAAGATCAATGAGAGAGAAGAGGGGTTTGGCGAGGCAATCATGTTTTTTTTTTTTTTTTTTTTTTTACCATATTTCATCAATAGAAGCTATAATTAGGAATTTGCGACAACTATAGACAATAGTATAATCATCATGACAATCTGTAATATATTTGTTCACAGGGCAGGTTATTAACCCAGGCAATAAAATACATGTGATATTTGTTGATTTCTCTTTTTAGCTTTTGGATTATCCTGTATATTTTAGCCATATATTTATTTATATAGCATGCCAACATCCCTGGGGGCAGTTAGCAATTCCTTCTGTCACTCCACATACTTTGATGCCTTTGTAAGGTGCAGAAATCTGCACAATCATTGTGGTGGGTCTTGGTTTGACCCTGGAGCCCTCTCCCGCTCTTCTGTGAACTGCTCAGTTTGTAGGGTTTGACTTCTGCACATTATCCTGTCTGGGCTCCGTTGCCAACTGCCTTCCAGTTAAGAGCAGCCAGTGAAACAGCCATGAATAGGTCCCTCTTGCTCATCATCTGGTGTGGAGTGTTGGCTGTAACTGTGTCTAATTATTCTAGCTCTTCCTTGGCTAGGTGGGCCTGGCCTCCTGCTTGATGTCTGTAACCTGGGTGTGTTGCATAAACTCAGCCACGCCTGCTGATCTCCCTTTGCCTCTGTCCCTGTTTGCTTCTCATATTTTCCAACACTTCCAATCTATTAAATTGTGTGGAGCAACCTCTGTATTCCTATCTTGACCATAACTGATAAAAATCACTGAACTTCACAATTCTGAAATTTTAACCATACTAATGACTTTTTCCAGGAATAAAACCTATTGTCTATGATGCTAATGACATTTATTTTTTCTAAAAATATGGATTTCCTGATTACAAAAACATTACTGGGCTTTCTTTGAAATCTGTAATTCCTACAATGATTTAATTTTTCAACTCGAGAAAGGTGTGTGTTGAGGCACATTAAAACCAATTATAAGCACATTATTTGAAAAACACTGTATTTCACATCATTATGATCAAATTCCCTTATTGGATCATCTTTGAAATAAAATTGCAGACATCTGGCTTTTTTTTTGAAAAGCTAGTTATTGAGGTGCGGAACCATATTGTTCTATTTAAAGCTTGGATAGTTTATTGAGACACATTCATAGTGAACAAAAAGCACTTTGGTAAGCCACACAAAATATACAACTTGTCAACCATCTGGAGTCACTGGAGCATCGATCCCTTTGGATGGCTGGATTGTTTTTCTGATGATGGAGATTTTTGCCGATTTATCTTAGTGATGAATTGTTTGGTCTGCCGAAAGGGAATTTCACTGCAACTAATTTAGGCTAAAATAAATTTTAAAGTGAAATGACTGGGAAGGCGGTAGGTGTTATGTTTAGGTCAGGGGTGTCCCCAGAAAGCCTCGTGTAGACTGAGGGTGACTGCATCACGTGTGCTCCTCGTCAGTGGATCAGGGTTCATGGCTCACCTGCAGCTGGAGGGGAGCCCGGTTGGAGGCAGGGCACGGGCAGCTTGACCTGCACAGAAGGTCACGTCACGGCCCAGTTCCTTCTCAGCGGACATGGTGGAAGCAGACTAATTTGCCAGCACGTCCCCTACGCTGTGTGTCCCTCTGTCATCTTTAAAAAGTCAGACTTGTCTAATGATGCACATTGTTTACACACACAAACTGAGGAGGAAGAATAATTTAAACATAACTCACTCATTCCCCAGTGACAGGAGTACATGTTCACCAGTGTCAATGTCCGCCCACGCGACAAATGCCCTTCACCTGTTACTGAGGTGTGAGTGGTGAGTGCTGAGTGTTTGCAGTAGGTTTTAGTGCCTCTTTGTTCCCAGATGTCTCTTGTCACTGTTGATTGGTATTTGCCACTTCTAATTTGTTACTTCTGGATTAGCTTGAGTTTACAAGCCACAGAGACTTTATTATAATATAAAATATAAAATAATTTAAACTAATTACATTTTAGTGAGAAAAGAACAGTTTTCTGCTGAGCAAAGGCTCATGAACCAAGGAAATGCACTTGGTAATCGTATGCTTCTGACCTCATGTGGGAAGGGAAATCACTTGTTTAAACACACATGTTTAATGGAAGTGGGCACACTTCACAGAATCCCCAGAATCACCGAATTTTAACATCAGTTTTAAAATTTCCATCGCCAGATCCCGACCACGGGGGTGTTGCGGATTAAACCCAGGGCATTCATGCTGAGCTGTACCTCCAGTTTATTTTTAATTTTGAGACAAGGCTCCCTAATTTTTCCAGGTTGGCCTTCAACTTGCAATCTTGCTGTTTCGGTTTCCTGGAGTGCTGAGATTATAGGGCCTCTCGTTAATCAAACATATTATACCTGTGGCAGGTAAAACAGTGTGTCCTAGGAAGTCCTCAAAATAGGCCACTTTATTTGACAAAAGCAATAGGACTTCAGCTCCAGATCCTGAGATAGAGACAGCAGCCAGGATTTTCAAGTGGGCTCAGTCTAGTCACAAGAGCCCTTTAAGTAGGTGATTTTTTTCACCAAAGGAGGCAGGTGGTGAAGACAGGCAGGAGGGAGAAGATGCTGCAGTGACTATGACCTGGTGTTGTGTGATTTGAGGAAGGAGACGGAGCTGGGAGCCAAGGAATGCAGTTGAGAAAGCTCAGTTACAGAGAACTGTGAGAGGGGAGCCCAGTCCTGCTACAGCGAAGAGCTCCTGGCAGTAATCACAAATAATAGAAGTGACAGGACTCAAGGAGGTGAGGTGCAAAAAATAGCTGGTCTCATCCCAACATTTTTAGATGCGACATCATTAATCCAAAGAACCCAAAGTAGCCGGTGGCCAAGCTGGAATTAGAAAATTAATTTATCGGAGCGTGTCCAGGATGTTCTCCTGTGAGGCGTGTGGGGCCTCGGAGAGTGAGGATGGCACTGAGGCCTTATTAGGCTGCACAACCCAACAAGCACAGTTCCCTCCGAGCTAATTTTTTTATTGGGCTCTCGGGAAGACATGGCAAAACTGGCTGTTGGGGGAAAAATGAATCATTTAAATGACTCAATCTCTGTTCTCACGTTGCTAGTGTGAGTAGAAACGACTTTCAGAGTGCCGTGTTTCTACCTTTGGGCTCCCTACCTTTTTTTCCCATTTAGAACTCTCCTGTACTTCTCATCTGGTCAGCATCCTGTACTACTGGTTCATCCTTTCAGGGCAGGGATGAAAAACACACAGCAAGGCAGAAGCCTTAACTCTTTTAACTTCCAACAATGCTGGCTCTCTTTTGCCATGTGCTAGAGCTAAGGAGCTTCAAATTTTAGGTTAGTTCTGACAGAAAATTCCTAAATCCAATGTCTTTTTTTTTTTTTTTTTGAGTAACAATGGGTTCTTATAGAAGGAAGATACTTTTATTAATCAGGAAAAGCATTAGTCTTGGGATCTACCATATTTTGTTTTGCAAGAGTAAAACTAGATAGCCAACGTGTGCATGTGTATATTAACACACACATAATGTATAAGATACAGATATAGATATAGACATAGGTATAGGTATATTCTGTTAAGGACTGATGTATGTTCAGGCATTTTTTTTTTTTTGGTCTTCAATGTTGTGTTGATATTTTGCTGAGTCTTTCTGAGATTCTCTTTTCAGCTGTGACCCTGCTTGAGCTTGTCTTGTGTATTGCATATTTCGTATTAATGACTATACTGTTTTTTTCTGTTGGTTGCCTGTGCTTTGGTATCCTTGTTTTAGGTCTATAAAGTGAACACCACCAGAAGTGAGTGCCTGTTTAGAGTGCCGTTCGTGTTGGGTGTCTCTCTTAGCATTAAATTTCTGCACGTTGTTTTACAACCTCAGTTTGGAAACACACTTCTTGCACAATATTTGTGTGTTTCAGATTGGCTGTTTTTTTTTTTTTTTTCCTTTTCTTGTTCCTTCTCTTTCCCACTCACCCTGTCTGTTCATTTTTCAGTTGACTCCTTGGTTCTGGCCATTTTGCTCTCATCCCTTTCTAACCAGGAAACCTAATGATCCTGCGGAGCTCCCTCTCCAGGACCTGTGGGAGATCTTGCCCAATTCATCTTCAGAGACGGTGAGCGGCTGTGCTCAGATCACACCTGAGTCACTCCAGGAGTCCAGTCCATGCTGGTCTTAATTGCAATTGTGTTCGACCTCTTCGATGCGTGGTGAGATGTATGCTTCTCTAGGCCCGTTGCAACAAACACCACAGGCACAGTGGCTTGAACAGTGCAAGCTCCTCATCGTCAGTAGTTCTGGGGTCAGAAACTTTCCCTGGAGACCGGCAAACTGGGGTCCCAGCATCTCTTCCCGCTTCAGTTCACACTCCTACTTCCAGCTCAGAGATGTGGATTCTGTACATTGTGTTACATGTATCCTCTTTGGGTTGTTGACTCTCTGCTTCTATGCTTGATTTTTTTGCTTAGCACATGGAACAGAGACAGTCATGAACTTTAAATCTTGATAGAGGCTTCTAAAATCTATAAGTGGCTCCACTTGGAACATTCAGAAGCATCCTTAACAAAATTAAAGTACTTGGCAAATTGATAAACAGGAGCATGGAATGTTTTATTAATTTCCATCACAACAAAGGAGACCAAAATCAGTGGCTCAATGAATAGAAATCTGTTCTCTCACAGTTTTAGAGGCCAGAAACACAAAATCAAGGGATTAAACCAGACACTATAGTGCACACCTGCAATCCCAGCACTTGGGAGACTGAGGCGGGAAGCTCATTGCAAGTTTGAGACCAGCCTGGGCCACAAAGTGAGCTCAAGTCCAGCCTGCATTGTATAGCAAGACCCTTTCTCAAGAAGATATGCACACACAGACACACGCACACATACACAAATCAAGGTACCAGTAGCGCTGTCTTGTTTTTGGAGGTTCTAGGGAAGGGCTCTCCTTGCCTTCAAAAGCTCCTGGGGTTTCTTAGATTGAGGTAGCATCATTGCTTTCTGGAGATCTCTTGCTTTGTTTTAATTAATTAATTACTTCTGGTACTGGGAATCAAACTCAGGACCTTGTGCTTGTCAGGCAGATGCCTATGCTGCTGAGCTACATCTCCAACCTTCTTTTGCCTCTATGTGTGTGCTCTGCAACCCTGTGTCCCAGATCCACTTTCCTTTCTCTTAGAAAGAGATCAGTCATTGAGGATGCACTCTAATCCAGTATGACCCTGACTGCATCTGATCACATCACAAAAGCCCTATTTTCAAATAAGGCCACAGTTCCACTACCACGGGTGGGGGTCACATAACTCAACCTGGAAGAGAGGCACTTTCACAAAGCGCATTGCAGCATCTTTGTTTTACTTCCACTCTTAACCAAGTCCATTATCCTTGGCTGGCCCTTTCCCTCGCCATTGTTCTAAAGGATCTGCTGATTGACAGTGTGATTGTGCATATGCCATGGCATGGAGACCCATCCAAGACCGGCTAAAATCAGTGGGAGATGTAGAGGTAGCAATACCCTCTATAGCAGCTGCATTCCTAGATCCACAGGGCACTGAAATCCTGTCTCAAAGGGAGCCTTTGCAGAATGCTGGGTGAAACAAAGCACACGGATCTGGAAGACATTCTGAAGTTGATAGACTTGGAGGTACTTTTGGAGGGTGGGAAGGAAAACCTTTTAAAGTATGTTATTAAAGGTGAAAATCATAAAGGAATGTCTCAGTAGAATTGACTGTCTTTTTATCCTTCACAGTGTCAAAGAAGATCATTACTAAGTTAAAAGTAAAGGACAAGCCAGGAGAGAAAAACAGTCAGGAGAATCAATGTCTGCTTCACTCTGAGTGATGTGGTGATAAAGTGAACTTGAGAATTTCCTGATAGAGACTTACTTACTGATACAGCCAGAGTGTGAGGGACGCTCCTTTTGGGTTTGGTAAGGCACGGGCTTCAGTCTAACTTGGTGAAAATAAAGTAACCAACTTGTTTGTGGTTGCAATCATTATCTTACCCTTTACAAGCATAGCTGCTTAAAATCAAGATTGTGTTTCAAAAAAAATCATGTGTGTACATAAAACCTCATTGCACAGAATTTCTACTAAGGTAAGATAAAACACTACATGCAAGTGAGAACTAAAATTTTGTTTTAACAGTGACTTATGCTGATGCAATATAAATTTTTCCACATTTTAGAGCCTCTCTTCTTGCAAACAAAACTGCAAAGCAATAACGTTTTGTTTTAGCTCAACCTAAAGATATTTCATTTTCATCAAAAGTATACATGCAAAGAAACTCACAGTTCCTGTGGTCTCTGTCTCCCTCCTCTATCTAACCTGGCATTGTTCTTCTTTACCCAGATCCTTCTCAAAGTGGCTTTTGTGGGATGCTCACATGGTGGAAGGAGGAAATGACCTTCTTAGGGCTTTCTTGTAAAGACACCAAACCCGTTCACCTAATCACCTCCTAACAGCCCCAGCTCTAGGGACTGAGAGTACGCAAAGCTCAGTTGTAGAGTAGATGTGTAGGCAAGGCCTGGGTTCTATACCTAGCACCTAAACAAGCAAACAAACAAATAAACAAATAAATGGCCTACCTCTTGCTAGGTAGACATTAGGAACTCAGTTACAAAAAATAATTAATTTTAGTACAACACAGGCATTTGAACCCTAGCAAGGAGTCACCAGACTATCTATCAACCAGACCCAGACTTGGGGTTCAGCTACTGGTCTCTGCGTACTCCCCTATGCCTTGCGTATCCCAAACTGCCCAGCTTTGGACTCTGACTTTTCATTGTGAAGCTAGTGGACTTTTTTGGTTGCATATTATTTCGTTTTTTGTTAGTGAATATTTTCATCCCATAATGTTTACGTTCCTTGTGTGGAGTTGGTATATGTACACAATGTGTCTCAATTCTTTTTGCATTTATTGTCTTTCCCTCTCTTCCCTCCAACTCTTGATCCCCTCTCCCATTTGAAAAAAAAAAAATCTGTTGCCCTACTTTCTAGTATCTAGGTTTATTTTGCTCTTTATATTTTTTGTTTGCTATCTAACAGAAACCATGGGCTACTTAAGCTCCCATGTGTGATTTATTTCACTTAATGTTATCATCTCAACATGTACCCTTTTACGCATGACACAAGTGTACCCTCATTATGGCAGAGGAGAATGCCTCTGTGCATAAACGCCACATTTTTCTTATCTTTCCATCTGTTCACGGGCATATAGGCCACTTCCAAGATTTAGCTATTATGAACTGTGCTACTATAAACAGGGATATATATGAATCAGTATAATAAGATGTCTTTAACTCTTCTGTAAAGGTATCTAGAAGGGAAACAGCTGGATCAAATGGAATATCTAGTTTTAATTTTTGGGGAATCTCCACACTGACTTCCATAGTGGTTGTAAATTCCCACCAACAGTGTTAAAGTGTTCCTATTTCCATGAGGCCTCGCCAATTACTGTTACTATTTGATTTCTTGATGATGCCCATTCTTCTTGGAGTAAGAAGGAATCTTAATGTTGTTTTAGTTTGCATTTTTCTAACGGTCAGCTCTGCACAGCAAAGGAAACAATAAGCACAGTGAAAACTTACAAAATAGTGAAAATGATTTTCCGGCTATTTCTCAGACAGACCAGTAGATAACTGTCTGTCTGTCTGTCCATCTATCGAACTAGACTTCCCAAACAAATGACACAATCAAAAATGGGCAAGTGAAATAAACAGACGCTTCTTTTAAAAAGTACAAATCACCAATAACTATGTGGCTTTTGATTTACGTCTCACCCTTGCTCTGCCTGTGGCCCAAGAGTGATTCCACACAGAGCAGGGCTCTCTTGTCCTGCTCACATAAGATGCCTTTTCTGTTTTAAAGCAATTGTTGGAATACTCTTCAAATCAAATTCTCCCTGATGAGTCACTGCACCTGTGAGAGCTAGAACAGAGCTGGAAGGTTGAGGTGTGGCCAGTTCAGCACTTCTGATACCCCTCAGTCACATGGACCAGGACCTGACCAAGGACCTGAGACACATCTGACCTGCAGTAGACAAGGATGTCTTACATTTGAAGCTTTGTGAAACTTTAATGAATCTATTTTAATGCCTAGCACTTTAAATTTTTGAATTTATCTAATACATTATTTTTAATGTTAAGTACTACTGTAATTCAAACATTTGTAGAATATCATTTGACTTATTTTTTTTTCTTTTTTTGGTGCATAGAATCAAGCTCAGGACACTGCACTTGCAAGGGAGGTGCTGTGCCCCTGAGCTATATCGCCAATTTCCTATTTAACTCCTCGATAATATAATTTGGGAGGAACAGGAACCTTCTAGGGCATTAAAAATGGGTAAAGATGGTGGAGGTTATTTAAGACAATGAAAGGCACAGAATTAATAAAGAAGATCATTTGAAGGTCACAAGCAGCAGTGTAAATTTACGCACAGCCTCAGACCTGCAGAGTTGTTGGAAGCAGAGTTGGTGGCTTCAGCAGGATGGAGGATCCAAGCCATGAACTGACCCAAAGCCCTGTTGGGGACAAATGTCCAGGTGAAAAAGTGCTGTCTTCATACTGATCCATGGCTCTAGTTGCACCAATGGGGTACAGTGTTGTCCAAGCTCTATGAAACCCACAGATGCAATTGCCTACAGCAGCCAAAACAATCAGTAATTAATCCTACTATAGCAAAGCTGTCCATGCGCTGTAGGAATGGATAAACAGGCGGCTCCATCTGGTGCCATAAAAGCCACTGCAGAAGAACCAGAGGCCACACTCACCAGCCACAGCCTACCTTCTCACCTGTGGTGACTGATGAGACCATCTACCTTCTCTTCAAAGGCTATACCCTCTTCCCTTGTTATCAGACAACTGGGGAACACAGCAATGAACCTGAATACTCACATCAGAGTTTTGAATATTTTTCCTTTATGTGCAATTAAAACTCCATATTAAAAAGCTACATGAGAGAACCTAAAAGTCAGCAGTTGTGCTCTGCATCTTCTCTGCACAGAACAGGATTGGAGAAAAGCAGTTCTGTTTCATTATGCACTGTTACAGGGAAATACTGTTGCTAGTACTTGGATAAAGCTGAGTTGATGAATCTATGTGAGGGGCATTTGTATGACTGATGTATTTATACAATGTCTAATGAATTAATGAAGATTTTCTACAGAGGTGATGAACAACCATGGCTGTGACATAAGGGGAGGTGTTGTGCTTCTGAAATTGCCGACTGCTGCTCCACATAAGAAACAGGAGGCAGGAAAACACAGGAGAGCATCAGTCATTTGGAATCAAAAGACGTACACTCATGTCCACATTCTTCCATGGCAAGTTCTTCCGATATTTTGAATGCTGTTTTAAAAAAATTGATTAAATAGGAATGATAACCCTAGACCGGCTAATCCTGTGCTTGGTTCTGATGCTCTAGACACAAAGTTGAGGAAAGCATATCTGATCTCACTGGGGTTTGCATAGGGACAGGAAGACAGAATCATCAAGGAAGCAAATAACTTAGTGAATGACCACAAAGTTCTAGTGCTGGTAAGTGTGCAGAAGGAGAGCTCCGTGCATGAATCATGGCAGGATGGGAGGCTGTGATAATTGAGGATGGGGGTGGGGGGAGAATGAGAGCTTTCAAAAATGGATAGAAACACCCATGCCTAGTAGCAGAGGCAGGGGATACTGGCAAAGACTAATAAAAAGTCACAGAGTCGGATGGAGCACACAGGTCAGGACCGGCAGGTCCGTACCTGGCTGGCTGTCTGTGGAGGTCATGCAAATGATTCTGATCCTTGTCAAGGGCAGCAGGGATGTGGCCTTGGCAGGTTACCACCCTAGAGGAGGTGAGTATGGTGAGGTTTGGGGAAATGACTGGAGGACGGAAATGCGGGCAGAGGATGCCACTTCAGGAGGTCACTAACACTGATGATTGTTTGGATCAGAATGGCTTCCATAACCAAATGAGTTCCAGAGGTACATGGGAGGAAGGACATGGCGGTGGACTGATAGTAAATACGAACAGATGAGTCTGTCAGAGAAAACTCCACTGGATCGGGCTGGTGTGACAGAAGATGTAGTGATGTCATTGCTCAGCAGGGGAGGTCTTTTGTGGGAGGGGACAGATGTTCTTTTTGCAGTGTCCTCAATTTCAGGAGTTAAGAGGCATCTGATATCCAGGAGATTTTAAAGGATCTGATTCATGTGATGGCAGTGGCTGGGAAATTTGCCATCTTGAAAGCTTGGGCAGGATCTCCATGCAGTCCTGAGGGCTCCTTTTCCTTCTGCAGAAAACCTCAGCTATGCTCTTCAGACACTTACCTGGTTAGGTGAAGCCCACCTCATTATGGAGTGTACGTACCCTGCTTGGCTTGAGGGCTACTGATTTAAATGTCAATAATTTTTAAAAAGTACCTTCGGTACAACAGCTAGACTGATGTTTGTCCAAAGAGTTGGGCAAAATCTGACCCACTTAGCACATGACATTCACTTTCACACCAGCTAATGCCAAGTCTCCACGAAATCTCACATGGGTGCAGTGTGCTGGTAATAAAGGCAGTGAGAAGAGACAGTAGTGGTGAAGGCAAAAGTAGTCACGTGACGTGACCCCGCCATCATGGGGCCCAGTGGGGGTGGGGAGGCAGACAGAAACCTCCAAACAGCACAGCTTCAGGTCCAGGGGCCGCGGGTGAGTGCTGGGAGCTGGGAGGAGGCACACAGAGCTGGAGGTGAGGAGCCTTTCCCAGGGAAGGGACCCCAGAGGGGAGAGAGGCACTTTCACAGTGCCTGGGGAGGAGGGCAGAGCTGTGCTGTGAATTCTGTAATTAATAGTTTCATTAGGGAGGGGCGGCATTTATAGAGACCCTGCCATTGTGGAGAGGTGGCTTGCTGGCAGGGAAGAGATAAAGTCCCAATCAGGAAATGCATGTTCCAGTCGCATTAGCATAGTCTCACAGATTCTAGATTTGTTATTCAAATAGTTGTATCATCACAACTTGTATTTGAAGTTCAGAAAATCAGGAAAACAATTACTGCTCTGCCATAATGAAAGACAAATGTGGCATCATTTGTAGGAAAATAGATGCACCTTGAAACCGTAATGTTAAGTGAATTAAATCAGGCACACAACTTCAGTATCACATGTTTTCTCTTCTGTGAGAAACTCAATTTATAAATAAAGAGCAAAAGAAAAGACAGATAATGGCGAGCAGGGAGACAGATCTTTCTCAGATTGGAAGGGAATCAAGAGATGGAGGGAGGAGGGAAGAAAGGAAGGGGAAGGGGATGAAACAGAGTTGAGATGTTTTATGTACACCTACCAACTCCCCATGAGAAACGCAGTCTCTAGGTACTGTAAAGAGTAAAGGCTATTTTGGACTTGTCTTTGTCCAAAAACCAGAATATTTCTTTGAAACCACACCATAGTATAGGGGACCTGTCAGAGGTTCTGAGAATCACAATTTAAAACCATACACTCAGTATTGCCTTTGCTTCTGGGTTTTTCTTCCTGCTTTGAGTTAGTATCAAAAAGTAGAAAGCAAGTGGGGAAATGTATTCAAGATATTCAGAACTCAGAAAGTTTACCTTGCATCCAAACAGCAAAACTCAGGGCAGGTCCCACCATGTTGAACTCTGTGAACTGCGGAGCTCAGAGGCACTGAGGTAAACAGAAGAAGCAGGTGCGGTTGTCCCCTGGGCCCAGTGTCCCAGAACTATCCTTTGATGACCATCAGGCATGGCCCACAGCACGGTCAGCCTCCCCTGTGGTTCGCGCTGAATATTCCCAAGATGGCACTTCCAGCCAGGAGTCAGGAAGGGGCAGGTTTTGCTACTGTGGTCTTTTTCCAGCCTAGCAAAATGTTTAACAGAAGGTGGAAGTGCACAGCCCAAGGGACCATAAATGAAATCTGTTTATGTTTTGATGATTTATACAACCTATTTCTCCCTCTGCTAATGCTGAAATTTTTAGAAACCTCATGTCTGATGCTTTATCAGGCATAATTTCACCTTTATTGTGTAACTAATCCCTTTCCTCATATTCAAGGACTATTTTATTTCAATCATCAGCACCAAGATACTAAAATATCTTTGTTTAGTGTCTTTATCAGGCGACTGTGACAGCAGTTATTTCCCCTCCACCCTGTGCTTAGCCGGCATTATATAGCAGTTCACACCGCAGTGACTGCCAGGGCCCAGCTCTGTGCATTTTCCCGGCTTTCTATTTACCAAGCAGACATTGCTATCCACCAAACATTGACAAACTTTATTCATGTTATTGCTGGCAAATGATTCCCTTTCCACACTGTATAATAATCTCATTCCATTTCTTACAGACACAAATAGATGATGAGCTTGGCCACATAACCAATTTTCAGTGCATGGAAATAAACATTTTTTTTTGAAATGTGATTGCAAGGAAGGAAATTCTAAGGAGCACTCTTACCTGAAAGGAACCAACTGCAAAATTGTGGCAAAGCATACTGTAAGGAAAAAGTATGTTTCTGACTGAAGTTTTGTAAGGAAACTAAAGTGAACCAAGGACTCTTAGCACGGTGCCTCCCGCTGTCAGTTTTAAGTTCTCCATAGTTTATTTCAGGTACCTCCTTTCAGTAAGCTGAGGAGCCCACAGCTTCATATATTTCATGTCTTTGTTTAAAATCTGCATGTTCCGTATTTTTCGATACTCTAGATATTGTATTGTGTAATGGTTCACATTTAAGGGTCTCTGTCTTCTCCTTTTGAAGAGGTAGAAGAATGTGTCAGCCGTTTGCACAAGTCTCACTGTTCAGTGAAGGCTTTCATACCACAGTTGCTCCTGAGCTAATCTTTTCTCTAACTTTGACATCGATGTGACCAGAAGCTTCCTAGACACCTGTATCAGCATTCCTAGGCGGAGGAAGTGGGAGCCTGCTGAGAATCACTACGTGGGGATCTGCAGAATGAAAGGGCTGATTGGAGAGGACTTTGGGATCACAACAGTAGTGCATAGTCAAGGGGAAGCATTATTTCCTCTTTTTCCTCCAAAGCTGTTTCTCTCCTTATGTTTTGCATAAAGAGCATCAAAAATATTTGCACTGTAGGGTATACATTTTTTTTTAGGGCTGGTTACTATTAAAATATCTTCCCTACCGTTAAAGCTACAGAGAAAATGTAGCCCTATTAGAAGACACAACAATGATGTTTATAGAAGAAAGCACAAGGAAAGTATTTCTGCAGTCTTAGGGCAGGCAAAAATTTTGTAATAGGATATAAAAAGCACTATCTTTAGAGGAAAATATTAATAAATCAAACTACATTTAAATAGTTGGTTGGTGGGTATTAAATTATACATATATAGGAGAAATAAGTTTGGGTGCTCTCTCATATGGTAGAGGCCCCACAAAAATAATGAGGAAATGTATGCTTCAAGAAAGCTGGAAGAAAGGGATTTAAATGAATTCACTGGAAAAGCTGATAAATGTTGGAAGAGGCAGATACACTCACCTTGATTTGAATATTATATGATAAATATATGCATCAAACCTTACAAGGTCCTACACAAATACATATAATTTTTTGCATCAATAAAAATGGTAAAAAATTCTAAATGACTATGTATCAGAAAACATCACTGATAAAGTAAAAAGGCAAGCCAATTATAGAGAGAACATTTGCCATTCACTTCTTGGCCGAAAGGTCTATATCAGGACGATATAAAGAATTCCTACAGAGCAGGACAAAAAAGGAGAGCTCCTAACATGTGCAAGAAGTGAAGACAGGCAGCTTAGTGATGAGGTTATTCAAATAACCAATAAACATCAAAAATGTTCTCAGCAGCCTATTCAGTGAAAAAATAAAACATCATATTATAACATGATTGTGTTGTCTGCTCGTGCAAAAAATAATTAAATGTCATTGAAAAATGGAGTAATAGGAATTTTCATACACTGCTGCAAAACATCAGTCGCCACAGTCTCTGAACACTGACGACAGCTTGTGAGGTTCAATATCTGTGTATTCAGTCAGCCAGCACCCTCAGCTCCAAGAGCTTCACCAAAAGACAGTGAGAGTGCACATAGAAGCATTTTGTGATGGGTCTAGACAGAAACCAACCTGAGTGTCCTCAGTGTTACGGTGGACACGCTGGGGTGTATTCAATAGGACATCACACAGTGAGCAAAACAAACCACTCCTACAACATGTCCTAGAATCAGATCCACACACACTGTGCAGAGGGAGAGAAATGATACAAAAAAGGACACAAGTGTGCAGTTCCATTTATATTAACCTCAGCCTTGGCAAAGCTAATCCATTTATAGAATGGAGATAACGGGTCCCCTTGGTAACTAGTAGGGTACCATGGAGCCTCCTTCCTGGCTTCCTGGTCATAGGTCATGCTTCTAGTGTGGCTAAAATTGAAATTAAATTCGAAGCCACAGAAGTACAATTGTCCACACGTCAAATTTTAGAAATTTGAGGGTTTTAAAGCTGCTATTTCCCAAGTTTTCCTGTCAAGAAATGTTGTGTTATTTCTATTGATTTCTGCTGCGATTAAATGTTAAGCCTTCATTTATGTTACACAGGAATGCAGAGTATTTTGATCACAGCACTGCACCAGCATAATGTACTCTGGTCACATCTGGGTTTATTGTAGGTTCCCGTTCAACTTTTGCTCTTTTCAGAAGAGCCATTTTCTCAGATGTCCCTCATCCTTGCTATGTATCAGCAATTCATATAAAACTCGTTACAGAACTGTTGTTTATAATTCCATAGCACCAGACTACATTTGAATTCAGAATGAAATAATAACAATTATAATAAGAAAGGAAAATATTGATCTGCAATCAGAAAGATTGCTAATTTCCTTCCGAAGTGACCAATGGATAAGAGCCAGCAATTCAAAACTTAGAGCTTGGGGGAAAAATGCACAAAATGGCTTTGGTCTTTAAAAGAAAACTATTTAAAATGAACAAACTTTGATTGATTGCACATTGATATAAACATGCACATGGGCTGATCCTGCAGTCCAGAGATGGAAAAATTCCTTCTGGAATGGCAGAAATACAGATGCATTTAAAGGGAGCCTAGGGCGGGAGAAGCCAGAGGACTGAGGGTTGGGAAAACAGCTTGAATTGAATTATTTGAGTGACATTAGAAATGTGTGTGTCTGCCATGCCATTTTGAGTAGTTTATTTTAAGGGAAGGTTGCCTGTGGAATACAAGATAAAATCAACAAGTACCAATGGCCTGGCTCTGGCTTGGATCTCCTGGAGCATAACGTGGGTTGGGAAAACTGTGTGCATTTCTGGCTTTTGCTGAAACAGTTAGATATTAACAAGAAAGAGAGATGGAGATTCAAGCTCTGCTCTGTCAAAAGCTTGCTGGACATGGACAGGTCATTCTGTATCTCTGGACCTTATTTGTCAGTTTAAAAATTGAAAGAGTTACTGCCCACAGAATCTCTGAACTACTTTCCAGTTCTGACACCATGAGACTAATTGTGGGCTTGCCAGTGAGGAAAGGTTTTGTCAAACAAGGTGTTTAAGTAAGATCGTGCGAAGCCCAGGCATTAAATAAAAACCGAAAGTCACTAAGTGCTCCTAAGCCACAAGCCCCAGGCCATCCGTGAACACTGTGTATTCATTTAGTCACTAAAAGTAATCACTGAGCAGTGAGCATGACTGAAACCTCAGGTGGGTCCTGGAGCTGGTGGAGTCAGGTGACACCCTGTCTGTCTGCACCTGTGCACAGGTGTGGGGTCTAACAGGCGGGCAGTGATGACAGGGCAGGACTGCTGTAAGAAGGAAGCTCAGTGTGCTCTTGGAGGGACATTCAAGGAGACAGAAGAGTGGCTGGCAGCCAAGTGGGAATGGCACTGGGAGTGATGGCCAGGGTCCACAGAAAGAGGACAGCTGGTGAGGGGAAGACACCAGGGGCCAGGTTCACAGGAACCTTGGGTTAGTTTGAAGAAAGGACAGAGGGAGGGATGAGAGTAGGATGGTCCACAATGGAAAGATCACAGGAGACCTGGCATTTATCTGTCCTTGTGTTCAAGGACAGGTCAGGAAGAGGCACGGGTAGGAGGCAGGAACCTGGCCTCATCTTGCTTCTGGCCCCTGGGGCACACAGGGCCTCTCTACCCTCATCCCTGGTCCTTCTTTTGGAGAAGGGAAGGCCCTTCCTGGCTGGGAGGGGTCTGGCTTTGCATGCACAGCTGGGACTGGTGGAAGGTGGAGGGTCAGCAGCGTGGTGCACCTGCTGTGGTCAGGACCAGAGTGCTCCTGGGTACAGCCCCCCATGGGGTGCAGTTCCTGAGGTGGGCTCCACTCAAAGTTAGGATTATCCCAGGTCCCAAGAAGGGGTCAAGTGGACAAGCACCACCCCCTTTTAATTTTAATAATGAGATTGTGGGGAAGATGCCTGAGGTTTTTGTGACTGACACTGTATTAAGGGAAGCTAGAAAGAGGACCTGGAGTTGAACCATTTGCCCCGCAAATCCGTATGCTGCGGTCTTAACTCCAGGAACTCAGAGCATGACCTTATTTGGAGACTTAGGGCCACTGCAGATGTAATTATTTAGAAGATGAGGTGATGCTGGAGTGGAGGGGCCCCTAATAAGACAGATGATCTTGCACAAAGGGGAAATTAGGGTGCAGACAGGCACAGTGACAGAGCCCTGCACAGATGAGAGGAGAAATATCCAGCAGCCATCAGAACACCAGGGAAGAAGCAAGGCACAGGTTTTCTTTTCCTCACTTCCTCGTGAAGAAACGACCCCGCCAGCATCTCACCTCGGGTTCCAGGCTTCAGAGCTGTGAGAAGAGGAGTTTCTGCTTCAGCCACGCAGTTGGCGCTGCCTGGTCACAGCAGCCCTTTTAAATCAGTGCAAGGGCGACTCAAGAATGTCAGGGCTTCGTGTGGCTATTTCTTGTCAATATGCTTAACTTTTCAGTAAAAATATAACTGTCTGCTTTAACGAGGCCACTGAGGTCCAAAGCTGTCTGGCTATTCATCAGCAAAATGACGCAATATTGATCGAAATTCTGGTTTGGGACCAGTTCTTACACTGCTAGCAGACACTTTCACACAAATGTGGAATTAATGTCCGTGTATTTTGAGCTTAAAAATAGTGATATCAAGACCATTTATGTAGCACAACCCAGAATTGTTATTAAATAGCCAGGCGTGCTTCCTTATCCCTAGAAGAGACTTTGTAGACGCACTGAAGAAATAGCAGCACCTACAAGTGACTTTGCTGATGCTCCATTATTAAGTATTTTGGAAATCAGACATAATGGTGTGAAATCAGCAAGTGTAAGTTAAGTTCCTGACTTCATTTCTGGCTCATTAGTGACCTGGAAGCAACCTCTAAATTAAAAACTTTATATTCGGTTCCTCAAATACAAAGTAGAGGTGGATAATTTTATTTCATTCTGCTTTGATTTTGTTTTGATTAAGGATAAGCTATTTTTCCCTTCAGTACAAAGTGCTGTTTTGTGTACAAAATACAATTTAAAGGTGACACATGGGGACATGCTGGCAGATGCACAAATGCGCAAAGCTTACCTGTGCTGCTGTGTGGTAAGTATTGTGACTGCTCACTCCTATCGTAGTGGAAATAATTATGCACTGGATTTTGTTATATTGCAGAAAGTCTGTGGGCTGTTTATTTAGGAAACTAAATCCTAATCATGGTATGTTTTAAGAACTTAGAAGGATCTTCCGTGAAATCATGAATGTGGTGGTATATTAGCTAGGGATTCCAAAGAAACACTCAGTTAGATGGATGGATGGGAAGGGAGGGGAAAGTCTGAAAAAAAGAGAATGGAAGTGAAAAATGGAAACGAAGCATTTGTAAATGGAGAGAGGCGGAGTGGTTGAAGGGAGGGGAGGGGAATGGGAAAAAGAATAACTAAGATATATGTGTACAGGTGCACATTTCCTATGATAAATGTGATCATTATGGATGGCAAATATGCACTAACAAAAATAAAAAAATAAGGAAAGAAGAAAGGAAAAGAGCACAAAACTGGTGTGTAGGAAACAGACCTCATTAAACCAAGTATATCGGTCCTTTTTCAATGCTATAATGAAATGCCTGAGGCAGGCTACATTTGTGAAGAAAAGAGCTTGGTTTAGCTCTCGGTATTGGAGGGTGAAAGTTCAAAGAGCACAGCTCAGAGAAGACCTCACAGTGACTGGCAAAAGTGCCAGCAGGAGAAAGAGCTGGCATCTACCAGGAGGAAGCAAGAGAGACTTGGGGGGCAGGATGGACTCTCAGAACAACACTGTGTAGTGGGAGCGTGTTCAGGGACCAGTGCTCCCTTGTGTAGGTCTCTCAGCAGGCACCTCGGAGTGAGGGTCCCCAGCATCCTCCTCCCCAGGAACCAGCCCTTCAACACGCGAACCTTTGGGAGATGCTAACACCACAGTCAAATCATAGCAGCAGGGTTACAGGTTAAAAGTCTCATGTGGAAACTTCCCAATAACATCTAGGAAAGATTTCCCGCAGTTTCATCTTGGATGCCTTCAGTGACATGAAACTCACTCCCTGAAGAGCCCACTCTGTGTATGTAAACTTCGCAGGCAGAAGAGTGGAGGACTCGGGGCTTCTTCAGGAAGCCCAAGTGATGCCTTTACACTTGCCACGCAGAAGACACTGTGGCCTGTTTTTGAAAACTACGTCCATTTTTAGTTCTGCATTAGATGATAAAAATCACACAATTTGGACACAGCGTGTGGCTCTGCCTGCTCTCCTCAGCCACAGCTCTGGTTTCCCGGGTGGACAGAGCCCACCAGGCAGGGCACGTGGAGTTTAGACCTGACAGTGAACGCCCCCTGGAGCTGCAGCAGGCCGCCTGCAGAAGGAAGCGGCCTCGCTCCTGAAGGGGCGCTGCACCTCCTGCCTTTCCTGTAACCTCACTCCCAGCTGCATCTTCCCGCACCGGGTCTGGTTCTCAGTTCCTCAGGTGGACGGGGCTGTGCTGAGCTGAGCACCACGGAGACTCCAGGCCAGTAAGTCACATCCGTCCTTCATCATCACGCAGCTCCCCAAATCCCCAGCACAGGGCCGACCCAGGGTCTGGGAGCACGCTTTGCCGTAATTGAGCAACGTGGTTAAAACAGGCTGCAAATGTCAAATGCAACTTTAGAGAATACTGACAAATTTATGCTGCCAAATTTTATTAAACTAAAAACTGGAAAGAGTCCAATTCTTTTGTCTGAAAAATGCTTGCACGTGTACAGGTAGGAAATGGAGAGGGTGGTGTTTATGTCTCTGCTCTTTTGTTTTACTGTTTGGTTACATGTTTGGGGTTTCATTTCTTTCCTATGATTATTTTTTAGGAAGAGAGGCCCCAAATAGAGGATATATCTGTCATGGGAGATAACATCTTTCAGGGGTTATAATGGTTAAGGTATAGCAAAAGAGGTGAATGGGCTACTATGAAATAATTTCCCACTTACGGGTCACTATTTATCCCACCAAAAGGATTTGGTGTTTCCCCAACGTCCAACTAGTTTGCAGGAGGACAGCGTTTTTCTTTTGTGTCTCAGAAGATTTGGTGTAACAGAGACAATGATTGTTTACTAAGAACAGCTAGTTACCCCTCCACGGGACTGCTGGGTGTGACATGTTGGCGTGCAGGTAGGGGGTTTATAGGGAAGTAGTTGATGTGCTTTATTTGCCTGTGTGATGGGCAGAATAAAGGCTCCCAAAGGAAGAGCACATGAGGATTCCTGGAACCTCTTTGTGTGTCACCATATGAGACAAAGGGGATTTAGCATCTAAGCTGAAGAGCTCAAAATGAGATTATCCTAGTTTCTCAATAAAACCATGAGAGTTTTTAAAAAAAAAAAATCTTTCCTAATTGTAGTCAGAGGGATATGGGAATGAGGGGAAAGACGCAGAGGTGTGCACCATTGTTTCATCTGAGAAAAAGTAACATGATTTCTAGGGGCCAGATGAAGAAAGCAAGCAGATTCTTCTGTGCATCCAGAAGGGGATTCCACACTACCAAAATACTAACTTTTAACTGAGGAGAACCGTGTTCATTTGATGATTTACAGAACTTTCAGATAGCATATTTATGTTGTTTTAAACCACTAAGTTTGTGGTTTTTGTTACACTAGCAATAGGGAACTAACATAGACTATGTAACTCAGCCACCAGGAATAGAATCACAACATGACAAGCTAAGTTTTGGTAAAGCCCAGGGACAGGCTTCCAAAGGAACCAATGTTATATATGATAAAGACCATACACATTTATATATTATATACAGTTTCAAGTTATTAAAAGAAAAAAAAAAACTTTTCAGCCCAGTTGCTAGCTCAGTAGAGACAATCTACATAGTAAGTGAAATGAAAAAGGAACAAAACTGGAGGAATTCTTTTATCTGTGAAGAGCAGCTACTGAGAAATGGTCTTTTGAATATTTATCAATATCTAATTAGTTATACATGGTCTCCACCTGGCTATTACAAGCACCTTTTGAAAGATTAAATTTTTCTGAATGTTATTGATAAATTTTTCCACTTTTCCTTTTAGAAATAAAACAAGCAAGTATAATGTGTATTTCATTAAAATAAATGGGATTATCAATAATGTGCTCAGGCAACATATCACAGACTTTTGATCTTAATACTATTTTATCAATTTAGAAGTTTTTGAAAATCCTCTGAAGTTAATGTAGATTATATATAGTGATGTTTATCATATGAGAAATTTAAACCAATGTCTTTAAATATATACTTAATAATTAACTTAAAATAAGAGGTATAAACCAATTATCAACATGAATTATATAGCTTAGAAAGATCATTGCAATTAAAAAATTTAAGAATAGAGGAATGGAATTGTTTCAAAGTTTTGCACGTTTTGCTGTTTGGTTTAATAGAAAATAGCTTGATTTTCATATTTGTTTCTGCATTTAATTTTCTGCAATGTATTTTTTTTTTCCGAGACAAAGTCTGTCATAGTACAAGTTGGCCTTGAACTCACTATGTAACCTAGGCTAGGCTTGTACTAGAGGAATTACCCCTGCCTCAGTTTAAGAGTGGTGAGATTACAGGCATATGCCACCACACCCAGTTTCTGCAGTACATTTTTGTAGGGATCCCTGGGTAGGGAGCTGTATACATATAATCATTTCAGATGATTGTGGTTGTTCTTTTTCAATGTTACATCAAAGCTTGACAAGGAATGTGATTTCTTCCTTCTTTCTTCTTATTTATGAGAAGTGAATCAAAGACCCTTTTCCTCCACTGGGCTACACTTCCAGCCATTTTTTCTTATGCTCTGATTGCAACCTAGAATCTGAAATCCTACAAACATCAATTAACATTCTGAATCTTAAGACACTGTTTTTCTTTTAGTATATCTTTCATTTAGTATGATCTTTTAACTCCATACCTTGGACTTTGGGGAGAATATTAGTTTACTCTTCCAGATTTTTACCTATTTCCCACAATACCAAAAAAAATCATAATTTGTTCATATCATGAGCATTGACAATTTTCATCATAAAATCTTTAGGTTTTGGAAGACCTATCAAGCTCATGGTGGCAGATATATATTTCCAAATTCTCTTACCAAAGAGTTCAACATTATCACTGGTAATAGAAATTGTTAGGTATTTTTCTTAGTTTTATTACAAACAGTATTTTCAAGAAAATACTTGCTAAATGCATTAATTTGTCTATTAGTTGTTCTTTTAGGAAAAAACAAATGTAATTACAGTAAAATTCAAGCAGTGACATAACTGTTTTCCTTGCTCACACAACTAAACTGGTTTATGTACACTAATTTTTTTTATAGGATCAACAAAGTTGTGCCTCATGGATCAAAATTTGATAAAACTTAGCTTCATTAACTAAAATGCTTTCCTTTATCAGTGGCTTTCTTAAGCAAGTCTAGGCTTCTCTTACCTTTCCAAGGGTGTGTGGAGCATTCACAACTAAGGTGGCTGTTACCTGTTGCTGCTGCCTTGATTGGTGCTGCAGTTCCAGCAGCTTATCACTTGTAATTTTGTATTTTGAAGACAAATATTACCATAATGGACGTCGACTAGCAACATTATTATGAAAATAGTTTTGATCTAAGAATGCCACAACCAGATCATGGGGCCTCACAGACTACAGTTTGAAAACTACAGCTCTAAAGATAAAAATCCTTGTGTAATCACAGCCACCCACTTCCACCATGTACCAGGGCTCTTTGGGTAGAATAGACGAGGCTGGAAAATCATATGCTATTCGGCTGTGTAGATTCCGGACCTTTTGGGTCAGGCCGTGAGAAGAGTTTAGGAGAGCAACAAACTGAGCACATTCTCCATCTGACACATTCAGACAGACCTCAGGTTGCTACACAGAAACAAAGTCCCACTATGATCACATCTGATTTTTCAAGAGGCACCAGAGATTTGACATTTTATGTTCTATTTTCTGATTTTGAGATACACAATCTGACCAAGTCTTTGAATTTGAAATGCAGCCCAAGTAAAACCCTTTCCCACTCTGGGTTTGGCCGGCCAAAAGTAAGACTCACCCTTTACATCTCGCGGAGTGATGACCTGTGGGATAAAGGACTTACACTGGGGCTGGGGATTTAGCTCAGCGGCATAAGCGCCTGCCTTGCAAGCAGGCAGTCGTGAGTTCGATCCCTGGTACCGATAAAAACGAAAAAGACAAAAAAAAAAAAAAAAAAAAAAAAAAAAGGACTTACACTAGGAGGAGCACAGGGAAGCACAGGCTGTTCCTAGCCCCGGGCGTGTGTTGTGACCATATTTGCTAGGGTTACAGTCTGTGCATCATCAGAGTCACGGGTGGGGAAAAGGCAAGCACAGGGACACCAGGGAGGACAGATGCGTGTCTTCTTGTCATCTTCTTAGCTCTTAGCTGTCTCAGGCATAGAATCCAAGTGTGCCAAAGAAGCACCATGGAACTTTTCCTTCTGAGTCAAACCAGAAAATCCCAACTCAAACCATGAAAAGAACTGAAGGGTGGCCGAGGGGAAACCGTGGTTATTATAGACATCCAGAATTTAGAGTACTGTCACTGGTGATTGTCATATAGCTAGAAAAGTTTAATGGCAAGGAACAGTCCTGGCTTACATTTGCTAGATTTATATATGTAATAAAAAATCAATCTTACAAATGCCCATGATCTTTTAATATTGTTTCAATACATCCAATCTTGGCCACTTTGCTATCAGACAGTGTAACTCCTAAGAGAGTCATAAAAAACTAGGCATGAAAAGTATTTTGATACAAACTGACTCATCATATGAATAAATTTTTACTAAATTCTCACTGGATATGAAACACTTTTGTGCCCAAATGACTGTGGAAGATGCTGTGGAAATAAAAACCAGCAAAATATAACAGACGTTTCCTTTTGTCCATGGTGAATGACAGTCAAAACTGCCAAGTGGGTTGTGGAAGGTGTGATGCTTACTTCACTCATCTATGTACTGAGCACCTACCCTGGGCTCCAGCCTTTCCCAAGCATGGGAGACACAGAAAGGAGCCGACAGCCCTGACTTCACAAAGCCTCCAATGCAGCAACTTTTAAAGTAAAAGATGCATAGCAAGAAAACAAGAGAGATGGTAAGGGAAGGGCCAGGAAGGTTAAGCTGATCACAGCATTTGGGCTCAAACCATGCATGGAGACCTGTTCCAGTGGAAATGAGGAGTCACATGGATGGCGTGGGCCTTCCGAATGTCACAACACCACTCATAAGCTTGAACATCTACAAAAGTGTCTTCAAGGAATAGCAAGGGCCACTTAGTGGCTGAAGAATCAGGTTTGCTGGCTTCCAAAACTGCACCACAGTGGTTTGTTTTTCCCATACAAAACCCTAGGGTTGTACATAGAATGATGCTGAGTTTTCAATCTGGGTTACATCATATTTAACAAGAAAATCACACTTGTAATGGATTTAGCACAATGTGGGATTATACTAGCAACTCACTAACTTTGGAATGATAATCTTATATGGCATTATATTAACTTTTGCTGATACTTGGGTTGATGATAAGTAATCTATCCATACTTCATAGCAACCAAGATTTATTTTTCCTGTTCATAATGTTTTATCCTCACAGGGCCTGCAGCTTAGCTGTGCCTTTGCTCTGTCTGTATCCTTGTAGGGTCCAGGCTAAAGGAGCCACCGCCCTTAGGGACACATTGTATTCATGGCACAGGGGAAAAGTAGCTGTGGATAAAGGAGGACAAAATCTCAGGCTTCCAAGTGGATGTGGTAGATGCAACTTCCACCATGTTCCATAGCTAATGCAGAACGTGCTGAAGCTCATCCCTTATGGGACAGAGAAGAGCTGTACATCCCCACAAATCAGAGACATTGCAAGTCACATGTGAATGATCAGGAATAAAGGAGAGGAGATAACTGGGAACAACAGCACTATCTACTTTAATTATTATTTAACCCCAGTGTAGCATGGGTTCTAGGGTATAGAGAATATAGGGTACACAGAGGTGCTTTATAGAAGCATCACATTTAAGAGAAATCCCAAGATTGTGTACAATTCAATGATCAAACAAAAAGAAATTGTTTGTCACAGTACTGGGTCCAATCCCAGAGGCACTTGTCTCAAAGATTTATACAGTCTGACAGTTAACCTGGGCTATAATTCATTCATAAATTCAGGGAGATACAAAGCCTGGGAAAGCTCCAGTTGGGTGATGTCTTGCCAGTAGGTAAAAATTTTCCAAATAGAGATGTATCTCTATTTGAATCTTTAATACACATTTATAGTCAAACAAGAAGCATATCTTTCACTCTTCTGAGAATTCAAAATATGCACCTTTCCTGAGGAAGAAACCTACAGGCCATTCTCTATCCCAAGCTAGAATAAAATTGCTTTGGAGCATTTAAAATCTAAGGCTGACATTTGTCTGGCAGCCCTAAGCACCAGATTTACTTTCTAGGAGCTCTCAGATTTCTGCAGTGTAAGCACTTAGAACAAATTCTGCCTCATTTCCTTGTCCTAAGCGGCAGGCTAGTCTGGATAAATTCCCATTATTGGCTTCGATTATTCTTTCCATTAGATGAAGCATTTGCTGCTAACATGGGCAAGTGTTCAAAGGCTGGTGGTGAACTGTTCACATCATCGCAGCCCTTTTGAACACCCCGGAAGGAGCTATCAGTCACCAAATTTAAGCAATGAGCAGCATCCGCTCTCATGTTTAGCATTACTCTAATCCGGTGGGGGATTCCTGCAAATACCATTTATAGGATTTGACAGAAAAACATTTGGGGGAAACCTAAGCACTCAAGAAGTAGATCTGTAGGTTTAATCTTAAAGCTGTTCCATACAGAAAAGCTTCGCACATCTGTTTTTCAGTGGTACTGAATCCTTTCAGTGTGCTTAGCTCCCGTAAACTCTGTCCGAACTGCTGTGGTTTCTCTGGTAATGTTTGATTCTTTTGACATCATATAATACAAATAATTAAATAGTGGTTTTTGATGTGCCCACCCCTCCCAACCTCCATCAAGTAGCGATTTGCAAGTCGATGTAATATTTTTATATTGTGTGGTGTTTTTTAATTAGAATCAGAACACTGTGTAAGACTGAGTGAACTGTGTTCCATTTGAAGAATTAAAGAATTACTCAGGTTTGCCAGCAGGATCTGAAATTCTAATTCCAAATGTTGCTCTGAATGCCAGCTGCACAGAATCCTTAGTGTCCATCAACACTACCTGGAAGTGTTTATCACAGCAGAAGGAGGAAGCTTCTCGTATCTTTCTGGTGGGGGATTTTTATTAAAATTGGCTTCTTTTAATATTGTCCACATTTACAATAAATGGCCTGCCTGGAAGGTCTTTAATCAGAAACACTGCACTGATTACAGTGTTTTACTGACCACATAAAAGACACAATCCCTAAAAGATTTTGCTTGAGTAGAAAATCAACTTTTTAGCACCAAAAAGAAATACTTGAGCAGCAGAGATTTGGCAAAAGCAAAATCAAAAACAGAAACAACAAAAAAAGCCCTAAGCATTATTCATCACCAACTATCTCAAAATAAATAATTCAAAAATATTTCTCTTTTTGGAACAACAACTGGTTGATTTGGGCCAGGAAGTCCTGAGTGAATGGACCAAAACAATTCAGAAATAGATGAATTCATTAGAATTCTTTAAGTCAAAGTTTTACCTTTTGTGGTTTTACCTCCATATTTCAACAGTGGTTAGAAACTGGTATCAGTGTTTCTAGAGATGAATGAAATGTGTTCCTGAATCTGGAAAAATGTTTTACGACTGCCTGCTTGCAAGGCAAGGGCTTATGCCCCAGAAATGTTTGATAACTTGTTTCTTGTCCTGAGAGAGGAAACCACAGTATGTGTTTCATTTTCTAAAACTGCCCATTCAACTTGTTAGAAAGAAGGATTTTCTGGCTATTTTAAAAATCTATTCTTTTGTTTAGAGTAGACTTGAATTTTAGCAAATAGTACAAACATTTCCTTCCATGGTGGTATTCACATGAAGTAAATCTATTATTGTGATTCCTGATTTTTTCCCCATCTACTCCTTCTTCTCCCCTCTCCTCCTTCCTTTCCAGGAATATTTGCTGATATACTAGATATAGTAAGTACCAGTAAACTTCTAGGTTTTTAGAAAATGCTAGCAAACAGAGCAGAACTAAAGAGTTACTCCCCCACTCTAGTGGGTCTGGAGGAAGCAAAGAATAAGCATAAGAATTACACATTGTGGGTGGTTCCTGGGAGCTCACCCTGAGGAAACAGGTGTGGGTGCTTTAGAAGTGAATCTCCCCAGATGGCATTATTGGACACGGCTTAACTTCTTTCCATTTGTATCTTCTTTCTTTTCTCAAGGAAACAGACACTATGCTCATTTATGCCTTCTTGCTATGCTGCTTAGCAAAGTTCCTTTTCTATTTTCTCATTGGTTTGCAATTCATAAAGAGAAAGCTGAAGCATTGTTGATCATGCCCATCCCTACAAAATGACATGAAATAATGTGAAAGCTACTATGAATGTTTAGTCCTTGTTATATGTCATGACAGTTTTTATTTAAAAAGGGAAGGAATAGACAGCCTTTTGACTCAAATATCAGAAGCACGTGTAATAATACATGATACCAAAGAGCCAAAGGGGCATCTCAGAGCCTAGAGGTGACTGGCTTGGAAAGGTCGCTACAGGCTAAGCTTCCAGGAGGAGACAGCTTGTCAATTTACACTTAAGGTTCTCTACCTGGTTCTAAAACAGTGGTCTGACTATTTTTAGTTTCCTTTTCTGGATTTAGGGACTTGGCTTCTGGGTGTCTCGATGCCCTCTGTCACTGTACCCAGGAGTTTTCTTCTGCATTCTCACATACTTTGTGCCTCCTATTCGGTCATTTTCTCTAGCTTTGAAATGACTTTATTCTCTTGTGTGGCGAATCAGTACACACAACTGGATTACTTAATTTCATGTGTCCTTGATTAGATGAACACTGACTATTGCTCTAAGGTGTTTACTTTTAATCCTGTTTTGTAACTTCTTTGCCCTCAGTGCTGTAGACTGAACCCAGGAAAGGCTAGACTAACTCTAAAATCCAATTTAATTGAATTTAATTATGGGCCCAGGTCTCTCTAAATTTCTTAGGCTGGAGTCAAACTTGCGGCCCTCATGCCTCAGCCTCCCCAGTAGCTGGCACAGTCCTGGGCCACTATGCCTGACGGGACGTCTTTATTCTTATTGCCAGTTCTGTTCTTCTCTCCCTCCCTCACACCCCTCATTCACAGTTTTGGTGACTTTCTAATATGTGTGCATTATGTGATTTTCCTCTAAAATTTACAAAGATTTTATCTTGCTTTACTCGGGATTATATTTTTATTGCTTACTACTGTCTGGTATTTTGTTTTCTGAATTTGGCAAATTTCATTCCCTTATTTTGCTTTGATGAGTGTTTAGTTTGTTCCCAGGGTCTAGTCCTGTGAAGCAAAGAGGCAGTGAACATCACTGCGTACCTACGCAGATCCTCAATATTCTCAGCTTCCCACAGTGCCTCACGGGATGTCTGTACCAACAAAGTCTCCAGAGAACGCTGTGTCAGAATCTGAATTTTCCTAAATCTCAGAACAGCGACGTTAGTCACTTTCCTGACACTGGAACAAAATACCCAACACAGACAACTTAAAGGAGGAGACTTTTGCTTTGGCTCTGGGTTCGGTTTGTGGTCAGCTGCTCTGAGGAAGCAGCATCCTGGGGAAGGGCTCGGGGGAATGAACCTGCCTAGCTCCTGGGGAAGTGGAGCAGGGGGAGAATGGCAGACAGCAATGGCGGGGCAGGCTTTAGGAATCTGCCAGGTGTTTCTAATTCAATGAAGTTGACACACAAAGATTAACTGCTACAAACTATTACTTAAAAGTACTTTTATGGATTAAATACTGATGGTCAGCTTAACGCCAGCTGAATTAAAGGAGCATGATGCTGAGTATAGATGTTCCACCTGAGGAGAGTAAGAGATGTGGAGAAGGAGAAGCGGGACATTATGGGTTTCTCTAAATGTTGCTGTTTGAGCCTGGAGAAGCTCTGGCCTTTACATCAAGCATCACTTCCTGGCTCCGGAGGGGAGATGTGGGCTGGATAATCTCCAGGACAAACTCATCACACTGGCTTTCTGGCATGTACTCTACTGTTATGATCATCAGAGGAGCTTGGATCCTCCATGTCACTGAGGATTGCTGTGGTGCTTTTCAGACAGCCTTGGTCTTTGTTGTAATTCTGACTTCTGGGCTCCAGTGTAGAACCCTCAGCCTACCAGCACAGTCCCTTCACCCCACTGGCATAGACTTTCTAGTTTCCACCGCTAACCTTTGGGCCTTCCCAGCACGGGTCTGTAAAACTGACTGGTGTGAGTCCTTCTTGTGGGCTCTAGACCTCCAGCTGGACTTGTGGGAGGCATTGTCCTGGGCTCTGGGTTTTTATCTGGACTCATGTAGGACATTGCTGTAGGATTCAGGCGGTTGGATGAATATTCTACATCTTTAATGTGGATAGATTTCTTGCACTGTCTTGTGTAAACTCTGGGCGACCATCATAAATAATATAAATTCTGAGTCCTGATTCTAATTGTTCTTACAACCCCTGACTACAACAAATACCTTGCAGATAATCTGTGATTATGCTGTTTTCAATTTTACTGATCACTACTGAGAATTTTTAGTATCTCTATGCTTATTGCCACTTGTGTTCTGTTTTTCTGAGAAATATGTATTTATATCTCTGTCCATCCTTCCACTTGGTGCTTTTGTTATTGATTTTAGGGTTTTAAAATACTCTAATCCTATACAAAATTCATATTCCATAAAGTTATCCTCAAGACCTGCTAAAATAATTTGATTGTAGCTAAGCAGTCTTCATTACAAAAATATTGCTATTTTAGCATGGCTGTATCTATGAGTCTGTCCCTTAATATTCATGTTTTTCACTCAGATTTATTTAAGAAGTCCGTGCTTAGCCTAATGTCATACATTTTTATCCAGTAGTTTCTTCTAATCCTGCTGAGCTTTACTTTTTCACACTAATGGGTTTTATCCATCTGAAATACATTTTTACACATTGTGCAAGGGCCTCAGTTTTCCAAAGTGATGAATTAACTTCTCTGTGCTCTTTGTCACAGCCTGAACTATTATATTCATACTGTCTTCTGCTGATCTATTTGTCTTTTTCTTCTGGTGCCAAATACGTACTACTTTAATTACTCTGATACTGTGAGTTCTCCTTGTCTGATTTCAGTATCTTAAAGCTTCTTTCAGACCTTTACTGACAATAATCATTTATCAGTGTAGAGTATAGTAAAAATATGTCAAGGTACTAGGAAATACGATGGGATTTTGTTTGGAATTGCATCCAAATTTAGATGAACTGAAGCTTGCAAAGTAACCCAGTTATTATCTTTATAGTGTAAAATCTTCCTAACATAAACATGGACTAATGTTGCATTTTTGAATGTATCTTTATGTCTTTTAATAAAATTCTACAATGTGCTTCATAAATATTTTATACCAAGTTAGTTGTTTTCTCAATATTTTCAAATTAATTTTCCATTATATTTTTGAATTTATTTTTGCTGGTAGTGTTCAAGACGAATTCTCCTATAGGCTGCAATATCTTGGGTCTCTTGCTCCTAAAGACACCTAAGCTTCAATGGTAGCACTACTTTGGCAGGGCAGATTTTCCAAAAGGACATTCATTACTATTTGACTTCTATGTGTGTGTATCCCGTTCAAGTTTTCTGACTTCTCAGATCAATTTTGGGCATTCATTTTTAAATCAACAATATGATCCATTTTAACTAAATTTTCAAACTTATTAACAGATTAAAGGAAGTATTATTTTAGAATACATGGAATTTTTAAGTTATGTTATGGTTTCCAAATTTTATTGCAGTGTAATCCAAGCATACAATCTCTCCAATGTCAGCTAAAATTGTTAACAATAATGCTGCAAACACATAATCACTTTTAAAAATGTGTTTGATAAATGCACATTGTCTGTTAATGAGGTATGAAACTCTGTTTTTAAAGATCCTGGTATACAACTTATTGTTACTTATTTTCTTCCCTATGTCCTTAAGCAATTGCTCTGGAGTACATGACACTTGAAATGAGCTCTCTCATTGAATAATACAGAAGAGGGAAAAAGTTTAACATTTAGCCATAAAAAGGGTTTGGAGTTGGGAGAAGACAACTTTGTCACTATCAACTTTTATGTGCAAATGTCTGTTTCAAGTTTATAAAAGATGCAATAAAATTAGCCCATCTTGTAAAAGAGATTATGAGGAAAAATTTCAATGCTGAAAACAATTTTAAAATAATATAAAGCCATTTTAATGACCAAACTAACTATTAAATCTAATCATCAGTCTGATGGAATGAAGAGGATCTTGGGTAGATAACTGGATCATGAGGACACTGCATTCGTGCATGGATTAACCCACTGATGTTCACAACTGAACTCACTGTCCCGGAAGTGAGGCATGTTTGGAGGAGATGGGTTCCAGGGTATGTCTTTGGAGGATGTCTTTCTCAGGGGCACTCTTACTATGCCTTGCTTTCCTGGCCCTAGGAAGTAAGCAGCTCTGCTCCGCCATAGCTGTCTGTGATGTCCCGGCTATGGAGCTGGCTGACCCTCTGACATGGTAAGCCAAAAGCCTTTCTTCCTTTAAATCATTGGTGTGAAGTATTTTGACACCAATGGGAAAGCTGACTAAAGCACAAACTGTATCAGTTTTTCTTATGAAAAGTTAATTTTGAACTCCAGGAAAGGTTAAAAGCAATTAATACTTATTGGGGTAATGTAGATTTTTGAGATAAGTATAGGCTATTAAATAGGAAATTAAAAAGAGGAAAGACTTCAGGATAAAAGACAGGAAGAAAGTTGAAACAGAAAGTTAAGTGAAAATACAAAACCAGAAATAAGTGTGAATTTGTTTAATCTGGGATGTGTGGTTCAGTATCTGAGTAGAATCTAAGGTAAAATATGTGTATATGACCCAGCAATTAGAATCCTAGTTATTTTAAATGAATTTAACTTTTTAAAAAATACAAGTCTTGGAAATATAGTTTATAAAATTATGCTGATTAAAAAAGGAAAGTAAAAAAATCCCGGCATTTCACATTCATCTTAGGAAAAGGGTAAGCAAAGTTAGAAATGTTACATGTGTTTTTGATCATCAGATACCACCAGGGAGGGGATAGAAGGGTTTCTTTGCAGTGCTAACTTACTTGACTATAAATTAAAATTAAATTTTAGTGGTATAAGAATACATGTTTCTAGCTTTAGATTCCAGAGCAATCCTCTATAAAAGATAAACTTCTTGTATCACTTATTTGTTGAAGAAAATAAACGGTTCAAATGCTACTGCAATAATAAATCTTATCCCTGAAGTCACTTCAAGAGATAACGTCAAAATATATACGAGATAAGTTCCAATAACGTTAGGATTCTGTTTACTACTTAACCTAAACCTTTTTAATATTAAGGCACTATTTAGATTTCTTAGCCAGGAAAGGAGAAAAAACTCCTTGCCATATACTTAGAGTTGGAATCAGGGAATGTGCTCTTACAAAATTTAAGCCAGGACGAAAAACAGCCAACTAATATAGCAACACTGTTTCTGATCTGCTCTCATCCTGAAGCCACTTGTGCACCGTGTCCTGGAAGGCAGGACCTTTTCTCACTCTAGAACTTCAAGGTTGGCTGGCAATTGTTGGTAAAAGCCCCATGGACCTGAAATCTTTTTAAAACGTGGAAATATAGCCATCTTCCAAAGGATCAAAGCATATAAACAGCACACGTATTTCTTCAAAGGCTTCACATCCTCCCTTTTATTGAGTTGATTTTTCTCAGCTTGAGGTTTTTGTCTTTCTCCAGGAACCAGAAGTCATGGAAGGAGAAAAAACCTGAGAACCATAACATCATTGTAAACACTCTGTCATTTGGACAGTGACATCTGAGTCTAATACAGCTTAAATTCCTGACCAAATGAATGTGTTTTAAGGAAGTTCCACCACCCAGCAATTGCTTCTAAGATTGCTGACTTCATTATAATTCATTTCTGTAAGGGTTTTGAATGGAGAATTCCCTTATAGAAATCTCTTATGTTTTACTGCTTGTATGATGAACAGAGATTAGCTTTGCATTTGCAAAAGTAAATTACTTTCCCTAAGTATTTTTTAATTTTCATGCAGATGCCTGAAAATTCTGAAAATTCTGAGAGAGAGAAAAGTTGTTAGCTTCACTTTAAATACCAGAATATCTCTGTGCAGAAAGGAAAAGAGCAGAGGCTGAAATTAACTTTCTTCTTAAAATTGAACAGAGGTGTTCATTCTGCAGAATACACATCTGGAGAATAAGTACCTAAGGGGAAGACAATTTCATAGTTCAAATTTTGAATGTTTTTAGTGTCAATTTTTTGATCATTATTATCTACTCAGCAGAAAATAGGCATGGAGCTCAAGTTAAATATGAAAAGCAGCTCCACCATGGAACTAGGATCCTGGCCCTGTCTCAGGCTCCTTCTGGAAGATGAAGCTTCCTGGCCTTTTGCATATGAGTTGAGATCTACCATGGTATCATGTCTCTGATGTCTGTCTAATTTCTTTTTTTTTTTTATTTTAAAGAGATTAATATAAAAGAGGACATAACAAAGCAGATCAGAACAGAACAATTTAAACAACACAGTATTTCACCACAAGACAATCCGGTGTAACAATAGTAACCATAAAGTCTCTTTCATTGAAATAGTTGAGCATACCTTCATACTCAATAGTATCAAATATAACAAAATAGTATAAAACCATTAAAGAGAATGAAAGTATTACAGAGCATTCAGAACCAAAAAACACAAAATGAATAATGGCTCCTATATTATCTCATTGTCCATAAAGAATTTGTTTGTATTACCACACATGATGACAAAACCAATGGAAACAGAAAAACAAAAGTGTAGAAGGACTTCAAATCAAGATGATATTAAATCAGCACTGGCTGTTATAATGTCTTTTTTTCTTTAAAATAGCTGTTCATACCATCACAGATAATAAAATCAAACAACCCAGGATAAAAACATTCCAACTAATTAATGGAAACATTATAAGGCTTCAAAGAAATGTAATGGGGAATCATGATTACCATAAACTTTTATGTACTTCTACCATTTCTTACACTAGGGAGACTATACAGTATTTATTCGTTTGAGTTTGATTTATTTCACTTATGAATGTGGTCTCAAGTTGCATCCTTTTATTTATAAATATCTCAATGTGATCATTCTTTATAGCTGAGTAGTACTCCATTGTATTAAAATACCACAACTATTTTTAACCATTCCTTAGTTGTTGGACACTTACGCTGTTTCAAAGATCAGGCTATTATAAATTGTGCTGCTATATACATGGGTGCACATATATCACTGTTATATGATTTCAGTTCTTCTGGGAATATACCTAGAAGTGGAATAGCTGGATCAAATGGGACTTCCAATCCCAGGCTTTTGAGAAATCTCCAGATTAATGTCCACTGTGGTGGCACCAGTCTACACTCCCACCAACAGTGCAGGAGAGTTACTTTTTCCCCATGGCCTCTTCAGCATTTGTTGTTGGTAGTTTTCTTGATCCTGGCCATTCTTTCTTGTGTGAGATGGAAACTCAGTGTGGTTTTAAATTGCATTTCTCTAATGAGTAATGATGATGATCATTTATTTCATATATTTATTGCCATTTGTATTTCTTCATCTGACAACTCTGTATTCATCTTGGATGCCCATTTTTGGATTGGGCCTTTGAATTTTGGCAGTTTGATTTTTTTAATTCTTTATATGTTTTAGACAGAAGTCCTTAGTCTGAGGGACAGTTCACCAAGATTTTTTCCCAGTATGTGTGTTTATTTTTCACTATTTTGGAGACTACTTTTGATATGCCAAAACTTTTTAATAAGACATGATCCCATTTAGTGATTCTGGGAAGTATTTCCCATGCAGTTTGATTTCTGTCCATGAATTCTCTACCTACCTTTATGTCTTGAAGGTTTTTACCCAGGTTTTCTTCCATCAGACTCAGTGTTTCTGTTTTAATATTCATATCTTTGATCCACTTAGATTTTAGTTTAGTAGATGGTGATAGGCATAGGTCTAATTTTAGTTTTCGGCATATGGAGAGCCAGTTTTTCCAGCACCATTTATTAAAGAGACTGTCATTCTTCCAGTGTACATGTTTGGTCCCTTTATCAAAGATAAGTTAGTTGAGTGTGTTTGTAGTTGTGGTTGTATCTTCTAATCTATTCCATTGATCATCAGATCTGTTTTTATTCCAGTACCATGCTGATTTTATTACAGATGCTTTGTAGTATAACTTCAAGTCAGGGATTGTGATGCCTCCCGCCTTGCCTTTGCTGCTTAGAAATGCCTTTGTTATTCTAGGTCTCTTCTGGTTCCAGATGAATTTTAGGGGTGATTTCTCGAGATCTATGAGGTATGCTGATGGTATTTGCATTGGGATTGTACTGAATCTGTGTAAGAGTTTTGGGAGAATGGTCATTTACACAATATTTATTCTTCCTATCTATGAACATGGAATGTCTTTCCATTTGCCGAGATCCTATTCAATTTCTTTTTCAGGGTATTATAATTTTCATGAACTTCTCTCATTTAATTAATTGCTAAGTATTTCATTTTCTTGGATCCTAGTGTGCAGACTGTGACTATTCTTATTTCTACGTAAGTGATTTTGTTGTTAGTGTATAGGAATGCTATTGATTTCTGAGTATTGATTTTGTATCCAGCTACATTGCTGAATTTATTTATTATATCTAGGGGACTTTCAATGGAGTTTTGGGGGTCTTCTACATAGAGTATCATGTCATCCACAAATAATGATGATTTAACTTTCTTTTTCCTCTCTTTACCCCTTTTATTTCTCTCTCTTGTCTAATTGCTTTGGCTAGTATTTCCAGTACTATGTTGAATAGGAGCAGTGATAAGGGACTTCCTTGTTTTGTGCCTGATTTTAAGGTAAAGGCCTTCAGTTTTTGGCCATTTAATGATGCTGGCTGTTGGTTTGTCATAGTTGGCCTTTATCATACTGAGGTAAAGACCATCTATTTCAATTTTCTGTAAGGTTCTTATCATGAATGAATGTTAGACCTTATCAAAAGCTCTTTAAGCATCTATAGAAATGATCATGTGATTCTTGCTCTTGGCTTTATTGATATTTGGATTACATTTACTGATTTACGTATGATGAACCATCCCTGCAGACCTGGGATGAATCCCACTTGGTCATGGTGTATAATCTTGATGATTTACTGCATCCTGTTTGCCAATATTTTATTGAGGATTTTTGCATCTGTGTTCATTAGGGAGATTGGACTGTAGTTCTGTTTTAGTTGGGTCTTTCTCAGCTTTTGTTACTAGAGTACCAAAAGCTTTCTCAGCTTTTGGTACTATTTGCTTCCAGGAATGACTTAGGAAGAATTGCTTCCCTTTCGATTTCACTGAAGAGTTTGAGGAGAGTTTGCATTAAGTATTTTTTTTTTTTGTATTTCTTGTAAAATTCTGCAGTGAATCCATCTGGGCCTGGGCTTTTCTTTGTAGGTAAGGACTTAATTACATTTTCAATTTCATTAATAGAAATTGGGTTATTCAGCAGTTTCACATCTTCTTCAACCAGCTTTGGAACTTCATACGTTCCTAGGAACCCGTCCATTCCTTCTGTGTTATGGAACCTATGAGGGTAGAGGTTTTTGAAATAGGTATTGATGATCTTAGTATTTTCACCAGGTCTGTAGTGATTTCACCTTTTTCATTTCTTATTGCATGAATTTGAGCTTTTTCTTCCCTTTTAAAAATAAGGTTAGCTAGGGGCTTCTCAATTTTTTTTTTTTTTCTTTCAAAGAACCAACTCTTTGATTCATTGATTCTTTGGATTGTTTTCTTACTCTCCATTGCATTGATTTCAGCTCTGATTTTTACAATTTTCTCCCTTCTTTTGGCATTGGGCTTGACTTGCTTTTCTTTCTCTAGATGTTTGAGGTGTAACATCAGGTTATTTATTTGTATTCATTCTGTTTTCCTGATGTGGGAACTCAGTGCAATAAATTTTCCTCTGAGGACGACTTCCATTGCATCCCATAGATTCTGATAAGTTGTATTTGTATTTTCATTTGCTTCTAGTTATTGTTTAATTGCTTCTTTAATTTCCCTTGTGACCTACTGATTACTCAAGAGTGTGTTATTCAGTTTCCATGTGTTTGTGGGATTTTTGCAGTATCTTATTTTCATTAATTTCTAATTTCATAGTGCTATGATGCATTAACTTGCAAGGGATAATTTCTACACTTTTGCATTTGTTTAAATATGTTATATGAGCTAATATATGGTCTATTTTAGAGAATGACCCATGTACTGCTGGGAAGAATGTATATTCTGATGTTGTTGGATGGAACACTCTGTATATGTCTATTGATCCTTTTGTTCACAGGTGTGATTCAGTTCTGTTATTTCTTTGCTTATTTTCTATCTAGTTGATCTGTCCCTATGTGTCAATGGTGTGTTAAGGTCTCCTGTTACAATTGTGTTACTGCTAACTTGGTTTTTCATTTCTGTTAATACTTTTTTATATAACTGGGTGCTCTGGAATATGATGCATATATATTTAAAATAGTTATTGCTTCCTCTTAAAGTTTTCCCCTAAGCAGAATGTAGTGACTTTCTTTGTCTCTTCTGATAATTTTTGGTTTAAAGTTCACATTGTCCATAAACAGGAAAGCTACTCCTGGTTTTTTGGGTTCCTGTTGCATAAAGTATTGCTTTCCATCCTTTGACTTTCAGTCTGTGAGATTCCTTTGGGGATAGATGTGTTTCTTGTAGACAGAATATCGTTGGATTTTGTTTGTTGATCCAGTCTTCCAGTGTGTTTGTTTTAATTGGTGCATTGAGACCATTCACATTAATGGTTATAACTGTTATATGTTGGTTTATTGTTGACATGTTATCTTTCTGCTGTTGCATCTTTATCTTTCTGTTCTGTTGAATTGTCTGCTTTGCTTAGTGCTTTTTCACTAACTATCTAAAATGCCTTTCAATATTCTTTGAAGGGTTGGCTTGGTGATCGAAGTTCTTCAGTTGTTCTTTGCCATGGAAGTATCTGATTTCTCCATCTATTTTGAATGACAGTTTTGCAGGGCACATCAATCTAGGTTGGAAACCATTTTCCTTTAGGATCTGGAATACTTCACTCCATGCTCTTGTTGACTTTGTTGTTTGTGCTGAGAAGTCTGCTGTGATTCTGATAGGTTTTCTTTTACAGGTGTTGTGTCTTTTCTGTCTAACAGCTTTTAATATTCTGTTCTCATGTTGGATTTCTGGGATGGTGATTATTATATGTCTGGTTGTAGTTTTATTTTGGTTGCAGCTGTTTGGAGTTCTATATGCTTCAGTAATCCATATGTTAGTTTCCATTCTCATGTTTGGGAACTTTTTAGCTATTACTTCAGTAAATAGCCTCTTGTTATCATTTGTGTCATCCCATTCTTTTTCATTTATTCCTATCAATCTTATGTTGTTTTTCTTTCCATCATCTTGCAGCTGTTGAATTATTTCCTGATTCCTTGTTATTTTTAAAACATCTTTCCTTTTCTCTTCACTAGCTGCAATCTTGTCTTCAAAGTATGAAATTCTATCTTCACTTTTATTGAGGTGATTTTGTTAACTTTCAATGGAAGTTTTGATTTCCTGTATATCTCTTTGAATTTGCTTCATTTATTCTCTTTGTTTCTTATATTATTCATCCAGGAATTCTATCTTTTGGTTTATTCCTCTAATTTTTTTAACTGTGTCTTCTTTAGATGTGTTCAGAATCTCTTTCATTGCTTTTATCATTTCTTCTTTTATCTGGAAGAATATATCTAGTTTGAATTTCTTTAAAGCTTCCCAGAGTTGTTTCTTTATTTCAGTTGCTATTATTTCAGCTATTTCAGGTGTATGGCATATATTTTCTTCTATGTACATGGCTCCTAGGCTTTTTGGGATGGGCTGGATGTTTAAAATTTCATTTTGTTCTTTCATTTTCCTTTATTTTCCATGTTTTAAGTGTTGTTCCAAGGCTTCCCCTAGGCCTGTTGGAAATTGCCTCCTATGCCCTCATCTCCTGGGACTGAATGGATGTTGCTGAGCGTGGTCCATTCAGGCCCACAGGACCTCCTATGCCACCTCCAGTATTTCAGCAAGGTAAATAGGCACCTAACCACTGTGGATAATCGTCCAAAGCTCTCCCTGTGCAAGGACAAATGCGCTGGAACTCACTTCTTGTGCTTTCAACTCCCTTGATTGAAGAAGGTCACTGGTTGTAATGTAGTCTGGCAGCAAAACCTCCCAAGACTAGTGTAGGATTTCTGGAAGCTGGGAAGGTCTTTGACTATTAGGAGCAATGATCTGAAAGTGTTCTAGGGCTTGGAACTCACCTCCTCCAGCAGCCTAGTTCCCCAAATTGAAAGAAGGTCACTGAGCATGGTCCAGGCAGGCCCAAATACTGCAGAGCCCAGCCTAGTGTAGCTGGAAGCTGGGTGGGTTCTTGACTACTGGGAGTGATGATCTTAAACTCTCCCGGGGTTCAGGATGGTGGGTAGGAATTCACCTCCTCTAGCATCCTAGTTTTCCGGATTGAAAGAAGGTCACTTGGCATTGCCCAGGTAGGCCATAGTCTTGTGTTCAGAGCTCAGTCCAGTGTGGCTGGATGCTGGGCAGGTCCTTGACCATTGGGAGTGATTATTTTAAACTCTCTCAGGACTTGGAATAGTGTGCAGAAACTCACTCTGTCTAATTTCATAATCCATTTCTCTGCTCCAAAATAGCATTTTCCTGAAATTCCTGAACTGATGCTTTGGTCTACAAGAATAGACATCTTAAGGTTAGTATTTGGAGCCTTCAATTAAATTGATGGCATATTAACAGGAGAAAGATTTATTCATTTGTACATGGGAGCCAATGAAAGTAGTCATTGGCTCATACAGGGGTTAAAAATAACTCTTACATACCAAAGTTAGTATGGGATAGGAGTTGAGGAGAAGTGACTTCCACAGAAAGAACTAGTTTTATTTAGGAGAGATAAACTATAAAACCATGGTTAATAAAAGTTTGTGGCACAGTATGGTATCACCACACCCTAATAAGAATAACTTATTTAGAGAGACTAAAGATAATAAGTACTGATGAGGATGCAGAGAAATGGGAACACTTGCCCATTGTTGGCAGCAAAGTAGATTAATATAGCCATTATGCAAAATACTGTGTATATTGTTTCAAAAATTGAAAACAGAAATATTATGTGATCCAGCAATCCTACTTCTGGACATATGTACAAGGAAATATATCTCATCACATCACAGAGATATCAGTGGTTCCATGTTAATTATAGTACTGTTCACAATAGCCAAGAAGTAAAAACAAAAACTGTTATGGTTTGTGTTTGGGTGCCCCCATCCCCAAGCCTCATGCAGTCATGGAAGAGGCTGAGTGTAGCATCTGTGATTGGTTCATTGTCTAGTGCTGATCCCAGCACTGGTGGTGTGAGTGCTGTATCGATCCAGAGGCAGAGTCAGCATACAGTATAAGGGAGGGAAAGCGATGTGCTTTTCCCCTTTTTACTTTTGTGTTTTGAGGTCATGAAAAACTACCCTTAAGCCATACCACCCTGCCTTTGAGCCAGCTGAATATGGAATGAAATCTCCTTAAACTGTAAACTAAATAAACTTTTCCTTCCTTCATATTGGGCATCAAATATTTTGTATCAGCAATGAGGGAAAAGTAACCAAGACACAAACTAGCTGTCCATCATCTGATAAAAAAATGTGGGTCAGATACACAATGGAAAACTCTTCAGCCATTACATCACTAAATTATCCAGGCGGGGCTTGAACTTGTGATCCACCTGCCTCAGCCTCCAAAGTTCTAGGAATACAGGTATGTACCAACATGCCCAGATGAAAAAGAAATTTGGTGACAGTGTGCATTACATAGAGCTGAGTGGTCATTCAGTATCTTCAGAGCTATAAAAGTCCAAAGAGAGGGTTTATGGTCATTGCACTGTTGGCCTTTCCTCTGGGAGCACAGACTGCTCAAAAGATGGAATTTTGTAGTCTTGGTTTCGCTCAGCTCTTTGCCTTTTGTTAGATAAGGGAACTTCTGAGAAGTTTTTTTTTTTTTTTTTTTTCCTGAATGTGTGGAATCCTAAATGTCGTAAGCTTTAAATAGTCCATATATCACCACTGGTTTGAAATGGGTCCCCACACATCGATGAATCCAAGTTTCTGAAGTTCACACTTCAGACGAGCTAAACTTAGTCTCTAATCAGTTAGACCTTAAAACTTGTTGAAAAACTCATAAAACTTCTTAACAACCTTAAGTCGGAATAACTTGATGATGCCATCTTTCTAACTAAGTTGGTTGTTTGAATGGCAAAAAAATAGTTTGTCAATTATTTATACAAATTATTCTCTAATTAGGCATCAACTTTTGCATGACCATTAGTTATTTAGTAGTTGGTCAATCAACAAGCCCTAAAAACAGCTGCCTGATGCATTCTAGCTTCTGGGTTTCCTTAGCTTCCCTTCCATCCAGTGGCATTTTCTGATGAAGACCTCATTCAACAGCATGAGCAACACGAAGCCTGAATGACATGATTTGCTCCACATTTCATGCATAATTATTGTGCATGTTGCAATCTTTAGCCAAGTTTTTGCCTTTTTTTTTTAAACAGGAAAATGAATAGATCCACTGCTCCTGCTACACAATATGAATGTCAGAGATCTGAAGGGTGAATCTCACTCATAATTCAAATGAAATTACTTGCTTGAGACCACATTTCGAAGCCTCAATGAAAATCGGTGGCAGAATTAATCAATACATAAAGTTATCTTTACAGATATTGGTGAAATGTCTAATGGGCAAAGTAAAAAATCAAAATTTGCTCATATTCTGTGTACTTTTAGAGAAAATGAATGATTCTAAGATTTGTAAGTTTTGGGGGGATGCTTATTTATCAAAGGGAAACCAGCAAGTATGATAACATAAGTTAACTTTGTTCACTTTTCCTTCAGAGCTAAAGCTACGGTTATTTTCACAGGAAAAATCAATAGCAAGAAGACATAGTAAGTGAGCAAATATCTTGCACTTCTTAGGTTTGATGTTCTTAAATGTTTTTCTGGGTAGAAAATTAAAGATTCTCTTATTCGTATTGGTGTTTGATTGACATAGACCATTCATATCATTCTGAACTTTGTATCACAGGATGTTGTGTTTCTACAGCTAAGTTGGGAAAAATACACCATGGATATAAGGATTAAAGTCTAATTCAGGTCTCTGAGCACAGACTTTGTCTATCTAATGTGTTCGTGATCTGTGACCTATTTGACAGAACAAACCGATTCTTTGTGTGTTGGATGGGGAGCTCTGTGGAGGTGTGGAGTACCTTCTATTTATTTTTATTTTTATTAGCTCGTGTTTGCAGTGCACAATGATTACATTCATCATGGGGATTGGCCCATGTGCATAACACATCTTAACTTTTTCATTCTTTTTCCTCACTCTGTCTCTTGTTCTCCTTCCCTTTTACTGAAGGTCTATCTCTCTGTTTCATCAACCATCACTTTTTTGCTCTTAATTGTATTTTGGATTTTTCATCTAAGAAAACCATATGACATTTACTCACTTAACCTCATAGTCTCTTGTGGAACCACACCAAGGCCCAGGATGCTGCACTTCTGGGATACAGATTAGCTTAATTCAACAGAACTGCCTTCAGAGTGGCATCGCAGAGTCACCCCGCCAGGCTCTGACTCCTCTCTCTGCTGTTACACAGCCCTATGATTTCTGTAGATCATTAACCCATCTGCTTCCCAAGCTTTCCATCTGTAAAGAGCTCATTTATAATAGTCATTCAGAGGTCTTTTGAATATTAAATAATGAACTATTTGTTTAGTAAACACTAAATAAATTTAGCTACTATGATCCATTTTCCAGACCATTTTTAGAATAAAATTTCATTCTGCAACATGGTAATTGTAAATTAAGACAACATGAGCAATGCTTTTCTTGAAAAATTGCATGTTTTCCACTGCATTTACATTAATATAAATATAGCATAGTAAAGGTATGGTAAACCTATCAACAATGGACAACAATTTCTTGCCATGTGAGACAGTCAGGAACATGACCCTGATTCATCTACATTAAAAATTTAGTTATATACATCTATTTATATGGCTAAAATGAGCAGTCTTTACTATTAGATTTATAATATATGTTCTGCAACATATCCTTTGGCACTCTACATACACTGATAGTTTGTGTGAATGAATTAGCAGTAAAGGGACCGGCTTCTATGCAGTGGCACTGAGTTACTATTTTTGATCGGACACTGTGGGCCAGGTACAGAGGACTTAGCCCTTCTGGGACCTCAAGGAGGAGATGAACTTTCTGTATGTCACCTCAGCTTCCAGGAAGATAAGGGACTTGCACAAGGTCCCCTGGCTGGGAAGGGAGAGCAGGAATGCACACCCCGTCCTGATAGCCTGAAACTGAAGCAGCAGCCTCGAGTTCACATCCAGTCAAGGCCACTTTTCCCTTTACCTCTTCTCAGGAACTCCCATTACTCATTACTTATTTTTCATTAGGTCCATCATAACTTTATTCAGATCTTTTATTGCATTGCTTTTTATTAGATATAAAATGAAGCCTTTTCTCTAAGGAGTACATGTCAAAGATATTTTAGCAGTTAGAGTTTAGCCTTTTAAAAAATGCTATATCATCAATCCTACATTTAGGAAGATTGTGTTTCACACTGAAAATATGTCTCAAATCAGAAGGAAAGAAACTTGTAGTTTCTATTTAGTAGGAAGTTCCCCTGGTGGTATAAATCAAATGTAAGGTGACATTTTCCAGGGAATTCTCTAAAGGAACTAAACAGATGGCAACCTTAATTGGTCAGAGAACCCTCACTATTTATTGTTATAATTTATTCCTCTATGAATCATCTTCTTAGGAATGCAAGGGGAAGGAAATGTCAGAATATTCTAATTTCAGTAATTCTAGAATGTTCTACTCAGGAAGCTTTGTGCTTTAGCAGTTTCCACTTGACTTAACAAGCACGGCACAGGAAGCTCTCTCACTAAAAACACTTGTTCAGATCTGTGGCCTGCGGTATGACTGACAGGATTACTGATTTTATTGAAATTCTAGTTAATTCTAGTTTGGCTACTATTTCCATGCTGGGTGAAATAAAATATTGTAATACATACTCCTTAAGGGTTTAATAGCAAACTCATAGGCAGCCTCATTTGTCTAACATTCTCTTTTATAAACAAGAAAAGTAAGATGCACCACCATATCATGATGCCTGGGGCCGGCATCATTAGATACTTGGGTACCTGGTTAATCAGATTCTCCTTCAGCACAGAGTGTTCGTCACTGGCATCAGTGGAACAACAGGAGCGATTATCACAAGCTAGCCAGCATTCGGCCTGGGTTTTGATGAACAGCCATGCGTGTATCTATGAGCACACACAAGTGTGGGCACTACTAAGGCACTGGAGTGTGCAGAGAGGAATTTCCAGTGGGTTTAGGACTAGTCCTGAGTTTTTAAAACAATTCTCAGATGAGTGAAATATAAAACCCCAAAAGATACACACTCTTATAGATTTAAGGTGTCATTCTACCTCTTCCTCTGAAATCACGGTTTTAGAAGTGTAAAATGTCACAGCAGACTGACATTTTACATTGTCATTCTCCGTGCCTTCTTGGAGGAATTATAGCTCCTTGAATGTTCTTACCATTTTATAGAACAAATCACATAAGTAGAGGAGTTAGAGGAGATTGGGTGTGAATCTGGTTTCATCAATTAGTTACTGGTTGGTGATTGTCTTTATTTGATATATCACTTCCTGGTTCTATGATAGGAAGTGGTAATACAATATTTAACACAATAGCAAGAATAATGACTCAGTTATAATAAGCACTGTGGGAGTGAAGGTGCATTGCTGGAGGGGGAATCCTGCACAGCTACAAGTTTAGCTGATGGCACTGCTGAAGTTTACTTTGAGAAAAATCTCAAATTGCCCGCACAGCTCTCAAACTTATGGCTCTCCGGCTTCAGTCTCCTAAATAGCTGGGATTTCAGGTGCCTGCCTGCTAACAAGCATGGTTAGTAGTAACTTTCTTTCTTTCTTTTTTTTTTTTTTTTCTCTTTTTCATTTTTATCGGTACCAGGGATCAAATTCACGACCGCCTGCTTGCAAGGCAAGTGCTTATGCCTCTGAGCTAAATCCCCAGCCCCAGTAGTAACTTTCAAAAATATTTGTTTTCAGATTAGGAAGCTAAAGCTTCAAGAAACTGTATGACAAAGATCACTTCTAAACCAAGTGGCAAAGTCCAGGATTGGAGTGTAGGTGCATCTGATACTCAGGTATACTTAGCATTGTCTTTGCTGAGGCTCAGTGTACCCAAGAGAGACAAAACAGAGATATAACAAGTAAATGATTAAATGAAAAAAAGGAAAAAAGTGAAAAAGAAATCAACAAACTGAGGACAGAGTTTGGGACACAAACATCACATGTACCAGTGTTCACATTTCAGATAGAAAGGTGGATTGCTGTAAATGACTGTATGCTTGAAATTGACTGATTAAGCAAAGAGAAGTTTAAATTTCTCATACAACAAAAGAGTAAAGCAACAATTGGTGTTAGTTTAGTAATCCACTCATATAAAAGCTGACATTTTTATGATATTTGGGGGTGATGTCTTATGTTTGCAAAGTAGATGCTGCCAGTGCCAATGTAATGTCTGTCTTCTAAGGTGGAGGATAGGGAGAGCTATCCACCTCCCTGACTTTTTAGCAAGCTGAGTCATTGGTCTTTATCCTTATGGGACAGAGCAAGGCTCATGATTTCCAACTATGCAGACGAAGCTGGGAAGATACATTGTGACCTATTCCTGTTTTTCTAGCTTTTATTGTTGAAGGCAAAAATTGAATGGTATTGGTGACACATGCTTTCCTTTTTTAAGCAGGTAAGCATAAATTTATTCCACATTCCCATCTTTTTTTGCTATTCAAGTTATTCCCATGGTAGAGTGATACAACCATTATGGAAAACACTATGGAGGTTTCTCTCTCTCTCCATATGTGTATGTATGTATATATATATATATATATATATATATATATATATATAGCAATCCCATTCCTGAGTACATGTCCAAAGGTGTGTCTGCACTCCTATATTTAACACAACGTTATTTACAATAGACAAGATGTGGGAATGACCTACATATTCCCTGCTGATGAATGGACAAAGAAAACATGCAATGGTATATACATACAATGAGGTGTATTCAACCCTAGCAATGGAGGAATTCCTGCTATCTCCAGTAGCATAGGTAAACCTGGGGGACGTTATGCTGAGTGAAGCAAACCTGATAAAGGAAGAAAAAGACAGTGTGATCCCAGTTACACACAGAATCAGAAACAAAGTCAAACTCATGAAAACAGAGTAGATAATGGAGTGATAGGGCTGAGAAATGTTAGTTAAGTTTCCAGACTCGCAAATGAGTTAAATGCTAGAGGGCAATCTACAGTGTGGCAATCATAGTTACTCTTATATATACTTGAATATTTTTGTTCTTAAATATGTGTTTCTCTTAAATGCTACCATAAATTAACACATTTATAGACTAGAGAGCTAATGCAAAGTAGAAATTAGACAGAAAGTCTTATAGCGGAGCATCAATAACGGCTGATGGGACTCAGTGCACTGAGCGACTAGAAGTGATATCAGCACAACAGGTTTCTTACTGCTTTTTTTCCTCTTTAAAATTTAAAAGAACAAAGTAGCAAGGACAATAATTTGTTGAAATTTTTTAAGAGCACACTTCAAATATTCTTGTCTCTCACACACACACACAACTAAGATACAAATGATTTTATTAGCTTGATTATAGGAATTATTTTGATGTATCCGTCTCAACAAGTCACATTGTATATGTGGAATAAATGCAATTTAAGTTTATCAAAAAGGTGAAAAAATTTTCATCTTAATACCAGGTCATTTTCTGTCTAGCTTTAATACCAAGGGAAATATCTTGATCTGGTTTAGGCAGGACAAGATTAACTCAGGACACATAGATCCTCTCTGGGCAAACGAATGCTTACTACAAAAGTGACGTAAACCTGGATAGAAGCTTTGACATTTGAGCTTTCATATTTCTAACTGTGAACTTGGTAAACCATGAGCTGCTAAGAGCATAGTCTGAGCTCACAGAGTGTCTGTTAGACACAGAGGACCCGAGAATGTGATAATGAGGTACGTGGATGGAGGACACCAAGTCCCTTTTAGTTTTACCTAAATATGATTTAAGTAGGTTAAGTATGTTCTCTGGGCATTTGCTGACCAGGCATCGTGGAGCAGCTGCTGAGTTCTTCAGCCTGTGGGGGGAGGGAGAGTTGAATTTTGCTCTGAGGATGGCACCTCCCGGGTACAACTGGTGATGGTGCTGCTTGGAAGTCGCACCAGTGAGTTACCAGCACTGCACTGCAAACACAGATCAGCGCCATATGCCCTCCTTCTGCAGAATGTTTATAAAGGTAGGAGGATGATTTTGCTGAAATACAAGGCAGAAGAAAACTAAGATAAAGGAGCATAATGATGGCTCAAAAGTGCTCATCCAGTCCCCAGTGTGATGAATCCTAAGACTTTACAAGGAAAACGTGATTTTTACCTAGAAAAGATGAGCATGCTTGGCAAGTAGAGAACACTGAAGGAAGAAAGGTGTACAGCAGGGAAGACACAATACGCTGAAGGGAGAAGAATGCTGTGGTCTGAATACAGGTGGGTGAGGCATCACACAGTGAAAAGTTAACTTGGATTTAGAATTTAGGAGGTAATAAGTGACTTTCTAACTTTAAAACCCAGGGATTTTGTGCTCACTTCAGCAGCACAATATACTAAAACCAGGGCTATAAAATTCTAGTAATGAGGATGACCAAAGGTTTCATTATTTGGGGTGAAACTGGGAAGCATTATCATTCAGGTTTATAGAGAGGTAAATTGGTCACTGTAAAGACACATTGGAGAGCTGAATTTCAGAAGCACAAAAGTGAAGTTGACAAAATAGTGGAGGCATGAGAAATAGGACACATCGGAGCATAAGGAATTTAAGGCAGAAAATTGGGAAAAGGAGACTGTGTAAGAGGCCCAGATTCATTCATAAATACCAATTGTATTATTAGTCACAAAAATGGGGTCTATGTCTCACAGCTTCACATGAGAATTGAGAAGAAGTATATGAATAGCTTCTAGTGATGGGAAAGTGGCTTGAATTAGACCAGCCCTCCAGCACTCTGCACCAATATAAGAAAATTATATTTGACTGCATTGAAAAATGACTGGAAGCAGACAGAAGCTGCAGGTAAATACACTTGAAACTAAAGGAGACCCTGAGAATGGTCTTCTCTGTCTCTGTTTTCGGGGAGAACAAGACTTCAAGGAGAAACCCACAACCGTAAGAGTTTATGGGTCAGAAAAATGAAATGTAGACTTTCTAAATATGTAGAATATTATCCCAGGAAGCATACTAAAAGGACAACACAGAAGGGGACCCCCAAAGTCCGTAGCATCTCTAAATCCCTGGCTGATCTTTTGACTTGTACCTACAGGAAATATCTTAAAATTGCTACTACAGACAGTAAATCAACATTGACAATAAAACACTTGAAAAAACTGAGAAGAGATTCTAGTTGCTGTGGATGTCAAAAACCCTTGGTGCAACATTAGCAGTAAAAATTTACCTCTCTATAAACCTGAATGATAATGCTTCCCAGTTTCACCCCAAATAATGAAACCTTTGGTCATCCTCATTACTAGAATTTTATAGCCCTGGTTTTAGTATATTGTGCTGCTGAAGTGAGCACAACATTAGCAGTATAAAGCAAGAAGCACATTAAAAGGATTTGATTTAATATTAAGTTCAAGGTTTGAAATTTGGAAAGGGAAGGTAACATAAGACAACATATTTCAAAATCCTTATACCACTCATATCCTAGATATAATAAAATATTAAATATGTGAAATAATTGGAAAATATGATAAAAAGTTTGCACAGAGACAAACACCTAGATGACTCAGATATGTTAATTAGCAAACATGAATTTTAAAATATGCATTTAAGAATATTTTCAAGGACATAAATGCAGGTCTAGAAGGCCCTAACAAGGCATTAGAAGAAATTAGGGAAAGATAGCAGACTGCAAATAGTATCAAATATTAATTGTAGATCTAAAAAGTAAAATACATAAGATGGAAAATTTAATCGATGGCCTTAGCAGATTTAAGAAGACAGAAGAATGGGTCTGTGAATTTGGAAATATAACAGAAATCATGAATCTGATCTGCTCAAGAAAAAGAAAAAGGATTAAAGAAAGGAACAGTGTTATCAATGACTGATGGGACACTTGAAGCAAAATGGCATGTGATGAGTAAGGTAATATCAACACAGTGAAGGGAAAAAATGTGACAAAATCTACCTGATGATATAATGGATGTTTCCAAAATTTGGCAAAAAACACCAAAGTATAAATCCATCATGTTGGCAAATACCAAAACATTAAGTACAAAGGGAAGTTTCAGGAAAAAGTGATAGGCCAATTGCAGAAGTCAAAAATGGAGAAAAAATAGTCAAAGCAGCAAAAGAAAGATCATACATTATGGGAGAGGAAGAAAGATAAAAATGATGCCTGATTTCTCATCAAAAAGGACAGAAGGCAGTGTGATATTTCTAAGTCATTGCAAGAATCTATCAGTATAAATTTTAATACATAACTCTAGTTATACCCTTCAAAACTGAAGATTATATAAAGTCATTTTTAGATTAAATAACAGGAAATCTGCTGCAGTTAGATCAACACCACATGAAATATTGAAGCTCTCCTGGATAATGATGAAAACAAAAGGTCCGCATTATTAACCCCAAGAATGAAGGGAGAAGGCCAGACTTTATAGACACTGGGAGATGTATTTCTATTCTTTTAATAGACATAAATGTTTAAATTATGTAATGATGCCCAATTAATAAGACAATACCCTGTAACACACATAACAACATGACTGACCAGGGACCAGTGGAACTCTGTTACGGTACCTTTGCATTTTCTATGAAGAGCAGGCTGTCACAGGAAAATTTCTCTAACTTCTCACAGATCCTTTACCAACAAAATCTTCATGAGAAGATGAAACACTGCGTAAAATGACTGTAGGGACTGTTCTCAGTCTCTCCAAGGATGTGCTATTGCTGGTATCATCCCAGGACATCCATGATAGGGCAATTCACTGTAGTCAGTGGATACCTGAGACCTCAGTGTTCTCATGGAAACCCATCTGCAAAAGGATTGCACACAATAAAGAACACAGCCAAATGGACCAGTGTGGCCAGTCCTGAGTGGGCCTGCAACAGCCTCCCCACTCCTGGTCAGGCTTGGCGGACTCTGGAATTCTAAGAAAGGAAGGGAGTACCATCAGCTCCAGAGGCTGGGCAGCCTGGGGTGAGTGCCCCACACTTTCCTTTGTGTCCAGCTAGTTTGGGACCCTCGCTTGACACCAGACGGGGAACTTAGTGACTTCTGGGTGCACTGGACCATTGCAGAGGTTTCTGAGCATGCCTGCAATGGCCTGCATGCTACCAGCCATGCTTGGTGGACTCTGGAGTTCTAAGCAAGTGGGTGCCAACAATTTCAAAGGCTGGGCTTGAGCTGGCCTGTGCCACACCTAGTGACCCTCTCTCAATCCAGCAACTGGGTGGCCAGAATCCCAGGAGCTGAGGGCATAGAAGAAGATTTCCAACAGGACCTGGGGAAGCCTTGGAATAACACATGAAACACTTGAAACACAGAAATATAGGGAAATGACAAAACAAAAGACCAAATTACAATCTCAAAACTCCAGGCCATCCCAAGAAACCTTAGGAGCTATGTACATAGAAGAAAATATATGCCATACACCATAATAGCAACTGAAATAAAGAAGCTACTCTGGAAAGCTTTAAAGGAATTCAAACTAGAAAAAATCTTTCAGGTAAAAGTAGAAATGATAAAGGAAATGAAGGAGAAGCTGAACATATCTAAAGAAGACACAGTTAAAAAATTGGAGGAACTAAACAAAAAGATAGAATCCCTGGATGAACAATATAAGAAACAAACAAAATACATAAAGAAGATGCAAAGAGATCTACAGGAAATCAAAAATTCCATTGAAAGCTGTAAAAACTGCCTCAATGAAAGTGAAGATAGAATTTCAGACCACGAAGACAAGATTGCAGTCAGTGAACAGGAAAGGAAAGATCTTTTAAAAATAACAAGGAATCAGGAAATAACAATTCAACAACTGCAAGATGATGCAAAGAATAACAACATAAGATTGATAGGGATAAATGAAAAAGAAGGGGACAAAATGAAGGATGTCAAGAGGATATTTAGTGAAGTAATAGCTGAAAATTTCCCAAACATGAAATCAGAAACCAACATCAGGATCAGCGAAGCACGTAGAACTCCAAATAGTCACAACCAAAATAAAACTACACCCAGAATATAATAATCACCATCCCAGATATTCAACATAAGAATATAATATTAAGAGCTGTCAGAGAGAGAAGACAGAGCACTTATAAAGGAAAACCTATCAGAATCACAGCAGACTTCTCAGCACAACAATAAAGTCAAGAAGAGCATAGAGTGGAGTGTTCCAGATCCTAAAGGAAAATGATTTCCAACCTAGACTGATGTACCCTGAAAAACTGTCCTTCAAAATGGATGGAGAAAGAAGATACATCCATGACAAAAGAACAGCTGAAGAACTTCATGATCACCAAGCCAACTCTTCAAAGAATACTGAAAGACAGTTTAGATACACTTAAAAGAAAACCACTAAGCAAAGCAGACAATTAAACAGAACAGAAAGATAAAGACGCAACAGCAGAAAGATAACATGTCAACAATAAACCAAAGTATAACAGTTGTAACCATTAATGTAAATGATTTCAATGCACTAATTAAAAGAAACAGACTGGCAGAATGGATCAAGAAACAAAATCCAACCATATGCTGTCTACAAGAAACCCATCTAACCCAAAAGGAAAATCACAGACTGAAAGTCAAAGGATGAAAAACAATACTTCATACAACAGGAACCCCCAAAACAGCAATAGTAGGTATTCTGTTTTAAAGCAATGTAAACTTTAAACCAATAATTATCATAAAAGATAAAGAAGGTCACTACATACTGGTTAGGAAACTTCAAGAGGAAGTGATAACTATCTCAAATATATATGCACCAAATTGCAGAGCACCCAGTTATATAAAGCAAGTATTACCAGAAATGAAAAATCAAATTAGCAGTAACACAATTATAACAGGAGACCTTAACACACCATTGACACATAGGGACAGATCAACTAGATAGAAAATAAGCAAAGAAATAATAGAACAGAGTCACACTTGTGAACAAATGGACTTGTTAGACATATACAGAGTGTTCCATTCAAAAACATCAGAATACACATTCTTCTCTGCAGTACATGGGGCATTCTCTAAAATAGACCATATATTAGCTAACATAACATATTTAAATAAATGCCAAAAAGTTGACATTATCCCTTGCATGTTATAGGATCATAGCACTATGAAATTAGAAATTAATGATAAGAGATACTGCAAAATCTCACAAACACATGGAAATTGAATAACACACTCTTGAGTAATCAGTAGGTCACAAGGAAAATTAAAGAAGAAATTAAACAATAACTAGAAGCAAATGAAAATACAAATACAACTTACCAGAATCTACGGGATGCAATGGAAGTTGTCCTCAGAGGAAAATTTATTGCACTGAGTTTCCACATCTTAAAAATGGAACAAATACAAATAAATAACCTGATGTTACATCTCAGACATCTAGAAGAAGAAGAGCAAGTCAAGCCCAAAGCCAAAAGAAGAGAGGAAATTATAAAAATCAAAGCAGAAATCAATGCCTTAGAGACTAAGAAAACAATCAAATGAATCAATGAATCAAAAAGTTGGTAATTTGAAAGAATAAATAAAATTGAAAATTCCCCCACAAACCTGATTAAAAATTTGAAGAAAAATTTCAAATTCATGCAATAAGAAATGAAAAAGGCAAAATCACTACAATACAGAAGATCAACACCTATTTCGAAAACCTCTACCCTCAAAGGTTTGATAACACAGAAGAAACAGACAGAGTCCTAGAAACATATAAAGTACCAAAGGTAGGTCAAGAAAGTGTAAAACTTCTGAATAACCCAATTTCTATTAATGAAATTGAAAATGTAATTAAGTCCTTACCTACAAAGAAAAGCCAAGGCCCAGAAGGGCCTCACTGCAGAATTCTACAAGAAATACAAAGAAGACATAATGCCGACACTCCTCAAACTTGTCAATGAAATTTAAAGGGAAGCGATCTTTCCTAAGTCATTCCAGGAAGCAAATGTGACTCTAGTACCAAAACTTGAGACAGACCCAATTAAAAAAGAGAACTACAGACCAATCTCCCTAATGAATATGGGTGCAAAAATCCTCAATAAAATATTGGCAAATAGGATGCACCAAATCATCAAGAAGATTATACACCATGACCAAGAGGGATTCATCCCAGGCATGCAGGGATGGTTCAACATACGTAAATCAATAAATGTAATCCACCATATCAATAAAGCCAATAGTAAGAGTCATGTGATCATTTCTACAGATGCAGAAAAAGCTTTTAGTAAAATCCCACATTCATTTGTAAGAAATTTACAGAAAATTGGAATAGATAGTCTTTACCTTAATATAATAAAGGCAATCCATCACAAACTAACAGCCAGTATCATAATAAATGGCCAAAAACTGAAGGCCCTTACTTTAAAATCAGGCGCTAGACAAGGATGTCACTATCACTGCTCCTATTTAATATAGTACTGGAAATACTAGCCAGAGCAATTAGACAAGAGAGAGAAATAAAAGGGGTAAAGATGGGAAAAGAAGAAGTTAAATTATCATTGTTTGCAGATGACAAGATACTCTACATAGAAGACCCCCAAAACTCCATTGAAAGAGTCTTAGATATAATGAATATATTCAGCAATGTAGCTGGATACAAAATCAATACTCAGAAATCAATAGCATTCCTATACACTAACAACAAAATCACTGACAGAGAAATAAGAGAAGCCACACTCTTCACACTAGCAACCAAAAAATGAAATATTCAGGAATTACTCTCATGAAAGAAGTGAAAGACCTATATAGGGAAATTATAATACACTGAGAAAAGAAATTGAGGACAATCTCAGAAAATGGAAAACATCCCTTGCTCATGGATAGGAAGAATAAATATTGTGAAAATGGCCATTTTTCCTAAACTTTTATGCAGATTCAGTGCAACCCCAATAAAAATACCATCAACATACCTCATAGATATAGACAAATCACTCCTAAAATTTATCTGGGGTGAGAAGAGACCTAGAATAGCAAAGACATTTCTAAGCAGCAAAGGCAAAACAGGAGGCATCACAATCTCTGACTTGTAGTTCTACTGCAAAGCTACTGTGGTAAAATCAACATGGTATTGGAATCAAAACAGAGCTGAAGATCAATCAAATAGATTTGAAGATTGAACTACAACTACAAACACACTCAACCACCTTTTGATAAAGGGGCCAAACATATTCACTGGAAGAAGGACAGTCTCTTTAATAAATGGTGTTGGAAAACGTGGTTCTCCATATGCCAAAAACTAAAACAAGATTTATGTTTATCACCATGTACTTAATTAAAATCTAAATGGATCAAAGATCTGAATATTAAAACAGAAACACTAAATCTATTGGAAGACAAATTGGGTAAAAACCTTGAAGACATAGGGGTAGGTAGAGTATTCATGAACAGGACTCAAACTGCATGGGAAATACTTCCCAGAATCAATAACTGGGATCACGTCTTATTAAAAATTTCTTCATGTCAAAAGAAATCTCCAGCATATTGAAAAGAAAACCCACAAACTGGGAAAAAATCTTAGTGAACTGTCCCTCAGACAAAGAACTTCTGTCTAAAACATATATAGAATTAAGAAAAATCAGACCCCAAAATTCGAAGATCAAATCCAAAAATGGGCATCTGTGATGAATACACACTTCTCAGATAAAGAAATACAAATGGCAAATAAATATATGAAAAAATGTTCATCATCATTACTCATTAGAGAAATGCAAATTAAAACCACAGTGAGATACCATCTCACTCCTGAAAGAATGGCCAGGATCAAGAAAACCAACAACAACAAAGAGGCTGTGAGGAAAAATGAACTCTCCTGCACTGTTGGTGGGAGTGTAGATTGGTGCAAGCATTGTGGAGTTCAGTCTGGAGATCTCTCAAAATGCTTAGATTGGAAGTCCCATTTCTTCCAGCTGTTCCACTTCTAGGCATATTCCCAGAAGAACTGAAGGCATCATACCACAGTGATACATGTGTACCCATGTTTATAGCAGCACAATCTGTAATAGCCAGATCTTGGAAACAACCCAAGTGTCCATCAACCAAGGAATGGATAAAAATTTCTGATATTTTTATACAATGGAGTACTTCTCAGCTGTAAAGAAGGATCACATTGAGATATGTATAAATAAGTGGGCACAGCTTGAGACCATACTCATAAGTGAAGTAAGACAAACTCACATGTATGAATACCAAGTAGTTTCCCTAGTGTAAGAAATGATGTAAATACATAAAAGGATGTGGTAATGATGATTCCCCATTATATTACTTTGAAGCCTTATGAAGTTTTCACTCATTAATTGGAATGGTTTTATTCTGGGCTGTTTGATATTATTGTCTGTGATAATATGAACCGATATTTTGAAGAAAACAAGACATCATAATAGCTAGTGCTGACTTAATATCATCTTGTTTTGAAGTCCCATCAAACTGTTTTTCTTCTGTCTCCATTGGTTTTATCATGTTGTATCTTATTGGATTGTATTATATGTGATAGTATAAACAAAATTTTTATAGGCAAAGAGATACTATAGAAACCATTTTTCGTTTTCTGTTAGCTGGTTCTAAATACCTTGTAATACTTTCATCCTCTTGAATGGCTTCACACTGTCTTGATATGTTTGCTGCTACAGTATAAAAAGTTACACTCAAATATTTGAAAGAAAGAGACACTATGTTAACTTCTATTAAGTCAGGTTGTCTTGTGGTGAAACACTATGTTGCCTAAATTGTTCTGTTCTGACCTGTATTGTTATGTTGTTATGTCCTCTTCTATCCAATCTCCTTCTTTTTAAAAAAAATATTTATTTATTTATTTATTTATTTATTATTTTTTAATTAAGGAAAAAATTTTAAAAATTAGCAGGATATATTATAGTAACTTTTTTGATTTGCTATCAACTTGATTTGAAGCCCTGTATTGCTCTCACCATCTTGTTTTGACTGATTTTACTCTATTCTGTTTTGTTTGATAGTGTCAAGTTTGAGGGTTTAGGCAACTACTTTGAAGGCAATAAGATTCAATATGATGCCCATTCTGGTTTGACTATTATCTTTTTTAGAAGTCCTGTAATGTCTCCACTGTTTATGTTTTATTGGTTTTGTTCTGTACTGTTTTGTTTAATTTTATTATACCTGATAATATAGGCAATTCATTTTGAAGTAGCAAGAGGCATTATGGTAGCCACTGTTGATCACCTTGTACTTTGTTTTTACATCATGTATTATGTCCATCCTTTGTTTTGACTGACTGCTTTGTTTTGTCATGTTTAGTTTTATTCTCTTCCAAAAAAACAAGTAATAAGAACTGTGAGAGTTGTTATTGTATAAAAGAGAGGAAAACAAAGTGCTCTAAAGCATACAACTGCAAGTGTGTGTAGGTTTGTAATATATATGACCATATTACTAAGTTTTTGTTGGATCATTGAACACAAGTGTTTGCAGTCTGTTTGAATGTCCACTGTGTATGCTATAATTTTGTGGCTTGAACAACTATTTCTAAGATGACAATATGTATCTATTAACTAGTTATTTCTTACTGTTTTTTTTTTTGAAATTGAGTATTACTTGTACCCTTTACTTATTTCTTTAAATAAAATTAAGAAAAAAGAAAAAAACATAGCCATCAGCACCAGCGTAAGAGAAGAGAGATTGCTACTGATAATAGGATAACAAGGGAATATTACAAAGAAATGATAAAAAGCACTGAAGGAAAATGCCTCATTACATAAGGGAAACAAAAACATCAATGATGACTGATTTCTCATTCAAAAAAGCCAGAAGCCAATGTGACAATAAGTCTGAAAACTTTTTTTTAAATAAACACATTCATAAAAGACAGACTTTATGTATTACCAAATGAAATAGAAACTCTGATCACGCACCACACTCACTAAAGAAATTCAATGTATCACCAAAGACCTTCAAATATATGCATATGCACAGACAAGCACACTGTAAATCCAGAAACTGTCACTTACAGATAACAGGAAATGATGCCATTCATACAAATTCTCTCAGAGATGAGAGAAAAGACTTCCCAATTTGATTTATGAGATCAGCAATGCCCAGATATGAAAGACATTACAAGAAAAATTACAGACTACTGTCTCAATATAAATGTAGCTGCAAGAATTCTTGGTACAATAGTAGAACCTGAATCAAGAAATATATCCAACATGATTTTATTTTATATTAAACAAATCAATCAATGAAATTTACCACATTAAGGGGCCTGAGGAGTTTCCTCCAGTCACCCTACCTATCCCGAGAGAAATGAAGGAAGGATCCAGTTAAAACAACGAATAACTTGTTTGCAGTTCAAGTTGTGACTCCTATTGTGAAGATGACTGTATCTAATTAATACTGCATTAAGTTCTCTGTTAATACCAAGAATGAGGCACCCAATATGCTTGCAGGTGTAAATTAGCAGTACATTAAGCTATAGTGTATGGTATAAAGAGGCAATTATTTTAACCAGCAGGTTTATTAAAAACATATCATGCCAGTGTGACTTTATGTGAGTCTTAGTGAAAATTGGTGGCTTTTTCCATAATAGTAGGAATTAGGACTGTAAGGAGGTTTACATTACATTGTCCTAGTGACCAGTTCACAAGAAAACACTAATACATTCCAATTATTAAAGGGTCTTATTTTAATTCCTAAATTTCCATTTTGAAATGTGAGTGTGGTGGTGAAGATTATAAATTTGAAGTCATAAAAGTATGGCTGGGCTAGCCCACCATCCTGTACAAGCAGACTTTTTTGCTTTTGAAATACTCTGATGCACTACGGTAGCATGTAATCTGTTCCGAGCACCAGGAAACTCAAGGTGAAATTGCTCCTTGGTGGCAGGCACTGAAGCAGCCTCCCGCATCCCGACTCCCAGGCCATGGCACTTTTGTCCACGTGCTCCAGTCACCAGAGTCCCAGATCAAACTGCACCAAAGGGCAGCAGAACAAGACGTCAACATGATATCCATCATTTTCCCAAATTTTCGATGTGAAGTACAGTTTTAAATGCTATGGTATGATAGACTTGATTGCATGCAAATTTCTATCAAATATTTTATTGGGATTGGAGCAAATGAAAACTTGTTACACAGACTTCCTACTCACGAATGCTGTTACAGGCTGTATATGAATCCATGAGGGAAAGACTAATTGAACTAAAAATACATCTGGAGGGCACTGTAAAAAAAAATTGTCCCAAGTTAAAAAGCCAGCATCATGCTTTGAATTTTTCATTGTTTCTTCTTACACTGTATTTCTTGGGGTTAAACTTTAAATTTGGATAGGTTCAACACGAAGAAGTTATTTTAGAAATATGTTCTAACAGCCAAGTGTGGTGGCACGTGCTTGTGATCTTGGCATTCAGGCAGCTGAGGCAGGAAGATCATTAGTCTACATAGTGAGACTCAGTCTCAATAAAACAAAACTAAAGTACAATAAAATAAAATACATTTTCTATATGTTCTCCTTGAAAAAACTCACAGAAAAAACCGGAATAAAAAGCATTTCTTTAAATAATAAGTGTAGAGATGCTTCCTTTTTTAAGAGTTTTAAAAATGCTTTTCCCATTTTTGACAACTGAAATCAAACCCCTTATCAATGCTGTAGACCTGTATCCGTCTCCCACCCCTGTTTATCCCACCTAACCCCTGTAGGCCTGTTGTTTCTCTTCCTCTGTCCCTTAGCACGTGCATGCTCCTTAATCTTGCTAAATGACCTGTTTCCCAATGCCTTGTTTCTGAGATTTTGTCTCTGTCAGCTTTTCTCTACCCAGAATGCCTTTACCTTCTTGCGAGCTGAATGCTATTTTATTAATGCTTCAATATATTGCTCAAATGTTACTTTCGCTAAATATTTCAGGCAGGATAAATCACTCCTCTCTCTGTGATTCCACAAGGCTTCTAGATCCCATAATTAGGGCTCCTGTCTCAATTATATAAATTCTAACCAAGGATTGAGCAGGGGTTGATGAATAAAATCAGCACTCAGCAAACAGAGCCTCATAGTACTCAGCACTCAGCACTCAGAAAGGTTCCTTAGAGCACAGACATCCCTTTTTACATATTTTCTCTGGCTAATTCTGTGCCAGAATGACAATACTGAGTACAATCACAGAGATTATATGAGTGCCTCTAAACCAGAATTATATACCATCCGATCTTTGATGAAAAAGTCTGCCAATTGTTCTATTTGAATTTGATCTTCAGTGGAGCAAAGATAGAGCTTTGTAGCTCTCTCAGTCCCTGACTACTGACCTAGTGCTTTCCCACCTCTTGTTGGTTGGTATGAATAAATATATTACAGTGTTTAAGAGTATAATCCTTGAGACCCAAGCGTCTCAGTTCTACTCCTTTCGTATTCTAGATGTGAGACCTACAGTGAATTCCACCACTGAGATGTGGCTCTATTTTCTTCCCTGTACTATGAGAATGCTAACAGTGCCTGCATCCCATGGAAAACGTGAGAATTACATCTTAAAGCGGGTATCCCTCAGGGACTGACATGCATTGAATACCCAACACACGCGAAGGTTATGGTTATTGCTAGTTAAAATGCTTTGTGGAGTTTTGATAATTAAGTTAAGGACTCCAGGCCTCACTTCATCCCCAAAACCACAAGAGGTATTGTACCAAGTTCCCTCACACAGTGCTTCTGTAACCCTGTCACTATATGGTTGCAGCATGGCTCTCTGCTGTACTGAACTCTGAAGGTCAAAAGCTGACATTGGCTTGGTCAACAAGAGCGGCTGCTGCAGGGTGGTATTCAAGTTACTCTCAGCATCAAAGTGAAGTCATCACCACTGAGAAATCAGCTTTGACATTCCTGGATTTAAAGCTTTATGCTTTCAGCTCAGATAAAGTGGGACCAGAGAGCCAACTATAACTCTGGCTCTCATGCCACTGAGACACTCTGGGAGACCTCTAACCAGACAGAAGTGTCCCCGTGAGTCAACAGGAGTCTCAGGAAGTCTTTAGATAAGTCAGTCTCCTATGATTATAACTCTAGGGTCAGCTTTGTTTAATTTTTGCTCTACATGATACTTTTATTTTGAAGCTGTATGTTCTCAACAACTTCATAGTTTTTATTTAAAATATAAGTATACAGTTTTAACATTAGAAATCAGAGTGATAATTGTGAGTTGCTGTTTCTTCAGGGTTCTTTTTTTTTTAGCTTTCAGTTATCAAGAAAGATATATAACTTCAGATGATGAGCCATTCAAAGAACAGACAAAATATAACAGTGGCACAGAGAACATCAACAACAACGTCAAAATGTGGTATAAAACCTCTGAGAAATTGCTTTGTCAATCAAATACAGTGACCTGATATTTTACTCTAACCCGAAATGGACTCCTTGCTGCTGGTAACAAAGGGGACTTTGCATGCTGAATGTGACAGACAGCCCTGCAGGCCTATTTCTAAAAGATTATTTCCATCTCAAGACCATCAGTGGTTAGACGGAGGATCAACAAGACTGATTAACATGAACATACACCTTCCAAAACAGGAGAAGGGTTGAATATATAGGAATAGGGAAAATGTTTTGGAGAACGTTTATTGGTAAGATTGAAAGTATCTGGGTGAAATACTTTTTCTGGTCACTTCAAAGGTTGACCATTTGTGAACCAATGGCCACAAAATACTGAGTTTTGTTACTTGATTTTGACCATACCTATGTTTAATTCCCATAACACAGTGAACTGTTCTAGAATCAAAGATCATACTTTGTACTTGTAAGCCACACATCTACATTCTTTTGAGATTGTTCTGTACCTGTAAGGTCTTTAATTTTAACTTTTTGCAATTGTTTTATGCACACATATCACTTACCACTGCTTGTATAACTGTAAAAGATAATCAGTAATTCCAAGATGAACAAAAATTTTCAGACTCCTTTAATTAAACAGAAGTCAATGGATTGCATAACTTGAGAAACACATAGAATTTATAAATTTAAAACAGACAAACACCACTGCACTATTTTCCTTATACTGTTGGCAGACAGTAATTACATGTTTTGTCTGTTCATCTTTTAAGGGCTGTGAATTTTAAATGATAATGCTCCTTCCACCTCCATGTGAGAAACTGAGTCTGTATAATCAGCTCAAGTTATCCTGCTTTTCTTGTATCCCATTATTTAAAGCAAACTATTTTTTGCGAGTTAATTATTATATATTATCTTTCCTATAATTATTTTTTCTTTTTTCTGCATGACTTACTTTTAGACATCACAAACGCGTTTAGTTGAATACCAGATAAAAATACATTTAGTCATTGCAATCTGCCCTCATTACTCTTCTCTTCCATTGTTCCAAGTGATATTTTTTTAACTTCTCAGAATTCCTTCTATTTTGCTTCCTTCTTTGTGTCAATTCAATGAGCTAAACTGAAAGCCAGGGCAGCTTCTACAAATTAAGGCAAAAAATTCACTGCCCTGCAATGGAGGGATAATTCATAGCAGCACTTTGCAGGAGTGAATACTTGTTAGAAAACCTCTCCACTTCTCACTGTCTTTGAAGCCTCCGAGGCTAGATAGATTCTTGCAGTTCTCGGCTATCCTGCCATGTATAATATGCTTTGTTTTTAGTGGCTTGACTGTAAGTACGCTAATCAGTTACAACCAGAAAGTTCTCAAGATTTCTGGACAGTGTCTGGTGTCTAGTACTATTAAATCAAACTTTATTCTACAGTATAATCTTGTATGTTTTAGTCACTCTCTTGTGTCCACTGTCTAAGACAGTGCTGAGCACAAAGAAGATGCCCTGCCAGAGTAAATGCAGCTGGATAGGAAAGGAGTGAACATGCCCTTTACAATAAGGATGAGACATTATATAGAGGTTTATGTTTTATCAGGCAGGGTCCAATTAGGGGACAAAGTTACTAGTTATTTTAATAGAGGAAATCTGACGTAAAGAATTCTTAACTAGGTACAATCAATTAATTACTACATAACTGAAGAAAAGGAATAGAGACAACTGAACTATTGCAGGCCCCAATTTCAGAAAACAGCCATTCTTTTTTGGAATTGTTCGGGATTATTAAAATTAGGGCAGGTTGCAAACACTGGAAAAACCCTAGAGTGATTCAGTTGCTGCTACAGACATGAGCTGCTGCTGTCAGAGTGAAGAAGCCAGGAGAGGTGAGGGCCACGGAAAAGGAAGTAGACAGGCTCTGCAGGAGCAGGGACCGGGAACAGCAAGCCCTGCTCCTTTCTGCGGGCTGGCAGGCTCCTCCAAACAGCTAACAGCGAAGCCTAACAGGGCAAACTGCTGAGGGAAAAATAGAACTCACAGTCTCAGCCGAGCTGACCTGAGGGTGACTGTGCTTGTGTTAGAGACAGGATCCCAACAGTGAGGGTCCAGGAGTGACCCACATTTTCTAGTTTACACAGTTAAAAGTCCAAGTGCCCATGAGCAATTCTTGTGAACTATAGGACATGGCTTGGGTTTATGAGCAATAAATATATAGCCTGTTAGATTACAAATATTATACATGTTGCAGACAGACAATAAAACACAAGAAGAATTTGCAGGCATCTTTGTAAATCTCAAAATAAAATATTTTTCCTCATGTTAAAATACCTGACAGGCTTTAACTTTTGCCCAGACCCAGTCACACAAATAATCTTCTAGGAATGCATGACAATGCTGTTGATCAACTACTTCTAGTTAGGTTTCTTCTTAAACTTTAATTTATGCTATTTTCAGGCAACATGCATTCCATAGGAGTCAGTATTTTATTTCAGGACTGTGTTTTAAAATGGCCATAATTACTTCCTTTAAGAAAAACTGTTAAATTCAGGAATAGAGCATTAATTTAGCATCATCTGCTGTCACTGACACTTAGAAATCTGTCAACAGGTGTTTGTAATTGTAAATAGTCTGTTTGTGTTAAAACACAGTGTATCAGATAATTGCACAGATGCAATTTTCTGATGTTAAATAAATTTTGTTTATACCAACTCAGCCATTTTTTAATATATGCTCACATTATTCTTGCTGTTGCCTAAAAATATTTACCAGCTTGGAAACAAAAGAGAGTTCAAAGCGAGTAACATTCTGCGGCAGCTTGCAGGAGAACTGATGCAGAGGGCCCTGTGGGGCATGTGCACGCTGGAACTGGTGTAATCCACCATTTTCACATCAATCATGACACAGCCACTGCTCACCAACAGCCTTGTGGGAAATTCCATTCCCTACAGATCTTCACTAAGCAAACAATGCTTTCTTGGTTGAGAGGGATCTAGAGTTATGTGTCTTAGATTATAGCTATAGTTCAAATGCTTAGAGAAAACAAACAACCTTGGCAGATGAGCCTGAAAAGTGGCCTAAAAGTTACACCCCCTTCAAGAGACGCTCTTGCCTTAGGGTGACAGAGTAGGCAAGTCAACATTCACAAAATACCAGCAAACATTTTTTTAAAATGCGATTCAATCATTCATGTAATGAGAGTTTATTAATTAAATTTTCTATTTTCAGCATTGTTAAACACTGGGGAGTATGAAAAATGACCAACACTGTGACCGTCCTGGTGGAGATTTCAATTAATCATGGAGACAACATTTTTACCCAGAAAACAAGCTAAGAACAGTTTAGGGCACAAATTAATTATAACTGACTTTTCATGGTAACCGGGGAGATACCCATGATGGTATTAGGCTGGAAGCAGAGGTTTATTTTAATTATTTTTTGGAAGAGAGGCTCGAAAGTGGAGTAGGTCTTTCCACTCTATCTAAACATCTTGTCCTGCAGAATTACTTCCCTGATTCCTCTGTAAGCTTTCCTTCCCTTCCGATCACTCAGCTCCATGACATCAGGATGTGTCCTTGTTTGAATATTGTACAGAAGTGTGGACAACTCAGGCTTCGCTCTGTGACTTTAACTTTCGGCTGCATTTCTGACTTTACAGGGACAGAGTGTGCCTGGCTCTCAAGGCCTCCCTAAGCCCCCAGGGCAGAGAAGAGCCAGAGTGGCCTACTTCTTGTGTCCAGTCTGTACCCACTGTGCCTGCTGTTCTGGCCACCGAAGCAGTGTCCACACATGATTAGACTTCTGGAACTTGCTCCTTAGGTGGTTTTCTGAACTCAAACCTAAGCTGTCTCTTTTAAAGGCCAGCACTTCTCAAGGGCAAAACTGGCCTTTCCGAACACTATCAGCAATCTCGTTCTGAGAACATGCAGAGCCGGTGCTCATTCTGCAGAAGAAGTTAAAATCGTGTGTATGTGGGTGAGCTGAAGTCAGGGAAAGTCCAGTTCTTGGGCAGAATCCACTTTCTGTGACAAAGAACTGGCACTGTGCCATCAGCAAACACGACCTTAGACATCTAGCGGGGAGACTTCACAACCTAGAGTCAACATTGGGGTTGATGTAAGTTCCTGGCCAGGTATGGGAATATTTCGTGTTTTCCCCAGCCTGCCTAGTGTCACCTGGGCTTTCCTGAACACACAGGATCCTACCCCTGAACCCAAGACCATCTGGGGCTGCTCCTAGGCACCCCTGCAGCTCCCACCCTGCCTGCACTGTTCCTGATGCCTGTTTCACCAAGAAGAACCATTCTAGAAGATCCTTTAGCCATCAGGAAGCCTGAGTCCTGCCTCCCCTCTCCCATGTGGTTTTAGTGCTTTTTTCCCACTCCCCGCAATTTTAAATGTTAATATATTATGTATAATTTTATACATGACACACAGTATAATAGTGATTTGAATTAGTGAGAGAGAAAAAAATGGTAGTTTAAGGCACAGATAACAAAAGCAGAAACAAATGGATCTGTATCAGGCTTTTGCACAGCAAAGGCAATATCAACAGAATCAAAAGGTCACACACAGAAAGAGAAAAAAATATTTATATGCAGTATGTCTGATAAGAGATTCATCTCCCAAATACATACAGAATTTCTACAATTCAATAGCAAAAGACTTAAATAATATGTTTTAAAAATGGGCTAAACGACTTAATAGCCATTTTTCTAAAGAAGACACACAAACAGCCAAGAGTCATATGAAAGAGTAGTCAGTGTCACTATTGCCAGGGCAATGCAGACCTAACCACAGTGACACAGCACCACCTTCCCCTGTCAGGACAGCTCTGAGCACAGCAGCAGATGACAAGGATGTGTTGGCGAGGGTGTGGGGAGACTGGAACTGTGGACCCCAAAAGGTAGCTATTGTTACAGGATGTGGCGAATAAGAAGGGCGTGATAACTGGTGGTTTTCATATGAAACTACAAAGAACAAAGATCCGCAAGTGTGGCCCTTTAACCATGTATTATCCTGAGTCTTTCTATTTACCATTTCTTCGTAAGTCAGGGATAATGTTGTGTATTATACAAATGAATTAAAAATCTGAGTGTGGTTTTCACCAGCAGGCTTTTAAGAGGTTTGCTATTTGGCAACAGCAGCACAAGTGTGATAAGAAGTTTTTATTACGTGACTAGGAAAAAGGAAGGAGAATGCATCTGTTCACTAAAATGTATATGCAGTAACATCCTGAAATGCTGGGGAAGATTTTCTGAAGAGCAATGTCTACATTTAATTACTGACAAACTTTTTATAACTAGTGATTTAGAGTAAGAAATAATATCACAGAAATATAGCATATTAGGCTATTGTTTAGGATCTTAACATTTGTATCAATTACATATAAGTCTTTATATTTTCATAAAGAAATAGACAAAACCAGGGTGCGTGCAATCTAGTTTGTTGATGTACATTAACTGATAAGTTGTAAAGACACAAAACATCCAAGGCTTTAAACAAACCAAAATACCTTTCATTTTCAATGAGGCCATATATCCTTCATCTTAGTTCAGACAGAATTTTTATACAAGTGCTATAAAGTGCTGAACACAGCAGATTTAATGGAGAGACCCCGGGCTGGGCTCTCAGCTACCTCATGCAGGGAGCAGCCTTCGTACATCCTGGAGCAGTTTGTTTAACACTGTTTAATGTGTTCATAGCTCTTTTTATACCACACCTGATTTAAACAGGGCCTCATCAAGTTTTTACTGCATAGCTGAGATGGAAACAGTTTGTATAGCTATGAAGTTGAAATGCATAAATAAGATATCTGAAATACAACAGTGACATTGTGTTGGATTTGTAATGAACTTTAGACAGCTGGAATCACTGTAGGGTGAAGGCAAAGCACGTTTCCTGCACTTACTGAAGTACAAGACAAAGAACACAGAGAGGAGGACAGCAGAGAAAATCCCAGAACACGGAAACTCACAGTTTTAAATCAGGGGACCTGCTGGAGGATCCACGATGGGGAAACTCTTTTTTTTTTTTTTTTTTGAGGAAAAAAAAAAATAAAAATAACAATAAAACAGAGTTTCAAAAAAAGTTAGTAGGAGAGTTATAATAATTAACACATTGCATACTGTTGTCTTCATAGTAGGTTATTCAGAATACAAGATACAGGCACGGTATCTTGTTCAAACAATATTAGCACAAACCTGAAACTCCTTATTGTACATGATTTTTCCCCTGATATTTTGGAACCTGAGAATTGTTTAAACCTTGGAAATTAGAGTTCAAAAAGCTTCCTACTTGATCCTGCTCTCTGCTTACTACTGAAAAACCTAGATGCTTTCTGGTCCCAAAGAACAAACCTGAAGTCAGTTCTGAGCCTTAATGGTTACTAGAGAGATGATGCTGGTGGCTCATGAAAGGATGCAGTAAGCATATTTAATGACTTCCTGTGAAGCCGTCTCTAGACGCAGCCAGCCCCACAGGCACTGTAAGAACAAACAATAGGGAAAATTCCATAAGAGTCCATTCGAGGTGGCAAAAGCTAGAAGGAGACCTGAGATATCTGATTTCATTTGTATTTACAGTAGCGTAAATAAAGTTATTAAAAGAAAATAAGATATTTATGGGACTATGTTTCAGTGAATCAGATCAATCACAAATACTGGTCTAAGATGAATCACAAATTTAGTAAGTATATTTTCCTAACAAAATTTGGATTCCAGTTTTTAAATTATAGTGAGTATAATGCAACAAATAATTTCTTGAGCTTGAGGCAGTCATGGAATTTGGGGAATTTATTTTTATACATTTTCATATTTGTTTTCCAAATATAATTAAAAGCAAAAATATATGTAGCAAACATTAGAGAGAGAATTTTAGAAAATTAATACTAAATCCTTGTCTGATAGACATAATCGGTGTACACAATTAGGTGCTAGCTACTTAGCCTCCGGAGATCCTGTCTTTTCCAGCCATCTTATCTTTATTCTTGCTTTCCCTCACCCTGGAATAATTTTCCCTTCAATTTCTCAGCTACTGGTTACTTTTTTCTCTTTCAGGTCTCATCTTAGCTATGATGGCTTCACTGAGGTCTTGCCTAGTTGCATGCTTCATGCTGTGTTGCTTAGGTGATTAGAGTCCCGGGTTTATCAGCTTAGTGATGCCACCCAAGCCCTGACTCTGCTCTCTTTCCTGCTCTGCTGGCTTCAGCACATGACCAGATCTTGTCACCTCAGAACTAGAAGTTGTTGGCTGCAGTTTCAAAGCCCACACATATTATGCTTTAGATTTTTAATGTCTCCCAATATGTGATGAGCTCAGAGTCTGGGCTTTAGGGCAGTGATTAGATGACGGCTCTGCTGTGCTAATAAATGGGTCCTCTGACCCACTGGAATGTGAAGCCTGATTCAAGGAAGTGTGTCACTGGGGCTGACATGGGAGGGCATGATTTGTTCCTAGGTCCTTCTCTTCTTCTCCATACTTCTTGACATCATATGGTGAGCTGCTTTCCTTCAGCATGGCTTTCTAATGTTTTTTTATTATTATTATTTTTTTAATTTGGAGCCAACCAACTATGGATTGAATGCCCTAAAACCAGGAGCCAAATTGTACTTGTTCTTTAAATTATGTCTGTTTGATATTTTACCCCAGCAATGGGAAAATGACTAATGCAACAGGTGTTTATAATGACTTTTGTACCACGAATAAGGGGCATTTACATTTGTGTACCTTTTTTTGTTGTTTAATTAGGAAGAGAACACTCCTGGAAAGACACACTACAGGTCCCCATGCAGATCTCACTGAATGCTTCTCAGTGTCATGTGAATGTAATACCTATAACTGAATTTAAACCCTACATATTTGCCTTCTGGGGCTGGGAATACGCCATTTTCCTGGAGTGCATGGAGAAATCAACAGGAGTGCTAAAGCAGGTGAGGAAGAGTGAGGGAGGGCCATTTCCCGAGCCCCTCCCACTCATGTCCTGTCCCTCAAAACTGGAGGAGATTCTTCCAGTTTCCATGGCACCACCCGACTTCTTCATTTCCCAGAAACAGAAACATCAGTACTTATTTATTATCAAAATTCCCCTGCAAAACTACAAACTCCATAAGAGTAAGCATTTTGTTTCCTTAGTAGGAAGCACTGAGGAGTTGATTAGTAAATATTGTTATTGAAGAAATCATTGCAAAAAGTGAATTCTAATCTACAGAACCACCAAATGCTAACCTGTTAGAAGAAATGAAGATATCTCCTGAGCAAACACCTAAAATGTTTTTAGCTTACATGCATAATATTTTGTAATAATATTCTACAGAGGCAGCACCGTTTCTAAAGTCTTGAATCAATCTGTGTATAGCTAACCTGCTGTGCACAGACATAACAACGTGCTCCAGCAGGCTCCTGGCAGGAAATGCAGGACACACTCTGGGCAAGCGGAGGGGGTATGACGGAGAGACCAGGTGTGCAGGTGAGCAAGAAAGCCAGCGAGGCGATGGTGAGTCACCCGGAGCACAGTCCTGGCTGGAAGCTGTCTCTGGGCCAAGGTCTGCGCAGCAAGAGGCAGGGTCTGGCCTGGAAGTCACTGTGAGCTTTTGCAGTGGGGACACTGTCATTTGGCAGGAGCCAGGGCTCTAGGTAGACATCTGCAGCCAAAACACAGCCTGGCATGGGAGATGTCAGGAAAGTGAGGATCCCAGCTTCTCTCTTTTCTCACCTTTAATTGTCAGAGTCAGCTGGACGCCAAAGGCTCAGGGAGTCCGAGGTCCACACCTCCACCTGCTCAGTTTCCCTCTCTGTCTCTCTTTTTAGGCAGACACAGACAGACAGGTAAATTGATGAACTCAAACCAAAAGAGTTACACATAGGGGAAACACAAAATGTCCAATTCTTACTGTGTTCCTTCCAGAAAAATCCATGCATTTATACTCTCTTCTAGATGATCACTGTCACTTTACTCACCATCTTTCTTCTGTGTCCATTGTATCAGGAAAATACAGCATAAAGAAGTTACTAAAGGCACCATTGTTAGTGACCCTGATCCTGACTCTCTATTAACAACGCTATTTCCCTCATTTTGTGTTCTCTCGTCTTCTGACAGCACATAGGACTAAATTCACAGAGTCCGAGTCTTCAGTGGTGCCCTCTGTCTCAGTGTGCTGTGGTTTTCCATGGTAGCCACTATTCCTGATTTCTACAAGGTGCCCCCATGGACTCCTAAATGCCAGAGGAAGACCTGCTTGCCTATTGTGGGCAACCCCACAATTTCTCTTTGGAGGGCTGGATCAATCACTCCAGTCAGTAGAGAGACACTCTCTGCCTCTTATGGCTTTTGATAAAAGATTTGAGGATCCTAACACGCTTTGGAAGAAGTCTTAGTTTTGGAGTCCATTTATTTTTAAAAGAAAAACAAAAAAACCAAAAACAATAATATAGAATTTCAAAGCAGAATAATAGGACATTAGCAATGGCTAATGGATTACATAGTCTTAGCTCCAAATTAGTTGCTCAGATTACAAGATATAGGCATGGCCAAAAAGGACCAAACAACGAAAGCATAAACTGTTCTTTTTGATGAACATGAATTATGGTTATGTTGCTTTGAAGTGTTTTATTTTGCAGCACTGCCTTCTCCGGATACTTAGAGCTTCTGTTTTAGGGCCAAGAAACAAAATTTCCATCAGAAGACTGCTTAATACAAGTGAGATGTGTACACCCCTATTTTAGTCCTTCCTCCCCTGACCTAAGGTATCGTTCAGGAGCCACCCATCTGTGGCATTTTGCTTGCTTTAGGGCACGGCCATTCAGCCTTTCAGTTTTTTGCCATTAATTAACTGCACAGAGGCTGAGTTACCAGCAGCCATTGCACCATCCTGTTATGCAGCTGCCTCTAGCTGATAAGGCACCAAGTAAGACCCAAGATGAACCCATTGCTGTACTTCTGTCATCATGAAATGAGTTCCTTGGGCAGAGGCAATGCTACGGTTTGAGCAGAACCTTTGAGACAGGGAGGAAAATCCATATCTGGACTCTAGATATATTCTCTTGAGAAAAAAATGTCGTGTTCTCACATGATGAAATAAGCTCCATGCAATCAATCTGCCACTAAGTTAGTGACTGGTAGATCTGGGGAGTGATGCTCATCGGGCTTTAGCATAAGCTTTTGCTGCTGGTAGGTTGACGTGGAGTTTTGGCAGTGGCTGAATGAGATGTGGAGAGATGTTTGTGCTACTGAGGTTGTTCATGGCCTCTGTTCTTGCCACCATGGCCCCTGTGGATGAGGGATCATTGTGGATGAGGGATCATGAGGGAGCAAGCACTGGGGCTACTGGAGAAGGAGGAGCCCTGCACGCATACGGGTGCTTATCTGTTCATCTGGTTACTGAGGCCCCATCCAGAAAAGCTTTGGGCAGATGGTGGTGCTGACCTCATACTGAAACATTTACTGCTCTGGGAAGGTCATGTCTGGCCCCTTCTAGGGTACAGTTACGGGAAGCTGAGTAGTTCACATATGTTAGGTCCATTCCCTGAGCCTTGGCCCCATTCATTCACAATTTATCATGGAAATTTTTCCTTTTACCTTTTCTTCTTTTGCTGTAGGTACCACTGAAGGAATTAATTTAATCAGGCACAGAAGTTGTTAATACCCTGTTGGAGTGCTAAAGTCAGTTTATTAAACACCAAATCCCAAGAGAGTATATGCCACAAATAAATTCAGTCCAAATTTAATATCCTCCACTTCTGTGCTTCTACTGAGGAAAGAGAGATTTTAAAAGTCTGAGCTCTCAACCTTTATTGTGCATCACCTAATTCCACATCTCAAGTGCCAGGATTTTACTTCCCTTAATGAGGGCTTTGCTTCAACACAGGTGAGTGGCACACTGCACACTGGACTCTGCAGGACTGATACGGGTGAGCAGCAGACTAAGTTTGCAAAATTGTGATCACCAATATTTGAGTTAATAATTCTGTGCTTTAAATGTAGCTTTCCATTTCTGTACACTCCCGAGGGCAGTCATGAATAGTAGCCCACCTTGTGATAGTAGTGAATTCTGTTGCTGGTTTGGTACCCAGTGCTGACCTTGACTTTCACCTGACCTTCGTCCCCTACTCCCTGCATTGTCGGTATAAGTCAGAGCAATGCCTCTGCTGGCCACACTTCCAAGGTCCATTTGCCCCTTCAAGGAGCAATTCTCTGGACTGATGAAATACATGAGCAGCCCTATGCTGTTATGGCTTGGAGGATGAGCTCTGGGAATACCTCTGGGGCTCATTACTCTAACAGGCAGGGGTTCCTGCAGGAGGTGGTTGTCACAATGAGAGAGCCAGTTGAAGAGAGTTTAATGATGTGCTGCTGAGTCACCAAGGGACTGGTAACTGCTGGAGGCTGTTACCCCAAAACCTGAAGGACTGTGGTGGCTAGAAGCTGCTACTGCAGTGAGGAGGATGGGCAGCCATGTGACAGGAGCTGCAGATAAAAGAATGTGGCCATTGCCAAGACCATCACAGACAGGGAAGGGACAGGGACAAAGACACCTTGACTTCTGCCTTCAGCTTTCTCTGTCTCTACTTCTCTCACTGATATTTTCTGTGCAACTGGAAGTCAGAGAGCAGGAAGCTTGGGGATTACACTCCGGGAACTTCAGCCTCCCAAAGCACGCAGGAGAGAGGAAGCAGGAGCAGGAAAAGTGGAAATGTGGAATTAATCAGAGCGCCTTATTTTCTTCCTTGAATGTAGAAAAGATGAATAGGGTTGAATAATGTAATTATTTCCCTTTCTGAGAGTACATAAAATGAATTAAATAGCATCAGGTAATGGCTTTATAATTATTTATGCTGTTAGTTTCCTAAAAGCACCACAACTTGAAGTCAGTAAATTAATTATTGTTTTGTTTTGTATTTATTCAGTTTTCTTCCTTCCCGTCTCTCTCCTCCCTGTGATAAGATGAACTGTCTTCTGATTTGTGCTGTGTCCTCTTTCCATTTTGTGTGGCCAGGTTACCCAAACTGCAGCACAAACCACTCATGGATTAAAATCCCTAATACTGTGAGCTAAAACAAACCTTTTCTCTTTGTAAGTCTGTTAACTTGGGTATTTCTTACAAGGAGGAAATGCTAAGCAACACACGGCTTAAACTGGGGAAACTACTTAAATTCTGAGTCACAGCCAAATTACCTACAAAATGGAAATAAGATCATAATCCTCTTAGAGTTGAGAATAGGAACTAAACACAGTATAAAGCATCTCGTTTAGCACCCGCAACATGGTAAGAAGTGACCCCTGGCATATGTTTGGTTTTTTCCTGTTTCTATTCACATGTTCTGAGCTGCCTCACAAACTTGTAGGACTGGGTGTTTCTGGAAGCTAGAGGAGAAATAATATAAGCAATAATACTGTTGTCCAGTTCAATGCGGTATCCTGCAGAATGAAAAGGAAAGGGAGACCATGGCAGGAAGGACTGTCTGGGTCTAGGAAGATATTCATGGCAAGAGAACGTGCTGCCTTATTTTCCAATGCTACCGTGTGATTGGCAACTAGAGACTCGAAATTAATAATAAAAATAAGCCTTAGATGGGAGAGCTTTGGCATGCATCACAAAGGAGGCACACTCAGTGTTTCATGGAGACAGACATGCAGTGTTCCCTTGATAGCAGGTACATTTAAAGCTGGTATGAAGCAAATGAAAATATAAAATTTTGATATCAGATTACGAAGGCCTACAGTGGCAATTTAAATCCTTTTTTTCTTTTTAGAATTCACCATTATTTGGTGGTACTGACAGGGAGAGAGAGAGAAGGAAAGAGAAAAGGAGAGAGAGAGAGAGCAGAGAGAAGAGGAAAAGAGGGAAAGAGAAGGACCAAAGCGGGGAGTGAGCGGGAATGAACACATTCCGTCCTGGTGTCTCACTCACTGCAGAGCTGGCAAACTGGGACAGACTGATTGCCTACACATTGTTCCAAATCTGGCAGGACCTTGCAACGTGGTTGCAGTACAATCCCAACGGAGGAGAAATACTTTTAAACCTGTTTACTGAGTGGAAAGTTAGATAAATTCCCCCTACCTAACCTTCTAGTGCAGTGTCCATCATCACATTTTTACAAATCTGTAATACTGAATTTAAAAACTTATTCTGTCTGTATTTACTGAGAACTTTCTGATTACACTGAACTGAATTGGGGATTTTGAGTGATACAAAGAAAAAAAAATGAAGTAAGCGTGTTCCTTACAGAATATTTCAATGAGGTAACTTTTAAAAATATCACCAAAGTGTGTACCTAATTCATATCTCCCACTATAACACTGAAAGGTAGAGCTATCTATCTATCCACTATCTCTTGAAATTCCTTTCCGAGGAGAGACGTACACAATTTCAAAAGTTGATCTGTGAAGCTGCTAAATATTGTTCATAAGTGAAATCGCTCATGAAAAAGTCTTATTTGAACATTTCTTCTAATTATGGTTTCAATCTATGTAATACCCAGTGTAGGTAATTTATTTTGGAATATGAAATTTTGAGTTGTAGATCATTGCTCGTTTTGGTCCAAAGTTGTATTACTGTTCTCAGTGAAGCATTAGTTATAGCTCAAAATATGTTAGGACCAGAGTGCACATCTCAAGGAGCACACATGGAAATCTTTTAAATAGTTTTCTGACATGGTTTTTTTACCTGTTATCTGATAATACATAGTAGGTTGCTATCTTTTATCTCAAGAACTAGTTTATCAAAACCTAAAATCAGAAGATTTACCCGTATATCTTAACCAATATTATTATATTTATTACAGAATTCCATATTGGCAAAAAAAAAAAAAAAAAAAAAAAAACTTTCTTCAAAATTCTCATGTCATTTGTCCAGCATCGTCTTTTTGCTGTTTCTTTCCAGAAGCTTGATGCCATGTTGATTTTCAATCTTTTTCAAGATTGAAGTCCTGACCTGCTGCACATTTGGAAATATTCTTGTTAGATTGCCTGGATTGTATGGTTTCTGTGTTGTGCTGGGTTTGGTGAATCCACTCAGTCTGAAAATTCACGTCACTTTAGGGAAAGTTGCTGAACAATTTCTATGACAATCTCTTCCACTTAGTTTCTCCATTTTACTTTCTGGAAATAGTTGTATGTAAATTTGGACCTCCTGAGTAGATCATTTAATTGATTTTATTTCTTTTTCTGCTATTTTTGAGTTATTTTGGGTGTTGGCTTTCTGTGCTCCTATCTTCATGGGATGTCTATTTTTAAACTTTCATTTTTAATTGAATATTTGTTACTGTAATAACTCTATAAAATTTTGTGTCCTCAGAATATTCTTTTCTTATATTCTCTTGTTCTTGTTTTGTTAATAAAATACGTCCTCAAATCTCTCTTAGGATATTGATGGTCAACATGAAAAAGAAAATCTGCCCCAAAGATCAGTTTTGCTTTTTTCCCTTTATTCTGGCTTTGTCTGTTTTATAGCAAGAGATTTACTTAACACCTGCTGTCTTTTTCTATCTCTAACACTTCTGAGAAATTTACTTACAAGCTTTTAGAAGGCTAGGAGGCCATATTACTAAGTTTTTGTTGGATCATTGAACCCAACTGTTTGCAGTGTCACTATTTGAATGTCCACTTTGCACGCTTTAATTTTGTAACCTGAACAACTATTTCTAAGATGACAATATGTAATCTGTTAACTAGTGATTTCTTACTGTTTGTTTTTTTTGAAATTCTGTGGTACTTGTATCCTTTTACTGTTTTGTTTTCTTTTCTCTTTAAATAAGTAAAAATAAAAATAAACAAGGCTAGGAGTAGGTATCGGGTGAGTCTTCCACTTTCACGGCTCTCTGCTTGCAGCTCTGAGGATGTGTCCCCTATGGGACTGGAATGTCTAAACTCATTATCTGACACTGGCTGATACATGGGATCTCTTTCTTGAGTATGGAGATTTTCATTGAATCCTTTTCTTTGCAATTTAGGATTTGTACTGCAGAGTTTTGGGGCTTCTCCAGAGCGCAAGGTGGGGCAAGGAGTCTCCAGATTATGGGTCACAATGCAAGTCAGGGCCTGCAATTGCTATTTCTACTTCATCTAAGAAGTGTCTGTTCATCTCAGATGCCCATTTTTGGATTGGGTTTCTAAATCTGGGAAGTTCTTACTGAAAGAAAGTGAGCCTCTTTAACAAATGATGCTAGAAAAACTGACTTGCCACCTGCCAACGAAAAAAATTAGACTCGTATCTTTCACCACATGCTAAACTAAAGTGAAAAGTGCTCAAAGGTCTAAATATCATAATGGAAGTGCTTAAGCTGTTGGAAGATAGAGTAGGTAGAATTCATGAAGACATAGGTGTAGGCCAAGACTTATAAACAAAACCCTGACCACAAGGGAAATACTACAAACACAAATGGGATCTCATTTTATTATAAAGCTTTTGCACAGCAAAATAAGTCACCAATGAATTGAAGCCACAGCCTGCAGAGTGGGGAAATATTTTTGCCAGCTCCTTCTGTGCCCCTGCACACTAACTTTTGGGTGTGACTAGTGCTTCCCTTGGTTTCGCTTTATGGGCTTCTTGAGTACAAACCATAGTTCTGGGCTTAGTAGCTTAAAATAATGTTTTTCACAGCTTTCTGAGCTTACTCTGTGTTCTGCTACTTTTCTATGTTCACCAGGAAATGTACAAGGGAGAGGCTGAGCTAGACCAGCTCAGACAGCTGCCTGCCCCTCTGTCTCCTTGTGGGCTTCTCTACCCCCAGAATCTCACACGGTGATGGGCTCATTGCATGAGAGTTCTGGTTATTCCAGTACTTATTGAGCTCCTGTTTTCTTTGTGTTTTCTGATGACCCAAGCAAGTCACACAGCCACAACTAGGAGGACAGGAGAATACACGGAGCCATGAAAAGAACAAGTCAATGTGGAAACTGCACCAATTTATTCTTCCCCCAGCAGTAGGTGAGGGCTCGCGGTGCTCCATCATCTCGGTTCTTTTCTGGTTTCCAGTTTTTACTGACCACATCACTTTCAGTGAGTCCGCCTTGAGTGTACTCTTTCCTTGTTGTATGTGAAATTTTAATTTCAATGGATGGTGTCACACACCCCCGCGTGTACTTTATCAGTCTCCTATTGCTGTCCTAACAAGTTTCTGCACATTCAGAGTCTCAGCACACGCTGGCCTCTCGCAATTGTGGACGTCCGAAATCCTAAAGGGTCAGCAGGGTTGTTTTTGATCCGGAAACTTCAGGGTGGAATGTATTTCTTTGGCTTTCCAGTTTCTAATGACTGCATGTTGTTTTTGGCTTTTGGCCTTTTCCTTCACCGTCAAAGCCAGAAACGTGACATCTCTGGATCATCTTTTTCTAACCTCTGCTCCAGCATTACATCCCTTCCCCAGCCCTCCTCTCCCTCTGTCTTAGGAGGAGCCTTGTAATTATAATGGGTCCTACAAGATCACTGGAGGTCCTCTCCCTACCACAAAATCTTTAATGACCACATCTGCGAAGCTCTTAACCATGTAAAGAACACGTTCACAGGGCCCGGGCATTCAGGTGTAATCACTTTAATGGGTGAAAGAATTATTTAGCCTACCAAGAATATTTGTAACCTTTCCTATTTTATGAGTATTTGTCTTTGTCCATTTAGTAAAAACATTCTTGCAAACATTCAGGTGTAGACTACATACAAGACGTGGTCAAGATGTAGAGTTAATGTTTAAGTTAAAAAATTACAGTAAAAGAGACGTTGGCATTAATCCCCTCAAAATATTCCCTCCTCTGCTTGAGACACACTTAGTCATCGCTGCCACTTTCTGAAGCAGCTCTGCAAGTCCTCTTTTGTGTCTTTATGATGTGTGATTTAAAAAAGTCAGTCAGTGCTGCTGCCGAGTGCTGTATGCAATGGGAGACTTCGCATGAGAATATCGCAGTGTCCTCCCCCGCGCTGTTCACTGGCTTTGGAACCAGGTGACGTCTGCTTCTTCTCCAGGTGTGAAATGATCGTGAAAGGTCTCAATCCAGGCTGTCCAGATGGCCGTGAGGGCCAAACTAGAGACGCTCCAGAGAAAGAACTTCCAGGACTACTCCAGAAAGTGGCCAGAACCCTGGAGAACCTGTGTTCAAGGTGAGAAGGAGGATTTTTGAGGGAGATTAAGGGCAATGTGTCTCACTGTGGTAATTTTTTTTAAAAAGGTTTTAAACATTTGTTGTATTTTATGATAACAAAGCATATTTTACTTATAAAATATTTACATATTATCATATTTGCTATAGAAAGAAAAAATTAATGCCTTTCTAGGCTATCTAAGAAGTTAGCCTATAAAATTTTGGTAAAAGGAAAACTTAAGGACACAAAGAATGACTTTTAAAGTCTGTTGAATCTCACTGTGACCCAGCTCACTAGCATTTTTTTTCTATAGCTTCTGCTTAAAATAGCCAGAAAGGATAACTGGAACTGCGCGTTCCTTTCATTCATCAGAGCGTGAGTTTATTTTCCCAGCAGAAATAACATGAGCGCTCGAAGAGCTGGGCCGAGTGACCTGGATCTGTCTTGATCTTTCTTCCAGGAGAAGGGATTAATGATGGTCTGCTGACTGAATTAATGAATGGCTAAAAATACTGGTTTTATTTCCTGCTCCATCACTTTGGGTTTGAGTGTGTACCTGTGTGTATGTGTGTGAATGTGCACACACGGGTGTGTGGGGCTTCCTTTAAATATTCACCTACCTCTCTCTCAATACAAAATGGACATTCTTCTTCAATCTTCAACTATGTCTTCTTGGTAATCATGCTCTATATTATCTCTCTATTCCTGTCACATATTTCTCATTGTATATAAACTTAATTTCATGGGGCTCAAAGTTTTTATTCCTGAAGCAAACTTTAAATCCCTTGAACACACTATTTCCCACTTTTCTGCATCTTATATTATAACCAGCCCTGTTAGCATTTCTCTGTCATCTGTTAGGCATTTAACCCTTCAATGCCTGGTGTCCATTTTTGGAGTGCCCATAACAATGGAATGCAATATACTTTTTTCTTCAATTTCTTGTGCCTTGAATTTTTCTAGGTAACATATATAAGTTTCATGCAACAGGCATGAAAGTTGCAAGTTTTGTCATAAAGGAGTTAGTGTATTTCTTCTTATACTCATTCATACCCATCCACCCATCTACCCATCTATTCTTTAATCCATAAACCCATTCTTCCTCTGAAAGATTTGTATGCTTTCAGAGGTATGTGTTTCTTCTGTAAATATTAAAATTTTTAATTTTTTGCTCCTGAACAGTCATATTAATTAAAGGATTATGCATTTTGATGACTTGCTGGAAGCACTTGATGGTAATTTTTATAATAAGCCTATGGGATGGAAAGCAGCCTGGTGCCACACTCTCCGACACAGTCTTCTACAGGAGGGCGTCAATTAGCCTGGGCAAAATGGCCCAAATGTTGCCTGTGCATAGTTTGCTTTAATGCATGAAAATCCTCCACTGATCACATTTGTACCGAGCTTCTTGGGACTTGTGCAGTACCTTGAGACAGATTGACAGGGAAGCAGTGACAGATGGGCACAGTGGCTCAGTTATTGGAAAAGAACATCTTTGCTCATGAATGCCATTTTCCATTTAATTTCATGTTCTCCTTTGAAGGACCTAATGCATCAGCTGAAAGAAAAGCCTCGTAGGGAATGACACTTGGGAGAGAGCCAGCGTGGAACATAACTCAAGGCTGCAAATGCCGGTCTGCTTGGCAGCTGCGAGGAGAACAACTGCTTGGCAACAAATGACTGGGTAGAAAGCCCCAGAATCAGCAAAGGATTAAAAATAGAAAGAAGGGACGGGTTTCTGCAGCTTGGAAGAAAAAGAGAGAATTCAGTTCCTTTGTCTGCAGAATAAATCTGCAATGGCAGAAGCTTTCCTAGAGTTTACAGGCATCAGATGACAACCAAGGATGGCCACAGTAAAAGATGTCCTTAATATGGTTCTAAATCACTCTGCCAGTCATGCTCAGTGACTTGGGCATTATTTAATTAAACTACATCTGAATTGGCTCATAGTGTAATAATGCTGTTCCACTCTCACAGGACACATTTGAAGGCTATTAAACATAAGATGAAAGATTCATAATCTTGGTCACACTGTTCCATAAAGCAAGATCCTCAGCCCAGGATTTGATATTATTAATATTTTTTTGGCTTGGCTCCCTATGTCCTTGGCATATATTTGTATTTATTTTTCAAGTATGCTCTCTCGTGACTATAAGCACATTTCTCTACTACAAAGCAAAGAGCATCAGTCTCTCTCTCTTCTTCTTTTGAGAGTGTAATGGGTAATTGCCCATGTACCATGGATCCAGCCTTCCAAAATTTAATTCGTGGATGAATCACCCGGGATCTTGTTAAAAGACAGACTCTGATTCAGTAGGTCTGGTGTGAGAGATGCTCTCAATGCTTTATTTTTACAAACATAACCCAGTGTTGCTACCCCCAATCTCCCGCCCTTCTTCTCAGTGTGGGCCCCCCCTTGTGATCTGTATGTTCTAACGTAGCATGGGTGGGGCTAGGACTGTGACTTCTCTTGCGTTGAGTTCTCACCTCCTCTTGGGAATGACTTGATTAGATTGACTGGCTGATGTGGAGAACATGGTAGAGAACTGAGGCAAAGTCAAAGGGTCTTGTTAAGAACCAGTGTGATCCATAGCAGCAATGGTGTATGACCCAACTATAGTCCTCTTATAGCAGCACCCTTTTCCTGCCATCAAAGTGGGATTTGCTTCTCTCTTTTCTGTGTTCCACACTTTCTGCACCCGAAATCATGATTTCACGCACTTGTGGACCTCCTGTATGGTTGATCCATATTTGTACTGTGTTTTTTTAAGCATCCTGTGTTGCCACTATAAGTGGATGATTGAAGGGAAGGATCCAGTTCCCACTGATTGGACTATTCTATCTTTCTCAGTGAAAGAAGCTTCGTAATATCATGTGATAGATTATTTTTATAATGCAAAAATAATGATGAGTTCAAAGTGGTTAGAGGGGCTTTCTTCCAATGGTGTTTTTGTGATAAAAGTTGCAGGTAAAAATCTGCTCTCTTTCCCATATTGTTCGATGCTTGTGTACCACAGAAGGGCACAGTGAACTTATTTTGCATGGGATACAGTTGGGTGTTACCTAATTGTCACAATTTTCTACAAGTGTCCTTATTTAATTATCAATGTGCTGCCGGATCCTGAGTGTGGTACATTTCTTTAGATGTCCTTCATTTTAGGCAGCGTCTTACTCTGGTAAAATGGGCCATTTCTGATGCAGCTCCTCCACATTATTTGGGTGGTTGCACTTTGCTCACTGAACATGTAGTTTGGGAATTGAAAGTTTGCTCAATCTCTGAGACATGAGATTAGGAGTATATCACTCAGTAATACAAATATTCCTTTAAGTATCTGTAGCAGAAAGAGATTGATAGAACACAGAGTGAAACACTGTGGGAAAGGCTAAGAAGTCTTTGGAAGCTTCGGTGTGCTTCAGGGTGGTCACTGCCTTTCTGCTGGCTGATGACTAGATAAGAGAATCACAGAAGCCCTTGCTGACGGCCACTATGAGTGCAAAGCCTCCCATTTCCCCAGCCAGCGTTTGGGCTTCAGAGCTGAGAGAAGACTGATGCCACACCTGACACCTTGGCATTTTCAAAATCTTGTGGGAGTGAATGTCTTTGACAGAAAATAAACGGAATCCACAGCCTTGGAGTTGACAGAATATGGGAAACACAGTTTTCAGGTGATTCAGGAAAGAGCAAAATAATAGAATCAAATAATCACTAGGTGCGAAACAATATTCATTACACAGAGACCCAGAAGTTTACTTGATGAAGTGCACACGTCGGGAGACATTCTGTGTGGTGCTCCGTGAACACTATGGAAATTGAAACAAGAGTTTTGCCCCTTTCTGGTCACCAAGCTCACCTTGACCGAAAGAACAAAAATTTATAGTCTTCTGTGTGTTTATGGCTTCCATTTTCTGTCTCTAGTAGCCAGAGAAAACCCTTGCTTCCCTAGTGTCCTACAGCACATAGAACACTTTTTGGGATTTCTGGGTTCAGGAGATTTGCTCACTGACTTGACAAGATTGACTGTTAAAATGGTTTTTCCTGGCTTTCTAGTCTCAGAGCAAATGCTGCAGGTCAGTGTTTCCTCCTGCTCAGTGCCACTGTCCTATGTGGCTCCTGGCTTCACTGGTGACAGGATTCTGGGAGACGAGGTCTAACCTTACTGCTGATCAGCTTTCTACTGTTCCGATCATGCAATTCATGATGCTTTCACTAAAAAATCCCTAGAAATCAGTCACCCATAACTAACATGAGAGAAAATATATTTCCTTCCTCAGAAGGCTGCACAGTGGGGACACTAAGTGTGCAGCAGAGATAGAGCACAGCCTGTGTGGGCTCAGCAGCGCTGTCATCCTGTCACCTGTCATTCTCTGTCTGCCTCCCTCACTCCCTCCTGCTTTATCCCCTCTCCCGTTTCCTCCACAGTCATCAGAGGACCAGGTGTGTTACCCATCTCTGCACTGAGGCCAAACACCTCCAGATAGAAGGCTTTTAAAGGTTTGTGCCCGTGAGTGGGGAACGTGAAGGTACATGTTCTTCAGTGCCATGATTCCTTTACTTTTCATTGTTGTTCAATCTTTTCTGCTTTCCTGGAGGGCTTCAATTATATTTTACAACTACTTTCTCTTGCTTCCAGTGAACAGGAGATAGAAAAATGAGATATTGGTTAAGTTTCAGATGGTAGAAAATTCTAGGAATACAATTATGTTCTGCAATCATGGCCTCCTGTGATGGCTCGTGGAATAAAGAAGCAGGGATAAATAGCTTTTATGAGTGCAAGACACCTAAGTGTTCTACATATTTCTGAGATTTTTTACCAGGATCTCTTTATCTTAAGAGCCAGGGGCATTATCCTTGTAAAAATGGGCTGCAGGTAACATCTTGGGAGTATGAAATGGCACATGCAAGGTTTTCTTAATGTGCCATCTATATTTTCCACCGACCTTGTGAAAAACAGTTTGTTGCTTATTGCTTTATTTTGGTACCTGAAGTAAGTTCTTGTTGACCATCAATATTTAAAATGCTGCTTTCATGTGAAAAGAAGCTCAAGTCAAAAGTTGTACCTTTCTGTGTAAAGAAGCATGAGTGATCCTACTCTTCATAGGCACAAAAATCATGTCACTGGACGACTTGGCTCTGCTAAGAGCAAGAATTTGTGGCGTTTGCTTCCTCATTTCATACAGAGTTGGTGGACAGCATATGAATGGATACTGTGGGCAACAGATGCACATACTAGACAGGACTTTTAAACACTCTCATTATTATCCTCTGGCTTCTGGCAAGAGACTCGGTGTCTGGAGCCTGCTTCAAGGTACATGCTAATTTCTTGTTAGTAAACTCTAAATGACTCTTGATACACTTTTCTAAGTGTGTTAGGGAAATATGAAGAAAGAAAAGAGAAACAAGAAAAGCAAATAAAAGGAGAGTGAAAGAAGAAAGAAAGAAAGAAAGAAAGAAAGAAAGAAAGAAAGAAAGAAAGAAAAGCAAAGTGAAGGAGAGGGAAGAGGAAGTAAGAAAAATCTTATTGCTAGATGCCAAATAAAAAGTCAGGAAACAGTGAGCTTGCCACAAAGGCCATGAGAGGGTCCTTATAAAATTCCTGTTCCCAGACGCCATCCAGCGCCTGCACTAAGTAAGCTCTTCAGGGTGACTAGGGAGAAGTTATGAATCCAGTTGCAAATGTACCTCCTCTGAGCTCAGTTCCCAGTACCAAAATAAAATGATATAATATAAAATAAAACACTAAACTAAACTACAAGTAAAAATGTACCTCCTGGGTTCCAAACTAGGAATTGGCCAAAAACTCTGTTACCAGAAGTCTAGTTCAATAAATCCAAGAAAGAATAAAATTTAGTAACACTTTAAATTTTGTAGTTTCTATTTTTATAAAACCCTTTTTATGTCAATGATCTCATTACATTCTTAGAAACAAAAACATTGCATAAGAAGTGATGTTGTGGGGCTGTGAGACTCCTCTTAAAGAAGGAACCAGAATGTAATCCAACTCTTTGACTGTGACAAAGCTCTATAAACATGATGAGGATCAGCTCTGATTAGGTTATCCTGAGGATACCATTGACTATAAGAAAGGGAGATTGTCTTTAGTAGGCCTGGCCCCTTTCATTGAGCCTGTCAAAGGACCTGAACTCATGGTAAGAGACTGAAATCATGAGAGGGATCTGATAAATCCAGCAGAATTTCCCCTCCTGGATTTGAACCCGGAAGAGCTTGTGAGGCGTGAAATCAAGCAGCTCCCTGGAAGCTGAGCCTGGAGGACCCTGACAGCCCAGGAGGATGCTTTTCATTTCCATTTGCATTATTAATGTTTGTCCATGAATTTTAATAAACTTTTCTGGTGAGGGCTGCCGGTAAATATTTTAGGCTCCACAGCAGTCTGTGTCTGTCCATGTGGCACGTTTTCTCTGTCTTGCTCCTTCCCCTTTCGACAATGTTCTAAAATATAAAACAAATGAGTGAAAGGAAGAATGAACGAATGAATGAATGAATGAATGAAGGTCACTCTTAGTTCAAAGACTAAATCAAAGCAGGTGGTAGCCTGGGTTTCCAGCTTCTCGTCTAGGCAATCAACCAAACAATAAATTAAGGCCTGGGTTGCAGAAATGGCTGATTTCTGTGGTGTGAATTTAAGGCCCTTGACTGATTCTCAGACACCAGTGTGAAGCTTCTTCGCTGCTGCAGAGAGATGTGTGTTCATACCAGACACAAGCGGACCAGGATAATAATGAAATGTAGATATATAACTAGGAAGGCTGTGTTTTGAGTTTCTGTTGCCCTTGTTTTTAATATAATTTGTTTAACTGTGGATTTGTACAATTTAATTTTTAATGAAGGTTCTACTTAGCAACCAACTCACACATTTCCTTGAAAACTTAATAAGTGGCTCTCATGAGGTAGATTAGACGGTGCTAGCAAAAGGCTGGCTGTGCTCATAACAGAGAGAATGTCATGAGTTCCACTCCATTTATCACTGTGGATTCAGAAGCCGTGATGAAGGCCCATCTTCCTGGGTCCAAATGGATGGATAGATCATGGTAGAACAATAAGAAAAAGGAAACTGAGTTCCCGGCACAGTGCTACTGTAAGCAGACGGATCCCTAGTCTCCTTTCATTAGACAGAAAGGAAATCAATTCTGCCTTGTATAAGCTACTCTCATTTTGCGTTTCTGTCTCTTGAATCCCAGTTAACACAGTAGACATTAGTATTGATGTGCGTTGCAGTTGCCTTTACCTGCCTGTTTCACTGAAGAAATGGGAACTACCTTGAGAGGCGACCGTCCTTCTCAGTATGACAGTGAGCTTCACAGTTCACACTTTAACCCCTGTCATTGAATTCCAAGCCCATTGCAATGTCTACCACATCATGGGGCAGACCACGGCACCTGTTCATCTGTGCATGTGTACATTTATTTATTCATCACTATAGACACCAACTCCAGGGAATTAGCGGGGGACAAGACTGTCCTTGACTGACAAGTGGTCCTGTGTTTAGAAATACTGTGCTATGAAGTAATGGCATCATGCAAAGTAGGCAATCCCTTGAGGGTAAGAAAAGAAAGGACCTTCCCTGGGGAGGGTCGGATTCAGGGGAAAGGAGAAGAGGGGCAGGAGCACCCCTCTGTATCTGAAATTGTCCTGAACACAAGCAGTAAAGTCACTTCTGTGCTAGATGCCGTGGGACATACAAAGTACAGAGGGGAAAGGAATCCAGTATTCACGTGGTCGCAGAACCCACTTGAATTTGCTGTAATTTTCTCTTATTAATATGCTTCAGAGCCGTTTTTGGTGATTATGGTCTTACAACACCACAAGTACCCTGAGGACCTGCTTCATTCACAACCCGGAGACTGACATGTAGACGAGCTTTATAATCATTTCAGGACTGAAATTTTCTACAACCGTGTAATATGAACACAGAGCTAATTAAAATAATGTCACTAGTATTTTCTTAGGTAATTAGTATTTCTCGTGCAAGCCAGCATTTCTTTCCCCAAGGAAAATAGTCAGTGGTGAAAATCTTGTAGTAAGCATTGGGTATGGCTTTTCCTTGTATTAACGCTATTTCTGTCTTATGTGTATAGGAATATGTTTATACATCAAAAGCAATATTGCTGTTTCCCTGCAAAATAACTGCTTTCAGGCATAAACTGTTCTATGGTCCTTTATATTTGTCTTAGTCCAGTCAGGCCGACCCACACCCGTAAACCCAGGAGGGAGATCAATTTAATTTTCACTGTTGCTTCTCTACACTCACATCAGTTGAAGACAAATGATTTGGGGGGAAAACCATTATGAAGTATTGCGATTTTATTTTGTTCTTTCTGATAGGAGACCAAGTAGATACTTATTCCAGGGCCATAAATTATGAGATGTAGAGTTTCCTCTGCCCACTTTTTTTTTTTTTTTTTTTTTTTTTGCAGAGTTTTATTGGGTTTGCTTTTCTCTGTTTCATCTTCTATGGCAAACTTGTATGGATCACATTCATCTTGGGCTTTTTCCCAATTGTGTATGCAAAGACCCCCAGCATTTACAGAGGTCCCCAAAGGCTGGTTACACTCACATATCTAATAGCACAGCTACCCTGGCCTTCCTGAGGGGTGTGCTGGAACCTCAAATGGTCTCCTGGGCTCCATCAAGTAGCTCCAACCTGATAGACCACTGAGGCTGTGTGTGACTCCTCCCTCTGTTCTGCAGGGACAAAGTACCAGGCCACAGTGTGCAGCATGTCTTCCCTCATCAATGGCCGATGGCTTCAGGTGACCCAAGCTGCAGATGGGGCTATCACCTTCTAGTCTGGGCACACTTTGACCAGAGATTATTTCCCATCATTCTTTGCTTTTCTTTTCCTTCAGTCGTCTTTCTGAGATTGTATCAGCCATTAAAACATTAGCACGTTTTTTAAAATTTTGAGGTCCTCATCCATATATTGCCAGTCTTCCAAACAAAGACAGCAGAGGATCACAGAGAAATAAGCCCTATATTTTTCTAGTGCCCATGGTACCAACTGAAAATAAGTCAATTCTCATGTGATTGCATTTCAATTAATAGCATATTGGCATTCATGATTATGTGGAGTCTATAGAGAATCCTGTACTTAGAAATACAAGGTGGTGGTGTAAGGGATAACCTAAAAAAGGTTAAATGTCTCCTCTGAACTATTTGGGACCAGAAGTGTTTTGGATTTCTGATTTTAGAATACTTACAAATATATAATGACATTTCTTGGGAATGAGACCTAAATCTAAACATGAAATTGACTTATGTTACATATGCAACTTAGACACATGACTTAATGTGGTTTTATATATACAGTTGTTTTAAGGTATCAGTGCTTTTACTGTTATCTGTCACATGAAGCCATGTGTGGAACTATACATTGTTGGCAAGTGTCAAGCAGACTTGCAGAAAATTTAGATTTGGGAGGATTTAGGTGTTTGGAGTATCAGATTGTGGATGTTTAATCTACAACATGAAAGATATAGAGATTACTCAAATGAAAACAAAAGCTCATGATTTAGAACTTGCCATAAGCAAACACACGCAACACCCTCATTTTGTTAACTGGCAGAGATTTCAATGGATAAAGAAAGCTCTGGTTTGTCCTGGCTTGTGACTGTAGATGTAGAAAAGCTGTAGATAGAGTAATCATAGCAAATTCTTCTGTGTGAGTGGGTGTGGTGAATTTTCTAGCTGCAATGATGAAGTTTGTTGCCATTGTCCTTGAGTTGGACACAGTCAAAAGTTAGGGGACCTGTCAATTGTTAATCAATTGGCCTAACTGCCAAGTGAGCTGTGGTGTCACCTGCAGGACTGGTTGTTACACGCTGTGGATTACTGCTTGGTGCCTATGGAGGCCAGAGATGATTTGCAGACTGTAGCTGCTACAGTGATTGGCTCAGAGTTCTGCTTCCGAAATGGCCTGGCCATTATCACTTTTATGTGCAGTCAGTCTTTCTATCCCAAGTGCACTAAAGAGGTCAACAAAGAAAGGATATATAAGTACCATACAAATAAAATAATTACAAATATTGAAGTTGGGCTATAATTTATCAACGGTTATTTCCTGGAAGTAAAATCCTAGACTTTGTCTTAAACTGTGTTTCAGAAAAATATAATATTGATACAATTTTAAGTAAAGGGGAAGGGGTAAGATTGAAGAAGTTAGCAAACCTAGTTAGAAAGTCATCAACAATACATTCTTTCCTACATAGTGTAATAACCATACTACTGACAAGTTAAAGGACAAACTCAACCTGAGCGAGAAAATACTCAGGCTGTGGGGTAACCGGTGGAAGGCAGTATGCAGACACATGAAATGAGATACCTGTTTTCCCTTTCTTAGCAATAAAAAGTTTCTGTTCCTGGCTTTATTATGTAAGTCTCAAAAGTTGGAGCTGTTGAAACCAGGTCAAGTGTTTTGATGGTTTGGTTTGGTAGAAAGGCGGTAAATGGTATCTCAACTGTGTGATCCAACAGCTAATCAACTAAATGCACACACTTAGTGTTGGCATAATTAAGTGCTCTCACATCAGTAGTCCACGTACAAGGTTAAGTTCTAGGCTTTTTAGGTAGACTTAGACTATCATACACAGCCACAGAACCATGGATTCCTCCTTTGACCCACTTAATCACAAGTTATGCAAATAACTGTCTACTTATTTGCTTGAGTGCTTTTTGCTTCATTTTCTTGTTATTCTTCTTCCTGCCTCAATTCTCTATTTTCAAATGACTTTGAAACTTTAAAATGCTAGACTTGTAAAATATTTTAGGCATATCCTCAAATCTATATGGGTAGTTTAAGCATTTGTGAAGATGCTTAAACAGATGAGAAATTATATTTTACTAAAAATAATGTAAACAAATAGATACCAGCAAATATCTCAACTCTTAGAAACTCTTGGTGATTTTAATTTATTAGGCAAATGCTAATTTAGAAGCACTGAATTTGTCATCTGCCATCCACACCCTGAAATAATGTTCAATGTAGATTTTCAGGTTCAACAGTTCTAACCCATATTACCTGACATGTTAAGATTATATAAAGTTTTTAATCCTAAATTCTAGAAATCAAGAATCAAATTATACATTTTCCTTTAGAGTCAATAGTAAGCTTTAGTACATACTGAAAACAGTACAGAAAGAGTAGCAAAACCTGGGAAGATATTTAAAAAAAAAGATTCATAAGTTCTGTAGTCATACCAACTCCAGAAAATATTGGAAACATCAGAATAGTCATAAAGAGAAGATGATTTACATGAAAAAACATACAAGCAAATCAAAGAACTAGGGGAAATGCTGTTCTACCTAAAGAAAGAAAAAAAAGAGGAAAACATACGTTTTCAAGAAAGGTATCAGCTTCTTTTTCCTCTTTACTCTTCCCTCTTTTCTCTCCTAATTCCTTTTTCTTTCCTCCTTCCTCCTTCCCTCTTTCCTCTTCCCCTTCTCCTTTGTCATCTTCTTCAACAAGAGTGATTTTAAGAGAAAGGCATATTTTGAACCATGTTTAAAGAAAATATCCACAGTGTATATGTGTGGTTTTACATATGGCAAAACACAGCTCTTAAAATTTTTAGTATCACATCTTAAACTAAGTGTGTTACAGGACTCCAGTTCACTACTTTATGAAGCATTTAAATTCATTGTTCTAAGAAAAAATGCAGGTCAGTTAAAAACATTCTGTAATTACACGTAATGTTCAGTGTGAGAAAAATATATCTAAGAAAATTTCTATTTCTAAGACTTAATATAATGTGATTAGTAGTAACTTGTCATAATGCCATTGGGGTTCATGTTTTAGCTACTGAATCATCTATTAAAATGCAACAGCAATTGTTCTCTCCTAATTTGAGTTCTTGAAAGGAATCTGTTCATATCTTTGATAAACTCATTCCTCATGGGATGTAAACCAAATCTACAAACCCTATTTTATCGGACACAAAACATAGAAACTCAGCCGAGATGTCAGAGGCTGCATGTTACTGTTATAGGACCATGAACATTTTTTATGGAAATTGAAATATATAAAAAAAAGAAATTGAAATATGTGAAAGCAGAAAAAGAAAGGAGGGTTTCTAGTAAAAACCAGAGTCGTAATTTTATTCTTATCTCTTTAACCAGTGCCTGTCACAGAACAAAACACACCAAGTAGACACAGAATAACCGCACCATTAAGACAACTAAGTTTCAAGAGATCATCTTTGTCCATGGTGCCTACAGTGAAACCTGATGCTCCTAACCAGCTGGATGGTTGTCCAGATGAGTCCCAGTCCTTTCCAGTGCTGTAGGGATGACACTTATGCACAAAATCCTGTGAATTTCTTACATTACTTTTAGAGCCTTTGGAGTATTCCTGATTATGGCATAGCTCTCCTCTCCCTCACCTAATTTTGGAGACAATGTCTTGCTGTGTAGTTTAGAGTGACCTTGAACTCAGCTATGTAACCCAGACTAAATGTGAACTCACTGTGTACAGACTCACAGACTGGCCTGAAACTCATGGCGATCCTCTTGCCTCAGCCTTCAAAGTGCTAGGATTACAGATGTCTGCCACCACACCTGGCTTTTGTCCTTTCTAAAATGCAAAGTTTAATAATTTGAAAAAGTCAAAAGCTATTTGGTGAAAAAAAAAAGCCTATATTTATTAAGTACCAATTGACCTATACAGCAATGAATCACTTCTACCTCTGAATCAAATTTGGAATAAATACCAAAAAATACATTAGTTAGTAATATTAAAATAAGGGAGTCAGTTTCAAAATTTGCTAATGAGAGAGCCCTGTTTGTTTTAGAGTAGACCACTTTCTAAATATTCTCTCGTCTCTTACCATAATCATTCCCATGCTCATGGGTTAGAAGAATGAATATTATTAAAGCATCAACACAACTCCAAATGATTTACAGATTCAATGCAAACTCCATTAAAATACAAATGGTATTTTTCACAAAAGGAGAAAAAATATCCTAAAATTCATACAGAATGAGCAAGGATTCCAAATAACAACGCTGAAGAAAAGAGAAAAAAAAATCAAAATATCATAATACTGACTTTAAAACATACTACATAAGGGATTCCATGAACTTTTACACTTAATGTACATTAATAATTATGGTTTTAAAAGAAAGTAAACTGTTATACCTGAACTCAGCCCGACATTTTAAACAAGGAGGAAGATGAAGGGCAAATGAATAGACACCTTCATTGACACCAATGATAAAAATAATTCAAAGCTAAACTGACCAAGATAACATTGGTATAGCTAATGATCCTTTTTGCATAAAACCACAAAAGCACCAACAACAAAAGCAACAATATACAATACAAATTGTATCAAACTGAGTAGTCTTTGCCCAGCAAAGACAATGGTTAATAAAGAGTTAACCTGCAAATGGGAGAAAATATTTGCAAAATTGTTCGTCTGTAAGGGAATTCACATCACAATATATATTAAAAAATCTTTAAAAAAATACAACAGTGAACAAAAGCAAACCCTCACCCAAACCGACACCAAATAATTCTATTAAAAATCAGACAAGAGATCTGCGTACATTTTTCTCAAAAGCAGATATGCAAATGGCCAACAAGTATATGAACGATGCTCCACATCACTAGTCATGAAGGAAATTTAAACCACAGTGAAATGTCACCTCACTCCAGTTAGTTGTTGACTGTTATCAAAAGACAAAAACTAGTAAGCTCTGGTAGGGGCGCGGAGAAAGGGGAGCTCTCGTACACTGCTGGTGGAAATGTGAATTAGGATAGTCATTATGGAAAATAATACAGAGGCTCTTCAAAAAATTAAAAATATAACTACCACGTGATCCAGCTCTACCATTATGAGGTATAGATCCAAAGGAAATGAAATCAGTCAAAAGATACCTGCATTCCCATGTTTACTGCCGCACTGTTTACAGTAGACAAGAACTAGAAATAACGTGTCCACTTGATTGATGAATGCATAAAGAAAATGTGGTCCATATACACAGTGGGGTATTATTCAGCTGTAAGAGAATGGAATCCTGTCATTTAAAGCAACATTGGTAGAACTGGAGGATGCTGTGTTAAGTAAGAAAAGCCAGGTGCATAAAGGCAAGTAACATTTTCATTCCTATTTGGCAGATAAAAAGCTGATTTGATGGAAGTAGAATAGAACAATGATGACTGGAGAGCAAGAGGAGAGGAGAAGATAGGGTAGAGGAGACCATAAAGTAGGTACCCAGATAGAGTTAGAATGAGCAAGCACAGCACAGTGGGAAGGATACAGCTCACAGCAATTTATTATCTGCTGTGTAAAGAACCAGAAGAGAGGAGCCTGTGGATTTCCAACACAGAGAGATGATAAATGTGTTAGGATAGGGAATTTCTAATACTTCAAATTGACCATTAAATATCGTACATATGTATAATTACATTACATCACACAAATATGTATAGTGAAGAATAATTTTAAGTGAAAAAACAGAAAGGAGAACTAGTGGGTTTTCATCTGTGTAGCATTCTTCCATGTCTTTATTAAAGGTCAATAATTAAGTTTTTATATGTCCTGATTCGGTGAATTTTTGTTTTTATTGTGCATATCTAGAAATGAACTACTGTGTTCTATTCATTTCTGCCTAATAAATCTGCTAAATTTCTATATTAATTATAACTTCTTATTTCTGAATTATTTTATATTACTTATGTGTGTTATGAATTTATCTGTGAATGATGACAAATTTTAATTCTTCCTTTCCAATGCTTGACTTATTGTAGTACTTAAGACTTGCAGTAAAATGCCTAAGAGAATTGGTGATTATAAGCATCTTTGTCTGATTCCTGATCTCAGGGTAAAGCTTTCAGTATTTTACAATGAGATGTAAGGTTTGCTGAAAGTTTGTTACAGATATTCTCTATCAGATTAATGAAGTTCCTTTTTATTCCAAGTTTGCTAAGAAAGTTTTCATTGACTAAGGTTGAATTTTATTACATGCTTTTCCTGCCTCAGTGGTGATTTTATTATTTTCTACATTATTTTGTTATTGTGATTAAATTATTTCCTTTCTTTTTTTCTTTCTTTCTTTCTTTCTTTCTTTCTTTCTTTCTTTCTTTCTTTCTTTCTTTTTTTTTTTTTTTGAAAGTGATGAAAGTATAACTTACATACCAGAAGTGCAAAATTCTTAAATGTATAACTAGTGAATTTTGACAGATCTGGAGTGATCAATGCTTGGACAGAAAAAGTGATTACCAGAATACCTACAATGTTGTGTTTCTGATTCCAGACAAATAAAGGGATAACTATGCGGACTTCCAAAGGCTTATAGCAGTTTTTCCACCTTTCCTGACATCTTTCATTTAATGTAATATTTCTGCAATTTATCTTTGTTATTTGAATCAATGAGTAGTTATAATTTATTTGTTTTCATTGTTGTACAGTTTTGAATGATTGTGTGAGTTATTCTCTTATACCACATATTACAGACAGGTTGTTTGCTGTTTTCATCTTACTTTACTAATTTCGCTGTTCCGATTAGTTCTTTGGAAGAAACACACATGAACACGCCTCTCTGCACCAGGCTCTGTGTGTCTTCAGTTTTACTAGACACTGCTCAACAGTCTCCCAAAGTGACTGGGTCAATGTACACTTTCACCAACAGTATATGAGAGTTCATGGGAGATTCTCACTAAGCACTAGGTGTTACTGTTATCACAGAACATCCTCTCCTCCTATAGCTGTGGTAGAGGGCGGTGAAAAGCACCAAAGCAGCTGTTAAGTCCACTGGAACAAAGTGTAGCTGTCTGGTACTTACACTTTCCCTCCACGATGTTGAGAAAATGACCTTGCAGAAAATGAGCGCCCATGAAGAAAACATTAATTTAAAAAATAACATTTTTAAAGATCTCTAAAAGGGTAAGAACCCCTGTGTGGAGTAAGAACCACACAGGTGAGAAACTGCTTGAAGCCTGAAGCACTAATATAGGCATGAATAATGGGAGAGTAAGGAAAGAGGATATGGAAATACAGCACGGGAGACCCGAAAGACACACGTCCTGTGCTGGGGTCTCTACAGGCTGTTTGCTGTATAAAGTCAGTGTTTACTGTTTAAACGAGAATTATTGGAGGCAGAGAACATCTCTGCTCACTTCAGTATTGCCATGGGAGATACATTGACAATGGTACTTTGCTAAAAAAAAAAAAAAAAAAAAAAAAAAAAAGAAAGAAAGAAAGAAAGAAAAAATAGTAAGGCAGTGATCCTGTGATATTTTTCCTGATAAATTCTAAGTTCTCCATTTCTTGTCTCAAGCACACATTGGCCAATTTTAGTTTTTTCAAGTAGCACATGGTAATAATGTAAATAAGTATTTTGCTTGGTGCAAAGATCATTCTGACATGTTGTCCTATTAAATTTAGTTTTGCTTTGAATCACAGCAACTATGTGCTCACAATTTTTGTAAAAGAATACACCTTCTCTCTGTAATGGTGATGCTTATCTGTGTATTACTAAGGCTGGCCATATTCTATATTAATTTTTATGTAAAATGCTCATCACATGAGCCACGCCTCTCTCCCGAGGACTCCCAGCATCTTTGGTTCCAGAATGGTGAGCTCTACAGCTACAGATCACCCTGTTTTGGAGCAGAGCTCTTTCAGTGAGTCAGTGGCTTTGGATCTCAGGTTTTGAGGTCAGGGAAAGACTTGCTTCAACCTTAAAGGATGGGATTTTTAGTCTTTCATACTTAGTGACATGAAGGTGTCCTTCACCAAAACGGGAGGGCTGAGCTGTAAAGTGAGATACAGCAGCATACAACTATGTGCAGGGCATAATGCAAGACTCATTTTACAGCACATAAACTCTGTAAAAAATCTCAAAAACCCATTTCTGTGAGTGGTGGACACTGACTAGTTCCTGAGGACTTTGTCATAAACTTCCTAGTGACCCACCGTGAACATAATTCAACAGTAAAATTCTCTACATATTTAGACATTTAAAAAATCAAATATACACAGGGATAATCTCCCTCAAATAATATTTTAACTTTACTGTCTTTTAAATCATATTAAGTGATAATGATATTATTATTTAATGTAAATAAGTAATGCATTGCTTCACAATATGTTTTTATTTTAGTTATTTTATTTTTGAGATAGGGTCTTGATGAGTTTTTTAAGTTGGCCTTGAATTTGGACCTCCTGCCTCAGCCACATGAGTATCTATTTTTTGTTGTAGCATCTTTCCTGACCTAAGCACAGGACACACTTTCTTGACATCATTAACATCCTGCTTCTGTTTATGGTAGAGGGACACAGTGACCGGTACCATTGGATCTTTACGTGAAAATGTTGGGAATGACAGAATCCTTTGGCAGTCACCTAATTTAGAACTGAAAGCAGGAGGGGTATGATGGAATACACCTATCATCCCATCATTCTGGGAAACTGAGACAGGAGGTTCAGAAGTTCAAGTCCAGCCTCGTCAAATTAGTGACTGAAGGAGACCCTGAATCAAAATAAAATGTAAGGACTGAGGTTGTGGATCAGTATGAAGGCCTTGGATTCAATCCCTAATACTGCACCCAAAGGAAACAAACAAAAGATGTTAAAGAATTTTTTCAGGTGTGACATGTCTGTTTTCTCTTGAGACCATGTGGTATTTGCACAATATTTCCAGGAAAGAAACAGATAGAATCTACTATTGCAGCATTTGCTGAATAAGCCTGATTTGCTATTAACATGGTGTAGCCTGCACCTACATGGCAAGCTGGCCTGTGTCTTCTAGTTTGAGCCTCTGCTGTCCAGCAGTGAGGAGGGTGCTGTCAGCACCCAGGGCCTGAACCTTATCTGTGGTGGTAGCAGAGTGAGTGTCAGCAGGATGAGCAGAGACACAGCTGCGACACTGGTCCAGGAGGATGAGCACAACATGAGCATTTAAAGTCTATAAAGCAGGCAGCATTCTTCCATCCTGTTTCTTTCTTCTGCATTTCTTTTCAAATTGGATACAGTAAATAAATATTTAGCATCATTTTCTTTTCAAATTTCTAATCCGTATTTTGGTTCCCAGTTTTGTAAATAGAAATCAGTAGTTACATTCCTCCATCTCAGAAAGATATATTTCCCACCTTCATTGAATGTGCTTACTTTTTGCAAGGTTACACAAGTGCCCAAGGGCTTTCAAATATTTGGAAAGGAATTTGCTTTTGAGCATATTAAATCCTATTTTTCTTTTTTTAGGAACTATTCAAATCTCCACCCCAACAGCTCCTTTAAAGCACTAGCTTTCTGACTTCAAACATACTATATATATGTATTACCATTTTTGGACTTTATTAGCTTATTGAACATTTCATCCCTTGGCTTAATGACTGCCTCTCAGGCATTTCATGTGATCTTTTTAGGGTAATTTTACTACCTACATGGATTTTCCATTCAATGCCCTGTCTTGGCTTCCTATAAAGTTCTTGTTTTCACTGTAATTTATCTCAAAATTAGATCCTACATCTTGTTATAATTTATGACTATGCTGTGCATGAAGTATCTCTGGCCTGCTCTTCTTTATTTCCAGCTCATTCACTGGTGCTGTGGATCCTTTCCAAAGAACTTAGCATATTTTTTAACATCCACACTCCTTTCTTGTTCTGATTCTGCTTCTTATGTGTTTAGTTTCCACAGCCCATCATCATAATTACAATTTTGTTTTCTCTCAAATTCCTTTCCCCTTTCTAAGCCCACTGTCATCTTTTTAAATCCAGTCTTCTGCCTGCTGCACGTGTGACTCCAAGTTCCTGATTATGGAAAAAAAATAAAAGACCAAGACCATCCCACCCTCACATGGAAGTCCATTACTCTTTACTGACATAAAAGTCACAGGCTTCCATTTTATTTGATTTTTCAAACTACTCTGTTCACTGTTTCTACAGAAAACTGAATAATTTTGGTGACCTGTGGGAAGACATCAGAGGCCAACTTAACAGAATATCTTTAATATTTTTAAAAATTATAATAAACATTCCACAAACAATTTACAGTCCCAAAGAATCTATATAACTTTGTCACTATGAAGTAGGCTTTCAAATTCCATTATTGATTATTGCAGCAGAGCTTCAAAATTAAAACAAATAGACATCAATTAAAAATGACTGAGTGGCTTAAAAATATATGACTTTCCGTTTCAACTATCTAAACTTAACATTTAGGCCATTACATTCAGGGAGCAATTATGAGTGTTTGAGCTTGGAGCACACACAGTGGCAACGTGGATTTTTAACTCAATTTAATTGTTGCCAATAAAACAAAGTGAGAGAAGAAGACATTTATCTTCCCTACATAGAGTAACTCTAGTGTTTTTTGACACTTTTGATGAAACAAACAATTATAGCTTCTTATCAATCCAAAAGAAGCCAACTCAAGCCCTTCAGAACCAACATGGCCCTCGCAGAATGCAGAAAATGAGGTGTGTCTTTGTGCACCATTCTCTGTTCAAAATGGATTGGACAGCACAAGCTTTATCATTGGAAACTAAGGGAGACAGAGAAATTTCAGTAACTGAGGGTCAACACAAGCCTAAGGAGATGAGCACCAACCAACAGAGTAAAGAGACAATCTACAGAATGGAAAAAAATTTGCCAGTTACTCCTTGCACAGAGGGTTACCATCAAGACTATATAAATAACTAAAAAGAGTAGATGGCCCCAAATGAAAGATCAAATTAAAAAATGGGCAGCTGAAGTGAATAGATATTTCTCAGAAGTACAAATGGTTAATAAATATATCATCACTGCAAATTAAAATGGCGCTGAGACACCATCATCACAAAATCTAATGATAGCACACGCTGGTGAGGATGTGGCAGGAATTTTTGTTGGCCATGTGAAATAGGCACAGCCACTGTGGAAGTCAGTGGGGAAATTCTTCAAAAACTAAACCTAAAAATTGCATTTGACCTAGCTGTCCTCCTTCTAGGTATCTTCCTGAAAGAGCTAAAAGGATCACAATACAGCAACTTGTACAAACCTACATTCATAGCATAATTGATAACAGCCAGATGTTGGAAACAATGTATATATCTATCAATAAATGAAAGCATAGGATAAATGTGGTGTTTGTGGACGACACAACCCCATGCTGCTGAAAGGAGAGGCATTTGTAGGTCAATAGATGCAACTTGAGAACACTATTAAGTGGAGTCCCTCAGACACACAAGCTCAAATGTCACATACTTTCCCTCATATGAGAAACAACGAATGATATAGAAAATAAACAATAGAAAATAGGGACAAGTTCAAGTACTTTCCCAAACTACCAATTATATCTTTTAAAAATACTTCAGTATATGAGAGAGTTGGTTTTATTTATACTACTACCTTAGCTTAGTTCAATGAAAAAAAAAAACTTTTATTCATCTATTTGTCCTTTCTTTGGCAGAATCTTTTCAGTTTATGTTCTGTACTCTGAGTAACTAAAGATAGTGATGCACCGTGTAGTAACCATTGTTATTCTCTGATTATCTGATTTAAAAATTCTGGATTTTTAAAATAAAATAAAAAAATTAAAAGTAAATAAAATGACCACATGGAAAAGTATCAGAGGTCTGGTATTGAAAATGGCGGCTTGATAGGGGGTTGGATGGAGAGCCTCTGAGGGGAAGGCAGCTCAGATGCTAGAATTTGACAGCATGGAGAGGGCCAGATGATTGGAGGATGATTTTTATTAAGCCAGAAGGGAAAAATAAAAGTAGGAAGAGGAAGGAAAGGTGCGGGTGGAGGGCTGTAACTCAACGTGCTCACTGAGACCCAATCCACGCTGTGCTGGACACACCCTGGAGTCCAAAGATCCTAAGTTGCACTGAAGCCGCAGCTGCAGATAACAGGAGTGAATGAGTCCCGGGCCTGTGACAGAAAGATGCAGCACAACATAAAGTGCAGCCAAGGGGGAGAGCTTTATAGGCTCTTGAGAAATTGGGTCCTGGGGCCCCTTTCCAGGAGGAGGCCACAGAGAGGACCATGTGCCTGAGTGCCAAAGCCAGGCGCCACACAGCACACTTTTCTGAAGAGTCAGGATGCTGATCTAGACATGGGAAAACCACATCAAGCTAGAATCTACCTCTGGGAAGGAAGGAAAAAAAATTAGAGTGTAGGGCTGGAGCCCTGTGCGCTCACTGAGACCAGGCCACACCTTACTGGGAGCACCATGGAGTCAGGTAATTCAAGGTCGAGCTGAAGCCATGACTGCAGATAATGGGAATTGTTGAGTCCCAAGCCCTTGGCAGGAGAACAGTGGCATGGGGTGGAGTGGAGTCAAGAGGAGAAGCTGCACTGATTCCCAGTGAGTGCTGGGATTGGGTCATGTGGCTGCTGTCACTGGCTGGAGGACATCTTGGAATTGAGCAGAGCTTGGAACCACAGCGGCATCAGTTGGCCACCCCTGGCACAGAGAGGATAGGTGGGCTCTGCTGGGGCTGAGCTATGCCTCTGTTTGGAACCCAATAGCCAAGGACAAAAAGGTCATGACTTGGTGATGTCCACAAAGTACAACATAAGTCCCTGAAGGTAATTGTGGGTCTACTGGCACAGAGGCTGGAGGCTAGCCTACACCATCTCTGTGTCCTTTCCTGTACCTCAGATAACATCGAATTGAGGGAAGGCAGCAAAACCCCAGTCAGCAAGCTTCAGAAAGACCTTAAGCAACATCGAGAGGGCCAGAGACCCCCAGGGCATACCTGTATGAAAGAAACCAGAAACATGACAAGGGATAGAAATTTTTAAAAAACCCTCCAGCTGCTGACCCAGGGAAAATAAGCCCAGGAGAGGTAAATACAGAAGAGAACCAGTGCAGTAATCATGCACTATTAGACACAGCATCAGTGGACATAAAGAAATACCTTCATGACCTCGTAAGCAAATTTAAAACTGAAAGAAACTAAAGTTAGCCTTTTGAAACTTGAAGAGAGATTTATTATGTGTGAGTATGAAAGAAAAGATCTCTTAAAAATAGCAAGGAATCAGGAAGAAACAATTCAAAAGCTAGAAGATGATAAGAGGATTTATAACATAAGAATAAAAAACTTAAATGAAGAAGCAGGAGTAACCACAAATGAACTACAAAGAATATTCACAGACATAATTAAGGAAAACTTCCCAAGCATAGGAAAAAGAAATGATATCCAGATAAATGAGGCATGCAGAACTCCAGCCACCTACAACCAAAACAGATATACTCCCAGACATATAGTAATCAAGACACCAGAAATCCACCACAAGAACAGAATATTAAAAGCTGCCAGAGAAAAGAAGCAGATCACCTACAAAGGACAAATCATCAAAATAATGACAGACTTATCAACACAAACTCTCAAATTGAGAAGCCCTGAAAGAAAATAACTTCCAACCAAGGCTGATGTACCCAGAAAAACTCTCTCTCAAAATTAATGGAGAAACAAGATATTTCCAAGACAAGGAGGAACTGTGGGAGTTCATGGCCACCAACCCAAAACTACAAAAAATACAGAAGGACATTGCAAAGAGAGAGGAAAAAATACCAAGATTCCAGCAACAGTGACAGAGAGGCCCCAATGAATGGGGCAGACAGTGGAATGAAGGAGTAAAGTGTACAAATAATAGCAGAAGAATAGAATAGTACAGATGAGGCAGAGATGGTAAGCTATAATTTTTAACATAGATAACCTTGATACACTAACAAAAAAGAGACACAGGCAGAGTAGATTAGGAGGCAGGATCCATCGAGAGGCTCTGATTAGGAAATACACTCAACCTGAAAGAGGATTAATAAACTGCGAGTCAAAGATGAGAAAACAATGCTATATGTGGCAGAAAACCAGAGAGAAATAGGGACAACTTGCCCAGCAGCCACGGATAGGTTGGAAAGTTATGACACTTATGTGCAGTGTAGGACTATACAGCTGGAAGGAAGGAAAACCTTTGTGGCTTTAGTAAGTAAAGGAGTACAGCTCAAGATTAATCTCAGGTGTAAAAAGGTTCAGCAACACTTAGATAGACCCCCTAGTCTAAAAACTATAGGAGCTGGTGGGACCCAAAATATACAAAGCATCCTGAGAAGGGGAAAGGTGAGGAATTGCCTAAAAATGGAAGGCAGAGAACATTGTTATAAGTGTTTCAGAATTTAAAAGCCACAGTAGTCTTAGAACGCTCTATTTAAGAGTGATATTTTGTTCCGTTCTGTCTACTCATATGAAATTTCAGGGGATAGACAGCTAATCCAAAAATAACAGGTTATACTACGGTAATTATCCTTAATTTCCTATTAAATTAAACTGAAACCCTGTATTACTTACATTGTCTTACTATGGCTGATCTTATTTGAAGCTGGTTTGTTAGACTACTACTTTGGCTTGACTGATTTTATTCAAATTTGGTATGCTTGATAGTATCAAGTCTAAGAGTAGAGACAAATACTCTGAAGATGACAAGATGTAAAAGATATGCATTCTTTTGATTCATAATTGCTTTCAAGACCTACAATGTCTCCAAAGATGTGTTTTTATAAAAATAGGTATGTAATGCTATGCTCTATATAATGCCCGATGATATGGACAATTCTATTGAAAATAATAAGAGAAAGCATAATAACTACAGTACATTATCTACTATTGTGGTCTTATATGTCTTTTTGATTTTATGTTTTTCTAGGAATTTGTTTTGTTTTCTTGTTTTGATCTGTTTTTCCCTAAAATACAGAAAGGATAGATAGGTATGTAGAGATTCACACATGGGAAGAATTTTTTAAACCATTTACAAGAACAGATTATATAATGCAAGATGTAATGAACAGATACTCTGAAGAAGAGACACTAAAAATGCCAATTCTGCAGCATTATGGCATAAATTCTAGCAATACTATTATTCACTGTTCAGAGTGATATTAGTTTAGTCTCTTATGTTCAATTTCAGCATACATAAAGATAAAGATAGGTACTTCAAAGAGAATGAGAAACATTATGACAGTCATTATTGACTTCCCCAAAATCAGATCTTGAAGACCTAAAAAGTCTTCATCATCCTGTAATGATTTGATTAGTTCTATAATGTTCAGTATATATTCACTGTGTGTGAAGATGGGGACAACTATTTGGAAGAAACCTAGAGACAATAAGATAGACAGTGAAGATCTCCAGTGGACCTGCTTTCAAATCTGTCTTTCTTTAAATTGTTTCCTTATGAACTGTTTTGTTCTGTTTTGATGTTTAATCTTACCGTCTTTAAGATAAAAATAAGTGTGTAGGACTGATAACCATATTACTAAGTTTTTGTTGGATCACTGAGTAGAACTATTCGCAGTGTCATTATTTGAATGTCACTTAGTATGCTTTAATTTTGTGACTTGAACAACTATTTCTAAGATGACAATATGTAACTTATCAACTAGTGATTTCTTACTATTAATTTTTTCTGAAATTATGTATTATTTCTATACTTTTTTCTATTTTTTTCCTCTTTAAATAAAACAAGTATCAGAGGTATTCCCAGCCCTGTATTTGTCTTGGGATCCTGGCTTTCCTCTTTGACTGATTTAATGAATATTATTGAAGAAAACCAAGAACATGGAAGCTAGTAATTTTCTGTGCTTCATATAGGGCAATTTGCTTATGAATTATGTGAAAGAACTTAAAATGCAGTCTTTTTAATATGAAATAGAATGCAAAAGTAGAAACTGATAGAGGAGACAGAAGAAAGAAAACCCAAGAGAAGGGAAATGAGATGGGGGATAAAAAGAAGTGAAGAGACAATAAGAAGATGATTCACAAAATAGGCCACCACATCACTTAAACACACCCAAAAATAACGTCATGCTCCCAATTTAACAAGATAATATTCCGAGTTTCATTAACATTTATACAGAGTTCATCTAGTGCCTAATCTTGTGCTGGGTCTTCAGAAGAATTAACTGCCTGAGCCCTATCTACAGCCCTTGGAACTAGTTGCAGTTATCTTATCAGCAATATTTAATAAAATAAAGTAATCCTCATGATTGAAGAGGGTGTGGTTCTTTTGAAGTTGACTATCGAAAACAGAACAAATATTTTAGAAAGCATATCTGTAATAGGCACCCAGATACTTAATGATTGGCCCACTAATTTCCAGTTAAAACACCTCCCCAAAAGAGGCAGCCTTGTGTGTAATAAAGTTGCCATCATTTGAAAATGTTTAAGGTAACACAGCTTAACAGCCAACCAGAGTGCTATGCAGGCTTACAGAATATAGTAGTGCTTAACAATGCTAACAGCTTGTAAAAAATATGTGCAGTGTAATAATTGAGAAAATGGCAATATATAGAATTACAGAAAAAAGACAAAGAAGAAATACAGCAGGATATTTTTTCTAGATAATGGAATATGCTGAAACGGATGCCGTTCAGAATTTCCAAAGTTCCTACACTTACACACTGAAAAAATAGGTGCTTGCCTTTCTGCCTCCCATTAGTCATGTAAGCCTTCCCTCCTCCCTTCCCATATAGATTCTGACCTCATGACTTTCTTTAGCCAACAAGGCAGTGGAATATCGCGTGCAGGCAGAGGTTTGAGAAAGGTTAGTGCATTCGCCCTCCTTAGTCATCTGGATACCACTGTGGGAACATTCCATGGTATGGGTATGTGAAAGAAATGCAGAGAATTCATTCATATCCTTTGAGATTATGCCAGATCTTCTAACTTCCAGCCAACAGCCAGAGACTCCAATACATGAACTAACCAGGCAAGTCTACCCTGGATCAGTGGAACTCCCTGCTCACCTGAGTCACCTGAAGATGGCTAAAGGGTTGCTGTAGAGGCCACTAAGATTTCGAATCCATTTGTTATGCGCCAAGAGCCAGCATATGTAAGAAGTAATTTGTATTTCAGAACTTTACTGAACAGCCACTCTAGGTTGTAAAATGTTAATAAGTAAAGAATCATGTAAGATTTCCATTATTATTTGTACTAAAATTCTTCCAGTGTATGTCCTAATGGTTACTGGCTTTATGACTTGCATAGGTATAACTGGATATCCCTGGTCTTCTTCTAGCCACTATATTTCAGATTAGATATTTCTCAAGGCCCTCTCAGCCTTCTCTGATAACTTGGCCTCTACCTGCAAACTTCATGAATTTTCTTGCTCACCAAATCCTTCACATGCAAGAGGAGACCTGAATCCACTCAGCTTTGCCCTACTGCCTACTGCAATTATAAGCCGACTATTTGTTTTCCATCTTAGGAGGACTGAGATGGGCTACAGGTCCTCTGGCTGGATGCTCTAGGCCTGAATTATTACCCCGTGACCCACTGTCACACTCCGCTGAGCTGATATCTGCATTTCCGGTGGATCTGGAGGCTTGACTGACATTTACTTTGACCCCATTATTGCTCCTGCCCATCTGTCTACCTTTCCCAAACCTCACTGGTCCCCAGACTCTCAGTCCCCAGCCTTTCTCGTGATGGTCCCCTCAGGACCCTAACTCCAGCTGCCAGCTCTCCTCCTTTACTTTCGTATGACTTCTCCAGTCCTGGGCAGCCACTCATGCTAACACTGCACACGGTACTACAATGCACCACACACTGAGGAGGTGGTCATGTGCTAGTGTGTTATATTCTGAATAATAAGGTGAATTTTAAATATTTCCCAATTTACAAAACAAACATCAGAAAGACCAATTTAGTAATTTAAAAAGTATAGAAGCTTAAAATTTGGAAGCGATGTGTCAGTAATGCTCAAATCAAAGAATTTTATGAAATGTTACTTTTGTGTCTTGTTCTGTTTCCTATCATTCCCACTCAATTGGTGTGTGTGTGTGTGTGTGTGTGTGTGTGTGTGTGTGTGTTTGTGTGTGTGTGCATGTGGACACCTTTATTTTGATGCAGGACAGATAACTAATTATCATACGTCTTTCTGCAGAACCAAAGCTCCCTGGCCCTGGGGGAAGACAGGTGTGTCGGTTAGCGAGGGTCGCTGATAGAAGTGGCAGCAGTGTCAGGCATGCATCATAAAGGTTGCTCAGCTATGACAATAATTAATAATTGTCCAGTTATGAGAAGAGAGGATGGGGTCAGCAAGCTCACCCAGCTCTGATTTAGAAAGCACACAGATGTTTCTTCATGAGGAGGCTCTGCCACCCGAGGTGTCACAGCTGTGGTGCACTAAGTCTGGCTTTGGCTTATTAGTACATGCTGTAATGCGGAATGGTGAGGTTCATTTGGGGAAATTGGTACACGCATTTCAAGTATCTTGTTCATTTTCCATGCAGTTTCTCTGCTTTTCTTTTCTCCGCCTGTTTATTTTTGAAATTTGTCTAACTTTCATACAGTGCCTTTGAGGGAAAATTGGCCCAAGTCAAATTTTAATGCTGCAAAACAGGTCTCTTAGACTCTCTGGGTGTAAGAATGCATAAACCTTATAATGACCTTTCCAAAATGGAACTGAATAACAATCATCTTTTTTTGTTCCCAAAAAGCAGAGAATTTCAAATGGGCCAGTTTTCTCCCTTCACATCAGTTAGCTCAAGTGAATGTGAAGGTGTGTGTGTGTGTGTGTGTGTGTGTGTGTGTGTGTGTGTGTGTGTAAAAGAATCCTAAACCAAACTGATTGGTGAGAGTGCAGTCTGGACTCCTCACCCAGGATGCTGGTCACTTAGGCACAGATGACCGCGGATTTTGTGCTCTGTGTGTTCCCAGTGCCTTGGAGAAATGTCAGAACGGATCTCACTCCCCACAACTCCAGCTTCTAGGGTTAACATAACATCCAGCTGGCACACCACAGGGTCTCCAAAATTGATTATTAAATTATACAAGACTGTTTAAATGTATAATTTAACACTCAGCTTAGATGGTCAAATGTATGAACTAAAATGTGTGCAAATGTGTCTACGGGACAAAGCATAGTAATTCTCCAAATGCGGTCTCCAGCAAACAGCATTAAAGTTACCTGAGAACTTGTGTGAAAGACACTTTTTGTCCCAGCACCCACAGAACCTGAAGCACTGGGAATTTAATTTTTACGGGGAGAGGGAGCTGAATATGTATCAACTCTTTGTGGTGCACATTCCATTGTGAGACCCCTTATCTGATTATTACTTTTTCTTGGTTTGTTTTGTAACTGGGGACTAAACCTAAGACTGTGCTCTAACTTCCTGTCTTCCGGTTAAAGCCTCCCAGAGTGCTGGGGTTATAGGTGCGCATCACCATGACTGGCAACTTGTGTGGTTTGTTTTGTTTTTGTTGTCGTTGTTTGTTGTTTGTCTGTTAGTTTTTCTTTCAGTTTCCATTTTTTTTATTAGTATCTGTTTGCATTGCATAATAATCACATTTGTTGTGGGGACTTGGTATACGCACATGACCCATCTCAGTTCTATTTTTATTCCTCTCCTCTCTCCTGCTTCTACTGAACCCCTTCCTGTTTGAGAAAAGTCTATCTCCTTGATTCCTACTATCTGTCTTTTACTTTGCTCTTCATTTATAGTTTGAGTTTCTTATGTAAGAAAAACCATTGATATTTAAGCTTGACTGCCTTATTTATTTCACTTAACATTAGGGTCTCAAAAAGTGTCTACCTTCCTGTATGTGACTCAAGTCTACTCCTCTCTATGAGACAGTACTACTCCACTGTGTACTAGTACCACATTTCCTTTATCTGTGTATCTGTTGAAGGACATGTAGGTCACTTCCAAGGTTTAGCTCTTATGAATTGTGCTGCTATTAACACGGGTAAGCATGAGCACTGAAATATGGTGTCTTTAATGCTTGGGGGAAGGTATTTGGAATGGAAATAACTGAGTTAGATAGAATTCTATGTTAGCTTTTGAGGCATTTCTATACTAATTTCCACACTTATTATACTAGTTAACAGCCCTACCAACGATTGAGACAGGTTCCCTCTTCATCACAGCTTCCCTAACACTGGCCATATTTGATTCTTTCAGTGATGAGATGGAATCTCAATATTGTTTCATTTGCGTTTCTCTAAGGCCAGTGATTCTGAACAGTTTTCATGTATTCACTAGACATTTGTACTTCTTATGAAAAGTGTATATTTCAGGTGTCCTTTTCTTTGGTTGGGTATTTTAGCTTTTTTGGGGGGTCTAACTTTGTTCAGCTTGTTGTATATTCAGGGTATGATTTCTCTGTCTGAGGTGTAGCTGGTAGACTTCTTCCTACTCTCTAAGTTGTGTCTTTACCCCACTGGCTGATTCCTTTGCTGCACAGAAGCTTTTCAATTTGATAATGTGATTCCATCTATTGATTCTTGCACTATTTCTTGTGTTATTGGGGTTCTGGTCAGAAAGTCATTGTGTATCCCTAATGTCTTTAAGATTTTTACATACTTTTATTTTTGAGCAGATAGTGTTTAACATTTAGATCTTTGATCTATTTTAATTTAGCACGTGATAAGATATATGGGTGTGAATTCAATCTCTCGCATGTAGATAGCAAAATTTTCCAGCACCATTTATTAAATAAACCATCCTTCATTCAATTTGTGTTTTTGGCCTTTTTGTCAAAGATCAAATAGTTGAAACTTTTTGGAGTTGTTATATCCTGTGTTCTGTTTTATTGATCCACGTGTCTGTTTTTGTACTAGAAAGAGGCTATTTTTATTCCTATAGTTTTGTAGGAAATTCAACTCTGGAATTATGATGCCACCTGCTTTGCTTTTGTTATCCAGATTGCTTTTGTTATTTTCAGTCTTTTCTGGTTACATATGAATTTTAGGAGTGTCTTGTTTGAATTTTGTGAAGAATGCTGTTAATACATTTTTGGGGATTGCATTGAACCTATATATCAGTTTTGTAAAGTGTGGCTATTTTGATTATATTGGTTTTGACTATTCAGAATCAGGAGATATCTTTCCATTTTTTGGTGTCCTCTTTGATCTCCTTTTTTGGAGTACTGTAGTTTTTATTGTAGAGGTGTTTCATTTTCATGGTTAGGCTATTTCTTAAGTATAATATTTAATTTTTCTTGATGCTATTGAGAATGGTATTGTTTTCTTAGTTTCTTTTTCAGTGAGTTCCTTATTCATGTACTGGATTGCTATTGATGTTTGTGTGTTAATTTTATATTTTGCTACACTGCTGAATTTGGTTATTTATTCTGGGAATCTTAGTGGAATTCTTTGCAGAAAATTTTTTGTCACCATTTGGTTTCTTCCTTTCCTATACATGTCTCTTTTCTTTCTCTTGACTGATTTTTCTAGTTAATGGTTTTGTTTTGTTATGCTATGTTTTGCTTTGTTTTGTTGTGTAACAGGGTCTTGTGAGGGAGTTGAGACTGATCTTGGACTATGTGTAGCCTAGGATGGCCTTAAACTCGTGATGATCCTTCTGCTTCAGCCTCCTGACTGCTGGGATTACAGACGAGTGCCACAGTGCCTGGATATAGGTAATGATGTGAGGACTATGTTAGACTGTAGGGATCGTAGTGCTCATCCTTGTCTTGTTATTTTACTTGGAACGTTTTCAGGTTTTTCTAATTTAATATGATGTTGGCAGTATGTTTGTTATAAATGACTTTTATCAGATTGAGATATGGTCCTTCTATTCTATTTTCTTTAGTTTTTATCATGAATGGGTATTAGATTTTGTCAAAGGTCTTTGTTAGTGCGTATTTAAATGATCATGTGTGTTTTATCCTTGCTTCTTTTTATGCAACATATTCCACTTGTTGAATTGCAGATGTTGAATCAATTTTTTGCATCTTTGGGATGAAGCCTTCCTGGTCATGATGCGTGTGATCTTTCTGAGGATTTGTTGCAGTATGTTTGCCACAATTTTGTTGAGGATTTTTGCATATATATTCATCAAAGAGAATGGTCCTTAGCTCTCTTTTTGTTTGGATTACTGTCTGGTTTTGGAATCAGGGTAATTCTAGCTTCCAGAAATGATTTTGGGAAGACTTCTTTCTCTTAATTTCATTAAAAAGTTTGAGTGGTGCTAGTATTAGATCTTTCCTGAAGTTTTTGTAGAAATTTACAATGAATCCATCAGGTCATAAGCATTTCTTATCAGATAGATTTTTTAAACTGTTTCAAGTTCACCAATGAGTATTGGATTGTAATTTTAATATTCATTTTAACACCTTATCCTGCATACATTTAGTTGCTCATTAATGGCCTTTTTAATCCATTACAATGTAAGCTCTACAAGAAGAGGGACATGTCCTTTTTTTGCCTTTTGTAGCAAGAAAAAAACAGTGTGATGAGGACATAAATATATGTTGCACGAATCCAAGGAGTAAGTGAATTAATTAAGGCATTCATGAATGAAGTTTTGTTAGGTAGGAGGTCTCTTCCTGCCTCCAGTCAGCAGTCAGTGCAGGAGTCCAGACAGAAGTCTGTGCTCATTCTGTTTGCTTCAGTGTACTTCCATGTCTGCTCCTGGCTCTGTTATCACACTGCCACCCTCAGCCACCTGCAGCTTTAACCCTGGGATTTGTCTCCATCCTCTCCTTCTGACGTGCTGTGACACTCCGCTCACAGTGTCCCATCACGAGGACTGTTTCTGAAATGTTTGTGTAGCATCTCATGTGTATTCCCACTGCCACAAATGATTTTCACTTACTCTATTTATCTTTTGCTCTACTCTCTGCCTCATTTAACAGAATGCATTTGTTATGTTAAATGTCAATTAACTAAATAAAAGTTACAATGACTTATCAAAAACATTGGCTTTCAAATACTTAGATTTTTTTCCAATAAGTGGTAAGTTATTTCCTCCATAATTTGCTAAGTGTAGCAGTAAATTTTACGCCAGTGAAAATAGAAAAGAAAATAAAATGAATCATAGATTTCTTAATTAGACAATAAAAGGAAGCATTCCATTTTAAAAGTAAGGAGAAAGTTCTTCCAATGCTAAATTAATGAGTTACAAAAATCTTGGTGTGAGAATGATTAAATTATATAACTGATCCAGACCATGTTTTGTACAAAAGGTCTAGTGAAAACAGTCTAAAGCATGTCCCTTTTTTTGCTTGCTTAAGAAACCAACCTCACTGAAGACTTCTGCAGCATTTGGTTAGTATAGATAGGAAAATGGGTTTGGATAAACACATATGCTTGTACAACATATTTGGAAAAATACACAGAAAGGCAAAATAATCATGTTGAAATTATAAATCTTATGCAAGTATTAATTTTGTACGATAAATGTTATGAGTTAATACATCCACCCCCAGAATTCTCATTTATCCAGACTTCAGAATGTGACCTTATTTGGAAATAGGGTCCTTAAAATTATAGTTAGGATGAAGTCACGCTAAAGCAGGTGGACCCTAAGTCTAACATGAAAGCTGTCTTCAATGGAAGAGGGAAATTTGGACACACACAAGGGACACTGTGCGAACACGGAAGCAGAGATCAGAGTGACACAGCTACAAGCCAAAGAATAACAAAGACACGAACACCCAACAACAAGAAACTAGAGGAGAAAAAGACATGGAGCGGACTGTCCCTTAGAACTCCGCGGGATACCTGCCCCAGCCTAGGTTCGGCCTTCACACTGAGAGACAATGCATGGCTGAGGCTTCAGGCCTCACAGTTTGTGATAATTTATTATGGGAGCCATCGAAAATGGGTACAGCAACAAAGCAGAAAATGGAGAAGACACAAAAAGAGCCAGCTCCCCCTTTTCCGTGTTCCGAGGGGTGCACACCCTTTACTGTTCTAGTTACTCTACTCATTCCACAGTGTCCTGAAGCACATTTTGGGCAACTGAGTAAGAAGGAAACACAGCGCCCAGCCTTCCCTCTGCATTTCCTGCGTCCTTTTGCATATTCTACTGGTTATATTTTACCTTTGTAGCTGACAATATTTCAAAGTTGACATGATCACTTTATTTTCCAACCAAGTTTTTGTTCTGTGGTTCATCTAGCGACAGATTCTAAGCATTACCAGTCTATAAACATTGTGTATGCTATTAAGTCTAGGCACATGTTATCCAAGACATGCTAATTACAGTGTTTGCATTTATTTTTGTTCTCAAAGTATCTAGTTTCTGACTCATGCACCACTCACAGAAGAGTTTGCCTGAGACCAAGATCAAAGAAATTTGGTTTTTCATTTCATTGGCTTTTAAAAATCATAATAAATTTTTGACATTATATTTGAAAAATATTGTACTTATCTTCTTTTCCAGAAATTCTTATTTTTTTTTCTTAAGAGAAACCAACCCCTGCCTTGTTTACAGAAGCACTGAGAGTCTCCATCTTTCTCTCCTATCTATTGAAATGAGCACATCCACTGTTCCTAAACTCACTTTATTACTCCTTTTGCTTTCTGAACTAGAGCTAATCTTTTTATAACATGTATCTGTGTCCATTTTTCTGCAGTTTTCTTAGGATGAGCAGAGAGAGGTTATGTGCATCTGAAAATCTTTATTTCATCACACTTACTGCTTTATTTACTGACTATTGAATTTCATGATGAGAAGTTTTGATAGAAACATTAAATACCTTTGTTGACTTCTACCAGTCAGTGGTGATGGTGGGGATTCTATTGCCAATCAGTCCTGTTTCCTGGTGGGTGCTTTCTTTAACCATATCAATCTTTTAGCAACTTCTCGTACTCTTTGAAATGTCACAAAACTGTGTCAGTGCATAGTTTTCTCACCACACTTAACAGACCTTTTCAATCTGAATCTCCATATCTCTTTTCACTCATAAATTTTCCTATGTTAATTTTTTATAAAGAATTTTATTTAAAGAGAAAAAAAGCAAAACAGAAAAAAGGGTAGAAGTAATACAGAATTTAAAAAAGGCAGGTAGTAAAAAATTACTAGTTGATAGATTACATATTGTCATCCCAGAAGTAGCTGTTCAAGTGCAAATTTAAAGAATACAAAGTAGACATTCAGACAGTGGGACTGCAAACAGTTCTGTTCAATGACCCAACAAAAACTTAGCAATATGGTTATCTGTTTTACACACTTAAGGTAGGAAAATGTAGTCAGTTAACAAGAATAGACATAGTATATGAAGTAAAATCAAAATATAAGGTGATAAACAATGGCTACTATAATGCCTCTTGCTATCTTCAAAAGAATTGCCCATACCTTAAAGAGGGTAAGATTAAGCATACCAAAACAGAACAAAACAGATCATAAGGAAACAATTTTAAGAAACATTGATTTCAAAGCAAGTCCACTGGAGATCATCAATGTCTATCTTATTGTCTCTAGTTTTCTTCCAAATAGTTGTCCCCATCTTTGCACACATGGAACATTATAGAACTAATCTGATCATAACAGAGTGATGAAGGCTTTTTAGGTCTTCAAGACCTGACATTGGGGAAGTTAATAGTGACTGCCATAATGTCCCTCATTCTCTTCATAGTAGCTGTCCTTATCTTGACGTACGCTGAAATTGAATTTAAGAGACTAGACTAATATCACTTTGAACAGTGAATAATAGTTTTGCTAGCTTTTTTATCATAATGTTACAGAATTAGCACTGGGTTTCTTAGTGTCTCTTCTTCAGAGTATCTGTTCGTTACATTGTGCATTATATCCTATAAACTGTATAGAAATTCTCCCCATGTGTGAATCTCTATATGTATATCTATCCTTTCTGTATTATAGGGAAAAACAGATCATAACAAGACAAAAACACAAATTCTTAGAAAAACATTGAATGAAAAAGACATAAAACCACAATATTAGGTGATCTACAGTAGTTACTATGTTTTCTCTTGTTATTTTCAATAGAGTTGTCCACATCATCAGACATATAATAACTGAACATAGAATTACATAAGTATGTTAATAAAAACACAACTTTGGAGATATTGTAGGACTTTAAAAGCAGTAAATAATCAAACCAAGATGGGTATGTTATTACATCTTATCATCTTCAGAGTTGTTGCCTCTACTCTTAGACTCGATATTATCAAGCATACCAAATTCAAATAAAATCAGTCAAGGCAAACCAGCAGTTTAACAAACCAGCTTCAAATAGGATCAATCATAGTAAGACAATGTAAGTATGGGCTTCAGTTTAAGTTAACAGGAAATTAAGGATAGTTCCCGGGATAAACTTGATATTTTGAGGATAGCTATCTGAGTCCTCAAATCTAGTATGAGTAGACTGACCTGAACAAAATAAAATCAAACTAAGCGGAGCGATAAGATTACTGTGACTTTTAAATTTTGATACACTATTAACAATGTCCTCTGCCTTCCTTTTTTAGGCGGTTCCTCATCATACCCTTTCTCAAGATGTGTCATGGTTTATGTTTGTGTCCCCCAGGCCTCATGAGTTTGCATTATTCATTTGTGATGGTTCATTGTATAGTGCTTGGATTGATGGTGTCAGTGCTCCACCCACATAGGGGTGGAGCCAGGATGTAATGTAATGGCAGGAAGAAGGTGTGTCTTTCTCTTTGCTGCTGGCAGCCGCCATGAACTGCAGCCCCCCCCATGCCCACCTGTCTTAGAGTCAACTGAGTGTGGACTGAAACCTCCAAAAACTGTAAGAAATAAACCTTTCCTTTCCCAACTTTGGGCTTCAGGTATTTTGTCTCAGCGAAGAGCATAAAGTAACTAAGACAAGATGCTTTGTATATTTTGGGTCCCACTAACTCCTTTAGTTTTTAGATTAAGAGGGCAACCCCTTATCTATCTGAGTGGTGCTGAACATTTTTACCCCTGAGCCTGATCTTGAGCTGTACTCCTTTACTTACTAAGGCCACAAGATTTTCCTTCCTTCTAGCTTTGTATTTCTACACTGCACAAAAGTGTCATAACTTTCCAACCTCTCTGCGGCTGCTGGACGAGTTGTCCCTATTTCTCTCTGATTCCCTGTCACTTAGAGCTTCGTTTTCTCATCTTTGATGTTCTGTTTATTAACCTTCTTTCAGGCTGAGTACATTTCCTATTCAGAGCATCTCGATAGATCCTGCCTCCTAATCTACTCTGCCTGTGCTTCTTTTTGTTATTGTATGTAGGCTATCTATGTTAAAAATTATATCCCAGCTTCTCTGCCTCAACTCTGCTATTCTATTTTTCTGCTATCTTTTGTCCGTTTTTCTCCTTCATTCCACTGTCCTCCTTCGTCATTAAGATCTCTCTGCCACTGTTGCTGGGATCCTGGTATTTTTTTTTTTCTCTCTCTCTCCTATGTTAATTTTATAACCTTCACTTCCTCACTGTCTTCAATCTATATTTCTAGAACTCCAACTAGTGGGAATATATACTATTTGAGATGATTTCTATTTCTCTTGCATTTTTCTCCACGTTATCTTTACTCTATTTTTTATTTTCTCTTGTTAGTTGTCCTCTGCTTTCTAAAGAATTTTTCAGTTGACATTTGTTCATTTCCTTTCTTATTCAGGTGAAAAGTTTAATTTACAAAATTATTTTGCCTTACAATGATCATTTTTTTCAAAGAATTTCCTTTTATTTTATACATGTAATACTTTTTCAAACATTTCACAGATTAGATTTTTTATAGGATGCTACTATTTTCTGAATTTAACTTAGTTTTCTAATTTATCTTGGTCTTTCTTTTTCATTTTGAACATTTTATCTAAAACCTGGTTGTTGTTTATACTCCAACAATCAGTTAAAAGTTGCATCTCATTTTGTTTGTTCTTGCAAGTTCATTTACTCTTTATTTCTTTTTTTTTTGATCATTTTCATTTTTATTGGTACCAGGGATCGAACTCACGACTGCCTGCTTGCAAGGCAGGCACTTATGCCACTGAGCTAAATCCCCAGCCCCTACTCTTTATTTCTTTGTAAATCATTTTATTCACCAACATTAAAGCCCTTTGAAAAATTATGTTACAATTATTACAGGTTTAAAGGGGATTTGTAGTGACTGAGTATCAGATGTGATTTAAATATGTGACAACAGCAGAATCTCTTATTTTCCTGTTGATGGTTGTTTTTTGTGTGTTGTAATGCCCTAGTGTCTTATTTTTCTAGTGACTACAGTGCTGCAGGCGTTCTATTTAATTGTGACAACTTTTCAAAGTCGTCACTAATAATTCTTTAACACCCTCAAACTGTGCACTACAGGCACCTGCTACTACTTGCTAGCAGATGCTTTGTGGAAAGTGCTCTGTGCTCCTGTGAGCTCTGGAAAGAGTTGCATGCTGGACACAGCTCTTGGGGTCTGTTGCTCTGTAATGGCTCTGAGAAGGGCTGCTATAAAGAGCCTCGTGACATTTGCTGGATCCAATATTTTTAGACATTTTTTAACAAAGGGACTTTTTTCTCCCAGGATGCTTTAATGTTTTTAATTTTAGTTTTATTTGTGTGTGGTTGCAATGCATAATAACATTTTTTTTTTTTTGGTTACAGTGTGTCTAGTATCTTGATAATTTTCAGTCCTTTTACTCACCTCTTTAATCTCCCTAGTTCCTCTATCTGATGGCCTCCCTGATCTCAAAAAAGCCTACCTCCCTGTTCCTACCATCACTCCAATATTTTACACTTAATTTGTAATTTGGGGTAGCCTAGAGGTCCATTAACAGAAAAAAACAAAAATATGAAAAAAGAAAATGTCATATATGCACATGTATATATAGAGTGAGAAACAGGAAGAGAGGGAAAGATAGAGCGATTTTACTCTGCCATAAAGAGTGAAGATCTGTCATTTGCAGGAAAATGAATTGAACTCGGGATCATAATGTTAAATGAAATGTCAGACACAGAAAGTTAAATATCCTGTGGTTTTTCTTATATGAAAAACAAAAATCCCAGAGTATTTAAAATTATTTTCCATGGTATATCCATTTGGGCTATGTGGTTTCCACATCATCAGTCTAGCCACATACTATGGGATGCTACTGAAAATTACAGCTAATTTGAGACTTTTAAGGCCATATGTGCCTGATAGTTCACTTCTGGTGCTCACTAAAGATGAATTACTTAAGAATACATGGAACATACACGACAAGCAGGTAGACGAATAAGGTTCCTAGAATCTGGGATATGAATCAATGTGATGTAATTCAAATTAAGATTTTCCAAAGTTATTGTTCCAACTCCTTTACTGTATGCATTAGCAATACTCTGTTACAGGTTGAATTAAGAGAAACATTCCTAAAGAATTGCCTGAATTGGATCCCTGTCTTACTGATTATGTTAAGTATTTATATACCAGGTGTGCTGCTGGCCAGCCCAGCCTTCTTTCATTCCCATTAAGAACTCTGACTCATGTGGTTCCTAGACAGCTGCCCACCCCACCCCAAAGCAGAGAACCATGACCTGTCTTTAGTCATATTTAGAAATGCAAGTTATTAAGTCTTTGGATAAAATGGACTTGTTTTCTCCTAATTTATACAATAAGGCTCATATATTTCCAGCAATCCTGTGTATAATTGCTTTTCTGGGGGTTTTAAAAACAAATTTACTAAGTAAAATTGAGGTGCACTAAACTGCACATACTTGAAGTGCACAACTTGATAACTCTGAGTTACAACCAAGACAAGATCATCATTATTAAGACATGACCATGTCTGTCTCCCTGTGTTTCTGTGTCCCTTTTAATTCCTTCCTACACTCTCCTATCTCAGCTCCTCATTTTTTTTGTTCTCAGTAAATCCCGATTTGATCTCTCTAACTACATTTTGAATTTTATACAGCTTTATAGAAATGGAATCACTGTGTGTTCTACTTTTGGTTTGTGCATGTATAGGCTCTGGCTTCTGCTCAGATCAATTATTTTCAGATTCATTATGTTGTGTGCATCATAGTTCATTGCTTCTATTGCTGAATAGAATGGCATAGGATTAATATGTTATATTTGCTTATCCACTGACCAGGCGATTAACATTTGGCTGGTTGTAGTATTTTCACCATTTCCAATAAAGCTACTGTGGTATGAATATTCATGTAAAATACTTTATGGAAATAAATCTTTAGTTCTGCTGAGTAAATATATAAAAGTAAAGTGCATATGTTATAGGTAGTTTCATAGTTTTAAAGAAGTTTCCAATTTTCCAAAGTGACTACATAATTTTACACTAGCAGCAGTAACACAAGAGATCTGCATTTGCTCCACATTCTCACCAAAACTTAGCATGACTGATCTTTTTAATTCTAGAAATTTTAATTTATGTATGGTTCCCTCTAGTGGCTTTAATTTGCATTTTCTTGATGGTTGACACCTATGTTCTCTTCCTAATTACACAATTTGATGTTATTATAAATGGTATCATTTTATTTTTAATTTCAATTTCTAATTGTTAGTTCCTAATGCATAGAAATGTAATTCATTTTGTATACTGATATTGTACCAACTTTACTAAGTTTACTAAGAGTTTCTGGAGATATTTTGCAGGCTGTGCTTTTGCAAATAATTTCTGCTGTTCTACACTTGGTGTAGTGTTCTATAAATAACTATTAGGTTGTTTGGTTTTTCAAGTCTTTTACTTACTTAGTAGTTACTGTATACTTTTTCTATTTTTGTTGAGTGAGGAGTGTTTAAATATTTGACTATAACTGTGAGTTTGTCTAGTTCCCTTGCAGTTCTATTAGTTTTATCTCCGTGTAATTTGAAGCTGTGTTGTTAGTGAGCATAGACTTAGGGTTCTGGGCTCCTGGTGTAATTTTCATTATTACTGCAGGATTGTTATGAAATGGCCCTGTCTTCTCTAAAATTGACTTTGCCTGATTTAATTTCTAAACATTTATTTTTAAATTATTTTTTTGTCCTGTCAGTTTGTCTTCAGTGGGATGTTTGGACAGCTTCTATTTAACATGATTATTTTGTGGTTGAGTTTAAACCTACTTTTCATCTTATTTTTGGTCTCATCTGGTAATTGCTTATTTCTTTTGTACTTTTCATGACTTTATTCTTGTTGCTGTGGCATTTTCTTCCCTTTCTCCCTTCACTTCCTTTTCCTTCTGTCTTCTTTCCTTCCTTTCTTTCTTCCTCTAAACCCAGGCCCTTTGAACTGAGCTACTTTCCCAGTTTCTTTTCATTTGAGGCAGGTTGCTGCTAAATTACCAAGGCTACAGTTCGACTTGTGATCCCTCTGCCTTAGCTGCAAGAGTGCTGAGATAATATGCTATCTCCATTGTTGGTTTATTAGTTATTAGTTATTGTTTTGTTATTTTAGGGGCTTCTTATTGTGAAAATATGTACCTTTAAAAGATCTTAATCTCGACAAGTGATAATATATATATATATATATATATATATATATATATACACTTTTTGCATATAGTATAGGCATATTTGTGCTAGACCTGTTTAGATCAGTTTAGAGAAAATGAAACTCAGACAAGTAAGGTGATTTGGTCAGAAGGGCTGGAGAGTCGTGAAAGAGGAATTCTAGTCTTCTAACTTTATAAAGAACTAGTGCTTTATACACAGTGTCACACTAGTGCAAGTTTCAATATATTATCTTTGGAGTCAGTGGATGCACACAATTACTATACTACACTTAGAACTACCAATGGGGAAACAGTTGAAATTACTGTTGTTGTTATTTGGGAAAATATGAAAGTGAAGTAACCCACAGAAAAGTCCTGAAACACCTCTGAGACCTCTTAGGCATCACGGGTGAGGGTCACTCAGGTTAACAGCCGGAGATGAATCCACGAGCCAGCATTTCAGTGGAGCCCCTGGAGCACAATTTGGGTTCCTTTGGCTCCTCACATTAGTCACTCTAGGAGAGCAATTCACATCCCATAAATCATAATCATGCTGTGATGCACAGGATTGTCTGAAATTTATGCATCTTATTCTATGTGCCAGAATTTAAAGAGCCTTTAAGACTGTCTTGTGATAGGCTTGTCTGTCTGCTCTTGGCTGTGTAAAACTTGAATGCAAGCTGCATGTTTACTTCTGAAATTTCTTATGTGAAATTTCTTATGTGAGCATTGTACACATGATTAACATGCTAATGTATTCCACTTGGGCAGAGCATAAGACTTCTTGTAGCCTGGATGATCTGGTTGAAGAAATCACGGTGGAATTTTTAAAGTGAAATGAAGCTTATCAGACCTACAAATAATTAATTAACATCATTTAATTTTATTATTTTAGAACTTGTTTTCAATAAATATGGGTGGGTCCAGAATGTCTGAATTTTTTTTTTCTGTATTAAGGAGAATGTTGTATAAAAGCAGTCACAAAACTTTACTTTTTGATCCATATTTATACAATCAGGCAAATCAGCAGACTCAGTGGTTAAGGCATTTGTTAATAACTAGTCAGATTCTGTTAGGAATTTACAATGCATTGGGGGCAAAACAAAGGAATAACTATTCTTCAGAAGTTTTCACTATTAATGACAATAATGCCTGTGTGCATGTACAGAAAGGTGATGATCACAACCTAATCCATCAAAGACAAGGGCGAGAAGGGTTTCCTGGTCTGTGAGGAGGAGAATGCAAACACAGCAAATGGGTCGACAGAGGGCGAGGCCACTCGTCCCAATCCGTCTCTCTTTCACTGTAGACAGGCTGATCATTTGGGTGAGTGACAATGCAAACGTTCAGTAAAACTGCTCGGACAAGTGGAAATGGGGGGTGAAAATTTGTCAAGGCTTTTAGTAAAACATGGTTCAGTTAATGAGATATTAAATCTTTCATTTATTCACAAAGTATTTCACAGTGCCTTCCCTGTGCCAGGAACTGTACGGTGCTTGGGTCTAAGCTGGTAAACAAAGCACATACAGCCACAGCCCCAGGGAACTCAGAAGCTAATCTGGGAGTCAGTGAATGACTCAGTAAACAAAAATGTCAATTTGATGTCATACCATAGTTATAAGATGGCAAGTGTTGGGTAGAGAATAATTTGGCTGAGGTTTTATTCACAGAATGCAGTCGTAGGGAGCCCCTCATGGAGTTGGTGCTTAAAACTAAAATTCAATAATGTGACCAGTCCATCACATGAAAATTTGGTAGCATCATTCTGAGGAAAGGAAATACCATGAGCAGAAGTCTAGAGATAGACAAAGATTAGCACGCTTAGGAAATGTGTGCTAGGAGGCGGAATTGAAGCTGGGGAAAGCAGAATGTGGATTATTTAGTTCTGTGTAGGCCATAACAAAGTGTTTGGAATTTGTGCAGTGATGAACACATGCATAAATTTCATTACCTCTTTAATATTTGCTATTACATACAAATTCTGGAATACTTAGTATTGTATATTATATTGTTACCCAGTACAAATCCATAAATATCTTCTTTCATTGAAGAAAAATAATCTCAGACCTTCCAGTGGAAAAAACAGGCATTGTGATAGAACTAATATGCTGAAGAAAAATGGTAATAATTACTCTGAAATGACAGAGTCTAAGATTAAGTAAAGTGCCGAAAGGTTTGCCACCCTTGCTCTGTGATAAAATAGTATGACAAGAAGAATTCAGGAATTGAGTGTAATGGAAATCAAACAGCTCTTAGTGTGGATCTGTATACTTTGAGGAGAGGACAGAAATCTAAGAAACTTTAAAAAGTTATGAAATGAATATAGCATAACATATATATGTCAAGGATATTAAAATTAAGAGTGGTACTATAAAATGACTCCAATTGTGTAAAGCATTTCTTTTACTAGAATAGCTGAGGGAAGTGTACTAGGGCAGTCAATGTTATAAATAAATAAGGATTGTCACCAAAAGTGTATTTCCACTGTCATTTGCTTTTCACCTTAATACACACTTTTTTCAGTGGTAGCGATTCTCTGTGCCCTCCCACGTCTCAGGTTCCTCCCTGATTCTGAGTTCTTCCAACAAGTACTCTGTGTAACATACAGTATTTACCTTCACACAGTTACTCACTGCTCTTCTATAATTTTTGCTGGAATATTTACCAGACACTAAATATATAAATAAGATGCTGTCTCCTTAACTTGACCAAGATAAGGAAATACTTAAAAGAATAAGTACAGTACAGGATGGAAACAGTGACAAGTAGAGTAAAAGAAATTTAAAACACTGAGAATTAAATTCAGAAGCGTGATTACATTTGGTTGAGCTGGGGTTAAACAGTTGAGGAGGCTGCAGCAGCCTTTGTTGGAGATTTGGAGAGCAGGCAACATTTTGCAGGCTGGGACAGGAGTTCTAGGTGGTGGGGAGGAGGAGCAAAGGAGACACCAGCATACCACGTGGGGAAGGGACTGGAAGGATTGCTACACACTGATCATTCACTTCAAAAACAGTTAGAATTACCCGCTGGCCACTCACTTTGCTCATCCCACTCAGCATCAAAAGACTATGTGCCATGATTGAAAGGAATCCACCTGGGCTGGATTGTTGCTCACAGTAGAGTACCTAGCTTAGCTTGCAAGTATGAGGCCTTGTGTTTGGTCCTCAGCAACACAGGAAGAAAGGAAGGAAGGAAAAGAGGACGGGAGGGAGGGAAGGAGGAAGTAATCCCCCTAGCTGGATAAAAATATTTATTCTCATAAGGCTTACGCATATCTGTTCTGTGTTAGCCAGTTTCCCAGTGAGTCTTAACTTGTGTAATTTACTCTCATGGTTGATTTCTGAGACCAATTTAATACAGAAGAAGACAGCATCTCATTTCAGAGACGAATTAGAAAGCCCTACAGCTTCTGTTGGTTGGTCCACTTGTCCAGAGGAAAGCCCCCTGCTACATCTGGGTAGACCTATGAAGGGACCTTCAAAATGAAGAACCCAAACCACCATCTAGGTTAGATGAATAAGCTTGAAAGCAAATTCTAAAGCCCTCCAAAAGCTTGCAGTGACAGCAGACCTGGGGACCATCTTTATGGTAACTTCACAATAGAACATTCCAGCTAAAATGCTCCTGGATTTGTGAACTTCAGAAAATATGTTAATTTTTGAAATTTTTAGATGCTAAATAGGGGAAATTTTTAAAGCATCAATATATAGCTAACACAGTCACCAACATCTAGAATAGTGCCTAACATAGAAATAATTCTCAATAAAAGTTTAGCATGGATTTTTCATTAACTTTGAATGTTCTCCAGGGAGTATTTTTCTTTGTGTTAAAAATATAGCTCCTCTATTATAGAATTCAAATAAACTTAAATACTTTTAAAAGCTAATAAAAATCTTAATTTAAAATTATTCAATACAAAACTTCCTTATTAACTTTTCAGTTAGTCAACTATTTTTGTTTGCCTCATCTAACTTCTATTTCTCTGAAGGAAACAAAATCCTGGCTCAAGAAAGTGTTGACTCAAATACAAAATTCTAAAATTATAAATGCAAATTACAGTCATTTGTGAATTAGAGATAGAGAGACCAAGGCCACACCAGGAAGCAAGCCCAGTCTGGGAACCAGCGCCACGCTAAGGCCGCCACAGGACTGGAGTAGACAGACCCCAGACCCTTCTGGCAATGGCTGACAAACAAGAAACACCACCTCCCCCCACCCATCCCACTCCCACAGCCATAAATGACCCACTTATCTGGAGAAACACAGGCTGTGATGATAGCCATGGAGGCGAAGTGCAATTGGATGCATGTGGTGCTTTGGTGTCTCACTGAGACTGCAGGTCTAGGGCCAATGGTCTGGTCACAGGTTCAGAGCAGAGTGGTACACAGTGTAACATCTTGAGGGGATCTCCTTCTGAGGTTGTAGCCACTGTTGATTCTCTATAGTCTTGTTTTGGAAGTCCTATATCATTTCCAGTGTTTTGATGGTTTGGGTTTTATTTTCTTTGTTTTGTTTGATTATGTCAAATCCAATGGCAGGAGCAGCTATATTAAAGATGGCAAGAAACATTATGGTAGCAATTTTGAGTTTACTATTGGCTTGTTTTGAAGTCCTTTATTGCATTCATTGTTTTGTTTTTATTGTTTTTGTTCAATTCTGTTTCATTTCATTTTTACTATGTCCAAAGTTATCAGCAGCTATTTTGAAGACATCAAGACAGATTATGGTAACTATTGTTGATTTCATAATGTTTTGAAGTCCTGTATCTCTTACACTAGTTGGTTTTGATTGCTTTTCTTCCATTTTGTCCTCTTTAAAATAAAATTTTAAAAATGTAATTACAGAGATTAATGTTGACTTGTCTTCTGAATCTTTCCTTCCATTATATTAAAAAGTTCCATTAAAAAGCCATAAGAGTGTCTGATTGAAATAGTTAAACACCACATTTCTTTTAATGAAAGGGAAATAAAGTTCTTTAAAGGATATAACTGTATGTATAAGTGTGCAAGATAGAATACCATGTACTAAGCTTTGTTAGTTCATCATACAGAGTGGTTTGTACTGTCATTGTTTGATTGTCCACTTTTTATGCTCTGATTATGTGCCTGGAACAACCACTAAGATAAAATATGTAATTTTTCAACTAGTGATTTCTTACTTTTTAAAAAATTTAGTATTATTTCTACCCTTTTTTTGTTTTGCTCTTTTTCTTTAAATAAATAAATACCATATCCACATAGCCACAATGATGACATAAAGAATTATTCTCCCTGAGATGGCCCAAGCCTTTATAATATTGATACTGAGATAATTTAAATGTGTATTTCATGAGTGTGGGCCACACAACTTAATGTAGCAGTCAGGCCCACAGTGGTTTCTAGTGGTTTCCACTCCAGTTGTCCAATGTTTTTGTGCCATCTTCTTGGGGACAATCTGGACAATAAAGTGCCCCTAACCAAGAAAACACAGCCAACATGATGTGAAGCTGTAGTGATATCATCATGCTGTGTGATTCCATCACAGCTGATTGGAGCTGCAGATCACAGGTGGCTGTCGTTAGAGAAGCTGCCATGATAGAAAACTGTAAAAGCACTGTAGGACCTCGGGTGGTCCGGGACAAGAAGGCAGCCTCAGCCCACATTAGGCAACAGCTAGGGTCTCACTCATGCAGCTGCTAGTTATTGAAGTCTTCTAAACCTCACAAGTGTTGGAAAGCAAATTCCTCCCCACTTGAGGCTCCCTGTGAGGATGCAGCACAGCTGACATCTTTCCTGCAGCCTTATGAGGACCTGGGCAGAGGTCCAGCCAAGCATAGCTGGCCTCAATGGCAGAACAGTGTCATAATTAATAATTGCTCTGTTAAGTTGCTTAGTCTGTGGTAATTTGGTACCCAGCTAGAAAAACTGACACGCTTTGTGATCTGACTTATTTCCTGTTCATGCTCTTCACATTTTTAAACATCTTTGACAATAATATATGTGTGTGTGACTTTGTTGTTGCTATTTCAAAATAAATTTAAATTAGCTCAAAAACACATATTACAAGGATAAATTTTAAAAATTATTTTCAAAGAACAAATTTACTATCCCCTGTATATTTTTTGCAACACTTGGGGAAGTGCTCTAAATGTGAATTTTTCTCTTCTGAAAAGGAAGGGTCATTTACTGTTTATGGCCTTCATGAAAAAAGTTTTTAATAGAGATGTGGTCACGGGGCAGGAAGTCACTCTGTGATGAATAAATTGCTTGAGCTTCACCATGTCAGGCCCGCCTACCTTTGTTCTGAAGAAGGGCCGGTTCTCCATCCTGATGGTTTCCTACCTTCATCCTCAGTGTGTGGGTGTATAATGACTGCATTAAGGGAACCCCAAAGTGTGGTTCATCTCATTCTGTGTGAGCTACACTGTTGTGTGAGCCTCAAACTATTTTTAGCCCATGCCATTCTCACAGCTGATTGTCACGGCACAAGGAAACAAGAAACAACTTCAGATGCAAAATAACCCCTAAGACTCTACTTTTATGAAACATCCAAGTGAAATTGAAATTGAGCTCCAGCAGAAAGAATTCTCTCACTTTCTCTCTCTCTTATAATATTTTCCATATTTTCCTGTTATTTGCTGTCTCTATGTTCACCTGGACCTCCAGGGGAGGAATGATTTCCCTCTGAATTCCCCTCTCCAGATTCTCACTTCTCTTTTCCCTTTCTCACCGGTTGTTCAGCTGCTGCTGTCAGCTGTGAAAGACTTTCATACAGTTATGTTTGTCGCCACGCGTTTTATATATATATATATATATATATATATATATATATATATATATATAACATTATCTCCAACCTGCACTGGAAAGTCTGAAATTTAATAATTTTTAATAATTTTAAAATAAATTTTAATTCCTCTGTAAGCAGTTTCTAAGTGTGAATTTGACATTACAAAGATGGAAAACAAAGCAAAAGGTTAAAAAAGAACAAAATGTAAGTTTTTATAAAAATAGAGATTTACAAATGCAGACAAAGTTGTTGGGGGAGGAGCCCTCCCACATTGCTGGTGGGAAAGTAAATTGGTACAGCCACTATGGAAATCAGGACAGAGATTCCTCAAGAAGCTAAAAATAGAAATTCTGTTTGACCTGGCTGTGCCTCTGCTGGGCGTTCTCCTCAAACAGGTAAAGACATCAGATTGCAGCGGTGCCTGCAGACTCATGACTCCTGCAGCACAACTCACAGGAGCTGAGTTTTGGAAACCACCTGCGTGCCCACCAGCAGATGATGGATAAGGAAAATGGTGGTGTATATACACAGCGGAGGCTACTTCTCAGCCATAAAGGAGGACAAATTTGAATCACTGTAGGGAAACAGATGGATCTTGATATCATAATATAGTGAAAGAGGTCAGACACAGAAGGTTAAGTATCACATGGTTTCCCTAATACAAGAGTTGCTATATATGTATAATGTAAAGAGTAAAATAGCCATGTTAGGAAACACGGAGACAGACTTTATGGGAAAGCAAGGGTCTGAGGAAGGGGTACAGGAGTTAGGGAGAAGGACAGGAGGGGTGAAAAGACCACGGAGTGATACGGACCTGTCTAAGTCACCCGGGCTGAGTGTGACTACTGTGTATCACAATCCTCTAACAGTAAAAGTAAAATAAAAGCTGCAGTTCAGTCCCAGAAAAAAATGCTGACAGAGTGTTGAGGAGAAAAATATTCATTGAGCAACACATTTTTGGGTCCTCAATTTAGACTCTGACAAGATCATAGCTGTGTGGAATGTGACCTGATTGTGCAGGAAGCACACTGCTTCCCAAATACCCTGTCGTGACAGAAGTTGGACTGAGGGGAACAATGAGGACCAGGGGACCTCCCCCCCAGGTTGGGGGGGCAGCTTGGTTTTTCAGTGTCCTGGGCTCCGTGCTGAACTGTGATCAGTTAGTACGGTAATAGTAAAATAGGCCTTGGATAGGCAGAGAGTAGGAAGAACTTTCTTCTTCTAGACCAGGAAACTAGGTAAACAGTAATGGAAATGTGGGAAAATATATATGGGAAAAATGAATAAAATTTTTAAAAAGTGAACTAAGTGGAGAAATGAAGACAATATAGAGGACCTCCTCTCAAATCTCATTTTCCTAACAAGTACGTCAGTCTGAACTCCATATACATTTCCTAACCAAATTAGATAAAACCTGCAAAGTTTTATTCATTTTTGTGATATGATTTTCCTTTGGATGTGTACTTACCTGACTTGTCTGACCATAAAACATCTGGCGTATTCCATAGGGTTTATATTTCATTTATCCACAGATCACTAAATCTAGCAGTCCACAGCTGAGGTTGGGGCAGGCAGAGAATTTCATGAAAATAGTTAATGATGTTGTTCTGCTGATATATATTTGTAGTACATATGATTACATTGATTTTGGGAAATTCACACATAGCTGAATTGTATCCTGGTCAGTTTCCCTGCCTCTTCCTCTTCCTCCCTGTCTTCCTCTCTCCCTCCCCTCATCCCCTTGCCAAGCTCCAGGCTGTTCAGCTTCCTGTTTCCCACCATCTCTCCTGTTGGGCTCTTTATTCATATTTTGAGTTACTTCTTGACAGGACAGGGAGAGAAGTGAAGACACACTGGGGAGGAGCCGCATTCATTCGATTCATCACGGTGCCACAGGGAGCCATTCAGTGACACTTGTTTCATTTCCTTTTGCTCCCATTAGGAGAGTGGAAAGGAGCAGAGCTGTGCTTTGAACAATCCGAGGAGGAGGTTGAAGCAGGAAGGATGAGGCGACATGGTAGGAGGAAGAAGCAGGGACCTAGCCCAGGCAAAGGGAACAGGAAGAGAAAGATCCCAATACTGAGATCTAATGAACAAAGAAAGCAGGTTAAATTTTAATTCCTCTGTAAGCAGCTTCTAAGTGTGAAAATTAAGGGAGTTATTTCTATGGTTGATATCTAAAGGAACATTATGTTACCTTTTTGGTACAAAAGATGTTGACTTAAATACATTGCCATGAAGTCACTAATCTTATTTAACCTCTTACCGTCTCTCATTCTTACTCAGATTTGGGCAGAATACAGCAGAGAAGAAGCAAAGTGCCTGAAATCTGGTCGGACTACCTGCATTCAGATGCGTGACTTTGCACATGCACCAGCTGGACTTAATCACTATTTCTGTAGTCAGCTGATTTAAGAGCACATAGGTTAGTGTGCAGCGTGAGTACTGTAGGTCACTGTAAGATTAAGGGGTACTCAGGAAGCCCTGGGAACATGCAAGTATCCTGGGTATGTGAAAGTGTTGATGTGAGCTATCAAGGTGCACATTGCAAAATTCCGACCCCACATTTGATTACAAACCGAACAAGGCATACCCTCCCCCATTCTGTATCTGCTTACGTGTGTAATGTGCTCAGGTATTGGACTCGCAATTACTTTTACAATGGGGCTTATTAAGTTCATTGTTTTAAGAACAAAATTGGCATGCTTTGCTCAGTGTCAGTGAATAAAATAAAAGGCACTTTACACCCTTCTTTTGAATAAGAAAACATTTCCACACAATGAAACTATGAATTTAAGTGAAGAATATACTTTGGAATTTACAATAGCTGGCACACTATGTTCCTAGTTTTACTAAAAGTGTGAAATTTTAGTTAATTGCTCTGTTCTGAATTTTAAAGAGCAAAGAGTTCATAAATAATAAGCTTCAGTGGCAGTTTGCACAGGCTTTAAAACCTCTCAATGTACTTTTCATTGCCAAATATGTGATTCTTGTGAGTGTTGATGATTCCCATGAATTTTAAACCATTTTAAAATTCTCAGAAAGAGACTGAACTACACATGAAATTTATCTCTCATTCTGTTTTAATACAGCCCTGGATGTCAGTGAGAAACCTCTCATTTCCTGACACATATATCCTTTAACATTTACAACATTCCCTTAAAGTAGGGCTCGTGAAATTACTGCTCCCTAACTGCATAACCGTGAGGAAATCTTCAACAACTTGGGGTTAGAAGTGGGACGTGGGATACGGTAGTGCATCCCTGTGATCTCAGAGCTCTGGGAGGCTGAGGTAGGAAGACTGCACGCAGATGCCCAACCTGGTCAATTTAGTGACTTAGTGAGACTGTCTCACAATAAACACAAATAAATAACAAGGCTGGGAGATGTAGGTCAGTACGAAGGCCCTGGGTTCAATCCTCAGTAACACTGTGCTGAAAAAGAAATTTAGGGTTACACAGTACATACGTGCACAATTTGTCTAACACACACACACACACACAAAAAAAAAAAAAAAAACACATGATATACATTTTGGAGAGAATTGGGAAGAGAAGAGACATAGACATCTCTCCATTTTCTCCATATTTGACAACCATTTGTTCACTGAAAGCATCAATCACTAAGAAACAGTTTACCTCTGGTCAACATCCTTAACCCTTGTAAATTACAAATTTCTTTGTTTTTTTTTTTTTCACTCATTATTACTCACTACCTGCTCTGTGCTTTTCCTTAAAAAACATTAAAGTAGTAGGAAATGCATTGAAAAATTGGAAGTTAGGGTTTTAGAACTCAAAACATTATTTTGTATTTAAACAGTTTATTTATTTTCAAATGAGAATTATTAAATCTCACTTTCCTGGATTTACTTTTTCATACTTTTTCTGTTGTGCAAACACATACCTTCATTTGTGTGTTGGCAATACTTGATAGTTACATTCACTTGGGGAGACCTTTCATTAACGTATCTTCATTATTTTCTGTCCCCTTTTCCTGCCCTCGCTAACTTCCCTCTCCTCCTGATTCCCTTTCCCTTCTCCAAAATGTTTTCCTTTTATTCTTTAATTTATTTATAATTTTGAGTTTTTCATGTAAGAGAAACCAGGTGACATCTAACTTTCTGATAAAATAGCTATACATAGACCTTATATCATAGTGATAAAAAAACATATGTGACTTACAAATCTGTGACCAACATCTTGCTAAATAGAATTGAAAGCCTTCTTGCTAAAATCAGGAAGGTGACAAGAGAGTCAACTTTAACCACTCTTGCTCAAAATAGTACTTGAAACTTCAGCCAGTACAGTCAGGCAAGAGAATGAAAGAAACAGATGTGAATAGGAAAGGTTGAAGTTAAATTACTTCTATTTGAAGGTATTGTGATCCTTGCAATAGATGACCCCAAAACTCCAGTAGAACTCCACTCATTTACTGATAAAATCAGCAAAGTAACAGGGTACACAATCAATACACAAAAATCAATAACATTCTTGTACACCAAGATCTAAGGAGAAAAAAGTCAGGAAAACAATTACATTCAGGTTTACTTCCAAAAAATTAAATATTGAGGAATAAACCTAACCAAGGAAGTGGAAAACCTCTATAACAAAAACTATTGAACACTGAAGAAAGAGATTGAAGCAAATAATAGAAAATGGAGACATCCCTCGTTATACTTGAACAAGCAACATTCTTCACAGGACTAGGAAAAAATGTTTTTAATTTATATGAAACCAGGAGAGACTCAGGATAGCCAATCCTGAACAAAAAGGGCAAAGCAAGAGACATCACAATTCCTGATTTCTAGTTTTATTGCAAAGCTATAGTAACAAAAACAGCATGGTGCTGGCAGAAAAATAGACACACAAACTAATGGAATAGAAGACACATAAGCAACCACATGAATCTTCAACCATCATATTTTTGACAAAGGGGCAAAAATATCACTGGAGAAAAGACAAGATCTTTAACAAATGGAAAACTGGTTATCTACATGTACAAGAATGACACTAGACTTATATATCTCACTCTGCATTACAATCAAATCAAAATCCTTTATTTTTTAAAGTTTAATTTCATTTTTAACTTATACATAAAAATATTAAAAGTATCTGTAATAATGCGTACCATGTGATGTTTTAATTTATATGTGTATTGTGTAATGTTTAAATCAGATTAAATATATCTATTTCATGAGTTTGATGAGATGAAAACACTGAATATCCTTTCTTCTAACTTCCTGAGATTACAGTGTCTAACACCTATAAGTATTCTAATTTCATAAAAAATGAATTGCAGATTTCACTAAGTAATTAAAAGTATTTATATCGATGGTTAATAAATGAGAATAAATAACCTAATGGAAAAACCACGTCCATCTGAAGCATCAGAGTAAATACAGCTGCAGTAAATACACCCCAGTACACTAAGGTTAATTGAAGTTTTCAAGACACAAAGTCTTTCTGGCCATATTGTACTATGATTTTTGTTCTGTTTTCCTCTGTTTTGTTGTCCAGGAAAGCTGTTTCTTCCCACAAGAAACCACTACATGTCACTGTGTGATCAGAATCTTCTTTTAAAATCTCAGATTTATAGCAGACACCTGAGTAATGGCAGATAAATACTTAACAAAGCCTCTGAGCCACAGCAGGAGAGAAGACTTGTTTGAGTAACTCCGTCCGCTGACTCCATGAGTTAACGGAAAGTGGTTTTGTTGCACTTAAATTTCCAAGAATACCATTCTCCACCGACCGCTTGCTCCCCCAATTGCTCCCCCAAGCAGTTAGAAATCCAACTTAAAAGTCGAGTTCAAGCCCAGTTTGGTGGTGCACACCTGTATTCTCACCACTCCGGGAGACTGAGGCAGTAGAATCACCAATGTGAGCACAGCTTAGGCAACCACACCATTTCTAAGACCCTGTCTCAGAAACTGGGGTGGTGCTGTGGATGTAGCCCTGACTTCAAGTCTGGTATTGGGAGGGAAAAACATCAGTGTTCAGAAAAAATAGAGCAATCAATTAATCTATTTCTTCCGAAAAACAACACAAAAAGAGGGGAATCAAATTTAGAGAACAAATGAACATTGAACAGTGCAGCATCCACACTATGGGAAGCAGGATGCAGCACACGGGTTCTGAATGTGGCTTTTGAGCTCCAACTTGGCCACCAAGGAAATGTCATTAGGCTCTTCTTTCAATAAGGCTTCCTTGCTGAAAGAAATGCTTGAGAAAATGATTCAGCTAAAATGTCATGAAATGGCCATAATTATTTTTCCCTTTTTCCTAATTTCAAACCTTCAAAGGGCTTTCTTATAAGCTCAAATGGTGTGATCCCTCTCAATTCAAGACTGAAAAACTGTGACAATCTCAAAATTATAAACAACATCATTGGTACAGAGGTGAGTATAACACTTGTGTCAATTTCAGGCATGTCTGAAAGGAGAAGCATGACCCACCACTGTTCCAGTAAATTCCTTTGAGACACCAGGCTTAGAAAAGGGCAGCTTTCTTCTCATTCTTGGGTTTCCTTTTGATTGGTGTATTCTAAAGGACTGTTTACAGGATGTACTAGGGAGCACACTGCAAAATTACAAGGCAGTCTCTGCAGTCTTTATGAAAGAACATTCTTCCATGTCACAGCGGGTGCTCTAAAGTTAGCTGCTAGTAGTGATTCCACAACAGTTAATCTGACAGACCAAAATCCATGCTGTAATTTCTCCAGGTTTCATCACCTCACATTTCTTCCCCCCAAATCATCAGTTGTTTGCACTTGTGGGAATTGGAAGGCTGAAATGAGATCCTTCTTCTTTCCTGATTTTCATATTCTCAGTTACATTTCTTTATTTCCTCCATTCTCTGGTTTTTTAGTGTCTCCATCAAAAACAAAAATGGCAGCTATTTAAATGAAAGATTCCATTTTTAAGCTTACACAGGTTTCCCCACAGAATACTCACAACCTCCTTCTCCCCCAAATGATAATACACATACACATATGGAGGAAAAGCTTAAGATCTAGAAGGAAGAAATAAGTATTGTGGAATACATAGGTTAACTTTACTGATTTCACTAAGATGGAAAAAGGGATTTTACTTGCGAATTCACACAGACCAGTTTGGTCTGACTTTCCTTCTCCTCCATAAGACCAGAGATGTAGTTGCAGCAGTATAGAAAGTGTAATCTCATTCTTCTAAAGAGCAAGAGTTGCGACACCCAGCAGTGTTCTGCATAACGGAATAATGTTTTGTATTTTAACCAAGGCAAGAAGAGTTTATGGCCAGTGACTTCTATTCTGTTATTATTTGGATCTAACATGACTCCCCAGATCTCCTGCACTGGGCAGGTGACTGGATTGTGGGGTGGCAGAACGGCTTTCTGTTGGGAGATGGGGTCCAGTCCAAGGGGAGTAGACTGGTCACTAGTGGTGCAGTCTAGAAGGTTTTATCCTGTTCTGCTCCTGCAATAAAGAAAGTGAACTGAAGTACACACCTCTTATATTAAACCTGATGCTGAACCGCTAAGAACAGAAAATGATAACCTTCTAAAATTAAGTACTGTTGAATACAAAGTTCACACATATCTACTGAATGTCATCAATAACTTATAGACATTAAACTAGAGAAAATAATTCCATTTTATTACCTAGGATTCATCTGTGTGTTTCATTTGCTCTTACTCAGTGCATGCTGGCATTCTTGTCTTTGAATCGACCTCTTTCTACCCTGTAGAATTAAAAGTGCATGTGACACATTTAACCAGGGCCTTACTTCTTTTTTTTTAACAGTAAAAAAATGCTTTAATTGGAAGATCAGAGGGAAGAGAGGACAGAACTCCATTTTAAGTAGCTGGAGAAGGCACACTTTAATATAGAGGTTCGGACTGGTCCACCCACAAAGGTCAGAGACAAATTTCAAGGACTGGATGGTGGGTTTGGGTTCAGTTCTTATTACCTCAGTCCAGGTGTCTTAGTTCTGAAATCTTTATGGATGATGGGTGGTGTCCTTCGCAGGAGAGCACTGTCCTCGTGGGGATTTAGTCATATGGGGCTCCACCTTACCTGGAGACCAGGTGATTACAGGTAAGGAGACCAGGTGATTACAAATCTAGGACAATGTTTGGAGAATTCTGAGTATAAGTCTATGTCTTTGTAAACCTCTTACCTTGTTGCCCTCTTCTTAAAGAAAAATGAGATCATGTAAAGTCCAGGGTAATCAACCCTAGCTGACCAGCTCCTAGGAAGTCATTTAGTAAATGGTCAACATACACCTGCGCAGAGCTGAGAAGAGATCTGACCTAGTATCTACTGTAATGAAGGATGTAACATGAAGGTCAACCTTTGATCCATTTGTAGTTACCTTTTGGACACCTGTAGGCTCAACTTAAAAGCCATGGTTCATAACAAATATTGCCTTTAAGGGCATGATTTTTCCAGAAAACACAAATCTTGCTTTTAATGAGTAGCAGGTAAGGGCTCAGGTTTGTACCTGTCCCCCATCTCTGTAGTGGTCCCTGATTATGTCATGACAGTACCCCCACCCTGAAGTTGTATACTTCTTAATTTTTATAGGAAAGAAACACAAAGATTTTTTTTTATTTTCAAAATATTATTAACTATTTCACTGTGTGATTGTATTTTCTTGTTGGGTGTTAAAGACATAGTAGATATTAAAAATTAATTTTATTTTACTGTTTTTCTTTGATTTATTTTATTTTTAAATTTATTTAAAAGATAATGAAGACATGCAAATAAAACAGAATAAAGCCAATCAAAACAAACCAGTGTAAGTGACAGAGGACTTCAAAACGATAGGAAATCACCAAAGGTTACCATAATGCCTGTTGTTGTTTTCAAAATAGTTGCAGATACCTTCAGATATAGTAAAAAAATCAAACAAAACAACAGAGTAGAACCAATAAAAACAAAACAATGAATGCATAAAGGACTTCAAAACAAGCAAATAATACATCCAAAATGGTTACCATAACATATCTTGTTATCTTTGAAATAGCTTCCTATGCCATCATTATAATAAAATCAAACAAAACAAAACAGAATAAAATTCAATCCCGCAAAACAGTGGAAATTATCAGGACTTCAAAATCAGATAAAAGGGAGTTAACAATGGCTCCCATCTTCAGAAGGAGATCCCCCTGAAATGCCATCATCTACCATCCTCCAAATAGATGATCAGACCACTGGCCCTAGACCTGCAAAGTAAGAGAACATAAAACACCACAAGTATCAAATTCTATTTCACCTGAATACCCATCATCACAGCCTGTGTTTCCTCAGATCAGTCAGTCACTTATACAGGGTGAAGGTGTGGGGGGAGTATCGGCTTCTCTTGTTTCCCAGCCCATGCCTCAAAAGGGGCTTGGGTCTGGCTGTCTCCCCAGCAGTGCTGGTTGCCAACACTTAGCACTGATTTGCAGGGAGTGCTTGCTGCTTGGTGACTTCTTGTTCTCTTTCCCTGTAGTCCACAATGGTGCTTACTCATGGGAAAAGGCTGGGGTCTGATTGTCTCCAAATTTCATTTTACTCTTAAGATCAATCAAGGCTTCTTGGGAGACACATAAAGAGCTTCTCATCTTCTTCAGATCTTTGCCATTTTTGCATCTTCCAGGATGGACCAAGGTCTTGCTTGACCCTGTGGCCTCTCTGGGAAGCATGAGTACACCCCCTTTTCAGGGGTCCTCTTTTAGCACAATGCACATTGGCTGATTCATGTCCATCAGGATCCACAATACCTCTGCTTCAAAGGTTGGGGGACTCACTGGAGTTGCAGAGCCCATTCATCTTGCCTGTGACCCTGTGTGACCATAGAGGGTAAAAGCCAAAACACTGACTGTCCCCTGAGTCCTTTCATTTCCCTTAGTTTTGGCCTCCAAACTTCAGTTGTTGACCACTCATTACAGTGTTGGTGGGATTATAAACTAGTATCACCACTGTGGAGATCAGTGTGGATATTCCACAAAACCTAAAAGTAAAAATTCCATTTGATCCAGATATACTTCCTTTAGGTATTTCCCAAAAAGAAATAAAAATATCGTATTGCAATGATACCTGCACACCCAGTTTATAAATAAATAAACTGATAACAGCTAAATCTTGGAAAGTGGCCTGTATGCCCAGATGGATGGGACAAGTAAATGTGATGTATGGGCAATGCACACAGTAGAGTATTTCTTGGCCATAAAGAAGGATAAGATTGAGTTATTTGTAGGAAAATGAACGCAACCTTATACCACCATGCTCAATAAATCAGACACAAATTAAATATCACATGATCACATGGTTTCTTTTAGAAATCCAGAATATAAATATTCAAAGATCAAATAGAAGAGATGAGACAGAAAGCAATGGTGGACTGCAGAGGGTAAATGGGGATGAGGATGAGGGGAGGCAGAAGGAGAGGGAGGGGAGGAGGAAGTAAAACAATTAAGGTATGATCTATATATACCCCGATTCCTTAAAATAATGTAGTTATTGTGTATTATATACATTTACTAATAAAAAGAAACTAAAGAAATCTTTCTAAGTGGTGTAGGCCAGATATTGGCAAGTGGCCCACCCAGCTTGTATAGTTTCTGAAACAATAATCTGTAAGGTATCATTCATATCCCTTTCTAATTGGAATTATCATGGCCGCAAGTCAGACAATATCATTTTCATAATGCTGAGAGCAACACTAAGGTTGATTTCCAACACGGCCTGTGTTCATTTTAAGGAAGTCCATTAATTTCAGCTGCTGATCCACATTTCCAAAGCCCTCAACACTTTCCTTCTCTCTTCTCTCTTCTGTCTTCTGCTTTTCAGACCAACCCTTCTCATGTAATGCCTAGTGGTGACAGAGATTTTCAGACTACACAGACAGGTAAGAAGTGAGGAGGTAAGATTTCTTCTTCCTTGGATCTTTTAAATGTGATTTAAATGACCTTTGCCAAAGCCAGCCTGTGCAGCGTGGGGCCATGGCAGCTTGCCTGGCCCCCAGGACAACTGAGAGACAGCATTTTTACCTGTGTTGTCTCAGCATCTGCCACCCCTCCTCTATGCACAGGGTTTCCAGCACATCTAAACAATGGCCAGTATCCACAGTGGCTGCCCCAGCTGCCTGTCTGCCTGGACAATGAAACTAACCTGCCCAAGAAACACTTACGTAACTGTTGGCCTTCTGTTAACAAAGTTGTATAGCTATAGAGACTCGTTTTTCTTAGTAGTTCTATTAGTTTTCAAACTTTAGAGAAAAGTTGCAAAGACCATAGGACTAATTATTTGGAACAACAATCCTTTCTATTGCAAGCAACAAAATTTATAGATGCTAAAATGAGTGAGCAAAAGTTTAAGGAGAAATAGGTTTCTTGGTTAATGTCAAAGTATCACCCTTAAAATATTTATTGTTACAAGAACAAAATTAGTAATTTCACCAAGAAGAAAGTCATCTTAGGGAAGAGGTTAAGGTTTGCATCTCTAGGAGGGATCTATATGTATATCATTTACAACCACTGTGATCTACATTGCAGTTGATTTCCTGCTCCTAAAGCACAAATTCAATCTAATTACGTGAAATCAACAAATCCAGCTTAGAGAGACTAATAAGAATTTGTGACTAGTACTCTTCAAATAGTCACCATCATGAAAAAGAAGGCAAGATTGAGAAACTGTCACAGATTACTGCATCTAAAAATTAAAATTAGTACAGGATTGTGGGTTACATTGTAGAATCGGCAGACAAAAAATATGCTGCTTGTGTTTGGGGAAAACTTGACATTTGCAGAAAGTTTGGAGTTTAATAATATTGTAAAATTCACATAATTGTGTAGCTTAGTTAATTCCATTGTACTGATGTCAGCTTCTTGGATGTGATTGTCATGTTTACAGTTATGCAAAATGGCAGTGTAATAGAGAGCTAGGGATGCCCAAATTGTTGTTAATTGAGTTTTTGTCATAAATATAGTTTTAATCACAGATAGAATTCGAGAAATTCATAGCATATCACATTGCAAATTTAAGTGTGCATATTATTCTTCATGGGTTTTTTAATTTTCTTGGTGCAATATTCTTAAGAGAAATAGTTTTATTTAATTCTTAGGCTTTATTTTTGTTTTATTCATTCCATGATTGCTGTACATAAAGTTCACATTTGTCTTTAAGAATAGATGCACGTACACAACACACTTGGATTCCTTTTCACTCTCTTCCCATCCACGTCCCTAACCTCCTTCCGTCTCTACATCCCATCCCCATTTTCATTGCTACTTTTGTTATTATTTTAGTTCATGTTTACAACAATCAGTGTTTGCATGCATGGTGGGTTTTTGGTATGAGCACTGGAAGACCAAAAGAACTGGAGATCAACATCCAAAGGGGAGGGGAAGATTGGAGCTCCTCCATAAAGGGACGCTTTTTTTTTTTTTTTTTTTGTCTTTTTTGAGATGGAGTCTCTCGATGCAGCTCAGGCTGGCCTTAAGCTCACTTTGTAGCCCAGGCTGGTCTTGAACTCGCAATAATCCTCCCACCTCAGCCTTTCAAGTACTAGGATTACAGGTGTGAGCCACTACGTCAGGCTAGGGATGCATTTTCTTCTCTCCTATTTTAATTCCATCAATGCCCCAAGCCAAAAGTTTGATGCCACCACATCCAGGGTGGGTCTTCCCTCAGCAGTCTGCCATGTGGATCAGCTTCAGCCACGCTCACTGCTTTCCTAGTCTGCTGGACAGTCTCTTCTGAAGGCTCGCTGACATTAACAATTAACAATCTCACTGCCAGGGCTACTTACCTGGAGTCTCATCATAATTATAACCACTGGGCCGTGTGGGTAAAAATAGTATAGTGACACACTGCTCAACAGGGAAATGGCATATTTCTCAAACAATACCGTCTGTCCATCTACCACCATCCTGATGGGCCTAAACCCTCTCCTTCTTCCTACAACTCAAATATGTAACTACCCTTTGCATGGCTTTCTAAAAAAAAATTATTACTGTGTGTAGGCAGTATATAAATGCTAATATTCCCTCCGTGGAGTTGGTGTGTGTACACAACATGCCTTAATTCCTTTTTTCAGCCCATGTCCCTTTCCTCTGTCCTACCTCACTCTATGCCTTGATCCTCTACCCATTTGAGAAATACCTACTTCCTACTGTCTTTTATTTTGCTCTTTATTTATAATTTGGGTTTCTCAGATAAGAGAAAATGTGCTATTTAAGCTTCTGCATCTATTTACTTAATATTATGGTCTCAAAGTGGATCCATTTTCCTACAAATTATTCAAGTTTCTCTTTCTTTAGGCAGGTAGTACTCCACTGTGCATAAACACATTTTCTTTATCCATTCATCTGTGGCTGGACACATAGGCCACTTCCCAGATTAAGCACTATGAATTGTGCCTCTACAGACATAGGCAGGCACTCATCAATATAATGTGAGGTCTTTAACTCTGTTAAAAAGATATCTACGAGGAAACTATCTGGTTCAGATAGAATTTATAGTTTTGAATTTTTGAGGAATCTCCATCCTGATTTCCTAGTGGTTGACATGTCCAAACTATAATTTGTAACCCCTCAGAAATTTTCTTTTCTTTTACTTTTTGCAACTTCAACAAATGGCATCATTAAAAACCCACCCAGAGCCCCAAAGCTGTAATTCAGTCTTGACTCTTCTTCACTTCTAAATACCCTAAGTGACTGAGTCCTGGGCCCCTTTTTTGCCAAATGTAACCACCTTTCTCTATTACCCTGGGTACTAATGTAATCCAGGACACTTTCATCTTTCATTTGATTCTGGAAAAAAATTAGCTGATACTCCTGGCTTCCAATCTATTCCTCTCCCAGGAACTTTTCTCTTTGCCCAGAATCCATAGAGGCTTTTGAAAAGTATATACCAGCTAAGTCACTCTTCTAACACTCCAGAGGGAAATCTCTCTGTCCCTCGGAATGCGTGGGCACCATAACATTTTTCAGTGGTTTACAGGAGCCCACAGTAAGGGTCCCTACCTGTTTCCACACATCTCTCCCCATCTGCCCTCCCAGCGTCCTAACCCTCACCACGAGGATCTTACATTTTGAGCTGTTCCTCTCTCTGCAAAGAGACATCTTTGTCTGTGGATGGACTACTGTCTCCACACCTCTTTGTTGTATAATCTTTTACTCATCCTTGAGATCTCACCAGAGTTGTCATGGCTTTCTCTGGCCCCTCCGAGTTAGCTCTCTCTGCTCACTGGCCCAGCAGTGATTGTTCTGTGCTGGAATTTCTGGCTTCATAATGTCTTTTCCCACAAGCCCTTCACCTTCATGTGGCCTGGGCTCCAATACAGATTTGGCACACTATAGACAAAGAAGAGAGAAAATAACTCTGTTCTTTGCTTTGTCTTGACCTAGACACTACTTTCTCCAATTGATTACTCCTTTGTTGCCCTTTTAATACTCTGAATTCCCTCCATTCTGTCCTATCAAGATATTTGCATTCTTGCAAGTTATATTGGAAAACCAACGTATGTCAAGTCCCATTTAGACTAACATGATGGGAAATTCTGGGTACTTAGTGGTGGCTTGCTAAGGAGGGAAACACTGAAGAGTCCAGGCAGAAGGTGTCCCCAGGGGCTGCCTATAGGGAAGAAAACACAGGATATGAATTTTGTTTCTAAAATACTATGAGTAAACACATTTTTGATTACTTAATGCTGTTAGATCATTGATTACTTCAGCTCTTTTTGGAACTCCATACTTAGGAACACTTTGTTCATTTTGGAAAGCTGGAATGTGAACATGAAACACAGTAGGAGATTTGGACCTTCCTTGGCCATAAGTTAACAGGTTAGTGGGGTAATAAATATATAAGGGAACGTTCCAGTACCATCAAATGATTGCTTCTGATAGGTCACCATACAGAGCACAGAGGAGCATGTGGCAACAGTGTCTGTTAGAAGTCCAGGAAAAGGAGAAGAGCATGAATCCCATGCATATTAAGTTAAGAAACCATCAACTGCTGAGACTCATTATTTGAAGTCATAGAGTTAATCCTTCCTACATCAAATCCACACTTTTTTGTAATTAATAAAAATAATATGTGCCCAGGAAGATTACATGGTTAACCTAAGCTTACCCAACAGTGTCAGAATCCTAATTACAAACATCCTCTCCCCCCAAAAAATGAGCTTTAAATTTAAAAAAAAAAGAGAAAGTTTTTGTGAACTTTAATTGTCTTGGGAGTCATATATTTGCAAACTATCAGGCTTTAAAAATCTTCCATTTGTATTTATGGAAACAAGTCAGGAGTGTTTGCACAGTGAAGGACAATTTCCTCTTCCTTCCTAAGAGTCAGTTAATAGACCAAAGAAATTGGCTGTAAGCACTGTTTGAAAAGAACGAAATGTGAGGATTTCAGCCCTGTATGCCAGACAGATGCAGAAATCTAGAGAAGGGTTCAGGTGGCTTTTGTACCTTTGTCAGGTGACTTGATCCCTTACACCTAAGATGCTCATCAGAAATTTTATTTCTTTAATTTTTTTTTTTTTTTTTTTTTTTTTTTGTCTTTTTCCTTTTTATCGGTACCAGGATTGAATTCACGACTGCCTGCTTGCAAGGCAGGTCTTTATGCCACTGAGCTAAATCTCCAGCTCTGAAATTTTATTTCTTATTTTAAGTGAATCTGTTTAGTCTTCTCTCTACCTATATACAATTGTGTAAGCAGGTACAATTATGCATTAAGTACCATAGAGTTATATATAAAAATAATACATATGTATAGTTTAGATTTGTATAATGTAAAATTGTAACACGATGTGTAATTAATATTTATTTTTATTAATTAAATGCAGTTGTTAACCCAAATACGTTTTGTAGTTTCTAGAGCTACTGAAGGTATAATGTGTGCAGAAAGTGACACAGTCTGCAGTCTGTTCAGGTATCAATTTTCAGTCTGGCGTTTGTACTTAGAAAGAAATTACCCAACCACAGTCCCTGGAATCGCTTTTGATGGAGTGTCCTGTAGATACTGCTGTGACCTCCCTCCACCTCTGTGACACATTGACTGATTTCCCTACATGGGACTTCTGGACAGCCTCCATTGTTTTTTTTTGTTTTGTTTTTTTTTTTTTTTTGTTTTTTTGTTTTTTTTTTTTAGGATCAAATTTTCAGTTTTGCAGGAGGCAAAGCAAGAACCAGGGTGCACCAGGAGAATGTCACCCTCTACTGTGGCATTTTGTGGAAGTGACAATTTCTGGTATTTCAGCCCAGTATCAGGAGGCTCAGTCAGTTCCAGGGTGTGTGGTGACCAGAGATGGACAGCCCATGTGCATGTTTAAGCTTCTTGGATACGCTACCTCATTTATTGATCATATTTCTGTTTTATTTCAAGAAAAGTACATTTTTATGACATTTTACTGTGAAATCATTTAAAAGCCAGCATTTAAAATTCAGGCACACACACACAGATAAGAGTGCAAGAAGATGAAGAAGTGGCAGCTGGACTCTAAGGGGAAGTAGCTGGGCTCATCGGACACAATGTCTGAGCTGTGGATTATAGGACAGCTCTTAGGGAGCAAACCTACTATGCACCCTCTCTCTTCTCTGGCTGAGTCTGTCCTGGAGCTTTAGCTCTTCTGTGGGAACATTTTCCTCTCTCCACTGCTGTGATGCTTGTGGATAGAGATGCTGTCCACTTTTCCATGGTCTATCTGACTGCCGACTGTGAGAGAGGACCTTTGCTGGATTGTAGGTGGCTACAGGTCAGAGAGGGAAGGGCAAACAGCGCCCTGGCAATGACCTAGAGTGGACAGACATTCTGCCAGAAGGAGAGGCAAAGGATTGAGGGTGGCTTCATATCTATGAGGGCAAAATCCTCTTGCATCATAGTGCTTTTCAGAGTTGACACCAGCTTCTGCTCCCTCGAAAACCATCCACATGGCTTCCTGGTGTCACTGTTTTGTTGTTCCTTTTTTTTTTTTTTTTTTTGGTACTGGGACTCTATTCATGATCTTGCACTTGCCAGGCAGGCACTTTGCAGCTGAGCCACATCCTCAGCCCTGTCACTGTTCTCTTTGCCAATAAACACAGCATGAGGCCCCAGTGAAGCGTATCCAAGTCCTGAAGGAAAAGCCCTGTGGTGTGTAAACAAAGTGATGTCAACTTACCCTTTCCCTCTCTTTCTGCAAAATACTGCTTCTGTACAGATGATTTCTTACTCAGATTAGAAAGACTCCTCAGCAGTTTGGAGCAGAAAGAGAATAGACTTTGGACTTTGAGGAACACTGAGTCAGACCCCAGCTTTTCTGTTTACTTGAAGTTCAAGCAAGTTTGTGCTAATTAACTTCCTTGCTCCGGGTAGCTCTGTTTTTTCAAATAGTTTGATTGATGTATGGTAACTGCACCATATCATTCACCAAAAGTGCACACTTCAATACTTTTTAGAATATTCACAATGTTGTACAATCAACGCCACTAATTTTAGAACAGTTTTTGTCTCCCCGAAAGAAAATTACATGCTTCTTTCTCCCACCCCGTCTCAGACCATCACTAATCAGCTTTCCACTTCTATAGATTTGCCTGTTCCAAACATTTCCTCTAAGTGGATTCCCACAATGTGTGACATTGAGTGACCGGTCTCTCTCCCTGAGCATTTTCAAGGCTCACTCCTGTTGAAGATGTACCGCTATTTCCTCCTTGGTGTTGCTGAAATATATCCCATGGTATGGCTGCACTGCCCCTCACTAATCCAGTCATGGTTAATAGACATTTGAGATGCTTCCACCTCTTGGCTCTCATGAACAATGCCGCCATGGACATTTGTGTGTGACATCTGAGTGGAGTACACTTTAATTTCTTTTTTGTACATATTTGGGTTGTTATAAGTAAGTCCCGTGATGACGCCACCTTTCATGTTTGGAAGAACTGCCTAACAGTTCCCCAAGGTGGTCTCAATGTTTTGCATTGTTACCAGCACTTTTTCTGAGAGATTTCTCCAAATCCTTGATGGTAACTCTTACTTTTTTCCTATGAATTGTATCCAGGCTGGTGGGTGTGAAGTGGTGTGTTCTTGTAATTTTAATTTACATTTCCCTAATAAATGATGCTGCTTAGCATATTTCCATAAGCTTCCTTGTCATCTTTATATCATCTTTGGAGAAATCTCTGCTTAGATTCTTGATTCATTTTTAATTGCATTTTTATCATTAAATAATATAAAAATAGTACCAGTTTTGTTTTAGGATCCATGTGATTCTTTTTTGCTCCAATCTTTGCAAGCTACTAATGCTTTTTAAGCCAGATGTATTAGGTAGTGTGTGTGTGTGTGTGTGTGTGTGTGTGTGTGTGTGTGTTCAGTTTAGCATCAACATATGAAATAGAGAAACACTGAGGGCAGGCAATCATGTTTACTTAATGTCTATTGTCCTGAATGTTTTAATTTTCTCCCTTTGCTGAGCCAAAATATCCAACACTTAACCGAGGAAAAGTTATTGTATCTCACAGTCTGCAGAAATTTTAGTCCAAGGCAGGAGGGCATCACAGAGGGCATCACAGAGGAGAAACAGCTCATGGCAGACACAGGCAGCAAAGAGATGTAGCAGCAGGCAGTGGTGGTGGCAGCCCCCTTTTTCCCCTTATTCTCTGTCCACAGTACCATTACATCCCAGGTAGGGCACCGCTAATCCTACCATCACATTCTTTATCTCAGCATCACACGCCACAGAACCAGCACCTCTGAAAAGCTCCCCGACATGAGGCTTTGTGGGGACATCTAAGTACAACTCAAAACAATGTGCTAGTGTTCTGATAATAGCTGCAATGTTTGGACCCAAGTTAGCTTGTAATGTCATGCCATTGCACAGGGACCTAGTGCACAGATGCCCTTTTTCTAGACACAGTTCATGAAACTCAGAGTAGGAACAGTGTTTCTGAGAATCAGACTGCTGAGCTGATTCTGGTGATGTATTTATCTCCCTCCTCCTATCTGAGCTCACTGGTCTTTGATCCCCATGAAGATGATCTTGTAATTCACTTTGCATTTCACATGTATAAATTGTATTTTCTTTGAATAAAAATATGACACTAGTAATTTCTCTAAAGTCTTTTAAACCTTCTCACAAATACCTTCTGGATACAATGGAGTGGGGTTTTTGCACGATTCAGTGTACCCACCTAAACATCAAAAATATATGTAGGGATGAAGTATTAATCCAGTGTCAGGAGCTGGCAAAAAGCAGGAAATTTCAAATTCACTTTCATGTAATAGCACAGATGCTGTCATAGCCATCCAGACAGAAGGTCCCCATCCTTGAAACTTATCACTCATTATGTGACTCTGTTCCTCTCCTACTACAGCAGACAGCATGGTCAAGATACAAAAGAGCAACAACAAAATAGAATCAGGAATATCTATAGTTAAAGGTACAAAAGAGTCTGTCTACCAGTGTACCTGATGAAATGAACCTTCCAGACAGACATTTTTATTGTGCCTGTCAGAAAGAGACGAGTATATGCTTCAGCTGGATTTTTTAAAGACCCAAAGAGAAATATTGATGAAAACAACAAGCCACCATGTATGGGATATTCCTTCAAAGCAGATGCAGTCATGCTTCAATGTCAATGTGTAAAAATTTCCTGTCCATCACATGGTGCTCTTACATTGCTTTTGTTGTACTTTCCTGGGCCTTGTCATTTTATTAAATCAGGTAACCTTTGTCAGGAAGATCAAAGATTTCTAGCATAAGAAAATGAACTAATGTTGACAACATAACTTGAAAGAAATTTTTGATGTGCAAGTTAAGAACAAGTGCATCTTGCCTTTCCAGCTCCAAAAGAGACAGAGAGAAGACAACTCATCAGCATTCAATATTCACCAAGAATTCCATATATAATATATGCTTTGTATTTTTCTTCATATATGTAGTATATGTGATACGGTAGTTACTAAAGAGAACACAGAAAAGAATCAGGCTAACTGTGGTGAGTGGCTGAACTGGACATTGATTGCACATTCAGGGCTAGAGCAAAGCCAGTCCAGCAGGTGTCCGGCCCTGGTGTTCCTCCCTGTTAACTGCACATTTGCAGTCTTATCAGCAAAACGCTGAGACCTCGCACTTTCTGCCCCATCATATACTCCCCCCTCTTTCTACTGTGTATAAATAAAGATGCAAACCATGCTGGGCTGTTAGTACCTCTCTGTTAGAGAGGTCAGGTCCACCTGGTCCTAGCTTTCCTTTTAATATGTGTCCAATTTTTTCCTTAATCTCCCATCATCCCCTCTCAATACCCACTGGCTGTGTGAATCATAGTCATTGATGTTGGTGCCCCAACCTGAGGCCTGAGCACAAGGGAACTCAGTATGCTGAGACAAGGAGACATTCTGGGAGTGCGTGCAGCAGGACTGAGGTATGGAGTACCTTGAGTAATCACTGGGTATAAAATGATGGGGAATTCAGGGTCTAAAGATTTTATATTAAAATGCTTAAAGCTTTGTTTAAGATTAGAGGGTTGCTTATCAAGATTATATAGCTTGCTAAATTTCTTTGTTTGTTCAAGAGACCTCACTTAGGTTTCCACAAGAAGGAACTGTACTTTTAAATCCTTGGGAAAAGGTGGGACAATGGCTTAGAGCAAGGCTAGGGAAAAAGCAAGCCAGTATAAATCTATCTAGACCCCCTCAGGCATATAATGGTATATTTAACAGGGAGAAAACCACTTCTTTGCACTCCTCTCACCACTTCTCATGGACTTCCAGGTTGGGAGGCAACAGAGTTCAGGAGTGCAAGCCAGGTGGGAACCAAGAGCTCCACCAAGCCTGAAGTCTGGCCTGGAAAAGGGAGGTTGGAGGAACCCAAATGCCTGCTTTGTACTGTGTCAGCTGCAGCAAGGAATCCTGGATGTGTGCCCTGTTCTAGAACCCAGTGGAAACTATACCTTTGCTCTAGAACCAGTGAACAGCCACAGCTCACCTTTTCTGAGCCTCAGTTGGTATGGAGAACACCAGTGCCTGCCCTTCCCCTGAAAACAGAGGTTCACTGCTCTTACATCACAAATGGCTATAGCATTTACACCCAGCAGGGAGCTGTTTGGGCATAGTCATAGCAATCCAGGAACAAGGGGTCTAGGAATGCCCCAGATAAAGACAAATCAAAGGCACCAGCAAAGGGAGTCTACATAAGCGATAATATTAACTCAAGTTATATTAAGTCTGACAGAGAGACACTGTTAGAAGAAAAGTTCTGTATTATGTGCCAGAGTTTATGGGGATAACTGACCTGAAAGCTACATAAAAGAAAGGGACACAAAAGTTGACAATATTCTTAAGATAAAAGGAAACACAAAAGTATATTAATTATAGATAAAAGATATGTATTCCTTCCAAATTTTTCTTGTGAGATCTCTAATAATTGATTTTTTAAAAATTCTGACTATCCTATTTATAATTGCAATCAAAAATTGTAAAAGACTATCAATTCAATTTGGCTGAAAATATATTTGAGTGCACTCTAATTCTTATGTATATTTGTCTGTCTGCCTAATTTGTAAATAGCTGTTTTATTTGAGCTCAACACATTTTTCTTCTTGCATTTTTGATTTTTTGAACATTTTTTGTAATTTAATTCAGCTTATAAATAAATATTATCAAAATTAAAGACATAATTCCAAACAAGTTGCCAGCTGGTCAAGATGATGTCAAAATTGGTTTTAAAAGGGGCTGGAGATTTAGCTCAGTGGCATAAGCGCCTTGCTTACAAGTGTGTGGTTGTGAGTTCGATCCTTGGTACAGATAAAAACAAAAAAAAATGGTTTTAAAAATCTAATGAATATGGTGGTTTATGTATTATGGCTTGAGAGTCTCTCATTGGTCAAAAGTTACGTGTTACGTATTATGATCTGGTTCTCACAAGTCATCAAAAATTCGTTAATTAAACAAAAATTTCAGGGTAAGAAAAAACTGTTGAAAGTAATCCAATCAATGAATAAGAAAGCAGCTACATGGAAATAATTCTCTACTTCTTGTTCATTAATAGGAGGCACAAATGATCTCCATAACCTTATAGGAGACACCTCAAAAGTGTTTCTCAAAATATAGTATTGTGATATGTTTTGTATTGTTCATCATCAAAAAATTAAGTTTTCTAGAAATAAGACAATGGATTTCTGGTTTAAAGACACTTTGCTACAAAACTAACTTAAGAAACACAAGTTTCCGTATGCTATGATGATTGTTACTAGTCTCATTGTTTATTAAATGCATTCATGCCTTCTAGATGTAGAGGTCTTCCAGAATGCAAACTTGGGGTTGTTTATAGAGATAAAGATTTTCTTTCAGATTCAGATATCTTCCTTTCTCTTGCACTTCAGGCATTTGTGATAGGAGGTTCATACTGAGTCAACATGAGGTCACCAGTCAATAATAATATTTTTAACAAAAACTTATGTGATATGTATGCTACATATGTGCCACTACACTACACAGATATTTAAACATTGATCTGCCTAGAAAATGTTACACATTTCAATGACATCCCATTATAAGACAACAAATTAGATAAAAACTTCTTACTTACTAGATAGAAATGACTAAGAACGCTATTCTGTGCCCAAATGGAAATTTAAGTGTGTTATAAAAATTTCATCACGATTATCATTCTAGAATATGGTATATGGTTTTTAATCTCAATTTTGTTTATAAAATTATATATTTTTTTATAAGACAAGGAAAGTAACTTGTCCAAATGGAATTCATAGTTTAAGCTTTTTGAGGAATCTCTGTACTGGTTTCCTAGTGGCCGATATGTTCAAACTATCATTTGTCAAACCCCTCACAGGTTTGCTTTTCCTTTACTTTTTGCCACTTGAACAAAAGGCATCATTAAAAACCCACCCAGAGCCCCAAACTGTAATTCAGTCTTGACTCTTCCTTCTTCACCTCTAAATCCCCTAAGTGACCGAGTCCTGGGCTTCTTTCTTGCCACATGTAACCACTTTTCTATGTTACCCTGGGTACTAATGTAATCCAGGATACTTTCATCTTTCATTTGATTCTGGAAAAAAATTAGTTCTTACTCCTGGCTTCCAATCTATTCCTCTCCCAAGAACTTTTCTCTTTGCCCGGAACCCATAGAGGATTTTGAAAAGTCTATACCAGCTAAGTCACTCCTCTAACACTCCAGAGCGAATTCTCTCTGCCCCTCAGAATGTGTGGGCACTGTAACGTTTTACAGTGATTTACAGGAGCCCACAGTAAAGGTCTGTTTCCACACATCTCTCCCCATCTGCCCTCCCAGCGTCCTAACCCTCACTACGTGGATCTTACATTTTGAGCTGTGCCTCTCTCTCCAAAGAAACATCTGTGTCTGTGGGTGGACTCCTTTCTCCACACCTCTTCACTGTACAATCTTTTACTCATCCTCAAGATCTCACCAGAGTTGTCATGGCTTTCTCTGGCCACTCCAAGCTACCTCTCTCTGCTTACTGGCCCAGCAGTGATTGTTCTGTGCTCGAATCGCTGGCTTCATAATGTCTTTTCCCCACAAGCCCTTCACCTTCATGTGGCCTGGGCTCTAATACATATTTGGCACACTAAAGACAAAGGAGAGAGAGAATAATCCTGTTTTTTGCTTTGTCTTGTCCCAGGCTCTTCTTTCTCCAAATCATTACTCTGTTAGCTGCACTTTTAACACTCTGAGTTGCCTTCCGTTCTGTTCTATCAATATACTTGTGTTCTTACAAGTTATACTGGAAGCCTAAAGTCTGTTAAATCCCATCTAGACTAACATGTTGGAAAAGGGAAACACTGAAGAGTCCCATCAGAAGGCATCCCCAGGGGCTTCCTATCAGGAACACAACATAGGAGATGAATTTTGTTCTAAAATACTATGAGTAAACACATTTTTTATTACTTACTGCTGTTAAATCATTTATTACTTCAGCTCTTTTTGGAACTTCATACTTAGGATCACTGTGTTCATTTTGGAAAGCCGGAATGTGGAGATGAAACACAGTAGGAGATTTGGACCTTCCTTGTATATAAGTTAACATGTTACTGGGGTAATAAAGATACAAGGGAAAGTTCCAATACTATCAAATGATTGCTTCTGATGGGTCACTGCACAGAACACAGGAGAGCATGTGGCAACAGTGTCTGTTAGAAGTCCAGGAGAAGGAGAAGAGCATGAATCCCATGCATATTAAATTAAGAAACTATCAGTTGTCTAGACTTGTTAAGTATTTGAGATCATTGAGTTAATCTTTGCTACATCAAATCCATACATTTTGTAATTAATAAAAATAAAATGTTCCAGGAAGTTTATGTGGTTTACCTAAGCTTGCCCAACAGTGTCAGAATCCTAATTATAACCTCCACTCCCCCCACAAACCCAGAGCTTTAAAAAAAGAGAGAGAGAGAGAGAGAGAGAGAGAGAGAGAGAGAGAGAGAGAGAGAAAGTTTTCGTGAACTTTTATTTGTCTTGGGATTCATGTTTTTGCAAAGTGTCAGGCTTCAAAAATCTTCCATTTGTATTCATGGAAAAAAGTCAGGAGTGTTTGCACAGTGAAGGACAATTTACTCTTCCTTCCTGCAAATCAGTTAATAGACCAAAGAAACTGGCTGCAAGCACTGTTTGAAAAGAAGGAAATGTGAGGATTTCAGCCCTGTGTGCCAGATAGATGCAGAAATCTCAGAGAAGGGTTCAGGTGGCTTTTGTACCTTTGTCAGGTGACTTGATCCCTTATAACTAAGAGGCTCATCAGAAATTTTATTTCTCATTTTAAGTGAATCTGTTTAGTCTTCTCTCCACCCACATACAATTGTGTAAGCTGGTACATTAAGTACGTACTTTAAGTACATAGAGTTATATATTAAAATAATACATGTGTATAGTCTAGAATATGTATAGTGTAAATTTGTAGCATGATATGTAATTAAATGTTTATTTTCATTAATTAAATGCAGTTGTTAACCCAAATCTTTTGTAGTTTTTAGAGCTACTGAAGGTATAATCTGTGCCGAAAGTAACACAGTACAACCCGCAGTCTGTTCAGGTATCAATTTTCAATCTGGAGTTTGTACTTAGAAAGAAATTACCCAACCACGGTCCACGGAATCACTTATTGATGGAGTGTCCTGTAGATACTACTGTGACCTCCCTCCACCTCTGTGACACATTGACTGATTCCCATGCAAGGGACTTCTGGACAGCCTCCATTTTTTTTAGGACCAAATTTTTAGTTTTGCAGGAGGCAAAACGAGAACTAGGATGCACCAGGAGAATGTCACCCTCTACTGTGGCATTTCGTGGAAGAAAGTGACATTTTCTGGTATTTCAGCCCAGTATAAGGAGGCTCAGTCAGTTCCAGGGTGTGTGGTGACCGGGGATGCACAGCCCATGTGCATGTTTAAGCTTCTTGGTTACGCTACCTAATTTATTGCTCATATTTCTGCTTTATTTCAAGAAAAGTGCCTTTTTATGACATTTTACTGTGAATGCATTTAAAAAGCCAGCATTTAAAATTTGCACACACACACACTCACATACACACACTAGTGCAAGAAGATAAAGAAGTGGCAGCTGGACTCTAAGGGGAAGTAGCTTAGCTCATCAGATAGAGAGTCTGAGCTCTGTATTCCAGGATGGATCTCGGGGAGCAAACCTGCTGTGCACCCTCTCTCTTCTCTGGCTGAGTCTGTCCTGGAGCTTCAGCTCTTCTGTGGGAACATTTTCCTCTCTCCATTTCTGTGATGCTTGTGCATAGAGATGCTGTCCACCTTTCCATGATCCAGCTGACTGCGGACTCCCAGAGAGGACTGTGGTGGACTGCAGGTAGCTACAGGAGAGGGAAGGGCAAACAAGCATCCTGGTGATGACCTAGAGTGGGCAAACGTTCTGCCAGAAGGAGAGGCAAAGGATTGAGGGTGGCTTCATATCATGAGTACAAAGTCCTCTCGCATCATCGTGCTTTTCAGAGCTGACACCAGCTTTTGCTCCCTCGAAAACCATCCACATGGCTTGCCTGTGTCACTGTGCTGTTGTTCTTTTTTTTTTTTTTTTTTTTTTTTCAGTACTGGGACTCAACTCATGATCTGGCACTTGCCAAGCAGGCACTATGCAGCTGAGCCACATCCTCAGCCCTGTCATTGTTCCTTTTGCCAATAAACACAGAGTATGAGGCCTCAGTGAAGGGTATTCTTGTCCTGAAGGAAAGGCCTTCTGGTGTGTAAACAAAGTGATATCAAATTAACCTTTCCATCTTTTTCTGCAAAATATTGCTTCTACACAGATGATTTCTTACTCAGATTAGAAAGACTCACCAGCAGTTTGGAGTGGAAAGGGAATAGAGTTTGCACTTTGATGAGCATTGAGTCAGATCCCAGCTTTTGTGCTTACTTGAAGTTCAAGCAAGTTTGTGCTAATTAATTAACCTCCTTGTTCCAGGTAGCTCTGTTTTTTCAAACAGTTTGATTGATGTATGGTAATGGCACCATATCATTCACCAAAAGTGCACAGTTCAATACTTTTTAGAATATTCACAATGTTGTACAATCAACGCCACTAATTTTAGAACAGTTTTTGTCTCCCCGAAAGAAAATTAGATGTTACTTTCTCCCATCCCTTCTCAGACTATCACTAATCAGCTTTCCACTTCTATTGATTTCCCTATTCCAAACATTTCTTCTAAATGGAATCCTATAATATGTGGCATTTATTGACCAGTGTCTCTCCCTGAGCATTTTATTTTATTTTATTTTTTATTTTTTTTGTTTTTATTGGTACTTGGGATCGAACTCATGACCACACACTTGTAAGGCAGGTGCTTATGCCGCTGAGCTACATCCCCAGCCTCTCCGTGAGCATTTTCAAGGCTCATTCCTGTTGAAGATGTACCGCTGTTTCCTCCTTGGTGTTGCTGAAATATATCCCATGGTATGGCTGCACTGCTCCTTGCTAATCTAGTCATTGTTAATAGACATTTGAGATGCTTTTACGTCTTGGATCTCATGAACAATGCCGCCATGGACATTTGTGTATGACATCTGAGCAAGTACATTTTCATTTCTTTGTGTGCATATTTGGGTTGTTATAGGTAAGTCCCATGGTGACTCCACCTTTCATGTTTGGAAGAGCTGCCAAACATTTCCAAGGTGGATTTAATATTTTGCATTGTTACCAGCACTTTTTCTGAGAGATTTCTCCAAATCCTTGCTGGTACCTTTTACTTTTTTCTTGTCAATCATAGCCAGGCTGATGGGTGTGAAGGGTGTGCTGTCCTAATTTTGATTTGCATTTCCCTAATAAATGATGATGTTTAGCATATTTCCATAAGCTTTCTGGTCACTTCTATATAATCTTTGTAGAAAACTCTGCTTAGATTCTTAATTCATTTTAAATTGCATCTTTATTATTAAATAAGATGAAAATAGTACATTTTTTGTTTTTAGGATCCACGTGATTCTTTTTTGCTACACTCTTTTCAAGGTACTCATGCTTTTTAAGCCATGTGCATTAGGCAGTGCATGTGTGTGTGTGTGTGTGTGTTCAATTTAGCATCAACATATGAAATAGAGAAACACTGAGGACAGGCAGTCATGTTTACTTAATTGCTACTGTCCTGAATGTTTTAATTTTCTCAACATTTTGTTAAAGGGGGAAAAGTTGTTGTGTCTCACAGTCTGCAGAGGTTTTAGTCTCTAATTGACTGACTGCAAGGCAGGAGGGTGTGACAGAGGGCATCACAGGGGAGAAACAGCTCATGGCAGATACAGGCAGCAGAGATGTAGCAGCAGTCAGTGGTGCAGCAGCCCCTTTCTGTCCCTTTTTCTCTGTCCACACTACCCTTACATCCCAGGTGGGGCACCCCTAATCCTAGCTTCACAGTCTTTATCTCAGCATCACACACCCCAGATCCAGCACCTCTGAAAAGCTCCCCAACATGAGGCTTTGTGGGGACATCTAGGTACAAATCAACACAATGTAGTGTTCTGATAATAGCTACAATGTTTGGACCTGAGTTAGTTTGGAGTTTCATGCCACTGCACAGGGACCTAGTGCACAGATGCCCTTTTTCTAGACACAGCTCATGAAACTCCGAGTCGGAGCAGTGTTTCTGAGAACAAGACTGCTGAGCTGACTCTGGTGATGTATTTATCTCCCTCCTCCTAACTGAGCTCCCTGGTCTTTGATTCCCATCAAGATGATCTTGAAATTTACTATGCATTTCTCATGTATAAAGTGTATTTTCTTTGAATAAAAATATTACACTAGTGATTTCTCTAAAGTCTTTTAAACCTTTTCACAAATACCTCCTGGATTCAATGGAGTGGTGTTTCTGCATGATTCAGTGTACCCCAATGAACATCAAAAATATATGTAGGGATGAAGTATTAATCCAGTGTTAGTTGCCGGTACAAAGTAGGAAATTTGAAATTCACTTTCATTTAATAGCACAGATGCTGTCATAGCCATCCAGACAGAACGTCCCCGTCCTTGAAACTTATCTCTCATCATGTGACTCTGTTCCTCTCCTACTACAGCAGACAGCAGGGTCAAGATATAAAAGAGCAACAAAGAAACAGGAGCAGGAATATCCTGCTGAGGGCACAGAGGAGCCCACGTACCAGTGTACCTGATGAAATCAGCCTTCCAGACACAGTCATTGTTATAGTACCTGTCAGAAAGGGATGAGCATATGCTTCAGCTGGAGTTTTTAAAGACCCAAAGAGAAATGTTGATGAAAACAACAAGCCACCATGTACAGCATATTCCTTCAAAGCAGATGCAGGTCATGCTTCAATGTCAATGTATAAAAATGTCCTGTCCATCACACGGTGCTCTGACATAGCTTTTGTTGTACTCTTCTGGGCCTTGTCATGTTACTAAACCAAGTAACCTCTTTCAGGAAGATCAAAGATTTCTTGCACATGAACATGAACTAATGTTGACAAAATCACTTGAAAGAAATTTTTGATGTGCAAGTTCAGACTGATGCATCTTGTCTTTCCAACTTCAAAAGAGACAGAGAGAAGACAGCTCATCAGCACTCAAAATTCACTAAGAACTTGTTTCATCATTCCATATATAATATATTCTTTGTATTTTTCTTCATTTACGTAGTATATGTGATAAGGTAGTTACTAAAGAGAACACAGAAAAGAATCAGGCTAACTGTGGGGAGTGGCTGAACTGGATATTGACTGCACACTCATGGCTAGAGCAAAGCTAGTCCAGCAGGTGTTCCGCCCTGGTGTTCCTCCCTGTTAACTGCAGCACCGATAGCTCTGAGAATGTTTCGTATTCAATCTTATCAGCAAAATGCTGTGACCTTGCACTTTGTGCCCCGTCATGTACTCCCCACTCTTTCTACTGTGTATAAATAAAGATGCAAACCATGCTGGGTTGTTAGTGTTTCTCTCTTAGAGAAGTCAGGTCCACCTGGTCCTAGCTTTCCTTTCAATATGTACCCAATTTTTTTCTTAATCTTCCATCACCCCCTCTCAGTACCCCACTGGCTGTGGGTCATGGATCTTGGTGCCCCAACGTGAGACCTGAGCACAAGAGAACACAGTAAGATGAGACAAGGAGATATTCTGGGAGTGCATGCAACAGGACTGGGATATGGAGTACATTGAGTAATCACTGGGTATAAAATGATGGGAAATTCAGAGTCAAAAGACTTTATATTGAAACACTTAACACTTTGTTTAAGATTAGAGGGTTGCTTATCGGGACTATATAGCTTGCTAAATTTCTTTGTTTGTTTAACAGGCCTCTATTCAATTTCTGTAAGAAGGAACTGTAATTTTAAATCCTTGGGAAAAGGTGGGACAGCAGCTCAGAGCAAGGCTAGGGAAAAAGAAAGCCAGTATAAATCTATCTAGACCCCTACAGGCATTTAAAGGGTTATTTGACAGGGAGAAAACCACTTCTTTCCACTCCTCTCACCACTTCTCATGGACTTCCAGGTGGGGAGGGAACAGGGCTGAGGGGTACAAGCCAGGTGGGAACCAAGAGCTCCACCAAGCCCGAAGTTGGCCTGGACAAAGGAGGTTGGAGGAACCCAAATGCCTGCTTTGTATCATGTCAGCTGCAGGAAGGAATCCGGGCTGTATGCCCTGCTCTAGAACCCAGCAGCAACTACACCTTTGTTCTAGAGCCAGTGAACAGCCACAGTTCACCTTTTCTGAGCCTCAGTCAGTTTGGAGAGCACCAGTGCCTGCCCTTCCTCTGAGCACACAGGTTCACTGCTCTTACATCACAAATGGCTGTAGCATTTGCAACCAGCAGGGAGCTGTTTGGGAATAGTCTTAGCAATCCAGGAACAAGGGGTCTAGGAATGCCCCAGATAATGACAAATCAAAGGCACCAGCAAAGGGAGTCTACATAAGTGATAATATTAACTCAAGTTATATTAAGTGTGACAGCTTTTCTTTCAAAAGCAAAGCTCTGAGTTATGTGACAAAGTATATGGAGATAACTGAGCTGGAAGCTACATGACTGAAAGAGTCATAAAAGCTGACAATATTCTTAAGATAAAATTAAACACAAAAATATATTAATTATAGATAATAGACGTTTATTCCTTCCAAACTTTTCTGATAAGAGTTATCTGTTAGTGATCTGTAAAAAATTCTGACTTCTATTTATAATTGCAAACAAAAATTGTAAAAAAAGTTGCAATTCAATTTGGCTGAAAATATATTTGAGTGCACCCTAATTCTTATGTATATTTGTCTATCTGCCTAATTTGAAAATAGCTATTTTATTTGAGCTCAACAAATTTTTCTTCTTGCATTTTTGATCTTTTAAACATTTGTCTGTAATTTAATTCAGCTGATAAATAAATGCTATCAAAATTAAAGACATAATTCCAAACAAGTTGCCAACCTGTCAAGATGATGTTAAAATTGGTTTTAAAAATCTAGTGAATATGGCAGTTTATGTATTGACTTGAGAGTCTTTTGTTGTTCAAAAGTAATGTGTTATGTATTATGATCTGGTTCTCACAAGTCATCAAAAATTTGTTAATTAAACAAAAATCTTTTAGGGTAGGAAAAAGCTGTTGAAACTTTTCCAATCAATTAATAAGAAAGCAGCTACCTTGAAATAATTCTCTAGTTCTTGTTCATTAATAGGAGGCACCAATGATCTCCATAGCCTTATGGGAGACACCTCTAAACTGTTGCTCAAAATATAGTATTGTGATATGTTTTGCATTGTTCATCATCAAAAAATTAAGCTTTCTAGCAATAAGAGAATATGGATTTCTGGTTTAAAGACACTTTGGTACAAAACTAATTTAAGAAACAACAGTTTCCATATGGCTATGATGATTGTTACTAGTCTCACAGTTTATTAAATGCTTCTATGCCTTCTAGATGTAGAGATCTTCCAAAATGCAAAATTGGGGTTGTTTATAGTGAATCTTTCAGATTTAGTTATCTGCATTTCTCTTGCACTCCAGATATTTGTGATAGGAAATTCGTATTAAGTCAACATGAAGTCACCAGTCAATAATAATATTTTAATAAACATTTATGTGATATGTATGCAATGTATGTATCACTACACTACACAGATATTTAAACATTAATCTGTCTAGAAAATGTCACACACTTCAGTGACATCACATTATAGGACAACAAATTAGATAAAAACTTCTTATTTACTAGATAAAGATGACTGACTAATTCTATGCCCAAATGGAAATTTAAGTGTGTTACAAAAATTTCATCATGATTATCACTCTATAATATTGTGTATGGATTTTTATCTCAATTTTTCTCTATAAAATTGCATAACTTCTTTCTGTTAACATTCTACAGAAATTAAAATACTAGAATATCCATGATTGAGAAGAAATAACAATTTTTTGGTTATACTTTATATTTCATGGTGCTAGATATTCAGATAAAACTTCTAATGATTAAATTTCCTGCTCCCAGTACAATGTAATGTCATTATCCTTTTCTTATCTGGATGTTCAATAGCTAAAGTAGCTAACTAGAAAGATAAGTGGGCTAAGAGGACAGCCAGTATTTTGACCCTGCCCATGCAAGCTGAATGAGAATCCAAGACATAAGAGAATCTGATGTGACATCCTATAACTGATTCCCCAACCTCCTGACCAAAGAGACTGTTTGGCCACAGAAGAAGATCAATGCTGTATAGTGTGCCTAAGAAGCATCACCAGGAGAAAAATGTCTCCCAAGCTTTCATGGACAGTAACTTGGTAAAGCACTGACTGTGAGTCATCTAAATGACTGACACTGACAGAAGGACCGAGAGGCACAGTACATGATTCCAAGGTAAATCCTGAGGAGGCTTAACTGACATTGATAGATAGCAAGAGATTAATTTTAAAAAAGATGTACAATACAATGCTATAGTAACAAGCTAGTTATGAAAAAGAAACTCTGATTACTGATACCTTCTAACAAGTTCCAGCTACACTGGTAACTGACAATTGTTATGGGTTAACAGACTGTTTAGGGTTAAGTTGCAAAACACAGGGACCTGAAACCCTTGGAATGGCAATATTTAGCCTAAAGAAGTCAGTCCACTCAGAGTGAAAAGGGTTCAAGGTGGAGGAGCTTTCATGGAAAGAAACTTTACTGGGGATTCCTGGGAAAGTGAAAGAAAAGCCTTCTACAAGAAAGAAGGTCTTCTGCAAAGTCCTTCAAACACAGCTCCTCCAACTTCAACTGAACACCCACTTCTTGCAAGTAAGAAATAGAAAAGGGTGACATGTGGAGAGCAGCTGAGCTGGAGACTGATCACACATTCAGGTTTAGAGTAAGGACATCTCCAAGAATATGGAGTGTCAGAGGCAAACCACGTGAACAAGTCATGGGACTAGAGCAAAGCCCGCCCAGCAGGTGTCTGCCCTGGTATCCAGCCTGTTAACAGCAGGTATCCAGCCTGTTAACTACAGCACAGATAGCTCTGAAAGAGCTTCTATTTCAGTCTTCTCAGCAAAACACTTAGATCTTGTACTTTTGACTCCACCACACACTTCCCCTCTTTTTCTGTGTATAAATAAAGACGCAGAACATGCTGGGTTGTCAGAGAGGTCTCATGGAGGTCAGGTGTCACTCAGTCCCAACTTTCCTTACAGTATGTGTCTAGGTTTTTCCTAGTCTCTCATCATCTATTTTCAGGGCACCACTGGCTGTGCAGTTAAGTTTTGGGTGAATGTACGAAATTTTTTCATCTTCCTAATGGATGTGTTTAAAACATGATCACAATGGAATATTACTCAGCCATAAATAAAAACAAACTTGAGAATTTCATAGGTAAGTGGATGCAACTAGAAACCATGCTCATAAGTGAAATAAATAGTACTTGTATGTGTAAACTCTGTATTGTCTCGCTAGTGTCAGAAACTGAGGATAAATAGAATCCAAAAGTTACAATAGATATAGAAAAAGGGAAATAAATTATTCAAAGAGAAATATATTGTTTGATCAATCTTACATGCCTGTATCTTGTGACCTGAGCAACTTTTTTTAAAATTTTATTTAAAAGGAAAAAGAGAAAAAACAAAACAAAACAAAGTGGTGAAAGGGTACAAGTAATACAGAACTACAAAAAAAAAAAAAAAAAAAAAAAAAAAAAAAAAAAACAGTAAGAATTCACCAGTTAATAGATTACACATTATCATCTTAGAGATAGTTGCTCAAGTCACAGTATCAAAGCATACAAAGTGGACATTCAAACAGTGAGACTGTAAACAGTTGTGTTCAATGATCCAACCAAAAACATTAATATGGTGATCTTTTTAACACCCCTAAACACATTTGCAGCTGTATCCTTTAGAGCACTTTTTTCCCTCTCTTTTTTACAACACAATTTACACATTTTGGGTTTTATTACTCCTTAGTTCTTATTACTTTTTTTGGAAGAGAATAAAGTCAAATATGGCAAAACAAAACTGTCAGTCAAAACCAAGGATAGACGTATTACATGATGTAAAAACAGCGTACAAGGTTATCAACAATGGTTACCATAATGCCTCTTGCTTCCTTAAAAAGAATTGTCTATCTCATTAGGTATTATAAAGTTGAACAAAACAATAGAGAACAAGACCAATAAAATGTAAACATTGTAAACATTACAGGACTTCCAAAAGTGATAATAGTCAAACCAGAATGGGCATCTTAGTGAATCTTATTGCCTTCAAAGAGTTGCCTATACCCTCAAACTTGATATCATACAGAACGGAACAGAGTCTAATCAGTCAAAACAAGAAGTGGGAGTATTACAGGACTTCAAATCAAGTTACTAGGAATTCAAAAAAGTTACTATAATATATCCTGCTAATGTTTTAAATTTTTCCCCTTAATTAAAAAAAACATAAAAAATAACTAAATAATTTTTTTAATGAATAAGGGAGAGATTGAGATAAAAGAGGACATGACAACATAACAATACAGGTCAAAGCATGACTGTTTCAGCAACCTAGTGCTTCACCACCAAATAACCCGACTTAATAGTAGTTACCATAGTGTCTGTCTTTTTCCTTGAAATATTTGAATATAACTTCATGTACTATAGCTTCAAATACTTCCATATCAAGCAGCCCAAAATAAAGCCATTCCAATTAATAAGTGAAAACTTTATAAGGCTTCAAGGCCACATAATGGGGAATCATGATTACCACATACTTATATATTTGAATCTTTACTTACATTAGGGAAACTATTCGGTATTCATACATGCGAGATTGATTTATTTCACTTATGAGTATGGTCTCAAGCTGCGCCCATTTATTGATAAATATCTCAATGTGATCCTTCTTTATAGCTGAATAATACTCCATTGTATAGAAATACCACAATTTTTTAATTGGTTCCTCAGTTGATGGACACTTGGGTTATTTCCAAGATCTGGCGATTACAAATTGTGCTGCTATAAACATAGGTGCACATACATCACTGTGGTATGATGCTTTCAGTTCTTCTGGGAATATGCCTAGAAGTGGAATAGCTAGAACAATGGGACTTCTAATCCCAGCTTTTTGAGAAATCTCCAGACTGACCTTCACAAAGGGTGTACCAGTCTACATTCCCACCAACAGTGTTGGAGAGTTCCTTTTTCCCCACAGCCTCTCCAGCATTTGCTGTTGTTGGTTTTCTTGATCCTGGCCATTCTTTCAGGAGTGAGATGGTATCTCAGTGTGGTTTTAATTTGCATTTCTGAGCAACTTTTTTGACAATAACAATATGTAACATAACAACCATTGTTAAATTTCTATTATCTTTTTTGAAACACTATATTGTTATTGTTTTTATTTGTTATTGTTGTCACCAGTTTGCTCCTGTTGTTTTTTGATTGTTTGCTTCTGGATTTTTCTGTCTTTTTTTAATTAAAAATGGATCAAAAGTGGAATCAAAATCTAAAAATCCATGGAAAATATTAATGAAAAACAAAAATAAAGAATCACGAACAAACGCTACACATAGGTTTTTTAAAAATTTGTTTAAAGCATTGACGAAATTTCATCTTAAATTTATAAGTAAAAGATAAACTCATTAAAACCCACAGTAAATTGATATTTAATATTCTAGGGTTGTCATAGCTAAGTGTGTAGTGTTTGTTTCTGTGTGTTTGTTGTGTGTCCCTGTCTTCGTGTGGTATGATGAGAGCATGAATGCATGTGCACTGGCTATGTTGTGAGTGTGACATTTAGAAGTACTCACACCCATTTTCAGAGTCAAATGAGTTTGTTTAGAAAGAGGAGACCTGTGCCTTGCTGTCTTACTGTGCAGAGCCAATGGGGGAGTGACGGAGATCCTTTCTCACAAGGTCTTCAGAATGACAGGGCTTTGGATTTGGAGCAAAGTGAATAAAGCTGATTTGCAGCGAGAGTTTCTGCTTTGCTCTCTCTCCTTGCTTTGCCCCACTGTTGTAGTAGAAGAAGGCATTTCTTAGAAAGCAGGCGGTGGCTGTTTGTTACAATGCAACGGTATCATACTGATCCGGGCACCTAGGCAAACAGTCTCCACGGGGCGCATGTTTCCTAGTTTTACTGACTTTTTGTGCCAGTGGCTGGACTCACAGAAAGTGAAAACAAATGGAAGTAGCATTTGCTGTTGTTAACACTGTGTGTAGGACATTAAGGAGTTCTTTATGGACAGTGAGATTAACTGTCTCCTCAGGAAGTGTGGAACCAGTTGCTCATCACTGAATCCTGTCTCCCTTTCTGATTGTTCCTGGTTCAGGTGTCAAATTTTCTTCCCAGTGCTCTAGGACTGTACCTGCGAGTGACACCGCACTTTATCTCCTGCTTACCAGAGTCTGTTGCATTTGTTTCCAGTGTTCCGTGTTCCTTGTGAAGCACAGGCACTGTGATTTATTTCCTGCTGTAATATTTATCAATATTAATGAGTACTGTGCATGCTTATTGGATCGGGCACTTAAACTGAAGGAGATTAAAAGTGTTGCTCTTATTCGGTAGCAAGGTGGTTTAACCTTGATGAGAAAGTGATTTGCTCCAATTAACTTAATGAGATCACTGAATGAGAAAGGCTTCTGTTTCGGAGATATTCCTGTCAATGTGACGAAATCGAGAGGGTGGTCCAGACAGTTGTGTTCCTTGCACATGGCCATTTTTCGTGTATATTTGCATATCATTATAAAGTAAATAATAATCAAGCAGTTCAGAATGGCATCATCCATCCTGACAGCCACTAGTCAGGCATCATTTCCAAACATCTGAAATGGACAGAAGTATGCAGGACACCACAGGTTTTAAAACCTGAATGGAAAAAAGTACTGCCCCACATCTAAATAACTCTGCATTGATTGCATATACAGATGATATTACTTTTGTTATACTATGTTAAATAACATATACATATATATTTTAAGCTAAATTCACCTTCATTTTTTAAATGTTATTAAAAATTTAAAACCACACATTTGACTTATGTTATATTTTTCTTAGACTGAAATGGTTTAGAAAAATGAAATGATAATACAATATGAAATAAAGAATATAAAAATACTAAAAGTTTCCACTTTCTCATATTACCCAGGCCTAATCTCTCACTTGAGAATTAAGACATTTCTTGTGCATTTGAAAATATATATGCATAGGTGTAATCATAAACTATATATATAAAGTGATAAAACACATAGTTTCACAAATTTCCTTTTGTATCAAAGAATATATAATAGAAATCTTTTAAATACATACTTTACTTCTATTAAAACTAATTTTGTTTTTCACATAAGTACGTAAGGATACTTGCAGACTTTCCAAAGAACGCTTTTCTCTCTTCACGGAATCTACTGTACTGTAAATCCTCCTTTGTGTCCCAACTGTTCAAGTTTCAGGGCTTTTGTGACTTCCCAGCCCAGTCCCATGTCATCGTCCCTTGTCCCCAAAGACCAGGCTGTTCCATCATCTTCTGTTCCAGACAGTCTTCACTAGGAGGCTTCGCAAAGATCAGGTTATATGTGGAGGGCTCGGTGTCCTTCTCTTGGGTTCAAGCTCAGAAAGGCTCGGTACCTACAGACTCTGTTGCTCAATGTCACTTGAGTAACAAAGTTTACGCAGTAGAAGTCACTGGCGGAGACATTTTCAATGTCAAAATACAATCAATTATTACATCAGCTAATAGTAAAATGCCATAAAGGAATCTGTATCTAAAAATGTATAACCACATCCAAGAGAAGTTTTGACTCACATGCATTCAGTGGAGATCAGAGTAAGGTGTAGGATCTTCCTGAAAGCAGCAGGGCTTCATGACAAGTTTCCTGAGCGCGGTGACGTCAGCCCTCTGCTCACACAGAGCTTCCGGTTTTCAGCAGGCAGATCTGTACCTCCACAGCAGAGAAACCGGAAGATCCTCTTTTTAAAAATGTTTATTTCTCCTAGCCCATGTTTGTAGCATGTAATTACATTCATCATGGAAGGCTGGTACATGCGCATAACACAGCTTAATTCTCTTTATTCTCCTTTTCCTTCCTCTCCTCCTCCAACTCCTGGTCTCCTTTCCATCTGCAAACCATCTTGGAGGAACTAAACAAAGCTTTACCAGCCAGTGGGGAGATCTCCAAGTAATGAATGCACCGTGAACCTCCAGCTGAACACCCACCATGCCCTTGCTGATGAACTCATGAATGAACAAAACAGAATCTCAAAATGACTCCAGGGTGATGTTTTATTTCAATAGCTAAAAATGGGGATTTCTTTAAAGAGACAAACTGCATCATTTATGGAAACACTATTGTCACAGGCTTGTCCTTTCCCAGAAGTTTTTTCTATTGGAAATCACTTTCTTCGCCCATGACAGAAGTTGGAGATCTGAGCCAGCACCTTGCTCTGCCCTACATGGTCTAATTGAATGCAAGTTTCTCACGGATTAAGCATGTTCAAGTGCTTGCTTTGATGCCCAAGGCAAATATTCAAGGGCATTAAGTAATAAAACTTAATATAGGAACAATTAAAATATGGGATATAATTTATGAAATATTAGAAATCGAGTAGAGTGTTTATCACAAACGTTAATACAAAGTTAACTGTGCCCTTTAGCAATTAATTTATGCACAATTATCTCAGAGTAATACTGGGCCTTCTAAACTAATTATAATTATATTGAAGTATTAAAAAGAAAACTCCCAAGTATCAACAAAAGAGCTTCATAAAAGTCTGTATGCTTAGCTTGATGCGGGAGCTCAGACCTGTGTGAGTAACATTTAATGAGCTAAGACTGTGCTGCAACCACTCTGTATGAGTTGATCATTTAAAATTAGTGTGCAGTGGTGGGGACATTAAAAGAGCTTTAAAGGTACAGTGAGGGCTGGAGATGCAGTTCAGTGGCTGCCTGCCAGCCTAAGGCCTTGAGTTCAATTTCTAATTTAAAAAAAGAAAATGAAAGAAAATATAGTGAAAAATTCAAAACAGTTACTGTCTATTGTACCTTTTATTTAATCGGGTCTGTCTTGCATGTTGGAGCCCTAGCATTTAATTTAATAAATGGTGAAATAGTGCACTGGAACAATGTAAAATGCACAACATTATGATAGGGATACTTTTTCTCAGGCTTCTAACAATTAGGTATCTATCCTTGATTGAATGTACTGTGATTCTATGAATGATACATTTGCTGAGAACCCACCTGGTGTATTTTACAGGTAATAGCATAGAACTCTTATGAGGCGCTTGCTAGCTGCATTCTGAACATCACTATGTGTGTCTTTGGTGCTCTAGAAACCATTTTGCAGTCCCATTTTCCTTACTTTTTCTCTTTTCTCCTTCCTTCCTCTGTCCTTCCATTTCTACACCTCTCTCCAACACACATGCTTTTTTCCCTCTGAATTATTTGGTCATTAGAGAGTAAGAATCTGACACTGTACTCTTTTATTTGCAGGTATTTCCCCCATCTTTCATAACCACAAACATTTTCTGTGAAATCAAAAGGCATTTAAAATTGATGTAATATCATATAATCCTCAACCTACGATCAAGTTTCACCAGTTGCTCCCAAAATAGCCTCTACGACTGTTTTTATTCTCAGCCCACGACCTCATGCAAGTGCACACGTCCCAGTTAGTCACTGAGTCTATTCATTACCCTGTAACCTCAACCACTGCTCAGCTATCTTTTGTGTTTCATGACTGAAATCTTGTGAGTATGTAGATGGGTTATTGGAGCATGTCTGAGGTCTCCTCCAATTAGGTTCGTGTTATGCATTCTAGGCAAGAATATCACCCAAGTGAGCCTGTGTTTTTCTCAGTAGATTCTGTGAAAAGGAAAGGATGCCAATTTGTCTTACTCTGACAATTTGGTTAAGGTGATACTGTCCCAGTGTCTCTTCTATGCTATTTTTCTTCTTGTAATTCATAAGCGCATAATTTGCAGATTTGGAAATATCCAATTCCTCATCAAAGTTTTATCCTGCAAAATGGCAGGAGAATTGTAAGTGTTCATGTGTAAGCGCTTAGATAAATGGACATAGCGTATATACACACTGGGTCAGTCATGTGAACTAGGTCATGTATGATAATTAGTTCATGAAGAAAGCAAATTTACCCAAAGCAAAACCAATGTTCAAGGCCACTATATTCAAATAAACACACATAATACTTTAGGACAATATACAATAGTTTCACATGCAAATGTAAGCCATGTTCCAATTTATTTAGAAATTTTTACAAGACAGGATTTTAGAATATCTTACATTTTTAAACTTCAATAGGGTAAGTGATATAAGGCTGAGCAAAAACAGAAAAATGAGAAAAGGTTTTTCTCATGTGCTAGTCTAGAAGCAGAAAAATCAAAGAGAAATAAAATTGTAGGTCCTTTACTTTAAAACCTTGTGTTTCAGGACATGTATGAAATATGTAGTGCTAAAGGGTAATTAATATAAATTTGTATAATTAAAATAAAAATTAAAACTCATATCTTTTGTTATTTTTATTTGCTTTTTCTTTGTTTGTTTAAATTAAATTATGCAACTAGATAGCCCTCTGTCTATTCTGTTTATTAAGGACTGTGCTGTCTACATATCTATATTTTAAACAACTTTTAGAACATATAGGAATATTGCAGATGATCTCATCACGTTTTTAATTTATAAATTATCAAAATTGAAACCTAGAAATAATCTAAGTTGTTCGTGGAGTACTAATATCTACTATTACTTTTATTGAAACTAATTCCTTTTCTTGCTTCTGGATCAGGTGTTTTCACTAGGAGATGACCTTGTTTCTTTAAGGCACTCTGGTTTATTATGAATTAGAATTATTTAAAAATGCAAACTGGGATGAATTTATGGTGGTGTTAAAATATTCTTTCAAGTACATAGTTTAAGTAGTGTGTGTCCTTGACATTCTATTGGGATAAAGGAACACAGGTGAAACAATTGTGACAGATTCTGAGTGCCATTATTAATTACAGTGTTTTCCTCTCTATAGTGTATTGTCTGACTGCCCACAGGCTTTAATGGAAATCTGTACCCCTGCACTCATCATATAAAATCCTAATAGATTTCTGCACGCAGAGAGAGGTCACCTCAGCTGCCATTGTTGCCTTCAATTTAGGAAAATCTCTAGTGTAATCTAGATTGTTTTAAAAATTGACCAGTTTATGGCTATGGAGTTCAAGAATCCTCTTAAAGTCCAGCATTTTGGCATCTTCTCAAATCTTAACTGTACACTTTTTCTGTTTAAAATTGCACCAAGAAAACCATTTAGAATCAATGTTGCATTAGAAGCAAATTTACTGCTATCATTTGCCTTAAACACAATTTGGAATATTGAAATCCCATAAGAGAGGGTCAGGTTTTAGTTTATATTCCTTCTACTTTTCCAATTGGACAAGACATTTATAAATGCTTGAGCACCGTTACCGATAATAATTTGTCATCTGTTGTCAAAAGACTCACACATAATTTTTATTTTGAAGTGGAGCTTTAGATTTACTTATATATTTTTTCTCCTTTTGGCATCACTGGCTTAATGTTGTAAGCTGTATAGTTATTATAATATATCTTCAAGTTCCATTTCTAAATCCATCAGTAACACTGCAATCCTCTTCTGAGATTATTATTAGTCAATGTCTTCTAAGAAATCATTAGTCAACACCTGTATATACATCTTTCAAAAACAATAAAAATAAAATTGAGGGCAGAACAGTAATTGCCTCAAAGTATTGAATCAGCAAACTCCTTTGAGAGATTTATCATAGGTATTTACAATTATTTTTTCCTGATGAAACTGAACTTTGTCTGCTAGAATTAAAAAGATCACCTTTCCTGAATCCTAAAACCATGAAAATATATTCTTGAAGACAGAATTTGGGCCAACAGCCACATATATTCAGCATTATTTCTTCTGACATCTTTTCTATTGGTAAGATAGAACACATATCCCTTGTAAATACAATGATTAGACAGACATTATTAATTTGTCTGAGTGTGCTGCAGCCTGGGGATTTCTGATGAATAAGTATCATAAAGCAATTTGAGTTTAATAAAGCTATCAGTAAATAAAAATCAAGAATTAAGGACATTATTATAAATCATATATGAAATTTCAGAGAAATAAACATTCCAATTTTCCAAAATAAGTCATTTTTAAAAATATACAAACTGCTTTTAGGTCGGAATTATCTGGTGGTGAAACACTATTCTGCTTAAATGGTTATGTTTTGATCTGCGCTGTTTTGCTGTTATGCCCTCTTTTTTCTCAATCTCCACTCCATTATTTACTTTTTTATTTTTATCCGTTTAATTAAAAGGAAAAAAATAGCAGGATATAATATAGTAACCCACTTGGACTTTCTATTATCTCGATTTGAAGCCCTGTATTACTCTCACCATCTTGTTTTTGACTGTTGTTCCCCTATTCTGTTTTGATGGATAGTATCAGGTTCGAAAGTTTAGGCATCAGCTGAGAAGGTAATGAGATTCATTATAACGCCCATTCTCGTTGACTTTTATCTACTTTTGAAGACCTACAATGTCTCCAATGTTTTGGTTTTGTCGGTTTTGTTCTTTACTATTTTGTTCAATTGTATTATAACTAATGATATAGGCAATTCTATTAGAGATAGCGGGAGGCATTATGGTAACCATTGTTGATCACCTTGTATTATGTTTTTATATTATCTATTATGTCCACCCTTTTGACTTGACCGATTCTGTCCTGTTATGTCTCATTTGGTTTTACTCTCTTCCAAAAAAGCAATAAGAACCGTGGGAGCAATGAAACCCAAAATGTGTAATAGTCATTGTACAAAAGAGAGGAAAAGAAAGTGCTCTAAACTATATAACTGCATGTATATTTAAGTGTATAAGATAGAAAATGATATCACAGAGTTTTATTGGATCATTGAACAGAACTGTTTGCAGTATCATTGTTGGAATATCCACTCTACAAGCTTTAATTTTGTGACTTGAACAATTATTTTTAAGATGGCAATATGTAATCCACTAACTAGTGATTTCCTACTGTTCATTTTTTTCTTCTGTAAATCTGTATAACTTGTACCCTTTCACTTTTTTTTCTTTTCTCCTTAAATAAAAAAAAAAAAAGTTAGTTCTTTTAATGACCTGGAATGGACTAATATTCTTCCTCTACACAACAAAATTCTGAGTGTGATTCTAATAAAGATCTTCTGGTTCAAAAAAAAAATCTTATCATTTTTACATATACTCTATTAGTAACCAAAATCTTTTAATAGAAAGCAAAATGAACTAACCATAGATTTTGGTCCAGGAGGAATCTAATTTCTCTCTTATGTATGCGGCTCAAGACGGATAGATTTGGTTTTAGCAAAACAGGGATCCTAGAATTCAGACTCTATACGTGCCTTCATCTTTCTGTGTGTCCTTGAGCTCCCTTCCATATTCCTGCCTTCATTCTCGGGTTTTATTTCCTGCATGACAGTTCCAGAAGACGAGGATGACGTATCCAACGACATCAAGGGATGTGTTAGAATAAATCAAAATCTCATGAGAGTTCAGTTTGAGCGTTTGTTTCTCTGTCTGCACATGCGCTATTAAGTGTGGAAGAAAGGTGAGAAATAATTCATCTGGTTCAGCATCCATGCTTGTTCCAAAGGACAAAGAGTGGGGACTTGTTCAGCTTCGAGATGGGTGCTGGGTAAAAAAGTGTGAGATGCTTATTATAGCACATCTGTGACCTTTATGACAAAGCTGTGTGTAATTACTGTCCTGTCTACTACTGACATCCTTACTGTAAGCGCTGTGCCCTTAGCATGTATCACTTCTTACCAAAGCAACGTGACTGAAGAAGGCCTGTCTTTTTAGTTGAGGTAGACTGTCCAGTTCAGGGTGGCCTCAAGGCTCTTCCTCGTGGTTAGACAGACCACCCCCACCAATAGGGACCTCTTCTTTGGAGCAGCAGTCTCAGCTGCAAAATCTACCTTTCATTTCTTCTTCTGAGTCCCTGTTTAAATAATATCCAAATGTTAGAAATAGCTTTCACCTATTTTCTTTTATTCTCATCAATACCTTCCTCTTCAAGGATTTTAAATTACCCTTCATGAAAGTTAAGAAAGTAAAAACCTGATAATCAAAAATGCAGGAATGATTGACGGGTTACATATTTTTTTTTTCATTTCTTCCCTGTCTTTTTGAGCATCTTCTAAAGCAACTGTAATGGTCAATTTGTAACACTCAGCTGAACTGAATTAGCATGGTTCCGGATGAGGATTGTTGCCAGCAGCATACAGAGAGAACTGGATGGGAAAATGCTGGCTTTCTTGATATGAGCTCAGCTATTGTCACCAGAGGAGCTCCCGTCCTTGCTGTCACTGAGGATGGCTGCAGTTCTCTTGAGGGGAGCTCTGGTGCTCACCTTGAGCGTTGCTTCCTGGCTGCAGTGCAGATCACTTAGCCTGCTGGCACAGACTTTCCAGGTTCCACCACTGACCTTTGGACCTTCGCAGTGTAGATCGTTGGTACAGACTTGCGTGTGATATAGTCACAGGCTGTAGGCCTCTGACTGGACTTATGGGGGCCGGCATTGCCATGGGCTCTACATCTTCAGCTGGACTCCTGCAGGATATTGCTCTGGGACCAGGCACTCAGCTGAATTATTTTGGACTCTAATGTGTAGACAGTTCTCCTGCACTCTAGTATTTGACTTTTTGGGTGAATAGTATAACGTAACCTTATCAATTGTGTGCCCTTTATTAAATTTGTTCTCTTGTAAACCTGACTCCAAAGGCAACCCAATTCTCTACCACATATGTATGTTCATCTGAATCTAGTTATATAAAGAGGCAGTCTGTCTGTGTCTGGTTTATGTCACTTAGGATAATATCCTCTAGCCTCATTCATGCTGTGAGTAACAGAATTTCCTTCCAATTAAGAGGGAGAAAAGAGAGGCAATTTGATTGGACATACAACACTGGAATAGGACTCAAGGAATCTGAATTTCCTTTCATTATCTAATAGGGGAAGAACTTGAGTATAACTTCTAGGAGTCTGTGATTTCAGATCTGTGAAATTAGAGGTGGACTCTGTTCGCTCTAGGTCATGCAGGAAACTGTGAAGCACAACAAATATCATTCAGGAGTCCAGCACTTTTGTAGAAGCTTTTTGATATATTAAAAGGAATCTGCAAAGTCAGATAATCTTTTTTAGTTTACTGCCAAACTTTTCATCCCTTTCTATGATTTCTCTTGTTCCAAATTTGTAGACAGACATGAACTTGGCAGTTGCTGTAGAAATGGGAAAATTATAAGGCATGCTGAACTGTTCAGTGACTAGATTTATCTTTGAAATGTGTTTTCTCTACATTCTTCCCTCCTAAATAATTATAACTTTGAACATTTGGGAGCAAACAGATTGGCAGAAGACCTTGCCCCCTCTGGCTGCAATGATCATAACATAGCGAACAGTTCTTCAGACTGTCTGACCGCAGACTGTGCTAAGTAGAGCTGTGCTCTTCATAGCCGAAAAGTACGAGTACTTCACAATAACTTGGCAGTGTTTTTGCGCGATGCCAATGGAGATAGCGAGTAGCAAAGATTTCACTTGGTTGCAAAACATACGGAAGCATCTTTAAAAGATTAATTAGAAGTCAGTGTTCAAGACAGCTCCTGATAACCTTAAACCATGCCGATCTGCACGATGCTATTTGCAATAAAGTCCTCGTGACCAGAGAACTCGGGTCTGGGTGTGGGAAAGGGAGAAGACTCCTCTGCATTGTTAAACTTCTTAAGTTCATGTAGAATTGTGGATCTACTTTGGTTCACATCCCTGTCAACACGTAGATTCTGGACAAGAACACATGAAAATGGATCCTGACACTGTTTCTTCCCCCTTGGGAAATCTATTCTGCTGGATCAAAACAAGGCGAAGACTTTCAGTGGCTACAACTAACGCTTTGCCAGTGCAGTGGACTCTTCGATGTGGGTGCAAAATATTGCAATAATGTCACCAAATTAAGCCAGGTGCCCGTGTTTGCATGTCAGCCTGCGGGTTCAATGCCAGCACAGACTGATTTCCACACTCCTGCTTGCTAACTGAGCAAGACAATGTCCATGAGTATCTTGGTATTTTAAATTTGTTTTCTAAAGGTCTTTTCTATCCTTTACCTTGTTCTCTGTCATTTTTAAATTTAAAACTCTATTATTTTAGAATATTAATCATTTTCCGAATATAAGTTATAAACGTCTTTCCTGGTTTTGCATGTTATGTCATTTTCCATTTTTCCCCATATATATCTTCAGTTTGTACAAAATCAAAGAATTCAAACTTTCTCTTTCATAGTTTGTTTGTTTGTTTTTGTTTTTGTTTTTGTTTTTTGCTACCAAGATCAAGCTCATGACCTTTTGCTTGCCACGATGGTGCTTGTGCTGCTGAGCTAAATTCTGGACCTCTTTCACGGTTTTAATTTTAGGTCATGTTTATGAAGTTTATCATGAACCTAAATTTTTAAAAATATTCACCTGATTTCTGTATAGCCTGTGTTTGTTTGTTTGTTTGTTTGTTTTTGTACTGGGAATCACACTCAGGACCTTGCGTCTAGCAGGCAGACACTTGTGTCATGGAGCTACACACCCCGTCCTTCCTTTTCTTTATTATGACACATTATAGTTACTTTATCATTCTATGCATGGTTATAATGCAAAGGGAGAGTTACAAATTCAACCTAACGTTTTTTTAAATGATTAAACCAATGAGACCCAGTACTCGGCCACTCTATGATCGAACACAGTGAGTAGCACAACTATCTTAAAAGTCAGTTTTCACAAAAAGGCTTTAAAGGTACCTGGATCCTGAATCCTGTGACTCTCAGGTGACTCATGTTTAAATATGCTCCTTTCCAAATGTCCACAACGTCCAGGCAGTGGCCACGATCTCCTCCCACACCACATTGCTGCAGACTCCAGTGTGCGGCTCCAATTAAATAAACAACTATTTCTGTCCAATACGAGGACATTAAGCAATGTTTAAATCTGGCTCTTGAATTGCCCTTTTCCAGGGAGGAGTTATATGTTCACAAGTTCACATAAACTGAACTAAGCTGCTCACATGATATTCTATTGCCCAGGGAAAATGCTGAGTGGCTGCTTAATGACCCTATGTGTAACAAAAATCAAAAGCAACCAATCATGTGCTTACTGCATAGCACTGATAGAGTCACTGTTGAGAGCTTGTGCCCAGGAAATAAATTAGGCACTAAAGCTATTTCTCTTGTTCCACTCCGTAGACAGACGGACCAGTTTACATTATCCTATCAAAAGCATATTGTGATGGGGGAACAAACAATATTTTTTCACCCTTTTCCTAAGAGGCTCAACATGTCTCTTTTTACATAAAATAGAATTCTCGCCAGCAAAGTAATGAAATACGGTGAAAAGCAAAGAGCATCATCGGGGTAAAAGAGCAGTGCTGACGAAAGTTCTGTGGCTCCTCACTGCTGCAGGTATCAAATGTTAAACTTTTAAAAAGAATTTTGACAAGACGAAATGCTGCCAGAAATAACAAAGGCAAACCAGTCTGGGTTTCTGCAGATATTATGAAAACATCCCTCCCCGGGAAGATGCTGAGCCAGACTTTCTCTTCCTTTACAACAACCTGCTCTCTCCTGATAAATACCTGCAACCCCCTCTGTAAACTCCTTTACGTAAAAGTAAGAATTTCTTTATTTTGCATTATGGTTAGTTTTTCAATTAAAAGCACCAAGAGATTGCCACATTTACAAAAAATGTAATATATTAATATCTTATCTTAATATAGAATATGACCGAAAATACTAGAATATTGATATTGAACAACTATTTTTTTTTATTTTTCATTTCATTTGGAACAAAAATAGGAAATTGTGAGGAACTCTAAAAATGTACTTTAATTTGAAACATATTATTATTTACATTACATGATTGTATTTTTCTGGTAACTCTTAAAATGTTAATAGCATGTGCCTAATAAATACATAAACTATTAAAATACTGTTTGTTAATAACATTGATTAACACATGCGGTTAGTGTTTGAAGCATTATCAGAAAGTAATGTGGTTCTTTTTCATTTAAATATCTGCTTAATTGGATTGACTAACCACTCTCATTGTTCACGGAGTATTTTGTTTTCCACCTGAATTATCTGCAAGTAATGATGGCAGACAACTGAAAGAGCATTTTAAACTAAGAATTCTACAGGTCAGTAGCATTCACAGTATGGCCATTGTATGGATCTTAGTATCTTTGCACTATTTTAGGGTTAAAGTTTATGTATTCCCTTTCTAAAAAATGTAAATTTGACCTCTGAGTTCTATATCTGTATCTCCCACCACATATAACAGAGTTGTCCTATGCATAACAGGGGAACCACTGTCGAACAAGTGAGGAAAATAAAGTAGTAATTAGTTGGCCCGGGATAACCAATATGACTCAGTCTATAATTCAATGCTCTACCACTTAATAACTAGAGACAACCAGTATAAACTATTGAGACCAAAGGCAAAGAGATACTTTCATATTATTTTATTCAGAAAAGAAATATAGAAGCTCTTTCTTTACTACACTGTAATACTAGCTGTCTTGGTTAATTTTGTCTTGTTTCTGACACAAAACACCTGACACCCAAATGAAGGAAGGAAAGGTTTATTTAGCTCGCTGTTTGTGGAGGTTTCAGTCCACAATCAGCTGGCTCCAAAGCAGGGTGGCATGAAACAGGGGCAGTACATCAAGGCCACAGCTAGAACAAAACTGGACCAGCACCAACAGGGGCAAGAGCAAGCCCATTTTCCTCCTTTTTATATTATACACAGGCTGCCCTACCCACAGGGAAGATGCAGTACTCAAAATATCTGTGCCCCCCTTTACACAGAATGAGGATGTTTACAAAGTAAGGATCCTGGCTTCCTGCTGGATCTCTTAGTTAAACTTCTGAACTTCTCAAATTGACAAAATAACACTAAAAAAAGCATTTATGTATAAGATTCTTTCATGTCTGCTTTTTTCCCCTTGATTGTAACCCTCAAATCTAAAAATAGACTTTTAAAAAGTGCAACATTGTTTGCATCAAGAAGAAGATTAGTACTCAACTCATAATTAAATGAACATTCTTTTTCATTTGTAAAAATTCAGTAAAAAATGAGCAAAGAATTAATTTTAAAAAGTCACACAGTAATGAGTTAGATAAACTCATAGGTGACTACATGGGAAGACTTGTCATAAAAATTACTTTTGAGCCAAGGGTTTTCAACAAATGAATGAAATAACATTTGGCCTGAATAATCACTTCCTTTGCGGTTTTCTTTACTGACAGCTGTGTAAGTTTCATGAGGTGCCTGCCTCACTCGCGCAGCAGGAGAGGTGCTTGGTACAGGGTTGTTACTGATGCTGGAGGCTCTGCTCAAGGTTGGTGAGGCTCCCTGATATCCACATAAAGACAGCAGCTTGCGGACTCTGCCATCGGAGTGACGTGGGGACCAGCAGCCACGGCTAGGCCTGGCTTTGGTGATGCCTGCCCCCAGCTGTCTTCTCTGTTCTTCCTCATGCTGTGCTAAGCATGAATGTCTGGCAGCTGTGGGATCTGGTGAAGCAACAGCTTCCAGGCTGATGAGGCCCCTCCTGCAGGTCACTGCATCGTGAGAGCCCAGGTAGCGGCCTCCATCCATATCATCACCCTCACTGTTCAAGATCTAATATTTGACCATGCGCTTCTCCAGACAGAATCCTTTTCACAGCTTTGATATAACGCACTGAAATGCCAATCAAATATGTTGAAAATGGGTTGTAAACTCCTAATGGCAGTTTCCTTTTCAAACAGGTAACTGATCTACCCACTTGGCTACCTCTGTTTTTTACCACCATTCCTAGTCCCAACCTTGATATTCTGCATCTCCAGGGAAGACTGGAGGGCTGAGCCTGTGCCCACGAGGACCCTGAGGTCAGTCTCTGTGGGTAATTCTCTGTTCCCTTGATAGGTAAAATGCCCCAAACAAAGTTGCCTGTTATAGAGGAGTTCACAGTGGCAGCCTACCGGGCTCTGGGCCTAGGGCTGCCAGAGAAAGACAATAAGAATACAGTTTCACTTACAGAAATAAATGAGACCAACTTTAGCTACAAGAAGGACCCATTTGTCCTTAAAACACCATCACCATGACTCTGTGGACTGGTGGCAATCCCTGGGACACCGGGGAGCCATGTGCTGGAGATAGCCCGGCCGCCTGATGGAAACACTAAACCTGTGAATGAGTGGGAAAATGCTAATTCTGATGACTTTCTCCCAAGTTCTCACTATGGAAATCCAGGTCAGTGAGTTGAGATTTGTGTTGAGGTCCGTCCAGCCCCTCTTCTTATCTCCTTGGACTGACAAACACAAATAAAAGATGAAGTCTCAAGGGCAGTCTTGTAGATATTCTAACTAATATCTGGCTTCTAACACTGGCGTGGTGAAGCATGCCTGTAATCCAGCACTCAGGGAGGGTGAAGCAGGAGGACTGCAAATTTGAGTCCAGTGTGGGCAGCTGAGTGAGATGGTCTCACATAGTAGACAATAAAAACAGGCCGGGGATGCAGCTTGGTATAGTCTGTGGGTTCAGCGACCTGGATCACAAAACAAGTAAATGGAATCAGGTTTCTAAGTTGCAAAAGGAAATTTACACCAAAGGGAGAAGGCGCCTCACCCATGGCCATGGGCATGCAGGGACCTTTTGCGGTGCAGCCCACACATGAGTCATGGGCGATGGCGCAGCAAGGCTTTGATGTTTGCTATGATTCTTGTAAGGCCTACATGGTAGAATGGCTAGAGAGCTTCTGTGACTACATTCAGCCTTTTCTATTTCCCCATACTCTGTATAAATACTAGGTTTCTTTTCAATTTTTTCAGGAAAAAGTTTGAAAGCTCAGCTTTACTGAACTGGATCACCTAGACAATGGCCTCCAGCTGAGACTCTCTCAGAGCACTGATGCTGGCTGGAAAGAAAGAGCCACCTGTCTAAAGTGACATCTTTTTCTGGAGGTAGCCCATATCCTATCATGGATCCATGATTTGTTAAAAAGGCTCAGTCACAAACTCAAGGTACAACACACTGCAGGGCATTGTTTGCAGCAGATCACCTGTTAGGAGTAGCTGAGGCTATTCTCACACCTGCATCACAGCTCAATTCCTCTATTTCCCTGTCCTAAAACCTTCCCATCTCCACAGAGGTGGATACCAAGTGCCATCCTGACAAATTTCATGCAAGCAAAGTTTCCTCCCAGAGCATGCCTGCTGGGTAATAATACAGTATGGGTAGGAAGCAAAGACAGACAGAAGATTTAAGCACAGGAGCTGAGAGTTGCATCACCAGGCACAAACTGGGAGGCCACAAACCTGACAGCCAGACTAGCTGGGTTCACACCCTGGCTCTATCAGTCATTAGCTCTGTCATCTTGTTTCAAGTTACTTAACCTCTGTGAGCCTCAGTTTCCATACTTGCAAGACAGAAATAATAACAAGACCTCCACCACTGATTTGGGGGGGGGACATAATTTTACATTTGAAAATAATCTAGAAATTTTCTAGGTGCGGTAGGAAGTGCGACTGCTTAATTAAATGAATGCACAGAACAGAGCAGAAGAAATCTGATCTTCAGTCTCAGTTTTGTCCTTTGTTTTCCAACTTTCTTTTTTGCCTCAGGTCCAATTTTTATCTATTTCTACAAATTTTAAATCATTAGCCCGATGGAGTCTGCTGATATACTTGTCTTTGATTACCATGAAAGACTAACCATGGTGGAAGGACCACACTGAGAAATTCTTACTGAAGGACACAGTGGAAAGTGTGTGCTCTTTGAGTTTAGAGTTCTGCTGTTTCTATTTCGTCATAATTTTTCCTTTCCATAGAAATATAATGACAGCTCCTTTGTTTTGGGAAAAGAATTGATGTGTGCTTCTTCTGTGTGTCAGAACAGTAGCTCAGGAGCATGGCAGAGCTGTGGTCTGGATAGGGTATGGCGTGAGCGCACCCCCAGGGTTTCTGTGCTGGAAGCTTGTCTCCTCAGTGTGTGACCTGAGAGGCAGTGAAAGCTTCAAGAAGTGCAGCCTGGTGGGAGTCAGTACGGGAGCTGCTCTCAGAAGGGGCTGATGTTGGTCTGGGGATGAGGTAGTTGTTTTCTTAAGAGCTGGTTAGGATCAGAGAGTACACCTGACCTCTGACTCATGCTCCAGCTGCCTGCCTCATCACATAATTACTCTGTCTTCCATGTGATCTGCTATCATTTGATACAACTCTGGGGCCTAGAGCAGTTCAGGTGCCTTATTGTTGAGAACTTTAGTCTCCAAATCTGTGGACTGAATTAACCTATTTTCTTTACAAATTACCCACCCTCAGGTATTTACTTACAGCAATGGAAAACTAAGTAATACAGTTACTTATTTTAAAAAAGAATATGTCTTCTACCTACATTAGTACTTCTTGGCCAGAGATAATTATGCCTCTAATGGTTATCAAGGGGACAACTGGAACTACTTAGAGACATTTTTGGATTTTCATAATTCGGGAGAAGGTGCCCTGGTGTGCAGCAGGCAGAAGAGAGGGGTTCTGCTAAGCACCCTGCAGTGCACAGTCCAGTCTTTTCAGAACAAGAACAAAGCACTATCCCATCCCCAAGTGTCAATAGTGCCGACATAGAGAAAAACCTGACCTCCATGTAGGGCCACATAACTTAGTTTATTCCTTATAAATGCTGACTACATTGATCAAGGTTTCATGACTACCATTTAAAACTAGAGACACATTGAAAACATAGTGAACATAATTGTGTTTAGTACAATTTTCACCATCAGAATACTAACGGCAGGATTGTCTCTGCCATGTTGCATGGGAAAGGTACAATCTTCTTTATTTTCTTCAGTACAAGTGAATACAGTGAATGGTTGACTCTAATCTGCTGTGTGCTACATAAGCAGAAAGTCCCATCAATCTGAGTTGCATGAGTACACAAGCTGGAATGACGGGAGGACCTCGCCTGACCTAATAGTGTTGGCTGTGCAACACGAAATATCAAAAATACCTGAAATGTCAAGAAGCCAAATACTCTCCAAAGCCAAGCAGCAAGTCTTCCTATCACTGCTTTTATAATCCTGATCTCATACTGCTACATTTGAGTTGCTACAATGACATGAATGGCTGAACAGAGAGGATAAGAGGAACGCACCAAGGGTGGTCAGATAAGATCTATAAAATCATCATGAACCCTTCCTAAATCAGCCTTCAGATGATGCTTCCTGGCTCCATAATATCCCCCAGACATTATTAACTTCACAAAATCATCTTATATTCAATAACAGATTTGTTCTCTCTGTCTTTTCTAGCTAAGAGATGTAAACAGTGAGTAGCTCTGTCATTTTGAAACTTGGGATCCTGGTACCAGAAACAAAAGGTACGGGGATTTTTTTACCCATGATCAGAGAGACAGAATAGCATTTAATTAAATGAAATCCTAATATTTGGTAAATGTGAAAAATGAGGTCTGCATACCATTTTATTTTAGTCAAAATTTAATAGGGAATTTTTTTTATCTGAAATAGAAGAAAAGCCAGTGGGGGCTTGAAACAGGGATTAGAAGCAGTCAGGTGACTAGATTTTCATTTTTCAAAATTACAGAGAATCGTAAGAGGAAAATTTGAGGGAAACAAACTTCAGGGCGAGATCTGTTATAAATTAATTAACGTGATCCAGATGAGATGCATTGGAGTTCCAAACCCCAACAGTGCAATGGATAATGGAAAAGGACCACAGAGGACATCAGTACAGAATCAGAACGTCTGGGTCTTGCCCATCACATGTAAATGTGGAGAATGCAGATGCAGGTGGAATCCGAGAAGGGCAGGCACTTCCACAAGTTGAGATCAGCTGAAGAGGTGACTGCTAGAGCCACTGATCACAGACATCAGGGGCAACCTGAGAACTCAGGAGAACGACAAGCTGAATAGAGATGTGGATGGATGGTGACAACAGAAACACCTAGAAGAGACAGTAAAGACATTCATTCAATAAGCAAGATTTCTACTTATTAGAAATGGCTGGGCTAGAAAATTCTGAAGCCATCAGGATACAGGGGTGAATGAAGCCAAAAAATTATGAACTGAGGTGTCAAGTTCCTAAACAATTATAGCATTGAGACTAGACTCTTCTGATCTTATTATAGTTCTGCATGAGACAGGTAGTGTTACCTTTATAGGGACATTAAGAAAATGTAAATCTGTTCACTGAACTGCATTTCATCTTCAAATTCCTGATATATTTTAAATTGGCAGACATCTTTACAGTTTGAAATGCTAAATAAAATTATTTTGCATTCAATAAAGGTTACATTTTATCTTTTCCTGTTTCATAAATATTTCCCTATTGTAATACCTTACTATTTGTATTTAAAATTATAATTAACACAATTTATTTTAGTATAATGCTGCTTCAAATGTTAAAGAAAGTAGCTTGATAGACTTGATAGAGTCGATGTTCTCAGGTGTTTGTTCAAGAACACTCCTGAGAGAATCTGAAATTTGGTGGGTGGGGAACGGGAGGGAAAAAACCTGGCAAGGTGGGCCACTGCTGGGCCGTAATCCACTTGGAAGGAAGAACATCAGCCAGTGTAAAAGTTACTGCATCTGCATGAATGGAAATCAATTGAATTGATTTTTGAGGTTCCTGTTCCTTTACTGCCATTTTAAAACTCAGTACCATGTAAGGCTCTAGAATAAGGTGATCACAAAGACCAACAGAAAAAAGTTTTGCTTGCTACATGAACATTGCACATTTGCAAAAGCATTTAATTATACATGTTTTCAGTTAAACTTTAAGTTTTAATCATAAATCTATAATAAGCAAATAGTCTTGTGCTTTTCAGTACTGAGAAATCAGTTTTTCTACTGATGTGTGCAAGATTTAAATGACCAGCAACTCCACACACTAAGAGCTCTGCTCGATTTTCCACCATGCAGCTGCAGCGTATATTGTTACTGCCCAAAAGATTGTTTTGAAACATACTTAAGACTAAACTCTAAAATTCTACTGAATCATAATGCTAACACAATAACATGTCTTTGGTAAACACACTTATTAAATTATCACAATAAAACTTTCTTTCATCCTTTAACAAGAAGAAGCAATAACTAAAATTTACCAAAAAAAAAAAAACACTTTATTTTAACAAAAACTTAAAACTTGCTTGTAAGTGGTGGTAACTTTAAAATATCAACTTAAACCTTGAACATATATTTACAATAATTTCAGGCTCATTTAATTACTTTTACGTACCACTGTTTTATGGTTTTTAAATCAAAGTTGTAAACATATAACACAAACATCAATCAGTGTGTGTGTGTTTGGTTTACAAAAAATACAAAATAAAGAAGGAAAGACATTTTTGACCATTTTCATGGAAAGCAGTAGTATCAATTGAACACTGGGATACATTTAAGCAACCCACAGATAGAGTCCCACAGCACATATGCATCATAAGCCTAGGTAGGAATGAATGTATTCTCTTCAGATCTCTTTGGGATGACATCTGCAGGTTGTGGTACAGATTAAAAGTGCTCCCTCAGAAGTCTCAGAGGTTCAGGGCCTTTCATTAGGTGACTAATTCATGGGGTACAATACTCACATATGGACTACTTCATTGATAAGTTCATGGTTGAATATGCTATAAGGAGGTCAGCCATGTTTAGAGGACACAGGGTACTGGAGGCGGGCTTTTAAAAGATAGCATCTTTCTCCTGGCTTTCTTCCTACCTTGCTACTTTTTGGCAGGTTTGTGAGCAGATTTCCTCCATGACATCCTTCTGTCCTAATGCACAGGACTTTAGAGCCAGTTAACCATGGACTGAGACCTCTGAAACCCTGAGCCCAATTAAGCCTCTCCTCCTCTACACCGTGAGTGTGCAGGATTTTGTAACAGCTGCATAAAAATGACTAATGCACCTGGACAACAGAGAGTTCACATCTCCAAAATACCTGCTGCTGGGATCAGGCCACGTGGAGGTGGCCAGGTGTTCATGTAGAGAGTGCAATTGCTGCATGCTTTACTGTCTCTCAGACTGACATAGTAGGTACTTGGGTCTTTTGCCTTAGCCAGAATTGCTTAAGAAGATTGTCTTCTTGCATAGGGTGTGATTTTCCTCTTCATTGAGCAAAACATGAGGTTTGTCGTACAGAACTGTATCAAACTCTATCCCATGCTCCTCCAGAACTGCTGGGCCTGTTGACCTTTTTTATTCTTGAGCTCAATCTGCAAGTCCAACAAAAGGATGGCAGTAAGGAGGAAGAGCAGAAATGCAGGGAAAGACTAGAAACCCTCGACGAGAAGCTAGTTCTGTGTGAGTCATGCGACACACCTCAAATCTATGACGACATTTAATCTTCATAAAAACTAGTGAGATAAGTATCAGCTTCATTTTACACATGATGAAAACTAAAGCTATAAAAGTTAAGTAGCATAACATGTTTATGTATTAACACAGAGTTTGACAGAAATTCAGACCTTATATTATCTGGCACCAAAATCCACGTCCCTTGAAAATGACAGAGTGCAATGTATTTATTTATGCCTACTACCTTTTACTAAGGTGCGATGCTTCCATTTGGTTTTCTCTTTTCCAACACACTTAGATTTATGACCTCCGCTCAAGCTTTAAGTATAATTTTAAGGTTATCTAATCCTTATTTTCTAGGCTTTATTAACCAATATATGTCTTAAATGATTTTATAGCTGATTTGTTCTACTTAGGGAAAAATAATAATATTTTTAAAAACCAGTTACCTCATTTATAATTCATATCCATTAACAATATATTCCAAAAAGTAAACTTGTAATTAATATCACTAATACTGGTAAATAAAACTAGATACGCAAAATTCAATGAAGAGGTTTTAATACTAGCAATCAATCTATTCAGAGATCTCAACTATACACTAAACTATTTTCCTAAGATGTGGATATGAAGGTCTCACTATATGAAAAAATTAATGAAGGTGATTTGTTAAAATGTTGGCGGTCAGAGGTCTAAGTGGTGTCAGGAGGTCAGGGTCCCTAGCCTCTGAAAAGTTCTAAGAGCATTTGTAGAAATGCATATGGCTGCCTCTACTGGAGAGTCAAAGTGAGACAAGACGTGGGTGGATTTCAGGGCAGAGGAAACATTTGTCAGCTTGAACAAGGAGGAAGAAAACTAAGTAAAGCAATTCAGTTAGCCTGGGAAAGCAAGAAGATGCAAAGCAACTGACATACATGTATTTTCACTAACACATGGATTTGTGAGTTTATGTTGACTTATTTGTGTGTATGTCTTGTTGTCTATGGTGGCAGATCAGTTAAAATTCACTTTTTTAAACTTTCAATAATGAAAAGACATTGGGAAGTATGAAATCTGCAGCATTTGCTTTTAGACTGGTAAATCCTCTGTCTCTGTTGGTATGGTGATTAATCACATGTATACACTGATCAAGTTCATCAAGTTATGTATTTGGTAAAATCTACTTACTTCACTAATATAAATTTTTACTGTAGGAAAATATATTGGTAAAGTATTTACAAAAAATGTGTGTATGTCTAAAAGAAGGTTTCCTGATTGAAAAGGGGGAATCGAGGAAGCACTATTTGGTCATTTTATTTTTTCCTTATAGCTGATGCTGTACACAATGGCCACATAACGACCCTCTTAATAATTACACTCTAATCTCAGAACCAAAGAATTATGCTGCCTTACATAGCAAAAAAGACTGAAAATACAGTTATATGAAGGATCTCAAAACGGGAAAGATTATCCTGGGTCAGTCAGATGGGTACACTGTAAGCACAAGGCTCCTTAGAAGGGAAGGGAAGGGAAAGGAGGAGACGCAGCCAGTCACAGAACTGGGGGTCAGACTGGGGTGTTTCCTAGTTAGAACATGAAACAAAGTACCCGGAACTAAGCAATGTAAGTAGATTCTGGAACCAGGACTTTTCAGGGTTCTGCCCTGGGCAATTCTCCCTTCCTTCCTGAAGGAACACAACTCTAGCTGTTAGTATGACACCTTACAGACTTCTGCTTTCTGGAACTATAGAATTAATTTCTTTTAGTTAAGTGACTAAGTGTGGCAGTGTGTTACAGCACTTAGGAAATGAATATACTGTCTTAAAATTTAAAAACCCATTCTGCCTGTAACACCACTGACCACAAAGTCCTCTTGATACTCCTTTGATCTCTTCCTATCTTCCGAGTCTTTTTCTTCACTTTCTTTTTTCTTGCTTTTTCATACCAGGAATTGAACTCCTCCAGACTTGGTGCTTGCCAGGCAGGTGCTGTGCAGCTGAGCCACATGCCCTTGCTTCTTGGCAAAATTTTCCCTAAGAGAGGGATTTTTGAGTCTCTACAAATGAAGTTTTGCATTCTTTGCCATCACCCCAAGAGAATATTGAAGTTGTAATGTGTGGTGTTACTTTCTCTGATCTCTCTCTCTTTATGACTGGTGTCACCATGTCTGTCATCCTGGCCAGGACAGGAGCAGAGCTTGTGCGTCCTCTCCTGACCCTGACGGTGGCTTCCCCTGGAAGTCACTCCATGTGACCGCTGGAAAGAGGGCAAGAGCAAGGGGTGGAAATGGGTGTTTGTCAGTGTGGGGTAAGAGAAGAAGCACCCCGTAGCTCTGGGCATTACTGTGTCCCTGGGGCTCACCTTGCAGTCTCTCTGGAAAATAGTGTCAGAGGCAGCCTGGCCTCAATATGCAAATAACGCTGATGACTAGAAATCCCCTGGGGATTTGCATTACTCCCATCCCCGGCATTATTTTACAAAGTGTTTCTATGATTCTGCCCTAATTTTATTGCCCAGATTGTGTGAGCAAAATAAATTTGTATCTCCCCCCAGGATTTCAGAGATAGATCCTGCATACTCTAGAGTTTTTCTTTCTTTTCTTCAGTAATGTTTTCAAATAAATCATTCAAGTGAGTTCTGCTGCATAATGTGGTTTTTATTTAGTGTTTCACTTTTTTCCCCTACAAGCCACGGTTGGGTAGACACTTTTAGAAGACTTTAGCAGTTGAAAATTATACAGAGCAAAACCGGGAAGAAGCTTTTGCCACCCTCCTTCACTGATTTGCCAAGTTGCTGCCGGGGTACCTGAGGAGTATGTTACAGAAAAGAAGAGCCTGTGAAGCTGTTAATTACACAGCCAGTTCCCTTGTTTTTCACGGAAATTTTTTTTTGTTCAAGGTCACATGCAGTCCTAACCTAATTATTAATTAATTGCTAATTTTTAGTCCTAAATGAACACAGCTAAGCTTGTGACTCATAAAGAGCCATGACTAATAGCCATGACAGTGAATTGGCCAAACACACCGTGATTCTACTGTAGCAGAGTGGCTCAGGAGTAACAGAAGCTCAGGGAGGCTCCTGCTCCAGTTTAATGCTCTGAGGACGCTGTTCTTGGAACCTTTCTCTAATGCTTAGGCAATTGATAACTAATAAAATCATTTTTAATAATTTTATTTTTTAAGGAAAGAAAATCAGCCTGGGCATTAAGAATAATGCAATAATTTGCCTAAATTTTCCTATCAAGAGTACTTTGAATACAACTGGTTATTGTTATCCACTGAAATTTGCATGGAAACATTCTAGTAAGTGCTAGACAGTTTCAAATGAAAATTATCAGAAGAGAGGTAAGGAATGCCACAATGTATCTTTTACAATTTATAATAAATAACATAAGCAAATCTGGTCCTGAGTATGTTTTTCAGGGCTTTAGTAGGTTTTAGGATTTTAATGTTGCTGAAATTGCACATTACCATTAAAACATCAACTATTTGAAGAAATTGATCTAGTAATAACATGAAATATTTATTGGAGGAGAACTTTAGAAATGTCAGGATTTTAGGAAACCTCTGATCTCAGCTCTTTGCATGGAGAGAGAAGCTGAGAGCCAGAGTTTGTGAGGTGCCACCCAGGTGACCCTTTCCTTAGGTGTCTGGATCCAGGGGAGGAGAGAAGGCAGCCTGACATCCCTCTCCTAGGATCACCTGGTGTAGCTGCCCCAAGGAAAATGACTGTGTCTCTGTTCTGAAGCCTCCACCTGCTTTCTTTGTTCCTTTTCATTTATTTATATTCTGTCATTAACAGTGGCTTCATGTGTTTTATTTATTGGTAGTGTTTTGGTTCTTGCTTGTGGTAACAACATTTACATTCTCAATTCCTTTCTTCTTCCCTTTCCCTCACCTCTTCCCATCCTCCCTCCTCCTCTCGGTCCCTTCCCACGTGAGAAATAACTCCCTCCCTGCTTCCTTTACCTATTTTCTGTCTCGCACTTTATTTATGATGACGGAATTGAAAATCTGCTGCTACGGGTTGAACAATGCTGTCACTTCAAAAGTCATCTGCTGATGGCCTGACCTCTGATGGGACTGTTTCTGAGCCTGGCCCCTCGGAAGGTAATTAGGGTTTTTAGGGTCCATCTGATGGAATGCTTGTCCCGGTAAGGAGAGGAAGGGGACCAGTGCTTGCTGTCTGCTTCTTTCTCCATCATGTAAGGACACAGCCAGCAGGCAGCTGTCTGCAAGGCAGGCAGAAAGCCTTCACAGGAACTCTGACCATGCTGACTCCCTGATCAGGGACTTCTAGGCTTCAGAAATGTGGAAAAAAAGCTAAACACATGTTGTTTAAGTCACCCAGTCTATGGTATTTTGCGGTGGCAGTCAGAGTTGCCTAATATATCTGTCAGATAAGCTTGTCAGATTTGCAAAGGGAATAAACACTGAGCTGATTTCCCAAGACAGATGATCCCTGGAGTCCCTGCTGATCTGCTCCTTGGGGCTTAGAAGTCAGGCTCAGTGAGGCTGTGTGAGGTTGGCATTAGCTGCCCATCATCACTGAAACCACCGGCACACTCAGCAAAACAGTAACACAGATAACAGAGGCTCACGTTTTCCGAGTATTTACTATTGCCAGGCTTTGTACTTACTACTTTATAAAAGTCGTCTTATTTAAAATAACCTCTTCCTGATAGTTTCTCTTTTTCTACATCCTGAAAAATAGTACTTTACTTCTACCTTTTTTCAATAATTTCTAATGTCTGGTTCAAGGAGGGAAATATGTCCACCAGGAAGGAAACCCGGATTATTCAAGGCAACAGATAAGCATCTTTATGATGTTTTCTAACGGTAGCCTGTATAGGTGGTATTCTTTTTCAATGTTTTTAAAAAAATGAAACTCCATTCTTTAGCACAGAATGGAGTTGTTTACTGTGAGTTCTAAACTAGGAGAAATTGGACAAGTTATCATTATGACAGTGTTATCACTCTTTCATTGCACAACCTTGAGTAAATAATTTCCTCTCTTGATCTTAGCCCATTCTATCATTTATCCCTAACTGTTTTTGTGAAAGACCACATAAAAGAGTAAAATAACGCAGACAAATGTTCAGCAGTGCCTGTAACCCAGCTTTGAGGAACAGCCTCCGGGGATAAACCAGTGAGGAAGAATTTCTACAGGACAGAGCAGGCAGCCCCACCACAGCCACGCCTCCTTTTCCCCCTCTGCTTTCCTTGGTGCTTCTCAGAGGCGCCTCAGGGGACCCTGGACTGCCCAGAACACAGAAGTAACCAGCCTGGCAAAGCAGCTTTTCAGCTTGTTCCTAATGAGAGCCTGCAGAGATGCAAGACCAAGATGGAAATGAAGAGGCAGAGCTGTAACCAGGGTCCCCGAGCTCAGAACATGGGAGAAATGAGAGATTCGTCAGCACAATCAGCAAACATGCAGTGGTGATATATCAGGAGCTGAGTGGGAGGCTGAGGGCTGAGCAGGGAGAGAGGCCTGGTCCCGAGCTGAGATCTGTGGCAGCAGCACCCATGAAACTCTGACAATTGCTGCTTTCTCCATGGATGCCTTATATAGTGCGCTGGATGGAATCCTGTGAAATGATCCCTGTGATTCCACAGAACCATACAATGAGATAAAGAACAGTGACAGAGGCTAAAGGACATCTTATAACAGCACAGCTTCAGACTCATAAAGGGATCACTTGTATCACATGTGAACTCTTGAGGAACTTAAATCATATCTTGAATCCTCTGTTTTCTTGTCCATGTAATGGGATTATCTCATTCCAGCCTTATGTTTTGGATGAGACGATTAAGTAAAATGATGCATAAAGTTCTTGCTACTGTAAAGATCCATTATCAATTCTTGAAAACTTACCAGCTGACACAGTTCTCTAAAAGAAACAACATAGAAGAATACTGCTACATCAGTTTAAGTCTCTCCAGAAGCAGCTCTTAAGATGCGGATTAGAAAGCAAGGAGTTTATTTGAAATTGATGACAAAAAGCATCAGAAGAGATCATAGCAGCAAGATACAGAAGAGAAAGAAGCCAATGAGGACGGCAGTAGTGAGCATGCCCTGGCATGGACACCAGTTTAGCTCTGCTGGGAAATTTTGGGCACCAATGAATACCACACATCTTGGGTTTAACCCACTAAGGAATATGGATACAAAATTCCCCTACTCTGATTCTCCATCTGTCACAGTTTCTTTTCTTGTTGCTAAGACAAAATACCCAACACACAAAGTTAAAGAGATAGAAAGATTTATTTAGCTCACAGTTTGTAGAGGTTTCAGTCCATAATCGGCTGGGTCCAATGCTGGATGTGGCACATGGTAGAGGGATAACAGTTCACAGTGGTAGAACACAGCAAAGGCAACAAGAGAAGGAGACAAAACTCTTTCTGTCCCTTAGTATGTATGTAGGCTACCTGCCCTAGGGTGGGTGTAGCACTCACACCCTTAATCCTAGCCACCCTTAATCCTATGCCAAACTAACCAGTGGACTGAGTTACTAATCACACATCCCTAATCTCAGCATTATACACTCTAGATTCAGCTGCCTCTGAAAAGCACCCTCCATGATTGCACGAGGTTTGAGGGGACATCAAGACACAGCCACAACACTAGCAATTCTCAGTTCCTTGGCCCTATTGGCCTCTAGGTTTTTAGGGTAGAGTAAACTCTAGAGGCAAGAAAAAGCCTTCAGAGAAAGAGATCTGCCATTGGTAGCTGGAGGCTATGAGTATTAATCATGATCTATCAACTGGACTGAATTAAGAAATATTCAGGAGACCACTAAAGCATATTTTTGAGCATGCTGGGTATGGAATGGATATGTCATAAGGGGTGCTACATATATCTGGCCCTGGCTCCTTTGGTCTCTGATTCTACTGCTTCCCAGCAGCTGTGACTAAGCATCTTTTCTGTGTCAAGATGTTCCCACCTTAGACCCACGTGACAATGGACTGACCCCCTGAAATCACAAGCCACATAAACATCTCCTTTCCATTGTGAGTGGGAGTGCTGAGTGCTGGTTATTAGAAAGGTAGTTTAGCTGCTGGCCTGTATTGGCTTTGTATGGCAAATAGCTATAAATTTAATGGGTTTAAACAACTCTGGATTAGCTCACAGTTCTTTAAGTCAGAATCCCAGGGCCAGTAGAGCTCCTATGGGTACTCAGGGTGTCTTTCAGGGCCCTACTCCATCCTGCAAGGCCCAGGGATACAACAAAGCGAGCAGGATACTGGTCACATCCAGGTCCTGCACTGCAGGGCAGAAGTCCCCTTACTGCTCCTCACGCTCTCTGTGGAGCTTCCCACCAGCAGTGGCCTGTGAAGGTCCTAGCTTGCTTTGCCTCAGTCTTTCTCTTCTGTCCCAACTCTTGGACATCATCTAGGCAGAGTTCTGTGTCTTTAAAGCCTCTTGAGATTAAATGGAGCCCAACCAAATCATCCAGGGAAATCCCCCCGTTTCAATGTCTATAGCTTTAATTATATGTGAAATCTTCATGTAACATATTATACACACAACCACCAGGGAACAGCATGGGGGCCACCTTCAGGTCACTGCACGTGTAGAAATGGCCAGGCTTGGGCATGTGTGAAGCTCACAGACAAACTCTCAAATGTTCCTTTGATATAGGCAATGGGAGAGTCCATAATGTGGTGATTCAGGCCTTTCGTCCTCATACTAATTTAATTTGCAAAAAGAGGAAAACCTATAGCAACTGGCCCTTTAAACAGGAAACCCAGGAAGACATGTGTGATGTCAGGAGATACCTGTATTGTGTGGTTTGTGCCCATAATTCCTGGCTTATAACTTCACGAGTCCTTGTTACTCTCAAGCAATCAGAATAACGCTGGGGTAATTTAGGGCTCAGGCAGCCAAGCTTTTTTCTCTGACCTTCTCCTGCTCTCCTCTTACTGGCTTATTATCTCCCTAAAGAGACCATAGAAACTGAAATTTCTCTTTCTTAATCTGGGTTGCAGGAGCTAAAATTATCCTCTAATCTTTCTCTGCCTTCTGTCTTAGAGCTGGCCTCAAAAAGTCTCTGACTTACCTGCCTGGTAGGAGATGACCATAAACCCCCATTTAAAAGAGGTCCTGTTTCATGCCCAGGAGCAAGGAAAGCAGCAGAGAGAGGCTAAGAATTGGGACACACAGGTCTTTCTGGGTTCCCCCGCACTGGTCTTTTAGACCACATCCTTTTCTCTGTACACATCTGTATCATGCTGTCTATGCTTCAATCATGCCTGTGCAATGAAATTTCCATAAAATCCCCCAAAATGGGATTTCAGGAGCTTCTCAATAACTAAATCTGTAGGAGCCTGGAGGAAGAGAACAAAACTTAGGTGCATGTTGGAGAGGAGGGAATCTCAGCTCCGCAGAGACAGAGCTTCTGTGTCTGGACCCATCTAGACTTGGTCCTATTTAGGTCTTCATCCAGGTGCTTATTTTTATATTTTTAAATGTGTTACAGTAAGCTGACAAACATAAGTACAGTATTTCCCCAGGTTGTGTGAGTGACTGGAACAAACTGATCTGACTTAAGGAGGATCATGGAAGACTAATTTGTAGCCAGTTGGTTAGACGTTCCAGAGACCTGCACTTGAGTTGGTGTCTGATGTGAGGGTACCACACACTGGTGACTGAGTTTCAACTATAGAACGCTGGACTGTCTCGTGATAGACAGCGTCAGAACTGCATTGAATCAAATCACATCTAATGGAATTAGCAACAAGTCTTGGCTACTGCAAGACAGATTGCTTCCTTGCTGCTGAGGAACAATCCTCACAAATTTTGGATCATAGAAATGATCCATATTGTATGCGCAAGGTCCTAAGTTCAATTCCCAGTACAAAAAATTTACATTGTATGAAAAAGAGGAGAAACTGAATTTAAGCCTTTTTTTTTTCTATAGTCCCAGAACAGGAACAAAATTCATACCAGTGTTTATTTTATTTGTGGATTGTGACTGTGAAACAACCACTGAAATGTCAAAACTTTTATGGAAGTGGAGAGAATTGATCCCAACATGCTTTCATGATGGAACATGGGATAGGACACGCTAGGAACCGCCCCGTGATTTTTTCCTGACAGGCATTTCTGGAATACATTGGTATCAAATGCTCTTTGAAGCAGAAAATAATAGCTGACACATTCGTTTCCACTCCAGTTTATGTTATCTCCACAAATGTTTGTCATCTGTCTGCGATCACTTGAAGATGTCTTATCCAAAGCCATCAGTAACTGGGACAATGTACATCAAACTCCACCCTCTTCCTGTGGGGAGAACTCAGACATTCTCTTTGACCCATGAACATGTTTCATCTTTCACACTCAAAAGTAGAGTGAGTTAAAGCTTTTTTTATATTTTCCCTGTTGTAACAATGCTACAGCACACCACTGAGAGTCCATAAAAATATCCCTGAGACTCACGTTTTCAGCAAACAGACACAGTGTAATAAACAGCGTGTCACTATAGATTAACTACCCAAATGGGTGAGAGGCAGGAGAAAGTTTCAACAGTGAGAGAGCAGTGCGTACTGCTTGTTCCTGACGCCGGGGACTTTCTTTGTTCCCCCATTTCATCTGACTGCAACAATATACAGCTACTGCAAAGCTTATGCTGTCAAAACAGGCTTTCTTCCCCAACATGGTGATTAACGTTTTCATACTCGTGTGTACACTAATGCAGAGAAAAGACAACACCGCACACTTCGCTGTGTATCTGAAGAGCTTTGCACCTGTCACCCACTCTGCGGACCTTACGTTTGCTTCCAGGAACACACTGAAGAAGCCCTCAATAGTTTCTCCCTGAGCCTCCCACGGCTTCACACTGCGCTGGGAACTTTTTCTTATAATAAATGGTGCACTCCATTGCTCTCTTATCCTTACTTAAGTCTCGGATGTACACTTATTTACTAGCTGGTTTGGTTTGCTTGTTTCTTATTTGCTCTCATGGGAAAAGTCCGGAATGGAAGTCCCAACACAGCAGAAAAGAAAAAGAATAAAACAAGGGTAAAACTTCAAGCCACAAAAACATGGCCAAGTTTCTAGCTAATTTTTCCCAGGAGAGAAAACAAAAATTACCCTTAAGTAAAATTAAATACGATGTTGGAATACTGAACGAAAGTTTGCTGAGAGATTTGCTTATTTGCCTATAAGCTTTGCTTTTCCGTACGTGGAAGGAAGTTAGCAAACGGAGCCAGCTACGGAAAAGTAATCAGGTAGAGCTTAGATTTCTTTGTTGCTTTCAACTTTGTTTTCAAATAGTGCAGACTGGTTTAAAATGCATATTAAACAGTCCTAAGCTAGTTTTTTTTCTTCTTCTTTTTTTTTTTTTTTTTGCAGTTAGATAATTAGTTATGCCTGAGACCTAGGAGGCTATGTTGTTTATATGCATATTTTATTTATAACTCATAACCTTTTGGAAGTTAAAGATGGTGCTCAAAGTAAATACTTCCTCTTTAGAAAGTGAATCTACTTGAAAGAACATGCGAACTGCTTAGCAGGTGGCAAAACTACCTGGATCAAACTAAAACATCATCAATACATTTGTTTGGGATTTGTATTTTTCATTAGACAATTTTCATATGCAACTCTCTCTGTAAATTAGTAGAGAACCAAAAAGAAGTTAGCCTTAAATAATCATATTTACACATAAATAGAAACACAATTTGTGAGCCATTCAAAGAAACATCTCAGCATGTGAAGTTAATGAAAGCAGAATAAAGAACTTGCATTTCATGTCACTGACTGCAATGTAATGATTAGCTAACAGCTCTCCTTTCTGTGTTTGATAATTGATATTTTTGTATTATCAAGCTTTTAATCATTCACAATCCCTTAAGGGGCAATACAAAAACAAAAAACAAAAACAAAAACAGACATTCTAGGTGAATTTCTTACTGAGAAGGGAAATCACAATCACAAAACCCTCTGGCTACATTTTTCTTTTATAATTTGTTTTTAGTTACTCAGAATTACACTCCCTCGTTCATGAACGTTTTCTTCATTCAGCTTCATATATTTGCACATTTGTATGTTCGTGGGAGGAGAATAGGAAGGCTGTAGAGGAAGCTTTTGTCTAAGAAGACAATCTCTCCATCAACCCCATGTTTAAGAATCCCGATTTCCCTCCCTTCTTGCCCCCCTTTGTCATCGCCCTGCAAACACTTTTTTTGATGAATTGTTCGATCAGACATGGTTATTGTTGGGCTTCCATTACTAACTATTTTAAAATTTAACACCAGAAAAATCTCTTTTGAAAACCAGGTATTTTTTCTTAAGTATAATTATTAACAAGTTAATCTAAAAAACTATTTCAATTCCGATCTGAATTATTACACTAATTAGGAATTTTCATATTTCTCCATCTAATTCCCACAGTATTTTGATCTATTTCTGGTTTTGTGCTGCTATTGCATGTGTAAGAATGTGTATTGTGTCTGTGTTCTTACAGGAAGGAAAAACCTAAACATCAAGAATGATCTGCTATAAATCAGCTTAAGACTCTCTTGAGGTTCTGTGAAAAATATGATATCACTCATGACTCTCCACTAGTCAAGGTTCCTGGAGCAAATAACTGAAAGCCAAACACAAGAACCGTGTGAGGGGAGTCCACTTTGGAGTAACAGCAATCTTGCCCAGCAGTGTTCCTTCGGAAATTACATTTTCCAGAAGGATAACTATTTTATTGGATTTGGGCTTAATTTTCAGCCAAGTTAACACTAACTAAGCTTTCCATTTTGTCTTGGAGTAGGCTGACAGAAAAACTTGGAATGAATGCTGCTAGGTCCTGTGAGGAAGGTGACCAGTCAAATAAAGGAAAGAGACCCTAATCTTCCACAAGAGAATCTGCTGTGCACTTCGGTTTTGTGGTGGCTCTGTTATTTTAATCTCTCCACATTCAAGCTCAAAGTGATACCACATCTGTTCTGCATTCCCTTCTTACCCTTTGCTGAGTCAAGTAATACTCACAGCGTTATCTTAAGTCTTTTCTTTACTCCAAATCCCACAAAGCCAGGACAGATCATCCTCACTGGAGAGTTGGAGAAATGTTGGTCTCTTACTGGCACAGATCTTTGGAGATTTTGGCTGACTTTAGAAAGTCTGACAATTGGTTCATTTATGCAACATTATGTCTGTAGAGCAGCAATTACCAAATATACTGGGGATACTATATATACTATATACTGGGGATAAAAGAAAAGATGATATAACTCTGCCTTCAGGGAACATTGGCAAGTTGACAATTTAGAATATACCTATGGGAATAAGCACGCATGTTCGGTGTATGAGGACAGGGTTTACAGGGCGGGTGGTGTGCATGACTGTGGAATACTGCAAGGAATGGATGGAGCAGGGTTCAGACATCCAGCTGACATGAAGGATGAGTGTGTGGGGCACTGGGTGGGGTGAGGGGCACTAGCTCAGGGCAGTGGGTCCCCGAGAAGAATCCTACAGTGATAATACAAGATTGCAAGGGAGAAATCCCACCCATGAGGATGACTTTAAAACACTGCTTTTCCCTCTGTCTGGGCTCCAGTTCTGCCTGAAATCTCTGGTTATTTAACCCTGAAAACCTGACAGGAGCTGAGCTGTGACCTGAGCTCCTGACTCCTCAGAACAGCACCTGTGTTGAGGTTTCAGGTCACTCACTCTGTCTTCTGAATTGGTGTCAACTGTGACATTCATAATTGCTGCTGACAGGAATCCTGGGTCAGCCATCAGGGTAGTGAAGCCCTTAGAACCATTAGAGAAGTTCACCCTGATGTTCTCTCGCTGTAGAGATATGTTTAAAATTAAGTGAAACATTAGTCATGAGGTAGGCAAAGTAGTCTGTGTAAGACCAAGACATCAGCATTGTGAGGAACTCTCAGAATCTAGGAGACCCTTGGCCTTTTCTGGTTTCCTGTGTGTGTCCCTGAAATAAAATTAGAGAAAGTCAAACTAGAACATAGCTTTCCCAGAGAAATTTCTACCTTCAGTGGTTTGCAAGGCTGGGAAGTCTGCTAGGGCTCAGGAGAGTATGTCTGCGCATATGGCTCCTCTTTATCACTCCCAGCACTGCCCTGGATTTCCATTTCAAATCATCTGGGGTGCAGAGTTCCCGTTATTTCTGCACTATCACTTCTTAAAGTTGTGAACTAGCTCTCATCATGGCTCCAGAAACAGAACACCAGGAACAGAACTAATGAAACCAGGGGCATTTTGAAATTAGGAGAAAAAGATGAAATGGCTTATTTTGTTCTTAAAATAAGAGGGCATTTAAAACACTTCCTGTTGGTTAACAAGGTTTACTCATTTGCTTATTTTTAAAATTATGTGCAGTTTGTGTACAAATATAAAATTTTGTTCATATTTACTCTTTTTTACTCAGCTGTGCCTTATATTTATTTAGGTTTCAGTTGATTATTTTTCAACAGTTGATTATTTTTCAACAATAGTTTTGTGTCTTAGACTTTTAATAAAAGCAGTCATCTCAAATCTGTATGGCTTATAATGTGGTATGAAAAGAAGTAAGAAATATATTTATATATGAAATATATATATATATATATATGAAATACACATCTGATATATGCATATCAGATTTTAAAATAAAATGATGTGCTCATTATTGTAAAGATGTAACTTTGAAAAAGAGGAACTGCAGGTGTATATTTACTCTTTTGGAGAGAAAAACACCCACACTGGAGCAGGGGTGGCCCTAGGAGTCACTGAGGGCTCTTTTCCCCTCCCTGCTCTGCCCTCCAACCCTGCAGACCCAGCAGGCGGAGAAGAGGAAGAATAACAATGAAGAGGAGAATCAGAGAGAAGGGAAAGCAGGGTGCTGTGTGTGCTCTTGAGTTCTGATGTCTGGAGGGAATTGAATTTTTAAAATGTCTGAATAAAATAAAATGAATTCTGTCATTTCTCCCATCTCAGTTCAGATCTTGAATACAATGGTGCATTTTATGTGAAAAGCTGCTTCAACTGCTTTGTGAAACTTGATACACTGTGAAGTCATTGGGGCCAGAATTGGGGTGAAATAGTTTAATGAGTTCATTTAGACCTCGTAGAAGCCTGGTATCTGGTGGCTATCCTACGAAAACCAAGACTGAATGTATATAGTAAGATATAGGGTTTAAAGCAGGGAAAAGTTTGGGCACTTTCATAAAATATTTTAAGTTGTATGGTGGAAATATGATTAGAAAAAAGATCTGCATTGTGATAAGACACAGTTTCTCAGGAAGTCAGCCCAAAGCAGGAATCTCCTGCTTCCTGTGTCAGGGTGCCTCACCTCCCTCCACATTCAATTGCAAATTTAAACTAAGACTGTAGGAAAATGATAGAGGGTAGCCCAGAAAATAAGTCTTTTAAGCCTTGTACTTCCTGACAGCCAGACTGGTATTTGTCTTAGTGATAGGGAACACAGTGTGACTTCTTAGCAAATACACGTGGGCACATACTCACATGTTTAAGATACTAAACGTTTCCTACAAAAAGAGTGAGTCATCTGCAGGCAAAGTTAATACCCAGAGACGCTTAGGGACCAATTCCACTTCCCAGAGACAGACTAAAGGGATGGATGCACTCCTGACACTTGCCTCTTACATTTATTTTTGTATCAGGGGTAATATTCTATTAACACGATCATTTAAATTGCTACCTGCTCTAGCACTGAAATAAAAATGTCATGGCTTTGTTTCAATGGTGGAAAATGGTTTACAAAAGAAGAAATCCACAAGTCACATACGGGAAGCAGGAGCGTCACTGAAAGGATCAGTGTTAGCATTTAGGAAATGCATCAGACAGCTGCTCCTTCATCATCGCCCTCACACTGCACAGGGCTGAGGAGGGCACGCAGGGCCTGTTGGCATTGCTTTGTACAGGATTTGCCTTCAGTGCACCTCCTCAGTAACTATTCTCCAGTAACTATTAAACCTAAAATACTAAGTCGGTGATTTCCATTCTTAGTCATGCTTTACAATTGATGGATATCATATCTATATACCTGTATACCCACTGGATATATTGGCATCCCAATATCTACCATCTATTCATTCATCCATACTTCCTCCAGGGGATGCTTTGTTACAAACATTAGAACTCTGTGAACAACATTCACATGCAAATTAGGGACTTTAATTGTGTCATGCTCTGAAAGCAGCTCAAATATTTTTGTGACCTAATTGCTTTTGTGCATAAGATAACAATAACCAGAGAACTTTGAATAACTGCTTTAGTGCTGAGTTTCATCACTTTTCCTTGAAAGCTGCAGATTCTAATATTTTTTTCATGGCACTTAACAAATTGTCTTTATTACAAAAGTTTTTCCAGGATAATAATACTTTGAAGCAACTGATGAAATATAATTATATTTCCTTAATCATTTTATAACTGAGATTATGATGCTAATATTGAAGAGTCTCTAGTAATGATATCTCTGACATATTATGAGGCTCCCTTCCTTCAACTAGAGTCTCATGGATTTCAGGGGTGTTTGCTGAGAGAAAGCATGTGACAGGCCTGGCCTCAGTTCATGATTGTGCTGAGACACTGTTAATATTTACGGCAAAAGATGGACTCTACGGTCCACCTTCTGTCCATGTACCATAAAAAAATCTACAAGTCATATAAATCAGCTCAACATGGAAATGCCACACAGAAATACCGTGGATAATACATTCCTAAAAATCTATATTGCAGACTCTTGGTGTTCATTGAGCCTGGTTGTGTCTTCATTGAATGTCCCCATCACAAGCCCCAGACAGATGCTGGCAAACCAGAAAGAAGAGTGGAGAGCTGAGCTCTCCTCAGCCTCCTGTAACTACTCTTCCAGGGTGTGTCCACGGGCAGCCTGCACATCCGTCATCCCCCGCACACCTGCAGCAGGACGCCTAGAGCAGTGAGGATGCTCCAGCCACTTCAAAGTGACATCTGTGTTTCACTTCACAGACTGACTGGGATGTGGGCTGTCACCCTGATGTATGAGTACTCACCAGTCATGCTGCTTGTTTTCTGTCAGACACATCTTGGACAACATTCAGTGTTCCTGTGCAGGCTTACACGAAGCAGGTTACATGACATGATCAGAATGAATTCCAGAATATGTGTTCAAGTAGGAAATGCAAGGGGATGAAGACCTGGTTTGTGTGGATCCCTGGATTTTAATCATATTTGTTGTTTTGAAATATCTACTACTTTTTCTTCTTATATGAATGTTTAAAATCTGAATGGGGTCTCAGAGAGCAGGGTCTGGATTTGAGAGGTTTCATGGTAGCAGCTTTAGTTTCATCTTCATTCTGATACGTACAGCACCTCCAAGAAAGAGGGAGAACCTGCAGCTTGAAGGGCAGAGCAAGGCCCCAGCGCTTTCTGAAAATGTGCTTTCCTAGGCACCAGTGTTACTGGGTGAATTGTGACAATTTGCCTCCACTTCTGTTCACTTTTGCAGCTTTAATTATTCTCCTCCTACTTTTGGATGCGCTCCCAATAACATGCCCAACACACATATTCAAGAAGAGTGATGTCCAGGTATGCTGGGCTTGCCTGTGGTCACCAAATACTGAAATGGCCTTGGTGTCTGTGTGTGCAAATGCAACAGTGACTAGAGAAAAAGACAAAATAAAACAGCTAAGGGTTATGCCATTAAGCCATGCAATCAGGCATTCGAGACTCCAACCCCAAATCCTTCACTCTGGGACCAAGGGGTCTTAGACAAGCACTTCAATTTAGTAAGTCCCTGTCACTTAACCTTTAAAACTTTAGTGGATTATTTAGTCACAGGGTGACAGGAAGCATTATGTTAGGCAATATAAGTATGGCTGATGAAACTTTTGGCTTGCCTGGGCCACTGAGTGAAGAGGAATTGTACTGGATAACATATAAAATGGAGTTGAGGTATATAAATAACAAAGCCTTTTGTATGTTTTTATATTTGTTCTTATTATTATAGCATTAAAAAAAACAGAAGGCAAGTGGTCCATGGGCCACTAGTTGGACACACTGTAAAGCAAGAGATATAGTAAGTGCTCATTAAAGATGAGCAGGTGGTATTTAAGAGACATTTGGGCTGTTGGAAACATCACATTGGTGTTGAGTCAAACTGGAAACTGCCTGTTTTAAACCTTTGTTGAATAATCACAATTGTAGCAGCATTCTATAGGGTTTTGTAAACTCATGTTAAAGATATTGTTGCCAAGGTTGATGGTGCATCCCTATAATACCAGCACTTGGGAACCTGGGATAGGAAGATCACTGTAGAGTTTGAGGTCACCCTGAGCTGCACAGTAAGCCAACGATAGCCTGTCTGCTAGTGGGATGCTGTCTAAAAAAAAAAGAAAACAAGAAACAAAAACTGATAGTTAAATGAATTCATTAACAAAAACTCTGTCAGCATACCATCAATGAAAATATTTGCTTTTTACAATATAGTAAGCTTTTCATAGTGTTGCATTTATATCTTAAAATACACATTTTTGTATGTAATAAGGATAATAAAGCACAGTGGGGAAAGACATAGATAACATGATATAAAGAAGATATGGAACTCTTTTCCTTTTCAATATTAAAATGAAAGGAAATATTATTAATCTCTTTAATTACCTTCTGCCAAAAACGTTTTATTGCCCTATATTTACATGTCATACTTCTGAATTTGTTAAAATTCTGAAGGGGCAATAAATTGCCTTTCAAGTTATTTGTGCTATTATCTCGCAAGAGGAATCTTAGCATCTTTTCTGTGAAGGTATATTTGTGCATAATGTGGCTACTGGGTGACTATGAAAAAATATTTGCTTTTCTTATCATTTTAAGACAACAGTAAGCTGCAAATTCCCTCGCAGGGTTTACCACCCAGTGGGTTTATATTTCAGTCAGATATTTTAGATTCCAGTCATGGTAGGTTCAAACATTAAAGTAAAAATTAACTAGATTCGTATTAATTCTTACAGGATGAAAATTGAGATAAAATTCAAATATAAACTAATGATTAACTTAAAATGTAGCACACAATCAATTGTTGATTTCCCGGCAACTGTGACTCTCTGGTTAGGCAATCAATTGAGATAAAAATCACACAATGACAGAAGGCCAGGGAATCTTACTCATGTTGCATTCCCAAGACAGACACATAATTTTATTATGAATTTATTTTAGTTTTTGAAGAACAATTTTGAAATCTTACCTCACTCTATAGTTAATAAGTATCAGATAATTTCATTTCAGCATTTTTTTGTCTGCCTTGAACAAATATTCCACTCTCTAGAAGTTAATAGAGTCTCTTCAGGGACAGTATTTTTTCTAAGTCACTGGTGTTAATTTTTAGTACTGTTTTGTATTGCTGGATTCCTGTATTAACCTTACACTCTCTGTGCAGTCAGGTCCCACACACACCCACGATATATGTGCCATACTACACAATCTAACCTTTCATGTGGTTTTATCAGCAAAGCAGTTTGAATTTCACTGAATTTCACCAGCAAATGTCCTTAGTCCAGAAAGATTTTGTTCTGCTATGCTGGGAAATGGTTTTCCTTGCTTTCAGTGGGGCTGTTTATAGTTTCCTTCCACCCTTTCATTACCATGGCTTTCTCCTTTCTACTGCTTCAGTAGAAGCAGTGTCGTGGGACGTTCACTTGCACTTGCTATGTGACTTGACGGTTTCTGGGAGAACTCACTGGCTCGAATTTATTATGCAAGATCAGGCAGAATAACAAGTGCTGGCGAGGATGCAGGGAAATGGGAATTTTTTTATATTGCTGAGGAAGATGTAAAACAGCACAGCCACTTAGGGGAACAGTTTGGTAGTTTCTTATCCAGTTAAATTCATATTTATTAGATAGCTCAGAAATACTACTTTAGGAATCTGCCTTAATCAAAAGAAAATTTATTGCAACAAAATGTTATACTCATGCAAATCATAGCAAAGTTAATAGTCAAAAAGTAGAAGATTCTAAGTGTCCATCAGCAAATGGACAAAGAAATGTGGTTGATTTATGCAAAAATATTCTGTTCAGCACAAAAAAACAAACCAACTACCAATGCATGCTAGAATATGAATTAACCTCAAAAACATGTTAAAAGCTATGTTAAAGAATTATTTAAAAGCACCACATATTTAGTGAAGTGGACAATTCTTCTTAACTATTTAACTATAGAAATTTTTGGGACAAGACTAACATATTGCATGTAGTGAGTGACGAAAGCAAAAATTATGAATAATTTTTAAATTTGACCAAAGGAAGAAGGTGATGTTGAACTCATTTGATAGCGTGAGGAGGACTGTAAAGAACCCAGGGACACACGGGAGGTGGAGGTGTGAGATTTCTACCATCATCCAGGTGAGAAGCTACAGATTCACCTGGGTGTTGGGGAATCTGCCCTCCGTGAGGACTGATCAGTGCAGGGAGATGCAGGCGATGATTAAAGCTACGATATGGTTTATTCTACAGGGAGAACATAGATCGAGGGGCGAGCTGCACCCAGAACCTCAGGACAAACCAGCCTGCAGGAGTCGGAAAAAAGAGAAGCCAAAAATGACAGCAGGAGTAGGAGACGGGGAGGCCAAACCAAGGATACGGTGACTAACACCAAGAGAGGACATTTTAATGGAATGCAGGGAATGACGACAGCTTTAAAGAGCAGAATATGGCCACACTCATTTTAATTGATTAATGGGTATTTAATCATTTCTTACTGGTAAATATATTCTGCTAATTAGGCTTTGTATTTTGACTTCTTTTAATTTAACAGGAGCATTTTCTCTGCACCCATAAAGATAATGCCATAAAGTTTCTTCAGAAAATTAATTAAATAGTGAGACATGCTGGAGATGAGTCCATTTCCAGATAAACAGCCCCTATGTCTGAAATAAATCATCACATACAATGATTACCACTGCAAGTATTTGAAAATTGCAAGTGGCTATATTCAAAAATTCTCACCACTCTAAAGCTTCTTAACAAATTATCAGTGTCCTTATTTACATAATGTATTCAGGAAAATATGTCAGTAGGACAATGAAATAATTCCTGTACAGAGGGCAAAGAATAGGTAATTGTCTTAAATGAATTGTGAAGTTGTTTTATTGAAAAACTTTTTATCTTGATGTTTATTAATTTAATTTTTATATTATGCACTTTATGAAACTGAAAGCCACTGGAATGAATGATTATCTTTTCATGCCAGGTTTTTCAGTCAGCCACTGTCTCAACATGCAATCAGCTTATTATTACAGGCCAAAAAGCCCATAAATGAATGCACTGACTGGGAAGAACTGTGCTGTCTTCTTTTGTTCCAGCTCTTTTCTCTGCACTTGGCATAAGGTGCCCAGGTGCTTCCCCAGCCACTCTGAGAATCAAGTAACAGCCATGGCGGACCAAGGAGGAGCCAATCACCCCCAGCCCATCCCTTATCTGCTGTTCAGCAATTTGAGGGACAGCTGGTGAGTGGCTTCCCACTGAACGATTCAGAAGGACATTTTACATCCTCCTCAGTTAATCTTTTGAGCTGCTGGCACTACTGAACAAGAACTAACTACAACCTAACTTTAAGGAAACAAGATTAATTGTAATACACATTCAGAAGCTCTATTCATTATTGAACAATATGTATATCAGAGAGCAGTCACCACTAAACATAAGAAAAGCAAGAGAAAACAAGGCATATGTCAGAATTTGGTGGTGTCTTGTGCTACTAAATATTTTCCCCAAAACTTGCTCCAAAACAAACTTACTCTGTGAAATAGGAATTCTTGCTTGGTACATTTCATTTTGTTAAACACATTTAAAAGTGACTCTTATGGCTCCTTGGAGAAATGTGTGAGTCTAGTGCCAAGATAAGAAATACAAACTTGGAACTTCTGGTATTGTTAGCGAGCAAGGAATTGCTAAAGAAAACATGCATCACCTCAGAAGGACACAGAAGTCAACCTAAATGAGCTCTGGAAGGCCAACACTGGTTAATTCTGGTCAACTATACAAGTCTTGGGTGTATTTTCTTATAACTCAGAGAATGGCTGAGTCAATATTGAAAATAAATGTGAGAGAAGGGATCTTGCTTAAAGAAGAGCTCCAAATCATATGTGCATATGAATTGCCAGGGGCTACAATTTAAATTTCACCCCACTGAATCTGGTCTAGACTTAATCACAGCTTCCAAAGAATACAATCAGAAAAGGGGAAAATACCAGGATTACAGTGAAGAAACTTGGTAGGGATCAAGATTAGTATTCCCACTGACAAGTCCTTCTGTTCTGTGCCCTGAGATGTTGTATGAGGAGCCCATCTTAATTCTGGAATCTCCCCCAGAACTGCAACCACACTCTAACCATGAAACAACAGTGGAAAATCTAACCTCAGAGCCAAAGCATCTGACCGGCACTCTACAAATTTGTAAAGGACTCTCTGTGAGCAAAGAAAAGCCGAAGAAGACAATATGACTAAATGTGGAACATCCCAGGAGGAAACCAGTAACCAAAAGATGGCACTCACTTTTATAAAAAGGTGAAATCCAAATAGCACATAGAGTCTAACCGTAAGGATTATACTACTTAGATTTCACAAGTGTGCTCTGCTCTTGTAATGTGTTAACAGGAATTTGGGTACAGGTTATATGAAACTTTGCTACATTTGCAACTTTTCTGTAAGTAAAATTCTTTCACAATAAAATGATCTTATAACATAGCTTCAGTGTACTAGAAAGACTAGACGTTTGTTAAGAAACTCATAATAACACCTTATTTTGGAGTTCCTTGGAGACAAAAATTAGCAGAGGGTGAGGGAGCAGCAGAGAGCCAAGCAACATTGAGGGCCTAATCCCAGGGAGAGGCTTTGAGGCAGATATCACCCTCCCACAGCAGTGCCCACGGGGTGCAAGTGACCTGGACTTCTATACATCCCGTATCAAGTAGGCAGTTATCAGCTGTTAGCTCACTGGAAGTTACAACATTTCTGGCAAGATGGCACCCAATCTGGAGGACAATGCTCTAAAGAAGGGAGCTGCTTCACATAGTTAGAAGCCAACACTTAGGAGGATGGGTGAGAGGCTTCAAGGGCAATAATGGAGTCGGGGAGAGTTGCTTTATGGGGACCTCCTTGTCTCTCACACGAACTTTTCTCTCCCCAGGTACAGCTTCTCCAAAGCACTAGATGGCCACAGTGCTATGGTACAGATCTTACAATGCAGCTTCTGTACTATAGAAATGCATAGAGGGCGAGTATGACAAACAGGAGCTCCTATTTGCTGCTGTTGATTCCAGTGTTGTCACTGAGTCCCTTCATTCTCCTCACCCACTTCACATTTGGAGTACCTTCTCACTCAAGCACATTGACAGGTCTAGGATTAAGACTGGTCCATAGACTCAAGTCCTTATCCTTGTGCAAACTGAATCCTTGATTACCAAGCTTGATCAGTCATTGGTTGCAATAATTGCCAATTAAGATTACAACTGAGCATAGGAAATTCATCCAGGGTATTCACTTTTGCTCAACAGATAAGCATGTCATAAATAAGATAGACCAAAGAATGTTCCACAGAATGTCCACGTTTAGACGCCATAAGATGTTATTGTGATAGGGAGCAGGATAGATAAGCTGGCGTCTATGAAACAGACAATTTCTAGAGCAAAGATAATCATAGCTGAGACATTAGTGATCAAAGCCCGGAGCGGTTCGGAGATGGGTACACTGGACCATGGAAGAGGATCAATTATATATACAAGGGACCTTGTGAACCAAAAAAGCTACAGATGAAAAGTATAGGTGAACAGAATTCATGATTTAAAATAGAGAAGACATTTTAGGAGAATGGCTGATAATAAATTTGTTAAAATACCAAAAAGAGAAAGGCCACTTACTTGGAGGTCAATGAGCCATGATGTTTCACCAGGTTCCATTTATTTACATCTGTGGACTGTGGGTTCTATGAGACACCATTTTAATACCAATGACTAGAACGAAAATCCAGAGACAGCACAGAAACTGAATCTTTGAAAGCAGGGCACTTTTCTGATTACAAATGCTTAATTCATTGGAAATGCTTTCTGCAAAGATAAGTTTGTATTGCTGAGCCACATTACAAGGTGTTTGAGGTCCAGATCACAAAACTTGTTTCTTGAAATTCATACCAACTGCAGCCCTGAGAAGATTCTTTATTACTTATATTGTTTTGATGAGCACAGTGCTGGAAGGACCACTGACTGGGCAGAAAGTTTCAGGTCTTTGGTCATTCTTAACATTTTTGACATCCATAAAGAGAATGAAATAATGAAGTGACAGTTGAAATGTGCACAGTTTGACCACAGAATAAGAATTGGGATTTCTGGCATTTTAGTGAGCCTCACTGGATAGACTATATGAGCTCTATTGGAACAGCTGGGATCTTGTGAATGAATGCAACAGACACTCACAGCTTTGCGTAACAGCTGAGCCAAATGCCTGGTGTGGTTTATGACATGTAGGCAGCAGGGAGATTGTGAAAATTCAAGCCCACTCTTTAAGAGACCTGTGCATTTCTCCCTGTCCTTCCCTGCATCTGCCTCTGCCATGAGAGGCGCAGCCCATGGTTAGCATCATCCAAGAAGGACGGAGCCATGTGGAGTAGAGCCATCCCATTTGCTGCAGCGGGAAGCAGGGCTGCTCAACCAAACCCCAGCTGACCTGCAAGATCTGGAACAATATATGGTTATTATTATCTGCCTCTGAAATCTGGTAGTCATTTTCCTAATGCACAAATGCTACCCAACTGATCTGGGGTTTGCTAATGTCTGTTGTCCACACTGGCCTCTCAGGTCTTTTCATCCTCATCATTTTTGAAGTCTTCCCAAGACTTGGACCTGGACCTGGTATCAATTACATCTGTGAGCCTCCATAGGAATGAATTACAGATTGAGAAATTTAATTATTTAATCAATATGATGCTAAAGAATAACACTGTTGCCACTTTTCTATATAAGAACTAAGAAATGGACAATTCTTCACAAGGGCCTACCATGCACACGTACGGATTTTAATTCCCTGATCATTTAATCTTCATAATTACTGTTCATATCACTACTGTCACCCTGAGAAGTGACTGAAAAATCAAAAAGGCTGTATTGTTTCCTAATGTTTGCCCATGTAGCAACTAAAGGACTAAGCTCAAAGCCAGGACAATCTGATACCAAAACGCATTCTTTTGCTACCACCCCGGTGTGTAAGTCCATAGTGATGTTGGGATGGTTATAATCTACTAATGACTGCAGTATACTGGCTTGCAGAAATCCCATAATATAGTCTGGTAGTTCCAGAAGTGAGATGACATCTGTACTTACTGTCACAAACTGCAAAGTGACATTTTGTTCAACAGTAGATACCACATGGGATAGTACTGGCGTAAGATTTCATGAGCAGTGACATCATGGCTGATGGAGCTCCTGTGAGCACACTCTGTAGTGTTTGCTCAGTGATGCCATAGCCTATGGATCCACGTCTCATGACATATTCGTGTCCATAAGCAACTCATGACTATATTTATTCTGCTACCTGGATCTTAATTGCTAGGTCCCGTTAAGGATTAGCTCTCTGCACAATAGCAGCAAAAAGGACAATAAAGTGTGCGATTAGAACACAGCTCTCCTGATCCATTCCCCAGCCATTGGATTTGGTTCGTGTTGACAAAGTTATGGATCCCAGAGAGTGTGATAAGCGTATTCTGATGATATAACATCAGAATTTCTCTTTGGAGGGAAGGCTTCTGTGTTTATAAACGATTTAACATGCTGCCTGGCATAGAGGAGAAGCCAGGGCCCTGGATGTCAGCAACACTAAACCTGCACGAAGGAAGGAATAAAACACCCGACATCAACACGGGACATTAAACAGTTGCTGGCAGTGGGAGGGCAGTGACCAGGTGCCAGGAATGCAGTGTGGGTGTAGGAACCAGGAGCCCACTCAGTCCTCAAATACCCCATGCCCTGGGCACACTTGTACACACCCACGTTTCAAAATTGCAAAACTAGCCACAGAGAGGTTAGTTACCCTTCTCCATGGAGCAGAGATAGGAGGGTGGGATTCCAACTGAGCACCAGGCACCCCTGCTAGCTAGCGGAGACTGTTACTTCAGTCAGCGCTTTTAGAGTTCCCCACTTGAGTGAAATTTGTTGTTGTTGTTGTTGTTGAGAAAGTCTTTGACTTCCCCCTTCTTGAGTGAGAACAGTAAAAACAAGGATTGAAACTTAATATCTATCGTAAAAAAACCTGAAGAGGTGAGTCAGATAAAAAGTCACTAAGAAACAACTGCAGGTTGGATGGAGGAAAGTATGAAAACCAAACTGGAAACCAATGGCTAATGTAAAATTGGGTCTATTTTCCTCCTTGACACGTGACATAGACCCAAAACTCTGGTAAATTCTACTACATGGTCACTTGTTTCAAAGACTGGTTGGTTTTTTTGCAAAGAAGGCAATGGAAAAAGACTTGGAAACTCTTCATCGTTTACACACCATGTGCAAACAGCTGTTCCCTCAATGCCACAAAACATCTATTAAACAAGGTGAAACTAATACAATGTGAGCTAATATTTTTAAAATAATCTCACAGTATTTTCAATGAAAACCGTACGAAATAAATGAAAACATTTTTCAGTATCATCTTTCATCTCGGTGGTAATAGATCATTAGTCAACATAATTTTCTCATAGAAAACACAAGCCTGTTTTAGGAAATGGGTATAATTTATTCTCACTGAGATACAAGAGGACACTACTTCAAGGGAATAAAAGACAAAACCTGGAGATGAAAGGGAGGAAGCCAGAGCTATGATAATGGGAGACTCCTGGAGGCCACACACAGACATTGCCCAGTGGGATGAAAGGAGACGGGCGGCCACTCGCACTCAGGGACCGGTTTAATATTCTGCACCTCGCACCCTCTACTTCTTAGGAATGGACTTTGGTTAACAGGACATTTCAGAACAGTTCCTGCCTATCCAAGGATCTGCAGGGGCAAAGGCCACCAATTATTCTCTCCTGAAGATTCAGGAGGGGCAGAAGTAATTCCTCAGTGTGGAGAAGCAGGCTTTCCGGAGGCCCATGGGTGACCAGAGGGAGAGGAGGTCAGGATTTCCTGCCAAGGCAATGCTCCCAGTGCGCTGTGAAGAGAGGCCCTTCGGGAAGAGGCTGTGGGGGAGAGCGTGAAGACCACCAGGCTGCAGTCAGTTTATTCTTTTCTAAGTGCAGAGCAGTGAAGATCGGGGACCTGCATCCAGCTTCGTCCTGATACTTTATTTTAAGGAAGGCACAGACCCAATTACACCCACTGTGAATTTTCTCATGTCTGGACTTTTAAAACTTCGATTTTGCAAACCCTGCTGATGTTAATATTCATTTAACAAATAATATTCTGCGACCAAGACAGCAAATTAAATGAAATCAGCACCAAGAGTCCATATGGTAACTCTGGGGATCCAAACAGCTGCACATTTGGTAACCTATAATACATTATCACTGAAAGTGACATAGAAAAGACACATGACATGCACAAGGCTTCTTATATAATTCTATAAATTTAGAAGCACTTTAAAATTATTATCTCATTTATTTTACTCAAAGTCAAAAGGCTGATGTTGAAGTTTCTGTTTTATCATCAACCTACCAGGCCACCTTGCCTCGGAGAAAGCCAATCACAGACTGAAACCTCTACAAACTGAGAGCTAAATAAACCTTTCTTCCTTTAACTTTGGGTATTGGGTATTTTGTCTCAGCAATGAGAGAAAAGTAACTAAGACACTGGCATTGGAAGAGATCTCAACAGATGATAAATATTGCCCCTTTTACACTTTCTGGAAGAGGAAATTCAAATGCAGAGATACTCTGAATGTCAGTGGCCTCACACTACTGAGTTTAGACAGCTGTGACACATCCTGAGGTCTTGGTTTTGTTAATAAATTCAGCAATAAGCCTACATTTTAAAGAGTATTGGTTTTGGAGTAAAACATTATCAATATTCTTTCTTAGCATCTCCCAAATATTTGTCTATGAAAAATATTTCATTTCTACTGTAACTGGCAAGAAAGAATTTTGATTTCTTATTTGGATTAAAAGATAAGGAAAAGCATCAATGTACCAGCCCAAATAGAGTTCTTGATTAAGGCAAGGCCAGCAGCTTCACACAAATTAAACAAGACTCTGTGAAGAACATTTATATATATATATACAGCCAGGGCAAATGATCTGTTCACTTTTCCATTCACTGCTGTGATGAACCTGCCTTGATGGGATGGTAGTTCAGGTCCCTTGAAACACTTAACCATATATATATATAACACACACACATATATATGTGTGTGTGTGTACACACAAACATATACTACAAGCTTTCTTTCATGAGGAAATAAATCAGCATAATATCTAGAAAGCTTTGTGCAACAGAGCAAAACACATTTTCTGTCTTTCCTTGAGAAATATCTGTTTACTTTTCATTTACATTTGTGTGCTTTGTGATGCATATTTTCACACATTTTTACTCCCATGTACAAATTAAGAAAGTCACCAGAAACAGAGAGAGAGAGAGAGAGAGAGAGAGAGAGAGAGAGAGAGAGAACAAAAGTAAAGAAAAAGAAAGGAAACCTTCTAAAATAATGTGTACAGTCCCTAATACAAATGAACTTTAAGGACATGACAGAATAAAGAAAGAAAAACAACAAAAAATATCCCTTCAAGTGAATGCCACAGTGTAGTCTGGAGTCTGGTTTATCTGAAAAAAGTGATAGCTAGAATCAGCTCTGCAGCTATTGTTATAACTTAATAATTCTATACACCAGGTTTTTTTTCAGTACTGGGGATTGAACATCAGGACATTTCTTTGCCAACATAAATGATTATTTTTGACCACCATCACCTTACTGAACAAAAGAAAGCAACGGTGTTTATATTTTCTACACTGTATGCAACTCAAAATAACTAGATGTTGAAATCTTAAATAAATAAGTTAATATGTTTTGAGAAAATGATGAAACAATTATGTATTAATTTCACATCTTTATCACTAACCTCAGAGCTTACATATATGAAAATTTAGTGTTTCTAAGGGACCTTGTGTATGCTACCTAAGCACCTTAAACTTCAATTTACTCATTTTCAAAATACAGCCTAATTCAAAGAATTGTTGGAAGAAATTTCGACATTTTTGTTCTTAGAAATCTTAGCACAGAGCCTGTTGCCTGGTAAAATGGTCAATAATATTTGCTATTGTTATGACCCTGATCACTCTAGCATCAAGAGATTACTATGGACTCAAATGCTCTCTAGCAATCAATATTTTGAAGAACACTGCTTTACAATATTATATTAGGAGCACAAAACTAATCTCTCATTTCATTTGGCAAGGAGTTGTTTGGAATTACAAATTATACATGTCTGGAAACTACAAGGACAGATCACTTTCTGTGAGTGGCGGACACACATATTGTGCCCAGATCTGCATTTACACACAGTAGCATAGACGGCTGGCTTCCTGCCGGTGACCAGAGCAGCCAGGGCAAATGATCTGTTCACTTTTCCTCTCACTGCTGTGATGAACCTGCCTTGATGTGATGGTAGTTCAGGTCCCTTAAAACACTTCACCACCCTAGATAATCTTCCCATGTTTCATTTCATTTACATAATAGTTCAAACACACCCATTGCGCACTCTAAAATTTGACCTTTCTCTCTCCTTCCCATTGTCCTGTATTCTGTAAGGAATTTAACACAGGCGAGTAGTTTGAAAAAGACAAACATTGCCAAAATGAGTCACTATATGACCTCATCCCTGCTTATTATTATATCGAAGCTATCTTCTGACTTAGGTAACAGCTCACTTCAAACACCGAGTGGCCAGTTAAAGGCCAGTGAGCAGTCCGTGTCCCTAACATAAGTCGTCAGTGTCTCCGTTCTTCTAAACAGGACGTGGCTCATTGCTTGCTCTTTCATTCAGCTGGTTCTTGCCCTAAACCCTTACTTTTAGGCTCCACATGGACAGTATATCTTTACTGACATTTCGAAGCTAAATAAAGATGACTGTTATGTAGTGTATTTCTGGAGGACAGAGATATCATCTTTGGGAAAAAATAAAAAGGACCTATTAGAAGCAAGAAAGAAATTAATTCTCCTGCCAAAAAAAGGCAACTGAACATCTATCCTGCTGACTTCAGAAAATGTCATCATGGGCCTCTATAGATAAAATCAAACGGAACAAACCGACTGTGTTGATTTGCTATACATGAAGAAATAAGCTTTTGCATTGAAAGAGTAGGTTACTTCTGGTCAAAAGTTCTGTTTCCAAAACACATCTTGCTGTCTTGAAAGACAATATTTCTAGAAGCAAAACTGAAGATACAGCACATCATATTTTTATTTTTATTTAAAGAAAGAATAAACAAAACAGAAAAAGGGTAGAAATAATACATAATTTCAAAGAAAAAATAGACAGTAAGAACTCACTAGTTGATAATTATATATTGCCCTCTTACAGATAGTTGTTCAAGTTAGTTTAATAATATGAGGCCAATATCTTTACATGCAACATCTAGACTTTGGGAGCATTAAAAGAAAATTCCCTTGACCAACTAAATTTAGTAGTTTACCTGAATAAAGTAATACAAAATGATTTGTGAGTCGAGTCTCTCCTAAACCTAGAGCAGGTTCTGAGAATCCAGTCACCAACATGATACAGCATTTATGAGAATGACAGAGGTAAGACACAAAACTCAGCTGAGTTAATGTGGTGCGTATCAATCCATAGACAGTCAACTGCTCAAGGCTTCACTATTTAGGTATTTATAGCTTAACTGACTACACAACCTTCTGCAACTACCCAAAGTTCAGTTATTGAGGTTAAACTCTGGTTTGGCTGTAGGTCCAATCCAGGTGCTCTGTCTAAATCTATGGCCTCCCACAAAATATTCTTTAATGAGGCAACTAAATCTATGCACAGTATATGATATTTAGCTCATTATGGCTTGTATAGTAATTTAGTTATCACAATCAAAACATTTATAAGCTTAGAAAATTTTGCAAAATAATGTAAGCAAAAATATCAAAACAAACTACATACATTTCAAACATATTTAATTAACATACTGAAATTTGCATGTGTATATTTAATTACTGGATCAGCTATTCAAAACTGGAAAGAGAAATATGTTGGTTGAGGAAGACAAAATGTCATCTTTTATGAGTAGCCACATGCAGAGACAGAATGCTGCTCCTAAACATCGGGGTTGACACTAGGATTTTTCTTTTTCATCTCTACATTTCTGACACCTTCTTACCAACCACAGCAATGTCTCAAAAGCTGGCATTCAGTGAAAACTTCTCCGTGCCTCAGAAATGCACACTAGGATCTGAGAAGGATTTTGTACCAAAATCTCCAAGTCACTTGTCTTGTTCCTCACACAGATTCTTGTGCCAGATTTTCCTAAGAATTAACATCAGATTCAACAGTGCCCGTGGTTCCTATTTTAAAGATTCATCAGAATACTATTGGCCCCTTTCTACAAAACGGTCTTTCATACATTATACAGCATCAGCCAACAGACAAGCAAAGCGGAGGGAAAGCTGTCATTTTTAAATGGTGCAAATTCTATGTATCCAGAAGGAGCACAGGCAGCCCACCACTTTGAAACTTGGATAGAAATAAGTTCCTGACTCGGGAAAGGCATCAGTGCATGTCAAAACTGCCAGGTGTAAGTTCATTTCAGAACAGCATATATAAATATAAACAGTTTCAAAATTTCTCACAACCAAGCATGTATGACTAACAAAATGAACAAAATCCCCGTTAGTAAGGTATTTGAGTGTACAGCATATTAACCAGTGAGCAAAGTTAGCTTCTTCCTTAATGGGGTGAAGTGTAGCTAATATCTGCTGATTCAGCCACTGAAAAGGACAGAATTTACAGTCTTTTGCCAAAACGATCGAGTTTGAACTGAATCACGAGTAAGATGCCGACAAACCCACAGAGGGCAACACAGCCAGTTTCTCTCCTCAAAACAGTTAGGACTGTGAAGATGACATCTGAAGGTTGTTCCACATTAAAGCGCATGAGAAAGACTCAGCTTCTGAAAGTACCATGTGAGCTGCCGGGACCTGGCACTGGGGGAAATTTGCTGTGTGAGGAGACAGGATTGTGGAAGCATGCTGATGAGACTGTGGAATTAAGAATGTATTTTCTAAATTTGATAATCTCACTCGGGTTGTGCAAGGAACTGCCTCTGTTCTTTGGCAAAAGGTGCTCAGTTATGCAGTGGTCAGAGGTCACGGTTCTGCTGCTTACTTTGAAATGTTCAGTAAAACAATACTGAGCAGTGAAACAGCGGAGGCAAACTTGACCAGGTGTTAGTAATATTTTATCTAAACTACGGGAGACAGAGTAACATTCATGAGGTTTTCTGCAGGCCTGAATTTTTTCCCTCAAAATGAAAGGATTAGGTAAAATAAAAAAAGGCAATGAGAAAGAACAGAAATGGGACCAGGTAGCCACTTCAAATAAGCAAACAGCTCATTCCAGAGTCCATCAAGCTGCATGTCTCAGAACAGGAATTTCTATGCTTTAAAAGTAGTAACTTCCCTAGTCGTTCTGAAATAGGCCACTCAGATGCAGCCTCCACTGTGTCCTCCCCCCAGTTAATGAAGCTGAAAGCCACACAGCAGCACACCGGGCCTCAGTCTGCCTTGCAGATTGACAAAAGGGCTGCACAGGGCAATGGAAACATGGGCTGACCTTGCTGAAGCTTCCGAAGCTTCCTGCAGCCCCAGAAAGCTTCCTGCGGTTGAAAGGCAGAGTCTGGGGCAGCAGGGCCTTCCTGATCTGCCTCCTCTACAAGGCAGTGTCCTTGTCAGTTCTCCACTTGTTTGTGTCAGGGACAGTGACAGCAACAGGGACAGCGGCTCTTATCTCCAGCAGGGTCTAGTGGAGCTCAGCAGTGGCAGCTCCCAGAGCAGTGACCCTCCGAGGTGCTCTCTGGACCTGGTCTCTCAGCAACACGTGGGACCGTGTTAGAGTAGCCCATTCTATGCCGTGCCCTAAACAATGGCCGCCCATTGTGTGTTCTAACAGGCCTTCCAGGTGTTTCAAAGGGAGGCTGAGTTTGAATATTGCCCTGGCTTACAGGGTCACTGTACACTGCTCCAGGGCTCAGTATGGAGATACACACTAGAGCTGGTACCTACAGCCCCTCTCCTGAACCTGTACATTCAAAAGTGCCTGTGATAAACTCCATTCTGTTTAGCATGATCAAACAAGCAATCAAATGCATCACTACTATTAGAACCATGGTGTAAATATTATCATTCTATTTTCAGGGTTAAAAAAAAAAGCAAACTCGGAATTTATTAGTATTCAACTACTATTTACTCTACTATATAAGCCTGAATTCAGCTTGTGTGGAATATCCAAAGAACTTACAAATATATAACCAAGTCTTGAGAGTGTTTTGAGTTCATTGCTCTTCTCCTTTGAATACAAACCCACCTTAGATTAACCATAGTAGGTGTATTTTGGAGTATGAGAACATGTGAAGAGCATCACTGATAAAATACTACATCTGGATCTTGGGAGTCATCCTTTAGTTTGGGGATTACACTGCCTGCTAAGAAGACTGGCACTGGAAAGTGGGAAAACCAGCCCCTGGGTGTCACTACGGCACTGGATCTGTGCGTCATGACTGCACATTCCTAAGGGGAACCAACTGCTCACAAATGACATGCACCACGCATATTCTACTGAAGGGTCTGGACCTTCTTCCCATTTACTGTCAACCACTGGTCGATGTTACAAAATAATAATAGTTCTCCAAGTAATAAGCAGAATTCAGAGAGAGATCTTTTCTAAAAGATTAATTCTAATTGCTTTAAATGCAATGTTTTCTTGGTAACTTTTAAACTTTGTCACCAAAGTGAAGAAAATTGAGTCTTAGGTGAAGTGAAAACATAATTTTAGGATCCCCTAAAAATACTTTCCTGGAACTATAAGCCACAAAACCAGCACACTGGACAAGAAAAAACATTCAGTTAAATGCACTATTCATCTCATACCAGAGATTTACATTCTGGTCAAATTGTATGAGAGAGAGAGAGAGAGAGAGAGAGAGAGAGAGAGAGAGAGAGAGAGCGCTATATATTAGTGTTCCTGTATTTTCTTTTATCCCTATTTCCAAAAATGCTGGACTCTTATTTTAGTTAAAATTTCTATAACCTACCAGACACTGGGAATCAGGGTTTATCAAGTACTTTAAGAGTTAATATATTGAACAGCATGAGGGGATTAAAAAAACCTTAAAATAGACTGTGAAGAAATATCCAAAATATTGTCCAGTCATCAACCCATTGTGCAAATACCAATTTTGACTCCATCTCAGTTCGGTCCACAGGGTCTCAGAGAAAGTTCGACGAGTCTCCACTCAGAGACTCTTTCTCCACACATGGAAGGTAGTTTCTAGATTTCCCATAATCATGAAAAAGCCAGAAAACGATAACATAATATAACAGCCCTAAAGGCATACATTCTGAACTTGAACTCAATGGCTGCCAGGCGTATGGCAGGCTAAGGGCATAGCTCCTAATGTCTGCTTCTGTGCCTCCCCACCTTAGCATATTTTAATTCCTCCATTGATAGGGTGTGATGACAGTGGGATTCCCTCTTGCAGACAGCCTATTTGTATTGCAAACTGATAATAACATCCTCGAGGCCAACAGTATTATTGGCCCCCCCACAGCCTTCCAATCCACTTCTGAGTTATTGAGCTAAGAATCACAGATGTAGGCACAGCTGCGGGTCCTCCTGATGCTTAAGTGATCAGCGCTGCCTTTCCCAGTGGGGACTTCAGACTATTAAGGGCTTGCAACACATTAGGTGTCCTTTTATCTACTTTTGAAGACCTACAATGTCTCCAATGTTTTGGTTTTGTCGGTTTTGTTCTTTACTGTTTTGTTCAATTTTATTATAACTGATGATATAGGCAATTCTATTAGAGATAGCAGGAGGCATTATGGTAACCATTATTGATCACCTTGTATTATGCTTTTACATTATCTATTTTGTCCACCCTTTTGATTTGATTGACTCTGTTCTGTTATGTCACATTTGGTTCTACTCCCTTCCAAAACAGTAATAAGAACTGTGGGAGTAACAAAACCCAAAATGTGTAATTGTCATTGTACAAAAGAGAGGAAAAGAAAGTGCTCTAAATGATATAACTGCATGTATATTTAAGTGTATAAGATAGAAAATGATGTCACTGAGTTTTATTGGATCATTGAACAGAACTGTTTGCAGTCTCACTGTTGGAATGTCCACTTTACAGGCTTTAACTTTGTGACTTGAACAATTATTTCTAAGATGACAATATGTAATCCATTAACTAGTGATTTCCTACTGTTTATTTTTTTCTGTAAATCTGTATAACTTGTACCCTTTCTCTGCTTTTTTTTCTCCTTAAATAAAATTTAAAAAAAAAAGAAACAGATTAGGTGAATCTGATGAGTAGAGGTGAAAGCCTTCCTTTCGTTTGCACTTTTGTGTTGGTTCACACACTGTATCGGGAATGCTAATATATCGTTGAATCATAAAACCATTTCATTTATATTTACATTTATGTACACACCCACTATGTTCATTCCATATCTAATTCAAGCCAAATTTATTGAGTAGTCTATGTAATACATATACTTGTAGGCTTTGGAATCAAATATACTTTACTTGGAATTTTGGCTTCTGTAGTTAGTGGTATGTATTTAAACAAGTTTCTTTTCTATTTTGGTTTCCTCATCTCAAAAAACATTAAAATAGCAGTAATCCTTTTCTGTATTTAATGAGAATGTGGATTAAAGTATTTATGTATAATAAAACCAGCTATTGCCAGAGTTAATCATGAAAGTACTTTCTGCAACAAAAATGCTATTTCTTAGATTTAAGTGAAATAAATATGTGATATATTCAATGGTATTAAACATATACTAACATTTTCTAAATTACATCTTACGTGTTAGAATCTCAACAGCCAAGATAAATGTAACTCTTTAAGTTATTTGAATTATCACATCAGCACATAACTCTTATTTGACATATGGCTATCCATGCACTGAAATATATCCTACTGGAGGTAATTTTGTTTTGTCAATCATATTCTTTTAGTTTTAGGACTTTGTTTTTGTACTTCAGAGTGTAGTAACTGAAGATTTCTACTTCTGGCTCTGACAGATTGGTTGGCCGCTGACCCGAGAACATGCCAAGAACTCTAGAAAAGGTAGACAACAAACAACACACCTGTGAAGGAATCGGCACGCTATGGAGGTACCAGAGCTCTATGCTATAGAGAAGGAAAACACACTGGAACAGAGCCTGGCGTTCTGCATTTTTGGTCAAGGGATTTGCAGACAACTGAATAGCATGGGCCAGGACGGAGAGAAGCTGAGCAGAAAGTGGCAGTTAACCAGTGCTTTTGACAATCTTTCTAGGGGAAGAGCCAGTGACTGGAGACCAGATCTTTTACAGTAGCTATGACTTGAGGGGCCAAATTCTGCAATAAAACGAAAAAGCTAAGTATTTTAGTGTTCAGCTCAAAGTTGTTTATCTTTGGAAAAAGCTCTTAAGGTGAGAAGTGAAGCAAATATTGCCTTCAAAAGATCTGAGGCTATAATCAGAGACTTTTGCAGGTTCGTGGCTGGAGAAAGTGAAAAACTAGCATCCAGTTCTGAAGGGAAACAGAGGAGCCTCATGCATGAGCTGTAAACAGAGTTACCAGAAAATAGACCAAGTCTTATGAAACCCAAACCTACTCTTAGATCTGTATGTTCCCTGATTGCACTCTAAACTATGTACAACTCAAAATTGGTTTTCCAGAAAGAACATATATAACCTGTAATATTTTTCATGCAAGATGGACAGAATTTAAGTAAAAAAAAGAAGCAGCAACAAAAGAAATACATTCCATAAAACAACAAGAATAGCAGAAACAGTAATCACCTATATATTTTGGAGGTAGCATAAAACTTTAAAACTAACATTAGAAGAATAAATAAGAGCTTGGAATTCTACAGAGAACAGTAATCTTCACAAAGCATTTTTTCACAGTTTTAAAGTGGGTAAAACATTCTTAATCTAGAGCAAAATATAGTACCCCATAGGAGAAGTTTGAGAAATAGAATTTCAGGAATATTAACAATATGTTTTCATTCAAAAGAATTACGAGAATAGAAAATCAAGGTAAAAGTGGGAGAAGTTATTTACAGTATATAACCAAGAACTCATATCCAGAATAAATCAACAATCACAAATCACACTTCACAAATGAGAGCACTGGCTAAGCCGCTTAGTGAAGATCTCCTTAGCCATCCTAAAGTCTGTATTGCATGACAGCTAGAGTGGGCAAAATTGAGAGGATGCAATCACATTAGATGTGGGGGATAGACTGGTGTCCTGCTAATGGAAAGGAGATTGCTTATGGACTCTGGGTCATTCTTTGGTCTTGTATGCTAAATGTGAATCTATGTATCATCTATGGGCAAGTAATTCAACTGCCAGACACGTGATCAACAGAATGCATAGGTATGTATGACATATACAAAAAGATGTACCAGCCTCTTTATAACATCAATATCTGTAGTAATACAAACTCTAAATATGTATCACAGGTAGAGTGGACAAATACTTGATGATGTATTTACACAGTGAAATGATATACAAAAATAGAAATAGTTTAACTTATGATTCCAGGAATAACAAGGGATAAACTCACAAACTTATAATGGAGCTGCATTTTAAAAGCTTTCCTTTTAAATCTGTGGCAAGCAATCAATGGGATTAGAAGTCAGGATAATGGTTACATTGGGATGGAAGTTTTGAGCAGGAGGAAATAAGCGGGGTTTTCAGCGATAATGGTAATGTTCTATTTCTTAACAAAAATAGTTACATGACTGTTCATTTTAACGCATCAGCCTGAAAACCTGTGATATGTGCATTTTCCTAATACATAACAAGGGGAACACAGTCCTGAAAGCCCCTCATGCTTGACTTTTATAGTGATTAATAATTTGTTATTAACCAGACTATACTGGTTTTTATAGCTTGTCTTTGCACTGAAAAGCATTTGCCTTCTAAGTGCTTTATCTCTTTCTCAGCCTTCACAGAGAAAGACTGCTGGATAACGTTAACTTTCTGAACGGAGCACACTGGAAGGTTCTGTGTCATAGTTTCTCATGCACTGGAGCAATCTTTTCATTGTTGGATGAGAGAACGAGGACATGAACTGGGCTTCTGGATGTGACAGGAGACAGATGCTGACGTCTGTTCCTCTGATTCCTTGAATGACGCCATCGCCTCTGAAGCTTTCTCCCTGCCATTCACCCTACATCGGCCCATTTCATTATTCACCTGCTGTGAAGAGCTGGGAGAGATCTGTCCAGGTGGACGAGTGTGTGAGCACAGAGATGCTCTGTCACTCCCACCATGACTTTAACAAGGACAGCACTTTCCTCACATTCCAATTGTGGCTTTTTAGCTTTTTAGTGGTCCGAGATCCATCATCCCTTATCAGCAAAATCAACCTAAGCTAAAACTCATTTCCACATTATGCCCAGGGGCTTTTGCTTTGTTCTTATATTTATTTTTCTGTTTGTTTATTTATGAGGGCTGGCATGCCCTTGGTTCTATGTAATAATGCTATTTCTCCCCGCAGAGAAGTTAATAAACGCTGTGAAAATATTGCTATTGCTACATGTGCTCGTTCACTCAGATCTTCCCACCAATCTCATCATGCTTTATCTGGCTTTTTGCTTTGCAGCTTTACTGATTTTTATTATAGTGTTTATTATCGTTGGTATCCACATTTGAAAGAAAAACGTTTTAACTCTACACAAATAATACTTTAATTGTCAGGAAACAATCCCAGCAAAATGAAAGATGTTATCACCGTGCTGCTCTGTGGGTCAATATTGGGGCGCATCTTAGGCAGAACTCGAAGATCAGATGAGCTCTGCAGCTCCAGCTCTGCCTAGGGAAAGGGAGTGAGATTTAGAAACTGGTGAGACCCACAAGGGGGCTCTTCCCCTGTAGATCTCTCTTAGCCTTCACACCTGAGGACAGGAGTTAACTCTGGTAACAACAGACCAGCTTGTGCTGGAGAACTTTGAAGCTGAATACACATGCAGGGCTGTGGTGTGGCCCAGGCTTGGTTGAACTGAAAATGAGGAGACACCTCAAGAGGCAAGACAGGCCACAGCTGAGGCCACCTGGAGACTTTCTGGATGGTTTTCCTTAATTAGCATTGTCTGTTGCTTTGAGGGGACCTTGAACCCCTCCCAAGATCCTGCTCAGGTTTCCTCCATTGGCCATTCAGCTAGCTCCTTGCTTGTTCTGATTAAAACAGGGCTGCCCAGCATCAGTCAGCCAGCAGAGCTGTGAGCTCTGCTGAGGATCTCACTCCTCCTGCAGCCTTAAAGCCCAGACAGCTGGTCTCATTCCTTTGTGCCTTCGAAGTGCACCAGTTTGGGGGGTGGGGGGTCTAGGTACAGACCCCAACAAGTTTGTGTCAGGCCAACTTCCACTTAAGGAACTACTGAAGTCAACGCACAAAAAGAAAAGAAAGCTGTTTGAAGGCACTGGGGAGCTCCCTTCCAGGCAGTGAGTCTTTGTGGAGCTAAAATCGGGCTTTGGGTCCCATTCTCCAGTCAAGGCCATGGCCTCTCATGAAAGTACTTTCTGAGAGACAGAGAAAAGCAAGGGATGGAGGAAAAAAACAAAAATGGAGGGCATATTTACTCAGGCTTTTCAGGGCACCATGACCCTCCCATGCAAGTGTGTATTCACCAGTACTGAAGCAATTCACTTCAAATCACCTCGGTTCTGAAATGAATTAAGCTGATCTAGTCCTTCTAATTACATGTTGTCTGCCCAAAACAGAAATAAATTAAGTTACACTTTAGTGCAATGTAGAGATTGAACAAAATATAACTTGACACAAAAGAAAAAACTAAGACACAAGGAGAAAACCATCTAATAAAAACAGACACAAAAGAGAAGGAATGAAAATGTCAGATATGCATTTAGAAATCATAATAATGAAATGTTCAAAGTGTTAGAAGACAAAACAGAATTTGACAAAAAACTTAAAAATGTTTACAAAATGTAAAAGTTTAACAAATAAAACTATTCAAAACTGAAGCCCGTGGCTGTATGGGTAAGTATAAAGGCAATTTACACATAGTTGGAGAAACCATCTATCAGTATATACAAGAATAAAATGCAAAGGCCAAGGATAGCAAGTGTGAGGCCCTGAATTCAATTTACAGTATCCTCTCAAAAGAGAATAAAATGCAAAGAACAAAATGGAGTGTACAAATGATTATGTCAAGGGTTAGAAAGAATTTTAAATAGATGAAAATCATGGGCATAATTCTGATGTATGTTAACTATATTCCTTGACAATAAGAGAAAGATAATGATTATTAAAGATATTAGTAAATGACAAAGACAAGAAACATCTGAAAAAAACACAAATAAGTTTCCAAAATTAATCACATGTTTTGAACTGCAAATTTAAGAAGTGCTATGAACCCCAATCAGGATAATTAATAGATCACACATAAATACTACTAAAGTGTAAGAAAACAGAAAAATCTCAAAACTGAGCCGGAAAAAAATATCTATATTACCTTCACCATAAACACAATGAGAATGCTAGCTAGCTTCTCAAAATGAAGCAATGAAAGTCAGACTGCAACTGTCTCTCATTATTCAAAAGTACTAAAAGAAAATTATAGTCAACACAGAGCTCAGTACCCAATAAATATATCCTTCAAAAACAATGGAAGCAAAAATATATTGAAATACAGCGAAGTATGAGACCCTCTCTCACTTCAGTCTTTCACTAAAACATACACTAAAAATTGTTCTTAGCAGAAAAACAACACTAAGGGCAGAAAAAAAAAAAGTAAAAACAACTGTATAGCTAAATGTGTGAGATACAGGAAAGTGATTATTGATTGTATGGAACAATGTAGTCTAATGACTTATGGAATTTAAAACCACATAATACACTAGGGAGAGAAAAAAAGTTAAGGCCCATGCACTGACCAGAATGCTGCAAAAATATAAAATCAGACTCCAAATAATCCAGAATGTGTGCTACAAACTATAAAACGACTTCTAAAAATTAATAAAAATAAAGGAATGTGAACTTATAAACTAATAGGTGATAATTGGAAGAATACTAAGTAGTAAATCAAGCTATCTTTATACCCACCATCCCCAAAAGAAGACTTTGAGAAAAGACTTGGGAGCTGATAGCTTTGAGAGGTCAGGATCACAGCAAGGAGACATAGTGGAGGTTGGAGCACCTAAGGAAAGAAAGCTAACATAAGGCTGCGCTTGCACCTGACGTAGGCACCGTGACATGCTGAAAAGATGTGTTCAGCTAGAACTGTGAGGGAATTTTCACCAGAGTGAACAGAGGTCAGAGCGGCACATTGGGTAATTAAAGGGAGACACACAGATCCATCATCTGTCTATTGCTCCAGGATGTGCCCATGGGTTCTTGAAGTCTTTGTAACCTGCAGTGACAGTAAAGTTCCTTCTCAGTCCCTGAGGAGTGGTTTGTGCAGGAAGACACAGGCCAGGAACAGACCATTGGCACCTTCAGAAAGCTGGTCACTGTCTTCAGGGAACTGACACCTGGAGCTGTGGCTACAGAAAATTGTAGCATCCATCCAGTTTTCAACAGGCACGCAGGAGGCTCTGCTGTAGGATTTGGGGTTTTGATTCTGTCCAGTTCTCAGGCTAGTTCTTCAGATGAGGTACTCAATTTTTTTACAATAAAACCTTACTTAAATGATCATGGGTGTGCACGTACGTGTGTGTGTGTGTGTGTGTGTGTGTGTGTGTGTGTGTGTGTGTTGTATGCAAGTAGGAATGCTGAGCATTGGAAAATGGAATACTAAATATGGAGGCATAGTCTTGACTTCAAACAGCCACGTATTTCCAGGCATATCTCCAAGAAATAATTATTTCCTAGCAGAGACATTACAGCAGAATCTAGTTGTATAAATGATGTTTGGGTCTCACATTAAGGGTCTGGAGAATCGTGGGTACTTCACAAACTCTAGGAAGGAGTTATTCAGTGAAAGCAATGCTTCTGAATGAAGAGTCATTTGAGGTCAGATATTGAAGAAGAGCACTGTAGACATGGAAAGGGGTCACAGTAAAGTATCTGTGAACAGAAGGTGTCTCAAGCTTATAGAAACAGTGCCATGGAGGTTTCTACCAGAACATATCTGACTTAAATATTCTATCTAGATGCAAAAAAGATATTTCAGAAGTCATTTGTGCAAGAAAATTAACTTGAAAAATAAAAGGTTGACTCGAGGTGGAGTTAATATGTTCAGAAAAACAGAGAAAAGATATGAAGTCAAACACTCTAAATTTGCTTTTTCACTTTGTGCTAATTATCACTAATCTGTGAAGTGTTCAGATAAAAAAATTAAATAAATCAGGAGATATAGGGAACATCTATAATCCTAGCACTCTTCCAGCCTGAGGCAGGAAGATCACATGTCTGAGCCCAGCCTGGGCGCCTCAGTGATTTAATGAGATTCTGTTCAAAATAAAAACCAAAAATCACAGTGGAAATATAGCTCAGCAGGAAGGCACTGGTTTCAAAACCCAGGGTCTCTTCTCCCACCAAAAAAATAGTAAGTGAAAACTTGGGGACTGGGTAAATCCCTTGTGACTTAATGATTTAATCCCTGGTGACTTAGTGATTTAATAATAATTTAATTTCCCCAGCTGATAAAACAGCGACCCCATCTGGTGCTGTAATGGAGCCAGTAAAGCTGTGTTGAGGGTAATTTTTGGAAAAAGACCTTGTTCTGAGGGACAAAGTTTAAGTGGCAGCTCCTCCCAGTGACAGTTCCCCCAGTGACCACAGGTGAGATGGAAAATGTTTCAGGGTCGCTGGTAAAAGTAGCGACGTTTAGTTTACAGCATCAAAGCCCAGAGACGGAACACATGTTAGCTGTCCAGCTGCCTGTCAGTATTTGGAAGATGGCCACCTGCCCACCCTTTTGTAGTTTATGTCCCAGGAGTCCTCTTTTCTAGATTTCTAGAACTCAGTTTTGTACCTTACTGCCTAGGAGAGCACGAAGTGAGAAACAGTGTGGCCGTCACCCACTCCCACCTTCTCCTGTCCCTCCTGGGTAGCGCTGGCTTTTCACAGTGATCCCATCAGCGCCCTCATGATCTTCAGGTCTTTTCAGAGCTGAGCCCAGCCAGCAGCAGGAGGCATGTGTGTGACTCAGGACAGTGCTTGAAGAAAGGAGTGGCCTGTTTGCCTGCACATGGCAGCCTTGACCCTGGCTTCCTCCTGCTTCCTGCTCCAGGAGAGTAAATGTGCATTTTAAAGCATCGCCGGAACAGCCCTCATGGCTGAGAGCCTCTCCATTCTGAGCCACTTTAATTCACCGCCTCCTCAAGCTCCATCTTGGACCTGAACCACCACCATCACTAACCTCCCTGAGCTGTAGACAGGGAAGCAGGCAGTCCCTGGAGGAGGAAGTTGAATCCCAGAAATGGCAGGAATCGACCTTTTGGAGGACGCGTTGCTATGCTCCTCTCGGCCCCACTGTCCTGTTACCCTGTGCTGTATGTTCTGTTAGATTTTCCCTGTAATGTTCTAGTCGTATCTTCTGAGTCATCCAGCACACTAACTGAGGTGCACCAGGAGCCTCCGAGGGAATTTCTCAGTGGATAACTTGGTTTAATTATTCCGGGAACTGGATTCATGATACAGAGCTGATCCTGCTACTCTGATCATTCAAAGGACAATTCCGTTCAGCTGGAAGCTTGTCACTTTTACTGCTCAAAGTTGAACTGTTTGGGTAACTGTAAATAGTTTTGATCTCTAAGTGGCAGATTTTAAAAGTGGCTTTAATGTACTTGGTTCCAGAAATAATTTAAACAAGAAATGCCTAAATTAACAAACCAGAGAGAATACTTTCTTTTACATTTTAACTACATTCTTGCATACATTTTATTATTGAATTCCTTGTTACTATAATTTTTGACAGGCAATTACTTCTACCCTTATTGTAGACAATAAACCTTTTCAGCAATAGGAGAAATAGCCATGAAAACATAATACGCTTTGTTTTCATAGAGAATGTGGTGAAATGGGGCTGTGGAACCAGTTCGCCTGCAAGGAAGCCAGGTTCTGTTGACCAGTGACCTCAGAAAACCTAGGTGAATCTGGGTGTCTAAGTTTCCTTAGTGTAAAATGAGGTTAACAACATACTTTTCCGTAAGATGAATTATTTTTATAAAATGTTTGAAATAAATAATTTCACTCTCCATATTTACCGAAAAGCACCAACAGTAAGGAACCTGGCAGATATTGGTATATCCATAGTGGCATTATTTACATGAAAGCAACCCAATATCCATCAATATGGTGGATGAATAAAATGCACTGCTGTGTATACCTACAAGGAGATCCTATGCAGCTTTGAAAAAGGGAACTCTTGATAATGTGCCATGACATCAATTAACTTTGTTAATTGTTAAGCACCAGGATACTATGTCAAGTCCACCAGTCACAAAAGGACAGAGCTTCATGATTCCACTTGATAAGACACCTTCAGTAGGCAAGTTCACAGAGACCGAAAGTACAGTAGTGGTTACCAGGGGCAGAAGAAAGGGAAGAATGAAGACTGGATTAGTGGATAGAGAATTTCAATCAGGACGATGAAACATTCTACACGTGAGCGGTGCTGATGGTTGTACCACTCTGCAAATATAATCAAGGGAACTCTACACTTGAAAAAGGTTGAAATGGTACATTTTCTACGATGTGTGGATGTGTGTTTGTGCTTGCAGTATAAATGATTAGACTGATGTCAGGAGTGGTGGTTCTCCAATTTGGTGCTGACAGCAATGCAATCTGCATTACCCAAGGCTGTTAGGAAAGGGCACCCTCAGTCCTGCCCTAGCTCTCCTGACCCAGGCTACAAGCAGGGTGCTTAGCAGCACCCCGAGCAAGCCCTCCTGGTGCTTCCATGGCACATGCAAACCAGGGCTTAAAGCCATGGAGAAGAGATCATTGTTTCAAGTAGCTGACAAACATTAGCTGCAAGAGTATCACATATTTCCTTCACATGCTGTATTTTAAGCTCTCTGGATTGACTTTCCAGAAACACTGGAGCTTTTACTTAACTTCTCCTTTGCTTCTTACCAGTACCTATTTGAGGTTTCTTATAGCTTAGGTGGATGATAGAAAAAGAAAATATTTGAGAAACAACAGCACAGCAAGTTCTTTGGTGGAAAGGTGTACTCCCAAGTCTTATCTTTCATATGATTGAGTAACACATAGACCACGGGTTGTTTCCACAGCAGCACATACTCTGTTATTTATAAATTACAGCCAACAGTGGTGGTACATGCCTGTGTTCTCAGCATTCAGGAGACTGAAGCAGGAGGATCACTGTGAATTCATGGCTTGCATGGGCTACATAAGCGAGTTCAAGCCTGCACTATATATTGAGACTTTGTCTCAAAAACACCAAAAAAAAAAATAAGTTGAATAACATAAACAAAAAACATATGGAAAAAGCTTGTGAAAACTGTAAAGTTTTTCAGAAGAATGTTTATAATACGTAAAACTTGGCAGGATCCCCCTCATGCCAAACACAGAGGTTATGTGTTATTTAAATGGCTGCTGTAAGCATCTGTGGGCCACTGTGATTCTCATTAAATTTCCACTAACCATAAAGACCTTTTTATTCTTAAAATTAATATACTGTGAAGGAAGTCATTGCTAAACATCCAGACTGTGACAGACGTTAACCTCCTACATCAATAGCATCTACTTCCACCAAACTCCATTAAAACCCAGTAGTTTTCTACTGGAAGCACTTCTCCCTTTGCAGCAAAGTTTGCTTCTTTGAAAACATAAATCAAATCACCTTTTCTCCTCCAGAACAAAACAGAAACCAGATTCTTTTCCTTCCCTTCCACCAGGTTCTCAAAGTGAGTATCCTCCACTCAGCTCTTGATAACGCACAGAGCACAAGTCTAGGGTTGGGGTGCTGCACCCCATTTATAGACACCCAACTAAGAGTAATTACCTGCAGATCTGGGGGGGGGCACCTGTCAGCTCCTACAGACAGGAGACTGTGACCAGGGAGAGCTGCATTTTCTGAGTGCAAGGACAACCAAATCCGATTGTGGGGCCCTTCTGATAAGGTGCCCCAGTGTGTCCCAGGACTCTGGGCTGCATCCAGGAGGCTCAGCTGCACCATTTAATAATAAATGAGGACAGTAAATAATAACAACAGTAAATAATGACTTGGGGTCCCCTGCAAGCTACTTGGCCTACCTGAGCCTCAGTTTCAGTGTCAAATGAAACTAGAATCTCTAAGTTTCTTTGAGGATCTAAAAGTTCTGGGATACCTCCCCCAGCCACAAGGAGAAGGTACCACAGGAAAGCTGGATGGTCATGAGCACCAACAAGCAACTGTGAGACAAAGGGAAATTCAGAAGTGTTTCTGACTCACATTCACCTTGTGTGGTGGTCACCATGCAGAAAGCAAATGATTGAGAATTCGCTTCCATCTGAGGGCAACTGGCCTTCCCTTGGAGGATTCTTTGGCTTTGGAGAGGACTTTGGGGGTCAGGCTTAGATATACAAAATCATCTTCAGGAAACTTGAAGTGGCCACCCTGAGCCCCGCTCACTGGGACTCCCCTGGAAACTGAGAGGTAACTGCTGGGGAGGTGGGCAGCTCCAGGAGTCAGGGCGGGTAATGTGAAGGGTTATTTACATTTGGGGGAGGACTGGGTTCAAATCCTGTTCAGACAGAAACAAAGCAACTGCCATGTTCTCCAGCTCCCTGTGCAGCCATCTCCTGCCAGCCATGGGGAAGGGGAATCCACACAGTGAGGAAAGTGAACCAGCTCAAGGGAGGAGTTTCTGTGAGTCCAAACTATGTCTCTCTCTGTTAAACCACGCTTACTGGGAGAAAGTGCCAGCAAAGCTAAAACCCCTTCTGTGCTGTTTTTCTACTCTCTGAATTACTTTCTTCACTCTTTTTTCGCAAGAAAGTGGCTGGATGCGGAAGACTGGCAAATCTTAGGGATGTATTGTTGTACCCCAAAAACAAGGCCCCAAGATATTATTCAAGAAAAACGAGGCAAGCCATCTTTTTTTTTAAAAGGAAAAAGAGTGCTTTTATTTAAGCTGGCACCAGCAACACAGTGCAGATGGAGTTTGCAAAGCTGTGCAACTGGGTTAGAATTTTTACAGACTTTTATAGTGATTAAACTGCAAAGTAAGGAGTGATGTGAAGGGCGCAAGCATGCAGAAGGCCTTTGTTCACCTTTGCTTGGGGTCAGAGACATTTCGCAATTGGTGGTTAGCCCTTTCTTTTCTTAATTCACAGCCCTTGGTCTGCTAATTCCCTGAACATTTGTTTCTCATTAAGGGAACAAAGTTTGACACAGCATCATTTGTCTCATATAGGGAACAAAGGTTGACACAGCCAATAGATTACTAAGGTGAGGGATGCATACAGAAGAGTATGGCGACCCCTCAATTATTGTATAACAAACTGGTCGGTCCTCCAGAGTGGCTGTTAGCAGAAAACAGTTGTGTTTTACAAGGTTACTAGGATGACAAGCATAGCACAGGATGAAAAAGCTCTTTTTGCTAATAACAATCTTTTTTAACTTTGTAGTTTGGCTTTTTATATTTAAAGCACAACTTGTCATTCTCGTTTCTTCAATCTCTACTCAAAAGTGAACAAGCCTGCACAGTCCCCTGGGTGCTGTCTGCCTCGAGGTGCTCATCCTGCCTGCTGTTGCCTGGGCAGGCCCGAGGGATTCTGGTCCACGCTCCTGTTTCTAGGCATTCGCCTGCCAGGAGAAGGCCCTCACCTTCTGCAGGCTGCTTGCCCTACACAGGTCGCCGGCTTGATGTGCACCTGAGCGTCCTCCATCCACTCAGAGTGTGTGGGAACCTCTTCATCCTCCTCCTCCTTTCCCACTCCTTCTCCCTTTCTTCTCACTTCACAGAAGGCTCTTTGCTTTCTCAGCCTGGATGACAGAGACCTCCCTGCAGCCCCTCTTCCATGTTACACCCCACCTTATGTGACTACTTATGACAAAACCCCGTTCTGAATCTTCATAGTTTAGCTCTTAAAATGCAGAAGCAAGGTTTAGAATTCAGTGTACTGTTTTCTTGCAAGCAAAACCTATCCAACTGCTAAAAGCTATTCCATACCATGAACTCAAAATCTTAGCTTAAAATCAGTAACAGTAGGTGGGTATTGTTTTCTTTTTTGTCTTTAGAAAATCCAGTCTTCCTGGGTAGACAAACATCTTTGGTCACATGGGGAAAACATGATGCAAAACCTGGTATAAGGAAGGTGCCAGCTTGTATTCTACCTACTTTATATAATTGAATTCTTCCAACCCTCGGGAGACAGGGACACACCACTGCTACAGCTTTTACAGAGGCAGGATGAGGGCACACTTCTAGCAGGTGGGGAAGCTAGATTCTTTGGGATAAAAGACAGTGACAGCAACCACCCAAGAGTCAAAAATCACTTCATTTTTACCACGTTTTTCTGCACATACATATATCTATATCTCTGTATCCTACTAAGGGATTAAATACTTAACTATATAATCAGGCTTCTCCCATGATGCTCACACTTTTAAAGAAGAAAAGACACCCCTGTTGACACCTTGGGTAATAAGCCAAGGACAAACTGCTGAGGCTGAAGTGGGAAAGGCGGCGAGGACATCTAGAAGTGCGTGTAGGTAGGAGGCAAGAGCTGGTCCAGTTTACCTCCCCCACGGCCACATCACTGAATCTAATCCTACTGAAATTCAGTATGAAAACCTTCCTCTATGAATGGTCTCCGCACTGTCATAGTATCTCCTAGAGCTTGTATTAAAATCAACTTGCCAGGGCTGAGCTGGATTGTTTAGCTGTTGACTTGATGGGGCCTTGATAGAGAGTGCTGGAGTGTGGGCTGTAATTCCACTGGACTCTGCTTCCCTCTCCCACTGGAGAGCCCTGGGGACCTTCCAAAGCTGAGGGCACCACAGGGAAAGGGATGTTCACACTTAAACTTGTTCTGAGAGCACACTGCATCTGTGGTTGTGCTGTATCAGTAGGAAGTGTGTTGACACTGTGTGCCTTTCTGTTCATAGTAGTCTAAAGTCCACCACCCCCCTTTTTTTTCCAACGAACTGTCTAGTTCCTGTGTCTGATGTTCAACCAAAGTCACTTCTGAGGAGTCTGAAATTAGAACCAGGATGTCAGCGATGAATGCTCCCAGACCTGCTCTGTGAGGGCTGGGCTATGCAGTGTTCCTTTGTGGTTCCCCACTGCCTGGTACACTACTGGGGACAGAGTGAGCATGCAACATGTGTTTTCTTAAATTATTAATTAACTCATGGGACCAGCTTATGCTCCTACCAATCAACTTAACTGTCAATATATCCATGATCCTGAAGAAGCAGATGCAGCTTTATATGATTAATTCAAAAGATGGAATTTTTTGATTGTCATGGATTTTGTATTCAAATCATAACAGCATATAGTAGGGGGTTTAGTGGTTTGATGAAATGTGGAGTTAATTGCTTGCTGTGCCCACTTTCAATTACACGCTCTTGTGTCCAGGCTGGGACGCTTTTGGAAGCTTCAAAACTTTGTTTTCATTTTAAATAGCATTCAGCTCACCTTCTCTCCTACAGAGGGACCTCAGTCATTCCATGGAAATTCAGCAACACTGGGGTAAATATATATGCCAGGCACATTTGCAGCAAATGTGTAATCTACGAACTGCCCAAGGTTACTTATTTTCCAGTATACTTTCCCGAAAACAGAGCCATCATCTGTCAGGATCTTTCAATCACTATAATTCCAAGTGACATCATGACAAGTTTTTTTATCCTCTCTGGGAAATTTGTAGATATTCACTAACTTTATATCACACACACACACACACACACACACACACACACACACACACGGAGGTCTTTTAAAACTACCAATCCAACTAATCCATTAAATTAATTTGTCACTAATAATAGAAACTTGTGAGACAACTGCTATTTAAAACAATACTCTGAAGCACATCTGTGTTACTTTGAATAATATGTTTGTCACCTCTGTTCAAATGACTGCAAATGATCAAAATCCTAAATGGAACAATTCAGCCATAATTAAGGCCGAGTTTTACTACATCCTAATATCTACCTTCTCTTCATGACCATGAATTTTGATGAGTTTTAACAAAGAACATTAAAAATATAAACATAGAGGAGGTACATGGATCTTACCATTATTCTGATATCAGAATACCTCAACAAGAACATCATCTGGGGGAAAGCAGCATCCTCTCCTGACTGTATCTTTTTGACACAAGTGTTATGTAGGGTCTGGCTTTCTACATTTTGGCAGGTTATTTCTACAGCACTATTCAATTTTCAACTACCGGCCAGATACTGGACCTGACAGCTATTAAATCTAACTCTCCTCTAACCCTACCTGGCCGTAGGGCAGGTGAGAGACCAGACCAAGGTGTAAACCAGGTTGCTGAGTCCCATTCTCTCCCTCCTTTCTCTTTGCCATCTCACCTGTGTGTGCGCACTGTTCATTCCTTGTTCAGCATAGTCCCGTCACAGGAAGCTGTGCACTCAGGAGTTTACACACCGCAGAGCCTCACTGTTTTCCACAGTGGCCGTATCAAACTTCACAAGCGCATTTTAGAGGGAAAAAGTACCTCCTTTCCGTATCACCAACTCCCTAGCATCCTAATCTTTCTCCAGTCATTTAATGGCCACCCCTGGGAAAGCCATAATGTTTCATATAAACACCACGAAACCTCAGGGGTGCCATTTTCTTTGAAACAAATTTTCACTCAGAACAAAACATGATTGGCCCAAAAACTTCACCTCCTGTTTTCAGGTGGTGAAATCTTTTTTTAAAAAAACAATTTTATACAGCTACAAAACCTCATTTGCAATTTAAAATGTCCTTCCAAAAGGCCACATTTCACAGAAATGCCACATTTGGAGATGCTTTATTTCTTCATTCTGATGAGTTTTAATAAGCTGATTTATAGCCACTGCAATAGTTTGTCTCAACATGTATTAGAGTTAAATAAATCATATTCTTGAATATGTATATGGGGGGTCGTGTCCTGGAGGAGATAAATAGACCCAAAATTCTAACACTTCTCTGTATGTTTCAGAAACCATTCAGTGTTTATGTAATCAGTCATTTCCATTACAATCAGTCAATGTTGTTCTATTGATCCATACTTTCAGAGGGTTGATTCTTACTGCTGGATTAAAAACTGTGCTTGGTCTGATATTCTGGGATGACCTTATTCTGATGGCCTTCTCCGTCCTCCTCTTGCCCATCCACAACTTTTCTAGACTCTGGTTCAGTATTTTTCTTCAGGGTCTTCCATCAAATTAGACTCCTTTTTCCTGAACAGTATTTGTCTTAAAATTATAGAGTAAATGCTACTCCCCCAATCAAGTATTAGACAAGACAATGAGTTATGTGCAGATCACTGCCTGCCTTTGTAGCACTGTGCATGTAGTAGGCGTCTCCTCTCTCAGGTAACTCTACTCTCATTAAATAATGCAAAGTTCCATGCCTCTGCCACAGACAGAATGGAAGCTCACTCCCCATGGACTCCACCACCACATGTGTTTCTGTCACCAAAATCGTCTTAACAATCATTTTAGTTTGCACAATAGACATCAGTAACCTCCACCAGGCCGTGAGCTGCACAGAGGCAGGGCTGCTGTCTCCGTAGTGTCCTCCTTTTATCTGGGTGTATCATACAGTCACTGATGCAAGAGTAGATCCACAATTGATATTTAATGAATGAATGAAACTTAATCAAGCCCCCTTCAAATGTACTAGTCCCTATCTTAACAATGTTGTATTGGAGTGCAGAAGGATTTTCCAACCTAATCCAGCTGACAGTCAGGCCAGACAATTATTTGCTTTGTGTGTGAATGTGTGTTAAGGGGTAATTTCATTCATTATAGGATATTTAACAGCATCCCTGGCTTCTAACCACAAGATACTATTAGTATCTTCCCCATAATCTTGATAGTCAGACATGCCTCAAGATGTTGCCAAGCATCCTGGGTGTCACAACTGCTCCTTTGAGAATCAGTAGGCTAAAATAATAATGTGATATTTATCTTTCTCCTCCCAGTTTCTGTCACAGTGCCCATGCCAAAATCTTTCCTGAATAAAAATCCTGGTAGTGTCTCTATTTTATTTAAATATCTTTTCAATTTCCTATGTCCACAGAATTTATAATTTGCACTGTGCATAACAGTACCGTAGAAAACATGTCATGAAATATCAGCATTATACTGTTTCTATCAGGAATTGCTATCTGACCTTCTATAAGTACATTGACCTCCTTGGGTTTCAAGTTCCTGATTTCAAAAGTGAAGCTAAATGATTTGTGATATTCTTCCCTAAAATATTAGATTCTTTATATAATTCAGTTACCTATGCAAATTAGTAGAGATTGTTTTTATGTGTTTAGAGCTGTGTTTAGGCTAAGCTTGTTTCTTTTAAGTTTAACACTCATATCCACCCGGTCCAGAATGTGTTTAATAAATACAGTTTAAGCTAAGTGACCTTCTTTTTAGGCACCACAAAACCCTATAGAAAACTTTAAATATTAGTTATTTTGAAAATAAGGTTTATTCTTCCTCCCATAGATCCCCTAGAAATCTAACACAAGAATAGATTATTAAAAGCTCTCAGAGAGAAAAGACAGATCAATTATAAAGGAAAACCTATCAGAATCATAGCAGACTTCTCAGCACAAACAATAAAGTCAAGAAGAGCATGGAGTGAAGTATTGCAGATCTTAAAGCAAAATGATTTCCAACCTAGACTGATGTATCCTGCAAAATTATCATTCAAAATTGATGGTGAAATACAATTCTTCCATGACAAAGAACAGCTGAAGAACTTCATGAACACCAAGCCAACCCTGCAAAAAATATTGAAAGACAGCTTAGATACACAAAGGAAAAAACCACTAAGCAAAGCAGATAATTAAACAGAACAGAAAGATAAAGATGCAACAGCAGAGAGATAACATGTCAACAATAAACCAGCATTTAACAGTAATAACCGTTAATGTAAATGGTCTCAATGCCCCAATCAAAAGAAACAGACTAGCAGAATGGATCAAGAAACAAAATCCAACCATATGCTGTTTACAGGAAACCCATCTAATCCAGAAGGATACTCACAGACTGAAAGTCAAAGGATGGAAAACAATACTTCATGCAGCAGGAATCCAAAAAATGGCAGGAGTAGCCATTCTGTTTACAGACAATGTGAACTTTAAACCAACAATGACCATAAAGGACAAAGAAGGTCACTACATACTCGTAAGGGGAAAACTCCAAGAGGAAGAGATAACTATCTTAAATATATATATATATATATATATATATATATATATATATATATACCAAACTCCAGAGCACCCAGTTATATAAAACAACTATTAACAGAAATGAAAACTCAAATTATCAGTAACACAATTCTAACAGGAGACCTTAATACGCCATTGACACCAACGGACAGATCAACCAGACAGAAAATGAGCAAAGAAATAACAGAACTGAATCACACCTGAGAACAAATGGATTTGATAGACATATACAGAATGTTCCACCCAACAACATCAGAATACACATTCTTCTCAGCAGTACATGGATCATTCTCTAAAACAGACCATATATTAGCTCACAGAACATATTTAAACAAATGCAAAAGAGTTGAAATCATCCCTTGCATGTTATTGGATCATAGCGCTCTGAAATTAGAAATTAATGATAAAAGATACTGCAAAAATCCCGCAAACACTTGGAAACTGAATAACACACTCTTGAGTAATCAGTGGGTCCCAGAAGAAATTAAAGAAGAAATTAAACAATACCTAAAAGAAAATGAAAATGCAGATACAACTTACCAGAATTTGTGGGATGCAATGAAAGCCATCCTCAGAGGAAAATTTATTGCACTGAGTTCCCACATCAGGAAAACAGAATGAATACAAATAAATATCTTGATGCTACACCTCAAACAGCTAGAAAAAGAAGACCAAGTCAAGCCCAAAGCCAAAAAAAGGGAGGAAATTAGAAAAATGAGAGCAGAAATCAATGCAATAGAGACTAAGAAAACAATCCAAAGAATCAACTAATCAAAGAGTTGGTTCTTTGAAAGAATAAATAAAATCGATAAGCCCCTAGCCAACCTTATTATAAAAAGGGAAGAAAAAGCTCAAATTCATTCAATAAGAAATGAAAAAGGTGAAATCACTACAGACCCAATAGAAATACAGATCATCAACACCTATTTCGAAAACCTCTACTCTCAAAAGTTTGATAACACAGAAGAAATAGACAGATTCTTAGAAACACATGAAGTACCAAGCTAGATCAAGAGGATATAAAACTGTTGAATAACCCAATCTCTGTTAATGAAATTGAAAATTAATTAAGTCCTTACCTACAAAGAAGAGCCCAGGCCCAGCTGGATTCACTGCAGAATTCTACAAGAAATACAAAGAAGACCTAATGCTGACACTCCTCAAACTATTCAGTGAACTTGAAAGGGAAGCAATCCTTCCTAAGTCGTTCCTGGAAGCAAATATTACTCTAGTACCAAAACCTGAGAAAGACCCAACTAAAAAAGAGAACTATAGATCGATCTCCCCAGTGAACACAAATGCAAAAATCCTCAATAAAATAGTGGCAAATAGGATGCAGCAAATCATCAAGAAGATTATATACCATGACCAAGTGGGATTCATCCCAGGAATGCAAGGATGGTTCAACATACGTAAATCAATAAATGTAATCCACCATATCAATAAAGCCAAAAATAAGAATCACATGATCATTTCTATATATGCAGAAAAAGCCTTCGATAAGGTCCAACATTTATTCATGATAAGAACTTTACAGAAAATTGGAATAGATGGTCTTTACCTCAATATAATAAAGGCCATTTATGACAAACCAACAGCCAGCATCATACTAAATGGCCAAAAATTGAAAGCCTTTACTTTAAAATCAGGCAAAAGACAAGGATGTCCTTTACCACCACTCCTATTTAATATAGTACTGGAAGTACTAGCCAGAGCAATTAGGCAAGAGAGAGAAATAAAAGGGGTAAAGATAGGAAAAGAAGAAGTTAAATTATCATTGTTTGCAGATGACATAAAGACACTTAGATACAATAAATAAATTCAGTAATGTGGCTGGATTCAAAATCAATACTCAGAAATCAATAGCATTCCTATACATGAACAACAAAATTACAGAGAGGGAAATAAGAGAAACTACACTCTTCACATTAGCAAGCAAAAATTTGAAATATTTAGGAATTACTCTTACGAAAGAAGTGAAAGACTTATTCAGTGAAAGTTATAATACACTGAAAAAAGAAATTGAAGATGATCTCAGAAAATGGAAAGACATCCCTTGCTCATGGATAGGAAGAACAAACATTGGGAAAATGGCCATTCTCCCAAAACTGATATACAGATTCAAAGCAATCCCAATAAAAATACCATCAACATACCTTATAGATCTAGAGAAATCATTCCTAAATTTCATCTGGAACCAGAAGAGACCCAGAATAGCAAAGGCAATTCTAAGCAACAAAGACAAAGCAGGAGGCATCACAATCCCTGACTTGAAGTTATACTACAAAGCAACAGTAGTAAAATCAACACGGTATTGGAATCAAAACAGAGCCTAAGATCAATGGAATAGATTAGAAGATACAACCACAACTACAAACACACTTAACCACCTTATCTTTGATAAAGGAGCCAAGCAGGTTCACTGGAAGAACGACAGTCTCTTTAATAAATGGTGCTGGAAAAACTGGTTCTCCATTTGCCGAAAACTAAAGCTAGACCCATGTCTATTACCATGTACTAAATTAAAATCTAACTGGATCAAAGATCTGAATATTAAAACAGAAACACTAAATCTATTGGAAGATAAATTGGGTAGAAACCTTGAAGACATAGGAGTAGGTAGAGAATTCATGAACAGGACTCAAACCACACATGATATATTTCCCAGAATCAATAACTGGGACCACTTCTTATTGAAAAGTTTCTGCATGTCAAAAGAAATCTCCAGCATAGTGAAATTAAACCCACAAACTGGGAAAAGATTTTAGTGAACTCTCTCTCAGACAAGGGACTCTTTTCTAAAACATATAAAGAATTAAAAAAACTCAGACCCCCAAAATTCAAAATCCAATCCAAAAATGGGCATCTGAGATGAATACGCAATTCTCAGATGAAGAAATGCAAATGGAAAATAAATACATGAAAAAATGTTCATCATCATCGGTCATTAGAGAAATGCAAATTAAAACCACACTGAGATACCATCTCACTCCTGAAAGAATGGCCAGGATCAAGAAAACCAACAACAACAAGTGCTGGAGAGGCTGTGGGGAAAAAGGAACTCTCCTACACTGTTGGTGTAAGTGTAGACTGGTGCAGCCTTTGTGGAGGTCAGTCTGGAGATTTCTCAAAAATCTGGGATTGGAAGTCCCATTTATTCCAGCTATTCCACTTCTAGGCATATTCCCAGAAGAACTGAAAGTATCATACCACAGTGATATATGTGCACCTATGTTTATAGCAGCACAATTCGTAATTGCCAGATCTTGGAAACAACCCAAGTGTCCATCAACTGAGGAATGGATAAAAAAGTTGTGGTATTTCTATACAATGGAGTATTATTCAGCTATAAAGAAGGATCACATTGAGATATTTATCAATAAATGGGCGCAGCTTGAGACCATACTCATAAGTGAAATAAATCAATCTCGCCTGTGTGAATACCAAATAGTTTCCCTAATGTAAGTAATGCTTCAAATATATAAAAATATGTGGTAATGATGATTCCCCATTATGTGGCCTTGAAGCCTTATAAAGTTTAACTTATTAATTGGAAAGGCTTTATTCTGGGCTTCTTGATATGGAAATATTTGAAGCTATAGTATATGAAGTTTTATTCAAATATTTCAAGGAAAAAGACAGACAATACTGTAACTACTATTAAGTCGGTTTATTTGGTGGTGAAGCACTAGGTTGCTGAAACCGTCATGCTTTGACCTGTATTGTTATATTGTTATATCCTGTTTTGTCTCAATCTCTCCATTATTCATTAAAAATTTTTTTGTTTTAATTAAGGGGAAAAATTTTAAAAAATTGGCAGGATATGTAATAGTAACTTTTTTTGATTTCCTATTAACTTGTTTTGAAGACCCGTAATACTCCCACGATCTTGTTTTGACTGATTAGACTCTGTTCCATTCTGTATGATAGTATCAAGTTTGAGAATATAGGCAACTACTTTGAAGGCAATAAGATTCACTAAGATGCCCACTCTGGTTTGACTATTGTCTCCTTTGGAAGTCCTGTAATGTTTATAATGCTTAAGTTTTATTGGTCTTGTTCTCTACTGTTTTTTTCAACTTTATAATATGTAATGAGATAGACAATTCTTTTTAAGGAAACAAGAGACATCGTTGATAACCACTGTTGATAACCTTGTACTCTGTTTTACATCATGTGCTATGTCTATCTTTGGTTTTGACTGACAGCTTTGTTTTGCCATATTTGACTTTATTCTCCCTCCCCCAAAAAAGTAATAATAACTAAGGAGTAATAAAACCCAAAATGTGTAAATTTTGTTGTAAAAAAGAGAGGGGAAAAAAAGAGCTCTAAAGGATACAACAGCAAGTGTGTTTAGGGGTGTTAAATAGCTGACCATATTAATGTTTTTGGTTGGATCATTGAACACAACTGTTTGCAGTCTCACTGTTTGAATGTCCACTTTGTATGCTTTGATACTGTGATTTGAGCAACTATCTCTAAGATGATAATATGCAATCTATTAACTGGTGATTTCTTACTTTTTTTTTTTTTTTTTTTGTAGTTCTGTATTACTTGTACCCTTACACCGCTTTGTTTTGTTTTGTGTTTTTCTCTTTTTTCTTTTAAATAAAATTTTAAAAAAATACATATATGTCAAAAAGATGACTAAATCACAACATCTAATCTCCCACAGCAAGAGAAAGGAAGAGCAAGAGTGTACAGTGCCATCTAAACTGTGACCACCGTAAAGAACTGTGTTTGGGAGTCTGGGCATCTGGCAGCCTGGAAACACCTTCCCTGGTGGGAGAGGAGGCCCGAGATTTTTTTTCAGTCCTACAGTGTTCCTTCTCACTGAATTTAGACTGGGCATTTTATGCACCTGAGCCTCTGTTTCCTCATTTGTATTATGAAAATAAAGCTTTAAGGCACAAACGTCCTATCTTTATTATAGATTGATTTAAAAGCACAAGACTTAAGAATTCTGTGTTGAAGTCTGGCATTCTGGGCTTTTTTGTTTGTTTCCTCTTTCTGTTTACTTCCTTTACCAGCAGACAGTCTGCTGCTGTCTGAAGGATTTCCCCTGGCAACAGTGTTCCTGTTAAAATAAAAAGCAGTCATTTGTGTCTGGAAGAAATCTGACAGATGAGCCTTCCCATCCACCCACTTTACATGAGGTCTGAAACTCTGACAGATAACAGGAGCTGTTCCAGTTCCCGCACTGTGTTAAGGGAAAGCCTGTGATCCTGGCTTTATGATTTGCTGAAAAGAGTTCTTTCTGTCCCTCTTCATCAGCCTAGCAGAATCATGTGTTAGAATTTTTTACTTGGTTTAAGGTAGTTCTCCCTAATATTTGCTTTATTTTTCAGTACATGGCCAGCTATCGTATCCTCCAATCAGCAATTACCAGCAGAAAGAATTTAAAAAAAAAATCCATGTGGGGAGCATGACATGGTTATGAAAGGTGAACAATTATTTTGACAAATAATGCAACATTCATCAAGACAAGATTCTCATTGAGCAAGAAAAGTTTTAGCATTTAAGCTCTAATGGTCGTTAGCACAGTCAAGCCAAATTTCTAAATTATTAATTTGGTATTATATTCATAGAAAAGAACAAGGATAAATTTAAAGTTTTTCATACCTTCTCCTTTCTACCATATGAATCTGTCGGTACTGTCTCAATATAAGATCTAAGTTCATAAAATGATAATCTTGTATTAACACTGTTTTACTCTGCATGTTTTTCTTTGGACTGCAAGTAGGTGGATTGGTGCTTCCTACTTAAAATGTTTACCAATGGCAGCTGTTTTTGTGAATTCACATCTCAACATGATGGGGAATGTTATTTCAGTCTCTAATCATGAGATGAATCTGTAAAAAAAAAGTGAGGAGCGGCGGTTGGTATCGAATGTTGTTTGCCATGCTGGGTAGGTCCTTCTACATGCTGCTCTCTGATTGCAGTGGAGATTTCACACAACTGCTGGGACTAGCAATAGTAACTCAAACGGAATACCTAACCAGACCTCTTCCACACCTGGGAACATCTAAGAAGCCATCCTAGTCTCCAGCCAGCAGTCCCAGATCACCCCTAGATACAGGTCATTAGTAAGAAGACTGCTAACGTATGAGGAATTGTACTCTTGAAAATAATTTGGACTTAAAGTTGCCTCTAAATTTTCCCCTAAATGAGACAATGCTCATCTTTACATTTTTATTGTACTTCAGCCCAATGATCAATGGTCAGCTCTTTAATAAAACAATTAGTCAACTTGATGGGAGGTGACCAGATTGTCCTCATTGCTGTCACATGAAATAAAAGATAGAGTCACCAGTTAGGATACCAGATAACGGTTTGGCTTTGGTACTAAGTCCAGCCTCTAAATATTCTGTGTCACCTGGATTCCTTGCTCACATCCCTTCATCATTCCCTCCCCGGGGCCCCAGCTCACACCATTCTTTCTGTTCTACTCCAAGCTTAGTGATGGTGAACCCCAAACCCACCATCCTTTAAAATGTAGCACTGTTGTCTCCCCAGCCAGACTGCAGTGTCCCTGGATATCTGGTGGAAGTAAAGTGCCCATAAAGCATGTCCCCAATATGTCATTTGCTCCCAATAGTTGGAAGCAACAGCTAGAAAAAAGCTTCTTTATTACATTTTTACTCTGTCATAAATTCTTATTCTGACAGACTTTTTAAAATATTTTAACTGTCTATAAGTTATGATCCTTTCTATACAGTTTGACAAAGGTCATTACCTACCTTTCAAAATCTACACTGAAATATAAAGCAGTGATTTCCCTACACGAGTGAGAGGTAAAAGTTGGTCTCAGAAAGAAAGTTGATCTAGTAGATGACAGAAGCTGGGGAGGGGCCTGAAGCACACAAAGGCCGGTCCATGGGGCTAAGAGGACAGTTACAGGGGATGGGCGGGGCTGACGCTCTATGCACAGCAGGGCACCCAGGCTACCAGGTATTTGCCACTGATTTCAGCACAGCTGAAGGAGAAGATTTAGTGTTCTCACCCCAAAGAAAGCATAAACGTTGGAGGAGACGGACATGTTAATTGCCCTAACTTGAGCACAATACATTGAATACATAGTCTATCCCTAAATACACACCATTTTTATGTATCACTTAAACATTTAATATATATATATATATATATATATATATATATATATATGAAATTTCACACCGAGGAATTATTTGGATTGCTCCACTTGACAATATTATCATGAAATCTTTGTTCACTTGCAACTTTGTAAGGAGAACTCTTTCCTCAAGGCGACTCTATTTCATCTAGTTGCCCGCTCAATGAAGTAACCCAGAAATCATGTTGTCCTGTATTTAAAGTCTCTTTTTAACAATTCATTCAATTCACATTGCAGATTGGAACCTTTCCTAACTAGAAGAAAAACAGGTGTAGACTGTTTTGCATGTAGAAAGTACCTAGACCCTTGTTTGCGGTGTTTTAAGGATTTTCCTTGATGTCTCATGCGACACTTGTGTCATTTCACATCAGCTTCACTCTTCCAGGAGAAGTCGCACCCACATCAGATGAGCACTGGTCCTCATCTCTAGGCCTTGTGTCTCTAAGCCGAGGGACAGTGTAACCAGGGCCAGGTCACAGATTTCCGCTGGGCCTAACAATTAGAAAACAGCGAAGGTGCGCTCTTTCCCTCCACCTCTCAGCCACACAGACGCGGGCCATCTGCTCTCCAGCGCCTGAAGCAAGGATTTTATTTTCTATTCCAGCTTAGAGGATTGTTCTCTGAAGGAACATAGTCTGATTCAAAGTCTGCCTGATTAATTTCTAAGTTCAGAAGGAGAAATCTGATTCCTTTCTGTGAGAAGTGTCCAAGCCATGGAGATGGCTCAGCAATGGTAATTATTAGCAGATTCCTCACTGTTTGAGTGAGAGATTTCGGAAATCAAGGGAGAAAGGCTGGAATGACCTGTGTAGTAATGGATTAGAGTTGGAGATACCAGTAACAAATATTTCAGTCAATATCAACGCAGATGGACACATAAGGAAATACACACAGATGTGAACATGTGAATGGTTTAATGTGCATACGCTTGTGCTCTTGCTCTGTCTGCTATGAAGGTCTGAAAGCAAAAAAGGAAGGAAAAACCCGAGTTCCTCTGTGTTTAGAATTCAGACCTTGATATATAACACTATTCTTCCATTAAAGCATCCCAGTATCTTTGCAGAAATGCTGAATTGTAGTATTGAGAATATATATCCAGCCTCATGTGGCTTGTAGTGTAGAAAATGCTAGAAGAAGGCCTGGGGATACAGCTCAGTGCCACCAGTGTCTACCTAGCAAGTGCAAGGTCATGAGTTCAGTCCCTAGTACAAAACAAACAAACAAAAAACATAAATTTTATTAAAGAGTTTGAAAAAAAGAAAGAAAATGCTAGAAGAAAAAAATCCACCTATTTTTAGTGAGAGCCAGAGAGACACAGGAGTCAACTGAAAGCCTCTCAATGTGTAGAATAAAATTAAATAGCACTATATTTTAACACAAAATATAAAATAAATGCCCATTTTCCATACTGATGTTAATAAGTAACTGAGTAGGGGTATGGGGGAAGGAGATAAATCTACTCTGGAGAAGACTTCTAAACATCGTGTGCACACACTCTACCCTCGTGGAAAGGAGACATTCAGCCGCACTCTGGGGGCTGAACACAGTGAGTTCCTTCCACAGCACAGGGTGTGGACACGGGGCAGAACATAAAACAGCTTTACAGTAAACAGCTTTACCTAATGAATGCTGCCTCAGCCGGGTAATCAAGGTTTACATCAACAAAGATGAACTCCACTGATTAGTATACACTTGATAGGATTTGACAAAGATGACATTTTAACCCTGTGTTTTTCCTCCTCCAAACCCATAATCCCAGACTAATCATCAGACATACATTAGGAAAATCCAAAACTAATGACATCCTAAACAGGAAAAATCCCTGGTCGGTATTAATATAGACTGTCAAGGTGATCAAAATCAAGGAAAGTCTGGGAAAATGTCACAGCAAAGTAGCCTCAGGACTCAGGACCACTAAATAGAAGGCAGAACTAAGTGATGGATCCTGGAACAGGAAAAGGCACTTATAGTAGAAAAGAGAGAAAATCTAAATAGAACGGGCTCAACAGTGACACATCTGTCAGTACTGGTTCAATAAGCGCAGTAACTAGTGCACTACGTGAATGTAAGATGCTAATGGGGAAACGATTCAGGGTTTGGGAGAATACTACGGTACTCACATCTTTTCTATAAATCAAAGTCTTTCTAAAATATTTGCTTTAAAAAGAAATTAACCAAATATTTTAACATAGTTTATAAAACAAAATGTATAGGTTGTAATTAAGCTCATGAAAAGATATGCCACCCCATTGGTCATCCGGGATATGTAAATTAATGCCACAATGAACTTGCAATAGATAAGATCCAACAGTTACAATAGATGTAGTAAAAGGGAAAGAAACTGCTCGAAGGGAATTTTTATCAGTTGGTCAATCTTACATACCTGTATCTGGAAGCCTGAGCAATTAGTTTGAGGATAACAATATGTAATGGAACAACAAAAGTTACATACCTACCATCTTGTTTTGAAATCCTGTATCACCATTGTTGTTGTTGTCATTTGGCTGTTATTGTTTTTTAAATTGTTTGTTTGCTTCCTGATTTTTTTCTCTTTAAAATAAAATGAAAAGAAATATCAGTGCTCCTGACAATGTCAAAGGATGGGAAGTTTATGTCATAAGTGGAACTCCTCCTTCTGTGCTGCTGAATGAGCTGTAAAACCGTTCAGTTATTTGGGAAAAAGGTTCTAGAGTTTTAAAAGGTAAACATTACTTTTCCTTTGATCTAGCAATTCACCTCTTTGATCATTATTCAAGGAAAGGGGAATAAGATGTTTATAGAAACATATGTACATGGATGCCTGCAGTAATTTGTGTATACAGGACAGCCCACTGGAATTCTTTTTTTTAAAAAAAAGGTTCTTGCTATGTTCCAGATCGGTATCAAACTTACTATAGACCCACACTGGCTCCAAACTGGAGCTCCTCCTGCCTCAGCCTGCCAGAGTGCTGGGATTACAGGAGTGAACCACCATGTCTAGCTCCAAAACTAAAAAATCTCTGAGGAGTTTTTCTCATAAACAAGTTGTGTTTGCTAGTGAAATGGTTATTCCATGTTTCTTAGTAATTGTAGGATGGCTATTGTATGTAGAAAATCAAGATAAATCTTATCTGAGCACAGAGATGATAATCCCATTTTATTTAGGCTTATTATCTTTTAGTGTATCTGTTCAAAAGTAACAAATCTATTTTTAGATAATTTCTTCTAATTGATTTCCATTTCAATTCTGATTATGCAATCATGCCAGGACAGTGGGGTGACTTCCTCGAAATCCCCAAAAGAGGCTTCTTTTTAATGTGCTTTTCCAACTTTAAGTAGTTCAGGTTAAATCCACATCGAAGGGAGTTGCTTGGAACTTTTCTTTCATGCAAGCCATCGGAATGACTTGGTAAGAGATCCTTATACTGATGAAGAATGGTTAGGTGCACAGTTCTTTATTCTATTTGCCTCCTTAATTAGATCAAATTTTGTTTTCTCTGAATGGAAATACTAAATTAGCAAACTGCATTTAGTTTCTGGTAAAGACATATTATTTGCAGTTGTGATTGTTTTTCTTGAGTAGCAGTCATTAATATAAAAACTGAAAATATGCATAATTATTCATTTGGGTTTTGTTAAATCAAAGCAACTAAGTAATAATTTAACATTTCATATTTCAAACCCAGTTGTTACCTGATAGATAAATATTTTTATATTTGAGGATATTGGTGAGTCAAATACTATAGTCAAACCTACAGCTACTAATATTTAATATAATACAATGTTTCACTGAAATTTTTTTCTCCTCGATACATAGAGGTAACACTCAGGTAGCATCAATTAAAATTAAATGTGGAGCCATCTCTAATTTGTTATTAACTGTAATATTTCAGTGGTTAATACTGTATTCCTAATTTAAAATTCTGGTTATTGGTAACAAAGACAATCTGTGGGACTTCTTATACGGAGTTGTTCCAAGAAGATCTATGACTTCATTATTTACGTATTATTTATTGCATATTTCAAACTTTAAATTATTTGCCATCAAGAATCACTTTTAAAGACATTCTTTAGGAATGTTTCTCTTACACTGTCTTGCAGACAGGCAGGAGTAAATCACTCCTTAGCAGCATAACGAAGGGAAAATAAAACTCCTAGAGAACAAAAAGTTTTTCACTAAGACAGCCCTGCACGGTATCACAGTTAAGACATTGTCACACACACACACACACACACACACACACACGGGTAGCCTTGACGTGAGCAGTGCCCTTCGTAGTGCGGTGCTCAAAGTTTGGTGGTCAGAGTTGCCTCTGGAATGCAGTCTCCAAAGCAAGGGAAAAGTGTGTGAATCTAAATTCATGAGTTCTCATCTTCCTTATCCTGCTGAATATGAGGACTAACGCTGTTCTTATGTTTGAGCCGTCTATTAATCTAAGATGTAGTTTATATCTCCCTATTTTCTCCATGTCAAATCAGTCACCAAGCTACACCAAAGTTAACTTCCAAAAGCCTCTAGGAAAATGCCCACAACTCAGAAACTGTAATGATTCTCCTCTTTTGTGTTCGCAAATTTTTGACTCTGGTATGTCTACAAAAATTTCTGAATTCCTGGTACTGGAGACATAATTAATTTCTTATGATCAAAAACTGATCGCTTAATCCTTCTACTTAAAACTACACTAAAATTGGCAAGGGATACAGAATTTTTATAAAGATCAAGCTGTACGCATTGTTTATGTTTGTTCATAATTTCAGGCTGGTTCTCACAGTCTGCTCATGTTCTGAGCAGTACAAATTCCTGGCTGCCCTCTCAGGCTTTGCTTATTCCGGCTACGCGGCCTTTGCTCTAGGTGATCCTCAGCCTGAAAGGCTCCATCACCCGGACAGCCTTCAGTCCCACATCTGTACATGTATCAGTTCTTTAGCAAAATGATCCCCTGCTCCCTGGAGCAGGCCAGAGGCCCTGCTTTCATACCCTCTCCCTGGAACATCAACCTACACTTTTATTGTTAGGTATGAATAATGTATCAAACACATGGAAATTTGGTTCTGCATCCATTTAAGAGCACCAAACAGAGTGAAATAAATATTTACCAATGAACGAACAAAAAATGATAAAGTATTTCTTTTGTTCCTGGAAGGGGCCTGGCTGCTTTAGAAATAACAGCTAGCCCCAGGGACATAGATTGTTAACAGGTAACTGACAAACAAATGGCAGGAAACTTGCAGAAATCATACTGTGATTGGTGCTAGGGATGAGAATAAAGCACATCAGCATGGTACAATTTACATCCCTGGGTCAGAGACAGCATCTCTAGGGACTGACATTAGAGAGGAAGCCTAAATCACCTAAGCCAGGCATTTTTTTCTCCCAAGTCACCCTGGGCTTACAGGCATGTTGCCTGAGAACTTGGAATTTTATTCAGAGGGGGATGGGAAGTCATTTGAAAGTGATGAGCAGGGTGGAATGTGGTCTGACGCAGTAAACAAAAGATGTGTTCAGAATAAGTAGGAAAGGCTCCGTCTGGATGTTCCTGGAGCAAAGACTTTGTTAGACAAAGGATGAGAGTCTGTGGCTTAGTCAGAAGTCTACTGCAAAGGAGCAGGAAAGAGGACTTTGGGTTCTGGGTGTGTGTTTGTTTTGCTTTTTGCAGCTGAACTCTATCTCCAGCCCTTCTTTTTATCTTGAGACAGGGACTTGCTAAAATGCTAGATTGCCCAGGCTGGGTTTGAATTTACCATCCTTCTGCTTCAGCCTCCCAGAGTGCTAGGAGTACAGGTTTACATCACCACGCCCACCACCAAGTATATTTTGAAGGCAGAGATTTCAGGATTTGCCAAAGGAAAGGATGAGATCTGTCCAAGAAGTGGGTGGGAAGGTGAACTCTCAGGGGTCAGTCTGGGTACCCTTGAAAGATAAGCTGCTGTTTTGAGAGAGGAGAGCCAGGAGGAGGGGCAGGCTTGGATAAGCAGGTCTGCACAGGAAGGACATCAGGAGAAAATGGTTTTTAGAGAAACAAAGACCTACTATGGAAAAGTCATTTTGCTTCAAGGGTGAAACTATTTCAGCATGGCAAAACAAAACAATATAAAACAAATCTACATTGCTCAGAATCGCATGAGCCATGAATCGTGTTCAAAAGATTCTAGGTTGAAATCTTGACATCATACTGTGCTGAAACACTTTGGAAATGCTATTTTATGGTAATTAATTTCAAGTCTTATTTTATAGTTGGCTTAGAAAGCCAGAACAGGGCCAGAAAAAGATACAGGTAAATGGTTTTAAATGAATGTGTCTAACATGATGTCAGTTCACTGTGTGGGTTTGCTGTACTCACCTGGTGCTCACTGAGTGTCTCATTACATTGAACCTTACTCAGTTACCATGGTGAGTGCCATTGGCCTCTCCTCTATTCTCCACTTAGTTGATGTTTTAAGTAAATTCAATTAAATTGTCCATATTTTTTTAATCCCTACCTTTTCAGTGACTCCTTTGACAGGTTTACCCTTAAAATAAAGCCCATGACTCTGAACATATATGCTCACACAGTGGGCTTCCGTCTGCTAAAATAGCTTTCACCTATCTTCTTTTACTACTGTCTGTTAGAGTTGAGCTACCCTGGCCTCAACACCCTACGCATGATTTCACCTTGCAGGTTTCTGTAGCATCATCCACCAGTCCACTCACTGACAAATCTTTTCCATTTGGACCCCTGGATCTGTGCCCTTGCCTTCAAACTTCGGTCCCATAGGCTCAATGAAATTTTCTCCAAATATTTTGTCTTTCTCTTCTGAAATAGGGTAACATTAACAATCTATGACAAATGTACAGTACAAGTTGGCCTGAGGGAAAAGACAAGGATGTTTGCATTTAGGTATGTTGAATCTGAAATGCTTGGAGATATCCTAGCAGAAATGTCTAGTTATTATCCTTTTAATTTAGAAGCAAACAAGGGACTTCGCCTGTTCCAGCTGGGATTACAGAGATAAAACAATCCCCTAAATGTTTATAAGCACAAGGGTAACTTCATATGGTTTAGGGCTTTGAATTTAGAATATCTTTGTAATTGAGAAATAAATTTAAAACTATCCACTGTTTATATTGCACCTGCTATCGTGCAGAAGTTAATAATATATTTACCAAACAAAAGCAGCCCATCAATGCAAGAGATTAATTTTTTTCAGATAGAACCACCCAAATTGATCTCATCATGTAGAATTTCAAGGCAGGAGAGAAGGGAAGGGGAAAATATTAGCAAGATTTTCCAGACAATATAAGGAGTCAAGGCTATGGAATTATTGCAGGTAACATATTTGTAAGTATTTAAATAAATTGAAAATAGATCAAAACACGAGAAAGAAATAAAATATTACAAAAGATAGGCTGGTGTGGATTTGGGTTTTATGATTATGGATTTTATATGAAAATAAATTACATATTGTCCCTAATATATTTACGACAACAAAATAGTTGCGTGGGTTTTTTAAAAGCTGACAATAAAATAATCTAAACCCGAGTATAACACATTCGAACCACAGAAACCAAAGACAAATCTTCAAAGATGTTGGGAACTGGAAGAAATTAACCTTAATTGTCTTAACTTGGGAGGAATAAAGACAGAATTGCAGTGGACTCTTCATCAGAAACTCCACGAGCAAGAAGTGCGGTATGCTGGATATTAAAAGAAAAGCAATGGCAAAACCCCTCACCCTAAAATTCTGTGTCCAGTGAGATTACTCAGGAGCAAAAGAGGAAATAAAGACTTTCTCAGACGACCTGAAGGTGAGGGCTTGTTGCTAACAGACCCGCCTGACACCACATCTGAGAACACGTCTTTCAAGGAGAAGCCTACATTCAAAGAAGAACATTGGAGAAAAGAATAAATAATTGTTACACGAAGTTCTCTCTTATTCTTCACCAATGTAATAGATCCATGTGGATAAGTAGCTAATTGACAATAATTGTGTAGGGGAGTGAGGGAAAGGAATTGAGAATAATTTTGTAAGGCATCTACTTTACCTAGAAAGCAGAACAGTGTCAGGAGGTGCTTAGATTAGTTGTATGTGTGTATTATAAACTTCAGGGCAACCGCCTTTAGGGCACCTAGTGTAAAAAAAAAAAAAAAAAAACTTTTAAAATAAAGCATGTTTGAAAAAAAAAAAAAACTTTTAGGAAATAAAAAAGCATGGAAAAATATATCACTGCACATAAAAACCTAAATAGATGAATGGGGGGAAAATGAAAAGACCATACCTAGGTGAAAAATTTAAAGACTGTGATAATAAATCTGAAATAATTTTGCAGCTGCAGCATAGAAATTTGGGGACCTTGAAAATATAAAAGAGACATCAAATGGGACAAAGACTGGGGCAGATTCCAGACTTTGCCTCTGGGGAAGATGAACACAACCTGTGGTTTAGGATGTGCTGCTATCTAAGACTACAAGAACAGAACAAGCAGTTCCTGGGGCCCTCGTGCCTTATAAAACAAGGAAAAAAAGGACAAAGCTGCTTCACTTGGAAAGATCTGAGGAGGCTGATGAGCAGAGCCTGGTGCACTGTAGTCAGGAAAGGTCTAGGAAGACCTGAGATACAATCAGTCAGTTGGAAATCCTCATGTGAAACTCACAGGCATTCATGCATGATCATGTATTCAGTAAGAGGATCCTGAGTAGAATACACATATACCTCCACGTCATTATGGTAAAATAATGAGCACTTGTAGTTTGGTGTCACTGTGGATTCAACTATAGACATCTAAAGCAATTCAGTCCTCCCATCCTGTGATCAGGAAACAGATGGCTGAAACAGAGGACTCCTAAATATCTAGACTGCACACAGCACAGTACAAATTTCATGAAAATTTCATGTAAGTGTCTCGAAGACTAGATCGGGAAAGAGGTACAAATAGTTCACTGTTTGCTTTTTCTTTCTGCAAAGAGAAGTTGTCTCGGGCTGCATATAAAATATGTCATAAAGTTAATCTGTGCAAATAACAAAGCTTCCTTTTTATGTATGTTTTGTTATAATATTAAGGAGGGCCGAAATAACCCAAGAAGGCAACTGAACATGTATTTACTCTCAATATTAAAATATTTTTAATTAAGTGGATTGTAATAGTAATATTAGGGTGACCAGTACTATGAAAAAATGAAACAAAATGTGTCATATTTTCAACAAAATTTCCTAATCAGTCTGTTTTATTTCTCTTTTTTATTTTTGAGAGAATAAAACAAAGGAAAGCAGAACATAACAATGCAAGCAACACAGGACTTCAAAACAAGACAACAGGAAATTAACTGTGGCTACCACAGTGTCACTGCTGTCCTCGAAATAGTTGGATAGTCTGTTTTCTATAGGAGAAAAAAAGGAAGATTAACCTGTGCCCGGGCTGGCTACTGTAACACCATTTGCCTTAGAATGCATTAATTACTCTGCACTTTTAATTATATCTAAGTAACTGTGCATATCTATTTATATAAGAATAGTTGGAAAAATTTCCATGTTGCCTAGAAGTATACCAAAATCCAAAAATATATATTTTGGGACCAACCTTGTTACATCACTTTTACCCTAATAGTGTATGGTTAGCTGTAGAAAATCTAGCATTATCTTTGTATTTGATTCTTAATGTAGGGCCAGGGATTTAGCTCAGTGGCATAAGTGTTTGCGTGATAAGTGTGAGGTCCTGAATTTGATCTCCTATACCCCTTCCCAAAAAAACAAAAAATCAAAAAAAGTTCTGGTTCTTAAGGTGTGTGAGGAACCAAGTTAATTGTGACAATAACAACTAGTGATTTCCAAGTAAATATGTCTTCTCCATGACATATTTGTAAAGATATTCTTTTTCAAAAGAATATTTGGTTTTCTTATTGTGGCCTTCATCGTCTGGAATATTGGTAGGCGACATTAATGGAAACAGATTAAGAATACTCTTTTATTTACATTTTATTTACATTTGGATTCTGGTATATGGGTATGTGATTCTACTCTGATTTATAGACTTATAATAGATTATGAGCCTGTTACATGGGTGAGTGTGCACATCAGGTAATAGCCAGAGCAACTCTGAAATGGAATAATCCATGAAAAAACAGTCTCCTTAAAAGTCGAGGTAAAATGACCCTGAATCTAGAAGAGATGTTTAACCAACCTGAAAGAAGGGTTACTCAGGGGAATGGCAGATTGTTTGCTGTTGTTTTAATTTTTGGTTTGAGGTTTTATATATATATATATATATATATATATATATTTTTTTTTTTTTTTTTTTTGTCTTTTCCCTTTTTATCAGTACTGGGGATCGAACTCACAACTGCCTGCTTGCAAGGCAGGAGCTTATGCCACTGAGCTAAATCCCCAGCCCCCGAGGACATATATTTTGACAAGATATTTTTTCCAAAGTTTATTTTTCATGTTTAAAAACTGAAAACATGCTACTAATAAGTGTTTCACAAAATCAACCAAGACAGTGGCTGGTACACATTGTTAGTATGCTTAGCCATCCCTACTTTTCTCAGCGCTCAAAACACTCAATTACCAAGATTAAAGGAGGAGAGGTTTATTTAGCTCTCAGTTTGTAGAGGTTTTTGCGTAGCTGGCTCTAAGGCAGGGTTGTACCTATCAGAGAAGGAACCTTCATGGCTGGGGAAGACAGAAAAGCAACACAGGGAGATCATGCTCTCTCTGTCCCTCATGTTGGATGCAGAGTACCCACCCGGGGCAGCTTTAGCCCTCACACTCTCCATCCCAGCCAAGCCTATCAGTGATTCCTTTACTAATTACATCCTCAAATCACATTCTTTAGGTTCAGCCAACTCTGAGAAAGCCCTACGACCACCTGAGACTCCTTAGGGGCATCTAGACACAAACCATAAACACATATCTTCCTCCCAATTTATCCACATTCACCGCTGGGAGTCACTGAAGTTGGAAATTGACCACACGTGCAGGGCTGTGGCGTGGCCAGGTCACTGCCATCCCAAGAAACAAAGAGCATTCTGGCTAAACCACATAAAGAAGCTGCTTCAGCCTGGAAAAATGCTATGCCCCTAGACAATCCAAGCAATGGGTTGCTAGGTAGCAGGATGAAATTGACTTCCATCCTTCTGAGTACATAAATAACCGTGCTACAGTGGTTGAGCAGTTCCGTTTCTACCATCAGGAGACAGGCTCCACCTGACCCCAGCTTTGTCTCTTTATTTTCTCATCCTCTTGTGATTCTTCACCCTAGAGCCTCAAGAGCTGCATGGGGTTGCAGCAGTCCATCTAGACTGTCTAAAATTAATTTATTTTTTCTTTCTTTATTTTTTATTTTACTTTTTTGAGACAGTGTCTCACTGTTTAATTCAGGTGGTCTTTTAACTATGTGCCTAGGCTGGCCTCGAACTTGTGGCAATCTTCATGCCTCAGCCTCCCAAATGCTGGGATTAAAACATGCGTCACCATACCTGAATCTAAAATTAATTCATCATTTATAATTACTAATTAAACCTAAAATTCCAGGGATTAATTCAGGCTCTTGTTTGACTTTAAAAAAAATTGAGCATTAGTACAAGAAACATTTAACTTGTACCACATTTTTGCCACATTTTTTTGTTTTGTTTTTGCTTTTGTTTTTAAGTGTGTTGAGAAACACTGGTACAATGAGATGAACTACAGGTTAAAAACAGGGATTGTTCAAGAAGTGGTTAGATCTTTTTAAAGAAAAATTAAAGGATCAATGACCTTTGAGGACATACCCTATATATCCCCCAGTGGGCACAGATTTTTCTTGACTACAAATTCATGCAAATAAATTTGAATTATATCAAACATACAGATTTTGAATGTGCAACTTAATTAGCCAAACAAACTAATCAAGGTCCCTGAAAAACAGGCTTGAACCAGAAGAAAATAAACTCTACAGTGGTAACAACCTCAGAAAAAGGAAAGGAGAGTGGGCCAGATTCTGTCTCCTGCTTCACCAAATCCTCTGTCTTCTGACCTGTCTATAAATATTTACAGAAATGGGGACAGCCATGGGAAGAAGTACCTAGAATGCACCAGGCTGTAAAACCCCAGCATGGGTCACAAACGCAGTTGCTTTTTTAACCTGTTCCACAAACCTGTGAACCTAAAGAACAATTAGTAAAGCTTTCAGTGACATGTTAAAATAGCATCAGCAGCCCCATAATGAATTGGAAATCAATAAAGCATTTAAAATACAAATACATTCTTGTTAATATGACATAATTGTGAAGAACTTTTAGGTGTCCAATTACCATTTAACACAAAGGCCTGAAGGGATTTAATTAGGAATCCCTCACCTAATTGAGGTCAAGATTGTTAGTGGTAGATATCTAATTAGCTTGCATACAGCTGCTATCTTCTTTGAAAACTTCCTCAATAAACTCCTTCCTTAAAAGATATCCCACCACCATAAACAGAAAAGGAGCACATGAAAGCTGGTGAAACCTAATTACAGTAGTTTTCTTTATTCGTAGAGGATACTTCCAAGACCACTAGTGGAGCCTTAAAACTATAGATACTACAGAACACTATATTTGGGTTGAGGACTTTGATATTTTCGTCTAAATAAAGCATTTTACTCCTTGGCACAAATTGCTGACATCACTATTCTTGCATTTGAGACCCTTATATAGTAACTAAAATAGGGGTTACTTGAACACAAACACTGACAATAGCTGATCTGATAACTGGTAGCTACTACGTAACTAATGAGCTGGTAGAATATACACCCTGAATCCACTGGATAAGGGGTGACTCATGTCTTGTGCAGAATGGTAGTTAAATTTCACTACTCTACTGAGAATAACACGGAATTTAAAATGGGGAATTATTTCTGGAATTTTCCACTTAATATTTTGGGGCCAAAACTATTTTGACAACTGAAATTGAAAGCTTGGATGAAAGATGATTACTGTAAAGTTTTTACTTGTGTAAGTACAGCATCATCAGACACCTGGCTTTTTTTTTTTTTTTTTTTCCTGTCTTTTTCGTTTTTGTCGGTACCAGGGATTGAGCTCACAACTGCCTGCTTGCAAGGCAGGCGCTTATGCCGCTGAGCTAAATCCCCAGCCCTGACACCTGGCTTTAATAGTATATTATGGTTACACATTGTCATGGAGGGGAAGTGGGTGACAGAGACTTGGAAAGTATGTATGTAACTTCCTAAGAGAGTTACAATTTTAAAATAAAAATATTTTAAAGGTACACACATATTTCAGAACTATAGAAGTGTACTATATACTTTTTCTTTTGTAGTTACCAGGATTGTTATTATTTTAGGCAATAATTGGTTCCTCGAAATAAGGCCTAGTTAAGATGACATATGATATAGTTCAACTAAATACCAGACTGCTCAATCAGAATTAATTAAGATGACCTGAGTTCACAGAAGGACTTCCAACAGAGGTTGGAGATTTTCCTGTTTCCATTCCTAATCGACCTTTGGCCAGACTATGGGCTCTCAATATCTAGGTCCAAAACCTCAGCTAGAAAAACATTCCAAAATAAAATCATCTAGTTACTCTCTTTTGCCCAAGAGAATAAAGAGAGCTCATTTTGTGTTCTGCAAGATTAAGATTTTCATAATTACTTCAATGGAAAATACATAAAAAGAAATATAATAGGCTAACAGGAATCACAAAGGATTTATTATTGTATCATTACCTGTCGTGACAATGACACCATTATGCCCCCTGAAACCCCCAAGTTTCCTAGGTGTGGAGTAGGTGGGGAGCAGAGGTCACACAAACTGCATTGTAACTCAGGTATGGTTCATGACTCTGCGTTTAAAGCTCTGAGCATTTTTTTAGAGTTTATACTCGATATTTGCTGAGTAAAATTTAGCCTTGAAGGTATTTCTAAAATCTCCATTTAACAATATTTAAAATCAATATTTGCAGAACAGATGTTGAGAATTACTAGTACAGCAAAGAAATGTGCTTTGTAATTAAGCCTACCATCAAGGTCCAAATTAGAATCACATATCATACACAATCTGAGGCGCTTCTTAAAAACCCAGGGATTGGTCACTCATGTAACAACCCAACGTTGTAGAACTTTTTAGAGTTACACCCCTCACCTCGTAGGATTTTTCTTTTTTTTTCCTTTTTAAAAATTCCATCTTAAAACAGCGCAGAGGAAACACTGACTTTCACCTGGGTGAGACGAGGTGAAATTCCCAGTCTGCACTTCTGGAAGTCTCCCCGCATGATGGACAGGAGCGGTTTCCTTCCCGGGGTCCAGTCTCCCTGTCCCCCCTGGCTGCCCTCCTGCTTGAACACACCGTGTTCTTCCACAGGCCAGGGCTCCATCGCAGGCCATGGCTTCCACTTTGATCGCATCTCCTTCTCATCTAAAGCTGCTTCCTCTCCGTCATCCATTTAGTCAGTGTTGGCGTGTCAGTTCTAATGACGTTTGAAGGTCTAAGGCCCTGCATCGTGATTTTAAAAGGGAAGATTTTCAGATAGTCAGTTGGGGTTTCCAGGGTGGGAAGAAAATAACGTCCAAAGCCTTTCAAGTCAGAACATACAACTGGCATCCCTGTGAATTTTCTGGGCACAACCCACACCTGCATGAGCCTCCACTGAGGCATCCCAAGGCACTGGGTCAGGGTAAATGTAAATTTTACTGAGGGCATTCTGGGGTGCTCATCCATGATCTTGTGATCACAGATACAGGGTTCATGACCAGCTGAGTAATGTTAAAAATTGTAGTGTTTGGCTATTCACATCGAAATCATTTCTTTTATTACTAGATGCCTAATATCAGTTCCATATCTTGCCCATTTCATATTTCACCCACTATCTCATTCTTAAGTGTATTACAAGCCATACACCTACGCCAAACCTTTAGCTGTAACCGCTGTGACCACATCCCCTCTCTTATATTTTCCTTTCTCACAAAGACTTCAGTAAAGCCTTCATTTTATATAAAGCCACAGAGTTGGAAAGGAAGATATAAAAGAGGGAAAAAGTCACAATTTGGCCAGAGAAATAAAAACTAAAATATTCTCATTAATGAATTATTTTATTAATAATCTCTGCTACACGAGTGTGTGCCCAGAGCTCTGCTGTGCTTTGGGAGGAAGCGACAGTTCTGCCTGAGTCAGGTGATTTACAGCCTGCCCTGCCTCCTGGCCTCTCCAGCTGGTTTTCAAGACTCTCAATCAGAAGCTACTGCATGGACCATATATTTTTAGATATAGAGCTAAAAGAAAGAAGTACTTTTTATAATATGTTTTAAAATAACATTTACCCATTAAACTTGCCAATTTTTATAAATATATTCAAAATTGAGTTCTCCCCTTCAACTTTATTTTACACTTGATTCTAAATTGGCATTGATAGAAACTAAGGGTCTGAGAAAAATACAAGAATGAGACAGTTAAAACACAAAAGTATGAGACAATGCTTATTAAAATTTTTTTGAAAAGCAAATTTAAATGAAAATTCAAACAAAATAGGCCTTTAAAGTGCCTGACTGAGTTACATAATGGTTTATTCACAACACTAAAAATGCCACCCTTTACAGTGCTAGAGTTGCAGTAGTAAAATAGGCAAACACTTCTCAGTACGGTGGAGATTTCCCTTACATGTCCTATTTCTGGTTACAACAATTACATCATAATTAGTATAAACAGGAATTTTTATGACTGTTCACCTCCAATAAAGATGGTCAGCCTGTTATACGGAATGCAAATGGTGAACTAGAAACAGAAAAAAGGAAGTGAAAACATTTTTGTACCACAAAAAATCTCATTTGGTCTTAAATCAGAGCCATTCCAATGAATTTTGGCCTAAAACAGTCAATATATCTTATATTACACTTCTAGAAGCATCTGACAGGAAATAAGAAAAAAAATTAGAAGCTAGCTCTTTATTAGTTGAAGATACAGCATGAGTTCTAACATGTTTTGTGTAGAATATTGATATTAACTAAAATAAATCGTATACAATCAGTTGACTTAGAAAAATGCAAAACATTTTTAAAGTGATGAACTAGTCACTAGTTTTTTTCACTGAGTTTGTAGTTGAAATATTAATAATGTTTGCATATAATATACTTCAGAAAAGTATAGAACTATAAAGTATATTATAAGTTGAATTATAAGTCAAGGTAATTTTTAGAAAAAGTAGAAAGTTTTATATTTTTACATTTTATCTTAAATGCAGTAATCATTTGTGTGATTCTAATTTGCTTTACCAGTTATGACTTAGCGCGTGATCACTGTCTTTTGTCTCCTCTTTTTCCTAATTCTGTTTGAATGAGTAGAAAGAATAATATTATGATTCCATTTATGTATGTGGATTTATAGCCCTTCCCCCCTCGCCAAGCCCCACCCCCTTTTAGAAATTCTCCTCATTATAAAGCACCATAACAAAAGACCATCCACTGAAGACACTTAAAGATACAGTGATGTGCAAACCTTGCCATTCTTTTTGCCTCTTTGCAAGTTGCATTCAAGTGGGTATTCAGGCTAAAGGGAACATCATCCCCTGAGAATGGCAGGAAGAGAAATGAACAGAGCTTTTCTCCAATAATTGGTGAAATATTGTAACTTGAAGGAGGAGGACTAATTACTTGGTACATTCCACATTTTTAGTTGGAAGAAGAAATAGATCCAGTGTGATCAGCTCAGTCAGTTAGGATAAACTGCTAAAAGTCATCCTACACAACCCCAGAAGCTGTGCGGTCTTGCACAGCACTGTGGCCTCCCGCTCACTGAATGCCCTCACTCTGTCCCTTCTCATGGAACCATGCCTTCTCTTTGCTTTTGCACAGTTTTCACAGCACAGGTGTCACAGGGATCGAGAAGAAATATAACGCCAGTGTGCTGGATGGCAGCTGTGCGGAGTTCCTGCCCCCTGACATTGAAGAATGAATCCCAAAGGACAAAGGGGATTAATGTTTACTGAGACTTAGCTCCTGAGGGACAGGTGGGGCCCAGAAGGGAGTGGTCACTGAGAGTCTCTATCAGAAGTAGTTACACAAGCAGTCACAATGTGAATACAACACACTGATACCAACCTGCAGCACTCCGAGTACAGCTGCATGTCTAGTATTGATCCGCCAGGGAAGTGGGTCACGGAGCAAGGGTTCAGGGGAAGAACAAAGCTGTTTAGGGTTAGGGATGGGTCCAGAGGCTCTGCTCACCCACCTGAGTGACTGGTGTTTATCTGGGCTTTACTGGACCAGGTGATGCCAGTTACAGTAAAATTCCAAGTTACTGCTAATCCTTTGGGGAGGGAGGTAGACCAGCCCTGTGCATATTTAACTGGAGGTCTGGTCTTCTTCAGAGACACTTTCAGCCACAGTCCTGACGCCTTTATTTCTTTCTGCTGATTTCCTTGAGCTCCCTGTTCTTTTCTGACAGTATATGAATTTCTATACATCGTCTCATTCTACTCATTTTGTGTAATTTTCCCCCACATACACAGTGTTTGATTCATATTATAAAGGCTTATAATTGTAGAGATGATGTTGTTTTTATGCAATAATATCTATAATTGCTTTAAATGTCTTTTGATTTTTCTTATATCTCTCTTGTTACCTTCAATTTTTTTAAGCTACTGATTATTCTTTTTTATTGGACATATACACACACATCTGAAGCAAAAGGATCCAGCAGGGAAAGAAAGAATTGGTCCCAGTAACATAATTTTATTATAGGAAGGAAGTCCCAATGCATTTTTCAGGTGCTTGGCCCCCCTGAACAAAATCTTGGACCAGACACACAGAAGAGGTGTCAAGGGTGCAGGTTTATTTGAAGGCAGAGAGGAACATACTCTAAAAGGAAAGAACAGGCCAAGGAAAAAGGTTCAGATCAGCCTCAAGTGTTGCAGGATAGCTAAGTTAGGTAGAAATATTACAGGCAGTCAGACAGGGAGGGGCCCTCAAAGAAGCCAGTGCAGAGGATGAGAATATAATACAACTGTGGTAGAGGTGATTCCTTGAAGGCCAGACTTCAAGACAAAAGACAGAATGACCACACCCACATGAACAACAGTGACTGATATTCTAAACAAGTGTCCATCACCTTGGGTGAGGGACTAAACCCCTCCAGGACGCTCTTTGCAGCAAAAGACTTGTTCTTTCCCTGTGCACTTGCTATGTGACTTGCTTCCCCTGTGGACCCATATTATGTAACTCTACTTCTAATATTATTGCTGATCAGAGTTTTGCCTCATCTTTTGCAAACCTCACAATTTTACTCCATGAAGCTCCCCTAAGAAGCAGTCCCACGGGTAACCCATTTTCCTCATCCAACCTTCTGTCTGTCTTAGCAAGAAGCTTTCCTTCCCCCACTATGTATTTCTTGTTTTTCACCTCCATTTTCCTTAGAATTCATTCTTCAATTTTGAGAAACTTGAACTCTTTTCATTTGGGAGTTAAAATATTTTACTTACATTATTTATATCATTTTGAGGACTTTCATCATCCCTAGATCACAAGGAAAATGGGAAAGGGCCCTTTATATCCAAAATATCTGGATGCCTGTGTGAGTAGGGCACCGGGACATCTGTGCAATCACAAAGCTCACTTGGCCTTCTGTCAGACATAAATGGAGGAGCAGGAATAGTGTCTTTCTGACTGTCATTGTCATATGTAAATGAGGAATGGAGACCAGCATTTTCAGCTCCTGGCCTTGCTCTACCTAGGGGACCTCTGCCCCCACCTGACAGAGGCGATGCTCTATGAACAGGTCAGCCCAGCCAGGTCCACCCTCTCCATCTGGGCCTGCAGGGACAGCATCACCCACCACTCCCTGGGCTACCTGTACCTGAACTTCCAGCAGCAGCTGACACGGAGCTTGCTTTGGACACCATGAATTTTGACATTATAAAGGGCAAGCCAGTGCGCATCATGTGACTTCAGCATGATCCATCGCTTTGGAAAAGTGGAGTGGGCAACATATTCATTAAAAATTGGGACAAATCCTTTGATAATAAACACTGCATGATACATTTTCTGCTTTTGGTAACATCCTTTCATGTAGGTTGGTTTGTGATGCAAATGGTTCCCAGGGCTATGGATTTGTACATTTTGACACACAGGAAGCTGCTGAAAGACCTACTAAACAATGGGATGCTGCTAAATGATTATAAAGCATTTGTTGGATGATTTAAGTCTTGTAAAGAAGGAAAAGCAGACATTGGAGATGGAACAAAAGAATTCACCAAAGTTTACATCAGGAACTTTGGAGAAGTCAAGTACAATGGATGCCTTGAAGATCTCTTTGGCAAGTTTGGAGCTGCCTTATGATGCACAGAAAGCTGTGGATGAGATGAATGGAAAGGCGTACAATGGGAAACAAATTTATGTTGGTCGAAATCAGAAAAAAAGTGAAATGCCAGATGGAACTTAAGTGTGCATTTGAACAGATGAAGCAAGATAGGATCACCAGAAACCAGGGTGTTAATCTTTATGTGAAAAATCTTGCTGATGGTGTTGATGGTGAACATCTCCAGAAACCGTTTGCTCCCGTTGTACAATCACTGGGGCGAAGGGTGTGATGGAGTGTGGTGGCAGCAAAGGATTTGGTTTTGTATGCTTTTCCTCCCCAGAAGAAGCCACTAAAGCAGTTATAGAAGTGAACGGCAGAACTGTGGCCACCAAGCCAATATATGTAGCTTTAGTTCAGCACAAAGAAAAGCTCCAAGCTCACCTCACTGACCAGCATATGCAGGGAATGGTGAGTGTCTGAGCTGTGGCCAGACCTGTAATCAGCCCCTACCAGCCTGCCCCTCCTTCAGGTCACTTCTCAGCAGCTGTCTGACAGTCTCCCCTCCATGCTGGGTGCTATCCTTCTAGCCAGACTGCTCAACTAAGACCAAGTCCTTACTGGACTGCTCAGGGTGCCAGACCTCATCCATTCCAGAACATGCCTGGTGCTATCTGCCCAGCCGCTCCTAGACCAGCACGAGACCAACTGCTTCACAGGCTCCATGAGTCGTGTTGACACAGCACACTGTGAATACAGAACAGACAAGGGGTCCATGTCCTGAAGCTGCTGCCACTGCAGCTCCTCCTGCTGTCCATGCTGCTCCCCAGTATAATACACTGTGAGAGTTGGCAGTTCTCAGCAACGTCTCAGTGCAGAGCCCCAGGTTACAATGTAGTGGTCTGCTGTTAATGCATGAGGTCAGGAACATTTGATGGCTTCCATGTTGGCATCTCCCTCGCAAAGAGCAAAAGCAAACATTGGGCGAATGACTTTTTCTGCGTATTCAAGCCATGCACTCTACGCTCACTGGTAAAATCACTGGCATGTTGTTGGAGCTTGATGATTCAGAGCTTCTTCACATGCTCAAGTCTCCAGAGTCTCTAATGTGTTCTAATGCTGATGAAGCCATAGCTGTGCTGCAAGCCCACTAAACTGAAGACACTGCCCCAAAAGCAGTGCCATTGGAGCTCCCACTGTTTAAAACTGATCAGGTACCATGAAAAGAAACTTGAAGAAAAAATATCTAAACACTGAAAAGCTTTAAATACTACAAAGAAAAAAAATCACACAATATAAAATAAGTTAAAAAAGGAAAGGAAACTTTGAACCTTATGGACCAAGCAAAGGCCAGGTCTAGCAAACGATGCTAGTCCTAGATTACTTGATTTAAAAATGCACACACACAAAAAGTACAAAAAAGTAAAATATTAAAACAAATTAATGTTTTATCATGCCTGCAAAAGAATTTTCAGCAAAGTACAACATTTAAAGAATTCCTGTCTTTAATTTTGTGATTGTTTACTGTGGAGCAGCTCAGGGTATCAGTTCTGCTTAAGTAACAGACTTGATAAGTGAATAAGGAAACAGAATTTAGATTGTAAAACTTTTGCATTAATTAAAGTTCCTTTAATAGTGAAAAAAAAAAGACTAGCATTTTCTGATTGGTCATGAGAACAGCTTCAGAATCAAATGAAGGATTAGTAATATTGTTTTCTGGTTGGTCCTGTGGGCAACACGGAGGGGCTTGAAGCCTGAAAGCATCTGGGGTCCTGTGTTCTGTCCATGTCTTCTCTTTTAGGAAATATGTTTCTCAGACTGGTTAGCCCTGGGCTTTTATGACTTGTAACACATTCTACCCACATCTTTATGTTCTACCTCAATTTCAGAAAGGCTGTTTGTCTATATGGCATTTAGACTTCTTTGGTCATAAAATACTATGTATATCATGTGTGTACTTGTGAATGTACTTATATATTTCAAAAAGATACTTCCACTTGATATTTACTGAATTCTCCCCACCACACACATAACCATATTTCTTTTTTCCAGGCAGTTTCAATTTTTTTTTTTATCTCAACTGCCTAGTTAAAAGATCTTTAATAAGTATGCATTTCTAAAAATTCAAAGAAAGTTAGACATAAAAGATTTTTAGAGTCTCAAAGACTTTAAAACTCCTTGTGAGGACACCAAAATGGTCTGAACCACAGCAGTCACCCTGTCATCCAATTCCACAACTGTAGCTATTATTGCCAAAGCTTTCAAATGTTTCTTCCTGCTTAGGCCCTGAGAAGCACACTCCTTCATGCGGTGTTTGAGAGCATAAAGGATGGAGAGAAGGGCTGTGTTCCTTGCAAAGGCAGGGGATCCTGCTTTCTTCCCCAGAAATGTTCTGGGCATGTGGACACAAGTTTGCAGCACAGATCTGCTGTACTGCCTGAAGAACACAAAGGCAACAGCAAATAATTTAACCATAGCAAATAATTTAAAATTATAAGGGCAATTAGGAGGTGAGGAGAAGTAAAGGAAGATAAATGAATGGAGAGAGACCATCCAGATGGCTACAGGCTGAAGAACTAGGTAGAGAAATAATCTGGGAACATCCTGGTGATAGTCATTAAATATTTAAAGAATGTGGGTGTCCGATGTTTAATTTCAAGTGGCATTTGTTGTTCTGTGTGTGCGTCACTGACTCTCTCCCAAATCCTAAACCTTTGCACAAACCTCATAGACACACACTTGCTGTAAGCAAGGCTTTGTTGTATTTTAGTGATTAGGCAGAAGGTGCAAATTTATTTCTGAGCTGATTCCAGGAGGGACAGATACCAGTATGTCCAGGACACTAAAATGATGAAAATGCCTACAGTGTCACTGATGAGCCAGAGATGACCACGACAGTCATTTCTACTCAGGAAATAACAGAGATTTGGGAAAGCATTTTGGACATTCAAAAAGACAGGGTTTTGTGTTTTTCTGGCAGGATGCATCAGCTGGCATTTAAGTTACCCAGGAAGTGATAAACAGAAGAGTGGTTTACATGATAAAATGGGACCATCAAAATTAAATGCAATTGTCTGTGGCTCCTGGCAGCCTGGATTACAGAACAGAAAGGAGCTGAACAGAAGCCAGAGCTGGGCAAACAGCATCCAGGAAGCCTTGCCGGAGCTCAGTCACCTGATAGAGACACTGGCAGTCAGCCTGAGTCTGCCTTGGAGGAAGGCAGGAGATGCTGGGTTTGGAGAGAGAAAAGGGTGTCAGGGCGTGAGGAGGCTGCTTGGTGAGCCGTGTGCAAGGCCACTTCCGTGATCCTCCGCTGCCTTTCACAATGCTTTGCAAGTCACCCCACTTGCTTGCCCACGTCTGATATCCTCTCCAGGCCCAATAGCTGACCTCAGAGGGACAGTAGATTATGCAGTGGACCGCAGAACTGATACAGGGGAAAATGTAACTCCCAATTTACTTGATGTCAGATACCCCAAGCTCTCATGTTCCCTGGAATTAAAGAATTAATTCTAAGGGACAGTGGAGGTGAAAAGTAGGAAAAATTCTTTGGGAGATAGCTCTTCTCTAAGGAGGACTCCAAAGGATTTGCCACACACCTCACTTCTCAGAGGAAGTTTTATAGAGAAAAATCATGAGGTGGCTACAAAATCACGAGGTGGGCACAACATGAGTCAAAACTATGATCAGTCAATAAGATTACAAGTCTAGTTGCATAGGTAATATTGATCCACTGAAGAAGCAGGACATGATACAAGTGTGCATGGAAAGAGCAAAGACCCTTCCTGGCCTAGGGGGACATACCTGTAATCCCAACACTAGGGAGGCTAAGGCAAGGAGGTCACTGTGAATTCAAGGCCAGCCTGGGCTACAAACCCAAGTTCAAGTTCAGACTGCACCACGTAGTGAGACCCTGTCACACAAAAGCAAAAACAAGAACAAGAACAAGGGTAAAGAACAAAGACCTTTGTAGGAAGGGATGGATCAGGTGGTCCTGGTCACCCACCTGGTGACTGATGTCTATCTAGAGTTCATTAGACTAGGCAATTCCAGTTATAGTATAACCATCTATTCATAGTCTTCTTCCTGGGGAGGCATGTAGGCCTGGTCATTCTATCTTTATCTTGAGGCCTGGCCTTCAACAGATATACCGCCAGCCACAGTGTGATGTACTCTCATCTTTGGCACTGATTCCCTTGAGAGCCCAGCCCCATCTGACTGCTGACAACATTTGTACCTAACAGAGCTGCCTATAAGAGAACTAACTTTCATGGCTCAAGCATCATAGGCAGCCAAGTCAGAAATTAACATGCAGTCAGAGGGACTGGGCTGTCACATGAAGAAAAAAATAAAGACATCAAAGTTGTCATTGGAGACACATCTGAAGACCAGGTTTCAGGATAAAGATGTAATGCAGACCTACAAGCCTCCCTAAGGGATCAGCAGTAACTTGGAATTATACTATAACTAGCATCACCTGATCCAATAAAGCCCAGAGAGACATCAGTCACTCAGGTGAGTGAGCAGAACACCTGGACCCATCCCTTCCCTGATCGCCTTTGTTCTTCCCGTGTACCCCTGCTATGTGACCAAGTTCCCAACTAATCAATATTACACAAGCAGCTAAACTTGGAATACTGTAGGTGAATGTCAGTCTGGCCCACATTGTATCCACATTGTGACTTTGCTGCATTAACTATTCCTGACAAAGGACCTTGGTGGTCACTCACTTCAGAGACCCCCATCTGTCTCTCAGGAGCTAACTCTCAATAAACCTTAATTCCTTTGTCCTCTGGGATTCATTATTCATTTTCAGGGCACAGGAACTCAGTGCATCTGACCTGTAGCTGATTGGAGGTTATATTTTTCCCTATATCACAAGAACATGATCAACATGGCCCTTGACAAAGACTAAGGTTTCTTTAGATTACTCTGAATCCAGCTTTTGACTAGAATTTGCCCTTGACTACACCTAAACTGTATCATCCTGGATATGTGATCATCCTGGATATGTGATAGAATCCCTGCCTTTTGTATGGAAGCTCTCAGCTTTAGCAAGAACATGGGTCAGAATCTCTTCACTTTTTCTTAGTACTTCTGTACCCGCTGACCCCTTCTTTCTGTTCCTTTGCTATCAGTACTCGCTTGTTCTTGTCTTCACAGTTAGGCACAATTTCTCTCCCTTATTCAATAGCCTGGAGTAACATTTTTGTTACCATTTGTTTTGGTTTGTGCCTAGATGTCCCCTCACAGACTCATGCAGTCATGGGGAAAAGGCTTTTTGGGAGGTCATTGAATCTAGAGAATGTGGTAAATTTCCCAGTGTAACACTAGGATTAAGGGGTGAGCACCACACCCGCCCTAGGGCAGGGAGCCTGCATACACTAGAATGGACAGAATTAGGCTTGGCCTCTCTCCTCTTACTGCTTTTGCTGTCTTCTGCCCTCATGAACTGTTGCCCCTCTGTCATGTGCCACTCTGCCTTGGAGCCAGCAATTATGGGCTGAAAACCTGCACAATCTGTGAACTAACTAACCTGCTCCATCTTAATAATTTTGGGCATTGGATATTTTGTCTCAGCAATAATAAAAGTAACTAAGACACAATTTTAATAAAAGTCACCATAATTTTTCTTTAATATCTTTCATAGTTAAAGATAGTTAATATCTTTCATAGAAGAGCCCTTTCTTTGCACCAGGTCAGTGGATGTTCTTTGTTTCATAACAACTGCTGTTTCTCTGCCTCCCTTCAACAGGAGAAGACGAGTAAGCAGGAATTGGAGAACATTCTAAGAGACTCCTGGGTCTGTGGGCTGATGGAGCCTGAGCTTGTACCTCTTCCTCCTACCATCATGCCCTGATGGTTGAACCTGCTCAAACTGAGATCAGCCATTCTACAACTTTCTTCTGTCTCTCACTTGCCTTCTAATCATGGAATTGAGGTCATCAGTGATTTTGAGCATTTTTTCAGTCCAGGGATTGACCCCAACGTCTTTTGAACCCGAGGTGAATGGTGCGGGCACAGAGTGCTGGCAGAAGAAGGACCTTCTAGGCTTCTGGATCTCCATCTCCACTCCAGCTTCCATCCTGCTCAAAACACCTTGTGTCTGTATTCAAGAAACCCAGGGAAATTCTCAAGATTCAGGAATTTTTGCAGTGTAGTCATTGTTCAACTAATAGGAAATGAACAGGTGAGACAACTGGTCTGGGGCAGAAGGCCTCTAAAGGAAACTATGTCCACTATGTTCGGAAAGAAAACAGGAAAGAGATGATAAAGAAACAAAAGTGCTGATTCTAGGGCATGCAAATACACAATGGGTGCAGTGAGAAAGCTTCCAGGCCCAGAAGAGAGCACAAGGGGTAGGTGATGCTAGATGGTGACAGAGTGAAGAAGAAACGTCATTTCTAGGCACAGTCCACCCCCACCCCCAAGGCCTTTGCAGTGACATCCTTATAGCCAGAGATTCGCCCTCCATGTCAAATGCCTTCCTCAGATCCTGGTCTCTTTACTCAGCCTGCACCACCGCAGATACCAGGATGTAGAGGTGAGGCCTCTGGAGGGAGCAGGACCCTTCTGGTGAGCTGAGATGGTGTAAGTCAGGGAAGCTCAGGAGCAGGGCAGGGTAACAGCAAGGAGGCTCTGAGCACCCCCAGATTCTGCCTGCTCCTGTGGCCAATGTGATGAAAGAGAAGTCCTTTGCACCTGTACAGATGTTTAAAATATGAGCCCCTTGAAAGAGTCATGTTTCTTACATTTTTCACAGAAGTTATACGCGCTGATGTAGATTTAATCCTGCCTGTCACAATGAATGGTTTGTACCCAACCTGGCTTTGGGGAAGCAGCCATCTTGTTCACGTTATGTCTACAGTAAAGTCTTCCAGTCATAGTTAGGTGAAATATTTAATAGCAATAAGATGATTATTCTTGTTTCTCAATAATTATTCTGTGGGAACATGTAGTCTCCACCTATAAATGCAGTTTTATTTTACAGCATCTGCTTATCAATTGATAGGATGATAAGAATTCCCTTCTCTAGCTTCCTGATGCTGTCAATTACATTGATTCCTGAATGTCAAAAACCATGTGTACCTGGGATAAAACCTCACTTGATTAGCTGTGTAATCCATTTTATATATTGTTGGAGTAGAGTTCCTTTTTCTTGAGCATGGTTGCTTCTGTATTTATTAAGCATGTTGACCTGTAGTTTGCCTTTCATGTAATATCTTTTACTTCATTTTGTTATTTAGGCAATGCTGGCCTTAATGAATCAGTAAGAAAGTGATGACTCTGCTTCTCTTTTCTATCATGGAAGAAATGGCTTAATTTTTTCCTTTAATGTTGGAAGAATTCAGAGTGAAGCCATCTGGATCTGGGACTTTTCTATTCACCGTGTAATTAATCATTGGTTCAATTTATGTGATAGACACAGGCCTATTAAGATTATATTTCCTGTTTGATAAATTTTGATAGTTTGTTGTTTTCAAGAAATTGGCTCATTTCATCTAATTCATGGACTTGGTGGCATAGAATTGTGCATAGTGTTCCTTTTTATACTTTTAATGTCCATGAGACTTGTAGTGACCTTTCTCTTATTTGTGTTGGGAACTTATGTCCTTGTCTTTGTTTCTTTTCTCTTTTCCCCTCCCTTCCCTACCCCATGCCACTTCCCCTCATCTTTCATCTCTCTTTCGCTCTTTTTTCTCTCCCTTTCTCATCCTTTCCTCCCACCCATTTTCTGTTTATTTTTTCCCCCTCCTTTGTTTAGCCCATTGTGTTAGCTTTCTGTTAATGTGACAAAAATGCCTGAATAATCAACCACAAAAGAGGAACAGTTACCATTTGGGTTCACTGTTCAGATGTTCCACTCCATGATCTCTGGCCCTCGGGCCTGTAGTGGGTCACAAACTGGAGGTCTACTTGAACACAGCTGAACTGAGTCAACGGGTGCTGAGTGTGGATGGTCCAGCTGAGGACTGTGGCCAGCATGAAAGGGAGAAGTGGACAGGAAAAGAGTAGTGTTGTTGTTCGGAGCTGTTGGTTTTCCTGGAGGAGCTCGTTGAGCTTCTTTCTGGCATGAACTTGGCTGTTCTCAATGTCAGAGGAGCTCGGGACCTTGTTATCACTGAGAATGGCTGCGGTGCGTGCTGGGGGAGCTCCAGTCTCTACTTTGAGCATCACTTCCTGCTCCAGAGGGAAAGATGTGTGCTGTTCAGTCCCTAGGACAAGCTCATCATGCTGGCTTTCTGATGTGAACTCAGCTGTTCTCATCAGCAGAGGGGCTCAGGACCTCACTGTCGCTGAGGATGGCTGTGGTACATATTCGGGGAACCCTGGTTCTTATTTTAAGAGTCACTTCTTGGCTCCATGGCAAAGCCCTCAACCTATTGCCACAGCTCCTTCATCCCTCTGGCATAGAATTTTTAGATTCCACCACTAAATTTTGGGCCTTCTGAGCACAGATCCACGAAACAGATGTGCATGAGTCCTTGTCATGGGCTCCAGGTCTCCATTTGGACAGCATTTTCATGTGCTCTAGGTCTTCAGCTGGACTTATGGAGGATATTTCAGTGACATCCAGGTCCTTCACTGGATTTTCAAGGTTCTAGGTTTTCAGTATGTGGAAAGATTTCCTGTATTTCCTTGTGTGACCATTATAAATAATATAAATTATGTGTCCTGTATTTAATCATTTTCCTTGCAAACCCCGGACTATACTTCTTTTTTTTTTTTTTTTTTTTTTTTGAGACAGGATCTTGCTATGCAGTTCAGGTTGGCATTGACCCCACTGTGAAACCCAGGCTGTCTGGAACTCACAGCCATCCTCCCACCTCAACTTCCTGAGTGCTCCAATTACAGGCATGTACCACCACCCTTGGCTAGGGGGAGGGTCCTTGATGACATATATGGATGAATCCTTCAACATTTGAGCCTTGGGGTATGGTTAGACCCAAAATCTTCTTTTCCCTCTCACGGGTCTGTTTTCTGGTGACATGGGCCAACAAAGGCATCTGCACACATGTTGGGCTGAGCTCCAGGCCCAGTTCATGGAAGAGACATAGGATGAAGAGAGTGGTGTTTCTGGCTTCCTCCCCCTTCTAGGGGTACACAAGCTCTGAGGGCACAGACACTACCTTCCCCAAAAAGTGCTTGCCTGCACTCAGTTGAGTAGACTGTTAGACCCCAAGATCTTGGTGCAGGTTATTGAGTCTAGGGGATCCCGGCTAGAGTCAGCAGTCTAGACCTTGACTTTCCTTCTTGATGTCTAGCTTTTGTGCAGCTTCCTGGGTGAATATTTAGGTGCAAGGCACATCACTCATGGGGGGAAATGATCTCTGAATTTCTCATGCAAGGGAATTGCAAAATTTACTCCCTAGACCTACAATACCCTCCACCCTCTATCTGCTGTGAGAGTTAAAACCCTGGACTACCAACCTTAGCCAAGGCTGGCTCACAACACACAGCAGAGCCTGTGGATGACACAGGGTCAGCAAAAATGTGGTGTTTGGTATTCCTTGAACTTGACCATAGGTGAACAAAGAGCACACAGCCCGTAATTCTCTACAGCAATGATAATAATCATATTTTAAAGACAACTAGAACAATTTGGAAAAGGTAAGCTTTTTGACTACATACATATAATATATTATTTATGCCAACATCTATTATTAAGTTTTTCCTTACACAAATATGAATATAGTCACTTAGGGATAAAAAATATTTCCTAAAGAATCTTTCCGTGCCCACTGTTTATTTCCTACATATGATTTTATGTATGTGACAAAATAATTGTACTTCATAGCAGTGGATGCTACAACTGTCATGCTCATTCATATCCTTTGAGGAAATTAATTAGAATTTAACTCATAATAAGTTTAGCTTGTAATAGAATTGGGACATGTATCAACTCCATACAAACAGTGTCCTGTTAAATCAGGTTACCTTTCGGGAATATTCATCACCTACCAAACAAAAGAAACAAGGATGACAATCCTCACCACCTCACCAGGACTGTGACGTCCTAAATCTGGAGGCCAGGAACATATGAAGTGGGAGAAGCAGCCCCTGCAAAGCTCCTCACCTGGGGACAGGCATATGGTTAGTATCATCTTTGGCTGGAAATGGTATCTGTTTTTCTCAATTTGTTTCCTAACAGCATATAAACAAAAGCCATTCTTGTGAATTTTCAGACACATCAAATGACACTGATCCTGGAGTTTGTCCACACAAGAAATCACACTACCCTTCTTTAGCAGTGCCTGAAGATGGATTTTATGTGTTCCTACAATACCCTGCTCTCTGTATTTGGTGTCTGTCTTTAATGAGTTTCACAATGCCTGGCTTAGACCATCTGTACTCAAGTGAATTCCAAAGTGTTTCAAGGCACTAGGCAATCAAAATCGACCAATTTAAAAGATGTGAAGGGGCACTATTGATTTTTTATATGAAATTTTTAAGGATTTTCTGACAGTTTTAGTGGTAGTTGGAAGAATGTCAAATTTACCCTTTAGTGCAAGAATGGATTAGATACAAGAGGGCAGAGTTGCGTCTTTTTCTTTTTTTTTTCCTGGTCACAAACTCATCATGAACTGTGTTTTCTTCTCTAGTTCTCTTTTAACTAAAAGAAAAAAGGAAAAAAAATGAGATGCCTTCCCAGGTCTTTCTCCATGTTTTCTTAACATTAAGCAGCATACAAGACAAATCACAGTTTATGCTGTTCAAAATCTAGATTCTGTGATACTTAATAGACTCCATTGAAGACTAAAGTGTAAGATTTAGATTTTTTCTGTTGAGGATTTCACTTTCAGTTTTAAACTTAAGTTAATGAAATGCAATCTAGACCAACTACTATAATATTGGTATTAGAGAGAAAAAATTACAATATAAATTTTGGTTTTCAAACAGAATAATTATTTTATACAATTTATCAAATGTATGTTATAATCGAATTTCATCACAGATTTACTAAACAGTATAAGTATATTAAAATTAAACACTTTGTCACCCATCCATTAGAATTAATTACTTTTTTAGATTCTAAAAATACAAAGTAGTTAATTGACATTTTCCTTGTAATAGAAATCATGCTTTTGTTTATGTTACTGTCCTATATTATTGTATTCATGCATCTACAGTGATATGCATTTCTAATATTATTTGCTAGTATTAATACACTGCCTTATGTCTTTAAGTATAACGTAGGGGTTGGGTATTTTATGAATTTTACACTTGCTTCTTCCTCTCCAAGAGCAACCCTAAAATATCAACATATGTAGCACTTTTGGACTGTGTTTATTGTGAGCTTTAATGTCTTCAGAGTAAGTCACCTACCAAGGTAAAAACAGCACTCTAATTCCATTCAGTGGGAATGAGGAAACCACCAATATTTAATAAGCTTAGTACATATTAAGTTTTTTACACCAATTAAATTCAACAACACACTTATTTGAAAAATTAAGAATTTTGAAATGTTAAAAATTAAGAAATATTAAACATCATCTGCTCCAAATAAAGGAATTTCTGCTGGATAACCTGGTTTATATAAATATAATGAGATCTTGAATCCTTGTATAGTTCCCTTAGCTTTGAAGGTCAGAAGCCTTTCTTTTACCCATGATACACTGCTCATGAACAGAAATATCCGGTTATTATTCTGGTTAAGGCATATTTGTTTAATTATCATATGCTGAATACATATCCTACTGAAGAGACCACTCATTTTAAGTTTAGAAATACAAGATTTCTTTTAAAAAGGACCTTCTCAATACTGAAATTCTATTAGATGTACAGAAAAGTAGCAAAGATATTGCAGATGGTTCTCCTATGCACTCAGCTTCCCTCATTATTATTAATCTTGTGTTACCATGGGACATTTGTCGAAGCTAAGTCACTGACAATGGAACATCACAGTTAACTAAAGTTCTGATTGCATTCAGATTACATCATGTTTTTTTTTTTTTTTTTCCCATTTCTGCTCTGGGGTCTAATCCAGGAAATCACATAGGTCTCCCCAGTTCCCTTTGATCTGTGAGGATTTCTGTTTTCTGTTCTTCATGGCCTCCATAGTCTCTAGGACCACTGACAGATATTTTATTAAACATGTCATCTAAGATAATCTGATGTGGCACCTTTTGAATGATCAAAGTGGGGTCCCAAGTTTTAAGGAAGACAATCATAGAAAGAACCCTTCTTTACTACCTCTTATCAGGTAGTACATGATACCAACTGATCCTACTAATGATCTTAATGTCCATAACTTAGCAAAAGCAGAGTTTGCCATTTTCTGTACTCTAGCATGATCATTCCTGCCATTCCGTATTCGGTCTTTTGGTAACAAATGATTAAGTCCAGTGCACATTCAGTGGAGTTCAGCATGAGAAAGATAAATTCCACTTCCTGGAAGGGTACTTATTTACATACAGATTTGGAATATATCAATAAGAAAATATATTCTTGCATACATATTTATTTAATTTTTCACATATGTCTGCATGACACACACTTATTTTATAGTTTTGGCTTATATTCCAGTATCATGTTATTTATTTGGCTTCATAGATTATTTCACTTTTAAATTAGCTCTTATATTACTTTGATACACTTTCATTCTTTTGTTTTTTGAACAACACTTCTTAGTATGAGATCTTCTGGGTTCGTTTTGCAGTGCCTCTGCCTCATTACTAATATCAGTTTCTTTTTCAAGGAACTGTTTCCTGGTAGTGGATACTGGTATTTTGAGGTCAATGTTGGGACATTGGGATCATAGGTGTGCTCACTGCTCTGAAGCATCATTGACTCTAGGTCATTCCATGAAAGAATGATAGATATGCATGTATACTAACACAAGCCTGTACACATGTGAACTCATTTCTGTAGCTCTCTATCTGCTTATACATAAATAAATACATACACAGAATACACATACATTATATAAATAAACACATACATAGAATGACTTCTATACTGTTATCTCTGGTTCAATTCTGGTACCATGGTGTCCAAGCTTTTCCATATTATTGATCTGTAATTTCACTCACCTACTGAAAAGTCCACCTTCACCATCCATCACACATTTACATTTCTTTTTTTAACTCTAGTACATGTAAAGCATTTTCACAATTAACAAATTTACCTGTAAGAACTTAGTATTTCTTTACTTAGTCAGAGTACAGTGCCAGGAAAAAAAAGAAGGGGAGGGCAATATATAAAGATAAGAAGTAGATTCACTGAGATTCTAAACCATGAAACACACCATAAGTAATTCAAATATTTAGGAACCCTACAAAATTTACTCTATGATGTAATGGGTTTAAACAAGAAAAAATTGAATAGAAACATAACTGAAAAATACCCAAAAATTTGTAGGTAAAGAGCATTCCTCTGTAAAATTCGTGAGTCAAAAGCTTCAAATGACAATGCAGTTATTTTAAACTCTTAGTGACAGTGAAAATATAGCTCATGGTTTGTGGGAAACAGCAATATCAATCCTTAAAGGTAAATGTATAGATTTAAATACACATATTGTTTTATTAAAAGAAAGATTAAAAATCAATCAGTTTTCTCCTTAGGACACCATAGGAAGAAGATCAAGTTAAGCTTAAAGAAATCTGAAGAAAATACGTAAAAATCTGAGCCAAAATCAATGATATTAAAGACAGTAGAGAAAATTAACAAAAGGTGGGAAAAATTGGACACATGATTAAATATCACACTGTTTTTCTTGAGTGAGAAACCAAAAGCATGAATTAGGACCAAAATGAATGATAGATATTGGACGTAGGAAGAAAATGTTTAAATGGGAAAGTGAGCAAGAGAGAGTGAGGTGGAAGGGAAGTAAGGGAAAAGGGAAAAAAAGAAAATGGAAGAAGAAATGGAAACAAAGCTTTTATAACTGAGGAGCTGAAGGAGGGGAGGAGAATGGGAAAAATCAATAATAAGATATATTCTGTACAGATACAAATTCTCTATGACAAATGTACATATCAAAAGTATACCAACAAAACTAATTTTAAAAAATGATCGATGAAATTAATGTATAAACCTCTAGTCAGGCAGTATTTTGGATATAGATATCACTGCCTGGTTCAGGTGCTAGTGAGAGGCTTAGTCCCTTGCCGATGGTGCTATTGGGAGATGGCAGAGTCTTTAAGACGTATGACCTTGTGGGAGGAATTTAAGTCACTGGGGGGTGTCCTTGAAGGGTATACTTGGACTCCCACCTCTTCTCTCTCTCTTTGCTTCTAGCTTCAATGCAGTGAACATTCCTCTACTATGTGCTTCTGCCATGATATATGTTATCACCACTGGCCCTGTTATGGCTTGCATTTGGATGTCCCCCCAAAGCCTCATGTGGTCAAGGAGAAGGGTGGGCCTTTGGAAGGCAGCTGAGTCTAGAATTTGGAATTGGTTCATTATCTAGCACTGGGACTGCTGGCATGAGTGCTGCACCTGCTCAGGGTTGCACAACCAGCATACAGTATAAGGGAGAGAAAGAGGCTTGCTCTTCCATTTTTGCTCTTATCCTCTTTGGTACCTGCTGCTGCCATGAAGAACTGCCCCTGTGCCATGCCACCTGCCTTGGAGCCAGCTAATTATGGACTGAAACCTCTACAATCTGTGAGCTAAATAAATTTTTCCTTCTTTCATTTTGGGTGTTGGGTATTTTGTCTCAGCCATAAGGGAAAAGAAACCAACACAAGAGAGAACCCCCCTGAATGCAAGCAGGCAACTTTATTTTGGGCAGAAACATCATCTTCCCAGACATCACTCAAATATCTGAGTCTTTGCATCACTGATTCCACTGAAGCTACACTGAGGTCCATGGAGAGCAAGGTCTGCCCGCCATGCTCAGCTTCTCTCCTGGGAGCCTTATGGTCTCTCTCTCATCCTCTGATGCTCCTATAGATCCCCTCACCAGGGGATCAAGATCCCTCCTGCCCCTCCCTTTCTGCCTTTCATGCCCACTTTGGACCTGCAGAAGACAGAGTAGAGGTGGCCTCTTGGACAAGAGTCCTAGTGCAGTCCTGGTACAGAAGCTCTTCCTGTCCACCTCCTTAGCTCCAGCCTGCCCTCTCAGGCTCTCTCAGGAAGCAAGTGCTTCCATTTATAACTGTCAACATACAATATCAAAACAAGGCATAGCAGCTCCCATTTCTTGAATTCCTTTGCCAAGTGCCTGCTAAAAACAACTTCTACTGCCCTGACGTCTCATTAGATAATAGATTTTCTGGGATATGTTTTACTTGACTGATTAAAAAAAGGCTTCCCAAACTACTTGGCTTGCCTATGAGGAAAGGACATCAAATTGGTCTCAGCTCAGAATGGCTGGAGGGGCAGTTAATTTAGGTGTCCAGGGATTTCGCGAAATGAACATCTAAATGACTTAAATAGAGTTGGCTAGTCAGTGTTGTTTGTGCTTCTGGAGTTCTAGGCCTGCAAGAAACATGGAAACTCAAACTGTACTCACTGTCACATAGATCTCTGAATCAGGGCAGTATCCTTCATGTGTGAGGTTTCTGACGATAAATCTACCTTTACTGTTTTTTAAACTGCAGTGTTGGTTCAGGGAAGGATATATGGTTGTTCAAATTGCTAAAAATTGGGAAAAACCCAAAGTTTGTACAAAGAGTAGAAAGAATATATGATGTACATATAGTATGTGCTGTTCATCAATGAGAATTAAGGAGCATCAGTGAATGCATAACATGGGTGAATCTCTCAGACATAGTCTTGAGCAAACAGAGGCAGACATGAAAGTGTGTGGACTTTATGTGCCAAATGTTTTGAACTAAAGGATGAAACGTTAACCTGTGTTATAAAAAATTCAAGATCAGGTGGTGGACACTGGAAAGGTACATAAGAGGTGTTTTGAAATTAAGGCAACACGGAGTTCTTAACCTGAACCCTGATCAAACAAGAGTGATTACTTACTGAAACTCATACTGAAGAACTGGACTTCTCTGAATATTTATTACAATTTGACCGAGCACTATCAGCAGCAAGAGCCTTGAGGAGCAAACCGATTTACAGGTGCAGGTCCCAGACCAGGGCTTTCTCACCTCCCTTGCCCCAGGATAACAGAGTCATCACTCACTCTAGTGACTTAGGCTGTGGCTCCTTGGATTCCACTTCATAAACAGCACAGTTCCTCTTCATCAACAGCACAGCTTCAGAGACAGCAGAGTTTATTCCTTCTGATATGTCATGGATACTTTCTTGTATCTTTGGTGTCTCATAATTTTCAAGAATCTGGACATTTTGAATAACGTGACAATACTAAAATTGAGTCTTTCCTGTCTAGATGACTTACTGATGCTATTGCTTTGCCATTTGTTTGTTTAATGACTTTCCTGACTCATTCTCTATGGTCTGTATTATTTCCTATGTGTGGCCTCTGGAGTTCCTGTTGCATTAGCTTAGTGGTCAGATGATTACATAGAGTTTTATCACAGTTTTGGAAACAGTAAGTCTCCTCATGTTGGTTGAGTGGCTCTGTAGGTACAGTCATCCCTTGGTACTTGTGATGTATCCCTTGATCAGCAGATGTTCACGTCATTTATATGAAGTGACACATCATTTATAGACTGTATACATTCTCTCATGACTTTACATCACTTCTGGGTTGATTGTGATGCCCAATACATGTAGGTGCTATACAAATAGTGTTATATTGTACTATGTAGACAAACAACAGGGAAAAATTCTGTACTTCTTGGCACAGATAATCTTTTGGCACAGACACTTTTTATCAAAATCATTGATCTGGACTTGGTTAAATCTGTGGCTGCAGGACTGGTAGAGAGAGAGACAGACAGACAGACAGAGAGACAGAGAGAAAGAGAGAGAACAGACTATCCATTAAGAAATGCCTGCAACTCTCAGGAGGCTGAGATCTCTGGTTTAGTCTTTAATTAAGTCTTCAATTCCTGCTGGGGCAGAGTTTCAAGGTAGCAACTTGATGCTTCTTAGGTGTTTCTCAAACACACTTAAAATCGTAGACATATATGTGGAATTTTAGAGTCCCAAAAATATGAGAAAGGTTTTCAAAGCCACTTATGGGCCTAACAATTACCACTGCCCGTTACTTGTAGTCATAAACAATTGCTACCAACACATGGTCTCTATGTGGAAGATGTTCTGAGTAGGTGGGATAATCAGGTATAATGATAATAAATTAAAATCTTACTTGGTAGGTTTCTGTAGAACTGTCAGGTCAAATGATGACAATTCTCCGAGAATGGTGCTTTAGAGGAGTTCTAATTGTGTTCTGCCTCCTGGATCATGTTTTGTAGTCAGTTGCTATGCTAATGTTACAGCTACCATGGATTTTAAGAGAGGAGGATGGGAATAGAGAATGTTCAGATGTAGAAAAGCTGAGGTTCAGTAGCTTTCATGAATAAATGTTCCCTATATAACTTCATTTTGTCATTTATTATCATTGTTCTTAATATTTTACTGCGATGAGGATTTTTAAATGGGCTCAACACACGACTGTGCCTGCTGATGTCATACTGGGCCTCACAATAACGTTACTTCCAGTCTCCTTGTAGCCCATTTCTGTATCCTTCTAACAGTCATGTTTCAAGCAGAGGGTGCAATGGCCCACGCTATTGTACTCTGTTGAGTAAAATAACAGAGGTTTTGTTTGCAAAAAAAACCCCAAAAACTTAAAAAATCCTAGTGCTCTACATTTTGAACAGCACTGTACAGTAACCTATAGCTGTTCAATATTTGTGACAGTTGATGAATGATCCATAACAATAGAATAGGATTTGTCTTTATTTTTAAGTGGACATGTCATCGCAACTTGCACAGATTTTCTTTTCTTTGTAATAAGTATTTATAAAATGCTTTTCACGTCTATGTGTTCTTTCCTCCCTTTGATTTTTTTTTTCAAGTACTAATGGAAAAAAAAATGAGTCAGATTCTGCAATTAGTTCCATGATTTCCATGGCATTTCTATTAAGAATGCCACTTGTCACTATGATCTCTAAAGGGGAAACATGTTTCCTTGAGAACTGAATTATCATTTATCTTTTAGTATCTCAAAATAATACTAAATGTTCCCCGTGGTCTTTAACACATTGGATCAACTCTGTGTATTTTGACTTATTTCTGTGCAAAGCAAGTAAACCTATCCTTTTTCAGCTGATGAACTCTTCATGACTTTTAAATGTTAACAGATACAGCAAGTTGTAGGATCCATTTGATACAAGTGATTTTTCTTTTTCTAAACAATGTATGAATAAAACATTATTTGAAACCCTTCATCTATAAAATGGGTTATTAGGACACTTGTAAACATGTACCTTTTCAAAACAATTTTTAAAAAGATCTGAAAATAACTTCTTCACCCATTGCACTTTCTTTTTAATAATCTGCAATATTACTCACAATATGAGTTTAAAAAATTTTAAACATTATTTTCATGTGATAGTGTTGAGCTAATCATATCTTTATGATCCACCTTTAAGTGCACCTTATGAATTTGGGTGTTACTGATAGTGTTAAAAATATCACTATGCACCTGAAAGTTCATAGTATCTAGAAATGCTGAAAGATTATTCAAGGAACATAACAGAAGAAATTGAACTGGAGAAAGAAACCAGTCCTAAGTAATTGTGATTAAAATTTCTTTTACAATTTTAAAAAACATGACTAATTATAAATAGTCTTTGGTGTCTTAAAAGCCAATCAATAGATACAAAGGATTACGTACATTGAAGTCTTGATCAAATTTTCTTAGATAACAAAAATTCTTGTACTTCCCTAAAAATATAAAAATTGCCTCAATGCAGAGATTAAGGGTCTCACCAACCGTATTTACCAGGACTTTTTGTTGTCCTCTTCCCTCAGGTGAGCTGATATTAATGGGAAATCTATGACATTGGAAGGGACAAGAATAAATTGTTCTCCATGTCACTAATTTCTCCACCTCATGCCACCAATCTGGTGAGAAAGCAGGAACAGAGCATACAGGTTACAGGAGCAGTGCTCCTTAGCAGGTACCTTTAAGACCAGGAAGAGGCTGAGAGGAGATGGTTTTGGTCATGTTTCCTACAGGCAGAAGAAGATAACTAACAGTCACAACTTAAGGGAAGAGACATTTATTTGGCTCATGGTTTTAGCCCATGATCTTTGACATCAAGACAGGAACGTCACGGCAGAAGGGCGTGGGGCAGCAAAGCTACTTAGTTCATGGCAGCGAGGAGGCAGAGCAAGAGAACTGTGCCAGAGAGGAAGGGGCCAGGGACGGGAGACAACAGGCGAGGCCAGCTGCTCCTCCAGCCAGAAGCCTGCTACCCTGCTCTCCTATGTGGCTCCCCAGGAAATCAAGTGATCCGTGTAGCTTAACAGTCACTCAGATTCTCTCTCCTGGGTGCTTCTTTGCTTCTTCAGGTCCTCTCACCTGGCAGTGTGCTGCTTGCAGCCACTGAGATCCCGATCCCATTCTCTGGGCATCTCTTCCACTCCCCACCTCAACCTTTAGTTTTAGGGATGAGCCAGGCACGCAGTGACTCTGAGGAGTTCTGTCTTCTTCACGGACAGTTGACTTGCTCAGGAGTCAGCCTGGATGCGATCCAAGTCTCCCTTAAGGAACTCATCTGATTCAGGGAAAGCATGATGAGATCAAATCATATACGCCCCCTACACACACATGTGGGTGCACACACACACGATTTTCACTAACTCCTCATGCTTTAATATATAGGCTGGATGAGTAACACAGATTTCTCTGAAGGTAGCATTTTCATAAAATTCTTCAGCTGTCTCAAATCCCAACCCACTTTCCACCATCAAACTAAGTGAAAAGCAGTTCCTAGCATTTTTTTTTGACATCTGCCTCTTAGCCTGACTTACAATATACTTCATTATTGGTTGTTTGAATTGAAACTTTCCCTATATTACCACTTACTTTGGTCTAGGAGGAGAAACTTTGAAATAACAGGATCTGAGAATCTACTTAAATTATACATTACTTGGTCAGAAATTATTTCTACATGGTTGGAAAATATTTTTTTAATGTAGGCCTTAAGAGGTCAAAGCTGGACTTACATCAGTTATTGAATTTGAAAGCACATTTATGGTATTAAGATTATTACATCAATCAATTAATCAAAGACTTTTTTCCTTTCCAGAATAATATCATCTAAACATAAGTAAAACTTTTCACAACCACAATTGGAGTAATTACCAATGTTAAATCAGGTATGAATTTTCAGTTAACTTCAAATAAGATTTCTGTCTTGCCCCCCTCTCAGCACTGACCTCTTTTCCAACGCAGGGGACGCTTCTTTCTTCTGCTATTCTGTTTCCACTGTTTTTAATTATTTGGATAAGATTCGGAGCAAGACTGAAGCTAAATGACCTGCAATCTCTACCTACCCCTGATAATCAGTTTCCTCCACACCGCCTTCATGCTCAGTAGAAAAGCAGATTTAATTAGTAAAAGTCACAAACAGCACTGAGCAAAGTAGTCATTTCCAGCCTTTTGTGAGTCTTTAAAAGATTAAACTAAGAAGTCGGTTTGGCTATAATAACTTAAGCAAGTAAAGGGTTTTTGGTACTTATTCAGCATTTTTCCTGCGTTGTCCTCGGTGTAAGCTCATTCATCTTAAAGTACCATCACCCATGGTTCTTAGTTATGCACAAAGTAAATAAAGTCATTCCAATGCATAAGCTCTATTTGTTGTAATAAAATAGCTCCTTAGCCCCAGAAATTGTAATAAGAGGAAGGATAATGTCTCCTGTGTGAGACTTTTCCAGCAATTTCTATTTGCAATCTCTCTTTTTCTCATTCCCAAAGCCACTCTCCTAACTAATTTCTCTTTTATTCCAAAAATATCATTATTTTTTGAATCAAAGTGCATTTTCTGTTTTCACATTCGGGGGATCTATGCAAGCAGGTTTCATTCTTGACAGTCCCAAAGTATTTATCTTAATTGGGAGATCTTTATTCTTCTGAAGAGGTAGCAAATGCCTTGAATGTAAGATTCTAGACCGTCTTGAGTTCTGTGGTCATCATTATGGTACCATATTTAACAAGAAATGTTCGGCAGCAACTTAAACATCTAGAATAAGGACATCAATTAACTAAATTTTGTAGAGCCAATGTATGAAACAGCCTGCCACCATTCACAATGAATTTTTCAAGAACACTTAATAATAAAGAACATATCTCAACATTCACAGGCTTAACTAATGAAAAGCAGTTATCCAAACTATTCCTCCTCATGCATTAAAAATGTTTTAATGAAGCTTTAGCAACAAGCTTTGAAAATTATCTATGTGTTCACTCCATAGTCAACCTCCTGTACTCAGGAACTCACTGTCACTGCAGAACCATTCTTAATGGAGAGCTGTTCTCTCTTCAGTCCTCCTTCAGGCACCACCATCTTTCTTGTTGGCTTACATAAGAGACCGTCATCATCTCCTCATGCACGGCTGGACTGTTCCACTGTGTCCACACGTGTGGAGTAAGATGTTTATGGAAGTAAAACAGTGTCATCCCCCCACCATCCCTTGGCTCTGAGAATCCTTGAAAAACAATCTGAAGAAGAAACTTAGTAAGAACTCTGGAAAACTGTCCTAGGTTTGTAACAAAGAAGTCAAATTTGAAGCAAGAACCAGGCAGCCTGCAGATGATAGAAAAACTTCCTATTTTCTCCTGGCTTTTTCCAGCTGTCCACAGCCTGGGGGAAGTCAGCATTCTGAGTGTGAAGGATGGCCCCTGATTCCAGACAGAGCAGAGCAGAGATCCTATTTGCAGATTCAGTGTCTGCTCCGAGGTGCCCAGGGACCATGCAAGCTGCTTACCTCTGCCTGCTCACTGAGGCTGGAGAGACGAAGGGAGCTTCTTGAAAACAGAAGGTAACAAACTACAGATGCCTGGAGCAGATGATAGCAACATGGACAATGAAGCATCTTAATCTAGAAGCAGAACTTGGTCAGAGTTTCTTTTTAAAAATTAGGGCCTTCCAAAGCTTTCACACATAGGGGAGATTCCATATACCAGGAAAAGAAACAGATCAGTATACAAGAGGCTTTCATTTTAGGTGGTGCTGGGGGCCAATCTGTGAATGAGAGCCTGAGCACATACCCAACCTGCAGACTGGGAAAGGTTGTTTCTTTCTTGTTTGTATTTGTTTTTTATTTATTGAACTTTGTTTGTTTTTGGGTTTTAAGCTTCTGGGATTAAGGACATTCTTATTAAAAGATTACTCAAATATGAGATCACGGTGCAATTACAAAAATGGTTTGGTAAAGTCACTAAGAAAACACACTATTGCAGTAATAGACAATCACAATTTTTTTTAAAAAAGTAAATCCTAAAAGAGAATATTATGTAATCTATTATAATATTCAAAAGTACCATTTTCAAATATTCACCAATTATTCAAAGAAATGAGAAAATATGGCCTATTCAATGAACAAAGTAAATTCATGGAAACTACACCAAAAGAAGATGTGGTTTTAGAATAACTAGAAAAGACCTTAACACAACTCTCAAACAGGCTCAAACATCTGACAGACAATGAGTAAAACAAATTAAATTAAAAATCCAGAAAATGTGGTATAAACAAAGTGAAAATACCGATAAGGAAAGAGAAATCCTGAAACTGAAAAATATGAAAATGAAATTAAAAATCCACTTAATGAACCAGAGGACACAGTGTTAAGTGAAATAACTGAGGCACGGAAAGACGAGTACTACATGTTCTCTCCCAGATGTGGGAGCTCAACAAAGTTATCTGAATGCAAAATAATGATTACTACAGGTTGGGGAAAGTATGGGGGTTAGGGGAGATAAAGGGAGGCTGGAGTTAATCAGTGCCCGCTGTCTGCTTGTGTGCAAATATTACATTAAACTCCTTTATATAATACAATTTATACATGTTAATCAAAAACAATATAAAGCATGTTCTTAAAAGTCACTCAGTGGGCTCAAGGAGTCCTCTTTCCTTCGCCTAATGGCAGTATTCCTAACTATTTTCCAAAGACCAGCTGGAGTCATGTTTTAAAACACAAGTCCCAGAATTTTATTACCCATTTTCAAACTCTGCAGAGGCTCCCCATTCCACTCTGAATAAAGGCCACCTTCTTATTGGCAGGACCATGGGGGCCTGTTCATAAGAAAGAAATCCTCATCACTCCTCAGTTTACCAGAAACACAGCAACTGTCCTCTGCCTTCTTTGGAGACTGCCACACCTCTGCATGAAGTCCCGCCCTCCTGGGGAGGCCCTCAGGAGCCAGGATGCTGATGAAGCCAGGTGTGTGACACTGCAGGGTTTACATCTAGATGCTGCCACAAAGTCTCATGTGCTCATAGGTGGGGCTTCAGGAAGGAGATCAGATCATGGCTATGTGATATTTATCAATGGATTAGTCCACTGGTGAATTTATAGGTAAATGTGATTCGGGAGGTGAAGCTAGGTTGTAGACAGTGAGTCACTGGGGTGTGGACTGGAAGAGTCTGTCTCCTTTCTTCCTCTATTAATCACTTCCTGCTTCTCAGTGCCCTCTCCTGAGCTGTTTCTCCTCTGTGATGCCCCTCTGCCGTGCAGCCCTGCCTTGGAAGCAGCCAAATACCTACTGAAACCTCCACAAACTGTGAGCCAAAATAAACCCTTCCTCCTTTAACTTGTGGCTGTCTCTACTTTGTACCAGCAACAAGCAAGTAACTAAGACGATAACTGATGAGAACAATATTGATTCCCTCCCTATCAAAAATGTTCCAATCACCTCTCTCACCTAAGCAGGTGCCATGTTTAAAAACTTCATAAAAATCCATTGACCACAAAGTAAATACTATGATCAAAAAAGGCACCTAACAGAAACATAATGTCTGCAAAGCTAAATTTCACTCTTTGCTTCAGAAAGTAATCTAGTTCTGATTGCAAATGCATAAATGTATAATTTTAAATACAAGTCACCCAGATGTTTGCAGGTTCTCTATCTTAGCATCAGCATGCCGTGTCTTCTCTTGGGTGGGCTGGAGGTGATAGAGTATGAAGATGGAATATTGACCAAGTCGTTCTGTGTTCTTCACCCATTTTATTGGCATGAGATTTCTGGGAGGCAACTTTCCGTACATTTTTCAGAACTTTAAAGTTGTTCATTTCTTTTAACCCTATAGTTGCTTTGCTAGGAATTCATTCTTTTAAGTTAATTACAGATACAGAAGCAAAGTTCTTTATCACAGCATTCATAGAAGCATCATTTTTAGAAATTGGCAAGTAGAAATCTCATTTCATAAACTCAGGTGCACAAGCAATTCAGCTTCCTTTATTTTTCTGAAATTGAGCTTTATTTCTTTTTTGAGCTTCTTTTCTTCCAGGCATTGCAAAGTTAATTTAATTCAATCCCATCTCCCCCTAGCTCCTACTTCTATAACTTCCCCAGTGATGTACCTCATTTTGTACACCAGGATGTTGAAAAGAGAAGTTATCTAGCAAGGGTCATTATCATCTATTTTCATCACCATCTTTTGAGATGCCTTCACTCCATGCTAGTTGACAGCTACTGGTCCAGAGCTGTGCTATTTTCCCTAAGTCCCAGAAGGGTTATTTCGGTGTCACTGGTTCTCTGTCTTTGTCATCTAGGGCATATTGGAAATTATTCTTGCTGTATATCATGCCAGGCTGCTAGAAAATCTATGAAGCCTCATAAAGCACTGACAGCATATGTACAACTCAACCACTGTAAAATATTTGGTCCTAGAGATTTGGTATTTATTTCTTCCTACCAGATGATAAGCTTTGGAGTCTCATAGAAAGTGCTGGTATTTGAACAAGGGCAGAAAGACTACTGAGTGGTGAGCTGGACCCTACTGTTGGCAGATTCTGAGCGTATCTTCCAAGTGGCACATAATATTAACAATACTTTTTTCAGAATTTGAAATTGACCATGACCATGATAAGAATAGTATATCACTGGCAATTTTTGTTTTTCCTTTTGAGAGTCAATGTACCAGTTCTTCATTGGCCACAGGAAGTAAAAAGTAGAAGAAAAATGCATTCATTACGAAAGTAAACTAATATATAAAGGTAAAATGATGAAGCAAAATTGAACTATGCAAAAACTATGAGAAAAAATATTTTTTCATAGCATGAAATATCATACAAACAAATCTTTTTAAAAGTCTATTTACTACAGGAACATGTCAATATTGTATTGAACAAAAAGCATAATGTTCACTTGCACAAAATATCTGCATAGAAAAACATGAAACAATACAGGAAAATCTTAAACACTGCTTTCACATGAGTGGTGGGGTATGCATACATGCTTTCTCCGTGCTCCCTTATATAGTTAAACATTTCTCCAATGGAAAGCATCAGCTCTATACAAGAAATATATATATATATATATATATATATATATATATATATATATAAACTTGCCTGTCTGAGAATAAATAAAACTGCTCTAGAGACTTCAAGTAAAATGAGGGCTGGAGAGGTTTCCCTGTTTGGCGTTTAGAAGCTGATTGAAGAACTCAGCCAGAACATTTCCAGCGAAGATGATGGGGATGGAAGTCAGTTTGCTGCAGACTGAAATTTAAAATGGGAAGCTAAATGTGTTAGCAAATTTAAATCCTATTACTACACAGCTTGGTTACGAAAAGAAGCGAACGATAAGGCATAGTTAACGAGGGGCATTAGGCTGATAGAGGACTACATCAGTATATTCAGGAGATGCTGGAATATTCTTGGGAGCTGGGTCAGAGTTAGTAGAAAAGCAAGCGTTTGCAGTAATGGCTAAATGTCTCAACTTTCTCTGTGCAGGAGAAAACCACCAAGGAAGGCCCTGGTGGCGGGGTGGGCTTTGTGAAGGAAATAATAGAAAATCAAATAGTTGCTGTGATGAGAAGAGCAGGGAGTTGCCCGATGAACAGGAAAGTGCTGCCCAGCAGCGCTGGAGTCCAGCTCCACTAGGTTCCCAGGACTTGCAGTGACACCAACCTGCGCAACGTGTGATTCAATCTCACAGTGTGAAGGAGGCTGAGCCAGGAGTGGGTGACTGGATTGCGTCCAATTGAGAGATTGCACATGGGGGTGGAAAAATAGAACAAAAGTTGAAACTCCTATGCAACTTCAGTGACCCGGGAGCTGTGAATTACAATTCCCATGCGGTACATTATTATTTTACCAAATAATAAGTCATGGAGGTGCAGCACCCAGATGAAACAACCTAAGAAGCTCCCCAAGAGTGGACTGGAGAATACAACCAAGCCCTAGATAGTCATGTGTCTCTTAACCAATAATGGGCTAAGTTCGTCATCATCTATTTGGCAATGTCTAATTTTATTTTATTTTATTTTTTTTATTTAAGAGGAAAAAGAGAAAAACACAAAACAAACCAAAGTGGTGTAAGGGTACACGTAATACAGAACTACAAAAAAAAAAAAAAAAAACCATAACAGTAAGAAATCACCTGTTAGTAGATTACATATTATCATCTTGAAAATAGTTCCTCAAATCACAGTATCAAAGAATATAAGGTGGACATTCAAACAGGGAGACTGCAAACAGCTGTGTTCAATGATCCAAAAACATTGATATAGTCAGCTATTTAACACCCCTAAACACACTTGCTGTTATATCCGTTAGAGCTCTTTTTCTTTTTTTTTTTTCCCTCTCTTTTTTACAACAAAATTTACACATTTTGGATTTTATTACTCCTTAGTGCTTATTACTTTTTTTTTGGGGGGGGGGAAAGAATACAGTCAAATATGGCAAAACAAAGCTGTCAGTCAATACCAAGGATAGACATAGCACATGGTGTAGAACAGAGTACAAGGTTATCAACAATGGTTATCAACGTTGTCTCTTGTTTCCTTAAAAAGAATTGTCTATCTCATTAGATATTATAAAGTTGGACAAAACAGTAGAAAACAAGACCAATAAAACTTAGGCATTGTAAACATTACAGGACTTCCAAAGAAGACAATAGTCAAACCAGAATGGGTATCTTAGTGAATCTTATTGTCTTCAAAGTAGTTGCCTATGTCTTCAAACTTGATACTATCATATAGAATGGAACAGAGTCTAATCAGTCAAAACAAGATCGTGGGAGTACTACAGGACTTCAAAACAAGTTAATAGGAAATCAAAAAGAGTTACTATTTATATATCCTAATTTTTTGAATTTTTTCTTTAATTAAGACACACATAAGAAATGACTAAATAATTTTTTTAAAACAATAAGGGGGAGATTGAGATAAAACAGGACATAACAATATAACAATAGAGGTCACAGCATGTCTGTTTCAACAACCTAGTACTTCACCACCATATAACCCGACTTAATATTTAAACATTATCTAACAAAGGGTTATTTCTCAGGCTCACTTCCTTATACTTTTACTTTCCAATTTCACATTGTTTTCTGAATAGTCAGAGAGGCCCTAGAGTACAGAGCAGCACACAGAAAAGGGAGCTGTCAGCGCCCACCCAGAATGCGCTTTCCCATGTGAAGCTGCAGCCTGGGCAGACGAAGGGACAGAGGCGCCAAGAGCAAGGCTGCAGCCCGCTCATTTCCAGACGGTCACCTTCCGAAGACCGAGCGTCCTGACACAGATCGGCGTTTGGGTGGACTATGAGCAAACACATGTGTGCCACATAGAAACTGATCTGTCTCCTCAGTTTGATAAAAACTGGGGCAGAAGGATGGTATCTTCTAAAATATGTAAATACATCTTTTCTCATGAGCGTGATATAACTCACAGAATTGCCGTCTTCTACATCCCCATTACATTAGAAATCACATGTGATTTTTTTTCCTATTGTCAAGAAAGTTACTTTTAATCACTGTTGCCAGAGCATCTTTGAGGCTATTTGATTCTCTCTAATCACATTGTCAGGAGGGGGCAGAGATTCATCACAGGCCGTTGCATAGCATGTTATGAGGAGATGAAAAGGCCAGCAGCTATAAGAGAGCTTCCAGGCATATTCTGAGTGAATGATGGCCTCCAAGGATGAGAGGTCATTATGTGTTTTATCTATGCAGACTAGTGCAGATCAATTCTTCCATAACTCCATATGAATTCCTCTGTGTGTATTCAGCAGTGTGACAACTGTACACCACCTGGTTATAAAACTTAGCTGTTTTTGAGTAAAATTAATACAAGCTTAATAAATAAATCAGAAGAAAAGAAAAATATGACATATACTTCACCTACTCAAACAAGTATTTGTACAATATGTCCCCAAATACCTGGATTTTGTTATAAACAATGTTCTAAAATATTTCAGAAGATACTTTCCTTTTTCAGAGCACTTATTAATGGTGATAGTATTTAAACACTCACATGCACATGTACACACACACACACACACACACACACACACACACACACACCCGTCCTGGCATTGTTCTAAGTGCTATATGTGTGTTATCTAATTTAATCTTTCCCTTTCGCTACCAAGAAATATTATTAGTGCCATTACAGGAAAGAACATAAAGAGATGTAAACTTTCACACTGAAGATTATACTCCCAACCATCATGGACCACCCTTGTCCTATGCAAGATTTTATGTCATTAGTTACTCAGTTGACAGTAAGGAAAAGTCATTAAATGTTATGGTTCCCAAAAAGATCCAACTTCTTTTTCATTTGTCCAGTGGGATTCATTAGTTTTGCCTTCCAATGTCGTGTTATCACACTGGGCTTCATTTGTATCAAGATGTGTAGTGTTTCAAACACTGAACTTATACAGGCTATAAATCTTTTTCTATGCTTCTAATGACTGCCAGCGTCATCAAATGCTAAAGTGAACCTGATATATGTCATAGTGAAGAAAAGAGTCAATCCTAGGCTTATTAGTGCTAAACATTAAATATAGACCATTTATGCATTTTAGCACTGGCCATGAGCATGGTCTTACATTGCCTTCTGCTCTGATTTGCTCTTGTGCAACTTATCTTTGTATCTCGTTGGATCACAAGATGTGTCAGTGTAATGAAATGCACACATCACTTTCTAAGCATCCTTGAACTCAGGTACTGGATTTTTAAAACTTCACTTGAAAGAAGAAACTTAAAATAGTACGTGTCCTGGTTCATTTTTATTAAATCTCTGCATGCCATACCTAAATGACTCTCCTGAGGTGCATGGGGAAAATATGTGTAAGCATTTAGGCTTTCAAGCAATTTTACACATAATAATTGTGTTACATGGGCTAAGAAAATTTTTATTGACATTTTCCATGGAGGCCAATAAAATTAATCTCAACTAGAGACAAGTTCCAATTAGACCCCCTGAAATCAGAGGAGGCCTGCTATGAACAAACACACGGACAGTGAGTTCTCTGCTGAATCCGGAGTGAATCTGTGTCCTTCCTGTCTCATCCGTGTTCTCTCCTCTTGGCACTTGACCGCAACAGGAGACTCCCAGCAGAACCTCCCGATTTTATCTGTCCATCCCAAGAAGGAAAGAAATGTTTAGAAAGGAATTATTTCTCCAGACACCAATTCAATGAGGTCGTAACTTTTTTTTAATCAGTTCTCACCTGCCCCAGAAGTTCTCCTTGAACCAAAATAAAGCCCACCTCTCAACCCCACATATACACTAATATATACTGACTCAGAGACTTAAACTTGCAATTTTCCTTAGCACAGATGAATTCGAGTGTCTATCTATGAGGTTTGAGGGTAAAAAATTTTCTCTGCCTCGACCAGTGCTTCTGTTAACTGCAGCATTCTCTTCGCCTGCTTAGGTATAATGGTGTTGTATCCACACTACACTACCATGTCTTCTGACTAATCTGAGTTCAGATTCCATATCTGTGATTTGGACATTTCAGGGTAAATTACTTAACTTTTGTGAACCTCAAGTTTCACATTAAAAAGCGTGTTTTTTAACTTAGAAAAATGATTGTGAAGATCAAAATAGATGCTGTGAGTGAAGATCATTTGGTGATATATTATGTTGTGATTACAAATAACAGGGAAGCTGTAAAATAAAACCAAGTCTGAGAGGATAGAAATGTAAAGTTGTATAATAGAGGAGAATTACATTAAAATGAAGGAAAACATATGACAGTCAGGGCAATAATAAAGACAATGAGGTATGCCATAAAGTTGTCATAAATCAATATATTTTCAAAAATAGAGTGTTATAGCTTGCTTTCATCTGCAAGATGATAAATGAAAATTAAGTAATAGTATATAATCTTTGGAAAACTAAAATTGATTTATTTGTATGCTTTACTTTTAAGTAAGTAAGAATTTATATTTAAGAAGAGTGTGCAATTAAAAAAAATAAGATTACTGGCATATTTTCAAGTGAAAATATGAAAAAATAGCTATAATTGTCCTGATAATAAGTGGAGCCTTATATGTCAGCCGAAAATGAGCAATAAATATCACTTGTTAAAATGCCTATCAGACATTTTTCGAAAGGTCTCACCTCACTTAAGACCCCGACTTTATGATGTTGGTAACATCACTACCGTTTCACAGGGGATGACACAGAAGCTTAACGCCCCTTCCCTCTGTGCATTTGGCCAGAGACATACAGGATCTGCTTCTACTGTCTTGAAAGAATCAGGAATGTTGTGAACTGATTATTAGACATAATCTAAAATGACCATAGTGAATGTATTTACATCCCTGACATCAACGGATGTTACAAATCAGAGACACACTTTCTGCCACAGAAGTCAGTTGCTAAATATTGACTTTTATCTCCTTGAATTAAGGTTCCTTCTGTATAAGGTATATTGGTATCTCTTGTATAATATTTCCCTTGGACCTGTTCATATCTTTGTTTTGTTTTCTTTGGTTTGGTTTTGGGGTGCTTTGTGGGGAAGATTGCTTTGAGTTTTTGCCATTTAATCTGTTTTCATTTTGTGACTTTTTCTGCTAAGGATACATTCAATCCACCCTTGGACCAACACCAGCTGACTCTAGATTTCGGTACTTAAAAACAAGCAATGAATGAATTCTTAAAGCCAACTGAGGTTATATTATTAATTTTTCATATACTAATGTTTTCCTTTTGCCTCCAGATTTATAAAGGAAATTTCCTAGAGGAGACTGTTTTTTCAGAACCTGAGGTACTACTTTCCAGTAAATCATTTATAAAAGCTTGGTTGTCACAGAAATTTTGGAGGTGAACATTGGTCTAAAATTGAAAACATTTGTCTGTAATAACCTGGAAGATGATTGATTTTTAAATTTGCATATTGGCAAATTCATACGCATACAAGGTCACACCTTCACAGTAAGGAAGGAGCCATTATTGTTGTAGATGAGTATATAGCTTATTAATATTGGAAATTTTTAAAAATACTTCCCTGTCATCAATTTCTATAGGATGAATCTATATATTGCCCAGTTTTCTCTCTCTAAACTATGGAGTGCATAATATTTGGACTTTTAAATGCAGACACGATAGCCCATTATTACCATTCATTAATCAACTACTGCTGGTCCAAACATATAGACATTTATAAATTAAATTTTAAGTTTATAATTGATATGTTATTCTATTCCATTAATTAATCCTTCCATCTAAGGAAAATACTGAACACACTGCAGTTTAAATGAATGACAAGAGCAATGCAGTTAGTGTTAGTGACCCAGCTGCCTTTGTCTTCCTCCTCCTGCCTTAGGATGAGCTGGTACATTAAGAATCACGCACAGGTGAGCACCTCCCCCCCACACAAGGCACTGCAGAAAAATGAATGCTTACATTAAACTTTTGCATGGTTTTAGTCATAAGTATATAAACAGCATATATATATATATATATATATATATATATATATCATAAATCTATAAACAGCTTGTGAGAAAATAATGGCCATAATGAAGTTTTTAAATGACATTTAGGAAAACAATAAAGAATTTACTCAAATATTATATCCCAAGGTTGAAATTAACATATCTTAGTAATTATATCACCTTTGAGATTCAACCAACCAAGGCAAACTTGAGTTATTACTATTAAAGAGTATTACTATTAAAGTTTACCTAAAAAAACTAAAGATAATGTGTTGAAATGAATTTCCATTTAGTTTCTTACAATTTCAATTTTGAAGAAATTTTTTCAAATATTTTAGGAGTCTTTTGTTCATATATTTCAAACATGCTGATGCTAAAATCATCATCAGAATTTTCATTGATTTTCTACAGGAAGCTAAAAGTTAATTTTAAATGCTTCTCAAGTTACCACAAAATCAAAAATAAAAACTTACAAAGTGAACCATAAAATATAAAAATAGTGGTACTCCTACGATTGCTTTCAGATTTTCACTAGGTAGTTTATTTATCTTGTGTTCCAACTTAACTTTGATAATCTTTCTAGAAATAGGTCAGGTTTTAATCATGAAATGTTGCACAGAGTTTTGTCTTTGGGAATTTTTTGCCAGTAGAACTCATAACTTCCAGTTAATATATTCCTGTTATGCCATACGAATGGTAAATAATTTTCCTCACATACACATTGAATATCGGGTCCCTGGATGTTTCATCCTATTCAAAACCATGTATCTAAAACCGACTGAAAATGACATCTCATTTTCTCCTAAGTTTAACTTAAATTTAGAATTACGGATAGCAGAATGATTTGACCTTTACCTAAAATTATTAACTAAAAAATTAGATTTGTCACTGACAGAAGCTGATATATAATTGATTTAATTAAATCCCAAATACGAACACTTGTTTATTAATCTACATGCATGATTTTAACTTTGATAAAATAAATGTTGTACAATTGGAATTTTGAGAGTATTTTAACCCAAGTGTCAAAATATTTAGCATAGTAAATTACTTCTACAAGTGTGGTCGTTTTGACTCATTACTGTAGTGTCAGTTTGGCTCAGAAATATGTGCCTAAAATTATTATTATTCCTATCAATTAGCTTCTTTTCAGCTAACTTACATAGTTACTATGTCTTAACAAAACACTGTTCTTGAATATTTCAGGGAAAAATTCCTGATCGTGGCTGTAAAAGTTTGTCATAAACCAGCAGCTTTCCCTCTAAGGACCCTCAGTTCCCAGTCCTTACCACACAGAATCTCTGCTTCCTGAGATTCTCAGGCTTATCATATTTTGTACCTTGCATCATGTCTAATCTCTGCCTGAAAGAATCATATTCATTGCTTTGTAAATCACACTCCTTCTATACATGTTAAATAAACTAATTCCACAGTCAGTTAAAAGTCTGATCTAAAGCTATAACAATTCTCCTGTGGCCAAAACCCCACACTACTACTAATATTTCATGCCTATGAACCTTTCCATCTCTTCTATTGGATTATAAACCCCTGCAGTGTATAAAACAGGCAAATTTATTGTGTAAGTGACCTAAAGCTATGAGTTGCCCTCAATAGTACACTGAACATTGGTAATAATTATTCTGTCAAAGTTCAAGCGGGAGAAGATTAGGAATTTTCTATTTAGCATTCAAAGTCATTTGGTTTTACTGTCTTATCACAATGTAATCTAGTATATAGTTACTAACAGGATGTCCTATAAATGTTAAGTAAGATACAGTCAAGGCCAGCCATAAAAATACCAAATAAATATACTGTGTAGGATATTAAACACTGATAAATATGGAAGGAACAAGGAAAACAGTAAAGCAGAGTTAGAATATGGGAAAAAAGACTCAGAGGTTGTGTTAAATTCTAAGTGACTGACACACAGTATAATCAATGTAAAGGTGATAGTTTCTTAGAACATTTGAGCCTAAGGACACAGCCAGATGCAAACCTATCTGGAGTGTAGCTGTAACGGAGCAGACTGAGCAGTTGGGAGAGTTCAGATAGGCAGGAGGGAAGGAAGCCCACACAGGGGCCTCCGGAGTCATCGCAGGGCTCTGACTCGAGGGGACACGGGGACAGGGGAAGGGTGGTTACACGGTAGCAGAGCTACCCCAGTGGGAGCACTGCAAATAAAGTGAAAGGAGCAGGGTGCAATCTACGGCAGATATCAGGGCTCTGTGGCCGTGACGCAACAAAGAGGCCTGCTCAGAACCCTGGGGTCACAGGAAGGCTGGTTTCCTAGGGCGATCGGCATATTTTTAAAACATTGCAGAAAGATATGCAAAGTGGATATGGACATTGGTGCAGTGACAGGCATATTGCAAAAAATTTGACCTGTGCTTTCCAAGAATGGAATTTCTATAAAAAAGACACATAATTAAAAGGCTGTAAATTGCTGCATTGCAGTAGCAAGTAACCAAAGCCATGTTTACATTGATCTATTTTCTTAAAATTTTTAAATGTCAAATATAAGGAATCCTAATTGATGCAGAAACATTTAAATGTCTTCATTAGTAACACATATGACAGAAAATAATACATAGATCAGCTAAAGCAATCAAAACAGCAACCATAACAAAAGTCCTAAGATTTCACCCTATTAAAATACTGAGATAGTGTGTATTTTAAGGCTCTCAAGATACATAAATCCTCATTAAATTTCAAGTGCCATCAATGAAATTACTTCTCCTTTCAATAATTAACAAATAAGATTGTTTTCTTATAATTCTTTGGTTTAAGAGCTTGTGAAATTCCTGAATTAGATGCCACATAAAGACATTTTCACTACCATTAGTTCCAGTTTATTCAACTAATTACAGGAAAATGTTGTGATTTCTTTGCTATACATTGATAATTAGAACTCTTGCAGTTTTATATTCTTATCAATAAATTTTGATCTTTTCATGACAAATCAATATAAATGAACATATCCACCCTTAAAGACAAGAGGAGCTGTTACATATGTCCTCACTTTTTAAAGGGTGTATGACTTAGCTCAGAGAAGTTGAGGGATTTTATGTAAACCTATTTAGAACAACACTTTAGAATAAAACATTTTAAAGCAAATTGAAAAGGCTTTTTAATACATTACATATTGTCATCTTAGAAATAGTTGTTCGTGGGCTGGGGATTTAGCTCAGCAGCATAATCACCTGCCATGCAAGCAGGCGGTCATCAGTTTGATCCCCAGTACTGATTAAAAAAAAAAAGAAAAAGAAAAAAAATTGTCAAAAAAAGAAATAGTTTTTCAAGTTACAAAATTAAAGCACATAAAGTGGACATTCAAACAGTGAGACTGCAAACAGTTCTGTTCAATGATCCAGCAAAACTCAGTAATATGGTTATCTATCTTATACACTTAAGTATACATGCAGTTATATCCTTTAGAGCGCTTTCTTTTCCTCTCTTTTGTACAATGACAATTACACATTTTGGGTTTTATTACTCCCACAGTTCTTACTTGTTTTGAAGAGAATAAAACCAAATGTGATATAACAAAACAGAGTCAGTCAAATCAAAAGGATGGACATAATACATAATGTAAAAACAATATACAAGGTGATCAACAATGGTTACCATAATGTCTCTTACTATCTTAAAAAAATTGCCTATTTCATCAGTTATAATAAAATTGAACAAAACAATAACAAACAAAGCCAATAAAATCAAAACATTGGAGACATTACAGGACTTCAAAAGAAGATAATAGTCAAAGCAGAATGGGTGTCATAATGAATCTTATTGTCTTCACAGTTGTTGCCTATACTCTTGAACTTGGTACTATCAAGCAAAACAAATTAGAGGAAAATCAGTCAAAACAAGATGGTGAGAGCAATACAGGGTTTCAAATCAAGTTAATAGGAAATCAAAGTGGGATACTATAATATGTTCTGCTATTTTTATTTATTTTTCCCCTAATTAAAAAGATAAAAATAAAAAAGGAGATTGAGATAAAAGAGGACATAACAACAAAACATCACAGGTCAAAACATAACCATTTAAGCAAAATAGTGTTTCACCACAAGATATCCCGACATAAAAGTACTTACCACAGTGTCTCTTTCCTTGAAATCTTTGAGTGCAACTTCATATACTGTAGCATCAAACATATCAAGACAATGTAAAACCATTCAAGAGAATGACAGTATTACAGGGTATTTAGAATCAACTAACAGAAAATGCACAGTGATTTCTGTATAATCTCCTTGTCTATAAAAGCTTTTGTTTATATTATCACATATAATAAAATCCAATAAGATACAATATATTAAGAACTCATCTATGAGGCAGGGAGATATCGCTTTATGTCTATTGGTGCCATGTCTTATATTGCATGTTTTCTGCCCTCTTTCTCCTTTGCATTAACCTTTCAGTGTTCTCAGGATTGGGGACTGAGGACCCTTTCTTGTTGCTCCCTCTTCCCATACTTTTTGTTCCTTCCATTCAAATGTATATAGGAGGCCCAGTTTCTCTCTTTGTCAGTTATAGTTTGTTGAATCTGCTGGCTAGGTGTTCCCGCCCACTGCAGTGTACTAGGGAGACACAGACCTGGGCAGCCTCTTCTGAGCCTGCCCCTCCAGGTCAACCTACTAAAGGCTTCACTGCTAGGGTACACCCCAGGCACTTGGACTTGGTTTTGGCTAGCCTAGTGGATCTTAGTCCGCAGTGTCACCCAGGCCAAGCACTCCCCACCAATCCCACTTGAGAGGGGACTATGTGACTAAAGTCACTGCAGTGTCCTGTTCCGGCTAATCTACTCGGTCCCAGAATGTCCTCTGTTGGAGCCTCCTATTCTATGCAAGTGTCCCCAGTCCTCTCACTCACTGCAGGTCGATACAGGGCTCCCCAACAGTCCCCCTTTCAGAGCATTCACATTCTGTCCCTGCTGTGCTGATTCAGATGCAGCAGCGGCGGCAGGAAATCCAAATTACAGTTTCCAGAGGCGCGGGTTCCAGTTTCTGCGCTGAGATTTTATCTGTTCTGGTTATAGCACAGGGATTGCATTTCCAGTTGGTTTCTCTCAGCTTAGTTTGTTCCTAGGTCGGCAGGGTATATCTCCCCTTGCTTAAGACTCCTCACACCACACCATTCCTGGATTCTAAGCTGGCTATCTCGGAGAGCCTCCATAGCTGCTGTTATCTATCCACCATGTTCAGGAATCCAGGACTTTTTAACAGAAGGCCAAGAGCACAACACAGCACCCATTATCAATGGGACTTGTTGGATTCAAAAGCTTCTGCACATCAGAGTACACAGCAAAGTGCAGAGACAGCCTAGAGTGCAAAAACTCTTCCCAGCTACTTTTCAGAGGATTAATATTAGAAAATATAAAGAACCAAACACAATTAGGTCTCCAAACAAAAAGACCCAATTAAAAATTGAGTAGATGGTCCTCAAAAGAAACAGAACAAATGAACAGTGTGTACATTAAAAAAAAAAAAAAAATATCTCAGCACCTTTGGCCACTAGAGAAATGCAAACCAAACAAATGCAGATTAATATTGCACCTCACTCCAGGAAGAATGGCTATCATTAAAAACTAAAATAAATAAAAATTAAACAATTCTGGCAAGGATGTGGAGAAAAGATCTCTGTCATTAACAGGAATGTAAACTAGTGCAGTCACTATGGAAATCAGTATAAAGATTCCTCAGTAAACTAAAAGTAGGGATTCTCTTGGAGACGGGTATATTTCCTGCAAATATCTGCCAGGATTTAAGGACATCATATTACAGTGATTTTTGCAAATTTATGCTTCTAGCAGTACAGCCCTTCATAGCCAAATCTTCGAAGCAACCTGCATACCCCTCAAGAGATGAATGCATAAATAAATGTGGTGCATATATACAGGGGAGCACTACTTTGCCACTGATAAGGACATATTTGAGTCACTCATAGAAAAATGGATACACTTTGGTGCCATAACTCTAGGTGGAATAAATTAGACATGTAAGGTCAAATATCATGTGTTTTCTTTTAAGTGAGAAACTCAAAGTCTCAATAATTAAGGAGCAAAATTTTTAAAAAACAGCTGGTAGGAAACACAGAGACAGACTTTGTGGAGATGGGAAGGCTATTTGGGAAAGAAAATAATTGAAGAGGGGCGAGGATTTCAAAAAGAAATTGACAAGTTAAAAATAAAGCAGTATAAAGCAAATGTTTTGTTCATTATAGGATAATTATGCCAATATAATTATATAGCTTATAATACTATATTAACATTATGAAGAAAATCACATATACAGTGCTTGTCTATATATATACTAATAGCCGGTCAAAGTTCTGCAGTTTATTAGAAAAACTAATGCAAATTTCCATGAATATGTAGGGTTTCAACATCTCAGTACAACTTCTCACTTTAAAATGCCTCAAAAATTTTAAGCAATTTCCAGGAAAAGATAATATCTTTTGTATTTCTTTGTCAAGTCATCCATATTTGTCTTCTTTTTTCATAAACCCAGTATTTCCAAACCCACTAAACACTTGTTTCCCATTTGAACCTCCTGGATCATTACCATCGTTGAATTCTGAGCAGATGAATATATACTTTTACATTTTTCACTGTGAATTAAAGATTACAGAAACTTTAATACCAAGTGATATCGATGTTTTGTTTGATCTGTAACATACACTGAGGGAATCTACTCTATCTGTGTACTGTCAAATCTCACTATGGTGTGACATGATTACAGTAGTGCCTCAGTTTGTAAGTTTAATTCATTCCACAATCCTTGGGAAAATGGTCATGTTCACAGTTATGCAGGGAAATGGCCGGGGTCCTGCTCATCACTGGATGTGGAGTCCCTGATGGAAGCAAAACTTTGCCAAATACTTCTTTTTGCAAACCCAATTGTCCACAAAAATGGAAGTCTCTGAGAACCGAAGTATTACTGTTTGGAGTTTGAGGCAGGGGGAATAAAAACTGTGTGTGTGTGTGTGTGTGTGTGTGTGTGTGTGTGTATGTGTGTGTGTGTGTGTGTGTGTGTGTGTGTGTGTGTGTGTAGAGGCATATATGTTATTTTTTATTATTTCTTTAAGGCCTGTCAAATCAAGGAAATAAATTTTCATGTGTCGCAAATGTTTCCTGGTTCATTACTCATTGTTTAACTTGCATTTTTTCTACTGTGTCATTTGATATTTTATATGCATATACATATGTATTATATATATGCATATATGTATATATTTATGTGTATATATGTGGAAACAAAAAGTATATAAATTTAGATTTGTAAAAAACACTTTGTATTTCTATTAGTGTGATTTTTAATATATCGCCTAAAGTTTTAGAATCTTGACTATATAAAAATTTCTTAACTGATGATATGACAATATTTGAACTCTAGATAAATATGAAGGACAGGAAATGAAAGTCCCAAATCTATAGATACTATTCTTAAAAGTTTCTGTCATGTGTCACCAAGTCAAAAAAAAAACAAAAAAAAGACAAAAAAAACAAATTCAAATCTTTTTTTTTTTTTTTTTGGTCTTTTTCCTTTTTATCGGTACCGAGGATCGAACTCACGACTGCCTGCTTCCAAAGCAGGCACTTATGCCGCTGAGCTAAATCCCCAGCCCCTTTTTTCCTTTTTTTTTTTTTTTTTTTGGTCTACAAATTCAAATCTTGAGAAATTGGATGAGTATCTTGCCCATCAAAAGATGCATGGATTAAAAAAATGTGGTATCTATACATAATAGAATACCTGTCAGCTCTAAAGAAGAGAAAATTCAAGACATTTTTAGGAAATTAGATACACCTGGGAAACATTATATTAAGTTAAGTAAATCTGACATATAAGCTTAAGCACCACAGGGCATCTCTCATTTGAGTAAGACACCAGCTAAAAAAAGGTTGGATAGACGAAAACACGGGAACACACAGATCTTCTGCAAATGGGAAAGAGTCCAGGAGACCAAGAGTGAGGGAGAGGGGAAGCAGGAGGGTTTAAGGTCCGCCCCGCACAAGGACCGAGTACCTGCAACGGATGTAAATAGTGTAAGTCGTGAACATGGGCTAAGAATAATAATGACAAGAAGAATGGCCATAGGAAAGGGATTTAGAGATGAAGGGAGGGAGGGAGAAGGGAAAGGAGATTACAAATGGGAACAAGCTCTGTTATGTACAGGTAGCTGCTCCTGAGGTGAATGTAAACTTCATGTACTGCAAATATGAACCAGAAAAACTTTAAAATTAAACGATAACAAGCATTTCATAAGAAAAAAATCATAGTAGAACATGTAAATAACAAAATAGCAATATACTTCTGTAGAGTATAAAAATAACAGGAAATCAAAACAGAGTAATATTTGCTAGTACAAAAAATAAAGATCAAAATATGAGTTCTTTAGTTTGAAAAAGTAGGATTCTGAAATTGGTTTCAAACTCACATGTTAATTATGTAGTAATAAGCACTGTAAGTTACTTAACCTCTCCAGTCCTTAGTTTTTCCATTAAGAAAGCGAGAGAATAGGGCTGTCTTATTCATTTCCTACCAAGATTTAGAAGTGTCCTAGAGTTTAGAAAAAAAAAAAAAATTGTTTGTGAGTCACAAAATGCATTTTGCTTTCTGCAGGACCTCTGCTGGCACTAACAGCCACATTTACCAGCTGAGGACCGAAGCCGGCTTCAGAGTCAGGTCTCCCTTCCGCCCTGCACACCAGCTGCAGTGACCACCCGGCAGTGCCTGACAAGCACACGTGGGTAAACTGATAGACGAAGCTTCTCCGTAATCATCTGACAACGATATTAAAACTGTCTTAAAGTGCACACCTGGGAAAGAGCATGAAAAGGCCTTTGATACTGGTAATTATTTATATGAAGGAGCAAATTGACGTTGCTGAATTCACTGACTTCTAAACTTCCTATCTCGAAGCTTCTATCATTTCAAGTATGTCTTGATTAAGATGTAGGAAGGAATTAAGTTTATTCAACTTGGATTAATGAAATGCTGATTTGAATACTGTTATTGTACAATATTGAGCATTTCCTTGCTTTGCTTTCCGTTTCTTAAAATTCATTTTCCTTCTTCTTGTGTTTAATGTGGCTATTTCATAGAAAGTGGTTGTATAGAGGACCACACATGTGGTCACTTTAAATAAGCTGCAATATTTGGGAATTATGGCTTCCTTATCCTCTGGTTCATTTTTTATGAGAGAAAAACGCCTGAGTCCCCATAATTACAGCCATTGGAGGCTCTGAAACACTGTTGAGATTGAAGGTTATGCTTGCAAAAAAAAAGTGATTCTAACAAATAGCACACTTTGAATTTCCTTTTCTACTGTTTTTATTTAATTAATTTATTTCTGCACAGTGACAGAAGCAGTCACAGTGATTGGTGATATTGGATTCAACTTTGCAAATAAATTAAAAGAAAATTTCAGGCATTACACTTCATCCAGAAATATTACCAAAGGGGCGGGGGAAATAAACCTTGGCTAGTGAGTGCTGTGCAAAGAGCTGAGAGAATTGAATCAGTATTATTGCTTTCATTTGACAAGCATAAAATTGTACCATCACTGAGAGAAGAACTATTTGTAAGCTTTCTCAGACCCACTTACCTATCTGTTCATTATTCACTGAGACCCATCATGTATCTAAGTAATATTGCATAAAGATCAGTGTGTGGGAACATGTATTACATGGTTTGTTTAAACTCTTACACTTGAGAAATTGATGATAAATATTTGCTCTGGGAATTAGACTGCACTGAGAGGACCTTTGCTGATTTCCAAAGATGGTAGATGTTACCAACACTTAGGAATCATAGGGCAAATTTCTGCATCACCTGGGCCCCATTAAGTAAAGATTTTCAATATCTCCATTCATGGATAGCAGCTCATAAATGGCTTCTTACATCTTGCTTCAAATTATAAGTGTTATCAATCAACTAATAGCTAAGAAAGGCTTTCCATCAGTGGGTTCTTTCTGAAAACACGTTCTGTAGCTACTATGAAAAATATCAAACTGGCCTATCCAGACACTTTGCCTGTATTACTATTACCCTGGATATTTGCTTGTACAGTGTTTTCCCATAGACCTTGGCAATGAAACTCGGATTTTCAAATCCAAGGGCAATGACGAGAAAGGAGGACAGATGGTAACTAGGATGATTTGGCATCTTAACTTCAGCTCTGCACATTATGAGACTGTAGTAAACCATTGTTATGAGGTCCATGGATTATGCATCTAATATATGCATATGTATACACATATAATCACAGATTATAAAAAAACTATTTTAATCTATTTTGAGATAAAGAAAACTTTGCTTTTAAATTTGTGTTATCAAAATATCTGGCTATAGTCTACATTCACATTTATTCAGGTACCTACACACTATGTATTAAAATATTTTATGTATTATTAATAAACTGTGCATATCCAGAGACAGTATCAATGCCTTCTTAAAGGAACTGTCTACATTTGATTAGTAATTTCAATATTTTAATAAATATTCCTCTTAATTCTCTATCAGGAGGCACAAATTTCAGATTAAATAAAAGAACTGTTACAGTCATTGATTTCCTTTTATATGGCCAAAATTTTCAATGTCATAAATAATTTAACTTCGGGGTCATAACTATTGATACAGACATAGCTACACATTTATATACATACATTTCAGCTGAGTATTTGTGATTGTTTTAGCAGAAACGGTGTATGTTTCTATAACAGCTACTGACATTTTGAAGGTGACCATCTTTGTGACAGCTGCCCTTCTAATTCCTCACTCAAATGGCTATAAATGTCAGGACTTACAGGAATGAGAGTCTGTTCATCCATCCCCGTCAGGGTTCTGAGTGATTTCAGGATGACTACAGATATGGACCTTCTCCAAACTCTTGAAAGAACTGCGCATGTTAAATCAAACAGACAACTGATATTAAATTGTTCCTGAAAAGAGTAAATTTGGGAACTCCCTCCCTACGTAAATAGCATTAATCTTTGTTGGTAATAGTAAATCTGAACTTTTTTTAAAAATCTGTTTTTGAAAAAATATTCATCCTAAATTTTATGCCTTCATGGCATTAAACATTTATTTCCTTCAAGTACATCAAGAACGTCATTCATACAAGCCTTATATTATCTTTACTCAAAATACAGCCAGATTACTGAATATGAATAAATTCTAAACAGGGAACACTATAAACTTCTTTGCTTTGATTTTTTGAAAAAAAAATTCTTCTTTCTATGTAACTTTGACTTATTTATATTATTTGAAAGCTTTTTTTTTTTTTCTTTTTATCAGTACCAGGGATCGAACTCACGACCGCCTGCTTACAAGGCAGGTACTTATGCCACTGAGCTAAATTCCCAGCCACGACTTATTTATATTATAACAGTTCTTTACTGTGTATATTCAGTGAACTGAGACAAACTTCACTCTATTATTTGAAATCTTCTTCCATGAATTTGTCTTATTAGACAAATAGTACTCATATTCAGGGGTTGAAGTTCTCTGTGAAAAAAGCCACATAGAAAGCTTGTAACTTTTGTGCGTACTTTGGGTTTTGTTTTTCTTGTCCAGTGAATCTCAAAGTAAAATTTTTTTTCACTTTTCAAGGAACGTCCACCAGGATTTCATAATTAGACTAAATAATTGTAACATGTCCATCACCAGAGAAGTCTTACTTTCCTGGCAGTGGTGAGGTCTTGGAGTCTGATCCCCAGAACAAGAAAAAAAAGCAAAGTCTTAGTTTGACACATTATATACATAATGATTATTTTATTCTATTAACAGTCCATGAGAAAAATTATTGCTGGTTAATGTAACCAGGTGCTTTCTCAGTCATTCAAATATGTTATCTAGAAAATATTAGACATTTTTCTTTCAAATCACAAAATTAGAATTGACAGGTTTCAGCCTGTATGAAATTTGCCATCATGACAATGGTCCAACATGGCGAAGGAGCCAAAACACAACTTATCAACTTCCTGTTTCTTCTCCCCGCCCCCCCACCCCCAAAATAAACTGCTGTCTCTTCTTTCACTCAGCCCAATGCTCCTTCAAATCAGCTGTAAATACATCACCGCCCCGCCTCCCAAACTCCACCCTGGCCAGGGCTGATAAAAGCCCAATCAGCTCTTTACTCTTGTCTCTCTCTGTCTGTCTCTCTGTCTGTCTCTCTCTCTCTCAATTCTGCTGAAAAGCCTAACAAAAATAATGTCATTTTGTTAACATCTGAATTTGAAGTCACAACCCAGAGACTATTCAAATGTTAGGACCAAAGAGATGAGACACTGTTTAAAATCTGAAACAGCTAGAGATACCATGCAAGGAAAGTTGAGCCACCTTGAGGATTTAACAACAAAATATTTTCCAATGAATCATGGAAAGGTAAAATATTGCAAACAGCACCGAGACTATAAATCATCTCCACTTCTTCAAATATCTTTTCCAGCTTCCTCAATATAGAGATGACTTTTTTCACATTTAATAAACCTAGAAATTCAAAGTTATAAGAATGTCAATGCATAGCACTGGGGACAGTATAATAAAAACCACATGAAAGCACATAATAATCCAATTACCAAAAAACAATGGCAAGGAGGTCTTAAAATTAGTCGGAAATAAAAGACATATGTCACAAAAGGGAAAATTAAACACACTGAAGATTTGTCAGCTCAAGCTATTTACTGCCACAGAGGGAATTTAGATAAGGAAGCAGGGAAAGCTAGCAAGTTTCATATCTATGTGCATATTAATATATCAATATATTAATACTTTTGCTTCTGGAGAAGTCTTAAAATCAAGGACATCTCAATGTAAATGAGAAGTCACACAATGAAATTTTGGCTTTTACATGCTGTTCTCTAATAAAAGGAACAAAGTCTCCCTGGAGATGTAGCTGATTCTAGGTCTGAGACAAGAAATAAATCAGATGAGCCTGAAGGCTCTTACAGCTCTAAAATGTAGGAAAGTGTGCAGAACACAGAAGAATGGCCCACGTCCAAAGGAGACAGAAACCAACATGAAGAGCCCCAGTGCCAGCTCTGAAACCATCTGAGCTGCAGCATAAATAGCATAATGTTAGATTACAGCCAGAGTATAAAAAATTATACAAGTCCATGTGAATATAAACAAATGTTTGAATAAAATAGGGAAGAATTCCAAGCAGTAGATAAATCATCCTATTTTTACATATGTTTAAATTTTTATGATTAAAAGTTAAAACACAAACATGAACTTTTACAAATTATTTTATTCTCTTCCAAAATTTTTGCCAGCTGGAAGTTCATAAGTTTTTAGACTACATAAGAGAGGGAAATACCAGAATAAGGATGTTCAGAGAAGTTGGTTTCTTTGGAGCATATTTTGAAATTTTCAGTTACTTCATCAGCATTTTTCTTCCTTGCCCATTAAAAGATAAATTCAGAAAACTGAAAGAAAATGACTTATATTTTTAATACAGTATAACCTATTGCAATGAAAGTCTTCATTTAATGCAATAGAAAGGACCCATGATTTGGACCCACACAGACTTGGGTGGCTTTTCTCGGTTACATTGCTCAAGATACTTGTGTATACAAAGCCTTGACTTCCTCTTAAATTGCAGTAATTACACAGGTAATTACAGTGTTGACTTTATATTCAATTAAATAAATCACTCAGTGATGTTTGTAAATAAATGCCTGGCACACATAATATTAGTATTAATAATTTATGACTTTGTTTAGGCACAAGAATGCTATGTTATTGAATCATACATATTATGTCATTAATCTATCAATTATTTTATATATTTTTATAAAATAAAGATTTAACTGTCAGCTCTAACATTTTATTACAAATCACCACAATGTGAATAGAATTTACTTTCCTTCGGGGAAATGCATAACATAAATCTTTAAAGAATGCTTCAAGTTACAGTTATTTATATCATTTTGATAACACTTCTATCTCAGGTGTTTAAAGAATTATATGATTACCTATAATTCAGCACTGCATACAATTTTATGACTAAAAATAAAACAGTTTCAGTTTTATTTCTGTGTTGTGAGCACTTAAATCTTTTTAAATAGCAGTGCTATTATATAGGAGAATGAAACTCCCAACCTTCTATATATCCAATGTGAGTTCATGGTCTCTAAAATCGAAGAGTGAATTTTAGGAACAATGGAGGTTAAGAGCAGAATATATTCATTGAGAGAAAGAAAGCTTCTGTCTGAGGGACAGAAGGGGTCCTGAGAGGGTTAATAGGGACTTTTATAGAGTAAAACCATGAGGTGAGAAGGTCCAAAGTGGGAAAAATGGGAACCCACAAGGTGGGCATAAGGTGGGGCAGAATTAGGGTCAGCAATAGGATTAATTGTGCAGGTAAAACTGATTAAATTGGGAACAAATGGGGAAGCCACTCAGGTAGAGGGTTGGGATAGTGAGTTATGGCTTTCTCAGGGTAATAGAGACCTAGTTAGAATATCAGCCTTTAGGGTATGGGTACATTTGTGTGATCTTTTGTCTTGAGACCCACAGCAGGAGGTATCTGTCTCCCCCAGCTGCAAGGTATCAGGGCTTCTGCCCTGGCTCCTTTGGGGACTCAGCCCTGTCTGACTGCCTATAATAATTTTATCTAACTCAGTTGCCTGTAACAGTATATTTATTCACAAGAGTATTAGATCATAATCAAGGGTTTTAGGTTAGGATTTTGGTTTTGTGAAACTTGAAATGTCATGTCATTGCTCAGGGACTCATGTTCCTTCAGCAATAAGAACAACACCTATTATAGGATTCCAGTTATTTGAAGAGAGTAGAAGGATGGTTGCCAGGGTTAGGGGAGGAGCAATGGGGAGTTACTAATCAGGGGCATCGAATCTCAGCTAAGTAAGAGGAAGAAGCTCTAGAGATCCTTCTCACAATACTGGACCTATAATCAACAATAATGTATTGCACACTTAAAATTTTGTATAGAGATAGTCAAGTGCTCTTACTACAATAAAATAAAGTTGAAAGAAAAAAGAAAGTAGCATTCTATTTCAGTGGGGATTCATTCCCCAGAAACAAATAGCAAAGACAGTTGCCTCCAGGAAGTAAACTGCAGGGTCCTTGTTTTCCCTCCATGGTGGTCACTGTCTATGGGCAGCGCACTGAGATCTGGGCAAGAGCTTGGGGAACAGACTCCACCCAGGGTCGTGCCATGAGCTGCCAACAGCTAATCTGCCCAGCATCTGAGCTGTGGATGCCTGGGCCCTGCGCATCTGATTACAGCAACCATTATCCACCACAACCACTTAAAGTCCTTCCATTTCTGAGATTTGGGGCATGACTTAACCAGGAAAAAGTCCACATTCCTCTAGGAGCATCTGGATGTCTTTCTGAGACCATGTACAGTGACCCCTGGGACTCTTAGATGAAAACAGGAGTGCCATCTGTGGTAGGGCTGCTTATTTTCATTAACAGACCAATACATTGTTTTGCAGGAGGAAACTGTCCCATGAAGTCCCTATGGCAATCCTGAAATAGGTCTGCCTTATGGTGACTTGATTTCAGGACTCATCCACCCCTCTGCCTGAACCCATCATTTTGGGTATCACAGCCTCCACATTTTTAGCTGAACCTCCTCTCCCAGCACCACAGGTGATTTATGAGCGGGGACTTTTTATATGGACATATTGAAGACCTGTCAGAGGGTGCTGATTAAGCACTCAGGCCCCGAGGCAAACTGCCAAGGTGGGAACAGGCCAAGAAAGCACAGCGCCTTGGAGTCTGTCTGCAGTTTACCAACTTCTCTGAGCTCCATAAATAAAATAGGAACCGCCATGCTGGTGCTGACAGTAACAATCGCTGTGCTTACCTCACAGAGCTGTTTCAGGCAGTACAGGAAATGAGCTCATCAAGAGGCAAAGCCAAAGCTGGAACATGATAAACACAAACAAGAAAGGGACGGGGAGGTGGGGAAGGAGAGGGGATGGAGGAAGAATTGAGATGCGCTGTGCACATGTACCAGCTCCCCACAAGGCATGTGAGTGTCATGTCCTGCAAAAATGTAATAATAAAAAATTAAAAAATAGTGAAAACCCACAGGACACATTAGCTACTAGGGGTCTTGATAAACATACACGTGAGCATATCAATGTTAATTCACGTATAATGGAAACATCCACATGCAGTATTTAATTAAAATCCCAAAATAGTTATATTTGCACATAGTGACCAATAGTCACGCTCTAAACATTCTCCAGCACCCCTGAGCTAGAGCAGTCGTCACGAAACACTAAGGTAGTTATCAACACAGATTAAGGTGGGAAGCAGAAAGCCCAGAGAGAGACCCAGAGCGGCCTGGCAGGGTGGGTTTCCCCGGCACAGACTGAACAAGAAGGCAACAGCTAAACCATGCTTTCTGGGTTGGTCTGTTAGCTTTCTATCGCTGACAAAAACGTGCACAGACTCGGTGGTTTAAACACTACCGCTCCTTATCTCACAGCCATAGAAGTTAAAAATTATTTCTACATCCAACTTAAGGGCCCCGCGATTACTCTTGGGCCCACCAGAATAACGCAGGATAATCTCCATATTATAACATCATTTGATTAGCAGCCTAATGCCACTGGCAGCCTAAATTACTCTTTGTCATGAAAGATAATATATTCATAAATTCTGGGGGTTAGGAATAGTCATTTTTGTTTTGCCTACCATGAATGGCTAAATGTTAACCAATGAATCAAAATACTGGAGAAAATACAAAATACAACACTGAAAATTCCAAAAGTAAATGAATAAACAATGATAAAAAGGTACACACACACACACACACACACACACACTGCATTTTTCATGACGAGGTCTTGCCTGGTAAGTAGCACAAATTTTCTTAAATAAGTTGATATTATCAATAAGCTTTCTTGTTTATTTTATGGGAGAGTCATAGGGTATGGCAAAATCACCTGATCATCTAATTGCAAATTAAATGGGGAAAACTGAAGAATGATTTCATCTTTGCCCTGCACAGATATTGTTCACATTCTGTTGCCATTCACCTACGGGCTTATATTACTTGTCACTACCTATAATTCTTACTCAAATAAAACAGCTTTTAGGTCACTATTAAAGTCAAACTAAACAGGAAAAAAATGAAAGAAAACCAGAAGAAAGGAAATTTACTGCTGGTTACATTTGAACTGTCAGTCATGTCAGTTTGTTATGGAATTATAAGATAAAGTAGTATATAATTATTACTTTTAAAAATCAACTATGGTGTTTTACATCATAGTACATAAATCTTCCACAATTCCCAACCCTTAAACATAACTATGATTAATATTAAGTGCACATCTTTGCAGAAACATTTTGAATGAATGGACACATAAAACATTAGGATATATCTGTTTAACATACTATAGAACAGTATGTGTATTGACCCTGTTACATTTTGCTAATTTGAGATAACATCATTTAATTAGCAAACATTTATCTTTGTGATATTAAATCCAGGAGGAAGAAATGTCTTTCCACTGTTTTAGAATCTGCTTTTGTGAAACTTACTAGTAGTTACCTCAATATTTAAAGCTGTCTATACAAGAATTCTGTGTCAAACTTATTTTTAGTGAATTATATTTTCCTTCTGTTTTTTATTCATGATCTCAAAAAAAAGTGAATCTTCAAATTTCACACAATTACCCTCCCAGAAATGTTCTTCTGTGACATCTTTGAACACAGTGTTCAGCTTTCTCTTCCTCCACTGTCTTCTACATGGGTTTACCAACATTTCTCATGCCTCTATTTCACATTGAAGAGAAAATTTGCAGGAGAAAGAAATTTTATCTTACGATCTGAAGAATTTTAAATTGCTGGACATGGACCTCAGGGACATCCCCAGCTGAGACTGTGTGTATTTCAGTCCTGTTACAGCCACCACCACCTTTTATAACCTTCGATAAACCATTAATCTCTTTGGGCCACGACTTGCTCATTTACAAAGAGCACCACTAACAAGGACTCAGTGGTTTGCAAGCCATGTTAGGAGCCCTGAGGTTCTGGGGGGCAGATCCAGAGTGCATGCTGGAGTAAAGAAATATAAAAGGATGGTTTCTAAATTACTTCGCTCATATTTTGCAAATGAAAGTAATATTTTGGTTTATTTGTTTATAACACAGGGTTCGATTCTTGAACTAACATGTTCATATCGTAAGCCATTAGAGTGAATAACTATTTCCAAATCTGTATATCACCATCTTAAATAGGTAACTATATAAATCAATTTTATGAGAGAAACATAAAATATTTCTGAATTGTACCTAAAGTTGCATTAAAATGAGTTCGAATCTATGCTCACGGTCATTACAGAAATAGGGTGACATCCATACACTTTAATGCATTTCTGTAGACTCAATTGCTTTTAATCTGATTCTGTTCTCAAAAGCCAAACACGTGCACAAGTATTTTAAACCTGGAGAACAATTTCATCTCTGTAAAGTGTTGACCTCCTTTGGAAACTCTGTGTTCTTTTTTTCTGTCAACACTTTTCGAGCCCACTCCACTTTCACATAGAAGATTAAATTTTTTCAGCCCTGGGAATATACTGGTGTAATACACCTACAGCCAAATTTCTCAATCTATTTTACATTTCTTTTTAGTTGTACTATAATAGAGTTGGCAGGGCAAAGATACAATAATTAACGAGCATTAATAGGATCCTTGGCTGTGTGTGTGTGTGTGTGTGTGTGTGTGTGTGTGTGTGTGTGTGTTTCTTGTCTTGGTGCAACTATGATTTGGATGAGCTAATCAATTCTCTATTATTCCAGAACCTCTAAAATGTTTTTTTTTGTAAGAGTTAAATGTTAAATTTAATGTATAAATCACTTGGCACGGTGCCTAGTATACTGTATAATCTATAATTGGCTAATAATATTAAACGTATGCTTTCTCTTTGTTAGTCTCCCAAGTAAAAACTTACCACCTAGTTCCAAGTTTTACACACACACACACACACACACACACACACACACCTCTACTTGCACACTTTATAAATTTCATTATCATTATTGAAAGAGAATCACTTGGAACTGTTTAGGTTTTCTTGTTTCCTATATTGTTTAATATAATTAAACGTAATTATTTTAATGTAATATTGTTTAATGTAATATTAAAATATTCATGGTATTAAAATATTCATGATAGTACATGTTTGCTCTCATAACTTAATTATGAAGTACATAATTCCACCAAAAATAATACCAACACACAAAGCGCTATCATGCAAATAGTACAGTATTTATCAAACACTGGGGCAATGGGAGCAAATGCAGAGAAACATGAAAGCTAAAACTTCCCCGCCCTCTACCTGCAGTCAGCATGGCTGCTGATAACTCTGCTCTTCTCCACAAAGTGCTGAGCTGCTCCGCTGCTCCTGCAGGTGCGCCAGGAAACCACCACACTGTCACCCAGAAACCAAACAGATGAATCCCATGGAACATCTCCACTCTCACAAAATATTATGCAGAGCTCTCAAAGATACATCAAGAACATTAGAGGATGTAATTCTTTCAGGTAAATCTAATAAAGCACAAAAGCAACAAGTGATAAACTAAGTAAAATTCACACAACTAGACTATCTTTAGTGAAATACTCCTAAAATGAATGGTCAAATAATGAAGGAAAAGACAAGTAAAACAAATGAGATGTTCAACTTATTTTTAAAATCCTTGTTCTAAAGAATAATCTTTTCCAGAACAGAGAGTAATTATGAAGCAATGAAGGCTAGTAAAATACATATTAATCAAATACAGATTTAAATGTGCTATGAATTCATAACCAGCATGGAATAAACATTTAATACTCAGAGATACCAAGTAAAATTCTAAATATTTCAGTTTTAATTAATTTTTCTCAAGTCCTGAAAATAATTCTTGAAAGACTTATTCTGATTTAAATAAATTCAGAAAATAATTTCCTTAAAAGATGCATTTCATAGCATATTTATCTAGCCACTAGAAACCATGAAAACAGAGCCTGTAAAACCCAAATGAAATAAATTATATGCTCATTTGCAAGTATGAAATCCCAGAATACTGGTCCAAAGCATTTGATATATTAATATTGTCTCTTTATGTATTGAAATTTTACTTATGTAGAAGAAAAGTAGATTACTTCTTATATATACTATATAAGTGACATACATATTAAAAATCGCCTGAGATTCTTTTTACAACCACAAATTACAAATTAATATTTTTTTCCTCTTTTTCTTGTTAATGGAAGGCTTAGAAAGATCACCTGGCTCAGCCAAGACCATTGATTAGAAAGTCAGACACCAAGGAAGCCCCTGAAGCAGAGCTCTTTGCACAGTTTGTCTCCTGTCTGTTTTAATGTGTCAGTCAACAGGAGGACCAGCAAATTAGTAACAGAGAGAACTTTTATGTACATAAGAGCCACAAATCATCCCAAATACTATCTTTAATACAAAATATTTTATGTGCATAACTCTATGTGTGTACAAAGAACAATAAATTTTCAATGATACTTACATAAAAGATTACCATATTGGAATTCATTTTTACCAAATATGTGAAGAAATTTGTCAGGCAACTTGCAATGTTGGAAAAATAGGATTATCACAACAATTTACAGTAATTTAGTACACAGGAGTACTATGATAGGCAGGCACTGTGCTGCTGAGCTATATTCCTGGCCCAGGAGCTTTCTATGATGGTGTTCCTCACACTGCAGTCCATGAACCTTTAGTTGTGGGCTAGGTTAATTAATGTTTCATTGGAAAAGATAACGTTCAAATACGTCTGTAAACTATTTCCTTAGAGAACATCATTCAAGTTCTACTACCATATACAAGATCAGAGGTTTTCGCGTGCAGAGAAGCTCAATATAGCTCCCAAGTGGAAGGAAAACAGCTTTGACCTGGAAACCATTCTGTAACAGATGTCAAAGGTTTGTGCCCTTGGGAAGATTTGTTTAAAATGCTGTTATATTGTGTGGTCTACATCTGTCATTTATTACATGTTGTCTGTCATATATGATGTGTTCAATCTAATTTCATAAGAGGGGCACCCAAAGAAATTGAGTTGATGTGTAGCAGACAGGAAATACATAATATATAAATTCTCTTGATAATAACAAATTCCTTTCTTCCAGGCTTAGCTTCATAATAAATTTAAAAATTTAAATTTCTCTGTGAATATCATATTGTAGGTTTTGCAAGGAATCACTACTTCTACATCATGACCTCTATTTATAAAGCAAGTATTTACAGGACTGTTAAATGCATCAAAACATGACAATAAGGTTGTGATTGCATACTTCAGGAAAAAGCAAAATGTTATTTTTCAGCATCATTTTTAATAGAAATGTCCATTGGAGATTGAGTGATGATTTTTTGCAACATTGTATACACACACCTTTAAATGTTATATAGAAGAAGGGACTTTTAGAGTGAAAATTCTTCAAGAACTAATTTTCAGTAATAAGAAATTCAAGAAAGAAATTCAAACCAGTAGTACACCGAGCAGGTATTACTCACCAAAATGTGGCTAAATTTTTCTTCTCTGAAAATAACGTCCTTACACTGTTCATGTTTCAGTTGTGCTGATCACCATTTAAAATATATTTGGTAAGGGGTGGTGACACATACAAAAGTAAGAAGTCTGTCTTGGTTACTTTTCTCTCCTTGCTGAGACAAAATATCTGATGCCTAAAATTAGGGAAGAAAAGATGTATTTAGCTTACAGCTTGTGGAGGTTTCAGTCCATATTCAGCTGGCTCCAAGGCAGGGTGACAGGGCACTGGGGCAACAGTTCAAGTCAGAAGCCAGACAAAAAAGGGGAAAACAAGCCTCTTCTCTCTTATATTGTACACAGGCCACCACCACCACCACCACCACCACCACCACCCCTCTCAGGGTGGGTATAGCACTCACAAAATCCCCTTGCCCTCCTTTGCACAGGATGAGGACATTTACAAAGTACTAACCATGGTTCCCTGCTGAGTCTCAGTTAAATTTCTAAATCTGCAAGTTGATACAATGTATCAATTATAACAAAGTCAAACACTTCCCAATCAGAATGCATGACTGCAGTGAACATATTTTCAGTCCAGCTCTTCAGCTACATTGCACACTCTGAAATACATGCTGTACCACAGAGTGTTAACTCAGAACTTCATACAACAGAACCAACAAAACTCCGAGTGACTTATTTCAGGAGGTGACTTTTCCTTAGTATTTTGTATTGCTATAGACTCTTGAAGAATAGAAACAGGTGAAAAGAACTTTATTTTTTACTGTTCAATATGGTGACTACTATCCACATACAACTATTTAAATTTAAATTAATTAAAATTAAATAGGGCTAAATATCTACTCATTTTCAGTGGGCATCAGTCAGGTGTGAAAGGTTTACACATAGTTTGTGGCTGATGTATGGGACAATGAAAATATAGGACATTCACACTGCCACAGAACACTCTGTTGGACAGCCCCACGGGTCCTGCTGTCTCTTATGTGGTCATAATCTATATGTAGGTCACATAGCCGAAAATTCTCTCTTCCAAATGTAACTCTTTGTCCAAATACATGAAGTGATTTATGTAAAATCATATCTTTTTAAAACCTCAAATGAATCTGATTTTGTGAATAGTCACCGAAGTTTGTATTCTTGGGTCCATATCAAGTTCGAATTTCAGGTAACTATAGTCTGCTCTGCCAGGATGGATTAGATCTGTATTTTCTACAGTTCAAAGGAGTCATATGAGTTTTATTTCCTTTTGCCTGTTTTGTTGCACATTAGCTTTGCTCACTTACTTGTTCTAACAGTGTTTGTGTAAATATTTTAGGTATCTCTACAGGGCTATTCCTATCATTTGAGGTTATACCCATCTTCATATCTTGAATTGTAATCAGCATGTCTTTTATTTCTCTATTTAGGCTTATTTGGCTTGGACAACATTGAATGAAGTTATAAGAGTGAACATTTTGCCTTATTCTTGTCTTTATGGGGAAATATTCAGTCTCATCATTAAGTGTGATTTTAGTGGTAGGTCTGTGTTTGTGTCTGTGTCTGTGTCTGTGTCTGTGTCTGTGTCTGTGTCTGTGTCTGTGTCTGTGTCTGTCTGTCAAAATTCAACACCTATGCAATTGTGGGGGTTTGTAGAGCGGTGTTTGTAAGGCTATCTACAGGACAGACAGTCAAACAGGAATATGAATGAAGGCAAGCAGAGGTTGAGCTAGAATCTGCGAAGGACCGAGTCTGTGTAGGTTTTCAGATCTCTCAACTGCAGTGATGTGGGTGTCTCGGAGCAGATGCTGATGCCCAAAATCACAGATTAACACACACACCTGGACCAGGAATTAATGATTCTGAACAGGGATTTCATAGAGGGTGAAGCAGTTCTGAGTCCGGTTGCTGTCCCCTTCTGATGACAAAAGTCTACAGCACAGAAGGTATTACCACATTGGCTGGATCAGCAAAGCACACTTTTGGGTGTCACTGGGTAGCTGTGACCTTGGGGCCTATATCCATCTCTTGCCTCTTTCACTCTGATGCTTTTTCCATTTGATCTACATTCCGGCCCCCGGGGAAAGGAGCAGATTTGCTCTGCCACATCCTTCCTCCATGAGCTTCTTCCCTGGGAACCAGCAGTCAGGAAACCAAAGCTTCTGAAACTTTGCATCAAACAAAACTTTTTCCCTTCAAGCTGTCAGTACTCAGTATTTTTCTCCCAGAAAAGGGGAAAGCTGAATTATATAGAAAATTCTTACTACTGAAGTGTGGTTGTTGCTGTAATTAGGCAGGACAACGCGGCTTAGAAAACTTTGAAACTTGTTTGCAGGAAGAGTTTGGAAATGTGGGCTGGAGACAGCCCATAATCATCACAATAATCTAATCACTGAATGAGTTTTATTAGGATATATAATGAATGCTGTGAGCAGAGCTTGATGGCAGTTCTGCTGGGAAGTCAGATATCAACAGAAATGTGGACAATAAAAAATGCTCCTCAAGTTTCATACAGGAATGCACTTTATTCAGAATTGGATTAGAAGCCATGCTTACATCATTTCAGCCAAAACTAAAATTTTTAGGTATATATTTTGCCTGTGCCCTAAAAGGTTTCTACAGGGCCACAAAAAATGGTGGCCTCATTCCTGTAATCCTTATTGCTTGTGTCTTAATTTTATGGTTTAAGATGCTGTGTTTGAGTGTCAGGTTGACAATGGTTGGAATGTGATGGTTAATCTAAACTGCCAACTTTACTGAATTCAGAGACGCCTAGCAGATTGGTAAAGTGGGAGCGTGACCAGGGCGACCACATCTGATGCCTGGCCCTTTCCTCTCTAACTGTCCCCTGGTGGCTTCTGTTTCCTAGCTGCCACTGAGTAAGCAGCATTGCTCTGACAAACACTTCCATGACATTTCTGTTTTGATGATAGATTAAAACCTCTGGTGATAGATTAAAACCTCTGAAACCATAAGCCAAATCCCTCTTCCGGTTTCTTTCCAGACATTATCTTTGATTTTGTGAGGTTTGAACATTATGTGGCATGGCTGTAGTTCTTTCTGAGCGATCCTGTTTGGTGTCCTATAAGCCTCCTGCAGCGGTGCAGCCTGCTGTGCACATTAACCCGGGAAAAGTATCAGTCATTACTGCTCCAGGGATTTGTCCTGTTCCTCTTGTTCTTGTCTTTCTTATACGTCCATTGTGCATCTGTAAGACTGTTTTATGGTTGCTCCATTGCTCTCAGCTATTCTGCCAAACTGAAAACTGGGCCTCCAACTGTTACTTCTTTTTAAAATTAACAAATATTTAAAAGAAAAGCAGAGCTCATGTACTTTTGAAATATGCAGTATTAACTAACAGGGATCTTTTCTCTAAAACCCAGAAGGTTGGAAAGACAAAAACTAAAAACAAAATTTTCCCCAAATTCCATGTTAAACAAAACTTGAAAACAATCCCACATTTTCTTCATTTCTCTCATCCAAATGTTTCTTTGATTTAAAATACGGAACAGTGAAGTGTTGATTCTCCACAATTGCACTGAGTTCTACTCAGGCGAATATTGCTGTCCGCATAAGGGAAGGGTACAGGGAACCATTCAAAAAAAAAATATTCTTCTTCCCTTATGACCATGGGAAAAAATGATGAATAATACACACCAGCCCTAACCATAATCATCACAATAATCTAATCACTGAATGAGTTTTATTAGGATATATAATGAACTTGTCTTCTTATAAGAATATTATTCAATTTGTTACAACCTTTAATTTAAAAATTCCATGAAATATTTAAGTCAAATTTTAAACTGTGCAAAAGAATGAAAAGAAATATAGAATGTTCATCTTCATCAGAGTACATTGCTTTTTCCCATGTCCATCCCTCAAATTCCCTATAATTAATGTGACCTATATCTATGCCTAAATTGTAAATAAACTAAAAAAACAAAAAAAAAATATATTAGATTCTTTTCCCTATCCCTGTCAAGAAGGGAACAGCAAAAGTAAAATTAAGCCGTACAAACCAAAATGTAGAAACAAGGAAATCTGTTCTGTTAGTCAAGAAAGAAAGGTCTAAACATGTCTAAATAAGATTACTAAATTATGTATAAGACTGGGTGTCTAAAGCATAATGAATTACATAATCAGTAATTTCTGGTTAACCTTAACTTCAGAGAGCTCTAAACTACATGGACACATATCAGTTGTGGGCTGTTAGTCGCATATATTGTAGCCACAGGGTTACACCTTGAAGATTATCAGATGAACATGAAGTAGAAATTTTATAAAATACTCTGACATAATACTAAAAGTAATCATTACTTTGTCTCTTTCTAGATATAGCTTCATTCTCCCCTTGTTTTCTATACCAGGGTGCTTTTGTATTCAGAGCAATGAAGCAAAAACTCTCATCCTCTGCACATCTTTGCAGGAGGTTTATTTACAATATACAACCCAGACACACAAGGTGTAGCATACTAAAGAATTTCTTAGAGAAGAAAATCAGTGCATAGCAGCCCCAAAAGACCCTCATTTATCTTCCAGCTAGTAAATCCCATCAGTATGTTTAAAGGAGGTCAAAACTGCCTGAGGTGTCTCCAAGGAGGGTGACCTCAGGTAGGTTGTGCTGACCCAACACAAACTTATCTTCCCGGGTATACAACAAACATTGTTTCTGTGAATATCATAGCATTTGTTTTGGTAATGGCAGGTTGAATGTGTTTTTAAAGGCAAAAATGATGACTTCCAAGCAAATATAAAAAGAACAAGCTAAAGATTTATATAAGTCATAATAGGCAAATCAGCAAAATGTTTGACTGGTTCTAGGGAGAATTCAAAACATACATCCATCTATAGGCAACCGGGAAAGCTGAAATGCATTTATAATTAAACGCTAAGCTGGTCAGATTAACTGGACAGTAACAAGTTGCTTTCCACGATATTAAATTCCTTAGCATTTCTAGGCAAAATAATAAAGTATAGCATGATGCATCTCCTACAGCCAACAGAATTATAGCTTAAAAACAATGAACTAGCAACCCATAAGGACAGGACATACAGAAAACTCCTTTGTGTAGGAGTGTATGCATTTCATAATGTTTCAGTTCTTCCTGACTGTGGAAATTTTGTCAGGCATTCACCTAGAAATAGATTTTCTGGATCTGGAATATGCATATCTTCTGGTTTAATGGATATTTGTCAAGTATTTTCCCACCAAGTGATTGTACCAATCTATACCATTAACACTCATATAGTAATCTTATTATACATTTGAAAATTAGAAATTCCTGACACTAGTTCCAATGAATGAATTCATTCCAGAATGAATTTTCACTTCAAGCAATCTCCTTCATAATTCTATAAATTCTAAGGCTTAGGACTATGATCTAGCAAATAATACACCCTGTCTTTATCCATTGGTGATCTGGCAAATAACACACCTTCTGTGTTCCAGGAACAAAGCCGCAAGCACCTTGTAATTTCCTGAGTGGACAGTGTTGCTAAGAAGCTCATGGTGGACTCCTAGATGGCTGCACGATGAGGGCCGGCAGTGGAAAGGCCCATCACACTATTAAAGAGCTGGAACTTTGGCCAGCCTGACCCCGAAGAGGAGGAACGTTTGATTGTGAGAGTGCGGTTCACTGTATAATAGACCATGCCTTCATAATTGCTATGGTTAGACTCTTTAATGTCCTCCAGATACTCATGCATTAAAACTTTGGTCCCCAGGATACTCTTATTGGGAGACAGTGGAATGCTTAAGAGATGGAGTCAAGTGGAGGTGTTTAAGTCATTTGAAGTTTTGCCCCAAAGGGGATTGTGGGCCCAGTGACCTCCTTGCTTGCTTTTGCTTCTTGACTAGAAGGTGAGCAGTTTTGCTCTGCTGTGCTCTCCCCTCTGATGGACTAACATGCCACAGCTTCAAACCAATGCCTCGCACCACTCATGAACTGGAAAAGCACATTTGTAGCAGATTCGTGCTACAAGACCATTGACACGAAACCAACATTTTCTCTCTGGAAGTTAATCATCACAGGTATCTATTATAATAATGCAATTATAAAACCTCCGTGACATCTTTTGAGTCAAAGCTTCATGGAGCCTTTTGGTGGGAAGACACACTGCTGTACCAGGAAGGCGGGGGGCCCTGCTCAGCAGAGGCCGTGGACCTCTGTGCTGCCTCCTAGACCTATTTCCTATGTATTCTTCATAATAAACTGTAGTCATAATTATAAAGCTTTTCAGTGAGTCTAAAAGCTGTTCTGGGAAGTTACTTAACCTGAGGGTGTCATGGGAACATCTAACTTGTAGCCGAGTGCTTATAAGGAAGGTGATCTGTGGGTATCATTTGTAGCAGGTATGGATGTCAGACCAGTCTTAGGAAGAAGCATGGGGTCCTTAAACCTACAGTGACAAGATGTTCAGTAGTTGGCGTCAGCACCGAAAGCCGGTACAGCCAGGCGGTTTACTCCAGTTGAAGTGGAAACAGGACACTACCTTAATGCAGTGTGGGTGTGCATTCCAGTATTAATTTGGAATTTCAGATGAAGATATGAAGGTAGAGATAAGAAAGAGATGTAAGCATTTTCATATGGGTTTCCTTGTAAAGTAATGAAAGGAATCATGCTACACACATTGGAGAGATCAAAGCCAGGAAGGAACATCAGAGAGCAGAAGAGAAAAGGCTTTGTAGATCTTTCCTTTGGGGATATGCGGGAGACTTTTAAATCAGTTTAACTATCACTCAAAAAATAATAATTATATAAAAATGTCTTTAACCTGATGAGCCAAAGGAGTAATGAATTACACTACCAAATTAAGCAAAAAATCTGTTATTATAGGTAAAAACCTATCACACAATGGAGAAATTACTAAAGTAATTTAGCATTAAATTCTATTTATTGTTTATCATGGATTGTTAGTCTGTAGATATATTCAATTTTTATTCTTTTACATCATGAAAATATTATTCAGTAAAATTAATCTATAGACAATAAATGAGTACTATAACTACCAAAGAATAATAAAGAGCAAATACACAAACACACACACACAAATACATAGGAAATGGGGCAACCATGGAATATGAAATTATTCACTTGTCCCCACAGCTTTGTAAGAAATTGGTGTTAAGTTTTTATTCTTAGAAATTAGAGAAAGAGAATATCTCAGTTATGCATGTTCCTCCAAGTCACTGAAAGAAATGTCTGAGGTAAATTTAGTTTTTAATTCAATCTAAAAATTTTATATGAGTTTATCATTCTCTTATTTTTCAACCCTAGTTTTCACAGCATAATTGTATGTGTGGTTCTGATTAAAAAAGCCTCTTGGAACCTCTGTGGATGAGGGAGCGGTAAATGGACAATGAACAAATATGGAAAGCCCAGAACAGAGTGAGCTATCTTAAGAATTTTAAAGCTAAGATCATCAAAGGTAGAAACAAATCAGCAGGGACAAGGGAGCAAAAACTAGCTGAAAAGTTAGCAGCAAAGTTTCAAATACACAAAATTGCTCCCTAGACCTGTGATACAGGTACTGTGTCTTGATTTAGTTTCTATAAATCAGAACCAAAAAATACTTCCTGCTCCGTGATACTCACTTCCACTTTCACCAAACGTGACCCACGTATTTTGGCACACGTAAGCCAGTGTCTTCCTGCCTACATTGTCATTTGTGCATTTTTTAAATCCAGTGGGAAATTGTGTTATCAAGTAAACCCCTCCCATTTCCAAATTACCTTAAAATGCCTGAAATTAAACAAATATTTAGTGAAAACTTTGTTCTCAATTGTATAGCCTTTCAAAAAAATGCCTACCATAACATCTACTATTTTGTCTCACATTCTTTAACTCGCTTCATGAGACTTGGAAAAGTGTCACACTGTCTCTAAATCTCTGGCGTGCAGAATAATGCTGGGACACAAGTATGTAGAAATTGTTTGTTAAATAAATGGATGTTTATGTTTCAGATGATTCTCACCTGAATGTTATATCCAGCCTCATGCTGGAAGTATTAATTCTTTAAGTATGGAGCACTCACAGAGAGTTATTGTTCCTGCTGCTTTTGACCATGTGAACCATCAAGAAAGCCCTCACTAAACAATCAGAATCTCCTGGTGTGTAGGCGGGCTACACAGTACCACAGACCCTGGTATCTTTTGCATAATAATTTTCAGATTCAATGAAAAGCAGAACAAATTGGCCACTCGGCTTGTGGTCCAGACACTGGGAAGTGACCTCTGATCCTGTGAATAGAGGAGCACGTGGGATGGCAATTTGAGCTGTGATTTTTATTTCATCATCTGACTTATGAGGGTTCTAGTTGGTAATTCATAAATATTTAACTGAGAACACTTAAACTCAACAGAGAAAATATTTAAATATTTATCACTGGGGAATTAAAAATGACCAACAGGGGGGAAATTATAAAGAAACCTGACATTAGGCATTCACCAATAAGCATTCAAAATCAAAACAGTAGCTTCCAATGTTGTGATAATGTATATTAATCAGTTTTCCTGTTTGTCAGACAAAAATACCTGACATCCACAACTTAAAGGAGAAGAGGTTTATTTGGCTCACAGTTTCAGAGGTTTCAGTCCACTATCTTCAAGGTCGGAACATCCCCATAGAAGAATGGGGTGGAGAAAAGCTGATTGGTTCATGGCAACTGGGAAGCAGAGCTGGGGAAGAGCACAGTGAGAGAGGTGGCTTCCACGGAATGTTCTCCATGACACATGTCCTTCCAAGCTGGCTTCACCTCTGTAATGACTGACACATTGTGTCAACTTGAAAAATTTAGAAGTATAAGGGACTCCTCAGAGAGCCACAGTCCTCATTTTGTAAACATCCTTATCTTGTGTAAGAGGAGGGCTCTGAGATAGTGTTAGTGTTACTCTTGCCTTAGGGGGTGGCAGCCTGTTGACAACATAAGGCAGGAAAAGAGGCTCCCTGCTTTTTGCTCTGGATGCTTTTGCTGTTTTCTGCCACCTTGAAATGTTGCCCTTGAACTTGCCACCCTGCCTTGGAACCAGCTGATTACAGACTCAATCCTTCACAAACTGTGAGCTACATAAACTTTTCATTCCTTAGTGTTGGGTGTTCTACAAGAACCTCCTAACAGCACAAGCTCATTCAGCAATGTGCTTGGGTAGATTCATTCACTGATGAGCATAGCACTCCCATGATCTAATTACCTCTCTAGGAATCTCTTAATCCATTCAAATTGACAATTAACCTTAACCTTAAGTTAACCTCTTATCACCATGACATTTTAACATATCTACTTAAACCATAGTTAGTTTCCAAATACAGGCAATAGAAAGTCATAATTGTGTCCAATGTAATGTAACTCTCCTGTGTACAGTCAGAAACATACTAATTCCCTCTCCTAATACCAACAGTCCCACCATTGTTCAAAAGCACAAGTAAAAGTTTCTGACACTCAAAGTCTTAGCTTTAAACCTCTGTAAAAGTTAAAGATGAGTTACATAATCACAAAATAGAAAGCCACACAGTAAATATCCCCATTTCCAAAGTGAGAATCAGGAGAATAGAAAAAAATCAAACTGCAACAAGACCAAAACTCAAACATTAAGTCTTACAGCTCCATGTCGAGTATCTGGGGCACACGATGGTGGTGAGACGTGATTTCTAGAGGATCTGGGTGCCCAGCCCCTGCGGCCTTGCTGGCTGCGGCTTACATGCCCTCTCTCACTTGGGATAGCTGCACTCTCCCTGCGGTTTTCATTAGCAGAGATTCCACATGTTGGCATCTGTGACTTCCTGCATCTTCACCTTCCTCCCTATCGCTCTGTGTACCTTCCTCTCAGGGGTACATCGCCTGGCCTCACAGGCCTTCCCCTGTAATATGGATAGAAGCCTCCATAACTCCAAACCTTCTGTGCTCTGCACACCTGAAAACCCAGCACGATGTGGACACCTCTGCAGTCTGCTGCCAGCTCATGCAGTGTTAACCAGGTTCCTCAGACTATTGATGCAGACAATGTTTAGTGCTTGAATGGCTGCACACCATGAAATAAAACCTTGGAATCAGTTCCTTAGGCAGCCAGTCTTGAGCAAGGAGTTTGAGAGGTCTTTGCTCAAATGAATCTTTCACGCCCTTAAATTTATAAGACGTGAGTGGGGTGTTAAAGATTTTTGACATGCTCTCCAGTTATCTTCTTTTTGTCCGGGGTAAAAGCACCTGATTTCACTTTACTTGTCCTAATCTCTTCAGCAACCCTACATCCTTTGCCTACAACTGTATTTAGGGTTCTAGTTGGACCAAATTTAAAGTTTTCAAGCACTTCTGCTTTTCTTTTTGCTCCCAATTTTTACTAGACCTCTGATCAAACATGGCCAGTGATATCCATACCACAGCTTGAACAATAGATTGCCTTTGCATTTTCTCACCAAATCTACTACTCTAGTACCCTTAAACTCAGTCTCCTATACTTTGAGGACTTGGGAAAATTGCAGACAAATTTTTTGCGAGAGTGTAAAATGAATAGCCTCCAGTCCATTTCCCAATAGAGTTCATTCCTTAGCCCTCATGAGCACAGTCTTCTTCATCCCTCTCTGCATTCCTATCAGAATTCTGGGCTTCTGAGTTCTGGCCAAAATATCTCTTCTATCTCTGCTTACAGTATTCTGGGCTTGTTAGCAAACATTTTCAAACCCTTCTCAAAGCCTCCCATGAACCTACACCGAAGTCCTCTGTGTGTGTGTGTTTTTTTTTTTTTTTTTTTTTTTTACCATATGGTCAGATATCATCACAAAAATTAGTCCCACTTCTAATATTAATTTTTGTACTGACCAGCTTTCCTGGTGCTGGGCAAAATTATCTGATACTTACAATTTAAAGAAGTAGAGTTTTATTTGGCTCATGTTCAGAGGTTTAACTTTGTACTTGGCAATCTGTAAAGCAGAAACATCATGGCAGAGTGAAGTTGTTTGGTTTGTGGAAGCTAAGAAACAGCAGTGGAAGAGAGAATGTAGAGATATGTCTTCCAGAAGCATCTCCAACTGCGTAACACTTCCTGATTGCATGTTTAAACTATGAACTTCAGTGAATTAACTTACTATAGCACCCCTTGAAATGAACTCGAAGAAGACTCAAGTTGACAATTAAGTTCCACCATCACACATTTTAGTTTTCATTTCCTATATTTATATATCTTGAATTGAACTCCAAGAAGACTCAAGGGGACAATTAAGTTTCCTATATTTATATGTTTTTGGAAAAAGAGAATTTAAAAATACAAGCTTGTTGGGCTTTGAATATCCATTTAACAATGGTTTTAATCCTACTTTATCAAGGGAGTTACAATGTTTTGACATGAAGAAAATGGTGCTGTAGGGAAAGTGATTTTACACTAATCAGGGATAATTGCCATGTTTACAGAAAATAGAGACAGTGTTTAATGTGTATGGTTACTGGACTATCTATCTCTAGGTCCATTAACTCCTGGAATTATATTATTTATTTCTTCCAAGTACAGTGTGTTTTTACATTTTCTTCTTAATAAGAAAGTTCACCTTCATTTCCAGGCAGGTACATCATTTCTGAATAATTAAAGACATCTAAATATATCACAGAAACCTCATTGTTTGAGGATTCTGGTCAACTATTAACAACTTCAATATCAAACTCAGGAAAGAGGAGCTTCTTTATACTACAAAGTCAGAACTGACCCAGGCGCAGGCAAAAAGACAAGGAGGGCTTTTTTCGCAAAACTGAAACAAACACAAGAAAGGAATTTTTTAAGGCTGCTGCAAAAAGAAGAAGGTCATAACTCAGTCTTAGCTCAACACCATTAACACAAGAGTAGGAAGACCTTCAAGGGCTTTAGTGAGAGAGCAAACCTAGCTTATCTGTGTTTGCTAATTGGCTTGACCCAAAGGCAAAGTAAACTGTCTCCTGTCTCCATCTCCTCCAGGGGGAGGTATGCTGTCTCTTTTGATGTTTGCTTTCATGAAGATGGGGTATAAAACTGGCAAATGTCATCTTAAATGGGCAAAGAAAAATTTATATTTGCAAGTTTTCTAAAGTCAATAGTACCAAAAAATAGAGGTGAGGGCCCTAGTGTCAGAAATAAACCTGTGTAAAGTTTAGTCAGGCTGAGGGTAATGTTGAGACTATCTGGGTCAACATATTAATCCTCTTAAAACACAGTAAGTCAGTCCTATATGGCGGGCAGTTTAATAGATTTCTGCAGAAAAACAGCATCCATACAGTGGTAAGTCTGCATCTCTATGTGTGCTGATCTGTCTAGAGCTATAGATACATAGATAGAGAGGTAGCTCCAGAGGTGGGAAATAGAAAGAGAAGATTGATTCCGTGGAACTGAGCCACACAATCGTGCAAGGTAACAGGTCTGAAATTTTCCGGCCAGGACAGCAGGCTGGCACCAGGAAAGAACTGAGGTTATAGCTCAAGTCTGAAGGAAGTCTCTTCTCAAGCCTTAAGGACTTCATCTGATTAGATAAGGCACACAGAAATATAAAAGGTAAATTGTTTTAGTTACGGTTACTGAAATGAGTTCAAAAATAACTTTATAATATCTAGACTGGTATTTGGTCAAACATTCTGATTCCATGGCCCAGCTTGCCTGGCATAAAATTAACCCTGGGGGACCTTCCAGGATAGAGGAGAATCTTCTGAGAGGCATTCTGGAATCCTGTTAACATCTTTCTGGAAAGATATAATCACCGAGAAATACTTCTATACCACTCTCAGTGAATAAATCTTTTACCTAGTGGGGGGAAATTCAGACAACTTCCCGTAGAAGAAAGTTTTTATGAATTTGTACAGGTTCACAAAAGTAGAATCAATCATCATGTTCCTTCTGGATAATGAAGGCTGCTTTGAATTATCTGAACACCAGACAAACACCAGGAGGCAATGAAGACCCTGTTTTGAAAGAAAAGGATCCAATTTGGGAAGCAAGAAACTGAGTTTTCCGAGGCCACATAGGTAAGGAGGCTCTGACCTTCTCATGATAATGGTGTATTATTTCTCTAACTGCAGGGGACCTGGCACACAATCAAAGAGGTAAAGAGATTTTCAATTTGTATTTTCACTGTGATATGGCCAAAAGTGAGATGTGGAAATATAGTTTTCCTTTGATTTAGTCTACACAGGAAAAAAGCTGTGATCCACAGTTAGAATTAGAAGTCGTTAGCTTTAGAAATAATAATTTCAGCTACTATGGAGTGCTCAGTGTGTTGGGAGAGTAGAAGACAGAGAGGAGAATAAAGTGGAAAGGTGCACTCAAGCACCAAATAGATGCGGTAAGAAAGCTTGCAGCAGATGAAGTTATTATTCACCTGATGTGCGGCCAACTTTCAGATCACTGGAGAGACCTTAAATGCAGCCTGCTCCTTTCTAGATATTGGCATTATTTTGTCTCTGTTTGTGGCACTGAGGATACCCAGGACGCTGATGTTCAACTTTCAAATTCCCAGAGAGCTCAAGTCATTTTCATCTGTTCCTATAACTTCTTTTTCCTGAACCTTTCTTTTGCTGTACTGTTCAGCTCTAAACAGTCTGCTAATGAACGTTAACCTTTAACCCTGAAGAAATGAAATCTCATTTTAAAAACCTATTTAGTCATTCTTCAAAGATCAACAACCCCCATAATACCCCTGAATAATAGTTTTAGTTCCAGAGATCCTTTTCCACTCTATGGTTTCCAAACCCACCACCTGTGTTTTTATTCCTATTTAATACTAACGCTCACTTTCATAAATACTACTTTCCTTTTATCTCTACTCACGCAGAACACTAAATATTTATTTCCTCAAGTTCATGAAGATGCTTTATTTGCCATATTTCCTAGCTCCTAAGACCTCATTGAAGTATGTCACTTCACAGATGAATGACATTTCAGGAAAAAATTAAACTTTTGGATGAAAATGTATTGTAGATAGATTTTGAAGTCTTAAAAGGATCGATTGGCTTAGCTTACTCTGGAAATCAGGAAATTGTACATAACCCAGATCTCTAGTTTCCTTGAGTAATGAGAAGACCTCAATGTGCTGAATTGCAAGATGGGCTTCCCTTCATGGCCTTTCTCTTCCGGGAATCCAGCTGTGACTTCTGCTGAAGGGCACCCTGTACACGTGGCCTGCCTGGCTTTGTAAGGCTGAATGTAGAAGCTCAGGTTATAAAGACCAGAGTTCTCCATTAAAATGACTTTTCAGATACTCACACCTAAATCATCTTGTGTAATGTTGAAGAGACCTTTTTCATCCTCCTGTCACTGACTAGTTTGCATTTTTTTAACCACATGTAAGACAGAAATCATAAATGGGCCCATTCTAAGGGGCCCATAATAATGTTATTATTAAAAAGGAGAGCAAAGAGAGCCTAGCTAGGAACAGAAAAGATAGCTGCACCACTGAGCAGTTCCCCACAGAGGAGGCATCTTGAATTTGTAGGATCTCGAAGGACTCTTAAGGTTATGATTTCCTAAAGGAACAGCAGAGTAGGGACTTATATCGGCCTTTTCCAGTGTGCCCCAGTTTAATCCCGTGTAGCTGCTTTTTTATATTAGGGATGCAGTAGTTTGTCCTTGGATTGGCCATTTTCTTTCTCTGTATGGCCTCAAAATATAGTTATTTAACTGTGTGTTTGTTCTTCTGTCAGGCAGTGACTTTATTCCTGCTAACTCCATGTCTCAGTTATAGAGCAGACTCCAGAGTCAGAAAACCTCCTGAGTCCAAATCCATTTCGGTAGTTTGTTCACTGTTTGCCCTGAGCAAGCAGCTCAGCCGACTCTGAAGTCCTCTCAGCTTCCCGTCTTTATAAGGTGAGATGAAAATGTGTGGAACATGGTGCCCAGTGCCACCCAGTGGGAAGGCAGGGTCCAAAATATGACAGCACATCCTCAGCCACCTTCTCCACACCTGGCGCTGTGCTCCTCCTGGCTCTGCAATGACCAAGAGAGGTAAACATCTGAATCAGTTCAGGACACTGAGGCACCAACCACGGCACCACCAAGGACACTGAGGACAGAGGACTTCCAGCACCGCTTCAGGAAGCAGCAGTGACAGCGGAGTAAGTGTGACTGAGCAGAGAGGAAGTATTATTGGGGTTAATGGTGCTGCGTCTCTCACTATAATACCTTTTGTAAAGAATTAACACTCACTATGTTATTTAGTCACATCACATATTGCAGTTCACTTCTATGAATTTCAAAAACACATAACTTGAATAATATAATGATTAAGGTTTGAATATGGCTTGTCCCCCTCAGAACTCGGGTTGAGACTGAGCCCCAACCTAGCCCTGCTGGCAGCTGTTAGGGTCACCGAGGCGGAGCCCCCGTGAATGGACCGATCCTTTCTCACAGGTTTGCGCTCCTGCCTGTGGGGCTGGAGCAGCCCTAGTGCCCTGCATTCCCTCTTCTCCTGTGCCCACCGCCTTCCCTCCTCCTGCCCTGAGCTGAAGCGGCTTGAAGCCACTGCCGGAGCCCAGCAGAAGCCAGCCCAGGCTCTGGCCTTGTTGGTCTCCAGAGCCTTGGACCAAAGTGAACCTCGGCTCTTTATAAGTGAGTCAGGGTGCTTTGGTCGGGGCACTTGCCCCTTGTCCTGGCCACGTCCCGGGCAGTGCTGGAAGTCCTCTTCCTGAGCATCTGTAGTTGTGCTGCGGTGGCTGCCTCAGTGCCCTGAATTGACTTAATTTTGTGGTCACTGGGACTTTGGGGAAGAGCCAGGAGTAGCATTGTACCAGCTCTGGTAAAACAATAGAAAATGGATCAAGAAGTAATTTGTTCTTCTATGCCTGTGTGATACAGCGATGAAGCTAAGCAAGGTAGCAGTCACGGGAGGGGTCAGTGGGGCACAGATTTCAAAGCTGGCAATATCGTCACATTTCCTGATCTGGGTAAGGGAGTACTGGGGGCTTTTATTATTATTTTTATATTTTAAAAATACACTATTTAAATATATATTATTCTATACATTTAAACATATATAAGTAGGTACATATATGCATACAATTTGTGAAGAGATCAATTTTTGATGTCTGATTTATATTAAGGAAAGGTTATTGCTCCTCCTTTCAAATGCATGCTTTTTTTCTTTTTTGAATAGAATCTCACTATCAAATTAAGGCTAAATTTGAACATGTTATGTAGCCCAGGCTGGCCTGAAACTCATGGTGATCCTCCTGTCTTGGCCTCCTGAGCTGGTGGAATTACAAGCATGTGTCACCATGCTCACCTGGGAATGCTTTCTTTAGTCCTTGTTTTCTTGGGTATGGAATTGCTTTTGAAATAGACTTCTTCCAACTTAATTTTGTTGGAAATAAACAGCTTTGACAATATCTCATGATTTCAAGATAAATCTACTGCAAATATTTACTTAAATAGTAATTATAAAAGGAATAATTTTCCTTAACAATGGCCCTTTCCCAAGGGATACTAAATAAAATCTCTTTTATTAAAATTATTCTAATCCAGACTGTGGCCCCTCCAAAGGGAGAATCAGCAGTATCTCCTGAGATCTGTGCGTGCCATGTTGGAACTTAGGACCCTGGGAAACCAAGCAACCAGCCTGCCTCCCTGCTAAGCAATAGTGAACCTACTGGTGCATGGCCTAGAGTCAAACATCCCACTTCCCTAACCCCCTTTACTTGTTCCCCCGATAGCACATGGGAACCAGAAATCTGAGCATCTCCTGGGAAGTTGACCATAGCAAATAAGGGGGATTTCCTTCTACCATCTCTTTGAAGGCAAATATTTTTATTAGTTTTGTTTTATTCTGATTAACGGTACTGCTCTATTCAATATTCTGTTTTGATAAGTTCTATAATGTTTTGTATTTCATCTCATTTTGATATATGTGATTGAAAGAACAACTATTGTAAAGATAATGAAATATACTGTGATACCTATTACTGTTATCCTGGTAACCTGCTGTGAAGTTCTGTACTAATTTCACTACACGGTCTCAGTTGGCTTTATTCTTTCTTGTTCTGTTGTTTTGTATTACTTTCAAAATAAAAAATAAAACAAAATTATTCTAATCAGCTAGCACTGTTAAAGAATCTTAATCTTTGGGTGACTTCCTGTAAAATAATAAGAGATCCTTGGTCTCTGCCCTCATTTCCTCGCAGAGTCCCTTTGGAAGCTCCAAGTCCATGTGTTTTGGGGGAGGAGGGACATGGAAATGAGACAGCTGGTAGAAGGGGACCCTGGACAGTTTGGGGATGGGCTGGATTTCAGAAGAACCACCCATGTGACTTCACACTCCTCCCACACACAGCAGGGAGGAGGGACTAAAGGCTGAGATGATCACCAGTGGCCAATGGTTTAGTCGGTCACCATGCCCACACCATGAAGCTCTGATAAAAATCCAAAGGACACAGTTGGGGAACTCGAGGTTGCTGAACATATTCAGGTGCCAGGAACATGATGCACCCCAGCTCCACACAGACAGACACTCCTGTCCTCGGGACCCTTCTGAGCACTACACCAATGAGCCTTTCTCCATCTATCTGAATCAACATCATTGAGAACAGTCATTGTAATAAATTAGGAAAAGTAGGTAAAACGTTTCCCTGAGTTCTGTGAACTATCCTAGCAAATGATTGAACCCCAGAGGACAGCTCTGACAAACTCCAGTATACAGCTGCTCAGTCCAAAATTCTAGAGACCCAGACTTGATTGGCATTGGAAGGCAGTGGTAATCTTGAGGTTCTGAGCCCCTGACCTGTGGGATCTGACATGAACTCCCGCTTTAGTGATAGGAGGAACACCCAATTAGTTTCTACAGGACAAACCTCATGCACCTCATCACAGAAGTGCTGTAATGGCAGCACAACAGGTGGAAAGACTTTCCATGCTCCTGCCGTATGCACCTGCCCTAAGCTTGACTGGCAGGGAACCTCACTGAGACCCTTTCTGGACTAAGGAAAATTAGACTTGTTTTAAGCAATCACAAACAAACTGTATCTCAGCTCCCTGTCCAGACAGCTGGGTTCCATTCTGAAGGAGAACGCCCTTCACAAGTTGTCTTCCTTACCACTGGAGCCCATGACTCTGCCCTCTAAATGCTCTGACAGTCTTCACTGGTGTGCTCAAAAAACTGGCAAATAAATTAAGATTTAAGAAAAAAAAATTGGTTTTCTAGTGGCTTCGGTTGCTTTAGCAGTACTTTGGAGAGTTGTGTTTAGGATGTTGATTGTATCCCTGATTCATTTAGATCTGTAAATAAACTTATGTGAGCTCATCTTTAGTCAAATATTTTGTTCAATACGAACTCTTCTGATTACACAATTGTTTCATCATATTTCTTCCATATTTTCTTAGGACAATTGTCCCATCTCTATTTTTATATCATGACAAATCCAGAAACTGCATTTTCCCCTGCATTTATGTACCATTAACTTTTTTGTGCTTAGGACTGTAATCCTGGTCTGCAGACAGGGTTTATTTTTGTTTGTTGGTAGAATTGTTAAAAATTACTTGACAAAACCCTTCTTGCACCTTTCACTGCCTAAAATACGTAGCACAAATCAATCCAGCTGAGCTTGATTATATCAAAGTGAGCACACAGAACTTAGGAAGTGCTTTTCTATCCCGGTGCCCCCACCCTCAGAAAGAAAGGAAATTGGTGTTGATTTTCACAGACACATCATGGGCTTTTCCAGGCTGTGTGAGACTGTGGTAAGCAAAAGATTTAAGCTAAATTTTCTTAACAAACTGGTAATCCATTCTCAATCCAAATTGGCTGAACACGGAAACCATCACTGTTTCTGTGTCATTTAATTCCCATAAAAATGAACTCACTTGCGTCCAATGGTTACGGGCTCAGAATATTTGCAGTGCGATTATGCTGGACTGTGCGCCTGATCTCTTCATATTTTTACATTCACATTTTATTGAAAGCAGTTACTCAGGAATAAAGAAAAGTTGTGCAAATTTCCATCATGATTTAAATTATTTGTTAAATTTCTTGCCAATCTAAAAACTCATATTAATTTTAGATAGCCATCATCAGTACTTTTCTATGGTTATTTTAAAATAAATATTTTGGGGCTGGCGATTTAGCTCAGTGGCATAAATGCCTGCCTTGCAAGCAGGCAGTCATGAATTTGATCCCTGGTATTGACATAAATAAATAAATAAATAAATAAATAAATAAATAAATAAATATTTTCCCACTACCACATTTTTATGATGGTGTCTGGTGGATATATAATATTACTCCAATCAATTGGGAACCATTTCCTTAGCTATTCTTTCACTATGGAGAAATTTAAGCTGTTTTTACTTAAAGCCAATGATTAAGACAAACTTGTAGTTCACCAGTCATTTAAATGGATTTTCTCCATCATAATTCATTTTGAAGAATTAATTTAATACAGTGGCATTTCTGGGTCAAACACTGCACTTTCTGTAACTTGTTATACATTTTTAAAGGGGTGTGTGTGTGTGTATTTCTGTATGATTTGAGGGTAATTTGTAGATTTGTATCACATCAATTTTCCACAAATTCTGTGGTTATTTTGTAAAAACTTACTGTTTTTCTTCTGTAATCAGATCTTTCTTTCATCAACATAAAGATCTTAACATCAATATAGCAGTTTTATTTATTTGACAGCTCATGTGTAACTTTTACCAGTCGTGCTAGTAATTCCCTTTAGCAATTTCCTCTGGCCAGGCACCAATCCAGAATCATAATAAATTGTGATTTATACTTTTTCTAATTGTATGAAAAAATATTTTAAATTCTTTGATTATAGTTCTTTATAAATTCAATATTTTTTAAAGTACAAGCCAATAAATTGTTTTGTAGAATAGGAAATAGGGAAATAGATTGTTTGCAAATAGAAAAGGGATCTAGACATACAGTGGTAGGAAAGCTGATGGGGAACATAGGGAATTAAGACATGTTAGGTATGTGTACCTACACCCTAAGATAAATGCCAACATTACGTAATGCAAATATGTACTAATACTTTTTTTTTAAAGACAAAAAGAAAATCTGAGTGCAGATATCAGAGGCTGTAACTGCAGAAATAACAGATATCATGGGGTTAAATATGATATATAATTAAACAGAAACATAAGTGACTGATGCATAAGAACCATTAATATCAAATACCGCAGGAGGAGAAGCCAAATAATATCCATATTGCTAAAATATGTGATGTAAAATGTCCACATTTTAGATAATCTTCTGATGCATGAAAAACAGAAAAGTATGACTCAGAAATAGGAAAAAGTAGGCAAGGGACTCTGCCTTCAAGAGGGCAGGGTACCAGACAGCAAAGAGGACTTTAAAGCCACTGTTCTAAATATGCTAAAAGAACAGAAGAAATTTCTGTTAAAGCATTAAAAGGAAAATATGGTGACAACGTCTCATCAAACAGAGTAGCGATAAAGATACACAAATTATAAAAAAGAGATAAATGAAATTTCTGGAGTTGAAAAGAACAACCACTGAAATTTTAAAACTAAGAGAACTCTGTATTAATTACTTTTTACTTGTCGTTGAGACAAAATACCTCATGCTCAAAGTTGGGAAAAGAAAGGTTTATTTCTTACAGTTTTTGGAGGTTTCAGTCCATACTCTGTTGGCTCCAAGGCAGGGTGGCATAGTAGGGCCACCGTTCATGGCGGCTGCAAACAGCAAGGCAGAAACTGGCAAGAGAGCAAGACATACCTTTTTCCTGCCATTACATTGTGTGCTGGCTCCACCCCTAGGTGGGTGTAGCACTGACACCATCAATCCAAGCTCTACACAATGAACCAATCACAAATGTGTAATGCAAAAGCATGAGGCCTGGGGACAACCAACATAAACCATGACATTCCACTCCTGGCTCCCAGGACTCATGTACATCTTTTATACCAAAGACATTCAGTCCATCTCCAAGAGTTGCTAAAGTCCTAACAGTTTCGGCATTGCTGAAAGGTCCGAGTCCCAAGTCTCCCTCCAAGAACTATGGCAAACTCTTAACTGTACAAATGAAACCCCTGTACAAATGAAACAAGGTTAAACATTTCTGAAATGCAAAGGCACAAGATAAATATTACAATTCCAAAAGTTACTAATAGGGGAATATAAAGCATTGGAAACAAATCAAGGCCAACATCCAGCAGGGCAAACAGTGTAAGTCCTAGAGTTCCATGCTCAGCATTTGAAGCAATCTGGTTGCAAGTTCCAAAAGGCTTGGGTGATTCCACCCCCTAGACACTTCCAGGGATTTTAGCTCCCACAGCTTCTCTCTTAAGCCTTCTCTGCTTGCTTTTTGCAGCTTTCCTTGGGTGATCCACATTCCTGGCTTTTCCAAACTTCTGGGGTTTCCACTGCACCTTTGGCTTCACCCTTACATCTGTACAAATTGCCCTCTCAGGGGCACACTGAGTGGCCTCCCAGACCCTTTGTAATTGAGATGGAAGCCTCAGCATTTGTGCATTTTCATTGCACCTAAAATCAGCACCATGTGAATGCCACCAAGGTTTGCTGCCAGCTGGAGCAGTAGCCTGGTATTTCTCTCTCTTGGCTGTAGAGGTCCATTGCTTGGATTGTTAGGCTCTGTGAACCTGATTGTGAAGAAAAGCTTCTCTATGTTGCCGCCATTCTGGGACCTCATGTGGCCTCCATCACCATTGTGGAGTATGGTGCTCCGCAGGTTTCCCCTTTGAGCAAATTCTTTCACTTTTGCAGTGTTGAGGCTGCAAACTGTGGAGACACACTGCTTCCTGGGATGCCCTGTGGCCATCTTTTTTATCTCTTTTTTTTTTTTTTTTTTTTCTCAGTAATCAAATTCTCAACTCTATCACAGTTTTACTGGCATTTTCCTTCTGGCCAAACTCACAGCACTGTAAATAATCCTCCCAGGATTGGGCTCTTGTTTTTGATTTACCACATAAAGCTGGCTAAAAGCCCAAATGATAGTCTTGCCACAACCTCAACATTCCACTGCCTTGCAATTTCTTTTGTCAAATTAATCAGTCCATTGCTCTTATTCTCAGTCTCAGGCAAAGTCTCTGGGCATGAGCAAAATGCAGACAAACTGTCTGCCAAGCCATAAAACACATAGTGAGAAGATCAACAACCAATGCAGTCCTTCTTCCTAGCAGAAACCTCCCAACACTGGTCTTTACTGTGAGACTTCCTATCAGCCTTCTGGCCTCCTGAGATCTGAGCAGAATCTCCTATACAGAACAGCCTAAACTGTTCCAGTTTTAGTCATCCAGGCAACATTTCTGAACCTTTCCAAACTGTGCCCACAAGCCATTTCTAAAACCTCTCGAAAAACATGGTCAGGTATAGTCACAGCAAATGACCCCAATCTCATTACCAAATTCTACCTTACTTGCTTTTTACTTGTCACTGAGACAAAATACCTGAAGCTCAAAGTTGTCAAAGGAAAGGTTTATTTCTCCCAGTATTTGGAGGTTTCAGTTCTTACTAAACTGGTTCCAAGGCAGTGTGGGGCAGCCATTCATGGCAGTGCAGCCATTCATGGTGGGTGCAAACAGCAAACAGAAATCAGCAAGAGAGACACAGTTTCTTCCTACCATCACATTGTATGCTGGCTCCACCCATATGTGGGTGCAGCACCAACACCATCAATCCAAGTGCTAGACAATGAACCAATCACAAATGAATAATGCAAAAACATGAGGCCTAGGGCCACCAACATAAACCAATGACAAACTCAGTGGTGTTTATGATCTGGAAAAAAAGAAAGAACTACCTAACTGAAAGAGGCATCAATGTAGCCCTGCAGTCTGAAAACAAAGAGCAGGGAAAATGAGCAGGGCCTCTGAGGTGTTCAGAAAGTCATTAAACATGTGCATCTACACATTGTGATGCTATCAGAAGGAGGGGAAGAGCATGTGGTGGAAGAGATATTCAGAGAAAGTATGACCGCACACTTTCCAAATATTTTGACAACCATAAACCTACATAGCCAAGATGCTCATTAAATTCCAGGTACCACAAACAGTTACCCACTCCTGAGTTTATCAGAGTCCAAATGTGGGAAACTTCACATAAAACCAAAATTTTGAAAGCAGCAAGAGAAAAGGAACCAATCACACACAGGAGCACCATGATTAGATTGGCAGTGCACTTTTCTTTGGAACAAATAGTGGCCACCAGGCTGTGTTACAGTATTTTCAATATGTTTAAGAAAAAACACTGTAATCTAGTCAAGTGTGATGGCATACACCTATAATCCCAGAACATGAGAGGCTGAGGTGGGAGAATCACTGCAAATTGGAGGTCAGCCTAGGCTACACAGTGAGTTCAAGGCCAGTCTAAACTACATAGCAACATCTTGTTTCAAAAAATAAAACAAAACAAGATATTGTAATCTAATAATCCTACATAGAGCTAAATAATTTTTCATAAAAGAAGATATTGTGTCACATACAGATAAATAAACCCAGAAGGCTCTGTTACTTGAGCTGGCTCATAAAATTATGTACAGTACATTTCAAACGTAGAGTCAATTTCAAATGTCTCACCACACAAAATGACCAGTGAGCTGAGCCTGGTGGCACAGGCCTGAAATCACAGCACTCTGGGAAACTGAGGCAGGAGTCCACAAGCTGGAGTCCAGCCTGCACAGCACAGTGACTTCCCAAGATGTTATCTCAAAATGAAAAATTAAATTGGAGAGAGGTTATGTGAGAGTGTGAAGACTCTGCTTTCAATACTAGTGCCGTGGGAAGAGAAAACAAATGATAGGCAGATGAGATGAAGGATATTTTAATTGGTTTAATTTAATCATTCAATGTTAATATATACATATATGTACTCTTTTTTTTTTTTTTTTGAGATAGGGTCTCAGTATGTAGTATAGGCTGGCTTGTAATAGTTTATATAATTCAGCCTGGCCTTGAACTTAAGGCAATCCTCTTGTGGCAGCCTCCCAAGGGCTGGGCATATTGGGGTGTACCCCACATCCAGCTCTGAAAACTATTTTTATGGACAAAACAAATACACAAAGTAGTAATTCATATCTGCACAAAAAGTGAGAGTACTAGTAAAGGTTTTCATGGAGGAAATGGCAAAGGAATACAAGGTCAACTGATTTGGGACCTGAATTACATTGACAAAGTCTCTTAACGTTCACCAAAGTCTGTTAGATAGAATCAAATCATGAGTCCTGCCCATACTTGGGAGGCAGAAATTATCTAGGTAATGAACACTAAGAAAGAATTGCTATCACCTTAATGTCTGACTCACACAGAGAATACAAAAAAATTATATGTGCTACTTCAGATATGCTTATTTTTCTTGGTCCTTCTTGCTATGAATTTTTAGACAGGAAAGTGATGAAATACATTCCCCCAGGGTCCATAGGAAACTGAAGTTTCCAGTATGAGTAGCCCTTGGGCTCAGGATGCATCAAACTATTTGCTTAAATATAGATTTTGTTATTAAGATGATGCAAATGTCTCTGGAAATCAGTGTCTCCTGTGTGAACATTTCTGAAACTACCTAAAGAAATCAATTTGTTGCCATTAGGAATCACACAAGTGCAGATGAAAAACAAGCAGAATTATTTACAACAATAGGCAAAGACAGCTTTTTAGGAGTAAGAAAATCTAGTAGATTAAGTATATAAAAATTGTTTGAAATGCCTCCATTTAAAGAGGTAAAAAATTGCTTCTCTGTGAAAAACAATGTGCTGTTGACATGGGCACATCAGGAGCCACAAGAAACCAGATTTAAAGGAATGACTCATTTAAAAAGGGTGATCGTATAGAAAGAATTGGCTCAAAAATACATTTGATAGGTCTCTGTCTCCATCTCTGTCACACACACACACACACACACACACACACACACACACACACACACAGCCTAAAAACTTCCAGTTCCCTTTGTAGTCCGTGTAGGAGTTGTACCAATGAGAAGAGTCATACCCTTGACCAGCTCTTTGCTGTAGTGAGCTCCCTTTCTGCTTTACTGAAAAAAAGCCTCTGCACCTTGTCTTTTACTTCTCAGTGAGAAAGGGCACTTGCTTCCTCCAACCCCACATCTCCTATGCGGTGGCTCAGTTCTTTTGCCTCCTACTTGGGTTTCCAGCCGGGGTTTTCCAAATATTTCCATCACCAGGCAGGAAGAACAGCCAGGTTAGGGCCTCCAGCATTTGTGTGCTGCCAGTTGATCTGTTAACTCTTACACCAAAGCTACATACTTTAGTTTTCACTACAGCAGACCCATTCAGCTGAAGATCATTATTTAGGAGAGTCAGGAAGGGCCAGGCTGGGTAACCCCCCAGCCTCAGTTACTTAGCACAACAGGCTTATTTTCCTTACACAGGGGGCAATAGCTGTGTGTTTCACAGCAGTGCAGGAATTCGAGCAGATGAGGCCACGTTATTTCTTTATTGTTCATTATTTCAAATATTAACCAAGAAAAACAAAAAAGAAAAAGATCACCACAGGGCCTCTGGCCAACAGTGAAATGCTCTGACCAAACACACACAGGAGACCTTTGCTTCCAGGTCATCACAAGTCACAGGACTCCAGTAAAATATAAGTTTCTGAGAATTCAGTCCTGCCACTTGCCCTGAAGGCAAACAGCCAGAAATACTTTGTGATCAGTATTAAAGATTATCAGAAAATCCATGATCAGATTCAGAAATCATGATAAAATTGGAGAAACTTTTTTCTGCAGAAGCAAAGAGTACCAGGCTAAAATATGCGCAGATGCCCATAGAATGAGCAAAATGTTCCACTGCATATGCTGACCCTGGAGTACAATGCAAGTGAAGCATTACAGGAGAACAAATACATTTACATTTAAATTTAAATTTGCTACTTCTTGTAGGCTTTCTCCTGGACAGATCACTCTATAGTAGTACCTTACATCATTTAGCAAAATTCTTTCAAATATCAAGATAAATCAAAATGTTTTTACTTCATTTGCCTGAAATGCTTCCTGTTGTATGTTTGCAGTGTCTGCACGCACAGAAGTGACAAACAATAGAGCTAAAAGAATTTTAGAGTGACTTAGTGGTGTCATCCTAAATATGGCTCCTTTATTACGTTCAGACAAAGAAAGGCAAAAAGTGGCAGAGTTAAAGGTCACTACTGGTGGCAATTCTGGGTTCAATCCAGCTAGTCCCACAGCTGCCTCAGGGCTTTCGGTCATATACATCATCCTCTTTGAAGAGGAAACTTCAAAAGCAATATTAGTCATAAAATATGATACAATTAAACTTCCACTTACAATAGCGTAAGAAAATCCTGAGAGATAACTAAAACAAAAATATTTTATTAATTTTTAAAATTTATTTTATATTATTTATTGGTATATGTGCGTGGCACGTTTCTCCTCCGTGTGGGAGGTTGGTGCAAACACATCTCACCTCCTTTTCATCCCATCTTCCTTTCTGCCTGCCTCCCAGTCACGCCTTGATTCCCTTCCAGTTTTTACATATTTGCACTACATGGATTTGCATGCCTTGTGTAGAGCTGGTACGTGTACACACCATGGCTTAATCTCTTTTTCATTCTTCCTTCCCCACCTTCTCTCTTCCTCCATCTCTTGATCCTTTACGCTTTGGGAAAGATCTATTTACCTACTTCCTACTACCCATCTTGTACTTTGCTTTCATTTAGATTTTCAACTTCTCATATATAAGAAACCATATGATACTTAAACTCATGCACCTGATTTATTTCACTTAACATTATGATCTCAAGGTACATCCATTTTATTACAACTCAAATTTTCTTTATGTCAAAATAGTGCTCCATTCTAAAACGTAAAATATTATGTTTTCAAAGAGACTATGACACTAATGCAGAAATAGTGAAAGAAAAAGAAAAGAAAATACTGAGTTCAGCTGTATACTCAGGTGTGCATGGAGAACTAGTGTGGAAAAAAGGTTTTACAAATCACTGGGAAATGATGTCTTTTTCTTAAAAGCTAACTAGAAAATTGAGCATCCATAGGAAAAAATGGATCCTTTGCTCATATCACATACCAAAGTCAAGCCCAAATATACTGAACACTCCAGTGAGTAAAGCTAATCTAACATGTCTAGAAATCATATAGGTAATGACCCATAGGCTATCAACATAAAGACGATTTTTCTTAAACAAAGAAAGCTGTATGACTCTAAAGAAAATACTGCTACATCTATGCAATAATATTAATCATAAAAACAGGTTCAAAAAACAAGGTATGTACAAGGAGGGTCTTTATAGCTTATTCAGGAAGCCAGTATAAAAGGAATTCTAAAAATAGATAATGTACTAATATGTATGAGCAATTCACTTGAAAGAAATAAGGAAGGAAATGCTCAACCTCACTGGTAATCAAGAAAAATGTGAATTAAAGCCAATATTTCAGTCTTACATGGGAGAAACTGTAATATATTTTGAGGAAATGGATTTTAAGAAAGAATCAACAGATTGTGGTGTTAATGGCTAATATGACAAGAGAGATAAATACATATTCTGCTTTGATATTATTTGCATGCTTCTTTTGGCTCCCTTCACTACATCAATTTTTACTATAAATAGTTCAGGGACAGACAGCAGAGGGGATATAATCAAACTGTGCCAGAAAATAATGTGGGCTGCAGTCTTACAGGAATTTAGAGGCTGGCAGCATCCGGGAGCTGACAGCCCTGCAGAACACACAAACCCTCACAGGAACCGTAGCCTGCGGGAGAGACTCTAGCATATAATTTAACAAGGTGCTAATTAGATGAGCAACAACATGATATGAGCCAGAAAAGATACTTGTAGAGATTCTTACATGGTGAATGGATAGCATAAATGCTAAGTGTTCCTATGTGAAAACAGAGTGTTTGGTTACCTATTGTTGTGTAACCTGCCACCCCAGAGTAGAAGCTTCCATGACAATTTATTAGTATTAGTCATGGTCACCTGGGCTGACTGCACTTGGATCATCTGCATCTGGCATCTCTTCTAGTCCACCGAGGTTACCATCAGACGCTGGCTAGAGCTGGGCCACATGACAGGGACCTCAGCTAGGGCAAGTGGAGCAGCTGAGGGCCTCCAGGGAATCTCCTCTTTCCAGCAGGTATTCTCTAAGGCTAGTTTGTTCCAGCAAATCCAAGTCACAGCACTATGGTAGTCCTGTGAAGTTAGCAGGTTTCATAACCTGGTCTCCCCCAGAGCACGACTGAGATGACTGTACCAGCTTCCTAGGACTGGACCACAAAGCTGGATTCCTTGTTTTCTACTGGATTCCTTGTTTTCTACTGGTATGAGGGAAAATTCAGATTCAAGGGGTCAGGGGGTGGATTTGACACCATCTCTAGATATGAGAAGCAGCAAATGGGTACAGGAGGGAATGGCAGGTGTCTTCATCATAAAGTGCCCACCATACAAGATAACTGCTCTACATCATTATTTTCCACCATGTAATACAAAAATAACTATGAAAGGGCCAGTTTCTTCATGAATCAGCACTACATGCAAGTCCATAGTTCAAGCCTTTATTCCAAGGCATGCTATGGACACAGAATGGAGTCTTTTTAATGGGTTCTTTCATGAGAAATAGCCAGTGTTAACCCTGTATCCCCAAAATAATTCATCCCACACAGATGTGGTCACCAGACTCTTTCAACAGATTATTAGGAACACTGAATGTCAGCTGAACCAGTGTGTGGGCTCAAATCAATTCTGTGGGATCAAATTGATTAAATGACCTTCTAAAATTAGTGTACACCTGAAAAAAAATTCACCCCTGGTTATTGCTAGACTTGCACACCATTGATTTTCTTAAATCGGATAAAATATTGGTTTATTTTACTGAAAAGCATTTAGTAGGTGGAAATTTGGATTTTAGTCTGATATTTAACATTATTCTTTCTTTTTTGTGGTATCTTCCAAGTGAATACTATTATTTTCAGATAAATACCTCATTGGACTAGTTCTCATCATTAATAATTAATTTGAACTGATATTTTTGGTCATAGTAATTATAAAATTTCTTAATTAAATGTCTCAAAAAAACCACTCAAAATTCTTCTAAATGTCAGAATTTCCCTTGTTTGAATAAAAAACCATTTCCTAATTCACTGGTCACTAAGTATACTTATGTTTAAAATTGTATTTAAAATCTTATTAGGAAAGTGACCATTCTCATAAGACAGTACTCATAATTTGCATTCATTAAGGTCTTTTGCCCTCAGAACTTTCTTTTCCTCATGAAATCCTAGTGGTATACTAAATGTTTATTCAAAAAAATGAGCTTTATACATCTCCAACTTCCACCTCTCATTCTGTCACCAGGAAGTTTTCAGTTAAAACATTTTATTACTTAATTTTATTAATATCAATAAAAAATCTCTGCTGTTGTAAAACATTTTATTATAATTCTTTCCCAACAATGTTTACTATCTAGTTTTACCTGCTCATCCTCCCCTCCTTTGTCTAGAGTTTCACATCTCCAAGACTAAATTAATACCCAAAATGTCCCTGTGCTGTGAGATACTTCATTCCTGGCATGAAGAAAAGTCATTTTATCACATCTGTCTCTTTCTGTGTTTATGAAACAAAGACACTTCTCAAAGCAAATCAGTGAACTATGAAAAACAATAAACAAATCTTATTTCTCAATCTTTCACCTGTGTTTCCCTAAGTGTATCCTGAACACTTGTTCTATGATCTTATGTGCCAAATGACTGGTAAGATGGCTATGTAAGGGGCTGGGGATTTAGCTCAGTGGCTTAAGTGCCTGCCTGGCAAGAGCAAGGTCATGAGTTCAATCCCCAGCACAAAAAACAAAACAAAAAACAACAACAAAATAAACCTCTAGAGATGGCTATGTAAATAAATAATTTTAGGAGCAATGCACAGGCGGTCGCATTGCTATTACACATTCTTATAAAGGCTTTATTTTTTCTAACATTTCTTAAAATTTTAAATTAAGTTCATTGTTATAATTTAAATAAATGCTATTTATACTATCATGAACAGAAATTCTCAATCCAATGGAGTTGAATTTACTGATAATAACTTTTTAAAACTTGTGTGTCCAGAAAAAAGTCTTTCTCATAAAATGAGAGGAAATCAGTATCTAAGTGTCATGAATTTTGCATGGATGGTTTTGCAAGTGTCTTTAAATAGCCTCACCACTTTAAAGAAATGGTATTTTGCATATTAGTGCTATATTTGGTTATTTATGGCACTGTAAGAAGTTGTATCTATGGAGTACTCTGAATAACTAATCCTTGGATCTACCAATGATATTCCATACACCAGTTGACTCATTTCTGAACTACTTTGAAAAATGCAAAGGAAATTAGACAAATTGTAGGGTAAATAATTCATTTTTGCATCACAGTATTTACAGGTGTTTTGTGGTTTGTGTTTGCTTTCACAACACAATGCCGAAGTTCACTTTTAAAAATTTACATTTACTAAGTATCATGTTCTCAAGAGTGATGAATGTTGTCATAGAAACCACCATAATTATAAGAAATATATTTTTGGAGGACAAAAATATTTACCCTCCAACCTGATCCACTGTTTCCTTATACAGGAAATTTCATTCCTCAGGAGCGAGTTTTCTATTTCAGGAATACACAGAAAATACTGAACTTCTTGGTTTTCCACACTCAGGAGGATTTTTTTTGTTTCTATTCTTTTTAAAGGCATCTTCAGGTTTAATTTAAGTCAGTGTCCTACATCCTGAACTTGTTTCTGAAGAGCAGGATATCCCTCAGAAGACTGAATCATTTGGGGAAAATATCAGAATGAGAGTGTAGAAATTATATTACTGATGTGAACAAGCTGATGTTCAGGGGAGAAAAAAAACATGATCTCTCCCAAAGCAAGTAATTATCTCCAGTAATATTTATCCTAGGTGAATCCAAGGTTAACAGAGAAATCATGGGAGCAAAAGCATGAAAGAAATTTGCAAATATCTCATTTATTTTTCTCTACCCGATATTTTGCTTGTCATTTCTTTCTCTAAAAACAAAACAAAATCAAAAGGAGCCCTCTTCCTTCCTGGATAACATTTTATCTTGGGTAATATTTTTAACTCACTAACTTTTTTATAACTTTCTCTTAATGAATAACTATCCTAAGTTGTGTCCAGTGTTTCAACAATATATACATTTTAAAATAAACTGTTTATTTATAAAAAATAATTTTTATGTATAATATATAACAATATATTCATTTAACCCTTTATTTATTGAAATGAATAAATTGAATATGTGAATATAGCATATATTTATATTTCTGATATTTAATAATTTAATAATTTATTCTATTCTGTTTTCCTAAAATGACTTACGGCAACTTCTAAAATACAAGATATGAGCTTAACTGTATAAATACAAAGTATAATAAGATCAAGAGGATAATTCTTGCAAAAATAAAATACCAAAGCTTGGAGGTAAAAATCATGTGAAGGTTAAAAACAAAAAGTAGAACACAAAACAAAATCTGGTCCCTTCAATGGTACTAAGAAGATGGCTCCAGTGACTTCACTGTCTCCCTCGGGACAGGGAGGGCAGGACATTCCCTCTCCTGCAGGACACCGCCCCACAGACCTGAGACAACGCTCTCAGGAGACAGATTGTCTTCTCAGAAACACACCCACCACGGCCACATAGGCATTGTGAAACAGGCCCAGATAAAGGACATGACTCTTCCAACATTTCTACTAAATCATATAGGTTTTGTCTTGTTAAGTGCTATACACCTCTCAAAACTGCAGTGAGAGTGATGGAAAATGATCACTGATTATAGGGAAAATCCCACAAGGCCAGCAGAATGCTGAGTCCACGGCTCGTGGTCCTCGGGTTAGTGTAAGGACAGAGTTTAGAGCACGGAAGCAAACAGATTAAATCACTTCAGACTTAAATGTGTCATTCACCCAATTGGACTCTTTGGTTAGGTGAACTTTAAGAAGAGCTGAATCTGCAAGAGGAGACCTAAAAGAGTCAGCCATTTGAGAATGGTGGGGTCACATTTTAAGCTTTGGGGCCCCTGCCAAGACACATTCCTGTTTCAGATGCCAACATAAACTCATCTCCCAAAGTCTCATTTTCCTGGCCAGATCTGAACAATGAACTCTGACCTGTCATTCTATGCACCAGTATAAATCTAGCAATCAGGACTGGGCAGGGCTGCACCCCCTGTTTACATAAAACCAATCCCTCAGGACCAAGTGTGTGGCATTCCTCCTTTGCTTAAGGGTCCTGGGCCGGAACTCTGTCCCTGTAAGCCAGCCCTTGCTCCTTTTCCTTTTCATTTGGGTCCTTTTCTTGGAGCCTTTCTAGTGAATTTTGTTGAGTAGGTTTCAATGAGTTAAATCACAGTTGCTGTTAGTTACTGGAAAAGAAGTGTTCTGTGCGGCCATCTGTAAAAGGAGCCCAGAAGCCAGTCGCTGTAGTTTTACTCTTTGTTAGGAGAAGATCCTGGGAAATCCAGAGGATTAGTGTGCAGCCCTGTACCTTCCAAAGGGCCTGCTAGTGTTTCACACACACATCACACACTCATGCACACATTCAGAATTCTATGCCTTAGAGCATACCTAGGAAAAGTTTAGAGAAAATATACAAAAGCCATCTCTGAGTAAGGACCCAAACAATAACAAAATGTAATGTACTCAAAGTTAACTTTATAGGTAATATTATAGGTACATATTCCTGGGATTTCTGGATTTCAAAAATCATAAAAAAACCATACATGTGTATATATATTAAAGATATATTATGTGTATATAATGATTACATGTTATGCCCTATATAACATTTGACACAATTATTGAACACCATTTGTGTGTCTAGGACATGCTGAGGTTTTCCACATGCCTTTGAGTTCTAGATGGAATATTTATTACTTGGCTAAGTCTACCCAAATTTCCTGTTCTTAAAAAATATCACTAAATGTCTTAGAGAACAATCTTCAGTTATATCTAACAGAATGACGTGACACGGTTTCATAAAAAAAAAAAAAAAGGAGAGTTGCAAGTTTACTTTTACATCCTTAGTTTAAAATGATCTTGTCTCTATTATGTGTAGCAGAAAATCCTCCAAATTCTGTCACTTTACTTCCTATTAGCCCAAAAATAAGCACACAGGTATACTGACCCTGCTCTGAACTTATTTTGATAATTTACATCCAAATATCAGAAGCAGTAAAAAGCAGGAAGAAAATTAGATTTCCACGCAAATTTAATATCCTTTTAAAGATTTCACTAAAGATTATGACTAAACAAAAATATATAAATTTCTAAATGATGGAGGGGTCTAGACTTTAATATCTTTACAATTTATGACTGTGGTGAAGTCCAGGTTTAAAGGCTGAAATGACCTAGTGTTGAGGTAGAATGAGAGATCTATCTGTCCATCTCTGTGTCTGTCTGTACTAAGCAAGGAGGACAGTAATTTGAAATATGGCAGCTTTCACTTTGAGGGATGTGTTCATTTGTATTGCAAAAGGCTGCAGCTGTTACATGGTTCCTTACAGAATTGATAAGTGATAAAATACAGATGTACGCAGTATGCCAGATGTGATTATGTTTTTCCCAGATATCTTTTGTCCATTCCATACATTTTTCTAATTTACTTTAGGGATGTTTCTTTCCCTACTTCCTGAAACAAATGAGCTTTATTTTTCCCCCTGAATCAATCACCTCCTGCTCACAGTGCAATATTTTTAAATTGCTGAGCCTATGGAATATACTTCAAATTCTTCTGATGAGGCTCCATGAGGATTCATCCTACGCAGCACATAATCCCAAGCTTTCCACATCCTCACATCACTGTGAAATGTCCTTTCTCATTTTTGTCACAGTGTGTCCCCTCTCCTCGGTCCCTGCCTATAGCTGAGGCAGGGCAGAGCACTTCAGTCACCGCAGAGGGGATTATTTAATTAATGGAAAGACCCAGGTCGTGTTCAATGGCCTGGTTACTTGGGTCCCATATTAGGAATAATCTTAACTCTGTGTTATTCCACGGTGCCTCTAGTTGCTTTCTTGACCTAGGAAGAAGGTCTACTTCCTTTACTATTTACTTCTAATCAGTGGATGTGTTTCTTTTCCAAGTCAAAGAGAAAATACCTATCAAAATGAGAAAATGAAAATCCAAGAGTACATTCTCTGCCCTTAGAATTTTCCTAGAAATCGCACTTGCATTCGTTATTCATAGCAGTATAACAAACAGTACGTGACACATTCATTGCTTAGACAAAGCTCTTACCTTATAAGGCTTTGTCACTCAGGAATCTGGGCAGCCCTTGTCTGGATCCTGCCTTTTGGCTGTTAGCAAAGATGTGCTGCCCTACAAGTCTTGCCTGGGAAAGGAGAGCTTCTGGGCTCACTTCTGTGCTCATGGCAAGGTGCAATGTCCTTTGAGCCACTGGGCTGAGAGCCGAGGATTCTAGCTGGCTGCTAGAGATTGTCCTCAAACAGGCCTGCCCAACACAACAGGCTGCTTTATCAAAGCCACCTCAACTACTAAGATGAAAGTCACTGTATTAAGTCACCCAGGTGTGGACGAGACAGCCTCATTCTGTTCCTGAGCCAGCCCATACTCTCACTGGGATCAGAGGGTTTGGAGGAGGAGTCACTCAAGACCACTTAGACAGAAGCCACCTACTGCAGCATCAGGAAAAAAAAAAAAAAATCAACATTCCAGACCTCCGTGTCCACTACCAGTAGCGGGGAGCTGCTTTGTCCCTGGGCAAGTGGCTGTTTCAACATAGGGAACCATCTGTTTCTACAGAGGCAGCAACAGGCTTGTGCTCACTCAAAACTGCAAGCTTTTATCTGTTTTGGCAGCATCGCTGAACTGGCTCCTGCTGTCCTTTTCCTAAATGACTTGGCTGGGACATGAATTAGATTCCAGAGAGAAGCTTTCCACATAAAGGCTTTTTAGATTCTATATGTAAGGGTGACCATAGCCCTGTAATTTATTCCTGCCTCCTCAGGGATCCCTGAGTAGGGTCTGACCCTGAGAATAATTCTCTGCCAATACTGACTGATCGAATATACTAACTAAAAGATAGATGCAGGTCCAGAAAGGGTTTGCTAGGCACCGATTACTGGTCTGGAAATGATCTCAGCCTCACATCCTGGTTCATTTAGATGGTTTATATTAAATTATCTTGCAAATAATGAGCTAAGATGAAAACTGGAAGTGATAAAGATATAGATATAAAGATATACAGATAGAGATGAATCAAGGACAAGGTCACGGGTCTAGTGAAAACCAGAACTCTGCAGTCCTCCTGGCTACCGGCTCAATGGCCCGAGCTTGATGAACTCCAAAATCAAATACGTCTGGGTTGAAAGGACATTCGGGAAGCTGTATCAGTGAGTTTGGTATCTTGCAAATGTTTCCTATGTGGTTTGCCTGAGATCCATTGATAACTATGCAGAAGCCTGATGCTCGCTAAGTCTGATCCATCTTTCTGAAGCAGTAGGGATGATAAGGCTGAAGATGACTTTGGTTGGCATAATATATCTACTTTGGTGGGCAGGACAGCTTTAGTGGTGGTATAACTGGCATACAGTAAATTTCACCTACTGTACAGGGTTTTGTTCTATGGAACCACCACTACAATCAAGAAAATGGATGTGTATAACTTCATGTTGCTGCCCTGAACCTTGGCAAATGCCATAAGAGTGCTCCCCAATGTTGAATCCTGATGATTTATAGTTGCTACTTAAGGGTAAAGAAAGTACTCAAGAGGCACTGACCTCAGTCATTATACAAGGGTTAACTGATGACAAAACTATTCACACTATCCAAAAGAAAAATAACCCTAAGAGGGGAAATTATGGAAGCAGAAAGAAATGATTTCTGGCACGCTCCACTGGAATTGCTTCATTGTGGTTGAAAAACAAAATAAAAGGTGTGTGTGGGGGTGGTGGTGGATTGCTAACAAGGTCTTGGTGGCACAGTCTTGAAGCAAAACAAAAACAAAACGGACCACTCTCATCTGTAGCTATGATGATACCCACAAACCTTACAGAATGCCCTCAGTTTCACCAGATATAATTTAGCAAACATCCCCACCATGAGATGTCAGGATTTGGAACAGGAAATACTTAAATGGGGCTAACCTCATCCCAAATTCCTATTAAACTTAAAAAAAATATGACTTTACCTGAGATTTGGAGAACATTGTGGATAGAATGGCTTGGGGCAATAACTAAAATATTTGGGTTCATTACTCTTGGACCATAATCTGAAAGGGGAGAGAGCACTGTACCCAAAGCTGGGATCTGCAGGACAGTGAGATGCTACAGTGATTGATACAAACATAGAAGCTACAGTCGACTGGAAAATAGCCCTGGAGAAAGTGTCCTCTAGCTTCATGTCCTTTACCAAAGCATAACTGCAAAGGATGCCACGTGGGAATAGAACTGTGCCACCGCGTTCTTGAGATGCACGTGCCATATGCTCTATCACCTCCCTCCATTTCATTTTAACTGAAATGCTAAAAGGGAATCTTTGCAATCACACAAGATCTCCTCTACAAGACTTATTAATATGCAAGAGTATGAGTACATTAATGCTGTAATTAGCACTTCTGGTTAAAGCAGAAGTACAGATCTCCATGAATTCTTTTTCAAGATGGACGACATTTATATTTATGGGTTATAATATGGTATACAGACTTGATATATATATATATATATATATATATATATATATACACATATATACACATATTCAAGGTGTAAAAGCTTGAAATATGAGAATATTAATTAGCATAGCTGCTATGGAAATAATTCTATAATGTTCTTTCAAAATTAAAAATTCAACTGCCATCTGATTGAGCAATTCCACTGCAGGGTGTACATGCAAAGGGAATGAAGCCACTATGGCAAGAAGACCTCTGTGCTCCTATTTATTGCAGCATTATTCACAACAGCTAAGAGATAGAATCAACCACTAAAATATGACTAATTTTTAATTATACTACTACAATGGGATATTACTCAGCCTTTAAAATCAAGGAAACCATTCATTCTCTTCTCAACAGCCCTTTTCAAGCTAAAAGGAAAACAGATAATTTACAGATTCTGATGCTTGTCTATTGGAAATTCATCTAGTAGATCCACCATCAGCCTCAGACATGCCATAGATATGATTTTTTTAAAAACAGCACCAAAACCAACAGGCAGAGGAGAGCAGCACTCAGTGCGGGCTTCCTTTTCTAGACCTATTGAGAAGTTAGCAGCTGTCAGCCAAGGTCCTTCCTTGTGCAGAACTGTCTTCAGATCACAGTACTGGTGCAGAGAACAGAGGATTTAGGTTCCCCAGGATGCTGTCACACTCCCATGAGACCGGACTTGGTCTTGAAAATCATGAGAAGTAGGTTGATAAGAACAATGATATCTTTTGATAAGAATAATTGCATTTTCAGAGGAAGAAACAGGGAAGGATTTGAGGACTGATCAGCTACCATCAGATTCAGCACGGCAGTGCAGCCCTGCTAACTTTAGGATTGATCCAGTCTATGGAAAGAACATGTCCTAGAGCCATGAGAGGTCTTCCTCACATGGTAAGAAATAATTTATAATCTGATCTTGCCTGTGACACTAAGCCCAGAGAGGGGAGAAAGTGTTTGAGTTATGGCAAAATCACATCTCCATTTTGAGGATATTGCTAATCCTAGTCACAAAGTCACCAGAAAGAATTCTGAGACTAAATTGTGGCCCTGACAGAAACAAACAAATAAAAGATTAATAAAGGGCTGTCAATCAGGCAGCACCTCCAGAGCTTTCCAACCTGAATGCACAAATGATTGCAGAGGTGTTCGCCTCCGGCGAAATAAATACCACCATTCAGAGGAGACAGGAGAAATTTGGACTTGAAAGTAGTCTGATAGAGGTGCTCAAGAAAGACCTTTGCAAACACAATCTAGAGCTTATTGTAGGGAATTGGCAGCAATTCCTCCTATCTCATGAAAACCAGACAATCGCAAAGCCAGAGACACCCACCATGACTTAGGTGACACCATAAAGGTCTTCAAAACAAAAAGGTATCTCAGTAGAGCTCACTAATAAATGGGAACTATGTACACAAATGTATGCTTCATATCTCAAAATATGTGCAAATATATACATATGTAAATATGTATGTGCATATATATATATATATATACACACATATATGTATATTCCAAATGTCACAACATACATGCACAGATTTCATCATCACTAGGAACCAATAGTAAACTTTCATCTCCCACTTCAAGAATCTCCTTCCTCGCTGTGGCTACCAAATTATCTGAACCCTGAAATTCTCTCCTGACCACGAAGGATAGAGTGGCTGGTATCTTTCCTGATCGGGTTTCCCACACTCAGGTCACTTCTTGAATCCCATGAAGCTGCTTAGGAATCTGCTTTTCCCTTTCTGCACGTGGTACACCCTAGTGAGAGAAGGAAAAGTGCTGACACGGCATTCCCGGAAGCTTTACATCATCTTGAGGAACAGGCTCACTCACCTCAGTAGACACACTAGAGGGAGCTGTCCTGGAGCCCAGCCTGTGCTCCAGTCAGTTTAGAGAGATGACAGAGCAGCTGAGGAGAGAGTGAGCCTGGCTGGACTTCTCAAACACAGAGCCTGCCAGCAGCTCCAGAAGGAACCTCTGCCATTACTCAGGGGACATTTTAAGAATAATGCAGTCAGATGCATTTAACAGACGTCGGTGTGAGTAGCAAGATGTCACTAGTTGGGAGCAGTCCAACAAGGTAGCCGCATGCTACTCATGGCCCCGGAGTGTGTGAAATGGTGGCTAATGTCAATGACACATGTCAGAGAGGTAAAATGCATGAGGTGTTTCAAACTCGGTACCAAAGAGTAAAACAGCTCCATACACGGCTCCAGGCTCCACCAATACTGTTTTATAAATTCTTAAATAAAGGGTGTGTTAAAAATAACTCGTTAATTTCGTCTGCTTCTTTTACTTTTTACAGTATGTATCCAGACAATTTAAGATGACCCATGTGGTGTGTAGTACACGTCCCCTGAACAGGACTCCTCTAGTTTTCTTATTGTGAGTAACCCTGTAGGCCTGGCATGGGGGCACCTGCCTGTAACTCCAGCACACTAGGAGACTGAGGTCGGAGGTCACAGGTTTATATTTCATGGCTTCCTGTAGCCTGAATCATGGATTATAGACATGTAGCAAAAATAAGGCTTTGAAAAGGTCAGTCTGTACACATAAAGGACAGATTCCAAAATGTGGCCGCCTCCCCAGAGCTGCTTGTCAGCTCCTAAAATAAAATCAAAATACCCCTCCTAAGGCAGCGGGAGCTGGGAAGGTGGCGTCTGCTGGGTGCAGGGCGTCCGGATACCGACGGGGGGCGCGCTGTGCTTCCTGGGCTGTTTCTACACAAGAGGTGAAACACGTTTCATGTGCATCCAAACGTTGTTGAGTAAGAGAAAGACAGAAGGATGAGAAGAAAAAGTAAGGAAAACACTCCAACCAGGAGCAGACCAAATATTTAACAAGCAGTTGGAAGGGCCCATTTGGGATCAAATGCAAGAACTCATCAGGCCAAACAGGCAGCGGAACGGGCACAAGAAGGACCGAGCCCGGACAGTGAGCTGGGCGCAGGAGTCCCCTCAAGTGGGAAACAGACGCCCAGAACGTTACGGAGAACTCTGGTGAGTTTTTATTAAGACTCATGCACACTTATACCGAGACTGATATTTAGGAATGTTTGCAAAACTAGTTTAAAAAATAAGTAGATGAAACAAGATTTGAAAAGCAATCAAGCCACAAGGGGGAAGAAATGAAATTTGATAAATATCCAAACATGAAAACCAGGTTAAAGCTAGCTGAATGCAAATCAGAATAGCTTCGTTTTCTTCATAGAAACAGAGTTTCATGGAAGAGGGAAGACGTGGCAAAGTTATAAATTGAGGGTTTTCAATGTCAAATAGTAGCAAAAACTTACAACCAATTATTAATGGATACATCACTACGATTTTATCGTACATATTGATGATAAATCTCAGCTCTTATGTACATTAACCTATTCATTTGCATATGTTCTATGCATCAAACATTTTTTTTAAAAACTCTAGTATTTCAAGTATGGTTCTTTTCCCTTGAGGTATATTAGTGAAAAAATCAAATAAAATTTCTCTTTTAAAAGAATCTCTATTACACAAGCAAAATGAACAAAGATAAGGTCTTATATAGGATTAGTATGTTTGAAACGCTGAATGAAATATGTGATTTCCTTCCAACATAGGGAAAAGTTGATGGCTATAATAGTTTTCCTAGAGCTGCCTTAACGGGGCACTGTAAACAAGCTGCTTAAAGCCATCAGCCCACTACCTCTTTGGAACCACGGGCTGGTTTCATGAAAGACAAATTTTTCCTAAAGACCAAATGCACTATTTTTATTGTGTACTTTATTATCATTGCATCATAATATATAATGGAATAATTATAAAACTCGCAAGAATATAGGATTAGTGGGAGCCCTGACCTTGCATTCCTTCAGCTAGATGGCCCCATCTGGGGATTCTGGAAGACTGTGAAACTCTAAGTGTGTTGCTTATGTCAACTACTAATCTAATTTTTGTTGCTATCACTACAGAAAATATTTGCTTCACAAAAATAGGATATTAAAAAGAGAAATAGTCTTTGCAATGCTGTTGTTATCATAGATTAAAGGAATCAGCAAAAATATACATGGATTTGTCTTGAAGAGGGAACTATTTGAATTGCACACATAGTAGAATTTAGATCTTCAGCACCAGATCAATGAATCCATTTGTGGTTAAAAAATATTGAAGAGTTTCTTAGTTGAGGGATAAGTGTCTGCAAAGGAAAGGAAAACCCCGTGATACATTGCTAGGAAAGAAAGTGGTATCCAAAGGAAAGGTGTATCAGATATCACCAAGTTTAAGAGTGTCATGAGGTTGGGCTTTACAGGTGGGAGCAGAAAACTCTGTCTGATGCATATGAGCACACACACACACACACACACACACACACACACACACACATTCGGAGGCACTGGAGAAACCAGCTGGAGGAAATGTGAATTAAAGAAGTTTTAAAGTGGTTGACACAGAAGTAAATCTTTTTCTCGGTCATGTTTTGTATAATTATCCATAATATATTTTTTGATCATTAAATATAATATAAGATGCTAGGTATCTCCAAATATTTTCCCAGACAAAAACAAAACTCAAGGCACTAAAATATAGATAGACTATTGAATTTCTTTAGGTTTCCTGTTTTCAATAAATTTTTAAAATTATAATAAGATCCTCGATGGCATAAGAGATAATGGGTCTTACTATCTATCAGAAAATAAGACAGATAATAATATATATGACTGCCCCCATAATAAATCACTGACTAGAAATAAACATGAGTACAGTTTCTTTCCATCTTTCAAATTCAAGAGAAACCTTGGGAATTCATTATAATTAAGGGAACTCTTGCAAACCGTGCATACTCCATGCCTCATCCTCAGAATTACCTTGCTTAGAGACCTCTTTCAGACAAATTCATGCGCCATAATCACATTGGTACTCTCAGCATTGCTCATACTTCTTGATCCAATTAAAAACACAACTTCGTAAATACCTCCTTAATTTATATTTGTATATCTGTGCCTGTTATTTCCCCTATTAAATCTTTAATTCTTCTAGTTCTTCCATAAATCCAGTGGTTTTTATATAGAATTTATCCTCACTACTGAATATAATTGTTACATTTATAACCATTTTTGCTATGTCTTTTTCCCCATACAGACATACATTTTAGAATGCTGATATCATACTAGTAACATAAAAATTACATTAAAATATCAATATTATTCATGTGCATAGAAATGGAAATCCTTAATTTTAGAAAAGAAAATTTAGAGCTATATAAATTATATTACACAATGACAACTGGATTTTAGCTCAGGGATGTAAGATTTCACACTCAAGGAAACTCTCCCCAGCAACCAGGAATAGTAGAGAATGTGCCTGACTGCTGAAGGCCGTCTACAGAGAACCTGCAGAAACACCACACTCCGCAGTGAAAGGCTAAGGGGAATTTCCTTAGCACCAGCAATAAGGCAAACATTTCCTTCGCACCCTCTGTTCAACCTTGTGTTGGAGGCCTGGGCCACCAGAACGAGTCAGGAAAAGTACACAGCATACAGAAAATGGGAAGAAAGAAGGATATTTCCAGGGCAACTGCCTCTTTTCAGACTGTCTTTTCTAAAGAGAATTATAATTTTGGTTAAGAATTTCATGGTAAATAGGTTATAAGTTCCATCATTAGGAAGAAAGACAAATGAAGCATGATTATATGATTATATACTTATCCTAAGTAAGTAACTTAAAATGTGATGCTAGAAATAATATTGTATGTGAAGTTTATTAGCAGAACTCGAGATGAATATATATATATATATATATGTTACATATATACACACACACACACATATATATATGTGTGTGTGTGTGTGTGTGTATGTTTTCACACACATGTTCATATGTGCCAACATGTTTAAATTGAAAATTCAAAGAATAATAGTTTATTGTAGTGTACATAAACATAGAATCATTAGGAATAAGTTGTAATTTGGTATATAGTTCAGGAGTCTCACTACCGAATATATAACCAATGACACTGAAATCCCCGTATTAAAAACCACTTGCACTACTGTATTCATAGCAGCAATATTCACAAATGCCTGGATCCGAAATTGAGGGTCCATCATCAAATGAATGGATAGAGACAAGATGGTGCATATCCAGAATGGAAAACTTTTCAGGCATTAAACTCACTGAGTCCTGTTGTTTGTGACAGCTGGGATAGAGAAGGAAGACACTGTGGTGTGGGGTAGGTCAGGGACAGGAAGACAAATGCTGTGAATTAGTGATAAGTGCAATCTAAAATCTTAGTCTCACATGAGTTTAAGTCAAGAGTAAAATGGTGATTATTAGATACAGGGAAATAAGGGGGAAAGAACAAAAGAAGATCAGCCAATGAGTACAGGGTTACAATTAGATAGGAGGAATAAGTCCTGGTGTTCTACGGCACAGCAGAGTAATTATTATTGAAAATAATGCATTATATAATCACCAAATAGTTAAAATGGAGGACTTTGAATATACTTCTAATAAAGAAATGATAGAATTATAATGTGATATATATCTGAATTTCCCTGAATTGATCATTACCCAATATATATGTGAATCAAAACCTCATAAATATTACAAATATTATTGTCAAAATTAAATTTTAATATTTCTCAAATGAAGAAATACAAATGACAAGTGAATATAAGAAAAAAATATTCAATATCACTGTTCATTAAAGAGATGCAAATTAAAACAAAAATGAGATTCTACCTCACCCTGGAACAAATGGCTATTATCAAGAAATCAACCAATAATAAATGCTGGATGGGCTCTGGGGAAAAAGGAAGTCTCCACTGCTGGTGGGAATGCAGATTGGTGCAACCACTCTGGAAATCAATCTGAAGATCCCTCAAAAAACTAGGATTGGCAGTTACATACCTTCCCAGCAGTATTAAAAACATTGTATCACAGCAATATATGTGCATCAATATTTATACAATTTGTAATAGCTAAATCTTACAAACAACTCAAATGCCCATCAACCAAAGAATGGATAAAAGAGATGTGGTCTTTTTATATGTGGAGTACCACTCAGCTGTAAAGAAGGACAAACTTGAGACTTTTGTAGGTAAATGGATGCAACTAGAGACCACATACAGCAGTGAAATAAATCAGATTCACATCTACGAACATCATATTGTCTCCCTAGTATCAGCAAAAAAATATATACATATGCATATAATATATATGTATGCATAGAAGGAAAGAGACAGTTAAGATACACTGCTAATTTCTTAGTTCATTTAAAAGGAAGGTTTATGTTAATATTGTTTGAGCAATTAGTTGCTGATATCTTGTATTCTGCATAACTTATTTAAAGATAACAATATGCAATGTATTAAGCATTGTTACCCTCTAAAAAATATTGTTTTGAAATTTCTCTTTAAAACAAAAAGATAAAGCTTAACATCCTTTTCAAGGACATGTCTGCAATGACTGAAGGAGATCCCACTAGGGTCTACCTCTTAGAGGGTCCACCCCCTCCCAGTAGCAGTCTGGGCTAAGGAAGTCAGTTTTTAAAGACAATTACCCTAATCAGGGCAAGGACCAACTAATAAACAAAATAAATTTACATAGAATCTGCATTTTAAAAAAAATAATAAATAATATAAAACTAAATAGGGAGAAGTAATGTTCTTAAGAATCAAAAAGCTCAGTATCCTTGAAAGTTCTGTTCTCTTTAAACTGTTCCTAAATCCATACACAGGTCATACAGAACTTAGAAATTAATGAGTTAATTATAGTGTTTATATGGGCATTCAAAGGGTCTTGAAGAAGCACAATGTTTTTAAAAATAAGAACCAACTAGGACCATCGCACTACCTAATTTCAAGGCTTATGAAGCTATACTAATCAAAATGCTGCGGTATAGGTGTAAAGACAGTACATCAGTGGAAGAAAATACTAGAAATAGTCTCATGTATTGCAGCATTGAGTCTCAACATAATTGCTGAAATAATTCAAGAGAAAAAGGATTTCTTTTCCAAAAATCTAGTTGGGAGAATTATGCATACAAATTTTAAAATGATTTTTACTTCATATTGCAAAGTTAAATCAAAATTAATATGTGTAACACTTGCTAAATAAAATTATAAAAATTATTAAAGAAAGCTTAATATTTTTTAATGAAATAATTTTTTATATACCAAAAACAAATCATTTAAAAATCAAATATGTTTAAGACTAATTATAAGATAAAAAATTAATTTTATTGAAGTTTTAAAAGCCTAATCTTTAATAACACAATAAAATTATGTAAGTAAGTTTGCATCCAGAAGGGACTAATAATTCTGACAAACTACAACTCAGTGATCGAGAAATAACCTCAAAAATTTAAAATATTTGAAAAATTCACAGAAGATTTATAAATACTAATAAACTAAAAAAACACTATCTGCTGGACGTGGTGGCTTATCCCTGTAATCCCAGCACTCAAGAGACTGAAGCAGGAGAATTGTTGTGAGTTCAAGACCAGCCTGGGCTACAAAGTGAGCTCAAGGCCAACCTAAACTGCCTAGAGAGACACTGTCTCAAAAAGACAAAAAAATAAAATTTTTTAAAAAGAGACTATTTGTAATCATCAATAAAGTGCATACTAATTTAATGATGAAATTCTTCTAAGCTTGTGGAAATTTAAAAACTCTTGCAATATTAAATGTTTGCAATAATATGGGACAAGTGAAAACCTCTTATGCTTCTCATGAGATTCAAGGTTGTAGGATCACTTTTGAAAATAGTTTTGCAGTACCTTATACCTATTTTACTTTGGAAAACAGTTTTGCAGTGACTTATATCTGGTTTTCTAAGCATATATCTCAGCAATTTTACTTCTAGAATTTACCCAATGGGACCAGTTTTTCAAATGTACTTAAAGCTTTCTGCATAATTGTTCCCAGCAGTTTTATTGATGGATCAAAACTGCAAATACTACTATCTCAGTCACTTTCTGATCACTAGGAATAAATATCCAACATCTATGACTCAGGGAGAGATTTATGTTGCCTTAGGCAGGAAGTATATGGTGGAAGAATCTGGCAGAGCTGCTCCCATCATGGGAAGCAGGAAGCAGGAAGTGAGAGAGGAGCCTGGAAGGGAAATGTACCCTTCCAGGTCATGCCCCCGGTGACCTCCCTCTTCTGAACAGGCCTACTTCTAAAGGCACATTTAGCTATAAACTCATCAGTGGATTAACCCAGAGATGAATTTAGTGAACCAGTTACCTTCCAAAAGACCCACTTCTGAACACATGGTACTCTGAAGGACATTCTAGAGCCAAGCCATCTAACAACTGCAGATGATCATCAGTTGCTACAGAGGTAAGTCTGGAATGTCAATCCAACATACTACCAAACAATTAAAAAAATGTGGATTACCTATGCACATGACAACTTGGGTCAATTTCAGTGACATTATGTTGAGGTAAAAGAAGGCCAGTATACACAAAAAAAACCTCATAATTCTGTTTATATAAAACTCTAGAATAACATAAACTAGTCTATAGGGACAGAACTATCAATGCTTGCCTAGAGTTAAAGGTGGTGAATTTTAAAGGTACTAAGGCTAATTTTGGAAGACACAGAAATTTTCTATATTTTTATTATGATAGTGATCATAGTGGATATGTATATATATATATATATATATATATATATATATATAGTCAAAACTCATTAAATGTCTTCTTAAAATTGGTAGGGTTAATTTTATGTAAATCATACATTAAGCAACTAGATTTAAAACCTTATGAATGTAATAAATAATAGATATGCCATGGGGCTTGAACAGAGCAAACTGTCCTTTCATCCTGGGAACTTCAGGAGGGAAAAAATATTCTACGTGTAATGCATGAACTATAAGTTATTGAAAATTTTAGAAGGACAATCAGAGAAAACACATATAACTCTCTGATAGACAGTACATTGGTTAGTTTTTGCTGGAACAAACTACCTGAGTAATGCAACGTCAAGGGAAGAGATTCACTTTTGGCTCATGGTTTCAGAGGTTTCAGTCCACGGTGTGCTGTCCTCAAAGCAAAATCATCACATCAGAAAGGCATGGTGGAGCAAAGGCACTTACTTTGTGGTAGCTGGGGAACAGACTACAAGGTAAAAGTGCCAGGGGGCGACTACACTTCAGAGTCACTGCCCCACGGACCCAGCTCCCACCAGGCTTCACCTCCTAACAGCACATTTATCTGTGAACATTTCTGGCTTAGCCCACTGATGAGTATAGTAACCCCAGGATCCAGTCACTTCTCCAGGAGTCCCTTCACCCAGGCAAGTCGAAAATTAATGTTCTAACAGATTGAGAAACTAACTGTAAATTTATTATCCAGTGGGACTACTTAAGCAAAACTTAAATACATTAAAAAGTGTTAAAATCATTAATTTTTAAATTTTTCTTTCAGTTATTAATAGTAAGTCCATGCATGGAAAAATGTTATTTGTAAACTGGGAAAAAACAATGTTATCATTGCATTTTAAATTGTACCTGGTGCTTCTCAGATCAAGTTAATTAGCATTTTCAGGTGAAGTCCCCTGTCTTTTCTCCCAATATGCCAGGTTATTTCACACCTCAGCTCCTTCTACTCATCTTGCTCTCTGGGTTTGAAGTTCTGTTCCCTTGTCTCTGCGTGGTTGGCTCCACTCATTGTTCCAGATCTAATTTAAAAATTGCTTCTCAGACCCATCATCATGTTTTAAGGACATCTTCTTTATTAGGCTTAGTCATTGTGCTAGATTTCACTCCTTCAGAACAATTAAAACATTAGGATCTTTATGTATTTATAAATGAAAAGTTTTACTTATTATTTGACCTCCCCCTAGTTTAAATTCTGTTATCACTTCTTTTCTAACACATAAAAATGCATTTGATCAATGAAGCTGTTTCATATGTCAGGATCCCATAAATGTGTAAAGCAAGGTCTACATTTTCATATAGTCACAGAAAAGATTCCATTTTCAGATACGTTCTTTTATAATGACTTTCTAAGATAGTTTATTCCAAAAATAGGCTGGGATGTTTTCAAAGGTAGGGAATCCAATTTTGTCCAATTTTATATTTCTGTTTTCTAAAAAGTGTTGGAGGAAAAAACAGCCATTTTTTAAAAAATTGGTCATTCTTGAAGACTGAAAGGAAAATGAAGCATCGCCTTAAAAAATGTCACGTAAAAGGAAAGAATCAGGGCTGATCTCACCTTGTCCATATGAAGTATCTCTGAGTAATTAGACAGAAGATAATGAAATCATCTCTTGATTGAAAGTATGCCAGCAAATAAAGATGTGGTGGAAGTAAAAATGTTACTAATGGTCAAATATTAATTAAAGTATTTAATAAATTGAATTGTTGAACATTAACAGCTTCTAACATAACTATGGTGAAACAACTTCCCATCATGATTAAAGAACACAACCACTACTTAGTGTCTTCCCTTAGGAATGGAACACAGGTCTGATGAAGCTTAGACCCAGCACCAACAACTAAAAGAACATAAAGGATAAAAGGACATGTTGAGCCACCCCATGAGTATTTGGGAAGGGAAACTCATACAGTGGAAAGACAAAATTACAGGATAAATGTCCTTGAGCTCACAACAGATGAATGACAAGAAAATTAAAGCAGAGGGAAAATTTGTCAACTTAAAGATGTATAATTTATTTTAAATAGGCCAGAATGAACTATAAAAGAGCAGAACATTCCTGAAAGAAATTCTGAAGGGAATCTTTCAGGCTAAAATGAGCATCTAGAAAGAAACTTAAATCAAATGAAACTGAGAGCACAGGAAAAAACTACCCAGGTCTTTATAGAGGTAAATACAAGGGATAGTGCAAATGCATTTTCACATGTAGCTGTTTTTCCTTATGTCTAATTTAAAGGACAACTGCATTAGGCAATATCTCTAAATCAATGCTGTGAATAATATAATATGTAAAAGGTATAAATTGTATACCAATAACATTACCTTGGGAGGGGAGAGAATAGAACTATATGAGAGCAAAGTATTCTGTCTAATTGACCTTGATGTTAACCTCAACTAGCTTTGCATAACTTTCATAACTTAAGCTTTTATAACTTGACTTTGATAACTTTTATAATTTAAAATGGTAATTAGGATCTCCATAATAATATATTAAAAGTAAATAAACTGGTACTCTAAAAATGTCTATTTAATACAAAAGACAGTCACAGAATAATAAATGATTTAAATGCCTAAGACATGCACACAATAAATAGCAATATGGCAGGTATTAAGCCTACCTTATTAGAAAATTAATTAAAGGAGATTAAACTCTCCAGTTAAACTCAGATCTGTAGAATAGGTTTAGATAGCATGCAAAGTATGTCTACAGAAATCACACTTTATATTCAAAGACAAGTTAAAAGGAGTGAGAAAATGTAACATGAAAATAACAACAGGAAGAGACTTGGAATGACTACATTAACAGCAAAGAATACTAACTTTAAGGTACAAATTTTTCTTAAATTCCAAAAGTCATTTTATAAGTATAAAAGGGTTAATCCATAAGAAAATAGCATAATTATAAATATATAGTCACCAATTGCAACCCAATAAACATAAAAAAATATATACATTTGAAGGGAAAGATATTTCGACAATAACAGTTGGGGAAAAAATCAACACTTTCCTTGGAATAATAAATAGAAAAATGGGGAGAATAATAATTAAATACATTATTTCAACAACACTACAAATATATTACAACAGGAAATATTGAACATGCACAAAAATGTAGAAATTAATAACACAATACTAAATAACCAATGGATCAAGGAAAACGGCACAGGGAAATTAGAAAATGTGAAGACTAATGACAGAAAATACCACTTTCAAAAAGTGAGATGGAACTTGTTAGGGTGGATACGCTGCGTTAACTTGAGAAATCTAGAAGCTTAACTAAGTGACTCAGCAGCTCTACATCCTGGGGTGTGGAGGACAAGCCTTTACAGTTCTAGGATATTGTTCTTTGTATCAATTTGAGAAGGTCAGAAGTTTAAATAAGTGATCCAGCAGGTGGCCAGAGTGCTTATTTGAAACATTCTCAGCACAGGCAAGAGGAGGGCATGCAGACTGCAGGGGAGTAGCCTGCATACAATAAAAGCAAACAAGGAGATACTGATTGCTGGTTTTTCAGAGGAGCTCTGGTCTTTGCCTTCAAAGCCACAGCTTTGATGCTGTGGCTTCGGTCTGTACTCTTCAGCCTTGATCACAGACTCTTAAGCCTCCGGACATAGTGTTCCATCTCAGATCCAGAACTTGTCCCAGAACTTGTACGGGACACTGCAGTAAGCTTCTTTCAACCTCCTGACTTTGTGGCTAACCACTGTAAGTCAGTCTTGTAATTTCTTATACATTTGTATATCTTGTGTTATATCTGTTTCTCTAGTAAACCTTGATTGATACACTTCTCAGGAAGTACTTCTTGGTAAATTGAAAATAAGAAAATTTCAAATCATTTACCTAACTTTGCAACCTAAAAAACTATAATGTGAAGAGGAAATTAAAATTATAGTAATATAAGGAAAGGAGTAACAAAGCTTAGAGTTGAAATAGGAATCAGAGAAAGAATGTGAAAAGCAATGAAACCAAAAGTTACTTCTTTGTAAAGACCAACTAAATTACTAACTGATAACTACACTGATCACGGAACAGAAGCAAAAGACTCAAGTTGTTAAAAATAAAGAGAGAGGAGTTGTTTCTATTGATGTCACATAAATATGAAGGAATATTCTGTGTTTATGCAAACCTAGATGAAATAAAAAAAGATGATTAGAATGACACAAACTGGAAGGAAAAACTAACTCAAGTAGAAATAGAAAATTTGAAGGGAACTGTGAAAAGAAGAGAGATTAAAATTTTAGAAGAAAGCATCTTCTAAGGAAAATCCAAGAATTTGTTATTTGGTGAATTCTAAGTGACATGTAAAAAATCAGCATTAATCCCTCATAATGTCTTTCAAAAGCTAGAACAAAACTATTTCATTATTCAGTACATGAGGCCACTATTATGACAACAAAATCACAAGAAAGTGTGACTTACACACACACACACACACACACACACACACACACAAAATCAGTTTTTCACCAGAATACTAATGTAAATACCATTGCCAAGGTACTATTTCAATTTCAACAGTGTATACTGAGTAAAGTTCAGCAACATATAAAGGGTACAGAATGACAGAGTGAAATTGATCTGAGGGATATAGGGTTGATGTATGATATAAAAATAAATAAATAAAATTCACTACATAGCTAGGTGTATGGCACATGCCTGTAAAGCCAACTTCTTAGGAAGATGAGGCAGGAGGATTCCAAGTTAGAGCTCAGCTTGGGTGACTTAGTGAGACCCTGCCTCAAAATAAAAGATTAACAGGACTGAGGATGTAGCTCAGCATAAAGGCTCTGTGTTTAATGTGTGTGGCAGGAAAGTAAATAAAGAACAAAACCATTCATGTGCTTTAATGTGGGGATAGACAGATACATAGAGCACTAGAAAGGAAGCTGATAAAGAACATCAATGAAAATTATATTTCCAAATTCATTTTTTGTGATGAACTACTGAAAGTTTTTACTCAAAAATCAGGAAAAAAACAAACATCAGCTTTCACCAGAATTGCTCAACATGGTAATAAGAAGGGCATTTGGGCAAGAAAAAGTGATAGAAAGCTGTTATATTGGGAATTGGTTTATTGGAAACAAACTGCTATAACTCTTTTTGTGGGTGACATGACTTTGGGTGTAGAAAATCTTAAGGAACCTAAATAAAAATTAAAGAAAATACATGAGTTCAATATTTTTGAAGGACACGAGATCAATATATAAAATCAGTAATACTTCTATAGACCAGCAATAAACCATCTGAACATGAAATTAAAAATCAAATTTCATTTTCAACAGTCCAAAGACAATAACATACTGGTAGACATAAATTAAATTGCAAAGTATAAAATGCATATAGTGAAAACTACAAAATCATTTCTGAAAGAAATTAAAGAATACATGAAAAAGAGCCCACAATGAAGATTTAATGTTGTTCAGATGGTAAATTCCCTAAAATTCCCTAACCCTAACCCTAGCACTAACCCTAACCCTAATGAGCCTTTACTTCCTGTTGGGTTGAAAATGAATCCGAGGAGAATTCCAGATGAGGAATGGAACCAAACTGGCATTCTCCCACTCTGACCCTCTCAAGGTTGATATCCAGAGCATCGCAGACAGTGATGGCAAAGTGCTTAGACCTCATAAAGCTCCCTTGGCAACTAGTTGCCTTTTTTGCAACATAAGATGACCCTAAAATTTAAAAGGAAATGTGAGTGACCCTGTGACTTAGTTACTTTTGTTGTTGTTGTTGTTGTTGAGATGATATACCCAACACCCATAATTTAAGGCAGGGCAGGTTTGTTTGGTTCCCAGTTTGTAGAGGTTTTAGTCCATAACTGGCTGGCTCTAAGGCAGGGTGACTTCACAAAGAACAACTCATGGTGGGCAGAAGGCAGCAAAGCCACAGGGAGCAAGCAAGGGACAACCACAGCTTTTTCTGTTCCTTTTATCTTATCAAGGTTATTTAGCGCCGGCAGCACTCACACCCCTCATCTTAGTGCATTTGACCCTAGCATTACACCATAAATTAATTTTAGCTTCACAAAGCTAGGTCTAACTACCTTTAAAAAAAGTCCCCTTGTGACCATAACAGGCTTTAATGAAACATCTAAACATAAACCACAGCACCCTGAATAACAAAACTAATCTTGAAAATGAAGACTAAGTTTAGACTTTTCACTTCTCCCTAAAATTTACTACAAAACTAGAGTAATGGAGACTGTGGTGTCACCATAAAGAACAGATACATAAGTCAATGGCAAGTGATTAATTAAAAATGCTAAAGTTTATATTTGTTATCAAGTATTTTTCAGTACATATGCTGGCTGGAAAAAACTCAGTTGAAAAAGAATAATCTTTTCATACTGTAAAGGATGTAGGAATAACTTCATATCCTCATGCCAAGCTAATAATAAAAATGATCATAATAATTTTTTCAAAGTTAAATTACTGTTTAAATTCCCATATAACTTTATGGCATCTCCTTTCCAACTGGGTGTTCAACATGCAATATCACCCATCAGAGAAACACTCTGACATTTTCATAATCAGACACTTATAATTGTTTTTTATCAGCTGTTCAGTTTTACATTTTATTTCATTGTTATTAACAACAAAATGTATGCATACAAATATCACAGATGCTCAGGAAACATCTAATTTACCAACTATTAATCTTATACTAACTGTCCCAATACCTCTTCAAATAACAATATTATTATTTCAGACCCCAATATACAATGATTAGAATCAGTCAAAAATCTAAATGTAAATGTAAAAATCCAAAATACTTATAAGAGAATAATTTAAGTATGGGTCAGGCAATAATATCTTAGCTATGACAACAAAAACACCAGTAACCAAAGAAAATATACAAATCAGATTTCAAAAACCTAAAACTTTTGCGTTATAAAGCACATTACCAAGAAAGTGGAAAGACTGCACAAAATGAGGTAACAAGAAAATGGGTGAAAGATTTCAATAGAAGTTTCTCCAAAAAACACATACTGTACATATGACTAATAGACTTAATAAATGTCTTCAAAATCATGAGTCTTTGGAGAATTTAAATTAAGACCACAATGATATACCACCTCACATCATCCAAGACCGCTACAATCCAAAAACACATAAAACTACGAGGGTTAGCAAGGATGTGGAAAAATCAGATCCCTTACATGTTGCTTGTGAGAATGTAAAATGGCATATTGGTGATTGGGAAAGCAGGTATTTATTTAGAAAGTTTAACACAGAGTTGCCATGTCACTACATATTCCACTCAAGAGACTTGAAAACACATCCACACAGAAATTTGCACATGAATATTCATAGCAGGATAGCTCATAACAGCCAAAATATAGAATATCCCAAATACCCAATGACCGACAAGTAGATAAACAAAATTTAATGTGTCTACAAAGTAAATATTAGTCATAAAAATAAGTACAGTACTGATACATACAGCAATGAGAATAAACTTTAAAAGCATTGTGCTGGCTGAAAGAAGCCAATCATGAAAGGATACACAAAGTATGATTCCGATTATGTGAAATGCCTAGAATGTGCAAATCCATTGAAACAGACAGAAGATTAGTAATCACCTGTACATGCAGAAGGGAAGCAGAGTGACTGCTATTGGTATGGGGTTTCTTTGGGGACCAAAGAAAACATTCTAGTCAGGGGTGATCTTTATACATATATTAAAGAAGCAGATAATACAGTTTAAAGGCTAGATTTTATGGTACATTAATTGTAAGTGTCAATATGAAACAAAACTAACTAGGCGGGCCTGGTAGTGCACACCTCATGTCCTAGCACTTGAGAGGCAGAGGTAATCAGTGGCTTGATCCCAGGAAATCTGGATCAGTTTGGACCAGTGTAGACCTGAAAGTACTGTCTTGTAGGAGGTGCCATGGCCCGGGTTAAAGTTTGCTCCCTTTTACTTGCTAGCTTTGGGTCTGGATTTCCACATCTTTTAAAATGGCTATAGTGATACAGGATACTTGTCACCAAAATACTTACACCGCAATCAAAGATGCTGGTATATGAAGAGTTTTCAGGATTGGGAACGTGGGGTTAATTTAACTACATGGTTTCCTACAAGTAATGGAATAAGGCAGATGAATATACCAGGTGGGTGTAACATGACAAGGACTTGATGTTGCCTTAAAGTTGGCAGGGAGCAGAATGACCCCTGGCCAGTAGCCAGCATGGCGATGGGGCCCTCAGTCTACTGTCACATAGATAATGAATTCTGCCCACAGTCCGAGACAGCCAAGAGACGCATTATCTCCTGTAGCCTTAACAGAGGAACAGGGTCCTGTTTGGACCACAGTGTTAGCCTAGCGAAACCTGCTAAGCTCTATGAAAAACAGATCTAAAAAGTAATAAACTTATGTCGTTTAAATCTCTAACCTTGTGTTAATTTGTTATAGCAGCAATAGAAAACTAATATAATAGATTTGACCTCACAGATCTATGGCCAATTCTAAAAAGGTAAAAAGCCTATATAGTTCCTGGCACCTAGTTCTTCTGAATACTATTGTTGACTTTTTGTTAATAATTGTTCTCTTGTGATTTATAATATGACACATACATCATAGGGCTATTTTTTTCTTTCTGGTTCTGGGCATAAATCCAGGACCTTACACATACTAAGAATATACTCTACTTGTGAACTATATCTCTAACCCCTATAAATATATTATAAAAAATAGATTATGTGTCCTATGACAGCAATAATTATGTAGAATTAATGTTAAAATATTCATGCTAGCAAGATGCCAAATTATTGGTAGGTCTTTTATGTGTTTTGCAAATCATTAAATGATAAATGGAATGCAAGTGCTGGACCATGCATTTTCACATAGTTCAGGTTCTGACCTAAACATCCAAACACCTGACAGTCCCTAGCTTTCCCTACCTAAAACAAATCTGCAAGAACAGAAGGGAGTAAAACTGAAAGTAAACTGTTGTAATTGCATCTCAGATAGACAAGAACATGGCAATAATGAACTGAGCGATTGAAATCATTCCAGAGGAGTAAATTTGCTGCAACATTTACCAGTGGGGCTTTGGCATAGTTATTGTTAGAGATGAATTTTATGAATGATAAAACATGTGTGGAACCAAAACATACATTCCACATTCATGGCTGACGTAATGTGTTACTAGAAGTATTAGGAGTTATTAATTTCCTCTCACACTGCTCAATAAGGCTTTGTAAAAAGAAAAATAAACAAGCAACAGTAAAAAAAAAGTTCTGTGCTCTCTTCTATAAATTTTTTAGCAGTTAGTATTTATATTGTTCTAAATTGAAGCCGATTTGTGTTACACATAGGTAGACCACTCACCAGGGATTATAGGAATGCATATTAGAACACAAAGAAGTTTTAAGAACTTAAATTGAATTAATAGACACCCTGTTACTGACACACATTTTTTCTAAGTTTCTATTTTCTGTGCTCACAACGACGTCCTCAGAGCATCAGCAGCACTATTTACATGGCTTTAGACAATAACATCACATTTTTGTGAGTCAACTAGGTTTGGATAATGACTTAGGTAAAGTTTAAAGACAAAACTTTTGATATAGTAAAACACAAACATAGAAGACAGGTTAAAAGAAGAAAACTATGTTTATAAGATTTTATGGTTTCTATTTAGATACCACTTTACTCTTAAATGCTTCAGGGAACCTAGGGACTTACTGCAATTGTACTCACTTTTCTGTGGTTGAGGGACTCTAAGGTGCTCTTCCATGATCCCTACCTCATGTTTCATTCTTGCTTGATTGCTTTCCCTGGGTGTAAGTCAGACTCGGGGCTTTCTTTTCAGCTGGAGAACACAGGAAAACTTGCTTGCTAGGTGTGAGAACCTCATATGAGATTTAACACCTGTCTTGCTAAGAAACACTGTCTCCCTTCCAGGCTCTGAAGAGCCCAGTGGCCATGTCGTGAGTTTTGCTATTCAGAGTCACACAGTGAGCAACTGAGGGAGGCTCTGTCTAACAGCCAGCAAGTTTCTGTAGCCCTCAGGACAGGCGAGGCAGGAAGAGCCCAAGTTTGAGCCCCAAGCAGGAAAACTTAGTGACTTAATGAGATCCTTCCTCAAAAAAAAATTCTAAGAAGGTTGAATAATGTAGCTTAGGATGAAGGCTCTGGGTTTAATTCCCAACACTACAAAAAACAAGCTGCATTTGTGAGGGCAGCAGCCTGCACAGTACTACATTCTGCCAACAACCACACCAGCTTAAAGGAGATTCTGTCTTCACTGGACCTCAGATGTGACTGACAATACAGATGACCAGTTGATTACAGCTATGTCAAACCGCTGAACGTGAGACTCCATGAAACCACACGTGGACACAGAAATGTGCAATGATAAATGTGTGTTGCTGTAAACAAAAGCTATCCTCTATGCTAGGTATCAAACCCAATTTTTAGTCTGTGGAGGCTGAGAAAAATTTCTTAATGTGAGTTGCTCTCTTGTGTTGCTTAACGTATTAAATACTAAATCACGATGCAGTGACAGCAGGTGCCTCGTGATGCAGTTGTGCAGATGAACCAGCGGTAGCTCCACTCCAGGACATGTCAAGACTACAAAGGAAGACTCAGTTGTGTTTGATTAGAGTATCCAGATTTAGTGCAAAATGTTCTCTCTGTGCCTCTCTCTCTGTCTGTATCTCTCTGTCTCTCTCTGTCTCTGTCTCTGTCTCTCTCTCTCTCTCTCTCTCTCTCTCTCTCTCTCTCTCTCTATATATATATATATATATATATATATATATATATATCTTTTGTATTACAATTGAACTCAGGACCTCACACTTGCCAGGCAGGTACTGTACTGCTGAGCTATATCCTGATCCTTTCTTCTTTTTTTAAACCCTTCTGTGTTTTATCACCAAACTAGGAAAGTTCACACCACCAGTACTTTAAAAATGCCTGCTGTTCCCTTTATATTTTTATTCCATTTCTTGCACTGTCATCTCCTTCCTTTTCAGCTTCCTCTGACTCACTGTCACCTGTCTCTCACTGTTGCTCTCCATCTTTCATTCTCTCCTGGGAGCAAAGTGATGTTTCCAACACAATTTGACAAATACATAAATGTCATACAAAAGGACTGAGTGAAATTATGGAGCTGAAGAATACAGAGAATAAAAGTAAAAATGCAATAGAAAGTAACAAGAGCATCACAAGGCCCACAGAAGTGCCATGAAGGCTGCAGAACAAGGCTTGCACACTGGCCCATCACTGGACAGGGCTTGTCACAATGGGAGAAGGTTGTTCAGATCTGGGGTAAAACTGTTAATGATAAATGCTCTTACATAACCCACTAGAAATATAATTTCTGTGGTGTATGACAACAGCCAGGAAAGTTGGTTAGGATTTAGATAGAAATTGGAAATGCATAATTTTTAATTTAAAAAAGATGCTAGATGTTAAATACAGTACGATATTAAATGTAACAGCTTATGATGAAAATAAAACTTGTTACTTAGCAAAAAAAAAAAAAACATTGTATTTTCCAAAATTAAATTGGCCCTCAATAAATCTCTAATAAAGACTGAATCTTAGATTCAGAGCCTTGCTATATTCTTCAATCTACAGAAATTTACTGACCTAGCAGTCTTAGTTCAGACCCTATGAATAAAAGATCAAGAAACAGCACATAATTGCATATAGACGTTACCATTAGAGTGGACAATGTGGGTCTTTTTGCAGTTGTTAATAGTGTGTTGACATTCGTGATGAGAGTAACTTATTATATTCTTGACTTTGCATAAATCTATCCATATAATTTGTTATTAATAGCTTCGAGTATTTATTTAACATTATCAATTTTAAAACTTCAAAGTGAATCACACATACCTAAAAACTAGAGAGTACCAAGGGCTTATCATGTAAAGCAAAACTCTTTTAACCTGCAATTTGAAGCCTCCAATCTATCTATTTTAATCATTTTTAAACTTCCATTATTCCGAAAGTTATGTACACAAACTTAACTATTCATGGTACAAGTTTTGAAGCTCTCTTTTCTATGCCCAAAGCACAAACTAACAATATTCTCACAGTGTGTTTCTCAGTCTATTGATTCCACATCATAACAAACAACCATAAGTGATGGAGACGAGGCACAAGTAATTAGAGTAATCACAACAGAAGAACGCATTGGGCTAAATTAGAGGTTTTCCAGTGATCACGATTTGTTTGATCTGACCTTACTCTGACTCTCAATGCAAGGGAGCAGTCTGAGGTTTATTATCAAGGTGCCTGGGTATTTGTTATTGAGGATGGAGAAAATCACATCCTTTCTTCTCAGCTTGCAGTGAGGCGGCACTGAACCCTCCTGTGGCTCCTGTGGGTCTCCTGTGGTTGTGAGATCATCCTTGTGTAACCACTGGAACAAGATTATTCCCTCCTCAAAGATGCAATATTTTGTCTTGGGAGTATTGACAGTTCAGCAGGAAAAATGCTGCTGCTATTTGCACTTTGGTTGTGTTCCTTAGAAAACACAAGCCAATAGAAAAATGTTAACAAAGCTGGATATATTTCTGGTAGTTGTTCATGTTTTCAGGATTTTAATGTCAGAAGTTAGAAGAATCTGAATGACAGTCCATACCCAGAACCATGATCTGTATATCAAAAATCTAATCACATAAATATCCATCTATTCCTCGATGTAAAACTTACAATTCCTTAAATTCTAATTGGCTTCAGTGTTGTGGTATTATGTTTATATTCTATTTACACACATGTACTTGTATCACTTGTGAAGGTAGTCTTACAGTTAAGTTTTGCATGGATAGTTTTAGAAGCACAAACATGACTACGACTCCCATATTTTGGATTATTTAGTCATTCAGTTGTGAAAGCTTGGATACTCAGAAGAGTTTTGCGTTCTGAAACACAACCTTTCCCAGTTTAAAAAGTGTGAATGCTATCTTTTCAATTGCTTTGCCTCAAATCTGACAATATTCAATAGCCCTCCTTATTTTGTTTTTGTTTTGTCTTGTCACAAGCTACAAGTAACCCAACCATAAAATCATTGAGCTCTTCACTAAAAATATATTCCAACATCCAACCACTTCTAGGCTCTTCCACACTACATTCCTGATCCAACACCATCTTTCACTGAGTTTTGCAAGTGGCTGCTAACTATTCACCATCTTTTCATTCTTTATCCCCTTTTTATTCCTACAGCACCCAGGGTGGAATTTTACTTTTATACATCAGATCACGTCACTAAAAGAAAGAGCAAAGCCCTTTGCACGGTAACATGAGTAACATTTACTCATTCTTTCATGAACTTGTGTACTTGTATGTGTTCAATCATCTCCTAGTCTTCCACATCGGAGCATCAGCCCCATGAGGGCAGAGATTCTTCTTTTGGGTTTGTATACTTCCACAACTCAGGCTCTGAAATATTGGCTGGTAGTCAGTTGGAACTCAAAGATATGTGTTGAACTAATGAGTTAATGAATAGTGGAAGAGAATTTGAGCTGAGAAAAGAGGAATGATGATTTGGTCTAGAGACATCAGCTGAATCTAAGTCAGAAATAAATGCAACCAGCAGATTTGGCAATCCGGAGCTCACTGTTAATTTAGGGAGGAGAGATTGGTTGGAGATGTGGTCCGTTGTGAATTCCTCTTAATCCCATCTTCACCCATGGTGTGTGCATTTGAGAAGAGGGGTTCAGATCCAAGGTCTTCCGTACATGTGAGGCTGATACTTGAAAGTCTTTCCTCATGTCAGACCAGAGCAGATGAGGGACACATTTGGAAATCTTTCGGCTAATCTGGTTGATGGTCCTGAACCCTGCTGCCAGAATACAATCAGGCAGAGGGAAACCATGAGAAGAGGGACAGTTAGGGCAAAAACAAATCCAGCAGCTGAATGACAGACTGTATTTATGAGTTGTGGGCAGGGAATATCACAGTTAAATTCATCATTTTCTAAAGTACAGGTAGCACTAGACCTTACTGTTAGTTACGGGCTATGGGCCATCGCTTGACCATTCAAGCTGCTCATATACTGATGCTCTGAAGACTTCACTATTCCTTTATTCGTTTGTTCATTTAATGAAAGCACCAGTCCTCTCTTAAGGCCGGATGCCATTCTGAAGTCTGGGTTGAAAACAAACGGAGCACGGCTTCTGTTCTCGGAATATACACAATTAAAGTTCAAGGAAAATGTCTCCCAGTGTAGGCAGCACTAACAGTTAGTGAGCATTCTTCTGAGACTGTACAATAGGAAGGGCTGTGCTACAGTTTTAGTTAAAGAAGAAAAGCTGTTGTTGGTGCGTAAAGCAAAGTTTCAGTGTATTTATGTGTGTTGTTCATGAAGAAAAGTAAGACTGCAGACATCTGCCATTGGATTCGTCCTCTATGTACTCTAATGCCGAAATAGAAAATATGCGTGGTAGGTGCTTACTTTGACTATTTTGCAATCATCTTACATGGTATCTATATATGGAACTATTAGCAAATTTGAACAATATTGTTTGGCTTGTACAAATGTATAAATGGGGCTCCATCACTGTAGCACACAGTTGACTGTAGTGCTGGTTGGTCATTATACTGTTATTTTCTTTTTGAATGGATATTATACAATATTTATTAGAGTTATTCTTATACACTGACTATGTTGGAATATTATACAGGCTCAGAGAAATGTTACCTTTTGAATTAAAAAAGACATTTAAAACATGTGAAGTATTTCTTTATAGTGTTTTAAATATTCATATAAACCCAAGACAGATTGTTTTGTAAAAGGGCTTAATTTATTGATAAGTAAATATACGTCAAAACATTCTAATTACATTAATAGCAATAATAGTGATATTCAGGTAAGTTTTACAAAGGTTCTCCAGGAAGACAATTATAATGATTCACAACTCTGATTACTTCTATTAGGCTTCATTCACTTACTATCTCTTTGTTTAACGAACCCTCTTGTAGCCTTTTAATGAGGGGTAGGCATTACAAAGTGCCCTAGAACTAATGATATACTTGATAACTATCTATTGCATCAGTGTTGGTTCTTCCAGGACTTTATCTCCAGGCTCTTCTGGGTCGGAGACAGTTGCCAGAATACACTGTGTCTCACTCAAGACAGGAAAGATGGGTATTGGAACAAAACTCACCACTGCTCTGCCTTCTGCTGGATGAGTGGACTCTTACCCGAGGAGCAAGAATGGTGAAGCCCAGCAGACAGGAGTTCATTAAGTGCTCACCTGGTGCTGATGTAGCAAATGCTTTGCTTGTTGGTTGAGTGCTCTCTGGATCATTTTCCATCTTAGGTGACATCAGGGCACAGGAGCCATCAAAGTTCACACAAGGAACCTTTTAGCCACCTGGGGAAGATCAACCCCTTAGCTGCTTTCAACGACCTGGAAGGTGGTTCTGGATCCTCCAGTGATGGTGGCAAGCCAGGCGCTCTCTCAGACTTTATCATGTATCTGTCTGTTTTGTATCTTGTACATCTTTCAGCTATGTCATTCGCAGCCTGCCAAAACACTTGAAAATTCCTAATTTAAAAGCAACCCCATAACCCTGAACCTTCCCTCATCCCTCTTTATTGGTGATTGAACAGAGCAGCAGCTCACGGGTCTCCACTCCTCCCGCTCATGTCCACTGTGGTCCGGCTGTCAGACTCAGGCGTCTGCACTGTGAAGGCTTCTAAGAAGCATTTTCCAGTCCGTATCACACCAGCCACCTCACTGCATGTGACCTCTGCCTTCCGTTTCCCGCTTTAGTTTCCTCCTGTTGGTTTTTGTCACCCTCCTCATTGATGTTTCTCTAAATTACCTCTCAGTCTGTTCTCATTTCTCCTCTTGTCTGTTCCCTTTGCACAGTGGAGTGTTAGTCATAGACTAGAATGAAATCACATCATTTGTACAGAAATAGGTGGAATAAAAACCATTATGTTACATGGAATCAGACAAACTCCAAATTTAAAAATTGAATGTTTTCCTCATACAGGAAACCTAAAAATGCCTACATGTGTTTAGGGCCTGTGTCTGGATGTCCTCCCAAAGACTCCAGGAGTCACAGGTGGAGCTTTTTGGAAGTTCCTGGCTGTGGGATATAGGCTGAGATGCCAGGTTTAAGGGTGTGATGCTGGGATTCAGGGTGCATGATTACTAAATTAGTTGAATAATCCGTTTAGCAGAGTCCTGGCAAGGGAAGGCCCACCCTGAGTGCTCATGGTGGGTGGTTTAGAAGGGATAAAAGGAAGGGGCAGACGGTGCTTGCTGCTCACAGCAGCCTTCTGCTGGCCACACTGTGAGCTGTTTGTCTCCTGTGGTTCTTTTTGCCATACTGCTGTACCTTGGAGCTAGCTGACTGTAGGCTGAAACCTTTACAAACTGTGGGCTGAATAAACCTTTCCTCCTCTAACTTGGGAGGTGGGGTATTGGCCTGAGCAAGAAGAAAAACTAAGGCACTAACATATTTAGATACATAAGATAAAGACAAGCTGATAAGAAACCAGGAGTTAGACTTCTGGAGATGGGGTAGGGATCAACAGGAGGGGGAAGAAAGCACGAAGAAATAATGGGGTTGAAACTGATTAGAATATGTTAAACCCAGGTATCAGCTTCCAAAAATAAACTCCACCACCATTTTATTACCATGCATTAGCAAAGTATCCAAAAGCATCAAAAATATACTGGATTTCTTTTATGACTTTGTCTTCTCTTTCTCTATTTCCTTCCCAATGGTAGTAACTGTTCTCACAGTTTTAAATACGGCTCACATAGCCACAGCTGCCAGTTTCATGTTTCTAACCTGATAAGTTCCAAGTCCATTTAGTCAGGTGCCTACTCAGCAATGAGATGTAAGTATCTCAGCAATATCTCAGACTTTGCGTGCCAGGTACCGACACTGTGATAATCTTGACACTCTGATACTAATCTTAGTAAAAGGGAACTCCATCCCCAAGTTGGTCAGGGAGAAAATGAGTCCTTCACAGCACCCATGCTCTAATTCCCATTGCCAGGTAATCAGAAAAGCCTTGGAGTTGATACCAAAAGTATTTTAATCCCTCAGCTCACCCCTCCCTGAAGCCTCATTCCAGGTTTTCTCCAGCTGTTAACACCACTCCTGCCAGCCAAGCTGTTCTTCACTCAGTCTGTCCCTCAGATATCAGACAGCTCCAGATTTCGTAGTTGAATGAGGCTTATCACTTAGTTGCTTTAACTCCATTATACACGTTCTACTTCATCACTGGCACAATGGATTTATCTTCCATAGATAATCGTACATTGCATTACTACAGGACAATGAAGGTAAATCAGTAATGTGATCGGTATCTACGTAGATCTAAGAAATATCCTGCTTCTTTTGCTGAGTAAGATAAGCTAAAGGAAAAGCAGCCCTTAGTTTATAATTTCATTCAAATAATACTAAGCCAGAAGCAAACAGATGGTGGTGAGGATAAGCAGTGAGGTTACATGTGGGTGAGGAATCACTGGGGAGGATTAGACTCCCAGTGCACTGGGCAGCTCCCTGCAGGTTTTGACATGGTGAAAATTCCCTGAACTGTACAGTTAGAATTTTCTCACTTTTCTTTATGTAGATTATATCTCAATATAAATATTACTTTGAAAACCAAATACTGTTTGGGTCTTCCATTTTTTCTTTTTTTTTTTTTTTGTCGTTGTTACTACTAGGATGTTAAATCTAAGACATGAAATGGCAACATTTCCTGCTGGGTAATTGTTTATTTAGAAAAATACCTAATTATGCATTCATCTGATATACTGCTATGATTTCAGAAAGCCTTGACTGATACAAAAACTATGTGTTCTGAATATATAATACCCTGTTGTCAGAAAAGCAAACATCCAGAGCTATGATTAAATAATGTTAATACAACTATGGTAAAGAAAAATTTAAAACATAAACAAGTCTACAAATACAGTAGTACAAGTACTGTTCTGTTATTACATTGGCAGGAAGACAAACATTCCTCTGGGTGGGAAAGGAGCAGAGCGGAGCCATGAGAATCCATGTTTCACCAAACCAGAATTGGAAAAGTGACCTTGTAACTGTGAGATTACTCGGGGAGTACTCAGGCTTGGGATTTTGATCTCAGGTGTCTATAAAAGAGCTGTGACACTGATTTCAGTTTTAGAACCTGGGTGTTGCTAGTATACACATTTCATATTTCTCATTTCATGATCTATGTTTTGAGAAATACAATAACATACATTTATGGATGAAAACTATCAAAACCAGGAAATAGGCCATATTGTGTTTGTAATAACACACAATAGGTTGGTTTTGAATTTGCAACACAAAATACTATTTTTTGAAACTTCTTAATCAGACATAACCAAGATGAAATAGAAAGCTGAAACAACTTAAGAGGTATTATGTTATAGGATTATCTTCTTTCAGTTTGAAAGTCATGTTAACTTTAGCTGAAAACTAGACTGAACTTAAACACTAAAGTCTATCCTTTGAGTATATAATTTGAAAATTACTAATCCAATCCATCAGTTCATTAAATTCATAAATCATTAGCTACTATCAAAACTTGGTTTTACTAAATCCTTAGGAATTCTATACATTAATATTAGCACCCATGCTCATATTCATTAGCACCCAGGCTACATATTCATAGACTGTACTTATTTATATTCATACCTATAAAATTACATTTTCATACATTGTAGATTTTTTGTTTTGTCATCTTTATTACTGGAATAAAAGATGCTAAATTTCTCCAGTAATATCGCTTCCCTTTTGTTCCTTCTTTATTATTTTTCATAAAATTTTATGATAACTTTAGCAGAAAATCTTGATTTTTCTCCACAGACTTAGACAAGCAAGCATCTTCCTGAGATATATTTGCATACAGCTGTTAGTAAGTAACATTTTGTAATATTTTAATGTTCCCAATGAGGGAAAGGTATCTAAAACAAATAGTTTCATTACCAGGCTAAAAACAACATCATTTTTCTATTCTCAAATGATTACCTCTGCTTTATAGCAAGTGATAAACACCAGCCCAGGACCAGGCTTGGATGGAGTTGGGCAGATGGATGTGTCAGGAAGACGTGAGCACCGAGCACGACCCCTTCAAATTCCATTTCATGATTCACTTCATGTTTGGAGCGGAATTTGCATGAAAATCAAATTCATAAATTCAGCCACAGCTTTGATCAGGAATTTTGCGGTTGTTATTGTTCTCTTTGAATTGTCATAAAAGACATGGCAGATGGTGATGTTTCTTGAAGTGTCTGTCGATACTTATCTCCTTTCTTCTCTCACCACTGCACAATAGTAGAAAAGCTTTAGTACCTTCATAGAAGCAGGCCATCTTCCCACTGGAATTATCCTCGTTCATTGCTTACATGAAAATAGAAAAGCTATAAACTCTGCCCCTATGATTCCTAGTCCACAGACCAATGATTTTTCCATATACCAGTTTGGTCATCAAGAAATTAGCACTAAAATCTTGGAAACCCTGAAATTAATTGCAAAATCTGCTATAGAAACTATTGAGAAAAAATAAGGTAATTTATATGCACACACATACATACTCGAGCATATATGTAATTAGGCTACATATTCATAGACTGTAGTTAGTTATATTCATACCTATATATGCTTTAAGAAAATTGTATCTATATATGCCTTAAGAACATTAATATCTATTGCTATATATTACCTTTACATATGATATATTTTCTTTACAAGTGTCTCTCTAGATAAATTTATGATTAACTCTAAAATAAGTATATTGACTATGACCATAGTAGAATTTGAAAATCAATAGACATTTGAATCCTAGAGCTTCCACCTAACAGTTACGTAGCTGTTTGAAGATAGATAGATAGACAGACTGACACACATATCCTCTTTCTCTCATATATATATACAAAAAAATATACATATTCTCATATATGTGTATATTCTCTCTCATATATATGTACATATACATATTCTCATTCACATATATACATGCATATAGGTATGTATGTATGTGTATATATGGAGGGGAGAGACAGGGTTGAAAAGAAAGAGTTACAAATGCTTCCCATTGGCCACGCCTGATGCATGGCAGTTCAGATGATTTCTTCTAGTTTTCAAAATTTCCCATGCATCCCTGTACACACAATAGTCTATACCAGTGGTGGGGAACATCCGCCATACCAGGCGTGCTACTGTGGACTATTTTTATGATTGAAAGCTGGAAGAAGTTCGCTATCACTGGCCTATACCATGGATGAGGCACTGGCTGACTGCCTCATACTCTTAAGAATCTGATTCTACAAAAGCTACTCACAGAAATAATCCAGGAGAATTTTCCTAATTTAGCAAAAGGTAAAGATACTCAGTTGTATGAAGCATACAGGACCCCAGCCACCTACAACCCAAACAGAGCTACACCCAGGCATATAATAATCAAAATTGCAGAAATCCAATACAAGAACAGAATATTAAAAGCTGTCAGAGACAAGAAACAGATCACTTACAAGGGAACACCAATCAGAATTACAGCAGACTTCTCGGCACAAACCATCAAATCACAAAGAGCATGGGGGGAAATAATTCAAGCTTTGAAAGATAATAACCTCCAGCCAAGATTGATATATCCTGCACAACTATCCCTGGAAATTGATGGAAAAACAAGGTGCTTCCGGATAAAGAGGAACTAGGGGAATATGTAACCACCAATTCAACTCTACAGAGAATACTGCAGGATATTCTAAAAAAGAAAAATATGGAGAATCCAGAAATAGTGGCAGAGAGGCCACAATGAATGCAGAAAGCAAAATGAAGAAGATAAACTGACAGCTAATGACAAAAAAGGAGCTCAACAGAAATGAGGCAGAGAAGATTGGATCATAGGAACAGCTGTTTTGGAGAAAATGACATCATAACAGGTAATACTGATTTAATATCATCTTGTTTTGAAGTCTCATCAAGCTTTTGTTCTTCTGTCTCCATTGGTCTAAACAGGTTGTATCTTATTGGATTTTATTATATGTGATAGTATAAACAAAAACTTTTATAGACAAGGAGATTATACAGAAACCATTGTTCATTTTGTGTTAGATTCTAAATACCCTGTAATACTGTCATTCTTTTAAATGGTTTTACATTATTTTGATATATTTGATGCTACAGTATATGAAGTTATACTCAAAGATTTCAAGGAAAGAGACAATATGGTAACTACTTTTATGTCGGGATAATCTTGTGGTGAAACACTATTTTGCTTAAATGGTTATGTTTTGATCTGCGCTGTTTGCTGTTATGCCCTTTTTATCTCAATCTCCATTTTATTATATTCTTTTTAATTTTTATCCTTTTAATTAAGGGAAAAATAAATTTAAAAATAGCAGGATATATTATAGTAACCCACTTTAATATTCTATTAACTTGATTTGAAGCCCTGTATTGCTCTCACCATCTTGTTTTGACTGATGTTCCTCTATTTTGTTTTGCTTGATAGTACCAGGTTCGAAAGTTTAGGCAACAGCTATGAAGATAGTGGGATTCATTATGATGCCCATTCTGGTTGACTAATATCTACTTTTGAAGACCTGTAATGTTTCCAGTGTTTTGGTTTTGTTGGTATCATTCTTTATTGTTTTGTTCAATTTTATTATAACTGATGATATAGGCAATTCTATTAGAGATAATGGGAGGCATTATGGTAACCATTGTTAATCACCTTGTATTATGCTTTTACATTATCTATTATGTCCACCCTTTTGATTAGACTGACTCTGTTCTGCTATGTCACATTTGGTTTTACTCTCTTCCAAAAAAGTAATAAGAATGGTGGGAACAACAAAACTCAAAATGTGTAATTGTCATTGTACAAAAGAGAGGAATATAGGCAATTCTATTAGAGATAATGGGAGGCATTATGGTAACCATTGTTGATCACCTTGTATTATGCTTTTACATTATCTATTATGTCCACCCTTTTGATTAGACTGACTCTGTTCTGCTATGTCACATTTGGTTTTACTCTCTTCCAAAAAAGTAATAAGAATGGTGGGAACAACAAAACTCAAAATGTGTAATTGTCATTATACAAAAGAGACAAAAAGAAAGTGCTCTAATCGATATAACTGCATGTATATTTAAGTGTATAAGATACATAATGACATTACGGAGTTTTGTTGGATCATTGAACAGAACTGTTTGCAGTCTCACTATTGGAATGACAATTGTATAAGCTTTAATTTTGTAACTTGAACAACTATTTCTAAGATGACAATATGTAATACATTGACTAGTGATTTCCTACTGTTTATTTTTTTTTGTAAATCTGTATAACTTATACCATTTTCTGCTTTTTTTTCTTTTTCTCCTTAAATAAAAAAAAAAAGAATCTAATTCATACACAGCTTTTGTGGCTGGTAGGCCAGTTACAGATCAAAGCACAAGCGCTTAGCAGAGCAGAACGGGCTGCCCAGCATCTGCTGACTGTGCTGACAGTGGTCTAACCAACAGCATCACCAGGCAGACGGAAAGTAATTTCAATTTAAGCCATGTGAAGGTTTCTAATTTAAGGAAGTCTACTGTGCTTGTCTCCTTGTCCCTGTCTCTAAAATTAGCTTCATTCTTACAGCACCCATTTCTCCCAGTGTTAAGACATAATTTTGAAGTGGCATAAACATTTCTAATCTGATATTTTTATCCAAAACTATATAATAAAGCATGAAGTTATACAAAGATTCTTTAGTTCTGCTTTTGCCTGATCTAACATACAAACTATAGAAGATTTATAAACTATGTACAGATCTATAAACTACAGACATATTTTTAAATGGTGACTGGCATGAGCAGGAGATATTAGACACCTGTCCTTGGAACTTTAACTGCACATTTGGTTTTGATCTGATATCTCAATAACCATTAATAAATCCCTAGCCTACAGCACAAAATTCTATTTTGTCCTATAACTTAAAAAGCATCTGTTGCATTCAACATATAGGCAAAATGCCAAGGAAAAAACCCAAAGTGCTCTTGATTTGTTTGATAGCTGGTGCTTTGGACTCAGTGGCCAGCTCCCAAAGAGCTGTCATTCAGTCACACGGGAAATAAAATGAATTTGTTGCTTACTACACATATTTCTTACTATTGAAAATTACCCTAAGAATACACTAATTGCTCCTCTAAAACATAATTTCATTGCATCCAGCATCCATCTGGAAGCTCTGAGAAAGACAAATATAAAACTGCTGGAAGAGGAACTTTGGATTTAATATGATCATTGATATATGGCTTTTAACCTTCTCTTACTGAGATTGTTTCAGTATTGAATCCATTTTCAGTGAAAATACTTTGCTTTTATTTATGAGCACTGTACATTAAGTGGATAACTCTTTACGCAAGAATGTGATATGCATGAGCTACTGTACATAAGTAAAATATCCAGACATCCAAAAATTACCTTGAAACCCACAATAAATCATTTATTTTATGCAACAAATAATGAAAATTTTCTGGCTATTTTCATTAAGTTATTAGTGTTGGTATTATTTACAAACACTTGATGCTGGCTTTTAAAAATAGTTGAGATGGAAGTGATGTAAGTGAAATACAAATTTTAGTCACACTTACATGTAAAAAAGTGGAAACTACAGTGCAATCTCTTTCTGGCTATCAGTACTTAAACAACAGACACTTTAAGTATGCATAATAGGATTTCCTAGAGAAAATAACTGCACTGGCCAGGGATTTAGCTCAGTGGCATAAGCACCTGCCTGGCAAGTGCAAGGTTGTGAGTTCAATCGCTAGTACAAAAAAAAAAAAAAGGAAGAAGAAGAAGCCACCATCTGGAGCTTCGTATCCCTGTTTACTTTCTTTATATTCAACCTGAAGCTTAGTTTACAGTGGGTAAAATCTTGAGGGTATCTCTAATAATTACCACATGCACTAGAAACTACACTAGAATATAGCACCATAACACCCTCCTAGGGACACTCCACCCCTTTATGTGCTCAGCTGACTTGGTAGAAGATTCACCTAACTCCGTGAGCTCTAAAGAAATCCAGCTCCAAAAATCCCACTTTATGCTAATTCTGCTGGTAAACTGTAGAAGAAGAAAAGCAGAGTGATTGGGAAGAATCTTTAATTTATAAGAAGCAATGATGTAGATTATGAAATTTCTAATGAAAAATTACAAACCCTGTGCACTAGGCCCATTTCATCTTTGGAAGCTGGTTACTGTTTCTGTACAGCTGACTGTTACTCAGTCACTGTTCCCCTGTGAGGACCCGTTTGAAATTCGCAGCTCGTCAGTTAACTCCTGTTTTATTGAAGTGTGACTTTCCCACTGCTTAGCTGCGGAGTTTGGATGAATCAAATGTAAGCGGTTTTGTAAATAACATTGATTGTAACTGCATTTGACAAGTTACGCTGACCTGTCGAAATAATATCAAAAAACTTGCACTTGATTTCTCTCAAAAGAATTAAAACCTTTTTTGAAGAGATGCTCCATTTGTATCTCCATCAGCTTTATGATTCATCCCAGTGAGAGTTTTCAGCTAAGATAGAAGGTGAACTCTGTAGGAGTCATTACACACTGGAAATGAAACTTCCTGACTGGTTTAGATGAACCAAGGTCCACACTACCATTCACACTGATATCTCTCTAACTTCATTTCAGTAACTGCTGCTGCTGTCCTCTGCTTACTGAAGGGAGAAGATAAAAAAATGTTATTCTGTGAGGGGGCAAAATATCTATTTATTACACTCAGATAAACATCTGCTTGAGGAGTCATTTCAATATAAATATAGTTAGTAATAACTCTATTCTGGAATCATCTGGTATTTTGTTGCACTATTTAGAGGTGTGGATAGCATGATTTATTGACTTACTTTTATTAGTGATATTTCCATATACAACAATTGAGGGGGGAAGAAAGAAGGATTTTGAAGGTTTCATAATAAGGACCAAATGTCAGAAAGGTTCGTGAAGATTTTGTCCTGATGTGCTGCTTCAAGTGCTAAGTAGCCCACCAGCATTGATGGGTGTTATCAGACAGGTAAACTACTTCTCATACAGGTAGGCTGTAATTTTCATGGGGTTTTGGTATTTGTCATCTTTAGAGACATCAGTTACCTGTCATAATAGATTACAACCCAAGATAAGGAAACTAATATGTTCAATATGAAAACTTGGGAAACATTACATTGAATCATATTTAATAAATTGGTTAATTTTTCCTATGATTTCCAAGTTCCTGTTGAGATCAGAAAAAGAAAAATCGCTCACATTGCAAAACTGTCTCTCTTCCTTGAAAGCTCTCCCTGTCATGAATGGTGCAGCTGTATGTAGATGCAAATGGAGCATTTCTACAAACTAGGATCTCAGTTCCTTCCCATTACAGCACTGGCCCCTGTGTGACCTGCAAAAATAGTCCTTTCCCAGAGTTTCCAGACCTGATGGCAGTGCTGTGTTAAGGCGGTGCCATGAATGCACACTCTATAGGAATGCATCAGTCAGCTGGGGATCCAGTCCCAAGGTCAGAAGGGGACTTAAAGCTTCCTTTGTTTAACTACCTGCACTCATGCTTGAAGCATTCACAGAAAGAGAGGCTGACTCTGGAGCTTGCAGTTTGGATTTTAATCCAGCTCTCACCTGTGACATGACACTGGTTACTTAAGCTGTGGGTACACATACTTTATTTTCCTAAACGGTAAAATGGGAATAGCTGTGATAGGCCCCGCACATACCATAGGATGAAGATTAAATATCACACCAGATGAAAACACTTAGAGCCATGTCTGGTACTCACTCTCCCTCCTTTCTTCCTGCAGCAGCATCCAGTCAGAGCTGGGCCTGGTGGGAGTCCATAGTGCTGTGTCATTAGCACTGTCTATTAATGATGCCTTTCTTCTTCTGTGCCCAGATCCGCCTCTCTGAGCTTTCTTCTCCATGTCCTCACTCATCCCTGGACACCAGGCAGGAAAGATGCTTCGTCATAACATCACCTGGGTTAGCTTAAATTGTGTGAATTCGGCATGAGTTCCAAGACCAGATACATCCTGTAGGGACTCTGGGATATACTGGGGCTGCTACCACAAGTTACTGCAATCCATGTTTTCCAGTGGTTTAGAAAGAAAGGGGTTACTATTAGAATAAAGATAACAGACGTCAGTCACTGTTCTACAAGTGTTCCCTTCATTACAATTTTAGAGACATACCCACATGCACAATTGGGGTGTGTGTGTGTGCGTGTGTGTGTGTGTGTGTGTGCGCGCGCGTGCACACACACACACACACACACACACACACACAAAATAGTTCATCATGAAAGCTCTTCCTTTGCTGGGGATTTGGCTCATTGGCTTAAGTGCTTGCCTGGAAAGCACAAGGGTAGCTGTTGGATCCCAAATACCCCCCCCAAGAAGAAAGAAAGAAAGAAAGAAAGAAAGAAAGAAAGAAAGAAAGAAAGAAAGAAAGAAAGAAAGAAAAGAAAAGAAAAGAAAAGAAAATTCTTTGATTACCACTACGAACTCTTTAAATTTTTTATTTTTAATTTATTTAAAGAGAAAAACAAAAGTAAATGAAGCAAAACAGTAAAAGGCTAGAAGTAATACAGAATTTCAAGAGAAAAAATATAAAGTAAGAATTCACCAGTTAATAGATCACACATTGTCATCTCAGAAACAGTTGTCCAGATTACAAAATTAAAGCATACAAAGTAGACATTAATACAGTGAGATTGCAGACAGTTCTGTTCAATGATCCAACAAAAACTCAGCAATATGGTTCTCTAACCTACACATTTAAATATACTTTCAGTTAGATCCTTTAGATCACTTTACTTCCTCTCTTTTTTATGCTAACAACCACACATTTTGGTTTCCATTACTCCCAAAGTTCTTATAACTTTTTCTTTGAAGAGGAAAAGAAAAAAAAGATTTAAAAAAAAAACAAAAACCACAAAACAAAACAAAACAAAACAAGACAGACCAAAGAAAAACCCAATGTGACAAAGCAAAACAGAGTCAGTTAGAACAGAAGGATTGGCATAGTATATAATGCAAACAAAAAAAGGATTACTAGGTGATCAAAAATGGTTACCATTATGCCTCTTGTTATCCTAAAAAGGGTAGCCTATGTAAGCTGGTATAAAAGAAATGAACAAAACTGTGCAGAAGACCAATAAAACCCACATTGGACAGCTTACAGGACTTTCAAAAAAGATAATAGTCAAATGATAATGGGCATCATAAAATATCTGGTTGCCTTCCAAATGGTTGCCTATACCCTCAAACTTGATACTATTAAGCAAAACAGAATATAATAAAATCAGAACAAGATGTGGAGAACAATACAGGGGTTCAAATCAGGTTAATAGGAAAACAAAAAAAGTTACCATAATGTATCCCACTATTTTAATTTAATTTTCCCTTAGTTAAAAAATACTAAGAAATAAATTAATTTAAAAAAAAGAAAAAAGGGGGGAGATTGACATAAAAAAAAAGAACATATCAATAGAACAACACAGGTCAGAACCAAAAAATTTAAGCATCATTGTGTTTCAACACCAGATAGCATGACATTAATAATAGTTACCATAGTGACTCTTTCCTTGAAATATTTGAGTCTAACTTTGTATACTATAGCATCAAACTTATCAAGACAGTGTGAAACCATTCAAGAGAATGAAATTATTACAGGGTATTTAGAACCAGCTAACAGAAACCGGAACATCAGTTTCTATATTATCTCTTTGCCTATAAGAAATTTGCTTATACTATTACATACATTAAAATATAATTGGAAACAGGTGAACAACAACTTGATGGGGCTTCAAAATAGGATGATATTAAATCAGCACTAGCTAATACGCTCTTATTTTCCTCAAAATACTTATTTGTAGTATCACAAACAATAAAATAAAACAACCCAGATTAAAACCATTCCAATTAATGAGTGAAAACATTATATGGCTTCAAACCAGTTTGACTGGGAATCATGATTACCACATACTTTTATGTATTCTTATCGTTTCTTACACTAGGGAAATTATTCTGTATTTATACATGTGAGTTTGATTTATTTCACTTATGAGTATGGTCTCAAGCTGTGTCCATTTTTTTTTATAAATGTCTCAATGTGATCATTCTTTATATCTGAGTAGTACTCCATTGTATAAAAATACTACAACTTTTTTATCCATTCCTCAGTTGATGGACACTTAGGTTGTTTCTAAGATCTGGCTATTACAAATTGTGCTGCTATAAACATGGGTGCACATATATCACTGTGGTATGATGCTTTCAGTTCTTCTGGGAATATGCCTAGAAGTGCTATAGCTGGGTCATATGGGGCTTCCAGTCTTAGTTTTCTGAGAAAACTCCAGACTGACCTCCACAATGGTTGCACCAGTCTACACTCCCACCAACAGTGCAGGAGAATTCCTTTTTCCCTACAGCCTCTCCAGCATTTATTGTTGATGGTTTTCTTGATCTTGGCCATTCTTTCAGGAGTGAGATGAAATCTCAGTGTGGTTTTAATTTGCATTTCTATAATGACTAATGATGATGAACATTTTTTCATATATTTATTTGCCATTTGTACTTGATCATCTGAAAATTGTTTATTCATCTAAGATGCCCAATTTTGGATGGGGTCTTTGAATTTTGGGTGTCTGATTTTTTTTATTCTTTATATGTTTTAGACAGGAGTCCTTTGTCTGAGGGGCAGTTCACTAGGATTTTTTTCCCAGTTTGTGTGTTTTCTTTTTACTATGTTAGAGATTTCTTTCGATGTGCAGAAACTTTTTGATAAGATGTGATCCCAGTTATTGACTCTGGGAAGTATTTGCCATGTGGTTTGATTCTTGTTCATGAATTCTCTACCTACCCCTATGTCTTCAAGATTTTTACCCAATTTGCCTTCCAATAGATTTAGTGTTTCTCTTTTAATATTTATATCTTTGATCCACTGAGATTTTATTTTAGTATATGATGACAGGCATAAGTCTAGTTTCAGTTTTCGGCATACGGAGAGCCAGTTTTTCCAACACCATTTATTAAAGATAGTGTCATTCTTCCAGTGAACATGTTTGGCCCCTTTATCAAAGATAAGGTCGTTGAGTGTGTTTGTAGTTGTGGTTGTATCTTTTTTTTTTAATTTTTATTTTTTTTTATTTAAGAGGAAAAAGAGAAAAACACAAAACAAACCAAAGCGGCGTAAGGGTACACGCAATACAGACTACAAAACAAAACAAAACAAAACAAAACAAAACAAAAAAAATAACAGTAAGAAATCACCTGCTAGTAGATTACACACTATCTTCTTGAAAATAGTTCCTCAAATCACAGTATCAAAGAACACAAGGTGGACATTCAAACAGGGAGACTGCAAACAGCTGTGTTCAATGTTCCAAAAACATTGATAAAGTCAGCTATTTAACACCCCCAAACACACTTGCTGTTATATCCGTTAGAGCTCTTTTTCTTTTTCTTTTTTTCCCTCTCTTTTTTACAACAAAATTTACACATCTTGGATTTTATTACTCCTTAGTGCTTATTACTTTCTTTGGGGGGGGGGGGAGAATACAGTCAAATATGGCAAAACAAAGCTGTCAGTCAATACCAAGGATAGACATAGCACATGGTGTAGAACAGAGTACAAGTTTATCAACAATGGTTATCAACGTTGTCCCTTGTTTCCTTAAAAAGAATTGTCTATCTTATTAGATATTATAAAGTTGGACAAAACAGTAGAGAACAAGACCAATAAAACTTAGGCATTGTAAACATTACAGGACTTCCAAAGAAGACAATAGTCAAACCAGAATGGGTATCTTAGTGAATCTTATTGTCTTCAAAGTAGTTGCCTATTTCTTCAAACTTGATACTATCATATAGAATGGAACAGAGTCTAATCAGTCAAAACAAGATCGTGGGAGTACTACAGGACTTCAAAACAAGTTAATAGGAAATTGAAAAGAGTTACTATTTATATATCCTAATTTTTTGAATTTTTTCTTTAATTAAGACAAACATAAGAAATGACTAAATAATTTTTTAAAACAATAAGGGGGAGATTGAGATAAAACAGGACATAACAATATAACAATAGAGGTCACAGCATGTCTGTTTCAACAACCTAGTACTTCACCACCTTATAACCTGACTTAATAGTAGTTACCATAGTGTCTTTTTCCTTGAAATATTTGGATAAAACTTCATATACTCTAGCTTCAAATATTTTCATATCAAGAAGCCCAGAATAAAGCCTTTCTAATTAATGAGTGAAAACTTTATAAGGCTTCAAGGCCACCTAATGGGGAATCATGATTACCACATATGTTTATATATTTGAATCATTATTTACATTAGGGAAACTATTCGGTATTCACACATGCGAGATTGATTTATTTCACTAATGGTCTCAAGCTGCGCCCATTTATTGATAAATATCTCAATGTGATCCTTCTTTAAAGCTGAATAATACTCCATTGTATAGAAATACCACAACTTTTTTATCCATTCCTCAGTTGATGGGCACTTGGGTTGTTTCCAAGATCTGGCGATTACAAATTGTGCTGCAATAAACATAGGTGCACATATATCACTGTGGTATGATGCTTTCAGTTCTTCTGGGAATATGCCTAGAAGTGGAATAGCTGGAATAAATGGGATTTCCAGTCCCAACTTTTTGAGAAATCTCCAGACAGATCTCCACAAAGGCTGTACCAGTCGACACTCCCACCAGCAGTGCAGGAGAGTTCCTTTTTCCCCACAGCCTCTCCAGCATTTGTTGTCGGTTTTCTTGATCCTGGCCATTCTTTCAGGAGTGAGATGGTATCTCAGTGTGGTTTTAATTTGCATTTCTCTAATGACCAATGATGATGAGCATTTTTTCATGTATTTATTTGCCATTTGCATTTCTTCATCTGAGAATTGCATATTCATCTCAGATGCCCATTTTTGGATTGGATCTTTGAATTTCAGAGGTCTGAGTTTCTTTAATTCTTTGTATGTTTTAGACAAGAGGCCCTTGTCTGAGAGAGAGTTCACTAAAATGTTTTCCCAGTTTGTGGGTTTTCTTTTCACTATGCTGGAGATTTCTTTTGACATGCAGAAACTTTTTAATAAGAAGTGGTCCCAGTTATTGATTCTGGGAAGTATTTCCCGTGCGGTTTGAGTCCTGTTCATGAATTCTTTACCTACTCCTATGTCTCCAAGGTTTCTACCTATTTTGTCTTCCAATAGATTTAGTGTTTCTGTTTTAATATTCAGATCTTTGACCCATTTAGATTTTAATTTAGTACATGGTGATAGACATGGGTCTAGCTTTAGTTTTCGGCAAATGGAGAGCCAGTTTTTCCAGCACCATTTATTAAAGAGACTGTCGTTCTTCCAGTGAACCTGCTTGGCTCCTTTATCAAAAATAAGGTGGTTGAGTGTGTTCGTAGTTGTGGTTGTATCTTCTAATCTATTCCACTGATCTTCGGCTCTGTTTTGATTCCAATACCATGTTGATTTTACTACTGTTGCTTTGTAGTATAACTTCAAGTCAGGGATTGTGATGCCTCCTGCTTTGTCTTTGCTGCTTAGAATTGCCTTTGCGATTCTAGGTCTCTTCTGGTTCCAGATGAAATTTAGGAGTGATTTCTCTAGATCTATAAGGTATGTTGATGGTATTTCTATTGGGATTGCATTGAATCTGTATAACAGTTTTGGGAGAATGGCCATTTTCACAATGTTTGTTCTTCCTATCCATGAGCAAGGGATGTCTTTCCATTTTCTGAGATCATCTTCAATTTCCTTTTTCAGTGTATTATAATTTTCACTGTATAAGTCTTTCACTTCTTTCGTAAGAGTAATTCCTAAATATTTCATTTTTTTGCTTGCTAATGTGAATAGTCCAGTTTCTCTTATTTCCCTCTCTGTAATTTTGTTGTTCGTGTATAGGAATGCTATTGATTTCTGAGTATTGATTTTGTATCCAGCCACATTACTGAATTTATTTATTGTATCTAAGAGTATTTCAATGGAGTTTAGGGGGTCTTCTATGTAGAGTATCATGTCATCTGCAAACAATGATAATTTAACTTCTTCTTTTCCTGTCTTTACCCCTTTTATTTCTCTTTCTTGCCTAATTGCTCTGGCTAGTACTTCCAGTACTATATTAGATAGGAGTGGTGATAAAGTACATCCTTGTCTTGTACCCGATTTTAAAGTAAAGGCTTTCAATTTTTGGCCATTTAGTATGATGCTGGCTGTAGGTTTGTCATAAATGGCCTTTATTATATTGAGGTAAAGACCATTTATTCCAATTTTCTGTAAAGTTCTTATCATGAATAAGTGTTGGACCTTATCGAAGGCTTTTTCTGCATCTATAGATGATCTATAGATGATCATGTGATTCTTATTTTTGGCTTTATTGATATGGTGGATTACATTTATTGATTTGCGTATGTTGAACCATCCTTGCATTCCTGAGATGAATCCCACTTGGTCATGGTGTATAATCTTCTTGATGATTTGCTGGATCCTATTTGCCAATATTTTATTGAGGATTTTTGCATCTGTGTTCATTAGGGAGATCGGTCTATAGTTCTCTTTTATAGTTGGGTCTTTCTCAGGTTTTGGTACTAGAGTAATATTTGCTTCCAGGAATGACTTAGGAAGGATTGCTTCCCTTTCAATTTCATTGAATAGTTTGAGGAGTGTCGGCATTAGGTCTTCTTTATATTTCTTGTAGAATTCTGCAGTGAATCCATCTGGGCCTGGGCTCTTCTTGGTGGGCAAGGACCCAATTACATTCTCAATTTCATTAGCAGAGATTGGGTTATTCAACAGTTTTATATCCTCTTGATCTAGCTTTGGTACTTCATATGCTTCTAAGAATCTGTCTATTTCTTCTGTGTTATCAAACTTTTGAGAGTAGAGGTTTTCGAAATAGGTGTTGATGATCTGTATTTCTATTGGGTCTGTAGTGATTTCTCCTTTTTCATTTCTTATTGCATGAATTTGAGCTTTTTCTTTCCTTTTTTTAATAAGGTTGGCTAGGGGCTTATCGATTTTATTTATTATTTCAAAGAACCAACTCTTTGATTGGTTGATTCTTTGGATTGTTTTCTTAGTCTCTATTGCATTGATTTCTGCTCTGATTTTTATAATTTCCTCTCTTCTTTTGGCTTTGGGCTTGACTTGCTCTTCTTTTTCTAGCTGTTTGAGGTGTAGCATCAAGTTATTTATTTGTATTCGTTCTGTTTTCCTGATGAGGGAACTCAGTGCAATAAATTTTCCTCTCAGAATGGCTTTCATTGCATCCCACAGATTCCGGTAAGTTGTATCTGCATTTTCATTTTCTTTTAGGTATTGTTTAATTTCTTCTTTAATTTCTTCTGTGACCCACTGATTACTCAAGAGTGTGTTATTTAGTTTCCATGTGTTTGCGGAATTTTTGCAGTATCCTTTGCCATTAATTTCTAATTTAAGAGCGCTATGATCCGATAATATGCAAGGGATGATTTCAACTCTTTTGCATTTGCTTAAATATGTTCTGTGAGCTAATATATGGTCTATTTTAGAAAATGATCCATGTACTGCTGAGAAGAATGTGTATTCTGATGTTGTTGGGTGGAACATTCTGTATATGTCTATCAAACCCATTTGTTCACAGGTGTGATTCAGTTCTGTTATTTCTTTGCTCATTTTCTGTCTGGTTGATCTGTCCCTTGGTGTCAGTGGTGTATTAAGGTCTCCTGTTACAATTGTGTTACTGATAATTTGAGTTTTCATTTCTGTTAATAATTGTTTTATATAACTGGGTGCTCTGGAGTTTGGTGCGTATATATTTAAGATAGTTATCTCTTCCTCTTGGAGTTTTCCCCTTACGAGTATGTAGTGACCTTCTTTGTCCTTTATGGTCATTGTTGGTTTAAAGTTCACGTTGTCTGCAAACAGAATGGCTACTCCTGCCTTTTTTTGGATTCCTGCTGCATGAAGAATTGTTTTCCATCCTTTGACTTTCAGTCTGTGAGTATCTTTCTGGGTTAGATGGGTTTCCTGTAAACAGCATATGGTTGGATTTTGTTTCTTGATCCATTCTGCTAGTCTGTTTCTTTTGATTGGTGCATTGAGACCATTTACATTAATGGTTATTACTGTTAAATGCTGGTTAATTGTAGGAATGTTATCTCTCTGCTGTTGCATCTCTATCTTTCTGTTCTGTTTAATTATTTGCTTTGCTTAGTGCTTTTTTCCTTTGTGTATCTAAACTGTCTTTCAATATTTTTTGCAGGGTTGGTTTGGTGTTCATGAAGTTCTTCAGCTGTTCTTTGTCATGGAAGTATCGTATTGCACCATCTATTTTGAATGATAGTTTTGCAGGATATATCAGTCTTGGTTGGAAGTCATTTTGCTTTAGGATCTGGAATACTTCACTCCATGCTCTTCTTGACTTTATCGTTTGTGCTGAGAAGTCTGCTGTGATTCTGATAGGTTTTCCTTTATAAGTGATTTGTCTTTTCTCTCTGACAGCTTTTAATAATCTATTCTTGTGTTGGATTTCTGGGATGGTGATTATTATATGTCTGGGTGTAGTTTTATTTTGGTTATGACTGTTTGGAGTTCTATATGCTTCACTGATCCTGATGTCAGTTTTTGATCTCATGCTTGGGAAATTTTCAGCTATTACTTCTCTAAATATCCTCCTGACATCCTTCATGTTGTCTCCCTCTCTTTCATTAATCCCTATCATTCTTATGTTATTCTTCTTTGCATCGTCTTGCAGTTGTTGAATTGTTGTTTCCTGGTTCCTTGTTATTTTCAAAAGATCTTTCCTTTCCTGTTCACTAGCTGCAATCCTGTCTTCAAAGTCTGAAATTCTATCTTCACTTTCATTAAGGCGGTTTTTACAACTTTCAGTGGAGTTTTTTATTTCCTGTATATCTCTGTGCATCTGCATTATGTATTCTGTTTGTTTCTTATATTGCTCGTCTAGGGATTCTATCTTTTTGTTTAGTTCCTCCAATTTTTTATCTGTGTTTTCTTTAGATATATTTAGAATCTCTTTCATTTCTTTTATCATTTCTTCTTTTATCTGGGAGATTATTTCGAGTTTGAATTTCTTTAAAGCTTGCTGGAGTTGCTTGTCAATTTCAGTGGCTATTGTGTCCGATATATGAGGTGGATGGGATATATTTTCTTCTATATACATCGCTCCTAGGGTTTCTTGAGATGGGCTGGAGGTTTGAGGTTGTAATTTGGTCTTTCGTTTTGTCCTTTTCCTATATTTCTGTGTTTCAAGTGTTATTTGAAAGCTTCCTCAGGATCTGTTGAAAATCTCCTTCTATGTTTGGAGCTACTGAGACTCTGGCGCCGCGCTACCCCAAGCCATTAGGCCTACAGAACCAGTGGCCCTCCTCTGCCTGCTCAGAACTCCGCAGTTCCAGACAAGCTGGGCCTCAGGGACACTGTGCGCCCACCTGCCCCTTGGAAGCTCCACAGTTCTTCAATCGCAGCCGGGTTAGGGTACTCACCACAGGCCGCAGTGCTTCAGGAACCTGTGGACCCTCCCTGGTTGCAGAGATATCCACAGTCCTCCAGACACATGGAGAGGCCGACGCAGGCACCCCAAATCTGCCCAGCTCCTCCTCTGCAGACCAATGGCCAGGCACGGCAGCTAAACATGCTGGGCTAGGCTGGTAGTGTGGCCCAGCCCACCTATCGGGAGCTCAGCAGATCTCCAAATGAAGCCAGGAATGGGGAGGCTGATGTGGAAGCCTCAAACCCACCTCTCCCCTTCACTGCACCTGGAAGCCTGAGGGAACTCCAGCAGTCTGGGCGCAGATATCCAGAGCCCTCCAGACACGCAGAGAGGCCAGTGAGGGCACCCCAGATCTGCCCAGCTCCTCCTCTGCAGACCTATGGCCAGGCGCGGCAGCTAAACAGGCTGGGCTAGGCTGGTAGTGTGGGCCAGCCCACCTATGGGGAGCTCAGCAGGTCTACAAATGAAGCCGGGAATGGGGAGGCTGATGTGGAAGCCTCAAACCCACCTCTCTCCTTCACTGCACCTGGAAGCCTGAGGGAACTCCAGCAGTCTGGGCGCAGATATCCAGAGTCCTCCAGACACGCAGAGAGGCCAGTGAGGGCACGCCAGATCTGCCCCTGGTTGTATCTTTTAATCTATTCCACTGATCTTCGGCTCTGTTTTGATATCAGTACCATGTTGATTTAACTACAATTGCTTTGTAGTCAGGGATTGTGATGCCTCCTGCCTTGCCTTGGCTGCTTAGAACTGTCTTTGCTATTCTGTGTCTCTTCTCACTCCAGATGAATTTTAGGAGTGACTTCTGGAGATCTATGAGGTATGTTGATGGTGTATGTATTGGGATTGCATTGAATCTGTGTAACAGTTTTCGGAGAATGGCCATTTTCACAATATTTATTCTTCCTATCCATGAGCAAGGGATGTCTTTCCAATTTCTGTGATCATCTTCAATTTCATTTTTCAGTGTATTATAATTTTTCCTGTATAGGTCTTTCACTTCTTTCATGAGAGTAATTCCTAAATATTTCATTTTTTTGGTTGGTAGTGTGAAGGGTTTGGTCTCTCTTATTTCTCTCTCTGTGATTTTGTTGTTAGTGTTTAAGAATGCTATTGATTTCTGAGTATTTATTTTGTATCCAGCCACATTGCCAAATTTATTTATGATATCTAGGAGTCTTTCAATGGAGTTTTGGGGGTCTTCTATGTAGAGTATCATATCATCTGCAAATAGTGATAATTTAACTTCTTCTTTTCCTATCTTTACCCCTTTTATTTCTCTTTCTTGTCTAATTGCTCTGGCTAGTATTTCCAGTACTATATTAAATAGGAGCAGTGACCGGGGACATCCTTGTCTTGTGCATGATTTTAAAGTAAAGGCCTTCAATTTTTGGCCATTTTGTATGATACTGGCTGTTGGTTTGTCATAGATGGCCTTTATTATATTGAAGTAAAGACTGTCTATTCCACTTTTCTGCAAGGTTCTTATTATAAATGAATGTTGGACCTTATCAAAAACTTTTTCTGCATCTACAGAAATGATCATGTGATTGTTACTTTTGACTCTATTGATATGGTAGATTACATGTATTGATTTATGTATGTTGAACGATCCCTGCATACCTGGGATGAATTCCACTTGGTCATGGTGTATAATCTTCTTGATGATTTGCTGCATCCTATTTGCCAATATTTTATTGAGTATTTTTGCATCTGTGTTCATTTGGGAGATTGGTCTGCAGTTCCCTTTTTCAGTTGGGTCTTTCTCAGGTTTTGGTACTAGAGTAATATTTGCTTCCAGGAATGACTTGGGAAGGATTGCTTCTCTTTCACTTTCATTGAAGAGTTTGAGGAGTGTCAGCATTAGGTCCTCTTTGTATTTCTTGTAGAATTCTGCAGTGAATCCATCTGGGCCTGGGCTTTTCTTTGTAGGTAAGCATTTAGTTACATTTTCAATTTCATTAATAGAAATTGGGTTATTCTGCAGTTTTACATCTTCTTGACCTAGCTTTGGTACTTCACTTGCTTCTAGAAATCTGTTTCTTCTGTGTTATCAAACCTTTGAGAGTAGAGGTTTTTGATATAGGTGTTGATGATCTTCTGTATTTCCTTTGGGTCTGTAGTGATTTCAACATTTTTCATTCCTTATTGCATGAATTTTAGCTTTTTTAAATAAGGTTGGCTAGGGGCTTATTGATTTTATTTATTCTTTCAAAGAACCAACTCTTTGATTCATTGATTTTTTGGATTGTTTTCTTAGTCTCTATTGCATTGATTTCTGCTCTGATTTTTATTATTTCCTCTCTTCCTTTGGATTTGGGCTTGACTTGCTCTTCTTTTTCTAGCTGTTTGAAGTGTAGCATCAAGTTATCTATTTGTATTTAGTCTGTTTTCCTGATGTGGGAACTCAGTACAATAAATTTCCCTTTGAGGACAGCTTTCATTGCATATCACAGATTCTGGTAAGTTGTATTTCTGTTTCGTTTGTTTGTAGATTTTGTTTAATTTCTTCTTTAATTTCCTCTGTGATGCACTGATTACTCAAGAGTGTATTATTCAGTTTCCATGTGTTTGTGGGATTTTTGAAGTATCATTTATCATCAATTACTAATTTCATAGCGCTATGATCTGATAACATGCAGGGGATGATTTCAACTCTTTTGCACTTGTTGAAATATGTTCTGTGAGTTAATATATGGTCTATTTTAGAGAATAATCCATGTACTGCTGAGAAGAATGTGTATTCTGTTGTTGTTGGGCAGTATACTCTGTATATGTCTATCAATTCCGTTTGTTCACAGGTGTGATTCAGTTCTTTTATTTCTTTGCTGATTTTCTGTCTTGTTGATCTGTCCATTGGTGTCAATGGTGTGTTAAAATCTGTTATAATTGTATTAGTGCTAATTTGGTTTTTCATTTCTGATATTACTTGTTTTATATAACTGGAAGTTCTGGAATTTGGTGCATATATATTTAAGATAGTTATCTCTTCCTTTTGAAGTTTTCCCATAACCAGTATGTAGTGACCTGCTTTATCTCTTCTGATCATTATTGGTTTGAAGTTCACATTGTCTGCAAATAGAATAGCTACCCCCACTTTTTTGGGGGTTCCTGTTGCATGGAGTATTGTTGTCCATCCTTTGACTTTCAGTCTGTGAGTATCCTTTTGGGTTAGTGGGTTTCTTGTAGACAGTATATGGTTGGATTTTGTTTCTTGATCCATTCTGCCAGTCTATTTCTTTTAATTAGTGCATTGAGACCATTTACATTAATGGCTATAACTGTTATATATTGGTTTATTGCTGACATGTTACATTTCTGCTGTTGCATCTTTATCTTTCTGTTCTGTTTAATTGTCTGCTTTGTTAAGTGGGTTTTTCCTAAGTGTATCTAAACTGTCTTTCAATATTCTTTGAAGGATTGGCTTGGTGATCATGAATTTCTTCAGCTGTTCTTTGTCATCGAAGTATCTTATATATCCATCAATTTTGAAGGACAGTTTTACAGGGTACATCAGTCTATGTTGGAAATCATTTTCCTTTAGAGTCTGAAATACTTCACTCCATGCTCTTCTTGCCTTTATTGTTTCTGTTGAGATGTCTGCTGTGATTCTTATAGGTTTTCCTTTATAGGTGATCTGTCTTTTATCTCTGACAGCTTTTAATATTCTATTCTTTTGTTCGATTTCTGGGATGGTGATTATTATATGTCTGGGTGTACTTTTATTTTGGCTATGGCTATTTGGAGTTCTATACGCTTCATTGATCCTGATATCAGTTTCCAATTTCATGTTTGGGAAGTTTTCAGCAATTACTTCTCTAAATATCCTCTTGACATCCTTTATATTGTCTCCTTCTTTTTCATTTATCCCTGTCAACCTTATGTTGTTTTTCTCTGCATCACCTTGCAGGTTTTGAATTGTTATTTCTTGTTATATTTAAAATATTTTTCCTTTCCTGTTCACTGGCTGCAATCTTGTCTTCGAGGTCCAAAATTCTATCTTCACATTCATTGAGGTGGTTTTTACACCTTTCAATGGCATTTTTGATTTCCTGTATATCTCTTTGCATCTGTTTTATATATTCTGTTTGTTTCTTAGTATTATTCATCCAGAGATTCTATGTTTTTGTTTAATTCCTCCAATTTTTTAGCTGTGTCTTCTTTAGATATGTTCAGCATCTTCTTCATTTCTTTTATTATTTCTTCTTTTACCTGAGAGTTTATTTCTAGTTTGAATTCCTTTAAAGCTTCCCTGAGTTGCTTCTTTATTTCAGTTACTATTGTTTCAGGTATTTCAGGTATATGGCATGTATTTTTTTCTATGTACATGGCTCCTAGGCTTTCTTGGGATGGGTTGGATATTTGAGATTGCATTTTGGTCTTTCGTTTTGTCATTTTCCTATATTACCGTGTTTCAAGTGTTGTTCCAGAATTTCCCCTGGTTGTTTTGTAAATTGACTCTTATGTCCTGGGCTCTTGGGACTCCTCTGGTTGTAGGTCCCTCCTTGGGCAGCAGAGCCCCTGGATTAAAAGAGGCTCTCCAGGTTCCTCTCAGATATACCTAAAGCCTCCTCAATTCGCATAGTTTCCCCTTCTGGTAGCAAAGATCCCCTGAGGGATAGAAGTCCACCTGTTGTGGTCTAGGCAATCCCAAATCCTGCAAAGCCTGGTCTAGTGTGGCTGCAAGCCCAGTGGGCCCCAACCTCCTAAAGCAAGGATCTCATACTCTCCCAGGGATTGGATGTTGTGTAACAATCCAGCTCCTTGGATGGCAAAACTCCCCAGGCTGATTGAAGTTTCCCTTATGGCCTAAGTAGGCTTCAGACCTCCTCAGCAGGACTGCTCCTTCCTCCAGGCAGTGGCAATAGTGTTGGTGCTCTCCAGATCAAAAGAAGATCACAGGCGAGGTCAGAGCAGGTTCCAGAGGCTCGGCCCAGCTCTCTCCTTCAGGCCAGCAGCTGTGGTGTGTTCCTTGGCCAGATGAGGCAGCAGGCAGAACTGGTCTGGATTCCCTCTGCTCGGCTGGGCCCTCTCCTTTCGGCTGGCAGCGGTGGTGCACTCCTTGGGTGGGCAACTACGAACTCTTGAAAGTGTGTAGTTTTTAACTGTACACAAGTTGTTGGAATGCAATTAATTATGATGATTTTTTAAAAAATTTATTAGTATGCTTTTCAGTGTATAATGTTACATTCCTTGTGGGACATCGGTCATGTAAACAATACATCTTAATTTTTTCTATCCATTCCTACCCCTTCCTCCACTCTCCATCTCTTGCTGCTCTGTCCCTTTGAGAGAGATCTGTCCTACTTCCCACTATCTATCTTTTTCTGTGCTCTTTATTTAAAATTTGAGTTTCTCACATTAGAGAAACCATGTAATAATCAAGCTTGGTTATCTGATTTATCTCACTTAAAATTATAGTCTCAAGGTGCACGCATTTTCCTAGAAGTGACTCACCTTTATCTCTCCTGATGGAGCAGGAGTAATTGTGTATAAATGCACATTTTCTTTACCCATTCATTTGCTGATGGACACATAGGCTGCTTCCAAAGTTTATCTACTATGAATTGTGCTGTTCCAAACCTGAACATGCTCACATTACTGTAATGTGATGCCTAGGTATCACACACACTGATCAAACTCTTGGCATCACTGCATGTCACTGAAAACCATAGATTACACATGACTGCAAAGTTACTCTTATGGCTATAGTCTTCCCAATGTGACTCAATTCTGCTTTTGTAGTTCACACAGAAATCATTAATAATATGCTTCACCTATTTCATTAACCAAAAAATGTGAGAGTTTGGCATCTTATCAAGATCTGAAATATTCTCATACAGAAATGCTATAGCCAATTATCTCAAATTCTAGGATGACATCTTCATTTTCTAGTTACAATTTGTTATTAATTCTGTGTTATCTTCCTGCATCTTACTTACCTTCAATATTAAAAATACTATCCCTTCTTTACATGCTTCTTTCAATGGGACCATAGTCCTTTACATTTTAAGTATTATCTTTCTGTATTAGAGGTAACTATGTTTCCCTGATGTGTTTACTGTGTTTGTTGACTGAACAATATGTAAGGCCATTCATAGACAAAGGATCCCATCATCACTAAAAGGATTAAGATAGTCTGAAAACTACATTTTGCTTCCACTATTCATCTCTTTGAATCTAACAACTGGCAGTCACTGTTCTGCAACACAAATGTTTCTTTCACTGGTTGAAATCTTTTGTCTTGCACACACACACAGGCATACCCCACTGTTCATATTCAGAAGTCTTTCTTATTCTTTGATTACCAGCCCAAATGTTTTCTTTGAAGTCTTTGCTAGTTCCTTCCTTTGAGGTGAACAGATCATATGGTGTACTCTACAGTTTCATTTTTCTATCACTTGTACATTTTTCAATAAAATTGTTTTATTTAAAATTATAAAAATTTTTCAGTACTTTTTTCTATAAATGTATCATTTATCTATCTTGGATTTTGTGTATATGCTTTTATAATTTACAAGAATAAGTTTCACCAAATGTAAATAATAGTTATTTTTGACTGGTGAGACTTGGTGAAAGATCTTATTATATATGTGTACTTTTAATCATTGTGTAAATTGTGTGCATTTATTGATAAAAGTAATAGAAGATACACTTTCATGAAAAGTTTTGAAACATTTTATAATTTTTCTTTTTAGAAAACAGACATCTAAAACTCAGTAAAGTGAGACAGAATGGATCTGGTAATTACACATCAAATCCTTCTAAAGAGCATAAGATTCAAGTTGGCAATTTTTTATAATCTTTACAATCCACATATCTATTTGGCATATATTAGAGAAACCCATATGACATTAAAAGGAACAGAAATGGTCTACATTTTTAATGCCATTATGATCTTCTTATTATGAAACTGAATCAAGAAATAAAAATACCCATAACAGAGTGAAAAACTTTCTGTAATATATGATCATGAAGATTTCACGAAATTGCTGCATAGTCAGATGTAGGAACTGCTGTGTTTGTGTGTCTGACAAACAACTGGACCACACTAGCTGGGCATTGTTTATACTCTTCCGTGGGCAAGAACAATTATGGAAATCCTTCTCATAAGATTTCCATTTTGTAAACACATTTTGTAAAATAAAATAAAATAAATAGTCCACAGGCAGAGAATGTCTAGAGGGTGCTGATACCTCTGTTCTAGTTGTCATTTAAAAAACAGGAAGGAGATAACATTATTTCAGTTTTTAATAGCTGGTTAATATTTGGCTTGTGTGAGCTTGCAGACAAATAATATCAGCTTCATCTCATCTAACAACATCTGACTTTAGGCAAGGACAAGAGGATCAATTCTCCCTGTGATGGTGGAATGCTCAATCAGCACCTCAGAGTGGGTTTCCAAGATATTAAACCCTAAATATCCACTGGTTTACAGATGAGTTTCCATCCCAGGCCTCATGAATGCATCCTGACTTCTCCACTTCTTCCCTTGAGGACTTGGAGACGTCATCAGCACATGCTCATCCTGGAGATCACAGAATTTTACAAACTGGGTTTTCCCTGTGCATCAAAAACTCATCAGCCAAACAAAGATAGACAAAGTATGAAAAAAGGAAAATTTAAAAATAGTTTCAAACATTCAGTTATTTTACAAGGAACAGAATTCCACAGGTCTCACTTACTCAATATTAATATCTCCCCTCTTTCCACTTTATCATAAATGTGTAAATCATATTCTATAACTGTATGATGGAGTTTTGGTAGATTAAAACCAAAGTAAAACAGTTAAACCTAATAAATTTCACAGACTCTAAGTAATCCACTTGGTAATTTCCCTAAATGTCTAACACATATATATTCACTACCAGTGGTAGTAAAACATTAGCTTCTTAGGTGCCTGAAATAATTAAGTTTAAGTTTCTTCTTAGCTATAAATTCTTGGACACCATATACACTCACTCTAGAACTGAGATTTCTCACCTCCAAATGCAACCTAAAGAAGGCTGAATGCTCATTAAGGTATTAAAACACTAAGTCCTACAGCTCAGATCATTCACTGAGGTCATTCTGTGATTTACTGATTCTCTATAATAAAGGAGAGCTGAATATACCAAAGTTTGAGGCATCAGAACGCCAAGATTTCCAAATTTAAATAGTTTTGTCTAAGCTCAAAACACAGCATGATGATACTGATATATAGAGTCTGAGAAAAACAAATTGATTTTAAACAACGGATGGTTACTGGGGCCTGAGGATGGGGAAAACAGGAAGATGTTGATTAAGGGTACAATGTTCAGTTATAAAGTGAGTAAGTTCTGGAGAACTGGTGTACGATGCAGTAACAATAATGAGATATTTTAGGCCTGAAATTTACTGAGAGATCTTACGATTTCTAAACACACACACACACACACACACACACACACCTGTATGCAGTGAAGTGCTCCATTTAGCTTGTTTCTGGTAATCATTTCCCAATGTATATGTACAAGAAAACATAATCTTAAAGACATGCAAGTTTTGTCAACCATGCTTCCACAGGATGGAGAGCAAGGTAAAGAAGGAAGGAAGGAAGGAAGGAAGGAAGGAAGGAAGGAAGGAAGGAAGGAAGGAAGGAAGGAAGGAAGAAGGAAGGAAGGAAGGAAGGAAGGAAGGAAGGAAGGAAGGAAGGAAGGAAGGAAGAAAGGAAAGAACACTTCCCAAATTTCTTTTCAATATTATGATCACGTTTCTCTTATATGAAAAACTCAAAATACAAATGAAAAGCAAAATAAAAGACAATAGGATGTCAGAAAGTAGATCTTTCTTAAACAGGAAGGGGATCATGAGGTGGAGGGAGGGAGAAGGCAGAGGAGGGGAGGGATGAAAATGCCCTGGTGATCTGATGTATCACATAACAATACTGAAGTATTATATACCTGAAATTAGTGTACACGTGCCAACTCCACACAAGGAATGTAAACATTGTGTAATGCAAATAGGTACTGATAAAAGGCTGTAACAGAAAATTAAAAGAGCACAGGAGAGATGATGCTTTTTACACAAAAGATGCGAGGATCACAGGGGGCCACAATCCTTGAATGGCAGTGAGCTGCCCCCCAAGGATCACTGGGCCACCCAAGCCAGCTTGTGGTAAGAGCTGTGCTCAGAACCAGCACTCTGCAATTACTTCACCTCTCAGGACCTATGATGGTAAAAATTATCAGGGGCACCCAGCGCCCCCATGTTTAACCAAAACGTGTTTGCTTCTAAAACAATCAATAACTCTTTATTAACATGTCAATACCAGCTCCAGTGTGCAGCTGATGGAGCTGCATGAAAAACAAAACAAATAAACAAACAAACAAACAGAAAAGCATGTTTCTGTGCTGGAATCTAACAAAATGCTGCTCATAGAACCCGAGACCTGCTTCTGGAAAGCTAGCAGACTTCTTGATCAGGAAAAAAAGGAACCAAGCTGTCCTGCTGCCCCTGAAGCTAAGCTCACGAACCAGCTGGAAGCTGTAGCCCTTCCCCACCACCTGAGAGAGATGCAGAGAGCAGTTTGTGCTTCGCCTGATCACTTCCATGCTTGGCATTTCTGTGTCTTCTTGCAGGAACAGCCTCTTGCACGGGGGTCTCCACAATTCCCAAGCATCCTCAGGTCCTCTCAAAGAGGTGCTTGGAGTGAGCACAGAGGGAATCTACAGTAGCAAAAAGGAGACCGCGGGGTGACTAAGGTAAATGCCAGGGCCTTGGTTTTCTGACACCGAAAGCAATGCCCAAAAGCGAAAATGAATCTCTTTTAAACATATGAAGGGTGGAAAAATGAGATACAGAAAAAGTATCAGTAATGTTCAAAGGTTAGTTGTAGAAAATTTGAATGAAGCTGAATTGGAACTCTGTCCTTGTGTTCTTTTAAAACTTGCTTAATGTTAACATAAATAATAAGTTGTTAGTTATAAGTGATGTTTTGCTATTTCTAATAAAAGTTTTATAACAGAAAAGCCATCGTTATTTGCCTAATGTGTTCATCTTGACTTCCCCACACACGGAAGTAGCCTTTGCGCAATGATGAATAGTGTTTTATGGTCACAACTGTAATTGAAGCCCTGGAACTCAGGAGGAAATGAGCAGTCCCTAAGATGCAGCCTGGTAAGTATCCAGTCCACTTAGTTCTTAGTATGGGGATGAAGAATCATTCTGTGGTCATCATTAAAAATACAATGCCATTGGCATTGACTTTCTTTCTTTGGTAAGGCTTAAAAGCAGACATGAGCTGGAGCCAGCTTACACTGGATCACAAGGAAATCAATGCTGTGAATTTCTCTTCATCTCCACATTTAGTGATACCAGTTGAAAGCTTAACTTTGACCATGGTCGTAGTGTTTACACCACAGGCATTAGCAGAAGCTGCAAATTTGGACTAGTTTTTCCTTTTGTTCTCCCCTTACTCTTCTGCTGTTTACCAATACAAGGCCACATAATAGGACACGTTTTAAGTGGGCATAAATCACAATTAAGTTGAAAGATATTTGTATTAAAAATTGTCTAAAGAAATGCAATGACTCCCTACATAAAACACTGCTTCTCATTTTTTTACCCTAATATCTGCCCACCTATAAGATTTACTCTCTGAAAATTATATTTTTCCTCCATTCCACTTGAAATTTTCTGATATTCATTATATTTCTACTTTATCAATTCTGTACTAAAAAATGTCACCTACTTTCACTTCTTGCTTTCATCAATATGTGCGTATAATCTATGCATGCATTAAATGTAAGTTTCCCCTAGAAGAAGTTGGAAACCCAGTTATCCAGTGACAATTTGCTGTGCAGAAAGTCAGCACTTTTCCAGTGAGGAAAGGGGCAGAGGTGGGAGAAGACAGCAGAGAACCAGCGCTAGCAAGACCGGAATAAGAGTGACCAATTGCAGCCACCTGCTCACCCTGTGCCAGATTTAATCTTGAGAATTCCATCACCTTAAAAATAAGCCCTATTACAAACCTGTGTATCTACCATGATTTTCCACTTGGAACAGATTGTTCACAGGATCCCAGAGTGAAAGCTTGGTGGAACACAGAGTCAAGCCCAGTTTTCATGCACATTCTCGCCACACTCATAGTCCTCACTGGGGACTGAAGGTGTGTTGATGTCCATACTGGGTGTGGTTAAGGCCACCTCAGCACACATCGAGAAGTATCTAATCTCAAAAAGATACATCCTGAACTAGTTAGAGAAAACAGGGAAAAGTGAAAGAGGGGTGCGGTAATTTATATTTTAAAACCCAGCCTCTGAGTCCTGGATAATTACTCAGAGGTCAACATGACTTTGAACTTTCTAACAAATATGATTTAGTTAGCAGTCTGATTAAAAGTTACGCTTAGCACCGAACTCACAGATGGAAGTCTATGCCCTTGGGGATGAATGGTCTAGATGTGAGGTTCCATGACAAATAATTTCCTTGGAATTCTATTTTTCATATTGGTTATTTGTATTTCACTGATTCTTCATCTAACTCATGAAGATGATGAACCCTGTGATCTGTTAGAATTATCTAAATATGTTACATGTATTTAATCCACTCCCAGATAGCATGAAGGTAGGGGGATGACAGGACAAGGAGAGTTACAGGGAGAGAGAAAATGACCAAAGCGGGTTATGAGTCTGCGCTCATCTGCCAAGATTAAACCCACTCATCTGTTTAACCAAACCAAACAGACAATTTTTCATACTTGACAAGAACAATGAGATAGGTGTGATTGAAGTAAGGAAGGGGATCTGGAGGGGCATGAATGGCAGTGTGTCTCTCACTATCATAAATACTTTTTTTTTTTTTGAAAAAAAAAAGGGGTTGCTGTAAGATTTTGGGACATCATCAGATTAATGAATTTCACTTTTATTTTTTCACTAACAAAATATTTTTAAAATTATGAATGTATAAATTCAATTGAATACTTTTGGGTCTAGAAAAATAAAGTTTCCTAAGACAAGAAGGCAAATTCTACAGATTAATTTTCTGTCTCTATTGGAGTGACATCTCCCATGGAGCTCACTTGCTAAACTTGTGTGAGATATTCCAGAACGTGTGGCTTTGAGTCCCAGAATTTCTCACAGTGTTTCCAGCCTCCCTTAAACCAGAAGACCCATGCTGCCTGGCAAACAACTATACTCCTGCTATATAGTCTAGTGTCTCCATGAACAAATGCTCAGTAAATTTTGAGTGGATGGGGATTCTGAGTGACCTCAAAGATTCTGTCATTCTGTGCAAAAACCCATTTGGTTCACCAGTGAGACCTCTTTATACCTAAGTTACTCCACTTACAGCTGTGGTCTGACTGTGTCTCTCTCCAGTTCATACACTGAAGCCTAGTCCCTACTGCAGTCATGTTATGGGCCGTGTCTCTAGGAGATGATTCAGTCATGAGGGCTCTCCCCTATGGACAGATTGGCACCATTGCCAGAGGCCCAGGCGAACTTGTTTATCCTTTCTATCCTCTGAGAATAGAGGAAAAGCTCCATGGAGCAGGAAGAGTACCTTCAGCAGACAATCTCCTGACAGGCTGACCTAGGTCTTGAGTTTCCCTGTTGAATAGTAAACTTCTGTTTGCAAAGTACATATTATAAGCGATTTTGTTATAGTAGCCAAAATGACATATGACACCTACAAACCACAAACCTTTGAAAAAGGAAAGTTTAAATAATCAATTGTTTAAAAAATAATTTTATTCTAGTTTTCATAATGATATTTTCCAGAAATAATGATATAAATTATTGCTAGATCTTCAATATCGTTTCAGCCAGATTAAAAACAGATCAAATGTTAGAAAAAATAGCAATTTTAGAATAGTAATTTTCCCTGTTTTCATTCTAAGCCACTTGAGTTTAACCAAAATGACTTCCCCATGATCTCCTGATCTCCAACAAGAAACATTTCAGGGAGCCATTTATTGGCTCATATGAATGTTACAGCATGGCTTCCACAGAAGGCAGACAATTATGAGCAAATAAAAGTGATCATTGGCGCGCTAAACAAGCTGCTAATGTAACCTGGGCCTTGCTTTAAACTCAGCTTGTCTTCAGCTGGTGGGTTTGAAAAGATATGATGGGCAGAGTGTTAAATATGTTATATATAGGATTACAGGTTTCAGTTGCTCACATGTGCCCAGTTGGAAATGGCTAAACATTTTACCTTAGACAACTTTAATTGGATTATTCTAACTACAATTAAAATTTAGGAGGCCATTAGTGATAATCTGTGAAATTGATACAAATAAAAACCATTCTTTATGAATCAAATTTTTTGTACAAGTATACAGAAGAGAAAGTCTTAATGAAAATAACTTCAGTAAAATATTCATTTATATAATTTTACAGTAGTATATGGAATGTCAATCACTGAAATAAATCACATTGATGTTAATAGCTCTAGAAAATATTTTTATAAATATTGCCAACATAATTTGACGTATTTTTAATTGTAACTGTACTTATAGATGCAGTATTCAAAAACTAATTGATCACTGCATGCAGAGATGCATATTAATGGTATCCATATACTAGAAATGATAAGAATTTTCTTTTCATTTTAGTTGATGACAGCAACATTGTTAAGTAGTTTATCCTATAGCTGAGTACAGAAGGCAAAAGTTTTTGGCTAATAACTGCTAGGCTACATGAGACTATTAGGGCGTACTGTGCCCACTATAGTTCATAATTTATGTGGTAGTTGTTTAAAGTCAAAGTCAACCATATTACTGAAAAATTATTTAATAACATGGTTTCCTAGCATTGGTTTAGATTAATGATAGCAAGTTGTCCTTGAGGAATAACCCAGATTTGTTGATAAAAGCACTCAATGACTCAATCCATACAACTAATATTTCAAAATACATTTTACTTGACTTTGTAAATTTGCACAGAGAAGCTACATAATCTTAGCTCCCCCTCAGAGATCTTAGAAGCCATCTGGGTCTCTAACATGCTCTTCAAAATCTAATTTACCACTTACTGTTGGTGACATTTTTAACGTACAGGACTAACTTCAACATGAATCATAGTTCATCACTGTTATGCTGTAAAAAACTATCGAAAGTGTATCAACTAGTTTAATCAGAACTCTCCTTACAAATAAGTTGAGTGAAGTAATTTATTTCAACTGGCTAAAATTTTGAAAGGCAAACTAACATTAGAATTTGAATATAGGGACTCTTAGTTATGAACTCGGAGAAAATCAATTTCTTACATATTCTAATACTATTACTTACTTTCAGTTTTCCAATGCATTTCCCAATAATTGCTAATTAAGGGCAGTTTTGGTGATCTCAGTCTTCTTTCATTCTCCACCTCCAGATACTGTCACCATAAAACTGAGAATTATTCATCTTGCAAATGCCAAATAAATGAAAATCATCAAAAGGGTGATTAATGTGTCTCCTAGCCCATTGTCATTTGCATTTTGGATGAAATTGGTTGACCCATATTTTTCTTATTTCCTTTTTCAAATCTTTCCAAGAGCAGGAGCTCCTCTCTGAAAAAGGCAGGTCAGTGATAGAAGACAGAGTCTCAGGCTGTACATCATGAATCACCTTAATGTGCCTGGCTCCCTGAGTCTTCCTATTTCTCCCTCACTCTACAAAGTTTTTTCACTTCACTTATTTGGCAGGCTACTGTTTGATCTAGGCCTCATGGGTCAGCGGAAAAGCTATTATGATCAACTCCAAGTGTTTTTACAAAAATGTTAACTCCTGAATGTGCTCGTATCAATGAACCCTGCTATATCCAGCTTTATACTGTGCACACACGCATACACATACACACACACACACACACACACACACACACAGCAAAATCTGTCTAAATCTCTCAAAATTCACTCCCACCCAAACATCACTGGTTTTTGAGACACATGTTATCAATCCTCTGAATCCAGGTTTTCTGTGCTGGCTTTTTCCCCTGGGTGCAGGACTTGCATTTCCTCCTTCCAGAGTATGTGGAGACCTGACCCAGGTTAGTGACTGGAGGTGATGAGTGCTGGTAGGGGCTAAACAAGTTTCATCTGTGAGACATGTGCTTTCAGCAAGGTCTGCAGTTGGTCTCCGGGCTAAGGAAGTTAATCTCCTTCATGGAGCAGCATAACACTTTGGAACACAGGTGGGTTTTGTGTTCATCCATAATCTATATATCTAGGCAAGTGTGAAATGTCTATTTTTTTTCTGTTATATCTCTGAATTTGACACAGTCTACTGGAGTTGTACATTCAATTTTTCTATGCTTAAAATTTTCCCTCTTTGTAATAAGAACCTAAGCCTGATTCCTAGCACACTGTCACTTTTGTGGCTATGGGAGAATTCCCCTGAAGACTGCAACTGAAGCCCTCTGACTTCCAGAACTTGTAATGAATTGGCAATAGGTTTTCCTGGAATTGTCATCTCTTGGAATTCTCAGCATCCATCTTACTCTGTTATCCTGACAGAGCAAGGTTTGTTTAGTCCCTTAGGACTTTGCCCAAATAAACACAGCCATTGTGTGCTGGAGAATTCCTAGCACTCCATGCACCAGGAGCAATGGACAGCAATATGATGCTTAATAGATGCTTTCTTGAGGGCGAGAAATCCAAATTTGAAAACCATCTTGAGGCTCTGTATTAGAAATACCTCTATGATGAAATCGTTTTAACCCAAGAATTTTAGAAAGCAGAGCCTGAGAGAAGGGTTCAAGCAGTAAAATTTTATTGGGGTGGTACAAGCCCAGAGCAGAGAAACTGACAAAACAAAGAAAAGGAAGTGAGGGGAGACGGCCTGCCACGGGATGGAGGCTGCTTCTCATCAGTCCGTGAGGTGCCTGGCCGGGCGCAGGGCTGCTCAGGCAGCTCTGGGGATGCCCACAGATTCGGCAGGAGGAGTCATAACTGTGGAAGAAGACGGAGCATTTATCTGCCTGGCTCTCTCCTGCCTCACATGTTGTGAAAGTTACATTTAATTTTGTGAGTAGTTAATTCCCTCCAGACTTTACAAAAGGACACAGGGAAAGTCAGAACTGGTCTCTGGAAGTATGGTGGCTCTTTTTCCAGCCAACATGAACTGCATAGTGAAATTCCATCTCAAGAAGGCAAAGAAGAAGAAGAGGAGGAGGAAGAAGGAGGAGGAGGAGGAGGTGGAAGAGGTAGAGGAGAAGAAGTTGTGGTAGCAGTAGTAGTGGTAGTTAAGATATCTGATCTAAAATGAGATGAAGGGGTTGATCAGCATATTTAGATTACTGCTAAAACAGTTGTGGCCTTCATTTACCCTGCTACAATTTATTTTCATCAGTATCATGAGTATATTGTGAGAATTTAATAAAATATCTCCTGAAATTGCTCATCATGGTAGATTTGATTTGTATGTGTGTGTGTGTGTGTGTGTGTGTGTGTGTGTGTGTGTTTGTGTTTGTGTCGGTGATTGAACTCACAACTTTGCACTTGCCAGGCAGGCACTTATGCCAATGAGCTAAATCCCCAGCACAACTAGGTGGTGAATTCTTTGGAAAGTATATATATATTAATATATAATTTCTGCTTTAGGAAAATCTTAGTACATTTGACACTTTGAGAACTGATAAACTTTGTTTATTAAATACTGAGACAAAATAAATACTGAAAAATAATTGTCTTGATATTAACACAGATATAATCATAAAATTATAGGTGTATCTAATAGTATCATATAAATTTTAATAAATGCTATTCAAATTAGCAATGTTCTCTGCCTTTTAAAACAAACATTATCTTTAAAGCCTCAATTTCCTAGATTTTCTCCTAAGTAATTTGATTACATCTACAAACAATTAAATTGATCTTTTAAAAAAATCTCCATCCTACCAGCCAGTGTGTCAGTGTTACCCTGCCTGTGAATTACGGAGACATATTTCATTTGATCCTACATCCATCAAGCTAGCTCCATCTATCAGCTCAGGAGCATTAACTTGAACTTTTCCGTGGATGGGATAGTCCATAAAATCAGCACTCCTAAGACAGTTTCACAGCTCTTGTTTTTCACAGGAAACTGAAAAGCTAATCTAAGTGCAAACTGCAGAAGGTTGTTTTATTGAATATGTGGAATATTGAATTCATATGGTTTTAGCCTGACATCTGCTCTGTTTGGATGTGTGCACTGATGAGCATTATGTAGACAGGCTTGCCTAGGCTTCGACAGGGAGCATTCAATTCTAGTGGATTGCAGACAGGGGAGAGCAGTCCCAGGACAGACACAGAGGAAACTGAAGGGATGGAGATGAGGATGTAGGATGATACCAAAGACAGTTTCAAGAACTTCGATGCACCACCTGAAGAAGCGATAAAATGGTAAGGTGACTGGTCCACTATTAACCCTGGGTCATCACTACCTTGCATGTATAGGAATCAGAGCACCTCACTATATCTCATAAAAATGTACAAATATCATTTGTTGCTTTAAAATTGTTTTTTTACAAACCTCATGGGAGTCTGGCACTTACCATGACGTGCTGCCTAGAGTCTAACATGCCCTATTTGATCAACAGCACCAGCAAACTTTTCTTTAACCTTAAATGGTCCAGTAATTCTTAAGGTAATTCTCCTCAAGTCCCTCTCATGGCAGTTGCCTAGATAAAGTCCACAGTAGTTTATTACCTCAACTTTCTTTCTCCCTACAGAATACTTGTGCTCCAATTGTCTGCTCATGCTATGGGATACTGACTATCATACGTTTCAGAATGAAAACAGTTGCATTCCAAAGGGGAAAAATAAACAAACTCTAGAAAACAACCTACCACAGAATCAAGTAGAAGAAACAGAAGCTGACTACGCTTTGGACCTGTGAAGGTCGTACTGTATCACTGATATGGCCATGGGTTGCAGATAAACATGACTTTTGGTTTTTCCAAGGTGGTGAACGCATTTGAGAAAACTGGTTCATTTGACTCTAACTCTTTATTCTTCTCTGACTTTACTTTGGAAGCTCTGAAATTTCAAGTTTCCACCCCAAAATGTCAGTCCAGATATTATTTGCACCTGTTGACTACATTGGGAAACCAAACTCAAGTTACCTACAGTAAAATTTCCCTCTATGCAATTACAGTACATTTTTACCATTTCCATTTTTTAGTATATCTTTATACATTATTTTACCAAAAAAATTGCTAGGAAATTTTGTAGCTAATACATCTCCTTAAATGTTCAAAAGAGTATACCCTGGGGCTCAGATCTCAGACTCTTTTCCTATTGTCTTTCCCCCTCGGGTAACTTTCCCCAGCGCATGGCATCCAAAACCAATCTTTTGATTCATGACTCTAAATATTATATTCAGTTGCAGATTCTGTCCCACTCCAGATTCCGACGTGTGGCATATAGAAATATCACACAGTCAGGCTCCGCAAGCCCCAAGTTATAAAGGAATCTGAAAGAACCCTCACTGCTTCTCACCCCTCCTATGCCACACGGCAGCTCTGTGTTTTACCCTGCTGGAGACGCTGCAGGCATCTTATAAGACACATGGTGATGAACACCATCCACAGTGGCCCACATGGTCTCCTTTTCTCTATACAAAGCCTTTTTTCACCCCAAGTTCTTGGCTCTAACAAATGAATGAATAAATAAATAAATGAATAAATAAATGATATCAATTTTGAGAGGGGGCCAGCTCTGAGGTTAGATGGCCAAAGACTGTGACTTGAGTTTAAATAAGTGTTTTAGTTTCTCTAGACTTGATGGAACAGAACCAGAGAAAAACTGTGTGACAAGGAGCTAAAGGCAGCCTTCATCCAGTTGACAGTGAGGATCTGTGTCCTCAGCTCACTCACCTTGAAGGAGTCAAATTCCACCAATGAGTGAGGATGAAAGCTTGGAAGCCTCAGCCGGGATTCCAGGTCTGGTCCCCACTTTGCTTCAGGCTTCAGGAGATCCTGAAGCCAACTATCTGTGGCCACATTCTTGGTGTACACAATCTAAAAATCTGGTTTTTGAAGCTTCCACCTTTACAGTGATTTGCTATGAGCAATTAATATGTGTCTGTGCTTTTTTTGCACAAATTTGACTATGTACTCTTCTATAGTTTCACTTAGCATGTTACTTTATCACTGAGTTATCATCATGGACAGTTTTTGAGGACTAAGAATCCACATAAGTGAGATAAGTGCGATCAGAAGAGGTGCTCCATACTCAGTGCTCCATGCTTAGTTAGACTTACCTCTGCTGCCAATTATATCTCCTAACACATCAGTGACAATAACCGCAAATAGCTCTGAGAATTACCACCATATTTATGGCTGCAACCAGCATTATGCTGATCACACCCACCACTTTCCTGTCTCAGGGCCTTTGCACTTATTGCTCCATTGCCCAGAACTGTCATCCCACGTGAAGCTGCCTGGAACTGTGTCTCACATTACTCTTACTGAGTTCAAATATCACCTTTTCTTTTTTAAATGCACCGATCACCTTTGCAGGGAAATCTTCACCACGTTCCTTTGCTACAAAAGCACTGTCATTCCTCTACCCTGATTCTGTTTTGATTTCAAAGATTATGTTCTTATACAGGGCAAAAATCCAAACCCTGAGGTCCAGGAGCAGATGTGACGCTCACAGGTGGGCCTTGACGCTCTCCTGCCCACCATTAAAATCTCAACACAAACATCAGACAAGGCCACCTTGTGACTGTGTTATAATAAGACCCAAAATGAAGGACTTTTCCTAAGTACAGACTTAGAGCCCAGTGTAACCCACAGTATTCCAAAACTCCCTGTCTCCTACCTGCAAGGAATGATGAATCCTCACTTGCCCCAGTGTTGTCCTCATTTTCTTTTTGGTATCTAGGAAAGAGGCACTGGAATTCAAAATCTGCAGAGAATTTTCCCACCTCCCTGACAGCATGCAACCCAGGGCACTGTAATTTCTTGAAATCTCCCTGAATCACCTAACACAGGCTCAAGTCCCAACAGCTCTACCACGTTGCTATTGAGATGTCCCCCAGGTCCCCACTGTGTACCTCAGCCTCTGTTTAATGAATAATAAATCCAGCTACATATAACCAAACATGTGTTGGTGGCAGTTCTTAGTTGGAGGGCACGGGCACTATTTAAGATCACTGTTTAATATTGGTTACTCAATAGTAGGTGGAAGGAACTGTGCCATCTGTACTCACTATCCTACCTCTAGATTGGAAAAAGCCTGGTAGGCGGTGAGAGATCAATTCATTCTTGTAGACCCACTGTAGCTCCCTCTCTCTCTTCTCCCAATAGCTGTGACACAGTAACACACATTAAGTGCTCATCATGGACAAACAGTTTTAGAGGTCCTCATTGAAGGACACCACGTCTCTTTCAGACAAGGACCCTCAGTCACGTACCTGTCATCACATCCAACACTCAGAGTGTAGAGGAGAGGTTTATTATGACTCATGATTTCAGTCCATAGTCAGCTGACTCCAACACAGAAACAGGATGGCAGAGGCCACGGCAGACCGAATGTCTTTCATGTCATGGGAGCCACAAAGCTAAAGTGAGAAAGCGGGGAGCTGGGGAGAGATACAATACACCCTTGTAGGTCCAGCTTCCTGTGTCCCACCTCTTTGGGCAGACCCCACCTCCAAGTAGCACATTTAGCTATGGATTCTTCCATGAATTAACACAATGCGGAGTCTCACAGCCCACAATAAAGTCACCTCTCCAAAGCCCCACCTCCTCCCAACACAGGAGTCCTTTAGGAGACCTGGTAGACCTGGACCATTAAAAACCATTTCAATGTTACTTCACATTGTGTAATTGAGACAGTGAGAATCTAGAGAGGATTTTCTTCTTCAATACACATCCTTAGCGATAACTAGGATTTTCTCTCTTCTTTAGTGGTTCATTAATAGACAATAGAAAAGAATATCAATGTTAAGCAAGTGTTAAGGAAACAACTAAATCAATAGGCAGAACAGGTACAATGAACTCCCCAGCTAAACCAATATAAAGTTAGGAGATTCCACCACTAATCACAGGCTCCTTTCAAACAGGAACTACAAGATTGTAATTATTCTGAGAGGACAAGCTTCAAACTGCTTCTACTGCCAATACTGGCAATTGTGGTGCTAGATGGCTTCACGGTTCTGAGGGGCTTGAAGCATCCATAATTCTTTCCCCTTAGTCCACTCCATTTTAGGTGAAGTTTTGTACTTCCTTCCAAGATCTTAATTTAGGCATCAAGTCTGTCTGCAGAGTATTTCAAGATGTTCATTACTGTGAGATACTTATTTGCATCATATATACAACTCTAGATGACCTTGTCTATTCCAGCATATGTCTTTGTTTTTAATCTTTGAAGGCATTCTTTACAAAATAGCAATACACAGCCTCCAGCAAATAGCAGTAGCTTCTCCAAAATAAAAGTTCACTGAGCAGAGGATGGATTTCTTTAAGAAAAAAGGCAAGTAGCACTGAGAGGAGTGACACGCCGAGGGACCAAGTTTCCGTGGCTGTGCTCCAGCAGCTGTCACTTTTGGGCTCCTCTGAATCACACAGCCAGTGTGACACCACATTGTCCTTCATCCTCGACTGTGGATGGTGAGCATCAGGAAATAATGTTTAATAAATGATTACAGCCATCAAGGACACTTGCAACCTACTTGAATTTTCCTCTTGACACTAAAACCCGACTTGCTGACCAGAGTCTTGAAAAGCTGGTGAATGAAATTTCTAGGAAGCTCATTTATTTTCCATTTCCTTGGGGGGTTTGGAGTGTACGCCTGGCATTCATGGGGAGAAAATAAATGAATATGCTTACTTTCGTGCATTTTTCCATGTCAAGTCTAAAGGACACCCCTGTCCGATACACCCACCGTCTTCAGTGTGGGTGCAGTTTCTCGGTTATCACATGCGGTTTCATCTCCCTCGTTTCCCCCACAGGAGCTGCAAGCACATGGAAGTCCCAGTTACATATTGCACACAGTAACTAGGAGACGCGAGGCCAGAGAGTTTCTAGCTTCACCATCGTTGTCTTGGATCACACCATGAATGCCAGACCATCTGCCAGGGAAGGGCTGCCAAGAGTGGGTATTTATCTGGCTTCTCTGTCAATTTAAGAGGACTGAGCAGGCTGGCCACCTGCCAGCAGCCACAGCTCAGCCTTCGGAGGAGAGATGACTGCTGAGGAAATGACTGAATCTGTACAATTTTCAACTCCCTTTTCACTTATCCAATTTCTCCACCTCTGCACATAACGAAAGGGGAACTGACTCCAGCCCCTCTGTACCTCCACTCTCCTCCCTCAGTCTTCCTTGCCATCCATTTATCCATCAAAATCCCACCCATCCTCCTGCTGAACATACAATACAGATATAATCACAGCACCACTTCTACCTTCTTGGCTTTTGGTCAAAAAGATTTATTGAGCATGTATTTTAATACTATGCTGTTACTGACAGATACCTAACCAATCAGCAGGAATGCAAATGTCTCTGTAATTCACTTCTGTTGAATGTTCATAAATAGTTTTAAATTGTTTTTAAAAATTATTGCAAACAAGCAGAATATAAAGGCACAATTGAAGTTAAACATAGGTTGGGGACAATGTTCATGAGCAGTATTTATTAAGCTTTCCAATGAGACCAAATCTTGGCTGCATAAAGACAAGCCAGGCACAGGAGATTAAAATCCAACATAGTATTCGTACAAGTCCCATTTCAATGTATAAGACATGTTCCTAGTGAGTCATTGGGGTAAAAGTTTTGAATAAATGATTTGAACTAAGACGTATGTATACAATGGCTGAGTTATTGAATGTCCTGTCCTAACAAAGGGAAATGTAAGTGTTTTGCAACTCAGTTCTATTGTAACATAATATTCCCCTCTTATCTGTGGTTTTACTTTCTGTGGTTTCAGTCACTCTTGCCCATCTATGGTCCAAAAACATGGAATGGAACATTCCAGAAATAAACAATTCACGAGTATTAAATTGCATGCCACTCTGAGTATCATGATGAAATCTTGTGGTGCCCCACATTATCCTGTCCAGGATAAGAATCATCCCTTTTCTGGCACATCCATGCCACATGGACTACGAACCCTGTGGCCACAGGGCACTTAATTTACTTAATAGTGGCCCCAAATTACAGCAGTAATGTTTATAATTTTATTTCTACAATGTTGTAATTGTTCTGTTATAGATTCTCCTGTTTTCCTGTGCCTAATAAGTTATACTTTATCATGTATGTGGACAGTATTTAGGAAAAACCCATTACATATATAAAGTTTGAAAATCTTTGCTTCAAGCATGGACTGTAGTTTTGAAATACCCTCCCTTCACATGAATAAAGGGAGACTATTGTACTCTAATAGGCAGAGAATGAGTTATAGTTTTTAATTTGTTTCCATAGCCAAAAATTGTATTTACAAAACATTGCTATAAATTTAGAAGATTGTTTTTGATATAAAGTAAATGTGCTGAAGGAAAATGAAAGACCAGAGACATCATAAATGGTTGGTGTTCTTTTTTTTTTTAATTTTATTTTGAAAGTATACAACAGAATAAGACAGAATAAAGCTAATTAAGATAGTACAGTGAAATTGGTACAGAACTTCACAGCAGGTTACCAGGATAATAGTAATAGGTATCACAGTATATTTTGTTATCTTTATAATAGTTGTTCTTTCAATCACGTATATCAAATTGAGATGAAATATAGAACACTATAGAACTTATCAAAACAGAATATTGAATAGAGCAGTACCATTAATCAGAAAAGAGCAAAACAGTAATAAAAATATTTGCCTTCAAAAAGATGGTAGAAGGAAGTCCCCCTTACTTGCTATGGTCAACCTCCCAGGAGATGCTCAGATATCTGGTTCCCCTTTGCTAATAGGCGGTGGGGGGAGGAGAAAAGGGGAGTAGGGGAAGTGGGATATTTGACTCTAGGCCCTGCATCAGTAAGTTCACTATTACTTAGCAGGGAGGCAGGCTGGTTGTTTGGTTTCACAACGTCCTAAGTTCCAACATGGTGTGGATCTCAGGAGCTGCTGCTGGTTCTCCCCCTGGAGGGGCCGCAGTCTGCCAGACCACCACCACTTACCAGGGAGGGGAGGTGCTTGGTTGCCTTCCCAAGTCCTAGGTTCCGACATGGTGAGGATCTTAGTAGCTGCTGCTGGTTCTCCCCCTGGAAGGGCCGCAGTCCGCCACACTGCCACCGATTACCAGCATGGTTGGTGTTCTTGAACACAATATTTCCACTGAAAACATGACATTTCTTTCTGGGAGTATGCTAATTACTTTGAAGAGGAACACAAAAGGGAACAGCTCTCTGAGTACAGACTGGGGTTATGAGACGCTGTCACAGGTACTAGGGAGTCAACTGACTTGCACTGGTGATACTCAGAGCAAAGCCACTGTTACTGGTTATTTTCCAGAGTACAAAAATGCTCCTCAGATGGCGGTGGACGTGGCTCCCACCCACAAGCAACAGACAAGTGTCTCTTACACCAGGCTCCCATACTTGACTGATGTTGTAATCTCTCAGGGAATTTTTCAAATGCAGTGATACCTCAGTTGTGGAACTCAGTTCATCCTAAATTCATGTTCCAACACTGAAAAGTTGGAGGACTGAGGATGTTTTGCCTATAAGAAATAATAGGAAGTCAGAGAACTGGACCTGAGGCCCCAAAATTACACTTATAAATCCATTTTTCTGGAACTTTTAACAGATTTCCCAATGATTTCCTTCTTTAACTCCATTGTGGTTCTCAGTTTTCTCTTAGCTTTATTGATGATAACATTAAGTTTCTTTGGAGGCACTGCAAAAATATTTTATGCAAATGAAGAGGGTGAAGAAAGCATGGTGATGACTGCTGTAATGCACTGACACAAGCACTATGTGTCACTCGGGTAACAGCAGCACCTAGGCTGGAGCATCGCCCATTTGTGGCCACAGTGAGAAGGGATGGGTGCCTCATTCTCAGCCTCTACAGGTTTTTTCAAGTCAGGTTTTTGGTTCGACAATTAACCAAAATTACAAATTCCCAGGTGTTTATTTTTTTATCTTCACTGTTGAAATAGTAGAAAATGTGAGGTATTATTAGAGTAGTATAAGGACTCTGATTTTGTTGGTCTAAAGTACAGCTTTGCTTTGGGATTTTTAGAAGATCTCCAAAACTTTGAGAATCACTGCCACAGAAGACAAAAGTGATTCAAGAAAGACCTAGTTCTGTGGACATCAAAAAACATCTTGAAAAGCAAGCACAGAATAAAGCACTAACCAGAAACCCCACCATATCAAATTATGTGAAGAACTGAGAAACGCTAACTTGCAGTATGATAGCAGAATCCATGTGGAAGTCACAGACAACATGGGCAGAGCCCTGTAAGATACCATACAGAGTGACAGCCACACATAGGGATAGTGCAGGAGACGTCCAAGACCATGTAGCCAGGAGCTGAGATCAAAAGATACTTAACTCAGAAATGTGCAAAAACGTGAAGAACAATTTCAAGGAGGCCCCTATATAAGTTCTAGACCTCAAACTCAGGCCCTCATTGATAGTAACACAGAGTCAGTTCTGTGCAGATATAAGGCTATACGTGAACTGCATGGGTACACCAGCAAATAAGATCAAATGTCGCCTATTATCTATTACCAATGTCATTTCTTGACTACTTGTTAGCCTGTAAAATTCTAAGCCATTTTTTAGACATGTTCAGCTAAATATACTTGAACTACACGTGGCCAACATTCTGAAGGTCACACACACACACACACACACACACACACACAAAAAAAAAAAAAAAAAAAAAAAAAAAAAAAAACAGAAACAACAAAATGCCTATTCAAAGACTATTGTATCAGTCATTCTGGGCAGGAATTACAATTTTGCAAAAATTTTGGTCCATACTTATAAATTCATTTCATATTAAGACCCATTTTCACCTGATCCAACCTACCAATAAATAACTTATTTTAAAATTTGTATTCATGTTTGAAGCCTTCACATTACAAAAGAGACTAGATGGATCATTATCCAGTAATGATCAATTTGAGCTTACATTTACAGCTGACAGAAGTTGAACCTACATGACTGAAACTTTGGTTTAGTTTTAGCAGAATATATTTAGACAACGGTGTAAAAAATGTTTAATATCACACAATGACAAGACTTTTACATTTTCTTAAACCACAACATGCAATTTTCTGAACAAACCTGCAGTATGTGTTTCCAAAGCAGAAAAAATGTGTGATGACAACAAACGAAACTCCAGTAGAAACGTTCCATGGTGCAAAATGAGTCACAAACACTCCCAAAATCATTCCACCAATGACTTTCTAAGCTCTAAAACTCCTGAGGAACTTTTCATTCTTTCAAACATTTTAACAAGTTCCATCTAAATCTCCTTCTCCTCCAGTTTCTACCTAATCAACTGCATTTCCAAACAGCTGCTTCTCTGCAGAGCAGCACCAGCTGGACCTCAGGGCCCTAGGATTTCAATAGCCAGATGCTAATCAGTGCTTCATTCTCCCACCACGTGGGTCTCGTGGGAAGGAGACTATGGTCTCTCACCAAGATGCCTAGCAAGAAAACTCTATAAAACTGAGAATTGTTGACTAATTCTCTGATTTATTTTGTGTTCCCTCCTCAGCTGAGCATTCAAAATAGTCACTGCAGATGTATGTACTCACTTAATTATCTCTCTGTTCAAAGTGCAGGCTGTGAACCTGCAGCTTTAGCATCCCAGAAAGTTTGTCAGAATTGCAAAGTCTCAGGGTCAGCACCCGATGCTCTGAATCAGAAACAGCTTTAACAAGATCTCTATGGTTTTGTGTAGGTTAAAATGAACAGTCAGAGCTCTGTGTAACTTGCCTTTAAGATTTCTTTGGAATATTTACTATTTGTATTTCACATATTTAAAATTTCTGTGTTCATTTTTATTGTAATTTCACAAATGGTGATCATTTGGGGAAAAAAGTTCACATTCAGCAAAACATCTAAACAGGTGAATTAACGATTTCCCAGCTGCTCTGTTTGCCAGGCTCATCTTATCTCACGCCTTCTACAGCTCACACTGTAATGTATGGGTAAGTCATTTCCCTTCTAGTGTCTCACCTCTCTTAAATTGTCTCAGATTTCAGACATGCTTATGGATTCCTGGTATCTTGATAGACTTAGAACAATTTAAAAACAGCTAACCTAATTATCCTCGCTCTTCAAGATGTCTTAGTTTTACTCCTAGAAAAGAAAATAACAATTACAAGAGATTTTGACGATCATACTGGTTTGATACAGATCTAACAGCATATTAAATACTGCTTCCCCCTTAAAAGAGGCATCCAACTTTTGGATACAAATCCTACCTTCAATGTGTATTACAATACTTTGCAGTATATTTTTTTGAAATCGCATTTTAAATTGCAAATGTGTCATTTGTCTTGAGTTCAGTGTTCCTTGTGTAGTTAGTACAGCATGCTGAAGTGTGATAAAATATATGGAAATACTTAAACCAACACTGTAGTATGGAAAAGGACACATTGCCCCTAATCCTCTTCAGAATGCTTCCCTTGCTTTTAACACATTTATCATATGGTTCTTGACACATTTTAAAACCATTCTGGGAGTTCTTTCTTATCTTTTGTTGTGCTGTTATAGCCTCCTCAATGTCCTGAACTGATTCAAGACACTTACCTTTAATGCTGATTTGGACTGGGGAGGAGCCAGAAGCCCACAATGCCAGGTCCAAGGAATAAGGCAGATGAGGACGTGCTGTAATGTTTTTATTTGCAGAATTGCCTTAAACATTTGGTCAAAATGGTGCACCTGAAAAATGTGGCAAATCTTTAAAATATTTGATTGCAGTAAAATACACATTGCCATAAATTTCCCTTAAAATACTTAAAATACTCTCTGCTCACTTTGAGCACACCTAGCCCATTGTGCTTGACAATATGTCTGTTACTACAATTTTTTAGAAGGATTCATTGTGTTTTCTAGTCACTCCTTATAGCAATCTATCACTGAATTAAAATACAAGAAGTCTTCTAAATTCTAGTACATAGTGCCAGGGGTTTTAATTTTCAAATCACTTTGGAAGAAATGGATTTTGGGCCTTAATTAATTACAGCAAATAAATAAATAAATAAATAAATAAATGTTCTGTCACTACACAATGCTGAAAGCATATTCAGATCCCAGGTGACAAGCTTTGCTTGCATCCATGTTATTGGTACTTGTGTTTAATTCCCAGAGACTAGAGGAACAGGATGCATTATACAGCTCAGAAGATGCTCAATCGGTTTGAACATCAGCCTACTCAGCACACCAGACAATCACTCTCCAACCTCAAAGGAGTTAACAGCACGCTTGAAATGAGAGCAGAATGCCACGTTATCTCTTTTATTCAAGTTTGAAATCAAATAGAAGCAGAAGAGTACAGAAGAACAGCATGCCAAAAAAGAAAATTCCTCCATTTTAATCGCAGGGAAAGTTGATGAACTGATGGCCTCTGTGCATATCACAAGGCAGGAATGAGTTGGGTCAGTTTTTTATAATTTTTTTTGCACTAGGGATCAAACGATCAAACTCAAGACCTCGCACTGACCAGGCGGGTGCTTATACTGCTGAGCCAAACCCCTAGCCAAATTTGGTCATTTGTATTAAGAAAGATTAAGTTGAATATTTCTCTTGATTTAAAAAAAAAATTAGAGGTTTACTTTTGATCATTTTCTTAGATGGTATACTATCATGGCTTATGTTTAGTTTCCTAAAATCAATACTGAGATGACTTACCTGTCAATAAACGTAACACTGAATCAGATGGGGTCAGATACAAAGGTTGCCTATGTTTGGTTTACTGAGACTCACCAAGCTCCCCACAGCAATCCTTTCATCTGCCTCCTGGAATCCTCCACCAGGCTGGGACAGCTCACCTCCCAGGCTGCTGCTTCTCGGAAATGCATGCTGTTCCATATCCTGGAGACCTTCCCACCCACCTTCCTCCAGCCAAGCAAGGGAATTCTATGAATAGGCTCTAGTTCTGTCTTCTGTCAGCATGGAAATCCTGACTTACAGTGGAAATTCCTGTTGTTCACAATCAGAATCACTTGCTTTGAGATCTTTGAATAAACAACTAAGGTGACTTTTATTTTCACTGATTTTTGAGTGTTACAACATAATACACAGAGAATGTTCATCCAAGTGAGATACCCCTAGCAATTCTCCTATGTCCTGAATCTTCTCTTGTAAATCAAGTGATTTGGAAACTGATTTGCAAAAGATTTTTGGAATTTGGCCTTTGAATTTCATAAATAATGGTCTGCATATGTTGAACACTGTGTGGAAATCATTATTACTTTTGTATTACTGAGGAGTGCTTTGTATAGACTGAAGTAGAATGCATAATGCTAGATAGTGCACAGCACTTAGAATATGATACATTTTCCTGTACATTTCCTCTTCCACTTGAGTGCATTTTACACGTTGTACTGAAATTTGTCAGCAAAGGTAGAATCTGTAAGATGTTAATTGTCAGGGCAAATTTGAGAAGAGCACTTTGGATTCTAAAGAAATAGACACTTTTAAAGCTTTGTGGGACAAATGAATGAACAAAGCTAGTGACAATGTTTTTTATTAACTCACTCAGAAAATAATTCTCTTTTCGTTCTGTGAAGGAAAGTTTTAAAACAGCCGTTAATCCTGATGAGTGACTAAAGAGATCTACCCACTTACATGGAGGTCGATATAACGTACATAACATAAAGAGCATACAGAAATATATATAAATTCAAATACACAATGTTCTACATGAGTCTATTTAAAATATTGAGGAAAAACTATGGAGTGAACATCTTCAAAATATTTAAGGTCACAAAATGTCCTGTGTTCTGAAACATTACAAAACTATAGTTATTCTGGAGTGTATTAGTCGATTTTCCATTGTTAACTACACAATACCACACAGACTAGGCAAGTTTCAAAGAAAAGAGTGGTATCTTGGCTCACAGACCTGGAGCTGTCTTAGTTAGTTTTCCTGTTGCTGAGACAAAATACATGCTACTCAAAGTCAAGGGAGGAGCGGTTTATTTAGCTCACAGATTCCAGAGAGTACAGTCTATACTTGGTTGGCTCTAGGGCAGGGCTTATAGCAGACAGGGATGGCAGAGGATAAACAGTTTGTGGTGGACAGAAGAAACCAAGGGAGGACCACAGCTCCTTCTGTCCCTTATATCTTATCTGGATGCTCAATTTGGGTAGCGCTCACACCCTTATTCATAGTGCCCTAGGTGCTCGTGTTGCACCACAAATTAGTCCTCATTACACACTCTGGATCCAGTTACCTCTGAAAAAGTCCCTCCTATGGCTACATGAAGCTTTGGGGGGACACCTAGACCCAGCCATAACAAGGTCCAAAGTCAAAGGGGCATATGCTGTATCAGGTTTTCTTGCTGATGAGTCCCAACATCAGGAGAGTGTATGTATCCGTGTTTGTGCATTCCGTGATCTCCTCTTTCCTCTCCTACTTTCTCTCATCCCCTCCCCATTTTCTGCCCCCTTTTTTCTGCCTCCTGTTCCTTCTTCCCTCTCTTCTCCTCCACTCTTTATACAGCAACCTGTATTCTATTATGGGGGCTCCAACGTATTTACCTATTTAATCCTAATCACCTCCAAAAGGCTCCATTTTAAATAGTTATATCAACTCTCCACTGCCTGAATACCTCACAGTGGGGATTAACTCTTCACATGAGTGTCAGGGAAGACAAATCGTATCAAGCCATAGGGAACCACAGTAGTAGCTGAAGACAGTAGACAGACACTTCACCAGAGCAATCTGTTTATTCGGGTGTCACATGGCCAGACTGCACGAGGGAGAGGTACAAAGGCACATATCAAAAGAGATAGTCCTTCAAATAGATTCAGGAACTTCAGGGCTCTGCTGTCTACAGAGTAAAAATCCTAATATATTTGCTAATAGCAAGTCAGTTAGCAAGAATGGAATGATGAAGAGTCAGAGGAAGAGAGTGATACAGACCACGTTAAAGAGCCAAGTACAAGGGAAGAGAAACTACAACTCTCTTGAAGGAGAGAGGATGGGAAATGTCCTTAGGGTGAGCTCAGCTGTGCTTAAAACTATAAACACACAGAGCAAAACCTGTGTCACATGGAGAAAATTGGTGATTTTTATTCTGTTAGGTAATTTTCTTCTAGAAATGTACAGAGGTTAAGCATTTGTGATTACCTCCATATCAGTATTCATATTTTCACTTATTTAACAAAAAAAGAGACAGCTAACTTGATCATGTGATGTGATGTACCACTCTAAATGCTGTGACTAGGGGTAGAGACAAGGAGGCTAAAGAGAAAAGCAAGCCAAGCAATGCTCAGTCACAGTGTTTGATTACAATTTATGGAGTCAAATAAATTCCCATGTTTCCATGCTAACATGCATAGTAATTGAATAAATCACTGATCACTCCCCAGGGGCTGTGTTTTGTAGAGAAATATCAAATCAGTAAACATAAAAAGAAATGAGAGAAATCCAAAATTGCAATTAGCGATTCACCACTATTATAATAGTTGAAAGTTCAGACAGTGAAGACACAAATCAGAAGTGAAAATTTGAAAAGAGACAGGCTATAACACAGGATTAAAGTACCTGTACAAAAAGAAATCTGACATTTCATTAACTAGGAGTTTAGTGTCCATATTACAAGGAATAGAACCTGCGACATAGGTACTCAATGATACCACATGTCGGGAAGAACATGGCATCATTCTGGGGAATTCTTGCCAAAAACTGCAGAAGCTTGATTTAATATAAAATACCAGGCAAACCAAATTGTATGGTGTTTTACAAAATAACTGATTAACTATGTTAGGAATCAGACTTGTCAAGGTCATGAAAGACAAGAAAAGGTCATGAAAGACAAGAAAAGACTAAGGGACTCTGAGGACTGTTAAGAATCTCAGGGACAGTGTAACTACCATCAGGGACACTGAATTACATTCTTCAGAAAACCAGGTAATCGAGATGGGGGAAGTGAAAAATTTGCATATGATTTGTAGTTTCGTAATTAATATTTTTTTTTATTTAAGGAAAAAAAAACAGAAAAAGGGTACAAGTAATGTAAAATTGAAAAAAATAAACAGTAAGAAATCACTAGTTAATAGATTACATATTCTCATCTTAGAAATAGTTGTTCAACTTACAAAATTGAAGCACATAAAGTGGACTTTCAAACAGTGAGAGTGCAAACAGTTTTGCTCAATGATCCAAAAAACACTCAGTAATATGGTTATCTATCTTATACACTTGAACATTTATGCAGTTATAACCTTCAGAGCACTTTTTTTCTTTTTCTTTTTCTTTTTTTTTTTTTTTTTTTTTTTTTTTGTAGAATAACAATTACACATTTTGGGTTTTATTACTCCCACAGTTCTTATTACTTTTTTTGAAGAGAGTAAAACCAAATGTGACATATCAGAACAGAGTCAGTCAAATCAAAAGGATGGACATAATAGATAATGTAAAAACAAAATACAAGGTGATCAACAATGGTTATCATACTGCCTCTTGCTATTTTAAGAATTGGCAGTTATAATAAAATTGAACTAAACAGGAAAGAATAAAACCAAATCATTGGAGACATTACAGGATTTTAAAAGAAAATAATAGTCAATCAGAATGGGTGTCATAATGAATCTTATTGTCTTCACAGTTATGCCTATACTTTCGATCTTGGTACTATCAAGCAAAGCAGAATAGAGGAAAATCAGTCAAAACAAGATGGTGAGGGCAATACAGAATTTCAAATCAAGTTAATAGGAAATCAAAGTAGGTTACTATAATGTATCCTGATTTTTTTATTTATTTTTCCCTTAATTAAAAAAATAAAAAGAAAAAAATAATTAAAAAAAAAAGGGGGGTTGAGATAAAAGAGGGCATAACAACGGAACAGTGCACGTCAAATCATAACCATTTAAGCAAACCAGTGTTTCACCACAAGATATCCTGACATAAAAATAGTTACCATAGTGTCTCTTTCCTTGAAATCTTTGAGTATAACTTCTTATACTGTGGCACCAAACGTATCAACACTATAAAACCCTTCAAGAGAATGACATTATTATAGGGTATTTAGAACCAATTGACAGAAAATGAACAATGGTTTCTATATAAACTCCTTGTCTATAAAAGTTTTTGCTTATATTATCATATATAATAAAATCCAACAAGATACAACCTTTTAAGACCAATGGAGACTGAAGAATACACGTTTGATGGGACTTCAAAACAAGATGATACTAAATCAGCACTAGCTATTATGATGTCTTGTTTTCTCCAAAATTGCTATAATTTCCTGCTTTTCATAATTGAACTATGGAACCCAGGCACAAGGAAAATGCAAACTTTTATTGATACTTGAATTTATTACCTGGAAGATCGAGAAAATGAAAAGCATTTGGCTCACACAGGAATATGAAAGTCAGGAGGGAGGTTTAATGTGAATAACAGGCGTTCCAAAAGGAAAAAAAAAAAAGGGCAGAAGTGAAACAATAGTTGCATGCATGATACATGAAATTTTCCAGGCCAAATGAAACTTTGTGCTGGTAGAAAGAGCTCACCACGGTCCTCTGAAGAATATCGAGAAACAGAAATGTGCATATACACACACACACACACACCCCTAGGAACAACTTAATAAAGATTACAAAATCATGAGGAACCTCACAAATTTTGAAAAAGAAGTCATACAGCCAAAATAACAGTAATATCCATAGGTACTAGAAAAATAGGGCTATAAAAAGTTTTCCTTAAAATAAACACAAAACCACAACCTAATGCATCCAGATAATTTCCTGTACCAGACACACTCCATCACGTTGTCCCAGGTACATTCCTTATAGTATTATGACTGCTCAAAATTCTCATTTAGTTTCTGTTTCTGTTTATCATCTCTCCTCCCCCAATAAAGTATAAGATGCCCAAACTGCAGAAAACTTGCTTGCTGTACCTTAGCTCTGAAAACAATAAATACTAGTTGACTGACTCCTTGTTTTAGGTTTTAAGGTTTAAATTTTTTACAGTAATTTCTAAGGAGGAAAAAAATGTTTTCAATTTGTAAATATGAGCTTTTTAAAAACATGCTGTACATCAGATTTTTGACCAGACAAGTAAAACGTGACTGAATTTTTGATTCAAAAATAAAATTATTTTAAATCCTACAGAAATTCTATTCAATTTTCTAATCTTGTAGAACAAATACTAAAAAGCACTGTCCTGATTATGTAGCTATTAAAATATATTTTTTATTACTCATCATTGTGGTTAAAAAATTCCCAATGCAAGAATGCATTTTCCCCTAAAAATGTAGATTTAAATATACAGTTGTATGTCTGTATCCATGGGATATTTGTTTCAGGACACTGTAGGCTGATCCCGCAAATCCACAAGTGCCTTGTATAAAATAACATGGCATCTCCTGACATGCATCTCCAGTATGCTAGATTACTTGTGATGCATACTACAGTGTAAATATTCATTAAACTACATTGTTTAGAGAACAATGACAAGAAAGAAAGCCTCTACGGGTTTGGTGCTAATGTCAATTTATTTAAAAACAATCTTTCATCCCAATATTTGATCCCAAACTGAATTGGTGGGTGGGATCCAAGGTATGGAAGGCTGACCATGCATGCACAGAACTGCTGTGGCAGTGGACCGTTATTTCTTTGTTCTTCAGCATGGTAACAAAGTTCCTTCTATGAGTCTGCTTAGCAGGATTCTGGGTGTTGAAGGTCAGCTGTGTGCCAGAGGAGCCCACAGTGCAGTGTATGCGAGCTTGGAGAGATGCTCTCCTGTGCTCTCCTCATGTAGGGAGACAGGGGCACTCAGGAGGGCAGGCACGGTCCACAGAGGCTGAGCACCCAAGCCAGAATATGTCTGAGTCCCTTCACTTAATGCAATGAACATGACGCTAGTAATTCTTCTTTTGTTCTGCGTTTATTGAAAGATCCATTAAGTCTTTCTACAACCAGCATTGAGATTTCTGAGGTTAATGAACACAAGTCCTTAGTGCATGGCTAATTACAAATAACATGGTGAACTCTGGAAATGATTAAAGCCCTCACAAAAGGTGATGCTGTCTCTCCAATCTTCGGTTTTCTTTCTAAAGAAATCCTGACCAGGATTTTTATTATTAGGTATAAAATGTGAAAGAAAATAGAGCCGAAGAAATATTCATCAAAAGCCTAGGTCAACAAGAAAAGATTGCTCAGATTTATGATGATCAAGGTTACTTAAAACATAGCACTCAGGCAAACAGCAACAAAAACAGAGCACCTCAGACTGAAACAAAACAAGACGCTGCTGAGGATGCAACCACGGTGAAGGGAAGAGTATCTCCAGCCGAAAACGGTTCATAAACAAAAGAACCTCGGGACTTGGTGTCCAACAGGATTCGGGTCCTGTAAATAATTTCAACAACTGCATGATCTCAGGAAAATCATTGAAATCCTGAACCTGTGTTTTCATATTTGCATGACTGGAATAAGAAGTCCATGTGGCTAATATACAGTGAGAAAAGTAACATTCAAATCCCTCAGGACAGTGCCGAGCAAACAAGGTGAAGTCAGTAAATACTTAACACTTATTATCTTTTTAAAACGAGAGGCAAAATACAAATTTCATCTGTGCCCATATAGGTGAAGTATAAGGGAGAGTAATTGTGCTATTCTGTGATTGTACTTGGACGAATGGACAGTAGTCTGACAACACTTGAAGGTACAACAGATTTTATTCTTGCGAAACAATTAATATGGAGGGTTCCTTATTTGTTGGGATATAATGAACTTAATATTCTGGCATTCAAACTAGTCTCTGTTCCAACACTAACTAAACTCATGGGAGCAGGACTTGTCTATCTGAAGGCACAGCATATTTCTAAGTAACCGGTTGTAATTAAACTAGGAAGAACAACAAATGGGACATAGACGTTTCCAGGGCTGACCCTGGTCATTAAGGAGACACGCTGGTGGCCGTGGAGCATGGCTTCTTACCTGACAGCAGGATACTGTGTCAGCTGGCAGGTATAGGTGGGATTGTAAAGTATTGGAAAGCTTTTAGCCCGACTAAGTCTTGAGATTGGACAATTGTTAAGGGAATTCTAAGGGATCAATTTTGCCTCTAGCTTCTGTTATTTTTATGGGTTAAGTCTTAAAATCTGAGCAAAACTAATTTCTAGATCCAGGACACACACCTCCTGATATTGACTCCAAGCTCTCTCATAAATACATCTTAGTGATGTTTTAAAAGTTGAAATATTATGACCTCTATCAGTTCATAGCCTGACCCATTCGTATGGAGGCTTTCATCATTTCCAGAGAGATCCCTGTGTCACTTTCAATTAACCATTCTAACAAATTGTTTTAGTTAATCAAGGCAATCTCAGCGCTAGTTGTGGTAAGTCTTAGATTGGATTCTTTTACTAAAGGCAGAGAGTTATTTATTAGTTGTATATTTATGGCCACTGCATGAGCATACTTGGAATACTCCATGTGTTGTCACTGGCTGTTTGTGCTTTCACCATGATGATGACCACTGCGTTTCTTGGAGTTTGCAGAGCACAGCTATGTGGACCATGACACAACACTGGCTGGAGCACAGGGCTTCACGGGATGCCTGTCTGGGCTGCAGCTCAGCCATGTGGCCCCTCTGAAGGCCACCCTCCGCCCCAGCCACCCAGCACCTGTCACCATCACTGGGCATGTGACCGAATCCAGCTGTGTGGCCCCGGCTGGCACTGATGCCACATCAAGGGAAAGGACACATTCATTTGCAGGTGATTTAAACCTTTGCCTCTACCCACTCATAAACTCACCTTGTCCGTTGGGTTGGGGAAACTTCTGATTTCGTTACTATGCTGCGTTCTCAAGATGGCCTCTTAAAGTTGGCTCTGTTTTGAGTTCTCATTCTCATTTTTTTCTAAGGTCTTAATTTCTTACTCATTGTTCAATTTGAAAATGATAGAGATTCTGTATTCACTTCCAGCATCATGTTCAGGCTTAAAATATTTATGAATTCTACAAAATTTTGTCCTTGTCCTTAGCTGGGTCACCTCGGTCCCTCTTGGTGACTTCATTGCAGATCATTCTGGAGCAGGGGATGAGCGGGAGCCCCTGACTAACATAATCAAAGGTGACCCAGCAGTAATTGGAAGTAATGAGAAGCGTGGATGGGTTTACCTGGGTTCCTCATTATATTGCTGGTAACTGTGAATATTTAATTTTATATAAATGTCTCTGAGGAACCTATATACTTTGCAAGTGCCAAACACTGAGCTGTGAGGACAACTGACTGTGTCTACAGGTTTGTCTCATAGGATCTTTCTAAATTCTTGGCATTATTGGAAATTGTCAGTATATATAATTGACAATCTCACTGGAACACCATATTCAAGGAATAATTGCAAAACTGTAAAAATGAATATTAATTAGACCTGAAATGTACAGTTGCTAGCCCTATGGAATTCTGAATACAGCTGAGAAAATGTCATTTTCAGTTTCCTTTGACTTGGACATATGGCTGCTCCAGCAAGAGCTCCTGCAAAAAGCAGGAGTAACATTAACACGAGAAGCTTATATTTTGTGTTGCCTTAATGCTTATTAAAGTGGATATTTTTGAAATAATGTTCAATATCAATGAATATTATACCTTCAATTTCATTTTTATCAGATATTGGGTTAATGGACTAAACGCGGTTAGCAGTAATTTCAAATTGCAGAGTTAACACAGAAGATTTTTAAAGTATTTCTCCCTGGTAATGTGAAAGCACAGACTTTGAGATGTAATTTATTCAAAACCAGCTCTAGAAATAAACCTTTTCTCTTCCTGATTAATTCCCGTAAGAATGTTATTAATCAAATTATTGAAATGTTAAGTGGTTTAGCTTTTTTCAACTCTGAATATGATATGGACACATATAAAGTAAATAATTATTTAATACCTTGCCGTGGTTATTTATCTATGGGCAACTCACATGGCCTTTATACTTGGTCCATTTAATTCTGTTTTTTAGGCTCTCAGTCATCCAGATGTACATTTTCTTTAAGTGTTATTATTTTATTCAGACAGTGAACGTTACTTGTCAAATATTTGAGGCTGTCACTTTATGAGCCTTTTTTGTCACTTTGACAGAATCCATCAGAGTAACAACCTAGAGGAGGAAGGTGAATTTGGCTCACAGTTTTGGAGATTTCAGTGCATGGTTAGCTGGCTGCTTTGGTTTCAGGCCTGTAATTAGGCGGGACCAGCATGGCAGAGGGAAAGTCACTCCCTCCTGGCGGCCAGGAAGAAAGAGTGAGAAACCTCTCTAGAGACTGCGCTAGCAGCTCTTCTCCTTCCTTTACTTTTGTTCCACTCCAGCTGAGGGCAGCGCTCTTTCCGTGCTCTCCTCCACATTCAGGGAGAGTGCCCCACCAGCTGACTTCCCACACGCCAGTCATCAGTGGAGACTCCTGAACTGTGCTTCACTGATTTCCTAGGTGGCTCTTAATCCAATCAAGTTGACAATCGAAGTTAACCATCACAATTGTTATTCTTGTTCCTTTAGTTTTCCTCAAATCAGGATGTCCAAATTAAGGATGTATAAAATAGAATTTCATTTAATCACTTGGCAAGTAAAAAAGCTACCTTGTATGCATACTAGTTCAAATAATCTGTTGTTTAGTTAATAATTGCAGATTGTTAGAATATGTAAAAAAATAGTAGACAGTAAAAACCCTTTTTAAAATTTTATTTTACAAAGCAAAACACAAAAACGAATAGAAATGATACAGAATTTTAAAAATTTGTGGGAAATCAATACCAGTTAATATACTGCATATTGCTATCTTATAAATAGTTGTTCAGGTTACAAGATCTAGGCATAAAAATGATCAATCAAACAATGACAGTACACACTGTTCCTTTTGGTGAGCTAACAGAGATTAGTAGTATAGTTATCTACCTTGTATATGTACACATACATACATTTATATATGCACATCTACATACACATAATCTTTTCCTTTTCTCCTTTCCCCTACCCCAGCTTTTCTTTCCTTTTGAGAACTTTCTTTCTCTTTTTTCTTGGGCATGACATAAACATCCTGTCAAAATTTAGCCCAACTTAAAACAGATAAATCTCACAGGTGGAGCAAACAAGTTCAGAGACCATTTGTGGTTTTGACTGACTCTGTCTTATTTGGGCCAACAGAGTGGTGTCACTCTCTGTGACATGATGTTAGTTCTCTCACACTGAAATTGTTCAAAAGCTCTGTCTTTAAGTCAGAAGCTTTTTAATATGGCACAAGAAGTATTTAAAACAAGTCACCTGAGAATGGATATTGGAATTAAAATTATTCTTCACTAATATAGTTAATAATAAAAAAGTAACCATGCCCATGAGTAAATTCTTTTTTTTTTTTTTTTTTTTTTTTTTGTCTTTTTCAATTTTATCGGTACCGGGGATCGAACTCACGACCCTCTGCTTGCAAGGCAGGTACTTATGCCGCTGAGCTAAATCCCCAGCCCCATACAAGTAAATTCTTCAGATTGCATGTACATAATTCAGTCACCTCATTTACATTAGATTGTTTCCTTTCCAAGGAAAGGCTGCTTTATTAAAAATGGGCTGGATATTGAAAATAGTAAGATTGACCATTGAGAATCAATCTTGTTAGCAAATTACTTGCTTAGGAATATCTTGTGATTGACAAGACTTTTCAAATCTTTAACTTGATGACATTCTATTACCAATACATACATCTATTTTATATTAAAACAGTCTTAATTTTGTAATATGAGATTTCATCCACATTATTATTCTCATATTTTCTTCCTTGACAAATCTCATCAGAACAGTCCTTAGCTATGAGGAAACTCTTCAACTCATGGAGGAGATGCAATAGTTTTGCAAATTCTATTTCTTATTTGAAAGCTTGATTTTTATAATTAATAACACATTTTTTCTTGAAGGAACAGATTTTCTTTTCTTAATTTAGATCAAGTGCCAACCAAATACCCAGGCATGCACAACCAGAATGTACCTGTTAGTTTTTCTTTCAAATAAAAATGGAGTTGCATGAAGCATAAATCAGCTGGTTCAATTCATAACTCTGGTGTTCACACAGTGTTCCTCCTGGGAACAGGCCTCATCCTTCAGAATATGCCACAGTACCTCATGTGTATTTCCCATTTCAACACATAAAACATTCAGAAGACCTGCAGTCGAGGGTCGAGGTTTAATACAATGAGACATTTTTACTGCTGCATCAAGGATGTCCTTAAATGAATGAACAGTGGCTTTGTCTGGCAGTACAATGTCCTCAGCTTCATGAGTTCAGCCCTAAACTGTGCTAAGTACTGGGAATTTTACCTGCTTTATTTTATATCATCAGCAGAAATTTCAGCACATTGTTACAAAATGAGATTTCACCCTTGGGATCCTTCTCCAAGTGTCCTTGGATTCACAAATCACATTTTGAGGACAGCAGACACAATGTAATGACAGGGTTAATTATTGTAAGTATTTTAGATACGATTGAGAATTGTGGTACTGAAAAATTGTATTCTTTGAAACAAGTTTCAAAAGTTCAACGTTTCTCATATAAAAATAACTTAAGTACATCTATGCATCTGTATCTATGGTTTGTTAAAGAATGTTTGTTCATACACCTAACCTACTGTTGGTATTCAATACTGAAATAAATGATTGAAAACCAATTTTATAAAATTTTTACACTTTAACCATAAAACACAGATAAGACTTTTGGCATTAAACCTTTTGCTATTTTACTATTGTTCAATAATTTCAAGATAATTAAGACTTATCTACATCTTAACACCTTGTCTTAGAAACTCCCAGGTAATATTCTGTGTTAAATATAAATGTACAAAATAGAACAAATATAATGTACATTCAGATTAAACAGAAGTGAACGCGTAAATTGATAGCAGCCAAAAAGTAAACTCAATATATTGCAATACTGTTTAAATAACTGAAGTTTTAATCTGTCCAGTTTACATGTAGTAGCTGCTTGATTCAAGTGGAAAATAATTGCATTTTAGGATTGAGTGAGCAATGAAGTCGACACAGCTCTATTCAGCCCAGAACGCTGACTTTGTATTTCTTTCTGTTCTCTCTCTAGGTTTGATAGCTGTTGTGATCTTTATCTTGGCTTGCATCACTGCCATAGCCATCCGCATTTATCAGCAGAAAAGGTTATACAAGAGAAATGAGGCAAAAAGGTCAGAGAATGTAGACAGTGCTGAAACTGTTTTGAAAAGTGAGCTTAATATACAAAATGCAGTGCATGAGAATCAGAAAGAGGACTTCTTCTGACTGGCAGCTGTGATTTCGCTTATACTGATGAGAGTTTGTTTTAATAGCCAGGGGCTTTGCAAATGGACAAGAACTGCTCTCATACTGAATGCACAGGTGATGGATTTGCAGCGCTGCCCTCTTGCCCTGTCCAGGCTTGGATGGCTCCCCGAGGCCTCATCTAGTGACAGTCTTCTCATGGCGTCACTCTGTGTAACAAGGAATTAGATACTGCTGTTAATTTCCAGCTGTTCTGACACGATTGGAAGCCGGTTTCACTTGCTTAGTGACTAAAGTTTTTAAATGTTGGAACTATGGTCCGGTCTGTTAACTGTCTAATACATAAGTTTTGTTAGAGATAAAAAGTACAAAATTGGACTATAACGACCTTGCTTTGTTTGAGAACATATGCTGCGTTTGCTTTAGTCTCCCCTGGTGTTGTTCACAGACCTGGAAACACTCCTAAGATCCTACTTGGCTGGTGTTTGCATCTTCAGTGGCCAAAAGTATATGAAGCCCTTTTTGCCTTTCTCTGTGCTACACTCAATACATCAGAAGTCTGAAAAAATGTCTCGTTGTCTTTGGCTGGTTTGTATGGCTGTTTTTCTATTTGATTCTTCCTAATGATTATGGATACATTTGGTTTTGAGGTTTTGACTTTAGCTCTGAACACACAATTCATTTGTAAAAAGACGCCAAGTGCAGTGGTGTCCATATGTGACGTCTTACCTTTAAAAGCTTTCTATTTTATTAGTTATCATTGTTTGATGGTGACAGTAATTAAGACCCTGAGTAATTCCAAATCCAAAGACTGTAAAATGTTTTCAACTAAACATGTTGATTACATAGAAAAATAATTCTTGACACAACAAAAATTATTTTTTAATTGCAACTGTAATACCTTGAATGAAACACACTTCTGAGAATATTTTCCCCAACCTTATGTCAGTTGTTTTGTAGGTTTGTATTTCTGATTTTCTACAATTTACCATCAGCTTTTCTTTGGTCTCCCAAGACTATATTCCATGTAGTATCTTCTAATATATTAGAAAAAAGGCAACAAATTGAATTATAGAGCCCCATTTCCTATGCTAAAAATTCTAACTTATGTACTCCTTCAGGCAGGATCTTCCAATACACATTATTTGAAATATGAGCTGCTACTATGCCCCTTGTTCTGCGCAACTGGAAATCTAGTTAAAGGGTGTCCATTGAAGGGAAAATAGTGTATTATATAATCCACACTAAACCTCTCCTTCCAGTCACTTCTCTTCTAGAAGTTCATTTCTCAGAAAGTACCAACAATCAATGAGATCCACTAACTAGGGCATTCTGACCAGAGTGCACATATTTGCTAGGAGGTTGAAGAATTATCAATAACCTTACCAAGCTATTACAACAATTAATTCTAAAGCCATGTAAACATGATGCTTGCTTGGAACTGTCTCTGGATTCCATGAGACAGTTAAATAAGAAAGGCACTTTGCTGTCCTCGCTCATACCTCCAAGTGCCTCCCAAGTGAATTTGGTTCCTTCGCTTGTATATACTAGAAAATTTGGAAATACGTCATTCACCATTACTGTCCTCTAATTTTCTACAGTTTGCATGTTTGCATTTACAAAATTTGTCCGGTTTTCTCATAGCACTGTACCCATGTTAATGTTTCTGTAATGCCTGACTGAATTTGAAGGACATGAATTAGTATAACAGTTCATGAAGGACCTCTGTTGGTAAACAAAGTACATTTTGTTTTAAATTGGCAGACCTGTGGTGCCAAGTAAAAGATCTAAAATAGAAACAGTAGTGTTTATTCAATGTAAAGATGAATGCATTCACCATCACAGCTCTAAATCTTTCCAAGTGTTTGTTTTATGTTGTGGAAGTATTAACCTTGTTAGTAGCTAAAGTGTAGATAGGTTTGCAGACGGTGAAGCTCTGTAGCCCTTTGTAATTTGCATTGCTTAAAGGCTGTAGCATTTTGATATCAGAATGCACTGACACGTGATAGACCACCATTTTGACTTGTTGATTTGTAATCAATTCCTTTCTTTCTCTTAATAAAAAGCATGTTTCAAATAAAATGCAGAATATATTTTAAGAAATGTTGTATAAAATTTTAGTGTTAGGAAATTACACTAGATTTCTTTCTCTTAAGGCAGTAAAAAGATGTATAGATGTATGCTTCTTTACTGGTTTCAATGTGTGTGTGTGCGTGTGTGTGTGCCTGTGCATGTTTAATCCTTTTGAAAGACTTTGTGATTATTGTGGACCACTGACAAATGCTGCAGTTATGTATTTTTTCGTTTTAAATCGACCAAAAAATGCAAGAAAGCTAGAAAAACTTTTGCTGATTGTAACAAGCGAAGTCCAGTTGCAGCAAATGTAAAGTTTTGCTGGAGAACAACGATGTGGCTGCCAGCAGTTGTTGTGGGACAGTTCCTATGTGCTTACACTGCGTGATGTCTTTTCATTCTCTTCCCTTCTCCAGTGAGCTTGGCCAATGAACAAAGTATAAATGCACAAATGTTATTTGGGGAATATATTGTGATCAGGCCGCGGATCAATCCATGGGTCTTACCTGGAGAGGGGATCGGGGATGGGGGCAGGGCAAGAGAAAAGAGTGACCGAGACTTGGAGGGATTCCATCCAAATCTCCTTTATTTTTAAAATGGCTACAACTTATATAGGGTGGAGGCGGACCAAAGGCAGGAAGAAGGCTTAATCTGATAGGTTATCGTCACATCCGGTTTTGTGATGTAAGCAGGAGAGGATTATGGGTAATGTAGGCAGGCTGAAATAGGAAGTTTGCTTGTCATGTGCATTGCAGGCAAGGGGGGGATCATGAGAAATGTAGGCTGACACACAAAATGCCCTCAGGCGGGAGGGGCAGGGCAGCAGCAGCTATTCGAAGCCCCTCCCTACATCATTGTAGCTTGCTGTAATTTAAAACTGAAAAAAAAGCTTTCTGGTGATTTCAAATGAAGGACTGAAAGCCATACACAATTAACATTCTCATTTCAAGGTGACTGTACTGTCCCAATCTCGTGAAATTAAGATAAACACTATGTAAACAGTACAATTAATGTGGCACTGAAGGCTCACCTGCAGGCGTCGGGGTTATCAGTGGGAGCGATGTGTTCATTTTGTTAAAACGGTCCTCTCCCACTCTAGACTGCAGCTTCATCTTTATCCACTCACAAGAATTGTGCTTTAAACCATACTTAGTACATTCTTTAGACATAGCTTAAAAGCAACAAACAATCAAAAATGCAATAATGAGTAATCAGAGAACACCAAAGAGAAGTTATCACTTAAAACTATCTTCCATTAAATGATATTGTCTTTCAGTATAACAGAGTCACAGAATTCCTTTGTGAGATCGGAGAGTGCTGGCGTCCTTTTCAGATACACAGCTCGGTTTAACAGATGAAAAACACATAATGCACGTAAGTGATCTTCTTAAGCTGATAATCACAACAAGTGTGTGTGTCTGTGTGTGTGTGTGTGTGTGTGTGTGTGTGTGTGTGTGTGTGTGTGCACGATAAAACTGTGACTTCAGTGTCTCTTTTTACTCTGAATCTTAATCTTAGGATTTCCAAAATCTGAAATTTCGACAACTACTTAATGGTGTAGAAAAAAAATCTAAACCATCTTTATTGACTCCCTGTCCAAAATGACTTAGGAATTTAGATCCTATCCACTGTCCAACTTATGTGAATATCAGCCTCTATTTGATCAATCACTGGCTTTGATAGATTGGTTTTTTGAAAATTGTTTAGTAAGTTTATGGTCCTTGGTTCCAAGAAAGACAATTCTAAGTAAAGCACTTTTGTATGAGTTTTGTGAAATCTACCAGAGATTGCGTGAGTCATCAAATATTCTCACCTGATAGAAGAATGAATTGGACACATTCTGCATCAAAGTGCGTCCAGTGGATCTTTGGTTTTCAAACTTACGTATCAGCTAAACGAGATGCCTTCAATACTTTTTTCAGTTCTTCAACATCTGGATGATAGAGTGATAACCAGGAAGAAAAAGTTCAGAAACCAAGTGTCGGTGCATTGGATGTGTGTGTGTGTGTGTGTGTGTGAACGCATTTATGTATCTAAGAAAGCAAATCAACTGAAGATAGAAGGAATATGCCCTAGCTTGAATATAACATGGTAAGAAGTCTTGGTTTTTAGTTTATCAGTAGTTTTCCTGGACTTTGTTTTTGAAGATTTGCAAGTGACAATAACTTTGATTCAAAACTATAGTGCTTTTCTAGTTTAATCATTAAAAAATCCTTTTGCATTTTTAACACCATGCTTATGTGTTTATAAAAAATACATGGTTGTGCTTTAAAAAGTCAAACAGCTTAACAGATCTTCCCAGGAGGAAGAGCTCTCCATTGTCCTTCATCTCAATCAGTTTCCATACTTCAGCTCGTCTCTTCTTAGCTGCTTCCATGGTTGTCAGTAATGAGATGTTGCAGTTGGGTTCCCTGGAAAGCACGCTTTGAAAGGAAAGTGACATGAAGAAGTGTGGAAGGGAGTGCTGTAGAGCTTTGTGTGAGAAGGGATAATGAAGCAGGTGGGTACTGGGCTGCAGTGCCATCAGACAAGTGCCAGCTGATTCTGCTGGAGTGTCTGTAGAGATGTTCTGAGTCAAAGTGAAGGGCTGAATGTTTGTATTCCTGAGAGACCAAGCAGTGGACAGTGGATGCCTGGGTACAGAGGATGGACTGAGACACCTGGCTCTGTCCAAGCTCATGCACTTCCTGAAAACTGAGACCACATTTGCCTGAGAACTAGAGAGAATAAATAGTTAAGTCCTGAAACAGGTCTGGTGGCACAGAACAGGGACTCTGAAGGTGCCTGTGTCTGCTCAGTTCTACCTACTCCATGTGTGTTTTGAGAGCAGATCTGCTGGGCCTCTAGAGAGCCACTTCCTGGGGACATAAATGAGGAAAAGGGTGGGATAAACCACAGATCCTGCCCTGCAGATGCGTTCATGGTACTCACCCTCTCCCTCCAGTACCATCCAATCAGGGTCCCATAGCTCAGCTGACCACACTACAAAGAGCTTGAACCTTTGTTTATCTTCTCTAAGCTTCTCAGGTTGTAGCTTTTTTATTTACATTAAAATTGGCCAAATGATTATCTCTGTCCCAAATGCATGCCTCTTGGCACCACGGTGTAACAGCAGCTCTTTCACTTATTGTTGATAAGAGACAAGTTCCCCAGATAGAACCTCTTGTGAATCAGTGCCTTACACAGGGGTTCACATTACAACAGAGAGTGAACAGGATGACACATTACTAGGAGATGTGCTGGTGCCAGCAGGGGGTCCCTGCTCACCCTCCCTGGGTAGTGTCAGCTTTTACATTGCAGGCAGTAAAGACAACTCATTCCAGAAAGAAGTGATGATTTGAACCAAGATCAATCTCTAACTTTCAGAACAGAAGGCATCTCATATGGTCAACTTGCCACAAAATTTATCTGCCTGTAAAGGAAACCAGTTTGGAGAATGAATGCTGGCCTCTGTTGCTGACCATTTGGAAGTGGTAGTAGCTACATCAGTCCTGTTGAGGGGAAGCCTGTGCTACTTGAAACCACACATAGCTTCCGCTCCTGCCTCCATCACTACTCTGTTCTGTGTCCATTGTATGAGTGACTTGGTGATCAGTAACTGAGAATGGTTGATACCAGCCGCCCACATCATTCTGTCTGCTTGGTTATCTAGGAATCTTTCCAGGTTAGCACAGGCTGGAAAAAATTCTTTATGTTTCATGCCTTCTTCCATATCCAACTACATATTTTTACCTCAAATCTCCTTGTCTTTGATCTTCCAAATCTCCATCTGCATTTTTTTTTTGTTTGTCTTTTTCCTTTTTATCGGTACCAGGGATCGAACTCACGACTGCCTGCTTGCAAGGCAGGTACTTATGCCGCTGAGCTAAATCCCCAGGCCCCTGCATCTGCATTCTTGACAGCTAGCCTATTCATTGACTCCAAAAAGTCCATATAAATTATAATCTTGCAGCATTTCTCAAAGTGAATGAGCAGAGAAACCACCCAAGAATCTGTTCATTGTGTGTTTGGAGGGCTGGGGCATCCACACTGTGATGCCACCCTGTTTAGTGCAATCTTCCATTTTCAGCTTGTTCCCTCATTCTGAGCCCAAAACATCCACGACAAGTGTAGAATTTCCCCTGCTGCAGAAGTTGGTAATAAGGGACCCTTCATGAAGCCCTGGGTGTGAGCTGAGGGAAAAGCCCTGGTAGGACAATGGTGGAGAGCCCCAGAGTACAGCCTGTGCTTTGTGTGCAGCTTGTGCTCTGCTGGGTCTCACATGCACCATTTCCACTTTGTGCTGCTTTCTGCTGGGCTCAGTGAACTCTACGCCTTGCTGGGTTTCACAGAACCCTGCCCATTCCGGGTGACTCTGCCCACATTTAGTGTTCCATAGTAAGGGTCTTCATTTCTAGGTGGGCCCAGAAGCATGCCAGGAGCCTTTTAGGAAGCAGTGGATTTCTCTGCTGAGGATGAAATAAATGGCTTCTTCAAAGTAGATTTCCAGTGAGCTAGACTTGGGAAAGGATAGATTTTCAGATCAATAGCCACATACTACATTCGGGAACCCAGACCACATACATACTCTCTTGAGAAGTGCTCTTTGGCACAACAACGTGATTGGGACTTCTGTTTGTTGGACACTGTGCTGTTTGCTTTCCTTCTCAGCATTGTTTGGATCCTTCAGGAGCCGGATCAGTGAATTAACTGGAGATGCTATAGAGACCCCAGCTTGCTTCACCCATTCAGGGTAGCACTAGTCTGTGTTCTCTTTCCCTAGCACAGATGTTTTATTTTGGCCAGTGGGGCAGCAGGGGGATTACTGTTAGAGAATTCCTCTAGGGCTGACTTTCTGAGACAGGTCTTCTTACCTTGCTTTATTAGCTAACCAGGGGAAGTGGGGAAGAAACAACACTGGGGATTTCTATTTCAATTGTACTTTTGAAATGACTACAGCTGTGTCCACTGGCTGAGTCTGAGACAGAACCCCACTTATTTTTAGTATAAATAACTTTACTCTTAATTCTTTTTTTTTTGAGGGGGAGCTCTTACCAGCTCAGCCACAGTGTCCAGTGCCCTCCCCTTTCTCCACAGTGTACAGTTCTTATGTGGCTGGAATTCTCTTTGGCAAGGACTAGTGAATCACTCACATATTTACCTCCTATGGTGGTATGGCATCTTTCTTCCTACAACTTAGAGCATGTGCTTCAGCCAGTAGATTCTGGGTTTGAAAATTGGCTTGTGTTCAGAAACAATGGACTGTCATTAAAAAAAAAAGAAAAAAATACTCCAGAAATTTTGGAACTATAACATGTTATTACTATGTAATCCCCAGATCTCATAGATTTACCAGTTGTCCTAATAATGTCTATTACAGCAAAAATGATCTAGTTCAGAATTACACGTTGTATTCACTTGTCATGTGTTTGTAGTTTTTCTTGGTCAAAAATAGTTCCTCAGACTTGCATGACTATGATGCCCTTGTGAAGGTCATAGACCATTTATGTAAGCAGGGCGGGACGTTTGAAGACCTCGGGGATTACTTTCCAGGTGCCAAGGGCAAAAACCAGACTTTCTTTTGGGCCAAGTTAATTTTTTATTATTTACCATTTTAGTTCTTGTTTCTTTATAGATTATTTTTTATATTTGAAGACTTTCAATTTCTTCGTGGCTTTCTCTATTTTCCATTTTTGGCTTCAGCTTGAAAACTTTTTTTTTCAACTTTATTCTCATAATGCTTGAAAGATTTTAATTTCAGCTTTTGTATTTATAAAATTTGTATAATTGTATTTCTTCAGTTTCCTGATTTATTTCACCGATATACGAATTTATATTGTCTCTGTTATTATATCGTGTGTAGCTTTTTGAAAATCTCTTTTTCCCACTATGTTGTCTTTTTCCCCTAAATTTTCTTTTGTAAAGGCTGGTATTTACTATTGGTTTGTATTATGTATCTTTCATGGCAAAGACTCGTCAAATGTCATATTATCTTTGGCTATCATCTACTGATAAAACACTTGATTGGGAGCTATATTAGATGGGGTTTTCTGAAATTGACCTCTTAGGAAGAGTTTCTAACTCTCAAATTCTAAGAGGGCAAAAAGGTTCATGTAATTCTGCTTATGGACTCTTACTTAATCCCCCCCCTTTATTATTTTTCTATTGTTTCTGTAACAAATTATGACAATATAGTGGTTTAACACTACAAATTCATGAGCTTTCACTCCTGTATTTTAGAACTCCAAAGTGTGTCTCACTGGGCTAAGATCAAGGGGTCGGCAGGCTTGTGTTCCTTTCTGGAAACTCAAAGAAAGAATCAGTTTCTTGCCTTTTCAGCGTCTATTCATTTTCCATATTTCTTGGTTCCTGATCCCCTTCCTTGAATTTCAAAGTCAGGAAAAGTGAGCCAAGTCCTCACGGTGTGCCAGTGTGACCTCTATGGCGTCCCCTTCCCTTTTAAGGACCTTAGAGATTACACTGGGCCTGTAGTCAAGGCAATCCAGTAATCAAGGGTAACCTCCCTGTTTCAACGCCAACTAACTGGTGTATTTTCATTTCATCTCCACCTAGATTCCCTTTGCCACTCACTAAGGCAACAGATTCACAGGAGTCAGGGACCAGGAAGTACCCAGCTTTGGAGGACACAGCTCGGGGTGTTTTATCCCCATTTTTTGTCACTTGCTTCATCTAGCTGGGCCTGATGTACTCCAGCTCCTTTCTGTTTGATCTTTCCAGATGGAGATCTGTGTTCAGGTGTTTCTACTTCTGTGTGTGAAATCCTTATGAAGTCACTGCCTGTTCCTGGATTTCCTAAGTCAAGGGTGTAATGTGTAGCCCATTTCTTTACATCATTCACCCTCAAATAGTAAGTGAATCTGCCAAAACGGATCTGGGCTCCTGCCGTGGCTCTGGCTTCCTGCTAGCTCTTCTTTGTTTCCCCTGAGAAAAGACTGGAAAGTCTCATCCTTGACTTGCTCTGTGCTTTCCTATTACCTCTCCAAAAATTAGGAAGTCCAACAATTATTTTTTGAAAAGCCATTGAATTATTCATTAATATTTTATCAAGCCAAGAACTAGCAAAACCAATTCGTACCATAACTCTTTGTATCATGCCAGACTAATTTGTGTTCACTCTTAATGAAATGATTCCCTATTTCAGGTGTTAATACTGGACATGACTTTATGCCAGTTAAAACAACAAATTTGCTTCTAAGCTGTGCATGTGATAAACTTTCTGATAATTTATGTTTCTGTTGGATGAAGCCATGTTTTCATTCAAAATAAAGTGTTATAAATGATTCATGTTTCTCTATATTTTAACAGGATCAAATTAATTTTTTAATTGAACAGTGAAATGACCTGTTCTTCCAAAATACATATTAAAAGATAGTTACAAATGACAATGAGGATTGAGAAAGACTTTGAATTATTCTTTTATTTGCTGAAGGTATTTGGCCAACTTTTCTGAGTAGAAATTTATAGCACTTAATAAATTACTGAAAAGCACTATCTCTTCAAATGAGATTGTAGCTATTTGAAAGAAAATAAACGAGGTATAATAGCAGCAACAACAATGACAACAACCACATTTTATTGTATAAAAATCTCAGACAAGAAGACACTGACCAAATTAATTGACAGTTAGATAAATTTTTATACTAAAAACTACTGGTGAGAAGTCCAATAGTTTTATTTAGTTATTTAAACTGACAAATTTATTATGTACAACATTCACAGTGTTTTTAATAATACATGCATTATATATAGTACAACGACTAAATATGACTACCATATACATTATCTCACCCAGTTCTCATTTTTATGGTGATAACATTTTAAAATCCACTCGGTCGGTATTTTTCAAGATTTTGGCATATTGTTAACTGCAGTCACTCTGTGGTACAAAAGATCTCTGCAATCGATTCCTTGTATCTAACTGAAATTTTATGTGCTACGTCCAATATTTCCTTCCCCTTCCTGGCAGCCACCCTATCCTTGGAGTCACCATCACTCTACTCTCTGTTTCTACGAAGCCAGCTTATTTAGATTCCAGACATTTGTGATATCATGCAGTACTGCGTTTGTCTGTCTGCGTCTGGCTTCTTTCACGTAACATAACATCTTCCAGATTTGTCCATGAACCCTGGCACACTGTTGGTAGGATGTCAGTTAGTACAATCATCATGCAAGAAGTTTAGAGGTTGCTCAAAACATTAGCAGAGCTACTGTACAACCTAGAAACTTGGGTATAGAGCCAAAGGCAATGCAATCAGTTAAGGTGAGGAGATCTGCCCTCCTGTGCTCCTGGCAGCGTTATTCCAAACAGCCAAGATAAGGACTCAGCCTAAGTGTCCCCCTCTGCAGGTGAATGGGTAAAGGAAAGTGATTATAGCCTTTAAATGTGACACTTTCTGTACATACAATCTTTTTCTAACTATGATTTGTGTAACAGAAAGAAAATCTCTCCTCTTTTCTGATGTCTTTCTTAGTGGAAATTTAACACACCGGCTTTATGATAGTTGAAATTTCATCATGTATGAAATGGATACAGTGCTGAAATACTTCAAAAATTTCTTTGTAGCAATTTCTACTTTTCTATTTGCTTTTACTATAAAACTGATGCTTAAATACAGATGCTATGCTATGAAACATAATATAAACTCAATCTTTTCCTTATAATCCATAATTTGAAGGCAAATGTTTTCTGAGATATCATATCATACATGCTGTATGATCATATGCACTATGTGATATCATTATATACGTGCTGTATGGTATCATTAATATCATACATACACACACTACTGAGTTACCAAAATAAATTGTATTATGCATATCACTATTTTTTGCCATGTAAATTATTTTCCATTGAGGAAGTAAGTTTCCTTGGGTGTAATGATTTTACAAAAAGGTTTACAGTCTCCCAATGACTTCCAGGCAATTCAGTTGTAAACAAAATCCAGGAAGACCTCAATCTAATGCATAAAACTTCTAGATATTATCCAAGTATAAAGTGAGCTCCTATCACAAGAGTACAGGAAAGTAGATCTTTTAAATGGGTCTGTCTTCAGGAGTTAATGAAAGAAGAGTGTCATTTTGTACGATCCCATTTTGGTCCTGGTAAAATATTTTAGCAAAGTGGCCATCATTAGACACTTGTTTAATGACCAAACTAGAGTCTAGTTTAAGTTAAGTAAATTATCCCTGTTTTTTCATGCTTAACTTCTGGTAGAAACTCTGATTTTTCCCTTTTGTCCACCAAAAAGCAACAACTGGACTACAACATTTAAGAGAAAAATTATGGAAGTCTTATAAATAACAGAAAATAACTACAATGTGGAAGAAAACCTGAATTTGATTAGGTATCAAGTATAGTTACTAGAGAGCAACAGTCTTGAATTCTAATGGGTCGTCTGCCTCATGATTTTGACCACTTCCCTTACATCAAGGCAACATGATTGCCACCCCAATTCCAACCCTGAAGTGTAAAGACCACAGCTCCTTACCAATATCTGATTTCTTTCTGTCTTTGAATAAATGACAAACATATTTAGTGGAAACTCTTCTTAGATGTAGGATTCACTGTAGCTGCTTTGTCTTGCTAGGACAATTAAGATGTTTTTCAGAGGATTTTCTAAAGTACAGAAGATCTGTGCTTATCAAGTATCACGTGGAATGCTGTGGCTACCTCTTATGATACTCTCCAGAGACCTACTGCTCATTTCAATGAAAACCCTGATTTGCCCTCTTCTGAGCCTTATCCACATAATGCATCCTTCTGCAGCTCTCTGCACTGGCCTCTTTCAGTGTTTCCTGTTTCCTGGAGTAGCAGCACTGCTCACCTTGTCAAAAGTTGAAATCAAGCCAGGAGTCCCTCCTCCACCATGCTCTCTGTCTAATCCATCTTCTTCATCCTTCTGCCCCATAGTTACACCTATCATAAATCTATACTCTTTCTGTCTCCCTCAGAAAATAACCATTCAGGATTCTCGTCTTTAATCCACTGAAGCAGTGTCCTAATCTGTGTATCATAGATGACCATGAACTTTCCAACCTGCAAGCCGTTCTCTTCTCTGCAAACCTCTCTGTGTGTCATCCCCCACTCATTACCCCTCTTCAGCAATTTCTCCTGCATCACAGTGCACACACACAAGGCTGCAACATGAGCATGAGCACGTATTTCACACAGGTAACCTATTCTGCCAGATTAATTATAGATACCACATTTCCCTATCAAGAATTTTGCTATTGTGTAAATTGCATCATTGATTTAAACACAATCTTGACCTGGCCCTAGTCTCAGCTAGGGCCCCAGTACATCTATTTTTTTTTTTTTTTTTTTTTTTTTTTTGTGCACTAATATTTTTTTCAGTCCCATCCAGTTTACTTCCCATTCACCTCCTGCTCTTATTTGCATAGATTTTTTATTTGCTCTTCCTCTACAGTAAATTCTTTCCCCTCAGATTCCTTAGTTGACTCATTCCATTGTTTTGAGCATCTTTTGTCAGCACAGCTTTTCCTCATCTCCATTTCTAAGGGAAATTATTAGAACTCACCCCTCTTCCAGCATCTGCCTGCCCTCTCCTGGGTCTGCACCTGTGAGGTCAGCAGAGGGCTCTCTGTGTTTCACACTGTTTCATCACCAAGCACAGGGCCTGATGTGCAACACTCAATAGAGTTAATTCAATAAACACTGATTAAACAATAACTGAAATGGGTTGTTTTCTGTACATAATTGAAGGGTCAGTTTCTGAGGATGCACCTCGGGAGAAGGGAAAACTACTATAAAGAGTAATTATCTGTCTCTAGAATTTAAACATTCATTGTACTATTTAAATGCAACTTCCACTATTAAACAAATTAACTCCTCTTCCATACCAAACATCAATAAATATATTCCTCCCCAAAATTTTTTAAATCAAAGTGTCTTGTGTAATACTACACTTAAAGTCAACCTCATTTTACTTCTTACAAGCAAGCAAAAGGAACAAAATACAAATGTATGCTGGGAAACTTTGTTTTCTGGTTGCAAATTTCAGGTCATCTAGTTCTTGTGTCTTTTATTTTCTCTCATTGATTTCTCCCCCCCACCCCTTTTTTTTTTCATTCTATAAAAAGGGAAGCTATGGTCAGTCATTTAACTTTATCTGTTGTGTGTTACCAAAGCATTTATATAGAACTGAAAGTTGGTTAATCAACAATTATGTGATGTAAATTTCTCTATAGTTTGGTTTAAAAAAATTGATTTGAAATCCATTTAGATTTTGGGGTAGCATGCAGAGCCAAAGAAAGAGAGGGAGAGAGGCAGGGTAGAGGGGGAGACAGAGAGAGAGAGGTGTGTCTGTAAGCTGCCAGTGGTTTCAGTCTCAGGACTGAAACACCCTCCCTGCTGTGGTTTCCATGGGAGTCAGCCTGGCTCCCTCTGAAAGTGACTCCAGCAGATGGGATGATTGAGGGTGATTGCTTTTACATACTTGATGAAAACTGGTGGAAATATAGACAGCCCTGCAGTAATTTTTTATGCAGCTTGCTAACTATTGCTTTTCTTTTTAAATGGACATTTACTACCCATTTAGAACAATCAAATACCTCAAAGCAAACATTAAGCAAAATGTGGCCTAACACAAGCCCTGCTTCTCTTGATAGTAATAACCAGGAATAGCCCATTACATGGTGAATCTACATTTTTACAAGTTGCTTTATAGATTCACTTTGTGATCACTAATAAACCTATTTAGCAAATATGTAATTAAGGAAATCTTAATGAAAACCAATTATCCAGTACCCTAAATTTATTTAATTTCTGGAGTGCCAAAATGTGTTTTAAAGGAGTTGTGTTATATGTATTAGTGCTAAAAATGTCACTCTTGTGCAACACCAATTTACCCACAGTGACACTAAGGGGCAATTAACATTTTAAATTGTGTGCTGCACTCATGACTTTTGTATTGTGATTTTCTTTATTCTGCAGAGTGTAAACACATGTATGGTAAATGCATTTTATTAGTAATTAGGCTGAACTTTATCAACAGATCTTGCAAATTACATGAGCACACGTGTCTACTCATGCACTAGTAGCAGCTTTCGGGAGAAAATTCAACTGTGTACTGGGACAGAGAAAAAAAATATATATCCCTGTAGGTTTTATGGGATAGTTTGCAAATGACACAAAAATCAATGGGTCCACATGAAACTGCCATGTGTCCAGCTTCGAAAAACATGTTTGTCTTGAAATAATTTTAGATTTACAGAAAAGTAACACATTTGCTTGAGTTTGCGTTTACCTTGTGCCTGGGTTACATATTTCATTTATGAAAATCAGGAAATTAACATTAATTATGAAGCTACAAATCATATGCAAATTTCTCAGTTCCACCATCGCAATTACCTGGTTTTCTATAGAATATAATTCAGTGTCCCCGATGGTAGTTAGTTGCTGAGACTTTTTAACAGCCTCCAATGATTGAGAATATCTTAGTCTTTTCTTGTTTTTCATGACCTTGACAATTCTGATTCCTAACATAACTAATCAGTTACTTTGTAAAATGTCATACAATTTGGGTTTGCCTGGTATTTCCTATTAAATCAAGCTTGAGCAGTTTCTGGCAAGAATTCCCCAGAAATGATGCCATGTCCTTCCCGAAATGTGACACCGTTGAATACCTGTGTCAGGGGGTCCTATTCCTTGTGATATGTACCCTAAACTCTTAGTCAATGCAGTGCCAGATTTCTTCTTTGTAAAGTTACTTTCAGTATGTGGTATAGCCTGTTTCTTTTCAAATTTTCACTTGCTGATTTGGGTCTCCATTGGCAGATCTTTCAACTATTATTATAGTGGTGAATCACTAATTACAATTTTGGATTTGCCTCATTCCTTTTTATGTTAACTGATTTGATATTTCTCTACAAAGAGCGGCTCCTCAGGAGTGATCAATGATTTATGCAATTACTATGCACGTTGGCATGGACACATGGAAATTTATTTAACTCTGTAAATTATAATCAAATGCTGTGACTGAGCGCTGCTTGGCTTGCTTTTCTCTTTAGTCTCCTCGGCGATACCCCTAGGTACAGCATTTAGAGACACAGCATACCACGTGATCAAGTTAGCTGTCTCCTTTTTTCGTTAAATAAGTGAAAATATGAATACTGATATTATTCCAGTTGAATTTTTTAGTTTCAGAAAAAAAATCCTATTTATTATTTCCTCAAGTTCTTTCAATGCTTTCCTAGAATTATGTTAAATTTCTCTTTCTACACTTCATCCATGTCATTGTCAGTCTCCTTGAAGAGCTTTACTTTCATAGAAACCTCTGGTTGTCTGGTTGCCCTTTTGGTGATGTTACATCTTTATTAAGGATGAAGTTTTGTTCTAAATCTGTTCAATGTTGCTTAATTCCTTCCAGCTTTAGTAGACTGAAATCCAGATTATGCAGACCAAGTAGCAGTCTGTGGCCTCTGCATCAAACCTCGGAATAGAAAAGACATCATCCAAACTTCAGATCATCCTCAGCTCCTCTTCACACAGCTCTTTACCCTGGGTGTATGATTCACATATTCAATTTTTTACCATGAGGTTTTCCTAGGTGGGTTAAACCCTGAGAACTCCAACTCAGAAGCTCAGAAGTTTCCAGATTCATCTCTCCTGGTGAGATGAACCAACTGCTCTCTGCCTCAGCACCAGTGATGGGCTAGAATTAGCACTGGGAGTAGAAACTACAAGGGACTTAACAGCCCACAGCTGAATTCAAACAGAATAGCTGTACTCCAAGGTGTTCCTGCACAGGGCCTTAGAAATGCAGAGCATCATTTACTGCCTGGATAATTGCGCTTATAATGCTAATGAGCAAAAAACAAAATTAAACTAAACAAAAACAAAAGAAAAATCTTCCATCTTTCAGATTGTCTGATTCCTAGAACACCAACACAGTGTAAAGGCTAGAAAAAGATACATGGATGATGGAATTGTAGACAGATACCTTCTTCATCACAGAAATCCTGGTGAGATAACTATATTTTGGATGCTTATGAAAGTCCCTAACTGCCAGGGATTTAGCTCAGTGGCATACATGCCTGCCTGGCAAGTGTGAGGTCGTGAGTTTGATCCCTGGTTCTGAAAAAAAAAAAAAAGAAAGAAAGTCCTTAAGAGACTCAGATTCTTGGGTAGTCTTGCCTAATGGAAAAAAAGCCTTGATCATATCTATGCCAATCAAGGGCATGACTTTTGCTGGGAAAATGAAGACTTTCTCTTAACTAAAGGTCTGTGAGAAAAATGGAGTACCAAGAAATTGGAATTTGATGGAGTGCCTTTCCATTACAGAGAAAGGACTGTTTCTGGGAAGATATGACAATAAATGTAGAAACAATTACAAGGAGTATTTTTTTTGGAATTTCTTGTAGCTCTCATGAGCAAAAACACATAATAAAAAATATAGGACTTCAGAAAACAAATTACTTATAATTTCATACCTATTAAAAGGGGCTTTTTTAAACTAAAAAAGGACTTCAGTATCTTTAATCCATAAGATAAAAAAGGTCTGCAGAAAATCACACTGCTCATCAAAGGAGGAGTCAGAGCTATAGCCAGGTAGGAGAGTCTGATCCTTGTTCAAATTACTCAACAAAAAGAGAGAGTATAAGAGTAAACTGGCAAATCAGACAACAAATACTGTCCGCATAAAGGAAACGTTAACCATAAAAGGCATCTGTTTGCTTGCCAGATCTACTACCCTGAAATATAATCTTGAAAACCGAATTAACACTGAAGTTATTTACAGGCACCTGTCTTACAGTGACCTGTGTTTATCTTCGGCTTGTAGCATAACCTGTCTCCTCTTAAGTACCATTTGACAAGATACTTGAAATATCACAGCGTTCTTAAGAAATCTAATTCAACATTTTAATGCAAATTTTTGCCTTTGGAGCAGGTTTCATTGAAAATATCCTGGAGATGCAAGACTGTTCCTGATGCTGTCATGGGGAGAATGAGTAGATGTCCTCTTCCCTTAGACCTTTATTTACATCTGGCTGAAATCACCATCAAAGAACTCGGTGCATTTCCTGCCTCTCTGGGCTCAGGAGAGATAAAGGATCCATCGCCTTTAAATATACCAGAGCTGCGGCTCAGAACAAGTAAGAACAATCATTGGGCTTTTATTAAACTCAGATTCTAACATAAAAGTCAACCCACAAACAGAATCCGTACTTAGTGTACAATTTTGGATATGAAAGGTACCTGTGAGAGATCTCATTCATTATGAAGGAGGTCAAATGAGTGCATTTGAAGCAACCTGACACCCTCACTACCACCATGAACCACCAACAGCTTTGGCGAGTGTTCTTGCACTGTTCCATGCTTGACACTGAGTGCTCAGCACTCCCCCACTGATTTCCTTTCCCATCCCAAAGTGCCCTCAAACACTTAACTTCTAAATAGTTCCTCCTTTGACCCTATTGGTGTTCATTAACATAAATACCTTAGGCCCCCAGTGGCCCTCTCTGACACCAACCAGACTCTTGTTGATTGCCAGTCACCTGAACTCATACCAAATACTTTATGGTTTGCCCAGAACTGAGAGTTTTCTGGGAAAAGGGTCTTCCAGTACTAAAATGGGTATTTTCCTGGACTAACAGAGATGGTCCCTCTCCCTAGATTTGATCCCCCACAACATGCATCTTCCAGGACCACAGAACTGCACTTGGTGATCCCCAGCGGACACCTACTGACTACCTTTTAATTTCTTACTGATTTAAACTACACAAATGAGTCTACTATTACCTGCTCCTGACTCGGCTACTGTTCAAGCTACTTCCCCGAGTTCCCAAAGACTCTTCATTGATCTTCTACTACTACTCTTCTGCCTTGCCCAACATGTCCCCTCCCACCCCCCAGGGCTTGTCTTCCAAGACCCTAGAGAGGAGAGCATATATCTGTTTCCTCCAGGTCCGCGTGTCCGGGTTCTGGTGGGCCCGACGGAACTCCACCATCTTGTCTTCTCACTAGGGAACTGCATGGCTTCCAAGTCCTGCGCGTCCCCGGGGGGCTAGGGCAACAGTCTGCTGGCCTCCATTTGCACAACCCTGGGGGAAAGGGGAATCCGAGGATGCCAGGCAGCAAAAGAAACTTCTCAGAAGCCTTTACAGAGCCAGCCCCCCTGGACACATTCTCACAGCTTGTTTCCCCCACAGCTCTCCACGGGATGAGACATTCAAAATTATGTCCAAATACCTGCACCCTGCAACGCTTTCCGCACAGAGAGGTTCTAGTAGCCCGAGGGAAATAAAGATACATAAACACCTGTTCTCAACTGATCCTGACTCCGAAGCCAGGGCAGCACCACATTTCCGGTTGCTCTCAGGTTTAGCCACACTTCAGGAAACGGGGCCTCACTGATGACACTTCCGGTTGTAGAGCTTCAGTCGCTCCCCGCGACACTTCTCTTCCGCAGCCCCCTCACCGTTACGATGGAGCACGCCTCTCCAGATCTATTTTACATCGAGTCTGGAACACAGCGTACCCTTCTGAACTGTTCCAAGGAACCTGCTGGAAGTCGGAAGCCAGGTGACAACGTCCCACTTCTCTCTCTCTGACTGCTGGAGTGAGGGGAGCGCGGCTCGCACTCAGCCAATCCTGGCGCACATAGGGCGGGCCTTTCTTCTTCTGGCCCAATCCGGGGAGTCCGTCGCTTCCTCCCGTCCAGCCCATATCGTAACCAGACCTGTACTTGGCATCTGCTAGTGACATCTCACTGGGCCCAGGAAGGCTCCAGCTTTTTTCTCTTCTCACTTAAGGACATTTACAGCCTAAGCCCTAAAGGATACTCGCACCGGTCCAATAAACGTGGTCCCCCAAAACTGCGGTAATTTCATTCTTTAACCTCCAAGAAAGGCTGGAATGGGTAAGAGACTGTGGTGTGGCGGATTCTTGAGGAGCAGTTGTTGGGTCCAGTCGGACTGCGGCGCGCAGTCTGGTCGGCCTATGGAACTCGGATCCTAAAATAAGAGGCGGACCTCCCGGAAGTGGAAATCACTCCTGAATCCCCGAGATCAGTCAAAGGGCTCCGTGGCCCTGGAGCAACGGAAGCTCGACCTCCGGACACCCTTGTGGCACCGAGAATGGAGCTGCAAAAGTAAAGGTGCAGGATGTGCAGTGTTTATCCAGATGAGTAAAAGTTCGCCCTGACGCTACTCGTTAAGTAAGGTGGGGTCTGTGGGCAGAACCATCAGATTAGGTTTCCAGTGTAAAGGGGAGGGGTGCGTTGGTGGGCGTGGCTTTGAGGGGCTTCTACTTCTTGGTTGGCTCCGGACCGCGCAGCTCTGCCCTCTGACTGGACAAGGGACGGGTTCGATGGCCCGCTGAGGGCTCCACTGGCTTCAAAAGAAAGAGGAACGCTGAGACTAAATGAAATCTTCCAGTTCCGGGAAGCCTGAAGAGCAGTGCAATGTGAGGAACGTTGCGAGGGTTCTGAACAGCTAGCAGAAGGCGCTCCCAGGTCACAGTTTAAGAAAGGGGTAGCGCGAGTGCGGACCTCTTTAGCTGTTCAGGCTTTCTGTCTCTGGGTGACTCTTTATATCTGTGTCTCTGCATCTGTGTGACGTTCTCCAGGTTGCCCGCACTTGATCCTTGGCCAGCTGAGTGACACTGCACACCCAAAACCACTAGGTTAGGCCCCGAAGGTCTGATTGCTTAGAGCCATAGATCTGTCACCTATGGACAGAATTCTGGGTAGGGGCGTGGCTGGGGCAGGGTGGAGGGCGCTGCAGGTATCTCCTGATGTTGGACCTGAATGGAAGGTTAATTATAATTAAGACAATTAAAACCAATTACAGATGTGGAGCCTTATTATATATACTAGGTAACATAAGTAATATATGGTTATTATAACATAAAAACAATGTATAAATTTAAGCATAATACAATATATTTACTAAATAATTATAAAAAATGAATATACAAAACATGTTAAGAACACAAAATAACTTATAAGAAAATATACACAATACAGAAAAATATGTAAATAAAAATATTTTAATGCAGACAGTAAAACAATTTTATAAGAAATGTATATAGCCAACAATATACTGTTGGTATTCTTTCTAAAGTAAAATTGATAAAACATGCTGAATTTTAAGTAATTATATGATTTAAGCATTTACTGATTTATGTAGTTAAAATGCATATGAATGTAGAATATAAAATAAAATGATACTTTGTATGCAACTCTTAGGCCTATGAACTTACTTTAGGTTGGTGAAGAGTATGCCCTCTAAGACCAAGTAAAACATTTTTGGTATGCAGTGTTCACCACGTATCTCAAACAGGTCACTCTACCCTGGCTAAAGGTGTTCAGGCTCTCTGAGCCTGGCTTTCATCATCAGTACAGTAGTGATGTCAATAGTGTTACCTACCTTACATGAATGTTTTAAGATATTAAATGACCCAGTGTTACACCTAAACTAGCACTTAGTACATGGTTGGCTATGACAATGTTACTTTATTAAATATTATTAAATCTTATGACTTATAGAATAGTGCATATACATTGTAACTTACTATATATATGTAGATGTTACACTAACTTATGTATAATATAGACACTGATATTATAGTTCCACAACACTGATTGAACATGGAGATGTATTAAGGTGTACAGCAGTGTCCCAGTCAGATGGACCTTTAGGAAGCCAGACAGTCAAACACATGTACCAACCTCTGAACATACAAAGGCCAGGCAGACAAACTATCTCCTAGCCAGACAGACAAGTGAGCTCCCCAGGTACAACAAGATGTCTGGTGAAGAGTGGTCTCAGTATCATGAAGACGAAGTTGAAGCTCAAGATGCTAACTCCTGAATCACTAAAACAAGTGTCACATTGGAGAGAATCCAAACCGGTGACCAGATGCTTCCTCCTTTCCATGTCTGGCATATCTCTGTGTTGTAAATTTTAGATTATGTGTTTGAAGGAACATTTGCATTTTTCACATATTTTTAAGACTGGTCCTGTATCTCAACAGAACTGTACTGCAAGTAGGCTCCTTTTAAAAACTTTTGCTAACTTGTTCTGTAAAAGAAAGTTATTGTTTTTTTCAGAGAAAACAGCAGAGTTAAGAACACCAATGACACAATCTCTTATCTTAAACTCTTAGCACCAAACGTGCTTGGAACTCACAAGATCTCCAGTCTTAGGCCATATGGAGTGGATTATAAAGTGTCTCCACCCGGCTGGGCAGTGCCTGGTGATTACACTCATTCTCTCTCCATGGGAGTGATAAAGGTGGAACCTCACACGTGAGCACACTTCACATTTTGCTGCCATTGAATCTACAAGATTTTCATTTGTAATTTTATGACAACTCTAAATGATTGTAAATATACTCACTGGCATCCCATGAGCGATGAGCTGTGAGAACAAGAAATATATTTAAAGGTACAATGGCCCCAAATTTTCAAATTGATGAAAATTATAGGCACATTTTTGAGGAACTCAATAAAATCTATGCAGGATAAAAATCAAAAACTCACTAGGAAATATTATAAATTACTGCTGAAAACAAGGGAAAATGACAAAATATTGTAATGAAAAAGTAAGATGTTACAGACACAAGAACAAAGATGTTTTAAGGCAAATTTATGAAAAAAACTTGGAATTAAAACTATGAGGAAATAATTTTATGAATAAAATAAAAGTAAATATATTACTTATATTTTATACTTTGTAAGATAATCTTTCAAAATGAAGGCAGCATAATAAGTTTCAAAGAAAAGCAGCAAGATTTTCTCACTAGCAGGCCTGCATACAAGAAAAGTTAAAGACAATTCTTGAGTAATGGATATTAAATAAATGTGGTTGTAAAACTAATGTATGTAAATGAAGTGTTATAAAAGTGATTATTATCTAGACAACTGTTAAAAAGTGTTGACTTTCTAAATTATAACTAAATGAAAAAACAGCATCTCACATGGTTTATAATATTTGTGGAAATAATACAAATGAGAGCAATAGTACAAATGGAAGCCATAAATGATAGCACATTACTGTAATGTTCTTTATATTATTATTTGAAGTTACACTGTGATAAAGAAGGATTTGTTAACCATAAGAAAATTTAAAAAGGATACACACCAAAATACCAAGAAGTAATAGGCCTAGAACTGAGCAAAGGTGGAACCATAAATATTAGCAATCCAAGAGAAAGATGAAAAAGCATAACAAAAGAATAAAGAACAGATGGGACAAACAGGACAAATGGCAAGGTGATCAACATTGTGTATTTGTAACTGAATGAAGTGTAAGTTAGCAGGTCAATTAAAATACAAATTGTCAAACCATGAATAACAGCAAGGGACAACTACCTGCTTACTAAAAGAAACTCAATGTAAGAATATGGTCTACAAAATATAAATAAGGACCTCCTTAAATACACAAAAAGGAACAGTTTAAAAGTATACTGACCAAAAATCTTAAGTCATCTGATGACATTATGAAATCAGACAGATCACAGTAGCAGCAGCAAATAGATGTCAAGATAAAGTACACTAAAATGAGGCATAGCACCATGATGGACAGGTCAAGACCATGTGTTCATTTAGAAGACGTAATTAAACTAAGTACGCATCCGAATACAAAACTGTAAAGTATCTGAATATTAAACTGACAGCACTGGAAGGAGAAACAGACAGATCCAAAATGACAGAGATTTCAATGCTACAGTAAGGGATAAAATAGGAAGGGCAGACAAAAGCTAAGGCACAGAAGATGTGAACAGATACAGGCAGAAATGATTTACCTGATTGACAAACACATTCCCCCCAGTCATGGCACAGTAGATGTTCTTCTCCAGTACTTACGGCACATTTACAAGGTGGACCACGTGCTGAAACACCAAGTGAGTGTGGATACACTTTTAAAAGGTTAAATCATACAGATTGCTCTTCAGTCACAACACAGAAATAGCTCTTTTGCAAATGAGAAGGGGACTAGGAAATAGAGGTGGGAGGAAGAGGGAGAAAGGGGATGTAAAAAGAGTTAAGGTGTGTTATGTCCAGCAGTAACTCTTCCTCATGAATGCAATTATGTGCTGCAAACATGTAGCAATAAAAATTAAAATGAAAAAGGTGTCAACAAAAGGCACCTTGGACTGTACCCAATAATCAGAAATTAAGTCACCATGTTTCATATTAACACATTAATCAAATAATAAATAGATACTATAGGGTATTAGAAAATATCATATATATATATGAAGAAATGACCATAATTAGTGTTCTGCTGTGAATTTAAGAAGTTGAGAAATGGAAAGGAAAATTAAATGTGAAATAAGAAATAAGGAGATAATATGGAGTGGAATTCAGTGAGATAGAAAACAAAACCAAAGGAACCAATGTAAAAGTATTTAGTTTTCCAAAATGTCCATGTTACTAAAATTTGTGCATAAATGATAAGAGGGGAAATAAATTGTCAATACTGGAATTGAGTCAGGTGACTAGAGAGCCTCTAAACATTACAATATAATATTAAAAATTACCTTTGAATTTTTTAAAATGAAGTATAGATAGATATGTATGTGCAGTCACACCTTGAACTTTAAACACCTATGGAAGCTCTCAGATCAGCTCCTCTGCCCAGCGAGTGTGAAGAATGAATTAGGCACCATCACACTCTCTGTTAGGAGCATACTACTAACAAAGCAGCCCGCCTGACCTCCTTGCCGTAACCTTGGATTTGGGGTCTCTCAAGACCTGTTTACCTCGCTCTTCTCTGGATTAGGATCCACTACGAGAAAACAATACACTTTAGAAAGCACTTTTGAAAGTGCCTGAATGTGCCCTTCCATGTTTTCTACTGGAATTTTCTGGAAAATAGCAGAGATTGTTGGACAATCTAAAATGATTTCTCAAATGTCTAGAGTAATGGATGAAAGAATTTTTGCAAAACAGCTAGTTCATCTGTCCCTGAAATTAATTCAGTGCTGTACTTCTAGTAGTAATAAGAGGTGACGTTTATCAAATACCATGTAGTGGGTACTCTATTAAACACTCTGTCTGCATAACCTTAATTATACCAGTCAATTCTATGCTGCTATAACAAAATACTATAGTATTTATAATAACACTACATTTATTTTCTCATAATTTCAGAGGTTGGTAAATGTAAGATCAAGGGCTGGGATGTGGTAAAGGCCTTGTCACTGCATCTTCCCAGGGCAGAAAGTTCAGAGGGAAAGAGAAGCGCAGACTTGGCCTTTCATGTTGAACCCGCCCCTACTCAGCGTATGTCCAGAAGGAATCACCATCCTGAGGATTAGTGTTCCATGCTGTGTATCCGATGGACTTCTATGCAGTCATAAAAGGATGAAATTCTCTCATCTGTCGCAGGAGGGATGGAAATTATGGAAGGACACTATATTAGGTGAAACAAGCCAGAATCAGAGAGATAAACATCACATGGTTGCACTGTTGTGTTAAAAATTCATCTCTCAGCAGTGAGAGTGGAGTGGTGGGTTGTCAGAGGCTGAGAAAGCCGGGAACAGGAGAGCTGAGGAATGGGTGGTCAGTGGGTCCCATAGTGCAGCCGGGTAGCAGGAAGAAGTTCCAGTGTTCGAGGACTGTAATGCATTGCATATTTTTAAAAAGCTAGAAGAAATTATTTTCAGTGTTTTTCTTCAAATAAATGATGAACATTTGAGGAGGTGGATATTCTTAACCTTGGTATATAACCAACATGTATACATTGTGTAATGATTTTAACATTACACAATGTATGTATGGACATTTTACACAAAGTAAAAACGACACATACAAACCCATATATATATATATATATATATATATATATATATATATAATTTTTATGTTGTTTAAAAGAATGAAGATACAATCCACCCACTCCTGCACTAATGAACCTATCCCATCTATAAAGGAATTGATCCATTCGTTAGGGTAGAATGTTTTAGGTCTGACCTCTTAATGTCATTACAATCATTAAAATTTATGGGAACTACATTTTGACATGAGTTTTGTAGGGGACAAACATGTGAATCAGTGTTGGTTTTCACATTAATCCTATGAAGTGTTCAATTTTTTTTTTTTTTTTTTTTTTTTTTTTTACTAAGCAAGATACTGGTAGAGAGCTCAAGTAAGTTGCTCAAGGTCATGTAATTAAAATGTTTAGACTATTTATACTGTATGGAATTAGTACTGTACTGTTTGACATTAGCAACATAGGGACTTTGAGTTCCCATGAAACTTGGCTCCCTTAACCTCGTGACACCTGTGCTAACATCTTCCCGTTCTGGAGCAGTGAATATGACAAACAGTTTTAGCTGTGTCTCTCTGAGTCAGGATGTTCCAACATTATTGCTTGTGGGAAGAAAGACGATGGTGGCAGGAGCCAGGCAAATGGGAGCTGAGTATTTTGCACCAGATTGTCCTGCTGGTTCTGGGGTCCACAATCCTCTGTAATGTGACCGATGAAGTGGTCATATCACACACCCAGCTGCTATAAGGAGTCTCCTGTCTGTCCCTCATCTCCTCCCCAGGTGATACAGTGCCAAAGTTCTTCCCCCGTGATGTGCATCTCTGGTGGTGTATCCAGAGGTTTAGGACCTCACAGCACAGCTCTGCATTCCTGGACCGCAGCAAGCTTTGTGCCATGCCATGGTGTGCTTCCTGGGTCATGTGCCTATAACACAGCTCCCTCCCCATTTCCTAAAACTCAGGCATGTGGGTAGGATTCCTGGTTGGAAGTGAAGAGAAACTAGTTCTGGCCAGTTTATTGAAAAGAGGCCTGTAGGAAATGAGTTAAAATGGCTGGAAGTATCTAAGAAGCATGAGGCAGCTCTGTTATAGTTTGATGGAGGGTTTCTATTGAGATTCCAGTCTTTCTGGGTCAGACAGGACTCCAGCTCAGGCCATAGTGATTGGTTTGCGAACGGGCACATGACCCAACATGGAACAATGATAGTCCTTGTTCAGACTTTTTCAACCTGAGAAGTGAAAAGGCTGCCTCTTCTGTAAGGGGTTAGCAGATGCGAGCCTGGAGCTTTGACCCCACACAGACCTGCCACATAAAGGGAATCCATGTGAGACATGATGCCATGTAAGGAAGCAGAGCTGTGAGTAGGACAGACAGACCAAAAGGCCAAAGGGGCCTGACTCTGGGTCAGGACAGTCCAGAAGCTATTATCCTGTAGTAACTAGCATCCATAAATCCCTTTTGCATGAGTACTTTGAGCTGGTTTTCTGTCATTTATGATATAATACATTACCTGTAACCCACAGCAGGCTCTGAACATCTCCACAAGGCCTATTTAAACATTTCCTTAATAATAGTTTAATCTACTTTTCTAGCTCTTCAAAGAGGGTCATCTAAATAATCAGTGACCAAACCCCAGAATATAACTACGCATCACTCAGCAAAGTAGTTTTAGTATGAAGAGTAACCTTTGGTATTACATCATTAAATAATTCATAGGTTTAGGAACAATATCTTTTTTTTGTCTATTGTCTCTTAAGTGAAACACTTTAAGGACAAGACCCTGACATGACATAATTTTGTAAAAAATTGCTTGATTTAGCAATTCCACTAGTTTATTTAAGCCTATTATTAGGCAGTCCTGCAAAAACTAGATTGAAATATATTTATCTACTTATTTATAAAATATATTTATGATGATACTCATCACATCGTATAGTTTTACAGTCAATAATTTGTTCTTTCTAGTTGTGTTATGCCCTACAAATTACTTATGTTTCTGTCATTCGCTTTTGGATGTGAATTTAACTATTAGAGCAGAATTAAAGTGCCTAGTTACTTGGAATATTATGCAAAGACCTTAATTTTTCATTGTCTTGGACTTTAGAAGTTTTTGTCTGTCTGTTTCTGACAGAATGGGACAGCTCTTGTTTACTTTAGATAAGGCTCCTCAGCACTTCCAACATAACCTGTTAATATTAGGACACTTTACAAGCTGGCAGTAACCCAGGTCCTCAGAACTGAGAAGCACCTGCGCCTTCTGAGATAGAAGTGCACCCCACCTGTATTTTTCTCCTAGAAGCATGGCATGCTATTCTTTCACAGTGTGCTGGTCTTTCAGGATTCACGTGTCTGTGACCACACGTAGCCTGCTTTAGGTGCATGTAGTGAACACCATCTCCAGCTGCTCGAGTGTGACAGCGTTATCTTATTTTTATTTTAGGGGTGACTAAGAACCCCTTATGAGATACCCATTCAGTCTGAATTACTGAAGCCACCTGGGCACCAGGGAATCTGTACTACAGAGCAGTCTAGGTCTCTTCATTTCCCTAAGGAAGGGAGCAGTTCAAGCCTCAGGGAAAACTGTAAGTGGAGTCCATGTGTTTGGATGATGCCCCCTGGGCTTTATCACCCTGTCTTTTCCACATGCCCTCAAGTGTGGCAGGAGGCTGACCTCTGCCACCTGTCTACTTGGCCTGGGAATTGCTGGATGAACCCAAACCTGAGAAAAAACAGGATTGGAGACAAAACAATGAAAGTCATTCCCTAGACCTCCAGAGAAGTCTCTGGTTTCTGCTGACTCTGTCCTCTGTCCATTTTCACTTCCTGAGCAGGCTACATGAACAAGATGTACAAAGGTGGGCTGGGTGGGCTGGGCTCTTTCCATTACATTTCCCAGCAGTTCTGAAATGCTCCAAGAGCCTTATAAAGATTACAGGGGTTATATGGATTGGGAGTCTTCACAAAGATAAATACAGGATTGATGCCCTTAGGAGGATGTCTTCTTATCCAGGGCACTAACCTGAAGGGTGGAAAAGATAACTTAACAATATTGGGGAATGAAACACCCAAACTAAAATCAAAGAATGAATTGTAGTAACTATGGAGGTTAAATGTAGAGCATAATTACAGAGAGAAAGAAAGCTTCTAACTGAGAGAGAGACAGAAGGAGATTCCAGTGGGTTGTCAAAGACTCTTGTCTTTTCCAGGGATTTTTATAGAGTAAAACTAAGATGAGGAAAACCTGTGAACTCAAAAAGTGGGCATGAAGTGGTGCAGAACTATGGATAACCAATAAAATTAATTGTTCAGGAAAAATCATGCTTAAAGAGCAGTGACTCTTCCCCTGGTGGTTTGGAGTGGTGACTCCTGGCTTCCTCAGGGTGATAGAAACCTATTTAGAATATCACCCTTTAGGATGTATGTGCAATTTGTTTGGCCTTTTGTCTTGAGGCCTGGCCCACAACAGGAGGTGTCTGTCTCCCCCAAAATTGCAAGGTGTCAGGGCTTCTATACTGGCTCCTTTGAAGACCCAGCCCTGTCTGACTGCCTCTAATTTTTCTATGTAACTCAGTTTTCTGTAACAAAAGACACAGCAGAAAGGAAGGAAGATGAAATGTGGTGGAAACCCATCACTCTGAAGCATCTGTGTGTGTCACACAGATAAAGAGAAGGCTACTAAGCAGTAGTAACTGGTCTTGTTTTTTTCAGGCTTAAAAATGTTAATGATTATTATAAAGTCTCTTTCTCATATGATAAAATTGTTTTCAGGTAGATTGTATGTATAAAGATGAAAGATGATTCAACACTGATCTAAAAATAATACAGGAAGTATTTACATGATTTACTGGTTGATGACAGTTCAACAGGACACATACATACACTGACACTTAATGTGACAATGTTATACTTCAACAAAATTTACATTTGCCAATACACATCGTCAGAAAGGGAAAAATTAAATCATAAGATAGAGAATTCTTTAAATCACATGCTAATAAAATACTTGTATCTAAAACAAAGGATGCTTTTAACTCAACAATAAAGAGATGAATAACCAAGTTAAAATGGACAAAACATTTCAATGGATATTTTGGTAGAGATAATATATTTATGATCAACAAATGAAAGGATGTTCAACATTATCTGTCATTATGAGGGAAATGTAAATTAAATCTATAATGAGAAACCACTTCACACTCACTGGAATGACATTACGTGTCGATATGCTACATCATAGAATAGAATTGTCAGAACAGTAGACTAAGTGGCACTTGCCACATACACTACATACCCTACTTTATGATTTCAGTTTGAGGCATTAAAGGGGAAGTTGCAAGGGTTTGTGGGAAAAGTTCTGGAACTGATGGCCTCAGTGAAAAGGCTCTCTATGGCCAATCGTGGTATTATTCAGAGCTATCAGACTTCAGAATCAGTGACGGAACACATAGGCTGAATTATAAGGATTGTAGTAACAGGAGAGCATATTGTGGTGGCAGCTCTAGCAGGACATAAATGTAATTATGATGGTATGAAAGCAAGAAGAATGTTGTCAGGGGGGCCTGTAGGTTGGGCAAGAGGCAAAGACCCAGTAGCCTTGCCATCAGGAGAGCCTTTGTGGAGCCTGAGTCTCCCCAGGCTCACTATTATCTGATTTCCTATGAATTATGTGAGATTACAGTACTTTACACTCACAAGCATGGTAAGGTGTGTCAGATGTGCCAGTGCAAAGCAAAGACCAGAAGGAAGGCACGTCCATTGTGTTCACTGAGTTGAGACGTAGGAAATAATTTGAGGCGTGAATATTTTCACTCCTAGGTCTCTCCCCTTCTCTATCCAGAAACCGCACTAACCTGGGAAAGCTTAACTTTTCTTAATACCCAGTGGTCTGGGAATACACCGTAAAAGACTGTTGGTCCTGTGGACAGGATTCACCTTCTCTGTTACTCTTCCAGAATGGGTCTCCTTTCCACTGCTGGCTGAGGCACTCCAGAGCCCCCTTAGTTCTGCAAGGCTTCTGAACTCCACAGGGACTATTTGATCACCCACATTGTTTTCATCTTTTGAGCACATTCATAAGGGATTTACAGGCTAATTATGTATTCACACGCTAATGGTTTTCTTTATAACAGTCACCGACCTCACTCACTCTTAGGTTGTATTTGTTTACATTACTTTTTGGGAATACACTGCTTGTGATTTAAGTTTTGAAGCACTAATTACTTTGGATTACTCTCAGGTTTACACAAAAGTTGTAAAGAGAGTGCAAATACCTTGTATAACAACAGTACCTTTGTCAAAACTATGACATTAACATTAGTGCAATACTGCTACTTAAAGAATATATTTTATTTGGTCTTCCACTTAGATTGCTTTTCCTTTCCCTGATCAAATCCAGGATGACAGATTACACTGAGTCTTCATGTGCTATTTAGCCTTTTGTAATGTGTGACATTTCTCTGACTGTCTTTACATTCAGACAGCTGTAAAAATGGACTGGGTGATTTATAAATACCAGAATTTATTTCCCATAATTCTGGAAGCAGAAGTGTAAGATCAATCTTCAAATGAGGAGGGCACAAAATTGGACCTTGGAGCTGACTTGCCCAATTTTTCTAAATCATAAGACTTCTAAATTATACTGGCCAGAAACGTTATATAACATCTCTTTCCCTGTATTGGTTTCTCTGATATTATTTTTTACTTAGATTTGGGTTATGGGTTTTAGGAAGAAAACCTCAGAGGAAACATGTACAGGAGGTCAGTACAAGTTATCTCTGCTGCTGCTGGTCTTGATCACTTGATTAAAATGGTGTCTTGGCTGGGATTTAGCTCAGTGGCATAAGCACCTGCCTGGCAAGCGAGGTTGTGAGTTCAATCACTGGTACAAAAAATAACACAAAACAAAAACCAAATAAAGTGGTCTCTTCAGTGTTTCTGTGGAGAGTGGATGAGCTGAACCTTTGAGGTGAGAGCAAGGCCAGCCCCAGAACACAGAGCACAGAAGGATCCATGTAAACATGTTATTGGGACCAGAGCACGGCCAGTCCAGCAGGGTCAGGCCCTGGTGTTCCTCCCTGTGAGCTACAGCATAGAAAGCTCTGAGAATGTTTCGGCTTCAGTGTTCTCAGCAAAACACTGAGGCCTTGTGCCTCCTGCCCTCACACACTCCCTCTCCCCACTCCCCCGGTTCACTGTGTGCACATCAAGACGCAGACATTCTGGGATGTTGCTGCATTTCCATCAGAGAGGTCAGGGCCCCCTGGTCCCAGCTTGCCTTTTAGTATGTGTCTAGGTTTTGCTTAATCTTCTGTGCCCTTCTCAGGACCCCACTGTCTGCACAGGTCATGGCAGTTTCTGTATTATAAAATCACTGTTTCCCCTTTTGGTATTCTATTCTTTGGATATGGTTATATTCTCCAATTATTTAAGTTGAAAGAAATGAATTCCTACCTCCAGACAGCAGGAGTCTACATGCATTAGTTGGAATTCTCAGTAAGGAAGATTTGTTATCTTTGTTTAATTACTTTTTCAAACTTTTTAAGCACCAGTATAAACTAATGAATATTCATTTATTCTGTGCTTTATAATTCAACAGTATCATTATATATCTTGCTGTGACAATTGGTTATTGGAGACTTTCAGATGGATTCTAATAACCAGGATTTTCTTGCATTTTTGCTGCCCTAGTCCTATATCAGCCCTTTCTCAGAGGCCCTTGTTTCTTTTAATGCATAATGATGCTATAAACTAGCAGGGTTTAGATCAGGACACTAGGTACACTCATTCTACTGAGATGAGTTTAAGGTACAAAGGAGAGAAACTCTCTGTATGTGAATATTTATAAATATTTTTGTGTACATGTAGCTAGATACACATTTTAATAAACATGAGTTCATACCATACTGATAGCACTGAGACCTCTACCCCCATGGGATACAGTGGAGCCTTTCTCCCTCTTGCTGAGGCAGGAGGATTGGATGAGTTCTTCAGTGGCACTAAGAGACCCTGAAAGAGAGAATGAGGAAAACAAACCAGCCCTGCCCTGTTTTGTTCTCACTGCTGAGGTTGAAAAATGGGTATAGTCAAATGTAGGGTTCGTGGCCTAAAAATGTATGTGTTGTGTGTTAGGGAAAGACTGTGTTGGGGACATGACAGGAGGCCCCCAATCTGCAAGAAATTCCAGTCCGTGGGTCTCCAGACCTGGGCGTTCTCAGACTCGTAGGCAAAACTAAGGGTTTGGGCTCATTCTGTGCTACCAGCCTTGCACTGAGAGGACAGGAACATAGTTATGTACAGGGGGAGCCGGAAAGCTCTGCATGATGGTGGAGGGTCATGATTATAAGGACCCACCTCAGAGATCTTGGTGCATCTTGGAGAGTGCTGTCAAGCCCCAGGACCTTTCAGGACTAATAGGGTAATTATAAAGTATATTGCTGTTCTCTTTGGGAATACTGGTTTCCCTCTGGGAAACTGGGAATTTTTTAGTACATTGTTAATTTTGATTAACAGAATATAGTAATCATGATTAATAATACTATCATGGAACCTATTGTGTGCACTGAGGAATAGCCATGATGCATCATTGATATGATTATATAAATAGTATAATTGATATTAATACAGCAATTAGGAATGAAGAGATTATTGTAAACACAGGGATAAATCAATTTTTAAATGAATGGTGTGCAGTTCATAAATGGTAAGCCCTCATTTATAAAAGGAACATTGATTATTGGTAGTTTCATTAATAGTAAATACCATAGAGTAATGATAATAAAGATAATACTAATGCAAAATTTATTGAGTGCTTACTTGCTCTCAGGAAATTCAAGTGCCTTCCATTATTAAATATTTAATCTTGCCCATCACCCTGCAGAGAGTTTGTGTAATTATCCGCATGTCACAGTTGAAGAATCTGAGGCAGAGCACTTGGCTGACCTGCCCCGAGGTGCAACAGCCATGCATTAATAACATTTGGATTTTCACCTTAGCACCCTGAGTCTAGGCTTCATTTTTTATGTTCCTTATGGCACTTAAGGAATAATATTAGCTATCTACATTTTGTTAATACTGTAATATCAAATCAGTGAATACAGAGGAATTGAAAGGTCTCTTTCTAAATCCTCCCCTATCCTCTGGGCTCTCACCTGGTCTCTGATTCCTGTTGATCTCTGTTCCTTCCTGATTCTCTGCACTGTATCTGCGGTTACACCACCAAGCTGTTTATGTGAAAGGTGATGAGTCTGGTAGGAAGACACACTCCTTCACCATGGTGTCTTACTCCTGTGCTGTGGTTATAAATGGGTGAATACTCAATGCCTGTGGAGGTTGAGTGGGGGACCCTGGGTGTGGGTGCAGCGGGCACATTTTGTTGTTTTGAGACTTGCATAGAGGCATGTGTACGTGGGATCTTGAATAGCAACACATGCATGCTCATTCTATCCTCTCAGGTTCTTTGTTTATCCTACAGCCTATCTTCCCTACAAAAACAGAAGACTGTATCCAGCCTTGAAGAAGTATGGAAGGTATTCATGGTCCAGAATGTCCTGATTAAACCCTTCCTGCATTCACTTCTGCTCCATTATTCCTGTATTTTCTACACAAACAATGATGCACAGTAAATACTATACATACCACAAGATTTATACCCTTTGGAGAGACTTCTATATAGATCCTGGTTACTGACTAGTTACTTATATTCTCAGTGTGTGGTAATATTGTTCCTCTTGTGTATTCAAGGAGTGCAGTTTATCAAGGCAAATACCTCTCTACACTCTGTGAACAACCATTTCGAAAAAATTCAAATAAAACTCATAGATTCCACATCAACAGTTGTTTTGTGTATTTCTTAATCTGAGTTTGAGTAAGAGGACCACATGATGTGTACAATTTGGTAGAATGTGTTTTTTAGGTACACAGATTTCTGTACTGAGTTTTTTGAAACAGTGACAGAAGAGCTTCAAAGATCACAGTAAGAATTTTTATCTTCATTTTAAAATAAAGCAAATATGAAAGAACCAACATGTTCAATTACTGTATTAGTGTGCTCTCCAATTCTACAACAAATGCCTGAGATAATTGACTTACAAAGAAAAAGGTTTACTTTAGCTCATGGTTTTAGAAGTTGCCCTCCATGGTCAGGTGGACCTGTTGTTCTTTGAGTCTCTGGTGAGGGTGTCCTATGCCAATAGCAAGGAACATGCAGTGGAGCAAAGCCACTCACCTCATGGACAGGGAGTGAGGGAGTGAAGGGAGAGAGAGAGAGAGAGAGAGAGAGAGAGAGAGAGAGAGAGAGAGACAGACAGAGAGACAGAGAGAGAGACAGAGAAAGAGAGAGAGAGAGACAGAGAGAGAGACAGAGAGAGACAGAGACAGAGACAGAGAGAGAGAGACAGAGAGAGAGACAGAGAGAGAGACAAAGAGAGAGAGAGAGAGAGAGAGAGAGAGAGAGAATGAATGAATGTGAATGAATCAGGCTCTCTCAATCTCTTTCAAGAACATAATCCTAATGACCTAAACACCTCCCAGTTAGAGAGAATGGAAGAGCTAGCATACAACAATTGATAAGGACAAGGGTGAAAAGATCTCCATCCAAACTGACTATGAAAATTGCAGGAAAAGCTTTTGAAGTTTGGCAAGATATTCAAGGGGGAAAGAAATCTTCAGGTGTGAGTGGTAGGAAATGAAATACTAGAGGCTCCTAATGAGTCCCACATTGTGAGTGCAACTCCCACAGTATCACCTATTGTCCAAGCTCATTTTCCTTGCATTTGATTTTCTGTGTCAAAAACAAGTTTTCTTTCTTGCCTAATCTCCTTGAAGAAACTCAAGAGCTACAAATTATCAGATCAAATTATTTTGTAGATCTGCACTATGCCATCGTACGGGGTTCACAGTGGTAAAAAAGGGAGCAAAGCCCATTGAAGGAGACAGTGGATAGGTGGAAGGCATATATGGGCTCTGGAAATTAACATTGTTTGCAGCCATGAAAATAGATGACACTGTGTCTCCTGGATCACTTGTGGTTATCACTCTCTGATTCCCAAAAGTAGAACTGGGATAGATATAAATGACACTGTTCTGCAGTAAATACCGTATTGGGTTTTATTTCCCTTGGCATAAGATTCATCTTAAAGAGTGTGATCAGATGCAAACTTCTGAAGGTGACCCCCAAGATAATAAAATAACCAATATCATAGTTAATGATAATGTCAGAAGCCACAGCCACTGTTAACATGTTGAGGGAACAATGAGTTGGGGTCTTCACTATATTTGGATTTAATTTGCCAGTTTGACCTTAAAAATACAGTCTCAAGGAAAGAGCCTGCTGAGCCATGGTGAAGACAGATCCAGGTGTTAGGTGGTCAGAACTTCAAGACATTTCAGCTGAAACTCATCAACAGAGGCAAACACTGCTCTCCTGATTGATTATGAACGAATGAATGGGGCAAAGAAGATCCATAAACAAGAAGCCCAGAATCCCACATCAATATACTAAGGCTTCATCCCACTTAAAAACATTTATGCAGGCCTCATCCCACTTAAAAACATTTATGCAGGCCTCATCCCACTTAAAAACATTTATGCAGTTGGTGATGCAAAATAAAACAAAAACACGAATGAGGGCTGGTTAACAAATGATTCTGTGGATGCATAGAGACAGGTTGAGACTAATGGTTGCTGCTGGATATTCCTAAGGGAAGGTGACCTTGGAAGTGAGATGAGGGCAAATCCAACACAGCACCCAGGGGAATTCTGGTCACCTGTTTCTCTGGAAAGAGAAGCAGCTTGAAGGTGGGGGCTGTATTAACTCTGGGCAGTGGCACCTGCGTGCTCTGGTCGTCTTCAGTCTGAAGCTGATTGCAGCCCCAGATGGCGTCACATGGGGAGTCAACCCGCTGGACTGTGTGAAGCAGAAACATGATGGCTGCCAATTTGATCAGGCTTTGTAAGGAAAAGAGCACAGGCAGCAAGATATGTATACTTTAACCGCACAATTTGATGGCTTTTTAATGAATAAATGTGCCACGTAGTGACATTTCAGTTACAGTATAGCAGCAGCTGTGATTACTGCCCTTCCTTTGTTCCCCTTTGGATCCACTTGGGCAGTGTCAGTCCCAGGCAAAACCTGCTCTCTCTAGAGATCCATTTTGTCTGTCTTAGAACTTTCTGGACATAGATCCACACGGTACAATCCCTCTGCTGTTCGGTGTCTTCCATCGCAACACTTTTAAAAGTCACATATGCTTTTCACATACTGAGAAGAATGATACTTTTGAGATGTTTCATAATTCATGTCCTGTACTTCATTTTGCTTAGTCACTATATCTCCAAGTTTCCTGCTGTGTCTATGGGTAGTGTGAGATCGGCCCTCTTCAGCTTTTATTTTGTATTAGTACATGGTGCTGTGACAGGAGATTACAGTCCTCATACGTGTGTATAACATATCTCAATTCTGTTGCCACCCCATTTCCCTGCCCTCCTTGTCTTGATTCCTTCTCATTTGACACAGATCTCTCTCCTTCCTTCCTGCTGTCTGTCTTTTACTTTGCTCATCATTTATGTTTTGGGTTTCTCGTATAAAAGAAGCCACGCGATATTTAAACTTGTGGGTCTGATTTATTTATTTCACTGAACATAGTGATCTCAAGGTACATCTATTTTCCTACAAATGACTCAAATTTAACCTCCTTATACAAAAGTAGCATTTCGTTGTGTGTAAATACCGTATTTCCTTTAACCACTCATCTTCTGAAGGATATATAAGTCTCTTTTAAGATTTAGATGTTATGAATCCTGCTGCTATAAACATGGCGATGCATGTTATTACTGCAACATGATGTCTTTAGCTCTGTGGGGAAAATACCCAGCAGGGGAATCGCTAGATCAAAAGGAATTTCTCACTTAAATTCTTTGAGAAAGCTCCACAACGATTTCCACAGTAGTTGTTCTAATTTACACTCCCACCAACAATGCAAATGAATTTCTTTTTCTTGCAGCCTTGCAAGCATTTCCTATCACTGGATTTCTTAATAATAGTCATTCTTCCTGCAGTAAAGTAGAATCTCCTGTAATTTTAACTTGCATTTCCCTAAAGGCCAAAGATGTTGAACATTTTTTCATCTATTTGTGGGCCATTTGTACTTTTTCCTCAGAACTATCTATTCATTTCAATTGCCTGTTTCCTGACTGGGTCTTTTATTTGGGGAGGTTTAATATTTTTGAGTGCTGTAGATAATCTAGGACTTAGTCTTCTGTCTGAAAAGCAGCTGACATTTTTTAATTGTCTCTGTGCTCTTGATTGTTTCCTCTGATGTTCCATTTGTTGATTCCTGGTACTACTTCTCATGCCATTGGGGTTCTGTTCAGAAAGTCCTGTCCTAGATCTATGTTTTCAAGAGTTTTACCGTTTTTATCTTTGAGCAGAGGAAATGATTCTGTTTTAACATTTAGATCGGTGATTCATTTTGATTTTAGTTTCATCTATGGTGATTTACATGGGTCTAGGATTTACTCTTCTGCATGTGGATAGCAAATTTACCCAGCACCATTTATTAAAGAGGCTATCTTTCTTCCAGTGTATTTTTTTGCCTCCTTTGTCAAAGATCAAACAGTCGAACGTGCCTGGGCTTGTTTCTGCACCCTCTATTCTGCCTCCCTAATCCATGTGCCTGTTTTTCTGCCAGTACCATACTGTTTGTATCACTATTGCCTTGTCAGATAACTTTAAATCTGGAACTGTGATACCTTATGCTTTGCTCTTCTTATCTAGGATTGCTTTTTCTATTCTGAGCTTCTTCTGATTCTATATGAATTTTAGGATTGCTTTTACTAGTTCTGTTTGGAATGCCATTGGCATTTTGATTGTGATTGCATTAAGTCTGTATATCATTTTTACTAAATTAACACACAAGAATTTACTATTAAATATCACATCCGGTATACATTTTAATTCATGTGTTATGTTTTTCATTTCTGATTGTTTTCTTTGATTCTTCTATATATTCTGCATTTATTAGCCCATCATCTTGATATTTTCATCTGCATTTATGATACCTTAAAGTGCACTGATAAAAGTTTTCTAATATTGCTGTGTACCAATCCTATCATCTCTGTCACTTCTGAGTCTCTCAGTAAATAACTAATTTTACACCTATTTATGTCATAGTTACCTGCTGATTTAGTTTTTATTGTTTTATTTTTTCTTTAAGGACATTACCATGTGGATACTAATAATAATTTTAGATTTAAAGTAAAGTTACACAAATATTGCTGAAAATTCTCAAGTAGTTTTTACCCAATTGTCTCTAATGAGAAGCTCTTACATAATGACATATTTTGAAAAACTCAAATTAGCACTAATGCAATACTGTCAGCTTAACTACAGAGTTGTTTTGGTTTGACAATTTTTTCATTATGCTTTTTTTTTTTTTTTTGGAACAAGATCTAACTTAGATACCATGTTGTGTTCAGTCAGTATGTTTCTTAGACACCTCTGATCTGTGCTAATAATTCGGTCTTTCTCTCTTTCATGGTCCTTTTTAATTCTGAAGAGTACTGATTAGATGCATTGAAGAATGCATCGTGATTTCGGTTTTGTGTACTGTTACATTAGGAGTTAAGGGTTTTTGTGATGAATACCACAGAGTGAGTTGTCCTTCTTTCTCACATCACATCATCACATCAGTGTGGTTATCACTGGATATGTTGACACTGACTCTTTGGATGAAGTTATGCCTGTCAGATCTCTCTCCTATAAAGTCACTGATTCCTCTTTACATTCTTCATCCTTTGGAAGTGAATCACTAAGGTATTCCACTGCCAAGGAGAGTAAAGTTAAGCTTCATCCAATGGATGAATGAATATCTATATATCACTTGGAATTCATTTACAGGAAGACTTGTCCTCAGCTATTTATGAAACTAAATTACTCATCTGGATAATATGAACCAACAGGTATTTATTACATCCCTTGAGATACATCTCAGTGCTCTTAGCATTTATTTGTTGCTTCTGTTGTCATAGCACATTTATTGGGAGGAATTTCAGCTCGGCCTCTGCGTCCATTATCTATGCTTCTAGCTTTTTGAAATTGGAGAACCATGTTTAGAAACCAATATTTGAGCCCTGGATACACTCATAGCCAATTAAGTGTCATTTCAGTTGGGCCCTTTGAGCAGACAGAACTCGGAAACATATGTTATCTGCAGATACAGAATATTTTTTAGCGTTTCTTTTGTGTGTGTGAAAATGTGTTTGTATTAATATCTTTGCGTCTAATCTAGAACAGCAAAATCATTCTAGTTTTTTTTTTCCTGTTTACCACTTCTTTATCTGGCTTTGAAAAAGACTGACTCCTAATTTATGTAATTATGTGCTTATTTGTTCAGACCTACCATGCATAAAAAATAGCTTCAGAAGCGACGACCTATGTCTTTAAGAGAGCTAACTGTATCAGCTAGAATGTCATTCTCCTTTCTAAGTATAAACGTTGAACTATTGAAAATTCATCACAAGTAAAACAATAATCTACAATTTTATACTACATTATTATACACTAAGGATAATATTACAATATTGTCTGTTTTGGTTCTAGGGATCGAACTCATGATCTTCTCATTGAGCTGCATCCCTAACCCCCTTTCTTTTTTTTTTTACTTTTTATTTTGAGACAGAGTCTCACTAAGTCAATAATTTATCCAGACAGGGCTCTAACTCATGATTCTCCTGCCTCAGCCTCGTAGAGTGGTGAGATTACAGGCATGTGCCACCGTGACCATCCAAGATTTGCTCTGAAGCTACACTCCAGGTAAAGGCAGCACCAGAGATAAATTTAAACAGAATAGTTAAGAAAAATTTAAAAACCCCACATTTACCTATCCGTCTATTATGTATTTATCTGTTTATGAATTTATCTGTTTATACTGATAGCACTGACTGAGCCAGCAAAAGACTTATTCTAGTCTCCTCCTTGGTTATTTACAATGTCACTCCATGGCAGTGATAAATCTGCCTCCCATTATCTACGTTTTGTCTTTGCTTATTTTTTAAAACTAGTGTACTCATTTTCTGTCATTGCTGAAATAAAATTATTAAGAATTCTGTGGAACTTGAGGCTTTTATAGGTAAGAGGAGGCAACTTGAGACCACAATCATAAATGAAATAAATTCACATTTGTAAATATTGCATTGTCTCCATAGTGTGAAAAAAAGGGGGGGGAGAGAAATAAGAAGCGATGTACCAAAATGTACAATAGATATTGTGATAATGAAAGGGAAAAAAGTGCTCAAAAGGAAAGAAACCCTGGGATAGGGGAAAAGAGAGAAGGAAGAAGGGAAAAGATTGTATGTACAAAGGTGTACACAAGATAGACAGCTATGCTATGATAATTTTCTGTTTTTTGAAATTCTTTATTGTTCTTTTTTTTCTGTTTTGCTTTTTAAAATTAAAAAAAAAAGAATGGAAGAAGAAGTTGGGACCCTGAGTGACACAATCAAAGGAATCGATCTGCCTTGCAATGCAAAGCCAGAGCACTGTTACTTAAAGAACACTGGAAGTATTCTGGGCAGGCAAAACCTGTTTCCGAAATCCCATCACCCTGGCAGGTAATGATTTTACCTGGAGTAAAACTTTCCCAATAAATCAGTTGCTAATGACGAGTGGACTACAACAGCAGCTAATGATTCTACCAACTGGATGAGGACCCCTCGCTGCTGCCAGAACTCAGCTGCGGCAGGTCACTGTGGCACAGATAATCTTGCATGAAAGAAAAGAGGAAAGATCAAGGAAGAAGAGAAAGAAAGAGAGGAAGGAGGAGGAAAAGAAGAGGAGGACAAGGAAGGGGAAAAGCAGATCACACCACAGCCCTCATTATCCAGTAAACATGAAGGTGGGGAAGTCCTGTCAGTCCTGCCATCTATCCTGTGTCCAGTGCATTTCACCTCATGTCCTCGCCATGCCCCATGGAGACAGGAAGGGCAAGCAAAGCGTGTCTGTCCTCAGAAAGAAAATCTTTCTTCTAAGTCATTCTTGTCCAATGGGAATATAGTCCAGGCACTTAATTACTGTTCTAGAAAGGTGCATAAAAAATAAACATTAATATAGATATTTCATTTAATTCAATATAGCTAAGATATTAGCAGTTGAATAGATAGTCAATATAAAGTTATGAATGAGATAGCTCATGATTTTTCACATTAAACCTTTGAAATGTAATGAAATTATACTTGCAGCAGGGTATGAGTTGCATTGTACACCCTTAAAATTCAGATGTCGATGCTCTGACCCCCACTACTTCAGAGTGTGAGCGGTTGTGGGGACAGAGTTGGTGCAGATGCAGTTAGTAAGTCCAGGCTGTGCTGGAGGAGGGTGGATGCCTAGACTAGTAAGACTGACGTCCTTATGGAGAAGGAAAGAGTGGGTGCACAGACTTGCACACAGGGCCAGCACCCCAGGAAGACTGGAGTTAGGTTGCCCAGGTGAAGAGGATCAGAATCTAGGAGAAAATCTAGACCAGGTCAACTCCTACCTCCTTAAACACATGCACGGTTCTGCCAACAGCTGATTTTAGGCTCTGAGACTTCCAGCCTGCTGAACTGTGAGACAAGGAATTTGTGCCATTAGCATGCGTGGTGCTGGGTTAGGACAAATCTAGCAACCTTAACACAGGCCACTTCTAAGGACAGATCAGCTGCATTTCTGTAGCCAAATGAGGCTGGTGGCTCCCATGGTGGGCCGTAATGGTTTACAAACTTCTGACTTCATGTTGGAAACATCCAGCCTTTCTTCTTACACCATTGTCATTTACCTGGAGCGCACGTGGAAAGAGCATTTGGGTTTTTCTTTCATTTTATGTAAAAGTAAAGGCAAATGCACTTTAGTTCCATTCCACATTTACTAAGCTGAGATGCTGTGTTTGTGTTTCTGATTCACAGCTGGCATTTTCCCAACTCCTCTTCTGAGTAGTCAGTGTTCTCACAAACTTCTGCAGTGGTTCCTGGGAGACAAAAGCAGGGACACTTACCTGACTGAGGAATAGGAGGCCACATTAGAATAGAAAGGTTTCTTCTCAAAGCTGGGGAAGGAGCCTGGATTTTCTCCAGCTCGATCCAGAGCATCACTCTGCATCAGACCCTCTGGGCCAGGCTGTTTTTCCAAGTACCCCTCCTCTGCTGCCCACCTTGGTGTGTCACCTGCTGCTCCCGAACCTCCAGGTGGGGCTGCAGAGGGCCCAAAGGAAGGCCACCCTGCTCCGCGATGGTGAAGACAGTGTGAGAGGAAGCTGCCTCTGTTTCTCCCCCTTTCAGAGCAGCCTCAGTCTAATCAGCGCAAAGGCTCTCAGTCATCCACTTTGGAGGGTTTTGCAGCTTAAGCACTGGATGTCTGATACCCTGTGTGTTTTAACGCTCCACTCTCTTGGTATAGGCCAGCCATCTGCGGAGCACAGGGGAGCTGGGGAAGTGACTCTGTCTGCTTTTATTGGACTCCATGGGCTCCATGAATAGCTCCCTTCCAACTCATAGGCCAGCATGAATTGTTTGCAAACTTTTTAACAGCAGATTTTTTCTCATTATGACAGCAGTATGTGGTTAATGTATTAAATTTAGAAAAGAGAATGGGCCTGCATCACAAACATAATTAAATAAATAAAAATTGCTTGTATTTCTAGCATTCAGAGAGGGGGGAAACCCTCAAAATTTGTGTATGTTTTCTTTTTCAGTGGTTTTTCTAAAAATATGAATATGGCACATGTGGTTTACTGTTTCAACTATGATGAGCTTAAACTGTACAGTTATTTCACAGCTCAGCCTGGTTTAATAGCTCATGCCATTGCTTCCGTGATGACTTTGGTCTCTGGTCATTGTCGTGGACCTCCAGTTGGGTCATAGGAGTCCTTTTCCACTGGCCCTAGGTTCTAGCCAATCTAGTGTGCCTGTTTCTACCGAGAACTTGGAGATCAGGGCTCATGCTGTCTCCTGCACCACCTGGTTTATTATTTTGTGACAAAAACTTGTTTTATTTTTTTCATAAAATCAAAAATAAATACGTAAGTAGAAAGGAAGTGGGGAACCACATAAATGAGGAGCCCCTCTGACCCCACTAGCTTCTTTGAAATGCCTCAGGATGGAGTATGCTTTTTTTTTATTTTCATGTAATACAAGTAGATATTAATCAAGAAAATATAAAAATACTCTTCCATAAAAACTAAATTTCATAACAAAGTAATTAGAAAATAATAATGATTAATACACTGTGTATCATGATCTTAAAAGGATGGCTAGCATGTTATTCAGAATACAAGTAATAAACAACAAAGTTCTCTTACACAGAACAAACAAATGAAAGGACAAAATTTACTTTTCAATGAACAAAACCAGCTAGTACAAATGAAACAAATTGGCACATGTTTGAAAATATTTTCAGAATGTCAGAGTAGAAAACTTGGGGAGTTATTTGAACTTTTCTTTACTTGTTATTTATCTATCTTTTATTTTTTTTCTCTCTCTCTCTTTCCCTGAATATACACATATATTTTTTCCCATATAAGGGAAGCACACAATATTTCAGCTTGTGCATCTGACTTATTTCACTTATCTTTATGGTCTCAATTTGCACCCATTTGTCTATGAATGCCTCGGTTTAGCTTCTTTGTGCATAAACACCACATTTTCTTTACCATTTCTGCACTGCATGCTGTGTTTAGAGTGCCAAGCTTGGAGACAGAGGTTGAGCAGATGTTGTCACCATAGCAAAAGGCATTGGGAATTGGTCATGGCCAGCAGCGACAGCCCTCTTCTCAGAGACAAAGGGCACTCTCAGGGGGGCAGGAACATGCCTGTTAGTGCAGAGACACCCACTCTTTCTGAGGAATCAGCAACAGACAGGCGCTGTCCTGACTGACCCAGGCCAGGCTGTGCCCAGCTGGCCCTGTGGAACCAGTCACCAGTGCCACTGCCACTGAACTCTGATAACAGCGGCCAAAAGGCATCTTGCTGGCCCAGGGAGAGTATTTTTAAAAGGTTAAGTTTTCAAGGTGCAGAAAAGCTTGCTCTGGTCTGCTGGACAGCTGAAAATAAAGCTGGAAGTGAGTTGAGGTCTTAATGGGCTTAGAACACCAGGGTGTTTCCAACGTCAGAGTCCAGAAGACGTTTTAGAAGGAAACCACGAGTCCACGTAAATAAGTCTGTGTTCTGAGCCAGGTTTTCAAGTGGTAGACAAGATTACTTAAAAAATTGTGGAGTCTGCCATGTTGCTAGCACCTGCCTGGTTTTCTCCAGCAGGAACACACTCCCTCCACAGCCCCAGCAAGTCTTAGCAGACAGGCAGCCAGCCTTCGATTCCTGTCTTTGGGGCTGTAGACCTCAGACCTGCCTTTGAAAGATGAGTTGCTTATTCAGCAGGAGGTGAGGGCAGTGGGCAGCAATGTTGACACACATCTGTCCCAGGGACCTATTATTCCTTCTCAGCAGGGACACTCAGCTGGAGGAGAGTTCATTTCCCATGGAGAGAGAGATGCTCCACCCCCTTCTTCCAGTAACTAAGAGGCGCTTCATCCCATCGGCACACGGACAGGAAGCAGCACACTCTCCTCTCACCAGTTTTCTTGCAGTTACACCTGTTGACCTGCTCCTGACATTCATTATACCACGCTGTGTTGATGATGTGAGGAAACAGGGGAGTTTTGGCTTGTTAAGATGTGGAAAAAATAACATTTCTGTCTTTTTTCTTTACTTAAAAACTAACATGTACGTTCTGCATATATAGAAGATGACAGAGTATATGCATAGATAATTATAAGGACTCAGCTCTCCAATTGTCTGGGGAAATCAGGTCTGCTTCAAAGAAAACTAAAAGAAAATGCTTTCTCAGAGTGCTTTTCTCCTGTTGATCCCTCCAATATTTGACAGTAAGGTTTGCCAATTTCTTTTTTCTTAGAAACTCCGCGTTGATGTCAGAATTCTCTCCACAGTGCTCCTGCAGGTGTATTGATTATTGGTTCCCACAGTGAATGAACAGCGGAGTCCACCTTCAGTGAGACCACTGCTGCTCTAGAATGACCAAACATCCCAGTGTTTACACACTGGGTTGCTCCAGTCCCCAAGCCCTGTTCCTCACCTGTCAATGGGTGGGGTGACATCTGGCTTGCTCAATTGTAATACAGCTATGAGATTAAGATGGCCCGAGAATGTAGTTCATGGCTTGGGAAAATGCTCAGTATGGGTTTTCATCGTTCTGTCTCAGAACACAATAATAACAACAATATTTTTCCTACCATATTGAGCCTGTGATGTGTGCCAGGGAGCTAACCTGTATGTTCTCCCTTAGCCTTTGAACAGGTTTTTTTTTTTTTTTTTTTTTTTTTTTTTTTTTTTTTTTCTTTGAGCTGTTTTTCAGGTGTGAACATCTTCATAGAATTTTGGGTCTAGGAATTTAGCTCAGTGGTACAGTGCTTACCTAGCATGCATAAGGCTCTAAGGTTCAATCCCCAAGTACTAGACCAAATAAATAACTTAAATAAGTAGGTTTTCAACTCATTTGCTGATACCTCCAAGGAGAAGTTTTCAGCCTGAAAAGATAACATTTCTTTAGTTGTGTCTTTCATAGATTTTGATTACCAGAAACACTCTAGTTTCTATCTGAGCTATTAACGTCTGACCTAGAACAGGCAAATATTAATTTACTTATTTAATTTTATTTTGAAAAAAATATAACCAAATGAGGAAAAAAAAACAGAAAACAAAATGGGGTCATTCAAAACACAAGGATGATGTAGTATATAATTTAAAACCACAATACAAGGTGATATACAATGGTCACCATGATGTCTCTTGTTATCATCAATAGAATTGCCCATATTATCAGGTACAATACAATTGAATATAGCAGTAAAGAACAAAATCAATAAAACATGACATTGGAGACAGTAAAGACTTCAAAAGAGGTAATAGTCAAACCAGAATGGGTATCATAGCCAATCTTAGTAGTTGCCTATATTATCAGACTTGATACTATCAAACATAACAGATTCAAATAAAACCAGTCAAGACAAGATGATGATCAAACAAGACAGATTCAAACAAAACCAGTCAAAACAAGGCAGTGGAAGCAATACAGGGTTTCAGATTAAGTCAGTCGGAAATTGAATATGGTTACCATAGTATATCCTGCTACCTTTGCAATACTGTCTATGCTCTCAAATCTAGTTAGTACAAGTAGACAAACTGGACACGAATATAACCAAACAGTGATGAAAGCAATATGGATTTCAAATCATGATACAAGATTACTAATGTCCTCTGCCTTCTCTTTTTAGACAATTCCTCCCCTTTCACTTTCTCTGGATGAATTGTACATTTTGTGTCCTACTAATTCCTTTAGGTTTTATATCAGGGAGGCAACCTGCTACTTACCTAAGCGGTTCTGAAGCTTTTTACCCCTGAGCTTGTTCTCAAGTTGTATCCATTTACCTACAAGAGCCTCAAGGTTTTCCTTCTTTGTAGCTGAGTAGTTCTCTGTTGTATAATAGTGTTATGTCTTTCCAACCAATCTGCAGCTGATGGGCCAGCTACCCCCACTTTTTTCTGGTTTCCTGTCACATAGAGCATTACTTTCTCATCTTTGACTTTCAGTCCATAAACCTTCTTTCAAGTTAAATATACTTCTTATGTAGAGCATCTTGATAGACTCTATCTTCTGATCCACTCTGCCTGTGTTTCTTTTCATTAGTGTATTGAAGCTATCCACATTAGTGATTGTGGCCAATCTTCTCTGCCATGGTATTTTTCTGCCATTGGTTTTCTACTTTCCCCCTTCCCTCCACTGTCTGCCCCATTCAGTGAGCCTCCTCTGTCACTGTTCTTGAAATCATGATCTTTTTTTCTCTCTCTCTCTCTCTAGAATGTCTTTCAGTATTTTTTGTAGGGTCGGATTGGTGGTCACTAACTCCCCCGGTTCTTTTTTGTCATGGAAGCATCTTGTTTCTCCATTAATTTTGAGAGATAGTTTTTCAGGGTACATCAATCTGGGTTGGAGGTTGTTTGCTTTCATGGCTTGGAATACTTCACTCCAAGCTCTTCCTGATTTGATGATTTCTGTCAAGAAGTCTGTCATGATTCTGGTGGGTTTTCTTTTATAGGTGATCTGTTTCTTTTCTCTGACAGCTTTTAATATTCTGTTCTTGGACTCCGGGAGAACATGGCGGACAGACAACAGCAACTACCGGAGGCTCTCTGAAAGGCTCAGCTCAGAGGCCAGGAATGATGCGGACTAAGGAGACACGAATCAGTAGAGATATGCTCTGCTGACTCAGGAACGAACTGGGCTGAGAGAAACCAACTTAGAATACAGTCCTGGTGCTAAAATAGGAACAGAAAAGATTCGGTGTGGAGGCTCAACCCCGCAACATTAGAAACCGCGATTTGGGTTTCCCGCCGCCCCGGCGGCTGACTGCCTCCACAAGCGGCTCGGCAGGGAGATACGTGCAGAAGCTCTGGGAACGGGAGTCTGTGAACAGAGTTGAAAACAGGACGCACAAGGAGGCGTACACGAAAACTGACTGGTGGCGAGGTGAGTGAGAAACTGACCCCCTACCAGAGTTTGACTCCAGCGGAGGACTTTCTGGGCTCAGGCAGTCCTGTAAGAGCAGGGCGCGGTGGCAACTCCAGCCACACATTCCCCTCTCGGACGGGATTGGTGAAAAGTGCCTGGCCTGAGTGACGCTGCTGGTGGACTCCCTAGGCTGGCCTAACCCAGATCCCAGAGCCTGATGGTGGCCCGGAGGAGCGACTGACTCCCGCGTAGGCTGCCTCCTCCGCAACTCCCTGGTGCACAGCGGTGGGCGGGAACAACTAGCCAGCGCAATTTGATCAGGCTGTGGCTGACAGGCAGGGAAGCCGGGCCTCCTATGTAAGTTTGCATTTTATAAGGAACAGAAAATATGGGGAAGGGAAGCAACAAAAAAGGCTCCTCGGCCCCCAATCCTGAGAAACAGGCAATAGTGGACACCGCACCAATATATATTAAGCGCCATATAGAGAGCCTCATAGACCAATTCAGGAATGAAGTTATCAACGACCTGAAGCTAGAAGTATGCAGAATAGTTAGAGAAATGCTAAGCACCACCCAGGAAAAAACAGATGGTGGAATGGAAGAACAGAAAAAGAGGGGAGAATTGCTTGATGGAGAAAACAGAGAAAACATTGAGTATGTGAAGCAGGTTCAAAGGGACTATCAAGAAATTAAGAAGTCTATCCAAGACTGGCATAACAGCTTGAAAGAAACTAAGGACAGACTATCTGAACTGGAGTGCAGACTTGAAATATGGGAGAATGAAATGAAAAACTTCTTAAAAATAACAAAGAAACAAACAGCAATAATACAAAGACAAGAAGATGATAAGAGGAGCCATAACTTAAGGATTAAGAACATAAAAGAAGAAGTAGGGACACAAACAAGTGAACTACAAAAGCTACTCACAGAAATAATCCAGGAGAATTTTCCTAATTTAGCAAAAGGTAAAGATACTCAGATGTATGAGGCATACAGGACCCCAGCTACCTACAACCCTAACAGAGAAACACCCAGGCATATAATAATAAAAATTCCAGAAATTCAATACAAGAACAGAATATTAAAAACTGTAAGAGACAAGAAACAGACTACCTACAAGGGAACACCCATCAGAATTACAGCAGATTTCTCTTCACAAACCATCAAATCACGAACAGCATGGGGGGAAATAATTCAAGTTTGAAAGATAATAATGTCCAGCCAAGATTGAGATATCCTGCACAACTGTCCCTGGAAATTGATGGAAAAACGAGGTGCTTCCAGGATAAAGAGGAACTGGGGGAATTTGCAACCACCAATTCAACCCTACAGAAAGTATTGCAGGATATTCTAAAAAAAGAAAAATACAAAGAACCCAGAAATAGTGGCGGGGAGGCCACAACGAATGGAGCAGAGAACAAAATGAAGAAGACAAACTGACAGCTACTGACAGAAAAAGAGCTCAACAGAAATGAGACAGAGAAGATTGGATGATAGGAACAGCTATTTTGGAGAAAATGACATCTTAATAGGTAATGCTGATTTAGTACCATCTTGTTTTGAAGTCTCATCTAGCTTTTGTTCTTCTGTCTCCAATGGTCTAAACAGGTTGTATCTTATTGGATTTTGTTATGTACGATAGTATAAGCAAAAACATTTTAAAGACAAGGAGATTATACAGAGACCATTGTTCATTTTCTGTTAGTCGATTCTAAATACTCTATAATGCTGTCATTCTCTTAAATGGTTTTACATTGTTTTGATATACTTAATGCTACAGTATATGAAGTTGTACTCAAGGACTTCAGGGAGGGAGTCAATATGGTAACTACTTTTGGGTCAGAAATATCTGGTGGTGAAACACTATTCTGCTTAAATGGTTATGTTTTGATCTGCCCTGTTTCGCTGTTATGCCCTCTTTTTTCTCAATCTCCACTCCATTATTTACTTTTTTATTTTTATCCATTTAATTAAAGGGAAAAAATAGCAGGATATAATATAGTAACCCACTTTGACTTTCTATTATCTCCATTTGAAGCCCTGTACTACTCTCACCATCTTGTTTTTGACTGAGGTTCCTCTATTCTGTTTTGCTGGATAGTATCAGGTTCGAAAGTTTAGGCATCAGCTGAGAAGATAATGAGATTCATTATAACGCCCATTCTCATTGACTTTATCTACTTTTGAAGACCTACAATATCTCCAATGTTTTGGTTTTGTCGGTTTTATTCTTTACTGTTTTGTTCAATTGTATTATAACTAATGATATAGGCAATTCTATTAGAAATAGCGGGAGGCATTATGGTAACCATTGTTGATCACCTTGTATTATGTTTTTATATTATCTATTATATCCACCCTTTTGACTTGACCGATTCTGTTCTGTTATGTCACATTTGGTTTTACTCTCTTCCAAAAAAGCAATAAGAACTGTGGGAGCAATGAAACCCAAAATGTGTAATAGTCACTGTACAAAAGAGAGGAAAAGAAAGTGCTCTAAACTATATAATTGCATGTATATTTAAATGTATAAGATAGAAAATGATATCACAGAGTTTTATTGGATCATTGAACAGAACTGTTTGCAGTATCATTGTTGGAATGTCCACTCTACAAGCTTTAATTTTGTGACTTGAACAATTATTTCTAAGATGGCAATATGTAATCCATTAACTAGTGATTTCCTACTGCGCATTTTTTTCTTCTGTAAATCTGTATAACTTGTACCCCTTCACTGTTTTTTTTTTCTTTCTTTTCTTTTCTCCTTAAATAAAAATAAAAAAAATATTCTGTTCTTGTGTTGAATTTTTGGGATCTTGATTATTGTATGTCTAGGTGTAGATCTATTTGGGTTATACCTGGCTGGCGTTCTGTATGGCTCATATATCTGGATAAAATTTCCTTTTCCTGTGCTTGGGAAGTTTTCTTTAATTATTTCTGTAAATAGACTTTGCATTTCATTTGTGCTTACTCCTGCTTCTGCACTCACATGTTTATTCTTAAGTTATAGATCCTCTTGTCATCTTCTAGCCTTTGTATTGTTACTTCCTAGTTCCCTGTTGTTTTTAAGAGAACTTTTCTTTTCTCATCAAATGTTGCAAACCTCTCTTCAAGGTTTGATAGTCTAGCTTTAGTTTTTTTCAAGTAGTTTTGCCAGGTTTCAATGGAGTTTTTAATTTCCTGGTAGGCTCTTTGAATCTGTTTCATATATTCTAGATTTCTAAAATATTTTTCATTGAAGGTTTCTCTCCTTTTTCTATGCCCCTCCATTCTTTCATCTGTGTCTTCTTGAGAGGTATTTACAATTTATTTTATTATTTTTCTTATACCTTCTGTTACTTGTATTAGAATTTCTGTTTTTAGGTCTTTTATAATGTCAGGAAGATAATTCCTTATGTCAAATGCTACTTTTCTGACACGGCAGGTGTGCAACCTCGGATCTCTTCTGTGTTTACGGATCACAGGCCGTTAGTGTTTGTGTTGGGCGCTGAAGATTTCCTTTTGTTTCTTCCTCTTGTCATGGTTCTAGTTTCCTCCAGACCAGTGGACAATGGGGTCACTGGTACTTCCAGTATTAGCCACAATTCTTCTGAAGCTTGCTGGCTAGGGATTGCTGCTGAACAGGTTTTTGAGGTGGGCATTACACACTCATCTTGCAAGTAAGGAAAAGGAGAGATTTAGCAATACAACTCTGGTTTCTTAGCCAAATTGGCAGAGCCAGAATTTAAAGCCAGATGTGTCTGGATTAATCCAAGTACTGCACCAGAATTACTCAAACAGAGAGTTATATTGTCTGGTACTGTCAACAACAGACTGGCATGGTGCACTTTGCTACTCAGAGGTAAAGTAGGTATAACATTAAGTGCTGGAAGAGGGCCAACCCCTAGAAGAGACACAGGCTGTTTCCCCCGTGTCTGCACTCCAGAGGAGGCAGGCACCCTGCACTGCCCCACACCCTCTTCTGCTGCAGAGGGCTGTCTTTCCAAGAGGGAATCAGAGTGTCAGGTCCCAGGGCATCCTCTGTCCCTTAGAGGCACCCAGTGCCTCATTTCCTTGTGTTGTCAACTCAGAGACACTGCTCATTGACAATGTCCGCTTAAGCAGCAGTGGCTGCTGGGCTGATTTAAGAAGAAATAAACTGGCCCTGCAACCTGGTCCTTCTCCACACCATGGACACACACTGCACATATTCTGATGATTTTATTAATCCACAGTGGCTTGCTCTACCACAACAATGCTTTGTGGACCTTTTCTTTGATTTTATGAATACAGTCCCGACCAAATATCCCTATACTAAAAGCTGTAGGTTCAGAGGTGCCAAAATAAGAAATGTGAGAAAGCCAGGTAGAGTGCCATATGCTTATGGTCCCAGCATTCTTGGAAGCTGAGGCAGGAAGATTATAAATGTGAATGCAATTTCGAGAGACTCTGTCTCAAAATGAAAATAACATAAAAAGGCATTGATGGTGTAGCTTAAAGCATAGACCCGGAGTCTAGTCCACAGTATCCATCCCCCCAAAAAAGTAAGAAAGTAAAAAAGATAAGGGTAATACTATACTTTCCGATAAAGAAAATAGACATTTAAAATACATATATTCCAAACAAGTACTTGCAAGAGACCTACATATATTTATGAGAAGCACAGAATGTTGGCCTAGCATAAGTCAAGGGCCTAGAAATGTCCAAGCGTGTAGGAGTAGGGGTGCATTACTTTCCTGTGGTTGCTGTAGCAAGCAACAATATACACAGTGCATTAAGATAAAATGAATGTATCCTGTGGTTCTGAAAGTCAGAAGTCTAAACTAGGTCTGAAGAAGCTGAAATCAGTGTTGGTAGAGCTGTGGTTTTCTTGGCAGCTGTAAGACAGAAGCTATTTCTTTGTCTTTTCTACCTTCTATGAGACACCTGCTTCTTTTGTTCATGTTGCCTGACAACAATTACTCCAGATCAACCTCTATTTCCATCATTACATCCTTCTCTAACTCTCCTGTCTCTTTTTATTCCTGGACAAGGAACCTTGAGATGAGCTTGAGCCAAACTGGAACATCTTACTGTCTGCGTTCCTTAACTTAATCACGCGGGAGGCTCTCTTTCTGCTACCTACACGTTTCACAGATTAGGACAGAGACATGTTTGGGGAGGGCACTATCTCTCTTGCACATGAAGTAAAAGAGGAGCTGAGAAACCATCAGCTGGAAGTGATCATATTCTGAAGGCATAAAGAAGAGTTGAAAGTAAACATGTGCATTGGTTAGCAAGTACAAATCACTCTGAGAGGTTGTATGGGATGGTCCAGAGGTGGAGAGGGATTTGGTAGACTGTAACTGTTACAGGGAGGAGGGAGACACTAAGATGGGATGCAAATCATGGAACATTTGACTGTTCTGAGAGGAATAAGGGAAGAAAGATGCAGGCAGCAAAACGATGGTCACACATCTGTGGTTTACAAAGATGGTGGGCGGTTTTCTGTTGATGAAATTTGAGATGACAAGAAAGGCTTTTGGAGGCCACTGCAGTAAGAGGGAAGAGATGGTGGTAACTTGTCTAGCATGGCAGAGTCACCTTCACAGCACATTGCAGAGGTGAGATTGATGAGATGGGGACTGTACTTCATTGGTGAAGGATGATGGGGTGTCAGGGTGACCTCAAGGCTTCTAGTGTGACGGTTGGCGTAACCAGAAGTACCTGCATTGAGACAGGAAGCTTTAAAGGAGTGGAAGTGGGAGATATGTGGGGAGAGTCCATGGATAAGGTTTTGGGTTTGGACTGAGTTACCTTAATGATACTGAAGTCTAAATGCTGAATACACACACTGATGTGGAACAAAAGTCCAGGCTGGACCTCTTTTAGAATGACTTGTCCAGGCGGTCTGAAATGCTGCACGGAGGATGTGATTTGGAACCACATGTTTACTTGTGCTTTGTTTTCTCACCAACCATCTGTGCAAGTGGGTTAAGCCATGAAATTCCCTAGAGTTTTAATTCCCTTTTCTTAGGATTGGAATATGTCTGGCACCACTGATCCAGATAGTTCTGAGGACAAAATTACAAAGAATTATAGATATTAAATGTATATTATATGTAGTGTTTATGGTTTTCAAAATAGAAATATTATTAGCACCTCTAAATTAAGAGACCAGATTACCTTTACTGATTATGAAATTATTTTAATCACACCTAACGTTTTTCTCTACCTTCTCTCTACATGGACTAAATCATCCTACCTTCTGTATCTTGTTTGAGATCTCAAGTTTTAATCCTTTGGTCACTTCCAAGGACAGAGCTGCTGCTGGGCAGAAGTGCCTGGAGAGTGGGAGTGGTACCCAGAGATTGCTGGGGGAGTCAGATGGATGCCCTTTGAGTGCCTGCTGTCCAGGTGCATCTCCTAGTTGCTTCCTGGGATGATTGTTCTTTCTTTGATGAGGAAGCAGTGTTTTGAGGGGATGGTCCCATCAGACCACTCTCCTGCGATGGTGAAGCCATCAGAACTCAGGGCCATGCTCTCCAGTCATTTGCAGAAGCCCCCTGTGAACAGCAAGTTTGGGACTTTGATGTGGTTTCACCCCTTGGAGCTGAGGTTTCACTCACTGAGCTGACACTGTCCTGGTCAAAGGAGAAAAGTCTGATTATCTGACACTCACTGATCTCTTTACTTAGTTCCTTATTCCTGAGACACACTCCTTAAAAAATGGAATTTTCATTTAAATTGTGATGATAATACTCAGAAGCTTTTAGTAGATATACAATACATATTCCTCAAACTGATTTAAACGGCCCCTTTCAGCATAATTTCTATTATAAAAAGACAAAAAAGACTCCGAAATGGCAACAGCTCCCTTCGGCAGTATATCAGATGCTGGAAAAGTCCATAGGAGCAATTAATGTGCATTCCAGAGTCTAAGGGGGCGCCCTCTAATCTGGCTTCCTACTCTACTGACTCATAATTTTTCTTCAGACTGGAAGTCTCCTCTGGAAGGCATTTAGTCAAGCTCTCCATCTGTCCCTGCTTTAATTCCTGGTGCACACCATGAGGCCCAAGTTCTCAAGCCTACCAAGGATATGGGGTAATATATCTTATGTCCTTTCTTTTCTCTACAAATGGGATCAACACACGGTGTTCAAATAGCACACGTGCATTGCCATTCAAGGCAGAGTACTCTGGGTTATACACCCTTCTGCAGCAATTTGGCTTCTCACATGTTCACTTCAAACTCTGGTAATGTCTTACACCTTGACATGATTCCCGCTGTGACATTTTCTGTATAGATACAAGATAAGATGCTGACACTTTGCATTTTGGAGGAAGTTGTTACTGCAGCATTTGAGCTTAGGAAGACATAGACAAATAAGTAATCTTTGCATGATGTATTCCCAAAGCTCATTATAATAAAATGTTCCTGATAATTTCAAGTTCATATTAAATTTTTGCCATTAAGATGGAAGGACAATTTGAGCAAATAAGTGCTCATTAAAATTTATTTAGTGGGAATATTTTCCATTAAGGTGTTTCATTATTTAAGAAGAAAATAGAAGCCTAAACAGTAATACATAATGCTCACACCAACAGGGCATTTCAGATAAATTATATTTAGATAAAGATAAAGGTGTTTGGGTTTGGAAGACCAGTCCATTCCAGCAGGTACTGTAGTTGCATAATTATAAGCCAGGTTGAAAGGAATTGTTAAAAACAGGGTTGATCCCAAAGGAATCCACCCAGTCCTGAGAGGATCATTCTATGCCAGTCTAATTGTTCTTCCTTTTGGAACTGTGGCTTCAGGGCTCCATGTCAGTGCAGCAGGCTGGCGTGCATTAGTGTAAGTCTGTGGTCACTGGGGAGAAAGAGGCAACACAGGGATGAGGAGGGGATACCAAAGGAGTGCAGACCATGGCCCAAGGCACCACATTCAACTATTTTTAAGGCAAAGGGAGAGCGCTTTGGGCCAGATTGCGATTGGGCACCGGTGTGCAGACAAATATTCCCTCTTAAGGACTGCACTTTTCACCTGCAGCTTTGTCTTAGGTGGCTGTCAGTCAGGATTGACTAGAGAAACAGATATAATACAAGACATACAAATGTATAAGAAATTACAAGATTGGTTTACAGCGGTCAGCCACCAAGGCAATGAGGGTGCGTGCAGAGGTGTCGGCACGCTGGAGGTTGAAGGGTCCTGCCCAAGGACTGGAGCTTACTGCAGTGTCCTGGGCAAGTCTGTATCAGGAGGCCAATGGGTCTATGACAGAGCACTGAAATATCTGTGCCAGAAAGCTGGAGAGTCCACCATGAAGGCTGAAGGGTCCCAGGCAGAAGCCAAACAGTATGTGCCAGAACCCAGAAGATGACATCCAAGGTGAAGGTGAAAACCTGAGCTCCTCAGAAGAACCAGTCCCTCCTCATTTGCGTTTTATTATGTGCAGGCTGCTCCCCTGGGGTGGGTGTAACCCTCACACCATCTGCATATGCTCCTCTTGCACAGGCTGACAATGTTACAAACTGAGGACCCTGGACCCCTGCTGGATCACTTATTGAAAATTGTGACCTTCTCAAATTGACATAGTGAACAATATCCTAGAACCTTAGGGGCTTGTCTTCTGCACCCCAGGAGGTAGAGCTGTAGAGGCACTCAGCTGAGCTTCTAGACCTTTCAAGTTTATACAGTGCATAACCGTTTACCGTAACCTTAGCTTTGTTTCAGAGCCACACACAAAGTTCTCAAGATGCTCACTTTGTGCACCAAAGCCCTTTGCCCCAGGACACTGGATGGCTTCTACTTCATCTGCCTCCCTCCCCCTGTCATGGCTTCAAGGAACTCCTTGGGTTTCTGCAGCCGCCCTGAGTGACAAGCCTCACACAGAACTGCCCTGGCTACTCTCTCCTGCCTTCCTCACAATACCTGGACATCCAACATACTGCATAAAGTGTCCCTCGATTCCCAGCTCAGGAGGCCTGTGCACACTTCCACTTGCTTCTCAGCTGCCACTCCAGCTTCTTCCTCAGTTTCCATCCTTCATGATGGCTGCTCCTGGCTCATCCACAGCGAGCAGGCACACAGCACAGACAGGGAGAGGAGAGCACTGCTTATTCACCCGCAGCTTCAGGACCTGGCTCACAGGAGCCCATTCACTGCTCCAAGCTCCAGTTTCATCATCTATGAAAGGGGTATGAAAAGTACCTTAGAGGGAAATTTTGAGGATAAAATGAAATCATGTAAGAAAAACTCCAGCAAACTGCCATTGATTCAACAAGCATGAATTATGTAACATTCTGCGCTCTGCACCCACAGCGTTTCCAGGTCCTTGTTCTCTTTATGCTCACAGTCTGTTTCTAAAATGCATTTGGCAGCCAGGAACAGAGTGACATCACCAAAAAACCTAAATATTTCTATTTCATATGCATGAAATTAAATGATAAACTTCTTCCATACTAAACCATGTAGGTGATCATCATCTATTTACATTTCTAAGTGGGTTATATGCACAGAGTGGAAGTGCTGAATGACAAGACCCAAACAAGATTCTTAGCTCACAGGAGGAAGCATTTAGTGAAAGCCTCTGCTGGATGTCACCTCTGTGTCATTTAGTGTATATGAGAGGCCAGCCTCCTGCATCCTATTCACCCAGCAATGTGCAGCGTGCTTAAGATGTGAAGTGTGTACTCATCAAGCTGAAGTAAACTGTTGCCAATAAATTAAAGTTAGTATTATTGTCCCTCATATTATATCAGAAATTAATTTACTACCAGCTGACTTCAACCTTGGCAAGAAGAATTCAGAATGTGTAAGACCTTTAAGATAAAATAAATTTCCACTTGAGACAACCAGTTACTTCTTTTAACTTGTTCTATACGTTTTTAAACATTATGTATTATGTTCACTCATGTAGCTCTGTGATAGCTGGCATTAACTATCTTTGATTTCTTGGGGAAAAAACTGATAGCAATAGTTTTCAGAAATGTCAAAATAAAGCAGATAGGGTGGAATCCAGATATCCAGTTGGTCCCACATTATGGACACCATGGTCTCTGGGCCTTGTTCCATAGTGTTGATCACTGCAGATCTCTTTGAATTTCCTGGTTACACCTCTCTGAGGACCTAGCTCTCCATTCTGCATTCTTTTGTTGACTCAGGGCTTGAGGGAACAATAAGAAATTCTAGAATCTTCCTGGAGGCTGAGTAAGTGGAATATTTTCTATCTTGCCCCAGGGCATCATTAGCTACCTGTATCTTCACCATTTGGAACCAGCACAGTTTTAGTTTTAATCGTAAAGCCTTAAGTTTAGGACTCAGAATGAGCTCGTTTTCTCACACGAGATGTTCATTAAAGTCAAATGTTATTTATTTTATTTCTTACAAGTTTTTTTTTTAAATCAGCTATAGAACTTGATATTCATGCTTGGTAATGTCCAACTTTGAATCACGGTGAATAAAGACGGAACGGAGAATGGGAATTAACAGAATAGGTAAGTATGCTTGCTTGTGATAAACTTTATTTCTCTTTGAAAATGGCCTAAGACTTTTATCTTTTATAAAATATTATTTACACAGTGTTGGAAAAGAAGATTCAAGGGCTAAAGATCTAGCACAGTGGTAGAGCATATGCTTTCAAAAGCTATAGCTTAAAACTGCATGTATATAACAAATTGGAAATTGATCTTTCCAGAAATACAGAGAAAGCACAATTGATAAAATCTAACAGAGGTCAGGTTAAACATGTGGCCCTTCTACTACCACCAATCACGTATGCTTTAATGGATTTAAGCAGCAGAAACTTAAATGTTTACAGAGGTTAAAAGTGAAGAAAGATGATCATTTATTTAAAAAAAAAAAGTACTGCTTTTGAAAACACATGAATTACCAATTATTCAGTTGAGATCCCTTAAAGTCAATGGCATATGGGTAAGGGCATGTGTTTCTGGATAAAATTGAAACATACGTGCTTTTGTTATTGCCCTAATGGTGAGACCCAATAGCCAGCATCCATAGTTGGAAAGAGGAGAGGTTTATTTTGGCTCAGAACTTACAGATTTCAGTCTATCATCTCAGCTGGCACCAAAAGAGGACAAAAGTATCACAGTAAGGGTGGCAGAAGAGAATTGCTCATGTCGTGGAAGGCAGAAAGCATAGAGAGATCAAGGGAGGAGGAGGGAGAGAGACTCTTCCAGGCTCTGTCTCCAGGATTTACTTCGTGGGGCCACAATTCATCTCCCATCATCACATTTAGCTACAAACTTAGCAGTGAAGTAATCTACTGATGAGCATAACTCCCTCGAGATCCAATCCCTCCCAAAGGCTTTGGGGACACATCTAGATATAAATCACAGCAAGACACATTCTAACAACAACAACAACAACAAAAAAAAACAGATTAGTAAGTTTGAAAGAAGGTCCAAACAAAGGTCAAAGTACATGCAGAATGAAGAGCAAATGAAACAAAAACCAAACAAAACCAACACATAATAACCAAAAACCAAGAATGATATACCATCAACAGGTATAATATATATATATAGTAGGAAAACCAAGAGGAAAAACAATGCCAGGATGGTATTTGTAGAAATGAGTTAAGATTTTTCCAAATTTAGTGACAGAAATTAACATATATATATATATATTTATATATTTATCAAGAACCTCAATACCAAGCCAAATAACATCAAACAATACCATATCCATGTACATCATATTCAAGCTGCTTACCTCTAACCAGATAAGGAGAAAATTGTAACTGTCACTCGACAAAAAAGAGCATTATTTCAAAAGTAAGAGCGAAAAATGATAACTGAAATCTTAACATTGCACAAATAATATTGAATTGAAAAGAACATTTATGGGACCAAAAAGAAAGAAAAAAGCCCTACAAACTTAGAATGCTCTTTCATAAAAATTATCTAAGAAATAAAGATAACATAGAGATGTTTCCTGTCACAGAAGATGGAAATTTATCAGATCTGCCTGCTTTATAAAAAATTCTTAAAGAAGTTCCTTAGGCTAAAGGGAAATAACCTCTGCTAGAAACATAAGCAAGTAACAAGAAATAGCCCGAGAACAATTAAATACAAAACACAAAGGCTTTTAACAAATACAGATGTAAAAATTCCCAGTGAAAACACCAGCAAAAATCAAAAGCCTTTGGAATGCGGGGGTGGAATTAAATTTTTGGCAGCTTCAAGCCTAATTCAGGAGATGAAAATGGGAGAAGTAATAATTAAAATTAAGCATGCTAAAATAATTATGTTGTGTTTATCAGATTATTTATTTATTTATTTATTTATTTTTTGGCTGTGACCTAATACTCCAGTGAAACAGTTTAAAGAAGGAAAGCCTCATCTTGGCTCACCATTTCAGAGGCTTCAGCTCATGGTCACTTGGCTCCATTGGTTTTAGGTCTGCAGCAAGGCAAAGACTTCATGGCGGAAGCATGAGGCAGTAGAGAACTGTTGGCCTGCTGGCAACCAGGAAGCAGAGAGAGGAAGAGAGGAAATGAGCAGAGTGGGAGGAGGGGAGGGGTCAGGATACACTCTTGCCAGGCTGTCTCCATCACCTGGTCCCTCCAGCTGGGTCCCACCTCCAGCAGCTCATCACTGAGTCAATGCACTGGAGAGGCAGCGCCCTCATGGTCTAAGCACTTCTCCAGGCTCCACCTCTGAACTTCGCTGATCAGGGATCAAGCCTGCAGAGCACACATTTTGGGGGGACAGTTTCTACTTAACCTGTAACATACATATTTTGTAATTTCAAGAGTATAAGTCCAAAAGTTGATAAAAAGGTTGAAAAAATGATGTATGGTGATAAAAATAAATATATGAAAAAATCCAGCACAGAAGACTGAGACACCTCTCTGTTTTCCTGTGTCAGGTGATTTGATGTTGTCCCATGGCTCTTTGAGGTTCTGTTTGAGTGACTTTTTGTTTTTTCAACTTGTGTTTTGGTTTGAGAAACATGCTTCCAATGAACTATATTTCTTCAACTGTGTGGAATCTTCTGATGAAATTGTCAAAGGCTTTATTCTCTTTATTGTTAAGATTTTAAATTCTTTCTTCTGGTCTTCTCTCTGCTAAAACAGCACCTGCATATTTTTCACTACAGAACTGAATCCTGTATTACATGTGTGAGTGTGTGTTTGGGTACATGTGTGCCTGCATTTCCCCTTAATTCCTTGTTTGTTTGGGCAGTTATTTGGGAGTATAATTGTTTTTGTTTCCTGACAAGGTTTTTGTTTCCTGACAAGATTTTTTCTTTGTGTGTGTCACTCTTTTTGAGGATATAATATTATAACATGTAAAGGACAGTGGACACTGAGTAAAATAAAATTCGTTTAGAAATGAGCACACATGTTTTCCCAGGCCACATTTACCAAAGAGAGCTGATTGAGTCTGGCAATAGTTAAGCTAGGTGTGCATTTTGGTATTGTTGTAATTATTTTCACTGGCCACCAGCTTTGAATTCTCTCATTTTTATCTGATGTTTAGGATAGGGTGGTTTCCCAGGTTATTTTTGCTTAGTTTTTCTTGTTCTACCCTCAGTCTTATGGCTTCATTGTGAGCCGCCACCTTGGAGATGGTCTTTCTGCACATCATTTGCCCCTCTCAATGTGGGTGGCACCTATTTTTTAGAAAATAATACTCACTAGTTGGGTTGGAGGGATCGAGAGACAGTGTTGGTTTTTTGCTTATTAAGCCTTCATCTTAGACGTCTACACTGTACCCCAGAGTGGAGCTCATTCCTGATCTGGCTGGTCCTACAGAAATAATGGATTTCTGTTTTCTACTGGTCTCCTTGCAAGAGTAGGATTTTTCTTTCTCCAGCTTCCCTGAGTCTTTGCGTGTGTTCTGAAGTTGGAATTTCTTATTAATCTTTTTCCTTATTCTTCTTATTTAAGATCCCTCTTTCATTGGAAAGGGCGTTCTCTGTGGGGCATTAGTGTTTTTTATACCCCCAGTCCCTCATCTTTCCTGTAAGTACGCAGTGCAGTCCATGGAGAAGAGCTCGTGAAGCAGTACAAACTCACGCATGTCTGTGTCTCTCAGGCATCCTACTCTCTCGCGATTGCCCACACTTGGCTTTAGCAAGTCATTAAAATGGTAGCTGAAAATTTACTCTCTTGCATGGCTTGATTTAATGAAGAAGCTAAAATGATTTCCAAACTCAAGACAAGTGTCTGCCTATATCAAGCTTTCCTCTGATTTATAGAATCCTGAGCTATGGTAGAGAATGAATACTTGGCCAACCTTGGCCATGGATTTCATTTTTCAGGTATAAATGTTCTTTTTGAATCTGGCTCCAGTGTAAGGCCACCCTGGGTGTTTAGTTTGTTGAAAGTAAACAGCTATGGCTCCAAGTCATAGACAAATTCCTAAACATGTGTATTTCCTTTATGACTACTCAAAGGATATGTTCTTTTAGACTGCCTGTCCCTAACTTCCCTCGTGAACTTCATTATCTGTGGGTTCATCCCAAGATCCTTAACAGACATGATGATAAACTACACCACAACTCACACTGGCTGAAACTCACCTGGGATTTCTGAAGAAGCGCTTTCACTGTAACATTTGTCTTGAGGTGTAATCTTTGAATAATTACTTAAAAATTCTAAAGAGGGAGGATATTTGTCCTAGAGGAAGTGAGACCCTTTTCACCAAAGTACCAGAACATGGTTGCTTACCCAACCAAGCCACTCTTCCCTTTTACTTTTTAAAAAGATCTTGGTTTTCTTAAATACACACTTCCCCCTTGGTCATCGTGTTCCTCATTTTTATACTGGCTCAAGAATGAATGCAGGAAAATGATATCTATGAAGAGTGCCTTTGAGGTGTGTGTGTGGGTGTCTAGTTAGCAGTTTTCTCTCTTTGGAGGAGACACTGTGACAGTAGCCCTTTCTCTTTCACTGGATTGATTTTAGTCTTTTATAATACAGTACCCAAGACCACAGCAGCTGATCTGTATCCTAGCAGAGCAGTATGAGAGAAAGAATCCAGCCATTCCATGATACTATCCAGACACTGAAGTACAACTAACTTAACCACGTAAATACGTCCATGATTAAATAATAAAGATAACTTTAAAGTGCACCATAGACCAAATTTAATTTTAAATAATTTTATCTAATTTAGTTGCAAAGTGAAGCTGCATTCTTAGTGGGGCATTAGTGGGGCATTAGTTCGTATTATGGGGCACACCCATAATACGAAAGCATCTCCATTTGGACAGCAGATCACCTTAAGCCTCTGAGCCCAGGCTTCTTGCTCTCCGCTGAGGCACCCGCTGCTCACCGTGGACGTGTGTTCTTCCTATTTCTTCACCTCGCCCTTAGTAAGAGTGAGAGATGCAGATAGTAATATACGCGGATGTTCCCAGTTTTCCTTTTACAAAATGAGATTATAAAATGCATATGCGTCTTTGAATATAGATGTTAGAATCTATATTTCCAGGTCAACTTATGCAGTGTGTATGTGTGTGCATTTGGGAGAAATTCAGCAAGACAGACTCTTAGGAGAGGGCTAGCAGCATCACTGCCTACACCTGTGTAAAATTTGATGTTCCTGCTTTCTGTCTAAATTAACTTTAACAAATATGCTCTCATAGTACATGTAAGAGAAAAAATATTGTATATTGTTTTTGAAAACACTCTTGGAGTCCAAAACCAAACTAATAAGTATAAAGTATAAGATTTTACATGTACATGCCCTTTGACACCGCAATTCCACGTCTAGAAATTGATCCTAAAGAAATAATTACACAGAAGGACAAAGATATATCATAAGGAAGGCAGGTAGGGCGTTCCTTACAGTCTTGAGGAATTGGAGACCTCTAAATGCCTGGCCAAAAGGCAGTTGCTTAAGTGAATTATGATAGAGAGAGACTAGGTGCTTGAGAAGAGATATTTAATATGTCAAATAAGTACTGAGCTCAGAGAATATATGTTCAAAGATCATAAACCCTAAAATGTAATGCATTTAGCTCCAGCTGCATCTGGGAAGCTCTATAAACACTTGCCCTATTAGTAAGGGGATGAAGTGTCACAATTTACCAATGAAATACAGGGTTTCAAATTTACATTCTCTAATGTTTTATTGTAGTTTTCTAAAAGGCAAAAATATAGAAACTGTTTAACTTTATGGCTTGGAAAATCAATATCAAAATCAGCAAGAGATTTCAGGGGATAGCTCAGGGGTGTGTGCAAGGCTCTGGTTCAATACCCAGCACCAAACAAAAATCTAAAAATAAAAATAAGCCAGCAGCAATTAGGAAGAAAAATTAATTCAAGTGAAGGTTCACGCTATGGAAATTTAAATAGTTGCAAAAGCAGCTGATAGAAGAAATCAGACTCACACTTCCAGTTCCACACTCTGCACGGGAAGCTCCGGGAGCTCTCCATTGCCTCATGCTTTGGGCCTGGGACACATTCTGGAAACTGACAGAAATGTGGTCAATAAATTCTGGAAAGGAAGGTAAAGTGGGCTGAATCTCCGGTTGAGTGATGCTTTTGTTTGTACCTTCTGCTCCCTGTTGTGGCCAGAAATATGCATATAACAATCACTTGAATGTGAAGGACCCCAAGAATAGAAGGAAGGCATGGGGGTCAGGGCTTGAAGGCAAGTCTGGGTTCACAGCACTGCCAGGAGGCTGACACACTGGTCCCTGATTGCATGTTTCAGTATCGCTCCTATGTGACTAAATACATCCGTAATCCTCTTTAAAGCACTTTTACTTAACTTTTGTGATACAGCTCCTGCGATACAAATGTAAGTTTTGTTCTTTGAAAAGAATAAAGTAAAAAAAAAGGAAACCCCAGGAACCCTGAGAGTGAAAGAGAGAAACACGAATGAGAGAAAGAGAATCCACACTCCTAATAGTCAGTGGTCATTCTCAGATACACAAAACCTTAAGGGTTTATATTTAAAGTACTTTGAACACATCAATGATAATAAATTCAGAAGCCTTGGAGAAATGCATACCTTGCTATCAAAACATAAAGTTTCCTATTTGACCCCAAATTAGAGACAAACCTCAACCGTACCAAATTTGGTGGCAGGCTCAGATGGTTTTACTACTGAGTCTAATCTAAATTCAAACATCATGCAATGCTTATGTTAGTTAAATAATTCTGTCACAGAGAAAAAGCGGAATTATCCTTAATTCATTGTATAAAGTAACAGGAAGACAGCACACAAGAGAAAATTAGATGGATTCCAATCACAAGTATGAAAACAAGTGTCTCAAATAAACTAGTAGGTGTCTGAATCCAGCTATCCATTTATAAAATTGTATGATATAAACAAATAGAATTAATTCCAATAATACAAGGACCTCAGAAACAGGATCTATGTCAACATATTTTATTATATCAACAAACTAAAGAATATTCACAATTTGGAAAATTGATCAGTAAAATGTAGAGCTATTGTAAATAACTACAAAGAGAAGAATTAGAAAGAAGATACCGAAACAAATAAATGTTTACTGAAGCTGAAAACAACATTTTAAAGGAAAAAAATATTAAGGTCATTTTCCATTAAAAACCCTGAATTCAGTTCTATCATTGCTCTGTTTTGATCTTTGGAGTGAGTGGCAGCTAATACAATGAGAATAAAAATTGAAATATTTACAACAAATATTGGAGGGAAGAGACACGCTGCTGACATGGTTGCATAATCATAAGCTCTAACATTAAGAAGATAATTTGATAAACTAGCGAATCAAAGATACAAAACTGATTTTCTTTACATGTATAATATGGAATTTAAAATAGAAATTACAAGATAAAATTCTGTTCAGAATAGCAACAGAGACACACGTCTTGAGTATTCATACAGCCAGAAGTTTTATTAAAAAGAAACCATAAAATCTTAATAGAAAGACTTAAAAGAATGTCAAAATACAAAGAAAGGCAGATCTATATCCTAGATGGAAGAATAAAATAAAGCAAAATATTAATTCAGTTTAAGTGGAGAATATAAGCCATCACCTTTTTTCTGAATTCCAATAGGCATTTTAAAAGCTGATCATGTGACCAACTAGCAAAGATAGACAATTGTCACTGAGCAAGGCAAATTAAATGTTTAGTGAAAAGCCATGGTTCATCTGTTTTAATATTATTGTAAGAATTTCCCTTCTTAGAGCCCAATGGCAGGGGACATTTCTCTTCCCAAGGGAACACCGACACACTCTTCTAGTCAATGAATCTGTGGCTTCATCATCCAACTGGATCCTGCTGTCAGATAAGAAGGGGCACTGTGCCCCGGGAAGAACTTGGTATCATTAACACTGCAGTGTTCATTGCAATCCTGGGGTCTCTGTGCTAAGAGGTTTCCTTTCTAGCAGGGACACAGGAAGACAAGTTGCATTAGCATAAAGGAGTGTATCTCTGAGGGTAGGGCGATTGCTAAAAAATGAAACTGAGCGCTGAAGATTTTCACATTAAACCCCATAGCAAGGGCAGGCCGGACAGAGCTTGTCACAAGTCCTAAGTTATGGGCAAGGATGGAAGAAGCAGCACGGTTCCAGTCAGGTATTCAGGTTGGCTGGCACTGCTGTATTCAGGGAGAGAGGCAGGGACTGGAGGAGGAAAGGCAGGACAGGCTGATGGTGGGGAGAGGGGAAAAAGACAAAATTGTCATCTTACTAATTTAATCCAGGTTTTAATGTGTAATGCAACAGAATTAAGAACAGGGCTTTAATATTTTTCTTTCCTAAAATAAACATTGACTCATAGAATCAAGAACCCGAAGTACCAGGTACTGAGCATTTATGGCTAAGAAGTTTACAAAGTACCTCGTCTAAAGCATAAGCTCTAAAACCAGCTCCTTGGTGGCAGAGCGTAGAGGAAGGATTTGGATTGGGGCAGCACAGCCCAAGAGCTTGTCCTTTTTATTACTGTCACAACCAGTTAATGTCCACTTATCCCCAGCACTCAGCCCAAGTGTACCTTCTAAGAGAGTCCTGTGCTGTGGTCTGGTTTAGAATCTCCTGTGTCTCATCTCTCGGTTTTTAACTTGCTGTTTCCAGTCACTGCTCTGCACTGTCCTCTCTTAGCTTTTCCAAACCCGGCCCATCTTGGTTTACTGTGCCCCATCCTTCCTTACCCTACCTCACTGTTCCAACCCTACCTGTGCTGTCCTTCACTGTACATGGTCCTGCAACAACTGACATATTGATTTACTCTCCGTGTCCCCAGATAGACTGTGAATTCCTTGATGGGTAGACTCTTGCCTTTTGTACCTTGTATCTCCAGTCCCAAGAATAGCATTTGGAACACAGTAATATGTGGGCAGAAGGTGTTTTGATGTCTGGGCAGATTGATTGACTGACAAAGGATGTTTCCATCCTTTGGGAAGGGAAGTTGTCCTTTCTCAGCTGAGGCATGAGCTGGTGTGGGAAAGGAAATATGGATCTGGGGATGATTAGAGATGGCAGCAATAAAAACTATTTTAATATTATCAATCAAGTGTGATACTAGTACTCTTATTTTTATTGTACTGGCTTTTTCTTATTTGATTTTATATCTGTATAAGCTATGCACTTGTTTTGATAAGTGATTTCTACATTTAGGAGGTCAAACTACTTTCAATTATTTTTGATGGTGACTAAATATCAAACGTTCAGCTCAGAAAAACATAGCACAAGGTCTAAGGAGCCCAAGGTGGAGCTCACTGTGACAGGATGAGCCCCAAGCTCATGGTCAGGCACACTGTTTGTTTCTCCCTCAGGTCCCTGCCGTCCAGTTGAGTCTGGTTACCTGGCAAATGATGGATCAGTCCAGGAGATGGGAATGAGCTTTGGACTCACATACTAGGTAGAGCCTCTCGATGTAGACCTGACAGTTTGGGATACATTAGGAACATTGTTTTGCTACAAGGCACAGGAAAAATTCCTCCTACCAGATAGTACTGGGGACAAACCTTTAATCCAACCAAGGCTTACTGAGTTCCCGCAATGAAGGAAGGTACTCAGATTGAACCTTTAAGGGTTTATTGGTGAGAAGAGACAGAAAGAGATATGGCTTGCTCTGTGTCAAATAGTTCTTAGAAAGGGCTAGAGGAAGCAGGAATCAGCCCTCAGCTGCTTGCTGCCATCAAGCACATGCTTTATTGGAGACATACAGAAGTTCAGAGCTGGGCTGGGGACACCTTTTATAAGAAATCAGTGGTCCTTACTGTGAGAGGTCATTATGTTACGCACCAGCTGTGCCATGACCTTTCCAGGAACACTCTTTACTGGAAACTTTGCAAAGGGCTTTATCTATGTCTGTTATCACAGGCTGCTTAATGACAGGCCTGATATTTAGTACCTCAGAGGAAAAGTGGAAAATGTCCCTGATATTTTTAGGAAACCAAGGCTACAGTGGTTCCAGCCTGTTGTGCTTGAGGAGAGGCATAATGCTGGAGAACACAGCTGCGGGCTGACTGTGTCACACTGACTCTCTTCCATCCAAGTCAGTTTCACCCTAGTTAAAGCCAGAGGCTCAACTGGAATGGCTCATTTTGCTGAACTTTGTCAAATCTAAATACTTATTTTTTATTCAACAAAAAAAGTTTCCAAAAGTATTATGTAAGGTAAAATAATCTAACAAACTAATTGAAGCAAAAATATTTCAACAAACTAATTTTTAGAACCAGAACACTCGAATACTCTTCACTTTATTTAAAGATTTTTAACAGAAATTTTGCAGAAAAACTGTGGATGTAAATGGCTGGAACAGACTTTCAGAAAATACCAACACGTCTGAGGTTTGCTGAGCGGAAGCCGAACACTCCCTTCTCCTCTCTGTAGCCTTAACTCCATGATTCCTGTGGACTCATATTTTCAGATGTCGTGTCTAGGGCTGGAGCTCCAGAGGAAGGACAATGTCTGTTCTGCTTCTCACTTTACTGCCTTGGAAACCGAGGTTCAGAAACCTCACATTAGGCAGGACACACATCTGGTAATTGACTAACCTGGGATGTCAGTTCATGCCTGCCTGAGCACACACAGTTTCAACAAAGAAAACCTTTGTCGGAAAGAAACCAAGACTGTGTTCAGATCCAGGCAACTATTAGAGGGGTCTCTGGGGTCTTTCCCTCTCGCACAATCCTCTTTAGAGATGTGTCTTTTTCCGCTAAGTCCCATTGTCCTTCTGTCATCCGTAATCACTTAGAATTCTCATATAGATCTGAATGAAGTGATGACACCGTTCTTTTGTGTCCCAGACTGTTATCCTTTGCTTCTCTGCGTGCAGAGGGAAAACCAGTCTTGTTGGAGAACTAGAAATTGGCTAAGCTATTACACAGGCTTCAATAGAGTGGCCTATATATTTCTGTGGATCTGGGCTTCTTTTCTTTTACTTATTAAATGCAGGTTAGTGAAACTCACCTCCCAGTGAGTGCTTCTGCCCTAGAGATGGATAAAACCCAGTGGAGGTGGCACAGATATTTCACAGAGCAGCAACCTGGAGCGACCCTGCAGTTTTGAATTAAGTTCCTGGGAATGTGTCTGTCCGCGTAGGAAAAAAAAAAAACAAAAAACAAAAAACAAAAAACCTCTAACTGTCCTCTCCAGGTTTGAAGTGTCTGGCCTGAAAGCAGAGAGGGATATCAGGTAGTTATTTTTGGCAGAAATGCCACCTCTTATCGCCTCTCCTAATAAGAGGTTTGAGCAGGTGGGCGAAATGAGAAATAGACTCAAAGTGCTGCATTTGAAGGCCTCCAGCCAAGACAAGGACCGACTTGGATTTGCATCCACCCTGCAGAAAAGAGCAAGACAGTAAATAAAAGCAGCAGGGTTTCTTCTTTGTTACTTTTTATTTTGTTTTATTTCAGGTATTAATTAAAGACACTGAGAGAATACAATGCGGGGGGGGGATGTATCGGATTGACAGTTTTCTTTATCACCTCATTCTGTAAATAAAATGACAGAGACAGAGAAAGAGAACAAAATTAATGAGCTATAGCAACAGATGTCTGTCTTTCTTTCTATATTTGTAGTTGATAAAATTATAGCAAAAGCTGAACAGTGAACTCTAAGCTAAAACTGAAAGCACTTTTAAGTGCTTTGAAAGAAAGGTGAGCCTTTCTGGATAGGGATGGTGTCATATGAATGGCTGGTGAAGATTATTTCTTAATTTTCTTCAATAAATGGACTAGATAACATCTGCGATGCATGCAGAGAATCTTAACAGTGGGCATTCTTGGATCTCAGGGTATACAATATTCCTACACTTAAACTAATTAATATATATGTATCCAGCTGTTACAACACACTCCATGCTAGAGAAAAATAATTTATCAAGACAAAGTTCTGTAAAAAAAGTTGTCTCTTTATTTTTCCTCAGTGTCCTGGAGAGATTTTAATATTTAGTAAAAGCTTTGTTTGCTCTGCTCTCAGATAATTGAAAAGTAATTATGTATGTGATTGAAGGCACTTAGACTTTTGGCTCTTGCATAAAACCCCTTAAGATGTGAAGCAACGTGCCCACACTGTATTTACAGACTAAAAACAAACAGTTCCCGGCTCACCTCTGCATAAACACTGCACCCTGACAATGTGGTTCCGTGTAATTTCCCTTCCTGAGCACCCCTTTTGTTCTTTTCTCTACCTCTGTCTTCCAGCCTGTCTTTGCCATTCAGGTGGAAAAATGCAGAAGGCAGGTGTTTTTGGAAAGATTAGTTAATGCTACAAGGACCAGGAAAATTTAAGTTCATCAAGAATTCAGGGTAAATTTGAAAAGTGACTTTACTTGCTTGTCCTTAGCCTATAAGCGGGAAGCACCATCTCAGGACACGCTACTGACGTGTTCTTAATACATAACTCTGCTACCAAAACATGGGAATTCTCAGTGGATAAGCTTACTTACTTTGCTAAGTTTTTTCTTAAGTATTTTATTCTTTTTGATTCTATCATAAATTAAAAGGCATTTCTTTCTTAGCTTGTTATTAGTATACATAAACACAGATGTTCTTGCATGGTGATTTTGCATCTTGTAACTGTTGAATTTAATTTTAGCTCTCTCACTCTTTCCTGCTCTATTCCTTACTCATGTGTGTGTGTGTGTGTGTGTGTGTGTGTGTGTGTCTGTGTGTGTGTGTGTGTGTGTGTGTGTGTAGTCTTCATAGTTTTCTGCGTGTATGTGAGTGGAGGAAGCTGTACCTCTTTCTTCCTCATTTGTTTGCCTTTTATTTTTTCTTGCCTAATCACTCTGTCAAGGACTTCTATTACTGTGTTGAGTTGAAGCAGAAAAAGAGAACATCCTTGTCTTATTCCTTATCTTAGATTGAAGTCTCACAGTTTTTTCACACTGAGTATGATACTAACTGTAAGAGTTTATATATGGCCTTTATTATCTTCAGGTAATTTCTATCTATTCCTAGTGTATTGATTTTACTTCCTGGAACCTGCTCAAGAGAAAAAAGATAAATATCTGCACAAACATTGATGCATGAATCATAGCAGCGTCTTTCATGGTAGCTAAAGATTTTAAGCCCTTCGAACATCTCACTGGTTGTTGAATGAACAGACAACACGTGGTACATCCATACAGTAAAACACTGCAATCGAAAGGAAACAAATTACTGACATCTGCATAGCAAGGATGGGCTTCAAAAACAATACAGTAGAGAAAGTAGTGAGATGCTATGACTACATATTTCATGATTCTATTTATGAGAAATATCTAGAAAAAGCAAAGCTATAGAACCACAGGAAAAAACAGTTCTTGCATGGTCCTGGTGATAGATGCAGAGATTGGATAGAAGTGGATATGAGAGTATTTTCTGGGTAATGACAGAATTTCATAACTAAAAATTTGTTAAAAATTTATTTTTAAAATGGTATGGTAAAAATGGATGAATTTTATACTTGGGGTGTTACACCTCAACAAAACTTAGTTGGAATTACTCAAAGGTCTGAAGTGACATTTCAGAGATTTGCACAGCACCGTGCAGTTTGTTACAGTAATGGACCTTCTGAGAGCAACACTCTCTGTACAAGTCAGACTTCTGTATCTTACATTACTGTTAGTATTTGCATCACTGTTGAATGAGAACAACTCTTCTGTCTCTAAATCCATGACTAAACCACGTGGCATTTTTCTTTTGGAAGTGCTACGATCTCAAAGGTCTGGCTCTTCTGTCTCCTTTCCTGGCTGGGGGACTGAGGATTCTGTCCTAATCTTATCATAGACCCCCCCCCCCTTTTCCTGATGAAGGATTCAGGACAGAATGCTACACAGCAGGCAAAAGCAGCCCAGGAGAATAAGCAGACGCCGTGTCTGTGTGTGCTATAATGTTTTTTTTTTTTTTTTTTTTTTTTTTTTTTTTTTTTTTTTTTTTTCCATTTGGCTATAACTCAATATATTCTTCAGGGTTGAGGGGAAAAATATCTACAGAACAGAACAGTTGGGCTATGGAGTTTGTAATTGAAGAGAGAATGAAAGCATTGCACCATACTTGAAGTTAGTAGTCACAGCTCTATGGAGTATGGGATGGCTAGTATTCTAACTTAATAAATGTTATTAAACTCATCATCAAGATGGGAAAGGGAAAATCCTGGCATACAGTGTGCAGGCTGGGGACTGTATTTCAGGCTTCTAGGAAGCATGAACTGAGAGTCTGAAGAGGCAGGGAGGTGGCGGGTATGGTGCTTACAGGGAAGTGTGGGAGGTTCCCTGGGGAGCTCCTCTGCACCCTGCCTTCTGTTCATATTTCTGCTACGGCCACCAATGAACAAGGAGACGTGGAGGCCTGTCACTTAATCTTTCACCTAAATTTTTCTAGTTGCAAACTAGAGAATCAGGTACTTTTATTAGCTTCTATTCATCACAACCAGAGAGGACTAATGGTGATAATGGTCCAGGTGCTTTAATTGGTTGTGATTTCAATATGAAAAAATGTTTTTTAAAATAATATGTTTTACCAGGATTAAAATTATCTTTTAATTTATTTTTTTTAAAAAGTTGTGACTGTGGGGGCTCAGTTTCATTGACATTGCTACACAATTAAAATCATCTATAAAGACATAAGTGAATTAATCATCCTAGCCTTAATAATACTACCATTTTGTAAAACAGACTGAGGTCATTCTATCTAATTGATGCAAAGTATACAGCAGGAATGCTCATTTCTTTCTTTGACAATGAAAACCAATGCCACAAATTAGGTACTTCATTTTCCAGATTAATTTATAGATTATTCAATAATTGCATAATTTATTTACATAGATGGAAACATATTTTGTGACTTATCACCCAAAGGAATTTCCAGATAACTTAAAAGGCTTATAGCAGAAATAAAAGCATATTTGTGTAAAAAGTGTGATTGTATTAGTAGTTTGGAAAAACATAACATGATTTAAAGAGTGATGTTGAATTCATACATTTCTGATACTTTCGATGTTTCAGAAATGGCATAAAATAGTCTCAAACTCTTTGTAATTGCTTTTAAGAAATTTTATTGTGGAAAATTTCAAATATCTCATAAACTACGAAGTCATATTTAAAAATCTGTGTATAATCATCTGTATGTGGCAAAGTCAGCACTCTGCCCACTGTAAAAATATTTGTGCTATTGTTTTTTTTTTTTTTTTTTTTTTTTTTTTTTTTTTGTTAAAGCATTTCAAAGTAAGTTCTGTGTGTTGTTCCATTTCGCCCAGCCAATGTGGATGTGATACCGTCGAGGGCAAGCAGAATTCACTGACTCTGAGATTGTAGTTTGCAGTCTGGTTGAAGAGACAGCACTGTGTACCTGTGTACCTCGGACCACACAAGTCATACTCAGTGCTCAATGGTTTTGCTGAATTTCCTAAAACCCCAGCCTTCAGATGACAGCAGACAGGCAATCTCTGGGGGTGGGCAGAATGTGAAGAAGGGAGATGGCCAGGAGGCACCAGCTCTGGACAGACGGGCAGGACCTAGGACAGGGGACAATGAATGTGCCTGAGGGTTTGAAGGCAGGGAAGTGACACTTAGGAAAGAATAGTGTGCACAGCGTAAGACAGATGCGATAATGAGGGACCTGCTTAGATCCTCGGCAGAAGGTCAGGCACAGGGTTATGGAAAACTGCACACATTTTAGTAGGAATCCAGGAGAGAAACTCTGAAATCATCCATAGACACTTTTTTTTTTTTCCAGACAGGAAAAAATATTTAGTATGTTCCAATAGGAGTTAATGTTCAAAATACAGGAGAGCATGAAAAAGAGAAGCTGTGTTTTCACTGGTCAGAGATGAAGACTGTTGTAACCTGGCTAAGGTGCTGCTATCCTCTTCTGTAAGCGATGTTACCCTGACCTGCATTTCAACTCTTGTTTCTTGTGAATTATCCCCTTCTAGAACAGCAATTTTGTCCCTGAACCAACTGACCCTTAGGTTGTAAAACATTTGCTGACCACTGATTGTAAAACACTAGGTCCCAGGACCAACTGGCCCTGGTTGTAAAACATTTTTGCAGAGATTAACTCCCTTTTTGTATAAGCTCCCTCCCCTTTCCCTCTGCTTTACCCGCCCCCTCCGCCCAACCTAACCTGATTACACAGTTCTGCAGATTCCAATGCAGGCTGTGCCACTGGGTACCACCTACAATAAAGCACTTCTTTTTAAAGATATCTTGCCCCAATTTTTGAACAATATCTTGGGGCCTTGTTTTAGGGGTACAACAATGACTATTAAATGTTTTCTAATCTTTTTCATGTGCTATATATTTTATGCAATTGAGATTAGGAGACATAATGGTTAAGCCTATCTTTTTTAGATTATAATATGTTTGAAGCCTTCAGAATATGATTTTGAAAATATGGATTATGTTCTTTTTAAGGTAAACCTTCTTGGAGAAAAAAAAAATACTTGGTTTCTTCCCCGGTATTTTCACACATGGTTTGGACATTGGGTATGAGGGATATTTTCTCCATATACCAAACTATCACAGTGTTCTCTTGTGAATACTAGCTTGGTGTCTGATAAATCACATCAATTCTGATACTGTCTACCTGGAGATCTTGTTGATCCCACAAAAATTAAGATCTAAGTCCCAAAAGATAACCCTCATTGGATGCCAACTGCAAGTTCCAGGTTGTTTTACCAGTGCTTTTAAATTGGTTGGTAATAAATCAGGGTTTATTTTGCTTTGATTAATGTACTAGAGTGGCTTACAGGACTCAGAAAAGCACACATGTCTACTGGTTGCTTGTAAGGCTATTACAAAGCACACCGTTGAATACTGTACCATGCAGAAGAAATGCACAGGGAGACATGGCACATAGAAGGGCACAAAGCTCCGGCACACCGACTTTCAGGAATCCCTAAGGCTCAGTGATCTATAAGATTCTCGAACTTGTCTTTTTGGATTTTTACAGAGGCTGTATTCATTGGAAAGACTGATTAATCATTTACAACTGATGATCAGTTTAGCTTTCACTTGCTGTGTCCTTCCCAGAGACTAGAAGGGTCATCTGCCTTGTACTGCGTTGGTCTTTCTGGTCAGCAGGCCACATCCTGACGTTACCTAGAGGCTGCTAGTCACCAGTCAACTCATTACTACAGAAATATTTACCACTTCAGAGATTCCAAATGTTCTGGAATTATACACCAGGAAGCAGTGATGGAGGCCAAATAAGTATTTCACAATATTACAAGTCTACTCTAAGCTTAAAAACTATCATTACATACTCTGAGTGTTTCTAGTTTTTTTTTTTGTTTGTTTGTTTGTTTTTCCAAATAAGGAATAAATAATGAGACTTACTGGCTGAAAACATACAAAGAAATCTTTATGTAGTCATTATTTGGCTACTAAACTAACTGAGCAGAAACTTCAAATCACAAAAACTGTGATCACGAAACTCATTAAATAAACAAGCAGAAACATCGCAAAACACAGAGAAGACAGAGATCTAATTTCCAGAAATGGAACATTGTATTGTATAAAGAGTCTCATTTTCAATAAAAAAATAATTATGGGGCATATGAAGAAACAGGAGAAGGTGACCCATACACAGGTAATAAAAATCAATCAATGTCCTTGAAGGAGCTCTGGATAGAACAGTTAAATATTTTAAATCAAGAATTATAAACATGTTCACAGAGCAAAAGCAAATCGCATCTAAATAATTAAAGGAAAATAAGAGAATGGTATTCTACCAAATAGAAAATGGAATTGAAGAGGTAGGCATCATAGCATGGAACCAGACAGAAATTCTGGAGTTGAAAATTATAGTAACTGAAATGGAATAATTCACGAGAGTAACTCAGGAATTGATTTAAACAGGCAAAAAAAAAAAAAAAAAAAAAGAAAAATCAGTTAACCTGAACACAGGTCAATTGAGATTATCTTGTATGAGAACCACAAGTAAAGAAGAATGAAGATTAAAAAAAAAAAACTCAAAGGTCTGTAGGGAATCATTAAGGTACCAAAATATACACACAAGAGAGGTCCCGGTAAGAGAGGAGATAAAGAGAGGAGAACAGAAGAATATTTGAAGAAACAAGGGCTAAAAATTCTTCAAATTTGATAAAAATTATAAATCTGCAAATCCAAAAAGCCATTAGGATCAAAGTAAGATCATCTCAGAGATCCATGCTGAGACATAGCGTATGCTAACTCTGCAAAGCCAAAGAAACTGAGATTCATAAAAGCAGTGAAAATCTGTAAAAAATCTAAGGTATTTTCTTTTGTTGCAGGCCAAAAAGTACTCAATACTCAATAAAGTACACAACAGTGTCCATGTATATAAAAAATACTGAAATATCAACATTAAAGCATAAATAAAAACTTCCTCTAAATCGCTCAGAAATAAGTTACTAGGGGGATTTGTCAGGAGTTTTAGGATGCAGTGAAAGTCCAGATTGGAGTGGCTTAAAATGTAAAAATATGGGCTGAGTGATCAGTGTTAGCAGGGTCCCTTATTGCTGGGGCGTCATCAAATCTTGCCATTTCAATGCTTATTACTTTTTGGCTACAACAAAGCCATGAAGCCACTTCCCCAGCTCCATAGCTCCACTCTAACATGGAAAGAAAGATCGGGAGTGGCAGGGACTTTCCTTCTTACTTGACTTCCCTTTCTATCTCCTGACATCAGAGAGTTATGTGATCACCACTAGCTGCACATCTGGGGATGTGTGTGTCTAGTAAAGGGAAGTAAACAGTCATAAGTAGTGTAGGCCAATCATGAATCATTCTCTGTAGATTAGCGCACTGCTATTGTGAGCATCCTTAAATCCTCTTACTGAGACTGACCTAAGTGGGAAGAGATGATAGCTGCATAGGCAGCTAATGCAACACATGCCAGGCAGAAAATCATCTTTTTGTTCCTTTTCATGAAGAATACGGACTATTTCTTATTTATCTTACAACTTTCTGTTTTTTTTCCAGTGGTTGGTAGCATGTCTGTCAAATAGTTCCTGCTTTTTAGCTATGGATTAGATATATAAATAAATGAATAAAATATGTTGATAATTTGTAATTCAGGCTGTAAAGCACTGAGCTCAATAATAGACATAGAATTCAGGAAGCAAAGTGTCAGTACCCTGAAATTTCATGCCTAGAGAAAATGTTCTGTTATAACTGAAGAGATGCTAAAGTATCATATTAACTAATTTCCTAGATTTTATTAGAAGTAGAAAATATCTGAAAGTGCCAAAGATTTAGTGTTTGCCAGCACTGCTCCAGCCCAGAGTAGACGCAAATGGACTTTTTACCATCTTCCCATTTAACTAGGCAGCACTGAGCAAGCCCAGCCTGCAAACCTCTTTCCTGCAAATGCTGGGTGATAACAAGAGGACAAGAGGACAGCTTTGAATGTAGAGAGGCTCATCAGTGAGCTATTCGCAACATCCTTCGGGTTGCTGCATCCCAAAGCTTTTCCACAGTGGTTTCCTGGTGGATGGGAGGGTGGGGTCCAGATGTGTAATTCTCCTCTTTACGCATAAATTTGAAGCTGGAGAAACCATGGTTGATTTTGCATGACACATCTAGATAAAATTCAATAAATTTTTCTGTTATGTGAAATTTGAGATCTCAGGGGACAAGGATTTGAAGCTAAATTCTTCAGAAATTGAAGGAGAATACATTTTTGCTCTCTATATGATTTAGGTAATCAATGTCAGTGTAAAACCTTCATGATCCTATAATCAAGACATATTTTGGGAATTTCCTTATTGGATCTAATTTAATGTCATTTAAAAGTATAAGATGAATGTCTATTCATTGTTACAAATGAGTGTTACAAAAGGTAGAAATCAATTTGTCTCATCTAGTTCTATGGTCTACCCTCTCAAGTTAACTTCTGTTAGTAATTTATAGCCAATCCTTCCAAGCATTCTAGCATGCTCATTTTAAATCTCAGAAAGCATTCATTTCCAGTTTTCATCTGACTCCACAAGAAAAAAGAAGAATTTGATTTTGAACAGTATAAAGAGACTATTTTGAGGCTCCTGATAGATAAAGCATTCAACTTGGATATGAAACATCTTTTATTTCTAGGTTAACCTAAGACCCACTTCTGAAAGTTCCTTAACTCCTTTGTACCATTTATCCATTTAAGAGCTGCAAGTCAATTTTTTCATAAATTTACTGCACAACTCCAATGTAGTCAGTGCTTAGAGGATTAGGAAAAAAGTCCTGGGGAAAGTTTGTGTGTTCAAATCAAAAGAAAGAAGAAAAACTTTATGACTGTTCTGGTTATTTTGATATAGCAGGTAGATCCCAATATTTATTGTATTAAAACTATAATTAATAATAATAAGCTCACAGACCTTCAACCTGGGTAGGGTTCAGGAAGGTTTGTCTCTGATCCACCCAGCATCAACTGGGACATCATGGCTGAGATGGGGGAAGAGACTCACAGGGTAACTTTCACACATGAGTAGCCATTTGTTTATGAATGTCGGGGAAGAATGGAGATGGGACCAGGGCCTTGAACCCTTCTTGCATGGGCTAACTCACAAAATTCCCTGTACCACTGTGGTTGGTTTCCAAGTCTAAGCTCCCAAACAAAATGGTGGCCAATCTCTTTATTCTACAGACTGGAGGTTGCACAGCAGCGTTCCCACCATAGTCTATTGGCAAAACAAGAGCAGGATAAGAGTCAAGTTCAGAGTTCCTCTTCTCAATGGGAGGCAAGGCAAAGGAATCTGAAGCTGTGCTTTACAGGGGATGTGTGTTTGCATGTGTATTCATTAAATGCATCACTGTCATGTCCAGTCAAAAGCAAACTGGTCTTTCCATGGGGGATTTCACCTTTCCCACTCATTCAATAGAGTGGAGTTTTCAATGAGTTTTGTGTCCACGACAAGGTAGGTTCCGCCTACCATTTTTAAATAGTAATATCACAGGAACACGGCCCCCGTGGTTGATGCTTGGTTTTGGGTGAGCACATCCTCCATGTGGCCATTCATTTTCCTCCCCTGGTACTATTCCAAATAGAACCAGAGATAGTACACTTTTCCCTGTTCTTCTTGTACTGTTATGGTACAGTAAAAGGCTATGGCTATATTTTCATTGCTTTTCACATAAAAAAAGTTCTTGTCTACGGTAGGATTAGAGCTCACATGCTGCCTAAATACTTCTGCATATTAAGCAACTTCTCCAAGTGTCAGTTTCCCTCTAAGTAATCATATCTAACTTGCAGGGCTCTTGTGAGAACTAAAGAATCCATGGGAGGCAGCCAATAGATGTAAAATCTGACCACTATGCTATTGTTGGCTGATGCAGTTATAAATGGGTAAAAGTCTTGAAGTTTTAAAAAACACAAGTTTCCAAATGTTTGAAGTTATATAGTTGTTTGGAGGAAAAGGAAGTGATATGAACTGAGCAAAAGAAAAGATATAAATGACCTAAGTTATCAAAGGTGACTATACACACGAAATGTATACAGTGGCACCTTGGTTCACAAATATAATTCTTTTATGATTTTGGGCAAGATGGTTGCTTTGGTGTTTGTGTGAGGAAGATGACTGTGGTTGTGTTTGTCACCCCATGTAGAGTTTGTGAACAGAAACAAGCCTTGTCATGCTTTTGTCTGAGAACTGAATCATTTGCAAACAGAAGTGTTCATGAACCAAGATATAACTGTATTGTATTTCATTCAGAGGCCCATGTTATGAAGGTCAAATGATGGTAGCATTTAGAATAGACATCAAAGATGTGGTGGTAACCTGTGTTTATATGTGATCAAACAAGTTTAATATGCACATGTGACAATGATAGCATTTGTTTCCTGCAGTAGCACTGATTCAGATACATCCAGGAGACATGTGCTATCACAGGGCTGAGCGAGGGAGCACAGTTTCAATACACGGTAACGATTCTGTCTTCAAAATCAGTATCTTCACAAATTTGGAAATACAGTCATTTCCAAAAAATGAGAATTTACCTACAACAACAGATACCTCAACAACTTAGAATTCACTTGTTTTTCTGACCTCTACATTTTATAAATAAAATCTCACAGCTTCGTCAATAACGGAACGTGTATTTCATCTATGATAAGCTACTTATAGTACTGAAACCACATATAACTTAATGATACTTTCTTTAAGGCAAGATATGCATATGGGGTTGTTTTTAGACTAAACACTGATATTTCTCAATAGCCCTACTATTCATACTTCAGCGGTAAGTGTGGGTTTGGGAAATGTCTGGTGCAATTATTTTGAGTGAGTTGTTTGCTTCGTGAGAAGTGCAGATGCGTAAGCAGAGGCTCGCTCGAGAGATCTGCCTGCATGAAGAACTAAAAGTAGAAGTTCAGGAAAAGGGACAACACGTGACAGCTGCTGTCTGGAGAATTCCTGCAGCACTGCAGAGCACCGCGGCCCACTGCATGTGCTGATTGTGTTTTGTTTCAGTGACTCTCATGCAGGAAAGCTAGTTCTGTACACAGAGTGGAGGTGAAAGCATCACGAGAGGACAGATGCAGGGAAAGAGAAATCCATCGGGTCTCTGGGCCGCCTTGTCTCACAGGAGTGACTGCTCTGTGACAAGCTTTGCAATAGCATGATGTGTCCTTGAACTGGAAGCATTTTGGAAGCCCCCTGGAGAAAAATCAAAATCCGTGGACTGTGATAATACATTACTATGGTTTGTAGATTTTAGACTTTATCATAATTTTTACTCTGTGGCTGCCTGTGGCATAGCCATTACGTAAAGACTGACTATCCAAACCACTCTGTATGAAGGAAGGCACAAGTCAGGAAGGTGTTTTTTGTTCTTCTTAACTCTGAACAGATGGAAGACTCAATACAAAATGTGGTTTAAGAACTCAACATACCCGAGCAAGCAGCCTAAGTTCAGGTTTCCTGGTGTTCTGACTTTCATCCCAAGGCACCAAGAGATCCTGGACTCTTGTCCAGGATCTAACTCAGAAGGGGGCATCATGTCTGAAAGATGAACCAAAGCAGGAGCAGATCCCAGATATGGCTTGGTTCTTATTCTAAACTAGTTGCTATGGTTTGACTGTGCCCCCCAACTTCATGAATCAGGATCCACACATGGACTAAAGTTATCAGAACAGTAGCTTTGTTATAAAAGTGGGTTTTTGCCTCCTACCTTCTGCCATGGGGTGACCCAGTATGAAGGCCTTCGCTGGCCTCATTAATTTTGGACTTTCCATCCCCCTGAGCTGTGAATCTGTTTTGTACAAATCGCTCAGTCTCACGTAGATGATCTGTTAGGGCAGACAATAGTAGACTAAGACATTAGTCATGTTAATGAACTTTGATGCCTCCTATACCTTAAATTATGGCCCTTTTAGTTTGAACTAACTTTCTATCATTTTCATCTCCTAAGATGTTTGACTTATAATAGCTACAGTGGAAGCTTAGGGAGAATTAAATTGTTGGCTTGTGAGTATTGTATTTAGAAGGAAAGGAGAGGATCAAGTCAAGTGAATTTTATTTTACTTTTTGCCTAGGATACAAGGTCTATATATTAGGCAAATGCTATTTATCAATATTTTTCCATAGAGGGATATTCACTGGTGATGGTAATTGTGATATGGATTAATCAAACTTATAGGAATCTGTAGCCACATATTTTTAATGTATTTTAAAATATATTCTTAGTTAAATATTAATGAACAGTTGTGGCTTTCTTTTCTCAGACTTTGGTGGGTTATGTATGTTCGCAAATGTGTCACACCCAGTTTTTCAGGACAGATGAATGGAGGAACCGGTTAGGAAACACTATCGCAATGACAGAAACCGAATATGACAAAACTTTCGAGAAAGTCTCAAGGGATATTTGTGCTTACAGACAAAAAATGAGGGCTGGATTCTAATACTAATCAGTGGGCTCAGGAGCATTTTAGAACCAATCAGTATTTACCAGGGCAGGGCAGATCCACAGCGAAGTGCTGCATCTGTCTCCTTAGTGGTTCTTTCTCTCCCAACGTTGGGATACATAGAAGACACAGGTGATAAATTTGTAATTTTGTTTCAGGTGAAAATGGCTTTGCTAAACTTCAATAGTGCCCTGGGTTTCATTTGATAACAAGGGATATGAAACTTATTTATAAAAGTTGTGCTATGTGGGTAAGAAAAAACACCAACCATATGTATAGTGTCATCCTCTGTGTGAGGAAACAAATTTTGTGACAGATAAGTGCATGTGCATGTGCGCATCTGGGATGTTTCCAGAAGGATGTGCAAATGTGGCCTCAGTGTGTGCTGTACTTTAGGCCTAAGGAGCCAGAGACTTGGACTGTAAGTAACCCTGTGTATCACATACAGTTTTCTTTCATGTGAACTTTTAAAACCATGTTTATATTTTAAATGTTTCTGTATTACTTTTTATAAAAATGTATCTACATTATTTGGAAGATACAACTAAAGATACAGGATTAAGCACAGTGTAAATGAACAGGAGTCAAATTGGAGAAACTTAGGCATTATAGTACCTGAATTCTAATATAAATCAACTTTTTGAGACAGCCAATAGGAAGGCAAATCCATTCAACTTCAACTGTGCACTTCCTTTACTGAGGCTTGGGCTCCGATGGAGTGCAGACAGGACATGAAGGGCTGAAGTTAGTGGCCCATTGGGTAAAGAATTTTCTTTGGAAAGCTGTGTAATATTTGGTCTGCTTAGGGAGACTTCTCTTCCTTGTCAATTTGTCTGGTTAGGGGATAAAGCATAACAATCTAGGTGTTATCTCTAAATTATATTTTAGGATCTTTATATGGATCTTCTCTTGTATGAATGGAATGTCCAATGTTTTTCCCAGGGTCTATAATTTTCTTCTCTGACTCTGAGATTGTTACACTTATTGCTATCCTTAGCTAAATTGATGAGAGCTGGAAAATTAGAGGAAACAAAACCAAGATTAAAAGTTAGTTTACATTTGTAGGAAAGTTTATTATCCGTAAAAATCTTTCAATACCTGCCAAACTCATCAAAAATATGTTAAAATCAACTTTCTTGAAGTATGTTCAATAATATGTAAAATAGAACCTAGAGAATTGTATTACCAAAGATACGGTTGATTTTAACATTATGCATAAAGCTTAATTTTAGATTTTAAAAAGTTGCTCATCTTACTAAGCACTTTAGCAGAACTGCTTTTCCTCTTTTCTATTATTACTAGCCTATGCATTTGATTTTGCCTGATATTCAATAATATCAATGTCACTTTTCAAAAAAAGTACAAATATGTCTGTGTCTACTGATGCAAAAACAAAGCAATCTGATTTTATGTAAGCATAACGAAATAACTTGTTTAGAAAGTATGGTGCTATGTCCACAGTGGCAAACACCTTAGAGCTTTCAAAGGTAGCAAACAGCCCATTGAGACAATTGTGTCAGAGGATGGACACTACCATACCACACAGCTTAAAGTTCCTCTGTTGATTCCTACTTCAGAAGTCTTCCATAGCCCCAAGTTTATTACAAGAGCATTTGACACTTGGTAGCATAACGGTAAATACCCAGTTCATCGACATTCCACCAGAAACTACTTTTTAAAGAGCGCTTTAATTTATTGAATATAAAAGCATAATGCTGAATATAAAATGGGAAGATTTCCAACTGTATCAAGCTCTGTGTGCTTTTCTCCTTTTTCATCTGAACCCTCTGTGGGGTGGTGGGGTGATCTACCCAGTCTCAATGGTGGAGAAACAGGAGCCAGCGTGACGTTAAACAAACAGGCTCAGATAATCTTCCTAGTTTAACGAACCCACAGAGGTCCCAAGCAAATCCATGTCCACCACAATTTAAAGAGTGTCTGAAAGGAAACAGTCTTCCTCACAGGTGTAAATCATTCTTGCTTAATCTCCACCTTCCACAGAGTGGGTTTCCAGAAGTTTCTGTTGCTCACAGCACCGCTGGAGGACACGGAAGGTACAAGCAAAAGATTATTAAACACCTGCTGCATGGGACTCTACTTCATTCCCACACCTGCTGAAACAGCTGGCTCCCTGCTTGGGGGCAAAGACACAAAGAGCTCACTTTAATGAGTTACCTTCTTTTGTTTTGAGTTTGAAGAAAATTTATTATTTTGGAAAAAAATATCCCACAAAGTTCTGAAGAAAAAATAGAGAGTGTATACACGGTCATAGCCCGGGAGACATTAACAGTGGCCACCTTTGGAATGTGACATACTGATTGTTTTAATGACTTTTTCCCTTTCCAAGGGCTTTTCCTATTGTCTACAATGAAGATCAGTATGATGGATAATCAGAACAGTTACTTTGAGATGTTATACTTTCTCCAAGCATCTCATATTTAAAGGCATTTCAGAATTGCAATTCAAGAAACTATTTCAGGACTGAAGTGTTTTGTGTTGATGATTTATTTCCTTGAATCTTGTGTTACTGAGACTGAAAAAAATTAAATGAAAGCATTGCCGAAGCATTTTCTCTCCTGGCAAGGATTCTGACCTCAAGTAAGGAGGAGACAGACTGACTGAGGTGTCACTCTTGCAGTCCTAGGTTATTCCCACTTAGGCGGTGCTGCTGCTGGCTGGTACCCAGGTAAGACCATCTGCAAAGCTCGGCAGGGAGACACAGGGCCACCTGGAGCCAAAGGCCTGATGGAAGGAACTGAAGCCTCATGGGAAATATGATCACTAAGCACATAATACGTCATTCAACTTGTAAAAAGTGATTCAAATTAGTCTAAGAGTCACTGGGTACTTTGATCAACTGCTTGGCTATTAATTTACTTTTAGGGGCATTTCTAGCTCTGTGTCTATTGGAAATGGAAAACAGGCTTTCTAATAGGTAACTACTTCTGAAAGATTAGGTGGGGAGCCAGTTGCTATGCTCATAACAAAGCAATTGGGATTTCTGGAATGACATACCAGAAGCTGGTAACAGTTACTGCCTCTAGAGAGGGGATTTGGCACTTTGGATCTGAGAGGTGACCTACTTTTCCTTGTGTATCCTTTTATACGAAGTGCAGTAATGAGTATAACTTGTTCTGTCTTTTCAGTTAAGTAGCTACTAATAAATGTACATAATATGTTATTTTTTTCTCATACAAAGACATCAGCATAAAATCCTTTCATGAACATCCTTACTTCTGCTCTGGTTTACATTTTATTCTTTCTTCACTGGCTTCAAGGCAGTTTATCTAAAGTACATGTACAATCTTCTTGTGTTCTTATCTAAAATCTTCAATAGAACACTTTTCTTTTTGGGTGTTGTACAGAAGGCTGTTTCTGACTTACTCTGGGTGGATATGTCTATGCTCATTTTTCAGACCCTTCTGACAGCATAGCCATGTCTGATCTCTTGGAGGATTTTCTGGAAGGGCATGCGCTCTTTCTCCTGATGCTTTGGGGACCTATTTGCTTGTTCAAATCGTCCTCACTGCCTCCTGACTCCCCTTCAGAACATGGTCCTGTATTCACACTCCCCAGGCCTACATCCCTTCATCTGTCTCCAATAATCTTGTCCACATGGAGTAATTGGTTTTACCTGTGACTCCGCTCCAGATTATAAATTCCATTTCATAATTTTAGGGAAGAGGCCAACACCAAAGGGCACAGGAAACATATTTGAAATTTCCACTTACTATAAGGCTGGTTCATTGCTGTCAGCCCCTCATTTCTATCACTCCACTTTCCCTTTTGCTGCACATCTGAAGAGGTGACGAGTAAGCCCAAGATTTCCCTCCTGTAGCTCCAACAGAGAGCTCAAACTATGCAAAGTCTAGCCCAGTCACAGGAGCCTTAAGCCCAATCATGTCCTGCAACAGATATAAAACACCTGCCTGTTCCTTTCTCTGCTCAGACTTGCTTGTGAGCATATCCAGCCGTCCACAGAACATCTGTCATGTTAGTAATAAATCTATCCACACTCATTTAGTGTGTGGCATTGCTAGTTTCAGCTTCTGATCCAAATTTTGTTGAGACTCCTACCTGCCTCTGAGGGGCAAACACAATGCTCTGAAAGTCTGTCTTCACACGCAAATCCTATTTTATTCATATGATACTCATAGAGAACTTATGCACACAAAGAAGTAAGGAGGACAGATTTCAAGGCACACGGGTGCAGGCAGACAAGCTTGATTAAACCTTTTAGCTGGAACATGACAGGAGGTGGGGAAATGAATCTAAGCATTTAAAAACCATAAAGGAAATTTGGGTCATTCTTTTTTGGTTCAAAATGTCATTGAACCAGTGAGATATTTCCCGTTAAGCTGATTTTAATAAGAAGACAGCGCTGCCCAAGAGGTTGTGTCCTGTCACCTGCCAACTTCCAGGAATAAGGCAAGAGACCATGACTTCCTGTGATAATCTGTCACCACACCCACCCTGGGTCAAGTTGCAGCACTCACTGCCATCCTGTGTGTTGTCCTATGAATAGGCTCAGAGGGCAGAATAGGAATCCAACACCCTTGAATGATGTTATCACCGAAATCTAGGTCTTCACCTTCGAGGATGTTCAAAGTCACAGTGGCTCAGCCTTTAAAGGACACGGATGAATTCTACATTTCAGGCCACATAAAGGTTGTGTTAGTGACTGAAAGAACAAGAATACTCTTGCTAAGTAACTAACCTCCATTCAAGCAATTTGAAAATAGCTATAATGAAAATCACACCAGGAGAAAGACATCAGATGTCTGTCAGAAAAGCAAAACATAGTGTAACCTTTTACTCTACTCTATTACAAGTGCCCAAATCACAGGCTATGGAGAAACTTTATATAACACCACTTCTTTCTTTCTTCCTTTTAAAAAATATCATTGATGAAACAACACAACAGATACATAAAAAAATAGAAAATGTCCTATAATCCTTTTCAATATGCATCATTGCCGTTCAAGCCTTATTTCAATGATTATATATTTTTAAGTAGGCATAAATCTTTCATGTTCTATTTCATTTTAATGGATCATATACTTTTTTCCTCTTAGAAGCAGTTTTCAAAGTGAGACTTTAAAAATAGTTGCATGACAATACATGTAACTAGTGAATCAAGATTTCTAACTGTATTTCCCTTTGGTTGGGCACTTAAAGGTTTTCCAATGGTTCCTATTGAAATTCCACATTATTTTTTTTAAAGAATTGGGTCCATTTTTATGTTGACTTTTTGTAGAAATAGAGTGAAGATTTCTTACCTGGGTCTTCATACATAGGAAGGAGTGGGAAACAACTAATAAATTTTATAAATGGGGTGTCAATGGAGTTGAAGTCTTTTACACCAAATGGTAAAGACGGATTTAATCATATGACGTGTCTAACCTTAAACAAGCACACCAAGCTGTTACATGCTCTTTACTGCTTGAGCTCAGTGACATGAACAATAAAGCAAACTGTCATTGCTCCCCGATGCCAAAGAGCTTATTTTCAAGGCAAAGATGTACTTGGAAAAGAAGCATCATTAGCTTCTGTGGTTCAGAAAAACTATACTGGAGGGAAAACACATGTCACAAGGGCTTTGGTTGACCTAAACATTATCATAGAGACAAAAAATACTAATTTGTTGATAGAAGAATTAATATGTAAAACAAAGATAAATTTGCTTTCTTTCCTTGGGAAGCTGACATTTTCATGGAGAGGGAGGCAAAGGGCAATTAAACGAGAGTGAGCTGCTAGATCTGCAGCTTGTGTGACCAAGAATAATCTCCAAAGTTATGATGGCCCTGGGAGAGAGCCTGGTAGTAAAATGTGAAAGACTTTGAAATGAGCAAAAATGATAAATGGATCTTTTCTGGTCTACCCTTTCAGGTAAACTGTCGCTTTCCCTGGCTTGAGCTATTTTTGAACTCTGTAGAAAGTTGATAGTAATGCTCATGATCACTGTCCATAAAACTGTGAATAAATTTTGTCTGGTAACATACAATTGATTGTTGCTTTATGGCTTTTATTAGTTTTGCATCTATTTGTAAATTCATTCCGGTGTTCCGGATTGCCTATGTATGTGTGTCTTCTTGGAATTCTTTGAGCTAATTTTAACCTCATTGATTATCTCTTTAACTAATGAGTTAAGTAAAATTGTTATTGCTCATTTTTATGCATACAATTATTATGATTTTAATTTCTTTTTAAAAATGAATATCTTTTAATGCTTGGATACAAGAGCCACTTAGTGATTCTCTTATACAACCTTTAGTAAAGGCCACATTTGGCATTCCACAGGCTTTCTAACAAGACTGACTTCCAGTGACATAATTCTGCAATTATGCAGCCTAATGTAAGTCCACAAAGATTTACTGAGCCCTTGTTATATGCACACAGATCAGAGATCAATAAAATCCACCTGAACCTCAAATAGTCCACATGGGTACAATTAGAACTGCAAGCTTAACTGCGTTGTGTTAGGTTATGTGTAATAATAGAATTCCATGGAAAATGTCTTGTGAGACTAAGGCAGAAACAATGAATTCCAAGGAAACAGAGTGCTGTGCTTTACAAAGAAATCAGTATTTGAGTTGAGTCATAATAGTACAATTTATAACTGAAGGAAAGAACAAGTAAAGTAGACTATATGGAAGGATATTTGGCTTCAGAGTAAACCCTCAGGTAGGTGGATGTGGGTGGGGTGGAGCCATCTCTGGGGGAAAGTGAAATCAGGCACAGGTCCAGATGACAGCAGTTTTGAGCACTGATTTTGAAAGCAGGCCTCAATTCTAAGTAGTTAATATATTGTGAATTCTCATCCTAATGTAATTTTGTATTATGTTTATCAGTTTTTTCTTAATGAGAGGTATCTAAATTGTACAGGCTTTGGGGTACATGGAACCTGCCCTGGGAATGCACCATTGGATTCATTACAGGAAGGTTTGTCCAACAAGAATATTTGAAAATGACAACCTCCAACCATAGCTTTGAAAATCTTGCCACGTTTACCAGTGACTTTAATACTGTATATAATGATTTTTCTCTTAATTAAAATTTTTCTAAAATGATTCATAAATACATGTGAAAACGCAAGCATAGTGGAGGTGATGAAGGTAAAGAGTGTTTATCTTACCCTGCTTTCAATTGTACATCTTCCCAATAATCATTATCAACACTTTGGAAGGCTCTTACCTACTTTTTACCCAACTTTATGTATACTTATGTGTTTATGAGTGCAGATGTAGAAATATTTACGTATACAACTGTGTGTGTTTGCTTATAGATTACCAATTTTTTACTTCCATTACAAGATGGAGATTGTGAGAGTAAATCTTGTCAACTTGACTGGTGTGAGAGGCACCTAGGAAATTGGTAAGGGACGCGTCAGGGTTTGTCTGGGTGGGTCATGGGGGCATAACGCGGGGCACTGCGTCTATTCCCTGGCATCTTCCTCTCTGGCCCTCTGCCCTGTGTTCTGTGTCCTGGCTGCCATGCCATGAAGTGGGTAGCTTTCCTCCACCACACCTGCCCACCGTGATGCTCTGCCCCACCTCAGGTCCACAGCAATGGGACCAGCCATCCATGCCGAAACCGTGAACCAAAGTAAACTTTTACTCCTTTAAGTTGGTGTATTGCATATTTTGTCCCTGCAATGGAAAACTGACTGGTATAGAGATATTACTATTTAAATAAAGTTATATTCTATTACTCAGTCTCATTAAGAACATCACAGATTTTCCACATTGGAACAGACAGATGAACCTCCTTTTAGTATTAATGTTTCATAGCATGTAAGATTGTAAATTTATTAATTATTCCCTTATTGAGAAACACTTGGTTGTGTTTTATTTGCAAGAACTGACAAATCTTGCATGTGAGCAGTTTTAAACATCCAGTATTGCGTAAAAGTATATGATCTGTATAGGATGTTACTTCTGTGTTTGAGAGATGTAGAATTCTTCTCAAGATTGGAAAATAATAGAATGTATGGGCCCATGAAATAGGGGGAAGTATATAGCGAAATGAGATGAGAAGAGATTACTGAAGATTCATCAAAACTGAGAACAAATATATAGCAAAATGCAAGATGCATATTCACATAAGCCGGGCAGGGATGGCTGACATCTTGGAGTCAGAACACCAGCCTGCCTCATGGACACAGAGACCACGTGAAAGATCTCTGCGTGATGTTTGTTCCAGGGCCAGGAAACCATTCTGACCATCTGAGAGGGACTTTACACAGTAGTGGGGACCTCAAAGACAGTGGGCCTGGACAGAAGATGATGTGGTCATGGGGAAGGGTTAGAGAGGCCCTCCATGGTGCCGAAAAGCACTGACTCAGGATGACAGAACAAGAAGCAGTGAAGGCAACAATCAGACTGTGCTTATTAGCTGAGTCACTGTGAGTCATCCTCAGAGTGTTCTAGAAGGAACTGCAGTGGAATGAATAAGGGAGGAAAAGCCACAGCCACCTGTGCTAACTGGATCAGTGAAGTTGGAGGGAAGATTGTGGTTCTCAAACTCTGGCTATTCATTAGAGTGACCTAGGGAGAGTTTAAAAACACAGACTCTTTGGCTGATCACTTGAAATATTACATGACAAACTGTAAAGGCAAAATCTGGCATCACTATCAAGGCACCCCTTATCTGTTGTTTTTGTTATATAGTTTTAGTTATCTGTTGTCACATGGTCCAAAAATACTAAATGGAAAATTTCAGAAATAAATAATTCATAGCTTTTAAATCACAAAGTGTTCTAAATAGTATAAGATCTCATTCTGTCCTCCTTCACCTGTTCAGGGTGTAAATTATCTCACAGTGCAACGTAACCATGCTCTATGTGTTATGTATCTGTTCGTCACTTTGTGGGTCATCAGATCAATTGTCAAGGCAGTATAGGGCTTGTGTTTTATTTCATAATGGCTCAAAAGTACAAGACAAATGAGGCTGGCAATTCAGATATGCCAAGGAGAAGCTGCAAAGTATTTCATGTATTATCTCATATCATCAAAAGAGCAAAAGTGAATATGGTACCCTAAGACATTTGGAGAAAGAACACATACATTCATATAACATCACAGTATACTGTTATAATTATTCTATATTATTAAAGCTACTCTTACTGTGCCTAATTTTTAAATTAAACATTATCACTGGTGTGCATGAATGAACAGGAAAAAAACAGTAAATATAGAGTGTGGTACTACTATATCTTTGGTTTCACAAATCCATTAAGAGTCTTGGAATGCATTCTGCATGGATGAAGGAACTTTTATATTTGTAAAGCTCCCCAGATGATCCCAAGGCATCTTAACACCTAATGGAATTAGCAATTACAAATAATGAACATTTATCAGTCACAAGGAATTATGGGATATGGATTTTCAGGAAGTCCTCCAATGTGGAATATGCCTCTGAGTTACGTGAATTTAAGGAAAATGCTTTGCAACTTATTCACTTTCTCATCTTAGATTCCATTACTTACTATTAGAAAATGGATGAAGTGTAGGTATGAAATCTATAATATATATTTACATATTAAAACTCCATTTGCAAATTATAAATGGGTATAACTAATTCCTATAAGATGGTATTTGTCAAATATGCTTTTCCTTGAGTTTATTATTTTAGACTTGACATTTTCTGCAATGTCACAGAGATGAAAGCATTAGTGTTTCCCACAGGGCATTCTTGTCTCTCAGCATAATTTATCATCTGAGGTCAGGAACTGCCTTGTATTCACCTGTAATTATTTCTTGTAACTAAAGCTGTCCTTACATTTAATATTCTCCCTGTGCGATTCAGGAGAATACATTTAAAGGCAAGGATCACTTAATTCTTCCCAAGTGAAGAATTCTATCACCCAAGTATTTCAATTTATATTGAAAAACACTACATTGGAGCAGTCTTTTAATCAGTAGATTGTGTTCTGTAATTCTTACTGTGAAAAACTCTTATGAAAAATTACCTTTTCTGGCCCTTTCTCCTACAGTGCAGAGCTATCAATCACTCTTGGAAGAATCTGGGACTCAGGAACAGGCCAGCTGTCAGAATCCAGGTACTGGCCCCTTCCTGTACATCAGTGGGCCCAGAAATGGGGCAATGTCAGTCACACAGTAGGACCCTGACGAGGGCATGCAGAAGGGATGGGTGAGACTGGTGAAACTGAGAAGTTTGAAATAAGAATCAACAAGCGATGAGTCACGTAACTAGGTGAGCCAGCGTTGTGCTCAGGATCAAAGACACATGGAATAGAGGCAGGTGGGTGGGTCCACATGCCCTTTAAATTTTTTCTAAGAATTTAAGTTAATTTTTATTTTATCTTATTTTATTTTTTCCTCTTTTCTTTTTTTCTCATTTTTTTTTCTTTTTTTCCTCTGTTTTCTAAATGGCTTGGGAGAAATTGGGCCACAGAAAAATAATCCCCTCCCCCAAATTCAGATAATCTCACAAATATTCCCTCATTCTTTCTTCCTTGCCACTTTTCTAGATTCCTAAACCTTGCATGATCATCCTTTGTCATCCAGCTTTGCTTCTACTGCCTTTCTAGTTATCTTTGTTTTATACAAAACCCTCACAAATTTCCCCACCATAGTGTTCTCTACTAAGGGGAAGCTATTTGAATACAAAGTCCTAATTTATGATCAGTTGTGTTATATAGCTATAGACTTTGTTCCTATGGTCTAAGGTACAAAATAGTACAGTTTGTCAGCTTCTAAATTTTGCTTGATGCTATTGTTGTTGCTAATTGTACTACTTTAGTGAGGATGATGTATCTGTTGTAATCAGTTAATCTTCCTTCTGTAACAACGGTGCAAGGCTCTTGGGTAATAACCTCATCATAGCCCAAAACCAGGGACGGCGACTGAGCCAAACAGACACCAAAATCTCACTGTTAATTAATTGGAAAGGTAGGATCTTGGGACAGACACAAACCTAGATCTTCCCACACATAGAAGACATCCCTGAACAACAGATTTTCCATAGAGAGGACTTGATAATAATGATTTAGCTACCTACTAAAAAATTTTACAAGGGTATCGAAGAAAACAAAATAAAATTGACAAGACAAAGGAAAACAACAAAATCTCAGATCTTCAGCCTACTCAGAATAAGTCCAGGAGACACAGACATGGAAAAAACTGCAAGATACATTCCTGTGATTTCTGAAATGATAGAAAGTGAAGTTAAGAAAACTATCTATAAGGCTATAGAGCAAATCAGATCAGAATAATCTCTCAGGTAAATAAAAATGGCAACATAATAAATCAATTTCTAAGTGTATAGAGAAAGAAGGCATAGAATAAAACAATAGAGCATAGGAAAATGATGGAAACATTAAATGAACAATGCAAGAAAGAAATAGAATTCATAAAACAGATTCAAAAATATATGAAAGAAATTGAAAACTCCACAGAAAGCTGATAAAAGCACTTGAATGAAACTGAAGATAGACCTTCAGATAGAAGACAGGATTGTGGCCAGTTATCATGAAAGATCTCCTAAAAATAACTAGTGAACAGGAAATAGCAATTCAACATCTGTAAGGTGATGTAAAGAGAAACAATATAATACTGACAGGTGTCAATGAAAGGCAGAAGTCAACAGAAATGACTTAGAAAGACCATTAGCAGGAGTAATAGCACAAAGTTTCTCAAGCACAGGAACAGAATGTGACAAACAGATAAATGAGGTATAGAAATCCAAACAACCATGACCAAAGAAATTCTACACCTAGACATATAATAATCAAGATCTCAGAAATTCAGCACAAAAGCAGAACATTAAAAACTGTTAGAGAAAAGAAACAGATAACTAAAAGGAAAGCCCATCAAAATCATGACCAATTTCTCAACACAAACCCTCACAACAAGTATTTCAAGCCCTGAAAGAAAACATTTTCCAACCAAAGTTGTTGTATCTTGCAAAACTATCTTTCAAAAGTAATGGAAAAATAAGATACTCCTGTGATAAAGAACCATTGAAAAATTTCATGACCACAAAACCAATCCTACAAAAAGTACTGAAAATTATTTAAGATAGAGATAAAAATGACCACAATTCTAAGAACAATGACAGAAGGAAATAATCAGGAAGAATCAAAAGCACTTAAACAGAGGAGTAAACGGGGAACCAAACAGCAGAAAAAATAACACAACAAAAAGATAAGCCAATACACATCAGTAATAACCAGCAATATAAATGGCTGGAATTGATGAATCAAAAGAAACACGTTAAAAATGGATCAAAAAATATGGTCTAACAAAATGCTGCATACAAGAAAGACATTTAACTCAAAAAGAAACTCATAGTCTGAAAGACAAACAAAGGAAAGCAGAACTCCATGCAACAGGAAACCAGATAAAACCAGGGATAGCTAACTTGTTTACAAACAATGAGAACCTCAAACCAAGAATGATCAAAAGAGATAAAGTACATCACTACATGTTCATTAAGGGAAAAATTCAAGAGGAAAAAAAGATAACATTCATGAATATGTATACACTGAATATGAGAGTATCCAACTTTATAAGACAAATATAAATAGATATGAAAAATCAAACAAGCAATAACATAATTTTAGTGGGGAACCTTAATACCCCATTGTCATTAACAGTTACTTCAGCTAGGCAAAAATTAGCAAACAAATACAGAACTGAACCAAACCGGTGACTAAACGAACTCAGTAGACATTTATAGGGAATTCCACCAAATGACATCAGAATATACATACTTCTCAGCTGCACATGGGACATTGTCTAAAATAAACCACATACTATCCCATAGAATATGCTTAATTAAATGTAAAGGAATTGAAATTCTCCCATGGATATTGTCTGACCACAGGGCAGTGAAATCAGAAACTAATGACTACAGAAACTGCAAAACTTCATAAACACATGGAAATTAACAGTCTCTTAAACAACCAATGGGACACAGATGAAATTAAAGAAGAAAGTAAGCAATATCTACAATAAAATGAAAATACAAATACAAAATACCAGAACTCACTGGATGCAATGAAAGAAGTCTGAAGAGGGAAATTTACAGCAGTGAATTCTCACATTAGAATAACAGAATGAGCACAAATAAACAACCTGATGCTGCACCTCAGGATTCTAGAAAAGGAAGACCAAGTCAAGTCCAAAGTGCATACAAGGGAGGAAATTATAAAGAACAGAGCAGAAATTAATGCAATTGAGACTAACAAAAACAATACACAGAATTAATGAATTGAGGAATTGGTTCTTTGAAAAAAGAAATAAAATTGATAAATTCCTGCCAAACTTATATAAAAAAACCCAAAACAAAAATTCACCTTGATTTCATGTAATGGAATGAAAAGGGTGAAATTACCACAGATCCAGTGGAAATTCAGAAGATCAATACATACTTCAAAAATACATAGCATGGAAAACATAGAAAAAATGGACAGATTCCTAGAAACATATGAATTATCAAAGCTGAATCAAGGAGAAACAAAATTCTGAATAACTCAATATTAGTTAATGAAATTGAAAATGTAATAAAAATCTTTATCAACAAAAAATCCCAGGTCCTGATGGATTCACAGTAGAATTCTAAAAGAAATTTAGAGGAGACGTTATGCCAATACTCCTCAAGCTCTTCAATGAAACTGAAAGGAAAGCAATTCTCTCTAATTCATTCCTGGAGGCTAGTATTACCCTGACACCAAAACAAGAGAAGTAATGAATCAAGATAGGGAACAATAAGCCAGTATCCCATGCAAAAATCCTCAATAAAATACTAGCAAACAGCATGTGACAAATCATCAAGAAGATTGTACACCATGACCAAGTGGGATTCATCCTAGGAATTTAGGGATGTTTTAACATATGCATATCAGCACAGTGATACACCATATTAATGGAACTGAGATCACATGATCACTTCAAAAGAAGAAGATAAAGCTTTAGATAAAGTTCAACATTCATTCATGATAAAATACCTACAAAAAATTATAATGGATGGTCTTTACCTCAATCTGACAAAAAATAACCTGACAAAATTTCAATAGGTGGTCTTTTCCTCAATCTGATAAGTCATCTATGATAACAAACATCTTATTAAATGGACAGAACCTAAAGATAACAAACATTAAATGGACAAGACCTAAAGTCTTTAATTCTAAAATCAGGAACAAGGTGAAGATGTCCAGAATTACCGCTCCTCTTCAGTATAATTCTGGATACATTAGCCAGAGCATTGAGACAAAAAAGAGAAATAAAAGGAATCAGGATAGGAAATTATTCACAGAATACAATTATTCACAGAAAACATGGTACTCTACAAAGAAGACCCCAAAAGACTCTACTACAAGATTTCTAGATTTAATAAACAAATCAGAAGCATACCAGAAAATAAGTCAATAATGAAAAATCAATAGCATTCATGGATAAAAAGAACAAACTCACTGAGAGAGAAATTAGGCAAACAATCACCTTTAGAATAGTATCCCAAAATATGCTTAGGAATCAATATAAGAAGGGAAGCAAAAGGTCCATACACTGAAAATTACAGAACTCTGAAAAAGGAAATTGAAGAGACAATAGAATAATATCCCTTGTTTATGGATACTAAGCGCCAGCCTTGTGAAAATGGCCACACTCCCAGAACTGTTATAGAGAATTAGTACAATCCTGATTAAAATACTATTAGCATACCGCTGGGCTCTAGAGAAAGCATCCCTAAAATTATTTTGGAAACAGAAGAGACCTTGAGTTACTAAGGCAATCCTAGGCAGCAAAGGCAAGGCAGGAGGCATCACAATCTCTCACTTGAAATTATACCACAAAGCCACTCAGCATGATATTGAAAAGAAAACAAACCTGAGGGTCAGTGGAATAGATTAGAAGATGCAGACACAATGACAAAGGCACTCAGCCAACTTATTTTTGATAAAAGGGGCCAAAAATGATCACTGGCAGGAACATGGCCTTTTTAATAAGTGGTTTTTAATAAGTGGTTTTCCACATTCTGAAGACTAAAATTAGACCCATGTCTATTAACATTCATGAAAGTCAAAATGGACCAAAGATCTAAATATTACAATAGAAACACTAAATCTAGTAGAAGAGAAAGTAGTTAGAAATATTGAAGGCATAGGTGTAGGCAGAGAATTCCTGAACACAACCAAACTGCAGAGGACGTACTTCAAAGAACCAAAAACTAATATCTCATCTTATTAAAAAGTTTTAGCACATTGGAAAAATTTCATATAGTTTAACAAAGAAGATGCTGGCAGTTAAAGTATAAGAAAAGATCAGTATTTGTTAGCTTTCCCATTGCTGGGACAAAATACTTGATGCCACAAACTTAAAGGTGATGTTTATGGCTTATGGTTTCAGAGAGATCAGTCCATGGTCAGTGCATTTCAAGGCAGAAGGGACTGGTAACACAAAGTGCCTTACTTTATGTTGGCAGAAAGAGAGTGCAAAAAAGAGTGCCTGAGAGAAAAGGCAGGGAACCAGAGTTTCCAAGATCATGGTTTCTTGAGCCACTCAGACACATGCACAGGTGTGCTTTACACAGGTCCTAGTTGTCTCTCATTGCAATCAGGCTGACTGTGAAGATCAGGCAATACATCTAAGTTTTTCTGGTGTATTTTTCTCTTAAAAGAGAAAAACATTTTACTCTTAATATTTCTTTAACTCCACTTTATTATTGGAGCGACTATTGGTCTATTACAAATTTCTCCCTTGCCACATACCTTCTTAAAAATATTCCACACACTGATATTTTCTCAAAGTTTTGAATTTCTAACATTCAAAATTTTGTTTCCAAAACTTTAAAAACTATGAGATGTGATAAAAACTATATTTAAATTTTAAAAATTTATTACAGTAAAAGACACATTGATGTTAATTTCCCTCAAAATATTCCCCACTCACTTCAAACATACTTATAATTCTTGCCATTATCTGAAATCATTCTAGAAGTCCTGTTCATGAATGACTTTAATTGCAGTGTCATGGCTATCTTGATTTTCTGAATTGATTCCAAATGTTTATCTGTAATGGCCACTTTGGCTTTTGGGGAAGAACCGGATGTCACACACTGCCAAGACCTGGTTGTGGAAGAAGGTGGACGAGGACACACATACTGCTGGTGTAAGCCCGCCTTTCCACTGCGTGGACCTGGGCAGCAGCCTGCACAGCACTTTTCATTCCATGTTATGAGGACACTCATGAGGGCGGACTCCCAGGATCACCTTAGAGAGTGGTGAGAAAGATGAGACCAGTGTGTGTAAACAGAAAAGGAGCTTTCAAGGGAGATTAATGACATTGTTTCCTTTACTATAATAAATTTTCAAATTTAACATCATATATTTTGATTACCCCATATTTATATTTTCACTCCTACATTTTTAATTTCTGAGCAAAAAACAATTATTTGTTTATTTTTTATTTTAAAAAAGCAAAACGTAAAAAGGGTAAAAGTGATACACAATTTCAAAAAATAACATTAAGAAATCATCACTAGTTGATATATTGCATATTGTTATTTTAGAAGTAGTTGTTCAAGTTACAAAATTATTGATGCTCATAATCCTAAGATCTTATTCTCTGTATCTTTCTCAGATAAGGTTTGATTTAAGTTTCAATTTTGGAATGAAAAGAAATATTTTCCCAAAAGTCCAACATTCCCTTGTGAAATGTCAAATTCCTAAACTACTTATTGTAGACTCATTTCTTCTCAGTGCTCTATGGACCCTCTTCATAGAACTTCCCTAAACAGCTACTTTTGCCTTCATCTGTTTTCTTTTTCTTTGTGGTCTTACAGCCAGAAATGGAAGACTCCCGCACCACTTTTTAAGAGGAGGAAGGAGGGAAGGAGTGATGGGGAGGAGAGTGATTACCACAGGGTTGTGTTGCAAGCTGAGTTTGAGTCTGTGACCAACACCTTAGTCTGATGGTTCATGGACCAAATTGCCTTCTTGCTCCCTTATGGTATTTGTAGTGCTCAATAAAAATCCCCCAGGACCCAATTTGTCCCAAGGTTTTTATCTCTTTTCTTCTAACCAAACCCCTTCTGAGTGCCCAAGTTAAACGCTCCCACAAATCAGTTTTCTTTTCATTCCCAAAGATACCTGTGGAGAAGTTTCCCAAGCAACCTAGCTGAGTTCTCCGCTGCCATTTCACTAAGCCACCACACCGCACATTGCCTGATTCTGTGTCTATCTATAATCAAGAGATGTTTTATATTGATTAATTTTTATTGGTCTATTTATTTAGTTTTCAGTGTTGATGAGCACTTCATGAATTTGTTAACAAAATATTAGGTAAACCAGAAGTTTATAGAAGAAGAAAAAAATGTGATGGTAATTAAGAACATAATAGGATAAGGCTGTTTTCAGTCATTTGATGAGTTTCAGTTATTTAAGATGTGAGCTTTAACACTGCCTTTACTGACTATGAATTTTGAACCATAATAGGCAAGTTCTTTGTACATAATACCTCATTAGCACTGACTGAGTAACTACTCCATTCCAGGGTTTGAATAAATTTTCTTTAATGATGAAAACAACATTTCAAGTTAAATTTGATAAGGATCTTGAATATCTACAGTCAGTGCAATTAAAGAAGCAGATAAGGAAATCAAAAAATAGTCATCCACAACCAATGACCCTTGTATCCTTTACCACACTCTACAGTATGTAAATGGATGCATGTGTCCATAAACAGAAATAAGTGACATGAAAACATCATGAAATGATCTATATTAAGTTACTAGGTATATTCTGATATTTTTCTACTTTAAAATTGTTGATTAACATTTGTTGATTTAATAACAAATCAGGAGTTACTATCTGACGGAATACATCCACTGTATCAAGTGTGTTGCTATCATTTTACACTCTACTTTCCCATGATATTGAAATTTCTAGCATCACTATGTCATTTATTTGAACATGCCCTGTCTCCTTGAAATAACAGCAACAGAACAGGCAAGCTAGCCTTACGAAGATTAGTTGAAATAATTAATCCAGCACAATCCAGTGGTTAAATACCTCATGCAGAAAGACATGAATCTAAGCCTCGGGTTCTCTTTTGCCCTGGCCTCAGCCTCCTCCAGTTCCTCATCTACACATCATAGTTTCATAACAGCAGCTCGCTTTCCTACCACTCTCCCCTACCCTACTTCACTGCCACTATATGGTCGCTTAGCACTGTCATTCCAGAATATTTTCCCTCATTATCAGGTGGGCTAATTCCTAATCAGCATTTACAACTCAGCTGTAAAAATGAGAAGTCATTAATAAACATTTGAATTGATAGTTGAATTGGTAAATGAATCCACGCATACTTCAAATCTATATTTTGTCCAGAGCCAGCAGGGTGACAAATCTGTGGGGCAAAATATTTCATTCCAAAAGCCCTGTTTCTTCATGTGTAGAATGAGAAAAATAGCATCACAAGGTTCCCACGAGGATTACATGAAATAGTGTCAAGAACTTGTCACTTAACAATTCTTCAATTTGGCAAAAATTTAATATCCATCTACCAAGGACTACAGGTAGTGAGGGGCTTGAGCTGGATCATTTTGAAGAAAGAACAGTTTACAGGGATTCTATAAGCTTGCTGGTAAACCACCTGTAGTCTGACATCAGCCATGGGAGTGTGTATGACCAGAGAAATCAGTGGATGTCACTCTCATGCCTAAGACCATCGCCAGTGCACCACTGACTAGAGATGAAGTGGGATAACACATTGGTGACCTCGGATGGACTCTGAGTTTGGGAAATAGGACGCTTGGTATGGAGTGACCTTGGGATGAACATTTTTTGGGGCAAAGGGGAAAATGAGGATTTGAGGCTGAGTTGCAGCATGGCTTGGACACTTCTGCCTAAACCCCGGGACTGGAGTGGTCAGTCAAGACCACCTGAGTTGCACCTAGGGGGCCCAGGTCTTTAAACTCCTTCATCCCTCAGGTCTCGGACACAGGCCACCCTAGGAAAGGTCTGTCCGGGGTGTGAGGCAGTGTCCCACTGAGATGGTCCTGGAGGCAGGCACAATGCATCTTCCCCCACAAGGTGATCTGGGTAGCATATTGCAAGGTCCTGAACAGGGTAAAATTATCTGTTCCTGCTTTTACATGTCCCATGGACTAGTGAGCTAGAAAAAGAAATTATTGTATCTTTGAATTCCACAGGTCAGTGCAGGGCTGCGGAGCAGACAGGTGCTGAGGATGCATGATGTATGAGCTGGCGCACACGGAAAGGAAAGGAGAGGAGAGAAGAGGGCAGGAGGCGGCATGGGAGCCAGAGCTGCCACAACAAAGTCAGGAGGTTGTTTGCTGACTCCGAGGGACCAGGAAGTTGTAATGGAGAGGACAGCAGCAGCTGTACTATGTCTGACATGTATCTGGGTCAATCAAAGAAACCAGCAATTGGTCAACTTTTAATAAGATGAAATGCAAGCCAAAGAATCCCTTAAGAGAATGTGCATATTACCAGATGGGCCAGGGCCATGTTGGTGTGATTTTCCTTCTCTTCTGCGTTCTCTAACAAACCGTGACATCTTCTGCAGCATGTCAAGGTGTGATGCAGCACAGCCCACAAACTTTCCTTCCTTACCTTTGCAGCACTGATCAGAACACAGCAGCCGCAGAGAATTTGTGGCCCAGTGGGAAGGTCTGTCAATAGAAAAGCTGGAGTCATTTTCCTGCTGACACAGATCCCGCGCTCCCCCTTTGCCTAGCTCAGAGGAGGGGTGGATGTGAAAACTGACCATGGAGCAGCTGCTGATTTATACTTCTTTTTCGGGGCCAGGGGATTTATATTGATTAGTTGGATGAATGAGTCTGTCCCTTTGTTTCAAATGATTAGAGTGAGTGTTTGCCCTTGGAATAGATCACGAATCCACTGTGATATAAAGGATAAGATTCACTGTGCTTTTTTGCAAGTCTCAATGCCTTCACCATACTTATGAAATATACCTGTCGATGATACTTAACCTGGTTATGGAAAAATAGATCTTGAGGGATTTTCAAAAAACGTGCTTCACAGCAGGGACATCAAAATGTGTTGTCACTATCTTTCTTGAACTTTTTTTCCTGTTACTTAATGTGTTTATTCCAAATTTATCATCAGAGTGGTAGATGACATATTTGTTTTGTGAATTAAATTTTCTTTCTGTTATTCTGTTCTAGGACCTTACCATTTGTATAAATGTTCATACAAATAACTGTTAACTGAGTTTCTCTTCCACAAGAGGCAGTTGCTTACTGAGAGCAGGTGCTGGGAGAGACCCAGCAGAGTACATTTCTAAGTTTTAATGGAATATTTGTCTTTGGCATTTATAATTAATATGTTTACAAAAATATAGCCATGGATGTGTGTTTTTAAGGAATTGTCTGAAGTTAGATGATGGTTTGGGTGGAGAATATAATTTCATATTGATTTCTTTGTTCTGTGTTGATTTTGGAGGATAAAGATCAGCTTTTAAACATTTCTTTCCATCTCATCTTGTCAGAAGTGAGTTTCTTTCCTGGGGTTGAAGTTTGTTTCTTTTCATTCTTCCCATGGTGCTTCCTCCTTTTCATCCTAGAGGACCTCAAAATGAAGTAGTAATCATCCCCAACCTGGGTATCCTTCAAGTGGTAAAGATGTTAATTTTTGCTTTGATGATTTTAATTTTTCTCATCTTTAAACAGCCTGCATAGAGTTTCTTCAACTATTCACGGATTAGTTCAATCTTACATATTTTTAGGAGCCTTAGTTAACCTTTCCAAGCAATCAAGCCCCACAGAGTCCTAGAGATGCCCAGAGTTCTTCCTCATCCACCAACTGGAATCCACTTCTCTGCATTTAGTTGCAGGAGAAGTATTTGCAGCTTGGTCTTGGGTTTCCAGGGTGATTTGTGATGATCTTAGCATCTTTTCCAGTGGTGCTCTGAGCCCCTTTTGTTTTCCAAGTAACCTGCAGGCACATCCAATCAATCTGATATTCCTATCGCAGTAAATTCATACATGGACAGGAGCAAGAACACGGGAGCTAATGAAGGATGAGTAAAGAGGAGAGGAACAAATTTCAGGAGGGATCATCATTTTTTTTTCAATGTTCACTGAGAGTTAGTGTCTTTCACACAGGATCATTTCTGAATGAAACAGTATATACTCCAGATCCAATATCTAGGGGCAAATCTACCTCAATGAATACTTTTTTCCCACAATACTTGATATTTGAGGCTCAATTTTATATTATTGGCAATACCCTAGTGGTGCATGGAATATCCCTCAATCTTTATGAATGTTTCCATTGCAGACATATCTAATTATGGTGATGCTTCATCATCATAACTGAATTGATGTTGGGAGCCGCGGCCGAGCCCGGTCGCCTTACTTGGCGGACGTGAGGCCTGTAGGAAAGAGCAAAGCCTGAGCTAGATTACCCCTCCCATCGAGTGTGCTAAGATGGCGCTTATCTCCTGCTTGGTAAACAACCCGCCCTGTAAGATCTCCTGCTTCCTGCTTGGTAAACAACCCGCCCTGTAAGATCTCCTGCTTCCTGCTTGGTAAACAACCCGCCCTGTAAGATCTCCTGCTTCCTGCTTGGTAAACAACCCGCCCTGTAAGATCTCCTGCTTCCTGCTTGGTAAACAACCCGCCCTGTAAGATCTCCTGCTTCACAACCCGCCCTGTAAGATAGTCTGCCTAGCAACAACTGATGTTAGCCAATCAGCCCGCATCGCGCGCTTTGAACTGATGGGCCACTGTAACCCTATAAAAGTGAGTGCCTCTCCCGCCATGAAAAAAGAAGCAGAAGAAGCACGCAAGGAGCCGCGGAGAGCGGACCGGTAGAGGCTTCGGGACAGACTGTAGGAAGAAGCACGCAAGGAGCCGCGGAGAGCGGACCGGTAGAGGCTTCGGGACAGACTGTAGGGAGAAGCACGCAAGGAGCCGCGGGGAGCGGACCAACAGAGGCTTCGGCCGGGAGGATTCCCGGGGCAGGCTGTACGGAGAAGGAAAATAAAAGAAAAGGTTGTCCACTGCCAGACTTTGTTGTGTGTCCTTCCTGCCGGCCGGGAGTGACACCGACATCTGGTGGCCCGTACGGGGACTGATCACCCCCGAGACGTGGCAGTGGACAACGCTCCAACGCAGAGCTGCAAGACAGGTGAGTAGAGGATAAATCTGGGCCCTGGGTGGCGCGCACCTACAGGGTTTGTAGACTCCTCTCAGGCTCACGCGTAAGTGGCGGATTCCTTGGGCCTCACGCGGTGAGTAACATATTAAAAAATGGGAAACATGCTAGGTAGCGGCACTAAGAGTGAGGGTGGTTGCGGGGAAAGCTCTCTAGAGCTTACAAAAGTACGCAGGGTATTTGAGCAGGCCCAGTCAGGGAGCTCCCGAGAGGGGTCCGTCAAGGGGAACAAAGATGCTAAGGAGGAGGACGGGGCTCAAGCCTTGGAGTCGTCTGACTCCGAGGACGAGGGAAGGTTGAATGGTGAGGAGGCCAAAGAGACCAGCTGTCAGGGGCCTAAGTCGCTTGATGGGGAGACGCAAGGCTCTTTCGCTGCGTTGCGCCGCGAATTGCGCTCCGCTCAGCTAGGCTTACGAAAAAGCAGAGAGCTTCTGAGCGCCCCCTGGCAGGGGAGGGAGACAGAACCTTCTGCTCCGCCCTGGAACTCGTTCCCGGAAGCGGTCCCTCGCCGCGAGGCCGCCGCATGGGAACTCCCCCCTCTTCCGTCAGTACAGGAAATAATGCACAGGCCGCCATTTTCTGTTCAGCCACGGCCGCCATCTTACGATGCTCCGCCACCAGCAGGACGTTATTTCCACAGACAGCTGTGGCGTGGGGGTCGTGTGTCTAATGAAGACCACCCGTTCCCAGGGATAGATAGCGGCCCCTATGGGATATATCCTGTACAGATGGCCATGGGTCAGGGACGTAATGTGTGGGAACCCTTTGAAATAAAGCAGATTAGAGAACTTAAAAATGCAGTTACAACCTTTGGGCCGACTGCGCCTTACACCATTGCCATGCTGGAGAACCTGTCTTCTGGGCCCCTCACCCCTGCGGACTGGACTCAGCTGGCAAAGGCGTGTCTGCCCTCGGGTAGTTACCTGGATTGGCGAGCCTGGTACGCCGAGTTCGCTGCCGAACAGGCGGAAAGAAACGCTAACCGAGGGAACCGGGGATGGAATAGAGACATGCTTATGGGGGAAGGCCAACACGCTGATGATCAGACTCAGTTCCCTGGTGCAGTTTATGAGCAGATCAATACCATTGGGCTTCGCGCCTGGAAGCAGGTGAGTGGTGCCGGAACGGCATCCTTGTGCCTTTCTAAAATAGTCCAGGGCACAACAGAGCCATTCGTTGATTTTGTGGCTCGGATGCAAGATGCCGCCGATAAGATCTTTTCCGATAGGGAAGTGGCTCAACCGCTGGTTAGGCAGTTGATTTTCGAACAATGCACAAAGGAATGTAAGGCAGCAATAGCCCCACATAAGAATAAGGATCTTAACGCCTGGATCAGAATATGCAGAGAAATAGGGGGGCCGCTTTCTAATTCGGGAGTTGCAGCTCTTCTGGCTGCGGCAGTGCAACAAAGGGGACCTCGCGGGCCTAGAGAGGAACATAAAGCCAAGGGGTGCTTCAGCTGCAGGGACCCAGGACACATTAAACGTAACTGCCCAAATAGTGCAGACGCCAAGCCTCGCCTTAAAAATGAAGGATCGTATAACGTCTGTGGGCGATGTAGAAAGGGTCCACATAAGGCAGAGGATTGCAGGTCAGTTTATGACGCTCAGGGAAATCGTATTTGTGGCCGAGATGTTAACGAGCCAAAAACGGCCAGAGGGGGCCCTCCTCGCCGGCGGGCCCCCACCCCCGAGACAGGACAACACAGGGTGGCAGCCTTCCACAAGGGCTACCCCTGGGTCAGCAGGCGTGGACCTCTGTGTCGCCTCCAGACTCATATTGACGCCCGATATGGGTGTTCAGGTGGTTGAGACCACCTTTAAGGGGCCGCTGCCTAAAGACACGGTTGGCTTGGTAATTGGAAGGTCCTCTACAGCCCTCCGGGGTCTTACGGTGATCCCTGGGGTCATAGACTCAGATTATACAGGCAATGTTAAAATTATGGTCCAAACTCTTGTAGGTACTATGGTAATCAGTGAAGGGGACAGGATGGCGCAGCTCCTGCTGCTCCCCAGCCTCCATAAGAGGTTCTAGTCTAAGCAAAAGACCAGAGGAGATCAAGGCTTTGGCTCCTCCGGGGAGATTTTTGAGGGACTCCATATGACTCTTGATAAGAGGCCCATGCTTTCGCTTAAGATCAATGGCAGAAATATAACAGGTCTCTTAGACACAGGAGCAGATCGCTCCATTATCTCCAAAAAGGATTGGCCTTCCAGCTGGCCTACTAACACAGCCGACAACACACTTCAAGGTCTGGGGATGGTATCCGCCCCCCAAGTTAGTGCTACAACCTTGTCTTGGTGTGATGAGGAAGGTCAGCAGGGTCAATTTCAGCCCTTTGTTCTGCAACTACCGGTGTCATTATGGGGAAGAGATATCCTCACCCAGATGGATGTTACTCTTACATCCACCTGCTCTCCTCAAGCTAAGGGTATACTCAAAAATCAGGGATATGTTCCCGGCAAGGGCCTGGGCTCTGCCCTGCAGGGCCGGACATCTCCCATGCCTGTAGAAAAAAGGGAAGGTAGACACGGGCTGGGTTTTTCTTAGGGGCCTCTGAAGAAGCTCTCCTACCCACTTCAATCAAAATCACCTGGAAATCAAATGATCCGGTTTGGGTACCTCAGTGGCCCCTGCCTAAGGAGAAGCTATTAGCCTTGTCAGAAATAGTCAGTACACAACTTAGATTAGGACACATTAAGCCGTCGACCTCCCCATGGAACACCCCCATTTTTATAATCAAGAAAAAGTCTGGCAAGTGGAGGCTGCTCCATGATCTAAGGGCGGTCAACGTGCAGATGCAGTCCCTGGGGGCGGTCCAGAGGGGGCTGCCAGCTCTCTCAGCCATCCCTCAGTCTTGGCCGATTTATGTTATAGATCTTAGAGACTGTTTCTTCTCAATCCCCCTGCATCCAGAGGACACCCATAGGTTCGCCTTTACTTTACCCACCATTAACCAAGAAAGCCCTGATCTCAGATACGAGTGGATAACGCTGCCCCAAGGTATGGCCAACAGTCCCACTATGTGTCAGATTTACCTTGACTCCCTACTGGCCCCCCTACGGAAATCCTTTCCCAAGATAAGATGTGTACATTACATGGACGACCTTTTGCTCAGCGGCAGGGACCCAGAAATGCTAAATAATATGCTCGGCCAGTTGGTCGAGGCCCTGAGACAAGCCAATCTGCATGTTGCCCCCGACAAGATTCAGGGAGGAGAAATGGTGACCTACTTAGGCGCGAGAATCTCCCCTATGCTAGTCTCTCCGCAGAAGGTCACCATTAGGACGGATGGCGTTACGACCCTAAATGACATGCAAAAGCTATTGGGAGACATTAATTGGATTAGGCCATATTTACACATACCAAATTCAGATCTCAAACCCCTGTTCGACCTTCTGAAGGGAGACCCAGATATAGCCTCCCACAGGAGGCTCACTCCTGAGGCAAGAGCTGCCTTACAGAGAGTGGAGGAAGCCTTAGGTGGGGCTGCCTTACACAGAATTGAACCAGGGCGACCCTTTGACGTCTGTTTGCTACAGACTAGTCTACAGCCCACAGCGGTGATTTGGCAGAAAAGACCACTCCTGTGGGTACACCCTAAGGTCTCACCTGCAAAAGTCATAGAACATTACCCGGAGGCAGTCGCTTCATTGGCCCTTGAAGCGCATGATAGAGCTGTCCAACATTTTGGCTCAGGACCACAAGCCATCCGAGTACCCTATACCGCCAGCCAGATCAAGACCCTGGCTGCCTGCATAGATGCTTGGGCCATTTTGCGATGTGTTTTCCATGGGGATATAGACAATCAATACCCTAAAGACCCTATCTTGTCATTTGTTACTCAGCACCCTGTAATTTTTCCAAAGGTTACTGCCTCTGAGCCATTAGTCCCAGCAACTACAATATATACAGATGGCTCCAAGACGGGGATAGGCGCCTATGTGATCCTAGGCAAGCCCCCAGTTACCATACAATTTGAACCAGATCAGCCTCAGGTGGTGGAACTGCAGATCGTTAAAATGATTCTTGAAAGGTTCTCAGGACCCATTAACATTGTCTCCGATTCTAGGTATGTGGTCAATGCTATGCAAGTGCTTGAGACTGCCGGTTTAATTAGATCCACTTCCACAGTGGCTGGGCTGTTCCTGTCTATCCAGACATTGCTTCAGAACAGATACCATAAGGTCTTCACCACCCACATAAGAGCACATACATCCCTGCCAGGGCCTATGGCACAGGGGAATGCGGCTGCTGACACTGCCACTCGCCCGTTATGGATTTTTACCTTACTAACACCAATCGAGCGAGCCCGTGCCTTCCATGATAAGTTTCATGTCAATGCCAGGACACTAGCAAACCATTTCCATGTTCCCAGAGCAGATGCACGAGATATCGTGCGACTATGTGACTCCTGTGCCACATACAAACCTGCCATACCGATGGGAGTAAACCCTCGAGGTTTGATCCCTGGTGATGTTTGGCAGATGGACATCACACATATACAGGAATTTGGGACTCTTAAATATGTTCATGTTTCCACAGACACCTGTTCTCACGTCATATTTGCAACAGCAGAAACAGGTGAAAAAGTGTCTAATGTGATCAATCATTGCCTGGCGGCTTGGGCCGCATGGGGCAAACCAAAAATATTAAAAACTGATAATGGACCAGCCTATATAGGCAAAGCCTTCAATGAGTTCTGCAAAATGATGGAAGTTCAATTAAAACATGGTATCCCATACAATCCCCAAGGTCAAGGAATCATTGAGTGGGCTCATAGAAGCCTCAAAGAAATTTTACAAAAACAAAAAGGCGGAGTAGGCCAAGGCCTGGCCCCAAAGGCACGATTATCCATGGCACTATTCACACACAATTTTTAAAATTTAAATAATGATAATTGCTCCCCAGCTATGGAGCACTGCAACCCTTCCCCCAACCATAAAGGGTGGGTTAAATGGAAAGATGTCCTAACAGGACAATGGATGGGCCCGGATCCGGTAATCAGCTGGAGCCGAGGCGCGGTTTGTGTTTTCCCACAGGAACCGGGACGAGAACCACTGTGGGTACCGGAGAGACTGACACGGGCAACAAAGCCCTCGACTGAAGATCAGACCTGCCCTACCGGAGATCCATCACAGACCAACCAACAAGATGAATAGAAATAGCGGTAACCCAAAATGGACAAAAAGATCCTCAGGCATATGCATGGCTCGCTCGCCTAGCCTACGACCGAGTCTAGGGGCGGTGAGCTTCCCACACTCCTCCTCTAAAAATTTATGACATAGCTGGGTAGGAGAGTCAATGACGGGTAAGAGCGTACTCCCCCAGTGCGACTCAACCTAAGCCAGGCCCTACCCCATCCTGCACGTAAGCCGCTGGACTGTTAGATGCTGCCCAGGTCTAAATTTCTCTCCGAGGGGATTTCTTTACGGAGAGGAAATGAGTGCAAGCTTGTGTGCATCCAGGTTCCGTACAGTTTGTGCCTGGCCCTAGAAAAAGGACGAGGGCCTCAGGGCCTTGGCAGACCATGGGACGGCCGACCAGGGTCTAAGCCAAGGACCTACGGTGGGCCTACGCATAGGGCATAAGCCTCTGCACCCAGTCCAGGAAGGGCTATGATGCGCACATTCATAAAAAATAAAAAAGGGGGAGATGTTGGGAGCCGCGGCCGAGCCCGGTCGCCTTACTTGGCGGACGTGAGGCCTGTAGGAAAGAGCAAAGCCTGAGCTAGATTACCCCTCCCATCGAGTGTGCTAAGATGGCGCTTATCTCCTGCTTGGTAAACAACCCGCCCTGTAAGATCTCCTGCTTCCTGCTTGGTAAACAACCCGCCCTGTAAGATCTCCTGCTTCCTGCTTGGTAAACAACCCGCCCTGTAAGATCTCCTGCTTCCTGCTTGGTAAACAACCCGCCCTGTAAGATCTCCTGCTTCACAACCCGCCCTGTAAGATAGTCTGCCTAGCAACAACTGATGTTAGCCAATCAGCCCGCATCGCGCGCTTTGAACTGATGGGCCACTGTAACCCTATAAAAGTGAGTGCCTCTCCCGCCACGAAAAAAGAAGCAGAAGAAGCACGCAAGGAGCCGCGGAGAGCGGACCGGTAGAGGCTTCGGGACAGACTGTAGGAAGAAGCACGCAAGGAGCCGCGGAGAGCGGACCGGTAGAGGCTTCGGGACAGACTGTAGGGAGAAGCACGCAAGGAGCCGCGGGGAGCGGACCAACAGAGGCTTCGGCCGGGAGGATTCCCGGGGCAGGCTGTACGGAGAAGGAAAATAAAAGAAAAGGTTGTCCACTGCCAGACTTTGTTGTGTGTCCTTCCTGCCGGCCAGGAGTGACACCGACAAATTTATAAAAATCATAAACTCAATGTAGAGAGCTCTGTGCTTTTCCCACACTCCATGAATATATATTGTACCGTCCCACCACCACTTCATGTCCAGAACAAAGTTTACACAGATTTCAATCCTCTTATTCTTAATTATTGACCTGTAATTCTAAGCCAGTATGGCTTTTATATATTCATAGTGCCCTTAGTTTTCAACTCAGTGAAAATCAAAATTCATGGTGTACAGCTTGCATTTATTTTTAAATATGAATTTTAAAAGTACAGCATTCTCTTAAATAATCAGGATGAGGTATAAATCCATAGATTTGTTTAAATCCCATCAGATCAATTTCTCAAAGGTTGTGGCTGTCTGACTCCTCTTTGTTCTCTGTATTCTTGGCATTGTGATCCTCTAACCGCCCTGTGACTCGTTCCCCTCTATCTGGCCCAGAATATGAATCATATTCAGTCAATAGATGACAGCTGTGATTATTGTGAAACAAAAATTGGTGCCCACTATGGAGTGCATAAAATAAAACACCAACTTGGGATCCAGTGAAGCACAGGGCAATGCACAGGTCTAAGTGTGAATGGTGAGCACAAAAGACTGAAGGTGTGAGGGCAGAAGCGGTCAGGAGACACGGGGCTGCCTTTATTTCCCTCACATGTCCCCACAGAACTTCTGAAACAGGAAGCTCTCACTGGGGGTGCTCCTGACTCCCCAAAGGTGCCAGGGCCCAAGGCTGTCACCTGAGTTCCAGCAACTGCTCTTTGCACACCTGTCCTGGTCCTCACAACCTACTTGCTTTCTCGAAATGCAGGAAACCTCAGAGCCTGTCCTTGAAGATGAGGGTCATATTCCCATATTTCCTGCTGTCAGAGATATCCTTGATCCCACAGGTGATTGCTGGGGTTTCCAAACATATCCTTATCTTCTGCTGTGTAACATATCTGGTTTCAGGCTGGCTGAAGCCATGAAGCAGCTCTGATTCTGGTCTCCACAATGTGGTTTCAGAGTTGCTTTGATAGCTGTGTTCATGTGAGGGCAGGGCAGGAATCTGTGAATCCCAGGTCACGGGCCTCTGTTTGTCTGTGGTGGACCCTGGATCACTCAAAATAGAACAGTCTTAGTCTTGTGATGTATACACCTGAGTGCTTTGGGGAACAAAATTATAGAGGAATTTTGGTTTTATACTATACCACCATTTATGTGAGCCGATGCTCTGGATCCAAACAGAAATTAAGCCTTAAGTGTGGGGATAGCGAGTGAGGTGCCAGACGCTATGCTAAAAGCATCTGGAGGAAGAGTGTGAGTCATGATCCTTGGCTATCACCCTGCTTCTTACCTAGACAGGAAGATAAGCCATGAGTGGAAAAGCAATAGCAATCTATTAGAATAACATGGAAGGAAGATGCTAAGGAGGGAGAGATATGTGGGAGAGTTATGGGTCATCCCTACCTGTCTTATTTAACCCTGATTCATAAAAAACTGGTTATCCAGAGCAATGAAATTTTGCAATATAGCTGATGAATGAATGGGCTTTGTGATGTTACAAATGTGAGCTTTCTCCGTAAAGGACCATTAATAGATTGCTTTAATGTGAAACACATTTTCCCATGGAAATAGATGCTAAAAATGGTGGCTAGGCCAGCAGAAGCTGATTTAACTCAAAATGCAGCTGAAATAGTGATGTATCCCAGTAGCTTACCATTCTATATCCGGTGATTAAACATTCCACATGCCAGCTCATGTAAGCATAGTATTATTTTTGATGGGGGCCATATCTTTACTCTGTGTTCCCTGGCCTTGGGGTTTGCTCTTTTTACTCCACAGCCAAGAAGCAGTTTTCTGTCTTCTTTGTGTAAGGTTGGAATGGGACCTGGATCCCCCAGCCCCCAGCCTGCTAGCCCTCAGAGGCACTACTCTTTGCGGGAGCTCAGCTCAACAGCAAAGCTGTCTTTGGCAAGCACGGGATGTCTAAAGGAGATAAGACAGGCCAAGATATTTTGCAGGTCCCAGCACATCTGGGGATATCTGGAGACACCCAAAAATTTGCACTGGATGCTTCAGGGACTTTGCCCTGAAACTTTTCCCTAAGACTTCTAGGGAACTTTGACCACAGATGTTTATTAACATCTTCCTGCCTAATATCCCCCACTTTCTTTCCTTCTCTATCAGAGGGACTCACTTCCTCTTTGTTCTCTGCAGATGGCCTTTCACTCTCTGTCTGCCTGCGCCCAGGCACAATAAATTCCATGCCGTGTTGCATTCACAAAGCCTGGTGCTCCCTTCTGCACCCTCATATGTTATACTTTGTCCCTTCTCTTAGGTCCTGAGAAGATGCCTTCCATCTCCTATGACTTTCCAGTGTCCCCATAATGGGAAGGGAAACTTCTCTGCTTGAGGACACATGCATCTCTTGTATTTGGAGATAGTGATTCAAAATGGATTCCAGGACACCAAAGGACATTCTTTTGGTTAAAGAAAATCTGTGAAGTCTACAGGAAGAAGGCTGAGAGGAGGAGGAGAAGGAGGTTAACATGGATAGTAAGACAGGCCCAGTTAGACTGAGAAGGAGCTAGCTAATAAGGCTGCTCTGATGGCCAAGTATTTCAATGACAAACAGTTGCAAACTGGAGCTGGGTCTCCAAGAAAGTGAGTATTTTTGTTGATCTGTTTTCCTATTTTTTAAAATAGTGGCTCAAAAGAATCCCTATTTTATTTGCTCTCACCCTGTTAAGGGGTGATTTGATTCAACTGGGGAGTTCTGCGGCCACTCTGACTTAGGGTGTCCCATTTAGTTGTGGTCTCCTGGCTGTCAGGGTTGGATTAAAGAGGTTAGATTAGGAGGGTGATTTAGAGCCCAGGACGGCTGGGTGATAAGGTGCGCAGCCGCTCTGCTCTCCGTGGGATCTCTAGCCCAGTACGTGGACCTCTCCATGTCTCTAGACTCCCAGAGAATCAGGAAGGAATCTGCTGGAAGTTAAGGCTGCAGGTAGTTCTGTGGGTCTTAAAAGTGTCTAATTTGCTATTAAATCCAGAGTGAGCTACTCATTTTGGATCGTGAATTTTTCATCACTAAAGACCTACCTGGTTCTTATTCTCTGTTTTTCATTAGTTTTATATTTCTCATTAAATCGTCAATCTTATCAAATATCCTTTAATACGTATTTAGTGTCCTCAGCAAGAAATCTTACATCTCAGTCATTTCTGTCCTGTTGTTATTAACTGATTTTCTTCCTGACATGAATCACATCTTCCTGCTTCTCTTATATCTAGTTAGTTCACTAGAAATTGGACATTCTGAGGATTTACATTTTTCAGTTCTTAGCACTTTTTCTCCCTTTTAAAAAGTACTCATTGGGCTGAGTACTTATACCAGGTGAGGAACCAGGTGACACTGCACTTGGTGGCTTTTCCCTTCCCATGTGGTTACTAAGAAGTGCGCAGCTTCTGGGATTCTTCAGCCTTCGCACATGACCCGTTTTTCTGTTTCTCTCTCCATCTCACAATGTTCTGAAAGTCTGTAGCAGTGCACTTCGGTCTAAGTCTGTGTTCTCATATTCTTGTTGCAGACTTACCTGGTCTGTTCTGGGAGCTCTTCTTGTGTTCACACATGGACAGCTTCCCTATCATCGGCACTCGTATTTCTACTCGGCCTCCTAAGTGATTTCTACAATTTTCTCAGTATTTTCTTTTAACATTTCTCTTTTGAATTCCTCTAGTTTCTAAAAGATATTCTTAGTTAAATTTCTTTTTTTAAAAGTAAACGTGTTCATTTTATTAATTTTCAAAAGCCTGTGAGAAAGTATACTTATTAAATACAATCATAGCAAAAAAAGAATAAACGTTTTCTTGACATGACTAAAAACATCTCAAAGGCTGGTTCATTTTTGGTAAAGTTTCTAATTTTTCTATTGAGTTTCCCGTGACTCTCTTGGTGGGTTTGGTCATTGCTGTGTGAATGTCTCCTCTTTCATACCATCCATCTTTCCTGGCTCTAGTGATTATTCTTGATTCTTCAGGATAACAATCACCTTGGTTTTAAAGTTTCCTCCTGCCGCATGAGCTCCCTGCTTCTCCACAGTAGACAGTGGAAGTCTCTTCCCAAGTGAATGGGGAGGACCTGCTCACCTGTTTACTTCCTTCATCCCAGTTTCTAATCTTCCTGCTTTTCCCTCTACTCAGGGTTCATGGTGGGGCAGCTGGAGAATTCTGGACACAAATTGATCTGTCTGTTTTCCCAGGGCTTCTAGAAGATTTAGCTTTTTGATAGCCAAAATATTTCAGTTACTGTTTCTTTTCCCTTTAAACATCCAGCCATTACAATTATTTTGCCCATGTTCCTCTCAGTTCTCCTTCTTAAAATACTTTACCTAAATGCTTTCCTTTTAAGACTCTGGCAAATAACACCCATCTCACAGTTATCTGCATTTCACTGAACTACCTAAGAACCTCTGTAATTCCCCTCAGTTAGTAACCCTGGCAACCCTGGCACCCTGAGCTCAGAAACACAAACAGCAGTGAGCACTTCCTTCTCCCACCTGCTGTGAAGGTCTGTGAGTGAAGGTGGCCCTGAAGCATCTTCTCAGAGGAGCTGGATGGTCACTCAGCAAGAGCAGTGACATTCTACATGGCAGGATTAGAAATGGAAGGTGTGACTAACATATTAGGGGGAAATTGTGCTTCTTTTAAAATGTGAATTAAGTTACGTAGAAACATTAAATGGAGCAATGCATTTGGATTCCTGTGTGTACTGTGGTGTGTTCAGGTCACGTTCCATCAGTCTCCTCAGGCATCGTTTCTTTTTCTACTTTATCTTTTCTCACACAGGTTTGCAGTGCATGCTGGTTACATCCCTTGTGAGGAGCTGGCACGTGTGCCTAACTCATTTCAGCTCTTTCCATCCCATTTTTCTCCCTCCCTCTCTAGCTCCCCTCCCATTCACAAAGATCTCTCTCCCTGGTTCCTAATTGTGCTTGGGTTTCTCACCCACAAGGAACTGTGTGATACTGAAGCTTGTGTGTCTGATTTATTTCATTTAACATTTGGGTGTCAACACGCATCTATTTTCCTACAGGTGACTCAGGGTTACTCTTCTCATGGCGGAGTCACCCTCAAAGCAGCACAGTTCCAAAGCTGATGCACATGTTTAGTGCGATCCTCATCAAGACTGCTTTGTGATGGAAACTCTCAGAGCACTTTCCTTAGCTGTTTAAAGTGTGCAGTGCAGTCTGGTTCTCCACAACACAGGTGACAACAGAGTAAGGTTTTCCAGGTCGGGCACATCCACGGAGGCTCACTCTGCTTCCCAGTTTCCAAAATAAGGTTTTTCTTATTCCTTCACTCACACGCTAGGTTCTTGTGCTGTAGCGTTTAGAACTACTTTTACTCTTACAGTACTAGAATTTGGGAAGGTTTCCAAGGTTTTTTTGAGTGTTCAATCCATCATTTAGTTCTGCTTTTTAAAAGTTATACTCCAAAATCATTTTTTGTTATATTTGAAAGAGAAAAAAATAAAAAGAAGGACACAAAATTTTAAAACAGGATAGTAAGAGAGTAACAATGGTTAATATGTTGTGTGTTGTTATCTTGAAAGTAGTTGCTCAAATTACAAGGCATAGGCATGAAAAACTGATCAAACAATATTGATAGGATTATTTCCAGAAGATGAAAAATATTCCCAAAAGATGAGGAGTATAAACCAAAAGAGGCCTTTATTCTGGGAACACCGAGAGAGAGGACTGGCATGCCGGCCTCTGAAATCTGGCGATCTCTCTCTCAAGGGGACACAAGGAGCCTAAGCTTAGGACAGTACCCTAAGGCCATTAGAGATACACAGGTATTTCATTGGCAAACATTTGGTGCCAGGGGCAGATTCCGAAGGTGGGGGGGTATAGGATTACAGGTAAATCTCTAGGGGCGGGGGAGACAGGAGCTCCCTAATTTCGGCTGAGGCTTTTTCTGGCTACAGTGTCTGGTCTCGGTCAACAACCCTTTCAAATATGAGCACAAACCTTCCTTTCCAACAAACTAATAGGAATTAGTAGTGTAACTGATTTAACTGTCTTGGATATAGACACTGTTTTTCCTTTCCCTTCCGTCTTTTCTCCTTTTCCCATCCCAGCTTCTCTCTCCTTTTGAAGAGTTTCTTCACAATTGTTTCTGTATGCATTATATTTATACCATAAAGTTAAAGGACACATCTTAGATACTGTATTTAAATCTTCTTTAGACTTATCCTTGGTGAAAACATTTTCCATGTACCTCAAAGACATTTTCAAAATTCAAAATAATGATCATTATTGTTAACCATTTCACATTCCTAAGAACATAACAAATAATCAAAAAATATTTGACTGGAATATTTCACTGGAAATAGAAGAACTGTGGAATATTACCATTGTAGGCACCAAATAAAATATTAGACTACATATCAAATGCAAGTTTTAATCCTACCCTGGATTAGGTATTGGTACATTTTGTAAATCTCAGATCACTGCATATTTTCAAATGTTACCTTCTTGAATACTGTTTTACTTAAGCAAATTAAATTAATCAACTCTAACGATCTACACAAAGTAACTTAAATATATTTTCTGATTCATTCTTGTCTTCTATAGACATTACCAGCAACATATTCATTTGAAGAGAAGCCCTGCGATGTTATATTTTAGTAGTGAAACTCGAGGATGCAGGAGACAGCTGAGAACTGGAGCAGGATGCATCCTGAGATGGCCAGACTGCTGAGAAAAATTGCTTATTGCTTTTTCAATTGCCTTATATTTTCTCCAAATTCTTAAGCAGGCTCTAGAGAACAATTCATCCCATGTCTTTCAAAGCAGGCTACTTTAAGACATGCTGATTTAGACTTTTAATAAAAGCTGCAACGGTTGGGGAGAATGAGCTGAGATTTTGGTTTTGGTATGTGTTACCTGACAGCAGGTCTCCCTAGTTTGATAAATGTCATACCAAGGTATAGCAAAAACAACTCAGAGTTATCATTCTCTTCTTGCATTCAGTTCATTTGCTTTTTCTTAGTGTTCTTGGTTTTTAGTGTTCTCATTTATTCTTTTCATTTTACTTGGGGCCAATTTCCCTCCGCAGCCCAATCCAATCTAACCCAATTGAGTTAAATAAGCACTCATGCAGTCAGCCTGACCTCCACATCTTTCCACCAAGAAAATCAGATGGGGAGCTTGCAGCTGGGTCCGAGTGTTCAAATTTCCTTTAATTTGTGCTTGTCCTGTGCCTTCTCTTTGGTCAGCCTAAAGGGCTACCCGCTAACTCACCCCCACCCCTGCCTGCACCTCTGCTGGGACTTCCTCCCCCTCCCCACAGAGGCGCTCAATTCTCCTAATCACTAACGCAGCCCTCCTTCTCCATCTACCCTGCCACTCAGATGCCACCTACTCTGTGATGAGAGTCTATGAACTTATGCCATGGGACAAGTCCTCTTCTCTTTGGGAGATCTCCTAGGAACAAGTCCACCAAAGCCCCTTTACTGAGGCCACCAGCAGTGTTGTAGTATCCAGCGGGCACCTCACTTCATGGCAGTATTTCACACTGGGGTCTCCTGTATCTCGCCTTGGTTGCCTCTTGCCCTCTGGCTTTTCTCTCCCAGTATCCTTTGCTCACATCCACCCTAATAACCGTCTCCAGACTTTCCTCATGGCTCCCATCATGACCCCTTCTTCTTCCTTTGTACATTCTTCCTCACTTGGGGTTTCGTTTGTGAACACGGCTTTGGTTACAAACCGTGCAATATTCAAATTGAGAAATGCACGCTTTCTGTGGTCATCAGACCCACATGCCTGTTGACCCCGAATCTCCTGGGGGAAATAAATCCACCTACCCACAGGCAGCTGTTCAAATTCTCTGATTTCCCTTCCAGTTACCCACTCTGTAAGAGCTTCATCCCTGCACCTAGTTACACAAATTGAGGGTCCTAGAATTTCTCAAGACGTCCTTCCCCTGTACTCTTATTTCCAACCACTAAAGGTTTAAATCTGAGTTTTAACACCTCTCAAAAGCGTTCATGGCTCTTGTCACCTGTCCGCACCCTGCCTTTCCATCTCACATTGTTCAGGAAGCCTCACCTCCTTCGCCTGGAGGACAGCAGAAGCTTTCTACCTGCTTACTCACTTCATTTCCAGCCTCTCTCATTCACTCCCAATCCTCACCTCAGAATAATCTTTCACAGCACAAATCTGATTTTCGTTCCTGTACTTAAGTTGACTGCTGTTCTTTGAATAAAGCTGACTCTTTTCTCTCAGGTGAAAACTCTGCATGATCCTGCCCAAGTACCCAAAACAACATTCACTTTGATTTCTGCTTCAGCCACACTAGATTTTTGGATTCCTCAAATGTACCTCGCTAACCACCCTACAGATGATCTGCATGTACTGTTTCCTTTCCCTAGCAAGCATTGCTTTTCCTTGCCTGCCTTAAATCCCCCTCTGGCATTAGAGAGCAGATCCATTGTTATTGCATGAGGAGCACCTTCTCTTAGACTCTGACTTGCTGAATGCTCTCTGATCTTGGCTTCATGTGCAGGTGAAGGTATGATGCACCACCAAGATCCTTACTTTACCAGCAGGAGGCGTGCTCTGTCCAGCTGCTGCAAATGTTGGCTGTGGGTGGCTCCCAGCTGTGTTTATTTGCAAGCTTTGCCATTCACCAAAGAATGCTTCACCAGTCAATATTTTACTCTAGAGATAACCCATTTCCAGCGATGGTCAGTGGAGGAGGAGAAGACATCAACCCTGGCTTCCTGCCCTCAACTTGGGACATCACTGAAGGATCAGCCTAGCTCCGGTGCTGCCCAGGACACTGGCTGGACCTCTGAGAGACAGGTTTTCAACTTCTCCCTCTTCTGAGATCCTCTTCTCACATTCCCCCGCAGGAGCGGTGTTAAGGGCAATCAGCATACACTGCCTACTTTCACATCTCTATCCCCAAATCCATGGGACCCCACCAGAAGCCCATGTGCTGCTCCTTCCCAACGCACAGAACGGCTCCCGTAATTGGGTGGCAACAGACTGCCTACCTCTAACTCGGGAGTGGCACTTAGTGCTTCTGTGACCTGGCACAAGCCACTGGTGTCACTTGTGCCTCTGTTTCCTTATCTATTTCATGGTAAGAGTCAAACAAAACAAAAATACCTTGTTCAGTTAGGGCTACGGTAATAAATCAGCATAGAGTGGGTGGCTTAATCATCAGATATTTGCTTGATGTGTCTTTTGAAGCTGGAATTATGAGACCAAGGTATCAGTGTGGTTAGGTTCTTGGAAAGGGACCTCATCCTGCTTGTGTCCTTATCAGGTCTTTTCGTGATGCTTACATGAAGAGGAAGTGATCTCAGGTCTCCTCCTCTTTTTCAAAGAGCTTTTATTGAATCGTGAAAGTCCCACATCATAATCTCATAGAACCTAAATTACTTTCCAAAGACCCCAGTTATAAATAGCATCTTACTGGAGATTCATGGGAGATGGTGTGTGTAGGGGTCACAGACATGTAACCCATGGCAGGCAGTAGATTCTCAGAGACAGCTGGATTATTGTCATTCCAGAGGAGTTTGATTGCTTTCATCCAGAGGCAGTATAAACTATAGATACCTTTAGGAGATAACATTTTAAACCAAACTCTTACAAAAGTATTACTGTAAATACACTAATTGTACAAGACAAGGCATATATATATATATATATATATACATATATTCTCACAAATCTCACACTTGGAGTCTCAAGGCATAAGAACTAAAAGGTCCAGAAAAATAATGTCTCACCTTCTGTAATCCAGTGGTTCTACCATCCAGAATATAGAGACATTTCCTTAAGTAACACCTGGATATATATATATATATATATATATATATATATATATATATTTCTATTTTGAGGTACTGGAGATTGAACATAGGGAATGCTGAGCTGTATCTCTTTATATCTTTATTTTGAACCAATGCCTTGCTAATTCTGAACTTGAACTTGTGATTCTCCTGCCTCAGACTCCAGAGTAGCCGGGATCACAGGTGTGCACCACTGTACCCGTCAACACCTATCTAACCTCTTGCATCAGCTAGAATGTAAAGAGTGGGGCAGGGTTAATGTGGCTGCAGGGGAGAGTGGGCTAAGTGGGCAGGAAGGACCTAATTTTGCTTTTACAAGTGGCTTTGCCTGGCTCTGGTCTTACCAATCCCCTTGTGACCCACTCAAATGTGACTGTGCAGGTGCCACCAGAAAAGCCTGTATCCAAGATTAAAGCGCAGTCCAGAGCATGACAAATTAGGCTGAATATTTGGTCTTCTTAGCACGAAGTTCCCAGGATCTCCTTTCTCAGCATAAGGCACCCTGCGGAGGGCTTGTGAGGTCCTGCTGCTGCGGGCAGCATGTGGTCCTGCTCCTTGCTTGTTATCACTGTGTCCTGCAAGCAATGACTGATGAGGTGTCCACAGAAGCCTACAACAATCCACAAGACTTTCTTATTAAACAGTGACTTTAATAAACTCTACCGGCCTGGCATGCACACCCCGGACTTCCTCTTGGATAAATAAGTCCTCTGTGCTGCATAAGACAATAGATGTGAATAATAAATTTTCATTTAATTTATATGGATAGGAGAGATGAAAGAAAATGGAGATAAAAGCAGAAAGGTAAAGAAGAACAAACAATATGATGAGCTGTGAGTGAGTTACTAAGATAGCTTCAATTTCTCCACTATGTTTTTAGTACAGGTGTGTGTGTGTGTGTGTGTGTGTGTGTGTGTGTGTGTGTACACCGAGTTGAATGTTGGTGTTTCCACCAAATCCACATGTAGAAACCCTAACCTCAGTGTAAAAGCATTTGGGAGTAGGATTTTGGGGAGGTTGTGAGGCCATCAGAGTGGAGCCTTCATGACTACAAGGAGAGGCCAGGTAATTAGCCAGCCCACTATCCACCCCCTGGGGCCACAATTAGAAGCCGGCCACTTGGAAGCCAAGAAGCAGGTCCTTACCAGATATCACATCTGTTGGCACCTTCATCTGCCTCAAACTTCCCAGCCTCTTGGACTCTGGGAAGGTCTGTTTGAGCCTCTCAGTATATGGTGCCATGTCATAGTTACTTGAAGTAGGACAGAAATAAGCATTTCTAGCTCTCTCTTTCTCGCTCTCCCTGGAGTCCCCAGCTGTCGCTCTATCTCTCTCTCCATTTCCAATCTCACTGATGCCAGGCATTGTATCACCCTATTGTCAACAAGAGAGTCCAGGCTCAATTCTCTCCTAATTTCCAGTAGACCGTCCTGGAAATTAGATTATCATCACCTTTCTAGAACCCAATTTATCTAGACTCACACAAAAATCATATCATCCCAGGAATGACTTTTTATTCCAGCCCCTTGGGCTTTTGTAGACATTATTTTGTATAAATCACTGATTCCGCCTTATTCTGGATGGGATTTTGCATCTAAACAGACAATTGTTTATGACCTGCAAGCAAATTCTTTAGTCCTATCAGCTTTCAACTATTTAAATAAAATTTCCCTACAACATGGCTCTTTTTTTAAATAGTCAGGAAGCATGTTTGTTATTCTATGTGGAGGCTGATACTCTAATGAGCATGTAGATGGCAGGAAATTTAAATCTGTAGAACTCTTTTCTCATTCCAGGGAAAACATATGCAGATCAGTTTTAGCCCTAAAGAAAGGGGAGTCTATCATAAGCTGATGCTGTTTATGGGGTGAAACATGGTGAATAGTGATGCTGTCAAGAACAGGGAACAGGGAAGTGGCAGTTAGGGGCTGGGGCTCTGTACCTAGGGTGCTTTCTAGCTTAAGTTAAAAGTTAGGCTCTCCCCAGAAGAGCTGTCAAAGCCTTTTGTTTTACCTATCCATCCACCCACCCTTCCATCCATCTGTCCATGTGTCCTTTCCTCCCTTCATTTCTTTCTTCAAACCAACATAGATTGAGGTCAGAAACAAAAATTTTGCTTAGTCACAATTTTCACTTACAAAAGACTGGTTTTCTACATTTTCTCTGTTACATGCTCAGGAATCAAGCATGGACAGCTTATGAGGCGTGCTAATTACAGCTAATTCCGGGTAAAGCGAGGATCTGGGATTGCCGTCAGAAGTTTCTGTCTTTGGGTCCCATCACCCATCTACTGTCTTTAGGAGATGGCTTAAAGTTTTCGAAGAGACATGGCAGTGATAGTAGTATTCTAGGAAATGGAAACCACCACTAAAAGGCAGCCCAAATGTGGAATAATTGAACAACTGGAAGTGTTAGAAATTGAAAATGAAAAACTAGAGCAAAGAACAACTCATTCTAGAAAATTCTCCAGCTTCTTCTGATCACCACCAACATATTTTTAATAACAGCAGAATTTGATCTCTCTCAGATTTATTGGCACTTCTAGCCTGACATAAATATATAGAGGAATCCATAGCCTTGTCTCCACATATTCTTGATTTTTATTTTTTATTAGGGTTTGTCTCTAGTTATGTACATGTACCACCTTCTCACTAAAATTAATTTGTAATTTTGTTAGCACTCAACGAAGTGATCACACTCTTTTCCTCCATTTTAAACAACAGTTTTTGAAGTGTTGACTCTTTTGTTAAATAATGGATGGACAGATAGATAAAGCATGTACAAGTGCGCATATGTCTAAATATACACTAAAATCTCCAGGCAATTCACTTTTGATTAGTTGAAAGGCCAGTTGAAATGAAGCCTTTCAAAACCTTTTCATTTTATGAATGTACTCTTTTTTTTTCTATCTTGTTAATTATGAACAAAAACACAGTAGCATAAGCATGCTAAAGCCAAGGGAAATAAACCATAAAGGATTAAAGGGAAAAGAAAAAGAGGCGAGATAAAGGACAGATTTGAAAGCAATGTTATTTTTTTATTATTTTTTTATTATTATTTTTTATTATTATTATTTTATTATTATTTTATTATTATTTTTTCGCAGAAAACTGTGAAGCACATAAAACAATCTACAGGAAGTGGGAAAGATTTCTTCTCATTACTGGCCTTGAGGCAATTTTTTAAGCTGCCATAAACTGACAAATAGATATGATGGATATCATTATAAAACACACTAACTTGGGAAATGGAGCGCAGACTGAAATGGTCCTCATCAGAGATAAAGAAAAAGTCCCCCAGATTCTCCACAGGGTGAGCAGCGCCAAGACTGCTAAAGAGTAACACTGCAAAATTAGCCCCGACCTTGCCCTAGTTTTTCCTTTCCTGGAGATCATATGATCTTTCCTTTACTACTTTGTCATGTGATTCCAAGGTTTATGTCAAGACTTACCAAGTACAATTAAGGCCAGCAATCCTAATCTTGTACTTTAACAGGCAATGACTATTATGAACCTCCTTCATATTTAAATAAAGCATTTCAAGGACAAATATATTAATGCAGACATTCCCAGGGTTCAAGAGCATTGGAAGTGGGGCAGGCTTATGTGTGCATTAACTCTTTTAGGCCTGCAGGGAGGGACCACTGTGTTTGTGTGAATACCAAATTATTTCAAAGGAGTAAAGAGCAAATCCTGTGACACCGCTGCTCTGTTCTGTGACCTCAAGGGCCTGTTGAGGGCCAGTCCTGCCAAAGACGCCCCTTGTTTCCTGCTACAGAGGCAGCAGAGTGGCCCACTTCCCACCGAACCGTAATGTGACAGGAACACATACCCACCTGCCTTTGACTCCAGTCCCGCTGGGAACTGAACTCTGCATCCTCCAGTAAAAATCACTTAAGCTAATGCTAATCTTTGCATGTTCTGATCTTTAAAATGGATACAATAAAGCCTACGTCACGTGACTATTGCAGAGTGGAAGAGAATAAGTCCTCCTTCAAGGTCATAATGAATTATCATGGATTGATGAGGTGTGGCTTCCTGCCAGTCGGGCAATGGGGTCCCAAGTACAGTGGTTTGCTCCCTAACTGTCCCAATATGCATCTACATCCCACCTACTTTGGAGAATTCATTTTTCCTGGCCTGAGAAAGGAGTCTTGAATGGAAAGGAAAGCCCTGATCACCGTGCCTGCCCTCACTTTGCGGGAACCACTGACCCTCATATCCTGGAAACGGTGAGTGAAGCGTGATAACGGGTAGGACGGCAGAGTCTCAGCTGGAGCGGGTTTAGTGGTCATCAGTTCTCACCTTCTCTCTCCTCCCTCTCTTGTGGTGGAGATGGGAGAAGGCTGTCTCGTAAGCTATAAGACTTACTCACACAAACAGGTTTATGAAAAACAGTATTCATAAAATACAGTACAAATCCTGAGTTTTAAGAGAACAGGTTGCTGTGGATTTCCTGATTGCATGCCTTCCTGCCTCCTTCAGTTGATTTAACTATTTCCATTATAGTTTAGGCTTTTATTTTTCAAATTTGTGGTCTCATGTTATTGCAAGAACAGGAAATATAGCCTTTATGTGTTCATTTTTCCAGGGACTTGTGCATTGTGAGGCTCCATGAATGTGCTGCAAGTTCAATGCTTCAGGAACAGTGCTTGCTGCAGAAATGCTGAACATGCCTCGCACTTCAGAGAAGGGAGAGCTCGCCATTGCACTGGGGCTGTTGTTTAAAGGGGACTTTAAAGCACGCGCAGATGCTAACACCTGTGCACTGTGGGAGCCTCTGAGCTAGTGGAGGACGTGCAGACCACACATTCTACACTGCAAGTTTTGAATGATAATTGATGGCTCTTTAAAAGGAATAAGGCCCTCAGTCATCTAATAGCAAAGGGATAGACCCAAGCCTAGAGATGAGCAGTCTCCACAGTCTCCGTGGCTCTTTTTCCTTATTGTCTCCTAGGTAGAGACCAGACAAAGAAAGCAGGAGATATCGCCCATTTTTTTTTTTTTCTGAAAAAGTATACATCATGAAAATAATGTAAAAAATGTAACATCCAGTGTATAAAATAATTTTACACTAAACAGTTTCATTCCTAATAATCATATTATACTGTCATTATATTTAATATTATTTTGTAATTTTTTGTATTTTATAGGTTTTTTTTTTTTTTTTTTTTTTTTTTTTTTTTTTTTTTTTTTTTTTTGAGACAAGGTCTTACAATGTCGTTCAGGAGGCCTTAAACTTACTATGTAGCCCAGTTGGTTTAAAACTGATGGCTACATTCCTGCCTCAGCCTCCCAAGTTGCTGGAAATACAGGCCTGTGCCATCATGCCCAGCTCTGACTTTTTAAATTTTTAATTATACATTTTTTCAGTACATGCTGATTACATTCCTTGGATGTGGCCCATGTATATAAAACATGTTAATTCCATTGTTCATCTCCTTTCCCTCCCCTGATTTCGCCCTTTCTCCATCTCTGGTTCCTCTTCACATAAGAAACATCTATCTCTTTGCCTCCTGTTGTCTGTTATTTTAATTCTCAGTTGCATGTTTCTCATATAACAGAAATCATGTGAAATTTAAGCTTCTGTGCTTAAGTTGTTTCACTTCAGTTTGTGATCTCAAGGTACATGCATTTTTCAGTGAATGACCCAAGTTTACCTTTATTTATAGCAAAGTAGTGTTCCCTTGTGTACATTACATTTTCTTTATCCATGCTTCTGCTGATGGGCATGTAGACAGCTCCCAGCACTTAATCATTATTAACTGTGCTGCTGTAAGCATGGGTATGCATGCATCATGATGTCTTTAGATCCTTTGGGAAGGTACCTAGGAAATGAGCGACTGGTTCAAATGAAATTTCTAGTTTTAGTAATTTGGGAAATCTTCATGCTGTTTTCCATAGTGGTTGTGTTAGTTTGCATTCCCACCAACAATGTAGAAGGATTTTTTTTCCTGCGGCCTCACCAGATTTGTTATTATTTGACTCTTTAGTGATGATTCTTTCTGGGGTAAGGTGGAATCTCAGTGTATGCATTTTAAATCTGATATGTCCATAAACATATGGAACAGAATGTTGTTGCAGTAGATGTTTGATTTGAAGCCAGTATATAAATTTTTGGAAACTGGGACCACACAAACTACATGGAAAAAATCTGCCTCTGGGCATCAAGATGCTCTGGGTCTATTTCCTGAGCTTTTAAAGATGACTTAGTGGAGTGGGTATGTTGGTCAGGTTATCAGAAGAGGATGCAGCTACACCATAATTTAAAAATGATTTTCACAAGTTTCCTAAACCTCCGATGTGCTTGGTATTTACCCTGTTGTACTACTTGAGGTACGGACACAGTTTATTTATTTTTTGTGCAGTGGTCTCCAGGCTTCTGGATGCTGTTTATTTACTGATCCATACTTTCCCCACAAGTCGCATGAAACCAGCTTTATCATAAACCACAACCACTGGCTTTGAGTCACAGAGGGGCGAGCTCTGTTCTTTTATTCATTATGTTTCAAACAGCACTTTGTGCTTCTTTTTATTATCATGCTACCTAGAGAAAATTTACTTTTCTAGATACAACTCTGCAAAATGTCCATCCATGTAATTTGTAGGTGGTAAAAGTGTTCCAAACAATTTTACGTAAACATTTACAGTGGAAATCAGATACTTTCCCCGGGAGAGAAGAACATGGCACAGTTAAGATAGCTTTAGAGTTAAACTAGAAATATTTCATTCTTCGTTTGATGTATTTTTAATAGCTGTCATTGTGCTTTCCTGACTTAATGGGCTAGACAGAAGGCAATTACAGCATGATGGAAGTCTAGTACAATAGAATCCTGTGTGGCACTGACGCTGCACCGGATTCCCGGCATTTGAATTCTTATGATGCTCAGAAAGTCAGGAACTCTCTGTGACTTGGTTTCTAAAACACTAGTGTGGAGATGAAAATGGAATTCCCTTGCAAGATTGCCTGAAGGAGTAACTGGTTTAGACACAGAAAGGTGAGGGCCCATCCTACTGAAGGGAAAGGAGCTTTCTTGAGCTCTTGTGTGATTTAGGGTCTGCTGGTATCTGAGGGTACACATGTTTATACCAGGAAACTGTTAGGCCCATCAGGTCTCTAACTTCATACAGCCTTCGGTGTCAGAAAGACCTGGGATTAACCCTGGCTCCTTATCTGAGAGTCTTGGCCCACTGGAATTGGTTGCCCTGTCTGTAACATGGGTATAGCAACAGTGAGCGCCCTGAGGTGACACAGGCAGGATGAAGTCAGACCTTGCCGGGATGCAGCCCAGCTCAGCAGGCGCACAGCGCAGGTGACCACAGCTCTGAGCTCCCCTTGACCTTCCCCTCACAGGGCCCTGGTTGTTAGGTCCTCTTCACTTCCCTAGGCATGGGGCCACTTGCAGACCAAGGACCAAAGAAAGGTCTCCAGCCTTAGCTCGAATCCCGGCCAGCTCTGGGAGCCCCTGATGACTGCAGGGCACAGCCTGGTGTCTGCGGAGCAGCAAGAAAGACAGTGGGCAGCACAGGAGCCCGCAGGGCTGTCATCCCCATTGGTTTCCTGTTAACCCTGGAGAGAAAAGCACTCACGGCCTGCCTTTTCCCTGCCAGCCCCTGTCTCTCCCTCCCTCACACCTAGAAGGTGACTGCTCCATCTTCTTTCTGCTTTTCTGAGTCATCCAGGCGGCCTGTTCAGCTCTGCGGGGGACTCACCACACACAGCACTGCCCTGCCCTCCACACAGTGCCCTGTGGCCCCTTCCCCACCCCGACTTCTCTTGCCACTGTCCCTAAGAGCCAGCTGTCTCTGCTGTGCTGAGCCCTGCTGCAGGGACCCGGGATGCAACCCCTTCCTGCAGGCCTGCTCCTGGACTGCAGTACAGTCAGTTTCTCTTTCAGTGTCACGTGACACTTGCCAAATTAAGTTATTGCCACAGTACAGGGAAGCGGTCTCTGGAGACAAAGTTTATACTATTTTACTGGCACCAAAATGACAAATAGGTCCAGGATCTAACCCGGGGGTGCAGAGGTGATTATTGTTTAATAATAATTGCTACCATTTCTCTCACAGACTGTCATGCTGTGTGCTCAGCACCTGGAAGGATCTTTTCTAAATTGAACACTAACATAAGTTTATGGAGTAGGCACTATTACTGTGCCCATTGTAGAGATGAGGCAGTTCTTGTGGCCTGGAGTGTCAGATGACGCACAAGGATGCTATGGTCAGAAGGTGACTAAGTCAGCATTTGTGACTCATCTGTCACACAGAACTTTGGGACCAGGATGGTGTTTTGTTTTTTGTAATCATTGATCTACTCTTTGTGGATCTGACTGTGTCCTGGTGGGAGAGTCTTCCTTATGGTCTCCAAGGCAGTTGAGGTCCAGGCTTGGCTGGGTAGCAATAATTATGGGTGTCACAGCAAAGAAAGGTTCCAGGTAGCCAGGCTGGAGGGGACGACTCTGGGGAAGCCTGGGCACAGCTCCTGGGTAGAAGTGGCTTGAGAGCACCCAGCTTGTGCCTTCCTTAGGTCCCCAGAGTGGGTGGAGAGCCCAGAAGAACACCAATGTGTCCTGCAGAGGTCATTGCTTATGGGCTTCCCCTCCCTGCACTTTACAAACTCAGCTTTCTTTTCAATCCAGCCTCCCCTGAAGGAAACTCACATCAATTCTCCTTATCAGGCTGCCCAAGGCCCCTGGATGCTATTTTTCCCTAAGTGTGATAGTTTCTAGGCTGCTCTAGGACAGATGACTCTAGCTGGCCAATGCCAGCTGCTGTGAGACTCTGAGGTCATTTTCATCTAAAGGGCGTCTTCCAGAGCTTGAATATCCTACTGCGGCTTTGCACAGCATGGGGTCAGTGGTAGGGCAGGGCCCGCAGGCTCTTGGAAGCCAGGATAGGACTTTGGAGAAACCTGAGTGAGAGAAAAAGCCTGAGGTCCTCCAGGGACAGTTCCTTCTCCCAAACTCAGCAAAGCAACTGTTCCTTCATCCAGAGATTTCTAGTCATGGACACAAGTCTTTCATTTTTCCTTGTGTCTTCCATTTATGGATATTTTCAAAGACTTTAGGCACAGAGGCAGGCTCAGTGACATTTATCAATCCCCGGAATGAGTTCTAAAAAAAAAAAGAAGAGCAATAGATACAACTGCCAAGATCCATAATCACATGAGGTGTCCTTCATTGGCTGAAAGAATAAAGCAAGGGTGTTACATATACAACAATGGAATATTATGCAGCTATAAGAAAAACAGAATCTGGTCATTTTCAGAATCTGGTCAATGCCTACCACAAAGTCTATAGCATAGCAATGGAGCACAGGCAGAGCTGGTCATTATGTTAGTCATGGAGGCCACTGATCCTGTGGTTATTAAAGCAATCTGTCAGCCAAGCCAAATTCCCAGAGCCAGGGATTTCAGTGTATGTTTCTCTGTGAACACCTGCCATCTGTCACAGTAGCTTTTCAGGACAGATGATCAGGTGACTCTCATTTCATATTTTCATTTTCTTTTCCAGGTTGTGTTTGTCCTACGCCTACCCCTGACAGTGACAGTATCACATTGGATAGAAAAACAGAAGAGACACACAGTGCAGAAGAAAGAGCCCAGCCTTTCACAAAGCTACTTTGGCCCTGGTCCACCACAGCCAGCAGGGTCTGTCCTGAGCTCCTGCCAGGACTCTGCTTTGGCCCTGCAGGTGTGATCAGTGGGGAGTTGGCAGGCATTACGGCTCTTGTCTTCTTCTCTTCAAATCTCATCTTCATGACAGTAACCAGCCATGGTGTGCTGACAATTTGATGGGCATTTTTCATCTGTTGTCACTTTTAAGCTGTCTAACAATTCATTTAGGATTCTGCAAAGAAATAGAACTGATAGGACACATGTTATACTAAGATGCTAAAAATTAAAATAATTGATTAAAAGATAATTAACAAAAATAGTTACTTAAAAAGATAGTTGTTAGTAATATTGTCATTCTGTACTGAGCTCATTACCCTAGTAACCAAGCACCAACCACATAGTTATAAATTAACTGACCACATTGTTCTGCTGTTCTGTAATGCATCACCCCCCCACCTTAGTGACCTGTGTGTTATGTCAACTTTTGTTCCCCTTGTAAGAGATAAATGATTCTGTGTCAACCATTGTTCCCTTTATGAGAGACAAATGTTCCTGAAATTGGCAGACCAAGGGCTATGAGTTGGCTAACCACCCACTGTGAAATGCCTCTGACCTCAAGCTAAGGGGAACAAAGGCCCACCTTATTTCTGTTTCTCATCACTATGTACTTAATGATCAATGATCAATAATCATAAATGAACTATAAAAATCAGTCAAAACTCTAACTCTGTTGCACAGCTTTGCAAATTCCATCTCCACTGTGTCGCTGGGCCAGCTAAAATAAAAGCGCTTCTTTTAACAAAAGACATCGTGCCCCGTTTGTCATCTTGGGGTCTTGCCCCGTTTTTCATCATGGGGCCCTGTTTTTTGAGTAGAGTACAACATTTGGGGGCTTGTCCGGGTTTACATGGGGATCCCTCCCCACATTTTTTTCACCGATCAATCGGATTGAAACATCTGTAAGTATTTAGATCTTTTGTTCTTTGTAATTTGAGTGTGCACCTTTGAAGTTGCAGAGGAGCTTGGGTGGCTCCTTCTGCACCAGAGCCGGATGCCCTCCGGGACAGGGCTTCTAGCCCATTTGTGATTTGGGATTTTTTATCCATTTGGTTTTGTGCTTGGTATATTTTACAGTGAAGCCATTTGTTCATTTGAATCTGTTACCTCAGTACTAACGTTTAGATTTCTTTTTTTCTCTTAAACTACTGTTACAGGTTCCATGAGGCTTATTGGACTTAAGGGTCATAATGAAAATTTATTTCCCTTTAGGTCGCCGAACCATGGACAGAAAATCCTTTGTTTGTGTCTTTAATGTTGGTATTGTCTTTTGTGGCACCTTGTTTAATGTTTTAGTCCTCAACTGATTATGTACAACCTTGGCATGCCTTTAAAAGTGTTTTTCTGGTTAAAATGTAAATATATAACAATACATATATATGTTTATGGTTTTTAAAATCATATTGGCTTTACCAAATAAAACCAGGTCATACTGTTATTGAGCCAGTTTAAAAAGTTACAGTTTTTAAACTGTAACATTTTAAGGTAGTAAAAAGACATAAAATGATTTAATATATTTTAGACTACTAAAAAAGTCACTTCAAGGATTTCGTTAAAAGTTTTAATGTTGTCAAAAAGCTAAAAAAAAAAGGTAATTAACGTAATAAACAGAAACAGAAAAACAGAAAAACAAATGTGTTCAGAATTTGACAGTATTGGATCAGTAAACTTTTACTACAAAACGTTTCCATTAAAATGAGATTATATTCTAAAAAGGGGAGTATAAACTGAAGCCCTTTGTCATCCCAAGTTTATATAATGGTAAAAAATCAGTGTTGACCAATATAAAAAATATATTTGCCTATAAAAATAAAAATTAAAAAAGACTGTAATTCTCAGTCCCATCCGGACTAGGAGCCATCAGCGTTCAGAATTTCTGGACTCCTATTCCTCACCCCCCTTTTTTCTAAGGACCCTCAGGGCCTTATTTCTCTTTTGAAATTTGTCTTCCCCATTCATCACCCCACTTGTGATGACTGCCAGCAGATTTTGCAGGTTTTGTTTACAGTAAAAGAGAAAAAAAAAAAACATTCATGTTGTGGTATAAAAAAGCAGTGTGCATTCCAAATAAAAACCTGTCCTCTAATCCCGAATCCCAGAACGGTGTTTTTCCTTTGTCCCGCCCCGATCAGACAACCAGAGGTAAGAAGGCTCTCGTTCAGTATCGCCAGTTGTTCTCAGAAGCCTTTAAGGGCTGCCAGAAAACCCACCAATTTGTCCAAGGTAACAGAGGTGAGACAATTAGATGATGATTCTCCCTCTGGGTTTCTGGAGAGATTGCTAGAGGCCTATTACATTTGTACACCTGTAGATCTGGTAGCACCTAAAAAGGCAAGGGCCATTAATAATACCTTTGTAACTGTCGGCACCTGATATTAAGCAAAAATTGCAAAGGCTTGAGAGATTTTAAAAAATGCCCCTCAGTTAGTTATTGGAGTTTGCTTAGAACTGACTCTTTCCTCCAAGCTGGTGCAAGCCATTCAACAGATTCCAATTCCTGTGACTAAAAAACAAATATGAGAATTTCTAGGAGCCATAGGATATTGCCTGCTTTAGATTACAGACTCACGAGAACAGGCTTTTCAGCAATTGAAATCAGCCTTAACAGAAGCTCCAGTTCTGGCTCTGTCAAAGTTGCAACAACCTCTTTCCCTCTATGTTGATAAAAAACAAGGGATAGCAAAAGGAGTACTGACCCAGAGTTTAGGACCATGACAAAGGCCTATTGCCTATCTTTCCAAGAGACTTGATAATGTGGCAGCCCAATGGCTGCCTTGCCTGCAGATGATTGCCTCGGTGGCCCTCCTGATGAAAATGGCCCAAAAGGCGACATTTGGACAAAAACTTTTAATTATCTCCTTTCATTCACTGGAGACTCTCATCAAAGCTTCACCAGACGGATGGCTGCCTAACTCCCGAATCATGCACTATCAGACATTACTTCTGGATCTAGCTACCATCAGTTTCAAGGGGACAGTGTCTTTAAACCCAGATACTCAGCTGCCTGATGATGACCTCTCCTTGCCCCTCTGATCATTTTATGGGGATTCGACCAGACTTGACAGATGAGCCACTGTCTGGAGTTCCATCATATTTCTCTGATGGAAGCAGTCACATCTATCAAGGTAAGCAGGTCATGAGAGCTGCTGTCACAGACTCTCAGATTCTATGGGAACAAACCTTGGAGTCAAAAACATCAGTCCAATGGGCTGAATTCATTGTCCTCACTGAGGCCCTCAAGTTGTCAGACTGATAGCAGATATGCATTTGCTACTGCCCATGTTCATGGGGCCATTTATCAGGAATGAGGTTCATTGACTAAAGGGGGCCAAAAGATAAAAATGCTCCCCAAGTTTTGGATTTGTTAGCTGCCATTTGGATGCCAAGGAATATGGCTATTAAATAATCTAACAGATGCAGCTACCCAAAAAGCAGCCACAAAATCAGTGGGGATTGAGACAATCCCAGCATTGCAACTGATTCCACCCACTCTGTCAGAGCCCTTTTTCACTCAAAAAGACTTACATTTGGCAGCTCAACTCCAAGCCAAGTCTGATATCCCTGGGGACTGGTACCAACTGCCTGATAATTGAGTCCTCCTCTGCAAGGCCTTAAGATAAAAACTCATCCAACAAGCTCATCAGTCCACTCACATGGGAGGATCAAATCTCGCTGCTCTTTTTGAGATCATTTCTTTATCCCTCAGTTATCAAAGCTTACTCAGTCTGTGAGCCTTAGAGGCCCTCAGTGCCAGTTGGTAAACCCTAAGTAACCACAACAAATGGAAACCACTTGGTATCGTGGGACTATGCCTGAAAAACATTAAAAAATAGAGTTCACAAAAATAAAAAAAACCTAAACTTTAAGGAAATGAGTACTGGTAGATAGCTTTTCCTACTAAGTCTTGAGTCAGCCCTGATAGCAGTTTCCCCAATTTGGCCTCCCTTTATCCATGAGGTCAGACAATGGCCCAGCTTTTATAGCCCAGATAACTCAAAAACTAACCCAAGCTTTGCAGATTGATTGAAAACTCCATTGTGCTTACCAGCCTTAAAGTTCAGGACAAGTAAAAAAGATAAACCAGACTTTAAAAATGGTAATAACTAAGATGGCATTAAAAACTGGCAAGAACTGGGTGAGTCTCCTTCCTTTTGCCCTCTTGCGTGCACAATGTACCCCATATGTTGCAGTTGTTTCCCCTTTAAAGTTCTATGTGGGAGACCTCTTCCTCTTATTCCAAAGATTTCTAAAAAAAAAAAAAAATTAGCTGATCTGGCTAATCAAGATCTTGTTAAGTTCCTCCAGGCCCTTCAGCTAGCTCTGACTTCCATCCACCAGTTATTCCAAAAACAACAACCTCTGCCTGCAGCCCATCCTGAGGATGAATGTCCTACAGTAAAACCTAGGACACTACTCATCAAGAGACATCACCATGAGTCTCTCAAACCATGGTAAAAAGACACTTACACCATGGTCCTCAACACTCTGACTGCCTTCAAAATCATGGAAAAGCCTGCCTCGATTCATCATTGCCACCTCAAGACAGTTCTGGCCTCGGACAGCAATCAACCTACAGATAAGTAGACTTTTGTTCCCTCCAAGGATTCTTTAAAGCTTAAGATTGCCAAATGTATCTGATAATCTTTTTCTTAAGTGTTATTCCTTATGGAGACCCCAAGGAGATACCTTGTAACCCACTGTTTAAAACTTAAAATTACTCACTATTTCACTGGTAAATTTTTGGTAGCCAATGCTACTGTCTATGAGATAATTAAGATAGATTTTTGTTCCCTATTAGATAACATCCCAACAAAAATTAGACCAAAAAAAAATGTTGGGTTTACATGTCATGCTGCCTGATTGGTTGCTAACAGAGACTTACAGGGACCTATGCATTAAAAAAAAATTACAGTCCACTGGCTGGTATCTTTGACCCCAAAACCAACAACCAGCCTCTGATCATAGGTGTTCACAGTCCGTAGAGACAAAATATTTTTGTAGGGGTTGTAAATTTATATCTCCTTGACAAAAAATAAAGAGGGTCGTTACCTTTTTCCTCACTCTGGAGACCCCATCTTCTGTTTTCCTCCACTAGACTTCCTGCTCCTGAGACCTTTTTGCCCTCTGCAATTTCTGTGACATCTCTAGCCCCTTCTTGCCTCTGGACATTGCTTATGACAAATCAACTTTTAAATTCCTGTACAGATGACACCTTTTGTTGGTGGGATGCTAAGCCCCTGCTCACACTGGACAATGTACAGGGTGCTCCAAAAACCTGTGTTTACTCTGCTTCCTACTCCTTGCGCACTTCCCCTTATGCTACACTCTGTAATCCTACCTCTTCAGCTTTGATTTATACTTTTTCCTATCCTGCTAATCAACACCTTGTTGCTCCCAATGGAGCCTGGTTTGCCTGTACTTCTAATATAACTCCTTGCTCCCTGCATCACCTGTTTATCCAGTGCCCTGAGCTTTACATATTAGTCCATATCTTTCCCCATGTGTATTGGTACTCTAGAGATAATGGTAAGAGTCACTTGTTCCCTAGTTTTGACTTAAAGAGTCCAGTAAAAACAAAAAAAATCCTGTATTATTACCTGTATTACTAAAAATTGAGATAACAAGGTCAATAGGTTTAAGAGTGTCCAGCCTAATAGTCAAAAGACCAAAATTATAGACACTTACGTGCACTCATTGACCAAGATTTAGCAGCCCTTAGTGATTCTGTCTCCAAATTAGACGATTCTTTAAGTTCACTGACTGAGATGGTTTTACAAAACCGGCGGGGTCTAGATCTCCTGTTCCTAAAGGAAGGAGGCCTTTGTCTGCCATTAGGAAAAAAATTGTTGTTTGTATGTCAATCATTCTGGGGTTATCAGACAAAGTATGGCCAGCCTTAAAAGGTAGCTACAGGATCAAGAACAAGCCAGACAAGCTGAACAGAATTGGTTTGAGTGATGGTTTTCTCTATCTCCATGGTTGCCAACGTTAATCATAGCAGCCTCCAGACCTCTGTTAATCTTACTTACTTGTTTAACAATTGGACCTTACATTATAAACAGATTAGTAAATTATGTCAAAGACCAGGTTCAAACAATAAAACTCATGGTTTTAAGGACACAAGTTTATGAACAAATACCACTGCTTAAAAATTCCATGAGCCAATGATTTAGATCACTGACAAAAATCAGTGGGGAATGTTATACTAAGATGCTAAAAATTAAAATAATTGATTGAAAGATAATTAACAAAAATAGTTACTTAACAAGATAGTTATTAGTAATATTGTCATTCTGTACTGAGCTCATTACCCTAGTATCCAAGCACCAACCACATAGTTATAAATTAACTGACCACGTGGTTCTGCTGTTCTGTAATGCGCCATCCCCCCACCTTAGTGACCTGTGTGTTATGTCAACTTTTGTTTCCCTTGTAAGAGACAAATGATGCTGTGTCAACCATTGTTCCGTTTATGAGAGACAAATGTTCCTGAAATTGGCAGACCAAGGGCTATGAATTGGCTAACCACCCACTGTGAAATGCCTCTGGCCTCAAGCAAAGGGAAACAAAAGCCCACCTTATTTCTGTTTCTCATCACTATGTACTTAATGATCAATGAGCTAATCATACATGAGCTATAAAAATCAGACAAAACTCTAACTCAGTTGCACAGCTTTGCAAATTCCATCTGCATTGTGTTGCTGGGCCAGCTAAAATAAAAGCACTTCTTTTAAAAAAGACGTCTTGACCTGTTTGTCATCTTGGGGTCTTGCCCCATTTTTTATCACGGGGCCCTGTTTTTTGAGTAGAGTACAACAACACACACATACACAGGTGGGTATTTATTATAAAGAATTGGCTGCTTTTGTGATTTTTGCAAGTGGATAAGACACAAGATATTTGAGAAGAGTCAACCAGACAAACACCCTGGAGATGGTACAGTTCTCATTGAGAAAGGCAAGATAAAAAGTTCATGTTTCAGTTGAAAAGCAGTCAACCAAGAAGAATTCTCTATCACTGAGGAAAAATCAAATATTTTTGTTTTATTAAAGTATTCAGCTGATAGGACAAGGTTTGTCTATCTCGGGAAGAAGAACCTGCTACACTAGGTCTGAAGATGAGAGATAATCTCACCCACACACACCGTCAGAAATGCACTGAAACAGTGTTTAACCAGCCACTGAGCACTCTATTGCCTGGTCACGAAGACACATAAAATGTGCCCTGTTCTCATTTTACAGGTGAAATGACTGACACACAAGGGTGATAGGATTATTTTATCCCCATTCACACTACCCTAAATGGATGACTCCAGCTAATAAGCGTGACATTTCTACTGTGACACTCTAACAGAAAGGACAAATCTATGGGGCCAGGTGAGACCCTAACAATTGGATTTACCTGGTCATGAGGCTAGAAACACACCTAGAAAGTGACAGCCAAGCTGGGCTCTTAAGGTGGAAGAGTTAGTGAAGGAAGAGAGTAAGTGTGGGGAGGTCACATGGAGAGAAGGGGTGGGGGTGGAAAGACACTGGACCAGGGCAGAGGAGGTGGGAGCCATGCTCAAGGAGGGGCCTAGGAGAGACAGCTGGAGGAAAGTCAGTGGACAGGCTCACAGGCACACGAAGGCCACGTGAAGGAGTCGTGTCCTCTCTCGGTCATCCCATGAGGTCAGGACGCCCTTGAAGAGTGTGCAGAGTGAAAATGATGGAACTTCTATATAATAAAGTCCCTCTCACTACAGCATGGGTTTCAACTTGCAGGTGCAGGGCAGGCTGGCAGGAGGGTGGCCTTGGGAACTTCTTATGGTTCAGGAGGGAGAAGCTGGTGGTTTGGACTTAAATGGTAGCCATAGAAGAGAACAGATGGCTTCAGTATGCTGTGACTCAGAGAGGAGGGACCAGAGAGGCAAAGGGACCCAGGCATCGGCCCTGCTCTTGGCTGCACCTGCTGAGGACAGAGAAGTCTACAGCTACTAGATCTGAAATGCAGAGGCATTTCTCACGGGACTCTTCTGGTTCTGGAGAGGCAGTCTTCCTTCTTACGAATCTTTAATGTACTGCCATTTGTAAACAATTAAAAAACATTCCAGTTCTGGGAATTGAACCCAGGCCCTTCGTCCTGACCTATTTCCATAGCCTCTTTTATAATTTCAAATTATGTTTTCCTCTAGCATGGCCTCATTACATCTCTAAATTGCCCAGGCCAGCCTCAGAGTTGCTGTCTTCCCTGCTTCATGCTGCTAGATGCTGAGATCACAAGCACACTCCACTAGGCCTGACCAGCCACTTACTTTTAGGGAAATAAATAGATTGGATTTAAGATGATCATTCTAGCAAGGTGCTGTGATGTGCTCCACTGTGCTAGCCTGTGTCTCCCCACAGGGTGGGATACTGTCCTGGAGATTTGACTGTGGCTAGAGAGGAGAGCAGACAGGACATGAAAGCAATCCATGATGTGAAGAGGCCAAATGGAAAACACACCTCATAAGTCTTCTTTCAGCCAGGAACAGAATACAGAGTGGGAAACTGAGCCAAAGTCACTCTGTCACTCTAGTACAAATAAAGCTGCTTCTGGGAAGCAAAGCCCTGCTGGGGAACACCTAGGAATTCTGAGGGCCAGGGAAAGTTGGCTATTATAAAAGGCTGTGATAAAAGGAGATACATGTGGTAGATGTTGCTCACATAACTGCGGAATCTGACACAGAAAGAGGATTGAATATTATTGGTTAAACTCTCGGAAGAGAGAAAATCCCACCTGGTGTAATGGAGGCAGATTAGGAATGATTTAGTTTCATTTTAGATGGAGCCAGGTACAATTTATCTCTCTCTGTCTTTATCTATCTATATCTATCCATCTTTCATCTATCTATCTATCTATCTATCTATCTATCTATTTATCTCTATCATTTATTTATTTTTGGCATTTCCCTTCTATACACCATGGTAGAGAGAATAAATATAACATTCTTTTGAGATAACTATGAAATTATAGGGTTCTTAAAAACAATTTGATGTATTTAAAAAGCAATGCAAATTCATTGTAGGAAACTTGGAAAATGAAGTATTAAATCCACCATATGCACTGCTTTTATTCCTCAGCATTTTATGTCTGGATCATAAATGCTTACTGAGGGTTTAGGGACTGAATGCCATGAACCCATAAATCCAGCCAGAAATAAACTATTCATATTTTGAATACCCAGTAAAATAAAAATACTTTTGTGTATTTGTGGCTCAACTAATCACACATATGCATCTTGGTAAATAGTGTGTGTGTGTGTGTGTGTGTGTGTGTGTGTGCGCGTGTGTGTGTGTGTGTGTGTATTCATTAGCTATATTCTATGTACTGATGTACTGAGCTATATGTTATGTACTGTGTGCTATTGAGTATTGAACCTAGTGCCTTTACCCAGAGCTAATCTCCAACCCATTTTAAAATTTTTGTAAAGTAATAAAATGCATTTATATCTATGTATAGTGTGTATTTTATACATGCATACATGTATACATTACAGGCACCATTTCTGAAGAATAAATAAATTTATTCTATACAGGATGTGAATGGTCAAGTACTTTTTGCCACTTATTCACAGTATTAACCCAGAGAGGTGAGAACACAGGCGTAAAAAGTTTCAATAAAGTCACCATGCATGACAGCATGAGACTGACCCAGGATTTAAATCTAGGTGTACTTAACATAAAAGGTTGATCTCCTAATCACTTTTACCAATATACCAAAGTCTGTCTTAATAATAAAGCATTGTAGATGTTTTATCAAACTATTTAATTTCATCTGTTGAATATCATTTTCTAATGACTTGATATTTTTCCACTGTGTGACTGGATCACATTTACTTAAGAATTCTACCATTTGGGGACATTTATTTTGTTTTCTATCTGTTAGGTCTCTCTGTCAAGAGTCTTAGCTTACAGGAAAGGCTCTGAATATCTTTTCTGAACGTGGACCCTTGATCTGAGTTCACACTGAGGTACTTTGGGTGAGTGTCCCAGCATGTGACAGAGTGGCTGGCTACATTCTTCCTGCTCACATCCCACCAAGGCAGAGTTGAGCAGCTCACGCAGAGACTAAGCCAGCAGAGGCAAAACTTAGCAAAGCGCTCATTCCCTTTCTCAGGCGGTGCCTATGGCAGAAAACTAACATGTGGCCTTGTCAACAAAGTGTGCACCTTCCTTTCTCCCGCAGTCATCGTGGACAATGTTTAATCCACCTTCAACATCAATTCTGAATATGGTCAGTTTCTCCCCTGTAGGAGAGAAACACTTATTGCAAAGAATGGCTAATTTAATTGTTGGGACCAAGAAAGCAAATGAAAACCTAAGGGACCAAGCACCGGAGTGACTGGAAGCTGCCATTCTTCTTCTCCAGGAAGCTCAGCACCAGTCCGCGGCTCTCCAACCAATTAAGCCAGGGCGCTCTAAAATAAGCTGCATTTCTTAAAGTTCACAGATTATGGACCAAAATCACACATATGAAAATATCATGATGGCAATCTTGAGATGTGTATTTGCCTGCACAGTTGCACAGTGGTAGTTTTGCAAGATGACAGGGCACAAACAAATCCGATCATCAACAACAGCTTAATGGAAGGCAGCCGCACCTGTGGCCTGGACAACTTAAAGCTAATTGGTCCTTCTGCTCCCACACTTAGACATCTGTTATCTATTCTCCTTCCCTTAGACCGCAGTGCCTCAATGACGTGACTACTTTCCTCTCCACTCCCTATTTATTAATTCAGTGTCAGCCACGCTGGGAAATTTTGCTGTGTTTTAAACATGTCACGCGTACCCACAGATCAGGGCTCTGTGCCCAGTTTCCTAGAGTCGTTTTCCTTTGCTCAGATGGTCACAGGGCTGCCTCCCTTCACACATTCCTGCTGGCTTGAACCACTGGTGGTGTGTGCATTAGGGTCCTGTTGGGTGGCTCGTACCACTGGTGAGACTAGGAGCATAGTCGTGTTTTGGACAGTCACACATGGGACAGTCATGCATATAACACTGTTTGTTCAAGCTGCTTGACAACAAGGTATATGAATTACGGCCCTGTGGTGAATGTGTTAATCCAGGTCTTAGTTCATAGGCACCTCCTCAAAGTCATGGAGGAGCCTAAATATGATGGTTAGAATCTTAAGCTGGAGCCACAGGGTCAGAACCTGAAATCACAATACCACTGTCTATTGTGTGTCCTTGGACAAGTTGCTAAAGTTGCACATTTACCTGGTATGAGCCTTGTGTGGATGCCTCATTTGAATACAGAGAAAATAAACTCTGTGTGCATTGCCTTTATTCTCTGGCCACTTCATCTAAAGTTACACCGCTGCTTTAGTCCCCATGTGCTGCTTTGTTTCTGTGCATTGTTCCTACTGAGTCTAAGAATGAAATAAATCACTGTTTTGTTTTCTCTACAAGACTTCCAGGAGGACAGGATTTTGCCTTGTGTATTCCTCTGCATGCAGTGGCTCCTGCTGTCCTGCGTATATTCAGTTTGGTGAGTTCGTACATTCTGCTGAATGTGTGAATGAGTAAGTGGTTTCACATTAGATTTAGTAAATTGCCTTCTGTCTCTGTCCTGTTTAAGAGTCTGTAATACAAACTATGGGTGCTTTCATACCAGGACTCTGGGAGCCTGAGGCAGGAGGGTGGAGCACAGCCTGGGTAGCTAAGCAGGGCCTTGTCTCAAAATTCAAGAAGGGGATTGGGAGGACCAGGATAGCACTTAGTGTGAAGGCTCTGGGTTCAATTCTTAGTACCACCAAAAGCTGACACAAAACAACAACAAAAACAAAACAAAATTAAAAATAGTCAAACAAACACAAAGCCGTTTTACTTCCATTTCGTCTAGTATTTTTAATCTAACCTTTTAATCTGGCATCCAATTTAGCCATCTCAAACTCAGCATTTCCTAGCTCAGGCCTTCTGGATATACCAGTTATAATTTATGCGTCGATACAGTTACCTGCCAACCCAGAACGTTCCAGCCCAGTCTCTGCTGTGGGGACTCATCTCTTCTCTCCGAACTATAGTTCAAAACTCCTCCAGAGTTATTGTCCTCTAAGCCTTTATGGTCAGAACAGCACTGTTATTCTGTATATCACCACTGTGTTTCCTTACCTTAAAATTTTGTATTTTGCCTTGTCTGACTATTTCTGTGTTATGGTGATTTTTCTCCTTCTTAAAGGACTTTTGCATGACTTTTATTTCTCCCCTTTTCATATTCTAACTACAGGAAGCACACTAAGAACAGTGCCTCTGTTTCTTGGTATGTGGCATGACCTGGGGTCTTTGGGTGGCAGATTCTCAGTGCGTCCCTAAAGCTTTGCTTCAACTCCCTGACCTCAGGACTTTGCTCCATGGTGCTGAGCAAGTCACGCAGATACCCAGCATTGTCACCCTAAGTCTGTGGTTCAAGGCTCTCATTCTTACTGTTTACCATGTGAAGCTTTTGGATGACACTTTCTAGAGGGAAACATATTAAAGTAGTTAAACTCATCTAATTTTTGATAAATATTTATTGACAAATCGAATCCATTATATTAGTAGATCCATGGTGTAATTTTTTCTAAAATTATTTCTCTAAATAAAACAACTTCTATGATATAGAAAAATGATATATTAATACATTATTTAATTCATAGATATTAAAGAGAAGCCTTTTATAGTATGAAAACATTTAAAAAAATTTGAGCAGGATATTTCTTAATTCCCAAGTATTTTTTCATTCTTGTCTATATGCTTAATAATGTGTATCTGGTATTTCCTGAATTATTGTTTCTAAAAATCATTTTAATGTTTTAAACAAAACTGCATTCTGCTCCAAAACTGCATCTAATGGCTATCTGCATGATTATATAACTCATTTCCATAAACCATATTTTTAAACCTGAGGAAAAGGTGTTTAGCCCCAAGTTAAAAAATAATCAGAGCAAATCTGCGAAATTGAGCTCTTACCTGAGTCTGTTAGTTTCAGACTGATGACCATTTTAACCCAAATATTTTCCTTTTTCATTTTTTTTTATTTTAAAGAGATTAAGACAAAAGAGGATAGAACAAAGCAGATCAGAACAGAACAATGTAACGACACAGTACTTTACCACGACAACCTGATATTAACAGTAGCTACCATAATGTCTCTTTCTTTGAAATAGTTGAGCATACCGTCACATACAATCGTATCCAACATAACAAAGTAGTATAAAACCATTCCAGAGAACTGAAGTATTACAGGACATTCAGAAGCAAATAACAGATAATGAACAATAACTACTACATTATCTCCTTTTTCATAAAAAATGCGTTTATACTGTCACACATATTAAAATCCAATAAAATACAACATGATAGAACCAATGGAAACAGAAGAACAAAAGCATGGTAGGACTTCAAAGCAACATGATATTAAATCAGCAATGGGTGTCATAATGTCTTGTTTTCTTCAAAATAGCTGTTCATACTATCCCAGATAACAAACTAAAACAAAACAGAATAAAACTATTCCAACTAATGAATGAAAACATTATAAGGTTTGAAAGCAATGTAATGAGGAATCAAGATTACCATAAAATCTTATGTACTCTTACCGTTTCTTACACTAGGAGACTATATGGTATTTATACATGTCAGTTTGATTTATTTCACTTATGAGTATGGTCTTAAGCTGCATCCATTTATTTATGAATATCTCAATGTGATTATTATTTATTGCTGAGTAGTACTTCATTGTATAAAATATCACAACTTTTTATCCATTTCTCAGTTGTTGGACACTTAGGTTGTTTCCAAGGTCTGGCTATTACAAATTGTGCTGCTGTAAACATGAGTGTACGTATATCACTGTGGTATGATGTTTTCAGTTCTTTTGGGAATATGCCTAGAAGTAGAATACCTGGGTCAAATGGGCTTTCCAATCCCAGGTTTTGGAGGAATCTTCAGACTGACTTCCACAGTGGTTGCACTGGTCTGCAGTACCACCAACAGTACAGGAGAGTTCCTTTTTCCCCACAGCCTCTCCAGTATTTGTTGTTGGTAGTTTTCTTGATCCTGGCCATTCTTTCTGGAGTGAGATGGAGTCTCAGTATGTTTTTTCAAAATTTTTATTTAAATAAAGACTAAACAAAACAGAAAATGGGTAGAAATAATACATGCTTTCAAAGAAAAAATAAACAGTAAGAAATCACTGGGTGATGATTACATATTGTACTCTTACAAATAGTAGTTTAAGATACAAAGGTGAAAGATACAAAGTGGGGATTCAAACAGTGAGACTGAAAACAGTTCTGTTCAACTATCCAACAAAACATAGTAATATGGTTATCAATCCTATACACTTAAACATACATGCAGTTATCCATATCTTCATTTATGTTGAGGTTAAACAAATAAAAGCAGGTTTGTTTAATCTCAAAGAGCACCTATAAAGACCATCTCGATGGACCCTATCTCCTGATCTACTCTACCTGTGTTTCTCTTTTTTTTTTTTTTAGTGTATCAAGGCCATCTATATTAGAGATTATAGCCAACCTTCCCTGCCTCATTTCTGTTCTCCTCTTTTCTGCCATTAGCTGTCTGCTTTTCTTCTTCACTCCACTTTTTGCTCCATTCATTGAGGCCTCTCTCCCACTGTTCCTGGAATCCTGGTACTTTTCTCTCTCTCTAGAATGTCATTCAGTATTCTCTGTAGAGTTGGATTGGTGGTTGTGAATCCCCCCCCCCCAGTTCCTCTTTGCCTTGGAAGCATCCCGTTTCTCCATTAATTTCTAGAGACAATTTTTCAGGGTACATCAATCTGAGCTTGAGTTTATTTTCTTTCAGGACTTGGAATACTTCTCTCCGAGCTCTTCTTGATTTGATAGTCTGTGTTGAGAAGTCTGCTGTGATTTTGATGGATTTTTTTCCTTTATAGGTGATCTATTTCTTTTCTATGATGGCTTTTAATATTCTGTTCTTATATTTTATTTCTGAAATCTTGATTATTATATATCTGGATGTGGCTCTGTTTTGGTTGCAGGTGGCTGGAGTTCTGTATGCCTCATACATCTGAATATCATTTCCTTTTCCTATACTTGGGAAGTTTTCCTTAATTATTTCTGTGAATAGACTTTGCAGTTCACTTGTTTGTACCCCTGCTTCTTCATTCCCACTCTTTATTCGAAAGTTATAGATCCTCTTGTCATCTTCTAGTCTTTATATTATTACTGCCTGTTTCCTTGTTATTTTTAAGAAATTTTTCCTTTCATGATCACACATTGCAAAACTGTCATCCAGTTTGGATAATCTATCTTAGTTTCTTTCAAGCAGTTTTGCCAGCTTTCAATGTAGTTTTTTATTTTCCCGTAATCTCTTTGAACCTGCTTCATGTATTTTATGTTTTCTTTATATTCTTCATTGAATGTTTCTCTCCTTTTTTTGTGTTCCTGCATTCTTCTGTCTGTGTCTTCTTGAGAGGTTCTTAGCTTTTCTTTTATTAATCTACTTATATCTTGCTTTACTTGGTTAAATATTTCACTTTTGAATTCATCTATGAGGTCCTGAAGATATCTCTTTATGTCCACTGATGCCATGTCTGGTGTTGCATGTTTGCTGCTCTCAGTCTCTTTTGTATTTCCCTCTCCTGGATCAATGTTCTCAGGGTTGGGGGGTGGGGACTTTTTCATATTTCTTCCTCTTCTCATGTTTTTCGTTACTTCCATATAGGTGTATGTAGGACATCCAAGTCCCTTTCCTTGCTGATTATGATTCTTCTGAAGTGTGCTGGCTAGGTGATCCTGCCAACTCCAGTGTGTTATTGAGGTGCAAACAGGGGCAGAGTATGCTGGCTCCTCTGCTCTGGGTCAGTCAACCTGCTGAGACCTTCACTGCACTAGTGTGCGTTGGGTGTAGGGAATTAGTTTGGGACAACTTATTGTGTCTCAGCCAGGGGCATGACCCAGGCCAAGCATACTCCACCAATCTCATCTGGGAAGGGAACAACTGACTGAAGTCACTGCTGTTCCTTGTTCTTGCCAGTCTTGCCTGAGTCCAAAATATCATCCTGTTGGTGCCCATTTCCCATAGTAGGGTTCTTTTCGAAGCACTCACCACAGGGCAATGCAGGTACCTTGCCTTCTCCATTGTCCATTGGGCTTGCTGACCTCCAACTTCAGTGTGATTGCACTTCAGTGCTTCTGCGGTTCCTGTGAGTCAAAGTGGTAGAATTCAGGCACAAGAGAGCACAGAATCTTAGCTGCGTCAATAGTAGCCGAGCAACTGCATGTTTGACTGGTTCTTTTTGCTTTAGTTTCTTCCTGGATCGAGAGGATCCATCTCCCTCTGCCTGGGACTCCCCACGATGTTTTATTTCAGCATCTGAGTTGTCTGTCTCAGGGAGCCTTTGTATTCTGCTCTTATCTATCTTTCACCTTTACTGGAAGCCAGTGTGGTTTAATTTGCATTTCTCTAATGATTCATGATGATGAACATTTTTTTCATATATTTATTTGCCATTTGTATTTCTTCATCTGAGAACTGTGTATTCATCTCAGATGTCCATTTGTGGATTATTTAACCCAAATATTTTCATAGTCACTGTCTGTTTGCCTTTACATGGAACTGTTGGAGCGGGTACAATTATGTTTATAAGCAAAACTTGTCAACAAGTTATTTGTATGGATGATGATTTTGAATGCTTCCTCAGATTTACAGAGTTCACCAAGGTGCAGGGTTTCTCAGTACATTTTGAGCACAGCATACAAAACTTACCCTGTTATAAAGAATAAGAAAACCAAATGTTTACACTATTTTAGTTCTCATTTGCCAGTGAGTATGGGTATTTGCTTTATTTTGTGGGGATGAATATCAATATCATGATCACTCTGACTGCAAATTTTGTGAAAATATTCACAAGTTTCCAAAAGTTTTCAAAGCTTTCAAAGTTTCAGCTCATTAGATTACAAGAGATAAATGATATACACTGTGTGGTCAAATTTAAACACATTTATAATCTACACAATTCTTAATTTTCTTAATTTATTAAGCACATGGTTTTTACCAAGATGACATGTTCTGTGTTAATTTCTATTCATGTTACAGCTACAAAATCAAATAACATTTTCCTCAGAACAGAATTTTACTGAATTTAAAATAGTTTCCATGATGTTGATAGATGTTTTATTATCCAATTAAATAAATGTCATGAAACTTAAATTTGGTTCAAATAATTTGATATAATAAAATATATTCATTTAATGAAATATATTAACAAATAATTTTTCCACAAAACTGTGATATCTGTGTTGCAAAATGGCTTCACTTAATTTCTGAAGTGCTCTCGCCACAACACAAATACTGCCACTATTGTTGTGTGGGAAATATTATCACACTAATGGAAGCTGCTTCACTTATTAAGTGAGTATCAGGTGTGGAATCAGACCTGATCAACCCTAATTAATGGCAGTTTCTACCTACAAAGCCCTGTACCTGAAACTGAGTGAGGAATGGTGAATTTGGGCCTCAAAATGACAACCAACTTTGAAATAGATGCTGATCTTTCTTTGCCGATTAGTCTTTTGCTCTTTCCAGGGTTGGCGAAAGCTAGGCCCTGTATACAAGCATCATTAAATTTCTTGATGTTTTTAAATTAAATGCATTATTTTTAAGCACGTTGTAATAAAACAGAAAAGCATGAAAATAACTGAGATAAAAAGAGATTTAAACACACATAAATGACCAAAAGCTCTGGAGAAAGAGGATGTAAGCTATTATATCTCTTCACACTATTTTACGTCCCTAACTTGTAATTGCCTGACCTGTGACTCCCCGCTTTGAGTCTGGTAGCTTAGCCACTGTGTTCCTCCAGCCATGTCAGGGAAAGTGACTGGGACACGAAGTGACCACCAGGGCCAGGGCTCCTGCTTTCCTCCACTACTGCCCCAAACCTGATGGGGTCCCTGTCACTGGAGGTTCCTGTTATGGTGCATTTAATTTGATCATCAAGTGCCCTGTGTGCTGTCCTTGAAATGGAGGTCTTAATTACTTCCCTTTCAGAGTGCTTGGAAAGGTCATAGCTGGTTGTCTTGCAGATTTAGCCACAGGTTTCTGTAAGACCTGTTTCCTGCACCTGGGACTCAGTCACACCCTTAGCAGGGTCTGGAAGAAACAGGAGGACAAGGTCACTCAACAAATTCAGAAGAGCTAAGTGACTGTTAGTATTGAAATCATTCTTCATTAAAATATGAAAATCCAGGAGAAAAGCCAGACACAAGGGGTCAGACAGTATGTGGGACAGCAGGGATGAGCCAGGACACGTGGCCACTTTGTGTGTGAGGATCAAACTATCCACAGGAAAATTCTACGTGCAACTCTAGATTAACTGCTGTAAAGAGTGATAGCTCTTATTATTTTGGCTTAATCTAAAGCTCAGATTTGAAAAATCACTTGTTTCTCAATCCTGATATCATTATTTTCAGTAAAATGTTAAATGATTTTAATTTATTAATTAAATTATTTAATTTAATTAATTTAGTCTTTCATTTATTCCAGAAATACTTCAAGTATTTTCTTTGAAAAACAACAAAAGATTGTCTAAGACCTAAGCAAGAAACAAATTAAAACAAAACATTTATTCTCAAGACTATTTTCTTCCTCAGTGTTGAAGGGTCTGATGTCTGAGCTATGAGTTGAATGGGATTTCTCCTCAGAGTAAAATGTGCTCACGCACGTTTCCACCCTACATGGAAGATGCTCCAGTGCCCACAGACACGGGCTGTGGGTGCCTTTCTGTAGGATGCGAATGTGTGTGGCTGTGTGACCGTAAAGCTCAGGCTGGGTGCTGTGTGTGAGCAAGAAATACAAAAATGGTGAGGGCCACGACAGGCTTCCACGTGCTGCTCTCACTGCAGAGTCACTGTGAAACGGAGGCCAGAGGCTTTAGGTCCAACACGTGGAGAGCAAATAGCATCAGCTCAGTCTCTCAGACAGAGCCAGGCCGCCTGAGTCTCTACTGTGGAAAAGCTGCACGTTACTGGTTCCTTCCCCCACTTACTCTATTGCTGGAAGCAAGTTCCTAAGTACGATCCACAGCCAAGGGAAAGCATATTAGAGAATTTTCAGAGTCACACTAAAAGCATCCTGACAATCAGTTAATATTTGGGGGAGACATACGTGGTGGGTATATGTGCAGCCTGTTTCTCCTAAAAGCTTCACCCCTAACTTTGACTCTGGTGATTGCTGATCATGATTATTACTGATGATGATTCCTTTGTGCTTAACTGGAAGTCTTCTAGAAGGTTTGCTTCTTCTCTCTCATTGACCTATTTCCTTACTGAATCATTTATATCAGTATATATTTGTGGATGTTTATTTTATTATGTGGAACATAATCCAGTGTTCTAGTGACTTCTGTTTTAGCTTGGTTTCTGTATTGTATTGGCTTCTATAAAATATACTCAAGATACTGGTATCTCTATAATTCACTGGACTTGAAGGGAATTTATGTAGCTTGTGAAACACAGAAGTGATTTTAAAATTTCATCTGCATGAAGCATTCTGTAACGAGCCTCATTTATTTCCTTACAGTTACTTGTGATTCACATTTTTATTTGTAGAGCCTGTATCAAAATTTCAAATATTTTCTTAAAGGCTATAAAAGAGGAAAAGTATATTCTATGATCGTTAAAGGAATTTTCTAAAAGTTTCTGGAATTAAAAATTAATTATGAAGTCTTCTAAGACAAAAATTTTTGACACATGAGTCCATTCAAACTTTAAATGATTACATTCTCTTATAATTTCATAAATGCAATTTGAATAATCTAATTCTAATAATTTAAAGAGCATACGATAAAAGGTAGAATTTTTATAAAAACATTTCAAAAAGAAAATTTAGAGCAATTGGAAATGTATGATTCATTTATATCTGACTTAGATAAAATCATTCTTTGCCCCCCAAAATAAATTCTTATCCTTGTTTTCATATAAGTAAATAAAAATAAATGTATCTTATGCAAGTATTTCACTCCACTACATTGCTTAAGCAAACATATCACCTCTGTTGGATCCTTCTGGGTAGATTCTTTTTAAAATGTGTTTATATACATGAAAAAGGAAAAAACAGCAAAGTAGAGCACATAGCAGAATGTCACCGAGTGGAGCTTCCTTAAGATTTGAATATACTGCTTTTCACTGTGATGATTTGAAGCATTTGCCTGATTGTAAGGGTTGAAAAAGTATTTAGGAAGGAACTTTATAGAATAGAAAGAAAACAGGAATTCTGAACCAACATTGATGATTGAGAGCAAAATATTTTTCCGGTAAGAAACATATTTCCTTCTCTCAGAAGCTCATTATGATACACACACTACAGAAGTGAGAAAATAAAACTTAAAACGTATTTAGATGAAGTCATTTTCATGATGTATTAAGTTAATAGCAAGATTTGCATTAGCATTTTTTTCCTGCTTAGATAAACTCAGTTTTTACTTGAATTCATTTTCTTTCGGAGGCAGGGAGACTGGACTGCCTTCCAACATGAACACATCTCTACGTATATGTGTACAAAGAATTTGGGTGGTTCCTGGAGCTAATGTGTCACAAATTATAACGGACAGTTACTAAAACCCCTCCTCCCGCTGAATCTTAGAGTCACTTATTTAAAGACAGATACAAAGTGTCTAAGCAATTATAAAGAGAGAATGTGCTGGAAAAGATTTCACCCTTTTGTTTGCTTTTTAAAGAATGCAGCACTCAGTCTTTGTGGGAAATGAAAAGCCAGCAAAAGTACAACTAAACTCAAACCACGTCAATATCTTCTCTTCAATACTGGAGATGGAATTAGGCCCTCCCGCCTGCTGGACATTCTACAGCTGAGCTGCACACCGGGCTTCGCGGAAGGCATCTTGCAGTTAGATTGGGGAGCGATGATCCTAATCTCCTTCTCATTGTGCCCTGCACGACAGGGTGTGGGCTGTAATTCAGGGGTAGAGAGCTTGCATAATAGGTACGTCTCCTGGGTTCCGTTCCCAGCACTGGAAAAAAGTCTTCCAGAAGTGGTTTGAAGAGTCCATTGGGCCCCACATCCAAGCCACAGGCTGTGATCAGAGGTCAGGGATGGAGATGGGTGAGCCTAACGCTGCAGGTCAAGTAGTTACACTTTGAGAATCAGTGCTTCATGTTTCCTTGAGGTCCCAACAGCATAATAAAAAATTATGTGACCATCAGAGGAGGATGGACAGTAACAGACACAGGCTAAGCCACGGCTCATTGACACAAGGAAGGGTAGAAGTAAGGAAGAGCACGCCAAGGTGGGTGTGACAAACCAGCTACGGCAGCGTCTGGTGATCAAAGCTAATGTCAGTGACCAGCACTCAGGGGCTTTTCACCTTCCTTCCCTGCTCCTACCTCTCCACTGTTTTCCCCTCAATTACCTGACTGTCTCAGAAAAAAAAAAAAAAAAAAAAAAAAAAAAAAAAAAAAAAGAAAAGAAAGCAAACTTCATCCTTTACATGTTGTGTATTTTGGGTTAATACAGGTTTTATGTGTTTGAATTTTAGTATGCATATCAAATTTACAGTTAAGGTATTCAAAAATATCAATTTCAAAATAAAATTAATGGTGCTCAATTATGATGTTATCAGGTGGTACAAAATCCTCCCCTTTGAGGATCAAGCTGTATCTTCTGAATGAAAAATTTAGAAGCTTAAGTCATTTATGGTGGTCTAATGTAAATTACAAGGGGAGAAATTGCAGTCTACTGCCTCTGCTGGGTGTCGGACCTTAGCAGCATGCATAATTCATAGAAAAGTACTGTGTGAAGGAATATGGAGTAACCTTCAAAAATAAATCAAGGGAAACCAGCTACAAATCCACAGAGCAGTTTACCTGGAGGAAGGTAACGTGAAGGAAAACAGTCCATCATTTCGCATAGCTTAATGCCGTCCCTGAAGAAAGTTACCCAGGGCTACATATTGCATGTGGAACAGAAAATATTTACACCCAAATGTCCGCCATGTGGAAAGAAGTCAGCCACACACTGATAAATGAAATGAGCAAAGCGGGTACTAAATTAAGGAGATAAATTTCACTTTGACTGTGAAGTTCAGCCAGAGGGGAAAGAGTTGGAAGAGGACACAGCTGAGAGGCTGGGAGGCTGCTGCTGAAGACATAATCAACACGTAAGCAGAGGTCAGGATTGAAATTGCCCCACAGTCCATTCCATTGATGAGCAACTACAAGGCAGTCTACTTTTCTTGATAGATAATCTCCAGATGAGGGAAGAAACAATGTTCAAAAACCATATCTGTCAGGAAGGCTTTGGTTTAGAGATTTTTTTTTTCTGTGAATATACTTAATGAAGTTCAGAGATTTTTGAAAATATTTGATTCAATTCCTGTAAAGGGTGTCAGCCCTAACTTTATGTAAATTTAATTTGATTTTTGAAAATATAAAATGGCAACTAAAGTTAATTTTCAAATTTGAAATTCTGTGAAAATAGGTAAATTAGACCTATGAAAGTAGATAAACTGGGGTACCAATGAGTAGGTAATTGTTTTGGTTATTTTTCTCTCATTGTTGAGATAAAATATCTGGTAGCTAACATAAAGGAAGAAAAGTTAATTTCTTACAGTTTTTGGAGGTTTCAGTGCACACTCAGCTGGCTCCAAGGCAGCATGGCATGGATGAGTGGCAGCCATTCATGGTGGCTACAAGTGGCAAGAGAGAAAGGGCAACAAGGAGTGGGGAGCCTGCCTCCTTCCTGCCCTCACGGTGTATGCCAGCTCTGCCCCTGGGCGGGTGCAGCACTCATACCACCAATCCCAAGCTAAACAACAAACCAATCACGAATGCTAGACTCAGCTGCATCCATGCATGATTGCATGAGGCTGGGTGGGGTGGCATCTGCACACAAACTATAACAGTAACAATGTAATTCTGTGAAAGTAGGTAAAGAAGATGAGTTCCGGGAAGATGTGAATGATGCTGGGGTCAAACTTGAAATTTATACTCTGTCCCAAAGAAATTATTTTCTGTTTTCATGCAAAACACTTGCCTTGCTTTTCTTTGTGTGAGAACACACTCATAACCTGGACAAGAGGAGGAAGGGATGGAGAGAATACAGTTCAACAACCTAGCGGTGTTTCTTCCCTGGAGTTGAGGGACAGAGCTCAGGGGAGAGTCATGTTCATTCCCTGCTGTGTGTTCAACTGCATTTCATTATTCAAAATTCCATAATCAGAGCCATGATTAGGGGTGGGGAAGGCTCTGTCTTCTCTGAGCCATTAGATTCCTACCTATGTCTCCATGGACTTGTGTTGCTATCAGCTACTTCAGTTTCCTGCAAAGCAGATGTTCAATGCAAATATTTTTTTTTGGGAAGTCATTCCAGAAAGTATTACTAGGGAGTAAGAAAAAGTGAGGGCAGAAGGTGGGTAGAAAAAGCTGATAAATTTTATGTTTATGGAATGATTTTCGTTGGGCCAAAGAGACTGATGCTGTTGACAAACACTGGGATATGGTGATAGCCCTCAGAATGATGTAACCGAGAACAGTGAAGTGGGGTATTTATTTGACACCTCCATTCCATCTGTTTTGCCCAGAACTTTTATTAGTCTTCCATGTAGGGGTGGAGAGCATCTCCTCAAAAGAATCAGTAGGACACCTTCCACAGGTAACTGCAGTGGCAGTTACAAAGGGCAGATGAGGTGGGCACGAACGACACTTGCATACAGACTGCTGTGCACACACCTATAATTTCAGCTCTTGGGGAGCTGAGGCACAGGAGGATCACCATGAGTTCAAGGCCATCCTGGGCTACATAATGAATTCATATTCAGCCTGCACTACATATCAACATCCAGTCTCCACCTCTACCCCATTACTATGTTAACTTGGGGACCAATGATGATTATCCACACCTCCTTTAAGGGTTGACTTGAACCACAGGGATGATGGGGCCATAAATCAGATAACCCTCTCTAGTAATAGGCAGTACATTGAAGCAGGTGACATTTGCCTCCCAAGGTGTAATCTAGGGACAAAGTTTGAATTTTAAGTGCAGTTTCCTGCATTGATCTTAGAAGTTGGATTTATCCCCAGTTACCTAAATTTCCATAAGAGTGCACCCATCTGAATTCCATGGAGGCAGGCGGATAGCCATAAAAGCCTTCATGGATAAAGAGGAAGCTCATGGTAGAGGTTAGAGGTGGTGATTGGCAAGGTGATTTGTTCATTTTAATGGCACTGATTCTACTCGTGCCAATGAAATAGGCTCCCTGAAAATAAATCTCTTGCAAAGAACTTGGAAGAGTGTGGATGAAGATGCTTCCATGCACTTTATGACTCAGGCTCTCCCTGGATACCCATCAATTAGAGGTGAAGGCAATAAAAGGAAAAATGTGCCCCATCTGGTGCCACATAAAACTCCCCAAGAGCTTTGACATAAAGTCTTCTCCGCAAAGTGAGGGCCAACCTCCGGGGAGGCGTTTGTTTTCCAGCCTTCTGGAAGTGCTTTTTCCTTTTAGGGATGTTATTTCAGTGGAGCCAGATGAGATGCACTTGCTATTTTTATAAGATTTTAAAGGCTTAAACAGGGCAAATATGTCTCTTCAAGCTGCCTTCTGCCATAATCCTGGTGCTCAGGCAGCTTTATGTCCCATAAAGAACATCATTAGCCTCCCAGAGCAGCGGCAACCGCTGATCATCCTGAGGACGATTCCTTAGCATCCATTTAACATAAGGAAAACTTTTATTAGTTTCCAATGTTTTAAAAGCTATCTCTAAATTATAAGGTATGTTTTGACCAAGATTCTGTTTATTTATTTGACCAGGTGAAACTTCGACATTCTATATTTTCATTGGGTAAAGAAACGTATGCTTTTGAAGATAAACATAGTTTTTGTGTTCACTATATGGCAATCTCTCTCTCACATTTCTGTGTCAGGCCTGACCATTAGTGCTGTAATTGGGTTTTTGTTCTCTTTCTTGACGTGCTATCTTCACCTAGGTGACCTATTATCATCTAAAATTCATTAGAGACAGAGTCTGTTTTCTTCTTCCAAAATCTAAATTTTTACTACTAATATTTGATTTGACTTAGAAACTTGTATTCTGACAAAATTTTCTCTGTCCTTGAATGTGGAGTAAAGTCCCCAGAGTCCACTCATTTATTCTGCCACCAAATATGGGTCCCATTTCCCAATCATGCATCTGGTTGACAGTCGAAGCCCTATTTCTGGTGTCCTATTTGCATCTTCCATTTTTAAAATGCCCTATGTTTAGAAGCAAGATTTATCAACAAAATAAGTTTGAGAGTGTAAATTGGAAAGCGCTTTTTGGGGGAGTAATTCTGGAATGGCTTTCCATTGTCACCCGAAATTCAGGAAAGTAGTTTTCCATAAATGGGTTCATAGTACCCTTCTCTTGTTATCCTAATTTTTAAAATTTTCTCCAATTCTCCATTATTGTCTTCTGTTCACATAACAAACCACAGCGTGCAGGTTTGGTGCTGTCTTTCAGCATTTGGAGCTAATATTTCCGTAGGCTCATCCTTCTGTTTGGCATCTCCGTCACACACAATTGTGCAGGATGACTCACCTCCTCTTCAGGTTCTTTTCTAAAGACTGCTCAAGCTTTGAACCAGAATAGCACTGAGTCCCAGAATTACCATGCAGTTTGGGAAAGGCTGGATCTCCGTGTGCTCCCCGCTTGGCCAGGAGAATGAAGGAGAGGAAAGAGCTACTTCCTTAGGCAGAACCCACACTGAGCCTTTCTGACCTGCACTACAGTAAATGACCCTGCGTTGTAAACCACCCCTGGCTCAGTCACTCTGATCACACATCTCAGTGACTGCTGGGAGCCCAGCTGTTCATGTGCAGTTAACCTCTGCTTTTGTCACTGGTTCCCACTCTTACACTGCAAGCCCCTGGAGCTCGCCTAGTTCAGTCTCACAGCGAACATTCAGAAAGTGCACAAACTGTGAGCACCTGTAAGAACTTTCCCACACAATGTGGTTATATTTCTAACAGATTTCTATGTGGTGAGAAATGCAAGTGTGAATAATGATTATTTCCTGTAATGAATGGCAGGAAAACTCTGAACCTGTGTTTTTAAAGTGTATCATTTTCTTTACTTTTTTCACCACAAATCCCAAGTCTAAATCCCAACCACTCTCCCTGTAAACTGGGCACTTTGCCATCTTCTCTTAAGTGTGTGCAGCCCCCGTGAGCGGCAGGATCCTACGTTAGGAGATGAGTTCTCCTCCTCCACTTCTCTGTCATGTTTTACTCTGAAAAATCCCACATCATACAGCAGTGCCCAATGTGATCATTAAATAAAACTGTGATTAAGGTGACATCTGCAGTGTCAGTAATTAGAGTCTTGCTGCAACTGTAAGAGTAAAAATAACATTCTCCACGCTGCCATGGGGCAGCTGTGGGCTTCTGCTGATAACTGCAGGAGTGCTTCTTCATAGGGGCTGTATTAATCCTCAGAAGTTGTATCTCCACATTTACCCGAGTGCTGCTGTTTCTCTCTTACTTCCAAATGGTCCCTGCCTCCAGCTTTGTGGTTCTCCACCGAGTCTACTGGGACTCATCCTTACCGCCCTCTTCATAGGCACCAATTCCAGTTCCCCTGGCATAGGGCCGAAGCAGTACGTGGGCAGCAGGATGCAGGGTGCTGCCGGGGGAAGCCTGCAAAAGACTCCTGTCCACACTTCCCTTCTCGGTGGAGCACTGCAACCTAGCGGTCAAGGTCTTAAGTGTGCTGTCCAACCCTGTGCACTTACAGGGTCTGTGATGGTTTCCAAATCAGGCCGCTTATCAATATCATCAGAAAAGAACTTTTTGTTCATTGCTTTGAACAAATATTCCTCCGCCTAGGGACTATTTGCTAAAAATCATTAAAGCACGTACTGATAATTCTAATTTAAATTCAAAATTAGAGAGGTTTTAAATGCTTGGATTTATTGTTCATATGTATTTTATAATTAAATCTTGATTAGAATCATTTTCTCTAGTCTATGATGTGTGGATGAGTTTATCATGCTTGTGTGTATATATAATAATTTGATACTAACAGTGTTGATATTATGACAACCAGTGTTACCCAAAAGAACTTAAAATGTCTTAACTTTGCTTTTACCCTGAGGATATATCCCACTAGTCATGCTGTCAAGTTTTAAATTCACCTGTAATAAATATTTTCTGGTAAGTTACTCTGCTGGCTAGGCTTATCTGTTCCAGTATGATTTTGACTTTGCTTTGATTCCTTTTAGATGCACTTTTTTGTTAGGTGGGACCTCCGTGGAATGTATTATAAAGCTAATCTTATCCCTATATGGACCCAAATCTCCAAATTAAATGTTGATGCAATGATGTTATGCATTGCTGCACCTCCCTCTCCAGCTGTGTTATCAGCTTATCCCCCCTGTGACCCACTACCTGACATGCACAATTTAAAGGAGAGGTGTATTTTAACTCAGTTCAGGCCATAGCTGGGTGGTTCCAGGGCTGAATCATGGCAGAAGGGAATAACAAAGGAAAACTGTTCAGCGCTTGGTGCCAAGAAGCAGAGCAAGCAAGGAGGAGGCAGCGGGGAAGGAGTCAGAGGCCAGACACGGTGCCCAAGCCCCTGTGACCCTCCCGGCCCCTCCCAGAGGCTTTGCTGAGCTGAGCATCTCTCAGGGCAGCCAAGCTGACCCTCAAGGCGAACCATCCCAGCAGCTGTGCACCACCCTCCACGTCCAGCCGCATCTTCACTTCCTTCCCTTCACCCCTTCATCCATATCAGCAACACTCAGTGTTTCCTTGTCAAGGACATTTTTATTCCTATCAAAGATGTTCTTCAAATCTTGGTAAACCTGTGAGAGGTCAGTAATACTCCCTCAGGGAATAATGACAAACTATATTTATGGGAGTCAGCTTTGTGTTTCTCTTGTTTTGAGTAAAAGCCATTTCTATTCGTGTGTGTGTGTGTGTGTGTGTGTGTGTGTGTGTGTGTGCCCATGTGTATTTAATCTCTGTGTATGGCTTTTCTCCATTTTTATCTTAGAATGTTCTTGATTTTTAGGTGCTCTTTATATCTTACCTGTTTGGCATGGTGTAAACTATAACTTTTCTCAATTTTTCTTGATTTTGACTCATATTTAAGAAATTCTTTTCTAGTCTTTTCTAACTGTTAACAGAACTCATTCATGTTTTCTTTTAATATAGGTATGCTTTTTAAAAATCTTTTTCTATATTGCTAAGCAATTAAACTAATAATCAGTTCTTTTCAAAAGGATTGATCTTTTCCTCACTATTTTGACACAATGACTTTATCACACAGTAAATATCTACATTGGTCAGAAACTCTTGCAATATGCTTTTATGAGTTTGCAACATCAAAATGGAACTAAGAACTTTTAAAAAGGGTGTTAAAATATTTAGCAATCAAAAACATTGATTTAATATTAATCCAGATATGCCTAGAATTGATTATATGTTGGTTAAGTTGATTAATTTTGTCTAATATAACAGAAGAATTTCAGGAAGATTAAAGAGAGAATCAGTTGAGCAAATAATTTGAAATCTACTGTTTATGAATTTACGTTCGTATCATGCTCATGAATCAATATAGTAACATTGAATATAATTTTGTTATATTATTTCAAATAGCATAGTTAAATTAGAATGTTCTAATATAACTCTTTAGACTAACTCTTTAGACTAAACTTTCAAAAAGATTCTGGTTTATAAAATGTGCTTTTTGAAATTTAGCTTATAGCTAAAACCCTTCATTTTTTTAGGGAAAGCTCATTATTGGATCCATTTTACTCATCTTCACTAGATAACTTTAAGGCATAAAACTTGTGTAAGATGTTGGATTTGGAAAGTGTGTTCTCAGATCTCTGTTCCTTGGCTGCTGGCTTCCGCAGGCTGTAATCCTCTGGCCTATGATGGCCACCTTAGTTTCTCTGCAGACTCTCTAATTTAATGTCATCATTAAAATAAGACTTCTGTATTTGCATATTAAAACTCAAAGTAAGATAAGATTTTTCTATAGCAACTTGAATTTTTGAAAAGCACTCAGTATTTGCTCTTTATTGAGTTTTAAAAATTGGCATTTTAAAACTTGGTAAAGAGCAAAAGGGAAAGAAATTCTGCTTACTAAGGGGTGATCTTCATTCACAAGTGCCGCTGTCTGAGCTCAGTTTATTACAACTTCGTCTCGGAGCGTCATCTCGCCTAGCTGGTCACTTCTGAGCTACCATTCAGTTCACATTTGAAGCATCCTTTTGAGATCCTAGGTGCCATCTTCAACACCAAAAAATAGTCATCTGTGTTCATTCCTATCAGAGCAGTGACCTAATGACCATACTTTATTAAAATGCTTCCTTTTGTGCCTTTATTTCTAGTCAGCCAGTGCATTCCTGGAAGCCTTCCGTGGTTGTTTGTTGACATATGTGCCTTTGTACCCATGTATCTATGGTAGGAGAAAGTACACAATAACTTGTCTTTTTTTGTCTGTGACTGAGTGTCAAAGAAACATGCCATTGGTATGTATATAATCACCTCATTATGTTGGTATATTGTTTGACACCTGCTACATTACAAATAATTAATGATGTTTTTGGTGCTAGGAGTTGAATCCAGGACCTTGCCCTTGCCAGGCAGACCCTTGTGCCACTGAACTACATCCCCAGCCCATAATTACTAAATTCCGTGCAATTGCTTGCATTGTGTCTTTGAAGGCAGAGATATTTGGGTCATCTGATTCCATGCCAATGCTGAGAATGCAAGTGAGGGGTTAAGATACAGCTGGTGTGTGGCAAACCTGAGTGATACCCTAAGTGGAATATGCTATTGCTGAGAGCTGTTATTTAGGCAGCACAATTAACATACTATGAATATTTTAAAATAGTTATAAATGACACAAGTTGCACAGTGAATAATCACACAGAGAGGATATAATAAATCTTTATATGATTGAAAGCCAGACAGAAAATCAAAGGGCAAACAAAGGATGCCCTGGATAAGAGAGGAGCAAATACCTGATCAAGGATCTTAAATACACACCTCTTCTGAATTAAGAGGGCACACAGCACCTAATAATAATTCACTGGAGCTTAGAAGGTACTCAAATTGGCAGCAGTGACCGCCCTTTCAACAAACTCTGAGGTTGTAAATCTTGATAGGCCAGTGTTAAGCTCTAACTATAATTGCCTAGGCTTGCTCCAGTTTAGCCTGTGGTCTCTCTAAAAACCCCCATTGACTTCATTTGCTTTTGGTACATTTTCAGCACTTACTGAGCCTTTTTTTTTGCAACAACATGCTTCCAGCAAAATTGGTTGCTTTACTCTAGTGGCAACTCTAGAAGAAAGAACTGCTTATTTACTTTTAGAAGGCCTGGGTTCCAGTGCTTGTGAAATGGTTCATGTTTTTAATGGTTTTTTGAAAGCCCATTGCACCAGTCAGTAGAGTGAAAGTGTCTACCTGTCTTACCAACTTGACAGCTGCCACAAGGAACCCGAGAAAGTACTTGGTATCAGCCATGGGATCTTAGGCCCAAGAATGGTGGCATGATTATTAGCCATGAGGAAAACATCTATAAAAGGCTCTCGGTACCAAAATCAGTTATGTTCCTTTTTCTGTTGTTGTAAAGGTGAAACATATTTTTAAAAACTCAGTGAAGTAAAACTACAATTTCTGCCCCACCTCATTTCTAGGTCCAACACCCAGAAGAAAACGTCATCAGCAGTCTGCTATGATTACTCCTTGATGTTACACAGTGTTTGCACGTGCATGGGTGTGTGCTTACGAGTGAGATCACGACACTGGTTCCACACTGGAGGAAAGTGCAAGACGATGCTGAATTCCACGCATGGAATAAGCCACGGAATCCTGGACTCACACTGCGGTGATTTTGCTTTGTCCTCTTTTGCCCTTTCTGCTTTGTTTTTTGTTCCACAGGGGAATGTAAAGTGTGTGGGTGATTATCTCAGTATCAGGGGGAAAGGGGCTTCAGTTCAGAGCTGAAAAATTAACTGTTCTCCACAATACATTTTTGAAAGTGTGCACTAAATATTTCAGAATTAATGCATTAGCCATATATATTTTAGATCTGAGGATTAGAAAAAAATAGCTAAAGTCAATCACAGCATTCATAATGGTTCAAAAGGAGGACAGTGAATTGGTGATAGCATTCTTATTAAAGAGTTAGACTGTCATAAAAGTTAAGAGTTTTTCTGAACACAAAATTTGTAACATGCTATTTATGCTAAAAGTGCAGTAGCAAAACTACTCACCTGGAGCCATTCAGGTGCCTCTCTTGGGAAAGTAGGATTGGATTTTTCCACTATGCAGCGCGTTTCCCTATGGAAGTGATTTATTTCCAGGCCTTTTCCTAGCAAACATTTAACTAACAAGAACAGCTGGTCACAGCCACAGAGAGACATCAGTGAGAAAGCAGCAACCTCTGAAAGTCAGTGGAGTTAGAAGCTGAACTGGCCGGAGCTGTGAGTTTAATTCTGTAGTGGGTGAAGCACATTTGAACCGAAGGCACATTTTTATATTTGTTTTCTGTAGCACAGCTGTAAAATACAGATTCAAGTGCAGTCTTCTTGTGCCAAATATATGAACATTCTCATTTAGCAAGGGAGGAAAGGAAATGGCATTAAAATATTTCATTTTTCCAAAATGCAAAAAGAAGTCTATATTCAGTTAAAAGTTACAAATTTGCATTTTCCATATAGGTTACTGGAATTATGGCTTTTTAGGATGACTAAAATAGAGAAGTGTCCTGGAGAGCACACTAAAATTTTTGTTCATATTTCATATAGGAGAGGATTAAACACTAACTTACTATTATTCTTCTACCATTGGCAATTAAACATTTTGAATGTGTTGATATAATAGAAATCTAGAAAATTGAATGTTTAATGAAAGGGTTTTGGTACAGGCTGGATACTGTAGCCGGTAAAGCCAGAAAGCTCCTATCTCCCCCACCCTTAGGAATTGTCTCTGGCACCAAACTAAGACCAATGGGCTACCTGTGTGTCCCTTAATGCCCCCTTAGGTTCCACCCCAGGCCGAGGCTACTTGTGTGCCTCACTCCACGTGTTCTACGGAGAGATCGCCTGCCCTGGGGTGGAGATGCCATGCCCCAGGGGATCGGGGGTGTCTCTCCCCGCATTCCCAAAATAAATAAAGGTTATTTATATTTCATACTTCTTATCTTTTCAGCCGCTGACGGTCCTCCTCCTCCTCCTTCCCCCCACAGTTCTATCATTTAACATGAAAATTGTAGTTTCTGTTTCCACTTGGCTGTGTAAAGTTAGGGGGTACCATAACTCATGGCTAATTTTAATATTGTGAATAAACTGTTTCAGGCAGTAGAAAGACAAGAAATTATTAGGGTCTTCGTCTTAGTCCTGAGTTTGGAAGTCTGCCCCCTGCTAGCTACAATGAAATGCACAACTTTCTGAGAATGGGAGCATTAGTAATAGTTCAAACTATGAAATGGTCCAGAATATGACTAAATTTTGATGTTTTATCATATAGGCACCTCTTCATTTTGATATGACAGAGTTCCCAATCAAACAGCTGCATTTTTGAGAGCTAAAATGCCCTTTTTATTTTTAAGTGGTTGACTCTGTAAGAGAACAAATAAAAACAAGTGTATTTGTATTAGCATATGAATGGAAGACAGCTCAGTGACAGCTGAGTGACAAAGATGTTTGAGGCCTTTGTTACAAAGGTGATGGTTTCAGATGCAGACCTGATAACACTTAGCAGCTGTAGAATTAGTGATTATAGAGGTCCAGTTATTTCAGTGAAATTCAAATTAGAAATCCTCTCTGATGACATTTAAATGTTTATAGTGACAGAATAACACTGTTTGATCCCACATCCTAAATGACACAAACATACAAGACTCCATCAATGTTCAGTACACACAAAAATGTGTGCTTGGTTGATTTTTATAAAGAGAAACAGGTGAAGGCTCAATCATAGGCAGGGGAAATAATAATAGCTCTGCTTCTTTTTCACAAATATTCCGATAGTATACATTAGATTACTACTGCTGCTAGTAGTACACACACACACACACACACACACACACACACACACACACACACAGACACAGCACATAGCACACAAAGCGATGCTAACTGGAGTTGGTCTACAGGAAGATAACCAGGTGTGAGTTACTCTTAGATAAGCTTTTTAAAATTTCTGGGATACTGCAGAGAAGCTGGGGAAAGGGAGGGAATAAGGTGTCACCCCATCTGTAAAGAGTTGCGATTTGCAAGAGGGAATAATTTTAACTCACAAACACATGAAAGTCCAAATGAGGAGTGTTGACCAGAGGCGATTCATACAACCACTGGAAAGTATTGTCTAAGAAATCATGACCACTGCGCAAAACCAGAAAGAACTCCAGGGAGATCAGCCCTGCTTATCTCCTGCTACAGCCCCAAAGAGAACAGACAGCAGCCAGCTGGTCCCTGGGTCCAGTCCTCTGGTCACTGGTGAGTCATTGAAAGCAACAGAGCTGGTTTCCCATGAACAGAAGAGCAATGGTGCACAGAGAAAGTCTGATTTTCCTCTGCTTTGAAAATGCTTTGTAGTAGCATAGCGTTCCTACACTGTCAGAAGATAGGAATTCAAATGAGCTTAGGGAAAAGGAGGAGAGAACAGGAAGAAATGCTGAAGTCCCACCGTGCATGGCAGATGGCATTGCAACAAAATTGATGTTGATAATCAGTGTCAAAATATCTTAGGTGTCTATTGACAGAAGGCAAAGGAATGAAAGTTAATCCAAGGAGTTTATGAGAAATGCAGAACTGAGGGAAATAGTGAAAACTGACCTGAAAGGTATTTTAAAACTTAACTTAAGCAACATTTGAGTTATCTCCAGGCTTCTTCAAATATATTTCCTAGTAAATACAAAGCAAAGCAATCAATAGTGAGCAGATTCTGCTTATCCATGTTTGTTATATTTCATTTTCAGGTGTTACTAAAGGCTGCTGAAGGATGGACTAGGAATTAGCAACTTGTGCTGCTGTGGTTTGGGTGTGAATCTCCGCTTGTGCTGAAACCTTGGTCCCCAGAATCACAGCATGGAGAGGTGGTGCCCAGGGGGAGGCACTAGGGGCATTGCCCCTGGTAGGGATTATGGCTAGTTTCGAGGAGTGACTTACCTTGGGCTTTCACCAGAGGCTGAACATGTGAGGTCACCTGATCTATACCTTCAGCCTCTGTCTTAGCCACTTTCTCAACACGGGGACAAAATTTCCAAAATTCACAACTTACAAGAGGAGAGATTTGTTTATGGTTCTGTTCACACTTGGCTGGCTCAAGGCAAAAATAGCACAGTGGAAGTACCTGGGGGAGGAAAGTCGCTCATGCCAAGGTGGCAGAAAGAAGAGAAAAGAATGGGGGAATAAACACTATAAACCCTTGCATGTCACCCCTCCAGAGACCCACGCCCATGCAGGCCTCACTTTCTAAGAGCAACCCGGCTGTAGCAACCCTGTGATCCAACCACTTTCCAAAATCACAGCCTCTGAGCATGTGAGACTTTTAATGTTTATTCTTGATGTTAATCATAAAGGCCTCAAAACCATGACCTGAAGTAAGGCTTTTCTTCCTAGGTACTCAGAGCTAGGAATTTTGTTACAGGAACAGAAAATGAACCCTACATGCTTTATAACTCAACAAGCTGGTGTACTAATGCTCTCAGGGTGACTGTATGGATATCCTCCCTTCAACCAAATATGTTTTTAGCTTTGCCAGGGGAATTGTTATGCTTTTCTTGATCTGCTGCTTGATAGTCAGCATTAATACCTCACTATATCCCAGATTATCCCTGTGATATCACCCATAGACATCGTCACCATCTTACAGGAAAATCTGGCAGAGAACTTTCTTTTCAAAACAACAATTTAATGCTGAAACTAAAAAGCTAAATCTTCTTCTGAACTCACGCTGTCTGGAATAGGCTGAGAATTTGCTGTCGCCATCATCCAATTGCTGTCTTCTCCTTGACGGCAGACAAACCCAGCCCGTGCAGGTTATCAGGGAGGGATCTACAGTCCGCATTATCCAGAAGCAGTCACACAGATGTCAGAGGGTTTATCTAACTCCATGCTAAATTATTTGTAGCTTTTTATTTTGCTGCAAGTTCAAATTTACAGAAAAGTTTCATGAACGATGAAGATGAAGAGAACTCAGACCCTTTATCAGATTCACCAGTTGTTGATTGGTGATTTTTCTCAAATTTGCTCAGTCTCATTCTTCTCATCAAATTCCTCCTGGTATTTAATATATTACTGAATATGTAGTGGCTTAAAGGCACATGGAGTTTATTTTCTCATGGTTCCCTGGGACCTCTGCTCCACTCTGCAAGGGTGAAATTAAGCTGTCGGGAAGCCTAACCTCCCTGCCATGGTTCTGAGGAAGTGTCTGTTTCTTAGCTTCCATGTCTTGGAGGTGTCACATCCAAAATATAACATTTGTCAATATGATAGAATTACAAAGTAGAGACCTTTAAGGTGTGGTTTGCCCATGAATGGAATTAGACACCCCTTCAGGGGAGCCTGGTGGATAGACTTGTTCTCTCATCCTTCTGTCTCTCTCCATAGAGGGAACAGCAAGAAAGCCCTTATTAGATCTTGATCCTGATCTTGAATTTCCTAGCCTCCAGAATTGGGAAAAATATGTTTCTGTTCTTGCCAAACTACCCAGTCTGTGGTCTGCTACATAAGCAGAAGTGAACTAAGATTCCTGCTCACTCAAGTTATCCACAGAACTTGGTTCCTTGTGGCTGTAGGGCTCAGTTGTCAGTCTTCACCCACCAGACGTGGGCTGAAAGCCTCCTTCTCAGCCCCTCAGACCACTCACATCTTTATCATTGGCTCCGTCCATTGTCCACCCAGCAACAGTGTGTTGAGCCCTTCTTGACCTTTAAATTTCTGACTTTCTCTTTTCTAAGAGTGTCTATGAACATAGGTCCCTTCAAGGTCCCTCCCTATCACAACACAGTCACCTTGCAGCGTATCATGAGAGTGATTATCTTGTCATATTAGTGATCTTCAGCATCAGGGTGTGGAACCTGGGGTGCTCCATTTTTAGAATACCAGCAATCACAGGAAGAGTTCAAGGGAGTGGAGCTCAGCATCCTTGGCCCCGAAGATAAAGCTCCAAGCTTGACATGGGAGACACCCTCAGTGAGGGGTGTATGCCTGGGGGAAGGAGGCTGAGAGCTTAATGTTTATCAGCACCACTTGCAGAGATTCTAGAAGATCCAGGAGCTTTATATTACTTTCTAATTTTATCAAGATAACACCTTGAAATAGGTATTGCTCCTATTTTAAAATTGAGAACATGCAAGTATGGGAAGTATGGTTCCAAGATTTATAAAAAGCTGTAAAGATCTACACACAGGGAGAGAATCCAGATGTCAAATAAGCTGAGTCTAAGAACCTAGCTCTTTGCTCTCAAATCCCAGACTTCCTTTGCAGCCTGAGCTGTCTTAGGCTATTGGTGATTTCCTGTTTCTTGTTTTCCTCTGCCTTAGTTATCTTCTAATTGCTGAGCCAAATACTAGACACCCACAGCCTGAAGAATGAAAGGTTTGTTTTGGCTCACAGTTTGTGGAGGGTTTAGTGCATGGTCCCTGGCTCCGAGGCAGGGCAGCAAAGCAGAGGGGCATCACAAGGAGAACAGCTTACAGTATGGCAGTGGGAAGCCAAGGGGGATCAAGGGAAAAGGGAGGGAGATGGACCTTTCCAGGCTATGCTCCAGTGACCTACTTCCTGTGGTCGAAATTCGAATTACCTTGGAGATTCACTTGTGTGTAAATGACATGTTTGCTAAACAGAACGTTTACATATGAAGCGAATGCCATTGGGAAGGATCACCTAAGTTTTTCTTAATGGGGATATAACTGACTTTTGGGATGCCATTTCTGTCTGACGACTGGCCAGCGTGGTAGGAAATTGGACTTGGGATGTATTCAAATGAGGCAGGAATGGCCTCATTTTACTAACACTTACTAATATAGTATTTAGTGGTTCAGAGGGTTCAAAATACTAATGTTTCTTTAAAGAGGAAAAATTGTCAGTTTCTTTAAAGAGAACAAATATATTGCATGAACTTCCTGGTTGTAGAGCTGGGTTTAACAGTATCAAGTTGGCAGCTTCTACCTTTGCTCTTTTTGAAAGATGCAGTGTAAACTATGTTTTCTATTAAGAGAAACAAGTCACATGACAGAGTCAAATTGCCCACATAAGTCAAAAGAAAAAACGAATTCTACCAACGGCTGTTTTCTAAGGAAAGACCTTTTCCAAGGAGTGATAAGTATTTATTCACAGGAAAGCTTAAATAACTGATGTTTTTCAGTGCCTTTCTTACTGCTAGCAGTAAGATTTCTCACAGGTTATTACTTTGGTTGGTGTTCTACATCCACAGAATGTTTAGGAATTTGGCTACTGGGGTGAGAAGTGGGGATATTTTGGGAGCATGAGGAAATCCAGCCCATCTGTTTGAATTATCGTGTATGAAGAATTATAAAGGACTACAGGTACCTTGGGCAGCGACACAATCTTCCCCTTCCCAGCAATAGTGTCAGACTTAAGTGAGTGCATTTACTTCATTGAAGAGAGAGAATACCATAACAGCAATGTGATTCACACATGTACACACACATATAGGGTGAGGGTACAGTTTGATATGTTTCCCAAACATTAACCATATTATTCACATACTTAAAACATAGTTAACATTAATGTATAACCACATAATACTACACATGTTACATATACATAACACTTGTACACATGTATACAGGCATATCTAGAACGATGTGTGTATATATGTGTGTGTATTAATATTGTATGTGGTATTTTTGCCCACAGACTTATGTAGGAGTTCCTTTTAAATATATACACTGAAATCTGTTGAGAAAACCATGGATGTAAACTGAAATCATGCTCTCTAAATTTTGTGTATTCATAGCTTTTACTTAAATCCACCTTTTACTCTAATTTTTGAAACAAAACAGAATCCCCTTTTGCTTTGGTAAAAGTTTCAAAATTTGTTTGTATTGTTAGTTTAATTTGGTTTGATTACAGACCTTCACACACTCATCCACCTGCCCCCAATTGTCCTATGATAGGCTTTATAACCCGTCTCTCAGAATCGAAAGCCAGCAGCCACATGCTAAAGAAATGTTCCGGTGCAGCCAGGTGTGTGTGGGAAATGCGTGATCAGAGCTCACGCTCTAAAGACAGGCGGGTCAGATCCAAACCCTTCACTCTTTACAAATGAGGAATCTGGGCAAGTTAGTTCTCCTGATTCTCCTCAAATGTAAAATACAAGGAATAACAAAAACTGTTTGCTCAGACTTTTGGCAAAATTTAGTAAAATAGTCCATGTGAAGTACACAGGAGTAGCCATAGCATTTTGGTTTTGGTTACTAGTAACAAAACAACAACAACAACAACAAATACAGGTAACAAAAGCCAAGCTCTAATTAGTCTAAAGAATTTAGGGGGCTAGAAATTTAGCTCATTGGTCCAAGTACCTGCCTGGCATGCATAAGGGCTTGAGTTTGATACCTGGTACTGAAAAAAAAAAAGAATTTAGGGGACTTATTCACACATAAATGAGACATATGAAAGTAATGGAATTCAGACATGGCTTGATCAAAACTGTATTCACTTTTTTATGATCCAGTTGTTTTGGCCTCCTCTGGGTATCTGTAGGATGTTGTGTGTTACCCTCATGCTGAGTACTCTCATGATGTCCAGAAAATTACAAGAAAGAGTCAGACCCACTGACTCTGTGCACAGGAAAATAGGACTTCATTTTGACAATCACTGACTGACACTTCAATGGACCATACCCACCAATTCCATAGCCAAATGAATGTCATGAGACAGTTACCTTTGCTTAGGCTGAAGCCTATCTCTCACTCACTGATATAGACAGGACTTTTCTGAGTGGATTAAATGTATCTTCACTCAACCTTCCTACAGGGGAGGGCTGTGCCCATCAAAATCATAAAGGCTAAGAACAATGAGAGAACAGGGTTTTGGCGAGGCAATCATGATATTTTCTACCATATTTCATCAATAGAAGCTATAATTATGAATTTGCGGTAACTATAGACAATAGTATAATCATCATGACAATCTGTAATATGTTTGCTCACATGGCAGGTTATTAACCCTGGCAATAATATGCATGTGATATTTGTTGATTTCTCCTTTTAGCTTTTGGATTATCCTGTATATTTTAGTCATATATTTATTTATATAGCATTCCAACATCCCTGGGGGCAGTTAGCAGTTCCTTCTGTCACTCCACATACTGTGACACCTTTTTGAGGTACAGAAATCTGCACAATCATTGTGGTGGGTCTTTATTTGACCCTGGAGCCCTCTCCAGCTCTCCTGTGAACTGCTCAGTTTGCAGGGTTTGACTTCTGCATATTATCCTGTCCTGGCTCCGTTGCCAACTGCCTTCCAGCTAAGAGCAGCCAGTGAAACAGCCATGAATAGGTCCCTCTTGCTCATCATCTGGTGTGTAGCTGTGTCTCCCTAATTATTCTAGCTCTTCCTTGGCCAGGTGGGCCTGGCCTCCTGCTTGATGTGTGTAACCTGGGTGTGCTGCATAAACTCAGCCACGCCTGCTGATCTCCATTTGCCTCTGTCCCTGTTTGCTTCTCACATCTTCCAACATCTTCAATCTATCAAATTATGTGGAGCAACCTCTGTATTCCTATCTTGACCCTAACTGATAAAAAACACTGAGCTTCAAAATTCTGAAATTTTAACCACACTAATGACTTTTTCCAGGAATAAAATCTACTATCTATGATGCTAATGTGATTTACTTTTTCTAAATATATGGATTGCCTGATTACAAAAACATTACTGGGCTTTCTTTGAAATCTGTAATTATTACAGTGATTTAATTTTTCAACTTGAGAAAGATGTGGGTTGAGACACATTAAAACAATTATAAGCACATTATTTGAAAAACAGTGTATTTCACGTCATTCTGATCAAATTCCCTTATTGAATCACCTTTGAAATAAAATTGGGGTAACCTGTTTTATGAAAAGCTAGTTACTGAGGTGGGGAACCATATTGTTTTGATTAAAGCTTGGATAGTTTATTGAAACACATTCATAGTGAACAAAAAGCACTTTGGTAAACCACACAAAATATACAATTTGTCAACCATCTGGAGTCACTGGAGGATCGATCCCTTTGGATGGCTGGATTGTTTTTCTGATGATGGAGATTTTTGCTGATTTATCTTAGTGATGAATTGTTTGGTCTGCAGAAAGAGAATTTCACTGCAACTAATTTAGGCTAAAATAAATTTTAAAGTGAAATGACTGGGAAGGTGGTAGGTGTTATGTTTAGGTCAGGGGTGTCCCCAGAAAGCCTCGTGTGTAGGCTCAGGGTGACTGGGTCATGCGTGTGCTCCTCGTCAGTGGATCAGGGCTCATGGCTCACTTGCAGCTGGAGGGGAAGCCCGGCTGGAGGCAGGATACTGGCAGCTTGACCCGGAAGGCTGCGTCTCACTCTCCGACTCCTCTCTTCTCTCTCTGAGCTTCCTGGTTTCTGTGACATGAGCACGTTTTCTCCACGCAGTCCCTCCCACCGTGCTGCTTCTGCCTTGGAGCCAGCTGACAATGGATGGAAAATGTGGGCCAGAAGAAGTGTCTCATCCTTTATGCCGTGGGTGTTGGGGACTGTGTCCCAGCAGAGAGGAAAGTGACTGAGACACTGGGGACTCCAAGTCTCAGGCTGTGCCTGGCTTCTCGACAGGGAGCTGAGTCAGGACCTCAAAGCTGGCAGAGGCAACCTGCGGTGCACCCCACATCTACACTCCAGGAGCTGCTCCAGTCTTCTCTCCTTGCCCAGGTCTGTCCCCCATGGGTGCTGACACTCACAGCCTGGGCCACCCTTCCACAGTGAAAACCCACACGTCCACAGAGGGTCACCTCACGGTCCAGTTCCTTCTCAGTGAGCACGGTGGAAGCAAACTAATTTGCCAGCCCGTCCCCTGCACTGTGTGTCACTCTGTCATCTTTAAAGTCATACTTGTCTAATGATGCACATTTGTTACACACACGAACTCAGGAAGAGGAATATTTTAAATATAATTTATCACTTCCCAGTGACATGAGGCCGTGTTCACCAGTGTCAATGTCCGCCCACGTGACAAATGACCTTCACTGTTACTGAGGTGCGAGTGGTGGGTGCTGTGTGTCTGCAGTATGTTTTGGTGCCTCTTTGTTCCCAGATGCCTCTTGTCATTGTTGACTGATATTTGCCACTTCTAATTTGTTACTTCTGGATTATCTTGGGTTTAGAAGCCAGAGAGACTTTATTATAATGGCATATAAAATAATGTAAACTAATTACATTTTAGTGAGAAAAGTGCACAGCTGACCATGTGTGGGAAGGGAAAATCACTGGTTTCCCTGTCTTCTCTGAAGGTGTGTGATATGGGATGGTGAGAACAATAAAAATCCCTCATTTTAATTTGTAGTTTATTTTGAGACTTTTTCTATATCCTTCTATTTTGACCTATGCTCTTTTAAATCACACATAGACTACTTCAGGGTGTATATTTTAATATCACCATGAAATCAAGTAATAGAAGTGCTGGGACACGAGGAGATGAGATGCAAAATGTAGCTGGTCTCATACAAACATTTTTAGATGCAACATCATTAATCCAAGGAAACCAAAGTAGCCGGTGGCCGAGCTGGAATTAGAAAATTAATTTATGGAGAGTGTCCAGGACGTTCTCCTGTGAGGCGTGTGGGGCTTTGGAGAGTGAGGATGACACTGAGGCCTTATTAGGCCACACAACCCAACAAGCACAGTTCCCTCCAAGATAATTTGTTTTTGGGTTCTCAGGGGAGAGCATGACATAACTGGATGTTGGGGGAAAATGAATCTTTTAAATGAATGAATCTCTGGCCTCACGTTGCTAGTGTGACTAGAAACGACTTTCAGAGTGCTGGATTTGGGTTCCCTACCTCCCCCACCACTTAGAACTCTCCTCTACTTTTCATCTGGTCAGCGTCATGTACTCTGGTTCATCCTTTCAGGGCAGGGATGTCAAATGCACAGAAAGGCAGGAGCCTTTCTTGTCTTTTAATGACTATATTAATGACTATATTCATTTACTGTTGGTTGACTGTGCTTCAGTATCCTTGTTTTAGTTCTATAAAGTGAACACTACCGTAAGTGAGAGCCTGTTTAGAGTGCCGGTGATGTTGGGTGTCTCTCTTAGCACTAAATTTCTGCATGTTGTCTTAGAACCTCAGGTTGAAAGCACACTTCTTGCACAATGTTTTGTCATTTGTTTTAATTTGGCTGTTTTTTTTTTTTTTTTTTTTTCTTTTCTTGTTTCTTCTTTTTCCCACTCACCCTGTCTGTGCATTTTGCAGTTGACTTCTTGGTTCCGGCCATTTTGCTCTCATCCCCTTTCTAAGCAGGAATCCTAAGGATCCTGTGGAGCTCCCTCTCCAGGAACTGTGGGGGGAGTCGTGCCCAATTCATCTCCAGAGACAGTGAGAGGCTATGCTCAGATCACACCTGTGTTACTCCAGGAGTCCAGTCCATGCTGGTCTTAATTGCAGTTGTGTTCGACCTCTTCGATGAGTAGTGAGATGTATGCTTTTCTAGGCCCATTGCAACAAACACTGCAGACACAGTGGCTTGAACAGTGCAGACTCCTCATGCTCAGTAGTTCTGGGGTCAGAAACCATCCCTGGAGACCAGCAAACTGGGGTCTCAGCACCTCTTCCCGCTTCAGGTCGCACTCCTACTTCCAGCTCAGAGCTGTGGATTTGTGCATTGTGTTACATGTGGCCTCTTTGTGTTTTTGATTGTCTACTGTTAGGCTTGATTCTTGCTTAGCACATGGAACAGAGAGAGTCATGAAGCTTGAATCTTGACAAAGGCCTCTAAATTCTATGAGTGGCTCAGTTTGGAACATTCAGAAGCATCCTTAACAAAATTAAAGTATTTGGCAAATTGTTAAATAGGAGCAAGGACTCTTCTATTAATTTATACCACAACAAAAGAGACTGAAATAAGTGGCTCAATTAACAGAAATCTGTTCTCTCACAGCTCTAGAGGCTAGAAACACAAAATCAAGAGATCAAACCAGATGTGATGGTGCACACCTGCAATCCCAGCACTTGGGTGGCTGAGGCAGGAGGCTCCTTGCAAGTTTGAAATCAGCCTGGGCTACAAAGTGAACTGAAGCCCAGCCTGCAATATATAGCGAGACCCTTTCTCAAAAAGATATGCACACACACACACACACACACACACACACACACACACACACACATGCATGAACAAATCAAGGTACCAGTAGGGCCATCTTCATTCTGGAGGCTCTTGGAAAGGGCTTGCCTTCTCCAGCTCCTGGTGTTTCTTAGATTGAGGTAGCATCACTGCTATTTACAGTTCTCTTGTTTTCTTTTAATTAATTAACTATTTTTGGTACTGGGAATCAAACTCAGGACCTTGTCCTTTTCAGGCAGGCGCTTATGCTGCTGAGCTACATCCCCAACCTTCTCTTGCCTCTCTGTGTGTGCCTGCAACCCTGTGTCCCAGATCCCCTTTCCTTTCTCTCAGAAAGAGATCAGTCACGACATTGAGGGCCCACTCTAATCCAGTAGGACCCTGACATCATCTGATCACATCACAAAAGCCCTATTTTCAAATAAGACTGCAGTTCCACTACCACCGGGGGGGCACATAATTTACATGGGACAGAGGCACTTTCACAAAGCGCATTGCAGCATCTTTGTTTTACTTTCACTCTTAATGAAGTCAGTTATCCTTGGCTGGCCCTTTCCCTCGCCATTGTTCTAAAGGACCTGCTGATTGACAGTGTGATTGTGCATATGCCATGGCATGGGGACCCATCCAAGACCTGCTAAAATCAGTGGGAGATGTGGATTTATAGCAATGGCATTCCTAGATCCACAGGGCACTGAAATCTGGTCTCAGAGGAGCCTTTGTAGAATACTGGGTGAAACAAAGCACACAGATCTGGAAGATATTCTGAAATTGACAGACTTGGCTGTACTTTTAGGGGGTGGGAAGAAAAACATTTCCAAGTATGTTATTAAAAGTGAAAATCGTAAAGGAACATCTCAGTAGAGTTGACTGTCTTTTTATCCTTCACAGTGTCAAAGAAGATCATTACTAAGTTAAAAGTAAAGGACAAGCCAGGAGAGAAAAACAGTCAGGAGAATCGATGTCTGCTTCACTCTGAGTGATGCAGTGATAAAGTGAACTTGGAAATTTCCTGATGGAGACTTACTGATACAGCCAGAGTGTGAGGGATGCTCCTTTTGGGTTTGATAAGGCATGGGGCCTCAGTCTAACTTGGTAAAAATAAAGTAACCAATTTGTTTATGATTGCAAATATTATCTTACCCTTTAAAAGCATGATTGCTTAAAATCAAGTTTGTGTTTCCAAAAAATTGTGTGTGTGAATAAAACCTCATTGCACAGAATTTCTATTAAGATAAGATAAAACACTACATTCAAGTGAGAAGTAAAATTTTGTTTAAATGGTGACTTATGCTAATGCAATATAAATTTTACCACATTTTAGAGCCTCTCTTCTTGCAAACAAAACTGCAAAGCAATAACGTTTTGTTTTAGCTCAACTTAAAGGTATTTCATTTTCATCAAAAGTATACATGCAAAGAAACTCACAGTTCCTGTGGTCTCTGTTTCCTTTCTCTATCTAACCTGGCATTGTTCTTCTTTGCCCAGATCCTTCTCAAGGTGGCTTTTGCGGGGCGCTCACATGGTGGAAGGAGGTAATGAACTTCTTAGGGCTTTCTTGTAAGGACACCAAACCCGTTCACCTAATTACCTCCTAACAGCCCCAGCTCTAGGGACTGAGAGTATGCAAAGTTCAGTTGTAGAGTAGATGTGTAGGCAAGGCCTGGGTTCTATACCTAGCACCTAAACAAGCAAACAAACAAACAAATAAATGGCCTACCTCTTGCTAGGGAGACATTGGGAATTAGGTTTCAAAAAATAATTATTTTTAGGATATTACAAGCATTTGAACCCTAACAAGGTGCCACTACAGTTTCTAAAATCCAGACCCAGACTTGGGGTTCAGCTACTGGGCTGTGCGGATTCCGCTGTGCCTTGCTTATCCCGAACTCCAGCTTTGGCTCTGACTTTTCATTGTGAAGCTAGTGGACTTTTTTGGTTGCATGTTATTTCGTTTTTTGTTAGTGAATATTTTCATCCTCTAATGTTTATGTTCCTTGTGGGAGTTGGTGTATGTACACAATGTGTCTCGATTCTTTTTGTATTTATTATCTTTCCCTCTCTTCCTTCCAACTCTTGATCACTTCTCCCATTTGGAAAAAAAAAAAAAAAAAAGATCTGTGGCCCTGCTTTCTAGTATCTAGCTTTTATTTTGCTGTTTGTTTATATTTTTGTTTGTTATATAACAGAAACGATGGACTATTTAAGCTCATGTGTCTGATTTATTTCACTTAATGTTGTGCTCTCAACGTGCACCCTTTCCCCAACACATGACACAACTGTACCCTCATTATGGCAGGAGAATGTCTCTGTGTATAAATGCCACATTTTTCTTATCTATCCATCTGTTCCTGGGCTTGTAGGCCACTTCCAAGACTTAACTATTATGAACTGTGCTGCTATAAACATGAATATATATGAATCAGTGTAATAAGGTGTCTTTAACTCTTCTGGAAAAGCATCTAGAAGGGGACTAGCTGGGTCAAATGGAATATCTAATTTTAGTTTTTGAGGAATCTCCACACTGACTTCCATAGTGCTTGTGCATTTCCACCAACAGTGTAAAAGTGTTCCTTTTCCCATTAGGCATCGCCAACTTCTGTTACTATTTGACTTCTTGATGATGGCCATTCTTCTTAGAGTAAGAAGGAATCTTAATGTTTTAGTTTGCATTTTTACTTCAATCATCAGCACCAAGATACTAAAATATCTTTGTTTAGTGTCTTTATCAGGAGACTGTGACAGCAGTTATTTCCCCTCCACCCTGTGCTTAGCTGGCGTTATATAGCAGTTCACATCACAGTGACTGCCGGGTCCCAGCTCTGTGCGTTTTCCTGGCTTCCTATTTACCAAGAGGACATTGCCATCCATCAACCATTGACTAAATTTATTCGTGTTATTGCTAGCAAATAATTCCCTTTCCACACTTCATAATAGTTTCATTCCATTTTTTTTTTTTTTTTTTTTTTTTTTTTTGCAGATACAAATAGAAGATGAGCTTGGCCACATAACCAATTTTCAGCACATGGAAATAAACATTTTTTTTTTGAAATGTGACTGCAAGGAAGGAAATTCTAAGGAGCACTCTTATCTGAAAGGAACCAACTGCAAAATTGTGGCAAAGCACACTGTAGGGAAAAAGTATGTTTCTGACTGAAGTTCTGTAAGGATACTAAGGTGAACCAAGGACTCTTAGCACGGTGCCTCCTGCTGTCAGGTTTAAGTTCTCTATAGTTTATTTCAGGTACCTCCTTTCAGTAAGCTGAGGAACCCACAGCTTCATGTATTTCATGTCTTTGTTTAAAATCTGCATGTTCCGTATTTTCAGACACTCTAGATATTGTATTGTGTAATGGTTCACATTTAAGGGTCTCTGTCTTCTCCTTTTGAAGAGGTAGAAGAATGTGTCAGCCGTTTGCAGAAGTCTCACTGTTCAGTGAAGGCTTTCATACCACAGTTGCTCCTGAGCTAATCTTTTCTCTACCTTTGGCATCGATGTGACCAGAAGCTTCCTAGACACCTGCATCAGCATTCCTAGGAGGAGGAAGTGGGAGCCCCCTGAGAATAACCCCGTGAGGATCTGCAGAATGAAAGGGCTGATTGGAGAGGTCTTTGAGATCACAGCACTAGTGTATGCTCAAGGGAAAGCATTATTTCCTCTTTTTCCTCCAAAGCTGTTTCTCTCCTTATGTTTTGCATAAAGAGCATCAAAAATATTTGTCTTTGCACTGTAGGGTATACATTTGTTTTAGGGCTGGTTACTATTAAAATATCTTCCCTACTGCTAAAGCTACAGAGAAAATGTAGCCCTATTAGAAGACACAAAAATGATGTTTATAGAAGAAAGCACAAGAAAGTATTTCCACAGTCTTAAGGAAGGCAAAAATTTTGTAATAGGATATAAAAAGCACTATCTTTAGAGGAAAGTATTAATAAATCAAACTACATTTAAATAGTTGGTTGGTGGGTATTAAATTATACATATATAGGAGAAATAAGTTTGGGTGCTCTCTCATATGGTAGAGGCCCCACAAAAACGATGAGGAAATGTATGCTTCACGAAAGCTGGAAGAAAGGGATTTAAATGAGTTCACTGGAAAAGATGATAAATGTTGGAAGAGGCAGATACACTCACCTTGATTTGAATATTATACGATAAAAATATGCATCAAACCTTACAAGGTCCTGCACAAAAACATATAATTTTTTGCATCAATAAAAATGATAAAAAATTCTAAATGACTATGTATCAGAAAACATCAATGATAAAGTAAAAAGACAAGCTAATAATGGAGAGAATATTTGCCATTCACTTCTTGGCCAAAAGGTCTATATCAGGACGATATAAAGAATTCCTACAGAGCAGGACAAAAAAGGAGAGCTCCTAACATGTGCAAGAAGTGAAGACAGGCAGCTTAGTGATGAGGTTATTCAAATATCCAATAAACATCAAAAATGTTCTCAGCAGCCTATTCAGTGAAAAAATAAAACATCATATTATAACATGATTGTGTTGTCTGCTCGCCAGAATTGCTAAAATGAAAAAATCGTGCAAAAAATAATTAAATGTCATTGAAAAATGGAGTGATGGGAATTTTCATACACTGCTGCAAAACATCAGTCGCCACAGTCTCTGAACACTGACGACAGCTGGTGAGGTTCAATATCTGTGTACTCAGTCAGCCAGCACCCTCAGCTCCAAGAGCTTCACCAAAAGATGGTGAGAGTGCACATAGAAGCATTTTGTGATGGGTCTAGACAGAAACCAACGTGAGTGTCTGCGGTGTTACAGTGGACAAGCTGGGGTGTATTCAATAAGACGTCACACAGAGAGCAAAACAAACCACTCCTACAACATGTCCTAGAATCAGTTTCACACACACTATGCAGAGGGAGCGAAATGATACAAAAAGACACAAGTGTGAGTTCCATTTATATTAACCTCAGCCTTGGCAAAGCTAATCCATTTATAGAATGGAGATAACGGGTCCCCTTGGTAACTAGTAGGGTACCATGGAGCCTCCTTCCTGGCTTCCTGGTCATAGGTCATGCTTCTAGTGTGGCTAAAATTGAAATTAAATTCGAAGCCACATAAGTACAATTGTCCACATGTCAAATTTTAGAAATTTGAGGGTTTTAAAGCTGCTATTTCCCAAGTTTCCCTGTCAAGAAATGTTGTGTTATTTCTATTGATTTTTGCTGCGGTTAAATGTTAAGCCTTCATTTATGTTACACAGGAATGCAGAATATTTTGATCACAGCACTGCACCAGCATAATGTACTCTGGTCACATCTGGGTTTATTGTGGGTTCCCGTTCAACTTTCGCTCTTTTCAGAAGAGCCGTTTTCTCAGATGTGCCTCGTCCTTGCTATGTATCAGCAATTCATATAAAACTCGTTACAGAACTGTTGTTTATAATTCCATAGCACCAGACTACTTTTGAATTCAGAATGAAATAATAACAATTATAATAAGAAAGGAAAATCTTGATTTGCAATCAGAAAGATTGCTAATTTCCTTCCGAAGTGACCAATGGGTAAGAGCCAGCAATTCACAACTTAGAGCTTGGGGGAAAAATGCACAAAATGGCTTTGGTATTTAAAAAGAAAACTATTTAAAATGAACAAACTTTGATTGAATGCACATGGATATAAACATGCACATGGGCTGATCCTGCAGTCCAGAGATGGAAAAATTCCTGCTGGAATAGCAGAAATACAGATGCATTTAAAGGGAGCCTAGGGCGGGAGAAGCCAGAGGACTGAGGGTTGGGAAAACAGCTTGAATTGCTTTATTTGAGTGACATTAGAAATGTGTGTGTCTGCCATGCCATTTTGAGTAGTTTATTTTAAGGGAATGTAGCCTGTGGAATACAAGATAAAATCAACAGGAGCCAGTAGCCTGGCTCTGGCTTGGATCTCCTGGAGCATAACGTGGGTTGGGAAAACTGTGTGCATTTCTGGCTTTCACTGAAACAGTTAGATAGTAACAAGAAAGAGAGATGGAGATTCAAGCTCTACTCTGTCAAAAGCTTGCTCAGCATAGACAGGTCATTCCGTATCTCTGGACCTTATATTTCAGTTTAAAAGTTGCAAAGAGTTACCGCCCACAAAATCTCTGAACTACTTTCCAACTCTGACACCCTGAGACTAATTGTGGGCTATTTGCCAGTGAGGAAAGGTTTTGTCAAAGTGTATAAATAAGATCCTGGGAAGCCCAGACATTAAATAAAACGCAAAAGTCAAAAAATGCTCCTAAGCCACAAGCCCCAGGCCATCCGTGAACACTGTGTATTCATTTAGTCACTAAAGATAATCACTGAGCAGTGGGCATGACTGAAACCTCAGGTGGGTCCTGGAGCTGGTGGAGTCAGGTGACACCCTGTCTGTCTGCACCTGTGCACAGGTGTGGGGTCTAACAGGTGGTCAGTGATGACAGGGCAGGACTGCTGTAAGAAGGAAGCTCAGTGTGCTCTTGTGGGGGCATCCAAGGAGAGAGAAGAGTGGCTGGCAGCCAAGTGGGAACGGCAGTGGGAGTGATGGCCAGGGTCCACAGAAAGGGGGCAGCTGGTGAGGGGAAGACACCAGGGTGCGGGCCAGGCACACAGGAACTGTGGGTTAGTTTGAAGAAAGGACAGAGGGAGGGATGAGAGTAGGATGGTCCACAATGGAAAGATCACAGGAGAATTGGGCATTTATCTGTCCTTGCGTTCAAGGACAGGTCAGGAAGAGGCAAGTGTGGGAGGCAGGAACCTGGCCTCATCTTGCTTCTGGCCCCTGGGGCACACAGGGCCTCTCTAGCCTCATCCCTGGTCCTTCTTTTGGAGAAGGGAAGGCCCTTCCTGGCTGGGAGGGGTCTGGCTTTGGATGCACAGCTGGGACTGGTGGAAGGTGGAGGGTCAGCAGCATGGTGCACCTGCTGTGGTCAGGACCAGAGTGCTCCGGGGTACAGCTCCCCCTGGGGTGCAGTTCCTGAGGTGGGCTCCACTCAAAGTTAGGATTATCCGCAGGTCCCAAGAAGGGGTCAAGTGGACAAGCACCACCCCCTTTTAATTTTAATAATGAGACCGTGGGGAAGATGCCTGAGGTTTTTGTGACTGACACTGTATTAAGGGAAGCTAGAAAGAGGACCTGGAGTTGAACCATTTGCCCGCAAATCCAAATGCTGCGGTCTTAACTCCAGGAACTCAGAGCATGACCTTATTTGGAGACTTAGGGCCACTGCAGATGTAATTACTTAGAAGATGAGGTGATGCTGGAGTGGAGGGGCCCCTAATAAGACAGATGATCTTGCACAAAGGGGAAATTAGGGTACAGACAGGCACAGTGACAGAGCCATGCACAGATGAGAAGAGAAATATCCAGCAGCCATCAGAAGACCAGGGAAGAAGCAAGGGACAGGTTTGTCTTTTCCTCACTTCCTCATGAAGAAACGACCCCGCCAACATCTCACCTCGGGTTCCAGGCTTCAGAGCTGTGAGAAGATGAGTTTCTGCTTCAGCCACACAGTTTGCGCTGCTTGGTCACAGCAGCCCTTTTAAACCAGTGCAAGGGCGACTCAAGAATGTCAGGGCTTCACGTGGCTATTTCTTGTCAATATACTTAACTTTTCAGTAAAAATATAACTGTCTGCTTTAATGAGGCCACTGAGGTCCAAAGCTGTCTGGCTATTCATCAGCAAAATGACGCAATATTGATTCAAATTCTGGTTTGGACCATTTCTTACACTGCTAGCAGACACTTTCACACAAGTGTGGAATTAATGTTAGTGTATTTTGAGCTTAAAGATAGTGATATCAAGATCATTTGTGAAGCACAACCTAGAACTGTTTAATTAAATAGCCTCAGGCGTGCTTCCTTATCCCTAGAGGAGACTTTGTAGACGCACTGAACACATGGCATCACCTACAAGTGACTTTGCTAATGCTCCATTATTAAGTATTTTGGAAATCAGACATAATGGTGTGAAATCAGCAAGTGTAAGTTAAGTTCCTGACTTCATTTCTGGCTCATTAGTGACCTGGAAGCAACCTCTAAATTAAAAACTTTATATTCAGTTCCTCAAATACAAAGTAGAGGTGGATAATTTTATTTCATTCTGCTATTGTATTCTGCTTTGATTTTGTTTTGATTAAGGATAAGTCATTTTTCCCTTCAGTACAAAATGCTGTTTTGTGTATAAAACACAATTTAAAGCTGACACATGGGGACATGCTGGCAGATGCACAAAGGCGCAAAGCTTACCTGTGCTGCTGTGTGGTAAGTATTGTGACTGCTCACTCCTAGCGGAGTGGAAATAATTATGCACTGGATTTTGTTATATTGCAGGAAGTCTGTGGGCTGTTTATTTAGGAAACTAAATCCTAATCATGGTATGTTTTAAGAACTTAGAAGGATCTTCCGTGAAATCATGAATGTGGTGGTATATTAGCTAGGGTTTCCAGAGAAACAGTCAGTGAGATGGATGGATGGGAAGGAGGGAAAAGTCTGAAAAAAGAGAATGGAAGTGAAAAACGGAAAGGAAGCATTTGTAAATGGAGAGAGGTGGAGTGGTTGAAGGGAGGGGAGGGGAATGGGAAAAAGAATAACTAAGATATATTGTGTACAAGTACACATTTCCTTTGATAAATGTGACCATTATGGATGGCAAATATGCACTAACAAAAACAAAAAATAAATAAAGAAGAAAGGAAAAGAGCACAAAACTGGCTTGTAGGCAACAGATCTCTTTAAACCAAGTATATTGGTCCTTTTTCAACGCTATAGTGAAATGCCTGAGACAGGCTACATTTGTGAAGAAAAGAGCTTTGTTTAGCTCTCGGTTTTGGAGGGTGAAAGTTCAAAGAACACAGCTCAGAGAGGACCTCACAGTGAATGGCAAAAGTACCAGCAGGAGAAAGAGCTGGCATCTACCAGCAGGAAGCAAGAGAGACTTGGGGGGCAGGATGGACTCTCAGAACAACACTCTGTAGTGGGAGCGTGTTTGGGGACCAGTGCTGCCTTGCGTAGGCCTCTCAGCAGGCACCTCGGCTTGAGGGTCCCCAGCATCCTCCTCCCCGGGAACCAGCCCTCCAACACGCGAATCTTTGGGGGAATGCTAACACCGCAGTCAAATCATAGCAACAGGGTTACAGGCTAAAAGTCTCATGTGGAAACTTCCCAATAACATCTAGGAAAGTTTTCTTGCAGTTTCATCTTGGACGCCTTCAGTGACATGAAACTCACTCCCTGAAGCGCCCACTCTGTACATGTAAACTTCGCAGGCAGAAGAGTGGAGGACTCGGGGGCTTCTTCACAGAGCCCAAGTGAAGCCTTTACACTTGCCACGCAGAAGACACTGTGGCATGTTTTTGAAAATTACTTCCGTTTTTAGTTCTGCATTAGATGATAAAAATCACACAGTTTGGACACAGCGTGTGGCTCTGCCTGCTCTCCTCAGCCACAGCTCTGGTTTCCCGGGTGGACAGAGCCCACCAGGCAGGGCACGGGGAGTGTAGACCTGACAGTGAACGCCCCTTGGAGCTGCAGCAGGCCGCCTGCAGAAGGAAGCGGCCTCGCTCCTGAAGGCGGCGCTGCACCTCCTGCCTGTCCTGTAACCTCACTCCCAGCTGCATCTTCCCGGCACCGGGTCTGGTTCTCAGTTCCTCAGGTGGACGGGGCTGTGCTGAGCTGAGCACCACGGAGACTCCAGGCCGGTAAGTCACATCCGTCCTTCACCATCACGCAGCTCCCCAAATCCCCAGCACAGGGCCGACCCAGGGTCTGGGAGCACGCTTTGCCGTAATTGACCAACTTGGTTAAAACAGGTTACAAACGTCAAATGCAACTTTAGAGAATACTGACAGTTTTACGGTGCCAAATTTTATTAAACTAAACACAGGAAGGAGTCTGATCCAGTTGTCTTAAAAGAAATACGGGTGTGTGTACAGGTAGGAAATGGGGAGGGTGCTATGTGTTTGTTTATGTCTCTGCTCTTTGTTTTTATTTTCCTGTTTGGTTACATGTTTGGGCTTTCATTTCTTTCCTGTCATATTATGTTTTAGGGAGAGAGGCCCCAAAATAGAGGATATATCTGTTATGGGAGACAACTTCTTTCAGGGGTTATAATGTTAAAGGTATAGCAAAAGAGGTTCACAGGAATGGGCTGCTATGAAATAATTTCCCACTTATGGGTCACTATTTATCCTGTCAAAATGTTTTTGTGTTTCCCCAATGTCCGTCTGGTTTGCAGGGGACAGCACGGCTCTTTTGTGTCTCAGGAGATTTGGTGTAACCGAGAGAATGATTGTTTACTACAAACAGCTAGTTACCCCTCCACGGGACTGCTGGGTGTGACATGTTGGCGTGCAGGTAGGGGGTTTATAGGGAAGTAGTTGATGTGCTTTATTCTGCCTGTGTGATGGGCAGAATAAAGGCTCCCAAAGGAGAAGCACACATGAATTCCTGGAACCTCTGTGTGTGTCACCTTATGAGGCAAAGGGGATTTAGCATCTAAGCTGAAGAGCTCAAGATGAGATTATCCTGGTTTCTCAATAAAACCATGAGAGTTTTTAAAAAAAAATCTTTCCCAACTGTAGTCAGAGGGATTTGGGAATGAGGGGAAAGACACAGAGGTGTGCACCATTGCTTCATCTGAGAATGAGGACCGCGGTTTCTAGGGGCCAGATGAAGCAAGCAAGCAGATTCTTCTGTGCATCCAGAAAGGGGATCTGATGCTACCAAAATACTAACTTTTAACTGAGGAGAACTGTGTTCATTTGGTGATTTATAGAACTTTAAGCTTGCATATTTATGTTGTTTTAAACCACTAAGTTTGTGGTTGTTGTTACCCTAGTAATAGGAAACTAACATAGACTATGTAACTCAGCCTCCAGGAATAGAATCACAACATGACAAGCTAAGTTTTGGTAAAGCCCAGGGACAGGCTTCCAAAGGAACCGATGTTATGTATGATAAAAATGTGTGTATCACACACATTTATATATTGTATACAATTTTAAGTTATTAAAGTAAAAAAAAAAAGTTTTCAGCTGAGTTGCTAGCTCAGTAGAGGAAATCCACATAGTAAATGAAATAGAAAAGGAACAAAACTGAGGGAATTCTTTTATCTGTGAAGAGCAGCCACTGAGAAATGGCCTTTTGAATATTTATCAATATCTAGTTATACAAGGCCTCCACCTGGCTATTACTAGCGCCTTTTGAAAGATTAAAATTTTCTGAATGTTATTGATTTGATTCAGGAAATAATAAATTTTTCTTCTTTCCTTTTAGAAATAATAAAACAAGCATGTATAATGTATGTTTCATTAAAATAAATGGGATTATCAATAATGTGCTCAGGCAACACATCACAGACTTTTGATTTCAAGACTATTTTATCAATTTAGAAGTTTTTGAAAATCCTCCAGAAGTTAGTTAATGTAGGTTACATGTAGTGATGTTTATTGTATGAGAAATTTAAACCAATGTCTTTAAATATATACTTAATAATTAACCTAAAATAAGAGGTATAAACCAATTGTTAACATAAAGTATATAGCTTATAATGATAATTGCAATTAAAAGTTTAAAAATAGAAGAATGGAATTGTTTCAAAGTTTTGCATGTTTTGCTGTTCAGTTTAATAGAAAATAACTTGATTTTCATATTTGTTTCTGCATTTAATTTTCTTCAATGCATTTTTTTTTCTGAGACAAGGTCTGTCATATTACAAATTGGTCTTCAACTCACTGTGTAACCTAGGCTGGACTTGTACTCGAGGAATTACCCATGCTTCAGCTTAAGAGTGGTGAGATTATAGGCATGTGCCACCACACCCAGCTTCTGCAGTACATTTTTGTGGGGAGCCCTGCACAGGGAGCTGTATACATATAATCTTTTCAGATCATTGTGGATGTTCTTTTTCAACACTATATCAAAGCTGGACAAGGAATGTCACTTCTTCTTTCTTTCTTTTTTATTTATGAGAATTGAATCAAAGACCTTTTTTCCCCACTGGGCTACACTTCCAGCCACTTTTTTCTTATGCTGTGTTTGTAACGTAGAATCTGAAAACCTACAAACATCAATTAACTTTTTCAATCTTAAGACACTGTTTTTCTTTCAGTATATCTTTCTTTCAGTACAATCTTTTAACTCCAAACCTTAGACTTTGGGAAGATATTAGTTTACTCTTCCAGACTTTTCCCTGTTTCCCACAATATCAAAAAATCATAAATTGTTCATATCATGAGCATTGAACATTTTCATCAGAAAATCTTTAGGTTGTGGAAGTGTTATCAAGCCCATGGTGGTAGATAAATGTTCTCCAAATTCTACTTTTTCTCTTACCAAAGATCTCAAGATTATCACTGCTAACAGATATTGTTAGGTATTTTTCTTACTTTTAGTACAAACAATATTTTCAAGAATATATTTGGTAAATACATTAATTTGTCTATTAGTTTTTCTTTTAGGAAAAAACAAAGGTAATTACTCTAAAATTCAAGCAGAGACATAACTGTTTTCCTTTGGCACGCAACTAAAATGGTTTATGTGCAGCAATTTCTGTCACAGGATCAACAAGGTTGTGCCTCACAGGTGAAGACTTCATAAAACTCAGCTTCATTAACTAAAGTGCTTTCCTTTATCAGTGGCTTTCTTAAGCAAATCTCGGCTTCTCTTACCTTTCCATGGCTGTGCGGAGCATTCACAACGGCTGTTATTGGCTGCTGCTGCCTTGACTGGTGCTGCAGTTCCAGCAATTTATCACCGATATTTTTGCATTATGAAGGCAAATATTACCATAATGGGTGTTGACTAGCAACATTATAATGAAAATAGTTTTGATCTAAGAATGCCACAGCTGGATCAGTGGGCCCCACGGACTACAGTTTGAAAACTGCTGTTCTAAAGATAAAAATTGTTGTATAATCACAACCACCCACTTCCACCATGTACCAAGGCTCTTTGTGTAGAATAGACGAGGCTGGCAAATCATATGCTAGTCAGCTGTGTAGATTCTGGACCTTTTGTGTCAGGCCGTGAGAAGAGTTTAGGAGAACAACAAACTGAGCACATTCTCCATCTGGATCAGACAGACCTTAGGTTGCTACACAAAAACCAAGTCCCAGTGTGGTCATATCTGATTTTTCAAGAGGCACCAAAAATTTGACATTTATATTCTATTTTCTTTTTTTTTTTATTTTTTATTTAAAAAGAAAGGCAAAACTAAATGAAGCAAAACAGTAAAAGGCTAGAAGTAATACAGAATTTCAAGAGAAAAAATACACACTTCACCAGTTAATAGATCACACATTGTCATCTTACACACAGCTGTCCAGATTACAAAATTAAAGCATACAAAGTGGAGATTAATACAGTGAGATTGCAGTCAATTCTGTTCAATGATCCAAGAAAAACTCAGCAATATGGTTCTCTATCCTATACATTTAAATAAACTTGCAGTTATATCCTTTAGATCACTTTCCTTCCTCTCTTTTTTACGCTAACAATCACACATTTTAGTTTCCATTACTTCCACAGATTTTTTTAACTTATTCTTTGAAGAAGAAAAGAAAAAAGATTAATAAAAGGCCAAAAAACAAAAAACAAAACAAGACAGACCAAAGAAAAACCCAATGTGACAAAGCAAAAGAGTCAGTTAGATAAGGAGGATGGACATGGCATAAAATGAAAAAAAAAAGGATTACTAGGTGATCAACAATGGTTATCATTATGCCTCTAGTTATCCTAAAAAGAGTAGCCTATATCAGCTGGTATAAAAGAATTGAACAAAACTGTACATAAGAAAAATAAAACCACATTGGAGAGCTTACAGGATTCCAAAGAAGATAATAATCAAATAATAACGGGCATCATAGAATATCTGGTTGCCTTCCAAATGGTTGCCTATTCCCTCAAACTTGATATTATTAAGCGAAACAGAATACAATAAAATCAGTCAGAACAAGATGTGGAGAACAATACAGGGGTTCAAATCAGGTTAATAGGGAAACAAAAAATATTACTATAATCTATTGCACTATTTTTAATTTAGTTTTCCCTTAGTTAAAAGATACTAAGAAATAAATTAATTTTTAAAAAAAGGAAAGAAAAATGAGGGGAGACTGAGATAAAAAAGAACATATCAATAGAACAACACTGGTCAGAACCAAAAAATTTAACCATCATTGTGTTTCACCCCCAGATAGCTTGACATTAATAGTAGTTACCATCATCACTCTTTCCTTGAAATATTTGAGTCTAACTTCGTATACTATAAGCATCAAATTTATCAAGACAGTGTGAAACTATTCAAGAGAATGAAATTATTGCAGTGTATTTAGAATCAGCTAGCAGAAACCAAACATCAATTTCTATATTATCTCTTTGTCTATAAAAAACTTGCTTATACTATCGCATACATTAAGATATAATAAGATACAACATGTTAGAACCAATGGAAACAAATGAACAACAACTTGATGGGGCTTCAAAACAGGATGATATTAAATCAGCGCTAGCTATTACGCTCTTATTTCTTCAAAATAGTTATTTGTAGTATCATAGACAATAAAATAAAACCACCCGAATTAAAACCATTCCAATTAATGAGTGAAAATATTATATGGCTTCAAACCAGTGTGACTGGGAATCATGATTACCACGTACTTTCATGTATTCTTCTCATTTCTTACATTAGGGAGACTATTTGGTATTTATACAGGTGAGTTTGATTTATTTCACTTACGAATATGATCTCGAGCTGCGTCCATTTATTTATAAATGTCTCAATGTGACCATTCTTTATAGCTGAGTAGTACTCTATTGTATAAAAATACCACAACTTTTTTATCCATTCCTCAGTTGATGGACACTTAGGTTGTTTCCAAGATCTGGCTATTACAAATTGTGCTGCTATAAACATCAGTGCACATATATCACTGTGGTATGATGCTTTCAGTTTTTCTGGGAATATGCCTAGGAGTGGAATAGCTGGGTCAAATGGTGCTTCCAGTCCCAGCTTTCTGAGAAATCTCCAGACTGACCTCCACAATGGTTGCACTAGTCTACACTCCCACCAGCAGTGCAGGAGAGTTCCTTTGTCCCCACAGTCTCTCCAGCATTTGTTGTTGTTGGTTTTCTTGATCTTGGCCATTCTTTCAGGAGTGAGATGAAATCTCAGTGTGGTTTTAATTTGCATTTCTCTAATGACTAGTGATGCTGAACATTTTTTCATATATTTATTTGCCGTTTGTATTTCTTCATCTGAAAACTGTTTATTCATCTCCGATGCCCATTTTTGGATGGGGTTTTTGAATTTTGGGGGTCTGATTGTTTTTTTAATTCTTTGTATGTTTTAGACAGAAGTCCTTTGTCTGAGGGACAGTTCACTAGGAATTTTTCCCAGTTTGTGGGTTTTATTTTCACTATGTTAAAGATTTCTTTCAATGTGCAGAAACTTTTTAATAAGATGTGATCCCAGTTATTGACTCTGGGAAGTATTTCCCGTGCGGTTTGAGTCTTGTTCATGAATTCTCTACCTACCCCTATGTCTTCAAGGTTTTTACCCAATTTGTCTTCCAATAGATTTAGTGTTTCTGTTTTAATATTTAGATCTTTGATCCATTTAGATTTTATTTTAGTATATAGTGACAGGCATGGGTCTAGTTTTAGTTTTCGGCATATGGAGAACGAGTTTTTCCAAGACAATTTATTAAAGAGACTGTCATTCTTCCAGTGAACCTGTTTGGCCACTTTATCAAAGATAAGGTGGTTGAGTGTGTTTGTCGTTGTGGTTGTATCTTCTAATCTTTTCCATTGCTCTTCGGCTCTGTTTTGACTCCAGTACCATGTTGATTTACTACAGTTGCTTTTTAGTATAACTTCAAGTCAGGGATTGTGATGCCTCCTGCCTTGCCTTTGCTGCTTAGAACTGTCCTAGCTATTCTAGGTCTCTTCTCACTCAAGATGAATTTTAAGATTGATTTGTCTAGATCTATGAGGTATGTTGATGGTATTTTTTATTGGGATTGCATTGAATCTGTATAAAAGTTTTGGGAGAATGGCCATTTTCACAATATTTATTCTTCCTATCCATGAGCCAGGGATGCCTTTCCATTTTCTGAGATCATCTTCAATTTCATTTTTCAATGTATTATAATTTTCCCTGTATAGGTCTTTCACTTCTTTCATGAGAATAATTCCTAAATATTTCATTTTCTTGGTTGCTAGTTTGTAGGGTGTGGCTTCTCTTATTTCTCTCTCTGTGATTTTGTTGTTAGTATATGAGAATGCTATTGATTTTTGAGTATTGATTTTGCATCCAGCCACATTGCTGAATTTATTTATTATATCTAGGAGTCTTTCAATGGAGTTTTGGGGGTCTTCTATGTAGAGTATCATATCATCTGTAAATAGTAGTAAGTTAACTTCTTCTTTTCCTATCTTTACGCCTTTAATTTTTCTTTCATGTCTAATTGGCTGGCTAGTATTTCCATTACTATATTAAATAGGAGCGGTGACAGGGGACATCCTTGTCTTGTGCCTGATTGGAAAGTAAAGGCCTTCAATTTTTGGTCATTTAGTATGATACTGGCTGTTGGTTTGTCATAGATGGCCTTTATTATGTTGAGGTAAAGACCATCTATTCGAATTTTCTGTCAGGTTCTTATCATAAATAAATGTACCTTATCAAAAGCTTTTACTGCATCTATAGAAATGAACGTGTGATTCTTACTTTTGACTCTATTGATATGGTGTATTACATTTATTGATTTACGTATATTGAACCATCCCTGCATACCTGGAATGAATCCCACTTGGTCTTGGTGTATAATCTTCTTGATGACTTGCTGCATCCTATTTGCCAATATTTTATTGAGAATCTTTGCATCTGTGTTCATTAGGGAGATTGGTCTGTAGTTACTTTTTCAGTTGGGTCTTTCTCAGGTTTTGGTACTAGAATAATATTTGTGTGCAGGAATGACTTGGGAACTATTGCTTCCCTTTCCATTTCATTGAAGAGTTTGAGGAGTGTCGGCATTAGGACCTCTTTTTATTTCTTGTAGAATTCTGCAGTGAATCATCTGGGCTTGGGCTCTTCTTTGTAGGTAATGACTTCATTACATTTTCAATTTCATTAATAGAAATTGGGTTATTCAGCAGTTTTACTTCTTCTTGACCTAACTTTGGTACTTCATATGCTTCTAGAAATCTGTCTATTTCTTCTGTGTTATCAAACCTTTGAGAGTAGAGGTTTTTGATATAGGTGTTGATGATCTTCTGTATTTCTATTGGGTCTGTAGTGATTTCACCTTTTTCATTCATTATTGCATGAATTTGAGCTTTTCCTTCCCTTTTTAAAATAAGGTTGTCTAGGGGCTTATCAATTTTATTTATTCTTTCAAAGAACCAACTCTTTGATTCATTGATTCTTTGCATTGTTTTCTTAGTCTCTATTGCTGCTCTGATTTTTATTTCTGCTCTGATTTTTATTATTTCCTCTCTTCTTTTGGCTTTGGGCTTGACTTGCTCTTCTTTTTATAGATGTTTGAGGTGTAGCATCAAGTTATTTATTTGTATTTGTTCTGTTTTCCTGATGTGGGAACTCAGTGCAATAAATTTCCCTCTGAGGACAGCTTTCATTGCATCCCACAGATTCTGGTAATTTGTATTTGTGTTTTCATTTGTTTGTAGGTATTGTTTAATTTCTTCTTTAATTTCCTCTGTGACCCACTGATTACTCAAGAGTGTTACTCAGTTTCCATGTGTTTATGGGATTTTTGCAGTATCTTTTATCATTAATTACTAATTTCATAGCGCTATGATCTGATAACATGCAGGGCATGATTTCAACTCTTTTGCATTTCTTTAAATATGTTCTGTGAGTTAATATATGTCTATTTTAAAGAATGACCCTTGTACTGCTGAGAAAAATGCGTATTCTGTTGTTGTTGGATGGAATACTCTGTATATATCTATCAATTCCATTTTTTCACAGGTGTGATTTAGTTCTTTTATCTCTTTGCTGATTTTCTGTCTTGTTGATCTGTCCATTGGTGTCAATGGTGTGTAAAAATCTCCTGTTATGATTGTATTACTGCTAATTTGGTTTTTCATTTCTGATATTACTTGTTTTATATAACTGGGTGCTTTGGAATTTGGTGCATATATATTTAAGATAGTTATCTCTTCCTCTTGAAGTTTTCCCATTACCAGTATGTAGTGACCTGCTTTGTCTCTTCTGATCATTATTGATTTGAAGTTCACATTGTCTGCCAACAGAATAGATACCCCCGCTTTTTTTTTTTAGTTTCTGTTGCATGAAGTATTGTTTTCTATCCTTTGACTTTGAGTCTATGAGTATCCTTTTGGGTTAGATGTGTTTCTTATAGACAGCATATAGTGGGATTTTGTTTCTTGATCCATTCTGCCAGTCTATTTCTTTTAATTAGTGCATTGAGACCATTTACATTAATGATTATAACTGTTATATATTGGTTTATTGGTGACATGTTATATTTCTGCTGTTGCATCTTTATCTTTCTGTTCTATTTAATTGTCCGCTTTGTTAAGTGGTTTTTTCTTAAGTGTATCTAGACTGTCTTTCAGTATTCTTTGCAGGGTTGGCCTGGTGATCATGAATTTCTTCAGCTGTTCTTTGTTGTGGAAGTATCTTATTTCTCCATCAATTTTGAAGTACAGTTTTTCAGGGTACATCAGTCTAGGTTGGAAATCATTTTCCTTTAGGGTCTGAAATACTTCACTCCATGCTCTTCTTGCCTTTATTGTTTGTGTTGAGTAGTCTGCTGTGATTCTGATAGGTTTTCCTTTATAAGTGGTCTGTCTTTTCTCTCTGACAGCTTTTAATATTCTATTCTTTTGTTCGATTTCTGGAATGGTGATTATTATATGTGTGGGTGTAGTTTTATTTTGATTATGGCTATTTGGAGTTCTATATGCCTCACTGATCCTGATATCAGTTTCCAATTTTATGTCTGAGAAGTTTTCATCAATTACTTTTCTAACTATCTTCTTGACATCCTTTGTATTGTCTCCTTCTTTTTCATTTATCCCTATCAACCTTATGTTGTTTTTCTTTTCGTCATCTTGCAGGTGTTGAATTGTTATTTTGTGATTTCTTGTTATTTTTAAAAGATCTTTCCTTTCCTGTTCACTGGCTGCAATCTTGTCTTTGAGGTCCAAAATTCTATCTTCGCGTTAATTCAGGTGGTTTTTACAACTTTCAATGGATATTTTGATTTCCTGTATATCTCTTTGCATCTGTTTTATATATTCTGTTTGTTTCTTATATTGTTCATCCAGAGATTCTATCCTTTTGCTTAGTTCCACCCATTTTTAAGCTGTGTCTTCTTTAGGTAGCTTCAGCATCTCCTTCATTTCTTTTATTATTTCTTCTTTTACCTGATAGATTATTTCTAGTTTGAATTCCTTCAAAGCTTCCCGTAGCTGCTTCTTTATTTCTGTTATTATTGTTTCAGGTATTTCAGGTGTATGGCATGTATTTTCTTCTATGTACATTGCTCCTAGGCTTTCTTGGGATGGGTTGGATGCTTGAGATTGCATTTTGGTCTTTTGTTTTTGTCATTTTCCTATATTACTGTGTTTCAAGTATTGTTCCAGAGTTTCCCCTGGTCGTGTTGTAAATTGACTCTTATGTCCTGTGCTCTTGGGACTCCTCTGGTAGTAGCTCCCTCCTTGGGCAGCAGATCCCCCAGATTAAAAGAGGCTTGCCAGGCTCCTCTCAGGTAGACCTAAAGCCTCCTCAATTTGCAGTTTCCCCTTCTGGTAGCAAAGCTCCCCTGAGGGCCACCTGGTGTGGTCCAGGCAATCCCAAATCCTGTTAAGCCCAGTATAGTGTGGCTGCAAGTCCATTGGGCCCCCAACCTCCTAGAGCAAGGATCTCATAATCTCCCGGGGATTGGATGTTTTGTAACAATCCAGCTCCTTGGATGGCAAAGCTCCCCAGGCTTATCGAAGGTTCCTTTATGACCTAAGTAGGTCTCAAAACTCCTCAGCAGGACTGCTCCTTCCTCCAGGCAGTGGCAGTAGTGCTGGTGCTCTCCAGATCATATGAAGGTCACAGGAGAGGTCAGAGGAGGTTTCAGCAGCTCGGCCTAGCTCCCTCCTTCCAGCCAGCAGCTGTGGTGTGCTCCTTGGCCAGAGGAGGCTGTGGGCTGACCTGAATCCCCTCCGCTGGGCTGGGCCCTCTCCTTCCGGCCGGCAGCAGTCATAGTGTGGTCCCAGGGCAGGGCCAGACCAGAGTCGCCTCCGTTCGGCTGGGCCCTCACCTTCTGACCTGCAGTGGTGGTCTTATATTCTATTTTCTGATTTTAAGATAGACCATCTGACCGAGTTTGTGAATTTGAAATGCAGCCCAAGTAAAACAAAACCCTTTCCCACTCTGGGTTTGGTTGGCCGAAAGCAAGATTCAGCATTTACATCTCACGATGTGATGACCTGTGGGATAAAGGACTTAAACTAGGAGGGTGCACAGGGAAGTGCAGGCCGTTCGTGGCCCTGTGTGTGTGTTGTGACCATATTTGCTAGGGTTACAGTCTGTGCATCATCAGAGTCACGGGTAGGGAAAAGGCAAGCACAGGGACACCAGGGGGGGCAGATGCGTGTCTTCTTGTCACCTCTTTAGCTTTTAGCTGTCTCAGGCATAGAATCTAAATGTTCCAAAGAAGCATCATGGAACTTTTCCTTCTGAGTCAAGCCAGAAAATACCAAGTCAAAACATGAAAGGAACTGAAGGGTGGCCGAGGGGAAACCATGGTTATTATAGACATCCAGGATTTAGAGTGTTGTCACTGGTGATTGTCATATAGCTAGAAAAGTTTAATGGCAAGGAACAGTCCTGGCTTGCATTTGCTAGATGTATATATGTAACAAAAGGTCAATTTTACAAATGCCCATGATCTTTTAATATTGTTTCAATACATCCAATCTAAGCCACTTTGCTATTGACAGTGTAACTCGAGAGTCATAAAAAACTAGGCACGAAACGCATTTTGATACAAACTGACTCATCATATGAATAAATTTTTACTAAATTCTCATTGGGTACGAAACACTTTTTTGTGCCCGAATGACTGTGGAAGATGGTGTGGAAATAAAATTCAGCAAAATATAACAGACGTTTCCTTCTGTCCGTGGTGAATGACAGTCAAAACTGCCAAGTGGGTTGTGGAAGGTGTGATGTTTACTTCACTCATCTATTTACTGAGCAGCTGCTCTGGGCCCCAGGCTGTCCCAGGCACTGGAGAAACAGAAAGGAGCCAACACCCCTGACCTCACAAAGCCTCCAGTGCAACAACTTTTAAAGTAAAAGATGCATAGCAAGAAAAGAAGAGGAATGATAAGGGAAGGGCCAGAAAGTTTAAGCTGATCCTGGCATTTGGTCTCAAACCATGCATGGAGACCTGTTCTGGTGGAAATGGAGAGTCACATGGATGATGTTGGCCTTCTGAATGTCACAACACCACTCGTAAACTTGAACGGCTACAAAAGTGTCTTCAAGGAATAGCAAGGGCTACTTAGTGGCTGAAGAATCACATGTGCTGGCTTCTAAAACTGCACCACAGTGGGTTTTTTCCCCCATAGAAAACCCTAGGGTTGTACATAGAATGATGCTGAGTTTGCAATCTCAGGTGTTCTAGACTCTGAGTTACATAATATCTGACAAGAAAATCACACTTGGGATGGACTTAGCACAATGTGGGATTATACTAGCAACACAATAATTTTGGAATGATAATCTCATATGGCATTATATTAACTTTGGCTAATACTTAGTTTTATGATAAGCAATGTATCCATACTTCATAGCACCCAAGATTTATCTTTCCTGTTCATGATGTTTTATCCCCACAGGACCTGCAGCTTAGGTGTGCCTTTCCTCTATTGGTATCCTGGTAGGGTCCAGGCTAAAGGAGCCACCACCCTTAGAGACACGTTGTACTCATGGCCCAGGGGAAAAGTAGCTGTGGATAAAGCAGGAAGAGACTTCAGGCTTCCCTCACATGGATGTGGTAGATGCAACTTCCACCGTGTTCCATGGCTAATGCAAAGCATGTGCTGAAGCTCGTCCCTTGTGGGACAGAGAAGAGCTGTACATCTCTGCACATCGGAGACAGCGCAAGTCATGTGTGAATGATTAGCAATAAAGGAGAGTAGATAACTGGGAACAACAGCACTATGTACTTTAATTATTATTTAACCCCAGTGTAGCGTGGGTTCTAGGGTGTAGAGAATATAGGGTACACAACGGTGCTTTATATAAGCATCACGTTTAAGTGAAACCCCAAGATTGTGTACAATTCAATGATCAAAAAAAAAAAAAAAAGAAAGAAAGAAAGAAATTGGTTGTCACAGTACTGGGTCCAATCCCAGAGGCACTTGTCTCGAAGATTTGTAAAGTCTGACAGTTAGCCTGGGCTATAATTCATTCATAAATTCAGGAAGGTACAAAGCCTGGGGAAGCTCCAGTTGGGTGATGTTTTGCCAGTTGGTAAAATTTTCCAAATAGAGATGTATCTTTACCTCTATTTGAATCTTTAATACACATTTATAGTCAAACAAGAAGCATATCTTTTACTCTTCTGAGAGTTCAAAATATGCACCTTTCCTGAAGAAGAAACTCACAGGCCATTCTCTGTCCTAAGCCAGAATAAAATTGCTTTGGAGCATTAAAATCTAAGGCTGACATTTGTCTCACAGCCCTAAGCATCAGATTTACTTTCTAGGAGCTCTCAGATTTCTGTAGTCTAAGCACTTAGAACAAATTCTGCCTCCTTTCCTTGACCTAAGTGGCAGGCTAATCTGGATAAAATTCCCATTATTAGCTTCAATTATTCTTTCCAATAGATGAAACATTTGCTACTAACATGGGCAAGTATTCAAAGGCTGGTGGTGAACTGCTCACATCACACCAGCCCTTTTGAACACCCCAGAAGGAGCTATCTGTCCCCAAATGTAAACAATGAGCAGCATCCACTCTCCCATTTAGCATTACTCTACCCACCTGGGGATTCCTGCAAATGCCACTTATAGGATTTGACAGAAAAACATTTGGTGGAAACCTAGGTACTCAAGACATAGATCTGTAGATTTAATCTTAAAGCTGTTCCACACAGAGAAACTGCGCAGATCTGTTTTGCAGTGGTACCGAATCCTTTCGGTGTGCTTAGCCCCCATAAACACTGTCTGAACAGCTGTGGTCCTGTGGTAATATTTGATTCTTTTGACGACATATAGTACAAAACATTAAACAGTGATTTTTGATTAAACAGTGGTTTTTGCCCACCCCCTCCCAGCCTGTATCAAGTAGCGGTTTGCAAGTCAATGTAATATTTTTATATTGTGTGGTGTTTTTAAATTAGAGTCAGATGCTGTGTAAGACTGAAGGAACTGTGTTCCATTTGAAGAATTAAAGAATTACTCGGGCTTGCCAGCAAGATCTGAAATTCTAATTACAAACTCTGCTCTGAATTCCAGCTGCACAGAATCCTTAGTGTCCATCAAAACCACCTGGAAGTGTTTATCACGGCAGAAGGAGGAAGCTTCTTGTATCTTTATGGTGGGAGACTTTCATTAAAATTGGCTTCTTGTGATATTATCCACATTTACAATAAACGGCATGCATTGAAGGTCTTTAATCAGAAATGCTGCAATGATTACAATGTTTTACTGAATACATAAAAGTCACAACACTTAAAAGATTTTGCTTGAGTAGTAAATCAACTTTTTCAGCACCAAAAAGAAACACTTGAGCAGTAGAGATTTGGAAAAAACAAAAACAACAAAAAAGCCCTAAGCACTATTTATCACCAAGTATCTCAAAAGAAATAATTCAAAAATATTTCTCTTTCTGGAACAATAACTAGTTAATTTGGGCCCAGAAGTCCTGTGCGAATGAACCAAATCAATTCAAAAATAGAAGAAGTCATTAGAATATTTAAGTCAAAGTCCTACCCTTCCTTGCTTTACCTCCATATTTCAACAGTGGTTAGAAACTGGTGTTAGTGTTTGTAGAGATGAGTGAAATGTGTTCCTGAGCCTGGAAAAATGTCTGATAACTTGTTTCTTGTCCTGAGAGAGGAAACCACAGTATGTGTTTCATTTTCTAAAATGGTCATCCAACTGGTTAGAAAGAAGGATTTTTCTTGCTATTTTTTTTATTTAAAGGAAAACAAAACAAAACAAAACAGTATAAGGGTACAAGTATTACAGAATTAAAAAAAAGATAAGAAATCACTAGTTATTAGATTACATGTTGTCATCTTAGAAATATTTGTTCAAGTTACAGGATTAAAGCATAAAATGTGGACATTCAACCAGTGAGACTGCAAACAGTTGAGTTCAACAATCCAACAAAAACTCTATCTTAACACACCTAAACACACTTAGAGTTGTATTCTTTTTTTTTTTTTGTCTTTTTCATTTTTTATCGGTACCAAGGATCGAACTCATGACCACCTGCTTGCAAGGCAGGTGCTTATGCCACTGAGCTAAATCCCCAGCCCCTTAGAGTTGTATTCTTTTGAGCACTTTTTCCTCTCTTTTTTACAACAAAATTTACATATTTTGGGTTTTATTACTCCCATATTTCTTATTACATTTTTTTGGAAGAGAATAAAACCAAATATGACAAAACAAAGCATTCAGTCAAAACAAAGGATAGACATATCACCTGATGTAAAAACAGTACAAGGTTATCAACAATGGTTACCATAATGCCTCTTGCTTCCTTAAAAAGAATTGCCTGTATCATTAGGTATAATAAAATTGAACAAAACAGTGCAGAACAAGACCAATAAAACCTAAACAATGAAAATATTACAGGACTTCAAAAGAAGATAATAGTCAAACCAGAATGGGTATCATAGTGAATCTTACTGACTTCAAAGTAGTTGCCTATACCCTCAAACTTGATACTATCAAACGGAATGGAACAGATATGCAACAGTCAAAACAAGATAGTGTGAGTAATATAGGGTTTCAAATCAAGTTAACAGGAAATCAAAAAAGTTACTATAATATATCCTGCTTTTTAAAAAATTTCCTTTAATTAAAAAAATAAATAAATAATTTTTTTAATGAATAAGAGGGAGATTGAGATAAAAGAGGACAGAACAACATAACAATACAGATCAAAGTACGACAATTTCAGCAACCTAGTGCTTCACCAACAAATAACCAGACTTAATAGTAGTTACCATAGTGGTTCTTTCCTTGAAATATTTGATTATAACTTCGTATATTATAGCATCAAACATATCAAGACAGTGTGAAACCATTCAAGTGGATGAAAGTATTACAGGGTATTTAGAATCAGCTAATGGAAAGCAAACAATGGTATCTATATTATCTCTTTGCCTATAAAAATTTTTGTTTATACTATCACATACAATAAAATCCAGTAAGATACAACATGATAAAACCAATGGAGACATAAGAGCAACAGTTAGGTGGGGCTTCAAAACAAGATGATATTAAATCAGCACTAGCTATTATGATGTCTTGTGTTCTTCAAAATAACTGTTCATTTCATCACAGGCAATAATATCAAGCAGCCCAGAATAAAGACATTCCAATTAATCAGTGAAAACTTTATAAGACTTCAAGGCCACATAATGGGGAATCATGATTACCACATACTTTCATATATGTATATTTGAATCATTTATTACACTAGGGAAACTATTCGGTTTTCGCACATGTGAGTTTGATTCATTTCACTTATGAGTATGGTCTCAAGCAGCACCCATTTATTTATAAATATCTCAATGTGATCCTTCTTTATAGCTGAGTAGCACTCCATTATATAAAAATACCACAACTTTTTTTTATCCATTCCTCAGTTAAGGGACACTTGGGTTTTTCCCAAGATCTGGAAACTACAAATTGTGCTGCTATAAACTTTATAGGTGAACATATATCGCTGTGGTATGATGCTTTCAGTTCTTCTGTTAATATGCCTAGAATTGGAATAGCTGGAACAAATGCGACTTCCATTCCCAGCTTTTTAATAAATCTCCAGACTGACCTCTACAATCATTGTACCAGTCTACACTCCCACCAACAGTTCAGGAGAGTTCCTTTTTCTCCACAGCCTCTCCAGCATTTGTTGGTGGTTTTCTTGATCCTGGCCATTTTTCAGGAGTGAGATGGAATCTCAGTGTGGTTTTAATTTGCATTTATCTAATGAGTAATGATGATGAACATTTTTTCATGTATTTATTTGCCATTTGTATTCTTCATCTGAGAAGTGTGTATTCATCTCAGATGCCCATTTTTGGATTGGATCTTTGAATTTCGGGGGTCTGAGTTTTTTTTTTTTTTTTTTTTTTTCTTTATATGTTTTAGACAGAATTCTCTTGTCTGAGGGAGAGTTCACTAAGATTTTTCCCAGTTTGTGGGTTTTCTTTTCACTATGCAGGACATTTTTTTTTTGACATGTAGAAACTTTTTAATAAGGCATGATCCCAATTATTGATTGAGGGAAGTATTTCCCATGCGGCCTGAGACCTGTTCATGAATTCTCTACCTACCCCTATGTCTTCAAGGTTTCTATGCAATTTGTCTTCCAATAGGTTTAGTGTTTCTGTTTTAAAATTCAGATCTTTGATCCATTTAGATTTTAATTTAGTACATGGTGATGGGCATGGGACTAGTTTTAGTTTTCGCCATGTGGAGAGCCAGTTTTTCCAACACCATGTATTAAAGAGACTGTCGTTCTTCCAGTGAACCTGTTTGGTTCCTTTATCACAGATAAGGTGGTTGACTGTGTTTGTAGTTGTGGCTGTATCTTCTAATCTATTCCATTGATCTTCAGCTCTGTTTTGATTCCAGTACCATGTTGATTTTACTACAATTGCTTTGTAGTATAACTTCAAGTCAGGGGTTGTTATGCCTCTGCCTTGCCTTTGCTGCTTAGAATTGTCTTTGTTATCCTAAGACACTTCATGCTCCAGATGAATTTTATGAGTGATTTCTCTTGATCTATGAGGTATATTGATGGTATTTTAATGGGAATTGCATTGAATCTGTATAAGAGTTTTGAGAGAATGGCCATTTTCACAATATTTATTCTTCCTATCCATGAGCAAGGGATGGCTTTCCATTTTCTGAGATCATCTTCAGTTTCTTTTTTCAGTGTATTATAATTTTTCCTGTATAGGTCTTTCACTTCTTTCATAAGAGTAATGCTTACATATTTCATTTTTTTGGTTGCTAGTGTGAAGAGTGTGGCTTTTCTTATTTTTCTGTCAGTGATTTTGTTGTTAGTGTATAAGAATGCTATTGATTTTTGAGTATTGATTTCATATCCAGATGCATTACTGAATGTATTTATTATATCTAAGAATTTTTCAGTGGAGTACACGGGGTCTTCTATACAGAGTATCATGTCATCTGCAAACAATGATAATTTAACTTCTTCTTTTCCTGTCTTTACCCCCTTTTATTTCTCTCTCTTGTCTAATTTCTCTGGCTAGTATTTACAGTGTTATATTAAATAGGAGTGGTGATAAAGGACATCTTTGTCTTGTGCCTGATTTTAAAGTAAAGGCCTTAGGGGGCTGGGGATTTAGCTCTGCGGCATAAGTGCCTGGCTTGCAAGTGTGCAGTCGTGAGTTTGATCCCTGGTACTGATAAAAAAATTGAAAAAGACAAAAAAAAAAAAGTCATAAAGTAACGGTCTTCAATTTTTGGCCGTTTTGTATGATACTAGCTGTTGGTTTGCCATAGATTGCCTTTATTATATTGAGGTAAAAAACTTCTATTCCAATTTTCTGTAAAGTTCTTATCATGAATGGAACTTATCAAAAGCCTTTTCTGCATATATAGAAATGATCCTGTGATTCTTACTTTTGGCTTTATTGATATAGTGGATTACATTTATTGTTTTCCTTATCTTGAACCATCCCTGCATGCCTGGGATGAATTCCACTTGGTCATGGTGCATAATCTTTTTGCTGATTTGCTGCATCCTATTTGCTAATATTTTATTGAGGATTTTTGCATCTGTGTTCATTAGGGAGATTGGTCTATAGTTCTCTTTTTCAGTTGGGTCTTTCTTAGGTTTTAGTACTACAGTAATATTTGCTTCTTGAAATGACTTAGGAAGGATTGCTTCCCTTTCAATTTCATTGAAGAGTTTGAGGAGTGTTGGCATTAGGTCTTCTTTGCATTTCTTGTAGAATTCTGCAGTGAATCTGTCTTGGCCTGGGCTCTTCTTTGTAGGAGGGACTTAATTACATTTTCAATTTCATTAATAGAAATTGGGTTATGCAGCAGTTTTACATCCTCTTGACTGAGCTTTGGTACTTCATATGTTTCTAGGAATCTATTTCTTCTGTGTTATCAAACCTTTGAGAGTAGAGGTTTTCAAAATAGGTATTGATGATCTTCTGTATTTGTATAGAGTCTGCAGTGATTTCACCTTTTTCATTTCCTAATGCAAAAGTGTGATATTTTTCTTCCCTTTTCTAATATGATTGGCTAGTGGCTGATCAATTTTAATTATTCTTTCAAAGAACCAACTCTTTGATTCATTGATTCTTTGGATTGCTTTCTTAGTTTCTATTGCATTGATTTCTGCTCTGATTTTTATAATTTCCGCTCTTCTTTTGGCTTGGGGCTTGACTTGCTCTTCTTTTTTTAGATGTTTGAGGTGTAGCATCAGGTTATTTATTTGTATTTGTTCTGTTTCTTGATGTGGGAACTCAGTGCAGTAAATTTTCCTCTGAGGAAGGATTTCATGACATTCCACAGATTCCGGTAAGTTGTATTGGTATTTTCATTTGCTAGTAGGTATTATTGAATTTCTTCTTTAATTTCTCCTGTGACACACTGATTACTCAATAGTGTGGTATGTAGTTTCCATGTATTTGTGGTATTTTTGCAGTATCTTTTATGATTAATTTCTAATTTCATATTGCCAAGATCCAATAACATGCAAGGGATAATTTTAATATTTTTGCATTTATTTAAATATGTTCTGTGAGCTAATATATGGTCCATTGTAGAGAATGACCGATGTACTGCTGAGAAGAATGTGTATTCTGACGTTGTTGAATGGAACAATATGTATATGTCTATCAAGTCCATTTCTTCACATGTGTGATTCAGTTCTATTATTTCTTTGTTGATTTTCTGTCTGCTTGATCTGTCCCTTGGTGTCAATGGTGTATTAAGGTCTCCTGTTACAATTTTGTTACTGATAATTTGATTGTTCATTTCTGTTAATACTTATTTTATATAACTGGGTGCTCTGGAATTTGGTGCATATGTATTTAAGATAGTTATCTCTTCCTCTTTTTCCCCTAATGAGTATGTAGTGACCTTCTTTGTCTCTTCTGATCATTATTGGTTTAAAGTTTAAATTGTCTGCAAATAGAATGGCTACTCTTGCTTTGTTTTGGGTTCCTGTTGCATGAAGTATTGTTTTCCATCCTTTTGACTTTCAGTCTGTGAGTATCATTCTGGATTAGATGGGTTTCTTGTAGACAGTGTCTGATTGGATTTAGTTTCTTGATCCAGTCAGCCAGTCTGTTTCTTTTAACTGGTGCATTGAGACCATTTATATTAATGGTTATAACTGTAATATGTTGGTTTATTGTTGACATATTATCTTTCTGCTGTTGCATCCTTATCTTTCTGCTCTGTTAATTGTCTGCTTTGCTTAGTGGTTTTTTCCTAAGTGTATCTAAACTGTCTTTCAATAATTTTTGCAGGGCTGGCTTGGTGATCATGAAGTTCTCCATCTGTTGTTTGTCATGGAAGTATCTTATTTCACCATCGATTTTGAAGGACAGTTTTGCAGGGTACATCAGTCTAGCTTGGAAATCATTTTCCTTCAGGATCTGGAGTACTCCACTCCATGCTCTTCTTGACTTTACTGTTTGTGCTGACAAATCTACTGTGATTCTGATAGGTTTTCCTTTAAAAGTGATCTGTCTTTTCTCTCTGACTGCTTTTAATATTCTATTCTTATTTTGGATTTCTGGGATGATGATTTGTATATGCCTGAGTGTAGTCTTATTTTATGACTATTTGGAGTTCTATATGCTTCACTGATCCTGATGTTTGCTTCTGATCTCATGTTTGGGAAATTTTCAGCTATTACTTCTCTAAATATCCTCTTGACATCCTTCTTGTCATCCCCTTCTTTTTCATTAATCCCTATCAATCTTATGTTGTTTTTCTTTGCATCATCTTGCATTGTTGAATTGTTATTTCCTGATTCGTTGTTATTTTTAAAAGATCTTTCCATTTCTGTTCACTAGTTGCAATCTTGTCTTTAAGGTCTGAAATTCTATCTTCACTTTCATTGAGGTGGTTTTTACAGCTTTCAGTGGAATTTTTTATTTCCTGTATATCTCTGCATATGCTTTATATATTCTGTTTCTTATATTGATCATCTAGGGATTCTATCTTTTGGTTTAGTTCCTCCAATTTTTTAACTGTGTCTTCTTTAGATATATTCAACATCACTTTCATTTCTTTTATCATTTCTTCTTTTACCTGGGAGATTATTTCTTGTTTGAATTCCTTTAAAGCTTCCCAGAGTTGCTTGTTTATTTCAGTTGCTATTATGTCCAATATTTGAGGCATGTGGCATATATTTTCTTCTATATACATCGCTCTGAGGGTTTCTTGAGGTGGCCTGGAGGTTTGAGGTTGTAATTTGGTCTTTCGTTTTGTCATTTTCCTATATTTCTGTGTTTCAGGTATTATTCGAAAGCTTCCCCAGGGTCTGTTGGAAATCCACTTCTATGCTCGCAGCTCCTGGGACTCTGGCACCCAGTGCCCCCATGCAGCTCGGCCTTTGGCACCTGTGGCCTTCGCCTGCTTGCTTAGAACTCTGCAGTACAAAAAATGCTGGGCTCCAGGGAAAGTGGGGACCTGTTTGCTTGCTTAAAACTCCCTAGTTCCCCAAGCACAGCCAGAACAGGGAGGTTATGCAGGCACCTCAGACCCACCTAGCTGTTCCACTGCACCCGGAAGGCTCGAGGGTCCCGAACAAACTGGGCTTAGGGGAAAGTGCACGGGCACTTACCCTAGGATGCCGTGGGCCTCTGGATCTAGTGATGCTTGCCTGCTTGCTTGGAAATCCACAGTCCTCCAGACATGGGGAGGTGGATGCAGGTGCCCCACACCCACCAAGTTGTTCCACTGCACCCAGATGGTGCTAGTCACAAACAGGCTGGGCTGCGGGGACAGTGGATGCCCTCTTGCTTGCTTAGAACTGCACAGTTCTCCGAGAGCAGCCAGAATGGGGAGGTAGATGCCTTTTCTGGCTATTTTAAAAATCTATTGTTTTGTTTACAGTAGACTTGAATTTTAGGAAATAGTACAAACATTTCCTTCAATGGTGATATTCACATGAAGTAAATCTATTATTTGTGATTCCTGAATTTTTTCCCATCTACTACTACTTCTCCCCTCTCCTTTCTTTCCACGAATATTTGCTGAGTAATAGAAGTACCAGTAATCTTCTAGGCTTTTAGAAAATGCTAGCAAACAGAGCGTAACTAAATAGTTACTCTCCCACTCTAGTGGGTCTGGAGGAAGCAAAGAATAAGCATAAGAATTACACCTTGTGGGCAGTTCCTGGGAGTTCGCCCTGAGGAAACAGGTGCGGTTGGTTTAGCAGTGAATCTCTCCAGATGGGCATTATTAGACCTGGCTTAACTTCTTTCCATCTGTACCTTCTTTCTTTTCTCCAGGAAATAAACACTATGCTCAATTATGCCTTCTTGCTATGCTGCTTAGCAAAGTTCCTTTTCTATTTTCTCATTGGTTTGCAATTCATAAAGAGAAAGCTAAAGCATTGTTGATCATGCCCATACCTGTATTTTTTTTAAATAGTTGTAACAAAATGACATGAAATAATGTGAAAGCTAATATGAATGTTTAGTCCTCATTACATATCATGACAGTTTTTTATGTAAAAAAAGGAAGGGATAGACAGCCTTTTGACTCAAATATCAGAAGCACATGTAATAATACATGATACCAAATAAACAGAAGGGCATGACAGAGCCTAGAGGTGACTAACTTGGGAAACTCACTAAAGGCTAAGCTTCCAGGAGGAGACAGTTTGTCAATTTACACTTAAGGAAAGGAGAGAAGCTGCAGTGTGTGTGTGTGTGGTGGGGGGGCAGTGTGCCTGGTAGACAGGGAGCAAGTGTGGTAAGCTGGAGACAGGAATCTTGGAGAGGTGGAGGAGCTCAAATAAATGAGTCACCAGCAGCAAAGACAGAGTTCCTGAGATGAGGCTGGTAAGGAGGTCTTTGCAGACTGCAGACTTGATCAGAAGGAAGTAAGACAGTGTGTGGCTGTGGTTGCCTACAAACACCATGTCCGGGCAGACGCAGCCAGCGCTAATGACATGCAGGAATCCACCCTCTTGCCCTTTCCTGTTCACACTCCTGTCCTCCTCATGGGAACAGAACTTCCAGCTTTATGTCTTCTGCTTTGCCTTGTTTCCTTCTAGTGGTTGCCTTCAGGTAATTAACGAATATGCTTTCTAGGCTGTTTCTTATTTATCAAGCTCATATCAAATCTATTGATTTTCTTCCGGAATAGTGAGGTTGACAGAAGCAAGGCTCTCCTAAAGTGTCGGCGTCTCATCTGCAGGACCTGTGGCTACAACAGCTGACACGGGAAGAGGAGAATTAATTAATTCAGGTAGGAAACACAAGTGAAAAAAGGAGGCAGGAGAGGAGAAGAAGGGATGGTATCTCAACAGAGCTTTGAATAGAAAGGTACCATGTCCCTGCCTTTGCAGACAGGAGAGGGAGGTTCAGGAGTCCAGGAATGTAGGATGTTGGGAAAGAACCTCCACAAAGTAGCGCAGGCCAGCCTCCAGCTAGATTTTGCCCTAGTAACCCTCATTTGGAAATTGTATCCTCCTGTAGAATATAAAGTAAAAGATTTGTTTTTTAACTCACTGGACTTTTGGTTGGTAGGTAACTATTTAGCTCAGTATACACCAGTCTCTCTACCCGCTTCTAAAACAGTGGTCTGGATTTTTAGTTTCTTTTTCTGGATTTAGGGCCTTGGCTTCTTGGTGTCTCGATGCCCTCTGTCCCTGTACCCAGTAGTTTTCTTCTGCATTCTTCAATACTTTGTGCCTATTTGGTCATTTTCTCTAGTTTTTGAAATGACTTTATTCTCTTGTGTGAGGAATCAGTACACACAACTGGATTACTTAATTGCATGTGTCCTTGATTAAATGAACACTGACTATTGCTCCAATTTAATTTAATTTAATTCAATTATGGGCCAAGGTCTCTCTAAACTTCTCAGGCTAGTGTCAAACTTGTGGTCCTCGTGCCTCAGCCTCCCCAGTAGCTGGGCCTACAGTCCTGGGCCACTATGCCTGACGGGACATCTTTATTCTTATTGCCAGTTCTGTTGTTCTCTCCCTGCCTCACACCCCTCATTCAGTTTCAGTGACTTTCTAATATGTGTACATTATGTTATTTTCCTCTAAAATTTACAAAGATTTTATCATAGTTCAGAATCTTGCTTTACTCAGGATTATATTTTTATTGCTTACTACTGTCTGGTATTTTGTTTTCTGAATTTGACAAATTTCATTTCCTGATTTTACTTTGATGGGTGTTTAATTTGTTCCCAGGGTCTAGCCCTGTGAAGCAAAGAGGAGTGAACATCACTGCGCACCTACGCGGATCCTCAATATTGTCAGCTTCCCACAGCGCCTCACAGGATGTCTGTACTGAGAAACCCTGCAGAGAACGGTGTGTGAGACTCTGAACTTTCCTAAGTCTCAGAGCAGCGATGTGTTAGTCACTTTCCTGACACTGGAACAAAATACCCAACACAGTCAACTTAAATGAGCAGACTTTTGCTTTGGCTCTGGGTTTGGTTTGTGGTTGGCGGGCTCTAAGGCAGCAGCATCCTGGGGAAGGGCATGGAGAAATGAACCTGCTTAGCTCCTGGGGAAGCAGAGCAGGGGAAGAATAGCAGACAGCAATGCTGGGGCAGGCTTTAGGAATCTGCTAGGTGTTTCTAATTCAATGAAGTTGACACATGAAGATTAACTGCTACAAACTATTACTTAAAAGTGCTGTTATGGATTAAAAACCAATGGTCAGCTTAACGCCAACTGAATTAAAATTAGCATGGTGCTGAGTATAGATGTTTCACCTGAGGAGAGTTGCCAGCATAAATAGAGATGTGGAGACGGAGAAGCACGGCATTATGGGTTTCTCTAAGTGTTGCTGTTTCAGCCATTGGTTCTCCTGGAGAGGCTCTGGCCCTTATATCAAGCATTGCTTCCTGGCTCTGGAGGGGAGATGTGGGCTGTATAACCTCTAGGACAAACTCGTCACACTGGCTTTCTGACATGTACTCAACTGTTATGATCATCAGAGGAGCTTGGATCCTCCATGTCACTGAGTGCTTTTCAGACAGCCTTGGTCTTTGTTGTAATTATGACTTCTGGGCTCCAGTGTAGAACCCTCAGCCTACCAGCACAGTCCCTTCACCCCACTGGCATAGACTTTATACTTTCCACCATCGACCTTTGGGCCTTCCCAGCACGGGTCTGTAAAACTGATTGGTGTGAGTCCTTCTTATGGGCTCTAGACCTCCAGCTGGACTTGTGGGAGGCATTGTCATGGGCTCTGGGTTTTTATCTGTACTCATGTAGGACATTGCTGTGGGATTCAGGCCCTTGGCTGAATATTCTACATCTTTAATGTTGTGGATAGATTTCTTGCACTTCCTTGTGTTAACTCTCGGTGACCATCATAAATAATAGAAATTCTGTGTCCTGATTCTAATTGTTCTCACAACTCCTGACTACAACAAATACTTTGCAGAAAACCTGTGATTATGCTGTTTTCATTTTACTGATCACTACTGAGAATTTTTAGTATCTCTATGCTTATTGACACTTGTGTTCTGTTTTTCTGAGAAATATGTATTTATATCTCTGTCCATCCTTTTATTTGGTGCTTTTGTTATTGATTTTAGGGTTCTAAAATACTCTAATCCTATACAAAATTCACATTTCATAAAGATATCCTCAAGACTTGCTAAAATAATTTGATTGTAGCTAAGCATTCTTCATTACAAAAATATTGCTATTTTAGCATGGCCATATCTATGAGTATGTTCTTTAATATTCATGTTTTTCTCTCAGATTTATTTAAGAAGTCCATGCTTAGCTTAATGTCATACATTTTTATCCATTAGTTTCTTCCTATCCTGCTGAGCTTTACTTTTTCACACTAATGGATTTTATCCATCTGAAATACATTTTTATCCATTGTGCAAGTGGCCTTCAGTTTCCCAAAATGATGGATTAACTTCTCTGTACTCTTTGTCACAGCCTGAACTACCATATTCTTACTGTCTTCTGCTGACCTATTGTTTTTTTTCTTCTGGTGCCAAATATGTATTACTTTAATTACCCTGATACTGTGAGTTTCCCTTGTTTGATTTCAGTATCTTAAAGCTGCTTTCAGATCTTTACTGACAATAATCATTTATCAATGTAAAGTGTACTAAAAATATGTCAAGTTATTAGAAAATATGATGGGATTTTGTTTGGAATTGCATCCAATTTTAGATGAAGATGAAGCCTGCAAATTAACCCACATATTATCTTTATAGTGTAAAATCTTCCTAACATAAACATGGACTAACGTTGCATTTTGGAATGTATCTTTATGTCTTTTAATAAAATCCTACAATGTGCTTCATAAATATTTTATACCAAGTTAGTTGTTTTTGCAATATTTTAAAATTAATTTTTCATTATCTTTTTGAATTTATTTTTGCTGGTAGTGTTCAAGATGAATTCTCCTATAAGCTGCAGTATCTTGGGTCTCTTGCTCCTAAAGACACCTAAGCTTCAATGGTAGGACTACTTTGGCAAGACAGCTTTTCCAACATTCATTACTATTTGACTTCTATGTGTGTGTATCCTGTTCAAGTTTTTTGACTTCTCAGATCAATTTTGAGCATTCATTTTTAAATCAACAATATGATCCATTTTAACTAAGTGTTCAAACTTATTAACAGATTAAAGGAAGTCTTATTTTAGAAAACATACAAATTTTAAGTTATGTTATGGTTTCCAAATTTTATTGCAATGTGATCCAAGCATACAATCTCTCCAATGTCAGCTACAATTGTTAAGAATTATGCTGCAAACACATAATCACTTTTAAAAATGTGTTTGATAAATGCACATTGTCTGTTAATGAGGTTTGAAACTCTGTTTTTAAAGATCCTGGTATTCAACTTATTGTTACTTATTTTCTTCTCTATGTCCTTAAGGAATTGCTCTGGAGTACATGACACTTGAAATGAGATCTCTCATTGCATAATACAGAAGAGGGACAAAGTTTAATATTTAGTCATGAAAAGGGTTTGGAGGTGGGATAAGACAACTTTGTCACTATAAACTTTTATGTGCAAATGTCTAGTCTGTCTCAAGTTTATAAAACATGCAATAAAATTAGCCCATCTTGTAAAAGAGATTATGAGGGAAAGTATCAATGCTGAAAACAATTTTAAAATAATATAAGCCATACTATGACCAAACTGACTATTAAATCTAATCGTCAATCTGATGGAATAAAGAAGCTCCTAGGTAGGTGACTGGATCGTAAGGACACTGCATTCACTCATGGATTAACCCGATGATGTTCACAACTGAACACACTGTCCCAGAGGTGAGGTGTGTTTGGAGGAGGTTCCAGGGCAGGTCTTGGAGGATGTCTTTCTCATGGGCAGTCTTACTATGCTCTGCTTCACTGGCCCCAGGAACTAAGCAGCTCTGCTCTGCTGTCTGTGACATCCCTGCTGTGGAGCTGGTTGACCACGGACTGAAACCTCTGACATGGTAAGCCAAAGCCTTTCTTCCTTTAAATTGTTGGTGTGAGATATTTTGATATCAATGGGAAAGCTGACTAAAGCACAAACTGTATCAGTTTTTCTTATGAAAATTTAATTTTGGACTCTAGGAAAGGTTAAAAGCAATTAATACTTATTGGGGTAATCTAGATTTTTGAGATAAGTATAGGCTATTTAATAGGAACTTAAAAAGAGGAAAGACTTCAGGATAAAAGACAGGAAAAAAGTTGAAACAGAAAGTTGTGAAAATACAAAGCCAGAAATAAGTGTGAATTTGTTTCATCTGTGATGTGTGGTTCAGTATCTGAGCAGAACCTAAGGTAAAATATGTGTATATGATCCAGGAATCAGAATCCTACTTATTTTATTTTTTTTAAATTTTATTTAAAAGGAAAAAACAAAACAAAACAAAGTGGTGTAAGGGTACAAGTAATACAGAACTACAAAGAAAAAACAAACAATAAGAAATCACCAGTTAATAGATTACATATTATCATCTTAGAGATAGTTGCTCAAGTCACAGTATCAAAGCATACAAAGTGGACATTGAAACAGTGAGACTGTAAACAGTTGTGTTCAATGATCCAACCAAAAACATTAATATGGTCAGCTATTCAACACCCCTAAAAACACTTGCTGTTGTATCTTTTACAGCACTTTTTTTCCTTCTCTTTTTTACAACAAAATTTACACACTTTGGGTTTTATTACTCCTTAGTTCTTATTACTTTTTGGGGGGGGTGCAGAGAATAAAGTCAAATATGGCAAAACAAAGCTGTCAGTCAAAACCAAGGATAACTTTTTAAAAATATACAAGTCTTGGAAATATAGTTTATAAAAGTGTGGTGATTAAAAAAGGAAAGTAAAAAAAAAATCCCTGCATTTCACATTCACCTTAGGAAAAGGGTAAGCAGAAGTTAGAAATGTTACATATGTTTTTGATCATCAGGTACTACCAGGAAGGGGACAACTTACTTGACTGTAAATTAAAATTAAATCTTTGTAGTATAAGAATATGTGTTTCTAGCTTTAGATTCCAGAGCAATCCTCTATAAAAAAAATAAACTTCTTGCATCACTTATTTATTGAAGAAAATTAATGGTTCAAATGCTACTGCAATAATAAATCTTATCCCTGAGGTGACTTCAAGAGATAATGTCAACATAATGTTCGAGATAAGTTCCAATAACGTTAGGATTCTGTTTACTACTTAACCTTAACCTTTTTAATATTAAGGCACTATTTAGATTTCTTAGCCAAAAAGGAGAAAAAATTCCTCGCCATATACTTAGAGTTGAAATCAGGGAATGTGCATTTACAAAATTTAACCCAGGAGGAAAAACAGTGAATATAGCAACGCTGCTTCTGATCTGCTCTCATCCTGAAGCCACTTGTGCACCGTGTCCCGGAAGGCAGGACCTTTCCTCACTCAAGAATTTCAAGGTTGGCTGGCAATTGTTGGTGAAAGCGCCATGGACCTGAACTCTTTTTAAAAGCCTGGGAATATAACCATCTTCCAAGGATCAAAGCATATGAACAACACACGTATTTCTTCAAAGGCTACATATCCTCCCTTTTATTGAGTTGATTTTTCTCAGCTTGAGGTTTTTTGTCTTCCTCCAGGAACCAGAAATCATGGAAGGAGAAAAAAACCTGACAATCATAACATCATTGTAAACACTATGTCATTTGGACAGTGACATCTGAGTCTGACACAGCTTAAATTCCTGGCCAAAAGAATGTGTTTTGAGGAAGTTCTACCACCCAGCAATTGCTTCTAAGATTGCTGACTTCATTACAATTCATTTCTGTAAGGGTTTTGAAATGGAGAATTCCCTTATAGAAATCTCTTATGTTTTACTGCCTCTATGATGAACAGAGATTAGCTTTGCATTTGCAAAATTAAATTACTTTCCCTAAGTATTTCTTAATTTTTATGCAGATGCCACTGAAAATTCTGAGAGAGAGAAAAGTTGTTAGCTGCACTTTAAAGACTCTGTGCAGAAAGGAAAAGAGAAGAGGCTGAAATTAACTTTCTTCTTAAAATTGAACAGGTGTTCATTTTGTAGAATACACATCTGGAGAATAAGTACCCAAGGGGAAGACAATGTCATAGTTCAAATTTGGAACGTTTTTAGTGTCAATTTTTTGGATCAGCATTATCTAATCAGAGGAAAAAACACATGAAACTAAAATTAAATGTGAAAAGCAGCTCCACCATGGAGCTAGGATCCTGGCCCTGTTTCAGCCTCCTTCTGGAAAATGAAGCTTTCTGGCCTTTTGCAAATGAGTTGAGATCTACCATGGTATCATGTCTCTGATATCTGTCTAATTTCCTTTCTTTTATTTTAAAGAGATTAATACAAAAGAGCACATAACAAAACAGATCAAAACAGAACATTTTAAACAACACAGTGTTTCACCACAAGACAATCCGGTATAACAGTAGCTACCATAATGCCTCTTTCCTTGCAATATTTGAGCATACCTTCACACACAATAGTATCAAACATAACAAAATAGTATAAAACCATTAAAGAGAATGAAAGTATTACAGGGCATTCAGAACCAAATAACAGAAAATGAACAATGGCTACTATATTATCTCATTATCCATAAAAAATTTGCTTGTACTACCACACATGATAAATTCCAGTAAGATACTACATGATAGAACCAATGGAAACAGAAGAACAAAAATATGGTAGGACTTCAGAGTAAGATGATATTAAATCAGCATTGGCTATTATAATGTCTTATTTTCTTCAAAATAGCTATTCATACCATCACAGATAACAAAATCAAACAACCCAGGATAAAACCATTCCAACTAATTAATGGAAATATTATAAGACTTCAAAGAAATGTAATGGGGAAATCATGATTACCATAAACTTTTATGTACTCCTACCATTTCTTGTACTAGGAAGCCTATACTGTATATACATTTGAGTTTGATTTATTTCACTTATAAGTATGGTCTCAAGCTGCGCCCATTTATTTATAAATATCTCAATGTGGTCATTCTTTTACTGAGTAGTACTTCATTGTATAAAAATACCACAAATTTTTTATCCATTCCTCAGTTTTTGGACACTTAACTTGTTTCCAAGATCTGGCTATTACAAATTGTGCTGCTATAAACATGGATGCACATATATCATGTTGTATGATGTTTTCAGTTCTTCTGGGAATATACCTAGAAGTGGAATACCTGGAACAAATGGGACTTCCAACCCCAGCCTTTTGAGAAATCTCCAGATTGACCTCCACTGTGGTTGCACCAGTCTACACTCCCACCAACAGTGTAGGAGAGTTCTTTTTTCCCCACAGCCACTTCAGCATTTGTTGTTGGTAGTTTTCTTGATCCTGGCTATTCTTTTGGAGTGAGATGGAAACTCATTGTGGTTTTAATTTGCATTTCTCTAATGAGTAATGATGATGAACATTTTTTCATGTATTTATTTGCCATTTGTATTTCTTCATCTGAGAACTGTGTATTCATCTCAGATGCCCATTTTTGGATTGGGCCTTTCAATTTTGGGGGTTTGATTTTTTAAATTCTTTATATGTTTTAGACAGAATTCCTTTGTCAAAGGGACACTTCACTAAGGTTTTTTCCCAGTTGTGGGTTTACTTTTCACTATGCTGGAGACTACTTTTGACACACAGAATCTTTTTAACAAGACATGATCTCAGTTAGTGATTCTGGGAAGTATTTCCCGTGCAGTGTGATTCCTGTTCAGGAATTCTCTACCCACTCTTATGTCTTCAAGATTTTTAAATGATTTGTCTTTCAACAGATTCAGCGTTTCTGTTTTAATATTCAGATCTTTGATCCATTTAGATTTCAGTTTTGGACATGGTGATAGGCATGGTTCTAGTTTTAGTGTTTGGCATGTGGAGAGCCAGTTTTCCCAGCACCATTTATTAAAGAGACTGTCATTCTTCGAGTGTACATGTTTGGCCCCTTTATCAAAGATAAGTTGGTTGAGTGTGTTTGTAGTTGTGGTTGTATCTTCTAATCTATTTCATTGATCTTCAGATCTGTTTTTATTCCAGTACCATGTTGATTTTATTATAGTTGCTTTGTAGTATAATTTCAAGTCTGGGATTGTGATGCCTTCCGCCTTGCCTTTGCTGCTTAGAATTGCATTTGCTATTCTAGGTTTCTTCTGGTTCCAGATGAATTTTAGGAGTTATTTTTCTAGATCTATGAGTTATGTTGGTGATATTTGCATTGGGATTTCACTGAAGCTGTATAAGAGTTTTGGGAGAATGGCCATTTATACAGTATTTATTCTTCCTATCCATGAGCAAGGGATGTTTTTACATTTTCTGAGATCCTCTTAGATTTCTTTTCTCAGGGTATTATAATTTTCCCTATATAGATCTTTCACTACTTTCATGAAATTTATTCCTAAGTATTTCATTTTTTTTAATTGCTAGTGTGAAGGGTGTGGCTTCTCTTATTTCTCTGTCAGTGATTTTGTTGTTAATGTATAGGAATCCTATTGATTTTTGAGTATTGATTATGTATCCAACTACATTCCTGAATTATATCTAGGGGAATTTCAAGGAATTTTGGGGGTCTTCTAAGTAGAGTATTTTGTCATCCACAAATAATGATAATTTAACTTCCTCTTTTCCTATCTTTACCCCTTTTTTTCTTTCTCTTGTCTAATTGCTGCAGCTGGTATTTCCAGTACTATGTTGAATAGGAGCAGTGATAAGGGACATCCTTGTCTTGTGCCTGATTTTAAGGTAAAGGCCTTCAGTTTTAGGCCATTTAATATGATGCTGGTTGTTGGTTTGTCACAGATGGCCTTTATGATATTGAGGTAAAGACCATATATTCCAATTTTCTGTAAGGTTCTTATCATGAATGAATGTTGGACCTTATCAAAAGCTCTTTCTGCATCTATACAAATGACCATGTGGTTCTTGCTTTTGGCTATATTAATATAGTGGATTTCATTGTTTGATTTACATTTGTTGAATCATTCCTGCATGCCTGGGATGAATCCCACTTGGTCATGATATATAATCTTCTTGATGATTTGCTGCATCCTGTTTACCAATATTTCATTTAGGATTTTTACATTGGTGTTCATTGTTGAGATTGGACTGTAGTTCTCTTTTTTAGTTGGCTCTTCCTCAGGTTTTGGTACTAGAGTAATATTTGCTTTTTGGAATGACTTAGGAAGGATTGCTTCCCTTTATAGTTCATTAAAGTGTTTGAGTAATATCGGCATTAAGTCTTCTTTGTATTTCTTGTGGAATTCCAAAGTGAATCTGTCTGGGCCTGGGCTCTTCTTTGTAGGTAAGGACTTAATTATGTTTTCAAGTTCATTAATAGAAATTGAGTTATTAAGCAGTTTTAAATCTTCTTGACCTAGCTTTGGTATTTCATATGTTTCTAGGAATCTCTATTTCTTCTGTGTTATCGAAAATATGAGAGTAGAGGTTTTTGATATAGGTGTTGTTGATCTTCTGTGTTTCAACAGAATCTGTAGTGATTTCACATTTCACATTCCTTATTGCATGAATTTGAGCTTTTTCTTCCCTTTTTAAAATAAGGTTGACTAGGTCCTTATCAATTTTATTTACTCTTTCCAAGAACCAACTCTTTGATTCATTGATTCTTTGAATTGTTTACTCAGTCTCTATTGCATTAATTTCTGCTCTGATTTTTATAATTTCCTCCCTTCTTTTGGGTTGGGGTTGACTTGCTTTTCTTTGTCTAGATGTTTGAGGTGTAGTATCTGGTTGTTTATTAGTATTTTCTGTGTTTTCCTGATGTGGGAACTCAGTGCAATAAATTTTCCTCTGAGGATAGATTTCATAGCATCTCATAGATTCCAGTAATTTGTATTTGTATTTTCATTTGCTTGTAGGTATTGTTTAATTTCCCCTGTGATCCACTGATAGCTCAAGAGTGTATTATTCAATTTCCATTTCTTTGTGGGGGTTTTTTGCAGTTTCTTTTATCATTAATTTCTAGTTTCATGGTGGTATAATGTGATAACATGCATGGGATAATTTCAACTCTTTTGCATGTATTTAAATATGTTTTGTGCACTAGGATACGGTCTAGATCTAGACCTAGATCTAGACCTACGATCTAGATCTGACCTATCTAGAATGTCCCATGTACTGCTTAGAAGAATGTTTATTCTGATGGTTGTTGGATGGAACACTCTGTATATGTTTATCAAGTCCATTTGTTCACAGGTGTGATTCAGTTCTATTATTTCTTTGCTGATTTTCTGTCTGATTGATCTGTTCCTTGGTGTCAATGGTGTGTTAAGGTCTCCTGTTATAATTGTTTTATTGCTAATTTGTTTTTTCAATTCTATTAAAACTTGCTTTGTATAACTGGGTGCTCTTTAATGTTTGCACATATATTTATGATTGTTATCTCTTCCTCTTGAAGTTTTCCCCTAACTAGTATGTAGTGACTTTCTTTATCTCTTAGGATCATTCTTGGTTTGAAGTTCACATTGTCTGCTAACAGAATAGCTATCCCCACTTTTTTTGTGTGGGGGGGGTTCCTACTGGCATGAAATATTGTTTTCCATCCTTTGACTTTCAGTCTGTGAGTTTCCTTTTGGGTTAGATGGGTTTCTTGTAGACAGCATATGGTTGGGTGTTGTTTCTTGACTCATTCTGCCAGTCTGTTTCTTTTAATTGGTACATTGAGACCATTTACATTAATGATTATAACTGTTATATATTGGTTTAATTTTTGACATATTATCTTTCTGCTGTTGCACCTTTATCTTTCCATTCCGTTTAATTGTCTGCCTGCCTTAGTGCTTTTTTTTTTTTTCCTATGTGTATTTAAACTGTCTTTCAGTATTCTTTTCAGGGTTGGCTTGGTGATCATGAAGTTCTTCAGTTGTTCTTTGCCATGGAAGTATCTTATTGCTCCATCAATTTTGAAGGACAGTTTTGCAGGGCAAATCAGTCTAGGTTGGAAATCAATTTCCTTTAGGATCTGAAATACTTCACTCCATGCTCTTCTTGACTTTATTGTTTGTGGTGAGAAATCTGTTGTGATTCTGATAGGTTTTCCTTTATAGGTCTTCTGTCTTTTCTCTCTAACAGCTTTTAATATTCTGTTCTTGTTTTGGATTTCTGGGATGGTGATTATTATATGTCTGGGTGTAGTTTTATTTTGGTTATGGCAATTTGGAGTTCTATATGCTTCACTAATCCATATGTTAGTTTTCATTCTCATGTTTGTGAACTTTTCAGCTATTACTTCTGTAAATAGCCTCTTGATATCATTTGCGTTATCCTGTTCTTTTTCATTTATCCCTTTCAATCTTATGTTATTTTTCTTTGCATCATCTTGCAGTTGTTAAATTGTTATTTCCTGACTCCTTGTTATTCTTTAAAGAGCTTTCCTTTCCTGTTTACTAGTGACAATCTTGTCTTTGAGGTGTTAAATTCTATCTTCACTTTCATTGAGGTGATTTTGACAACTTTCAGTGGAATTTTTGATTTCCTGTATATCTCTTTGAATTTGCTTCATATATTCTGTTTTTTTCTTATATTGTTCATCCAGGGATTCTATCTTTTGGTTTGTTCCTCTATTTTTTAATTGTGTCTTCTTTAGATCTTTTCAGCATCTCTTTCATTGTTTTTATCATTTCTTTTTTCATCTGGGAGATTATATCTAGTTTGAATTCCTTTAAAGCTTCCCAGAGTTGCTTCCTTATTTCAGTTGCTATTATTTCAGGAATTTCAGGTGTGTGGCATATATTTTCTTCTATGCACACGGCTTCTACGCTTTCTTGGGATAGTTTGGAGGTTTGAGATTGCATTTTGGTCTTTTGTTTTGTCATTTTCTTTTATTTTCCATGTTTAAATGTTGTTCCAAGGCTTCCCCGGCATGTGTTGGAAATCGTCTCCCGTGCCCTCGGCTCCTGGGACTGAATGAAGGTTGCTGAGTGTGGTCCAGTCAGGCCCACAGGACTTCCCATGCCACCTCCAGTATTTCAGGAGGCTAGGTGGGCTCCTAACCATTGTGGATGATGGTCCAAAGCTCTCCCTGAGCAAGGACCAATGCGCTGGAACTCACTTCACGTGCTTTCAACTCCCCTGATTGAAGAAGGTCACTGGGTGTAATCTAGTCTGGCAGCAAAACCTGCAAAGCCTATTCTAGTGTTTCTGGATGCTCGGCGGGTCCTTGACTACTGGGAGCAATGATCTGGCAGTCTCCTGGGGCTTGGAATGGTGTGCAGGAACTCACCCCCTCCAGCAGCCCAGTTCTCTGGATTGAAAGAAGGTCACTGAGCGTGGTCCAGGGAGGCCTGAAAACTGCAGAGACCAGCCTAGTATGGCTGGAAGCTGGGTGGGTCCTTGACCACTAGGAGTGATGACCACTAAGAGTGAGTTTAAACTCTCCCAGGGTTCGGGATGGTGTATAGGAATTCATCTCCTCGAGCACCCTAGTTCCCCAGATTGAATGAAGGTCACTTGGCATGTCCCAGGTAGACCAGAGTCTAGCGTGCAGAGCCCAGTCCAGTGTGGCTGGGCAGGTCGTTGACCACTGGGAGTGATGATTTTAAACTCTCCCAGGACTTGGGATGATGTACAGGAACTCACTCTATCTGTCTAATTTCATAATCCATTTCTCAGCTCCAAAATAGCATTTTCCTGAAATTCCTGAACTGATGCTTTGGTCTACAGGAATAGACATCTTAAGGTTATTAATTTGGGCCTTCAAATTAAATTGATGACATATTAACAGGAGAAAGATTTAGCCATTTGCACATGGGGGCCAATGAAATTAGTTGTTGGCTCCTATAGGAGTTAAAAATAAGGCTTACATACAAAAGTTAGCATGGGATAGGAGTAGGGGATAGGTGACTTCCACAGAATGAACAAGTAGTTTTATTTAGGAGAGATAAACTGTAAAACAATGGAGGATAAAAGTTTGTGGCACAATCTGGTATCACCTCAACCTAATAAGAATAGCTGTTATTTAGAGAGATGAAAGATAATAAGCACTGGTGAGGATGCAGAGAAAGGGGAACCCTTGCCCACTGTTGGTAGGAAAGTAGATTAGTATAGTCTTTATGCAAAATACTGTGTATGTTGTTTCAAAAATTGAAAACAGAACTATTATATGATCCAGCAATCCTACTTCTGTACATATAAACAAGGAAATATATCTCATCACCTCACAGAGATATCATTGGTTCCATGTTGACTATAGTACTGTTTACAATAGCCAAGAAGTAAAAAAAAAAAAAAAAGTTATGGATTGTGTTTGGGTGCCCCGACCCCCAAGCCTCATGCAGTCATGGAAGAGGCTGAGTACACCATTTGTGATTGGTTCATTGTCTAGTGCTGATCCCAGCACTAGTGTGAATCCTACATCCATCCAGAGGCAGAGTCAGCATACAGTATAAGGGAGGGAAAGCGATGCGCTTTTCCCCTTTTTATTTTGTGTTTTGAAGTCATGAAAAACTACCCTTCAGCCATGCCACCCTGCCTTGAAGCCAGCTGAGTATGGATTGAAATCTCAATAAACTATAAACTAAATAAAGTTTTCCTTCCTTCGTATTGGGCAGCAAGTATTTTGTCTCAACAATGAGGGAAAAGTAACCAAGACACAAACTAGCTGTCCATCATCTGATAAAAAAGTGTGGGCCAGATACACAATGGAAAACTCTTCAGCCATTACATCACTAAATTGTCCATGCTGGGCTTGAACTTGCGATCCTCCTGCCTCAGCACCCAAAGTTCTGGTTCTACAGGTCTGCACCACCATGCCCAGATGTAAAAGAAAGTTGGTGACAGTGTGCTCTACATAGAGCTGAGTGGTCTTTCAGTATCTTCAGAGCTACAAAAGTCCAAAGGAGAGGGTTCATGGTCATTGCACTGTTGGCCCTTCCTCTGGGAGCACAGACTGCTCAAAAGATGGAATTTTATAGTCTTGGTTTCTCTCAGCTCCCTGATTTTTGTTAGATAAGGGAACTTCTGAGAAGGTTTTTTTCTGAATGTGTGGAATGTTAAATGTTGTAAGCTTTAAATAGTACTCATATCTCCACTTGTTTGAAATGGGTCCCCACACATCAATGAATCCAAGTTTCTGAAGTTCACACTTCAGATGAGCTAAACTTAGTCTCTAATCAGTTAGACCTTAAAACTTGTTGAAAAACTCACAGAACTTCTTAATGACCTTATGTCAGAATAACTCCATGAAGGAATCTTTCTAAATAACTTGGCTGTTTGAATGGCAAAAAAGTTTGTCAATTATTTATACGAATGATTACCTAATTAGGCATCAACATTTGCATGACCATTAGTTATTTAGTAGTTGGTCAATCAAAAGCCCTAAAAACAGCAGACTGATACATTCTAGCTTCTGGGTTTCCATAGCCTCCCTTCCATCCAGTGGCATTTTCTGATGAAGACCTCGTTCAACAGCATGAGCAACATGAAGCCTGAATGACATGATTTGCTCCACATTTCATGCATAATTTTTGTGCATGTTGTAATTTTTAGCCAAGTTTTTGGCTTTTTTTTTTTGTACAGGAAAATGAATAGATCCACTGCTCCTGCTATATAATACGAATGTCAGAGTTCTAAAGGGTGAATCTCATTCATTATTCAAATGAAATTACATGCTTGAGACCACATTTCTAAGCCTTAATGAAAATCAGTGACAAAATTAATCAATACATAAAGTTATCTTTACAGATATTGGAGAAATGTCTATTGGGCAAAGTAAAAATTCAAAATACGCTCATATTCTGTGTACTTTTAGAGAAAATGAATGGTTCTAAGATTTGTAAGCTTTGGAGGGAAGCTTATTTATCAAAAGGAAATCAGCAAGTATGATAACATAAGTTAACTTTGGTTACTTTTCCTTCAGAGATAAAGCTATGGTTATTTTCACAGGAAAAATCTATAACAAGAAGATACAGTAAGTGAGCAAATATCTTGCACTTCTTCAGCTTTGATGTTCTCAAACATTTTTCTGGGTAGAAAATTAAAGTTTCTCTTATTCGTATTGATGTTTGATCAACAAGGACCATTCATATCATTCTGAACTTTGTATCACAGAATGCTGTGTTTCTACAGCTGACTTGGGAAAAATACACCAAAGATACAAGAATTAAAGTCTAATTCAGGTCCCCAAGCACAGACTTCATCTGTCTAATGTGTTCGTGATCTGTGAATTATTTGACAGAACAAACCAATTCTTTGCATGTTGGATGGGGAGCTCTGTGGAGGTGTGGAGACCTTTTGTTTATTTTTATTTTTATTTTTGTTAGCCCGTGTTTGCAGTGCACAGTGATTACATTCATCATGGGAATTGGCCCATGTGCATAACACATCTAAGCTTTTTTATTCCTTTTCCCCACTCTGTCTCTGGATCTCCTTCTCTTTTGCTGAAGGTCTATCTCTCTCTTTCATCGACTATCACTTTTTTGCTCTTAACTCTATTTTGGGCTTTTCATCTAAGGAAACCATATGACATTTAATCACTTAACCTTACAGTCTCTTATGGAACCACACCAAGGCCCAGGATTCCACACTTCTGGAATGCACATTAGCTTAATTCAACAGAACTGTCTTCAGAGTGGCATCGCAAAGTCACCCTGCCTGACTCTGAATTCTCTCTCTGCTGTTACACAGCCCTATGACTTCGGTAGACATTAACCCATCTGCTTCCCAGGCTTTCCATCCATAAAGAGCTCATTTATACTAGTCATTCAGAGGTGTTTTGAATATTAAATAATGAACTATTTGCTTAGTAAACACTAAATAAATTTTGCTACTATGATCCATTTTTCAGACCATTTTTAGAATAAAATTTCATTCTGTAATATGGTAATTATAAATTAAGACAACATGAACAATGCTTCTCTTAAGAAATTGCATGTTCTAGTGTGTTTATATTAATATAAATATAACATACTAAAAGTATGGTAAACCTATCAACAATGGTCAATAATTTCTTGTCATGTGAGACACTCAGGAATATGGCCCTGATTTATCTACACTATAAACTTAGTTATATACCTTTATTTATATGGCCAAAATGAGCAGTCTTTACTATTAGATTTATAATATATGTTATCCATCACACACTTTGGCACACTACATATTCTGATACTTTGTGGGAGTAAATTAGCAGTAAAGAGACTGGCTTCTCTTCAGGGGCACTGAGATACTATTTTTGATCCGACACTGTGGGCCAGGTAAACAGGATTCAGCCCTTCTGGGATCTCAAGAAAGAGAAGAATTTTCTGTGTTTAACCTCAGTTTCCCAGAAGATAAGGAACTTGTACAAGGTCCCCTGGCTGTGCAGTGAGATTAGGAATGTGAACGCCGTCCTGATAGCCTGAAAATGAAGCAGCAACCTCGAGTTCACATCCAGTCAAGGCCACTTTTCCCTTACCTCTTCTCAGGAACTTCCATTACTGATTATTTAATTTTTCATTAGGTCCATCATAACTTTATTCAGATCTTTTATTCCATTTCTTTTTATTAGATATAAAACTAAGCCTGTCTCTAAGGAATAGATGTCAGGGATCTTTTATAAGTTAGAGTTTCTTTTAAAAATGCTATATCATCAATCCTACATTTAGGAAGTTTGTGTTTCACACTGAAAATGTGTCTCAAATCAGAAGGAAAGAAACCTGTAGTTTCTGTTTAGTAGAAAGTTCCCATGATGGTATAAATTAAACGTAAGGTGACTTTTTCCAGGGAATTCTCTAAAGGAACTAAACAGATGGCAATCTTAATTGGTCAGAGAAGCCTCACTATTTATTGTTATAATTTATTCCTCTATGAATTATCATTTTAGAAATAAAAGGGAAGGAAATGCCAGAATATTCGAATTTGAATAATTCTAGAATGTTCTACCCAGGAAGCTTTGTGTTTCCACTTGACTTAACAAGCAAGGAAGCTCTGCACAGGAAGCTCTCTCACTAAAAACACTTGTTCGGATCTGTGGGCTGTGGTATGGCTGACAGGATTAATGGTGTTATTTGAAATTCTAGTTAATTCTAAAGTTTTACTACTATTTGCATGCTGGGTGAAATAAAATATTGTGATACATTCTCCTCAATGGTTTAATAGCAGTCTTGTAGGCAGCCTCATTTGTCTAACATTCTCTTTCATAAATAAGAAAAGGAAGATGCACCACCACTATCACGATGCCTGGTGCCGGCATCATTAGAGACTCAGACACCTGATTAATCAGTTTCTCCTTCAGCACAGTGTATTCATCACTAGCATCACTGGAGCAACTGGAGTGATTATCACCAGCTAGCCAGCAGTCAGCCTGGGTTTTGATAGACAGCCATGCGTGTGTCCACAAGCACACGCAAGTGTGCACACTGCTAAGGCACTGAAGTGTGCAGAGAGGAATTTCCAGTGGGTTTAGGAATTGTCCTGGATTTTTAAAACAATTTTCAGATGAGTGAAATAAAAAACTCATAAAACACCAAAAGATACACTCTTACAGATTTAAGGTGTCGTTCTACCTCTTTCTCTGAAATCACAGTTTTAAAAGTGTAAAATGTCATAGCAGTTTGACATTTTATGTTGTCATTCCCTGTGCCTTCTTGGAGAAATTACAGCTCCTTGAATATTTTTACCATATTATAGAACAAAACACATAGGTAGAGGAGTTAGAGGAGACTGGGTGTGAATCTAGTTTCATCAATTAGTGACTGACTGGTGATTGTCATTATTTGATGTATCACTTCCTGTTTCTGTGATAAGAGGCAGTAATATAATGGGAAACATAATAACAAGAGTAATGACTCAGTTCTAGTAAGCAGTGATGGTGCATTGCTGGAAGTGGAATCCTGCATAGCTACAAGTTTAGCTGATGGTGCTACTGAAGTTTATTTTGAGCCAAGGTCTCAAATTGCCAACACAGCTCTCAAACTTATGGCTCTCCCTCTTCAGCCTCCTAAAGAGCTGGGATTTCAGGTGAGTGCCAACAAGTATGGTCAGTAGTAACTTTCAAAAATCTTTGTTTTCAGGCTAGGAATCTAAAGCTTAAAGAAACTGTATGACGAAGCTCACTTCTAAACCAAGTGGCAAAGTCCAGGATTGGAGTGCATGTGCATCTGATACTCAAGTACACCAATCATGGTCTTTGCTGAGGCTCAGTGTACCCAAGCAAGAGAGAAAATGGAGATAAAACAAATTAAATGATTAAATGAAAACAAAGGAAAAAGTTAAATGAAAAAAAACAAACAAACTGAGGACAGAATTTGGGACATAAAACGTCACATGTACCAGTGTTCACATATCAGATAGAACGGTGCATTGCTGTAAATGACCATATGCTTGAATTTGACTGGTTAAGCAAAGAGAGATTTAAATTTCTGATACACCAAAAGTTCCAGATTAAAGCAATGATTGGCATTAGTTTAACAGTCCAATGATACAAAAGCTGATATTTTTATGATATTTTATGATATGGGGTGATGTCTTATGTTACAGAGTAGATTCTGCCAATGTACTATCTGCCTTCAAAGGTAGAGGAATAGGAGAGAGGCACACCAGCTCCACCTCTCCATCTAAGCTAAGGCATTGGTCTTTTCCTCATGGGACAGAGCAAGGCTCATGACTTCCAACTATGCGGAAGAAGCTGGGAAGATGCATTGTGGCACACTCACATTTTTCTAGCTTTTATTGTTGAAGGTAAAAACTGAATGGTATTGGTGACACCTGCTTTCTTTCTTTAAGCAGGTAAGAATAATTTATTCCATACTCTCACCTATTTTTGCTTTTCAAGTTATTCCCAGGGTAAAGTGGTACAACCAATATGGAAAACAATGTAGACATTTCTCCTGTCTCTGTCTCTCTCTGTATATTATATATATATATATATATATATATATATATATTCTCTGTTTCTCTCTCTATATATATACATATATATAGAGAGAGAAAGAGAATATATATACTCTCTATATATTTTCTCTCTCTTTATATATATATATACATATATATATATATACTCTATCTCTCTATAAATATATATCTATATCTATATATTTCAGCAATCCCATTTCTGAGTATATGTCCAAAAGAGTGTCTGCACTCATATTTAATACGACATTATTTACAACAGGCAAGATGTGGGAACAACCTACATATTCCCTACTGGATGAATAGACAAAGAAAATATGCAACGGTATATACATACAATGAGGTGTATTCAATTCTAAAAATAGAGGAATTCCTGCTATCTGCAACAGCATAGGTAAACCTGGGGAACGTTATGCTGACTGAAGCAAACCTGATAAAGGAAGAAAAAGACAATGTGATCTCAGTTACACATGGAATCAGAAGCAAAGTCAAACTCATAAAAACAGAGTGGATAATGGGGCGATGGGGCTGAGAAATGGTTAAAGTTCCCAAACTTGCAGATGAGTTAAAGAGTTAAAAATGCTAGAGGACAATCTACAGTGTGGTGATCACAGTTACTCTGTGATATATATTTGAAGTTTTTTGTTCTTAAATATGTGTTTCTCTTAAATGCTACCATAAATTGACACATTTACAAAGACTGGAGAGCTAATGCAAAGCAGAAATTAGACAGAAAGTCTTACAGTGGAGCTTTGATGATGACTGATGGGACTCAGGGCACTGAGTGACTAGAAACAATATCAACACAACAGGCTTCTTACTGCTTTTTATCCTCTTTAAAAATTGAAAGAACAAACTAGCAAGAACAATAATTTGTTGAAAAATTTTAAGAGTAGATTTCAAATGTTCTCATTTCTCTCACACATACAACTAGGTGAGATATGAATGATTTTATTAGCTTGATTATAAGAATTATTTTGATGTATCCATCTCAACAAATCACATTGTATATGTGGAATGTATGCAATTTAAGTTTATCAAATGCATCTCAATAAAGTTGAAAAAAATCATCTTAATACCAGGTTATTTTCTCTCTAGCCTTAATAGTGAGGAAAGTATCTTGATCTGGTTTAGGGAGGACAAGATTTACACAGGACCCATAGATCCTCTTCTGTCAAAACTGATGCTTACTATAAAAGAGACATAAACCTTCAGAGAAGCTTTGAGATTTGAACTTTCATGTTTCTAACTGTGAACATGGTAAACCATTAGCCCCTAAGAGCACAGTCAGAGCTCACAGAGTGTCTGTTAGACACGGAGACCCGAGAGTGTGATGATGAGGTATATGGATGGAGGATGCCATGTCCCTTTCAGTTTTACCTAAATATGATTTAAGTAGGTTTAAGTATGTTCTCTGTGCATTTGCTGACCAGGCACCATGGAGCAGCTGCTGAGTTCTTCAGCCTGTGGGGGGAGGAAGAGTTGCATTTTGCTCTAAGGATTGCACCTCCTGGGTACAGCTGGTGATGTTGCTGTTTGCAAGTAGCACCAGTGAATTACCAGTACTGCACTGCAAACACAGATCAGTGCCACATGCCCTCCTTCTGCAGAATGTTTATAAAGGTAGGAGGATGATTATGCTGAAATACAAGGCAAAAGAAAACTGTGATAAAGGAACATAATGATGGCTCAAATGTGCTCTTCCAGTCCCCAGTGTGACGAATCCTAAGACTTTACAAGGAAAATGTGATTTTTACCTGGAAAAGATGAGCATGCTTGGCAAGTAGAGAACACTGAAGGAAGAAAGGTGCACAGCAGGGAAGACACAATACGCTGAAGGGAGCAAGATGATGTGGTCTGAATACAGGTGGGTGAGGCGTCACACAGTGAAAAGTTAACTTGGATTTAGAATTTAGGAGGTAATAAATGACTTTCTAACTTTAAAATCCAGGAATTTTGTGTTCACTTCAGCAGCACATGTACTAAAATGAAGGCTATAAAATTCTAGTAATGAGGATGACCAAAGGTTCATGATTTGGGGTGAAACCAGGAAGCATTATCCTTGGGGTTTTCAGAGAGGCAAATTAGTCACTGTAAAGACACATTGGAGAGCTGAATTTCAGAGGCACAAAAGTGAAGTTGATAAAATAGTGCAGGCAAGAGAAATTGGACAAATTGGAGCATAAGAAATTTAAAGTAGAAAACTGAAAAAACAAGACTGTGTAAGAGGCCCAGATTCATTCTAAAGTATCAAAGAATTGTGTTATTAGTCACAAAAATGGGATCTATGTCTCTCAGCTTCACATGAGAATTGAGAAGAAGTATATGAATAACTTGTAGTAATGGGAAAGTGGCTTGATTTAGACCAGCCCTGCAGCACTCTGCACCAATATAAGAAAATAATATTTGAATGCACTGAAAAATGACTGGGAGCAGATAGAAGCTGCAGGTAAATACATTTGAAACTAAAGGAGAAAGACCCTGAGAACAGTCTGCTCTGTCTCTGTTTTGGGGAAGAACAAGGCTTCAAGAAGAAACCCACAACTGTAAAGGTTTATGGGTCATAGAAATGAAATGTAAACTTTCTAAATTGTAGAATATTATCCCAGGAAACCCACAAAAAGGCAAACTCAGAAAGGGGCCTCCCAAATCCCTAGCATCTCCAAATCCCTAGCTAATCTTGGGAATTCTACTTACAGGAAAGACCTTAAAATTTCTACTAAAAACAATAACATCAACATCGACAACAAAACACTTGAGAAAACTAAGCAGAGATTCTAGTTGCTACGCATTTCGCAGCAATTAGACGCATTGACGCAGTGCTACGCACTGTGGTCAAATATTAGCAGTCTAAATCAAGAAGCACATTAGAAGGATTTGATTCAATATTAAATTCAAAGTTTGAAATTTGCGTTCAAATTAACTGTTTGCTAAAACAAAAATTAGTACTTCAAGGAAAGGTAAAATATGGTAACATTTCAAAATCCTTATACCATCCATACCACCCATATTCTAGACATAATAGAAATATTAAATATGTGAAATAACTGGAAAATATGACCTTGAATCAAGATAAAAAAGATTGCACAGGGACATTCACCTAGATGACTCAGATACGTTAATTAGCAAACATGAACTTTTAAATATGTATTTAAGAACATTTTCAGGGACATAAATACAGGTCTCAAAAGCTCTAATAAATCACTAGAAGAAATTAGGGAAAAATAGCAGACTGCAAATAGAATCAAATATTAATTGTAGAACATAAAAGTAAGATATATAAGATGGAAAATTTAATCGATGGCCTTAGCAGATTGAAGAAGATCGAAGAATGGGTCAGTGAATTTGGAAATATAACACAGAAATCATGAATCTGCTGTGCTGAAGAGAGAGACACAGGATTAAAGAAAGGAGCAGTGTATCAGTGACTGATGGGACACTTGAAGCAAAGTGGCATGTGATGAGTAAGATAATCTCAACTCAGGGAAGGGGAAAAATGTGACAAAATCTACCTGAAGATATAATGGATGTTTCCAAAATTCAGCAAAAAACACCAAAATATAAATCCATCATGTTGGCAAATACCAAAACAGTAAATACAAAGGAAATCTTCACTAAAAAGTGATAGGCCAATTGCAGAAGTCAAAAATGAAGAAGAAATAGTCAAAGCAGCAAAATAAAGATGATGCATTATGGGAGAGGAAGAAAGATAAAAATGATGCCTGATTTCTTATCAAAAAGGACAAAAGGCAGTGTGATGTTTCTAAGTCATTGCAAGAAACTATCAGTCTAAATTTTGATACATAACTCTAGTTATACCTTTCAAAACTGAAGGTTATATAAAGTCACTTTTAGATTAAATAACAGGAAATCTTCTGTAGTTAGATCAACACCACATGAAACACTGACACTCTTCTGGTAATGATGACAACAAAAAGTCCACGTTATTAAGTCCAGGAAAGAAGAGAAAGGCCAGACTTTATGGACACTGACAGATGCATTCCATTCTTTTAATGAACATAAATGTTAAATGATGTATTGATGCCCAATTAAGAAGACAATGCCCTGTAACACACATAACAACATGACTGACCAGGGACCAGTGAATCTCTGTTACGATATCTTTGTATTTTTCTATGAAGAGCAAGCTGTCACAGGAAAATTACTCTAACTTCTCACAGATCCTTTACCAACAAGATCTTCATGAGAAGATGAAACACTGTAAAATGACTGTAGGGACTGTTCTCAGTCTTCCCAAGGATGTGCTATTGCTGGTGTCATCCCAGGACTTTCACTGAGTGTAATTCACTATAGTCAGTGGATGTCTGAGGCCTCAGTGTTCTCATGGAAATCCATCTGCAAAAGGATTGCACAGAATAAAAAACACAGCTGACTGGACCTGTGTGGCTGGTCCTGAGTGGGCCTGCAACAGGCTCTCCACTTTCAGCCATGCTTGGTGGACTCAGGAGTTCTAAGAAAGCAAGTGAGTGCCATCAGTTCCAGAGACTGGTCAGCCTGGGGTGAGTGCCCCACACTTTCCCCAGAGTACAGCTAGTTTGGAACCCTCACTTGGCACCAGACAGGGATCTTAGCAGCTTCCAGGTGCACTGGACCATTGCAGCGTGTCCTAAGCATGCCTGCAATGGCCTCCACGTTCCCAGCCATGCTTGGTGGACTCTGGAGTTCTAAGCAAGTGGGTGCCATCAGTTTCAGAGGCTGGGCTTGAGCTGGTCTGCGCGACACCCAGTGACCCTCTCTCAAACTGGGGAACTGGGTGACCAGAGTCTCAGGAGCTGAGGGCATAAAAGAAGATTTCCAAAGGGCCCTGGGGAAGCCTTGGAATAGCACATGAAACACCTGAAACACAGAAATACAGGAAAATGACAAAATGAAAGACCAAATTACAATCTCAAACCTCCAGCCCATCCCAAGAAACAAAGAGAATACATAAAGCAGATGCAAAGAGACATGCAGGAAATCAAAAATTCCATTGAAAGCTGTAAAAACTGCCTCAATGAAAGTGAAGATAGAACTTCAGACCTTGAAGACAAGATTGAAGCTGGTGAACAGGAAATGAAAGATGATTTTAAAATAACAAGTAATCAAGAAATAACAATTCGGGGCTGGGGATTTAGCTCAGTAGCATAAGTGCCTGCCTTGCAAGCAGGCAGTCGTGAGTTCAATTCCTGGTACCGGTAAAAACAAAAAAGACAAATAAATAAATAAATAACAATTCAACAACTGCAAGATGATACAAGGAAAAACAACATAAGATTGATAGGGATAAATGAAAAAGAAGGGTACAATATAAAGGATGTCAAGAGGATATTTAGAGAAGTAATAGATGAAAATTTCTCAAACATGAAATCAGAAACTCACATCAGTATCAGTGAAGCATATAGAACTCCAAATAGTCATAACCAAAATAAAACTACACCTAGACATGTAATAATCACTATCCCAGAAATCCAACAGAAGAAAAGCACTTATAAAAGAAAACCTATCAGAATCACAGAAGACTTCTCAGCACAAACAATAAAGCCAAGAAGAGCATAGTGTGAAGTGTTCCAGATCCTAAAGGAAAATGATTTCTTGTTGGTAAAGGATCTGTGAGAATGATGTACCCTGAAAAACTGTCCTTGAAAATGGATGGAGAAATCAGATACTTCCATTACAAAGAACAGCTGAAGATCTTCATGATCACCAAGCCAACCCTGAAAAGAATACTGAAAGACAGTTTACAAACACATAGGAAAAAAACACTAAGCAAGGCAGACAAACAGAATGGACAGAATGGGAAGATAAAGATGAAACAGCAAAAAGATAACATGTTAACGATAAACCAATATGTAACAGTTATAACCATTAATGTAAATGGTCTCAATGCATCAATGAAAAGAAACAAACTGGAAGAATGGATCAAGAAACAAAATCTAACCATATGCTTGTCTACAAGAAACCCATCTAACCAAAAGGAAAGTCACAGACTGCAAGTCAAAGAATGGAAAACAATACTTCAAGCAGCAAGAAACCCCCCAAAAGAGGGAGTAACTATTCTGTTTGTAAGCAATGTGAACTTTATACCAATAATGATCAGAAGAGACAAAGAAGGTCACTACACACTGGTTAGGGGAAAACTTCAAGAGGAAGTGATAACTATCTTAAATATATATATATATATATATATATATATATATATATATATATATACCAAATTGCAGAGCACCCAGTTAAATAAAGCAAGTATTACCAGAAATGAAAAACCAAATTATCAGTAATACAATTATAACAAGGGACCTTAACACACCATTGACACCAAAGGATAGATCAACCAGACAGAAAATCAGCAAAGAAATAATAGAACTGAATTACACCTGTGAACAAATGGACTTGATAGACATATACAGAGTATTCCATCCAACAACATCAGAATGCACATTCTCCTCTGCAGTATATGGGGCATTCTCTAAAATAGACCATATATTAGCTCACATAACATATTGAAATAAATGCAAAAGAGTTGAAATTATCCTTTGCATATTATGTGATCATAGCAGTATGAAATTAGAAATTAATAATAAGAGAAACTGCAAAAATCCCACAGACACATGGAAACTGAATAACACACTCTTGAGTCATTCGAGGGTCACAGGGGAAATTAAAGAAGACATTAAACAATACCTACAAGCAAATGAAAATACAAATACAATTTACCGTAATCTGTGAGATGCAACGAATGCCATCCTCAGAGGAAAATTTATTGCACTGAGCTCCCTCATCAGGAAAATAGAACAAATACAAATAAATAATCTGATGTTACATCTCAAATATCTAGAAAAAGAAGAGCAAGTCAAGCCCAAAGCAAAAGAAGGTAGGAAATTATAGAAATCAGAGCAGAAATCAATGGAATAGAGACTAAGAAAACAATCCAAAGAATCAAAGTATCAAAGAGTTGCTTCTTTGAAAGAATAAACATAATTGATAAGTCCCTCACCAACCTTATTAAGAAAATTGAAGAAAAGCTCAAATTCATGCAATAAGAAATGAAAAAGGCAAAATCACTACAGACTCTATTGAACTATAGAAGATCATCAACACCTATTTTGAAAACCTCTACTCTCAACGATTTCATAACACAGAAGAAATACACAGAGTCCTAGAAACATATGAAGTACCAAAGGTAGGTCAAGAAAGTGTAAAACTGCTGAATAACCCAGATTCTATTAATGAAATTGAAACTGTAATTACGTTCTTACCTACAAAGAAGAGCCCAGGCCCAGACGGATTCACTACGGACTTCTAAAAGTAATACAAAGAAGACTTACTGCCGACACTCCTCGAACTCATCAATGAAATTGAAAGGGAAGCAATCCTTCCTAAGTCATTCTTGGAAGCCAATGTAAATCTAGCACAAAAACCTGAAAAATACACAACTAAAAAAGAGAACTATAGACCAATCTCCCTAATGAATATGGATGCAAAAATCCTCAATAAATATTGGCAAATAGGATGCAGCAAATCATCAAGATTATACACAATGACAAAGTGATATTCATCCCAGGCATGTAGGGGTGGTTCTATATACATAAATCAATAAATGTAATCAACCATATCAATAAAGCCAAAAGTATGAATCACCTGATCATTTCTATAGATGCAGAAAAAGCTTTTAATAAGGTCCCACATCGATTTATGATAAGAAATTTACAGAAAATTTGAATAGATGGTCTTTACCTCAATATAATAAAGGTCGTCTATGACAAACCAACATCCAGTATCATATTAATTGCCAAAAACTGAAGGCCTTTACCTTAAAATCAGGCACAAGTCAAAGATGTCCCTATCACCTCTCCTATTTAATATAGTACTGGAAATACTAGCCAGAGCAATTAGACAAGAGACAGAAATAAAAAGGGTAAAGATGGGAAAAGAAGAAGTTAAATTATCATTGTTTGCAGATGATATGATACTCTACATAGAAGACCCCCAAAACTCCATTGAAAGACGCTTAGATATAATAAATAAATTCAGCAATGTAGCTCTATACAAAATCAATACTCAAAAATCAAAAGCATTCCTATACACTAACAACAGAATCCTAAAAGAGAAATAAGAGAAGCCATCTATTCACACTAGCAACCTAAATATTGAAACACTTAGGAATTACTCTCACAAAAAAAGTGAAAGACCTATACAGGCAAATTATAATACACTGAAAAAAGAAATTGAGGACAATCTCAGAAAATGGAAATACATCCCTTGCTCATGGATAAGAAGAATAAATATTGTGCAAATGGCCATTCTCCCAAAACTGTTATACAGATTCAATGTAATCCCAATAAAAATACCATCAACATACCTCATAGATTTAGACAAATCACTCCTAAAATTCATCTGGAGCCAGAAAGAGACCTAGTATAGCAAAGATAGTTCTAGGCAGCAAAGGCAAGGCAGGAGGCATCACAATATCTGACTTGTAAGTATACTACAAAGCAACTGTAGTAAAATCCACATGGTACTGGAATCAAAACAGAGCTGAAGATCAATGGAATAGATTCGAAGATTCAACTACAACCACAAACACACTCAACCACCTTATCTTTGATAAAGGGTCCAAACATATTCACTGGAAGAAAGACAGTCTCTTTAATAAATGGTGTTAGAAAACCTGGCTCTCCATATACCAAAAACTAAAATTAGACCCATGCCTATTACCATGTACTAAATTAAAATCTAAATGGATCAAAGATCTCAATATTAAAACAGAAACACTAAATCTATTGGAAGACATATTGGGTAAATACCTTGAAGGCATAGGGGTATGTAGAGTATTCATGAACAGGACTCAAACTGCACGGGAAATACTTCCCAGAATCAATAACTGGGATCACATCTTATTAAAAACGTTTCTTCATGTCAAAAGAAATCTCCAGCATAGTGAAAGGAAAACCCACAAACTAGGAAAAAATCTTAGTGAACTGTCCCTCAGACAAAGGATTTCTGTCTAAAACATATAAAGAATTTTAAAAAGTATCATACCACAAAATTCAAAGATCCAATCCAAAAATGGGCATCTGAAATGAATATACTTCTCAGATGAAGAAATACAAATGGCAAATAAACACATGAAAAAATGTTCATCATCATTAGTCATTAGAGAGATGCAAATTTAAACCACACTGAGATTCCTTCTCACTCCTGAAAGAATGGCCAGGAGCAAGAAAATCAACAACAAATGCTGGAGAGACTGTGGGGAAAAAGGAACTCTCCTTCACTGTTGGTGGGAGTGTAGACTAGTGCAACCATTGTGGAGGTCAGTCTGGAGATTCCTCAAAAAGCTGGAATTCGAAGTCCCATTTGATCCAGCTATTCCACTTCTAGGCATATTCCCGGAAGAACTGAACGCATCATACCACAGTGATATATGTGCACCCATGTTTAAAGCAGCACAATTTGTAATAGCCAGATCGTGGAAACAACCTAAGTGTCCATCAACTGAGGAATGGATAATAATGTTGTGGTATTTTTATACAATGGAGTACTATTCAGCTATACAGAATGATCACATTGAGATATTTATAAATAAATGAATGCATAAATAAATAAATTTATTCTGGGCTGTTTGCTATTATTTTCTGTGATAATATAAACTGCTATTTTGAAGAAAATAAGACATCATAATAGCTAGTGCTGATTTAATATCATCTTGTTTTTAAGTCCCATCAAACTGTTGTTCTTCTGTCTCCATTGCTTTTAAAATGCTGTATCTTTATGGATTGTATTATATGTGATACTATAAACGAAATTTTTATATGGAAAGAGATAAAATAGAAACCATTGTTCATTTTCTGTTAGCTGGTTCTAAATACCTTGTAATACTTTCATCCTCTTGAATGGTTTCACACTGTCTTTATATGTTTGATGCTATAGTATAAGAAGTTATACTCAAATATTTGAAGGAAAGAGACACTATGGTAACTACTATTAAGTTGGATTATCTTGTGGTGAAACACTATGTTGCCTAAATTTTTCTGTTCTGACATGTATTGTTATGTTGTTATGTTCTCTTTTATCTCAATCTTCCCCATTTTTAAAAATTAATTTTTTTTATTTTTTAATTAAAGAAAAAATTTTAAAAATTAGCAGGATATACTATAGTAACTTTTTTGATTTTATATTAACTTGATTTGAAGCTGTGTATTGCTCTCACCATCTTGTTTTGAGTGATTTTACTCTATTCTGTTTTGTTCAATAGTATCGAGTTTGATGGTATAGGCAACTACTTTGAAGGCAATAAGATTCACTATGATACCATTCTGGTTTGGCTATTATCTTCTTTTGAAATCCTGTAATGACTCCAATGTTTATGTTTTATTGGTTTTGTTCTGTACTGTTTTGTTCAATTTTATTATACCTGATGATATAGGCAATTCTTTTTAAGGTAGCAGGAGGCATTATGGTAACCATTATTGATCACCTCGTATTCTGTTTTTACATCATGTACTATGTCCATCCTTTGTTTCGAATGACTCTGCTTTGTTTTGTCACATTTGGTTTTATTCCCCCCCCAAAAAAAGGTAGTAAGAACTGTGAGAGTATTAAAACCCAAAATGTATAATTGTTATTGTAAAAAACAGAAGAAAGCAAAGTGCTCTAAAGCATGCAACTGCACGTGTGTTTAGGTGTGTAAGATAGATGACCATATTACTAAGTTTTTTTGGATCATAGAACACTACTGTTTGCAGTCTCACTGTTTGTCCACTTTGTATGCTTTAATTTTGTAACTTGAACTCATATTTCTAAGATGACAATATGTATCTATTAACTAGTGATTTCTTACTGTTTTTTTTTAAAATTCTGCCTTACTTGTACCCTTTTACTGTTTCATTTTTTTCTTTCTTTAAATAAAATTTTAAAAAAAGAAAGAACACAGCCATCAACACCAAGGTAAGAGAAGAGAGATTGCTACTGATAATATGAGGATAACAGGGGAATATTAAAAAGAAATGGTAAAAAGCATTGAAGGAAAAATGCCACACTACATAAGTGAAACAAAAACACTAATGATGACTGATTTCTCAGTCAAAAAAGTCAGAAGCCAATGTGACAATAAGTCTGAAAACTTATTTTAAATAAGCACAGTCATAAAAGCCAGAATTTATCTAACCATTACCAAATGAAATAGAAACACTAATCATGCACCACACTCACTAAAGTAATTCAGTATATCACCAAAGACCTTCAAATATACCCATATGCACAGACAAGCACACTGTAAATCTGGAAATTGTCACTTACTGATAACTAATACGAAATGATGCCATTCATACAAATTCTCTCAGAGATGAGAGAAAAGACCTCCAAACTTGATTTATAAGATCAGCAACACCCAGATATGAAAGATATTACAAGAAAATTACAGACTACTGTCTCAATATAAATATAGCTACAAGAATTCTTTGTACAATAGTAGCAACTTGAATCAAGAAATATATCAAACATGATTTGATTTTATATTAAACAAATCAATCGATGAAATTCACTACATTATGGGACCTAAGGAGTTTCCTCCAGTCACCCTACCTATCCCGAGAAAAATGAAGGAAGGATCTGGTTAAAACAATGAATAACTTGTTTGCGGTTCAGGCTGTGATTCCTACTGTGAGGATGAGTGTATCTAATTAATACTGCATTAAGTTCTCTGTTACTACCAAGAATGAGGCACCCAATATGCTTTCAGGTTCAAATTGGCAGTACATTAAGCTATAGTGTACGGTATAAAGAGGCAATTATTTTAACTGGCAGGTTTATTAAAAATCTATTATGCTAGTGTGACTTTATGTGAGTCTTAATGAAAATATTTGTGGCTTTTTCCATAATAGTAGGAATTAGGACTGTAAGGAAGTTTACTTTACATGGTCCTAGTGGCCAGTTCACAAGAAAACAGCAATAAATTCCAATTATTAGAGGGCTTTTAATTCCTAAATTTCCATTTTGAAATGTGTGTGTGGTGGTGAAGATTATAAATTTGAAGTCATAAAAGTATGTTTGGGCTTGCCCGCCAATCTTGTACAAGCAAAACCTGTTTTGCTTTCTGAAATACTCTGATGCTCTATCGTAGCATGTAATCTGTTCTGAGCACTAGGAAACTCAAGGTGACATTGCTCCTTGGTGACAGGCATGGAAGTAGCCTCCCATGTCCCAACTCCCAGGTCATGGCACTTTTGTCCACATGCTCCAGTCACCAGAGTCCCAGCTCGAACTGCACCAAAGAGCGGCAGAATAAGACGTCAACATGATTCCATCATTTTCCCAAATTTGGGACGTGAAGTATAGTTTTAAATGCTGCGTATGATAGACTTGCTTACATGTAAGTTTCTATCAAATATTTTATTGGGATTGGAGCAAATGAAAACTTATTACACAGACTTCCTACTCATGAATGCTGTTACACGCTGTATATGAATCCATGAGGGAAATATTAATTGAATTAAAAATACATCTGGAGGGCACTGTAAAAAAAATTGTCACAAGTTAAAAAGCCAGCATCGTGCTTTGAATTTTTCATTGTTTCTTCTTACACTGTATTTCTTGGAGTTGAACTTTAAATTTGGATATGTTCAACATGAAGAAGTTATTTTAAAAATATGTTCTAACAGCCAAGTGTGGTGGCACATGCTTGTAATCTTAGCATTCAGGCAGCTGAGGCAGGAAGATCATTAGTCTACATAGTGAGACTCAGTCTCAATAAAGCAAAACTAAAGTACAATAACATAAAATACATTTTCTATCATACGTTCTCCTTGAAAAACTCACAGAAAAACCCGGAATAAAAAGCATTTCTTTAAACAATAAGTCTAGAGAAGCTTCCTTTTCTAAGAGTTTTAAAAATGCTTTACCCATTTTTGACAACTGAAATCAAACCCCTTATCAATGCTGTAGACCTGTATCCGTCTCCCACCCCTGTTTATCCCACCTAACCCCTGTAGGCCTGTGTTTCTCTTCCTCTGTCCCTTAGCACATGCATGCTCCTTAATCTTGCTAAATGACCTGTTTCCCAATGCCTTGATTCTGAGAATTTGTCTCTGTCATCTTTTCTCTACCCAGAATGTCCTTACTTTCTTGCGAGCTGAATGCTATTTTACTAATGCTTCCATATATTACTCAAATGTTACTTTCCCTAAATATTTCAGGCAGGATAAATCACTCTTCTCTGTGTGATTCCACAAGGCTTCTAGGTCCCATAATTAGGGCTCCTGTCTCAATTATATAAAGTCTAATCAGGGATTGAGCAGGGGTTGATGAACAAAATCAGCACTCAGCAAACAGAGCCTCACAGTACTCAGCACTCAGCACTCAGAAAGCTTCCTTAGAGCACAGACATGCCCGTTTACATATTTTCTCTGGCTAATTCTGTGCCAGAATGACAATACTCAGTACTTACTATTAGTCCCTCCAAACCAGAAGTAAATATCAACTGATCCTTGATGTAAAAGTCTGCCAATTGTTCTATTTGACTTTGATCTTCAGGGGGGCAAAGACAGAGCTGTGTAGCTCTCTGAGTCCCTGACTGTGGCCTTGTGCTTTCCCACCTCTTGTTGGCTGGTATAAGCAGTTATGAATAAATACATTGAAGTGTTTAAGAGTATAATCCTTGAGACCAGAGAGGCTCAGTTCTACTCCTTTAGTATTCTAGATGTGAGATCTACTGTGAATTCCACCACCAAGATGTGGCTCTGTTTTCTTTCCCCAGTTATGAGGATGCTAACAATGCCTGGCTCCCATGGAGAATGTGAGAATTACATCTTAAAGGGGGTAGCCCCAGGTGACTGACTTGCACTGAATACCCAACCTACAGGAAGATTATGGTTACTGTTAGTTAAAATGCACTGCTGAGTTTTGATAATTACGTTAAGGACTCCAGACCTCACTTCGTTCCCAAAAGCACAAGAGGTGTTGTACCAATTTCCCTCACACAGTGCCTCTGTAACCCTGTCATTATGTGGTTGCAGCATGGCTCTCTGCTGTACTGAACACTGAAGGTCAAAAGCCCACATTGTCTTGGTCACCAAGAGCAGCTGCTGCAGGGTGGCATTCAAGTTACTCTCAGAGTCAAAGAGAAGTCATCTCCACTGAGAAATCAGCTTTCACACTTCATGGATTTAAAGCTTTATGCTTCCAGCTCAGCTAAAGCAGGACCAGAGCATTAAGTACAAGTCTACCTCTCATGCCACTGAGCTATATATAGTCCCAGCCCACTCTGGGAGACCTCTAACCAGACAGAAGTGTCCCCTGTGAGTCACCAGGAGCCTCAGGAAGTCTTTAGATAAGTCAGTTTCCTATGATTATAACTCTAGGGTTAGCTTCATTCAATTTTTGCACTACATGATACTTTTATTTCGAAGCTGTATGTTCTCAACAACTTCATAGTTTTTATTTAAAACATAAGTATAAAATTTGAATATTAGAAAGCAGAGTGATGATTATGATTATGATTTGCTGTGTTTCTTCAGAGGTTTTTTTGTTTGTTTTGTTTTGTTTTAGCTTTCAGTTATCAACAAAGATATATAACTTCAGAGCATGAGCCTTTCAAAAAAGAGACAAAATCTAGCAGAGGCAAGGAAACAACAACAAAAAGGTCAAAATATCGTACAGAACCTCTAAGAAATTGCTTTGTCAATCAAATCCATTGACCTGATATTTAACTCAAACCAGAAATGGACTGCTTTCTCCTGGTAACAAAGGGGACCTTGCATGATGAATGTGACAGAAAGCCCTGCAGGCCTATTTCTAAAAGGTTATTTCCATCTCAAGACAATCAGTGGCTAGAGGGAGGATCAACAAGACACATTAACTTGAATATACACCTTTCATAACAGGAGAAGGGTTGAATATATAGGAATAAGGAAAATGTTTTGGAGAACGTTTATTGGTAAGATTCAAAGTATCTTGGTGAAATACTTTTTCTGGTCACTTCAAAGGTTGACCATTTGTGAACCAATGGCCACGAAACAGCCTGTTGAATTTTGTTACTTGATTTTGACCATATCTATGTTAATTCCCATAACACTGTGAACTGTTCTAGAATCAGAGATCATTCTTTGTACCTGTAAGCAATACATCTGTATTCTTGTGAAATTGTTATGTGATAATTAAATAGCAAAAACAGTACCTATATGGTCCTTAATTTTAACTTTTTGCAATTATTTTATTCACACATATCACTTGCCACTACCTGTGTAACTGTAAAAGATATCCAGTAATTCCAAGATGAGCAAAATTTTCAGTCTCCTTTAATTAAACAGAAATGAATGGACTGCATAATTTGAGAAACAAGTGGAACTTTGTAAATTAAAAACGAATAAACACACTGCAACATTTTACCTTACGCTGTTGACAGATAATAATTGCATGTTTTGTCTGTTCATCCTTTAAGGGCTTTGAATTTTAAATGCTAATGCTCCTCTCACCTCCATGTGAAAGACTGAGTCTAAAATCAGCTCAAGTTATTTCTGCTTTTCTTGTATCCCATTATTTAAAAGCATACTATTTTTTGCTAATTATCATATATTATCTTCCCTACAATTATTATTTTCTTTTTTCTGCATGACTTACTTTTAGATGTTACAATTGCATTAGTTGAATACCAGATAAGACCACATTTAGTCATTACAATCAGCCCTCATTACTCTGCCCTTCCATTGCTCCAAATGATTTTTTTTTTTTCCTCAGAATTCCTTCTAATTTGTCTCCTTCTTTGTGTCAGTTCAATGAGCTAAACTGAGAGCCAGGGCAGCTTCTGCAAATCAAGGTAAAAAATTCACTGCCCTGGAATGGAGGGATAATTCATAGCAGCACTTTGCAGGAGTGAATACTTGTTAGAAAACCTCTCCACTTCTCACTGTCTTTAAAGCCTCAGAGACTGGATAGATTCTTGAATTTCTTCGCTATTCTGCCATGTACAATATGCTTTATTTTTAGTGGCTTGACTGTAAGTATGCTAATCAGTTAGAAGAGAAAGTTCTCAAGAATTCTGGACATTCTCTGGTGTCTAGTACTGTTACATCAAACTTTATTCTACAGTGTAATCTTGTATGTTTTAGTCACTCTCTTGTATCCACTGTCTAAGACAGTGCTGAGCACAGAGAAGATGCCCTGCCAGAGTAAATGAAGCTGGATAGCAAAGGAGTGAACATGACCTTGACAATAGGGGTGTGATATTATGTAGAGGTTCGTGTTGTATAAGGCAATGTCCAGTTAGGAGACAAAGCCACTAGTTTTTTTTAATAGAGGAAGTCTGATTTAAAGAATTCTTAACTAGGTACAGTCAACTAATTACTAGGTAACTGATGAAAAGGAATAGAGAAAACTGAACTATTGCAGGCTCCAATTTCAGAAAACAGCCATTCTTGTTTGGAATTGTTCAAAATTCTTAAAATTAGGGCAGCTCGCAAAAATTAGAAAAACCCTAGAGTGATTCGGTTGCTGCTACAGAGAGGAGCTGCTGCTGCCAGAGTGAAGAAGTCAGGAGAGGTGAGGGCCACGGAACAGGAAGTAGACAGGCTCTGCAGGAGCAGGGACCGGAAGCAGCAGGCCCTGCTCCTTTCTGCTGGCTGCCAGGCTCCTGGAACCAGCTAGCAGCGAAGCCTAACAGGACAAACTGTTGAGGAAAAATAGAACTCACAGTCTCAGCCCAGCTGGCCTGAGGGTGACTGTGCTTGTGGTCCAGACAGGATCTCAACAGTGAGGGTCCAGAAGTGACCCACATTCTCTAGTTTTCACAGTTCAAAGTCAAAGTGCCCATGAGCCGTTTCCCTGTGAACCATAAAACATGGCTTGTGTTTATGAGCAATATATAGAGAGCCTGTTGGATTACAAATATTTTACGTGTTGTAGTTAGACAATAAAACATGAGAAAAATTTGCAGACATCTTTGTAAATCTCAAAAGAAAATATTTTTTCTCATGTTAAAATCCCTGACAGGCTTTAACTTTTGCCCAGACCCAGTCACACAAATAACCTTCTAGGAGTTCATGACAATGCTGTTGATCACCTGTTTCTAGTTAGGTTTCTTCTTAAACGTTAATTTATGCTATTTTTAGGCAATGTGCATTTTATAGGAGTCAGCATTTTATTTTATGAGTGTGTTTTAAAATGGCCATAATTACTCCCTTTAAAAAAAACTGTTAAATTCAGGAATAGAGCAGTAATTTAGCATCGTCTGCTGTCACTGACACTTAGAAATCTGTCAACAGGTGTTTATAATTGTAAAATAGCATTTGTGTTAAAACACAGTATATCAGATAATTGCACAGATGCAATTTTCTGTTGCTAAATAAATTTTGCTTATACCAACTTGGCATTTTTTAAGATATGCTCACATTATTCTTGGTGTTGCCTAAAAATATTTACCAGCTTGGTAAAAACAAAAGGGAGTTCAAAGCGAGTAACATTCTGCAGCAGCTTGCAGGAGAACTGGAGCAGACAGCCCTGTGGGGCCTGTGTGCACTGGAACTGGTGTGATCCACCATTTTCACATCAATCATGACACAGCCACTGCTCACCAACAGCCTTGTGGGAAATTCTGTTCCCTACAGATCTTCACTAAGCAAAACAATGTTTCTTTGTGTCATGGGGATCTACAGTTATGTATCTCAGATTATAGCTATAGTTCAGATGCTTAGAGAAAACAAACAAAAAAATGACAAATGAGCCTTAAAAGTGGCCTAAAAGTTACACCCCCTTCAAGAGACACTCTTGCCTTAGGGTGACAGAGTAGGCAGTTCAACATTTTACAAAATACCAGCAAACATTTTTTTTTTAAATGTGATTCAATCATTCATGTAATGAGAGTTTATTAATTAAATTTTCTATTTTCAGCATTGTTAAACACTGGGGAGTGCGAAAAATGACCAAAACTGTGACCGCCCTGGTGGAGATTTCAATTAATCATGGAGACATTTTTTACCCAGAAGACAAGCTAAGAACAGTTTAGGGCACAAATTAATTATAACTGACTTTTCATGGTAACCAGGGAGATACCCATGATGGTGTTAGGCTGGAAATACAGGTTTATTTTTAATTATTTTTGGAAGGGAAGCTCTAAAGTGAGGGAGGTCCTTCCACTCTATCTAAACATCTCGCCTCGTTCTGCTGAATTACTTCCCTGATTCCTCTGTAAGCTTTCCTTCCCTTCCCCTCACTCGGCCCCATGACATCAGGATGTGTCCTTGTTTGTATATTCTGCAGAAGTATGGACAACTCAGGCTTTGCTCTATGACTTTAACTGTCTGCTATGTTTTTTACTTTACAGGCACAGAGTGTGCCTGGCTCTCATGGACTCCCTAAACCCCCAGGGCAGAAAAGAGCCAGTGTGCCTCTACTTCTTGTGTCCAGTCTGTACTCACTGTGTCTGCTGTTCTGGCCACTGAAGCAGTGTCTAGACATGATCGGACTTCTGGAACTTGCTCCTTAGGTAGTTTTCTGAACTCAAACCTAAGCTGTCTCTTAAAGGCCAACAATTCTCAAGGGCAGAACTGGCTTTTCCACACACTATCAGCAATCTCATTCTGAGACTATGCAGAGCCAGTGCTCATTCTGCAGAAGAAGTTAAAATTGTGTGTAAGTGGGTGAGCTGAAATCAGGGAAAGTCCAGTTCTTGGGCAGAATCCACTTTCTGTGACGAAGAACTAGCACTGTGATATCAGCAAACACGACCTTAGACATCCAGTGGGGAGACTTTACAAACTAGAGACAAGGTTGGGGTTGATGTAAGTTCCTGGCCTGTTATGGGAATATTGCATGTCTTTCCCAGCATGCCTAGGGTCGCCTGGGTTTTCTTGAACACACAGGACCCTACCCCTGTACCCAAGGCCATCTGGGGCTGCTCCTAGGCACCCCTGCAGCTCCCAACCTGCCTGCACTGTTCCTGATACCTGTTTCACCAAGAAGAACCATTCTAGAAGATCCTTTAGCCATTAGGAGGCCTGAGTCATGCCTCCCCTCTCCCATGTGGTTTTAGTGCTTTTTCCCACTCCCCACAATTCTAAATGTTAATATATTATGTATAATTTTATGTATGACAAACAGAATAATATTGGTTTGAATTAGTGAGAGAGAAGAAATGCTAGTTTAAGGCTCAGACAACAAAAGCAGAAACAACTGGATCTATATTGAGTTTTTGCTCAGCAAAGGCAATATTCAGCAGAATGAAAAGGTCACGCATAGAAAGAACATATTTATATACAGTATGTCTGATAAGGGATTCATCTCTCAAATACATACAGAATTCCTACAACTCAGTATTAAAGGACTTAAATAATGTGATTTAAAAGTGGGATAAATGATGTTACAGCCATTTCTCTAAAGAAGACACACAAACAGCCAAGAGTCACATGAAAGAGTACTCAGTGTCACTATTGCCAGGGCAACGCAAACCTAACCTGAGTAACACAGCACCACCTTTCCCTGTCAGGACAGCTCTGAGCACAGCAGCAGGTGACAAGGATGTGCTGGCAAGGGTGTGGGGAGACTGGAACTGTGGACCCCATAAGGTAGCAATTGTTACAGGATGTGGCGAATAAGAAGGGCGTGATATCTGGTGATTTTCATATGAAACTACAGAGAACAAAAGACCCGCCAGTGTAGCCCTTTAACCATGTGTTATCTTGAGTCTTTCTATTGACCGTTTCTTTGTAAGTCAGGGATAATGTTGCACATTATACCAATGAATTAAAAATCTGTGGTTTTCACCAGCAGGCTTTTAAGAGGTTTGCTATTTGTCACAGCAGAACAAGAGTGATAAGAAGTTTTTATTACTTGACTAGGAAAAAGGAAGGAAAATGCATCTATTTACTAAAATGGATATGCAGTAAACATCCTGAACTGCTGGGGAAGATCTTCTGAAGAGCGATGTCTACGTTTAATCACTGATAAACTGTTTTATAATTAGTGACTTGGAGTGAGAAATAATATCACAGAAATAAAGTGTGTTAGGTTATTATTTAGTATCTTGATATTTGTATCCGCAACATATAAATCTTTATATTTTCACAAAGAAAGAGACAAAACCAGGGTGTATGCAATCTGTAATTTGTTGATGTATGTTAACTGATCAGTTGTAAAAACACAAAACATCCAAGGCATTAAACAAACCAAAATACCTTTCATTTTCAATGAGGCCTGATATCCTTCATCTTAGTTCAGACAGGATTTTTATACAAGTGCTATAAAGCGCTGAACACAGCAGATTTAACGGAGAGACCCCAGGCTCTCAGCTACCACTTGCGGGGAGCATTGCTGTCACTTAACTCTTAAGGCCTTTATACATCATGGAGTAGTTTGTTTAACATTGTTTAATGTGTTCATAGCTCTTTTTATATCACACCTGATTTAAACAGGGCCTGACCAAGTTTTTACTGGGTAGCCGAGATGGAAACACTTAAGTTTGTATAGTTATGGAGCTGAAATGCGTAAATAAAATATCTGAAATACAACAGTGGCATTGTATTAGGTTTGCAATGAACTTTAGAAAGCTGGAGTACTGCAGGGTGAAGGCAAAGCACCTTTCCTGCACTTACTGAAGTACAAGACAAAGAAGAACACAGAGAGGAGGACAGCAGAGAAAATCCCAGAACACGGGAAGTCACAGTTTTAAATCAGGGGACCTGCTCCAGGATCCACGATGGGGAAACTCTTTTTTTTTTTTTTTTTTTTTTGAACAGGAAAAAAATAATAAACATAACAATAAAAAGAGTTTCAAAACAAGTTAGTAGGAGAGTTACAATACTTAACACATTGCATACTGTTGTCTTCATAGTAGGTTATTCAGAGTACGAGACACAGGCACAATATCTTGTTCAAAGGAGAGACTCCTGATTGTGCATGATTTTTTCCCCTGATACTTTTGAACCTGAGAATTGTTTAAACCTTAGAGATTAGAGTTTGAAGAACTTCCTCCTTGTGCTTGCTGTCTGCTTACTACTGAAAAACCTAGATGCTTTCTGGTCCCAAAGAACAAACTGGAAGTCAGTTCTGAACTTTAATGGCTACTAGAGAGATGATGCTGGTAGCTCACGAAAGGATGCAGTAAGCACATTTAATGACTTCCTGTGAAGCCGTCTCTAGACTCAGCCAGCCCCACAGGCACTGTAAAAGCAAACAATAAGGAAAATTCCATGATAGTCCATTCAAGGTGGCAAAAGCTAGAGGGAGAGCTGAGATATCTGATTTCATTTGCATTTACATTAGTTTAAATTAAATTATCAAAAGAAAGTGAAATATATCTATGAGACCATGCTTCAGGGGATCAGATCAATCTCAAATATTGGTCTAAGATGAATCACAAATTTAGTAATTATATTTTTCTAATAAATTTGAAATTCTAGCTCTTTAATTTATAATGAAAATAATGGGACAAAAAATTCCTTGAGCTTGAAGCAGTCATAGAATTTGGGGAATTTATTTTTATACGTTTTCAAATTTGTTTTCCTGATATAGTTAAAGAGAAGCGTATATACAAACATTAGAGAGAAAATAAAGATTTAAAAAGTCTAGGGATATATCTGATAGACATAGTCGGTGAACACAATTAGCCTCTGGTGAGCCTGTCTTTTTTGAAATATCTTACCTTTATCCTTGCTTTCCCTCTCCCTGGAATTTTCCCTTCAATTCCTCAACTGCTGGCTTCTTTTTTCTCTTTCAGGTCTCATCTTAGCTATGAAGGCTTCACTGAGGTCTTGCCTTGTCGCATGCTTTATGCTAAGCGTTGCTTAGGTGATTAAAGAGTGCCGGGTTTGTCAGCTTAGTGATGCCACCCAAGCCCTGACTCTGCTCTCTTTCCTGCTCTGCTAGCTCCAGCACATGACAGGGTTTTGTCACCTCGTGACTAGAAGCTGTTGGCTGTGGTTTCAAATCTCACACATATTATGCTTTACAGCTTTAATGTCTCCCAAAATGTCATGTGCTTAGAGTTTAGGATTTGGGGAAGTGATTAGATGACGGGGCTGCTGTGCTAATAAATGATCTGCTGACCCACTGGAGTGTGAAGCTTGATTCAAGGAGTTGCGTCACTGGGGCTGACATGGGATGGTGTGTTTTTGTTCCTAGCTCCTTCTCATCTCTCTACTTCCTGACACCATGTGGTGAGCTACTTTTCTTCATCGTGGCTTTCTAACGTGTTGTTTCTGACTTGGAGCCACCCAACTATGGATTGAAACCCCTAAAACCAGGAGTCCGATTGCATTTCTTCTTTAAATTATGTGTATTTGATATTTTACCCCAGCAATGGGGAATGACTAACGCAACATTCATATGATGAATTTATGACATTCATATGATGAATAAGGGGCATTTACATTTGTGTTCCTTTTTGGTTGTTTAATTAGGAAGAGAACACTCCTGGGAAGAGACACTATGGATCCCCATGTAGATCTCACTGAATGTTTCTCATAGCTAAGCCTGAATGATTCAGTGTCATGGGAATGGAATACCCCATACCTGATTTTAAACCCTGCGTATTTGCCTTCTGGGGCTGGGAATAAGTCATTTTCCTGGAGTGCATGGAGAAATCAACAGGAGTGCTAAAGCAGGTGAGGAAGAGTGAGGGAGGTCCATTTCCCGAGCCCCTCCCACTCATGTCCTGTCCCTCAAAACTGGAGGAGATTCTTTCAATTTCCATGGCACCACCTGACTTCTTCCTTTCCCAGAAATGGAAACATCAGTACTTATTTATTATTAAAATTTCCCTGCAAAACTAAAAACTCCATCAGAGTAAGCATTTTGTTCTCTTATATTAGGAAGTGCTGAGCTTATTAGTAAATATTGTTATTGAAGAAATCATTAAAAAATGAATTCTAATCTACAGAACCATGAAACACTAACCTGTTAGAAGAAATAAAGATATCTTTTACACAAACACTTAAAATGATTTTAGCTTACATGCATAATATTTTGTAATAACATTCTACTGAAGCAACACCATTTCCAAAGTCTTGAATCACTCTGTGTATAGCTAACCTGCTGTGCACAGACATAACAACTGTGCTCCAGCAGGGTCCTGGCAGGAAATGCAGGACACACTCTGGGGAAGCGGAGGGGGTATGACAGACACACCAGGTGCGCAGGTGAGCAAGAAAGCCAGCAAGGTGATGGTGAGTCACCCGGAGCGCAGTCCTGGCTGGAAGCTGCCTCTGTGCCAAGGGCTGCACAGCAAGAGGCAGGGTCTGGCCTGGAGGTCACTGTGAGCTTTTGCAGTGGGGACACTGTCATTTGGCAGGAGCCATGGCTCTAGGTAGACAGCTGCAGCCAAAACACAGCTTGGCATGGGAGATGTCAGGAAAGTGAGGATCCCAGCTTCTCTCTTTTCTCACCTTTAACTGTCAGAGCCAGCTGGATGCCAAAGGCTTAGGGAGTCTGAGGTCTGCACCTGCACCTGTTCTTTTTCCCTCTCTCTGTCTCTCTTTTTAGGCAGACACAGACAGACAGTCAGACAGACAGACAGACAGACAGACAGATAAATTGATGAACGCAAACCAAAACAGTTACACATAGGGGAAACACAAAATGTCCATTTCTTACTGTGTTCCTTCCAGAAAAGTCCATGCATTTATACTTTATTCTAGAGGGTCACTGTCACTTTATTCAGCATCTGTCTTCTGTGTCCAAGGCAGCATAAAGAAAATACAGCATAAAGAAATTACAAAAGGCACCGTTGTTAGTGACCCTGATCCTGATACGCTATTAACAACCCTATTTCCCTCATTTCGTGTTCTCTCATCTTCAGACAGCACATAGGACTACATTCACAGTGTCCGAGTCTTCAGTGGTGCCCTCTGTCTCACTGTGCTGTGGTTTTCCATGGTGGCCGCTATTCCTGATTTCCACAAGGTGCCCCAGTGGACTCCTAAATGCCAGAGGAAGACCTGCTTGCCTGTTATTAGCAACACCACAGTTTCTCTTTGGAGGGCTGGATTGATCACTCCAGTCAGTGGAGAGACACTCTCTGCCTCTTATGACTATTTGATACAAGATTTGAGGATCCTCCTAACATGCTTAGGAGGAAGTCTTAATTTTGGAGTCCATTTATTTTTAAATGAAAAACAGAAAAATCAAAAACGATAATACAGAATTTCAGAGCAGAAAAATAGGAGATTAACAATGGATAATGTATTACATATTGTTAGCTCCCAATCAGTTGCTCAGATTACAAAATATAGGCCTGGCAAAAAAGGACCAAACAACGAAAGCATAAACTGTTCTTTTTGATGAACATGGAATTACAGTTATGTTCCTTTGAAGAGTTTTTTCCTTCAGCACTATACTCTCTAGATACTTAGAGCTTCTGCTTTTAGGGCCAAGAAACAAAAATTCCATCAGAAGATTGCTTAATACAAGTGAGATATGTGCACCCCTATTTTAACCCTTACTCCCCAGACCTAAGTACCATTCAGGAGCCACTGGTCTATGATGCTTTGTCTCCTTTTAGGCACGGGCATTCAGCCTTTCAGTTTCTTGCCATTAATCAACTGCACAGAGGCCAAGTTTCCAGCAGCCATTGCACCATCCTGTTATACAGCTGCCTCTAGCTGATAAGACACCAAGTAAGACCAAAAATGAACCCATTGCTGTACTTCTGTCACCATGAAATGAGTTCCTTGGGCAGAGGCAATGTTATGGTTTAAGCAGAAACATTGAGACAGGAAGAAAAATCCACATCTGGACTCTGGATGTATTCTCTTGAGAAAAAGTGTCATCTCCTCATGATGAAATAAGCTCCATGCAATCAATCTGCCACTAAGTTAGTGACTGGTAGACCTGGGGATTGATGCTTATCTGGCTTTAGCATAAGCTTTTGTGCCTGGCAGGTTGATGCACAGCTTTGGTGGTGGCTGAATGAGACGTGGAGAGATGTTTGTGCTACTGAGGTCATGCATGGCCTCTGTTCTTGCCACCATGGGCACTGTGGATGAGAGACCATTGAGCAAGCCCTGGGGCCACTGGAGAAGGAGGAGCCCTGCACGCATATGGGCTCTTATTTGTTCATCTGGTTATTGAGACCCCATCTAGAAAAGCCTGGGACATTTGGTGGTGCTGACCTCATACTGAAACATTTATTGCTCTGGGACGGTCATGTCTGGCCCTTCTGTGGGTACAGATGGGAAGCTGAATAGTATGCATCTGTTATATCCATTCCCTGAGCCGTTGGCCCCATTCGTTCACAATTTATCATGGAGATTTTTCCTTTTACCTTTTCTTCTTTTGCTGGAGGTACCAATGAAGGAATTAATTTAATCAGTCACAGAGGCTGTTAATGTCCTGTTGGAGTGCTAAAGTCAGTTTATTAAACACCAAATCCCAAGAGAGTGTATGCCCACAAATAAATTTAGCCCACATTTAATATCCTCCACTCCTGTGCTTCTACTGAGGAGAGAGGGATTTAGAGGTTCTGAGCTCTCAATCTTAAGAGTGCATCACCTAGTTCCACAGCTCGAGTGTCAGGATTTTACTTCCCTTAATGAGGGCTTTGCTTCAGCATTAGTGACTAGCATACTGCACACTGAACTCTGCAGTACAGAAACCGGTGAGCAGCAGACTAAGTTTGCAAAATTGCAATCACCAATATTTTGAATTAATAATTCTGTGCTTTAAATGTAGCTTTCTGTTTCTGTACACTCCCCAGGGCACTCATGAATAGGTAGCCTGCCTTGTGATTGCAGTGAATTCTGTTGCTGGTTTGGTACCAAGTGCTGACCTTGACTTTCACCTGACCTTCGTCCCATACTCCCTGCATTGTCGGTATAGGTCAGAGCAATGCCTCTGCCGGCCACAGACTTCCAAGGTCCACTTTCCCCTTCAAGGAGCAATTCTCTGGACTGATGAAATACATGAGCAGCCCTATGCTGTGTGGCTTGGAGGATGAGCTCTGGGAATACCTCTGGTGCTCATTACTCTAACAGGCAGGGGTTCCTGCAGGAGGCTGTTGTCACAATGAGAGAGCCAACTGAAGAGAGTTTAATGATGTGCTGCTGAGTCACCAAGGGGCTGGTAACTGCTGGAGGCTGTTACCCCGAAACCTGAAGGACTGTGGTGGCGGGGAAGCTGCTCCTGCAGTGAGGAGGATGGGCAGCCACGTGACGGGAGCTGCAGATAAAAGAATGCAGCCATTGACAAGACCATCACAGACAGGGAAGGGACGAGGACAAAGGCACCTTGACTTCTCCCTTCGACTTTCTGCTGTCTCTGGTTCACTCACTGTTATTCTCTGCCCAGCTGGTAGCCCGAGAGCAGAAAGCTTGGGGATTACACTCCGGGAATTTCAGCCTCCCAAAGCATGCAGGAGAGAGGAAGCAGGAGCAGGAAAAGTGGAAATGTGGAATTAATCAGAACTCCTTATTTTCTTCCTTGAAAGTAGAAAAGATGAATAGGGTTGAATAATGTAATTATTTTCCATTTCTGAGAGTACATACAATGAGTTAAATAGCATCAGGTTATGGCTTTATAGTTATTTATGCCACTAGTTTCCTAAAAGCACCACAGGAGTTGAAATCAGTAAATTAATTATTTTTTTGTTTTGTATTTATGTGGTTTTCTTCCTTCCTGTCTCTCTCTTCCCTGTGATTAAGATGAACTGTCTTCTGTTTTGTGCTGTGTCCTCTTTCCATTTTGTGTGGCCACGTTACCAAAGCAGCAGCACAAACCATTTATGGATTAAAATCCCTAAAACTGTGAGCGAAAACAAACCTTTTCTCTTTGTAAGTTTGTTACCTCGAGTGTTTCTTACAAGGAAGAAAAGCTGAGTAACACACCGTCTAAAATCGGGAAACTACTTAAATTCTGAGTCACAGCCAAATTATCTATGAAATGGAAATAAGATCATAATCCTCTTAGAGTTAGAGAATAGGAATTCGACACATTACAAAATATCTCGCTTAGCACCTGCAACATGGTAAGAAGTGACCCCTGGCATATGTTTGGTTTTTTTCCTATTTCTGTTCACATTTTCTGAGCTGACTCACAAACGTGTAGGACTGTGTGTTTCCAGAAGCTAGAGGAGAAATAACATAAGCAATAATACTGTTTTCTAGTTCAACGTGGTGTCCTGCAGAACGAACAGGAAAGGGAGACCATGGCAGGAAGGACCGTCTGAGCCTAGGAAGATATTCAGGGCAAGAGAACCTGCTGCTTTATTATTTTCCAACCCCGCTGTGTGACTGGCAATTAGAGATTTGAAATTAATAATAAAAATAATCCTTAGGTGGGAGAGCTTTGGAATGCATCACGAAGAAGGCACACTCAGTTTTACATGCGGACAGACCTGCAATGTTCCCTTGATAGCAGTCACATTTAAAGCGGGTATGAAGCGAATGAGAACATAAAACTTAGATGTCAGATTATGAAGGCCTACAGTGGCAATTTAACTCCTTTTTTTCTTTTTAAAATACACTGTTATTTGGTGGGACTGACAGGGAGAGAGAGAAGGAAAGAGAAAAGGAGAGAGAGAGAGAGAGAGAGAGAGAGAGAGAGAGAGAGAGAGAGAGAGAGAGAGAGAAAGCAAAGAGAAGAGGAAAAGAGGGAAAGAGAAGGACCAAAAGTGGGAGTGAGTGGATACATTCCGTCCTGGCGTCTCACTCACTGCAGAGCTGGCAAACTGGGACAGACTGATTGCCTAGACGGTCTTCCAAATCTGGCAGGACCTTGCAACGTGCTGGCAGTACAATCCCAACAGAGTAGAAATACTCTTAAATCTGTTTACTGAATGGAAATTTAGATAAATTCACCCTATTTAACTTAACGCAGTATCCATCATCACGTTTTTCCAAATGTGTAATACTGAATTTAAAAATTATTCTGTGTGTACTTATTGAGAACTTTCTGGATACACTGAACTGCATTGGGGATTTTGAGAGAAATGAAGAAAAAAAAATAAAGTAAGGGTGTTCCTTACAGAATATTTCAATGAGGTAACTTTTAAAAATATCACCAAAGTGTGTACCTCATTCATATCTCCCACTACAACACTGAACGGGAGGGCTGTCTATCTATGTATCTATCTACCATGTCTTGAAATTGCTTTCTGAGGAGCGATGTACACAGTTTCAAAAGCTGGTCTGTGTAGCTGCTAAATATTGTTCATAAGTGCAATCACTCATGAAAAAGTCTCATTTCAATAGCTCTTCTAATTATGGTTTCAATCTATGTAATACCCAGTATAGGTAATTTATTTTGGAATATGAAATTTTCAGTTGTGGATCATTGCTCCTTTTGGTCCAATGTTGTGTTACTGTTATCAGTGAAGCATTAGTTATAGCTTAAAATACATTAGGACCAGAGTGCACATCTCAAGGAGCACACATGGAAATCTTTTAAATAGTTTTCTGATATGGTTTGTACTAGGCCTGTTATCTGATAATACAGAGTAGGTAGCTATCTTTTATCTCAAGAGCTAGTTCATCAAAACCTAAAATCAGAAGTTTTACCTATTTATCTTAACCAATATTATTACATTTATTACATAATTTCATATTGACAAAAAAAAAAAAAAAACCTCTCTTCAAAATTCTCATGTCATTTCTCCAGCATCGTCTTTTTGCTGTTTCTTTCCAGAAGCTTGATGCCATGTTGATTTTCAATCTTCTTCAAGACTGAAGTCCTGACCTGCTGCACATTTGGAAATACTCTTGTTAGATTGCCTGGCTCATATGGTTTACATGTTGTGCTGGGCTTGGTGAATCCACTCAGCCTGAAAATTCACGTCACTTTAGGGAAAGTTGCTGAACAATTTCTATGGCAATCTCTTCCACTTAATTTCGCCATTTTACTTTCTGGAAATAGTTGTATGTGAATTTGGACCTTCTGAGTGGATCATTTAATTGATTTTATTTCTTTTTCTGCTATTTTTGAGTTATTTTGGGTGTGGTTGGGTTGCTGTGTTCCTATCTTCATGGGATGTCTATTTTTAAACTTTCTTTTTTAATAGTGTTACCGTAATAATTCCATAAAATTTTGTGTCCTCAGAATATTCTTTTCTTATATTCTCTTGTTCTTATTTTGTTAATAAAACACCTCCTCAAATCTCTCTCAGGATATTGAAGGTCAATAAGAAAAAGAAAATCTGCCCCAAAGATTAGTTTTCCTTTTTTCCCCTTTTTCTGGCTTTGTCTGTATTACAGCAAGAGATTTACTTAACACCTGCTGTCTTTTTCTATCTCTAACACTTCTGAGAAATTTACTTACAAGCTTTTAGAAGGCTAGGAGGCCATATTACTAAGTTTTTGTTGGATCATTGAACCCAACTGTTTGCAGTCTCACTGTTTGAATGTCCACTTTGTATGCTTTAATTTTGTAACTTGAACAACTATTTCTAACATGACAATATGTAATCTGTTAACTAGTAATTTCTTACTGTTTATTTTTTTGAAATTCTGTATTACTTGTACCCTTTTACTGTTTTGTTTTCTTTTCTTTTTAAATAAAAACAATTTTTTTTTTAAAAGAAGACTAGGAGTAGGGACCTGGTGAGTCTTCCACTTTCACGGGTCTCTAAGATTGAACTTAGCTATTTCAGAAAGGACTCTCAGCTGCTTGCAGCTCTGCTGATGTGTCCCCTATGGGACTGGAAAGTCTAAGACTCATTATCTGACACTGGCTGATACATGAGGTCTCGTTCTTGAGTATGGAAATTTTCATCAAATCCTTTTCTTTGCAATTTAGGACTTGTACTGCAGAGTTCTGGGGCTTCTCCAGAGTGCAAGGCGGGGCAGGGAGTCTGCCGGATTATGGGTCACAATGCAAGTCAGGGCCTGCAATTGCTCCTTCTGTTTCTACTTCATCTAAGAAGTGTCTGTTCATCTCAGATGCCCATTTTTGGATTGGGCATCTGGGAAGTTCTTACTGGAAGAAAGATAGCCTCTTTAACAAATGATGCTGGAAAAACTGACTTGCCACATGCCAGAGACAAAAATTAGATATATGTTTCACCACAGGCTAAACTAAAATGAAAAAGGATCAAAGATCTAAATATCATAATGGAAATGCTAAATCTGTTGGAAGATAGAACAGGTAGAATTCTTGAAGACATAGGTGTAGGCCAAGATTTTATAAATAAAACCCAGACCACAAGGGAAATACTACAAACACAACTGGGATCTCATTTTATTGTAAAGCTTTTGTACAGCAAAATAAATCATCAATGGATTGAAGCAACAGCCTGCAGAGTGGAGAAATAGTTTTGCCAGCTCCTTCTGTGCCCCTGCACACTAACTTTTGGGTGTGACTGGTGCTTCCTTAGGTTTAGCTTTATGGGCTTCTTGAGTACAAACCACTCTTCTGGGCTTAGTACCTTGAAGTATTGTTTTCCACAGTCTTCTGAGCTGGACATGAGTTCTGCTACTTTTCTACCTTCATCAGGAAATGTGACAAGGGAGAGGCTGAGCTAGACCAGCTCAGACGGCTGCCTGCCCCTCTGTCTCCTTGTGGGCTTCGGTACCCCAGAATGTCACACAGTGAAGGGCTCATTCATGAGAGTTCTGGTTATTCTAGTACTTATTGAGCTCCTGTTTTCTTTATATTTTCTGATGACCCCAGAAAGTCACACAGCCACAACTAGAAGGACAGGAGAATACACGGAGCCATAAAAGGAACAAGTCACCATACAAACCGTAACAATTTATTCTTCCCCCAGCAGTAGGTGAGGGCAAGCAGTGCTCCATCATCTGTGTTTTTTTTTCTGGTTTCCAGTTTTTATTGACTACATCACTTTCAGTGAGTCTGCCTTGAGTGTACTCTTTCCTTGTTGTATGTGAAATTTTAATTTCAATGGATGGTGCCACACACCCTTCATGTACTTTATTAGTCTTCTATTGCTGTCCTAACAAATTCCTGCACATTCAGAGTCTCAGCATGCGCTGTCCTCTCATGATTGTGGACATCCGAAATCCTAAAGTGTCAGCAGGTTGCATTCATCTGGAAGCTTCAAGGTGGAATGTAGTTCTATGGCTTTCCAGTTTGTAACGACTGCATGGTGTTCTTGGCTTTTGGCCTTTTCCTTCACTGTCAGAGTCAACAACATCACATCACTCAAGAACTCCTTTTCTAACTTGTGCTCCAGCATTGCATCCCTTCCCCAGGCCTCCTCTCCCTCTGTCTTACAAGGATCCATCCTTGTGATTACAGTGGGACCAACAAGATCACTGACGGTCATCTCCTTAACCCAAAATCTTTTTTTTTTTTTTTTTTTTTTTTATTTAAGGAGAAAAGAAAAAAAAAAAAACAGAGAAAGGGTACAAGTTATACAGATTTGCAGAAAAAAAAATGAACAGTAGGAAATCACTAGTTAATGGATTACATATTGTCATCTTAGAAATAATTGTTCAAGTCACAAAATTAAAGCTTGTAAAGTGGACATTCCATCAATGATACTGCAAACAGTTCTGTTCAATGATCCAATAAAACTCTATGATATCATTTTCTATCTTATACACTTAAATATACATGCAGTTATATAGTTTAGAGCACTTTCTTTTCCTCTCTTTTGTACAATGACTATTACACATTTTGTTAACCCAAAATCTTTAACAACCACATCAGTGAAGCTCTTAACCATGTAAAGTAACACATCCACAGGGCCGGGGATTAAGATATAATCACTTTAATGGGAGAAAGAATTATTTAGCTTACCACAATATTTGTAGGCTTTCCTCTTTTATAAATGATTGCCTTTACCTGTTTAGTAAAAACATTCTTTTTTATAATTAAATCAAACTTTTATGCAAGTGGTCTTAGTAGGTGTCTACAGAGTATTCTAACCCACAGCATCAGATGCACATTCTTCTCAGCTGCACATGGGACATTCTCCAAAATATGCCCTGCCTCTTTCAACCTTTCTCTCCATATTGCTGTGTTTCCCTCAGATAGAGACAAAGCGCTGCTCCCAGTCTCACGCACTGTTCTCTCCTCCTGGTCCTTGCTCAGCCTTCTGTGTTCCTCTTCCACTGCAAGTCTCTGTCCTCTCAGGTGGTTTCTTGCAGGGTGCGGTGGGATGCCTTGTGGTCCTCTGCTGTCCAAAGTTAGTCCCAATTCTTACTCATCTCCCAAAAGGGCAGCACTAACTTCCCACTTAATGCTTTGCAACGTCCATTTCTGCAACCATCTGCTTCTGTAACTTTGTTGGTGAGTCATTGGGTTCCTTTCTGCTCCTGTCCTGGAGGTGGGGACGGCCTCAGGGTGCACAGTTGCGTGGAGCAAGGCTGTTTAATTTTCATACCTCTCTAATCACAGGTCACAGGGGAGAGGATAGCTGTTCCATTTTCTACAAACTCCTTGTAATCTTCAAACTTGTTCCTAGAGGTTCAAATTAGTGCTTTAGTGTGGAAAATGTAAGAAAAGAAAAAGGAAAAAGAAGGGCTGGAGATTTAACTCAGCGGCATAAGCACCTGCCTTATAAGCACGCAATCATGAGTTTGATCCCCAGTACCAAAAAAAGGAGAATAAAAAAAGAAGACTGCCAATCTTCAAGGAGGGGGCAGTTCATTCACTCCCTGATCATCTGTTCGTCTGTTGTTCACAGCAGAGTTCATGCTTGATTATAGCATCCACTGCTTGGAGGAAATTAGAAGAGGCCTGACCTTATATCCCAGTCTACTCTGTATGGCTTGATTTAGCCATAGTGTTTTAGTATATCCTATTTTCTTTTTCTTAAGATTTCAGGTATGATAGGCAGTCATTCCACTTTGACTGCCCATTGGCAGCATGTGGACTGGCTGGTAATTTCATTGTTCTTAGTATGTATTTTGCTTAATTGATGAGCTCTATTTTTCAGATTGGGTTTGGTTTCAGGGTGTATATCCTCCCTTTTCTCCCAATTACCCAAGTTTTAGTTGAGTTTCTATGAGTAGCTCTGAATGAGGCTCCGTCTCTATTCAGCCATGTTGTCTCAGCTGGAATACTTAACTGAGCAAACTGCCACATACCACTTGCTCTTGACCTCTACATATTTTAATAGAGTGAGAATGTAAATAAAAAGTATAACCAGGAAATTACATGATATACTGTCAATTGATAAGCATATACAAACAATGATCTGAATTTGCATTCATACCCATTACATAGTCCAAGTGGCCAAAGAGGAAGCGTCTGATGTAAAGGGAACATTTCTGGATCCAAATTTCTCATGAATCCTCTGTGACGATTGTATGTAGATGACTGGCAGAAGCTTCTGTGGCAAAGGGTGCATTTATAGGGCTTCTCTCCTGTATGAATTCTTTCATGAGCCTGCAAGTTTGTCTTGTATGTAAAGGACTTTCCACATTTGCTGCATGTAAAAGGATTCTCTTTCTTGTGAGTCATTTGATGCACATGCAAATCTGATGTCTGGAAGAACCTTTTGTTACAGTCAGCACAAACAAATTGTCTCTTATTTCTGTGTCTTCTTTGGTGGGCTAGGAAATGGGATACTTTAAGGTCTTGGGACACTCCTCACATTTGTATGACTTGGGGGATCCATGGACTCTTTCTTGGAATTCCTCACAGGTGGAGTTTCATTCATTGCTGTGGTGATTAGCGACCAGCCCAGAGGAAGATTTATGTGACCGAGAGGAACATCCTGGTCCCACATCCATAGCAACATCTTGATAAGAAGGTCCCAATCCACACATGTCTAGCCTTGCTTTTCTGGAGCTGTGTGTATTCTCCCAAGAAGCACTTCCCTCTAAGGGTATAGGATCATTTGCTTCTGGAATCGTGAGTAGGGGAACTGTTTCTTTTCTTGGATTGGTAATATGGTCATTTACTTGAGTTACTTCCCAGGCACTAGTGCAGTCTTCTTCATGTTCTCGTCCTTGTCTTGTTTCCAAAGGAGCATCTTGGTAAGCCTGGTGGGCTGTGCCCAGATTCTCTGCTGTAAAGGTTTTTGCTGACAACTGTTTCATGAGATGAATGATGACTTCTTTCAAGGGCATATCCTCAGAGAAGAGCGCTTCCTGTCCCTGCGTGCAGACATAGACTAACACGGTGGCTTCATACAGTCATCTGTCAAGTCTTCCAGTAAACTCTGCAGGATTTTACCACTTGATTCCCATTTCTTTTTCAACATAGATTTGTCCCTGCAGCGGCCACTCAGCATAAACTGCTCCGTGGCTAACTGAGCAATAATCTCATCCTTGCTATGATTTTCTGCCTGCGACCAGGAGTGAAAACACTCATAGCATCTTTGTAGTTCCTTCCTTGCACCTGAGTTATCACTGCATTGAATGAGTTGAGTTGAAAGTTTGAGAACGCAGAGATCTCGCTTTTTGGGTAAATCTTGGCTAGATGGAAATTCTAGATCTTCTGATTCAAGGTTGTTTGAGGAGGGTTCTTGGCAAAATGATTTTCTGAGATCTAAAGTCATTCTCAGACTAACCTTTGATGATTCAGTCTCTGCTATCTCATATATTTGGCGAATCTACAACAACTGCTGGATGATTGCAAGCTGTAAGCTCTGTCTACGTAGAATTCAAGTGGTATAATTCTGGGCTCTGCAAGCCAAAGGGTGCCTGGCTTCCTGTTGCGGTTAACCTACTCAGTAAAAACATTCTTACAAACATTCAATTGACAAGACGTGATCAACATATAGAGTCAATGTTTAAGTTTAAAAAATTACAGTAAAAGAGACATTGGTATTAATCCGCTCAAAGTATTCCCCTCCTCTGCTTGAGACACGCTTACCTCATTGCTGCCACTTTCTGAAGTAGTTCTGCAAGTCCTTTTTCGTGTCTTTATGATGTGTGATTTTAAAAAGTCAGTCATGGCTGCTTCTGCATGCTGTATGCAATGGGAGACTTCACATGAGAATATTGCAGTGTCCTCCCCTGCGCTGTACACTGGTTTTGGAACCAGGTGACTTCTGCTTCTTCTCCAGGTGTGAAATGATCATGACAGGTCTCACTCCAGGCTATCCAGATGGCCATGAGGGCAAAACTAGAGACGCTCCAAAGAAACAACTTCCAGAACTACTCCAGAAAGTGGCCAGAACCCTGGAGAACCTGTGTTCAAAGTGAGAAGGAGGATTTTTGAGGGAGATTAAGGGCAAATGTGTCTGTAGTATTCCATCTGACATTACGTTCTCTAGCATTCTTTTCAGCCTGTTCCCCACAGTATTCATCATTCCAGGCCTTCCAGTCCATAAACTGTCCAGGGGACAGACACGCCCTTGCGAGCTGTGCCCAGTCCGAAGGCGTCAGGGGGGTGGTCCCTATGTTTTCCAAAAGAGCCTGCGTAAAGGGGGCGTTGGGGCCGTAAGTGGAAACTGCCTCTTTTAATCCCTTAACCACTTTCATGTCCAGGGGCTGATAATAAGGCGCGCCGGCCTGGTCCTGGAGGACCGGGTAGAAACTGGGAGCGTCATACGAGGCAAGGCCTCTACGCCAGACGTCCCATAAACGGCCATGAAATGAATGGCGCCCGGAATGCGGAAGTGCCACGGGGAAGGGAGGAGGCGGCCCCCAACCACAGGGGGCGTTCGCCCGAGGAGGCAACTCCCAAGAAGGGGCAGAAGGGACCTACCCCGCTCCACCGGCATTGCGTGTCCCCTGCTGTTCGCTCTCCAATCTCTCGAGCTCCTCCCCCAGACTCTCCATCATGCCATCACACAGCAGTCCCGCAGGTTGGCGGGCCGCCTGTCCTGCACCATGACGCGGGCCAGGTTTTGAGTTCCTTTTCTCTCCTGAGCTTGTATAAAGTTTGTCTTCCTCTGTCTCAGAATGGCTCGGCGAGCCGGCCTCCGAAGCTTCCCTAGAGCTCTCTGAGCGTGCCTGTTCGAAAGCACGGCGTGCTTCTTGGAGTCCATGGGCCGCACCTAACGCACTTTCGGTTTTTAGGCAGGCTCTAACCATTTCCCAAATGGGGCGAACCATAGGATCCACGCCCATACCTTGTTCTTCAGCGAACTGAATATCCCGCCCTAATTTCTCCCAGGGGGGTAAGGTAAGAGAGCCTGTAGGCAGAAACCACAGAGCCAGATCATTAATGCATTTAAAGAACTGTAAAACTGTCTGCTTTTCCATTCGAATCCCCCTCGCCTTAAGCAATATCTGTAGAGAGAGGGTGAGGGGGCCACAGTTCACGTTGCCCATTCTGGCAGACGTAAAAGCCTCAGGCGTCTTAGCCCGTAGAGGCCTGCCCTTCTTTTTCGGGCAAGGTTGGCCCTAGCAAGGGGTCGGCCGGCAAGTCCCTTAAGGTGCGTCCACCAAGGGCCGGGTTGAGCCACCACTCACCCGCAGGTACATACCGTTCCTCGACGCAGTCACAGGAGCCGCAGAAGGCACGGGAGAGGTTTCGAGTCCCCGTACGGGCCACCAGCTGTCCGGAGCCGCTTCCGTCCCGCGGAATGGAGCACACGAACATTTAGCCTCTGCAAGCACCTTTATTGACTGGGCAGCAACCTCAATACATGTCCGTCCTCGACGGCTTCTTCCGTGTTGTGCGTCGGGCACTTCCTATACTTGGGCTTATATAGCTAATGCTATCCAATCATGGGATTACACGTGGGGACAGGCGATTGGGCGGCAACAAGGAAGCAAGCAATCATTACCATATATGGCGGGGACGGTAAGCCGAGCAAGAACCAGGAAGCAGGATGTGTGCGCCATCTTGGGCACACGATGGGCGGGGGAGCAGCGAAGCGGAGGGAGGCGAGCGCCATCTTGCGGGTACTCTTATACAGATATGGCCGGCTCCCTACAAATATTTACATATTATCATGTTTGGTATAGAAACAAAACAATTAATGCCTATCTATGCTATCTAAGAAGTTAACATATAGTTTTGGTAAAAGGAAAATTTAAGGACACAAAGAATGACTTTTAAAGTCTTTGTAGAGTCTCACTGTGACCCAGCTCACTAGCATTTTCTCTATAGCTTCTGCTTAAAATAGCCAGAAAGGGTAATTGGTGGAATTGCAGGTTCCTTTCATTCATCAGTGCATGAGTTTATTTTCCCAGCAGAAATAACATGAGCACTTCAAGAGTCAGACAGAGTGACATAACTCAAGGCTGGAAATGTGGGTCTGCTTGGCATTTGCGAGGAAAACAACTGTTTGGCAACGAATGACTGGGTAGAAAGCCTCAGAATCAGCAAAGGATTAAAAATAGAAAGAAGGGATGGGTTTCTGCAGCTTGGAAGAAAAAGAGAGAATTCAGTTCCTTTGTCTGCAGGATAAATCTACAATGCCAGAAGCTTTCCTAGAGTTTTCAGGAGTGAGATGACAACCAGGGATGGCCACAGTAAAAGATGTCGTTAATATGGTTCTAAATCACTCTGCCAGTCATGCTCCACGACATGTGCATTATTTAATTAAACTATATCTGAATTGGCTCATAGCGTAATAATGCTGTTCCCCCCTCTCATAGGACACATTTCAAGACTATTAACGATAAGATGCGAGATTGAAAATCTTGGTCACACTGTTTCATAAAGCAAGATCCTCAGCCCAGGATTTGATCTTATTATCATTTTTTTTTTTTTTTTTGGCTTGGCTTCCTATATCCTTGGCATATATTTGTATTTATTTTTCAAGTATGCTCTCTCGTGACTATAAGCACATTTCTCTACTCCAAAGTAAAGACCATTAGTCTCTCTCTCTTCTTTTGAGATTGCAATGGGTAACTGTCCATGAATCATGGATCCAGCCTTCCAAAATTTAATTTGTGGATGAATCACCCAGGATCTTGTTAAAAGATGGACTCTGATTCAGTAGGTCTGGCGTGAGAGATGCTCTCAGTGCTTTATTTTTACAAACATAACTCAGTGTTGCTCTCCCCAATCTCCCACCCTTCTTCTCAGTGTAGGCCCCTCCTCGTGGTGTGTGTGTTCTAACATAGCATAGGTGAGGCTATGATGGTGGTTACTCCTCTTGTGTTGAGATCTCACCTCCTTTTGGTAATGACTTGATTACATTGACTGGATAATGTGGAGAGTACGGTAGAGAACTGAGGCAAATTCAAAGGATCTTGTTAAAAGCCAATGTGATCTAAGGCAGCAATGGCGTATGACCCAACTATAGTCCTCTTATAACAGCATCCTCTTCCTGTCATCACCGTGGGGTTTGTTTCTCTCCTTTCTGTGTCCCACACTTTCTGCACCAGAAATCATGATTTTGTGCACTTGTTGGATTCCTGTATGGTTGATACCTATTTGTACTCTATTTTTTAAGCATTCTGTGATGCCACTGTAAGTGGATGACTGAAGGGAAGGATCTAGTCCCTACTGATTGAAAACTTCTATCTTTCTAAGTGAGAGAAGCTTTGGTAATATCATGTGATAGATTATTTTTATAATCCAAAAATAATGAGTTCAAATTGGTTAGAGGTGCTTTCTTGCAATGGTGTTTTTGTGATAAAGTTGTGGGTCAAAATCTGCTCTTTTCCATATTGTTCAATGCTTGTGTACCACAGAGGTGCACAGTGCACTTATTTTGCATGGAATACAGCTGGGTGTTACCTAAGTGTCAAAATGTTCTACAGGTGTACTCATTTAATTATCTGTGTGCTATCAGATCCTGAGTGTGGTAGGTTTCTTTAGATGTCTTTCATTTTAGGCAGCGTCTTACTCTGGTAAAATGGGCCATTTCTGATTCAGCTCTTCCACATTATTTGAGTGGTTGCACGTTCCTCACTGAAAATGTAGTTTGGGGGTTGAAATTTTGCTCAATATCTGAGACATGAGATTAGGAGTATATCGCTCAGTAATACAAATATTCCTTTAGGTATCTGTAGCAGAAAGAGATTGATAGAGAAAACACAGAGTGAAACACTGTTGGAAAGGCTAAGAAGAGTTTGGAAGCTACAGCTTGCTTCAGGGTGGTCAATGCAGTTCTGCTCCAGAACGTCAGGAAGGCTGGCTGATGACCAGAGGAGAAACTCACAGAAGCCCATGCTAATGGGCACTATGAGTGCAAAGCTTCCCATCTGCGCAGCCAACCTTTGGGCTTCATAGCTGAGAGAAGACTGATGCCACACCTGACACCTTGGCATTTTCAAAATCTCATGGGAGTGAATGTCTTTGACAGAAAATAAACGGAATCCACAGCCTTGGAGTTCACAGAACATGGGAAACATAGTTTTCAGGTGATTCGGGAAAGAGCAAAATAATAGAATCAAATAATCACTAGATGTGAAACAATATTCATTACACAGAGACCCAGAAGTTTACTTGATAACGTGCACACATCGGGAGATATTTTGTGTGGTGCTCCGTGAACACTATGCAAATTGAAACAAGAGTTTCACCATTTTCTGGTCACCCAAGTTCACCTTGACCGAAAGAACTAAAATTTATAGTCTTCTGTGTTTATAGGTTCTCTTTTCTGTCTCTAGTAGCCAGAGAAAACCCTTGCTTCCCTAGTGTCTTACAGCACATAGAAGTGATTTGCTCACTGACTTGATAAGATTGGCGGTAAAAATGTTTTTTCCTGGCTTTCCAGTCTCAGAGCAAATGTTGCAGGTCAGTGTTTCCTCCTGCTCAGTGCCACTGTCCTATGTGGCTCCTGGCTTCACTGGTGACAGGATTCTGGGAAACTAGGTCTAACCTTAGTGCTGATCAGCTTTCTACTGTTTCGGTCATGCAATTCATGATGCTTTCACCAAAAAATCCCTAAAAATCATTCACCCGTAACTAACATGAGAGAAAACATATTTTCTTCCTCAGAAGGCTGCACAGTGGGGACGCTAAGTGTGCAGCAGAGAAAGAGCACAGCCTGTGTGGGCTCAGCACCGCTGTCGTCCTGTCACCTGTCATTCTCTGTCTGTCTCCTCACTCCCTCCTGCTTTCTCCCCTCTCCCGTTTCCTGCACAGTCATCAGAGGACCAGGTGTGTTACCCATCTCTGCACTGAGGCCGAACATCTCCAGATAGAAGGCTTTTAAAGGTTTGTGCCCGTGAGTGGGGAATGTGACTGTACATGTTCTTCAGTGCCATGATTCCTTTACTTTTGTTGTTGTTCAATCTTTTCTGCTGTCCTGGAGGGCTTCAATTATATTTTACAACTACTTTCTCTTGATTCCAGTGAACAGGAGATAGAAAAATCAGATATTGGCTAAGTTTCAGATGGTAAAAAATTCTAGGAATACAATTATGTTCTGCAATCATGGCCTCCTGTGATGGCTCGTGGAATAAAGAAGCAGGGATAAATAGCTTTTATGAGTGCAAGACACCTAAGTGTTCTACATATTTCTGAGATTCTTTACCAGAATCTCTCTATCTTAAGATCCAGGGGCATTATCCCTGTAAAAATGGGGTGCAGGTAACATCTTGGGAGTGTGAAATGGCACCTGCAGGGTTTTCTTAATGTGCCATCTGTATTTCCCACCGACCTTGTGAAAAACAGTTTGTTGCTTATTGCTTTATTTTGGTACCTGAAGTAAGTTCTTGTTGACCATCAATATTTAAAATGCTGCTTTCATGTGAAAAGAAGCTCAAGTCAAAAGTTGTACCTTTCTGTGTAAAGAAGCATGAGTGATCCTGCTCTTCATAGGCATAAAAATCATGTCACTGGACGACTTGGCTCTGCTAAGAGCAAGAATTTGTGTCGTTTGCTTCCTCATTTCATACAGAGTTGGTGGGCAGCATATGAATGGATACCATGGGCAACAGATGCACATACTAGACAGGACTTTTAAAACTCTCATTATTATCGTCTGGCTTCTGGCCAGAGACTCGGTGTCCAGAGCCTGCTTCAAGGTACATGCTAATTTCTTGTTACGAAACTCTAAATGACTCTTGATACACTTTTCTAAGCGTGTTAGGGAAATATGAAGAAAGAAAAGAGAAACAAGAAAAGCAAATAAAAGGAGAGCGAAAGAAGAAAGAAAGAAAAGCAAAGTGAAGGAGAGAGAAGAGGAAGTAAGAAAAATCTTATTGCTAGATGCCAAATAAAAAGTCAGGGAACACTGAGCTTGCCACAAAGGCCATGAGACGGTCCTTGTAAAATTCCTGTTCCCAGACACCCTCCAACGCCTGCACTAAGTAAGCTCTTCAGGGTGACTCGGGAGAAGTTATGAATCCAGTTGCAAATGTACCTCCTCTGATCTCAGTTCCCAATACCAAAATAAAATAATATAATAGAAAATAAAACACTAAACTAAACTACAAGTAAAAATGCACCTCCTGGGTTCCAAACTAAGAATCGGCCAAAAACTCTGTTACCAGAAGTCTAGTTCAATAAATCCAAGAAAGAATAAAATTTAGTAACACTTTAAATTTTATAGTTTCTATTTTTATAAAACCCTTTTTGTGTCGAGATCTCATTACATTCTTAGAAACAAAAACGTTGCATAAGAGGTGATGTTGTGGGGCTGTGAGACTCCTCTTAAAGAAGGAACCAGAATGTAATCCAACTCTTTGATTGTGACAAAGCTCTATAAACATGATGAGGATCAGCTCTGATTAGGTTATCCTGAGGATACCATTGACTATAAGAAAGGGAGATTGTCTTTAGTAGGCCGGACCGCTTCCATTGAACCTGTCAAAGGACCTGAACTCATGGTAAGAGACTGAAATCATGAGAGGGATCCGATAAATCCAGCAGAATTTCCCCTCCTGGATTTGAACCCAGAAGAGCTTGTGAGGCGTGAAATCAAGCAGCTCCCTGGAACCTGAGCCTCGAGGACCCTGACAGACCAGGAGAATGCTTTTCAGTTCAATTTGCATTATTAATATTTGTCCATGAATTTTAATAAACTTTTCTGGTGAGGGCTGCCGGTAAATATTTTAGGCTCTGCAGCAGTCTGTGTCTGTCCATGTGGCACATTTTGTCTGTCTTGCTCCTTCCCCTTTCGACAATATTCTAAAATATAAAACAAATGAGTGAAAGGAAGAATGAATGAATGAATGAATGAATGAATGAATGAATGAAGGTCACTCTTAGTTCAAAGACTGAATCAAAGCAGGTGGTAGCCTGGGTTTCCAGCTTCTCGTCTAGGCAATCAACCAAACAATAAATTAAGGCCTGGGTTGCAGATATGGCTGATTTCTGTGGTGTGAATTTAAGGCCCTTGACTGATTCTCAGACACCAGTGTGAAGTTTCTTCACTGCTGCAGAGAGATGTGTGTTCACACCAGACACAAGCAGACCAGGATAATAACGAAATGTAGATATATAACTAGGAAGGCCTGTGTTTTGAGTTTCTGTTGCCCTTGTTTTTAATATAATTTGTTTAACTGTGGATTTGTACAATTTAATTTTTAATGAAGGTTCTATTTAGCAACCAACTCACACATTTCCTTGAAAACTTAATAAGTGGCTCTCATGAGGCAGATTAGACGGTGCTAGCAAAAGGCTGGCTGTGCCCATAACAGAGAGAATGTCACGAGTTCCACTCCATTTATCACTGTGGATTCAGAAGCCGTGATGAAGGACCATCTTCCTGGGTCCAAATGGATGGATAGATCATGGTAGAACAATAAGAAAAAGGAAACTGAGTTCCCGGCACAGTGCTACTGTAAGCAGACTGATCCCTAGTCTCCTTTCATTAGACAGAAAGGAAATCAATTCTGCCTTGTATAAGCTACTCTCATTTTGCGTTTCTGTCTCTTGAATCCCAGTTAACACAGTAGACATTAGTATTGATGTGCGTTGCAGTTGCCTTTACCTGCCTGTTTCACTGAAGAAATGGGAACTATCTTGAGAGGTGACCGTCCTTCTCAGTATGACAGTGAGCTTCATAGTTCACACTTTAACCCCTGTCATTGAATTCCAAGCCCATTGCAATTTCTACCACATAATGGGGCAGACCACGGCACCTGTTCATCTGTGCATGTGTACATTTATTTATTCATCACTATAGTCACCAACTCCAGGGAATTGACTGACAAGTGGTCCCGTGTTTAGAAATACTGTGCTATGAAGTAATGGCATCATACAAAGTAGGCAATCCCTTGAGGGTAAGAAAAGAAAGGACCTTCCCTGGGGAGGGTCAGATTCAGGGGAAAGGAGAAGAGGGGCAGGAGCACCCCTCTGTATCTGAAATTGTCCTGAACACAAGCAGTAAACTCACTTCTGTGCTAGATGCCGTGGGACATACAAAATACAGAGGGGAAAGGAATCCAGTATCTACACGTTCGCAGATCCCACTTGAATTTGCTGTAATTTTCTCTTATTAATATGCTTCAGAGCCGTTTTTGGTGATTATGGTCTTACAACACCACAAGTACCCTGAGGACCTGCTTCATTCGCAACCCGGAGATTGACATGTAGACGAGCTTTATAATCATTTCAGGACTGAAATTTTCTACAACCGTGTAATATGAACACAGAGCTAATTAAAATAATGTTATTAGTATTTTCTTAGGTAATTAGCATTTCTCATGCAAGCCAGCATTTCTCTCCCCAAGGAAAATAGTCAGTGGTGAAAATCTTGTAGTAAGCATTGGGTATGGCTTTTCCTTGTATTAATGCTATTTCTGTCTTATGTGTGTAGGAATATGTTTATACATCAAAAGCAATATTGCTGTTTCCCTGCAAAATAACTGCTTTCAGGCATAAACTGTTCTATGGTCCTTTATATTTGTCTTAGTCCAGTCAGGCCGACCCACACCCGTAAACCTAGGAGGGAGATCAATTTAATTTTCATGTTGCTTCTCTACACTCACATCAGTTGAAGACAAATGATTTAGGGGGAAAACCATTATGAAGTATTGTGATTTTATTTTGTTCTTTCTGATAGGAGACCAGGTAGATACTTATTCCAGGGCCATAAATTATGAGATGTAGAGTTTCCTTTGCCCACTTTTTTTTTTTTTTTTTTTTGCAGAGTTTTATTGGGTTTGCTTTTCTCGGTTTCATCTTCTATGGCAAACTTGTATGGATCACATTCATCTTGGGCTTTTTCCCAGTTGTGTATGCAAAGACCCCTAGCATTCACAGAGGTCCCCAAAGGCTGGTTATACTCACATATCTAATAGCACAGCTACCCTGGCCTTCCTGAGGGGTGTGCTGGAACCTCAAATGGTCACCTGGGCTCCATCAAGTAGTTCCAACGTGATAGACCACTGAGGCTGTGTGTGACTCCTCCCTCTGTTCTGCAGGGACAAAGTACCAGGCCACAGTGTGCAGCATGTCTTCCCCCATCAATGGCTGATGGCTTCAGGTGACCCAAGCTGCAGATGGGGCTATCACCTTCTAGTCTGGGCACACTTTGACCAGAGATTATTTCCCATCATTCTTTGCTTTTCTTTTCCTTCAGTCGTCTTTCTGAGATTGTATCAGCCATTAAAACATTAGCACGTTTTTTTAAATTTTGAGGTCCTCATCCATATATTGCCAGTCTTCCCGAACAAAGACAGCAGAGGATCACAGAGAAATAAGCCCTATATTTTTCTAGTACCCATGGTACCAACTGAAAATAAGTCAATTCTCATGTGATTGCATTTCAATTAATAGCATATTGGCATTCATGATTATGTGGAGTCTATAGAGAATCCTGTACTTAGAAATACAAGGTGGTGGTGTAAGGGATAACCTAACAGAGGTTAAATGTCTCCTCTGAACTATTTGGGACCAGAAGTGTTTTGGATTTCTGATTTTAGAATACTTACAAATATATAATGACATTTCTTGGGAATGAGACCTAAATCTAAACATGAAATTGACTTATGTTACATATGCAACTTAGACACATGACCTAAATGTGGTTTTATATATACAGTTGTTTTAAGGTATCAGTGCTTTTACTGTTATCTGTCACATGAAGCCATGTGTGGAACTATACATTGTTGGCAAGTGTCAAGCGGACATGCAGAAAATTTAGATTTGGGAGGATTTAGGTGTTTGGACTATCAGATTGTGGATTTTTAATCTATAACATGAAAGGTATAGAGATTACTCAAATGAAAACAAAAGCTCATGATTTAGAACTTGCCATAAGCAAGCACACGCCAACACCCTCATTTTGTTAACTGGCAGAGATTTCAATGGATAAAGAAAGCTCTGGTTTGTCCTGGCTTGTGACTGTAGATGTAGAAAAGCTGTAGATAGAGTAATCACAGCAAATTCTTCTGTGTGAGTGGGTGTGGTGAATTTTCTAGCTGCAGTGATGAAGTTTGCTGCCATTGTCCTTGAGTTGGACACAGTCAAAAGTTAGGGGACCTGTCAATTGTTAATCAATTGGCCTAACTACCAAGTGAGCTGTGGTGTCACCTGCAGGACTGGTTGTTACACGCTGTGGATTACTGCTTGGTGCCTATGGAGGCCAGAGATGGTTTGCAGACTGTAGCTGCTACAGTGAGTGGCTCAGAGTTCTGCTTCCGACATGGCCTGGCCATTATCACTTTTATGTGCAGTCAGTCTTTCCATCCCAAGTGCACTAAAGAGGGCAACAAAGAAAGGATATATAAGTACCATACAAATAAAATAATTACAAATATTGAAGTTGGGCTATAATTTATCAACTGTTATTTTCTGGAAGTAAAATCCTAGACTTTGTCTTAAAGTGAGTTTCAGAAAAATATAATGTTGATACAATTTTAAGTAAAGGGGAAGGGGTCAGATTGAAGAAGTTAGCAAACCTAGTTAGAAAGTCATCAACAATACATTCTTTCCTACATAGTGTAATAACCATACTACTGACAAGTTAAAGGAAAAACTCAACCTGAGCGAGAAAATACTCAGGCTGTGGGGTAACAGGTGGAAGGCAGTATGCAGACACATGAAATGAGATACCTGTTTTCCCTTTCTTAGCAATAAAAAGTTTCTGTTCCTGGCTTTATTATGTAAGGCTCAAAAGTTGGAGCTGGTGAAACCAGGTCAAGTGTTTTGATGGTTTGTTTTGGTAGAAAGGCGGTAAATGGTATCTCAACTGTGTGATCCAACAGCTAATCAACTAAATGCACACACTTAGTGTTGGCATAATTAAGTGCTCTCACATCAGTAGTCCATGTACAAGGTTAAGTTCTAGGCTTTTTAGGTAGACTTAGACTATCATACACAGCCACAGAACCATGGATTCTTCCTTTGACCCACTTAATCACAAGTTATGCAAATAACTGTCTACTTATTTGCTTGAGTGCTTTTTGCTTCATTTTCTTGTTATTCTTCTTCCTGCCTCAATTCTCTATTTTCAAATGACTTTGAAACTTTAAAATGCTAGACTTGTAAAATATTTTAGGCATATCCTCAAATCTATATGGGTAGTTTAAGCACTTGTGAAGATGCTTAAACAGATGAGAAATTATATTTTACTAAAAATAATGTAAACAAATAGATACCAGCAAATATCTCAACTCTTAGAAACTCTTGGTGATTTTAATTTATTAGGCAAATGCTAATTTAGAAGCACTGAATTTGTCATCTGCCATCCACACCCTGAAATAATGTACAATGTAGATTTTCAGGTTCAATAGTTCTAACCGATATTACCTGACATGTTAAGATTATATAAAGTTTTTAAACCTAAATTCTAGAAATCAAGAATCAAATTATACATTTTCCTTTAGAGTCAATAGTAAGCTTTAGTACATACTGAAAACAGTACAGAAAGAGTAGCAAAACCTGGGAAGATATTTTAAAAAAAAGATCCATAAGTTCTATAGTCATACCAACTCCAGAAAATATTGGAAACATCAGAATAGTCATAAACAGAAGATGATTTACATGAAAAAACATACAAGCAAATCAAAGAACTAGGGGAAATGCTGTTCTACCTAAAGAAAAAAAAAGAGAGAGAAAAATATACATTTTCAAGAAAGGTATCAGCTTCGTTTTCCTCTTTAATATTCCCTCTTTTCTCTCCCAACTCCTTTTTCTTTCCTCCTTCCTCCTTCCCTCTTTCCTCTTCTACTTCTCCTTTTTCATCTTCTTCAACAAGAGTGATTTTAAGAGAAAGGCATATTTTGAACCATGTTTAAAGAAAATATCCACAGTGTATATGTGTGGTTTTACATATGGCAAAACACAGCTCTTAAAATTTTTAGGATCACATCTTAAACTAAGTGTGTTAAAGGACTCCAGTTCACTACTTTATGAAGCATTTAAATTCATTGTTCTAAGAAAAAATGCAAGTCAGTTAAAAACATTCTGTAATTACACGTAATGTTCAGTATGAGGAAAAATACATCTAAGAAAATTTCTATTTCTAAGACTTAATACAATGTGATTAGTAGTAACTTGTCATAATGCCATTGGGGTTCATGTTTTAGCTACTGAATGATCTATTAAAATGCAACAGCAAATGTTCTCTCCTAATTTGAGTTCTTGAAAGGAATCTGTTCATATCTTTGATAAACTCCTTCCTTCATGGGATGTAAACCAAATCTACAAACCCTATTTTATCGAGACACAAAACATAGAAACTCAGCCAAGATGTCAGAGGCTGCATGTTACTGTTATAGGACCATGGAAATTCTTTATGGAAATTGAAATATATAAAAAAAAGAAATTGAAATATGGGAAAGCAGAAAAAAGAAAGGAGGGTTTCTAGTAAAAACCAGAGTCGTAATTTTATTTTTATCTCTTTAACCAGTGCCTGTCACAGAACAAAAACACACCAAGTAGACACAGAATAACCGCACCATTAAGACAACTAAGTTTCAAGAGATCATCTTTGTCCATGGTGACTACAGTGAAACCTGATGCTCCTAACCAGCTGGACGGTTGCCCAGATGAGTCCCAGTCCTTTCCAGTGCTGTAGGGATGACACTTATGCACAAAACCCTGTGAATTTCTTACATTACTTTTAGAGCCCTTGGATTATTCCCGATTATGGCATAGCTCTCCTCTCCCTCACCTATTTTTGGAGACAAGGTCTTGCTGTGTAGTTTAGAGTGGACTTGAACTCAGCTATGTAACCCAGACTAAACGTGAACTCACTGTGTAGACCAGACTGGCCTGAAACTCATGGCGATCCTCTTGCCTCAGCCTTCAAAGTGCTAGGATTACAGATGTCTGCCACCACACCTGGCTTTTGTCCTTTCTAAAATGGAAAGTTTAATAATTTTAAAATGTAAAAAGCTATTTGGTGAAAAAAATCCTATATTTATTAAGTACAAATTGACCTATACAGCAATGAATCATTTCTACCTCTGAATCAAATTTGGAAAAAAAAATACCAAAAAATACATTAGTTAGTAATATTAAATTAAGGGAGTCAGTTTCAAAATTTGCTAATGAGAGAACCCTGTTTGTTTTAGAGTAGACTATATTCTAAATATTTTCTCGTCTCTTACCATAATCATTCCCATACTAATGGGTTAGAAGAATGAATATTATTAAAGTATCAACACAGCTCCAAATGATTTACAGATTCAGTGCAAACTCCATTAAAATACAAATGGTATTTTTCACAGAAGGAGAAAAAATATCCTAAAATTCATACAGAATGAGCAAGGATTCCAAATAACAACGCTGAAGAAAAGAGAAAAAAATCAAAATATCATAATACTGACTTTAAAACATACTACATAAGGGATTCCATGAACTTTTACACTTAATGTACATTAATAATTATGGTTTTAAAAGAAAGTAAACTGTTATACCTGAACTCAGCCCGACATTTTAAACAAGGAGGAAGATGAAGGGCAAATGAATAGACACCTTCATTGACACCAATGATAAAAGTACTTCGAAGCTATACTGACCAAGATAACATTGGTATAGCTAATAATCTTTTTTGCATAAAATCCCAAAAGCACCAACAACAAAAGCAACAATATACAATACAAATTATATCAAACTGAGTAGTCTTTGCCCAGCAAAGACAACAGTTAATAAAGAGTTAACCTGCAAATGGGAGAAAATATTTGCAAATTTGTTCATCTGTAAGGGAATTCATATCCACAATATTAAAAAAAACTTTAAAAAATACAACAGTGAACAAAAGCAAACCCTCACCCAAACTGACACCAAATAATTCTATTAAAAATCAGACAAGAGATTTGCATACATCTTTCTCAAAAGCAGATGTGCAAATGGCCAGCAAGTATATGAACGATGCTCCACATCACTAAACATGAAGGAAATGCAAACCACAGTGAAATATCACCTCACTCCAGTTAGAGGGACTGTTATCAAAAGACAAAAAATAGTAAGCTCTGGTGGGGGCGCAGAAAAAGGGGAGCTCTCGTACATTGCTGGTGGAAATGTGAATTAGGGTAGTCATTATGGAAAATAATACAGAGGCTCTTCAAAAAATTAAAAAATATAACTACCACGTGATCCAGCTCTAGCATTATAAGGTATAGATCCAAAGGAAATGAAATCAGTCAAAAGATATCTGCATTCCCATGTTTACTGCCGCACTGTTTACAGTAGACTAGAACTAGAAATAACGTGTCCATTCGACTGATGAATGGAGAAGAAAATGTGGTCCATATACACAGTGGGGTATTATTCAGCCATAAGAGAATGAAATCCTGTCATTTAAAGCAACATTGGTGGAACTGGAGGATGCTGTGTTAAGTAAAATAAGCCAAGTACATAAAGGCAAGTAACATTTTCATTCCTGTCTGGCAGATAAAAAGCAGATTTCATGGAAGTAGAATAGAACAGTGATCACTGGAGAGCAAGAGGAGAGGAGATAGGGTAGAGGAGATCATAAAGAGGAGATCATACAGTTAGAACGAGCAAGCACAGCACAGTGGGAAGGATACAGCTCACAGGAATTTATTATCTACTGTGTAAAGAACCAGAAGAGATGAGCCTGTAGATTTCCAACACAGAATGATGATAAATGTTTTAGGATAGGGAATTTCTAATACTTCAAATTGACCATTAAATATTGTACATATGTATAATTACATCACATAAATATGTATAGGGAAGAATAATTTTAAAAACAGAAAAAACAGAAAGGAAACTAGCGAATTTTCATCTGTGTAGCATTCTTCTATGCCTTTATTAAAGGTCAATAATTAAGTTTTTATATGTCCTGATCCAGTGAATTGTTGTTTTTATTGTGTGTATCTAGAAATGAACTACTGTGTTCTTTTCATCTTCTGCCTAATAAATCTGCTAAATTTCCATATTATATAACTGCTTATTTCTGAAATATTTTATATTACCTATGTGTGTTATGAAGTTATCTGTGAATAATGACAATTTTAATTCTTCCTTTCCAATGGTTGACTTATTGTAGTACTTAAGACTTGCAGAAAAATCCCTGAGAGAATTGGTGATGATAAGCATCTTTGTCTGATTCCTGATCTCAGGGTAAAGCTTTCAGTATTTTACAGTGAAATACTAGGTTTGCTGGAGGTTGGTATAGATATTCTCTATCAGATTAACAAAGTTCCCTTTTATTCCAAATTTGCTAAGAAAGTTTTCATTAACTAAGGTTGAATTTTATTGTGTGCTTTTCCTGCTTCAGTGGTGATGATTTTATTATTTTCTACATTATTTTGTTAATGTGATTAGTTAAATTATTTTCTTTCTTTTTTTTTTTTTTTTTTTGGAAAGTGATGAAAGTATAACTTACGTACCAGAAGTGCAAAATTCTTAAATGTATACCTAGTGAATTTTGACAGATCTAGAGTGATCAATGCTTGGACAAAAAAAGTCATTACCAGAATACCTACAATGTTGTGTTTCTGCTTCCAGAAAAATAAAGGGGTAACTACGCTGACTTCCAAAGGTTTATATCAGTTTTACGACATTTTGGGGAAGCGTAGTACTGACATCTCTCATTTAATGTAATATTTATGCAGTTTATCTTTGTTATTTCAAGCAATGAGTAGTTATAATTCGTTTTCGTTGTTGCACAGTGTTGAATGATTGTAGGACGGTTATTCTCTTATACCACATATTATAGAAAGGTTGTTTGCTGTTTTCATATTACTTTACTAATTTCGCTGTTATGATTAGATCTTTGGAAGAAACACAGAAGAACACGCCCCTCTGCACCAGGCTCTGTGTGTCTTCAGTTTTACTAGACACAGCTCAACAGTCTCCCAAAGTGACTGGGTCAATTTACACTGTCACCAACAGTATATGAGAGTTCATGGGAGATTCTCACCAAGTATTAGGTGTTACTGTTATTATCAGAGAACATCCTCTCCTCCTATAGATGTGGTAGAGGGTGGTGGAAAGCACCACAGCAGCTCTTAAGTCCAGTGGAACAAAGTGTAGGTGTCTGGTACTTACACTTTCCCTTCATGATGTTGAGCAGATGACCTTGCAGAAAATGAGTGCCTATCAAGAGAACATTAATTTTAAAAAATAACATTTTTAAAGATCTCTAAAAGGGTAGCTTGTGGGGTAAGAACCACACAGGTTAGAAACTGCTCGAAGCCTGAAGCACTAATATAGGCATGAATAATGGGAGAGTAAGGAAAGAGGATATGGAAACACGGCACGGGAGATACAAAAGACACACGTCCTGTGCTGGAGGTCTCTAAAGGTTGTTTGTTATTTAAAGTCAGCGTTTATTGCTCTATGTGTTACCCTTGTTATAGAATACTGTTTAAACTAGAGTTATCAGAGGGCAGAGAGCATTTTTATTCATTTCAGTATTGCCATGGGAGATATAATTCAACAATGGTACCTTGCTAAAAAAAAGAAAGAAAAAGAGCAAGGCAGTGATCCTGTGATATTTTTCCTGATAAATTCTAAGTTCTTCATTTCTTGTCTCAAGCACACATTGGTCAATTTTCATTGTTTTCAAGTAGCACGTAGTAATATTGTAAATGAGTGTTTTGCTTGGTGCAAGGATCATTCTAACAAGTTGTGCTATTAAATTTACTTTTGATTAGAAAGACAGCAACTATGTGCTTACAATTTTTGTAAACGAACACATCTTCTTTTTGTATTGATGATGCTTAACTGTGTATTTCTAAGGCTGGCCATATTCTATATCATATTTTATGTAAAATGCTCATCACATGAGCCACGCCTCTCTCCCGAGGACTCCCAGCATCTTTGGTTCCAGGATGGTGATCTCTACAGCTACAGATCACCCTGTTTTGGAGCAGAGCTCTTTCAGTGAGACAGTGGCTTTGGATCTCAGGTTTTGAGGTCAGGGAAAGACTTGTTTAAACTTTAGAGGATGGGATTTTTACCTTTTTATACTTAGTGACGTGAAAGTGTCCTTCACCAAAATGGGAGGGCTGAGCTGTATGTAAAGTGAAATACAGCAGCATACAACTATGTGCAGGGCATAATGCAAGACTCATTTTACAACACATAAACTCTGTAAGAATCTCACAAAACCACTTCTGTGAATGGTGGACGCTGATGGTTCCTGAGGACTTTGTCATAAACTTCCTCATGATCTTCCATGAGCATAATTCAAGAATAAAATTCTCTGTGTATTTAGACATTAAAAAATCAAATATACACATGGATAATCTTCCTCAAATCATATTTTAAACTTATTTTACTGTCCTTTAAATCATATTAAATGATAATATCATTATTTAATGTAACTAAGTAATATATTGCTTCACAAATATGTTTTTATTTTAATTATTTTATTTTGAGATAAGGTCTAGCTGAGTTTTCTAAGTTAGCCTTGAATTTGGACCTCCTGCCTCACCCTCCTGAGTATCTATTTCTTGTTGCAGCATCTTTCCTGACCTAAGCACAGGACACACTTTCTTGATGTCATTAACATCCTGCTTCTGTTCATGGTAGAGGGACACAGTGACAGGTACCACTGGATCTTTAAGTGCAAGTGCTGGGAATCACAGAATCCTTGGCAGTCACCTAACTTAAAATGTAAAGCAGATGAAGTATGATGGAACACATCTGTTATCCCATCCTTCTGGGAAATTGAGACAGGAGGTTCACAAGTTTAAGTCCAGCCTCATCAACTTAGTGACTGAAGAAGACCCTGCATCAAAATAAAATATAGGGGCTGAAGTTGTGAAGGCCTTCCTTGGATTCCATCCCTATTACTGAACCCACAATGAACAAAAAAAGTTAAAGAATTTTTTAAGTTGTGACATGTCTGTTTTCTCCTGAGACCATGTGGTGTTTTCACAATCTTTCCAGGAAAGAAACAGAATCTACTCTTCTAGCATTTGATGAATAAGCCTGCTTTGCTATTAACATATTGTAGCCTGCACCTACATGGCGAGCTGGCCTGTGTCCTCTTGTCTGAGCCTCTGTTGCCTAGCAGCGAGGGCGGTGCTGTCAGCACCCAGGGCCTGAACCTTATCCCTGGCGGTAGCAGAGTGAGTGTCAGCAGGATGAGCAGAGATGATTCTGCAGGGGCACACTGGTCCAGGAGGATGAGCACAACATGAGCATCTAAAATCTTTGGCAGGCAGCATTCTTCTAGCTTGATTCTTCGTTTATTTCTTTCCAAATTGAATACAGCAAATATATACTTAGCATCATTTTTTTTTTTTTTTGCCAAATTTCTTCTTCTTCTTCTTCTTTCTTTTTATTGGTACCGGGGATCGAACTCATGACCGCCTGCTTGCAAGGCAGGTGCTTATGCCACTGAGCGCTAAATCCCCAGCCCCTTTTTTGCCAAATTTCTAGTCCCTATTTTGTTTCCCAGTTTTATAAATAAAAAGCAGTAGTTACATTCCTCCTTCTCAGAAAAGATATTCCCACCTTCATTGAATGCACTTACTTTTGCAGGGTTACACATGTGCCCAAGGGCTTTTGTGTATTTGGAAAGGAATCTGCTTTTGAGCATATTAAACCCTATTTTTCTTTTACAGGATTTATTCAAATTTGCACCCCAGCAGCTCCATTAAAACATAGCCTTCTGACTTCAAACATCCTGTATGTATGTATTACCATTTTTGGACATCCTTAGCTTACTGAAAACTTTATCCCTTGACTAAATACTGTCTCTCAGACCTTGGATGTGATCTTTTCAGGGTAATTTTACCACCTACATGGATTTTCCACTCAATGTCCTGTCTTGGCATCTTATGATGATCTTGTTTTCACTGTAATTTGTGTGAAAATTAGATCCTATGCCAGGCTGTGCTGTTCATAAAATATCTCTGGCCTCCTCTCCTCCATTTCCAGCTCATTCACTGGTGCTGTGGCTCCTGTCCAGAGAACTCACCATATATTTTTTAACATCCACACTCCTTTTTTGCTCTCATTCTGCTCCTTGTGTGTTTAGTTTCCACAGCCCATGGTCATGACTACAGTTTTGTTCTCTCTCCACTCCCTTCTCCCTTTCTAAGTCCACTGTCATCTTTTTAATCCAGTCTTTTGCCTGTTGCATGTGTGACTCCAAACAGCTGAATGTGGAAATAAATAGCAAGACCTGGAGCATCCCGCCCTCAGATAGAAGTCCATTACTCTTTACTGACATAAAAGTCACAGACTTCCATTTTATTGGATATTTCAAACTACTCTGTTCACTGTTTCTACAGAAAATGGAATAATTTTGGCCACCTGTGGAAAGACATCAGAGGCCAACTTAACAGAATATATTTCATAATAATCTGTTTATATATTTTAAAAATCATAATAAATATTCCACAATTTACAGTCCCAAAGAATCTATATAACTTTGTCACTATGACACAGGCTTTCAACTTCCATTATTGATAATTGCAGCAGAGCTTCAAAATTAAAACAAATAGACATCAATTAAAAATGACTCAATGGCTTAAAAATATATACCTTGCCATTTCAACTTTCTAAAATTAACATCTAGGCCATTACACTCAGGGAGCAATTATGAATATTTGAGCTTGGAGTACACACAGAGGCAGTGTGGATTTATTTTTAAACCAACTTAATTGTTGCCAATAAAACAAAGTGAGAGGAGAAAACATTTATCTTCCCTATATAGCGTAATTCTAGTGTTTTTTGACACTCTTGATGAAACAAACAATTATAGCTTCTTATCAATTCAGGAGAAGCCACCTGAAGTCCTATGGAGCCAACATAGTCCTCCCAGAATACAGAAAATGAGGTGTGTCTTTGTGCATCATTTTCTGCTCCAAATGGATTGGCAAGCTTTATCATTAGAAACTGAGGGAAACAGAGAAATTTCAGTAACTTAGGGTCAATACAAGCCCAAGGAGATGAGCACCAACCAACAGAGTGAAGAGACAGTCTACAGAATGGGAAAAAATATTTGCCAGTTCCTTCTTGGACAGAGTGTTAACATCAAGAACATATAAATAACTAAAAAGAGTAGATGCTCCCAAAGGTAAGAAAAAATTGGGCAATTGAAGTGAATAGATATTTCTCGGAAGTTAAAATGGCTAATAAATATATCATCACTGCAAATTAAAACAACACTGAGACACCATCATCACAAAATCTAATGATAGTACATGATGGTGAGGATGTGGTGGGACTTTTTAGTGGGCATATGAAATAGCACACCACTGTGGAAGTCAGTGTGGAAATTCTTCAAAAACTAAAACTAAAAACTGCATTTGACCTAGCTGTCCTTCTTCTAGGTATCTTCCTGAAAGAGCTAAAAGGATCACAATGCAGGAACTTGTACAAACCTACATTTATAGCATAATTTATAACAGCCAGATGTTGGAAACAATGTACATAGCTATCAATAAATGACAGCATAAGAAAAATGTGGTGTTTGTGGACAATGCAATCCCATGCTGCCAAAAGAAGAGGCATTTGTAGGTCAATAGATGCAACTTGAAAATACTATTAAGTGAAGTCCCTCAGACACACAAGCTCAAATGTCACATACTTTTCCTTATATGAGAAACAAAGAATGACATAGAAAATCAACAATAGAAAATAGAGACAAGTTCAAGTACTTACCCAAACTACCAACTATATCATTTAAAAATATTTCAGTATACGAGAGAATTGATTTTATTCATACCACTGCCTTAGCTTAGTTCAATGAAAAAAAAATTTATTCATCTATTGGTCCTTTCTTTGGCAGAATCTTCTTGGTTTATGTCCTGTAGTCTGAGTAAGTAAAGACAGTGATACACAGTGTAGTAACCATTATTATTCTCTGATTATCTAATTTTAAAATTCTGGGTTTTTATAATAAAATGAAAGAATTAAAAGTAAAGAAAATGACCACATGTAAAAGTATCAGAGGTATGGTATCGAAAATGGTGGCTTGAAAGGGGGCTGGATGGAGAGGCTCTGTGGGGAAGGCAGCTCACATGCTAGAATTTGACAGCATGGAGAGGGCCAGATGATGGGAGGATGATTTTTATTAAGCCAGAAGGAAATCAAAGGGAAAAATAAAAGTAGGAAGAGGAAGGAAAAGTGCAGGTGGAGGGTTGTGGCCTGATGCATTCACTGAGACCCGTTCCACGCTGTGCTGGGCACATCCTGGAGTCAGAAGATCCAAAGTCACACTGAAGCTGCAGCTGCCAATAACGGGATTTGCTGAGTCCTGGGCCCTTGACGGGAAGACATAGCAGAGTCTAAAGTGGAGCCAAGGTGGAGAGCTTGATTGGCTCTCGGTGAGTATTGGAAATTGGGTCACAAGGTCCCATGCCAGAGGAGGCCATGGAGAGGACCATCCCCCTGGGTGCCAAAGCCGGGCGCTGCACTGCGCATTTTCTAAAGAGGCAGGATACTGATCTAGATGTAGAGAAACCACATCAAGTTAGAATCTACCTCTGCAAAGGAAGGAAAAACACGAGTGTAGGGCTGGAGCCTTACACACTCATTGAGACCCATCGGCACTGTTCTAGGAGCACTGTAGAGTCAGGCAATTCAAGGTTGAGCTGAAGTCATGGCCACCAATAACGGGAACTGTTGAGACCCAAGCCCTTGGTGAGAGGACACGGCATGGCGTGGAGTGGAGTCAAGAGGCGAAGCTGCGTTGCTTCCCGGTGAGTGCTGGGGATTGGGTCCTGTGGCTGCTGTTGCTGGCTGGAAGACATCTTGGAGTTGGGCAGAGCTTGGCACCATGGCGGTGTCAGTCTGCCACCTGTGGCACAGAGAGGATAGGTGAGTTCTGTTGGGGCTGAGCTACACCTCTGGTTGGGACCAAATAGCCAAGGACAAAAAGGTCATGACTCAGTGACGTCCACAAGGTACAACATAAGTCCCTGAAGGAAATTGCAGGGTGATTGGCTCAGAGGCTAGAGGTTAACCTTCACCATTCCTTCATCCTTGCCTGTACCTCAGATAACAGCAAATTGGGGAGGGCAGCAAAACCCCAGTCAGCAAGCTTCGGAAAGACCCTAAGCAACAAGAGAAGGCCAGAGACCTCCAGGACACACCTGTATGAAAGAAACCAGAAACATGACAATAGATAGAAATTAAACAAAAAAAAAAAAAAAAAAAAAACAAAAAAAAAAAACCTTCCAGCTGCTGACCCTAGGAAAATAAGCCCAGGAGAGATAAATACAGAACAGAACCAGTGCAGTAATCATGCAATATTAGACACAGCGTAAGTGGACATAAATAAATATCTTCATGAACTCATAGATGAATTTAAAACTGTACTTCTGATCTAAGTGAGGCAAGATATAAAATGATTAATTAAAGAAATGATAAGCTCCTCTGAAGAGAACACAGATGGAAGATCAGAGGAACCCAGAAAAGGAAGAGAAACCTTTGATGAAGAATAATAAACAAAATCTACAATACATGAAACAGACCCAAGTAGATTACCAGGAAAATAAAAACTCCATTGAAAGCTGGCAAAATGCCTTGACAGAAACTAAAGTTAGCCTTTTGAAACTTGAAGAGAGATTTATGATGTGTGAGTGTGAAAGAAAAGATCTCTTAAAATAAAAAGGAACCCGGAAGAAACAATCCAAAGGATAGAAGATGAGAAAAGGATTTCTAACTTAAGAATAAAAAATTTGAGTGAAGAGGAAGTAGTAACTACAAATGAACTACAAAGAATATTCACAGATATAATTAAGGAAAACTTCCCAAGCATAGGAAAAAGAAATAATATCCAGATAAATGAGTCATACATAACTCAAGTCACCTACAACCAAAACAGATCTATACCCAGACATATAATAATCAAGATACTAGAAATCACCACAAGAACAGGATATTAACAGCAGCCAGAGAAAAGAAGTAGATCACCTACAAAGGACAAATCATCAAAATAATGACATACTTATCAACAGAAACTCTCAAATCGAGAAGAGCCTGGGTGGAAATAGTCCAAACCCTGAAAGAAAACAACTTCCAACCAAGGCTGATATACCCAGAAAAACTCTCTCTCAAAATTAATGGAGAAACAAGATACTTCCAAGACAAGGAGGAACTGTGGGAGTTCATGGCCACCAACCCAACCATACAAAAAATACTGAAGAACATTCCAGAGAGAGAGAAGAAAAAATACCAGGTTTCCAGCAATAGTGACAGAGAGGCCTCAGTGAACAGGGCAGATAACAGAATGAAGGAGTAAAGTGGACAAATAATAGCAGAAGAATAAAATAGCAGAAATGAGGCAGAGATGGTAAGCTATAATCTTTAATATAGATAGCTCTGATACACTAACAAAAAAAGAAACACAGGCAAAGTAGATTAAGAGGCAGGATCCATCGAGATGCTCTGAATAGGAGATTCATTTTCTTACTATGACTGATCTTATTTGAAGCTGGTTTGTTAAACTGCTGTTCTGCCTTGACTGATTTTATTTTAATTTGGTATGCTTGATAGTATCAAGTATAAGAGTAGAGACAAGTACTCTGAAGATGATAAACTATAAAAGATATCCATTCCAGTTTTGATTATTAATTGCTTTCAAGTCTTACAATGTCTCCAAAGATGTGTTTTTATAAAAATAGCTATGTAATGTTATGTTCAATTATATTATTCCTGATGATGTGGACAATTCTATTGAAAATAAGAGAAATCATAGTAACTACTATAGATTATCTAATAGTATGGTCTTATATGTCTTTTTCATTTCATGTTTTTCTAGGAATTTGTTTTTTGTCTTGTTTGATTTGTTTTTCCCTAAAATACAGAAAGGATAGATATGCATGTAGAGATTCACACATGGGAAGAATTTCTAAACTATTTATGGAAACAGATTATATAATACATGATGTAATGAACAGATACTCTGAAGCAGAGACACTAAGAAACCCAATGCTAATTCTGTACTATTACAATATAAAATTTAGCAATACTATTATTCAGTGTTCAGAGTGATATTACTCTAGTCTCTTATGTTCAATTTCAGCATATGTAAAGATAAAGATAGCTACTTCGAAGAGAATGAGAGACATTATGGTAGTCATTATTGACCTCTCCAAAATCAGATGTTGAAGACATAAAAAGCCTTCATTGTCCTGTAATGATTTGATTAGTTCTATAATATTCTGTATATATTCAATGTGTGTGAAGATGGGGACAACTATTTGGAAGAAAACTAGAGACAATAAGATAGACAGTAAAGATCGCCAGTGGACTTGCTTTGAACTCTGTGTTTCTTTAAATTGTTTCCTTTTGAACTGTTTCGTTCTGTTTTGACATGTTTAATCTTACCCTCTTGAAGATAAAAAGCAAGTGTGTAGGACTGATAACCATATTACTAAGTTTTTGTTGGATCACTAAGCAGAACTGTTTGCAGTGTCATTATTTGAATATCACTTTGTATGCTTTAATTTTGTAACTTGAAGAACTATTTCTAAGATGACAATATGTAGCTTATCAACTAGTGATTTTTTTACCATTTATTTTTCTGGAGTTATGTATTATTTCTATTCTTTTTTTTCTGTTTTTTTCTCTTTAAATAAATAAAAAAAAGGACCAGAGGTATTCTCAGCCATGTATTTGTCTTGGGATCCTGGCTTTCCTCTTTGACTGATTTAATGAGTATTATTGAAGAAAACCAAGAAAACAGAAACTAGTAATTTACTGTGCTTCATATAGGGCAATTTCCTTATGAATTACATGAAAGAACTTAAAATGCAGTCTTTTTCATATGAAATAGAATGCAAAAATGGTAGGGGAGACAGAAGAAAGAAAACTCAAGTGAAGGGAAATGAGATGGAGGATAAAAGAAGTGAAGATTCAATGCGAAGATGATTCACTAAGGAGGCCACCATACCACTTAAACGCAACCACAAATAACCTCGTGCTAACAAATTAACAGGGTAATATTCTGCGTTTCATTAACATTTATACAGAGTTCATCTAGTGCCTAACCCTGTGCTGTGTATTCAGAAGAATTAACTCACTGAGCCCTATCTACGGCCTTTGGAAGTAATTGCGGATATCTTATCTCCAAATTTAATAAAATAAAGTATTTTTCATGGTTGGAGAGGATGTGGTGATTTTGAAATTGACTATAGAAAGCAGAACAAATATTTTGAAAAGCATTTCTGTAACAGGCACCCAGAAACTGAATAATGATTGGCCCACTAATTTCCAGTTAAAACACCTCCCCAAAAAGGGCAGCCTTGTGTGTAATAAAGTTGCCATAATTTGAAAAGGTTTAAGGTAATACAGCTTAACAGCCAACCAGAGTGCTATGCAGGCTTACAGAATATCATAGTGCTTAACAATGCTAACAGCTTGTAAAAACGTGTGCAGCGTAATAATTGAGAAAATGGCAATATATAGAATTACAGAAAAAGAGATATAGCAGGGTATTTTTTATAGATAATGGATTATGGTAAAATGGATACCTTTCAGAATTTCCAAATTTCCTACACTTACATACTGAAAAAGTAGGTGTAGACTGGAATTGCCCTTCTGTCTCCCAATAGTCATGTAAGCCCTTCCTTCCTGCTTTTCCATACGATTCTAGCCTCCCGAGTTGCTTCAGACAACAGGGCAATAGAATATTGGGTGCAGGCAGAAGTTTAAGAAAGTTTAGTGCATTTGCCCTTCTTTATTCATCTGGATAGTCACTGTGAGAACATTCCATGGTATGGGTATGTGAAAGAAATACAGAGAACTCATTTATATCCTTTGAGACTATGCTAGATCATCTATCTTCCAGGCAACAGCCAGCAACCCCAACACATGAGCAACTAACCAGGCAAGTCTACCCTGAATCAATGGAACTCCCTGCTCACCTGAGTCACCTTAAGATTACCAGAGGGCTGCTGTAGATACCACTAAAATTTGGAATCATTTGTTATGCACCAAGAGCTAGCATATGTAAGAAGTAATTTGTAGGTTTTTGCTGCAGCACCTGGCCATCAGTGTGCAGAGGAGGAGCTGGGCGGATCTGGGGTGCCCTCATCGGCCTCTCTGCATGTCTGGAGGACTCTGGATATCTCCGCCCAGACTGTTGGAGTCCCCCCAGGCTTCCAGGTGCAGTGAAGGGGAGAAGTGGGTTTGAGGCTTCCACATCAGCCTCCCCATTCCGGTTGCACTTGGAGAACTGCTGAGCTCCCGACGGGTGGGCCGGCCCACACTATTAGCCGAGCTCAGACTGTTTTGCGGCCACGCCTAGCCATCGGTGCACAGAGGAGGAGCTGGGCGGATCTGGGGTGCCTGCATCGGCCTCTCCGTGTGTCTGGAGGACGATGGATATCTCTGCAAGCAGGGAGGGACCACAGGTTCCTGAGGCACCACGGCCTGTGGTGAGTACCCTAACCCGGCTTCGATTGAAGAACTGTGTAGCTTCCAAGGGGCAGGTGGGCGCACAGTGTCCCTGAGGCCTAGCTTGTCTGGAACTGCCGAGTTCTGAGCAGGCAGAGGAGGGCCACTGGTTCTGTAGGCCCAATGGCTTGGGGTAGCGTGGTGCCAGAGTCTCACTAGCTGCAAACATAGAAGGGGATTTTCAACAGATCCTGAGGAAGCTTTCAAATAACACTTGAAACACAGAAATACAGGAAAATGACAAAACAAAAGACCAAATTACAACCTCAAACCTCCTGCCCATCTCAAGAAACCCTAGGAGCGATGTATATAGAAGAAAATATATCCCATCCAACTCATATATCGGACACAATAGCTACTGAAATTGAGAAGCAACTCCAGGAAGCTTTAAAGAAATTCAAACTCGAAATAATCTCCCAGATAAAAGAAGAAATGATAAAAGAAATGAAAGAGATTCTAAATATATCTAAAGAAAACACAGATAAAAATTGGAGGAACTAAACAAAAAGATAGAATCCCTAAACGAGCAATATAAGAAACAAACAGAATACATAATGGAGATGCACAGAGATATACAGGAAATAAAAAACTCCACTGAAAGTTGTAAAAACTGCCTTAATGAATGTGAAGATAGAATTTCAGACCTTGAAGACAGGATTGCAGGTAGTGAACAGGAAAGGAAAGATCTTTTGAAAATAACAAGGAATCAGGAAACAACAATTCAACAACTGCAAGACGATGCAAAGAAGAATAACATAAGAATGATAGGGATTAATGAAAGAGAGGGAGACAACATGAAGGATGTCAGGAGGATATTTAGAGAAGTAATAGTTGAAAATTTCCCAAGCATGAGATCAGAAACTGACATCAGGATCAGTGAAGCATATAGAACTCCAAATAGTCATAACCAAAATAAAACTACACCCAGACATATGATAATCACCATCCCAGAAATCCAACACAAGAATAGATTATTAAAAGCTGTCAGAGAGAAAAGACAGATCACTTATAAAGGAAAACCTATCAGAATCACAGCAGACTTCTCAGCACAAACGATAAAGTCAAGAAGAGCATGGAGTGAAATATTCCAGATCCTAAAGCAAAATGATTTCAAACCAAGACTGATATATCCTGCAAAACTATCATTCAAAATAGATGGTGCAATACGATACTTCCATGACAAAGAACAGCTGAAGAACTTCATGAACACCAAACCAACCCTGCAAAAAATATTGAAAGACAGTTTAGATACACAAAGGAAAAAACCACTAAGCAAAGCAAATAATTAAACAGAACAGAAAGATAAAGATGCAACAGCAGAGAGATAACATTCCTACAATTAACCAGCATTTAACAGTAATAACCATTAATGTAAATGGTCTCAATGCACCAATCAAAAGAAACAGACTAGCAGAATGGATCAAGAAACAAAATCCAACCATATGCTGTTTACAGGAAACCCATCTAACCCAGAAGGATACTCAGACTGAAAGTCAAAGGATGGAAAACAATTCTTCATGCAGCAGGAATCCAAAAAAAGGCAGGAGTAGCCATTCTGTTTTCAGACAACGTGAACTTTAAACCAACAATGACCATAAAGGACAAAGAAGGTCACTACATACTTGTAAGGGGAAAACTCCAAGAGGAAGAGATAACTATCTTAAATATATACGCACCAAACTCCAGAGCACCCAGTTATATAAAACAATTATTAACAGAAATGAAAACTCAAATTATCAGTAACACAATTGTAACAGGAGACCTTAATACACCATTGACACCAAGAGACAGATCAACCAGACAGAAAATTAGCAAAGAAATAACAGAACTGAATCACACCTGTGAACAAATGGGTTTGATAGACATATACAGAATGTTCCACCCAACAAGATCAGAATACACATTCTTCTCAGCAGTACATGGATCATTTTCTAAAATAGAGCATATATTAGCTCACAGAACATATTTAAGCAAATGCAAAAGAGTTGAAATCATCCCTTGCATGTTATCGGATCATAGTGCTCTGAAATTAGAAATTAATGATAAAAGATACTGCAAAAATTCCGCAAACACATGGAAACTGAATAACACACTCTTGAGCAATCAGTGGGTCACAGAAGAAATTAAAGAAGAAATTAAACAATACCTAAAAGAAAATGAAAATGCAGATACAACTTACCGGGATCTGTGGGATGCAATGAAAGCCGTCCTGAGAGGAAAATTTATTGCACTGAGTTCCCACATCAGGAAAACAGAACGAATACAAATAAATAACTTGATGCTACACCTCAAACAGCTAGAAAAAGAAGAGCAAGTCAAGCCCAAAGCCAAAAGAAGAGAGGAAATTATAAAAATCAGAGCAGAAATCAATGCAATAGAGACTAAGAAAACAATCCAAAGAATCAACAAATCAAAGAGTTGGTTCTTTGAAAGAATAAATAAAATCGATAAGCCCCTAGCCAACCTTATTTTAAAAAGGGAAGAAAAAGCTCAAATTCATGCAATAAGAAATGAAAAAGGAGAAATCACTACAGACCCAATAGAAATACAGAGGATCATCAACACCTATTTCGAAAACCTCTACTCTCAAAAGTTTGATAACATAGAAGAAATAGACAGATTCTTAGAAGCATATGAAGTACCAAAGCTAGATCAAGAGGATGTAAAACTGTTGAATAACCCAATCTCTGCTAATGAAATTGAAAATGTAATTAAGTCCTTACCCACCAAAAAGAGCCCAGGCCCAGATGGATTCACTGCAGAATTCTACAAGAAATACAAAGAAGACCTAATGCCGACACTCCTCAAACTATTCAATGAAATTGAAAGGGAAGCAATCCTTCCTAAGTCATTCCTGGAAGCAAATATTACTCTAGTACCAAAACCTGAGAAAGACCCAACTATAAAAGAGAACTATAGACCGATCTCCCTAATGAACACAGATGCAAAAAATCCTCAATAAAATATTGGCAAATAGGATCCAGCAAATCATCAAGAAGATTATACACCATGACCAAGTGGGATTCATCCCAGGAATGCAAGGATGGTTCAACATAGGCAAATCAATAAGTGTAATCCACCATATCAATAAAGCCAAAAATAAGAATCACGTGATCATTTCTATAGATACAGAAAAAGCCTTCGATAAGGTCCAACACTTATTCATGATAAGAACTTTACAGAAAATTGAAATAAATGGTCTTTACCTCAATATAATAAAGGCCATTTATGACAAACCAACAGCCAGCATCATACTAAATGGCCAAAAATTGAAAGCATTTACTTTAAAATCAGGCACAAGACAAGGATGTCCTTTATCACCACTCCTATTTAATATAGTACTGGAAGTACTAGCCAGAGCCATTAGGCAAGAAAGAGAAATAAAAGGGGTAAAGATAGGAAAAGAAGAAGTTAAATTATCATTGTTTGCAGATGACATGATACTCTACATAGAAGACCCCCTAAACTCCATTGAAAGACTCTTAGATACAATAAATAAATTCAGTAATGTGGCTGGATACAAAATCAATACTCAGAAATCAATAGCATTCCTATACACGAACAACAAAATCACAGAGAGGGAAATAAGAGAAACTGGACTATTCACATTAGCAACCAAAAAAAAAAAATGAAATATTTAGGAATTACTCTTACGAAAGAAGTGAAAGACTTATACAGTGAAAACTATAATACACTGAAAAAGGAAATTGAAGATGATCTCAGAAAATGGAAAGACATCCCTTGCTCATGGATAGGAAGAACAAACATTGTGAAAATGGCCATTCTCCCAAAACTGTTATACAGATTCAATGCAATCCCAATAGAAATACCATCAACATACCTTATAGATCTAGAGAAATCACTCCTAAATTTCATCTGGAACCAGAAGAGACCTAGAATCGCAAAGGCAATTCTAAGCAGCAAAGACAAAGCAGGAGGCATCACAATCCCTGACTTGAAGTTATACTACAAAGCAACAGTAGTAAAATCTACATGGTATTGGAATCAAAACAGAGCCGAAGATCAATGGAATGGATTAGAAGATACAACCACAACTACAAACACACTCAACCACCTTATCTTTGATAAAGGAGCCAAGCAGGTTCACTGGAAGAACGACAGTCTCTTTAATAAATGGTGCTGGAAAAACTGGCTCTCCATTTGCCGCAAACTAAAGCTAGACCCATGTCTATCACCATGTACTAAATTAAAATCTAAATGGGTCAAAGATCTGAATATTAAAACAGAAACACTAAATCTATTGGAAGACAAATTAGGTAGAAACCTTGGAGACATAGGAGTAGGTAAAGAATTCATGAAGAGGACTCAAACTGCACAGGAAATACTTCTCAGAATCAATAACTGGGACCATTTCTTATTAAAAAGTTTCTGCATGTCAAAAGAAATCTCCAGCATAGTGAAAAGAAAACCCACAAACTGGGAAAAGATTTTAGTGAACTCTCTCTCAGACAAGGGACTCTTGTCTAAAACATATAAAGAATTAAAAAAACTCAGACCTCCAAAATTCAAAGATCCAATCCAAAAATGGGCATCTGAGATGAATACGCAATTCTCAGTTGAAGAAATGCAAATGGCAAATAAATACATGAAAAAATGCTCATCATCATTGGTCATTAGAGAAATGCAAATTAAAACCACACTGAGATACCATCTCACTCCTGAAAGAATGGCCAGGATCAAGAAAACAAACAACAAATGCTGGAGAGGCTGTGGGGAAAAAGGAACTCTCCTGCACTGTTGGTGGGAGTGTAGACTGGTACAGCCTTTGTGGAGATCTGTCTGGAGATTTCTCAAAAAGTTGGGATTGGAAATCCCATTTATTCCAGCTATTCCACTTCTAGGCATATTCCCAGAAGAACTGAAAGCATCATACCACAGTGATATATGTGCACCTATGTTTATAGCAGCACAATTTGTAATCGCCAGATCTTGGAAACAACCCAAGTGTCCATCAACTGAGGAATGGGTAATAAAGTTGTGGTATTTCTATACAATGGAGTATTATTCAGCTATAAAGAAGGATCACATTGAGATATTTATCAATAAATGGGCGCAGCTTGAGACCATACTCATAAGTGAAATAAATCAATCTCGCATGTGTGAATACCGAATAGTTTCCCTAATGTAAGTAATGATTCAAATATATAAAAATATGTGGTAATCATGATTCCCCATTAGGTGGCCTTGAAGCCTTATAAAGTTTTCACTCATTAATTAGAAAGGCTTTATTCTGGGCTTCTTGATATGGAAATATTTGAAGCTAGAGTATATGAAGTTTTATCCAAATATTTCAAGGAAAAAGACAGACACTATGGTAACTACTATTAAGTCGGGTTATATGGTGGTGAAATACTAGGTTGCTGAAACAGTCATTCTTTGACCTCTATTGTTATATTGTTATGTCCTGTTTTATCTCAATCTTCCCCTTATTCTTTTAAAAAAATTATTTAGTTATTTCTTATGTTTGTCTTAATTAAGGGAAAGAATTTAAAAAATTAGGATATATAAATAGTAACTCTTTTTGATTTCCTATTAACTTGCTTTGAAGTCCTGTAATACTCCCACAATCTTGTTTTGACTGATTAGACTCTGTTCCATTCTGTATGATAGTATCAAGTTTGAGGATATAGGCATCTACTTTGAAGGCAATAAGATTCACTAAGATGCCCATTCTGGTTTGACTATTGTCTTCTTTGGAAGTCCTGTAATGTTTACAATGCCTAAGTTTTATTGGTCTTGTTCTCTACTGTTTTGTCCAACTTTATAATATCTAATGAGATAGACAATGCTTTTTACGGAAACAAGAGACAACGTTGATAGCCATTGTTGATAACCTTGTACTCTGTTCTACACCATGTGCTATGTCTATCCTTGGTTTTGACTGACAGCTTTGTTTTGCCATATTTGACTGTATTCTCTCGCCCTCCAAAAAAGTAATAAGCACTAAGGAGTAATAAAATCCAAAATGTGTAAATTTTGTTGTAAAAAAGAGAGGGAAAAAAAAAACAGAAAAAGAAAAAGAGCTCTAATGGATATAACAGCAAGTGTGTTGAGGGGTGTTAAATAGCTGACTATATCAATGTTTTTGGATCATTGAACACAGCTGTTTGCAGTCTCCCTGTTTGAATGTCCACCTTGTATTCTTTGATACTGTGATTTGAGCAACTATTTTCAAGATGATAATATGTAATCTATTAACAGGTGATTTCTTACTGTTATTTTATTTTATTTTTTTTTTTTTTGTAGTTCTGTATTACGTGTACCCTTACACCGCTTTGTTTTGTTTTGTGTTTTTCTCTTTTTCCTCTTAAATAAAAAATAAAAAAAAGAAGTAATTTGTATTTCAGAATTTTACGGCATAGCACATGTAGGTTGTAAAATGTTAATCAGTAAACAATCAGGTAGATTTAGATTATTATTTCTACTAAAGTTCTCCCAGTGTAGGACCTGGATTTACAACTTGCATATATTTAACCAGATTTCCCGGTCTTTTTCTACCCACTATATTTAAGATGAGATATTTCTGAAGGCCCTCTCAGCCTTCTCTGATAACTTGGCGTCTACCTGCAAACTTCATGGATTTTCGTTGCTCACCAAATCCTTAACATGCAAGAGGAGACCTGAATCCACTCAGCTTTGCCCTACTGCCTACTGCAGTTATAAGCCGACTGTTTGTTTTCCAGCTGAGGAGGACTGAGATGGGCTACAGGTCCTCTGGCTGGATGCTCTCTGCCTGGATTATTACCCTGTGACCCACTGTCACACTCTGCTGAGCTGATATCTGCATTTCAGGTGCATGTGGGGCTTCAACTGACATTTACTTTGACCCCATTATTACTCCTGCCCATCTGTCTGCCTTTCCCAAACCTCATTGGTCCTCAGATTCTCAGTCCCCAGCCTTTCTCTTGATGGTCCCCTAAGGACCTTAACTCCAGCTGCCACCTCTCCTTCTTTACTTCCATATGACTGCTCAGTCCTGGGCAGCCACTGATGCTAACACTGCATGCGATACTACAATTCACCATACACTGAGGAGGTTGTCATGTGTTAGGGCTTTATATATTCTGAATATAAAGGTGAATATTAAATACTTCCCAATTCACAAAACAAACGTCAGAAAGACCAATTTAGTAATTAAAAAATGTATAGAAGCTTAAAATTTGGAGGCAATGTGTCAGTAATGCTCAAATCAAATAATTTTTATGAAATGTTATTTTTGATCTTTGTTCTGTTTCCTATCATTCCCATGAAATTGATGTGTGTTTGTTTTTTTTTTTTTTTTTGTGTGTGTGTGTGTGTGTGCATGCGCATGTGTGTTTGCATGCATGTGGGCACCCTTATTTTGACGCAGGACAGATAACTAATTACCATGCTTTTTTCTGCAGAACCAAAGCTCTCTGGCCCTGGGGGAAGACAGGTGTGTTGGTTAGCGAGGTCACTGATAGAAGCGGCAGCAGTGTCAGGTATGCATCGTAAAGCTTGGTCAGCTATGACAATAATTAATTATTGTCTAGTTATGAGAAGAGAGGATGGGGTCAGCATGCTCACCCAGATGTGATGGAGAAAGCACACAGATGTTTCTTCATGAGGTGGCGCTGCCACCCAAGGCATCACAGTTGAGGTGCCCTAGGTCTGGCTTTGGCTTATTAGTGCATGCTGTAATGCAGAATGGTGAGGTGGGGAAACTGGTCCATGCATTTCACATATCTTATTCATTTTCCACCCAGTTTCTCCACTCTCCTTTTCTATGCCTATTTATTTTTGAAATTTGTTCAACCTGCTATAGTGCCTTCGAGAAAAAATTGGTTCAAGTCAAATTTTCACACTGCAAAGCAAGTCTCTTAGGCTCTCTGGGTGTAAGAATGAATGAACTTCATAGTGACCTTTCCAAAATGTAACTTAATAACTGGATTACCATCATTCTTTTCTTTTCAAAAAGCAGATAATCCCAAATGCTCCAGTTTTCTCCCTTTATATCAGTTAATTCAAGTGAATGTGAAGTTGTGTGTCTGTGTGTGTGTGTGTGTATAAAAGAATCCTAAACCACACTGATGTGGCGAGAGTGCAATCTGGACTCCTCACTCAGGATGCTGCTCACCTAGGCACAGATGATCGCTCTCCCACGGATTTCGTGCTCTGTGTATTCCCAGAGCTTTGGAGAAATGTCAGAATGGATCTCACTCCCCCCAACTAGCTTCAAAGGTTAGCATAACATCTAGCTGGCACTCCACAGGGTCTCCAGAAATGGTTGTTAAATTATACAAGACCGTTTAAATGTATAATTTAACACCCAGCTTAGATGGTCAAGTGTATGAACTAAAATGTGTGCAAATGTGTCAACGGGACACAGCACAGTAATTCACCAAATGCGGGCTCCAGGAGACATCTTTAAATGTACCTGAGAACTTGTGTGAAAGACAATTTTGTCCCAGCACCCATAGAACCTGAAGCACTGGGAATTTAATTTTTGGGAGGAGAGGGAGTTGAATCTGTATCAACTCTTTTGTGATGCACATTCAATTGTAATACCCCTTATTTGATTATTATTTTTTTCTTGGTTCATTTTATAACTGGGGACTGAACCTAAGACTGGGCTCTAACTTCCTGTCTTCGGGCTAAGCCTCCCAGAGTACTAGGATTACAAGTGTGCATCACCAAGACTGGCAACTTGTGGAATTTGTTTTGTTTTTGTTGTCTTGTTTGCTGTTTATCTGCTAGTTTTTATTTCAGTTTCTATTTTTTTTATTAGTACCTGTTTGCATTGCACAATACTCACAACCCATCTCAATTCTGTTTTTATTCCTTTTCTTTCTCCTGCTTCTTTTGAACCCCTTCCTGTTTGAGAAAAGTCTATCTCCCTAACATTGGCCATATTTGATTTTTTGATGGCAGCCATTCTTTCAGTGATGAGATGGAATCTCAGTGTTATTTTCACTTGCATTTCTCTAAGACCAGTGATACTGAACATTTTTCATGTATTCATTAGACATTTGTACTTCTTGTGAAAAGTGTGCATTTCAGTTATCCTTTTCTGTGATTGGGTATTTTAGCTTTTTTTGGGGGAGGGGTCTAACTTTCTTCAGTTTGTTTTATATTCTGGATATGGTTTCTCTGTCTGAGGTAGCTGGTCAACTTTTTCCTGTTCTCTAAGTTGTGTCTTTACCCCACTGGCTGATTCCTTTGCTCCACAGGAGCTTTTCAATTTGATAATGTGATTCCATTTGTTGATTCTTGCACTATTTTTGTGTCATTGGGGTTCTAGTCAGAAAGTCATTGCCTATCCCTAATGTCTTTAAGATTTTTACATACTTATATTTTGGAGCAGATAAAGCGTTTAACATTTAAATCTTTGCTCTATTTTAATTTTAGTGTAGTACATGACGAGATATCTGGATATAAATTCAATCTCTGGCATGTAGATAGCCAAATTTTCCTGCATCATTTATTAAAGAAACCAGTGTATGATTTTTGGCCTTTTTGTCAAAGATCAAGTAGTTGAATGTGTTTGGAGTCGTTATATCCTGTGTTCTGTTTTATTGATCCACATCTCTGTTTTTGTACTAGAACCAGGCTGTTTTTATTCCTATAGTTTTGTAATATAACTTCAACTCTGGAACTGTGATGCCACCTGCTTTGCTTTTGTTACCCAGATTGCTTTTGTTATTTTCAGTCTTTTCTGGTTACATATGAAGTTTAGGAGCGTCTTTTTTAATTTTGTGAAGAATCCCGTGGATTCTTTTATTGGGATTGCATTAAACTTATATATCAGTTTTTTAAAAGTATGGCTATTTTGATTGTATTGGTTCTGACTATTCAGGGACAAGAGATATCTTTTCATTTTTTGGTATCCTCTTTGATCTCCCTTTTTGGAGTACTGTAATTTTCATTGAGGTTCTTCATTTTCTTTGTTAGGTTATTTCTTAAGTATAATATTTAATTCTTCTTGATGCTATTGAGAATCATATTGTTTTCCTAGTTTTTTTTTTCAGTGAGTTCATTATTCATGTACTGGATTGCTTTTGATGGTTCTGTGTTAATTTTGTATCCTGCTATATTACTGGATTTGGTTATTCATTCTGGGAGACTTAGTGGCATTCTTTGCAGAAAATTTTTGTCACCATTTGATTTCTTCCTTTCCTATACATATCTCTTTTCTTCCTCTTGACTGATTTTTCTAGTTAATGGTATTGTTTTGTTTTGTAACAGGGTCTCACTAGGGAGTTCAGGCTGGTCTTGAACTTTATGTAGCCTAGGCTAGTCTGAGATTTGTGGTGATCCATCTGCTTCAGCCTCCGGAGTGCTGGGATTACAGGTAAGTGCCACTGCTCCTGGGTATAGATAGTGTTTTGAGGACTATGTTGGACAGTAGTGGTTGTATTGCTTGTCCTTGTCTTGTTCTTATTTTACAGGGAACATTTTCAGGTTTTTCTAATTTAATATGATGTTGGCAGTATGTTTGTTATAAATGACTTTTATCAGATTGAGATATGATCCTTCTATTTCATTTTCTTTAGAGTTTTTTTTATCATGAATGGGTATTAGATTTTGTCAAAGGTCTTTGTCAGTGTGTATTTAGATGATCATAAGCTTTTTATCCCTGCTCCTTTTTACACAATTTATTCCACTTGTTGATTCGCAGATGTTGAATCATTTTTGCTTCTCTGGGATGAAGCCTTCCTGGTCATGATGTGTATGATTTCTGAGGATTTATTGCTTTATGATTGCCAGGATCTTGTTGAGAATTTTTGCATATATGTTCATTAAAAAGAATGGTAAATAGCTCTCTTTCTGTTTGGATTCTTGTCTGGTTTTGGAATCAGGGTAATTCTGGCTTTCAGAAATGATTTTGGGAAGACTCCTTTCTTTTAATATCATTAAAAAGATTGAGGGTTGTTAGTGTTACATCTTTGCTGAAGTTTTTGTAGAAATTCACAATGAATCCATTAGGACATGAGCTTTTCTTATCAGGTAGATTTTTAAAAATTACTGTTTCAAATTCACCGAGTATTGGATTGTAATTTTAACATCCATTTTACCACCTTATACTGCATACATTTAGTTGCTCATTAATGGTCTTTTCCCTCCATTATAATGAATTATATAACTGACTCAGACCATGTTTCCAACAAAAGGTCTAGTGAGAATGGTCAAAAGCATGTCTCTGTGGGTGATTGCTTAAGAAACCATCCTCACTGAAGACTTCTGTGGTACTTGGTTAGCATAGTTATGTAAGTGGGTTTGGATAGACACATATGCTTGAGGAACAGACCAGGAAAAAGACACAGAAAAGCAAAATAATCACATCTAAATTATAAATCTTATGCAAGTATTAATTTTGTATGGTAAATGGTATGGGGTAATACATCCTCCCCCTGAATTCTCATCTATCCAAATCTCAGAATGGGATCTTATTTGGAAATAGGGTCTTTAAAATTATAGTTAGGATGAAGTCACTAAGTCCAACATGAAAGCTGTCTTCAATGGAAGAGGGAAATTTGCATACACACAAGGGACACTGTACGAAAACAGAAGCAGAGATCAGAGTGACACAGATACAAGCCAAATAACACCAAAGATATGGACACCCAACGACAAGAAACTAGAGGAGAAAAAGACGTGGAGTGGACTGTCCCTTAGAACTCTGCGGGATACCTGCCCCGGCCTGGGTCCAGCCCTCACACTGAGAGACAATGCATGGCTGAGGTTTCAGGCCTCACAGTTTGTGGTAATTTATTATGATAGCCATCGGAAATGGGTACAACAGCAAAGCAGAAAACAGAGAAGAATTATAATAAGAGCCAGCTCCCCCTTTTCCGTGTTCCTAGGGGTGCACACCCTTTACTGTTCTAGTTACTCTACTCATTCCACAGTGTCCTGCAGCATATTTTGGGCAACTGAGTAAGAAGGAAACACAGCGCCCAGCCTTCCCTCTGCATTTCCTGCCGTCCTTTTGCATATTCTACTGGTTAAATTTTACCTTTGTAGCTGACAATATTTCAAAGTTGACATGATCACATTATTTTCCAACCATGTTTGTGTTCTGTGGTTAGTTTAGTGACAGATTCTAAGCATCAGTCTATAAACATCGTTTATGCTATTAGGTCTTTGCACGTGTTGTCCAAGACATGCTAATTACAGTGCCTGCATTTAGTTTTGTTCTCAAAGAATCCAGTTTATGAGTCGTGCACCACTTACAGTAGAGTTCACCTGAGACCAAGATCAAAGAAATTCAGTCTTTTGATTTAACTGTTTTTTAAAAATCATAGTATATTTTTGGTATTATATTTGAAAAATATTGTACTATCTTCTTTTCCAGAAATTTTGATTTTTTCTTAAGGAAAACCAACACCTGCCTTGTTTACGGAAGCACTGCGACTCTCCATCTTTCCTCTCCTGTCTATTGAAATGAGCACATCCGCTGTTTCTAAACTCACTTTATTACTCCTTTTGCTTTCTGAACCAGAGCTAATCTTTTTTATAACATGTGTGTATTTTTCTGCACAGTTTTCTTAGAGTGAGGAGAGAGACGTTATGTGCATCTGAAAATTTTTATTTCATCACACTTGCTGCTTTCTTTACTGACTCTTGAATTTCATGATGAAAATTTTGATAGAAGCATTAAATACCTTTGTTGACTTCCACCAGTCAGTGATGACAGTGGCGATTCTACTACCAGTCAGTCTCGTTTCCTGGTGGGTGATTTCTTTAACCATGTCAATCTTTTAGCAACTTCTCGTCCTCTGAAATGTGACCAAACTGTGTCGGTGCAGTTTTCCCACCACACTTAGCAGACCTTTTCCATCTGAATCTCCACGTCCCTTTTCACTCTGACAAATTCTCCTATATTCCTTTTATAAGCTTCACTTCCTCACTGTCTTCAGTCCATCTTTCTAGAGCTCCAGCTAGTAGGAATGCACACTATTTAATTTTCTATTTCTCTTGCATTTTCTCCATATTACCTGTACTCTATTTTTTGTTTTCTCTCTTTAGTTGTCCCCTGATTGCTATAGAATTTTCCAGTTGACATTTGTTCATTTCCTTTCTTATTCAGATGAAAAGTTTAATTTATAAAATTATTTTGCCCTACATTGATATTTTTCAAAGCATTTCCTTTTATTTTATACCTGTAATACCTTTTCAAGCATGTCAGAGATTAGAATTTTTTATAGAATGTTTCTATTCTCTGAATTTAACTTTGTCTTCTGATTTATCTTGGTCTTTCTCTTATGTTTTGAACATTTTACCAAAAACCTGGGTCTTTGCTGTTCATACTCCAACAACCAGTTAAAAGTTGCATCCCATTTTGTTTGCTCTTGCAAGTTCATTTACTCTTTATTTCTTTGTAGATCATTTTATTCACCAACATTAAAGCCCTTATAAAAATTTTGTTACAATTATTACAGGTTTAAAGGGACTTTGTAGTGACTGAGTATTACATGTGATTTAAATGTGATAACAGCAGAATCTATTATTTTTCCTCTGTTGACGGTCACTTTTTGCATGTTGTAATGCCCTAGTATTTTATTTTTCTAGTGACTACACTGCTGCAAGTGCTCTAGTTAATTGTGACAACTTTCCAAAGTCATCACTAATAATCCATAAACATCTTCGAACTGCGCATTACAGGTGCCTGCTACCACTTGCTAGCAGGTGCTTTGTGGAAAGTGCTCTGTGCTCCTGTGAGCTTTGGAAAGAGCCACATGCTGGGCACAGCTTTTGGTGCATTTCTGCTTTATAAAGGCTCTGAGAAGGGCTGCTATGAAGGGCCTCGTGAAATTTGCTGGATCCAATATTTTTGGATATTTTTTAACAATGGGACTTTTTTCTCCCAAAACGCTTTAATGTTTTTAATTTTAATTTTATTCATGTCTGGTTGTGATGCATAATAACATTGTTTTGGCTACTGTGTGTATAGTATCTAGATCATTTTCAGCCCTCGTACTCCCCTCCTTAATCTCCCCTTTATCTGATGACCTCTGATTACCTCCCTGTTTCCTACCATCACCCCTTTACACTTGATTTGTAATTTGGGTTAGCCTAGAGGCGCATCAACAGAAAAAAAGAAAAATATGAATAAAGAAAATATGATATATGCATATATATACAGAGAGAGAAAGAAACAGAGAGGAAGGGAAGGAGGGAGAGGGAGAGAGAGAAAGAGAGAGAGAGAGAGAGAGAGAGAGAGAGAGAGAGAGAGAGAGATTTTACTCTGCCATAAAGAGTGAAGATCTGTCATTTGCAGGAAAATGAATTGAATTCGGGATCATAATGTTAAATGAAATGTCAGACACAGAAAGTTAAATATCATATGTTTTTTCTTATATGAGAAACAAAAATCTCAGAGTATTTAAAATTATTTTCCATGGAATATCCATTTGGGCTATGTGGTTTCCACATCACCAGTCTAGCCACAGACTATCAGATGCTACCGAAAATTACAGCTACTTTGAGATTTGCAAGGCCATATGTGCCTGTACTTCACTTCTGGTGCTCATTAAAGATGAATTACTTAGGAATACATGAAGCATACATGACAGTCAGGTAGACCAATAAGGTTCCTAGAATCTGGGATATGAATCAATATGATGTAATTCAAATTAGTGTTTTCCCAAGTTATTGTTCCAAGTCCTTTTCTGCATGCATTAGCAATACTCAGTTACAGGTTGAATTAAGTGAAAAATGCCTAAAGAGTTGGCTGAATTGGGTCCCTGTCTTACTGATTATGCTAAGTATTTCATATACTAGGTCTGCTGCTGGCCAGGCCAGCCTTGTTTCATTCCCATTGAAAACTCTGACTCATGTAGTTCCTAGACAGAAAGCTGCCTTCCCCAGCCCAAAACAGGGAACCACAGACTGTCTTTAGTCATATTTAGAAATGCAAGTTTTAAGCATTTGGACAAAACAGATTTCTTTTGTCCTAATATATATAATAAGGCTCATACATTTCCACCAAACCTATGTACAATTGCTTTACTTGGGGTTTTTAAAACAACTTTACTAAGTAAAATTCAGGTGCTCTAAACTGTACATACTTGAAGTGCACAAATTGGTAACTCTGAGCTATAACTAAGACAAGATCACTATTATTAAGACATGACCATGTCTGTCTCCCTGTGTTTCTGTGTCCCTTTTAAATCCTTTCTACTCTCTCCCATCTCAGCTCTTCATTCTTTGTTTCCAGGCATTCCTGATCTGATCTCTTTCATTACAGGGGGAATTTTATACAATTTTATAGAAATGGAATCAGTGTGTGTTCTTGTTTTTGGTTTGTGCATATATAGGCTCTGGCTTTTGTTCAGCTCAATTATTTCCAGATTCATTATGTTGTGTGCATCCCTACTTCTATTGCTCAATAGAATGCTATAGGATTAATATGTCATGTTTGCTTATCCACTGACCAGGTGATTAACATGTCTGGTTGTAGTATTTTCACCATTTCAAATAAACTACTGTGGTATGAATATTCATGTAAAATATTTTATGAAAGTATTTCTTTAGTTCTTCTGGGTCAATATATAAAAGTAAAATACATATCTGATAGGTAATTTCATAGTTTTAAAGTTTCCAAAGTGACTACACAATTTTATAGTAGCAGTAGGAGCATAAGAGATTTCCACTTGCTCCACATCCTCACCAACGCTTAGTATGACTGATCTTTTGAATTCTAGAAATTCTAATTTATGTATGGTTCCATCTAGTGGCTTTAATTTGCATTTTCCTGATGGCTGACACATTTTTTTCAAAATTATGCAATTTGATGTTATTATAAATGGTATCATTTTATTTTTAATTTCAGTTTATAGTTCTTAGTTCCTAATGCATAGAAATATAATTCATTTTCTATCTTGATGTTGTACCAACTTTAGTAAGTTTACTGAGGGTTTCTGGAGATATTTTGCAGAGTGTGCTTTTGCAAATAATTTCTGCTGTTTTATACCTGGTGTAGTGTTCTATAAATATCTATTAGGTTATTTGGTTTTTCAAGTCTTTTACTTACTAATTACTGTGTACTTTTTCTATTTTTTGTTGGGAGAGGAGTGTTTAAATATTTGACTATAGTAGTGAGTTTATCTAGTTTCCTTGCAGTCTTATTAGTTTTATCTCCGTGTAACTTGAAGCTGTGTTATTAGTGAGCATAGACTTAGGGTTCTGTGCTCCTGGTGCAATTTTCATTATTACTGCAGAATTGTTATGAAACGACCCTGTCTTCTCTAAAATTGACTTTGCCTGACATATTTTCCACATATTTATTTTTAAATTATTTTTTTCTGTCCTGTAAGTTTGTCTTCAGTGGGATGTTTGGGCAGGTTCTATTTAGCATGATTATTTTTGTTGTTGAGTTTAAACTCACTCTTTCATCTTTTTTTTTCAGTCTCATCTGATAATTGCTTATTTCTTTTGCACTTTTCATGATATATTTTGGATTGCTGTGCCATTTTCTTCCCTTTCTCTCTTCACTTCCTTTTCCTTCCTTTCTTTCTTCCTCTCCCACTTCTCCTCCTTCTTACTAACTTTTGGTGCTAGCATATGAACCCAGACCCTTTGCACTGAGCTACTTTCTCAGCACTTTTTTATTTGAGACCAACTGCTGCTGAGGTGCCCAGGTTACAGGTCAACTTGTGATCCCTCTGCCTTAGCTGTGTGAGTGCTGAGATTACAAGTGTGTATGTCTTTATCCCACACTATCTCCATTGTTGGTTTATTAGTTATTAGTGGTTTTGTTATGTTAGGGGCTTCTTATAGCCAAAATATGTACCTTTAAATTATCTTAATCTAGTCAAGTGATATATATGCTTTTTGCATATAGTATAATCATATTTGAGCTAGACCTGTATAGATCTGTTTAGAGACAATGAAACTTGGACAAGTAAGGTGATTTGGCCAGAAGGGCTAGAGAGTGGTGAAACAGTAATTCAAGTCTGCTGACTTTATAAACAAGCAGTGCTTTATACACAGCATCACACTAGTGCAAGTTTCAATACATCAACTTTGGAGACAGTGGAGTGTACAAAATTACTATACTACAGTTAGAACTAGCACTGAGGAAACAGTTGAAATTTCTGTTGTTGTTATTTAGGAAAATATGAGTGAAGTAACCCCTAGAAAAGTCCCGAAACAGCTCTGAGACCTCTTAGGCATCATGAATGAGCATCACTCAGGTTAACAGCCAGAGATGAATCTGCAAGCCAGCGTTTTAGCAGAGACCCTGGAGCAGAATTTGGGTTCCTTTGGCTCCTCACATTAGTCACTCCAGGCGAGCAATTCATATCTCATAAATCACACTCACGCTGTGACATATAGGGTTGTCTGAAATTTATGCATCTTATTCCAGGTGCCAGAAATAAAGAGCCTTTAAGCCTGTCATGTGAAAGGCGTGTCTGTCTGCTCCTGGCTGTGTGAAACTTGATTGCAAGCTGCATATTTACTTCTGAAATTTCTTACATGAGCATTGTATGGTTAGCATATTAATTATTCCATTTGGGCAGAGCAGAAGACTCCTTGTGGCCTGGATCATCTGGTTGAAGAAAATCATGGTGGAATTTTTAGAGTGAAATGAAGCTTATTAGACCTACAAGTAATTAATTAGCATCATTTACTTTTATTATTCTAGAACTTGTTTTCAATAAATATGGGTAGGGCCAGAATGTCCAATTTTTTTCCTGCATTAAGGAGAATATTGTACAAAAGCAGCCCCAAACATTACTTTTTGATTAGCACTTATGCAATCAGGCAATCAGCAGACTCAGTTGTTAAGGCATTTGTTAATAAATAGTCTAGTTCTTTTAGGAATTTACAATGCATTGGAGCAAGACAAAGCATTAACTATTTTTCAGAACTTTTCACTATTAATGAAAATAATGCCTGTGTGCATGCACAGAAATGTGAAATCACAACCTAATCCATCACAGACAAGGGCGAGAAGGGTTTCTGTGCCTGGTCCACGAGGAGGAGAATGCAGACACGGAAATGAGAGGACAGAGAGCGAGGCCCCTCATCCCAATCCATCACTCTTGCACTGTAGCTGGGCAACTCTTGGGCTCCTTACAGTTCTCTGCAGCCTCTCACACATAGTTAATGAAAACAAGGACTATACCCAGCCTTCCAGCACGTGGTGTGTATTGAAGTATGTGTGTAGCTGCCGTTTCTCTCCCCGGTTCTTCTAAAAGAGACACATTCCTAGTGGCGTTTGCATTTCAGTGTCAGGAAATTGCTTTCTTTCACTATGGTGGCTATTTTCCACACTGGGCCTGATGATGACACCTTGTTCCCAGTATGTCACTGAGGGTAAATATGATGAGTCCCATTTTGGAGATGGCTCTGACTTATTCCCTAAACTGTGCTTTAGACAGGCTGATCATTTGGGTGAGTGACAATGCAAACATTCAGTAAAACTCAGAACAGTGGCAATGTGGGGTGAAATTTTGTCAAGGCTTTTAGTAAAACATGGTTAAGTTAATGAGATGTTAAATCTTTCATTTATTCACAAAGTATTTCACAGTGCCTTCCCTGTGCCAGGTACTGTACAATGCTTGGGTCTAAGCTGGTAAATAAAGTATGGCCACAGCCCCAGGGAACTCGTAAGTTAATCTGGGGGTCACTGAACGATTCGGCAAATAAAAATGTCAATTTGATGTTATACCAAGGTGATAAGATGACAAGCATTGGGTAGAGAATAGTTTGGCTGAGGTTTTATTCACAGAATATAGTCATGGGGAGTTGTAGGGAGCCAAGTGACAGGCATTGCTGCCTCAATGCCTCTCTCTATGGGCACTGCGTCTGCCTACATTAACCATAATCCTCTCCTGCTTACGTCACGTATCCGGATGTGACGGTGACCCTGTTGTATTCATCTGTTTAAACTCTTCCTGTCCCAGCTCCCGCCCTTAGCCTATAAAAGATGTGATCATTTTCTGAATAAACCGGAGGCTTGATTGGATTACATCAACTTGCCTTCATCTCTTTTTTCTCCCCCATGTCTTTTATTTAATCCCTGTTCCCCTCCAGGAGTTCTAGATTTGTTGATCTGCAGGCCAGATCAGGGAGTCCCTCATGGAGTTGGTACTTAAACTAAAACTCAATGTGACCAGCCCACCACATGAAAATTTGGTAGCCTCATTCTAAGGAAAGGAAATACCATGAGCAGAGGTCTAGAGATAGACAAAGATTAGCACACTTAGGAAATGGAAAGTTGCAGTGGGCTGAGAGGCAGAATTGAAGCTGGGGAAAGCAGCTTACTTAGGTCCTCATAGGCCATAACAAAGTGTTTGGAATTTGTGCAGTGATGAACACATGCATGCATTTCATTACCCCTTAATATTCACTATTACATACAAATTTTTGAATATGTAATATTGTATATTATATTCTGTTACCCAATACAAATTAATAAATATCTTCTTTCATTCCTGAAGACAAATATCTCAGACCATCCAGTGGAAAAGATCAGGCATTGTGAGAGAGCTAATATGCTGAAGGAAATGGTAATTATTACTCTGAAATGACAGAGTCTAAGGTTAAGGAAAGGGCCAAAAGTTTTGCCATCCTTGCTCTGTGATAAAATAGTATTACAAGAAGAATTCAGGGATTTAGAGTGCAATGGAGATCAAACAGCTCTCAGTGTGGATCTGTATACTTTGAGAAGAGGACAGAAATGCTAAGAAACTTTAAAAAGTTATGAAATGAATAAAGCATAACATGTATGTCAAGAATATTAAAATTAAGAGTGGTACTATAAAATGACTCCAATTACGTAAAACACTTCTTTTACTAGAATAGCTGGGGGAAGTGCACTAGGGTAGGTCAGTGTTATAAATAAATAAGAATTGTCATCAAATGTGTTTTTCTATTGTCATTTGCTTCTGATCTTCGTGCATACTTTTTTCAGTGACAGCTATTCTCTGTGCCCTCCCATTCCTCAGGTTCCTCCTTGATTCTGAGTTCTTCTGCAAGTACTCTATGTAACATGAGTATTCACCTTCACACAGTTACTCACTGCTTTTCTATAATTTTTGCTAGAATATTTACCAGGCACTACATTCACTAAGAAGATGCTATCTCATTAACTTGCTTAAGGTAAGGAAATACTTAGAAGAATTTGTACAGTGAAGGACATAAAAAGTTACAAGTAGAGTGAGAGAAATTTAAAACACCAGAGTTAAATTCAGAAGCACGATTACATTTGGTTGAGCTGGGGTTAAACAGTTATGGAGGCGGCAGCAGCCTTTGGACGGAGACTGAACAGCAGGCAACAATTTGCAAGCTAGGACAGGAGTTCTAGGTTAGGGGTAGGAGGAACAAAGGAGACACCAGCACACCATGTGGTGAAGGATTGCTACAAACTGATCCTTCACTTCACCAACAGTTAAAATTACCCACTGGCCACTCACTCTACTCATCCCACTCAGCATCAAAAAACTATGTGCTATTATTGAAAGGAATCCACCTGGGCTGGATTGTTGTTCACAGTAGAGGACCTAGCTTGCAAGTATGAGGCCCTGTGTTCAATCCTTAGCAACACAGGTAGAAAGGAAGGAAGGAAAAGAGGATGGGAGGGAGGGAAGGAGGAAGCAATCCCCCTACCTGGATAAAAATATTTATTCTCATAAGACTTATGCGTATCTGTTCTGTGTTAGCCAGTTTCCTAGCGAGTCATAACTTGTGTAATTTACTCTCATGGTTGATTTCTGAGACCAATTTAATACAGAAAATGACAGCATCTCATTTCAGAGATGAATTAGAAAACCCTATGGCTTATGTTGGTTGGTCCACTTGTCCAGAGGAAAGCCACCTGCTATATCTGGGTGGACCTACGAAGGGGCCTCCAAAATGAGCAACCCAGGACTCCATCTAGGTCAGATGAATCAGCTTGAAACCAAATTCTAAAGTCCCCCAAAAGCTTGCAGTGACAGCAGACCTGGGGACTATCTTTATGGTAACTTCACGATAGACAGAATAATCCAGCTAAAGTGCTCCTGGATTTGTGAACTTCAGAAAACATGTTAATTTTTGAAATTTTCAGATGCTAAATGGGGAAAATTTTAAAGCATCAATATATAGATAACATAGTATAATATTAGACCGACATCTAGAATAGTGCCTAACAGAGAAATAATTCTCAGTAAAAGCTTAAAATGGATTTTAAGTATTTTTCTTTGAGCTAAAAATATAGCTCCTCTATTATAGAATTCAAATAAACTTAAATACTTTTAAAAGCGAATAAAAATCTTAATTTGCAATTATTCAATACACAACTTCCTTATTAACTTTTCAGTAAGGCAACTATTTTTGTTCGTCACATCTAACTTCTATTTCTCTGAAGGAAACAGAAACTTCTATTTCTCTGAAGGAGGCTCATGAAAGTGTTGACTTAAATACAAAATTCTTAAAAATACAAATGTAAATTACAGTCATTTGCGAATTGGAGATAGAACAAGGCCACACCAGGAAGCAAGCCCAGTCTGGGAACCAGCACCACGCGCCGGCCGCTACTGATCTGGAGTAGACAGACCCCAGACCTTTCCGGCATTGGCTGGCAAACAAGAAGCACCACCTCCCCGCTCCCCCCACAGCCATGAATGACCCGCTTATCCGGAGAAACACAGACTGTGATGACATCTATGGAGGTGAAGTGCCATTGGATGCCTGTGGTGCTTTGCTGTCTCATTGACACTGCAGGTCTAGGGCCTGTGGTCTGGCCACAGGTTCAGAGGATAGTGGTACGCAGTATAACATCTAGGGGTGATCTCCTTCTGAGGGTTGAAGCCACTGTTGTTTCTCTATGGTCCTGTTTTGGAAGTCCTATATCATTTCCATTGTTTTGATGCATTGGATTTTATTTTCTTTGTTTTGTTTGATTATGTCAAATCTGATGGCAGAAGCAGCTATATCAAAGGTGGCAAGAAATATCATGGTAGCAATTTTGGGTTTGCTATTGGCTTGTTTTGAAGTCCTTTATTGCATTCATTGTTTTGTTTTTATATTTTCTGTATGATTTTGTCTCCTTTCAGTTTTACTATGTCCAAAGTTATCTGCAGCTATTTTGAAGACATCAAGAGGCATTATGGTAACTATTGTTGATTCCGTTATGTTTTGAAGTCCTGTATCTCTTACACTAGTTTGTTTCTGTTGCTTTTATTCCATTTTGTCCTCTTTAAAATAAAATTTTAAAAATGTAAATTACAGAGCTTAATGTTGACTTGTCTTATGAAACTTTCCTTGCATTATATTAAAAAGTTCCATTAAAACGCCATAAAAGTGTCTGGTTGAAATACTTAAACACTACATTTCTTTTAATGAAAGGGAAAATAAGTTCTCTAAAGGATATAACTGTTAGTATAAGTGAGCAAGATAGAATACCATGCTACTAAGTTTTGTTAGTTCATCAGAGTGGTTTGTACTGTGATTGTTCAATTGTCCACTTTTTATGTTCTGATTATGTGACTGAAACAACTACTAAAATAAAAATATATAATTTATCAACTAGTGATTTCTTACTTTTTAAAAATTCTGTATTATTTCTATCTTTTTTGTTTTGCTTTTTTTCTTTAAATAAAAAGATACAATATCCACATAATCATAATGATGACACTGAGAATTATTCTCCCTGAGAAGGCCCAAGCCTTTATAATATTGATACTGAGAAAATATAAATGTGTATTTCATGAGTGTGGGCCACACAACTTAATATGGCAGACAGGCCCACAGTGATTTCTAGTGGTTTTCACTCCAGTTGTCCAATGTCTTTGTGTCATCTTCTTGGGGTCAATCAGGACAATAAAGTGCCCCTAACCAAGAAAATACAGCCAACATGATGAGAAGCTATAGCGATGACACCATCTCACTGTGTAAGATTCCGTCACAGCTGATTGGAGCTGCAGAGTACAGGTGACTGTGGTTAGAGAAGCTGCCATGATAGAAAACTGCAAAAGCACTGTAGGACCTCGGGCGGTCCCGGACAAGAAGGCAGCCTCAGCCAACAGTAGGCAAAACCTAGGGTCTCACTCATACAGCTGCAAGTTATCAAATTCTTCTAAACCTCACAGGTGTTTGAAAGCAAATTCCTCCCCACTTGAGGCTCCCTGTGAGGATGCAGCCCAGCTGACATCTTTCCTGCAGCCTGAGGACCTGGGCAGAGTTTCAGCCTAGCATAGCTGGCCTCAATGGCAGAACAGTGCCATAATTAATAATTGCTTTGTTAAGTTGCTTAGCTTGTGGTAATTTGGTACCCAGCTAGAAAAAACGGACACACTTTGTGATCTAACTTGTTTGCTATTCATTCTCTTCACCTTTTTAAACCTCTTTGACAGTCACATATGTATGTGTGTGACTTTGTTGTTGCTATTTCAAAATAAATATAAATTAGTTCAAAGACATATTACAAGGGTGAATTAAAAAATTATTTCCAAAGAACAAATTTACCACCCCCTGGATATTTTTTGCAACACTATGGGGAAGTGCTGTAATGTGAATTTTTCTCTTCTGATGAGGAAGGGTCATTTACTCTCTATGACCTTCATGAAAAAAGTTTTTAATAGAGATGTGGTCACGGGGCAGGAAGTCACTCTGTGATGAATAAATTGCTTGAGCCTCACCATGGCGGGCCCGCCTAACTTTGTTCTGAAGAAGGGCCGGTTCTCCATCCTGATGGTTTCCTGCCTTCATTCTCAGTGTGTGGGTGTATAATGGCTGCATTAAGGGAACCCCAAAGTGTGGTTCATCTCATTCTGTGTGAGCTACACTGTGGTGTGAGCCTCAGACTATTTTTAGCCCATGCTATTTTCACAGCTGATTGTCACGGCACAAGGAAACAGGAAACAACTTCAGATGCAAAATAACCCGTAAGACTCTATTTTGTGAAACATCCAAGTGAAATTGAAATTGAGCTCCAGCAGAAAGAATTCTCTCGCCTTCTCTCTCTTATAATGTTTTCCATATTTTCTTCTATTTTCTGTCTCTATGTTCACCTGGACCTCCAGGGGAGGAAAAGATTTCCCTTGAATTCCCCTCTCCGGGTTCTCACTTCTCTTTTCCCTTTCTCACTGGTTGCTCAGTTGCTAATGTCAGCTGTGAAAGACTTTCATATAGTTATGTTTGTTGCCATGCATTATATATTTATGTAACATTGTCTCCAACCTGCATTGGACAGTCTGAAATTTAATAGATTTTAGCACATGAAGTGCTTGACATTACAAAGATGGAAAACAAAGGAAAAGGTTAAAAAAAGAACAAAATATAAGTTTTTATAAAAATAGAGATTTACAAATGCAGACAAAGTTGTTGGGGGAGGAGCCTTCCCACATTGCTGGTGGGAAAGTAAATTGGTACAGCTACTATGGAAATCAGGACAGAGATTCCTCAAGAAGCTAAAAATAGAAATTCTGTTTGACCTGGCTGTGCCTCTGCTGGGCATTCTCCTAAAACAGGTAAAGACATCAGATTGCAGCGGGGCCTGCAGACTCCTGACTCCTGCAGCACAACTCACAGGAGCTGAGTTTTGGAAACCACCTGCGTGCCCACCAGCAGATGATGGATAAGGAAAATGGTGGTGTGTATACACAGGGGAGGCTGCTTCTCAGCCATAAAGGAGGACAAATTTGAATCACTGTAGGGAAATGGATGGATCTTGACATCATAATATAGTGAATGAGGTCAGACACAGAAGGTTAAGTATCACATGGCTTCTTTAACACAAGAGTTGCTATATATATATGTCGGTGTCGCTCCCGGCCGGCAGGAAAAACACACGACAGATTCTGACGGTGTGCAACCTTGTCTTTATTTGTCTCCGCGTGGGCCCCGCGAGGCCTCTGCTCTGCCACCAGCCATTTCTCGCCGGTGGACTTTTTCTATCTCTCTCTGTGCTTCTCTCTGGTGGCGGGAGAGGCACTTACTTTTATAGGGTAACAGTGGCCAATCAGTTCAAAGCGCACGATGCGGGCTGATTGGCTAACATCAGTTGTTGCTAGGCAGACTATTCTATTGCGCGGGCTGCTTACGTCGCCAGGGCAATCAGGGGGCAGGAAGCAGGCGCCAACTTGGCTCACTCGATGGGAGGGGTAACTTAGCTCAGGCTTTGCTCTTTTCTACAGGCCTCACGTCCGCCAAGTAAGGCGACCGGGCTCGGCCGCGGCTCCCAACATCTCCCCCTATTTTATTTATTTTGAATGAATGTACGCATCGCAGCCCGCCCTGGATTGAGTGCAGAGGCTTATGCCCTGTGTTGAGGCCCACTGTAGGCCCTTGGCTTGGACCCTGGTCGGCCGTCCCCGGGTCCACCAAGGCCTTGAGACCCTCGTCCTTTTTCCAGGGCCAGGAGTGAACTGGACGGAACCTGGATGCACATAGGCATGCACTCATGCCCCTCCGTGTGATCTCCTCGGAGAGGCATCTAGATCTGGGCAGATTCTAGTAATTCAGCGGCTTTCGTGCAGTATGGGGTAGGGCCTGGCTTAGGTCGAGTCGTGCTGGGGAGGCATGCTCTTACCCGTCATTGACTCACCCACCCTGCTACATGTTGTTGTCTAGGGAGGAGAATGTGGGAAGCCTGTCACTTTTAAACGCGGTTGTAGGCCATGCGAGCGAGCCATGCGTATACAAGGGTAGCACATAGGGGAGCAAGCCGTTCCAGGCCCCCAAAAAGGGATTGTCCTGCAGTTTTTTTAGGGCTCATCTTGTTGTTGGGTCTGCGGTTGGCCTCTGGTGGAACAGGCCTGATCTTCAGTCGAGGGACTTGTCGCATGTGTCAACCTCTCTGGGACCCACAGTGGTTCTCGTCCCGGTCCCTGCGGAAAGACACAAACCGCGCCTCGGTTCCAGCTAACCACCGGATCCGGGCCCATCCATTGTCCCGTCAGGACATCTTTCCATCTAACCCATCCTTTATTTTTTGGGGATGGGGTACAATGTGCCATAGCTGGGGAGCAATTTTCACTGTTTACGTTTAAAAAATTGTATGTGAATAATGCCATAGATAACCACGCCTTTGGAGGCAGGCCTTGGCTTACTCCCCCTTTTTGTTTTTTATTTTTATTTTTATTTATTTATTTTTTTATCGGTACCAGGGATCGAACTCGCGATTGCCTGCTTACAAGGCAGGCGCTTATACCGCTGAGCTAAATCCCCAGCCCCTGTTTCCTCGACCGGCGTTTTTCTCAGCCTGCTCGGCAGAGAACTCTGCGTACCATGCTCGCCAATCAAGATAACTACTCGAAGGAAGGCATGTCTTGGCCAGCTGCATCCAATCACCTGGTGTAAGAGGCTGAGAGGCAAGATTCTCTAGCATAGCTATGGTATAAGGAGCTGTGGGCCCGAAGGTCGTGACAGCGCTTTTTAATTCTCTAATCTGTTTTATTTCAAACGGTTCCCAAACATTGCGCCCTTGGCCTGGGGCCATTTGCACAGGAAATACTCCATAAGGACCGTAATCTATTCCTTGCATTGGTGGATCCCCTCCGGGCCATCGTTCACCCCTCCATAACCGCCCATGAAAATACCATCCGCCCCGCGGCGCGACGTCATAGGACGGCGGTCGCGACAGAGTGGAACGGGGCGTCACTTCCTGTGCCGGCTGAGAGAAGGGAGGGTCCCCTGTAGCGGCCTCTCGGCGGGGAACCGCTTTTGGAAAAGAACTCCAGGGCGGAGCGGATGGCTCTCTATCTCCTCCCCGCCAGAGAGCGCTCGGGGGTCCTTTCTCCTCTCTCTGCTTTTCTCGGGCGGCGCATGCACACAATTCGCGGCGCAACTCGGCATAGGGGTTTTGGGCCTCTCGGCTTCCTGCCCCACCTTCTGGTTCCTCCTCGCTATCTGAGTCGGAGGACTCCAGAGCTTGGGTGTCCTCTATCTTTCCCTGGATCTTCTCCCCCTGGACGGATCCCTCCCGAGAGCATTCCGATTTTGCCTGCTCAAAAGCCTTGCGTGCATCCATGATTTCCGCGTCTCTAACTGCCGACGGGAACCCCTTCCCCTCCCCTTCAAGGCACGCACGTATCATTTCCCACAGGGGGCGAATAGCCGGCGAAATATCGCCTCCCAATTCCGCCGAGGCGAGGTCCCCGCCTAACTTCTCCCATGACGGCAGGTTTAAATGCCCTGTGGGTAAAAACCAGGGAGCCACCCTATCTACCTCTGCTATGAATAGTTCCAGTGTTTTTTGACCTACCCTGAGGTCCCTAGATTTTAAAAGCTTCCTAAGGGCCTTTACCAAGGGCCGTGCCTCCGTGCTCGGTAAATTACCCATCCTCAACCTCCGAGGGCTGTTACTCACCGCGTGTGACTTAGAGAACCCGTCACCTACGCGTGAGCCTGAGGGGAGTCTAAAAGCCCTGTAGGTGCGCGCCACCCAGAGCCCAGGTTTATCCCCTACTCACCTGTCCGGGAGCACCACGCTGGAGCGTTGCACACCACCTAGAGGAGTGATCAGTTCCCCGTACGGGCCACCAGATGTCGGTGTCGCTCCCGGCCGGCAGGAAAAACACATGACAGATTCTGACGGTGTGCAACCTTGTCTTTATTTGTCTCCGCGTGGGCCCCGCTAGGACTCTGCTCTGCCACCAGCCCTTTCTCACCAGTGGACTTTTTCTATCTCTCTCTGTGCTTCTCTCTGGTGGCGGGAGAGGCACTTACTTTTATAGGGTAACAGTGGCCAATCAGTTCAAAGCGCGCGATGCGGGCTGATTGGCTAACATCAGTTGTTGCTAGGCAGACTATTCTATTGCGCGGGCTGCTTACGTCGCCAGGGCAATCAGGGGGCAGGAAGCAGGCGCCAACTTGGCTCACTCGATGGGAGGGGTAACTTAGCTCAGGCTTTGCTCTTTTCTACAGGCCTCACGTCCGCCAAGTAAGGCGACCGGGCTCGGCTGCGGCTCCCAACATATATATATATATATATATATATATATATATATATATATATTGTAAAGAGTAAAATAAAAGACACATGTTAGGAAACACAGAGACAGACTTTATGGTAAAGCAAGGGTCTGGGGAAGGGGTACAGGTGTTAGGGAGAAGGACAGAAGGAGTGAAAAGACCAAGGAGTGATACGGACCTGTCTAAGTCACCCAGTCTGAGTGTGACTACCGTGTATCACAATCCTCTAACAGTAAAAGTAAAATAAAAGCTGCAGTTCAGTCACAGAAAAGAAATGCAGACAGAGTGTTGAGGGGAGAAATATTCATTGAGCAACACATTTTAGACTCTGACAAGATCACAGCTGTGTGGAATGTGACCTGATAGTGCAGGAAGCACACCGCTTCCCAAATACCTTGTTGTGACAGATGTTGGGTTGATAGGGGACAATGAGGACCAGGGAACCTCCCGGGAGGGCAGGTTTTATAGTGTCCTGGGCTCCGTGCTGAACTGTGATCAGTTAGTAAGGTAATAGTAAAGTAGGCCTTGGATAGACAGAGAGTAAGAAGAAACATACCAGGAAACTATGTAACCAATAATGGAAATGTAGGAAACTATGTATGGGACAAATGTTTAAAATTTTTAAAAAATGGAATAAGTGGAGAAATGAAGACAATATAGAGGACCTCCTCTCCAATCTCATTTTCCTAATAAGTACGTTAGTCTGAACCCCATATACATTTCCTAACCAAATTAGATAAAATCTGCAAAGTTGTATTCACTATTGTGATATAATTTTCCTTTGGATGTGTGTGTACCTGACTTATCTGACCGTAAAACATCTGGCATATTCCATAGGGTTTATATTTCATTTACCCAAATGCCTTCCACAGATCACTAAAGCTAACAGTCCATGGCTAAGGTTGGGGTAGGTAGAGAATCTCATGAAAATATTTAATGACAAGCCTCCTCTTTTTGCTGATATATATTTCTGATATATATGATTACATTTATTTGGGGAAATTTATACATAGATGAATTGTATCCTGATCATTTCCCTTGCCTCTTCCTCTTCCTCCCTGCCTTCCCTCTCTCCCTCCCCTCATCCCCTTGCCAAGCTCCAGGCTATTCAGCTTTCTGTTTCCCATTATCTCTCCTGTTGGGCTCTTTATTTATGTTTTGAGTTACTTCTTGATGAGACAGGGAGAGAAGTGAAGACACACTGGGGAAGAGCCGCATGGAGTCAGGGCTGTGTGGATTCATCACGGTGCCATTCAGTGACACTTGTTTCATTTCCTTTTGATCATTAAGAGTGCAGAAAGGAGCAGAGCTTTTCTTTGAACAATCTGAGGAGGAGGTTAAAGGAGGAAGGATGAGGCGACATGGTAGCTTAGGAGGAAGAAGCAGGGACCCAGCCCAGGCAAAGGGAACAGGGAGAGAGGGATCCCAGTACTGAGACCTAATGAACAAAGAAAACAGGTTAAATTTTAATTCCTCATTAAGCAGCTTCTAAGTGTGAAAATCAAGGGAGTTATTTCTATGGTTGACATGTAGAGTAACATTATGCTACCTTTCTGGTATAAAAGATGTGACTTACAGTACATTGCCATGAAGTCATCGATCTTATATAGCCTCTAAGTCTCTCATTCCTGCTCAGATTTGGGCAGAGTACAGCAGGGAAGGAGCAAAGTGCCTGAGTTCTGCATTCAAATGCGTGACTTCGCACATGCACAAGCTGGAGTTAATCACTCTTTCTGTTGTCAGCTGATTTAAAGCACATAGGTTAGTGTGCAGCGTGATTATTGTAGGTCCCTGTGAGGATTAAGGGACACTCAGGAAGCCCTGGGCACATGCAAGTGTCCTGGGAACGTACAAGTGTTTGTATGAGCTATCAAGTGCACCTTGCAAAATTCCAACCCCCATATTTGGTGACAAACCAAGCTGTGGCTGCCCTCTCCCCTTCTGTACTCTGCTTGTGTGTAATATGCTCAGGTATTGGACTCACAATTACTTTTACAATGGGGCTTATTAAGTTCATTGTTTTAAGAACAAAATTGGCATCCATTGCTGTCAGTGAAAAAAAAAAATAAAAGACATTTCCAGCCTTCTTTTGAATAAGAAAAAATTTCCACACAATGGAACTATGAATTTAAGTGAAGAATATGCTTTGGAATTTACAATAGCAGGCAGCCTGTGTTCTTAGTTTTACTAAAAGTGTGAAATTGTAGTTAATTGCTCTGCTCTCAATTTTAAAGAGCAAAGAGTTCATAAATAATAAGCTTCAGTGGCAGTTTGCACAGGCTTTAAAGTCTCTCAATGTAGTTTTCATTGCCAAATATGTGATTCTTCTGAGTGTTGATTATTCCCATGAATTTTAAAACACTTCAAAATTCTCAACAAGAGACTGCACTACAGATGAAAATTATCTCTCATTCTGTTTTAATATAGCCCTGGATGTCAGTGAGAAACCTCTCATTTCCTGACACATATATCCTTTAGCATCTACAACATATTCTTAAAGTAGGGCTCTGAGTGAAACGTAAACAGTGAAATTACTACTCCCTAACTGCATAACCATGAAGAAATCTTCAATAACTTGGAGTTAAAAGTGGGACGTGGGCTACGGTACTGCATCCCTGTGATCTCAGAGCTCCTAAAAAGTCATTAGAAACATACCCCTGTGCAGAGCTGAGAAGAGATCTGACCTAACATCTACTGTAACGAAGGATGTAACATGAAGGTCAACCTTTGATCCATTTGTAGTTAGCATGTGGATACCTATTGTAGGCTCAAGTGCAAAGCCATGGTTCATAACAAATATGGATTTTAAGGGCATGATTTTTCCAGAAAACACAAATCTTACTTTTAATGAGTAGCAGGCAAGAGCTCAGGTTTCTACCTGTCCCACCTCACTGTAGTGGTCCCTGATTATGTCATGACTGTACACCACCATGAAATGTTATACTTCTCAGTTTTTAAAAGAAAGAAACCCAAAGATTTTTTTTTTATTTTCAAAATGTTATTAACTTTTCACTGTGTGGTTTTATTTTCTTGTTGAATGTTAAAGATATAGTAGATATTCAAAATTAATTTTATTTTACTCTTTTTATTTGATTTATTTTATTTTTTAAATTATTTTAAAGAGAATGAAGCCAAGCAAAATAAAACAGAATGAAGCCAATCAAAACACACCAGTGTAAGTGACAGAGGACTTCAAAATGATAGGAAATCCATAATGGTTACCATAACGCCTCTTGCTGTCTTCAAATTAGCTGCAGATAACTTCAGATATAGTAACAAATCAGACAAAACAACAGAATAGAAACAATAAAAATAAAACAATAGATGCAATAAAGAACTTCAAAACAAGCCAATGGTACATCCAAAATGGCTATTGTAATATATCTTGTTATCTTTGAAATAGCTGCCCATGCCATCTGTATAATGAAATCAAACAAAACAAGACAGAATAAAATCCAACCTAAAAAAAAAAAAAAAAAAAAAAAAAAAGGAAATTATCAGGACTTCAAAACAAGATAACAGGGAGTTAACAATCATTCCCATCTTCAGAAGGAGATCCCTGAGAGTGCCATCATGTACCATCCTCCAAATAGATGATGAGACCACTGGCCTGAGACCTGCAAAGTAAGAACACGAAACACCACAAGCAGCACATTCTCTTTCACCTGAATGCCCATCATCACAGCCTGTGTTTCCTCAGATCAGTCAGTCACTTATGCAGGGCGGTGGGGGAAATATTGCCTCTTCTTGTTTCCCAGCCCATGCACTGAATGGGGCTCGGGTCTGTCTGTCTCCCACACATCGCACTGATTCTCAGGGAGTGCTTGCTTCTTGGTGACTTCTTGTTTTCTTCCCCTGCAGTCCACAAATGGAGCTTACTCATTGGAAAAGGCTAGGGATTGGTTGTCTCCAAATTTCATTTTACTGTTTAGATAAGTCAAGGCTTCTTGGAAGACACATGAAGAGCTTCTCACCTCCTTCAGCTCTTTACCATTTGTGCATCTGCCAAAATGGACCACAGTCTTGCTTGGCCCTGTGGCCTCTCTGGGAAGCATGAGTACACCCCCTTTTCAGTGGTCCTCCTTTAACACAACGCAGATTGGCTGATTGCTATCCATCAAGATACACAATCCCTCTGCTTCAAAAGGTTGGGGGACTCACTGGAGTTGCAGGGCCCATTCATCTTGCCTTGGACCCTAGATGACCCTGGAGGGTAAAAGCCAAAATACTGACTGCCCCCTTAGCCCTTTCCTCTCCCTTAGTTTTGGCCTCTAAGCTTCAGTTGTTGATCCCTGACTACATTGTTGGTGGGAATGTAAACTAGCATCACCACTGTGGAGATCAGTGTGGAGATTCCACAAAAAGTGAAAAGTAGAAATTCCATTTGATCCAGATATACTTCTTCTGGGTATTTTCCAAAAAGATTTAAAGATATCATATTACAATGATACATGCACATGCATGGTTATAAACAAAGCAACCGATACTAGCTAAATCTTGGAAGTGGCCTGTATGCCCATCACCAGATGGATGGGACAAGGAAATGTGGTGTACGGACAGTGCACACAGTAGAGTATTTCTCAGCCATACAGAAGGATAAGGTTGAGTTATTTGTAGGATAATGAATGCAACCTGATACCACCATGCTCAACAAATCAGACACATTAAATATCGCATGATTTTTAATATGAGAAATCCAGACTATAAATGTTCAAAGAGCAAACAGAAGAGAGGAGACAGAAAGCAATGGTAGACTGCAGAGAGTAAATGGGAATGAGGATGAGGGGAGGCAGAAGGAAAGGGAGGGGAGGAGGAAGTAAAAAGAATGAAGGTACAATCTATATACACACCAATTCCTTAAAATAGATGTAGTTATTGTATATTATATACATTTACTAATGAAAAGAAACTGAGAAAATCTTTCTAAGTGGTGTAAACCAGATATTGGCAAGTGGCCCACGCAGCTTGTATAGTTTCTGAAACAATAATCCATAAGGTATCACACACATCCCTTCCTAATTAGAATTATCATGGCCGCAAGTCAGACAGTATCATTTTCATTATGCTGAGAGCAGTGCTAAGGTTGATTCCAACACGGCCTGTGTTCATTTTAAGGAAGTCCACTAATTTCAGCTGCTGATCCACATTTCCAAAGCCCTCAACACTTTCCTTCTCTCTTCTCTCTTCTGTCTTCTGCTTTCCAGACCAACCCTTCTCATACAATGCATAGTGGTGACAGAGATTTTCAGACTACACAGACAGGTAAGAAGTGAGGAAGTAAAGTTTCTTCTTCCTTGGCTCTTTTAAATGTGATTTAAAGGACCTTTGCCAAAGCCATCCTGTGCAGCTTTGGGCCATGGCAGCTTGCATGGCCCCCAGGACAACCGAGAGACAGCATTTTCCCCTGCGTTGTCTCAGCGTCTGCCACCCCTCCTCTATGCACAGGGTTTCCAGCACATCTAAACAATGGCCAGTATCCACAGTGGCTGCCCCAGCTGCCTGTCTGCCTGGGCATTAAAACTAACCTGCCCAGGAAACACTTATGTAACTGTTAGTCTTCTGATAAGAAAATTGCAACTATAGAGACTTCTTTTTCTCATTAGTCCTATTATTTTTTTAAATTTTAAAGAAAAGTTGCAAAGACCAAGGTAATAATTATTAGGAACAACAATCTTTTTATTGCAAGCAACAAAAATTTGCAGATGGGAAAATGAGTGAGCAAAAGTTTAAGGAGAAACATGTCCCTTGGTTAATGTCAAAGTACGCCCTTAAAATTAGTAATTTCACCAAGCAAAAAGTCATCTTAATGAAGACGTTAAGGTTAGCGTCTCTAGGAGGAAGATATATGTGTATCATTTACAGCCAGGGTGATCTACATTTCAGCTGATTTCACTCTCCTAAAGCACAAATTTAATGTAATTACATGAAATCAACAAATCCAAGGTAGAGACACTACCAAGAATTTGTGACTAGTACTCTTCAAATAGTCACCATCATGAAAAAGAAGGCAAGATTGAGAAACTGTCACAGATGACCATATCTAACAATTAAAATTAGTATGGGACTGAGGGTTACATTATAGAATTGGCAGAAAAAAAATACCCTGCACTTGTTCGGGGGAAACTTGACATTTGCAGAAGGTTTGGAGTTTAATAATATTGTAAAATTCATATAATTATGTAGCTTAGTTAATTCCATTGTATTGATGTCAGCTTCTTGGATTTGATTCTCATGTTTACAGTTATGCAAAGTGGCAATATAATAGGGAACTAGGGAGACCCGAAATATTGTTAATTGAGTTTTTGTCATAAATATAGTTTTATTACAGATAGAATTTGAGAAATTCATAACATATCACATTAGCGAATTTAAGTGTACGTATTATTGTCCATGAGCTTTTTCAATTTTTTTGGTGTGTTATTGTTAGGATAGAGAAATAGTTTTTATTTAATTCTTAAATTAGAGAATTATTTATTTTTGTTTTATTCATTCCACGATTGCTGTATATAAAGTTCGTATTTGTCTTTAAGTATAGATACAGGTACACAATACACATGGAATCTGTTTCACTCCCTTCCCCACCCACATCCCTAACCTCCTTCCGTCTCTACATCCCATCCCCATTTTCATTACTACTTTTGTTATTATTTTAGTTCATGTTTACAACAATCAGTGTTTGCATGCATGGTGGATTTTTGGTATGAACACTGGAAGACCAAAAGAACTGGAGGTCAATATCCAAAAGGGAGGGGAAGACTGGAGCTCCTCCATAAAGGGACGCATTTTCTTCTTTCCTGTTTTAATTCCATCCATGACTGAAGCCTAAAGTTTGATGCCACCACATCCAGGGTGGGTCTTCCCTCAGCAGTTTGCCATGTGGATCAGCTACAGCCACACTCACTGCTTTCCTAGTCTGCTGGACAGTCCCTTCTGAAGGCTCGCTGACATTAACAATTAACAATCTCTCTGCCAACGCTGCTTACCTGAAGTCTCATCATAATTATAACCACTGGGCCGAGTGGGTAAAAGAACTACAATGACACACTGCTCAACAGGGAAATGATGTATTTCTCAAGCAATACTGTCTGTCCATCTACCACCATCCTGACGGCCCTGAACCCTCTCCTTCCTGCCTACAACTCACATATGTAACTACTCTTTGTATGGCTTTTTAAAAAAATTATTACTGCATGTAGGTAGTATGTAAATGCTTATATTCCCTCCGTGGAGTTGGTCCGTGTACACAACACGACTTAATTCCTTTTTTCAGCCCATGTCCCTTTTCTCTGTCCTACCTCACTCTATGCCTTGATCCTCTGCACATTTGAGAAATACCTACTTCCTACTGTCTTTTATTTTGCTCTTTATTTATAATTTGGGTTTCTCAGATAAGAGAAAATGTGCTATTTAAGCTTCTGCATCTATTTACTTAATATTATGGTCTCAAAGTGGATCCATTTTCCTACAAATAATTCAAGTTTTTCTTTCTTTAGGCAGATAGTACTCCATTGTGCATAAATACATTTTCTTTATCCACTCATTTGTGGTTGTACACATAGGCCACTTCCCAGATTAAGCTCTATGAATTTTGCCTCGGCAGACATAGGCAGGCAAGCATCTCTGTAATGGGAGGTCTTTAACTCTGTTAAGAACATACCTACAAGGAAACTGTCTGGTCCAAATGGAATTCATAGTTTCGGCTTTTTGAGTAATCTCCATACTGATTTCCATAGCAGTTGACATGTTCAAACTATAGTTTGTCAAACATTCAGAAGTTTGCTTTTCCTTTACTTTTTGCAACTTGAACAAATGGCATTATTAAAACCCCACCCAGAGCCCCAAAGCTGTAATTCAGTTTTGACTCTTCCTTCTTCACTTCCAAATCACCTAAGTGACTGAGTCCTGGGCCCCTTTCTTGCCAAATGTAACCACCTTTCTCTGTTATCTTGGGTACTAATTTAAATAGGACACTTTCATCTTTCATTTGATTCTGGAAAAAAATTAGCTGGTACCCCTGGCTTCCAATGTATTCCTCTCCCAAGAACTTTTCTCTTTGCCTGGAATCCATAAAGGCTTTTGAAAAGTCTACACCAGCTAAGTCACTCCTCTAACCTTCCAGAGGGAATTCTCTCTGCCCCTCAGAATGCGTTGGGCACTATAACAAGAGCCCACAGTAAAGATCTCAACCTGTTTCCACACATCTCTCCCCATCTGCCCTCCCAGCGTCCTAACCCTCACTACGTGGATCTTACATTTTGAGCTGTGCCTCTCTCTCCCAAGAGATATCTGTGTCTGTGGATGGACTACTTTCTCCACACCTCTTCACTGTATAATCTTTTACTCATCCTCAAGATCTCACCAGAGTTGTCATGGCTTTCCCTACCCTCTCTGAGTTCTTTTCGCAGCTCCATACTTAGGATCACTTTGTTCATTTTGGAAAGCTGGAATGTGGAGATGAAACACAGTAGGAGATTTGGACCTTCCTTGGCTATAAGTTAACAAGTTACTGGGGTAATAAATATACAAGGGAAAGCTCTGATACTATCAAATGATTGCTTCTGATGGGTCACTGCACAGAGCACAGGAGAGCCTGTGGCAACAGTGTCTATTAGAAGTCCAGGAAAAGGAGAAGAGCATGAATCCCATTGATGGTTAAGAAACCATCAATTGCTGAGACTTGTTAAACATTTGAAGTCATTAGTTAATCCTTCCTTCATCAAATCACACTTTTTTGTAATTAATAAAAATAAAATGTGTCCATGAAGATTACGTTGTTTACCTAAGCTTGCCCAACAGTGTCAGAATTCTAATTACAATCTCCCCTCCCCCCAAAATACGAGCTTTAAATTTAAAAAAAAGTGAGAAAGTTTTCATAATCTTTAATTTGTCTTGGGAGTCATGTTTTTGCAAAGTGTCAGACTTTAAAACTCTTCCATTTGTATTCATGGAAAAAAGTCAGGAGTGTTTGCACAGTCAAGGACAATTTACTCTTCCTTCCTCTGAGTCAGTTAATAGACCAAAGAAACTGGCCGTAAGCACTGTTTGAAAAGAAGGAAATGTGAGGATTTCAGCCCTGTATGCCAGATAGATGCAGAAATCTAGAGAAGGGTTCAGGTGGCTTTTGTTCCTTTGTCAGGTGACTTGATCCCTTATAACTAAGAGGCTTGTCAGAAATTTTATTTCTTATTTTAAGCAAATCTGTTTAGTCTTTTCTCTACCTATATAAATTGTGTAAGCTGGTACAATTATGCATTAAGTACATAGAGTTATATATTAAAATAATACATGTGTATAGTTTAGATTTGTATCATGTAAAATTGTAACACGATGTATAATTAATACTTATTTTTATTAATTGAATGTAGTTGTTAACCCAATTTCTTTTTGTAGTTTTTAGAGCTACTGAAGGTATAATGTGCTCAGAAAGTGACACAGTACAGTCCGCATTCTGTTCCGTATCACTTTTCAGTCTGGTGTTTGTACTTAGAAAGAAATTACCCAACCACAGTCCCTGGAATCACTTTTGATGGAGTGTCCTATAGATACTACTGTGACCTCCCTCCACCTCTGTGACACATTGACTGATTCCCCTGCAAGGGACTTCTGGACAGCCATCCATTTTTTTTAGGACCAAATTTTCAGTTTTGCAGGAGGCAAAGCGAGAACCAGGGTGCACCAGGAAAATGTCACCTTCTACTGTGGCATTTTGTGGCAGAAAGTGACAATTTCTGGTATTTCAGCCCAGTATCAGGAGGCTCAGTCAGTTCCAGGGTGTGTGGTGACAAGGGGTGTACAGCCCATGTGCATGTTTAAGCTTCTTGATTATGCTACCTCATTTATTGCTTGTATTTGTTTTATTTGAAGAAAAGTATATTTTGATGACATTTTACTGTGAAAGCATTTAAAAAGTCAGCATTTAAAGTTAACACACACACACACACACACACACACACACGATTTCAAGAAGATGAAGTGGCAGCTGATATCTAAGGGGAAGTACCTGGGCTCATCGGATACAGGCTCAGAGCTCTGGATTCCAGGACGGATCTCAAGGAGCAAACCTGCTGTGCATCCTCTCTCTTCTCTGGCTGAGTCTGTCCTAGAGCTTCCGCTCTTTTGTGAGAACATTTTCCTCTTTCTATTACCGTGATGCTTGTGAATAGAGATGCTGTGCACCTTTGCATGGTCCATCTGACTGCGGACTCCCAGAGAGGACTGCGGGGACTGCAGGTGGCTACAGGAGAGGGAAGGGTAAACAGTGCCCTGGCGATGACCTGGAGTGGACAGACATTCTGCCTGAAGGAGAGGCAAAGAACTGGGAATGGCTTCATATCTATGAGTGCAAAATCCTGTCACATCATCGTGCTTTTCAGAGCTGACACCAGCTTCTGTCCCTCGAAAACCATCCACATGGCTTCCCTGTGGATGGATGGATGGCTGTTGTTCCTTTTTTTTAAGTACTGTGACACCAGCTCATGATCTCACACTTGCCAGGTAGGCACTTTGTGACTGAGCCACATCCCCAGCCTATCACTGTTCCCTTAGCCGATAAACACAGAGTATGAGGCCTCAGGGAAGGGTATCCATGATCTGAAGAAAAGCCCTCTGGGGTGTAAACAAAGTGATGTCAACTTTTCATGTTTTTCATCTTTTTCTGCAAAGTGTTGCTTCTGTGCAGACGATTTCTTACTCAGATTAGAAAGACTCCTCAGCAGTTTGGAGCGGAAAGAGAATAGACTGGACTTTGAGGAACATTGAGTCAGACCCCAGCTTTTCTGTTTACTTGAAGTTCAAGCAAGTTTGTGCTAATTAACCTCCTTGCCCTGGGTAGCTCTGCTTTTTCAAGTAGTTTGATTGATGTATGGTAACTGCACCATATCATTCACAAAAGATACTTCTTAGAATGTTCACAATGTTGTACAATCAACGCCACTAATTTTAGAACAGTTTTTGTCTCCCCAAAAGAAAATTACATGCTTCTTTCAATCACCCCATCTCAGACCATCACTAATCAGCTTTCTACTTCTATAGTTTTGCCTGTTCCGAACATTTCCTCTTAATGGAATCGTACAATGTGTGACACTGAGTGACTGGTCTCTCTCCCTGAGCATTTTCAAGGCTCACTCCTGTTGAAGATGTACCACTATTTCCTCCTTGGTGTTGCTGAAATATATCCCACTGTACAGCTACACTGCTCCTCGCTAATCTAGTCATTGTTAATAGACATTTGAGATGCTTTCACCTCTTGGCTCTAGTGAACAATGCTACCATGGACATTTGTATGTGACATCTGAGCAGAGTACGCTTTCATTTCTTTGTGTACATATCCAGGTTGTTATAGGTAAGTCCCATGGTGATTCCACCATTCAAGTTTGAAAGAACTGACAAACATTTCCCAAGGTGGTTTCAATGTTTTGCATTGTTGCAAGCAATTTTTCTGAGAGATTTCTCCAAATATTTGATGGTACCTTTTACTTTTTTCTTTTACATTGTAGCTACCTTTATGGATTAAGAACTGGTAGTCAAGTTAATGCCAAATGGATTATATCAGCATGACACTGATCATGGATGCTCCACCTGAGGAAAGTTGCCAGCATAAATAAAGAGGTGGAGGAGAAGGAGGGCATCAATGTGTCAATGAGTTATTGCACTGAGGCATTGTGGGTTCTCCTACAAGTTGCTGTTTGAGCCATTGATTCTCCTGGAGAAGCTTTGGTCTTCACATTGAGCATTGTTTCCTGGGTCTGGAAGGAAGACATGTGCTGCTTGGTCTCCAGGATGAACTTGTCACACTGGCTTCCTGGCATGTACCTGACTGTGCTTGTTATTGGAGGAGCTCAGGGCCTCCAGGTTGCTGTGGTGCCTTTCAGGACAGCCCTGGTCTTTGTTGTGAGTGTGAATTCGCGGCTCCACCATAGAACCCTCACTCCCACCAGCACAACTCCGTCACCCCAGTTGCATGGACATTCTGGCTTCTACTGCTGACCTTCCCAGCAGGGATCCATAAAAGAGTCTGGTGTAAGTCCTTCTTGTGGACTCTGGACTTCCAGCTGTACTCCTGGGAGGCACTGTCATGAGCTGTGTTTTCATCTGGACTCATGTGGGACATAGCTGTGGATATAGGGCCTTGACTAAATATTCTATGTCTTTGATTTTGTGGATAGATTCCCTGCATTTTCTTATATTAACTCCCGGTGGCCATTATAAAAATAATATTATAAATAAACTCCATTTCCTGATTCTAGTTGTTCTCTGTGCAACCCCTTACTATAACACCAGGCTAGTGGGTACGAAGTGGTGTGTTGTCCTAATTTTGATTTGCATTTCCCTAATAAATCATGCTTATTCCCATAAGCTTCCTGGTCATTTCCATATAATATTTGGAGAAATCTCTGCTTAGATTCTTGATTCCTTTTAATTACATTTTTATTAGTAAAAACGATAAAAATGATGCAATTTTTGTTTTTAGGGTTCACATGATTCCTTTTTGCTTCACTCTTTTCAAGCTGCTCATGCTTTTTAAGCCAAGTACATTAGGCTCCGTGTGTGTGTGTGTGTGTGTGTGTGTGTGTGTGTGTGTGTTCAATTTAGCATCAACATATGAAATAGAGAAACACTGAGGGCAGGCAATAATGTTTACTTAATTGCTGTTGTCCTGAATGTTTTAATTTTCTCCTTTTGCTGAGACAAAATGACAACAGTTAAAGTTAAGGGAGGAAAAGCTATTTTATTTCGGTCTGCAGATTTTTTCATCAATACTTGCCTGACTCCAAGGCAGGAGGGCATGAGAGAGAGCATTACAGAGCAAACAGCTCATGGCAGACAGAGGCAGCAAACAGAGATGTAGCAGCAGGCAGTGGTGGCGGTAGCCCTCTTCTGTCATTAATTCTTTTTCCACACTAACCTTACACCCCAAGTGGGGTACCCCTAATCCTAGCATTGCAGCCGTTATCTCAGCATCGCACACCCCAGATCCAGCACCTCTGAAAAGCTCCCCGACATGAGGCTTTGTGGGGACATCTAGGTACAAATCAAAACAATGTGCTCGTATTCTGATAATAGCTCCAATGTTGGTACCTGAGTTAGTTTGGAGTTTCATGCCACTGCACAGTGACCTAGTGCACAGATGCCCTTTTTCTAGACACAGCTCATGAAACTCAGAGTAGTAGCAGTGTTTCTGAGAATGAGACTGCTGAGCTGACTCTGGTGATGTCTTTATCTTCCTCCTCCTAACTGAGCTCCTTGGTCTTTGATTCCCATGAAGATGATCTTGAAATTTACTATGCATTTCTCATGTATAAAATGTATTTTCTTTGAATAAAAATATGACACTAGTGATTTCTCTAAAGTCTTAAAATGTTTCACAAATACCTCCTAGATTCAATGGAGTGGGGTTTCTGCATGATTCAGTGTACCCACCTAAATATCAAAAATATATGTAGGGATGAAATATTAATTCAGTGTCAGTTGCTGGTAAAAAGCAGGAAATTTCAAATCCACTTTCACCTAATAGCACAGATGCTGTCATAGCCATCCAGACAGAAGGTCCCCGTCCTTGAAACGTATCACTCATTATGTGACTCTATGCCTATCCTTCTACAGTAGACAGCATGGTCAAGATATAAAACAGCAACAAAGAAATAGGATCAGGGATATCCTGCTGAGGGTACAAAGAGTCCATATACCAGTGTACCTGATGAAATCAACCTTCCAGACACAGACATTTTTATAGTACCTGTCAGAAAGAGATGAGCATATGCTTCAGCTGGAGTTTTTAAAGACCCAAAGAGAAATATTGATGAAATCAACAAGTACCACGTACAGCATATTCCTTCAAAGCAGATGCAGGTCATGCTTCCTTGTCAATGTGTAAAAATGTCCTGTCCATCACATGGTGCTCTTACATTGCTTTTGTTGTACTCTTCTGGGCCTTGTCATGTTATTAAGTCAGGTAACCTCTTCCAGGAAGATCAAAGATTTCTTGCATAGAAACATGAACTAATGTTGACAAAATCACTAGAAAGAAATGTTTGATGTGCAAGTTAAGACTTATGCATCTTGTCCTTCCAGCTCCAAAAGAGACAGAGAGAAGACAGCTCATAAGCACTCAAAATTCACCAAGAAATTTTTCATCATTCCATATACAATATATGCTTTGTATTGTATTTCATATATGTAGTATATGTGGTAAGGTAGTTACTAAAGAAAACACAGAAAAGAATCAGGCTAACTGTGGGGAATGGCTGAACTGGAGATTGACCACACACTCAGGGCTAGAGCAAAGCTAGTCCAGCAGGTGTCCAGCCCTGGTGTTCCTTCCTGTTAACTGCAGCACAGATGGCTCTGAGAACATTTCATTTTCAACCTTCTCAGCAAAATGCTGAGACCTTGCATTTTCTGCCCCATCATGCACTCCTTGTTTTTTCTACTGTATATAAATAAATATACAAATCATGCTGGGCTATTAGTGTCTCGCTGTTAAAGACGTCAGGTCCACCTGGTCCTAGCTTTCCTTGTCTAATTTTTTTCTTAATCTCCCATCATCCGGTCTCAAGAACCCACTGCTATGTGAATCATGGCTGGTTGTGCCCCAACATGAGGCCTGTGCACAAGGGAATTCAGTAAGCTGAGACAAAGAGACATTCTGGGAGTGCGTGCAGCAGGACTGAGGTTAAATAATCGTTGGGTGTAAAACAGTAGGAAATTCAGAGTCTAAAGATTGTATATTGAAATGCTCAAAGCTTTGTTTAAGATTAGAGGGTTGCCTATTGAGACTATATAGCTTGCTAAATTTCCTAACTTTGTTCAAGAGACCTCTCTTTGGTTTCCACATGAAGGAGCTGTAAATTTAAATCCTTGGGGAAATGTGGGGCAGCAGCTTAGAGCAAGGCTAGGGAAAAAGCAAGCCAGTATAAATCTATCTAGAACCCTACAGGCCTTTAAAGGGTTATTTGACAGGGAGAAAACCACTGCTTTCCACTCCTCTCACCACTTCTTATGGACTTCCAGGTGGGGAGGGAACAGGGCTGAGGGGTGCAAGCCAGGTGGGAACCAAGAGCTCCATCAAGGCTGAAGTCTGGCCTGGAAAAGGGAGGTTGGAGGAACCCAAATGCCTGCTTTGTATCATGTCAGCTAGAGCAAGAAATCCAGCTGTGTGCCCTTGATCTAGAACCCAGTGGCAACTACACCTTTGTACTGGAGCAAGTGAACAGCCACAGCTCACCTTTCTAAGCCTCAGTCAGTTTGGAGAACACCAGTGCTTGCCCTTCCTCTGAGTACACAGGTTCACTGCTCTTACCTCACAAATGGGTGTGGCATTTGCACATAGAAGGAGCTATTTAGGCATAGTCATAGCAATCCAGGAACAAGGGGTCTAGGCATGCCCCAGATAAAGACAAATCAAAGGCACCATTAAAGGGAGTCTACATAAGTAACAATATTAACTCAAGTTATATTAAGTCTGATATAGAGACACCATTAGAAGAAAAGTTCTCAATTGTGTGACAGAGTATATGGAGATAACTGAGCTGGAAGCTACATTAAAGAAAGGGACACAAAAGTTGACAGTATTCTTAAGACAAAATAAACCTTGAAAATACATTAATTATAGATAAAAAATGTTTACTCCTCCCAAATTTTTCTTATAAGAGATCTCTGTTATTTGATCTGTAAAATTCTGACTATTCTTTTTTATAATTGCAAACAAAAATTGTTAAAGAGTTGCAATTCAATTTGGCTGAAAATATATTTGAATGCACTCTAATTATTAAGTATATTTGTCTGTCTGCCTGATTTGTAAATATCTGTTTTATTTGAGCTCAACAAATTTTTCTTCTTACATTTTGGATTTTTTAAACATTTGCCTGTAATTTAACTGAGCTTATAAATAAATGCTATCGAAATTGAAGATATAATTCCAATCAAGTTGCCAGCTGGTCAAGATGATGTTAAAATTGGTTTTAAAAATCTAATGAATATGGTGGTTTATGTACTATGACTTGAGAGTCTCTTAATGTTCAAAAGTAATGTGTTAAGTATTATGATCTGGTTCTCACAAGTCATCAAAAATTCGCTAACTAATCAAAACTCTCTTTGGTTTCAAAAAAACTGTTGAAACATTCCAATCAATGAGTAAGAAAGTAGCTACCTGGAAATAATTCTCTAGTTCTTGTTCATTAATGGGAGGTACCAATGATCTCCATAGCCTTATGGGAGACACCTCAACATGGTTGCTCAAATTATAGTATTGTGATATGTTTTGCATTTTTCATCATCAAAAAATTAAGTATTCTAAAAATAAGACAGAAATAATAATAGAAATGGCCTTTTGGTTTAAAGACACTTTGGTACAAAACTAACTTAAGAAACAAAAGTTTCCATATGGCTATGATGATTGTTACTAGTCTTACAGTTTATTAAATGTGTTCATGCCTTCCAGATGTATATGTCCTCCAGAATGCAAAATTTGGGTTGTTTATAGTGAATCTTTCAGATTCAGATATCTGCATTTCTCTTGCACTCCAGATATTTGTGATAGGAAGTTCATATTAAGCCAACATGAGGTCACCATTCAATAATACTTTCAATAAAAATTTATGTGATATGTGTGCTATGTATGTGCCACCACACTATACAGATATTTAAACATTAATCTGTCTAGAAAATGTCACACACCTCAGGAACATCACATTATAGGACAACAAATTAGATAAAATGTCTTACTTACTAGATAGAGACGACTGACTAATTCCACGCCCAAATGGAAATTTAAGTGTGTCACAAAAACTTCATCATGATTATCATTCTATAATATTCTGTATGGATTTTTATCTCAATTTTTCTCTATAAAACTATATAACTGCTTTCTCTTAACATTCTACAGAGATTAAAATACTAGACATCCATGATTGGCAAGAAATAACAATTCTCTGGTTACACTTTATATTTCAAGGTGCTAGATATTCAGATAAAACTTCTAATGATTCAGTTTCCTGCTCCAATTACAATGTAAAGTCATTAACCTTTTCTTCTCTGGATGTTCAATAGCTAAAGTAGCTAATTAGAAAGATAAGTGGGCTAAGAGCACAGCCAATATTTTGACCCCGCCGATGCAAGTTCAATGAGGACCCAAGACATAAGAGAATCTCTGACGTGACATCCTGTAACTGAGTCCCCCATCTCCTGACCAAAGAGATTTTTTTAGCCACAGAAGAATGAGGTCAGGGCTGCATAGTGTGCCTAAGGAGCATTACCAGGAAAAAAAGGCTCCCAAGCTTTCATGGAAAGTAACTTGGTAAAGCAATGACTCTGACTCATCTCAATGAATCACACTGACAGAAGGCCTGAAAGGCGCTGTACATGATTCCAAGATAAATCCTGAGGAGACTTAGCTGACATTGATAGATAGCAAGAGATTAATTTTAAAAGATGTACAATACAATGCTATAGTAACAAGCTAGTTATAAAAAACAAACTCTAATTACTAACACCTTCTGACAAGTTCCAGCTACACTGGTAACTGACTATTGTTATGGGTTAACAGACTGGTTAGGGTTAAGTTGCAAAGCACAGGGACCTGAAATCCTTGGACTGGGAACATTTAGCTTAAACAAGTTAGTCCACTCAGAGTGAAAAGCGTTCAAGTTGGAGGAGTCTTCATGGAAAGAAACTTTACTGGGAATGCCTGGGAAAGTGAAAGAAAAGCCTTCTACAAGAAAGAAGGCCTTCTGCAAAGTCTGTCAAACACAGCTCCTCCAACTTCAGCTGACCACCCACTTCTTGCAAGTAAAAATAGAAAAGGGTGACATGTGGAGAGCAGCTGAGCTGGAGACTGATCACACACTCAGGTTTAGAGCAAGGCCATCTCCAAGAATATGGAGTGTCAGAGGCAAACCACGTGAGCAAGTCATGGGGCTAGAGCAAAGCCCGCCCCGCAGGTGTCTGCCCTGGAGTTCCAGCCTGTTAACTACAGCACAGATAGCTCTGACGGCGCTTCTCTTTCAGTCTTCTCAGCAAAACACTGAGATCTTGTGCTTTTGACTCCACCAAATACTTCCTCTCTTTTGCTGTGTTTAAGAAAGATGCAGAGCATGCTGGATTATCAGAGAGGTCTCATGGAGTTCAGGCCCCACTCAGTCCCAGATTTCCTTACAGTATGTGTCCAGGTTTTTCCTAGTCTCTCATCACCTGCTTTCAGGGCACCACTGGCTGCGCTGTTAACTTTTGGGTGAATGTATGAAATTTCTTCCTCTTCCTAATGGATATGTTTAAAGCATGGATCACAATGAAATATTACTCAGACATAAAGAACAATGAACTCGAGGCTTTCGTGGGTAAATTGATGCAACTAGAAACCATGCGCATAAGTGAAATAAATAGGACTTGTATGTGTAAACACTGTATTGTCTCGCTAGTGTAAGAAACTGAGAGTAAATATGATCCAAAAGTTACAATAGATATAGTAAAAGGGAAAGAAACTGCTCAGAGGGAAATTATACTGTTTGATCAGTCTTGCATGCCTGTATCTTGTTACCTGAGCAACTTTTTTGACGAGAACAATATGCAATATAACAACCATTGTTAAATTTCTATCATGTTTTTAAACTCTATATTGCTATTGTTTTTTATTTCTTGTTGGTGTCTTGTTGTTTTTTGATTATTTATTTCTGGATTTTTCTGTCTTTTGGCTTTTTAATTAATAAAAATGGATCAACTAGATTAGCAGAATCAAAAACTAAAAATCCATGGAAAATATTAATGAAAAAGAAAAAATAAAGAAGCACAAGCAAACACTAGACACGTTTTTCAAAAATTTAACACATTGAAAAACTTGCATCCTAAATTCATAAGTAAAAGTGAAACTCATTAAAACCCACAGCAAACTAATAATTAATATCTAGGGTTGTCATAGCTAAGTGTATAGTGTTTGTTTCTCTGTGTTTGTTGTGTGTCCCTATCTTCGTGTGGTGTGAGTACATGAATGCCTGTGCATTGGATATATTGTGTGACCATAAAAGGTACTCACACCCATTTTCTGAGCCAAATGAGTTCCTTTAGAAAGAGGAGACCTGTGCCTTGGTGTCTTACTGTGCAGAGCCAATGGGGACTGAGATCCTTTCTCACAAGGTCTTCAGGATGACAGGGCTTTGGATTTGGAGCAAAGTGAATAAAGTCAATGTGTACCATGAGTCTCTGCTTTGCTCTCTCTCCTTGCTTTGCCCCACTGTTGTAGCAGAAGAAGGCGTTTCTTAGAAAGCAGGCGGTGGCTGTTTGTTACAAAGCAGCGTTATCATACTGCTCTGGGCACCTAGGCAAACAGTCTCCATGGGAGCGTGTTTCCTAGTTTTAGTAACTTTTTCTACTAGTGCCTGGACTCGCAGAAAGTGAAAACAAATGAAAGTAGCATTTGCTGCTGTTAACATTCTGTGTAGGACGTTAAGCAGTTCTTTATTGACAGTGTGATTAACTGTCTCCTCAGGAAGTGTGGCACCAGTTGCTCATTACTGAATCCTGTCTCCCTTTCTGACTGTTTCTGGTTCAGGTTCTGGCCCATCAAATTTTCTTCACAGTGCTCTAGGACTGTACTTGCAAGTGACACTTGCAATCTGCGTACTGCTTACCAGAGTCCCTTGCATTTGTTTCCAGTGTTCCGTGTTCCTTGTGAAGCACAGGCACTGTGATTTATTTCCCGCTTTAATATTTAGCAGTATTAATGAGTACTGTGCATGCTTATTGGATCGGGCACTTAAACTGAAGGAGATTAAGTGTTGCTGTTATTCGGTAGCAAGATGGTTTAGACCTTGATGAGAAAGTGATTTGCCCCGATTAACTTAATGAGATCATTGAATGAGAAAGGGTTGTGTTTCGGAGATATTCCTGTCAATGTGAGGAAATAGAGAGGGTGGTCCAGACAGTTATTTTTCCTTGTACATGGCCATTTTTAGTGTATATTTGCATGTCATTATAAAGTGTATGAGAATGTAAGAAGTTCAGAATGGCATCGTCCATTCTGACAGCGACTAGTCAGGCATCATTTCCAAGCATGTGAAATAGACAGAAATACACAGGACACCGTAGGTTTTAAAACCTGAATGGAAAAAACTAATGCCCCACATCTAAATAGGTTTGCATTGACTGCATAAGCAGGTGATAATACTTTTGTTATACTAGTTAAATAATATATACGTATATATGTTAAGCTAAATTTCACCTTCATTTTTTAAATGTTACTATTAAAAATTTAAAATCACATATTTGCCTTATATTTTCCTTAAACTGAAATGGTTTAGAAAAATGAAATGATAATAATACAATATGAAATAAAGAATAAAAAATACAAAAAGTTTCCATTTTCTCATATTGCCCAATCCCACTCTTTCTCTTGAGAATTAAGACATTTCCTGTGCATTTGAAAATACACATGCATATGTATAATCATAAACTATATATATCAAGTGATAAAACACACAATTTCACAAATTTCCTTTTGTATCAAAGAATATATAATAGAAATCTTCTTTTAAATATATACTCTCCTTTTATTAAAATTAATTTTGTTTTTCACATAAGTACATAAGGATACTTGCAGACTTTCCAAAGAACGCTTTTCTCTCTTCATGGAATCTACTGTACTGTAAATCCTCCTTTGTGTCCCAACTGTTCAATTTTCAGGGCTTTTGTGACTTCCCAGCCTAGTCCCATGCCATCTTCCCTTGTCCCCAAGGACCAGGCTTTTCCATCATCTTCCCTTCCAGACAGCCTGCACTAGGAGGCTTCACAAAGCTCAGGTTATATGTGGAGGGCTCTGTGGCCTTCTCCTGGGATCAAACTCAGAAAGGCTTGGTGCCTACAGTCTCTGTTGCTCAGTGTCACTTGGGTAACAAAGCTTACGCAGTAGAAATCACTGGCAGAAATGTTCCCAGTGTCAAAATACAGTCAATTATTACATCAGTTAATCATAAAATGCCTTAAAGGAATTCATATCTAAAAATTTATAACAGCATCCAAGAGAGGTTTTGACTCACACGCATTCAGTGGAAATGAGAGTGAGGTGTAGGATCTTCCTGAAAGCAGCAGGGCTTACTGAAAAATTTCTTCAGCGTGGTGACATCAGCTCTTCTCACACAGAGCTTCCAGTTTTAAGTAGGCGAATCTGTACCTCCACAGCAGAGAAACCGGAAGATCCTCTTTTTAAAAAATATTTATTTCTGGGGCTGGGGATTTAGCTCAGCGGCATAAGCGCCTGCCTTGCAAGCAAGCAGTCATGAGTTCGATCCCTGGTACCGATAAAAAGACAAAAAAAAAAAAAAATTTTTTCTCCTAGTCCATGTTTGCAGCGTATGATTACATTCACCGTGAAAAGCTTTTCAATAGCTAAAGATAGGGGTTTCTTTAAAGAGACAAACTACACCATTTATGGAAACACTATTGTCACAGGATTGTTCTTCCCTGGAAGTTTCTTCTGTTGGAAATCACTTTTCTTGCCCAGGACAGAAGTTGGAGATCTGAGCCAGTGCCTTGTTTTACGCCACATGTTCTAATTCAATGCAGGTTTCTCGTGGACTAAGCTTGTTCAAGTATCCCCAAGGCAATTATTCAAGGACATTAGGTAATAAAACTTAATATAGGAACAATTAAAATATGGAATATAATTGATGAAATATTAGAAACCAAGTTGAGTGTTTATTATCACAAACGTTAATAAAAAGTTAATTGTGCCCCTTAGCAATGAATTTATGCACAATTATCTCAGAGTATTACTGGGCCTTCTAAACTAATTATAATTATATCAAAGTATTAAAAAGAAAACTCCCAAGTATCTACACAAGAGCTTCATAAAAATCTATATGCATAGCTTGATGTGGGAGCTTGGAACTGTGTCAGTTATATTTAACGAGCTAAGACTGTCCTCCAGCCACTCTGTATGAGTTGATCATTTAAAATCAGTGTTCAGTGGGTGGGGACATTAAAAGACCTTTAAAAGTACAGTGAGGGCGGGGATACAGCTCAGCAGCTGCCCAGCAGCATAAGGCTCTGAGTTCAATTTCTGATTTAAAAAAAAGAAAAGAAAATGTAGTGAAAATATAAAAAAATTACTGTCTATTGTACCTTTTATTTAATCGGATTCTGTCTTGTGTGCTAGTGCCCGAGCATTTAATTTAATAAATGCTGAAATAATGCACTGGAATAATGTGAAATGCACATTATGATAGGGACACTTTTTCTCAGGCTTCTAAAAATTCAGTATCTATCCTTGATTGAATTTACTGTGACTCTATGAGAGATACATTTGCTGAGAACCTACCTTGTGTATTTTACATGTAACAGCAGACAGCTCTTATGAGGCTCTTGCTAGGCTGCATTCACTGTCTATGTCTGCAGTGCTCTAAGAATCTATTTTGCAGTTCCATTTTCCTTATTTTTTTTCTCCTTCCTTCCTCTGTCCTTCCCTTTCTACACCTCTCTCCAACACACATGCTTTTTTCCCTCTGAATTATTTGATCATTAGGGAGTAAGAATCCGATGCTGTACTGTTTTATTTGCAGGTATTTCCCCTTGTATTTCCTAACCACAAACATTTCTGTGAAATAAAGAATGGGTTTATCAAAAGGCATTTAAAGTTGATGTAACATCTTATAATCCTCAACCTATTGTCAAGTTTTACTAATTGCTCCCAAAATAGCCTCTATGACTGTTTTTATTCTCAGCCCATGACCTCACGCAAGCGCACACGTCCCATTTAGTCACTGCGTCTATTCACTACCCTGTAACCTGCAGCCATTGCTCAGCTGTCCGTTGTTCATGACTTTGAAATTTTGGAATTATGTAGACAGATTTTTGGAGCGTGTCTGAGGTCTCCTCCAATTAAGTTCATGTTATGCATTCTAGACAAGAATATCGCAGAAGTGAGCCTGTGGTTTTCTCAGTAGAGTCTGTGCGAAGGAAAGATGTCAATTTATTTCGCTCTGACAATTTGGTTAAGGTGATATTGTCCCAGGGTCTCTCCTATGCTATTTTCTTCTTGTAATCCATAAGAGCATAATTTCAGGATATGGAAATATCCAATTCCTCATCAAAATTTGGTCCTGCAAAATGGCAGGAGAATTTTAAATGTTCATTTGTAAGTACTTAGATAAATGGACGTAGTGTATACACACACTGGGTCAGTAATGTGAACTAGGTCATGTATGATAATTAATCCATGAAGAAGGCAAATTAACCCAAATCTAACCCAATGTTCAAGACCACTGTATTCAAATAAACACACATAATACTTCGTGACAATATACAACAGTGTTGCATGCAAATGTAAGCCATATTCCAATTTATTTACAAATTTACAAGACAGGATTTCAAAAAATATTACATTTTTAGCCTTCAAATAGGGTAAGTGATATAAGACTGAGGAAAAAAAACAGAAACAGGAGAAAAGTTTTTTCTCATGTGTTAGTCTAGAAGCAGAAAAATCAGAGAGAAAGAGAATTGTAGGTGCTTTCCTTTAAAACCTTGTATCTCGGTCAGTGCATATAATATGTAGTGCTAAACGGTAAATCAATATAATTTGTACAATTAAAAGTTCAAACTCATATCCTTTATTTTTATTTGCTTTTTCTTTCCTTGCTTAAGTGAAATTATGCAACTAGATATCCCTCTATCTATTCTGTTTATTAAGGACTATGCTGTCTACATAGCTATATTTTAAACCACTTTTAGAACATATAGGAATATTACAGATCATCTCATCATGTTTTTTAATTTATAAATTATCAAAATTGAAACCCAGAAATAATCTGAATAAGTTTTGTTCATGGAGTGCTAACATCTCCTACTACTTTTATTTAAACTAATTCCTTTTCTTGCTTCTGGATCAGGTGTTTTCACTAGGAGACGACCTTGTTTCTTAGAGGCATTCTGGTTTATTATGAATAAGAATTATTTAAAAATGTAAACTGGGCTGAATTTATGGTGATGTTAAAATATTCTTTTAAATACATAGTTTAAGTAGTGTGTGTCCTTGACATTCTATAGGGATAAAGGAACACAGATGAAACAATTGTGACAGATTCTGAGGGCCGTTATTAATTACAGTGTTTTCCTCTATACAGTTATTGTCTGATGCTGGAGGAAATACATTCTTGACTGCCCACTTGGTTTAATGTAAATCTGAATTCCTTGCACCCATCATATAAAATCCTAATAGATTTCTGCGTGCAGACAGAGGTAACTTCAGCTAACATTGTTACCTTCAATTTAGGAAAATCTCTAGTATAATCTAGATTGTTTTAAAAACTATACCAGTTTATGGCTATGAAGTTCAAGAATTCTCTTAAAGTCCAGCGTTTTGGCATCTTCTAAATCTTAACAGTACACTTTTTCTGTTTGGAATTGCACCAGGAAAACCATTTAGAATCAATTTTGCATTCGAAGCAACTTTACTGCTATCAATTGCCTTAAACACAATTTGGAAAATTGAAATCCCATAAGAGAGGGTCAGGTTTGAGTTTATATCCCTTCTACTGTTCCAATTGGACAAGACATTTATAAAACCTTGAGCACCATTACGGATCATAATTTGTCATCTGTTGTCAAAAAGTCACACATAATTTTTATTTTGAAGTGGAGCTTTAGATTTACTTACATTTTTTTTTTCTCATTTTGGCATCACTGGCTTAATGTTTTAAGCTCTATAGTTATTATAATATATCTTCAAGTACAGTTCCTAAATCCATCAGTAACACTGCAACCCTCTTCTGCAAAGAAATTATTAGTCAATGCCTGTATATTAATCTTTCAAAAACAATAAAAATAAAATTGAGGGCAGAACAGTAGTTGCTTCAAATATTGAATCAGTGATCTCCTTTGAGAGATTTATCATAGGTATTTACAATTATTTTTTTCCTGATGAAATTGAACTTTGTCTGCTAGAATTAAAAAGATCACCTTTCCTGAATCCTAAAATCATGAAAATATATTTTGAAGACAGAATTTGGACCAACAGCCATATAGATTCAGCATTATTTCTTCTTCCATCTTTTCTATTGGTAATATAGAACACATATTCCTTGTAAATACAATGATTAGACAGACATTACTAATTTGGCTGAGTGTGCTGCAGCCTGGGGATTTCTGATGAATAAGTATCATAAATAAAGCAATCAATAAGTTGAGCTTAGTAAAGCTATTTGTAAATAAAAATCAAGAATTAAGAACATCATTATAAATCATATATGAAATTTCAGATAAATAAATATTTCAGTTTTCCAAAATATGTCATTTTTTAAAAATATACAATGTTAACATTTTTACATATACCCTATTAGTAACCAAAATCCTTTAATAGAAAGCAAAATGAACTAACCATAGATTTTGGGCTAGGAGGAATCCAATTTGTCTCTTAAGGATAGATTTGGCTTTAGCAAAACAGGGATTCTAGAATTCAGACTCTGAAAGTGCCTTCGTCTTTCTGTCCATCCTTGAACTCTGCTTCCATATTCCTGCCTTCATTCTTGGGTTTTATCCCCTGCATGACAGTTCCAGGAGACGAGGATGACGTATCCAATAACATCAAGTGATGTGTTAGAATCAGTCAAAATCTCATGAGAGTTCAGTTTGATCCTTTGTTTCTCTGTCTGCACATGAGCTGTTAAGTATGGAAGAAGGCTGAGAAATAATTCATCTGGTTCAGCATTGATGTTTTTGCCAAACAACAAAGAGTGGGAAGTTGTTCAGTTTCGAGATGGGTGCTGGGTAAAAAAGAGTGAGATGCTTATTATAGCACATCTGTGACCTTTATGACAAAGCTGTGTGTAATTACTGTCCTGTCTACTACTGACATCCTTACTGTAAGCGCTGTGCCCTTAACACGAATCACTTCTTGCCAAAGCAACTTGGCTGAAGAAGGCCCATCTTTTTACTTGAGGTAGACTGTCCAGCTCAGGGTGGTAGGAAGGCTCTTCCTCATGTGTTCCTCGTGGTTAGATAGACCACCATCACCAAGAGGGACCTCTCCCTTGGATCAGTGTGCTCAGCTATAAAATCTACCTTTCATTTCTTCTTCTGAGTCCCTGTTTAAATAACATCCAAATGTTAGAAATAGATTTCACCTATTATCTTTTATACTCATCAACACCATCCTCCTCAAGGATTTTAAATTACCCTCCATGAAAGTTAAGAAACTAAAAGTCTGATAGTCAAAAATGCAGGAAAGATTGATGGGTTACATTTTTTTTTTCAATTCTGCCCTGTCTTTCTGGGCAGCTTCTACAGCAACTGCGGTGGATTAACTAACAGTCAATATGTAACTCTCAGCTGAACTGAATCCGCATGGTTCCGGGTGAGGAAGACCCACCTGAGGATTGTTGCCAGCAGCATACAAAGAGAGCTGGATGGGAAAATACTGTGCTATTGAATGTCCTGGGCAAGCTTCACCCTGGCTTTCTTGATATGAACTCAGCTATTATCACCAGAGGAGCTCATGTCCTTGCTGTCACTGAGGATGGCTGCAGTTCTCTTGAGGGGAGTTCAGGTGCTTACCTTCAGCGTTTCTTCCTGGCTGCCTGCAGACCCCTCTGCCTGCTGGCACAGACTTTCCAGCTTCCACCACTGACCTTTGGACCTTTCCAATGTATATCGTTGGTATAGACTTGCATGTGACATTATCATGGGCTGTAGGCCTCCAACTAGATTCATGGAGAACATTGCAATGGGCTCTAGGTCTTTAGCTACACTTGTGCAGGACACTGCTGTGGGATCCAGGAACTCACCTGAATTATTTTGGTATCTAATGTGTAGAAAGTTCTCCTGCACTCTTGCATTTGACTTTTTGGGTGAATACTATAAAATAATCTTATCAGCTGTGTGTCTCATATTAAATTTATTCCCCCGTAAACCTTGACTCCAACAGCAACCCAATTCTCTACCACATATGGATGTTCATCTGAATCCAGTTATATAAAGAAGCAGTATGTCTGTGACTGGTTTACATCACTTAGGATAATATCCTCTAGCCTCATTCATGCTGTGAATAACAGAATTTTCTTCAAATTAAGAGGAAGCAAAGAGAGGCAATTTTATTGGACATACAACACTGGAATATGACTCAAGGAATCTGAATTTCCTTTCATTATGTAATAGGGGCAAAATTGAGTACAACTTCTAGGAGTCTGTGATTTCAGATCTGTGAAATCAGAGGTGGGCTTTTCTCCATCAATATATATTGAATACCTAACATATCCCAAGTGCACAGCAGAAACGGGGCACCCATGTCACAGGGGCTGTGTTCTCAGGGAGATTTCAGTCCAGTGACAAAGACAGCAATAATGAATGGCTTTAAAAAGACAAGATAATTTCAGTAGTCACAAGTGCAGGGTAGAAAATACAACAGTAATGTGAGAGCAAATTACTGATGAGGGAATAGAGCAGTGAGGCGTGTTTAATTGGGATAATGAGAAAAGTCCCTTTAAAGGGACACACATGTGAGTGGTGACCCCAATGGTAAAAGGAAGTTGGTCACATGGGTTTGCAGGAAAAATATATTCTAGGCAGAGAAAAAGAAAGTGAAACCAACATTAACTTAGGAGGAGACAGACTTACTCCAGGATTGGTGAAAAAGTCTGTGTGTTTAAGCTGTAATGAATAAAGGGAGACAGACAGGAATAACTGAGGGAAGCTGAGATTAGCTACCAGGAGATGCGAAAATTCTCAGATAGTGTTAAATATTGAATCACCCTGATCCAATGAAGCTCTTTCCCCCGTTCTTTTTATACTGGAACACTCGGTTCATGATGCTTCTGTTCAATGTGCTTCTGAACAGAGGCATTGGGCAAAACATTGCTTCTGTGCACGGATTCTGCATTGGATGATGAACGCAACCATGCCCAGCTTCCCTAGAATCACAGAGTGAATTAAGGTCATGAACCAAGGTACCGCTGTGCGATATCTGCTGTACAGATTAATGGATCTTATTTCAGCAGATTCGTACATCTCACACAGTGTACTCTGTAATTTTCACACATTCATCCCCCGTTACTCCTTTTGGTTGTTTCCTTTCTTTCACTTAGTTTCACATTTTAAGGGAGGGATTCAATTTTGGCATATAAATCATCTTTTGAGACGGTTTGTCTCAGAGGAAGGAGTAGAAATGTGAAAGTCAGCTAATAGATTGTGCTAATAGTCAAAGTAAGATGCGTTGATGCCCTGAAATAGGTGGTTTGGAATGAAGGTAGAGACAAATGTCTGTATTTAGGCTTTACTTAGGACACTGACTTTCCAAATTTTGTTCCTGGGCACCCAAGCATGTGACAGTTACATTAAATGGTAAGAGGGATATTTGGAGGATGAGTACTTAGGGTTTGCCCTTCCAGATATAAAGTGTCATGATCCTGTGCCTGATCTTGAACTGATGAGCTGTAGGAAATAAGGGCAGGATGCTCTGTACTGTTTGCTCCAGGTCACGCAGGAAACAGTGAAGCACAGCAAACACCATTCAGGAGTCCAGCGCTTTTGTAGAAGATTTTCGATGTATAAAAAGGAATCTGCAAAAGTCAGATAATCTTTTTAGTTTACTGCCAAACTTTTCATTCCTTTGTATGATTTCTCTTGTTCCAAATTTGTAGACAGACATGAATTCGGCAGTTTCTATAGAAATGGAAAAATTATAAGGCATGCTGAGCTGTTCAGTGACCAGATTTATTTTTGAAATGTGTTTTCTCTGCATTCTTTCCTCCTAATTAATTACAACTTTGAACATTTGGGAGCAGACAGATTGGCAGAAGGCCTTGCCCCTTCTCACTGCAATGATCACAACATAGCGAACAGTTCTTCAGACTGTCTGACCCCAGACTGTGCTAAGTAGAGCTGTGCTCTTCATGGCAGAAAAGTAAGAGTACTTCACAACATTTTGGCTGTATTTTTGCACAATGCCAATGCGGATAACAAGGAGCAAAGATTTCACTTGGCTGAAAACATATGGAAGCATCTTTAAAAATTAATTAGAAGTCAATATTCAAGACAGCTCCTGATAACCTTAAACCATGCCAATCTGCATGATTCTGTGTGCAATAAAGTCCTCGTGACCAGAGATTTCAGGTCTGGGTGAGGAAAGGGGAGAAGACTCCTCTGCATTATTAAGCAACTTAAATTCATGTATCATTGTGGATCTCCCTTGGTTCACATCCCTGTCAACATGTGGATTCTGGACAAAGACATGAAAATGGATCCTGACACTGTTTCTCCCCCTTGGGAAATTTATTCTGCTGTATCAAAAAAGGTGAAGGCTTTCAGTGGCTACAACTAACACTTTGCCAGTGTGGTGGACTCTCCAACGTGAGTGCAAAACATTGCAATAGTGAAACCAAATCAAGCCAGGTGCCCATGTTTGCATGTCTGCCTGTGGGTGCGAGCCCAGCATAGACTGATTTCTACAGTCTCACTTGCTAGCTGAGCAAGACAATGTCCATGAGTATCTTGGAATTTTAAATTTGTTTTCTAAATGCCTTTTCTATCCTTTACCTTGTTCTCTGTCATTTTTTAAATTTAAAATTCTATTATTGTAGAATATTAATCATTTTCCCAATATAAGTTATAAATGTCTTTGCTAGTTTCGCATGTTATGTCATTTTACATTTTTCCCCATATATATCTTCAATTTGTACAAAATCAAAGAACTCAACCTTCCTCTTTCATAGTTTTTTTATTTGTTTGTTTGTTTGTTTTGGCACTGAGATCACACTCATTCACAACCTTTTGCTTGCCAGGCTGGCGCTTGTGTCGCTAAGCTAAACCGTGGACCTCTTTCACTGTTTTAACTTTAGGTCATGTTTAGGTAGTTTATCATGAACTTAAATTTTTAAAAATGTTCACCTGATTTCTGTGTAGCCTGTGATTTTTTTTTTGTTTGTTTGTTTGTTTTGGTTTTTTTTAGTACTGGGATCGAACTCAGGACCTTGTGTCTGGCAGGCAGACACTTGCGTCATGGATTTATATACCCCATCCTTACTTTTCTTTATTATGACACATTATAGTTACTTTATCATTGCAAGCATGGTTATAATGCAAAGGGAGAGTTACGAATTCAACTTTATAAGTTTTTAAAGGATTAAACCGATGAGACGCAGTTCTCGGCCACCCTAAGATCAAACACAGTGAGTAGCACAATTATTTATAAGTCAGATTTTAGAAAAAGGCTTTAACAGAGGCAGGGTGGCAGACTGCAGCCCTTCCAGGGGGAGAACCAGCAGTGTCTCCTGAGATCCACGCCATGTTGGAACTGAGGACGCTGTGAAAACAAATGACCATCCTGCCTCCCTGCTTAGCAATAATGAACCTACTGCTACATGGCCTAGAGTCAAATATCCCACTTCCCCTATCCTTCATCCCCCCTCCCCCCCAGCCCATTAGCAAATGGGAACCAGAAATCTGAGCATCTCCTGGGAGGTTGACCATAACAAATAAGGGGGACTTGCTTCGACCATTTCTTTGAAAACAAATATTTTTACTACTGTTTTGCTCTTTTCTGATTAATGGTACTGTTCTATTCAATATTCTGTTTTGATAAGCTCTATAGTGTTCTATATTTCATCTCATTTTGATATACGTGATTGAAAGAACAACTATTATAAAGATACCAAAATATATTCTGATACCTATTACTGTTATCCCGGTAACCTGCTGTGAAGGTCTGTAACAATTTCATTGTATGACCTTAGTTGGCTTTATTCTGACTTGTTCTGTTGTATATTTTCAAAATTAAAAAAAAAAAAAAAAGAAAAAGGCTTTAAAGCTACTGGATACTAAAGCCTGTGACTCTCAGGTGACTTGCTTTTAAATGTGCTGCTTTCCAAATGTCCACAAATTCGAGGCAGTGGCCACGACCACATTGCTGCAGACTCCAGTGTGGGGCTCCAGTTAAATAAACAACTATTTCTGTCCAATATGAGAACATTAAGCAATGTTTAAATCTGGCTCTTGAAGTGTCCTTTTCCAGGGAGGAGTTATATGTTTTCGTGTTCACATAAACTGAACTAAGCTGCTCACTTGATATTCTATTTCCCAGTGAAAACGCTAAGTGGATGCTTAATGACCCTATGTATAACAAAAATCAAAAGCAACCAATCATGTGCCTACTGTATAGCAGTGATAGAGTCACTGTTGAGAGCTGGTGCCCAGGAAATAAATTACACACTAACGCTATTTCTCTTGTTCCACTCCGTAGACAGTTAGACCTGTTTACATTATCCAATAAAAAGCATATTGTGATGGGGGGACAAACAATATTCTTATACACTTTCCCTAAAAGGCTCAGCCTGCCTCTTTACACAAAATGCAATTCTCTCCAGCAAACTAGTGAAATACGGTGAGAAGCAAACAGTATCATCAGGGTAAAAGAGCAGTGCTGACTAAAGTTCTGTGGCTCCTCACTGCTGCAGGTGTCAAATGTTAAACTTTTAAAAAGAATCTTGACAAGATGAAATGCTGCCAGAAACAACATAGGCCAACCAGTCTGGGTTTGTGCAGATATTATGAAAACATCCCTCCCCGGGAAGATGCTGAGCCAGACTTTCTCTTCCTTTTCAACAACCTGCTCTCTCCTGATAAATACCTGCAACCCTCTCTGCAAACTCCTTTACTTAAAAATAACAGTTCCCACTGTTTTGCATTAAGGTTATCCTTTCAAAAAAAGCACCAAGAGGTTGCCTCATTTTCAAAAATAATTAATAGATTAGTATCCTATCTTAATATAGAATATGACCCAAAATACTAGAAATCTGATATCGAACAAGAAATCTTTTACATTTTTCATTTCATTTGGAACAAAAATAGGAAATTGTGAGGAACTGTAAAAATGTACTTTAATTGAAACATATGAGTATTTACATAACATGATTGTATTTTTCTGATAACTCTCACAATGTTGATAGCATGTGCCTAATAAATACATAAGCTGCTAACAATATCACTTGTTAATCCATTGCTTAACACATGAAGTTAATGTCTGAAGCATTATCAGAAAGTAACGTGGTTCTTTTTCATTTAAATATCTGCTTAATTGCATTGATTAACCACTCTCATTGTTCACAGAGTATTTTGTTTTCCACCTGAATTATCTGCAAGTAATGATGGTAGACAACTGAAAGACCATTTTAAACTAAGAATTCTACAGGTCAATAGCATTCACAGTATGGCCATTGTATGGATCTTAGTATCTTTGCACTATTTTAGGGTTAAAATTTATGTATTTCCTTTCTAAGAATGTAAATTTGACCTCCAAGTTCTATATCTCTATCTCCCACCACATATAACAGTGAGGTCCTATCCATAACAGGGCAATTACTTGTTGAACAAGTAAGTGAGAAAAATAAAGGAACAATCAGTTGGCCCAGGATAAGCAATATGATTCAGTCCATAATTCAGTGCTCTACCATTTAATAACTAGAAACAGCAAATACTCTGAGGAAGAGGCGCTGAGAAACCCGAGGCTTATTTTGTAGCATTATAATATAAATTCTAGCAATCTATTGTTTGCTGATTAGAATGACATTAGTCTGGTTTCTTCAGTTCAACTTCAGCATATGCAGAGATGGGGACGGCTATCACAAAGAGAATGAGAAATGCAATGGTAGTTGCTATTGTCTTCCCTAATTTGGAACTTGAGGACCTAAAAAGATTTCATCATCCTGTAATGATTTGATTAGTTCTATAATATGCAATAAGTATATAAAGTGGGTGAAGATAGGGACAACTATTTGTAAGAAGCTAGAGACAGTTAGATAATGAAGATCTCCAGTGGACTTGCTTTGAAATCTGTATTTTTTAAAATTGTTTTTTATTTTTATTTTTTTAAATGTTCTGTTCTGTTTTGATATGGTTAATCTTACCCTCTTTGAGATGTAAAACAAATGTGTAGGACTGATAATCATATTACGGAGCTTTTGTTTGATCATAGGGCAGAATGGTCTGTAGGGTCACTTTTTTGAATGTCATTCTAAATACTTTAATTCTACAACCTGAACAGCTATTTCGAAGATGACAACTTGTAACTTATCAACCGGCAATTTCTTACCTTTTGTTTATCTGTAATTCTGTATTATTTCTACCCTTTTTTTTTATCTCCATGTATTTTTTTTTTCGTTTCCTTTTCTTTAAATAAAAAAAAAAAAAATAACTAGAAACAGTCAGTGTAAACTATTGAGACCAAAGGCAAAGAGATACTTTCATATTATTTCATTCAGAAAAAAAAAAAAAAAAATAGAAGCTGTTTCTTTAACAATTACTATACTGTAATACTAGCTGTCTTGTTACTTTTCTCTCATTTCTGAGACAAAACATCTATCCAAAATGAAGGAAGGAAAGGTTTATTTAGCTCACTGTTTGTGGAGTTTTCAGTCCATAATCAGCTGGCTCTAAGGCAGGGTGGTATGGCACAGGGGCAACACTTCAGGGCCACAGCCAGAGCAAAAAGAGGACCAGCATAAAAAGGGCAAGAGCAAGCCTCTTTTCCTCCTTTTTGTGTTATACATAGAGTGCCCCTACTCACAGAGCAGATTCAGTACTCAAAATATCTGTGCCCTCCTTTGCACAGAATGGGGATATTTACAAAGTAAGGATCCTGGTTTTCTGCTGGATTTCTTAGTTAAATTTCTGAACTTCTCAATTTGACAAAATTACACTTAGAAAAGCATTTATATATAAGATGCTTTCATGTCTTCTTTTTTCCCCTTGACTCTAACCACCAAACCTAAAAATAGACTTTTAAAAAATGCAACATTGTTTGTATCAAAAACAAGACTCAACTCACAATTAAATGAATATTCTTTCTCATTTGTAAAAATTCGGTAAAAAATAAGTAGAGAATTAATTTAAAAAGTGAGATAGTCATAAGTTTATCTAGGTGTTTACATAGGAAGACTTGTTATAAAAATTACTTTTGAGGCAAGGGTTTGCAACAAATGCATGAAATCACATTTGGCCTGAATTATCAATTCCTTTGGGGTTCTCTTTACTGACAGCCGTGTATGTTTCATAAGATCCTGATTCACTCATGCAGCAGAGAGGTGCATGGAACAGGGCTGTTACTGATGCTGGAGGCCCAGCTCAAGGTTGTTGAGGCTCTCTGATATCCAGAAAAAGACAGCAGCTTGCTGACTCTGCCATCGGAGTATCGTGGGGTCCAGCAGCCTCGGCAAGGCCCGGCTTTGGTGATACCTGCCCCGAGCTGTCTTCTCTGTTCTTCCTCATGCTATGCTAAGCATGAATGTCTGACAGCTTTGGGATCTGGTGAAGCAGCAGCTTCCAGGCTGACGAGGCCCCTCCTGCAGGTCACTGCATCGTGAGAGCCCAGGTAGTGGCCTCCATCCATATCATCACCCTCACTGTTCAAGACCTAATATTCAACCATGCACTTCCCCAGACAGAATCCTTTTCACAGCTTTGATATAACCCATTGAAATGTCAATCAAATATGTTGAAAATGGGTTGTAAACTCCTAATGGCAATTTCCTTTTCAAAAAGGTAACTGATTTACCCACTTGGCTACCTCTGTTCCTTACCACCATTCCTGGTCACAACCTTATATTCTGCATCTCCAAGGAAGACTTGAAGGCTGAGCCTGTGCCCACCAGGACCCAGCGGTCGGTCCCTCTGGGGAATTCTCTGTTCCCTTGATAGGTAAAATGCCCCAAACCAAGTTGCCTGTTGTAGAGGAGTTCACAGTGGCAGCCTACGGGGCTCTGGGCCTAGGGCTGCCAGAGAAAGACTAGAAGAATACAGTTTCACTTGCAGAAATAAATGGGACCAAATTCAGCTGCAAGAAGGACCCATTTCCTCCTTAAACACCATCACCCTTCTCACTATGACTCTGTGGCTTGGTGGCCATCCCTGGGACACTGGGGAGCCATGTACTGGAGACAGTCATGCCGCCTGATGGAAACACTAAACCTGTGACAGAGTGGGAAAATGCTACTTCTGATGAATTTCTCCCAAGTTCTCACTATGGAAATCCAGGTCAGTGAGTTGAGATTTGTGTTGAGGTCCTTCAGCCCCTCTTTTTGTCTCCTTGGACTGAAAAATACAAATAAAAATGAAGTCTCAAGGAGAGTTTTGTAGATGTTCTAACTATTGTCCGGCTTCTAACGCTGGCATGGTGAAGCATGCCTGTAATCCAGCACTCGGAGGATGAGGCAGGAGGACTGCAAGTTTGAGTCCAGTGTGGGCACGTTAGTGAGATGGTCTCACATAGTAGACAATAAAAACAGGCTGGGAATGTAGCTTGGTATAAAGTCTGTGGGTTTGGTGTCCTGGATCACAAAAGAAGTATATAGAATCAGGTTTCTAAGCTGTGTAAGGAAATTTACACCAAAGGGAGAAGGCGCCTCACCCATGGCCATGGGCATGCAGGGACCTTTCACGGTGCAGCCCACATATGAGTGATGGGCAATGGCAGAGCAAGGCTTTGATTTTTGCTATGATTCTTGTAGGGCCTACATGGTAGAATGGCTAGAGATTTCCTTTCCTATTTTTCCAGTACTCTGTATAAATACTAGGCTTTTGTTCTGAACAAATGTTCAAGAAAAGTTTGAAAGCTCAGCTTTACTGAACTGGATCACCTAGACAATGGCCTCCAGCTGAGACTTTCAGAGCACTGATGCTGGCTGGAAAGAAAGAGCTGTCTATTCAAAGTGACATCTTTTTCTGGAGGCAGCCCATATGCAGTCATGGGTCCATGATTTGTTAAAAAGTCTCATTCACTGACTCAAGGTACAACAGGCCACAGGGTATTGTCTGCAGCGGATCCCTCCCAGAGCGTGCCTGCTGGGTGATGATACATTACAGACAGAAAGCAAAGACAGACAGAAGATTTAAGCACAGGAGCTGAGAGTTGCAACACCAAGCACGAGCTGGGAGACCACAAACCTGACAGCCAGACTAGATGGATTCACACCCTGGCTCTATCAGTCATTAGCTCTGTCATCTTGTTTCAAGTTACTTAACCTCTGTGAACCTCAGTTTCCACACCTGCAAGACAGAAATATTAACAACACTTCCATCACTGACTTAAGGAGGGGTAACATAATTTTACATTTGAAAATAATCTAGAAATTTCCTAGTTGCAGTAGGAAGTCTGACTGCTTAATTAGATGAGTACATAGAACAGAGCAGAAGAAATCTGATCTTCAGTCTCAGTTTTGTCCTTTGTTTTCCAATTTTCCTTTTTGCCCCAGGTACAATTTGTTATCTATTTCTACAAGTTTTAAATCATTAGCTTGACTGGGTCTGCTAATATATTATACTTGTATTTGATTACTGTGAAGACTAGCCATGGTGCAAGGGCCGTACTGAGAACTTCTTACTGAAGGACACAGTGGAAAGTGTTTGTTCTTTGAGTTTAGAGTTCCACTGTTTCTATTTCATCATAATTTTTCCATTACATAGAAATATTAAAGCAACTCCCTTGTTTTGGGAAAAGAATCGATGTGTGTTTCTTCTGTGTGACAGAACAGTAGCTCAGGAACGTGGCAGAGCTGTGGTCTGGATAGGGCATGGCATGAGTGCACTCCCGGGGTTTCTGTGCTGGAAGCTTGTCTCCTCAGTGTGCTGACCTGAGAGCTGGTGAAAGCTTCAAGAGGTGCGCCTGGTGGGAGTCAGTACGGGAGCTGCTCTCAGAAGGGGTTGATGTTGGTCTGGGGATGAGGTAGTTGTTTTCTTAAGAGCTGATTATGACCAGAGAACACACCTGACCTCTGACTCATGCTCCAGCTGCCTGCCTCATCACATGATCACTCTCTTCCATATGATCCCACCATGATGTGATTTGCTATCATTTGATACAACGCCATAGTCCTAGAGCAGCCCAGGTGCCATATTGTTGAGACTTTCAGCCTCCAAATCTGTGGATTGAATTAACCTATTTTCTTTATAAGTTACCCACTTTCAGGTATTAACTTATAGCAATGGAAAACTAAGTAATACAATTATTTATTTTAAAAATAATATGCTTTCTATCTACATTAGTACTTCTTGGCCAGAGATAATTGTGCCTCTAATGGTGCCCAAGGCGACAGCTGGCATTACTTGGAGACACTCTGGGGTTGTCGTAACTGGGGAGAAGGTGCACTGGAATGTAGCAGACAGAAGAGAGGGGCTCTGCTAAGCACTCTGCAGTGCAATCCAGTCTCTCCAGAACAAGAACAAAGCACCATCCTGTCCCCAAACATCAATAGTGCCAACATGGAGAAAACCTGACCACATGTAGGGCCACATAACTTAGGTTTACTCCTTATAAATGCTGACTAGATTGATCCAGTTGTCATGACTACCATTTAAATAGAGACACATTAAAAACATAGTGAACATAATTATGTTTAGTACAGTTTTGACCATCAGAAACCTAATGACAGGGATGTCTCTGTCAGGTTGCACGGGAAGGGTACGATTGTCTTTATTTTCTTCAATACAAGTGAATACATTGAATGGTTGACTCTAATCCGCCTTGTGCTCCATTAGCAAAAAGTTCCATCAATTTGAGTTGCATGAGCACACAAGCTGGAACAGCTGGAGGACCTCGCCTGACCTAATAGTGTTGGATGTGCAACACGAAATGTCAAAAATACCTGAAATGTCAAGAAGCAAATACTCTCCAAAGCCAAGCAGCACGTCTTCCTATCACTGCTTTTATAATGCTGATCTCATATTGCTACATTTGAGTTGATACAATGACATGAATGGCTAATAGAGAGGATAAGAGGAACACACCAACGGTGGTCAGATAAGATCTATAAAATCGTCATGAACCCTTCCTAACCAGCCTTCAGATGATGCTTCCTGGATCCATAATATCTCCACACACTATTAGCTTCATAAAATCATCTTATATTCAATAACAGATTTGTTCTCTCTGTCTTCTCTAGCTAAGATGTAAACAGTGAGTAGCTCTGTCATTTTGAAAGTTGGTCTCCTGGTACCAGAAACAGAAGGTATGGGAATTTTACCCATGATCAGAGAGACAGAGAGTATTTAATCAAACGAAATCCTAGCATTTGGTAAATGTGAAAAGTGAGGTCTACATACCATTTTATTTTCATCAAAATTTAATAGGGAATTTTTTATCTGAAATTGAAGAAAAGCCAATGAGGGCTTGCAACAAGGAGTGGGAAGCAGTCAGATGACTAGATTTTCATTTTTCACAATTACCGAGAACCGTAAGAGGAAAATTTGAGGGAAACAAATTTCAGGGAGAGATCTGTTATAAATTAATCAACGAGATCCATACAAGATGCTTTGGCATTCCCAACCCCAAATGCTGTGGAGAAGGACCACAGAGGACATCAGTACAGAATCAAAATGTCTGGGTCTTGCCCATCAGATTTAGAATGTGGAGAACACGGTTGGAGGTGGAGTCCGTGAAGGGCAGGCACTTCCACGAGCTGAGATGTGCTGAAGAGGTAACTGCTAGTACCACTGATCACAGACATCAGGGGCAACCTGAGAACTCAGGACAATGACAAGCTGAATAGAGATGTAGATGGATGGTGACAATGGAAACACCTAGAAGAGACAATAAAGACATTCATTCAATAAGCAGTTTTGCTGCTTAGTACAAATGGCTGGGCTAGAAAATTATGAAGCCATCAGGATACAGGGGTGAATGAAGCCAAAAAAGTATGAACCGAGGTGTCAAGCTCTTGAACAGTAATAACATTGAGACTAGAATCGCCTGATCTTACTACAATACTGCATGAGACAGGTGGTGTTACCTTTATAGGAACATTAAGAAAATGTAAATCAGTTCACTGAGCTGCATTTCGTCTTCAAATTCCTGATACATTTTAAATTGGCAGATATCTTTACAGTTTTAAATGCTAAATAAAATTATTCTGCATGTAATAAATGTTGCATTTTATCTTTTCTGTGTGATGTTTCTCATAATTTGTATTTAAACTTATAATTAATCCAATTCATTTTAGTATAATGCTGCTTTAATGTTAAAGACAGTAAGTAACGTGATAGACTCGATGTTTTCAGGTTGTTTGTTCAAGAACACTCCTGAGAGAATCTGAAATGTGGTGGGTGGGGAGTGGGAGGGAAAAAACCTGGCAAGGTGGGCCACTGCTGGGCCGTAATCCACTAGGAAGGAAGAACATCAGCCAGTGTAAAAGTTACTGCATCTGCATGAATGGAAATCAATTGAATTGATTTTTGAGGTACTTGTTCTTTACTGCCATTTTGAAACTCAATACCATGTAAGGCTCTAGAATAAGGTCATCACAAAGACCAACAGAAAAAGTTTTCCTTACTACACGAACATTACACATTTGCAAAAGCGTCTAATTATACAAATTTTCAGTTAAAATTTAAGTTTTAATCATAAATCTATAATATGCAAATGGTCTTGTGCTTTTCAGTACTGACAAATCTATTCTTCCACCGATGTGTGAAAGATTTAAATGACCAGCAACTCCACACACTAAGAGCTCTGCTCTTTTTCCCTCGTGCAGCTAGAGCATATATTGTTATTGCCCAAAGGATTGTTTTTAAACATACTTAAAAACTAAACTCTGAAATTCTAGTACCTCGTAATGCCAACATACTAACATGTCTGCGGTAAACACACTTAACAAATTATCACAATAAAATTTTCTTTAGTACTTTAACAAGAAGAAGCAATAACTACAATTTATACAAAGAACTTTATTTTAACAAAAACTTTAAAGCTTATTTGCTTGTAAGTGGTGGTAATTTTAAAATATAAACTAAAATATTGAACATATATTTACAAGAATTTAGGCTCATTTAATTACTTTTACATATCACTGTTTTATGGTTTTTAAATCAACTTTGTAAACATATAACACAAACATCTATCTGTGTGTGTGTGTGTGTGTGTGTGTGTGTGTGTGGTTTATGAAAAATACAAAAATAAAGGAAGAAAGACATTTTTGACCATTTTCATGTTCATGCTCCATTTCAATAGAAAGCAATAGTATCAACTGAACATTGGGATACATTTAAGCAACTCAAAGATAGAGTCCCACAGAACATGTGCATCGTAAGACCCAGGTAGGATGTATTCTCTTCAAATCTCTTTGGGATGACATCTGCTGGTTGTGGTACAGATTAAAAGTGCTTCCTCAGAAGTCTCAGGGGTTCAGGGCGTTTCATCAGGTGACCAATTCATGGAGTACAACACTCACACATGAACTAGTTCATCGATAAGTTCATGGTTGAACGTGCTGTTAGGAGGTCAGCCATGTTTGCAGGAAGCAGGTTACTGGAGCCATGATTTTAACAGATATCATCTTTATTATAGCTTTCATCCTGCTTGCTACTTTTTGGCTGCTTTGTGAGCAGATTTCCTCCATGACATCCTTCTGTCATAATGCCCTGGGCTTCGGAGCCAGCGAGCATTTCAGTCCAGCCATGGACTGAAACCTCTGAAACCCTGAAGCCAATTAAACCTCTCCTCCTCTACACTGTGAGTGTGCAGGATTTTGTACCAGCAGCATAAAAGTGACTAATGCACCTGGACAACAGAGAGTTCACATGTCCAAAACACCTGCTGCCAGGATCCGGCCACGTGGAGGTGGCCAGGCGTTCAAATGGAGAGCATAACTGCTGCATGCTTTACTCTTCCTCAGCCTGACATAGTGGGTACTTGGTCTTTTACCTTAGCCAGAAGAATTGCTTAAGAAGATCGTCTTCTTGCATAGGGTGTGCTTTTCCTCTTCATAGAACAAAACATGAGGTTTGTCATACAGAACTGTATCAAACTCTGTCCCATGCTGCTCCAGCACTGCTGGGCCTGATGAGCTTTTTTATTCTTGAGTTCAATCTGCAAATCCAACACCTGCTGCCTTCTATCAAAGGATGGCAGTAAGGAGGAAGAGCAGAAATGCAGGGGAAACACTAGAAACCCTCGAAGGGAAGCTAGTTCTGTGTGAGTCATGTGACACACCTCAAATCTATGATCACATTTAATCTTCATAAAAACTAGTGAGATAAATATCATCATCACTTTATACATGATGAAAGCTAAAGCTATAAAAGTTAAGTAGCATAACATGTTTATATATTAACACAGAGTTAGCAGAAATTCACACCATAGACCATCTGGCACCAAAGTCCACATTCTATAAATTGTATTCTTGTACCAACAAATGATTACCATGATCTTATTTTTTAATTGATTTTTAAAAATTTTACATATGCACACACATAGACATATGGGTTTATCCAGGGTAACTGACCAGATCAGCAGTTTGTGTATTGATAGTTAAGGATCTCCATTTTCTTTGGGTCTTATAATATTAAAATTTTAAGAAAATAGCCCTTCACATTGGTCCAAAGTTTGTTGAACGAATACAACTGAAACTTGCATGTCCATGTTTAATTCTCTGCTTTGCCTAAGTGGGAAGCCATAAGCACTGCTAATAAGTGATAAACCCAGCAGATGGACCCTTCCGTCTGCAGTGTCCTGCTACTTAAGCCTCCTGCTTCCCTCTGAGGCTGTCTGCATCTGGATGTGACTGGCTGCACCTCTCAGCCAGGACTTCTTTCAGCCTTGATTCATCTGCAATGATGTTGCCTCTTGGGTCAGTTCACAGAGAACTTGGCACTGGCTTTTGTCTTGATTCGCTCAGCAATGACAAAAACGCTGTTGTGAGGTCCACTCTTGCAGCTCACCTGGCAATGTTTTTCTCTTATTATCTCTAAAACCTATTCCGCGGACTTTTCCAACCTAGGCCATTGGTGAGAGTTCTGTGATATCTGCCAGACTGCAGAACTTCTGTTCCAGTTGTCCCTTGAAAGTGACACAGTGCGATGCACTTATTTACGCCTACTACCATTTACTAAGGTGAGAAGCTTCCATTTGGTTTTCTCTTTTCCAATACACTTAGATTTATGATCTCTGCCCAAACTTTAAGTATAATTTTAAGGTTATCTAATCCTTATTTTCTAGGCTTTATTAACCAATATATGTCTTAAATGATTTTAGAGCTGATTTATACTACTTAGGGAAAAACAATTAAATTTTTTTTTAAAAAAACAGTTACCTCATTTGTAATTCATATCCATTAATAATATATTCCAAAAGGTAAGAACTTGTAATTAATACCACTAATACTGGTAAATAAAACTAGATATGCAAAATTCATTGAAGAGGTTATAATACTAGCAATGAATCTATTCAGGGATCTAAACTATACACTAAAATATTTTCCTAAGACGTGGATATGAAGGTCTCACTATATGAAAAAAAAATTAATGAAGGTGATTTGTCAAAATGTTGGAGGTCAGAGGTCTAAGCCGGTGTCAGGAGGTCAGGGTCCCTATCCTTTGAAAAGTTCTAAGAGCATTTGTAGAAATGCATATGGCTGCCTCTACAGGAGAGTCAAAGTGAGACAAGACGTGGGTGGATTTCAGGGCAGAGGAAACATTTGTTAGCATGAACAAGGAGGAAGAAAACTAAGTAAAGAAATTCAGTTAGCCTCGAAAAGCAAGAAGATGCAAAGCGCCTGACATACATGTATTTTCACTAATAAATGGATTTGTGAGTTTATGTTGACTTATTTGTGTGTATGTCTTGTTGTCTATGGTGCCATATCAGTTAAAATTCACTTTTTTAATGATTCAATAATGAAAAGACATTGGGAAGTATGAAATCTGCATTTGCTTTTAGACTGATAAATCCTCTATGTCAATTTGTACAGTTATTAATCACATATATACACTGATCAAGTTCATCAAGTTATGTGTTTGGTAAAATTTACTTAATTCGCTATTATAAATTTTACTGTAGGAAAATGTATTGGTAAAGTACTTACAAAAAATGTGTATATGTCTAAAAGAACGTTTCCTGGTTGAAAAGAGGGAATCGAGGAAGAGCTATTTGGTCATTTTATTTTCTCCTTATAGCTGATGCTGTACACAATGGCCTATGGGTGACATCATAACAACCCTCTTAATAACTACACTCTAATCCCAGAACCAAAGAATTATGCTACCTTACATGCAAAAAAGACAGAAAATACAGTTAAATGAAGGATCTCAAACTGGGAAAGATTATCCTGGGTCAGTCAGATGGGTACACTGTAAGCACAAGGTCCTTAGAAGGGAAGGGAAGGGAAAGGAGGAGACGCAGCCAATCACAGAACTGGGGGTCAGACTGGGGTGTTTGCTAGTTAGAACATGAAAGAACGATCCCGGAACTAAGCAATGTACATAGATTCTAGAATTAGGACTTTTCACAGTTCTGCCCTGGGCAATTCTCCCTTCCTTCCAGAAGAAACACAACTCTAGGTGTTAGTATGACCCATTAGAGACTTCAGTTTTCTGGAACTATACAATGAATTTCTGTTAGTTAAGTGACTAAGTGTGGCAGTGTGTTACACCACTTAGGAAATGAATATACTGTCTTAAACTTTAAAAACCCATTCAGCCTGTAACACCACTGACCACAAACTTCTCTTGATACTACTTTGAACTCTTTCTCCCCTCCTCATCTTTGTCTTCGCTTTGTTTTTTCTTGCTTTTTCATACCAGGAATTGAACTCCTCCAGACCTGGTGCTTGCCAGGCAGACGCTGTGCAGCTGAGCCACATCCCTGCCCCTCCCCCTGCTTCTTGGTACAATTTTCCCTAAGAGGGATTTCTGAGTCTCTACAAATGGAGTTTTGCATTCTTCGTCATCATTCCCAAGAGAATATTCAAATTGTGTAACATGTGTGGCATTACTTCTGTGATCTCTCACTCTTTATGAGTGGTGTCCCCATGTCTGTCATCCTGGCCAGGACAGGAGCAGAGCTTGTGTGTCCTCTCCTGACCCTGACGGTGGCTTCCCCTGGAAGTCACTGCATGTGACCGCTGGGAAAGAGGGCAAGAGGACCGCGCGGAAAAGGGTGTTTGTCAGAATGAGATAAGAGAAGAGGCACCATGCTCTCAGCATTACTGTGTCCCTGGGGCTCACCTTGCAGTCTCTCTGGAAATCAGTGTCAGAGGCAGCCTGGCCTCAATATGCAAATAACACTGATGTCTAGAAATCGCCTGGGGATTTGCATTATTCCTGGGGATTTGCATTACTACCATACCGGGTGTTATTTTACAAAATGTTTCTATGATTCTGCCCTAATTTTATTGCCCAGATTATGTGAGCAAAATAAATTTCTATCTACCCCCAGGATTTCAGAGATAGATCCTACATACTCAAGAGTTTTTCTTTCTTTTCTTCAGTAATATTTTAAAATAAATCATTCAAGTGAGTTCTGCTGCATAATGTGGTTTTTATTAGCGTTTCACTTTTTTCTCAACAAGCCATGCTTGGGTGGACACTTTTAGAAGACTTTAGCAGTTGAAATTATATGGAGCAGAACTGGGAAGAAGCGTTTGCTACCCTCCTTAGTTAATTTGCCAAGTTACTGCCCGGGTATCTGAGGAGTAATGTTACAGAAAATAAGAGCCTGTGAAGCCATTAATTACACAGCCAATTCCCTTGTTTTTCACTGAATTTTTTTTCACTCAAGGTCACATAAAAAGTCTTAACCTAATAATTGCTAATTTTTAGTCCTAAATGAACATAGCTAAGCTTGTGATTCATAAAGAGCCATGACTAATACCCCTGACAGTGAATTGGCCAAACACACCGTGGTTCTACTGTAGCAGAGCGGCTCAGGAGTAACAGAAGGTCAGGGAGGCTCCTGCTCCAGTTTAATGCTCTGAGAATGCTGTTCGTGGAAACTTTCTCTAATTTTTAGGCAATTGATAACTAATAAAATCATTTTTAATAATTTTATTTTTTAAGGAAAGAAAATCAGCCTGGGCATTAAGAATAATTCAATAATTTCCTTAAATTTTCCTATCAAGAGTACTTTCAATACAACTGGTTATTGTTATCCTCTGAAATTAGCATGGAAACATTTCAGTAAGTGCTAGACACTTTCAAATGAAAATTATCAGAAGAGGGGTAAGGAATGCCAGAATATATCTTTTACAATTTATAATAAATAGCATAATCAAATCTGGTCCTGAGTATATTTTTTAGGGCTTTAGTAGGTTTTAGAATTTTAATGTTGCTGAAATTGTGCATCACCATGTAAAATGTCAACTATTTGAAGAAAATGATTCAGTAATAACATGAAATATTTATTGGAGGAGAACTTCAGAAATGTCAGGATTTTAGGAAACCTCTGATCTCAGCTCCTTGCACAGAGAGACAAGCTGAGAGCCAAAGTTTGTGAGGTGCCCCCGGTGACCCTTTCCTTAGGTTACTGGATCCAGGGCAGGAGAGAAGGCAGCCTGACATCGCTCTCCTGGGATCACCTGGTGCAGCTGCCCCAAAGAAAATGATTGTGTCTCTGTTCTGAAGTCTCCACCTGCTTTCTTTGTTCCTTTTCATTTATTTATATTCTGTCATTAACAGTGGCTTCATGTGTTTTATTTATTTGTAGTGTTTTGGTTCTTGCTTGTGGTAACAACACTTACATTCTCAGTTCCTTTCTTCTTCCCTTTCCCTCACCTCTTCCCATCCTCCCTCCTCCTCTCGGTCCCTTCCCATGTGAGAAATAACTCCCTCCCTGCTTCCCTCATCTGTCTTCTGTCTCAAACTTTATTTATGTAGACAAAATTGAAAATCTGCTGCTACGGGTTGAACAATGCTGTCACTTCAAAAGTCATCTGCTGATGGCCTAACCTCTGATGGGACTGTTTCTGAGCCTGGCCCCTTGGAAGTTAGATTAGGGTCCATCTGATGGAATGCCTGTCCCTGTAAGGAGAGGAAGGTGACCAGTGCTTGCTGTCTGCTTCTTTCTCCATCATGTAAGGACACAGCCAGCAGGCACTGTCTGCAAGGCAGGAAGAGAACCTTCACAGGAACTCTGGCCATGCTGACTCCCTGATCAGGGACTTCTAGACTTCAGAATTGTGAAAAAAAAAAAAAAATTCGTGTTGTTTAAGTCACCCAGTCTATGGTATTTTGCGGTGGCAGCCAGAGTTGCCTAATATATCTGTCAGATAAGCTTGTCAGAGTTTCAAAGGGAATAAACACTGAGTTGATTTCCTGAGACAGATGATCCCTGGAGTCCCTGCTGATCTGCTCCTTGGGGCTTAGAAGTCAGGCTCAGTGAGGCTGTGTGAGTTGGCATTAGCTGCCCATCGTTACTGAAACCACCGGCACACTCAGCAAAACAATAACACAGATAACTAAGGCTCACATTTTCCGAGTATTTACTATTGCCAGGCTTTGTACTTACTACTTTATAAAGGTTGTCTTATTTAAACTAATCTCTTCCTGATAGTTTCTCTTTTTCCACATCCTGAAAAATAGTACTTTACTTTTACCTTTTTTCAATAATTTCTAATGTCTGGTTCAAGGAGGGAAATATGTCCACCAGGAAGGAAACCCAGATTATTCAAGGCAACAGATAAGCATCTTTATGATGCTAAGGATAGTCTGTATAGGTGGTATTCTTCTTCAGTATTTCTTTAAAAGTGAAACTCCTCTCCTTAGCACAGTTTGTTGTTTACTGTGAGTTCGAAACTAGCAGAAATTGGACAAGTTATTATTATGACAGTGTTATCACTCTTTCATTGCACAACCTTGAGTAAATAATTTCCTCTCTTGATCTTAGCCCATTCTATCATTTATCCTCGACTGCTTTTGTGAAAGACCACATAAAGGAGTAAAATAATGCAGACAAATGTTCAGCAGTGCCTGTAACCCAGCTTTGACGAACAGCCTCCGCCTCCGGGGATAGACCAGTGAGGAAGAATTTCTACAGGACAGAGCAGGCAGCCCCTCCATGGCCACGCCTCCTTTCCCCCTCTGCTTTCCTTGGTGCTTCTCAGAGGCGCCTCAGGGGACCCTGGGCTGCCCAGAACACAGAAGTAACCAGCCTGGCAAAGCAGATTTTCAGCTTGTTCCTAATGAGGGCCTGCAGAGATGCAAGACCATGATGGAAATGAAGAGGCAGAGCTCTAACCAGGGTCCCCGAGCTCAGAACATGGGAGAAATGAGAGATTCATCAGCGCAGTCAGCAAACATGCAGTGGTGATGTATCAGGAGCTGAGTGGGAGGCTGAGGGCTGAGCAGTGAGAAAAGCCTGGTCCCAAGCTGAGATCTGTGGCAGCAGCGCCCATGAAACTCTGACAAAGGCTGCTTTCTCCATAGAGGCCTTATATAGTGCACAGGATGGAATTCTATGAAATGATCCCTGTGATTCCACAGAACCATACAATGAGATAAAGAACAGTGACAGAGGCTAAACATCTTATAACAGCAAAGCTTCAGACTCATAAAGGGATCACTAGTATCACATGTGAACTCTTGAGGAAGTTAAATCATATCTTGAATCCTCTGTTTTCTTGCCCATGTAATGGGATTATCTTGTTCCAGCCTTATGTTTTGGATGAGAAGATTAAGTAAAATGATGCATAAAGTTCTTGCTACTGTAAAGATCCATTAGCAATTCTTGAAAACTTTGCTGCTATTAATATTACAATAACCAGCTGACACAGTTCTCTAAAAGAAACAAGATAGAAGAATACTGCTACATCAGTTTCTCTCCAGAAGCAGCTCTTAAGATGCGGATTAGAATGCAAGGAGTTTATTTGAAATTGATGACAAAAAGCATCAGAAGAGATCATAGCAGCAAGATACAGGAGAGAAAGAAGCAATGAGGATGGCAGTAGTCAGCATGCCCTGCCATGGACACCACATTAGCTCTGCTGGGAAACTCTGGGCACCAATGAGGACCACACATCTTGGGTTTAACCCACTAAGGAATATGGGTACAACATTCCCCTACTCTGATTCTCCATCTGTCACAGTTACTTTTCTTGTTGCTAAGACAAAATACCCAACGCACAAAGTTAAAGAGATAAAAAGGTTTATTTAGCTCACAGTTTGTAGAGGTTTCAGTCCATAATCAGCTGGGTCCCATGCTGGGTGTGGCACATGGCAGAGGGGCAACAGTTCACAGTGGTGGAAGACAGCAAAAGCAACAAGAGAAGGAGACAAAACTCTTTCTGTCCCTTAGTATGTATGCAGGCTACCTGCCCTAGGGTGGATGTAGCACTCACACCCTTAATCCTAGCCAGAACTACGCCAAACTAACCAGTGGACTGAGTTACTAATCACACATCCCTAATCTCAGCATTATACACTCTAGATTCAGCTGCCTCTGATAAGCATCCTCCATGATTGAATGAGGTTTGAGGGAACATCAAGACACAGCCACATCACTAGCAATTCTCAGTCCCTTGGCTCTATTGGCCCCTAGGTTTTTAGGGTGGACTCTAGGTTTTAAGGAGTAAACTCTAGAGGCAAGAAAAAGTCTTCAGGGAAAGAGATCTGCCAATGGTAGCTGGAGGCTATGAGTATTAATTATGATCTACCAACTGTACTGAATTAAGAAATATCCAGGATATCATTAAAGCATATATCTGGGCATGCTGGGTATGGAATGGACATGTCATATGGGGTGCAACATATATCTGGTCCTGGCTCCTTTGCTCTCTGATTCTGCTGTTTCCCAAACAGCCGTGACTAAACATCTTTTCTCTGCCAAGGTGTTCCCAATTTAGAACCACGTGACCATGGGCTTACCCCCCTGAAACCACAAGCCACATAAACATTTCCTTTCAGTTGTGAGTGTGAGTGCTGTGTACTGGTTATTAGAAAGGTAGTTTAGCTGCTGGCCTATATTGGCTTTGTTTGGCAAATAACTATAAATTTAATGGGTTTAAACAACCCTGGATTAGCTCACAGTTCTTTAAGTCAGAATCCCAGGGCCAATAGAACTCCTATGGGTACTCAGAGTGTCTTTCAGAGCCCTACTCCATCTTGCAGGGCCCAGGGATACAACCAAGCAAGCAGGTTACTGGTCACATCCAGGTCCTTGCACTGTAGGGCAGAAGTCCCCTTACTCCTCCTCACACTCTGTGTGGAGCTTCCCACCAGCAGTGGCATGTGAAGGTCCTAGCTTGCTTTGTCCCAGTCTTTCTCTTCTGTCCCAACTCTTGAACATCAGCAAGACCGAGGTCTGTGTCTTTAAAGCCTCCTGAGATTAAATGGAGCCCAACCAAATCATCCAGGGTAACCCCCCCCCGTTTCAACGTCTATAGCTTTAATTATATGTGAAATCTCCATGTAACATATTATACATACAACCACCAGGGGAAAGCATGGGGGCCACCTTTGGATGTCACTGCACATGTAGAAATGGCAGGGCTTGGGCATGTATGAAGCCTGCAGACAAACTCCCAACTGTTCCTTTGATATAGGCAATGGGAGGCACCTAAGGTGGTGCTTCAAGCCTTTCCTCCTCATACTAATTTAATTTGCAAAAAGAGGAAAACCTATAGCAACTGGCTCTTTAAAACCTATAGCAACTGGCTCTTTAAACAGGAAACCCAGGAAGACCTGTATGATATTGGGAGATACCTGCATTGTGTGGTTTGTGCCCATAATTCCTGGCTTATAACTTCAAGAGTCCTTGCCACTCTCAAGCAATCAGAATAATGCTGGGGTAATTTCGGGCTCAGGCAGCCAAGCTTTTTTCTCTGACCTTCCCCTGCTCTCCTCTTACTGGCTTATTATCTCCCCAAACAGACCATAGAAACTGAAATTTCTCTTTCTTAATCTGGGTCGCCAGAGCTAAAATGATTCTCTAATCTTTCTCTGCCTTTTTGAGCTGGCCTCAAAAAGTCTCTGACTTACCTGCCTGGTAGGAGAAGACTGTAGACCCCCCATTTTAAAAAGTTCCTGTTTCATGCCCAGGAGGAAGAAAAGCAGCAGAGAGAGGCCAAGAATTGGGACACACAGGTCTTGCAGGGTTTCCCCACACTGGTCCTTTAGGATGTACAGATCCTTTCCTCTATCCACATCTGTATCATGCTGTCTATGCATTAATCAAGCCCTTGCAATGAAGTGTCCATAAAATCCCCCAAAGTGGGATTTTAGGAGCTTCTGAAAAACTAAACCTGTAGGAGCTTGGAGGAAGTGAAGAAACCTTAGCTACATGTTGGAGTGGAGGGAATCTCAGCTCCGCAGAGACAGAGCTTCTGTGTCTGGACCCATTCAGACCTGGTCCTACATATTTCTTCATCCAGGTGCTTATTTGTATCTTTTTAAATGCTTTACAGTAAGCTGACAAATATAAGTATAGTATTTCCCCAGCTTGTGTGAGTGACTGGAACAAACTAATCTAACCTAGGAGGGTTATAGAAGACTAATTTCTAGCCAGTTGGTTAGACGTTCCAGAGACCGGCACTTGAGTTGGTGTCTGATGTGAGGGGACCACATACTAGTAACTGAGTCTCCACTATAGAACTCCAGATTGTCTCCTGATAGACAGCATGAGAACTGAATTGAGTCAAATCACATCTAATCGAATTAGCAACAAGTCTTGTGTACTGCAGGAGATATTACTGACTTGCTGCTGAGGAATAACCCTCACAAATTTTGGGATCATAGAAATGATCTATACTATATGTGCAAGGTCCTCAGTTCAATTCCCAGTACAAAAAGTTTACATTGCATGTGAAAGAGGAGAAACTGAATTTAAGTCATTGAATGTATTGATAATGTTTTAGTTTCGATCTGGGTAGACTTGCCACCTGCTAAGAAGTTTGCATGTTCTTTCAACCAGATTCACTTTCTAAAGAGAAAGTATTTACTTTGAGCATCATCTTTAACTTGTAAAAAGTTATGAGTTATAAATAAAATATGGTTGTAAACAACATAATCTCCTAAGTCTCAGGCATATCTAATTATAAAACTGCAGAAAAAGAAAGAGAAGGAAAAAAAAAAAACTAGCTTAGGACTATGTAATATGCATTTTAAACCACAGACTGCACTATTTGGAGATAAAGTTGAACGCAGCAAAGAAATCCAAGCTATACCTGATTTCTTTTCGGTAGCTGGCTCCCGTTACTAACTTCCATGTATAGAAAAGCAAAGCTTATGGGCAAATAAGCGAATCTCTCAGCAAACTTTAGTTCAGTATTCTAACGCTGTAATAAATTTTACTTTAAGGATAGTTTTTGTTTTCCCTCCTGGGAAAAATTAGCTAGAAACTTGGCCATGTTTTTGTGCCTTGAAGTTTTACCCTTGTTTTATTCTTTTTCTTTTCTGCTGTGGTGGGACTTCCATTCCGGACTTTTCCCATGAAAGCAAGTAAGAAACAAGCAAACCAAACCAGCTGGTAAATAAGTGTACATCCGAGACTTAAGTAAGGATTAGAAAGCAATGGAGTGAACTCTTTATTACAAGAAAAAGTTCCTAGTGAAGTGTGGAGCTGTGGGAGGCTCAGGGAGAAACTATAGAGGGATTCTCGGTGTGTTCCTGGAAGCAAACATAAGGTCCGCAGAGGGGGTGACAGGTGCACAGCTCTTCAGATCCTCCCTCGGGACTGAGTTTGGACTAAGTCATGAGGCCCAGTGCTGTTTCTAGCTGAGAGACAGCATCTTGTTTTTAACCTTTAAATTTCTGGTCCTTCAGAACCAAGACATCAGAATTGTGAGGGGCTCTCAGAATCTAGGAGACGCTTAGTGTCTCCCAGTTTCCTGTGTGTGTCCCTGAAATAAAATCAGAGAGAGTCAAACTAGATCACAGCTTTCCAGAGAAATTCCTACCTTCAGTGATTTTCAAGGCTGGGAAGTTTACTAGGGCTCAGGAGAGTGTGTCTGCACATATGGCTCCTCTTTATCACTCCCAGAACTGCCCTGGATTTCCATTTCAAATCATCTGGGGTGCAGAGATCCTGCTATTTCAACACCATCACTTCTTAGAGATGTGAATGAGCTCTCATCATGGCTCCAGAAACAGAACACCAGGAACAGAACTAATGAAACCAGGGGCATTTTGAAATTAGGAGAAAAAGATGAAATGGCTTATTTTGTTCTTAAAGTAAGAGGACATTAAAAATATTTCCTAATACATTAGAGGATTTCTTGTTAGTTAACAAGGTTTATTCATTTGCTTATTTTTAAAATTCTGTGCAGTTTGTGTACAAATATAGTTTTGTTCATATTTACTCTTTTTCACTCAGCTATATTTGTCCTATACTTTTTATAAAGTCAGTTACCTCAAATTTGTATGATTTATAATGTGGTATGAAAAGAGATAAGAAATACATATGTAAGACATACATCTATGAAATACATATCAGATATATGTATATCAGATTTTAAAATAAAATGATGTGTTCATTATTGTAAACATAACTTTGAAAAAGAGGAACTGCTGAGACTCATGAGCAGGTGCACATTTACCCATTTGGAGAGAAAAACACCCACACTGGGCAGGTGTGGCCCAGGAGTCACTGAGGGCTCTTGTCCCCTCCCTGCTCTGCCCTCCAACCCTGCAGACCCAGCAGGAGGAGAAGAGGAAGAATAACAATGAGGAGGAGAAGCAGAGAGAAGGGAAAGCAGGGTGCTGTGTGTGCTCCTGAGTTCTGATGTCTGGGTGGAGGGAACTGAATTTTTAAAATGCCTGAATAAAATGGAAGGAATCCTTTCATTTCTCCCATCTCAGTTCAGATCTTGAGTACAATGGTCCATTTTATGTGAGAAGCTGTTTCAACTGCTTTGTGAATCTTGATACACTGTGAAGTATTTGGGGCCAGAATCGGGTTGAAAGCCTGGTATCTGCTGGCTATCCTAAGAAAACCAAGACTGAATGTGTATAATAAGATATAGGGTTTAGAGCAGGGAAAAATTTGGACACTTTCATAAAATATTTTAAGTTGTACAGGGGAAAAATGATTAGAAAAAAGATCTGCACTGTGATAGGACGTGGTTTCTCAGAAAGTCAGCCCAAAGCAGGAATCTCCTGCTTCCTGTGTCAGGGTGCCTCGCCTCCCTCTACATTCAATTACAAATTTAAACTAAGACTTTAGGAAAATGATTGAGGGTAGCTGGAGAAAATAAATCTTCTGTTAAGCCTGGTCTTCCTGACAGCCAGGCTGGTATTTGTCTTAGTGATAGGGAACACATGTGACTTCTTAGCAAATACACCTGTGCACACACTCGCATGTTTAAGAGACTAAACATTTCCTAAGAAAAGGGTGTGAGTCCTCTGCAGGCAAAGTTAATACCCAGAGACCCTTAGGGACCAATTCCACTTCCCAGAGACAGACTAAAGGGATGGATGCACTTGTGACACTTTCCTCGAACATATATTTTGGTATTCGTGGTAATATTGTATTAACACTGTCATTTAAATTGTCACCTGCTCTAGCTCTGCATTAAAAATGTCATGGCTTTGTTTCAATGGGGGAAAATGGTTTACAAAAGAAGAAATCCCCAAGTCACATATGGGAAGCAGGAGCGTCACTGAAAGGATCAGTGTTAGCATTTAGGAAATGCATCAATCAGACAGCTGCTCCTTCATCATCGCCCTCACACTGCACAGGGCTGAGGAGGGCACGCAGGGGCCTGTTGGCATTGCTTTGTACAGGATTTGCCTGCAAATGTGAACGTTCTCCAGTATCTATTAAACCTAAAATAATAAATTGGTGATTTCCATTCTTAGTCATGCTTTACAATTGATGGATATCATATCTATATACTTATAGACCCACTGTATATATTGGTATCCCATTACCTAGCCGTCCATCCATCCATTAATCCATCTATCCATCCACCCATCCATCCATCCATTCTTCCTCCAAGGAATGCTTTGTTACAAACATTAGAACTCTGTGAACAATAGTCAGATGCAAATTAGGAACTTTAATTGTGTCATGCTCTGAAAGCTGCTCAAATATTTTTTGACCTAATTGCTTTTGTGCATAAGGACAACAATAACCAGAGAACTTTGAATAACTGCTTTTAGTGCTGAGTTTCATTGGTTTTCCTTGAAAGCTACAGATTGTAATATTGTTTCCTGGCACTTAACAAATTGCCTTTATTACAAAAGTTTTTCCAGGATAATAATACTTTGAAACAAATAATGAAATATAATTTCCCTAATCATTGTGTAACTGAGATTATGAGGCTAACAGTGAAGAGTTTCTAGAAATGATATCTCTGACATATTTTGAGGTTCCCTTCCCTCAACTAGAGTCTCATGGATTTTCAGGGTGTTTTCTGAGAGAAAGCATGTGACGGGCCTGGCCTCAGTTCATGGCTGTGCTGAGACACTGTTAATATTTACGGCAAAAATGGACTTCACGGTCCACCTTCTGTCCATGTACCATAAAACATCTACAAATTATACAAATCAGCTCAACATGGAAATGCCACACAGAAGTCCCCTCGCTAATACATTCCTAAAAATCTATATTGTAGACTCTTGGTGTTCATTGAGCCTGTTGTGTCTTCACTGAACATCCCCATCACAAGCCCCAGACAGACACTGGCAAGCCAGAAAAAAGAATGGAGAGTTGAGCTCTCCTCACCCTCCTGTAACTACTCTTCCAGTGTGTGTCCACGGGGGATCCTGTGCATCTGTCATCCCCTGCACACCTGCAGCACGATGCCTAGAGCAGTGAGGATGCTCCAGCCACTTCAAGAGTGACATCTATGTTTCAATTCACAGATTGACTGGGACGCGGCTGTCACCCTGATGTACGAGTACTCAACAGTCACGCTGCTTGTTTTCTGTCAGACACATCTTGGACAATATTCAGTGTTGCTGTGTGGGCTTCCACAAAGCAGGTTACATGAAATGTTCAGAATGAATTCCAGAATGTGTGTTCAAGCAGGAGACGGGAGGGGAGGAAGACCTGGTTTGAGTGGATCCCTGGATTTTAGTCATCTTTTGCTGTTTTGAAATATCTACTATTTTTCTTCTGATATGAAAGTTTAAAACCTCAATGGGATCTCAGAGAGCAGGGTCTGGATTGAGAGCAGCGTGCATGGTAACAGTTTCAGCTAATCCTTGCTCTGATACATTCAGGACCTCCAAGAAAGAGGGGGAATCTGCAGCCTGAAGGGCAGAGGAAGGCCGCAGCACTTTCTGAAAATGTGCTCTCCTAGGCACCAATGTTACTGGGTGAATTGTAACAATTTGCCTCCACCTCTGTTCTCTCTTCCAGCTTTAATTATTCTCCTCCTACTTTTGGATGCGCTCCCAATAACATGCCCGACACACACATTCTAGAAGAGTGACGTCCGGATGTGCTGGGCTTGCCTGTGGTCACCAAATACTGAAGTGGCCTTGGCCTCTGTGTGTGTAAATGCAACAGTGACTGGAGAAGAAGACATAATAAACAGCTAGGAGTCATGCCACTAGGCCATGCGATCAGACGTGCCAGACTCCAACCCCAGACCCTGCACTCTGGGACCAAGGGGTCTTAGACAAGCACTTCAATTTAGTAAGTCCCTGTCACTTAACCTCTAAAACCTTAGTGGATTATGTAGTCACACAGTGACAGGAAGCATTATGTTAGGCAATGTAAGCATGGATGATGAAACTTTTGGCTTCCCTGGGCCACTGAGTGAAGAGGAATTTTATTGGATCACATATAAAATGTAGCTGAGGTATATAAATAACAAAGCCTATTATATACTTTACATTAATTATTATTATTACAGCATTAAAAAAAGAGAAGGCAAGTGATCCACGGGCCACTGTTTGGACACACCACAAAGCACAGAGACATAGTAAGTCCTCATTAAAGATGAGCAGGAGTTATTTAAGAGATATTTGGGCTGTTGGAAATGTCATACTGGTGTCTATTGAATTAGAAATTGCCTATTTTAAACCTTGGTTGAATAATCATAATTGTAGCAGCATTCTATAGAGTTTTGTAAACTCAAGCTAAATGATATTGTTGCCAGGGTTGATGGTGCACCCCTATAATTCCAGCACTTGGGAGGCTAGGATAGGAAGATCATTGTGGAGTTTGTGGTCACCCTGAGCTGCACAGTAAGCTCAAGGATAGCCTGTCTGCCTAGCAAGATGCTGTCTAAAGAAAAAAAAAAGAAAAGAAAAACTGATATTGTTAATTGAATTTATTAACAGAAACTCTATCAGCATACCATTAATGAAAATATTTGCTTTTTACAATATGGCAAGCTTTTCAAAAGTGTTGCATTTATATCTTAAAATACACATTTATTGTATGTAATAAGGGTAATAAAGCACGGTGGGGAAAGACATAGATGATATGATATAAAGAAGGGAACTCATTTCCCTTTCAACACCAAAGTGAAGGGGATATTATTAATCTCTTTAATTACCTTCTGCCAAAAATGATTTATTGCCCTATATTCACATGTCATACTTCTGAATTTGTTAAACTTCTGAAGGGACAACAAATGGCTTTTAAGTTATTTGTACTATTATCTCCCAAGAGGAAACTCAGCATCTTTATCTGTTCAGGTAGATTTGTGCAGACTGTGGCTACTGGATGACTATGAAAAAATATTTGCTTTTCTTAACATTTTAAGAAAACAATTACTGCAAATTCCCTAGCAGGATTTACCACCCAGTGGGTTTATATTTCAGTCAGATATTTTAGATCCCAGATATGGTAGGTTCAAACATTGAAGTAAAAATGTACTAGGATCCTATTAATTCTTATAGGATGAAAATTGACATCAAATTCAAATATAAACTAATGATTAACTTAAAATGTAGCACACAATCACTTGCTGATTTCCGGGCAACTGTGATTATCTGTTTAAGCAATTAATTGAGATAAAAATCACACAATGACAGGAGGGCAGGGAATATTACTAATGTTACATTCCCAAGAGACACATAATTTTATTATGAATTTATTTTAGTTTTTGAAGAACAATTTTGAAATCTTACCTTACTCTACATTTCATGAGTATCAGATAATTTCATTTCAACATTTTTTTTTGTCTCCTTTGAACAAGTGTTCTCTCTAGAAGTTAATAGAGTCTCTTCAGGGACAGTATTTTTTCTAAGTCACTGGTGTTAATTGTTGGTATTGTTTTGTATTGCTGGACTCCTGTATTTAGTCTCACACTCTCTGTGCAGTCAGGTCCCACACCCACCCATGATGTATGTGCAATGAGGGAATATTTGGTTACTGCACAATCTAACCTTTCATGTGGTTTTATCAGCGAAGCTGTTTGATTTTCACTGAATTTCACTGGCTAATGTAATTGGTCCAGAAAAATTTAGTTCTGCTATGCTTGGAAATGGTTTTCCTTGCTTTTGGAGGGGCTGTCTATAGTCTCCTTTCACCCCTTCATTATCACGGCTTTTCCCTTAAACTCAGTAGGAACAGAATCGCAGGATGTTCACTTGCGCTTGCTATGTGACTTGATGGTGTCTGGGAGAATTCACTGACTCTAACTTATTATGCAAGAGCAGGAAGAATAACAAGTGCTGGCGAGGATGCAGGGAAGTGGGAAATTTTATATATTGCTGAGGAAGATGTAAAACAGCACAGCCACTTAGGGGAACAGTTTGGTAGTTTATTATCAAGTTAAGTTCATATTTACTACATAGCACAGAAGTACTACTTTAGGAATCTGACTTAGTAAAATAAAAAATTTATTGCCACAGAAATTTTATACAGATGCTTATCATAGCATTATTAATAGCCGAATAGTAGAAAGAGCCTAAGTGCCCATCAGCAAATGGACACAGAAATGTGGTTGGTTTATGCAAAAATATTCTATTTAGCATAAAAAATGAACCAAATACCAATGCATGCTACAATATGAATTAACCTCCAAAACATGTTAAAAGCTATGATAAAGACTCGTTTAAAAAGCACCACATATTTAGAGAAGTGGACAATTCTCCTTAACTATTTCACTGTAGAAACTTTTGGAACAAGACTAACAGATTGGATGTAGGGAGTGACAGAAAGCAAAAATCATGAATAGTTTCTAAAATCTGACCAAAGGAAGAAGGTGATGTTGAGCCCATTTGGTGGTGTGAGGATGACTGTAAAGAATCCAGGGACACACGGGAGGTGGAGGTGTGAGATTTCTACTGTGATCCAGGTGAGAAGGTACAGATGCACCCGGGTGTTGGGGAATCTGCCCTCAGTGAGGACTGGTCAGTGCAGGGAGACCCAGGCAATGATTAAAGCTACAACATGGTTTATTCTTACAGGGAGAGTACGGATCGAGGGGGAAGCTGCACCCAGAGCCTCAGGACAGACCAGCATGCAGGGGTCGGAAAAAAGAGAAGCCAAAAATGACAGCAGGAGTAGGAGACTGGGAGGCCAAACCAGGGACACGGTGACTAAAACCAAGAGAGGACATTTTAATGGAATGTGGGGAATGATGACAGCTATAAAGAGCAGAATATGGCCACACTCATTTTAATTGATTAATGGGTATTTAGTTATTTCTTACTGGTAAATATATTCTGCTAATTAGGCTTTGCATTTTGACTTCTTTTAATTTAACAGAAGCACTTTCTCTGTACCCAAAATGATAATGCCATAAAGTTTCATCTTCAAGAAATTAATTAAATAGTGAGACATGCTAGAGATGAGTCCATTTCCAGATAAACAGCCCCTACTTCTGAAATAAATCATCACATGCAATGATTACCACTGCAAGTATTTGAAAATTCCAAGTGGCTATATTCAAAAATGCTCACCACTCTCAAGCTTCTTAACAAATTATCAGTGTCCTTATTTACATAATGTATTCAGGAAAATATGTCAGTATGACAATGAAATAATTCCTGTACAGAGGGCAAAGAATAGGCAAGAGTCATACATGAATTGTGAAGTTGTTTTAATGAAAAACTTTTTATCTTGAATATTTATTAATTTAATGTTTATATTATGCACTTATAAAACTGAAAGCCGCTGGAGTGATTATCTTTTCATGCCAGGTGTTTCAGTCAGCCGCTGTCTAAACATGCAATCAAATTATTATTAGGGATCAAAAGCCCATAAATAAATGCACTGACTGGGAAGAAGTGTGCTGTCTTCTTTTGTTCCAGCTCTTTTCTCTGCCCCTGGCATGAGGTGCCCAGGTGCTTCCCCAGCCACTCTGAGAATCAAGTAACAGCCATGGTAGACCAAGGAGGAGCCAATCGCCACCAGCCCATCCCTTATCTGCTGTTCAGCTCTTTAAGGGCCAGCTGGTGAGCGGCTTCCTACTGAATGATCCAGAAGGACATTTTACATCCTCCTCATTTAACCTTTTGAGCTGCTGGCACTACTGAACAAGAAATAACTACAATCTAACTTTAAGGAAACAGATTAACTGTAATACACATTCAGAAGCTCTGTTCATTATTGAACAATATGTATAACAGAGAGCAGTCACCACTAAAGATATGGAAAACAAGAGAAGACAGGGCATATGTCAGAGTGTGGTGGTGTCCTGTGCTGCTAAATATTTTCCCCAAAACTTGCTCCAAAATAAACTTACTCTATGAAATAGAAACTCTTGATTGGTACATTCATTTTCTTAAACACATTTAAAAGTGACTCTTATGGCTCCTTGGAGAAATGTGTGAGTCTAGTGCCAAGGTAACAAATATAAACTTGGAACTTCTGGTATTGCTAGCGAGCAAGGAATTGCTAAAGAAAAAAATGCATCACCTGGGAAGGACACTGAAGTCAACCTAAATGAGCTCTTGAAGGCCAACACTGGTTAATTCTGTCAACTGTACAAGTCTTGGGTGTATTTTCTTATAACTCAAAGAACGGCTGAGTCAATATTGAAATTAATGTGAGAGAAGGGATCTTGCTTAAAGAAGAACTTCAAATAATATGTGCATATGCATTCCCAGGGGCTACAATTTAAATTCCATCCCACTGAGTCTGGTCTAGATTTAATCACCAGCTTCCAAAGAATATAATCAGAAAAGGGGAAAACACCAGCATTACAGTGAAGAAACCTGGTAGGGATCAAGATTAGTATCCCCACTGACAAGTCCTTCTGTCCTGTGCCCTGAGATGATGTATGAGGAGTTCATCTCAATTCTGTAATCTCCCCCAGAACTGCAACCACACTCTAACTGTGAAGTAACTCTGGAAAGTTTAACCTGAGGGCCAAAGCATCTGACGCTACAAAATTGTAAAGGTCACTCTGAGAGCCAGGAAAAGCCTAAGAGACAATATGACTAAACATGGAGCATCCCGAGAGGAGTCAGGGAACCAAAAGATGGCACTCACTTTTATAAAAAGTTAAAATCCAAATAGCACATAGAGTCTAACCACAAGGATTATAATGAAGTTAATTTCTTAGATTTGGTAAGTGTACTCTGCTCTTGTGTTAATAGGAATTTGCGGAGAGGTTATATGAAATTGCTACATTTGTAACATTTCTGTAAGTAAAATTCCTCCACAATGAGATGATCTTATAACATAGCTTCGGTGTATTAGAAAGACTAGATGTTTGTTAAGAAAACTCATAATAACACCTTATTTTGGAGATACTTGGAGACAAAACTTAGCAGAGAGTGAAGTGGCAGCAGGGAGCCAAGCAACATTGAGGGCCTAATCCCAGGGAGAGGCTTTGGGGCAGCGGTCACCCTCCCACAGCAGTGCCCACGGGGTGCAAGTGACCTGGCCTTCTATACATCCCATATCAAGTAGACAGTTATCAGCTGTTAGCTCACTGGAAGATACAACATTTCTGGCAAGATGGCACCCAATCTGGAGGACAATGCTCTAAAGAAGGGAGCTACTTCATATAGTTAGAAGCCAGCACTTATGAGGATGGGTGAGAGGCTTCAAGGGCAATAATGGAGTTGGGGAGAGTTGCTTTATGGGACCTCCTTGTCTCTCACATGAACTTTTCTCTCCCCAGGTACAGCTTCTCCAAAGCGCTAGATGGCCACAGTGCTATGGTATAGATCTTACAATGTAGCTTCTGTACTATAGAAATGTATACAGGGCGAGTATGACAAACAGGAGCTCCTATTTGATGCTGTTGATTCCAGTGTTGTCACTGAGTCCCTTCATTCTCCTCACCCACTTCACATTTGGAGTCCTTTCTCACTCAAGCACATTGATAGGTCTAGGATTAAGACTTGCCCATCGACTCAAGTCCTTATCCTTGTGCAAACTGAATCCTTGGTTACCAATCTTGATCAGTCATTGGTTGCAATAACTGCCAATAAAGGTTACAATTGAGCCTGGAAAATACATCCAGGGTATTCACTTTTGCTCCACAGATCAGCATGTCATACATACGATGGACCAAAGAATGTTCCACAGAATGTCCATGATTAGACGCCATAAGATGTGATTGTGATAGGGAGCAGGATAGATAACAGATGGATGAGCTGGCTCCTATGAAACACAGAGAATTTCTAGAGTGAGCTTGATCATAGCTGAGGCATTAGTGACCAAAGCCTGGAGCAGTTCGGAGATGGGTACACTGGACCATAGAAGAGGGTCAATTATATCTACAAGGGATCTTGTGAACCAAAAAAGCTACAGATGAAAAGCAGAGGTGAATAGGCACCCATGAATTAACATAGAGAAGACATTTTAGGAGAATGGCTGATAATGAATATGTTAAAATACCAAAAGGAGAAAAGTCATTTACTAGGAGTTCACGGAGCCATGATAAATTTCACGAGATTCTATTTATATTTCCATCTGTAGAATGTGGGTTCTATGAAACACCATTTTAACACCAATGACTAGAACAAAAACCCAGAGCCAGTACAGAAACTGAATTTTTGAAAACAGGCCACTTTTCAGGCTACAAATACTTGATATATTGGAAATCCTTTCTGCAAACATAAATTCATATTGCTGAGCCACATTACAAGGTGCTTGAGCTCGAGATCACAAAACATTTTTTCTTGAAATTCATACCAACTGCAGCCCTGAGAAGATTCTTTATTACTTACATTGATTTGATGAGCACAGTGCTGGAAGGACCACTGATTGGGCAGAAGGTTCAAGGTCTTTGGGCATTCTTAACATTTCTGAAATCGATGAAGAGAATGAAATGATGAAGTGACAGTTGAAATGTGCACAGTTTGACCATAGAATAAGAATTTGGACACCGAGTAAAGATGAAATCTTTTCAATATTGTTTTCTGGCCATTTTACAGAGCCTTACTGGATACTTCAAATGAGCACTATCGGAACAGCTGGGATCTTGGGAATGAATGCAACAGACACTCACAGCTTTGGGTAACAGCTGAGCCAAATGCCTGCTGTGGTTATGACATGCGGGCCGAAGGGAGATTGTGCAAATTCAAGCCCACTCTTTAAGAGTCCTGTGCATTTCTACCTGTCCTTCCCTGCATCTGCCTCTGCCAGAGAGGCACAGCCCACAGTTATCAACATCCAAGAAGCATGGGGACATGTGGAGCAGAGCCGTCCCATCTGCTGCAGCTGGAAGCAGGGCTGGTCAACCAAACCCCAGCTGACCTGCAAGATCTGGGACAATATATGGTTATTACTACCTGCCTCTGAAATCTGGAGGTAATTTCCTTAATGCAGCAAATGTTACCCCAGTGAGCTGGGGTTGCTGATGTGTGTTCTCCACCCTGGCCTCTCAGGTCTTCTGATCCTTATCATTTTTGGAGTGTTTCCAAGACTTGGACCTGGACCTGGGATCAATCACATCTGTGAGTCTCTATGGGAATGAACTACTGATTGAGAAATTTAATTATTTAATCAATATGATGCTAAAGAATAATATTGTTGCCACTTTTCTGTATAAGAACTAAGAAATTGACAATACTTAACAAGGCCTACCATGTACACATAAGATGTCTTGCTGTGGATTTAATGTCCTGCTCATTTAATCTTCATAATTACAGTTCACACAGTACTGTCACCCCGAGAAGTGACTGAAAATTCCAAAAGGCTGCGTTGCTTCCTAACGTTTGCCCGTCTAGCAACTAAAGGACTAAGCTCAGAGCCAGGACAGTCTGATCCCAAAACTCATCCTTCTGCTGCCTCCCCATGTGTGAGTCCATAGTGATGCTGGGATGACTCTAATCTACTAATGACCGCAGTGCACTGACTTGCAGAAATCCCATAATATAGTCTGGTAGTTCCAGAAGTGAGATGACGTCTGTACTTACTGTCACACACTGCAAAGTGACATTTTGGTCAAGAGTAGACACCACATGTGATAGCACTGGCACAAGATTTCACGAACAGTGACGTCACAGCTGATGGAGCTCGTGTGAGCACATTCTATAGTATTTGCACAATGATACCGTAGCGTATGGATCCATTTCTCATGACATATTGTTGTCCATAAGCAACACATGACTGTATTTATTCTGCTACCTGGATCTTAATTGCTAGCTCCCACTAAGGATTAGCTCCCCCTACAATTGCCACAGATGTTAGTAGCATAAACGACAATAAAGTGTGCAATTACAACACAGTTTTCCTGATCCATTTCCCCAGCCATTTGTTTTGGTTTGTGTTGACAAAGTTATGGATCCTAGAGAGTGTGATAAGCATATTCTGATGATATAACATCAGAATTTCTCTTTGGAAGGAAGGCTTCTATGTTTATAAACTATTTAACACGCTGTCTGGCATAGAGGAGAAGCCAGGGCCCTGGATGTCAGCAACACTAAACGTGCTCGAAGGAAGGAATAAAACACCCTACATGGACACGGGACAGTAAGCCGTTGCTGGCAGGGGGAGGGCAGTGACCAGGTGCCAGGAATGCAGTGTGGGTGTAGGAACCAGGAGCCCACTCAGTCCTCAAATACCCCATGCCCTGGGCACACTTGTACACACCCACGTTTCAGAATTGCAAAACTAGCCACAGAGAGGTTAATTACCCTTCTCCATGGAGCAGAGCTAGGAGGGTGGGATTCCAGCTGAGCACCTGGCACCCCTGCTGGCGGGGACTGTCACTTCAGTCAGCACTTTTTGAGTTACCCCCTTGAGTGAAATTCGTTGTTACTGTCAAGAAAGTCTTTGACTTCCCCCTTCTTGAGCGAGAATAGTAAAAATAGGGATGGAAACTTAATGTCTATAGTAAAAAAAAAAAAAATTGAAGAGCTGAGTCAGGTTCAAAGTCACTAAGAAACATCTGCAGGTTGGAGGGGTGAACATCTAAAAAGCAAACTAGAAACCAATGGCTACTATAAAATGCGGTCTATTTTCCTCGTTGACAGGTGACATAGACCCAAACCTCTGGTAAATTCTACTACGTACATGGTCACTTGTTTCAAAGTCTGGTTGGTCTATTTGCAAAGAAGGCAATGGAAAAAGCTGTGGGAGGCCCTGTAATTGGCTGCCACCTTATATCTGCAGGCCGCACCACCTTAACCCCCTCCAGGAGTTAAGTTTGGTAGTTAAGCAGCACCTTGCCTAGCTTGTGTGGCCTATTCAGGAATTATGCTAATCAGCCCACCTTATGAGCCCACACATGGGAAATTTGAAAATTTGAATTCACCTATGACCTTCCATCTTGCCACTGTTGCTAAGTTACCTGCTGAAGTCTCAGAACCCAACTCCCTCCTCCCCCAATACCCTATATATGTGATACTCCTTCCTTGAATAAAGGAAATCTCCATTCTTTGAGTCTCTTGACTCACCTGCAGGCCGGGACAAAGACTTTGAAATTCTTCACAGTTTACACACCATGTGTAAATAGTATTCCCTCAATGCCATAAAACACATATTAAACAATAGGACACTAATAAAATGTGTACTAATATTTTAAAAATAATCTCGCAGTATTTTCAATGAAAACCGAATGAAACAAATAAAAACATTTTTCAGTATCATCTTTCGTCTCGGTGGTAATAGATCACTAGTCAACATAATTTTCTCATAGAAAAGATAAGCCTGTTTTAGGAAATGGATATAATTTATTCTCACTGAGATAGAAGAGGACATTACTTTAAGGGAATAAAAGACAAAACCTGGAGGTGAAAGGAGGAAGCCAGAGCTCTGATAATGGGAGACTCCTGGAGGCCACACACAGACATTCCCCAGTGGGATGAAAGGAGACGGGTGACCACTCGCACTCAGGGACCGGTTTAATATTCCGCACCTGGCACCCTCTGCTTCTCAGGAAAGGACTTCTGTTAACAGGACATTTCAGAACAGTTCCTGCCTATCCACGGATCTGCAGGGGGCAAAGGCCACCAATTATTCTCTCCTGAAGATTCAGGAGGGGCAGAAGTAATTCCTCAGTGTGGAGAAGCAGGCTTTTTTGGGGCACATCTGTGACCAGGAGAGGAGGTCAGGATTTCCCACCAAGGCAATGCTCCCTGTGCTCTGTGAAGAGAGGCCCTTTGGGAAGAGGCTGTGGGGGAGAGCATGAAGACCAGAAGGCTGCAGTCAGTTTATTCTTTTCTAAGTGCAGAGCACTGAAGATCGGGGACCTGCATCCAGCTTCGTCCTGATACTTTATTCTAAGGAAGGCACAGGCCTAGTTACACCCACCGTGAATTTTCTCATGTCTGGACTTTTAAAACTTCGATTTTGCAAACTCTGCTGATGTTAATACTCATTTAACAAATAACATTCTGCCACTAACACAGCAAATTAAATGAAATCAGCACCAATAGTCCATATGGTAACTCTGGTGATCCAACCAGCTGCACATTTGGTAACCTATAATCCATTATCACTGAAACTGACATAGGAAACACACATGACATGCAAAAGGCTTCTTATATAATTCTATAAATTTCGAAGAACTTTAAATTTATTATCTCACATATTTTACTCAAAGTCAAAAGGCTGATGTTGAAATTTCTGTTTTATCAGCAACCTATCAGGCCACCTTGCCTTGGAGCCAGCCAATTACAGACTGAAACCTCTACAAACTGAGAGCTAAATAAACCTTACTTCCTTTAACTTTGAGTATTGGGTATTTTGTTTCAGCAATGAGAGAAAAGTAACTAAGACACTGGCATTGGAAGAGATCTCAACAGATGATAAATATTACCCCTTTTACACTTTGTGGAAGAGGAAATTCAAGCCCAGAGATACTCTGAATGTCAGTGGCCTCACAGTCCTGAGTGTAGACACATTCTAGGGTCTTGGTTTCATTAATAAATCCAGCAATAAGCCTACTTTTAAAGGGTATTTGTTTTGGAGTAAAATGTTATCAGTATTCTTTCTTACTATCTCCCAAGTACTTGTCTTTGAAAGGCATTTCATTCTTCTGTAACTGACAAGAAAGAATTTTGATTTCTTGTTTGGATTAAAAAATCAGGAAAAGCATCAACATACCAGCCCAAAAAGAGTTCTTGATTAAGGCAAAGCCAGCATCTTCACACAAATTAAACAAGACTCTGTGAAGAACACTTAGATATATGATTATATATATATATGTGTGTGTGTGTGTGTGTGTGTGTGTGTGTGTGTGTGTGAATGTACACAAACATATACTACAAGCATTCTTTCATGAGGAAATAAACCAGCATAATATCTAGAAAGCTTTGTGCAACAGAGCAGAACACATTTTCTGTCTTTCCTTGAGAAATATCTATTTACTTTTCATTTACATTTGTGTGCTTTGCTATGCATAATTTCACACATTTTACTCCCATGTGCAAATTAAGAAAGTCACCTGAAACAGAGAGAGAGAGAGAGAGAGAGAGAGAGAGAGAGAGAGAGAGAGAGAACAAAAGTAAAGAAAAAGAAAGGAAATCTTGGAAAATAATATGTACAGTCCCTAATACAAATGAACTTTAAGAACATGACAGAATAAAGAAAGAACAACAACCAAAAATATCTCTTCAAGTGAATGCCACAGTGCAGTCTGGAGTTTGGTTTATCTGAAAAAAAGTCATAGCTAGAATAAGCTCTGCAGCTATCTTTATAATTTAATAATTCTTTACACTAGTTTTTTTCAGTACTGGAGATGGAACACCAGGACATTTCTTTGCCATCAGAAATGATTATTTTTGACCACCATCACCTTACTGAACAAAAGTTGAAAGCAATCGTGTTTATATTTTCTACATGGTATGCAACTCAAAAATAACTAGATGTTGAAATCTTAAATAAGTTGATATTTTTTTGAAAAAATGATGAAACAACTGTGTATTAATTTCACATCTTTATCGCTTACCTCAGAGCTTACAAATATGGAAATTTAGTGTTTCTAAGGGACGACTTCAATTTACTCATTTGCAAAATACAACCTAATTCAAAGAATTGTTGGAAGAAATTTCTACATTTCTGTTCATAGAAATCTTAGCACAGAGCCTGCTGCCTGGTAAAATGGTCAATAATATTTGCTCTTGTTATGACCGTGATCACTCCAGCATCAAGAGATTACTAAGGACTCAAATGCTCTCTAGCAATCAATATTTTGAAGAACACTGGTTCACAATATTATATTAGGAGCACAAAATTAATCTGCCTTTTCATTTGGCAAGGAGTTGTTTGGAATTACAAATTATACATGTCTGGAAACTACAAGGACAGATCACTTTCTGTGAGTGGCGGACACACACATTGTGACCAGATCTGCATTTACACACAGCAGCATAGACGGCTGGCTTTCTGCGGGTGACCAGAGCAGCCGGGCAAATGATTTGTCCGCTTTTCCTCTCACTGCTGTGATGAACCTGCCTTGATGGGATGGTGTTTCATGTCGCTTAAAACATTTGTGACTTGATCAACTATCTCTAAGATGATAATGTGTAATCTATTAACTGGTGATTTCTTACTGTTTTTTTTTTTTTTTTGTAGTTCTGTATTACTTGTACCCTTACACCGCTTTGTTTTGTTTTTTCTTTTTCCTTTTAAATAAAATTAAAAAAAAAAAAAAACAAACATTTAACCATCCTAGATAATCTTCCCCTGTTTCATTTCATTTACATAATAGTTCAAACACACCCATTGCACACTCTAAAATTTGACCTTTCTCTCTCCTTCCCTTTGTGCTGTATTCTGTAAGGAATTTAACACAGGAGAGTAGTTTGAAAAGACAAATATTGCCAAAACGAGTCGCTATATGACCTCGTCCCTCCTTCTTACTATGTCGAGGCTATCTTCTGACTTAGGTAACAGCTCACTTCAAACACAGAGTGGCCAGTCAAAGGCCAGTGAGCAGTCCGTGTCCCTAACATAAGTCGTCAGTGTCTCCGTTCTTCTAAACAGGACGTGGCTCATTGCTTGCTCTTTCATTCAGCTGGTTCTTGCCCTACATCCTCACTTTTAGGCACCACATGGGCAGTATGTCTTTACTGACATTTCGAAGCTAAATAAAGATGACTGTTCTGTAGCATATTTCTAGAGGACAGAGATATCATCTTTGGGAAAAAATAAGAAGGGCCTAGTAGAAGAAAGATAGAAATTGGTTCTCCTCCTGCCAAAAAAAGAGAACTAGTCATCTATCCTGCTGACTTCAGAAAATGTCATCATGGGCCTCTATAGATAAAATCAAACGGAACAAATGGAGTGTGTTTATTTGCAAGATACATAAAGAAATAAGCTTTTGCATTGAAAAAGTAGGTTACTTCTGGTCAAAATTTCTAAAAAGTAGGTTACTGCTCGTCAAAATTTCTATTTCCAAAACAGATCTTGCTTTCTTTCACCCCCAGATTTTCTTCCTAGCTCTACAGAGTATATTTTCTGATTGTGGTGGTGGTGGGTGCCTATACAAGCTTGTCAAAATTCATGGAACTGTATGTATAATACCTGTGAAAGTTATTCTGTGTAAAATTCACCATATGCCACAACAAACAAACAAAACGTAAGCCTCTGTACTCACCACCTAAATAGGTTTTATTTCCATAAACAGGAAAACCATTTCAAGTTTCAGGTTCCTCTTCTCCAGGTGACTCAGTGGTAACCTCACAGATTTGCAAAAAGGACCAAGCAACACAAAGCCCAAGCGCCTCCGAAAGAGTGAAGTCCATGCAGAGGCAGTGACCCGGGGAGCCCCCACTGCCCTTCCCAGGCGGAGACTGTGCTTGCCCATCCACGCCTGCTGGGGAAGTGCGTGGTTTGGACAAATTTCAGATTTCACTTCAGGAAGGCATGTGGATGTTTTAAACCACGTGTTTCACTTTTCTGTGTCCTTTGCATTAGTAAAACATAACCCACTAGTCTCAATATCCTTTGATAAAGGGTATTTTCTCCATAAAAAGTTACATAGTGACCTAAATCTTGATCTTCCACCGTGACAGCCCATCTGCTGGATACATAGGATTCCACATGCTCACGAATCCTCTCTACTGATGAGAACCAGCTGCCCATCAGTGTAGAGGGACAGACTTCCTTTCTTCATCCCACTTTTTTTGCATCTAAAAGCATTTATCATGAGGCCTACTTTGTTAACACATTTTTAAGTACAGCAGAGTTGCATCAACTCCACGCTCAGTGTTGTCCTGCAGACCGCTAGAAGCTATTCCTGGCAAAGGGAAACTTCACAGCCACTGCAGAGGGACTCCCTCTTCCCTTCTCTGCCCTTGACAATGACTATTCACTGTATGAATCTGACTATTTTCAATACCTCATGTAAGTGGAATCATGCAGATTTGTCCTTCTGCAGCTGGTTTATTTGACTTGGAATAATGTCCTCTAGGTTAATCTGTGTTGAAATACATGACAGAATTTCCTTTTTAAGGCAGAATACTGTACTGCTGTATGTAACATATTTTCTCTATTCATTCATCATTTAGATGGTCTCTATATTTGAGCTGCTGTGAATACTACAATAACTATAAAAGTGCAGGGATCACTTCAAGACCTTGATTTGAAGTCTCCCGGCTCTGCACTCGGTGGTAGAGCGCCTGGGCCCTGTGGTGATGTTGGGTTTAACTTTTGAGGAACTGCTGCACTGTTCTCTAGAGTAGCTCTACCATGTGCATTCCCAGCAGCAGTGCACAGAAGCTTGCAAATGATTTCTTAGCAATGACGACAAAATAAAATAAGCAGAATTACACAAGTAGAACTACATCAAAGCAAAAAGCTTTTGCAATGGTAACTATTAAGAGAATGAAAAGACAATCTACAGAGAAGAAGACAACATTTGCAAATGAGAAATGTGACAAGGGAAAATATTTTATACATAATTAAGGAACTCCAACAATGTGGTTACAAAGTCATAATAACCTGATTAAAACAGGCAAGCTAAGGTCTTGAATAGATGTTTCTCTAAAAATGACATAAAAATAGCAAACAGTTACTGGAAAAGATACTAACATCCTTAATCCTCAGAGAATTGCAAATCAATACCACAAGAAGATATCACACATGTCAGAAAGGCTGTTACAAAAAATACAGAAAATAACAAATCTCAAGAGGGTGGCGAAGCTGGCCCTCAATGGCCCCTCTCCCATGATGTGGCTTTCATAGTACCACAGAGAGAACAGATGAGGCAGGCTGGGCCTTTCCAAAGAGCACTGAAAGGAAGGCACAATGCTAAGGAAATGTCTTCAGGAAGCAACCAAAAGGAAGCATCCCTCTCACGGAAAATCTAAGGCAGAGAAGAAAGTCAGCTGCAGAGGCTGGAGGGGAGCCACAGAAGCCTGACCACCCGGGTTCTGTCCCTGCTCTCCTGCCCTCAGCCCTGATTCGGTCTCATGCTCTCTTTACCGCTCTCCTATTACACCTCAGGGCTCTAAGGAGCTTTGTTGTGTTGTTGGGTTTTCAGGGTATTGCTAACAGAATGCAACTTGATCAGTATAGCCTGAGGATTCTTATTAATGCAACCTGAGATCAGTCAGTCAGGAATCCTTGATATTTCATGCAAACCCATATCATTGATTTTAATGAAGAAACTGAAACCTAGTTTAATAATTATCTCATTTTCACACACTGTAAATAGCAGGATTGAAATACATTTTTTTAAATTTCTTGTGCTTCTGCCAATATATATGAGCTAGAAACAGCACATGTCACCTCTGAGGATGCAGCCATGATCCCAATGAGATTTTCCTTTTCATTAAGAGAACTGGAAACCGCTGTACAAATCCTGTCCACTGTTTCCTCTGCTGCCTGGATTCCGCCGCCTTCCTCATGCAGATCTCAGTCCTCCTTGGGCTGTTTTCTCTGCCTGCTAGGTTTGTATCCACCTACAGTCCTCCCCGCTTTGTGTTCCTCCATCATTCAGTTCTCTGTCCCTGGCTGTCCCCTGGGCTCACTCCCCCCTCTTCCATGTGATTGTGCCAAAGAAAAAAAATTCTCCTGGACACATGAGATACTGCAAATCTCACCCGCTTTTCCTGTCTTCCCCCTTATACTAACTTTTCCATCAGAAAATATCACTCACATCCTTCACTTATTTTGTCATTTACATCCCATCTCCTTCACTGGAGTGCAAGCCTCATGAGGATGAATATATTTGTCCCTTTTGTTTATTGTTGTATACCAGACCCTTAGATGATGCCTAGAATATATGAGCTACTCATCAAAATGTATTTAATGACTACATTAACGAACCTGAGATTTCACTTAACTGACAACTAACATTTGTCCACTGAATATAAAATGATTATATTTATGATGCTGTAATTTTAGTTCTAGTGAAAGTATTACTTCTGTTCTACCCACATCCCTTACAATGAACAAAATCCTTAAGCTATGCAGCATCTATGGAACCCAAGGTCTGCCTGGCCTCGTGTGGTTTGTTCACAGAGACAGTGACCGTATCAGAGATGCCGGCAGCTTCACTCCCTGCTCTGCTTCCAGGCATGTATGCTGCTTCTCATAGGTGCTGTCACTGTGCTTGCCTTCTCCAGCAACAGTTCACAGAACAAAAAAGGGACAGAGTGGTTACACTCACCAGGCAGCCTTCTCCATGTGCTCATCCATGCTCAGGATCGTTGTCTTGGTTACTTTTCTCTCATTTCTGAAACATAAAATCCAACAGTCAAAATGAAAAAAATGAAAAGTTTATTTAGTTCACTGTTTGTGGAGGTTTCAGTCCTTAATCAGCTGGCTTCAAGGCAGGGTGGCATGCACTGGGGGAACACTTCAAGGCAACAGCCAGCAAAAACAGCCAGAGCAAAACTGGGGCAGGGGGACCCAAGTCTCTTCTCCTCCCTTACATTGTATGCAGGCCACCCACTGCCCCCAGGACAGATGCAGCACTCACAAAATCTCTGTGCCCTCCTCTTGCACACCATGAGGATATTTACAAAGTAGGGATCCTGGCTCCCTGATTAGTTTCTTAGTTAAAATTCTAAACTTCTCCAGTTGACACAAGGGATCAACAATAACAAAAGGGGAAGAGGTAGGACCACAGACAGAATCAATAGGAATGCTTGCTGTAAGGAAGGCAGGTCTGATAATAAAAATATTCAGACATATACTGTCATAGTCACCAATGTAACATAAAAATGTAAGTGTGTAGGGCCGGGGATTTAGCTCAGTGGCATAAGCATCTGCCTGGCAAGCACGAGGTCATGAGTTCAATCCCTGATACAAAAAAAAAAAAAAAAAAAAAAAAAGTGAGTGTGTCATTCTTGGCTACTTAATGGTTGTTATGGTTTGTGTCTAGAGGTCTCCCCAAAGCCCCACATGGTATTAGGGTTTTTTAGAGGTGGCTGACTTTAGAGAATTTGATGCTGGGATTACAGGTAAATGATTAATAAAGATCAGAGGAAGCACCAACTTAAATAGCCCAAAGAAAGTTCTTGATTAAAACAAGGCCATCAGATGCACACAAATTAAACCAGCGTCTGTGAAGAATACTTAGATATAAGAATATATATATATATATATATATATGTGTGTGTGTGTGTGTATACACACAGAAACATATTCATACTACAAGCATTCGTTCATGAGAAAATAAATCAGCATAATACCTAGAAAGCTTTGTGCGACACAGCAAAACACATTTTCTGTCTTTCCTTGAGAAGTATCTATTTACTTTTCATTTACATTTGTGTGCTTTGCTATGCATATTTTTCCACATATTTACTCTTATATACAAATTAAGAATGTCACCAGAAATAGAGAGAGAAAGAGAGAGAGAACAAAAGTAAAGAAAAAGAAAGGAAATCTTTGAAAATAATGTGTACAGTCTGTAATATAAATGAACTTTAAGAACATAACAGAATAAAGAAAGAACAACAACAACAAAATCCCCTTCAAGTGAATGCCACAGTGCAGTCTGGAGTCTGGTTTATGTGAAAAAAATCATAGCTAGAATAAGGTCTGCAGCTATTGTTACAGATTAATATTTGTTTACACCAGTTTTTTTCAATACTAGGGATTGAACACCAGGATATTTCTTTGCCAACAGAAATGATTATTTTTGACCACCATCACCTTATTAAACAAAAGTTGAAAGCAAACATGTTTTTATATTTTCTACATTGTATGCAACTCAAAAATAACTAGCTGTTGAAATCTTAAATACATATTTTTGAGAAAATCATGAAACAACTATGTATTAATTTCACATGTCTATCACTGACCTCACAGCTTACATATATGAAAACTTAGTGTTTCTAAGGGACCTTGTGTATGCTACCTGAACAACCTAAACTTTGATTTCTTCATTTGCAAAACATAGCCTAATTCAAAGAATTGTTGGAAGAAGATTATTATGGACTCAAATGCTCTTTGGTAATCAATATTTTGAAGAACACTGCTTCACAATATTATATTAGGAGTGCAAAACTAATCTGCCTTTTCATTTGGCAAGAGGTTGTTTGGAATTACAAATAATGTGTATGTCTGGAAACTACAAGGACAGATCACTTTCTGTGAGTGGCGGACACACACGTTGTGATCAGATCTGCATTTACACACAGTAGCATAGATGGCTGGCTTCCTGCGGGTGACCAGAGCAGCTGGGGCAAATGATCTGTTTACTTTTCCACTCACTGCTGTGAGGAACCTGCCTTGATTGGATGGTAGTTCATGTCGCTTAAAACACTTAACCACGCTAAATAATCTTCCCATTTTCATTTCATTTACATAATAGTTCAAACACGTCCACTGCACACCTCTAAAATTTGACCTTTCTCTCTCCTTTCTGTTGTCCTGTATTCTGTAAGGAATTTAACACAAGCAAGAAGTTTGAAAAGACAAACATTGCCAAAACGAGTCGCTATAAGACCTTGTCCTTCCTTCTTACTATGTGGAGGCTATCTTCTGACTTAGGGAACAGCTCTCTTCAAACACACAGTGTCCAGTCAAAGGCCAGTGAGCAGTCCGTGTCCCTAACATAAGTCATCAATGTCTCCGTTCTTCATCACAGGACTTGGTTGATTGCTTGCTCTTTCATTCAGCTGGTTCTTGTTCTAAATCCTCACTTTTAGGTTCCATGTGGGCAGTTTGTCTTACTGACATTTCAAAGCTGAATAAAGATGTCTGTTATGTAGCATAGTTCTAGAGGATAGCAATATCATCTTTGGGAAAAAAATAAGAAAGACTCAGTAGAAGCAAAAAAGAAATTAATTCTCCTCCTGCCAAAAAAATGCAACTAAACATCTATCCTGCTGACTTCAGAAAATGTCATCATGGGCCTCTATAGATAAACTCAAACAGAATAAACTAAATGTATTTATTTAGAAGATACATGAAAAAATAAGCTTTTGCATTGAAAGAGTAGGTTACTTTCTAGTTGAAACTACTATTTCTAAAACCCATCTTGCTTTTCTGAAAGACAATATTTCTAGAAGTAAACCTGAAGATACAGCACATCATATTTTTATTTTTTTATTTTATTTAAAGAAAGAATAAACAAAACAGAAAATGGGTAGAAATAATACATAATTTCAAAGAAAAAATAAACAGTAAGAAACCACTAGTTGAAAATTATATATTGTTCTCTTACAAATAGTTGTTCAAATTAGTTTAATAATATGAGGCCAACATCTTTACATACAGCATCTAGATTTTGGGAACATTAAAAGAAAATTCCTTAGAACAACTGAATTTAGTAGTTTACCTGAATAAAGCAATACAAAATGATTTGTGAGTCGAGTCTCTCCGAAACCTAGAGCATGTTCTAAGAATCCAATCACCAACATGATACGGCATTTATAACAAAGACAGAGGTAACACACAAAACTCAACTGAGTTAATGTGGTGCGTATCAGTCCATAGACAGTCAACTGCTCAAGGCTTCACTATTTAGGTGTTTACAGCTTAACTGACTACACAACGTTCTGCAACTAGCCAAAGCTCAGTTATTGAGGTTAAACTCTGGTTTGGATGTAGGTCCAATCCAGGGACCCTGCCTAATCTATGGCCTCCCACAAAATATTCTTTAATGGGGCAACTACATCTATGCACAATATATGACATTTAGCTCTTCATTATGGCTTGTATAATTTAGTTATCACAATCAAAACCTTTATAAGTTTAGAAAATTTTGCAAAATAATGTAAGCGAAAATATCTAAAAAATACATACATTTCAAATATATTTAATTAACATTGAAATTTGCATGTGTATATTTAATTACTGGATCAGCTAGTCAAAACTGGAAAGAGAAATATGTTGGTTGAGGAAAACAAGCTGTCATCTTTTATGAGTAGCCACATGCCGACCCAGAGACAGAAAACTGCTTTTAAACATTGGGGTTCACACTAGGATTTTTATTTTCTACATTTCTGACACATTCTTACCAACCACAGAAATGTCTCAAAAGCTGGCATTCAGTGAAAACTTCTCTGTGCCTCGGAAATGCACACTAGGAACTGAGAAGGATTTCGTACCAAAATCTCCAAGTCACTTGTCTTGTTCCTGGCATAGATTCTTGTGCCGGAATATCCAAAGAATTAGCATCAGATTCTACAGTGTCCATGGTTCCTATTTTAAAGGTCCATCAGAATACTATTCACCTCTTTCAACAAAATGGTCTTTCATACATTATACAGCATCAGCCAACAGACAAGCAAAGGGGAGAGAAAGTTGTTATATTAATATGGTGCAAACTCTATGTATCTAAAAAGAGCACAGGCAGCCCGCCACTTTGAAACTAGGATAGAAAGAAGTTCCTGACTCGGGAAAGGCATCAGTGGATGTTAAAACTGGCAGGTGTAAGTTCATTTCAGAGCAGGATATTTATACAGCTTCAAAATTTCTCACAACCAAGCATGTATAAATGATAAAAAGAACAAAATCCCTGTTAGTAGGGTATTTGAGTGCACAGCACGTTAACCAGTGGGCAAAATTAGCATCGACCTTAACAGGGTTGAGTGTAGTAGGTATCTGCTAATACAGCCGCTGAAAAGGACAAAATTTACAATCTTTTGCCAAAATAATCGAATTTGAACTGAAACTTGAGTAAAGATTCAGCTAAACTCAGACATGGCAACACAGCCAGTTTCCCTCCTCAAAGTGGTCAGTACTGTGAAGACGCCGTCTGAAGGTTGCTCCACATTAAAACGCATGAGAAAGACTCAGCTTCAGACAGTAACAGTGAGCTGCCCGGACCTGGCACTGGGGGAAAGTTGCTGTGTGATGAGACGGGATTGTGGGAGCACGCTGATGATGCCGTGGAATTAAGAATGTATTTTCTAAATTTGAAAATCTCATTCTGGTTATGCAGAAAACTGCCCCTGTTCTTTGGCAAAAGGTGCTCAATTATTCAGCGGTCAGAGGTCACGGTTCTGCTACTTACTCTCCAATGTTCGGTAAAAACAATACTGAGCCGCTGAAACAGCGGAGGCAAACATGACCAGGAGTTAATAATAGTGGATCTAAACTACGGGAGACCAGAGTGACATTCATGAGATTTTCTGCAGGTCTGAATTTTTTCCCTCAAAATGAAAGGATTAGGTAAAATTAAAAAAGGCAATGAAAAAGAACAGAAATGGGACCAGGTAGCCATTTCAAATAAATAAACAGCTCATTCCAGAGTCCATCAAGCTGCACGACTCAGAACAGGAATTTCTGTGCTTTAAAAGTAACTACTTCCCTAGTCATTCTGAAATAGGTCACTCAGATGCAGCCTCCACTGTGTCCTCCCCCCAGTTAATGAAGCCGAAACCCACACAGCAGCACACCGGGCCTCAGTCTGCAAAGAGACTGACAGAAGTCCCACTCGGGGCCATGGATATGTGGGGTGACCTTGCCGAAGCTTCTGGCGGCCCCAGAAAGCTTCCTGTGGGTGAAAGGCAGTGGCTGGGGCGGCAGGGCCTTCCTGATCTGCCTCCTCTGCAAGGCAGTGTCCTTGTCAGTTCTCCGCTTGTCTGTGTGTGGGAGATGGTGACAGCAACAGGGGCAGCGGCTCTTATTTCCAGCAGGGTCTAGTGGAGCTCAGCAGTGGTAGCTGCCGGAGCAGTGACCCTCCGAGGTGCTCTCTGGACCTGGTCTCTCAGCATCACGTGGGAGCCCATTAGAGTAGCCCATTCTACACCGTGCCCTAAACTGTGGTCCCCCAGCAATCTGTGTCCTAACAGGCCTGCCAGGTGTTTCAAAGGGAGGCTGAGTTTGAATATTGCCCTGGCTTACAGGGTCACTGTGCACTGTTCCAGGGCTCATTATGGAGATCCACATTAGAGCTGGTGCCTACAGCCCCTCTGCTGAACCTGTACATTCGAAAGTGCCTGTGATAAATTCCATTCTGTTTAGCACAGATCAAACAAGCAATCAAATGTTATCCCTACTATTAAAACCATGGTGTAAACATTATCATTCTATTTTTACAGTAAAAAAAAGCAAACTCGGAATTTGTTAGTATTCGATTACTATTTACTGTACTATATAAGGTTGCATTCAGCTTATGTGGAATATCCAAAAATCTTACAAATAAATAACCAAGTCTGGAGAGTGTTTTGAGTTCATTGCTCTTCCCCTTTGAATACAAAGCCACCTTAGATTAACCATAGTAGGTGTATTTTGGAGGATGAGAACATGTGAAGAGCATCACTGACAAAATACTACATCTGGATCTTGGAAGTCATCCTTTAGTTTGGGGATTACACTGCCTGTTAAGAAGACTGGCACTGGAAAGTGGGAAAACCAGCCCCTGGGTGTCACTACGGCACTGGATCTGTGTGTCATGACTGCACGTTCCTAAATGGAATCCACTGCTCACAAATGACATGCACCACGCATATTCTACTGAAGGGTCTGGACCTTCTTCCCATTTACTGTCAACCACTTGTCGATGTTACAAAATAATAATAGATCTCCAAGTAACAAGCAGAATTCAGAGAGAGGTCTTTTCTAAAAGATTAATTCTCACTGCTTTAAATTCAGTGTTTTCTTGGTAACTTTTAAACTTTGTCACCAAAGTAAAGAAAACTGAATCTTAGGTGAAGTGAACACGTAATTTTAAGACCCTGTAAAAATGCCTTCCTGGAACTATAAGACATAAAACCTTCACACTGGACAAGAAAAAACATTCAATTAAAAGCACCATTATCTTATACCAGAGATTAACATGATTACATTCTGGTCAAATTGTATGAGAGAGAGACAGAGACAGAGACAGAGACAGAGACAGAGACAGAGACAGAGACAGAGACACAGAGATACATATTAAAGTTCCTGTATTCTCTTTGTATACCTATTTTCCAAAAATGCTAGACTCTTATTTTAGTTAAGATTTTTATAACCTACCTGACACTGGGAATCAGGGTTTATCAAGAAATTTAAGAGTTAATACATTGAACAGCTGGCATGAGAGGATTAAAAACCTTACAGTATACTATGGAGAAATATCCAAAATATTGTCCAGTCATCAATCCATTGTGCAAGTACCAATTTTGACTCCCATCTCCGTTCGGTCCACACGGTCTCAGAGAATGTTCCATGAGTCTCCACTCAGAGATTCTTTCTCCACACATTGAAGGCAGTTTCTAGTTTTCCCATATTCGTGAAAAAGGCAGAAAAGGATAATACAACAGCCCTGAAGGCATACATTCTGACCTTGCACTCAGTGGCTGCCAAGTGCTTGGCAGGCTAAAGGCGAAGGTCCTAATGCCTGCATCTGGGCCTTCCCACCTTAGCATATTTTAATTCCTCCATTGATGGGGTGTGATGACAGTGGGATTCCCTCTTGCAGACAGCTCACTTGTATTGCAAACTGCTAGTAACATCCTCAAGACCAATAGTGTTATCATCCTGGGCCTCACAGCTTCCAATCTACTTCAGCATTGTTGAGCTAAGGAGCACGGATGTAGGCACAGCTGTGGGTCCTCCTGATGCTTAAGTGATCAGCGCTGCCTTTCCCAGTGGGAACTTCGACTATTAGGGCTTTAAACAGATTAGGTGAGTCTGATGAGTAGAGGTGAAAGCATTCCTTTCCATTGCACTTTTGTGTTGGTTCACACACTATATCGGGAATGCTAATATTTCATTGAATCATAAAACCATTTCACTTATATTTACATTTATGTACACAACCACTATGTTCGTTCCAAATCTAACTCAAGCTAAATATATTGAGTAGTCTATGTAATACATACATCAGTAGGCTTTGTAATCAAATATACTTTATTTGGAATTTTGGCTTCTGTAGTTAGCGGTATGTCTTTAAACAAGTTTCTTTTCTCTCTTTTCTGGTTTCCTCATCTCAAAAAACATTAAAATAGCAGTAATCCTTTTCTGTATTTAATGAGTTATATTTAATGAGAATGTGAATTAAAGTGTTTATGTATAATAAACACCAGCTATTGCTAGAGTTAATTATGAAAGTACTCTCTGCAACAAAAATTCTATTTCTTACATTTAAGTGAAATAAATATGTGATACATTCAATTATATTAAACATATACTAGCACTTTCTAAATTATATCTTGCATGTTAGAATCTCAGTGGCCCAGATAAATGTAACTTCATGAGTTATTTCAATTATCTCATCAGCACGTAATTCTTATTTGACAAATGCTATCCATGCACTGAAATATTCGATTGGAGGTAATTTCATCCTGTCAATCATGTTCTTTTAGTTTTAGGACTTTGTTTTGTACTCCAGAGTGTAGTAACTAAAGATTCCTGCTTCTGGCTCTGATGGATTAGTTGGCCGCTGACCCAAGTACATGCCAAGAACACTAGAAAAGGCAGACAATAAACAACACACCTGTGAAGGTGTCAGCAAGCTGTGGAGGTATCAGAGCTCTATGCTACAGAGAAGGAAAACACACTGGAGAAGAGCCTGGCATTCTGCATTTTTGGTCAAGGCATTTGCAGACAACTAATCAGCATGGAACAGGACATAGAGAAGCCAAGCAGAAAGTGGCAGTTAACCAGTGCTTTTGACAATCTTTCCAGGGGAACAGCCAGTGACTAGGGACCAGATCTTTTACAGTAGCTGGACTTGAGGGGCCAAATTCTGCAATAAAAGGAAAAAGCTAACTATTTAGTGTTCAGCTCAAAGTTGTTTATCTGTGGGAAAAGCTCTTAAGGTGAGAAGCGAAGCAAATACTGACTTCAAAAGATCTGAGGATATAATCAGAGACTTTTGCAGGTTTGTGGCACGAGAAAGTGAAAAACTAGCATCTAGTTCTGAAGGGAAGCAGAGGAGCCTCATGCATCAGCTGTAAACAGAGTAACCAGAAAATAGACCAAGTCTTATAAAACCCTGAACGTACTCTTGGATCTATATGTTCTCTGATTGCATAAGATGATGCTCTAAACTATGTACAATTCAAAATTGGTTTCCCAGAAAGAGCATCTAGAACCTGTAATATTTTTCATGCAAGATGGACAGAATTTAAGTAAAAGAAAGAAAGAAAGAAAACAACAAGAATAGCAGAAACAGTAACGACCTGTATTTTGGAGGTAGCATAAAACTTTAAAACTAACATTAGAAGAATAAATAAGAGCTTGGAATTCTACAGAGAACTGTAATCTTCACAAAGCATTTTTCACAATTTTAAAGTGGGTAAAATATTCTTAATTTAGAGGCAAAATACAGTACCCCATAGGAGAAGTTGGAGAAATAGAATTTCAGAAATATTAACAATATATTGTCATTAAAAAGAACTAAGAGAATAGAAAAACAAAGCAAAAGGGAGAGAAGTTACTTACAGTATATAACCAAGAGCTCATATCCAGAATAAATCACAATGCAGCAAATCACACTTCACAAGCCGCTTAGTGAATAGGAGGATATTCTATGTCCTTAGCCACCCTAAAGTCTGTATAGGGTGACAACCAGAGTGGACAAAATTGAGAGGAGGCCAACACGTTAGATGTGGGGGATAGAACTGGTGTTCTGCTAACGGAAAGGAGATCACTGTTAGGACTTTGGGTCATTCTTGGGTCCCGTACGCTAAATGTGAATCTATGTATCTTCTGTAGGCAAGTAATTCAACTACTAGACACATGATCAACAGAAGGCATAGGATATGTATGTCATATATGAAAAGATGTACCGTGATTTTATAACAGCAATATGTGTAATAATGCAAACTCTAAATACCCCCCACATGTAGAGTGGACAAATATTTGATGGCATATTTACACAGTGAAATAATATACAAAAATAGAAATAGTTTAACTTATGATTCCAGAAATAAAAAGGGATAAACACACAAACTTATAATGGAGCTGCATTATAAAAGTTTTTCTTTTAAATCTGTAGCAGGCAATCAATGGGATTAGAAGTCTGGATAATGGTTACATTGGGATGGAAGTTTTGAGCAGGAGGAGATAAGCAAGGTTTTCTGTGATAATGGTGATGTTCTATTTCTTAACAAAAAGAGTTACATACTGTGTTCATTTTATCACATCAGCCTGCACACCTGTGATATGTGCATGTTCGTAATACCTAACAAGGGGAACACGGTCCTGAAAGCCCCTCATGCTTGACTTTTATAATGATTAATAATTTGTTATTAACCAGCCTATACTGGTTTTTATAGCTTGTCTTTGCACTGAAGGGCATTTTCTTTCTAAGCGCTTTGTCTCTTTCTCAGCTTTCACAGAGTAAGACTGCTGGATAGTGTTAACTTTCTGAACGGAGCACATTGGAAGGTTCTGTGTCATAATTTCTCATGCACTGGAGCAATCTTTTCATTGTTGGATGAGAGAACGAGGACATGAACGGGGCTTCTGGATGTGATAGGAGACAGATGCTGACGTCTGTTCCTCCGATTCCTTGAATGAAGCCATCGCCTCTGAAGCTTTCTCCCTGCCATTCACCCTACATCCGCCCATTTCATTATTCATCTGCTATGAAGAGCTGGGAGCGATCTGTCCAGGAGGACGAGTGTGTGAGCACAGAGATGCTGTCATTCCCACCATTACTTTAACAAGGACACACTTTTCTCACATTCCAGTTGTGGCTTTTTAGGTTTTTAATGGTCCAGGATCCATCATCCCTTATCAGCAAAATCAACCTAAGCTAAAACTTATTTCCACATTATGCCCAGGGGCTTTTGCTTTGTTTTTATATTTGTTTTTCTGTTTGTTTATTTATGAGGGCTAGCATGCCCTTGGTTCTATGTAATAATGCTATTTCTCCCCACAAAGAGTTTAATAAACGCTGTGAAAATATCACTGTTGCTACATGTGCTCATTCACTCAGATCTTCCCACCAATCTCATCGTGCTTTATCTGGTCTTTTGCTTTGCAGCTTTACTGATTTTTATTATCCATGTTTATTATCTTCAGTATGCACATTTGAAAGAAAAGTGTTTTGATGCTACACAAATAATACTTCAATTGTCAGGAAACAATACCAGCAAAATGAAAGATGTTATCACCATGCTGCTCTGTGGGTCAGTATCAGGGGCATCTTATGCCCAAAACCAGGGTCAGATGGACTCTGCAGCTCCAGCTCTGCCTAGGGAAAGGGAGTGAGATTCAGAAACTGGTGAGACCGGCAAGGGGGCGCTTCCCCATAAATCTGTTTTCACCTTCATACCTAAGGACAGTAGACTAGCTTGTGTTGGAGAGCATTGAAGGTGAACACATGTGCAGGGCTGCGGTGTGGCCCAGCCATGCTTGAACTGAGAATGAGGAGACACCTCAGGGGACAAGATAGGCCACAGCTGAGGCCACCTGGAGACTTTCCAGATGGTTTCCCTTAATTAGCATCCTCTATTGTGCTGAAGAACCCTTGAATCACTCCTAAGATCCTGCTCCATTGTTTCCTCCATTGTTCACTCAACTCCTTGTTTGTTCTGATTAAATAAGGGCTGCCCAGCATCAGTCAGCCAGCAGAGTTGTGAGCTCTGCCCAGGATCTCACTCCTCCTGCAGGCTTAAAGACCACACTGCTGGTCTCATTCCTTTGAGCCTTCACAGTACACTGGTTTGTGTGTGGGAGGGGATCGAGGCACAGACCCCAACAAGTTTGTGTCAAGCCAACTTCCACTTAAGGAACTATTGAAGGAAATGCATGAAAAGAAAAGAAATGGGAAAGAAAAGAAAAGAAGGTGCTGGGGAGCTACCTTCCAGGTGGTGAGTCTTTGTGAAGCTAAAATCTGGAAAAAGAGAAAAACACAACATAGGTCTTGCATTGGGTCCCATTCTCCACTCAAGGCCATGGCCTCTCTTGAATGTAGTCGCAAAAAGACAGAAAAGAGCAAGGGATGCAGGAAAAAACAAAAGTGGAGTGCACATTTACTCAGGAGGAAGTGCCCCGCACAGCCACCGGCTTTTCATAGGGACCCTGAACTCTCCATGCAAGTGTACATACACCAGCACTGAAGCAATTCACTTCAAATCACCTCGGTTCTCAATTGAATTAAGGTGATCTAGTCCTTCTAATTACATGTAGTTGTCTGCCCAAAGCAGAAATATATTCTTATGTTACATTTTAGTGCAAATGTATAGATTCAACAAAATATAACTTGATATAAAATAAAAATCTAAGACCTAAGGAGAAACACATCTAATAAAAACAGATACAAAAGAGGAGCCATGAAAATGCCATTTATGCCTCTAGAAATCATAATAATAAAATGTCCAAATTATTAAACGACAAGACAGAATTTGACAGAAAACTTAAAAATGTTTACAAAATGTAGAAGTTTAAGAAATAAAACTATTCAAAACCGAAATCAATGGTTGTATGGGTAAATATCAAGGCAGTTTACATATAGTCGGTGAAACCATGTATCAGTATATAGAAGAATAAAATGCAAAGTCCAAGGATATAGCTCAACTGTGCAATGCCTGCCTAGCAAGTGTGTGAGGCCCTGAGTTCAATTCCCAATAACCACCCAAACAAGAATAAAAGGCAAAAAAGAAAACAGATGGTAGAAAGGAGTATGTCAAAGGTTAGAAAGAATTTAAAATAGATACAAATCATGGGCATAATTCTGTTGTATGTTAACTACATTCCTAGACAATAAGAGAAAGATAATGATTATTAAATATATTACTAAATGACTAGGACAAGAAACATTTGAAAAAATAATAGGAAAGTTTCCAAAATTAATCATGTTTTAAACTGCAAATTTAAGAAGTGCTATGAACCTCAGGCAGGATGATTAATAGACCACATATAAATACTGTGAAGGTGTAAGAAAAAAGAAAAATCTCAAAACTGAGCCAGAAAAAATATCTTTCACAAAAAACACAATGAGAGTGCTAGCTAGCTTCTCAAAATGAAGCAACCAAAGCCAGACTGCAACTGTCTCTCATTATTCAAAAGTACTAAAAGAAAATTATGGTCAGCACAGAGCTCAGTACCCAATAAATTTATCCTTCAAAAACAATGGAAGCAAAAATATATTGAAATAAAGCAAAGTATGAGACCCTCTCTCACTTCAGTCTTTCACTAAAACATACACTAAAAATTGTTCTTATCAGAAAAACAACACTAAAGGCAGAAAAAAAGTAAAAACAACTGTATAGCTAAATGTGTGAGATACAGGAAAGTTATTACTGATTGTACAGAACAATGTAGTCTAATGACTTATGGAATTTAAAATCACACAATATGATAGGGAAAGAAAACAACTAAGGTCTATGCACTGACCAGAATACTGCAAAAATATAAAGTTAGACTCTAAATAATCCACAATGTGTGCTACAAGCTCTAAAACGACTTCTAAAAATGAATAAAGATAAAGGAATGTGTGAACTTTCAAAGTAATAGATGGTAATTGGAATAATAATAAATAGTAAATCAAGCTGTTTTTACATCAGCCATCCCCAAAAGAAGACTTTGAGAAAAGACTTGGGAGCTGATAGCTTTGAGAGGTCAGGATCACAGCAGAGAGACATAGTGGAGGCTGGAGCACTGACAGAAAGAAAGCTAACATAAGGGTGTCCTTGCTCCTGACGTAGGCACCGTGACCCGCTGCAAAGACACGTTCAACTAGAACTGTGAAGGAATTTTCACCAGAGTGAACAGAGGTCAGAGCGGCACATTGGGTAATTAAAGGGAGACACACAGATCCATCATCTGTCCATTGCTCTAGGATGAGCCCGTGGGTCCTTTTATTTATTTATTTATTTATTTTTTATTTTTTTTTAAATTTATTTAAGGAGAAAAAGAAAAAAATGGAAAAAGGGTACAAGTAATACAGAATTTCAAAAAAAAATAAACAATAGGAAATCACTACTTAATAAATTACATATTGTTATCCTAGAAATAGTTGTTCAAGTTACAAAACTAAAGCGTACAAAGTGGATATTCAAACAGTGAGACTGCAAACAGTTCTGTTCAATGATCCAACAAAAATTCAGTAATATGGTTATCTATCTTATATACTTAAATATACATGCAGTTATATGCTTTAGAGCACTTTCTTTTCCTCTCTTTTTTACAATGACAATTACGTATTTTGGGTTTTATTACTCCCAGAGTTATTACTTTTTTTTGAAGAGAATAAAACCAAATGTGACATAACAAAACAGAGTCAGTCAAATCAAAAAGATGGACATAGTACATGATGTAAAAACAGAATACAAGGTGATCAACAATGGTTACCATAATGCCTCTTGCTATCTTAAAAAAGAATTGCCTATATCATCAGTTATAATAAAATTGAACAAAACAGTACAAAACAAAACCAGTGAAACTGAAACATTAGAGACATTACAGAACTTCAAAAGAAGACAATAGTCAAACCATGAGCATTATAGTGAATCTTACTGTCTTCAAAGTAGTAGCGTATACCTCAAACTTGATATTATCAAGCCAAACAGAATAGAGTAAAATAAGACAAAACAAGATGGTGAGAGCAATACAGGGTTTCAAGTCAAGTTAATAGGAAATCAAAGTGGGTTAGTATAATATATCCTGCTATTTTTTTATTTTTCCCTTAATTAAAAAGATAAAAATAAATAAAAAAGGAGATTGAAATAAAAGAGGACATAACAACACAATAGCACAAGTCAAAACATAACAATTTAAGCAACATAGTGTTTCTCCACAAGATATCACGACACAACAGTAGTTACCAAAGTGCCTCTTTCCTTGAAATATTTGAGTATAACTTTGTATACTATAGCATCAAACATATCAAGACAATGTAAAACCATTCAAGAGAATGACAGTATTACAGGATATTTAGAATCAACTAACAGAAAACTAACAATGGTTTCTATATTATCTCCTTGTCTATAAAAGTTTTTGTTTATACTATCACATATAATAAAATCCAGTAAGGTATAGCATGTTAAAACCGATGGAGACAGAAGAACAAAAGCTCGATGGGACTTTAAAACAAGTGCTTAGGGGTGTTAAATAGCTGACTATATTAATGTTTTTGGATCATTGAACACAGCTGTTTGCAGTCTCTCTGTTTGAATGTCCACTTTGTATTCTTTGATACTGTGATTTGAGCAACTATTTCTAGGATGATAATATGTAATCTATTAACAGGTGATTTTTTACTTTTTTTTTTTTTTTTTTTTTTTTTTGTAGTTCTGTATTACGTGTACCCTTATACCGCTTTGTTTTGTTTTGTGTTTTTCTCTTTTTCCTTTTAAATAAAATTTTTAAAAAAGATGATATTAAATCAGCACTAGCTATTATGCTGTCTTGGAGTGTAGACTGGGGCAACCATTGTGGAAGTCTGGAGATTTCTCAGAAAGCTGGGATTTGAAGTCCCATTTGTTCCAGCTATTCCACCTCTTGGCATATTCCCAGAAGAACTGAAAGCATCATATCACAATGATATATGTGCATCTATGTTTATAGCAGCACAGTTTGTAATAGCCAGATCTTGTAAACAACCTAAGTGTCCATCAACTGAGGAATGGATAAAAAAGTTGTGGTATTTTTGTACAATGGAGTACTACCCAGCTATAAATAATGATCACATTGAGATATTTATAAATAAACGGGCACAGCTTGAGACCATAATCATAAGTGAAATAAATCAAACCCACATGTATAGATACCAAATAGTTTCCCTAGTGTAAGACATGATAACAACACATAAAAGTATGTGATAATCATGATTCCCCATTATGTTGCTTTGAAGCCTTAAAATGTTTTCACCCATTAATTGTAATAGTTTTATTTTTGGATGTTTGATTTTATTGTCTGTGATGTTTGAAGTTATTGTAACCTGCAGTGACAGTGAAGTTCCTTCTCAGTCCCTGAGGAGTAGTTTGTGCAGGAAGACACAGGCCAGGAACAGATCAATGGCACCTTCAGAAAGCTGGTCACTGTCTTCAGGGAACTGAAGGCTACAGAAAATAGTAGCATCCATCCAGTTTTCAACAGGCACGCAAGAGGCTCTGCTGTAGTATTTGGGGGTTTGATTCTGTCCAGTTCTCAGGTTAGTTCCTCAGATGAGGTATACAATTTTCTTTTTTTCTTTTTTCTTTTTCTTTTTTTTTTTTTTTTTTTTTTTGTCTTTTTCCTTTTTATTTGTACCAGGGATCGAACTCATGACTGCCTGCTTGCAAGGCAGGTGCTTATGCCACTGAGCTAAATCTCCAGCCTGGTACACAATTTTCTTACAATAAAACCTTATATAAATGGTCATGTGTGTGTGTGTGTGTGTGTGTGTGTGTGTGTGTGTGTGCACGTGTGTGTGTGTTGTATGTAACTAGGATTCCTAAGTATTGGAAAACGGAATATGGAATATGGAAGCATAGTCTTGACTTCAAACAACCACGTATTTCCGGCATATCCCCAAGAAATAATTAACATTTCCTAGCAGAGACATTACAGCAGAATCTAGTTGTAAAAATGATGCTTGGGTCTCACATTAGGCGTCTGGAGAACTGTGGGTACTTCACAAACTAGGAAGGAGTTATTCAGTGAAAGCAATGCTTCTGAATGAAGAGTCATTTGAGGTCAGATATTGAAGAAGAGCACTGTAGACATGGAAAGGAGTCACAGTAAAGTATCTGTGAACGGAAGGTACCTCAAGCTTATAGAAACAGTGCCATGGAGAGTTCTACTAGTATTTATCCAGGCTTAAATACTCTATCTAGATGCAAAAACAAAAACAAAAAAATTTAGAAGTCATTTGTAAAAGAAAGTTACCTTGAAAAATAAAAGGTTGACTAAAGGTAGAGTTAATATGTTCAGAAAAACAAAGATATGAAGTCTTAATTTGCTGTTTCACTTTGCACTAATTATCATTCATCTGTGAAGTGTTCACATAAAAAAGTTTAAATAAATCAAGACATATAAGGCACATCTCTAATCCTGGCACTCTGGGAGGCTGAGGCAGGAAGACCACATGTCTGAGCCCAAACTGGGTACCTTAGTGATTTAATGAGATTCTGTCTCAAAAATAAAAACCAAAAATCAGAGTGGAAATACAGCTTAGTGTGAAGGCACTGGTTTCAAAACCCAGGTTCCCTCCCCCCACCAAAAAAAGAATAAGTGAAAACTTGGGGACTGGGTAAATCCCTGCTGACTTAATGATTTAATAATAATTTAATTTCCCCAGCTGATAAAACAGCGACCCCAGATGCTGCTGTAATGGAGCCAGTAAGCTGTGTTGTTGGTAATTTTTGGAAAAAGACCTTGTTCTGGGGGACAAAGTTTAAGTGGAAGCTCCTCCCAGTGACAGTTCCCCCAGTGACCACAGGTGAGATGGAAAATGTTTCAGGGTCAGCTGGTAAAAGTAGCGACGTTTAGTTTACAGCATCAATGATCAGAGACGGGAACACATATTAGCTGTCCAGCTGCCCGTCAATATTTGGAAGATGGCCACCTGCCCAACCTTTTGTAGTTTATGTCCCAGGAGTCCTCTTTTTTAGATTTCTAGAACTGAGTTTTGTACCTTACTGCCTAGGAGAGCACCGAAGTGAGAAGCAGCGTGACCCTCACCCACTCCCACCTTCTCCTGTCCCTCCTGGGTAGTGCTGGCTTTTCATGGTGAAAAGCCTCGGGGCTGAGCCCAGCCAGCGGCTGGAGGCGCCTGTAACTGAGTGCTTGGAGAAAGGAGAGGCCTGTTTGCCTGCACATGGCAGCCTTGACTCTGGCCTCCTCCTGCTTCCCACTCAGGAGAGTAAATGTACATTTTAAAGCATGGCTGGAACAGCCCTCATAGCTGAGAGCCTCTCCACTCTGGAGGACTTTAATTCACCGCCTCTGCCAGCTCCATCTTGGACCTGAACCACCACCATCACTAAGCTCCCTGAGCCTTAGACATGGAAGCAGGCAGTCTCTGTAGGAGGAAGGTGAATTCCAGACACGGCTGGAATCTACCTCATAGGAGGACGCCTTGCAGTGTTCTCGGCCCCACTGTCCTGTTACCCTGTGCTGTATGTTCTGTTAGATTTTCCCTGTAAGATTCCAGTAGTAGCTTCTGAGTCACCCAGCACGCTAACTGAGGTGCACGTGGAGCCCTCCATGGGAATTTCTCAGTGGATGACTCGGTTTAATTATCCCAGCAACGGAATTTATGATACAGAGCTGATCCTGCTACTCTGGTCATTCAAAGGACAATTCAGTTCAACCGGAAGCTTGTCATTTTCACTGCTCAGAGTTGAACTGTTTTAGTAATTGTAAATAGTTTTGACCTCTAAGTGGCAGATTTTAGAACTCACTTAATGTACTTGGTTCCAAAAATAATTTAAACAAGAAATGCCTAAATTAACAAACCAGAGAGAATATTTTGCTTTACATTTTAACTACATTCTTGCTTACATTTATTATTGGATGCCTTGTTACCGTAATTTTTGAAAGGCAATTACTTCCACCCTTATTGTAGACAACATTTCTTTGTAGCAATGAGGAGAACTTGCCATGAGATCATAATATGCTTTCTTTTCATAGAGAATGTGGTCAAATGGGGCTGTGGAACCAGTCCGCCTGTGGTGGAGGCCAGGTTCTGTTGACCAGTGACCTCAGAAAACCCAGGTGAATCTGGGTGTCTAAGTTTCCTTAGTGTAAAATGGGGGTAATAACAAACCTTTCCCTAAGATGAAGTATTTTATGCATATAAAATGTTTAAAATAAATAATTTTACTTTGCATATTTACCCAAAAGCATTGACAGTAAGGAACCTGGCAGATATTGGTGTAATCGTGGTGGCATTATTTACAGTAATCAACACATGAAAGCAATCCAATATCCATCAATACAGTGGATAAATAAAATACACTGCTGTGTATACCTACAGGGGGATGTTATGTAGTTTTGAAGAAGAGAACTCTTGATAATGTGCTATAGCATCGATAAACTTTGAGACCAGGATACTAAGTCAAGTCCATCAGTCACAAAAGAACAGATCTTACAGGATTCCACCTGATGTGGCACCTGCAGTGGGCAAGTCACAGAGAGAGAAAGTCGAGTAGTGGTTACCAGGGGCACAAGAAAGGAAAGGATGAAGAATGGATTATTGGATAGAGAATTTCAATCAGGACAATGAAACATTCCACACATGGGCAGTGGTGATGGTTGTACCACTATGCAAATATAATTAAGGGAACTCTACACTTGAAAATGGTTGAAATTGTACATTTTCTACGACGTGTGTTTGTGCTTGCAGTATAAATGCTTAGAGTAATGTCAGGAGTGGTGGTTCTCCAATTCGGTGCTAACAGCAAGGAAATCAGCATCACCCAAGGCTATTAGGAAAGGGCACCCTCAGTCCTGCCCTAGCTCTCCTGACCCAGGCTGCAAGCTGGGTGCTTAGCAGCAGCCAGAGCAAGCCCTCCTGGTGCTTCCCTCCCACATGCAAGCCAGGACTTAGAACTATGGAGAAGAGATCACTGTTTCAAGTAGCTAACAGACATTAGCTGCAAACTTATGTCCCCGTCACATGCTGTATTTTAGGCTCTCTAGATTCACTTTCCCAGAAACACTGGAGCTTTTACTTAATGTCTCCTTTGCTTCTTACCAATACTTTTTTGAGGTAGCTTAGGTAGATATTAGAAAAAGAAAATATTTGAGAAACAACAGTACAGCAAGTTCTTTGGCGGAAAGGTATATTCCCAAGGCACATCTTTCATATGATTGAGTAACATGTAGACCAGGGGTTGTTTCCACAGCAACACATACTCTGTAATTCATAAATTGCAGCCAACAGTGGTGGTGCATGCCTGTAATCTCACTTTTCAGGAGGATGAAGCAGGAGGATCACTGTGAATTCATGGCTCACATGGGCTACATAAGTGAGTTCAAGCCTGCACTATACAGCAAGACTTTGTCTCAGAAACACCAAAAAAATTATGTTGTATAACATAAACAAAAAACATATGGAAAAAGCTCATGAAAACTGTAGTTTTTCAGAAGAATGTTTATAATACCTAAAAATTGGCAGGTTCCCCCTCATGCCAAACACAGAGGTTATTTGATATTTAAATGGCTGCTGTAAGCATCTGTAGGCCATTGTGATTCTCATTAAATTTCCACTAACCATAAAGACCTTTTTATTCTTAAAATCAACACACTGCGTAGGAAGACATTGTGAAACATCCAGACTGTGACAGACATTAACCTCCTACATCAATAGCATCTACTTCCACCAAACTCTAATAAAACCCGGGAGTTTTCTACTGGAAGCACTTCTCCCTCTGCAGTAAAGTTTGCTTCTTTGAAAACATAAAATCACCCCCCCCCCAGAACAAAACAGAAACTACATTATTTTCCTTCCCTTCCTCCAGGTTCTCAAAGTGAGTATGTGCCACTCAGCCCTTGATAACTCACAGAGCACAAGTCCGGGGCTGGGGTGCTGCCCATTTATAGACGCCCAATTGAGATTAATTACCTGAAGATCTGGAGTGCACCTATCAGCTCCTATAGACAGGAAACTATGACCAGGGAGAGCTGAATTTTCTGAGTGCAATCACCAAATCCAATTGTGGGGTCATTTCTGATAAGTTGCTCAGTGTGTCCCAGGACTCTGGGCTGCATCCAGCAGGCTCAGCTGCACCATTTAATAATAAATGAGGACAGTAAATAATAACAACAGTAAATAATGACTTGTGGTCCCCCTGCAAGCTACTTCACCTACCTGAACTTCAGTTTCTGGCTCAAACGAAACTAGAATCTCTTAAATTTCTTTGAGGATCTAAAAGTTCTGGGATACCTCCCCCAGCCACAAGGAGAAGATACCATAGGAAAGCTGGATGGTCATGAGCACCAACAAGCACCTGGGAGATAAAGGGAAATTTAAAAATGGTTCTGACTCAGTCAACTTGAGAGGCGGTCACTGGGCAGAAAGCAAATGATTCAGAACTCGCTTCCCTCTCAGGGTAATTTGCCTTCCCTTGGAGGATCCTTTGGATTTGGAAAGGACTTTGTGGCTCAAGCTTAGATATACAAAACCATCTTTAGGAAACTTGAAGTGGCCACCCTGAGCCCCACTCACTGGGACTCCACTGGAAACTGAGAGGTAACTGCTGGGGAGGTGGGCAGCTCCAGGAGTCAGGGCGGGGTAATATGAAGGGTTATTTACATTTGAGGGAGGACTGGGTTCAAATCCTATTCAGATGGAAACAAAGCAGCTGTCATGTTCTCCAGCTTCCTGTGCAGCCAGCTCCTGCCAGCCATGGGGAAGGGGAATCCACACAGTGAGGAAAGTGAACCAGTTCAAGGCAGGAGTTTCTGTGAGTCCAAACTATGTCTCTCTCTGCTAAACTGCGCTCACTGGGAGAAAGTGCCAGCGAAGCTAAAACCCCTTCTGTGCTGTTTTTCTACTCTCTGCATTTCCTGTTTCACTCTTTGTTCCCAAGAAAGTGGCAAATCTCCGGGTATGTGTGAGGTGGTTCTCAGCCCCCAGGCTCCACTCAAAAGTGAGCAAGCCTGCACAGTCCCCTGGGTGCTGTCTGCCTCGAGGTGCTCATCCTGCCTGCTGTTGCCTGGGCAGGCCCGAGGGAGTCTGGTCCCCACTCCTGTTTCTAGGCACTTGCCTGCCAGGAGAAGGCCCTCGCCCTCTGCAGGCTGCTTGCCCTACACAGGTCGCCGGCTTGATGTGCACCTGAGCGTCCTCCATCTACTCAGAGCGTGTGGCAACCTCTTCACCCTCCTCCTCCTTTCCCACTCCTTCCTCCCTTTCTTCTCACTTCACAGAAGGCTCTTTGCTTTCTCAGCCTGGATGACAGAGACCTCCCTGCAGCCCCTCTTCCAGGTGACACCCCACCTTACGTGACTACTTATGATAAAACCTCATCCAGAAACTTCTTGTTTTAGCTCTTAACCTGCAGAAGCGAGGTTTAGAATTCACTGTACTGTTTTCTTGCCAGCAAAGCCTATCCAACTGCCAAAAGCTATTCCATACCATGAACTCAAAATCTTAGCTTAAAGTCCATAGCAGAAGGTAGGAATTGTTTTCTTCTTTGTCTTTAGACAATCCGGTCTTCCTGGGTGGAACAAGCATCTTTGGTCACATGGGAAAACATGACGCTAAACCAGATGCAAGATAGGTGCCAGCTTGTGCTCTACCTGCTTTATATAAGGACTCATTGAATTCTTCCAAGCCTCCCAGGAGATGGGACACACCACTGCTGCAGCATTTTACAGAGGCAGGATAGGGGCACACTTCTAGCAGGTGGGGAAGCTAGATTCTTGGGATAAAAGACAGTGACAGCAGCCACCCAAGAGTCAAAATGACTTCATTTTTACCACATTTTTCTCCACATAGATAAATCTATATGTCTGTATCTTACTAAGGGATGAAGTACTTGACTATATAATCAGGCTTCTCCCATGGTGCTCACACTGTTAAAGAAGAAAAGACACCCCCGTTGACACCTTGGGTAATAAGCCAAGGACAAACTGCTGAGGCTGAAGTGGGAAAGGCGGCGAGGACATCTAGAAGTACCTGTAGGTAGGAGGCGAGAGCTGGTCCAGTTTACCTCCCCCACAGCCACGTCACTGGATCTAATTCTACGGAAATTCAGTTTGAATACCTTCCTCTGTGAGTGGTCTCCACACTGTCAAAATATCTCCTAGAGCTTGTATTAAAATCAGCTTGCCAGGGCTGAGCTGGATTGTTTAGCTGTTGACTTGATGGGGCCTTGGTAGGGAGTGCTGGAGAGTGGGCTGCAAATCCCACTTGACTCTGTTTCCCTCTCCCACTGGAGAGCCCTGGGGACCTTCCAAAGCAGAGAGCACCACAGGGAAGGGCATGTTCACACTTAAACTTGTATCTGTGGCTGTGCCGTATCAGCACAAAGCATCATGACACTGTGTCCCTTTCTGTTCATGGTAGTCTAAAGTCCACCCCCTTCTTTCCCCCAAGGAACTGTCTGGCTCCTGAAAGCCTTCCTGTGTCTGGTGTTCATCCCAAGTCACTTCTGAAAAGTCTGATATTAGAACCAGGATGTCAGCGATGAACGCTCCCAGACCTGCTCTGTGAGGGCTGGGCTATGCCGTGTTCCCTTGTGAGTCCCCACCACCTGGTACACTACTGGGGACACAGTGAGCTTGCAACATGTGTTTTCTTAAATTATTAATTTACTCATGGGCCAGCTTATGGTCCTACCAATTGACTTAACTGTCAATACATACATGATCCTGAAGAAGCAGATGCAGCTTTATATGATTAATTTAAAAGATGGGAATTTTTTATTGTCATAGATTTTGTATTCAAATCATAAAAGCAGCATTATAGGGGATTTAGTGATTTGATGAAGCGTGGAATTAATTGCTTGTTGTGCCCACTTACAATTTCGCACAGGCTGTTAGGGACGCTTTCGGCAGCTTCAAAACTTTGTTTTCATTTTAAACAGCAGTCAGCTCAACTTCTCTCCTACACAGGGACTTCAGTCATTCCATGGAAATCCAGCAACACTGGGGTAAATATATACCTATTCACATTTGCAGCAAATGTGTAATCTACAAACTGCCCAAGGTTCCTTATTTACCAGTGTCCTTTCCCAAAAATGGAGCCATCATCTGTCAGGATCTTTCAGTCACTATAATTCCAAGTGATGTCATGACAAGCTTTTTTAGCCTCTCTGGGAAATTTCTAGCTATTTACTAACTTTATATCACACACACACACACACACACACACACACACACACACACACACACAGCTCTTTTAAAACTACCAATCCAACTAATTCATTAAATTATTTTATGACTAACAATAGAATCTTGCAAGACAACTGCTATTTAAAACAATACTCTGAAGCACATCTGTGTTACTTCGAAAAATATGTTTGTCAGCTCTGTTCAAATGACTTCAAATGATCAAAATCCTAAATGAAGCAATTCAGCCAAAATTAAGGCCAAGTCTTACTACATCCTAATATCTACCTTCTCTTCATGATCATGGATTTGGATGAGTTTTAACAAAGAACATTAAAAATATAAACATATAGGAGGTACATGGATCTCAACATTATTTTGATATCAGAATACCTCAACAAGAACATCATCTGGGGGAAAGCAGCATCCTCTCCTGACTGTATCTTTTTGACACAAGTGTTATGTAGGGTCTGGTTTTTTACATTTTGCTAGGTTATTTCTACAGCAATATTCAATTTTCAAGTACCGGCCAGGTACTGGACCTGACAGCTATTAAATCTAACTCTCCTCTAACCCTAATGGCCGTAGGGCAGGTGAGAGACCAGACCAAGGTGTAAACCAGGTTGCTGAGTCCGTCCTCTCCCTGCTTTCTCTTTGCCGTCTCACCTGTGTGTGCGCACTGTTCATTCCTTGTTCAGCGTAGTCCCGTCACAGGAAGCTGTGCACTCAGGAGTTTACACACCGCAGAGCCTCACTGTTTTCCACAGTGGCCACATCAAACTTCACAAATGCATTTTGAGGGAAAGTTACCTCCTTTCCGCATCACCGACTCTCTATCATCTTAATCTTTCTCCAGTCATTTAATGACCACCCTGGGAAAGCCATAATGTTTCATATAAGTGCCAGGAAACCTCAGGGGGTGCCACTGCTCACGCAAACAAATTTTCAGTTAGAACAAAACATGATGGCCCAAAAACTTCACCTCCTGTTCAGTTGGTGTAATCTTTTTTTTTTTTTTTTTAACAATTTTTATACAGCTACAAAGCTTCATTTGCAATTTAAATGTCCCTCCAAAAGGCCACATTTCACTGAAATGCCACTTTTGGAGATGCTTTAGTTCTTTATTCTGATGACTTTTAATGAGCTGATTTATAGCCACTGCAATAGTTTCTCTAAACATGTATTAGAGTTAAATAAATCATACACTTGAATATGTATATGGGGGGGGGTCATGTCCTGGAAGAGATAAATAGACCCAAAATCCTAACATATCTCTGTATGGTTCAGAAACCACTGAGTGTTTACATAATCAGCCATTTCCTTTAGAATCAGTCAATGTTGTTCTATTGATCCGTATGTTCATAGGATTTATTCTTATTGCTGGATTAAAAACTGTGCTTGGTCTGATATTCTGGGATGACCTTGTTCTCATGGCCTTCTCCATCCTCCTCTTGCCCATCTACAACTTTTCTAGACTCTGTTTCAGTATTTTTCTTCAGTTCAGGGTCTTCTATCAAATTAGACTCCTTTTTCCTGTACTGTATTTGTCTTAAAATTATAGAGTGAATGCTACTCCCCCGATAAAGTATTAGACAAGACAATGAGTTATGTGCAGGTCACTGCCTGCCCTTGTAGCACCAAGCATGTAGTAGGCGTCTCCTCTCTCAGGTAACTCTAACGCAAAGTTCCTCACCTCTGCCACAGACAGAATGGAAGCTCATTCCCCGTGGACTCCAAACACTGCGTGTGTTTCTGTCACCAAAATCGTCTTAACACTCAATTTAGTTTGTGCAGCAGATATCAGTAACCTCCACCAGGCCGTGAGCTGTGCAGAAGCAGGGCTGCTGTCTCCGTAGTGTCCTCCTTTTATCTGGTGTATAACACAGTCATTGATGCAAGAGCAGATCCACAATGGATATTTAATGAATGAATGAAACTAAATCAAGTGCCCTTCAAATGTACTAGCTCCTGTCTTAATGATGTTGTATTGGAGTACAGAAGGATTTTCCAACCTAACGCTGCTGACAGTCAGGCCAGACAATTATTTGATTTGTGTGTGCATGTGTGTGGGTGTGCATGTGTGTTAAGGGGTGATTTCATTCATTACAGGATATTTAACAGCGTCCCTGTCTTCTAAACACAAGATACTCTTAGTGTCTTCCTCACAATCTTGATAGTCAGAAATGCCTCAAGACATTGCCAAGTGTCTTCAGTGTCACAACTGCTCCTTTGAGAACCAGTAGGTTAAAATAATAGTCTGATATTTATCTTCCTCCTCCCAGTATCTGTCACAGTGCCCATGACAAATTCTTTTCTGAATAAAAATCCTGGTAGTGTCTCTATTTTCTTTAAATATCTTTTCAATTTCCTATGTCCACAGAATTTATAACTTGCACTGTGCATAACAGCACCGTAGAAAACATGTCCTGAAATATCAGCATTATACTATTTCTGCCAGGAATTGCTACCTGACCTTCAGTAAGTACATTGACCTCCTTGGGTTTCAAGTTCCTGATTTCAGAAGTGAAGCTAAATGATTTGTAATATTCTTCTCACCCTAACATTTTAGATTCTTTATATAATTCAGTTACCTATGCAAATTACCAGAGATTGTTTTTATGTGTTTAGCACTGTGTTTAGGCTAAGCTTGTTGTTTAAGTTTAAAACTCATATCCACCAGATCCAGAATGTGTTGAATAAATACAGTTTAAGCTAAGTGACCTTCCTTTTAGGTACCACGAAACCCTATAGAAAACTTGAAATATCAGTTATTTTGAAAATAAGGTTTGTTCTTCCTCCAATAGACCCCACATAGCAGAGCACTTTGCTAAAAAGACGAAGCCTGAATCCTAGGAACTTCTTGTTATGTGACCTAAGGGGAATGAACTAACTTCTCTGAACTTAATTTCCCCTCTCTGTAGACTGAAAATTACAGTGATATGTGTGATCATTGTAAGATTTAGGGTTTGGCACAACTCACACTGCAGTGTAAGTATTTAATACAATTTACTCTGCTCCAACCTACTTCTCACATTTTTTTAGCAATGATAACAGTCCTATAGTCACATTTTTTCTCTCTTGGTGTCACATATAAGTATTATTCATCTTTCAACCAGTGAATCACAAATACATATTCACAGTGTCCCACAATAATGTAGCTCAATATAAATGTTGAACTAATCAGTGTACCTGTGACACATTTATTCAGATTTTCCAAACTGGGGGGAAGTACGACATGAAAACGCTGTATTGGAGCTGCTTAACTGATTTTTTTCCAGGCTGCCAGTTCTGCTCTTAAAATATGGTCAGTTGAAGTGATTTGTGTGCAAAGCACATCCTATTGATACATGCCTTACGACCTTGTCATGTGATGGCTGAGCTCATGTAACTTAATAACCATCATCATTAGAGATGATCCATACCCACGAGAGAACAGTGAGTGAAATATGGATTCAAAAATGTGTCAGTACACCCAGAAACAAATTAATGTTATTAAAAAATTAATTTCAATTTAATCAAAGTAATAATCAATGCATGGTTAGCAGTAGGTCTCCAGTTGAGCCGAATAAGAGATTTACCTGAAATCATGTAACACACGGCAGTGGTCTCACCGCGCATGAATTAGACCAAAATATCTGAGGGAACATCATGGTGATAGTTTTAAAAATCTGCCCAAGAAATTCCAATCTACATAGCCAGGGTGACAACTAATGAGCTAAGTTAGCAGGTATGGTATGTTCAGGATCTGGTAAAAAGCTACCAGGGTATATAATATGACCTAGTTTCTGTAGTAAAGGAACTTAAACCTGTGGGGTTAGGTGTGGAAACTGGCATTATCATGTTGGTGTCAACTTTAGGCTTAAAGCTTTTGTCCTATAAAGAATGACTTTTTTTAATTTTCAAGCAACTGCTAGAAATAGAGCATTTTGCGGGAATACTTCGGTCTCTACATTCCCGGTTGTTTTTAAGACAAAGAGAAGCAAACATCACACATTCGTAGGTATCTGAAAAAAGCCTCTGGCTTATTATTGCTGGACACTATAATTTTTAGAAGAAACTGTTATTCTGTAAAAAGTTCAGAGTATGATACACTATTCTACCATTGATGTGATTTCAACTCAGAACGCAGAGGGTGAGAAGCTGGAGCACTGAGACTGCAGTCTGTAGAGGAAACCACAGATTTAACAAGCAGCCGCTCTGACTGACGGGACCTACGTGGTGCTTTGCTTCCTCGTGTTCCTAAAATATTAGACAGTTTGCTATTTTTACCACTTCATTACAGTAAAGCGTAGGCTCACATGTAGCCCTGGGAGAATGATTAATTTTATGATTTAGGATTATTTGGGAGAATTTAAATAAGAGGCGTACTTACTGTATTGTATGTAATGCTAAAAACATGAGTAATAACAGAAGCTGATCATTTTTGTAGTTGGCATGTAAATTGACAGCCGTGGTAGTTTTTCCATTCAAATTATCTCATGGAAAGTATAAAAAGGAATCATTACAATCATTCTATATCGCCAGCCACACTTTATGATCTAGGTGTATTTACCCTTAGGAACTGTAAAAAAAAAATACTTATGAACATAGAATGCATTGATTTGATCATTCAAGAGGAGGGACTTTTTGTGGTCAATATTGACTTTCTGTAGAATATTTACTCCTATATTTAGTTAATTAAGCCAGAAAGTTGTTGACTGAAGGAAGAAATGATGGTTTGACCTGATTTCTTCCCTGGGGTCCAGCCCAGTGGCCTCCTGCGTGACCATGACCATGACCATGACCACGACCATGACCATGACCATGACCATGGCAGCTCTGGCCATGCAGGGAAGCGGTCAGGACCTGCTCACTTCCCCTCCTTTCAGCTCTCAGCGCAGAGGTGACCCTGTGAGGCAGCCTCCTCTGCCGCGCACCCCACTGCACTGCTCTGCTCTTACCTCTGTGCTGCGCTTATTACCTTTAATGATCCTGGCTGCTAACTGATTTCCTCCTCTGTCCTCTAGCTCTCTCTATGGAAGGCAGATTCCAGGACAAAGGATTTTTGTCTCTCATGTTCCACAGATGAATTCTTAACAGGACGTTTCCTGGCACATGGCAGGTGCCTGTATGTCATTTGCAGGATAAACAAATGGAAGACAGTGCTCCTCTTGGGACAGATCACACAGGTGGCTGCAAAGTCTGCAGCCCTTTAATCCTTATTCCTTTCCAATGCAATTTCACAGCTCTTCCCTCCTCCAGGAAGAGTTCTTTCTCTATTACTTGAGTCTGGGGTTGTCCTATGACTTGCTTTGGCCAATAGCAGTCAGAGGAGATAACAGTGTGTCAACTGCTTCCTTCACCTCTCACTCAGAGCCCCCCAGTTCCGTTGAAAAGGGGCCTGAACTAGCCTGGGGGAAGATGAGAGGCACATGGAGAACTGTCATCTACAGCCAGACCAGACAGGTCCCAGGAGGAGGGCTGCCTGGTGGAACCACACATGAGGGTCCAGTGACACTGGAGACAGCCTGCCTGGCCCAGAAATTTATCATACATAAAACATTGTTGTTTTAAACTGGTAGTGACTTACTAAAGGGGAAAGATAATTAGTATATAATTAGAATGTGGTTCATACAAGGGAAGTGTTTCCATAGTAAGAATCCACAGAGCATAGGAAGCTTGCTAAAGAATAGTGAGGATAATATTAGCCAAAGTTGTAAAACTATGGTAAGAAACCTTGTTAGCAAAACCAGAGCAAGTAATACTAAAATTTTACTGGAAGATGGAAAAGTGATTGGCCTGAGTTCTTTAATAGCAAAACAATTGCCAGATGATTACCAGTGGGTGAGTGGAGACACATTTTCCAGTTGAAGAATAAAGATGTCCCTTCCCTTGTTTGTGTTGAGTATGGTAAGGTAGAGCAGGAGGGGAGGACTTGGGGTGCATGAATCACTTCTCAATGAAAACCAGATCACAGGGGTGGATTCTCAGGGTTCCAGCACTGCTGAGAGGCTTTGCGGGGGACCTCTAATGATCCTCTCGGCTGCCTCTGGCTTCATGTCAGCATCTCATCCTCCACTTGCCAATCGAGATATCTAAGAAGTCATTGCATTTTACACTTGAATTCTCTGATAATCATCCATAAAACAGCCATATTTATTTTACATGCTGTTTCACTTCATGTACATTTGTCATTCTTTCTACTGCAACTTTGAAACACATTTTAACAGGTCCTATCAGTTAACTCAATGTAAAGTTTACTTATTGTTTAATAAGTTTGATTAGATAGTATTTTTTGTTGTTTGTTTGTTGTGTTTTGTTTATTGACTAAGTGCCATGAATTGGACATTTAAATACATTTTCCCCAGCAGTTCTTCATTTAATTTGGTGTAAGATTATTCTAAGTACCCCAACTACCCGTTATCCTTATCTGGTTCTAGAGGAATGTTGTTTTCTTGTTTGTTTCTTTGTTCATTTGTTTTACAGAGCTGGGGATCAAACCCTGGGCCTGTACACTGAGCTATATCCTAAGCTCATTTTTTAAATTATATTTTATTATGAGACAAGATCTACCTAATTCAAAAATATGCCCAGACTGAACTTGAATTTGCAATCCTCCTGCCTCAGGCGATCAGAGTCCTGAGATTACAGATGTTAGCCACCATCCCCAGCTGCTAGAGGAATTTTAGAGAAAATGCAAACTCAGTTTCATTCATGTATAATTAGAGCCATTAAATAAGAATTACAAAAGGTAGATTGATACTCCTCCAAAAGTATAAGACTATCAGCCCTGTTAGTCTAACTGTGGGGAAGAAATAACCTGCATATAAAGCTCTAACACTGCTCTGTGCTAGTGTTTTAACTATTTGTACCCATCTAGCTACTTCTAGGTGTTCTTTCCATAGGTTACGCAACATCATAGTAGAGAACTGATTTGCATGGAGAATATTTACTCCCAAACTAGCAACCTTAAACTTTAAAAAATGTAAATGAATATGATCCTGATAAAAAGTTTAAGCAAGTGACCTGAGAATATTTGAAACTCTTTCCGAAAATACAGGTGTCTTTGGTTTCCCTTGACACCAAATCCATTTTCCCGCAAATGATGAATTCATGTCCCAGAAAATTAATTTTATGCACTTATATGCACTTATGACACATTTAAGATACATAAATATTCTGAATATTTTTAAGAGACAGAGAAGAATTTGTCTTGCTGATTCTGCTTCAAACTTAGCTATTTGAAAGGTGATGTTTAAATCATGGAAGTATTAAAGTCCACATTCGGATGTTGTTTGCAGATATGAAGCAGACAGCCAGAGCTGCTGGACCATATTTTCTCACAGTACAGAAGCCCTGGAGAAGCCTGGGTGTTACCGGTGGCTGCACTATTTCCGTACAATGTGTGCTGTAGGTGCTTTTCATGGCAAACACAACCTCATCCTCCAGAAAAGTGTTTCTTGCCCAGGATAGTGTCTGGTATGTGCTCAAAAAATACATATATGGCAAAAAGATGACTAAATCACAACATCTGATCTCCTACAGCAAGAGAAAGGAAGAGCAAGAGTGTGCCATGCCATCAAAACTGTGACCACCGTAAACCGTGCGTGGGAGTCTGGGCATCTGGCAGCCTGGGAACATCTGCCCTGGCGGGAGAGGAGGCCTGAGATGTTTTTCAGTCCTACAGTGTTTCTACTCACTGAATTTAGACTCGGCATTTTATGCATCTGAGGCTCTGTTTCCTCATTTGTATTATGAAAATAAAGCTTTAAGGCACAAACGTCCTATCTTTATTATAGACTGATTTAAAAGCATGAGACTTAGAATTCTGTGTTGAAGTCTAGCATTCTGGGCTATTTTGTTTGTTTCCTCTTTCTGTTTACTTCCTTTACCAGCAGACAGTCTGCTGCTGTCTGAAGGATTTCCCCTGGCAACAGTGTTCCTGTTAAAATAAATATCAGTTATTGTGTCTGGAAGAAATCTGACAGATGAGTCTTCCCATCCACCCACTTTACATGAGGTCTGAAACTCTGACAGATAGCAGGAGCTGTTCCAGTTCCCGCACTGTGTTGGGGGTAAAGCCTGTGATCCTGGCTTTATGATTTGCTGCAAAGAGTTCTTTCTGTCCCTCCCCACCAGCCTAGCAGAACCATCTGTTAGAATTCTACTTGCATCCTTTCTACCATATGAATCTGTCTTTGCTGTCTCAATATAAGATCCAAGTTCATAAAGTGATATTCTTGTATTAACGCTGTTTTACTCTGCATGTTTTTCTTTGGCCTGGAAGTAGGTGGATGGCTGCTTCCTACTTAAAATGTTTACCAATGGCAGCTATTTTTATGGATTCACATCTCAACATGATGGGGAATGTTATTTCAGTCTCTAATCATGAGCTGAATCTGTCTAAGAAAGTGATGAGCAGCGGTTGGTATCGAATGTTGTTTGCCACGCTGGGTAGATCCTTCTACATGCTGCTCTCTGATTGCAGTGGAGATTTCACACAACTGCTGGGACCAGCAATAGTAACTCAAACGGAATACCTAACCAGAGCTCTTTACACCTGGGAACATCTAAAAGCCATCCTAGCCTCCAGCCAGCAGTCCTGGATCACCCCTAGTTACAGATCATTAGTATTAAGACTGTTACCTATGAGGAATTTTACTTTTGAAAATAATTTGGACTTCAAGTTGCCTCTGAATTTCACTCTAAATGAGAAAATGCCCATCTTTACATTTTTATTGTACTTCAGCCCAATTATCAGCGGTCAGCTCTTTAATAAAACAATTAATCAATTTGATGGGAACGATTGCCCTCCTTGCTGTCACATGACATAAAACGATACAGTGTCACCAGTTAGGATACAGACAACAGCTTGGCTTTGCTACTAAGTCCAGCCACTAAATATTCTGTGTCACCTGGATTCTTTGCTCACATCCCTTCATCATTCCCTCCCCGTGGCCCCAGCTCACACCATTCTTTCTGTTCTACTCCAAGCTTAGTGATGGTGAACCCCAAACCCACCATCCTTTATGTAGCACTGTTGTCTCCCCAGCCAAACTGCAGTGTCCCTGGATATCTGATGGAAGTAAAGTGCCCATAAAGCATGTCCCCAATATGTCGTTTGTTCCCAATAGTCATAAGCAACAGCTAGAAAAAAAGACACTTCATTACATTTTTACCTCTGTCATAAATTCTTATTGTGACAGACTTTTTAAAATATTTAAACCATCTATAAGTTACAATCCTTTCTGTACAGTTTGACAAAAGTCATTACCTAGCTTTCAAAATCTACACTGAAATATAAAGCAGTGATTTCCATATATGAGCGAGAGGTGGAAGTTTGTCTCAGAAAGAAAGTTGATCTCTTGGAAGCCAGAAGCTGGGGAGGGGCCTGAAGCACAAAAAGGCTGGTCCATGGGGCTAAGAGGACAGTTACAGGGGATGGGCGAGGGCTGACTCTCTACACAGAGCAGGGCCCCCGGGCTACCAGGTATTTGCCACTGATTTCAGCATGGCTGAAGAAGACTTAGTGTACTCACCCCAAAGAAATGATAAATCTTGGAGGAGAGGGACATGTTAATTGCCCTAACTTGAGCACTATACATTCAATACATAGTCTATCCCTAAATACACACCATTTTTATGTATCACTTAAATATTATAAATATATATATATATATATATATATATATATATATATATATATTTCACACTGAGGAATTATTTGGATTGCTCCACTTGACAAAATAATCATGAAATCTTTGTTCACTTGCAACTTTGTAAGGAGAACTCTGTCCCCAAGGCGTCTCTATTTCATACAGTTGCCCACTCAGTGAAGTAACCCAGAAATCATGTTGTCTTGTATTTAAAATCTCTTTTTAACAATTCATTAAATACACATTGCAGATTGGAACCTTTCCTAACTAGAAGAAGAAAAGGTATAGACTTTTTTGCATGTAGAAAGTACCTAGACCCTTGGTTGTGGTGTTTTAAGGATTTTTCTTGATATCTCATGCGACATTTGTGTCATTTCACATGAGCTTCACTCTTCCAGGAGAAGTCACACCCACATCAGATGAGCACTGGTCCTCATCTCTAGGCCTTGTGTCTCTAAGCCGAGTGACAGTGTAACCGGGGTCAGGCCACAGATTTCCGCTGGGCCTAACAATTAGAAAACAGCGAAGGTACGCTCTTTCCCTCCACCTCTCAGCCACACAGACGCGGGCCATCTGCTCTCCAACGCCTGAAGCAAGGATTTTATTTTCTATTCCAGCTTAGAGGATTGTTCTCTGAAGGAACATAGTCTGATTCAAAGTCTGCCTGTTTAATTTGCAAGTTCAGAAGGAGAAATCTGATTCCTTTCTGTGAGAAGTGTCCAAGCCGTGGAGATGGCTCAGCACTGGTAATTATTAGCAGATTCCTCACTGTTTGAGTGAAAGATTTAAGAAATCAAGGGAGAACGGCTGGAATGACCTGTGTAGCAATGGATTAGAGTTGGAGATACCGGTAACAAATATTTCAGTCAATGTCAATGCAGATGGACACATAAGGAAATATACACAGATGTGAATATGTCCGTGGTTTAATGTGTATACACTCATGCTCTTGCTCTGTCTGTTACGAAGGTCTGAGAGCAAAAAAGGAAGGAAAAACCCGAGTTCCTCTGTGTCTAGAATCCAGACCTTGATATATAACATTATTCTTCCATTAAACCATCCCAGTATCTTTAGAGAAATGCTGATTTGTAGTATTGAGAATATATATCCAGCCTCATGTGGCTTGTAGTGTAGAAAATGCTAGAAGAAGGCCTGGGGATATAGCTCAGTGGCACAAGTGTCTACCTAGCAAGTGCAAGGTCATGAGATCAATCCCTAGTACAAAACAAACAAACAAAAAACATAAATTTCTTTAAAGAGTTTGAAAAAAAGAAAATGCTAGAAGAAAAAATCCACCTATTTTTAGTGAGTGAGCCAGAGAGATACAGGACTCAACTGAAAGTCGCCCAGTGTGTAGAATAAAATTAAATAGCACTAGATTTTAACACAAAATATAAAATAAATGCCCATTTTCCATACTGATGTTAATAAGTAACTGAGTACGGTTATGGGGCAAGGAGATAAATCTGCTCTGGAGAAGACTTCTAAACATCGTGTGCACACACTCTACCCTCGTGGAAGGGAGACATTCACACTCTGAGGCTGCACACGGTGAGGTCCTTCTACAGCACAGGGTATGGACACGGGGCAGAACATAAAACAGCTTTACAGTAAACAGCTTTACCTAATGAATGCTGCCTCAGCCAGGTAATCAAGGTTTATATCAACAGAGATGAGCCCCACTGATTTGTATACACTTGATAGGATTTGACAAAAATGACATGTTAACCCTGTGTTCTTCCTCCCCCAAACCCATATTCTCAGACTAATCATTAGAAACACATTAGGAAAATCCAAAACTAATGACATTCTCTAAAAAAAAAAAATCCCTTGTTGGTATAAATCTAGACTGTCAAAGTGATCAAAACCACGGAAAGTCTGAGAAACTGTCACAGCCAAAGTAGCCTCAGGACTCAGGACCACTAAACAGAAGGCAGAACCAAGTGATGGATCCTGGAACAGGAAAAGATACATATGGTAGAAAAGTGAGAAAATCAAAATAGAACGGGCTCAACAGTGACTCATCTGTCAGTACTGGTTCAATGAGCGTAGTAACTAGTGGACTACATTAATGTAAGATGCTAATAGGGCAAATGACTCAGGATTTGTGGGAACACTACAGTACTCACATCTTTTCTATAAATCTAAGTCTTTCTAAAATATTTGCTTTTAAAAGAAATCAACCAAATATTTTAACAGTTTATAAAACAAAATGTATAGGTTGTAATTAAGTTCATGAAAAGATGTGCCACCCCATTGGTCACCCAGGATATAAATTAATGCCACAATGAACTTGCAATAGATAAGATCCAAAACTTACAATAGATGTAGTAAAAGGGAAAGAAATTGCTTGAAGGTAATTTTTATTAGTTGATCAATCTTACATACCCCTATTTGGAAGCCTGAGCAATTAGTTTGAGGATAACAATATGTAATGGAACAACAACGGTTAAATACCTACCATCTTGTTTTGAAATCCTGTATCACCATTGTTGTTGTTGTCATTTGGCTGTTATTGTTTTTTAAATTGTTTGTTTGCTTCCTGATTTTTTTTCTCTTTAAAATAAAATGAAAAGAAATATCATGCTCCTGACAATGTCAAAGGATGGGAAGTTTATGTCGTAAGTGGAACTCCTCCTTCTGTGCTGCTGAATGAGCGGTAAAACCGTTCAGTTATTTGGGAAAAAGGTTCTAGAGTTTTAAAAGGTAAACATTACTTTTCCTTTGATCTAGCAATTCACCTCTTTGATCATTATTCAAAGAAAGGGGAAAAAGATGTTTATAGAAACATATGTACATGGATGTCTGCAGTAATTTGTGTATATAGGACAGCCCACTGAAATTCTTTTTAAAAAAAAAAAAAAAAAGGGTTCTTACTATGTTCTAGATCGGTATCAAACTCACTATAGATCCACACTGGCTCCAAACTCGAGATCCTCCTGCCTCAGCCTGCCAGAGTGCTGGGATTACAGGAGTGAACCACCATGTCTGGCTCCAAAACTAAAAAAAATCTCTGAGGAGTTTTTCTCATAAACAAGTTGTGTTTACTAGGAAAATGGTTATTCCATGTTTCCTAGGAATTGTAGGATGGCTATTGTATGTAGAAAATCAAGATAAATCTTATCTGAGCACAGAGATGATAATCCCATTTTATTTAGGCTTATTATCTTTTAGTGTATCTGTTCAAAAATAACAAATCTATTTTTAGATAATTTCTTCTAATTGATTTCCATTTCAATTCTGATTATGCAATCATGCCAGGACAGTGGGGTGACTTCCTCGAAATCCCCAAAAGAGGCTTCTTTTTAATGTGCTTTTCCAACTTTAAGTAGTTCAGGTTAAATCCACATCGAAGGGAGTTGCTTGGAACTTTTCTTTCATGCGAGCCATCGGAATGACTTGGTAAGACAGAAATTCCTTATACTGATGGAGAATGGTTAGCTGCACAGTTCTGTGTTCTATTTGCCTCCTTAATTAGATCAAACGTTGTTTTCTCTGAATGCAAATACCAAATTAGCATACTGCATTTAGTTTCTGATAGTGACATATTATTTACAATTGTGATTGTTTTTCTTGAGTAGCAGTCATTAATATAAAAACTGAAAATATGCATAATTATTCATTTGGGTTTTGTTAAATCAAAGCAACTAAGTAATAATTTAACATTTCATATTTCAAACCCAGTTGTTACCTGATGGATAAATATTTTTATATTTGAGGATATTGTTGAGTCAAATATTATAGTGAAACCTACTGCTACAAATATTTAATATAATACAATGTTCCACTGAAATTTTTTTCTCCTCGATACATAGAGGCAACACTCAGGTAGCATCAATTAAAATTAAATGTGGAGCCATCTCTAATTTCTTATTAACTGTAATATTCCAGTGGTTAATACTGTATTCCTAATTTAAAATTCTGGTTATTGGTAACAAAGACAATCTGTGGGACTTCTTATATGGAGCTGTCTCAAGAAGATCTATGACTTTTTTATTTATGTATTATTTATTGCATATTTCAAACTTTAAATTATTTGCCATCAAGAATCACTTTTAAAAACATTCTTTAGGAATGTTTCTCTTACATTGTCTGGCAGACAGGCAGGAGTAAATCACTCCTTAGCAGCATAATGAAGGGAAAATAAAGCTCCTAGAGAACACAAAGTTTTTTACTAGGACAGCCCTGCACAGTGTCACAGTTAAGACATGGTCACACACACACACACAGGTAGCCTTGACGTGAGCAAGGCCCTTTGTAGTGTGGTGCTCAAAGTTTGGCGGTCAGATTTGCCTCTGGAATGGAGTCTCCAAAGCAGCAGAAAAGTGTGTGAATCTAAATTCATGAGTTCTCACCTTCCTTATCCTGCTGAATATGAGGACTAACACTGTTCTTATATTTGAGCCGTCTATTAATCTAAGATGTAGTTTATATCTCCCTATTTTCTCCATGTCAAATCAGTCAGCAAGGTACACCAAAGTTAACTTCCAAACGCCTCTAGGAAAATGCCCACAACTCAGAAACTAATGATTCTCCTCCTTCGTATTTGCAAATTTTTGACTCTGGTTTCCTACAAAAATTTCTGAATTCCTGGTACTGGAGACATAATTAATTTCTTATGATCAAAAACTGATCGCTTAATCCTTCTACTTAAAACTACACTAAAATTGGTAGGGGATAAAGAATTTTTATAAAGATCAAGCTGTACGCATTGTTTATGTTTTGTTCATAGCTGCAGGCTGGTTCTCACAGTCTGCTCATTTTCTGAGCAGTACAAATTCCTGGCTGCCCTCTCAAGCTTTGCTCTTTCCAGCTACGCGGCCTTTGCAGGTGATCCTCAGCCTGAAATGCTCCATCACCCGGACAGCCCTCAGGCCCACATCTGTACATGTATCAGTTCTTCAGCAAAATGATCCCCTGCTCCCTGGAGCAGACCAGAGGCCCTGCTTTCACACCCTCTCCCTGGAACATCAGCCTACACTTTTATTGTTAGGTATGAATAATGTATCAAACACATGGAAATCTGGCTCTGTATCCATTTCAGAGCACCAAACAGAGTGAAATAAATATTTACCAATGAAAGAACAAAAAATGATAAAGCATTTCCTTTGTTCCTGAAAGGGGCTTGGCTACTTTAGAAATAACAGCTAGCCCCAGGGACATAGATTGTTAACAGGTAACTAACAAACAAATGGCAGGAAACTTGCAGAAATCATACTGTGATTGGCGCTAGGGATGAGAATAAAGCCCGTTAACACGGTACAATTTACATCCCTGGATCAGAGACAGCATCTCTAGGGACTGACATTAGAGAGGAAGCCTAAATCACCTAAGCCAGGCATTTTTTCCCCCAAGTCACCCTGGGCTTACAGGCATGTTGCCTGAGAACTTGGAATTTTATTCAGCGGGAGATGGGAAGTCATTTGAAAGTGATGAGCAGGGTGGAATGTGGTCTGACGCAGTAAACAAAGTGATGTGTTCAGGATAAGTGGGAAAGGCTCGGTCTGGCTGTTCCTGGAGTAGAGACTTTGTTAGACAAAGGGTGAGAGTGTGTGGCTCAGTCAGAAGTCTACTGCAAAGGAGCAGGAAAGAGGACTTTGGGTTCTGGGTGTGTGGTTTGCTTTTTGCGACTGAACTATATCCCCAGCCCTTTTTTTTATCTTGAGACAGGGACTTGCTAAAATGCTAGATTGCCCAGGCTGGGTTTGAATTTACCATCCCTCTGCCTCAGCCTCCCAGAGCGCTAGGAGTACAGGTTTACATCACCACGCCCACCACCAAGTATATTTTGAAGGCAGAGATTTCAGGATTTGCCAGGGGAAAGATGGGATCTGTCCAAGAGGTGGGAGGGAAGGTGGACTCTCAGGGGTCAGTCTGGGTGCCTCTGAAATATGAGCTGCTGTTCTTGAGAGAGGAGAGCCAGGAAGAGGAGCATGCTTGGATGAGCGGGTCTGCATAGTGAGGACATCAGGAGAGAATGGTTATTTTAGAGAAACCAAGATCTACTGTAGAAAAGTCATTTTGCATCAAGGGCAAAACTGTTTCAACATGGCAAAACAAAACAATAGAAAACAAACTTATATTGCTCAGAAACTCATGAGCCACAGATCGTGCTCAGAAGATTCTAGATTGAGATCTTGGCATCATACTGTGCTGAAACACTTTGGAAATGCTATTTTATGGTAATTAATTTTAAGTCTTATTTTAGAGTTGGCTTAGAAAACCAGAACAAGGCCAGAGAAAGATCCATTTAGATGGTTTTAAATGAATGTGTCTAACATGATGTCAGTTCACTGTGTGGGTTTGCTGTACTCACCTGGTGCTCACTGAGCATCTCACTACATTGAACCTTACTCAGTTACCATGGTGAGTGCACACTGGCCTCTCCTCTATCCTCCACTTAGTTGCTGTTTTGAGTAAATTTAATTAAATTGTCTGTATTTCTTTTATCTCTGCCTTTTCAGTGACTCCATTGACAGGTTTACCCTTAAAATAAACCCCGTGACTCAGATGTTCACACAGTGGGCTTCCCTCTGCTAAAATAGCTTCCACGTGTCTCCTTTTACAACTGTCTGTTAGAGTTGAGCTACCCTGACCTCAATACCCTACGCATGATTTCACCTTGCGGGTTTCTGTAGCATCATCCACCAATCCACTCTCTGGCAAATCTTTTCCCATTTGGTCCCGTGGATCTGTTCCTTTATCTTCAAACTTCGGTCCCATAGCCTCAATGAAATTTTCTCTAAATATTTTGTCTTTCCCCTCTGAAATCATGTAACATTAATAATCAATGACAAATGTACAGTACAAGCTGGCCTGAGGGGGAAAAAAACCAAAGATGTTTGCATTTAGATATGTGGAAATCTGAAATGCTTGGAGGTATCCTAGCAGAAATGTCTAGCTATAATCCTTTTAATATAGGAGCAACCAAGGGACTTCGCCTGTTCCAGCTGGGACTACAGAGATCAAAGCAACCACCTAAATATTTATAAGCACAAGTGTAACTTCGTATGGTTTAGGGCTTTGAATTTAGAATATGTCTGTAATTGGGAAATAAATTTAAAACTATGCACTGTCGATAGTGCACCTGCTATCATACAGAAGTTAACAATATACTACCAAACAAAGGCAGCCCATCAATGCAAGAGATTCATTTTTTTTGGATAGAACCACCCAAACTGATCTCATCATGTAGAACTGCAAGATAGGAGAGAAGGGAAGGGGAAAAACATTAGCAAGATTTGCCAGACAAAATAAGGAGTCAAGGCCATGGAATTGTTGGAGGCAAAATATTTGTAAGTATTTAAATAAATTGAAAATAGATCAAAACATGAGAAAGAAATAAAATATTACAAAAGATAGGCTGGCATGGATTTGGGTTTATGATTATGCATTTTATATGAAAATAAATCACATATTGTCCCTAATGTATTTACGACAACAAAATCGTTGTGTGGCTTTTTTAAAAGCTGACAATACAATAATCTAAACCTGAGTAGAACACACTCAAACCACAGAAACCAAAGACAAATCTTCAAATATGTTGGGAACTGGAAGAAATTAACCTTAATTGTCTTAACGGGAGGAATAAAGACAGAATTGCAGTGGGCTCTTCATCAGAAACTCCACGAGCAAGAAGTGCAGTCTGTTGGATATTAAAAGAAAAGCAATGGCAAAACTCCTCACCCTAAAGTTCTGTATCCAGTGAAATTACTCAGGAGCAAAAAAGGAAACAGACTTTCTCCGACAACCTGAAGGTGAGGGCCTTGTTACTAACAGACCCACCTGACACCACACCTGAGAACACGTCTTTCAAGGAGAAGCCTACATTCAAAGAAGAACACTGGAGAAAAGAATAAATAATGGTTAAATGAAGTTCTGTCTTATTCTTAACCAATATAATGGATCCATGTGGATAAGTAGCTAAATGACAACGATGGTGTAGGGGGATGGGGGCAAGGAATTGAGAATAATTTTGTAAGGCATCTACTTTACCTAGAAAGCAGTACAGTGTCAGGAGGTGCTACGATTAGTTGTATGTGTACATTATAAACTTCAGAGCAACTGCCCTTAGAGCAACCACTGTAAAAAAAAAAGTTTTTGAAATAAAATATGTTTGAAAAAAAACTTTTAGGAAATATTTTTAAAAATGGAAAAATATATCACTCCACATAAAAACCTAAAGAAACGAGTGAGCAAAAAATGAGAAGACTATACCTAGGTGAAAATTTTAAGTAATGATTGTGATAATAAATCTGAAATAATTTTGCAGCTGCAGCATAGAAATTTGGGGACCTGGAAAACATAAAAGAGACATCAAACAGGACAAAGACTGTGGCAGAGTCCAGTTTTTGCCTTTGGGGAAGATGAACACAACCTGTGGTTTAGGATGTGTTGCTATCTTAGACTATAAGAACAGAACAAGTAGTTCCTGGGGCCCTCGTGCCTTATAACACAAGGAAAAAAGGACAAAGCTGCTTCAGTTGAAAAGATCTGAGGAGGCTGATGAGCAGAGCCTGGTCCACTGTGGTCAGGAAAGGTCCAGGAAGACCTGAGATGAACTCAGTCAGTTGGAAATCCTCGTGTGAAACTCGCAGGCATTCGTGTGTGATCATGTATTCAGTGAAAGGATCCTGAGTAGAATCACATATGACTCCATGTCATTATGGTAAAATAATTAGCACTTGTAGTGTAGTTTCACTGTGGATTCAACTATATACATCTAAAGCAATTCAGTCCTCCCATCCTGTGATCAGGAAACAGATGGCTGAAACAGAGGAACCCTAAATATCTAGACTGCGCATAGCACAGTATGAACTTCATGAAGATTTACTATGTAAGTGTCACAAAGACTAGATTGGGAAACACATATGTATAGTTCACTGTTTGCTTTCTTTTCTTTCTGCAAAAAAAAAAATTGTCTTGGGCTGCATATAAAATTAATCTGTGCAAGTAACAAAACTTCCTTTTTATGTATGTTTTGTTATAATATTAAAGAGGGCCAAAACAATCCAAGAAGGCAACAGATTGAACATGTATTTACTCTCAGTATTAAAGTATTTTTAAGTAGGTGGATTGTAATAGTAATATTACAGTGACTTGTACTACGAAAAAAAGGAAACAAAATGTGTAATATTTTCAACAAAATTTTCCTGATCAGTCTGTTTTCTCTCTCTTTTTTTATTTTTGAAAGAATAAAACCAAACAAGTCAAAGCAGAACATAACAATGCAAAGTGACACAGGACTTCAAAACAAGACAACAGGAAATTAACAATGTCTCCTGTTCTCCTTGAAATAGCTGGACAGTGTGTTTTCTATAGGAGAAAAGAAGTAAGATTAACCTGCGCCTGGGCTGGCTATTGTGTACCATTTACCTTAGAACACTTTAATTACTGTGCACTTTTAATTATAGCCAAGTAATTGTGCGTCTATTTATATAAGAATTTTTGGAAAAATTTCCATGTTACCAAGAATTATATCAGAATTTAAACATACATAATTTGGGGCAAAACTTGAATTAGGTACTACATCATTTTTACCCTAATAGTGTGTGGCTGGCAGTAGAAAATCTAGCATGGTCTTTGTATTTGATTCTTAAGGTGTGTGTTGAATCAAGTTAATTATGACAAGAACAATTAATTATTTCAAGTAAATATGTCTTCTCCATGACATATTTGTAATGATATTCCTTTTCAAAAGAAATATTTGGTTGTCTTATTGAAGCCTTCATCGTCTGGAATATTGGTAGGCAACATTAATGGAAAAAGATTAAGAAAACTTACATTTGTTAGTGGGTGTTGGTATATGGGTATGTGATTCTATTCTGATTTATAGACTTATAATAGATTATGAGCCTGATACATGGGTGAGTGATGCACATCAAATAATAGCCAGGACAGCTCTGAAATGAATAATCCATGGAAAACAATCTCCTTAAAATTCCAAGTCAAATGACCCTGAATCTAGAAGAGATGTGTAACCAGCATGAAGGAAGGTTACGCTGGGGAATGGCAGATTGTTTGTTGTTGTTTTGATTTTTGGTTTGCTTTCTGAGGACATACATTTTGACAAGATAGTTTTTCCAAAGTTTAATTTTTATATTTAAAAACTGAAAACATGCTACTGATAACTGTTTCACAAAATCAACTAACATACATTTTGACAAGATAGTTTTTCCAATGTTTAATTTTTATATTTAAAAACTGAAAACGTGCTACTGATAACTGATCACAAAATCAACTAAGACAGTGGCTGGTGCACATTCTTAGTATGCTTAGCCATCCTTACTTTTCTCAGTGTTCAGACAAAATACCCGATTACCAAAATTAAAGGAGGAGAGGTTTATTTAGCTCACAGTTTGTAGAGGTTTTTGTGTGTAACTAGATGGCTCTAAGGCAAGGTTGCACCTGTCAGAGAGGGAACCTTCAGGGTTGGGGAAGACAGCAAAAGCAGCACAGGGAAATCATGCTCTCTCTGTCCCTCATGTTGTATGCAGAATACCCACCCGGGGCATCTGCAGCCCTCATATTCCTCATCCCAGCCAAGCCTATCAGTGGATTGCTCTACTAATTACATCCCAAAATCACATTCTTTAGGTTCAGCAGCATCTAAGAAAGCCCTACGACCACATGAGACACTTTGGGGACATCTAGACACAAACCATAACACATATCTTCTTCCCAATTTATCCACATTCACTGCTGGGAGCCGTTGAAGCTGGAAATTGACCACACGTGCAGGGCTGTGGCATGGCCAGGGCACTGCCGTCCCAAGAACAAAGAGCACTCTGGGTAAACCAGGTGAACAAGCGGCTCCAACCTGGAAAAACACCACGCCCTTAGACAATCCAAGCAATGGGTTGCTAGGTAGCAGGATGGAATTGACTCCATCCTTCTGAGTACATAAATAAACGTGCTGCAGTGGCTGAGCAGTTCCTTTCCTACCATCAGGAAAAAACAGGCACCCCCTGACCCCAGCTTTGTCTCTTTATTTTTTCATCCTCTCGTGATTCTTTACCCCAGAACCTCAAGAGCTGCGTGGGTTGCAGCAATCCATCTAGACTGTGTAAAATTAATTTATTTTTTCTTTCTTTATTTTAATTTAATTTTTTTTTTTTTGAGACAGTGTCTCACTGTGTAATTCAGGCTGTCTTTTATCTATGTGGCCTAGGCTGGCCTTGAACTTGTGGCAGTCCTCTTTCTTCAGCCTCCCAAATGCTGGAATTATAAGCATGTGTCACCATATCTGGCCTTAAAATTAATTTCATCATTTAGAATTACTATTTAAACTAAAGTTCCAAGGATTAATTCAGGCTATTGGCTGAGTTTAAAACAAATGCGCATTAGTACAAGGAACATTTAACTTGTACCACATTTTACCACATTTGATTGTGTTTTTAAGTGTGTTGAGAAATATTGGTACATGAGATGAATTATAGGTTAAAAAAGGGTTGTTCACAGAAGTGGTTAAATCTTTTAAAGAAGATTAAGGGATCAATGACCTTTGAGGACATATCCTATATACCCCCCAGTGGGCACAGATTTTTATTGACTATAAATTCATATAAATAAATTTGAATTATATCCAAATCTACAGATTTTGAATGTGCAACCTAATTAGCCATACCAATTAACCAAGGTCCCTGAAAAACAGGCTTGAACTAGAAGAAAATACACTCTACAGTGGTAACAACTTCAGAAAAAGAAAGGGAGAGTGGGCCAGATTCTGTCTCCCACTTCGTCAACTCCTCTGTCTTCTCACTTGTCTATAAATATTTAAAGAAATGGGGACAGCCATGGGAAGAAGTACCTAAAAGGCACCAGGCTGTAAAAGCCAGCATGGATCACAAAACTTGTTGCTTTTTTAACCTGTTCTCCAAACCCACGAACCCTAAAGAACAATTTGTAAAGCTTTCGGTGACATTGTAAAATAACATCAGAAGCCCCATAATGAATTGGAAATCAATAAAACATTAAAAATGCATATAATTGTGAACAACTTTTAGGCATCCAATTATAATTTAACACAAAAGCCTGTAAGGATTTAACTAGGAATCCTTAACCTAATTGAGGTCAAGATTGTTAGTGGTGGATTTCTAATTAGCTTGTGTACAGCTGCTGTCTTCTTTGAAAACATCCTCAATAAACTCCTTCCTTAAAAGATATCCCACCACCATACACAGAAAAGGAGCACATGAAAGCTGGTGAAATCTAATTACAGTAGTTTTCATTATTCATAGAGGATACTTCCAAGACCACTGATGGAGCCTTAAAACTACAGATACTACAGAACACTGTATTTGGGTTGAGGACTTTGATATTTTCAACCTAAATAAAACGTTTTACTCCTTTCCTTGGCACAAATTGCTGACATCACTATTCTTGCATTCTGAGACCCTTATATAGTAACTAAAATAAGGGTTACTTGAACACAAACACTGACAACAGTTGATGTGATAACTGGTGGCTAAGTAACTAACAGGCTTGTAGAATACTCAAATGAATCCACTGGACTAAGGGATGATTCATGTCTTGTGCAGAATGGTAGTTAAATTTCACTTCTCTACTGAGAATAACATGGAATTTAAAAAGGGGGAATTATTTCTGGAATTTTCCACTTAATATTTGGGGGCCAAAAATATTTTGGCAACTAAAATTGAATCCTGGGATAAAAGATGATTACTGTAAAGTTTTTACTTGTGTAAACACAGCATCATCAGACACCTGGCTTTAATAGTATATTATGGTTACACATTGCCATGGAGGGGAACTGGGTGACAGAGACTTGGGAAGTATGTATGTAACTTCCTAAGAGATTTATAATTTTAAAATAAAAATATTTTAAAGGCACACATATATTTCAGAACTATAAAAGTGTGCTATATACTTTTTCTTTTGTAGTTACAGGGATTGCGATTATTTTAGACATTAATTGGTTCTTTGAAATAAGGCCAAGTTAAGATGCCATTTGATATAGTTCAACTAAATTCCAGACTGCTCAGTCCCAAATTAATTAAGATGACCTTAGGACACAGAAGCACTTCTAACAGTGGTTGGAGATTTTCCTGTTTCCATTCCTAACTGGCCTTTGGCCAGATTGTGGGCTCTCAGAATCCAAGTACAAAACCTCAGCTAGAAAAACATTCCAAAATCAAATCATCTATTTCCTCTCTTTGCCCAAGGGAGTAAAGAGAGCTCATTATATGTTCTTCAAGTTTAAGATTTTCATAATTACTTCAATGTAAAATACATAAAAAGAAGTAGATTTTCATAATAGGCTAACGGGAATCAAAAAGTATTTATTATTGTAGTATTATCTGTAGTGACAATGACACCATTATGCCGCCTGAAACCCCCAGGTTTCCTAGGTGTGGAGTAGGTGGGGAGCAGAGGTCGCACAAACTGCACTGTAACTCAGGTACAGTTCATGAATGTGTGTTTAAAACTCTGAGCATTTTTTAGTTTAGACTCGATATTTGCTGAGTAAAATTTGGTCTTGAAGGTATTTCTAAAATCTTCATTTAACAATATTTAAAATCAGTATTTGCAGAACAGATGTTGAGAATTACTAGTACAGCAAAGAAATGTGCTTCATAATTAAGCCTACCATCAACAGCCCAAATTAGAAATACATATCATACACAACTGAGGTGCTTATTAAAAACCCAGGGATTGGTCACTCATGTAACAACCCAACGGTAGAGTCACATCCCTCACCTCGTGGTTTCTTTTCTTCCTTTCTGAAAATTCCATCTTAAAACAATGCACATGAAACACTGATTTTCACGTGGGTGAGACAAGGTGAAATTCCCAGTGTGCACTTCTGGAAGCCTCCCCACAAGATGGACATGAGCGGTTCCCTTCCGGGGTCCAGTCTCCCTGTCCCCTGTCTGCCCTCCTGTTTGAACACACTGTTCTCTTCCACAGCCCAGGGCTCCATCGCAGGCCACGGCTTCCACTTCGATCGCGTCTCCTTCTCATCTAAAGCTGCTTCCTCTCCATCACCCATTCAGTCAGTGTTTGCGTGTCAGCTCTAATGACATTTGAAGATCTAAGGCCCATGATTTTAAAAAGAGAGATTTTCAGATAGTCAATTGGGGTTTCCAGAGTGGAAAGAAAATATTGCCCAAAACCTTTCAAGTCAGAAGAGACAATTGGCATCCCAGTGAATTTTCTGGGCACAACCCACACCTGCATGAGCCTCCATTGAGGCATCCCAAGGCAGTGGGTCAGGGGAAATGTAAATTTTACTGAGGGCATTCTGGGGTGCTCATCCGTGATCTTGTGATCGCAGATGTGGGGTTCATGACCCCGTAATGACCCCAGCTGAGTACTGCTAAAAATTGTAGTGTTTGGCTATTCACATCGAAATCATTTCTTTTATCACTGGATGCCTAATATCAGTTCCATATCTTGCCCATTACACATTTTAACCACCGTCTCATTCTTTAATTTATAACAAGCCATACACCTACAATACGCTTTTAGCTGTAACCTCTGTGACCACGTTCCCTCTTTTGTATTTTTCTTTCTCATAAAGACTTCAGTAAAGCCTTCATTTTATATAAAGCCACAGGGCTGGAAAGGAAGATGTAAAAGAGGGAAAAAGTCACAACTTGGCCAGAGAAATAAAAACTAAAATATTCTCTTTAATGAATTATTTTATTAATAATCTTTGCTACGTGGGTGTGTGCCCAGAGCTCTGCTGTGCTTTGGGAGGAAGCGACAGTTCTGCCTGAGTCAGGTGATTTACAGCCTGCCCTGCCTCCTGGCCTCTCCAGCTGGTTTTCAAGAATCTCAATCAGAAGCTACTGCATGGGTCATATCTTTTTAGATATAGAGCTAAAAGAAAGCAGTACTTTTTATTATATGTTTTAAAATAACATTTACCCATTGATCTTGCCAATTTTTATAAATATATTCAAAATTGAGTTCTCCTCTTCAACCTTATTTTACACTTGATTCTAAATCAGCATTGATAGAAACTAAGGGTCTGGGGCTGGGGATTTAGCTCAGTGGCATAAGCGCCTGCCTTGCAAGCAGGCAGTCATGAGTTCGATTCCTGGTACCGATAAAAATGAGAAAGACAAAAAAAAAAAAAAAAAAAAAAAGAAACTAAGGGTCTGAGAAAAATACAAGACTGAGACAGTTAAAACACTGAAGTCTGAGACAATGCTTATTAAAATAAAAAAACAAATTTAAATCAAAATTCCTATAAAATAGCCTTTTGATCTGCCTTAGTTACATAACAGTTGATTCACAACAATAAAAATGTCATTCCTTTACACTGCTGGAGTTATAGTAATAAAATAGGCAAACACTGCTCAGTACATCGGAGATTTCCGTTACATGTCCTTTCTCTAGTTACAACAATACATCATAATTAGTATAAACAGGAATTTTTATGACTGTTCACCTCCAGTAAAGATGGTCAGCCTATTATATGGAATGCAAATGGTGAACTAGAAACAGAAAAAAGGAAGTAAAAAATATTTTGTACCATAAAAATATCATTTCGTTTTAAATCAGAGCCATTCCAATGAATTTTGGCCTAAAACAGTCAATATAACTGATATTACAGTTCTAGGAGCATCTGATGGGACATAAGAAAAAAATAAAAGCTAGCTCTTCATTATTTGAAGATATAGCATGGTTTCTCACATGTTTTATGAGGAATGCTGATATTAACTAAAACAAATCTTATCCCCAGTCAGTTGACTTAGAAAAATACAAAACATTTTAAAATGACAAACTAGTCGGTAGTTTTTTTGCCTGAGTTTGCAGTTGAAATATTATTCATATTTCCATATAATCTACTTCAGAAAAATAGAGATATATAAAGCATTTGATGTTATAACTTGCATTACAAGTCAATTAAGTTGATATTTAGAAAAAAATAGAAAATTCTGTATTTTTACATTTTAGCTTAAACGCAGTAATCCTTTGATTCTAATTTGCTCTAACAATCAGTTACAACTTAGTACATGACCACTGTCTTTCATCTCCTCATTTTTCCTAATTCTGTTTGAATGAGTAGAAAGAATAATATTATGATTCCATTTATATACATGGATTTATAGTCCTTCCCCCTCTGCAACCCCCACCCCTTTTAGAAATTCTCATTATAAAGCACCATAACAAAAGACCATCCACTGAAGACACATAAAGATACAGTGATTTGCAAACCTTGCCATTCTTTTTTGACTTTTCCAAGTCACATTCAAGTGGGAATTCAGGCTAAAGGGAACATTATTCCCTGAGAATGGCAGGAAGAGAGATGAACAGAACTTTTCTCCAATAATTGAGGAAATGTTATAACTTGAAGAGGAGTAACTATTACTTGCTAAATTCCACATTTTTAGATGGAAGAAGAAATAGATGCAGTGTGATCAGCTCAGTCAGTTGGGATAAACTGCTAAAAGTCATCGTAAGCCACCCCAGAAGCCGTGCGGTCTTGCACAGCACTGTGGCCTCCCGCTCACTGAATGCCCTCACTCTGTCCCTTCTGTTGTGAACCATGCCTTCTCTTTGCCTTTGCACAGTTTCTACAGCACATGTGTGTCACAGCGATAGAGGAGAAATATGACTCCCAATGTGCTGGACAGCAGGTGTGCTGAGTTCCTGTCCCCTGGCATTGAAGAATGAATCCCAAAGGACAAAAGAGGTTAAGGTTTACTGAGACTAAGCTCCTGAGAGACAGGTGGGGCCCAGAAGGGAGTGGTCACTGAGAGCCTCTCTCAGAAGTAGTTATACAGGCAGAGTCACAATGTGAATCCAACACACTGACACCAACCTGCAGTACTCTGAGTACAGCTATTTGTCTAGTATTGATCCGGCAAGGAAGTGGCATCACCTGGTCCAGTAAAGCCCAGAAAAACATCAGTCACTCAGGTGGGTGAGCAGAGCACGGGGATCCATCTCTTCCCCTAAAGGCCTTTGTTCTTCCCATGAGCCCTTGCTCCGTGACCCATTTCCCTGCAGGATTATGTTATTTATATCTTTTTGAGGACTTAAGTCATCCCTAGATCGCAAGGAAAATGAGAAAAGCACCTTTATATCCAAAATATCTGGATGCCTGTGTAAGTGAGGCACCGGAACATCTGTTCAATCAAGAAAGCTCACTTGGCCTCCTGTCAGATGTAAATGGAGGAGCAGGAACAGTGTCTTTCTGGCTGTCATTCCCATATGTAAATGAAGAATGAAGACCAGCAATTTCAGCTCCTGGCCTTGCTCTACCTAGGAGACCTCTGCCCCCACATGACAGAGGTGATGCTCTATGAACAGGTCAGCCCAGCCAGGCCCACACTCTCCATCCAGGTCTGCAGGGACAGGATCACCCACCACTCCCTGGGCTACTTGTGTGTGAACTTCCAGCAGCAGCTGACAGGGTGCTTGCTTTGGACACCACAAATTTTGATGTTATAAAGGGCAAACCTGTACACATCATGTGATATCAGCATGATCTATTGCTTTGCAAAAGTGGAGCGGGAAACATATTCATTAAAACTTCAGGCAAATCCTTTGATAATAAAACTCCACATGATATATTTTCTGCTTTTGGTAACATCCTTTCATGTAAGGTGGTTTGTGATGCAAATGGTTCCAAGGGCTATGGATTTGTACATTTTGAGACACAGGAAGCTGCTGAAAGACCTACTGAACAATGGGATGCTTCTAAATGATTTGTTGGATGATTTAAGTCTCATAAAGAATGAGAAGCAGACCTCGGAATTGGAGCAAAAGAATTGACCAATGTTTACATCAAGAACTTTGGAGAAGTCAAGTACAATGGATGCCTTTGGCAAGTTTGGACCTGCCTTAAGATGCACAGAAAGCTGTGGATGAGATGAATGGAAAGAAGTTCAATGTAAAACAAATTTAGTTTGGTCAAACTCAGAAATAAGAGAAACACCAGACAAAACTTAAGTGCACTTTTGAACAGATGAAGCAAAATAGGATCATCAGAAACCAGAGTGTTAACCTTTATATGAAAAATCTGAAAGCTCACCAAGCTGAAGAGGCTGCCCCGAAAGCAGGGCCACTGGAGCTCCCACTGTTTAAACTGACCAGGGACCATGAAAAGCAACTTGAAGAAAAAATATCTAAACACTGAATGATGTTAAATACTACCTAAAAAACCATAAAATATAAAATAAGTTTAAAAAGGAAAGGAAACTTTGGACCTTATGTACCAGGCAAAGGTGAGGTCTAGCAAACAACACTAGTCTTAGATTGCTTGATTTAAAAACACACATACACAAATACAAAAAAGTAAAATATTAAAACAAATTAATACTTTATGGAGAATTTTCAGCAAAGTACAACATTTAAAGGATTCCTGGCTTTAATTTTGTGATTCTTTACTGTAGAGCAGCTCAGGATGTCAGTTCTGTTTAAGGAACAGACTTGATAAGTGGGCAAGGAAACAGAATTTAGATTGTAAAACTTTTGCATTAATAAAAATTCCTTGAAAAGTGAAAAAAAAAAAAAAAAAGAAGAGCACTTTCTGATTGGTCATGAGAGCAGCCTCAGAATCAAATGAAGGATTAGTAATATTGCTTTCTGGTTGGTCCTGTGGGCAACATGGAGGGGCTGGAAGCCTGAAAGCATTTGGGGTCCTGTGTTCTGTCCATGTCTTCTCTTTTAGGAAACATCTTTCTCAACTGGTTAGCCCTGGGCTTTTATGACTTGTAACACATTCTACCCACATCCGTATCTTCTACCTAAATTTCAGAAAGGCTGTGTTTCTAGGCGGTATTTAGACTTCTCTAGCCAGAAAATGGTTCCCATTGTGATAGTGTGGGGAATGATAAAATACTCTGTAAATCATGTGTGTGTGTGTGTGTGTGTGTATGTGTGTGTGTGTGTGTGTGTGTGTGTGTGTGTGTGGTTGTGACTGTGCTTATATATATGAAAAAGATGATTGCACTTGATATTTACTGAATTCTTCTTACCTCACACATAACCATATTTCTTATCTCCAGGCATTTTCAATTTTTTTTAATCTCAACTGCATACTTAAAAGATCTTTAATGAGTATGCATTTCTAAAAATTCAAAGAGAGTTAGACATAAAAGATTTTAGAGTCTCAAAGACTTTAAAAATCTTTGTGAGGACACCAAAAGGGTCCGAACCACAGCAGTCACTCTGTCCTCCAATTCCACAACTGTAGCTATTATTGCCAAAGCTTTCAAATGTTTCTTCCTGTTTAGGCCCTGAAAAGTACACCCCTTCATGCAGTGTGTGAGAGCATAAAGGATAGAGAGAAGGACTGTGTTCCTTGCAAAAGCAGGGGATCCCACTTTCTTCCCCAGAAAGGTTCTGGGCATGTGGACACTAGTTTGCAGCACAATTCTGCCGTACTGCCTGGAGAACACAAAGGCAACAGCAAATAATTTAACCACGGCAATAATTTAAAGTTATAAGGGCAATTAGGAGGTGAGAAGAAGTAAAGGAAGATGAATGAATGGAGAGAGACCATCCAGATGGCTACAGCCTGAAGAACTAGGTAGTGAAATGGTCTGGGAACATCCTGGTGGTAGTCATTAAATATTTAAAGAATGTGGATGTCAGATGTTTAATTTCAAGTGGTATTTGTTGCTGTGTGTGCCTCACTGGCTCTCTCCCAAATCCTAAACCTTTGCATAAACCTAGTAGACACACACTTGCTGTAAATAAGGCTTTGTTGTGTTTTAGTGATTATGTAGAAGGTGAAAATTTATTTCTGAGCTCATTCCAGGAGGGACAGATACCAGTATGTCCAGGACACTAAAATGATCAAAATACATACAGTGTCACTGATGAGCCAGAGGTGACCACTAAAGTCATTTCTATTCAAGAAGGAATAGAGATTTGGGAAAGCATTTTGGACATTCAAAAAGACAGGGATTTGTGTTTTTCTAGCAGGGATGCACCAGCTGGCATTTAGGTTACCCAGGAAGTGGTAAACAAAAGAGTGGTTTACATGATAAAATGGAGCCATCAAAATCAAAATGCAATTGTCTGTGGCTGCTGGCAACCTGGATTACAGAACAGAAGGGAGCTGAACAGAAGCCAGAGCTGGGCGAGCAGCAGCCAAGAAGACTTGTGGAGCTCAGTCACCTGGTGGAGACACTGGTCAGTCAGCCTGAGTCTGCTTGGAAGGGGGGCAGGAGACGCTGGGTTTGGAGAGAGAAAAGGGTGTCAGGGCGTGAGGAGGCTGCTCGGTGAGCTGTGTGCAAGGCCACTTCCGTGATCCTCCGCTGCCTTTCACAATGCTTTGCAAGTCACCCCACTTGCTTGTCCACGTCTGATATCCTCTCCAGGCCCAACAGCTGACCTCAGAGGGACAGTAGATTGTGCAGTGGACCGCAGAACTGATACAGGGGAAAAATATGACTCCCGATATACTTAATGACAGATATTCCAAGATCTCATGTTCCCTGAAATTGAAGAACGAATTGTAAGGGACAGTGGAGGTTAAAAATAGGAAAAATTCATTGGGAGATAGCTCCTTAGAGACAAAAGGGGACCCCAAAAGTGAGTCACCACACACGTTGCTTCTCAGAGGAAGTTTTGTAGAGAAAAATCATGAGGTGGCTACAAAATCATGAGGTGGGCACAACATGAATCAAAACTATGATCAATCAATAAGATTACAAGTAGTGTCACATAGGCAATATTGATCCATTGAGGAAGCAGGACATTATGCAATGTGCATAGAAAGAGCAAGAACCCTGGGTGGCCTAGGGGCCCACACCTGTAATCCTAGCAGTCGGGAGGCTAAGGCAAGGGGATCACCATGAGTTCAAGGCCAGCCTGGGCTACAAACGCAAGTTCAAGTTCAGACTGCACCACATAGTGAGATCCTGTCTCACAAAAGCAAAAACAAGAACAAGAACAAGGGCAAAGAACAAAGACCTTTGTAGGAAGGGTTGAATCAGGAGGTCCTGGTTACCCACCTAGTGACTGATGTCTATCTAGACTTCACTGGACTAGGCAATTCCAGTTATAGTACAGCCATCAATTTATTGTCTTCTTCCTGGGGAAGCACGTAGGCCTGGTCATTCTCTTTATCTTGAGGCCTGGCCTTCAACAGATGCATAAAAAGGAAAAAAGACAAAAATAAATAAATAAATAAAAAATAAAAGAACATGATCAACAGGGATCCTTGACAAGATTAAACTCTCTTTACATTACTCTGAGCCCTTCTTTTGACTAGAATTTGCCCTTGATTTACTTAAACTGTATCATCCTGGATATGTGATTAAGTTATTCATCCTACATTTTATGTGAAAGCTCTCAGCTTTAGCAGAACATGGGTAAGAATCTCTCCACTTTTGCTGCTTCTTAGTACTTCTGTATCTACTGCTCCCTTCCTTCTGTTCCTTCCCTATCAATACTCACTAGTTCTTGTCTTCACAGTTAGACACAATTTCTCTCCCTTGTTCAGTCACCTAGAGTAACATTTTTGTTACCATTTGTTTTGGTTTGTGCCTAGATGTCCCCTCAAAGCCTGATGCAGTCATGGGGGACAGGCTTTTTGGGGAGGTAGCTGAATCTAGAGCGTGTGGTTAGTTTCACAGTGCAACACTAGGATTAAGGGGTGAGCACCACACCCGCCCGAGGGCAGGGAGCCTGCAAACACTAGAATGGACAGAAGTAGACTTGGCCTCTCTCCTCTTACTGCTTTTGCCGTCTTTTGCCCCCAAGAACTGTTGCCCCTCTGTCATGTGCCTTGGAGCCAGCAATTACAGGCTGAAAACCTACACAATCTGTGAGCTAACTAAACTGCTCCTTAATAATTTTGGGCAATGGATATTTTGTCTCAGCAATGAGAAAAGTAACTAAGACACCATTTTAATAAGTCACAATAATTTTTCTTTAATACCATTCAGAGAAGAGCCCTTTCTTTGCAGCAGGTCAGTGGATGTTCTTTTTTTCATAACAACTGCTGTTTGTCTGCCTCCCTTCAACAAGAAAAGACGAGTAAGCAGGAATTGGAGAACATTGTAAGAGACTCCTGGGTCTGTGGGCTAATGGAGCCTGAGCTTGTACCTCTTCCTCCTACCATCATGCCCTGAGAGTTGAACCTGCTCACACTGAGATCAGCCACTCTACAATGGTCTTCTGTCCCTCACGTGCCTTCTAGCCCATGGAATTGGGGTCATCAGTGATTTTGAGCATTTTCTCAGTCCAGGGATTAACCCCAATGTCTTTTGAACCCCAGGTGAACAGTGTGGGCACAGGGTGCTGGAAGAAGAAGGACCTTCTATGCTCCTGGATTCTCATCTCTATTCCAGCCTCTATCCTGTTCAGAACACCTTGAGTCTCTTCTCCAGAAACCCAGGGAAATTCTCAAGATTCGGAAATTTTTGCAATGTAGTGATTGTTCAACTAATAGGAAATGAATAGATAAGACAACTGGACTGGGGCAGAAGGCCTTTAAAGGAAAGTATGTCCACTAGAAAGGAAAAGCAAAGAGATGATAAAGAAACAGAAGTGCAGGTTCTAGGGCATGCAAACACACAATGGGGTGCAGTGAGAAAGCTTCCAGGCCCAGAAGAGGGCACAAGGGGCAGGTGATGCTAGTTGGTGACAGAGTGAAGAGGTGTCATATCCAGGCACAGTCCACCACCCCCAAGGCCTTTGCAGTGACATCCTCATAGCCAGAGATTCACCCTCCCTGTCAATGCCTCCACCCTTCCTCAGACCCTGGTCTCTTTACTCAGCCTGCACCACCGCAGATACCAGGATGTAGAGGTGAGGCCTCTGGAGGGAGCAGGATCCTTCTGGTGAGCTGAGACGGTGTGAGTCAGGGAAGCTCAGGAGCAGGGCAGGGTAACAGCAAGGAGGCTCTGAGCGCCGCCAGATTCTGCCTGCTCCTGTGGCCAATGTGATGAAACTAAAGTCCTTTGCACCTGTACAGATGTTTAAAATATGAGCCCCTTGAAAGAGTTATGTTTCTTACATTTTTCACAGAAGTTATATGTGCTGAGATAGATTTAGTCCTGCCTGTCAGAATGAATGATCTGTACCCAACCTGGCTTTGGGGAAGCAACCATCTTGTTCATGTTATATCTACAATAAAATCTTCTAGTCACAGTTAATTGAAATATTTAGTAAGATGATTATTCTTGTTGCTCAATAATTATTCTGCGGGAATACGTAGTTTCCACCTATAGATGAAGTTTTGTTTTACAGCATCTGCTCATCAATTTATAGGATGATACGAGTTTCCTTCTTTAGCCTCCTGATGCTGTCAATTACATTGATTTTGAATGTCAAAAACCACGTATACCTGGGATAAAACCTCACTTGATTAGCTGTGTAATCCATTTTATATATTGTTGGAGTAGAGTTCCTTTTTGTTGAGCATGGTTGCTTCTGTATTTATTAAGCATGTTGACCTGTAGTTTGCCTTTCATGTAATATTTTACTTGACTTTGTTATTTAGGTAATGCTGGCCTTAATAAATCAGTAAGAAAGTGATGACTCAGCTTCTCTTTTCTATCATGGAAGAAATGGCTTAGTTTTTTCTTTTATGTTGGAAGAATTCAGAGTGAAGCCATCTGGATCTGCGACTTTTCTATTCACAGTGTAATTAATCATTGGTTCAACTTATGTGATAGATACAGGCCTATTAAGATTATATTTCCTGTTTGATAAATTTTAATAGTTTGTTGTTTTCAAGAAATTGGCTCATTTCATCTAATTCATGGAATTAGTATCATAGAATTGTGCATAGTGTTCCTTTTTATACTTTTAATGTCCATGAGACTTGCAGTGGTGACCTCTCTCATATTGTGTGGGACACTTATGTCCCCGTCTGTTTCTTTTCTCTTTTCCCTCACATTCCCTTCCTTTCCATTCCATTCACTTTTCTACCTCATCTCCCCTCTCCCCTCTCATCTTTCATCTCTCTTTTGCTCTTTTTTTCCTCTCTCCCTTTCTCATCCTTTCCTCCCACCCATTTTCTGTTTATTTTTTCCCTCCTTTGTTTAGCCCATTGTGTTAGCTTTCTGTTAATGTGACAAAAATGCCTGAATAACCAACCACAAAAGCGGAACAGTTACCATTTGGGTTCCCTGTTCAGATGTTCCACTCCATGATCTCTGGCCCTCGGGCCTGTGGTGGATCACAAACTGGAGGTCTACTTGAACACAGCTGAACTGAGTCAGTGGGTGCCGAGTGTAGATGGTCCATCTGAGGACTGCGGCCAGCATGAAAGGGAGAAGTGGACAGGAAAAGAGTAGTGTTGTTGTTTGGAGCTGTTGGTTCTCCTGGAGGAGCTCATTGAGCTTCTTTTCTGATATGAACTTGGCTGTTCTCAATGTCCGAGGAGCTCCGGACCTTGTTATCACTGAGAATGGCTGCGGTGCGTGTTGGGGGAGCTCCAGTCTCTACTTTGAGCATCACTTTCTGGCTCCAGAGGGAAAGACATGTGCTGTTCAGTCTCTAGGAGAAGCTCATCATCTCAGCTTTCTGATATAAACTCAGCTGTTCTGATCACCAGGAGGGGCTCAGGACCTCATTGTCGCTGAGGATGGCTGTGGTACATTTGGGGGGAGCCCTGATTCTTATTTTAAGGGTCACTTCTTGCCTCCAGGGCAAAACTCTCAACCTACTGTCACGGCTACTTCATCCCTCTGGCATAGACTTTCTAACTTCCACCAATGAATTTTAGGCCTTCTGAGCACAGATCCATGAGACAGATGTGCATGGGTTCTTGTCCTGGGCTCCAGGCCTCCATTTGGACTGCATTTTCATGGGCTCTAGGTCTTCAGCTGGACTTATGGAGGATATTTAAGTGGCATCCAGGCCCTTGGCTGGATTTTCAAGGTCCTAGGTCTTCAGTATGTGGGCAGATTTCCTGTACTTCCTTGTGTGACCATTATAAATAATACTATAAATTATGTGTCCTGTATGTAATCATTGTCCTTGCAAACCTCTAACTACACTGTTTTTTGGTTTTTTTTTTTTTTTTTTTTGAGACAGGATCTTGCTATGCAGTTCAGGTTGACATTGACCCTACTGTGAAACCCAGGCTGTCCTGGAACTCACAGCTATCCTCCCACCTCAACTTCCTGAGTGCTCCAATTACAAGCATGTACCACCAGCCATGGCTAGGGGGAAGGTTGTTGATGACCTACATGGATGAATCCTTCAGCATTTGAGCTTTGGGGTGTGGTCACACCAAACATCTTCTTTTCCCTCTCATGGGTCTGTTTCATGGTGACTTGGGCCAACAAAGGCATCTGCACGCATGCTGGGGCCAGCTCCAGGCCCAGTGCATGAAAGAGACATAGGATGAAGAGAGTGGTGTCTCTGGTTTCCTCCTCCTTCTAGGGGTACACAAGTTCTGAGGGGACAGGCACTACCTTCTCCAAAAAATGCTTGCATGCACTCAGTGAGGAGATTGTTAGACCCCAAGATCTTGGTGGAGGGTATTGAGTCTATGGGATCCCAACTAGAGTCAGCCATCTAGACTTTGTCTTTCCTTACAGATATCCGGCTTTTGTGCAACTCCCAGGGTGAATATTTAGGTGCAAGGCACATCACTCATTGGGGGAAATGATCTCTGAAGTTCTCATGCAAGGGGATTGCAACATTTACTCCCTAGAACTACAGTACCCTCCACCCTCTATCTGCTGTGAGATTTAAAACCCTGGGCTACCAACCTTGGCCAAGGCTGGCTCACAGCACACAGCAGAGCCTGTGGATGAGACAGGGTCAGTAAATACATGTTGTTTGGTCTTCCTTGAACTTGATAATGGGTGAACACAGAGCACACACAGCCAGTAATTCCCTACAGCAAGGATAAAGGTGAGCTTTTTGACTACATACATATCATATATTATTTATGCTAACATCTATTATTACATTTTTCCTTACACAAATATGAATATAGAGTCACTTAAGGATAAAAAATGTTTCCTAAAGAATCTTTCTGTGCCCACTGTTTGTTTCCTACATATGATCCTCTGTATGTGACAAAATAATTGTTTTTCATAGCAGTGGATGCTAGAAACTTCATGCTCATTCATATCCTTTGAGTAAATTAATTAGAATTTAACTTATAGTAAGTTTAGCTTGTAATAGAAATGAGACATATATCAACTCCATACAAACAGTGTCCTGTTAAGTCAGGTTACCTTTGGGGGATATTCATCATCTACGAAACAAAAGAAACAAGGATGACAATCCTCACCACCTCGCTAGGACTGTGACATCCTAAATCTGGAGGCCAGGAATATATGAAGTAGGAGAAGCAGCCCCTGCAAAGCTCCTCACCTGGGGAAAGGCATATGGTTACCATCTTTGGCTAGAAATAGAATCTGTTTTTCTCAGTTTGTTTCATAACAGCATATAAACAAAACCCATTCTTGTGAGTTTTCAGATACATCAAATGACCCTGATCCTGGAGTTGGTCCACACAAGAAATCACACTACCCTGCATTAGCAGTGCCTGTAGATATATTTTTAATGTGTTCCTACAATATCCTGCTCTCTGCATTTGGTGTCTGTCTTTAATGAGCTTCATAATGACTGGCTTAGGCCATCTGTACTCAAGTGAATTCCAAAGTGTTTCAGGGCACTAGGCAATCAAAATTGACCAATTTAAAAGATGTGAAGGGCCACTATTGATTTTTTAAATTCAATTTTTAAGGATTTTCTGACAGTTTTAGTGGTAGTTGGAAGAATGTCAAATTTACCCTTTAGTACAAGAATGGATTAGATACAAGAGGGCAGAGTTGCGGGTTTTTTTTTTTTTTTTTTCTGTTCACAAACTCATCGTAAACTGTGTTTTCTTCTCTAGTTCTCTCTTATCTAAGGAAAAAAGGAAAAAAAAATGAGGGGCCTTCCCAGGTCTTTCTCCATGTTTTTTCAACATTAAGCAGCACACAAGACAAAACACAGTTTATGCTGTTCAAAATCTAGATTCTGTAATACTTAGTAGACTCCATTGAGTACTAAAGTGTAAGATTTAGATTTTCTGCCATTGAGGATTTCACTTTCAATTTTAAACTTAAGTTATTGAAATGCAATCTAGACTAACTACTAGAATATTGGTATTAGAGAGAAAAAATTACAACATAAACTTTGGTTTTCAAATAGAAGAATTATTTTTATACAATTTTAAAAATGTATGTTATAATCTAATTTCATCACAGAGTTACTAAACAGTATAAGTATATTAAAATTAAACACTTTGTCACCTATCCATTAGAATTATTTATTACTTTTTTAGATTCTAAGAATACAAAGAAGTTAATCGACATTTTCCTTGTAATGGAAATCATGCTTTTGTTTATGTCACCGTACTGTATTGTTGTATTCATGCTTCTACACTGATAAGATATGCATTTCTAATATCATTTCCTAGTATTAATACACTGCTTTATGTCTTTAAGTACAAAGTAGAGGTTGGATGTTTTATGAATTTTTACACTTGCTGCTTCCTCTCCAAAATCAATCCTAAAATATCAACATATGTAGCACTTTTGGACTGTATTTATTGTGAGCTTTAATGTCTTCAGAGTAAGTCACCTACCAAGGTAAAAACAGCACTCTAATTCCATGCAGTGGGAAGGGGGAAACCACCAATATTTAATGAGCTTAGTACATATTAAGCTTTTTACCATAATTAAATTGAAGAACACACTTACTTGCAAAATTAAGAATTTCAAGGAAGAAATATGAAACATCATCTGCTCCAAATAAAGGAATTTCTGCTTGATAAACCAGTTCATATAAATATAATGAGATCTTGAATCCTTTAACGGTTCCCTTAGTCTTGAAGGTCAGACGTCTTTTGGTTACTCATGTTCACCGCTCGTGGACAGAAGTACATGGTCATTCTGGTTAAGCTACATTTGTTTGATTATCGTGTGCTGAATACATATTCTACTGAAAAGACCACTAATTTTAAGTTTAGAAATACAAGATTTATTTTAAAAAGGACCTTCTCAATACTGACATTCTATTAGATGTACAGAAAAGTGCCAAAGATATTGCAGACGGTTCTCCTATGCACTCAGCTTCCCTCATTATTATTAATCTTGTGTTACCATGGGACATTTGTCAAAACGAAGTCACTGACAATGGAACATTACAGTTACCTAAAATTCTGATTGCATTCAGATTACACCAGGTTTTTTTCCCCATTTCTGCTCTGGGATCTAATCCAGGAAATCACATAGGTCTCCCCAGTCCCCTTTGATCTGTAGCATTTCTGTTTTCTGTTTTTCATGGCCTCCATAGTCTCTAGCACCACTGCCAGGTGTTTTATTAAACATCTCATCTGAGATAATCTGATGTGGTACCTTTTGAATGATTAAACTGGGGTCTCAAGTTTTGAGGTGGACAATCACAGAAAGAACTCTTTCTATCAGGAGATAGATGATAGCAGCTGAGCCTACTAATGATCTTAATGTCCACCACTTGGCAAAGGCAGAGTTTGCCATTTTCTGTACTCTAGCATGATCATTCCTGCCATCCCCTACTCGGTCTTTTGGTAACAAATGATTAAGTCCAGTGCACATTCAGTGGAGTTAAGCATGAGAAAGATAAAATCCACTTCCTGAAAGGGTACTTATTTACATACAGTTTTGGAACATATCAATAAGAACATATATACTTGCATACATATTTATGTAATTGTTGATGTATATCTGTATGACATACATTTATTTTATAGTTTTGGGTTATATTCCAATATCATGTTATTTATTTGGCTGCACAGACTATTTCACTTGTAAATTAGCTCCTATATTGCTTTGATATGCTTCCATTCTTTTGTTTTTTGAACATCACTTCTTAGTACGAGATCTTCTGGGTTCATTTTGCAGTGTCTCTGCCTCATTACTAATATCAGTGTCTTCTTCAAGGAACTTTTTCTTGGTAGTGGATACTGGTATTTTGAAGTCAATATTGGGACATTGGGATCAGAGTTGTGCTCATTGCCATTAAGCACCATTGACTCTAGGTCATTCCATGAAAGAAAGGCAGACATGCATGGATACTAACACAAGCCCGTGCACATGTGGACTCAGTTCTGTAGCTTTCTGTCTGCTTATACATAAATAGAAACATACATAGAATACACATACATTATATAAATAAACACATACATAGAATGACTTCTATACTGATGTCTCTGGTTCAATTCTGGTACCATGGTGTCCAACCTTTTCCATATTATTGATCTGTAATTTCACTCACCTACTGAAAAGTCCACCTTCACCATCCATCACACATTTACATTTCTTTTTTTAACTCTAGTACATGTAAAGCATTTTCACAATTAACACATTTACCTGTAAGAACTTAGTATTTCTTTACTTAGTCAGAGTACAGTGCCGGGAAAAAAAAGAAGGGGGGGCAATAAATAAAGATAAAGAAGTAGATTCACTGAGATTCTAAACCATGAAACACACCATAAGCAATTCAACAATTTCGGAGTCCTACAAAGTATACTCTATGATACAATGGGATTAAAAGAGAAAAAACAGCATAGAAATTGTCTTGTGGTGAAATACTGTGTTGCTTAAATTATTCTGTTCTGGTCTGCTATGTTATGTCCTCTTTCGTCTTAATCTCTTTAAAAAACAAAATTTAAATCCCCAAATATTTATAGGTAACAGAACATAATTCTGTAAAACTCATGAGTCAAAAGTCTCAAATGACAATACAATTATTTTAAACTTTTAGTAAGAGTGAAAGTATAACTCACGGTTTTTGTATTACAGAAATATCAGACCTTACAGATAAATGTATAGATTTAAATACATATATCAAATAAAAGTAAAGATTTGAAATCAATCGGTTGTCTGATTTTTGGTGTCCTTAGGACACCATCAAAAGAAGCGTAAGTTAAGCTTAACGAAAGAAGAAGAAAATATGTAAAAATATGAGCCAAAACCAATGATATTAAAGACAGTAGAGAAAATTAATAAAAGGTGGGCAAAATCAGACACATGTTTAAATATCACACTGTTTTTCTTGGGTGAGAAACTGCAAGGGTGAATTAGGGCCAAAATGGATGATAGATATTGGGAAGCAGGAAGAAAATGTTTAAATGGGAAGGTGAGCAAGAGAGTGAGGGGGAAAGGAAAGGAGAAAAAAGAGAGACAGAAGAAGACCTGGAAGCAAAGCTTTCATAAACCAGGAGGGGAAGAAAGGTTCAAGGGAGGGAGGAGAATGGGAAAAACAAACAGGAACAAGATATATTCTATACAGATACAAATTCCCTACGACAAATGTGATCATTATGCATATCAAAAATATACCAACAAAATTAATTTTAAAAAACATTATCAACAAAATTAATGTATAAATTTCTAGGCAGGTGGTATTTTGAATCTGAAATATTACTCTCTGGTTCATGTGCTACTGAGAGGTCTGGTCCTTTGCCAATGCTGCTATTGGGAGGTGGCAGAGTCTTTAGGAGGTGTGACCCTGTGGGACAGATTTAAGTGACTGGGGGGTATTCTTGAAGGGGATACTTGGATCCCCACCTCTTATCTCTATTTTTCTAGCTTCTATGCAGTGAACAATCCTCTACTATGTGCTTCTGCCATGATATATGTTATCACCACTGGCCCTGTTACGGCTTGCATTTGGATGTCCCCTCAAAGCCTCATGTGGTCAAGGAGAAGGGTGGGCCTTTGGAAGGCAGCTGACTCTAGAATTTGGAATTGGTTCATTATCTAGCACTGGGATTGCTGGCCTGAGTGCAGCACCTGCCCAGGGTTGCAAGACCAGCATACAGTATAAGGGAGGAAGGAAGCTTGCTCTTCCCTTTTGGCTCTTATCCCCTTTGGTACCTGCTGCTGCCATGAAGACCTGCCTCTGTGCCATGCCACCTGCCTTGGAGCCGGCTAATTATGGACTGAATCCTCTACAAGCTGAGAGCTAGTAAATCTTCCTTCATTTTGGGCATTGTTTTTTTTTGTTTGTTTGTTTGTTTGTTTTGTTTTTTTTCTCTCAGCCATAAGGGAAAAGTAACCAACACAAGAGAGAACCCCCTGAGTGCAAGCAGGCAACTTTGTTTTGGGCAGAAACATCATCTTCCCAGACAGCACTCAAATATCTGAGTCTTTGCATCACTGGTTCCACTGAAGGTGCACTGAGGTCCATGGAGAGCAAGGTCTGCCCGCCATGGTCACTCCTCTCCTGGGAGTCTCATGGTCTCTCATCTCCTGATGTTCCTATAGATCCCCTCACTAGGGGATCGACATCCCTCCTGCCCCTCCCTTTCTGCCCTTCACTGCCCACTTTGGACCCGCAGAAGACAGAATAGAGGTGGCCTTTTGGACAAGAGTCCTAGTGCAGTCCTGGTCCAGGAGTTCTTCCTGTCCACCTCCTTACCTCTAGCCTGCCCTCTCAGGCCCTCTCAGGAAGGAAGTGCTTTCTTTATAGCTGTTAACATACAATATCAAAACAAGGCACACGCAACTGTTATTTCTTCAGTTACTTTGCCAAGTGCTGTGCTAAAAACAACTTCTAGTGCCCTGACATCTCATTAGACAATAGATTTTAAGGGATATGTTTTACTTGACTGATTAAAAAAAATCTTTACAAATAGGTGGCTCGCCCATGTGGAAAGGAAGGCAAATTGGCCTCAGCTCAGAATGCCTGGAGAGGCAATTGATTTAGGTGTCCAGGGATTTTGTGAAATGAACATCTAAATGACTTAAATGGAGATGGCTAGTCAGTGTTGTTTGCGTTTCTGTAGTCCTAGGCCTGCAAGAAACATGCAGACTAAAACTGTACTCACAGTCATAGAGAGCTCTGAATCAGGACAGTATCCTTCATCTGTGAGGTTTCTGATGATAAAGCTACCTTTACTTTTTTTAAACTGCAGTGTTGGTTCAGGGAAGGATGTATGTTTGTTCAAATTGCTAAAAAATGGGAAAAACTCAAAGTTTGTACGAAGAGTAGGAAGAATATATAATGTATATATAACATGTGCTGTTCAACGGTGAGAATTAAGGAGCTATCAGTGAACGCATATTGTGGATGAATCTCTCAGACACAGTTGTGAGCAAACAGGTAGTCATGAAAGTATGTGGACTTTATGACCCAACTGCTTTAAACTAAAGGATGAAACGTTAACCTGTGTTATAAAAAATTCAAGATCAGGTGGTGGACACTGGAAAGGACCGTAAGAGGGGTTCTGAAATTAAGGCAACACGTAGTTCTTAACGTGAACCCTGATCACACAAGGGTGTTTACTTACTGAAGCTCATACTGAAGAACTGGACTTTTCTGAATATTTGTTACTGTTTGACCGATTACTGACAGCAACAAGAGCCATGAGGAGCAAACCGATTTACAGGTGCGGGTCCCAGACCAGGGCTTTCTCACCTCCCTTGCCCCGGGATAACAGAGTCATCACTCCTCTAGTGACTGTGACTGTGGCTCCTTGGATTCCACTTCATAAAACAGCACAATTCTGCTTCATCAACAGCACAGCTTCAGCGAAAGCAGAGTTTTATTCCTTTTGATATGTCATGGGTGCTTTCTTATATCTTTGGTGTCTCATAATTTTCAAGAATCTGGACATTTTGAATAATGTGACAGTCCTGAAACTGAGTCTTTCCTTTCCAGATTACTTGTTGATGTTATTGCTTTGCCATTTGTTTGTTTAATGACTTTCCTGACTAATTCTCTATGGTCTGTATTATTTCCTATGTATGGCCTCTGGAGTTCCTGTTGCATTAGCTTAGTGGTCAGATGATTACATAGAGTTTTGGAAACAGTAATTCTCCTCACGTTTGTAGAGTGGCTCTGTAGGTACAGTCATCCCTTGGTACCTGTGAAGTATCCCTTGATCAGCAGATGTTCACATCACTTATATGAAGTGACACATCATTTATATACAGTACACATTGTCCTGTGACTTTACATCACTTCTGGGTTGATTGTGATATCCAATACACGTAGGTGCTATACAAATAGTGTTATATTTTACTGTGTAGAAAAAAAAAAACAGGGAAAAAGTCTGTACTTCTTGGCACAGATAATTTTTGTCCATTTGGCACAGACACTTTTTATCAAAAATCATTGATCTGGACTTGGTTAAATCTGTGGCTGCAGGACGGTTAGAGAGAGAGAGAGAGAGACAGACAGAGAGAGACAGAGAGAGACACAGAGAGAGAACAGACTATCCATTAAGAAATGCCTGCAACTATCAGGAGGGTGAGATCTCTGGTTTAGTCTTCAAACCCTGCTGGGGCAGTTTCAAGGTTGCAACTTGATGCTCCTTAGGTGTTTCTCAAACACACTTAAAATCCTAGACATATATGTGGAATTTTAGAGCCCCAAATATATGAGAGAGGTTTTCAAAGCCACTTATGGGCATAACAAGTACCACTGCCTGTTACTTGTAGTCATAAACAATTGCTACCGACACTTGGTCTCTCTGTGCAAGATATTCAGAGTAGGTGGGATAATTAGGTATAATGATAATACATTAAAAAGCTTACTTGGTATGTTTCTGTAGAACTGTCACATTAAGTGATGAAAATTCGAGAATGGTGCTTTAGAGGAGTTCTAAATGTGTTCTGGCTCCTGGATCCTGTTTTTTAGTCAGTTACTATGCTAATGCTAAAGCTACCATGGATTTTAAGAGAGGAGGATGAGAGTAGAGAATGTTCGGATGTAGAAAAGCTGAGGTTCAGTAGCTTTCATGAATAAATGTTCCCTATATAACTTCATTTTGTCATTTACTATCATTGTTCTTAGTATTTTACTGCGATGAGGATTTTTAAAAGGGCTCAACACAGGACTGTGCCTGCTGATGTCACACTGGGCCTCATGATAACATTATTTCCAGTCTCCTTGTAGCCCCATTCCTGTATCCTTCTAACAGTCATGTTTCAAGCAGAGGATGCCATGGCCCACACTATTGTACTCTGCTGAGTAAAATAATAGGTGGTATTGTTTGCACACACACAAAAAAACCTTCAAAAATCCTAGTGCTCTACATTTTGAACAGCACCATACAGTAATCTCCAGCTGTTTAATATGTGTGACATTTGATAAATGCTCCATAACCATAGAACAGGATTTGTCTTTATCTTTAAGTGAACATGTCATCTCAACTTGCACAGATTTTCTTTTCTTTGTAATAAGTATTTATAAAATGCTTTTGATATTTATTTGGCCTTTCTGCCCTTTGATTTTTTCTCAAGTACCAATGGAAAAAAATGAGTCACATTCTGCAATTAGTTCCATGATTTCCATGACATTTCTATTAAAGAATGCCACTTGTCGCTATGACCTCTAAAGGGGAAACCTGTTTCCTTGAGAACTGAATGATTATCATTTATCTTTTAGCATCTCAAAATAATACTGAATATTCCCCAGGGACTTTACACATTGGGTCAACTCTGTGTATTTTGATGTATTTCTGTGCAAGTCAAGTGAACCTATCTTTTTTCAGCTGATGAACTCTTCATGACTTTTAAATGTTGTTAACAGATACAGTGAGTTGTAGGATCCACTTGATTCAAGTGATAGGTCTTTTTCTAAAAATGTATGAATAAGACATTATTTGAAACCCTTCATCTATAAAATGAGCTATTAGGACTCTCATAAACATGTGACTTTTCAAAAAACAATTTTTAAAAAGATCTGAAAATATCTTCTTCACCCATTGCACTTCCTTTTTAATAATCTGCAATATTACTCACAACATGAGTTCAAAAATTTTTAAAGATTATTTTCATGTGATAGTGTTGAGCTAATCATATCTTTATGATTCATCTTTAAGTGCAACTTATGAATTTGGGTGTGACTGATAGTATTAAAAAATGTCACTATGCACCTGAAAGTTCATAATATCTAGAAATGTTGAAAGATTCTTCAAGGAAGATACCAGAAAAAATTGAACTGGAGAAAGAAACCAGTCCTAAGTAACTGTGATTAAAATCTCTTTTATAAATTTAAAAAGCATAACATAATTATAAATAGTCTTTGGTGTCTTAAAAGCCAATCAACAGATACAAAGCATTAGGTACATTTAAGTCTCGATCAAATTGTCTTCTCACTCTTAGATAACAGAAATGCCTGTACTTCCCTAAAAATATAAAAATTGCCTCGATGTAGTGATTAAGGGTCTCACCAACAGTATTTATCAGGACTTTTTGTTGTCCTCTTCCTTCAGGTGAACTGATAGAAATTGGAAATCTGTGACATGGGAAGGGACAAGAATAAATTGTACTCTATGTCATTAATTTCTCCACTTCATGCCACCAGTCTGCTGAGGAAGGAGGAACAGAGCAACAGGTTACAGGAGCAGTGTTCCTCAGCAGGTAACTTTAAGACCAAGAAGAGGCCCAGAACAGATGGTTTTGGTCATGTTTCCTGCAGGTAGAAGAAGATACTTAATAGTCACAATTTAAGGGAAGAGACGTTTATTCGGCTCATGGTTTCAGCCCAAGGTCTCTGACATCAAGACAAGAACTTCATGGCAGAAGGGGGTGGGGCAGCAAAGCTACTTAGTTCATGGCAGCGAGGAGGCAGAGCAAGAGAACTGTGCCAGAGAGGAAGGGGCCAGGGACGGGAGACAACAGGCGAGGACAGCTGCTCCTGCAGCCAGAAGCCTGCTGCCCTGCTCTCCTACGTGGCTCCCCAGGAAATCAAGTGGTCCGTGTAGCTTAACAGTCACCCAGATGCTCTCTCCTGGGTGCTTCTTTGCTTCTTCAGGTCCTCTCACCTGGCAGTGTGCTGCTTGCAGCCACTGTGATCCTGATCCCATTCTCTGGGCATCTCTTCCACTCCCCACCTCAACCTTTAGTTTTAGGGATGAGCCAGGCACACAGTGACTCTGTGGAGTTCTGTCTTCTTCACGGACAGTTGACTTGTTCAGGAGTCAGTCTGGATCCGAGCCGAGTCTCCCTCAAGGAACTCATCTGATTCGGGGAAAGCATGATCAGATCAAATCATATACGGCCTCTAGACACACATGTCTGTGTGCACACACGCTTTACACTAACTCCCTCCTGCTTCAATCTGCAGGCTGGATGAATAACACAGATTTCTCTGAAGGTAGCATGTTTATAAAATGCTTCTGTCATCTCAAATCCCAACCACTTTCCACCATCAAACTAAGTGAAAAGCAGTTCCTAGCATTTTTTTTTTTTTTGACATCTGTCTCTTAGCCTGACTTATGATACAGTTCATTACTGGTTGTCTGAATTGAAACTTTCCCTGTAATACCACTTACTTTTGTGTAGGAGGAGAAACTTTGAAATAACAGGATCTGAAAATCTACTTAAATTATACATTGCTGTAGAATTTATTTCTACATGGTTGGAAAATATTTCTTTTAATGCAGGCCTTCCTTAGGAGGTCAAAGCTGGACTTACATCAGTTATACAATTTGAAAGCCCATGTATGGTGTTAAGATCATTACATCAATCAATTAATCAAAGACTTTTTTCCTTTCCAGGATAACATCATCTAAACATAAGTAAAACTTTTCACAACCGCAGTTGGAGTAATTACCAATGTTAAATCAGGTATGAATTTTCACTTAAGTTCAAATAGGATTTGCGTCTTGCCCCCCTCTCAGCACTGACCTGTTTTCCCACACAGGCCACCTCTGCTATTCTGTTTCCACTCATTTTAATTATTTGGATAAGATTCAGAGCAAGATTGAAGGTAACTGACCTGCAATCTCTACCTAGCCCTGAGAATCAGTTTCCTCCACACCGCCTTCATGCTCAGTAGAAAAGGCAGATTTAATTAGTAAAAGTCACGAACAGCACTGAGCAAAGTAGTCATCTCCAGCCTTTTGTGAATCTTAAAAAGATTAAGCTAAGAAGTCAGTTTTGTCTGTAATAACTGAAGCTAGTTAAGGCTTTTTGGTACTTAATCCAGCATTTTCCTGCGTTGTCCTCGGTCTAAGCTCATTCATCTTAAAGTACCATCACCCATGGTTCTTAGTTATGCACAAAGTAAATAAAGTCATTCCAATGCGTACACTCTACTTATTATAATAACACAGCTCCCTGGCCCCAAAAATTGAGACAAGAAAAAGGATAATGTCTCCTGTGTGAGAATTCTCTAGCAATTTCTATTTACAATCTCTCTTTTTCTCATCCCCAAAGCCACTTTCCTAACTAATTTCTATTTTATCCCAAAAATATCATTATTTTTTGACTCAAAGTGCATTTTCTGTTTTCACATGTGGGGGTCTATGCAACAGGTTTTATTCTTGCCAATCCCAAAATATTTATCCTAATTGGGAGAACTTTATTCTACTTCTGAAGAGGTAGCAATACCTTGAATGTAAGATTCTAGACCATCTTGAGTTCTGTGGTCATTGTGACAGTGCCATATCTAACAAGAAATATTCGGCAGCAGCTTAAACATCTAGCATAAGGACATCAATTAACTAAATTTTGTAGAGCCAATACATGAAACAGTCTGCCACCCTTCACAGTGAATTTTCAAGAACATTTAATAATAAAACACATATCTCAGCATTGACAAGCTTAACTAATGAAAAGCAATTATCCAAACTATTCCTTCTCATGCATTAACAATGTTTTAATGAAGTTTTAGCAATAAGCTTTGAAAATTATCTATGTGTTCACTCCTTAGTCAACCACCTGTACTCAGGAACTCATTGTCACTCAAGAACTGTTCTTAATGGAGAGCTGTTCTCTCTTCAGTCCTCCTAGGGCATCACCATCTTTCTTGTTGGCTTACATAAGAGATCATCATCACCTCCTTATGCACGGCTGGACTGTTCCACTGTGTCCACACGTGTGGAGTAAGATATTCATGGAAGTAAAACAGTGAAGGGTTGGAGTAAGCTCCACTTCAAGCTCCCATCATCCTCCCGCCATCCCCTGGCTCTGAGAATCCTTGAAAAATAAGCTGAGACTGTAGAAAGAAACTTAGTAAGAACTCTGGAAAACTGTCCTAGGTTTGTAACAGAGAAGTAAAAGTTGAAGCTAGAACCAGGCAAGCCGCAGATGACAGAAAAACTTCCTGCTCTTTTCTCCTGGCTTTTTCCAGCTGTCCACAGCCTGGATGAAGTCAGCGTTCCGAGTGTGGACGGATGGCCCCTGATTCCAGACAGAGCAGAGCAGAGATCCTATTTGCAGATTCAATGTCTGCTCCGAGGCGTCCAGGGACCATGCAAGCTGCTTACCTCTGCCTGCTCACTGAGGCTGGAGAGAGCAGGGAGCTTCTTGCAAACAGAAGGCAACAAACTACAGATGCCTGGGGCAGATGATAGCAACACGGACCATGAAGCATCTGAATCCAGGAGGAGAACCTGGAGGAGTTTCTTTTTAAAAATTGGGGCCTTCCAAAGCTTTCCTATATATGGGAGATTTCATATACCAGGAAAAGAAACAGCTAAGTAAAAAGAGGCTTTCATTTTAGCTGGAGCTGGGGACCAATATGTGACCAAGAACCGGGACACATATCCAACCTAAAGAGTGGAAAAGTTGTTTGTTGTTTGTTTGTTTCTATTTTTTACATATTGAATTTTGTTTTTTGGGGGGAGGGGTTAAGCTTCTGAGATTAAGGACATTCTTGTTAAAAGATTACTCAAATATGAGATCAGGGTACAGTTATAAAAATGGTTTGGAAAAGTCACTAAGAAAACACACTATTGCAGTAATAGACAATCAAAATTTTGTAAAAAAGGTAAATCCTGACAGAGAAGAATATTATGTAATCTATTATAATATTCAAAAGTGCCATTTTTAAAAATTCAACAATTGTTCAAATAAATGAGAAAATATGATCTACTCAAAGAAACAAAGTAAATTCACAGGAACTGTACCAAAAGAAGATGTGGTTTTAGAATGACTAGAAGGGACATTAACACAACTCACAAACAGGCTCAAACAGCTGACAGACAATGAGTAAAACAAACTAAATTAAAAATCAAGAAAATGTGGTATAAACAAAGAGAAAAATGCCAAAAAGGAAAGAGAAATCCTGAAAATGAAAAATATGAGAAGGAAATTAAAACTTCACTAGATGAACCAGAGGACATTGTGTTAAGTGAAATAACTCAGGCACAGAAAGACAAGTACTACATGTTCTCTCTCATATGTGGGAGCTGAACAAAGTTATCTGAATATAAAATAGTGATTACTACAGGTTGGAGAAGCACGGGGCTTAGGGTGGATAGAGGGAGGCTGGAGTTAATCAGTGCCCGCTGTCTGCTTGTGTGCAATGTTACATTAAACTGCTTTAATATAATGCAATTTACACATGGTAATCAAAAACAATGTAAAACATGTTTTTAAAAGTCACTCAGTGGGTTCAAAGAGTCCCCTTTCCTTCTCCTAATGGCATTATTCTTATTTTTCAAAGACCAGCTGGAGTCATATTTTAAAACACAAGTCCCAGAATTTTATTACCCATTTGCAAACCCTGCAGAGGCTCCTCATTCCACTCTGAATAAAGGCCACCTTCTTATTGGCAGGACCATGGGGGCCTGTTCATAAGAAAGAAATCCTCAGCACTCCTCACTTTACCAGAAACACAGCAACTGTCCTCTGCCTTCTTTGGAGACCACCACACCCCTGCATGAAGCCCCACCCTCTCGGGGAGGCCCTCAGGAGCCAGGATGTGATGAAGCCAGGTGTGTGACACTGCTGGGGTTTACATCTAGATGCTCCCACAAAGTCTCGTGTGCTCATAGGTGGGGCTTTAGGAAGGCGATCAGATCATGGCTATGTGATACTTATCAATGTATTAGTCCACTGGTGAATTTATAGGTAAATGTGATTGGGGAGGTGAAGCCAGGTTGTGGACAGAGAGTCACTGGGGTGTGGACTGCAAGAGTCTGTCTCATCTCCTCCTCCCTTAATCACTGCCTGCTTCTCAATGCCCTGTCATGAGCTGTTTCTCCTCTGCAGTGCCCCTCTGCCACGAAGCCCTGCCTTGGAGGCAGCTAAATACCAACTGAAACCTCCAAAATAACTTGTGAGCCAAAATAAATCCTTCCTCCTTTAACTTGTGGCTGTCGCTACTTTGTACCAGCAATAAGCAAGTAATTAAGAGGATAACTGATGAGAACAATATTGATTCCCTCCCTATCAAAAGTGTTTCAATCACCTCTCCCACCTAAGCAGGTGCCACGTTTAAAAACTTCATAAAAATCCATTGACCACAGAGTAAATAATATGATCAAAAAGTACCTAACAAAAACACAATGCTTGAAAATCTAAATTTCACTCTTTGCTTCAGAAAGTAATCTAGTTCTGATTGCAAATGCATAAATGTGTAACTTGAAGCACAAGTCGTCCAGAAGATGTTTGCAGGTTCTCTGTCTTAGCATCAGCATGCCTTGTCTTCTCTTGGGTGGGCTGGGGATGATGGAGTATGAAGATGGAATATTGACTGAGTCATTCTGTGCTCTTCACCCATTTTATTGGTACAAGATTTCTGTGAGGCAACTTCTCGTACATTTTCCAGAACCTCAAAGTTGTTCATTTCTTTTAACCCTGTAGTTACTTTGCTAGGAATCCATTCTTTTAAATTAACTAGAGATACAGAAGCATAATTCTTTATCAGGGCATACATAGAAGCATCATTTTTAGAAATTGGCAAGTAAAAATCTCATTTCATAAACTCAGGTGCACAAGCAATTCAACTTCCTTTATTTTTCTGAAATTGAACTTTATTTCCTTTTTGAGCTTCTTTTCTTCCAGGCATTGCAAAGTTAATTTAATTCAATCCCTTCTCCCCCTAGCTCCTACTTCTCTAACTTCCCTAGTGATGTATCTCAGGTTTGCAAAGCAAGATGCCGAAAAGAGAAGTTATCTAGCAAAGGTCATTATCATCTATTTCTGCCCGCATCTTCTGAGATGCCTTCACACCATGCTAGTTGACAGCTTTGGTCCAGAGCTTGCTATTTTCCCTAAGTCTCAGAAGGGTTATTTCTCTGTTACTGGTTCTCTGTCTTTGTCATCTAGGGCATAATGGAAATTATTCTTGCTACATATAATACCAGGCTGCTAGAAAATTTATGAAGCCTCATAAAGCACTCATAGCATATGTACAACTCAACCGCTGTACATTATTTGGTCTTAGAGATTTGGTATATTTCCTACCAGATGCTAAGCTTTGGGGTCTCATAGAAAGTGCTGGTATTTGAATAGGGGCAGAAAGACTCCTGAGTGGTGAGCTGGACCCTAGTCTTGGCAGATTCTCAGCATAGCTTCCAAGTGGTACATAGTATGAACAATACTTTGTTGGGAATTTGAAATTGAACATGACCATGATAACAATACTACATCACTGGCAAGTTTTATTTTTTTTCCTTTTGAGAGTCAATATGCCAGTGCTCCATTGGCCACAGGAAGCAAAAAGTAAAAGAAAACTGCATTCATTACAAAAGTAAACTAATATATAAAAGTAAAACAATGGAACAAATTTGAACCATGCAAAAACTATGAGAAAAAATATTTTTCATAGCATGAAATATCATACAACCTTAAATCTTTTTTGAAGACTACTTAATACAGGAAAATGTCAATATTGTATTGAACAAAAAGCATAATGTTCACTTGTACAAAGTATCTGCATAGAAAAACATGAGAAAAATACAAGAAAATCTTAAACACTGCTTTCACATGAGGGGGGGGTACCCATACATGCTTTCTCCCTGCTCCCTTATATAGTTAAACATTTCTTAAATGGAAAGCATCAGCTTTATACAAGAAATATATATAACTTGCAGTTTTGAGAATAAAACTCATCTAGAGACTGCAAGTAAAATGAGGGCTGGAGAGGTTTCCCTGTTTGGCATTGAGGAGGTGATTGAAGAACTCAGCCAGAACATTTCCAGCGAAGATAATGGGGATAGAAGTCAGTTTGCTGCAGACTGAAATTTAAAATGGGAAGCTAAATGTGTGAGTAACTTTAAACCCTATTTCCACACAGCTTGGTGACAAAAGGAAGGGGAAAGATAAGGCATAGTTAACGAGGGGCATTAGGCTGACAGAGGACTATATCAATATATTCAGGAGATGCTGGAGTATTCTTGGGAGCTGGGTCAGAGTCAGTAGAAAGGCAAGCGTTTGCAGTAATGGCTAAAAGCCCCAATTTTCTCTGTGCAGGAGAAAACCACCGAGGCAGCCGCTGGTGGCAAGGTGGGCTTTGTGAGGGAAATAATAGAAAATCAAATAGTTGCTGTGATGAGAAGAGCAGGGAGTTGCCCGATGAGCAGGAGAGTGCTGCCAAGCAGCGCTGGAGTCCAGCTCCACTGGGTCTCCAGGACTTGCGATGACACCAATCTGCTCAGACGTGTGATTCAATCTCACAGTCTTCAGGAAGCTGAGCCAGGAGTGGGTGACTGGACTGGGTCCAATTGAGAGATTGCACATGGGGGTGAAAAATAGAACAAAAGTTGAAACTCCTATGCAACTTCAGTGACACAGGAGCTGTGAATTACAATTCCCACGTGGTAGATATTATTATTTTACCAAATAAGTCATGGAGGTGCAGCACCCAGATGAATCAACCTAAGAAGCTCCCCAAGAGTGGACTGGAGAATACAACTAAGCCCTAGATAATCATGCATCTCTTAACTGATAATGGGCTGAGTTCGTCATCATTTATTTGGCAATGTCTAATTTTAAACATTATCTGCAGCCTGCTCATTTCCAGACGGTCACCTTCCGAAGACCGGGCATCCTGACACAGATTGGCGTTTGTGTGAACCATGAGCAAACACATGTATGCAGCACAAAAACTGATCTGTCTCCACAGTTTAAAAAAAATGGGGCAGAAGGATGGTATTTTCTAAAATATGTAAATACATGTTTTCTCATTAGTGTGATACAATCACTCACAGAACTGCTGTCTCCTATATTCCAATTACATAAGAAATCACATATAATTTTTCTATCCTATTGTCAAGAAAATTACTTTTAATCACTGCTGCCAGAGCATTTCTGAGGCTGTTTGATTCTCTCTAATCACATCGTCAGGAGGGGGCAGAGATTCATCACAGGCAGTTGGGTAGTATGCTATGAGGCAATGGAAAGGCCAGCAGCTTTAAGGGAGGTTCCAGGCATATTCTGGGGTGAATGATGGTCTCCAAGGATGAGAGGTTATTACGTGCTTTGTCTATACAGACTAGTGCAGGTCAGTTCTTCCATAACTAAGTATGGATTTCTCTGTGCTTATTCAGCAGTGTGACAACTGTAAACCACCTCATTATAAAACTTAGCTGTGTCTTTTGAGTAAAATTAATACAAGCTTAAAAAGCAAATCAGAAGAAAAATGTCACATATACTTTACCTAGTCAAATAAATATTTGTACAATATGTCCCCAAATACCTGGATTTTGTTATGTATAATGTTCTAAAATATTTTTAGAAGATAGTTTCCTTTTTCAGAGCACTTATTAATGGTAATGGTATTTAAACACTCACATGCACATATACACAGGCACACACACACACACACACACACACACACACACACACACAAACACACATATACATACACACCTGTCCTGGCATTGTTCTAAGTTCTGTATGTGCATTATCTAATTTAAACGTTCCCTTTCTGTACCAAGAAATGTTACTAGTGCCACTACTGGAAAGAACGTAAAGAGATGTAAACGTTCACACTGAAGATTATACTCCCGACCATCAGGGACCACCATTGTCCTATACAAGATTTTACATCATTATTTACCCAAATGACATTAAGGAAGAGTCGTTAAATTATATGGTTTTCAAAAAGATCCAACTTCTTATTCATTTGTCCAGTGGGATTCATTAGTTTTGCCTTCTAATGTGTTATCACACTGGGCTTCATTTGTATCAAGATGTGTACTGTTTCAAACACTGAATTGATACTGACTGTAAAATCTTTTACTATGCTTCTGATGACTGCCAGTGTCATCAAATGCTAAAGTGAACCTGATATATGTCTTAGTCCCCAAAGAAAAGGGTCATTTTAGGCTTATTAGCAGTAAACATTAAAAATAGACCATTTATGCATTTTAGCACTGGCCATGAGCATGGTCTTACATTGCCTTCTGCGGTGATTTGCTCTCACATATCTATCTTTGTATCTTATTGGCTCACAAGGTGCGTCAATGTAATGAAATGCACACATCACTTTCTAAGCATCCTTGGACTCATTTACTGGATTCTTAAAACTTCATTTTGAAGAAGAAACTTAAAATAGTACGTGTTCTGGTTCATTTTTATTAAAACTCTGCATGCCTTACCTAAATGACTCTCCTGAGGTGCATGGGGAAAATATGTGTAAGAATTAGGCTTTCAAGCAGTTTTTTTTTGTTGTTGTTGTTGTTGTTTTTCATTTTTATTGGTACCAGGGATCGAACTCACTGCCTGCTTGCAAGGCAGGCGCTTATGCCGCTGAGCTAAATCCCCAGCCCCAGGCAGTTTTAACACAATAATTGTGTTACATTGGCTACACAACTTTTACTGACATTTTCCATGGAGGACAATAAAGTTTAACTCAACTAGAGACAAGTTCCAATTAGACCCCTGAAATCAGAGGAGTCCTGCTAAGAACAAACACACGACAGTGAGTTCTGTGCTGAATACGGAGTGAATCTGTGTCCTTCCTGTCTCATCCGTGTTCTCTCCTCTTAGCACTTGACCGCAACAGGAGACTCCCAGCAGAATCTCCCGATTTTATCTGTCCATCCCAAGAAGGAAAGAAATGTTTTGAAAGGAATTATTTCTCCAGAGACCAATTCAATGAGGTCGTAACTTTTTTTAAATCAGTTCTCACCTGACCCAGAAGTTCCCCTTGAACCAAAATAAAGTCCACCTCTCAATCCCACATAGACACTAATATATACTGACCCAGATACTTAAACTTGCAATTTTCCTTGGTACAAATGATTCGAGTGCTTATCTGTGAGATTTTAGTGTTAAAATCTTCTCTGCCTCGACCAGTGCTTCTGTTAACTACAGAGTTCTCTTCACCTACTTAGTTGTAATGGTTTTGTATCCAAACTACACTAACTTGTCTTTTGACTAACCTGAGTTCGGATTCCATACCTGTGATTTGGAAGTTTCAGGGTAAATTAATTAACTTCTGTGAACCCTGTTTCACATTAAAAATGTGGTATTTAATTTAGAAGAATGATTGTGAAGATCAAAATAGATGCTCTGTGTTAAGATCATTTTGTCATGATTATGTTGTGATTACAAATAACTGGGAAGCCGTAAAATAAAACCAAGTCTGAGAGGATAGAAATGTAAAGTTGTAGAATAGAGGAGAAATATTACATTGAAATGAAGGAAAATATATGACAGTCAGAGCAATAATAAAAAAATGAGGTATGCCATGGAGTTGTCATAAATCACCATATTTTCAAGATGATAATTGAAAATTAAGACATATTATATAATCTTTGGTAAACTAAAATTGATTTATTTGTCTGTTTTACCTTTAAGTAAGCAAGATATTATTATTAAGAACTGTGTGTTATTAATAAAAATAAGATTAGCAGCACATTTCAAATAAAAATATGAAAAAATAATAGCTATAATTCTCCTGATAATAAATGGAGCCTTACATATGAGCAACAAATGAGCAATAAATACCACATGTTCAAAATGCCTGTCAGACATTTTTCAAAAGATTCCACCTCACTTTATCAAGACACCAACTTTACGATGTTGGTAATGTCATCAGTAGCATTTTACAGGGCATAAGGCAGAAGCTTAGTGCCCCTTCCCTCTGCACATTTGGCCAGAGCAATGTAGGATCTGCTTCTATCTTCTTCTGTCTTGAGTCAACTGTGAAAGTATCAGAAATGTTGTGAGCTGATTTTTAGACACAATCTAAATCTGACCATAGTGAATGTATTCACATGGCCAACATCAATGAATATTACAAACCAGAGACATATTCTCTGGCACAGAAGTCGGTTGCTAAATATTGACCAATATCTCACTGAATTAAGGTTCCTTGTGTATAAGGTATACTAGTACCTCTTTTATAATTTTCCCTTGGACCTGTTCATATCTTTGTTTTGTTTACTTTGGTTTGGTTTGTTGGATGTTTTTTGGTGGAGATTGTTTTGAGTTTTTGCCATTTACCAAACCTTTTTCCTTTTGAGACTCTTTTTCTGCTAAGGATACATTCAATCCACCCTTGGACCAACACCAACTTACTCTAGATTTCTGTACTTAAAAACAAGCAATGAATGACTTCTTAAAGTCAATTGAGTCTGTATTATTAATCTTTCATATACTAATGCTTGCTTTCCTTTTGTCTCTAGTTTTATAAAGGAGATTTCCTAAAGGAGAATGTTTTTCAGAACCTGAGGTACTACTTTCCAGAAAATCATTTATAAAAGCTTGGTTGTCACTGAAATTGTGGAGGTGAACATTGGACTTGAACACATTTGTCTGTAACGACCTGGAAGATGATTGTTTTTTAAATTTGCATATTGGCAATGCATCTCTCATTCGTACACACACAAGGTTACAGTTCCACAGTAAGGCAGGAACCATTACTGTTGTAGATGAGTACGTGGCTTATTAATATTGCAAATTTTTAAAAATACATCCCTGTCATCAATTTTTATAGGTAGAATCTATATATTTCCCAGTTTTATCTCTCTGTAACTATGAATGCATACTATTTGGACTTATAAATGCAGATATGATAGCCTATAATAAACTACTGCTGGTTCAAAACTATACACATTAATAAATTAAATCATAAGTTTAAACTTAATATGTTACTCTATTTCATTAATTTATCTGTCCATCTAAGGAAACTACTGAACACACTGCAGTTTAAATGAATGACAAGAGCAATGCGGTCAGTGTTAGTGACCCAGCTGCCTCCGCCTTCTTCCTCCTGCCTTAGGATGAGCTGGTACATTAAGGACAACACACAGATGAGCACCCACACACACACACACACACAAGGCACTGTAGAAAAATGAATGCTTACATTAATCTTTTGTATGATCTTAGCCATAAGTATATAAACAGCATAGGATGGGGGCTTGTGAGAAAAGAATGGCCACAATGAAGTTTTTAAATGATGTTTAGGAAAACAGTAAAGAATTTGCTGAAATATTATGTCCCAAGTTTGCAATTAACATACCTTAGTTATTATATCACCTTGAGAGTCAAACACCCAAGGCAAACCTGAGCCATTACTGTTAAAGGGCATTACTATTAAAACTCACCTAAAAAGACTAAAGATAGTGTGTTGAACTGAACTTCCATTTAGTTTCTTACAATTTCAATTTTGAAGAAAATTCCTCAAGTATATTAGAGGCCTTTTGTTCATACATTTCAGACATGCTGATGTTAAAATCACCATCAGAATTTTCATTGATTTTCTACAGGAAGCTAAAAGTTAATTTTAAATGCTTCTCAAATTACCCCCAAAATCAAAAATAAAAACTAACAAAGTGAACCATAAAATATAACAATAGTGGTGTTACCTAAGACTGTCTCAGATTTTCATTAGGCAGTTCACTTATCTTGTGTTATGCCAACTTAATGTTTGATAATCTTTCTAAAAGGCTTTAATCATGAAATGTTTCACGGAGTTTTATCTTTGGGAAATTTTGCCAATAGAACTGATTACTTTCTTTCAGTTAATATATTCCTGTTATGCCACAGAATTTATAAATAATTTTCCCTCATATACACACTGAATATCTAGTCCCTCGATGTTTTCATCCTACTCAAAGCCATGTACCTAAAACCAATTAAAAATGATACCTGCTTTTCTCCTAAGTTTAATTTCAATTTAGAATTATGGGAGCATAATGGTTTCACCTTCACCTAAAATTATTTAACTGAAAAATTAGATTTGTCACTGATAGAAGCTGATATATAACTGATTTAATTAAATCTTGAGTACAAACACTTGTTTACCAATCTACATGCATGATTTTAACTTTGATAAAATAAATGTTGTACAAATGGAATTTTGAGAGTATTTTAACCCAAGTGTGTCAAAATATTTAGCATAGTAAATTATTTCTACAAGTATGGTTGTTTTGACTCATTACTGTAGTGTCAGTTCAGGTCAGAAATATGTGCCAAAAATATTATTATCCCTATCAGTTAGCTTCTTTTCAGCTAACTTCTCAAACATTTCAGGGAAAATTTCCTGGTCGTGGCTGAAAAAGTTTGTCATAAACCAGCAGCTTTCCCTCTAAGGACCCTCAGTTCCCAAACCTTACCACACAGAATCTCTGCTTCCTGAGATCCCCAGGCTTATCATATTTTGTACCTTTCATCATGTCTAATCTCTGCCTGAAAGAATCATATTCATTGCTTTGTAAATCATGCTCCTTCTATGCATGTTAAATAAACTAACTCCACAGTCAGTAAAAAGTCTGATCTAAAGCTGTAAGAATTCTCTTGCAGCCAAAGACCTCATACTGCTACTAACATTTCCTGGCTATGAACCTTTCCATCTCTTCTTTTGGATTATAAACCCCTGTAGTGTATAAATCAGGCCTAATTATTGTGTAAGTGACCTAAAGCTGTGAACTGCCCTCAATATTACACTGAATACTGGTAATAATTATTGTGTCAAAGTTCAAGCGAGAGAAGATTAGGAATTTTCTATTTAACATCCAAAGTCATTTGGTTTTACTATCTCCTCACAAAATAATCTAGTATGTAGTTACTAGCAGGATATCCTACAAATATTAAGTAGGATAAAGTCAAGACCAGCTATAAAAATACCAAATAATTATACTGTGTAGGATATTAAACACTGATAAATACAGAAGGAACAAGGAAAACAGTAAAGCAGAGTTAGAATATGGGAAAAAAAGACTCAGAGGTTGTGTTGAATTCTAAGTGTCTGACACATAGTAGATCAATGTAAAGGTGATAGTTTCTTAGAACATTTGAGCCTAAGGACACAGCCAAATGCAAACCTATCTGGAGTGTAGCTGTAGCGGAGCAGACTGAGCAGTTGGGAGAGTTCAGATAGGCAGGAGGGAAGGAAGCCCACACAGGGGCCTCCGGAGTCATCGCAGGGCTCTGACGGGAGAGGAGGACACGGGGACAGGGGAAGGGTGGTTCCACGGCAGCAGAACTACCCCAGTGGGAGCACTGCAAATAAACAGAAAGGAACAGGGTGCAATCTACGGCAGATATCAGGGCTCTGTGTCAGTGACGCAACAAAGAGGCCTGCTCAGAACCCTGGGGTCACAGGAAGGCTGGATTCCTGGGGCCATTGGCATATTTTTAAAACACTGCAGAAAGATATGCAAAATGGATATGGGCATTGGTGCAGTGACAGGCATATTGCAAAGAATTTGACCTGAGCTCTCTAAGAATGGAATTTCAAAAAAAGATGCACAAATAAAATGCTATTAATCGCTGCATTGCAGTAGCAAGTAGGAAGTAACCAAAGCCATGTTTGCGTTGATCTATTTTCTTAAAATTTTTAAATGTCAAATATAAGGAATCCTAATTGATGTAGAAACATTTAAATGTCTTCATTAGTAACACATATGATAGAAAATAATACATATAGCAGCTAAAGCAATCAAAACAGCAACTATAGCAATAGTCCTAAGAATTTCACCCTATTAAAATACTGAGATAGTATATATTTTAAGGATTCCAAGATACATAGATTTTCATTAATTTCAAGTACTATCTATGAAATTACTTCTCCTTTCAATAATTAACAAATGAGATTGTTTTCTCATGATTCTTTGGTTTAAGAGCTTGTGAAATTTCTGAATTAGATGCCACATAAAGTCATTTTCACTATGATTAGTTTCAGTTTATTCAACTAATTACAGGACAAGTTGCAATTTCTTTGTTATGCATTGCTAAGTAGAACTCTTGAAGTTTTATATCCTAATCAAGAAATTTTTATCTTGTCATGACAAATCAATATAAATAAATGTATCCACCCTTAAAGACAAGAGGCATTGTTACATACATCCTCACTTTTTAAAGGGTATATGACTTAGCTCAGAGAAGTTGAGAGATTTTATGTAAACCTTAAGGACCATAAATTTAAAGGTTAAAAACAAGATGCTGTTTCTCAGCTAGAAACAGCACTAGGCCTCACGACTTAGTCCAAACTCAGCTCCTAGGGAGGATCAAAAAGAAAATATCTGCAGCTGTGATATGCTCGGGCTGTGTTGTGCCAGGGAACTCAGAGATAGGGCCTGCCGATTACGCTAATCAGGGTTGTAAAACATGTCAAACTCGAGCCTTACAGAAACCAGGTGTCCTAAAGATAAGTTGTGCAGAACAAGACAGTTAATTAACTCTGACCCGATGGTCATCCCTTATGAGCTGACCAACCACAAATAGGTAAACCGCCAACTATCCCGTTCTAACTGCTAGGATTGGCTACTGTAAAAAAACGCTTGCTTTGTGATTTTTTCCCTTAAAAGCACCTGCCTCACCTACACTCGTGGCCCTCTGTTCCCGCTTGTACAGAGGACCCCGTGCGCATGGAACAATAAAGACCCCTTTGTTCTTACATGAGAGCGGAGCCCTTGGAGCCTCCTTTGTGACACCGGTCTTACATTCTTACAAACCTACTTAGAACAACACTTTAGAATAAAACATTTTAAAGCAAACTGAAAAGGTTTGTTTGCAAAAGGAATACAGACATGAAATGGTTTCTATTCATGGCCATAGGATGTCTTACAAAACTGAAATTCCCAAAGATTTTGTTATAAGATTATGCTTATTATAGCTAATTTATGACTGGAATTGAGACATCTGGGAAACACCACGTTAGAAAAGAGAAAAAGACGTGCTCGGAGAATCAAGAAAAATTCAACAGGATAACTAAAAACCCAGAGAGACTGGAAAAACTAGACATTACAGAGAATAAAGCCATCAGAAACAATAACCCCAGACTCCAAGGGAGGGGTTTTTACTAGAAAACACAAGTTAAGTTCAATGAGTGTGGCAACCCCAGGAAACACAATGGACCAGCATCTCTAGCCCCAAGGAAATCCCATAGTTATTACACACTGCAAATACAGCACAGGATTTTACTTTAAAAGGGACTCCTTTCATGTGGAAGGCTACGGTTGAGGAAGAAATTCATTGCAGCACCTGGCATATTTGGTAGTGACTAATCAGAGCCACTTCGGGGAAGGGTTTACTGTTTAAGACTCAGCTTCTCCAGGAATCAGAACTCACAGACAACTACACTTCAAGGTTTCTGAGCTCACCCTTTGGAGTAGCTATATGGACACACAAGACACCTTCATGTTTGGGGCAGACCAATCACATACCCACTGAGAAGTCTAAGTAGTACTGACCTAAGTAGGAGAAGCACGCTGGTCCTGCCCTCTGTGATGAGAAGCTAGTTCCAGGTGGTATTCTGAGGGGCTGGACTTCAAAGGGTAGATTAAGTCCAGTGGACTGCTTGAGCCCCTTTAGTGCCTACTTGTACCCTATGCTGTGGTCTGTTGGATTTCTCTACCCACTCACATGACCAGGGAGATGCCTTGGCTTGGACCATTGCCTCATCTCAGGGTGTCCGGACAGAGAGACCTCTGGAGCAAATGAGGTACCTCACAAGCCCTCTGGCTGGAAAGCAAAGTGAAAAAAGTAGCAACTTGGATGCAGAGAAAGGCAAAAATACTGAGAGCTGTGGATGTGGATACAACCCTAAAAGGCAGACAACACATCATGGACTGATCTACCAAGAAAGAGAGGTGGAGCAGTCTCAGCATCCACACAGCAGTGGTGGGTGTGGAAATCAAAGGCCCTGGCTGTGACTCACTATTGCTTCCTCGTGTCTGGTGGATTCTAATACAGAAACCAAAAAGAGGCCATTTGTCAAACTATGGAGAAGAGCTTACACTCAGCTCCCTTTTACTTTGTTTTTTAGGTGTTTTTGGTTTGTTTTTCTTCTGCTCTGTTTTATTCTTTTGTCTGTTTTGTTCTGCTTTTTGTTGCTTTTTTTGGTTACGTCTCCTTGTTCTATTATCTTTCTTTTATTCTTTAATTGGATTATTTGTCTCACTTTTCTCTTTCCTTTCATTTTCAAATTGTAATTCTTTTTTATTTTTCCTGTTCCCGACCTCCTCCACTTTTATCATCATTGTGATTAACGTTTATAAAATTTTAGCTGTTTAGTTGACTCCATATACTACTGCGGAATTCTATTGTTAATGGTGGTAAAATTGTTGCAGTTAGTAAATATTCACTGTACATCAATATTTGGCTTGTCAGTGTGTCTATGTAATTCCTACAAATCTTTTATAATGTTAGGGGTCAGGCAGTTGTAGTTTTTATGTGTTCTTATTCTAGGTCAATGCCCAATTTGTCTTGGTATTGTTGTACTCTAAGAAAATAGCTTCGTTATATGTGTATTATAGCAAACCTGTACCGTGGCTTACTAAATTTTTTTTTCTATCCTTTTTCCCTAACTGATATGTTAAGTGACCCAACTGATATGTTGAGCAATACTCTCCTCTATAAAGAATTACAAGAATTTCACTTAATTGAGATGTTAACCAGAGCGGCCCTCTACAAACAAGAAGAGTGGTGCTAAAACAAGCTAACAAGGGTTGTTAATCATGGTTAGGCGCCTCTATTCTTCGCTAAAGAGCTAAAGAAGACTAGAAGGCCCACTAATTTACACATTGTTTGAAGTAACTTGTTTTTATGCATGGAGATTTGTGTATGAGTTTAACCTTTTTACCTAACCTTAGTTACTTTTCCCACAAGATAGATACTCGCCGTTTTCCTGTTCTGTAGTGCACCTTATTGCCTCCCCCCACCCACCTATCTGGGCCATAAAGAATTTGGGTTTCTGGTGACCTCTCCCCGACCAGGTGATGATCTGTCATAAAATGAGCCTGCCCCAATTTTAAGAACTGCTTAGCTTAAAAGAAATTACCGGGTAATACTATGGCCCAAACCCCGATCGGTGCTTTCCTTTTGTTCTGTATGTATCAAATGAGTTAGATATCAGATCTTTGTAAAACTTAAGTTCCAGCGTCTCATAACTCGTGACCCCTTCGCACTCACTAGCGAAGTCAAGCTGTCCTGGGATAATTAACTCTCCACTTTCTTCTCCAAATATTGCTGCAGACGTGCCACTCAGAGATAATGTCAGTCTGAAGGATGGGAGTAATTTAAGGAATACCAGGAACTCCCAAGATTGTCAGAGCTAAGTGGACAGCAATACAGTTTCCAGATGCAGGTCAACAGGTTTAATGGCCTTGCAGGTTTCCCCCCACTTTCCCTTACTTTTAAAAACGCCTTTCCCCAGTCTTGGGCGCGCAGTCTTTGGGTTGATCCAGGAGAGACTGTGCCGCCAGAACTGGCTCAATAAAGCCTTTGCTACTTAAATTTTTGGACTCTTGTTTCCTTGGATTTTATACCGGGGCCTGAGTTATCACAGTATTATTACTGCTTATTTCTTTGCTATTGCTAATGATGGCTAGTTGTTAATTTTAATAAGTGTTTATTAAGTGCCAGTATCTTGTTTGTCTTCATGTTATTAACATTTCTGTGGTTCACTTTCCCCTTTTTGAATGATGTTAGGAATCAAAGCCCCAGAAAGTTAAATACTAAGAAGACCCTCAAATGCTATGCCAAACAAGTTGAAGCGAATGTAATTACCAAAACAAGCAAACCCAAGGACATAGCCCAGGGTGACAGATTCTATCTTAAAAGGTAGAAAGAAATGACAGAATTTTTCTACCTAAATTTTCTTCAATCTACAGCACAAAAACTATAGAAATGTAAGCTACAAAATGTCTCCAAAAACTTCATCTTCCCTGGAGCTGATCTCATGAACACTGAAATCAGGAAAATTACAGACAACTCAAAAACAAATAGTAAAAATGTTTGAAGTGCTCAGTTAAGAAACACAGAAGCAATTTCATAAGATGTTTAAGGAACTTAGAGTAGATTTTATTGACTGGATAAAAGATATTAGTAATAAAATGTTTGATGAGCTTAAATAAGAAACAAACAGTAACTGAGTTAAGACAAATCAAGTTATGAATTGCCAGTTTGGTAAAGGATTAGAAATTATGAAAAGAAAACAAGCAGAGATATGAGATATCAAAAAAGTGGAAAATATTAATAGCAGATCCAATAAATATGAGAACAGAATTTCAGAAATTGAAGATAAGGTAGATGTCGTAGATCATAAATTCAGTGATGTTCTAAAAATGACATAATAACATGCAAGCTTGATCACAGCTGCTTGATGACTCAGAAATAACAACTTCAGAATTAAAGGAATAAAGGAAAAATTTGAAGATGATTCAAAGGATATGAAATATCTATTAGCTGGAATTATAGCAGAAAACTTTCCAAATTGAGGAATGGAATATTCAAGCTAAGTAGGCATGTAGGAGCTCAAATAGCCATGGCCATGAAAGAATTTCTTCATGAAACAACACAATCAAAATTCTAGAAATTCAACACAAGGAAGAATACTAAAAGATATTAGAGAAGAAAGGCAAGTCATCAATAAAGGTAGCCTAATACAGTAACAGGAGATGTCCCAGCACAAACCTTAAAGGCCAGGAGAGCTTAGAGAAAACTTTCAAGGCCCCAAAACAATTGCCAACAAATATATTCTGCAAAATTTGTCTTCAAAATTGACAGAGAAGAAAGAATTTTCATGGCAAAGAAACCCTAAAGAAATACATGACCTCTGTAGGAACATTGCAGAAAATACTACAGCAATCCTAAACAGAGATGGGAGGCAACAGCGCCAAACAACCCAGGGGGAAGTGTATCACTAACTGGGAGAACAGTCAAAGCAGGAAAAGAAATAAAGGTATCAGCCCTGGAAAAATAATGTAATAACAGGATTCAGAGAACACCTTATTATAATAACACTCAATGTCAATTAACTTAATTCTCTAATTGAAAGATACAGGCAGGCATATTGGGTCAAAAATCAAAACCAAACTACATGTTTGTACAAGAGACATAACTCATTAAAACACACACACACACACACACACACACTGAAATTCAAGGGCCGTAAAATAATATTCTATGAAACAGGAGCCTGAACACAAATGAGAGTAGCTATCCTATTTGCAGACAAAGTGGACTTCAAGTCAGAACTGATCAAAAGAAACAAAGAATATCACTACAAATCAACAGGAAGAAATAAAAGAGGTGTAAATTTATGTGTACCCAATGCTGGTGCCCCAATTTTATAAAACATAAAGGATCCAGTAACCATCAACAGTATTATAATGGGAGGCTTCAAAACAAAATGCAACCATATATGGCCTATAGTAGGTACAGCTCACTCGAAAACAGACTCAGAGGCTTAAAACAGAAAGATGGAAAATGATACTCCATGCAATAAAGCCTGAAGGCAAACAGGAGGGCCTGTCTTATTTTCAGATATGGCAGTTATGGTGGTTGATTGATTGTATCAAATTGAGACATTTAGAAACTTAACTGAATGGGGTTTAGCAACTCTACACCCTGGGGTGTAGAAGACGCACCCTAGGGTGGCTCATCACTTGGAGGTACGAAAGGAAATGAGAAAGGATGAATGCATTCCATTCTTGGGAGAAGCTCCCGTCTTCTCCTTTGGTTTGGACCTCATCGTCCTGATTCCAGGGTAGACTCTGCAGCTTTCCAGCATAGACTCTTCAGCCTTTCATCGTAGAGACTTCAGCCTTCTTTGGCAGACCCATCAGCCTGTTAGTGTGGACTGGCATGAAATACGAGGGTGAACTGCAGACCTTGGATTCAATCCTTCAGCCTCCAGCATGTAGACACCGTCTGCAGAGTCCCTCATCCAACTCTGTGGCTGACCATTGTAAGCCAATCTTGTAATTTCTTATACCTTTGTATATCTTGTATTTATCTGTTTTCTCTAGTAAAACCCTGACTAATACAGCAGTCTTCAAGCCAAAGCAGTTCAGAATAAACATGGCCATTACATGCTGGTAAAGGGAACAATTCAATAGGAAAAGTTAATAATTATTAATATCTACATGTGAGTATTGATACACCCAACTTCATAAAGCCAAAAATACTAGGCACAAATATATAAACACCTACATATTCACAGTGTAGAGTCTTTAGTACCTCACTTTCACAATGGATCAAGTAGAAAAAAAATCAAAAAGAAATATCAGAGCTAGATCAAATCATTTAATAAAAGGACCTAACTGATATTACAGAGTATAGAATCCAAAAACAACAACAGAATATTTTTTCCAAGAGCACATGGAATTTTTCCAAAATTGTCCATACCATAGGCTATAATACAAACTTAAGTAAATTCAAGTTAATTTAAATCATCCTCTCAATGCTACCAGATCATAACAGAATAAAACTGGAAATCAATAGCAAAAGAAAAAAAATCAAAGAAAAAATCATATCAAAGAAATTAGAGATGAAAAAGAAGTCACAACTGACACTGGTAACATCTAGAGAATTGTAAGAAACTATTTCAAGTACTCATACTCCAATAAATCAGACACCTCTGAATTACCAAGATTGAACTAAGGATATACAAAAATCCTGAATAGAACAATATGAGCAATGAAATATAGGCAGTAAAAAAAATACTAAATACTTAAAGCTCAGGACCTGATGGATTCACCTATAATTCAGAGAAGATCAAAGCTGATACTCCTCAAACTCTTTCACGAAATTGAAAGGGAAGGAGCTAGTGTCACTCTGGTACCAAACCTGACAAAGACTTAATGGAGGGGGACAAAAATAGAGAGAGACAGACAGAAAGATAGAGACAGAGAGATGTAAGAGAGAGAGAAAGAAGAAAATCTCTGTAAGCCAATCTCTTTAATGAATATAGATACAAAAATTACTAGTAAGATACTGACAAACAAAATGCAAGAAATCAGAAAAAGTCATACATCCCACACTGACTTCATCCCAGGGATGTAACGATGGCTGAACACACACACACACACACTCACACACACACACACACACACACACACACATATAATCAATAAGCACAGTTCATCACATGAAGAAGCAATGAAAAGAAAGACATGACCATGTCAATGGATAAATAAAAAGCCTTTGAAAAAATTCCCATCCATTCATGATTAAAAATAAAACTGATGGAAATGCACCTAAAACACTTTTCTAAAACTGAGGAAAACCATTTATGGCAAACCCAATGCCAACATCTTACTAAATGGGGAAAATCTGAAAGCATTTCACCTAAAATTAGGAACAAGACAAGGATGCTCACTCTTACTACTTCTGTTCAATACAGAAATCAAAAGTTTAACTAGAGAAATTATACAAGAGAAAGAAAGAAAAAAGACACACAAAAGAAAGAAGCAAACCATTTGCAGATGACATGATTATATACATGCAAGACCCAAGATATTCCACCAAAAACTCCTAGGAGTAATAAACAAATTCAGCAAAGTAGCACGAAATAAAATAATCAACAGCATTCCTGTATACCACCAATGAGCCAAGAAACATCATGAAAATAGTCCCATTCACAATGGCGTTTTAAAAAACCAAGGAATTAATCTACCTGCAGAAATGAAAGATCTCTAAAATAAAAACTGTGGTACTCTGAAAAAAAGATTCAAAAAAGCCTTTGAAGATGGAAAGGCACTCCCTGCTTCTGGATAGTTAGAACAAATATTGTAGAAATGGGCATATTACCAAAAATGATATATAGATTTAATGCAATGTCAATTAAAATACCAACATTATCACATGATTCATCACCAATTAGAAAAAAAAAAAAATTCCAAAATCTACATGGAAGCAAAACGTTCTAGAATAGCAAAAGTAATCCAAGAAGACTCTGCTAGAAAAAGATGGTAAAGTTCTTGAAGACGCAGGTGAACTGTCCAGGACTTTCTAACAGAAGGCCATGAGCAGGACACAGCACCCAGTGCTGTGGGACTTGTTGGATTCAAAAGGTTTTGCACAGCAGAGGAGAAATCAGCACAGTGCAGAGAAAGCCTAGAGTAGAAAAAAATATGCCAGCTACTTTTCAGGTGATTAATATTAGAAAATATAAACAGCTAAACACAATTAGGTCTCCAAATAAAAGACACAATTAAAAATTGAGTAGATGGTCTTCAAAAGAAGCAGCAGAAATGGCCAGTGGGAGCATAAAAAATGCTCTGCACCTTCGGCCACTTAGAGAAATGCAAACCAAACATACGCAGATCAAAATTGCACCTCACTCCAAGAAAAATGGCTAAAATTACAAACCAAAGTAGATAGATAAATGAATAAATAAAAAATAAATAATGCTGCCAAGGATGTGGAGAAAAGATCTCTGTCGTTAACAGGAATGTAAACTAGTGCAGTCACTATGGAAATCAGTATAAAGATTCCTCAGTAAACTAAAAGTAGAGATTCTCTTGGACACAGGTATATTTCCTTCGAGTATCTACCAGAAGGAGTTAAGGACATCACATTGCAGTGATACTTGCAAAGTCATGTTTCTAGCAGTACAACCCTTCATAGCCAAATTTTGGAAGCAACCTGCATGCCCCTCAATAGATGAATGCATAAAGAAACGTGGTGCACAAACACAGGGGAGCACTACTTTGCCATTGATAAGGACATATTTGAGTCACTCGTAGAAAAATGGATGCACTTTGGTAATAACTCTAAGTGGAATAAATTAGACATGGAAGGTCAAATATCATATGTTTTCTCTTAAATGAAAAACTCAAAGTCTCAGTAATTAAAGAGAAAAATTTAAAAATTAGTGTGCAGGAAATATGGAGGCAGACCTTATGGAGATAGGAAGCTATCTGGGAAACGAAGTCATAAGAGAGGGAAAAAGGAAATTTCAAAAAGAATTTGACAAGTTGAAATTAAAGCAGTATAAAGCAAATGTTTTGTTTATTACAGGATAATTATGCCAATATAGGTATATAGTTTATAATAGCATATTAACATGAAGAAAATCACATATACAGTGTTTGTCTGTATACACACGTACACACACAAATAGCAGGTCAAAGTTCTGCATTTTATTAGAAACACTAATGCAAATTGCCATGAATATGTAGTGTTTCAACATCTCAGTCCAACTTCTCATTTTAAATGCCTTAAAAATTTTAAGCAATTTCCTAGAAAAGACAGTATATTTTATATTTCTTTGTAAAGTCATTCATATATGAAGTCTTCTTTCATCATAAACCCAGTATTTCCAAACCCAGTAAACACTTGTTTCCCAATTGAACGTGCTGAATCATTTCCAACTTTGACTTCTGAGCAGGTGAATATGTATTTTTACATTTTTCAATGTGAATTAAAGATTACAGAAAGTTTAATACCAAGTGGTATCGATATTTTGTTTGATCTGTAACATACACTGAGAGAATCTGCTCTATCTGTGTACTGTCAAATCTCACTATGGCGTGACCATAATTACAGTAGTGCCTCGGTTTGTGAGTTTAATTCATTCCACGATCCTTGGGAAGATGGCCATGTTCACATTTATGCAGGGAAATGACCGGGGTCCTGCTCATCACTGGATGTGGAGTTAATGGATGGAAGCAAAATTTTGCCAAATGCTTCTGTTTGCAAACCAAATTTTTGCAAAAATGGAAGTCTCTGTGTACTAAGGTATTACTGTTTTCAGTTTGCAGTAGGGGAAATAAAACTGTGTGTGTGTGTGTGTGTGTGTGTGTGTGTGTGTGTGTGTGCGTGCGCGTGTGTGTGTGTGTGTGTGCGTGTGTGTGCGCGTGTGTGTGTGTGTGTGCGTGTGTGTGTGTGTGTGTGTGTGTGTGTGTGTGTGTGAGTGTAGAGGCATATGCTATTTTTTATAATTTCTTTAAGGCTTGTCAAATCAAGGAAATAAATTTTCATGTGTTGCAAATGTTTCCTGGTTCATTAATGATTGTTTAACTTACATTTTTTCTACTGTGTCATTTGATATTTTATATGTATAAATTGAATATGTATGCATATATAACTATGTGTGTATGTGTATATATTTGGAAACAAAAAGTATATAAATTTAAATTTGTAAAAAACATTTTGTCGGGGCTGGGGATTTAGCTCAGCGGCATAAGCACCTGCCTTGCAAGCAGGCAGTCGTGAGTTCAATCCCTGGTACCGATAAAAAGGAAAAAGACCAAAAAAAAAATGTCTACATTTCTGAGTGTGATTTTTAATATATTTCCTAAAGTTTTAGAATCTGGAATGTATAAAAATTTCTTAACCAATGATGTGACAATATGTGAACTCACTCTAAATAAATGTGAAGCACAGAAAATGAAAGTCCTAACTCTATAGATATTCATTCTTAAAAATTTCAATTTTTGTCATGTATGACCAAGTCAATTAAAATAGAACTAAAAAAACTAACTAAAAAATAACTAAATTCACTTCTTAAGAAGGTAGATGAGTATCTTGCCCATCAAAAGATGCATGGATAAAGAAAATGTGGTATCTATACATAACAGAATACTTGTCAGCTCTAAAGAAGAGAAAATTCGAGACATTTTTAGGAAAATAGATACACCAGGAAAACACAATATTAAGTCAAGTAAATCAGACACACAAGCTTAAGCACCACAGGGCATCTATCATTTGGGTAAGGCAACAGCTAAATAGAACACGAATTAGAGAAAAACACGGGAATACACAGATGTTCTGCAAATGGGAAAGAGTCCAGGAGGCCAAGAGTGAGGGAGAGGGAAGCAGGAGGGTTTAAGGTCCGCCCCGCACAAGGACCCAGTACCTGCAACGGATGTAAATAGTGTAAGTCGTGATCATGAGCTAAGAATAATAATGACAAGAAGAGTGACCATGGGAAAGGGATTTAGAGCTGAAGGGAGGGAGGGAGAAGGGAAAGATTACAAATGGGAACCAGCTCTGTTATGTACAGGCAGCTGCTCCTGAGGTGAATGTAAACTTCGTGTACTGCAAATATGCACCAAAAATCTTTAAAAATTGAACAGTAACAAGCATTTTTACAAGAAAAAATCACACTAGTACATATAAATAACAAAATAGTAAAATACTTCCTTAGAGTATAAAAATAACAGGAATTGAAAACACTGCAATATTTGCCAGCACAAAAATAAAGATCAAAATATGAGTTCTTTAGTTTGGAAAAGTAGGATTCTGAAATTGGTTTCAAAACTCACCTGTTGATTATGTAGTAATAAGCCCTGTAAGTTAGTTAACCTCTCCAGGGTCCTTAGTTTTTCCATTAGGAAAGCAAGAGAATGGGGTTGTCTTACTGCTTTCCTACCAAGATTTAGAAGACGCGCTAGAGCTTAGAAAAACACCAAAACGGGGTTTGTGAGTCACAAAATGCGCTTTGTTTTCTGCCTGCTCACAGCCACATTTAACCAGCTGAGGCCCAAAGCCGGCTTCAGAGTCAGGTCTCCCTTCCGCCCTGCACACCAGCTGCAGTGACCACCATGCAGCGCCTGATGAGCACACGTGGGTAAACTGACAGACGAAACTTCTCCATAATCATCTGATGACGATATTGAAAATATCTTAAACTGCACACCTGGGAAAGAGTATGAAAAGGCCTTTGATACTGATGCAATTATTTATATAAACGAGCTAATTGACTTTGCAGAATTTACTGGCTTCTAAGCTCCCTGTCTCGAAGCTATCATTTCGTCTTGATTAAGATGTAGGAATGAATTAAGTTCATTCAAGTTGGATTAATGAAATGCTGATTTGAATACTGTTGTCGCACAATATTGAGCACTTCATTGCTTTGCTTTCTCTTCCTTAAAATTTATTTTCCTTCTTCTTGTGTTTAATGTGATTTCATAGTAAGTAGTTGTATAGAGGACCACACATGTAGCCAGTTTATATAAGTTGCAATATTTGGGAATTATGGCTTCATTATCCTCTGGTTCATTTTTTAAGAGAGAAAAATGCCTGTGTCACCACCGTTACAGGCATTGGAGGCTCTGAAACACTGTTGAGATTGAAGACTATGCTTGCAAAAAGCAATTGATTCTAACAAATAGCACACTCTGAATTTCCTTTTCAACTAAGTTTTTATTGTTATTTATTTATTTATTTATTTATTTATTTATTTATTTCTGCACGGTGTTAGAAACAATTACAGTGAGTGGTGATGCTGAATTCAACTTTGCAAATAAATTAAAAGAAAATTTCAGGCATTGTATTTCATCCAGAAATATTACTAAAGGGGTGGAGGAAATAAACCTTGGCTAGCTAGTGTTGTACAAAGAGCAGAAAGAATTGAATCAGTATTAGTGCTTTCATTTGACAAGCACAAAATTGTACCATCACTGAGAGAAGAACTATTTGTAAGCTTTCTCAGACGCAATTACCTTTCTGTTCATTATTCACTGAGATCCGTCATGTACCTAAGTAATACTGCATAAAGACCACTATGTGGGGACATATATTACATGATTTGTTTAAACTCTCACACTTGAGAAATTGATGATGTTTAAATATCTGCCCTGGGAAATGGACTGCACTAAGAGGACCTTTGCTGATTTCCAAAGATGATAGAAGCTGTTACCAACACTTAGGACCCATAGGACAAATTTCTGCATCACCTGAGCCCCATCTCAAATGAAGATTTCCAACATCTCCATCCATGAGTAGCAGCTCACAAATGGCTGCTTACCTTTTGCTTCAAATTATAAGCGTTATCAATCAACAAATAGCTAAGGAAGGCTTTCCATCAGTGGGTTCTTTCTGAAAACACGTTCTGTAGCTACTATGAAAAATATCAAACTGGCCTATCCAGACACTTTGCCTGTATTACTATTACCCTGGATATTTGCTTGTACAGTGTTTTCCCATAGACCATGGCAAGGAGACTCGGATTTTCAAATCCAAGGGCAATGACGAGAAAGGAGGAGAGTTGGTAACTAGGATGATTTGGCGTCTTAACTTCAGCTCTGCACATTATGAGACTGTAGTAAACCATTGTTATGAGGTCCATGGATTATGCATCTAATATATGCATATGTATACATATATAATCACAGATTATAAAAACTATTTTAATATATTTTGAGATAAAGGGAAAACTTTGCTTTTGAATTTGAGTTATCAAAATATCTGGCTGCAGTCTACATTCACATTTATTCAGGTTCCTACACTTTATGTTATATATTAATACATTTTATGTATTATTAATAAACTGTGCATATCCAGAGACAGTATCAATGTCATCTTAAAGGAACTGTCTACATTTTATTACTACTTTCAATATTTTAATAAATATTCCTCTTAATTCTCTTTCTATCAGGAGCCACAAATTTCAGATTAAATAAAAGAACTGCTATGGACATTGGTTTCCTTTTATATGGCCAAAATATTTCAATTTCTTTGTAAATAACTCCATAGTCAGAGCTATTGATACAGACATAGCTACACATTTATATACTACAGTTCAGTTGGCTATTAGTCATTGTTTTAGCAGAAACGGTGTGGGTTTCTATAATAGCTACTGAAGTTTTGAAAGTGACCATCTTTGTGACAGCAGCCCTTCTAATTCCTCACTCAAATGGCCAAAAACATCAGGACTTACAGGAATGAGAGTCTGTTCATCCATCCCTGTCAGGGTGCTTAGTGATTTCAGGATGACTACAGAAATGGACCTTCTCCAAACTCTTGAAAGAACTGGGCATGTTAAATCAAACAGACAATTATATTAAATTGTTCCTGAAAGGAGTAAATTTGGGAACTTCCTCCCTACATAAATAGCACGAATCTTTTTTGGTAATAGTAAATTTGAACTCTTTTTTTAAAAAATCTGTTTTTGAAAAAATATTCCTCTTAAATTGTATGCCTTCAAGACATTAAACGTTTATTTCCTTCAAGTACATCAAGAATGTCATTCATACAAAGCCTTACGTACTCAAAATACAACTAGATTACTGAAGATGAATAAATTCTAAATTGGACAAATTATAAACTGTTGTGCTTTGCTTTTTTGAAAAATACTATCCTTTCTATTATTTTGAAATCTTCTTCCATGAATTTGTCTTATGAGAACGCATATCCAGGGATTGAAGTTCTCTGTAAAAAAAGCAATATAGAAAGCTTGTAACCTTTGTGTGTACTTTGGGTTTTGTTTTTCTTGTCCAATGAATCTCAAACTAATTTTTTTTTCACTTTTCAAGGAATATCAGCAGGATTTCATAATCAGACTAAATAATTGTATCATGTCCATCACCAGAAAAGGCTTACATTCCTGGCAGGGGTGAGGTCTTCAGTCTGATCCCCAGAACAAGAAAATAAAGCAAAGTCTTACTTTGACACATTATATACATAATGATTATTTTATTCTATTAACAGTCCATAAGAAAAATTATTGCTAGTTAATGTAACCAGGTGCTTTCTAAGTCATTCAAATATGTTATCTAGAAAATATTAGACATTTTTCTTTCAAATCACAAAATTAGAATTGACAGGTTTCAGCCTCTATGATATTCACCATCATGGCGATGGTCCAACATACAAAGATGCAAAAAAAAACAACTTATCAACTTCCTGTTTCTTCTCCCTCCAGCCCCAAAATAAACATCCTGTCTCTTTTTTCGCTCAGGCCAAAGCTCCTTAAAATCAGCTGTAATACATCACCGCCCTGCCTCCCAAACTCCACCCTGGCCAGGGCTGATAAAAGCCCAGTCAGCCCTTTGCTCTGGCATGAGGGAATCTTACACTTTCAGCAATCCTCATGTGCTGCAAGAAAGGCCTCTTTATAGAGCTCTCTCTCTCTCTGTCTCTCTGTGTCTCTGTCTCTGTCTCTCTCTCTCTCTCTCTCTCTCTCTCTCTTCTAACTGTGCCCAAAAGCCTAACAAAAATATTGTTATTTTGTTAACATCTGAATTTGAAGTCACAACCCAGAGACTATTCAAATGTTAGGACCAAAGAGATGAGACACTGTTTAAAATCTGAAACAGCTAGAGATGCCATGCAAGGAAAGTTGAGCCGCCTTGAGGACTTAGCAACAAAATCTGTTCCAATGAATCATGGAAAGGTAAAATATTGAAAACAGCACCGAGATTATAAACAATCATCTCTACTTCTTCAAATATCTTTTCCAGTTTCCTCAATATAGAGATGACTTTTTTCAAATTTAATAAACCTAGAAATTCAAAGTTATAAGAATGTCAATGAATAGCACTGGGGACAATATAATAAAAACCACATGAAAGCACATAATAATCCAATTACCAAAAAACAATGGCAAGGAGAAGGTCTTAAAATTAGTCATAAATAAAAGACATATGTTACAAAAGGGAAAATTAAACCCATTGAAGATTTCTCAAATCAAGCTATTTACTGCCGCAGAGGGAATTTAGATAAGGCAACAGGGAAAGCTAGCAAGTTTCATATCTATGCATATATTAATATATCAATATATATTAATACTTTTGCTTCTGCAGAAGTCTTAGAATTAATGACATCTCAATGTAAATGAAAACTCACACATTGAAATTTTGGCTTTTACATGCTGTTCTCTAATAAAAGGAACAAAGTCTCCCTGGAGATGTAGCTGATTCTAGGTCTGAGACAAGAAATACATCAGATGAGCCTGAAGGATCTTCCAGTTCTAAAATGTAGGAAAGTGTGCAGAACACAAAAGAATGCCCCACGTCCAAAGGAGACAGAAACCAACATGAAGAGCCCCAGTGCCAGCTCTGAAACCATCTGAGCTGCAGCAAAATAGTTTTATATTGGATTATAGCCAGAATATAAAAAAATATAGAAGTCCATGTGAATATAAACAAATGTTTGAATAAAATAGGGGAAAATTCCAAGCAGTAGAAAAATGATCCTATATTTGCCTAGGTTTAAATTTTTATGATTAAAGTTAGAACACAAATTGGATCTTTTAAAAATTGTTTTATGCTCCTGCAAAATGTTTGCCTGCTGAAGTTCGTAAGTTTTTAGAATACAGAAGACAGGGAAATACCAGAATGAGGATGTTCAGAGAAGTTGTTTTCTTTAGAGCACATTTTGAAACTTTCAATTACTTCATCAGTATTTTTCTTCCTTTCCCAGGAAAATATAAATTCAGAAAATTGGGACAAAATGACTTATATTTTTAAACAATATAACCTCCTGGAAAGTTTTCCTCTAATGCAATAGAAAGAACCCATGATTTGGACCCACATGAATTTGGGTGGCTTTTCTGGGTTATATTGCTCCAGATCCTTGCCTTTACAAAGCCTTGACTTCCTTTTATCTAAAAGTGCAGTAATTACACAGGTATAACAGTGTTGACTTTATATTTAAATTAAAAAAATCATTCAGTGATGTTTGTAAATAGATGCCAGGCGCACATAATACAAATATTAAACATTCACCATTTTGTGTAGGCAAAAGAATACTATGCTTATTGAATCATACATATTGTGTCATTAATCTATCACCTTAACTATCTTTTACATTTTTATAAAAAACAAGATTGAACTGTCAGCACTAACATTTTATTACACATCACCACAATGTGAATAGAATTTACTTTCCATGGAGAGATGCATAACATAAATCTTTAAAGAATGCTTCAAGTTACAGTTATTTACATTATTTTGGTAACCATTCTATCTCCTGTGTTTAAATAATTATATGATTACCTATAATTCAGCACTGCATACAGTTTTTTGACTAAAAATAAAACAGGTTCAGTTTTATTTCTGTGTTGTGAGCACTTAAATCTTTTTAAATAGCAGTGTTATGATATAGGAGAATGAAACTTCCAACCTTCTATATGTCCAATGTTAGTTCATGGTCTCTAAAATCAAAGAATGAGTTTTAGGAACAATGGAGGTTAAGAGCAGAATACATTCATTGACAGAAAGAAAGCTTCTGAGGGACAGAAGGGGTCCTGAGTGGGCTCCTAGGGACTTTTATAGAGTAAAATCGTAAGTTGAGAAGGGTCCAAAGTGGGGGAAAAATGGGAACTCACAAGGTGCGCGTAAGATGGGGCAGCATTATGCTCAACCAATAGGATTAATTGCACAGGTAAAACTGACTAAATTTGGAACAAATGGGGAAGCCACTCATGTAGGAAGGGGGTTGCAATTGTGACTTCTGGCTTTCTCAGGGTGATAGAGATCCAGTTAGAATATCAGCCCTTAGGATATGGGTACATTTGTTTGATCTTTTCTCTTGAGACCCACAGCTGGAGGTGTCTGTCTCCCCCACATTTGCAAGGAGGTGGCAAGGCTTCTGCCCTGGCTCCTTTGGGCACCCAGCCCTGTCTGACTGCCTATAATAATTTTATCTAATTCAGTTGCCTGTAACAGTATATTTATTCACAAGAGTACAAGGTTGTAATCAAGGGTTTTAGGTTATGATTTTGGCTTTGTGAAACTTGAAATCTCATGTCATTGCTCAGATTTTCCTTCAGTAACAAGAAAAAATACCTACTACATGATTCCAATTATTTGAAGAGAGTAGAAAGATGGTTGTCAGGGTTAGAGGAGGAGAAATCGGGCTTTACTAATCAGGGGCATCGAGTCTCAGCTAAACAAGATGAAGAAGCTCTAGAGATCCTTCGCACAATAGTGGACCTATAATCAACAATATTGTATTGCACATGTAAATTTTGTAAAGAGATGAGACTTCACATCAAGTGCTCTTACTACCATAAAATAAACATGAAAGAAAAAAAAATAGCGGTAGGGTTTCCCTGGAAACAAATTGCAAAGACAGTTGCCTCCAGGAAGTAAATTGCAGGCTCCTTGTTTTCCGACCTGGTGGGTCACTGCCTGTGGGCAGCACATTGAGATCTGGGCAAGAGCTTGGGGAAACCACCCCAAGCATCTGATTAGAGCAACCATTATCCACCACAACTATTAAAAGCCCTTCCATTTCTGAGACTGGGGCATGATTTAACTAGGAAAAAGTCTGGATTCCTCTAGGAGTGCCTGGATGTCTTTCTGAGATCATGCACTGTGACCCCTGGGACTCTTAGATGAAAACAGGAGTGCCATCTGGGATAGGACTGTTCATGTTCATTAACAGACCAATACACTGTTTTGCAGGAGGAAACTGTCCCATAAAGTCCCTATGGCAATCCTGAAATACCTCTGCCTTACTGGTGACTTGATTTCAGGACTCATTCACCCCTCTGCCTGATCATTTTGCTTACCACAGCCTCCACATCTTTAGCTGAACCTCCTCTCCCAGCACCACAGTTGATTTATGAGGGTGAACTTTTTTATATGGACATATTGAAGACCCGTCCGATGGTGCTGATTAAGCACTCAGTCCCCAAACAAATTGCCAAGGTTGAAACAGGACAGGAAAACACAGCACCTTGGAGTCTGTCTGCAGTTTACCAACTTCTCTGAGCTCCAGTTTAGGTTTCTAATAAATAAAACAGGAACAGAGATGCTGCTGACGGTAACAATCGCTGTGCTTACCTCACAGAGCTGTTTCAGGCAGTACAGGAAATGAGCTCATCAGGATGCGAAGCCAAAGCTGGAACATGATAAACACAAACAAGAAAGGGACGGGGAGGTGGGGAAGGAGAGGGGATGGAGAAAGAATTGAGATGTGCTGTGCACATGTACCAGCTCCCCACAAGGAATGTGAGCATCATGTCCTGCAAAAATGCAATAATAAAAGTAAAAATTGAGGAAAACCCACAGGACACATTAGCTACTAGGTGTCCTGATAAATATACATGTAAGCATATCGATGTTAATTCACATATAATGGAAACATCCACATGCAGTATTTAATTAAAATCCCAAAATAGTTATTTTTGCACACAGTGACCGATATTCATGCTCTAAACATTTTCCAGCACTCCTGAGCTACAGCAGTCTTCACGCAGCACTAAGTAGATATCAACACAGATTAAGGTGGGAAGCAGAAAGCCCAAAGAGAGACCCAGAGCAGCCTGGCAGGCTGGGTTTCCCAGGCACAGACTGAACAAGGAGGCAACAGCTAGACCATGCTTTCTGGGTTGGCCTATTAGCTTTTTATTACTGATGTAAACGTGCACAGACTCGGTGGTTTAAACACTACACTCCTTATCTCACAGCTGTAGAAGTTAGAAATATTTCTACATCCAACTTGAGGGCCCTGCGATTACCCTGGGCCCACCAGAATAATCCAGGATAATCTCCATATTATAATATCATTTGATTAGCAGCCTAATGCCACTCACAGCATAAATTACTCTTTGTCATGAAAGATAACATATTCATAAATTCTGGGGTTAGGAATAGTCATTTTTGTTCTGCCTACCATGAATGGCTAAATGTTAACCAGTGAACCAAAATACTGGAGAAAATACAAAATACAACACTGAAAATTCCAAAAGTAAATGAATAAACAATGATAAAAAGGTCTACACACACACACACACACACGCACACACACACACACACACACACTGCATTTTTCATGACGAGGTCTTGCCTGGTAAGAAGCACAAATTTTCTAAAATAAGTTGATATTATCAATAAGCTTTCTTGTTTATTTTATGGGAGAGTCATAGGGTATAGCAAAATCACCTGATAACCTAACAGCAAATTAAATGGAGAAAACTGAGGAATGATTTCATCTTTGCCCTGCACAGATATTGTTCACACTCTGTTGACATTCACCTACGGGCTTATATTCCTTGTCACTGCCTATAATTCTTACCCAAATAAAACAGCTTTTATGTCACTACTAAAGTCAAACTAAACAGGAAAAAATGAAAGAAAACCAGAAGGAAGAGAATTTACTGCTGGTTACATTTGAGCTGTCAGTCATGTCAGTTTATTACGGAACTATAAGATAAAGTAGGATATAATTATTACTTTTAAAAATCAACTATGGTGTGTTAGATCATAGTCCACAAATCTTCTACAATTCCCAATCCTTAAACATAACTGTGATTACTATTAAATGCACATCTTTGCAGAAACTTTTTGAATGAATGGACACATAAAACATTAGGATATATCTGTTTAACATACTATAGAACAGTATGTGTATTGACCCTGTTACGTTTTGCTAATTTGAGATAACATCATTTAATTAGCAAACATTTATGTCTTTGTGATATTAAATCCAGGAGTAAGAAATGTCTTTCCACTGTTTTAGAATCTGCTTTTGTGAAACTTACTCATAGTTACCTCAATATTTAAAGCTGTCTATACAAGAATTCTGTGTTAAACTTATTTTTAGTGAATTATATTTTCCTTCTGTTTTTTATTCATGGTCTCAAAAAAAAAAGTGAACCCTCAAATAGCACCCAATTATGCTCTCATCGCCCTCCCAGAAACATTCTTCTGTGACATCTTTGAACACACTGTTGAGCTTTCTCTTCCTCCATGGTACTCTACAAGGTTTTACCAACATTTCTCATGCCTCTATTTCACATTGAATAGAAAATTTGCAGGAAAGAAATTTTATCTTTACAATCTAAAGAACTTTAAATTGCTAGGCATGGACCTCAGGGACATCCCCAGCAGAGACTGTGTGTATTTCAGTCCTGTTAGAGCCGCTACCACCTTTTATAACCTTCCATAGACCATTAACCTCTTTGGGTCACGACTTGCTTATTTACAAAGAGCACCACTAACAAGGAGTCAATGGTTTGCAAGCCATGTTAGGAGCCCTGAGGTTTCATGGGGCAGATCCAGAGTGGGCGCTGGAATAAAGAAATATAAAAGGAAGGTTTCTAATTTAGTTTGCTCATATTTTGCAAATGAAAGTAACATTTTGGTTTATTTGTTTATAACACAGGGTTTGATTCTTGAGCTAAGATGTTTATACCATAAACTATTAGACTAAATAACTATTTCCAAACCTGTATATCACCATCTTAAATAGGATGCTATATAAATCTATTTTATGAGAGAAACATAAAATATTTCTGAATTGTACCTAAAGTTGCATTAAAATGAGTGCTAATCTATGCTCAATGTCATTACAGAAATAGGGAGGCATCCATACAATTTGATGCATTTTGGAAGACTCAATTGCTTTTAATCTGATTCTGTTCCCAAAAGCCAAATACATGCACAAGTATTTTAAGCCTGGAGAACAATTTCATCACTGTAAAGTGTTTACCTCCTTTGGAAACTCTGTGTTCTTTTTTTCTGTCAACACTTTTCCAGCCCACTCCACTTTCACATATAAGATTAATTTTTTTCAGTCCTGGGAATATACTGGTTTAATACACCTACAGCCAAGTTTCTCTATCTATTTTACATTTCTTTTTAGTTGTACTATAATAAAGAGTTGGCAGGACAAAGAGTAATGAGCATAAATAGGATCCTTGGCTGTGTGTGTGTGTGTGTGTGTGTGTGTGTGTGTGTGTGTGGTTCTTGTCCTGGTGATTTGGGGGAGCTAATCAATTCTCTATTATTCCAGAACCTCTAAAATATTTTTTTTGTAAGAGTTAAATGTTAGATTTAATGTATAAATCACTTGGCACAGTGCCTAGTATACTGTATAAACTATAATTGGCTAATAATATTAAACGTTGCTTTCTCTTTGTTAGTCTCCAAAGTAAAAACTTACTGCCTAGTTCCAAGTTTTACACACACACACACACACACACACACACACACACACACATCCCTACTTGCACACTTTATAAATTTCATTATCATTACTGAAAGAGAATCACTTGGAACTGTTTAGGTTTCTTGTTTCCTATATTGTTTAATGAAATGTTAAAATATTCATGATAGTACATTTTTGCTCTCATGATTTAATTATGAAATACATAATTCTACCAAAAATAACACCAAAACACAAAGAGCTATCATGCAAATAGTACAGTATTTATCAAACACTGGGGCAATGGGAGCAAATACAGAGAAACATGAAAGCTAAAACTTCCCTGCCCTCTACCTGCAGTCAGCATGGCTGCTGATAACTCTGCTCTTCTCCACAAAGTGCTGAGCTGCTCCACTGCTCCTGCACGTGCGCCAGGAAACCACCACACTGTCACCCAGAAACCACATAGAATGAACCCCATGGAACATCCCCACTCTCACAAAATATTATGCAAGATCTCAAAAATGTATCAAGAATGTCAGAGAATTTAATTCCTTTAGATAAATAAAGCACAAAAACAAAAAGTTATATACTAAGAAAAGTTCATACAACTAGACTATCTTTAGGGAAATAGTCCTAAAATGAAAAGTTAAAATAATGAAGGAAAAGAGTAGCGAAACAAATGAGATGTTCAACTTATTTTTAAAATCTATTTTCTAAAGAACAATCTTTTCCAAAACAGTAATTATGAAGCAATGAGACTCAGTAAAATACATATTAATCAAATACAGATTTGAATGTGCATATGAATTCATAACCAGCATGGAATAAACATTTAATATTCAAAGGTACCAAGTAAATTCCCAAATATTTCAGTTTTATTTAATTTTTCGCAAGTCCTGAAAACAATTCTTGTAAGACATATTATGATTTAAATAAATTCAGAAAATAATTTCCTTAAAAGATGCATTTTATAGCATATTTATCTAGTCACTAGAAACCATGAAAACAGAGCCTGTAAAACTCAAATGAAATAAATTATATGCTCATTTGCAAGTATAAAATCCCAGAATACTGGTCCAAAGAATTTGATAAGGATTAACTGATCTGATTCCCCACCCATGTATTTATTTTTTCTGTATATTAATTTTGTCTCTTTATGTATTGAAATTTTATTATGTAGAAGGAAAGTATGTTGCTTATTATACATACTATATAAATAACATATGTATTAAAAATCGCCTGAGATTCTTTTTACAACAACAAATTACAAATTAATGTTTCTTTTCCTCTTTTTCTTGTTATTGGAAGGCTTAGAAAGATCAACTGGCTCAGCCAAGACCACTGACTAGAAAGTCAGACACCAAGGAAGCCCCTCAGGCCCAGCTCTTTGCACAGTTTGTCTCCTGTCTGTTTGAACGTGTCAGTTAACAGGAGGACCAGCAAATTAGTAATGCAGAGAGAACTTTTATGTACATAAGAAAGCCACAAATCATCCCAAATACTATCTTTAATACAAAATATTTTATGTGCATAATCCTATGTATGTACAAAGAACAATAAATTTTCAATGATATTTGCATAAAAGATAACCGTATTGGAATTCATTTTTACCACATATGTGAAGAAATTTGTCAGGCAACTTGCAATATTGGAAAAATAAGATTATTACAACAATTTACAATAATTCAGTACGAAGGAGTACTATGATATATATATACTATTATATATATATATATATATATATATATATATATGGGCTATTATACATATGGGATATTTATATATATATATATATATATATATATATATATATATATATATATATTGTACCAGAATCAAACTCAGAACCTAGCACCTGCCAGGCAGGCACTGTGCTGCTGAACTATATCCCTGGCCCAGGAGCTTTCTATGATAGTGTTCCTCACGTTGCAGTCCATGAACCATTAGTTGTGGGCTAGGTTAATTAATGTTTCATTAGAAAAGATAAATTGTTCAAATATGTCTGTAAAGTATTTCCTTAGAGAGAACATTATTCAAGTTCTACTACCATACACAAGATCAGAGATTTTTGCGTGCAGAGAGAGGCTCAATATAGCTCCCAAGTGGAAGGAAAACAGCTTTGACCTGGAAACCATTCTGTAACATCTCAAAGGACTTGTGCCCTTGGGAAGATTTGTTAAAATGCTGTTATATTATGTGGTCTACATCTGTCATTTATTACATGTTACCTGTCATGTATGATGTGTTCATCTAATTTCATAAGAGGGGCACCTAAGGAACTTGAGTAGATGTATAGCAGGTAGAAAATATATAATATATAATATATTATATATATAAAAATTCCCTTCATAGTAACAGATTCCTTGCTTCCAGGCTTAGCTTCATAATAAAAGTATAATATTAAATTTCCCTGTGTATATCATAATGTAGGTTTTGTAAGGAATCACTACTTCTACATCATGACCTCTATTTATAAGGACTGTTAAATCTGTCAAGACATGGCAATAAGGTTGTGATTTCATACTTCAGGAAAAAGCAAAATAATATTTTCCAGCATCATTTTTAATAGAAATGTCCATTGGAGATTGAGTGATGATTTTAGCAACAATGTGTACACACACCTTTAAATGTCATGTACAAGAAGGGGATTTGTAGAGTGAAAAGTCTTCAAGAACTAATTTTCAGTAATAAGAAAATTCAAGAAAATTGTCAAACCAGCAGTAAACCGCGCAGGTATCATTCACCAAAATAGTAGATAAATTTTTCTTTTGCGAAAATAACTTGGTTCCACTGTTCATGTTTCAGTTGTACTGATCACCATTTAAAATACACTTGGTAACGTGTGGTGACACATACAAAAGTAAGAAGTCTGTCTTGGTTACTTTTCTTTCCTTGCTGAGACAAAATATCTGATGCCTAAAATTAGGGAAGAAAATATGTATTTAGCTTACAGCTTGTGGAGTTTTCAGTCCATATTCAGCTGGCTCCAAGGCAGGGTGACAGGGCACTGGGGCAACAGTTCAAGGCAGCAGTCAGAGAAAAAAGGGGAAAACAAGCTTCTTGTCTCTTATATTGTACATAGGCCACCACCACCACCACCACCACCACCACCATCACCACCCCTCTCAGGGCAGATATAGCACTCACAAAATCCCCTTGCCCTCCTTTGCACAGGATGAAGATATTTACAAAGACTAACCATGGTTCCCTGCTGAGTCTCTCAGTTAAACTTCTAAACTTTGCAAGCTGACACAATCTATCAAGCATAACAAAGTCAAACACATCCCAATCAGAATGCATGACTGCAGTGAACATATTTTCAGTCCAACTCTTCAGCTACATTGCACACTCTGCAATCCCTGCTGCACCACAGAGTGTTAACTCAGATCTTCATGCAACAGAACTCCAAGGTGACTTATTTCAGGAGGTGACTCTTCCTTAGTATTTTGTATCGCTATAGACTCATGAAGAAGAAACGGATGAAAAGAACTTTATTTTTGACTGTTCAATACGGTGACCACTATCCACATACAACTATTTAAATTTAAATTAATTAAAATTAAATAGGGCTAAATATCTACTCATTTTCAGTGGACATCAATGAGGTGTGCAAGGGTTACACATAGTTTGTGGCTGATATAGGGGACAGTGAAGATACAGGACCCACAGAACACTCTGTTGGACAGCCGCATGGGTCCTGCTGTCTCTTATGTGGTCATAATCTATACGAAGGTCACATAGCCAAAAATTCTCTCTTCCAAATGTAACTCATTGTCCAAATACATGAAGTGATTTAGGTAAAATCGTACCTTTTTAAAACCTCAAAAGGATCTGATTTTGTGAATAACAGCATGAATTTGTACTCTTGGGTCCATATTAAGATCCAATTTCAGGTAACTATAGTCTGCTCTGCCAGGATGGATTAGGTCTGTATTTCCTACAGTTTAAAGGAGTCATCTGTGTTTTGTTTCCTTTTGCCTGTTTTGTTGCACATTAGCTTTGCTCACTTACTTGTTCTAATAGCGTTTGTGTAAATATTTTAGGTATCTCTCCAGAGCTATTCTTATTATTTGAGTTTATAGCTGTCTTCATATCTTGAATTCTAAATCAGCATGTCTTTTATTTCTCTATTTAGGCTTATTTGGCTTGAACAACATTGAATGAAGTTATAAGAGTGAACATTTTGCCTTATTCTTGTCTTTATGGGGATGTATTCAGTCTCATCATTAAGTGTGATGTTAGTGGTAGGTTATGACTGTTTCTCTGTCTGTCTGTGAAAACTCAACACCTATGCAGTTGTGGGAGTTTGTAGAGCAGTGTGTGTAAGGCTGTCTACAGGACAGGCAGTCAAACAGGAATATGAATGAATGCAAGCAGAGGTTGAGCTGGAATCTGCGAAGGACCGAGTCTGTGTAGGTTTTCAGATCTCTCAACTGCAGTGATGTGGGTGTCTCAGAGCAGATGCCGATGCCCTAAATTACAGATTAAACACACACCTGGACCAGGAATTAATGATTCTGAACAGGGGTTTCACAGAGAGTGAAGCAGTTCCTAGTCCGGTTGCTGTCCCCTCATGATGACGAAAGTCTACAGCACAAGAAGGTATTACCACGTTGGCTGGATCAGCAAAGCACACTTTAGGGTGTCATTGGGTAGCTGTGACCTTGGGGCCTATATCCATCTCTTGCCTCTTCCACTCTGATGCTTTTCCATTTGATCTGCATTTCGGCCCCCGCGAAAGGAGCAGATTTGCTCTGCCACATCCTTCCTCCACGGTGCTTATTCCTGGGAACCAGCAGTCAGGAGACCAAAGCTTCTGCAACTTTGCGTCAAATAAAACTTTTTCCCTTCAAGCTGTCAGTACTCAGTATTTTTCTCCCAAAAAAGGTGAAAGCTGAATTATATAGAAAATTCTTACTATGGAAGTGTGGTTGCTGTAATTAGGCAAGACAATGCGGCTTAGAAAACTTTGAAACTTGTTTGCAGGAAGAGTTTGGAAATGTGGGCCGGAGACAGCCTAGAATGCTGTGAGCAGAGCTTGATGGCAGTTCTGCTGGGAAGTCAGAAGACCAGGATATTGACAGAAATGTGGATTATAAAAATGACTATCAAGTTTCATACGGGAATGCAGACTTTATTCGGAACTGGATTAGAAGACATGCTTATACCATTTCAGCCAAAAATAAAATTTTTAGGTATATATTTTGCCTGTGCCCTAAAAGGTTTTTACAGGGCCACAAAAAAATGGTGGCCTCATTCCTGTAAACCTTATTGTTTCTGTCTTAATTTTATGGTTTAAGACGCTGTGTTTGAGTGTCAGGTTGACAATGGTTGGAATGTGATGGTTAATCTAAACTGCCAACTTGACTGAATTCAGAGACGCCTAGCAGATTGGTAAAGTGGGAGCGTGACCAGGGAGACCACATCGGATGTCTGGCCCTTTCCTCTCTAACTCTCCCCTGGTGGCTTCTGTTTCCTAGCTGCCGTGAAGTAAGCAGCATTGCTCTGACACACACTTCAATGACATTTCTGTTTTGAAATGACCTGGTAATAGACTAAAACCTCTGAAACCATAAACCAAAGAAAATTCTCCTCCATTAAAGTTGGAGGGGTCAGGGCTGGGGATTTCGCTCAGCAGCTTAAGTGCCTGACTGGCAAGCTCAAGGTCATGAGTTCCATCCCCGGTACAAAAAACAAAAAAGTTGCAGGTACCAGGTCTTCTACTGAAGCAGCAGGAAAGGTGAGCAACACAGCCAAGGTCTGCTTCTGTCTTTCAGGACAAATAGAAATCGGTGGCTGCTCCTTCTCCAAACCTCATGTACAAATGTCTCTTTGGGGTTCAGTGTACCTAGGCCCAAGGGAAAAAGATTCTTACACAGACCTACACCTTCTATTTCAAAATTTGTCAGGCATGTTATCATGTGCACATGTTAAATTTGCAAAAGGAATTTTCTTCTGCCTTTAAGGTCAAAGTATAAAGGTTTTTTTCAACTTTTATGATGAAGTATACTGAAAGATTTCTGGATGGTAAGCCAACCTTGCTTTTCTGGCTGAGTCTGCACCTGATCACTAGATAATTATGAATTTGTTTTTCTTATCTTTTCATGAAGAATATGAATGAATTTTTTCTTCAGAATCAGGTTTTAGTAAAATGTAATAGTTGGTATGAAATTGGTAGTCTTTCTTTTCTTAAAATGCATCATAGAATTCTCTAACAGATTCCTCTGATTCAGACTTTTTATGTGGATATTTTTAATTACAAACCCATTTTTTGTTTGGCTCACTAGAGTCTTTGGGAGTGTTGTTTACGTTTAGAGAATCTTCACAGGTTACTTTTCATTTTAAAAAATCTGTTGGAGATAATGAGTGAGTTCAGGAGGGTGTCAAGACACAACATAAAACATTAAAATTGATTTTCTATGTAAGGTTTATGTAACATAAACTCAAAATAATTGGAATATCATATTGATGAACATGTGAATATTGAAATTAAAGGTACACTACCATCTACAGTTGTTGCCAAAGTGAAATAACCAAGCATAAATGTAACAAAATGTGTACAAGACTTGAATTCTGAAAAGTACAAAATATGGCTGACACCAATAAAAGATGATAGAAATAAATGGGAATACATGCCAAGACGTGGGGAGCTAAATATTAAAAAGACATTAACACTTCTTAAAGTGATTCATAGGTTTAACACAGTTCCCATCGATAGTCTACTGAGATAGTTTTGTAGATAATATGTGAGATTATTCTAAAATGTATACGAAAATTTAAAAGAACTAGAATTAATACACCATGGCAGAGGGCCTGGGGAGGACACTGCTGACTTCATAGAGGCTGGGAGGCAGAGCCCTCAGCATCAGAAAGAAAGGGACCGAGCTGTGTTTCAGTCTCCGAGCCACACTCCCACTGTCACTGCTAGAAGCGTGGTTTAGTTTTTGGCTAGGCATCTCTTAACCCAATCAAGTTGACAAAAGCACTAGAACTAGAACAGATACTAAACTAAAACTAAAATACAAGGAATCAGTCTACTATAAACCAAGAACTATTAGGTAGCTACAGTAACCAAGATTGTGTGGTATTATTGGTGGAAGTTTAGATGCATAAATCAGTGAGTCAGAACACAGCACCCAGAAGTAGCCCTACATCAGTATGTCCAGCTGCATCCCACAAGGGATAAGAAAACTGAATATTGGAACAGATTAAGTGTCCCTAAGCAAGAGAAGTAAGCATTCAATAAATACTGCTGTGGTAAGTGGATCTCTATAACTGAAAATAAACAATGCACATATATGTACATCTTATTGTATATTTCATGCACAAAACCAATTCCAAATATAAAATGTAACACAGGAAAAGTTTTAAAACAAAATTTAGAAGGATATTTCTGTGACAAAAACTAAGAAAATTTAATAGTTGGACAATGTTTAGGTCCTGAGCTACTTATCTAAGACACTATTAAGAGAATAAAAGGGCACATCAAAGAATAGGATAAGATATTCACAAGTCTATAGTGTCTTGTGTACTTGGAATTTTCAAGACAGTTCTCCAAGTGACCTTGAACCAACACAGTTCTCCACCTCATTTGAACTGCAGAGTGTGCTGGAAATACAATATCCTGAGATTGAGGGAACTCCCTAGAACAGCCTTGACTCTGTTCCAGGCATCCCCTGAAACACAGTGTCCTCCAACATTTTACCATGATGTGCTTGCTATCTTGTCCCCAAGGTATAAAACCCATGGCAGCTGCTTCCAAGGCTTCTTAGTCATGGTGCAGGCAGGACCTGTGCAGTTGCTACTCTGCCTGCCCTATGCACCTTTCCTGAGGCTCTGGGGACCAGCTGGTGATGAGCCTAGGCTTCAATTGTTGCTTGATGCCTACCTGATAAACTTACTCTGTGTAATTTGCATGTGTAGTTCTGTCACTTATGTCACCAAGGTGGCAGACAGTGTATAGTGAAGCTGCTTCACAACACTGTTTATCGAATCCCTAAAAACAGAAAAAAGTACAAAAAAGAGGTTGGGAGGATACTTTAAATGGCTTACAGACATACAAAGTGAGGGCCAGGAATATTTGGTCCTGACTAATCACCAGCACTGCCAAAAGCAAAGATAAAAAGACAAATGTTCCACTTCTTTGTCATCAGGGAAACATAAATTAAAACTGCGCCACATTACAGCTTCTAGAATGATTTGATGAAGAAGAAAAAGTAGTCTCAGCATGACAGTGAGGAAAACCAAAACTGTTAAATACTTCTCTGCGTGTGATTGTGTACAATGATTGTCATCAAAATGGACCAACAGTAACACACGCATACCTGAATCAAGCCTCAGTCCCACTCCTGTGTGTCACATAACATACTTATACATTTATTTACTATACTGTATACATTAGAATCATAGTATCATAGAATCATAGTATCATTTTTCATAATACTCCAAACCCAAAGCCTTCTAAATATCACACTGTACAATGGTTTTAAAAACATGATAGATACACGCAGAAGTAAAACGTAGGTGAATGTACCAAATATTGTAAGCAACAGAAGACACAAAAAAATCTCTGTTTCCACTTAAAAGGAGAAAAGTACAGGCAAGATGAATGTCTGCTCTTGGAAGTCAGAGCAGTAAGCAGTTCCCCTTGGGGGATGGACAGTCTCTATAAGGATCACACTGAACCTTCCAGAATGTTGGTAATGTTTTGTTTTTTGATATAGATGATGATTATATGAATGGGTTTGATTTGTAATTGTACATCAGTTTGCAAAGTTATGAAGTGTGTAATTTTTAGGGCACACTGTACCCCAATAAAATATTTTAAAGGCAACTTAATATTTTATACCATATTTTTGACACTTGAGTAAAGGAAAAATGAGAATGTTTTCAAAATATAAAATTTGAGCCATTTTGATATTTTTTCTCATTTCATTGCACTGTGTGTTTTTAGCTAATGTGATTTGCTCAGTGTAATATGAAAGTATGTCATCTTTAGCTAATATTTTAGAATATAACTTTCATTATCTACAAGACATTTTTATGCAACTAAGTGAAAGCTGGTGAAACTATGATCCTCTGAGTTGTGGTCTATTGTGCCTTTTATTAAATAATAGCAGAGATTTATCTTTGATTGTCTTTTCCCAAATTAGTCAAACCATTTTCCAGCACCATCTCACCACAAGCATAGACAGGGATCCTCTGTTTTATTTTCCAAGAAAAGAAGACAAGAGTTTTCTAATTATTTTGAAATATCGCAAATAATGGAGGGAATTCAGAGAATGCAGTGGAAACAACAACCTTAAAGTTGTATGAAGAAACATCTGTTTGTTAAATTGCATCGTCTATTTTTTTCATTAATAGTTTTCCGTTCACAAAAATAAAGAGGATTATGCAGAGACTCTCCACACACTTTCTGCTCCCTACGCAGGCACACAGCCTTCCCATGAGAAACAGTATCTGAGTGCTACGCTTGTTACAGAGAACTTACACTGACAAATTATCAGGTAAGTCCGTGGTCTGCTGGGTTCACTCTAGGTAATACGGTGCTTGCTGTGAATATCGGCAAGTGCATCATGCCATGTGTCCACCATGAGAGTATCAGAGGAGGCTGAGTCCCTAACGGTCATCTGTTCTCCACCTATTTGTCCCTCGTCCCCTCTGTTCCCAGGCAACCACTGTCATTTTACTACTATCTTTAGACTTTCACCTTTACCTGAGTGCTGCACGTTAGAATATCAAAGCAAACAGCCTTTCCGCCTGGCTTCTTTCCTTCCACGCTGTACTATGCAAGTTAGTTTCCTCCACACCTCTTCACAGCTTGGCCGAGCACTTGTTTTCAATTCTGAATAAGATTCCACGGTGTGTACGCGCCACAGTTGATGTATCTTCTCACTTAGTGAAGGAGATTCCATTGGCTTCCAAACTTTGATAATTATAAAGTTACTATAAATATGTGTGCATGTTTTTGTGTCAACATAAGTTGTTACCTCATTTGGGTAAAGCTAGGGGCACGATTGGCCCTCATAAAGTAAAAATATGCTTCATTATATAACAAGCAATCAATCTGTGCTCCAAAGTGGTTGGGCCATTTCTAATTTTCATTAGTAGTTCACAAACATTTATCTCATCCTAGAGTTAGCAAGAGCAATTTACAATGAACCATGTCCACTTTCAAATAAAACTGCAGCACTTCCCAAATATTCATGAGTACCTTATAATACATATTCATTGCTATAAACTTCACTGGAAGCAGTTTGTCCTACTCTGAATATGTTCTGAAAAGTCATATTTTATTTTTATTTATTTCAAAATATTTTTGCATTTCCCTTGAAAATTCTTCTTCATGGGTGTATTGTTTAGAATTTATCTTTAAATATTTCTCGATCCAACTACCTTTCTGTTATTGATTTCTAGTTCAATTCCCTGTTTTGAGAAAAGATTTCTTTATTTTGAAATTTGTTAAAATGTGGTTGCTTCATAGCACACAGTGTGCTCAATTTTGGAGACTGCTCTAAGAGAATTTGGGAATAATTTATATTCTGTTGTATTTTGATGATATTATTGATAGATATAAATTATGTCTGGTTTATTGATGGTGTTTGTGAGTTCAGCTGTCAGCAGTGATTTTCTGCCTGCTGAGACTGTCTGTGTCTGATAGAGGAGCACTGAAATCTCCAGTTATAACAGCGAGTTCATGTTTTCTTCCTTGTAGTTTTACAAGTTTTATATTACACGTTTCGATGCTTTTTGGTTAGGAGTAGAAACACTAAGGATTATGTCTCTTTGCATAATTGGCCTCATCATCATGTAATATCCTTTCTTTATCCGTGATCATTTCTCCTTTCTGAAGCCTGCTTTGTCTGAAACCATTATAGCTGCTATTTTTGCTTCCACACAGTGTATCTTCTCCCATTCACCACCTTGAGTCTGCATGTGTCTTTGTTTTTGATGGCTTCTTGCAGAAAACATGAAGTTAGATCCTGTTTTAATCGACCCTGACAATCCCTCTTCTTAAATTGGTGCAGTTAGACCAACGACATTCACAGCAACTGCTGCCGTGTCAGCTCGCTGTCTCCCACATTTGTGTGTATTTTCTGCTCATTGTCCTTGCTCTTCTTTCTACTTTCTGTTTCTCGTTCTCTCACTGTCCTTGTGGTTTTACCTGAGCACTTTAGGACCCACTTTCTGTTCTCTCCTGACATGGCAGGTCTGCCTCTTTATTCTAGAGGTTTCTTTGGTCTTACTTTAGTCTTTGCACGATTTCTGTCACTTACCTCACTCATACAGAAGTGTGCATGTGCACTGTTAATATTATTTGAACAAAGGTTTGTCTGCTGCATGAATTAAGAATAAGAACCACGAGGTCTGCAGAGGAGGAGCTGGCCAGATCTGGGGTGCCCTCACCGGCCTCTCTGCGTGTCTGGAGGACTCTGGATATCTCCACCCAGACTGCTGGAGTTCCCCCAGGCTTCCAGGTGCAGTGAAGAGGAGAGGTGGGTTTGAGGCTTCCACATCAGCCTCCCCATTCCAGCTTCACTTGGAGAACTGCTGAGCTCCCGATAGGTGGGCTGGCCCACACTATCAGCCTAGCCCAGCCTGTTTAACTGCCGCGCCTGGCCATAGGTCTGCAGAGGAGGAGCTGGGCAGATCTGGGTTGCCCTCACCGGCCTCTCTGCGTGTCTGGAGGACTCTGGATATCTCCGCCCAGACTGCTGGAGTTTCCCCAGGCTTCCAGGTGCAGTGAAGGGGAGAGGTGGGTTTGAGGCTTCCACATCAGCCTCCCCATTCCGGTTACACTTGGAGAATTGCTGAGCTCCCGACGGGTGGGCGGGCCCACACTATCAGCCTAGCCCAGCCTGTTTAGCTGCCGCGCCTGGCCATTGGTCTGCAGAGGAGGAGCTGGGCAGATTTGGGGTGCCTGCATCGGCCTCTCCATGTGTCTGGAGGACTGTGGATATCTCTGCAACCAGGGAGGGTCCACAGGTTCCCGAGGCATTGCGGCCTGTGGTGAGTACCCTAACCCGGCTGCGATTGAAGAACTGTGGAGCTTCTAAGGGGCAGGTGGGCGCATAGTGTCCCTGAGGCCCAGCTTGTCTGGAACTGCGGAGTTCTGAGCAGGCAGAGGAGGGCCACTGGTTCTGTAGGCCCAATGGCTTGGGGTAGCGCGGTGCCAGTGTCTCAGTAGCTCCAAACGTAGAAGGGGATTTTCAACAGATCCTGAGGAAGCTTTCAAATAACACTTGAAACACAGAAATATAGGAAAATGACAAAACAAAAGACCAAATTACAACCTCAAACCTCCAGCCCATCTCAAGAAACCCTAGGAGCAATGTATATAGAAGAAAATATATCCCATCCACCTCATATATCGGACACAATAGCCACTGAAATTGACAAGCAACTCCAGGAAGCTTTAAAGAAATTCAAACTCGAAATAATCTCCCAGATAAAAGAAGAAATGATAAAAGAAATGAAAGAGATTCTAAATATATCTAAAGAAAACACAGATAAAAAATTGGAGGAACTAAACAAAAAGATAGAATCCCTAGACGAGCAATATAAGAAACAAACAGAATACATAATGCAGATGCACGGAGATATACAGGAAATGAAAAACTCCACTGAAAGTTGTAAAAACCGCCTTAATGAAAGTGAAGATAGAATTTCAGACCTTGAAGACAGGATTGCAGCTAGTGAACAGGAAAGGAAAGATCTTTTGAAAATAACAAGGAATCAGGAAACAACAATTCAACAATTGCAAGACAATGCAAAGAAGAATAACATAAGAATGATAGGGATTAATGAAAGAGAGGGAGACAACATGAAGGATGTCAGGAGGATATTTAGAGAAGTAATAGCTGAAAATTTCCCAAGCATGAGATCAGAAACTGACATCAGGATCAGTGAAGCATATAGAACTCCAAACAGTCATAACCAAAATAAAACTACACCCAGACATATAATAATCACCATCCCAGAAATCCAACACAAGAATAGATTATTAAAAGCTGTCAGAGAGAAAAGACAGATCACTTATAAAGGAAAACCTATCAGAATCACAGCAGACTTCTCAGCACAAACGATAAAGTCAAGAAGAGCATGGAGTGAAGTATTCCAGATCCTAAAGCAAAATGATTTCCAACCAAGACTGATATATCCTGCAAAACTATCATTCAAAATAGATGGTGAAATACGATACTTCCATGACAAAGAACAGCTGAAGAACTTCATGAACACCAAACCAACCCTGCAAAAAATATTGAAAGACAGTTTAGATACACAAAGGAAAAAAAGCACTAAGCAAAGCAAATAATTAAACAGAACAGAAAGATAAAGATGCAACAGCAGAGAGATAACATTCCTACAATTAACCAGCATTTAACAGTAATAACCATTAATGTAAATGGTCTCAATGCACCAATCAAAAGAAACAGACTAGCAGAATGGATCAAGAAACAAAATCCAACCATATGCTGTTTACAGGAAACCCATCCAACCCAGAAAGATACTCACAGACTGAAAGTCAAAGGATGGAAAACAATTCTTCATGCAGCAGGAATCCAAAAAAAGGCAGGAGTAGCCATTCTGTTTGCAGACAACGTGAACTTTAAACCAACAATGACCATAAAGGACAAAGAAGGTCACTACATACTCGTAAGGGGAAAACTCCAAGAGGAAGAGATAACTATCTTAAATATATACGCACCAAACTCCAGAGCACCCAGTTATATAAAACAATTATTAACAGAAATGAAAACTCAAATTATCAGTAACACAATTGTAACAGGAGACCTTAATACACCACTGACACCAAGGGACAGATCAACCAGACAGAAAATGAGCAAAGAAATAACAGAACTGAATCACACCTGTGAACAAATGGGTTTGATAGTCATATACAGAATGTTCCACCCAACAACATCAGAATACACATTCTTCTCAGCAGTACATGGATCATTTTCTAAAATAGACCATATATTAGCTCACAGAACATATTTAAGCAAATGCAAAAGAGTTGAAATCATCCCTTGCATATTATCGGATCATAGCGCTCTGAAATTAGAAATTAATGACAAAGGATACTGCAAAAATTCCGCAAACACATGGAAACTAAATAACACACTCTTGAGTAATCAGTGGGTCACAGAAGAAATTAAAGAAGAAATTAAACAATACCTAAAAGAAAATGAAAATGCAGATACAACTTACCGGAATCTGTGGGATGCAATGAAAGCCGTTCTGAGAGGAAAATTTATTGCACTGAGTTCCCACATCAGGAAAACACAACGAATACAAATAAATAACTTGATGCTACACCTCAAACAGCTAGAAAAAGAAGAGCAAGTCAAGCCCAAAGCCAAAAGAAGAGAGGAAATTATAAAAATCAGAGCAGAAATCAATGCAATAGAGACTAAGAAAACAATCCAAAGAATCAACGAATCAAAGAGTTGGTTCTTTGAAAGAATAAATAAAATCGATAAGCCCCTAGCCAACCTTATTAAAAAAGGGAAGAAAAAGCTCAAATTCATGCAATAAGAAATGAAAAAGGAGAAATCACTACAGACCCAATAGAAATACAGAGGATCATCAACACCTATTTCGAAAACCTCTACTCTCAAAAGTTTGATAACACAGAAGAAATAGACAGATTCTTAGAAGCATATGAAGTACCAAAGCTAGATCAAGAGGATATAAAACTGTTGAATAACCCAATCTCTGCTAATGAAATTGAAAATGTAATTAAGTCCTTACCCACCAAGAAGAGCCCAGGCCCAGATGGATTCACTGCAGAATTCTACAAGAAATATAAAGAAGACCTAATGCCGACACTCCTCAAACTATTCAATGAAATTGAAAGGGAAGCAATCCTTCCTAAGTCATTCCTGGAAGCAAATATTACTCTAGTACCAAAACCTGAGAAAGACCCAACTATAAAAGAGAACTATAGACCAATCTCCCTAATGAACACAGATGCAAAAATCCTCAATAAAATATTGGCAAATAGGATCCAGCAAATCATCAAGAAGATTATACACCATGACCAAGTGGGATTCATCCCAGGAATGCAAGGATGGTTCCACATACGCAAATCAATAAATGTAATACACCATATCAATAAAGCCAAAAAATAAGAATCACATGATCATTTCTATAGATGCAGAAAAAGCCTTCGATAAGATCCAACACTTATTCATGATAAGAACTTTACAGAAAATTGGAATAAATGGTCTTTACCTCAATATAATAAAGGCCATTTATGACAAACCAACAGCCAGCATCATACTAAATGGCCAAAAATTGAAAGCCTTTACTTTAAAATCGGGCACAAGACAAGGATGTCCTTTATCACCACTCCTATTTAATATAGTACTGGAAGTACTAGCCAGAGCAATTAGGCAAGAAAGAGAAATAAAAGGGGTAAAGATAGGAAAAGAAGAAGTTAAATTATCATTGTTTGCAGATGACATGATACTCTACATAGAAGACCCCCTAAACTCCATTGAAAGACTCTTAGATACAATAAATAAATTCAGTAATGTGGCTGGATACAAAATCAATACTCAGAAATCAATAGCATTCCTATACACGAACAACAAAATTACAGAGAGGGAAATAAGAGAAACTGGACTATTCACATTAGCAAGCAAAAAAATGAAATATTTAGGAATTACTCTTACGAAAGAAGTGAAAGACTTATACAGTGAAAATTATAATACACTGAAAAAGGAAATTGAAGATGATCTCAGAAAATGGAAAGACATCCCTTGCTCATGGATAGGAAGAACAAACATTGTGAAAATGGCCATTCTCCCAAAACTGTTATACAGATTCAATGCAATCCCAATAGAAATACCATCAACATACCTTATAGATCTAGAGAAATCACTCCTAAATTTCATCTGGAACCAGAAGAGACCTAGAATAGCAAAGGCAATTCTAAGCAGCAAAGACAAAGCAGGAGGCATCACAATCCCTGACTTGAAGTTAACAACAGTAGTAAAATCAACATGGTATTGGAATCAAAACAGAGCCGAAGATTAGTGGAATAGATTAGAAGATACAACCACAACTACGAACACACTCAACCACCTTATCTTTGATAAAGGAGCCAAGCAGGTTCACTGGAAGAACGACAGTCTCTTTAATAAATGGTGCTGGAAAAACTGGCTCTCCATTTGCCGAAAACTAAAGCTAGACCCATGTCTATCACCATATACTAAATTAAAATCTAAATGGGTCAAAGATCTGAATATTAAAACAGAAACACTAAATCTATTGGAAGACAAATTAGGTAGAAACCTTGGAGACATAGGAGTAGGTAAAGAATTCATGAACAGGACTCAAACCACACGGGAAATACTTCCCAGAATCAATAACTGGGACCACTTCTTATTAAAAAGTTTCTGCATGTCAAAAGAAATCTCCAGCATAGTGAAAAGAAAACCCACAAACTGGGAAAAGATTTTAGTGAACTCTCTCTCAGACAAGGGCCTCTTGTCTAAAACATATAAAGAATTAAAGAAACTCAGACCTCCAAAATTCAAAGATCCAATCCAAAAATGGGCATCTGAGATGAATATGCAATTCTCAGATGAAGAAATGCAAATGGCAAATAAATACATGAAAAAATGCTCATCATCATTGGTCATTAGAGAAATGCAAATTAAAACCACACTGAGATACCATCTCACTCCTGAAAGAATGGCCAGGATCAAGAAAACCGACAACAAATGCTGGAGAGGCTGTGGGGAAAAAGGAACTCTCCTGCACTGCTGGTGGGAGTGTAGACTGGTACAGCCTTTGTGGAGATCTGTCTGGAGATTTTTCAAAAAGTTGGGACTGGAAATCCCATTTATTCCAGCTATTCCACTTCTAGGCATATTCCCAGAAGAACTGAAAGCATCATACCACAGTGATATATGTGCACCTATGTTTATAGCAGCACAATTTGTAATCGCCAGATCTTGGAAACAACCCAAATGCCCATCAACTGAGGAATGGATAAAAAAGTTGTGGTATTTCTATACAATGGAGTATTATTCAGTTATAAAGAAGGATCACATTGAGATATTTATCAATAAATGGGCACAGCTTGAGACCATACTCATTAGTGAAATAAATCAATCTCACATGTGTGAATACCGAATAGTTTCTCTAATGTAAGTAATGATTCAAATATATAAAAATATGTGGTAATCATGATTCCCCACTAGGTGGCCTTGAAGCCTTATAAAGTTTTCACTCATTAATTAGAAAGGCTTTATTCTGGGCTTCTTGATATGAAAATATTTGAAGCTAGAGTATATGAAGTTTTATCCAAATATTTCAAGGAAAAAGACACTATGGTAACTACTATTAAGTCGGGTTATATGGTGGTGAAGTACTAGGTTGTTGAAACAGTCATGCTGTGACCTCTATTGTTATATTGTTATGTCCTTTTTTATCTCAATCTCCCCCTTATTCTTTTAAAAAAATTATTTAGTCATTTCTTATGTTTGTCTTAATTAAAGAAAAAATTCAAAACATTAGGATATATAAATAGTAACTCTTTTTGATTTCCTATTAACTTGTTTTGAAGTCCTGTAGTACTCCCACGATCTTGTTTTGACTGATTAGACTCTGTTCCATTCTATATGATAGTATCAAGTTTGAAGACATAGGCAACTACTTTGAAGACAATAAGATTCACTAAGATACCCATTCTGGTTTGACTATTGTCTTCTTTGGAAGTCCTGTAATGTTTACAATGCCTAAGTTTTATTGGTCTTGTTCTCTACTGTTTTGTCCAACTTTATAATATCTAATGAGATAGACAATTCTTTTTAAGGAAACAAGGGACAACGTTGATAACCATTGTTGATAAACTTGTACTCTGTTCTACACCATGTGCTATGTCTATCCTTGGTATTGACTGACAGCTTTGTTTTGCCATATTTGACTGTATTCTCCCCCCCCCAAAGTAATAAGCACTAAGGAGTAATAAAATCCAAAATGTGTAAATTTTGTTGTAAAAAAGAGAGGGAAAAAAAAAAGAAAAAGAGCTCTAACGGATATAACAGCAAGTGTGTTTAGGGGTGTTAAATAGCTGACTATATCAATGTTTTTGGATCATTGAACACAGCTGTTTACAGTCTCCCTGTTTGAATGTCCACCTTGTATTCTTTGATACTGTGATTTGAGGAACTATTTTCAAGATGATAATATGTAATCTACTAACAGGTGATTTCTTACTGTTTTTTTTTTTTTGTTTTGTTTTGTTTGTAGTTCTGTATTGCGTGTACCCTTACACCGCTTTGGTTTGTTTTGTGTTTTTCTCTTTTTCCTCTTAAATTAAAAAAAAGAATAAGAACCACAAAAGTTTTATCTTCACTTTCTCCTTCTGTTTTTCCTCTTTCTGTAGGCCTGAGCTTCTGATCCGCACCATATTTCTTTTTCTGGAAATCTAATAATATTTCTTACAAAGCAGGTTTACTGGAAACAAGTTCTTTGAACTTTTGCTCTTCTGAGGATGTATTTCTCCTTCATTTCTGAAAGATAATTTCACAGGGTACAGAATTCTGTATTGGCTTTTCCTCTCAACGCTATAAATATTTTCCTCCACTCTCTTCTTGCTTGCATGGTTTCTGAGGAAAATTCAGACATAATTCTGACCTTTGCTTCTCTGTAGACAGGGTGTTTTTCCCTTCTCTGGATTCTTTCCAGACTTTTTCTTTATGTTTGATTTTGTGAGGCTTGAACTTTATGTGCCACGGTGTGGCTCTTTCTGAGCGGTTCTGTTTGGTGTCCTCTAACCCTCCTGTAGTGGTGCAGCCTGCTGTGCACATTAATCCGGGAAAAATATCAGTCATTATTGCTCCAGGGATTTGTCCTGTTCCTCTTGTTCTTGTCTTTCTCATATTTCCATTGTGCATCTGTAACACTGTTTTGTGGTTGCTCCATTGGTCTCAGCATTTTGCCAAACTGAAAACTGGGCCTCAAGTTGTTACTTCTTTTTAAAATTAACAAACATTTAAAAGAAAAGCAGAGCTCATGTACCGTTGGAAAATGCAGTAGTACAGGGATATATTCTCTAAAATCCAGCAGGTTTAAAAGACCAAAACTAAAAGCAAAATTTTCCCTGAATTCCATTTTATACAAAAATTGAAAACAATCCTACATTTTCTTCATTTCTCTCATCCTAGTGTTTTCTTTGATTTGAAATAAGGAACACTGTAGTGTTGATTCTCCACAACTGCAATGAGTTCTGCTCAGGTGAATATTGCTATCCGCATAAGGGAAGGGTGCAGGAAACCATTCAAAAACAATCTCCTTCCCTCTAGGACCTTGAGAAAAATGACAAATAATCCACACCAGCCCTAACCATTGCCATGATAGAAATCCAATCACTGGATGAGTTTTTAAAGGATATATAATGAACTTCTTTTCTTATAAGAACATTATTTAACTTGTTACAACTTTTAGTTTTAAAAATCTCCATGAAATTTTTAAAGTCAAATTTTAAACTGTGCAAAAGAATGAAAAGAAATATGAAATATCCATCTTCATCAGAGTACATTGTATTTTCTCATTCCCATCCCTGAAATTCCCCATAATGTGATCTATATTTATGCCTAAATTGTACCAATACATTTAAATAAACTAAAAACCAAAAGAGTGTATTAGAATCTTTTCCCTAACCCTGTCAAGAAGAGAACAGCAAGAGTAAAACTAAGCCATTCGAACCACAATTTAAAAACAAGGGGATCTGTTATGTTAGTCAGGAAAGAAATGTCTAAATATATCTGGAAAATATTACTAAATTATGTATAAGACTGGCCATCTAAAGCATAATAAATTATATAATCAGTAATTGCTGGTTAACCTCTGACTCCAGAGAGCTGTGAACTACATGGACATTTATCAGTTGCAAGCTGTTAATTGCATATACTGTAGCCACAGGGTTACACCTTGAAAGATTATCCGATGAGCGTGAAATAGAAATTTTATAAAATACTCTGACATAATACTAAAAGCAATCATTACTTTGTCTCTTTCCAGATACAGCTTCATTCTCACCTTGTTTTCTACACCAGGGTGTTTTTGGGTTCAGAGCAATGAAGCAAAAACTCTCGTCCTCTGCACGTCTTCGCTGGAGGTTTATTTACAACATACAACCCAGACACACCAGGTGTAGCACACTAAAGAACTTCTTAGGGAAGAAAATCAGTGCATAGCAGCCCCAGAAGACCCTCATTCATCTCCCAGCTGGTAAATCCCATCAGTATGTTTAAAGGAGGTCAAAACTGCCTGCAGTGTCCCCAAGGAGGATAAAATAGAGTTGCTGACCCAACACAAACCTATCTTCCCCTGTGTACAACAAACAGTTTTTCCATGAATATCATAGCATTTGTTTTGATAATGGCAGGTCGAATGTGTTTTTAAAGGCAAAACCATGATTTCCAAGAAATATAAAAAGAGCACGCTAAAGATTTATATGATTCATAATAGGCAAATCAGCAAAATGTTTGACTGGTTCAAGGGAGAATTCAAAAGATACATCCATTTATAGGCAACCGCGAATGCTGAAATGCGCTTATAATTAAATGCTAAGCTGGTCAGCATTAACTGGACAGTAATAAGTTGCTTTCCACAAGATTAAATTCAGTAGCATTTCTAGGCAAAATAATCAATTCCAGCATGATACACTTCCTACAGCCTACATAATCACAGTGTAAAAACAATGAACTAGACACCCAGAAGGAGAGGACATACAGAAAACTCCTTTGTGCAGGAGTGTGTGCGGTTCACAATGCTTCAGTTCTTTCTGATTGTGGAAATTTTACTGGGCATTTACCCAGAAATAGATTTGCTGGATCTGGGATATTAATATCTTCTGGTTTAATGGATATTGTCAATATTTTACCATCAAGTGATTGTACCAGTTTATACACTTAACACTCATGTAGGAATCTTATACATTTGAAAATTAGAAAGCCCTGACTCAATTTCCAATGAATGAATTCATTCCAGAATGAATTTTTACTTTAAACAATCACCTTCATAATTCTATAAATTCTAAAGTTCAGGACTATTATCTAGCAAATAATATACCTGGTTTTATCCATTTATGATCTGTCAAATAATACACCTACTGTGTTCCAGGAACAGAGCTGCAAACGCCTTGTAATTTCCTGAGTGGTGAGTGTTGCTAAGAAACTCATGGTGGGCTCCTAGATGTCTGCATGATGAGTGCCCAGCAGTGGAAAGGCCCATCACACTATTAAAGAGCTGGAACTTCGGATAGCCTGATCCCGAAGAAAGGAGGACAGTTTGGGTCTGATAGTGGGGCTCACTGTATAATAGATCATGCCTTCCTGATTGCTATGGTGACTCTTTAATTTCCTCCGGATACTCATGCATTAAAGCTTTGGTCCCCAGGGTGCTCCTATTGGGAGACAGTGGAATGCTTAAGAGATGGAGTCAAGTGGAGATGTTTAGGTCATTTGAGGTTTTGCCCCAAAGGGGATCGTGGGCTCAGTGCCTTCCTTGCTTGCTTTTGCTTCTTGGCTAGGAGGTAAGGAGATTTGCTCTGCCGTGCTCTCCCCTCTGATGGACTAATATGCCGCAGCTTCAATCCAATGGCGCCTACCACTCATGAACCAGAAAAAGTACATTTGTAGCAGATTCGTGCTACAAGACCATTGACCCGAAACCAACATTTTCTCTCTGGAAGTTAATCATCGCAGGTATTTGTTATAATAATGCAATTATAAACCTCAGAAAAGTCTTTAGACTCAAAGCTTAGCAGAGCCTTTTGGTGGGAAGACACACTGTTGTACCAGGAAGGGGGTGGGCCCTGCTCAGCAGAGGCCGTGGAGCTCTATGCTGCCTCCTAGACCTATTTTCTATGTATTCTTCATAATAAACTGTAGTCATAACTATAAAGTTTTTCAGTGAGTCTAAAAGCTGTTCTGGGAAGTTACTTAACCTGAGGATGTCATGGGAATGGCTAACTTGCTAACCTGTTGGTTATAAGAATGGTGATCTGTGGGTGTCATTTGTGGCAGGTACGGATGTAAGACCAGTCTTAGGAAGAAGCATGGGGCCCTTCACTCTAGAGTGACAAGATGCTCAGTAGTTAGCCTCAGACCCAAAAGCCGGTACAGCCAGGTGGTTTACACTGGTTGAAGTGGAAACAGAACACTACCTTCATGTGGTGTTAGGGGTGCATTCCACTATTAACTTGGAATTTCATATGAGGATATGAAGGTAGCGATAAGAAAGAGATGACTGCATTTTCATATGGGTTTCCTTGTAAAGAAATGAAAAGAATCATGCTACACACATTGGAGAGATCAAAGGCAGGAAGGAACATCAGAGAGCAGAACAGAAAAGGCTTTGTAGATCTTTCCTTTGGGAATATGCGGGAGACTTTTATATCAGTTTAAGTGTCACTCAAAAAATAATAGTTATATAAAAATGTCTTTAACCTGATGTGCCAAAGGAGAAATGGATTACTAAAAACACCACCAAATTAAGCAAAAATATGTTATTATAGGTAAAAATCTATAACACAATGGAGAAATTACTAAATTAATTTTAGCATTAAATTCTATTTATTGATTATCATGAATTATTAGATATATTCAATTTTTATTATTTTACATAAAACTATTATTCAGTAAAATTAATCTATAGACAATAAATGAGTACTATAACTACCAAAGAATAATATAGAGAAAACACACACACACACACACACACAGAGGAAATTAGGCAATTGTGGAATATAAAATTATTCAGTCATCCCCACAGCTTTGTAAGAAATTGGTGTTGTTTTTATTCTTAGGAATTAGAGAAAGAGAATATATCTCACTTATGCATGTTCCTCCAAGTCACTGAAAGAAATCTCTGAGGTAAATTTAGTTTTTAACTCAATCTAAAAATTTTATGCGACTTTATCTTTCTCTTACTTTTCATTCTTAGTTTTCATAGCATAATTATATGTGTGGTTCTGATTAAAAAGTCTCTTGGAACCTCTGTAGATGAAGGAGCTGTAAATGAACAGTGAACAAATATGGAAAGCCCAGAACAGAGTGAGCTATCTCAAGAATTTTACAGCTAAGATCTTCAAAGGTAGAAACAAATCAGCAGGCACGAGGGAGCAAAAACTAGCTGAAAAGTCAACAGCAAAGTTTCAAATACACAAAAGAGCTTCCTAGACCTGTGATACAGGACTGTGTCTTAATTTAGTTTCTATAAATCAGAACCAAAATAATATTTCCTACTCCTTGATACTCGCTTCCATTTTCACCAAATGTGACTAAATGCGACATATTTTCACCAAATGTGACATATTTTGGCACATGTAAGCCAGTGTCTTACTGCTTACATTGTCATTTGTGCATTTTTTTAAAATCCAGTGGGAAACTGTGTTATCAAATAAACCACTCACAGTTCCAGATTACCTTAAAATGCCTGAATTTAAACAAATATTTAGTAAAAACTTTATTCTCAATTTTACAGCCTTTCAAAAAAAAAAAAGCCTACCATAACATCTAGCATTTTTTCCTCATATTCTTTAACTTGTTTCATGAGACCTGGAAAAGTGTCAACACTGTCTCTAAATCTCTGGCATGATTTTCTCCTGAATCTTATATGCAGCCTCACGGTGGAAGTATTAATTCTTTAAGTATGGGCCACTCACACAGAGTTACTGTTACTGCTGCTTTTACCCATGTGGACCAGCAAGAAATCCCTGGCTAAACAATCAGAATCTCCTGGTGTGTAGGCGGGCTACACAGTACCATAGATACTAGGGTCTTCTAGCATAATAATTTTCAGATTCAGTGAAAGGCAGAAGAAATTGGCCACTCAGCTTGTGGTCCAGACACTGGGAACTGACCCCTGATCCTGTGAACAGAGGAGCACGTGGGATGGCAATTTGAGCTATGATTTTTATTTCATCGTCTGACTCTATGATGAGGGTTCTAGTTGGTAATTCATAAATATTTAACTCATAACACTTAAACTCAACAGAGAAAAGATTTAAATATTCATCACTGGGGAATTAAATATTCCCAACAGGGGAAAAATTATAAAGAAACCTGACATTAGGCATTCACCAATAAGCATTCAAAATCAAAACAGTAGCTTCCAATGTTATGATCCTGTGCCTTAATCAGTTTTCCTGTTTCTCAGACAAAAATACCTGACAGCCACAACTTACAGGAGAAGAGGTTTATTTGGCTCACAGATTCAGAGGTTTCAGTCCACTATCTTCAAGGCCGGAACATCCCGTAGAAGAATGGGATGGAAAAAGCTGCTTGGTTCATGGCACCTGGAAAGCAGAGCTGGGGAAGAACACAGTGAGAGACGTGGCTTCCACAGAATGTCCTCCATGACACATGTCCTTCCAAGCTGGCTTCACCTCTGTAATGACTGAGGTCATTACAGAGGAGGGCTCTGAGATGGTGTGAGTGTTACACTTGCCTTAGGGGGTGGCGGCCTGTTTACAACTCAAGGCAGGAAAAGAGGCGCCCTGCTTTTTGCCCTGGTTGCTTTTTCTGTTTTCTGCCACCTTGAAATGCTGCCCTTGAACTTGCCACCCTGCCTTGGAGCCAGCTGATTACAGACAGACTCAAACCTCCACAAACTGTGAGCTACATAAACTTTTCCTTCCTTAGTGTTGGGTGTACTACAGAACCTCCTAACAGCACAAGCTCATTCAGCAATGCGCTTGGGTAGATTAATTCACTGATGAGCATAGTGCTCCCATGATCTAATTACCTCTCTAGGAATCTCTTAATCCATTCAGATTGACAATTAACCTTAACCTTAAGTTAACCTCTTATCACCATGACATTTTAATGTATCTACTTAAACCACAGTTAGTTTCCAAATACAGGCAATAGAAAGTCATTATTGTGTCCAATGTAATGTAACTCTCCTGTGTACAGTCAAAAACATACTAATTCCCTCTCCTAATACCAACAGTCCTACAATTGTTCAAAAGCACAAGTAAAAGTTTCTGACACTCAAAGTCTTAGCTTTAAATCTCTGTAAAAGTTAAAGATGAGTTACATAATCACAAGATAGAAAGCCACACAGTAAATATCCCCATTTCCAAAGTGAGAATCAGGAGAATAGAAAAAAATCAAACTGCAGCAAGACCAAAACTCAGACATTAAGTCTTACAGCTCTATGTCAAGTATCTGGGGCTCACGATGGTGGTGAGACGTGATCTCTAGAGGATCTGGGTGCCCAGCCCCTGTGGCCTTGCTGGCTGCGGCTTACATGCCCTCTCTCACTTGGGATAGCTGCACTCTCCCCGCGATTTTCATTAGCAGAGATTCCACATTTTGGCATCTGTGACTTCCTGCATCTTCAGCCTCCTTCCTACTGCTCTATGTACCTTCCTCTCAGGGGCACATCGCCTGGCCTCACAGGCCTTCCCCTGTAATACGGATAGAAGCCTCCAAACTCCAAACCTTCTGTGCTCTGCACACCTGAAAACCCAGCATGATGTGGACACCTCTGCAGTCTGCTGCCAGCTCATGCAGTGGTAACCAGGTTCCTCAGACTATTGATGCAGACAATGTTTAGTTCTTGAATGGCTGCACACCATGAAATAAAACCTTGGAATCAATTCCTTAGGCAGCCAGTCTTGAGCAAGGAGTTTGAGAGGTTTTGCTCAAATGAATCTTTCACGCCCTTAAATTTATAAGACCTGGGTGGGGTCTTGACATGCCCTCTAGTTATCTTCTTTCTGTCCTGGGTCAAAGTACCTGATTTCACTTTACTTGTCCTAATCTCTTCAGCAACTCTACATCCTTTGCCTACAACTGTATTTAGGGTTCTAGTTGGACCAAATTTAAAGTTTTCAAGCACTTCTGCTTTTCTATTTGCTCCCAATTTTTACCAGACCTCTGACAGAACATGGCCAGTGATATCCATACCACAGCTTGAACACTGGGTTGCCTTTACATTTTTTCACCAAATCTACTACTCTAGTACCCTTAAACTCAGTCTCCTATACTTTGAGGACTTGGGAAAATTGCAGACAAATTTTTTGCCAGAGTGTAAAATGAATAGCCTCCAATCCATTTCCCAATAGAGCTCATTCCTGAGATCATTCATGAGCCCAGTCTTCTTCATCCCTCTCTGCATTCCTATCACAATTCTGGGCTTCTGAGTTCTGGCCAAAATCTCTCTTCTATCTCTGCTTACAGTATTCTGGGCTTGTTAGCAAACATTTTCAAATCCTTCTCAAAGCCTCCCATGAACCTACACCGAAGTCCTCTGTTCTTTTTACCATATGGTCAGATATCATCACAAAAATTAGTCCCACTTCTAATATTAATTTTTGTACTGATCAGCTTTCCTGGTGCTGGACAAAATATCTGATACTTACAATTTAAAGAAGGAGAGTTTTATTTGGCTCATGGTTTCAGAGGTTTTACTTTGTACTTGGCAATCTGTAAAGCAGAAACATCATGGCAGAAGGGCTCAACAGAGTGAAGTTGTTTGGTTTGTGGAAGCTAAGAAATAGCAGTGGAAGAGAGAAAGGAAAGATATGTCTTCCAGAAGCATCTCCAACTGGGTAACACTTCCTGATTGCATGTTTAAACTATGAACTTCAGTGAATTAACTTACAATAGCACCCCTTGAAATGAACTCCAAGAAGACTCAAGGGGACAATTAAGTTCCACCATCACACATTTTAGCTTTCATTTCCTGTATTTATATGTTTTTGGAAAAAGAGAATTTAAAAATACAAGCTTGTTGGGCTTTGAATATCCAATTTAACAATGGTTTTAATCCTACTTTATCTAGGGAGTTACAATGTTTTTACATGAAGAAAATGGTGCTGTAGGGAAAGTGATTTTACACTAATCAGGGATAATTGCCATATTTACAGAAAATACAGACAGTGTTTAATGTGTATGGTTACTGGACTATCTATCCCTAGGTCCATTAACTCCTGCAATTATATTATTTATTTCTTCCATGTACAGTGTGTTTTTACTTTTTCTTCTTAATAAGAAAGTTCACCTTCATTTCCAGGCAGGTACATCATTTCTGAATAATTAAAGACTTCTAAATATATCATCGAAACCTCATTGTTTGAGGATTCTGGCCAACTATTAACAACTTCAATATCAAACTCAGGAAAGAGGAGCTTCTTCATACTGACAAAGTCAGAACTGACCCAGGCGCAGGCAAAAAGACAAGGAGGGCTTTTTTCAGAAAAGTGAAACAAACACAAGAAAGGATTTTTTTAAGGCTGCTACAAAAAGAAGAAGGTCATAACTCAGTCTTAGCTCAACACCATTAACACAAGAGTAGGAAGACCTTCAAGGGCTTTAGTGAGAGAGCAAACCTAGCTTATCTGTGTTTGCTAGTTGGCTTGACCCAAAGTCAAAGTAAACTTTCTCCTGTGTCCATCTCCTCCAGGGGGGAGGTATGCTGCCTCTTTTGATGTTTACTTTCATGAAGATGAAGTATAAAACTGGCAAGATGTCATCTTAAATGGGCAAAGAAAAGTTTATATTTGCAAGTTTTCTAAAGTCAGTACTACCAAAAAATAGAGGTGAGGGCCCTAATGTCAGAAATAAACCTGTGTAAAGTTTAGTCAGGCTGAGGGTAATGTTGAGACTATCTGGGTTAACATACTTAATTCTCTTAAAACACAGTGAGTCAGTCCTACACAGAGGGCAATTTAATAGATTTCTGCAGAAAAACAGCATCCATACAGTGGTAAATCTGCATCTCTATGTGTGCTGATCTGTCTAGAGCTATAGATACATAGATAGAGAGGTAGCTCCAGAGGTAGGAAATAGAAAGATTGATTCCATGGAACTGAGCCACACAATCGTGCAAGGTAACAGGTCTGAAATTTTCAGGCCAGGCTAGCAGGCTGGCACCAGGAGAGAACTGAGGTTATAGCTCAAGTCTGAAGAAAGGCTCTTCTCAAGCCTTGAGGACTTCATCTGATTAGATAAGACCCACACAAATATAAAAGGTAAATTGTTTTAGTTACGGTTACTGAAATGAGTTCAAAAATAACCTTATAATATCTAGACTGGTATTTGGTCAAAGATTCTGATTCCATGGCCCAGCTTGCCTGGCATAAAATTAACCCTGGGGGACCTTCCAGGATAGAGGAGAATCTTCTGAGAGGCATTCTGGAATCCTGTTAACATCTTTCTGGAAAGATATCATCACCGAGAAATACTTCTATACCACTCTCAGTGAATAAATCTTTTACCTAGTGGGGGGAAATTCAGAGAACTTCCCATAGAAGAAAGTTTTTATGAATTTGTACAGGTTCACAAAAGTAGAATCAATCATAATTTTCCTTTTCTGGATAATGAAGGCTGCTTTGAATTATCTGAACACCAGACAAAACCAGGAGGCAATGAAGACCCTGTTTTGAATGAAAAGGATCCAATTTGGGAAGCAATAAACTGGGGTTTCCGTGACCACATAGGTAAGGAGGCTCTGACCTTCTCATGATAATGGTGTATTATTTCTCTAACTGCAGGGGACCTGGCACACAATCAAAGAGATAAAGAGATTTGCAATTTGTATTTTCACTGTGATATGGCCAAAAGTGAGATGTGGAAATATAGTTTTCCTTTGATATGGTCTACACAGGAAAAAAGCTGTGATCCACAGTTAGAATTAGAAGTCGTTACCTTTAGAAATAATAACTTTAGCTACTGTGGAGTGCTCAGTATTTTGGGAGAGTGAAAGACAGAGAGGAGAATAAAGTGGAAAGGTGCCCTCAAGCACTAAATAGATGCATTAAGAAAGCTTGCAGCAGATGAAGTTATTATTCACCTGATGTGCGGCCAGTTCTCAGATCACTGGAGAGACCTTAAATGCAGCCTGCTCCTTTCTAAATATTGGCATTATTTTGTCTCTATTTGTGGCACTGAAGATACCCAGGACTGTGATGTTCAACTTTCAAATTCCAGGAGAGCTCAAGTTATTTTCAACTGTCCCTATAACTTCTTTTTCCTCAACCTTTCTTTTGCTATACTGTTCAGCTCTAAAGAGTTTGCTAATGAATGTTAACCTTTAACCCTGAAGAAATGAAATCTCATTTTAAAAAACTATTTAGTCATTCTTCAAAGATCAACAAGCCCATAATACCCCTGAATAATAGTTTTAGTTCCAGAGTTCCTTTTCCACTCTATGGTTTCCAAACCCACCACCTGTGTTTTTATTCCTATTTAATACTAAAGCTCACTTTCATAAATACTACTTTCCTTTTATCTGTACTCACTCAAAATACTAAATATTTATTTCCTCGAATTTATGAAAATGCTTTATTTGCCATATTTACTAGCTACTAAGACCTCATTGATGTAGGTCACTTCACAGATGAATGACATTTCAGGAAAAAATTAAACTTTTGGATGAAAATGTATTGTAGGTAGATTTTGAAGTCTTAAAAGGATTGATTGGTTTAGCTTACTCTGGAAATCCGGAAATTGTACATAACCCAGATCTCTAGTTTCCTTGAGTAATCAGAAGACCTCAGTGTGCTGAATTGCAAGATGGGCTTCCCTTCCTGGCCTTTCTCTTCCAGGAATCCAGCTGTGACTTCCGCTGAAGGGCATACTGTACACGTGGCCTGCCTGGTTTTGTAGGGTTGATGTGGAAGCTTAGGTTAGAAAGACCAGAGTTCTCCATTAAAATGACTTTGCAGATACTCACAACTAAATCGTCTTGTGCAATGTTGAAGTGACCTTTTTCATCCTCCTGTCACTGACTAGTGTACATTTTTTTGACCATGTGTAAGACAGAAATCATAAATGGGCCCATTACAAGGTTAGAGTTAAATAAATGTTGTTATTAAAAAGGAGAGCAAAGAGAGCCTAGCTAGGGACAGAAAAGATGGCTTCACCACTGAGCAGTTCCCCACAGAGGAGGCATCTTGAATTTGTAGGATCTGGCAGGACTTTTAAGCTTTACAATTTCCTAAAGGAAGAGCAGAGTAGGGACTTGTATTGGCCTTTTTCAGTATGCCTCAGTTTATCCCGTGTAGCTGCTTCTTTGTCTTAGGGATGCAGTAGTTTGTCCTTGGATTGGCCATTTTCTTTCTCTTTATGGCCTCAAAATATAGTTACTTAACTGTGTGTTCTTCTGTCAGGCGATGACTTTATTCCTGTTAACACCATATCTCAGTTGTACAGCAGACTCCGGAGTCAGAAAACCACCTGGGTCCAAATCCATTTCTGTAGTTTTCTCACTGTTTGCCCTGAGCAAGCAACTCAGCCCACTCTGAAGTCCTCTCAGCTCCCCGTCTTTACAAGGTGAGATGAAAATGTGGGGAACATGGTGCCCAGTGCCACTGAGGACAGAGGACTTTCAGCACCGCTTCAGGAAGCAGCAGGGACAGCGGAGTAAGTGTGACTGAGGGAGAGGAAGTATTATTGGGGTAAATGGTGCCGCGTCTCTCACTATAATACCTTTTATAAAGAATTTAACACTCACTATGTTATTTAGTCACATCACACATTGCAATTTACTTCTATAGAATTTCAAAAACACATAACTTGCAGTAATATCATTATTAAGGTTTGAATATGGCTTGTCCCCCTCAGAACTCGGGTTGAGACTGGGCCCCCACCTGGCCCTGCTGGCAGGTAATAGGGTCACCGAGGCGGAGCCCCCGTGAATGGACCAATCCTGTCTCACAGGGATGCGCTCCTGCCTGTGGGACTGGAGCAGCCCTAGAGCCCCTGCATTTCCCTCTTCTCCTGTGCCCACCGCCTTCCCACCTCCTGCCCTGCACTGAAGCGGCTTGAAGCCACTGACGGAGCCCAGCAGAAGCCAGCCCAGGCTCTGGCCTTGTCAGTCTCCAGAGCCTTGAACCAAAGTGAACCTCGGCTCTTTATAAGTGAGTCAGGGTGCTTTGGTCGGGGCACTTGCCCCTTGTCCTCGCCCGTCCCGGGCAGTGCTGGAAGTCCTCTTCCTGAGCATCTGTAGTTGTGCGGTGGTGGCTGCCTCAGTGTCCTGAATTGATTCAAACTTCTACGTTTTGTGGTCACTGGGACTTGGGGAAGAGCCAGGAGTAGCATTGTACCAGCTCTGGAAAACAATAGAAAATGGATCCAGAAGTGATTTGTTCTCCTATGCCTGTGTGACACAGCGATGAGGCTAAGCAAGGCTGCAGTCACGGGAGGGGTCAGTGGGGCCCAGATTTCAAAGCTGGCAGTATCATCACATTTCCAGATCTGGGTAAGGGAGTACTGAGGACTTTTATTACTGTTTTTATATTTTACAAATATACTATTTAGATATATATTGTTCTATACATTTAAACATATATATTACATGTATGTACATATACTTATATCCATACAATTTGTGAAGAGATCAATTTTGATGTCTGATTTATATTAAGGAAAGGGTATTGCTCCTCCTTGGGAATGCATTCTTTTTTCCTTTTTGAATAGGATCTCACTATCAAATTAAGACTGAATTTGAACATGTTATGTAGCCCAGGCTGGCCTGACACTCGTAGTGATCTCCTGCCTTGGCCTCCTGAGTGCTGGGATTGCAAGCATGTGTCACCATGCCCAGCTGGGAATGCTTTCTTTATTCCTTGTTTATTTGGGTATTGAATTGCTTTCAAAACAGACTTCTTCCAACTTAATTTTGTTGGAAATAAACACTTTTGACAACATCTCATTATATTCAAGCTAACTCTACTACAAATATTTCTTTAAATCATAATTATAAAAGGGATAATTTTCCTTAACCATGGCCCTTTCCGGAGGGATATTAGATAAAAAAACTCTCTTATTAAAATTGTTCTAATCAGATAGCACTGTTAAAGAATCTTAACCTTTGAGTGACATTTTGTAAAATAAAAAGAGATCCTTGGTCTCTGCCCTCATTTCCTCGCAGAGTCCCTTTGGAAGCTCCAAGCCCATGTGTTTTGGGGGAGGAGGGACATGGAAATGAGACAGCTGGTAGAAGGGGACCCTGGACAGTTTGGGGATGGGCTGGATTTCAGAAGAACCACGCATGTGACTTCACACTCCCCCCACACATACAGCAGGGAGGAGGGACTAAAGGCTGGGTTATCACCAGTGGCCCATGGTTTAGTCGGGCACCACGCCCACACCATAAAGCTTGGATAAAAATCCAAAGGACATGGTTGGGAACTTGAGGTTGCTGAACATATCCACTTTCCAGGAACATGATGCACCCTAGCTCCACACAGACAGATACTCCTGTCTTCGGATCCTTCTGAGCACTACACCAATGAGGCTTCCTCCATCTATCTGAACTATATCATTGAAAACAGTCATTGTAATAAGTTAGGAAAAGTAAGTAAAATATTTCCCTGAGCTCGGAACTATTCTAGCAAATGATTGAACCACGGAGGACAGCTCTGAGAAACTCCAGTATATATCTACTCAGTCCAAAATTCTAGAGACCCAGACTTGATTTGCACTGGAAGGCAGTGGTAATCTTGTGGGTCTCAGCCCTTGACCTGTGGGATATGACATGAACTCCAGCTTTAGGGATAGGGCGCCCAGTTAGTTTCTGCGGGACAAACCTCATCACTGTATCACAGAAGTGCTCTGTAATGGCACAACAGCAGGTGGAAAGATTTTCCATGCTCCTGCCATATGCACCTGCCCTAAGCTGGACTGGCAGGGAACCTCACTGAGGACCCTTTCTGGACTAAGGAAAATTAGACTTGTTTTAACCAATCACAAACAAAACTTATCTCAGCTCCCTGTCCAGAGAGCTGTCTTCCATCATGAAGGAGAACGCCCTTCACAAGTTGCCTCTCTTATCACTGGAGCCCATGACTTTGCCCTCTAAATGCTCTGACAGTCTTCATTGGTGTGCTCAAAAAACTGGCAAATAAATTAAGATTTAAGAAAAAAATGTTGATTTTCTAGTGGCTTCAGTTGCTTTTGCAGTACATTAGAGAGTTGTGTTTAGGGTGTTGATTGTATCCCTGATTCATTTAGATCTGTAAATAAACTTACGTGAGGTCATCTTTAGTCAAAATACGAACTCTTCTGATTACATAATTTTCTCATCGTATTTCTTCTAGATTTTCTTTGGACAATTGTCCCATCTCTATTTTTATGTCATGACAAATCCAGAAACTGAATTTTCCCCTGCATTTATCTATCGTTTATTTTTTTTGTGCTCAGAACTGTAATCCTGGGCTGCAGACAGGGCTTATTTTTGTTTGTTGGTAGAAATTTTTAAAAATTTCTTGGCCAAACCCTTGTTGCATCTTTCATTGCATATAATACATAGCACAAATCAATCCAGCTGAGCTTGATTATATCAAAGTGAGCGCACAGAACTTAGGAAGTGCTTTTCTGTCCAGGTGCCCCCACCCTCAGAAAGAAAGGAAATTGGTGTTGATTTTCACAGACTCGCCATGGGCTTTCCCAGGCTGTGTGAGGCTGTGGTAAGCAAAAGATTTTAAATTTTCTTCACAAACTGGTAATCCATCCTCAATCCAAATTGGCTGAACACGGCAACCATCATTGTTTCCATGTCATTTAATTCCCATAAAAAGGAACTCACTTGCATCTAATGGTTACAGGCTCAGGATGTTTGCAGTGCGATTTTGCTGGACTGTGCGCCTGATCTCTTCATATTTTTACATTCACATTTTATTCAAAGCAGTTACTCAGGAATAAAGAAAAGTTGTGCAAAATTCCATCATGATTTAAATTATTTGTTAAATTTCTTGCCAATTTAAACTCACATGCTAATTTTAGACAGTTATCATCAGTGCTTTTATACGGTTATATTAAAGAAATATTTTTTCCACTACCACATTTTTATGATGCTGTGTGGGGGATATATAATATTACTCCAATCAATTGGGCACCATTTCCTTAACTATTTTTTCATTATGGAGAAACTTAAGCTGTTTCTACTTAAAGCCAATGATTAAAATAAACCTGTAGTTCACCAGTCACAGAAAGGGATTTTCTCCATCATAATTCATTTTGAAGAATTAATTTAATACAGTGGCAGTTCTTGGTCAAATACTGAGCACTTTCTATAACTTGTATACATTTTTAAAAAGGTGTGTGTGTGTGTGTGTGTGTGTGTGTGTGTGTGTGTATGTGTGTGTATTTTGGTATGATTTGAGTATAATTTGCTCAGATCCCATCAATTTTCCACAAATTCTGTGGCTATTTTATAAAACCTTACTGTTTTTCTGCTGTAATCAGAGCTTTCTTTTGTCAACATTAAGATACTTGACATTAATATAGTAGTTTTATTTATTTGACAGCTCATATTTAACTTTTACCAGTCATGCTAGTAATTCCCTTTAGCAATTTCCTCTGGGCCAGAGACCAATCCAGAATCCCACTAAATTATGACTTATATTTTTTTCATTGTATGAAAATATATTTCAATTCCCTTGATCATAGTTCTTTATAACTTCAATATTTTTTGAAAAGTACAGGCCAGTCGATTATTTTGCAGAATATCCTTCAACTTACATTTTTCTGATGTTTCCTTATGACCAGATCCAGGCTACTCATTTTTAACAGAAAAACCACAGACTGGGTGCTGTGCTCTTTCCCACTACATTATTAAAGAGACAAGAAACCAGCCTGTCTGCGTACTGGTGATGTTTTAAATTGTCATCAGTTCATCACACGCTATCAATCAGGATTCTTCTTTATAAAGTTACTAGATTTTTTTTGTTGTTGTTGTTGTGGTGGTGGTTAGTAAGTAATTTGAAGGAGATATATGAAATCATGCAAAATTTCTGTTCCTTCTTAAAGTTTCACCCAATATTTTCAGCATCAATTTATAATCTTGTCTATGTCAATCATTACAATAAGGAATGTAATTTTATGATAAATTGAATAGGTGGTCTTACATTCACAGGAGCTTCTCTTTTACACTGTTAACCTATTTATATCAACACTGACTCAGACTTGCTTATTTTACCCTGCAAATATTTTGTTAATATCATTTTTTTGATGCTCGGATTGTTCTAAATGTTGCCAGGGGGAGTATCTCTGCAAGCTAGCTTCTGCCAGGTTCTCATGATATTTTAAATTGAGGATGACAAAACATTCCAGGCTTCCCCTACCCTGACACTGATACCAGTCCTTTGCCCAAGAATCTCTGACTTCTTGAGGGGGCCATTGTTGGGGATCCCGAGGTTGGGAGCTAGGTATTCTCATTACTGGACATCAATGCTTCTAAGTCCTATCATTAAAAACCAAAAACTATAAACTGAATATAAATATCAGTAGCAATCACAGTAGGTCTATTATCTACATATTAAAAATCGTAAGTGCACACCACCTTTTTAACTTTGATTCATCATGACAGGTAATATAGTAGTCTTCTCACTTAAAATTGCACTGGAAATTCCATTTTTGTTTATGCTTTTTAACAAATATATATTCATTTTTAGTTACCCAAGTGTACATTCAGAAAATACCAATTTCCAAAAATTCTAGAACACTTCCTAATGCACTTTATTTAATTATGTCGTCTTTAGAATTTGTTATGTTTACATCATTTTCTGAGCATGATGTATTTCCTCCTCATATGACAGTATTTCAAACCCTGCTTTGTCATTTTAACATAGTTCTTTTTTTTAAAGACTTAGTCACATGTTATACTGGAGACTGGATCATATAGTCATACCAGGAAGATTGCGGAATGAACACAAAATTATCAACACAAAATATGATATAAGGTATCAGCTTCCAGAATTACAGAGCCCAGCAGATTCAAAATAACCACTTAACTGGAGAAAATTATTTAAAACTGCCTAAGTTTTCTGGAAATTGTGCTGAGGTGTATGTCAAATAGATGAAGATTTATTCAGGAAAAATAATGTACTCAATTTTGGCAAGTATATTAAAAATTGGTGGCATTTGAGACACAACCCACTCCTCCTGTCCTGCAGCTCAGTGTAACTGAAGCACTAATCTACTCAGCACTGCTAAACACATAGGGTACCATGTTTCCCCAGTTCACGTCATTTCCCTGGACTCCAGTCTTCTTGCGCTGCCCGGAAGGCTTGGCTGAGAACAGACATCTCCTGCATGGCATGGGCCTCTCCTCCAAGCACAGCCAACTGGGAATCTGCGGCCCTTGCCCCAGCTTGCTCTTAAGGCAGAAGCTCCACTCTGGAAGCAGAAAGCCCAGAAGAAGAGGTATCAGCACCAACCCCTGCTCTGAGAGCCTGGCACCACACTGAAAGAAGTTTCCAGCATCTACTCACACTGCATGGAGCGGGGGCACTGCAGCTCTGCCCAGTGGGGCTGACTTTACTCACAAAGCAATGTGGAAGAGTCCGTGCCTAAAGAGATTGCCAAAGCAGCAGGGACTTTATTGAGAAATGAGTAAGGGACAGTGCAGTGTCTGGCTCCATGACAACTGTCACAACAGCACAAGTGCACACAGAAGTTTACCACACAGAGCAGTCAAGGAAAGAGATGGCCACTCAAAGCCACTCTGGTTTCATGGGAAACGGGCAGCATACAAAGAAGCACCTGCCCAGGACCAGCCAGAAGATAGGTTGACACAGAGTTTAAACACCCACTTCACATGCAGACACACCAACAGGGCCAGCAGTCTCACTGCCACTGAAGGGTTAGGCTCCAAGCCTGATGGACCCACTAGCTGGGCAATAAGCTGCCCCGACCCAGAGGCAACTCTGAGGCTGTGGAAGTCATAAAGTCAGATTATCATCGAGATGGGGCAAGGGAACCTGAGACTAAAAGAAAAAAATTAACCCACTGTCCCGCAGAGGGTTTTCACTGACTTCTGTGTGAGAAAAAGAATTTGCAGGACTTGTCAGTAGGAGGCTCAGGAAGGAGTTTTCGGAGAAAAATATAGGATGCACCCAGGAACAGAGAGCAGATGCTCCGAGAAATGAAACACACTCCAGTTCAGAACTGGGAACATTTATACCTTTTTGAAGGGGTGGTAAAGGAGACCCACTCAACCCACTGGAAGGATATTAGCCCACTTTACAGGTACCAGCTTTAAAAAAAGTAATTCATTTGAATATTCCTTGGGTTTGTTCAACCTGCTCCTTTATCCTAAGATCAGGCTGCCACTTTTCATTTTTTTCAGTTAAGCTGACTTATGGACTTTTATGTTTCTAAGATATGTGAGGTGTTATGAATCTGGCAGGGAAGGAGTCTAAAGTCTAACTTTAACTAAAGGAATACTTACTCTGAGTCAGGGCTAAGCCAAGGTAGTACTCAACAACACCATCACCTCGCAGAGAAACATGAAAATGACTCTGCTACAAAGAGGATACATTTCAGTCACCTGTAGGCAAATTGAGATCATAACAATAGGTGAAATAAACCAGACACAAGCTGAAATGTCACATAACTTCTGTAACATGAGAAACTCAAAGTAAAAATAATTTTTTAAAAGGAGAGACAATAGGAAATGGGGAAATGGAGCATTTGCAAATAGAAAGGGGGATCTTCAAATAGAGAGCTGAGAAAGTTAAAGGGGAACACACGGAATGAAGACGTGTTAAGAATGTGCACCTACACCCTATGATGAATGCCAACATTAGGCACTGCAAATATGTACTAATACTTTTGAAAAAAGACAGAAAAAAACTTGAGTGCAGATATCAGAGGCCAGGTCATAACTGCAGAAATAATAGACTCCATGGGGTTATCTATGATATATCATTAAACAGAAACATAAGTGACCGATGCATAAGAGCCATTAATATCAAATACCCCAGGGGAAGAAGCCAAACAATGTCCTTATTGCTAAAATATGTGATATAAAATGTCCAGATTTTAAAAAGTCCTGTGATGCAAGAAAAACAGGAAAATGTGACTCAGAAATAGGAAAAAGTAGGCAAGAGAATCTGCTTTCCAGAGGGCAGGGTACCAGACAGCAAAGAGGACTTTAAAACCACTGTTCTAAGTATGCTAAAAGAACAGAAGAAAGCCCTGTTAAAGCATGAAAAGGAAGATATGGTGACAACGTCTCATCCAACAGAGTAGCAATAAAGAGACCAAACATATAAAAAAGAGATAAATGGAGTTTCTGGAGTTGACATTTTAACTCTCTAAGAGAACTCAGTGATGTGCCTGATCTGGCAGAAGAAAGAACTGCTGACCTGAAAGAGGCAGCAATGAAGCCGCATAATCTGAAAACAAAGAGGAGAAGAGCAGGGACAATGGGCAGGGCCTCTGGGGGGGGGGCGTCAAGCACACACATCTGCACATTGTGATGCTGGCAGGAGGCGGGAGAGGAGAAGGAGGAGGAAGAGATATTCAGAGAAACTACCACTGAACGCTTTCCCAGTGTCTTGAAAACCATAAACCTGCACAGCCAAGATGCTCATGGAATCCCAGCTGCATAAACAGTTCCCCACTCCTGAGTTTATCAGAGTCAAAGTGTGGAAAGCTTCACATAAAAACAAAATTGTGCCCCGTAAGAATAAAAATGAAAAAGACAAAAAAAAAATTGTGAAAGCACAAGAGAAAGGCAACCAATCACACACAGGCGCACCGTGACTATCTTGGCAGTGGACATTTCTTTGGAAAGAATGGGAGCACTCCTGTGTTATAATATTTTCAATATGTTTAAGAAAAAAGACACTGTAATATAGTTGGGTGTGATGGTATATACCTGTAACCCCAGAACAGGGGAAGCTGAGGCAGGAGGATCATCACAAATTGGAGGTCAGCCTAGGCCAGGCTGTGAGTTCAAGGCCAGCCTGAACTACATAGCAACATCTTGTCTCAAAAAATAAAACAAGATATTGTAATCTAATAATTCTACACAGAGCTAAATAATATTTCATTAAAAAGAAGACATTATGACACATACAGATAAAAGCCAGCAGGCTCTGTTACTTGAGCTGGCTCATAAAATTATGTACAGCACATTTCAAACTTGGAGTCAGTTTCAAACGTCTCACCACACAAAATGACCAGTGAGCTGGGCCTGGTGGCGCAGGCCTGAAATCACAGCACTCGGGAGACTGAGGCAGGAGTCCACAAGCTGGAGTCCAGCCTGCACAGCACGGGGACTTCCCAAGACCTTGTCTCAAAATGAAAAATAAATAGGAGAGAGGGATGTGAGAGTGTGAAGACTCCGCTTTCAATACCAGTGCCATGGAAAGGGAAAATAAAAATGATAGGCAGATGAGATGAAGGATATTTTAATTGGGTTAATTTAATCGTTCAATGCTAATATATACATATATATATATATATGTATATATATGTATATATATATTCTTTTTTTTTTTTTTTTGATACAGGGTCTCATTATGTAGTACAGGCTGGCCTTGAAATAGTTTATATAGCCCAGCCTGGCATTGAACTTATGACAATCCTCCTGCCTCAGCCTCCCAAGTGCTGGGATTATAGGGGTGTATCCAGCTCTAAAAACTATTTTTTAAGGACAAAGCAAATGGCATTAGATTCATATCTGCACAAGAAGTCAGAGTACTAGTAAAGGTTTTTATGGAGGAAATGGCAAAAGAACACAAGGTCAACTGATTTGAGACCTCAATTACATTGGCAGAGTCTCTTCATGTTCACCATAGTCTGTTAGCTTGAATCAAATCCCAAGTCCTGCCCTTACTAAAGAGGTAGAAATTATCTAGGTGATGAATGCTAAGAAGGAGGGGTTACTATCACCTTAATGTCTGACTCACACAGGGAATACAAAAAAAAAAAAAATGATATGTACTAGTTCAGATATCCTTAATTTTCTTGGTCCTTCTTGCTATGAATTTTTACACAGGAAAGTGATGAAAGACCTTCACCCAGGGTTCATAAGAAACCGCAATATCCAGTATGAGTAGCCCTGGCGCTCAGGATGCATCAAACAATTTGCTTAAATACAGATTTTGTTATTAAGATGATGCAAATGTCTCTGGAAATCAGTGTCTCCTGTGTGCACATTTCTGAAACTACCTAAAGAAATCAATTTGTTGCCAAAAGGAATCACACAAGTGCAGATGAAAAACAAGCAGGATTATTTACAGCAATAAGCAAAGACAGCTTTGCTTAGGAGTAAGAAAATCCAGTAGATTAAGTATATAAAAATTCTTTGAAATGTCTCCTTTTAAACAGATAAAAAATTGATTTTCTATGAGAAACAATGTGCTGTAGACATCGGCACATCCGGAGCTACAAGAAACCAGATCTAAAAGGAATGAGTCATCTAAAAAATATAATCCTATAGAACAAATTGGCTCAAAAGTATATTTGACAGGTCTCTGTCTCCTTCTCTGTCTGTCTCTGTCTCTGTCATGCACGCACGCGCACGCACACACACACACACACACACACACACACACACACACACAGCCTAAATACCTCCAGCTCCCTTTTCAGTCCCTTTAGAAGCTGTACCAATGAGAAGAGTCATAAGCTTGACCAGCTCTTTGCTATAGTGAGCTCCATTTCTGCTTTACTGAACAGAAAGCCTCTGCACCTTGTCCTTTACCACTCAGTGAGAAAGGGCACTTGCTTCCTCCAACCCCACATCACCTATGCAGTGGCTCAGTTCTTTTGCCTCCTACTCGGGTTTCCAGCCGGGGTTTTCCAAATATTTCCATCACCAGGCAGGAAGAACACAGTTAGAGCCTCCAGCATCTGTGTGCTGCCGGTTTATCTGTTAACTCTTGCACGAAAGCTACATATATTAGTTTTCACTACAGCAGACCCTTCAGCTGAAGATCATTATTTAGAAGAGTCAGGATGGGCCAGGCTGGGTAATCAATAACCCCGGCCTCAGTGGCTTAGGACAACAGAGGCTTATTTTCCTTACACAGGGAACTGTGGCTGTGTATTTCACAACAGTGCAGGAATTCGGGCAGATGAGGCCACATTATTTCTTTCAAATATTAACCAAGAAAAGCAAAAAAGAAAAAGGTCACCACAGGGCCTCTGACCAACAATGAAATGCTCTGACCAAACACACACAAGGAGACCTTTGCTTCCAGGTCATCACAAGTCACAGGACTCGTAAAATACAAGCTTCTGAAAATTCAGTTCTGCCACTTGCCCTGAGGGTAAACAACCAGAAATACTTTGTGATCAGTATTAATGATTATTTGAAAATCCATGATCAGATCTCAGAAATCACGATGAAACTGAAGAACCTTTTTTCTACGGAAGCAGAGTACCAGGCTAAGATATGCGCAGATGCCCATAGAATGAGAAAAATATTCCAATGCATGTGCTGACCCTGGAGTACAATGCAAGTGAAGCATTACAGGAGAACAAATGTATTTACATTGAAATTTAAATTTGCTACTTCTTGTAGCCTTTTTCTGCTGGACAGATCACTCTACAGTAATACCGTAAGTCATTTAGTGAAATTCTTTCAAGCATCAAGTTTAATCAAAACATTTCCATTTCATTTGCCTGAAGTGCTTCCTGTTGTATGTTTGCCATGTCTACATGCAGAGAAGTGGCAAACCACAGAGCTAAAAGAATTTTAGAGTCACTTAGTGTTTAGATGTTATCCTAAATGTGATTCTTTTATTAGCTTCTGACCAAGAAAGGCAAAAAGTGGCAGAATTAAAGGTCACTACTGGTGGCAATGCTGGGTTCAAACCAGGCAGTCCAACAGCTGCCTCAGGGCTTTCGGTAATATACATCATCCTTTTTGAAAACTTAAAGTCAAAAGCAATATTAGTCATAAAACACGATAAAATTAAACTTCCACTTACAATAGTGAAAGAAAATTCTGAGAGATAACTAAAACCAAAATGTTTTATTAATTTTTAAAATTTATTTTATATTATTTATCAGTATATGTGTGTAGCACGTTTCTCCTCCGTGTGGGAGGTTGGTACAAACACATCTTACCTCCTTTTTGTCCCGTTTTCCTTTCTGCCTGCCTCCCACTCACGTCTTGATTCTCTTCCATTTTTTATATATTTGCACTACATAAGTTTTGCATGCCTTGTGTAGAGCTGGTACATGTACACAACACGGCTTAATTTCTTTTTTCCTCCTTCCTTCCCCCTCTTTTCTCCTCCTGTATCTCCTGATCCTTTACACCTTGAGAAAGATCTATTTTCCTACTTCCTATTACCTATCTTTTACTTTGCTTTTTATTTACATTTTCAATTTCTCATATATAAAACACCATATGATACTTAAACTCATGCACCTGATTTATTTCACTTAACATTATGATCTCAAGGTACATCCATTTTCTTACAACTCAAATTTACCTTATGGCAAAATAGTGTTCTATTCTAACACTTAAAACATTGTCTTTTCACAGAGCATATGGTACTAATGCAGAAATAGTCAAAGAAAAAAGAAAAGAAAATACTGAGTTCAGCTATACTCAGGTGTGCTTGGAGAATTACTCTGGAAAACCAGTTTGACAAATCACTGGGAAATGATGTCATTTTCGTAAAAGCTGATTAGAAAATTATGCATCCAAAGGAAAAAAATGGATCCTTTGCTCATATCACATACCAAAGTCAAGCCCAAATACACTGAACAGTCCAATGAGTAAAGCTAATCTAAAATGTCTAGAAAATATATAGGTAATTATCCTTAGGATATCAACATAAAGAAGATTTTTCTTAACCAAAGCAGCATGACTGTAAAGAAAATACTCCTACATCTATGCAATAAAATAAATTATAAGCAGATTCAAAACACAAGGCATATGCAAGGATGGTCTTTATAGCTTATTCAGGCAGCCAGTATAAAAGGAATTCTAAAAATCAATAATGTACAAAATATGTATGAGCAATTCACCTGAAAGAAATAAACACACGGAAAGTAAATGCTAAACCTCACTGGTAATCAAGAAAAATGCAAATTAAAGGCAGTATTTCAGTCTTACACAGGATAAACTGTAGTATACTTCGAGAAAATGGATTTTAAGAGAGAATCAACAGATTATGGTGTTAATGGCTAATAAGACAAGAGAGATAAATAAATATTCTGCTTTGATATTATTTGCAGGCTTCTCTTTGGCTCCTTTCACTACATCAATTTTTACTATAAATAGTCCAGGGACAGACAGCAAAGGGGACATAATCAAAGCATGCCAGAAAGTAATGTGTACTGCAGTCTTACAGGAATTTAGAGGCTGGCAGCATCCGGGTGCAGAACACACACCCACACCCACACAGGAACTGTAGCCCGCAGGAGAGACTCCAGCATATAATTTAACAGGTGCTAATTAGATAAGCAACAACATGATATGAGCCAGAAAAGATACTTTTGGAGATTCTTACATGGTGAATGGATAGGATAAATGCTAAACGTTCCTATATGAAAAAAGTGTTTCGTTACATATTGTTGTGTAACCTGCCACCCCAGTGTAGAAGCTTCCGTGACAATTTATTAGTATTAGTCATGGTCACCTGGGCTGACTGCGCTTGGACCATTTGCATCCAGCATCTCTTCTAGTATACTGAAGTTATGATCAGACACTGGCTAGATAGAGCTGGACCACATGGCAGGCACCTCAGCTAAGGCAAGTGGAGGAGCTGAGGGCCTCCAGGGAATCTCCTCTTTCCAGCAGGCTTTCTCTGAGGCTAGTTTGGTCCAGCAAATCGAAGTCACAGCACTATGGTGGTCCTATGAAGTTAGCAGGTTTCATAACCTGGTTTCCCCCAGAGCAAGACTGGGATGACTGTTCCAGCTTCCTAGGACTGGACGACAAAGCTGGATTCCTTGTTTTCTGTTGGTCAAACAAGTCATGAGGGAAAATTCAGATTCAAGGGGCCAGGGAGTGGATTTGGCACCATCTCGAGATATGAGAAGCAGCACATGGGTACAGGAGGGAATGGCAGGTGTCTTCATCATAAAGTGCCCACCATACAAGATAACCACTGCACATCTTTATTTCCCAGAGTGTGATACAAATGTAACTATGAAATGGCCAGTTTCTTCATGAATCAGCACTACATGCAAGTCCATAGTTCAAGCCTTTATTTCAAGGCATGCTGTGGACACAGAATGAATGGAGTATTTTTCATGGGTTCTTGCATGAGAAGGACCCAGTGTTAACCCTGTGTCCCCAAAATAATTCATTCATTCAGATGTGGTCACCAGACTCAACAGATTATTAGAACCACTGAATGTCAGCTGAACCAGTGTGTGGACTCAAATCATGTGTGAAATCAAGTTGATTAAATGATCTTCTAAAATTAGTGTACACCTGAAAAAAGTTCACCTGTGGTTATTACTTAACATGTGCATTATTGCTTTTCTTGAGTTTATTTTACTAAAAAGTTATTATCTTACTATTGGTTTATTTTTCTAAAAAATATTTAGTAGGTGGGAATTTGGATTTTAGTCTGATATTTAACATTATTCTTTCTTTTTTGTGGTATCTTCTGAGTGAATCATTATTATTTTCAGATAATACTTCATTGTTCTAGTTCTCATTATTAATGATACATTTGAACTGATATGCTGTCATAGTAATTATAAAATTTCTTGATTAAATGTCTCAAAAAACCCACTCAAAATTCTTCAAAATCTCAGAATTTTCCTTGTTTGAAAACATTTCCTAATTCATTGGTCACAAAGTATACTTATGTTTAAAATTATATTTAAAATTTTCGATAAAAAAGGGGGGGCTGGGGATTTAGCTCAGCGGCATAAGCGCCTGCCTTGCAAGCACGCAGTCATGAGTTCGATCCCTTGTACCGATAAAAAACAACAATTTTATTTAAAATCTTATTAGGAAATTGATCATTCTCATAAGAAAGTACTCATAATTTCAATTCATTAAGGTCTTTTGCCCTGAGATTTTTCTTTTCCTCATGAAATCCTACTGGTATACTAAATGTTTAGTCAAAAAAAAAGAGCTTTATATATCTCCAACTTCTCCTCTGATTCTGTTACCAGGAAGTTTTTAGTTAAAATATTGTTTATTACTTAATTTTATTAATATCAATCAAAAATCTCTGCTGTTATAAAACAGTTTATTATAGCTCTTTCTCGACAATGTTTAATATCTGGTTTTACCTGCTTCTCCTGCCCCCTTTTGTCTAGAGTTTCACATCTCCAAGACTAAAGTAACAACCACGATGTCCGTGTGCTGTGGGAGACTTCATTCTTGGCATGAAGAAAAGTCAGTTTATCACATCTGTCTCTTCCTATGTTTGTGGAACTCAAAGCTACTTCTCAAAGCAAATCAGTGAGCTATGAAAAACAATAACCAAATCTTATTTCTTAATCTTCCACCCATGTTTCCTTAAATGTAGTCTGAACATTTGTTTTATGATCTTATATGTCAAATGACTGCAAGCTGGCTGTGCAAATAAATGATTCCAGGAGCAGTGCACGGGCGGTACCGTTGTTATCACACATTCTTATACAGGATTTATTTTGCCCAATATTTGTTTAACTTTTAAATTAAGTTTATTGGTACAATTTAGATAAATGCTATTATCCTATTATGAACAAAAATTCTCAACCCAATGGAGTTGTTTATTAATGACAACATTCTAAAATTTTTGTTTTCTTAAAAAATCTATCTAATAAAATAAGAGGAAATCAATATCTAAGTGTCAAGAATTTTGCACGGACGGTTTTGAAAGTATCTTGAAATATCCTCACCACTTTAAAGAAATGGTATTTTGCATATTAGTAGTGTATTTGGTTATTTATGGCACTGTAAGAGTAGATAGCTATGGATCACTGTGAATAACTATTCCTTTGATCTACAACAATATTTCATAAACCAGTTGACTCATTTTTTAACTACCTTGAAAAATGCAAAGGAAATTAGACAAATTGTAGGGTAAATAATTCATCTTTGCATCTCAGTATTTACTGGTGTTTTGTGGTTTGTGTTTGCTTTCACAAGACAATGCCAAAGTTCACTTTTAAAAATTTGCATTTACTAAACATCGTATTCTCAAGGGTGATGAAAGTTGTCATAGAAACTACCATAATTTTAAGAAATGCATTTTTGGAGGAAGAAAATATTTACCCTCTAACCTGATCCACTGTTTTCTTATACAGGAAATTTCATTACTCAGGAGTGAGTTTTCTATCTCAGGAATACACAAAAAATACTGACCTTCTTGATTTTCCACACTCAGGAGGACTTTTTTGTTTCTGTTTTTGTTTTTATTCTTTTTTCAGGCATCTTCAGGTTTAATTTAAGTCAGTGTCCTGCATCCTAAACTTGTTTCTGAAAAGCAGGATATCCCTCCGAAGGCTGTGAATCATTTGGGGAAAATATCAGAATGAGATTGTAGAAATTATGTTACTGGTGTGAACAAGCTGATGTTCAGGGGAGAAAACCCCCATGATCTCTCCCCAAGCAAGTAATTATCTCCAGTAATATTCATCCTTGGTGACTCCAAGGTTAACGGAGAAACTATGGGGGCAAAAGCACGAAAGACATTTGCAAATACCTCATTTATTTTTCTCTACCTGATATTTTGCTTTTATTTCTCTCTCTAAGACCAAAACAAAACAAAAAGGATGCCCCTTCCGTCCTGGATAATACTTTAGCTTGACTAATTTTTTTAACTCACTAACTTTTTTGTAATACTAACCCTATAACTTTCTCTTAATGAACAACTATCCTAAGTTGTGCCCAGTGTTTCAACAATATATATGTTTTTAAATATGTTTATTTATAAAAAAATAATATTAATGTATAATATATAACAATATATTCATTTAATCTTTATTTATAGAAATAAGTAAATTGAACACCTGATTAAAGTATATATTTATATTTCTGATATTTAAGAATTTAATAATTTATTCTATTCTGTTTTCCAAAAAATGACTTATGGCAACTTTTAAAGTACAAGACATGAGCTTAATTGTATAAATAGAAAGTATAATAAGATCAAGAGGATAATTCTTGCAAAAATAAAATAGCAAGGCTAGGAGGTAAAAATCAGATAAAGGTGAAAAACAAAAAATAGAACACTAAACGAAATCTGCTCCATACAATGTTACCAAGTAGATGGCTCCAGTGACGTCACTGTCTCCCTCAGGACAGGGAGGGCAGGACATTCCCTCTCCTGCAGGACACCACCCCTCAGACACTGAGACAATGCTCTCAGTGGACAGTATTGTCTTCTCTGAAACACCCATGTGATAGTATAAACAAAATTTTTCATAGACAAAGAGATAATACAGAAAACATTGTTCGTTTTCTGTTAGCTGGTTTTGTTCTGTACTGCTGTTTTCAATTTTATTGTAACTGATGATATAGGCAATTATTTTAAGGTAGCAAGAGGCATTATGGTAGCCACTGTTGATCACCTTGTATTCTGTTTTTACATCATGTACTATGTCCATCCTTTGTTTTGACTGACTGCTTTGTTTTGTCACATTCGGTTTTATTCTCTTCAAAAAAAAGTAATAAGAACTGTGGGAGTAATAAAACCCAAAATGTGTAATTGTTATTTTAAAAAAAGAGAGGAAAAGAAAGTATTCTAAGGGATATAACTACATGTATATTTAAGTGTGTAAGATAGATAAATGTATTACTAAATTTTTGTTTGGTTCATTGAAAAGAACTGTTTGCAGTCTCACTGTTTGAATGTCCACTTTGTATGCTTTAATTTTGTAACTTGGACAACTATTTCTAACATGACACTATGTAATCTATTAACTAGTGATTTCTTACTGTTTATTTTTTGGAAATTCTGTATTACTGTATGCTTTTACTGTTTTGTTTTTTTTTTTTTTTCTCTTTAAATAAAATTTTAAAAAATATTAAAAAAAAAAAAAAAGAAACACCCCCACCTCAGCAACAATGGGTGTTGCAAAACAGGCCCATATAAACTATGTGACTCTTCCAACAACTCTACACACTAAATCACATAGATTTCTTCTTGTTAAATACTAAACACCTCTCAAAACTGCAGTGAGAGTGACGGAAAATGATCACTGATTTTAGGGAAAATCCCACAAGGCTGGCAGAATGCTGAGTCCAAGGCTTGTGGTCCTCGGGTTAGTGTAAGGACAGAGTTTAGAGCGCGGAAGCAAACAGATTAAATCACTTCAGACTTAAATGAGTCATCTCACCTAACTGGACACTTTGGTTAGGTGAACTTTAAGAAGAGCTGAATCTGCAAGAGGGGACCTAAGAGGTGACAGCCATTTGAGAACAGGGGGTCACACTTTAAGCTTTGGGGCCCTTGCCAAGACACGTTACTGTTTCAGCTGCCAACATAAACTCACCTCCCAAAGTCTCATTTTCCTGGCCAGATCGAAACAATGAACTCTGGCCTGTCATCCTACGCACCAGTAAAAACCTAGCAATCAGGACTAGGCAGGGATGCACCCCCTGTTTACATAAAAGCAATCCATCAGGACCAAGTGTGTGGCATTCCTCCTTTGCTTAAGGGTCCTGGGCCGGAACTCTGTCCTTGTAAGCCCGCCCTTCCTCCTTTTCCTTTTCATTTGGGTCCTTTTCTTGGAGCCCTTTCTAGTGAATTCTGTTGAAAGCAGGTTTCAATGAATTAAATCATAGTCACTTACAATTACTAGAAAAGAAGTATCCTACACTGCCATCTGTAAAAGGAGCCCAGAAGCCAGTCGCTGTAGTTTTACTCTTTGTTAGGAGAAGATCCTGGGAAATGCAGAGGATTAGTGTGCAGCCCTGTACCTTCCAAAGGGCCTGCTAGTGTTTCACACACATCACACACTCATGCACTCACTCACAATCAGAATTCTATGCCCTAGAGCATAGCTAGGAAAAATTTAGAGCAAATGTGCAAACGCTGTCTCTGAGTAAGGACCCAACAACAACAAAATGTAAAGTACTCAAAGTGAACTTTATAGATAATATTATAGGTATGTATTCCTGGGACTCTGGATTTCAAAAATCATAAAAAGCCATACCTGTGTGTATATACATTAAAGATATTCTACATGTATATAATAATTACATGTTATACAGTATATAACATTTGACATAATTATTGAACACCATTTATGTGTCTAGGACATGCTGAAGTTTTCCACGTGCCTTTGAATTCTAGATGGAATATTTATTACTTGACTAAGTCTACCCAAATTTCCTTTCCTTAAAAAATCGTTAAATATCTTAGAGAACAATCTTCAGTTATATCTAACAGAATGACATGACATGGTTTCATCAAAAAAAAGGGATGGTTACTAGGTTACTTTTACATCCTTAATTTAAAATGATCTTGTCTTTATTATGTGTAGCAGAAAATCTTCCAAATTCTGTCACTTTATTTCCTATTAGCCCCAAAATAAGCACACACATATTCTGACCCTACTATGAGCTCATTTTGATAATTTACATCCAAATATCAGAAGCAGTGAAAAGCAGGAAGAAAATTAGATTTCCACGCTAATTTAATATCCTTTTAAAGATTTCACTAAAGATTATAACTAAACAGAAATGTACAAATTTTTAAATGACAGAGGGTCTAGACTTTAACATCTTTACAATTCATGACCATGGTGGAATCCAGATTGAAAGGAAAATGACCTAATGTTGAGATAGAATGAGCGATCTATGTATCCACCTCTGTGTCTGTCTGTACTTAGCAAGGACAGTAATTTGAAATATGGCAGTTTTCACTTTGAACGAATGTGTTTATTTGTGTTCCAAGAGGCTGCTGCTGTTACATGGTTCCTTATAGAATTGATCAGTGATAAAATACAGATGTATCCAGTGTGTACAACATGATTATATGTTTTTCCCAGATATCTTTTGTCTCTTAGATATGTTTTTCTAATTTAGTTTAAAGATGTTTCTTTCCCTACTTCCTGAAACAAATGAGCTTTATTTTTTCCCCTGAATCAATCACCTCCTGCTTACAATGCAATATTTGGCATTTTTAAGTTGCTGAGCCTATGGAATATACGGCTTTTAAAAATAAACTTACAATTCTTCTGATGAGGCTCTATGTGCATTCATCCCACACAGTACTTAATCCCAAGCTTTCCACACTCCTCACATCACCGTGAAACGTCCTTTCTCATTTTTGTCACAGCGTGTCCCCTCTCCACGGTCCCTGCCTAAAGATGAGGTAGGGCAGGGCACTTCAGTCACCACAGAGAGGAATTTTTAATTAACGGAAAGACCCAGGTCGCGCTCAATGGCCTGGTTACTTGGGTCCCATATTAGGAATAAACTTAGCTCTGTATTATTCCTCGTCGCCTATAGTTGCTTTCTTAACCTAGGAAGCAGATCTACTTTCTTTACTATTTAACTCTAACCAGGGAATGTGTTCCTTTTCCAAGTCAAAGAGAAAATAACTACCAAAAGAAGAAGAGAATGAAAATCCAAGAGAACATTCTCTTCTCTTGGACTTTTCCTAGAGATAGCATTTGCATTAGTTATTCTTTGCAGTATAACAATATGTGACATATTCATTGCTTAGACATACCATAGATATGATTAAAAAAAAAACAAAACACCAAAACAACAGGCCAGAGGAGTGCAGCACTCACTGCAGGTTTAACGTGGGCTTCCTTTTCTACACCTACTGAGAAGTTAGTCGGCTGTCAGCCAAGGTCCCCCCAGTGCAGAACTGTCTTCAGATCACAGTACTGGAGCAGAGAAAAGAGGATGTAAGTTCCCCAGGATGCTGTCACACTCCCATGCGACTGTACTTGGTCTTGAAAATCATGAGAAGTAGGCTGATAATAGCAATGATATCCTTTGATAAGAATAATTGCCTTTTCAGAGGAAGAAACAGGGAAGGATTTGAGGACGGAGCACCTACCAGCAGATTCAGCATGGCAGTGCAGCCCTGCTGACTTCAGGATTGCTCCAGTCTATGGAAAGAACATGTCCTAGAGCCACGAGGGGTTTTCCTCACATCGTAAGAAATAACTTATAATCTGATCTTGCCTGTGACACTAAGCCCAGAGAGGAGAGAAACTGAGTTACGGCAAAATCACATCTTCCTTTTGAGGATATTGCTAGTCCTAGTCACAAAGTCACCAGAAAGAATTCTGAGACTGAATTGTGGCTCTAACAGAAACAAACAAATAAAAGATTAATAAAGGGCTGTCAATCAGGCAGCACCTCCAGAGCCTCCCAACCTGAATGCACAAATGATTGCAGAGGTGTTCGCCTCCGGCGAAATAAATACCACCATTCAGAGGAGACAGGAGAAATTTGGACTTGAAAGTAGTCTGGTAGAGGTGCTCAAGAAAGACCTTTGCAAACACAATCTAGAGCTTATTATAGGGAATTGGCAGCAATTCCTCCTACGTCATAAAAACCAGACAATCGCAAAGCCAGAGACACCCACCATGACTTAGGTGACACCATAAAGGTCTTCAAAACAAAAAGGTATCTCAGTAGAGCTCACTAATAAATGGGAACTATGTACACAAATGTATGCTTCATATCTCAAAATATGTACAAATACATACATATGTAAATATATGTGCATATATATATATATATATATATATACACATATTTGTATATTCCAAATGTCATGACATACATGCACAGATTTCATCATCACTATATTAGGAACCAACAGTAAACTTTCATCTCCCACTTCAAGAATCTCCTTCCTCGCTGTGGCTACCAAATTATCTGAACCCTGAAATTCTCTCCTGACCATGCAGAATAGATGGCCAGTATCTTTCCTGATCGGGTTTCCACACTCAGGTCACTTCTTGAACTCCACGAAGCTGCTTAGGAATCTGTTGTTCCCTTTGTGCACGTGGTACACTCTTGGTGGGGGAAGGAAAAGTGCTGACTCGACATTCCCGGAAGCTTTACATCATCTTGAGGAACAGGCTCACTCACCTAAGTAGACACACTAGAGGGAGTTGTCCTTCGGGAGCCCAGCCTCTGCTCCAGTCAGTTTAGAGAGAAGACAGAGCAGCTGAGGAGAGAGTGAGCCTGGCTGGACTTCTCAAACACAGAGCCTGCCAGCAGCTCCGGGAAGGAGCCTCTGCCCTTACTCAGGGGGCATTTTGAGAATAATGCAGTCAGATGCATTTAACAGACGTCGGTGTGAGTGGCAAGATGTCACTAGCTGTGAGCATGCCAACAAGGTGGCCCCGGAGCATGTGAAATGGTGGCTAATGTCAATGACACATGTCAGAGAGGTAAAATGCATGAGGTGTTTCAAACTCGGTACCAAAGAGTAAAACAGCTCCATACACGGCTCCAGGCTCCACCAATACTGTTTTATAAATCCTTAAATAAAGTGTGTGTTAAAAATAACTCGTTAATTTCATCTGCTTCTTTTACTTTTTAAAGTATGCATCCAGACAATTTAAGATGACCCATGTGCTGTGTAGTACACGTCCCCTGAACAGGACTCCTCTAGTTTTCTTATTGTGAGTAACCCTGTAGGCCTGGCATCGGGGCGCCTGCCTGTAACCCCAGCACACTAGGAGGCTGAGGTCAGAGGATCACAGGTTTATATTTCATGGGCTTCCTGTAGTCTGGATCATTGGTGATAGACATGTAGCAAAAATAAGGCTTTGAAAAGGTCAGTCTGTACATATAAAGGGCAGATTCCAAAATGTGGCAGCCTCCCAGGGCTGCTTGTCAGCTCCTAAAATAAAATCAAAATACCCCTCCTAAGGCAGAGGAGCTGGGAAGGCGGCCTCTGCTGGTTGCAGGGCTTCCGGGTACCTAAGGGGGGGGGGGCGCTGTGCTTCCTGGGCTGCTTCTACACACGAGCTGAAACGCGTTTCATGTGCATCCAAAACGTTGTTGAGTAAGAGAAAGACAGAAGGATGAGAAGAAAAAGTAAGGAAAACACTCCAACCAGGAGCAGACCAAATATTTAACAAGCAGGTGGAAGGGCCCATTTGGGATCAAATGCAAGAACTCATCACGCCAAACAGGCAGCGGAACGGGCGCAAGAAGGACCGAGCCCGGACAGTGAGCTGGGCCAGGTGTCCCCTCAAGTGGGAAACAGACGCCCAGAACGTTATGGAGAACTCTGGTGAGTTTCTATTAAGACTCATGCACACTTATACCGAGACTGATAATTAGGAATGTTTGCAAAACTAGCTTAAAAAGTAAGTAGATGAAACAAGATTTGAAAAGCAATCAAGCCACAAGGGGGAAGAAATGAAATTTGATAAATATCCAATCATGAAAACCAGGTTAAAGCTAACTGAATGCAAATCAGAATAGCTTCGTTTTCTTCATGGAAACAGAGTTTCATGGAAGAGGGAAGACGTGGCAAAGTTATAAATTGAGGGTTTTCAATGTCAAATAGTAGCAAAAACTTACAACCAATTATTAATGGATAGATCACTACGATTTTATCGTACATATTGATGATAAATCTCAGCTCTTATGTACATTAACCTATTCATTTGCATATATTCTATGCATCAAACATTTTTTAAAAACTCTAGTATTTCAAGTATGGTTCTTTTCCCTTGAGGTATATTAGTGAAAAAATCAAATAAAATTTCTCTTTTTAAAGAATCTCTATTACACAAGCAAAATGAACAGAGATAAGATCTTATATAGGATTAGTATGTTTGAAACGCTGAATGAAATATGTGATTTCCTTCCAACATAGGGAAAAGTTGATGGCTATAATAGTTTTCCTAGAGCTGCCTTAACGGGGCACTATAAACAAGCTGCTTAAAGCCATCAGCCCACTACCTCTTTGGAACCACGGGCTGGTTTCATGAAAGACAAATTTTTCCTAAAGACCAAATGCACTATTTTTATTGTGTACTTTATTATCATTGCATCATAATATATAATGGAATAATTATAACACTCACAAGAATATAGGATTAGTGGGAGCCCTGACCTTGCATTCCTGCAGCTAGATGGCCCCATCTGGGGATTCTGGAAGACAGTGAAACTCTAAGTGTGTTGCTTATGTCAACTACTAATCTAATTTTTGTTGCTATCACTACAGAAAATATTTGCTTCACAAAAATAGGATATTAAAAAGAGAAATAGTCTTTGCAATGCTGTTATCATCATAGACTAAAGGAATCAGCAAAAATATACATGGATTTGTCTTGAAGAGGGAACTATTTGAATTGCAAACATAGTAGAATTTAGAGCTTCAGCACCAGATCAATGAATCCATTTGTGGTGAAAAAAAATTGAAGAGTTTCTTAGTCGAGGGATAAGAGTCAGCAAAGGAAAGGAAAACCCGTGATACACTGCTAGGAAAGAAAGTGGTATCCAAAGGAAAGGTGTATCAGATATCACCAAGTTTAAGAGTGTCATGAGGTTGGGCTTTACAGGTGGGAGCAGAAAACTCTTTCTGATGCATATGAACACACACACACACACACACACACACACACACAACACATTTGGAGGCACTGGAGAAACCAGCTGGAGGCAATGTGAATTAAAGAAGTTTTAAAGTGGTTGACACAGAAGTAAATCTTTTTCTCGGTCATGTTTTGTATAATTATCCATAATATATTTTTTGATCATTAAATATAATATAAGATGCTAGGTATCTCCAAATATTTTCCCAGACAAAAACAAAACTCAAGGCACTAAAATATAGATAGACTATTGAATTTCTTTAGGTTTCCTGTTTTCAATAAATTTTTAAAATTATAATAAGATCCTCGATGCCATAAGAGATAATGGGTCTTACTATCTATCAGAAAATAAGACAGATAATAATACATATGACTGCCCACATAATAAATCACTGACTAGAAATAAACATGAGTACAGTTTCTTTCCATCTTTCAAATTCAAGAGAAACCTTGGGAATTCATTATAATTAAGGGAACTCTTGCAAACCGTGCATACTCCATGCCTCATCCTCAGAATTACCTTGCTTAGAGACCTCTTTCAGACAAATTCATGCGCCATAATCACATTGGTACTCTCAGCATTGCTCATACTTCTTGATCCAATTAAAAACACAACTTCGTAAATACCTCCTTAATTTATATTTGTATATCTGTGCCTGTTATTTCCCCTATTAAATCTTTAATTCTTCTAGTTCTTCCATAAATCCAGTGGTTTTTATATAGAATTTATCCTCACTACTGAATATAATTGTTACATTTATAACCATTTTTGCTATGTCTTTTCCCCATATAGACATACATTTTAGAATGCTGATATCATACTAGTAACATAAAAATTACATTAAAATATCAATATCATTCATGTGTATAGAAATGGAAATCCTTAATTTTAGAAAAGAAAATTTAGAGCTATATAAACTATATTACACAATGACAACTGGATTTTAGCTCAGGGATGTAAGATTTCACACTCAAGGAAACTCTCCCCAGCAACCAGGAATAGTAGAGAATGTGCCCTGACTCCTGAAGGCCGTCTACAGAGAACCTGCAGAAACACCACACTCCGCAGTGAAAGGCTAAGGGGAATTTCCTTAGCACCAGCAATAAGGCAAACATTTCCTTCGCACCCTCTGTTCAACCTTGTGTTGGAGGCCTGGGCCACCAGAATGAGTCAAGAAAAGTACGCAGCATACAGAAAATGGAAAGAAAGAAGGATATTTCCAGGGCAACTGCCTCTTTTCAGACTGTCTTTTCTAAAGGGACTTATAATTTTGGTTAAGAATTTCATGGTAAATAGGTTATAAGTTCCATCATTAGGAAGAAAGACAAATGAAGCATGATTGTATGATTATATACTTATCCTAAGTAAGTAACTTAAAATGTGATGCAAGAAATAATATTGTATGTGAAGTTTATTAGCAGAACTCAAGATGAATATATATATATATATATATATATATATATATATATATATATGTTACATACACACACATGTTCATATGTGCCAACATGTTTAAATTGAAAATTCAAAGAATAATAGTTTATTGTAGTGTACATAAACATAGAATCATTAGGAATAAGTTGTAATTTGGTATATAGTTCAGGAGTCTCACTACCAAATATATAACCAATGACACTGAAATCCCCGTATTAAAAACCACTTGCACTACTGTATTCATAGCAGCAATATTCACAAATGCCTGGATCCGAAATTGAGGGTCCATCATCAAATGAACGGATAGAGACAAGGTGGTGCATATCCAAAATGGAAAACTTTTCAGGCATTAAACTCACTGAGTCCTGTTGTTTGTGACAGCTGGGATAGAGATGGAGGACACTGTGGTGTGGAGTAGGTCAGGGACAGGAAGACAAATGCTGTGAATTAGCGATAAGTGCAATCTAAAATGTTAGTCTCACAGGAGTTTAAGTCAAGAGTAAAATGGTGATTATTAGAGACAGGGAAATAAGGGGGAAAGAACAGAAAAAGATCAGCAAATGAGTACAGGGTTACAATTAGATAGGAGGAATAAGTCCTGGTGTTCTATGGTACAGCAGAGTAATTATTATTGAAAATAATGCATTATATAATCACCAAATAGTTAAAATGGAGGACTTTGAATATACGTCTAATAAAGAAATGATAGAATTATAATGTGATATATATCTGAATTTCCCTGAATTGATCATTACCCAATATATATGTGAATCAAAACCTCATAAATATATACAAATGTTATTGTCAAAATTAAATTTTAATACTTCTCAAATGAAGAAATACAAATGACAAGTGAATATAAGAAAAAATATTCAATATCATTGTTCATTAAAGAGATGCAAATTAAAACAAAAATGAGATTCTACCTCACCCTGGAACAAATGGCTATTATCAAGAAATCAACCAATAATAAATGCTGGATGGGCTCTGGGGAAAAAGGAAGTCTTCTCCACTGCTGTTGGGAATGCAGATTGGTGTAACCACTCTGGAAATCAATGTGAAGATCCCTCAAAAAACTAGGATTGGCAGTTACATACCTTCCCAGCAGTATTAAAAACATTGTATCACAGCAATATATGTGCATCAATATTTATACAATTTGTAATAGCTAAATCTTACAAACAACTCAAATGCCCATCAACCAAAGAATGGATAAAAGAGATGTGGTCTTTTTATATGTGGAGTACCACTCAGCTGTAAAGAAGGACAAACTTGAGACTTTTGTAGGTAAATGGATGCAACTAGAGACCACACACAGCAGTGAAATAAATCAGATTCACATCTACGAACATCATATTGTCTCCCTAGTGTTAGCAAAAAAATATATACATATGCATATAATATATATGTATGCATAGAAGGAAAGAGACAGTTAAGATATACTGCTAATTTCTTAGTTCATTTAATAGGAAGGTTTATGTTAATATTGTTCGAGCAATTAGTTGCTGATATCTTGTATTCTGTATAACTTATTTAAAGATAACAATATGCAATGTATTAAGCATTGTTACCCTCTAAAAATATTGTTTTGAAATTTCTCTTTAAAACAAAAAGATAAAGCTTAACATCCTTTTCAAGGACATGTCTGCAATGACTGAAGGAGATCCCACTAGGGTCTACCTCTTAGGGGGTCCACCCCCTCCCAGTAACAGTCTGGGCTAAGGAAGTCAGTTTTTAAAAACAATTACCCTAATCAGGGCAAGGACCAACTAATAAACAAAATAAATTTACATAGAATCTGCATTTTAAAAAAACATAATAAATAATATAAAACTAAATAGGGAGAGGTAATGTTCTTAAGAATTAAAAAGCTCAGTATCCTTGAAATTTCTGTTCTCTTTAAACTGTTCCTAAATCCATACACAGGTCATATAGAACTTAGAAATTAATGAGTTAATTATAGTGTTTATATGGGCATTCAAAGGGTCTAGAAGAAGCACAATGTTTTTAAAAATAAGAACCACCTAGGACCATCACACTACCTAATTTCAAGGCTTATGAAGCTGTACTAATCAAAATGCTGCGGTATAGGTGTAAAGACAGTACATCAGTGGAAGAAAATACTAGAAATAGTCTCATGTATTGCAGCACTGAGTCGCAACATAATTGCTGAAATAATTCAAGAGAAAAAGGATTTCTTTTCAAAAAATCTAGTTGGTAGAATTATGCATACAAATTTTAAAATGATTTTTACTTCATATTGCAAAGTTAAATCAAAATTAATATGTTTAACACTTGCTAAATAAAATTATAAAAATTCTTAAAGAAAGCATACTATTTATTAATGTAATAATTTTTCTATATACCAAAAACAAATCATTTAAAAATCAAATATGTTTAAGACTAATTATAAGATAAAAATTAATTTTATTGAAGTTTTAAAAGCCTAATCTTTAATAACACAATAAAATTATGTAAGTAAGTTTGCATCCAGAAGGGACTAATAATTCTGACAAACTACAACTCAGTGATCAAGAAATAACCTCAAAAATTTAAAATATTTGAAAAATTCACAGAAGATTTATAAATACTAATAAACTAAAAAAAGACTATCTGCCAGGCATGGTGGCTTATCCCTGTAATCCCAGCACTCAGGAGGCTGAAGCAGGAGAATTGTTGTGAGTTCAAGATCAGCCTGGGCTATAAAGTGAGCTCAAGGCCAACCTAAACTGCCTAGAGAGACACTGTCTCAAAAAGACATAAAAATAAAAAATTTTTAAAAAGAGACTATCTGTAATCATCAATAAAGTGCATACTAATTTAATGATGAAATTCTTCTAAGCTTGTGGAAATTTAAAAACTCTTGCAATATTAAGTGTTTGCAATAATATGGGACAAGTGAAAACCTCTTATGCTTCTCATGAGATTCAAGGTTGTAGGATCACTTTTGAAAATAGTTTTGCAGTACCTTATACCTATTTTTACTTTGGAAAACAGTTTTGCAGTGACTTATATCTGTTTTTCTAAGCATATACCTCAGCAATTTTACTTCTAGAATTTACCCAATGGGACAAGTTTTTCAAATGTACTTAAAGATTTCTGCATAATTGTTCCCAACAGTTTTATTGATGGATCAAAATTGCAAATACTACTATCTCAGTCACTTTCTGGTCACTAAGATAAAATATCCAACATTCACGACTAAGGCAGAGATTTATGTTGCCTTAGGCAGGAAGTATATGGTGGAAGAATCTGGCAGAGGAGAGCTGCTCCCATCATGGGAAGCAGGAAGCAGGAAGTGAGGGAGGAGCCCAGAAGGGAAATGTACCCTTCCAGGTCACGCCCCCAGTGACCTGCCTCTTCTGATCAGGCCTACTTCTAAAGGCACATTTAGCTATAAACTCATCAGTGGATTAACCCAGAGATGAATTTAGTGAACCAGTTACCTTCCAAAAGACCCACTTCTGAACACATGGTACTCTGAAGGACATTCTAGAGCCAAGCCATCTAACAACTGCAGATGATCATCAGTTGCTAAAGAGGTAAGTCTGGAATGTCAATCCAACATACTACCAATCAATTAAAAAAATGTGGACTACCTATGCACATGACAACTTGAGTCAATCTCAGTGACATTATCTTGAGGTAAAAGAAGGCCAGTACACACAAAAAACCTCATAATTCTGTTTATATAAAACTCTAGAATAACATAAACTAGTCTATAGGGACAGAACTATCAATGCTTGCCTAGAGTTAAAGGTGGTGAATTTTAAAGGGACTAAGGCTAATTTTGGAAGACACAGAAATTTTCTATATTTTTATTATGATAGTGATCATAGTGGATATGTATATATATATATATATATATATATATATATATATAGTCAAAACTCATTAAATGTCTTCTTAAAATTGGTAGGGTTAATTTTATGTAAATCATACATTAAGCAACTAGATTTAAAACCTTATGAATGTAATAAATAATAGATATGCCATGGGGCTTGAACAGAGCAAACTGTCCTTTCATCCTGGGAACTTCAGGAGGGAAAAAATATTCTACGTGTAATGCATGAACTATAAGTTATTGAAAATTTTAGAAGGACAATCAGAGAAAACACATATAACTCTCTGATAGACAGTACATTGGTTAGTTTTTGCTGGAACAAACTACCTGAGTAATGCAACGTCAAGGGAAGAGATTCACTTTTGGCTCATGGTTTCAGAGGTTTCAGTCCACGGTGTGCTGTCCTCAAAGCAAAATCATCACATCAGAAAGGCATGGTGGAGCAAAGGCACTTACTTTGTGGTAGCTGGGGAACAGACTACAAGGTAAAAGTGCCAGGGGGCGACTACACTTCAGAGTCACTGCCCCACGGACCCAGCTCCCACCAGGCTTCACCTCCTAACAGCACATTTATCTGTGAACATTTCTGGCTTAGCCCACTGATGAGTATAGTAACCCCAGGATCCAGTCACTTCTCCAGGAGTCCCTTCACCCAGGCAAGTCGAAAATTAATGTTCTAACAGATTGAGAAACTAACTGTAAATTTATTATCCAGTGGGACTACTTAAGCAAAACTTAAATACATTAAAAAGTGTTAAAATCATTAATTTTTAAATTTTTCATTCAGTTATTAATAGTAAGTCCATGCATGGAAAAATGTTATTTGTAAACTGGGAAAAAACAATGTTATCATTGCATTTTAAATTGTACCTGGTGCTTCTCAGATCAAGTTAATTAGCATTTTCAGGTGAAGTCCCCTGTCTTTTCTCCCAATATGCCAGGTTATTTCACACCTCAGCTCCTTCTACTCATCTTGCTCTCTGGGTTTGAAGTTCTGTTCCCTTGTCTCTGCGTGGTTGGCTCCACTCATTGTTCCAGATCTAATTTAAAAATTGCTTCTCAGACCCATCATCATGTTTTAAGGACATCTTCTTTATTAGGCTTAGTCATTGTGCTAGATTTCACTCCTTCAGAACAATTAAAACATTAGGATCTTTATGTATTTATAAATGAAAAGTTTTACTTATTATTTGACCTCCCCCTAGTTTAAATTCTGTTATCACTTCTTTTCTAACACATAAAAATGCATTTGATCAATGAAGCTGTTTCATATGTCAGGATCCCATAAATGTGTAAAGCAAGGTCTACATTTTCATATAGTCACAGAAAAGATTCCATTTTCAGATACGTTCTTTTATAATGACTTTCTAAGATAGTTTATTCCAAAAATAGGCTGGGATGTTTTCAAAGGTAGGGAATCCAATTTTGTCCAATTTTATATTTCTGTTTTCTAAAAAGTGTTGGAGGAAAAAACAGCCATTTTTTAAAAAATTGGTCATTCTTGAAGACTGAAAGGAAAATGAAGCATCGCCTTAAAAAATGTCACGTAAAAGGAAAGAATCAGGGCTGATCTCACCTTGTCCATATGAAGTATCTCTGAGTAATTAGACAGAAGATAATGAAATCATCTCTTGATTGAAAGTATGCCAGCAAATAAAGATGTGGTGGAAGTAAAAATGTTACTAATGGTCAAATATTAATTAAAGTATTTAATAAATTGAATTGTTGAACATTAACAGCTTCTAACATAACTATGGTGAAACAACTTCCCATCATGATTAAAGAACACAACCACTACCTGGTGTCTTCCCTTAGGAATGGAACACAGGTCTGATGAAGCTTAGACCCAGCACCAACAACTAAAAGAACATAAAGGATAAAAGGACATGTTGAGCCACCCCATGAGTATTTGGGAAGGGAAACTCATACAGTGGAAAGACAAAATTACAGGATAAATGTCCTTGAGCTCACAACAGATGAATGACAAGAAAATTAAAGCAGAGGGAAAATTTGTCAACTTAAAGATGTATAATTTATTTTAAATAGGCCAGAATGAACTATAAAAGAGCAGAACATTCCTGAAAGAAATTCTGAAGGGAATCTTTCAGGCTAAAATGAGCATCTAGAAAGAAACTTAAATCAAATGAAACTGAGAGCACAGGAAAAAACTACCCAGGTCTTTATAGAGGTAAATACAAGGCATAGTGCAAATGCATTTTCACTTGTAGCTGTTTTTCCTTATGTCTAATTTAAAGGACAACTGCATTAGGCAATATCTCTAAATCAATGCTGTGAATAATATAATATGTAAAAGGTATAAATTGTATACCAATAACATTACCTTGGGAGGGGAGAGAATAGAACTATATGAGAGCAAAGTATTCTGTCTAATTGACCTTGATGTTAACCTCAACTAGCTTTGCATAACTTTCATAACTTAAGCTTTTATAACTTGACTTTGATAACTTTTATAATTTAAAATGGTAATTAGGATCTCCATAATAATATATTAAAAGTAAATAAACTGGTACTCTAAAAATGTCTATTTAATACAAAAGACAGTCACAGAATAATAAATGATTTAAATGCCTAAGACATGCACACAATAAATAGCAATATGGCAGGTATTAAGCCTACCTTATTAGAAAATTAATTAAAGGAGATTAAACTCTCCAGTTAAACTCAGTTCTGTAGAATAGGTTTAGATAGCATGCAAAGTATGTCTACAGAAATCACACTTTATATTCAAAGACAAGTTAAAAGGAGTGAGAAAATGTAACATGAAAATAACAACAGGAAGAGACTTGGAATGACTACATTAACAGCAAAGAATACTAACTTTAAGGTACAAATTTTTCTTAAATTCCAAAAGTCATTTTATAAGTATAAAAGGGTTAATCCATAAGAAAATAGCATAATTATAAATATATAGTCACCAATTGCAACCCAATAAACATAAAAAAATATATACATTTGAAGGGAAAGATATTTCGACAATAACAGTTGGGGAAAAAATCAACACTTTCCTTGGAATAATAAATAGAAAAATGGGGAGAATAATAATTAAATACATTATTTCAACAACACTACAAATATATTACAACAGGAAATATTGAACATGCACAAAAATGTAGAAATTAATAACACAATACTAAATAACCAATGGATCAAGGAAAACGGCACAGGGAAATTAGAAAATGTGAAGACTAATGACAGAAAATACCACTTTCAAAAAGTGAGATGGAACTTGTTAGGGTGGATACGCTGCGTTAACTTGAGAAATCTAGAAGCTTAACTAAGTGACTCAGCAGCTCTACATCCTGGGGTGTGGAGGACAAGCCTTTACAGTTCTAGGATATTGTTCTTTGTATCAATTTGAGAAGGTCAGAAGTTTAAATAAGTGATCCAGCAGGTGGCCAGAGTGCTTATTTGAAACATTCTCAGCACAGGCAAGAGGAGGGCATGCAGACTGCAGGGGAGTAGCCTGCATACAATAAAAGCAAACAAGGAGATACTGATTGCTGGTTTTTCAGAGGAGCTCTGGTCTTTGCCTTCAAAGCCACAGCTTTGATGCTGTGGCTTCGGTCTGTACTCTTCAGCCTTGATCACAGACTCTTAAGCCTCCGGACATAGTGTTCCATCTCAGATCCAGAACTTGTCCCAGAACTTGTACGGGACACTGCAGTAAGCTTCTTTCAACCTCCTGACTTTGTGGCTAACCACTGTAAGTCAGTCTTGTAATTTCTTATACATTTGTATATCTTGTGTTATATCTGTTTCTCTAGTAAACCTTGATTGATACACTTCTCAGGAAGTACTTCTTGGTAAATTGAAAATAAGAAAATTTCAAATCATTTACCTAACTTTGCAACCTAAAAAACTATAATGTGAAGAGGAAATTAAAATTATAGTAATATAAGGAAAGGAGTAACAAAGCTTAGAGTTGAAATAGGAATCAGAGAAAGAATGTGAAAAGCAATGAAACCAAAAGTTACTTCTTTGTAAAGACCAACTAAATTACTAACTGATAACTACACTGATCACGGAACAGAAGCAAAAGACTCAAGTTGTTAAAAATAAAGAGAGAGGAGTTGTTTCTATTGATGTCACATAAATATGAAGGAATATTCTGTGTTTATGCAAACCTAGATGAAATAAAAAAAGATGATTAGAATGACACAAACTGGAAGGAAAAACTAACTCAAGTAGAAATAGAAAATTTGAAGGGAACTGTGAAAAGAAGAGAGATTAAAATTTTAGAAGAAAGCATCTTCTAAGGAAAATCCAAGAATTTGTTATTTGGTGAATTCTAAGTGACATGTAAAAAATCAGCATTAATCCCTCATAATGTCTTTCAAAAGCTAGAACAAAACTATTTCATTATTCAGTACATGAGGCCACTATTATGACAACAAAATCACAAGAAAGTGTGACTTACACACACACACACACACACACACACACACACACACACAATCAGTTTTTCACCAGAATACTAATGTAAATACCATTGCCAAGGTACTATTTCAATTTCAACAGTGTATACTGAGTAAAGTTCAGCAACATATAAAGGGTACAGAATGACAGAGTGAAATTGATCTGAGGGATATAGGGTTGATGTATGATATAAAAATAAATAAATAAAATTCACTACATAGCTAGGTGTATGGCACATGCCTGTAAAGCCAACTTCTTAGGAAGATGAGGCAGGAGGATTCCAAGTTAGAGCTCAGCTTGGGTGACTTAGTGAGACCCTGCCTCAAAATAAAAGATTAACAGGACTGAGGATGTAGCTCAGCATAAAGGCTCTGTGTTTAATGTGTGTGGCAGGAAAGTAAATAAAGAACAAAACCATTCATGTGCTTTAATGTGGGGATAGACAGATACATAGAGCACTAGAAAGGAAGCTGATAAAGAACATCAATGAAAATTATATTTCCAAATTCATTTTTTGTGATGAACTACTGAAAGTTTTTACTCAAAAATCAGGAAAAAAACAAACATCAGCTTTCACCAGAATTGCTCAACATGGTAATAAGAAGGGCATTTGGGCAAGAAAAAGTGATAGAAAGCTGTTATATTGGGAATTGGTTTATTGGAAACAAACTGCTATAACTCTTTTTGTGGGTGACATGACTTTGGGTGTAGAAAATCTTAAGGAACCTAAATAAAAATTAAAGAAAATACATGAGTTCAATATTTTTGAAGGACACGAGATCAATATATAAAATCAGTAATACTTCTATAGACCAGCAATAAACCATCTGAACATGAAATTAAAAATCAAATTTCATTTTCAACAGTCCAAAGACAATAACATACTGGTAGACATAAATTAAATTGCAAAGTATAAAATGCATATAGTGAAAACTACAAAATCATTTCTGAAAGAAATTAAAGAATACATGAAAAAGAGCCCACAATGAAGATTTAATGTTGTTCAGATGGTAAATTCCCTAAAATTCCCTAACCCTAACCCTAGCACTAACCCTAACCCTAATGAGCCTTTACTTCCTGTTGGGTTGAAAATGAATCCGAGGAGAATTCCAGATGAGGAATGGAACCAAACTGGCATGCTCCCACTCTGACCCTCTCAAGGTTGATATCTAGAGCATCGCAGACAGTGATGGCAAAGTGCTTAGACCTCATAAAGCTCCCTTGGCAACTAGTTGCCTTTTTTGCAACATAAGATGACCCTAAAATTTAAAAGGAAATGTGAGTGACCCTGTGACTTAGTTACTTTTGTTGTTGTTGTTGTTGTTGAGATGATATACCCAACACCCATAATTTAAGGCAGGGCAGGTTTGTTTGGTTCCCAGTTTGTAGAGGTTTTAGTCCATAACTGGCTGGCTCTAAGGCAGGGTGACTTCACAAAGAACAACTCATGGTGGGCAGAAGGCAGCAAAGCCACAGGGAGCAAGCAAGGGACAACCACAGCTTTTTCTGTTCCTTTTATCTTATCAAGGTTATTTAGCGCCGGCAGCACTCACACCCCTCATCTTAGTGCATTTGACCCTAGCATTACACCATAAATTAATTTTAGCTTCACAAAGCTAGGTCTAACTACCTTTAAAAAAAGTCCCCTTGTGACCATAACAGGCTTTAATGAAACATCTAAACATAAACCACAGCACCCTGAATAACAAAACTAATCTTGAAAATGAAGACTAAGTTTAGACTTTTCACTTCTCCCTAAAATTTACTACAAAACTAGAGTAATGGAGACTGTGGTGTCACCATAAAGAACAGATACATAAGTCAATGGCAAGTGATTAATTAAAAATGCTAAAGTTTATATTTGTTATCAAGTATTTTTCAGTACATATGCTGGCTGGAAAAAACTCAGTTGAAAAAGAATAATCTTTTCATACTGTAAAGGATGTAGGAATAACTTCATATCCTCATGCCAAGCTAATAATAAAAATGATCATAATAATTTTTTCAAAGTTAAATTACTGTTTAAATTCCCATATAACTTTATGGCATCTCCTTTCCAACTGGGTGTTCAACATGCAATATCACCCATCAGAGAAACACTCTGACATTTTCATAATCAGACACTTATAATTGTTTTTTATCAGCTGTTCAGTTTTACATTTTATTTCATTGTTATTAACAACAAAATGTATGCATACAAATATCACAGATGCTCAGGAAACATCTAATTTACCAACTATTAATCTTATACTAACTGTCCCAATACCTCTTCAAATAACAATATTATTATTTCAGACCCCAATATACAATGATTAGAATCAGTCAAAAATCTAAATGTAAATGTAAAAATCCAAAATACTTATAAGAGAATAATTTAAGTATGGGTCAGGCAATAATATCTTAGCTATGACAACAAAAACACCAGTAACCAAAGAAAATATACAAATCAGATTTCAAAAACCTAAAACTTTTGCGTTATAAAGCACATTACCAAGAAAGTGGAAAGACTGCACAAAATGAGGTAACAAGAAAATGGGTGAAAGATTTCAATAGAAGTTTCTCCAAAAAACACATACTGTACATATGACTAATAGACTTAATAAATGTCTTCAAAATCATGAGTCTTTGGAGAATTTAAATTAAGACCACAATGATATACCACCTCACATCATCCAAGACCGCTACAATCCAAAAACACATAAAACTACGAGGGTTAGCAAGGATGTGGAAAAATCAGATCCCTTACATGTTGCTTGTGAGAATGTAAAATGGCATATTGGTGATTGGGAAAGCAGGTATTTATTTAGAAAGTTCAACACAGAGTTGCCATGTCACTACATATTCCACTCAAGAGACTTGAAAACACATCCACACAGAAATTTGCACATGAATATTCATAGCAGGATAGCTCATAACAGCCAAAATATAGAATATCCCAAATACCCAATGACCGACAAGTAGATAAACAAAATTTAATGTGTCTACAAAGTAAATATTAGTCATAAAAATAAGTACAGTACTGATACATACAGCAATGAGAATAAACTTTAAAAGCATTGTGCTGGCTGAAAGAAGCCAATCATGAAAGGATACACAAAGTATGATTCCGATTATGTGAAATGCCTAGAATGTGCAAATCCATTGAAACAGACAGAAGATTAGTAATCACCTGTACATGCAGAAGGGAAGCAGAGTGACTGCTATTGGTATGGGGTTTCTTTGGGGACCAAAGAAAACATTCTAGTCAGGGGTGATCTTTATACATATATTAAAGAAGCAGATAATACAGTTTATAAAGGCTAGATTTTATGGTACATTAATTGTAAGTGTCAATATGAAACAAAACTAACTAGGCGGGCCTGGTAGTGCACACCTCATGTCCTAGCACTTGAGAGGCAGAGGTAATCAGTGGCTTGATCCCAGGAAATCTGGATCAGTTTGGACCAGTGTAGACCTGAAAGTACTGTCTTGTAGGAGGTGCCATGGCCCGGGTTAAAGTTTGCTCCCTTTTACTTGCTAGCTTTGGGTCTGGATTTCCACATCTTTTAAAATGGCTATAGTGATACAGGATACTTGTCACCAAAATACTTACACCGCAATCAAAGATGCTGGTATATGAAGAGTTTTCAGGATTGGGAACGTGGGGTTAATTTAACTACATGGTTTCCTACAAGTAATGGAATAAGGCAGATGAATATACCAGGTGGGTGTAACATGACAAGGACTTGATGTTGCCTTAAAGTTGGCAGGGAGCAGAATGACCCCTGGCCAGTAGCCAGCATGGCGATGGGGCCCTCAGTCTACTGTCACATAGATAATGAATTCTGCCCACAGTCCGAGACAGCCAAGAGACGCATTATCTCCTGTAGCCTTAACAGAGGAACAGGGTCCTGTTTGGACCACAGTGTTAGCCTAGCGAAACCTGCTAAGCTCTATGAAAAACAGATCTAAAAAGTAATAAACTTATGTCGTTTAAATCTCTAACCTTGTGTTAATTTGTTATAGCAGCAATAGAAAACTAATATAATAGATTTGACCTCACAGATCTATGGCCAATTCTAAAAAGGTAAAAAGCCTATATAGTTCCTGGCACCTAGTTCTTCTGAATACTATTGTTGACTTTTTGTTAATAATTGTTCTCTTGTGATTTATAATATGACACATACATCATAGGGCTATTTTTTTCTTTCTGGTTCTGGGCATAAATCCAGGACCTTACACATACTAAGAATATACTCTACTTGTGAACTATATCTCTAACCCCTATAAATATATTATAAAAAATAGATTATGTGTCCTATGACAGCAATAATTATATAGAATTAATGTTAAAATATTCATGCTAGCAAGATGCCAAATTATTGGTAGGTCTTTTATGTGTTTTGCAAATCATTAAATGATAAATGGAATGCAAGTGTTGGACCATGCATTTTCACATAGTTCAGGTTCTGACCTAAACATCCAAACACCTGACAGTCCCTAGCTTTCCCTACCTAAAACAAATCTGCAAGAACAGAAGGGAGTAAAACTGAAAGTAAACTGTTGTAATTGCATCTCAGATAGACAAGAACATGGCAATAATGAACTGAGCGATTGAAATCATTCCAGAGGAGTAAATTTGCTGCAACATTTACCAGTGGGGCTTTGGCATAGTTATTGTTAGAGATGAATTTTATGAATGATAAAACATGTGTGGAACCAAAACATACATTCCACATTCATGGCTGACGTAATGTGTTACTAGAAGTATTAGGAGTTATTAATTTCCTCTCACACTGCTCAATAAGGCTTTGTAAAAAGAAAAATAAACAAGCAACAGTAAAAAAAAAGTTCTGTGCTCTCTTCTATAAATTTTTTAGCAGTTAGTATTTATATTGTTCTAAATTGAAGCCGATTTGTGTTACACATAGGTAGACCACTCACCAGGGATTATAGGAATGCATATTAGAACACAAAGAAGTTTTAAGAACTTAAATTGAATTAATAGACACCCTGTTACTGACACACATTTTTTCTAAGTTTCTATTTTCTGTGCTCACAACGACGTCCTCAGAGCATCAGCAGCACTATTTACATGGCTTTAGACAATAACATCACATTTTTGTGAGTCAACTAGGTTTGGATAATGACTTAGGTAAAGTTTAAAGACAAAACTTTTGATATAGTAAAACACAAACATAGAAGACAGGTTAAAAGAAGAAAACTATGTTTATAAGATTTTATGGTTTCTATTTAGATACCACTTTACTCTTAAATGCTTCAGGGAACCTAGGGACTTACTGCAATTGTACTCACTTTTCTGTGGTTGAGGGACTCTAAGGTGCTCTTCCATGATCCCTACCTCATGTTTCATTCTTGCTTGATTGCTTTCCCTGGGTGTAAGTCAGACTCGGGGCTTTCTTTTCAGCTGGAGAACACAGGAAAACTTGCTTGCTAGGTGTGAGAACCTCATATGAGATTTAACACCTGTCTTGCTAAGAAACACTGTCTCCCTTCCAGGCTCTGAAGAGCCCAGTGGCCATGTCGTGAGTTTTGCTATTCAGAGTCACACAGTGAGCAACTGAGGGAGGCTCTGTCTAACAGCCAGCAAGTTTCTGTAGCCCTCAGGACAGGCGAGGCAGGAAGAGCCCAAGTTTGAGCCCCAAGCAGGAAAACTTAGTGACTTAATGAGATCCTTCCTCAAAAAAAAATTCTAAGAAGGTTGAATAATGTAGCTTAGGATGAAGGCTCTGGGTTTAATTCCCAACACTACAAAAAACAAGCTGCATTTGTGAGGGCAGCAGCCTGCACAGTACTACATTCTGCCAACAACCACACCAGCTTAAAGGAGATTCTGTCTTCACTGGACCTCAGATGTGACTGACAATACAGATGACCAGTTGATTACAGCTATGTCAAACCGCTGAACGTGAGACTCCATGAAACCACACGTGGACACAGAAATGTGCAATGATAAATGTGTGTTGCTGTAAACAAAAGCTATCCTCTATGCTAGGTATCAAACCCAATTTTTAGTCTGTGGAGGCTGAGAAAAATTTCTTAATGTGAGTTGCTCTCTTGTGTTGCTTAACGTATTAAATACTAAATCACGATGCAGTGACAGCAGGTGCCTCGTGATGCAGTTGTGCAGATGAACCAGCGGTAGCTCCACTCCAGGACATGTCAAGACTACAAAGGAAGACTCAGTTGTGTTTGATTAGAGTATCCAGATTTAGTGCAAAATGTTCTCTCTGTGCCTCTCTCTCTGTCTGTATCTCTCTGTCTCTCTCTGTCTCTGTCTCTGTCTCTGTCTCTCTCTCTCTCTCTCTCTCTCTCTCTATATATATATATATATATATATATATATATATATATATATCTTTTGTAATACAATTGAACTCAGGACCTCACACTTGCCAGGCAGGTACTGTACTGCTGAGCTATATCCTGATCCTTTCTTCTTTTTTTAAACCCTTCTGTGTTTTATCACCAAACTAGGAAAGTTCACACCACCAGTACTTTAAAAATGCCTGCTGTTCCCTTTATATTTTTATTCCATTTCTTGCACTGTCATCTCCTTCCTTTTCAGCTTCCTCTGACTCACTGTCACCTGTCTCTCACTGTTGCTCTCCATCTTTCATTCTCTCCTGGGAGCAAAGTGATGTTTCCAACACAATTTGACAAATACATAAATGTCATACAAAAGGACTGAGTGAAATTATGGAGCTGAAGAATACAGAGAATAAAAGTAAAAATGCAATAGAAAGTAACAAGAGCATCACAAGGCCCACAGAAGTGCCATGAAGGCTGCAGAACAAGGCTTGCACACTGGCCCATCACTCACTGGACAGGGCTTGTCACAATGGGAGAAGGTTGTTCAGATCTGGGGTAAAACTGTTAATGATAAATGCTCTTACATAACCCACTAGAAATATAATTTCTGTGGTGTATGACAACAGCCAGGAAAGTTGGTTAGGATTTAGATAGAAATTGGAAATGCATAATTTTTAATTTAAAAAAGATGCTAGATGTTAAATACAGTACGATATTAAATGTAACAGCTTATGATGAAAATAAAACTTGTTACTTAGCAAAAAAAAAAAAAAACATTGTATTTTCCAAAATTAAATTGGCCCTCAATAAATCTCTAATAAAGACTGAATCTTAGATTCAGAGCCTTGCTATATTCTTCAATCTACAGAAATTTACTGACCTAGCAGTCTTAGTTCAGACCCTATGAATAAAAGATCAAGAAACAGCACATAATTGCATATAGACGTTACCATTAGAGTGGACAATGTGGGTCTTTTTGCAGTTGTTAATAGTGTGTTGACATTCGTGATGAGAGTAACTTATTATATTCTTGACTTTGCATAAATCTATCCATATAATTTGTTATTAATAGCTTCGAGTATTTATTTAACATTATCAATTTTAAAACTTCAAAGTGAATCACACATACCTAAAAACTAGAGAGTACCAAGGGCTTATCATGTAAAGCAAAACTCTTTTAACCTGCAATTTGAAGCCTCCAATCTATCTATTTTAATCATTTTTAAACTTCCATTATTCCGAAAGTTATGTACACAAACTTAACTATTCATGGTACAAGTTTTGAAGCTCTCTTTTCTATGCCCAAAGCACAAACTAACAATATTCTCACAGTGTGTTTCTCAGTCTATTGATTCCACATCATAACAAACAACCATAAGTGATGGAGACGAGGCACAAGTAATTAGAGTAATCACAACAGAAGAACGCATTGGGCTAAATTAGAGGTTTTCCAGTGATCACGATTTGTTTGATCTGACCTTACTCTGACTCTCAATGCAAGGGAGCAGTCTGAGGTTTATTATCAAGGTGCCTGGGTATTTGTTATTGAGGATGGAGAAAATCACATCCTTTCTTCTCAGCTTGCAGTGAGGCGGCACTGAACCCTCCTGTGGCTCCTGTGGGTCTCCTGTGGTTGTGAGATCATCCTTGTGTAACCACTGGAACAAGACTATTCCCTCCTCAAAGATGCAATATTTTGTCTTGGGAGTATTGACAGTTCAGCAGGAAAAATGCTGCTGCTATTTGCACTTTGGTTGTGTTCCTTAGAAAACACAAGCCAATAGAAAAATGTTAACAAAGCTGGATATATTTCTGGTAGTTGTTCATGTTTTCAGGATTTTAATGTCAGAAGTTAGAAGAATCTGAATGACAGTCCATACCCAGAACCATGATCTGTATATCAAAAATCTAATCACATAAATATCCATCTATTCCTCGATGTAAAACTTACAATTCCTTAAATTCTAATTGGCTTCAGTGTTGTGGTATTATGTTTATATTCTATTTACACACATGTACTTGTATCACTTGTGAAGGTAGTCTTACAGTTAAGTTTTGCATGGATAGTTTTAGAAGCACAAACATGACTACGACTCCCATATTTTGGATTATTTAGTCATTCAGTTGTGAAAGCTTGGATACTCAGAAGAGTTTTGCGTTCTGAAACACAACCTTTCCCAGTTTAAAAAGTGTGAATGCTATCTTTTCAATTGCTTTGCCTCAAATCTGACAATATTCAATAGCCCTCCTTATTTTGTTTTTGTTTTGTCTTGTCACAAGCTACAAGTAACCCAACCATAAAATCATTGAGCTCTTCACTAAAAATATATTCCAACATCCAACCACTTCTAGGCTCTTCCACACTACATTCCTGATCCAACACCATCTTTCACTGAGTTTTGCAAGTGGCTGCTAACTATTCACCATCTTTTCATTCTTTATCCCCTTTTTATTCCTACAGCACCCAGGGTGGAATTTTACTTTTATACATCAGATCACGTCACTAAAAGAAAGAGCAAAGCCCTTTGCACGGTAACATGAGTAACATTTACTCATTCTTTCATGAACTTGTGTACTTGTATGTGTTCAATCATCTCCTAGTCTTCCACATCGGAGCATCAGCCCCATGAGGGCAGAGATTCTTCTTTTGGGTTTGTATACTTCCACAACTCAGGCTCTGAAATATTGGCTGGCAGTCAGTTGGAACTCAAAGATATGTGTTGAACTAATGAGTTAATGAATAGTGGAAGAGAATTTGAGCTGAGAAAAGAGGAATGATGATTTGGTCTAGAGACATCAGCTGAATCTAAGTCAGAAATAAATGCAACCAGCAGATTTGGCAATCCGGAGCTCACTGTTAATTTAGGGAGGAGAGATTGGTTGGAGATGTGGTCCGCTGCGATTTCCTCTTAATCCCATCTTCACCCATGGTGTGTGCATTTGAGAAGAGGGGTTCAGATCCAAGGTCTTCTGTACATGTGAGGCTGATACTTGAAAGTCTTTCCTCATGTCAGACCAGAGCAGATGAGGGACACATTTGGAAATCTTTCGGCTAACCTGGTTGATGGTCCTGAACCCTGCTGCCAGAATACAATCAGGCAGAGGGAAACCATGAGAAGAGGGACAGTTAGGGCAAAAACAAATCCAGCAGCTGAATGACAGACTGTATTTATGAGTTGTGGGCAGGGAATATCACAGTTAAATTCATCATTTTCTAAAGTACAGGTAGCACTAGACCCTACTGTTAGTTACGGGCTATGGGCCATCGCTTGACCATTCAAGCTGCTCATATACTGATGCTCTGAAGACTTCACTATTCCTTTATTCGTTTGTTCATTTAATGAAAGCACCAGTCCTCTCTTAAGGCCGGATGCCATTCTGAAGTCTGGGTTGAAAACAAACGGAGCGTGGTTTCTGTTCTCGGAATATACACAATTAAAGTTCAAGGAAAATGTCTCCCAGTGTAGGCAGCACTAACAGTTAGTGAGCATTCTTCCGAGACTATACAATAGGAAGGGCTGTGCTACAGTTTTAGTTAAAGAAGAAAAGCTGTTGTTGGTGCGTAAAGCAAAGTTTCAGTGTATTTATGTGTGTTGTTCATGAAGAAAAGTAAGACTGCAGACATCTGCCATTGGATTCGTCCTCTATGTACTCTAATGCCGAAATAGAAAATATGCGTGGTAGGTGCTTACTTTGACTATTTTGCAATCATCTTGCATGGTATCTATATATGGAACTATTAGCAAATTTGAACAATACTGTTTGGCTTGTACAAATGTATAAATGGGGCTCCATCACTGTAGCACACAGTTGACTGTAGTGCTGGTTGGTCATTATACTGTTATTTTCTTTTTGAATGGATATTATACAATATTTATTAGAGTTATTCTTATACACTGACTATGTTGGAATATTATACAGGCTCAGAGAAATGTTACCTTTTGAATTAAAAAAGACATTTAAAACATGTGAAGTATTTCTTTATAGTGTTTTAAATATTCATATAAACCCAAGACAGATTGTTTTGTAAAAGGGCTTAATTTATTGATAAGTAAATATACGTCAAAACATTCTAATTACATTAATAGCAATAATAGTGATATTCAGGTAAGTTTTACAAAGGTTCTCCAGGAAGACAATTATAATGATTCACAACTCTGATTACTTCTATTAGGCTTCATTCACTTACTATCTCTTTGTTTAACGAACCCTCTTGTAGCCTTTTAATGAGGGGTAGGCATTACAAAGTGCCCTAGAACTAATGATATACTTGATAACTATCTATTGCATCAGTGTTGGTTCTTCCAGGACTTCATCTCCAGGCTCTTCTGGGTCAGAGACAGTTGCCAGAATACACTGTGTCTCACTCAAGACAGGAAAGATGGGCACTGGAACGAAACTCACCACTGCTCTGCCTTCTGCTGGATGAGTGGACTCTTACCCGAGGAGCAAGAATGGTGAAGCCCAGCAGACAGGAGTTCATTAAGAGCCTGCCTGGTGCTGATGTAGCAAAGGCTTTGCTTGTTGGTTGAGTGCTCTCTGGATCATTTTCCATCTTAGGTGACATCAGGGCACAGGAGCCATCAAAGTTCACACAAGGAACCTTTTAGCTACCTGGGGAAGATCAACCCCTTAGCTGCTTTCAACGACCTGGAAGGTGGTTCTGGACCCTCCAGTGATGGTGGCAAGCCAGGCGCTCTCTCAGACTTTATCATGTATCTGTCTGTTTTGTATCTTGTACATCTTTCAGCTATGTCATTCGCAGCCTGCCAACACACTTGAAAATTCCTAATTTAAAAGCAACCCCATAACCCTGAACCTTCCCTCATCCCTCTTTATTGGTGATTGAACAGAGCAGCAGCTCACGGGTCTCCACTCCTCCCGCTCATGTCCACTGTGGTCCGGCTGTCAGACTCAGGCGTCTGCACTGTGAAGGCTTCTAAGAAGCATTTTCCAGTCCGTATCACACCAGCCACCTCACTGCATGTGACCTCTGCCTTCCGTTTCCTGCTTTAGTTTCCTCCTGTTGGTTTTTGTCACCCTCCTCACTGATGTTTCTCTAAATTACCTCTCAGTCTGTTCTCATTTCTCCTCTTGTCTGTTCCCTTTGCACAATGGAGTGTTAGTCATAGACTAGAATGAAATCACATCATTTGTACAGAAATGAGTGGAATAAAAACCATTATGTTACATGGAATCAGACAAACTCCAAATTTAAAAATTGAATGTTTTCCTCATACAGGAAACCTAAAAATGCCTACATGTGTTTAGGGCCTGTGTCTGGATGTCCTCCCAAAGACTCCAGGAGTCACAGGTGGAGCTTTTTGGAAGTTCCTGGCTGTGGGATCTAGGCTGAGATGCCAGGTTTAAGGGTGTGATGCTGGGATTCAGGGTGCATGATTACTAAATTAGTTGAATAATCCGTTTAGCAGAGTCCTGGCAAGGGAAGGCCCACCCTGAGTGCTCATGGTGGGTGGTTTAGAAGGGATAAAAGGAAGGGGCAGACGGTGCTTGCTGCTCACAGCAGCCTTCTGCTGGCCACACTGTGAGCTGTTTGTCTCCTGTGGTTCTTTTTGCCATACTGCTGTACCTTGGAGCTAGCTGACTGTAGGCTGAAACCTTTACAAACTGTGGGCTGAATAAACCTTTCCTCCTCTAACTTGGGAGGTGGGGTATTGGCCTGAGCAAGAAGAAAAACTAAGGCACTAACATATTTAGATACATAAGATAAAGACAAGCTGATAAGAAACCAGGAGTTAGACTTCTGGAGATGGGGTAGGGATCAACAGGAGGGGGAAGAAAGCACGAAGAAATAATGGGGTTGAAACTGATTAGAATATGTTAAACCCAGGTATCAGCTTCCAAAAATAAACTCCACCACCATTTTATTACCATGCATTAGCAAAGTATCCAAAAGCATCAAAAATATACTGGATTTCTTTTATGACTTTGTCTTCTCTTTCTCTATTTCCTTCCCAATGGTAGTAACTGTTCTCACAGTTTTAAATACGGCTCACATAGCCACAGCTGCCAGTTTCATGTTTCTAACCTGATAAGTTCCAAGTCCATTTAGTCAGGTGCCTACTCAGCAATGAGATGTAAGTATCTCATCAATATCTCAGACTTCGCGTGCCAGGTACCGACACTGTGATAATCTTGACACTCTGATACTATTCTTAGTAAAAGGGAACTCCATCCCCAAGTTGGTCAGGGAGAAAATGAGTCCTTCACAGCACCCATGCTCTAATTCCCATTGCCAGGTAATCAGAAAAGCCTTGGAGTTGATACCAAAAGTATTTTAATCCCTCAGCTCACCCCTCCCTGAAGCCTCATTCCAGGTTTTCTCCAGCTGTTAACACCACTCCTGCCAGCCAAGCTGTTCTTCACTCAGTCTGTCCCTCAGATATCAGACAGCTCCAGATTTCGTAGTTGAATGAGGCTTATCACTTAGTTGCTTTAACTCCATTATACACGTTCTACTTCATCACTGGCACAATGGATTTATCTTCCATAGATAATCGTACATTGCATTACTACAGGACAATGAAGGTAAATCAGTAATGTGATCGGTATCTACGTAGATCTAAGAAATATCCTGCTTCTTTTGCTGAGTAAGATAAGCTAAAGGAAAAGCAGCCCTTAGTTTATAATTTCATTCAAATAATACTAAGCCAGAAGCAAACAGATGGTGGTGAGGATAAGCAGTGAGGTCACAGGTGGGTGAGTAATCACTGGGGAGGATTAGACTCCCAGTGCACTGGGCAGCTCCCTGCAGGTTTTGACATGGTGAAAATTCCCTGAACTGTACAGTTAGAATTTTCTCACTTTTCCTTATGTAGATTATATCTCAATATAAATATTACTTTGAAAACCAAATACTGTTTGGGTCTTCCATTTTTTTTTTTTTTGTCGTTGTTACTACTAGGATGTTAAATCTAAGACATGAAATGGCAACATTTCCTGCTGGGTAATTGTTTATTTAGAAAAATACCTAATTATGCATTCATCTGATATACTGCTATGATTTCAGAAAGCCTTGACTGATACAAAAACTATGTGTTCTGAATATATAATACCCTGTTGTCAGAAAAGCAAACATCCAGAGCTATGATTAAATAATGTTAATACAACTATGGTAAAGAAAAATTTAAAACGTAAACAAGTCTACAAATACAGTAGTACAAGTACTGTTCTGTTATTACATTGGCAGGAAGACAAACATTCCTCTGGGTGGAAAAGGAGCAGAGCGGAGCCATGAGAATCCATGTTTCACCAAACCAGAATTGGAAAAGTGACCTTGTAACTGTGAGATTACTCGGGGAGTACTCAGGGTTGGATTTTGATCTCAGGTGTCTATAAAAGAGCTGTGACACTGATTTCAGTTTTAGAACCTGGGTGTTGCTAGTATACACATTTCATATTTCTCATTTCATGATCTATTTTTTGAGAAATACAATAACATACATTTATGGATGAAAACTATCAAAACCAGGAAATAGGCCATATTGTGTTTGTAATAACACACAATAGGTTGGTTTTGAATTTGCAACACAAAATACTATTTTTTGAAACTTCTTAATCAGACATAACCAAGATGAAATAGAAAGCTGAAACAACTTAAGAGGTATTATGTTATAGGATTATCTTCTTTCAGTTTGAAAGTCATGTTAACTTTAGCTGAAAACTAGACTGAACTTAAACACTAAAGTCTATCCTTTGAGTATATAATATGAAAATTACTAATCCAATCCATCAGTTCATTAAATTCATAAATCATTAGCTACTATCAAAACTTGGTTTTACTAAATCCTTAGGAATTCTATACATTAATATTAGCACCCATGCTCATATTCATTAGCACCCAGGCTACATATTCATAGACTGTACTTATTTATATTCATACCAATAAAATTACAATTTCATACATTGTAGATTTTTTGTTTTGTCATCTTTATTACTGGAATAAAAGATGCTAAATTTCTCCAGTAATATCGCTTCTCTTTTGTTCCTTCTTTATTATTTTTCATAAAATTTTATGATAACTTTAGCAGAAAACCTTGATTTTTCTCTACAGACTTAGACAAGCAAGCATCTTCCTGAGATATATTTGCATACAGCTGTTAGTAAGTAACATTTTGTAATATTTTAATGTTCCCAATGAGGGAAACATATCTAAAACAAATAGTTTCATTACCAGGCTAGAAACAACATCATTTTTCTATTCTCAAATGATTACCTCTGCTTTACAGCCAGTGATAAACACCAGCCCAGGATGGGTCTTGGATGGAGTTGGGCAGATGGATGTGTCAGGAAGACGTGAGCACCGAGCACGACCCCTTCAAATTCCATTTCATGACTCACTTCATGTTTGAAGCTGAATTTGCATGAAAATTAAATTCATAAATTCAGCCACAGCTTTGATCAGGAATTTTGTGGTTGTTATTGTTCTTTTTGAATTGTCATAAAAGTCATGGCAGATGGTGATGTTTCTTGAAGTGTCTGTCGATACTCATCTTTCTTCTCTCACCACTGCACAATAGTAGAAAAGCTTTAGTACCTTCATAGAAGCAGGCCATCTTCCCACTGGAATTATCCTCTTTCATTGCTTACATGAAAATAGAAAAGCTATAAACTCTGCCCCTTTGATTCCTAGTCCACAGACCAATGATTTTTCCATATACCAGTTTGGTCATCAAGAAATTAGCACTAAAATCTTGGAAACCCTGAAATTAATTGCAAAATCTGCTATAGAAACTATTGAGAAAAAATAAGGTAATTTATATGCACACACATACATACTCGAGCATATATGTAATTAGGCTACATATTCATAGACTGTACTTAGTTATATTCATACCTATATATGCTTTAAGAAAATTATATCTATATATGCCTTAAGAACATTAATATCTATTGCTATATATTACCTTTACATATGATATATTTTCTTTACAAGTGTCTCTCTAGATAACTTTATGATTAACTCTAAAATAAGTATATTGACTATGACCATAGTAGAATTTGAAAATCAATAGACATTTGAATCCTAGAGCTTCCACCTCACAGTAACGTAGCTGTTTGAAGATAGATAGATAGACAGACTGACACACATATCCTCTTAAAAATATATACAAAAAATATACATATTCTCATATATATGTATGTTCTCTCTCATATATATGTACATATACATATTCTCATTCACATATATACATGCATATAGGTATGTATGTATGTGTATATATGGAGGGGAGAGACAGGGTTGAAAAGAAAGAGTTACAAATGCTTCCCATTGGCCACGCCTGATGCATGGCAGTTCAGATGATTTCTTCTAGTTTTCAAAATTTCCCATGCATCCCTGTACACACAACAGTCTATACCAGTGGTGGGGAACATACGCCATACCAGGCGTGCTACTGTGAACTATTTTTATGATTGAAAGCTGGAAGAAGTTCGCTATCACTGGCCTATACCATGGATGAGGCACTGGCTGACTGCCTCATACTCTTAAGAATCTGATTCTACAAAAGCTACTCACAGAAATAATCCAGGAGAATTTTCCTAATTTAGCAAAAGGTAAAGATACTCAGTTGTATGAAGCATACAGGACCCCAGCCACCTACAACCCAAACAGAGCTACACCCAGGCATATAATAATCAAAATTGCAGAAATCCAATACAAGAACAGAATATTAAAAGCTGTCAGAGACAAGAAACAGATCACTTACAAGGGAACACCAATCAGAATTACAACAGACTTCTCGGCACAAACCATCAAATCACAAAGAGCATGGGGGGAAATAATTCAAGCTTTGGAAGATACTAACCTCCAGCCAAGATTGATATATATCCTGCACAACTATCCCTGGAAATTGATGGAAAAACAAGGTGCTTCCAGGATAAAGAGGAACTAGGGGAATATGTAACCACCAATTCAACTCTACAGAGAATACTGCAGGATATTCTAAAAAAGAAAAATATGAAGAATCCAGAAATAGTGGCAGAGAGGCCACAATGAATGCAGAAAGCAAAATGAAGAAGATAAACTGACAGCTAATGACAAAAAAAAGAGCTCAACAGAAATGAGGCAAAGAAGATTGGATGATAGGAACAGCTGTTTTGGAGAAAATGACATCATAACAGGTAATACTGATTTAGTACCATATTGTTTTGAAGTCTCATCAAGCTTTTGTTCTTCTGTCTCCATTGGTCTAAACAGGTTGTGTCTTATTGGATTTTATTATATGTGATAGTATAAACAAAAACTTTTATAGACAAGGAGATTATACAGAAACCATTGTTCATTTTCTGTTAGATTCTAAATACCCTGTAATAATGTCATTCTTTTAAATGGTTTTACATTGTTTTGATATATTTGATTCTACAGTATATGAAGTTATACTCAAAGATTTCAAGGAAAGAGACAATATGGTAACTACTTTTATGTCGGGATAATCTTGTGGTGAAACACTATTTTGCTTAAATGGTTATGTTTTGATCTGCGCTGTTTTGCTGTTATGCCCTTTTTTATCTCAATCTCCATTTTATTATATTCTTTTTAATTTTTATCCTTTTAATTAAGGGAAAAATAAATTAAAAAATAGCAGGATATATTATAGTAACCCACTTTGACTTTCCATTATCTTGATTTGAAGCCCTGTATTGCTCTCACCATCTTGTTTTGACTGATTTTCCTCTATTTTGTTTTGCTTGATAGTACCAGGTTCGAAAGTTTAGGCAACAGCTGTGAAGATAGTGGGATTCATTATGATGCCCATTCTGGTTGACTAATATCTACTTTTGAAGACCTGTAATGTCTCCAGTGTTTTGGTTTTGTTGGTATCATTCTTTATTGTTTTGTTCAATTTTATTATAACTGATGATATAGGCAATTCTATTAGAGATAATGGGAGGCATTATGGTAACAATTGTTGATCACCTTGTATTATGCTTTTACATTATCTATTATGTCCACCCTTTTGATTAGACTGACTCTGTTCTGCTATGTCACATTTGGTTTTACTCTCTTCCAAAAAACTAATAAGAATGGTGGGAGCAACAAAACTCAAAATGTGTAATTGTCATTGTACAAAAGAGAGGAAAAGAAAGTGCTCTAATCGATATAACTGCATGTATATTTAAGTGTATAAGATAGATAATGACATTACTGAGTTTTGTTGGATCACTGAACAGAACTGTATGCAGTCTTACTATTGGAATGTCCATTGTATAAGCTTTAATTTTGTAACTTGAACAACTATTTCTAAGATGACAATATGTAATCCATTGACTAGTGATTTCCTACTGTTTATTTTTTTTTTGTAAATCTGTATAACTTGTACCCTTTTTCTGCTTTTTTTTTCTTTTTCTCCTTAAATAAAAAAAAAAAAAAGAATCTAATTCATACACAGCTTTTGTGTCTGATAGGCCAGTTACAGATCAAAGCACAAGCACTTAGCAGAGCAGAACGGGCTGCCCAGCATCTGCTGACAGTGCTGACAGTGGTCTGACCCACAGCGTCATCAGGCAGAGGGGAAGTAATTTCAATTTAAGCCATGTGAAGGTTTCTAACTTAAGGAACTCTACTGTGCTTGTCTCCTTGTCCCCGTCTCTAAAATTAGCTTCATTCTTACAGCATCCATTTCTCGCAGTGTTAAGACATAATTTTGAAGTGGCATAAACATTTCTAATCTGATATTTTTATCCAAAACTATATAATAAAGCATGAAGTTATACAAAGATTCTTTAGTTCTGCTTTTGCCTGATCTAACATACAAACTATAGACAGATTTATAAACTATGGACAGATCTATAAACTACAGACATATTTTTAAATGGTGACTGGCATGAGCAAGAGATATTAGACGTCTGTCCTTGGAACTTTAACTGCATATTTGGTTTTGATCTGATATCTCAATAACCATTAATAAATCCCTAGCCTACAGCACAAAATTCTATTTTGTCCTATAACTTTAAAAGCATCTCTTGCATTCAACATATAGGCAAAATGCCAAGGAAAAAACCCAAAGTGCTCTTGATTTGTTTGACAGCTGGCGCTTTGGACTCAGTGGCCAGTTCCCAAAAAGCTGTCATTCAGTCACACGGGAAATAAAATGAATTTGTTGCTTACTACACATATTTCTTACTATTGAAAATTACCCTAAGAATACACTAATTGCTCCTCTAAAACATAATTTCATTGCACCCAGCATCCATCTGGAAGCTCTGAGAAAGACAAATATAAAACTGCTGGAAGAGGGATTTTGGATTTAATATGCCCATTGATATATGGCTGTTAACCTTCTCTTAGTGAGATTGTTTCAGTATTGAATCCATTTTTAGTGAAAATAATTTGCTTTTATTTATGAGCACTGTACATTAAGTGGATAACTCTTTACACAATAATGTGATGTGCATGAGCTACTGTACATACGTAAAATATCCAGACATCCAAAAATTACCTTGAAACCCACAATAAATCATTTATTTTATGCAACTATAATGAAAATTTTCTGGTTATTTTCATTAAGGTATTAGTGTTGGTATTATTTACAAACACTTGATGCTGGCTTTTAAAAATAGTTGAGATGGAAGTGATGTAAGTGAAATACAAATTTTAGTCACACTTACCTGTAAAAAAGTGGAAACTATAGTGCAATCTTTTTCTGACTTTCAGTGCTTAAACAACAGTCACTTTAAGTATGCATAACAGGCTTTCCTAGAGAAAGTAACTGCACTGGCCAGGGATTTAGCTCAGTGGCATAAGCACCTGCCTGGCAAGTGCAAGGTTGTGAGTTCAATACCTAGTACAAAAAAAAAAAAAAAAAAAAGAAGAAGAAGAAGAAGAAGAAGCCGCCATCTGGAGCTTCGTATCCCTGTGTACTTTCTTTACATTCAACCTGAAACTTAGTTTACAGTGTGTAAAATCTTGAGGGTATCTCTAATAATTATCACATGCACTAGAAACTACACTAGAATATAGCACCATAACACCCTCCTAGGGACACCCCACCCCTTTATGTGCTCAGCTGACTTGGTAGAAGATTCACCTAACTCCGTGAGCTCTAAAGAAATCCAGTTTAGGTTAGGATTATCTGGTGGTGAAACACTATTCTGCTTAAATGGTTATGTTTTGATCTGCGCTGTTTCGTTGTTATGCCCTCTTTTATCTCAATCTCCACTCCATTATTTACTTTTTTATCTTTATCCTTTTAATTAAAGGAAAAAAAATAGCAGGATATATTATAGTAACCCACTTTGACTTTTCATTACCTTGATTTAAAGCCCTGTATTACTCTCACCATCTGGTTTTTAACTGATGTTCCCCTATTCTGTTTTGCTGGATAGTATCAGGTTCGAAAGTTTAGGCATCAGCTGTGAAGATAATGAGATTCATTATGACGCCCATTCTTGTTGACTTTTATCTACTTTTGAAGACCTACAATGTCTCCAATGTTTTGGTTTTGTTGGTTTTATTCTTTACTGTTTTGTTCAATTGTATTATAACTAACGATATAGGCAATTCTATTAGAGATAGCGGGAGGCATTATGGTAACCATTGTTGATCAGCTTGTATTATGTTTTTACATTATCTATTATGTCCACCCTTTTGACTTGACCGATTCTGTTCTGTTATGTCACATTTGGTTATACTCTCTTCCAAAAAAGTAATAAGAACCATGGGAGCAATGAAACCCAAAATGTGTAATAGTCATGGAACAAAAGAGAGGAAAAGAAAGTGCTCCAAACTATATAACTGCATGTATATTTAAATGTATAAGATAGAAAATGATATCACAGTGTTTTATTGGATCAATGAACAGAACTGTTTGCAGTATCATTGATGGAATGTCCACTTTACAAGCTTTAATTTTGTGACTTGAACAATTATTTCTAAGATGACAATATGTAATCCATTAACTAGTGATTTCCTACTGTTCTTTTTTTTCTGTAAATCTGTATAACTTGTACCCTTTCCCTGCTTTTTTTTTCTTTTCTCCTTAAATAAAATTAAAAAAAATACAAAAAAAATATAAAAAAAAAAAAGAAATCCAGCTCCAAAAATCCCACTTTATGCTAATTCTGGTGGTAAACTGTGGAAGAAGAAAAGCAGAGTGATTGGGAAGAATCTTTAATTTATAACAACCAATGATGTAGATTATTAAATTTCTAATGAAAATTTACAAACACTGTGCACACAGGCCCATTCCATCTTTGAAAGGTGGTTTCTGTTTCTGTACAGCTGACTGTTACTCAGTCACTGTTCCCCTGTGAGTACCCGTTTGAAATTCACAGCTCGTCAGTTAACTCCTGTTTTAGTGAAGTGTGACTTTCCCACTGCTTAGCTGTGGAGTTTGGATGAACCAAATGTAAGCGGCTCTGTAATTAACATTGATTGTAACTGCATTTGACAAGTTACGCTGACCTGTCGAAATAATATCAAAAAACTTGCATTTGATTTCTCTCAAAGGAATTAAAACCTTCATTTGAAGAGATGCTCCATTTGTATCTCCATCAGCTTTATGATTCATCCCAGTGAGAGTTTTCAGCTAAGATAGAAGGTCAACTCTGTAGGAGTCATTACACACTGGAAATGAAACTTCCTGACTGGTTTAGATGAACCAGGCTCCACATTATCTTTCACACTGATATCTCACTACCTTCATTTCAGTAACTGCTGCTGCTGTCCTCCGCTTACTGAAGGGAAAAGATAAAAAAAATGTTATTCTGTGAGAGCGGCAAAATGTCTATTTATTATACTCAGATAAACATCTGCTTGAGGAGTCATTTCAATATAAATATATTTAGTAATAACTCTATTCTGGAATCATCTGGTATTTTGTTGCACCATTTAGAGGTGTGGATAGTATGATTTATTGACTTACTTTTATTAGTGATATTTCCATATACAACAATTGAGGGGGGAAGAAAGAAGGATTTTGAAGGTTTCATAATAAGGACCAAATGTCAGAAAGGTTCGTGAAGATTTTGTCCTGATGTGTTGCTTCAAGTGCTAAGTAGCCCACCAGCATTGATGGGTGTTATCAGACAGGTAAACTACTTCTCATACAGGTAGGCTGTAATTTTCATGGGGTTTTGGTATTTGTCATCTTTAGAGACATCAGTTACCTGTCATAATAGATTACAACCCAAGATAAGGAAACTAATATGTTCAGTAAGAAAACTTGGGAAACATTACGTTGAATCATATTTAATAAATTGGTTAATTTTTCCTATGATTTCCAAGTTCCTGTTGAGATTAGAAAAAGAAAAATCGCTCACATTGCAAAACTGTCTCTCTTCTTTGAAAGCTCTCCCTGTCATGAATGGTGCAGCTGTATGTAGATGCAAATGGAGCATTTCTGCAAACTAGGATCTCAGTTCCTTCACATTACAGCACTGGCCCCTGTGTGACCTGCAAAAATAGTCCTTTCCCAGAGTTTCCAGACCTGATGGCAGTGCTGAGTTAAGGCGGTGCCATGAATACGCACTCTATAGGAATGCATCAGTCAGCTGGGGATCCAGTCCCAAGGTCAGAAGGGAATTTAAAGCTTCCTTTGTTCAACTATCTGCCCTCATGCATGAAGCATTCACAGAAAGAGAGGCTGACTCTGGAGCTTGCAGTTTGGATTTTAATCCAGCTCTCACCTGTGACATGACACTGGTTACTTAAGCTGTGGTTACACATACTTTATTTTCCTAAATGGTAAAATGGGAATAGCTGTGATAGGCCCCGCACATACCATAGGATGAAAATTAAATATCACACCAGATGAAAACACTTAGAACCATGTCTGGTACTCACTCTCCCTCCTTTCTTCCTGCAGCAGCATCCAGTCAGAGCTGGGCCTGGTGGGAGTCCATAGCGCTGTGTCATTAGCACTGTCTATTAATGATGCCTTTCTTCTGCTGTGCCCAGATCCGCCTCTCTGAGCTTTCCTCTCCATGTCCTCACTCATCCCTGGACACCAGGCAGGAAAGATGCTTCGTCATAACATCCCCTGGGTTAGCTTAAATTGTGTGAATCCGGCATGAGTTCCAAGACCAGATTCATCCAGTAGGGACTCTGGGATATACTGGGGCTGCTAAAACAAGTTACTGCAATCCATGTTTTCCAGTGGTTTAGAAAGAAAGGGGTTACTATTAGAATAAAGATAACAGACGTCAGTCACTGTTCTACAAGTGTTTCCTTCATTACAATTTTAGAGACATACCCACATGCACAATTGCTGTGTGTGTGTGTGTGTGTGTGTGTGTGTGTGCGCGCGCGCGCACACACACACACACACACACACACAGAATAGTTTATCTTGAAAGCTCTTCCTTTGCTGGGGACTTGGCTCATTGGTTTAAGTGCTTGCCTGGAAAGCACAAGGGTAGCTGTTGGAACCCAAGTACCCCCCCCAAGAAGAAAGAAAGAAAGAAAGAAAGAAAAAGAAAGAAAGAAAGAAAGAAAAAGAAAATTCTTTGATTACCACTATGAACTCTTTAAATTTTTTATTTTTAATTTATTTAAAGAGAAAAACAAAACTAAATGAAGCAAAACAGTAAAAGGCTAGAAGTAATACAGAATTTCAAGAGAAAAATATAAAGTAAGAATTCACCAGTTAATAGATCACACATTGTCATCTCAGAAACAGTTGTCCAGATTACAAAATTAAAGCATACAAAGTAGACATTAATACAGTGAGATTGCAGACATTTCTGTTCAATGATCCAACAAAAACTCAGCAATATGGTTCTCTATCCTACACATTTAAATATACTTGCAGTTAGATCCTTTAGATCACTTTCCTTCCTCTCTTTTTTACGCTAACAATCACACATTTTGGTTTCCATTACTCCCAAAGTTCTTATAACTTTTTCTTTGAAGAGGAAAATAAAAAAGATTTAAAAAAACCAAAAACCAAAAAAACAAAACAAAACAAGACAGACCAAAGAAAAACCCAATGTGACAAAGCAAAACAGAGTCAGTTAGAACAGAAGGATTGGCACAGTATATAATGCAAACAAAAAAAAGGATTACTAGGTGATCAACAATGGTTACCATTATGCCTCTTGTTATCCTAAAAAGGGTAGCCTATGTCAGCTGGTATAAAATAAATGAACAAAACTGTACAGAAGACCAATAAAACCCACATTGGACAGCTTACAGGACTTTCAAAGAAGATAATAGTCAAATGATAATGGGCATCATAAAATTTCTGGTTGCCTTCCAAATGGTTGCCTATACCCTCAAACTTGATACTATTAAGCAAAACAGAATATAATAAAATCAGAACAAGATGTGGAGAACAATACAGGGGTTCAAATCAGGTTAATAGGAAAGCAAAAAAAGTTACCATAATGTATCCCACTATTTTTAATTTAATTTTCCCTTAGTTAAAAGATACTAAGAAATAAATTAATTTAAAAAAAAAGAAAAAAGGGGGGAGATTGAGATAAAAAAGAACATATCAATAGAAGAACATATCAATAGAACAACACCGGTCAGAACCAAAAAATTTAAGCATCATTGTGTTTCAACACCAGATAGCCTGACATTAATAGTAGTTACCATAGTGACTCTTTCCTTGAAATATTTGAGTCTAACTTTGTATACTATAGCATCAAACTTATCAAGACAGTGTGAAACCATTCAAGAGAATGAAATTATTGCAGGGTATTTAGAACCAGCTAACAGAAACCGAACATCAGTTTCTATATTATCTCTTTGCCTATAAAAAATTTGCTTATCCTATTGCATACATTAAAATATAATAAGATACAAAATGTTAGAACCAATGGAAACAGGTGAACAACAACTTGATGGGGCTTCAAAATAGGATGATATTAAATCAGCGCTAGCTATTATGCTCTTATTTTCTTCAAAATAGTTATTTGTAGTATCACAGACAATAAAATAAAACCACCCTAATTAAAACCATTCCAGTTAATGAGTGAAAACATTATATGGCTTCAAACCAGTGTGACTGGGAATCATGATTACCACGTACTTTCATGTATTCTTCTCATTTCTTACACTAGGGAAACTATTTGGTATTTATACAGGTGAGTTTGATTTATTTCACTTACAAGTATGGTCTTGAGCTGTGTCCATTTATTTATAAAGGTCTCAATGTGATCATTCTTTATAGCTGATTAGTACTCTATTGTATAAAAATACCACAACTTTTTTATCCACTCCTCAGTTGATGGACACATAGGTTGTTTCCAAGATCTGGCTATTACAAATTGTGCTGCTATAAACATGGGTGCCCATATACTACTGTGGTATGATGCTTTCAGTTCTTCTGGGAATATGCCTAGAAGTGGAATAGCTGGGTCAAATGGTGCTTCCAGTCCCAGCTTTCTGAGAAATATCCAGACTGACCTCCACAATGGTTGCACCAGTCTACACTCCCACCAAAAGTGGCGGAGAGTTCCTTTTCCCCCACAGTCTCTCCAGCATTTGTTTTTGGTGGTTTTCTTGATCTTGGCCATTCTTTCAGGAGTCAGATGAAATCTCAATGTGGTTTTAATTTGCATTTCTCTAATGACTGGTGATGCTGAACATTTTTTTCATACATTTATTTGCCGTTTGTATTTCTTCATCTGAAAACTGTTTATTCATCTCCGATGCCCATTTTTGGATGGGGTCTTTGGATTTTGGGGGTCTGATTTTTTTAATTCTTTGTATGTTTTAGACAGAAGTCCTTTGTCTGAGGGACAGTTCACTAGGATTTTTCCCCAGTTTGTGGGTTTTCTTTTCACTATGTTAGAGATTTCTTTTGATGTGCAGAAACTTTTTAATAAGATGTGATCCCAGTTATTGACTCTGGGAAGTATTTCCCATGCGGTTTGAGTCTTGTTCATGAATTCTCTACTTACCCCTATGTCTTCAAGGTTTTTACCCAATTTGTGTTCCAATAGATTTAGTGTTTCTGTTTTAATATTTAGATCTTTAATCCATTTAGATTTTATTTTAGTATATGGTGACAGGCATGGGTCTAGTTTTAGTTTTCGGCATATGGAGAGCCAGCTTTTCCAACACCATTTATTAAAGAGACTGTCATTCTTCCAGTGAACCTGTTTGGTCCCTTTATCGAAGATAAGGTGGTTGAGTGTGTTTGTAGTTGTGGTTGTGTCTTCTAATCTATTCCATTGGTCTTTGGCTCTGTTTTGACTCCAGTACCATGTTGATTTTACTACAATTGCTTTGTAGTATAACTTCAAGTCAGGGATTGTGATGCCTCCTGCCTTGCCTTTGCTGCTTAGAACTGTCCTTGCTATTCTAGGTCTCTTCTCACTCAAGATGAATTTTAGGATTGATTTTTCTAGATCTATGATGTATGTTGATGGTATTTTAATCGTGATTGCATTGAATCTGTATAACAGTTTTGGGAGAATGGCCATTTTCACAATATTTATTCTTCCTATCCACGAGCAAGGGATGTCTTTCCATTTTCTGAGATCATCTTCAATTTCATTTTTCAATGTATTATAATGTTCCCTGTGTAGGTCTTTCACTTCTTTCGTGAGAATAATTCCTAAATATTTCATTTTCTTGGTTGCTAGTGTGAAGGGTGTGGCTTCTCTTATTTCTCTCTCTGTGATTTTGTTGTTAGTATATGAGAATGCTATTGATTTTTAAGTATTGATTTTGCATCCAGCCACATTGCTGAATTTATTTGTTATATCTAGGAGTATTTCAATGGAGTTTTGGGGGTCTTCTATGTAGAGTATCATGTCATCTGCAAATAGTGATAATTTAACTTCTTCTTTTCCTATCTTTACACCTTTTATTTTTCTTTCATGTCTAATTGCTTTGGCTAGTATTGCCAGTACTATATTAAATAGGAGTGGTGACAGGGGACATCCTTGTCTTGTGCCTGATTTTAAAGTAAAGGCCTTCAATTTTTGGCCATTTTGTATGATTCTGGCTGTTGGTTTGTCATAGATGGCTTTTATTATATTGAGGTAAAGACTGTCTATTCCACTTTTCTGCAAGGTTCTTATTATAAGTGAATGTTGGACCTTATCAAAAACTTTTTCTGCATCTATAGAAATGATCATGTGATTCTTACTTTTGACTCTATTGATATGGTGGATTACATGTATTGATTTATGTATGTTGAACGATCCCTGCATACCTGGGATGAATTCCACTTGGTCATGGTGTATAATCTTCTTGATGATTTGTTTCATCCTATTTGCCAATATTTTATTGAGTATTTTTGCATCTGTGTTCATTTGGGAGATTGGTCTTTAGTTCCCTTTTTCAGTTGGGTCTTTCTCAGGTTTTGGTACTAGAGTAATATTTGCTTCCAGGAATGACTTGGGAAGGATTGCTTCTCTTTCAATTTCATTGAAGAGTTTGAGGAGTGTCAGCATTAGGTCCTCTTCATATTTCTTGTAGAATTCTGCAGTGAATCCATCTGGGCATGGGCTTTTCTTTGTAGGTAAGCATTTAATTACATTTTCAATTTCATTAATAGAAATTGGGTTATTCAGCAGTTTTACATCTTCTTGACCCAGCTTTGGTACTTCATAAGCTTCTAGAAATCTATTTCTTCTGTGTTATCAAACCTTTTAGAGTAGAGGTTTTTGATATAGGTGTTGATGATCTTCTGTATTTCCTTTGGGTCTGTAGTGATTTCAACATTTTTCATTCCTTATTGCATGAATTTGAGCTTTTTATTCCCTTTTTAAAATAAGGTTGGCTAGGGGCTTATTGATTTTATTTATTCTTTCAAAGAACCAACTCTTGGATTCATTGATTTTTTGGATTGTTTTCTTAGTCTCTATTGCATTAATTTCTGCTCTGATTTTTATTATTTCCTCTCTTCTTTTGGATTTGGGCTTGACTTGCTCTTCTTTTTCTAGCTGTTTGAAGTGTAGCATCAAGTTATCTATTTGTATTTGGTCTGTTTTCCTGATGTGGGAACTCAGTACAATAAATTTCCCTTTGAGGACAGCTTTCATTGCATATCACAGATTCTGGTAAGTTGTATTTCTGTTTTCATTTGTTTGTAGATTTTGTTTAATTTCTTCTTTAATTTCCTCTGTGATGCACTGATTACTCAAGAGTGTATTATTCAGTTTCCATGTGTTTGTGGGATTTTTGCAGTATCATTTATCATTAATTATTAATTTCATAGCGCTATGATCCAATAACATGCAGGGGATGATTTCAACTCTTTTGCATTTGTTGAAATATGTTCTGTGAGTCTATTTTAGAGAATAATCCATGTACTTCTGAGAAGAATGTGTATTCTGTTGTTGTTGGGCAGAATACTCTGTATATGTCTATCAGTTCCATTTGTTCACAGGTGTGATTCAGTTCTTTTATTTCTTTGCTGTTTTCTGTCTTGTTGATCTGTCCATTGGTGTCAATGGTGTGTTAAAATCTGTTATAATTGTATTAGTGCTAATTAGGTTTTTCATTTCTGATATTACTTGTTTTATATAACTGGAAGTTCTGGAATTTGGTGCATATACATTTAAGATAGTTATCTCTTCCTTTTGAAGTTTTCCCGTAACCAGTATGTAGTGACCTGCTTTATCTCTTCTGATCATTATTGGTTTGAAGTTCACATTGTCTGCAAACAGAATAGCTACCCCCACTTTTTTGGGTTCCTGTTGCATGGAGTATTGTTGTCCATCCTTTGACTTTCAGTCTGTGAGTATCCTTTTGGGTTAGTGGGTTTCTTGTAGACAGCATATGGTTGGATTTTGTTTCTTGATCCATTCTGCCAATTAGTGCATTGAGACCATTTACATTAATGGTTATAACTGTTATATATTGGTTTATTGCTGACATGTTACATTTCTGCTGTTGCATCTTTATCTTTCTGTTCTGTTTGATTGTCTGCTTTGTTAAGTGGTTTTTTCCTAAGTGTATCTAAACTGTCTTTCAACATTCTTTGCAGGATTGGCTTGGTGATCATGAATTTCTTCAGCTGTTCTTTGTCATCGAAGTATCTTATATCTCAATCAATTTTGAAGGACAGTTTTACAGGGTATATCAGTCTATGTTGGAAATCATTTTCCTTTAGGGTCTGAAATACTTCACTCCATGCTCTTCTTGCCTTTATTGTTTCTGTTGAGACTTCTGCTGTGATTCTTTTAGGTTTTCCTTTATAGGTGATCTGTCTTTTATCTCTGACAGCTTTTAATATTCTATTCTTTTGTTCGATTTCTGGGATGGTGATTATTATATGTCTGGGTGTAGTTTTATTTGGGCTATGGCTATTTGGAGTTCTATATGCTTCATTGATCCTGATATCAATTTCCAATTTCATGTTTGGGAAGTTTTCAGCAATTACTTCTCTAAATATCCTCTTGACATCCTTTATATTGTCTCCTTCTTTTTCATGTATCCCTATCAACCTTATGTTGTTTTTCTTTGTGTCATCTTGCAGGTTTTGAATTGTTATTTCTTGATTTCTTGTTATTTTTAAAATATTTTTCCTTTCCTGTTCACTGGCTGCAATCTTGTCTTCGAGGTCCAAAATTCTATCTTCACATTCATTGAGGTGGTTTTTACACCTTTCAATGGCATTTTTGATTTCCTGTATATCTCTCTGCATCTGTTTTATATATTCTGTTTGTTTCTTAGTATTATTCATCCAGAGATTCTTTTTGTTTAGTTCCTCCAATTTTTTAGCTGTGTCTTCTTTAGATATGTTCAGCATCTTCTTCATTTCTTTTATTATTTCTTCTTTTACCTGAGAGTTTATTTCTAGTTTGAATTCCTTTAAAGCTTCCTGGAGTTGCTTCTCTATTTTAGTTACTATTGTTTCAGGTATTTCCTGTCTATGACATGTATTTTTTTCTATGTACATGGCTCCTAGGCTTTCTTGGGATGGGTTGGATATTTGAGATTGCATTTTGGTCTTTCGTTTTGTCATTTTCCTATATTACTGTGTTTCAAGTGTTGTTCCAGCATTTCCCCTGGTCGTGTTGTAAATTGACTCTTATGTCCTGGGCTCTTGGGACTCCTCTGGTTGTAGGTCCCTCCTTGGGCAGTGGAGCCCCTGGATTAAAAGAGGCTTTCCAGGTTCCTCTCAGATATACCTAAAGCCTCCTCAATTCGCACAGTTTCCCCTTCTGGTAGCAAAGCTCCCCTGAGGGATAGAAATCCACCTGGTGTGGTCTAGGCAATCCCAAATCCTGCAAAGCGTGGTCTAGTGTGGCTGCAAGCCCAGTGGGCCCCCAACCTCCTAGAGCAAGGATCTCATACTCTCCCAGGGATTGGATGTTGTGTAACAATCCAGCTCCTTGGATGGCAAAACTCCCCAGGCTGATAGAAGTTTCCCTTATGGCCTAAGTAGGCTTCAAACCTCCTCAGCAGGACTGCTCATTCCTCCAGGCAGTGGCCATAGTGCTGGTGCTCTCCAGATCAAAAGAAGGTCACAGGCGAGGTCAGAGCAGGTTCCAGAGGCTCGGCCCAGCTCCCTTCTTCTGGCCAGCAGCTGTGGTGTGTTCCTTGGCCAGATGAGGCAGCGGGCAGGGCTGGTCTGGATTCCCTCTGCTCGGCTGGGCCCTCTCCTTTCGGCTGGCAGCGGTGGTGCACTCCTTGGGTGGGCAACTACGAACTCTTGAAAGTGTGTAGTTTTTAACTGTACACAAGTTGTTGGAATGCAATTAATTATGATGATTTTTTAAAAAATTTATTAGTACGCTTTGCAATGTATAATGTTACATTCCTTGTGGGGCATCGGTCATGTAAACAATACATCTTAATTTTTTCTATCCCATTCCTCCCCCTTCCTCCACTCTCCATCTCTTGCTGCTCTGTCCCTTTGAGAGAGATCTGTCCTACTTCCCACTATCTATCTTTTTCTGTGCTCTTTATTTAAAATTTGAGATTCTCCCCTTAGAGAAACCATGTAATAATCAAGCTTGTTTATCTGATTTATCTCACTTAAAATTATAGTCTCAAGGTGCACGCATTTTCCTACAAATGACTCACGTTTATCTCTCTTGATGGCATAGGAGTAATTGTGTATAAATGCACATTTTCTTTACCCATTCATTTGCTGATGGACACATAGGCTGCTTCCAAAGTTTATCTACTATGAATTGTGCTGTTCCAAACCTGAACATGCTCACATTACTGTAATGTGATGCCTAGGTATCACACACACTGATCAAACTCTTGGCGTCACTGCATGTCACTGAAAACCATAGATTACATATGACTGCAAAGTTACTCTTATGGCTATAGTCTTCCCAATGTGACTCAATTCTGCTTTTGTAGTTCACACAGAAATCATTAATAATATGCCTCACCTATTTCATTAACCAAAAAATGTGAGAGTTTGGCATCTTATCAAGATCTGAAATATTCTCATACAGAAATGCTATAGCCAATTATCTCAAATTCTAGGATGACATCTTCATTTTCTAGTTACAATTTGTTATTAATTCTGTGTTATCTTCCTGCATCTTACTTACCTTCAATATTAAAAATAGTATCCCTTCTTTACAAGCTTCTTTCAATGGGACCATAGTCCTTTACATTTTAAGTATTATCTTTCTGTATTAGAGGTAACTATGTTTCCCTGATGTGTTTACTGTGTTTGTTGACTGAACAATATGTAAGGCCGTTCATAGACAAAGGATCCCATCATCACTAAAAGGATTAAGATAGTCTGAAAACTACATTTTGCTTCTACTATTCATCTCTTTGAATCTAACAACTGGCAGTCACTGTTCTGCAACACAAATGTTTCTTTCACTGGTTGAAATCTTTTGTCTTGCACACACACACAGGCATACCCCACTGTTCATATTCAGAAGTCTTTCTTATTCTTTGATTACCAGCCCAAATGTTTTCTTTGAAGTCTTTGCTAGTTCCTTCCTTTGAGGTGAACAGATCATATGGTGTACTCTACAGTTTCATTTTTCTATCACTTGTACATTTTTTCAACAAAATTGTTTTATTTAAAATTATAAAATTTTTTCAGTACTTTTTTCTATAAATGTATCATTTATCTATCTTGGATTTTGTGTATATGCTTTTAAAATTTACAAGAATAAGTTTCACCAAATGTAAATAATAGTTATTTTTGACTGGTGAGACTTGGTGAAAGATCTTATTATATATGTGTACTTTTAATCATTGTGTAAATTGTATGCATTTATTGATAAAAGTAATAGAAGATACACTTTCATGAAAAGTTTTGAAACATTTTATAATTTTTCTTTTTAGAAAACAGACATCTAAAACTCAGTAAAGTGAGACAGAATGGATCTGGTAATTACACATCAAATCCTTCTAAAGAGCATAAGATTCAAGTTGGCCATTTTTTATAATCTTTACAATCCACATATCTATTTGGCATATATTAGAGAAACCCAGATGACATTAAAAGGAACAGTAATGGTCTACATTTTTAATGCCATTATGATCTTCTTATTATGAAACTGAATCAAGAAATAAAAATACCCATAACAGAGTGAAACACTTTCTGTAATATATGATCATGAAGATTTCACGAAATTGCTGCATAGTCAGATGTAGGAACTGCTGTGCTTGTGTGTCTGACAAACAACTGGACCACACTAGCTGGGCATTGTTTATACTCTTCCGTGGGCAAGAACAATTATGGAAATCTTTCTCATAAGATTTCCATTTTGTAAACACATTTTGTAAAATAAAATAAAATAAATAGTCCACAGGCAGAGAATGTCTGGAGGGTGCTGATACCTCTGTTCTAGTTGTCATTTAAAAAACAGGAAGGAGATAACATTATTTCAGTTTTTAATAGCTGGTTAATATTTGACTTGTGTGAGCTTGCAGACAAATAATATCAGCTTCATCTCATCTAACAACATCTGACTTTAGGCAAGGACAAGAGGATCAATTCTCCCTGTGATGTTGGAATGCTAAATCAGCACCTCAGAGTGGGTTTCCAAGATATTAAACCCTAAATATCCACTGGTTTACAGATGAGTTTCCATCCCAGGCCTCATGAATGCATCCTGCCTTCTCCACTTCTTCCCTTGAGGACTTGGAGATGTCATCAGCACCTGCTCATCCTGGAGATCACAGAATTTTACAAACTGAGTTTTCCCTGTCCATCAAAAACTCATCAGCCAAACAAAGAGATAGACAAAGTATGAAAAAAGGAAAATTTAAAAATAGTTTCAAACATTCAGTTATTTTACAAGGAACAGAATTCCACAGGTCTCATTTACTCAATATTAATATCTCCCCTCTTTCCACTTTATCATAAATGTGTAAATCATATTCTATAACTGTATGATGGAGTTTTGGTAGATTAAAACCAAAGTAAAACAGATAAACCTAATAAATTTCACAGACTCTAAGTAATCCACTTGGTAATTTCCCTAAATGTCTAACACATATATATTCACTACCAGTGGTAGTAAAACATTAGCTTTTTAGGTGCCTGAAGTAATTAAGTTTAAGTTTCTTCTGAGCTATAAATTCTTGGACGCCATATACACTCACTCTAGAAATGAGATTTCCCACCTCCAAATGCAACCTAAAGAAGGCTGAATGCTCATTAAGGTATTAAAACACTAAGTCCTACAGCTCAGATCATTCACTGGGGTCATTCTGTGATTTACTGATTCTCTATAATAAAGGAGAGCTGAATATACCAAAGTTTTAGGCATCGGAACGGCAAGATTTCCAAATTTAAATAGGTTTGTCTAAGCTCAAAACACAGCATGATGATACTGATATATAGAGTCTGAGAAAAACAAATTGATTTTAAACAATGGATGGTTACTGGGGCCTGGGGATGGGTAAAACAGGAAGATGTTGATTCAGGGTACAATGTTCAGTTATAAAGTGAGTAAGTTCTGGAGAACTGGTGTATGATGCAGTAACAATAATGAGATATTTTAGGCCTGAAATTTACTGAGCGATCTTATGATTTCTACACACACACACACACACACACACCTGTATCCAGTGAAGTGCTCCATTTAGCTTGTTTCTGGTAATCATTTCACAATGTATATGTACAAGAAAACATAATCTTAAAGACACGCAAGTTTTGTCAACCATGCTTAACCGTGCTTCTACAGGATGGAGAGCAAGGTAAAGAAGGAAGGAAGGAAGGAAGGAAGGAAGGAAGGAAGGAAGGAAGGAAGGAAGGAAAGAAGGAAGGAAGAAAGGAACGAAGGAAGGAAAGAAGGAAGGAAGGAAGGGAGAAATGAAGAAAGGAAAGAACACTTCCCAAATTTCTTCTCAATATTATGATCACGTTTCTCTTATATGAAAAACTCAAAATACAAATGAAAAGCAAAATAAAAGACAATAGGATGTCAGAAAGTAGATCTTTCTTAAACAGGAAGGGGATCATGAGGTGGAGGGAGGGAGAAGGCAGAGGAGGGGAGGGATGAAAATGCCCTGGTGATCTGAAGTATCACATAACAATACTGAAGTATTCTATACCTGAAATTAGTGCCAACTCCACACAAGGAATGTAAACATTGTGTAATGCAAATAGGTACTGATAAGAGGCTGTAACAGAAAATTAAAAGAGTACAGGAGAGCTGATGCTTTTTACACAAAAGATGTGAGGATCACAGGGGGCCACAATCCTTGAATGGCAGTGAGCTGCCCCCCAAGGATCACTGGGCCACCCAAGCCAGCTTGTGGTGAGAGCTGTGTTCAGAATCAGCACTCTGCAATTACTTCACCTCTCAGGACCTCTGATGGTAAAAATTATCAGGGGGACCCTGTGCCCCCATGTTTAACCAAACGTGTTTGCTTCTAAAACAATCAATAACTCTTTATTAACATGTCAATACCAGTTCCAGAGTGCAGCCGATGGAGCTGCATGAAAAACAAAACAAATAAACAAACAAACAAAAAAGCATGTTTCTGTGCTGGAATCTAACAAAATACTGCTCAGAGAACCCGAGACCTGCTTCTGGAAAGCTAGCACACTTCTTGATCAGGAAAAAAAGGAACCAAGCTGTCCTGCTGCCCCTGAAGCTAAGCTCACGAGCCAGCTGGAAGCCGCAGCCCTTCCCCACCACCTGAGAGAGATGCAGAGAGCAGTTTGTGCTTTGCCTAATCACTTCCATGCTGGGCATTTCTGTGTCTTCTTGCAGGAACAGCCCCTTGCACGGGGGTCTCCACAATTCCCAGGCATCCTCAGTTCCTCTCAAAGAGGTGCTTAGAGTGAGCACAGAGGGAATCTACAGCAGCAAAAAGGAGACCGCGGGGTGACTAAGGTAAACGCCAAGGCCTTGGTTTTCTGACACTGAAAGCAATGCCCAAAAGGGAAAATAAATCTATTTTAAACATATGAAGGGTGGAAAAATGAGATACAGAAAAAGTATCAGTAATGTTCAAAGGTTAGTTGTAGAAAATTTGAATGAAGCTGAATTGGAACTCTGTCCTTGTGTTCTTTTAAAATTTGCTTAATGTTAACATAAATAATAAGTTGTTAGTTATAAGTGATGTTTTGGTATTTCTAATAAAAGTTTTATAACAGGAAATCCATCATTTCCTAATGTGTTTATCTTGACTACCCTACACACAGAAGTAGCCTTTGCCCAATGATTAATAGTTTTTATGGTCACAACTGCAAGTGAAACCCTGGAACTCAGGAGGAAATGAGCAGTCCATAAGATGCAGCCTGGTAAGTATCCAGTCCACTTAGCTCTTAGTGTAGGGATTAAGAATCATTCTGTGGTCACCATTAAAAATGCAATGAACAAATGCTTAGTAAATTTTGAGTGGATGGGGACCTGAGTGACCTCAAAGATTCTGTCATTCTGTGCAAAAACCCCATTTGGTTCACCAGTGAGACCTCTTTATACCTCAGTTACACCGCTTACAGCTGTGGTCTGACTGTGTCTCTCTCCAGTTCATACACTGAAGCCTGGTCTCTACTGCAGTGGTGTTATGGGTCATGTCTCTAGGAGATGATTCAGTCATGAGGGCTCTCTCCTTATGGATGGGATTGGCACCATTGCCAGAGGCCCAGGTGAGCTTGTTTATCCTTTCTATCCTGTGAGAATAGAGGAAAAGCTCCATGGAGCAGGAAGAGTACCTTCAGCAGACAATCTCTTGACAGGTTGACCTAGGTCTCGAGTTTCCCAAATGAATAGTAAACTTCTGTTGTTTGCAAACTAAGCACGATAAACTATTTTGTTATAGCAACCAAAATGGTATGTGACACCTACTAGCCTCAAAACTTTGATAGAAAAAAGTTTAAATAACCAATTGTGTAAAAAATACTTTTATTCTAGTTTTCATAATCATAAGACATTTTCCAGAAATAATGATATAAATTATTTGCTAGATCTTCAATATGGTTTCAGCCAGATTAAAAACAGATCAAATGTTAGAAAATATAGCAATTTTAGAAGAGTAATTTTCCCTATTTTCATTGTAGGGTTTTTGAGTTTAACCAAAATGACTTCCCCATGATCTCCTGATCTCCAACAAGAAACATTTCAGGGAGTCATTTATTGGCTGATATGAATGTTACAGCATGGCTTCCACAGAAGGCAGACAATTAGGAGCATATAAAAGTGATCATTGGTGTGCCGATCAAGCTGCTAATGTAACCTGGGCCTTGCTTTAAACTCAGCTTGTCTTCAGCTGGTGGGTTTGAAAAGATATGACGGGCAGAGTGTTAAATATGTTATATATAGGATTACAGGTTTCAGTTGCTCACATGTACCCAGTTGGAAATGGCTAAACATTTTACCTTAGACAACTTTAATTGGATTACTCTAGCTACAATTAAAATTTAGGAGGCCATTAGTGATAATCTGTGAAATTGATACAAATAAAAACCATTCTTTATGAATCAAATTTATTGTACAAGCATACAGAAGAGAAATTAATGAAAATAACTTAAGTAAAATATCCATTTATATAATTTTACAGTAGTATATGGAATGTCAATCATTGAAATAAATCACATTGATGTTAATAGCTCTAGAAAATATTTTTATAAATATTGCCAACATAATTTGATATATTTTTAATTTTAATTGTACTTACAGATGCAGTATTCAAAAACTAATTGATCACTTCATGCAGAGACGCATATTAATGGTATCCTTACACGTAGAAATGGTAAGAATTTTCTTTTCACTTTAGTTGATGACAGCAACATTGTTAAGTAGTCTAACCTATAGCTAAGTACAGAATACAAACATTCTTGGCTAATAACTGCTAGCCTACATGAGACTATTAGGGCGTACTGTGCCCACTATAGTTCATAATTTATGTGGTAGTTGTTTAAAGTCAAAGTCAACCATATGACTGAAACATTATTTAATAACATGGTTTCCTAGCATCGGTTTAGATTAATCATAGCAAGTTGCCCTTGAGGAATAACCCAGATTTGTTGATAAAAGCACTCTGATTCAATCCATATATGTAATATTTCCAAATACATTTTACTTGACTTTATAAATTTGCACAGAGAGCTACATAATCTTAGCTCCCCCTCAGAGATCTTAGAAGCCATCTGGGTCTCTAACATGCTCTTCAAAATCTAATTTAGTTGGTGACATTTTTAACCTACATGACTAACTTCAACATGAATCTTAGTTTATCACTGTTATGCTGTAAAAAAACTATCAAAAGTGTATCAACTAGTTTAATCAGAACTCTCCTTACAAGTAAGTTGAGTGAAGCAATTTACTTCAACTGGCTAAAATTTTGAAAGGCAAACTAACATTAGAATTTGAATATAGGGACTCTTAGTCATGAACTCGGAGAAAATCAATTTCTTACATATTCTAATATTCTTTCTTACTTTCAATTTTCCAAAGCATTTCCCAATAATTGATAATTGAGGGTAGTTTTGGTGATCTAAATCTTCTTTCATTCTCCATCTCCAGATGCTGTCACCATAAAATTGAGAACTACTAATCTTGCAAATGCAAAATAAATGAAAATCATCAAAAGGGTAATTAATGTGTCTCCTAGCCCATTGTCATTTGCATTTTGGATGAAATTGGTTGACCATATTTTTCTTATTTCCTTTTTCAAATCTTTCCAAGAGTAAGAGCTCCTCTCTGAAAAAGGCAGGTCAGTGATAGAAGAGAGAGTCTCAGGCTGTACATCATGAATCACCTTAAAGCGCCTGGCTCCCTGAGTCTTCCTATTTCTCCCTCACTCTCCAAAAGTATTTTCACTTCACTTACTTGGCAGGCTATTGTTTGATCCAGGCCTCATGGGGTCATCAGAAAAAGCTATTGTGATCAGCTCCAGGTGTTTTTACAAAAATGTTAACTCCTGAATGTGCTCATATCAATGTACCCTGCTATATCCAACTTTATACTGTGCACATGCACACACACACACACACACACACACACACACACACACACAGATCTGTCTAAATCTATCAAAATTCGCTCCTGCCCAAACATGGTTTTGGAGACACATGTTATCAATCCTCTGAATCCAGTTTTTCTGTGTTGGTTTTTTCTCCTGAGTGCAGGTTTTGCATTTTCTCCTTCCAGAGTATGTGGAGACCTGACCCAGGTTAGTGACTGGAAGTGATGAGTGCTGGCAGGGGCTAAACAAGTTTCATCTTTGAGACATCTGCTTTCAGCAAGGTCTGCACTTGGTCTCCGGGCAAAGGAAGTTAATCTCCACCAAGGAGCAGTTCAGTACTTTGAAACACAGATGGGTCTTGTGTTATCCACAACCTATACATCCTAGGCAAGTGTGAGGTATCTATTTTTTTTCCTCTTATAACTCTGAATTTGACACAGTCTACTGGAGTGGTACATTTAATTTTTCTATGCTTAAAATTTCCCTCCTTGTAATAAGAACCTAAGCCTGATTTCTAGCACACTGTCACTTTTGTGGCTATGGGAGAATTTCCCTGAAGACTGCAACTGAAGCCCTCTGACTTCCAGAACTTGTAATGAATTGGCAATAGGTTGTCCTGGAATTTTCATCTCTTGGAATTCTCAGCATGCATCTTACTCTGTTATCCTGACAGAGCAAGGTTTGTTTAGTCCCTTGGGACTTTGCCCAAATAAACCCAGCCATTGCATGCTGGGGAATTCCTAGCACTCCACACACCAGGAGCAATGGACAGCAATACGATGCTTACTACTTTCTTTAGGGCAAGAAATCCAAATTTGAAAACCATCTTGAGGCTCTGTATTAGAAATACCTCTATGATGAAATCGTTTTAACCCAAGAATTTTAGAAAGCAGAGCCTGAGCGAAGGATTCAAGCAGTAAAATTTTATTGGGGTGGTACATACATTTTTTATGAGCAAACCCCCATATTTCAGAGCAGAGAAAGTGAAAAAGTAAAGAAAAGGAAGTGAGGGGAGACGGCCTGCCACGGGACGGAGGCTGCTTCTCATCAGTCCGTGAGGTGCCCTGGCCGGGCGCAGGGCTGCTCAGGCAGCTCTGGGGATGCCCACAGATTCGGCAGGAGGAGTCACAACTGTGGAAGAAGACGGATCATTTATCTGCCTGGCTCCCTCCTGCCTCACATTTTGTGTAAGTTACATTTAATTTTGTGAGAAGCTAATTCCCTCCACACTTTATAAAAAGACACAGGGAAAGTTAGAAGTGATCTCTGGAAGTATGGTGATTCTCTTGACTCCTAAAGTCTGGCATAGGTGAGAGGAGAACTAGGAAATAAAGAAGAATATCTGGGCACTCTGAGAAGGACGATGGAGATTTTTTTCCCAAGTGAAATCGTTCATGCCCTCTGCACACGGTCAGAACACAAATCTCATCATGAAATATGGGGGTTTGCTCATAAAGAAATGTATGTGTAACAGAGACATAGGTGACATGGGACTTTATACATGGAAAAGTGTGTTTATGGGAATAAAAGAATGGAGAGGGCTTAGGATTTTCAGAGATATACACTGTAAGATAGCAAATGGAGAAAATAAAAAATGACGAGAGGAAACTTTCTGAAGTAAGATTTGCTATGTTTTGTCTTGCTCTGTTTTTAAAGCAAAATTCTCCCACATTTCTTCTGTCTCTTGTGTGTCTTAGTCCACTTTCATGAGATTCTGTGTGGTCTGATTCTCCCTCATATTTTGCCAACATAACCAAACAGAGACCAGCCAGTTTGTTCACCAAATTCATATACTCCAACATGATTGAACATCTTCATCCATTTTCAAATTGGCACGGTTACATATGTCTACCTTTACTGTTTTGATAATTAGAGTAACATCAGTTGGAAGCTGATCTAATGGCTCTAAGGACAAAGGTATTAGTGTCAGACTTTTGTAAAAAGTTTTAAGACTAAACATTAGAAATGAGATTGGGGAGAAGTGGTCATGTTTGAGAGACCATCATCTTCCCAGTTCATGTAACTATAATATTTAATTTACATTCAAATCAAACTTTTAATACGGTAGCAAATGACATTGAACATAATTTATATAAAGTGAATTTATATTAAATTATAATGCCATTAATAGACAAATTGCTTCCCGAATATATTAGGTACATAAATGCAAGTGCCGTCCACAAACAAATGATTCATTGCATCTTTTGAAATTTTCTCCATAAAATAGGCTTTATTAACATTTTGAATGTTCAGCATTTGAATCCTACAAATTATATACAGATGGATATTAAATACTAATGGAATAGATTTATTGTGAATACAAATGTAACATTTAAAGTCATCTCAGATAGACTATATCATACTTTGATTTTATATCACTATTTTGTATGTACAAACACATAAAGATTATCTAACTATAAACTTTCTATGAACCAGTAGTTACAGGAAACATGATCATAGAACACGCTATTTTGGGTCAGTTAATTGCCCTTATTTTTATAGAACAAATTAAGATTAATTAAGCTCACTAAATTTTAAGAAAAAATTACCAGTTTAACATTGTCAGTTAAGTACTATGGACTCAGGAATAGATTTCTATAGATTTCCTATATAGTAGCTACATGATAATTAGGATAAAGAAGCTGATGTGCACAACATTTGGTACTGTTTAACACATTCTCTTTCACCTTTGCCATACTATGTAACAATAACTTAAGGAGTGACTTGGGATAATTTTTTTAATGAAAATAGCTAGGTCTCCTCAAAGTAGGATCATTTTAAGGATTAATACTTAACATAAATTTTATTGGTGATTTATATGTACAGTATAATTTCAATCTGCATATATTTCTTCTGTTATCTGTGGTAACATTTTTGAATTGTGATAAAAGAATTCCACCTTTTTTTTTCATTTAGAGGAAAAAAAGCAAAACAGAAAAAAGGGAGTAGAAATAATACTTTTATATAAATTTAATAAATGTAATTGCTACATTTTTATCCAAATTTTGTTGTGGAGAACAACTTAATAAAAACAAAGCCTTCAGCAAATTCTTCTAGAGTATGTGTTCTTAACCATTTTGAACCAAAGGACCTCTGTAAAAATCTACTGGGGTTTATAGCATTTATCAAAAGATAACATTGAAATAGTACATTGTAAAGGTTATGTTGTGTTTAGATGTCCCCCAAAGCTGCTTGTAGTCATAGGTGGAATTTTTACTGAAGTGTGTGAATCTAGGAGTGCAATTGATTCATGGTGCAATGCTAGGGTTAAGAATGTGTGATTACTAAATAAGCCCACTGATTGGTTGGGCATTGCCCTCCTCCCAGTAGCCTGGATACAATATATAGGATAGGCAGAGGCTTGTGCTGTCCTTGTTTGCTTTGATACCTAATGCTCACCATGAACGGTTTCTCCTTGGCAATGCCTGTCGGCCATATCACCCTCCTCAGAGCACGCTGATGGTGAACTGAAACCTCTACAAACGATGAGCTAAATAAACATTTTTCCCTTTGGGTATTGAGTGTTTTGTCTCAGTACTAAAAAAAGTGACTAAGGCAGAATTTAGTACCAAGAAGTGGGGTCATTGTGACTGCAACTGACAATGTGATTTAGGAGACTTTGGTTCTGGGCTGTGGAAAGGGGAAGAGTTAGGAAAGGTTTGGAAATGCTGACTGAAAAAGTGCAGCTGGAATGCTTGAGGCTGTACTTGATGAGAGATTCTGGTCAGAGCTAAGAAGAACAGAAGGCACATAGAAATTCTTCTAGTGAAGATCAGGCTTGGGATTATCCTGCTGGGAAAGAGGGTTGCACTGACTGTTGGGCTTAATGTGTGTTATTTCTTGGCAGAAAGTTTGCCTGTATTTTTCTCATATCCAGAGGCTTTTCCTGAGTGGAAAGGAAGCAGATTAATTAATCTTGCAGAAGAAATTTCAAAGCAGTCTCATTTTAAGGGTGTGGCATGGCTTCTGTTGGGAGCTTTTAGTCAGATTTACACTGAGAATCAAGAACAAAGAGCCCAGAAGAAATGATTTAGAATGTTGTGAGTTTGTCCAGAAAGAAAGCACCAGTAAAGTTGGGGCCTGCAAAAATGGAAGAGAGGAGAAATAGGTCACTGAAGACCAGCAAGAAAAAGCCATGTATTTCAGAAGAAAATATCACCTGAGGACACCACAAGAACTCATAGGACTCCAGCCTCTTTAGTCTCAGAATTACAAAGGTGAAAGATTTTGCTTTGAGAAGAGACCCCCAGAGCACATTGCAGAATGGTGGCAGCCTAGCAACGAGATTCGTTGGGAACTGTTTCATGGGGCACTCAACCCCTAACTAAGAAAGAAGGAATCCTGGCTACTTCTCTAGCTGCCAACAGATCTTGGCATCATCCACATGGTGATAGTTTTAGGTGCATGCAGAATGCAAGCATTACAGGGTCAGGAAGGCTTCCATACAGATTGCAGAAGAAGGTCTGTGAGCCCAGGCAGTGTTCCCTTGAGAGGACACTGTGTGCATCTGGGTGAAGCTGAAGATGCATTGAAGACCCCAGAAATTTGATAAACCAAAAACATGGATCATCTGAGGAAAACTGCAAAGCAGGAGCAAAACAGCACAAGACAGAATCCCAGAAGGCTAAAACCACCAGAAGCACCACAGGGATGGAGCCACCCAAGCCTTTGCAGTTCATGTCTTATCACAGATTGCCTCAGATACTGGACATGATACTACAAGATTTAATATTTGCCCTGTTGGACTTCGGACTTGCTTTAGTCACTTTCCTTTGTACCTCTGTAACTCTTGGAATGTAAATGTGTATCTTGTGCCATTTATTGTTGAAAGTGATTAACTCTGATTTGTACAGGTTCTTGCTGCTGTGTGTTAGCCACATATCTGAGAAGAGACTTTGGAGTTGGACTTCCCAGTAATGTAGAAAGTGTTAGGACTTTGGCTACTGTTGTAAGTGGACCAAATGGCTTTTTGTAAAGGAATGTGTGTGAGTCTTTTGCGGGACCTGGATGGAATGTTATGACTTGTGTTTAGATGTCTCCCCAAAACCCTCATACTGTCCTACGTAGGTCCTTTTCAGAGGTGGCTGGACCTAGAGTATGTGATTGATTCATGGTGCAATGCTAGGATTAAGGGTGTGTGGTTACCAAATCAATCCACTGATTGGTTTGGCACCTGCTCTAATCATAGCATCTTGGATAGAATATAAGGGACAGAAAGAGAGTTGTCTTGTTCCTTGCTTGCTTGCTTTGCTACCTTCTGCCTGCCATGAGCTGTTTTTCCTCCACAATTCCTGTCTGCTGAACCACCATGCTGCCTTAGAGGACTGGAAGTTCCACAAACTGTGAGCCAAATAAACCTTTACTTTTTAAACTTGGGTATCAGATGTTTTGTCTCAGCAATCAGAGAGTCATACCTAACACAGTACATGGAGTTTAGGTATAGACATGATATATTTTGAATATTTAATTATATATGTCAATTATATTAAATAACAAGGTTAGGGAGCCCAAAAGGATAGGTTTATAATTCCATTTCTATGTAAAGCTGAAGCAGCAAGATGACAAAATTGTGAGTGGCCTTAGAAACTTAGCTATTTACCAAGACCCTGGCTCAAAGCATAAAATAAAATAGATGGAGATGTATCTCAGTGTGAACATCCTGTGTTCAATATCCAGTCACACATACCCAGGCAAACAAAGAGATAAGGTTTACCATCAGGCTAATAAGTACTACAATTTTTAGAGATTATCATATTCTAGATTTCGTGATATCTGCAATTTAGCTGTAACATGATGGTAAATACCTGATGTCTACTGGTGAAAATAATAGGTACTATTAATCCTACTGTAGTTGTTTTCTATGATCATGACTAAGAGCTACATTTAATTTACTTATTCAGATTTTCAAAATGAAGTTAAGAGCTGAGCTTGGTGGTGCACACTTTTAATCCCTCAGGCCAGCATGAACTGCCCAGTGAAATTCTGTCTCAAGAACACAAAAAGGAAGAAGAACGAGAAGAAGAAGAAGAAGAAGAAGAAGAAGAAGAAGAAGAAGAAGAAGAAGAAGAAGAAGAAGAGGAGTTAGCAGTAGTAGTGATAGTGACAATAGTAACTAAGATACCTGATCTAAAATGAGATGAAGGGGTTGATCAGCATATTTTAGATTTACTGCAAAAACAGTTGTTGTTTTCATTTACTCTCTACAATTTACTTTCATCAATCTCATGAGTACATTGTGAGAATTTAATAAAATATCTCCTGAAATTGCTCATCAGGGTAGATTTGATTTGTGTGTGTGTGTGTGTGTGTGTGTGTGTGTGTGTGTGTGTGCGTGTGATTGCGTGGTACTCTACCAAGGGTCTTCACCTTGAACTTCATCTTCAAGCCTTATTTATTTTGAGACAGAGTTTTGATAAGTCTGCATGTTGTCTGGGTGTGGCTCCAAATATTGATCCTCCTGCCTCAACTTCCCAGAGTGCTGAGATTATCAGCACGTGCTACTACACCCAATTTAGAAGTGATTTCTAACATTGCACAAGAGTTTCATCTAGGATCTCTCTCTGACTCTGTCTCTCTGGTGTGTGTGTGTGTGTGTGTGTGTGTGTTTGTGTGTGTGTGTGTGTGTGCATGCATCTGTGTGTATATTCTGTGTGGAGTAGTTTTTCTTCCCAAAACCTCCTATTTTCAGGTGGTAAATTCTTCTTCTTTTTTGTTGGTACCAAAGATTGAACTCATAATTTTGCACTTGCCAGACAGGCACTTAGGCCACTGAGCTAAATCCCCAGAACAACCAGATGGTAAATCCTTTGGGAAGTATATATATTTAATATATAAGTTCTGCTTTAGGAAAATCTTAGTACATGTGACACTTTGAGAACTGATAAGTTTTGCTTATTACATACTGAAACAAAATAAATAATGAAAAAAATAATCGTCTTGATATTAACATAGATAACACAGATATAATCACAAAATTATAGGTACATCTAATAGTATCATGTAAATTTTAGTAAATGCTATTCATATTTGCAGTGTTCTCTGCCTTTTAATATAAACACTATTTTCACAGTCTCAATTACCTAGTCTTTCCCCTAAGTAATTTGATTACATCTACAAACAATTTAATTTATCTTTAAAAAAATCACCATCCCACCAGCCAGTGTGTCAGTGTTACCCTGCGTCTGAATCATGGAGACATATTTCATTTGAACCTACATCCATCAAGCTAGCTCTATATGTCAGCTCAGGAGCATTAACTTGGACTTTCCCGTGGATGGGCGATTCCATAAAATCAGCATTCTAAAACAGTTTCAAAGTTCTTGTTTTTCACAGGAAACTGAAAAGCTAATCTAAATGCATACTGCATAAGGTTGGTTTTATTGAATATGTGGAATTTAAATACATACGGTTTTAGCTCACATCTGCTCTGTTGTGTGCATTGATGAGCATTATGCACACAGGCTTGCCTTGGCCTCAAGAGGGAGCATTCAATTTTAGTGGATTACAGACAGGGGAGAGCAGGCCCAGGACAGACACAGAGGAAACTGAAGGGAGGGAGATGAGGATGCAGGACGATATCAAAGACAGTTTCAACAACTTCAATGCACCACCTGAAGAAATGGTAAGGTGACTGGTCCACTATTTACCCTGAGTCACCACTACCTTGCATGTACAGGAATCAGAGCACCTCCATATATCTCATAAAAATGTACAAATATTATTTGTTGCCTTAAAATTATTTTTTAAAAACCTCATGAGAGTCTGGCACTAATCAAAACATGCTGCCTAGAGTTTAACGTGTTCTATTTGATCATCAGCACCAACAATCTTTTGAACCTTAAAGGGTCCAGTGATTCTTAAGGTAATTCTCCTCTCAAGGGAGTTGCCTAGCTGAAGTCCACAGGAGTTTATTACCTCGACTTTCTTTCTCCCTATAGAATATTTGTGTTCCAATTGTGTGGTCATGCTACAGATACTGCCTATCACATGTTTCAGAATGAAAATATTTGCATTTCAAAGGGGAGAAAAGAAACAACCTCTGGAAAATGCTCTACCACAGAAACAAGTGTAAAAAACAGAAGCTACGACCTGTGAAGGTCATACTGTGTCACAGACGTGGCCATGGGTTGCACATAAATAGGATCTTTGGGTTTTCCAAGGTGGAGAATTCATTTGAGAAAACTCATTCATTTCACTCTAACTCCTTATCCTCCTCTGAGTTTATTTTGAAAACTCAGAAATTTCGAGTTTCCACCCTAAATTGTCAGTCCAGATACTATTTATACCTGTTGACTATAGATGGAAACCAAACCCCAGTTACCTACAGTAAAATTTCCCCCTGCGCAATTATAGTACATTTTTACCATTTCCATTTTCTTGAGTATGTCTTTATACATTATCTTACCAAAAAAAAGTTTACTAGCAAATCTTGTAGCTAATATATGTCCTTAAATATATATCTAGGGTATAAAGAGTATACCCTGGGGCTCAGATCTCAGGCCTCTTTTCTATTGTCCTTCCTCCCTGGGTAACCTTCCCCAGCGCCATGGCTTCCAACATCATCCTCTGATTCATGACTCTAAATATTATATTCAGTTGCAGATTCTGTCCACCTCCAGATTCCTATGCGTGGCTTATAGAAATATCACACAGTCAGGCTCCGCAAGGCCAAAGGTTATAAAGCAATATGAAAGAACCATCACTGCCTCTCACCCTTCCTATGCCACACGGCCACTCTGTATTCTACCTTGCTGGAAGCGCTGCAGGCATCCAATAAGACACTTGGTGAAGAACACCATCCAAAATGGCCCACACGGTCACCTCTTCTCTATACAAAGCCTTTTGTGATCCCTGAATTCTTGACTCTAATACATAAATAAATGAATGATATCAAATTTGAGAAGATGCCAGCTGAGGTTATGTGGCCAAAGACTGTGACTTGAGTTTTGCTGTTTTACTTTCTTTCTGCACTTGTTCGAACAGAAGCAGAGAAAAGCTATGTGACAAGGAGCTAAAGGCAGCCTACATCCAGTTGACAGTGAGGATCTGTGCCCTCAGCTCACCACCTTGAAAGAGTCAAATTCCATCAATGAGTGAGAATGAAAGCTTGGAAGCCTCAGCTGGGATTCCAGGTCTCGTCCGCACTTCGCTTCAGGCTTCCAGGAGACCCTGAAGCCAAAAATCTGTGGCCACATTCTTGATGTTTACAATCTACAAATCTGGATTTGAAGCTCCTGCCTTTAGAATGATTTTCTATAAAGCAGTTCATATGTGTCTGTGCTTTTGTCTTTGCAAAATTTGACTATGTACTATTCTATACTTTCACCTAACATGTTAATTTAACACTTTGTTATCATCATGGACAAAGAGTTTTTGAGGACTAAGAATCCACATAAGTGAGATAAGTGTGATCAGAAGAGGTGCTTCATACTCAGTGGCTGTTTGACCTACCTCTGCTGCCAAGTATGTCACATAATACATCGGTGACAACAATAACCCCAAATAGCTCTGAGAATTACCACCATTTTTATTATGGCTGCAACCAGCAATGTCCTGATCACACCCACCACTTTCCTGTCTCAGGGCCATGCACTTATTGCTCCATTGCCTAGAACTGTCATCCCACATGAGGCTACCTGAGACTGTGTCTCACGTTACTCATACTTCAGTTCAAATATTACCTTTTCCTTTTAAATGCACCGATCACATTTGCAGGGAAATCTTCAACACTTTCCTTCTCCACAAAGGCACTGTCACTCCTGCTTACCTGATTCTGTTTTTATTTCATAGACTATATTCTTATAGAGGGCAAAAAATGCAAATCCTGAGGTCCAGGAGCAGATGTGACACTCACAGGGGACTTGATGCTCTCCTGCCAACCATTAAATATCTCAACAGGATCGTCAGACAAGGCTACCTTTTGACTGTGTTGAAATAAGACCCAAAACAAAGGACTTTCCTAAGTACAGACTTGGAGCACAGTGTAACCCAAAATGCTCCCAAACTCCCTGTCTCCTACCTACAAGGAATGCTGAATCTCCACTGGCCTCAGTGTTACCCTCAATCTGCTTTTGGAGTCTAGGTAAGAGGCACTGGAATTCAAAATCTGCAGAGAAGTTTCCCACTTCCCTGACAGCATCCAACCCAAGGTGCTGTAATTTCTTAAAATCTCCCTGAATCACCTAACAGGGGCTCAAGTCCCAGCAGCTCTACCACATTGCTATTGAAATGTCCCCTGGGTCCCCACTGTGTACGTGAGCCTCTGTTTAATGAATAATAAATCCAGCTATGTTTAACCAAACATGTGTTGGTGGCAGTTTTTAGCTAGAGGGCATGAACACTATTTAAGATCACTCTTGATTATTGGTTAATCATCAGGTCCAATAGGTGGAGGGAACATTGCTGTGTGTATTCACTACCCTACCTGAAGAATGGAAAAAGCCTGGCAGGGTTTCAGAGATCAATTCATTCTTGTAGACCCATGGTAGCACCCTCTCTCTCTTCTCCCAGTAGCCTTGACACAATAACACGCATTAAGTGACCATCATGGACAAACAGTTTTAGAGGTCCTCATTGAAGGACCCTGCAAGTCTTTCAGATGAGGACCCTCAGTCATGTACCTGTCATCATATCCAACATTCATAATGTAGAGGAGAGGTTTATTTTGACTCATGATTTCAGTCCACATGCAGGTGACTTCAACACAGAAACAGGATGGCAGAGGCCACGGCAGATCAAAAGCCACTCACGTCATGATAGCCACAATGCTAAGTGAGAAAGCAGGGGGCCAGGGAGAGACACAATACACCCTTCCAGGTCCAGCTTCCCATACCCCACAGCTTTGGGCAGACCGCACCTCCAAATAGCACATTTAGCTATGGATTCTTCCATGAACTAACACACTGTGGACTCTCACAGCCCACACTCCACTTCCCTTTCCAAAGCCCCACCTTCTCCCAACACAGGAGGCTTTTAGGAGACCTTGTAGACCTGGACGATTAAAAACCTTTGCAATGTGACTTCGCATTGTGTAAATGAGACAGTGAGAATCTAGGGAGGGTTTTCTTCTTAAACACACATCGTCAGCAATAATGTAGGGTTTTCTCTCTTCTTTAGTTGTTCATTAATAAACAATAGAAAAGAATATCAATGTTAAGCAGGTGTTAAGGAAACAAATAACTAAACCACTAGGTAGAACAGGTACAATGAACTCACCAGCTAAAACCAATATAAAGTTAGGAGCGTCCACCATTAATCACAGCCTCCTTTCAAACAGGAACTACAAGGTTGTAATTATTCTGAGAGGACAAGCTTCAAACTGCTTCTACTGCCAATACTGGCAATTATGGTGACAGATGGCTTCATGGTTGTGAAGGGCTTGGAAGCATCTATAATTCTTTCCCTTAGTCTGCTCCATTTTTGATTAAGTTTCGTACTTCCTTCCAAGATCTTAATTTAGGCATCAAGTCTGTCTGCAGAATATTTCAAGATGTCCATTACTGTGAGATACTTTTTTACATCATATATACAACTCTAGATGAGCATCTCTTTTCAAGCATATCTCTTGTGTTAACCTTCTAAGGCACTCTTTACAAAATAACAATACACAGCCTCCAGCAAACAGCAATAGCATCTCCAAAATAAAAGTTCATTGCGCACAGGATGGATTTCTTTAAGAACAAAGACAAGTGGCATTGATAGGTTTGACACACCGAGGGACCAAGTTTCTGTGGCTGTGCTCCAGCAGCTGTCACTTTCGGGCTCCTCTGATTCACACAGCCAGTGTGACATCACATTGTCCTTCATTCTCAACTGCGGGTGGTGAGTGTCAGGAAATAATGGTACAAATGATTACAGCCATCAAGGACACTTGCAACCTACTTGAATTTTCCTCTTGGCACTAAAACCTGACTTGCTGACCAAAGTCTTCAAAAGCTGCGGAATGAAATTTCCAGGAAGCTCATTTATTTTCCATTTCCTTGGGGGGTTTGGAGTGTACGCCTGGCATTCATGGGGAGAAAAGAAATGAATATGCTTACTTTTGTGCATGTTTCCATTTCAAGTCTAAAAGACACCCCTGTCCGATACACACACCATCTTCAGTGTAGGTGCAGTTTCTAGGTTATCACACACGGTTTCGTCTCCCTCATTTCCACCACAGGAGCTGCAAGCACATGGAAGTCCCAGTTACATATTGCACACAGTAACTAGGAGACGCGAGGCCAGAGAGTTTCTAGCTTGACCATCGTTGTCTTGGATCACACCATGAATGCCAGACCATCTGCCAGGGAAGGGCTGCCAAGAGTGGGTATTTATCTGGCTTCCTGTCAATTTAAGAGGACTTAGCAGGCTGGCCACCTGCCAACAGCTACAGCACAACCTTCGGAGGAGAGATGACTGCTGAGGAAATGACTGAAACTGTACAATTTTCAACTCCCTTTTCACTTATCCAAGTTCTCTACATCTGCACATAACGAAAGGGGAACTGACTCAAGCTCCTCTGTACCTCCACTCTTCCCCCTCAGTCTTCCTTGCCATCCATTTATCCATCAATCCCACCCACCCTTCAGCTGAAACTGCAATACAGATAGAATCACAGCATCACTTCTACCTTCTTGGCTTTTGGTCAAAAAGATTTATTGAGCATCTATTTTAATACTATGCTGCTACTGACAGATACCTAACCAGCAGAAATTCAAATGTCTCTGTAATTCACTTCTGTTGAATGTTTATAAATAGTTTTAAATAGTTATTAAATAGTTTTTAAAATTATTGCAAACAAGCATAATATAAAGCACAATTAAAATTAAATACAGGTTGGGGGAAATGTTCATGAGCAGTATTTATTAAGCTTTCCAATGAGACCAAATCTTGGCTGCATAAAGACAAGCCAGGCACAGGAGATTAAAGCCCAACGTAGCAGTCACACAAGTCCCATTTCAATGTATAAGACATGTTCCTAGCAGGCAATTGAGGTTAAGGTTTTGAAGAAATTATTTGAACTAAGATGTATGTATACAATAGCTGAGCAATTGAATGTCCTCTCTGTAACAAATACAAATGTAAGTAAGCGTTTTGCAACACAATTCTATTCTAACACAATATTCCCCTCTTATCTGTGGTTTTACTTTCTGTGGTTTCAGTTACTCTTGCCCATCTATGGTCCAAAAACATGGAGTGGAACATTCCGGAAATAAACAATTCATGAGTATTAAATCGCATGCCACTCTGAGTATCATGATGAAATCTTGTGGTGCCCCACATTATCCTGTCCAGGATAAGGATCATCCGTTTGTCCAGCACATTCAAGTCACAGGTACTACCAACCCTGTGCCCACAGTAGACTTAATTTACTTAATAGTGGCCCCAAATTACAAGAGTAATGTTTATGATTTTATTTCAATAGTGTTGTAATTGTTCTGTTACAGATTTTCCTCCCTTCTTGTGCCTAATTAAATGGTTATGTTTTGATCTGCCCTGTTTCGCTGTTATGCCCTCCTTTTTCTCAATCTCCACTCCATTATTTACTTTTTTATTTTTATCCACTTAATTAAAGGGAAAAATATAGCAGGATATAATATAGTAACCCACTTTGACTTTCTATTATCTCGATTTGAAGCCCTGTATTACTCTCACCATCTTGCTTTTGACTGAGGTTCCTCTATTCTGTTTTGCTGGATAGTATCAGGTTCGAAAGTTTAGGTATCAGCTGAGAAGATAATGAGATTCATTATAACGCCCATTCTCGTTGACTTTTATCTACTTTTGAAGACCTACAATATCTCCAATGTTTAGGTTTTGTCGGTTTTATTCTTTACGGTTTTGTTCAATTGTATTACAACTAATGATATAGGCAATTCTATTAGAAATAGCAGGAGGCATTATGGTAACCATTGTTGATCACCTTGTATTATGTTTTTATATTATCTATTATGTCCACCCTTTTGACTTGACCGATTCTGTTCTGTTATGTCACATTTGGTTTTACTCTCTTCCAAAAAAGCAACAAGAACCGTGGGAGCAATGAAACCCAGAATGTGTAATAGTCACTGTACAAAAGAGAGGAAAAGAAAGTGCTCTAAACTATATAACTGCATGTATATTTAAATGTGTAAGATAGAAAATGATAGCACAGAGTTTTATTGGATCATTGAACAGAACTGTTTGCAGTATCATTGTTGGAATGTCCACTCTACAATGCTTTAATTTTGTGACTTAATTATTTCTAAGATGGCAATATGTAATCCATTAACTAGTGATTTCCTACTGCGCATTTTTTTATTCTGTAAATCTGTATAACTTGTACCCCTTCACTGTTTTTTTTCTTTCTTTTCTTTTCTCCTTAAATAAAAATTAATAAAAAAAATAAGTTATACTTTATCATGTATGTGGACAGTATTTAAGAAAAAAAACATTGTATATATAATGTTTGAAATCTTTGCTTCAAGCATGGACTGGAGTATTGGAAGACCCTCCAACCACATGAATAAAGGGAGATTATTATACCCTCATAGGCTGAGAATGAGTTATAGCATTTAACTTTTTCCACAGCCAAAATATTTATTTGCAAAACATTGCTATAAATTTAGAGATTGTTTTTGATATAAAGTAATTGTGCTGAAGGAAAATGAAAGACCAGAGACATCATGAATGGTTTGTGTCCCAATATTTCCACTGAAAACATGACACTTCTTTTTGGTAGTATGCTAATTACTTTGAAGAGGAACACAAAGGGAACAGATCTCTGAGTACAGATCAGGGGTTATGAGACGCTGTCACAGGTACTAGGGAGTCAATTGACTTGCTGTGGTGATACTCAGAGCAAAGCCACTGGTCTTGTCTAGAGTACAAAATACTCCTCAGAGAGCGGTGGACATGGCTGCCACCCACAAGCGACAGACAAGTGTCTCTCACAACATGGTTTGCACACTTGACTGATGTTGTGATCTCTTAGGGAATTTTTTGAATGCAGTGATACTGCAGTTATGGAACTCAATTCTTCCTAAATTCATTTTTTAACACTGAAAAGTTCCACGAGTGAGGATATGTTGTCTTTAAGAAATAATGAAAAATCAAAGAGGCCCCAAAATTGTACTTACACATTCATTTTTCTGGAACTTTTAACAGATTTCACAATGATTTCCTTCTTTAGCTCCATGGTGGTTCTCAGTTTCCTCTTAGCATTATTTAAGTTTCTGTGGAGCCACAGCCAGATATTTTATGCAAATAAAGAAGTGGAAGAAAGCACGGTGATGACTGTTGTAGCACACTGACACAAGCACTATGTGTCACTAGGTTAACAGCTGCACCTAGGCTGGAGCATCACCCATTTGTGGTCACAGTGAGAAGGGAAGGGTGCCTTACTCTCAGACTCTACAGGTTTTTTCAAGTCAGATTTTTTGGTTCAACAATCAACCAAAGTTACAAGTACCTAGTGGCATTTTGTTTATTTAACTTCACTGCTGAAATAGTAGAAAATGTGAGGTATTGCTGGATTAGTATAAGGACTCTGATTTTGTTGGTCTAAGGTACAGCTTTGGTTTGGGACTTTTAGAAGATGCCCAAAACTGAGAATCACTGGCGCAGAACACATGAGTGATTCCAGAAAGACCTAATTCTGTGGACATCAAAAAACATCTTGAAAGCAAACATAGAATAAAGCACTAACCAGAAACCCCACAATATCAAATTATGTGAAGAACTGAGACATGCTAACGTGCAGTAGGAAAGCAGAATCCATGTGGAAGTCACAGAAGACTTGGGCAGAGCCCCGTAAGATACCATACAGAGCGACAGCCACACATGGGGCTAATGCAGGAGATGTCCAAGACCATGTCGCCAGGAGCTGAGATCAAAAGACATTTAACTCACAAATGTGCAAAAACATGAAGAACAATTTCAAAGAGGCCCCGAGATCAGCTCTAGAAGTCAAACTCAGGCCCTCACTGATAGTAATACAGGGTCAGTTCTATACAGATGTAAGGCTATAAATGAACTGCATAGGTACACCCGCAAATAAAATCAAATGTCGCATATTGTCTACGCCAATGTCATTTCTTGATTTCTTGGTAGCCTGTAAAGTTCTAAGCCATTCTTTAGGTATGTTTAGGTAAATATACTTGAAATACATGTGGTCAACATTCTGAAGGTGACCAAAAAAATAACAGAAACAACAAAATGCAAGAAATATAGTTTTGCAAAAGCTTTGGCCCATCGTACTGAATTCATCGCATACTAACACATTTTCACCTGATCCAACCTACCAGAAAAAAAAACTTTATTTTAAAATTTGTACTCATGTTTGAAGATTCCACATTACAGAAGAGACTAGATGTATCATTATCCAGTAATGATCTATATGAGCTTACATCTACAGCTGAGAGAAGTTTAATCTCCATGACTGAAACTTTGGTTTAGTTTTAGCAGAATAAAATTAGCAATTGTTTCAAAAATATTTAAGCACCATACAGTGACAAAAGTTTTACGTTTGCTTAAACCACAACATGGAATTTTCTCAACAAACCTGCAGTATCTCTATGAAGCAGAGAAAATGTGTGATGAGAACAAACGAAACTCCAGTAGAAATGTTCCATGCTGAAAGAGTCACACACACTCCCAAAATCATTCCACCAAGGAATTTCTAAGCTCTAAAACTCCCGAGGATCTTTTCATTGTTTGAAACATTTTAACAAGTTCCATCTAAATCTCCTTCTCCTCCAGTTTCTACCTAATCAACTGCATTTCCAAACAGCTGCTTCTCCCCAGAGCAGCAAGAGCTGGACTTCAGGGCCCTAGGATTTCAAGAGCGGGATGCTAATCAGTGCTTCATTCTCCCACTGCGTGGGTCTCCTGGGAAGAGTACTATGGTCTCTCACCAAGAATTCTAGCAAGAAAACTCTATAAAGCTGAGAACTGTTGACCCAATTATCTGATTTACTTTGCGTTCCCTCCTCAGCTGATTGTTCAAAATAGTCACTGCGGATGCATGTGCTCACTTTATTATCTCTCTATGCAAAGTGCAGGCTGTGAGCCCGCAGCTTTAGCATCCCAGGAAGTTTGTCAGAAGTGCAGAGTCTCAGGTCAGCCCCTGATGGTCTGAGTCAGAAACAGCTTTAACAAGATCTCTAGTGGTTTATGTGTAGGTTAAAATGAACTGTCAGAGCTCTGTGTAACTTGCCTTTCAGATTTCTTTCCAATATTTAATATCAAACCAGTGTAGTAACCAACACTGTAGTATGGAAAACGACCCATTGCCACTAATCCTCTTCAGAATACTTCCCTTAGCTTTGAACACATTTATCATATGGTTCTTGCCACATTTCAAAACAGTTCTGGTAGTTCTCTTTCTTAACTGTCTTTGGTTTTGCTGTTATAGCTGCCTTAATGTCCTGGACTGATTTAAGACATTTACCTTTCATTCTGATTTGGACTGGGGAGGAGCCAGAAGCCCACAATGCCAGGTCCAGGGAAAACGAGAGATGAGGAGGTCCTGTGACGTTTGTATTTGCAGAAATTGCCTTAAACATTTGAAGAATATCGTGCACTCAAAAAATATGGGGAAACTTTACACAATTTTATTGCAGTGAAACACACATTGCCACAAATTGCCCTTAAAATACTTAAAATACTCTTTGCTCACTTAGAGCAAACCTTGCCCATTGTGCTTGAAAGTATGTCTGTTATTACAATTTATTTTAAAAGCATTCACTGTATTTTCTAGTCACTAAAAAGATAGCAATTTATCACTGAATTAAAATATCAGAAGTCTTATAATTCTAGCATATACTGCCAGGGGTTTTAATTTTTCAAATTACTTTGGAAAAAATGGATGTTGGGCCTTAATTACAACAAGTAGATAAATGTTTTGCATTACACAATGCTGAAAGCATATGTGGATCCCTAGGTGACAAGCTTTGTTTACATTCATGTTATTGGTGCTTGCATTTAATTCCCAGAGACCAGAGGAACAGGATGCATTTTACAGCTTAGAACACATTCAATGGGATTGAACATTAGCCTACTCAGCACACTACACAATCACTCTCCAACCTCAAAGGAGTTAACATCACGGTGGAAATGAGAGCAGAATGCTACGTTATCACTTTTATTCAAATTTGAGAGCAGATAGAAGCAAGAGAGTACAGAAGAACAGTATGACAAGAAAGAAATTTCCTGCATTTTAATCACAGGGAAAGTGGATGAACTGATGGCTTCTGTGCATATCACAAGCCAGGAATGAGTTGGGTCATTTGTTTATATATATATATATATATATATATATATATATATATATTTTTTTTTTTTTTTTAAACAAGGGATCAAATGATCAAACTCAGGACCTCGCACTTTCCAGGCAGGTGCTTATACTGCTGAGCCAAATCCCCAACCAAGTTTAGTCATTTGTATTAAGAAAGACCAAGTTGAATATTTCTCTTGATTTAAAAAAAAAAATTAGAAGTGTATTTCTGAGCATTTTCTTAGATGGTATACTACCATGGCTTATGTTTATTTTCCTAAAATCAATACTGAGATGAGTTACTTATCAATAAACGTAACACTGAATCAGATGGGGTCAAACACAAAGATTGTCTATGCTGGTTTACTGAGACTCACCAAGCTCCCCACAGCAATTCTTTCTTCTGCCTCCTGGAATCCTCCACCAGGCTGGGACAGCTCACCTCCCAGGCTGCTGCTTCTCAGAAATGCATGCAGTTCCATATCCTGGAGACCTTCACACCCACCTCCCTCCAGCCAAGCAAGGGAATTATAGGAACAGCCTGCAAGTCATGGGCTCTAGTTCTGTCTTCTGTCAGCGTGGGAATCCTGACTTAAAGTAGAAATTTCTGTTTTTCACAATCAAAACCACTTGCTTTGACATAAACAACTAAAGTGATTTTTCTTTTCACTAAATTTTGAGTGCTACAACATAATACACAGAAAATGTTCATCAAAATGAGACACCCCTAGCAATTTTCCTGTGTCCCAAATCCTGTCTTGTGAATCAACTGGTTTGGAAACTGATTTTCAAAAGACCTTTGGAAGTCTGCCTTTGAATTTCATAAATAATGTTCAATATATGTGGAAATCATTATTACTTTTGTATTACTGAGGATTGATTTGTTTAGACTGAAGTGGAATTCGTAATGCTAGATAGTACACAGCACTTAGAATATGATATATTTTCCTGTACATTTCCTCTTCCACTTCCATGCATTTATACTGGTTATATTGAAAGTTGCCAGCAAAGGTAGAATCTATAAGATGATAATTGCTAGGGAAAATTTGAGAAGAACCCTTTGGTTCAGAAGACATAGACACTTTAAAAACTTTGTGGGACAAATGAATGCAAAGCTATTCACAATGTTTTTTTATTAAGTCACTGACTCAGAAAATAGTTCTCTACTAGTTCTGTGGAGGAAAATTTTAAAACAGCTGTTATTTCTGAGAAGTGACTAAAGAGATGTACACACTTACATGGTGGTGGATATATGCGCACATAACATGAAGAACGCACAGAAATACATATAAATTCAAATATACTATGTTCTACATAAGTGCATTCAAAATACTGAGGAAAGACTATGGAGTGAGCATCTTCAAAATATTGAAGATCACAAAATGTACTGTGCTCTGAAACATTACAAAAGTACAAATATCTGGAGTGTATTAGTCAATTTTCCATTGTTAACTACACAATAACACACAGACTAGGCAATTCTCAAAGAAAACACTTGTATTTTAGCTCACAGATCTGGAGCTGCCTTAGTTACTTTTCCTGTTGCTGAGACAAAATACGTGATATCCAAAGTCAAGGGAGGAGAGGTTTATTTAGCTCACAGATTCCAGAGAGTACAGTCTATACTTAGTTGGCTCTAAGGTAGGGCTGATGGCAGACAGGATGGCCGGGGAGAAACAGTTTGTGGTGAACAGAAGAAAGCAAACTAAAGCAAGTGAGAATCACAGCTCCTTCTGTCCCTTATATCTTATCTGAATGCTCAAGTTGGGTAGCACTCACACCCTTATTCATAGTGCCCTAGGTCCTAGTAATGCACTATGAATCAATCCTAGCATTACACACTCTGGATCCAGGTACCTCTGAAAAAGTCCCTCCTATGACTACATCAGGCTTTGGGGGCACACCTAGACACAGCCATAACAAGATCCAAGTTCAAAGGGGCATATGCTATATCAGGGTTTCTTGCTGGCGAGTCCCAACATCAGGAGAGACAAGGAATTGTATGTATGCGTGTATGTGCCTTCCGTGATCTCCTCTTTCCTCTCCCCTTTTCTCTCATCCTTCCCCATCCTCTGCCCCCTTTTCTCTTTGACTTCTGTTCCTTTTCCTCCCCTCTCTTTTCCTCCACTCTTTATAACAGCAACCTGTATTCTATTATGGGGGCTCCACCGTAATTACCTATTTAATCCTAATCACCTTCCAAAGGCTCCATTTTTAAATAGATCAATTCTCCACTGCCTGAATACCTCACAGTGGGGATTATCTCTTTGCATGAGTGTCAGGGAACACAAACCGTATCACGCCATAGGGAACCACAGTAGTAGCTGAAGACAATAGACTGCACACATCACCAGAGGAATCTGTTTATTTGGGTATGTGTCACATGGCCAGATTGCTTGAGGGGAGGTACAAAGGCACACGTCAGAAGAGATATTCCTTCAAATAGATTCAGAAACTTCAGAGCTCTGCTGCTTACAGAGTAAAATCATAATACATTTGCTCAGAGCAAGTCAGTTAGCACAAATGGAAGGATGAAGAGTCAGAGGAAGACAGTGATATAGACCATGTTAAACAGCCGAGTAAAGGGGAAGAGAAACCACAACTCTCTTGAAGGAAAGAGGATGGGAAATGTCACTTAGGTTGAGTACAGCTTGCTTAAAACTGTTAACATGCAGAGAAAAGCCTGTTTTGCATGGAGAAAATTGGTGATTTTTTTTTCCTGTTAGGTAATTTTCTTCTTCAGAGGTTAAGCATTTGTGATTACCTACATGTCAGCATTCATATTTTCACTTATTTAACAACAAAAGAGACAGCTAACTTGGTCACATGGTTTGTTATGTCCCTCTAAATGCTGTACTTAGGGTATCCCCAAGGAGTCTAAAGAGAAGAGCAAGCCAATCGACGCTCTGTCACAGCATTTGATTACAACTTATGGAATGAAATAAATTTCCATGTGTCCATGCTAACATGCATAGTAATTGAATAAATCACTGACCACTCCTGAGGGACTGCTCTTTGTAGGGAAATATTAAATCAGTAAATGTGGAAAAGGAATAAGAGAAATCCAAAATTGCAGTATAATAATATTTGAAAGGCCTGCCAACAGAGACCCAAATCAGCAAGTGAAAATTTCAAAAGACACAGGCTATAAAACAGGCCGAAAGTAACTTTACAAAGAAGGAATCTAACACTTCATTGACTAAGAGTTTAAGGTCCATATCACAAGGAATAGGACCCAGTGACATAGGTACTCACTGATTTCACATATCAGGAAGAACATGGCATCACTTCTGGGGAACTCTTGCCAAAAACTCCAGAAGATTAATTTAAAAGAAAATACCAGGCAAACCCAAATTGTATGATATTTTACGAAATTACTGAGTAGTTATGTTAGGATTCAGACTTGTCAATGTCATGAAAGACAAGAAAAGACTAAGGTATTCTCAATCATTGGAGGCTGTTAAAACATCTCAGGGACTAACTACCATCAGGGACACTGAATTATATTCTATAGAAAACCAAGTAATTAAGATGGGGGAAGTGAGAAATTTGCATATGAGTTTTAGTTTTGTAATTAATGTTAATTTCCTGCTTTCCATAATTGAAATATGGAACCCAGGAACAAGGTAAATGCAAACTCAACCAGATGTATTATTTTTCTGTAAATCTGAAATTTTATTTCAAGACAAATATGTTTTTCAAAAGCTAGAGATGTGGCAGTTTCATGTAGACCCATTGAGTTTTGTGTCTTTTGTAAACTAACCAATGGACACTATAGGATATTTTTTTTTCTCTTCCAGTACACATTTGAATTTTCTCCCAAAAACTGCTATTAGTGCATGAATAGAGACACGTGCTCATGTAATTTGCAAGGTCTGTTGATAAAAGTTTAGCCTAATTACTAATAAAATGCTTTTCCCATACATGTGTTTACATTCTGCATGATAAGGAAAATCACAATACAAAAGTCACTGATGAGTGCAATACACAATTTAAAATGTTAATTAATCCCTTAGTGTCACTGTGGGTAAATTGGTGTTGCACAAGAGTGACATTTTTAGCACTAATGTATATAACATAACTCATTTAAAACACATTTTGGCACTCCAAAAAAATTCGTAAATTTAGGATACTGGGTAACTGATTTTCATTAAGATTTCCTTAATTAGATATTTGCTAAATAGTTTTATTAGTGATCACAAAGTGAATCTATAGAGCAACTTGTAAAAATGTAGAATTTGGCATGTAATGGGCTATTGCTGGTGATTACTATCAAGAGAAGCAGGGTGTGTGATAGGCCACATTTTGTTTAATGTTTGCTTTGAAATATTTGATTGTTCTAAATAGGTAGTAAATGTCCATTTAAAAAGAAAAGCAATAGTCAGCAAGTTGCATAAAAAATTACTGCAGGGCTGTCTGTATTTCCACCAGTTTTCATCAAGTAAGTGAAAGCAGTCACCCTCAATCAATCCATCTGCCGGAGTCACTTTCAAAGGGAGCCAGGCTGACTCCCATGGAAACCGCAGCAGGGAGGGTGTTTCAGTCCTGAGACCGAAACCGCTGGCAGCTTACAGACACACCTCCTCTCTCTCTGTGTCTCTCCCTCCACCCCACCTCTCTTTCTCTGGGGCTCTGCATGCTACCCCAAAATCTAAATGGATTTCAAATGTATTTTTTAAACCAAACAAATATTTTAAAAATTTTGCCTCGCTGTGGCTGGGATCTCGTGGGAAGAGGCAGGCATGGCGTGCTGTGTCTCCCGGCTGCATGCGGAGTGGGAAGGCTCTCCTCACAGCATTGCTTCCTGGAACGGAGGTTGGAGCTATGGCACCATACGCCTGGGCTGCCGCTCATTTGCCACCTGGCTCTCGTCTTTGGGGCTCTGGGTCTACTCGCCCTCTGCCGCTGCCCAGTTAAAAGATGTGAAATCCACGGGAGGAAAAGTGCTCGTGGAGGGCTGAAGCCCAACGTGCTCACTGAGCACCGTTCTGCACAGCTCACTGAGAACGGTTCTGCACTGTATTAGGTGAACCTGGGCATCCAAGGTCGTGCTGAGCCCTCGGCTGCTGATAACGGGAGTCGGTGAATCCTCGACACTTAATGGGAGGATGCGGCGCAGTGAGCAGTAGATCCAAGGGGAGAAGCTACACTGGCTTTTGGCAACTGCTGGAAATTGAGACCTGGGGCCCCGCGAAGCAGCCAGAGCCACCTGGCTGTGCTGGAGGACACTGTGAGAAGCTCCGGAGCTTGGAAGCCGGACACCGTGCAGTTTTCTGACCAGTCTGCACTGTGCTGGGAACACAGTGAAGACACGCTGCACAGTGTGCAGTGGACCCAAGAGGAAGATCTGCATTGATTCCTGGTAAGTGCTAGGGACTGGGTCCTGTGGCTGCTGTTGCTAGCTGGATGACATCTTGGAATTTGGCAGAGCCGGGCAATGCGATGGTATCAGTGACACAGAGAGGACTGGTGGAGGACAGCTTGGATTTGGGCAGAGCCCGATTTCATGGTGACATCAGGCAGCTGCCCCTGGTGCAGAGAGAACTGGCAGGGTCTGCTAGGGCTGAACTGCGCCTCTGGTTGGGACTCAATAAACAGATACAAAATTGTCCTGGCTGCAGGACAAGGTACAGGCTAGCTAGTGGATTGACTGGCACAGAGGCTGGAAACTATCTTGCACCATCCCTGCATTCCTGACTGTACCTCAGAAAGCAGCAAATTGGGGAGGGCAGCAAAAACTTCAGTCAGCATGCTTTTGAAAGACGCTAAGCAATATGGAGAGGCCCAGAGACCCCCAGGACCCACCAGTCTGAAAGAAACCAGAAACATGACAAGAGATGGAAAAAAAAATCTCCAGCTGCCAAACCTGGGAAAATAAGCCCAACAGAAGTAAACACAGAAGAGAACCAGCACAGTAACCATCCAATACTAGACACAACATCAGCGGATATAAAGAAATACCTTCATGACCTCATAGAGGAATTTCTGACCCAAGTGACACAAGATATAAAGAGATTAATTAAAGAAATGATAAGCCCCTCCTGAGAGAACACAGATGAAAGGACGGAGGAAATCAGAAAAGAAAGAGAAACCTCTGATGAAGAATTTAAACATAATCTAGAATACATGAAACAGATCCAAAGAGATTACCAGGAAACTAAAAACTCCATTGAAAACTGGCAAAATGCCTTGACAGAAACTAACATTAGTCTTTTGAAACATGAAGAGAGATTTATGATATATGGATCATGAAAGAAAAGACCTCTTGTCATGGTTTATGTTGGTGGTCCCCAGGCCTCCTACATTTGCATTATGCATTTGTGATTAGTTCATTGTCTAGTGCTTGGATTGATGATGTCAGTGCCACACCCACATAGGGGTGGAACCAAGATATAATGTAATATCAGGAAGAAGGTGTGTCTTTATCTCTTTTTTGCCAGTTTCTGCCTTGCTGTTTGCAGCTGCCATGAACTGCAGCCCAGCTATGCCAGCCTGCCTTGGAACTAACTGAGTATGGACTGAAACTTCCAAAAACTGTAAGAACTAAACTTTTTCTTTCCCAATTTTGGGTTTCGAGCATTTTGTCACAGCCACAAGTAAAAAGTAACTAAGACAGAATTTGGTACTGAGGAGTGGGGTCATTTGCTTTGACTATACCTGACCATGTTTTTCACGAGGCTTTGGAAATGATTTGTGGGCAGAGTTTGAAAAGGTTTGGACATGTCTCCTGGATGCATAGACGTTGAGCAGCTTAGGCTGTTCTCTAGAGCAGAGTCTGGTCAGAGCTCAGAAGACTAGAAGGCTGATAGAGAGCCTCATGTTAAAGACCAGGCTTGGGAGGTTTCTGCTGGGAAGAAAGACTGCATTGGATGTTGGACTCCTCATGATGTGTGTTATGGCTTGGCAGAAAATTTGTCTGCATTTTGCTCCTGTCCAGAGACTTTGCTTGAGACTGAGACAAAGAACAATGAACTAATTAATCTTGAAAAGGAAGTTAAAAAGCAATTGAATGTTCAGGCTGTGGCATGGCTATTGTTGGGGGCTTTTAGCCAGCTTTATGTTGCAAATCAAGAGCAAAGGGTCCAGCAGGATAATTTGCAATGCAGTGAGTTTGGCCAGAAGGAAAATACCAGGAAGGCTGTGGATTGTAAAGACAGAGGTGAGACTTTGGTTGCTGAGGAGAAACAGAGAGATAAGAAAGATGGCTCCGGGCATCCAAGGAAGCAAGTCCCCACCCTTTGCAGCCTCACTGCAAAGGTGAAAGAATTTGCTCAGAGGGAAAAGCTGCAGAGCACCATGCTCTAGAATGGTGACAGAGGCCACATGAGGTTCCAGAATGGTGACAGAGGCCACATGAGGTTCCACAATGGCAACAATGTATAGAAGCATTTCCTCACAATCAGGCAAACAGAGCCCTGTGATCCAGGCAACTAACCCCTATAGTCAAGAGAGAGAAAAGCCTGGCTAATGCTCCAGCTAGCAGCAAACCTTGGCAGCATCCACATGGTGCTGATTTTAGGGACAAGGAAACTGCATGCCTTCTGGGGGTAAGATGGCTTTCACCTCAATTGCAAAGGGCCTGAGAGGCCAAGCAGTATGCCTCTGAGAGGGCAATTTGTTAAGATGTAAAGATGAAGCCAAAGGTGCAGTGGAGACTCCAGAAGTTTGGAAAAGCCAGGAATGTGGATGATCCAAGGAAAGCTGCAAAAAGTGAGCAGAGAGAATTTAAGAGAAAGGCTTTGGGAGCTGAAATCCCTGGAAGTGCCAAGCAAGCCTATTGGAGCTTGTAACCAGATTGCTTCAGATGCTGAGCATGGAACACTAGGACTTAATGTTTGTCCTGCTGATGTTGGACTTGCTTTGTTTCCAATGCTTTATATTCCCCTGTTTGTAACTTTTAAAATGGTAATGTTTATCTTGTGCCTTTGCTTTTCAGAAATGTTTAACCTTGTTTCATTTTTACATGGGGTTACAGTTTGCCATAGATGTTGGAGTAGTCTTGGGACTTGGAATTTTCAGCACTGCTAAAACTGTTAGGACTGGCAACTCTTGGACATGTACTAAATGTCTTTTGTATGAAGGTATACATGAGTCCTGGTGACATGGGTAGAATGTCATGGTATACTTTGGTGGCCCTCAGGCCTAGTATATTAGCATAATGCATTTGTGATTAGTTCATTGTCTAGTGCTTGGATTGATGGTGTCAGTGCCACACTCAAATAGGGGAGGAGCCAGGATGTAATGTAATTGCAGGGAGAAGGTGTGTCTCATTTTGGCCTTGCTGTTTACAGCTGCTATGAACTGCAACCCAGCCATGCCAGCCTGCCTTGGAGCCAACTGAGTATAGACTGAAACATCCAAAAACTATAAGAAATAAACCTTTCATTTCCCAACTTTGGACTTTAGGCATTTTGTTTCAGTAACAAGTAAAATGTAACTAAGACACCTCTTAAAAATAACGAGGAACCAGAAAGAAAATTTCAAAGGTTAGAAATTGACAGAAGGTTACATAACTTAAGAATAAAGCATGTGAGTGAGAAAGCAGGAGTAACCAAAAATGAACTACAAAGAATATTCACAGATATATTAAAGGAAAACTTCCCAAGCATAGGAAAAACAAATGACATCCAGATAAATGAGGCATACAGAACTGCAGCCACCTACAACCGAAACAGATCTACCATCAAACATATAATAATCAAGATTCCAGAAATCCACCGAAAGGACAGAATACTAAAAGCAGCCAGGGAAAAGAAGCAGATTATCTACAATGGGAAAATTCTCAAAATAACAACAGACTTATCAACACAAACTGTCAAATTGAGAAGAGCCTGGAGGGAAATTATCCAAGCCCTGAAAGAAAATAATTTGCAACCAAGACTGATGTACCCAGAAAAACTCTTTATCAAAATTAATGGAGAAATAAGATGTTCCCAAGACAAGGAGGAACTGTGGGAGTTCAATGCCATCAACCCAACCCTACAGAGAGCACTGCAGGACATTCCAGAGAGAGAGAAGAAAGGATACCAGGATTCCAGCAACAGTGGCAGAGAGGCCTCAATGAACAGGGCAGACATTGGAATGAGGGAGTAAGGTGGACAAATTATGACAGTAAACTGGAGTAGCAGACATGAAGCAGAGATGGTAAGCTATAATCTTTAATATAGATATCCTTGATACACTAAAATAAAAAACAAACAGGCAGAGTAGATTAGGAGACAGAGTTCATTGAGATGCTCTGAATGGGAAGTAGACTCATCCTGAAGAAGAGTTAATGAACTGAAAGTCAAAGATGAGAAAGCAAAGCTATATGTGACAGGAAACCAGAGAGAAATAGGAACAACTCATCCAGCAGCTGCAGATTGGAAAGCTATGACACTTTTGGGCAGTGTAGGACTACACAGCTGGAAGGAAGGAAAACCCTATGACTTTAGTGAGTAAAGGAGTACAGCTCAAGATCAAGCTCAGGGGTAGAAAGGTTCAGCAACATTCAGATAGACAATGGGCTGGCCCCCTAATCTAAAATCTAAAGTGGATAGTGAGACCCAAAATATACAAAGAATCCTGAGAAGGGGAAAGGTAAAAAATAGCCTAAAAAGGGAAGGCAGAGGTCATTGTTAATAGTGTATTGGGATTTAAAAGTCACAGCAGTCCTATCGTTCTGTTTAGTTTGATTTTATTTTGTTCCGGTCTATCCACTCATATCAGATTTATGGCACAGACATCTAACCCAAAAATAGCAGGTTATACCATGGTAACTATCTTAATTTTCTATTAACTTAAACTTAAACCCTGTATTACTTACATTGTCTTACTATGACTGATTTATTTTAATCTGGTTTGTTAGACCGCAGTTTTGCCTTGGCTGATTTTATTCGAATTTTGTATGCTTCATAGTATCAAGTCTAAAAGTAGAGGCAACTACTCTGAAGATGACAAGATGTAAAATATATCCATATTGGTTTTGATTATTAACAGCTCTCAAGTCCTACAATGTTTTCAAAGTTGTGTTTTTATAAAAATAGCTATGTAATACTATGCTTAACTATATTAAGCCTGATGATGTGGACAAGTCTATTGGAAATAACAAGAGAAAGCACAGCAACTATGGTAGATCACCTAATATTGTGATCTTATGTGTCTTTTTCATTGCAAGTTTTTTTAGGAATTTTTTTTTTTGCTGCCTTATTATGATTTGCTTTTCCCTACAATACAGAGATAATAGATATACATGTAGAAATTCACACATGGGAAGAATTTTTTTAACTACTTACAGGAACAGATTATATAATGCAAGATGTAATGAACAGATACTCTAAAGAAGAAGAGACATTAAGAAACCCAATGCTAATTTTGTAGCATTATGATATAAAATCTAGCAATACTCTTATTCACTGTTAAGAGTGATATTAGTCTAGTCTCTTAAGTTCAATTTCAGCATATGTAAAGCTAAGGACAACTACTACAAAGAGAACGAGAGACACTATGGTAGTCATTATTGTCTTCCCTGTTGTCAAATCTTGAAGACCTAAAAAGCCTTCATCATCCTGTAATGATTTGATTAGTTCTATAATATGCAGTATGTATTCAATTTGTGCAAAGATGGGGACAATATTTGGATGAAAACAATAAGATAGATAGACCGTGAAGGTCTCCAGTGGACTTGCTATGAAATCTGTATTTTTAAAAATTGTTTCTTTTTGAACTGTTTTGTTCTGTTTTGATATGTTTAATCTTACCCCATTTAAGATAAAAAAACAAGTGTGTAGGACTGTGTAACCATATTACTAAGTTTTTGCTAGATCGTTGAGCAGAACTGTTGGCAGTGTCACTATTTGAATGTCATTTTGCATACTTTAATTTTGTAACCTGAACAACTATTTCTAAGATAACAATATATAACTTATCAACTGGTGATTTATTACTGTTTATTTTTCTGTAATTCTGTATTGTTTCTACTTTTTTCTCCATATTTTTTCTTTCTCTTTAAATAAAAAACAAAACAAAAATTTTCTCTACTATACACAAACTTTACTCTTTTTACTTTGTTTTTTTTTTTTAATTTTACAAAGGGTAAGATTAAACAAAACAAAACAGAATAAACAGATCATAAGGAAACAATTTTAAGAAACACAATTTCAATGCAAGTGCACTGGAGATCTTCACTGTCCTTCATATTATCTCTAGTTTTCTTCCAAATAATTGTCTCCATTTTCACACTCAGTAAATACATACTGAGAATTATAGTACTAAGTTAATCAGAACAGGAAGATGAAGGCTTTTTTGATCTTCAAACCTGACATTATGGAGGTCAATAATGGCTGCCATAATGTCTCTCATTCTCTTCAAAGTAGCTATCCATATTTTTATGTATGCTGAAATTAAACATGAGACTAGAATAATATCACTCTGAACAGTGAATAGTATTGCTAGATTTTATATCATAGTGCTACAGAGTTAGCACTTGTATCTTAGTGTCTCTTCTTCAGAATATCTGTTCACTCCATCATGCATTATATAATATGTTCCCATAAACTGTTTAGAAATTCTCCACATGTGAATCTGTACATGTATACCTATCCTTTTTGTATTATAGGGAAAAACAGATCAAAACAAGACAACAAAACAAATTCCTAGAAAAATATGAAATGAAAAAGATATGTAAACCCACAATATTAGGTGATCTACAGTAGTTACTATGCTTTCTCTTGTTATTTTCAATAGAATTGTTTACATCATCAGACATAATATAATTGAACATAGCATTACATATCAATTTTAATAAAAACACAACATTGCAGACATCATAGGACTTCAAAAGCAGTTAGTAATCAAACCGGAATGGGTATTTTATGACATTTTGTCATCTTCAGAGTAGTTGCCTTTACTGTTAGACTTGATGCTATCCAGCAGACCAAATTCTAATAAAATCAGAAGATGGCAGCTTTATAGGTAGCTGGTGTAGAGCCTCTATGGGAAAAACAGCTCAGACATTGGAATTTGACAACATGGAGAGGACCAGATGAGGGAGAGGTATTCTTGTGACCCAGCAGGAAACTGAGGAAAAAGAAAAATGGGAAGGGGAAGGAAAAATGCAGATGGAGGGCTGGAGCCAGATGGGCTCATTGAGATAGGTCCCGCACTGTGCTGGGTGGGCCAAGAAGTCAGAGGATTCATGGTCACACTGAAACTGCAGCCAATGATAATGGGAGTTGGTGAGTCCCAGATTCTTGGTGGCAGCATGGAGTTGAGCCAAGATAGAGAACTGCATTAATTTTCGGTGAGTGCAAAAAATTGGTTCCTGTGGTGGGTGTGGCCTGCTGGAAGACATATTGGATTTGGGTGGTGCACGGTGGCATCAGTCAGCTGCCCGTGGCCCAGACAGGACTGGTGGGACCTTCTTGGGCTGAGTCACACCCATAGTCAGGACCCAATAGCAGGCATGTACCTGTCCCAAACCTGTGATGTCCACAAAGCACAGGCTAATGTGCTGAACGCACTCACCACTTGACTGGCTTAGAGAAGCACAGCTAGCCCACAGTCCCTGCCTGCACTTCAGATAACAGCAAACTGGGGAAGACAGCAAGCCCCCAGCCAGCATGCTTCAGAAAAACTGTAAGCAATACAGAGAGGGACTGATACCTCCACCATACACCTGTCTGGAAGAAACCAGAAACATGACAAGAGAAAGAAATAAGAAAAAACCTCCAGCCACTGCCCCTGGGAAAATAAGCCCAGGAGAGGTAAATACAGAAGAGAACTAGTGTAGCAATCATGCAATATTGGCCACAACATCAGTGTACATAAATACTTTCATGACCTTAAAGATGAACTTGAAACTAAAATTCTGATCCAAGTGAGGCAAGATACAAAAAGATTAATAAAAATAAAAATGCTAAGCCCCTCTCAAGAAGACATAGATGGAAGCATGGAGGAACCCAGAAAAGGAAGAAAAACCTTTGCTGAAGAATATAAACAATATCTAGAATACATGAAAAATCCAAAGAGATTACCAGAAAATTAAAACTGCATTGAAAGCTGGCAAAATGCCTTGACAGGAACTAAAGTTAACCTTTCAAAACTTAGAGATAGATTTACAATGTGTGATCGTGAATGAAAAGACCTCTTAAAAATAACAAGGAAACAGGAAGTAACAATTCAAAGGCTAGAAGACAACAAGATCTATAACTTAAGAACAAAAAATAACACGAGTGAAGAAGCAGGAGTAACCACAAATGAATTACGAAGGCTATTCACAGAAATAATTAAGGAAAACTTCCCAAGCATAGGATAAAGAAATGATATCCATATAAATGAGACATACTGAACTCCAAACAAATAAAACCAAAACAGTACACCCAGACATATAATAATCAAGATCCCAGAAATTCACCACAAGAAAAGAATATTAAAAGCAGTCAGAGAAAAGAAGCAGATCACCTATAAAGGAAAATCCATCAAAATAACAACAGAATTCTCAACACAAACTATCAAATCAAGAAGAGATTGAAGTAGTCCAAGCCCTGAAATAAAATAACCTCCAACCCAGATTGTTGTACCCTAAAAAGCTCTCTCTCAATATTAATGGAGAAACAAAATGTTTCCAAGACAAGGAGGAACTGTGTGAGTTTGTGGCCACCAATCCAACCCTACAAAAAAATACTGAAGGACATTCTAGAGAGAGATAGAAAAAAATAACATGATTTCAGTAACAGTGGTGGAGAGGCCTCAATGAACAGGGCAGACAGTGGAATGAAGGAGAAAAGTGGACAAATAATAGCAGAAAAGTAGAATAGCAGAGATGAGGCAGAGAAAGTGGCCTATGATCTCTAATATAGAGATAGCCTTGATACACTAACAAAAAGAAACATAGGCAGAGTAGATCAGGAGACAAGATCCATCCAGATGCTCTGAATAGGAAATATACTTAACCTGAAGGTTAAGGGGGTTAATAAATTGAAAGTCAAAGATCAGAAAATGATGCTCTATGTGACAGAGAACCAGAGGGAAATAAGGACAACTCATCCAGCGGCTACAGATAGGTTGGAAAGTCATGACATTTTTGTGCAGTGGAGAACTACTCAGCTATAAGGAAGGAAAACCTTGAGACTTCAGTAAGTAAAGGAACACAGCTCAAAATCAAGCTCAGGGGTAAAATGGTTCAGCAACACTCAGATAGATAACAAGTTGAACCCCTAATCTAAAAACTGCAGGAGCTGCTGGGACCCAAAATATACAAAGCAACCCTGAGAAAGGGAAAGGGGAGGAACTGCCTAAAAAGGAAAGCACAGGACATTGTTAATAGTGTATCAGGATTTAAAAGCTACATTAGTCTTACCACTCTGTTTAGTTTGATTTCATTTTGTTCTGGTCTGTCTTCTCATACTAGATTTGAGGGCACAGATAGCTATCCCCAAAATAGCAGGATATACTATGGTAAATATCCTTAATTCCCTATTAATTTAAACCGAAGCCCTCTAATTATATTGTCTTACTATGACTGAGATCTTAATTGAAGCTGTTTTGTTAGACTGCTGTTTTGTCTTGACTGATTTTGACTGTACTCTTTTTAAAGCTAATAAGTCAAATACTTGTAACATTGGTTTTAATTGTTTCTACCCTGTGTGTAGATTTGGCATGAACTATAAAGAAATTTACATCACATAATTGTTGATCAACCAACTTTCAGTTCTACATAAATGCTTTGGTAACACATAACAGATAAAATTAAATGACTGACTATAGCTTCGCTCTTTTATCGAATGAAAAAATATAGGGAGAAGGCAAACATGTTTCAGTGAGAGAAAGTAAGATACAAGAACTAGAGAACTAGATGACCTGAGATTTGCAACCAGAAAACAAAGTTTACCCAGCATACATTTGTATTTTGTTCCTTTTTCTTGCTTGTAAGAAGTAAAATGAGGTTGATTTTAAGTGTAGTATTATACAAAACACTTGGATTTAAAAAAAATCTTTGGGAATATATTTATAGATGTTTGGTGTGGAAGTTGCTAGGTTATACAGTAGCTCTGCTAATGGTTTGAGCAACCTCTAAAGTTCTTGCATGATGGTTGTGCTAACTGACATCCTACCAACAGTGTGGCAGGGTTCAAGGATAAATCTGGAGGACGTTATGTTACATGAAAGAAGCAGTCAGACAAACACAGTACTGCGTGATGTCACACACGTGTGGAATCTAAATAAGCTGGCCTCGTAGAAACAGAGAGTAGAATGATGGTGACTCCAAGGGCAGGGTGGCTGAGAGGAAGGGGAAGGAAACGTTGGTCATAGTACATAAAATTTCAGTTAGATACAGGGAATCGACTGCAGAGATCTTTTGTACCACAGAGTGACCGCAGTTAACAATATGCCAAATTCTTGAAAAATATCGACCAAGTGATTTTAAAATGTTATCACCATAAAAATGAGAACTAGGTGAGATAATGTGTTAGTCCTATTTAGTAATTGTACTATATGTAATGCACTTATTATTAAAAACATTATGAATGTTGTATATAATGAATTTGTCAGTTTAAATAACTAAATAAAACAGCCTTCTCACCAATAGTTTTAGTATAAGAATTTACCTAATTTTCAATTAATTTGGTCAGTGTCTTCTTGTCTGAGATTTTTATCAAATAAAACATGGTTGTTGTCATTGTTGTTGCTGCTCTTCTATCTGGTTTATTTTCTTTCAAATAGCTACAATCTCATTTGAAGAGATAGTGCTTTCCAATCATTTATATAGTGCTATATATTTCTACTCAGAAAAGTTGGCCAAATCCACTCAGCAAATGGAAGAAAAATTCAAAGTCTTTCTCAATCCTCACTATCATTTGTAACTATCTTCTTTTAATATGTATTTTGGAAGCACAGATCATTTCACTGTTCAATTAAAAAATTAATTGGCTCCTTTTGAAAATATAGAGAAACATGAATCATTTATAACACTTTATTTTGAATTAAAACATGAATTCATCCAACAGAAATATAATTTACCAGAAAGCTGGTCACATGCACACCTTAGAAGCAGATGTTTTGCTTTAACAGGCATAAATGACTTTAGTCATTTAGACTCTAGTGTCAACACCTGAAATAGGGAAAACATTTCATTAAGAGTGAACACAAATTAGTCTGGCATGATACAAAGAGTTATGGTATGAACTTATTTTGCTAGTTTCTGGCTTGGTAAACTAGAAATGAATAATTCAATGGCTTTTCAAAAAATAATTGTTGGAGCTCCTAATTTTCAGTGAGGTAATAGGAAAGCACAGAGCAAGTCAAGGATGAGACTTTCCAGTCTTTTCTCAGGGGAAAGAAGGAAGAGCAGGCAGGAAGCCAGAGCCACGGCAGGAGCCCAGATCCGTTCTGGCAGAGTCACTGACTATCTGAGGGTGAATGATGTAAAGAAATGGGCTGCACATTACACCCCTGACTAGGAAATCCAGGAACAGGCAGTGACTTCATAAGGATTTCACACACAGAAGTAGAAACACCCGAACACAGATCTCCATCTGGAAAAGATCAAACAGAAAGGAGCCCAGCTAGATGAAGCAAGTGACAGAAAATGGGGATAAAACACCCCGAGCTGTGTCCTCCAAAGCTGGCTACTTCCTGGTCCCTGACACCTGTGAATCTGTTGCCTTAGGGAGTGGCAAAGGGAATCTAGGTGGAGATGAAATGAAAATACACCAGTTAGTTGGCGTTGAAACAGGGAGGTTACCCTGGATTACTGGATTGCCTTGACTAGAGGCCCCGTGTAATCTCTAAGGTCCTTAAAAGGAAAAGGGAGACCAAAGAGGTCAGACTGGCACAGTGTGAGGACTTGGCCCACTTTTCCTGACTTTGAAATTCAAGGAAGGGGACCAGGAATCGAGAAATATGAAAAATGAATAGATGCTGAAAAGACAAGAAACTGATTCTTTCTTTGAGTTTCCACAAGGGAATGCATGCCTGCAGACACCTTGATCTTAGCCCAGCGAGACACACTTTGGAATTCCAAAGTACAGGTGTGAAAGGTGGTGAATTTGTAGTGTTAAACCAGTATGTTGTCATAATTTGTTACAGAAACAATAGAAAAATAATAAAAGGGGATTTAAGTAAGAGTCCATAAGAATTATAAGAACTTCTTGCCTTCTTAAAGTTAGAGAGTTAGAAAATCTTCCTAAGGAGGTCAGTTTCAGAAAGCCCCACCTAATACACAGCTTTTAATCAAGTGTTTTATTACTTCATATCTAGATGACAGCCAAAGATAATCTGACATTTGAGGAGTCTTTGTCATGAAAGATACATAAAACAAACCGATAGTAAATACCTGCCTTTACAAAAGAAAAGTTACGGGGAAAAGACTACATAGTGGGAAAAAGCTACACATTGTATAATAACAGATGATTTAAATTAGTATATAGATGAAATAAATCAGGAAACTGAAAAAATACAATTATACAAGTTTTATAAATACAAAAGCTGAAATTAAAATCTTTCAAGCATTATGAGAATGAAGTTGAAAAAAAAATTTTTCAAGCTGTAGCCAAAAATGGAAAATAGACAAAGCCACAAAAAATTGAAACTCTTCAAATATAAAAAAGTTCTATAAAGAAACAAGAAATAAAATGGTACATAATAAAAATTAACTTGGCCCAAAAGAAAGTCTGGCCTTTGCCCTTGGCACCTGGAAAGTAATCCTCAAGGTCTTCAAATGGCCCGTCTTGCTTACATAAGTGGTCTGTGATGTTCACAAGGGCATCATAGTCATGCAAGTTTGAGGGACTATTTTTGACCAAGGAAAACTACAAACATGTGACAATGGAATACAACGAGTAATTCTGAATGAGATCTTTTTTGCTGTAATAGACATTATTAAGACAATTGGTGAATCTATGAGGTCTAGGGATCAGATAGTAATCACATGTTATAGTTCCAAATTTTCTGGAGAATTTTTCTTTCTTTTTTTAAAACCACAATCCATTGTTTCTAAACACAAACCAATTTTCAAACCTAAAATGTACTGACTGAAGCATATGCCCTAAGTCTTGGAAGAAAGACGCTGTACCACCATAGGAGGAAAATATGTGAGTGATTCACAAGTCCTTGCCAAAGACAGTTCCAGCCATAGAAGAACTGTACATTGTGTGGAGAAAGCAGAGTGCACTGGATACTGGTAAGAGCTCCCCTCAAAATAGAACTAAGAGTAAAGTTATATTGATAATAAATGGAATTATTATCAGACTCAGCCAGTGGACACAGCTGTAGTCATTTCAAAAGTACAACTGAAATAGACACCCCAGTGTTGCTCCTTCCCCACTCCCCCTGGTTAGCTAATAAAGCAAGGTAAGAAGACCTGTCACAGAAAGACAGCCCTAGAGGAATTCTCTAACAGTAATCCCACTGCTGCCTCACTGGCCAAAATGAAAAGTCTCTGCTAGGGAAAGAGAACACAGACTAGTGCTACCCTGAATGGGTGAAGCAAGCAGGGCTCTCTATAGCATCTCCAGTTAATTCACTGATCAGGCTCCTGAAGGATACAAACAATGCTGAGAAGGAAAGCGAACAGCACAGTGTCAAACAAACAGAAGTCCCAATCACAGCTGTTGTGCCAGACAGCATTTCTCAAGAGTGTTTTTACGTGGTCTAGGGTCCCGAATGTGGTATGTGGCTATTGATCTGAAAATCTATCCTTTCCCAAGTCTAGCTCACTGGAAATCTGAAGCCATTTATTTCATCCTCAGCAGAGAAATCCACTGCTTCCTAAAAAGGCTCCTGACATGCTACTGGGCCCGCCTAGAAATGAAGACCTTACTATGGACAAATAAATGTGGGCAGAGTTACCCGGAATGGGCAGGGTTCTGTCAAACCCAGCAAGGCATGGAGTTCACTGGGCCCAGCAGAAAGCAGCACAAAGTGGAAATGGTGCATGTGAGACCCAGCAGAGCACAGCTGCAAACACAGCACAGGCTGCACCCTGGGGCTCTCCACCATTGTCCTGCTTGGTCTATGAGGAATAGAAACAGTCAGCCCTTCACTTGACTCAGAAAATCTCTACAGTCACTCCAGCAGAATCAGCTGGCACTTGTCAGGATGGCACTGCAGCCCGAGTCCCCACCTGCTTCATTATCCTTTCTCACACAAAGCTCTACAGCCTCCCTTCCACACTTCTTCATGTCACTTTCCTTTCAAAGCGTGCTTTCCAGGGAACCCAACTGCAACATCTCATTACGGACAACCATGGAAGCAGCTAAGAAGAGACGAGCTGAAGTATGGAAACTGATGGAGATGAAGGGCAACGGAGAGCTCTTCCTCCTGGTAAGATCTGGTAAGCTGTTTGACTTTTTAAAGCACAATCATGTATTTTTTTTTATAAAAAAACATAAGCATGATGTTAAAATGCAAGAGGACTTTTTCATGATTACACTAAAAAAGCACTATAATTTTGAATCCAAGTTATTGTCACTTGCAAATCTTCAAAAACAAAGTCCAGGAAAACTACTGATAAACTAAAATCCAAGACTTCTTACCATGCTATATTCAAGCTATGGCATATTCCTTCTATCCTGATTTGATTTTCTTTCTTACATACATAAATGTGTTCACCCACACCCACTGCCCCCCAATACACTGACACTTGGTTTCTGAACTTTTTCTTCCTGGTTATCACTCTATCATACAGACATTGAAGAACTGAAGAATATATTGAAGACATCTCATTTAGCTGATATGTGAGTTTGAAAACCGAACATCAACTGGACATACTTTGATGTAGAATGTGTCCAATTCATTCTTTTATCAGGTGGGAATATTTGATGGCTCATGCAATCTCTGGTAGATTTCACAAAACTCATACAAAAGTGCTTTACTTAGAATTGTCTTTCCTGGAACCAAGGACCATAAACTTACTAAACAGTTTTCAAAAAGCCAATTTATCAAAGCTGATAATTGATCAAATAGAGGCTGATAGTCACATAAGTTGGACAGTGCATAGTAGCTAAAATCATAAATCATTTTGGACAAGGAGATAATAAAGATGGTTTAGATTTTTTTCTATGCTACTAAGTATTTGTCAAAATTTCAGATTTTTGAAATATTAAGATTAAATGCATAGTAAAAAGAGACACTGAAGTCACAACTTCATCATGTACACACACATGCACACACACATGCACACACACACATGCACACACACACATGCACACACACATGCACACACACACGCATACACACATGTGTTGTGATTGGCCACTTATGATCACTTACGTGCATTATGCACTTTTCATCTGTTAAAGCAAGCTGTCTGTCTGAACAGGACGCCAGCACTCTCTGATCTCACAAAGGAATTCTGTTATCTGTTATACTGAAAGAAAATACCATCTAATGGAAGATAGTTTTAAGTGACAACTTCTCTTTGGTGTTCTCTGGTTACTCATTATTGCGTTTTTGATTGTTTGTTTGTTGCTTTTAAGCTATGTCTAAGAATGTATTAAGTATGGCTTAACCACATTTCTTGGGAGTGGATTAAAGATGAAGCTGTAGTCTCGAGTAGATGAGGAGCATTTCAACAAAATGAGCACATCGCTCCCACGGATAACCCCGACTCCTGCAGGTGAGCCTTCAGTGCCACATTAATTGCACTCTGTTTACATAGTGTATATCTTAATTTGACAAGATTGGGACAGTATAGTCACCTTGAAATGAGAATGTTAATTGTGTATTGGTTTCAGTGCTTCATTTGAAATCATCAGAAAGCTTTTTTTTTTTTCAGTTTTAAATTATAGCAAGCTACGATATATTTTCCGAAAGTAACATTTGTGCATTTATACTTTGTTCACTGGTTGAGCTCACTGGAGGAGAGAAGAGAATGAAAAGACATCATCCAACTTAAACACATAGGAACCTTCCCACAACAACTGCTGACAGCCACATCATTGTTTCCTGGCAAAACTTTGAATCTGCTGCAACTTGATTTCACTTGTTATAATCAGTGAACATTTTTCTATATTTCTTTCATTTTTGGTTGATTTGAAAGGAAAAAATACATAGCTGCAGCATTTGTCAGTGGTCCACAATAATCATAAAGTCTTTCAAAAGGATTAAACATGCACAGGCACACACACACATCATATGGTCTATGCAACTTTTTACTTTTTTAAGAGAAAGAAATCTAGTGTAATTTCCTAACATTAGACCTTTATATAATGTCTTTTAAAATATATTCTGCATTTTATTTCAAAAATGCTTTTTATTTAGAGAAAGAAAGGAATTGATTACAAATAAGCAAATCAAAACCGTAGTCTGCAATGTGTCAAAACATTCTGATATCAAAATACTGCAGCCTCTAGCAATGCAAACCACAAAGGACTACACAGCTTCACCATCTGCAAACCTGTCTACAGTCTAGTTACCAACAAAGTTAATATTTCCACCAAATAAAACAAACACTTGGAAAGATTTAAAGCTGTGATGGTGGATGCATTCATCTTTACACTGAATAAACACTACCATTTGTTTCTATGTTAAATCTTTCCCTCGGCACCACAGGTTTGCCAATTTAAAACACAAGGTACTTTATTTACCAACATAAGTCTTTCATGGGCTGTTATGCTAATTCATAACCTTCAAATTCAGTCATGCATTACAGAACCATTAACATGGGTTTAGTGCTATGAGAAAGACAGACAAGTTTTTTAAGGTCTAACACAGAAACTAGAAAATTAGAGGACAGTAATGGTGAATGCACATATTTCCAAATTTTCTAGTACATACAAACAAAGAAAACTATCTTTCACTTGGGGGGCACTTAGAGGTATGAGCGAGGACAGCAAAGTGCCTTTCTTATTTAACTGTCTCATGCAATCCAGAGACAGCTCCAAGCAAGTATCGTGTTTACATGGCTTCACAATTAACAGTTGTGACAGCTCTGTAAAGTTATTGATAATTCCTCAATCTCCTAGTGGATATGTGCACTCTAGTCAGAATGCTCTACTTAGTGGATCTCATTGATTGTTGGTACTTTCTGAGAAATTAACTTCATCATTCTAGAAGAGAAGTGACTGGAAGGAGAGGTTTGGTGTTGATTATATAATATGCTTTTTTCCCTTCAATGGACACCCTTTCATTAGGTTACCAGTTGTACAGAACAAGGAGCATAGTTGCAGCTCATATTTCAAATAATGTGTATTGGAAGTTCATGCCTGAAGGAGTACATAAGTTAGAATTTTTAGCATAGGAAATGGAGCTCTGTAGTTCAATTTGTTTCTGTTTTCCTAATATATTAAAAGATACCACATGGAATATAGTCATGGGAGACCAAAGAAAAGCAGATGGGAAACTGTAGAAAATCAGAAATACAAACCTACAAAACATCCGACATAAGGTTTGGGGAAAATATTCTCAGAAGTGTGTTTCATTTGAGGTATTACAGTTGCAATTAAAAAATAATTTTTGTTGTGTTAAGAATTGTTTTTTCCTATATAATCAACAAGTTTAATTGAAAGCATTTTACAGTCTTTCGAAATGGAATTACTTTGGAAATTGAAATTACTGTCACCATCAAACAATGAGAACAAATAAAATAGAAAGCTTTTAAAGGTAGGACTTCACATATGGACAACACTGCACTTGGCGTCTTGTTACAAATGAAGTGTATATTCAGAGCTAAAGTCAGACACTCAAAACCAAATGTATCCAAAATCATTAAGAAGAATCAAACAGAAAAACAGCCATAAAAACCAGCCAAAGACAAGGAGACATTTTTCCAGACTTCTGATGTATTAAGCGTAGCACAGAGAAAGCCAAAGGGCTTCATATTCTTTTGCCCACTGAAGATGCAAACACCAGCCAAGCAGGATCTTAGGAGCATTTCCAGGTCTATGAACAACACCAGGGGAGACTAAAGCAAACACAGCATTTGTTCTCAAACAAAGCAAGGTCATTATAGTCCAATTTTGTACTTTTTATCTCTAACAAAACTTATGTATTAGACAGTTAAGACACCGGGGCCATAATTCCCACTTTTTTTTTTTTTTGTTTTCTTCGTTTTTATCGGTACCAGGGATCGAACTCACGACTGCCTGCTTGCAAGGCAGGCACTTATGCCGCTGAGCTAAATCCCCAGAACCCATAGTTCCCACATTTGAAAACTGTAGTCACTAAGCAAGTGAAACTGGATTCCGATCATGTCAGAACAGCTGGAAATTAACAGCAGTGTCTAATTCCTTGCTATGCAGAGTGACGCCATGAGAAGACTGTCACTAGATGAGGCCTCTTGGAGCCGCCCGAGCCTGGACAGGGCAAGAGGACAGCGCTGCAAATCCATCGCCTGTGCATTCAGTGTGAGAGCAGTTCTTGTCCGTTTGCAAAGCCCCTGGTTATTAAAACAAACTCTCATCGGTATAAGCGAAATCACAGCTGCCAGTTAGAAGTCCTCTTTCTGATTCTCATTCACGGCGTTTTGTATATTAAGCTCACTTTTCAAAACAGTTTCAGCACTGTCTACATTCTCTGACCTTTTTGCCTCATTTCTCTTGTATAACCTTTTCTGCTGAAGTATGCGGATGGCTATGGCAGTGATGCAAAGAAAGTTAAATATCACAACAGCTATCAAAACTAGAGAAAGAACAGACAGGAAATACAAAGTCACAGTTCTGGGTGGAATAGAGCTGTGTCGACTTCATTGCTTACTCAATCCTAAAATACAATTATTTTCCACTCGAATCAAGCATCTATTACACGTAAACTGGACAGATTAAAACTTCAGCTATTTAAACAGCATTACAATATATTGAGTTTACTTTTGGTTGTTATCAATTTGTATGTTCCTTCTGTTTATTCTGAATGTACATTATATTTGTTCTACTTTATACATTTATATTTAACACAGAATATTACCTGCAAGTTTCTAAGACAAGGTGTTAAGATGTAGATAAGTCTTAATTATCTTGAAATTATTGAGGAACAGTAAAATAGCAAAAGGTGCAATGCCAAAAGGCTTATCTGTGTTTTATGGTTACAATTTTATAAAATTGGTTTTTAATCATTTGTTTCAGTATTGAATACCAACAGTAGGTCAGATGTATGAACAAATATTCTTTAACAAATCATAGATATGGATGCATAGATGTACTTAAATTATTTTTATATGAGAAATGTTGAGCTTTTGAAACTTGTTTCAAAGAATACAATTTTTCAGTACCACAATTCTCAATAGTATCTAAAATATTTACAATAATTAATCCTGGTATTACATTGTGTCTTCTGTCCTCAAAATGTGATTTGTGAACCCCAAGACACTTGGAGAAGGATCCAAGGGTGAAATCTCATTTTGTAACAATGTGCTAAAATTTCTGCCTATGATGTAAAATAAAGCAGGTAAAATTCTCAGTACTCAGCACAGCTCAGTGCAAGGGTACCAAGCTGAAATTCTAGCCACTGAACTCATGAAGCTGAGGACACTGTACTGCCAGACAAAGCCACCTGTTCATTCATTTAAGGACATCCTTGATGCAGCAGTAAAAATGTCTCATTGTATTAAATATTGATTCTTGCCTGCAGGTCTTCTGAATGTTTTGTGTGTTGAAATGGGAAATGAACATGAGGTACTGTGGCATATTCTGATGTGTGAGGCCTGTCCCCAGGAGGAACACTGTGTGAACACTGGAGTTATGAACTGAACCAGCTGATTTATGCTTCATGCAACTCCATTTTTGTTTGAAATAAAAACTAACAGGCAAACTCTGGTTGTACATACCTGGGTATTTTGTTGGCACTTGATCTAAAGTAAGAAAAAAAATCTGTCCCTTCAAGAAAACTAACAGAATGTGTTACTAATTACAAAAATCAAGCTTTCAAATAAGAAATAGAATTTGCAAAAACTGCTGCATCTCCATGAGTTGAAGAATTTCCTCATATCTAAGGACTTTTATGATGAGATGTATCAAGGAAGAAAATATGGGAATAATAATGTGGATCAAATCACATTAGAAATTTAAGACTGTTCTAATACAAAATAGATGTATATAACTGTAATAGAATGTCATTAAGTTAAAGATTTGAAAGGTCTTGTCAATCACAAGAGATTCCTAAACAAGTATTTTGCTAACAAGATTGATTCTCATTGGTCAATACTAGTATTTTCAATACCCAGTCAATTTTTTAATAAATTAGTCTTTCCTAGGAAAGGAAACAATCTAATGTAAATGAGGTGACTGAATTATTTACATGCAATCTGAAGAATTTACTTGTAAGCATGGTTATTTTTGTTATTATTAACCATATTAATGAAGAATAATTTTAATTCCCATATTCATTCTCAGTTGAGTTGTTTTAAATACTTCTTGTGCCATATTAAAAAGCTTCTGACTTACAGAGAGAGCTTCTGAACAATTTCAATGTGAAAAAACTAACAGAGCGTGTCACAGAGAGTATCACCACTCTGTTGGGCCAAATGAGACAGAGTCAGTCAAAACCACAAATGGTCTCTGAACATGTTTGCTCCACCTGTGAGATTTATCTGTTTTAATTTGAGCTAAATTTTGAGAGATGTGTCATGCCCAAGAAAAACTTGGATTTCACCTGTTATTAAAAAATACAAGTAAAAGTATTCTGTATGAAACATGACGGTTCCTACACTCCGTGTTGTCACATCCAGAGCACTGTGTGGATGTGTTCGTATGAGGAAATTACGCGATTTTTCTCTCTGTCTAAATCTGTTTGCCTGTGTCTGGGTGTGCCGGCCAGAAGCTCTGCATATGTGGGTACCACTTTGAAATTTATATTAGGTCAGTTCTCCCATGTTTTCCTTTGCATTTGGTATCTAGGGAAATATTTATCTAAAAACTAGAATGGTGTGGATGGATTAGAGTGTCTGGAAAATGCTTGTGTGAATTAACTGTGCTTACGTAGTAGGTGTAACTTATGAGTAATTGGACAGTCGACAAACACTGTGGCACCACGCTACCAGATGGAGTAACACACGGGTGGACACACACAGCGACTTAGCAGGGAAATCGCACGAGGTACCCACAAGGCCTTCCGAGCTCACAGGGCCATTGCCAGCTGCTCCATTTTTGCAGCTCAGTCCCTGAGATGGGAATTCTATGGCCCTGCTCCCGTGGTCTCCATGGCCCCTGGTGAGAACCTGTGCCATGAACCTTCCATACTGTGTTCCCTCTGCATTTGGTACACATTTGATTCAAGTAAGAATTTCACAGGTGAACTTGTTTTTGTTCTTGGATAATGTTAGAATGACATACCAGCATATTTAGCCCTTAACTCTATAAATCTTGGACATGAACTTTGCCCAAAGCAAAAATGTAAGAATCACATATTCTGTTCCAATATTGGCTTGACTATACAATGCTCTATATTTATATCTACTTTGGTATCTATATTTACCTCTATCTATACAAGGAGAATACACGGAAAAGTCACTATTGTGTGACAGCTTGTTTGATAGGAATCCTAGTTTAAAATGTTGATCACATAGTATAAATCCTACAGCTTTATAAGAGTTTTTATCTATTGGATCTTACTACTCTTTCAGGTTTTTATTTTTATTATTTTTACACTAGGGAAGCAATACAATATTTATAAATGTGAGTTTGATCTAATTCACTTATAAGTATGTTCTCAAACTGCCTCCATTCACCCATAAAAGTCTCAAGATTATTCTTTTCTATAACTGAGTAATATTCCATTTTATAAAAATAACACATCTTTTTATCCATTCGACAATTGATGGGCATTTGAGTTGTTTACAAGATTTAGCTATTACAAATCATGCTGCTATAAACGTGAGTACACACATATTTCTGTGGCATGACATTTTCATTTTTTTTTGGGAAAATATCCCAAAGGGGAATTGCTGGATTGAATAAGACTTCCAATCATAGTTTTCTGAGAATTCTTACACTGATTTTCATAGTGGTTGCAGCAGTCTGCCCTCCCACCAATAGTGGATATTGTAATAATGCAAGGGAAAGAAAATTCGCAAAAGGAAAGAACATCTGGGATAGGGGAAAGGAGAAAAGGAAAAAATTATATGTATGTAGATGTGCATATATAAATGTATGTATGTGTACATGTACAAGATAGATAACTATGCTACTAATCTCTGTTAGTTCACCAAAAGGAACAGTGTGTACTGTCATTGTTTGACTGATCACTTTTTATGCCTAGATCTTGTAACCTGAGCAACTATTTCTAGGATAACAATATGCAATATATTAACTGGTATTGACTTGCTACTAATTTTTAAAATCCTGTATCATTTCTATCCTTTTTGTATTTTGCTTTTTAAAATAAAACTTTAAAAAGGGTTTTTATCATCTACCATTTTTTACATATTTCTAAAAAACTCTGTAATTATTAACTAAACAACAGATTATTTAAACCAGTATGCATACAAGGTAGCTTTTCTATTTGCCAGGTGATTAAATGAAATTCTATTTTACACATCCTTAATTTGGACATCACTGATCTGAGGAAAACTAAAGGAACAGGAATAACAATAGTGACGGTTGACTTCGGTTGTCAACTTGATTGGATTCAGAGCCACCTAGGAAATCAGTGAAGCACAGTTCAGGAGTCTCCACGGATGCCTGGCAAGTGGGAAGTCAGCTTGTGGGGCACTCTCCCTGAATGTGGAGGAGAGCACGGGAAGAGCGCTACCCTCAGCTGGAGTGGAACAAAAGTAAAGGAAGGAGAAGAGCTGCTAGCAGTCTCCAGAGAGGTTTCTCACTGTCTCTTCCTGTCCGCCAGGAGGGGAGTGACTTTCCTCCTCCAGACCCTTCTGCCATGCTGGCCCTGCCTAATCACAGGCCTGAAACCAAAGGAGCCAGCTAACCATGCACCAAAATCTCCAAAACTATGAGCCAAATGCACCTTCCTCCTCTAGGTTGTTACTCTGATGGATTCTGTCAAAGTGACAAAAAGGCTCATAAACAGTGTGAGGGCCACAAATATTTGACAAGTAATATTCACTGAATAAAATGATATCACATGAAGAAAATCCACATCTGGATGAGTAAGAGCTTAAAAAACAAAATCATATGGACCAAGTATAAAGCCCACTTGAGTTTCCCATAGATAAATAACTATGTTATGTGGCAAGGTATTAAAATAATTATTTACTTGATATGTGTCCATATTATGTTCAGAGTACAAAAAAGCTAAACCACTTAACATTTCAGTAATTTAATTAATAACAACCTTACAGGCATTAATCTTGAAGAGAAAAGGTTTATTTCTAGAGTTTATTTTGAATAAATTATATCTCAAAGTCTATGCTTTCACATTACCAGGGAAAAACACTTTAAAAGTTTTCTATGCTAACTCTGCAATTTGAAATTACTGCTAACCACATTTAGTCCATTAACGAGTATCTGATAAAAATGAAATTGAAGGTATAATATCCATTGATATTGAATATCACTTCAAAAATACCCAATTTAATAAGCATTAAGGCAACACAAAATATAAGCTTCTCTTGTTAATGTTACTCCTCCTTTTTGCAGGAGGTCTTGCTTGGGCAGTCATACGTCCAAGCCAAAGGAAACTGAAAATGACATTTTCTCAACTGTATTCAGAATTCCATAGGGCTTGCAACTGGACATTTCAGGTCTAATTAATATTTATTTTTACAGTTTTGCAATTATTCCTTGAATATGGTGTTCCAGTGAGATTGTCAATTATTTATACTGAAAATTTCCAAGAATGCCAAGAATTCAGAAAGATCCTATGAGACAAACCTGTAGACACAGTCAGTTGTGCTCACAACTCAGTGCTTGGCACTTGTGAAGTGAGGAGGTTTCTCACAGACATTTATATAAAATTAAATATTCACAGTTACCAGCAATACGATGAGGAACCCAGGTGAACCCTTCCACGCTTCTCATTACCTCTGGTTACTGCCGCCGAGTCACCTTTGATTACATTAGTCAGAGGCTCCGGCTCATCCACTGCTCCAGAATGATCTGCAATGAAGTCACAAGGAGGGACCGAGGGGACACAGCTAAGGACAAGGACGAAATTTTGAAAAACTCATAAATATTTTACATCTGAACAGGATGTTGCAAGTAAATGCAGAATGTCTATCATTTTCAAATTGAACCATGAGTAAGAAATTAAGACCCTAGAAAAAAATGAGAATGAGAACTCAAATTAAAACAGAATCAACTTTAAGAGGCCATCTTGAGAATGCAGCATAGTAACAACATCAGAAGTTTCCCCAACCAAATGGACAAGGTGAGGTTATGAGTGGGTAGAGGCAAAGGTTTAAGTCACCTGCAAATGAATGTGTCCTTTCCCTTGATGTGGCATCAGTGCCAGTTAGGGCCACACAGCTGGATTCGGTCACATGCCCAGTGATGGTGACAGGTGCTGGGTGGCCAGGGTGGAGGGTTGCCTTCAGAGGGGTCACATGGCTGAGCTGCACCCCAGCCAGGCATCCCGTGAAGCCCTGTGCTCCAGTCAGTGCTGTGTCGTGGTCCATATAGCTGTGCTCTGCAAATCCTGAGAAGCGCAGTGGTCATCACCATGGTGAAAGTACAAGCAGCCAGTGACACCACATGGAATATTCCAAGTCCGATCAAGCAGTGGCCATAAATATACAACTAAAAAATAACCCTCTGCCTTTATTAAAAGAATCCAATCTAAGGCTTTCTACAACTACTGCTGAGATCGCCTAGGTTAACTAAAACAATTTGTAATAACGGTTAATTGAAAGTGACACAGGGATCTCTCTGGAAATGATGAAAGCCTCCATAAGAATGGGTCAGGCTATGAACTGATAGAGGTCATAATATTTCAAATTTTAAAACTGCATTAAAATGTATTTATGAGAGAGGTTGGAGTCAATATCAGGTGTGTGTCCTGGATCTAGAAATGAGTTCTGCTCAGCTTTTAAGACTTAACCCATAAAAATAGCAGAAGCTAGAGGGAAAATTGATCCTCTAGAGTTCCCTTAAAAATTGTCCAATCTAAAGACTTGGTCCAACTAAAAGCTTTCTGATACTTTACAATCCCACCTAAACCTGACACAGCTGACACAGCATCCTGCTGTCAGGTAAGAAGCCATGCTCCACAGCCACTGGCATGTCTCCTTAATAACTCAGGGTCAGCACTGGAAACATCCATGCCCATTTGTCTCTCTTCCTATTTTAACTACTATGTGTTACTTAGAAATATACTGTACCTTTCAGATAGACAAGTCCTGTTCCCATGAGTTTAGTTAGTGTTGGAACAGAGACTGGCTTGAATGCCAGAATATTAAATTCATAATATCCTAACAAATAAGGAACCCTCCATATTAGTTGTTTACCAAGAATAAAATCTGTTGTATGTTCAAGTGTTGTCAGACTACTGTCCATTCGTCCAGGTACAGTCACAGTATAGCACAATTACCTTCTCTTATTCTTCACCGATATGGGCACAGACAGAATTTGTATTTTATCTCTCTCTTTTAAAAGATAAGACGTGTTAAGTATGACAGACTTCACCTTGTATGCTGGGCACTGTCCTAAAGGGATTTGAATGTTCCTTTTTTCAATATATAGTTCCCACATGAACTTCTTATTCCAGTCATGCAAATATGAAACACAGGTTCAGGATTTCAATGCTTTTTCCTGAGAGCACACAGTTGTTGAAATTATTTACAGGACCCGAATCCTGTTGGACACCAAGTCCCAAGGTTCTTTTATTTATGAACCATTTTAGGCTGGAGATATTCTTCCCTTCACCGCGGTTATATCCCCAGCAGCATCTTGTTTTATTTCAGTCTGAGGTGCTCTGTTTTGTATGCTGTTCTCCTAAGTGCTATGTTTTAAGTAGCCCTGAGCTTCATAAATCTGATGCAGCCTGTCTTTTCTTGTTGTATCTAGGATTTTGAAGAATATTTTTGGCTCTGTTTTTTTCACATTTTATACCTAATAATAAAAATCCTGGTCAGAATTTCTTTAAAAAGAAACCCAAAGATTGGAGAGACAGCATCACCTTCTGGGGGGGGGCTTTAATCATTTCCAGAGTTCACCATATTATTTGTAATTAGCCTGCACTAAGGACTTGTGTCATTAACCTTGGAAATCTTAACACTGGTGGTAGAAAGACAATGGATTTCTTTCAATAAAAGCAGAACAAAAATGGAATTAATCATGTTATGTTCATTGCTATTAAGTGAACGGACACAGAAATATTCTGGCCCGGGTGCTCCGCCTCTGTGGACCGTGCCTGCCTTCCTGAGTGCCCCTGTCTCCCTACATGAGGAGAGCACAAGAGAGCATCTCCTTGAGCTTGCATACACTGCACTGTGGGCTCCTCTAGCACACAGCTGATCTTCAACATCCAGAATCCTGCTAAGCAGAGTCATAGAAGCAACTTTGTCACCATGCTGAAAACAAAGAAATAACCGTCCACTGCCACAGCAGTCTTGTGCATGCACAGTCAGCCTTCCATGCCTTGGATCCCACCAATTCAGTTTGGGATCAAATACTGGCATCAAAGATTGTTTTTAAATCAGTGACGTCAACACCAAACATGTAGAGGCTTTCTTTCTCTAAACAATATTAGTGTAATGACTATTTACATTGTAGTAGGTCTCATAAGTAATCCCACATACTGGAGATACATGTCAGCTCTATGCAAATACCACACTATTTTACACAACGCCCTTGTGGATTTACAGAATCAGCATACAGGGTCATGAAAGAAATATCCCATGGATAAAGACATACAACTGTATATTTAAACCTATATGATTAGGGGAAAATGCATTCTTATATTGGAAATTTTTTAACTATAATGATGAGTAATAAAAAATATATTTAATAGCTACATAATCAGGATAGTGCTTTTTAATATTTGTTCTACAAGATTAGAATTTTTTTACGTAAGGAGTCAAAGGAAAAAAGGCAGAAAAAGGGTACAAGTCATACAGAATTTCAGAAAAATAAACAAACAGTAGGAAATCACTAGTTAATGGATTACATATTGTCATGTTAGAAATATTTGTTCAAGTTGCAAGATTAAAGCATATAAAGTGGACATTCAAACAGCGAGACTGCAAACAGTTCTGCTCAATGATCCAACAATACTCAGTAATATCATTGTCTATCTTATACACTTAAATTTACATGCAGTTATACCATTTAGAGCACCTTCTTTTCCTCTCTTTTGTACAATGACTATTACACATTTGGGTTTTATTGCCCCCACAGTTCTTATTGCTTTTTTTTTTTGGAAGAGAGTAAAACCAAATGTGACTTAACAGAACAGAATGGATTAAATCAAAAGGGTGGACATAATAGGAAATGTAAAAACATAATACAAGGTGATCAACAATGGTTACCATAATGCCTCCCGCTATCTCAAATAGAATTGCCTATATGATCAGTTACAATAAAATTGAACAAAACAGTAAAGAACATAACCATCAACACCAAAACATTGGAGACATTGCAGGTCTTCAAAAGTAGATAATAGTCAACCAGTATGGGCGTCATAATGAATCCCACTATCTTCACAGCTATTGCCTAAACTTTCAAACTGGTACTATCAAGCAAAGCAGAATAGAGGAATGTTAGTCAAAACCAGATGGTGAGAGCAATACAGGGCTTCAAATCAAGTTAATAGAATATCAAAGTGGGTTACTATAATATATCCTGCTTTTTTAAAATTTATTTTTCCTTTAATTAAAAGGATAAAAATAAAAAAGTAAGTAATAAAATGGAGATTGAGATAAAAGAGGGAATAACAACTAAACAGTGCAGATCAATACATAACCATTTAAGCAAATTAGTGTTTCACAACAAGATAATCCCAACATAAAAGTAGTTACCATATTGTCTCTTTCCTTGAGATCTTTGAGTATAACATCATATACTGTAGCATCAAATATATCAACACAATGTATAACCATTCAAGAGAATGACAGTATTACAGGGTATTTAGAATCAACTAACAGATAATGAACTATGGTTTCTGTATAATCTCCTTATTTATAAAAGTTTTTGTTTATACTATTACATATAATAAAATCCAATAAGATACAACATGTTAAGACTTATGGAGACAGAAGAACAAAAGCTTGATGGGACATCAAAATAAGATGATACCAAATCAGCACTACCTATTATGACGTCGTTTTCTCCAAGATAGCTGTTCCTATCATCCAATCTTCTCTGCCTCATTTCTCTTGACCTCTTTTTCTGTCATTAGTTGTCAGCTTGTCTTCTTCATTTTGTTTTCTGCTCCATTCATTGTGGCCTCTCTGCCACTATTTCTGGATTCTTCGTATTTTTCTTTTTTAGAATATTCTGCAGTATTCTCTGTAGAGTTGAATTGGTGGTTGCATATTCTCCTAGATCCTCTTTATCCTGAAAGCACCTTGTTTTTCCATCAATTTCCAGGGATAGGTGTGCAGGATATCTCAATCTTGGCTGGAGGTTATTATCTTTCAAAGCTTGAATTATTTCCCCCACGGTCTTCATGATTTGATGGTTTGTGCCGAGAAGCCTGCTGTAATTCTGATGGGTGTTCCCTTGTAAGTGATTTGTTTCTTGTCTCTGACAGCTTCTAATATTCTGTTCTTATATTGGATTTCTGGAATTTTGATTATTATATGCCTAGGTGTAGCTCTATTTGGGTTGTAGGTAGCTGGAGTACTGTATGCCTCATATATCTGAGTATCTTTACCGTTTGCTAAATTAGGGAAATTCTCTTGGATTATTTCTGTGAATAGCTTTTGTAGTCCATTTATTTGTGTCCCCACTTCTTCTCTTATGTTCTTAATTCTTAAGTTATAGATCCTCTTATCATCTAGTTTTTGTATTGTTGCTGTTTGTTTTTTTGTTATTTTTAAGAAGTTTTTCATTTCATGCTCCCATATTACAAATCTGCCCTCCAGTTCAGATAATCAATCCTTAGTTTCTTTCAAACTGTTATGCCAGTTTTTGATAGAGTTTTTAGTTTCCTGATAATCTCTTTGAACCTGCTTCACGTATTCTACGTGTTTTCTATTTTCCCCATCAAATAATTCTCCCCTCTTTTTCTGTTCTTCCATTCCACTATCTGCTTTTTCTTGGGTGGTGCTTAGCATTTCTCTGACTATTCTGCTTATGTCTTGCTTCAGGTCATTAATAACTTCATTCCTGAACTCTTCTGTGAGGCTCTGGAGATAGCCTTTTATGTCTATTGGTGGCGTGTCTGCTATCGCCTGTTTCTCAGGATTGGGGGCCGAGGAGCCTTTCTTGTTGCTCCCTCTTCTCATATTCTTTGTTCCTTATATAATGCAAGCATATATAGGAGGCCCAGCTTCCTTCCCTGTCAGCCACAGTCTGACTGAATTGCACTAGCTTGGTGTTCACGCCCACCACAGCGCACCAGGGAGTTATGGACCAGGCAGTCTATGTGGGGCCCACCCCTCTAGGTCAACCTATCAAAAGGCCTCACCATTATGGTGCACCTTCAGGCACTGGGATCTGGGTTGTGCTAGCCTACTGGGTCTCAGCCAGCAGCGTCATATAGGCTAGGCACTGCTCACCAATCCGGCTTGAGAGGGGGATATGTGACTGAAGTCACTACAGCTCCCTGTTCCAGCAAGTCTGCTGGGTCCCAGAATGTCCTCTGTTGGTGCCTCCTAGACCGTGGGAGAGTCCCAGTTTCCCTCACTCACCGGAGGTCAATGCATGGTGCGCTGCCTGCCCAGCTCTTAACTCCATTCACCGATTCCTGTTCTCAGGAAAGATGTTCTTTCGCACATCTCTCTCCCTGCCGAGCCAATTCAGATGCAGCCACGGCAGCAGGAAACCCAAATCGTGGCTTTCAATGGCACGGGCCCAAGCTTCCACACTAAGGCTTTATCTGTTCCTGTTATAGCACCAGGATTGCATTCCCAGTTGGTATCTCTCAGCCCAGTTCATTCTTGGGTCAGCAGGGTATATCTCCTCTTGGTTAGGATTCCTCATTCCGCACCATTCCTCGATTCTAAGCTGGGTCTCGGAGAGAGCCTTCATAGCTGCTGCTATCTGTCTGCCATTTTCTCTGGATCCCCCAAGTGCATTTTCAATGGCACTACTTAGTAAACTTGAGAAAACTGAAGTTCAGGTTTTGAAGGTGCACAAAACACAAGGCCACTGAAAAGACCCCAAGAAACGTGCGATGAGCTCTTTATTTATTTTTATTTTGAAAGTATACAAGAGAACAAGTCAGAATAAAGCCAAATAAGATCATACATTGAAATTGGTACAGAACTTCACAGCAGGTTACTGCGATAACAGTAATAAGTATCACAGTATATTTTGTTATCTTTATAATAGTTGTTCTTTCAATCCCGTATATCAAAATGAAAAGAAATATAGAACACTATAGAACTTATCAAAACAGAATGTTGAATAGAGCAGTACCATTAATCAGAAAAGAGCAAACTAGTAATAAAAATATTTGCCTTCAAAGAAATGGTAGAAGGAAGTCCCCCTTATTTGCTATGGTCAACCTCCCAGGAGATGCTCAGATTTCTGGTTCCCATTTGCTAATGGGTGGGGGGGAGGGGAGGAGAAGGAGGATAGGGGAAGTGGGATATTTGACTCTAGGCTATGTAGCAGTAGGTTCACTATTGCCAAGCAGGGAGGCAGGATGGTCATTTGTTTTCACAGTGTCCTCAGTTCCAACATGGCGTGGATCTCAGGAGACACTGCTGGTTCTCCCCCTGGAAGGGCTGCAAAATTAGCCAGACCACCGCCTCTTACCAGGGAGGGGAGGTGCTTGCTTGGCTTCCCAGAGTCCTAAGTTCCAGCATGGTGTGGATCTCAGGAGACACTGCTGGTTCTCCCCCTGGAAGGGTTGTAGTGGGCCACCCTGCCTCCGCTTACCAGGGAGGGGAGGTGCTGGCTTGGGTTCCCAGAGTCCTAAGTTCCAACATGGCATGGATCTTAGGAGACACTGCTAGTTCTCCCCCTGGAAGGGCTGTAGTCCTTCTGGGTATTTTTGATTACTTGAGAAAACTGAGCCTTAAAATTGGAAAGTTCTTTTTTTTTAAAAACATCTTTGGCTTTACTCACTTTATAACTATTTAAATTTGGCTAGTAATTCTGGTTAAAACACTCAAGTTAAATGAATAATTATTATTTCTATGATGATGTGTGATCCTATATATATTTTTTTTGGTCTTTTTTGAGGCAGCATTTCACTATGTGCTCCAGGCTGCCCTTGAACTCACTTAGTGGCCGAGGCTGGCCTTGAACTTGTAGGGATCTTCCTGCCTCCATCTCCCGAGTCCTTGGATTACAGGTCTGCACCATCATGCCTGAATGTGACTCTATTTTGATCAAATGTTTTAAACCTTTTGACATACTTCCTCAGGATCAATGTCATAAATCAAGTCTTCTGGATGTTCAGATTGTTTCATTGAACTCTTAGATCCTCAAGGATATATCTTTGCTCCTCTCTATTGGGAATAACTTCTTCAAGTTGCTCTGTAAATGAAGATGTCCTGCTCCTAGTTCCTGTTGGTGTTGAAGAATTGGAGGAAGCCTGACTAGGCCCTAGCACCTGCTGGAACTGCTGCTGCTGCTGCTGCTCTTTGCTGATCTTCTGCTTCAGTTTCTTGAACATGGTGCAGCAGGATTGCAGAGGAGACCTGAGGGCATTGAGCCCGGGGAGTCCAGGCCACGAAAGGGAGGCCAAAGGCGGCTTCTTTACACCAGGTGCCACTGGCCGGCCTCGACCCCCCCATTCGGCCCCGGCGGCAGTGGCAGCAGGTGAACAGCAGGCCCCCCAGCTGTTTTTTGGACTAATGGCTTGAGAGACACGCCTGAAGCTAGCCCTTTCTCTTACTGTGGATTTTTTTTTTTTTTTTAATATGGGTTGCATGGTTCTCGCTGATAGTCTTATACTCTCCACAACTGAAATGGATTACTATAAATTTTTGGCTCCTAGATTCACTGTGGCCGTCTGGGAGATTTTGACAGGTGAAGTCTAACTATGGGTCAGCCAATCCCACAAGCCGTAAAGATAAATTTGAGGATACACCTGTCATGGTCACTGGGAAAGTGTGGCTGCTGGATGAGAAGGGGCCTATGTGCTCATTGGCAACCGCAAGTGCTCGAGCTCTTAACGGCACAAATCGAGATGGGAAAAATGCCTCAACGTCCTGAGCAGGCGGCCATTTGCTCTCTGGAGCCAAAACTGAGCTCGGTGTGAACTCTCTGGCCGTCCGACACGGTAGGATGCGCTGCAGCAAGGACAGCGCCTGAAGGAGGCCAGGCTTCCGGCCCCCCTACCAGCACCCAAAACCTTTTATCTCAGTTGGCACTTGTCCCCTCCCAACCTCTTCCTCAGGATTCTCCACACCCTGAAGACCAATTTGAACGTTCCGAGGATGTGACGCTTATGCCGTGACGGCACCACAGAGATAGCACGGCTCTTAAGACTGGAAGATTAGAATATTGAATAGAATTTCTATAGGCTTTTAAAATTATTTTTGAGTCAAAAATGCATCAAGTTTTACTTTCTGATCAAAATCTGATGTGCAGTATATTTTTTAAAAGTTCATGTTTGCAAATTGAAAACATTTTTTCTTCCTTAGAAATTACTGTACAAAAATTTAAACATTAAAACCTAAAATAGGGAGTCAGTCAACTAGCATTTATTATTTTTAGAGCTAAGGTGCATCAAACAAGTTTTCTGCAATTTGGGCATCTCAGACTTTATTGGGGGAGGAGAGATTATAAACAGAAACTAAATGAGAATTTGAACAGTCATAACACTATAAGGAAAACATCTGGGACACTGTAATGGAGTGTGTCTGGCACAGGAAATTATCTGGATGTATTAGGTTGTGTTTTTGTGTTTATTTTAAGGAAAACTTTTTGTAGCCCTATTTTTCTAGTATGTATGAAGATTACTACTACATTTTTAGCTCTATTACTCCTTTTTCAAAATTTGTGAGATTGCTTATGACTTTGTAACCTTTATCAGATTGTTCCTGTGTGTGTGTGTGTGTGTGTGTGTGTGTGTGTGTGTGTGTGTGCGCGCGCGCGCGCGCGTGTCCGCATTTGTGTTTCTTGATATTCTGCAGAGGACCTGGTGAGCTCTTTCCACCAGCACAAAGTTTTATTTGGCCTGGAAAATTTCATGTATTGCACATGCAACTATTGTTTCACTTGGAGCTTTTCATCCTTTGGAATGCCATTTATTCACGTTAGGCTCCCTTGTATATTCTGCAAGTATATTTTAATTTCCCTCCTGACTCTCATAGAGGACTTATTCGTGTGTGAGCCAAATGCTTTTCATTTTCTCGATCTTCCAGGTGATAAATGCAAGTATCAATTCAAGTTTGCATTTACCTTTTGCCTAGCTTCCATAGTTCAATTATGAAAAGCAGGAAATCAACATAATTACAAAACTACAAATCATATACAAAGTTCTCACTTCCCCATCTCGATTACCTGGTTTTCTTGTAGAATATAATTCAGTGTCCCTGATAGTAATGAGTCCCTGAGACATTTTAACAGCCTCCAATGATTTAGAGTCCCTTAGTCTTGTCTTGTCTTTCATGACCTTGCCAGTTCAGAGTCCTAACATAACTAATCAGTTACCTCGTAAAATACCATACAATTGGGTTTGCCTGGTATTTTCTATTAAATCAAGCTTCTGAAGTTTTTGGCAAGAATTTCCCAGAAGTGATGCCATGTCCTTCCCAATATGTGGTATCATTGAGTACCCATGTCAGTGGGTCCTACTCCTTGTGAATATGGACCCTAAACTCTTAGTCAGTGAAGTGTCAGATTTCTTCTTTGTAAAGTTACTTTAAGTCAGTGTTATAGTCTGTTTCTTTTCAGATTTTCACTTGCTGATTTGGGTCTCCATTGGCAGATCTTGCAACTATTATTATTATAGTGGTGAATCCCTAATTGCAATTTTGGATTTCTCTCATTCCTTTTCCACATTTACTGATTTGATATTTCTCTATGAAGAGCAACTCCTCGGGAGTGATCACTGATTTATTCAATTACTAGGCATGTTAGCATGGACACATAGAGATTTATTTGACTCCATAAATTGTAATCAAACGCTGTGACTAAGCGTTGCTTGGCTTGCTCTTCTCTTTAGCCTCCTCGGTGATACCCCTAGTCACAGCATTTAGAGGGACACAGGATACCACATGATCAAGTTAGCTGTCTCTTTTGTTACTAAATAAGTGAAAATATGAATACTGATATTAATCACAAATGCTTAACCTCTGTACATTTCTAGAAGAAAATTACCTAACAGGAGAAAAAATTCACCAATTTTCTGCATGTGAAACAGGCTTTTCTCTGTGTGTTAACAGATTTAAGCACAGCTGAGCTCACGCTAATGACATTTCCCATCCTCTCTCCTTCAAGAGAGTTGTGGTTTCTCTTCCCCTGTCCTTGGCTATTTAATGTGGTCTGTATCTATTGCTCTCTTGTTCTGACTCTGCATCATTCCATTTGTGCTAACTGACTTGCTCTGACGCAAATATATTATGATTTTACTCTATAGACAGCAGAGCCCTGAAGTTCCTGAATCTATGTGAAGGAATATCTCTTCTGACATGTGCCTTTGTACCTCTCCCTCATGCAGTCTGGCCATGTGACACTTACCGGAATAAACAGATTCCTCTGGTGATGTGTGCAGTCTACTGTATTGACCTACTACTGTGGTTCCCTATGGCTTGATAAGGTTTGTCTTTCCTGACATTCATGTGGAGAGTTAATCCCCACTATGAGGTATTTGGCAGCAGAGAGTTGATCTAACTATTTAAAATGGACCTTTTGAAGGTGATTAGGATTAAATAGGTAATTACAGTGGAACTCCCATAATAGAATACAGGTTGCTGTATAAAGAATGGAGGAGAGGGGAGGAGAAGGAATTGGAGGCAGAGAAAAGGGGGCAGAGGAAGGGGGAGGGATGCAAGAAAGGAGGAGAGGGAAGATGAGGTCACGGAATGCACACACACGCATACATACAATTCCTTGTCTCTCCTGATGTTGGGACTCCCCAGTAAGAAAACCTGATACAGCATATGGCCCTTTGACCTTGGACCTTGTTATGGCCATGTCTAGATGTCTGCTCAAAACTTCATGTAGTCATAAGAGGGACTTTTTCTGAGGTAACTGGATCCAGACTGTGTAATGCTAGGATTGATTCATGGTGCAATATTAGGACCTGGGGCATTATGAATAAGGGTGTGAGTAGTACCCAACTTGAGCATCCGGATAAGTTATAAGGGACAGAAGGAGCTGTGGTCCCCCTTGCTTGGGTTTGCTTTCTTCCATCCACCACAAACTGTTTCTCCCCTGCCATCCTGTCTGCCATCAGCCCTGCCTTAGAGCCAACTAAGTATAGACTGTACTCTCTGGGATCTGTGAGCTAAATAAACCTCTCCTCCCTTGACTTTGGATGTCATGTGTTTTGTCTCAGCAAGAGAAAAAGTGACTAAGGCAGCTCCATATCTGTGAGCTAAGATACAACTCTTTTCTTTGAGAATTGCCTACTCTGTGTGGTATTGTGTAGTTAACAATGGAAAATTGACGAAATACACTCCAGATATTTGTACTTTTGTAATGTTTCAGAGCACAGTTACATTTCGTGATCTTCAATATTTTGAAGATACTCACTGCATAGTCTTTCCTCAGTATTTTGAATGCACTTATGTAGAACATAGTATATTTGAACTTATATGTATTTCTGTACGTTCTTCATGTTATGTGTGCATGTATCCCCTTCCATGTAAGTGTGTACATCTCTTTAATCACTTATAAGAATTAACAGCTGTTTTAAAATTTTCCTTCACAGAACTAGGAGAGAACTATTTGCTGAATCAATGAGTTAAAAAAAAATTGTGAATCGCTTTGCATTCATTTGTCCCACAAAGTTTTTAAAGTGCCTATGTCCTCAGAACCCAAAGTGTTCTTCTCAAATTTCCCCTAGCAATTAATATCTTATAGATTCTATCTTTGCTGACAACTTTCAGTATAACCAGTATAAATGTACTCAAGTGGAAGAAATGTACAGGAAAATATATCATATTCTAAGTGCTGTGTACTATCTAGCATTATGAATTCCACTTCAGGAATTATTTTGTAAACAAAGCACTCCTCAGTAATACAAAAGTAATAATGATTTTCATATGGTGTTCAACATATATGGAACATTATATATGAAATTCAAAGGCCGAGTTCCGAAAGTCTTTGCAAATCAGTTTCCAAACCAGTTGATTCACAAGACAGGATTCGGGACACAGGAAAATTGCTAGGGGTGTCTCACTTTGATGAACATTCTCTGTGTATTATGTTGTAGCACTCAAAATTTAGTGAAAATAAAAATCACCTTAGTTGTTTATTCCAAGATCTCAAAGCAAGTGGTTATGATTGTGGAAAACAGAAATTTCCACTTTAAGTCAGGATTCCCAAGCTGACAGAAGACAGAACTAGAGCCCATGACTTGCAGGCTATTCCTAGAATTTCTTTGGTTGGCTGGAGGAAGGCGGGTGGGAAGGTCTCCAGGACATGGAACTGCATGCATTTCTGAGAAGCAGCAGCCTGGGAGGTGAGCTGTCCCAGCCTGGTGGAGGATTCCAGGAGGCAGAAGAAAGAATTGCTGTGGGGAGCTTGGTGAGTCTCAGTAAACCAACATAGACAACCTTTGTGTCTGATTCCATTTGATCCAGTGTTACATTTACTGACAGGTAAGTCGTCTCAGTATTGATTTTAGGAAAGTAAACATAAGCCATGGTAGTATACCATCTAAGAAAATGATCAGAAATACACCTCTAATTTTTCAAAAAATCAACAGAAATATTCAACTTGATCTTTCTTAATACAAATGACTAAACTTGGTTGGGGATTTGGCTCAACAGTATAAGCACCTGCCTGGTAAGTGCGAAGTCCTGAGTTTGATCATTTGATCCCTGGTAGAAAAAAAATTATAAATAACAGCTGACCCAACTCATTCCTTGCCTGTGATAAGCACAGAGACCATCAGTTCATCCACTTTCCCTGTGATTAAAATGCAGGAAATTTCTTTTTTGGCATACTGTTCTTCTGTTCGCTCCTGCTTTTATTTGTCTTCAAACTTGAATAAGCATTCTGCTCTCATTTTCAGTGTGATGTTAACTCCTTTGTGATTGGAGAGTGATTGTCTAGTGTGCTGAGTAGGCTGGTGTTCAATCTGATTGAGCATCTTCTGAGCTGTCTAATATATCCTGTTGCTCTGCTCTCTGGGAATTAAACACAAGCACCAATAACATGAATGTAAACAAAGCTTGTCTCCTAGGGATCTGAATATGCGACATTTGATTTTATTTGCTGGTGTACCTATGCAGTTCATTTATAGCCTTACATCTATATAGAATGGACCCTGTGTTACTATCAATGAGAGCCTGAGTTTGACATCTAGAGCGCATCTCAGGGCCTCTTTGAAATTGTTCTTCATGTTTTTGCACATTTTTGAGTTAAATGTCTTTTGATGTCAGCTCCTGGCCACATGGTCTTGGACAGCTCCTGCATTAGCCCATGTGTGCATGTCGCTCTGTACGGTATTTTACAGGGATTTGCACAAGTCTTCTGTGACTTCCATGTGGATTCTGCTTTTCCTAGTGCATGTTAACATGTCTCAGTTCATTACATACGTTGATATGGTGGGGATTCTGATTTGTGCTTTATTCTTTGTTTGCTTTCAAGATGTTTTGTGATGAGATGTTTTGTGATGACCACAGAACTACTTCTTTTTTGAATCACTTTTGTCTTCTGTGGCAGTGATTCTCAAACTTTTGAAGATCTTCAAAAATCCCAAACCAAAGCTGTACCTTAGACCAACAAAATCAGAGTCCTTACATTACTCTAGCAATACCTCACATTTTCCACTACTTCAACGGTGAAGTTAAATAAACAAAAAGCCACTGAGTATTTGTAACTTTGGTTAATTGTTGAACCCAAAATATGACTTGAAAAGACCTGTAGAGGCTAGGAGTGAGGCACCCATCCCTTCTCACTGTGACCAGAAAGGGATGATGTTCCAGCCTAGGTTCCACTGTTACCCGAGTGACACATACTGCTTGTGTCAGTGTGTTACAGCAGTCATCACAGTGCTTTCTTCCCCCTCTTTATTTGCATAGAATATCCTGGCTGTGGCTCTAAAGAAGCCTAAAGTTATCAGCAATAAAGCAAAGAGGAAACCTGAGAACCATGATGGAGCTAAAGAAGCAAATCACTGAGAAATCTGTTAAAAGTTTCATAAAAATGAATTTGTAAGTACAATTTTTGGGCCTCAGAACTGGTTCTTTGATTTTTCATTATTTCTTAAGGGCAAAATATCCTCACTCCTGAAACTTTTCATTGTTGGAAAATGAATTTAGGAATAATTGAGATCCATAACTGAGGTATCACTGCATTCAAAAAATTCCCCAAGAGATTACAACACCAGTCAAGTGTGCGAGCCACAGTATGAGAGACAGTTGTCTGTTCCTTGTGGGTGGCAGCCATGTCCATTGCTGTCTGAGGAGTATTTTGTACTCTAGACAAGACCAGTGGCTTTCTCTGAGTATCACCACCGCAAGACAGTTATCTCCCTAGTACCTGTGACCTTGGTACCTGTGACAGTGTCTCATAAGTGTACTCAGAGATCTGTTCCCTTTTGTGTTCCTCTTCAAAGTAATTAGCATACTCCCAGAAAGAAGTGCCATGTTTTCAGTGCAAATATTGTGTTCAGGAACACAAACAATTAATGATGTCTCTGGTCTTTCATTTTCCTTCAGCACATTTACTTTTTATCAAAAACAATCTTCTAAATTTATAGCAATGTTTTGCAAATAAATATTTTAGCTATGGAAAAAATTAAAAACTATCACTCATTCTTTGCCTATGAGAGTATAATGATCTCCATTTATTCATGTGGTGGGAGGGTCTTCCAATACTCCGGTCCATGCTTGAAGCAAAAATTTCAAACCTTATATATGGAATGTTTTTTTCCTAAATACTGTTCACGTACATGATAAAGTATAACATATTAGGCACTGGAAGAGAGGAAAATCTATAACGGAACAATTAAAACACTATTGAAATAAAATTATAAACATTATTCTTGTAATTTGGGGCTACTGTTAAGTAAGTCAAGGGCCCTGTGGGCACAGGGTTGGTAGTGCCTGTGGCATGGATGTGCCGGACAAACGGATGATTCTTATCCTGGACAGGATAATGTGGGGCACCACAAGATTTCATCATGATACTCAGAGTGGCATGCAATTTAATACTCATGAATTGTTTATTTCTGGAATGTTCCATAAAATATTTTTGGACCAGAGATGGGCAAGAGTAACTGAAACCACAGAAAGTAAAACCACAGATAAGAGGGGAATATTGTGTTAAAACAGAACTGTGTTGCAAAACGCTTACTTACCTTTACATTTGTTAGAGATAGGACATTCAATTACTCAGCTGTTATAAACACACACACACACACACACACACACACACACACATCTTAGTTCAAATCATTTCTTCAAAACCGTAACCTCAATAGCCTGCTAGGAACATGTCTTATACATTGAAATGGAACTTATGCGACTACTATGTTGGACTTTAATCTCTTGTGCATGGCTTGTCTTTATGCAGCCAAGATTTGGTCTCACTTGAAAGCTTAAGAAATACTGCTCATGAACATTTCCGCCAACCTTTATTTGATTTGAATTGTGCATTTTTATTCTGCTTGTTTGCAATAATTTTTTAAAACTAAGCATTCAACGGAAGTGAATTACAGTGGCATTTGCATTCCTGATGATTGGTTAGGTATCTGTCAGTAACAGCAAAGTAATAAAATAGATGCTTAATAAATCTTTTTGACCAATGTCTGAGAAGGTAGAAGTTATGCTTGATTCTATCTGTATTGCATGTCCAGAAGGAGGATGGGTGGGATTTTGATGGATAAATGGATGGCAAGGAAGACTGAGGGGGGAGAGTGGAGGTACAGAGGGGCTGGAGTCAGTTCCCTGTTCGTTATGTGCAGAGGTGGAGAAATTGGGTAAGTGAAAAGGGAGTTGAAAATTGTACAGATTCAGTCATTTCCTCAGCAGTCATCTCTCCTCCGAAGGTTGTGCTGTAGCTGCTGGCAGGTGGCCAGCCTGCTAAGTCCTCTTAAATTGTCAGAGAAGCCAGATAAATCCCCACTCTTGGCAGCCCTTCCCTGGCAGATGGTCTGGCATTCATGGTGTGATCCAAGACAACGATGGTCAAGCTAGAAACTCTCTGGCCTCGCGTCTCCTAGTTACTGCGTGCAATATGTAACTGGGACTCCCATGTGCTTGCAGCTCCTGTGGGGGAAACGAGGGAGACGAAACCGCGTGTGATAACCGAGAAACTGCACCTACACTGAAGACGGGGGTGTATCGGACAGGGGTGTCCTTTAGACTTGAAGTGGAAACATGCACGAAAGTAAGCATATTCATTTCTTTTCTCCCCATGAATGCCAGGCATACACTCCAAACCCCCCAAGGAAATGGAAACTAAATGAGCTTCCCGGAAATTTCATTCTGCAGCTTTTCAGGACTCTGGTCAGCAAGTCAGGTTTTAGTGCCAAGAAGAAAATTCAAGTAGGTTGCAAGTGTCCTTGATGGCTGTAATCATTTGTACCATTATTTCCTGATACTCACCACCCACAGTTGAGAATGAAGGACAATGTGATGTCACACTGGCTGTGTGAATCAGAGGAGCCCGAAAGTGACAGCTGCTGGAGCACAGCCACGGAAACTTGGTCACTCGGTGTGTCACTCCTCTCAGTGCTTCTTACGTTTTTTCTTAAAGATATCCATCCTCTGCTCAAAGAACTTTTATTTTGGAGAAGCTACTGCTATTTGCTGTAGGCTGTGTGTTGCATTTTTGTAAAGAGTGTCTTAGAATGTAAAAAAAAGAGATATGCTTGAAAAGAGATGGTCACCTAGAGTTGTATATATGATACAAATAAGTATCTGACAGTATCGAACATTTTGAAATACTGCACAGACAGACTTGATGCCTAAATTAAGATCTTGGAAGGAAGTAAGAAAGCTCATCAAAAATGGAGCAGACTAAGGGGAAAGAATTATTGACGCTTCCACACCCTTCAGAACCATGAAGCCATCTGTCACCACAATTGCCAGTATTGGCAGTAGAAGCGGTTTGCAACTTGTCCTCTCAGAATAATTACAACCTTGTAGTTCCTGTTTGAAAGGAGGCTGTGATTAATGGTGGAATCTCCTAACTTTATATTGGTTTTAGCTGGGGAGTTCATTGTGCCTGTTCTGCCTATTGGTTTAGTTGTTTATTTCCTTAACACCTGCTTAACATTGATATTCTTTTCTATTGTCTATCAATGAACAACTAAAGAAGAGAGAAAACCCTACATTATTGCTGAAGATGTGTATTTAAGAAGAAAATCCTCCCTAGGTTCTCACTGTCTCATTTACATAATGCGAAGTTACACTGAAAAGGTTTTTAATAGTCCAGGTCTACAAGGTCTCCTAAGGCCTCCTTTGTTGGGAGGACGTGGGGCTTTGGAAAGGGGACTGGACTGTGGCCTGTGAGACTCCATATTGTGTTAATTCATGGAAGAATCCATAGCTAAATGTGCTATTTGGAGGTGGGGTCTGCCCCAAGGTGTGAGGCATGGGAAGCTGGGCCTTGAAGGGTGTATTGTATCTCTCCCCGGCTCCTGGGTTTCTCACTTAGCTTCATGGCTACCATGACATGAGCGGCTTTTGGTCTGCCGTGGCCTCTGCCATCCTGTTTCTGTGTTGGAGTCAGCGGACTGTGGACTGAAATCGTTAGTCATAATAAAGCTCTCCTCTACATTGTGAGTGTTGGATGTGACGACAGGTACGTGACTGAGGGTCCTTGTCTGAAAAGACGCGGGGTCCTTCAATGAGGACTCTAAAACTGTTTGTCCAGGATGATCACTCAAATGTGTGTTTTTGTGTCACAGCTACTGGGAAAAGAGAGAGGGGGGTGCTACAGTTGTTCTACAAGAATGAATTGATCTCTGACTTCTTCCAGGCTTTTTTCATTCTAGAGGGAGAGTAGTGAATATACATGGCAAAGTTCCCTCCACCTACTGCACCTGATGATTAACCAATAATAAAAAGTGATCTTAAATAGTGTCCATGCCCTCTGAGTAAAAACTGCCACCAACACGTGTTTGGTTAAATGTAGCTGGATTTATTATTCATTAAACAGAGACTGAGGTACACAGTGGGGACACAGGGGACATCTCAATAGCAATGTGTTCGAGCCGTTAGCACTCGAGCCCATGTTAGGTGATTCAGGGAGATTTCAAGAAATTACAGTGCCTTAGGTTGGATGCTGTCAGGGAGGCGGGAAAATTCTCTGCAGATTTTGAATTCCAGTGCCTCTTACCTAGACTCCATAAATAGAATGAGGGAAACACTGGGGCCAGTGGTGATTCAGCATTCCTTGCAGGTGGGAGGCAGAGTTTGGTAGTATTCTGGGTTACACTGTGCTCTGTCTGTATTTAGGAAAGTCCTTCATTTTGGGTCTTATTTCTAAATAGTCACAAGGTGGCCTTGTCTGACTTTGTGTTGAGATTCTTAATGGTTGGCAGGAGAACATCAAGGCCCACCTGTGAGTGTCACATCTTCTCCTGGACTTCACGGTTTGCATTTTTGCCCTCTATAACAATATAATCTATGAAATCAAAACAATATCAGGGTAGAGGAGTGACAGTGCTTTTGTACAAAAGGAAAGTGGTGAAGGTTTCCTGCAAAGGTGATCTGTGCATTTAAAAATAAAAGGTGATATTTGAACTGAAGTATGAGTAATGTGAGACACAGTCCCAAGCAGATTCATGTGGAATGACACTTCTAGGCAACGGAGCAATACGTGCAAAGACCTGAGACAGGAAAGTGATGGGTATGATCAGCACAGTGTTGGTTGCACCCATAAATTCAGTGGTAATTGTCAGAGCTATTTGTGGTTATTTTTGTCACTGATGTGTTAGGATGATATAACTAGCAGCAGAGGTATGTGTAACGAATAAAACAACCTTCACTGAATATGGAGTACCTCTTCTGATTGCACTTATCTCATGTACATGGATTATTAGTGCTCAAAAACTGTTTGTCCATGATGATCACTCAATGTTAAATTAACATGGTAGGTGAAAGTATAGAATAGTACATAGTCAAATTTGAGGTAAAGCAAAAGCACAAACACATATGAATTACTTTATAGCAAATCACTGTAAAGGCAGAAGCTTCAAAAACCAGATTTGTAGATTGTGTACATCAAGACTGGGGCCACAGATTTTTGGCTTCAGGATCTCCTGAAGCCTGAAGCAAAGTGCGGACCAGACCTGGAATCCCGGCTGAGGCTTCCAAGCTTTCATCCTCACTCATTGGTGGAATTTGACTCCTTCAAGGTGGGTGAGCTGAGGGCACAGATCCTCACTGTCAACTGGATGTAGGCTGCCTTTAGCTCCTTGTCACATAGCTTTTCTCTGGTTCTGTTCCAACAAGTGCAGAAAGAAAGTAAAACAGCAAAACTCAAGTCACAATCTTTGGCATCTAACCTCAGAGTTGGCATCTTCTCAAAATTGATATCACTCATTTTTTTATTAGAACCAAGAAATTGGGGGACCACAAAAGGCTTTGTGTAGAGAAGAGCAGACCACGTGGGACACTGTGGATGGTATTCATCACCATGTGTCTTATCAGATGCCTGCAGCATCTCCAGCAGGGTAAAATGCAGAGCTGCCTTGCAGCATAGGAGGGGTGAGAGGCAGTGAGGGTTCTTTCAGATTCCTTTATAACCTTTGGGCTTGTGCAGCCTGACTGTGATATTTCTATATGCCACGCATAGGAATCTGGAGGTGGACGGAATCTGGAACTAAATATAATATTTAGAGTCATGAATCAGAGGATGATGTTGGAAGCCATGGCGCTGGGGAAGGTTACCCAGGGGGGAAGGACAATAGAAAAGAGGCCTGAGATTTAAGTCTCAGATTTAAGGGTGTACTCTTTTGAACATTTAAGGACATATATTAGCTACAAAATTTGCTAGTAAACTTTTTTTGGATAATGTATAAAGACATACTCAAGAAAATGGAAATGGTAAATATGTACTACAATTGCACAGGGGGAAATTTTACCATAGATAACTGGGGTTTGGTTTCCATCTATAGTCAATAGGTCCAGGTAGTATCTGGACTGACAATTTAGGGTGGAAACTCGAAATTTCAGAATTTCCAAAATAAAATCAGAGGAGGATAAGGAGTTAGAGTCAAATGAACCAGTTTTCTCAAATGAATTCTCCACCTTGAAAAGCCCAAAGATCCTAATTGTGTGCAACCCATGGCCAGGCCTGTGACAGAGTACGGCCTTCACAGGTCTGAAGCTTATTTAGCTTCTGTTTTTTCCACTTGCTTCTGTAGTAGTTCATTTTCCAGAGGTTGTTTATTTTCTCCCCTTTGAAATGCAACTATTTTCATTCTGAAACATGTGATAGTCAGTATCCTGTAGCATGACCAGACAATTGGAACACAAGTATTCTGTAGGGAGAAAGAAAGTTGAGGTAATAAACCCCTGTGGACTTCATCTAGGCAACTGCCATGAGAGGAGAATTACCTTAAGAATTACTGGACCCTTTAAGGTTCAAATGATTATTGGTGCTGATGATCAAATAGAACACGTTAAACTCTAGGCAGCATGTAATGGTGAGTGCCAGGCTTTCATGAAGTTTGTAAAAAAAAACAATTTTAAGGCAACAAATAATAGCTGTACATTTTTGTGAGATGTTCTGATTCATATACATGCAAGGTAGTGATGACCCAGGGTAAATAGCGGACCAGTCACCTTACCATTTTATCATTTCTTTAGGTGGTACGTTGAAGTTGTTGAAACTGTCTTTGGTATCATCCTACATCCTCATCTCCCTCCCTTCAGTCTCCTCTGTGTCTGTCCTGGGACTGCTCTCCCTTATCTGAAATCCACTCAAATTGAATGCTCCCGGTTGAAGCCAAGGCAAGCCTGTGTGCATAATGTTCATCAGTGCACACATCCAAACAGAGCAGATGTGAGGCTAAAACTATATGTATTCAAATTCCACATATTCAAGAAAACCAACATTCTGCAGTACACATTTAGATTAGCTTTTCAGTTTTCTGTCAAAAACAAGAGCTGTGAAACTGTCTTAGAGTGCTGATTTTATGGTCTACCCCATCCATGGGAAAGTTAAGGTTATTGCTCCTGAGCTGAAAAATGGAGCTAGCTTGATGGATGTAGGTTCAAATGAAATATGTCTTCATAATTCAGAGGCAGAGTAACACAGACACACTGGCTGGTGGGATGGTGATTTTTTAAAGATAAATTAAATTATTTGTAGATGTAATCAAGTTACTTAGGGGAAAGACTAAGAAATTGAGACTTTGAAGATAATATTTATATTAAAAGTCAGAGAGCACTGCCAATATGAATAGCATTTACTAAAATTTACATGATACTATTATATACACCTATAATTTTGTGATTATATCTGTGTTTTCTCTGGTAAATCAAAAGCCAATTATTTTTCATTATTTATTTTGTCTCAGTATGTAATAAGCAAAATTTATCATTTCTCAAAGTGTCACATGTACTAAGATTTTCCTAAAGTAGAACTTATATATTAAATATATACCTCCCAAAGGATTTACCATCTGGTTGTGCTTGGGATTTAGTTCAGTGGCCTAAGTGCCTGCCTGGCAAGTGCAAAGTTGTGAGTTCGATCCCTGGTACCAACAAAAAAGAAGATGAATTTAAAACCTGAATGTAGGAGTTTTTGGAAAGAAAAGCTATTCCACACAGATTATACACACAAATGCGTGCGCACGCGCACACACACAGACACACAGACACACACACACACACACACACACACACACACACACACACCAGAGAGACAGAGACAGAGAGAGGACCTAGATAAAACTCTTGGTTTAGACACTCTTGGTTTAGAAAACACTTCTAAATTGAGTGTAGTGGCACGTGCTGATAATCTCAGCACTCTGGGAAGTTGAGGCAGGAGGATCAATATTTGGAGCCACACCCAGACAACATGCAGACTTAGCAAAACTCTGTCTCAAAATAAATAAGGCTTGAAGATGAAGTTTCAGGTGAAGACCCTTGGTGGAGTACCACACAATCACATGCATACACACACATGCACACACACATACACAAATCAAATCTACCCTGAAGAGCAATTTCAGGAGATACTTTATTAAATTCTCACAGTGTACTCATGAGTTTGATGAAGGTAAATTGTAGCAGAGTAAATTAAAGCCACAACTATTTTTGCAGTAAATCTAAAATATGCTGATCTACTCCATCTCATTTTAGATCAGGTATCTTAGCTACTACTGTCATCACCACTACTACTGCTGCCACTTCTTCTTCTTCTTCTTCTTCTTCTTCTTCTTCTTCTTCTTCTTCTTCTTCTTCTTCTTCTTCTTCTTCTTCTTCTTCTCTTCTTCCTCTTCCTCTTCTTCTTCTTCTTCTTCTTCTTCTTCTTCTTCTTCTTCTTCTTCTTCTTCTTCCTCTTTGTTTTCTTGAGACAGAATTTCACCGTGCAGTTTATGCTGGCCTGAGTTCTGGGATTACAAGTGTGCACCACCAAACTCAGCTCTAAACTTCGTTTTGAAAATCTGAATAAGTAAATGAAATGTAACTCTTAGAAATGATCATAGAAAACAACTACAGAAGGATTAAGAGTACCTATGATTTTCACCAGTAGACATCAGGTATTTGCATGTTACAGCTAAATTGCAGATACCACAAAATCTAGGTTATGATAATCTCTAAAAAGTATAGTACTTATTAGCCTGAATGTAAACCTTATTTCTTTGTTTGCTTGGGTATGTGTGACTGGATGTTTAACCCAGGCCTTCCACACTGAGCTACATCTCCATCCCATTTTCCTTTAAGCTTTGAGCCATGGTCTTGATAAATAGCTAAGTTTCTAAAGCTGTTCACAAATTTGTCATCTTGCTGCTTCAGCTTCCCTTAGTAATTATAAACCTACCATTTTAGGCTCCCTGACCTTGTTATTTAATATAATGGACATATAATTAAATATTTAAAGTATATTATGTCTATACCTAATACTTTATATCTCCATGTACTATGTTAGGTATAACTCTCTGATTGCTGAGACAAAACATCTGACACCCAACTTAAAGCATAAAGATTTATTAAGCTTACAGTCTGTGACATTTTCAGCCCTGTAAGGAAGCATGGAGGCACAGCAGACAGGAACTGTGGAGGCAAAACTGTTGATGGCAGGCAGAAGGTAGCAAAGCAAGCCAGCAAGGAGCGAGATAACTCTCTTTCTGTCACTTTTATTGTATCCAAGATGCTATGATTAGGGCAGGTGCCAAACCAATCAGTGGATTGATTTGGTAAACACACACCCTTAAACCTATTATTGCACCATGAATCAATCACATACTCCAGGTCCAGCCACCTTTGAAAAGGCCCCACCTAGGACAGCATGAGGGTTTTGGGGGACATCTAAACACAAGTCATAACATTCCATCCCAAGGCCCGCAAAAGAGTCACGCACATTCCTTTACATAAAAACCATTTGGTCCACTTACAACAATTTCCAAAAGTCCTAATACTTTCTACATTACTGGGAAGTCCAAGCCCAAAGTCTCTTCTCAGATGTACAGCAGACACACACCAGCAAGCACCTGTGCAAATCAGAGTTAATCACTTTGAGCAATTAATGGCACAAGATAGACATTTACATTCCAAAAGTTACAAACAGGGGTACAAAGGAATTGACTAAAGCAAGTCCAAAGTCCAACAGGGCAAATATTAAACCTTGTAGTGTCATGTCCAGTATCTGAAGCAATCTGTGATAAGACATGACCTGCAAATGCTTGGGTGACTCCATCCTTGTGGTGCTTCTGGTGGTTCTAGCCTTCTGGAGTTCTCTCTGGTGCTGTTTTGCTCTTGCTTTGCAGTTTTCCTCAGATGATCCATGTTTTTGGTTTTTCCAAATTTCTGGGGTCTTCAGTGCACCTTCAACTTCACACAGATGCACACATTGTTCTCTCAAGGGAACACTGCCTGAGCTCCCAGACCTTTTTCTGCAATCTGTATGGAAGACTTCCCAACCCCATAATGCTTGCATTCTGCATGCACCTAAAACTATCACCATGTGGATGATGCCAAGATATGTTGGCAGCTAGAGCAGTAGCCAGGCTTCATTCTTTCTTAGTTAGGGGTCGAATGCCCCATGAAACAGTTCCCAAAGAATCTCGTTGCTAGGCTGCCACCATTCTGGAATGTGCTCTGGGTGTCTCTGCTCAAAGCAAACTTCTTTTGCCTTTGCAATTCTGAGGCTACAGAGGCTGGATTCCCATGAGTTCTTGTGATGTTCTCAGGTGATGTTTTCTGTTTTCTTCTTCTGAAATATTTGGCTCTTTCTTGCTGGTCTTCAGTGACCAATTTCTCCTCTCTTACATCTTTGCACGCCCCAACTTTACTGGTGCTTCCTCTCTGGACAAACTCACAACATTTTAAACCATTTCTTCTGGGCTCTTTGTTCTTGATTCTCAGTGTAAATTTGACTAAAAGGCCCCAACAGAAGCCATGGACACCCTCAAAATGAGACTGCTTTGAAATTTCTTCTGCAAGATTAATTAATCTGCTTCCTGTCAACTCAGGAAAAGCTTCTGGATCTGATAAAAATACAGACAAACTTTCTGCCAAGACATAACATACATTAAGTCCAATAAACCGTTCGATCCTCTTTCCCAGCAGGAACATCACAATCCTGAACTTTACTGGGAGAATTTGTATAGCCTTCTGGTCTTCTGAGCTCTGACCAGAATTTCTCATCAAGCACAGCCTCATGCATTCCAGCTGCACTTTTTCATTCAGCATCTCCAAACTTTTCCTTACTCTTCCCCTTTCCACAGTCCAGCACCAAAGTCTCCTAAATCACATTGTCAGTTGCAGTCACAATGACCCCATTTCTAGGTACTAAATTCTGCCTTAGTCACTTTTTTTAGTACTGAGACAAAACACCCAACACCAAAAGTTTCAGGGGGAAATGTTCGTTTAGCTCATAGTTTGTAGAGGTTTCAGTTCACAATCAGCATGCTCCGAGGCAGGGTGATATGGCGGACAGGCAGTGCCAAGGTGAAACCGTTCATGGTGAGCATTAGGTTCCAAAGCAAACAAGGACAGAAGAAGCCTCTCTCTGTCCCTTATATTGTATCCAGGTTACTAGGATTATGGAAGAGCCAAACCAACCAGTGGACTAATTCAGTAATCACACACTCTTCATCCTAGCATTGCACCATGAAACAGCTGCACCCCTAGATTCAGACACTTCTGAAAAATCCCATCTATGACTACATGAGGCTTGGGGGAACATCTAAACACAATACAATTTTTACAATGTACTATTTCAATGTTTTCTTTTGATAAATGCCGTAAACCCCACTAGATCTTTATAGAGGTCTCTTGGCTCAGAATGGTTAAGAACACATACTCTAGAAGAATTTGCTAAAGACTTTGATTTTTATTAATTTGTTCTCCACAACAAACTTGGTAAAAAATTATCAATTGCATTTATTAAATTTATATGAAAGTATTATTTCTACTCTTTTTTTCTGTTTTGCTTTTTTTCTCTAAATAAAAAAATAAGAAAATGTAGTTCTTTATCACAACTCAAAAATTTTACTACAGAAAACAAAAGATATATATCTAGATAGAAATTATTAACCTATACATATAAATCACCAATAAAAATAACATGCTAATATTAATCCTTAAAGTGATCCTACTTTGAGGAGACTTAGCTATTTTCCTTAACAATACATCTCAAGTCACTCCTTAAGTTATTGTTACATAGTACAGCAAAGGTGAAGGAGAATGTCTTAAACAGTTCCAATTATTATGCACATCAGATTGTTTATCCTAATTATCATGTAGCTTCTATATACAAAATCTAAAGAAATCTATTCCTGGGATCATATTCCTTAACTACCAATGTTAAACTGGTAATTTTTCTCAAAATTTAATGAGTTTAATTAATCTTAATTTGTTCAATAAAAATAAGGGCAATTAACTGACCCAAAATAGTGTGTTCTATGATCATGTTCCCTGTAACTACTGGTTCATAGAAAATTTATAGTGAGATAAGTATTATGTGTTTGTACATACAAAATTGTGATATGAAATCAAAGTATGATATAGTCTATCCGAGATGACTTTAAATGTTACATTTGTATTCATAATAAATAAATATATTCCATCAGTATTTAATATTCATCTGTATATAATTTGTAGGATTCAAATGCTGAACATTCAAAATGTTAATAAAGCCTGTTTTGTGGAGAAAATTTAAAAAGATGCAATGAATCATCTGTTTACAGAAGGTACTTGCATTTATGTACCTAATATATTCGGAAAGCAATTTGTCTACTAATGGCATTATGCTAATTTAATATAAATTAAATTTATTTAAATTATGCTTAATGTCAGTTGCTACTGGCTTAAAGTATGATTTGAACGGAAAGTAAATATTTACAGTTACATGAATTGGGAAGATGATGGTCTCTCAGACATGATCATTCCTCCCCAATACTCATTTCTAATGTTCATTCTTATTAAAACTTTTTACATAAGTCTGACACTAATACCTTTTTCCTTATAGCCACTAGGTTACCTTCCAACTGATATTACTCAAATTATCAAAACAGTAAAGTTAGACCTATGTAACCGTGGCAATTTGCAAATGGATGAAGATGTGCAATCATGTTGGCATCTATGAATTTGCTGAACTAATTTGCTGGTCTCTGATTGGTTATGTTGACAAAATATGAGGGAGAATTAGGCCACACAGAATCTGCTGAAAGTGGACTAAGACATACAAGAGACAGAAGAAATGTGGGAGAATTTTGCTTAAAAACAGCACAGGACAAAACATAGCAAATCTAACTTCAGAAAGTTTCCTCTCTTGTCATTTCTTTATTTTCTCCATTTGCTATCTTACAGTGTATATCTCTGAAAATCCTAAGCCCTCTCCATTCTTTTATTCCCATAAGAATACTTTGCCATGTACAAAGTCCCATGCCAACTGTATCTCTGTTACATATACATTTTTTATGAAAAAAAAAAACCATATTTCATGATGAGGTTTGTGCTCTGACCATGTGTAGAGGGCATGAATGATTTCATTTGGGGAAAAAAATCTCCATCTTCCTTCTCAGAGTCCCCAGATACTCTTCTTTATTTCCTAGTTCTCTTCTCTCCCAAGCCAGACTTTTGGAGTCGAGAGAATCACTATACTTCCAGAGATCAGTTCTGACTTTCCCTGTGTCTTTTTGTAAAGTGTGGAGGGGATTAGTCACTCACAAAATTAAATGTAACTTACACAAAATGTGAGGCAGGAGGGAGCCAGGCAGATAAATGCTCCGTCTTCTTCCACAGTTGTGACTCCTCCTGCTGAATCTGTGGGCATCCCCAGTGCTGCCTGAGCAGCCCTGCGCCCGCCAGGGCACCTCACGGACTGATAAGAAGCAGCCTCCATCCCGTGGCAGGCCGTCTACCCTCACTTCCTTTTCCTTATTTTGTCACTTTCTCTGCTCTGGGCTTGTACCACCCCAATAAAATTTTATGCCTGAGTCCTTCCCTCAGGCTCTGTTTTCTAAAATTCTTGGGTTAAAACAATTTCATCACAGAGGTATTTCTAATACAGAGCCTCAAGATGGTTTTCAAATTTGGATTTCTTGCCCTAAAGAAAGTAACAAGCATCATATTGCTGTCCATTGCTCCTGGTGCGTGGAGTGCCAGGAATTCCCCAGCACACAATGGCTGGGTTTATTTGGGCAAAGTCCTAAGAGACTAAACAAACCTTATTCTGTCAGGATAACAGAATAAGATGGATGCTGAGAACTCAAAGAGATGACAGTTCAGGACAACCAACTGACAATTCATTACAAGTCCTGGAAGCCAGAGGGCTTCAGTTGCAGTCTTCAGGGAAACTGTTCCATAGCCACAAAAGTAACAGTGTGCTAGAAATCAGGCTTAGGTTCTTATTACAAGGAGGGAAAATTTTAAGCATAGAAAAATTAAATGTACCACTCCAGTAGACTGTGTCAAATTCAGAGTTATAACAGAAAAAAAATTAGATGCCTCACGCTTGCCTAGGATATATAGTTTATGGATAATCACAAGACCCATCTGTGTTTCAAAGTATTGAGCTGCTCCACAGCAGAGATTAACTTCCTTTGCCTGGAGACCAAGTACCATCTGAAAGCAGATGTCTCACAAATGGAACTTGTTTAGCCCCTGACAGCACTCATCACCTCCAGGTCAGTAACCTGGGTCAGGTCTCCACATACTCTGGAAGGAGAAAATGCAAGTCCTGCATTCAGGGGAAAAAGCCAACACAGAAAAACTGGATTCAGATGGTGGCTAACATGTGTCTCAAAAACCAGTGATGTTTGGATGGGAGTGAATTTTGAGAGATTTAGACAGAGTTGTGTATGTGTGTGGGTGTGCTCAGTATAAAGCTGGATATAGCACGATTCATTGATATGAGCACATTCAGGAGTTAACATTTTTGTAAAAACACCTGGAGCTGATCATAATAGCTTTTTCTGATGACCCCAGGAGGCCTAGATCAAACAGTAGCCTGCCAAATAAGTGAAGTGAAAATACCTCTGTAGAGTGAGGAAGAAATAGGAAGACTCAGGGAGCCAGGCGCGTTAAGGTGATTCATGATGTACAGCCTGAGACTGTCTTCTATCACTGACCTGCCTTTTTCAGAGAGGAGCTCCTGCTCTTGGAAAGATTTGAAAAAGGAAATAAGAAAAATATGGGTCAACCAATTTCATCCAAAATGCAAATGACAATGGGCTAGGAGACACATTAATTACCCTTTTGATGATTTTCATTTATTTTGCATTTGCGAGATTAGTAATTCTCAATTTTATGGTGACAGTATCTGGAGGTGGAGAATGAAAGAAGACTGACATCACCAAAACTGCCCTCAGTTAGCAATTATTGGGAAATGCATTGGAAAACTGAAAGTAAGTAATAGTATTAGAATATGTAAGAAATTGATTTTCTCCGAGTTCATGACTAAGAGTCACTATATTCAAATTCTAATGTTAGTTTGGCTTTCAAAATTTTAGCAAGTTGAAGTAAATTGCTTCACTTAATTTATTTGTAAGGAGAGTTTTGATTAAACTAGTTGCTAGACTTGTGATAGTTTTTTACATCATAACAGTGATGAACTATGATTCATGTTGAAGTTAGTCATGTAGGTTAAAAATGTCACCAACACTAAGTGTTAAATTAGATTTGGAAGAGTATGTTAGAGACCCAGATGGCTTCTAAGATCTCTGAGGTGGAGCTACGATTATGTAGCTTCCTGAGCAAATTTACACAGTCAAGTAAAATGTCGTTTGAAATACTAGATCTGTAGATTGTGTCATTGAGTGCTTTTATCAACAAATCTGGGTTATTCCTCAAGGACAACTTGTTATCATCAATCTAAAACAATGCTAAGAAACTACATTATTAAATAATTTTTCAGTAATATAATTGACTTTGACTTTAAACAACTACTATATAAATTATGAACTATAGTGGGCACAGTACATCCTAAGAGTCTCATGTAGCCTAGCAGTTGTTAGCCAAGAATGTTTGCCTTCTGTACTTAGCTATAGGTTATACTACTCAACAATGTTACTGTCATCAACTAAAATGAAAAGAAAATTATTATCATTTCTAAGTATAAGGATACCATTAATACGCATCTCTGCATAAATTGATCAGTTAGCTTTGGAATACCGCGTCTATAAGTACAATCAAAATCAAACATATATCAAATTCTGTTGGCAATATTTATGAAAATATTTTCTAAAGCTATTAACATCAATGTGACTTGTTGCAATGGTTGATATTCCATATACTACTGTAAAATTGTATAAATAGATATTTTACTGAAATTGTTTTCACTAACACTTTATCTTCTGTATACTTGTACAATAAATTGGATTCATAAAGGACAGTTTTTATTTGTATCAATTTCACAGATTATCATTAATGTTTGGGAGTCGATTAAATATGTGTAATACATTTAGATAATTCTAACAGAAATCAGAGGGCTTGTCATCTTCATGAATCAGACCAAGAAGCAGTGAAATACAAATAACCAATACAAAAAATAAAATTCCAAGGAAATCATTTGTCATGGAATCTCACATATTTTTAGGAAGCACACCTAGACTGTTCAACCTCAAGGGTGTATATTTCCATCTGTGAGTTCAGTGCTAAGCACAACTTTTAATCAGACTGGTAATTGAATCGTATTTGTTCGAAAGTTCTAAGTCATGTTGACTCTGAATAATTATCCAGGACTCAGAGAGTGGGTTTTAAAATATAAATCACCACACTCCCCTGTCACTTTTCCCTGTCTTCTGTAACTGGTTCAGGATGTATTTTGCTGAGTTTAGATACTTCTCTGTGTGTGCTGAGGTGACCTTAACTACACCCAGCCTGGACATCAACACACCTTCAGTCCCAGTGAGGACTATGAGTGTGGCGGGAATATGCATGAAAACTGGGCTTGACTCTGTGTTCCACCAGCCTTTCACTCTGGGATCTTGTAAAAAAAAACAACCCATTCTCTGTGGAAAATCATGGTAAATACACAGGTTTGTAATAAGGCTTATTTTTAAGGTGATGGAATTCTCAAGATTAAATCTGGCACAGGGGAGCGGGGAGCTGCGGTCAGTCACCCTTATTCGGGTCTTGCTAGCACTGGTTCCCTGCTGTCTTCTCCCACCTCTGTCCCTTTCCTCACTGGAAAAGTGCTGACTTTCGGCTCAGCAAACTGTCACTGGAAAACCTGGTTTCCAACTTCTTCTAGGGAAAACTTACATTTAATGCATGCATTGGTTATACACACGTTGATAAATCAAGAAGTGAAAGTAGGTGACATTTTTTAGTACAGAAATGATAAAGTAGAAACAATGAATATCAGAAAATTTCAAGTGGAATGGAGGAAAAAATATAATTTTCAGGGAGTAAAGCTTACAGATGGGCAGATAATAGTCTAAAAAAGAAATGAGAAGCAGTGTTTTACGTAAGGAATAGTTGCATTTCTTTAGACAATTTTTAATACAAAATATCTTTCTATTTAAATGTGATTTATGCCCACTTAAAATGTGTCCTATTAAGTGGCCTCGTATTGGTAAATAGCAAAGAATAAAAGAAAAACCTAGTCTAAATTTACAGCTTCTGCCAATGTCTGTGGTGTAAACACTCCCACCACGATCACTGTTAATCCACCAACTGGCACCACTCAATATGGAGCTGAAGAGAAATTCACAGCATTGATTTCCTTGTGATCCAGTATAAGCTGGCTCCAGCACGTGTCTGCTTTTAAACCTTACCAAAGAAAGAAACTGAACGGCCATGGCACTGTATTTTTAATGGTGACCACAGAGTGATTCTTAATCCCACACTAAGAGCTATGTGGACTGGATACTTACGAGGCTGCATCTTAGGGACTGCTCATTTCCTTCTGAGTTCCAGGGCTTCACTTATGGTTGTGACCATAAAAACTATTAATCATTGGCAAAGGCTACTTCTGTGTGTGGGGAAGTCAAGAGAATAGATGAACACATTAGGTAAATAATAATAGCTTTTCTGTTATAAAAATTTTATTAGAAATAGAAAAATATAGGCTATAACTATCAATTTATTATTTATATTAACATTAAACAAGTTTTAAAAGAACACGAGGACAAAGTTCCAATTCAGCTTCCGTTCAAATTGTCTACACTAACCTATGAATGTTACTGCTACTTTTTCTGTATCTCATTTTTCAGGCCATGATACGTTTGAAAGAGATTTATTTTCCCTTTTGGGCATTGCTTTTGGTATCAGAAAACCAAGGCCTTGGCATTTACCTTAGTCACCCCGCTGTTCTCCTTTTTGCTGCTGTAGATTCCCTCTGTGCTCACTCTAAGCACCTCTTTGAGAGGACCTGAGGATGCCTGGGAATTGTGGAGCCCCCCAGTGCAAGGGGCAGTTCCTGCAAGAAGACACCGAAATATCCAGCAGGGAAGTGATCAGACAAAGCACAAACTGCTCTTTTCATCTCTCTCAGGTGGTGGGGAAGGGCTGTGGTTTCCAGGTGGCTCGTGATCTTAGCATCAGGGTCAGCAGGACAGCTTGGTTCATTTCTTCCCTGATCAAGAAATCAGGTAGCTTCCTTTAAGCAGGTCTCAGGAGCATCATCCGGGTTCTCTGTGCAGCGTTTTGTGAGATTCCAGCACAGAAACGTTTTTGTTTCCTTTTTCCTTGCAGCTCTGTCAGCTGCACTCTGGAGCTGGTATTGGCATGTTAGTAAAGAGTCACTGATTGTTTCAGAAGAGCTTGATCTGAGCACAGCTCTCACCACAAGCTGGCTTTGGTGGCCCAGTGATCCTTGGGGGGGCTAAGTACCATTCAAAAATTGTGGCCCCCTGTGATACATCCTTTGTGTAAAAAGCATCAGCTCTCCTGTAATCTTTTAATGTTCTGTTGCAGTGTTTTATCAGTACATGTGTGCATTACATTCCTTGTGTGGAGTTGGCACGTGTACACTAATTTCAGGTATATAATACCTCAGCATTGTTGCGTGATACATCAGATCTCCAGGCATCCCCTTCCTCCTCTGCTTTCTCCCTCCCTCCACCTCATGATCCCCTTCCTATTCAAGAAAGATCTGCTTTACCGCTTCCTATTATCTAGCTTATAATTTGCTTTTAATTTTATTTCGAGTTCTTGTATAAGAGAAACCATATGATCTTAATATTGAGAAGAAATCTGGGATGTCTTCCTTCTTTCCTTTCTTCATTCATTGTTTCCTTTCTTTCTTCTCTCTTCTTTCCTTTCTTCATCTTGCTCTCCATCCTGTAGAAGCACGGTTAAGCATGGTTGACAAAACTTGCGTGTCTTTAAGTTATGTTTTCTTGTACATATATATTGTGAAATGATGACCAGAAACAAGCTAAATGGAGCACTTTACTGCATACAGGTGTGTGTGTGTGTGTGTGTGTGTGTGTGTGTGTGTGTGTGTAGAAATCATGAGATCTCTCAGTAAGTTTCAGGGCTAAAATATCTCATTATTAATTGTTACTGCATCGTACACCAGTTCTCCAGAACTTGCTCACTTTATAACTGAACATTGTACCCTTAATCAACATCTTCCTGTTTTCCCATCCCCAGACCCCAATAACCATCCTTTTTTTTTACTTTTATCAGTATGCTTTTTCAGATTATATATATAAATATCATCATGCTTTTTTTTTGAGCTTAGAAAAACTATTTAAGCTTAGAATTCTTGGCATTCTGATGCCTAAAACGTTGTTATATTCAGCTCTCCTTTATTATAGAGAATCAGTAAATCACAGGGTGACTCCAGTGAATGATCTGAGCTGGAGGACTTAGTGTTTTAATACCTTAATGAGCATTCAGCCTTCCTTAGGTTTAGTTTGGAGGTGGGAAATCTCAGTTCTAGAGGAAATATATATTTCATCCAAGAATTTATAGCTAAGAAGGAACTTAAATTAATTATTTGAAGCACCTAAAAAGCTAATGTTTTACTACACTGGTAGTGAATATATGTGTGGTACACATTTAGGAAAATTACCAAGTGGATTATGTAGTCTGTGAAATTTATTAGGTTTATCTGTTTCACTTTGGTTTTAATCTACCAAAACTGTGGTCATCATATAGTTCTGGAATATGATTTACACATTTATGATAAAGTGAAAAGAAGGGAGATATTAATATTGAGTAAATGAGACCTGTGGAATTCTGTTCCTGTAAAATAACTGAATGTTTGAAACTATTTTTAAATTTTCCTACTTTGTTTATCTCTTTGTTTGGCTGATGATTTTTTGATGCACAGGGAAAACCCAGTTTGTAAAATTCTGTGATCTACAGGGTAATCAGGTGCTGATGACATCTCCCAGACCTCAAGGAAGAAGTGGAGAAGTCAGGACTCATTCATGAGGCCTGAGAAGGAAATTCATCTGCAAAACTGGTGGATATTTAGGGCTTAATATCTTGGAAACCCACTCTGAGGTGCTGATTTAACATTCCAGCATCACAGGGAGAATTGATCCTCTTCTCCTTGCCTGAAGTCAGATGTCATTAGATGAGATGAAGCTGATATTATTTGTCTGAAGCTCACACAAGCCGAATGTTAACCAGCTATTAAAAACTGAAATAATGATATCTCCTTCCTGTTTTTTAAATGACAGCTAGAGCCGAGTCATTCAGCACCACTCACACATTCTCTGCCTGTGGACTATTTATTTTATGTTACAAAATGTGTTTCCTGCTGTAAAAACCTATAAAGAAGATTTCCATAATTGTTCTTGCCCACAGAAGAGTATAAAGAATGCCCTGCTAGTGTGGTCCAGTTATTTTTCAGACACGCAAACACAGCAGTTCCTACATCTGACTGTGCAGCAATTCCATGAAATCTTCATGATTATAAATTACAGAAAGTCTTTCACTCTGCAATGCATATTTTTATTTCTTGACTCAGTTTCATGGTAGGAAGTTCATAATGGCATTAAAAATATATGAAGTTTTACCCAAATATTTCAAGGAAAAAGACACTATGGTAACTACTATTAAGTCAGGTTATAAGGTGGTGAAGTACTAGGTTATTGAAACAGTCATGCTGTGACCTCTATTGTTATATTGTTATGTCCTGTTTTATCTCAATCTCCCCCTTATTGTTTCAAAAAAAATTATTTAGTCATTTCTTATGTTTGTCTTAATTAAAGAAAAAATTCAAAAAAATTAGGATATATAAATAGTAACTCTTTTCGATTTCCTATTAACTTGTTTTGAAGTCCTGTAGTACTAACACGATCTTGTTTTGACTGATTAGACTCTGTTCCATTCTATATGATAGTATCAAGTTTGAAGACATAGGCAACTACTTTGAAGACAATAAGATTCACTAAGATACCCATTCTGGTTTGACTATTGTCTTCTTTGGAAGTCCTGTAATGTTTACAATGCCTAAGTTTTATTGGTCTTGTTCTCTACTGTTTTGTCCAACTTTATAATATCTAATAAGATAGACAATTCTTTTTAAGGAAACAAGGGACAACGTTGATAACCATTGTTGATAAACTTGTACTCTGTTCTACACCATGTGCTATGTCTATCCTTGGTATTGACTGACAGCTTTGTTTTGCCATATTTGACTGTATTCTCCCCCCCCCAAAGAAAGTAATAAGCACTAAGGAGTAATAAAATCCAAGATGTGTAAATTTTGTTGTAAAAAAGAGAGGGAAAAAAAAAAGAAAAAGAGCTCTAACGGATATAACAGCAAGTGTGTTTGGGGGTGTTAAATAGCTGACTTTATCAATGTTTTTGGAACATTGAACACAGCTGTTTGCAGTCTCCCTGTTTGAATGTCCACCTTGTGTTCTTTGATACTGTGATTTGAGGAACTATTTTCAAGAAAATAGTGTGTAATCTACTAGCAGGTAATTTCTTACTGTTATGGTTTTTTGTTTTGTTTTGTTCTGTTTTGTTTTGTTTTGTAGTTCTGTATTGCGTGTACCCTTATGCCGCTTTGGTTTGCTTTGTGTTTTTCTCTTTTTCCTCTTAAATAAAAAAAAAAAATGTAGACCATTTATGTTCCTTTTAATGTCATCTGGGTTTCTCTAATATATTCCAAATAGATTTGTGGATTGTAAAGATTATAAAAAATTGCAACTTCCAACTTATGCTCTTTAGAATAATTTGATGTGTAATTACCAGATCCATTCTGTCTCACTTTATTGAGTTTTACATACCTGTTTTGTAAAAAGAAAAATTATAAAACGTTTAAAAATTTTTCATGAAAGTGTATCTTCTATTATTTTTAACAATAAATGTATACAATTTACATAATGATTAAAAGTACACATACATAATAAGATGTTTCCCCAATCTCATCAGCTAAAAATAACCATTATTTACATTTGGTGAAACTTATTCTTCTAAATTTTAAAAGCACATACACAAAATCCAAGACAGATAAATGATAAATTGATATAAAAAGTATTGAACAAATTCTATAATTTTAAATAAAATAATTTCATTAAAAATGTACAAGTGATAGAAAAATGAAACTGTACAGTACATCATATGACCTGTTCACCTCCAAGGAAGGAACTAGCAACTACTTCAAAGAAAACATTTGAGCTGGTATTCAAAAAATAAGAAAGACTTCTCAGAATGAACAGTGGTGTATGCATGTGTGTGTGTGTGTGTGTGTGTGTGTGTGTGTGTGTAAGATAAAATATTTCAACCGATGAAAGAAACATTTGTGTTTCAGAACAGTGACTGCCAGTTGTTTTTAGATTCAAAGAGATGAATAGTGGAAGCAAAAATGTAGTTTTCAGGCTATCTTAATCCTTTTAGTTATAATGGGGTCCTTTTTCTATGAATACCCTTACATATTGTTCAGTCAACGCACACAATAAACACAACAGGGAAACACAGTTAACTGTAATTTAGAAAAATAATACCTGTGGTCCCATTGAAAGAAGCCTGTAAAGAAAGGATACTTTTTTAATATGGAATGTAAGTAAAATGCAGGAAGATAACAAAAGAATTAATAATAAATTGTAATTAAAGAAAATAAAGATATCATCCAAGAATTTTAGATAATTGGCTGTAGCATTTTTATATCAGAGAATATTTCAGATCTTGATAAGATGCCAAACTCTGATATTTTTTGGTTAATGAAATAGGTGAAGTATATTATTAATGATTTCTGTCAGAACTACAAAAACAGAATTGATGCACACTGGGAAATCATTGAAGACTATTGCCATAAGAGTAACTTTCCAGTCACATAGAATCTATGGTTTTTAGTGAATCTCTGAGCCAAGAGTTTGATCAGTGTGTGTAATTACCTACGCATCACAATACAGTAATGTGCGCATGTTCAGGTTTAGAACAGCACAACTCATAGTAGATAAATTTTGGGAGCAGCCTACATGTCCATCAGCAAATGAATGGGTAAAGAAAATGTGCATTTGTATATAATTACTCCCTGCGCCATCAAGAGAGATAAACGTGAGTCATTCATAGGAAAATGTGTGCACCTTGAGACTATAATTTAAGTGAGATAAATCAGATAAACAAGCTTGATTACTACATGGTTTCTCTAATGTGAGAATCTCAAATTTTAAATAAAGAGCACAGAAAAAGATAGATAGATCTCTCTCAAAGGGACAGATAAAGAGCACAGAAAAAGATAGATCTCTCTCAAAGAGACAGAGCAAGAGATGGAGAGTGGAGGAAGGGGGAGGAAAGGGATAGAAAGAATTAGGATGTATTGTTTACATGACCAATTCCCTGCAAGGAGTGTAAACATTATATACTGCAGAGTATACTAATAAATTTTTAAAAAATCATCATAATTAATTGCGTTCCAACAACTGGTGTACAGTTGAAACTACACACTTTCAAGAGTTCGTAGTGGTAATCAAAGAATTTTCTTTTTTTCTTTTTTTCATTGTTTCTTTCTTTTTGGGGGGGTACTTGGGATCCAACAGCTACCCTTGTGCTTTCCAGGCAAGCGCTTAAGCCACTGAGCCAAATCCTCTGCAAAGGCAGAGCTTTTAAGATGAACTATTTTGTGTGTGTGTGTGTGTGTGTGTGTGTGTGTGCGCGCGCGCGCGCGCGGGCACACATCAACTGTGCATGTGGGTATGTATCTAAAGTTATAGCGAAGGAAACAGTTGTAGAACAATGACTGACATCTGTTATCTCTATTCTAATAGTAATCACTTTCTTTCTAAAACACTAGAAAACATGGTTTTAACATGTTTAAACATGGTTAGCAGCCCCAGACTCCCTACCGGATAAATCTGTTCTTGGAACTCATGCCAGATTCACACATGAAGCTAACTCAGGGGAAGTTTTGACGAGGATGAGGGAAACAAAGTATTTGCACCAACAGCTTAAGTAACCAGTGTCACGCCACACGTGAGAGCTGGATTAAAATCCACATGGCAAGCTCTAGAGTCAGCCTCTCTTTCTCTGAATGCTTCAAGCATGAGGGCAGATAGTTGAACAAAGGAAGCTTTAAATTCCCTTCTGACCTTGAGACTGGATCCCCAGCTGACTGAGGCATTCCTACAGAAGGCACATTCATGGCACCGCCTTAACACTGCACTGAGGTTAGATCTGGAAACTCTGGGAAAGGACTGTCTTTGCAGGTCACACAGGGGCCAGTGGTGTAATGTGAAGGAACTGAGATCCTAGTTTGCAGAAATGCTCCATTTGCATCTACATACAGCTGCACAAATTATGACTGAGAGAGCTTTCAAGGAAGAGTGACAGTTTCACAGTGTAAGCAATTTTTCATTTTCTAATCTCAACAGGAACTTGGAAATGAAAGGAAAATTAATCAATTTATTAGACATGATTCAAGGTAATGTTTCCCAAGTTTTGTTACTGAACATATTAGTTTCCTTACCTTGGGTTGTAATCCCATTATAACAGGTAACTGATTTCTCTAAAGGTGATAAATACCAATACCCTATGAAAATTGCAGCCTACCTGTATGAGAGGTAGTTCACCTGTTTGACAACACCCATCAACACTGGTGGGCTACTTAGCAACTTGAAGAAGCACATCAGCACAAAATCTTCCTGAACCTTTCTGACATTTGATCCTTATTATGAAACCTTCAAAATCCGTTTTTCTTTCCCTCTCAATTGTTATATTTGGAAATATCACTAATAAAAGTGAGTAAGTCAATAAATCGTGCTATACACACCTCTAAATAGTGCAACAAAATACCAGATGATTCAGGAATAGAGTTATTACTAAATATGTTTATATTGAAATTATTCTTCAAGCAGATTTTTATGTAAATATATAAATATGAGATATTTTACCACTCTCATGGAATAACATTTCTTATCTTCTCCCTTCAGTTAACAGAGAACAGCAGCAGTAGTTATTGAAATGAAGGTAGGGAGATATCAGTGTGAATGATAATGTGGAGCCTGGTTCATCTAAACAGGTCAGGAAGTTTCATTTCCAGTGTGTAATGACTCCTACACAGTCAACCTTCTATTGTAGCATGAATCATAAAGCTTATGGAGATACAAATGGAGCATCTCTTCAAATTAGGGTTTTAACTCCTTTGAGAGAAATCAACTGCAAGTTTTCTGATATTATTTCAACAGGTCAGCATAACTTGTCAAATGTAGTTACAATCAGTGTTAATAACAGAGCCGCTTACATTTTGTTCATCCAAACTCCACAGCTAAGTAGTGGGAAAGTCACACTTCAGTAAAACAGAAGCTAACTGCTGCTAATTTCAAACGGGTCCTCACAGGGAAACAGTGACTAAGTAGCAGTCAGCTGTGCAGAAATAGTAACCAGCTTCCAAAGATGAAATGGGCCTGTGTGCACAGGTGTTTGTCATTTTTCATTAGAAATTTCATAATCTACACAGTTGCTTCTTTAAATTAAAGATTCTTCCAAATCGCCCTGCTTTTCTTCTTCCACAGTTTACCCACAGAATTAGCATAAAGTGGGATTTTTTTGGAGCTGGATTTCTTTAGAGCTCAAGAGTTAAGTGAATCTTCCACCAAGTCAGCTGAGCACATAAAAAGGCGGGGTGTCCCTAGGAGGGTGTTATGGTGCTATATTCTAGTGTGGTTTCTAGTGCACGTGGTAATTATTAAAGATACTCTCAAAATTTTACCCACTGTAAACTAAGCTTCAAGTTCAGTGTAATGGAATGTACAAAGGGATGCGAAGTTCCAGATGACTGCTGCTTCTTCTAGTTCTCCTTCTCTTTCTCCTTCCTTTATTTATTTATTTATATATTTATTTATTTATTTATTTGTACCGTGATTGAACTCACAACCTTGCACTTGCCAGGCAGGTGCTTATGTCACTGAGCTAAATCTCTGGGCAGTAGGGTTATTTTCTCGAGGAAAGCCTGTTATGAATACTTGAGGTGACAGTTGTTTAAGTACTGATAGTCAGAAAAAGATTGCACCACAGCTTCTATTTTTTTATCTGTGAGTGTAACTAAAAGTATTTCACTTACATCAGTTCCACCTGAACTCCTATTTTTAAAAGCCAGCATCATGTGTTTGTAAATACTACTAACACTAATAACTTAATGAAAATTACCAGAAATATTTCAATATAATTGCATAAAATAAATGATTTATTGTGGATTTCAAGGTAACTTTTGGATGCCTGGATATTTTAATTATGTACAATATTTTTTGCATATCACACTATTGTATAAAGAGTTATCCACTTAAAGTACAGTGCTCATAAATAAAAGCAAATTATTTTCACTAAAAATGGATACACTACTGAAACAATCTCAATAAGAGAAGATTAACAGCCATATATTAATGGTCATATTAAATCCAAAATTCCTCTTCCAGGAGTTTTATATTTGCCTTTCTCAGAGCTTCCAGATGGATGCTGGGTAAAATGAAATTATGTTTTAGGCAATTAGTGTATTCTTAGGATACTATTTTTCAGTAGTAACAAGTGTATGTAGTAAGCAAGAAATTCATTGTATTTCCAGTGTGACTGAATGACAGCTTTTTGGGAGCTGGCCATTTAGTCCAAAGCGCCAGCTGGCAAACAAATCAAGGCAACTTCAGGTTTTTTTCTTGTGATTTTGCGTACATGTTGAATACAAGAGATGTTTTTAAGTTATACGACAAAATAGAATTTTCTGTTATAGCCTAGAGATTTATTAATGGTTATTGAGATATCAGATCAAAACCAAGTGTGTGTTTAAAGTTCCAATAACAGATGTCCAATTTCTCTTGCTCATACCAGTCACCATTTAAAAATATGTCTGTAGTTTATAGATCTGTCCATAGTTTATAAACCTTCTATAGTTTCTATCTTACATCAGGCAAAAGCAGAACTAAAGATAAGAATCTTTGTATAATTTCATGATTTATTATACAGTTTTGGATAAAAATATCAGATGAGAAATGTTTATGCCACATCAAAATTGTGTCTTCACACTTGTGGAAATGGATTTGCAAGAATGAAGCTAATTTTAGAGATGGGGACCAGGAGACAAGCACAGTAGTGTTCCTTAAATTAGAAACCTTCACATAGCTTAAATTGAAATTCTTCCTGTCTGCCTGGTGACGCTGTGGGTTAGACCACTGTCAGCACTGTCAGCAGATGCTGGGCAGCCCGTTCTGCCCTGCTAAGTGCTTGTGATTTCATCTGTAACTGGCTTACCAGCCACAGGAGCTGTGTATGAATCAGATTCTTAAGAGAATGAGGCAGTCAGCCAGTGCCTCATCCATGGTATAGGTCAGTGATGGCGAAGGTCTTCCAGCTTTCAATAACAAAAATAGTCCACAGCCGCACGCCTGGTATGGCATATGTTCCCCACCCCTGGTACAGACTGTTGTGTGTACACAGATGCATGGGAAATTTTGAAAACTAGAAGAAATCATCTGAACTGCCATGCATCGGGCATGGCCAATGGAGAGCATTTGTAACTCTTTGTTTTCAACCCTCTCTCTTCCTTCCATATATACACATACATACATATATGCGTGTATATATGTGAATGAGAATATATATATGTACATATATATGAGATAGAACATATATATGTATATATATATCAGAATATGTATATGTTTTTGTATATATATATTATATATATATATATATATATATATATGAGAGGATACATATGTCTGTCTATCTATCTATCTATCTATCTATCTATCTATCTATCTATCTATCTTCAAACAGCTATGTACCGGTTAGGTGGAATCTCTAGGATTCAAATGTCTATTGATTTTCAAATTCCACTAGGTCATAGTCAATACACTTGTTTTAGTTAATCATAAAGTTATCTAGAGAGACACTTGTAAAGAAAATATATATAAACGTAATATATAGCAATAGGTCTTATTGTTCTTAAGGCATATATAGATATAGATTTAATTTTCTTAAAGCATATATAGATATCAATATGAATAAGTACAGTCTATGAATATGTAGCCTAATTACATATATGTTCGAGTATGTATGTGTGTGCACATAAATTACCTTATTTTTTCTCAATAGTTTCTGTAGCAGATTTTGCAATTAATTTCAGGGTTTCCAAGATTTTGGTACTAATTTCTTGATGCCCGAACTCATATATGGGAAAGATCATTGGTCTCTGGACTAGGAATCAAAGGGGCAGAGTTTATAGCTTTACTATTTTCATGTAAGAAGTGAACAAGGATAATTCTAGTGGGAAGATGGCCTGCTTCTATGAAGGTACTAAAGACTTTCCAGTATCATGCAGTGGTGAGAGAAGAAAGGAGATGAGTATCGACAGACATTTCAAGAAACATCACCATCTGCCATGACTTTTACAACAATTCAAAAAGAACAATAACAACCGCAAAAGTCCTGATCAAAGCTGTGGCTGAATTTATGAATTTGATTTTCATGCAAATTTAGCTCCAAACATGAAGTGAGTCGTGAAATGGAATTTGAAGGGGCCGTGCTCGGTGCTCACGTCTTCCTGACACAGCCATCTGCCCAACTCCATCCAAGCCCCGTCCTGGGCTAGTATTTATCACTTGCTGTAAAGCAGAGTTAATCATTTGAGAATAGAAAAATGAAGTTGCTTTTAGCCTGGTAATGAAACTATTTGTTTTAGATATGTTTCCCTCATTGGGAACATTAAAATATTACAAAATCTTACTTACTAACATCTGTATGCAAATATATCAGGAAGATGCTTGCATGTCTAAGTCTGTAGAGAAAATCAAGATTTTCTGCTAAAGTTATCATAAAATTTTATGAAAAATAATAAAGAAGAAACAAGAGGTAAGCAACATTAGTGTAGAATTTTAACATCTTTTGTTCCAGTAATAAAGATGACACAACAGAAAATCTACAATATGTGAACTTATAATTTTATTCCTAATACTAATGTATAGAATTCCTAAGGATTTAATAGAATCAAGTTTTGATGGTAATTAATAATGTATGTAGTTAATGAACCGCTAGATTATATTAATAATTTTCAAATTATATACTCAAAGGATAGACTTTAGTGTTTAAGTTCAGTTTAGTTTTCACCTAAAGTTAACATGACTTTCAAAGTGGAAGAAGTTAATCCTATAATTTATAATACCTGTTAAGCTGTTTTAGCTTTCTATTTATCTTGGTTATGATTAATTGAGAAGTTTCAATATGTTAAACCTAAGGTGATACCTGGGTTTAACATATTCTGATCACTTTCAACCCCATTATTTTTTCCTACTTTCTTCCCCCTCCAGTTGATCCCTACCCCATCTCCAGAAGTCTAACTCCTGGTTTCTTATCAGCTGTCCTTTATTTTATGTATGTAAATATTTTAGTGCCTTATTTTTTCCTGTTACTCAGGCCAAATACCCCACCTCCCAAGCTAGAGGAGGAAAGGTTTATTTAACCCACAGTTTGTAAAGGTTTCAGCCTACATTCGGCTACCTCCAAGGTACAGCAGTATGGCAAGAGGAACCACAGGAGACAAACAGCTCACAGTGTGGCCAGCAGAAGGCTGCTAGCAGCAAGCACGTCTGCCTCTTCCTTTTATCCCTTCCAGACCACCCACCATGAGCACTCAGGGTAGGCCTTCCCTTGCCCAGGACTACGCTAAATGGATTATTGGACTAATTTAGTAATCATGCACCTTAATCCCAGCATCACACCCATAAACCTGGCATTTCAGCCTAGATCCCACATCCAGCCACTTCCAAAAATCTCCACCTGTGACTCCTGGAGTCTTTGGGAGGTTATCCAGACACAAGCCATAACCACATGTAGGCATTTTTAGGTTTCCTGTATGAGAGAAAATATTCAATTTTTAAATTCTGAGTTTGTCTAATTCCATGTAATGTAATGGTTTTTATTCCACTCATTTCTGTACAAGTGATGTGTTGTCATTCTTGTCTATGACTAACACTCCACTGTGCAAGGGAACAGACAAGAAGAGAAATGAGAACAGACTGAGAGGTAATTGAGGGAAACATTAGCAAGGAGGGTGACAAAAACCGACAGGAGGAAACTAAAGCGGGAAACGGAACGCAGAGGTCACATGCAGTGGAGGTGGCTGGTGTGATACGGACTGGAAAATGCTTCTTAGAAGCCTTCACAGAGCCGACGCCTGAGTCTGACAGCCGGACCACAGTGGACATGAGCGGGGAGGAGTGGAGACCCATGAGCTGCTGCTATGTTCAATCACCAGTAAAGAGGAGTGAGGGAAGGTACAGGATTACGGGGAGCTTTTAAATTAGGAATTTTCAAGTGTGTTGACAGGTTGGGAATGACGTAGCTGAAAGATGTACAAGATACAAAACAAATGGATACATGATAAAGTCTGTGAGAGTGCCTGGCTAGCCACCATCATTGGAGGGTCCAGAACTACCTTCCAGGTCACTGAAAGCAGCTAAGGAGTTGATCTTTCCCAGGTGGCTAAAAGGTTCCTTGTGTGAACTTTGATGGCTCCTGTGCCCTGATGTCACCTAAGATGGAAAATGATCCAGAGAGCACTCAACCAACAAGCGAAGCATTTGCTACATCAGCATCAGGCAGGCACTTAATGAACTCCTGTCTGCTGGGCTTCACCTTCTTGTTTCCTGGATAAGAGTCCACTCATCCAGCAGAAGCCAGAGCAGTGGTGAGTTTTGTTCTATCTTTCCTGTCTAGAGAGAGATACAGTGTATTCTGGCAACTGTCTCCAACCCAGAAGCGCCTCGAAATGAAGTCCTGGAAGAACTAATACTGATATAATAGATAGTTATTAAATATATCTTTAGTTCTAGGGCACTTTGTAATGCCTAACCCTCCTTAAAAGGCTACAAGAGGGTTTGTTAAACAAAGAGTTAAAAATTGAATGAAACCTAATAGAAGTAATCAGAGTCGTGATTCATCGTAACTGTCTTCCTGGAGAATCTTCCTGTAATTGCCTGAATATCACTATTATTGCTATTAATGTAATAAGAATGTTTTGACGTATATTTACTTATCAAAAAATTAAGCCCTTTTAGAAAACAATCTATCTTGGGTTTATATGTATATTTAAAACACTAAGAAGAAATAATTCACATATTTTAAGTCTCTTTTTCAATGAAAAAGATAACATGTCTCTGAGCCTGTATAATATTCCAACATAGTCAGTATATAAGAATCACTCTAATAAATATTGCATAATATCCATTCAAAAAGAAAATACAGTATAATGACCAACCAACACCTCAGTCAACCATGTGCTAGAGTGAACAAACCCCACTTATCATCTTACAAACAAGCTATATATAGATATCATGCAAAATGATTTCAAAATACTCAAAGTAAGCACCTAACATGCATGTTTTCTATCTTCTGGCATTAGAGTACAATGATATAGGACGAATCCAATGGCAGCTGTCTGGAATCTTACCGTTCTTCATGAACAACACACATAAATATACTGAAACTCTGCTTTACACACCATCGACAACTTTTCTTCTTTAACTAAACCTGTAGCACAGCTCTTCCTAGTGTACAGTCTCAGAAGAATGCTCACTAAGTGTTGTGTTGGTTACACTGGGAGACATTTTCCTTGAACTTTAATTGTGTACGTTCTGCGAACAGAAACCTTGCTCCATTCGTTTTCAACCCAGACTTCAGAATGGCATCTGGCCTTTAGGGAGGACTGGTGTTTTTATCAAATGAACAAATGAATAAAGGAATTAGCGAAGTCCTTAGAGCATCAGTACATGAGCAGCTTGAATGGTCAAGCAATGGCCATAGCCCATAACTAACAGTAAGGTCTAGTACTACCTGTGTTTTAGAAAATGATGAAGTTAACTGTGATATTCCCTGCCAAAGACTCATAAATACAATCTGCCATTCAGCTGCTGGTTTTGTTTCTGCCCTAACTGTCACTCTTCTCATGGTTTTCATCGGCCTGAATGTGTTTTGGGAGCAGGGTTCAGGACCATCAGCCAGGATAGCTGAAAGATTCCCAGTTCTCGTGCCCCTCATCTGCTCTGTCTTAGATGAGGAAAGACTTTCAAGTATCAGCCTCACATGTACAGAAGACCTTGGATCTGAACCCCTCTTCTCAGATACACACACCATGGGTGAAGATGGGATTAAGAGGAAATCGCAACGGACCACATCTCCAACCAATCTCTCCTCCCTAAATTAACAGTGAGCTCCGGATTGCCAAATCTGCTGGTTGCATTTATTTCTGATGTTTCTAGACCAAAAAATCATTCCTCTTTTCTCAGCATCAAATTCTCTTCCACTACTCATTAACTCATTAGTTCAACAGATATTTTTGAGTTCCAACTGACTGCCAGCCAATATTTCAGAGCCTGAATTGTGGAAGTATACAAACCCAAAATAAGAATCTCTGCCCTCATGGGGCTGATGTTCCGAGGTGGAATGGAGACTGAATACAGTGAAGAAAAGTGTTTCAGGTAGTTGAATAGTATGTGCAAATGCCAACATGGAAGCATGATTGATATAACCTCAAAAGGAGTTTAACCTGGGTAAAGCAGTGAACCAGTATGGTAGGAAATAACTCAAAGTACCGGGTGGATGGGTCACATATGAACAGTGGAAGGTGAGAAGGGATTTGCTTTTCCTTTTGTGAAGTGATCTGATGTATAATATAAAAATTCCACCTAAATGCTGTAGGGAAAAAAGGGGGATAAAGAAATACAAGATGGTGGATAGTTAGGCCCACTGCAAAACTCAGTGAAAGATGTTGTTGGATCAGGAATGTGGTGTGAAAGCGCTTCAAAGTGGTTGGATGTCGAATATATTTTTAGTGAAGAGCTGAGTGGATTTATTGTCGGTTTAGTTGTAGCTTGTGACAAACAAAACAAAAACAAAATAAGGAAGGCTATTGAATAATGTCAGATTTGAGACAGAGAAATTGAAAGAATGGCAGTGTCACTTTTTAAGGGAAAGGGTTTGTGTTAGAACACAGAACTCTTCTGAGTATACAAGCTTTCACAACTGAATGACTAAATAATACAAAATATGAGAGTCATAGTCATGTATGTGCTTCTGAAACTATCAGTGCAAAACTTGCTAACTGTAAGACTATGTTCACAAGTGGTACATGTACATGTGTGTAAATAAAATATAAATACAATACCACAACACCAAAGCCAGTTAGAATTTAAGGAATTGTAAGTTTTGCATCAAAGAATAGATGCATATTTCTGTGATTAGATTTTTGATATACAGATCCTGGTTCTTGGTATGGACTGTCATTCAGATTCTTTTAACTTCTGACAGTAAAATCCTGAATACATGTACAAGTACCAAAAATATATCCAGCTTTCTTAACATTTTCCTCTTGGCTTGTGTTTTCTAAGGAACACAACCAAAGTGCAAATAGCAGCAGTATTTTTCCTGCTGAACTGTGCATGGTCCCAAGACAAAATACAGTATGTTTGAGGAAGGAATATTCTTGATTCAGTGGTTACACAAGGATGATCTCACTACCCAGCCACAGGAGAGTTCAGTGCTGCCTTACTGCAAGCTGAGAAGAAAGGATGCGATTTTCTCCATCCTCAAGAGCAAATTCCCAGGCACCTTGATAATAAAACTCAGACTGCTCCCTTGCGTTGAGAGTCAGAGTAAGGTCAGATCAAATGAAAACGTGATGACTGGAAAACTTCTAATTCAGCCCACTGCATTCTTCCATTGTGATTACTCTAATTACTTGTGCCTCGTCTCCATCACTTATGGTTGTTTGTTATGATGTGGAATCAACAGACTGAGAAACACAGTGTGAGAATATTGTCAGTTTGTGCTTTGGGCATAGAAAACAGAGTTTCAATATACTTGTACCCTGAAAACTTAAGTTTGTGTACATAACCTTCCGGATAATGGAAGTTTAAAAATGATTAAAATAGATTGGAGGCTTGAAATTGCTGGTTAAAAGAGTTTTGCTTTAACCTTGGAGACATAGGAGTAGGTAAAGAATTCATGAATAGGACTCAAACCGCACAGGAAATACTTCCCAGAATCAATAACTGGGACCACTTCTTATTAAAAAGTTTCTGCATGTTAACCATAGAATCTTATAAACATAGTTTTCTTCTTTTAACCTGTCTTCTGTGTTTGTGTTTTACTAAATCAAAATTTTTGTCTTTGAAATTGAGCTAAGTCATTATCCAAACCTAGTTGACTCACAAAAATGTGACATTATTTTCAAAGGCGTGAAAGTTGTGCTGCTGCTGCTCTGGGGACGTCATTGTGAGCACAGAAAATAGAAGCTTAGAAAAAATGTGTCTCTGTAACAGGGTGTCTATTAATCCAATTTAAGTTCTTGAAGCCTCTTTCTGTTCTAATATCCATTGCTATCATCCCTGATGAGTAGTCTACCTATGTGTGACACAAATCGGTTTCAATTTAGCACAATTTAAATACTAACTGGTAAGAAATTTGTAGAAGAGAGCACAGAGCTCCTTTTACATGTTGCTTGTTTACTTTTCTTTCTGCAAAGCCTTATTGAACAGTGTGGGGGGAAAATAACTCGTAATATTTCTAGTGCCACAATTACATCAGCCATGAATGTCGAATATATGTTTTGGTTTTACACATGTTTTATCATTCATAAAATTTATCTCTAACAACTATGCCGAGGCCCTGCTGGTAAATGTTGCAGCAAATTACTCTTCTGGAACGATTTCAATCGCTCAACACATTATTGGCCATGTTCTTGTCTATCTGAGATGCAATTACAACAGACAGTTTACTTCCAGTGTTATTCCCTTCTTTTCTTGCAGATTTGGTTTAGGCAGGGAAAAATATGTACTGTCAAGTGTTTAGTTGAGAACCTGAACTATGTGAAAATGCATGGTCCAGCACTTTTATTCAGTTTCGTATTTAATCATATGCAAGATACATAAAAGACCTACCAATAGTGTGCCATCTTGCTAACATGAATATTCCAACATTAATTAGATACAATTATTGCTGCCACAGGATTTATAATCTATTCTTTAAAATATATTTATAGGGGTTGGAGATATAGTTCATTAGTAGGGTATATTCTTAGCATGTGTAAGGGCCTGGATTTATCCCCAGTACCAGAAAGAAAAAAAATAGCCCTATGATGTGTGTGTCATATTATAAATCACAGGAGAACAATTATTAACAAAAAGTCAATGATGATACTAATAAGAACTAGGTCCCAGGCACTATATAGACTTTTTACCTGGGTTCTCTAACTTAGAATTGGCCACAGTTCTGTGAGGTCAAGTCTATTATTAGTTTTCTAGTGCTGCTATAACAAAGTAATACAAGGTTAGAGACTTCAAATGACATTAGTTTATGACTTTTTAGACCTGTTGATCACAGGGCTTTAGCAAGTTTCGCTAGGCTAACCCTATGGTCCAAGCAGGACCGTGTTCTTCTATAGAGGCTACAGGAGATAATGTATCTCTTAGCTGTCTCAGACTGTGGACAGAATTCATTATGTATGTAACCAGTAGACTGAGGGCCCCATCGCAATACTGGCTACTGGCCAGGGGTCAATCTGCTCCCTGCCGTCTTTAAGCCTACATCAAGTACTTGTCATGTTACACCCACCTGATATATTCATCTACCTTTTTCTGTTACTCATAGGAAACATGTAGTTAAATTAATCAGTCCTGAAAAATCTTCCCATACCAGCATCTTTGATTGTGGTGTAAGTATTTTTGGTGACCATTATCCTGTATCACTATAGCAATTTTAAAAGATGTGGAAGGCCAGACCCAAAGCTAGGAAATAAAAAAGACCAAACTTTAACCTGGGCCCTGGCGCCTCTTTCAAGACAGTGTTTTCAGATGTACACTGAGTAGACTACAAACAGAGTAGGTTCTGTCAGAGAGTTTGCTTCTCCTCTTACAGTTTTGGTGACCCTTACTGCAGTGAAAGTGATGGTCTCTGGACTGCAGAGTACCTTTGATGAAGTGCACAGATTTGCACACAGGTACAGGAGCATCAGCGAACTTTCTCTGACAGTGCTGACCCTGCTATCCGTGTGCACCATGGCCTTTCTTCTAACCCACACTCTCACCCACACTTCAGTGTCAGGCATGAGCATGGTAGAGGTTATTTTAGATGAGTTCATCAGGACACACTCCAGAACACAATGGATCCTCAGGGTTTTCCCACCACCTGCTGACTGTGTGATTCTCTTTTCCTCATCTTGCCCTTCCTTCACAGGAGCTGAATTATTTGCTTTTCAAGAACCCATAACGGGCCATTCAAAACTGCTTATGCTATGAGTAGTTGTTACTCTCATTACATGTTTTAACTGAATACTAAAAACTATGATTAAATTTGAGTTTAAAGTAGAGAAAGTTGGTGGCTCATTTTAAACTAAATTAAAAGCTGTACAGAAACTCAACAAGAGTAGCTTTAAAATAGCTGTCAAATTAGGGTTGATGAGGTGACTATAAAAGGCCAGGAAAATATTTAGACAGAGTCTCCCCTCAGAATAATCCACAAAATTCTCAGTCAATTTGATATAATGTAAAATTAGGACTCTAAAATGATGTGTTAAAGAGTGTGCAGTACCACAAAATTATACAACAAGAGCATCACTGGACCAGATTCACAGGAAGCCTTGTTTCTTTTTTTAAAATATTAAGGAATACATACAGGTTTAGGAGTTTGAATTAAAATATTGTTATTAAGATTCAAATTTTTCTTATGATTTTTGAGACAGTGTTTTTCTATGTGGCTCAAACTGCTCCAGGTCTCCAGGTAATCTCCACTGATTACCTCAGTCTCTCAAGTGCTAGGACAACAGGTATGCACTACCACATCTGCCTAGTTACTTTTGTTTCATATTGATACTTATAATTTATATATTATAAAATCCAGTTTTTAAACAAAATAATCTGCTTCTCTTTAATATATGTATAAAGATCACCCCTAACTAGAATATTTTCATTAGTCCTTGAAAAACCCCGTACCAATAGCAGTCGCACGGCTTCCCTTCTCCATGTACTGGCGATTACTAATCTCCTGTCTGTTTCAATGGATTTGCACATTCTAGGTGTTTCATATAATCAGAACCATATTTTGGGTAGCCTTTCATGATTGGCTTGAGTTGGCCCAATTTTTTTAAAGTTTATTTCTCTTTGCTGCATGTATCAATACTGTACTTTTTATGACTGATTAATATTTCATTTATAGAAAATAAATTTCATTTATGCATCAGTTGTTGTGTATTTGAGATATTCTACATTTTGGCTGTTATGAGCATTCCTGCTAGGAATATTCATGTGCAAATTTTTGTGTGGATGTGTTTTCAAGTCTCTTGAGTGAATATCTAGCGACATGGCAACTCTGTTTAACTTTCTAAATAAACACCTGCTTTTCAAAGCACCAATATGCCATTTTACATTTTCACATGTAAGGGATCTGATTTTTCTGCGTCCTTGAAAACTCTTGTAATTTTATGTGTTTTTGGATTGTAGCTGTCTTAGATGATGTGAGGTGGTATATCACTGTGGTCTTAATTTAAGTTTCTCCAATGACTCATGATTTTGAAGACATTTAGATTTAGTAGTCATATGCACAGTATGTCTGTTTTGGAGAAACTTCTATTGAAATATTTTGCCCATTTTTTAAAAAAAAATTATTTTAAGAGAAAAAGAAAAAAAAAAACAGAAAAGCGGTACCAGTAATACAGAATTTCAAAAAATAAATAGGAAATCACTGGTTAATAGATTACATATGTCATCTTATAAATAGTTGTTCGAGTTACATAATTAAAGCATACAGAGTGGACATTCAAACAGTGAGACTGCAAACAGTTCTGTTCAATGATCCAACAAAAACTCAGTAATATGGTTATCTGTCTTATACACTTAAATATACATGCAGTTATATCCATTAGAGCACTTTCTTTTCCTCTCTTTTTTATAATAACAATTACACATTTTGAGTTTTATAACTCCCGCATAACTTATTACTTTGTTTTGAAGAGAATGAAACCAAATGTGATGTAACAAAACAGAATCAGTCAAATCAAAAGGATGGACATAATACATGATGTAAAAACAGAATACAAGGTGATCAACAATGATTACCATAATACCTCTTGCTATCTTAAAAAGAATTGCCTATAGCATCAGTTATAATAAAATTTAACAAAACACTACAGAACAAAACCAATAAAACTGAAACATTGGAGACATTACAAGGCATCAAAAGAAGATAATAGTCAAACCAGGGCATCATAGCGAATCTTAGTATCTTTAAATTAGTTGCTTATACCCTTAAAATTGATACTATCAAGCAAAATAGAATAGAGTAAAATCACTCAAAACAAGATGGTGAGAGCAATACAGGGCTTCAAATCAAGTTAATGGGAAAACAAAGTGGGTTACTATAATATATTCAGGTATTTACTTATTTAATTTTTCCTTTAATTAAAAAAAGGAGATTGAGATAAAAGAGGACATAACAACACAACAGCACAGTTCAGCACATAACAATTTAAGAAACATAGTGTTTCACCAGAAGATATCCGGACATAACAATAGTTACCATAGTGTCTCTTTCCTTGAAATATTTAAGTATAACTTCATATACTGTAGCATCAAACATATCAAGACAATGTAAAACCATTCAGGAGAATGACAGTATTATAGGGTATTTAGACCAACTAACAGAAAACAAACAATGGATTCTATATTATCTCCTTGTCTGTAAAACTTTTTGTTTGTACTATCACATATAATAAAATCTAATAAAATACAACATGTTAAGATTGATGGAGACAGAATAAAAAAAAGCTTGATGGGACTTCAAAATAAGATGATATTAAATCAGCACTAGCTATTATTATGTCTTGTTTTCTCAAAAATAGCTGTTCATACCATCACAGACAATAAAATCAAACAGGCCAGAATAAAACCATTACAATTAATGAATGAAAACATTGTAAGGCTTAAAAGCAGTATAATGGGGAATCATGTTCACCACATACTTTTATGTATTGTTATCATTTCTTACACTATGGAAACCATTCAGTATTTATACATATGGGTTTGATTTATTTCACTTATGAGTATGGTCTCAAGCTGCATCCATTTATTTATAAACATCTCAATGTGAGCCTTATTTATAGCTGAGTAGTACTTTAGTACTCTATAAAAATACCACAAATTTTTTATACATTCCTCAGTTGATGACACTTAGGTTGTTTCCAAGATCTGGCTATTACGAATTGTGCTGCTATAAACATGGGTGCACATTTTTCACTGTGCCACGATGCTTTCAGCTCTTCTGGGAATATGTCTAGAAGTGGAATAGCTGGAACAAATAGGACTTCCACTCTGAGCTTTTTGAGAAATCTCCAGACTCACTTCCACAATGGTTGCAACAGTCTACACTCCCACCAACAATGCAGGAGAGTTCCTTTTTTCCCCCACAGCCTCTCCAGCATTTGTTGTTGTTGGTTTTCTTGACCCTGGCCCTTCTTTCAGGAATAAGATGGAATCTCAGTGTGGTTTTAATTTGCATTTCTCTAATGAGTAATGAGGTTGAACTTTTTTTCATGTGTCTATTTGCAATTTGTATTTCTTCATCTGAGAATTGTGTATTCATCTCAGATGCCCATATTTGGATTGAGTCTTTGACTTTTGGGGGTCTGAGTTTTTTAATTCTTTATAGGTTTTAGACAGAAGTCCTTTGTCTGAGGGTGAGTTCAATAAGATTTTTCCCAGTGTGTGGGTTTTCTTTTCACTATGCTGGAAATTTCTTTTCACATGCACTTTTCTGTTTTCCTGATGTGGGAACTCAGTGAATAAATTTTCCTCTGAGGACAGCTTTCATTGCATCTCACAGATTCCGGTAAGTTGTATTTGTATTTTCGTTTGTTTATAGATATTATTTAATTTCCTCTTTAATTTCCCCTGTGACCCACTCATTACTCAAGTGTGTTATTCAGTTTCCATGTCTTTGTGAGATTTTTGCAGTATCTTTTATCATTAATTTCTAATTTCATAGTGCTATGATCCAATAATATGCAAGGGAAAATTTCAGCTCTACTGCATTTATTTAAATATGTTCTGTGAGCTAAATATGGTGTGTTTTAGAGAATGACCCATGTGCTACTGAGAAGAATGTGTATTCTGATGTTGGATTCAACACTCTGTATATGTCTATCAAGTCCATTTGTTCATAGGTGTGATTCAGTTCTGTTATTTCTTTGCTGCTTTTGTGTCTCTTTGTTTTGTCCCTTGGTGTCAAAGATGTGTTAAGGTCTCCTGTTATAATTATGTTACTGATAATTTGGTTTTTCATTTCTGTTAATAGTTGGTTTATATAACTGGGTGCTCTGGAATTTGGTGCATACATATTTAGGATTGTTATTTCTTCCTCTTGAATTTTTCCCCTAACCAGTATGTAATGACCTTCTTTATCTCTTCTGATCATTATTGTTTTCAAGTTCACATTGTCGGCAAACAGAATAGCTACCCCCCGCTTTTGGGGGGTGTTCCTGTTGCATGAAATACTGTTGTCCATCTTTTGACTTTCAACCTGTGAGTATCCTTTTGGGTTAGATGGGTTTCTTGTAGACAGCATATGGTTGGATTTTGTTTCTTGATCCATTCTGCCAGTCTGTTTCTTTTAATTGGTTCATTGAGTTTATTTACAGTAATGGTTATAACTGTTATATGTTGGTTTATTATTGGCATGTTATCCTTCTGCTGTTGCATCTTTATCTTTCTGTTCTGTTTGATTGTCTACCTTGCTTAATAGTTTTATTCTAAGTGTATCTAAACTGTCTTTCAGTATTGTTGGCATAGTTGGCTTGGTTATCATGAAGTTCTTCAGCTATTGTCATGGAAGTATCTTATTTCTCCATCGATTTAGAAGGACAGTTTTGCAGGGTACATCATTCTAGGTTGAAAATCATTTTCTTTTACGATGTGAAATAATTCACTCCATGCTCTTCTTGACTTCATTGTACATGTAGAACATTTTTTCCCTCCTGAAATTCCCAGGATGAAAGGAGATTTTTCTCTATTCAAGCCAGGCCTCTGGCATTTTTATTTTTTATTACATTCACATGTTTTTAAACCTAGTTGCTTAATGTATGATTTACATAAAATTAACTGTACCAATTTTAAGTAGACATTTAGTGAGTCACTAAATGACAATATGACAATATGTGTCACCACTATGATCACTATCGTAATAAAAATATAGAAAATTTCTGTGACTTTAAAATTTTGCCTTAGTCCCTTTAAAATTCACCACCTTTAACTCCAGGCAAGTATTGATAGTTCTGTCCTATAGACTAGTTTATGTTATTCTAGATTTTTATATAAACATAATTGTGAGGTTTTTTTATGTGTACTGGCTTTATTATACCTCAAGATAATATAATTGATATTGATTCAAGCTGTCATGTATATTGGTAGTCCACATGTTTTTAAAAAAGTGTTCCATGGTATATTGGATTGTCATTCCAGAGCTTATCTCTTAAGCAACTGATGATCATCTGCAGTTGTTAGATGGCTTGGCTCTAGAATGTCCTCCAAAGTACCATGTGTTCAGAAGTGGGCCTTTTGGAAGGTAACTGGATCATCTCTGGGTCAATCCACTGATGAGTTGATAGCTAAATGTGCCATTAGAAGTAGGCCTGTTCAGAAGAGGCAGGTCACTGGGAGCGTGACCTGGAAGGGTACATTTCCCTTCTGGGCTCCTCCCTCACTTCCTGCTTCCTGCTTCCCATGATGGGAGCAGCTCTCCTCTGCCAGATTCTTCCACCATATACTTCCTGCCTAAGGCAAAATAAGTATCTCCCTCAGTCATGATTGTTGGATATTTTATCCTAGTGACCAGAAAGTGACTGAGATAGTAGTATTTGCAGTTTTGATCCATCATCAATAAAATTGTTGGGAACAATTATACAGAAATCTTTAAGTAGATTTAAAAAACTTTTTTCCCTTTGGTTGAATTCTAGAGGTAAAACTGCTGAGGTAAATGCTTAGAAAAATAGATATAAGTCACTGCAAAACTCTTTTCCAAAGTTAAAATAGGTATAAGGCACTGCAAAACTATTTTCCAAAGTTAAAATAAGTATAAGGCACTGCAAAACTATTTTCAAAAGTAATCATACAATATTGAATCTCATAAGAAGCATAAGAGGTTTTTACATGTCCCATATTATTGCAAACACTTAATATTGCAAGAGTTTCTAATTTGCACAAGCTTAGAGGAATTTCATCATTAAGTCAGTATGTACTTTATTGATGATTACAGATAGCTTATTTAGCTTATTAGTATTTATAAGTCTTTTGAGAATTTTTCAGATATTTTAAATTTTTGAGGTTATTTCTTGATCACTGAGTTGTAGTTTGTCAGAAGTATTACTCCCTTATGGATGCAAACCTACTTACATAATTTTGTGTTATTGAATATTAAGCTTTTAAAATTTCAATAAAATTAATTTTTATCTTATAATTAATCTTAAACATATTTGATTTTTAAATGATTTGTTCCTGGTATATAAAAAATTATTACATTCATAAACATTATGCTTTTCTTCACGAATTTTTATAATTTTATTTAGCAAGTGTTAAACATATTAATTTTTATTTAGCTCTGCAATACGAAGTAAAAATCATTTTAAAATTTGTACACGTAATTCTCCCAACTAAATTTTTTGAAAAGGAATCCTTTTTGTCTTGAATTATTTCAGCAATTACGTTGAGAATCAGTGCTGCGATACATGAGACTATTTCTAGCCAGTGTTTTCTTCCACAGGTGTACTGTCTTTACATCAATACCTCAGCATTTTGATTAGTACAGCTTTTTAAGTCTTGTGATGGTGCTACTTTGTTCTTATTTTTAAAAGCATTGCACTTCTTCTAGATCCTTTGAATGCCCACATAAACTTTAGAATTAACTCATTAATTTCTGAGTTCTGTAGGACCTGTACGGGATTAGGAACAGTTTAAAGAGAACAGAACTTTCAAGGATATTGACCTTTTTGATTCTCAAGAACCTTATCTCTCTCTATTTAGTTTTATATTATTTATTTTTTTTTAAAATGCAGATTCTATGTAAATTTATTTTCTTTATTAGTTGGTCCTTACCCTGAGTAGGGTAAGTGTCTTCCCAAGGCCCATGGGTTAAAGACTCACTTCCTTAGCCCAGACTGCTATTGGAAGGAGGTGAAACCTCTAAGAGGTGGACCCTAGTGGGATGTCCTCCAGTCACTACAGACATGCCCTTGAAAAGGATGTTAAACTTTATCTTTTTGTTTTAAAGAGAAATTTCAAAACAATATTTTATTACAGGGTAACCATGCTTAATACATTGCATATTGTTATGTTTAAATAAGTTACTCAGAGTACAAGATATCAGCAACTAATTGCTCAAACAATATTAGCACAAACCTTCCTTTTAAATGAACTAACAGAAATTAGCATTATAACTATCACAACTGTCTCCCTATCTCCTTGTATATATACATAAACATATAAGTGTATATGTATATATTATTTCTTTAGCTGACACTAGGGAGACAATATGATGTTTCTAGATGTCAGTCTGATTTATTTCACTTATGAGTGTGGTCTCTAGTTGCATCCATTTACCTACAAGTCTCAAGTTTATCCTTCTTTACAGCTCAGTGGTGCTCCATGTACATAAAGACCACATCTTTTTTAATCGTTCTTTGGTTGATGGGCATTTGAATTGTTTCTAAGATTTAGCTATCACAAATTGTATAAACATTGATGCACATATATTTTTATGATTCAATGTTTTTAATACTGCTGGAAAGATATGTAACTGCCAATGCTAGTTTTTTGAGGAATTTTCACATTGATTTCTAGAGTGGTTGTACCAATCTGCATTCCCACCAACAGTAGAGAAGCCTTCCTTTTTCCCCAGAGCCCATCCAGCATTTGTGATTGGTTGATTTCTTGATAATAGCCATTCGCTCCGGAGTGAGGGAGAATGTCATTGTTGTTGTTTTAATTTGCGTCTCTTGAATCATCAGTGATACTGAATATCTTTTCTTATATCCACTTGGTATTTGTATTTCTTCATTTGAGAAGTATTAAAATTTAATTTTGACCATAATATTTGTACATATTTATGAGGTTTTCATTCATATATATATATATATATATATATATATATATATATATTGGTTAATGATCAATTCAGGGAAATTCAGATATATATCACACTATACTTCTATCATTTCTTTCTTAGAAGTATATTCAAAGTCCTCCATTTTAATTATTTTGTGATATGTAATGCATGACTGTCAATAATAATTATTCTGCTGTGCCGTAGAACACCAGGACTTATTCCTTCTATCTAACTGTAACCCTGTACTCACTGGCTGATCTTTTTCTCATCTTTGCCCCTTATTTCCCTGTCTCTAATAATCACCATTTTACTCTTGACTTCAACTCATGTGGGTTTAAGATTTTAGATTCCACTTATCACTAATTCACAGCATTTGTCTTCCTGTCCCTGACCTACTCCACACAGCACAGTGTCCTCCATCTCTACCCCAGCTATCACAAATGACAGGATCAGTGAGTTTAATGCCTGAAAAGTTTTCCATTCTGGATATGCACCGCCTTGTCTTTACTCATTCATTTGATGATGGACACTTAAGTTCATATCCAGGCATTTGTGAACATTGCTGCTATAAATACAGTAGTGTGAGTGGTTTTTACCTGTTGATTTCACTGTCTTTGGGTATATATTCAGTAGTGAAACTGCTGGACTATATATCAATTTAAAACTTATTCCTAATGATTCTATGTTTGTGTACACTGCAATAAACTATTATTCTTTGAATTTTCAATTCATACAAGTTAGCACATATGAACGTGTGTATGAAAAATACACACATATATATGTAATATATATTCACCATGAATTCTGCTAATAAACTTCACACACAATATTATTTCTAGCAGCAAATTTTAAGTTGATTACTTAGGATAAGTATATAATCATATAATTGTGTTTCATTTCTGTCTTCTATAACCTATTTACCATGAAACTCTTAATCAAAATTATACGTCCGTTGAGAAAAGGCAGTCTGACAAGAGGCAATTTCCCTGTGAATTTCCTTCTTTCTTTCCGTTTTCTGTATTCTGTGTACTTTTCTTGACTAGTTCTGGTGGCGCAGGCCTCCAACACAAGGTTGAACAGCGGGTGTGAAGGAAATGTTTGCCTTATTGCTGGTGCTAAGGGAATATCCCTTAGCCTTTCACTGCGGAGTGTGGTGTTTCTGCAGGTTCCCTGTAGACGGCCTTCAGCAGTCAGGGCACATTCTCTACTATTCCTGGTTAGGTGGAGAGTTATCTTGAGTGTTAACAACTCTTACGTCCCTGAGCTAATATCCAGTTATCACTGTGTAATATAATGTTGGGAGCCGCGGCCGACACCGGTCGTTTTACTTGGCGGACGTGAGGCCTGTAAGGAAGGAGCAAAGCCTGAGCTAAATTACCCCTCCCATCGAGTGAGCCAAGTTGGCGCCTGCTTCCTGCCCCCTGATTGCGCTGGCGACGTAAACAACCCGCTCTGTAAGATAGTCTGCCTAGCAACAACTGATGTTAGCCAATCAGCCCGCATCGCGCGCTTTGAACTGATTGGCCACTGTTACCCTATAAAAGTAAATGCCTCTCCCGCCACGAGAGAGAAGCACAGAGAGAAGCACAGAGAGAGATAGAGAAAGTCCACCGGCGAGAAAGGGCTGGTGGCAGAGCGGAGGCCTCGCGGGGCCCACGTGGAGACAAATAAAGACAAGGTTGCACACCGCCAGACTTTGTCGTGTGTCTTTCCTGCCGGCCGGGAGCGACACCGACAATATAACTTATATAGCTCTAAATTTTCTTTCCTAAATTATTTTAAGGATTTTCATTGCTATGCACATGAATGATATTGATATGTAGTTTGTTAATATAATTTTTATTTTGTTGGTATGATGTCAGCATTATAAAACATATTTCTATATGGAGGAAAGGACATAACAAAGATGTTATAAGTGTAATAATTAGTGTTCAGTAGTTAGGGTAAATTCAACATGAAAATCCACTGGATATGAAAGAACTAGAAGAATTAAAGTTTTAATGGGTGAAATAACAGGCACAGATATAGAAATATAAATTAAAGAGGTATTTACGAATCTGTGCTTTTAATTGGGTCAAGAACTATGAACAATGCTGAGAGTACCAGTGTGACTGTGGCACATGAATTTGTCTGAAAGAGGTCTCTAAAAAAGGCAATTATGAGGATGAGGCATGGAATACACATGATTTGCAAGAATTCTCTTAATTATAATGTATTCCCAAGGTTTCTTACTGAATTTGAAAGATAAAAAGAAATTGTACTCAGGTTTATTTCTAGTCAGTGATTTATCATGTGAGCAGTCACATGTATAATTATCTGTCTTATTTTCTGATAGATAGTAAGACCCATCATTTCTTATGCCATTGAGGATCTTATAATTTCAAAAATTTATTGAAAACAAGAAATCCAAAGAGATTCAATTGCCTCTCTATATTTTAGTCCTTTGAGTTTTTTTTTTTTTGTTTGTTTGTTTGTTTGTTTGGGAAAATATTTAGAGATACCTAGCATCTTATATAATATCTAATGATCAAATAAAAATTATTATGGATAATAATACAAAACATGACCGAGAAAAAGATTTACTTCTTTATCAACCACCTTACAACGTCTTAAATTCACATTTCCTCCAGCTGGTTTCTCCAGTGCCTCCAAATGTGTTTGTGTGTGTGTGTGCAAGTGTGCGCTCATATGCATCAGACAGAGTTTTCTGTTCCCACCAGTAAGCCTAAGCTAATGACACTCTTAAACTTGATGATGTCTGACAAACTTTTCCTTAGAACACCACTTTCTTTCCTAGCAGCGTATATTAGGGTTTTCCTTTCCTTTGCTGAATCTTTTCCCTCAAATAGAAAACTCTTCACTGATTTTTTTTTTCACCACAAATGGATTCATTGATCTGGTTCTGAAGCCCTAAATTGTACTGTGTGTGTAATTCAAATAGTTCCCTATTCAAGAGAAATCCATGTACATTTTTGCTGCTTATTTTAGTCTATGGCCATAACAGCATTGCAAAGACTATTTCTCTTTTTAATATCCTATTTTTGTGAAGCAAAACTTTCTGTAGTGATAGCAACAAAAATTAGATTATGTAGTAGTCGACAAAAGCAACACACTTAGAATTTCACTGTCCCCCAGCATCGGCAGATGGGACCATCTAGCTGCAGGAAGGCAAGGTCAGGGCTCCCACTAATGCTAGATTTTTGTGAGTTGTATAATTATTCCATTATATATTATAACGCAAAAATTATAAAGTACACAATAAACATAGTGCATCTGGTCTGTAGAAAAAATTGTCTTTCATGAAACCAGCCCATGGTTCCAAAGAGATAGTGGGCTGATGGCTTAAAGCAACTTGTTTATAGGGCCCTGTGAAGGCAGCTCTAGGAAAACTATTACAGCCATCAAGTTTTCCCTATGTTGGAAGGAAATCACATATTTCATTGAAAGTTTCAAACATACTAATCCTGTATAAGACTTTATCTTTGTTCATTTAGTATGTGTAATAGAGATTCTTTAAAAGAGAAATTTTATTTGATGTTTTCACTGATATATCTCAAGGGAAAAGAAACATACTTTAATAGTAAATTTTTGCTAAATGTTTCTTGCATAAGATATATGCAAATGAATAGATTAATGTACATAAGAGCTGAGATTTATTATCAATATATAAGATAAAATCATTAATAATCAGTTGTAAGTTTTTGTTACTGACATTGAAACCCCTCAATTTATATCTTTGCCACGTCTTCTCTCTTCCACAATATTCTGTTTCCATGAAGAAAACGAAGCTATTCTGATTTGCATTCAATTAACTTTAACCTGGTTTTCATGTTTGGATATTTATCAAATTTCATTTCACCCCCCTTGTGGCTTGATTGCTTTTCAAATCTTATTTCATCTACTTATTTTTTAAACTAGTTTTGCAAACATTCCTAATTATCAGTCTCGGTGTAAGTGTGCATGAGCCTTAACAGAAACTCACCAGAGTTCTCCATAACGTTCTGGGTGTCTGTTTCCCACTTGAGGGGACTCCTGGCCCAGCTCACTTTCCGGGCTCGGTCCTTCTTGTTCCCGTCCCGTTGTTTGGCCTGATGAGTTCTTACATTTGATCCCAAATGGGCCCTTCCAACTGTTTGTTAAATATTTGGTCTGCTCCCTGATTGGAGTGTTTTCCTTACTTTTTCTTCTCATCCTTCTGTGTTTATCTTTATCAACAACGTTTTGGATGCACATGAAACATATTTCACCTCTTGTGTAGAAGCAGCCCAGGAAGCACAGCGCGCCCCCCGTCGGTATCCGGAAGCCCTGCACCCCGCAGACGCCGCCTTCCCAGCTCCTCTGCCTTAGGAGGGGTATTTTGATTTTATTTTAGGAGCTGACAAGCAACCCTGGGTAGGCGGCCACATTTTGGAATGTATACTTTTATATGTACAGACTGACCTTTTCAAAGCCTTATTTTTGCTACCTATCATCCATGATTCAGGCTACAGCAGCCCCATGAGATAAAAACAAACTTGTGATCCTCCGACCTCAGCCTCTTTTTTGCTGGGATTACAGGCAGACACCCCCATGCCAAGCCTACAGGGTTACTGATAATAAGAAAACTACAGGAGTCCTGTTCAGGGGACATGTACTGTACACCACATGGGTCATCTTAAATTGTCTGGATGCATACTGTAAAAAGTGAAAGAAGCAGTCGAAATTAACGAGTTAATTTTAGCACACACTTTAAGAATTTATAAAACAGTATTGGTAGAGCCCGTATCTGGAGGCCTTTTACTCTTTGGCACCGAGTTTGAAACACCACATGCATTTTACCTGTCTGACACGTGTCATTTGCATTATCCACCATTTCACACGCTCCGGGGCCACAGGTAGCACGCAGCTACCTTGTAGGACTGCTAACAGCTAGTGACATCTTGCCACTGACACCGACGTCTGTTAAATGTATCTGACTGCATTATTCTTAAAATGCCCCCTGAGTAAGGGCAGAGGCTCCTTCCCGGAGCTGCTGGCAGGCTCTGTGTTTGAGGAGTCCAGCCAGGCTCACTCTCTCCTCAGCTCTCTGTCATCTCTCTAAACTGACAGGAGCAGAGGCTGGGCTCCAGGACAGCTCCCTCTAGTGTGTCTACTTAGGTGAGTGAGCCTGTTCCTCAAGATGATGTAAAGCTTCCGGGAATGCCGTGTCGGCACTTTTCCTTCCCCCACCAAGGTGTACCACGTGCAGAAAGGGAACAGCAGATTCCTAAGCAGCTTCATGGAGTTCAAGAAGCGAACTGAGTATGGGAAACCCGATCAGGAAAGATACCAGCCATTCCATTCTGCATGGTCAGGAGAGAATTTCAGGGTTCAGATAATTTGGTAGCCATAGTGATGAAGGAGGTCCTTGGAGTGGCAGATGAAGGTTTACCATTGGCTCCCAATACAGTGATGACGAAATCTGTGCATGTATGTTGTGAAATTTGGAATATATATATATATATATATATATATATATATATATATATTTGCATATGTACATATTTGCACCTATTTTTGAGATATGATGCATCTGAATACACTGTTCCCATTTATTATTGAGCTTTACTGAGATGTCTTTTCTTTTTGAAGACTTTCCTGATGTCACCTAAGTCATGGTGGGTGTCTCTGGCTTCAGGATTGTCTGGTTTTCCTGAGGTAGGAGGAATTGCTGCCAATTCACTATAATAAGCTCCAGATTGTGTTTGCAAAGTTCTCTCCTGAGCACCTGTGTCAGACTGCTTTCAAGCCCAAATCTCTGCTGTCCCCTCCGAGTGGTGGTACTGATTTCCACTAGAGGCTCCAGTCTGTGCATTCCAGCTGTGAACACCTCTGCAATCATTTGTGCATTCAGGTTGGAAGGCTCTGGAGGTGCTGCCTGATTGACAGCCCTTTATAAGTCTTTTATCTGTTTGTTTCTGTCAGGGCCACAATTCAGTCTCAGAGTTCTTTCTGGTGACGTTGTGACTAGGACTAGCAACATCCTCAAAATGGAGATGTGATTTTGCCATAACTCAAACACTTTCTGCAGTCTCTGGGCGTAGTATCACAGGCAAGATCAGATTATAAATTATTTCTTACCATGTGAGTAAGACCCCTCGTGGCTCTAGGACATGTTCTTTCCATAGACTGGGGCAATCCTGAAGTCAGCAGGGCTGCACTGCCGTGCTAAATCTGCTGGTAGCTGATCGTTCCTCAAATCCTTCCCTGTTTCTTCCTCTGAAAAGGCAATTATTCTTATCAAAGGATATCATTGCTCTTATCAACCTACTTCTCATGATTTTCAAGACCAAGTACAGTCGCATGGGAGTATGACAGCATCCTGGGGAACTTACATCCTCTTTTCTCTGCTCCAGTACTGTGATCTGAAGACAGTTCTGCGCTGGGGAGACCTTGACTGACAGCTGACTGACTTCTCAATAGGTGTAGAGAAGGAAGCCCACGTTAAACCTGCACTAGGTGCTGCTCTCCTCTGCCTGTTGGTTTTGGTGCTGTTTTTAAAAAAATCATATCTATGGCATGTCTGAGGCTGTTGGTGGATCTACTAGATGAATTCCCAATAGACAAGCATCAGTATCTGTAAATTATCTGTTTTCCTTTTAGCTTGAAATGGGCTGTTGAGAAGGGAATGAATGGGTTTCCTTGATTTTTAAGGCTGAGTAGTGTCTAAACCACTTTTTAAAAATCAGTCATATTTTAGTGCTGGATTCTATCTCTTAGCTATTGTGAATAATGCTGCAATAAATAGGAATGCAGAGGTCTCCTTGCCATCGTGGCTTCATTCCATTTGCATGTACACCCTGCAGTGGAATTGCTCGATCAGATGGCAGTTGAATTTTTAATTTTTTGAAGAACATTGTAGAATTATTTCCATAGCAGCTATGCTAATTAATATTCTAATGTATCAAACTTTTACACGTTGAATATGTGTATATATATACATATATATATATATAAAGTTTATACATCATACTGTATCCCATAAATATAAATGTTGTCAATTTTGAAAAAAAAAAATCATGTAGACCCGTAACTCTGCTCTAACCATAAGTACTAATTAGAGCATTAATGTACTCGTACTCTTGCATATTTAATAAGTCTTATAGAGGAGATCTTGTGTGATTGCAAAGATTCCCAGTTAGCATTTGGTTTAAAATGAAATGGAAGGAGGCGATGGAGCCTGGGGCACATGCATCTCAAGAACCTGGTGGCACAGTTCTGTTCCCACATGGCATCCTTTGCAGTTATGCTTTGGTAAAGGACGTGAAGCTTAAGGACACTTTCTCCAGGCCTATTTTCCAGTTGAATGTAGCTTCTGTGTTTGTATCGACCACTGCAGCATCTCACTGTCCTTCAGATCCCAGCTTTGGGTACAGTGCTCTCTCCCCTTTCAGATTGTGGTCCAAGAGTTAATGAACCCAAATATTGTAGTTATTACTCTAAGCCATGCTATCCACAGTGTTCTCTAGGTTTTTGGATTTTTCACTGAGGAGTTGATGAGCAGATCCCAAATTCTTATTCAACTTAAAAAAATACGATTTTACCTGAGATTTGGAGATAGGTTAGCCACATTTAAGTATTTTCTATTCCAAATCCTGACATCTCATGGTGGTGATGTTTGCTAAATTATATCTGGTGAAACTGAAGGCATTCTGTAAGGTTTGTGGGTATCATCATAGCTACAGATGAGAGTGGATCACTTTTTCTTTGCTTTGCTTCAAGATTGTGCCACCAAGACCCTGTTAGCAATCCACCACTCCTCCCACCTTTATTTTGTATTTCAACCACAATGAAACAATTCCAATGGAGCGTGCCAGAAATCATTTCTTTCTGCTCCATAATTTCCCCTCTTTAGGGTTAATTTTCTTTTGGATACTGTGAATATTTTTGTCATCAGGTAACCCATGTATAATGACTGAGGTCAGCGCCTCTTGAATACTTTATTTATCGCTAAGTAGTAACTATAAATCATCAGGATCCAACATTGGGGAGCACTCTCATGGCATCTGCCAAGGTTCAGGGCAGCAACATAAAGTTTTACACATCTGTTTTCTTGATGGTGGTGGTGGTTTCATAGAAACCCTGTACAGTAGGCGAAATTTACTGTATGCCAGTTATACCACCACTAAAGCTGTCCTGTCCACCAAAGTAGATGTATCATGCCAAATGTCATTTAACCAACCTAAGTCATCTTTACCCTTATCATCCCTACTGCATCAGAAAGATGGATCAGACTTAGCGAGCATCAGTCTTGTGCATATTTTATCAGTGGATCTCAGGCAAACCACATTTGTTGGGAGCTGCGGCCGAGCCCGGTTGCCTTACTTGGCGGACGTGAGGCCTGTAGAAAAGAGCAAAGCCTGAGCTAAATTACCCCTCCCATCGAGTGAGCCAAGTTGGCGCCTGCTTCCTGCCCCCTGATTGCCCTGGCAACATAAACAGCCCGCGCAATAGATTAGTCTACCTAGCAACCAATGACGATGACCAATCAGCTTGCATTGCTTGCTGTTGCCCTATTGGATGATGAGTCTATATATATGTATATGTGACCCTCCCTGCGGAGAGAGATAGAGGAAGTCCACCGGTGAGAAAGGACTGGTGGCAGAGCAGAGGCCTCGCGCGGCCCACGCGGAGACAAATAAAGACAAGGTTGCACACCGTCAGAATCTGTCGTGTGTTCTTCCTGCTGGCCGGGAGCGACACCGACATCTGGTGGCCCGTACGGGGAACTGATCACTCCCCTCGGTGGTGTGCAACGCTCCAGCGCGGTGCTGCCAGACAGGTGAGTAGGGGATAAACCTGGGCTCTGGGTGGCGCGCACCTACAGGGCTTTTAGACTCCCCTCAGGCTCACGCGTAGGTGACGGGTTCTCTAAGTCACACGTGGTGAGTAACAGCCCTCAGAGGTTGAGGATGGGTAATTTACCGAGCACGGAGGCACGGCCCTTGGTAAAGGCCCTTAGGAAGCTTTTAAAATCTAGAGACCTCAGGGTAGGTCAAAAAACACTGGAACTATTCATAGCGGAGGTAGATAGGGTGGCTCCCTGGTTTTTACCCACAGGGCATTTAAACCTGCCGTCATGGGAGAAGTTAGGCGGGGACCTCGCCTCGGCGGAATTGGGAGGCGATATTTCACCGGCTATTCGCCCCCTGTGGGAAATGGTACATGCGTGTCTTGAAGGGGAGGGGAAGGGGTTCCCGTCGGCAGTTAGAGACGCGGAAATCATGGACGCACGCAAGGCTTTTGAGCAGGCAAAATCGGAATGCTCTCGGGAGGGGTCTGTCCAGGGGGAGAAGATCCAGGGAAAGATAGAGAACACCCAAGCTCTGGAGTCCTCCGACTCAGATAGCGAGGAGGAACTAGAAGGTGGGGCGGGAAGCCGAGAGGCCCAAAACCCCTATGCCGAGTTGCGCCGCGAATTGTGTGCGTGCGCCGCTCGAGAAAAGCAAAGAGAGGAGAAAGGACCCCCGAGCGCCCCCTGGCGGGGAGGAGATAGAGAGCCATCCGCTCCACCCTGGAGTTCACTTCCAGAAGCGGTTCCCCGCTGAGAGGCCACTACAGGGGACCCCCCCCTTCTCTCAGCCGGCACAGGAAGTGACGCCCCGTTCCACTCTGTCGCGACCGCCATCCTATGACGTCGCGCCGCGGGGCAGACGGTATTTTCATGGGCGGATATGGAGGGGTGAACGATGGTCCGGAGGGGATCCACCGATGCAAGGAATAGATTACGGCCCTTATGGAGTATATCCTGTGCAAATGGCCCCAGGCCAAGGGCGCAATGTTTGGGAACCGTTCGAAATAAAACAGATTAGAGAATTAAAAAGCGCTGTCACAACCTTCGGGCCCACAGCTCCTTATACCATAGCTATGCTAGAGAATCTTGCCTCTCAGCCTCTTACACCGGGTGATTGGATGCAGCTAGCAAAGGCATGCCTCCCTTCGGGTAATTATCTTGATTGGCGAGCCTGGTATGCCGAGTTTGCCATCGAGCAAGCAGAAAAGAATGTTAACAGGGGGCATGCAAGGTGGAATGAAGACATGCTCCAGGGCTTAGGTCAATATAGGGATGACCAAACTCAGTTCCCCAATGAGGTGTATGACCAGATCTCTAATATTGGGCTCCGCGCATGGAAACAGGTGAACGGTGCGGGGGCGGCCTCACTATGCCTTTCAAAGATAGTACAGGGGGCCTCAGAGCCATTTGTTGATTTCGTGGCTAGGATGCAGGACGCGGCTGATAAAGTTTTTTCAGACCAAGAAGTGGCAAAGCCCCTGATCAAACAACTCATTTTTGAACAATGCATGGCGGAGTGCAAAGCGGCTCTTGCCCCGCATAAAAACAAGGATCTCAATGCTTGGATTAGGATTTGTAGGGAGATTGGAGGGCAGATGACTGCAGCAAAGCTTGCGGCGGCCTTTGTAGCCGCGACGGCACAAACTAAGGGTGCTTCCGGACCTAAGCGAGATCGTAAGCCCAAAGGATGTTTTGGCTGCGGGGAACCAGGGCATATTAGGAGAGACTGCCCGCACAGTGTTAATACACGGGAAGGGCCAATAGGCGTGTGCGAACGATGTAAGAAGGGAACACACCAAGCGAAAGATTGCAGATCAGTTTTCGATGCCCAGGGAAACCGCATTAGTGGCAGGAAAATTCAGGAGCCAAAAAACGGCCAGAGGGGGCCCTCCTTACGGGCAGGCCCCCGCCCCCTAGACAGGACAACACAAAGTGGCAGCCCTCCACCAGGGCTACCCCTGGGTCAGCAGGCGTGGACCTCTGTGTCGCCTCCAGACTCCTATTAACGCCTGACATGGGCGTTCAGGTGGTCGAGACCACCTTCAAGGGCCCGCTACCTGAAAAATCAGTTGGTTTAGTGATTGGACGGTCCTCCACAGCCCTCCGGGGCCTACCATGCTCCCTGAGGTCATAGACTCAGACTACACAAGAAACATTAAGATTATGGTCCAAACTCATGTAGGAACCATGGTGATTAATGAGGGGGATAAGATAGCACAACTTTTATTGCTCCCCAGTCTCCATGAGAGATTCCAGTCTAGACAATGGGTTAGAGGGGATCAGGGTTTTGGCTCCTCGGGGGAAATCTTCGAGGGACTCCATATGACTCTTGATAAAAGGCCCATGCTTTCACTTAAGGTCAATGGCAGAATTATAACAGGTCTCTTGGATACGGGAGCAGACCGCTCCATTGTCTCCAAGAGGGACTGGCCTTCTAGCTGGCCCACCAATACAGCTGACAACACACTCCAAGGGTTGGGGATGGTGGCTGCCCCCCAGGTTAGTGCCGTGACCCTGCCTTGGTGTGATGAGGAGGGTCACCAAGGACATTTTCAACCTTTTGTTATACAGCTGCCAGTATCTTTGTGGGGAAGAGACATCCTCACTCAGATGGATGTCACTCTTACATCCACCTGCTCTCCTCAAGCTAAGGGTATGCTTAAGAATCAGGGATATGTCCCCGGCAAGGGCATGGTCTCTGCCCTACAGGGCCGGACATCTCCCGTACCTGTAGAGAAAAGGGAAGGTAGACACGGGCTGGGTTTTTCCTAGGGGCCGCTGAGGAAGTTCTCCTGCCTACTCCAATTAAGATCACTTGGAAGTCCCTGAATCCAGTTTGGGTACCTCAGTGGCCCCTACCCAAGGAGAAGCTTTTAGCGTTAACCGAGATAGTCAAAACCCAGCTTCAGGCAGGGCACATAAAGCCATCAACCTCCCCTTGGAATACCCCTGTTTTTGTTATTAGAAAGAAATCAGGTAAGTGGAGACTGCTCCATGATTTGAGGGCGGTCAATGCACAGATGCAACCTCTAGGGGCAGTCCAAAGAGGACTACCAGCACTCTCAGCGATCCCAAGACATTGGCCAATTTATGTCATAGACCTCAAGGATTGCTTTTTCTCTATTCCCTTGCACCCTGAAGATACCCACCGGTTCGCTTTTACCTTACCTACCGTTAATCAAGAAAGCCCTGATCTTCGATATGAATAGGTGGTTCTACCACAGGGTATGACTAATAGCCCCTCTATGTGTCAGATTTATTTGGATTCCCTGCTGATCCCTACACGCAAAGCCTTCCCCAACGTTAGGTGCGTTCATTACATGGACGATCTGCTAATCAGTGCAAAGGACATAAATATGTTAGAGGATATGCTAGGCCAACTGGTCGAGGCCCTGAGAAAAGCTAATCTACATATTGCCCCTGACAAGATTCAAGGAGGAGAAATAATGACTTACTTGGGTACCAAATTCTCCCCTACATCAATTTCTCCACAGAAGGTAACCATCAGAACAGATAATCTTACAACCCTAAATGACATGCAAAAGTTACTGGGAGATATAAATTGGATTAGACCTTACTTGCACGTCCCTAATTCGGACTTAAAGCCCCTAAGAGGGGACCCGGATATTGCCTCCCCTAGAGAGCTCACCCCAGAGGCCAGAGTTGCTCTAAAAAAGATAGAAGAGGCCCTAAGCAAAGCTACTTTACAGAGAATTGACCCAGAACAGCCTTTTGAGGTCTGTTTGTTGCAGACCAGTTCCCAGCCCACAGCAGTGATTTGGCAGAAAGGACCACTTCTGTGGGTGCACCCTAAGATTTCACCTGCCAAGATTATTGAACATTACCCGGAAGCAGTTGCTTCTCTGGCTCTGGAGGCACATAGTAGAGCCATTCAGCACTTTGGCTCCATGCCTCACGCTATTCGGGTGCCTTATACCGCTTCTCAAATAAAAATCCTGACTGCTTGCATAGATACTTGGGCCATCCTGAGATGTGTATTTCTTGGGGAGATAGACAATCAGTTTCCTAAGGACCCTATACTACAGTTTATTACTCAACATCCGGTGATATTTCCAAAAATCACCGCCCCTGCACCCCTTACTCCTGCAACAACGGTCTATACTGATGGGTCAAAAACCGGGATAGGGGCCTATGTGGTCTCGGGCATGCCTCCAGTTAGCATACAGTTTGAGCCAGATCAACCACAGGTGGTGGAGTTACTAATTGTACAAACCGTCCTCGAGAAGTTCCCAGGGGCCCTTAATATTGTTTCTGATTCAAAATATGTTGTCAACGCCATGCAGGTCCTTGAGACTGCAGGCCCAATTAAACCAACTTCTAAAGTAACTAACTTGTTTTTGTCTATCCAGACATTGCTCATAAATAGACACAACAAAATATACATCACTCACATAAGAGCACATACACACCTACCAGGGCCCATGGTACAGGGCAATGCGGCTGCTGACGCGGCCACTCGCCCGTTATGGATTTTCAATATGCTATCTCCTATAGAACAAGCCCGTCAGTTCCATGACAAGTTCCATGTCAATGCCAGGACGTTAGCCAACCAGTACCGCATCTCCAGGGCTAACGCGCGGGACATCGTGCGACTGTGCAGCTCATGCGCCACACACACGCCTGCCACATCAATGGGGGTTAACCCCAGAGGGTTGATCCCTGGCGATATTTGGCAAATGGATGTCACACACATAACAGAATTTGGATCTCTTAAGTATGTCCATGTCTCCACGGACACCTGTTCTCATATTATATTCGCAACTGCAGAGACAGGTGAAAAAGTATCTAATGTGATCAATCATTGCTTAGCGGCTTGGGCCGCATGGGGCAAGCCCAAAATATTAAAGACAGACAACGGACCAGCTTATACAGGAAAAGCCTTCAATGAGTTCTGTAAGACTATGGAAGTACACTTAAAACATGGTATCCCATATAATCCTCAAGGCCAAGGAATTATTGAAAGAGCTCACAAAAGCCTCAAAGAAATCTTATGTAAACAAAAAGGGGGAGTAGGCCAGGGCCTGCCCCCAAAGGCACGGCTATCCATGGCACTATTCACATACAATTTTTTAAACCTGAACAATAACAACCACCCCCCGGCTATGGAGCATTGTAATCCATCTCCTACCAATAAGGGATGGGTAAAATGGAAAGATGTCCTGACGGGACAATGGATGGGCCCGGATCCGGTAGTCAGCTGGAACCGAGGTGCGGTTTGTGTTTTCCCGCAGGAACCGGGACGAGAACCATTGTGGGTCCCAGAAAGACTGACGCATGCAACAAGCCCTTCGACTGAAGGCTAATCCTGTCCTGCCGGAGACCAGCAGCAGGCCTGATAGTCAGATGAACCCGAAAAAGGCTGCTTTTTTCGTTGGGGGCGTTGTCCTAGCCCTCCTCAGGATAAGTATGGTACATGCGGGGCTGGGGGGCCCCGCTTCTGGAACAGACCTTCGCACGAGCCTTCTTGGCAATCCGTGCGATTGCGGAGGTGGCACGGTAAGCAGTATACCACCTATCGCCAAAAAAGGACCAGGGACCGATTGTGGGGATAAAACAGCTTACTCAGTTGTGTACAGCTCCACTGCAGGAGGATTTAGTCAACCATTCTATCAGTGCATACTTAAGCCTAAGGTGAGTCCCTCAGGGCCTGGTAATCTCGTCACATGTCCCTGCACTAAGTTTGAGGAATCCATGCATGTTACATGCTATACAGAGACAAAACAATGCAAACTCAACAGTATAACCTATTGGATGGCAACGCTAACTACAACTAAAAGCCCTGTTGCCCCTAACCATATTCCCGCTGCTGTAGGCAGTTCCCCATTCATGCAGTCAGGTTGTAATGGAGAGGTTGGAAAAATGGTCTGTTGGTCTATGACCGCCCCCGTTCACATCTCTGACGGTGGAGGGGTCCAAGACCAGTACCGGCAGGAACAGGTCATTGAGCGATGGGAACAATTAAATCCGTTCCCTGAAGTCAATTACCATCCACTCCTATGCCCTAAATCCCGAGGCGTTAACCTTGACCCCGCTACTGAATCCATATTAGAGGCTACCCACAAAGCACTCAATCTTACTGACCCTGGGCTGGCCTCCGATTGTTGGCTGTGTATGATGATGGGAGAATCATGGCCGCTGGCCATGCCGTTTAGAGACTATGAAAGTGAACCTTACAATTATAGCACACCCTATAATTGCTCACATGGGCCTCCATTTCGGGTGCAATTTATGGGACAGTTTAATGCATCCTGTTTCCAAAAGTACCCACAAAATAATAGTTATGATATTGTTGTTGGAGCGCTGGCAGTTGCCTCGTGTGAGTCCATAACCAATGTAAGTAGTAGCTCGCCGCCATGTGCCCCCTTTGGTAAAGTATTTACTTGCAGCAATGGTCATGCTTATACTTACCTGCCCAGTAATTGGACTGGCCTATGTGGCCTAGCTTACTTGTTGCCTGACATTGGTATTGTCCCTGGGGACCAACCCATGCCCATCCCAGCTGTGGACACCTTTATAAAATGACATAAGAGAGATGTACTGATTTTACCTCTCTTGGCTGGCCTGGGGATAACTGGAGCCCTGGCCGCCGGGACTGCGGGCCTAGCAGTTTCATTAACCAAATATACTCAGTTATCCAGGCAATTGATAGAAGACATGTCTATAGTTGAGAGAACCCTTCAGGAGATACAAGATCAAATTGATTCCCTTGCAGAGGTTGTTCTGCAGAATAGAAGGGGCCTAGATCTACTCACTGTAGAAAGGGGAGGTATCTGTATTGCCTTACAGGAAAGATGCTGCTTTTATGCCAACAAGTCCGGAATCGTTCGAGACCGATTAAAGAAACTGCAAGAAGACCTAGAAAAGAGGAGAAAAGAACTACAAGACAATCCCTTTTGGGGAGCCTGGAATGGCTTGCTCTCCTATGTTTTACCTTTGTTAGGTCCCCTGTGCTCCTTGCTGCTGCTCGTGCTTGTAGGACCATTCTTGCTCCGATGGGTTACATCATTTATTAATGGGCGCCTTGCGGCGGCCCGGCGTCAGGTTCGCCTGGTTGCCCATGCGGCTCTGGCAGCAGCCCGTGATGGGCACAATGACCCCCAGGCTTACACATGGCTCGCTCGACTGGCCTACGACCGGGTCTAGATGTGGCGGGTCTTCCGCACTCCTTCCCTATTGACACCACACAGCAGGGTATGTGAGTCAATGACGGGTAAGAGCGTGCCTCCCCAGCACGACTCGACCTAAGCCAGGCCCTACCCCATACTGCACGAAAGCCGCTGGATTACTAGAATCTGCCCAGATCTAGATGTCTCTCCGAGGGGATTGCACGGAGGGGCATGAGTGCATGCCTATGTGCATCCAGGTTCCGTCCAGTTCACTCCTGGCCCTGGAAAAAGGACGAGGGTCTCAAGGCTTTGGCGGACCCAGGAATGGCCGACCAGGGTCCAAGCCAAGGGCCTACGGTGGGCCTTAACACAGGGCATAAGCCTCTGCACTCAATCCAGGGCGGGCTACAATGCGTACATTCATTCAAAATAAATAAAATAGGGGGAGATGTTGGGAGCCGCGGCTGAGCCCGGTCGCCTTACTTGGCGGACGTGAGGCCTGTAGAAAAGAGCAAAGCCTGAGCTAAATTACCCCTCCCATCGAGTGAGCCAAGTTGGCGCCTGCTTCCTACCCCCTGATTGCCCTGGCAACGTAAACAGCCCGCGCAATAGATTAGTCTACCTAGCAACCAATGACAATGACCAATCAGCTTGCATTGCTTGCTGTTGCCCTATTGGATGATGAGTCTATATATATGTATATGTGACCCTCCCTGCGGAGAGAGATAGAGGAAGTCCACCGGTGAGAAAGGACTGGTGGCAGAGCAGAGGCCTCGCGCGGCCCACGCGGAGACAAATAAAGACAAGGTTGCACACCGTCAGAATCTGTCGTGTGTTCTTCCTGCCGGCCGGGAGCGACACCGACACACATTAGGCAACATTTGCGAGATACCAAACACACTGCTACAGCTTCCCGAATGTCCTTTCAACCCAGATGTATTTGAGTTTGGAGTTGGTCAAGCTCAGGCCATTGAGCCAGTAGCCAGGAGGACTGCGGAGTTCTGGTTTTCACTAGACCTGTGACCTTGTCCTTGATTCATCTCTATCTGTATATCTTTATATCTGTATCTTTATTGCTTCCAGTTTTCATCTTAGGTCATTATTTGCAAGATAATTTAATATAAACAATTGAAATGAACCAGGGTGTGAGGCTGAGATCATTTCTAGATCAGTAATCAGTGCCTAGCAAACCCTTTCTGGACCTGCATCTATCTATTTGTTAGTGTATTGGATCAGTAAGTATTGGCAAAGAATTATTCTCAGGGTCAGAACTTACTCAGGGATCCCTGAGGAGGCAGGAATAATTTACAGGGCATGGTCACCCTTTCATATAGAATCTACAAAGCCTTTATGTGGAAAGCTTCTCTCTGGAATCTAATTCATGTCCCAGCCAAGTCATTTAGGAAAAGGATGGCAGGAGCCAGCTCAGTGACGCTGCCCAAACAGATAAAAGCTTGCAGTATTGAGTGAGGCCAAGCCTGTCACTGCCTCTGTAGAAACAGATGTTCCCCTGTGTCATGGTTTATGTCTGTGTCCCCCAGGCCTCATGAGTTTGCATTGTGCATTTGTGATTGGTTCATTGTCTAGTGCTTGGATTGATGAGGTCAGTGCTCCATCCACATCGGGGTGGAGCCAGGATGTGATGTAATGACAGGAAGAAGGTATGTCTTTCTCTTTGCTGGTTCGAGCTTGCTGTTTGCAGCCGCCATGAAAGGCGGGCCAGCCAGGCCCGCCTGTCTAGGAGCCAACTGAGTGTGGACTGAAACCTCTAAAAAAACTGTAAGAAATAAACCTTTCCTTTCCCAACTTGGGCTTCAGGTATTTTGTCTCAGCAATGAGCATAAAGTAACTAAGACACTCTGTGTGGAAATATCCATTTGCCTGGAGACAAAGCGGCTCCTCGCAGCTGGTAGTGGACACGGAGTTCTGAAATGTTGATTGTTTTCCCTGATGCTGCAGTAGGTGGCTTCTGTCTAAGTGACCTTGAGTGATTCCTTCTCCAAACCCTCCAATCCCAATGAGAGTATGAGCTAGCTCAGGAACAGAATAAGGCTGTCTCATTCATGACCGGGTGACCTAATACAGTCACTTTCATCTTAGTAGTTGAGGTGGCTTTGATAAAGCAGCCTGTTGAGCTGTGCAGGCCTGTTTGAGGACAATCTCTAGCAGCCAGCTAGAATCCTCAGCTCTCAGCCCAGTGGCTCAAAGGACATAGCACCTTACCATGACCACAGAAGTGTGCCCAGCACCTCTCCTTTCCCAGCTGGGACTTGTAGGGCAGCACATCTTTGCTAACAGCCAAAAGGCAGGATCCAGACAAGGGCTGCCCAGATTCCTGAGTGACAAAACCTTTTAAGGTAAGAACTGTGTGTAAGCAATGAATGTGTCACATATTGTTATACTGCAAAGAATAACTAATGCAAATGCAATCTCTAGGAAAAGTCTAAGAGAAGAGAATGTACTCTTGGATTTTTGTTCTCATTTTGATAGATATTTTCTCTTTGACTTGGAAAAGAAGAACATTCACTGATTAAAAGTAAATAGTAGAGGAAGTAAACCTGCTTCCTAGGTCAAGAGAGCAACTAGAGGTGCCGTGGAATAACACAGAGCTAAGATTATTCCTAATATGGGACCCAAGTAACCAGTACATTGAGCATGACCTGTGTGTTTCCATTAATTAAAAATTCCCCTCTGCGGTGACTGAAGTGCTCAGCCCTCCCTCAGCTTTAGGCAGGGACTATGCAGAGGGGACACGTTGTGACAAAAATGAGAAAGGACATTTCACGGTGATGTGATGAGTGTGGAAAGCTTGGGATTAAGTACTGTGTGGGCTGAATCCTCATGGAGCCTCATCAGAAGAATTTGAAGTTCATTTTTAAAAGCCATATATTCCATAGGCTCAGCAACTTAAAAATGCCAAATATTGCATTGTGAGCAGGAGGTGATTGATTCAGGGGGAAAATAAAGCTCATTTGTTTCAGGAAGTAGGGAAAGAAACATCCCTAATGTAAGTTAGAAAAATGTATGGAAGAGACAAAAGATATCTGAGAAAAACAATCGCATTGGGCATACTGGGTACCTCTGTATTTTATCACTTATCAATTCTATAAGGAACCATGTTACAGCAGCAGCATCTTGGAACACAAATAAACACATCCCTCAAAATGAAAGCTGACGTATTTCAAATTACTGTCCTCCTTGCTAAGTACAGAAAGACACAGAGGTGGACACATAGATCGCTCATTCTCCCTCAACACTAGGTCATTTCAGCCTTTGAACCTGGATTTCAACATGGTCGTATATTGTAAAGATATTAAAGTCTAGACCCCTCCATCATTTAAAAATTTGTACATTTCTGTTTTGTCATAATCTTTAGTGAAATCTTTAAAAGGATATTAAATTAGCGTGGAAATCTAATTTTCTTCCCGCTTTTTACTGTTTCTGTTATTCGGATGTAAATTATCAAAATAAGTTCAGAGTAGGGTCAGAATACGTGTGTTCTTATTTTAGAGCTAATAGGAAGTAAAGTGACAGAATTTGGAGGATTTTCTGCTACACATAATAGAGACAAGATCATTTTAAATTAAGGATGTGAAAGTAACCTAGCAACCCTCCTTTTTTTTTTTGATGAAACCATATCATGTCATTCTGTTAGATATAACTGAAGATTGTTTTCTAATATATTTAATGATATTTTTTTTAAGAAAAGGAAATTTGGTTAGACTCAGTCAAGTAATAAATACTCCATCCAGAATTCAAAGGCATGTGGAAAACCTCATAGTGTCCTAGACACACAAATAATGTTCAATAATTCTGTCAAATGTTATATAGTGTATATCATGTAATTATTATATATGCATAATATATCTTTAATGTATATACATACATGTATGGTTTTATGATTTTTAAAATCCAAAAGTCTCAGGAATATGTACCTATAATATTACCTATGAAGTTCACTTTGACTACCTTACATTTTGTTGTTGTTTGGGTCCTTACTCAGAGATGGCTCTTGCACATTTGCTCTAAACTTTTCCTAGGTGTGCTCTAGGGCATAGATTTCTGAGTGTGAGTGTGTGCATGAGTGTGTGATGTGTGTGTGCAACACCAGCAGGCCCTATGGAAGGTACAGGGCTGCACACAAATCCTCTGGATTTCACAGGATCTTCTCCTGACAAAGAGTAAAACTATAGCGACTGGCTTCTGGGCTCCTTTTACAAATGGCAGCATAGAACACTTCTTTTCCAGTACTTATCAGTGACTGTGATTTAATTCATTGAAATCTGCTCTCAACAAATTTCACTAGAAGGGCTCCAAGAAAAGGACCCAAATGAAAAGGAGGAAGGGCTGGCTTACATGAACAGAGTTCCCGCCCAGGAACTCTTAAGCAAAGGAGGAATGCCACACACTTGGTCCTGAGGGATTGATTTTATGTAAACAAGGGGTGCAGCCCTGCCCAGTCCTGATTGCTAGGTTTTTACTGGTACACAGGATGACAAGCCAGAGTTCATTGTTTCGATCTGGCCAGGAAAATGAGACTTTCAGAGGTGAGTTTATGTTGGCAGCTGAAAGAGGAACGTGTTTTGGCAGGGACCCCAAAGCTTAAAGTGTGACCCCCTGTTCTCAAATGGCTGTCACCTCTTAGGTCCCCTCTTGCAGATTCAGATCTTCTTAAAGTTCACCTAACCAAAGAGTCCAGTTGGATGAGATGACACATTTAAGTCTGAAGTGATTTAATCTGTTTGCTTCCATGCTCTAAACTCTGTCCTTACACTAACCTGAGGACCATGAGCCGCAGACTCAGCATTCTGCCGGCCTTGTGGGATTTTCCCTAAAATCAGTGATCATTTTCCATCACTCTCACTGCAGTTTTGAGAGTTGCTTAGCATTGAACAAGACAAAACCTATGAGATTTAGTGTGTAGAGTTGTGGGAAGAGTCACATCCTTTATCTGGGCCTGTTTCACAATGCCTATGTGCCCGTGGTGGGTGTGTTTCTGAGAAGACAATCCGTCTCCTGAGAGCATTGTTTCAGGTCTGTGGGGCGGTGTCCTGCAGGAGAGGGAATGTCCTGCCCTCCCTGTACCTAGGGAGACAGCGAAGTCACTGGAGCCTTCTTCTTAGTAATATTGTAGGGACCAGGTTTCGTTTCCTGGTCTACGTTTTGTTTTTTACCTTCACCTGATTTTTACCTCCTAACCTTGTTATTTTATTTTTATAAGAATTATCCTCTTGATCTTATTGTACTTTCTATTTATACAGTTAAGCTCATGTCTTGTACTTTAAAAGTTGCCATAAGTCATTTTTGGAAAACAGCATAGAATAAATTATTAAGTTCTTAAATATCAGAAATATAAATATATACTATATTCAGGTATTCAATTTACTTATTTCTATAAATAAAGATTAAATGAATATTATTATTATATACTATACATTAAAATTATTTTTATAAATAAACAGTATATTTAAAAATTTATATATATATATATATATACACACACACACACACACACACACATATATATATATATATATATATATAGTTGAAACACTGGACAGAATTTAGGATAGTTTGTTCATGAAGAGAAAGTTATAGGGTAAGGATTATAAAAAAGTTAGTGAGTTAAAAATATTACCCAAGATAAAATATTATCCAGGAAGGAAGAGGCATCCTTTTTATTTTGTTTTTAGAGAGAGAAATAACAAGCAAAATATCGGGTAGAGAAAAATAAATGAGGTATTTGCAAATGTCTTTCATGCTTTTGCCCCCGTGGTTTCTCCATTAACCTTGGATTCACCAAGGATGAATATTACTGGAGATAATTACTTGTTTGGGGAGAGATCATGGGAGTTTTCTCCCCCGAACATCAGCTTGTTCACGTCAGTAACATAATTTCTACCATCTCATTCTGATATTTTCCCCAAATGATACACAGTCTTCTGAGGAATATCCTGTTCTCCAGAAACAAGTTTAGAATCCAGGACACTGACTAAAATTAAATATGAAGATGCCTGAAAAAAGAACAGAAACAAAAAAAGAATACTCCTGAATGTGGAAAACCAAGAAGGTCAATATTTTCTGTGTATTCCTGAAATAAGAAACTCCCTCCTGAGGAATAAAATTTCCTGCATAAGGAAACAGCAGGTCAGGTTGGACAGTAAATATTTTCTTCCTCCAAAAATGTATATCTTATAATTATGGTGGTTTCTATGACAACTTTCATCATACTTGAGAATATGATACTTAGTAAATGCAAATTTTTAAAAGTGAACTTGGCATTGTCTTGGGAAAGCAAAAACAAACCACAGAATACCTGTAAATACTGTGATGCAAAGATGAATTATTTACCCTACAATTTGTCTAATTTCCTTTGCATTTTGCAAGGTAGTTCAGAAATGAGTCAACTTGTATATTAAATATCACTGGCAGATCAAAGGAGTAGTTATTAACAGTGATCCATAGGTATCAACCCTTGCAGTGTCATAAATAACCAAATATAGCACTAATATGCAAAATACCATTCCTTCAAAGTAGTGAGGATACATAAGGACTCTTGCAAAACCATAAGTGCAAAATTCTTGACACTTAGATATTGATTTCATATTTTATTAGACTTTTTTCAACACACAAAAGTTTAAAAAAGTTATCATTAGTAAATTCAACTCCATTGGATTGAGCATTTCTTTTCATGATATTATAAATAGCATTTATGTAAATTGTACCAAAGAACTTAATTTAAAATTTAAAAAAAACTATTGGGCAAAATGCAGCCTTTATAAGAATGTGTAGCAATGTGACTGCCTGTGCTTTGCTTCTGGAATCATTTATTTACACAGCCAGCTTGCAGTCATTTGACGCATAAGATCATAGAACAAGTGTTCAGATTACACTTAGGGAAACACAGGTGAAGTAAGAAATAAGATTTGGTTATTGTTTTTCATAGTTCACTGATTTGCTTTGAGAAGTATCTTTGAGTTCCATAAACACAGGAAGAGACAGATGTGATAAACTGACTTTTCTTCATGCCAGGAATGAAGTCTCCCACAGCAGAGTGACATTTTGGGTGTTGCTTTAGTCTTGGAGATGTGAAACTCTAGACAAAAGGGGACAGGATGAGCAGGTAAAACTAGATATTAAACATTACCGAGAAAGAATTATAATAAAATGTTTTATAACAGCAGAGATTTTTGATTGATATTAATAAAATTAAATAATAAAAAGTATTTTAACTAAAAACTTTTCAGTGACAGAATCAGAGGTGAAGTTGGAGATGTATAAAGCTCATTTTTTGGACTAAACACTTAGTATACCACTAAGATTTCATGAGGAAAAGAAAGTTCTGAGGGCAAAAGACCTTAATGAATGCAAATTATGAGTACTGTCTTATAAGAATGATCACTTTCCTAATAAGATTTTAAATTCAATTTTAAACATAAGTATACTTAGTGACCAATGAGTTAGGAAATGTTTTTTTATTAAAACAAGGAAAATTCTGAGATTTTGAAGAATTTTGACTGTTTTTTGAGATAATCACGAAATTTTATAATTACTATGATCTAAAATATCAGTTCAAATTAATTATTAATGATGAGAACTAGTCCAATGAGGTATTGTCTGAAAATAATAGTAATTCACTTGGAAGATACCACAAAAAAAGAAAGAATAACGTTAAATATCAGACTAAAATCCAAAGTTCCACCTACTAAATGTTTTTCAGTAAAATAAACCAAAATTTTACTCAATTTAAGAAAAGCAACAATGCGCAAGTCTAATAATAACCAGGCGTGAATGTTTTCAGGTGTACACGAATTTTAGATCATTTGATCAATTTGATTCCGCAGAATTGATTTGAGCCCACACACCAGTTCAGCTGACATTCAGTGGTTCCTAATCATCTGTTGAAAGAGTCTGGTGACCACATCTGTGTGGGATGAATTATTTTGGAGATATAGGGTTAACACTGGCTATTTCTCATGCAAGAACCCATGAAAAAGACTCCATTCATTCCGTGTCCATAGCATGCCTTGCAATAAAAGCTTGAACTATGCACTTGCATGTAGTGCGGATACATGAAGAAACTGGCCCTTTCATAGTTATTTTTGTATCACACTGTGGGAAATAAAGACGTGCAGTGGTTATCTTGTATGGTGGGCACTTTATGATGAAGACACCTGCCATTCCCTCCTGTACCCATTTGCTGCTTCTCATATCTAGAGATGGTGTCAGATCCATACCCTGGCCCCTTGAATCTGAATTTTCCCTCATGACTTGTTTGACCAATAGAAAACAAGGAATCCGGCTTTGTCATCTGGTCCTAGGAAGCTGGTACAGTCATCTCAGTCGTGCTCTGGGGGAGACCAGGTTATGAAACCTGCTAACTTCATAGGACCACCATAGTGCTGTGACTTCGATTTGCTGGACCAAACTAGCCTCGGAGAAAACCTGCCTGGGAAGAGGAGATTCCCTGGAAGCCCTCAGCTGCTCCACTTGCCCTAGCTGAGGTCCCTGCCATGTGGCCCAGCTCTAGCCAGTGTATGATGGCAACCTTGATATACTAGAAGAGATGCCAGGGGCAGATGATCCAAGCCCAGGTGACCATGACTAATACTAATAAATTGTCATGGAAGCCTCTGGGGTGGCTAGTTACACAACAATATGTAATCAAACACTCTTTTTCATATAAGAACACTTAGCATTTATCCTATCCATTCAGCATGTAAAAATCTCCAGAAGTATATTTTCTGGCTCATATCATGTTGTTGCTCATCTAATTAGCACCTGTTAAATTATATGCTGGAGTCTCTCCTGCAGGCTATGGTTCCTGTGTGGGTGTGTGTGTTCTGCAGGGCTGTTAGCTCCTAGGTGCTGCCAGCCTCTAAATTCCTGTAAGACTGCAGCCCACATTATTTTCTGGCAAGGTGATTATATCCCCTTTGTTGTCTATCCCTTAACCATTTATAGTAAAAATTGATGTAGTGAAGGGAGCCAAAGAGAAGCCTGCAAGTAATATCAAGCAGAATATGTATTTATCTGTCTTGTCTTATTAACCATTAACAATGCAATCTGTTGATTCTTTCTTAAAATCCATTTCCTCGAAATATACTACAGTTTATCCTGTGTAAGACTGAAATATTGCCTTTAATTTGCATTTTCTTGATTACCGGTGAGGTTGAGCATTTTCTTTCCACGTGTTTATTGCTTTCAGGTGAATTGCTCATACATATTTTGCACATTATTGACTTTTAGAATTCCTTTTATACTGGCTGCCTGAATAAGCTATAAAGACCTTCCTTGTGTTTTGAATCTGTTTATGATTTATTTTATTGCATAGATGTAGCAGTATTTTCCTTACAATCATACTTCTTTGTTTAAGAAAAGTCTTCTTCATGTTGATATTGGAAGGATAATTACCTATATATTTTTTAAACAAGTTAGATTAGCTTTACTCGTTGGAGTGTTCAGTGTATTTGGGCTTGACTTTGGTATGTGATATGAGGAAAGGATCCATTTTTTCCTATGGATGCTCAATTTTCTAATGAGCTTTTAAGAAAAAAGACATCATTTCCCAGTGATTAGTGAAACATCTCAGTACGTAGCTGAACTCAGTATTTTCCTTTGTTTTTTCTTTGACTATTTCTGCATTAGTAACATAAGCTCTGTGAATACATAATATTTCAGTTTTTAGAATGGAGCACCATTTTGCCACAAAGATAAACTTGATTTATGTGTAAGAAAATGGGTGTGTTGGGGCTGGGGATTTAGCTCAGTGGCATAAGCACCTGTCTTGCAAGCAGGTGGTCATGACTTCGATCCCCAGTACCAATAAAAATGTAAAAGACAAAAAAAAGTGAAAAAAAATAAAATAGATGCACCATGTCTGGAAGACTGTGGATTTCTCAGCAAGCAGGCAAGCATCACCAGTTCCAGAGGCCCTGCAGCCTGCAGTAAGTGCCCAGTGCACTCTCCCCCAAGCCCAGATTGTTCAGGGCCCTCCAGGATTCCAGGTGCAGTGAAGTGGCTAAGTGGGTCTGAGGCACCTGCATCCACCTGCCAATTCCCGCTGTCCTCAGAGAACTGTGGAGTTTCCAGCAAGCAGGTGGGCACACACTATCCCTGGAGCCAAGCATATTTGGGACTCTTGCACTTTCTGGGTGCAGAGTAAGGGCAGGGCAGACCTGGGGCGCCTGCATTCACCTCCCCGGGTGTCTGGAGGACTGTGGATTTCTCAGCAAGCAGGCGAGCATCACCAGTTCCAGAGGCCCCATGGCCTGTGGTAAGTGTCCAGTGCACTGTACCCCAAGCCCAGACTGTTCAGGGCCCTCCAGGCTTCTGGGTGCAGTGAAGTGGCTAAGTGGGTCTGAAGTGCCTACATCCACCTCCCCATTCTGGCTGTGCTCAGAGAACTGTGGAGTTTCTGGCAAGCAGGCAGGCACACAGTGTCCCTGGAGTGCAGCTTATCTGGAACTACAGAGTTCTAAACAGGCAGAAGACGGCCACTGATTCTAGAGGCCCAGTGACCTGGAGAAACTGGGTGCCAGAGTCCCAGGAGCTGCGAACATGGAAGTGGATTTCCAACAGACCCTGACAAAGCTTTCAAATAACACTTGAAACACAGAAATATAGGAAAATGACAAAACAAAAGACCAAATTAGAACCTCAAACCTCCAGCCCATCTCAAAAAACCATAGGAGTGATGTATATAGAAGAAAACATATGCCATACACCTCAAATATTGGATATAATAGCTACTAAAATAAACAAGCAACTCCAGGAGGCTTTAAAGGAATTCAAACTCAAAATAATCTCCCAGGTAAAAGAAGAAATGATTAAAGAAATGAAAAAGATACTGAATATATCTAAAGAAAACACAGTTAAAAATTGGAGGAACTAAACAAAAAGATAGAATCCCTAGATGAGCAATATAAGAAACAAACAATACATAAAGCGGATGCACAGAGATATACAGGAAATAAAAAACTCCACTGAAAGCTGTAAAAACTGCCTCAGTGAAAGTGAAGATAGAATTTCAGACCTTGAAGACAGGATTGCAGCTATTGAACAGGAAAGGAAAGATCTTTTAAAAATAACATGGAATCAGGAAATAACAATTCAACAACTGCAAGATGATGCAAAGAAAAACAAAATAAAACTGATAGGAATTAATGAAAAAGAAGGGGACAACATAAAGGATGTCAAGAGGATATTTAGAGAAGTAATAGCTGAAAATTTCCCAAGCATGAGATCAGAAACCCACATCAGGTTCAGTGAAGCCTATAGAACTCCAAATAGTCATAACCAAAATAAAACTACACCCAGACATATAATAATCACCATCCCAGAAATCCAACACAAGAATAGATTATTAAAAGCTGTCAGAGAGAAAAGACAGATCACTTATAAAGCAAAACCTATCAGAATCACGACAGACTTTTCAGCACAAACAATAAAGTCAAGAACAGCATGGAGTGAAATGTTTCAGATCCTAAAGCAAAATTATTTCCAACCTAGACTGATGCACCCTGCAAAACTATCATTCAAAATTGATGGTGAAATACGATACTTCCATGACAAATAACGGCTGAAGAACTTCATGAGCACCAAGCCAACCCTGCAAAAAATATTGAGAGACAGTTTAGATATGCAAAGGAAAAAACCACTAAGCAAAGCAGATAATTAAACAGAACAGAAAGATAAAGATGCAACAGCAGAGAGATAATATGTCAACAATAAACCAGTATATAACAGTTATAACCATTAATGTAAATGGTCTCCATGCATCAATGAAAAGAAACAGACTAGCAGAATGGATCAAGAAACAAAATCCAACCATGTGCTGTTTACAGGAAACCCATCTAACCCAGAAGGATACTCACAGACTGAAAGTCAAAAGATGGAAAACAATACTTTATGCAACAGGAATCCAAAAAAAAAAAAGCAGGAGTAGCCATTCAGTTCACAGACAATGTGAACTTTAAAACAACAATGACCATAAAGAACTAAGAAGATCACTACATACTCATTAGGGGAAAACTCCAAGAGGAAGAGATAACTATCTTAAATACATATGCACCAAACTCCAGAGCACCAAGTTATATGAAACAACTATTAACAGAAATGAAAACTCAGATTATCAGTAACACAATTGTAACAGGAGACCTTAACACGCCATTGACACCAAGGGACAGATCAACAAGACAGAAAATCAGCAAAGAAATAACATAACTGAATCACACCTGTAAACAAATGGACTTGATAGACATATACAGAATGTTCCACCCAACAACATCAGAATACACATTCTTCTCAGCAGTACATGGGTCATTCTCTAAAATAGACCGTATATTAGCTCACAGAACATATTCAAACAAATGCAAAAGAGTTGAAATCATGCCTTGCATGTTATCAGATCATAGCGCTTTGAAATTACAAGTTAATGATAAAAGATACTGCAAAAATCCCACAAACACATGGAAACTGAAAAACACACTATTGAGTAAACAGTGGGTCACAGAGGAAGTTAAATAAGAAATTAAACAATACCTACAAGAAAATGAAAATACAGATACAACTTACTGGAATCTGTGGGATGCAATGAAAGCCGTCCACGGAGGAAAATTTATTGACTGAGTTCCCACATCAGGAAAAGAGAATGAATACAAATAAATAACCTGACACTACACCTCAAAAAACTAGAAAAAGAAGAACAAGTCAAGCCCCAAGCCAAAATAAGAGAGGAAATTATAAAAATCAGAGCAGAAATCAATGCAATAGAGACTAAAAAAAAAAAAAAAAAAAAAAAACAGTCCAAAGAATCAAAGAGTTGGTTCTTTGAAAGAAAACAAAATCTATAAGCCCCTAGCCATTAAAAAAAGGGAAGAAAAAGCTCAAATTCATGCAATAAGAAATGAAAAAGGTGAAATCACTACAGACAGTACATAAATACAGAAGATCATCAACACCTATTTCAAAAACCTCTATTCTCAAAGGTTTGATAACACAGAAGAAATAGACAGATTCCTAGAAACATATGAAGTACCAAACCTAGATCAAGAGGACGTAAAACTGCTGAATAACCCAATCTCTATTAACGAAATTGAAAATGTAATTAAGTCTTTACCTACAAAGAAGAGCCCAGGCCCAGATGGATTGACTGCAGAATTCTAAAAGAAATGAAAAGAAGACCTAATGCTGACACTCCTCAAAATATTCAATGAGACTGAAAGGGAAGCAAGCCTTCCTAAGTCATTCCTGGAAGCAAATATTACTCTAGTACCAAAACCTGAGAAAGACCCAACTAAAAAAGAGAACTATAGACCAATCTCCCTAATGAACACAGATACAAAAATCCTCAATAAAATATTGGCAAATAGGATACAGCAAATCATCAAGAAGATTATACACCATGACCAAGTGGGATTCATCCCAGAAATGCAGGGATGGTTCAACATATATAAATCAATAAATGTAATCTACCATATTAATAAAGCCAAAATTAAGAATCACATGATCATTCCTATAGATGCAGATAAAGCCTTCGATAAGATCCAACATTCATTCATGATAAGAACTTTACAGAAAATTGGAATAGATGGTCTTTACCTCAATATAATAAAGACCATTTATGACAAACCAACAGCCAGCATCATACTAAATGGCCAAAAACTGAAAGCCTTTACTTTAAAATCAGGCACAATACAAGGATGTTCTTTATCACTGCTCCTATTTAATATAGTACTGGAAGTACTAGCCAGAGCAATTAGGCAAGAGAGAGAAATAAAAGGGGTAAAGATAGGAAAAGAAGAAGTTAAATTATCATTGTTTGCAGATGACATGATACTCTATATAGAAGATGCCCTAAACTCCATTGAAAGACTCTTAGATATAATAAATAAATTCATTTATGTAGCTGGATACAAAATTAATAGCATTTCTATACACTAACAACAAAATCACAGAGAGGGAAATAAGAGAAACTACACTCTTCACACTAGTAAGCAAAAAAATGATGTATCTAGGAATTACTCTTACGAAAGAAGTGAAAGATCTATACAGGGAAAATTATAATACACTGAAAAAAGAAATTGAAGATGATCTCAGAAAATGGAAAGACATCCCTTGCTTGTGGATAGGAAGAACAAACATTGTGAAAATGGCCATTCTCCCAAAACTGTTATACAGATTCAATGCAATCCCAATAAAAATACCATCAACATACCTTATAAATCTAGAGAAATCACTCCTAAAATTCATCTGGAACCAGAAGAGACCTAGAATATCAAAGGTAATTCTAAGCAGCAAAGGCAAGGCAGGAGGCGTCACAATCCCTGACTTGAAGTTATACTACAAAGCAACAGTAATAAAATCAACATGGTACTGGAATCAAAACAGAGCCGAAGATCAATGGAATAGATTAGAAGATACAACCACAACTACAAAAACACTCAACCACCTTGTCTTTGATAAAGGAGCCAAGCAGGTTCACTGGAAGAACAACAGTCTCTTTAATAAATGATGTTAGAAAAACTGGCTCTCCATTTGCCAAAAACTAAAGCTAGACCCATGCCTATCACCATGTGCTAAATAAAATCTAAATGTATCAAAGATCTGAACATTAAAACAGAAACACTAAATCTATTGGAAGACAAATTGGGTAGAAAGCTTGAAGACATAAGGGTAGGTAGAAAATTCATGAACAGGACTCAAACTACACAGGAAATACTTCCCAGAACCAATAACTGGGACCACCTCCTATTAAAAAGTTTCTGCATGTCAAAGGAAATCGCCAACATAGTGAAAAGAAAACCCACAAACTGGGAAAATATCTTAGTGAACTCTCCCTCAGACAATGGACTTTTGTCTAAAACATACAAAGAATTAAAAAAAAAAAAACTCAGACCCCCAAAATTCAAAGTTCCAGTCCAAAAATGGGCATCTGAGATGAATAGGCACTTCTCAGATGAAGAAATACAAGTGGCAAATAAATACATGAAAAAATGTTCATCATCATTGGTCATTAGAGAAATGCAAATTAAAACCACACTGAGATTCCATCTCACTCCTGAAAGAATCACCAGAAACAATAAAACCAACAATAACAAATGCTGGTGAGGCTGTGGGGAAAAAGGAACTCTCCTACACTGTTGGTGGGAGTGTAGACTGGTACCTTTTTGGAGGTCAATCTGGAGATTTCTCAAAAAGCTGGGATTGGAAGTCCCATTTGTTCCAGCTATTCCACTTCTAGGCATATTCCCAGAAGAACTGAAAGCATCATATCACAGTGATATATGTGCACCTATGTTTATAGCAGCACAATTTGTAATCGCCAGATCTTGGAAACAACCCAAGTGTCCATCAACTGACGAATGGACAAAAAAGTCATGGTATTTCTATACAATGGAGTAATAATCAGCTATAAAGGAGGATCACATTGAGATATTTATCAATAAATGGGCACAGCTTGAGACCATACTCATAAGTGAAATAAATCCATCTCGCATGTGTGAATACCGAATAGTTTCCCTAATGTAAGTAATGGTTCAAACATATAAAAGTATGTGGTAATCATGATTCCCCATTATGTGGCCTTGATGCCTTATAAAGTTTTCACTTATTAATTGGAATGGCTTTATTCTGGGCTGCTTGATACTATTGCCTGTGATGAAATGAACAGTTATTTTGAAGAAAATAAGTCATCATAATAGCTAGTGCTGATTTACTATCATCTTGTTTTGAAGCCACACCAAACTATGGCTCTTCTGTCTCCATTGGTTTTATCATGATGTATCTTGCTGGATTTTATGTGATTGTTAACAAAAATTGTTATAGGCAAAGAGATAATATATAAACCATTGTTCATTTTCTGTTAGCTGGTTCTAAATACCCTACAAAGCTTTCATCCACTTGAATCGTTTTACACTGACTTGATATGTTTGAAGCTATGGTATATGAAGTTATATTCAAGTATTTCAAGGAAAAAGACACTATGGTAACTACTATTAAGTCGGGTTATTTGGTAGTGAAGCACTAGGTTGCTGAAACTATCATGCTTTGACCTGTATTGTTATGTTGTCATGTCCTCTTTTATCTCAATCTCTCCCTTATTCATTAAAAAATTAGTTATTTTTTATGATTTTTTTAATTATGAGGAAAAATTTTAAAAAATTAGCAGGATATATTATAGTAACTTTTTTGATTTCCTATTAACTTGATTTGAAGTCCTGTAATACTCCCACTGTCATGTTTTGACTGATTAGACTCTGTTCCATTCTATATGATAATATCAAGTTTGAGGGTATAGGCAACTACTTTGAAGGCAATAAGATTCTCTATGATGCCCATTCTGGTGTAACTATTATCTTCTTTGGAAGTCCTGTAATGTTTATAAGGTTTAGGTTTATTGGTCTTGTTCTCTACTGTTTTGTTCAACTTTATTATACCTAATGAGATAGACAATTCTTTTTAAGGAAGCAAGAGGCGTTATGGTAACCATTGTTGATAACCTTGTACTCTGTTCTTACATCATGTGCTATGTCTATCCTTGGTTTTGACTGACAGCTTTGTTTTGCCATATTTGACTTCATTCTCTTCCAAAAAAAGAAAATTAATAAGAACTAAGGAGTAATAAAACACAAAATGTGTAAATTTTGTTGTAAAAAAGACAGGAAAAAAAAGTGCTCTAAAGGATACAACTACAAGTGTGTTTAGTAGTGTTAGATGACCATATTAATGTTTTTGGTTGCATCATTGGATATAATTGTTTGCAGTCTCACCATTTGAATGTCCACTTTGTATGCTTTGATATTGTGACTTGAGCAACTATCTCTAAAATGATAATTTGTAATCTATTAAGTGGTGATTTCTTATTGTTTTTTTTTTGTAGTAACCTTATACCGCTTTGTTTTGTTTTGTTTTGTTTTTACTTTTAAATAAAAAAAAGAAAATGGATGTACCTTGAGATCATCATGTTAAGTGAAATAAATCGGGTACATGAGTTTAAGTATCATATGGTTTCTTACATATAAAACATTGAAAATATGAATAAAAAGCAAAGTAAAAGATAGGTAATAGGAAGTAGGTAAATAGATCTTTCCAAAAGCATAAGAGATAGAGAGATGGAGGAAACTAGAAGGTGGGGAAGGAAGAATGAAAAAGAAACTAAGCCGTGGTGTGTACATGCACCAACTCTACACAAGGAATGCAAATCTTACGTAGTGCAAATATATAAAAATGGAAGGGAACCAAGACGTGAGTGGGAGGCAGGCAGAAAGGAAAACAGGCATGAAAAAGGAGGTAAGATGTGTTTGACCAACCTCCCACACAGAGGAGAAACGCGCCACACACTTATACCAATGAACTAATGGAAAATAAACTTTAAAAATTAATAAAGTATTTTTGTTTTAGTTATCTCTCAGAATTTTCCTTCGCTAGTGTATTTGGTAGTTTAATTGTATCATATTTTATGACTAACATTGCTTTTGATGTTTCCTCTTAAAAGATGATGTATATGACCAAAAGCCTTGAAGCAGCTGATGGACTGGCTGGTTTGAACCCCAACATTGCCACCAGAAGTGACCACTTTTTGCCTTTCTTGGTCTGAAGCTAATTAAGGAACAATAATGAGGATGACATCACTAAGTGACTCTAAAATTCTTTTGGCTCTGCTGTTTGCCACTTCTCTGAATGCAAACATGGCAAACATACAATAGGAAGCATTTCAGGTAAATGAAATGAAAACATTTTGATAAATCTTGATGCTTGAAAGAATTTTGCTGACTTAAGGTATTATTGTAGAGTGATTTGTCCAGCAGAAAGACTACAAGAAGTAGCAAATTTAAATTTAAATGTATTTGTTCTCCTGTAATACCTCACTTGCATTGTACTCCAGGGTCAGCATATGCAGTGGAACATTTTTCTCATTCTATGGGCATCTGCACATATCTTAGCCTGGTACTCTTTGCTTCCATAGAAAAAAGGTTCTTCACTTTCATCATGATTTCTTCGGTCTGATCATGGATTTTCTGATAATCTTTAATACTGATCACAAAGTGTTTCTGGCTGTTTGCCTTCAGGGCAAGTGGCAGGACTGAATTTTCAGAAACTTGTGTTTTACTGGAACTCTGTGACTTGGAATGACCTGCAAGCAAAGGTCTCCTGTGTGTGTTTGGTCAGAGCATTTCATTGTTGGCCAGAGGCCCTGTGGTGATCTTTTTCTTTTTTGCTTTTCTTGGTTAATATTTGAAATAATGAACAATAAAGAAATAATGTGGCCTCATCTGTCCGAATTCCTGCATTGCTGTGAAACACACAGCCACCGCCCCCTGTGTAAGGAAAACAAGCCTGTGTTGTCCTAAGCCACTGAGGCTGGGGGTTATTGATTACCCAGCCTGGCCCATCCTGACTCTCCTAAATAATGATCTTCAGCCGAAGGGGTCTGCCGTAGTAAAAACTAACATAGGTAGCTTTCGTGTAAGAGTTAACAGATAAACCGGCAGCACGCGGATGCTGAAGACCCTAACCATGGCTGTTCTTCCTGCCTGGTGATGGAAATCTTTGGAAAACCCCAGCCAGAAACACGAGTAGGAGGCAAAAGAACTGAGCCACTGCATAGGCGATGTGGGGTTGGAGGAAGCAAGTGCCCTTTCTCACTGAGGGGTAAAAGACAAGGTGCAGAGGCTTTCTGTTCAGTAAAGCAGAAAGGGAGCTCACTATAGCAAAGAGCTGGTCAAGGGTATGACTCCCTCCATTGGTACAGCTTTTTAAATGGACTAAAAAGGGAGCTGGAAGCTTTTAGGCTGTGTGTGTGTGTGTGTGTGTGTGTGTGTGTGTGTGTGTGTGTGTGACAGAAATGGAGACATAGAGCTGTCAAATATATTTTTGAGCCAATTCTTTCTGTAAGGTCATACTTTTTAAAGGAGTCATTCCTTGTAGCTCTGGATGTGCCCATGTCTACAGCACATTGTTTCTCATAGAAAAGCAATTTTTTTTCTCTTTAAATGGAGATGTTTCAAACAATTTTTATATACTTAATCTACTGGATTTTCTTACTTCTAAAAAGCTGTCGTTGCTTATTGTAGTAAATAATTCTGCTTGTTTTTCATCTGCACTTGTGTGAGTCCTTATGGCAACAAATTGATTTCTTTAGGTAGTTTCAGAAATGTTCACACAGGAGACACTGATTTCCAGAGACATTTACATCATCTTAGTAACAAAATCCATATTTAAGCAAATAGTTTGATGCATCCTGAGCCCGAGGGCTACTCATACTGGATACTTCAGTTTCCTATGAACCCTGGGTGAATGTATTTCATCACTTTCCTGTCTAAAAATTCATAGCAAGAAGGACCAAGAAAATAAGGCTATCTGAAGTAGTACCTATCAATTTTTTGTATTCCCATGTGAGTCAGACATTAAGGTGATCCTAAACCCTATTTCTTAGATTTATCATCTAGATACTTTCCACCTCCCAAGTATGGGCAGGACTTGTGATTTGATTCAAGCTAAAAGACTATGGTGAAGAGACTCTGCCAATGTAATTGAGATCTCAAATCAGTTGACCACATTGTATTCTTAAGCCATTTCCTCCATAAACACCTTTACTAGTACTCTGACTTCTTGTGCAGATATGAATTACTACCTAATGTCATTTGCTTTGTCCTTAAAAAGGGTTTTTAGAGCTGGATGTGGGATACACCTCTATAATCCCAAAATTTAGGAGGCTGAGGCAGGAGGATTGCCATAAGTTCAAGGCCAGGCTGGGCTACATAGACCATTGCAATGTCAGCCTGTACTACATAGTGAGACCCTGTATCAAAAAAAAAAAAAAAAAAAAAAAAAAAGAGAGAGAGAGAATGTATATATATATATATATATATATATATATATATATATTAGCATTGAGTGATTAAATTAAACCAATTAAAATATCCTTCATCTCATCTGCCTATCATTTTTCTCTTTCCATGGCACTGGTATTGAAAGCAGAGTCTTCACACTGTCACATCCCTCTCTCCTACATATTTTTCATTTTGAGACAAGGTCTTGGGAAGTCACCGTGCTGTGCAGGCTGGACTCCAGCTTGTGGACTCCTGCCTCAGTCTCCCAGAGTGCTGTGATTTCAGGCCTGCGCCACCCATTTTGTGTGGTGAAACATTTGAAATTGACTCCAAGTTTGAAATGTGCTGTACATAATTTTATGAGCCAGATCAAGTAACAGAGCCTGCTGGCTTTTGTTTATCTGTATGTGCCATAATGTCTTCTTCTTTAATGAAATATTATTTAGCTCTGTGTGGGATTATTAGATTACAATATCTTGTTTTATTTTTTGAGACAAGATGTTGCTATGTAGTTCAGGCTGGCCCTGAACTCACTGCGTAGCCTAGGCTGACCTCCCATTTGTGATGATCCTCCTGCCTCAGCTTCCCCTGTTCTGGGGTTACAGGTATATACCATCACACCCAACTATATTACAGTGTCTTTTTTCTTAAACATATTGAAAATATTATAACACAGGAGTGCTCCCATTCTTTCCAAAGAAATGTCCACTGCCAAGATAGTCACGGTGCGCCTGTGTGTGATTGGTTGCCTTTCTCTTGTGCTTTCACAATTTTTTTTTTTGTCTTTTTCATTTTTATTCTTACGGGGCACAATTTTGTTTTTATGTGAAGCTTTCCACACTTTGACTCTGATAAACTCAGGAGTGGGGAACTGTTTATGCAGCTGGGATTCAGTGAGCATCTTGGCTGTGCAGGTTTATGGTTTTCAAGACACTGGGAAAGCGTTCAGTGGTAGTTTCTCTGAATATCTCTTCCTCCTTCTCCTCTCCCGCCTCCTGCCAGCATCACAATGTGCAGATGCGCATGCTTGACCCCCCCCCCCTCAGAGGCCCTGCCCATTGTCCCTGCTCTTCTCCTCTTTGCTTTCAGGTTATGCGGGCTTCACTGCTGCCTCTTTCAGTTCAGCAGTTCTTTCTTCTGCCAGATCAGGTACATCACTGAGTTCTCTTAGAGAGTTAAAATGTCACTGATTATTCTTTTCAACTCCAGAAGTTCCATTTATCTCTTTTTTATAAGTTGGGTCTCTTTATTGCTACTGTATTGGATGAGACGTTGTCACCATATCTTCCTTTTCATGCTTTAACAGGGCTTTCTTCTGTTCTTTTAGCATACTTAGAACAGTGGCTTTAAAGTCCTCTTTGCTGTCTGGTACCCTGCCCTCTGGAAGGCAGATTCTCTCGCCTACTTTTTCCTGTTTCTGAGTCACATTTTTCTGTTTTTCCTGCATCACAGGATTATTTAAAATCTGGACATTTTATATCACATATTTTAGCAATAAGGACATTGTTTGGCTTCTTCCCCTGGGGTATTTGATATTAATGGCTCTTACGCATTGCTCACTTATGTTTTTGTTTAATGATATATCATAGATAACCCCATGGAGTCTGTTATTTCTGCAGTTATGGCCTGGCCTCTGATATCTGCACTCAGATTTTCTTTCTGTCTTTTTTCAAAAGTATTAGTACATATTTGCAGTGCATAATGTTTTGGCATTCATCGTAGGGTGTAGGTGCACATTCTTAACATGTCTTAATTCCCTGTGATCCCCTTTCCCAGCTCGCTATTTGAAGATCCCCCTTTCTATTTGCAAATGCTCCATTTCCCCATTTCCTATTGTCTCTCCTTTTAATTTTTTTTTTACTTTGAGTTTCTCATGTTACAGAAGTTATGTGACATTTCAGCTTGTGTCTGATTAATTTCACCTACTGTTATGATCTCAAGGTGCATCCATTTGCCTACAGGTGACTGAAATGTATCCTCTGTATGGCAGAGACATTGTCATGTTTCTCTGTGAGGTGCTGGTGTTGCTGAGTACTACCTTGGCTTAGCCCTGACAGCGTAAGTATTCCTTTGGTTAAAGTTAGACTCCTTCCCTGCCAGATTCATAACACCTCACATATCTTAGAAACATAAAAGTCCATAAGTCAGCTTAACTGAAAAAAATGAAAAGTGGCAGCCTGATCTTAGGATAAAGGAGCAGGTTGAACAAACCCAAGGAATATTCAAATGGACTACTTTTTTTAAAGCTCATGCTGTAAAGTGGGCTAAGACCCTCCCAGGGGTTGAGTGGGTCTCCTTTACCATCCCTTTCATAAAGGTATAAATGTTCCCAGTTCTGAACTGGAGTGCGTTTCATTTCTCGGAGCATCCGCTCTCTGTTCCTGGGTGCATCCTATATTTTTCTCTAAAAACCCCTTACTGAGTCTCCTACTGACAAGTCCTGCAAATTCTTTTTCTGACACAGAAGTCAGTGAAAACCCCCTGCGGATGGTGGGTTAAATTTTTTCTTTCAGTCTCAGGTTCCCTTGCACTCAGCCCAATGATAATCTGACTTTATGACTTCCGCAGCCTCAGAGTTGCCTCTGGGTCAGAGCAGCTTATTGCCCAGCTAGCGGGTCCATCAGCCTTGGAGCCTAACCCTTCAGTGGCAGTGAGACTGCTGGCCCTGTTGATGTGTCTGCATGTGATTTGGATGTTTAAACTCTTTGCCACACTGTCTTCTGGTTGGTCCTGGCAGGTGCTTCTTAGTATGCTGCCTGTTTCCCATGAAATCAGGGTGGCTTTGAGTGGCCATCTCTTTCCTTGACTGCTCTGTGTGCTAAACTTCTGTGTGCATTTGTGCTGTTGTGACAGTTTTCATGGAATGAGACACTGCACTGTCCCTTACTCATTTCCCAACAAAATCCCTGCTGCTTTGGCAGTCTCTTTAGGCACGGACTCTTCCACATCGCTTTGTGAGTAAAGTCAGCCCGCCTGGGCAGAGCTGCAGTGCTCCCGCTCCATGCAGTGTGAGTAGATGCTGGAAACTTCTTTCAGTGTGGTGTGCCAGGCTCTCAGAGCAGGGGTTGGTGCTGATACCTCTTCTCCTGGGCTTTCTGCTTCCAGGGTGGAGCTTCTGCCTTAAGAGCAAGCTGAGGCAAGGGCCGCAGATTCCCAGTTGGCTGTGCTTGGAGAAGAGGCCTATGCCGTACAGTAGATGTCTGTTCTCAGCCAAGCCTTCCGGGAAGCCCAAGAAAGCTGGAGTCAAAGGAAATGACATGAGCTGGGGAAAGATGGTGCCCCGTGTGTTCAGCAGTGCTGAGTAGATTAGTGCTTCAGTTACAGTACTGAGTAGATTTGTGCTGCAGGACAGGAGGAGTGGGTTGTGGCTCAAATGCCACCAATTTTTAATATACTTTCCAAAATTGAGTAGATTACTTTTTCTTGAATAAGTCTTCATCTATCTGACATACACTTTCAGCACAATTTCCAGAAAATTTAAGGAGTTTTAATATAATTTCCTCCAGTTAAATGGTTATTTTGAGCAAGCAGGCAGTCATGAGTTTGATCCCCGGTACTGGAAAAAAAAAAAAAAAAAAGACAAAAAAAAAAGTTATTTTGAGCCTGCAGGAAGCTGATTCCTCTTATTATACTTTGTGTTGATATTTTCAGGGTCATTCTGCAAACTTCCTGTTAGTAGTCTGTGATCTAGTCTCCACTATAACATACGACTAAGTCTTTAAAGAAAGAACTATGATAAAATGACAAAGTGTGGAGGAAATACATCATGATCAGAAACTGATCTAAGCATTGTAACAAACTGTAAAGAAGCCATTATTAAATAAAGCATGTTAGGAAGTGTCCTAGAATTTTTGGAAACTGGTATTTTCTGAATGCACATGTGGGTAATGAAAAAATGAATATATATGTGTTAGAATAAACAAAAATAGAATTTCCTTGTAATTTTAAGTGGGAAGACTACAATATTATTTGTCATGATGAATCAAAGTTAAAAAGTTGGTATGTATTTATGATTTTCAACATGTTGATAACAGACCTACTGTGATTGCTACTTATGTTTATACTCAGTTTATAGTTTTTGGTTTCTAATGATAGAACTTAGAAGCATTGATGTCCAGTGATGAGAATACCTAGCTCCTAACCTCAGAGTCCCCAGTTATGGTCCCTTGAAGAAGTCAGAGATTCTTGGGCAAAGGATTGGTATCAGTGTCAGGGTAGGGGAAGCCTGGAGTGTTTTGTGATCTTCAACAATATCAGTACTTAAAATATCATGAGAACCTGGCAGAAGCCAGCTTGCAGAGACACTCCCCCTGGCAAAATTTAGAATAATCTGAGCATCAAAAAAATGCTGTCAACAAAATATTTTCAGGGTAAAATAAGCAAGTCTGAGTCAGTGTTGATATAAATAAGTTAATAGTTTAAAAGAGAAAGCTCCTGAGAATGGAAGACCACCTATTCAATTTATTATAAAACTACATTCCTTATGGTAATGATTGACATAGACAAGATTATAAATAGGTGCTGAAAATATTGGGTAAAATTTTAAGAAGGAACAAATATTTTGCATGATTTTAAGTATCTCCTTCACATTACTTACTAATCACAACAGAAAAAAAATCTAGTAACTTTATAGAGAAGAATCCTGATGGACAACGTGTGATGAAGTGATCAATTTAAAACATCACCAGTACAGAGACAAACTGATTTCTTGTCTCTTAAATAACGCAGTAGGAAACAGCACAGCCCCCAGTCTGTGGTTTTTGTGTTAAAAATGAGTAGCCTGGGTCTGGTCATATGGAAACACCAGAAAAATGTAAGTTGAATGATATTCTGTAAAATAATTGACTGGCATGTACTTTTCAGAAAATATTGAAGTTATAAAGAACTACCATCAAGGGATTGAAATATTTTTTCATACAATGAAAAAAATCTAAATCACAATTTAGTGTGATTCTGGACTGGTGCCTGGCCAGAGGAAATTGCTAAAGGGAATTACTAGCACGACTGGGAAAAGTTAAATATGAGCTGTGAAATAAATAAAACTACTATATGTTAAGTATCTTTATATTGATAGAAAAGAGCTCTGATTACAGAAGAAAAACAGAAAGTTTTTATAAAGCAGCCACAGAATTTGTGGAAAATTGATGTGATATCTAAAAATTACCTTCAAATCACACAGAAATACACACACACACACACACACACATTTAAAAATGTGTAACGAGTTACAGAAAGTGCACAGTGTTTGACCCAGAAATGCCTCTGTATTAAATTAATTCTTCAAAATGAATTATGATGGAGAAAATCCATTTGCATTACTGGTGAACTACAGGTTTATTTTAATCATTGGCTTTAAGTAAAAACAGCTTAAATTTTCCATAATGAAAGAATAGTTAAGGAAATGGTGCCCATTGATTGGAGTAATATTATATATCCACCAGACACCATCATAAAAATGTTGTAGTGGAAAAATATTTATTTTAAAATAACCGTATAAAAGTACTGATGATGACTATCTAAAATTAGTATGTGTGTTTAGATTGGCAAGAAATTTAACAAATAATTTATATCCTGATGGAATTTTGCACAACTTTCTTTATTCCTGAGTAACTGCTTTGAATAAAATGGGAATGTAAAAATATGAAGAGATCAGGCGCACAGTCCAGCAAAATCGAACTGCAAGTATTCTGAGCCTGTAACCATTGGATCCAGGTGAGTTTGTTTTTATGGGAATTAAACGACATGGAAACAGTGATGGTTGCCGTGTTCAGTCAATTTGGGTTGAGGATGGATTACCAGTTTGTTAAGAAAATTTAACTTAAATCTTTTGCTTACCGCAGTCTCACACAGCCTGGAAAAGCCCATGGCGAGTCTGTGAAAATCAATACCAATTTCCTTTCTTTCTGAGGGTGGGGGCACCTGGATAGAAAAGCACTTCCTAAGTTCTGTGCGCTCACTTTGATATAATCAAGCTCAGCTGGATTGATTTGTGCTACGTATTTTAGGCAGAGAAAGGTGCAACAAGGGTTTTGTCAAGTAATTTTTAACAATTCTACCAACAAACAAAAATAAACCCTGTCTGCAGACCAGGATTACAGTCCTGAGCACAAAAAAGTAAACAGTAGATAAATGCAGGGGAAAATTCAGTGTCTAGATTTGTCATGACATAAAAATAGAGATGGGACAATTGTCCTAAGAAAATATAGAAGCAATACGATGAAACCATTGTGTAATTGGAAGAGTTCATATTGGACAAAATATTTGACTCAAGATGACCTTGCATAAGTTTATTTACAGATCTAAATGAATCAGGAATACAATCAGCACCCTAAACACAACTCTCCAAAGAACTGCAAAAGCAACTGAAGTCACTAGAAAATCAACATTTTTTTCTTAAATCTTAATTTATTTGTCAGTTTTTGAGCACACCAGTGAAGACTGTCAGAGCATTTAGAGGGCAGAGTCATGGGCTCCAGTGTTAAGGGAGAGAATTTCATGGAGGACATTCCGATTCAAGATGGAAGCCAGCTCTCTGGACAGGGAGCTGAGATGAGTTCTGTCTGTGATTGGTTAAAATAAGTCTAATTTTTCTTAGTCCAGAAGGCTCCTCAGTGAGGTTCTCTGCCAGCCCAGCACAGGGCAGGTGCATATGGCAGGAGCATGGAAAATCTTTCCACCTGCTGTGCTGCCATTACAGAGCACTTCTGTGACGAGGTGCATGAGGTTTGTCCCACAGAAACTGGGCGTCCTATCCCTAAAGCTGGAGTTCATGTCAGATCCCACAGGTCAAGGGCTGAGACCCACAAGATCACCACTGCCTTCCAGTGCCAATCAAAACTGAGTCTCTAGAATTTTGGGCTGAGCAGCTGTATACTGGAGTTTCTCAGAGCTGTCCTCTGGGGTTCAGTCATTTGCTAGAACAGTTCAGAGCTCAGGGAAACATTTTACCTACTTTTCCTAACTTATTAGAATGACTGTTTTCAGTGACTAGATTCAGGGAGATGGAGAAAGGCTCGTTGGTGCTCAGAAGTGTCCGAGGACAGGAGTGTCTGCCTGTGTGGAGCTGGAGTGCATCATGTTCCTAGCATCTGAATACATTCAGTAACCTAGAGTTCCCCAACTGTGTCCTTTGGTTTTTTATCTGAGCTTCATGGTATAGGTATGGTGACCGATTAAACCATGGGCCACTTGTGATAACCCAGCCTTTAGTCCCTCCACCCTGCTGTGTGTGGGGGAGTGTGAAGTCACATGGGTAGTTCTCCTAGAATCCAGCCCATCCCCACACTGTCCAGGGTCCCCATCTACCAGTTGTCTCATTTCCATGTCCCTCCTCTCCCAAAACACGTGGACTTGGAGCTTCCAAGGGGACTCTGCGAGGAAATGAGGGCAGAGACCCAAGGATCTCTTATTATTTTACAGGAAGTCACCCAAAGGTTAAGATTCTTTAACATTGCTAGCTGATTAGAACAATTATAATAAGAATTTTTTATCTAATATCCCTCAGGAAAGGGCCATGGTTAAGGAAAATTATTCCTTTTTAATTACAATTTAAAGAAATATTTTCAGTAGATTGATCTTGAATATCATGAGATACAGTCAAAAGTGCTTATTTCTAAAAAAATTAATTTGGAAGGAGGCTATTTCAAAAGCAATTTGATGTCCAAGTAAATAAGGACTAGAGAAAGCATTCTTAACTGTACATGGTGACACATGCTTGAAATCCCAGCACTCAGGAGGCCGAGGCAGGAGGATCACCACAAGTTTCAGGCCAGCCTGGCCTACATAACATGTTCAAATTCAGCCTTAATTTGATAGTGAGATCCTATTGAAAAAAGAAAAAAAGAATGCATTCCCAAGAATGCATCCCTTTCCTTAATATAAATTAGACACCAAAAATTAATCTCGTCATAAATTGTATGCAGATAAGTATATGTATATACTTATAATATATATGTTTAAATGCATAGAACAATATATATCTAAATAGTGTATTTGTAAAATATAAAAACAGTAATAAAAGCCCTCAGTACTCCCTTAACTCAGATCAGGAAATCTGATGATACTGCCAGCTTTGAAATCTGTGCCCCACTGACCCCTCCCGGGACTGTTGCCTGGCTTAGCTTCATCGCTGTATCACACAGGCATAGAAGAACAAATTACTTCTTGATCCATTCTCTATTGTTTTACCAGAGCTGGTACAATGCCACTCCTGGCTCTTCCCCAAAGTCCCAGTGACCACAAAAAGTAAAAGTTTGAATCAATTCAGGACACTGAGGCAGCCACCACTGCACAACTACAGATGCTCAGGAAGAGGACTTCCAGCACTGCCCGGGACGTGGCCAGGACAAGGGGCAAGTGCCCTGACCAAAGCACCTTGATTAACCTATAAAGAGCCGAGGTTCACTTTGGTCCAAGGCTCTGGAGACTGACAAGGCCAGAGCCTGGGCTGGCTTCTGCTGGGCTCTGGCAGTGGCTTCAAGCCGCTTCAGCTCAGCGCAGGAGGTCGGAAGGCGGTGGGCACAGGAGAAGAGGGAAATGCAGGGGCTCTAGGGCTGCTCCAGCCCCACAGGCAGGAGCGCATCCCTGTGAGACAGGATTGGTCCATTCACGGGGGCTCCGCCTCGGTGACCCTAACACCTGCCAGCAGGGCTAGGTTGGGGCCCAGTCTCAACCCGAGTTCTGAGGGGGACAAGCCATATTCAAACCTTAATAATGATATTATTCAAGTTAGGTGTTTTTGAAATTCATAGAAGTAAATTGCATGTGTGATGTGACTAAATATCATAGTGAGTGTTAAATTCTTTATAAAAGTATTATAGTGAGAGACGCAGCACCATTATCCCCAATAATACTTCCTCTCCGCTCAGTCACACTTACACCGCTGTCCTTGCTGCTTCCTGAAGCGGTGCTGGAAGTCCTCTGTCCTCAGTGTCCTTGGTGGTGCGTGGTTGGAGCCTCGGTGTCCTGAACTGATTCAGATGTTTACCTCTCTTGGTCATTGCAGAGCCAGGAGGAGCACGGCTCCAGGTGTGGAGAAGGTGGCTGAGGACGCGCTGTCATGTTTTTGGAGCCTGCCTTCCCCCTGGGTGGCACTGGGCACCACGGTCCCCACATTTTCATCTCACCTTGTAAAGACGGGGAGCTGAGAGGACTTCAGAGTCGGCTGAGTTGCTTGCTCAGGGGCAAACAGTGAACAAACTACAGAAATGCATTTGGATCCAGGCGGTTTTCTGACTCCAGAGTCTGCTGTATAACTGAGACATGCAGTTAGCAGGAATAAAGTCACCACCTGACAGAAGAACAAACGCACCAGTAAGTAACTATATTTTGTGGCCATAAGGAGAAAGAAAGAGAAAGAAAATGGCCAATCCAAAGACAAACTACTTGCATCCCTAAGATAAGGAAGCAGCTACACGGGGTAAACTGGGGCAGACTGGAAAAGGCCAGTGCAAGTCCCTCCTCTGTTCTTCCTTTATAAAATGGTAAACTATAAGATTCCTTGGAGATCCTATAAAATCAAGATGCCTCCTCTGTGGGGCACTGCTCAGTGGTGCAGCCATCTTTCCTGTCCCTAGCTAGGCTCTCTGGCCTTCCTTTCTAATAATGACATTTATTTTACTTTAGCCTTGGAACTGGCCCATTTATGATTTCTGTCTTACATGTAGTTAAGAAAATGCATGCTAGCCAGTAACAAGAGTATGAAAAAGGTCATTTCAACATTATACAAGACGATTTAGTTGTGAGTATCTGAAAAGTCATATTAATGGAGAACTCTGGTGTTTCTAACCTGAGCTTCCGCATTCAACCCTACAAAGCCAGGCAGGCCAGGCATACAGGGTGCCTGCCCTTCAGTGGAAGAAGTCACAGTTGGATTCTTGGAAGAGAAAGGCCAGGAAGGGAAGCCCATCTTTCAGTTCAGCAGGTTCAGGACTTCTGATTACTCAGAAGCTAGAGATCTAGGTTATGTACAATTTCCTGATTTCCAGAGTAAGCTAAACCAATAGAGCCTTTTAAGACTTCAAAATCTACCTAAAATCCATTGTCATCCAAAAGTTTAATTTTTTGCTGAAATGTCATTCATCTGTGAAGTGACATACATCGATGAGGTCTTAGGATCTAGGACATATGGCAAATGAAGCACTTTCATAAACTTGAGGAAATAAACATTTAGTATTCTGAGTGAGCAGAGACAAAGGAAAGTATTATTTATGAAAGTGAGCTTTAGTATTAAATAGGAATAAAAACACAGGTGGTGGGTTTGGAAGCCATAGAGTGGAAAAGGATCTCTGGAAATAAAACTATTATTCAGGGGTATTATGGGGGCTGTTGATCTTTGAAAAATGACTGAATAGCTAGATTTTTAAAAATAAGATTTTATTTCTTCAGGGTTAAAGGTTACCATTCAGTAGCAGACACTTTACAGCTGAATAGTACAGCATAAGAAAGGTTCAGGAAAAAGAAGTTATAGAAACAGATGAAAATAACGAGCTATCTGGGAATCTGAAAGTTGAACATCAGAGTCCTGGGTATCTTCAGTGCCACAAATAGAGACAAAATAATGCCCATATCTAGAAAGGAGCAGGCTGCATTTAAGGTCTCTCCAGTGATCTGAGAGATGGCGGCACATCAGGTGAATGATAACTTCATCTGCTGCAAGCTTTCTTAATGCATCTATTTAGTGCTTGAGTGCACCTTTCCACTTTATTCTCCTCTCTGTCTTCTACTCTCCCAACACACTGAGCACTCCACAGTAGCTAAAGTTATTTCTAAAGCTAACAACTTCTATTTCTTACCATGGGTCATTGATTGAAAAACTATATTTCCATATCTCACTTTTGGCCATATCACAGTGCAAAAATAAATTACAAATGTCTTTACCTCTTTGATTGTGTGCCAGGTCCCCTGCAGTTAGAAAATAATACAGCATTATCATCAGAAGTTCAGAGCCTCCTTACCTACATGGCCATGGAAACCCCAGTTTCTTGCATCCCAAATTGGATCCTTTTCTTTCAAAACAGGGTCTTCATTGCCTCTGGGTGCTTGTCTGGTGTTCAGATAATTCAAAGCAGCCTTCATTATCCAGAAAAGGAAAATGATGATTGATTCTGCTTTTGTGAACCTGTACAAATTTATAAAGCCTTTTTTCCACGGGAAGTTCTCTGAATTTCCCCCTACTAGGTAAAAGATTTATTCAATGACAGTAGTATAGAAGTGTTTCTCAGGGATATCTTTCTGGAAAGATGTCAACAGGATTCCAGAATGGCTCTCAGAAGATTCTTCTATCTCCTGGGATGTCCCCCAGGGTTAATTTTATGCCAGCCAATGTGGGCCATGATATGTGAATATTTGACTAAATATTTGACCAGTCTAGATGTTATAAAGTTATATTTGAACTCATTTCAGTAACTTTAACTTAATCTAATCAGATGAAGTCCTTAAGGCTGAAGTCTTGAGAAGAGACTTCCTTCAAACTTGAGCTGTAGTCTCAATTCTTTCCTGGTTCCAGCCTGCTAGCCTGGCCTGAAAATTTTAAACCTGTTACCTTGCACAATTTTGTGGCTCAGTTCCACTGAATAAACCTTTATCTATTTCTATTTCCTACCTATCAAGCTATCTCTCTCGGTATATCTATAGCTCTAGACAGATCAGCACACATAGAGATGTAGATACACCACTATATAGATGCTGTTTTTCTGCAGAACTCTGTTAAACTGCCCTTGACTGACTAACTGTATTTTAAGAGAATTAAATATGTTGACCAAGATAGTCTTAGCATTACACTCAGCCTGACTAAACTTTACACAGGTTTTTTCCTGACTCTGGGGTACTGACCTGTATTTTCTGGTAGTATTGACTTTAGAAAACTAGCAAATATAATTTTTTCTTTGCCCTTTTAAGTTGGCCTCTTGCCAGTTTTATACCCAATCTTTTTGAATGTAAACATCAAAAGAGGCAGCACAGTTTTTCCCTGGTTCCATGGGGTAAGAGCTAACTTTGGTGGGCATCTTTCTCCTGCCTGTGTAATTACCTCCTGTGGGGCTGGGGATTTAGCTCAGCGGCATAAGCGCCTGCCTTGAAAGCAGGCAGTCGTGAGTTTGATCCCCGGTACCAGTAAAAATGAAAAAGACAAAAAAAAAGTGTAAATTATAATTACCTCTTGTGATGGAGAGAGGAGAAAGTTGATTTTGCCTTTGGATCAAGCCAGTTAGCAAACAGGGTAAGCTAGGTTTGTTCTCTTACTAAAGCACTTGAAGGTCTTCCTACTCTTGTGTTAATGGTGTTGAGCTAAGACTGAGTTATGACTGTCTTCTCTTTTGCAGTAACCTTAAAAACATCCTTTCTTGTGTTTGTATCACTTTTTGAAAAAAGTCCTGCTTGACTTTTTGCCCTATTTCTGAGTCAGTTCTGACTTTGTCAATATGAAGAAGCTCCTCTTTCCTGAGTTTGATATTGAAGTTGTTAATAGTTGGCCAGAATCCTCAGACAATGGGTTTCTATGATATATTTAGATGTCTTTATTTATTCAGAAATGATGTACCTGTCTGGAAATGAAGGTGAACTTTCTTATTAAGAAGAAAATATAAAAACAGGGTACATGGAAGAAATAAGTTCTAGGAGTTGAAGTTTTCAGTAAACAATGGACCTTGAGATAGTCTGTAACCATACACATTACACACTAATTGTCTCTTTTTTTTCTGTAAATCTGGCAATTAACCCGGGTCAGTGTAAAATCGCTTTCCCTACAGCACCATTTTCTTCATGTCAAAACTTTGTAGCTCCCCTGATACAAAAGGATTAAAACCATTGTTAAATTGGAAATTTAAAAACCAACAAGGTTATATTCTTAAATTCTATTTTTCCAAAAATATATAAATATAGGAAATGAAAACTAAAATGTGTGATGGTGAAACTTAATTATCACCTTGAGTTTTCTTGGAGTTCATTTCAAGGGGTGCTACAGTGATCAGTAAATTAATTCACTGAAGTTCATTGCTTAAACATGCAATTAGGAAGTGTTACCGAGTTGGAGATGGGTCAATGAGAGCACGCTTCTGGAAGACATATCTCTCCTTTCTTTCTTCCACTGCTGTTTCTCAGCTTCCACAAACCAGCTTTACTCTGTTTTATCCTTCTGCCATGATGTTTCTCCCTTGCAGACTGCCAAATACAAAAGTAAAACCTCTGAAACCGTGAGCCAAATAAAACTCTCCTTCTTTAAATTGTAAGTATCAGGTAATTTTGCCCAGCAACAGGAAAGCTGACCAGTACAGAAAATTGGTATCAGAAGTGGTGCTATTTTTGTGATGATATCTGACCATGTGGTAAAAAAAAAGTGGACTTCAGTGTAGGTTTGTAGGAGGTTTTGAGAAAGGTTTGGAAATGTTGGCTAACAAAGTACAGAATACTATAAGCAGAGACAGATGAGAGGTTTTAGCCAGAACTCACAAGTCCAGAATTCTGATATTAATGTAGAGGGGGATAGTGAAGCCAGGGCTTGTGAGGGCTCAGGACTGAGAGCTCTATTGGGAAATGGATTGGAGGTTATTCATTTTATACTCTGGCAAAAAATTTGTCTGCAGTTTTCCCAAGTTCTCAAACTACAGGTGTCTGAGTTTAAAATTTGGCGAAAAAATGTAAAGGCAACTCCGTGTTCAAGCTGTGGTATGGATATTACTGGCCATGTTTAGTCAGATATCTGGTAAAAATTGGGAGCAAAAAGAAAAGCACAAGTACTTGAATACCTTAAATTTGGTCCAACCAGAACCATATATGCAGTTGTGGGCAAAGGATGTAGGGTTGCTGAAGAGATTAAGACAATTAGATTGAAATCAGGTACTTTGACCCAGGACAAAAAGAAGACAACTAAAGTGCATGTCAAGAATCTTTAAGACCCCACCCAGGTCTCATAAGTTTAAGGGTGTGAAAGTTTAAACCTTTGATTGAAACAAAGACCTCTCAAACTCCTTGCATAAGACTGGCTGCTTAAGGAATTGATTCCAATATTTTATTTCATGGTGTGTAGTCATTCAAGCACTAAACACTGGCTGCATCAATAGTCCGAGGAACCTGATTACCACTGCATGAGCTGGCAGCAGACTGCAGAGGTGTCCACATCATGCTGGTATATTAGGCATGCAGAGCACAGAAAGTTTGGAGTTAGGGAGGCTTCTGCCCGTTTTACAGGGGAAGGCCTGTGAGGCCAGGCGATGTTCCCCTGAGAGGAAGGTACAGAGAGTGGTAGGAGAACGCTAAAGATGCAGGAAGTCACAGATGCCAAAACATGGAAGTCCTTTAGCAATCTGCTCAAATCCTTTAGAAATCACATCTCACCACCATGATGTGCTCCAGATTCTTGACCTGGAGCTGTAACAATGTTTGAGTTCTGGTCTTGCTTCAGTTAGATTCTTTTCTATTCCCTGCTCCTCACTTTGGGGATGGAGCTATTTATTGTGTGGCTATCTATCTTGGGATTGTGTAACTCACTTCTATTTTTACAGACGTTTAGAGCTAAAATTTTTGTCTTGAGTGTCAGAAGCTTTGCTTGTGCTTTTGAACAATGGTGGGACTGTTGAGATTAGGGGAGATAATTAGTATGTTTTTGACTGTACACAGGAGAGTTACATTAAATTGAACAGAATTATGGCCTTCCTAGTGCCTGTATTTAGAAACTATGGTTTAAGTAGATATGTTAGCATGTCATGTTGACAAGAGGTTAAATTAAGGTTAAAGTTAATTGTCAATTTGAATGGCTTCAGAGATTCTTAGAGAGGTATTTAGATCATGGGAGTGCTATGCTCATCAGTGAATTAATCTACCCAAGTGCATTGCTGAATGAGCATGTGCTGTTAGGAGGTTCTGTAGAACACCCAACATTAAGAAAGGAAACGTTTACGTAGCTCACAGTTTGCGGAGGTTTCAGTCCATAATCAGCTGGCTCCAAGGCAGGGTGGCATAGCACAGGACCAGCGCTTCAAGGAGGCAGAAGACAGCAAAAGCAACTAGAGCAAAAAGGAGGGAGCCTCTTTTCCTGATTTATGTTGTAAACAGGCTGCCACCCCCTGAGGCAAGTGTAACACTCATGCCATCTGGGAGCCCTCCTCTTGTACAAGATAAGGATGTTTACAAAGTGAGGACTGTGGCTCCCTGCTGAGCCCCTTAGACTTCTAAACTTTTCAAGTTGACACAATGTATCAATCATTACAGAGGTGAAGCCAGCTTGGAAGACCTGTGTCACCGAGAACATTCTGGTAGAAGGTGTGTCGCTCACTGTGCTCTTCCCCAGGTCTCTGCTTCTCAGTTGCCATGAACTAAGCAGCTTTTTCCACCCCATTCTTCTACCAGAATGTTCCTACCTTGAAGACAGTGGACTGAAACCTCTGAAACTGTGAGCCAAATAAACCTCTTCTGCTTTAAGTTGTGGATGTCAGGTATTTTTGTCTGAGAAACAGAAAAACTGATTAAGGCACAGGATCATAACACTGGAAGCTACTGTTTTGATATTGAGTGCTTATTGGTGAATGTCTAATGTCCGGTTTCTTTGTTAATTTTCTCCCTGTTGGGCATATTTAACTCCTCACTGATGAGTATTTAAATCTTTTCTCTGTTGAGTTTAAATGTTATGAGTTAAATATTTATGAATTACCAACTAGAACCCTCATCATAGAATCAGACGATGAAATAGAAATCATAACTCAAATTGCCATCCCATGTGCTCCTCTATTCACAGGATCAGAGGTCACTTCCCAGTGTCTGGACCACAAGCTGGGTGGCCAATTTGTTCTGCTTTTCAATGAATCTGAAAATTATTATACAAAAGATACCAGTATCTGTGGTGGTGTGTAGCCTGCCTACACACCAGGAGATTCTGATTGTTTAGCCAGGGCTTTCTTGATGGTTCACATGGTGAAAAGCAGCAGGAAGAGTAACTCTGTGAATCGTGCATACTTAAAGAACTAATACTTCCAGCATGAGGCTGGATATAAAATTCAGGTGAGAATCAGTAAATAAACATTTATTTGTTTAATAAGCAATTTCTACATACTTAGTATCTCCCAGCATTATTCTGCAAGCCAGAGATTTAGTGACAGTGTGACACTTTTCCAAGTCTCATGAAACAAGTTAAATAATGTGAGAAAAAAATACTAGATGTTATGGTATGCATTTTTTGAATGGCTGTACAATTGAGAGCAAAGTTTTTACTAAATATTTGTTTAATTTCAGGCATTTTAAGATAATTTGGAAATGGGAGAGATTTTATTTGATAACACAGTTTCCCACTAAATTAAAAAAATGTAGAAATGGCAATGTAGGCTGTATGGCACTGGCTTACATGTGCCACAAAATGTAGGTCACAGTTGGTGAAGTCTGAAGAGATTGTCAAGGAGCAGGAAGTATTATTTTGGTTCTGATTTACAGAAACTAAATCAAGACACAGTCCTATATCACATCTAGGAAGCTATTTTGTGTATTTGAAACTTTGCTGTTAACTTTTCAGCTAGTTTTTGCTCCCTTGTTCCTGTTTATTTGTTTCTACCTTTGAAGATCTTAGCTGTAAAATTCTTAAGATAGCTCACCTCTGTTCTGGGTTTTCCATATTTGTTCTTTGCTCATTTACAGCTCCCTATTCCAGAGAGGTTTCAAGAGGCTTTTTAATCAGAACCACACATAGAATTATGCTATGAAAACTAGGATTGAAAAAAAGAGAAAGATAAAAATCATATAAAATTTTTAGATTGAGTTAAAAATGAAATTTACCTCAGAGATTTCTTTTAGTGACTTGGAGGAACATGCATACGTGAGATATGTTCTCGTTCTCTAATTCCTAAGAATAAAAACTTAACACCGATTTCTTACAAAGCTGTGGAGATGAGTGAATAATTTTATATTCCATGATTGCTTAATTTCCTCTGTGTATCCATGTGTCTGTGTGTGTGCGTGTGTGTGTATTTGCTCTTTATTATTCCTTGATAGTTATAGTTCTCCTTTATTGTCTATAGATTAATTTTTCTGAGTAATATTTTTATGATGCAAAAGAATAAAAATTGAATATATCTACAGACTAATAATCCATGATAAACAATAAATAGAATTTAATGCTATAATTAATTTAGTAATTTCTACATTGTGTTATAGGTTTTTATCTTTAAAAACAGTTTTTTGCTTAATTTGGTGATGTTTTTAATAATTCATTGCTCCTTTTGCACATCAGGTTAAAGACATTTTCATATAATTATTATTTTTTGAGTGACAGTTAAACTGATTTAAAAGTCTCCCGCATATTCCCAAAGGAAAGATCTACAAGCCTTTTCTGTTCTGCTCTCTGATGTTCCTTCCTGGCTTTCATCTCTGCAATGTATGTAGCATGATTCTTTTCATTTCTTTACAAGGAAATCCATATGAAAATGCATACATCTCTTTCTCATCTCTACCTTCATATCCTCATATGAAATTCCAAGTTAATACTGGAATGCACACCCACACTGCATTAAGGTAGTGTTCTGTTTCCACCTCAACTGGTGTAAACCGCCTGGCTGTACCAGCTTTTGGGTGCTGACACTAACTACTGAGCATCTTGTCACTCTAGGTTTAAGGGCCCCATGCTTCTTCCTAAGACTGGTCTTACATCAGTACCTGCCACAAATGATACCCACAGATCACCATCCTTATAACTAACCGGCTAGCAAATTAGATGTTCCCATGACACCCTCAGTTTATGTAACTTCCCGGAACAACTTTTAGACTCACTGACAAACATTACAGTTATGACTGCAGTTTTATTATGAAGAATAGATAGGAAATCGGCCTGGGAGGCAGCACAGAGCTCCATGGCCTCTGCTGAGCAGGGCCCACCGCCTTCCTAGTACAACAGTGTGTCTTCCAACCTAAAGGGTCCACCAAGCTTTGAGTCTAAAGATGTTACTGAGGTTTTATAATTGTGTTCTTATAACAAATACCTGCTATGATTAATTGCCTGAGAGAAAAAGTTGGTTTTGGGTCAATGGTCTTGTAGCATGAATCTGCTACAAATGTGCTTTGTCCAGCTCGAGTGGTGGGAGCCATTGGTTTGAAGCTGTGGCAAATTAGTCCATTGGAGGGGAGAGCATGGCAGAGCAAAACTGCTCACCTCCTACCAAGAAGCAAAAGCAAGGAAGGCGCTGAACCCACAATCCAAATTGGGGGAAATCCTCAAATGACCTAAACACCTCCCACTTGACTCCATCTCTTAAGCATTCCACTGTCTCCCAGGGTAGGAGTACCCTGGGGACCAAAGCTTTAATGCATGAGTATCTGGAGGAAATTAAAGAGTCACCATAGCAACCAGGAAGGCATGATCTATTATACGGTGAGCCCCACTATCAGATCCAAACTCTCCTCCTTTCTTTGGGGTCAGGCTGGCCAATGTTCCAGCTCTTTAATAGTGTGACGGGCCTTTCCAATGACTGCCCTCATCGTGCAGCCATCGAGGAGTCCATCATGAGTTTCTTACCAACATATTCCACTGAGGAAATTACAAGGCATTTGCAGCTATGTGCCTGGGACATGGTAGGTGTATTATTTGCCAGATCATAAGTGGATAAAGACCAGGTGTATTACTTGCTAGATGATAGTTCTAAGCCTTAGAACTTATAGATTTATGAAGGAGATTGTTTAAAGTGAAAATTCATTCTGGAATGAATTCATTCATTGGAACTAGTGTCAGGACCTTCTAATTTTCAAATGTATAATAAGATTCGTATATTAGTGTTAAGGGTATAGACTGGTACAATCACTTGGTGGGAAAATATTTGACAATATCCATTAAACCAGAAGATATAAATATCCCAGATCCAGCAAATCTGTTTCTAGGTAAATGGCTGACAAAATTTCAACAGTCAGGAAAAACTGAAACATTTTGAAAAGCACACACTCCTACACAAAAGATTGCTGAGTTTTCTGTATGTCCAGTACTTATGGGTTTTCCAGTTCATTGTTTTATGCTATAATTCTGTAGGCTGTAGGAGATGTATCATGCTGTAATTTATTATTTTGCCTAGAAATGCTAATGAATTTAATCTTGTGGAAAGCAACTTATTACTGTCCAGTTAATGCTGACCAGCTTAGCGTTTAATTATAAATGCATTTCAGCATTCCTGATTGCCTATAGATGGATGCATGTTTTGAATTCTCCCTTGAACCAGTCAAAGATTTTGCTGATTAGCCTTTTATGAGTTATATAAATCTTTAGCGTGTTCTTTGTAGATGTGCTTGGAATTCATGATTTTGCCTTTAAAACGACATTCGACCTGCCATTCCCAAAACAAACACTACGATATTCATGGAAACACTGTTTGTTGTGCACCCGGGAAGATAGGTTTGCGTTGGTCTGCACCTCTGCTTTATCCTCCTTGGGGACACTGAAGGCAGTTTTAACCTCCTTTAAACATACCGATGGAATTTACCAGCTGGGAGATGAATGAGGGTCTTCTGGGGCTGCTATGCACTGATTTTCTTCCCTAAGAAATTCCTTAATATCCTACGCCTGGTGTGTCTGGATTGTACATTGTAAATAAACCTCCAGCAAAGATGTGCAGAGGATGAGAGTTTTTGCTTATTCCTCTGAACCCTAAAACACCCTGGTGTAGAAAACAAGGTGAGAATGAAGCTATATGTGGAAAGATACAAAGTAATGATTGCTTTTGGTATTATTTTGGAGTATTTTATAAAATTTCTGCTTCACACTCTGATAATCTTTAAGGTGTAACCCTGTGGCTACAGTATATGCGACTAACAGCCCACAATTGATATATGTCCTTGTAGTTCACAGCTCTCTGAAGCTTCAGGTTAACCAGCAATTACTGATTATATAATTTAATATGCCTTAGACACTCAGTGTTATACATAATTTAGTAATCTTATTTAGACATATTTAGACATTTCTTTCTTGACTAACAGAATAGATATCCTTGTTTCTAAATTGTGGTTTGAATGGCTTAATTTTACTCTTGCTGTTCCCTTCTTGACAGGGTTAGGGAAAAGATTATAATATACTCTTTGTTTTTACTTTATTTACATGTATTATTGGTACAATTTTAGGCAAACATATAGATCACATTAATTATAGAGAATTTTAGGGATGGGAATGGGAAAAAGCAATGTACTCTGGTGAAGATGGGTATTCTATATTTCTTTTCATTCTTTTGCACAGTTTAAAATTTTTCTTTAAGTATTTCATGGAATTTTTAAAAATTAAACTTTGTAACAAACTGAACAATATTCTTATAAGAAGACAAGTTCATTATATCGTAAGAAAACTCATCCAGTGATTAGATTTCTATCATGGCAATGGTTAGGGCTGGTGTGGATTATTCGTCATTTTTTTCTCACGGTCATAGAGGGAAGGAGAATGTGCTTTTGAATGTTTTCCTGTACCCTTTACCTTATGCACACAGCAATATTCCCCTGAGTAGAACTCAGTGCAGTTGTGGAGAATCAACATTTCAGTGTTCCTTATTTTAAATGCAAGAAAATACTTGAATAAGAGAAATAAAGAAAATCTAGGATTGTTTTCAATTTTTGTGGTAAAATGGAATTTGCGGATTTTTTTTTTTTTTAATTTTTGATCTTTTCAACCTTCTGGATTTTAGAAAACGTATCCCTGTTAGTCAATACTGGATTTTTGAAAGGTACATGAGCTCTGCTTTTCTTTGAAAAGTTTGTTAATTTTAAAAAGAAGTAGCAGTTGGAGGCCCAGTTTTCAGTTTGGCAGAATAGCCGAGAGCAATGGAGCAACTACAAAACAGTGTTACAGATGCACAATGGAAGTACAAGAAAGACAAGAACAAGAGGAACAGGACAAATCCCTGGAGCAGTAATGACTGATGCTTTTCCCGGGTTAATGTGCACAGCAGACTGCACCGCTGCAGGCAGGAGGCTTAGAGGACACCAGACAGGACCGCTCAGAAAGAAGCACACCGTGGCACATAAAGTTCAAACCTCACAAAATCAAACATAAAGAAAAGAGTCTGGAAAGAAACCAGAGAAGGCAAAACACCCTGTCTAAGAGGAGCAAAGGTAAGAACTATGTCTGACTTTTCCTCAGAAACCATGCAAGCAAGAAGACAGTGGAGGAAAATATTTATAGCGTTGAGAGGAAAATCCAACACAGAATTCTGTACCCTGTGAAATTATCTTTCAGAAGTGAAGGAGAAATACGTCCTCAGAAGTTGAAAGAACTTGTTTCCAGAATCCTGCTTCGTACGAAATATTAGAAGTTTTCCAGAAAAAGAAATATGGTGCAGATCAGAAACTGACATAAAGAAGCCTACATAAAGAAAGGCAAAATAAAAGGAGTAAGTGAAGATAAAATTTTTGTGGCTCTTATTCTTAATTCAGGCAGCAGACAAAAGTTTATTCAAATAATATTAACCATGCATATGTACACTTCTGTATGAGTGAGGTAACTGACAGAAATTGTGCAAAGGACTAAAGTAAGATCAGAGAAACCTCTAGAATAAAGAGGCAGACCGGCCATGTCAGGAGAGAACAGAAAGAGAATCCTGTAAAGTGCTTGGTTAAAATCACAAGGACAGTGAGAGAATGAGAAACAGAAAGTAGAAGAAAGAGCAAACAGTGAGCAGAAAATACACACAAATGTGGGAGTCAGCGAGCTGACACGGCAGCAGTCGCTGTGAATGTCGTTGGTCTAACTGCACCAGTTTAAGAAGAGGGCTTGTCAGGGTCGATTAAAAACAAGATCTAACTTGATGTTTTCTGCAAGAAACCACCATAAACAAAAGACACATGCAGACTCAAGGTGGTGAATGGGAAAATACACTGTGTGGAAGCAAAAATAGCAGCTATAATGGTTTCAGACAAAGCAGGCTTCAGAGAAGGAGAAATGATCACGGATAAAGAAAGGATATTACATGATGATGAGGCCAATTATCCAAAGGGACATAATCCTTAGTGTTCCTACTCCTAACCAAAAAGCATCGAAATGTGTAATATAAAACTTGTAAAACTACAAGGAAGAAAACATGAACTCGCTATTATAACTGGAGATTTCAGTGCTCCTCTATCAGACACAGACAGTCTCAGCAGGCAGAAAATCACTGCTGACAGCTGAACTCACAAACACCATCAATAAACCAGGCATAATTTATATCTATCAACAATTCCATCAAAATACAACAGAATATAAATTATTGCCAAATTCTCATGGAACAGTCTCCAACATTGACTACACTGTGTGCTATGAAGCAAGTACACCTTAGCAAATTTCAAAATATAGAAATTTGTTCTCAAAACAGAGGGAATTAAACTAGAAATCAATAGCAGAGAGGTAGATGGATCATTGAGAAATATTTAGAGATAAATTCTAAATAAAACACCCATGAAAGAAGAAATTTCAAAGGAAATGTAAAAATATTCTGAAATAAATAACAAAATATGACTCTTCAGAACACATGCAATGTAGGACAATCTGCTTTGGGGGAAGTTTATAGCAAATGAATATGTATTATAAGGTACTCACAGCTATTTGGGAAGTGCTGCAGTTTTATTTGAAAGTGGACATGGATCCATTGTAAATTGCTCTTGCTAACTCTGGGACAAGAGAAATGTTTGTTAACTACTAGTGAAAATTAAAAATGGCCCAACCACTTTGGAGAACAACTTGTTTATTTTTTATATATTGTGCTTACTGTGTAAGCCCCAATCATGCCTCTAGCTTTATCCAAATGACAACTTATGTTGACACATAAACATGCAAACAGATTTATAGTAACTTTCTAATTACCAAAGTTTGGAAGCCAATGGGATCTCCTTCACTAAGTGAGAATATACACGAAATGTGGTGCGTCCACACCGTGGAATCTTATTCAGACGCGGCCAAGCTGTGAAGCGGTGTGGAGGAAACTAACATGCAGAGTACAGCGTGGAAAGAAAGAAGCCAGGCGGAAAGGCTGTTTGCTTTGATATTCTAACGTGCAGCACTCAGGTAAAGGCAAAAGTCTAAAGATAGTAGTAAAATGACAGTGGCTGCCTGGGAACAGAGGGGACGAGGGACAAATAGGTGGAGAACAGATGACTGTTAGGGACTCAGCCTACTCTGATACTCTCAGGGTGGACACATGCCATGATGCACTTGCCGATATTCACAGCATGCACCGTATTACCTGGAGTGAACCCAGCAGACCGCGGACTTACCTGATAATTTGTCAGTGTGAGTTCTCTGTAACAAGCGTACCACTCAGATACTGTTTCTCATGGGAAGGCTGTGTGCCTGCGCAGGGAACAGAAAGTGTGTGGAGAATCTCTGCATAATCCTCTTTATTTTTGTGAACAGAAAACTATTATTGAAAAAATAGACGATGCAATTTAACAAACAGATATTTCTTCATACAACTTTAAGGTTGTTGTTTTCATTGCATTTTCTGAATTCCCTCCATTATTTGAGATATTTCAAAATAATTAGAAAACTCTTGTCTTCTTTTCTTGGGAAATAAAACAGAGGATCCCTGTCTATGCTTGCGGTGAGGTGGTGCTGGAAAACAGTTTGAGTAATTTGGGAAAAGGTAATCAAAGATAAATCTCCACTATAATTTGATAAAAGGCAAAATAGACCACAACTCAGAGGACCGTAGTTTCACCAGCTTTCATTTAGTTGCATAAAAAAGTCTTGCAGATAATTAAAGTTAAATCCTAAAATATTAAAGAGCTGAAGATGACATACCTTCATATTAACTGAGCAAATCACATAGAGCTACAAACACACAGCACAATGAAATGAGAAAAAATACCAAAATGGCTCAAATTTTATATTTTGAAAGCATTGTCATTTTCCTTTACTCATTAAGTGTCAAAAATATGGTATAAAATATTAAGTTGCCTTTAAAATAGTTTATTGGAGTACAGTGTGCACTAAAAATTACACACTCCATAACTGTGCAAACTGATGTACAATTACAAACCAAACCCATTCATATAATCATCATCTGTATCAAGAAACAAAACATTACCAACATTCTGGAAGGTTCAGTGTGATCCTTATAGAGACTGTCCATCCCCCAAGGGGAACTACTTACTACTCTAACTTCCAAGAGCATATATTCATTTTGCCTGTACTTTTCTCCTTACAAATGGAAACAGAGAAGATATTTTTTGTGTCTTCTTTTGCTTACCATATTTGGTACACTCACCTAAGTTTTACCCGTGCATGTATCTATCATGTTTTTAAAACCATTGTACAGTGTGATATTTAGAAGGCTTTGGGTTTGGGAGTTTTATGAAAAATGATACTATGAATATTCTAATGCACACAGTATAGTAAATAAATGTATAAATGTGTCATGTGACACACAGGAGTGGGACTGAGGCTTGATTCAGGTATGCATGTATTACTGTTGGTCCATTTTGATGACAATCATTGTACACAATCACACTCAGAGAAGTATTTAACAGTTTTGGTTTTCCTCACTGTCACGCCGAGACTACTTTTTCTTCTTCATCAAATCATTCTAGAAGCTGTCATGTGGTGCAGTTTTAATTTCTATTTCCCTGATGACAAAGAAGTGAAACATTTGTCTTTTTACCTTTGCTTTTGGCAGTGCTGGTGATTAGTCAGGACCAAATATTCCTGGCTCTCACTTTGTATGTCTGTAAGCCATTTAAAGTATCCTCCCAACCTCGCTTTTGTACTATTTCGGTTTTTAGGGATTCTATATACATTGTTGTGAAGCAGCATCATTACACACAGTCTGCAACCTTAGTGACATAAGTGACAGAACTACACATGCAAATTACACACAGTAAGTTTATCAGGCAGGCATCAAGCAATAATTGAAGCCTAGCCTAATCACAAGCTGGTCCCCAGAGCCTCAGGAAAGGTGCATAGGGCAGGCGGAGTAGCAACTGCACAGGTCCTGCCTGCACCATGACTAAGAAGCCTTGGAAAGCAGCTGTCGTGGGTTTTATACCTCGGGGGCAAGATAGCAAGCACATCGTGCTAGAATATTGGAGGACACTGTGTTTCAGGGGATGCCTGGAACAGTGTCCAGGCTGCTCTAGGATGTTCCCTCAATCTCAGGATTTTGCATTTCTAGCAGATTCTGCCATTTTTCTTGAGAAATACAGGCTCAAATGGGGTGGAGAACTGTGTTGGCTCAAGGGAGAACTGTCCTGAAAATTCCAAATATACAAGACACTATAGTCCTGTGGACATCTTACCCCATTCTTTGATTTGCCCTTTTATTCTCTTAGTAGTGTCTTAGATGAGTAGTTCAGAACCTAAACATTGTCCAACTATTAAATTTTCTTAGTTTTTGTCACAGAAATATCCTTCTAAATTTTCTTTTAAAACATTTCTTGTGTTACCTTTTATATTTGGAATTGGTTTTGTACATGAAATATACAATATGATGTGCATTGTGTATTTTCAATATAGTGATCCACTTACCACAGCAGTATTTATTAAATGCTTACTTCTTTTGCTTAGGGACACTTAATCTGTTCCAATATTCAGTTTTTTTATTCCTTGTGGAGTGCAGCTGGACATATTGATGTAGGTCTATTTCTGGGTGCTGTGTTCTGACTCACTGATGGATGCATCTAAACTTCCACCAATAATGCCACACAGTCTTGGTTACTGCAGCTACCTAATAGTTCTTGGTTTTGAGTACACTGATTCCTTGTATTTTAGTTTTAGTTTAGTATCTGTTCTAGTTCTAGTTCTTCTGTCAACTTGACTGAGTTAAGAGATGCCTAATAGATAACTGTACTATACTTCTAGCAGTGACAGTGGGAGTGTGGTTCAGAGACTGAAACACAGCTTGGTCCCTTTCTTTCTGGTGCTGAGGGCTCTGCCTCCCAGCCTCTATGAAGTCAGCAGTGTCCTCCCCAGGCCCTCTGCCGTGAAGTGTTAATTCTAGTTCTTTTAAATTTTCATGTACATTTTAGAATAATCTTATCTATTATCTACAAAACTATCTTAATAGAGTATCAATGGGAACTGTGTTAAACCTATGAATCATTTTAAGAAGTGTTAATATCTTTACCATATTTAGTTCCCCAAGTCTTGGCATGTATTCCCATTTAATTTTATCAACTTTTATTGGTGTCAGCCGTATTTTGTAGTTTTCAGCATTCAAGTCTTGCACACATTTTGTTATATTTATGCTTGGTTATTTCACTTTGACAACAACTGTAGGTGGTACTGTACCTCTAATCTCAATATTCACATGTTCATCAATATGATATTCCAATACTTTTGAGTTTATGTTACATAAACCTTACATAGAAAATCAATTTTAGTGTTTATATTGTGTCTTGACACCCTCTTGATCTCACTCATTTTCTCCAAGAGATTTTTTTAAAATGTGAAGATTCTCTAAACATAAACAACACTCCCAATGACTCTAGTGAGCAAAAAAAAAAATAGTTTGTAACTAAAAATATCCACATAAAACACGCTGAATCACCAACTATTACCTTTTTACTAAAACCTGATACTAAAGAAAAAAATTAATTCATATTCTTCATGAACAGATAAGCAAAAAAATTCAGTGATCAGGTTCAGACTCACCCAGAAAAGCAAGGTTGGCTTACCATCCAGAAATATTTCTGTATAATTTGTCATAAAAGTTGAAAAAAACCCTCCATTTTATATCTTGACCTCAAAGACAGCAGAAAATTCATTTGGCAAAATTAACATATGCACATGATAAAACACCTGACAAAATTAGAAACAGAAAGTATGGGGCTGTGTAAAATTCTTTTTCCCTTGTGTTTAGGTATACTGAACTCCAAAGAGACATTTATACATGAGGTTTGGAGAAGGAACAGCCACAAATTTCTATTTGCACTAGAAAGACAGAAATGGACCTTTGCTGTATTAGTGACTTTTCTGCTGCTTCAGTAGAATACCTGATACCTACAGCTTTTTTTTTTTTTTTTTTTTTTAGTACTGGGGATGGAATTCATGACCTTGAGTTTGCCAGGCAGGCACTTAAGCTGCTGAGCGAAGTCCCCAGCCCTGACCCCTCCAACTTTAATGGAGAAGTTTATTTGGCTTCTGGTTTCAGAGGTTTTAGTCTATCACCAGGTGATTTCAAAACAATGTCAGAAGTGTGTGTCAGAGCAATGCTGCTTACTCCACGGCAGCTAGGAAACAGAAGCCACCAGGGAGAGTTAGAGATGAAAGGGCCAGACATCAGATGTGGTCTCCCTGGTCATGCTCCCACTTTACCAGTCTGCTAGGCATCTCTGAATTCAATCAAGTTGGCAGTTTAGATTAACCATCACAATCCAGCCATTGTCAACCTAACACTTAAACCATAAAATTAAAACAGAAACAATAAGGATTACAGGCGTGAGGCCACCATGTTTTGTGGCCTCATAAAAACCTTTTAGGGCATAAACAAACTATACACACAAAAAAAATATTTTTGGCTGGAGTGAAACCAGCACAGATTCTAATCCAATTCCCAATAAAGTCCTCATTCCATATAAAATTTGATGAGCACATTTTTATTGTCCACATTTCTGTGGATACTCTGGTCTTCTGACTTCCCAGCAGAACTGCCCATCAATCTTTGCTCACAGCATTCTAGGCTGTCTCCAGCCCACATTTCCAAACTCTTCCTGCAAACAAGTTTCAAAGTTTTCTAAGCCTCCTTGGCATGTCTAATTATAGCAACAAACACACTTCTGTAGTAAGAATTTTCTATATAATTCAGCTTTCCCCTTTTCTGGGAGAAATATACTGAGTACTGACAGCTTGAAGGTAAAAAGTTTTGTTTGACTCAAAGTTTCAGAAACTTTGGTCTATCGAGTGCTGGTTCCCAGGAAGAAGCTCATGGAAGAAGGATGTGGCAGAGCAAATCTGCTCCTTTTGTGGGGGCCGGGATGCAGATCAAAGGGAAAGAGCATCAGAGTGGAAGGAGGCAAGAGACGGATATAAGCCCCAAGGTCACAGCCTCCACAGTGATACCCACAAGTGTGCTTTGCTGATCCAGCCAATGTGGTAATACTTTCTTGTGCTGTAGACTTTTGTCATCAGAAGGGGACAGCAACCGGACTAGGAACTGCTTCACCCTCCGTGAAATTCCTGTTCAGAATCATTAATTCCTGGTCCAGGTGTGTGTTTAATCTGTAATTTAGGGCACGAGCATCTGTTCTAAGACACCCACATCACTGCAGTTGAGAGATCTGAAAACCTACACAGACTCAGTCCTGCTCAGATTCCAGCTCAATCTCTGCTTGCCTTCATTCATATTCCTGTTTGACTGCCTGTTCTGTAGACAGTCTTACAAACACCACTCTACAACCCCCCACAGATGCATATGAGTTTTGACTGACAGACACAGACAGAGACACAGACACAGACACAGACATAATCTACCACTAACATCACACTTAATGATGAGACTGAATACTTCCCCATAAAGACAAGAATAAGGCAAAATGTTCACTCTTATAAATTCATTCAATGTTGTTCAAGCCAAATAAGTCTAAATAAAGAAATAAAAGACGTGTTGATTATAAGTCAAGATATGAAAATGTACCCCAAATGATAAGAATAGCTCTGTAGAGAGATACCTAAAATATTTACACAAGTGTTATTAGAACAAATGAATGAGCAAAGCAAATGTGTAACAAAACAGGCAAAACTGTAGAAAATACAAATCTAACCCATCCTGACAAAGCAGACTACGGTTACCTGAAATTGGATCTTGTTATGGACCCAAGAATACAGACATATGCAATTATTCACAAAATCAGATCCCTTTGAGGTTTTTAAAAAGATACAATTTTACATAAATCACTTCATGTATTTGAACAAAGAGTTACATTTGGAAGAAGAGAATTTTTGGCTATGTGACCTTCCTGTAGATTATGACCACATAAGAGACAGCAGGACCCATAGGGCTGTCCAATAGAGTGTTCTATGGAAGTGTGAATGTCCTGTATCTTCACTATCCCCTACATCAGCCACAAACTATGTGTAACCCTTGCACACCTGACTTATGCCCACTGAAAATGAGTAGATATTTAGCCCTATTTAATTTTTATTAATTTAAATTTAAATAGTTGTATGTGGATAGTGGTCATCATATTGAACACTCAAAAATAAAGTTCTTTTCACCTGTTTCTATTCTTCATGAGTCTATAGCGATACAAAATACTAAGAATAAGTCATCTGAAATAAGTCACTTTGAAGTTTTATTGGTTCTGTTGTATGAAGTTGTGAGTTAACACTCTGGTGCAGCAGGGATTGCAGAGTGTGCAATTTAGCTGAAGAGCTGGGCTGAAAATATGTTCACTGCAGTCATGCATTCTGATTGGGATGTGTTTGACTTTGTTGCGGGTGATACATTGTGTCAACTTGCAAAATTTAGAAGTTTAACTGAGAGACTCAGCAGGGAACCATGGTTAGTACATTGTAAATATCCTCCCTGTGCAAAGGAGGGCAAGGGGATTTTGTGAGTGCTACATCCTCCCTGAGAGGGGTGGTGGGAGTGGTGGTGGTGGTGGTGGTGGTGGTAGCCTGTCTACAATATAAGAGCAAGAGGCTTGTGTTCCCTTTTTTCTCTGGCTGCTGCCTTGAACTGTTGCCCCAGTGCCCTGTTACCCTGCCTTGGAGCCAGCTGAATATGGACTGAAACCTCCACAAGCTGTAAGCTAAACACATCTTTTCTTCCCTAATTTTAGGCATCAGATATTTTATCTCAGCAAGGAGAGAAAAGTAACCAAGACAGACTTCTTACTGTTGTATGTGTCACCACTCGTTACCAAGTGTATTTTAAATGGTGATCAGTACAAGTGAAACATGAGCAGTGGAACCAAGTTATTTTCAGAAAAGAAAAATTTAACTTCATTTTGGTGAATAATACCTGCTCGGTGTACTCCTGGTTTGACAGTTTTCTTGAATTTTCTTATTATTCAAAATTAGGTCATGAAGACTTTTCACTCTCAAATCCCCTTCTTCTATATAACATTTAAAGGTGTGTGTACACATTGTTGCTAAAAATCATCACTCAGTCTCTAATGGACATTTCTATTAAAAATGATGCTGAAAAATAATATTTTGCTTTTTCCTGAAGTATAATATCAAAGCCTAATTGCCATGTTTTGATGGATTTAACAGTCCTGTAAATCTTTGCCTTATAAATTGAGGCCATGCTGGAGAAGTAGTGATTCCTGCAAAACCTACAATGTGATATACACAGGGAAATTTAATATTATACTTTTATTATGAAGCTAACCCTGGAAGCAAGGAAATTGTTATTATCAAGGGAATTTATATATATATATATATATATATATATATATATATATATATAGTATATTTCCTGCCTGCTTCATATCTACTCAAGTTCTTTATGTGCCCCTCTTATGAAATTAGATGAATACATCATATATGAGAGGTAACATGTAATAAATGGCAGATGTAGACCACATAATATAACAGCATTTTAACAAATCTTCCAAGGACAAAAATCCTTTGAGATGTTACAGAATGATTTCCAGGTCAAAAGCTGTTTTCCTTCCCCTCTTGGGAGATATGTTGAGCATCTCTATACGCTAAAGCATCTGCTCTCGTATAGAATAGTGGAACTTGATTGGTGTTCTCTAAGGAAATAGTTTATAGATGTATTTGAACATAGTAACCTTTTCCAAGGAAACATTAATTAACCTAGCCTACAACTAATGGTTCATGGACTGCAGTGTGAGGAACACCATCATAGAGAGCTCCTGGGCCAAGAATATAGCTCAGCAGCACAGTGCTTTCCTGGCAAGTGTGAGGTTGTGAGTTTGATCCCCGGTACAATATATATATATATATATATATATATATATATATATATATATATCATAGTACTCCTTCGTACTGAATTGTAAATTGTGGTGCTAATCCTATTTTTCCAGATTTACAAATTGCCTGACATTTTCTTCACATATTTGGTAAAAATAAATTCCCATTCAGTAATCTTTTATGTAAGCATCATTGAAATTTGTTGTTCTTTGTATACACATAGAATTATGCACATAAAATATTTTGTATTAAACATAGTATTTTGGATGGTTTGTGGCTCTCTTCTGACCGTAAAGATTCTCTCTGCATTACTAATTTGCTGGTCCTTCCTGTTGACTGACACATTCAAACAGACAGGAGACAAACTGCAAAGAGCTGGGACTCGGAGGCTTCCTCTGTGTCTGACTTTCTAGTCAATAGGCTTGGCTGAGCCAGGTGATCTTTCTAAGCCTTCCATTAACAAGAAAAATAGGAAAAGAAACATTAATTTGTACTTTGTTGTTCTAAAAAGAATCTCAGGTGGTTTTTAATATATACGTTATTTATACAGTATGTATAAAAAGTAATGTATCTCTCTTCTACATAAGAAAATTACAATACATAAATAGACAGTATAAATATACAGAAAAAATAAAAACATGGATGGGGGCATCAGATCAGTTAATCTTTATCAATATTCTTTGGACCAGTATTCTAGAATTTCATACTTGCAAATGAGTGTATAATTTATTTCATTTGGGTTTTACAGGCTCTGTTTTCATGGTTTCTAGTGACTAGATAAAAATGCTGTAAAATGTATCTTTTAAGGAAATTATTTTCTGAATTTATTTAAATCAATATGTGTTGCAAGAATTGTTTTCAGGGCTTGAGAAAAATTAGATAAAACTGAAATATTTAGGAATTTACTTGGTATCTCTAAATATTAAATGTTTATTCCAGGCTGGTTATAAATTCATGTGCACATTCAAATCTGTATTTGATTGATATGTATTTTACTGAGTCTTCATTGCTTCATAATTATTCTCTATTTTGGAAAAAGTTATTCTTTAGAACACAGATTTTAAAAATAAGTTGAACATCTCATTCGGTTTACTACTCTTTTCCTTCATTATTTTGACCATTTTAGGAATATTTCGCTAAAGATAATCTAGTTGTGTGAAGTTTACTTAGTTTATCACTTTTTGTTTTTGCGCTGTATTTGTCTAAAGGAATTAAATTCTCTACAATAACACAAAAGATCAAACAAATGTACCCATACCCTAAGGGCTGATATTCTAAGTAGGTCTCTATCACCCTGAGAAAGCCAGAAGTCTCTATCCCAACCCCCTTCCTACCTGAGTGGCTTCCTCATTTGTTTCCAATGTAATCAAATTTACCTGTGCAATTAACCCTATTGGTTTACCCTAGTTCTGCCCTACCTTATGCTCACCTTGTGAGTTCCCATTTTTCCCCACTTTGAACCTTCTCATCTCATGATTTTACTCTATAAAAGTCCCTAGGAACCCTGTTAGTACCCCTTTTGTTCCTCAGACAGATTTCTGTCTCTCAATGAATGTATTCTGCTCTTAACCTCCATTGTTCCTAAAACTCATTCTTCGATTTTAGAGACGATGAACTTACATTGGACATATATAAGGTTGGGAGTTTCATTCTCCTATATCATAACACTGCTATTTAAAAAGATTTAAGTGCTCACAATACAGAAATAAAACTGAAACTTTTATTTTTAGTTACAAAATTGTATGCAGTGTTGAATTATAGGTAAGCATATAATTATTTAAACACATGAGACAGGACAGCTACCAAAATGATATAAATAAATGTAACTTGAAGCATTCTTTAAAGATTTGTGTTATGCATCTCCCCACGGAAAGTAAATTCTATTCACATCATGGTTATGTGTAATAAAATGTTAGAGCTAACAGTTAAATCTTTATTTTATAAAAATGTAAAAAATAAGGTGATAGATTAATGCCATATGTATGATTCAATAAGTGTAGTATTTTTGTGTTTACACAAAGTGATAAATCTTTAATATCAGTATTGTGTGTGCCAGGCATCTATTTACAAACATCACTGAATGATCTATTTAATTTAAATATAAAGCCAACACTGTTATACCTGTGCAATTACTGCACTTTGGGATAAGAGGAAGTCAAGGCTTTGTATAGGTAGGTATCTTGAGCAATGTAACCCAGAAAAGCCACCCAAGTTTGTGTGGGTCCAAATCATGGGTCCTTTCTATTACATTAGATGAAGACTTTCCTATAGGTTATATTGTATTAAAAATATAAGTCATTTTCTTCCAGTTTTTTAAGTTTATCATTTATTGGGCAAGGAAGAAAAATGCTGATGAAGCAATTGAAAATTTCAAAATATGCTCTAAAGAAAGCAACTTCTCTGAAAATACTTATTCTGGCATTTCCCTGTCCTCTATATTCTAAAATCTTAGGAATTTCCAGCTGGCAAGTAATTTGGAAGAACATAAAACAACTTTTAAACGATCACGCTTATAATCTAACTTTTAATCATAAAAATTTAAACATATGGAAATTTGAAAAAATTCATCTCTATACTGAGGAAGTTGGAAAAATATTTGCAGAAGTAGAGATGATCGTTTGTAATCTTAGTGCTGTTTCCTTCCATGATATCTCTAGCTGATCATTTTTCTACTGCTTGGAATTTTTTCCCTATTTATCCAAACATTTGTTTATATTCACATGGACTTGTATAATTTTTTATACTCTGGCTGTGATCTAATATTACGCTATTTACGCTGCCGCTCAGATGGTTTCAGAGCTGGCACTGGGGCTCTTCATGTTGGTTTCTGTCTCCTTTGGACGTGGGCCATTCTTCTGTGTTCTGCATGCTTTCCTACACTTCAGAGCTGTAAAATCCTTCAGGCTAATCTGACATATTTTTTTCTCTCAGACCTAGAATCAGCTACATCTCCAGGGAGCCTTTGTTCCTTTCATTAGAGAACAGCATTTAAAAGCCAAAATTTCATTGTGTGAGTTTTCATTTCATTGGGATGTCATTGATTCTAAGACTTCTCCAGAAGCAAAAGTATTAATATATATTGATATATTAATATATTCATAGATATGAAAGTTGCTAGCTTTCGTGCTTCCTTATCTAAATTCCCTCTGTTGCAGTAAATAGCTTGAGTTGAGAGATCTTCAGTGTGTTTAATTTTCCCTTTTGTAAGATATGTCTTTTATTTACGACTGATTTTAAGACCTTCTCTTTGCCATTGTTTTTCTGTAATTGGATTATTATGTGCTTTCATGTAGTTTTAATTATACTGTCCCCAGTGCTATTCATTGACGTTCTTATAACTTTGAGTTTCCAGGTTTATTAAATTTGAAAAAAAAATCTCTATATTGAGGAAGCTGGAAAAATATTTGAAGAAGTAGGGATGATCGTTTATAATCTCAGTGCTGTTTTCAATATTTTACTTTTCCGTTATTTATTGGAACTGATTTTATTGTCAAATCCTCAAGGCGGCTCAACTTTCCTTCCATGGTATCTCTATAGCTTTTTCAGATTTTAAACGGTGTCTCATTTCTTTGGTTCTAACATTTGAATAGTCTCCGGTTTTTTACTTCAAATTCAGATGTTAATAAAATAATATTATTTTTGTTAGGCTTTTGGTACAGTTGAGAGAGACAGAGACAGAAACAGAGAGACAGAGAGACAGACAAGAGTAAAGGGCTGATTGGGCTTTTATCAGACCTGCCCAGGGGTGGAGTTTGGGAGGTGAGGCAGGTGATGTATTCACAGCTGATTTGAAGGAGCATTGGCCTGAGTGAAAGAAGAGACAAGAAGTTGATTTTTTGTGCTTTGTTTGTTTGTTTGTTTGTTGTTTTGTTTTTTCACTCTGCTGCCATGTTGGACCATCACCATGATGGTAAATTTCATACAGGCTGAAACCTATCAATTCTAATTTTGTGATTTGAAAGAAAATCGTCTAGTATTTTCAGGATAACAATTTTGAATGACTTAGAAAGCACATGATTACATTAGTTAACCAGCAAAAATTTTCTGATGGGCTATTAATAGTGTAAGATAATCATTATTTATATAATGTGTCAAAATAAAACTTGGCTTTATTTTCTTGTTCTGGGGATCAGAATCAAGACCTCACCCCTGCCAGGAAAGTAAGACTTTTCTGGTGATGGGCATGGTAAAATTACTTAGTCTGGTTATGAATTCCTGGTGGACATTCCTCGAAAAGTGAAAAAAGAATTTAGTTTGAGATTCACTCAACAAGAAAAACAAACCCAAAGTTCACACACAGGTTACAAGCTTTCTGTGTTGCTTTTTTTAACAGAGAATTTCAACCTTTGAACATGCGTTATCATAAGACAAATTCATGGAAGAAGATTTCAAATAATAGAGTGAACTTTGTTCACTGAATATGTACAGAAAATAACTGTTATAATATTCATAAGTCAAAATTACACAGAAAGGAGACTTTTTTCAAAAAATCAAAGCACAGCAGTTTATAGTGTGCCAAGTTTAGAACTTATTCATGTTCAGTAGTCTAGCTGTATTTTGAGTCAAGATAATATAAGGCTTTGTATGAATGACATTTTTTTATGTACTTGAAGGAAGTAAATGTTTAATGCCTCAAAGGCATACAATTTAGGCTGAATATTTTTTGAAAGACAGATTTTAAAAAAACGTGTTCAAATTTACTATTACCAACAAAGATTAATGCTGTTTACGTAGGAATTTACTCTTTTCAGGAACAATTTAATATCAGTTGTCTGTTTGATTTAACATGCCCAGTTCTTTTAAGAGTTTGGAGAAGGTCCATGTCTGTAGTCATCCTGAAATCATTAAGCACCCTGACGGGAATGGATGAACAGACTCTCATTCCTGTAAGTCCTGATGTTTTTAGCCACTTGAGTGAGGAATTAGAAGGGCAGCTGTCACAAAGATGATCACTTTCAAAACTTCAGTAGCTGTTAGAGAAACTTACACCATTTCTGCTAAAACAATGACAAATAGCCAACTGAACTGTATGTGTATAATGTGTAACTATGTCTGTATCAATAGCTATGACCCTGGAGTTAAATTGTTTACAACGAGATTGAAATTTTTGGGCCATATAAAAGGAAACGAGTGTCCATAACAGTTCTTGTATTGAATCTAAAATTTGTGCCTCCTGATAGAAAGAGAATTAAGAATATTTATTAAAATATTGAAAGTACTAATCAAATGTAGACAGTTCCTTTAACATGACATTGATACTACCTCTGGATATGCACAGTTTATTAATAATACATGAAATGATAACATCTGGAAGTCTAAAGTGTAGGAACCTGAATGAATGTGAATGTAGAGTGTAGCCAGGTATCTTGATAACTGAAATTTAAAAGCAAAGTTTTCCCTTTATCTCAAAATAAATTAAAATAGTTCTTATAATCTGTGATTATATGTGTATACGTATGCATATATTAGATGCATAATCCATGGACTTCATAACAATGGTTTACTACAGTCTCATAATGTGCAGAGCTGAAGTTAAGATACCAAATCATCCTAGTTACCAACTCTCCTCCTTTCTTATCATTGCCCTTGGATTTGAAAATCCAAGTCTCATTGCCATGGTCTATGGGAAAAAACTGTACAAGCAAATATCCAGGGTTATAGTAATACAGGCAAGTATCTCGATAGACCAGTTTGATATTTTTCACAGTATCGCTAGAACATGTATTCAGAAAGAACCCACTGATGGAAAGCCTTCCTTAGCTATTAGTTGATTGATAATGCTTAGAATTTGAAGGATAAGGTAAGCAGCCATTTGTGAGCTACTATCCATGGATGGAAATGTTGAAAATCTTCATTTGAGATAAGGCACAGATGATGTAGAAATATGTCCTATGTGTCCTAAGTGTTGGTAACAGCTTCTATCATCTTTGGAAATCAGCAAAGGTCCTCTCAGTGCAGTCCATTTCCCAGAGCAAATATTTAAACATCATTAATTTCTCAAGTGCTTAAACAAATCACTTAATACATGTTCCTTCATAGTGGTCTGTATGCAATATTGCTTAGGTACATGACGGGTCTCAGTGAATAATGAACAGAAAGGTAAGCATGTCTGAGAAAGCTTACAAATAGTTCTTCTCTCAGTGATGGTACAATTTTGTGCTTGTCAAATGAAAGCAGTAATACTGATTCAATTCTCTCTGCTCTTTGCACAGCACTAGCAAGCCAATGTTTATTTCCCCGCCCCTTTGGTAATATTTCTGGTGAAGTGCAGTGCCTGAAATTTTCTTTTAATTTATTTGCAAAGCTAAATTCAGCATCACCACTCACTGTAATTTCTTCTAACACCGTGCAGAAATAAATAAATAAATAACAATAAAAACTTAGTTGAAAAGGAAATTCAGAGTGTGCTATTTGTTAGAATCACTTTTTTTTTTTTTTTTTTGCAAACATAGCCTTCAATCTCAACAGTGTTTCAGAGCCTCCAATGCTTGAAATGATGGTGACACAGGCATTTTTCTCTCTTAAAAAACGAACCAGAGGATAATGAAGCCATTATTCTTAAATATTGCAACTTATATAAAGTGGTCACATGTGTGGTCCTCTATACGAGTTCTTTCTATGAAGTAATCACATTAAACACAAGAAGAAGGAAAATGAATTTTAAGAAAGGGAAAGCAAAGCAAGGGAATACTCAATATTGTGCGATAACAGTATTCAAATCAGCATTTCATTAATCCAAGTTGAATGAACTTAATTCCTTCCTACATCTTAATCAAGACATACTTAAAATGATAGAAGCTTTGAGATAGGGAGTTTGTAAGTCAGTGAATTCAGCAACGTCAATTTGCTCCTTTATATAAATAATTACATCAGTATCAAAGGCCTTTTCATGCTCTTTCCCAGGTGTGCAGTTTACGACATGTTTAATGTCGTCTTCAGATGACTGCGGAGAAGCTTCATCTATCAGTTTACCCACGTGTGCTCATCAGGTGCTGCATGGTGGTCACTGCAGCTGGTGTGCAGGGCGGAAGGGAGACCTGACTCTGAAGCCGGCTTTGGGCCTCAGCTGGTAAATGTGGCTGTGAGCGCCAGCTCGGCAGAAAACAAAGTGCATTTTGTGACTCACAAACCCCTTTTGGTATTTTTCTAAGCTCTAGGGTGTCTTCTAAATCTTGTTTTGAAATCAGTTAGACAACCCATTCTCTCATTTTATTAATGGAAAAACTAAGGAGAGGTTGCAAAAAGATCAGAGAGGTTAAGTAACTTACATTGCTTATTACTACATAATCAGCAGGTGAGTTTTGAAACCAGTTTCAGAATCCTACTTTATCAGCTGAAGAACTCACATTTTGGTCTTTACTTTTGTATGGCAAATATTGCTCTGTTTTCAATTCCCATTATTTTTATACTTTAAGGAAATATTTTACTATTTTGTTATTTATATGTACTAGTATGATTTTTTTCTTATAAAATGCTTGTTACCGTTTAATTTTTAAAGTTTTTCTGGTACATATTTGCAGGACACGACACATTCACCTCAGGAGCAGCTGCCTGTGCATAACAGAGCTTGTTCCCATTTGTAATCTCCTTTCCCTTCTCCCTCCCTCCCTTCATCTCTAAATCCCTTTCCCATGGTCACTCTTCTTGTCATTATTATTCTTAGCTCATGATCACGACTTATACTATTTACATCCACTGCAGGTACTCCGTCCTTGTGCGCGCGGACCTTAAACCCTCCTGCTTCCCCTCTCCCTCACTCTTGGTCTCCTGGACTGTTTCCCATCTGCAGAAGATCTGTGTGTTCCCGTGTTTCCGTCTATCCGTCTTTTATTTAGCTGTTGCCTTACTCAAATGAGAGATGCCCTGGGTGGTTAAGCCTGTATGTCTGATTTACTTAATATCGTTTTTCCAGGTGTATCTATTTTGCTAAAAATGTCTTGAGTGTCTTGAATTTCCTCTTCTTTAGAGCTGACAGCTATTCTATTATGTAGAGATATCACATTTTCTTTATCCATGCATCTTTTGGTGGGCAAGATACTCATGTACCTTCTCAAGATATGAATATAGTTTTTTTGTAATTGACTTGGTGACACATGACAGAAATTTTTAAGAATAATATCTATGGAGTTGGGATTCCATTTCCTGTCCTTCATATTTATCTAGAGTTCATATATTGTCACATCATTGGTTAAGAAATTTTTATATATTCAAGATACTAAAACTTTATTAAATATATTAAAAATGACATTCAGAAATGTAGAAAAAATGTTTTTTTACAAATCTAAATTTATATACTTTTTGTTTCCACATATATACACATAAATGTTTATATATATATGCATATTTATAATGCATACATATATACATATAAAATATCAAGTGACACAGTAGAATAAATGTAAGTTAAACAATGATTAGTGAAACAGGAAATATTTGCAACACATGAAAATTTATTTCCTTGATTTGACAGGCCTTAAAGAAATAATAAAAAATAACATAAACACCTCTACACACACACACATACATATATAGTTTTTGATTCCCCCTTCTCCAAACCGAGAACAGTAATATCTCAGTTCACAAGGACTTCCATTTTTGCGAACAATTTGGTTTGCAAACAGAAGCATTTGGCAAACTTTTGCTTCCTTCCACGAGCTCCACATCAGATGATGAACAGGACCCTGGCCATTTCCCTGCATAAATGCGAACATGGCCATCTTCCCAAGGATCTTGAATGAATTAAACTCACAAACCGAGACACTACTGTAATCACAGTCAAGCTGTAGTAAGATTCGACAGTACACAGAGCAGATTCTCTCAATGCATGTTACAGATCAAACAAAACATCAATACCATTAACAATAACAATACCAATAACAATCAATACCAATAACATCAAGTTTCTGTAATCTTTAATTCACACTGAAAAATGTAAAAGTATACATTTATCTGCTTGGAAATTAAGGCTGGCAATGATCCACCCAGCAGGTTCAATTGGGAAACAAGTGTTTAGTGGGTTTGGAAATACTGGGTTTATGACAAAAGAAGACTTCATATATGAATGACTTTACAAAGAAATACAAAAGATACTGTCTTTTCCTGGAAATTGATTAAAACAATTTAAGGTACTTTAAAGTGAGAAGTTGGACTGAGATGTTGAAACACTACATATTCATGGAAATTTACATTAGTGTTTCTAATAAAATGCAGGACTTTGACCTATTTGTGTGTATACGTGTGTATACGAACACTGTATATGTGATTTTCTTCATAATGTTAATATAGTATTATAAGCTATATAATCATATTAGCATAATTATCCCTAATGAACAAAACATTTGCTTTTTACTGCTGTATTTTCAACCTGTCAATTTCTTTGAAATCCTCTTCCGTCTCCTATGACTTCCTTTCCCATATAGCTTCCCATCTCCATAAAGTCTGCTTCCCTGTTTCCTACATGCTAATTTTTAAATTTTCTGTTTAATTACTGAGACTTTGAGTTTCTCATTTAAGAGAAGACATATGATATTTGACCTTCCATGTCTAATTTATTCCACTTAGAGTTATGGTACCAAAGTGCATCCATTTTTCTATGAGTGACTCAGATATGTCCTTATCAGTGGCAAAGCAGTGCTCCCCTGTGTATGTGCACCACGTTTCTTTATGCTTTCATCTATTGAGGGGCATGTAGGCTGCTTCCAAGATTTGGTTATGAAGGGTTGTACTGCTAGAAACATGACTTTGCAAGTACCACTGTAATATGATGTCCTTAACTCCATCTGGTGGATGCTCCCAGGAAATATACCTGTCTCCGAGAGAATCTCTACTTTTAGTTTACTGAGGCATCTTTATACTGATTTCCATACTGATTGCAGAAGATTACATTCCTGTTAATGACAGAGATTTTCTCCGACATCCTTGCCAGAATTATTTATTTTTTATTTATTCATTTATTTACCTACTTTAGTTTGTAATTTTAGCCATTGTTCTTGGAGTGAGGTGCAATCTTGGTCTGCATTTGTTTGGTTTGCATTTCTCTAGTGGTCAAAGGTGCTGAGCATTTTTTATGCCCCCACTGGCCATTTCTGCTGCTTCTTTTGAGAACCATCTACTCAATTTTTAATTGGGTCTTTTATTTGGAGACCTAATTGTGTTTAGTTCTTTATATATTCTAGTATTAATCCTCTTAAAAGTAGCTGGCAAGATTTTTTTCCACTCCAGGCTGTCTCTGCACTGTGCTGACGTTTCCTCTGCGGTGCAGAAGCTTTTGAATCCAACAAGTCCCCTTGATGATGGGTGCTGTGTCGTGCTCTTGGCCTTCTGTTAGAAAGTCCTGGAGAGTGCACCTGCATCTTCAGGAACTTTACCCACTTTTCTCCCAGCAGAGTCAGTGTTTCTTCTTGGATTACTTTTGCTATTCTAAAATTTTCTGCTTCTGTGTAAATTTTGGAATTTTTTTCTAACTGGTAATGAATCATGTGATAATGTTGGTATTTTAATTGGGACTGCATGAAATCTATGTTTCATTTTTGGTAATATGGACATTTCTACAATATTTGTTCTAACTATCCAGAAGCGGGGTGGGGGGAGCTTTCCATCTTCAAAGGCCCTTTTGAGTCTCTTTTTTTCCACAATTTTCATTTTAGAGATCTTTCATTTCTGTGAGTAGGTTAATTCCTGGTTTTTTTAAAAAGCCATTGTGAATGGGATTATTTTCATGTTTCTTAGCTCATTGGTGGTATACAGGAGTGCTGTTGATTTTTGTTGATTGATTTTATTTCGTGCTACTTTGCTGAATTTGTTTATTAATCCTAGGAGGTTTTTGTGGAATATCTTGCGTCTTATATAAAAAATCATATCATTTGCAAGTAAGGGTGGTTTGCTTCTTTCTTTCTTGTGTCTTCTTTCTTTCTTTCTCTTGTCTAATTTCTCTAAACTTTTTATTTCTGTATTGACCAGAAGTAGTAAGAGTGAACATCCTTGTCTTGTTCGTAATTTTAGGTGAAATGCTTTCAGGTTTTCCCCATTTAGTATGATGTTGGCATTGGGTTTGCCATAAATGGCTTTCCTCAGTTTTAGAAAAGTGTTTTAGGTGCATTTCCATCAGTTTTATTTTTAATCATGAGTGGATGTGAATTTTGTCAAAGGCTTTTTCTTTACCCACTGAGATGGTCATGTCATTCTTTTCCTTGCTTCTGTTCATGTGATGAATTGCATTTATTGATTTATATATATGTTAAGCCATTGTTACATCCCTGGGATAAAGTCAGGGATGTATGACTTTTTCTGATTTGTTGCATTCTGTTTGTTAGTATCTTACTGAGAATTTTTGAATCTATGTACATCAAAGTGGTTGGCTCACAGAGTTTTTCCTCTTTCTCTCTCTCTTACCTCTCTCTGTCTCTTTCTGTCTGTCTCTCTGTCTGTCTCTATTTTTGTCCCCCTCCATTAAGTCTTTGTCAGGTTTGGTACCAGAGTGACACTAGCTCCTTCCCTTTCAATTTCATGGAAGAGTTTGAGGAGTATTGACTTTGATCTTCCCTGAATTCTAGGTGAATCCATCAGGTCCTGAGCTTTACTTATTTGGTATTTTTTTTACTGACTATATTTCATTGCTCATGTTGGCCTATTCAGGATTTTTGTATAATCTTAGTTCAATCTTGGTAATTCAGAGGTGTCTAATTTATTGGAATATGAGTTCTTGGAATTGTTTCTTATAATTTTCTAGCTGTCATTCGTGTCAGTTGTGACTTTTTTTTTCATTTCTAATTTCTTGATATGATTTTTTCTTTGATATTTTTCTTTTGCTATTGATTTCCAGTTTCATTCTACTATGATCTGGTAGCATTCAGAGGATGATTTAAATCTCTTGCATTTACTTAAGTTTTTATTATAGCCTAAGGTATGGACAATTTTGGAAAAGTTCCATGTGCTTTTGTAAAAAATATTCTGTTGTTGTTTTTGGATACTATACTCTGTAATATCAGTTAGGTCCTTTTATTAAATGATGTATTTTAGTTCTGATATTACTTTTTGATTTTTTTCTAATTGACCCATTGTGAGAGTGAGGTACTGAAGACTCTAATTGTGAATATATAGGTGTTTATATTTTTGTGCCCAGTATTTTTGGCTTTATGAAGTTGGGTATACCAATACTCACATGTAGATATTAATAATTGTTAACCTTTCTTGTTGAATTGTTCCCTTTACCAGCATGTAATTGTGATGTTTATTCTGAACTCCTTTGGCTTGAAGACTGCTGTATTAGTCAGGGTTTTACTAGAGAAAAGAGATACACATGAGATATACAAATGTATAAGAAATTACAAGAGTGGCTTACAATGGTCAGCCACAGAGTCAGATGAGGGATCCTGCAGACGGTGTGTACACACTGGAGGCTAAAGGATTGAACCCAAGGTCTGCAGTTCACCCTCGTATTTCATGCAAGTCCCCACCAACAGGCTGATGGGTCTGCAAAAGAAGGCTGAAGTCTCTAAGATGAAAGGCTGAAGAGTCTACCCTGAAATCAGGAAGATGAGGTCCAAACCAAAGAGGAGGACTGGTTCTTCTCCCAAGAATGGAATGCATTCATCCTTTCTCCTTCCCTTTTGTACCTCCAGGTGATGAGCCACCTCGGGGGGCTCTTCTACACCCTAGGGTGTAGAGTTGCTAAACCCATTTAGTTAAGTTTCAAAATGTCTCAGGTTAACACAATCAATCAACCACCATAACTGCCATGTGTGAAAATGAGACAGGCCCTCCTGTTTGCCTTCAGGCTGTATTGCATGGAGTATCATTTTCCATCTTTCTATTTTAAGCCTCTAAGTCTGTTTCAGGATGAGCTGTACCTACTATAGGCATTATATGGTTGCATTTTGCTTTGAAGCCGCCCCCCCATTATAATCGTGTTTATGGTTACCTAATCTTTTGTGTTTTATAAAATTGGGGGCACCCGGATTGGATATATGTAAATTTACAACTCTTTTATTTCTTCCTGTTGATTTGTAGTGATATTCTTTGTTTCTTTTGATCAGTTTTGACTTGAAGTCCATTTTGTCTGCATATAGGTTAACTACTCTCATTTGCTTTCAGGCTCCTGTTGCATGAAATATTATTTTAAGTGCTTGATTTTCAGTCTGTGTTTTTTGAATGAGGTGTGTCTCTTGTATAAGCATGCAGTTTGGTTTTGATTTTTGACCCAATATGCCAGCCTGTATCTTTCAATTAGAGAATTAAGTTAATTGACATTGAGTGTTACTATTATAAGGTGTTCTCTGAATCCTGTTATTACATTATTTTTCCAGTGCCGATACCTTTATCTCTTCCTGCTTTGACTGTTCTCCCAGTTAGTGATACACTTCCCCCTGGGTTGTTTGGCGCTGTTGCCTCCAGTCTCTGTTTAGGATTGCTGTAGTATTTCCTGCAATGCTCCTACAGAGGTCATGTATTTCTTTAGTGTTTCTTTGTCATAAAAATTCGTTCTTCTCTGTCGAGAAGATGAATTTTGCAGAACATATTAATATTTGTTGGCAGTTGTTTTGGGGGCACTGAAAGTTTTCTCTAAGCTCTCCTGGTCTTTCAGGATTGTGCTGGGACATCTACTGTTACAGTATTAGGCTTGCCTTTATTGGTGACTTACCATTTTTCTCTAATATCTTTTAGTATTTTTCCTTGTGTTGAATTTCTAGAATTTTGATTATGGTGTTTCATGAAGAAATTCTTTCGTGGCCATGGCTATTTGGGCTCCTACATGCCTACTTAACTTGAATATTTCATTCTTTTTGGATTTGCAAAGTTTTCTGCTATATTTCCAGCTAATAAATATTTAATAACCTTTGAATCATCTTCAAATTTTTCCTTTATTCCTATAATTCTAAAGTTGTTATCTCTGAGTCATTTAGCAACTGTAATCAAGCTTGCCTATTATCATGTCATTTTTAGAGCATCACTGAATTTATGATGTACGACATCTACCTTATCATCAATTTCTGACATTCTGTTCTCATATTGATTGAACCTGCTACTCATATTTTCCACTTAAGTTTTTGACATCTCATATCTCTGCTTTCTTTCTTTTCATAATTTCTAATCCTTTACTGCTAGGATTATTTCCAAAAGATGAAAAATATTTCCAAAAGATGAGAAGTATAAAATAAAAAGCAGCCTTTATTCTGAGAACACAGAGTGAGATGACCGGCACCCCCACTGCTGGTGTCTGGTGATCTCTCTGGCGGACATGTGGTGTGGGGGCATGTAAATAGCCTCAGTTTGGGGTGGCACCTAAGGCAGGCATTAGGGATGCACAAGTAGCCCATTGGTCCTAAGTTTGGCGCCATATGTAAATTTCCAGGGGCGGGAAGATGGTGTCACAGGTAACTTCCTAGGGGCAGGGGAGATAGGGGCTTCCTGCTTCCAGTTGAGGCTTTCCTGGCTACAGTGTCCTGTCTGGGCCAAAACCCTTTCATTTACCATATCTTGATTTGTCTTAACTCAGTTACTGTTATTTTCTTATTTAAGCTCATCAAATATTTTATTAGTAATATCCTTTATCCAGTCAATAAAATCTACTCTAAGTTCCTTAAACATCTTATGAAATTGCTTCTATGTTTCTTAACTGAGCACTTCAAACATTTTAACATTTGTTTTTGAGCTGTCTGTAATTTTCCTGACTTCAGTGTTCATGAGATCAGCTTCATGGAAGATGAAGTTTTTGGAAACATTTTGTTGCCTTAACTGCTTACATTTCTACAGTTTTCGTGCTGCAGTTTGAAGAATATTTAGGTAGAAACGTTCTGTAATTTCTTTCTATCTTTTAAGATCTTTCTAACTTTCTATCTTTTAAGAATCTGTCACCCTATGCTATGTCCTTGGGTTTGTTTGTTTTGGTATTTACAACCTATTTGGCACAATATTTGAGGGTCTTCTTAGTTTTAACCTTCTAGGGCTTTGTTCCCTAAAATCATTCAAAAAGATTAAAATGAACCACAGAAATGTTAATAACATGAAGATAAACCAGATATTGGCCAATAATTAGCATTCACTAAAATTAACAACTAGCTATCTTTAACAATAGCAAAGAAATAAGCAATAATAATATAGTCAAAGCAAACTGAACACTGACCTAAAATAAAAACTACAACTGTATAACCCTTAACATTATAAAAGATTTGCAGGAATTGCATAGACACAATGACAAGCCAAATATTAATATATAGTAAATATTTACTAAGTGCAACACTTTTATCACCATTGACAATAGAATTCTGCAATAGTATATGGAGTCAACCAAATAGCTAAAATTTTATAAAGGAAATGATGACAAAAGTGGAGGAGGTGAGGAGAGGGAAAAATAAAAAGAGTTACAATTTAGAAATGAAAGGGAAAAGTGAGAAAAATAATCCAATTAAAGAATAAAAGAAAGATAATAGAACAAGGAAAAGTAACCAAAAAAGCAACAAAAAGAAGAACAAAACAGACAAAAGAATAAAACAGAGCAAAAGAAAAACAAACCCAAAACACCTAAAAATCAAAGTAAAAGAGAACTGAGTCTAAGCTCTTCCCCATGGTTTGACAAATGGCCTCTTTTTGGTTTCTGTATTGGTATCCACCAGATAGGGGGAAGCAACAGTGGGTCACAGCCAGGGCCTTTGATCTCCACACCCACCGCTGCTGTGTGGATGCTGAGACTGCTCCACCTCTCTTTATTGGCAGATCAGTCCATGATGTGTTGTCTGCCTTTTATGGCTGTATCCACACCCGCAGCTCTCAGTGTTTTTGCCTTTCTCTGTACCCAAGTTACTGCTTTTTTAACTTAGCTTTCCAGCCAGAGGGCTTGTGAGGTACCTCATTTGCTCCAGAGGTCTCTCTGTGCGTACACCCTGAGATGGGGCAATGGTCCAAGCCAAGGCATCTCCCAGGTCATGTGAGCAGGTAGTGAAATCAAACAGACCACAGCACAGGGTAGAAGTAGGCACTGAAGGGGCTCAAGCAGTCCACTGGACTTAATCTACACTTTCAAGTCCAGCCCCTCAGAACACCATTTGCAAATAGCTTCTCATCACAGACCAACATGCTTCTCCTAGCTTGAGATTGGTACTACTTAAACTTCTCAGTGGGTATGTGATTGGTCTACCCCAAACATGAAGGTGTTTAGTGTGTGTCCATGTAGTTACTCCAACAGGGTGAACTCAGGAACCTTGAAGTGTAGTTGTCTGTGAGTTCTGATTCCTGGAGAAGCTGAGTCTTAAACAGTTAACCCTTCCCCAAAGTGGGTCTGATTAGTCACTACCAAATATGACAGGTGTTGCAATGAATTCCTTCTCCAACTGCAGCCTTCCTCATGAAAGGAGTCACTTTTAAAGAAAAATCCTGTGCTGCACCTGTAGGGTATAATAACTATGGGATTTCCTTGGGGCCAGAGATGCAGGTCCATTGTTTTTCCTGGGGCTGCCACCCTCACTGGACTTAACTTGTGTTTTCTATTAAAGTCTGTCTCCCTTGGAGTCTGAGTTAGTGTTTTACACTGCTTCATTTTTTGTCTCTTTAAGGTCTAGTTTTTCCAGGCTCTCCGGGTTTCTAGTTATCCTGTTGAATATTCCTTGATTCTCAGAGTTCCTCTTTTTCTCTTCACTAAGTTGGTGTTTCCCAGATGTCTCAATTCCAGTCATAAATTAGTATAACACACATAATCTTATTTTAAAAAATCTTAGGGAACTTGAGTTTTGTAAGACATCCTATTGCCATGGATAGAAACCAGTTCATGTCTGTATTCCTTTTGCAAAGAAGACTTTTTAATTTGCTTTAATTTTTTTTTATTCTGATATGTTCTAAGTAGGTTTACATAAAATCCCTCAACTTGTCTGAACTAAGTCATATACTCTTTAAAAATGAGGATATATGTAATAGCTCCTCTTGTCTTTAAGGGTGGGTATGTTCATTTGCATTGATTTGTCATGATAAGATTACAATTTCTAGATTAGAAAATAAAACTTCAAGAGTTTTAACTAGCAATGTATGGCAAAGAAATCACAAATTTTTCCTGTAAGTACTTGAATAAGCCGGAACTAACAATATTGAAGATTTCTTTAAGTGGCATCTAATTCAGGAATTTCACAAGCTCTTAGACCAAAGATTCATGAGAAAACAATCTCATTGTTACTAATTGAGAAGTAGAAATAATTTCACTGATGGTGCTTTAAATTTAATGGAGGTTTATGTATCTCGGGATCCTTAAAATATATACTATCTCAGTATTTTAATAGGATGAAATCTTAGGACTTTTGCTATAGTTGCTGTTATGATTGCTTTAGCTGCTCTACATATTATTTTCTATCATATGTGCTAATAATAAAGACATATAAATGTTTCTGCATCAATTGGGATTACTTATATTTGACATTTAAAATTTTTAAGAAAATAGATCAACGCAAACATGGCTTTGGTTACTTCCTACTTGCTACTGCAATGCAGCAATTTACAGCATTTTATTTATGCACCTTTTTTGAAAGAAATTCCACTCTTAGAGAGCTCAGGTCAAATTCTTTGCAATATGCCTGTCACTGCACCAATGCCCATATCCATTTTGCACATCTTTCTGCAATGTTTTAAAACTATGCTGATGGCCCCAGGAAACCAGCCTTCCTGTGACCCCAGGGTTCTGAGCAGGCCTCTTTGTTGCGTCACGGCCACAGAGCCCTGATATCTGCCATAGATTGCACCCTGCTCCTTTCACTTTATTTGCAGTGCTCCCACTGGGGTAGTTCTGCTGCCGTGTAACCACCCTTCCCCTGTCCCTGTGTCCTCCTCTCCCGTCAGAGCCCTGCGATGACTCCGCAGGCCCCTGTGTGGGCTTCCTTCCCTCCTGCCTATCTGAACTCTCCCAGCTGCTCAGTCTGCTCCGCTACAGCTACACTCCAGATAGGTTTGCACCTGGCTGTGTCCTTAGGCTCAAATGTTCTAAGAAACTATCACCTTTACATTGATTCTACTATGTGTCAGACACTTAGAATTCAACACAACCTCTGAGTCTTTTTTCCCATATTCTAACTCTGCTTTACTGTTTTCCTTGTTCCTTCCGTATCTATCAGTGTTTAATATCCTACACAGTATATTTATTTAGTATTTTTATAGCTGGTCTTGACTTTATCCTCCTTAATATTTATAGGACATCCTGTTAGTATCTACATACTAGATTATATTGTGATGAGACAGTAAAATCAAATGACTTTGGATGTTAAATATAAAATTCCTAACTTCTCCCGCTTGAACTTTGACAGAATAATTATTACCAATATTCAGTGTAATATTGAGGGCAGCTCACAGCTTTAGGTCACTTACACAATAATTAGGGCTGTTTTATACACTGCAGGGGTTTATGATCCAATAGAAGAGATGGAAAGGTTCATAGACATGAAATATTAGTATTAGTATGAGGTTTTTGGCAGCAAGAGAATTCTTATAGCTTTAGATCAGACTTTTAACTGACTGTGGAGTTAGTTTATTTAACATGTATAGAAGGAGTACGATTTACAAAGAAATGAATATGATTCTTTCAGGCAGAGTTTAGACATGATGAAAGGTACAAAATTTGATAAGCCTGGGGATCTCAGGAAGCAGAGATTCTGCGTTGTAAGGACTGGGAACTGAGGTTCCTTAGAGGAAAAGCATTTATGACAAACTTTTTCAGCCACGACCCAGAAATTTTCCCTGAAATGTTTGAGAAGCATGAACTGAGTTGTGTTAAGACACAGTAACTATGTAAGTTAGCTGAAAAGAAGCTAATTGACAGGGATAATAATATTTTTGGCACATATTTCTGACCCAAACCGACACTTCAGTAATGAGTCAAAATGACTATACTTGTAGAAGTAATTTATTATGCTAAATATTTTGACATACTTGGGTTAAAATACTCTCAAAATTCCATTTGTACAACATTTATTTTATCAAAGTTAAAATTATGCATGTAGATTGGTAAACAAGTGTTTGTACTTGAGATTTAATTAAATCAGTTATATATCAGCTTCTATCAGTGACAAATCTAATTTTTCAGTTAAATAATTTTAGGTGGTAAAATCATTATGTTCCCATAATTCTAAATGGAAGTTAAACTTAGGAGAAAATGAGGTGTCATTTTTAATTGGTTTTAGGTACATGACTTTGAGTAGGATGAAAACATCTAGGGACCCAGATATTCAGTGTGTATGTGAGGAAAATTATTTATATATTCTGTGGCATAACAGGAATATATTAACAGAAAGTAATCAATCCTATTGGCAAAAAGTTCCCAAAGATAAAACTCTGTGAAACATTTCATGATTTAAAGCCTTTTAGAAAGATTATCAAACATTAAGTTGGCATAACACAAGATAAATAAACTGCCTAATGAAAATCTGAGACAGTCTTAGGTAATACCACTATTTTTATATTTTATGGTTCACTTTGTTAGTTTTTATTTTTGATTTTGGGGGTAATTTGAGAAGCATTTAAAATTAACTTTTAGCTTCCTGTAGAAAATCAATGAAAATTCTGATGGTGATTTTAGCATCAGCATGTCTGAAATATATGAACAAAAGGCCTCTAAAATACTTGAAGAATTTTCTTCAAAACTGAAATTGTAAGAAACTAAATGGAAATTCAGTTCAACACACTATCTTTAGTCATTTTAGGTGAGTTTTAATAATAATGCTCTTTAACAGTAATGGCTCAGGTTTGCCTTGGGTGTTTGACTCTCAAGGTGATATAATAACTAAGGTATGTTAATTTCAACCTTGGGACATAATATTTCAGCAAATTCTTTACTGTTTTTCTATACATCATTTAAAAACTTCATTGTGGCCATTCTTTTCTCACAAGCCTCCCATCCTATGCTGTTTATATATTTATGACTAAGACCATACAAAAGATTAACATAAGCATTCATTTTTCTGCAGTGCCTTGTGTTGGGGGGAGGTGCTCACCTGTGCGTGATTCTTAATGTACCAGCTCATCCTCAGGCAGGAGGAGGAAGACGAAGGCGGCTGGGTCACTAACACTGACCGCATTGCTCTTGTCATTCATTTAAACTGCAGTGTGTTCAGTAGTTTCCTTAGATGGAAAGATGAATTAATGGAACAGAGTAACATATTAATTATAAACTTAAAATTTAATTTATTAATGTGTATAGTTTTGAACCAGCAGTAGTTTATTATGGGCTATCTTGTCTGCATTTAAAAGTCCAAATAGTATGCACTCCATAGTTTAGAGAGAGGAAACTTGGCAGTTTATAGATTCTACCTACAAAAATTGATGACAGGGACGTATTTTTAAAAATTTGCAATGTTAATAAGCTATGTACTCAACTACAATAATAATGTTTCCTTCCTTACTGTGGAGGTGTAACCTTGTGTGTGTATGAATGAGAGATGTGTTGCCAATATACGAATTTAAAAAGCAATCATCTTCCAGGTCATTACAGACAAATGTGTTCAAGTCCAATTTTCACCTCCAAAATTTCAGTGACAACCAAGCTTTTATAAATGATTTGCTGGAAAGTAGTACCTCGGGTTCTGAAAAAACAATCTCCTCTAGGAAATCTCCTTTATAAAACTGGAGACAAAAGGAAAACATTAGTATAGATAGACTTATATAGATTAATAATACAGACTCAATTGACTTTAAGAAGTAATTCATTGCTTATTTTCAAGTACAGAATCTAGAATAAGCTGATGTTGGTCCAAGGGTGGATTGAATGTATCCTTAGCAGAAAAAGAGTCACAAAAGGAAAAAGGATTGGTAAATAACAAAAACTCAAAACAATCTCCCCCACAAAACACACAACAAACCAAACCAAAGTAAACCAAACAAAAGACATGAACAGGTCCAAGGGAAAATTATAAAAGAGGCCCTAATATATCTTATACACAAGCAACCTTCATTCAGTGAGATATTGGTCAATATTTAGCAACTGACTTCTGCGGCAGGGAGTGTGTCTCTGATTTGTAGTATTCATTGATGTTGGTGATGTAAATGCATTCACTATGGTCAGATGTAGATTGTGTCTAAAAATCAGCTCACAACATTCCTGATACTTTCACAGTTGACTCTTTCAAGACAGTAGAAGCAGTCCCTACATTTCTCTGGCCAAATCCGCAGAGGGAAGGGGCACTAAGCTTTTGTCTTATCCCCTGTAAAATGTTACTGATGACATTACCAACATCAGAAAGTTGGGGTCTTGATAAAGTGAGGTGGAATCTTTTGCAAAATGTCTTACACGCATTTTTAACATGTAGTATTTATTGCTCATTTGTTGCCCATATGTAAGGCTCCATTTATTATCAGGAGAATTATAGCTATTATTTTTTCATATTTTTTATTTGAAGTGTGTTCGTAATCTTATTTTTGTTAATAACACAGTGTTCTTAATAATAAATTCTTAGTTACTTAAAGGTAAAACACACAGATAAATCAATTTTAGTTTATCAAAGATTATATAATACATCTTAATTTTCAATTATCAGCCTGCAGATGAAAGCAAGCTATAACACTGTATTTTTTGAAAATATGGTGATTTATGACAACTTCATGGCACACCTCATTTTTTTATTATTTCTCTGACTGTCATATGTTTTCCTTCATTTCAATGTAATATTTCTTCTCTCTTCTACAACTTTACATTTCTATCCTCTCAGACTTGGCTTTATTTTACGGCTTCCCAGTTATTTGTAATCACAACATAATATATCACAAAATGACCTTAACTCAGAGCATCTATTCTGATCTTCAGAATCATTCTTCTAAATTAAACACCACATTTTTAATGTGTAACAGGGTTTACAGAAGTTAATTAATTTACCCTGAAACATCCAAATCACAGGTATGGAATCCAAACTCAGGTTAGTCAAAAGACAAGGTAGTGTAGTGTGGATACAAAACCATTACGACTAAGTAGGTGAAGAGAACGCTGTAGTTAACAGAAGCACTGGTCGAGGCAGAGAAGATTTTAACACTAAAATCTCACAGATAAGCACTCGAATTCATTTGTGCTAAGGAAAATTACAAGTTTATGTCTCTGAGTCAGTATATATTAGTTTTGTATGTGGGGTTGAGAGGTGGGCTTTATTTTGGTTCAAGGAGAACTTCTGGGGCAGGTGAGAACTGATTAAAAAAGGTTAAGACCTCATTGAATTGCTGTCTGGAGAAATAATTCCTTTCTAAATATTTCTTTCCTTCTTGGGATCGAAAGATAAAATCGGGAGATTCTGCTGGGAGTCTCCTGTTGCGGTCAAGTGCTAAGAGGCGAGAACACGGATGAGACAGGAAGGACACAGATTCACTCCGTATTCAGCAGAGAACTCACTGTCCGTGTGTTTGTTCTTAGCAGGCCTCCTCTGATTTCAGGGTCTAATCGGGACTTGTCTCTAGTTGAGATAAACTTTATTGTCCTCCAGGTTAAATGTCAGTAAAAGTTGTCTTAGCCCACGTAACACACCTAAAGTGTGTAAAACTGCTTGAAAGTCTACACTGTTACACATATTTTCCCCATGCACCTCAGGAGAGAAATTTGGGTATGGCATGCAGAGTTTTAATAAAAATGAACCAGAACTCGTGCTATTTTAAGTTTCTTCTTCCAAGTGAAGTTTTAAGAGTCCAGTAACGGAGTTTAAGGATGCTTAGAAAGTGATGTGTGCATTTCATTACACTGACACACCTTGTGATCCAATAAGATACAAAGATAAGATGTGCAAGAGCAAATCAGAGCAGAAGGCAATGTAAGACCATGCTCATGGCCAGTGCTAAAATGCATAAATGGTCTATATTTAATGTTTAGCACTAATAAGCCTAGGCTTGACTCTTTTCTTCACTACGACATATATCAGGTTCACTTTAGCTTTTTATGAAGCTGGCAGTCATTAGAAGCATAGAAAAAGATTTACAGCTTGCATCAGTTCGGTGTTTGAAACAGTACACATCTTGATACAAATGAAGCCCAGTGTGGTAACATGACATTGGAAGGTAAAACTAATGAATCCTACTGGACAAATGAATAAGAAGTTTGATCTTTTTTGGAAACCACAAAATTTAACGACTCTTCCTTACGGTCAGTTGGGTAAATAATGACATAAAATCTTGCATAGGACAATGGTGGTCCGTGATGGTCAGGAGTATAATCTTCAGTGTGAAAATTTACATCTCTTTAAGTTCTTTCCACTAGTGACACTAGTAACATTTCTTGGTAGAGAAAGAGAACGATTAAATTAGATAATGCACATACAGCACTTAGAACAATGCCAGGACGGTGTGTGTGTGTGTGTGTGTGTGTGTGTGTGTGTGTGTGTACGTGTGAGTGTTTAAATACCATCACCATTAATAAATGCTCTGAAAAAGGAAAGTATCTTCTAAAAATATTTTAGAACATTGTCCATAACAAAATCCAGGTATTTTGGGACATATTGTACACATACTTATTTGTGTAGGTAAAGTATATGTGATATTTTTCTTTTCTTCTGATTTGCTTATTAAGCTTGTATTAATTTTACTCAAAAGACACAGCTAAGCTTTATAACCAGGTGGTGTACAGTTGTCACACTGCTGAATACGCACAGAGGAATCCATACATAGTCATGGAGGAACTGATCTGCAACACTGATCTGTGCAGATAAAACACGTGATGACCTCTCATCCTTGGAGGCCATCGTTCACCCTAGAATATGCCTGGAACCTCTCTTGTAGCTGCTGGCCTTTCCGTCTCCTCATAACATACTATGCAATGGCCTGTGATTAATCTTGGCCCCCTCCTGAGGATGTGATTAGAGAGAATCAAACAGCCTCAGAGGTGCTCTGGCAGCAGAAATTAAAAGAAATTTTCTGGACAATAGGAAAGAAAAACTCATGTGATTTCTATCGTAGGAGATGGCAATTTTGTGAGTTATTGTATCACACTAATGAGAAAACAAGTATTTACATATTTTAGAAGATACCCTCCTTCTGCCCCATCTTTTATCAAACTGAGGAGACAGATCAGTTTCTATGCGGCACACATGTTTGCTCATAGTTCACCCAAACGCCGATCTGTGTCAGGATGCTCGGTCTTCGGAAGGTGACCGTCTGGAAATGAGCGGGCTGCAGCCTTGCTCTTGGCGCCTCTGTCCCTTCATCTGCCCAGGCAGCAGCTTCACGCGGGAAAGCGTATTCTGGGTGGGCGCTGACAGCTCCCTTTTCTGTGTACTGCTCTGTACTCTAGGGCCTCTCTGACTATTCAGAAAACAGTGTGAAATTGGAAAAGAAAAAGGATAAGGAAGTGAGCCTTGGAAATCACCCTTTGTTAGGTAATGTTTAAAATTAGACTTTGCCAAATAAATGATGACGAACTTAGCGCATTATTGGTTAAGAGACGCATGACTATCTAGGGCTTGGTTGTAATCTCCAGTCCACTCTTGGGGAGCTTCTTAGGTTGTTTCATCTGGGTGCTGAACCTCCATGACTTACTATTTGGAAAAACAGTAATTTTTACCTCATGGGAATTGTAATTCACAGCTCCTGTGTCACTGAGGTTGCACAGGAGTTTCAACTATTGTTCTGTTTTTCTACCTCCCATGTGCAGTCTCTCAATTGGACCCAGTCCAGTCACCCACTCCTGGCTCAGCCTCCTGCAGACTGTGAGATTGAATCACACCTCTGCGCAGATTGGTGTCATCGCAAGTCCTGGGAACCCGGTGGCAGCTGGACTCCAGCGCTGCTTGGCAACACTTTTCGGATCCTTGGTCAACCCCCTGCTCTTCTCATCACAGCAACTATTTGATTTTCTATTATTTCCTTCACAAAGCCCACCCTGCCACCAGCAGCTTCCTTAGTGGTCTTCTCCTACACAGAAAAAATTGAGGCTTTTAGCCATTACTGCAAACGCTTGCCTTTTTACTGTGACCCAGCTTCCAAGAGTACTCCAGCATCTCCTGAATATATTGATATAGTCCTCTCTCAGCCTAATGCCCCTGGTTAACTATGCCTTATCTTTCCCCTTCCTTTTTAACCAAGCTGTGGAGAAATAGGGTTTAAATTTACTCACACATTTAGCTTCCCATTTTAAATTTCAGTCTGCAGCAAACTGACTTCTATCGTCATCATCTTCACTGGAAATGTTCTGGCTGAGTTCTTCAATCACCTTCCAAATGCCAAACAGGGAAACCTCTCCAGCCCTCATTTTACTTGAAGTCTTTAGAGCAGTTTTATTTATTCTCAGAGCTGCAAGTTATATACATTTCTCATGTAGAGCTGATGTTTTCCATTGAAGAAATTTTTAACTATATAAGGGAGGAGGAGAACGTATGTACACGTACCCCACCACTCATGTGAAAGCATTAAGATTTGCTTGTGTTTTTCTCATGTTCTTCTGTGCATATGTTTTGTACCAGTGAATATTATGCTTTTTGTTCAATACAATATAGACATCTTCCTGTATTAAGTAGTCTTCAAAAAAGCTCTAAGATTCTATGATGCGTATGATGTATGCTATGAAAAAATAGTTTTTCTCATAGTTGTTTCATATTTCAATTTTGCTTAATTTTTACCTTTGTGTATTAGTTTACTTTTGTAATGAATACAGCTTTCTTTTACTTTTTACTTCCTGTGGCTGGTGGAGCCCTGATACATTGACTCTCAAAAGGAAAAAATAATGTCAGAGGTGTAGTATTGCTATCATGGTCATGTTCAATTTCAAATTCTCAACAAAATACTGTTAATACTATGTACCAATTGGAAGACACGCTCAGAATCTGCCAAGAGCAGGGTCCAGCTCACCACTCAGGAGGCTGTCTGCCCCTGTTCAAATACCAGCACTTTCTATGAGACCCTAAAGCTTAGGATAGAAATAAATAACAAATCTCTAGGACCAAATATTGTACAGTGGTTGAGCTGTACATATGCTGTCAGTGCTTTATGAGGCTTCATAGACTTTCTAGCAGCCTGGCATGATACGTAGCAAAATAATTTCCAATATGCCCTAGATGACAAAGATAGAGAACCAGTGACACCGAAATAACCCTTCTGGGACTTAGGGAAAATATCACAGCTCTGGACCAATAGCTGTCAACTAGCATGGAGTGAAGGCATCTCAGAAGATGCTGGCAGAAATAGATGATAATGACCTTTGCTAGATAATTTCTCTTTTCAACATCTTGGTGTGCAAAACTGAGATACATCACCAGCATAGTCATAGAAGTAGAAGTGAGAGGGATTGAATTAAATTAACTTTGCAATGCCTGGAAGACTAGAAGATCAAAAAAGAAATAAAGTTCAATTTCAGAAAAATAAAGGAAACTGAATTGCTTGTGCACCTGAGTTTATGAAATGAGATTTCTACTTGCCAATTTCTAAAAGTGATGCTTCTATGTATGCCCTGATAAAGAACTTTGCTTCTGTATCTCTAATTAACTTAAAAGAATGAATTCCTAGCAAAGCAAGGGTAGGGTCAAAGGAAATGAACAACTTTGAGGTTCTGAAAAATGTACAAGTTGCCTCGCAGAAATGTCATGCCAATAAAATGGGTGAAGAACACAGAACGACTCGGTCAATATTCCATCTTCATACCCCATCACCCCCAGCCCACCCAAGAGAAGACACAGCATGCTGATGCTAAGATAGAGAACCTGCAAACGACTTCTGGAAGACTTGTGTTTAAAATTACACATTTATGCATTCACAATCAGAACTAGATTACTTTCTGAAGCAAAGAGTGAATTTAGCTTTGCAGGCATTATGTTTCTGTTAGGTACCTTTTCTGATCATGTTATTTACTTTATAGTCAATGGATTTTATGAAATTTTGAAATGTGGCACCTGCTTAGGTGGGAGAGGTGATTGGAACACTTTTGATAGGGAGGGAATCAATATTGTTCTCATCAGTTATCCTCTTAGTTACTTGCTTGTTGCTGGTACAAAATAGAGACAGCCACAAGTTCAAGGAGGAAGGGTTTATTTTGGCTCACAGTTTGTGGAGGTTTCAGTCGGTGTTTGCCTGCCTCCAAGGCAGGGCTGCGTGGCAGAGGGGCACTGCAGAGGAGAAACAGCTCATGACATGGCATAGAGAGGCAGAAAGTGATTAAGGAAGGAGAAAGGAGACAGTCCACACCCGCAGTGACTCATTCTCCACAACCTGGTTTCACCTCCACAATCACATTTACGTATAAATTCACAAGTGGACTAATCCATTGGTAAATATCACACATAGCCAATATCTGATCTTCTTCCTGAAGCCCCACCTATGAGCACATGAGACTTTGTGGAGCATCTAGATGTAAACCCCAGCAGTGTCACACACCTGGCTTCATCGCATCCTGGCTCCTGATGGACTCCCCCCAAAGGGCGGGGCTTCATGCAGGGGTGTGGAGGTCTCCAAAGAAGGCAGAGGACAGTTGCTGTGTTTCTGGTAAACTGAGGAGTGCTGAGGATTTCTTTCTTGTGAACAGGCCCCCATGGTCCTGCCGTTAAGAAGGTGGCCTTTTATTCAGAGTGGAATGGGGAGCCTCTGCAGAGTTTGCAAATGGGTAGTAAAATTCTGTGATTGTGTTTTAAAATATGAGTCCAGCTGGTCTTAGGAAAATAGCTAGAATACTGCCATTAGGAGAAGGAAAGAGGACTCTTGAACCCACTGAGTGACATAAAAAAAAACAAAAAAATAACTTTATATTGGTTTTGATTACCATATATAAATTATATTATATTAAGGGTATATTAAGTGTAATTTTTGCATACAAGCAGACAGCGGGCACTGATTAACTCCAGCCTCCCTTTATCCACCCTAAACCTTGTACTTCTCCAACCTGTAGTAATCACTGTTTTACATTCAGATAAATTTGTTGAGCTCCCACGTCTGGGAGAGAACATGTAGTACTCGTCTTTCCGTGCCTCAGTTATTTCACTTAACACTGTGTCCTCTGGTTCATTAAGTGGATTTTTAATTTCATTCTCATTTTTTTCAGTTTCAGGATTTCTCTTTCCTTATTGGTATGTTCACTTTGTTTATACCACATTTTCTTGATTTTTAATTTAATTTATTTTACACATTTTCTGTCAGCTCTTTGAGCCTGTTTGAGTGTTGTGTTAAGGTATTTTCTAAAGTTATAAAACCACATCTTCTTTTGGTATAGTTTCTGTGAATTTACTTTGTTTCTTTGACTAGGTTATATTTTCTCATTTCTTTGAACAATTTGTGAGTTTTTGGAAATGGCACTTTTCAATATTATAGTAGATTACATAATATTCTCTTTCAGGATTTACTTTTAAAAAATTTTTGATTGTCCATTACTGCAATAGTGTGCTTTCTTAGTGACTTTTCCAAACCATATTTATAATTGTACCCTGACCTTATATTTGAGTAATCTTTTAATAAGAATGTCCTTAATCCCAGAAGATTAAAACCCAAAACAAACTTTAATAAATAAAAAATAAAAACAAACAAGAAAGAAACAACCTTTCCTAGTCTGCAGGTTGGATATGTGTCCAGGCTCTTGGTCACAGATTTGTCCCTGGCTCCACCTAAAATGAAAGCCTCTTATTTACAGAACTGTTTCTTTTCTTGGTATATGAAATCTACCCTATATAGGAAAGCTTTGGAAGGCCTTAATTTTTAAAAAGAAACTCCTCCAGGTTCTCCTCCTGGATTCAGATGCTTCATGGTCTGTGTTGCTATCATCTGCCCCAGGCATCTGTAGTTTGTTGCCTTCTGTTTTCAAGAAGCTCCCTGCTCTCTCCAGCCTCAGTGAGCAGGCAGAGGTAAGCAGCTTGCACGGTCCCTGGGCACCTCGGAGCAGACACTCAATCTGCAAATAGTATCTCTGCGCTGCTCTGTCTGGAATCAGGGGCCATCCTTCCACACTCGGAACGCTGACTTCCTCCAGGCTGTGGACAGCTGGAAAAAGCCAGGAGAAAACAGCAGAAAGTTTTTCTATCATCTGCAGGTTGCCTGGTTCTTGCTTCAACTTTTACTTCTCTGTTACAAACCTTGGAGAGTTTTCCAGAGTTCTTACTTAGTTTCTTCTCACCATCTCAGCTTGTTTTTCAAGGATTCTCAGAGCCAGGGGATGGCGGGGGATGATGGCAGCTTGAAGTGGAGCTTACTCCAACCATTCACTGTTATACTTTCATGAATATCTTATTCCACACGTGTGGACACAGTGGAACAATCCAGCCGTGCATGAAGAGATGATGACGGTCTCTTAAGTAAGCCAACAAGAAAGATGGTGGCACCTAAAGGAGGACTGAAGGGAGAACAGCTCTCCATTAAGAATGGTTCTTGAGTGACACCAAGTTCCTGAGTACAGGTGGTTGACTAAGGAGTGAACACATAGATAATCTTCAAAGCTTGTTGCTAAAGCTTCATTAAAACATTCTTAATGCATGAGAAGGAATAGTTTGGAAAATTGCTTTTCATTAGTTTAAGCCTGTGAATGCTGAGATATGTTCTTTATTATTAAGTGTTCTTGAAAAATTCATCATGAATGGTGGCAGACTGTTTCAAACATTGGCTCTACAAAATTTAGTAAATTGATGTCCTTATGCTAGATGTTTAAGTTGCTGCCAAATATTTCCTGTTAAATATGGCACTGTAATGATGACCACAGAACTCAAAATAGTCTATAATCTTACATTCAAGGTATTTGCTCCCTCTTCAGAAGTAGAATAAAGTTCTCCCAATTAAGATAAATATTTTGGGGTTGTCAAGAATGAAACCTGTTTGCATAGAACCCACATGTGAAAAAATGCACTTTAATAAGTGCAATATGATAAGTGCAAAATAATGATATTTTTGAAAGAAAAAAGAAACTAGTTAGGAAATTGGCTTTGGGGATGAGAAAAAGAAAGATTGCAAATAGAAACTGCTAGAAAAGTCTCACATAGAAGACATTATCCTTCCCCTTATCTCAATTTCTGGGGCTAAGGCGCTGTTTTATTATAACAAATAGAGCATATGCATTGGAATGACTTTATTTACTTTGTGCATAACTAAGAACCATAGGTGATGGTTCTTTAAGATGAATGAGCGTAGACAAAGGACAACACAGGAAAATGCTGACTAAGTAGCCACAAAGCCTTTACTGGCTTCAGTTATTACAGACAAAACTGATTTCTTACCTTAATCATTTTAAGATTCACAAAAGGCTGGAAATGATTACTTTGTTCAGTGCTGTTCGTGACTTTTACTAATTAAATCTGCCTTTTCTACTGAGCATGAAGGCAGTATTTGTCAGGGGTAGGTAGATATTGCAGATCAGTTAGCGTCAGTCTTGCTCCGAATCTTATCCAAATAATTAAAAAACAGTGAAAACAGAATAGCAGAGGTGGCCTCTGTTGCAAAAGAGGTCGGTGCTGAGAGGGAGGCAAGATGCAAATTCTATTTGAACTTAAGTGAAAATTCAAACCTGATTTAACATTGGTAATTACTCCAATTGCGGTTGTGAAAAGTTTTACTTATGTTTAGGTGATGTTATTCTGGAAAGGAAAAAAGTCTTTGATTAACTGATTTATGTAATAATCTTAACACCATAAATGTGCTTTCAAATTGTATAATTGATGTAAGTCCAGCATTGATCTCCTAAGGCCTACATTAAAAAAAAATATTTTCCAACCATGTAGAAATGATTTCTGACACAGCAATGTATAATTTAAGTAGATTTTCAGATCCTGTTATTTCAAAGTTCCTGCATCAAAGTAAGTGGTGTTATAGGGAAAGTTTCAATTCAGACAACCAATAATGAAGTGTATCATAAGTCAGGTTAAGAGAGGGATGTCAAAAGGAAATGCTAGGAACTGCTTTTCACTTAGTTTGATGGTAGAAAGTGGTTGGGATATGAGACAGCAGAAGAATTTTATAAAAATGCTACATTCAGAGAAATCTGTGTTACTCATCCAGTCCACAAATTGAAGCAGGAGAGAGTGTTACTGAAAATCAGGTGTGTGTGCACCTACGTGTGTGTGTAGGGGCCTTATATGATTTGATCTGATCATGCTTTCCCCGAATCAGATGAGTTCCTGGAGGGAGACTCGGCTCACATCCAGGCTGACTCCTGAGCAAGTCAACTGTCCGTGAAGAAGATAGAACTCCAGAGTCACTGCGTGCCTGGCACAACCCTAAAACTAAAGGTTGAGGTGGGGAGTGGAAGAGATGCCCAGAGAATGGGATCGGGATCACAGTGGCTGCAAGCAGCACACTGCCAGGTAAGAGGACCTGAAGAAGCAAAGAAGCACCCAGGAGAGAGCATCTGAGTGACTGTTAAGCTACACGGACCACTTGATTTCCTGGGGAGCCACGTAGGAGAGCAGGGCAGCAGGCTGCAGGCTGAGGAGCGGCTGCCCTCGCCTGTTGTCTCTCGTCCCTGGCCCCTTCCTCTCTGGCAAAGTTTTCTTGCTCTGCCTCCTCGCTGCCATGAAATAAGTAGCTTTGCTTCCCAATGCCCTTCTGCCATGAAGTTCCTGTCTTCATGTCAAAGATCATGGGCTGCCACGATGAGCCAAATCAACGTCTCTTCCCTTAAATTGTGACCGTTTAGGTACCTTCTTCTGCCTACAGGAAACATGACCAAAACCATCTGCTCTCAGTCTCTTCCTGGTCTTAAAGGTACCCGCTAAGGCACACTGCTCCTGTAACCTGTTGCTCTGTTCCACCTTCCTCACCAGATTGGTGTTATGAGGTGGAGAAATTAGTGACATGGAGAACAATTTATACTTGTCCCTTCCCATGTCACAGATTTCTCATTAATATCAGCTCACCTGAAAGAAGAAGACAACAAAAAGTCCTGATAAATACGGGTGGTGAGACCCTTAATCACTGCATTGAGGCAATTTTTTTTTTATTTTTAGGGAAGTACAAGAATTTCTGTTATCTAAGAGTGAGAAGAAAATTTGATCAAGACTTAAATATACCTAATCCTTTGTATCTATTGATTGGATTTTAAGACATCAAAGACTATTTGTAATTATCTTTTGTTTTTTAAATTTGTAAAAGAGATTTTAATTACAATTACTTAGTGTGGGGGATGAGGTGTCACTTTGTAGGCCCAACCCCCTCTAACCTGCAATTTACAATAGCCGCCCTGGTATGCGAGAAGGAGGTAGAATAGGAATGCCTGTTCTCAGTGAGACCCCTCACCCTCTGGAATCCATACTGTGAGCTGGCTTTGTTTTGCAGAAGTCTTGAGGAAGTGGCTGGCCACCCTTTGTGACACTAACAGCAGACAAATTAACAACATTCTTGAGCTAATGAATTTCTTCCTGGGCTAGAGAAGTTATGAGAACTGGTTGTGATTATTTACTTCACTTAGATAGTTTTAGAATAAACATTGTAGTCTGTCACGTTGTAGCTTGCCACAAAGAATGCCTTTTCACTACTTAATTATCTGGGCTCTGTGAACTGATCGGGTTTACTATATATGAATCCTAAAATAAAGATTGTGCGTGCAGTGCAGTGTAACGCGGTGCAGAGAGTAAAGGTGTCTCTCCTGTCTTTCTTTTCCGAGCACTGTACCCCCGTGTCCCGATCAGGCGTGTGTGCGTGTTTACCTTGCCCGGAGTTCAGAGTGCTCTAAGACACTCACGACAACTTAGGACTGGTTTCTTTCTCCAGTTCACTTTTTTCTGGTATCTTCCTTAAAGAATCTTTCAACATTTCTAGGTATTATGAACTTTCAGGTGCGCAGTGACATTTTTTTAACACTATCAGTCACACCCAAATTCATAAGGTGCACTTAAAGGTGAATAAAAAGATATGATTAGCTCAACACTATCATATGAAAATAATGTCTAACATTTTTAAACTCATGTTGTGACTAATATTGCAATTATTAAAGAGAAAGGGCAATGGATGAAGATAGTTTCAGATTTTTTTAAAAATTGCTTTTGAAAAGTTACATGTTTATGAGAGTCCTAATAGCCCATTTTATAGATGAAGGGTTTTAAATAATGTTTTATTCATACATTGTTTAGAAAAAGACAAATCACTTGTATCAAGTGAATCCTACAGCTCGCTGTATTTGTTAACAGCATTTAAACGTCATTAAGAGTTCATCAGCTGAAAAAAGGATAGATTACTTGCCCTGCACAGAAATAAGTCAAAATACATAGAGTTGAGCCAATGTGTTAAAGACCATAGGGAATATTCAGTATTGTTTTGAGATACTAAAAGACAAATGATAATCATTCAGTTCTCAAGGAAACATGTTTCCCTTTTAGAGGTCATAGCGACAAGTGGCATTCTTTAATAGAAATGCCATGAAAATCATGGAACTAATTTCAGAATGTGACTCATTTTTTTCCATTGGTACTTGAGAAAAAATCAAAGGGAAGACAGACCACATAGACATCAAAAGCATTTTATAAATACTTATTACGAAGAAAAGAAAATCTGTGCAAGTTGCAATGACATGTCCACTTAAAAAATAAAGACAAATCTTATTCTATTGTTATAGATCATTGATCAAATGTGACAAATATTAAACAGCTGGAGAGTGCTGTACTGTGCTGTTAAAAATGTAAAGCACTAGGATTTTTTAAGCTTTTTTTGGTAAACAAAACCATCTGTTATTTTACTCAACACAGTATGATAGCGTGGGCCATGGCATCCAATGCTTGAAACACGACTGTTAGAAGGATACAGAAACAGGCTACAAGGAGACGGGAAGTAACGTTATTGTGAGGCCCAGTGTGACATCAACAGGCACAGTCGTGTGTTGAGCCCATTTAAAAATCCTCATCGCAGTAAAATATTAAGAAAAATGATAATAAATGTCAAAATGAAGTTATATAGGGAACATTTATTCATGAAATCTACTGAACCTCAGCTTTTCTACATCTGAACATTCTCTATTCCCATCCTCCTCTCTTAAAATCCATGGTAGCTTTAGCATTAGCATAGCAACTGACTGCAAAATAGGACCCAGGAGCCAGAACACATTTATAACTCCCCTAAAGCACCATGCTCAGAGAATTGTCATCACTTGAACTGACAGTTCTACAGAAACCTACCAAATTAGGCTTTTTAAAAATGTATTATCATTATACCTGATTATCCTACCTGCTCTGAACATCTTCTACAGAGAGAGATGTGTCGGTAGCAATTGTTTATGACTATAAGTAATGGGCAGTGGTAATTGTTATGCCCATAAGTGCCTTTGAAAACCTCTCTCATATTTTTGGGACTCTGTAATTCCACACATATGTGTAGGATTTTAAGTGTGCTTGAGAAACACTTAAGGAGCATCAAGTAGCTACCCTGAAACTCTGCCCAAGCAGGAATTGAAGACTAAAGCAAAGACCTCAGCTTCCTGAGAGTCGCAGGCATTTCTTAATGAATAGTCTGCTCTCTCTCTCTCTCTCTCTCTCTCTCTCTCTCTCTCTCTCTCTCCCTACCAGTCCTGCAGCCAGAGGTTCAACCAAGTACAGATCAATGATTTTTGAAAAAGATTGTCTGTGCCAAAAGGACAAAAATGATCTGTATCAATAAGTACAGATTTTCCCCTGTCATCTGTCTACACAGTACACTATTTGTATAACACTATTTGTATAGCACTATTTGTATAGCACTATTTGTATAACACTATTTGTATAGCACCTACATGTATTAGACATTACTGTCAACCCAAAAGTGATGTAAAGTCATGAGAGAATATATATTGTCTATAAATGTGTCACTTCATATAAGTGACTTGAACATCTGCTGATCAAGGGATGCTTCACAGGTACCAAGGGATGACTGTACTTACAGAGGCACTCAACAAGTCTAGGAGACTTACTATTTCCAAAAGTTTGATAAAACTCTTTGTAATCCTCTGACCACTAAGCTAACAAAACAGGAACTCTAGAGGCCACACATAGGAAGTAATACAGACCATAGAGAATTAGTCAGGGAAGTCATTAAACAAACAAATGGCAAAATAATAACACCAATAAGTCATCTAGACAGGAAAGACTCAGTTTTAGGATTGCCACACTATTCACAATGTCCAGATTCTTGAAAATTATGAGACACTAAAAATATAAGAAAGGACCCATGACATATCAAAAGGAATAAAACTCTGCTGTCTCTGAAGCTGTGCTGTTGATGAAGAGGAACTGTGCTATTTATGAAGTGGAATCCAAGGAGCCACAGTTTCAGTCACTAGAGTGAGTGATGACTCTGTTATCCCGGGGAAAGGGAGGTGAGAAAGCCCTGGTCTGGGACCTGCACCTGTAAATCGGTTTGCTCCTCATGGCTCTTGCTGCTGATAGTGCTCGGTGAAATCGTAACAACTATTCAGAAAAGTCCAGTTCTTCAGCATGAGTTTCAGTAAGTAAACACCCTTGTGTAATCAGGGTTCAGATTAAGAACTACGTGTTGCCTTAATTTCAGAACCCCTCTTACGGTCCTTTCCAGTGTCCACCACCTGATCTTGAATTTTTTATAACACAGGTTAACGTTTCATCCTTTAGTTTAAAGCAGTTGGATCATAAGTCCACACTTTCATGTCTGCCTCTGTTTGCTCACAACTGTGTCTGAGAGATTGACCCACGTTATGCGTTCACAGATAGCTCCTTAATTCTCACCGTTGAACAGCACATATTATATGTACATCATATATTCTTTCTACTCTTTGTACAAACTTTGGGTTTTTCCCACTTTTTAGCAATTTAACAAACATATATCCTTCCCTGAACCAACACTGCAGTTTAAAAAAAGTAAAGGTAGCTTTATCATCAGAAACCTCACACATGAAGGATACTGTCCCGATTCAGAGATATTTGTGACTGTGAGTACAGTTTGAAGCTGCATGTTTCTTGCAGGCCTAGGACTCCAGAAACACAAACAACACTGACTAGCCATCTCCATTTAAGTCATTTAGATGTTCATTTCACAAAATCCCTGGACACCTAAATCAACTGCCCATCCAGGCATTCTGAGGCCAATTTGCTGTCCTTTCCACATGGGTGACCCACCTATTTGTAAAGCTTTTTTTAATCAGTCAAGTAAAACATATCCCCTAAAATCTATTGTCTAATGAGATGTCAGGGCACTAGAAGTTGTTTTTAGCACAGCGCTTGGCAAAGTAACTGAAGAAATGACAGTTGCATGTGCCTTGTTTTGATATTGTATGTTAACAGTTATAAATGAAATGACTTCCTTCATGAGAGGGCCTGAGAGGGCAGCCTAGAGCTAAGGAGGTGGACAGGAGAACTCCTGTACCAGGACTGCACTAGGACTCTTGTCCAAGAGGCTACCTCTACTCTGTCTTCTGCAGGTCCAAAGTGGGCAGTGAAGGGCAGAAAGGGAGGGGCGGGAGGGATCTCAATCTCCTGGTGAGGGCATCTATAGGAACATCAGAAGATGAGAGACCATGAGGCTCCCATGAGAGAAGTGACCATGGTGGGTAGACCTTGCTCTCCGTGGACCTCAGTGCACATTCAGTGGAATCAGTGATGCAAAGCCTCAGATATTTGAGTGCTGTCTGGGGAGATCATGTTTCCGCCCAAAATAAAGTTGCCTGCTTGCACTCAGCGGGGTTCTCTCTTGTGTTGGTTACTTTTCCCTTATGGCTGAGAGAAAAAAACCGAATGCCCAAAATGAAGGAAGATTTATTAGCTCACAGCTTGTAGAGGATTCAGTCCATAATGAGCTGGCTCCAAGGCAGATGGCTTGGTACAAGGGCAGCTCTTCATGGCAGCAGCAGGTACCAAAGGGGATAAGAGCAAAAATGGAAGAGCAAGCCTCCTTCCTCCCTTATACTGTATGCTGGCTGTGCAACCCTGGGCAGGTGCAGCACTCATGCCAGCAATCCCAGTGTTAGATAATGAACCAATTCCAATTTCTAGACTCAGCTGCCTTCCAAAAGCCCACTCCACTCCTTGACCATGTAAAGCTTTGGGGGGACATTCAAATGCAAGCCGTAACAGCACCTGTGGTGATAACATATATCATGGCAGAATCACATAGTAAAAAATTGTTCACTGCATAGAAGCTAGAAGCAAAGATAGAGAGAAGAGGTGGGAGTCCAACTATCCCCTTCAAGTACACCCCCAATCACTTAAATCCTTCCCACAAGGTCACATCTCGTAAAGACTCTGCCACCTGCCAATAGCACCATTGGCAAAGGACCAGACCTCTCAGTAGCACATGAACCAGACAGTGATATTTCAGATCCAAAATACCACCTGCCTAGAAGTTTATACATTAATTTCATCGATCATTTCTTAAAATTAATTTTGTTGGTATATTTTTGATATGCATAATGATCACATTTGTCATAGGGAATTTGTATCTGTATAGAACATATCTTATTCCTGTTTGTTTTTCCCATTCTTCTCCCCTCCCTTGTACGTTTCTTCCCCTCCTGGTTTATGAAAGCTTTGCTTCCAGGTCTTCCTCTGTCTCTCTTTTTTCTCCTTTCCCTTCCCCCTCACTCTCTCTTGCTCACCTTCCCATTTAAACATGTTCTTCCTGCTTCCCAACATCTATCATCCATTTTGGTCCTAATTCACCCTTGCAGTTTCTCACCCAAGAAAAACAGTGTGATATTGAAACATGTGTCTGATTTTGCCCAGCTTTTGTTTATTTTCTCTACTGTCTTTAGTATCATTGATTTTTGGCTCAGATATTTACATATTTTCTTCTACTTTCTTTAAGCTAAACTTGCTCTTCTTCCTATGGTTTCCTAAGGAGAAAACAGATGGATTTTAAATCTTTCTTTTTATTTGATATGTGTACTTAAATCTATACATTTACCTTTAAGGATTGATATTGCTGAATCCCACAAACCATGAGTTATATTTTCACTCTCACTAACAGCTCAAAATAATTGTATTGTCATTTGAGACTTGACTCATGAGTTTGACAGAAGTATTTTCTTTTACCTACAAATCTTTGGAGATTTTTCAGTTATGTTTGTATGCCCCTTTTTAGTTTAATCCCATTGCATCATAGAGCATACTTTGTAGGATTCCTAAATTGTTGAATTGCTTATGGTGGGTTTCATGGTTTAGAATCTCAGTGAATCTACTTCTTATCTTTATATATTGCCCTCCCCTTTTCTTTTTTTATGCTGGCACTGTACTTTGACTAAGTAGAGAAAACCTATGTTCTCACCGGGAAATTTGTTAAATGTGAAAATGCTTTACATGTGCTAGAGTTAAAAAAAGAAATGTAAATGTGTGATGGATGATGAAGGTGGACTTTTCAGTAGGTGAATAAAATTACAGATCAATAATATGGAAAAGGTTGGACACCATGGTACCAGAATTGAACCAGAGATATCAGTACAAAAGTCATTCTATGTATGTGTTTATTTATATAATGTATGTGCATTCTATGTATGTATCTATTTATGTATAAGCAGATAGAGAGCTACAGAAAATGAGTCCACATGTGCACAGGCTTGTGTTAGTGTCCATGCATGTCTACCTTTCTTTCATGGAATGACTTAGAAAAAATGATGTTTAACAGCAATGAGCACACCTATGATCCCAATGTCCCAATACTGACCTCAGATACCAGTATCTACTACCAGGAAACAGTTCCTTGAAGAAGAAACTGAATTAGTAATGAGGCAGAGACATCGCAAAATGAACCCAGAAGATCTCATACTAAGAATATATGTTCAAAAAACAAAAGAATGGAACCATATCAAGGCAATATCGGAGCTAATTTAAAAGTGAAATAGTCTATGTAGCCAAATAAATAACATGATATTGTATTATAACTCAAAACTATAAAATAAATGTGTGCCATATACATATACATCAATAATTAAATAAATTTGTGTGCAAGAATATATTTTCTTACTGATATGCTCAAATCTGTACGTAAATAAGTACCCTTCCAGGAAGTGGAATTTATCTTTCTCATGCTCAAGTCCACTGAATGTGCACTGGACTTGATCATTTGTTACCAAAAGACAGAGTAGGGAATGGCAGGAATGATAATGCTAGAGTACAGAAAATGGAAAACCCTGTCTTTGCCAAGTGGTGGACATTAAGGTCATCAGCAGGCTCAGTTGGTATCATGTATCTCCTGATAGAAAGAATTCTTTCTGTGATTGTCCTCCTCAAAATTCGGGATCACAGTTTAATCATTCAAAAGGTGCCACATCAGATTATCTCAGATGAGATGTTTAGTAAAACACCTGGCAGTGGTCCTAGAAACTATGGAGGCCATGAAAAACAGAAATCCTCCCCAGATCAAAGGGGACTGGGGAGATCTATGTGATTTCCTGGATTAGATCCCAGAGCAGAAATAGGGGGAAAAAAAACCTGCTGTAATCTGAATGGAATCATTATTTTAGGTAACTGTAATGTTCCATTGTCAGTGACTTAGTTTTGACAAATGTCCCATGGTAACACAAGATTAATAATAATGAGGTAAGTTGAGTGCATAGGAGAACCGTCGGTAGTATCTTTGCCTGTTTTCTGTACATCTAATGAATTTCAGTATTAAAAAGGTCCTTTTTAAAAGCAATCTTATATTTCTAAATTTATAATGAGTGGTCTCTTCAGTAGGACATGTATTCAGCATATGATAATCAAACAAATATGCCTTAACTAGAATGACCATGTACTTCTGTTAACGAGCAGTGTGGCATGGGTAACAGAAAGGATTCTGACCTTCAAGCCTAAGGGAACCATAAAAGGATTCAAGATCTCATTATGTTTATATGAACCAGGTTATCAAGCAGAAATTCTTTATTTGGGCCAGATGATGTTTCATATTTCTTCCTTGAAATTCTTAATTTTGCAAGTAAGTGTGTTCTTGAATTTAACTGTGGTAAAAAGCTTAATACTTAGTAAGCCCATTAAATATTGGTGGTTTCCCCCTTCCCACTGCATGGATTTGAGTGCTGTTTTTACCATGGTAGGTGACTTACTCTGAAGACATTAAAGCTCAAAATAAACACAGTGCAAAAGTGCTACATACGTTGATATTTTAGGATTGCTCTTGGAGAGGAAGCAGCAAATGTAAAATTCACAAAATACTCAACCTCTACTTTATACTTAAAGATGTAAGACAGTATATTAATACTAGCAAAATAATAGTAAATACATATTTTATCAGTGTAGATGCATGGATACAGTAATACAGTACAATAACATAAACATAAAAGCATGATTTCTATTACAAGGAAAATGCCAATTAAATTCTTTGTATTTTTAGAATCAAAAAATGTAATAAATAATTCTGATGTGTGGGTGACAAAATGTTTAATTTTAATACACTTACATTCTTTAGTAGAATCTGTGATGAAATTAGATTGCAACATGCATTTGCTCAATTATATAAAATAATTCTATTTGGAAACTAAAGTTTTTATTGTAATTTTTTCTAATACTAATATTCTAGTAGTTGATCTAGATTGCATTTCATTAACATAAGATTAAAATTGAAAGTAAAATCCTCAATAGCAAAAAATCTAAATCTTACACTCTAGTACTCAATGGAGTCTACTAAGTATTACAGAATCTAGATTTTGAACCTCATAAACTATATTTTATCTTGTGTGCTGCTTAAAGTTTAAAAAAATATGGAGAAAGTCCTGGGAAGGCATCTCATTTTTTTTTCCTTTCATTAACAGAGAAATACAAAAGAAAACACAGTTCACGATGAGTTTGTGAACAGAAAAAACAAAACAAAAAAGCAACTCTGCCCTCTTATGTCTAATCCATTCTTGTACTAAAGGGTAAACTTGATATTCTTCCAACTACCACTAAAACTGTCAGAAAATCCGTAAAAATTTCATTTAAAAAATCAATAGTGCCCCTTCACGCCTTTTAAACTGGTCAGTTTTGATTGCCTAGTGCCCTAAAACACTTTGGAATTCACTTGAGTACAGATGGCCTAAGCCAGTCATTATGAAACTCGTTAAAGACAGACACCAAATGCAGAGAGCAGGGTATTGTAGGAACACATTAAAATCTATCTTCAGGCACTGCTAATGAAGGGTAGTGTGACTTCTTGTGTGTACCAACTCCAGGATCAGGGTCATTTTATTTATCTGAAAATTCACAAGAATGGGTTTTGTTTACAGGGTGTTAAGAAACAAAGAAAACCAGATGCTATTTCCAGCCAAAGATGGTAGTAACCATATGCCTTTCCCCAGGTGAGGAGTTTTGCGGGGGCTGCTTCTCCCACTTCATATGTTCCTAGCCTCCAGATTTAGGACATCACTGTCCTGGCGAGGTGGTGGGTGTTGTCATCTGTTTCTTTTGTTTGGTAGATGATGAATATTCCCCAAAGGTAACCTGATTTAACAGGACATTGTTTGTATGGAGTTGATATATGTCCCATTTCTATTACAAGCTAAACTTATTATGAGTTCAATTCTAATTAATTTCCTCATATGATATGAATGAGCATAACATTTCCACATCCACTGCTGTGAAAAACAATTATTTTGTCACATAAAGAGGATCATATGTAGGAAATAAACACTGGGCGTAGAAAGATTTTTTAGGAAACATTTTTTTATCCCTAACTGACCCGATATTCATATTTGTTTAAGGGGCAAATTAATAATAGATGTTGGCATAAATAATACATGATATGTATGAAATCAAAAAGCTCACCTTTTCCAAATTGTTCTAATTGTCCTTAAAATATCATTATTATCCTGGCTATTGGGAATTAGTGGCTGGTGTGTGCTCTGTGTGACCATGATCAAATTCAAGGAAGACCAAACACTACATATTTGCTGACCCTGTGTCATCCACAGGCTCTGCTGTGTGCTGTGAGCCATCCTTGGCCAAGATCGGTAGCCCAGTGTTTTAAATCTCAGAGCAGATAGAAGGGGGAGGGTGCTGTAGGTCTAGGGAGTAAATTTTGCAATCCCCTTGCATGAGAACTTCAGAGATCATTTCCCCCCATGAGTGATGTGCCCTGCACCTAAACATTCACCCAGGAAGTTGCACAAAAGCTGGACATCTGTAAGGAAAGTCAAATTCTAGACTGCTGACTCTAGTCGGGATCCCCTAGAGTCAATAACCTGCACCAAGATTTTGGGGTCATAGCACCTCACTGAGTGCATGCAAGCACTTTTTGGGGAAGGTAGTACCTGTCCCCTCAGAGCTTGTGTACCCCTAGAAGGAGGAGGAAGCCAAAGACATCACTCTCTTTATCCTATGTCTCTTCCATGTACTGGGTCTGGAGCTCAGCCCAACATGCGTGCAGATGCCTTTGTTGGCCCAAGTCACCGGGCAACAGACCCATGAGAGGGAAAAGAAGATGTTGGGTCTGACCACACCCCAAGGCTCAAATGCTGAAGGATTCATCCATGTAGGTCATCAACGACCCTCCCCCTAGCCAAGGGTAGTGGTACAGGCTTGTAATTGGAGCACTCAGGAAGTTGAGGTGGGAGGATCACTGTGAATTCCAGGACAGCCTGGGCTCCACAGTGGGTTCAAGGCCAATCTGACTGCATAGCAGGACCCTGTCTCAAAAAAAAAAAAAAAAAAAAAAAAAAAAAAAAAAAAAAAAAAAGTGTTGTACTCAGGAGTTTGCAAGGAAAATGATTACATACAGGACACATAATTTATAGTATTATTTCTAATGGTTGCACAAGGAAATACAGGAAATTTGTCCACATACTAAACACCTAGGACCTTGAAAATCTAGCCAAGAACCTGCACCCCACTGAAATATTCCCCATAAGCCCAGCTGAAGACCTAGAGGCCATGACAATACAGTCAGATGGAGGCCTGGAGCCCACAACAATGACTCATGCAAGTCCCTTTTATGGATCTGTGCTCAGAAGGCCTAAAATTCAGTGGTAGAAGCTAGAAAGTCTATGCTAGCGGGATAAAGGAGCTGAATCAGTGGGTTGAGGGTTTTGCCCTGGAGCCAAGAAGAGACCCTTAAAGTAAGAACCAGGCCTCCCCCAAAATGGACGACAGCCACCCTCAGTGACAATGAGGTCCTGAGCCCCTCTGATGATGAGAAGAGTTGAGTTCACATCAGAAAGCCGGCATGACCAGCTTCTCCTAGGGACTGAATAGCACACGTCTTTCCCTGTGGAGCCGGGAAGTGATGCTCAAAGTAGAGACTGGAGCTCCCCCAACACGCACCGCAGCCATTCTCAGTGATAACAAGGCCCCGAGCTCCTCTGACATTGAGAACAGTCAAGTTCATATCAGAAAAGAAGCTCAACGAGCTACTCCAGGAGAACCAACAGCTCCAAACAACAGCACTACTCTTTTCCTATCCACTTCTCCCTTTCATGCTGGCCGCAGTCCTCAGGTGGACCATCCACACTCAGCACCTGCTGACTCAGTTCAGCTGGTGTTCAAGTAGACTTCCAGTTTGTGATCCCCTACAGGCCCAAGGGCCAGAGATCATGGAGTGGAACATCTGAACAGTGAACCCAAATGGTAACTGTTCCTCTTTTGTGGTTGATTATTCAGGCATTTTTGTCATATTAACAGAAAGCTAACACAGTGGGCTAAACAAAGGAAGGAAAAAATAAACAGAAAATGGGTGGGGAGAAAGGATGAGAAAAGGAGAGAAAAAAGAGAGAGGAAAGATGAGAGGGGAGAGGAGAGAGGGAAGATGAGAAAGAGAAGGGAAGGGAAGGGGAGGGGAGGGGAGGGGAGGAAAGGGAGGGGAGGGGAGGGGAGGGGAGGGAAGGGGAGGGAAAAGAGAAAAGAAACAAAGACGGGGACATAAGTAGGAAATATAATCTTAATAGGCCTGTATCTATCATGTAAGTTGAACCAATGATTAATTATACTGTGAATAGAAAAGGCCAGATCCAGATGGCTTCATTCTGAATTCTTCCAACATTTAAGGAAGAAATTAAGCCAATTCTTCATGATAGAAAGGGAAGCAGAGTCATCACATTCTAATTGATTCTATAAGGTCAGTATTACCTAAATAACAAAATAAAATAAAAATATTACATGAAAGGCAAACTACAGGTCAACATGCTTAGTAAATACAGATGCAATTGTGTTCAAGAAAAATACCAGAAACTCTACTCCAACAATATATAAAACGGATTACACAGTGAAATCAAGTGAGGTTTTATCCTAAGTATATGTGGTGGTTTTTGACTTTCAAAAATCAATGTAATTGACAGCATCAGGAGGCTAAGGAAGGAAACTCGTATGATCCTATCAACTGATGAGCAGAGGCTGTAAAACAAGGTGGAGGCTACATGTTCCCGCAGAATAATTATTGAGCAACAATAATAATCACCTTATTGTTATTATATATTTCAACTAACTGTGACTGGAAGACTTTATTGTAGATATAATGTGAACAAGATGGTTTCTTCCCCAAAGCCAGGTTGGGTACAGACCATTCATTCTGATAGGCAGGATTTAAATCTATGTCAGTACATGTAACTTCTGTGAAAAATGTAAGAAACATGATTTTGTTTAAGGGGATCATATTTCAAACATCCGTACAGGTGTGAAGGACTTCACTTTCATCACATTTGCCACAGGAGCAGGCAGAATCTGGGGGCGCGCAGAGCCTCCTTGCTGTTACCCTGCCCTGCTCCTGAGCTTCCCTGACTCACACCGTCTCAGCTCACCAGAAGGGTCCTGCTCCCTCCAGAGGCCTCACCTCTACATCCTGGTATCTGCGGTGGTGCGGGCTGAGTAAAGAGACCAGGGTCTGGGAAAAGGTGGAGGCATTGACATGGAGGGTGAATCTCTGGCTGTGAGGATGTCACTGCAAAGGCCTTGGGGGTGGGGGCGGACTGTTCCTAGAAATGACATTTCTTTTTCACTCTGTCACCAACTAGCATCACCTGCCCCTTCTGCCCTTTTCTAGGCCTGGAAGCTTTCTCACTGCACCCCATGGTGTATTTGCACGCCCTAGAACCTGCACTTTTGTTTCTTTATCATCTCTTTGCTTTTCCTTTCTAGTGGACATAGTTTCCTTTAAAGGCCTTCTGCCCCTGTCCACTTGTCTCACCTATTCATTTCCTAGTAGTTGAACAATCACTACATCGCAAAAATTTCCGAATCTTGAGAATGTCTCTGGGTTTCTGGAGTAGAGACTCAAGGTGTTCTGAACAGGATAGAGGCTGGAATGGAGATGAGAATCAAGGAGCATAAAAGGTCCTTCTTCCAGCACCCTGTGCCCACACTGTTCACCTGGGGTTCAAAACATGTTGGGGTCAATCCCTGGACTGAGAAAATGCTCAAAATCACTGATGATGCCTATTCCATGGTTAGAAGGCGAGTGAGGGACAGAAGACCATTGTAGAATGGCTGATCTCAGGCTGAGCAGGTTCAACTGTCAGGGCATGATGGTAGGAGGAAGAGGCACAAGCTCAGGCTCCATCAGCCCGCAGACCCAGGAGTCTCTTAGAATGTTCTCCAATTCCTGCTTACTCGTCTTCTCCTGTTGAATGGAGGCAGAGGAATAGCAGTTGTGATGAAACAAAGAACACCCACTGACCTGGTACAAATAAAGGGCTCTTCTCTGAATGATATTAAAGAAAAATTATTGTGATTTATTAAATTGGTTTCTTAGTTACTTTTCTCATTGCTGAGACAAAATATCCAATGCCCAAAATTATTAAGAAGGAGCAGTTTAGTTAGCTCAGATTGTGCAGGTTTTCAGCCCATAATTGCTGGCTCCAAGGCACATGACAGAGGGGCAACAGTTCTTGGGGGCAAAAGACAGCAAAAGCAGTAAGAGGAGAGAGGCCAAGCCTACTTCTGGACATTCTAGTGTATGCAGGCTCCCTGCCCTCAGGTGGGTGTGGTGCTCACACCCTTAATCCTAGTGTTGCACTGTGAAATTAACCACACGCTCTAGATTCAGCTACCTCCCCAAAAGGCCTGTCCCCATGACTGCATGAGGCTTTGAGGGGACGTCTAGGCACAAACCAAAATAAATGGTAACAAATATGTTACTCTAGGCTACTGAACAAGGGAGAGAAATTGTGTCTAACTGCAAAGACAAGAACAAGTGAGTACTGATAGGGAAGGAACAGAAGGAAGGGAGCAGTGGATACAAAAGTACTAAGAAACAGCAGAAGTGGAGAGATTCTTAACCATGTTCTGCTAAAGCTGAGAGCTTCCACATAAAATGTAGGATGAATAACTTGATCACATATCAAGGATGATCACATATCCAGGATGATACAGTTTAGGTAAATCAAGGGCAAATTCTAGTCCAAAAAAGGGCTCAGAGTAATGTAAAGAGAGTTTAATCTTGGCAAGGATCCCTATTGATCATGTTCTTGTGATATAGGGAAAATTATAACCTCCAATCAGCTAGATGTCAGATGCTCTGAGTTCCTGTCCCCTGAAATTGAAGAATGAATCTCAAAGGACAAAGAAGGTTAAGGTTTATTGAGAGTTAGCTCCCAAGAGACAGCAGGGGTCTCAGAAGTGAGAGGCCACCAGGGTCCTTTGCCAGGAATAGTTGATGTAGCAAAGTCACGGTGTGGATACAACATGGCCAGACTGACATCCACCTATAGCAGTCCAAGTAAAGCTGCTTGTCTAATATTGATCTAGTCAGGAACTTGGTCACATTTCAGGGGCACATGGAAAGAACAAAGGCATTTGGGGGAAGGGATGGGTCCAGGTGTTCTGCTCAATTATAGTATATATGCTAGTTATACAATAATTCCCAGTTACTGCTAATTCCTTAGGGAGGTTTGTAGGTCTGCATTACATCTTTATCCTGAAACCTGGTCTTCAGATGTGCCTCCAGTGACAACTGTGATGTCTTTATTTTTTTATTCATACTTTCTTGACAGCCCAGTCCCTCTGACTGCATGTTAATTTCTAACTTGGCTGCCTATGATGCTTGAGTCATGAAAGACAGTTCTCTAATAGGCAGCTCTGTTACATAGAAATGTTGTCAGCAGTCAGAAAGGGCTGGGCTGTCCAGGGAGTCAGTGCCATAGACGAGAACACATCACATTGTGGCTGGCGGTGCATCTGTTGAAGGCCAGGCCTCAAGATAAAGATAGAATGACCAGGCCTACATGCTTCCCCGGGAAGAAGACAAACTGATGGTTGTGCTATAACTTGAATTGCCTAGTCCAGTGAAGTCTAGATAGACATCAGTCACTAGGTGAGTGACCAGGACCTCTTGATTCAACCCTTCCTACAAAGGTCTTTGTTCTTTGCCCTTGTTCTTATTTTTGCTTTTGTGAGACAGGGTCTCACTATGTGGTGCAGTCTGAACTTGAACTTGCGTTTGTAGCCCAGGCTGGCCTTGAACTCATGGTGATCCCCTTGCCTTAGCCTCCTGACTGCTAGGATTACAGGTGTGGGCCCCTAGGCCACGCAGGGTCCTTACTCTTTCTTGAACACTTGCATAATGTCCTGCTTCCTCAGTGGGTCAATATTGCCTATGTGACACTACTTGTAATCTTACTGATTGATCATAGTTTTGACTCATGTTGTGCTCACCTCGTGATTTTGTAGCCACCTCATGATTTTTCTCTACAAAACTTCCTCTGAGAAGTAAGGTGTGTGGTGATTCACTTTTGGGTCCCCTCTTGTCTCTAAGGAGCTATCACCCAATGAATTTTTCCTATTTTTAACCTCCACTGTTCCTTACAATTCATTCTTCAATTTCAGGGAACATGAGACCTTGGTATATCTGTCATTAAGTATATTGGGAGTCATATTTTTCCCCTGTATCAGTTCTGCGGTCCACTGCACAATTCACTGTCCCTCGGAGGTCAGCTGTTGGGCCTGGAGAGGATATTAGGCATGGACAAGCAAGTGGGATGACTTGCAGAGCATTGTGAAAGGCAGCAGACGATCACGGAAGTGGCCTTGCACACGGCTCACTGAGCAGCCTCCTCACGCCCTGACACCCCCTTTCTCTCCCCAGACCCAGTATCTCCTGCCTCCCTTCCAAGCAGACTCAGGCTGACTGACCAGTGTTTCTACCAGGTGACTGAGCTCCACAAGGCTTCTTGGCTGCTGTGAGCCCAGCTCTGGCTTCTGTTCCGCTCCCTTCTGTTCTGTAATCCAGGCTGCCAGGAGCCACAGACAATTGCATTTTGATTTTGATGGCCCCATTTTATCATGTAAACCACTCTTCTGTTTACCACTTCCTGGGTAACCTAAATGCCAGCTGGTGCATACCTGCCAGAAAAACACAAAACCCTGTCTTTTTGAATGTCCAAAATGCTTTCCCAAATCTCTGTTACTTCCTGAGTAGAAATGACTGTCGTGGTCACCTCTGGTTCATCAGTGACACTGTATGTATTTTGATCATTTTAGTGTCCTGGATATACTGGTATCTGTCCCTCCTGGAATGAGCTCAGAAATAAATTTTTACCTCCTACATAATCACTAAAACACAAAAAAGCCTTACTTACAGCAAGTGTGTGTCTACTAGATTTCTGCAAAGGTTTAGGATTTGGGAGAGACAGCCAGTGAGGCACACACAGAGCAACAAATACCACTTGAAATTAAACATCAGACATCCACATTCTTTAAATATTTAATGGCTACCACCATCAGGATATTCCCAGACCACTCACTACCTGGTTCTTCAGCCTGTAGCCATCTGGATGGTCTCTCTCCATGCATTCATCTTCCTTTACTTCTCCTCACCTCCTAATTGTCCTTATAACTTTAAATTATTTGCCGTGGTTAAATTATTTGCTGTTGCCTTTGTGTTCTCCAGGCAGTACGACAGAACTGTGCTGCAAATTAGTGTCTACATGCCCAGAACATTTCTGAGGAAGAGAGCAGGACCCCCTGCCTTTGCAAGGAACACAGCCCTTCTCTCCATCCTTTATGCTCTCAAACACTGCATGAAGGAGTGTACTTCTCAGGGCCTAAGCAGAAGGAAACATTTGAAATCATTGGCAATAATCGCTACAGTTGTGGAATTGGATGACAGGGTGACTGCTGTGGTTCAGACCCTTTTGGTGTCCTTACAAGGATTTTTAAAGTCTTTGAGACTCTAAAAATCCTTTATGTCTAACTCTCTTTGAATTTTTAGAAATGCATACTTATTAAAGATCTTTTAAGTATGCAGTTGAGATTGAAAAAAAATTGAGACTGCTTGGAGAAACGAAATAGGGTTACATGTGTGGTGGGAAGAATTCAGTAAATATCAAGTGGAAGCATCTTTTTGATATACATAAGCACACTCACAACCAAACACACACACATAGAGACTCACACATACACAATATACATAGTATTTTATCATTCCCCCACAGTATCACAGTGGGGACCATTTTCTGGTCAAATAAGTCTAAATACCATCGAAACACAGTCTTTCTGAAATTGAGGTAGAAGATACAAATGTGGGCAGAATATGTTACAAGTCATAAAAACCCAGGGCAAACCAGTTGAGAAAGATGTTTCCTGAAAAGAGAAGACATGGACAGAACACAGGACCCCAGATGCTTTCAGGCTTCCAGCCCCTCCATGTTGCCCCAGGACCAACCAGAAAGTGATATTACTAATCCTTCATTTGATGCTGAGGCTGTTCTCAAGACCAGTCACAAAATGCTAGTCTTTTTTGTTTTTCAGTGTTTAAGGAATTTTTATTAATGCAAAAGTTTTACAATCTAAATTATGTTTCTGTGCTTACCTATCAAGTCTGTTACTTAAACAAAACTGGCATCCTGAGCTGCTCTACTGTAAAGAATCACTAAATTAAAGACAAACATTCTTTAAATTTTGTACTTTGCTGAAAATTCTTTCCCATGTTGATAAAGCATTAATTTGCTTTAATATTTTACTTTTTTATACTTTTTGTGTGTGTGTATTTTTAAATCAAGTAATCTAAGACTAGCATTGTTTGCTAGACCTGGCCTTTGCTTCGTCCATAAGGTTCAAAGTTGCCTTTCTTTATAAACTTATTTTATATTTTGTGATTTTTTTGGTAGTATTTAAAGTTTTTCAGTACTTAGATATTTTTATTCAAGTTGCTTTTCATGGTCCCTGGTCAGTTTAAACAGTGAGAGCTCCAGTGGCCCTGCTTTCGGGGCAGCCTCTTCGGCTTGGTGGGCTTCAGCTCGAGGCAGCACAGCTATGACTCCATCAGCATTAGAACACAGAGACTCTGGAGACTCGAGCATGTGAAGGAGCTCTGAATCATCGATCTCCAACAACACGCCAGTGATTTTACCAGCCAGAGTAGGGTGCAAGGCTTGAATAAGCAGAAACAGTCATCTGCCCAACATTTGCTTTTGGTCTTGTGGGGTGAGATGCCAACATGAAAGCCATCAGAGGTTCCTGACCTTATCCATGAACAGCAGGCCACTGCATGGTAACTGGGGCTGTGCATTGAGATGCTGCTGAGGACTGCCGACTCCCACAGTGTATTATACTGGGGAGCAACGTGGACAGAAGGAGGACTGCAGTGGCAGCAGCTGCAGGACATGGACCCCTTGTCTGTGCTGTATTCACAGTGTGCTGTGTCAACATGACTCATGGAGCCTGTGAAGAAGCTGGTTTCATGCTGGTCCCGGAGCAGCTGGGTGGATAGCACCAGGCATGTTCTGGAATGGATGAGTTCTGGCACCCTGAGCAGTCCAGCGAGGGCTTGTTCTTAGCTGAGCAGTTTGGCTAGGGGGATAGCACACAGCATGGAGGGGAGACTGTGGGACAGCTGCTGAGAAGTGACCTGAAGGAGGGGCTGGCTGGTAGGGGTTGATTACGGGGCTGGGCACAGCTCAGACACTCACCATTCCCTGCATATACTGGTCAGTGAGGTGAGCCTGGCGCTCTTCTTTGCGCTGAACTAAAGCTACATATAGTGGCTTGATGGCCACAGTTCTGCCATTCACTTCTGTAACTGCTTTAGTGGCTTTTTCTGGGGAGGAAAAGCTTACAAAACCAAATCCTTTGCTGCCACCACCCTCCATCACACCCTTTGCCCCAGTGATTGTACCAAAGGGAGCAAACGGTTTCCAGAGATGTTCACCATCAACACCATCAGCAAGATTTTTCACATAAAGGTTAACACCCTGGTTTCTGGTGATCCTATCTTGCTTCATCTGTTCAAATGCACACTTAAGTTCCATCTGGCATTTCATTTTTTTTTTCTGAGTTCGACCAACATAAATTTGTTTCCCATTGAACAACTTTCATTTATCTCATCCATAGCTTTCTGTGCATCTTAAGGCAGCTCCAACCTTGTCAAAGAGATCTTCAAGGCATCCATTGTACTTGACTTCTCCAAAGTTCTTGATGTAAACGTTGGTGAATTCTTTTATTCCAACTCCAATGTCTGCTTTTCATTCTTTACGAGTCTTAAATCGTCAGACAAATGCTTTATGATCATTTAGAAGCATCCCATTGTTCAGTAGGTCTTTCAGCAGCTTCCTGTGTCTCAAAATGTACAAATCCATAGCCTTGGAACCATTTGCATTACAAACCACCCTACATGAAAGGATGTTACCAAGACCAGAAAATGTATCATGCAGTGCTTTATTATCAATAGATTTGTCCTAATTTTTAATGAATATGTTGCCCGCTCCACATTTGCAAAGCGATGGATCATGCTGAAATCACATGATGCGCACTGGCTTGCCCTTCGTAACATCAAAATTCATGATGTCCAAAGCAAGCTTCATGTCAGCTGCTGCTGGAAGTTCACACACATGTAGCCTAGGGAGTGGTGGGTGATTGTGTCCCTGCAGGCCCGGATGGAGAAGATGGGCCTGGCTGGGTTGACCTGTTCATAGAGCATCACCTCTGTCACATGGGGGCAGAGGTCCCCTAGGTAGAGCAAGGCCAGGAGCTGAAAATGCTGGTCTCCATTCCTCATTTACATATAGGAATGACAGTCAGAAAGACACTATTCCTGCTCCTCCATTTACATCTGACAGGAGGCCAAGTGAGCCTTCTTGATTGAACAGATGTCCCGGTGCCGTACTTACACAGGCATCCAGATATTTTGGATATAAAGCTTCCCTCCCCATTTTCCTTGCCATCTAGGGATGATGTGAGTCCTCAAAAAGATATAAATAACATAAGAGAAATATTGTAACTCCCAACCTGCTAGATGTCAGATGCAATGAGTTCATGTTTCCCAAAATTGAGGAATGAATTCTAAGGAAAACGGAGGTGAAAAGCAGGAAATACATAGTGGGGGAAGGAAAACTTCTTGCTAAGACAGACAGCAGGTTGGGCCAGGAAAATGGGTTACCCATGGGACTGCTTCTCAGGGGGAGCTTCATGGAGAAAATCCTGAGGTTGGTGAAAGATGAGGCAAAACTCTGATCAGCAGTAAGATTAGAAGTAGAGTTACTCAAGTAATATGGGTCCACAGGGGAAGCAAGTCACATAGCAAGTGCACAGGGAAAGAACAGGACTTTTGCTGCAAAGAGCGTCCTGGAGGTGTTTAGTCCCTCACCCAAGGTGATAGACACTTGTTAGAATATCAGTCACTGTTGTTCATGTGGGTATGGTCATTCCATCTTTTGTCTTGAGGTCTGGCCTTATGGAATCACCTCTATCACAGTTGTATTATATTCTCATCCGCTGCACTGGCTTCTTTGAGGGCCTCGCCCTGTCTGACTGCCTGTAATATTTCTACCTAAGTTTGCTATCTGTAACACATGAGGCTGATGTGAACCTTCTTCGTTGGCCTGTTCTTGCCCTTTAGAGTATGTTCTTCTCTGCACTCTTCAAATAAACCTGCACCCTTGACACCTCTTCTGTGTGTCTGGTCCAACTCTTTGTTCAGTAGGGCCAAGGACCTGAAAAATGCATTGAGACTTCCTTCCTGTAACAAAATTATGTCACTGTGACCAATTCTTTCTTTCCCTGCTGGATCTTTTTGCTTCAGATATGTGTGTATATGTCCAATAAAAAAGTAAACCTTAACCCCCTTTGTCCTTTGGGATTCATTCTTCAATGTCAGGGGACAGGCACTCAGCACACCTGCCATGTAGCTCATTGGAGTTATATTTCTCCTCTATAGCTGTGACACACATGTGCTGTGGAAACTGTGCAAATGCAAAGCAACGGCATGGTTCACATAAGAAGGGACAGAGTGAGTGCATTCAGTGAGCGGGAGGCCACAATGCTGTGCAAGAGCTCACAGCTTCTGGGGTGGCTTAGCATGACTTTTAGCAGTTTATCCCAACTGACTGAGTTGATCACACTGGATCTATTTCTTCTTCCATCTAAAAATGTGGAATTTACCAAGTAATAATTGCTCCTCCTTCAAGTTACAATATTTCCGCAGTTACTGGAGAAAATCTCTGTTCATCTCTCTTCCTGCCATTCTCAGGGGATGATGTTCCCTTTAGCCTGAATACCCACTTGAATGTAACTTGGAAAGAGGCAAAAAGAATGGCAAGGTTTGCAAATCACTGTATCTTTAAGTGTCTTCAGTGGATGGTCTTTTGTTATGATGCTTTATAATGAGGAGAATTTCTAAAAGGGGTGGTGGTTGGCGAGGGGGAAGGGCTATAAATCCATGTACATAAATTGAATCATAATATTATTCTTTTTACTCATTGAAATAGAATTAGGAAAAAGGAGGAGATGAAAGACAGTGGTCATGTATTAAGTCATAACTGGTTGTTAGAGCAAATTAGAATCAAACAAACGATTACTGCATTTAAGTTAAACTTTAAAAATACAGAACTTTCTAATTTTTCTAAAAATAATCTTGACTTATAATTCAAGTTATAATATAATATACTTTATATCTCTACATTTTTCTGAAGTATATTATATGCAAATATTATTAATATTTCAACTGCAAACTCAGTGAAAAAAACTAGTGACTAGTACATCACTTTAAAAACATTTTGCATTTTTCTAAGTCAACTGATTGGAGATATGACTTATTTTAGTTAATATCAATATTCAAATAAAACATGTTAGAATTTATGCTGTATCTTCAGCTAACAAAGAGCTAGCTTCTAATTTTTTTATTTCCTGTCAGATGCTTCTAGAATTGTATTATCAGATATATTGACTGGTTTAGGCCAAAATTCATTGGAATGGCTCTGATTTAAGACCAAATGAGATGTTTTATGTTACGAAAATGTTTTTACTTCCTTTTTTCTGTTTCTAGTTCACCGTTTGCATTCCATATACTAGGCCGACCATCTTTATTGGAGGTGAACAGTCATAAAAATTCCTGTTGATACTAATTATGATGTAATTGTTGTAACTAGGCATAGGACATGTAAGGGAAATTTCCAGTGTATTGAGAAGTGTTTGCCTATTTTACTAGTGTAACTCTAACACTGTAAAGGGGTGGCATTTTTATTGCTGTGAATAAACCATTATGTAACTGAGTCACGCACTTTAAAAGGCTATTTTGTTTGAATTTTCATTTAAATTGTTTTTTTTTTTACTTTTACGAAGCATTGTCTCAGACTTCTGTATTTTAACTGTCTCATTCTTGTATTTTTCTTAGACCCTTAGTTTCTATCAATGCCGATTTACAATTAAGTGTAAAATAAAGTTGAAGAGAACTCAATTTTGAATATATTTATAAAAATTGGCAAGGTAAATGGGTAAATGTTATTTTAAAACATATAATAAAAAGCACTCCTTTCTTTTAGCTCTATATCTAAAAATATATAACCCCTGCAGTAGCTTCTGATTGAGAGCCTTGAAAACCAGCTGGAGAGGCCAGGAGGCAGGGCAGGCTGTAAATCACCTGACTCAGGCAGAACTGTCGCTTCCTCCCAAAGCACAGCAGAGCTCTCTCTGGGCACACACTCTGTAGCAGAGATTATTAATAAAATAATTCATTAACGAGAATATTTTAGTTTTCATTTCTCTGGTCAAGTTGTGACATTTCCCCTTTTACATCTTCCTTTCCAACTCTGTGGCTTTATATAAAATGAAGGCTTTACTGAAGTGTTTCTGAGAAAGGAAAATACAAAAGAGGGGACATGGTCACTGCAGTTACAGCTAAAGGCTTGGCGTAGGTATGTGGGTTGTAACATACTTAAGAATGAGATAGTGGTTGAAATATGAAATATATGGCATCCAATATATGGCATCCAGTAATAAAAAATTGATTTAGATGTGAATAGCCAAACACTACAATTTTTAACATTACTCAGCTGGTCATGAACCCTGTGTATGTGATGTATATGTGATCACGGATGAACACCCCAGAATGCCCTCAGTAAAATTTACATTTCCCCTGACCCAGGGCCTTGGGATGCCTCAGTGGAGGCTCATGCAGGTGTGTTTGTGCCCAGAAAATTCACAGGGATGCCAGTTGTGTGTTCTGACTTGAAAGCTTTTGGACAATGTTTTCTTTCCACCCTAGAAACCCCAACTGACTATCTGAAAATCTCCCCTTTTAAAATCATGTTGCAGGGCCTTAGATCTTCAAACATCATTAGAGCTGACACACAAACACTGACTGAGTGGATGACGGAGAGGAAGCAGCTTTGGATGAGAAGGAGATGAGATCGAAATGGAAGCCATGGCCTGCGATGGAGCCCTGGGCTGTGGACGAACGCGGTGTGTTCAAGCAGGAGGGCAGCCAGGGCAGACAGGGAGACTGGGCACCGGGAAGGGAACCGCTCCTGTCCATCCTGTGGGGAGGCTTCCAGAAGTGCAGACTGGGAATTTCACCATGTCTTACCCAGATGAAAATCAGTGTTTCATCTATGCTGTTTTAAGATGGAATTTTTCAAAAGGAAAAAAAGAAAAAACCCACAAGGCGAGGGATGTGACTCTAAAAAGTTCTACACCATTGGGTTGTTAAATGAGTGACCAATCCCTGGGTTTTTAATAAGCGCCTCAGTTGTGTATGATATGTGTTTCTAATTTGGGCTGTTCATGGTAGGCTTAATTATGAAGCACATTTCTTTGCTGTACTAGTAATTCTCAACATCTGTTCTGCAAATATTGATTTTAAATAGTGTTAAATGGAGGTTTTTAGAACTATCTTCAAGGCCAAATTCTACTCATCAAATACAAACTCTAAACTAAAAAATGCTCAGAGCTTTAAACACACAATCATGACCTGTACCTGAGTTACAATGCAGTTTGTGTGACCTCTGCTCCCCACCTACTCCACACCTAGGAAACCTGGGGACTTCAGGTGGGGTAATGGTGTCATTGTCACTACAAATAACGCTGCAACAATAAATCCTTTTGGTTCCCATTAGCCTATTATATTTCTTTTTATGTATTTTCCCTTGAAGTAATTATGAAAATCTTAATCTTGAAGAACATAAAATGAGCTCTCTTTATTCCCTTGGGCAAAGAGAGTAATTAGATGATTTTATTTTGGAATGATTCTCTAGCTGAGGTTTTGGACCTAGATAGTGAAAGGCCATAATCTGGCCAAAGGCCAGGTACGAATGGAAACAGGAAAAGCTCCAACCACTGTTAGAAGTGCTTCAGTGAACTCAGATCATCTTAATTCATTTGGAACTGAGCAGTCTGGTATTTAGTTGAACTATATCAAATGTAACCTTAACTTGGGGCCTTATTTTCAAAGAACCAATTATTGTCTAAAATTATCACAATCCTTGTAACTACAAAAGAAAAAGTATATCATACACATTTTATAGTTCTGAAATATATGTGTACCTTTAAAATAATTTTATTTTAAAATTGTAACTCTCTTAGGAAGTTACATACATACTTTCCAAGTCTCTGTCACCCAGTTCCCCTCCATGGCAATGTGTAACCATAATACACTATTAAAGCCAGGTGTCTGATGATGCTGTATTTACACAAGTAAAAACTTTACAATAATCATCTTTTATCCAAGGATTCAATTTCAGTTGCCAAAATGTTTTCGGCACCAAAATATTGAGTGGAAAATTCCAAAAATAATTCCCCCTTTTGAAATTTCATGTTATTCTCAAAGGAGTCGCGAAATTCAAGTACCATTCTGCACAACACACGAGTCATCCCTTAGTCCAGTGGATTCATGGTATATATTCTACCAGCCCGTTAGTTACTTAGTAGCCACCAGTTATCAGATCAACTGTTTTCAGTCTTTGTGTTCAAAAAACCCTTATTTTAGTTACAATGTAAGGGTCTCAAAATACAAGAATAGTGATGTCAGCAATCTGTGCATAGGAAAGGAGTAAAGTGTTTTATTTAGATGAAAATATCGGAGTCCTCAACCCAAATACAGTGTTCTGTAGTATCTATAGTTTTAAGGCTCCACTAGTGGTCTTGGAAGTATCCTCTATGAATAAAGAAAACTACTGTAATTAGAGTTCACCAGCTTTCATGTGCTCCTTTTCTATGTGTGGTGCTGGGATATCTTTTAAGGAAAGAGTTTAATAAGGAAGTTTTCAAAGAAGACAGCAGCTGTGCGCAAGTTAATTAGACATCCACCACTAACAATCTTGACCTCAGTGAGGTGAGGTATTCCTAATTAAATCCTTACAGGCTTTTGTGTTAAATGGTAATTGGATGCCTAAAAGTTCTTCACAATTATATCACATTAACAAGAATGTATTTGTATTTTTAATGCTTTATTGATTTCCAGTTCATTATGGGGCTGCTGAGGCTATTTTACCATGTCACCGAAAGCTTTACAAACTGTTCTTTAGGGTTCAAAGGTTTGGGGAACAGGTTAAAAAAGCAACAGTTTGTGACCCACCCTGGGGTTTTAAAGCCTGGTGCATTCTAGGTACTGCTTCCCATGGCTGTCCCCATTTCTGTAAGTATTTATAGATACGTGAGAAGACAGAGGAGTTGATGAAGCAGGAGACAGAATCTATCTCACTCTCCTTTCCTTTTTCTGAAGTTGTTACCACTGTATAGTGTGTTTTCTTCTAGTTCAAGCCCATTTTTCAGGGACATCAGTTAGTTGGTTTGGCTAATTAGTATGCACATTCAAAATCTGTAGGTTTGATATAATTCAAATTTATTTGCACAAATTTGTAGTCCATAAAAATCTGTACCCACTGGGGGATATTTAGAGTGTGTCCTTGAATATCACTGATCCCTTAGTTTTCTGTGAACAATCCTTGTTTTTACCTGTAATTCATCTCATATACCAGTGTTTTTCAACACACTTAAAAACAAAACAAAACAAAACAAAATAAAAATATGGCAAAAATGTGGTACAAGTTAAATGTTTCTTGTACTAATGCTCATTTATTTTGAAGTCAACCAAGAGCCTGAATCAATCCTTGGAACTTTAAGTTTAATTAGTAATTATAAATGATGAAATTAAATTTAGGGCCAGGTAAGGTGACACATGTTTATAATCCCAGCATTTGGGAGGCTGAGGCACGAGGATTGCCACAAGTTTGAGGCCAGCCTAGGCTACATAATTAAAAGACAGCCTGAATTACACAGTGAGATACTGTCTCAAAAAATTAAAAAAAAAAAAGAAAAAGAAAAAAGAAATTAATTTTAGACAGTCCAGATGGACTGCTGCAACCCATGCTGCTTTTGAGGTTCTGGGTTGAAGAATCACGAGAGGATGAGAAAATAAAGAGACAAAGCTGGGGTCAGGGGGAGCCGTATGTTCCCGATGGTAGGAAAGGAACTAGTCAACTACTGTAGCACGTTTATTTATGTACTCAGAAGGATGGAGTGGTCATTATTTTATTTATGGAGTTATATGTGTATTCTACTCAGGATCCTCTTCCTGAATACATGTTCATACATGAATACCTGCGAGTTTCACACGAGGATTTCCAACTGACTGATTTTATCTCAGGTCTTCCTGGACCTTTCCTGACCACATGGACCAGGCTGCTCATCAGCCTCCTCAGATCTTTCCAACTGAAGCAGCTTTGTCCTTTTTTCCTTGTTTTATAAGGCACGAGGGGCCCAGGAACTACTTGTTCAGTTCTTGTAGTGTTAGATAGCAGCACATCCTAAACCACAGGTTGTGTTCATCTTCCCGAGAAGCCAAGTCTGGAATCTGCCACGATCTTTGTCCTGTTTGATGTCTCTTTTATGTTTTCCAGGTCGCCATATTTCTATGCTGCAGCTGCAAAATTATTTCAGATTTATTATCACAGTACTTAAAATTTTCACCTAGGTATAGTCTTCTCATTTTTTGCTCACTCGTCTATTTAGGTTTTTATGTGCAGTGATATATTTTTGCATTTTAAAAAAATATTTCCTAAAAGTTTTTTTTTTTTTTCAAACATGTTTTATTTTAAAAACTTTCTTTTTTTTTTTACAGTGGTTGCCCTAAGGTCAGTTGCTCTGAAGTTTATAATATACACATACAACTAATCTAAGCACCTTCCTGACACTACTGCTTTCTAGGTAAAGTAGATGCCTTACAAAATTATTCTCAATTCCTTTCCCCCAACCCCTACACCTTTAGCTACTTACACGCATGGATCTATTACATTGGTGAAGAATGATAAAGAACTTCATTTAACCATTACTTATTCTTTTTTCCAGTGTTGTTCTTTGAATGTAGGCTTCTCCTTGAAAGATGTGTTCTCAGGTGTGGTGTCAGGCGGGTCTGTTAGCAACAAGCTCTCACTGTCAGGTCATCTGAGAAAGTCTTTATTTCCTTTTTTGCTCCTGAGTAATTTCACTGGATACAGAATTTTAGGGTGAAGGGTTTTGCCATTGTTTTTCTTTTAATATCCAACACATCGCACTTCTTGCTCGTGGAATTTCTGATGAAGAGTCCACTACAATTCTGTCTTTATTCCTCCCAAGTTAAGACAATTAAGATGAATTTCTTCCAGTCCCAACATCTTTTAAGATTTATCTTTGGTTTCTGTGGTTTGAATGCGTTATACTTGGGTTTATATTATTGTATTGTCAGCTTTAAAAAAACACACGCAACTATTTTATTGTTGTAAGTACATTAGGGACAATGTGTAATTTATTTTCATATAAAGGCCATAATCATAAAACCCAAATCCAAGGCTATCTTTTGTAATGTTTTATTTCCTTTTTATGTTTTGATCTATTTTCCATTTATTTAGATACTTCTAAATATTTTGCCTCTAACAGTTCCATAACCTTGACTCCTTATTTTGTCGGGCAAATCTTGCTAATGTTTTTTTTTTTTTTTTCCCTTCCCTTTTCTCCTATCTTGAAATTCTACATGATGAGATCAGTTTGGGTGGTTCTATCTGAAAAAAACTCAATCTCTTGCATTGATGGGCTGCCTTTTCTTTTGTAAATGATATTAACTTCTGCACGATAGCAGGTACAATATCAACAGTGAATAGTTTTAAATTTATTTCTCAATTACATAGATATTCTAAATTCAAAGCCCTAAACCATATGAAGTTATCCTTGTGCTTATAAATATTTAGCGGTTGTTTTTCTGTCTGTAGTCCCAGATGGAACAGGCGAAGTCCCTTGGTTGTTTCTATATTAAAAGCATAATAACTAGACATTTCTGCTAGTATATCTCCGAGCATTTCAGATTCAACATATCTAAATGCAAACGCCTTTGTCTTTCCCTCAGGCCAGCTTGTACTGTACATTTGTCATAGATTATTAATGTTACATGATTTCAGAAGAGAAAGATAAAATATTTGGAGAAAATTTCATTGAGGCTATGGGACCGAAGTTTGAAGGCCAAGGCACAGATCCAGGGGTCCAAATGGGAAAAGATTTGTCAGTGAGTGGACTGGTGGATGATGCTACAGAAACCTGCAAGGTGAAATCACGCGTGGGGTATTGAGGCCAGGGTAGCTCAACTCTTACAGACAGTGATAAAAGAAGACAGGTGGAAGCTATTTTAAGCAGAGGGAAGCCCACTGTGTGAGCATAGACGATCTAGAATCATGGGCTTTATTTTAAGGGTAAAACTGTCAATGGAGTCACTGAAAAGGCAAGGATTAAAGAAATACAGACAATTTAATTAAATTTAATCAAAACAGCAACTAAGTGGAGGATAGAGGAGAGGCCAGTGTGCACTTCCCATGGTAATTGGGTAAGGTTCAATGTAGTGAGATCCCCAGTGAGCAGCAGGTAAGCACAGCAAACCCACATAGTGAATGGACATCACATTAGATACATTCATTTAAAACCACCTAAATGGATCTTTCTCTGGCCCTGTTCTGGCTTTCTAAGCCAACTCTAAAATAAGACTTGAAATTAATTACCATAAAATAGCATTTCCAAAGTGTTTCAGCACAGTATGACATCAAGATTTCAACCTAGAATCTTTTGAGCACCATTCATGGCTCATGAGTTTCTGAGCAATGTAAGTTTGTTTTACATTGTTTGTTTTGCCATGTTGAAATAGTTTTGCCCTTGATGCAAAATGACTTTTCCACAGTAGGTCTTGGTTTCTCTAAAATAACCATTCTCTCTTGATGTCCTCCCTGTGCAGACCTGCTCATACAACCCTGTCCCTCCTCCTGGCTCTCCTCTCTCAAGAACTGCAGCTCATCTTTCAGGGGAACCCAGACTGACCCCTGAGAGTCTACCTTCCCTCCCACCTCTTGGACAGATCCCATCTTTCCTCTGGCAAATCTTGAAGTCTCTGCCTTCAAAATATACTTGGTGGTGGGAGTGGTGACATAAACTTGTACTCCTAGCACTCTGGGAGGCTGAAGCAGAAGGATGGTAAATTCAAACCCAGCCTGGGAAATCTAGCATTTTAGCAAGTCCCTGTCTCAAGATAAAACAAGAGCAGGGGATATAGTTCAGTTGCAAACAGCAAAACACACACACACACTCAGAACCCAAAGTCCTGGTTCCTGCTCCTTTGCAGTAGACTTCTGACTGAGCCACACACTCTCACCCTTTTGTCTAACAAAGTCTCTGCTCCAGGAACAGCCAGACCGAGCCTTTCCTACTTATCCTGAACACATCACTTTGTTTACTACATCAGACCACATTCCACCCTGCTCATCACTTTCAAATGACTCCCCATCCCCCTCTGAATAAAATTCCAAGTTCTCAGGCAACATGCCTGCAAGATCAGGGTGATGTGGGGAGAAAAAAATGCCTGGCTTAGGTGATTTAGGCTTCCTCTCTAATGTCAGTCCCTAGAGATGCTGTCTCTGATCCAGGGATGTAAACTGTACCGTGTTGATGTGTTTATTCTCATCCCTAGTGCCAATCACAGCGTGATTTCATCAAGTTTCCTGCCATTTGTTTGTCAGTTACCTGTTAACAATCTATGTCCCTGGGGCTAGCTGTTATTTCTAAAGTAGCCAAGCCCCTTCCAGGAACAAAGGAAATGCGTTATCCATTTTTATTCGTTCATTGGTAAATATTTATTTCACTCTGTTTGGTGCTCTTAAATGGATGCAGAACCAAATTTCCATGTGTTTGATACATTATTCATACCTAACAATAAAAGTGTAGGCTGATGTTCCAGGGAGAGGGTGTGAAAGCAGGGCCTCTGCTCTGCTCCAGGGAGCAGGGGATCATTTTGCTGAAGAACTGATACATGTACAGATGTGGGACTGAAGGCTGTCTGTGTGACGGAGCATTCCAGGCTTAGGATCACCTAGAGCAAAGGCCGCGTAGCCGGAATGAGCAAAGCCTGAGAGGGCAGCCATGATTTGTACTGCTCAGAGAATGAGCAGACTGTGAGAACCAGCCTGCAACTATGAACAAAACGTAAACACTGCGTGGATCTTGATCTTTAAAATAATTCTTTATCCCTTGCCAATTTTAGTGTAGTTTTAAGTAGAAGTATTAAGTGATTGATTTTTGATCTTAAGAAGTTAACTATGTCTCTGTTATCAGGAATTCAGACATTCTTACAGGAATCCAGAGTCAAAAATGTGCTAATATGAAGGAGGAGACTCATTACAGTTTCTGAGTTGTGGGCATTTTCCTAGAGGTGTTTGGAAGTTAAGTTTGGTGACTGATTTGACATGTAGAAAATAGGGAGATATAAACTACAGCTTAGATTAATAGACGACTCAAATATAAGGACAGTGTTAGTCCTCATATTCAGCAAGATAAGGAATGTGAGAACTCATGAATTTAGATTCACACACTTTTCCCCTGCTTTGGAAACTGCATTCCAGAGGCAACTCTGAACTCCAAATCTGGAGCACCACACTGGAAAGGGCACTGCTCATGTCAAGGCTACCCATATATGTGTGATTATGTCTTAACTATGACACTGCGCAGAACTGTCCTAGTGAATAACTTTGTGTTCTCTAGGAGCTTTATTTTCCATTTGTTACTCTGCTAAGGAGTGATTTACTCCTGCCTGTATGAGGGACAATGTGAGAAAATTAGTACCTAAAGAATGTTTTTAAAAGTGATTCTTGAGGTCAAGTAACGTGAACTTTGAAATATGCAATAAATAATAGATAAATTATAAAGTCATAGATCTTCTTTAGACAGACGCATATAAGAAGTCCCACAGATTATCTTTGTTACCAAGAACCCGAATTTTAAGTTAGGAATACAATATTAACCGCTGAAATATTATAGTTAATAAGAAATTAGAGATGAGGGGCCTGGGGATTTAGCTCAGCGGCATAAGCACCTGCCTTGCAAATGTGTGGTCGTGAGTTCGATCCCCGATACTGATAAAAAAGAAAAAAGACAACAACAAAAAAAAAGAAAGTAGAGATGGCTCCACATTTAATTTTAATAGAGGCTACTTGACTGTTGCCTCTGTGTATATAGGAGAAAGAAATTTCAGTGGAACATTATATATTAAAAATTGGTAGTAGAAGGACTGACTATAAAATTTGACTCAATAATATCCTCAAATATAAAAATATTTATCCATTAGGTAACAGTTGGGTTTGAAATATGACATGTTAAATTATTACTTAGTTGCTTTGATTTTGCAAAACCCAAATGAATAATTGTGCATATTTTCACTTTTTATATTAATGACTGTTACTCAAGAAGAACAATTACATTGTAAATAATTTGTCATTACCAGAAACTAAATACAGTATGCTAATTTGGTATTTGTGTTCAGAGTAAACAGTATTTGATCTAATTAAGGAGGCAAACAGAATAAAGAACTGTGCACCTACCATTCTCCATCAGTATAAGGAATTTCTGTCTTACCAAGTCATTCGGATGGCTCGCATGAAAGAAAAGTTCCAAGCAACTCGCTTCAATGTAGGTTTAACCTGAATTACTTCAAGCTGGAAAGCACATTGAAAAAGAAGCTCTCTTTTTGAGATTTCAAGGAAGTCACCCCACTGTCCTGGCATGATTGGGTAATCAGAATCGAAATGGAAATCAGTTAGAAGAAATTATCTAAAAATAGATTTGTTATCTTGAACAGGTGGACTAAAAGATAATAAGCCTAAATGAAACAGAGGATTATCATCTTTGTGCTCAGATAAGATTTGTCTTGATCCTCTAAATACAATAGCAATCATAAAATTACTAGGAATCATGGAATAACCATTTCATGTAAATACAACTTGTTTATGAGAAAAACTCCTCAGAATTTTTTTTAGTTTTGGAGCAAGACATGGTGGTTCACTCCTGTAATCCCGGCACTCTGGCAGGCTGAGGCAGGAGGATCTTGAGTTTGGAGCCAGTATGAGTCTATAGTGAGCTTGATGCCAGTCTGGAACATACCAAGAACCTGTTTACAAAAAGAATTCCAGTGGGCTGTCCTAAATACACAAATTACTGCAAACATTCATGTACATACGTTTATATAAACGTCTTTTTCTCCTTTCCTTGAATAATGATCAAACCGCTGAATTGCTAGATCAAAGGAAAAGTAACGTTTACCATTTGAGAAACTCTAGAACCATTTTCCCAAATAACTGTACAGTTTTACAGCTCTTTTAATAATACAGAAGGAGGAGTTCCACCTACCACATAAACTTCCCATCCTTTGATATTGTCAAGAGCACTGGTATTTCTTTTATTTTGCATTTTATTTTAAAAAGAAAAAAAAATCAGGAAGCAAACAAACAATTTTAAAAACAATAACAACAAAATGACAACAACAGCAACAAAAACAATGCTGATACAGGGTTTCAAAACAAGATGGTAGCAATTTAACAATGGTTGTTCTGTTACATATTGTTATCCCCAAAGTAAATGCTCAGGCTTCCAGATACAGGTATGTAAGATTGATCAACTAATAGAAATTCCCTTCGAGCAATTTCTTTCCCTTTTACTACATCTATTGTAACTTTTGGGTCCTATCTACTGGAAGTTCATTGTGGCATTGATTTATATATCCCAGATGACCAATGGAGTAGCATATATTTTCATGAGCTTAATTACAACCTGTCGATGTCGCTCCCGGCCGGCAGGAAGGACACACGACAAAGTCTGGCGGTGTGCAACCTTGCCTTTATTTGTCTCCGCGTGGGCCCCGCGAGGCCTCCTCTCTGCCACCAGCCCTTTCTCGCCAGTGGACTTTCTCTATCTCTCTCTGTGCTTCCTCTGTGCTTCTCTCTTGTGGCGGGAGAGGCATTTACTTTTATAGGGTAACAGTGGCCAATCAGTTCAAAGCGCGCGATGCGGGCTGATTGGCTAACATCAGTTGTTGCTAGGCAGACTATCTTACAGAGCGGGTTGTTTAAGTCGCCAGCGCAATCAGGGGGCAGGAAGCAGGCGCCAACTTGACTCACTCGATGGGAGGGGCAATCTAGCTCAGGCTCCGCTCCCACCCACAGGCCCTACGTCCGCCAAGTAAGGCGACCGGTGTCGGCCGCAGCTCCCAACAACAACCTATACATTTTGTTTTATAAACTGTTAAAATATTTGGTTAATTTCTTCTTAAAGCAAATATTTAAGAAAAACTTAGATTTATAGAAAAGATGTGCATACTGTAGAGCTCCCCCAAATCCTGAATCGTTTCCCCTATTAGCATCTTACATTAATGTAGTGCACTACATGTGCACTTTGTAGTAATGCATAGTAATGTAGGTACTATGCTTATTGAATCACTCCTGACAGATGTGTCACTGTTGAGCCCGTTCTACTTAGATTGTCTTGATTTTCTACCATACGTACTTTTCCTGTTCCACGATCCATCACTTGGTTCTGCCTTCTATTTAGTGGTCCTGAGTCCTGAGGCTACTTTGCTGTGACAGTTTCTCAGACTTTCCTTGGTTTTGATCACCTTGACAGTCTAGATTAACACCGACCAGGGATTTTTTTTTTTTTTTAATGTCACTAGTTTTGGATTTTCCTAATGTGTTTCTAATGATTAGTATGGGATTATGGGTTTAGGGAAGGAAGAACACAAGGTTAAAATGTCATTTTTGTCAATCTTATCAAGTGTATACAAGTCATGGGGCTCATCTCTGTTGATGTAAACCTTGATTACCTGGCTGAGGCAGCATTCATTATGTAAAGCTGTTTACTGTAAAGCTGTTTTATGTTCTGCCCCATGTCCACACCCTGTGCTGTGGAAGGACCTCACCATGTGCAGCCCCCAGAGTGCGGCTGAATGTCTCCTTTCCATGGGGATATAGTGTGTACACACGATGTTTAGAAGTTTTCTCCAGAGTAGATTTATCTCCTTCCCCCATACACCTACTCAGTTACTTATTAACATCAGTATGAAAAATGGACATTTATTTTATATTTTGTGTTAAAATCTAGTGCTATTTAATTTTATTCTACACATTGGGAGACTTTCAGTTGACTCCTGTGTCTCTCTGGCTAACTCACTAAACATAGGTGGATTTTTTCTTCTAGCATTTTCTTTCTTTTTCTCAAATTATTTAATGAAATTTATGTGTTTTTGTTTGTTTTGTCCTGGGGATTGTACTCATGACCTTGCACTTGCTCGGGAGACACTTGTGCCACTGAGCTCTTCTAGCATTTTCCACACTACAAGGCACATGAGGCTGGCTATATATGTGTATACATATATTCTCAATTTACATTCAGCATTTCTCCAAAGATACTGGGGTCCTTGAATGGAAGAATAGTGTTATATATCAAGGTCTGGATTCTAGACACAGAGGAACTCGGGTTTTTCCTTCTTTTGCTGTTGTTGTCATTTTGTTGTTTCCTCTCAGACATTCATAGCAGATACAGCAAGAGCATGAGTGTATACACATTAAACCATGGACATGTTCACATCTGTGTGTATTTCCTTATGTATCCTTCTGCGTTGACATTGACTGAAATACTTGTTACCGGTATCTCCAACTCTAACCCATTACTACACAGCTCATTCCAGCCTTTCTCCCTTGATTTCTGATATCTCTCACTCAAACAGTGAGGAATCTGCTAATAATTACCATTGCTGAGCCATCTCCAGGCCTTGGACAACTTCTCACAGAAAGGAATCAAATATCTCCTTCTGAACTTGGAAAATAACCAGGCTGACTTTGAATCAGACTATGTTCCTTCAGAGAACAACCCTCCCAGCTGTAAAAAAAAGTAAAATCCTTGCTTCAGGCATTGGAGAGCAGATGGCCCGCGTCTGTGTGGCTGAGAGGTGAAGGGAAAGAGCGCACCTTCGCTGTTTTCTAATTGTTAGGCCCAGCGGAAATCTGTGACCTGGCCCTGGTTACGCTGTCACTCGGCTTAGAGACACAAGGCCTAGAGATGAGGACCGGTGCTCATCTGATGTGGGTGCGACTTCTCCTGGAAGAGTGAAGCTGGTGGAAATGACACAAGTATTGCATGAGACATCAAGAAAAAAACCTAAAACACCGCAGCCAAGGGTCTAGGTACTTTCTACATGCAAAACAGTCTACAACTATTTTACTTCTAGTTAGGAAAGGTTCCAATTTGGATTGTGTATGTAATACATTGTGAAAAAAGAGATTTCAAATACAGGACAACATGATTTCTGGGTTACTTCACTGCTAGGGCAACTACATAAATAGAGACGCCTTGGGGAAAGAGTTCTCCTTACAAAGCTGCAAGAGAACAAAGTTTTTCATGATAATTTTGTCAAGTGGAACAATCCAAATAATTCCTCGGTGTGAAATATACATATTAAATGTTTAAGTGATACATAAAAATCGTGTGTATTTAGGGATAGACTATGTATTCAATGTATAGTGCTCAAGTTACGGCAATTAACATGTCTGTCTCCTTCAAGGTTTATTGTTTCTTCAGGGTGAGAATGCTAAGTCTTCTTCAGCCGTGCTGAAATCAGTGGCAAATACCTGGTAGCCCGGGTGCCCTGCTGTGCGTAGAGCGTCAGCCCTCGCCCATCCCCTGTAACTGTCCTCTTAGCCCCATGGACCGGCCTTTCTGTGCTTCAGGCCCCTCCCCAGCTTCTGGCTTCCATGAGATCAACTTTCTTTCTCGAAAAACTTTCACCTCTCTCACTTGTATATGGAAATCACTGCTTTATATTTCAGTGTAGATTTTGAAAGCTAGGTAATGACCTTTGTCAAACTATACAGAAAGCATCGTAACTTATAGATGGCTTAAATGTTTTAAAAAGTCTGTCAGAATAAGAATTTATGACAGAGGTAAAAATGTAATGAAGTGGCTTTTTTCTAGCTATTGCTTCCGACTATTGGGAACAAACGACATCTTGGGGACATGCTTTATGGGCACTTTACTTCCATTAGATATCCAGGGACACTGCAGTCTGGCTGGGGAGACAACAGTGCTACATTTTAAAGGATGGTGGGTTTGGGGTTCACCATCACTAAGCTTGGAGTAGAACAGAAAGAATGGTGTGAGCTGGGGCCACGGGGAGGGAATGATGAAGGGATGTGAGCAAGGAATCCAGGTGACACAAAATATTTAGTGGCTGGACTTAGTAGCAAAGCCAAGCTGTTATCTGTATCCTAACTGGTGACTCTGAATCGTTTATGTCATGGACAGCAAGGAGGACAATCTGAGCATTTCCCATCAAATTGATTAATTGTTTTATTAAAGAGCTGACTGCTGATAATTGGGCTGAAGTACAATAAAAATGTAAAGACGGACATTGTCTCATTTAGGGTAAAATTCAGAGGCAACTTTAAATCCAAATTATTTTCAAGAGTAAAATTCCTCATAGATTAGCAGTCTTCTAACTAATGAGCTGTATCTAGGGGTGATCCGGGACTGTTGGCTGGAGACTAGGATGACTTTTTAGATGGTTCCCAGGTGTAAAGAGCTCATGTTAGGTACTTCATTTGAGTTACTATCGCTGGTCCAAAATCTGTGTCAAATCTCCACTGCAATCAGAGAGCAGCATATAAAAGGATCTACCCAGCCTGGCAAACAACATTCGCTACCAACCGCTGCTCGTCACTTTCCTTGACAGATTCAGCTCATGATTAGAGACTGAAATCACATTCCTCATCATGTTGAGATGTGAATCCACAAAAAGAGCTGCCATTGGTAAACATTTTAAGTAGGAAGCAGCCATCCACCTACTTCCAGACCAAAGAAGAAACACGCAGAGTAAAGCAGTGTTAATACAAGAATATCACTTTATAAACTTAGATCTTATATTGAGACAGTACAGACAGATTCGTATGGTTGAAAGGAGAAGATGTGTACAACTTTAGTTTTATCCTTATTCTTTTCTATGAAAATAATACCAAATTAATAATTTAGGAATATGGCTTGGCTGTGCTAAAGACCTTTAGAGCTTAGATGCAAAACTTTTCTTATTCAATGAGAATCTTGTCTTGATGAATGTCACAGTATTTTTCAAAATAATTTTTCACCTTTCATAACCATCTTATATTCCCTGCATAGATTTTTTAAATTCTTTCTGTTACCCTGGTAATTGCTGATTGGAGGGTACAGTAGCTGGCCATGTAGTGAAATGTCAGGGAGAAGTACCTTAAATGCAAGTAAAATTCTAACACATGTTTCTGCTAGGCTGGTGGGGAGGGACAGAAAGAACTCTCTTCAGCAAATCATAAAGCCAAGATCACAGTCTTTCCCCCTAACACAGTGCAGGAACTGTAACAGCTCCTGTTATCTGTCAAAGTTTCAGACCTCATGTAAAGTGGGTGGATGGGAAGGCTCATCTGTCAGATTTTTTCCAGACACAATGACTGATATTTATTTTAACAGGCACACTGTTGCTAGGGGAAATCCTTCAGACAGCAGCAGACTGTCTGCTGTTAAAGGAAATAAACAAAAAGAGGAAACAAACAAATATCCCAGAATGCCAGACTTCAACACAGAATTCTTAAGTCTCATGCTTTTAAAGCAACTTACAATAAAGATAGGGCATTTGTGCCTTAAAGCTTTACTTGCATAATACAAATGAAGAAACAGAGGCTCATATGCATAAAATGCCCAGTCTAAATTCATTGAGTAGAAATACTGTAGGACTGAAAAAATCTCGGGCCTCCTCTCCCGCCAGGGAAGATGTTTCCAGGCTGCCAGATGCCCAGACTCCCACGCATGGTTCTTTATGGTGGTCACAGTTTTGATGACACGGTACACTCTTGCTCTTCCTTTCTCTTGCTGTGGGAGATTAGATGTTGGAATTTAGTCATCTTTTTGGCATATATGTATTTTTTGAGCACATACCAGGCACTATCCTGGGCAAGAAACACTTTTCTGGAGGATGAGGTTGTGTTTGCCATGATAAGCGCCTAAAACAAACATTCTATGGAAATAGTGCAGCCTCCAGTAACATCCAGGCTTTTCCAGGGCGTCTGTACTATGAGAAAATATGGTCCAGCAGCTCTGGCTGTCTGCTTCATATCTACAAACAAAATCCGAATGTGGACATTAATACTTCCATGCTTTAAACATTGCCTTTCAAATAGCTAAGTATGAAGCAGAATCAGCAAGGCAAATTCTTCTCTGTCTCTTAAAAATATTTAGAATATTTATGGATCTTAAATGTGTCATAAGTGCATATAAGTGCATAAAATTAATTTGCTGGGACATGAATTCATCATTTGCAGAAACATGGATTTGGTGTCAAGGGAAACCAAAGACACCTGTATTTTCGGAAAGAGTTTCAAATATTCTCAGGTCACTTGTTTAAAAATTTTTACTAGGATCATATTCATTTACATTTTTTAAAGTTTAAGGTTGCTAATCTGGGAGTAAAGATTCCCCATGCAAATCACTTCTCTACTATGGTGTTGCATAACCTATGGAAAGAACATCTAGAAGTAGCTAGATGGGTACAAATAGTTAAAACACTAACACAGAGCGGTGTTGGAACTTTATATCCAGGGCTATTTCTTCCCCACAGTTACACTAACTGGACTGATAGTGTTATACTTTTGGAGGAGTATCAATCTACCTTTTGTAATTCTTATTTAATGCCTCTAATTATACACATGAATGAAAATTGAGTTTGCATTTTCTTTAAAATTCCTCTAGCAGCTGGGGATGGTGGCTAACACCTGTAAATCTCAGGACTCTGATTGCCTGGGGCAGGATGATTGCAAATTCAAGTTCAGTCTGGGCATATCTTTGAATTAGGTAGATCTTGTCTCATAATAAAATATAATTTAAAAAATGAGCTTAGGATATAGCTCAGTGTACAGGCCCAGGATTTGATCCCCAGCACTGTAAAACAAATGAACAAACAAACAAACAAGCAAACAATGGTCCTGTAGAACCAGATAAGTATAAAGGGTAGTTGGGGTACTTAGAATAATCTTACACCAAATCAAATGAAGAACTGCTGGGGAAAATGTATTTAAATGTCCAATTCATGGCACTTAGTAAATAAAAAAAAGACCAACAAACAAACAACCAAAAATACTATGTAATCAAACTTACTAAACAATAGGTAAACTTTACATTGAGTTAACTGATAGGACCTGTTAAAATGTGTTTCAAAGTTACAGTAGAAAGAATGACAAATGTACATGAAGTGAAACAGCATGTAAAATAAATATGGCTGTTTTATGGATGATTATCAGAGAATCCAAGTGTAAAATGCAATGACTTCTTAAATATCTCGGTTGGCAAGTGGAGGATGAGATGCTGACATGAAGCCAGAGGCAGCCGAGAGGATCGTTAGAGGTCCCTCGCAAAGCCTCTCAGCAGTGCTGGAACCCTGAGAATCCACCCCTGTGATCAGGTTTTCACTGAGAAGTGATTCATGCATGCCAACTCCTCCCCCTCCTGCTCTTCCTTACCATACTCAACACAGACACGGGAAGGGACATCTTTATTCTCCAACTGGAAAATGTGTCTCCACTCACCCACTGGTAATCATCTGGCAATTGATTTGCTACTACAGACCTCAGGTCAACACTTTTCCATCCTCTGGTAAAATTTTGGTACTATTTGCTCTGGTTTTGCTAACTTAAGGTTTCTTACCATAGTTTTACAACTTTGGCTAATATTTTCTTCACTATTCTTCAGCAAGCTTCCTATGCTTTGTAGATTCTTACTATGGAAACATTTCCCTTGTAGGACCCACATTCTAATTCTATACTAATTATCTTTCGTCTTTAGCAACTCACCAGAATGTAGCATTTTAAAACAACAGTGTTTTATGTATTCTAAATTTCTGAGCCAGGCAGGCTGTCTCCAGTGTCAACTAGACCCTCATGTGTGGGTCCACCAGGCAGCCGTCCTCCTGGGATCTGTCTGGTCTGCTGTAGATGACAGTTCTCCATGTGCCTCTCATCTTCCCCCAGGCTAGTTTAGGCCCCTTTTCAAGGGAGCTGGGGCTCTCTGAGTGAGAGCTGAAGGAAGCAGTTGACACATAGTTATCTCCTCTGACTGCTAGTGACCAAGGCAAGTCATAGGACAAGCCCAGACTCAAGTAATAGAGAAAGAACTCTTCCTGGAGGAGGGAAGAGCTGAGAAATTGCATTGGAAAGGAATAAGGATTAAAGGGCTGCAGACTTGGCAGCCACCTGTGTGATCTGTCCCAAGAGGAGCACCTTCTTCCATTTGTTTATCCTGCAAACGACATACAGGTACCTGCCATGTGCCAGGAAATGTCCTGTTGAGAATTCTGCTGTGGAACATGAGAGACAAAAATCCTTTGTCCTGGAATCTGCCTTCCAGTGTGAGAACTAGAGGACAGAGGAGGAAATCAGTTAACAGCCAGGATCATTAAAGGTAATAAGCGCAGCACAGAGGTAAGAGCAGAGCAGTGCAGTGGGGTGTGCGGCAGAGGAGGCTGCCTCACAGGGTCGCCTCTGCGCTGAGAGCTGAAAGGAGGGGAAGTGAGCAGGTCCTGACCGCTTCCCTGCATGGCCAGAGCTGCCATGGTCATGGTCATGGTCATGGTCGTGGTCATGGTCATGGTCATGGTCACGCAGGAGGCCACTGGGCTGGATGCCAGGGAAGAAATCAGGTCAAACCATCTTTCTCCCCTCAGTCAACAACTTTTTGTGTTAATTAACTAAACATAGGAGTAAATATTCTATAGAAAATCAATATCGACCACAAAAGATCCCTCCTCCTGAATGATCAAATCGATGCATTCTATGTTCATAAGTATTTGTTTTACAGTTCCTAAGGGTAAATACACCTAGCTCATAAAGTGTGGCGATACAGAATGATTGTAATGATTCCTTTTTACACTTTCCATGAGATAATGTGGATGGAAAAACTACCACAGCTGTCGATTTGTGCCAACTACAGAAGTGATCAGCTTTCAGTATTACTCATGTTTTTACCATTTCATACAATACACTAGTACGCCTCTTATTTAAATTCTTACAAATAATCCTAAATCATGAAATTAAACCATTCGCCCAGGGCTACATGTATGCCTATACTTTACTGTGGGGAAGTGACAAAAATAGCAAATGATCTGATATTTTAGGAACATGAGGAAGCAAAGTACCACCCAGGTCCCGTCAGTCAGAGCGGCTGCTTATTAAATCTGTGGTTTCCTCTACAAACTTCGCAGTCTCAGCGCTCCAGGTCCCTTCTTTCAGCTTCTCACCCTCTGCTTTCTGAGCTGAAATCACATCAATGATAGAATAATGTATCATACTCTGATCTTTTTACAGAAAGTTTCTTCTAAAAAACTGTATTATCTGGCAATAATAAGCCAGAGGTTTTTGTGTTTCAAACACCTACAAATGCATGATGCTTATTTGTTTTTGTCTTAAAAACAACTGGGTATGTAGACATGGAAGGATTCCCACAAAATGCTCTGTTTCTACCACTTTCTTGAAAACTTTAATAAGTCATTCTTTTTAGGACAAAAGCTTTAAACCCAAAGTTGACACCAACATAATCATGCCAGTTTCCACACCTAACCCTGCAGGCTAAAGTTCCTTTATTACAAAAACTAGGTCATATTATATATACCAGTGTCTTCTTACCAGATGCCGAAAGTGTCACACCTGCTAATTTAGCTCATTAGTTCTCACCCTGGCTGTATATATTAGAATTTCTCGGGCAGATTTTTAAAACTATGACCATGATGCTCCCTCAGATATTTTGGTTTAATTCATGCGAGTTGAGACCATTGCTGTGTGTTAAATGATTTCGGGTGAGTGTCTTATTCCGCTCAACTGGAGACCTACTGCTAACAGTGTATTGATTATTACTTTGATTAAATTGCAATTAATGCTTTAATAACATTAATTTTGTTTCCGAGTGTACTGACACTGTTCTCTTGTGGATATGGGTCATCTCTATTGATGATGGGTTATTAGATTAAATGAGCTCAGCCATCACAGGACAAGGACATTATATCATAGAATGTGCTTTGCATACAAATCACTTCAACTGACCATATTTTAAGAGCATAACAGGCAGCCTGGGAAAAATCAGCTAAGCAGCTCCACTACAGCCTCTTCATGCCGTGCTTCCTCTCTGGTTCGGAAAATCTGAGTAAACGTGTCGGCCTTTGGGATTGTCCAAATTGGATAATGATATATATTATTATTCAGCACCTTGATGAGTTACAGTATGAATTAAATGTTACCATTAAAGGACATCTTATGGACATTAATATAACTTTATAATGTAAATTTTATCTTTCCACCTGGAGAAGTGGTCGCAAACCTATGGTGTGTGTGCTATATCAGGAAGTTTGTACCATTAGATGCACTAAAAGGTCCCTATCACTGATCTAGGTCAGACCCAAGAAATGACTTTTGTTGATTCCATATAGGTCAACAATATTATATTTTCCATCAAACAGAAGGTGTGTCCACACATGCACACAGGTACACTGATGATTAATTCAAGGTTTCTATCCAGCTGAATACGTATCTGTGTCACTGGCTGAAAGATGAACAACACTTACACGTGACATCAAAAATGAGAAAAATTTGACTATAGTACTGTTACCATTGCTAAAAACTGTTGAGAATTAGGTGGGAACAGAGTAAATTATATTAAATATTACACTGCAGTGTGAATAGTGCCAAACCCTAACCCCTACAATGATCACATATCATTGCAATCACCAGTCTACAGATGGAGAAATTAAGCTCAGAAAAGTTAGCTCATTTCCCTTAGGTCACATAACAGGAAGTGTCTAGGATTTAGGCATCTTTTCAGCACAGTGCTATGCTATGTAGGGTCTATGGGAGGAAGAATAAACCTTATTTTCAAAATAACTGATATTTAAATTTTTCTATAGGGTTTCATGGTGCCTAAAAAGAAGGTCACTTAGCTTAAACTGTATTTATTGAACACATTCTGGACCAGGTGGATATGAGTTTTAAACTTAAAAAAAACAAGCTTAGCCTAAACACATAAAAACAATCTCTACTAATTTGTATAGGTAACTGAATTATATAAAGAATCTAAGACTATCACAAATCATTTAGCTTAACTTTTGAAATCAGGAACTTGAAACCCAAGGAGGTCAGTGTACTTATAGAAGGTCAGATAGCATTTCCTGATAGAAACAGTATAATGCTGATATTTCATGCCATGTTTTCTATGGTGCTGTTATGCACAGTGCAAATTATAAATTCTGTGGACATAGGAAATTGAAAAGATATTTAAATAAAATAGAGACATACCAGGATTTTTATTCAGGAAAAATTTTGTCATGGGCACTGTGACAGATACTGGGAGGAAGAAGATAAATATCACATTATTATTTTAGCCTACTGATTCTCAAAGGAGCAGTTATGACACCCAGGCCACTTGGCAACATCTTGAGGCATTTCTGACTATCAAGATTATGGGGAAGATACTAATAGTATCTTGTGGTTAGAAGCTAGGGACGCTGTTAAATATCCTGTAATGAATGAAATGATCCATTGACCCACACGTGCACACACAAAGCAAATAATTGTCTGGCCTGACTGTCAGCTGGGTTAGGTTGGAAAATCCTTCTGCACTCCGATACAACATTGTTAAGGTAGGGAGTAGTACACTTGAAGGAGGCTTGATTAAATTTCATTCATTCATTAAATATCCATTGTGGATCTGGTCTTGCATCAATGACTGTATTATACACCAGATAAAAGGAGGATGCTCCAGAGACAGCAGCCCTGCCTCTGCACAGCTCACGGCCTGGTGGAGGTTACTGATGTCTACTGTGCAAACTAAATTGATTGTTAAGACGATTTTGGTGACAGAAACACATGCAGTGGTGGGGGTCCACGGGAAGTGAGCTTCCATTCTGTCTGTGGCAGAGGCGTGGAACTTTGCATTATTTAATGAGAGTAGAGTTGGGACTGGGGATTTAGCTCAGGGGAATAAGCGCCTGCCTTGCAAGCAGGCAGTCGTGAGTTCGATCCCCAGTACTGATAAAAAGGAAAAAGACAAAAAAAAAAAAAAAAAAGAGAGTAGAGTTACCTGAGAATGGAGACTCCTACTGCATTCTCGGTGCTACAAGGGCAGGCAGGGACCTGCACATAACTCATTGTCTTGTCTAATACTTTATCGGGGGAGTAGCATTCACTCTATAATTTTAAGACAAATACAGGACAGGAAAAAGGAGTCTAACTTGATGGAAGACCCTGAAGAAAAATACTGAGTCAGAGTCTACAAAAGTTGTGGATGGGCAAGATGAAGATGGACAAGGCCATGAGAACAAGGTCATCCCAGAATATCAGACCAAGCACAGTTTTTAATCCAGCAATAAGAATAAATCCCCTGAAAGTATGGATCAATAGAACAACATTGACTGATTCTAATGGAAACGACTGATTACGTAAACACTCAATGGTTTCTGAACCATACAGAGATGTGTTAGAATTTTGGGTCTATTTATCTCTTCTAGGACAGGACCCCTCATATACATATTCAGGTGTATGATTTATTTAAGTCTAATACATGTTTAGAGAAACTATTGCAGTGGCTATAAATCAGCTTATTAAAAGTCATCAGAATAAAGAAATAAAGCATCTCCAAATGTGGCATTTCTGTGAAATGTGGCCTTTTGGAAGGACATTTTAAATTGCAAATGAGGTTTTATAGCTGTATAAAATTGTTTTTTTTTTTTTAAAAAAAAAAGATTACACCAACTGAAAACAGGAGGTGAAGTTTTTGGGCCAATCATGTTTTGTTCTGAGTGAAAATTTGTTTGAAAGAAAATGGCACCCCTGAGATTTCATGGTGTTTATATGAAACATTATGGCTTTCCCAGGAGTGGTCATTAAATGACTGGAGAAAGATTAGGATGCTAGGGAGTTGGTGATACGGAAAGGAGGTACTTTTTCCCTCTCAAATGCATTTGTGAAGTTTGATGTGGCCACTGTGGAAAACAGTGAGGCTCTGCGGTGTGTAAACTCCTGAGTGCACAGCTTCCTGTGACGGAACTACGCTGAACAAGGAATGAACAGTGCGCACACACAGGTGAGAGGGCAAAGAGAAAGCAGGGAGAGGACGGACTCAGCAACCTGGTTTACACCTTGGTCTGGTCTCTCACCTGCCCTACGGCCAGGTAGGGTTAGAGGAGAGTTAGATTTAATAGCTGTCAGGTCCAGTACCTGGCCGGTACTTGGAAACTGAATATTGTTGTAGAAATAACCTAGAAAAATGTAGAAATCCGGACCCTACATAACACTTGTGGTGAAAAGATACTGTCAAGAGAGGGTATTGCTTTCTCCCAGATGATGTTCTTATAGGGTATTCTGATATCAAAATAATGGTAAGATCCATGTACTACGTATGTGTTTATATTTTTAGTGTTCTTTGTTAAAACTCATCCAAATCCATGATCATGAAGAGAAGGTAGATGTTAGGATGTAGTAAAAGTCAACCTTCACTTTGGCTGAATTGTTTCATTTAGGATTTTGATAATTTGCGTCATTTGAACAGAGTGGACAAACTTATTATTCAAAGTAACACAGATGTGCTTCAGAGTATTTTTTTAAAATTTTAAGGAGAAAAAGAAAAAAAAACAGAAAAAGGGTACAAGTTATACAGAATTTCAGAAAAAATAAACAGTAGGAAATCACTAATTAATAAATTACATATTGTCGTCTTAGAAATAGTTGTTCAAGTTCCAAAATTAAAGCATACAAAGTGGACTTTCAAACAGTGAGACTGCAAACAGTTCTGTTCAATGATCCACAAAACTCAGTAATATGGTTATCTGTCTTATATACTTAAATATACATGCAGTTATATCCTTTAGAGCACTTTCTTTCCCTCTCCTTTGTACAATGACAATTACACATTTTGGGTTTTATTACTCCCACAGTTCTTATTATTGTTTTTTTTTTTTTTTTTTTTTTTTTTTGAAGAGAGTAAAACTAAATGTGACATAACAAAACAGAGTCAGTCAAATCAAAAGGATGGACATAATACCTAATGTAAAAACAAAATACAAGGTGATCAACAATGGTTATCATACTGCCTGCCTCTTTCTATCTTAAAAAGAATTGCCTATATCATCAGTTATAATAAAATTGAACAAAACAGTAAAGAATAAAACCAAAACACTGGAGACATTACAGGACTGAGCCAACCAGAATGGGCGTCATCCAGAGTATTGTTTTAAATAGCAGCTGTCTCGCAAGCTTCTATTGTTAGTGATAAAATAATTTAATGAATTCTCTGGATTGGTAGTTTTAAAAGAGCTCTGTGTGTGTGTGTGTGTGTGTGTGTGTGTGTGTGTGTGTGTGTGTGATATAAATTTAGTAAATTTCCCAGAGAGGATTAAAAAGCTTGTCAGGACATCACTTGGAATTATAGTGACTGAAAGATCCTGAAGGATGATGGCTCTGTTTTGGGGAAGGACACTGATAAATAAGGAAGCTTGGACAGTTGGTAGATTACACATTTGCAACAAATGTGCATAGCATGTATATTTACCCCAGTGTTGCTGGATTTCCAGGGAATGATGGAGATCCCTGTGTAGGAGAGAAGGTGAGCTGACTGCTGTTTAAAATGTAAAACAAAGTTTTGAACCTGCCGAAACCATCCCTAACAGCCTGGACACGAGAATGCGTAATTAAAAGTGAGCACAGCAATCAATTAATTCCACGCTTCATCAAATAACTAAATCCCCTACTATGCTGCTTTTATGATTTGAATACAAAATCCACCACAATCAAAAAGTTTCTGTCTTTTAAATTAAGCATATAAAACCACCTCTGCTTCTTCAGAATCATGGATGTTTTGACATTTAAATGGACTGGTAGGAGCATAAGCTGGTCCCAAGAGTTAATTAATAATTTAAGAAAACACATGTTGCATGGTCACTGTATCCCCAGTAGTGCACCATGCGGTGGGGACTCACAAAGGAACACGGCATAGCCCAGGCCCACAGAGCATGGGGTCTGGGAGTGTTCATCCCTGACATCCTGGTTCTACTTTCACTCTTCTCAGAAGCGACTTTGGGTGAACACCAAACACAGGAAGGCTTTCAGGAGCCATATAATTCCTTGGAAAAAAGGGCGGGGGGGGGGGCTTTAGAGTACGATGAACAAGAAGGCACACACTGTCACCACAGTTCATGCTGATACAGTACAGCCACAGATGCAGTGTGCTCTTGGGACAGGTTTAAGTGTAAATATTCCCTTCCCTGTGGCGCCCTCTGCTTTGGAAGGTCCCCAGGGCTCTCCAGTAGGAGAGGGAAGCAGAGTCACTCTCCAGCACTCCCTACCAAGGCCCCATCAAGTCAACAGCTAAACAATCCAGCTCAGCCCTGGCAAGCTGATTTTAATACAGGCTCTAGGAGATATTCTGACAAAGCAGAGATCACTCACAGAGGAAGGTTTTCACACCAAATTTCCATAGAATTAGATCCAGGGAAGTTGCCTTGGGGGAGGTAAACTGGACCAGCTCTTGCCTCCTACCTATACATACTTCTAGATGTCCCTGCCGCCCTTCCCACTTCAGCCTCAGCAGTTTGTCCTTGGCTTATTACCCCAGGTGTCAATGGGGGTGTCTTTTCTTTTTTAACAGTGTGAGCACCATGGGAGAAGCATGATTATATAATCAAGTACTTAATCCCTTAGTAAGATACAGAGATAAAAAATGTGGTAAAAATGAAGTCATTGTGAGTTTTGGGTGGCTGCTGTCATTGTCTTTTATCCCAAAGAAACTAGCTACCACCACCACCACCACCCCCGCTCTAGAAGTATGCTCTTATCCAGCCTCTGTAAAATGCTGTAGCGATCTCCCAGGATGCTTGGAAGAATTAACTGTGTCTATACATCAAGTACGTAGAGCACAAGCTGGCACCTGTCTTGCACCTAGTTTAGCATCATGTTTTCCCATGTGACCAAAGATGTTTGTTCTACCCAGGGAGACCAGATTGTCTAAAGACAAAGAAGAAAACAGTACCCAGCTTCTGCTATTGACTTTAAGCTAAGATTTTGAGTTCGTGGTATGGAATAGCTTTTGGCAGTTGAGTAGCCTTTGCTGGCAAGAAAACAATGTAGTGAATTCTAAACCTTGCTTCTGCATTAAAATGCTAAATGCTGCATTAAAAGAGCTAAACTATGAAGATTCAGAATGGGGTTTTGTCATAAGTAGTCACATAAGGTGGGGTGTCACATGGAAGAGGGGCTGCAGGGAGGTCTCTGTCATCCAGGCTGAGAAAGCAAAGAGCCTTCTGTGGAGTGAAAAGAAAGGGGGGAAGGAGTGGGGAAGGAGGAGGAGGAGGAGGAGGAAGAGGTTCCCACACACTCTGAGTGGATGGAGGACGCTAAGGTGCACATCAAGCCGGTGACCTGTGTAGGGCCAGCAGCCTGCAGAGGGCGAGGGCCTTCTGGCTAGCGAATGCCTAGAAACAGGCCTGGGGACCAGACTCCCTCGGCCCTGCCCAGGCAACAGCAGGCAGGATGAGCACCTTGGGGCAGACACCGCCCAGGGGACTTTGCAGGCTTGCTCACTTTTGAGTGGAGCCTGGGGGCTGAGAACGACCTCTCACACATCCCTGAGATTTGCTGGTCTCCCTCATCCAGCCACTTTCTTGGGAACAAAGAGCGAAACAGGAAATGCAGAGAATAGAAAAACAGCACAGAAGGGGTTTTAGCTTTGCTGGCACTTTCTCCCAGTGAGCGCGGTTTAACAGAGAGACATAGTTTGGACTCACAGAAACTCCTGCCTTGAACTGGTTCACTTTCCTCACTGTGTGGATTCCCCTTCCCCGTAGCTGGAGGAGCTGGCTGCACAGGGAGCTGGAGAACAGGACAGTTGCTTTGTTTCCATCTGAACAGGATTTGAACCCAGTCCTCCCCCAAATGTAAATAACCCTTCACATTACCCGCCCTGACTCCTGGAGCTGCCCACCTCCCCAGCAGGTACCTCTCAGTTTCCAGGGGGGTCCCAGTGAGTGGGGCTCAGGGTGGCCACTTCAAGTTTCCTAAAGATGGTTTTGCATATCTAAGCCTGACCCTCAAAGTCTTCTCCAAATCCAAAGGATCCTCCAAGGGAAGGCAAGTCATTCTGAGAGGGAAGCTAGTTCTGAATCACTTGCTTTCTACAGGGTGACAGCCACTCAAGGTGACTGTGAGTCAGAAACATTTCTTAATTTCCCTTTGGCTCCCAGATACTTGTTGGGCTCATGACCATCCAGCTTCCCTGTGGTACCTTCTCCTGTAGGTAGGGGAGATATCCTAGAACTTTTATACCTCAAGGAAACTTAGAGAGATTCTACTTTCATTTGACACAGAAACTGAGGCTCAGGTAGGCGAAGTAGCTTACAGGAGGACCACAAGTAGTTATTTACTGTTGTTATTATTTACTGTCGTCATTTATTATTAAATAGTGCAGCTGAGCCTGCTGGCTGCAGCCCAGAGCCCCAGGACACACTGGGGCACCTTATCCAATCCTACAATTGGATTTGGTCGTCCTTGCACTCAGAAAATGTGGGTCACCCTGGTCACAGTCTCCTGTCTGTAGGCATAGCGAGGTGTGCTCCACAGCTGCAGGTAATTACTCTCAATTGGGTGTCCATATGGGGTGCACTACCCCAGCCCTGGATTTGTTCTCTGTAAGTTACTGAGAGCTCAGTGGAGGATACTTACTTTGTAAGCCTGGTGGAAGGGAAGGAAAAGAATCTGGTTTCCATTTTGTTCTGGAGGGGGAAAGGTGATTTGATTTATGTTTTCCAAGAAGCAAACTTTACTGCAGAGGGAGAAGTGCTTCCAGTAGAAAACTCCCGGGTTTTATTGGAGTTTGGTGGAAGTAGATGCTATTGATGTAGGAGGTTAATGTCTGTCACAGTCTGGATGTTTCACAATGACTTCCTTCACAGTGTGTTCATTTTAAGAATAAAAAGTCTTTATGGTTAGTGGAAATTTAGTGAGAATCACAATGGCCCACAGATGTTTACAGAAGCCATTTAAATAACACATAACCTCTTTGTTTGTTATGAAGGGGAACCTGCCAATTTTTAGGTATTATAAACATTCTTCTGAAAAACTTTACAGTTTTCACAAGCTTTTTCCATATGTTTTTGTTTATGTTTTACAACTTATAACTTTTTTTGGTGTTTTTGAGACAAAGTCTCACTATGTAGTGCAGGCTGGCCTTGAACTCACTTTTGTAACCCATGCAGGCCATGAATTCACAGTGATCCTCCTGCCTCAGCCTCCTGAATGCTGAGATTACAGGCATGCACCCCCACTGTTGGCTGCAATTTATAATTAACAGAATATGTGTTGGGGTGGAAGCAACCCCTGGTCTATATGTTACTCAATCATATGAAAGATATTCCTTGGGAATACACCTTTCCAAGAACTTGCTGTGCTGTTGTTTCTCAAGTATTTTCTTTTTCTATCATCCACCTAAGCTATAAGAAATCTCAAATAGGTACTGGTAGGAAGGAAAAGAGAAATTAAGTAAAAGCTCCAGTGTTTCTGGAAAGTAAATTCAGAGAGCCTGAAATACAGCATGTGAAGAAGACATAAGTGATACCCTTGCAGCTAACCTTTGTAAGCTTCTTGAAAGAATGATCTCTTCTCCATAGCTTTGAAGCCCTGGTTTACATGTGCAATGCAAGCACCGGGAGGTCTAGCTCAGGGCGCTGCTAAGCACCCCACCTGCAGCCTGGGTCAGGAGAGCTAGGGCAGGACCTGAGGGTGCCCTTTCCTAACAGCCTTGGGTGATGCTGATTGCATTGCTGTCAGCACCAAATTGGAGAACCACTGCTCCTGACGTCATTCTAAGTGTTTACACTGCGAGCACAAACATGCATCATAGAAAACGCACCATTTCAACCAAGTTCAAGTATAGAGCTGAGTTCCCTTGACTATATTTGCGTAGTTGTACAACTGTCACCACTGCCCACATGTGGAATGTTTCATCGTCCTGATTGAAATTCTCTATCCACTTATCCATTCTTCATTCTTCCCTTTCTTATGCCCCTGGTAACCACTACTCGACTTTTGGTCTTTGTGAACTTGATCACTACAGGTGCCACATCAGGTAGAATCATGATGCTCTGTCCTTTTGTGACTGGTGGACTTGACATAGTATCCTGGTCTCAAAGTTCATATGTCATAGCACATTATCAAGAGTTCCCTTCTTCAAAGCTGCATAGCATCCCCTTGTAGGTATACACAGCAGTGTATTTTGTTTATCCACCATATTGATGGATATTGGATTGCTTTCATGTGTTGGTTACTGTAAATAATGTCACTATGGATATATCAATATCTGCCAGGTTCCTTACTGTCAATGTTTTCGGATAAATATGAAGAGTGAAATTATTTATCTCAAATATTTTATAAAAATAATTAATCTTAGGGAAAAGTATGTTGTTGACCCCACTTTACACTAATGAAACTTAGACACCCAGATTCACCTGGGTTTTCTGAGGTCACTGGTCAACAGAACCTGGCTTCCACCACAGGCGAACTGGTTCCACAGCCCCATTTGACCACATTCTCTATGAAAACAAAGCGTATTATGTTTTTATGGCTATTTCTCCTCATTGCTGAAAAGGTTTATTGTCTACAATAAGGGTAAAAGTAATTGTCTTTCAAAAATTATGGTAACAAGGAATTCAATAATAAAATGTATGCAAGAATGTAGTTAAAATGTAAAACAAAATATTCTCTCTGGTTTGTTAAGTTAGGCATTTCTTGTTTAAATTATTTCTGGAACCAAGTACATTAAAGACACTTATAAGATCTGCCACTTAGAGGTCAAAACTATTTACAATTACTAAAACAGTTCAACTCTGAGCAGGGAAAGTGACAAGCTTCCAGCTGAACGGAATTGGCTTTGAATGATCTGAGTAGCAGGATCAGCTCTGTATCATGAATTCAGTTTCCAGGATAATTAAACCAAGTCATCCACTGAGAAATTCCCATGGAGGGCTCCACGTGCACCTCAGTTAGCGTGCTGGGTGACTCAGAAGCTATGACTGGAACATTACAGGGAAAATCTAACAGAACATACCACACAGGGTAACAGGACAGTGGGGCCGAGAGGAGCATAGCAAGGCGTTCTCCTAAAAGGTAGATTCCTGCCATTTCTGGGATTCACCTTCCTCCTACAGGGACTGCCTGCTTCCCTGTCTACAGCTCAGGGAAGTTAGTGACGGTGATGGTTCAGGTCCAGGATGGAGCTGGCTGAGACAGTGAATTAAAGTGGCCCAGAGTGGAGAGGCTCTCAGCCATGTGGGCTGTTCCGGGCATGCTTTAAAATGCACATTTATTCTCCTGAGTGGGAAGCAGGAGGAGACTAGGGTCAAGGCTACCATGTGCAGGTAAACAGGCCTCTCTTTTCTCCAAGCACTGTCCTGAGTCCCACACACCTCGTGCTGCTGGCCGGGCTCAGCCCTGAAGAGACCCGAAGGTCCTGAGCATGCTGATGCATTCACAGTGAAAAGCCAGCGCTGCCCAGGAGGGACAGGAAAAGGTGGGAGTGGGTGACAACCACGCTGCTTCTCACTTCGGTGCTCTCCTAGGCAGTAAGGTGCAAAACTGAGTTCTAGAAATCTAGAAAAGAGGACTTCTGGGACATAAACTACAAAAGGGTGGGCAGGTGGCCATCTTCCAAATATTGACAGGCAGCTGGACAGCTAATGTTCCCGTCTCTGGGCTTTGATGCTGTAAACTAAACGTCGCTACTTTTACCAGCTGACCCTGAAACATTTTCCATCTCACCTGTGGTCACTGGGGGAACTGTCACTGGGAGGAGCTTCCACTTAAACTTTGTCCCTCAGAACAAGGTCTTTTTCCAAAAATTACCATCAACACACTTCACTGGCTCCATTACAGCAGCAGCTGGGGTCGCTGTTTTATCAGCTGGGGAAATAAATTATTATTAAATCACTAGGTCACCGGGGATTTACCCAGTCCCCAAGTTTTCACTTATTCTTTTTTTGGTGGGGGGAGGGAACCTGGGTTTTGAAACCAGTGCCTTCACGCTAGGCTGTATTTCCACTCTGATTTTTGGTTTTTATTTTTGAGACAGAATCTCATTAAATCACTAAGGTGCCCAGTTTGGGCTCAGACATGTGGTCTTCCTGCCTCAGCCTACCAGGGTGCTAGGATTAGAGATGTGCCTTATATGTCTTGATTTATTTAAACTTTTTTATCTGAACACTTCACAGATGAATGATAATTAGTGCAAAGTGAAACAGCAAATTAAGACTTCATATCTTTGTTTTTCTGAACATATTAACTCTACCTTTAGTCAACCTTTTATTTTTCAAGGTAACTTTCCTGTACAAATGACTTCTGAATTTTTTTGTTTTTGTTTTTGCATCTAGATAGAGAATTTAAGCCTGGATATGTTCTAGTAGAACTCTCCATGGCACTGTTTCTATAAGCTTGAGGCACCTTCTGTTCACAGATACTTTACTGTGACCCCTTTCCATGTCTACAGTGCTCTTCTTCAATATCTGACCTCAAATGACTCTTCATTCAGAAGCATTTTTTTCACTGAATAACTCCTTCCTAGAGTTTGTGAAGTACCCACCATTCTCCAGACGCCTAATGTGAGACCCAAACATCATTTTTACAACTAGATTCTGCTGTAATGTCTCTGCTAGGAAATGTTAATTATTTCTTGGAGATATGCCTGGAAATACGTGGTTGTTTGAAGTCAAGACTATGTCTCCATATTCAGTATTCCATTTTCCAGTGCTTAGCATTCCTAGTTACATACAACACACACGCACACGCGCACACACACACACACACACACACACACATGACCATAAGTAAGGTTTTATTGTGTACCTCATCTGAGGAACTAACCTGAGAACTGGACAGAATCAAAACTCCAAATCCTACAGCAGAGCCTCCTGCGTGCTTCTTGAAAATTTGATGGATGCTCCAATTTTCTGTAGCCGCAGCTCCAGGTGTCAGGTCCCTGAAGACAGTGACCAGCTTTCTGAGGGCGCCATTGGTCTGTTCCTGGCCTGTGTCTTCCTGCACAAACCACTCCTCAGGGACTGAGACGGAACTTCACTGTCACTGCAGGTTACAATGACTTCAAGAACCCACGGGCGCATCCTAGAGCAATGGACAGATGACAGACCTGTGTGTTTCCCTTTAATTATCCAATGTGCCGCTCTGACCTCTGTTCACTCTGGTGAAAATTCCCTCACAGTTCTAGCTGAACGCATCTTTTGAGCATGTCACGGAGCCTATGTCAGGAGCACGCACAGCCTTATGTTATCTTTCTTTCTGTCAGTGCTCCAACCTCCACTATGATGCTTTGCTGTGATCCTGACCTCTCAAAGCTATCAGCTCCCAAGTGTTTTCTCAAAGTCTTCTTTTGGGGATGGCTGATGTAAAAACAACTTGATTTACTACTTATTATCATTCCAATTACCATTTATTACTTTGAAAGTTCACACATTCCTTTATTCATTTTTAGAAGTCATTTTAGAGCTTGTAGCACACATTCTGGATTATTTAGAGTCTAACTTTATATTTTTGCAGTATTCTGGTCAGTGCTTGGGCCTTAGCTTTTTTCTTTCCCTATCATATTATGTGGTTTCAGATTCCATAAGTCATTAGACTACATTGTTCTGTACAAACAATAATCACTTTCCTGCATTCACACTTTTAACTCTTCAGTTGTTTTTAGTTTTTTTCTGTCTTTAGTGTTGTTTTTCTGATAAGAACAATTTTTAGTGTATGTTTTAGTGAAAGACTGAAGTGAGACAGGGTCTCATACTTTGCTGTATTTCAATATATTTTTGCTTCCATTGTTTGTGAAGGATGAATTTATTGGGTACTGAGCTCTGTGCTGACTATAATCTTCTTTTAGTACTTTTGAATAATGAGAGATAGTTGCAGTCTGGCTTTGGTTGCTTCATTTTGAGAAGCTAGCTAGCATTCTCATTGTGTTTACGGTGAAGGTAATATAGATATTTATTCTGGCTCAGTTTTGAGATTTTTCTGTTTCCTTACACCTTCACAGTATTTATGTGTGGTCTATTAATCATCCTGCCTGGGGTTCATAGCACGTCTTAAATTTGCAGTTTAAAACATATGATTAATTTTGAAATCTTACCTATTATTTTTTCAAATGTTTCTTGTCCTAGTCATTTAGTAATATCTTTAATAATCATATCTTTCTCTTATCGTCTAGGAATGTAGTTAACATACAACAGAATTGTGCCCATGATTTGTATCTATTTTAAATTCTTTATAACCTTTGACATACTCGTTCCTACCCTCTGTTTTCTTCTTTGCATTTTATTCTTCTTTGGGGGGTTATTGGGAATTGAACTCAGGGCCTCACACTTGCCAGGCAGGCATTGCACAGTTGAGCTATCTCCCTGGCCTTTGCATTTTATTCTTGTATATATTGATAAATGGTTTCTCCAACTGTATGTAAACTGCCTTTATATTCACCCATACAACCACTGATTTCAGTTTTGAATAGTTGTATTTCTTAAACTCCTACATTTTGTAAACATTTTTAAGTTTTCTGTTAAATTCTGTCTTGTCTTTTAATACTTTGGACATCTTATTATTATGATTTCTAGAGGCATAAATGACATTTTTGTGGCTCCTCTTTTGTGTCTGTTTTTATTAGATGGGTTTCTCCTTGGGTCTTAGATTTTTATTTTATGTCAAGTTATATTTTGTTGAATCTATACATTTGCACTAAAATGTAACATAAGAATTTATTCCTGCTTTAGACAGACAACTACGTGTAATTTGAAGGACTAGATCACCTTAATTCAATTGAGAACCGAGGTCATTTGAAGTGAATTGCTTCAGTGCTGGTGAATGTACACTTGCATGGAGAGTTCAGGGTCCCTATGAAAAGCTGATGGGTGTGCGGGGCACTTCCTCCTGAGTAAATATGCACTCCACTTTTGTTTTTTCCTGCATCCCTTGCTCTTTTCTGTCTTTTTGCAACTGCATTCAAGAGAGGCCATGGCCTTGAGTGGAGAATGGGACCCAATGCAAGACCTATGTTGTGGTTTTCTCTTTTTCCAGATTTTAGCTTCACAAAGACTCACCACTTGGAAGGGAGCTCCCTGGCACCTTCTTTTCTTTTCTTTTCTTTTCTTTTTTCTTTTCTTTTCTTTTCTTTCTTTCTTTTTTTTTTTTTCATGCATTTCCTCCAGTAGTTCCTTAAGTGGAAGTTGGCTTGACACAAACTTGTTGGGGGTCTGTGCCTTGACCCCCTCCCACACACAAACCAGTGTACTGTGAAGGCTCAAAGGAATGAGAGCTGCTGTCTGGTCTTTAAGGCTGCAGGAGGAGTGAGATCCTCCGCAGAGCTCACAACTCTGCTGGCTGACTGATGCTGGGCAGCCTGTATTTAATCAGAACAAACAAGGAGTTGAGTGGACAATAGAGGAAACCTGAGCAGGATCTTAGGAGTAATTCAAGGGTTCCTCAGCACAATAGAGGATGCTAATTAAGGAAAACCATCCAGAAAGTCTCCAGGTGGCCTCAGCTGTGGCCTATCTTGTCCCCTGAGGTGTCTCCTCATTCTCAGTTCAAGCATGGCTGGGCCACACCACAGCCCTGCATGTTTGTTCACCTTCAATGCTCTCCAACACAAGCTAGTCTACTGTTACAGAGAGTTAACTCCTGTCCTCAGGTATGAAGGTGAAAAGAGATTTATGGGGAAGAGCTCCCTTGCCGGTCTCACCAGTTTCTGAATCTCACTCCCTTTCCCCAGGCAGAGCTGGAGCTGCAGAGTCCATCTGACCTTCGAGTTCTGCCTAAGATGCACCTGATATTGACCCACAGAGCAGCATGCTGATAACATCTTTCATTTTGCTGGTATTGTTTCCTGACGATTGAAGTATTATTTGAGTAGCATCAAAACACTTTTCTTTCAAATGTGCATACTGAACATAATAAACATGGATAATAAAAATCAATAAAGCTGTAAAGCAAAAGACCAGATAAAGCACGATGAGATTGTTGGGAAGATCTGAGTGAATGAGCACATGTAGCAACAGTGATATTTTCACAGCGTTTATTAAATTCTCTGCGGGGAGAAATAGCATTATTACATAGAACCAAGGGCATGCTAGCCCTCATAAATAAACAAACAGAAAAACAAATATGAAAACAAAGCAAAAGCCCCTGGGCATAATGTGGAAATAAGTTGTAGCTTAGGTTGATTTTGCTGATAAGGGATGATGGATCTCGGACCATTAAAAAACTAAAAAGCCACAATTGGAATGTGAGAAAAGTGTGGTCCTTGTTAAAGCCATGGTGGGAGTGACAGCATCTCTGTGCTCACACACTCGTTCACCTGGACAGATCGCTCCCAGCTCTTCACAGCAGATGAATAATGAAATGGGCGGATGTAGGGTGAATGGCAGGGAGAAAGCTTCAGAGGCGATGGCGTCATTCAAGGAATCGGAGGGACAGATGTCAGCATCTGTCTCCTGTCACATCCAGAAGCCCAGTTCATGTCCTCGTTCTCTCATCCAACAATGAAAAGATCATTCCAGTGCGTGAGAAATTATGACACAGAACCTTCCAATGTGCTCCGTTCAGAAAGTTAATATTATCCAGCAGTCTTACTCTGTGAAAGCTGAGAAAGAGATGAAGCACTTAGAAGGCAAACGCTCTTCAGTGCAAAGACAAGCTATAAAAACCAGTGTAGTCTGGTTAATAACAAATTATTAATCACTATAAAAGTAAAGCATGAGGGGCTTTCAGGACCGTGTTCCCCTTGTTAGGTATTACGAACATGCACATTTCACAGGTGTGCAGGCTGATGCGATAAAATGAACACAGTCATGTAACTATTTTTGTTAAGAAATAGAACATTACCATTATCACAGACAACCCTGCTTATCTCGTCCTGCTCAAAACTTCTATCCCAATGTAACCACTATCCTGACTTCTAATCCCGTTGATTGCCTGCTACAGATTTAAAAGAAAAATTTTTATAATGCAGCTCCATTATAAGTTTGTGTATTTATCCCTTTTTATTTCAGGAATCATAAGTTAAACTATTTCTATTTTTGTATATTATTTCCCTATGTAAATATGTCATCAAATATCTGTCCACTCTACATGTGGGGGGTATTTAGAGTTTGCATTATTACAGATATTGCTGTTATAAAATTATGGTACATCTTTCCATATATGACATACATACCCTATGCCTTCTGTTGATCATGTAACTGATAGTTGAATTACTTGCCCACAGAAGATACCTAGATTCACATTTAGCATACAGGACCCAGGAATGACCCAGAGTCCTAACAGCTATCTCCTTTCCATTAGCAGAACACCAGTTCTATCCCCCACATCTAACGTATTGGCCTCCTCTCAATTTTGCTCACTCTGGTTGTCACCCAAAGCAAACTTGAGGATGGCTAAGGATATAGAATATCCTCCTATTTACTAAGCGGCTTGTGAAGTGTGATTTGCTGCATTGTGATTTATTCTGGATATGAGCTCTTGGTTATATACTGTAAATAACTTGTCTCCCTTTTGCTTAGTTTTCTATTCTATTAGTTCTTTTTAATGACAATATATTGTTAATATTTCTGAAATTCTATTTCTCCAACTTCTCCTATGGGGTAATGTATTTTGCCTCTAGATTAAGAATATTTTACCCACTTTAAAATTGTGAAAAAATGCTTTGTGAAGATTACAGTTCTCTGTAGAATTCCAAGCTCTTATTTATTCTTCTAATGTTAGTTTTAAAGTTTTATGTTACCTCCAAAATACAGGTGGTTATTGTTTCTGCTATTCTTGTTGTTTTCTTTCTTTCTTTCTTTTACTTAAATTCTGTCCATCTTGCATGAAAAATATTACAGGTTCTAGATGCTCTTTCTGGGAAACCAATTTTGAATTGTACATAGTTTAGAGCATCATCTTTTGCAATCAGGGAACATATAGATCCAAGAGTACGTTCAGCGTTTTATAAGACTTGGTCTATTTTCTGGTTACTCTGTTTACAGCTGATGCATGAGGCTCCTCTGCTTCCTTTCAGAACTAGATGCTAGTTTTTCACTTTCTCGTGCCACAAACCTGCAAAAGTCTCTGATTATAGCCTCAGATCTTTTGAAGTCAGTATTTGCTTCGCTTCTCACCTTAAGAGCTTTTCCCACAGATAAACAACTTTGAGCTGAACACTAAATACTTAGCTTTTTCCCTTTATTGGAGAATTTGGCCCCTCAAGTCTAGCTACTGTAAAAGATCTGGTCCCCAGTCACTGGCTGTTCCCCTGGAAAGATTGTCAAAAGCACTGGTTAACTGCCCCTTTCTGCTTGGCTTCTCTATGTCCTGTCCCATGCTAGTTAGTTGTCTGCAAATGCCTTGACCAAAAATGCAGAATGCCAGGCTCTGCTCCAGTGCGCTTTCCTTCTTTGTGGCATAGAGCTCTGATACCTCCACAGCTTGCTGGCACCTTCACAGGGGTGTTGTTTATTGTCTGCCTTTTCTAGTGTTCTTGGCATGTACTTGGGTCAGCGGCCAACTAATCCATCAGAGCCAGAAGCAGGAATCTTTAGTTACTACACTCTGGAGTACAAAACAAAGTCCTAAAACTAAAAGAACATGATTGACAGAATGAAATTACCTCCAATTGGATATTTCAGTGCATGAATAGCATTTGTCAAATAAGAATTACGTGCTGATGAGATAATTGAAATAACTCATGAAGTTACATTTATCTGGGCCACTGAGATTCTAACATGCAAGATATAATTTAGAAAGTGCTAGTATATGTTTAATATAATTGAATGTATCACATATTTATTTCACTTAAATGTAAGAAATAGAATTTTTGTTGCAGAGAGTACTTTCATAATTAACTCTAGCAATAGCTGGTGTTTATTATACATAAACACTTTAATTCACATTCTCATTAAATATAACTGATTAAATACAGAAAAGGATTACTGCTATTTTAATGTTTTTTGAGATGAGGCAACCAGAAAAGAGAGAAAAGAAACTTGTTTAAAGACATACCACTAACTACAGAAGCCAAAATTCCAAATAAAGTATATTTGATTACAAAGCCTACAGATATATGTATTACATAGACTACTCAATATATTTAGCTTGAGTTAGATTTGGAACGAACATAGTGGTTGTGTACATAAATGTAAATATAAGTGAAATGGTTTTATGATTCAATGAAATATTAGCATTCCCGATACAGTGTGAGAACCAACACAAAAGTGCAATGGAAAGGAATGCTTTCACCGCTACTCATCAGACTCACCTGATCTGTTTCAAGCCCTTAATCGTCTGAAGTCCCCACTGGGAAGGGCAGCACTGAACACTTAAGCATCAGGAGGACCCACAGCTGTGCCTACATCCGTGCTCCTTAGCTCAATAATGCTGAAGTACATTGGAAGCTGTGAGGCCCAGGATGATAACACTATTGGTCTTGAGGATGTTACTAGCAGTTTGCAATACAAGTGAGCTGTCTGCAAGAGGGAATCCCACTGTCATCACACCCCATCAATGGAGGAATTAAAATATGCTAAGGTGGGAAGGCCCAGATGCAGGCATTAGGACCTTCACCTTTAGCCTGCCAAGCACTTGGCAGCCACTGAGTGCAAGGTCAGAATGTATGCCTTCAGGGCTGTTGTATTATCCTTTTCTGCCTTTTTCATGAATATGGGAAAACTAGAAACTGCCTTCCATGTGTGGAGAAAGAATCTCTGAGTGGAGACTCATGGAACATTCTCTGAGACCGTGTGGACCGAACGGAGATGGGAGTCAAAATTGGTACTTGCACAATGGATTGATGACTGGACAATATTTTGGATATTTCTCCATAGTATACTGTAAGGTTTTTAATCCTCTCATGCCAGCTGTTCAATGTATTAACTCTTAAAGTTCTTGATAAACCCTGATTCCCAGTGTCAGGTAGGTTATAAAAATCTTAACTAAAATAAGAGTCTAGCATTTTTGGAAAATAGGTATACAAAGAGAATACAGGAACTTTAATATGTATCTCTGTGTCTCTGTCTCTGTCTCTGTCTCTGTCTCTGTCTCTGTCTCTCTCTCATACAATTTGACCAGAATGTAATCATGTTAATCTGTGGTATATGATAATGGTGCTTTTAATTGAATGTTTTTTCTTGTCCAGTGTGAAGGTTTTATGTCTTATAGTTCCAGGAAGGCATTTTTACAGGGTCTTAAAATTATGTGTTCACTTCACCTAAGATTCAGTTTTCTTTACTTTGGTGACAAAGTTTAAAAGTTACCAAGAAAACACTGAATTTAAAGCAGTGAGAATTAATCTTTTAGAAAAGACCTCTCTCTGAATTCTGCTTGTTACTTGGAGATCTATTATTATTTTGTAACATCGACAAGTGGTTGACAGTAAATGGGAAGAAGGTCCAGACCCTTCAGTAGAATATGCGTGGTGCATGTCATTTGTGAGCAGTGTATTCCATTTAGGAACGTGCAGTCATGACACACAGATCCAGTGCCGTAGTGACACCCAGGGGCTGGTTTTCCCACTTTCCAGTGCCAGTCTTCTTAACAGGCAGTGTAATCCCCAAACTAAAGGATGACTTCCAAGATCCAGATGTAGTATTTTGTCAGTGATGCTCTTCACATGTTCTCATCCTCCAAAATACACCTACTATGGTTAATCTAAGGTGGCTTTGTATTCAAAGGGGAAGAGCAATGAACTCAAAACACTCTCCAGACTTGGTTATTTATTTGTAAGATTTTTGGATATTCCACATAAGCTGAATACAAGCTTATATAGTACAGTAAATAGTAATCGAATACTAACAAATTCCGAGTTTGCTTTTTTTTACTGTGAAAATAGAATGATAATGTTTACACCATGGTTTTAATAGTAGTGATAACATTTGATTGCTTGTTTGATCTGTGCTAAACAGAATGGAATTTATCACAGGCACTTTTGAATGTACAGGTTCAGGAGAGGAGCTGTAGGCACCAGCTCTAATGTGGATCTCCGTAATGAGCCCTAGAGCTGTGTACAGTGACCCTGTAAGCCAGGGCAATATTCAAACTCAGTCTCCCTTTGAAACACCTGGCAGGCCTGTTAGGACACAGAGTGCTGGGGGACCACAGTTTATGGCACGGTGTAGAATGGGCTACTCTAACGGGCTCCCACGTGATGCTGAGAGACCAGGTCCAGAGAGCACCTCGGAGGGTCACTGCTCCGGCAGCTACCACTGCTGAGCTCCACTAGACCCTGCTGGAAATAAGAGCCGCTGCCCCTGTTGCTGTCACCATCTCCCACACACAGACAAGCGGAGAACTGACAAGGACACTGCCTTGCAGAGGAGGCAGATCACGAAGGCCCTGCCACCCCAGCCGCTGCCTTTCACCCACAGGAAGCTTCGGCAAGGTCACCCCACATTTCCATGGCCCTGTGTGGGCCTCTGTCAATCTGTTTGGCAGACTGAGGCCGGGTGTGCTGCTGTGTGGGTTTCGGCTTCATTAACTGGGGGGAGGACACAGTGGAGGCTGCATCTGAGTGACCTATTTCAGAATGACTAGGGAAGTAATTACTTTTAAAGCACAGAAATTCCCGTTCTGAGTCGTGCAGCTTGATGGACTCTGGAATGAGCTGTTTGCTTATTTGAAATGGCTACCTGGTCCCATTTCTGTTCTTTTTCATTGCCTTTTTTTATTTTACCTAATCCTTTCATTTTGAGGGAAAAAATTCAGACCTGCAGAAAATCTCATGAATGTTGCTCTGGTCTCCCGTAGTTTAGATCCACTATTATTAACTCCTGGTCATGTTTGCCTCCGCTGTTTCAGCAGCTCAGTATTGTTTTTACTGAACATTGGAGAGTAAGTAGCAGAACCCTGACCTCTGACCACTGCATAATTGAGCACCTTTTGCCAAAGAACAGGGGCAGTTTCCTGCATAACCAGAGTGAGATTATCAAATTTAGAAAATACATTCTTAATTCCATGGTGTCATCAGCGTGCTCCCACAATCCCGTCTCGTCACAGAGCAACTTTCCCCCAGTGCCAGGTCCCGGCAGCTCACTGTTACTGTCTGAAGCTGAGTCTTTCTCAAGCGCTTCAATGTGGAGCAGCCTTCAGACGGCGTCTTCACAGTACTGACCACTTTGAGGAGGGAAACTGGCTGTGTTGCCATGTCTGAGTTTAGCTGACTCTTTACTCAAGTTTCAGTTCAAATTCGATTATTTTGGCAAAAGATTGTAAATTTTGTCCTTTTCAGCGGCTGTATTAGCAGATACCTACTACACTCAACCCTGTTAAGGTCGATGCTAATTTTGCCCACTGGTTAACATGCTGTGCACTCAAATACCCTACTAACAGGGATTTTGTTCTTTTTATCATTCATACATGCTTGGTTGTGAGAAATTTTGAAGCTGTATAAATATCCTGCTCTGAAATGAACTTACACCTGCCAGTTTTAACATCCACTGATGCCTTTCCCGAGTCAGGAACTTCTTTCTATCCTAGTTTCAAAGTGGCGGGCTGCCTGTGCTCCTTCTAGATACATAGAGTTTGCACCATATTAATATAACAACTTTCTCTCCCCTTTGCTTGTCTGTTGGCTGATGCTGTATAATGTATGAAAGACCATTTTGTTGAAAGAGGTGAATAGTATTCTGATGGATCTTTAAAATAGGAACCATGGACACTGTAGAATCTGATGCTAATTCTTTGGATACTCCGGCACAAGAATCTATGCCAGGAACAAGACAAGTGACTTGGAGATTTTGGTACGAAATCCTTCTCAGTTCCTAGTGTGCATTTCCGAGGCACAGAGAAGTTTTCACTGAATGCCAGCTTTTGAGACATTTCTGTGGTTGGTAAGAATGTGTCAGAAATGTAGAAAATAAAAATCCTAGTGTGAACCCCAATGTTTAAAAGCAGTTTTCTGTCTCTGGGTCGGCATGTGGCTACTCATAAAAGATGACAGCTTGTTTTCCTCAACCAACATATTTCTCTTTCCAGTTTTGACTAGCTGATCCAGTAATTAAATATACACATGCAAATTTCAATGTTAATTAAATATATTTGAAATGTATGTATTTTTTACATATTTTCACTTACATTATTTTGCAAAATTTTCTAAACTTATAAAGGTTTTGATTGTGATAACTAAGTTATACAAGCCATAATGAAGAGCTAAATGTCATATATTGTGCATAGATGTAGTTGCCCCATTAAAGAATATTTTGTGGGAGGCCATAGATTAGGCAGGGTGCCTGGATTGGACCTACATCCAAACCAGAGTTTAACCTCAATAACTGAGCTTTGGCTAGTTGCAGAAGGTTGTGTAGTCAGTTAAGCTGTAAACACCTAAATAGTGAAGCCTTGAGCACTTGACTGTCTATGGACTGATACGCACCACATTAACTCAGTTGAGTTTTGTGTGTTACCTCTGTCTTTGTTATAAATGCCGTATCATGTTGGTGATTGGATTCTTAGAACCTGCTCTAGGTTTAGGAGAGACTTGACTCACAAATCATTTTGTATTGCTTTATTCAGGTAAACTACTAAATTCAGTTGTTCTAAGGAATTTTCTTTTAATGTTCCCAAAATCTAGATGCTGTATGTAAAGATATTGGCCTCATATTATTAAACTAATTTGAACAACTATTTGTAAGAGAACAATATATAATTTTCAACTAGTGATTTCTTACTGTTTATTTTTTCTTTGAAATTATGTATTATTTCTATTCTTTTTCTGTTTTGTTTATTCTTTCTTTAAATAAAATAAAAAATAAAAATATGATGTGCTGTATCTTCAGTTTTACTTCTAGAAATATTGTCTTTCAGAAAAGCAAGATGGGTTTTAGAAATAGTACTTTCAACTAGAAAGTAACCTACTCTTTCAATGCAAAAGCTTATTTCTTCATGTATCTTGTAAATAAATACATTCAGTTTATTCTGTTTGAGTTTATCTATAGAGGCCCGTGATGACATTTTCTGAAGTCAGCAGGATAGATGTTTAGTTGCATTTTTTTGGCAGGAGGAGAATTAATTTCTTTTTTGCTTCTACTGAGTCTTTCTTATTTTTTTCCCAAAGATGATATCGCTATCCTCTAGAACTATGCTACATAACAGATATCTTTATTCAGCTTTGAAATGTCAGTAAGACAAACTGCCCATGTGGAACCTAAAAGTGAGGATTTAGAACAAGAACCAGCTGAATGAAAGAGCAAGCAATCAACCAAGTCCTGTGATGAAGAACGGAGACATTGATGACTTATGTTAGGGACACGGACTGCTCACTGGCCTTTGACTGGACGCTGTGTGTTTGAAGTGAGCTGTTCCCTAAGTCAGAAGATAGCCTTGACATAGTAAGAAGGAAGGACAAGGTCTTATAGCGACTCGTTTTGGCAATGTTTGTCTTTTCAAACTTCTTGCCTGTGTTAAATTCCTTACAGAATACAGGACAACAGAAAGGAGAGAGAAAGGTCAAATTTTAGAGGTGCACAATGGACATGTTTGAACTATTATGTAAATGAAATGAAAATGGGAAGATTATCTAGCGTGGTTAAGTGTTTTAAGCTATGTGAACTACTATCCCATCAAGGCAGGTTCATCACAGCAGTGAATGGAAAAGTGAACAGATCATTTGCCCCGGCTGCTCTGGTCACCCGCAGGAAGCCAGCCGTCTATGCTACTGTGTGTAAATGCAGATTTGATCACAACGTGTGTGTTCGCCACTCACAGAAAGTGATCTGTCCTTGTAGTTTCCAGACATACACATTATTTGTAATTCCAAACAACCCCTTGCCAAATGAAAAGGCAGATTAGTTTTACACTCCTAATATAATATTGTGAAGCAGTGTTCTTCAAAATATTGATTGCCAAAGAGCATTTGAGTCCATAGTAATCTTCTTCCAACAATTCTTTGAATTAGGCTGTTTTGCAAATGAGGAAATAGAACTTTAAAGTTGTTCAGGTAGCATACACAAGGTCCCTTAGAAACACTAAGTTTTCATATATGTAAGCTGTGAGGTCAGTGATAGACATGTGAAATTAATACATAGTTGTTTCATGATTTTCTCAAAAATATGTATTTAAGATTTCAACAGCTAGTTATTTTTGAGTTGCATACAATGTAGAAAATATAAAAACATGTTTGCTTTCAACTTTTGTTCAATAAGGTGATGGTGGTCAAAAATAATCATTTCTGTTGGCAAAGAAATATCCTGGTGTTCAATCCCTAGTATTGAAAAAAAAAACTGGTGTAAACAAATATTAATCTGTAACAATAGCTGAAGAGCTTAATCTAGCTATGATTTTTTTCACATAAACCAAACTCCAGACTGCACTGTGGCATTCGCTTGAAGGGGATTTTGTTGTTTTTGTTCTTTCTTTATTCTGTTATGCTCTTAAAGTTCATTTGTATTAGGGACTGTACACATTATTTTCCAAGATTTCCTTTCTTTTTCTTTACTTTTGTTCTCTCTCTCTCTTTCTCTCTCTATTTCTGGTGACATTCTTAATTTGTATATAAGAGTAAAAATGTGGAAAAATATGCATAGCAAAGCACACAAATGTAAATGAAAAGTAAATAGATACTTCTCAAGGAAAGACAGAAAATGTGTTTTGCTGTGTCGCACAAAGCTTTCTAGGTATTATGCTGATTTATTTTCTCATGAACGAATGCTTGTAGTATGAATATGTTTCTGTGTGTATATACACAACACACACACACACACACACACACACACACATATATATATATATATTCTTATATCTAAGTATTCTTCACAGAGACTGGTTTAATTTGTGTGAATCTACTGGCCTTGTTTTAATCAAGAACTTGCTTTGGGCTATTACGTTGATGCTTCCTCTGATCTTTATTAATCATTTACCTGTAATCCCAGCATCAAATTCTCTAAAGTCAGCCACCTCTAAAAAACCCTAATACCATGTGGGGCTTTGGGGAGACCTCTAGACACAAACCATAACAGCCATTAAGTAGCCAAGAATCACCCACTCAGGTTTTTTGTTTGTTTGTTTGTTTGTTTTTTTTTTTTTTTTTTTTTTTTTTTTTTTTTGTACAGGGATTGAACTCATGACCTCGTGCTTACCAGGCAGAAGCTTATGCCACTGAGCTAAATCCCCAGCCCTACACACTTACATTTTTATGTTACATTGGTGACTATGACAGTATACGTCTGAATATTTTTATTATCAGACCTGCCTTCCTTACAGGAAGCATTCCTATTGATCCTGTGGTCCTACCTCTTTCCCCTATGGTTATTGTTGATTCCTTGTGTCAACTTGAGAAGTTTAGAAGTTTAACTAAGAGACTCATCAGGGAGCCAGGATCCCTACTTTGTAAATATCCTCATCCTGTGCAAGAGGAGGGCACAGAGATTTTGTGAGTGCTGCATCTGTCCTGGGGGCAGTGGGTGGCCTGCATACAATGTAAGGGAGGAGAAGAGACTTGGGTCCCCCTGCCCCAGTTTTGCTCTGGCTGTTTTTGCTGGCTGTTGCCTTGAAGTGTTCCCCCAGTTCATGCCACCCTGCCTTGAAGCCAGCTGATTATGGACTGAAACCTCCACAAACAGTGAACTGAATAAACTTTTCCTTTTTTCATTTTGACTGTTGGGTATTTTGTCCGAATAATGAGAGAAAAGTAACCAAGACACCTATGCTGAGCATGGATGAGCACATGGAGAAGGCTGCCTGGTGAGTGTAACCACTCTGTCCCTTCTTTGTTCTGTGGACTGTTGCAGGAGGAGACGGCCAGCACAGTGACAGCACCTGTGAGAAGCAGCATACATGCCTGGAAGCAGAGCAGGCAGTGAAGCTGCCGGCATCTCTGATACGGTCACTGTCTCTGTGAACAAACCACGCGAGGCTAGGCAATCCTCGGGTTCCATAGGTGCTCCATAGCTTAAGGATTTTGTTCATTGTAAGGGATGTGGGCAGAACAGAAGTAATACTTTCGCTAGAACTAAAATTACAGCATCATAAATATAATCATTTTATATTCAGTGGACAAATGTTAGTTGTCAAGTGAAATCTCAGGTTCGTTAATGTAGTCATTAAATACATTTTGATGAGTAGCTCATATATTCTAGGCATCATCTAAGGGTCTGGTATACAACAATAAACAAAAGGGACAAATATATTTATCCTTATGAAGCTTGCACTCCAGTGGAGGAGATGGGATGTAATGACAAAATAAGTGAAGGATGTGAGTGATATTTTCTGATGGAAAAGTTAGTATAAGGGAGAAGACAGGAAAAGCGGGTGAGATTTGCAGTATCTCATGTGTCCAGGAGAATTTTTTTTCTTTGGCACAATCACACAGAAGAGGTTGGGGAGTGAGCCCAGAGGACAGCCAGGGACAGAGAACTAAATGACGGAGGAACACAAAGCGGGGAGGACTGTAGGGGATACACACCTAGCAGGCAGAGAAAACAGCCCAAGGAGGAACTGAGATCTGCATGAGGAAGGCGGCGGATCCAGACAGCAGAGGAAACAGTGGACAGGATTTGTACAGCGGTTTCCAGTTCTCTTAATGAAAAGGAGCAACTCATTGGTTGCAAGGGACAAGAGTTTATGCACAGACTGAGATCATGGCTGCATCCTCAGAGGTGACATGTGTTGTTTCTTGCTCATATATATTGGCAGAAGCACAGGAAATTAAAAAATATAGATTTCAATCCTGCTATTTACAGTGTGTAAAAATGAGATAATTATTAAACTAGGTTTCAGTTTCTTCATTAAAATCAATGATATGGGTTTGCATGAAATATCAAGGATTCCTGACTGACTGATCTCAGGTTGCATTAATAAGAATCCTCAGGCTATACTGATCAAGTTGCATTCTGTTAGCAATACCCTGAAAACCCAACAACACAACAAAGCTCCTTAGAGACCTGAGGTGTAATAGGAGAGCGGTAAAGAGAGCATGAGACCGAATCAGGGCTGAGGGCAGGAGAGCAGGGACAGAACCCGGGTGGTCAGGCTTCTGTGGCTCCCCTCCAGCCTCTGCAGCTGACTTTCTTCTCTGCCTTAGATTTTCCGTGAGAGGGATGCTTCCTTTTGGTTGCTTCCTGAAGACATTTCCTTAGCATTGTGCCTTCCTTTCAGTGCTCTTTGGAAAGGCCCAGCCTGCCTCATCTGTTCTCTCTGTGGTACTATGAAAGCCACATCATGGGAGAGGGGCCAGTGAGGGGCAGCTTCGCCACCCTCCTGAGATTTGTTATTTTCTGTATTTTTTGTAACAGCCTTTTTGACATGCGTGATATCTTCTTGTGGTATTGATTTGCAATTCTCTGAGGATTAATGATGTTAGTATCTTTTCCAGTAACTGTTTGCTATGTTTATGTCATTTTTAGAGAAACATCTATTCAAGACCTTAGCTTGCCTGTGTTAATCAGGTTATTATGACTTTGTAACCACACTGTTGGAGTTCCTTAATTATCTATAAACATTTTCCCTTGTCACATTTCTCATTTGCAAATGTTGTCTTCTTCTCTGTAGATTGTCTTTTCATTCTCTTAATAGTTCCCATTGCAAAAGCTTTTTACTTTGATGTAGTTCTACTTGTGTAATTCTGCTTATTTTCTTTTGTCATCATTGCTAAGAAATCATTTGCAAGCTTCTGTGCATTGCTGCTGGGAATGCATAATGGCAGAGCTACTCTAGAGAACAGTGCAGCAGTTCCTCAAAAGTTAAACCCAGCATCACCACAGGGCCCAGGCGCTCTACCACCGAGTGCAGAGCCGGGAGACTTCAAATCAAGGTCTTGAAGTGATCCCTGCACTTTTATAGTTATTGTAGTATTCACAGCAGCTCAAATATAGAGACCATCTAAATGATGAATGAATAGAGAAAATGTGTTACATATAGCAGTACAGTATTCTGCCTTAAAAAGCAAATTCTGTCATGCATTTCAACAGACTAACCTAGAGGACATTATGCCAACTCAAATAAACCAGCTGCAGAAGGACAAATACTGCATGATTCCACTTACATGAGGTATCGAAAATAGTCAGATTCGTACAGTGAATAGTCCGTGTCAAGGACAGAGAGGAGAAGAGGGAGCCCCTCTGCAGTGGCTGTGAAGTTTTACTTTGCCAGGAATAACTTCTAGTGGTCTGCAGGACAACACTGTGCTTGGAGTTGACGTGATTCTGCTGAGTACTTAAAAAAGTGTTAACAAAGTAGGCCTCATGATAAATGCTTTTAGATGCAAAAAAAGTGGGATGAAGAAAGGAAGTCTGTCCCTCTCAGTAGAGAGGATTCATGAGCATGTGGAATCCTATGTATCCAGCAGATGGGCTGCCACAGTGGAAGATAAAGTTTTAGGTGGCTATGTAACTTTTTATGGAGAAAATACTCTTTATCAAAGGATATTGAGATTAGTGGGTTATGTTTTACTAATGCAAAGGACACAGAAAAGTAAAACACGTGGTTTAAAAAATCCACATGCCTTCCTGAAGTACAATCTGGACTTCCAAACCACGCACTTCCCCAGCAGGCGTGGATGGGCAAGCACAGTCTCCGCCTGGGAAGGGCAGTGGAGGCTGCCAGGTCACTGCCTTTGCGTGGACTTCACTCTTTCGGAGGCGCTTGGGCTTTGTGTTGCTTGGTCCTTTTCACAAATCTGTGAGGTTACCGCTGAGTCACCTGGAGAAGAGGAACCTGAAACTTGAAATGGTTTTCCTGTTTATGCAAAGAAAACTTATTTAGATGGTGAGTACAGAGGCGTTACGTTTTGTTTGTTTGTTGTGGCATATGGTGAATTTTACACAAAATAACTTTCACAGGTATTATACATACAGTTCCATGAATTTTGACAAACACGTGTAGGCACCCATCACCACCACAATCAGGAAATATACTCTGTAAAGCTGGGACGAAAATCTGGGGGTGAAAGAAAGCAAGAAAGCAAGATGTGTTTTGGAAATAGAAATTTTGACCAGAAGTAACCTACTTTTTCAATGCAAAAGCTTATTTCTTTATGTATCTTGCAAATAAACACACTCGATTTGTTCCGTTTGATTTTATCTATAGAGGCCCATGATGACATTTTCTGAAATCAGCAGGATAGATGATTAGTTCTCTTTTTTTGGCAGGAAGAGAATTAATTTCTTTCTTGCTTCTATTGAGTCCTTCTTATCTTTTTTTTCCCAAAGATGATATCTTTATCCTCTAGAACTATTCTACGTAATGGTCATCTTTATTTAGCTTCGAAATGTCAGTAAAGACATTGGCCTAAAGACATTTAGGCCCATGTAGAGCCTAAAAGTGAGGATTTAGGGCAAGAACCAGCTGAATGAAAGAGCAAGCAATGAGCCACGTCCTGTTTAGAAGAACGGAGACACTGACGACTTATGTTAGGGACACGGGCTGCTCACTGGCCTTTGACTGGCCACTCTGTGTTTGAAGTGAGCTGTTACCTAAGTCAAAAGATAGCTTCGATATAAAAAGGAGGGACGAGGTCATATAGCGACTCGTTTTGGCAATGTTTGTCTTTTCAAACTACTCACCTGTGTTAAATTCCTTACAGAATACAGGACAATGGGAAGGAGAGAGAAAGGTCAAATTTTAGAGTGTGCAATGGGCGTGTTTGAACTATTATGTAAATGAAATGAAACAGGGGAAGATTATCTAGGGTGGTTAAATGTTTTAAGCTACCATCCCATCAAGGCAGCTTCATCACAGCAGTGAGGAAAAGTGAACAGATCATTTGCCTCTGTTGCTCTGGTCACCCGCAGGAAGCCAGTCATCTATGCTACCGTGTGTAAATGCAGATCTGGTCACAATGTGTGTGTCCGCCACTCACAGAAAGTGATCTGTCCTTGTAGTTACAGACATGTATTATTTGTAATTCCAAACAACTCCTTGCCAAATGAAAAGGCAGATTAATTTTGTGCTCCTAATATAATATTGTGAAGCAGTGTTCTTCAAAATATTGATTGCTAGAGAGCATTTGAGTGCATAGTAATCTCTTGATGCTGGAGTGATCACGGTCATAACAAGAGCAAATATTATTGACCATTTTACCAGGCAGCAGGCTCTGTGCTAAGATTTCTGTGAACAGAAATGTAGAAATTTCTTCCAACAATTCTTTGAATTAGGTTGTATTTTGCAAATGAGTAAATTGAAGTGGTCCCTTAAAAACACTAAATTTTCATGTATGTAAGCTCTGAGGTAAGCGATAAAGATGTGAAATTAATACACAGTTGTTTCATCATTTTTTCAAAAAATATCAACTTATTTAAGATTTCAACATCTAGTTATTTTTGAGTTGCATACAATGTAGAAAATATAAACATGATTGCTTTCAACTTTTGTTCAATAAGGTGATCGTAGTCAAAAATAATCATTTCTGATGGCAAAGAAATGTCCTGGTGTTCCATCTCCAGTACTGAAAAAAACTGGTGTAAAGAATTATTAAATTATAACGATAGCTGCAGAGCTTATTCTAGCTATCACTTTTTTCAGATAAACCAAACTCCAGACTGCACTGTGGCATTCACTTGAAGAGATATTTTTTGTTGTTGTTCTTTCTTTATTCTGTCATGTTCTTAAAGTTCATTTGTATTAGGGACTGTACATATTATTTTCCAAGATTTCCTTTCTTTTTCTTTACTTTTGTCTCTCTCTCTCTCTCTCTCTCTCTCTCTCTCTCTCTCTCTCTCTCTCTCTCTCCTGTGTGTTTTTGGTGACTTTCTTAATTTGTACATGGGAGTAAAATATGTGAAATTATGCATAGCAAAGCACACAAATGTAAATGAAAAGTAAATAGATACTTCTCAAGGAAAGACATAAAATGTTTTCTGCTATGTTGCACAAAGCTTTCTAGATATTATGCTGGTTTATTTCCTCATGAAAGAATGCTTGTAGTATATGTTTGTATACACACACACACACACACACACACACACATATATATATATAATCATATATCTAAGTGTTCTTCACAGAGTCTTGTTTAATTTGTGTGAAGATGCTGGTCTTGCCTTAATCAAGAACTCTTTTTGGGCTGGTATGTTGATGCTTTTCCTGATTTTTTAATCCAAACAAGAAATCAAAATTCTTTCTTGTCAGTTACAGTAGAATGAAATGCCTTTCAAAGACAAGTACTTGGGAGATGGTAAGAAAGAATACTGATAACATTTTACTCCAAAACAAATACCCTTTAAAAGTAGGCTTATTGCTGGATTTATTAATGAAACCAAGACCCTAGAATGTGTCTCAGCTCTCTACACTCAGGACTGTGAGGCCACTGACATTCAGAGTATCTCTGGGCTTGAATTTCCTCTTCCACAAAGTGTAAAAGGGGCAATATTTATCATCTGTTGAGATCTCTTCCAATGCCAGTGTCTTAGTTACTTTTCTCTCATTGCTGAGACAAAATACCCAATACTCAAAGTTAAAGGAAGAAAGGTTTATTTAGCTCTCAGTTTGTAGAGGTTTCAGTCTGTAATTGGTTGGCTCCAAGGCAAGGTGGCCTGATAGGATGCTGATAAAACAGAAATTTCAACATCAGCCTTTTGACTTTGAGTAAAATAAGTGAGATAATAAATTTAAAGTGCTTCTAAATTTATAGAATTACATAAGAAGCCTTTTGCATGTCATGTGTGTTTTCTATGTCAGTTTCAGTGATAATGGATTATAGGTTACCAAATGTGCAGCTGGTTGGATCACCAGAGTTACCATATGGACTCTTGGTGCTGATTTCATTTAATTTACTGTCTTAGTGGCAGAATATTATTTGTTAAATGAGTATTAACATCAGCAGTGTTTGCAAAATCAAAGTTTTAAAAGTCCAGACATGAGAAAATTCACGGTGGCTGTAACTGGGCCTGTGCCTTACTTAGAATAAAGTATCACAATAAAGCTGGATGAAGGACCCTGATCTTCAGTGCTCTGCACTTAGAAAAGAACAAACTGACTGCAGCCTTGTGGTCTTCACGCTGTCCCCCACAGCCACTTCCCTAAGGGCCTCTCTTCACGGAAATCCTGAACTCCTCTCCCTCTGGTCACCGATGTGTCCCAGGAAAGCCTGCTTCTCCACACTGAGGAATTACTTCTGCCCCTCTGAATCTTCAGGAGAGAATAATTGGTGGCCTTTGCCCCTGCAGATCCTTGGATAGGCAGGAACTGTTCTGAAATGTCCTATTAGCAGAAGTCCTTTCCTGAGAAGTAGAGGGTGCCAGGTGCAGAATATTAAACCGGTCCCTGAGGGGCGAGTGGCCGCCCGTCTCCTTTCATCCCACTGGGGAATGTCTGTGTGTGGCCTGCAGGAGTCTCCCATTATCAGAGTTCTCTCTTCCTCCCTTTCACCTCCAGGTTTTGTCTTTTATTCCATTAAAGTAATGTCCTCTTCTATCCCAGTGAGAATAAATTATACCCATTTCCTAAAACAAGCTTGTGTTTTCTATGAGAAAATGATGTTGACTAATGATCTATTACCACCGAGATGAAAGATGATACTGAAAAATGTTTTTATTTGTTTCATTTGGTTTTCATTGAAAATACTGCGAGATTATTTTAAAAATATTAGCACACATTTTATTAGTCTTCTATTGTTTAATATGTGTTTTATGGCATTGAGGGAACAGCTGTTTACACATGGTGTGTAAACTGTGAAGAATTTCAAAGTCTTTTTGTCCCGGCCTGTGGGTAAGTCCAAGGAGACCCTACAGGGGGAGTGGGGATGAAAAGGAAACAAGAGACTCAAAGAACGGAGACAAGACCAAGTCCGATCACGTCTCATTTATTCAAGGAATGAGTATCAAACATACAGGGTAGCGAGGAGCAGGGAGTTGGGTTCTGAGATTTCAGCAGGTAACTTAGCAACAGTGGCAAGACGGAGGGTCATAGGTGAATTCAAATTTTCAAATTTCCTGTGCGTGGGATCATAAGGTGGGCTGATTAGCATAACTCCTGAATAGGCCACACAAGCTAGGCAAGGTGCTGCTTAACTACCAAACTTAACTCCTGGAGGGGGTTAAGGTGGTGCGGCCTGCAGATATAAGGTGGCAGCCAATTACAGGGCCTCCCACAGCTTTTTCCACTGCCTTCTTTGCAAATAAACCAACCAGTCTTTGAAACAAGTGACCGTGTATGTAGTAGAATTTACCAGAGGTTTGGGTCTATGTCACGTGTCAAGGAGGAAAATAGACCCCATTTTACAGTAGCCATTGGTTTCCAGTTTGCTTTTCAGATGTTCACCCCTCCAACCTGCGGATGTTTCTTAGTGACTTTGAACCTGACTCAGCTCTTCATTTTTTTTTTTTTACAATAGACATTAAGTTTCCATCCCTATTTTTACTATTCTCACTCAAGAAGGGGGAAGTCAAAGACTTTCTCGACAATAACAACGAATTTCACTCAAGTGGGGAACTCTAAAAGCGCTGACTGAAGTAACAGTCTCCGCTAGCTAGCAGGGGTGCCTGGTGCTCAGTTGGAATCCCGCCCTCCTAGCTCTGCTCCACGGAGAAGGGTAATTAACCTCTCTGTGGCTAGTTTGCAATTTGGAAACGTGGGTGTGTAAAAGTGTGCCCAGGGCATGGGGTATTTGAGGACTGAGTGGGCCCACACTGCATTCCTGGCACCTGGTCACTGCCCTCCCACTGCCAGCAACCGCTTACTGTCCCGTGTCCATGTAGGGTGTTTTATTCCTTCCTTCGTGCACGTTTAGTGTTGCTGACATCCAGGGCCCTGGCTTCTCCTCTATGCCAGACAGCGTGTTAAATAGTTTATAAACACAGAAGCCTTCCCTCCAAAGAGAAATTCTGATGTTATATCATCAGAATATGCTTATCACACTCTCTGGGATCTATAACTTTGTCAACACGAACCAAAACCAATGGCTGGGGAAATGGATCAGGAGAGCTGTGTTCTAATCGCACACTTTATTGTCATTTATGCTACATCTGCAGCAATTGTGGGGAGAGCTAATCCTTTGTTAGAGCTAGCAATTAAGATCCAGGTAGCAGAATAAATACAGTCATGTGTTGCTTATGGACAAGACTATGTCATGAGAAATGGATCCATACGCCACGGTATCATTGTGCAGACACTATGGAGTGTGCTCACAGGAGCTCCATCAGCCATGACGTCACTGTTCGTGAAATCTTGTGCTAGTGCTAACATATGTGGTGTCTACTCTTGACCAAAATGTCACTTTGCAGTGTGTGACAGTAAGTACAGATGTCATCTCACTTTTGGAACTACCAGACTGTATTATGGGATTTCTGCAAATCAGTGTATTGCGGTCATTAGTAGATTAGAACCATCCCAACATCACTATGGACTCACACATGGGGAGGCAGCAGAAGGATGAGTTTTGGGATCAGACTGTCCTGGCTCTGAGCTTAGTCCTTTAGTTGCTAGATGGGCAAACGTTAGGAAGCAACGCAGCCTTTTGGAATTTTCAGTCACTTCTCGGGGTGACAGTACTGTGTGAACTGTAATTATGAAGATTAAATGAGCAGGACATTAAAATCCACAGCAAGATATTTTATGTGTACATGGTAGGCCTTGTTAAGTACTGTCAATTTCTTAGTTCTTATACAGAAAAGTGGCAACAATATTATTCTTTAGCATCATATTGATTAAATAATTAAATTTCTCAATCAGTAGTTTATTCCCATAGAGACTCACAGATGTGATTGATCCCAGGTCCAGGTCCAAGTCTTGGAAACAGTCCAAAAATGATAAGGATCAGAAGACCTGAGAGGCCAGGGTGGAGAACACACATCAGCAAACCCCAGCTCACCTGGGTAGCATTTGCTGCATTAAGGAAATGACCTCCAGATTTCAGAGGCAGGTAGTAATAACCATATATTGTCCCAGATCTTGCAGGTCAGCTGGGGTTTGGTTGACCAGCCCTGCTTCCAGCTGCAGCAGATGGGATGGCTCTGCTCCACATGTCCCCATGCTTCTTGGATGTTGATCACCATGGGCTGTACCCTTCTGGCAGAGGCAGATGCAGGGAAGGACAGGTAGAAATGCACAGGACTCTTCAAGAGTGGGCTTGAATTTGCACAATCTCCCTTCTGCCCGCATGTCATAAACCACAGCAGGCATTTGGCTCAGCTGTTACCCAAAGCTGTGAGTGTCTGTTGCATCATTCCCAAGATCCCAGCTGTTCCAATAGTGCTCATTTAACTATCCAGTAAGGCTCAGTAAAATGGCCAGAAAACAATATTGAAAAGATACCATCTTTACTCGGTGTCCAAATTCTTATTCTATGGTCAAACTGTGCACATTTCAACTGTCACGTCATCATTTCATTCTGTTCATCGATGTCAGAAATGTTAAGAATGTCCAAAGACCTGGAACCTTCTGCCCAATCAGTGGTCCTTCCAGCACTGTGCTCATCAAATCAGTATAAGTAATAAAGAATCTTCTCAGGGCTGCATTTGGTATGCATTTCAAGAAAAAAGTTTTGTGATCTGGAGCTCAAGCATCTTGTAATGTGGCTCAGCAATATGAATTTATGTTTGCAGAAAGGATTTCCAACATACCAAGTATTTGTAGTCAGAAAAGTGGCCTGTTTTCAAAAATTCAGTTTCTGTACTGGCTCTGGGTTTTCGTTCTAGTCATTGGTGTTAAAAGGGTGTCTCATAGAACCCACAGTCTACAGATGGAAATATAATAGAACCTCGTGAAACTTATCAGGGCTCATTGAACTCCAAGTAAGTGGCCTTTCTCATTTTGGTATTGTAACAAATTCATTATCAGCCATTCTCCTAAAATGTCTTCTCTATGTTAATTCACGGGTGCCTATTCACCTCTGCTTTTCATCTGTAGCTTTTTTGGTTCACAAGATCCCTTGTAGATATAATTGACCCTCTTCTATGGTCCAGTGAACCCATCTCCGAAATGCTTTGGGCTTTGGTCACTAATGTCTCAGCTATGATCATGCTCGCTCTAGAAATTGTCTGTGTTTCATAGGAGCCATCCATTGATCATGTTATCTATCTTGCTCCCTATCACAATCACATCTTATGGTGTCTAATTGTGGACATTACGTGGAACATTTTTTGGTCCATCGTATTTATGACATGCTGATCTGTGGAGCAAAAGTGAATACCCTGGATGTATTTTCCAGGCTCAGTTGTAACCTTAATTGGCAGTTATTGCAACCAATGAGTGATCATGCTTGGTAACCAAGGATTCAGTTTGCACAAGGATAAGGACTTGAGTCGATGGGCCAGTCTTAATGCCTAGACCTGTCAATGTGCTTGAGTGAGAAAGGACTCCAAATGTGAAGTGGGTGAGGAGAATGAAGGGACTCAGTGACAACACTGGAATCAACAGCAGCAAATAGGAGCTCTTGTTTGTCATACTTGCCCTCTATACATTTCTATAGTACAGAAGCTACATTGTGAGATCTATACCATAGGACTGTGGCCATCTAGTGCTTTGAAGAAGTTGTACCTGGGGAGAGAAAAGTTCATGTGAGAGACAAGGAGGTCCCATAAAGCAACTCTCCCCAACTCCATTATTGCCCTTGAAGCCTCTCATCCATCCTCATAAGTGCTGGCTTCTAACTATAGGAAGCAGCTCCCTTCTTTAGAGCATTGTCCTCCAGGTTGGGTGCCATCTTGCCAGAAATGTTGTATCTTCCAGTGAGCTAACAGCTGATAACTGTCTACTTGATATGGGATGTATAGAAGGCCAGGTCACTTGCACCCCGTGGGCACTGCTGTGGGAGGGTGACCTCTGCCCCAAAGCCTCTCCCTGGATTAGGCCCTCAATGTTGCTTGGCTCTCTGCTGCCCCTTCACTCTCTGCTAAGTTTTGTCTCCAAGGATCTCCAAAATAAGGTGTTATTATGAGTTTTCTTAACAAGCATCTAGTCTTTCTAATACACTGAAGCTATGTTATAAGATCTTTTCATTGTGGAGGAATTTTACTTACAGAAATGTTACAAATGAAGCAGTTTCATATAACCTCTCCGCAAATTCCTGTTAGCACAAGAGCAGAGTACACTTATCAAACCTAAGAAATTAACTTCATTATAATCCTTGTGGTTAGACTCTATGTGCTATTTGGATTTCAACTTTTTATAAAAGTGAGTGCCATCTTTTGGTTCCCAGACTCCTCTTGGGATGCTCCATATTTAGTCTTATTGTCTCCTAGGCTTTTCCTGGCTCTCAGAGTGACATTTACAATTTTGTAGAGTGCCCATCAGATGCTTTGGCCCTCAGGTTAGACTTTCCAGAGTTGCTTCACGGTTAGAGTGTGGTTGCAGTTCTGGGGGAGATTACAGAATTGAGGTGGACTCCTCATACATCATCTCAGGGCACAGGACAGAAGGACCTGTCAGTGGGGATACTAATCTTGATCCCTACCAGGTTTCTTCACTGTAATGCTGGTATTTTCCCCTTTTCTGATTATATTCTTTGGAAGCTGGTGATTAAATCTAGACCAGACTCAGTGGGATGGAATTTAAATTGTAGCCCCTGGGAATGCATATACACATATTATTTGGAGTTCTTCTTTAAGCAAGATCCCTTCTCTCACATTAATTTCAATATTGACTCAGCCGTTCTTTGATTTATAAGAAAATACACCCAAGACTTGTATAGTTGACCAGAATTAACCAGTGTTGGCCTTGAAGAGCTCATTTAGGTTGACTTCAGTGTCCTTCTGAGGTGACGTATTTTTTTCTTTAGCAATTCCTTGCTCGCTAGCAATACCAGAAGTTCCAAGTTTATATTTCTTACCTTGGCACTAGACTCACACATTTCTCCAAGGAGCCATAAGAGTCACTTTAAATGTGTTTAAGAAAATGAATGTACCAAGCAAGAGTTTCTATTTCATAGAGTAAGTTTATTTTGGAGCAAGTTGTGGGGAAAATATTTAGCAGCACAGGACACCACCATACTCTGACATATGCCCTGTCTTCTCTTGTTTTCCATATCTTTAGTGGTGACTGCTCTCTGTTATACATATTGTTTAATAAGGAATAGAGCTTCTGAATGTGTATTACAGTTAATCTGTTTCCTTAAAGTTAGATTGTAGTTATTTCTTGTTCAGTAGTGCCAGCAGCTCAAAAGGTGAAATGAGGAGGATGTAAAATGTCCTTCTGGATCATTCAGTAGGAAGCCGCTCACCAGCTGGGCCTCAAAGAGCTGAATAGCAGATAAGGGATGGGCTGGTGGCGATTGGCTCCTCCCTGTGGCTGTTAGTTGATTCTCAGAGTGGCTGGGAAGCACCTGGGCACCTCATGCCAGGGGCAGGGAAAAGAGCTGGAACAAAAGAAGACAGCACACTTCTTCCCAGTCAGTGCATTTATTTATGGGCTTTTTGATCCATAATAATAATTTGATTGCATGTTTAGACAGTGGCTGACTGAAAATCCTGGCATGAAAAGATAATCATTCCAGCGGCTTTCAGTTTTATAAAGTGCACAATATAAAATTAAATTAATAAACATTCAAGACAAAAAGATTTTCAGTAAAACAACTTCACAATTCATGTATGACTCTTGCCTATTCTTTGCCCTCTGTACAGGAATTATTTCATTGTCATACTGACATATTTTCTTGAATACATTATGTAAATAAGGGCACTGATAATTTGTTAAGAAGCTTTAGAGTGGTGAGCATTTTTTAATATAGCCACTTGGAATTTTCAAATACTTGCGGTGGTAATCATTACATGTGATGATTTATTTCAGAAATAGGGGCTGTTTATCTGGAAATGGACTCATCTCCAGTGTGTCTCAATATTTAATTAATTTCCTGAAGATGAAACTTTATGGCATTATCTTTATGGGTGCAGAGAAAATGCTCCTGTTAAATTAAAAGAAGTCAAAATGCAAAGCCTAATTAGCAGAATATATTTACCAGTAAGAAATAATTAAATACCCATTAATCAATTAAAATGAGTGTGGCCATATTCTGCTCTTTATAGCTTTCGTCATTCCCCGCATTCCATTAAAATGTCCTCTCCTGGTTTTAGTCACCGTGTCCCTGGTTTGGCCTCCCCGTCTCCTACTCCTGCTGTCATTTTTGGCTTCTCTTTTTTCCGACCCCTGCATGCTGGTTTGTCCTGAGGCTCTGGGTGCAGCTTCCCCCTCATTTCGTGCTCTCCCTGTAAGAATAAACCATGTCTTAGCTTTAATCATCGCCTGTGTCGCCCTGCACTGACCAGTCCTCACTGAGGGCAGATTCCCCAACACTCGGGTGCATCTGTAGCTTCTCACCTGGATCATAGTAGAAATCTCACACCTCCACCTCTCGTGTGTCCCTGGATTCTTTACAGTCATTCTCACGCCATCAAATGGGTTCAACATCACCTTCTTCCTTTGGTCAGATTTTAGAAACTATTCATGATTTTTGCTTTCTGTCACTCCCTACATCCAATCTGTTAGTCTTGTTCCAAAAGTTTCTACAGTGAAATACTTAAGAAGAATTGTCCACTTCTCTAAATATGTGGTGCTTTTTAAATGATTCTTTATCATAGCTGTTAACATGTTTTTGAGGTTAATTCATATCTGAGCATGCATTGGTATTTGGTTCATTTTTTATGCTGAATAGAATATTTTTGCAGAAACCAACCACATTTCTTTTTCCATTTGCTGATGGGCACTTAGCCTCTTTCTACTTTCTGGCTGTTAATAATGCTATGATAAGCATGTGTATAAAATTTTTGTGGCAATAAATTTTCTTTTTACTGAAACAGATTCCTAAAGTAGTACTTCTGAGCTGTGTAATAAATATGAATTTAACTTGATAAGACACTTACCAAACTGTTCTCCTAAGTGGCTGTGCTATTTTACATCTTCCTCAGCAATATAAAAAATTTCCCGTTTCCCTGCATCCTCGCCAGCACTTGTTATTCTGCCTGATCTTGCATAATAAGTTAGAGTCAGTGAATTCTCCCAGACACCACCAAGTCCCATCGCAACTGCAAGTGACCATCCTGCGATTCTGTTGCTACTGAGTTTAAGGGAAAAGCCATGATAATGAAGGGGTGAAAGGAGACTATAAACAGCCCCTCTGAAAGCAAGGAAAACCATTTCCCAGAATAGCAGAAGTAAATTTTTCTGGACCAACGACATTAGCCAGTAAAATTCAGTGAAAATCACACTGTTTTGCTGATAAAACCACATGAAAGGTTAGATCGTGCAGTAATCAAATATTCCCTCATGGCACATACATCATGGGTGGGTGTGAGACCAGAACTGCACAGAGAGTGTGAGACTAGATACAGGAATCCAGCAATACAAAACAATACCAACAATTAACACCAGTGACTTAGAAAAAATACTGTCCCTGAAGAGACTCTATTAACTTCTAGAGAGTAGAACACTTGTTCAAAGGAGACCAAAAAATGTTGAAATGAAATTATCTGATACTAATGAAATGTAGAGTAAGGTAAGATTTCAAAATTGTTCTTCAAAAACTAAAATAAATTCATAATAAAATTATGAGTGTGTCTTGGGAATGTTACATTAGTAAGATTCCCTGGCCTCCTGTCATTGTGTGATTTTTATCTCAATTAATTGCCTAAACAGATAGTCACAGCTGCCTGGAAATCAGCAAATGATTCTGTGCTACATTTTAAGTTAATCATTAGTTTACATTTGAATTTGATGTCAATTTTCATCCTGTAAGAATTAATAGGATCCTAGCTCATTTTTACTTCAATGTTTGAACCTACCATAGCTGGGATCTAAAATATCTGACTGAAGTATAAACCCACTGGGTGGTAAACCCTGCTAGGGAATTTTCAGTTACTGTTTTCTTAAAATGTTAAGAAAAGCAAATATTTTTTCATAGTCACCCAGTAGCCACAGTCTGCACAAATCTACCTGAACAGATAAAGATGCTGAGTTTCCTCTTGGGAGATAATAGTACAAATAACTTAAAAGCCATTTGTTGTCCCTTCAGAATTTTAACAAATTCAGAAGTATGACATGTGAATATAGGGCAATAAATCATTTTTGGCAGAAGGTGATTAAAGAGATTAATATCTCATTCACTTTGATGTTGAAAGGGAAATGAGTCCCATATCATCTTTACATCATATTATCTGTCTTTCCCCACCGTGCTTTATTACCCTTATTACATACAATAAATGTGCATTTTAAGATATAAATGCAACACTTTTGAAAAGCTTACCATATTGTAAAAAGCAAATATTATCATTGATGGTATGCTGATAGAGTTTCTGTTAATAAAATCAATTAACAATATCAGTTTTTCTTTTCTTTATTTTCTTTAGACAGCATCTTGCTAGGCAGACAGGCTATCCTTGAGCTTACTGTGCAGCTCAGGGTGACCACAAACTCCACAATGATCTTCCTATCCCAGCCTCCCAACTGTTGGGATTATAGGGGTGCACCATCAACCCTGGCAACAATATCATTTAGCATGAGTTTACAAAACTCTATAGAATGCTGCTACAATTGTGATTATTCAAAATAGGCAGTTTCTAATTCAATAGACACCAATGTGACATTTCCAACAGCCCAAATATCTCATAAATAACTCCTGCTCATCTTTAATGAGGACTTACTATGTCTCTATGCTTTATAGTGTGTCCAAATAGTGGCATCATGTAGATTTTTTATGGTACAGAAGGTGGACCGTGGAGTCCATTTTTGCCATAAATATTAACAGCCTCTCAGCACACCCATGAACTGAGGCCAAGTCCATCACATGCTTTCTCTCAGCAAACACATGAAAATCCATGAGACTCTAGTTGAGGGAAGGGAACCTCAAAATATGTCAGAGATATCATTTCTAGAGACTCTTAACTGTTAGTTTCATAATCTCAGTTACAAAATGATTAGGGAAATTATGTTTCATCATTTGTTTCAAAGCATTATTATCCTGGAAAAAAACTTTTGTAATAAAGGCAATTTGTTTTTAGGTGCCAGGAAAAAAATATTAAAATCTATAGCTTTTAAGGAAAAGTGATGAAACTCAACACTAAAAGCAGTTATTCAGAATTCTCTGGTTATTATTATCTTATGCACAAAAGCAATTAGGTCAAAAAATATTTGAGCAGCTTTCAGAGCATGACACAATTAAAGTAATTTGCATCTAAATATTGTTCTAATGTTTGTAACAAAGCATTCCTTGAAGGAAGAATGAATGGATGGATGGGTGGATGGATGGATTGATGGATGGACTAATGGATGGATGGATAGATCCTGGGGTGCCAATATATCCAGTGGGTATATGGGTATATAGATATGATATCCATCAATTATAAAGCATGTATAAAAATAGAAACCACTGATTTATTATTTTAGGCTTAATAGTTACCGGAGAACGTTCACTGAGGAGGTGCATTGCAGGGGAATCCTGTACAAAGCAATGCCAACAGGCCCTGCGTGCCCTCCTCAGCCCTGTGCAGTGTGAGGGCGATGATGAAGGAGCAGCTGTCTGATGCATTTCCTAAATGCTAACACTGATCCTTTCAGTGATGCTCCTGCTTCCCATATGTGACTTGTGGATTTCTTCTTTTGTAAACCATTTTCCCCCATTGAAACAAAGCCATGACATTTTTAATCCAGAGCTAGAGCAGGTGACAATTTAAATGATCGTGTCAATAGAATATTACCACCGATACAAAAATATATGTAAGAGGAAAGTGTCAAGAATGCATCCATCCCTTTAGTGTGTCTCTGGGAAGTGGAATTGGTCCCTAAGCATCTCTGGGTATTAACTTTGCCTGCAGATGACTCATACCTTTTTCTTAGGAAAAGTTCAGTCTCTTAAACATGAGAGCATGTGTACACGTGTATTTGCTAAGAAGTCACATTGTGTTCCTCATCACTAAGACCAGTCTGGCTGTCAGGAAGTCCAGGCTTAACAGAAGATTTATTTTCTCCAGCTACCCTCAATCATTTTCCTAAAGTCTTAGTTTAAATTTGCAATTGAATGTAGAGGGAGGTGAGGCATCCTGACACAGGAAGCAGGAGATCCCTGCTTTGGGCTGACTTCCTGAGAAACTGTGTCCTATCACAGTGCCGATCTGTTTTCTAATCATTTTTCCCCTGTACAACTTAAAATATTTTATGACAGTGTCCAAACTTTTCCCTCTCTAAACACTATATCTTATTATATACATTCAGTCTTGGTTTTCGTAGGATAACCACTAGATACCGGGCTTCTGTGAGGTCTAAATGAACTTATTCAACTATTCAACTATGAACTTATTCAATGTGATTCTGGCCCCAAAATACTTCTCAGTGTATCAAGTTTCACAAAGCAGTTGAAACAGCTTTTCACATAAAATGGACCATTGTATTCAAGATCTGAACTGAGATGGGAGAAATGAAAGGATTCCTTCCATTTTATTCAGACATTTTAAAAATTCAGTTCCCTCCACCCAGACATCAGAACTCAGGAGCACACAAGGCACCCTGCTTTCCCTTCTCTCTGCTTCTTCTCTTCATTGTTATTCTTCCTCTTCTCCTCCTGCTGGGTCTGCAGGGCTGGATGGCAGAGCAGGGAGGGGACAAGAGCCCTCAGTGACTCCTAGGGCCACCCCTGCTCCAGTGTGGGTGTTTTTCTCTGCAAATGGGTAAATGTACACCTGCTCACGTGTCTCAGCAGTTCCTCTTTTTTAAAGTTATGTTTACAATAATGAACACATCACAGTTTATTTTAAAATCTGATATGCATATATGTATTTCATATATATATATATATATTTCATATATAAATATATTTATCTCTTCATATCACATTATAAACTGTACAAATTTGAGATGACTGTTTTTATAAAAAGTATAAGAAAAAAATTATTGTTGAAAAATGATCAACTGTTGAAAAATAATCAAATGAAACCTAAATAAATATAAGGCACAGCTGAGTGAAAAAGAGTAAATAAGAACAAAATTTTATATTTGTACACAAACTACACAGAATTTTAAAAATAAGCAAATGAGTAAACTTTCTTAATTAACAAGAAATCCTCTAATCTCTTAGGAAGTGTTTTAAATGCCCTCTTATTTTAAGAACAAAATAAGCCATTTCATCTTTTTCTCCTAATTTCAAAATGCCCCTGGTTTCATTAGTTCTGTTCCTGGTGTTCTATTTCTGGAGTCCTGATGAGAGCTCGTTCACATCTCTAAGAAGTGATAGTGCAGTAATAAGGGGATCTCTGCACCCCAGATGATTTGAAGTGGAAATCCAGGGCACTTCTGGGAGTGATAAAGAGGAGCCATATGTGCAGACACACTCTCCTGAGTCCTCACAAACTTCCCAGTCTTGAAAAGCACTAAAGGTAGAAATTTGTCTGGGAAAGCCTTGACCTGGTTTGACTCTCTCTGATTTTATTTCAGGGACACGCACAGGAAACCGGGAAACACTAAGGGTCTCGTAGATTCTTGGATGTCTTGGTCTTACACAGACTACTTCGCCTGCCTCATGACTAATGTCTGACTTAATTTTAAGCACATCTCCAGAGCGAGAGATCATGAGGGTGAACTTCTCTAATGGTTCTAAGGACTGCATTACCTTGACGGCTGTCCCAGGATTCCTGTCAGCAGCAATTATGAATGTCACAGTTGACACCACTTCAGAAGACAGAGGGAGTGACCTGAGACCTCAGCCACAGGTGCTGTTCTGAGGAATCAGGAGCTTGGATCACAGCTCAGCTCCCATCAGGTTTTCAGGGTTAAATAACCAGAGATTTCAGGCAGAACTGGAGCCTTAGACAGAGGGAAAAGCAGTGTTTTAAAGTCATCCTCATGGGTGGGTTTTCTCCCTTGCAATCTTGTATTATCACTGTAGGATTCTTCTCGGGGACCCACTGCCCTGAGTTAGCGCCCCTCACCCCGCCCAGTGCCCCACACACTCATCCTTCATGTCAGCCTGGATGTCTGAACCCTGCTCCTTCCCATTCCTTCTTGCAGTATTCCACTGTGGTACACGCCTCCTGCACTGTAAACCCTGTCCTAACACACCGAACACCCGTGCTTCTTCCCATAGGTATATTCTAAATTGTCAACTTGCCATCATTCCCTGAAGGCGGAGTTCTGTCATCTTTTCTTTCATCCCAGTATATAGTACAAATTTTGGTAATTGCTGCTCGACACACATAATGTTGGATAAATGAACCAATTGTCAGTGTTTCTAAAGTCAGGGAAAATCTCCAAAGTCTGTGCCAATGAGAGACAACACATTTCTCCAACTCTCCAGTGATGATGATCTGTCCTGGCTTTGTGGGATTTGGAGTAAAAGAGAACATTTAAGATTTAAGATACAGCTTTGAGTATTACTTGATGACTCAGTATATGCAAAGGGGAAGAACGTAATGCAAAACAGATGTGGTATCACTTTGAGCTTGAATGTGGAGGGATTAAAGTAACAGAGCCACTGCAAAAGCCAAAGAGCACCGCAGATTCTCCTGTGGAAGATTTGGGTCTCTTTCCTTTTTTTGACTGGTCACCTTCCTCACAGGACCTAGCAGCACTCATTCCAAGTTTTTCTGTCAGCCTACTCCAAGACAAAATGGAAAGCTTACTTAGTGTTAACTTGGCTCAAGATTAAGCCCAAATAAAAGAGTTATCCTTCTGGAAAATGTAATTTCCGAAGGAACACTGCTGGGCAAGGTTGCTGTTAATCCAAAGTGGATTTCCCTCACATGGTCTTGTGTTTGGTTTTCAGTTATTTGCTCCAGGAATCTTGACTAGTGGAGAGTCATGACTGGTGTCATGTATTTCACAGAACCTCAAGTGAGTCTTAAGCTGATTTATAGCAGATCTTTCTTGATGTTTAAGTTTTTCTTCCTGTAAGAACACAGACACAATGCACATTCCTACTCGTGCAGTAATAGCACAAAAATAGAAATAGGTCAAACTACTGTAGGGATAGAGGGGAAGAAATGTGGAAATTCCTAATTCGTGCAATGATTTAGATTGGAATTGAAACTTGTTAATAATTATACTTAAGAAAAAATACCTGGTTTTCAAAAGAGCTATTTTCTTATTTAAGGTAATTAAGTTTTAAAATAATCAGTAATGGAGGCCCAACCAAGTCTGATTGAACAGTTCATCAGAGAAGGTGTCTGCAGGGCAGTGACTGAGCGGGGCTAGAAGTGAGGGAAATCGGAATTCTTAAACATGGGTTTGACGGAGAGATCATTGTCTTAGACCAAAGCTTCCCCTACAGCCTTCCTATTCTCCTCCCACAAATGTACAAATGAGCAAATGTACGGAGCTGAATGTAGAAAAAGTTCATGCACAAGGGAGTGTAATTCTGAGTAACTAAAAACAAATTATAAAGGAACAATGTAGCCGGAGGGTTTTGTGATTGTGATTTTCCTTCTCAGTAAGGAATTCACCTAGAATGTCTCTTTTTGTTTGTGTTTTTGTTTCTGTATATCCCCTTAAGGGATCATGAATGATTAAAAGCTTGATAATACAAAAATATCAATTATAAAACACAGAAAGGAGAGCTGTTAGCTAATCATTACACTGCAATCAGTGACATGAAATGCAAGTTATTTATTCTGCTTTCATTACCTTTACATGCTGAGATGTTTCTTTGAATGGCTCACAAATTGTCTTTCTATTTATGTGTAAATATGATTATTTAAGGCTAACTTCTTATAAATTCTTTCCTGATTTACAGAGAGAGTTGCTTATGAAAATTGTCTAACGAAAAATACAAATCCCAAATGAATGTATTGATGATGTTTTAGTTTCTATCCAGGTAGCTTTCCCAACTGCTAAGCTGTTTGCATGTTCTTTCAACTAGATTCACTTTCTAAAGAGAAGGTATTTACTTTGAGAATCATCTTTAACTTCTAAAAAGTTATGAGTTATAAATAAAATATGGTTGTAAACAACACAACCTCCTAGGTCTCAGGAATATCTAATTATAAAACTGCAGGAAAAAAAAGAGAGAAGGAAAAAACTAGCTTAGGACTGTGTAATATGCATTTTAAACCAGAAACTGCACTATCTGGAGACAAAGTTGAACGCAACAAAGAAATCCAAGCTATACCTGATTTCTTTTCGGTAGCTGGCTCCATTTACTAACTTCCTTCCATGTATGGAAAAGCAAAGCTTATGGGCAAATAAGCGAATCTCTCAGCAAACTTTAGTTCAGTATTCTAATGCTGTATTAAATTTTACTTTAAGGATAGTTTTTGTTTTCCCTCCTGGGAAAAATTAGCTAGAAACTTGGCCATGTCTTTGTGGCTTGAAGTTTTACCTTGTTTTATTCTTTTTCTTTTCTGCTGTGGTGGGACTTCCATTCCGGACTTTTCCCATGAGAGCAAATAGGAAACCAGCAAACCAAACCAGCTGGTAAATAAGTGTACATCCGAGACTTAAGTAAGGCTAAGAGAGCAGTGGAGTGAACTCTTTATTACAAGAAAAAGTTCCCAGCGCAGTGTGGAGCCGTGGGAGGCTCAGGGAGAAACTATTGAGGGCTTCTTCAGTGTGTTCCTGGAAGCAAACATAACGTCAGCAGAGTGGGTGACAGGTACAAAGCTCTTCAGATACACAGCGAAGTGTGCGGTGGTTGTCTTTTCTCTGCAGCAGTGTGCACACAAGTATGAAAATGTTAACCACCATTTTGGGGAAGAAAGCTGTTTTTGACAGCATTATGAAAGCTTTTCAGGAGCCATATATTGTTGCAGTCAGATGAAATGGGGGAACAAAGAAAGTCTCTGGCATCAGGAACAAGCAGTAAGCACTGCTCTCTCACTGTTCAAACTTTCTCCTGCCTCTCACCCATTTGGGTATTAATTTATAGTGACAGGCTATTTATTACACTGTGTCTGTTTGCTGAAAATCTGAGTCTCAGGGATATTTTTATGGACTCTCAGTGGTGTTTCGAGTGTAGCATTGTTACAACAAGGAAAATATAAGAAAAGCTTTAACTCACTCTACTTTTGAGTGTGAAAGATCAAAAAATGTTCATAGATCAAAGAGAATTTCTGAGTTTTCTCCCACAGGAAGAGGGTGGAGTTTGATGTACCTTGTCCTAGTTACTGATGGCTTTGGATAAGACATCTTCAAGTGATCGCAGACAGATGACAAACATTTGTGGAGGTAACATAAATTGGAGTGGAAACAAATGCGTCAGCTACTATTTTCTGCTTCAAAGAGCCTTTGAGACAATGTATCCGAGAAATGCCTGTCAGGAAAAAGTCACGGGGTGGTTCCTGGTGTGTCCTATCCCACGTTCCATTATGAAAGCGTGTTGGGATCAATTCTCTCCACTTCCATAAAAGTTTTGACATTTCAGTGGTTGTTTCACAGTCACAATCCACGGATAAAATAGACACTGATACGAATTTTGTTCCTGTCCTGGGACTATAGAAAAAAAGGCTTAAATTCAGTTTCTCCTCTTTTTCGTACAATGTAAATTTTTTGTACTGGGAATTGAAGTTAGGACCTTGCGCATACAATATGGATCATTTCTATGATCCCAAAATTTGTGAGGATTGTTCCTCAGCAGCAAGCCAGCAATCTGTCTTGCAGTAGCCAAGACTTGTTGCTAATTTGATTAGATATGATTCGATTCAATGCAGTTCTGATGCTGTCTATCACAAGACAGTCCTGTGTTCTATAGTTGATACTCAGTCACCAGTGTGCGGTCCCCTCACATCAGATACCAACTCAAGTGCAGGTCTCTGGAATGTCTGACCAACTGGCTACAAATTAGTCTTTCATAAACCTCCTTAGGTCAGATTAGTTTGTTCCAGTCACTCACACAACCTGGGGAAATACTGTACTTACGTTTGTCAGCCTACTGTGACGCATTTAAAAATATACAAATAAGCACCTAGATGAAGAAATATGTAGGACCAGGTCTGGATGGGCCCAGACACAGAAGCTCTGGCTCTGCGGAGCTGAGATTCCCTCCTCTCCAACATATACCTAAGGTTTGTTCACTTCCTCCAGGCTGCTACAGGTTTAGTTATTCAGAAGCTCCTGAAATCCCAAGTTGGGGGATTTTATGGAAATTTCATTGCACAGGCATGATTAAAGCATAGACAGCACGATAGAGATGTGGATAGAGAAAAGGATCTGATCTAAAAGACCAGTGTGGGGAAACCAAGCAAGACCTGTGTGTCCCAATTCTTGGCCTCTCTCTGCTGCTTTCCGTGCTCCTGGGCATGAAACAGGACCTCTTTTAAGTGGGGGTCTACGGGCTTCTCCTACCAGGCAGGTGAGTCAGAGACTTTTTGAGGCCAGCTCTGAGACAGAAGGCAGAGAAAGATTAGAGGATAATTTTAGCTCCTGCGACCCAGATTAAGAAAGAGAAATTTCAGTTTCTATGGTCTGTTTCGGGAGATAATATGCCAGTAATGGAGAGCAGGAGAAGGTCAGAGAAAAAAGCTTGGCTGCCTGAGCCCTAAATTACCCCAGCATTATTCTGATTGCTTGAGAGTAACAAGGACTTGTGAAGTTATAAGCCAGGAATTATGGGCACAAACCACACAATACAGGTATCTCCTGACATCACACATGTCTTTCTGGGTGTCCTGTTTAAAGGGCCAGTTGCTATAAGTTTTCCTCTTTTTGCAAATTAAATTAGTACGAGGAGGAAAGGCTTGAAGCACCACCTTATGGTGCCTCCCATTGCCTATATCAAAGGAACAGTTGGGAGTTTCTCTGTGGGCTTCACACATGCCCAAGCCTGGCCATTTCTACACATGCAGTGACCTGAAGGTGGCCCCCATGCTGTCCCCTGGTGGTTGTGTTTATGTTACATGAAGATTTCACATATAATTAAAGCTATAGACATTGAAACGGGGGGATTTCCCTAGATGATTTGGTTGGGCTCCATTTAATCTCAGGAGGCTTTAAAGACACAGAACTCTGCCTAGATGATGTCCAAGAGTTGGGACAGAAGAGAAAGACTGAGGCAAAGCAAGCTAGGACATTCACAAGCCACTGCTGTTGGGAAGCTCCACAAAGAGCGTGAGGAAGTGTAAGGGGACTTCTGCCCTACAGTGCAAGGACCTGAATGTGACCAGTATCCTGCTTGCTTGGTTGTATCCCTGGGCCTTGCAGGATGGAGTAGGGCCCTGAAAGACACCCTGAGTACCCATAGGAGCTCTACTGTCCCTCGGATTCTAACTCAAAGAACTGTGAGCTAATCCAGAGTTGTTTAAACCCATTAAGTTTATAGCTATTTGCCATATAAAGCCAATACAGGTCAGCAGCTAAACTACCTTTCTAATAACCAGCACACAGCACTCACACTCACACCTGAAAGGAGATGTTTATGTGGCTTGTGGTTTCAGGGGGTCAGTCCATGGTCACGTGGTTCTAAGTGGGAACATCTTGGCACAGAAAAGATGCTTAGTCATGGCTGCTGGGAAAGAGCAGAATCAGAGACCAAAGGAGCCAGAGCAAGATATATGTAGCATCCCATATGACATGTCCATTCCATACCCAGCATGCTCAGAAATATGCTTTAGTGGTCTCCTAGATATTTCTTAATTCAGTCCAATTGATAGGTCATGATTAATACTCATAGCCTCCAGCTACCAATGGCAGATGTCTTTCTCTGAAGGCTTTTTCTTGCCTCTAGAGTTTACTCCACCCTAAAAACCTAGAGGCCAATAGGGCCAAGGAACTAAGAATTGTTAGTGTTATGGCTGTGTCTTGATGTTCCCTCAAACTTCATGTAATCGTGGAGGGTGCTTTTCTGAGGCAGCTTAATCTAGAGTGTATAATGCTGAGATTAGGGATGTGTGATTAGCAACTCAGTCCACTGGTTAGTTTGGCATAGTTCTGGCTAGGATTAAGGGTGTGTGTTGTACACCCACCCTCAGGCAGGTAGCCTGCATACATACTAAGGGACAGAAAGAGTTTTGTCTCCTTCTCTTGTTGCTTTTGCTGTGTTCCACCACTGTGAACTGTTGCCCCTCTGCCATGTGCTGCACTCAGCTTTGGACCCAGCCGATTATGGACTGAAACCTCTACAAACTGTGAGCTAAATAAACCTTTCTATCTCTTTAACTTTGTGTGTTGGGTATTTTGTCTTAGCAACAAGAAAAGTAACTGTGACAGATGGAGAATCAGAGTAGGGCAATTTGTACCCATATTCTTTAGTGGGTTAAACCCAAGATGTGTGGTTCTCATTGATGCCCAGAGTTCCCCAGCAGAGCTAATCTGGTGTCCATGGCAGGGCATGCTGACTACTGCCGTCCTCCTTGGCTTCTTTCTCTTCTGTATCTTGCTGCTATGATCTCTTCTGATGCTTTTTGTCATCAATTTCAAATAAACTCGTTGCATTCTAATCCGGATCTTAAGAGCTGCTTCTGGAGTGACTTAAACTGATGCAGCAGTATTCTTCTACCTTGTTTCTTTAGAGAACTGCATCAGCTGGTAATTGTAATATTAATAGCAGCAAAGTTTTCAAGAATTGATTACGGATCTTTACAGTAGCAAGAACTTTATCCATCATTTTAATCTTCTCATCCAAAACATAAGGTGGAATGAGATAATCCCATTACATGGGCAAAAAAATGGAGAATTCAAGATATGATTTAACTTCCTCAAGAGTTCACCTGTGATACAAGTGATCCCTTTGTAAGTCTGAAGCTGTGCTGCTATAAGATGTCCTTTAGCCTCTGTCACTGTCCTTTATCTCAATGTATGGTTCTGTGGGATCACAGGGATCATTTCACAGAATTCCATCCAGCGCACTATATAAGGTGTCTATGGAGAAAGCAGCCTTTGTCAGAGTTTCATGGGCGCTGGTGCCACAGATCTCAGCTCGGGACCAGGCCTCTCTCACTGCTCAGCCCTCAGCCTCCCACTCAGCTCCTGAGACATCACCACTGCATGTTTGCTGACTGCACTGATGAATCTCTCATTTCTCCCATGTTCTGAGCTTGGGGACCCTGGTTAGGGCTCTGCCTCTTCATTTCCATCTTGGTCTTGCATCTCTGCAGGCTCTCATTAGGAACAAGCTGAAAAGCTGCTTTGCCAGACTGGCTACTTCTGTGTTCTGGGCCATCCGGGTCCCCTGAGGCACCTCTGAGACGCACCAAGGAGAGCAGAGGGGGAAAGGAGGCGTGGCCATGGTGGGGCTGCCTGCTCTGTCCTGTAGAAACTCTTCCTCACTGGCTTATCCCCGGAGGCGGAGGCTGTTCCTCAAAGCTGGGTTACAGGCACTGCTGAACATTTGTCTGCATTATTTTACTCATTTATGTGGTCTTTCACAAAAGCAGTCAGGGATAAATGACAGGATGGGGGAAGATCAAGAAGTGAAATTATTTACTCAACACGGTGCAATGAAAGAGTGATAACACTGTCATAATTATAACTTGTCCAATTTCTTCTAGTTTAGAACTCACAGTAACAACAACTTGTGCTAAAGAATGGAGTTTCATTTAAAAAAAAAAAAAAAAAACATTGAAAAAGAACACCACCTATACAGGATACCCTTAGAAAGCATCATAAAGATGCTTATCTGTTGTGTTGAATAATCTGGGTTTCCTTCCTGGTGGACATATTTCCCTCCTTGACCAAACATTAGAAATTATTGAAAAAACGTGAAATTAGAGTACTATTTTTTCAGGGTGAGGAAAAGAGAAACTATCAGAGAGAGGTTAGTTTAAATAAGACTACTTTTATAAAGTAGTAAGTACAAAGCCTGGCAATAGTAAATACTCGGAAAACGTGAGCCTCAGTTATCTGTGTTACTGTTTTGCTGCGTGTGCCGGTGGTTTCAGTAACGATGGGCAGCTAATGCCAACCTCACACGGCCTCACTGAGCCTGACTTCTAAGCCCCAAGGAGCAGATCAGCAGGGACTCCAGGGATCGTCTGTCTTCGGAAATCAGCTCAGTGTTTATTTCCTTTGCAACTACAACAAGCTTATCTGACAGATATATTAGGCAACTCTGGCTGCCACCGCAAAATACCATAGACTGGGTGACTTAAACAACACGTATTTATTTTTTTTCACAATTCTGAAGCCTAGAAGTCCCTGATCAGGGAGTCAGCATGGCCAGAGTTCCTGTGAAGGCTCTCTTCCTGCCTTGCAGACAGTGCCTGCTGGCTGTGTCCTTACATGATGGAGAAAGAAGCAGACAGCAAGCACTGGTTACCTTCCTCTCCTTACCGGGACAGGCATTCCATCAAATGGACCCTAAAAACCCTAATTACCTTCCAAGGGGCTAGGTTCAAAAACAGTCCCATCAGAGGTTAGGCCATCAGCAGATGACTTTTGAAGTGACAGCATTGTTCAACCCATAGCAGCAGATTTTCAATTCCATCATCATAAATAAAGTGTGAGACAGAAAATAGGTAAGGGAAGCAGGGAGGGAGTTATTTCTCACGTGGGAAGGGACCGAGAGGAGGAGGGAGGATGGGAAGAGGTGAGGGAAAGGGAAGAAGAAAGGAATTGAGAATGTAAGTGTTATTACCACAAGCAAGAACCAAAACACTATAAATAAATAAAACACATGAAGCCTCTGTTAATGACAGAATATAAATAAATGAAAAGGAACAAAGAAAGCGGGTGGAGACTTCAGAACAGAGACACAGTCATTTTCCTTGGGGCAGCTGCGCCAGGTGATCCTAGGAGAGGGATGGCAGGCTGCCTTCTCTCCTTCTCTCCTCCCCTGGATCCAGTCACCTAAGGAAAGGGTCACCCGGGGGAACCTCACAAACTCTGGCTCTCAGCTTCTGTCTCTTTGCAAAGAGCTGAGATCAGAGGTTTCCTAAAATCATGACATTTCTAAAGTTCTCGTCCAATAAATATTTCATGCTATTACCAGATCAATTTCTTTAAATAGTTGATGTTTTACATGGTAATGCGCCTTCTCAGCAACATTAAAATTCTAAAACCTACTAAAGCCCTGAAAAATATACTCAGGACCAGATTTGATTATGTTACTTATTATAAATTGTAAAAGATACATTCCGGCATTCCTTACCCCTCTTCTGATAATTTTCATTTGAAAGTGTCTAGCACTTACTAACATGTTTCCATGCTAATTTCAGAGGCTAAAAATAACCAGTTGTATTCAAAGTACTCTTGATAGGAAAATTTAGACAGATTATTGCATTATTCTTAATGCCCAGGCTGATTTTCTTTCCTTAAAAAATAAAATTATTAAAAATGATTTTATTAGTTATCAATTGCCTAAGCATTAGAGAAAGGTTCCAAGAACAGCGTCCTCCGAGCATTAAGCTGAAGCAGGAGCCTCCCTGAGCCTCCTGAGCCACTCTGCTACAGTAGAACACACCGTGTGTATGGCCAACTCACTGTCATGGCTATTAGTCATGGCTCTTTATGAATCACAAGCTTAGCTGTGTTCATTTAGGACTAAAAATTAGCACTTACTAGGTTAAGACTGCATGTGACCTTGAGCGGAAAAAAAATGTCAGTGAAAAACAAGCGAACTGGCTGTGTAATTAACAGCTTCACAGGCTCTTCTTTTCTGTAACATACTCCTCAGGTACCCCGGCAGCAACTTGGCAAATCAGTGAAGGAGGGTGGCAAAAGCTTCTTCCCAGTTTTGCTCTGTATAATTTTCAACTGCTAAAGTCTTCTAAAAGTGTCCACCCAAGCGTGGCTTGTGGGGAAAAAAGTGAAACGCTAAATAAAAACCACATTATGCAGCAGAACTCACTTGAATGACTTATTTGAAAACATTACTGAAGAAAAGAAAGAAAAACTCTGGAGTTTGCAGAATCTATTTCTGAAAACCTGGTAGGAGATACAAATTTATTTTGCTCACACAATCTGGGCAATAAAATTAGGGCAGAATCATAGAAACACTTTGTAAAATAATGCCGGGGATGGGAGTAATGCAAATCCCGAGGCAATTTCTAGTCATCAGCATAATTTGCATATTGAGGCCAGGCTGCCTCTTACCTTATTTTCCAGAGAGACTGCAAGGTGAGCCCCAGGGACACAGTAATGCTGAGAGCTACGGGGTGCTTCTTCTCTTATCTCATGGTGACAAACACCCGTTTCCAACCGGTGCTCTTGCCCTCTTTCCAGCGATCACATGGAGTGACTTCCAGGGGAAGCCCCTGTCAGGGTCAGGAGAGGACCCACAAGCTCTGCTCCTGTCCTGGCCCGGATGACAGACATGGGGACACCACTTATAAAAAGAGACAGATCAAAGAAAGTAACACCACATGTTACAACTTCAGTATTCTCTTGGGGTGATGGCAAAGAATGCAAAACTTCATTTGTAGAGACTCAAAAATCCCTCTCTTAGGGAAAATTTTTACCAAGAAGCAAGAGCATGTGGCTCAGCTGCACAGCACCTGCCTGGCAAGCACCAAGTCTGGAGGAGTTCAATTCCTGGTATGAAAAAGCAAGAAAAAAGAAAGTGAAGAAAAAGACTCGGAGGATAGGAAGAGTTCAAAGTAGTATCAAGAGGACTTTGTAGTCAGTGGTGTTACAGGCAGAATGAGTTTTAAAACTTTAAGACAGTATATTCATTTCCTAAGCGCTGTAACACACCACCACACTTTTAACTAACAGAAATTAATTCTATAGTTCCAGAAAGCAGAAGTCTGTAAGGTGTCATACTAACAGCTAGAGTTGTGTTCCTTCAGGGAGGAAGGGAGAATTGCCCAGGGCAGAACCCTGAAAAGTCATGGTTCTAGAATGTGCTTACATTGCTTAGTTCCGGGTTCTTTGTTTCATGTTCTAACTAGGAAACACCCCAGTCTGACCCCCAGTTCTGTGATTGGCTGCATCTCCTCCTTCCCCTTCCCTTCCCTTCTAAGGAGACTTTTGCTTACACTGTACCCATCGGACTGACCCAGGATAACCTTTCCCGTTTTGAGATCCTTCATATAACTGTATTTTCAGTCTTTTTTGCTATGTAAGGCAGCATAATTCTTTGGTTCTGAGATTAGAGTGTAGTTATTAAGAGGGTCGTTATGATGTCACCCATAGGCCATTGTGTACAGCATCAGCTATAAGGAAAAAATAAAATGACCAAATAGTGCTTCCTCGATTCCCCCTTTTCAATCAGGAAACCTTCTTTTAGACATATACGCATTTTTTGTGAATACTTTACCAATACATTTTCCTACAGTAAAAATTTATATTAGTGAAGTAAGTAGATTTTACCAAATACATAACTTGATGAACTTGACCAGTGTATACATGCGATTAATCACCATACCAACTGAGACAGAGGATTTATCAGTCTAAAAGCAAATGCTGCAGATTTCATACTTCTCAATGTCTTTTCATTATTGAAAGTTTAAAAAAGTGAATTTTAACTGATCTGCCACCATACACAACAAGACATACACACAAATAAGTCAACATAAACTCACAAATCCATGTATTAGTGAAAATACATGTATGTCAGTTGCTTTGCATCTTCTTGCTTTTAGAGGCTAACTGAATTGCTTTACTTAGTTTTCTTCCTCCTTGTTCAAGCCGACAAATGTGTCCTCTGCCCTGAAATCCACCCACATCTTGTCTCACTTTGACTCTCCAGTAGAAGCAGCCATATGCATTTCTACAAATGCTCTTAGAACTTTTCAGAGGCTAGGGACCCTGACCTCCTGACACCGGCTTAGCCCTCTGACCTCCAACATTTTAACAAATCACCTTCATTAATTTTTTCATATAGTGAGAACTTCATATCCACGTCTTAGGAAAATATTTTAGTGTATAGTTGAGATCTCTGAATAGATTGCTAGTATTATAACCTCTTCATTGAATTTTGCGTATCTAGTTTTATTTACCAGTATTAGTGATTTTAATTACAAGTTTACTTTTTGGAATATATTATTAATGGATATGAATTATAAATGAGGTAACTGGTTTTTTTTTTTAAAAAATTATTATTTTTCCCTAAGTAGAACAAATCAGCTATAAAATCATTTAAGACATATATTGGTTAATAAAGCCTAGAAAATAAGGATTAGATAACCTTAAAATTATACTTAAAGATTGAGTGGAGGTCATAAATCTAAGTGTGTTGGAAAAGAGAAAACCAAATGGAAGCATCTCACCTTAGTAAAAGGTAGTAGGAGAAAATAAATATATTGCATTGTGTCATTTTCAAGGGACGTGGATTTTGGTGCCAGATAATATAAGGTCTGAATTTCTGCTGAACTCTGTGTTAATACATAAACATGTTATGCTACTTAACTTTTATAGCTTTACCTTTCATCATTCATAAAATGAAGCTGATACTTATCTCACTAGTTTTTATGAAGATTAAATGTCGTCATAGATTTGAGGTGTGTCACATGACTCACACAAAACTAGCTTCTCGTCGAGGGTTTCTAGTCTTTCCCTGCATTTCTGCTCTTCCTCCTTACTGCCATCCTTTTGTTGGACTTGCAGATTGAGCTCAAGAATAAAAAAGGTCAACAGGCCCAGCTATGCTGGAGGAGCACGAGATAGAGTTTGATACAGTTCTGTACGACAAATTTTGCTTTGCTTAATTTTTGACAAATTTTCCTCATGTTTTGCTCAATGAAGAGGAAAATCACACCCTATGCAAGAAGACGATCTTCTTAAGCAATTCTGGCTAAGGTAAAAGACCAAGTACTCACTATGTCAGGCTGAGGAAGAGTAAAGCATGCAGCAGTTATGCTCTCCACTTGAACACCTGGTCACCTCCACGTGGCCTGATCCTGGCAGCAGGTGTTTTGGAGATGTGAACTCTCTGTTGTCCAGGTGCATTAGTCATTTTTATGCAGCTGGTACAAAATCCTGCACACTCACGGTGTAGAGGAGGAGAGGCTTAATTGGGCTCAGGGTTTCAGAGGTCTCAGTCCATGGTTAACTGGCTCCAAAGCCCTGTGCATTAGGACAGAAGGATGTCATGGAGGAAATCTGCTCACAAACCTGCCAAAAAGTAGCAAGGTAGGAAGAAAGCCAGGAGAAAGATGCTATCTTTTAAAAGTCCGCCTCCAGTACCCTGCTTCCTCCAAACATGGCTGACCTCCTTATAGTATGTTCGACCATGAACTTACCAATGAAGTAGTCCATATGTAAGTATTGTACCCCATGAATTAGTCATCTAATGAAAGGCCCTGAACCTCTGAGACTTCTGAGGGAGCACTTTTAATCTGTACCACAACCTGCAGATGTCATCCCAAAGAGATCTGAAGAGAATACATTCCTACCTAGGTCTTATGATGCATATGTGCTGTGGGACTCTATCTGTGGGTTGCTTAAATGTATCCCAGTGTTCAATTGATACTACTGCTTTCCATGAAAATGGTCAAAAATGTCTTTCCTTCTTTATTTTGTATTTTTCGTAAAGCAAACACACGTACACTGATAGATGTTTGTGTTATATGTTTACAACTTTGATTTAAAAACCATAAAACAGTGGTACGTAAAAGTAATTAAATGAGCCTGAAATTATTGTAAATATATGTTCAAGGTTTAAGTTGATATTTTAAAGTTACCACCACTTACAAGCAAGTTTTAAGTTTTTGTTAAAATAAAGTGTTTTTTTTTTTTTTGGTAAATTTTAGTTATTGCTTCTTCTTGTTAAAGGATGAAAGAAAGTTTTATTGTGATAATTTAATAAGTGTGTTTACCAAAGACATGTTATTGTGTTAGCATTATGATTCAGTAGAATTTTAGAGTTTAGTCTTAAGTATGTTTCAAAACAATCTTTTGGGCAGTAACAATATATGCTGCAGCTGCATGGTGGAAAATCGAGCAGAGCTCTTAGTGTGTGGAGTTGCTGGTCATTTAAATCTTGCACACATCAGTAGAAAAACTGATTTCTCAGTACTGAAAAGCACAAGACTATTTGCTTATTATAGATTTATGATTAAAACTTAAAGTTTAACTGAAAACCTGTATAATTAAATGCTTTTGCAAATGTGCAATGTTCATGTAGCAAGCAAAACTTTTTTCTGTTGGTCTTTGTGATGACCTTATTCTGGAGCCTTACATGGTACTGAGTTTTAAAATGGCAGTAAAGGAACAGGAACCTCAAAAATCAATTCAATGGATTTCCATTCATGCAGATGCAGTAACTTTTACACTGGCTGATGTTCTTCCTTCCAAGTGGATTACGGCCCAGCAGTGGCCCACCTTGCCAGGTTTTTTCCCTCCCGTTCCCCACCCACCAAATTTCAGATTCTCTCAGGAGTGTTCTTGAACAAACACCTGAGAACATCGACTCTATCAAGTCTATCAAGCTACTTTCTTTAACATTTGAAGCAGCATTATACTAAAATAAATTGTGTTAATTATAATTTTAAATACAAATAGTAAGGTATTACAATAGGGAAATATTTATGAAACAGGAAAAGATAAAATGTAACCTTTATTGAATGCAAAATAATTTTATTTAGCATTTCAAACTGTAAAGATGTCTGCCAATTTAAAATATATCAGGAATTTGAAGATGAAATGCAGTTCAGTGAACAGATTTACATTTTCTTAATGTCCCTATAAAGGTAACACTACCTGTCTCATGCAGAACTATAATAAGATCAGAAGAGTCTAGTCTCAATGCTATAATTGTTTAGGAACTTGACACCTCAGTTCATAATTTTTTGGCTTCATTCACCCCTGTATCCTGATGGCTTCAGAATTTTCTAGCCCAGCCATTTCTAATAAGTAGAAATCTTGCTTATTGAATGAATGTCTTTACTGTCTCTTCTAGGTGTTTCTGTTGTCACCATCCATCCACATCTCTATTCAGCTTGTCGTTCTCCTGAGTTCTCAGGTTGCCCCTGATGTCTGTGATCAGTGGCTCTAGCAGTCACCTCTTCAGCTGATCTCAACTTGTGGAAGTGCCTGCCCTTCTCGGATTCCACCTGCATCTGCATTCTCCACATTTACATGTGATGGGCAAGACCCAGACGTTCTGATTCTGTACTGATGTCCTCTGTGGTCCTTTTCCATTATCCATTGCACTGTTGGGGTTTGGAACTCCAATGCATCTCATCTGGATCACGTTAATTAATTTATAACAGATCTCGCCCTGAAGTTTGTTTCCCTCAAATTTTCCTCTTACGATTCTCTGTAATTTTGAAAAATGAAAATCTAGTCACCTGACTGCTTCTAATCCCTGTTTCAAGCCCCCACTGGCTTTTCTTCTATTTCAGATAAAAAAAATTCCCTATTAAATTTTGACTAAAATAAAATGGTATGCAGACCTCATTTTTCACATTTACCAAATATTAGGATTTCATTTAATTAAATGCTATTCTGTCTCTCTGATCATGGGTAAAAAAATCCCCGTACCTTTTGTTTCTGGTACCAGGATCCCAAGTTTCAAAATGACAGAGCTACTCACTGTTTACATCTCTTAGCTAGAAAAGACAGAGAGAACAAATCTGTTATTGAATATAAGATGATTTTGTGAAGTTAATAATGTCTGGGGGATATTATGGAGCCAGGAAGCATCATCTGAAGGCTGATTTAGGAAGGGTTCATGATGATTTTATAGATCTTATCTGACCACCCTTGGTGCGTTCCTCTTATCCTCTCTGTTCAGCCATTCATGTCATTGTAGCAACTCAAATGTAGCAGTATGAGATCAGGATTATAAAAGCAGTGATAGGAAGACTTGCTGCTTGGCTTTGGAGAGTATTTGGCTTCTTGACATTTCAGGTATTTTTGATATTTCGTGTTGCACAGCCAACACTATTAGGTCAGGCGAGGTCCTCCCGTCATTCCAGCTTGTGTACTCATGCAACTCAGATTGATGGGACTTTCTGCTTATGTAGCACACAGCAGATTAGAGTCAACCATTCACTGTATTCACTTGTACTGAAGAAAATAAAGAAGATTGTACCTTTCCCATGCAACATGGCAGAGACAATCCTGCCGTTAGTATTCTGATGGTGAAAATTGTACTAAACACAATTATGTTCACTATGTTTTCAATGTGTCTCTAGTTTTAAATGGTAGTCATGAAACCTTGATCAATGTAGTCAGCATTTATAAGGAATAAACTAAGTTATGTGGCCCTACATGGAGGTCAGGTTTTTCTCTATGTCGGCACTATTGACACTTGGGGATGGGATAGTGCTTTGTTCTTGTTCTGAAAAGACTGGACTGTGCACTGCAGGGTGCTTAGCAGAACCCCTCTCTTCTGCCTGCTGCACACCAGGGCACCTTCTCCCGAATTATGAAAATCCAAAAATGTCTCTAAGTAGTTCCAGTTGTCCCCTTGATAACCATTAGAGGCATAATTATCTCTGGCCAAGAAGTACTAATGTAGGTAGAAGACATATTCTTTTTTAAAATAAGTAACTGTATTACTTAGTTTTCCATTGCTGTAAGTAAATACCTGAGGGTGGGTAATTTGTAAAGAAAATAGGTTAATTCAGTCCACAGATTTGGAGACTAAAGTTCTCAACAATAAGGCACCTGAACTGCTCTAGGCCCCAGAGTTGTATCAAATGATAGCAGATCACATGGAAGACAGAGTAATTATGTGATGAGGCAGGCAGCTGGAGCATGAGTCAGAGGTCAGGTGTACTCTCTGATCCTAACCAGCTCTTAAGAAAACAACTACCTCATCCCCAGACCAACATCAGCCCCTTCTGAGAGCAGCTCCCGTACTGACTCCCACCAGGCTGCACTTCTTGAAGCTTTCACTGCCTCTCAGGTCACACACTGAGGAGACAAGCTTCCAGCACAGAAACCCTGGGGGTGCGCTCACGCCATACCCTATCCAGACCACAGCTCTGCCATGCTCCTGAGCTACTGTTCTGACACACAGAAGAAGCACACATCAATTCTTTTCCCAAAACAAAGGAGCTGTCATTATATTTCTATGGAAAGGAAAAATTATGACGAAATAGAAACAGCAGAACTCTAAACTCAAAGAGCACACACTTTCCACTGTGTCCTTCAGTAAGAATTTCTCAGTGTGGTCCTTCCACCATGGTTAGTCTTTCATGGTAATCAAAGACAAGTATATCAGCAGACTCCATCGGGCTAATGATTTAAAATTTGTAGAAATAGATAAAAATTGGACCTGAGGCAAAAAAGAAAGTTGGAAAACAAAGGACAAAACTGAGACTGAAGATCAGATTTCTTCTGCTCTGTTCTGTGCATTCATTTAATTAAGCAGTCGCACTTCCTACCGCACCTAGAAAATTTCTAGATTATTTTCAAATGTAAAATTATGTCCCCCCCCCCAAATCAGTGGTGGAGGTCTTGTTATTATTTCTGTCTTGCAAGTATGGAAACTGAGGCTCACAGAGGTTAAGTAACTTGAAACAAGATGACAGAGCTAATGACTGATAGAGCCAGGGTGTGAACCCAGCTAGTCTGGCTGTCAGGTTTGTGGCCTCCCAGTTTGTGCCTGGTGATGCAACTCTCAGCTCCTGTGCTTAAATCTTCTGTCTGTCTTTGCTTCCTACCCATACTGTATTATTACCCAGCAGGCATGCTCTGGGAGGAAACTTTGCTTGCATGAAATTTGTCAGGATGGCACTTGGTATCCACCTCTGTGGAGATGGGAAGGTTTTAGGACAGGGAAATAGAGGAATTGAGCTGTGATGCAGGTGTGAGAATAGCCTCAGCTACTCCTAACAGGTGATCTGCTGCAAACAATGCCCTGCAGTGTGTTGTACCTTGAGTTTGTGACTGAGCCTTTTTAACAAATCATGGATCCATGATAGGATATGGGCTACCTCCAGAAAAAGATGTCACTTTAGACAGGTGGCTCTTTCTTTCCAGCCAGCATCAGTGCTCTGAGAGAGTCTCAGCTGGAGGCCATTGTCTAGGTGATCCAGTTCAGTAAAGCTGAGCTTTCAAACTTTTTCCTGAAAAAATTGAAAAGAAACCTAGTATTTATACAGAGTATGGGGAAATAGAAAAGGCTGAATGTAGTCACAGAAGCTCTCTAGCCATTCTACCATGTAGGCCTTACAAGAATCATAGCAAACATCAAAGCCTTGCTGCGCCATCGCCCATGACTCATGTGTGGGCTGCACCGCAAAAGGTCCCTGCATGCCCATGGCCATGGGTGAGGCGCCTTCTCCCTTTGGTGTAAATTTCCTTTTGCAACTTAGAAACCTGATTCCATTTACTTGTTTTGTGATCCAGGTCGCTGAACCCACAGACTATACCAAGCTGCATCCCCGGCCTGTTTTTATTGTCTACTATGTGAGACCATCTCACTCAGCTGCCCACACTGGACTCAAATTTGCAGTCCTCCTGCTTCACCCTCCCTGAGTGCTGGATTACAGGCATGCTTCACCACGCCAGTGTTAGAAGCCAGATATTAGTTAGAATATCTACAAGACTGCCCTTGAGACTTCATCTTTTATTTGTGTTTGTCAGTCCAAGGAGATAAGAAGAGGGGCTGGACGGACCTCAACACAAATCTCAACTCACTGACCTGGATTTCCATAGTGAGAACTTGGGAGAAAGTCATCAGAATTAGCATTTTCCCACTCATTCACAGGTTTAGTGTTTCCATCAGGCGGCCGGGCTATCTCCAGCACATGGCTCCCCGGTGTCCCAGGGATTGCCACCAGTCCACAGAGTCATGGTGATGGTGTTTTAAGGACAAATGGGTCCTTCTTGTAGCTAAAGTTGGTCTCATTTATTTCTGTAAGTGAAACTGTATTCTTATTGTCTTTCTCTGGCAGCCCTAGGCCCAGAGCCCGGTAGGCTGCCACTGTGAACTCCTCTATAACAGGCAACTTTGTTTGGGGCATTTTACCTATCAAGGGAACAGAGAATTACCCACAGAGACTGACCTCAGGGTCCTCGTGGGCACAGGCTCAGCCCTCCAGTCTTCCCTGGAGATGCAGAATATCAAGGTTGGGACTAGGAATGGTGGTAAAAAACAGAGGTAGCCAAGTGGGTAGATCAGTTACCTGTTTGAAAAGGAAACTGCCATTAGGAGTTTACAACCCATTTTCAACATATTTGATTGGCATTTCAGTGCGTTATATCAAAGCTGTGAAAAGGATTCTGTCTGGAGAAGCGCATGGTCAAATATTAGATCTTGAACAGTGAGGGTGATGATATGGATGGAGGCCGCTACCTGGGCTCTCACGATGCAGTGACCTGCAGGAGGGGCCTCATCAGCCTGGAAGCTGTTGCTTCACCAGATCCCACAGCTGCCAGACATTCATGCTTAGCACAGCATGAGGAAGAACAGAGAAGACAGCTGGGGGCAGGCATCACCAAAGCCAGGCCTAGCCGTGGCTGCTGGTCCCCACGTCACTCCGATGGCAGAGTCCGCAAGCTGCTGTCTTTATGTGGATATCAGGGAGCCTCACCAACCTTGAGCAGAGCCTCCAGCATCAGTAACAACCCTGTACCAAGCACCTCTCCTGCTGCGCGAGTGAGGCAGGCACCTCATGAAACTTACACAGCTGTCAGTAAAGAAAACCGCAAAGGAAGTGATTATTCAGGCCAAATGTTATTTCATTCATTTGTTGAAAACCCTTGGCTCAAAAGTAATTTTTATGACAAGTCTTCCCATGTAGTCACCTATGAGTTTATCTAACTCATTACTGTGTGACTTTTTAAAATTAATTCTTTGCTCATTTTTTACTGAATTTTTACAAATGAAAAAGAATGTTCATTTAATTATGAGTTGAGTACTAATCTTCTTCTTGATGCAAACAATGTTGCACTTTTTAAAAGTCTATTTTTAGATTTGAGGGTTACAATCAAGGGGAAAAAAGCAGACATGAAAGAATCTTATACATAAATGCTTTTTTTAGTGTTATTTTGTCAATTTGAGAAGTTCAGAAGTTTAACTAAGAGATCCAGCAGGAAGCCAGGATCCTTACTTTGTAAACATCCTCATTCTGTGTAAAGGGGGGCACAGATATTTTGAGTACTGCATCTTCCCTGTGGGTAGGGCAGCCTGTGTATAATATAAAAAGGAGGAAAATGGGCTTGCTCTTGCCCCTGTTGGTGCTGGTCCAGTTTTGTTCTAGCTGTGGCCTTGATGTACTGCCCCTGTTTCATGCCACCCTGCTTTGGAGCCAGCTGATTGTGGACTGAAACCTCCACAAACAGCGAGCTAAATAAACCTTTCCTTCCTTCATTTGGGTGTCAGGTGTTTTGTGTCAGAAACAAGACAAAATTAACCAAGACAGCTAGTATTACAGTGTAGTAAAGAAAGAGCTTCTATATTTCTTTTCTGAATAAAATAATATGAAAGTATCTCTTTGCCTTTGGTCTCAATAGTTTATACTGGTTGTCTCTAGTTATTAAGTGGTAGAGCATTGAATTATAGACTGAGTCATATTGGTTATCCCGGGCCAACTAATTACTACTTTATTTTCCTCACTTGTTCGACAGTGGTTCCCCTGTTATGCATAGGACAACTCTGTTATATGTGGTGGGAGATACAGATATAGAACTCAGAGGTCAAATTTACATTTTTTAGAAAGGGAATACATAAACTTTAACCCTAAAATAGTGCAAAGATACTAAGATCCATACAATGGCCATACTGTGAATGCTACTGACCTGTAGAATTCTTAGTTTAAAATGCTCTTTCAGTTGTCTGCCATCATTACTTGCAGATAATTCAGGTGGAAAACAAAATACTCCGTGAACAATGAGAGTGGTTAGTCAATCCAATTAAGCAGATATTTAAATGAAAAAGAACCACATTACTTTCTGATAATGCTTCAAACACTAACCGCATGTGTTAATCAATGTTATTAACAAACAGTATTTTAATAGTTTATGTATTTATTAGGCACATGCTATTAACATTTTAAGAGTTACCAGAAAAATACAATCATGTAATGTAAATAATAATATGTTTCAAATTAAAGTACATTTTTAGAGTTCCTCACAATTTCCTATTTTTGTTCCAAATGAAATGAAAAATAAAAAAAAATAGTTGTTCAATATCAATATTCTAGTATTTTCGGTCATATTCTATATTAAGATAAGATATTAATATATTACATTTTTTGTAAATGTGGCAATCTCTTGGTGCTTTTAATTGAAAAACTAACCATAATGCAAAATAAAGAAATTCTTACTTTTACGTAAAGGAGTTTACAGAGGGGGTTGCAGGTATTTATCAGGAGAGAGCAGGTTGTTGTAAAGGAAGAGAAAGTCTGGCTCAGCATCTTCCCGGGGAGGGATGTTTTCATAATATCTGCAGAAACCCAGACTGGTTTGCCTTTGTTATTTCTGGCAGCATTTCGTCTTGTCAAAATTCTTTTTAAAAGTTTAACATTTGATACCTGCAGCAGTGAGGAGCCACAGAACTTTCGTCAGCACTGCTCTTTTACCCCGATGATGCTCTTTGCTTTTCACCGTATTTCATTACTTTGCTGGCGAGAATTCTATTTTATGTAAAAAGAGACATGTTGAGCCTCTTAGGAAAAGGGTGAAAAAATATTGTTTGTTCCCCCATCACAATATGCTTTTGATAGGATAATGTAAACTGGTCCGTCTGTCTACGGAGTGGAACAAGAGAAATAGCTTTAGTGCCTAATTTATTTCCTGGGCACAAGCTCTCAACAGTGACTCTATCAGTGCTATGCAGTAAGCACATGATTGGTTGCTTTTGATTTTTGTTACACATAGGGTCATTAAGCAGCCACTCAGCATTTTCCCTGGGCAATAGAATATCATGTGAGCAGCTTAGTTCAGTTTATGTGAACTTGTGAACATATAACTCCTCCCTGGAAAAGGGCAATTCAAGAGCCAGATTTAAACATTGCTTAATGTCCTCGTATTGGACAGAAATAGTTGTTTATTTAATTGGAGCCGCACACTGGAGTCTGCAGCAATGTGGTGTGGGAGGAGATCGTGGCCACTGCCTGGACGTTGTGGACATTTGGAAAGGAGCATATTTAAACATGAGTCACCTGAGAGTCACAGGATTCAGGATCCAGGTACCTTTAAAGCCTTTTTGTGAAAACTGACTTTTAAGATAGTTGTGCTACTCACTGTGTTCGATCATAGAGTGGCCGAGTACTGGGTCTCATTGGTTTAATCATTTAAAAAAACGTTAGGTTGAATTTGTAACTCTCCCTTTGCATTATAACCATGCATAGAATGATAAAGTAACTATAATGTGTCATAATAAAGAAAAGGAAGGACGGGGTGTGTAGCTCCATGACACAAGTGTCTGCCTGCTAGACGCAAGGTCCTGAGTGTGATTCCCAGTACAAAAACAAACAAACAAACAAACAAACACAGGCTATACAGAAATCAGGTGAATATTTTTAAAAATTTAGGTTCATGATAAACTTCATAAACATGACCTAAAATTAAAACCGTGAAAGAGGTCCAGAATTTAGCTCAGCAGCACAAGCACCATCGTGGCAAGCAAAAGGTCATGAGCTTGATCTTGGTAGCAAAAAACAAAAACAAAAACAAAAACAAACAAACAAACTATGAAAGAGAAAGTTTGAATTCTTTGATTTTGTACAAACTGAAGATATATATGGGGAAAAATGGAAAATGACATAACATGCAAAACCAGGAAAGACGTTTATAACTTATATTCGGAAAATGATTAATATTCTAAAATAATAGAGTTTTAAATTTAAAAATGACAGAGAACAAGGTAAAGGATAGAAAAGACCTTTAGAAAACAAATTTAAAATACCAAGATACTCATGGACATTGTCTTGCTCAGTTAGCAAGCAGGAGTGTGGAAATCAGTCTGTGCTGGCATTGAACCCGCAGGCTGACATGCAAACACGGGCACCTGGCTTAATTTGGTGACATTATTGCAATATTTTGCACCCACATCGAAGAGTCCACTGCACTGGCAAAGCGTTAGTTGTAGCCACTGAAAGTCTTCGCCTTGTTTTGATCCAGCAGAATAGATTTCCCAAGGGGGAAGAAACAGTGTCAGGATCCATTTTCATGTGTTCTTGTCCAGAATCTACGTGTTGACAGGGATGTGAACCAAAGTAGATCCACAATTCTACATGAACTTAAGAAGTTTAACAATGCAGAGGAGTCTTCTCCCTTTCCCACACCCAGACCCGAGTTCTCTGGTCACGAGGACTTTATTGCAAATAGCATCGTGCAGATCGGCATGGTTTAAGGTTATCAGGAGCTGTCTTGAACACTGACTTCTAATTAATCTTTTAAAGATGCTTCCGGATGTTTTGCAACCAAGTGAAATCTTTGCTACTCGCTATCTCCATTGGCATCGCGCAAAAACACTGCCAAGTTATTGTGAAGTACTCGTACTTTTCGGCTATGAAGAGCACAGCTCTACTTAGCACAGTCTGCGGTCAGACAGTCTGAAGAACTGTTCGCTATGTTATGATCATTGCAGCCAGAGGGGGCAAGGTCTTCTGCCAATCTGTTTGCTCCCAAATGTTCAAAGTTATAATTATTTAGGAGGGAAGAATGTAGAGAAAACACATTTCAAAGATAAATCTAGTCACTGAACAGTTCAGCATGCCTTATAATTTTCCCATTTCTACAGCAACTGCCAAGTTCATGTCTGTCTACAAATTTGGAACAAGAGAAATCATAGAAAGGGATGAAAAGTTTGGCAGTAAACTAAAAAAGATTATCTGACTTTGCAGATTCCTTTTAATATATCAAAAAGCTTCTACAAAAGTGCTGGACTCCTGAATGATATTTGTTGTGCTTCACAGTTTCCTGCATGACCTAGAGCGAACAGAGTCCACCTCTAATTTCACAGATCTGAAATCACAGACTCCTAGAAGTTATACTCAAGTTCTTCCCCTATTAGATAATGAAAGGAAATTCAGATTCCTTGAGTCCTATTCCAGTGTTGTATGTCCAATCAAATTGCCTCTCTTTTCTCCCTCTTAATTGGAAGGAAATTCTGTTACTCACAGCATGAATGAGGCTAGAGGATATTATCCTAAGTGACATAAACCAGACACAGACAGACTGCCTCTTTATATAACTAGATTCAGATGAACATACATATGTGGTAGAGAATTGGGTTGCCTTTGGAGTCAGGTTTACAAGAGAACAAATTTAATAAAGGGCACACAATTGATAAGGTTACGTTATACTATTCACCCAAAAAGTCAAATACTAGAGTGCAGGAGAACTGTCTACACATTAGAGTCCAAAATAATTCAGCTGAGTGCCTGGTCCCAGAGCAATATCCTGCAGGAGTCCAGCTGAAGATGTAGAGCCCATGGCAATGCCGGCCCCCATAAGTCCAGTCAGAGGCCTACAGCCTGTGACTATATCACACGCAAGTCTGTACCAACGATCTACACTGCGAAGGTCCAAAGGTCAGTGGTGGAACCTGGAAAGTCTGTGCCAGCAGGCTAAGTGATCTGCACTGCAGCCAGGAAGCAACGCTCAAGGTGAGCACCAGAGCTCCCCTCAAGAGAACTGCAGCCATCCTCAGTGACAGCAAGGACGGGAGCTCCTCTGGTGACAATAGCTGAGCTCATATCAAGAAAGCCAGCATTTTCCCATCCAGTTCTCTCTGTATGCTGCTGGCAACAATCCTCATCCGGAACCATGCTAATTCAGTTCAGCTGAGTGTTACAAATTGACCATTACAGTTGCTTTAGAAGATGCTCAAAAAGACAGGGAAGAAATGAAAAAAAAAATATGTAACCCGTCAATCATTCCTGCATTTTTGATTATCAGGTTTTTACTTTCTTAACTTTCATGAAGGGTAATTTAAAATCCTTGAAGAGGAAGGTATTGATGAGAATAAAAGAAAATAGGTGAAAGCTATTTCTAACATTTGGATATTATTTAAACAGGGACTCAGAAGAAGAAATGAAAGGTAGATTTTGCAGCTGAGACTGCTGCTCCAAAGAAGAGGACCCTATTGGTGGGGGTGGTCTGTCTAACCACGAGGAAGAGCCTTGAGGCCACCCTGAACTGGACAGTCTACCTCAACTAAAAAGACAGGCCTTCTTCAGTCACGTTGCTTTGGTAAGAAGTGATACATGCTAAGGGCACAGAGCTTACAGTAAGGATGTCAGTAGTAGACAGGACAGTAATTACACACAGCTTTGTCATAAAGGTCACAGATGTGCTATAATAAGCATCTCACACTTTTTTACCCAGCACCCATCTCGAAGCTGAACAAGTCCCCACTCTTTGTCCTTTGGAACAAGCATGGATGCTGAACCAGATGAATTATTTCTCACCTTTCTTCCACACTTAATAGCGCATGTGCAGACAGAGAAACAAACGCTCAAACTGAACTCTCATGAGATTTTGATTTATTCTAACACATCCCTTGATGTCGTTGGATACGTCATCCTCGTCTTCTGGAACTGTCATGCAGGAAATAAAACCCGAGAATGAAGGCAGGAATATGGAAGGGAGCTCAAGGACACACAGAAAGATGAAGGCACGTATAGAGTCTGAATTCTAGGATCCCTGTTTTGCTAAAACCAAATCTATCCGTCTTGAGCCGCATACATAAGAGAGAAATTAGATTCCTCCTGGACCAAAATCTATGGTTAGTTCATTTTGCTTTCTATTAAAAGATTTTGGTTACTAATAGAGTATATGTAAAAATGATAAGATTTTTTTTTTGAACCAGAAGATCTTTATTAGAATCACACTCAGAATTTTGTTGTGTAGAGGAAGAATATTAGTCCATTCCAGGTCATTAAAAGAACTAACTTTTTTTTTTTTTATTTAAGGAGAAAAGAAAAAAAAGTGAAAGGGTACAAGTTATACAGATTTACAGAAGAAAAAAATGAACAGTAGGAAATCACTAGTTAGTGGATTACATATTGCCATCTTAAAAATAATTGTTCAAGTCACAAAATTAAAGCTTGTAGAGTGGATATTCCAACAATGATACTGCAAACAGTTCTGTTCAATGATCCAATAAAACTCTGTGATATCATTTTCTATCTTATACACTTAAATATACATGCAGTTATATAGTTTAGAGCACTTTCTTTTCCTCTCTTTTGTACAATGACTATTACACATTTTGGGTTTCATTGCTCCCACGGTTCTTATTGCTTTTTTGGAAGAGAGTAAAACCAAATGAGACATAACAGGACAGAATCGGTCAAGTCAAAAGGGTGGACATAATAGATAATATAAAAACATAATACAAGGTGATCAACAATGGTTACCATAATGCCTCCCGCTATCTCTAATAGAATTGCCTATATCATTAGTTATAATACAATTGAACAAAATAGTAAAGAACAAAACCGACAAAACCAAAACATTGGAGACATTGTAGGTCTTCAAAAGTAGATAAAAGTCAACGAGAATGGGCGTTATAATGAATCTCATTACCTTCTCAGCTGATGCCTAAACTTTCGAACCTGATACTATCCATCAAAACAGAATAGGGGAACAACAGTCAAAAACAAGATGGTGAGAGTAATACAGGGCTTCAAATCGAGATAATAGAAAGTCCAAGTGGGTTACTATATTATATCCTGCTATTTTTTTCCTTTTAATTAAACGGATAAAAATAAAAAAGTAAATAATGGAGTGGAGATTGAGAAAAAAGAGGGCATAACAGCAAAACAGCGCAGATCAAAACATAACCATTTAAGCAGAATAGTGTTTCACCACCAGATAATTCCGACCTAAAAGCAGTTTGTATATTTTTAAAAATGACTTATTTTGGAAAATTGGAATGTTTATTTCTCTGAAATTTCATATATGATTTATAATAATGTCCTTAATTCTTGATTTTTATTTACTGATAGCTTTATTAAACTCAAATTGCTTTATGATACTTATTCATCAGAAATCCCCAGGCTGCAGCACACTCAGACAAATTAATAATGTCTGTCTAATCATTGTATTTACAAGGGATATGTGTTCTATCTTACCAATAGAAAAGATGTCAGAAGAAATAATGCTGAATATATGTGGCTGTTGGCCCAAATTCTGTCTTCAAGAATATATTTTCATGGTTTTAGGATTCAGGAAAGGTGATCTTTTTAATTCTAGCAGACAAAGTTCAGTTTCATCAGGAAAAAATAATTGTAAATACCTATGATAAATCTCTCAAAGGAGTTTGCTGATTCAATACTTTGAGGCAATTACTGTTCTGCCCTCAATTTTATTTTTATTGTTTTTGAAAGATGTATATACAGGTGTTGACTAATGATTTCTTAGAAGACATTGACTAATAATAATCTCAGAAGAGGATTGCAGTGTTACTGATGGATTTAGAAATGGAACTTGAAGATATATTATAATAACTATACAGCTTACAACATTAAGCCAGTGATGCCAAAAGGAGAAAAAATATATAAGTAAATCTAAAGCTCCACTTCAAAATAAAAATTATGTGTGAGTCTTTTGACAACAGATGACAAATTATTATCGGTAACGGTGCTCAAGCATTTATAAATGTCTTGTCCAATTGGAAAAGTAGAAGGAATATAAACTAAAACCTGACCCTCTCTTATGGGATTTCAATATTCCAAATTGTGTTTAAGGCAAATGATAGCAGTAAATTTGCTTCTAATGCAACATTGATTCTAAATGGTTTTCTTGGTGCAATTTTAAACAGAAAAAGTGTACAGTTAAGATTTGAGAAGATGCCAAAATGCTGGACTTTAAGAGGATTCTTGAACTCCATAGCCATAAACTGGTCAATTTTTAAAACAATCTAGATTACACTAGAGATTTTCCTAAATTGAAGGCAACAATGGCAGCTGAGGTGACCTCTCTCTGCGTGCAGAAATCTATTAGGATTTTATATGATGAGTGCAGGGGTACAGATTTCCATTAAAGCCTGTGGGCAGTCAGACAATACACTATAGAGAGGAAAACACTGTAATTAATAATGGCACTCAGAATCTGTCACAATTGTTTCACCTGTGTTCCTTTATCCCAATAGAATGTCAAGGACACACACTACTTAAACTATGTACTTGAAAGAATATTTTAACACCACCATAAATTCATCCCAGTTTGCATTTTTAAATAATTCTAATTCATAATAAACCAGAGTGCCTTAAAGAAACAAGGTCATCTCCTAGTGAAAACACCTGATCCAGAAGCAAGAAAAGGAATTAGTTTCAATAAAAGTAATAGTAGATATTAGTACTCCACGAACAACTTAGATTATTTCTAGGTTTCAATTTTGATAATTTATAAATTAAAAACGTGATGAGATCATCTGCAATATTCCTATATGTTCTAAAAGTTGTTTAAAATATAGATATGTAGACAGCACAGTCCTTAATAAACAGAATAGACAGAGGGCTATCTAGTTGCATAATTTAATTTAAACAAACAAAGAAAAAGCAAATAAAAATAACAAAAGATATGAGTTTTAATTTTTATTTTAATTATACAAATTTATATTAATTACCCTTTAGCACTACATATTTCATACATGTCCTGAAACACAAGGTTTTAAAGTAAAGGACCTACAATTTTATTTCTCTTTGATTTTTCTGCTTCTAGACTAGCACATGAGAAAAACCTTTTCTCATTTTTCTGTTTTTGCTCAGCCTTATATCACTTACCCTATTGAAGTTTAAAAATGTAAGATATTCTAAAATCCTGTCTTGTAAAAATTTCTAAATAAATTGGAACATGGCTTACATTTGCATGTGAAACTATTGTATATTGTCCTAAAGTATTATGTGTGTTTATTTGAATATAGTGGCCTTGAACATTGGTTTTGCTTTGGGTAAATTTGCTTTCTTCATGAACTAATTATCATACATGACCTAGTTCACATGACTGACCCAGTGTGTATATACGCTATGTCCATTTATCTAAGCGCTTACACATGAACACTTACAATTCTCCTGCCATTTTGCAGGATAAAACTTTGATGAGGAATTGGATATTTCCAAATCTGCAAATTATGCGCTTATGAATTACAAGAAGAAAAATAGCATAGAAGAGACACTGGGACAGTATCACCTTAACCAAATTGTCAGAGTAAGACAAATTGGCATCCTTTCCTTTTCACAGAATCTACTGAGAAAAACACAGGCTCACTTCGGTGATATTCTTGCCTAGAATGCATAACACGAACCTAATTGGAGGAGACCTCAGACATGCTCCAATAACCCATCTACATACTCACAAGATTTCAGTCATGAAACACAAAAGATAGCTGAGCAGTGGTTGAGGTTACAGGGTAATGAATAGACTCAGTGACTAACTGGGACGTGTGCACTTGCATGAGGTCGTGGGCTGAGAATAAAAACAGTCGTAGAGGCTATTTTGGGAGCAACTGGTGAAACTTGATCGTAGGTTGAGGATTATATGATATTACATCAATTTTAAATGCCTTTTGATTTCACAGAAAATGTTTGTGGTTATGAAAGATGGGGGAAATACCTGCAAATAAAAGAGTACAGTGTCAGATTCTTACTCTCTAATGACCAAATAATTCAGAGGGAAAAAAGCATGTGTGTTGGAGAGAGGTGTAGAAATGGAAGGACAGAGGAAGGAAGGAGAAAAGAGAAAAAGTAAGGAAAATGGGACTGCAAAATAGTTTCTAGAGCACCAAAGACACACATAGTGATGTTCAGAATGCAGCTAGCAAGCGCCTCATAAGAGTTCTATGCTATTACCTGTAAAATACACCAGGTGGGTTCTCAGCAAATGTATCATTCATAGAATCACAGTACATTCAATCAAGGATAGATACCTAATTGTTAGAAGCCTGAGAAAAAGTATCCCTATCATAATGTTGTGCATTTTACATTGTTCCAGTGCACTATTTCACCATTTATTAAATTAAATGCTAGGGCTCCAACATGCAAGACAGACCCGATTAAATAAAAGGTACAATAGACAGTAACTGTTTTGAATTTTTCACTATATTTTCTTTCATTTTCTTTTTTTAAATTAGAAATTGAACTCAAGGCCTTAGGCTGGCAGGCAGCCACTGAACTGCATCTCCAGCCCTCACTGTACCTTTAAAGCTCTTTTAATGTCCCCACCACTGCACACTAATTTTAAATGATCAACTCATACAGAGTGGTTGCAGCACAGTCTTAGCTCATTAAATGTTACTCACACAGGTCTGAGCTCCCGCATCAAGCTAAGCATACAGACTTTTATGAAGCTCTTTTGTTGATACTTGGGAGTTTTCTTTTTAATACTTCAATATAATTATAATTAGTTTAGAAGGCCCAGTATTACTCTGAGATAATTGTGCATAAATTAATTGCTAAAGGGCGCAGTTAACTTTGTATTAACGTTTGTGATAAACACTCTACTCGATTTCTAATATTTCATAAATTATATCCCATATTTTAATTGTTCCTATATTAAGTTTTATTACTTAATGCCCTTGAATATTTGCCTTGGGCATCAAAGCAAGCACTTGAACATGCTTAATCCGTGAGAAACTTGCATTCAATTAGACCATGTAGGGCAGAGCAAGGTGCTGGCTCAGATCTCCAACTTCTGTCATGGGCGAAGAAAGTGATTTCCAATAGAAAAAACTTCTGGGAAAGGACAAGCCTGTGACAATAGTGTTTCCATAAATGATGCAGTTTGTCTCTTTAAAGAAATCCCCATTTTTAGCTATTGAAATAAAACATCACCCTGGAGTCATTTTGAGATTCTGTTTTGTTCATTCATGAGTTCATCAGCAAGGGCATGGTGGGTGTTCAGCTGGAGGTTCACGGTGCATTCATTACTTGGAGATCTCCCCACTGGCTGGTAAAGCTTTGTTTAGTTCCTCCAAGATGGTTTGCAGATGGAAAGGAGACCAGGAGTTGGAGGAGGAGAGGAAGGAAAAGGAGAATAAAGAGAATTAAGCTGTGTTATGCGCATGTACCAGCCTTCCATGATGAATGTAATCACATGCTACAAACATGGACTAGGAGAAATAAACATTTTTTAAAAGAGGATCTTCCGGTTTCTCTGCTGTGGAGGTACAGATCTGCCTGCTGAAAACCGGAAGCTCTGTGTGAGCAGAGGGCTGACGTCACCGCGCTCAGGAAACTTGTCATGAAGCCCTGCTGCTTTCAGGAAGATCCTACACCTTACTCTGATCTCCACTGAATGCATGTGAGTCAAAACTTCTCTTGGATGTGGTTATACATTTTTAGATACAGATTCCTTTATGGCATTTTACTATTAGCTGATGTAATAATTGATTGTATTTTGACATTGAAAATGTCTCTGCCAGTGACTTCTACTGCGTAAACTTTGTTACTCAAGTGACATTGAGCAACAGAGTCTGTAGGTACCGAGCCTTTCTGAGCTTGAACCCAAGAGAAGGACACCGAGCCCTCCACATATAACCTGATCTTTGCGAAGCCTCCTAGTGAAGACTGTCTGGAACAGAAGATGATGGAACAGCCTGGTCTTTGGGGACAAGGGACGATGACATGGGACTGGGCTGGGAAGTCACAAAAGCCCTGAAACTTGAACAGTTGGGACACAAAGGAGGATTTACAGTACAGTAGATTCCGTGAAGAGAGAAAAGCGTTCTTTGGAAAGTCTGCAAGTATCCTTACGTACTTATGTGAAAAACAAAATTAGTTTTAATAGAAGTAAAGTATGTATTTAAAAGATTTCTATTATATATTCTTTGATACAAAAGGAAATTTGTGAAACTATGTGTTTTATCACTTTATATATATAGTTTATGATTACACCTATGCATATATATTTTCAAATGCACAAGAAATGTCTTAATTCTCAAGTGAGAGATTAGGCCTGGGTAATATGAGAAAGTGGAAACTTTTAGTATTTTTATATTCTTTATTTCATATTGTATTATCATTTCATTTTTCTAAACCATTTCAGTCTAAGAAAAATATAACATAAGTCAAATGTGTGGTTTTAAATTTTTAATAACATTTAAAAAATGAAGGTGAATTTAGCTTAAAATATATATGTATATGTTATTTAACATAGTATAACAAAAGTAATATCATCTGTATATGCAATCAATGCAGAGTTATTTAGATGTGGGGCAGTACTTTTTTCCATTCAGGTTTTAAAACCTGTGGTGTCCTGCATACTTCTGTCCATTTCAGATGTTTGGAAATGATGCCTGACTAGTGGCTGTCAGGATGGATGATGCCATTCTGAACTGCTTGATTATTATTTACTTTATAATGATATGCAAATATACACGAAAAATGGCCATGTGCAAGGAACACAACTGTCTGGACCACCCTCTCGATTTCGTCACATTGACAGGAATATCTCCGAAACAGAAGCCTTTCTCATTCAGTGATCTCATTAAGTTAATTGGAGCAAATCACTTTCTCATCAAGGTTAAACCACCTTGCTACCGAATAAGAGCAACACTTTTAATCTCCTTCAGTTTAAGTGCCCGATCCAATAAGCATGCACAGTACTCATTAATATTGATAAATATTACAGCAGGAAATAAATCACAGTGCCTGTGCTTCACAAGGAACACGGAACACTGGAAACAAATGCAACAGACTCTGGTAAGCAGGAGATAAAGTGCGGTGTCACTCGCAGGTACAGTCCTAGAGCACTGGGAAGAAAATTTGACACCTGAACCAGGAACAATCAGAAAGGGAGACAGGATTCAGTGATGAGCAACTGGTTCCACACTTCCTGAGGAGACAGTTAATCTCACTGTCCATAAAGAACTCCTTAATGTCCTACACACAGTGTTAACAACAGCAAATGCTACTTCCATTTGTTTTCACTTTCTGTGAGTCCAGCCACTGGCACAAAAAGTCAGTAAAACTAGGAAACATGCACCCCGTGGAGACTGTTTGCCTAGGTGCCCGGATCAGTATGATACCGTTGCATTGTAACAAACAGCCACCGCCTGCTTTCTAAGAAATGCCTTCTTCTACTACAACAGTGGGGCAAAGCAAGGAGAGAGAGCAAAGCAGAAACTCTCGCTGCAAATCAGCTTTATTCACTTTGCTCCAAATCCAAAGCCCTGTCATTCTGAAGACCTTGTGAGAAAGGATCTCCGTCACTCCCCCATTGGCTCTGCACAGTAAGACAGCAAGGCACAGGTCTCCTCTTTCTAAACAAACTCATTTGACTCTGAAAATGGGTGTGAGTACTTCTAAATGTCACACTCACAACATAGCCAGTGCACATGCATTCATGCTCTCATCATACCACACGAAGACAGGGACACACAACAAACACACAGAAACAAACACTACACACTTAGCTATGACAACCCTAGAATATTAAATATCAATTTACTGTGGGTTTTAATGAGTTTCTCTTTTACTTATAAATTTAAGATGAAATTTCGTCAATGCTTTAAACAAATTTTTAAAAAACCTATGTGTAGCGTTTGTTCGTGATTCTTTATTTTTGTTTTTCATTAATATTTTCCATGGATTTTTAGATTTTGATTCCACTTTTGATCCATTTTTAATTAAAAAAAGACAGAAAAATCCAGAAGCAAACAATCAAAAAACAACAGGAGCAAACTGGTGACAACAATAACAAATAAAAACAATAACAATATAGTGTTTCAAAAAAGATAATAGAAATTTAACAATGGTTGTTATGTTTCATATTGTTATTGTCAAAAAAGTTGCTCAGAAATGCAAATTAAAACCACACTGAGATACCATCTCACTCCTGAAAGAATGGCCAGGATCAAGAAAACCAACAACAGCAAATGCTGGAGAGGCTGTGGGGAAAAAGGAACTCTCCAACACTGTTGGTGGGAATGTAGACTGGTACACCCTTTGTGAAGGTCAGTCTGGAGATTTCTCAAAAAGCTGGGATTAGAAGTCCCATTGTTCTAGCTATTCCACTTCTAGGCATATTCCCAGAAGAACTGAAAGCATCATACCACAGTGATGTATGTGCACCTATGTTTATAGCAGCACAATTTGTAATCGCCAGATCTTGGAAATAACCCAAGTGTCCATCAACTGAGGAACCAATTAAAAAATTGTGGTATTTCTATACAATGGAGTATTATTCAGCTATAAAGAAGGATCACATTGAGATATTTATCAATAAATGGGCGCAGCTTGAGACCATACTCATAAGTGAAATAAATCAATCTCGCATGTATGAATACCGAATAGTTTCCCTAATGTAAGTAAAGATTCAAATATATAAGTATGTGGTAATCATGATTCCCCATTATGTGGCCTTGAAGCCTTATAAAGTTTTCACTTATTAATTGGAATGGCTTTATTTTGGGCTGCTTGATATGGAAGTATTTGAAGCTATAGTACATGAAGTTATATTCAAATATTTCAAGGAAAAAGACAGACACTATGGTAACTACTATTAAGTCGGGTTATTTGGTGGTGAAGCACTAGGTTGCTGAAACAGTCATGCTTTGACCTGTATTGTTATGTTGTCATGTCCTCTTTTATCTCAATCTCTCCCTTATTCATTAAAAAAATTATTTAGTTATTTTTTATGTTTTTTTTAATTAAGGGGAAAAATTTAAAACATTAGCAGGATATATTATAGTAACTTTTTTGAATTCCTAGTAACTTGATTTGAAGTCCTGTAATACTCCCACTTCTTGTTTTGACTGATTAGACTCTGTTCCGTTCTGTATGATATCAAGTTTGAGGGTATAGGCAACTCTTTGAAGGCAATAAGATTCACTAAGATGCCCATTCTGGTTTGACTATTATCACTTTTGGAAGTCCTGTAATGTTTACAATGTTTACATTTTATTGGTCTTGTTCTCTATTGTTTTGTTCAACTTTATAATACCTAATGAGATAGACAATTCTTTTTAAGGAAGCAAGAGGCATTATGGTAACCATTGTTGATAACCTTGTACGCTGTTTTTACATCATGTAATACGTCTATCCTTGGTTTTGACTGACAGTTTTGTTTTGCCATATTTGACTTTATTCTCTTCCAAAAAAAGCAATAAGAACTAAGGAGTAATAAAACCCAAAATGTGTAAATTGTGTTGTAAAAAAGAGAGGGAAAAAAGTGCTCTAAAGGATACAGCTGCAAATGTGTTTAGGGGTGTTAAAAAGATCACCATATTAATGTTTTTGGTTGGATCATTGAACACAACTGTTTACAGTCTCACTGTTTGAATGTCCACTTTGTATGCTTTGATACTGTGACTTGAGCAACTATCTCTAAGATGATAATGTGTAATCTATTAACTGGTGAATTCTTACTGTTTTTTTTTTTGTTTTTTTTTTTTTTTTTTTTTTTTTGTAGTTCTGTATTACTTGTACCCTTTCACCACTTTGTTTTGTTTTGTTTTTTCTCTTTTTCCTTTTAAATAAAATTTTAAAAAAAGTTGCTCAGGTCACAAGATACAGGCATGTAAGATTGATCAAACAATATATTTCTCTTTGAATAATTTATTTCCCTTTTTCTATATCTATTGTAACTTTTGGATTCTATTTATCCTCAGTTTCTGACACTAGCGAGACAATACAGAGTTTACACATACAAGTACTATTTATTTCACTTATGAGCATGGTTTCTAGTTGCATCCACTTACCTATGAAATTCTCAAGTTTGTTTTTATTTATGGCTGAGTAATATTCCATTGTGATCATGTTTTAAACACATCCATTAGGAAGATGAAAAAATTTCGTACATTCACCCAAAACTTAACTGCACAGCCAGTGGTGCCCTGAAAATAGATGATGAGAGACTAGGAAAAACCTAGACACATACTGTAAGGAAAGTTGGGACTGAGTGACACCTGACTTCCATGAGACCTCTCTGACAACCCAGCATGGTCTGCGTCTTTATTTATACACAGAAAAAGAGGGGAAGTGTGTGGTGGAGTCAAAAGTACAAGATCTAAGTGTTTTGCTGAGAAGACTGAAATAGAAGCTCTTTCAGAGCTATCTGTGCTGTAGTTAACAGGCTGGATACCTGCTGTTAACAGGCTGGATACCAGGGCAGACACCTGCTGGGCGGGCTTTGCTCTAGTCCCATGACTTGTTCACGTGGTTTGCCTCTGACACTCCATATTCTTGGAGATGTCCTTACTCTAAACCTGAATGTGTGATCAGTCTCCAGCTCAGCTGCTCTCCACATGTCACCCTTTTCTATTTCTTACTTGCAAGAAGTGGGTGTTCAGTTGAAGTTGGAGGAGCTGTGTTTGAAGGACTTTGCAGAAGACCTTCTTTCTTGTAGAAGGCTTTTCTTTCACTTTCCCAGGAATCCCCAGTAAAGTTTCTTTCCATGAAAGCTCCTCCACCTTGAACCCTTTTCACTCTGAGTGGACTGACTTCTTTAGGCTAAATATTGCCATTCCAAGGGTTTCAGGTCCCTGTGTTTTGCAACTTAACCCTAAACAGTCTGTTAACCCATAACAATTGTCAGTTACCAGTGTAGCTGGAACTTGTTAGAAGGTATCAGTAATCAGAGTTTCTTTTTCATAACTAGCTTGTTACTATAGCATTGTATTGTACATCTTTTTTAAAATTAATCTCTTGCTATCTATCAATGTCAGTTAAGCCTCCTCAGGATTTACCTTGGAATCATGTACTGTGCCTCTCGGTCCTTCTGTCAGTGTCAGTCATTTAGATGACTCACAGTCAGTGCTTTACCAAGTTACTGTCCATGAAAGCTTGGGAGACATTTTTCTCCTGGTGATGCTTCTTAGGCACACTATACAGCATTGATCTTCTTCTGTGGCCAAACAGTCTCTTTGGTCAGGAGGTTGGGGAATCAGTTATAGGATGTCACATCAGATTCTCTTATGTCTTGGATTCTCATTCAGCTTGCATGGGCAGGGTCAAAATACTGGCTGTCCTCTTAGCCCACTTATCTTTCTAGTTAGCTACTTTAGCTATTGAACATCCAGATAAGAAAAGGATAATGACATTACATTGTACTGGGAGCAGGAAATTTAATCATTAGAAGTTTTATCTGAATATCTAGCACCATGAAATATAAAGTATAACCAAAAAATTGTTATTTCTTCTCAATCATGGATATTCTAGTATTTTAATTTCTGTAGAATGTTAACAGAAAGAAGTTATGCAATTTTATAGAGAAAAATTGAGATAAAAATCCATACACAATATTATAGAGTGATAATCATGATGAAATTTTTGTAACACACTTAAATTTCCATTTGGGCATAGAATTAGTCAGTCATCTTTATCTAGTAAATAAGAAGTTTTTATCTAATTTGTTGTCCTATAATGTGATGTCACTGAAGTGTGTGACATTTTCTAGACAGATTAATGTTTAAATATCTGTGTAGTGTAGTGATACATACATTGCATACATATCACATAAATGTTTATTAAAATATTATTATTGACTGGTGACTTCATGTTGACTTAATACGAATTTCCTATCACAAATATCTGGAGTGCAAGAGAAATGCAGATAACTAAATCTGAAAGATTCACTATAAACAACCCCAATTTTGCATTTTGGAAGATCTCTACATCTAGAAGGCATAGAAGCATTTAATAAACTGTGAGACTAGTAACAATCATCATAGCCATATGGAAACTGTTGTTTCTTAAATTAGTTTTGTACCAAAGTGTCTTTAAACCAGAAATCCATATTCTCTTATTGCTAGAAAGCTTAATTTTTTGATGATGAACAATGCAAAACATATCACAATACTATATTTTGAGCAACAGTTTAGAGGTGTCTCCCATAAGGCTATGGAGATCATTGGTGCCTCCTATTAATGAACAAGAACTAGAGAATTATTTCAAGGTAGCTGCTTTCTTATTAATTGATTGGAAAAGTTTCAACAGCTTTTTCCTACCCTAAAAGATTTTTGTTTAATTAACAAATTTTTGATGACTTGTGAGAACCAGATCATAATACATAACACATTACTTTTGAACAACAAAAGACTCTCAAGTCAATACATAAACTGCCATATTCACTAGATTTTTAAAACCAATTTTAACATCATCTTGACAGGTTGGCAACTTGTTTGGAATTATGTCTTTAATTTTGATAGCATTTATTTATCAGCTGAATTAAATTACAGACAAATGTTTAAAAGATCAAAAATGCAAGAAGAAAAATTTGTTGAGCTCAAATAAAATAGCTATTTTCAAATTAGGCAGATAGACAAATATACATAAGAATTAGGGTGCACTCAAATATATTTTCAGCCAAATTGAATTGCAACTTTTTTTACAATTTTTGTTTGCAATTATAAATAGAAGTCAGAATTTTTTACAGATCACTAACAGATAACTCTTATCAGAAAAGTTTGGAAGGAATAAACGTCTATTATCTATAATTAATATATTTTTGTGTTTAATTTTATCTTAAGAATATTGTCAGCTTTTATGACTCTTTCAGTCATGTAGCTTCCAGCTCAGTTATCTCCATATACTTTGTCACATAACTCAGAGCTTTGCTTTTGAAAGAAAAGCTGTCACACTTAATATAACTTGAGTTAATATTATCACTTATGTAGACTCCCTTTGCTGGTGCCTTTGATTTGTCATTATCTGGGGCATTCCTAGACCCCTTGTTCCTGGATTGCTAAGACTATTCCCAAACAGCTCCCTGCTGGTTGCAAATGCTACAGCCATTTGTGATGTAAGAGCAGTGAACCTGTGTGCTCAGAGGAAGGGCAGGCACTGGTGCTCTCCAAACTGACTGAGGCTCAGAAAAGGTGAACTGTGGCTGTTCACTGGCTCTAGAACAAAGGTGTAGTTGCTGCTGGGTTCTAGAGCAGGGCATACAGCCCGGATTCCTTCCTGCAGCTGACATGATACAAAGCAGGCATTTGGGTTCCTCCAACCTCCTTTGTCCAGGCCAACTTCGGGCTTGGTGGAGCTCTTGGTTCCCACCTGGCTTGTACCCCTCAGCCCTGTACCCTCCCCACCTGGAAGTCCATGAGAAGTGGTGAGAGGAGTGGAAAGAAGTGGTTTTCTCCCTGTCAAATAACCCTTTAAATGCCTGTAGGGGTCTAGATAGATTTATACTGGCTTTCTTTTTCCCTAGCCTTGCTCTGAGCTGCTGTCCCACCTTTTCCCAAGGATTTAAAATTACAGTTCCTTCTTACAGAAATTGAATAGAGGCCTGTTAAACAAACAAAGAAATTTAGCAAGCTATATAGTCCCGATAAGCAACCCTCTAATCTTAAACAAAGTGTTAAGTGTTTCAATATAAAGTCTTTTGACTCTGAATTTCCCATCATTTTATACCCAGTGATTACTCAATGTACTCCATATCCCAGTCCTGTTGCATGCACTCCCAGAATATCTCCTTGTCTCATCTTACTGTGTTCTCTTGTGCTCAGGTCTCACGTTGGGGCACCAAGATCCATGACCCACAGCCAGTGGGGTACTGAGAGGGGGTGATGGAAGATTAAGAAAAAAATTGGGTACATATTGAAAGGAAAGCTAGGACCAGGTGGACCTGACTTCTCTAAGAGAGAAACACTAACAACCCAGCATGGTTTGCATCTTTATTTATACACAGTAGAAAGAGTGGGGAGTACATGACGGGGCACAAAGTGCAAGGTCACAGCATTTTGCTGATAAGATTGAATACGAAACATTTTCAGAGCTATCGGTGCTGCAGTTAACAGGGAGGAACACCAGGGCGGAACACCTGCTGGACTAGCTTTGCTCTAGCCATGAGTGTGCAGTCAATATCCAGTTCAGCCACTCCCCACAGTTAGCCTGATTCTTTTCTGTGTTCTCTTTAGTAACTACCTTATCACATATACTACGTAAATGAAGAAAAATACAAAGAATATATTATATATGGAATGATGAAACAAGTTCTTAGTGAATTTTGAGTGCTGATGAGCTGTCTTCTCTCTGTCTCTTTTGGAGTTGGAAAGACAAGATGCATCAGTCTGAACTTGCACATCAAAAATTTCTTTCAAGTGATTTTGTCAACATTAGTTCATGTTCATGTGCAAGAAATCTTTGATCTTCCTGAAAGAGGTTACTTGATTTAGTAACATGACAAGGCCCAGAAGATTACAACAAAAGCTATGTCAGAGCACCGTGTGATGGACAGGACATTTTTACACACTGACATTGAAGCATGAGCTGCATCTGCTTTGAAGGAATATGCTGTACATGGTGGCTTGTTGTTTTCATCAACATTTCTCTTTGGGTCTTTAAAAACTCCAGCTGAAGCATATGCTCATCCCTTTCTGACAGGTACTATAACAATGACTGTGTCTGGAAGGCTGATTTCATCAGGTACACTGGTACGTGGGCTCCTCTGTGCCCTCAGCAGGATATTCCTGCTCCTGTTTCTTTGTTGCTCTTTTATATCTTGACCCTGCTGTCTGCTGTAGTAGGAGAGGAACAGAGTCACATGATGAGAGATAAGTTTCAAGGACGGGGACGTTCTGTCTGGATGGCTATGACAGCATCTGTGCTATTAAATGAAAGTGAATTTCAAATTTCCTACTTTGTACCGGCAACTAACACTGGATTAATACTTCATCCCTACATATATTTTTGATGTTCATTGGGGTACACTGAATCATGCAGAAACACCACTCCATTGAATCCAGGAGGTATTTGTGAAAAGGTTTAAAAGACTTTAGAGAAATCACTAGTGTAATATTTTTATTCAAAGAAAATACACTTTATACATGAGAAATGCATAGTAAATTTCAAGATCATCTTGATGGGAATCAAAGACCAGGGAGCTCAGTTAGGAGGAGGGAGATAAATACATCACCAGAGTCAGCTCAGCAGTCTTGTTCTCAGAAACACTGCTCCGACTCGGAGTTTCATGAGCTGTGTCTAGAAAAAGGGCATCTGTGCACTAGGTCCCTGTGCAGTGGCATGAAACTCCAAACTAACTCAGGTCCAAACATTGTAGCTATTATCAGAACACTACATTGTGTTGATTTGTACCTAGATGTCCCCACAAAGCCTCATGTTGGGGAGCTTTTCAGAGGTGCTGGATCTGGGGTGTGTGATGCTGAGATAAAGACTGTGAAGCTAGGATTAGGGGTGCCCCACCTGGGATGTAAGGGTAGTGTGGACAGAGAAAAAGGGACAGAAAGGGGCTGCTGCACCACTGACTGCTGCTACATCTCTGCTGCCTGTATCTGCCATGAGCTGTTTCTCCCCTGTGATGCCCTCTGTCACACCCTCCTGCCTTGCAGTCAGTCAATTAGAGACTAAAACCTCTGCAGACTGTGAGACACAACAACTTTTCCCCCTTTAACAAAATGTTGAGAAAATTAAAACATTCAGGACAATAGCAATTAAGTAAACATGACTGCCTGTCCTCAGTGTTTCTCTATTTCATATGTTGATGCTAAATTGAACACACACACACACACACACACACATGCACTGCCTAATGCACATGGCTTAAAAAGCATGAGTACCTTGAAAAGAGTGTAGCAAAAAAGAATCACGTGGATCCTAAAAACAAAAAATGTACTATTTTCATCTTATTTAATAATAAAGATGCAATTTAAAATGAATTAAGAATCTAAGCAGAGTTTTCTACAAAGATGATATAGAAGTGACCAGAAAGCTTATGGAAATATGCTAAACATCATCATTTATTAGGGGAATGCAAATCAAAATTAGGACAGCACACCCTTCACACCCATCAGCCTGGCTATGATTGACAAGAAAAAAGTAAAAGGTACCAGCAAGGATTTGGAGAAATCTCTCAGAAAAAGTGCTGGTAACAATGCAAAATATTAAATCCACCTTGGAAATGTTTGGCAGCTCTTCCAAACATGAAAGGTGGAGTCACCATGGGACTTACCTATAACAACCCAAATATGCACACAAAGAAATGAAAATGTACTTGCTCAGATGTCATACACAAATGTCCATGGCGGCATTGTTCATGAGATCCAAGACGTAAAAGCATCTCAAATGTCTATTAACAATGACTAGATTAGCAAGGAGCAGTGCAGCCATACCATGGGATATATTTCAGCAACACCAAGGAGGAAACAGCGGTACATCTTCAACAGGAATGAGCCTTGAAAATGCTCACGGAGAGGCTGGGGATGTAGCTCAGCGGCATAAGCACCTGCCTTACAAGTGTGTGGTCATGAGTTCGATCCCAAGTACCAATAAAAACAAAAAAATAAAAAATAAAATAAAATAAAATGCTCAGGGAGAGACACTGGTCAATAAATGCCACATATTATAGGATTCCATTTAGAAGAAATGTTTGGAATAGGGAAATCAATAGAAGTGGAAAGCTGATTAGTGATAGTCTGAGAAGGGATGGGAGAAAGTAACATCTAATTTTCTTTCGGGGAGACAAAAACTGTTCTAAAATTAGTGGCGTTGATTGTACAACATTGTGAATATTCTAAAAAGTATTGAACTGTGCACTTTTGGTGAATGATATGGTGCCATTACCATACATCAATCAAACTGTTTGAAAAAACAGAGCTACCTGGAACAAGGAGGTTAATTAATTAGCACAAACTTGCTTGAACTTCAAGTAAGCACAAAAGCTGGGATCTGACTCAATGCTCATCAAAGTGCAAACTCTATTCCCTTTCCACTCCAAACTGCTGGTGAGTCTTTCTAATCTGAGTAAGAAATCATCTGTGTAGAAGCAATATTTTGCAGAAAAAGATGGAAAGGTTAATTTGATATCACTTTGTTTACACACCAGAAGGCCTTTCCTTCAGGACAAGAATACCCTTCACTGAGGCCTCATACTCTGTGTTTATTGGCAAAAGGAACAATGACAGGGCTGAGGATGTGGCTCAGCTGCATAGTGCCTGCTTGGCAAGTGCCAGATCATGAGTTGAGTCCCAGTACTGAAAAAAAAAAAAAAAAGAACAACAGCACAGTGACACAGGCAAGCCATGTGGATGGTTTTCGAGGGAGCAAAAGCTGGTGTCAGCTCTGAAAAGCACGATGATGCGAGAGGACTTTGTACTCATGATATGAAGCCACCCTCAATCCTTTGCCTCTCCTTCTGGCAGAACGTTTGCCCACTCTAGGTCATCACCAGGATGCTTGTTTGCCCTTCCCTCTCCTGTAGCTACCTGCAGTCCACCACAGTCCTCTCTGGGAGTCCGCAGTCAGCTGGATCATGGAAAGGTGGACAGCATCTCTATGCACAAGCATCACAGAAATGGAGAGAGGAAAATGTTCCCACAGAAGAGCTGAAGCTCCAGGACAGACTCAGCCAGAGAAGAGAGAGGGTGCACAGCAGGTTTGCTCCCCGAGATCCATCCTGGAATACAGAGCTCAGACTCTCTATCTGATGAGCTAAGCTACTTCCCCTAAGCTACTTCCCCTTCCCCTTAGAGTCCAGCTGCCACTTCTTTATCTTCTTGCACTAGTGTGTGTATGTGAGTGTGTGTGTGTGTGCAAATTTTAAATGCTGGCTTTTTAAATGCATTCACAGTAAAATGTCATAAAAAGGCACTTTTCTTGAAATAAAGCAGAAATATGAGCAATAAATTAGGTAGCGTAACCAAGAAGCTTAAACATGCACATGGGCTGTGCATCCCCGGTCACCACACACCCTGGAACTGACTGAGCCTCCTTATACTGGGCTGAAATACCAGAAAATGTCACTTTCTTCCACGAAATGCCACAGTAGAGGGTGACATTCTCCTGGTGCATCCTAGTTCTCGTTTTGCCTCCTGCAAAACTAAAAATTTGGTCCTAAAAAAAATGGAGGCTGTCCAGAAGTCCCTTGCATGGGAATCAGTCAATGTGTCACAGAGGTGGAGGGAGGTCACAGTAGTATCTACAGGACACTCCATCAATAAGTGATTCTGTGGACCGTGGTTGGGTAATTTCTTTCTAAGTACAAACTCCAGATTGAAAATTGATACCTGAACAGACTGCGGGTTGTACTGTGTTACTTTCGGCACAGATTATACCTTCAGTAGCTCTAAAAACTACAAAAGATTTGGGTTAACAACTGCATTTAATTAATGAAAATAAACATTTAATTACATATCATGCTACAAATTTACACTATACATATTCTAGACTATACACATGTATTATTTTAATATATAACTCTATGTACTTAAAGTACGTACTTAATGTACCAGCTTACACAATTGTATGTGGGTGGAGAGAAGACTAAACAGATTCACTTAAAATGAGAAATAAAATTTCTGATGAGCCTCTTAGTTATAAGGGATCAAGTCACCTGACAAAGGTACAAAAGCCACCTGAACCCTTCTCTGAGATTTCTGCATCTATCTGGCACACAGGGCTGAAATCCTCACATTTCCTTCTTTTCAAACAGTGCTTGCAGCCAGTTTCTTTGGTCTATTAACTGATTTGCAGGAAGGAAGAGTAAATTGTCCTTCACTGTGCAAACACTCCTGACTTTTTTCCATGAATACAAATGGAAGATTTTTGAAGCCTGACACTTTGCAAAAACATGACTCCCAAGACAAATAAAAGTTCACGAAAACTTTCTCTCTCTCTCTCTCTCTCTCTCTCTCTCTCTCTCTCTCTCTCTCTCTTTTTTAAAGCTCTGGGTTTGTGGGGGGAGTGGAGGTTATAATTAGGATTCTGACACTGTTGGGCAAGCTTAGGTAAACCACATAAACTTCCTGGAACATTTTATTTTTATTAATTACAAAATGTATGGATTTGATGTAGCAAAGATTAACTCAATGATCTCAAATACTTAACAAGTCTAGACAACTGATAGTTTCTTAATTTAATATGCATGGGATTCATGCTCTTCTCCTTCTCCTGGACTTCTAACAGACACTGTTGCCACATGCTCTCCTGTGTTCTGTGCAGTGACCCATCAGAAGCAATCATTTGATAGTATTGGAACTTTCCCTTGTATCTTTATTACCCCAGTAACATGTTAACTTATATACAAGGAAGGTCCAAATCTCCTACTGTGTTTCATCTCCACATTCCGGCTTTCCAAAATGAACACAGTGATCCTAAGTATGAAGTTCCAAAAAGAGCTGAAGTAATAAATGATTTAACAGCAGTAAGTAATAAAAAATGTGTTTACTCATAGTATTTTAGAACAAAATTCATCTCCTATGTTGTGTTCCTGATAGGAAGCCCCTGGGGATGCCTTCTGATGGGACTCTTCAGTGTTTCCCTTTTCCAACATGTTAGTCTAGATGGGATTTAACAGACTTTAGGCTTCCAGTATAACTTGTAAGAACACAAGTATATTGATAGAACAGAATGGAAGGCAACTCAGAGTGTTAAAAGTGCAGCTAACAGAGTAATGATTTGGAGAAAGAAGAGCCTGGGACAAGACAAAGCAAAAAACAGGATTATTCTCTCTCTCCTTTGTCTTTAGTGTGCCAAATATGTATTAGAGCCCAGGCCACATGAAGGTGAAGGGCTTGTGGGGAAAAGACATTATGAAGCCAGCGATTCGAGCACAGAACAATCACTGCTGGACCAGTAAGCAGAGAGAGGTAGCTTGGAGTGGCCAGAGAAAGCCATGACAACTCTGGTGAGATCTTGAGGATGAGTAAAAGATTGTACAGTGAAGAGGTGTGGAGAAAGGAGTCCACCCACAGACACAGATGTTTCTTTGGAGAGAGAGGCACAGCTCAAAATGTAAGATCCACGTAGTGAGGGTTAGGACGCTGGGAGGGCAGATGGGGAGAGATGTGTGGAAACAGACCTTTACTGTGGGCTCCTGTAAATCACTGTAAAACGTTACAGTGCCCACACATTCTGAGGGGCAGAGAGAATTCGCTCTGGAGTGTTAGAGGAGTGACTTAGCTGGTATAGACTTTTCAAAATCCTCTATGGGTTCCGGGCAAAGAGAAAAGTTCTTGGGAGAGGAATAGATTGGAAGCCAGGAGTAAGAACTAATTTTTTCCAGAATCAAATGAAAGATGAAAGTATCCTGGATTACATTAGTACCCAGGGTAACATAGAAAAGTGGTTACATGTGGCAAGAAAGAAGCCCAGGACTCGGTCACTTAGGGGATTTAGAGGTGAAGAAGGAAGAGTCAAGACTGAATTACAGTTTGGGGCTCTGGGTGGGTTTTTAATGATGCCTTTTGTTCAAGTGGCAAAAAGTAAAGGAAAAGCAAACCTGTGAGGGGTTTGACAAATGATAGTTTGAACATATCGGCCACTAAGAAACCAGTACAGAGATTCCTCAAAAAGCTTAAACTATGAATTCCATTTGGACAAGTTACTTTCCTTGTCTTATAAAAAAATATATAATTTTATAAACAAAATTGAGATTAAAAACCATATACCATATTCTAGAATGATAATCGTGATGAAATTTTTATAACACACTTAAATTTCCATTTGGGCACAGAATAGCGTTCTTAGTCATTTCTATCTAGTAAGTAAGAAGTTTTTATCTAATTTGTTGTCTTATAATGGGATGTCATTGAAATGTGTAACATTTTCTAGGCAGATCAATGTTTAAATATCTGTGTAGTGTAGTGGCACATATGTAGCATACATATCACATAAGTTTTTGTTAAAAATATTATTATTGACTGGTGACCTCATGTTGACTCAGTATGAACCTCCTATCACAAATGCCTGAAGTGCAAGAGAAAGGAAGATATCTGAATCTGAAAGAAAATCTTTATCTCTATAAACAACCCCAAGTTTGCATTCTGGAAGACCTCTACATCTAGAAGGCCTGAATGCATTTAATAAACAATGAGACTAGTAACAATCATCATAGCATACGGAAACTTGTGTTTCTTAAGTTAGTTTTGTAGCAAAGTGTCTTTAAACCAGAAATCCATTGTCTTATTTCTAGAAAACTTAATTTTTTGATGATGAACAATACAAAACATATCACAATACTATATTTTGAGAAACACTTTTGAGGTGTCTCCTATAAGGTTATGGAGATCATTTGTGCCTCCTATTAATGAACAAGAAGTAGAGAATTATTTCCATGTAGCTGCTTTCTTATTCATTGATTGGATTACTTTCAACAGTTTTTTCTTACCCTGAAATTTTTGTTTAATTAACGAATTTTTGATGACTTGTGAGAACCAGATCATAATACGTAACACGTAACTTTTGACCAATGAGAGACTCTCAAGCCATAATACATAAACCACCATATTCATTAGATTTTTAAAACCATTTTTTTTTGTTTTTATCTGTACCAAGGATCGAACTCACAACCACACACTTGTAAGCAAGGCGCTTATGCCACTGAGCTAAATCTCCAGCCCCTTTTAAAACCAATTTTGACATCATCTTGACCAGCTGGCAACTTGTTTGGAATTATGTCTTTAATTTTGATAATATTTATTTATAAGCTGAATTAAATTACAAAAAATGTTCAAAAAATCAAAAATGCAAGAAGAAAAATGTGTTGAGCTCAAATAAAACAGCTATTTACAAATTAGGCAGACAGACAAATATACATAAGAATTAGAGTGCACTCAAATATATTTTCAGCCAAATTGAATTGATAGTCTTTTACAATTTTTGATTGCAATTATAAATAGGATAGTCAGAATTTTTAAAAAATCAATTATTAGAGATCTCACAAGAAAAATTTGGAAGGAATACATATCTTTTATCTATAATTAATATACTTTTGTGTTTCCTTTTATCTTAAGAATATTGTCAACTTTTGTGTACCTTTCTTTTATGTAGCTTTCAGGTCAGTTATCCCCATAAACTCTGGCACATAATACAGAACTTTTCTTCTAACAGTGTCTCTCTGTCAGACTTAATATAACTTGAGTTAATATTATCGCTTATGTAGACTCCCTTTGCTGGTGCCTTTGATTTGTCTTTATCTGGGGCATTCCTAGACCCCTTGTTCCTGGATTGCTATGACTATGCCCAAACAGCTCCCTGCTGGGTGTAAATGCTATAGCCATTTGTGATGTAAGAGCAGTGAACCTCTGTTTTCAGGGGAAGGGCAGGCACTGGTGTTCTCCATACCAACTGAGGCTCAGAAAAGGTGAGCTGTGGCTGTTCACTGGTTCTAGAGCAAAGGTATAGTTTCCACTGGGTTCTAGAACAGGGCACACATCCAGGATTCCTTGCTGCAGCTGACACAGTACAAAGCAGGCATTTGGGTTCCTCCAACCTCCCTTTTCCAGGCCAGACTTCAGGCTTGGTGGAGCTCTTGGTTCCCATCTGGCTTGCACTCCTGAACTCTGTTGCCTCCCAACCTGGAAGTCCATGAGAAGTGGTGAGAGGAGTGCAAAGAAGTGGTTTTCTCCCTGTTAAATATACCATTATATGCCTGAGGGGGTCTAGATAGATTTATACTGGCTTGCTTTTTCCCTAGCCTTGCTCTAAGCCACTGTCCCACCTTTTCCCAAGGATTTAAAAGTACAGTTCCTTCTTGTGGAAACCTAAGTGAGGTCTCTTGAACAAACAAAGAAATTTAGCAAGCTATATAATCTTGATAAGCAACCCTCTAATCTTAAACAAAGCTTTAAGCATTTTAATATAAAATCTTTAGACCCTGAATTCCCCATCATTTTATACCCAGTGATTACTCAAGGTACTCCATACCTCAGTCCTGCTGCACGCACTCCCAGAATGTCTCCTTGTCTCAGCATACTGAGTTCCCTTGTGCTCAGGCCTCAGGTTGGGGCACCAACATCAATGACTATGATTCACACAGCCAGTGGGTATTGAGAGGGGATGATGGGAGATTAAGGAAAAAATTGGACACATATTAAAAGGAAAGCTAGGACCAGGTGGACCTGACCTCTCTAACAGAGAGGTACTAACAGCCCAGCATGGTTTGCATCTTTATTTATACACAGTAGAAAGAGGGGGGAGTATATGATGGGGCAGAAAGTGCGAGGTCTCAGCGTTTTGCTGATAAGACTGCAAATGTGCAGTTAACAGGGAGGAACACCAGGGCCGGACACCTGCTGGACTGGCTTTGCTCTAGCCCTGAATGTGCAATCAATGTCCAGTTCAGCCACTCACCACAGTTAGCCTGATTCTTTTCTGTGTTCTCTTTAGTAACTACCGTATCACATATACTACATATATGAAGAAAAATACAAAGCATATATTATATATGGAATTCTTGGTGAATATTGAATGCTGATGAGTTGTCTTCTCTCTGTCTCTTTTGGAGCTGGAAAGGCAAGATGCACTTGTTCTTAACTTGCACATCAAAAATTTCTTTCAAGTTATGTTGTCAACATTAGTTCATTTTCTTATGCTAGAAATCTTTGATCTTCCTGAAAAAGGTTACCTGATTTAATAAAATGACAAGGCCCAGGAAAGTACAACAAAAGCAATGTAAGAGCACCATGTGATGGACAGGAAATTTTTACACATTGACATTGAAGCATGACTGCATCTGCTTTGAAGGAATATCCCATACATGGTGGCTTGTTGTTTTCATCAATATTTCTCTTTGGGTCTTTAAAAAATCCAGCTGAAGCATATACTCGTCTCTTTCTGACAGGCACAATAAAAATGTCTGTCTGGAAGGTTCATTTCATCAGGTACACTGGTAGACAGACTCTTTTGTACCTTTAACTATAGATATTCCTGATTCTATTTTGTTGTTGCTCTTTTGTATCTTGACCATGCTGTCTGCTGTAGTAGGAGAGGAACAGAGTCACATAATGAGTGATAAGTTTCAAGGACGGGGACCTTCTGTCTGGATGGCTATGACAGCATCTGTGCTATTACATGAAAGTGAATTTGAAATTTCCTGCTTTTTGCCAGCTCCTGACACTGGATTAATACTTCATCCCTACATATATTTTTGATGTTTAGGTGGGTACACTGAATCGTGCAAAAACCCCACTCCATTGTATCCAGAAGGTATTTGTGAAAAGGTTTAAAAGACTTTAGAGAAATTACTAGTGTCATATTTTTATTCAAAGAAAATACAATTTATACATGTGAAATGCAAAGTGAATTACAAGATCATCTTCATGGGGATCAAAGACCAGTGAGCTCAGATAGGAGGAGGGAGATAAATACATCACCAGAATCAGCTCAGCAGTCTGATTCTCAGAAACACTGTTCCTACTCTGAGTTTCATGAACTGTGTCTAGAAAAAGGGCATCTGTGCACTAGGTCCCTGTGCAATGGCATGACATTACAAGCTAACTTGGGTCCAAACATTGCAGCTATTATCAGAACACTAGCACATTGTTTTGAGTTGTACTTAGATGTCCCCACAAAGCCTCATGTGGGGGAGCTTTTCAGAGGTGCTGGTTCTGTGGCGTGTGATGCTGAGATAAAGAATGTGATGGTAGGATTAGCGGTGCCCTACCTGGGATGTAATGGTACTGTGGACAGAGAATAAGGGGAAAAAGGGGGCTGCCACCACCACTGCCTGCTGCTACATCTCTTTGCTGCCTGTGTCTGCCATGAGCTGTTTCTCCTCTGTGATGCCCTCTGTGATGCCCTCCTGCCTTGGACTAAAATTTCTGCAGACTGTGAGATACAATAACTTTTCCTCGGTTAAGTGTTGGATATTTTGGCTCAGCAAAGGGAGAAAATTAAAACATTCATGACAATAGACATTAAGTAAACATGATTGCCTGCCCTCAGTGTTTCTCTATTTCATATGTTGATGCTAAACTGAACACACACACACACACACACACACACACACACACACACACACACTACCTAATACATCTGGCTTAAAAAGCATTAGTAGCTTGCAAAGATTGGAGCAAAAAAGAATCACATGGATCCTAAAACAAAACTGGTACTATTTTTATATTATTTAATGATAAAAATGCAATTAAAAATGAATCAAGAATCTAAGCAGAGATTTCTCCAAAGATGATATAAAGATGACAAGGAAGCTTATGGAAATATGCTAAGCAGCATCATTTATTAGGGAAATGTAAATTAAAATTACAAGAACACACCACTTCACACCCACCAGCCTGGATACAATTCATAGGAAAAAAGTAAGAGTTACCATCAAGGATTTGGAGAAATCTCTCAGAAAAAGTGCTGGTAACAATGCAAAACATTGAGACCACCTTGGGGAACTGTTAGGCAGTTCTTCCAAACATGAAAGGTGGCGTCATCACGGGACTTACTTATAACAACCCAAATATGTACAAAAAAGAAATTAAAGTGTACTCCACTCAGATGTCACACACAAATGTCCATGGCGGCATTGTTCATGAGAGCCAAGAGGTGGAAGCATCTCAAATGTCTATTAACCATGACTGGATTAGTGAGGGGCAGTGCAGCCATACCATGGGATATATTTCAGCAACACCAAGGAGGAAATAGCGGTACATCTTCAACAGGAGTGAGCCTTGAAAATGCTCAGGGAGAGAGACCGGTCACTCAATGTCACACATTGTGGGAATCCACTTAGAGGAAATGTTCGGAACAGGCACATCTATAGAAGTGGAAAGCTGATTAGTGATGGTCTGAGACGGGGTGGGAGAAAGAAGCATGTAATTTTCTTTCGGGGAGACAAAAACTGTTCTAAAATTAGTGGCGTTGATTGTACAACATTGTGAATATTCTAAAAAGTATTGAAGTGTGCACTTTTGGTGAATGATATGGTGCAGTTACCATACATCAATCAAACTATTTGAAAAAACAGAGCTACCCGGAGCAAGGAAGTTAATTAGCACAAACTTGCTTGAACTTCAAGTAAACAGAAAAGCTGGGGTCTGACTCAGTGTTCCTCAAAGTCCAAAGTCTATTCTCTTTCTGCTCCAAACTGCTGAGGAGTCTTTCTAATCTGAGTAAGAAATCATCTGCACAGAAGCAACATTTTGCAGAAAAAGAGGGAAAGGGTAAGTTGGCATCACTTTGTTTACACACCAGAGGCCTTTCCTTCAGGACTTGGATACGCTTCACTGGGGCCTCATGCTGTGTTTATTGGCAAAGGGAACAGTGACAGGGCTGAGGATGTGGCTCAGCTGCAAAGTGCCTGCCTGGCAAGTGCAAGATCATGAATAGAGTCCCAGTACCAAAAAAAAAAAAAAAAAAAAAAAAAGGAACAACAAAACAGTGACACCAGGAAGCCATGTGGATGGTTTTCGAGGGAGCAGAAGCTGGTGTCAACTCTGAAAAGCACTATGATGCAAGAGGATTTTGCCCTCATAGATATGAAGCCACCCTCAATCCTTTGCCTCTCCTTCTGGCAGAATGTCTGTCCACTCTAGGTCATTGCCAGGGCGCTGTTTGCCCTTCCCTCTCTGACCTGTAGCCACCTACAATCCACCAAAGGTCCTCTCTCACAGTCGGCAGTCAGATAGACCATGGAAAAGTGGACAGCATCTCTATCCACAAGCATCACAGCAGTGGAGAGAGGAAAATGTTCCCACAGAAGAGCTAAAGCTCCAGGACAGACTCAGCCAGAGAAGAGAGAGGGTGCATAGTAGGTTTGCTCCCTAAGAGCTGTCCTATAATCCACAGCTCAGACATTGTGTCCGATGAGCCCAGCTACTTCCCCTTAGAGTCCAGCTGCCACTTCTTCATCTTCTTGCACTCTTATCTGTGTGTGTGTGCCTGAATTTTAAATGCTGGCTTTTAAATGATTTCACAGTAAAATGTCATAAAAATGTACTTTTCTTGAAATAAAACAGAAATATGAGCAATAAATGAGGTAGCGTATCCAAGAAGCTTAAACATGCACATGGGCTGTCCATCTCTGGTCACCACACACCCTGGAACTGACTGAGCCTCCTGATACTGGGCTGAAATACCAGAAATTGTCACTTCCACAAAATGCCACAGTAGAGGGTGACATTCTCCTGGTGCACCCTGGTTCTTGCTTTGCCTCCTGCAAAACTGAAAATTTGATCCAAAAAAAAAAAAAAAAAAAAAAACAATGGAGGCTGTCCAGAAGTCCCATGTAGGGAAATCAGTCAATGTGTCACAGAGGTGGAGGGAGGTCACAGCAGTATCTACAGGACACTCCATCAAAAGCGATTCCAGGGACTGTGGTTGGGTATTTTCTTTCTAAGTACAAACGCCAGACTGAAAATTGATACCTGAACAGACTGCAGACTGTGTCACTTTCTGCACACATTATACCTTCAGTAGCTCTAGAAACTACAAAACATATTTGGGTTAACAACTGCATTTAATTAATAAAAATAAATATTAACTACACATCGTGTTACAATTTTACATTATACAAATCTAAACTATACATATGTATTATTTTTATATATAACTCTATGGTACTTAATGCATAATTGTACCTGCTTACACAATTGTATATAGGTAGAGAGAAGACTAAACAGATTCACTTAAAATAAGAAATAAAATTTCAGAGCTGGAGATTTAGCTCAGTGGCATAAAGACCTGCCTTGCAAGCAGGCAGTTGTGAATTCAATCCCGGTACCGATAAAAAGGAAAAAGACAAAAAAAAAAAAAAAAAAAAAAAAAAAAATTAAAGAAATAAAATTTCTGATGAGCATCTTAGGTGTAAGGGATCAAGTCACCTGACAAAGGTACAAAAGCCACCTGAACCCTTCTCTAGATTTCTGCATCTGTCTGGCATACAGGGCTGAAATCCTCACATTTCGTTCTTTTCAAACAGTGCTTACAGCCAATTTCTTTGGTCTATTAACTGACTCTTAGGAAGGAAGAGGAAATTGTCCTTCACTGTGCAAACACTCCTGACTTGTTTCCATAAATACAAATGGAAGATTTTTAAAGCCTGATAGTTTGCAAATATATGACTCCCAAGACAATTAAAGTTCACAAAAACTTTCTCTTTTTTTTTTAAATTTAAAGCTCATTTTTTGGGGGGAGAGGATGTTTGTAATTAGGATTCTGACACTGTTGGGTAAGCTTAGGTTAACCATGTAATCTTCCTGGGCACATATTATTTTTATTAATTACAAAAAAGTGTGGATTTGATGTAGGAAGGATTAACTCTATGACTTCAAATAATGAGTCTCAGCAGTTGATGGTTTCTTAACTTAATATGCATGGGATTCATGCTCTTCTCCTTTTCCTGGACTTCTAACAGACACTGTTGCCACATGCTCCTCTGTGCTCTGTATGGTGACCTATCAGAAGCAATCATTTGATGGTACTGGAACGTTCCCTTATATATTTATTACCCCACTAACCTGTTAACTTATGGCCAAGGAAGGTCCAAATCTCCTACTGTGTTTCATGTTCACATTCCAGCTTTCCAAAATGAACAAAGTGTTCCTAAGTATGGAGTTCCAAAAAGAGCTGAAGTAATCAATGATTTAACAGCATTAAGTAATCAAAAATGTGTTTACTCATAGTATTTTAGAAACAAAATTCATATCCTGTGTTTTCTTCCCTATAGGCAGCCCCTGGGGACACCTTCTGCCTGGACTCTTCAGTGTTTCCCTCCTTAGCAAGCCACCACTAAGTACCCAGAATTTCCCATCATGTTAGTCTAAATGGGACTTGACATACTTTGGTTTTCCAATATAACTTGCAAGAATGCAAATATCTTGATAGGACAGAATGGAGGGAATTCAGAGTATTAAAAGGGCAACAAAGGAGTAATCAATTGGAGAAAGTAGTGTCTAGGTCAAGACAAAGCAAAGAACAGAGTTATTTTCTCTCTTCTTTGTCTATAGTGTGCCAAATCTGTATTGGAGCCCAGGCCACATGAAGGTGAAGGGCTTGTGGGAAAAGACATTATGAAGCCAGAAATTCCAGCACAGAACAATCACTGCTGGGCCAGTGAGCAGAGAGAGCTAACTCGGAGGGGCCAGAGAAAGCCATGACAACTCTGGTGAGATCTCAAGGATGAGTAAAAGATTATACAACAAAGAGGTGTGGAGACAGTAGTCCATCCACAGACAAAGATGTCTCTTTGCAGAGAGAGGAACAGCTCAAAATGTAAGATCCTCGTGGTGAGGGTTAGGACGCTGGGAGGGCAGATGGGGAGAGATGTGTGGAAACAGGTAGGGACCCTTACTGTGGGCTCCTGTAAACCACTGAAAAATGTTATGGTGCCCACGCATTCCGAGGGACAGAGAGATTTCCCTCTGGAGTGTTAGAAGAGTGACTTAGCTGGTATATACTTTTCAAAAGCCTCTATGGATTCTGGGCAAAGAGAAAAGTTCCTGGGAGAGGAATAGATTGGAAGCCAGGAGTATCAGCTAATTTTTTTTCCAGAATCAAATGAAAGATGAAAGTGTCCTGGATTACATTAGTACCCAGGGTAATAGAGAAAGGTGGTTACATTTGGCAAAAAAGGGGCCCAGGACTCAGTCACTTAGGGTATTTAGAAGTGAAGAAGAGTCAAGACTGAATTACAGCTTTGGGGCTCTGGGTGGGTTTTTAATGATGCCATTTGTTGAAGTTGCAAAAAGTAAAAGAAAAGAAAATTTCTGAGGGGTTACAAATTATAGTTTGGACATGTCAACCACTAGGAAATCAGGATGGAGATTCCTCAAAAATTCAAAACTATAAATTCTATCTGAACCAGATAGTTTCCTCGTAGATATCTTTTTAACAGAGTTAAAGACCTCACATTATATTGATGAGTGCCTGCCTATGTCTGTAGAGGCACAATTCATAGTGCTTAATCTGGGAAGTGGCCTATGTGTCCAGCCACAGATGAATGGATAAAGAAAATGTGTTTATGCACAGTGGAGTACTACCTGCCTAAAGAAAGAGAAACTTGAATAATTTGTAGGAAAATGGATCCACTTTGAGACCATAATATTAAGTAAATAGATGCAGAAGCTTAAATAGCACATTTTCTCTTATCTGAGAAACCCAAATTATAAATAAAGAGCAAAATAAAAGACAGTAGGAAGTAGGTATTTCTCAAATGGGTAGAGGATCAAGGCATAGAGTGAGGTAGGACAGAGGAAAGGGACATGGGCTGAAAAAAGGAATTAAGGCATGTTGTGTACACACACCAACTCCACGGAGGGAATATTAGCATTTATATACTGCCTACACACAGTAATAATTTTTTTTTAGAAAGCCATGCAAAGGGTAGTTACATATTTGAGTTGTAGGAAGAAGGAGAGGGTTTAGGCCCATCAGGATGGTGGTAGATGGTATTGTTTGAGAAATATGCCATTTCCCTGTTGAGCAGTGTGTCACTATACTATTTTTACCCACACGGCCCAGTGGTTATAATTATGATGAGACTCCAGGTAAGTAGCCCTGGCAGTGAGATTGTTAATTGTTAATGTCAGCGAGCCTTCAGAAGAGACTGTCCAGCAGACTAGGAAAGCAGTGAGCGTGGCTGAAGCTGATCCACATGGCAGACTGCTGAGGGAAGACCCACCCTGGATGTGGTGGCATCAAACTTTTGGCTTGGGGCATTGATGGAATTAAAATAGGAGAGAAGAAAATGCATCCCTAGCCTGACGTAGTGGCTCACACCTGTAATCCTAGTACTTGAAAGGCTGAGGTGGGAGGATTATTGCGAGTTCAAGACCAGCCTGGGCTACAAAGTGAGCTTAAGGCCAGCCTGAGCTGCATCGAGAGACTCCATCTCAAAAAAGACAAAAAAAAAAAAAAAAAAAAAAAAAAAAAAAAAAAAAAGCGTCCCTTTATGGAGGAGCTCCAATCTTCCCCTCCCCTTTGGATGTTGATCTCCAGTTCTTTTGGTCTTCCAGTGCTCATACCAAAAACCCACCATGCATGCAAACACTGATTGTTGTAAACATGAACTAAAATAATAACAAAAGTAGCAATGAAAATGGGGATGGGATGTAGAGACGGAAGGAGGTTAGGGACGTGGATGGGAAGAGAGTGAAAAGGAATCCAAGTGTGTTGTGTACGTGCATCTATTCTTAAAGACAAATGTGAACTTTATGTACAGCAATCATGGAATGAATAAAACAAAAATAAAGCCTAAGAATTAAATAAAACTATTTCTCTTAAGAATATTGCACCAAGAAAATTAAAAAACCCATGAAGAATAATATGCACACTTAAATTTGCAATGTGATATGCTATGAATTTCTCGAATTCTATCTGTGATTAAAACTATATTTATGACAAAAACTCAATTAACAACAATTTGGGCATCCCTAGCTCTCTATTACACTGCCATTTTGCATAACTGTAAACATGACAATCACATCCAAGAAGCTGACATCAGTACAATGGAATTAACTAAGCTACACAATTATGTGAATTTTACAATATTATTAAACTCCAAACTTTCTGCAAATGTCAAGTTTTCCCCAAACACAAGCAGCATATTTTTTGTCTGCCGATTCTACAATGTAACCCACAATCCTGTACTAATTTTAATTTTTAGATGCAGTAATCTGTGACAGTTTCTCAATCTTGCCTTCTTTTTCATGATGGTGACTATTTGAAGAGTACTAGTCACAAATTCTTATTAGTCTCTCTAAGCTGGATTTGTTGATTTCACGTAATTAGATTGAATTTGTGCTTTAGGAGCAGGAAATCAACTGCAATGTAGATCACAGTGGTTGTAAATGATATACATATAGATCCCTCCTAGAGATGCAAACCTTAACCTCTTCCCTAAGATGACTTTCTTCTTGGTGAAATTACTAATTTTGTTCTTGTAACAATAAATATTTTAAGGGTGATACTTTGACATTAACCAAGAAACCTATTTCTCCTTAAACTTTTGCTCACTCATTTTAGCATCTATAAATTTTGTTGCTTGCAATAGAAAGGATTGTTGTTCCAAATAATTAGTCCTATGGTCTTTGCAACTTTTCTCTAAAGTTTGAAAACTAATAGAACTACTAAGAAAAACGAGTCTCTATAGCTATACAACTTTGTTAACAGAAGGCCAACAGTTACGTAAGTGTTTCTTGGGCAGGTTAGTTTCATTGTCCAGGCAGACAGGCAGCTGGGGCAGCCACTGTGGATACTGGCCATTGTTTAGATGTGCTGGAAACCCTGTGCATAGAGGAGGGGTGGCAGATGCTGAGACAACACAGGTAAAAATGCTGTCTCTCAGTTGTCCTGGGGGCCAGGCAAGCTGCCATGGCCCCACGCTGCACAGGCTGGCTTTGGCAAAGGTCATTTAAATCACATTTAAAAGATCCAAGGAAGGAGAAATCTTACCTCCTCACTTCTTACCTGTCTGTGTAGTCTGAAAATCTCTGTCACCACTAGGCGTTATAGGAGAAGGCTTGGTCTGAAAAGCAGAAGACAGAAGAGAGAAGAGAGAAGGAAAGTGTTGAGGGCTTTGGAAATGTGGATCAGCAGCTGAAATTAATGGACTTCCTTAAAATGAACACAGGCCGTGTTGGAAATCAACCTTAGTGTTGCTCTCAGCATTATGAAAATGATATTGTCTGACTTGCGGCCATGATAATTCCAATTAGAAAGGGATATGAATGATACCTTACAGATTATTGTTTCAGAAACTATACAAGCTGGGTGGGCCACTTGCCAATATCTGGCCTACACCACTTAGAAAGATTTCTTTAGTTTCTTTTTATTAGTAAATGTATATAATACACAATAACTACATTATTTTAAGGAATCGGGGTATATATAGATCATACCTTAATTGTGTTACTTCCTCCTCCCCTCCCTCTCCTTCTGCCTCCCCTCATCCTCATCCACATTTACCCTCTGCAGTCCACCATTGCTTTCTGTCTCATCTCTTCTATTTGATCTTTGAATATTTATATTCTGGATTTCTCATATAAAAGAAACCATGTGATCATGTGATATTTAATTTGTGTCTGATTTATTGAGCATGGTGGTATAAGGTTGCGTTCATTTTCCTACAAATAACTCAATCTTATCCTTCTTTATGGCCAAGAAATACTCTACTGTGTGCATTGCCCATACATCACATTTACTTGTCCCATCCATCTGGGCATACAGGCCACTTTCCAAGATTTAGCTGTTATCAGTTTATTTATTTATAAACTGGGTGTGCAGGTATCATTGCAATACGATATTTTTATTTCTTTTTGGGAAATACCTAAAGGAAGTATATCTGGATCAAATGGAATTTTTACTTTTAGGTTTTGTGGAATATCCACACTGATCTCCACAGTGGTGATACTAGTTTATAATCCCACCAACACTGTAATGAGTGGTCAACAACTGAAGTTTGGAGGCCAAAACTAAGGGAAATGAAAGGACTCAGGGGACAGTCAGTGTTTTGGCTTTTACCCTCTAAGGTCACACAGGGTCACAGGCAAGATGAATGGGCTCTGCAACTCCAGTGAGTCCCCCAACCTTTGAAGCAGAGGTATTGTGGATCCTGATGGACATGAATCAGCCAATGTGCATTGTGCTAAAAGAGGACCCCTGAAAAGGGGGTGTACTCATGCTTCCCAGAGAGGCCACAGGGTCAAGCAAGACCTTGGTCCATCCTGGAAGATGCAAAAATGGCAAAGATCTGAAGAAGATGAGAAGCTCTTTATGTGTCTCCCAAGAAGCCTTGATTGATCTTAAGAGTAAAATGAAATTTGGAGACAATCAGACCCCAGCCTTTTCCCATGAGTAAGCACCATTGTGGACTACAGGGAAAGAGAACAAGAAGTCACCAAGCAGCAAGCACTCCCTGCAAATCAGTGCTAAGTGTTGGCAACCAGCACTGCTGGGGAGACAGCCAGACCCAAGCCCCTTTTGAGGCATGGGCTGGGAAACAAGAGAAGCCGATACTCCCCCCACACCTTCACCCTGTATAAGTGACTGACTGATCTGAGGAAACACAGGCTGTGATGATGGGTATTCAGGTGAAATAGAATTTGATACTTGTGGTGTTTTATGTTCTCTTACTTTGCAGGTCTAGGGCCAGTGGTCTGATCATCTATTTGGAGGATGGTAGATGATGGCATTTCAGGGGGATCTCCTTCTGAAGATGGGAGCCATTGTTAACTCCCTTTTATCTGGTTTTGAAGTCCTGATAATTTCCACTGTTTTGCGGGATTGAATTTTATTCTGTTTTGTTTTGTTTGATTTTATTATAATGATGGCATAGGAAGCTATTTCAAAGATAACAAGATATGTTATGGTAACCATTTTGGATGTATTATTTGCTTGTTTTGAAGTCCTTTATGCATTCATTGTTTTGTTTTTATTGGTTCTACTCTGTTGTTTTGTTTGATTTTTTTACTATATCTGAAGGTATCTGCAACTATTTTGAAAACAACAACAGGCATTATGGTAACCTTTGGTGATTTCCTATCGTTTTGAAGTCCTCTGTCACTTACACTGGTTTGTTTTGATTGGCTTTATTCTGTTTTATTTGCATGTCTTCATTATCTTTTAAATAAATTTAAAAATAAAATAAATCAAAGAAAAACAGTAAAATAAAATTAATTTTTAATATCTACTATGTCTTTAACACCCAACAAGAAAATACAATCACACAGTGAAATAGTTAATAATATTTTGAAAATAAAAAAAAATCTTTGTGTTTCTTTCCTATAAAAATTAAGAAGTATACAACTTCAGGGTGGGGGTACTGTCATGACATAATCAGGGACCACTACAGAGATGGGGGACAGGTACAAACCTGAGCCCTTACCTGCTACTCATTAAAAGCAAGATTTGTGTTTTCTGGAAAAATCATGCCCTTAAAGGCAATATTTGTTATGAACCATGGCTTTTAAGTTGAGCCTACAGGTGTCCAAAAGGTAACTACAAATGGATCAAAGGTTGACCCTCATGTTACATCCTTCATTACAGTAGATACTAGGTCAGATCTCTTCTCAGCTCTGCGCAGGTGTATGTTGACCATTTACTAAATGACTTCCTAGGAGCTGGTCAGCTAGGGTTGATTACCCTGGACTTTACATGATCTCATTTTTCTTTAAGAAGAGGGCAACAAGGTAAGAGGTTTACAAAGACATAGACTTATACTCAGAATTCTCCAAACATTGTCCTAGATTTGTAATCACCTGGTCTCCTTACCTGTAATCACCTGGTCTCCAGGTAAGGTGGAGCCCCATATGACTAAATCCCCACGAGGACAGTGCTCTCCTGCGAAGGACACCACCCATCATCCATAAAGATTTCAGAACTAAGACACCTGGACTGAGGTAATAAGAACTGAACCCAAACCCACCATCCAGTCCTTGAAATTTGTCTCTGACCTTTGTGGGTGGACCAGTCCGAACCTCTATATTAAAGTGTGCCTTCTCCAGCTACTTAAAATGGAGTTCTGTCCTCTCTTCCCTCTGATCTTCCAATTAAAGCATTTTTTTACTGTTAAAAAAAAAGAAGTAAGGCCCTGGTTAAATGTGTCACATGCACTTTTAATTCTACAGGGTAGAAAGAGGTCGATTCAAAGACAAGAATGCCAGCATGCACTGAGTAAGAGCAAATGAAACACACAGATGAATCCTAGGTAATAAAATGGAATTATTTTCTCTAGTTTAATGTCTATAAGTTATTGATGACATTCAGTAGATATGTGTGAACTTTGTATTCAACAGTACTTAATTTTAGAAGGTTATCATTTTCTGTTCTTAGCGGTTCAGCATCAGGTTTAATATAAGAGGTGTGTACTTCAGTTCACTTTCTTTATTGCAGGAGCAGAACAGGATAAAACCTTCTAGACTGCACCACTAGTGACCAGTCTACTCCCCTTGGACTGGACCCCATCTCCCAACAGAAAGCCGTTCTGCCACCCCACAATCCAGTCACCTGCCCAGTGCAGGAGATCTGGGGAGTCATGTTAGATCCAAATAATAACAGAATAGAAGTCACTGGCCATAAACTCTTCTTGCCTTGGTTAAAATACAAAACATTATTCCGTTATGCAGAACACTGCTGGGTGTCGCAACTCTTGCTCTTTAGAAGAATGAGATTACACTTTCTATACTGCTGCAACTACATCTCTGGTCTTATGGAGGAGAAGGAAAGTCAGACCAAACTGGTCTGTGTGAATTCGCAAGTAAAATCCCTTTTTCCATCTTAGTGAAATCAGTAAAGTTAACCTATGTATTCCACAATACTTATTTCTTCCTTCTAGATCTTAAGCTTTTCCTCCATATGTGTATGTGTATTATCATTTGGGGGAGAAGGAGGTTGTGAGTATTCTGTGGGGAAACCTGTGTAAGCTTAAAAATGGAATCTTTCATTTAAATAGCTGCCATTTTTGTTTTTGATGGAGACACTAAAAAACCAGAGAATGGAGGAAATAAAGAAATGTAACTGAGAATATGAAAATCAGGAAAGAAGAAGGATCTCATTTCAGCCTTCCAATTCCCACAAGTGCAAACAACTGATGATTTGGGGGGAAGAAATGTGAGGTGATGAAACCTGGAGAAATTACAGCATGGATTTTGGTCTGTCAGATTAACTGTTGTGGAATCACTACTAGCAGCTAACTTTAGAGCACCCGCTGTGACATGGAAGAATGTTCTTTCATAAAGACTGCAGAGACTGCCTTGTAATTTTGCAGTGTGCTCCCTAGTACATCCTGTAAACAGTCCTTTAGAATACACCAATCAAAAGGAAACCCAAGAATGAGAAGAAAGCCGCCCTTTTCTAAGCCTGGTGTCTCAAAGGAATTTACTGAAACAGTGGTGGGTCATGCTTCTCCTTTCAGACATGCCTGAAATTGACACAAGTGTTATACTCACCTCTGTACCAATGATGTTGTTTATAATTTTGAGATTGTCACAGTTTTTCAGTCTTGAATTGAGAGGGATCACACCATTTGAGCTTATAAGAAAGCCCTTTGAAGGTTTGAAATTAGGAAAAAGGGAAAAATAATTATGGCCATTTCATGACATTTTAGCTGAATCATTTTCTCAAGCATTTCTTTCAGCAAGGAAGCCTTATTGAAAGAAGAGCCTAATGACATTTCCTTGGTGGCCAAGTTGGAGCTCAAAAGCCACATTCAGAACCCGTGTGCTGCATCCTGCTTCCCATAGTGTGGATGCTGCACTGTTCAATGTTCATTTGTTCTCTAAATTTGATTCCCCTCTTTTTGTGTTGTTTTTCGGAAGAAATAGATTAATTGATTGCTCTATTTTTTCTGAACACTGATGTTTTTCCCTCCCAATACCAGACTTGAAGTCAGGGCTACATCCACAGCACCACCCCAGTTTCTGAGACAGGGTCTTAGAAATGGTGTGGTTGCCTAAGCTGTGCTCACATTGGTGATTCTACTGCCTCAGTCTCCCGGAGTGGTGAGAGTACAGGTGTGCACCACCAAACTGGGCTTGAACTCGACTTTTAAGTTGGATTTCTAACTGCTTGGGGGAGCAATTGGGGGAGCAAGCGGTCGGTGGAGAATGGTATTCTTGGAAATTTAAGTGCAACAAAACCACTTTCCGTTAACTCATGGAGTCAGCGGACGGAGTTACTCAAACAAGTCTTCTCTCCTGCTGTGGCTCAGAGGCTTTGTTAAGTATTTATCTGCCATTACTCAGGTGTCTGCTATAAATCTGAGATTTTAAAAGAAGATTCTGATCACACAGTGACATGTAGTGGTTTCTTGTGGGAAGAAACAACTTTCCTGGACAACAAAACAGAGGAAAACAGAACAAAAATCATAGTACAATATGGCCAGAAAGACTTTGTGTCTTGAAAACTTCAATTAACCTTAGTGTACTGGGGTGTATTTACTGCAGCTGTATTTACTCTGATGCTTCAGATGGACGTGGTTTTTCCATTAGGTTATTTATTCTCATTTATTAACCATCGATATAAATACTTTTAATTACTTAGTGAAATCTGCAATTCATTTTTTATGAAATTAGAATACTTATAGGTGTTAGACACTGTAATCTCAGGAAGTTAGAAGAAAGGATATTCAGTGTTTTCATCTCATCAAACTCATGAAATAGATATATTTAATCTGATTTAAACATTACACAATACACATATAAATTAAAACATCACATGGTACGCATTATTACAGATACTTTTAATATTTTTATGTATAAGTTAAAAATGAAATTAAACTTTAAAAAATAAAGGATTTTGATTTGATTGTAATGCAGAGTGAGATATATAAGTCTAGTGTCATTCTTGTACATGTAGATAACCAGTTTTCCATTTGTTAAAGATCTTGTCTTTTCTCCAGTGATATTTTTGCCCCTTTGTCAAAAATATGATGGTTGAAGATTCATGTGGTTGCTTATGTGTCTTCTATTCCATTAGTTTGTGTGTCTATTTTTCTGCCAGCACCATGCTGTTTTTGTTACTATAGCTTTGCAATAAAACTAGAAATCAGGAATTGTGATGTCTCTTGCTTTGCCCTTTTTGTTCAGGATTGGCTATCCTGAGTCTCTCCTGGTTTCATATAAATTAAAAACATTTTTTCCTAGTCCTGTGAAGAATGTTGCTTTTTCAAGTATAACGAGGGATGTCTCCATTTTCTATTATTTGCTTCAATCTCTTTCTTCAGTGTTCAATAGTTTTTGTTATAGAGGTTTTCCACTTCCTTGGTTAGGTTTATTCCTCAATATTTAATTTTTTGGAAGTAAACCTGAATGTAATTGTTTTCCTGACTTTTTTCTCCTTAGATCTTGGTGTACAAGAATGTTATTGATTTTTGTGTATTGATTGTGTACCCTGTTACTTTGCTGATTTTATCAGTAAATGAGTGGAGTTCTACTGGAGTTTTGGGGTCATCTATTGCAAGGATCACAATACCTTCAAATAGAAGTAATTTAACTTCAACCTTTCCTATTCACATCTGTTTCTTTCATTCTCTTGCCTGACTGTACTGGCTGAAGTTTCAAGTACTATTTTGAGCAAGAGTGGTTAAAGTTGACTCTCTTGTCACCTTCCTGATTTTAGCAAGAAGGCTTTCAATTCTACTTAGCAAGATGTTGGTCACAGATTTGTAAGTCACATATGTTTTTTTATCACTATGATATAAGGTCTATGTATAGCTATTTTATCAGAAAGTTAGATGTCACCTGGTTTCTCTTACATGAAAAACTCAAAATTATAAATAAATTAAAGAATAAAAGGAAAACATTTTGGAGAAGGGAAAGGGAATCAGGAGGAGAGGGAAGTTAGTGAGGGCAGGAAAAGGGGACAGAAAATAATGAAGATACGTTAATGAAAGGTCTCCCCAAGTGAATGTAACTATCAAGTATTGCCAACACACAAATGAAGGTATGTGTTCGCACAACAGAAAAAGTATGAAAAAGTAAATCCAGGAAAGTGAGATTTAATAATTCTCATTTGAAAATAAATAAACTGTTTAAATACAAAATAATGTTTTGAGTTCTAAAACCCTTACTTCCAATTTTTCAATGCATTTCCTACTACTTTAATGTTTTTTAAGGAAAAGCACAGAGCAGGTAGTGAGTAATAATGAGTGAAAAAAAAAAAAAACAAAGAAATTTGTAATTTACAAGGGTTAAGGATGTTGACCAGAGGTAAACTGTTTCTTAGTGATTGATGCTTTCAGTGAACAAATGGTTGTCAAATATGGAGAAAATGGAGAGATGTCTATGTCTCTTCTCTTCACAATTCTCTCCAAAATGTATATCATGTGTTTTTATGTGTGTGTGTGTGTGTGTGTGTGTGTGTGTGTTAGACAAATTGTGCACGTATGTACTGTGTAACCCTAAATTTCTTTTTCAGCACAGTGTTACGGAGGATTGAACCCAGGGCCTTCGTACTGACCTACATCTCCCAGCCTTGTTATTTATTTGTGTTTATTGTGAGACAGTCTCACTAAGTCACTAAATTGACCAGGTTGGGCATCTGCATGCAATCTTCCTACCTCAGCCTCCCAGAGCTCTGAGATCACAGGGATGCACTATCGTATCCCACGTCCCACTTCTAACCACACAGTTGTTGAAGATTTCCTCACGGTTATGCAGTTAGGGAGCAGTAATTTCACGAGCCCTACTTTAAGGGAATGTTGTAAATGTTAAAGGATGTATGTGTCAGGAAATCAGAGGTTTCTCATTGACATCCAGGGCTGTATTAAAACAGAATGAGAGATAAATTTCATGTGTAGTTCAGTCTCTTTCTGAGAATTTTAAAATGGTTTAAAATTCATGGGAATCATCAACACTCACAAGAATCACATATTTGGCAATGAAAAGTACATTGAGAGGTTTTAAAGCCTGTGCAAACTGCCACTGAAGCTTATTATTTATGAACTCTTTGCTCTTTAAAATTCAGAACAGAGCAATTAACTAAAATTTCACACTTTTAGTAAAACTAGGAACATAGTGTGCCAGCTATTGTAAATTCCAAAGTATATTCTTCACTTAAATTCATAGTTTCATTGTGTGGAAATGTTTTCTTATTCAAAAGAAGGGTGGAAAGTGCCTTTTATTTTATTCACTGACAGTGAGCAAAGCATGCCAATTTTGTTCTTAAAACAATGAACTTAATAAGCCCCATTGTAAAAGTAATTGCGAGTCCAACACCTGAGCACATTACACACGTAAGCAGATACAGAATGGGGGAGGGTATGCCTTGTTCGGTATGTAATCAAATGTGGGGTCGGAATTTTGCAATGTGCACCTTGATAGCTCACATCAACACTTTCACATACCCAGGATACTTGCATGTTCCCAGGGCTTCCTGAGTACCCCTTAATCTTACAGTGACCTACAGTACTCACGCTGCACACTAACCTATGTGCTCTTAAATCAGCTGACTACAGAAATAGTGATTAAGTCCAGCTGGTGCATGTGCAAAGTCACGCATCTGAGTGCAGGTAGTCCGACCAGATTTCAGGCACTTTGCTTCTTCTCTGCTGTATTCTGCCCAAATCTGAGTAAGAATGAGAGACGGTAAGAGGTTAAATAAGATTAGTGACTTCATGGCAATGTATTTAAGTCAACATCTTTTGTACCAAAAAGGTAACATAATGTTCCTTTAGATATCAACCATAGAAATAACTCCCTTAATTTTCACACTTAGAAGCTGCTTACAGAGGAATTAAAATTTAACCTGCTTTCTTTGTTCATTAGATCTCAGTATTGGGATCTTTCTCTTCCTGTTCCCTTTGCCTGGGCTAGGTCCCTGCTTCTTCCTCCTACCATGTCGCCTCATCCTTCCTGCTTCAACCTCCTCCTCGGATTGTTCAAAGCACAGCTCTGCTCCTTTCCACTCTCCTAATGGGAGCAAAAGGAAATGAAACAAGTGTCACTGAATGGCTCCCTGTGGCACCGTGATGAATCCACACAGCCCTGACTCCATGCGGCTCCTCCCCAGTGTGTCTTCACTTCTCTCCCTGTCCTGTCAAGAAGTAACTCAAAATATGAATAAAGAGCCCAACAGGAGAGATGGTGGGAAACAGGAAGCTGAACAGCCTGGAGCTTGGCAAGGGGATGAGGGGAGGGAGAGAGGAAGACAGGGAGGAAGAGGAAGAGGCAGGGAAACTGACCAGGATACAATTCAGCTATGTGTGAATTTCCCAAAATCAATGTAATCATATGTACTACAAATATATATCAGCAGAACAACATCATTAACTATTTTCATGAAATTCTCTGCCTGCCCCAACCTCAGCTGTGGACTGCTAGATTTAGTGATCTGTGGATAAATGAAATATAAACCCTATGGAATACGCCAGATGTTTTATGGTCAGACAAGTCAGGTAAGTACACATCCAAAGGAAAATCATATCACAAAAATGAATAAAACTTTGCAGGTTTTATCTAATTTGGTTAGGAAATGTATATGGAGTTCAGACTGACGTACTTGTTAGGAAAATGAGATTTGAGAGGAGGTCCTCTATATTGTCTTCATTTCTCCACTTAGTTCACTTTTTAAAAATTTTATTCATTTTTCCCATATATATTTTCCCACATTTCCATTACTGTTTACCTAGTTTCCTGGTCTAGAAGAAGAAAGTTCTTCCTACTCTCTGCCTATCCAAGGCCTATTTTACTATTACCGTACTAACTGATCACAGTTCAGCACGGAGCCCAGGACACTGAAAAACCAAGCTGCCCCCCCAACCTGGGGGGGAGGTCCCCTGGTCCTCATTGTTCCCCTCAGTCCAACTTCTGTCACGACAGGGTATTTGGGAAGCAGTGTGCTTCCTGCACAATCAGGTCACATTCCACACAGCTATGATCTTGTCAGAGTCTAAATTGAGGACCCAAAAATGTGTTGCTCAATGAATATTTTTCTCCTCAACACTCTGTCAGCATTTTTTTCTGGGACTGAACTGCAGCTTTTATTTTACTTTTACTGTTAGAGGATTGTGATACACAGTAGTCACACTCAGCCCGGGTGACTTAGGTCCGTATCACTCCGTGGTCTTTTCACCCCTCCTGTCCTTCTCCCTAACTCCTGTACCCCTTCCTCAGACCCTTGCTTTCCCATAAAGTCTGTCTCCGTGTTTCCTAACATGGCTATTTTACTCTTTACATTATACATATATAGCAACTCTTGTATTAGGGAAACCATGTGATACTTAACCTTCTGTGTCTGACCTCTTTCACTATATTATGATATCAAGATCCATCTGTTTCCCTACAGTGATTCAAATTTGTCCTCCTTTATGGCTGAGAAGTAGCCTCCGCTGTGTATATACACCACCATTTTCCTTATCCATCATCTGCTGGTGGGCACGCAGGTGGTTTCCAAAACTCAGCTCCTGTGAGTTGTGCTGCAGGAGTCATGAGTCTGCAGGCACCGCTGCAATCTGATGTCTTTACCTGTTTGAGGAGAACGCCCAGCAGAGGCACAGCCAGGTCAAACAGAATTTCTATTTTTAGCTTCTTGAGGAATCTCTGTCCTGATTTCCATAGTGGCTGTACCAATTTACTTTCCCACCAGCAATGTGGGAGGGCTCCTCCCCCAACAACTTTGTCTGCATTTGTAAATCTCTATTTTTATAAAAACTTACATTTTGTTCTTTTTTAACCTTTTGCTTTGTTTTCCATCTTTGTAATGTCAAATTCACACTTAGAAACTGCTTACAGAGGAATTAAAATTTATTTTAAAATTATTAAAAATTATTAAATTTCAGACTTTCCAGTGCAGGTTGGAGATAATGTTATATATATATATATATATATATATATATATATATATATATATAAAACGCGTGGCGACAAACATAACTGTATGAAAGTCTTTCACAGCTGACAGCAGCAGCTGAACAACCGGTGAGAAAGGGAAAAGAGAAGTGAGAATCTGGAGAGGGGAATTCAGAGGGAAATCATTCCTCCCCTGGAGGTCCAGGTGAACATAGAGACAGCAAATAACAGGAAAATATGGAAAATATTATAAGAGAGAGAGAAAGTGAGAGAATTCTTTCTGCTGGAGCTCAATTTCAATTTCACTTGGATGTTTCATAAAAGTAGAGTCTTAGGGGTTATTTTGCATCTGAAGTTGTTTCTTGTTTCCTTGTGCCGTGACAATCAGCTGTGAGAATGGCATGGGCTAAAAATAGTTTGAGGCTCACACAACAGTGTAGCTCACACAGAATGAGATGAACCACACTTTGGGGTTCCCTTAATGCAGTCATTATACACCCACACACTGAGGATGAAGGTAGGAAACCATCAGGATGGAGAACCGGCCCTTCTTCAGAACAAAGGTAGGCGGGCCTGACATGGTGAAGCTCAAGCAATTTATTCATCACAGAGTGACTTCCTGCCCCGTGACCACATCTCTATTAAAAACTTTTTTCATGAAGGCCATAAACAGTAAATGACCCTTCCTTTTCAGAAGAGAAAAATTCACATTTAGAGCACTTCCCCAAGTGTTGCAAAAAATATACAGGGGATAGTAAATTTGTTCTTTGAAAATAATTTTTAAAATTTATCCTTGTAATATGTGTTTTTGAGCTAATTTAAATTTATTTTGAAATAGCAGCAACAAAGTCACACACACATATATTATTGTCAAAGATGTTTAAAAATGTGAAGAGCATGAACAGGAAATAAGTCAGATCACAAAGCGTGTCAGTTTTTCTAGCTGGGTACCAAATTACCACAGACTAAGCAACTTAACAGAGCAATTATTAATTATGACACTGTTCTGCCATTGAGGCCAGCTATGCTTGGCTGGACCTCTGCCCAGGTCCTCATAAGGCTGCAGGAAAGATGTCAGCTGTGCTGCATCCTCACAGGGAGCCTCAAGTGGGGAGGAATTTGCTTTCCAACACTTGTGAGGTTTAGAAGACTTCAATAACTAGCAGCTGCATGAGTGAGACCCTAGCTGTTGCCTAATGTGGGCTGAGGCTGCCTTCTTGTCCCGGACCACCCGAGGTCCTACAGTGCTTTTACAGTTTTCTATCATGGCAGCTTCTCTAACGACAGCCACCTGTGATCTGCAGCTCCAATCAGCTGTGATGGAATCACACAGCATGATGATATCACTACAGCTTCACATCATGTTGGCTGTGTTTTCTTGGTTAGGGGCACTTTATTGTCCAGATTGTCCCCAAGAAGATGGCACAAAAACATTGGACAACTGGAGTGGAAACCACTAGAAACCACTGTGGGCCTGACTGCTACATTAAGTTGTGTGGCCCACACTCATGAAATACACATTTAAATTATCTCAGTATCAATATTATAAAGGCTTGGGCCATCTCAGGGAGAATAATTCTTTATGTCATCATTGTGGCTATGTGGATATGGTATTTATTTATTTAAAGAAAAAGAGCAAAACAAAAAAAGGGTAGAAATATTACTAAATTTTTTAAAAAGTAAGAAATCACTAGTTGAAAAATTACATATTTTATCTTAGTGGTTGTTCCAGGCACATAATCAGAGCATAAAAAGTGGACAATCAAACAATGACAGTACAAACCACTCTGTATGATGAACTAACAAAGCTTAGTACATGGTATTCTATCTTGCACACTTATACATACAGTTATATCCTTTAAAGAACTTTATTTCCCTTTCATTAAAAGAAATGTGGTGTTTAACTATTTCAATCAGACACTCTTATGGCTTTTTAATGGAACTTTTTAATATAATGGAAGGAAAGATTCAGAAGACAAGTCAACATTAATCTCTGTAATTACATTTTTAAAATTTTATTTTAAAGAGGACAAAATGGAAGAAAAGCAATCAAAACCAACTAGTGTAAGAGATACAGGACTTCAAAACATTATGAAATCAACAATAGTTACCATAATCTGTCTTGATGTCTTCAAAATAGCTGCTGATAACTTTGGACATAGTAAAAATGAAATGAAACAGAATTGAACAAAAACAATAAAAACAAAACAATGAATGCAATAAAGGACTTCAAAACAAGCCAATAGTAAACTCAAAATTGCTACCATAATGTTTCTTGCCATCTTTAATATAGCTGCTCCTGCCATTGGATTTGACATAATCAAACAAAACAAAGAAAATAAAACCCAAACCATCAAAACACTGGAAATGATATAGGACTTCCAAAACAAGACTATAGAGAATCAACAGTGGCTACAACCTCAGAAGGAGATCCCCTCAAGATGTTACACTGTGTACCACTCTGCTCTGAACCTGTGACCAGACCATTGGCCCTAGACCTGCAGTCTCAGTGAGACACCAAAGCACCACATGCATCCAATTGCACTTCGCCTCCATGGCTATCATCACAGCCTGTGTTTCTCCAGATAAGTGGGTCATTTATGGCTGTGGGAGTGGGATGGGTGGGGGGAGGTGGTGTTTCTTGTTTGTCAGCCATTGCCAGAAGGGTCTGGGGTCTGTCTACTCCAGTCCTGTGGCGGCCTTAGCGTGGCGCTGGTTCCCAGACTGGGCTTGCTTCCTGGTGTGGCCTTGGTCTCTCTATCTCTAATTCACAAATGACTGTAATTTGCATTTATAATTTTAGAATTTTGTATTTGAGTCAACACTTTCTTGAGCCAGGATTTTGTTTCCTTCAGAGAAATAGAAGTTAGATGAGGCAAACAAAAATAGTTGACTAACTGAAAAGTTAATAAGGAAGTTTTGTATTGAATAATTTTAAATTAAGATTTTTATTAGCTTTTAAAAGTATTTAAGTTTATTTGAATTCTATAATAGAGGAGCTATATTTTTAACACAAAGAAAAATACTCCCTGGAGAACATTCAAAGTTAATGAAAAATCCATGCTAAACTTTTATTGAGAATTATTTCTATGTTAGGCACTATTCTAGATGATGGTGACTGTGTTAGCTATATATTGATGCTTTAAAAATTTCCCCTATTTAGCATCTAAAAATTTCAAAAATTAACATATTTTCTGAAGTTCACAAATCCAGGAGCATTTTAGCTGGAATGTTCTATTGTGAAGTTACCATAAAGATGGTCCCCAGGTCTGCTGTCACTGCAAGCTTTTGGAGGGCTTTAGAATTTGCTTTCAAGCTTATTCATCTGACCTAGATGGTGGTTTGGGTTCTTCATTTTGAAGGTCCCTTCATAGGTCTACCCAGATGTAGCAGGGGGCTTTCCTCTGGACAAGTGGACCAACCAACAGAAGCTGTAGGGCTTTCTAATTCGTCTCTGAAATGAGATGCTGTCTTCTTCTGTATTAAATTGGTCTCAGAAATCAACCATGAGAGTAAATTACACAAGTTAAGACTCACTGGGAAACTGGCTAACACAGAACAGATATGCGTAAGCCTTATGAGAATAAATATTTTTATCCAGCTAGGGGGATTACTTCCTCCTTCCCTCCCTCCCGTCCTCTTTTCCTTCCTTCCTTTCTTCCTGTGTTGCTGAGGACCAAACACAAGGCCTCATACTTGCAAGCTAAGCTAGGTACTCTACTGTGAGCAACAATCCAGCCCAGGTGGATTCCTTTCAATCATGGCACATAGTCTTTTGATGCTGAGTGGGATGAGCAAAGTGAGTGGCCAGCGGGTAATTCTAACTGGTGTTGAAGCGAACGATCAGTGTGTAGCAATCCTTCCAGTCCCTTCCCCACGTGGTATGCTGGTGTCTCCTTTGCTCCTCCTCCCCACCACCTAGAACTCCTGTCCCAGCCTGCAAAATGTTGCCTGCTCTCCAAATCTCCAACAAAGGCTGCTGCAGCCTCCTCAACTGTTTAACCCCAGCTCAACCAAATGTAATCACGCTTCTGAATTTAATTCTCAGTGTTTTAAATTTCTTTTACTCTACTTGTCACTGTTTCCATCCTGTACTGTACTTATTCTTTTAAGTATTTCCTTATCTTGGTCAAGTTAAGGAGACAGCATCTTATTTATATATTTAGTGTCTGGTAAATATTCCAGCAAAAATTATAGAAGAGCAGTGAGTAACTGTGTGAAGGTAAATACTGTATGTTACACAGAGTACTTGTTGGAAGAACTCAGAATCAGGGAGGAACCTGAGACGTGGGAGGGCACAGAGAATCGCTACCACTGAAAAAAGTGTGTATTAAGGTGAAAAGCAAATGACAGTGGAAATACACTTTTGGTGACAATCCTTATTTATTTATAACATTGACTGCCCTAGTACACTTCCCTCAGCTATTCTAGTAAAAGAAATGCTTTACACAATTGGAGTCATTTTATAGTACCACTCTTAATTTTAATATCCTTGACATATATATGTTATGCTATATTCATTTCATAACTTTTTAAAGTTTCTTAGATTTCTGTCCTCTCCTCAAAGTATACAGATCCACACTAAGAGCTGTTTGATTTCCATTACACTCAATTCCTGAATTCTTCTTGTCATACTATTTTATCACAGAGCAAGGGTGGCAAACCTTTCGGCACTTTACTTAATCTTAGACTCTGTCATTTCAGAGTAATTATTACCATTTTTCTTCAGCATATTAGTTCTATCACAATGCCTGTTTTTTCCACTGGAAGGTCTGAGATTATTTTTCTTCAATGAAAGAAGATATTTATGGATTTGTACTGGGTAACAATATAATATACAATACTAAGTATTCCAGAATTTGTATGTAATAGCAAATATTAAAGAGGTAATGAAATTTATGCATGTGTTCATCACTGCACAAATTCCAAACACTTTGTTATGGCCTACACAGAACTAAATAATCCACATTCTGCTTTCCCCAGCTTCAATTCCGCCTCCTAGCACACATTTCCTAAGCGTGCTAATCTTTGTCTATCTCTAGACTTCTGCTCATGGTATTTCCTTTCCTCAGAATGATGCTACCAAATTTTCATGTGATGGACTGGTCACATTATTGAATTTTAGTTTTAAGCACCAACTCCATGAGGGGCTCCCTACGACTGCATTCTGTGAATAAAACCTCAGCCAAATTATTCTCTACCCAACACTTGCCATCTTATAACTATGGTATGACATCAAATTGACATTTTTGTTTACTGAGTCATTCACTGACTCCCAGATTAGCTTCTGAGTTCCCTGGGGCTGTGGCTGTATGTGCTTTGTTTACCAGCTTAGACCCAAGCACCGTACAGTTCCTGGCACAGGGAAGGCACTGTGAAATACTTTGTGAATAAATGAAAGATTTAATATCTCATTAACTGAACCATGTTTTACTAAAAGCCTTGACAAATTTTCACCCCCCATTTCCACTTGTCCGAGCAGTTTTACTGAACGTTTGCATTGTCACTCACCCAAATGATCAGCCTGTCTACAGTGAAAGAGAGACGGATTGGGACGAGTGGCCTCGCCCTCTGTCGACCCATTTGCTGTGTTTGCATTCTCCTCCTCACAGACCAGGAAACCCTTCTCGCCCTTGTCTTTGATGGATTAGGTTGTGATCATCACCTTTCTGTACATGCACACAGGCATTATTGTCATTAATAGTGAAAACTTCTGAAGAATAGTTATTCCTTTGTTTTGCCCCCAATGCATTGTAAATTCCTAACAGAATCTGACTAGTTATTAACAAATGCCTTAACCACTGAGTCTGCTGATTTGCCTGATTGTATAAATATGGATCAAAAAGTAAAGTTTTGTGACTGCTTTTATACAACATTCTCCTTAATACAGAAAAAAAAAATTCAGACATTCTGGACCCACCCATATTTATTGAAAACAAGTTCTAAAATAATAAAATTAAATGATGTTAATTAATTATTTGTAGGTCTGATAAGCTTCATTTCACTTTAAAAATTCCACCGTGATTTCTTCAACCAGATCATCCAGGCTACAAGAAGTCTTATGCTCTGCCCAAGTGGAATACATTAGCATGTTAATCATGTGTACAATGCTCACATAAGAAATTTCACATAAGAAATTTCAGAAGTAAACATGCAGCTTGCATTCAAGTTTTACACAGCCAAGAGCAGACAGACAAGCCTATCACAAGACAGTCTTAAAGGCTCTTTAAATTCTGGCACATAGAATAAGATGCATAAATTTCAGACAATCCTGTGCATCACAGCATGATTATGATTTATGGGATGTGAATTGCTCTCCTAGAGTGACTAATGTGAGGAGCCAAAGGAACCCAAATTGTGCTCCAGGGGCTCCACTGAAATGCTGGCTCGTGGATTCATCTCCGGCTGTTAACCTGAGTGACCCTCACCCGTGATGCCTAAGAGGTCTCAGAGGTGTTTCAGGACTTTTCTGTGGGTTACTTCACTTTCATATTTTCCCAAATAACAACAACAGTAATTTCAACTGTTTCCCCATTGGTAGTTCTAAGTGTAGTATAGTAATTGTGTGCATCCACTGACTCCAAAGATAATATATTGAAACTTGCACTAGTGTGACACTGTGTATAAAGCACTAGTTCTTTATAAAGTTAGAAGACTAGAATTCCTCTTTCACGACTCTCCAGCCCTTCTGACCAAATCACCTTACTTGTCTGAGTTTCATTTTCTCTAAACTGATCTAAACAGGTCTAGCACAAATATGCCTATACTATATGCAAAAAGTGTATATATATATATATATATATATATATATATATATATTTATCACTTGTCGAGATTAAGATCTTTTAAAGGTACATATTTTCACAATAAGAAGCCCCTAAAATAACAAAACAATAACTAATAACTAATAAACCAACAATGGAGATAGCATATTATCTCAGCACTCTTGCAGCTAAGGCAGAGGGATCACAAGTCGAACTGTAGCCTTGGTAATTTAGCAGCAACCTGCCTCAAATGAAAAGAAACTGGGAAAGTAGCTCAGTTCAAAGGGCCTGGGTTTAGAGGAAGAAAGAAAGGAAGGAAAGAAGACAGAAGGAAAAGGAAGTGAAGGGAGAAAGGGAAGAAAATGCCACAGCAACAAGAATAAAGTCATGAAAAGTACAAAAGAAATAAGCAATTACCAGATGAGACCAAAAATAAGATGAAAAGTAGGTTTAAACTCAACCACAAAATAATCATGTTAAATAGAAGCTGTCCAAACATCCCACTGAAGACAAACTGACAGGACAAAAAAATAATTTAAAAATAAATGTTTAGAAATTAAATCAGGCAAAGTCAATTTTAGAGAAGACAGGGCCATTTCATAACAATCCTGCAGTAATAATGAAAATTACACCAGGAGCCCAGAACCCTAAGTCTATGCTCACTAACAACACAGCTTCAAATTACACGGAGATAAAACTAATAGAACTGCAAGGGAACTAGACAAACTCACAGTTATAGTCAAATATTTAAACACTCCTCACTCAACAAAAATAGAAAAAGTATACAGTAACTACTAAGTAAGTAAAAGACTTGAAAAACCAAACAACCTAATAGTTATTTATAGAACACTACACCAAGTGTAGAACAGCAGAAATTATTTGCAAAAGCACAGCCTGCAAAATATCTCCAGAAACTCTTAGTAAACTTAGTAAAGTTGGTACAATATCAGTATACAAAATGAATTACATTTCTATGCATTAGGAACTAACAATTAGAAATTGAAATTAAAAATAAAATGATACCATTTATAATAACATCAAATTGTGTAATTAGGAAGAGAACATAGGTGTCAACCATCAAGAAAATGCAAATTAAAGCCACTAGAGGGAACCATACATAAATTAAAATTTCTAGAATTAAAAAGATCAGTCATGCTAAGTTTTGGTGAGAATGTGGAGCAAATGCAGATCTCTTGTGTTACTGCTGCTAGTGTAAAATTATGTAGTCACTTTGGAAAATTGGAAACTTCTTTAAAACTATGAAACTACCTATAACATATGCACTTTACTTTTATATATTTACTCAGCAGAACTAAAGATTTATTTCCATAAAGTATTTTACATGAATATTCATACCACAGTAGCTTTATTGGAAATGGTGAAAATACTACAACCAGCCAAATGTTAATCGCCTGGTCAGTGGATAAGCAAATATAACATATTAATCCTATGCCATTCTATTCAGCAATAGAAGCAATGAACTATGATGCACACAACATAATGAATCTGAAAATAATTGATCTGAGCAGAAGCCAGAGCCTATACATGCACAAACCAAAAGTAGAACACACAGTGATTCCATTTCTATAAAGCTGTATAAAATTCAAAATGTAGTTAGAGAGATCAAATCGGGATTTACTGAGAACAAAAAAAATGAGGAGCTGAGATAGGAGAGTGTAGGAAGGAATTAAAAGGGACACAGAAACACAGGGAGACAGACATGGTCATGTCTTAATAATGATGATCTTGTCTTGGTTGTAACTCAGAGTTATCAAGTTGTGCACTTCAAGTATGTGCAGTTTAGTGCACCTCAATTTTACTTAGTAAATTTGTTTTTAAAACCCCCAGAAAAGCAATTATACACAGGATTGCTGGAAATATATGAGCCTTATTGTATAAATTAGGAGAAAACAAGTCCATTTTATCCAAAGACTTAATAACTTGCATTTCTAAATATGACTAAAGACAGGTCATGGTTCTCTGCTTTGGGGTGGGGTGGGCAGCTGTCTAGGAACCACATGAGTCAGAGTTCTTAATGGGAATGAAAGAAGGCTGGGCTGGCCAGCAGCACACCTGGTATATAAATACTTAACATAATCAGTAAGACAGGGATCCAATTCAGGCAATTCTTTAGGAATGTTTCTCTTAATTCAACCTGTAACAGAGTATTGCTAATGCATACAGTAAAGGAGTTGGAACAATAACTTTGGAAAATCTTAATTTGAATTACATCACATTGATTCATATCCCAGATTCTAGGAACCTTATTCGTCTACCTGCTTGTCGTGTATGTTCCATGTATTCTTAAGTAATTCATCTTTAGTGAGCACCAGAAGTGAACTATCAGGCACATATGGCCTTAAAAGTCTCAAATTAGCTGTAATTTTCAGTAGCATCCCATAGTATGTGGCTAGACTGATGATGTGGAAACCACATAGCCCAAATGGATATACCATGGAAAATAATTTTAAATACTCTGGGATTTTTGTTTTTCATATAAGAAAAACCACAGGATATTTAACTTTCTGTGTCTGACATTTCATTTAACATTATGATCCCGAGTTCAATTCATTTTCCTGCAAATGACAGATCTTCACTCTTTATGGCAGAGTAAAATCGCTCTATCTTTCCCTCTCTTCCTGTTTCTCACTCTATATATACATGTGCATATATGACATTTTCTTTTTTCATATTTTTGTTTTTTTCTGTTAATGGACCTCTAGGCTACCCCAAATTACAAATTAAGTGTAAAATATTGGAGTGATGGTAGGAACAGGGAGGTAGGCTTTTTTGAGATCAGGGAGGCCATCAGATAGAGGAACTAGGGAGATTAAAGAGGTGAGTAAAAGGACTGAAAATTATCAAGATACTAGACACACTGTAACCAAAAAAAAAAATGTTATTATGCATTGCAACCACACACAAATAAAACTAAAATTAAAAACATTAAAGCATCCTGGGAGAAAAAAGTCCCTTTGTTAAAAAATGTCTAAAAATATTGGATCCAGCAAATGTCACGAGGCTCTTTATAGCAGCCCTTCTCAGAGCCATTACAGAGCAACAGACCCCAAGAGCTGTGTCCAGCATGCAACTCTTTCCAAAGCTCACAGGAGCACAGAGCACTTTCCACAAAGCATCTGCTAGCAAGTAGTAGCAGGTGCCTGTAGTGCACAGTTTGAGGGTGTTAAAGAATTATTAGTGACGACTTTGGAAAGTTGTCACAATTAAATAGAACGCCTGCAGCACTGTAGTCACTAGAAAAATAAGACACTAGGGCATTACAACACACAAAAAACAACCATCAACAGGAAAATAAGAGATTCTGCTGTTGTCACATATTTAAATCACATCTGATACTCAGTCACTACAAATCCCCTTTAAACCTGTAATAATTGTAACATAATTTTTCAAAGGGCTTTAATGTTGGTGAATAAAATGATTTACAAAGAAATAAAGAGTAGGGGCTGGGGATTTAGCTCAGTGGCATAAGTGCCTGCCTTGCAAGCAGGCAGTCGTGAGTTCGATCCCTGGTACCAATAAAAATGAAAATGATCAAAAAAAAAAAGAAATAAAGAGTAAATGAACTTGCAAGAACAAACAAAATGAGATGCAACTTTTAACTGATTGTTGGAGTATAAACAACAACCAGGTTTTAGATAAAATGTTCAAAATGAAAAAGAAAGACCAAGATAAATTAGAAAACTAAGTTAAATTCAGAAAATAGTAGCATCCTATAAAAAATCTAATCTGTGAAATGTTTGAAAAAGTATTACATGTATAAAATAAAAGGAAATTCTTTGAAAAAAATGATCATTGTAAGGCAAAATAATTTTGTAAATTAAACTTTTCATCTGAATAAGAAAGGAAATGAACAAATGTCAACTGAAAAATTCTTTAGAAAGCAGAGGACAACTAACAAGAGAAAATAAAAAATAGAGTAAAGATAACGTGGAGAAAAATGCAAGAGAAATAGAAATCATCTCAAATAGTATATATTCCCACTAGTTGGAGTTCTAGAAATATAGATTGAAGACAGTGAGGAAGTGAAGGTTATAAAATTAACATAGGAGAGAGAGAGAAAAAAAAAAAATACCAGGATCCCAGCAACAGTGGCAGAGAGATCTTAATGACGAAGGAGGACAGTGGAATGAAGGAGAAAAACGGACAAAAGATAGCAGAAAAATAGAATAGCAGAGTTGAGGCAGAGAAGCTGGGATATAATTTTTAACATAGATAGCCTACATACAATAACAAAAAGAAGCACAGGCAGAGTAGATTAGGAGGCAGGATCTATCGAGATGCTCTGAATAGGAAATGTACTCAGCCTGAAAGAAGGTTAATAAACAGAACATCAAAGATGAGAAAACGAAGCTCTAAGTGACAGGGAATCAGAGAGAAATAGGGACAACTCGTCCAGCAGCCGCAGAGAGGTTGGAAAGTTATGACACTTTTGTGCAGTGTAGAAATACAAAGCTAGAAGGAAGGAAAATCTTGTGGCCTTAGTAAGTAAAGGAGTACAGCTCAAGATCAGGCTCAGGGGTAAAAATGTTCAGCACCACTCAGATAGATAAGGGGTTGCCCTCTTAATCTAAAAACTAAAGGAGTTAGTGGGACCCAAAATATACAAAGCATCTTGTCTTAGTTACTTTATGCTCTTCGCTGAGACAAAATACCTGAAGCCCAAAGTTGGGAAAGGAAAGGTTTATTTCTTACAGTTTTTGGAGGTTTCAGTCCACACTCAGTTGACTCTAAGACAGGTGGGCATGGGGGGGGCTGCAGTTCATGGCGGCTGCCAGCAGCAAAGAGAAAGACACACCTTCTTCCTGCCATTACATTACATCCTGGCTCCACCCCTATGTGGGTGGAGCACTGACACCATCAATCCAAGCACTATACAATGAACCATCACAAATGAATAATGCAAACTCATGAGGCCTGGGGGACACAAACATAAACCATGACACATCTTGAGAAAGGGTATGATGAGGAACCGCCTAAAAAAGGAAGGCAGAGGACATTGTTAATAGTGTATCAAAATTTAAAAGTCACAGTAATCTTATCGCTCCGCTTAGTTTGATTTTATTTTGTTCAGGTCAGTCTACTCATACTAGATTTGAGGACTCAGATAGCTATCCTCAAAATATCAAGTTTATCCCGGGAACTATCCTTAATTTCCTGTTAACTTAAACTGAAGCCCATACTTACATTGTCTTACTATGATTGATCCTATTTGAAGCTGGTTTGTTAAACTGCTGGTTTGCCTTGACTGATTTTATTTGAATTTGGTATGCTTGATAATATCGAGTCTAAGAGTAGAGGCAACAACTCTGAAGATGATAAGATGTAATAACATACCCATCTTGGTTTGATTATTTACTGCTTTTAAAGTCCTACAATATCTCCAAAGTTGTGTTTTTATTAACATACTTATGTAATTCTATGTTCAGTTATTATATGTCTGATGATGTGGACAACTCTATTGAAAATAACAAGAGAAAACATAGTAACTACTGTAGATCACCTAATATTGTGGTTTTATGTCTTTTTCATTCAATGTTTTTCTAAGAATTTGTGTTTTTGTCTTGTTATGATCTGTTTTTCCCTATAATACAGAAAAGATAGATATACATATAGAGATTCACACATGGGGAGAATTTCTATACAGTTTATAGGATATAATGCACAATGTAACGAACAGATACTCTGAAGAAGAGACACTAAGAAACCCAGTGCTAATTCTGTAACATTATGATAAAAAAGCTAGCAAAACTATTATTCACTGTTCAAAGTGATATTAGTCTAGTCTCTTAAATTCAATTTCAGCGTACGTCAAGATAAGGACAGCTACTATGAAGAGAATGAGGGACATTATGGCAGTCACTATTAACTTCCCCAATGTCAGGTCTTGAAGACCTAAAAAGCCTTCATCACTCTGTTATGATCAGATTAGTTCTATAATGTTCCATGTGTGCAAAGATGGGGACAACTATTTGGAAGAAAACTAGAGACAATAAGATAGACATTGATGATCTCCAGTGGACTTGCTTTGAAATCAATGTTTCTTAAAATTGTTTCCTTATGATCTGTTTTGTTCTGTTTTGGTATGCTTAATCTTACCCTCTTTAAGGTATGGGCAATTCTTTTGAAGATAGCAAGAGGCATTATAGTAGCCATTGTTTATCACCTTATATTTTGATTTTACTTCATATACTATGTCTATTCTTGTTAACTGACTACATTTTCCTACCTTAAGTGTGTAAAACAGATAACCATATTGCTAAGTTTTTGTTGGGTCATTGAACAGAACTGTTTGCAGTCCCACTGTCTGAATGTCTACTTTGTATTCTTTAAATTTGCACTTGAACAGCTACTTCTGGGATGACAATATGTAATCTATCAACTAGTAATTTTTTACTACCTGCCTTTTTTAAATTCTGTATTACTTCTACCCTTTTTTCTGTTTTGCTTTTTTTCTCTTTAAATAAAATTCTTTATAAAAAATTAACATAGGAAAATTTATGAGTGAAAAGAGATATGGAGATTCAGATTGAAAAGGTCTGTTAAGTGTGGTGAGAAAACTATGCACTGACACAGTTTTGTGACATTTCAAAGAGTACGAGAAGTTGCTAAAAGATTGATATGGTTAAAGAAAGCACCCACCAGGAAACAGGACTGATTGGCAATAGAATCCCCACCATCACCACTGACTGGTAGAAGTCAACAAAGGTATTTAATGTTTCTATCAAAACTTCTCATCATGAAATTCAATAGTCAGTAAATAAAGCAGTAAGTGTGATGAAATAAAGATTTTCAGATGCACATAACCTCTCTCTGCTCATCCTAAGAAAACTGCAGAAAAATGGACACAGATACATGTTATAAAAAGATTAGCTCTAGTTCAGAAAGCAAAAGGAGTAATAAAGTGAGTTTAGGAACAGTGGATGTGCTCATTTCAATAGATAGGAGAGAAAGATGGAGACTCTCAGTGCTTCTGTAAACAAGGCAGGGGTTGGTTTCTCTTAAGAAAAAAAAAATAAGAATTTCTGGAAAAGAAGATAAGTACAATATTTTTCAAATATAATGTCAAAAATTTATTATGATTTTTAAAAGCCAATGAAATGAAAAACCAAATTTCTTTGATCTTGGTCTCAGGCAAACTCTTCTGTGAGTGGTGCATGAGTCAGAAACTAGATACTTTGAGAACAAAAATAAATGCAAACACTGTAATTAGCATGTCTTGGATAACATGTGCCTAGACTTAATAGCATACACAATGTTTATAGACTGGTAATGCTTAGAATCTGTCGCTAGATGAACCACAGAACAAAAACTTGGTTGGAAAATAAAGTGATCATGTCAACTTTGAAATATTGTCAGCTACAAAGGTAAAATATAACCAGTAGAATATGCAAAAGGACGCAGGAAATGCAGAGGGAAGGCTGGGCGCTGTGTTTCCTTCTTACTCAGTTGCCCAAAATGTGCTTCAGGACACTGTGGAATGAGTAGAGTAACTAGAACAGTAAAGGGTGTGCACCCCTCGGAACACGGAAAAGGGGGAGCTGGCTCTTTTTGTGTCTTCTCCATTTTCTGCTTTGTTGCTGTACCCATTTTCGATGGCTCCCATAATAAATTATCACAAACTGTGAGGCCTGAAGCCTCAGCCATGCATTGTCTCTCAGTGTGAAGGCCGAACCTAGGCTGGGGCAGGTATCCCGCGGAGTTCTAAGGGACAGTCCGCTCCATGTCTTTTTCTCCTCTAGTTTCTTGTTGTTGGGTGTTCGTGTCTTTGTTATTCTTTGGCTTGTAGCTGTGTCACTCTGATCTCTGCTTCCGTGTTCGCACAGTGTCCCTTGTGTGTGTCCAAATTTCCCTCTTCCATTGAAGACAGCTTTCATGTTAGACTTAGGGTCCACCTGCTTTAGCGTGACTTCATCCTAACTATAATTTTAAGGACCCTATTTCCAAATAAGGTCACATTCTGAAGTCTGGATAAATGAGAATTCTGGGGGTGGATGTATTAACTCATAACATTTATCGTACAAAATTAATACTTGCATAAGATTTATAATTTCAACATGATTATTTTGCCTTTCTGTGTATTTTTCCAAATATGTTGTACAAGCATATGTGTTTATCCAAACCCATTTTCCTATCTATACTAACCAAATGCTGCAGAAGTCTTCAGTGAGGTTGGTTTCTTAAGCAAGCAAAAAAAGGGACATGCTTTAGACTGTTTTCACTAGACCTTTTGTACAAAACATGGTCTGGATCAGTTATATAATTTAATCATTCTCACACCAAGATTTTTGTAACTCATTAATTTAGCATTGGAAGAACTTTCTCCTTACTTTTAAAATGGAATGCTTCCTTTTATTGTCTAATTAAGAAATCTATGATTCATTTTATTTTCTTTTCTATTTTCACTGGCGTAAAATTTACTGCTACACTTAGCAAATTATGGAGGAAATAACTTACCACTTATTGGAAAAAAATCTAAGTATTTGAAAGCCAATGTTTTTGATAAGTCATTGTAACTTTTATTTAGTTAATTGACATTTAACATAACAAATGCATTCTGTTAAATGAGGCAGAGAGTAGAGCAAAAGATAAATAGAGTAAGTGAAAATCATTTGTGGCAGTGGGAATACACATGAGATGCTACACAAACATTTCAGAAACAGTCCTCGTGATGGGACACTGTGAGCGGAGTGTCACAGCACGTCAGAAGGAGAGGATGGAGACAAATCCCAGGGTTAAAGCTGCAGGTGGCTGAGGGTGGCAGTGTGATAACAGAGCCAGGAGCAGACATGGAAGTACACTGAAGCAAACAGAATGAGCACAGACTTCTGTCTGGACTCCTGCACTGACTGCTGACTGGAGGCAGGAAGAGACCTCCTACCTAACAAAACTTCATTCATGAATGCCTTAATTAATTCACTTACTCCTTGGATTCGTGCAACATATATTTATGTCCTCATCACACTGTTTTTTTCTTGCTACAAAAGGCAAAAAAAGGACATGTCCCTCTTCTTGTAGAGCTTACATTGTAATGGATTAAAAAGGCCATTAATGAGCAACTAAATGTATGCAGGATAAGGTGTTAAAATGAATATTAAAATTACAATCCAATACTCATTGGTGAACTTGAAACAGTTTAAAAAATCTATCTGATAAGAAATGCTTATGACCTGATGGATTCATTGTAAATTTCTACAAAAACTTCAGGAAAGATCTAATACTAGCACCACTCAAACTTTTTAATGAAATTAAGAGAAAGAAGTCTTCCCAAAATCATTTCTGGAAGCTAGAATTACCCTGATTCCAAAACCAGACAGTAATCCAAACAAAAAGAGAGCTAAGGACCATTCTCTTTGATGAATATATATGCAAAAATCCTCAACAAAATTGTGGCAAACATACTGCAACAAATCCTCAGAAAGATCACACGCATCATGACCAGGAAGGCTTCATCCCAAAGATGCAAAAAATTGATTCAACATCTGCAATTCAACAAGTGGAATATGTTGCATAAAAAGAAGCAAGGATAAAACACACATGATCATTTAAATACGCACTAACAAAGACCTTTGACAAAATCTAATACCCATTCATGATAAAAACTAAAGAAAATAGAATAGAAGGACCATATCTCAATCTGATAAAAGTCATTTATAACAAACATACTGCCAACATCATATTAAATTAGAAAAACCTGAAAACGTTCCAAGTAAAATAACAAGACAAGGATGAGCACTACGATCCCTACAGTCTAACATAGTCCTCACATCATTACCTATATCCAGGCACTGTGGCACTCGTCTGTAATCCCAGCAGTCAGGAGGCTGAAGCAGAAGGATCATCACGAGTTTAAGGCCATCCTAGGCTACACATAGTCCAAGATCAGTCTCAACTCCCTCACAAGACCCTGTTACACAACAAAACAAAGCAAAACATAGCATAACAAAACAAAACCATTAACTAGAAAAATCAGTCAAGAGAAAGAAAAGAGACATGTATAGGAAAGGAAGAAACCAAATGGTGACAAAAAATTTTCTGCAAAGAATTCCACTAAGATTCCCAGAATAAATAACCAAATCCAGCAGTGTAGCAAAATATAAAATTAACACACAAACATCAATAGCAATCCAGTACATGAATAAGGAACTCACTGAAAAAGAAACTAAGAAAACAATACCATTCTCAATAGCATCAAGAAAAATTAAATATTATACTTAAGAAATAGCCTAACCATGAAAATGAAACACCTCTACAATAAAAACTACAGTACTCCAAAAAAGGAGATCAAAGAGGACACCAAAAAATGGAAAGATATCTCCTGATTCTGAATAGTCAAAACCAATATAATCAAAATAGCCACACTTTACAAAACTGATATATAGGTTCAATGCAATCCCCAAAAATGTATTAACAGCATTCTTCACAAAATTCAAACAAGACACTCCTAAAATTCATATGTAACCAGAAAAGACTGAAAATAACAAAAGCAATCTGGATAACAAAAGCAAAGCAGGTGGCATCATAATTCCAGAGTTGAATTTCCTACAAAACTATAGGAATAAAAATAGCCTCTTTCTAGTACAAAAACAGACACGTGGATCAATAAAACAGAACACAGGATATAACAACTCCAAAAAGTTTCAACTATTTGATCTTTGACAAAAAGGCCAAAAACACAAATTGAATGAAGGATGGTTTATTTAATAAATGGTGCTGGAAAATTTTGCTATCTACATGTGAGAGATTGAATTCACACCCATATATCTTATCACGTGCTAAATTAAAATAGATCAAAGATCTAAATGTTAAACACTATCTGCTCAAAAATAAAAGTATGTAAAAATCTTAAAGACATTAGGGATACACAATGACTTTCTGACCAGAACCCCAATAACACAAGAAATAGTGCAAGAATCAATAGATGGAATCACATTATCAAATTGAAAAGCTTCTGTGCAGCAAAGGAATCAGCCAGTGGGGTAAAGACACAACTTAGAGAGTAGGAAGAAGTCTACCAGCTACACCTCAGACAGAGAAATCATACCCTGAATATACAACAAGCTGAACAAAGTTAGACCCCCCAAAAAAGCTAAAATACCCAACCAAAGAAAAGGACACCTGAAATATACACTTTTCATAAGAAGTACAAATGTCTAGTGAATACATGAAAACTGTTCAGAATCACTGGCCTTAGAGAAACGCAAATGAAACAATATTGAGATTCCATCTCATCACTGAAAGAATCAAATATGGCCAGTGTTAGGGAAGCTGTGATGAAGAGGGAACCTGTCTCAATCGTTGGTAGGGCTGTTAACTAGTATAATAAGTGTGGAAATTAGTATAGAAATGCCTCAAAAGCTAACATAGAATTCTATCTAACTCAGTTATTTCCATTCCAAATACCTTCCCCCAAGCATTAAAGACACCATATTTCAGTGCTCATGCTTACCCGTGTTAATAGCAGCACAATTCATAAGAGCTAAACCTTGGAAGTGACCTACATGTCCTTCAACAGATACACAGATAAAGGAAATGTGGTACTAGTACACAGTGGAGTAGTACTGTCTCATAGAGAGGAGTAGACTTGAGTCACATACAGGAAGGTAGACACTTTTTGAGACCCTAATGTTAAGTGAAATAAATAAGGCAGTCAAGCTTAAATATCAATGGTTTTTCTTACATAAGAAACTCAAACTATAAATGAAGAGCAAAGTAAAAGACAGATAGTAGGAATCAAGGAGATAGACTTTTCTCAAACAGGAAGGGGTTCAGTAGAAGCAGGAGAGAGGAGAGGAATAAAAATAGAACTGAGATGGGTCATGTGCGTATACCAAGTCCCCACAACAAATGTGATTATTATGCAATGCAAACAGATACTAATAAAAAAAATGGAAACTGAAAGAAAAACTAACAGACAAACAACAAACAACGACAACAAAAACAAAACAAACCACACAAGTTGCCAGTCATGGTGATGCGCACCTATAACCCCAGCACTCTGGGAGGCTTTAACCGGAAGACAGGAAGTTAGAGCACAGTCTTAGGTTTAGTCCCCAGTTACAAAACAAACCAAGAAAAAGTAATAATCAGATAAGGGGTCTCACAATGGAATGTGCACCACAAAGAGTTGATACATATTCAGCTCCCTCTCCCCGTAAAAATTAAATTCCCAGTGCTTCAGGTTCTGTGGGTGCTGAGACAAAAAGTGTCTTTCACACAAGTTCTCAGGTAACTTTAATGCTGTTTGCTGGAGACCGCATTTGGAGAATTACTATGCTTTGTCCCGTAGACACATTTGCACACATTTTAGTTCATACATTTGACCATCTAAGCTGAGTGTTAAATTATACATTTAAACAGTCTTGTATAATTTAATAATCAATTTTGGAGACCCTGTGGTGTGCCAGCTGGATGTTATGTTAACCCTAGAAGCTGGAGTTGTGGGGAGTGAGATCCGTTCTGACATTTCTCCAAGGCACTGGGAACACACAGAGCACAAAATCCGCGGTCATCTGTGCCTAAGTGACCAGCATCCTGGGTGAGGAGTCCAGACTGCACTCTCACCAATCAGTTTGGTTTAGGATTCTTTTACACACACACACACACACACACACACACACACCTTCACATTCACTTGAGCTAACTGATGTGAAGGGAGAAAACTGGCCCATTTGAAATTCTCTGCTTTTTGGGAACAAAAAAAGATGATTGTTATTCAGTTCCATTTTGGAAAGGTCATTATAAGGTTTATGCATTCTTACACCCAGAGAGTCTAAGAGACCTGTTTTGCAGCATTAAAATTTGACTTGGGCCAATTTTCCCTCAAAGGCACTGTATGAAAGTTAGACAAATTTCAAAAATAAACAGGCGGAGAAAAGAAAAGCAGAGAAACTGCATGGAAAATGAACAAGATACTTGAAATGCGTGTACCAATTTCCCCAAATGAACCTCACCATTCCGCATTACAGCATGTACTAATAAGCCAAAGCCAGACTTAGTGCACCACAGCTGTGACACCTCGGGTGGCAGAGCCTCCTCATGAAGAAACATCTGTGTGCTTTCTAAATCAGAGCTGGGTGAGCTTGCTGACCCCATCCTCTCTTCTCATAACTGGACAATTATTAATTATTGTCATAGCTGAGCAACCTTTATGATGCATGCCTGACACTGCTGCCACTTCTATCAGCGACCCTCGCTAACCGACACACCTGTCTTCCCCCAGGGCCAGGGAGCTTTGGTTCTGCAGAAAGACGTATGATAATTAGTTATCTGTCCTGCATCAAAATAAAGGTGCCCACATGCACACACACACAAACACACACACACACACACACACACACACACACACACACACACACACACACACCAATTGAGTGGGAATGATAGGAAACAGAACAAGACACAAAAGTAACATTTCATAAAATTCTTTGATTTGAGCATTACTGACACATCGCTTCCAAATTTTAAGCTTCTATACTTTTTAAATTACTAAATTGGTCTTTCTGATGTTTGTTTTGTAAATTGGGAAATATTTAAAATTCACCTTATTATTCAGAATATAACACACTAGCACATGACCACCTCCTCAGTGTGTGGTGCATTGTAGTACCGTGTGCAGTGTTAGCATGAGTGGCTGCCCAGGACTGGAGAAGTCATACGAAAGTAAAGGAGGAGAGCTGGCAGCTGGAGTTAGGGTCCTGAGGGGACCATCACGAGAAAGGCTGGGGACTGAGAGTCTGGGGACCAGTGAGGTTTGGGAAAGGTAGACAGATGGGCAGGAGCAATAATGGGGTCAAAGTAAATGTCAGTCAAGCCTCCAGATCCACCGGAAATGCAGATATCAGCTCAGCGGAGTGTGACAGTGGGTCACGGGGTAATAATTCAGGCCTAGAGCATCCAGCCAGAGGACCTGTAGCCCATCTCAGTCCTCCTAAGATGGAAAACAAATAGTCGGCTTATAATTGCAGTAGGCAGTAGGGCAAAGCTGAGTGGATTCAGGTCTCCTCTTGCATGTGAAGGATTTGGTGAGCAAGAAAATTCATGAAGTTTGCAGGTAGAGGCCAAGTTATCAGAGAAGGCTGAGAGGGCCTTGAGAAATATCTAATCTGAAATATAGTGGCTAGAAGAAGACCAGGGATATCCAGTTATACCTATGCAAGTCATAAAGCCAGTAACCATTAGGACATACACTGGAAGAATTTTAGTACAAATAATAATGGAAATCTTACATGATTCTTTACTTATTAACATTTTACAACCTAGAGTGGCTGTTCAGTAAAGTTCTGAAATACAAATTACTTCTTACATATGCTGGCTCTTGGCGCATAACAAATGGATTCGAAATCTTAGTGGCCTCTACAGCAACCCTTTAGCCATCTTCAGGTGACTCAGGTGAGCAGGGAGTTCCACTGATCCAGGGTAGACTTGCCTGGTTAGTTCATGTATTGGAGTCTCTGGCTGTTGGCTGGAAGTTAGAAGATCTGGCATAATCTCAAAGGATATGAATGAATTCTCTGCATTTCTTTCACATACCCATACCATGGAATGTTCCCACAGTGGTATCCAGATGACTAAGGAGGGCGAATGCACTAACCTTTCTCAAACCTCTGCCTGCACGCGATATTCCACTGCCTTGTTGGCTAAAGAAAGTCATGAGGTCAGAATCTATATGGGAAGGGAGGAGGGAAGGCTTACATGACTAATGGGAGGCAGAAAGGCAAGCACCTATTTTTTCAGTGTGTAAGTGTAGGAACTTTGGAAATTCTGAACGGCATCCGTTTCAGCATATTCCATTATCTAGAAAAAATATCCTGCTGTATTTCTTCTTTGTCTTTTTTCTGTAATTCTATATATTGCCATTTTCTCAATTATTACACTGCACATATTTTTTACAAGCTGTTAGCATTGTTAAGCACTACTATATTCTGTAAGCCTGCATAGCACTCTGGTTGGCTGTTAAGCTGTGTTACCTTAAACATTTTCAAATGATGGCAACTTTATTACACACAAGGCTGCCTCCTTTGGGGAGGTGTTTTAACTGGAAATTAGTGGGCCAATCATTAAGTATCTGGGTGCCTATTACAGATATGCTTTCTAAAATATTTGTTCTGTTTTCGATAGTCAACTTCAAAAGAACCACACCCTCTTCAATCATGAGGATTACTTTATTTTATTAAATATTGCTGATAAGATAACTGCAACTAGTTCCAAGGGCTGTAGATAGGGCTCAGGCAGTTAATTCTTCTGAAGACCCAGCACAAGATTAGGCACTAGATGAACTCTGTATAAATGTTAATGAAACTTGGAATATTATCTTGTTAAATTGGGAGCATGACGTTATTTTTGGGTGTGTTTAAGTGATGTGGTGGCCTATTTTGTGAATCATCTTCTTATTGTCTCTTCACTTCTTTTTATCCCCCATCTCATTTCCCTTCTCTTGGGTTTTCTTTCTTCTGTCTCCTCTATCAGTTTCTACTTTTGCATTCTATTTCATATTAAAAAGACTGCATTTTAAGTTCTTTCACATAATTCATAAGCAAATTGCCCTATATGAAGCACAGAAAATTACTAGCTTCCATGTTCTTGGTTTTCTTCAATAATATTCATTAAATCAGTCAAAGAGGAAAGCCAGGATCCCAAGACAAATACAGGGCTGGGAATACCTCTGATACTTGTTTTATTTAAAGAGGAAAAAAATAGAAAAAAGTATAGAAATAATACATAATTTCAGAAAAAATTAATAGTAAGAAATCACTAGTTGATAAGTTACATATTGTCATCTTAGAAATAGTTGTTCAAGTCACAAAATTAAAGCATACTAAGTGACATTCAAATAATGACACTGCGAATAGTTCTACTCAGTGATCCAACAAAAACTTAGTAATATGGTTATCAGTCCTACACACTTATTTTTATCTTAAAGACGGTAAGATTAAACATCAAAACAGAACAAAACAGTTCATAAGGAAACAATTTAAAGAAAGACAGATTTGAAAGCAGGTCCACTGGAGATCTTCACTGTCTATCTTATTGTCTCTAGGTTTCTTCCAAATAGTTGTCCCCATCTTCACACACAGTGAATATATACTGAACATTATAGAACTAATCAAATCATTACAGGATGATGAAGACTTTTTAGGTCTTCAAGATCTGATTTTGGGGAAGTCAATAATGACTGTCATAATGTTTCTCATTCTCTTTGAAGTACCTATCTTTATCTTTATGTATGCTGAAATTGAACATAAGAGACTAAACTAATATCACTCTGAACAGTGAATAATAGTATTGCTAGAATTTATGCCATAATGCTGCAGAATTGGCATTTTTAGTGTCTCTTCTTCAGAGTATCTGTTCATTACATCTTGCATTATATAATCTGTTCTTGTAAATGGTTTAAAAAATTCTTCCCATGTGTGAATCTCTACATACCTATCTATCCTTTCTGTATTTTAGGGAAAAACAGATCAAAACAAGAAAACAAAACAAATTCCTAGAAAAACATAAAATCAAAAAGACATATAAGACCACAATAGTAGATAATGTACTGTAGTTATTATGCTTTCTCTTATTATTTTCAATAGAATTGTCCATATCATCGGGCATTATATAGAGCATAGCATTACATACCTATTTTTATAAAAACACATCTTTGGAGACATTGTAGGTCTTGAAAGCAATTATGAATCAAAAGAATGCATATCTTTTACATCTTGTCATCTTCAGAGTATTTGTCTCTACTCTTAGACTTGATACTATCAAGCATACCAAATTTGAATAAAATCAGTCAAGCCAAAGTAGTAGTCTAACAAACCAGCTTCAAATAAGATCAGCCATAGTAAGACAATGTAAGTAATACAGGGTTTCAGTTTAATTTAATAGGAAATTAAGGATAATTACCGTAGTATAACCTGTTATTTTTGGATTAGCTGTCTATCCCCTGAAATTTCATATGAGTAGACAGAACGGAACAAAATATCACTCTTAAATAGAGCGTTCTAAGACTACTGTGGCTTTTAAATTCTGAAACACTTATAACAATGTTCTCTGCCTTCCATTTTTAGGCAATTCCTCACCTTTCCCCTTCTCAGGATGCTTTGTATATTTTGGGTCCCACCAGCTCCTATAGTTTTTAGACTAGGGGGTCTATCTAAGTGTTGCTGAACCTTTTTACACCTGAGATTAATCTTGAGCTGTACTCCTTTACTTACTAAAGCCACAAAGGTTTTCCTTCCTTCCAGCTGTATAGTCCTACACTGCACATAAGTGTCATAACTTTCCAACCTATCCGTGGCTGCTGGGCAAGTTGTCCCTATTTCTCTCTGGTTTTCTGCCACATATAGCATTGTTTTCTCATCTTTGACTCGCAGTTTATTAATCCTCTTTCAGGTTGAGTGTATTTCCTAATCAGAGCCTCTCGATGGATCCTGCCTCCTAATCTACTCTGCCTGTGTTTCTTTTTTGTTAGTGTATCAAGGTTATCTATGTTAAAAATTATAGCTTACCATCTCTGCCTCATCTGTACTATTCTATTCTTCTGCTATTATTTGTACACTTTACTCCTTCATTCCACTGTCTGCCCCATTCATTGGGGCCTCTCTGTCACTGTTGCTGGAATCTTGGTATTTTTTCCTCTCTCTTTGCAATGTCCTTCTGTATTTTTTGTAGTTTTGGGTTGGTGGCCATGAACTCCCACAGTTCCTCCTTGTCTTGGAAATATCTTGTTTCTCCATTAATTTTGAGAGAGAGTTTTTCTGGGTACATCAGCCTTGGTTGGAAGTTATTTTCTTTCAGGGCTTCTCAATTTGAGAGTTTGTGTTGATAAGTCTGTCATTATTTTGATGATTTGTCCTTTGTAGGTGATCTGCTTCTTTTCTCTGGCAGCTTTTAATATTCTGTTCTTGTGGTGGATTTCTGGTGTCTTGATTACTATATGTCTGGGAGTATATCTGTTTTGGTTGTAGGTGGCTGGAGTTCTGCATGCCTCATTTATCTGGATATCATTTCTTTTTCCTATGCTTGGGAAGTTTTCCTTAATTATGTCTGTGAATATTCTTTGTAGTTCATTTGTGGTTACTCCTGCTTCTTCATTTAAGTTTTTTATTCTTATGTTATAAATCCTCTTATCATCTTCTAGCTTTTGAATTGTTTCTTCCTGATTCCTTGCTATTTTTAAGAGATCTTTTCTTTCATACTCACACATAATAAATCTCTCTTCAAGTTTCAAAAGGCTAACTTTAGTTTCTTTCAGTTTTAAATTTGCTTACGAGGTCATGAAGGTATTTCTTTATGTCCACTGATGCTGTGTCTAATAGTGCATGATTACTGCACTGGTTCTCTTCTGTATTTACCTCTCCTGGGCTTATTTTCCCTGGGTCAGCAGCTGGAGGGTTTTTTAAAAATTTCTATCCCTTGTCATGTTTCTGGTTTCTTTCATACAGGTATGCCCTGGGGGTCTCTGGCCCTCTCGATGTTGCTTAAGGTCTTTCTGAAGCTTGCTGACTGGGGTTTTGCTGCCTTCCCTCAATTCGATGTTATCTGAGGTACAGGCAAGGACACAGAGATGGTGTAGGCTAGCCTCCAGCCTCTGTGCCAGTAGACCCACAATTACCTTCAGGGACTTATGTTGTACTTTGTGGACATCACCAAGTCATGACCTTTTTGTCCTTGGCTATTGGGTTCCAAACAGAGGCGTAGCTCAGCCCCAGCAGAGCCCACCTATCCTCTCTGTGCCAGGGGTGGCCAACTGATGCCGCTGTGGTTCCAAGCTCTGCTCAATTCCAAGATGTCCTCCAGCCAGTGACAGCAGCCACATGACCCAATCCCAGCACTCACTGGGAATCAGTGCAGCTTCTCCTCTTGACTCCACTCCACCCCATGCCACTGTTCTCCTGCCAAGGGCTTGGGACTCAACAATTCCCATTATCTGCAGTCATGGCTTCAGCTCGACCTTGAATTACCTGACTCCATGGTGCTCCCAGTAAGGTGTGGCCTGGTCTCAGTGAGCGCACAGGGCTCCAGCCCTACACTCTAATTTTTTTTCCTTCCTTCCCAGAGGTAGATTCTAGCTTGATGTGGTTTTCCCATGTCTAGATCAGCATCCTGACTCTTCAGAAAAGTGTGGCGCCTGGCTTTGGCACTCAGGCACATGGTCCTCTCTGTGGCCTCCTCCTGGAAAGGGGCCCCAGGACCCAATTTCTCAAGAGCCTATAAAGCTCTCCCCCTTGGCTGCACTTTATGTTGTGCTGCATCTTTCTGTCACAGGCCCGGGACTCATTCACTCCTGTTATCTGCAGCTGCGGCTTCAGTGCAACTTAGGATCTTTGGACTCCAGGGTGTGTCCAGCACAGCGTGGATTGGGTCTCAGTGAGCACGTTGAGTTACAGCCCTCCACCCGCACCTTTCCTTCCTCTTCCTACTTTTATTTTTCCCTTCTGGCTTAATAAAAATCATCCTCCAATCATCTGGCCCTCTCCATGCTGTCAAATTCTAGCATCTGAGCTGCCTTCCCCTCAGAGGCTCTCCATCCAACCCCCTATCAAGCCGCCATTTTCAATACCAGACCTCTGATACTTTTCCATGTGGTCATTTTATTTACTTTTAATTTTTTTATTTTATTTTAAAAATCCAGAATTTTTAAATCAGATAATCAGAGAATAACAATGGTTACTACACGGTGCATCACTATCTTTAGTTACTCAGAGTACAGAACATAAACTGAAAAGATTCTGCCAAAGAAAGGACAAATAGATGAATAAAAGTTTTTTTTTTTCATTGAACTAAGCTAAGGTAGTAGTATAAATAAAACCAACTCTCTCATATACTGAAGTATTTTTAAAAGATATAATTGGTAGTTTGGGAAAGTACTTGAACTTGTCCCTATTTTCTATTGTTTATTTTCTATATCATTCGTTGTTTCTCATATGAGGGAAAGTATGTGACATTTGAGCTTGTGTGTCTGAGGGACTCCACTTAATAGTGTTCTCAAGTTGCATCTATTGACCTACAAATGCCTCTCCTTTCAGCAGCATGGGGTTGTGTCGTCCACAAACACCACATTTATCCTATGCTTTCATTTATTGATAGATATATACATTGTTTCCAACATCTGGCTGTTATCAATTATGCTATGAATGTAGGTTTGTACAAGTTGCTGTATTGTGATCCTTTTAGCTCTTTCAGGAAGATACCTAGAAGGAGGACAGCTAGGTCAAATGCAATTTTTAGGTTTAGTTTTTGAAGAATTTCCCCACTGACTTCCACAGTGGCTGTGCCTATTTCACATGCCCAACAAAAATTCCTGCCACATCCTCACCAGCGTGTGCTATCATTAGATTTTGTGATGATGGTGTCTCAGCGCCGTTTTAATTTGCAGTGATGATATATTTATTAACCATTTGTACTTCTGAGAAATATCTATTCACTTCAGCTGCCCATTTTTTAATTTGATCTTTCATTTGGGGCCATCTACTCTTTTTAGTTATTTATATAGTCTTGATGGTAACCCTCTGTGCAAGGAGTAACTGGCAAATTTTTTTCCATTCTGTAGATTGTCTCTTTACTCTGTTGGTTGGTGCTCATCTCCTTAGGCTTGTGTTGACCCTCAGTTACTGAAATTTCTCTGTCTCCCTTAGTTTCCAATGATAAAGCTTGTGCTGTCCAATCCATTTTGAACAGAGAATGGTGCACAAAGACACACCTCATTTTCTGCATTCTGCGAGGGCCATGTTGGTTCTGAAGGGCTTGAGTTGGCTTCTTTTGGATTGATAAGAAGCTATAATTGTTTGTTTCATCAAAAGTGTCAAAAAACACTAGAGTTACTCTATGTAGGGAAGATAAATGTCTTCTTCTCTCACTTTGTTTTATTGGCAACAATTAAATTGAGTTAAAAATCCACGTTGCCACTGTGTGTGCTCCAAGCTCAAACACTCATAATTGCTCCCTGAATGTAATGGCCTAAATGTTAAGTTTAGATAGTTGAAACGGAAAGTCATATATTTTTAAGCCACTCAGTCATTTTTAATTGATGTCTATTTGTTTTAATTTTGAAGCTCTGCTGCAATAATCAATAATGGAATTTGAAAGCCTACTTCATAGTAACAAAGTTATATAGATTCTTTGGGACTGTAAATTGTTTGTGGAATGTTTATTATAATTTTTAAAAATATTAAAGATATTCTGTTAAGTTGGCCTCTGATGTCTTCCCACAGGTCACCAAAATTATTCAGTTTTCTGTAGAAACAGTGAACAGAGTAGTTTGAAAAATCAAATAAAATGGAAGCCTGTGACTTTTATGTCAGTAAAGAGTAATGGACTTCCATGTGAGGGTGGGATGGTCTTGGTCTTTTATTTTTTTTCCATAATCAGGAACTTGGAGTCACACGTGCAGCAGGCAGAAGACTGGATTTAAAAAGATGACAGTGGGCTTAGAAAGGGGAAAGGAATTTGAGAGAAAACAAAATTGTAATTATGATGATGGGCTGTGGAAACTAAACACATAAGAAGCAGAATCAGAACAAGAAAGGAGTGTGGATGTTAAAAAATATGCTAAGTTCTTTGGAAAGGATCCACAGCACCAGTGAATGAGCTGGAAATAAAGAAGAGCAGGCCAGAGATACTTCATGCACAGCATAGTCATAAATTATAACAAGATGTAGGATCTAATTTTGAGATAAATTACAGTGAAAACAAGAACTTTATAGGAAGCCAAGACAGGGCATTGAATGGAAAATCCATGTAGGTAGTAAAATTACCCTAAAAAGATCACATGAAATGCCTGAGAGGCAGTCATTAAGCCAAGGGATGAAATGTTCAATAAGCTAATAAAGTCCAAAAATGGTAATACATATATATAGTATGTTTGAAGTCAGAAAGCTAGTGCTTTAAAGGAGCTGTTGGGGTGGAGATTTGAATAGTTCCTAAAAAAAGAAAAATAGGATTTAATATGCTCAAAAGCAAATTCCTTTCCAAATATTTGAAAGCCCTTGGGCACTTGTGTAACCTTGCAAAAAGTAAGCACATTCAATGAAGGTGGGAAATATATCTTTCTGAGATGGAGGAATGTAACTACTGATTTCTATTTACAAAACTGGGAACCAAAATACGGATTAGAAATTTGAAAAGAAAATGATGCTAAATATTTATTTACTGTATCCAATTTGAAAAGAAATGCAGAAGAAAGAAACAGGATGGAAGAATGCTGCCTGCTTTATAGACTTTAAATGCTCATGTTGTGCTCATCCTCCTGGACCAGTGTCGCAGCTGTGTCTCTGCTCATCCTGCTGACACTCACTCTGCTACCACCACAGATAAGGTTCAGGCCCTGGGTGCTGACAGCACCCTCCTCACTGCTGGACAGCAGAGGCTCAAACTAGAAGACACAGGCCAGCTTGCCATGTAGGTGCAGGCTACACCATGTTAATAGCAAATCAGGCTTATTCAGCAAATGCTGCAATAGTAGATTCTATCTGTTTCTTTCCTGGAAATATTGTGCAAATACCACATGGTCTCAAGAGAAAACAGACATGTCACACCTGAAAAAATTCTTTAACATCTTTTGTTTGTTTCCTTTGGGTGCAGTATTAGGGATTGAATCCAAGGCCTTCATACTGATCCACAACCTCAGTCCTTACATTTTATTTTGATTCAGGGTCTCCTTCAGTCACTAATTTGACGAGGCTGGACTTGAACTTCTGAACCTCCTGTCTCAGTTTCCCAGAATGATGGGATGATAGGTGTATTCCATCATACCCCTCCTGCTTTCAGTTCTAAATTAGGTGACTGCCAAAGGATTCTGTCATTCCCAACATTTTCACGTAAAGATCCAATGGTACCGGTCACTGTGTCCCTCTACCATAAACAGAAGCAGGATGTTAATGATGTCAAGAAAGTGTGTCCTGTGCTTAGGTCAGGAAAGATGCTACAACAAAAAATAGATACTCATGTGGCTGAGGCAGGAGGTCCAAATTCAAGGCCAACTTAAAAAACTCATCAAGACCCTATCTCAAAAATAAAATAACTAAAATAAAAACATATTGTGAAGCAATGCATTACTTATTTACATTAAATAATAATATCATTATCACTTAATATGATTTAAAAGACAGTAAAGTTAAAATATTATTTGAGGGAGATTATCCCTGTGTATATTTGATTTTTTAAATGTCTAAATATGTAGAGAATTTTACTGTTGAATTATGTTCACGGTGGGTCACTAGGAAGTTTATGACAAAGTCCTCAGGAACTAGTCAGTGTCCACCACTCACAGAAATGGGTTTTTGAGATTTTTTACAGAGTTTATGTGCTGTAAAATGAGTCTTGCATTATGCCCTGCACATAGTTGTATGCTGCTGTATCTCACTTTACAGCTCAGCCCTCCCGTTTTGGTGAAGGACACCTTCATGTCACTAAGTATGAAAGACTAAAAATCCCATCCTTTAAGGTTGAAGCAAGTCTTTCCCTGACCTCAAAACCTGAGATCCAAAGCCACTGACTCACTGAAAGAGCTCTGCTCCAAAACAGGGTGATCTGTAGCTGTAGAGCTCACCATTCTGGAACCAAAGATGCTGGGAGTCCTCGGGAGAGAGGCGTGGCTCATGTGATGAGCATTTTACATAAAAATTAATATAGAATATGGCCAGCCTTAGTAATACACAGATAAGCATCACCATTACAGAGAGAAGGTGTATTCTTTTACAAAAATTGTGAGCACATAGTTGCTGTGATTCAAAGCAAAACTAAATTTAATAGGACAACATGTCAGAATGATCTTTGCACCAAGCAAAATACTTATTTACATTATTACCATGTGCTACTTGAAAAAACTAAAATTGGCCAATGTGTGCTTGAGACAAGAAATGGAGAACTTAGAATTTATCAGGAAAAATATCACAGGATCACTGCCTTACTATTTTTTCTTTCTTTCTTTTTTTTTTTTTTTTTTTTTTTTTTTTTTAGCAAAGTACCATTGTCAATGTATCTCCCATGGCAATACTGAAGTGAGCAGAGATGTTCTCTGCCTCCAATAATTCTCGTTTAAACAGTAAACACTGACTTTATACAGCAAACAGCCTGTAGAGACCCCAGCACAGGACGTGTGTCTTTCGGGTCTCCTGTGCTGTATTTCCATATCCTCTTTCCTTACTCTCCCATTATTCATGCCTATATTAGTGCTTCAGGCTTCAAGCAGTTTCTCACCTGTGTGGTTCTTACTCCACACAGGGGTTCTTACCCTTTTAGAGATCTTTAAAAATGTTATTTTTTAAATTAATGTTTTCTTCATGGGCGCTCATTTTCTGCAAGGTCATTTTCTCAACATCGTGGAGGGAAAGTGTAAGTACCAGACAGCTACACTTTGTTCCAGTGGACTTAACAGCTGCTTTGGTGCTTTTCACCGCCCTCTACCACAGCTATAGGAGGAGAGGATGTTCTGTGATAACAGTAACACCTAGTGCTTAGTGAGAATCTCCCATGAACTCTCATATACTGTTGGTGAAAGTGTACATTGACCCAGTCACTTTGGGAGACTGTTGAGCAGTGTCTAGTAAAACTGAAGACACACAGAGCCTGGTGCAGAGAGGCGTGTTCATGTGTGTTTCTTCCAAAGAACTAATCGGAACAGCGAAATTAGTAAAGTAAGATGAAAACAGCAAACAACCTGTCTGTAATATGTGGTATAAGAGAATAACTCACACAATCATTCAAAACTGTACAACAATGAAAACAAATAAATTATAACTACTCATTGATTCAAATAACAAAGATAAATTGCAGAAATATTACATTAAATGAAAGATGTCAGGAAAGGTGGAAAAACTGCTATAAGCCTTTGGAAGTCCGCATAGTTATCCCTTTATTTGTCTGGAATCAGAAACACAACATTGTAGGTATTCTGGTAATCACTTTTTCTGTCCAAGCATTGATCACTCCAGATCTGTCAAAATTCACTAGTTATACATTTAAGAATTTTGCACTTCTGGTATGTAAGTTATACTTTCATCACTTTCAAAAAAAAAAAAAAAAGAAAGAAAGAAAGAAAGAAAGAAAGAAAGAAAGAAAGAAAGAAAGAAAAAAAGAAAGGAAATAATTTAATCACAATAACAAAATAATGTAGAAAATAATAAAATCACCACTGAGGCAGGAAAAGCATGTAATAAAATTCAACCTTAGTCAATGAAAACTTTCTTAGCAAACTTGGAATAAAAAGGAACTTCATTAATCTGATAGAGAATATCTGTAACAAACTTTCAGCAAACCTTACATCTCATTGTAAAATACTGAAAGCTTTACCCTGAGATCAGGAATCAGACAAAGATGCTTATAATCACCAATTCTCTTAGGCATTTTACTGCAAGTCTTAAGTACTACAATAAGTCAAGCATTGGAAAGGAAGAATTAAAATTTGTCATCATTCACAGATAAATTCATAACACACATAAGTAATATAAAATAATTCAGAAATAAGAAGTTATAATTAATATAGAAATTTAGCAGATTTATTAGGCAGAAATGAATAGAACACAGTAGTTCATTTCTAGATATGCACAATAAAAACAAAAATTCACCGAATCAGGACATATAAAAACTTAATTATTGACCTTTAATAAAGACATGGAAGAATGCTACACAGATGAAAACCCACTAGTTCTCCTTTCTGTTTTTTCACTTAAAATTATTCTTCACTATACATATTTGTGTGATGTAATGTAATTATACATATGTACGATATTTAATGGTCAATTTGAAGTATTAGAAATTCCCTATCCTAACACATTTATCATCTCTCTGTGTTGGAAATCCACAGGCTCCTCTCTTCTGGTTCTTTACACAGCAGATAATAAATTGCTGTGAGCTGTATCCTTCCCACTGTGCTGTGCTTGCTCATTCTAACTCTATCTGGGTACCTACTTTATGATCTCCTCTACCCTATCTCCTCTCCTCTTGCTCTCCAGTGATCACTGTTCTATTCTACTTCCATCAAATCAGCTTTTTATCTGCCAAATAGGAATGAAAATGTTACTTGCCTTTATGCACCTGGCTTTTCTTACTTAACACAGCATCCTCCAGTTCTACCAATGTTGCTTTAAATGACAGGATTCCATTCTCTTACAGCTGAATAATACCCCACTGTGTATATGGACCACATTTTCTTTATGCATTCATCAATCAAGTGGACACGTTATTTCTAGTTCTTGTCTACTGTAAACAGTGCGGCAGTAAACATGGGAATGCAGGTATCTTTTGACTGATTTCATTTCCTTTGGATCTATACCTCATAATGGTAGAGCTGGATCACGTGGTAGTTATATTTTTAATTTTTTGAAGAGCCTCTGTATTATTTTCCATAATGACTATCCTAATTCACATTTCCACCAGCAGTGTACGAGAGCTCCCCTTTCTCCGCGCCCCTACCAGAGCTTACTAGTTTTTGTCTTTTGATAACAGTCAACAACTAACTGGAGTGAGGTGACATTTCACTGTGGTTTAAATTTCCTTCATGACTAGTGATGTGGAGCATCGTTCATATACTTGTTGGCCATTTGCATATCTGCTTTTGAGAAAAATGTACGCAGATCTCTTGTCTGATTTTTAATAGAATTATTTGGTGTCGGTTTGGGTGAGGGTTTGCTTTTGTTCACTGTTGTATTTTTTTAAAGATTTTTTAATATATATTGTGATGTGAATTCCCTTACAGACGAACAATTTTGCAAATATTTTCTCCCATTTGCAGGTTAACTCTTTATTAACTGTTGTCTTTGCTGGGCAAAGACTACTCAGTTTGATACAATTTGTATTGTATATTGTTGCTTTTGTTGTTGGTGCTTTTGGGATTTTATGCAAAAAAGATCATTAGCTATACCAATGTTATCTTGGTGTCAATGAAGGTGTCTATTCATTTGCCCTTCATCTTCCTCCTTGTTTAAAATGTCGGGCTGAGTTCAGGTATAACAGTTTACTTTCTTTTAAAACCATAATTATTAATGTACATTAAGTGTAAAAGTTCATGGAATCCCTTATGTAGTATGTTTTAAAGTCAGTATTATGATATTTTGATTTTTTTTTCTCTTTTCTTCAGCGTTGTTATTTGGAATCCTTGCTCATTCTGTATGAATTTTAGGATATTTTTTCTCCTTTTGTGAAAAATACCATTTGTATTTTAATGGAGTTTGCATTGAATCTGTAAATCATTTGGAGTTGTGTTGATGCTTTAATAATATTCATTCTTCTAACCCATGAGCATGGGAATGATTATGGTAAGAGACGAGAGAATATTTAGAAAGTGGTCTACTCTAAAACAAACAGGGCTCTCTCATTAGCAAATTTTGAAACTGACTCCCTTATTTTAATATTACTAACTAATGTATTTTTTGGTATTTATTCCAAATTTGATTCAGAGGTAGAAGTGATTCATTGCTGTATAGGTCAATTGGTACTTAATAAATATAGGCTTTTTTTTTTCACCAAATAGCTTTTGACTTTTTCAAATTATTAAACTTTGCATTTTAGAAAGGACAAAAGCCAGGTGTGGTGGCAGACATCTGTAATCCTAGCACTTTGAAGGCTGAGGCAAGAGGATCGCCATGAGTTTCAGGCCAGTCTGTGAGTCTGTACACAGTGAGTTCACATTTAGTCTGGGTTACATAGCTGAGTTCAAGGTCACTCTAAACTACACAGCAAGACATTGTCTCCAAAATTAGGTGAGGGAGAGGAGAGCTATGCCATAATCAGGAATACTTCAAAGGCTCTAAAAGTAATGTAAGAAATTCACAGGATTTTGTGCATAAGTGTCATCCCTACAGCACTGGAAAGGACTGGGACTCATCTGGACAACCATCCAGCTGGTTAGGAGCATCAGGTTTCACTGTAGGCACCATGGACAAAGATGATCTCTTGAAACTTAGTTGTCTTAATGGTGCGGTTATTCTGTGTCTACTTGGTGTGTTTTGTTCTGTGACAGGCACTGGTTAAAGAGATAAGAATAAAATTACGACTCTGGTTTTTACTAGAAACCCTCCTTTCTTTTTCTGCTTTCACATATTTCAATTTCTTTTTTTTATATATTTCAATTTCCATAAAAAATGTTCATGGTCCTATAACAGTAACATGCAGCCTCTGACATCTCGGCTGAGTTTCTATGTTTTGTGTCCGATAAAATAGGGTTTGTAGATTTGGTTTACATCCCATGAGGAATGAGTTTATCAAAGATATGAACAGATTCCTTTCAAGAACTCAAATTAGGAGAGAACAATTGCTGTTGCATTTTAATAGATGATTCAGTAGCTAAAACATGAACCCCAATGGCATTATGACAAGTTACTACTAATCACATTATATTAAGTCTTAGAAATAGAAATTTTCTTAGATATATTTTTCTCACACTGAACATTACGTGTAATTACAGAATGTTTTTAACTGACCTGCATTTTTTCTTAGAACAATGAATTTAAATGCTTCATAAAGTAGTGAACTGGAGTCCTGTAACACACTTAGTTTAAGATGTGATACTAAAAATTTTAAGAGCTGTGTTTTGCCATATGTAAAACCACACATATACACTGTGGATATTTTCTTTAAACATGGTTCAAAATATGCCTTTCTCTTAAAATCACTCTTGTTGAAGAAGATGACAAAGGAGAAGGGGAAGAGGAAAGAGGGAAGGAGGAAGGAGGAAAGAAAAAGGAATTAGGAGAGAAAAGAGGGAAGAGTAAAGAGGAAAAAGAAGCTGATACCTTTCTTGAAAACGTATGTTTTCCTCTTTTTTTTCTTTCTTTAGGTAGAACAGCATTTCCCCTAGTTCTTTGATTTGCTTGTATGTTTTTTCATGTAAATCATCTTCTCTTTATGACTATTCTGATGTTTTCAATATTTTCTGGAGTTGGTATGACTACAGAACTTATGAATCTTTTTTTTTAAATATCTTCCCAGGTTTTGCTACTCTTTCTGTACTGTTTTCAGTATGTACTAAAGCTTACTATTGACTCTAAAGGAAAATGTATAATTTGATTCTTGATTTCTAGAATTTAGGATTAAAAACTTTATATAATCTTAACATGTCAGGTAATATGGGTTAGAACTGTTGAACCTGAAAATCTACATTGAACATTATTTCAGGGTGTGGATGGCAGATGACAAATTCAGTGCTTCTAAATTAGCATTTGCCTAATAAATTAAAATCACCAAGAGTTTCTAAGAGTTGAGATATTTGCTGGTATCTATTTGTTTACATTATTTTTAGTAAAATATAATTTCTCATCTGTTTAAGCATCTTCACAAATGCTTAAACTACCCATATAGATTTGAGGATATGCCTAAAATATTTTACAAGTCTAGCATTTTAAAGTTTCAAAGTCATTTGAAAATAGAGAATTGAGGCAGGAAGAAGAATAACAAGAAAATGAAGCAAAAAGCACTCAAGCAAATAAGTAGACAGTTATTTGCATAACTTGTGATTAAGTGGGTCAAAGGAGGAATCCATGGTTCTGTGGCTGTGTATGATAGTCTAAGTCTACCTAAAAAGCCTAGAACTTAACCTTGTACATGGACTACTGATGTGAGAGCACTTAATTATGCCAACACTAAGTGTGTGCATTTAGTTGATTAGCTGTTGGATCACACAGTTGAGATACCATTTACCGCCTTTCTACCAAACCAAACCATCAAAACACTTGACCTGGTTTCAACAGCTCCAACTTTTGAGACTTACATAATAAAGCCAGGAACAGAAACTTTTTATTGCTAAGAAAGGGAAAACAGGTATCTCATTTCATGTGTCTGCATACTGCCTTCCACCGGTTACCCCACAGCCTGAGTATTTTCTCGCTCAGGTTGAGTTTGTCCTTTAACTTGTCAGTAGTATGGTTATTACACTATGTAGGAAAGAATGTATTGTTGATGACTTTCTAACTAGGTTTGCTAACTTCTTCAATCTTACCCCTTCCCCTTTACTTAAAATTGTATCAATATTATATTTTTCTGAAACACAGTTTAAGACAAAGTCTAGGATTTTACTTCCAGAAAATAACCGTTGATAAATTATAGCCCAACTTCAATATTTGTAATTATTTTATTTGTATGGTACTTATATATCCTTTCTTTGTTGACCTCTTTAGTGCACTTGGGATGGAAAGACTGACTGCACATAAAAGTGATAATGGCCAGGCCATTTCGGAAGCAGAACTCTGAGCCAATCACTGTAGCAGCTACAGTCTGCAAATCATCTCTGGCCTCCATAGGCACCAAGCAGTAATCCACAGCGTGTAACAACCAGTCCTGCAGGTGACACCACAGCTCACTTGGCAGTTAGGCCAATTGATTAACAATTGACAGGTCCCCTAACTTTTGACTGTGTCCAACTCAAGGACAATGACAACAAACTTCATCATTGCAGCTAGAAAATTCACCACACCCACTCACACAGAAGAATTTGCTATGATTACTCTATCTACAGCTTTTCTACATCTACAGTCACAAGCCAGGACAAACCAGAGCTTTCTTTATCCATTGAAATCTCTGCCAGTTAACAAAATGAGGGTGTTGCGTGTGTTTGCTTATGGCAAGTTCTAAATCATGAGCTTTTGTTTTCATTTGAGTAATCTCTATATCTTTCATGTTGTAGATTAAACATCCACAATCTGATACTCCAAACACCTAAATCCTCCCAAATCTAAATTTTCTGCAAGTCTGCTTGACACTTGCCAACAATGTATAGTTCCACACATGGCTTCATGTGACAGATAACAGTAAAAGCACTGATACCTTAAAACAACTGTATATATAAAACCACATTAAGTCATGTGTCTAAGTTGCATATGTAACATAAGTCAATTTCATGTTTAGATTTAGGTCTCATTCCCAAGAAATGTCATTATATATTTGTAAGTATTCTAAAATCAGAAATCCAAAACACTTCTGGTCCCAAATAGTTCAGAGGAGACATTTAACCTTTTTTAGGTTATCCCTTACACCACCACCTTGTATTTCTAAGTACAGGATTCTCTATAGACTCCACATAATCATGAATGCCAATATGCTATTAATTGAAATGCAATCACATGAGAATTGACTTATTTTCAGTTGGTACCATGGGCACTAGAAAAATATAGGGCTTATTTCTCTGTGATCCTCTGCTGTCTTTGTTTGGAAGACTGGCAATATATGGATGAGGACCTCAAAATTTTAAAAAACGTGCTAATGTTTTAATGGCTGATACAATCTCAGAAAGACGACTGAAGGAAAAGAAAAGCAAAGAATGATGGGAAATAATCTCTGGTCAAAGTGTGCCCAGACTAGAAGGTGATAGCCCCATCTGCAGCTTGGGTCACCTGAAGCCATCGGCCATTGATGAGGGAAGACATGCTGCACACTGTGGCCTGGTACTTTGTCCCTGCAGAACAGAGGGAGGAGTCACACACAGCCTCAGTGGTCTATCAGGTTGGAGCTACTTGATGGAGCCCAGGAGACCATTTGAGGTTCCAGCACACCCCTCAGGAAGGCCAGGGTAGCTGTGCTATTAGATATGTGAGTGTAACCAGCCTTTGGGGACCTCTGTAAATGCTGGGGGTCTTTGCATACACAATTGGGAAAAAGCCCAAGATGAATGTGATCCATACAAGTTTGCCATAGAAGATGAAACAGAGAAAAGCAAACCCAATAAAACTCTGCAAAAAAAAAAAAAAAAAAAAAAAAGTGGGCAGAGGAAACTCTACATCTCATAATTTATGGCCCTGGAATAAGTATCTACTTGGTCTCCTATCAGAAAGAACAAAATAAAATCGCAATACTTCATAATGGTTTTCCCCCCAAATCATTTGTCTTCAACTGATGTGAGTGTAGAGAAGCAACAGTGAAAATTAAATTGATCTCCCTCCTGGGTTTACGGGTGTGGGTCGGCCTGACTGGACTAAGACAAATATAAAGGACCATAGAACAGTTTATGCCTGAAAGCAGTTATTTTGCAGGGAAACAGCAATATTGCTTTTGATGTATAAACATATTCCTATACACATAAGACAGAAATAGCGTTAATACAAGGAAAAGCCATACCCAATGCTTACTACAAGATTTTCACCACTGACTATTTTCCTTGGGGAAAGAAATGCTGGCTTGCACGAGAAATACTAATTACCTAAGAAAATACTAGTGACATTATTTTAATTAGCTCTGTGCTCATATTACACGGTTGTAAAAATTTCACTCCTGAAATGATTATAAAGCATGTTTACATGTCAATCTCCGGGTTGTGAATGAAGCAGGTCCTCAGGGTACTTGTGGTGTTGTAAGACCATAATCACCAAAAACGGCTCTGAAGCATATTAATAAGAGAAAATTACAGCAAATTCAAGTGGGATCTGCGACCACGTGAATACTGGATTCCTTTACCCTCTGTACTTTGTATGACCCACAGTATCTAGCAGAGAAGTGAGTTTACTGCTTGTGTTCAGGACAATTTCAGATACACAGGGGTGCTCCTGCCCCTCTTCTCCTTTCCCCTGAATCTGACCCTCCCCAGGGAAGGTCCTTTCTTTTCTTATCCTCAAGGGATTGCCTACTTTGCATGATGCCATTACTTCATAGCAAAGTATTTCTAAACATAGGACCACTTGTCAGTCAAGGACAGTCTCATCCCCTGCTAATTCCCTGGAGTTGGTGTCTATAGTGATGAATAAATAAATGTACACATGCACAGATGAACAGGTGCCGTGGTCTGCCCCATGATGTGGTAGACATTGCAATGGGCTTGGAATTCAATGACAGGGGTTAAAGTGTGGACTGTGAAGCTCACTGTCATACTGAGAAGGACGGTCGCCTCTCAAGGTAGTTCCCATTTCTTCAGTGAAACAGGCAGGTAAAGGCAACTGCAACGCACATCAATACTAATGTCTACTGTGTTAACTGGGATTCAAGAGACAGAAACGCAAAATGAGAGTAGCTTATACAAGGCAGAATTGATTTCCTTTCTGTCTAATGAAAGGAGACTAGGGATCCGTCTGCTTACAGTAGCACTGTGCCGGGAACTCAGTTTCCTTTTTCTTATTGTTCTACCATGATCTATCCATCCATTTGGACCCAGGAAGATGGGCCTTCATCACGGCTTCTGAATCCACAGTGATAAATGGAGTGGAACTCATGACATTCTCTCTGTTATGAGCATAGCCAGCCTTTTGCTAGCACCGTCTAATCTACCTCATGAGAGCCACTTATTAAGTTTTCAAGGAAATGTGTGAGTTGGTTGCTAAGTAGAACCTTCATTAAAAATTAAATTGTACAAATCCACAGTTAAACAAATTATATTAAAAACAAGGGCAACAGAAACTCAAAACACAGCCTTCCTAGTTATATATCTACATTTCATTATTATCCTGGTCCGCTTGTGTCTGGTATGAACACACATCTCTCTGCAGCAGCGAAGAAGCTTCACACTGGTGTCTGAGAATCAGTCAAGGGCCTTAAATTCACACCACAGAAATCAGCCATTTCTGCAACCCAGGCCTTAATTTATTGTTTGGTTGATTGCCTAGACGAGAAGCTGGAAACCCAGGCTACCACCTGCTTTGATTTAGTCTTTGAACTAAGAGTGACCTTCATTCATTCATTCATTCATTCGTTCATTCTTCCTTTCACTCATTTGTTTTATATTTTAGAACATTGTCGAAAGGGGAAGGAGCAAGACAGAGAAAACGTGCCACATGGACAGACACAGACTGCTGTGGAGCCTAAAATATTTACCGGCAGCCCTCACCAGAAAAGTTTATTAAAATTCATGGACAAACATTAATAATGCAAATGGAAATGAAAAGCATCCTCCTGGGCTGTCAGGGTCCTCCAGGCTCAGCTTCCAGGGAGCTGCTTGATTTCACGCCTCACAAGCTCTTCCGGGTTCAAATCCAGGAGGGGAAATTCTGCTGGATTTATCGGATCCCTCTCATGATTTCAGTCTCTTACCATGAGTTCAGGTCCTTTGACAGGCTCAATGAAAGGGGCCAGGCCTACTAAAGACAATCTCCCTTTCTTATAGTCAATGGTATCCTCAGGATAACCTAATCAGAGCTGATCCTCATCATGTTTATAGAGCTTTGTCACAGTCAAAGAGTTGGATTACATTCTGGTTCCTTCTTTAAGAGGAGTCTCACAGCCCCACAACATCACTTCTTATGCAATGTTTTTGTTTCTAAGAATGTAATGAGATCATTGACATAAAAAGGGTTTTATAAAAATAGAAACTACAAAATTTAAAGTGTTACTAAATTTTATTCTTTCTTGGATTTATTGAACTAGACTTCTGGTAACAGAGTTTTTGGCCAATTCCTAGTTTGGAACCCAGGAGGTACATTTTTACTTGTAGTTTAGTTTAGTGTTTTATTTTATATTATATCATTTTATTTTGGTACTGGGAACTGAGCTCAGAGGAGGTACATTTGCAACTGGATTCATAACTTCTCCCTAGTCACCCTGAAGAGCTTACTTAGTGCAGGCGCTGGATGGCGTCTGGGAACAGGAATTTTATAAGGACCCTCTCATGGCCTTTGTGGCAAGCTCACTGTTTCCTGACTTTTTATTTGGCATCTAGCAATAAGATTTTTCTTACTTCCTCTTCCCTCTCCTTCACTTTGCTTTTCTTTCTTTCTTTCTTTCTTTCTTTCTTTCTTTCTTTCTTTCTTTCTTCTTTCACTCTCCTTTTATTTGCTTTTCTTGTTTCTCTTTTCTTTCTTCATATTTCCCTAACACACTTAGAAAAGTGTATCAAGAGTCATTTAGAGTTTACTAACAAGAAATTAGCATGTACCTTGAAGCAGGCTCCAGACACCGAGTCTCTTGCCAGAAGCCAGAGGATAATAATGAGAGTGTTTAAAAGTCCTGTCTAGTATGTGCATCTGTTGCCCACAGTATCCATTCATATGCTGTCCACCAACTCTGTATGAAATGAGGAAGCAAACGCCACAAATTCTTGCTCTTAGCAGAGCCAAGTCGTCCAGTGACATGATTTTTGTGCCTATGAAGAGTAGGATCACTCATGCTTCTTTACACAGAAAGGTACAACTTTTGACTTGAGCTTCTTTTCACATGAAAGCAGCATTTTAAATATTGATGGTCAACAAGAACTTACTTCAGGTACCAAAATAAAGCAATAAGCAACAAACTGTTTTTCACAAGGTCGGTGGAAAATATAGATGGCACATTAAGAAAACCTTGCATGTGCCATTTCATACTCCCAAGATGTTACCTGCAGCCCATTTTTACAAGGATAATGCCCCTGGCTCTTAAGATAAAGAGATCCTGGTAAAAAATCTCAGAAATATGTAGAACACTTAGGTGTCTTGCACTCATAAAAGCTATTTATCCCTGCTTCTTTATTCCACGAGCCATCACAGGAGGCCATGATTGCAGAACATAATTGTATTCCTAGAATTTTCTACCATCTGAAACTTAACCAATATCTCATTTTTCTATCTCCTGTTCACTGGAAGCAAGAGAAAGTAGTTGTAAAATATAATTGAAGCCCTCCAGGAAAGCAGAAAAGATTGAACAACAATGAAAAGTAAAGGAATCATGGCACTGAAGAACATGTACCTTCACGTTCCCCACTCACGGGCACAAACCTTTAAAAGCCTTCTATCTGGAGGTGTTTGGCCTCAGTGCAGAGATGGGTAACACACCTGGTCCTCTGATGACTGTGGAGGAAACGGGAGAGGGGATAAAGCAGGAGGGAGTGAGGGAGGCAGACAGAGAATGACAGGTGACAGGATGACAGCGCTGCTGAGCCCACACAGGCTGTGCTCTATCTCTGCTGCACACTTAGTGTCCCCACTGTGCAGCCTTCTGAGGAAGGAAATATATTTTCTCTCATGTTAGTTATGGGTGACTGATTTCTAGGGATTTTTTAGTGAAAGCATCATGAATTGCATGATCGGAACAGTAGAAAGCTGATCAGCAGTAAGGTTAGACCTCGTCTCCCAGAATCCTGTCACCAGTGAAGCCAGGAGCCACATAGGACAGTGGCACTGAGCAGGAGGAAACACTGACCTGCAGCATTTGCTCTGAGACTAGAAAGCCAGGAAAAACCATTTTAACAGTCAATCTTGTCAAGTCAGTGAGCAAATCTCCTGAACCCAGAAATCCCAAAAAGTGTTCTATGTGCTGTAGGACACTAGGGAAGCAAGGGTTTTCTCTGGCTACTAGAGACAGAAAATGGAAGCCATAAACACACAGAAGACTATAAATTTTTGTTCTTTCGGTCAAGGTGAGCTTGGTGACCAGAAAGGGGCAAAACTCTTGTTTCAATTTCCATAGTGTTCACGGAGCACCACACAGAATGTCTCCCGACGTGTGCACTTCATCAAGTAAACTTCTGGGTCTCTGTGTAATGAATATTGTTTCGCACCTAGTGATTATTTGATTCTATTATTTTGCTCTTTCCTGAATCACCTGAAAACTGTGTTTCCCATATTCTGTCAACTCCAAGGCTGTGGATTCCGTTTATTTTCTGTCAAAGACATTCACTCCCACAAGATTTTGAAAATGCCAAGGTGTCAGGTGTGGCATCAGTCTTCTCTCAGCTCTGAAGCCCAAACGCTGGCTGGGGAAATGGGAGGCTTTGCACTCATAGTGGCCGTCAGCAAGGGCTTCTGTGATTCTCTTATCTAGTCATCAGCCAGCAGAAAGGCAGTGACCACCCTGAAGCACACCGAAGCTTCCAAAGACTTCTTAGCCTTTCCCACAGTGTTTCACTCTGTGTTCTATCAATCTCTTTCTGCTACAGATACTTAAAGGAATATTTGTGTTACTGAGTGATATACTCCTAATCTCATGTCTCAGAGATTGAGCAAACTTTCAATTCCCAAACTACATGTTCAGTGAGCAAAGTGCAACCACCCAAATAATGTGGAGGAGCTGCATCAGAAATGGCCCATTTTACCAGAGTAAGACGCTGCCTAAAATGAAGGACATCTAAAGAAATGTACCACACTCAGGATCCGGCAGCACATTGATAATTAAATAAGGACACTTGTAGAAAATTGTGACAATTAGGTAACACCCAACTGTATCCCATGCAAAATAAGTTCACTGTGCCCTTCTGTGGTACACAAGCATCGAACAATATGGGAAAGAGAGCAGATTTTTACCTGCAACTTTTATCACAAAAACACCATTGGAAGAAAGCCCCTCTAACCACTTTGAACTCATCATTATTTTTGCATTATAAAAATAATCTATCACATGATATTACGAAGCTTCTTTCACTGAGAAAGATAGAATAGTCCAATCAGTGGGAACTGGATCCTTCCCTTCAATCATCCACTTATAGTGGCAACACAGGATGCTTAAAAAAACACAGTACAAATATGGATCAACCATACAGGAGGTCCACAAGTGCGTGAAATCATGATTTCGGGTGCAGAAAGTGTGGAACACAGAAAAGAGAGAAGCAAATCCCACTTTGATGGCAGGAAAAGGGTGCTGCTATAAGAGGACTATAGTTGGGTCATACACCATTGCTGCTATGGATCACACTGGTTCTTAACAAGACCCTTTGACTTTGCCTCAGTTCTCTACCATGTTCTCCACATCAGCCAGTCAATCTAATCAAGTCATTCCCAAGAGGAGGTGAGAACTCAACGCAAGAGAAGTCACAGTCCTAGCCCCACCCATGCTACGTTAGAACATACAGATCACAAGGGGGGGCCCACACTGAGAAGAAGGGCGGGAGATTGGGGGTAGCAACACTGGGTTATGTTTGTAAAAATAAAGCATTGAGAACATCTCTCACACCAGACCTACTGAATCAGAGTCCGTCTTTTAACAAGATCCCGGGTGATTCATTCACGAATTAAATTTTGGAAGGCTGGATCCATGGTACATGGGCAATTACCCATTACACTCTCAAAAGAAGAAGAGAGAAAGACTGATGCTCTTTGCTTTGTAGTAGAGAAATGTGCTTATAGTCACGAGAGAGCATACTTGAAAAATAAATACAAATATATGCAAAGGACATAGGAAGCCAAGCCAAAAAATAATAATAATAATAATATCAAATCCTGGATCTTGCTTTATGGAACAGTGTGACCAAGATTATGAATCTCGCATCTTATGGTTAATAGCCTTGAAATGTGTCCTGTGAGAGTGGAACAGCATTATTACGCTATGAGCCAATTCAGATGTAGTTTAATTAAATAATGCCCAAGTCACTGAGCATGACTGGCAGAGTGATTTAGAACCATATTAAGGACATCTTTTACTGTGGCCATCCTTGGTTGTCATCTGATGCCTGTAAACTCTAGGAAAGCTTCTGCCATTGCAGATTTATTCTGCAGACAAAGGAACTGAATTCTCTCTTTTTCTTCCAAGCTGCAGAAACCCGTCCCTTCTTTCTATTTTTAATCCTTTGCTGATTCTGGGGCTTTCTACCCAGTCATTTGTTGCCAAGCAGTTGTTCTCCTCGCAGCTGCCAAGCAGACCGGCATTTGCAGCCTTGAGTTATGTTCCACGCTGGCTCTCTCCCAAGTGTCATTCCCTACGAGGCTTTTCTTTCAGCTGATGCATTAGGTCCTTCAAAGGAGAACATGAAATTAAATGGAAAATGGCATTCATGAGCAAAGATGTTCTTTTCCAATAACTGAGCCACTGTGCCCATCTGTCACTGCTTCCCTGTCAATCTGTCTCAAGGTACTGCACAAGTCCCAAGAAGCTCGGTACAAATGTGATCAGTGGAGGATTTTCATGCATTAAAGCAAACTATGCACAGGCAACATTTGGGCCATTTTGCCCAGGCTAATTGACGCCCTCCTGTAGAAGACTGTGTCGGAGAGTGTGGCACCAGGCTGCTTTCCATCCCATAGGCTTATTATAAAAATTACCATCAAGTGCTTCCAGCAAGTCATCAAAATGCATAATCCTTTAATTAATATGACTGTTCAGGAGCAAAAAATTAAAAATTTTAATATTTACAGAAGAAACACATACCTCTGAAAGCATACAAATCTTTCAGAGGAAGAATGGGTTTATGGATTAAAGAATAGATGGGTAGATGGGTGGATGGGTATGAATGAGTATAAGAAGAAATACACTAACTCCTTTATGACAAAACTTGCAACTTTCATGCCTGTTGCATGAAACTTATATATGTTACCTAGAAAAATTCAAGGCACAAGAAATTGAAGAAAAAAGTATATTGCATTCCATTGTTATGGGCACTCCAAAAATGGACACCAGGCATTGAAGGGTTAAATGCCTAACAGATGACAGAGAAATGCTAACAGGGCTGGTTATAATATAAGATGCAGAAAAGTGGGAAATAGTGTGTTCAAGGGATTTAAAGTTTGCTTCAGGAATAAAAACTTTGAGCCCCATGAAATTAAGTTTATATACAATGAGAAATATGTGACAGGAATAGAGAGATAATATAGAGCATGATTACCAAGAAGACATAGTTGAAGATTGAAGAAGAATGTCCATTTTGTATTGAGAGAGAGGTAGGTGAATATTTAAAGGAAGCCCCACACACCCGTGTGTGCACATTCACACACATACACACAGGTACACACTCAAACCCAAAGTGATGGAGCAGGAAATAAAACCAGTATTTTTAGCCATTCATTAATTCAGTCAGCAGACCATCATTAATCCCTTCTCCTGGAAGAAAGATCAAGACAGATCCAGGTCACTCGGCCCAGCTCTTCGAGCGCTCATGTTATTTCTGCTGGGAAAATAAACTCACGCTCTGATGAATGAAAGGAACGCGCAGTTCCAGTTATCCTTTCTGGCTATTTTAAGCAGAAGCTATAGAAAAAAAATGCTAGTGAGCTGGGTCACAGTGAGATTCAACAGACTTTAAAAGTCATTCTTTGTGTCCTTAAGTTTTCCTTTTACCAAAATTTTATAGGCTAACTTCTTAGATAGCCTAGAAAGGCATTAATTTTTTCTTTCTATAGCAAATATGATAATATGTAAATATTTTATAAGTAAAATATGCTTTGTTATCATAAAATACAACAAATGTTTAAAACCTTTTTAAAAAAAATTACCACAGTGAGACACACTGCCCTTAATCTCCCTCAAAAATCCTCCTTCTCACCTTGAACACAGGTTCTCCAGGGTTCTGGCCACTTTCTGGAGTAGTCCTGGAAGTTCTTTCTGTGGAGCGTCTCTAGTTTTGCCCTCACGGCCATCTGGACAGCCTGGATTGAGACCTTTCACGATCATTTCACACCTGGAGAAGAAGCAGAAGTCACCTGGTTCCAAAGCCAGTGAACAGCGCGGGGGAGGACACTGCGATATTCTCATGCGAAGTCTCCCATTGCATACAGCACTCGGCAGCAGCACTGACTGACTTTTTTAAATCACACATCATAAAGACACAAAAGAGGACTTGCAGAGCTGCTTCAGAAAGTGGCAGCGATGACTAAGTGTGTCTCAAGCAGAGGAGGGAATATTTTGAGGGGATTAATGCCAACGTCTCTTTTACTGTAATTTTTTAACTTAAACATTAACTCTACATCTTGACCACGTCTTGTATGTAGTCTACACCTGAATGTTTGCAAGAATGTTTTTACTAAATGGGCAAAGACAAATACTCATAAAATAGGAAAGGTTACAAATATTCTTGGTAGGCTAAATAATTCTTTCACCCATTAAAGTGATTACACCTGAATGCCCGGGCCCTGTGAACGTGTTCTTTACATGGTTAAGAGCTTCGCAGATGTGGTCATTAAAGATTTTGTGGTAGGGAGAGGACCTCCAGTGATCTTGTAGGACCCATTATAATTACAAGGCTCCTCCTAAGACAGAGGGAGAGGAGGGCTGGGGAAGGGATGTAATGCTGGAGCAGAGGTTAGAAAAAGATGATCCAGAGATGTCACGTTTCTGGCTTTGACGGTGAAGGAAAAGGCCAAAAGCCAAAAACAACATGCAGTCATTAGAAACTGGAAAGCCAAAGAAATACATTCCACCCTGAAGTTTCCGGATCAAAAACAACCCTGCTGACCCTTTAGGATTTCGGACGTCCACAATTGCGAGAGGCCAGCGTGTGCTGAGACTCTGAATGTGCAGAAACTTGTTAGGACAGCAATAGGAGACTGATAAAGTACACGCGGGGGTGTGTGACACCATCCATTGAAATTAAAATTTCACATACAACAAGGAAAGAGTACACTCAAGGCGGACTCACTGAAAGTGATGTGGTCAGTAAAAACTGGAAACCAGAAAAGAACCGAGATGATGGAGCACCGCGAGCCCTCACCTACTGCTGGGGGAAGAATAAATTGGTGCAGTTTCCACATTGACTTGTTCTTTTCATGGCTCCGTGTATTCTCCTGTCCTCCTAGTTGTGGCTGTGTGACTTGCTTGGGTCATCAGAAAACACAAAGAAAACAGGAGCTCAATAAGTACTGGAATAACCAGAACTCTCATGCAATGAGCCCATCACCGTGTGAGATTCTGGGGGTAGAGAAGCCCACAAGGAGACAGAGGGGCAGGCAGCTGTCTGAGCTGGTCTAGCTCAGCCTCTCCCTTGTACATTTCCTGGTGAACATAGAAAAGTAGCAGAACACAGAGTAAGCTCAGAAAGCTGTGAAAAACATTATTTTAAGCTACTAAGCCCAGAACTATGGTTTGTACTCAAGAAGCCCATAAAGCGAAACCAAGGGAAGCACTAGTCACACCCAAAAGTTAGTGTGCAGGGGCACAGAAGGAGCTGGCAAAAATATTTCCCCACTCTGCAGGCTGTGGCTTCAATTCATTGGTGACTTATTTTGCTGTGCAAAAGCTTTATAATAAAATGAGATCCCATTTGTGTTTGTAGTATTTCCCTTGTGGTCAGGGTTTTGTTTATAAGTCTTGGCCTACACCTATGTCTTCATGAATTCTACCTACTCTATCTTCCAACAGCTTAAGCACTTCCATTATGATATTTAGACCTTTGAGCACTTTTCACTTTAGTTTAGCATGTGGTGAAAGATACGAGTCTAATTTTTTTCGTTGGCAGGTGGCAAGTCAGTTTTTCTAGCATCATTTGTTAAAGAGGCTCACTTTCTTTCAGTAAGAACTTCCCAGATTTAGAAACCCAATCCAAAAATGGGCATCTGAGATGAACAGACACTTCTTAGATGAAGTAGAAATAGCAATTGCAGGCCCTGACTTGCATTGTGACCCATAATCTGGAGACTCCTTGCCCCACCTTGCGCTCTGGAGAAGCCCCAAAACTCTGCAGTACAAATCCTAAATTGCAAAGAAAAGGATTCAATGAAAATCTCCATACTCAAGAAAGAGATCCCATGTATCAGCCAGTGTCAGATAATGAGTTTAGACATTCCAGTCCCAAAGGGGACACATCCTCAGAGCTGCAAGCAGAGAGCCGTGAAAGTGGAAGACTCACCCGATACCTACTCCTAGCCTTGTTTATTTTTATTTTTACTTATTTAAAGAGAAAAGAAAACAAAACAGTAAAAGGATACAAGTACCACAGAATTTCAAAAAAAACAAACAGTAAGAAATCACTAGTTAACAGATTACATATTGTCATCTTAGAAATAGTTGTTCAGGTTACAAAATTAAAGCGTGCAAAGCGGACATTCAAATAGTGAGACTGCAAACAGTTGGGTTCAATGATCCAACGAAAACTTAGTAATATGGTCTCCTAGCCTTCTAAAAGCTTGTAAGTAAATTTCTCAGAAGTGTTAGAGATAGAAAAAGACAGCAGGTGTTAAGTAAATCTCTTGCTATAAAACAGACAAAGCCAGAATAAAGGGAAAAAAGCAAAACTGATCTTTGGGGCAGATTTTCTTTTTCATGTTGACCATCAATATCCTAAGAGAGATTTGAGGACGTATTTTATTAACAAAACAAGAACAAGAGAATATAAGAAAAGAATATTCTGAGGACACAAAATTTTATAGAGTTATTACAGTAACAAATATTCAATTAAAAATGAAAGTTTAAAAATAGACATCCCATGAAGATAGGAGCACAGAAAGCCAACACCCAAAATAACTCAAAAATAGCAGAAAAAGAAATAAAATCAATTAAATGATCTACTCAGGAGGTCCAAATTTACATACAACTATTTCCAGAAAGTAAAATGGAGAAACTAAGTGGAAGAGATTGTCATAGAAATTGTTCAGCAACTTTCCCTAAAGTGACGTGAATTTTCAGACTGAGTGGATTCACCAAACCCAGCACAACACAGAAACCATACAATCCAGGCAATCTAACAAGAATATTTCCAAATGTGCAGCAGGTCAGGACTTCAATCTTGAAAAAGATTGAAAATCAACATGGCATCAAGCTTCTGGAAAGAAACAGCAAAAAGACGATGCTGGAGAAATGACATGAGAATTTTGAAGAAAGTTTTTTTTTTTTTTTTTTTTTTTTTGCCAATATGGAATTCTGTAATAAATATAATAATATTGGTTAAGATATACGGGTAAATCTTCTGATTTTAGGTTTTGATAAACTAGTTCTTGAGATAAAAGATAGCAACCTACTATGTATTATCAGATAACAGGTAAAAAAACCATGTCAGAAAACTATTTAAAAGATTTCCATGTGTGCTCCTTGAGATGTGCACTCTGGTCCTAACATATTTTGAGCTATAACTAATGCTTCACTGAAAACAGTAATACAACTTTGGACCAAAAGGAGCAATGATCTACAACTCAAAATTTCATATTCCAAAATAAATTACCTACACTGGGTATTACATAGATTGAAACCATAATTAGAAGAAATGTTCAAATAAGACTTTTTCATGAGCGATTTCACTTATGAACAATATTTAGCAGCTTCACAGATCAACTTTTGAAATTGTGTACGTCTCTCCTCGGAAAGGAATTTCAAGAGATAGTGGATAGATAGATAGCTCTACCTTTCAGTGTTATAGTGGGAGATATGAATTAGGTACACACTTTGGTGATATTTTTAAAAGTTACCTCATTGAAATATTCTGTAAGGAACACGCTTACTTCATTTTTTTTTCTTTGTATCACTCAAAATCCCCAATTCAGTTCAGTGTAATCAGAAAGTTCTCAGTAAGTACAGACAGAATAAGTTTTTAAATTCAGTATTACAGATTTGTAAAAATGTGATGATGGACACTGCACTAGAAGGTTAGGTAGGGGAATTTATCTAACTTTCCACTCAGTAAACAGGTTTAAAAGTATTTCTCCTCCGTTGGGATTGTACTGCCACCACGTTGCAAGGTCCTGCCAGATTTGGAACAATGTGTAGGCAATCAGTGTGTCCCAGTTTGCCAGCTCTGCAGTGAGTGAGACGCCAGGACGGAATGTGTTCATTCCCGCTCACTCCCCGCTTTGGTCCTTCTCTTTCCCTCTTTCCCTCTTTTCCTCTTCTCTCTGCTTTCTCTCTCTCTCTCTCTCTCTCTCTCTCTCTCTCTCTCTCTCTCTCCTTTTCTCTTTCCTTCTCTCTCTCTCCCTGTCAGTACCACCAAATAATGGTGAATTCTAAAAAGAAAAAAAGGATTTAAATTGCCACTGTAGGCCTTCGTAATCTGATATCAAAATTTTATATTTTCATTTGCTTCGTACCAGCTTTAAATGTACCTGCTATCAAGGGAACACTGCATGTCTGTCTCCATGAAACACTGAGTGTGCCTCCTTCGTGATGCATGCCAAAGCTCTCCCATCTAAGGCTTATTTTTATTATTAATTTCGAGTCTCTAGTTGCCAATCACACGGTAGCATTGGAAAATAAGGCAGCACGTTCTCTTGCCATGAATATCTTCCTAGACCCAGACAGTCCTTCCTGCCATGGTCTCCCTTTCCTTTTCATTCTGCAGGATACCGCATTGAACTGGACAACAGTATTATTGCTTATATTATTTCTCCTCTAGCTTCCAGAAACACCCAGTCCTACAAGTTTGTGAGGCAGCTCAGAACATGTGAATAGAAACAGGAAAAAACCAAACATATGCCAGGGCTCACATCTTACCATGTTGCGGGTGCTAAACGAGATGCTTTATACTGTGTTTAGTTCCTATTCTCAACTCTAAGAGGATTATGATCTTATTTCCATTTTGTAGGTAATTTGGCTGTGACTCAGAATTTAAGTAGTTTCCCCAGTTTAAGCCGTGTGTTGCTTAGCATTTCCTCCTTGTAAGAAATACCCAAGTTAACAGACTTACAAAGAGAAAAGGTTTGTTTTAGCTCACAGTATTAGGGATTTTAATCCATGAGTGGTTTGTGCTGCAGTTTGGGTAACCTGGCCACACAAAATGGAAAGAGGACACAGCACAAATCAGAAGACAGTTCATCTTATCACAGGGAGGAGAGAGACGGGAAGGAAGAAAACTGAATAAATACAAAACAAAACAATAATTAATTTACTGACTTCAAGTTGTGGTGCTTTTAGGAAACTAACAGCATAAATAATTATAAAGCCATTACCTGATGCTATTTAATTCATTTTATGTACTCTCAGAAAGGGAAATAATTACATTATTCAACCCTATTCATCTTTTCTACATTCAAGGAAGAAAATAAGGCGCTCTGATTAATTCCACATTTCCACTTTTCCTGCTCCTGCTTCCTCTCTCCTGCGTGCTTTGGGAAGCTGAAGTTCCCGGAGTGTAATCCCCAAGCTTCCTGCTCTCTGACTTCCAGTTGCACAGCAAATATCAGTGAGAGAAGTAGAGACAGAGAAAGCTGAAGGCAGAAGTCAAGGTGTCTTTGTCCCTGTCCCTTCCCTGTCTGTGATGGTCTTGGCAATGGCCACATTCTTTTATCTGCAGCTCCTGTCACATGGCTGCCCATCCTCCTCACTGCAGTAGCAGCTTCTAGCCACCACAGTCCTTCAGGTTTTGGGGTAACAGCCTCCAGCAGTTACCAGTCCCTTGGTGACTCAGCAGCACATCATTAAACTCTCTTCAACTGGCTCTCTCATTGTGACAACCACCTCCTGCAGGAACCCCTGCCTGTTAGAGTAATGAGCCCCAGAGGTATTCCCAGAGCTCATCCTCCAAGCCATAACAGCATAGGGCTGCTCATGTATTTCATCAGTCCAGAGAATTGCTCCTTGAAGGGGCAAATGGACCTTGGAAGTGTGGCCAGCAGAGGCATTGCTCTGACTTATACCGACAATGCAGGGAGTAGGGGACGAAGGTCAGGTGAAAGTCAAGGTCAGCACTGGGTACCAAACCAGCAACAGAATTCACTACTATCACAAGGTGGGCTACTATTCATGACTGCCCTCGGGAGTGTACAGAAATGGAAAGCTACATTTAAAGCACAGAATTATTAATTCAAATATTGGTGATCACAATTTTGCAAACTTAGTCTGCTGCTCACCCGTATCAGTCCTGCAGAGTCCAGTGTGCAGTGTGCCACTCACCTGTGTTGAAGCAAAGCCCTCATTAAGGGAAGTAAAATCCTGGCACTTGAGATGTGGAATTAGGTGATGCACAATAAAGGTTGAGAGCTCAGACTTTTAAAATCTCTCTTTCCTCAGTAGAAGCACAGAAGTGGAGGATATTAAATTTGGACTGAATTTATTTGTGGCATATACTCTCTTGGGATTTGGTGTTTAATAAACTGACTTTAGCACTCCAACAGGGTATTAACAACTTCTGTGCCTGATTAAATTAATTCCTTCAGTGGTACCTACAGCAAAAGAAGAAAAGGTAAAAGGAAAAATTTCCATGATAAATTGTGAATGAATGGGGCCAAGGCTCAGGGAATGGACCTAACATATGTGAACTACTCAGCTTCCCGTAACTGTACCCTAGAAGGGGCCAGACATGACCTTCCCAGAGCAGTAAATGTTTCAGTATGAGGTCAGCACCACCATCTGCCCAAAGCTTTTCTGGATGGGGCCTCAGTAACCAGATGAACAGATAAGCACCCGTATGCGTGCAGGGCTCCTCCTTCTCCAGTAGCCCCAGTGCTTGCTCCCTCATGATCCCTCATCCACAATGATCCCTCATCCACAGGGGCCATGGTGGCAAGAACAGAGGCCATGAACAACCTCAGTAGCACAAACATCTCTCCACATCTCATTCAGCCACTGCCAAAACTCCACGTCAACCTACCAGCAGCAAAAGCTTATGCTAAAGCCCGATGAGCATCACTCCCCAGATCTACCAGTCACTAACTTAGTGGCAGATTGATTGCATGGAGCTTATTTCATCATGTGAGAACACGACATTTTTTCTCAAGAGAATATATCTAGAGTCCAGATATGGATTTTCCTCCCTGTCTCAAAGGTTCTGCTCAAACCGTAGCATTGCCTCTGCCCAAGGAACTCATTTCATGATGACAGAAGTACAGCAATGGGTTCATCTTGGGTCTTACTTGGTGCCTTATCAGCTAGAGGCAGCTGCATAACAGGATGGTGCAATGGCTGCTGGTAACTCAGCCTCTGTGCAGTTAATTAATGGCAAAAAACTGAAAGGCTGAATGGCCGTGCCCTAAAGCAAGCAAAACGCCACAGATGGGTGGCTCCTGAACGATACCTTAGGTCAGGGGAGGAAGGACTAAAATAGGGGTGTACACATCTCACTTGTATTAAGCAGTCTTCTGATGGAAATTTTGTTTCTTGGCCCTAAAACAGAAGCTCTAAGTATCCGGAGAAGGCAGTGCTGCAAAATAAAACACTTCAAAGCAACATAACCATAATTCATGTTCATCAAAAAGAACAGTTTATGCTTTCGTTGTTTGGTCCTTTTTGGCCATGCCTATATCTTGTAATCTGAGCAACTAATTTGGAGCTAAGACTATGTAATCCATTAGCCATTGCTAATGTCCTATTATTCTGCTTTGAAATTCTATATTATTGTTTTTGGTTTTTTTGTTTTTCTTTTAAAAATAAATGGACTCCAAAACTAAGACTTCTTCCAAAGCGTGTTAGGATCCTCAAATCTTTTATCAAAAGCCATAAGAGGCAGAGAGTGTCTCTCTACTGACTGGAGTGATTGATCCAGCCCTCCAAAGAGAAATTGTGGGGTTGCCCACAATAGGCAAGCAGGTCTTCCTCTGGCATTTAGGAGTCCATGGGGGCACCTTGTAGAAATCAGGAATAGTGGCTACCATGGAAAACCACAGCACACTGAGACAGAGGGCACCACTGAAGACTCGGACTCTGTGAATTTAGTCCTATGTGCTGTCAGAAGACGAGAGAACACAAAATGAGGGAAATAGCGTTGTTAATAGAGAGTCAGGATCAGGGTCACTAACAATGGTGCCTTTAGTAACTTCTTTATGCTGTATTTTCCTGATAAAATGGACACAGAAGAAAGATGGTGAGTAAAGTGACAGTGATCATCTAGAAGAGAGTATAAATGCATGGATTTTTCTGGAAGGAACACAGTAAGAATTGGACATTTTGTGTTTCCCCTATGTGTAACTCTTTTGGTTTGAGTTCATCAATTTACCTGTCTGTCTGTGTCTGCCTAAAAAGAGAGATAGAGAGGGAAACTGAGCAGGTGGAGGTGTGGACCTCGGACTCCCTGAGCCTTTGGCGTCCAGCTGACTCTGACAATTAAAGGTGAGAAAAGAGAGAAGCTGGGATCCTCATTTTCCTGACATCTCCCATGCCAGGCTGTGTTTTGGCTGCAGCTGTCTACCTAGAGCCCTGGCTCCTGCCAAATGACAGTGTCCCCACTGCAAAAGCTCACAGTGACTTCCAGGCCAGACCCTGCCTCTTGCTGCGCAGACCTTGGCCCAGAGACAGCTTCCAGCCAGGACTGTGCTCCGGGTGACTCACCATCGCCTCGCTGGCTTTCTTGCTCACCTGCACACCTGGTCTCTCCGTCATACCCCCTCCGCTTGCCCAGAGTGTGTCCTGCATTTCCTGCCAGGAGCCTGCTGGAGCACGTTGTTATGTCTGTGCACAGCAGGTTAGCTATACACAGATTGATTCAAGACTTTAGAAACGGTGCTGCCTCTGTAGAATATTATTACAAAATATTATGCATGTAAGCTAAAAACATTTTAGGTGTTTGCTCAAGAGATATCTTCATTTCTTCTAACAGGTTAGCATTTGGTGGTTCTGTAGATTAGAATTCACTTTTTGCAATGATTTCTTCAATAACAATATTTACTAATCAACTCCTCAGTGCTTCCTACTAAGGAAACAAAATGCTTACTCTTATGGAGTTTGTAGTTTTGCAGGGGAATTTTGATAATAAATAAGTACTGATGTTTCTGTTTCTGGGAAATGAAGAAGTCGGGTGGTGCCATGGAAACTGGAAGAATCTCCTCCAGTTTTCAGGGACAGGACATGAGTGGGAGGGGCTCGGGAAATGGCCCTCCCTCACTCTTCCTCACCTGCTTTAGCACTCCTGTTGATTTCTCCATGCACTCCAGGAAAATGGCGTATTCCCAGCCCCAGAAGGCAAATATGTAGGGTTTAAATTCAGTTATAGGTATTACATTCACATGACACTGAGAAGCATTCAGTGAGATCTGCATGGGGACCTGTAGTGTGTCTTTCCAGGAGTGTTCTCTTCCTAATTAAACAACAAAAAAAGGTACACAAATGTAAATGCCCCTTATTCGTGGTACAAAAGTCATTATAAACACCTGTTGCATTAGTCATTTTCCCATTGCTGGGGTAAAATATCAAACAGACATAATTTAAAGAACAAGTACAATTTGGCTCCTGGTTTTAGGGCATTCAATCCATAGTTGGTTGGCTCCAAATTAAAAAAATAATAATAATAAAAAAACATTAGAAAGCCATGCTGAAGGAAAGCAGCTCACCATATGATGTCAAGAAGTATGGAGAAGAAGAGAAGGACCTAGGAACAAATCATGCCCTCCATGTCAGCCCCAGTGACACACTTCCTTGAATCAGGCTTCACATTCCAGTGGGTCAGAGGACCCATTTATTAGCACAGCAGAGCCATCATCTAATCACTGCCCTAAAGCCCAGACTCTGAGCTCATCACATATTGGGAGACATTAAAAATCTAAAGCATAATATGTGTGGGCTTTGAAACTGCAGCCAACAACTTCTAGTTCTGAGGTGACAAGATCTGGTCATGTGCTGAAGCCAGCAGAGCAGGAAAGAGAGCAGAGTCAGGGCTTGGGTGGCATCACTAAGCTGATAAACCCGGGACTCTAATCACCTAAGCAACACAGCATGAAGCATGCAACTAGGCAAGACCTCAGTGAAGCCATCATAGCTAAGATGAGACCTGAAAGAGAAAAAAGTAACCAGTAGCTGAGAAATTGAAGGGAAAATTATTCCAGGGTGAGGGAAAGCAAGAATAAAGATAAGATGGCTGGAAAAGACAGGATCTCCGGAGGCTAAGTAGCTAGCACCTAATTGTGTACACCGATTATGTCTATCAGACAAGGATTTAGTATTAATTTTCTAAAATTCTCTCTCTCTAATGTTTGCTACATATATTTTTGCTTTTAATTATATTTGGAAAACAAATATGAAAATGTATAAAAATAAATTCCCCAAATTCCATGACTGCCTCAAGCTCAAGAAATTATTTGTTGCATTATACTCACTATAATTTAAAAACTGGAATCCAAATTTTGTTAGGAAAATATACTTACTAAATTTGTGATTCATCTTAGACCAGTATTTGTGATTGATCTGATTCACTGAAACATAGTCCCATAAATATCTTATTTTCTTTTAATAACTTTATTTACGCTACTGTAAATACAAATGAAATCAGATATCTCAGGTCTCCTTCTAGCTTTTGCCACCTCGAATGGACTCTTATGGAATTTTCCCTATTGTTTGTTCTTACAGTGCCTGTGGGGCTGGCTGCGTCTAGAGACGGCTTCACAGGAAGTCATTAAATGTGCTTACTGCATCCTTTCATGAGCCACCAGCATCATCTCTCTAGTAACCATTAAGGCTCAGAACTGACTTCAGGTTTGTTCTTTGGGACCAGAAAGCATCTAGGTTTTTCAGTAGTAAGCAGAGAGCAGGATCAAGTAGGAAGCTTTTTGAACTCTAATTTCCAAGGTTTAAACAATTCTCAGGTTCCAAAATATCAGGGGAAAAATCATGTACAATAAGGAGTTTCAGGTTTGTGCTAATATTGTTTGAACAAGATACCGTGCCTGTATCTTGTACTCTGAATAACCTACTATGAAGACAACAGTATGCAATGTGTTAATTATTATAACTCTCCTACTAACTTTTTTTGAAACTCTGTTTTATTGTTATTTTTATTTTTTTTTCCTCAAAAAAAAAAAAAAGAGTTTCCCCATCGTGGATCCTCCAGCAGGTCCCCTGATTTAAAACTGTGAGTTTCCGTGTTCTGGGATTTTCTCTGCTGTCCTCCTCTCTGTGTTCTTTGTCTTGTACTTCAGTAAGTGCAGGAAACGTGCTTTGCCTTCACCCTACAGTGATTCCAGCTGTCTAAAGTTCATTACAAATCCAACACAATGTCACTGTTGTATTTCAGATATCTTATTTATGCATTTCAACTTCATAGCTATACAAACTGTTTCCATCTCAGCTATGCAGTAAAAACTTGATGAGGCCCTGTTTAAATCAGGTGTGGTATAAAAAGAGCTATGAACACATTAAACAGTGTTAAACAAACTGCTCCAGGATGTACGAAGGCTGCTCCCTGCATGAGGTAGCTGAGAGCCCAGCCCGGGGTCTCTCCATTAAATCTGCTGTGTTCAGCACTTTATAGCACTTGTATAAAAATTCTGTCTGAACTAAGATGAAGGATATATGGCCTCATTGAAAATGAAAGGTATTTTGGTTTGTTTAAAGCCTTGGATGTTTTGTGTCTTTACAACTTATCAGTTAATGTACATCAACAAACTAGATTGCACGCACCCTGGTTTTGTCTATTTCTTTATGAAAATATAAAGACTTATATGTAATTGATACAAATGTTAAGATCCTAAACAATAGCCTAATATGCTATATTTCTGTGATATTATTTCTTACTCTAAATCACTAGTTATAAAAAGTTTGTCAGTAATTAAATGTAGACATTGCTCTTCAGAAAATCTTCCCCAGCATTTCAGGATGTTACTGCATATACATTTTAGTGAACAGATGCATTCTCCTTCCTTTTTCCTAGTCACGTAATAAAAACTTCTTATCACACTTGTGCTGCTGTTGCCAAATAGCAAACCTCTTAAAAGCCTGCTGGTGAAAACCACACTCAGATTTTTAATTCATTTGTATAATACACAACATTATCCCTGACTTACGAAGAAATGGTAAATAGAAAGACTCAGGATAATACATGGTTAAAGGGCCACACTTGCGGATCTTTGTTCTTTGTAGTTTCATATGAAAACCACCAGTTATCACGCCCTTCTTATTCGCCACATCCTGTAACAATAGCTACCTTTTGGGGTCCATAGTTCCAGTCTCCCCACACCCTCGCCAACACATCCTTGTCATCTGCTGCTGTGCTCAGAGCTGTCCTGACAGGGGAAGGTGGTGCTGTGTCACTGTGGTTAGGTCTGCATTGCCCTGGCAATAGTGACACTGACTACTCTTTCATATGACTCTTGGCTGTTTGTGTGTCTTCTTTAGAAAAATGGCTATTAAGTCGTTTAGCCCATTTTTAAAACATATTATTTAAGTCTTTTGCTATTGAATTGTAGAAATTCTGTATGTATTTGGGAGATGAATCTCTTATCAGACATACTGCATATAAATATTTTTTTCTCTTTCTGTGTGTGACCTTTTGATTCTGTTGATATTGCCTTTGCTGTGCAAAAGCCTGATACAGATCCATTTGTTTCTGCTTTTGTTATCTGTGCCTTAAACTACCATTTTTTTCTCTCTCACTAATTCAAATCACTATTATACTGTGTGTCATGTATAAAATTATACATAATATATTAACATTTAAAATTGCGGGGAGTGGGAAAAAAGCACTAAAACCACATGGGAGAGGGGAGGCAGGACTCAGGCTTCCTGATGGCTAAAGGATCTTCTAGAATGGTTCTTCTTGGTGAAACAGGCATCAGGAACAGTGCAGGCAGGGTGGGAGCTGCAGGGGTGCCTAGGAGCAGCCCCAGATGGTCTTGGGTTCAGGGGTAGGATCCTGTGTGTTCAGGAAAGCCCAGGTGACACTAGGCAGGCTGGGGAAAACACGAAATATTCCCATACCTGGCCAGGAACTTACATCAACCCCAATGTTGACTCTAGGTTGTGAAGTCTCCCCGCTAGATGTCTAAGGTCGTGTTTGCTGATGGCACAGTGCCAGTTCTTTGTCACAGAAAGTGGATTCTGCCCAAGAACTGGACTTTCCCTGACTTCAGCTCACCCACATACACACGATTTTAACTTCTTCTGCAGAATGAGCACCGGCTCTGCATGTTCTCAGAACGAGATTGCTGATAGTGTTCGGAAAGGCCAGTTTTGCCCTTGAGAAGTGCTGGCCTTTAAAAGAGACAGCTTAGGTTTGAGTTCAGAAAACCACCTAAGGAGCAAGTTCCAGAAGTCTAATCATGTGTGGACACTGCTTCGGTGGCCAGAACAGCAGGCACAGTGGGTACAGACTGGACACAAGAAGTAGGCCACTCTGGCTCTTCTCTGCCCTGGGGGCTTAGGGAGGCCTTGAGAGCCAGGCACACTCTGTCCCTGTAAAGTCAGAAATGCAGCCGAAAGTTAAAGTCACAGAGCGAAGCCTGAGTTGTCCACACTTCTGTACAATATTCAAACAAGGACACATCCTGATGTCATGGAGCTGAGTGATCGGAAGGGAAGGAAAGCTTACAGAGGAATCAGGGAAGTAATTCTGCAGGACAAGATGTTTAGATAGAGTGGAAAGACCTACTCCACTTTCGAGCCTCTCTTCCAAAAAATAATTAAAATAAACCTCTGCTTCCAGCCTAATACCATCATGGGTATCTCCCCGGTTACCATGAAAAGTCAGTTATAATTAATTTGTGCCCTAAACTGTTCTTAGCTTGTTTTCTGGGTAAAAATGTTGTCTCCATGATTAATTGAAATCTCCACCAGGACGGTCACAGTGTTGGTCATTTTTCATACTCCCCAGTGTTTAACAATGCTGAAAATAGAAAATTTAATTAATAAACTCTCATTACATGAATGATTGAATCGCATTTTAAAAAAATGTTTGCTGGTATTTTGTGAATGTTGACTTGCCTACTCTGTCACCCTAAGGCAAGAGCGTCTCTTGAAGGGGGTGTAACTTTTAGGCCACTTTTCAGGCTCATCTGCCAAGGTTGTTTGTTTTCTCTAAGCATTTGAACTATAGCTATAATCTAAGACACATAACTCTAGATCCCTCTCAACCAAGAAAGCATTGTTTGCTTAGTGAAGATCTGTAGGGAATGGAATTTCCCACAAGGCTGTTGGTGAGCAGTGGCTGTGTCATGATTGATGTGAAAATGGTGGATTACACCAGTTCCAGCGTGCACATGCCCCACAGGGCCCTCTGCATCAGTTCTCCTGCAAGCTGCCGCAGAATGTTACTCGCTTTGAACTCTCTTTTGTTTCCAAGCTGGTAAATATTTTTAGGCAACAGCAAGAATAATGTGAGCATATATTAAAAAATGGCTGAGTTGGTATAAACAAAATTTATTTAACATCAGAAAATTGCATCTGTGCAATTATCTGATACACTGTGTTTTAACACAAACAGACTATTTACAATTACAAACACCTGTTGACAGATTTCTAAGTGTCAGTGACAGCAGATGATGCTAAATTAATGCTCTATTCCTGAATTTAACAGTTTTTCTTAAAGGAAGTAATTATGGCCATTTTAAAACACAGTCCTGAAATAAAATACTGACTCCTATGGAATGCATGTTGCCTGAAAATAGCATAAATTAAAGTTTAAGAAGAAACCTAACTAGAAGTAGTTGATCAACAGCATTGTCATGCATTCCTAGAAGATTATTTGTGTGACTGGGTCTGGGCAAAAGTTAAAGCCTGTCAGGTATTTTAACATGAGGAAAAATATTTTATTTTGAGATTTACAAAGATGCCTGCAAATTCTTCTTGTGTTTTATTGTCTGTCTGCAACATGTATAATATTTGTAATCTAACAGGCTATATATTTATTGCTCATAAACCCAAGCCATGTCCTATAGTTCACAAGAATTGCTCATGGGCACTTGGACTTTTAACTGTGTAAACTAGAAAATGTGGGTCACTCCTGGACCCTCACTGTTGGGATCCTGTCTCTAACACAAGCACAGTCACCCTCAGGTCAGCTCGGCTGAGACTGTGAGTTCTATTTTTCCCTCAGCAGTTTGCCCTGTTAGGCTTCGCTGTTAGCTGTTTGGAGGAGCCTGCCAGCCCGCAGAAAGGAGCAGGGCTTGCTGTTCCTGGTCCCTGCTCCTGCAGAGCCTGTCTACTTCCTTTTCCGTGGCCCTCACCTCTCCTGGCTTCTTCACTCTGACAGCAGCAGCTCATGTCTGTAGCAGCAACTGAATCACTCTAGGGTTTTTCCAGTGTTTGCAACCTGCCCTAATTTTAATAATCCCGAACAATTCCAAAAAAGAATGGCTGTTTTCTGAAATTGGGGCCTGCAATAGTTCAGTTGTCTCTATTCCTTTTCTTCAGTTATGTAGTAATTAATTGATTGTACCTAGTTAAGAATTCTTTACGTCAGATTTCCTCTATTAAAATAACTAGTAACTTTGTCCCCTAATTGGACCCTGCCTGATAAAACATAAACCTCTATATAATGTCTCATCCTTATTGTAAAGGGCATGTTCACTCCTTTCCTATCCAGCTGCATTTACTCTGGCAGGGCATCTTCTTTGTGCTCAGCACCGTCTTAGACAGTGGACACAAGAGAGTGACTAAAACATACAAGATTATACTGTAGAATAAAGTTTGATTTAATAGTACTAGACACCAGACACTGTCCAGAAATCTTGAGAACTTTCTGGTTGTAACTGATTAGCGTACTTACAGTCAAGCCACTAAAAACAAAGCATATTATACATGGCAGGATAGCCGAGAACTGCAAGAATCTATCTAGCCTCGGAGGCTTCAAAGACAGTGAGAAGTGGAGAGGTTTTCTAACAAGTATTCACTCCTGCAAAGTGCTGCTATGAATTATCCCTCCATTGCAGGGCAGTGAATTTTTTGCCTTAATTTGTAGAAGCTGCCCTGGCTTTCAGTTTAGCTCATTGAATTGACACAAAGAAGGAAGCAAAATAGAAGGAATTCTGAAAAGTTAAAAAAATATCACTTGGAACAATGGAAGAGAAGAGTAATGAGGGCAGATTGCAATGACTAAATGTATTTTTATCTGGTATTCAACTAAACGCGTTTGTGATGTCTAAAAGTAAGTCATGCAGAAAAAAGAAAAAATAATTATAGGAAAGATAATATATAATAATTAACTCGCAAAAAATAGTTTGCTTTAAATAATGGGATACAAGAAAAGCAGGATAACTTGAGCTGATTATACAGACTCAGTTTCTCACATGGAGGTGGAAGGAGCATTATCATTTAAAATTCACAGCCCTTAAAAGATGAACAGACAAAACATGTAATTACTGTCTGCCAACAGTATAAGGAAAATAGTGCAGTGGTGTTTGTCTGTTTTAAATTTATAAATTCTATGTGTTTCTCAAGTTATGCAATCCATTGACTTCTGTTTAATTAAAGGAGTCTGAAAATTTTTGTTCATCTTGGAATTACTGATTATCTTTTACAGTTATACAAGCAGTGGTAAGAGATATGTGTGCATAAAACAATTGCAAAAAGTTAAAATTAAAGACCTTACAGGTACAGAACAATCTCAAAAGAATGTAGATGTGTGGCTTACAAGTACAAAGTATGATCTTTGATTCTAGAACAGTTCACTGTGTTATGGGAATTAAACATAGGTATGGTCAAAATCAAGTAACAAAACTCAGTATTTTGTGGCCATTGGTTCACAAATGGTCAACCTTTGAAGTGACCAGAAAAAGTATTTCACCCAGATACTTTCAATCTTACCAATAAACGTTCTCCAAAACATTTTCCCTATTCCTATATATTCAACCCTTCTCCTGTTTTGGAAGGTGTATGTTCATGTTAATCAGTCTTGTTGATCCTCCGTCTAACCACTGATGGTCTTGAGATGGAAATAATCTTTTAGAAATAGGCCTGCAGGGCTGTCTGTCACATTCAGCATGCAAAGTCCCCTTTGTTACCAGCAGCAAGGAGTCCATTTCGGGTTAGAGTAAAATATCAGGTCACTGTATTTGATTGACAAAGCAATTTCTCAGAGGTTTTATACCACATTTTGACGTTGTTGTTGATGTTCTCTGTGCCACTGTTATATTTTGTCTGTTCTTTGAATGGCTCATCATCTGAAGTTATATATCTTTCTTGATAACTGAAAGCTAAAAAAAAAAAAACCCTGAAGAAACAGCAACTCACAATTATCACTCTGATTTCTAATGTTAAAACTGTATACTTATATTTTAAATAAAAACTATGAAGTTGTTGAGAACATACAGCTTCGAAATAAAAGTATCATGTAGAGCAAAAATTAAACAAAGCTGACCCTAGAGTTATAATCATAGGAGACTGACTTATCTAAAGACTTCCTGAGACTCCTGTTGACTCACGGGGACACTTCTGTCTGGTTAGAGGTCTCCCAGAGTGTCTCAGTGGCATGAGAGCCAGAGTTATAGTTGGCTCTCTGGTCCCACTTTATCTGAGCTGAAAGCATAAAGCTTTAAATCCAGGAATGTCAAAGCTGATTTCTCAGTGGTGATGACTTCACTTTGATGCTGAGAGTAACTTGAATACCACCCTGCAGCAGCCGCTCTTGTTGACCAAGCCAATGTCAGCTTTTGACCTTCAGAGTTCAGTACAGCAGAGAGCCATGCTGCAACCATATAGTGACAGGGTTACAGAAGCACTGTGTGAGGGAACTTGGTACAATACCTCTTGTGGTTTTGGGGATGAAGTGAGGCCTGGAGTCCTTAACTTAATTATCAAAACTCCACAAAGCATTTTAACTAGCAATAACCATAACCTTCGCGTGTGTTGGGTATTCAATGCATGTCAGTCCCTGAGGGATACCCGCTTTAAGATGTAATTCTCACGTTTTCCATGGGATGCAGGCACTGTTAGCATTCTCATAGTACAGGGAAGAAAATAGAGCCACATCTCAGTGGTGGAATTCACTGTAGGTCTCACATCTAGAATACGAAAGGAGTAGAACTGAGACGCTTGGGTCTCAAGGATTATACTCTTAAACACTGTAATATATTTATTCATACCAACCAACAAGAGGTGGGAAAGCACTAGGTCAGTAGTCAGGGACTGAGAGAGCTACAAAGCTCTATCTTTGCTCCACTGAAGATCAAATTCAAATAGAACAATTGGCAGACTTTTTCATCAAAGATCGGATGGTATATAATTCTGGTTTGGAGGCACTCATATAATCTCTGTGATTGTACTCAGTATTGTCATTCTGGCACAGAATTAGCCAGAGAAAATATGTAAAAAGGGATGTCTGTGCTCTAAGGAACCTTTCTGAGTGCTGAGTGCTGAGTACTGTGAGGCTCTGTTTGCTGAGTGCTGATTTTATTCATCAACCCCTGCTCAATCCTTGGTTAGAATTTATATAATTGAGACAGGAGCCCTAATTATGGGATCTAGAAGCCTTGTGGAATCACAGAGAGAGGAGTGATTTATCCCGCCTGAAATATTTAGCGAAAGTAACATTTGAGCAATATATTGAAGCATTAATAAAATAGCATTCAGCTCGCAAGAAGGTAAAGGCATTCTGGGTAGAGAAAAGCTGACAGAGACAAAATCTCAGAAACAAGGCATTGGGAAACAGGTCATTTAGCAAGATTAAGGAGCATGCACGTGCTAAGGGACAGAGGAAGAGAAACAACAGGCCTACAGGGGTTAGGTGGGATAAACAGGGGTGGGAGACGGATACAGGTCTACAGCATTGATAAGGGGTTTGATTTCAGTTGTCAAAAATGGGAAAAGCATTTTTAAAACTCTTAAAAAAGGAAGCATCTCTACACTTATTATTTAAAGAAATGCTTTTTATTCCGGTTTTTTCTGTGAGTCTTTTCAAGGAGAACATATAGAAAATGTATTTTATTTTATTGTACTTTAGTTTTGTTTTATTGAGACTGAGTCTCACTATGTAGACTAATGATCTTCCTGCCTCAGCTGCCTGAATGCCAAGATCACAAGCACGTGCCACCACACTTGGCTGTTAGAACATATTTCTAAAATAACTTCTTCGTGTTGAACCTATCCAAATTTAAAGTTTAACCCCAAGAAATACAGTGTAAGAAGAAACAATGAAAAATTCAAAGCATGATGCTGGCTTTTTAACTTGGGACAATTTTTTTTTACAGTGCCCTCCAGATGTATTTTTAGTTCAATTAGTCTTTCCCTCATGGATTCATATACAGCCTGTAACAGCATTCGTGAGTAGGAAGTCTGTGTAACAAGTTTTCATTTGCTCCAATCCCAATAAAATATTTGATAGAAATTTGCATGCAATCAAGTCTATCATACCATAGCATTTAAAACTGTACTTCACATCGAAAATTTGGGAAAATGATGGATATCATGTTGACGTCTTGTTCTGCTGCCCTTTGGTGCAGTTTGATCTGGGACTCTGGTGACTGGAGCACGTGGACAAAAGTGCCATGGCCTGGGAGTCGGGATGCGGGAGGCTGCTTCAGTGCCTGCCACCAAGGAGCAATTTCACCTTGAGTTTCCTGGTGCTCGGAACAGATTACATGCTACCGTAGTGCATCAGAGTATTTCAAAAGCAAAAAAGTCTGCTTGTACAGGATGGTGGGCTAGCCCAGCCATACTTTTATGACTTCAAATTTATAATCTTCACCACCACACTCACATTTCAAAATGGAAATTTAGGAATTAAAATAAGACCCTTTAATAATTGGAATGTATTAGTGTTTTCTTGTGAACTGGTCACTAGGACAATGTAATGTAAACCTCCTTACAGTCCTAATTCCTACTATTATGGAAAAAGCCACCAATTTTCACTAAGACTCACATAAAGTCACACTGGCATGATATGTTTTTAATAAACCTGCTGGTTAAAATAATTGCCTCTTTATACCATACACTATAGCTTAATGTACTGCTAATTTACACCTGCAAGCATATTGGGTGCCTCATTCTTGGTATTAACAGAGAACTTAATGCAGTATTAATTAGATACAGTCATCTTCACAATAGGAGTCACAACTTGAACTGCAAACAAGTTATTCGTTGTTTTAACTGGATCCTTCCTTCATTTCTCTCGGGATAGGTAGGGTGACTGGAGGAAACTCCTCAGGCCCCTTAATGTGGTAAATTTCATTGATTGATTTGTTTAATATAAAATAAAATCATGTTGGATATATTTCTTGATTCAGGTTCTACTATTGTACCAAGAATTCTTGCAGCTACATTTATATTGAGACAGTAGTCTGTAATTTTTCTTGTAATGTCTTTCATATCTGGGCATTGCTGATCTCATAAATCAAATTGGGAAGTCTTTTCTCTCATCTCTGAGAGAATTTGTATGAATGGCATCATTTCCTGTTATCTGTAAGTGACAGTTTCTGGATTTACAGTGTGCTTGTCTGTGCATATGCATATATTTGAAGGTCTTTGGTGATACATTGAATTTCTTTAGTGAGTGTGGTGCGTGATCAGAGTTTCTATTTCATTTGGTAATACATAAAGTCTGTCTTTTATGAATGTGTTTATTTAAAAAAAAGTTTTCAGACTTATTGTCACATTGGCTTCTGACTTTTTTGAATGAGAAATCAGTCATCATTGATGTTTTTGTTTCCCTTATGTAATGAGGCATTTTCCTTCAGTGCTTTTTATCATTTCTTTGTAATATTCCCTTGTTATCCTATTATCAGTAGCAATCTCTCTTCTCTTACGCTGGTGCTGATGGCTATGTTTTTTTCTTTTTTCTTAATTTTATTTAAAGAAATAAGTAAAGGGTACAAGTAATACTCAATTTCAAAAAAAAACAGTAAGAAATAACTAGTTAATAGATACATATTGTCATCTTAGAAATAGTTGTTCAAGCCACAAAATTATAGCATACACAGTGGACATTCAAACAGACTGCAAACACTTGTGTTCAATGATCCAACAAAAACTTAGTAATATGGTCATATATATTACAAACCTACACACACTTGCAGTTGTATGCTTTAGAGCACTTTGTTTTCCTCTCTTTTATACAATAACAACTCTCACAGTTCTTATTACTTGTTTTTTTGGAAGAGAATAAAACTAAACATGACAAAACAAAGCAGTCAGTCAAAACAAAGGATGGACATAATACATGATGTAAAAACAAAGTACAAGGTGATCAACAGTGGCTACCATAATGCCTCTTGCTACTTCAAAATGAATTGCCTATATTATCAGGTATAATAAAATTAAACAAAACAGTACAGAACAAAACCAATAAAACATAAACAGTGGAGACATTACAGGACTTCTAAAAAAGATAATAGTCAAACCAGAATGGGCATCATATTGAATCTTATTGCCTTCAAAGTAGTTGCCTAAACCCTCAAACTTGACACTATCAAACAAAACAGAATAGAGTAAAATCAGTCAAAACAAGATGGTGAGAGCAATACAGGGCTTCAAATCAAGTTGATAGCAAATCAAAAAAGTTACTATAATATATCCTGCTAATTTTTAAAATTTTTTCCTTAATTAAAAAATAATAAATAAATAAATAAATAAATAAATAAATATTTTTTTTAAAAAGAAGGAGATTGGATAGAAGAGGACATAACAACATAACAATACAGGTCAGAACAGAACAATTTAGGCAACATAGTGTTTCACCACAAGACAACCTGACTTAATAGAAGTTAACATAGTGTCTCTTTCTTTCAAATATTTGAGTGTAACTTTTTATACTGTAGCAGCAAACATATCAAGACAGTGTGAAGCCATTCAAGAGGATGAAAGTATTACAAGGTATTTAGAACCAGCTAACAGAAAACGAAAAATGGTTTCTATAGTATCTCTTTGCCTATAAAAATTTTGTTTATACTATCACATATAATACAATCCAATAAGATACAACATGATAAAACCAATGGAGACAGAAGAAAAACAGTTTGATGGGACTTCAAAACAAGATGATATTAAGTCAGCACTAGCTATTATGATGTCTTGTTTTCTTCAAAATATCGGTTCATATTATCACAGACAATAATATCAAACAGCCCAGAATAAAACCATTCCAATTAATGAGTGAAAACTTCATAAGGCTTCAAAGTAATATAATGGGGAATCATCATTACCACATCCTTTTATGTATTTACATCATTTCTTACACTAGGGAAACTACTTGGTATTCATACATGTGAGTTTGTCTTACTTCACTTATGAGTATGGTCTCAAGCTGTGCCCACTTATTTATACATATCTCAATGTGATCCTTCTTTACAGCTGAGAAGTACTCCATTGTATAAAAATATCAGAAATTTTTATCCATTCCTTGGTTGATGGACACTTGGGTTGTTTCCAAGATCTGGCTATTACAGATTGTGCTGCTATAAACATGGGTACACATGTATCACTGTGGTATGATGCCTTCAGTTCTTCTGGGAATATGCCTAGAAGTGGAACAGCTGGAAGAAATGGGACTTCCAATCTAAGCATTTTGAGAGATCTCCAGACTGAACTCCACAATGCTTGCACCAATCTACACTCCCACCAACAGTGCAGGAGAGTTCATTTTTCCTCACAGCCTCTTTGTTGTTGTTGGTTTTCTTGATCCTGGCCATTCTTTCAGGAGTGAGATGGTATCTCACTGTGGTTTTAATTTGCATTTCTCTAATGAGTAATGATGATGAACATTTTTTCATATATTTATTTGCCATTTGTATTTCTTTATCTGAGAAGTGTGTATTCATCACAGATGCCCATTTTTGGATTTGATCTTCGAATTTTGGGGTCTGATTTTTCTTAATTCTATATATGTTTTAGACAGAAGTTCTTTGTCTGAGGGACAGTTCACTAAGATTTTTTCCCAGTTTGTGGGTTTTCTTTTCAATATGCTGGAGATTTCTTTTGACATGAAGAAATTTTTAATAAGACGTGATCCCAGTTATTGATTCTGGGAAGTATTTCCCATGCAGTTTGAGTCCTGTTCATGAATACTCTACCTACCCCTATGTCTTCAAGGTTTTTACCCAATTTGTCTTCCAATAGATTTAGTGTTTCTGTTTTAATATTCAGATCTTTGATCCATTTAGATTTTAATTAAGTACATGGTGATAAACATAAATCTTGTTTTAGTTTTTGGCATATGGAGAACCACGTTTTCCAACACCATTTATTAAAGAGACTGTCCTTCTTCCAGTGAATATGTTTGGCCCCTTTATCAAAAGGTGGTTGAGTGTGTTTGTAGTTGTAGTTCAATCTTCAAATCTATTTGATTGATCTTCAGCTCTGTTTTGATTCCAATACCATGTTGATTTTACCACAGTAGCTTTGCAGTAGAACTACAAGTCAGAGATTGTGATGCCTCCTGCTTTGCCTTTGCTGCTTAGAACTGTCTTTGCTATTCTAGGTCTCTTCTCACCCCAGATAAATTTTAGGAGTGATTTGTCTATATCTATGAGGTATGTTGATGGTATTTTTATTGGGGTTGCACTGAATCTGCATAAAAGTTTAGGAAAAATGGCCATTTTCACAATATTTATTCTTCCTATCCATGAGCAAGGGATGTTTTCCATTTTCTGAGATTGTCCTCAATTTCTTTTCTCAGTGTATTATAATTTCCCTATATAGGTCTTTCACTTCTTTCATGAGAGTAATTCCTGAATATTTCATTTTTTGGTTGCTAGTGTGAAGAGTGTGGCTTCTCTTATTTCTCTGTCAGTGATTTTGTTGTTAGTGTATAGGAATGCTATTGATTTCTGAGTATTGATTTTGTATCCAGCTACATTGCTGAATATATTCATTATATCTAAGACTCTTTCAATGGAGTTTTGGGGGTCTTCTATGTAGAGTATCTTGTCATCTGCAAACAATGATAATTTAACTTCTTCTTTTCCCATCTTTACCCCTTTTATTTCTCTCTCTTGTCTAATTGCTCTGGCTAGTATTTCCAGTACTATATTAAATAGGAGCAGTGATAGTGACATCCTTGTCTAGCGCCTGATTTTAAAGTAAGGTCCTTCAGTTTTTGGCCATTTATTATGATACTGGCTGTTAGTTTGTGATGGATTGCCTTTATTATATTAAGGTAAAGACTATCTATTCCAATTTTCTGTAAATTTCTTACAAATGAATGTGGGATTTTACTAAAAGCTTTTTCTGCATCTGTAGAAATGATCACATGACTCTTACTATTGGCTTTATTGATATGGTGGATTACATTTATTGATTTACGTATGTTGAACCATCCCTGCATGCCTGGGATGAATCCCTCTTGGTCATGGTGTATAATCTTCTTGATGATTTGGTGCATCCTATTTGCCAATATTTTATTGAGGATTTTTGCACCCATATTCATTAGGGAGATTGGTCTGTAGTTCTCTTTTTTAATTGGGTCTGTCTCAAGTTTTGGTACTAGAGTCACATTTGCTTCCTGGAATGACTTAGGAAAGATCGCTTCCCTTTAAATTTCATTGACAAGTTTGAGGAGTGTCGGCATTATGTCTTCTTTGTATTTCTTGTAGAATTCTGCAGTGAGGCCCTTCTGGGCCTTGGCTTTTCTTTGTAGGTAAGGACTTAATTACATTTTCAATTTCATTAATAGAAATTGGGTTATTCAGAAGTTTTACACTTTCTTGACCTACCTTTGGTACTTTATATGTTTCTAGGACTCTGTCTGTTTCTTCTGTGTTATCAAACCTTTGAGGGTAGAGGTTTTCGAAATAGGTGTTGATCTTCTGTATTGTAGTGATTTTGCCTTTTTCATTTCTTATTGCATGAATTTGAAATTTTTCTTCAAATTTTTAATCAGGTTTGTGGGGGAATTTTCAATTTTATTTATTCTTTCAAATTACCAACTTTTTGATTCATTGATTCATTTGATTGTTTTCTTAGTCTCTAAGGCATTGATTTCTGCTTTGATTTTTATAATTTCCTCTCTTCTTTTGGCTTTGGGCTTGACTTGCTCTTCTTCTTCTAGATGTCTGAGATGTAACATCAGGTTATTTATTTGTATTTGTTCCATTTTTAAGATGTGGAAACTCAGTGCAATAAATTTTCCTCTGAGGACAACTTCCATTGCATCCCATAGATTCTGGTAAGTTGTATTTGTATTTTCATTTGCTTCTAGTTATTGTTTAATTTCTTCTTTAATTTTCCTTGTGACCTACTGATTACTCAAGAGTGTGTTATTCAATTTCCATGTGTTTGTGAGATTTTGCAGTATCTCTTATCATTAATTTCTAATTTCATAGTGCTATGATCCTATAACATGCAAGGGATAATGTCAACTTTTTGGCATTTATTTAAATATGTTATGTTAGCTAATATATGGTCTATTTTAGAGAATGCCCCATGTACTGCAGAGAAGAATGTGTATTCTGATGTTTTTGAATGGAACACTCTGTATATGTCTAACAAGTCCATTTGTTCACAAGTGTGACTCTGTTCTATTATTTCTTTGCTTATTTTCTATCTAGTTGATCTGTCCCTATGTGTCAATGGTGTGTTAAGGTCTCCTGTTATAATTGTGTTACTGCTAATTTGATTTTTCATTTCTGGTAATACTTGCTTTATATAACTGGGTGCTCTGCAATTTGGTGCATATATATTTGAGATAGTTATCACTTCCTCTTGAAGTTTCCTAACCAGTATGTAGTGACCTTCTTTATCTTTTATGATAATCATTGGTTTAAAGTTTACATTGCTTTAAAACAGAATACCTACTATTGCTGTTTTGGGGGTTCCTGTTGTATGAAGTATTGTTTTTCATCCTTTGACTTTCAGTCTGTGATTTTCCTTTTGGGTTAGATGGGTTTCTTGTAGACAGCATATGGTTGGATTTTGTTTCTTGATCCATTCTGCCAGTCTGTTTCTTTTAATTAGTGCATTGAAATCATTTACATTAATGGTTACAACTGTTATACTTTGGTTTATTGTTGACATGTTATCTTTCTGCTGTTGCGTCTTTATCTTTCTGTTCTGTTTAATTGTCTGCTTTGCTTAGTGGTTTTCTTTTAAGTGTATCTAAACTGTCTTTCAGTATTCTTTGAAGAGTTGGCTTGGTGATCATGAAGTTCTTCAGCTGTTCTTTTGTCATGGATGTATCTTCTTTCTCCATCCATTTTGAAGGACAGTTTTTCAGGGTACATCAGTCTAGGTTGGAAATCATTTTCCTTTAGGATCTGGAACACTCCACTCTATGCTCTTCTTGACTTTATTGTTGTGCTGAGAAGTCTGCTGTGATTCTGATAGGTTTTCCTTTATAAGTTCTCTGTCTTCTCTCTCTGACAGCTCTTAATATTATATTCTTATGTTGAATATCTGGGATGGTGATTATTATATTCTGGGTGTAGTTTTATTTTGGTTGTGACTATTTGGAGTTCTACGTGCTTCGCTGATCCTGATGTTGGTTTCTGATTTCATGTTTGGGAAATTTTCAGCTATTACTTCACTAAATATCCTCTTGACATCCTTCATTTTGTCCCCTTCTTTTTCATTTATCCCTATCAATCTTATGTTGTTATTCTTTGCATCATCTTGCAGTTGTTGAATTGTTATTTCCTGATTCCTTGTTATTTTTAAAAGATCTTTCCTTTCCTGTTCACTGACTGCAATCTTGTCTTCGTGGTCTGAAATTCTATCTTCACTTTCATTGAGGCAGTTTTTACAGCTTTCAATGGAATTTTTGATTTCCTGTAGATCTCTTTGCATCTTCTTTATGTATTTTGTTTGTTTCTTATATTGTTCATCCAGGGATTCTATCTTTTTGTTTAGTTCCTCCAATTTTTTAACTGTGTCTTCTTTAGATATGTTCAGCTTCTCCTTCATTTCCTTTATCATTTCTACTTTTACCTGAAAGATTTTTTCTAGTTTGAATTCCTTTAAAGCTTTCCAGAGTAGCTTCTTTATTTCAGTTGCTATTATGGTGTATGGCATATATTTTCTTCTATGTACATAGCTCCTAAGGTTTCTTGGGATGGCCTGGAGTTTTGAGATTGTAATTTGGTCTTTTGTTTTGTCATTTCCCTATATTTCTGTGTTTCAAGTGTTTCATGTGTTATTCCAAGGCTTCCCCAGGTCCTGTTGGAAATCTTCTTCTATGCCCTCAGCTCCTGGGATTCTGGCCACCCAGTTGCTGGATTGAGAGAGGGTCACTAGGTGTGGCACAGGCCAGCTCAAGCCCAGCCTTTGAAATTGTTGGCACCCACTTGCTTAGAACTCCAGAGTCCACCAAGCATGGCTGGTAGCATGCAGGCCATTGCAGGCATGCTCAGAAACCTCTGCAATGGTCCAGTGCACCCAGAAGTCACTAAGTTCCCCGTCTGGTGTCAAGCGAGGGTCCCAAACTAGCTGGACACAAAGGAAAGTGTGGGGCACTCACCCCAGGCTGCCCAGCCTCTGGAGCTGATGGTACTCCCTTCCTTTCTTAGAATTCCAGAGTCCGCCAAGCCTGACCAGGAGTGGGGAGGCTGTTGCAGGCCCACTCAGGACTGGCCACACTGGTCCATTTGGCTGTGTTCTTTATTGTGTGCAATCCTTTTGCAGATGGGTTTCCATGAGAACACTGAGGTCTCAGGTATCCACTGACTACAGTGAATTGCCCTATCATGGATGTCCTGGGATGATACCAGCAATAGCACATCCTTGGAGAGACTGAGAACAGTCCCTACAGTCATTTTATGCAGTGTTTCATCTTCTCATGAAGATTTTGTTGGTAAAGGATCTGTGAGAAGTTAGAGAAATTTTCCTGTGACAGCCTGCTCTTCATAGAAAATGCAAAGGTACCGTAACAGAGTTCCACTGGTCCCTGGTCAGTCATGTTGTTATGTGTGTTACAGGGTATTGTCTTATTAATTGGGCATCATTACATAATTTAAACATTTATGTCTATTAAAAGAATAGAAATACATCTCCCAGTGTCTATAAAGTCTGGCCTTCTCCCTTCATTCTTGGGGTTAATAATGCGGACCTTTTGTTTTCATCATTATCCAGGAGAGCTTCAATATTTCATGTGGTGTTGATCTAACTGCAGCAGATTTCCTGTTATTTAATCTAAAAATGACTTTATATAATCTTCAGTTTTGAAGGGTATAACTAGAGTTATGTATTAAAATTTATACTGATAGATTCTTGCAATGACTTAGAAATATCACACTGCCTTCTGTCCTTTTTGATGAGAAATCAGGCATCATTTTTATCTTTCTTCCTCTCCCATAATGTATGATCTTTCTTTTGCTGCTTTGACTATTTTTTCTCCATTTTTGACTTCTGCAATTGGCCTATCACTTTTTCCTGAAACTTCCCTTTGTACTTAATGTTTTGGTATTTGCCAACATGATGGATTTATACTTTGGTGTTTTTTGCCAAATTTTGGAAACATCCATTATATCATCAGGTAGATTTTGTCACATTTTTTCCCTTCACTGTGTTGATATTACCTTACTCATCACATGCCATTTTGCTTCAAGTGTCCCATCAGTCATTGATAACACTGTTCCTTTCTTTAATCCTTTTTCTTTTTCTTGAGCAGATCAGATTCATGATTTCTGTTATATTTCCAAATTCACAGACCCATTCTTCTGTCTTCTTAAATCTGCTAAGGCCATCGATTAAATTTTCCATCTTATGTATTTTACTTTTTAGATCTACAATTAATATTTGATACTATTTGCAGTCTGCTATCTTTCCCTAATTTCTTCTAATGCCTTGTTAGGGCCTTCTAGACCTGCATTTATGTCCTTGAAAATATTCTTAAATACATATTTTAAAATTCATGTTTGCTAATTAACATATCTGAGTCATCTAGGTGTTTGTCTCTGTGCAAACTTTTTATCATATTTTCCAATTATTTCACATATTTAATATTTTATTATATCTAGGATATGAGTGGTATAAGGATTTTGAAATATGTTGTCTTATGTTACCTTCCCTTTCCAAATTTCAAACCTTGAACTTAATATTAAATCAAATCCTTTTAATGTGCTTCTTGCTTTATACTGCTAATGTTGTGCTCACTTCAGCAGCACAATATACTAAAACCAGGGCTATAAAATTCTAGTAATGAGGATGACCAAAGGTTTCATTATTTGGGGTGAAACTGGGAAGCATTATCATTCAGGTTTATAGAGAGGTAAATTTTTACTGCTAATGTTGCACCAAGGGTTTTTGACATCCACAGCAACTAGAATCTCTTCTCAGTTTTTTCAAGTGTTTTATTGTCAATGTTGATTTACTGTCTGTAGTAGCAATTTTAAGATATTTCCTGTAGGTACAAGTCAAAAGATCAGCCAGGGATTTAGAGATGCTACGGACTTTGGGGGTCCCCTTCTGTGTTGTCCTTTTAGTATGCTTCCTGGGATAATATTCTACATATTTAGAAAGTCTACATTTCATTTTTCTGACCCATAAACTCTTACGGTTGTGGGTTTCTCCTTGAAGTCTTGTTCTCCCCGAAAACAGAGACAGAGAAGACCATTCTCAGGGTCTCCTTTAGTTTCAAGTGTATTTACCTGCAGCTTCTGTCTGCTTCCAGTCATTTTTCAATGCAGTCAAATATAATTTTCTTATATTGGTGCAGAGTGCTGGAGGGCTGGTCTAATTCAAGCCACTTTCCCATCACTAGAAGCTATTCATATACTTCTTCTCAATTCTCATGTGAAGCTGTGAGACATAGACCCCATTTTTGTGACTAATAATACAATTGGTATTTATGAATGAATCTGGGCCTCTTACACAGTCTCCTTTTCCCAATTTTCTGCCTTAAATTCCTTATGCTCCGATGTGTCCTATTTCTCATGCCTCCACTATTTTGTCAACTTCACTTTTGTGCTTCTGAAATTCAGCTCTCCAATGTGTCTTTACAGTGACCAATTTACCTCTCTATAAACCTGAATGATAATGCTTCCCAGTTTCACCCCAAATAATGAAACCTTTGGTCATCCTCATTACTAGAATTTTATAGCCCTGGTTTTAGTATATTGTGCTGCTGAAGTGAGCACAAAATCCCTGGGTTTTAAAGTTAGAAAGTCACTTATTACCTCCTAAATTCTAAATCCAAGTTAACTTTTCACTGTGTGATGCCTCACCCACCTGTATTCAGACCACAGCATTCTTCTCCCTTCAGCGTATTGTGTCTTCCCTGCTGTACACCTTTCTTCCTTCAGTGTTCTCTACTTGCCAAGCATGCTCATCTTTTCTAGGTAAAAATCACGTTTTCCTTGTAAAGTCTTAGGATTCATCACACTGGGGACTGGATGAGCACTTTTGAGCCATCATTATGCTCCTTTATCTTAGTTTTCTTCTGCCTTGTATTTCAGCAAAATCATCCTCCTACCTTTATAAACATTCTGCAGAAGGAGGGCATATGGCGCTGATCTGTGTTTGCAGTGCAGTGCTGGTAACTCACTGGTGCGACTTCCAAGCAGCACCATCACCAGTTGTACCCGGGAGGTGCCATCCTCAGAGCAAAATTCAACTCTCCCTCCCCCCACAGGCTGAAGAACTCAGCAGCTGCTCCACGATGCCTGGTCAGCAAATGCCCAGAGAACATACTTAACCTACTTAAATCATATTTAGGTAAAACTAAAAGGGACTTGGTGTCCTCCATCCACGTACCTCATTATCACATTCTCGGGTCCTCTGTGTCTAACAGACACTCTGTGAGCTCAGACTATGCTCTTAGCAGCTCATGGTTTACCAAGTTCACAGTTAGAAATATGAAAGCTCAAATGTCAAAGCTTCTATCCAGGTTTACGTCACTTTTGTAGTAAGCATTCGTTTGCCCAGAGAGGATCTATGTGTCCTGAGTTAATCTTGTCCTGCCTAAACCAGATCAAGATATTTCCCTTGGTATTAAAGCTAGACAGAAAATGACCTGGTATTAAGATGAAAATTTTTTCACCTTTTTGATAAACTTAAATTGCATTTATTCCACATATACAATGTGACTTGTTGAGACGGATACATCAAAATAATTCCTATAATCAAGCTAATAAAATCATTTGTATCTTAGTTGTGTGTGTGTGTGAGAGACAAGAATATTTGAAGTGTGCTCTTAAAAAATTTCAACAAATTATTGTCCTTGCTACTTTGTTCTTTTAAATTTTAAAGAGGAAAAAAAGCAGTAAGAAACCTGTTGTGCTGATATCACTTCTAGTCGCTCAGTGCACTGAGTCCCATCAGCCGTTATTGATGCTCCGCTATAAGACTTTCTGTCTAATTTCTACTTTGCATTAGCTCTCTAGTCTATAAATGTGTTAATTTATGGTAGCATTTAAGAGAAACACATATTTAAGAACAAAAATATTCAAGTATATATAAGAGTAACTATGATTGCCACACTGTAGATTGCCCTCTAGCATTTAACTCATTTGCGAGTCTGGAAACTTAACTAACATTTCTCAGCCCTATCACTCCATTATCTACTCTGTTTTCATGAGTTTGACTTTGTTTCTGATTCTGTGTGTAACTGGGATCACACTGTCTTTTTCTTCCTTTATCAGGTTTGCTTCACTCAGCATAACGTCCCCCAGGTTTACCTATGCTACTGGAGATAGCAGGAATTCCTCCATTGCTAGGGTTGAATACACCTCATTGTATGTATATACCATTGCATGTTTTCTTTGTCCATTCATCAGCAGGGAATATGTAGGTCATTCCCACATCTTGTCTATTGTAAATAACGTTGTGTTAAATATAGGAGTGCAGACACACCTTTGGACATGTACTCAGGAATGGGATTGCTATATATATATATATATATACATACATACACATATGGAGAGAGAGAGAAACCTCCATAGTGTTTTCCATAATGGTTGTATCACTCTACCATGGGAATAACTTGAATAGCAAAAAAAGATGGGAATGTGGAATAAATTTATGCTTACCTGCTTAAAAAAGGAAATCATGTGTCACCAATACCATTCAATTTTTGCCTTCAACAATAAAAGCTAGAAAAACATGAATATGTCACAATGTATCTTCCCAGCTTCTTCTGCATAGTTGGAAATCATGAACCTTGCTCTGTCCCATAAGGATAAAGACCAATGACTCAGCTTGCTAAAAAGTCAGGGAGGTGGATAGCTCTCCCTATCCTCCACCTTAGAAGACAGACATTACATTGGCACTGGCAGCATCTACTTTGCAAGCGTAAGACATCACCCCCAAATATCATAAAAATGTCAGCTTTTATATCACTGGACTACTAAACTAACACCAATTGTTGCTTTACTCTTTTGTTGTATGAGAAATTTAAACTTCTCTTTGCTTAATCAGTCAATTTCAAGCATACAGTCATTTACAGCAATCCACCTTTCTATCTGAAATGTGAACACTGGTACATGTGATGTTTGTGTCCCAAACTCTGTCCTCAGTTTGTTGGTTTGTTTTTCACTTTTTTCTGTTTTTTTTTTTTCATTTAATCATTTATCTTGTTATATCTCCATTTTCTCTCTTGCTTGGGTACACTGAGCCTCAGCAAAGACAATGGTAAGTATACTTGAGTATCAGATGCACCTACACTCCAATCCTGGACTTTGCCACTTGGTTTAGAAGTGATCTTTGTTGTACAGTTTCTTGAAGCTTTAGCTTCCTAATCTGAAAACAAATATTTTTGAAAGTTACTACTGGGGCTGGGGATTTAGCTCAGAGGCATAAGCACCTGCCTTGCAAGCTGGCAGTCGTGAATTCGATCCCTGGTACCGATAAAAATGAAAAAGACAAAAAAAAAAAAAAAAAAAGAGAGAGAGAGAGAGAAAAAGAAAAAAAAGAAATAAAGTTACTACTAACCATGCTTGTTAGCAGGCAGGCACCTGAAATCCCAGCTATTTAGGAGACTGAAGCCGGAGAGCCATAAGTTTGAGAGCTGTGCGGGCAATTTGACATTTTTCTCAAAGTAAACTTCAGCAGCACCATCAGCTAAACTTGTAGCTGTGCAGGATTCCACCTCCAGCAATGCACCCTCACTCCCACAGTGCTTATTATAACTGAGTCATTATTCTTGCTATTGTGTTAAACATTGTATTACCACTTCCTATCATAGAACCAGGAAGTGATATATCAAATAAAAGACAATCACCAACCAGTAACTAATTGATGAAACTAGATTCACACCCAATCTCCTCTAACTCCTCTACTTATGTGATTTGTTCTATAAAATGGTGAGAACATTCAAGGAGCTATAATTCGTCTAAGAAGGCACAGAGAATAACAATGTAAAATGTCAGTCTGCTGTGACATTTTACACTTCTAAAACCGTGATTTCAGAGGAAGAGGTAGAATGACACCTTAAATCTATAAGAGTGTGTATCTTTTGGGGTTTTATATTTCACTCATCTGAGAATTGTTTTAAAAACTCAGGACTAGCCCTAAACCCACTGGAAATTCCTCTCTGCACACTCCAGTGCCTTAGCAGTGCACACACTTGTGTGTGCTCATAGATACACGCATGGCTGTTCATCAAAACCCAGTCCGAATGCTGGCTAGCTTGTGATAATTGCTCCTGTTGCTCCAGTGATGCCAGTGATAAATACATTGTGCTGAAGGAGAATCTGATTAACCAGGTACCCAAGTCTCTAATGATGCCGGCCCCAGGCATCATGATAGTGGTGGTGTATCTTACTATTCTTGTTTATAAAAGAGAATGTTAGACAAATGAGGCTGCCTATGAGTTTGCTATTAAACCCTTGAGGAGTATGTATTACAATATTTTATTTCACCCAGCATGGAAATAGTAGCCAATCTAGAACTAACTAGGGTTTCAATAAAATCAGTAATCCTGTCAGCCATACCGCCAGCCACAGATCTGAACAAGGGTTTTTAGTGAGAGAGCTTCCTGTGCAGTGCTTGTTAAGTCAAGTGGAAACACAAAGCTTCCTGGGTAGAACATTCTAGAATTACTGAAATTAGAATATTCTGACATTTCCTTCCCCTTGCATTCCTAAGAAGATGATTCATAGAGGAATAAATTATAACAATAAATAGTGAGGGTTCTCTGACCAATTAAGGTTGCCATCTGTTTAGTTCCTTTAGAGAATTCCCTGGAAAAAGTCACCTTACATTTGATTTATACCACCAGGGGAACTTTCTGCTAAACAGAAACTACAAGTTTCTTTCCTTCTGATTTGAGACATATTTTCAGTGTGAAACACAATCTTCCTAAATATAGGATTGATGATACAGTATTTTTAAAAAGAAACTCTAACTTCTAAATGATCCCTGACATCTACTCCTTAGAGAAGAGGCTTAGTTTTATATCTAATAAAAAGAAATGGAATAAAAGATCTGAGTAAAATTATCATGGACCTAATGAAAAATAAGTAATGAGTAATGGAAGTTCACGTGAAGAGCTAAAGGGAAAAGTGGCCTTGATCGGATGTGAACTGGAGGATGCTGCTTCAGTTTCAGGCTATCAGGATGGGGTTTGCATTCCTACTCTCCCTTCCCAGCCAGGGGACCTTGTGCAAGTCCCTTATCTTCCTGGAAGCTGAGGTGACATACAGAAAGTTCATCTCCTCCTTGAAGCCCCAGAAGGGCTGAGTCCTCTGTACCTGGCCCACAGTGTCTGATCAAAAATAGTAACTCAGTGCCCCTGAACAGAAGCCAGTCTATTTACTGCCAATTTATTCCTACAAGCTATCAGTATATGTAGAGTGCCAAAGTGTGTGTTGCAGAACATATATTGTAAATCTAGTAGTAAAGACTGCTCATTTTAGCATATAAATATACGTATATAAAAGTTTTTAGTGTAGATGAATCAGAGTCATATTCCTGAGTGTCTCACATGACAAGAAATTAGTGTCCATTGTTGATAGTTTACCATACCTTTTGTATGCTATATTTATATTAATGTAAACATGGAAAACATGCAATTTCTCAAGAGAGCACTCAAGCTCATATTGTCTTAATTTATAATTACCATGTCACAGAATGAAACATTATTCTAAAAATGGTCTGAAAAATGGATCACAGTAGCTAAATTTTATTTAGTGTTTCCTAAGCAGATAGTTTATTATTTAATATTCAAAAGACCTCTGAATGACTATTATAAATGAGCTTTAATGGATGAAAAGCCTGGGAACCAGATGGGTTAATGATCTACCAAAGTCATAGGGCTGTGTAACAGCAGAGAGAGGAGTCAGAGCCAGGCAGGGTGACTCTGAGATGCCACTCTGAGGATAGTGCTCTTGAATTAAGCTAATTTGTATCCGAGAAGTGCGGCATCTTTGGCCCTTGGTGCAGTTCCATAAGAGACTGTGAGGTTGAGTGAGTAAATGTCATGTGATTTTTTTAGATGAAAAATCCAAAATATAGTTAAGAGCAAAAAATGACAGTTGATGAAAGGGAGAGATAGTGCTTCAGCAACAGGCAAGGAGATCAAGAGACAAGTGGTGAAAAGGAATGAAAAAGTTAAGATGTGGTATGCACATGGGCCAATTCCCATGATGCATGTAATCATTGTGCACTGAAACACGGGCTAATAAAAATAAAAATAAACATAAAGGACTCCACACCTCCACAGAGCTCCCCATCCAACATGCAAAAATCGGTTTGTTCTGTCAAATAGGTCACAGATTATGAACACATTATACAGATGAAGTCTGTGCTCAGGGGCCTGAAATAGACTTTAACCCTTGTATCTGTGGTGGATTTTTCCTAACTTAGCTGTAAAAACACAGCATTCTGTGATACAAAATTCAGAATGCTATGAACTGTCCTTGTCAATCAAACATCAATATGAATAAGAGAATCTTTTATTTTCTACCCAGAAAAACGTCTGAGAACATCAAAGTTGAAGAACTGCAAGATATATGCTCACTTACTATGTCCTCTTGCTATTGATTTTTCCTGTGAAAATAATCGCAGCTTTAGCTCTGAAGGAAAAGTAACCAAAGTTAACTTATGCTATCATGCTTGCCGGTTTCCCTTTGATGAATAAGCAACCCCACAAAACTTACGAATCTTAAAACAATTCATTTTCTCTAAAAATACACAGAATATGAGCAAATTTTGATTTTTTACTTTGCCCATTAGACATTTCGCCAATATATGTAAATATAAGTTTATGTATTGATTAATTCTGCCATGTATTTTCTTCAAAGCTTAAAAATGTGGTCTCAAGCAAGTAATTTTATTTGAATAATAAATGAGATTCAACTTTCAGATCTCTGACATCATGTTGTACAGCAGAAATAGGGGATCTATTCATTTTCCTGTAAGAAAAAAAAGGCAAAAACTTGGCTAAAAATCACAACATGCACAATAATTATGCATGAAATGTAGAGCAAATCATGTCATTTAGGCTTCATGTTGCCCATGCTTTTGAACTAGGTCTTCATGAGAAAATGCCACTGGATGGAGGGGATGCTAATGAAACCAGATGCTCGAATGTATCTGTCAGCTCTTTTTAGGGCTTGTTGATTGATCAACTACTAAATAACTAATGGTCATCCAAAAGTTGATGCCTAATTAGATAACCATTTGTATAAATAATTGACAAATTATTTTTTGCCATTCAAATAGCCAAGTTAGTTAGAAAGATGCCATCCATCATGGTTATTCAGACTTAAGTTGGTTAAGAAGTTCTGTGATGTTTTCAATAAGTTTTAAGGTCTAACTGACTAGAGACTAAGTTTAGCTCATCTGAAGTGTGAACTTCAGAAACTTGGATTCATCAATGTGTGGGGACCCATTTCAAACCATTGGTGATATGAGGACTATTTAAAGCTTACGACATTTAAGATGCCATGCATTAAGGAAAAAACAAACAAACAAAAAAAAAACAACAAAAAAAAACCTTCTCAGAAGTTTCCTTATCTAACAAAAAGCAGAGAGCTGAGAGAAACCAAGACTATAAAATTCCATCTTTTGAGCAGTTTGTATTCCCAGAGGAAGGGCCAACAGTGCAATGACCATCAACCCTCTCCTTTGGACTTTTGTAGCCCTGAAGAATACTGAAAGACCACTCAGCTCTATTTAGAGCAACACTGTCACCAACTTTCTTTTTCATCTGGGCATGGTGCTGTAGACCTGTATTTCCTAGAACTTTGGGGGCTGAGGCAAGACAATCACAAGTTCAAGCCCAGCATGGACAATTTAGTGATGTAATGGCTGAAGAGCTTTCCATTGTGTATCTGGCTCACATTTTCTTTATCTATTAGATGATGGACAGCTAGTTTGTGTCTTCATTACTTTTCCCTCATTGTCAAGACAAAATACCTAATGCCCAATATGAAAGAAAGAAAAGTTTATTTAGTTTACAGTTTGGAGAGGTATCAGTCCATACTCAGTGGGCTTCAAGGCAGGGTGGCATGGCTGAAGGGTAGTTTTTCATGGCTGCAAAACACAAAAGTGAAAAGGGAAAAATGCGGAAAAACACACTGCTTTCCCTCCCTTATACTGACTTTGCCTCTGGATGGATGCAGCACTCACACCACCAATCCCAGTGCTAGACAATGAACCAATCAGAAATGCTACACTCAGCCTCTTCCATGATTGCATGAGGCTTGGGGGTAGGGATACCCAAACGCAAACCATAACAGTTTTGTTTTGTTTTATTTACTTCTTGGCTATTGTGAACAGTACTACAAATAATGTGGAACCACTGATGTCTCTGTGATGTGATGAGATATATTTCCTTGTATATATGACCAGAAGTAGGATTGCTCGATCATATAATAGTTCTTTTTTTCAATTTTTGAAACAATATACATAGTATTTTGCATAATGGCTATATTAATCTACTTTCCTACCAACAGTGGGCAAGGATTCCCCTTTCTCTGCGGCCTCACCAGTACTTCTTATCTTTAGTCTCTGTAAATAACAGTTAATCTTATTAGGATGAGGTGATACCACATTGTGCCACAAATTTTTATTCTCTATGGTTTTACAGTTTATCTCTCCTAAATAAAACTACTTGTTCTTTCTGTGGAAGTCACTTCTCCCCCACTCCTATCCTGTACTAACTTTGGTATGTAAGTCTTTAGTTTAACCCCTGTAGGAATCAAGGACTACTTTCATTGGCTCCCATGTGCAAATGGCTAGATCTTTCTCCTGTTAATATGTTATCAATTTAATTTGAAGGCCCCAATTACTAAGCTTAAGAAGTCTATTCCTGTAGACGAAAGCATCAGTTCAGGAATTTCAGGAAAATGCTATTTTGGAGTGGATAAATGGATTATGAAATTAGACAGACAGAGTGAGTTCCTGCACACCATCTTGAGCCCCTGGAGAGTTTAAAAATCATCGATCCTAGTGGTCAAGGACCTGCCCAACATCCAGCCACACTGGACTGGGCTCTGCACACTAGACTCTGGACTACCTGGGCCATGCCCAATGATCTTCTTTCAATCCAGGGAACTAGGGTACTGGAGGAAGTGAATTCCTAGACACCCTTCGGGACCCAGGGAGAGTTTAAACTCACTCCTAGTGGTCATCAGTCCTAGTGGTCAAGGACCCACCCAGCTTCCAGCCACACTAGGCTGGACTCTGCAGTTTTTGGGCCTGCATGGACAATGCTCAGCGACCTTTCAATCCAGAGAACTGGGCTGCTGGAGAGGGTGAGTTCCTGTACACCATCCCACACCCCAGGAAACTGTCACCGGCCAAGCTTCCAGCCACACTAGTCTATGCTTGGGAGGTTTTGCTGCCAGACTAGGTTACAGCCAGTAACCTTCTTCAATTAGGGGAGTTGAAAGCATGTGAAGTGAGTTCCAGGACATTGGTCCTTGCCCGGGGAGAGACTTGGACCATCATCCACAGTGGTTAGGAGCCTGCCTAGCCTTCTGAAATACTGGAGGTGGCATGGGAGGCCCTGTGGGCCTAAATGAACCACACTCAGCAAGCTCCATTCAGTCCCAGGCCTAGGGCATGGGAGACAATTTCCAACACATCCAGGGGAAGCCTTGGAACAACACTTAAACATGGAAAATAAAAGAACATGACAAAATGAAAGACCAAAGTGCATTCTCAAACCTCCAGCCCATCCCAATAAAGCCTAGAAGCCATGTACATAGAAGAAAATATATGCCACACACCTGAAATTTCTGAAATAATAGCAACTGAAATAAAGAAGCAACTCTGGGAAGCTTTAAAGGAATTCAAACTAGATATAATCTCCCAGATAAAAGAAGAAATGATAAAAGCAATGAAAGAGATGCTAAACAGATATAAAGAAGACACAGTTAAAAAATTAGAGGAACAAACCAAAAGATAGAATCTCTGGATGAACAATATAAGAAAAAAACAGAATACATGAAGCAAATTCAAAGAGACATACAGGAAATCAAAAATTCCACTGGAAGTTGTCCAAATCACCTCAATGAAAGTGAAGATAGAATTTAAGACCTCAAAGACAAGATTGCCACTAGTAAACAGGAAAGGAAAGCTCTTTTAAAAATAGCAAGGAGTCAGGAAATAACAATTGAACAACTGCAAGATGATGCAAAGAAAAACAACATAAGATTGATTGGGATAAATGAAAAAGAACAGGATAACACAAATGATATCCAGAGGCTATTTACAGAAGTAATAGCTGAAAAGTTCACCAACATGAGAATGAAAACTAACATATGGATTAGTGAAGCATATAGAACTCCAAAAAACCATAACCAAAATAAAACTACACCCAGACATATAATAATCACCATCCCAGAAATCCAAAATGAGAATAGAATATTAAAAGCTGTTAGAAAAGACAGAAGACCTATAAAGGAAAACCTATCAGAATCACAGCAGACTTCTCAGCACAAACAATAAAGTCAAGAAGAGCATGGAATGACGTATTTCAGATACTAAATGAAATTGATTTCCAACCTAGACTGATTTACCCTGCAAAAGTGTCCTTCAAAATTAAAGGAGAAATAAGATATATTCATGGCAAAGAACAGCTGAAGAACTTCACGCTCACCAAGCCAATCCTGAAAAGAATACTGAAAGACCCTTTAGATACACATAGGAAATAAACCACTAAGAAAGGCAGACAATTCAACAGAATGGAAAGATAAAGATGTAACAGCATAAACATAACATGTCAACAATAAACCAATATATAAAAGTTATAATCATTAATGTAAATAGTTTCAATGTACCAATTAAAAGAAACAGACAAGCAGAATGACTCAAGAAACAATACCCAACCATATGCTGTCTACAAGAAACCCATCTAACCCAAAAAGAAACTCACAGACTGAAAGTCAAAGGATGAAAAACAATACTTCCTTCAAAAGGAATCCCCCCATATAGTGGGTGTAGCTATTCTGTTAGCAGACAATGTGAACTTCAAACCAAGAATGATTCTAAGAGATAAAGAAAGTCACTACATACTAGTCAGGGTAAAACTTCAAGAGGAAGAGATAACAATCATAATTATACGTACAAAAATTACAGAGCGCCCAGTTATACAAAGCAAGTATTAATAGAATTGAAAAAAAACAAATTAGCAATAAAAAAATTATAACAGGAGACCTTAACACACCATTGACACCAAGGGACAGATCAACCAGACAGAAAATCAGCAAAGAAATAACAGAACTGAATCGCACCTGTGAACAAATGGACTTGATAGACATACACAAAGTTTTCCATCCAACAACATCAGAATAAACATTCTTTTCAGCAGTACATGGGACATTCTCTAAAATAGACAATATACTAGCCCACAGAACATATTTAAATAAATGCAAAAGAGTTGAAATTATCCCATGCATGTTATCACATCATACCACCATGAAATTAGAAATTAATGATAAAAGAAACTGCAAAAATCCTACAAGCACATCAAAATTGAATAATACACTCTTGAACAATCAGTGGGTCACAGGGGAAATTAAAGAAGAAATTAAACAATACCTACAAGCAAATGAAAATACAAATACAAATTACTAGAATCTATGAGATGCTATGAAAGCTGTCCTCAGAAGAAAATTTATTGCACTGAGTTCCCACATCAGGAAAACACAACAAATAAAAATAAACAACCAGATGCTATACCTCAAACATCTAGAAGAAGAAGAGCAAGTCAAGCCCAACCCAAAAGAAGGGAGGAAATTCTAAAAATCAGAGCAGAAATTAATGCAATGGAGACTAAGTAAACAATCCAAAGAATCAATGAATCAAAGAGTTGGTTCTTAGAAAGAATAATAAAGTTGGTAAGGACCTTATTTTAAAAAGGGAATAAAAAGCTCAATTTCATGCAATAAGGAATGAACAATGTGAAATCACTACAGACTCTGTTGAAATACAGAAGATATCAACACCTATTTCAAAAACCTCTGCTCTCATAGGTTTGATAACATAGAAGAAATGGAGATTCCTAGAAACATATAAAATAAAAAAGCTAGGTCAAGAAGATGTAAAACTGCTTAAAAACCCAATTTCTATTCATGAACTTAAAAATGCAATTAAGTCCTTACCTACAAAGAAGTGCCCAGACAGATTCACTTTGGAATTGTACAAGATATACAAAGACGTAATGCTGACATTCCTCAAACACTTCAATGAACTATAAAGGGAAGCAATTCTTCCTAAGTCATTCCAAGAAGCAAATATTACTCTAGTACCAAAACCTAAGAAAGACCCAACTACAGGCCAATCTCTCCAATGAACACAATTGTAATAATCCTCAATAAAATATTGGCAAACAGGATTCAGCAAATCATCAAGAAGATTATATACCATGACTAAGTAGGATTCATCCCAGGCATGCAGGGATTATTCAACAAACGTAAATCAATAAAAGCAATCCACCATATCAATAAAGCCAAAAGCAAGAGTCACATGGTCATTTCTATAGATTCAGAAAGAGCTTTTGATAAGGGGCAACATTCATTCATGATAAGAACCTTACAGAAAATTGGAATAGATGGTCTTTACCTCAATATGATAAAGGCCATCAGTGACAAACCGACAGCCATCATCATATTAAATGGCCAAAAACTGAAGGCTTTTACCTTAAAATCAGGCACAAGGATGTCCCTTATCACTGCTCCTATTCAACATAGCACTGGAAATACCATACAGAGCAATGAGACAAGAGAGAGAAATAAAAGGGGTAAAGATAGGAAAAGAGGAAGTTAAATTATCATTATTTGAGGATGACATGGTACTCTACATAGAAGACCCCGAAAACTCCATTGAAAGCCCCCTGGATATGATAAAGAAATTCAGCAATGTAGTTGAATACAAAATCAATACTCAAAAATCAATAGCATTCCTATACACTAACAACAAAATCACTGACAGAGAAATAAGAGAGGCCACACCCTTCACACTAGCAACCAAAAAAATGAAATACTTAGGAATTAATTTCATGAAAGAAGTGAAACATCTATATAGGGAAAATTATAATACTCTGAAAAAGAAATCTAAGAGGATCTCAGAAAATGGAAAGACATCCCTTGTTCATGGACAGGAAGAATAAATATTGTGTAAATGGCCATTCTCCCAAAACTTTCATACAGAGTCAGTGCAATCCTAATGCAAATAGCACCAACATAACTCATAGATCAAGAAAAATCACTCCTAAAATTCATGTGGAACCAGAAGAGACCTAGAATAGCAAAGGCAATCCTAAGCAGCAAAGGCAAGGCGGGAGGTATCACAATCCCTGACTTGGAGTTATACTGCAAAGCAACCGTAATAAAATCAACATGGGACTGGAATAAAAACATATCTGAAGATCAGTGGAAGAGATTAGAAGATACAACCACAACTACAAACACACTCAACCAATTTATCTTTGATAAAGGGGCCAAACATGTACACTGGAAGAATGACAGTCTCTTTAATAACTGGTGCTGGGAAAAGTGGCTCTCCACATCCCAAAAACTAAAACTAGGCCCATGCCTATCACCATGTACTAAACTAAAATCTAAATGGATCAAAGATCTGAATATTAAAACAGAAACACAATCTGTTGGAAGACAAATTGTTAAAAATCTTGAAGACATAGGAGTAGGTAGAGAATTCCTGAACAGGAACCACACTGCACAGGAAATACTTCCCAGAATCACTAACTGGGATCATGTCTTGTTAAAAAAGATGCTACATGTCAAATTAGTCTCTAGCATAGTGAAAAGTAAACCCACAACTGGGAAAAAACCTTAGTGAACTGTCCCTTGGACAAAGGAATTCTGTCTAAAACATATAAAGAATTTAAAAAAATCAAACCCCCAAAATTCAAAAGCCCAATCCAAAAATGGGCATCTGAGATGAATACACAGTTCTCAGATGAAGAAATACAAATGGAAAATAAATACATGAAAAAACATTCATCATCATGACTCATTAGAGAAATGCAAATTAAAACCACACTGAAATTCCATCTCACTCCAAACAGATTGGCCAGGATCAAGAAAACTACCAACAACAAATGCTAAAGAGGCTGTGGGGAAAAAAGAACTCTTCTGCACTGTTGGTGGGAGTGTAGACTGGTGCAACCAGTGTGGAGGTCAGTCTGTATATTTTCAGAAGGCTGGGATTGGAAGTCCCATTTGATCCAGCTATTCCACTTCTAGGTATATTCCCAGAAGAACTGAAAACATCAGACAACAGTGATATATGTGCAACCATGTTTATAGCAGCACAATTTGTAATAGCCAGATCTTGGAAACAATCTAAGTGTCCAACAACTGAGGAATGGGTAAAAAACGTTGTGGTATTTTTATACAACGGGGTACTACTAAGCTATAATGAATGATCACATTGAGGTATTTATAAATAAATGAATTCAACTTGTGTCCATATTCATAAGTGAAATAAACTCAAATGTATAAATACTATATAGGCTCCTGAGTGTAAGAAATGGTAGGAGTACATAAAAGTTTATGGGAATCATGATTCCCCATTGGTAGGAGTACATAAAAGTTTATGGGAATCATGATTCCCCATTACATTTCTTTGAAGCCTTATAATGTTTCCATTAATTAGTTGGAATGGTTTTATCGTGGGTTGTTTGATTTTATTGTCTGTGATGGTATGAACAGCTATTTTGAAGAAAACAGAACATTATAATAGCCAGTGCTGATTTAATATCATCTTACTCTGAAGTCCTACCATATTTTTGTTCTTCTGTTTCCATTGGTTCTATAATGTAGTATCTTACTGGATATTATCATGTGTGGTAGTACAAACAAATTTTTTATGGATAATGAGATAATATAATAGCCATTGTTCATTTTCTGTTATTTGGTTTCTGAATGCCCTGTAAAACTTTCATTCTCTTTAATGGTTTTATACTATTTTGTTATGTTCGATACCATTGTGTATGAAGGTATGCTCAACTATTACAAGGAAAGAGACATTATGGTAGCTATTGTTATACTGGATTGTCTTGTGGTGAAATACTGTGTTTTTAAATTGTTCTGTTCTGATCTGCTTTGTTATGTCCTCTTTTGTATTAATCTCTTAAAAAAAAGAAATTAGACAGATATCAGAGAACATGATACCATGGTAGATCTCAACTCATATGCAAAAGGCCCGAAAGTTTCATCTTCCAGAAGGAGCCTGAGACAGCGCCAGGATCCTAGCTCCATGGTGGAGCTGCTTTTCACGTTTAATTTGAGCTCCGTTCCTATTTTCCGCTGAGTAGATAATACTGATCCAAACAATTGACACTAAAAACATTCAAAATTTGAACTATGAAATTGTCTTCCCCTTAGGTACTTATTCTCCAGCTGTGTATTCTGCAGAATGAACACCTCTGTTCAATTTTAAGAAGAAAGTTAATTTCAGCCTCTTCTCTTTTCCTTTCTGCACAGAGACATTCTGGTATTTAAAGTGCAGCTAACAACTTTTCTCTCTCGCAGAATTTTCAATGGCATCTGCATGAAAATTAAGAAATACTTTGGGAAAGTAATTTAATTTTGCAAATGCAAAGCTAATCTCTGTTCATCATACAGGCAGTAAAACATAAGAGATTTCTATAAGGGAATTCTCCATTTCAAAACCCTTACAGAAATGAATTGTAATGAAGTCAGCAATCTTAGAAGCAATTGCTGGGTGGTGGAACTTCCTCAAAACACATTCATTTGGTCAGGAATTTAAGCTGTGTCAGACTCAGATGTCACTGTCCAAATGACAGAGTGTTTACAGTGATGTTATGATTCTCAGGTTTTTTCTCCTTCCATGATTTCTGGTTCCTGGAGGAAGACAAAAAGCCTCAAGCTGAGAAAAATCAACTCAGTAAAAGGGAGGATGTGTAGCCTTTGAAGAAATACTTGTGTTGTTTATATGCTTTGATCCTTGGAAGATGGTTATATACCCAGGCTTTTAAAAAGAGTTCGGGTCCATGGGGCTTTCACCAAAAATTGCCAGCCAACCTTGAAATTCTTGGGTGAGAAAAGATCCTGCCTTCCAGGATATGGTGCAAGTGGCTTCAGGATGAGAGCAGATCAGAAGCAGTGTTGCCATATTAGTTGGCTGTTTTTCCTCCTGGGTTAAATTTTGTAAATGCACATTCCCTGATTTCAACTCTAAGTATATGGCAAGGAATTTTTAATCCTTTCTTAGCTGAGAAATCTAAATAGTGCCTTAATATTAAAAAGGTTAAGGTTAAGTAGTAAAGAGAATCCTAACATTATTGGAACTTACCTCCCACATGTGTTGATGTTATCTCTTGAAGACACTTCAGGGATAAGATTTATTATTGCAGTAGCACTTGAACCATTTATTTTCTTCAATAAATAAGTGATGCAAGAAGTGTATTTTTATAGAGGATTGCTGGAATCTAAAGCGAGAAACACATATTCTTATACCACTAAGGTTTAATTTTAATTTATAGTCAAGTAAGTTAGTACTACAAAGAAACCTTTCTGTCCCTTTCCTGGTAGTACCTGATAATCAAAAACACATGTAACATTTCTAACTTCTGCTTACCCTTTTCCTAAGGTGAATGTGAAATGCTGGGATTTTTTTTACTTTCCTTTTTTAATCAGTATACTTTTACAAACTATATTTCCAAGACTTGCATATTTTTAAAAATTTAAATTCATTTCTAATAACTAGGGTTCTGAGTCCTGGGTCATATAAACATATCTGAGCCTTAGACTCTACTCAGATACTGAACTACACATCCCAGATTAGACAAATTCACACTTATTTCTGGCTTTGTATCCCTAAGGGTGGTGGCTCCTTTAGCCTGGACCCTACCAGGATACCAACAGAGCAAAGGCACAGCTACAGTGCAGGCCTTGTGGGGATAATACACCATGAACAGGAAAGATAAATCTTGGTTGCTATGAAGTATGGATAGATTGCTTATCATCAAACCAAGTATTAGCAAAAATTAACATCATGCCATATAAGATTATGATTCCAAAGTTACTGAGTTGCTAGTATAATCCCACATTGTGCTAAATCCATCCCAAGTATGATTTTCTTGTCAGACATGATGTAATCTATAATCTAGAAGACCTGAGATTGCAAACTCAGCATCATTCTACGTACAACCCTAGGGTTTTGTATGGGAATAACAAACCACTGTGGTGCAGTTTTGGAAGCCATCACACTTGATTCTTCAGCCACTAAGTAGCTCTTGCTGTTCCTTGAAGACACTAGACTTTCAAGCTTATGAGTGGTGCTGTGACATTCAGAAGGCCCACGTCGTCCATGTGACTCTTCATTTGCACCGGAACAGGTCTCCATGCATGGTTTGAGCCCAAATGTCACGATCAGCTTAAACTTCCTGGGCCTTCCCTTACTGTCTCATTTTCTTACTACCCCTTTTACTTTAAAAGTTGCTGCATTGGAGGCTTTGTGAGGTCAGGGGTGTTGGCTCCTTTCTGCTTCTCCAATGCCTGGGACAGCCTGGGGCCGATAGCAGCTGCTCAGTACATAGATGAGTGAAGTAAGCATCACACCTTCCACAACCCGCTTTGCAGTTTTGACTGTCATTCACCATGGACAGAAGGAAACGTAGTTGTATTTTCCTGGTTTTTATTTCCACAGCATCTTCCACAGTCATTTGGAAACAAAAAAATGTTTCTTACCCAATGGGAATTTAGTAAAAATTTATTCATATGATGAGTCAGTTTATATCAAAATATTTTAATGCCCAATTTATTATGACTCTCTGAAGAGTTACATTGCTTAATAACAAAGTGGCCTAGATTGGATGTGTTGAAACAATATTAAAAGGTCATGGGTCATTGGTAAGATTGACTTTTGTGATATATACATCTAGCAAATGTAAACCAGGACTGTTCCTTGCAATTAAAATTTTGTAGCTATATGACAATCACCAGTGACAGCACTCTAAATCCTGGATGTCTACAATAACCACGGTTTCCCCTCGGCCAACCTTCAGTTCCTTTCATGTTTTGAGTTGGGATTTTCTGGCTTGACTCAGAAGGAAAAGTTCCATGGTGCTTCTTTGGCACATTTGGATTCTATGCCTGAGACAGCTAAAAGCTAAGCAGATGACAAGAAGACACGCGTCTGCCCTCCCTGGTGTCCCTGTGCTTGCCTTTTCCCCACCCGTGACTCTGCTATGCACAGACTGTTACCCTAGCAAATATGGCCACAACACACACCCAGGGCTAGGAAAGGCCTGCGCTTCTCTGTGCTCCCTCCTAGTTTAAATCCCACAAGTCATCACTCTGTGAGATGTAAAGGCTGATTCTTACTTTTGGGCAGCCAAATCCAGAGTGGGAAAGGGTTTTGTTTTACTTGGGCTGCATTTCAAATTCAAAGACTTGGTCAGATGGTGTATGTTAAAATCAGAAAATAGAACATAAAAACTCAAATCTCTGGTGCCTCTTGAAAAATCAGATATGACCACACTGGGACTTCATTTTTGTGTAGCAACCCGAGGTCTGTTTGATCCAGATGGAGAATGTGCTCAGTTTGCTGCTCTCCTAAACTCTTCTCACGGCCTGACACAAGAGGTCCAGAATCTACACAGCTGAATAGCGTATGATTTTGCCAGCCTTGTCTGTTCTTCCCAAGGAGACTTGGTAGATGGTGCAAATGGGTGGTTGTGATTAAACAAAGGTTTTTATCTTTAGAACTGTAGTCCATGAAGTCCCCATGATCTGGTTGTGGCATTCTTAGATCAAAACTATTTTCATAATAATGTTGCTAGTCAAAGTCCATTATGGAAATATTTGCCTTCAAAATGCAAAAATATCGGTGATAAACTGCTGGAACTGCAGCACCAGTCAAGGCAGCAGCAACCAATAACAGCCAATATTGTCAGTTCTACACACACCCATGGAAAGGTAAGAGAAGCCGAGATTTGCTTAAGAAAGCCACTGATTAAGGAAAGCATTTTAGTCAATGAAGCTAAGTTTTATCAAATCTTGACCCGTGAGGCACAACCTTGTTGATCCTGTGACAAAAATTACTGTACATAAGCCATTTTAGTTGCATGCCAAAGGAAAACATTTATGTCACTGCTTGAATTTTAGAGTAATTACCTTTGTTTTTTTCCTGAAAGAACAACTAATAGACAAAATAATGTAGTTTGCAAATACTTTCTTGAAAATATTTTTTGTAATAAAACAAGAAAAATACCTAACAATTTCTGTTACCAGTGATAATCTTGAGCTCTTTGGTAAGAGAAAACATAGAATTTGGAAAATATATATCTGCCACCATGAGCTTGATAGCTCTTCCCCAACATAAAGATTTTCTGATGAAAATGTTCAATGCTCATGATATGAACAAATTATGATTTTTTGATATTGTGGGCAACAGGTAAAAGTCTGGAAGAGTAAACTAATATTCTTCCCAAAGCCTAAGTTATGGAGTTAAAAGATTATACTAAATGAAAGATATACTGAAAGAAAAACAGTGTCTTAAGATTCAAAAAGTTAATTGATGTTTGTAGGTTTTCAGATTCTAGGTTGCAATCAGAAATGGCTGGAAGTGTAGCCCAGTGGGGAAAAAGGTCTTTGATTCAATTCTCATAAATAAGAAGAAAGAAAGAAGAAATGACATTCCTTGTCAAGCTTTGATGTAGTGTTGAAAAAGAACATCCACAATGATCTGAAAAGATTATGTGTATTCAGCTCCCTTCCCAGGGCTCCCTACAAAAATGTACCGCAGAAGCTGGGTGTGGTGGCATATGCCTATAATCTCACCACTCTTAAGCTGAGGCATGGGTAAATCCTCAAGTACGAGCCCAGCCTAGGTTACACAGTGAGTTCAAGGCCAATTTGTACTACGACAGACCTTGTCTCAGAAAGAAAAAAAAAATGCATTGCAGAAAATTAAATGCAGAAACAAATAGGAAAATCAAGTTACTTTCTATTAAAATGAACAGCAAAACATGAAAAACTTTGAAACAATTCCATTCTTCATTTGTTAAATTTTTAATTGCAATAATCTTTATATGCTATAGAATTTATGTTAACAATTGGTTTATACCTCTTATTTTAAGTTAATTATTAACCATATACTTAAAGACACTGGTTTAAATTTCTCATACAATAAACATCACTACATCTAACCTACATTAACTAACTTTTGAAAGAGTTTCAAAAACTTCTAAATTAATAAAATAGTCTTGAAATAAAAAGTCTGTGATGTGTTGCCTGAGCACATTATTGATAATCCCATTTATTTTAATGAAACATACATTATACATGCTTGTTTTATTATTTCTAAAAGGAAAAGAAGAAATATTATTTCCTGAATGAGAATCAATAACATTCAGAAAATTTTAATCTTTCAAAACCGCTCATAATAACCAGGTGGATGCCATGTATAACTAATTAGATATTGATAAATATTCAAAAGGCCATTTCTCAGTGGCTGCTCTTCACAGATAAAAGAATTCCCCCAGTTTTGTTCCTTTTCTATTTCATTTACTAGGTGGATTCCCTCTACTGAGCTAGCAACTGGGCAGAAAACTTTTTTTTTTTTTTACTTTTAATAATTTGAAACTGTATCCAATATATAAATGTGTGTGACCTTTATCATATATAACATTGGTTCCTTTGGAAGCCCTTCCCTGGGCTTTAACAAAATTTAGCTTGTCATGTTGTGATTCTATTCCTGGAGGCTGAGTTACATGGTCTATGTTAATTTCCTATTACTAGTGTAACAACAACCACAAACTTAGTGGTTTAAAACAACATAAATCTGAGAGTTCTGTAAATCACCAAATGAATAGTTTTCCTCAGTTAAAAGTTAGTATTTTGGTACCATCAAATCCCCTTTCTGGCTGCACAGAAGAATCTACTTGCTTCATCTGGCCCCTAGAAACCGTGGTCCTTATTCTCAGATGAAGCAATTGTGCACACCTCTGCGTCTTTCCCTTCATTCCCTAATTCCTCTGATTACAATTAGGAAAGTTTAAAAAAAAAAAACAAAACTCTCATGGTTTTATTGAGAAACTAGGATAATCTCATCTTGAGCTCTTCAGCTTAGATGCCAAATCCCCTTTGCCTCATAAGGTGACACACACAGAGGTTCCAGGAATTCATGTGTGCTCCTCCTTTGGGAGCCTTTATTCTGCCCATCACACAGGCAAATAAAGCACATCAACTACTTCCCTATAAACCCCCTACCTGCACGCCAACATGTCACACCCAGCAGTCCCGTGGAGGGGTAACTAGTTGCTTGTAGTAAACAATCATTCTCTCTGTTACCGCAAATGTCCGGAGACACAAAAGAAAAATGCTGTCCTCCTGCAAACTAGTTGGACGTTGGGGAAACACCAAATCATTTTGGTGGGATAAACGGTGACCCATCAGTGGGAAATTATTTCATAGTAGCCCATCCCTGTGAACCTCTTTTGCTATACCTTTAACTATTATAATTCCTGAAAGAAGTTGTCTCCCATGACAGATATACCCTCTATTTTGGAGCCTTTCTCCCAAAAATGATATGATAGGAAACACATGAAAGCCCAAACATGTAACCAAACAGGAAAACAAAGAGCAGAGACATAAACAAACACATAACACCCTCTCCATTTCCTACTTGTGCACATATCCACATTTATTTAGAGACAATTGGATCGGACTGTTTCCCGTGTTTAGTTTAATACAATTCGGCACCATAAAGTTGTCAGTCTTCTCTAAAGTTGCATTTGACGTTTGCAGCCTGTTTTAACCAAGTTGGTCAATTACGGCAAAGCGTGCTCCCAGACCCTGGGTCGGCCCTGTGCTGGGGATTTGGGGAGCTGCGTGATGGTGAAGGACGGATGTGACTTACTGGCCTGGAGTCTCCGTGGTGCTCAGCTCAGCACAGCCCAGTCCACCTGAGGAACTGAGAACCAGACCCGGTGCGGGAAGATGCAGCTGGGAGTGAGGTTAAAGGACAGGCAGGAGGTGCAGCGCCGCCTTCAGGAGCGAGGCCGCTTCCTTCTGCAGGCGGCCTGCTGCAGCTCCAGGGGGCGTTCACTGTCAGGTCTACACTCCCCGTGCCCTGCCTGGTGGGCTCTGTCCACCCGGGAAACCAGAGCTGTGGCTGAGGAGAGCAGGCAGAGCCACACGCTGTGTCCAAATTGTGTGATTTTTATCATCTAATGGAAGTAATTTTCAAAAACAGGCCACAGTGTCTTTTGCGTGGCAAGTGTAAAGGCTTCACTTGGGCTCCCTGAAGAAGCCCCTCGAGTCCTCTAGTCTTCTGCCTGGGAAGTTTACATACACAGAGTGGGCTCTTCAGGGAGTGAGTTTCATGTCACTGAAGGCATCCAAGATGAAACTGCAAGAAAACTTTCCTAGATGTTACTGGGAAGTTTCCACATGAGACTGTTAACCTGTAACCCTGCTGCTATGATTTGACTGTGGTGTTAGTATCCCCAAAGGTTCGCGTGTTGGAGGGCTGCTTCCCGGGGAGGAGGATGCTGGGGACCCTCACGCTGAGGGGCCTGCTGAGAGGCCTACGCAAGGGAGCACTGGTCCCCGAACACACTCCCACTACACAGTGTTGTTCTGAGAGTCCATCCTGCCCCCCAGTCTCTCTTGCCTCCTGCTGGTAGATGCCAGCTCTTTCTCCTGCAGGCACTTTTGCCAGTCACTGTGAGGTCCTCTCTGAGTTGTGCTCGTTGAACTTTCACCCTCCAATATCGAGAGCTAAACCAAGCTCTTTTCTTCACAAAAGTAGCCTGTCTCAGGCATTTCATTATAGCATTGGAAAAGCACCGATATATTTGGTTTAATGAGATCTGTTTCCTACACGCCAGTTTTGTGCTCTTTTCCTTTCTTCTTTCCTTATTTTTTTATTTTTGCTAGTGCATATTTGCCATCCATAATGATCACATTTATCATAGGAAATGTGCACCTGTACACATATATCTTAGTTATTCTTTTTCCTATTTCTCTCCCCTCCCTTCAACCACTCCTCTGCTCCCCATTTACAAATGCTTTGTTTCCATTTTTCACTTCCATTCTCTTTTTTTCAGACTTCTCCCTTCCTTCCCTCCCCCCTTCCTCTCCCTTGCTCCCCTTCCCATTTGAACTTGTTCTTCCTGCACATCAACAGCCGGCCTTCCCTGTGCTGCTTATTTAGCCTGTGTGTTTCCCACATAACAGCAACACTGTGCTATTTAACCTCGTATGTCTCATTTATGTCACTGGACATTCAGTCCACAAGCACAGACTCTCTGTGAATGTTGATTCAGTTATGTGATGTCCTTTTAAGAAAGTGATGCCAAATCAAGTCAAGAAACAAAAATCAGTTGAAAATATGTCACAAACCTAAATGTAAAAGCAAAATCTATAAAATTTAAAATAGAAGATCTTTGTGACCTTGAAGCACAAAAGGCAAAAGATTGCTTAATAAACCCAGAAAAAGAAAAATGTGACAGAAAAATACTAACTGAACATTAGCGCAAGACATTCAGAAAACAAGGCAAGTAACAGAATAAGAAAAATGTTTAAATATTTTAATCTATCTTGATTTTAACAAAAAGCACTTGGGTCCAAATCATATAAAGAACTTATACAATTAAAAAAACAATGAATTGTGTAATAAATTGAATAAAAACTTTACCAAAAATGTAAGAATGGCCAATAAGTAAACAAAAAGATGGTCAATTTCTTTAGTAATCAAGTAAATATAATCTTCCAAAAAATGTACACACACTTCAGGAAAAGAAAAATTTTCAGCAGATGCCATTGCCCTCCTATGGAGGACCCTAGAGGATGTCCCATGTCACAGAAAGACCCCCACACAAAAGAAATTGAAAATGTGCACGCAGCAATCTCCATGGCCAGGGTCACCCAAGCAGCAGCTCACTGTACTAGCAAATGTCTGCCTCCACTTTGAGAACTTTAGGAAGGTTTGGAGGCCAAAGGTAATATGTCTAAATCTCATGATGTCACCATACAGTTATTACTAAAATATTTGCATGAGTTTTTCTTCTCCTGAGGTGTGTATAGAGCTTTGCTTTGTATTATAAACAGAAGGTCTTTATTCCACCTTATGCTTGCATCAAAGTATAGCTGACAACAAAAGCCAGCAGTCACTGCTGGAAACCAGGGGCTGGGTTCTTGGGGCTTCAAGCTTAGATGGGACCACACCACTGGCTTTCCTGGGTCTGCAGCTTGGAGGTGACAGATTGTGAGGCTTCTCAGTCTCTATAGTTTTCTGTGTCAACCACTCTTAATATATGTCAGCCTGTCTGTCTGTCTGTCTATGTATCTATCCATCCATCTCAATGACTGTTTCTTTGGAATCTCTAGTTTACACATCACCACATTCATGATTTTAAGGAGGATTCTTCTAACTTTCTTAACACATACCATGATCACACATAGCTTCCTAAATAAACACCCACAGACTTTCTTCAATATAACAAAATCCAGTGCATAATTATTTCCACTCTGCTAGGACTGAGCAGTCACAACACTTACCGCACAGCAGCACAGGTAAGCTTTGTAACTTTGTGCATCTGCCAGCATGTCCCCACGTATCACCTTTAAATTGTGTTTTGTATACAAAACAGCGTTTTGTACTGAAGGGATAAATGGCTTATCCTTAATCAAAACAAAATCAAAGCAGAATAAAATAGAAAAATAAAATAAAATTTCCCACCTCTGCTTTGTATTTGAGGAACCGAATATAAAGTTATTAATTTAGTGGTTGCCTCCAAGTCACTAATGAGGCAGAAATGAAGTCAGGAGCTTAACTTACACTTGCTGATTTCACACCATTATGTCTGATTTCCAAAACACTTACCAACGGAGCATCAGCAAAGTCACTTGTAGGTGATGCCATTTCTTCAGTACGTCTACAAAGTCTCCTCTAGGGATAAGGAAGCACGCCTGGCTATTTAATAACAATTCTAGGTTGTGCTACATAAATTGTCTTGATATCACTATTTTTTAGCTCAAGATATACTGACATTAATTCCACATTTGTGTGAAAGTGTCTGCTAGCAGTGTAAGAACTGGTCCCAAACCAGAATTTGAATCAATATTCCGTCATTTTGCTGATGAATAGCCAGACAGCTTTGGACTTCAGTGGCCTCGTTAAAGCAGACAGTTATATTTTTACTGAATAGTTAAGCATATTGACAAGAAATAGCCACACGAAGCCCTGACATTCTTGAGTCGCCCTTGCACTGGTTTAAAAGGGCTGCTGTGACCAGGCAGCGCCAACTGCGTGGCCGAAGCAGAAACTCATCATCTCTCAGCTCTGAAGCCTGGAACCCGAGGTGAGATGCTGGCGGGGTCGTTTCTTCACGAGGAAGTGAGGAAAAGACAAACCTGTGCCTTGCTTCTTCCCTGGTCTTCTGATGGCTGCAGGATATTTCTCCTCTCATCTGTGCATGGCTCTGTCACTGTGCCTGTCTGCACCCTAATTTCCCCTTTGTGCAAGATCATCTGTCTTATTAGGGGCCCCTCCACTCCAGCATCACCTCATCTTCTAAATAATTACATCTGCAGTGGCCCTAAGTCTCCAAATAAGGTCATGCTCTGAGTTCCTGGAGTTAAGACCGCAGCATTTGGATTTGCGGGCAAATGGTTCAACTCCAGGTCCTCTTTCTAGCTTCCCTTTAATACACTGTCAGTCACAAAAACCTCAGGCATCTTCCCCACGGTCTCATTATTAAAATTAAAAGGGGGGGGTGCTTGTCCATCTGACCCCTTCTTGGGACCTGGGATAATCCTAACTTTGAGCGGAGCCCACCTCTGGAACTACACCCCAGGGGGGCGGTCTGTGACCTGGAGCACACTGGTCCTGACCACAGCAGGTGCACCACGCTGCTGACGCTCCACCTTCCACCAGTCCCAGCTGTGCTTCCAAAGCCAGACCCCTCCCAGCCAGGAAGGGCCTTCCCTTCTCCAATAGAAGGTCCAGGGATGAGGTTATAGAGGCCCTGTGTGCCCCAGGAGCCAGAAGCAAGATGAGGCCAGGTTCCTGCCTCCCACACTTGCCTCTTCCTGACCTGTCCTTGAACGCAAGGACAGATAAATGCCCAGGTCTCCTGTGATCTTTCCATTGTGGACCATCCTACTCTCATCTCTCCCTCTGTCCTTTCTTTAAAACTAACCCAAGGTTCCTGTGTGCCTGGCCCGCACCCTGGTGTCTTCTCCTCACCAGCTGTCCCCTTTCTGTGGACCCTGGCCATCACTCCCACTGCAGTTCCCACTTGGCTGCCACCCACTCTTCTGTCACCTTGGATGTCCCCACAAGAGCACACTGAGCTTCCTTCTCACAGCAGTCCTGCCCTGTCATCACTGCCCGCCTGTTAGACCCCACACCTGTGCACAGGTGCGGACAGACAGGGTGTCACCTGACTCCACCAGCTCCAGGACCCACCTGAGGTGTCAGTCATGCTCGCTGCTCAGTGATTACCTTTAGTGACTAAATGAACACACAGTGTTCACAGATGGCCTGGGGCTTGTGGCTTAGGAGCACTTAGTGACTTTCGGTTTTTATTTAATGTCTGGGCTTCTCACGATCTTATTCAAACACTTTGACAAAACTTTTCCTCACTGGCAAATAGCCCACAATTAGTCTCAGGGTGTAAGAACTGGAAAGTAGTTCAGAGATTTTGTGGGCGGTAACTGTTTCAACTTTTAAACTGACAAATAAGGTCCAGAGATATGAAATGACCTGTCTATGCTCAGCAAGCTTTTGACAGAGTAGAGCTTGAATCTCCATCTCTCTTTCTTGTTAATATCTAACTGTTTCAGCAAAAACCAGAAATGCACACTGTTTCCTCTGTCCAGATTATGCTCCGAGAGATCCAAGCCAGAGCCAGGCCACTGGCTGCTGTTGATTTTATCTTGTATTCCACAGGCTACCTTCCCTTAAAATAAACTACTCAAAATGGCATAGCAGACACACATATTTCTAATTTCACTCAAATAATGCAATTCAACCTGTTTTCCCAACCCTCAGTCCTCTGGCTTCTCCCGCCCTAGGCTCCCTTTAAATGCATCTGTATTTCTGCCATTCCAGCAGGAATTTTTCCATCTCTGGACTGCAGGATCAGCCCATGTGCATGTTTATATCAATGTGCAATCAATCAAAGTTTGTTCATTTTAAAATAGTTTTCTTTTTAAAGCCCAAAGCCATTTTGTGAATTTTTCCCTCAAGCTCTAAGTTTTGAATTGCTGGTTCACATCCATTGGTCACTTCGGAAGGAAACTAGAAATCTTTCTGATTGCAGATCAAGATTTCCCTTTCTTAGTATAATTGCTATTATTTCATTCTGAATTCAAAAATAGTCTAGTGCTATGGAATTATAAACAACAGTTCTGTAACGAGTTTTATATGAATTGCTGATACATAGCAAGGACAAAGGACATCTGAAAAATGGCTCTTCTGAAAAGAGCAAAAGTTGAATGAGAACCTACAATAAACCCAGATGTGACCAGAGTACATTATGCTGGTGCAGTGCTGTGATCAAAATATTCTGCATTCCTGTGTAACATAAATGAAGGCTTAACATTTAACCGCAGCAGAAATCAATAGAAATAACACAATGTTTCTTGACAGGAAAACTTGGAAAATAGCAGCTTTAAAAACCCTTGAATTTCTAAAATTTGAGATGTTGGCAATTGTACTTCTGTGGCTTAGAATTTGATTTCAGTTTTAGCCATACTAGCAGCATGACCTATGACCGAGGAAGGCAGAATAGATCTACCAGGAAGGAGACTCCATGGTTCCTTACTAGTTACTAAGGGGACCCATTATCTCCATTCTATTAATGGATCAGGCTGGGTTAATATAAATGGAATGGCACACTTGTGTCCTTTTTGTATCATTTCTCACCCTCTGCACAGTGTGTGTGAAACTGATTCTACAACATTCTGTAAGAATGGTTTGTGTTGCTCACTGTGTGATGCCCTATTGAATACACCCCAGCTTGTCCACTGTAACACTGAGGTCACTCAGGTTGGTTTCAGTCTAGACCCATCACAAAATGCTTCTATGCACACTCTCACCCGTCTTTTGGTGATGCTCTTGGAGCGGTAGGTCCTGGCTGACCAAGTACACAGATATTTAACCTCACCAGCTATTGTCAGTTTTCAACCAGACCATGGTGCCTGAGGTTTTGCAGCAGGGTATGAAAATTCTCATTACTCCATTTTTCAATGACATTTAATTATTTTTGCATGATTTTTTTCATTTTAGCCATTATGGTGAGCAGTCAACACAATCATGCTATAATTTGATGTTTTATTTTTTCACAGAATAGGTCACTGCAGGTGTTTTCCATGTTTACTGGTTATTTGGATAACCTCTTCACTGAGCTGCCTGTCTCCACATCTTGGACATGTTGAAGAGGTCTCCTTTTATTTTGACCTGTTCTGTAGGAATTCTTTATATAGACCTCATCTTTCAGCCAAGAAGTGAATGGCAAATTTTCTCTCTATTATTAGCATGCCTTTTTATCAGTGATGTTTTCTGATACATAGTGATTTAGAATATTTTACCATTTTTATTGACACAAATAGTATATGCATTTGTGCAGGACTATGTAATGATTGATGCATATATTCATCCTATAATATTCAAATCAAGGTGAATGTATCTGCCTCTTCCAACATTTATCATCTTTTCCAGTGAACTCACTTAAATCCCTTTCTTCAAGCTTTCTTGAGGGATACATTTCCTCATTATTTCTGTGGGCCCTCTACCATATAAAAGAGAACCAGACTTATTCTCCTATATAATTATATTTTAATACCCAATAACCAACGTTAAATTTAAATGTAGTTTGATTTATTAACATCTTCCTCTAAAGATAGCGCTTTTTATGCAATATTACAAAATTTTTGCCTACCCTAAGAATGCGGAAATACTTTCCTGTGCTTTCTTCTATAAACATCATTGTTGTGTCTTCCAACAGGGCTACATTTTCTCTGTAACTGTAGCTGTGGCAAAGATATTTTAATAATAACCAGCAAAAAAAAAAAGTTACAAAAAAATTTGTAACTTTAGTCACTGTGCAAAAAGTCGTATGGTACAAAGGCAAATATTTTTTATTCTCTTTATGCAAAAAATAAGGAGAGAAACAGCTTTGGAGGAAAAAGAGAAAATGATGTTTCCCCTTGTGTATAAGCCAGTGTTGTGATCCCAAAGTCCTCACCAATCAGCCCTTTTATTTTGCGGATCTCCACGCAGTGATTCTCAGCGGGCTCTGACTTCCTCCTCCTAGGAATGCTGATGCAAGTGTCCAGGAAGTTTCTGGTTTCTTAGTTTCCAAAGGTGAAGAAACGACTTAGCTCAGAAGCAACTGAGCTATGAAAGCCTTCTCTGAGCAGTGGAACTTCTGTAGACGGTTGACACATTCTCCTATGTCTTTATAGAGAGGAGATAGAGACCCTTAAATGTGAACCATCACACGATATCATATCTAGAGTGTCTGAAAATATGGAACATACAGATTGTAAACAAAGACGGGTGAAATATATGAAGCTGTGGGTTCCTCAGCTTACTGAAATGAAGTCCCTGAAATAAACTATGGAGAACTTAAAGCTGACAGCGGGAGGCACCTTGCTAAGAGTCCTTGGCTCACCTCAGTACCCTTACAGAACTCCACTTAGGAACATACTCAGGTTTTCCCCATAGTATGCTTTGCAATGATTTTGCAGTTGGTTCCTTTCAGATAAGAGTGCTCCTTAGAATTTCTTTTCTTGCAATCACATTTCAAAAAAAAAAAAAAAACTGTTTATTTCCATGCTCTGAAAATTGGTAATGTGACCAAGCTCATCATCTATTTGTGTTTGCAAGAAATGGAATGAGACTATTATGAAGTGTGGAAAGGGAATTATTTGCAGCAATAACATGAATACATTTAGTCTATGCTTGATGGATGGCAATGTCAACTTGGTAGATAAGAAGCCAGGAAAATGCACAGAGCTGGACCCTGACAGTCACTGCGGTGTGAACTGCTATATAATGCTGGCTAAGGGGTGGAGGGGAAATAACTGCTGTCACAGTCTCCTGATAAAGACACTAAAGCAAAGATATTTTAGTATCTTGGTGCTGATGACTGAAGTAAAATAGTCCCTGAATATGAGGAAAGGGATTAATTATACAATGAAGGTGAAGCTGTGCCTGATAAGGCATCAGACATGAGATCTCTAAAAATTTCAGCATTAGCAGAGGGAGAAATAGGCTGTATAAATCATCAAAACATAAACAGATTTCATTTTCTGGTCCTTTGGGCTGTGCACTTCCACCTTCTGTTAAACATTTTGCTTGGCTGGAAAAAGACCACAGCAGCAAAACCTGCCCCTTCCTGACCCCTGGCTGGAAGTGCCATCTTGGGAATATTCAGTGCGGACCACAGGTGAGGCTGACAGTGCTGTGGGCCATGCCTGATGGGTCATCAAAGGGTAGTTCTGGGACACTGGGCCCAGTGGACAACCGCACCTGCTGCTTCTGTTTACCTCGGTGCCTCTGAGCTCTGCAGTTCACAGAGTTCAACATGGTGGGACCTGCCCTGAGTTTTGCTGTTTGGCTGCAAGGTAAACTTTCTGAGTTCTGAATATCTTGAATAAATTTCCCCACCTGCTTTCTACTTTGTGATACTAACTCAAAGCAGGAAGAAAAACCCAGAAGCAGAGTCAAGACTGAGTGTGTGGTTTAAATTGTGATTCTCAGAACCTCTGAGAGGTCCTCTATAATATGGTGTGGTTCCAAAGAAATATTCTGATTTTCAGGGCTGGGGATTTAGTTCAGTGGCATAAGCACTTGCCTTGGAAGCAGGTGGTCGTGAGTTTGATCCCTGGTACAAAAAAAAAAAAAAAAAAAGAGAGAGAGAGAGAGAGAGAGAGAGAGAGAGAAAGAAAGAAAGATTTCCAAAGACAAGTCCAAAATAGCCTTTCATGGAGCGTTGGTAAGTGTACATAAATCATCTCAACTCTTTTTTTCATCCCCTTCCCCTTCCTTTCTTCCCTCCTCCCTCCATCTCTTGATTCCCTTCCAATCTGAGAAATATCTGTCCCTCTGGTCGCCATTATCTATCTTTTCTTTTGCTCTTTATTTATAAATTGGATTCTCACAGAGAAGAAAACATGTGACATTGGAGTTGTGTGTCTGATTTATTTCACTTAACATTACAGTCTCAAAGTGCATCCATTTTCCTACAAATGATGCCACATTTGTCTTTCTTTATGGCAGAGCAGTAATTGTTTTCCTGATTTTCTGAACTTCAAATACAAATTGTGAGGATACAACTATTTGAATAATAAATCTAGAATCTGTGAGACTATGGTAATGTGACTGGAACATGCATTCTCCTGATTGGGACTTTATGTCTTCCCCGCCAGCAGGCCACCTCTCCACAATGACAAGGTCTCTGTAAATGCCTCACCTCCCTAATGAACCTATTAATTACAGAACTCAGAGCACAGCTCTGCCCTCCTCCCCAGGCACTCGCTCCCCTCTGGGTTCCCTTCTCTGGGAAAGGCTCCTCACCTCCAGCTCTGTGTGCCTCCTCCCAGCTCCCAGCACTCACCCACTCACCTGCGGCCCCTGGACCTGAAGTTGTGCTGTTTGGAGGTTTCTGTCTGCCTCCCCTCCCCCACTGGGCCCCAGGATGGCAGGGGTCATGTGACTACTTTGGCCTTCACCACTAGTGTCTCTTCTCACTCGCCTTAATTACCAGCACACTGCACCCATGTGAGATTTCATGGAGACTTGGCATTAGCTGGTGTGAAAGTGAATGTCATGTGCTAAGTGGGTCAGACTTTGCTCAACTGTTTGGACAAAAACCAGTCTAGCTGTTGTGCTGAAGGTACTTTTTACAAATTATTGACATTTAAATCAGTAGCCCTCAAGCCAAGCGGGGTACATACACTCCATAATAATGTGGGCTTCATCTAACCAGGTAAGTGTCTGAAGAGCATAGCTGAGGTTTTCTGCAGAAGGAAGAGGAGCCCTCAGGACTGCATGGAGATCCTGCCCAAGCTTTCAAGATGGCAAATTTGCCAGCCACTGCCATCACATGCCTCAGATCCTTTAAAATCTCCTGGATATCAGATGCCTCTTAACTCCTCCAATTGAGGACACCCCAAAAAGAACATCTGTCCCCTCCCACAAAGGACCTCCCCTGCTGGGCAATGACATCACTACATCTTTGGTCCCACCAGCCCGATCCAGGGGAATTCTCTCTGACAGACTCATCTGTTCATTTTCACTATCAGTCCACCGCCATGTCCTGCCTCCCACGTACCTCTGGAACTCATTTGGTTATGGAAACCATTCTGATCCAAACAATCATCAGTGTTAGTGACCTCCTGAAGTGGCATCCTCTGCCTGCATTTCCGTCCTCCAGTCGTTTCCCCAAACCTCACCATACTCACGTCCTCTAGGGTGGTAACCTGCCAAGGCCACGTCCCTGCTGCCCTTGACAAGGATCAGAATCATTGGCATGACCTCCACAGCCATCCAGCTGGGCAAGGACAGGCTGCCACCCACCTGCCAGTCCTGACCTGTGTGCTCCATCCGACTCTGTTACTTTTCATTAGTCTTTGCCAGTATCCCCTGCCTCTGGCTACTCAGCATGGGTGTTTCTATCCATTTTTGAAAGCTCTCATTCGCCCTGCCCCTCCCTGATCTTCAATTATCACAGCTTCCCATCCTGCCATGATTCCTCCATGGAGCTCTCCTGCGTACTTACCAGAACTAAAACTTTGTGGTCATTCATTAAGTTATTTGCTTCCTTGATGATTCCGTCTTCCTGTCCCTGTGTAAACCCCAGTGAGGTCAGATGTGCTTTCCTCAACTTTGTGTCCAGAGCATCAGAACCAAGCACAGGATTAGCCAGTCTAGGGCTATCATTCCTATTTAATCATTTTTTTTTTTTTTTTAAAAAAACAGCATTCAAAGTATCGGAAGAACTTGCCATGGAAGAATGTGGACACGAACGTAGGTCTTTTGATTCCAAATGAATGATGCTGTCCTGTGTTTTCTGCCTCACGTTTCTTAAGCAGAGCAGCAGTCGGCAATTTCAGAAGCACCGCACCTCCCCTTATGTCACTCCTATGGTTGTTCATCATCACCTCTGTAGACAATCTTTATTAATTCATTAGACATCATATAAACACATCAGTCATACAAATGCCCCTCACATAGATTCATCAACTCAGCTTTTTCCAAGTACTAAGAATAATATTTCCCCATAACACCTCATAATGCAATGGAAATGCTTTTCTCTAATCCTGTTCTGTGCAGAGAAGATGCAGAGCACAACTGCTGACTTTTAGGTTCTCTCATGTAGCTTTTTAATATGGAGTCTTTAATTCCACATAAAAGATAAAGATTCAAAACTGTGATGTGAGTACTCAGGTTCTTTGCTGTGTTCCCAGATTGTCCGAAAACAAGGGATAGCCTTTGAAGAGAAGGTAGATGGTCTCAGCAATCACCACAGGTGAGAAGGTAGGCTGTGGCTGGTGATTGCGGCCTCTGGTCACTCTGCAGTGGCTTTTATGGCACCAGATGGAGCGGCCTGTTTGTCCATTCCCACAGGTGCGTGCATGGCTTTGCTACAGAAGGATTAATTTCTGATTGTTTTGGCTGCTGTATGCAATTGCATCTGTGGGTTTCATAGAGCTAGGAACACACTGTACCCCATTGGTGCCATTGGAACCATAGATCAGTATGAAGACAGCACTTTTTCACCTAGACATTTGTCCCCAACAGGCCCTTGGGTCAGTTCAACGCTTGGATCCTCTATCCTGCTGATGCCACCAACTCTGCTTCCAATATCTGTGCAGTTCTGAGGCTGTGTGTACATTTACATTGCTCCTTGTGACCTTCAAATGGTCTTCTTTCTCTATTCTGTGCCTTTTATTGTCTTAAATAACCTCCACCATCTTTACCCATTTTTAATGCCTTAGAGGATTCCTGTTCTTCCCAAATTGTACGACCAAGAAGTTAAATAGGGGGTTGGGGATTTAGCGCAGGGATACAGCACCTCCCTTGCAAGTGCAGGATCCTGAGCTCCATTCCTTGTACCAAAAAAGAAAAAAAAAATAAGTCAAATGATAATCTATGCATATTTGAATTACTCACAGTAGTACTTAATGGTAAAATAATGTATTGGATAAATTCAAAATTTGAAACCATTAGGCATTAAAATAGATTCATTAAAGTCTCACAAAGCTTCAAACGTAAGACATCCTTGTCTACCGCAGGTCAGATGTGTCTCAGGTCCTTGGTCAGGTCATGGTCCATGTGACTGAGGGGTATCAGAAGTGCTGAACTGGCCACACTTCAACCTTCCAGCTCTGTTCTAGCTCTCACAGGTGCAGTGACTCATCAGGGAGAATTTGATTTGAAGGGTATTCCAACAATTGCTTTAAAACAGAAAAGGCATCTTATGTGAGCAGGACAAGAGAGCCCTGCTCTGTGTGGAATCACTCCTAGGCCACAGGCAGAGCAGGGTGAGACGTAAATCAAAAGCCACATAGTTATTGGTGATTCACACTGTTTATAAGAAGTGTCTGTTTATTTGTTTGCCCATTTTTGATTGGGTAATTTATTTGGGAAGTCTAGTTAGATAGATAGATAGATAGATAGATAGATAGATAGATAGATGAATAGACAGATAGATAGACAGACAGACAGACAGGTATCTACTGGTCTTCTGTCTGAGGAATAGCCATAAAATCATTTTCAATATTTTGTAGGTTTTCTCTTCACTGTGATTGTTGTTTCCTTTGCTGTGCAGAGCTGACCATTAGAAAAATGCAAACTAAAACATTAAGATTCCTTCTTACTCCAAGAAGAATGGCCATCATCAAGAAATCAAATAGTAACAGAAGTTGGCGATGCCTAATGGAAAAAGGAACACTTTTACACTGTTGGTGGGAATGTACAAGCACTATGGAAGTCAGTGTGGAGATTCCTCAAAAACTAAAACTAGATACTCCATTTGACCCAGCTAGTCCCCTTCTAGATGCCTTTCCAGAAGATTTACAGACATCTTATTATACTTATTCATATATAACCCTGTTTATAGTAGCACAGTTCATAATAGCTAAATCTTAGAAGTGGCCTATATGCCCGTGAACAGATGGATGCATAAGAAAAATGTGGCATTTATGCACAGAGGCATTCTCCTGCCATAATGAGGGGTACACTTGAGTCGTATGTGGGGAAAAGGGTGCATGTTGAGATCATAACATTAAGTGAAATAAATCAGACACGTGAGCTTAAATAGCCCATCATTTCTGTTATATAACAAACAAAAATATAAACAAAGAGCAAAATAAAAGCTAGATACTAGAAAGTAGTGAAACAGATTTTTTTTTCAAATGGGAGAGGGGATTAAGAGTGAGAGGGAAGAGAGAGAAAGATAATAAATACAAAAAGAATTGAGACACACTGTGTACATATACCAACTCCACACAAGGAACGTAAAAATTATGGGATGAAAATATTCACTAACAAAAAATGAAATAATATGTAAACAGAAAGTCCACTAGCTTCACAATGAAAAGTCAGAGTCCAAAGCTGGGCAGTTCGGGATAAGCAAGGCACAGCGGAGTACGCACAGCCCAGTAGCTGAACCCCAAGTCTGGGTCTGGTTTTCAGAAACTGCAGGGACTCCTTGCTAGGGTTCAAATGCCTGTGTTGTCCTAAAATTAATTATTTTTTTAAACCTAATTCCCAATGTCTCCCTATCAAGAGGTAGGCCATTTGTTTGTTTATTTGTTTGTTTATTTGTTTATTTAGGTGCTAGGTATAGAACCCAAGCCTTGCCTACACATCTACTCTACAACTGAGCTATGCATACTCTCAGTCCCTAGAGCTGGGCCTGTTAGGAGGTGATTAAGTGAACAGGTTTGGTGTCCTTACAAGAAAGCCCTAAGAAGGTCATTTCCTCCTTCCACCATGTGAGCGCACCACAAGAGCCACCTTGAGAGGGATCTGGGTAAAGAAGAAAAATGCCAGGTTAGATAGAGGAGGAGAGGCAGACTGGAGAAATTGTGCATGTAAATGCATACTTTTGATGAAAATGAAATACTTTTAAATCGAGCTGAAACAAAAAGCTATTGTTTTGCAGTTTTGTTTGAAAGAAGAGAGGCTCTAAAATGTGGTAAAGTGTATATTGCATCAGCATAAGTCACTGTTTAAACAAAATTTTACTTCTCACTCACATTTAGTGTTTTATCTTACCTTAATAGAAATTCTGTACAGTGAGGTTTTATGCACACACACAATTTTTTTGAAACACAATCTGATTTCAAGCAGTCATGTTTTTAAAGGGTAAGATAACGTTTTCAATCACAAACAAATTGGTTACTTTATTTTTACCAAGTTAGACTGAGGCCCCATGGGTTATCAAACCCCAAAGGAGCATCCCTCACATTCTGGCTGTATCAGTAAGTAAGTCTCTATCAGGAAATTCCCAAGTTCACTTTATCACTGCATCACTCAGAGTGAAGGAGACATCGATTCGCCTGACTGTTTTTGTCTCCTGGCTTGTCCTTTACTTTTAACTTAGTAATGATCTTCTCTGACACTGTGAAGGATAAAAAGACAGTCAACTCTACTGAGATGTTCCTTTACGATTTTCACCTTTAATAACATACTTGGAAAGGTTTTCCTTCCCACCCCCAAAAGTACAGCCAAGTCTATCAGTTTCAGAATGTCTTCCAGATCTGTGTGCTTTGTTTCACCCAGCATTCTGCAAAGGCTCCCTTTGAGACGGATTTCAGTGTCCTGTGGATCTAGAAATGCAGTTGCTATAAAGGGTATTGCTCCCACCACATCTCCCACTGATTTTCACCGGTCTTGGATGGGTCCCCATGCCATGGCACATGCACAATCACACTGTCAATCAGCAGGTCCTTTAGAACAATGGCGAGGGAAAGGGCCAGCCAAGGATAACCGACTTAGTTAAGAGTGGAAGTGAAACAAAGATGCTGCAATGCGCTTTGTGAAAGTGCCTCTTCCAGGTTGAATTATGTGCCCCCCAGTGGTAGTGGAACTGCAGTCTTACTTGAAAATAGGATTTTTGTGATGTGATCAGAGGAAGTCAGGGTCCTACTGGATTAGAGTGGGTCCTCAATGTCATGAGTGATACCTTTGTAATAGAAAGGAAAGTGGATCTGGGACACAGGGTTGCAAGGCACACACATAGAGGCAAAAGAAGGTGGGGGATGTAGCTCAGCAGCATAGGCATCTGCCTGACAAGCACAAGTTCCTGAGTTTGATTCCCAGTACCAGAAGTAATTAATTAATTTTAAAAAAGCAAGAGACCTCCAGAAAGCAGTGATGCTACCTCAATCTATGAAACACCAGGAGCTGGAGAAGGCAAGGGAGCCCTTCCCTAGAAGCTCCAAAAACAAGAGAGCACTACTGGTACCTTGATTTGTTCATGAGTGTGTGTGTGTGTGTGTGTGTGTGTGTGTGTGTGTGTGTGTGCATATCTTTCGAGAAAGTGTCTCGCTATATAGTGCAGGCTGGACTTGAGCTCACTTTGTGGCCCAGGCTGGTCTCAAACTTGCAATGAGCCTCCCGCCTCAGCCTCCCAAGTTCTGGGCTTGCAGGTGTGCACTATCATGTCTGGTTTTATCCCTTGACTTTGTGTTTCTGGCCTGTAGAACTGTGAGAGAACAGATTTCTATTAATTGAGTCACTTATTTTGGTCTCCTTTGTTATGGTGGAAATTAATAAGACATTCTGTGCTCCTATTTAACAATTTGCCAACTACTTTAATTTTGTTAAGGATGCTTCTGAGTGTTCCAAACTGAGCCGCTCATAAAATTTAGAGACCTCTATCAAGATTCAAACCTTATGACTCTCTCTGTTCCACGTGCTAAGCAAAAATCAAGCATAGAAGCAGAGAGTCAAAAACACAAAGAGGCCACATGAAACACAATGTTCAGAATCCACAGCTCTGAGCTGGAAGTAGGAGTGCGACCTGAAGCGGGAAGAGGTGCTGAGACCCCAGTTTGCCGGTCGCCAGGGATGGTTTCTGACCCCAGAACTACTGAGGATGAGGAGCTTGCACTGTTTAAGCCACTGTGCCTGCGGTGTTTGTTGCAAAGGGCCTAGAGAAGCACACATCTCACCATGCATTGAAGAGGTCGAACACAATTGCAATTAAGACCAGCATGGACTGGACTCCTGGAGTGACACAGGTATGATCTGAGCACAGCCGTTCACCATCTCTGGAGATGAATTGGCCACAACTCTCCACAGGTCCTGGAGAGGGAGCTCCACATGATCCTTAGGATTCATGGTTAGAAAGGGGACCAGAGGAAAACAGCCAGAACCAAGGAGTCAACTGCAAAATGCACAGACAGGGTGAGTGAGAAAGAGAAGGAACAAGAAAATAAAATAAAAAAAAAAAAACAGCCAATTTGAAACACACAGACAAAATATTGTGCAAGAAATGTGCTTCCAAACTGAGGTTCTAAAACAACGTGCAGAAATTTAATGCTAAGAGAGACACCCAACACGACTGGCACTCTAAACAGGTACTCACGTCCAGTGGTGTTCACTTCATAGAACTAAAACAAGGATACTGAAGCACAATCAACCAACAGTAGAAGGCAGTGTAGTCATTAATACGAAATATGCAATACACAAGAAAAGCTCAAGTAGAGTCACAGCTGAAAAGAGGATCTCAGAAGGACTCAGCAAAATATCAACATAACATTGAAGACCAAACAAAATGCCTGAACATACATCAGTCCTTAACAGAATATACCTATACCTATGTCTATATCGATATCTGTATCTTATACATCATGTCTGTGTTAATATACACATGCACAAGTCTGCTATCTAGTTTTACTCTTGCAAAACCAAATATGGTAGATCCCAGGACTAATGCTTTTCCTGATTAATAAAAATATCTTCCTTCTATAAGAACCCATTGTTACTCAAAAGGAAGACACTGGATTTAGGAATTTGCTGTCAGAACTGACCTAAAATGTGAAGCTCCTTAGCTCTAGCACATGACAAATGAGAGCCAGGATATTTGGAAGTTAAAAGACAAGAAAGGCTCCTGCCTTGCTGTGTGTTTTTCATCCCTGCCCTGAAAGGATGAATCAGTAGTACAGGATGCTGACCAGATGAGAAGGACAGCAGAGTTCTAAGTGGGGAAAAAAAAAAAAAAAGATAGGGAACCTAAAGGTAGAAACACGGCACTCTGAAAGTCGTTTCTAGTCACACTAGCAACATGAGGGCAGAGATTTGTTCATTTAAAAGATTCATTTTTCCCCCCAACAGCCAGTTATGCCATGCCTTCCCCTGAGAGCCCAATAAACAATTATCTTGGAGGGAATTGTGCTTGTTGGGTTGTGCAGCCTAATAAGGCCTCGGTGCCATCCTCACTCTCCGAGGCCCCGCAAGCCTCACAGGAGAACGTCCTGGACACTCTCTGATAAATTGATTTTCTAATTCCAGCTCGGCCACCGGCTACTTTCCGTTCTTTGGATTAACTATGTAGCCTCTAAAAATGTTGGGATGAGACCAGCTATTTTTTGCATCTCATCTCCTGGAGTCCTGCCACATGTATTATTTGTGATTACTGCCAGGAGCTCTTCACTGTAGCAGGACTGGGCTCCCCTCTCACAGTTCTCTGTAACTGAGCTTTCACCCGAATTCCCTGGCTCCTGGCTCCCGTCTCCTTCCTCAAATCACACAACACCAGGTCATAGTCACTGCAGCATCTTCCCCTCCTACCTGTCTTCACCACCTGCCTCCTTTGGTGAAAAAAAAAAAAAAAAATCACCTACTTAGAGGGCTCTTGTGACTAGATTGAGCCCACTTGAAAATCCTGGCTGCTGTCTCTATCTCAGAATGTGAAGCTGAAGTCCTATCCGTGGAGTTGCTTTTGTCAAATAAAATGGCCTATTTTGAGGACTTCCTAGGACACTGTTTTACCTGCCACAGGTATAATATGTTTGATTAACGAGAGGCCCTATAATCTCAGCACTCCAGGACATTGAAACAGCAAGATTGCAAGTTGAAGGCCAACATGGAAAAATTAGGGAGCCTTGTCTCAAAATTAAAAATAAACTGGAGGTACAGCTCAGCATGAATGCCCTGGGTTTAATCCTCAACACCCCGTGGTCGGGATCTGGCAATGGAAATTTTAAAATTTATGTTAAAATTCAGTCATTCTGGGGATTCTGTGAAGCATACCCACTTCCATTAAACATGAGTACTTAAACAAGTGATTTCCCTTCCCACATGTGGTCAGAAGCATATGATTACCAAGTGCATTTCCTTAGGTTCATGAGCCTTTGCTCAGGAGAAAGCTGTTCACTTGTCTCATGAAAATGTAATTAGTTTAAATTATTTTATATGCCATTATCATAAAGTCTCTGTGGCTTGTAAGCCCAAGCTAATCCAAAAGTAACAAATTAGAAGTGGCAAATACCAATCAACAGTGACAAGAGACATCTGGGAACAAAGAGGCACTAAAACATACTGCAAACACTCAGCATTCACCACTCACACCTCAGTAACAGGTGAAGGTCATTTGTCGCGTGGGCGGACCTTGACACTGGTGAACATGGCCTCCTATTACTGGAAAATGAGTGAGTTATATTTAAAATATTCTTCTTCCTGAGTTTGTGTAACAAATGTGCATCATTAGACAAGTCTGACTTTAAAGATGATAGAGTAACACACAATGTAGGGGACGTGCTGGCAAATTAGTCTGCTTCCACCGTGCCCACTGAGAAGGAACTGGACCGTGACGTGACCTTCTGTGCACACGTGGGTTTTCACTGTGGAAGGGATGGCCCAGGCTGTGAGCATCAGCACCCATGAGGGACAGACCAGGGCAAGGAGAGAAGACTGGAGCAGCTCCTGGAGTATAGATGTGGGGTGCACCGAAGTTGCCTCTGCCAGCTTTGAGGCTCTGACCCAGCTCCCTGCCGAGAAGCCAGGCCCAGCCTGAGACTTGGAGTCCCCAGTGTCTCTGTCACTTTCCTCTCTGCTGGGACACAGTACCCAACACCCACGGCATAAAGGATGAGAGGCTTCTTCTGGCCCACATTTTCCATCCATTGTCAGCTGGCTCCAAGGCAGAAGCAGCACGGTGGGAGGGACTGCGTGGAGAAAACGTGCTCATGTCATAGAAACCAGGAAGCTCAGAGAGAGAAGAGAGCAGTCGGAGAGTGAGACGCACCCTTCCAGGTCAAGCTGCCAGTATCCTGCCTCCAGCCGGGCTCCCCTCCAGCTGCAGGTGAGCCATGAGCCCTGATCCACTGACGAGGAGCACACGCGCTACCCAGTCACCCTCAGCCTACACACGAGGCTTTCTGGGGACACCCCTGACCTAAACATAACACCTACCGCCTTCCCAGTCATTTCACTTTAAAATTTATTTTAGCCTAAATTAGTTGCAGTGAAATTCCCTTTCGGCAGACCAAACAATTCATCACTAAGATAAATCGGCAAAAATCCCCATCATTTGAAAAACAATCCAACCATCCAAAGGGATCGATCCTCCAATGACTCCAGATGGTTGGCAAATTGTATATATTGTGTGGTTTGCCAACGTGCTTTTTGTTCACTATGAATGTATTTCAATAAGCTATCTAAGCTTTAATTAGAACAATATGGCTCCCCACCTCAATACCTAGCTCTTCACAAAATAGATGTCTGCAATTTTATTTCAAAGATGATCCAATAAGGGAATTTGATCAGAATGAGTTGAAACACAGTGTTTTTCAAATAATGTGCTTATAATTAGTTTTAATGTGCCTCAACACATACCTTTATGAAGTTGAAAAATTAAATCATTGTAGGAATTACAGATTTCAAAGAAAGCCCAGAAACCAAAGAAAGCCTAGTTTTTTTTAATCAGGAATCTATATTTTTAGAAAAATAAATCACATTAGCATCATAGACAATAGGTTTTATTCCTGGAAAAGGTCATTAGTATGGTTAAAATTTCAGAATTTTGAAGTTCATTTATCAGTTAGGGTCAAGATAGGAATACAGAGGTTGCTCCCCACAATTTGATAGATTGGAGGTGTTGAAAGATGTGAGAAGCAAACAGGGACAGAGGCAAAGGGAGATCAGCAGGTATGGCTGAGTTTATGCAACACACCCAAGGTTACAGATATCAAGCAGGAGGCCAGGCCCACCTGGGCATAATTAGGGAGACACAGCTACAGCCGAGACTCCACACCAGATGATGAGCAAGAGGGACCTATTCATGGCTTTTTGACTGGCTACTCTTAACTGGAAGGCAGTTGGCAACGGAGCCCCAACAGGATAATGTGCAGAAGTCAAACCCTGCAAACTGAGCAGTTCACAGGAGAGCGGCAGAGGGCTCCAGGGTCAAACAAAGACCCATCACAATGATTGTGCAGATTTCTGCACCTTAAAAAGGTGTCACAATATGTGGAGTGACAGAAGGAATTGCTAACTGCCCCCAGGGATGTTGGTATGCGATATAAATAAATATATGACTAAAATATACAGGATAATCCAAAAGCTAAAAAGAGAAATCAACAAATATCACATGTATTTTATTGCCAGGGGTAATAACCTGCCCTGTGGGCAAATATATTACAGATTGTCATGATGATTATACTATTGTCACTGGTTATTGCAAATTCATAATTTTAGCTTCTATTGATGAAATATGGTATAAAACATCCTGATTGCCTTGCCAAACCCCTCTTCTCTCAAAGTTGTTTAGCCTTTATGATTTTGATGGGCACAGCCCTTCCCCTGTTGGAAGGTTGAGTCAAGATACATTTAAGCCACTCACATAAATCCTGTTTGTCTACAACAGTGACTCAGAGATAGACTGCAGCCTAAGCAAAGGTAACTGTCACATGACATTCACTTGGCTATGGAATTGGTGTAGGTATGGTCCATTGAAGTGTTAGTCAGTGGTTTTAAAAGTGAAGTTCTATTTTCCTATGCACAGAGTCAGTGAATTAGCACGGGGTCTGAATTCTTTCTTGTAATTTTCCAGACACCATGAGAGTACTCAGCATGAGAGTACACACACAACATCCTACAGGTACCCAGAGAAGACCAAACAACTGGATCATAAAAAGTGAATACAGTTTTGATCAAACCATGTCTGAATTCCATTACTTTCATATGTTTCAGTTATGTGTCAATAAATCCACTAAATTCTTCTTCTTCTTTTTTTTTTTCAATACCAGGGATCAAATTCAAGACCTTATGCTTGCCAGGCAGGCGCTTGGGCCCCTGAGCTAAATCCTGGCCTCCACTAAATTCCTTAAATTAAGTAGAGCTTGGCTTTTGTTTGTTATCTGCATTTGTTGTTGTTGTTGTTGTTGTTGTTGTTTTGTTACTAGTAACCAAAACCAAAATGTTATGCTTACTTCTATGTACTTCACATGGACTCTTTTACTAAATTCTGCCAAAAGTCTGAGCAAGCAATTTTTGTTATTCCTTCTATTTTACATTTGAGGAAAGTCAGGAAAAGCAACTTGCCCAAATTCCTCATTTGTAAAGAGTGAATGGTTTGGGTCTGACCCACCTGTCTTTAGAGCATGAGCTCTGATCACGGATTTCCCACACACACCTTGCTCACCTAAACATTTCTTTAGCATGGAGCTCTGCTGGCTTTCTATTCTGAGAGATGGGTTATAAAGCCTATCATAGGAAAATTGTGGGCAGGTGGGTGAGTGTGTGAAGGTCTGTAATCAAACCAAATTAAACTAATGATACAAACAAATTTAGAAACTTTTACCAAAGCAAAAGGTTATTCTGTTTTGTTTCAAAAATTAAGGTAAAGAGTTGGCCTTAAATAAAAGCTATGAGTATTGTAAAATATAGAGAGCATGATTTCAATTTACATCCATGGTTTTCTCAACAGATCACAGTGCACATATTAAAAGTAACTCCTACATAAGTCTTTGAGCAAAAATACCACGAACAATATTTATACAAACACATATATACACGCATATTCCTAGATATGCCTGTGTACATGTGTGTAAGTGTTACGCATGTGTAACATGTCTAGTATTATGTGGTTATATGTATGTGAATTATGTGCTTCAGGTTTAGGAAGCATATCAGACTTTATCCTCACACTATATGTGTGTATACGTGTGTGAATCACATTGCTGTGATGGTATTCTCTCTCACAATGAGTAAATGCACTCACTTAAGTCTCCACACTATTGCTGGGGAAGGGAAAGCATGTGTCGCTGTCCAAGGTACCTGTAGTCCTTTCTAGTTCTTCATACAGGATGATTCAAACAATTGGGCTGGATTTCTTCATGTTCCCAAAATATCCCCACTTCTCTTCCAGTAGCTAAATTCCTAAACAGTCTGTGGATGTAGAACACTCGCCACAGTAATAACCTATGAGAAATCTTGCTGCTAGCATCTGAGAAAGGCACTGAAATATATCAGTTTTTTAAAGCTTTCCTGTGAATAAATATGTACTGCTCCTTGGAAAAGGTCTTGCCTTAGAAAAGAGTCATTGGTAGAATTTAAGTTTTTTCTTTTAACCTATTGTGAGCAATTTGACTCTGTCATACAACTTGTTTCTCTAAATAGAAAACACAGTTTACACTGAATCTTTCAATAAAAGCAAAGGTAGAAGCTGCCACCTTGATACTGGTAAGCCCAGCTCCTCAACCAGGAAGTTCATGCAATATATTTCTTCTCTTTAAAGAAGCTGATGATTTTTTTCTCTTTAAAGAAACAGTAGCAATCCGAACTTTCTGAGCCCACTAAATACTATATTAGTAAATGTTAGTAAAATGAGGCCATTCCTTCCTCATTTGGGTATATCCCAAGTCCAATTTCCTACCAAGCTGGCCAGTCCCCAGACAGAAATGGCATCCCAAAACTCAGTTATGTCTCTGTTAAGAAACTTTGATGATCCTTCCCAATGGCATTCACTTCATAGGTAAACATTCTGTTTAGCAAACATGTCATTTAGACACAAGTGAATCTCCAAGGTAATTCGAATTTCCATCATAGGAAGTAAGTCGCTGGAGCATAGCCTGGAAAGGTCCATCTCCCTCCCTTCTCCCTTGATCCCCCTTGGCTTCCCACTGCCATACTATAATCTGTTCTCCTTTGCGATGCCCTTCTGCTTTGCTGCCCTGCCTCAGAGCCAGGTGACCATGGACTAAACCCTCCACAAACTGTGAGCAAAAATGAACTTTTCAGTCTTTAGGCTTTGAGTGTCTAGTATTGTGGCTCAGCAATTAGAAAGTAAAGCAGAGGAAAACAAGAAACATAAAATCACCAATAACCTAAGACAGCTCAGGCTGCAAAGGAAGTCTGGGATTTGAGAGTAAAGAGCTAGGTTCTTAGACTCAGCTTATTTGACATCTGGATTTGCTACCTGTGTGTGGACCTGTACAGCTTTTTATAAATCTTGGAACCATACTTTCTATACTTGGCTGTTCCCAGTTTTAAAATAGGAGCAATACCTATTTCAAGGTGTTATCTTGATAAAATTAGAAAGTAATATGAAGCTCCTGGATCTTCTAGAATGTCTGCAAGTGGTGCTGATAAACATTAAGCTCTCAGCCTCCTTCCCCCAGGCACACACCCCTCACTGTGGATGTCTCCCACCTCGGACTTGGAGCTGTATCTTTGGAGCCAAGGATGCTGAGTTCCACTCCATTGAACTCTTCCTGTGATTGCTGATATTCTAAAAATGGGATCAAGTTCCACACCCTAAACCCGAAGATCACTAACATGACAAGATAATCACTCTCATGTGACACTGCAAGGTGACTGTGTTGTGATAGGGAGGTACCTTGAAGGGATCTATGTTCACAGAAGCTCTTAGAGAAGAGAAAGTCAGAAATTTAAAGGCTAAGAAGGGCTCAACATACTGTTGCTGGGTGGGCAATGGAGGGGGCCAATGAGAAAGAATGTGAGTAGTCTGAGGGGCTGAGAGGGAGGCCTTCAGCCCACACCTGGAGGATGAAGACTGAGAACTGAGCCCTGCAGCTGCAAGGAATCAGGTTCTGTGGATAACCTGAGTGAGCAGAAATCTTAGTTCACTTCTGCTGCTATAGCACATTAGCACAGACTGGGTACTTTTCAAGAACAGAAATGTATTTTTCCCAATTCTGTAGGCTGAGAAATTGAAGATCAAGGTCAGTATCTAATAAGGGCTTTCTTGCTGTTCCCTCCATGGTGAGAGAAGAAGGACAAGAGAACAAGTCTATCCACCAGGCTCCCCTGAAGGGGTGTCTAATTCCATTCATGGACAAACCACACCTTAAAGGTCTCTATTTTTAATTATGCCATAATGGCAAATGCTATATTTAGGAGGTGACACCTTCAGAACCATGAAAGCCAAGAAACGGACACTTCCTCAGAACCACGACATTGAGGTCAGCCTTCCAACAGCTTAATTTCACCATTGCCAGAGTGGAGCAGAGGTCCCAGCTGAGCCATGAGAAAATAAACTCCATGTGCCTTTAAGCTGCCACATATTCAGCAATATAAAAATAGCAGGAGAAAATTGATGAGAAGGATGAGATTGAGCAAATTTGAGAAAAATCACCAATCAACAACTGGTGAATCTGATAAGAGGTCTGAGCCCTCTTCATTGTTCATGAAACTTTTCTGTAATTTTGAACTTGCAGCAAAATAAAAAGTTACAAACAATGTAAGCATGGAGTTAGATAAACCCTCTGTTATGGTTTGATAACTAGTGGTCAACTTAACGCCAGCTGGATTACATCAGCATGCATTGAGAGAAGATGCTCCACCTGAGAAGGGTTGGCAGGATAAATAGGTGGAGAAGAAGAGAGGTGTGGAGAGGGATTGAGGCGTTACGGAGGCATTGTTAGTTCTCCTACGAGTTGCTGTCTGAGCTGTTGGTTCTCCTGGAGAAGCTTTGGTCTTCACATCGAGCATTGCTTCCTGGCTCCGGAGGGGAAGATATGTGCTGCCTGGTCTCCAGGGTGAACTCCTCACGCTGCTTCCTGGCACGATCCTGACTGTGCTTGTCGTCGGAGCTCGGGGCCTCCGTGTCGCTGAGGACAGCTGTGGTTCCTTTCAGGACAGCCCCGCTCTTTGTTGTGAGTGTGACTTCTCAGCTCCAGTGTAGAACCCTCATCCCACTAGCACAGCTCCTTTATCCTGCTGGCATGGACTTTCTGGTTTCCACCGCTGACTCTTGGGTCTTCCCGGCATGAATCCGTAAAAGAGACTGGCGTGAGTCTTTGTGGGCCCTGGACTTCCAGTTGGACTCATGGAGGCATTGTCCTGAGCTCTGGATTTTTATCTGGACTCATGTGGGACATTGCCATGGGGTTTAGACTCTTGAGTAAATAAGCAATGTCATTGGTGTTGCGGATAGATTTCCTGCATTCTCCTGTGTTAACTTTCAGTGACCATTATAAACATATTATAAACTCCATGTCCTGACCTGAATTGTTCTCGTGTACAACCCCAGACTACAACAGAAATTTGGTACCGAGGAGTGGGGTCATTTGCTGTGACTATACCTGGCCATGTTTTTCAAGAGGCTTTGGAAATGGCTTATGGGCAGAGTTTGGAAAGGTTTGGACATGTCGCCTGGATGCATAGAGCTGGAGCAGGCTAGGCTGTTCTGTAGAGGAGATTCTGGTCAGAGCTCAAGAGACCAGAAAGCTGATAGAAAGCCTGATGGTAAAGACCAGGCTTGGGAGGTTTCTGCTGGAAAGGACTGCATTGGTTGTTGGACTCCACATGATGTGTGTTATGGCTTGGCAGAAAGTTTATCTGCATTTTGCTCCTGCCCAGAGACTTTGCCTGAGACTGACACAAAGGGCAATGGACTGATTAATTTTGAAAAAGAAATTAAAAAGCAATCGAACATTGAGGCTGTGGCATGGCTATTGTTGGGGGCTTTTAGCCAGCTTTATGTTTCGAATCAGGAGCAAAGAGCCCAGCAGGATAATTTCCAATACTCTGAGTTTGGCCCGAAGGAAGATTCCAGGAAGGGTGTGGATTGTAAAGACAGAGTTGAGATATTGATTCTTGAGGAGAAACAGAGAGATAAGAAAGATGGCCGCGGGGCATCCCAGGAAGCAGGTCCCCACCCTGTGCAGCTTCATCGCAAAGATGAAAAATTTTGCTCAGAGGAAAAATCTACGGAGTGCCATGCTCCAGAATGGCGACAGAGGCCAAGTGAGGTTCCAGAATGGTGACAGAGGCCACATGAGTTTCCAGAAAGGCGGCAACATAGAGAAGCTTTTCATCACAATCAGGTAAACAGAGCCCTGGGATCCAGGCAACTGACCCCTACAGCCAAGAGAGAGAAACGCCTGGCTACTGCTTTCAGCTAGCAGCAAACCTTGGCGGCATCCACAAGGTGCTGATTTTAGGTGCAAGGAAAATGCACAAATTCTGAGGATAAGAAGGCTTCCACCTCAATTGCAAAGGGCCTGGCTGGCCAAGCTGTGTGCCCCTGAGAGGGCAATTTGTGAAGATGTAAGTGTGAAGCCGAAGGTACAGTGGAGACCCCAGAAGTTTGGAAAAGCCAGGAACGTGGATGATCCAAGGAAAGCTGCAAAAAGCAAGCAGAGAGGATTTAAGAGAAAAGCTGCGGGAGTTGAAATCACTTTAAGTGCCCTGGGGGTGGAATCACCCAAGGCTTTTGGAACTTGCAACCAGATTGCTTCAGATGCTGAGTGTAGAACTCTAGGACTTAATGTTTGCCCTGCTGGATGTTGGAATTGCTTTGTTTCGAAATCCTTCTATTCTCCTGTTTGTAACTTTTGGAATGGTAATGTTTATCTTGTGCCTTTGCATTTCAGAAATGTTTAACCTTGTTTCTTTTGTACAGAAGCTTACAGTTAAGAGTTTGCCATAGATCTTGGAGGAGACTTGGGACTTGGACTTTTCAGCAATGTTGAAGCTGTTAGGACTTTGGCAACTCTTGGAGGTGGACTAAATGTCTTTTGTATAAAGGATGTACATGAGTCCTGGGGGCCAGGGGTGGAATGTTATGGTTTATGTTTGTGTCCCCCAGGCCTCATGAGTTTGCATTGTTCATTTGTGATGGTTCATTGTATAGTGCTTGGATTGATGGTGTTGGTGCTCCACCCACATAGGGGTGGAGCCAGGATGTGATGTAATGGCAGGAAGAAGGTGTGTCTTTCTCTTTGCTGGTTTGAGTTTGCTGCTGGCGGCCGCCATGAACTGCAGCCCAGCCATGCCTGCCTGTCTTGGAGCCAACTGAGTATGGACTGAAACCTCCAAAAACTGTAAGAAATAAACCTTTCCTTTCCCAGCCTTGGGCTTCAGGTATTTTGTCTCAGCAACCAGTAAAAAGTGACTAAGGCACCCTCTGATCTCTGTGTGACTGCTCCTAGATAATGCAGACTGTAGTGTCCTCCCTGATGATGTGCACGGGCTGGGGTTGTCTGCCGTGTGTGCACCGAGAGCTAGGAGAAGACAGCAAATTCTCAGCCTGTCGCAGACAGTGTGAGTTCAAAAGAAGGCTTATGTTTTTAGTTTTGGCATTAAAATGTTGTTTTGAAAAGAAAGATCTCTGCTAGATTTTCCTGTAAGATGGTGATGATGTCTATGGGTGATATCACAGGACATTAATCTGGGATATAGTGAGGTATTAATGCTCAGATCAAGAAAACCAGCAGATCAAGAAAAGCATGACAATTCCCCTGTCAATGGTAAAAACATATTTGGGTGAAGGGAGGAGGATATCCATACAATCACCCTGAGAGCATTTAGTACACCAGCTTTTTGAGTTATAACTCATGTATGGTTCATTTTCTGTTCCTGTAACAAAATTCCTAGCTCTGAGTACCAATGAAGAAAAGCTTTACTTTAGGTCACTCACTGTTTTGGAGGCTTTTATGATTAACACCAAGAATGACCACTGAAAGTCTCATGTGCTCCGAGGCTGGGATTTCAGAAAGTAGTTGGATCACAGGGTTGCTACAGCCGGGTTACTCTTAGAAGGTGAGGCCTACATGGGCGTGGGGCTCTGGAGGGGGGACCTGCGAGGGTTTCTAGTGTCTGCTTCCCCACTCTTTTTTCTTCTTTCTGCCACCTTGGCATGAGCCACTTTCCTCCCCCAGGTACTTCCTCCATGTTATTTTTGCCTTGGAGACAGCCAAGCATGAACTGAACCATAAACAAACCTCTCCTCTTGTAAGTTGTGAATGTTGGAAATTTTGTCCCCGTGTTGAGAAAGTGGCTAAGACAGAGGCTGAAGGTATAGATCAGGTGACCTCACATGCTCATCCTCTGGTGAAGGCCCAAGGTAAGTCACTCCTCGAAACTAGCCATAATCCCTGCCAGGGGCAATGCCCTAGTGCCTCCCCCTGGGCACCGCCTCTCCATGCTGTGATCCTGGGGACCAAGGTTTCAGCACAAGCGGAGATTCACACCCAATTCACACCCAGCAGCACAATAGTGCTAATTCCTAGTCCATGTTCACCAGCCTTTAGTAGCCCCTGAAAATAAAATACAACAAACATGGATAAGCAGAATCTGCTCCCTATTGATTTCTTTATTTTGAATTTACTAGGAAATATATTTGAAGAAGCCTAGAAATAACTCAAATGTTGCTCAAGTTATGTTTTAAAATACCCTTCAGGCCAGTTTTCTCTATTTCCCTCAGTTCTGTGTTTTTCATAAACTCCTTGGAATAACTTTCATCCTTTGCCTTCTGTGAATAGGAGCCTAAGATATTTTGACACTGATTATCAACATCAGTTTTGATGCGATGCCATCTACCATGCACTGTGGGACTTCAGCATTTCTTCCTGTTCTCTCCTCCTTTTCCCTAAGCTCATTTGAATTTCAATATTTCCTGACTTTGTGGGAACACTGTGCTACTACAAAGCATTTCAAACAGGAAAATCAGACTTTCTCTGTGCGCCATTGCTCTTCTGTCCATGGGAAACCAGCTCTCTTGCTTTCAATAACTCACCAGTGACCACAGGACTGGACCCAGGGACCAGCTGAGTTGCTGTCTGTTCTCTGGGGGCTGCAGCATGAGATAAGCAGGGCTGATCTCCCCGTCGTTCTTTCTGGTTTTGTGCAGTGTCATGATTTCTTAGAAAATACTTTCTGGGGCTGGGAATTTAGCTCAGTGGCATAAGTACCCACCTTGCAAGAGCGCGGTCGTGAGTTCAATCCCGATTAAAAAAAAAATTAATTTGCAGTGGGCGTATGAATCCATATCTCTCAAATTTCTGGTCAACACTCCTCATTTGGACTTTCATGTGTTTGTGAGTTAAAATTATTCCCTCTTGCAAATGGCAACTCTTTAAACATGGGGTGACAGCTTATGCCCTCCCTTTCCCCAGCTTCTGTGAGAGTAACTCCTACCTGGTTATCTTCTGTAGACCAACTCCAGTTAGTCAGCATCACTTTGTGTGAGGTCGTGTGTGTGAGTGTGTGTGTGTGTGTGTGTGTGTGTGTGTGTGTACTATTAGCAGCAGTAGTAAGCTAATGTATACTATCAGAATATTTCTGAAAAAGAAAGAGTTACTATTATTTCCCCTGCCTATGATCGAGCCTTCACGTGTCTCTCTTTATAAAAATCAACCAAGCACACATTTTGGTCTTTACTGTACATTGATGGAGTCTTGTATGTTTGTGTCTTTAGGGGGCAGGGTCACACTTTTATTGAAGTGTTATTCTGTCAGTATGAACATTCAAATGCCATCAGAGAGAATTTCTAATTTGAATTTCACTGAAATAACTGGACCTCTATAATCACTAATTCTGTAGTTGCCAAGTGTTACCAGATATGCATCTGAAACCATGGCCTTTGTAACAAGGACCTCAAGAGTCTTTGTCACTCAGCTGTCACTAGGCTGCCCTCTATTCATATGCTAATACCAATACACTTATTTTTATTTGTTCTCTTACAGCATCAACCACTTAAAAATAAAAAGGTCATTTTAGGTCTCAAAAATACAGCTATTTGATTGGTAACCCTGTCACAATCAAAATGAAGGGGTTCCTATATCATAAAACATCAAAATTTAGTCATATTCTGGACCAATTTGTAGTTTGAACTATTACTAATGTTCCCATTCTCAGAAAGTTGTGCATTTCATTGTAGCTAGCAGGTCCAGACTTCCAATCTCAGGGAAGACCAACACCCTAGTAATTTCTTGCCTTCCTACTGCCTGAAACAGTTTAGTCACAGTATTAAACTAACAATGAGTTATAGTATCACCCTAAGTTTACACAGCCAAATGGAAACAGAGCTACAATTTTAATGTTATACATTCACTTTCTAGATTTCTGTTATATCAACACATTCAAAATGTTTAATTGCAAATCGTAGAAGAATCACAGTAAGTTAATGTTTAATCCTCTCGTATATGAAAAAAATTTTAGTGTGCTATCCAGGAAAGTTCTCTATTTCAGTCATCTTAAAGAGCTATAATTCCAGTTACCTGTATGGAAAATGCAAATTTGTAATTTTTAACAAATATGGACTTCATTTTTCATTTTGGAAAAATGAACTATTTTAATGCCATTTCCTTTCTTGCCTTGCTAAATGAAAACGTTCATATATTTGGCAAAAGAAGGCTGCACTTGAATCTATATTTTACAACTGTGATACAGAAATCAAATATAAAAATGTGTCTACAGTGCAAATGCACTTCAGTCACTACAGAATTAAACTCACAGCTCTGGGCAGTTCAGCTGACTTTCAGAGGTTGCTGCTTTCTCACTGATGTCTCTCTGTGGCTGTGACCAGCTCTTCTTGTTAGTTAAACTTTTGATAGGAAAATACTTGGAAATAAATGACATCCATAGGGAAACACGCTGCATAGTTAAAAAATAAAAACCTACTTCCCAAAACAGGCACCTGAAAGGCTCCAGGTGAGTAGTTTTGCTACTGCACTTTTAGCACAAATAGTATGTTACAAAATTTGTGTTCAGAGAAACTCTTAACTTTTATGAAAGTCTAACTCTTTAATAAGAATGCTATCACCAATTCACTGTCCTTATTTTAATCCATTATGAATGCTGTGATTGACTTTAGCTGGTTTTTTTCTAATCCTCAGATCTAAAATATATACGGCTAATGCATTAAATCTGAAATATTTAATGCACACTTTCAAAAATGCATTGTGGGGGCTGGGGGTTTAGCTCAGTGGCATAAGCGCCTGCCTTGCAAGCAGGCAGTCGTGAGTTCGACCCCCAGTACCAATAAAAAGGAAAAAGACAAAAAAAAAATGCATTGTGGAGGACAGTAAATATTTCAGCTCTGAGCTCAACACGAAGCCCCTTTCTCCCTGATACTAAGATAATCACCCACATGCTTCACGTTCCTCCTTGGAACCAAAAGCAAAGCAGAAAGGGCAAAAGAGGACAGATTGCAAAGCAGAATCACTGCAGTGTGAGTCCAGGATTCCGGGGCTTATTACACGCGTGGAATTCGGCATCCTCTTGCACTTTCCTCCAGTGTGAAACCAGTGTCGTGATCTCACTCGTAAGCACACACCCATGCACGTACAAACACTGTGCAATAGCAAGGAGTAATCATAGCAGACTGCTGATGACATTTTCTTCTGGGTGTTGGAGCTGGAAATGAGGAGAGGCAGAAATTGTATTTTTACTTCGTTGACTTTTTAAAAATATATTTCACATTTAAAATCACAAAAAAAAAGGAAAATAACTGATTTTGACACTGAGAGCCTTTTGTGAATGTTTTGCTCATGGCTAATAATCATACCACCATTCTTGGGCCTAAGATCTCATGGCTGGTACCAAGTACTTTCTCGGGTTCCTTGTGGCAGCTGTCAAGTTGGTAAGAGAGGTAGACATTTTCACTCTACTGACTGGTGCAATAGGCTTTCAACAAAATCCATTAAAAACATGAAACATTTCACAAGCACTAGAACTCAGGCCTTCTAAAAGTAAATAAGCAGTTCTTTCTTCTAGAGATTGCCACTAGAATAAAGCAACCACTTTTTCTGGAAGCATGTTGTTGCAAAAAAGGCTCAGTAAGTGATGAAAATGTTCCAGAAGCAAAATGAAGTCAACAGGTGTTTTTAGAGCTACCACAGGCTAAACTGGAGCAAGCCTAGGCAATTATAGCTGGAGTTTAACACTGGCCCATCAAGGTTTACAACCTTAGAGCATGTTGAAAAGGTGGTCACTGCTGCCAATTTCAGTACTTTCTAAGCTCCAGTGAATTATTATTATGTGCTGTGCCCTCTTAATTCAGATGAGGTACATATTTAAAATTATTGATCAGGTCTTTGCTCCTCTATTTATCCAGGGCATCCTTTGTTTTGCCCTTTGATTTTCTGTCTGGTTTTCAATCATATAAAGATTTATTATATCTTCTCTGTGTAATTACTCACTGTGCAATTGGTGTCATCTATGACTATCTTAAAATATTCATAGTATGTTAATTGTGCTGCCTAAATAACAGCTCTCAGCAATAGCATATTCTTCTTAGAATATCACTCAGGTTTATTACACACTAGCTGTATCTTGACCCCTCACTAGCATTCTCAATATTGGAACGGTGTGAGATGACCCAAATATCTCTGCCTTCAAAGACACAATGCAAGCAATTGCACAGAAATTAGTAATTATGGGCTGGGGATGTAGTTCAGTGGCATAAGTGGTGGGCAAGGTCCTGGTTTAATTCCCAGTACCAAAAAAAACATTAATTATTTGTAATGTAGCAGGTGTCAAACAATACACCAAAATAATGAGATGATTATATACATACCAATGGCGTGCTTCTTTGACAGTCACAGACAAAAATGGGCAAGTTATTGTGTAGTTTCTACTACCATAGATACATGGGTACAAAGGCATGTATGTCAGGAAAACACCACTCAAGGTTCCAGGAATGCACAGCCTGACTAGAACCAAAGGCACAAAAAGGGAGCATTTTAATAAAGTATGGTCATTAAGGTCACTGCTCTAATAGGGATGAACACAGATGACTATTTTTTGGTGTTGAAGATGGCACCTAGGATCTCAAAAGGATGCTTCAGATGTGAGTTGAATGGAAGATCAAAGTGACCACCACCTGGCGAGATGACGCTCGAGACAAAGTTGTAATAAACTGAGCTTAGATCGCGGCACTGGTGAATGAAAGTCACCCCTGAGTAAGCAGACTTTCTTCCCCTTTTGCTCTGTACCAAGTTTTAAAATGCCAATTTTTCAAACTTAATAAAGAGCCAATTCTGTGTGCTTTTCGAAAATTCAAGTTGCTATAGGAAAATCTTATCTCACTTTGAGTTTTAATATGCAAATGCAGAAGTCTTATTTTAATGACCACATTACATTACAGAGTCTGCAGAGAAACTAAGGCAGCAATCACAGGCCAGAGGATTACAGCCTGCAGAGGCCGGCAGCCAAGGAGCAGAGATCTGAGAAGACTCTTCCAAATCCAACATGTTACACAAGTTTTATGCCTTAAAGTTATCTAGTGAAGATTAGTAAAATGGATCCAATAATGAGCTTTCCCTAAATAACTGAAGGGTTTTATCTATAAGCTAAATTTCAAAAAGCACATTTTATACACCAGAAGCTTTTTGAAAATTTAGTCTGAAGAGTTATATACCTAGAGCATTCTAATTTAACTGTGCTATTTGGAATATTCAATATTAGTATGTTGATTCATGAGCATGATAGGAACAAAACTTCATAAACAGTAAATTTCAAATTATTTTTTCAACTGAGTATCAATTTAATCTTCCTGAAATTCTTGTTATATTAAATAAAATTAATCAACTTAACCAACATATAATCAATTTTGGCTTATCTAAATTAATAACATTAAATTAATGGTTTTTGATTGCTAAATATTTTAACACCATTTTTCAAAAGTTCTTGGTTCCATTTTGATGCTGCAAACTTATAAAGGCATATTGCAAGAGATTCTAACCAATATAGATATTTACTGTGTAGTGAATTCGTGTCAAAATAGTGAGGAAAAGATCAATTCTTTTTAAAACATGGTATTAGTTTAATTGCTTAGCAATATGGAAAAAGATAAAGCAAAAGCATACATATACTAGAAGAAAACTTAAATGAGTTCTGCTATCAGTCAAGACTAGAAAAGAATTTCTTAAATATGAATCAAAAATGAATCAAAATCAAGAAACAATGAGAAAAGTTATTGTTTACTCCATAACGAACAGTTAAAATATAAAGAGCACCTAAAAATCAAGAACATTCTATGATAAAAATGGAGAAAAGCCATACACAGAGATTAAATACACATGTACAAACTCTCTCTCTCTCTCTCTCTCTCTCTCTCTCTCTCTCTCTCTCTCTCTCTCTCTCTCTCTCGTAGAAATGGCTTTTACTCAAAACAAGAGAAACGCAAAGCTGACACCCGTAAATATTGTTTGTCATTATCCCCTGAGGGAGTCGTACTGACCACTCACAGGTTTACCAAGATTTGAAGAACACCTTTGATAGGAATAAAAATGTCCTTGACAAGGAAACACTAAGTGTTGCTGATATGGATGAAGCAGTGAAGGGAAGGAAGTGAAGCTGCGGCTGGACGTGGAGGGTGGTGCACAGCTGCTGGGATGGTTCGCCTTGAGGGTCAGCTCAGCTGCCCTGAGAGATGCTCAGCTCAGCAAAGCCTCTGGGAGGGGCCGGGAGGGTCACAGGGCGTTTGGGCACCATGTCCGGCCTCTGACTCCTTCCCCGCTGCCTCCTCCTTGCTCACTCTGCTTCTTGGCACCAAGAGCTGAACAGTTTTCCTTTGTTATTCCCTTCTGCCATGTTTCTGCCCTGGAACCACCCAACTATGGCCTGGAACTGAGTTAAAATACACCTCTCCTTTAAATTGTGCATGTCAGGTAGTGGGTTACAGGGAGGATAAGCTGATAACACAGCTGGAGAGGGAGGTGCAGCAATGCATAACATCATTGCATCAACAATTGATTTGGAGATTTGGGTCCATATAGGGATAAGATTGGCTTTATAATACGTTCCACGGGGATCCCACCTAACAAAAAAGCGCATCTAAAAGGAATCAAAGCAAAGTCAAAATCATACTGGAACAGATAAGCCTAGCCACCAGAGTAGCTTACCAGAAAATATTTATTACAGGTGAATTTAAAACTTGACAGCATGACTAGTGGGATATATCCTAAGGGTAAAAACAAAGTTAAGACATTTTAAGTTCTTTTGGGTAACACTGGTTGTCATAATATCAACACTGTTAATATGAAATTATTATATATACACACAAGCATGATAAACTCATCCACACATCATAGACTAGAGAAAATGATTCTAATCAAGTTTTAATTATAAAATACATATGAATGATAAATCCAAGCATTTTAACCTCTAATTCTGAATTTAAATTAGAATTATCAGTATGTACTTTAATGATTTTTAGCAAATAGTCCCTATGCGGAGGAATATTTGTTCAAAGCAATGAACAAAAAATCATTTTCTGATGATATTGATGAACAGCTTGATTTGGAAACCATCACAGACCCTGTAAGTGCACAGGGTTGGACAGCACACTTAAGACCTTGAGCGCTGGGATGCAGTGCTCCACCGAGAAGGGAAGTGTGGACAGGAGTCTTTTGCAGGCTTCCCCCAGCAGCACCCTGCATCCTGCTGCCCACGTGCTGCTTGGTCCCTCTGCAGGGGGAACTGGAATTGGTGCCTATGAAGAGGTCAGTAAGGATGAGTCCCAGCAGCCTCGGTGGGGAGCCACAAAGCTGGATGGAGGGACCATTTGGAAGCAAGAGAGAAACAGCAGCACTCGGGTAAATGTGGAGATAGAACTTTTGAGGATTAATACAGCCCCTATGAAGAAGCACTCCTGCAGTTATCAGCAGAAGCCCACAGCTGCCCCATGGCAGCGTGGAGAATGTTATTTTTACTCTTACAGTTGCAGCAAGACTCTAATTACTGACACTGCAGATGTCACCTTAATCACAGTTTTATTTAATGATCACATTGGGCACTGCTGTGTGATGTGGGATTTTTCAGAGTAAAACATGACAGAGAAGTGGAGGAGGAAAACTCATCTCCTAACGTAGGATCCTGCCCCTCACGGGGGCTGCACACAGTTAAGAGAAGTTGGCAAAGTGTCCAATTCACAGGGAGAGTGGGTGGGATTTAGACTTGGGATTTGTAGTGAAAAAAGTAAAGAAAATGATACACTTTAAAAACACAGGTTCATGCTTTTCCTGCCACTCATTATAGCAAATAATCATCATTCATACTTGCATTTCTCACCACATAGAAATCTGTTAGAAATATAACCCCATTGTGTGGGAAAGTTCATACAGATGCTCACAGTTTGTGCATTTTCTGAATGTTCGCTGTGAGACTGAACTAGGCGAGTCCCAGGGGCTTGCAGTGTAAGAGAGGGAACTAGGAGGGCTGGGGATTTAGCTCAGCGGCATAAACACCTGCCTTGCTAGCAGGCAGTCGTGAGTTCGATCCCTGGTACTGATAAAAATGAAAAAGACAAAAAAAAAAAAAAAAAAACCAAAAAAACAGTGGGATCTAGTGACAAAAGCAGACGTTAACTGCACGTGAACAGCTGGGCTCCCAGCAGTCACTGAAATGTGTGATCAGAGTGACTGAGCCAGGGGTGGTTTACAAAGCAGGGTCACTTACTGTAGTGCAGGTCAGAAAGGCTCAGTCTGGGTTCTGCCTAAGGAAGTAGCTCTTTCCTCTCCTTCATTCTCCTGGCCAAGCGGGGAGCACATGGAGATCCAGGCTTTCCCAAACTGCACAGTAATTCTGGGACTCAGAGCTATTCTGGTTCAAAGCTTGAGCAGTCTTAGAAGAGAACCTGAAGAGGAGGTGAGTGATCCTGCACGATTGTGTGTGGTGGAGGTGCCAAACAGAAGGATGAGCCTACGGAAATATTAGCTCCAAATGCTGAAAGACAGCACCAAACCTGCACGCCGTGGTTTGTTATGTGAACAGAAGACAATAATGGAGAATTGGAGAAAATTTTAAAAATTAGGATAACAGGAGAAGGGTACTATGAACCCATTTATGGAAAACTACTTGCCTGAATTTCGGGTGACAATGGAAAGCCATTTCAGAATTACTCCCCCAAAAAATGCTTTCCAATTTACACTCTCAAACTTATCTTGTTGATAAATCTTGCTACTAAACATAGGACATTTTAAAAATGGAAGATGCAAATAGAACACCAGAAATAGGGCTTCGACTGTCAACCAGATGTATGATTGGGAAATGGGACCCATATTCGGTGGCAGAATAAATGAGTGGACTCTGGGGATTTTACTCCACGTTCAAGGACAGAGAAAATTTTGTCAGAATACAAGTTTCTAAGTCAAATCAAATATTAGTAGTGAAAATTTAGATTTTGAAAGAAGAAAACAGACTCTGTCTCTAATAAATTTTAGATGATAATAGGTCACCTAGGTGAAGATAGCACGTCAAGAAGGAGAACAAAAACACAGTTAAAGTGTTCATGTTCAGGGCCTGACCCAAAAATTTGTGAGAGAGATTGCCATATAGTGAACGCAAAAACTATGTTTATCTTCAAAAGCATACGTTTCTTTACCCAATGAAAATATAGAATGTTGAAGTTTAACCTGGTCAAATAGAGAAACAGAATCTTGGTCAAAACATACCTTATAATTTAGAGGTAGCTTTTAAAACATTGGAAACTAATAAAAGTTTTCCTTATACTAAGTGGATGCTAAGGAATCGTCCTCAGGATGATCAGTGATCGCCGCTGCTCTGGGAGGCTAATGATGCTCTTTATGGGAATAAAGCTGCCTGAGCATCAGGCGTATGGCAGAAGGCAGCTTGAAGAGACATATTTGCCCTGCTTAAGCCTTTAAAATCTTATAAAAATAGCAAGTGCATCTCATCTGGCTCCACTGAAATAACATCCCTAAAAGGAAAAAGCACTTCCAGAAGGCTGGAAAACAAACCCCTCCCCGGAGGTTGGCCCTCACTTTGTGAAGAAGACTTCGTGTCAAAGCTCTTGGGGAGTTTTATGTGGCACCAGATGGGGCACATTTTTCCTTTTATTGCCTTCACCTCTAACTGATGGGTATCCAGGGAGAGCCTGAGTCATACAGTGCATGAAAGCATCTTCACCCACATTCTTACAAGTTCTTTGCAAGAGCTTTATTTTCAGGGAGCCTATTTCATTGGCAGGAGTAGAATCAGTGCCATTAAAATGAACAAATCACCTTGCCAATCACCACCTCTATATCTCTACCATGAGCTTCCTCTTAATCTATGAAGGCTTTTATGGCTATCTGCCTGCCTCCATGGAATTCAGATGGGTGCACTCTTATGGAAATTTAGGTAATTGGGGATAAATCCAACTTCTAAGATCAATGCAGGAAACTACACTTAAAATTCAACTTTGTCCCCAGATTCCCACTTGGGAGGCAAATGTCACCTGCTTCAATGTACTGCCTATTACTAGACAGGATTATCTGATTTATGGCCCCATCATCCCTGTGGTTCAAGTCAACCCTTAAAGGAGGTGTGGATAATTATCATTGGTCCCCAAGTTAACATAATAATAGGATAGAGGTGGAGACTAGATGTTGATAGGTAGCGCAGGCTGAATATGAATTCATTATGTAGCCCAGGATGGCCTTGAACTCATGATGATCCTCCTGTGCCTCAGCTCCCCAAGAGCTAAAATTATAGATGTGTGCACAGCAGTCTGTATGCAAGTGTTGTTCGTGCCCACCTCATCTGCCCTTTGTAACTGCCACTGCAGTTACCTGTTGAAGGTGTCCTACTGATTCTTTTGAGGAGATGCTCTCCACCCCTACATGGAAGACTAATAAAAGTTCTGGGCAAAACAGATGGAATGGAGGTGGCAAATAAATACCCCACTTCACTGTTCTCGGTTGCATCATTCTGAGGGCTATCACCATATCCCAGTGTTTGTCAACAGGATCAGTCTCTTTGGCCCAAAGAAAAATCATTCTATAAACATAAAATTTATCAGCTTTTTCTACCCTCCTTCTGCCCTCACTTTATCTTACTCCCTACTAATACTTTCTGGAATGACCTCCCAAGAAAATTATTTGCATTGAACATCTGCTTAGCAGGAAACTGAAGTGGCTGACAGCAACACAAGTCCATGGAGACATAGGTAAGAATCTAATGGCTCAGAGAAGACAGGGCCTTCCCTACCCCTAATAGTGGCTCTGATTATGGAATTTTCAATAATGAAATGCAGTTGAGCACATGGCAGGGAATGAACATGACTCTCCCCTGAGCTCTGTCCCTCGACTCCAAGGAAGAAACACAGCTGGATTGTTGAGTTGTATTTTCTGCATGCCTTCTTCCTCTTGTCCAGGCTATGAGTGTGTTCTCACACAAAGAAAAGCAAGGCAAGTGTTTTGCATGATAACAGGAAATAATTTCTTTGGGACAGAGTATAAATTTCAAGTTTGACCCCAGCATCATTCAGATCTTCCTGGAACTCTCTTGTTTACGTACTTTCACAGAATTACATTGTTACTGTTATAGTTTGTGTGTGGATGCCACCCCATCCAGCCTCATGCAATCATGGACACAGCTGAATCTAGCCTTCGTGATTGGTTTGTTGTCTATCCTGGGACTGGTGGTATGAGTGCTGCACCCACCCAGGGGCAGAGCTGACACACACCGTGAGGGCAGGAAGGAGGCAGGCTCCCCACTCCTTGTTGCCCTTTCTCTCTTGCCACTTGCAGCCGGCCCTCAGCCATGCCATACTGCCTTGGAGCCAGCTGAGTATGGACTGGAACCTCCAAAAACTGTAAGAAATTAACTTTTCTTCCTTCATGTTAGGTACCAGATATTTTATCTCAACAATGAGAGAAAAATAACCAAAACAATTACCTACTCATTGGTACCCCAGTTTATCTACTTTCATAGGTCTAATTTACCTACTTTCACAGAATTTCAAATTTGAAAATTAACTTTAGTTGCCATTTTATATTTTAAAAAATCAAATTAAATTTACATAAAGTCAGGGCTGACACCCTTTACAGGAATCGAATCAAATATTTTCAAAATCTCTGAACTTCACTAAGCATATACACAGAAACAAAAAAAATATCTCTAAACCAAAGCCTTCCTGACACATGGTTTTTTTCAACATTGTTTATTCCCTCATCTGGAGATTATCTATCAAGAAAAGTAGACTGCCTTGTTGTTGCTCATCAATGGAATGGACTGTGGGGTAATTTCAGTCCTGACCTCTGCTTACGTGTTGATTATGTCTTCAGCAGCAGCCTCCCAGCCTCTCAGCTGTGTCCTCTTCCAACTCTTTCCCCTCTGGCTGAACTTCACAGTCAAAGTGAAATTTATCTCCTTAATTTAGTACCTGCTTTGCTCATTTCATTTATCAGTGTGTGGCTGACTTCTTTCCACATGGCGGACATTTGGGTGTAAATATTTTCTGTTCCCCATGTAATATGTAGCGCTGGGTACCTTTCATCAGGGATGGCATTAAGCTATGCGAAATGATGGACTGTTTTCCTTCATGTTACCTTCCTCCAGGTAAACTGCTCTGTGGGTTAGTAACTGGTTTTCCTTGATTTATTTTTGAAGGTTACTCCATATCCCTTCACATAGTACTTTTCTATGAATTATGCATGCTGCTAAGGTCCAGCACCCAGCAGAGGCAGTAGACTGCAATTTCTCCCCTTGTAATTTGCATTAGACCACCAAAAATGACTTAAGCTTCTAAATTTTTCATTCAGAAGACACAGCTTGATCCTCAAAGGGGAGGATTTTGTACCACCTGATAACATCATAATTGAGCACCATTAATTTTATTTTGAAATTGATATTTTTGAATACTTTAACTGTAAATTTGATATGCATACTAAAACTCAAACACATAAAACCTGTATTAACCCCAAAATACACAACATGTAAAGGATGAAGATTGCTTTCCTTTATTTATTTATTTTTTTTCTGAGACAGTCAGGTAATTGAGGGGAAAACAGTGGAGAGGTAGGAGCAGGGAAGGAAGGTGAAAAGCCTCTGAGTGCTGCTCACTGACATTAGCTTTGATCACCAGACGCTGCCATAGCTGGTTTGTCACACCCACCTTGGCGTGCTCTTCCTTACTTCTACCCTTCCTTGTGTCAATGAGCCGTGGCTTAGCCTGTGTCTATTACTGTCCATCCTCTTCTGATGGTCACATAATTTTTTTTTATTATGTTGTTAAAAGAACAGTGAGATCTCAAGGAAACATGAGCCAGTGGTTGTCAAAGTGTAACTACTTGACCTGCAGCGTTAGTCTCACCCATCTCCATCCCTGACCTCTGATCACAGCCTGTGGTGTTGGTTGTGGGGCTCAATAAACTCTTCAAACCACTTCTGGAAGACTTTTTCCCAGTGCTGGGAACGGAACCCAGGACACATACCTACTATGCAAGCTCTCTACCCCTGAATTACAGCCCTCACCCTGTCCTGCAGGGCTCAATGAGAAGAAAATTAGGATCGCTCCCCAATCTAACTGCAGGATGCCTTTGTGAGGCCAGGTGTGCAGCTCAGCTGTAGAATGTCCAGCAGGCAGGAGGGCCTAATTCCATCTCCAGTACTGAAGAGAAGAAATTGCTGTGGTTTCAGTTTAGTTGTGCTTTTGCTGGTTTTTCATTTCCCACAAAGAGTGAGTGCTGCATTCTTTAAAAAGCAAACAAAAGGGTGAAATCCTTTCAAGCACATTCTCTCTTTATAATTGCTGAGGCACTTTGTATCTGTCTTTAAATAAGTGACTCTAAGATTCAGCAGGGAGGAGGGGTTTTAGTAACTGTCAGTTACAATTTGTGACACATTAGCTCCAGGAACCACACAGATTCTTTGTACATATATGCGTAGAGATGTGTTCATGTTGGAAGGCAGTCCAGTCTCCCTGCCCCCAAAAGAACATGAATTCAAGTAAAAACTGAGTTTAACTAAACAGGAAAAAAATGCTAATGGAAATCTTGCTATTAACTTAATACATCATGAAAATGACTTCAACTAAACACGTTTTAAGTTTTGTTTTCTCACATCTGTAGTGTGTGTATCATAAGCTTCTGAGAGAAGGAAATATGTTTCTTACCAGAAAAATACTTTGCTCTCAATCATCAATGTTGGTTCATAATTTACGTTTTCTTTCTATTTTATAAAGTTCCTTCCTAAATACTTTTCCAACCCTTACAATCAGGCAAATGCATGAAAATCATCACAGTGAAAAGCATTATATTCAAATCTTAAGGAAGCTCCACTCGGTGACATTCTGCCATGTGCTCTACTTTGCTGTTTTTTCCTTTTTCATGTATATAAACACATTTAAAAAAAGAATCTACCCAGAAGGATCACACAGAAGTGGTATATTTGCTTAAGCAATGTAGTGGAGTGAAATACTTGCATAAGATACATATATTTTTATTTACTTATATGAAAACAAAGATAAGGATTTATTTTGGGGGGCAAAGAATGATTTTATCTAAGTCAGATATAAATGAATCATACATTTCCAATTGCTCTAAATTTTCGTTTTGAAATGTTTTTATAAAAACTCTACCTTTTATCACATGCTCTTTAAATTATTAGAATTAGATTATTCAAATTGCATTTATGAAATTTTAAGAGAATGTAATCACTTAAAGTTTGAATGGACTCGTGTGTCAAATTTTTTTGTCTTAGAAGACTTCATAATTAATTTTTAATTCCAGAAACCTTTAGAAAAATTCATTTAATGATCATAAAATATACTTTTCCTCTTTTATAGCCTTTAAGAAAATATTTGAAATTTTGATACAGGCTCTACAAATAAAAATGTTGTGAATCACTACTAACCGTAAGGAAATAAATGAGGCTCGTTACAGAATGCTTCATGCAGATGAAATTTTAAAATCACTTCTGTGTTTCCCAGGCTACATAAATTCCCTTCAAGTCCAGTGAATTATAGAGATACCAGTATATCTTGAGTATATTTTATAGAAGCCAATACAATACAGAAACCAAGCTAAAACAGAAGTCACTAGAACATTGGACTATGTTCCACATAATAAAATAAATATCCACAAATACACACTGATATAAATGATTCATTAAGGAAATAGATAAATGAGAGAGAAGAAGCAAATCTTCTAGAAGACTTCCAGTTAAGCACAAAGGAATCATCAACAACAGTAATAATAATGATCAGCAATCACCCAAGTCACAGTTAGGGGTGAAGCTTTTAGGAGAAACAGGCTGCACATATACCCACCACGTATGTCTCCCCCAAATATTAACTGATTGTCAGGATGCTTTTAGTGTGACTCTGAAAATTCTCCAATATGCTTTCCCTTGGCTGTAGATCATACTTAGGAACTTGCTTCCAGCAATAGAGTAAGTGGGGGAAGGAACCAGTAACATGCAGCTTTTCCACAGTAGAGACTCTGGCGGCCTGGCTCTGTCTGAGACTGAGCTGATGCTATTTGCTCTCCACGTGTTGGACCTAAAGCCTCTGGCCTCCGTTTCACAGTGACTCTGCAGTAAGAGCAGCACGTGGAAGCCTGTCGTGGCCCTCACCATTTTTGTATTTCTTGCTCACACACAGCACCCAGCCTGAGCTTTACGGTCACACAGTCACATACATTTATGTCCTACAGAAAGGCACCACAGCCCGTGTCTGTGGACCCTGGAGCATCTTCCATGTAGGGTGGAAACATGTGGGTGAGCACATTTTCCCCTGAGGAGAGATCTCATTCAACTCACAGCTCAGACATCAGACCCTTCAACACTGAGGAAGAAAATAGTCTTGAGAAGAAATGTTTTGTTTTCATTTGTTTCTTGCTTAGGTCTTAGACAATCTTTTGTTGTTTTTCAAAGAAAATACTTGATGTATTTCTGGAATAAATGAAAGACAAAATTAATTAAATTAAATAATTTAATTAATAAATTAAAATCATTTAACATTTTACTGAAAATAATGATATCAGGATTGAGAAACAAGTGATTTTTTGAGTCTGAGCTTTATGTTAAGCCAAAATAATAAGAGCTATCACTCTTCACAGCAGTTAATTTAGAGTTGCACGTAGAATTTTTCTGTGGATAGTTTGATCCTCACACACAAAGTGGCCACGTGTCCTGGCTCATCCCTGCTGTCCCGCACACTATCTGACCCCTGTGTCTGGCTTTTCTCCTGGATTTTCATATTTTAATGAAGAATGATTTCGATACTAACAGTCACTTAGCTCTTCTGAATTTGTTGAGTGACCTTGTCCTCCTGTTTCTTCCAGAGCCTGCTAAGGGTGTGTCTGAGTCCCTGGTGCAGGAAACAGGTCTTACAGAAACCTGTGGCTAAATCTGCAAGACAACCAGCTGTGACCTTTCCAAGCACATTGTTGAAGGGAAGTAATTAACACCTCCCTTTCAAGAACAGCACACAGGGCACTTGATAATCAAATTAAGTACACCATGACAGGAACCTCTAGTGACAGGGACCCCATTAGGTTTTGTGCAGTAGTGGAGGAAAGCAGGAGCCCTGGCCCTGCTGGTCACTTCGTATCCCAATCACTTTCCCTGACATGGCTGGAGGAACACAGTGGCTAAGCTACCAGACTCAAAGCAGGGAGTCACGGGTCAGGCAATTACAAGTTAGGGACATAAAATACTGTGAAAAGATATAATAGCATCCTCTTTCTCCAGAGCTTTTGGTCATTTATGTGTGTTTAAATCTCTTTTTATCTCAGTTATTTTCATGCTTTTCTGTTTTATTACAACATGCTTAAAAATAATGCATTTAATTTAAAAACATCAAGAAATTTGATGATGTATGTATACAGGGCCTCACTTTCCCCAAGCCCAGAAAGAGCAAAAGACAAATTGGCAGAGAAAGATCAGCATCTATTTCAAAGATGGTTGTTATTTTGAGGCCCAAATTCACCATTCCTCACTCTATTCCAGGTACAGGGCTTCGTAGGTAGAAACTGCCATTAATTAGGGTTGATCAGGTCTGATTCCACACTTCATACTCACTTAAGAAGTGAAGCAGCTTCCATTAGTGTGATAATATTTCCCACACAACAATAGTGGCAGTATTTGTGTTGTGGCAAGAGCACTTCAGAAATTAAGTGAAGCCTTTTTGCAGCACAGTTATCACAGTTTTGTGGAAAAATTATTTGTTAATATATGTCATTAAATGAATATATTTTATTCCATTAAATTATTTGAACCAAATTTAAGTTTCATGACATTTATTTAATTGGATAATAAAACATCTATCATCATCATGTAAACTATTTTAAATTCAGTAAAATTCTGTTTTGAGGAAAATGTTATTTGATTTTGTAGCTGTAATATGAATAGAAATTAACACAGAACATGGCATCTTGGTACAAACCATGTACTTAATAAATTAAGAAAATTAAGAATTGTGTAGATTATAAATGTGTTTAAATTTGACCACACAGTGTATATCATTTATCTCTTGTAATCTAATGAGCTGAAACTTTGAAAGCTTTGAAAACTTTTGGAAACTTCTGAATATTTTTATAAAATTTGCAGACAGAGTGATCATGATATTGATATTCATCCTCACAAAATAAAGCAAATACCCATACTTACTGGCAAATGAGAACTAAAATATTGTAAACATTTGGTTTTGTTATTCCTGTTTATAATGGGGTAAGTTTTGTATGCTGTGCTCAAAATATACTGAGAAACCCTGCATCTTGGTGAACTCTGTAAATCTAAGGAAGCATTCAAAATCATCATCCATCCATACAAGTAACTTGTTGACAAGTTTTGCTTATAAACATAATTGTACCCGCTCCAACAGTTCTGTGTAAAGGCAAACAGCCAGTGACTATGAAAATATTTGGGTTAAACAATCCACAAATGGACATCTGAGATGAATACACAGTTCTCAGATGAAGAAATACAAATGGCAAATAGATACATGAAAAAATGTTCATCATCATGAGTCATTAGAGAAACACAAATTAAAACCACACTGGCTTCCAGTAAAGGTGGCAGATAGATAAGAGCAGAATACAGAGGCTCCCTGAGACAGACAACTCAGATGCTGAAATAAAACATCGTGGGGAGTCCTAGACACAGGGAGATGGATCCTCTCGATCCAGGAAGAAACTAAAGCAAAAAGAACCAGTAAAACATGCAGTTGCTGGGCTACTATTGAGGCAGCTAAGATTCTGTTTTCTCTTGTGCCCGAATTCCACCACTTTGACTCACAGGAACCGCAGAGTCACTGAAGTGCAGTCACACTGAAGTTGGAGGTCGGTAAGCCCAACGGACAATGGAGCAGGCAAGGGACCTGCATTGCCCTGTGGTGAGTGCCAGGAAAAAGAACCCTACTATGGGAAAGGGGCACCAACAGGATGATATTTTGGACTCAGGCAAGATTGGCAAGAACAAGGAACAGCAGTGACTTCAGTCAGTTGTTTCCTTCCCAGATGAGATTGGTGGAGTATGCTTGGCCTGGGTCATGCCCCTGGCTGAGACACAATAAGTTGTCCCAAACTAATTCCCTACACCCAATGCACACTAATGCAGTGAAGGTCTCAGCAGGTTGACTGACCCAGAGGGGAGGAGCCAGCATACTCTGCCCCTGTTTGCACCTCAATAACACACTGGAGTTGGCAGGATCACCTAGCCAGCACACTTCAGAAGAACCATAACCAACAAAGAAAGGGACTGGGATATCCTGCATACACCTGTATGGAAGTAACCAAAAACATGACAAGAGGAAGAAATATGAAAAAGTCCTCACCCCCCAACCCTGAGAACATTGATAGAGGAGAGGGAAATACAAAAGAGACTGAGGGGAGCAAACATGCAATACCAGACACGGCATCAGTGGACATAAAGAGGTATCTTCATTACCTCATAGATGAGTTCAAAATTGAAATATTTAACCAAGTAAAGCAAGATATAAGTAGATTAATAAAAGAAAAGCTAAGAACCTCTCAAGAAGACACAGACAGAAGAATGGAGGACCACAAAAAAAGGAGAGAAACATTCAATGAAGAATATAAAGAAAACATAAAATACATGAAGTAGGTTGAAAGAGATTACCGGAAAATAAAAAACTACATTGAAAGCTGGAAAAACTGCTTGAAAGAAACTAAGGATAGATTATCCAAACTGGATGACAGTTTTGCAATGTGTGATCATGAAAGGAAAAATTTCTTAAAAATAACAAGGAAACAGGCAGTAATAATACAAAGACTAGAAGATGACAAGAGGATCTATAACTTAGGAATAGAGAGTGTGAATGAAGAGGCAGGGGTACAAACAAATGAACTGCAAAGGCTATTCACAGAAATAATTAAGGAAAACTTCCCAAGTATAGGAAAAGGAAATGACATTCAGATGTATGAGGCATACAGAACTCCAGCCACCTACAACCAAAACAGAGCCACATCCAGACATATAATAATCAAGATTTAAGAAATAAAATATAAGAACAGAATATTAAAAGCCATCATAGAAAAGAAATAGATCACCTATAAAGGAAAAAACCCATCAAAATCACAGCAGACTTCTCAACACAGACTATCAAATCAAGAAGAGCTCGGAGAGTATTCCAAGTCCTGAAAGAAAATAAACCCGAGCTCAGATTGATGTACCCTGAAAAACTGTCTCTAGAAATTAATGGAGAAACAAGATGCTTCCAAGGCAAAGAGGAACTGGGGGGGGGGGGGGATTCACAACCACCAATCCAAGTCTACAGAGAATACTGAATGACATTCTAGAGAGAGAAAAAAGTACCAGGATTCCAGGAACAGTGGCAGAGAGGCCTCAATGAATGGAGCAGAAAGTGGAGTGAAGAAGAAAAGTAGACAACTAATGGCAGAAAAGAGCAGAACAGAAACGAGGCAGAGAAGGTTGGCTATAATCTCTAATATAGATGGCCTTGATACAGTAAAAAAAGAGAGAGAAACACAGGTAGAGTAGATCAGGAGAAAGGGTCCATCCAGATGGTCTTTATAGGTGCTCTTTGAGATTAAACAAACCTGCTTTTATTTGTTTAACCTCAACATAAATGAAGATATGGATAATTGCATGTATGTTTAAGTGTATAGGATTGATAACCATACTACTAAGTTTTGTTGGATAGTTGAACAGAACTATTTGCAGTCTCACTGTCTGAATCCCCACTTTGTATCTTTCACCTTTTTATCTTCAACAACTATTTGTAAGAGCACAATATGTAATCATCACCTAGTGATTTCTTACTGTTTATTTTTTCTTTAAAAGTATGCATTATTTCTACCCATTTTCTGTTTTGTTTAGTCTTTCTTTAAATAAAATTTAGAAAAAAAAACATGCTGAGACTCCATCTCACTCCAGAAAGAATGGCCAGGATCAAGAAAACTACCAACAACAAATACCAGAGAGGTTGCGGGGAAAAAGGAACTCTCCTGCACTGTTGGTGGTACTGCAGACCAGTGCAACCACTGTGGAAGTCAGTCTGGAGATTCCTCAAAAACCTGGGATTGGAAATACCATTTGACTCAGGTATCCTACTTCTAGGCATATTCCCAGAAGAACTGAAAAAATCATACCACAGTGATATATACACACTCATGTTTACAGCAGCACAATTTGAAATAGCCAGACCTTGGAAACAACCTAAGTGTCCAACAACTGAGAAATGGATAAAAAGTTGTGATATTTTTATACAATGCAGTACTACTCAGCTATAAAGAATAATCACATTGAGATATTCATAAATAAATGGACGCAGCTTAAGACCATACTCATAAATGAAATAAATCAAACTGACATGTATAAATACCATATAGTCTCCTAGTGTAAAAAATGGTAAGAGTACATAAGATTTTATGGTAATCTTTATTCCCCATTACATTGCTTTCAAGCCTTATAATGTTTTCATTCATTAGTTGGAATGGTTTTATTCTGTTTTGTTTGATTTTATTATCTGTGATGGTATGAACAGCTATTCTGAAGAAAACAAGACATTATGACACCCATTGCTGATTTAATATCATGTTGCTTTGAAGTCCTACCATGCTTTTGTTCTTCTGTTTCCACTGGTTCTATCATGTTGTATTTTATTGGATTTTAATATGTGTGATAGTATAAACAAATGTTTTATGAAAAAGGAGATAATGTAGTAGCTATTGTTCATTTTCTGTTTTTTGGTTCTGAATGCCCTGTAATACTTCAATTCTCTGGAATGGTTTCATACTACTTTGCTATGTTAGATACGATTCTATGTGAAGGTATGCTCAACTATTTCAAAGAAAGAGATATTATGGTAGCTACTGTTAATATCAGGTTGTCGTGGTAAAGTACTGTGTTGCTTACATTGTTCTGTTCTGATCTACTTTGTTCTATTCTCTTTTGTCTTAATCTCTTTAAAATAAAAAAAAAATTGAAAAACAAAAATATTTGGGTTAAAATGGTCATCAGTCTGAAACTAACAGACTCAGGTAAGAGCTCAATTTTGCAGATTTGTTCTGATTATTTTTTAACTTGGGGCTAAACACTTTTTCCCCAGGCTTAAAAATATGGGTTATGGAAATGAGTTACATAATCATGTAGATATTTTACATATGCTAGCCATTAGATGCAGTTTTGGAGCAGAATGCAGTTTTGTTTAAAACATTAAAATAATTTTTAGAAACAATAATTCAGGAAATACAAGAAACACATTATTAAGCATATAGACAAGAAGGAAAAAATACTTGGGAATTAAGAAATATCCTGCTCAAAATTTTTTAAAATGTTTTCATACTATAAAAGGCTTCTGTTTAATATCTATGAATTAAATAATGTATTAATATATCTTTTTTCTATATCATAGAAGTTCTTTTATTAAGAGAAATAATTTTAGAAAAAATTACACTATGCATCTACTAATATAATGGGTTCGATTTGTCAATACATATTTACTAAAAATGAGACGAGTTTAACTACTTTAATATGTTTCCCTCTAGAAAGTGTCATCCAAAAGCTTTGCATGGTAAACAGTAAGAATGAGAGCCCTGAACCACAGACTTGGGGCGACAGTGCTGGGTATCTGCGTGACTTGCTCAGCACCATGGAGCGAGGTCCTGAGGTCAGGGAGTTGAACCAAAGCTTTGGGGATGCACTGAGAATCTGCCACTCAAAAACCCCAGGTCATGCCACATACCAAGAAACAGAGACACTGTTCTTAGTGTGCTTCCTGGAGTTAGAATATGAAAAGAGAAAAAATAAAAGTCAGTGCAAAAGTCCTTTAAGAAGGAGAAAAATCACCGTAACACAGAAATACTCAGATGGGGCAAAATATAAAATTTTAAGGTAAGGAAACGCAGCGATGATACACAGAATAACAGTGCTGTTCTGACTGTAAAGGCTTAGAGGACAACGACTCTGGAGGAGTTTTGAACTACAGTTCAGAGAGAAGAGATGAGTCCCCACTACAGAGACTGGGGTGGCACGTTCTGGGTTGGCAGGTAACCGTGTTGATGCATAAATCATAACTGGTATATCCAGAAGGCCTGAGCTAGGAAATACTGAGTTTGAGACAGCTAAATTGGATGCCAGATTAAAAGGTTAGATTAAAAAATACTAGACAAAATGGAAGTAATACGGCTTTGTGTTTGTTTGACCATTTTTAATTTTGTTTTGTTTTTGTTGTTGTTTTGTGTCAGCTTTTGGTGGTACTGAGAATTGAACCCACAGCCTTCACACTGAGTGCTGTCCCTGTCCTCCCAATCCCCTTCTTGAATTTTGAGACAAGGCCCTGCTTAGTTACCCAGGCTGTGCTCCACCCTCCTGCCTCAGGCTCCCAGAGTTCTTGAATGAAAGCACCCCTAGTTTGTATTACAGACTCTTAAACAGAACAGAGACAGAATGCAATTCGCTAAATCTAATGTGCAACCACTTACTCATTCATACATTCAGCGAACATTCACCAAACTAATATACGCAGGATAGCAGGAGCCGCTGCATGCAGAGGAATACACAAGGCAAAATCCTGTCCTCCTGGAAGTCTTGTAGAGAAAACAAAACAGTGATTTATTTCATTCTTAGACTCAATAGAGAACAAGGAACAGAAACAAAGCAGCACATGGAGACTAAAGCAGCAGTCTAAGTTTAGATGAAGTGGCCAGGGAATAAAGGTAATGCACACAGAGTTTATTTTCTCTGTATTCAAACGAGGCATCCACACAAGGCTCGTACCAGGTAAATGTGCAACTTTAGCAACTTGTCCAAGGACACACAATAGACAATGGTATTGCGACTACAGATTCTGACCCTGTGGCTCTAGCGTAAGTTTCTAACCATCATATTCAGGCTCCTCCATGACTTTGAGGAGGTGCCTATGAACTAAGACCTGGCTTAACACATTAATCATGGAGCCATAATTCATATACTTCGGTGCCGAGCAGCTTGAACCAATAGTGATATATGCATGACTGTCCCATGCGTGACTGTCCGAAACATGACTGTGCCCCTAGTCCCACCAGTGGTACGAGCCACCCAATGGGACCATTGTGGGCAGCAGGAATGTGTGAAGGGAGGGAGGCAGCCCTGTGACTATGAGAACAAAGGAAAACGACACCAGAAAACTGGGTGTATAGCCCTGATCTGTGGGTACATGTGACATGTTTAAAACACAGCAAAATTTCCCAGCATGGCTGACACTGAATTAATAAATAGGGAGTGGAAAGCAAAGCAGTCAGGTCCTTGAGGCACTGTGGTCTAAGGGAAGGAGAATAGATGACAGGTGTCTAGGTGTGGGAGCAGAAGGACCAATTAGCTTTAAGTTGTCCAGGCCACAGGTGTGGCTGCCTTCCATTAAGCTGTTGTTGATGGTCGCATTCATTTGTGCTCTGTCATCTTGCAAAAATACCACTGTGTAACTGTGCAGGCAAATACACATCTCAAGATTGCCATCATGATATTTTCATATGTGTGATTCTGGTCCATAAACTATGAACTAGAGCGCCCTGGCTTAATTGGTTGGAGAGCCCGGGGGACTGGTGCTGAGCTTCCTGGAGAGAAACAGCAGCTTCCCATCACTCTGGTCCTCGGTCCCTTAGGTTTTCATTTGCTTTCTTGGTCCCAACAATTAAATTAGCCATTCTTCGCAAAAAGTGTTTCCTACTGTGTCTTACCAGGGGAGAAACTGGTCATATTCAGAATTGATGTTGAAGGTGGATTAAACATTAGCCACGGATGACTGCGGGAGAAAAGAAGGTGCGCACTTTGTTGACAAGGCCACGTGGTAATTTTCTGCCGTTGGCACCGCCTGAGAAAGGGAATGAGCACTTTGCTAAGTATTGCCTCTAATGGCTTAGTCTTTGTGTGAGCTGCTCGCCTCTGCCTTGGTGGGATGTGAGCAGGAAGAATGCAGCCAGCCACCCTGTCACACGCTGGGACACCCACTCAAAGTACCTCAGTGTGAACTCAGATCGAGTCCACATCCAGAAACCATATTCAGAGCCTTTCCCGTAAGCTAAGACTCTTGACAAAGAGAACTAACCGGTAGAAAACACGATAAATGTCCCCAAATGGTAAAATTCTTAATGTGATCCAGTCACACAGTAGAAAAATATCAATTCATTAGAAAATGATATTCAACAAATGAAATTAAACAGTTTGATAAAACATCAGCAATGCTTTATCATTAAGACTGACTTTGGTATATTGGTAACAGTGATTAGGAGATTGAACTTTTATGTTAAGTACACCTAGATTTAAATCCCAGGTCAATCACATGCTGCCAGGCTTGGTGACTTTGCTGAAACTTTCTACGCCTGTATTCTCACCTCTCTGGATTAATACTGTGAATAAATGGCAAAAGTACTTGGCCATCCACAGCCAGGATGGAATAAATGTACTTATCCTTCAAAAATGGTGCCTGTAATGTGTATGTGTATGCATGTATGAAATACACACTATATATCGATTTAAATACATTTTATTATTTTTATCTCAAATACAAAAATTTTAAAATGAGTTAGAGATTAGCTCTGGGTGAAGGTAATAGGTTCAATTCTCAGTACCACACAGTTCATAAAATATAGCTCAGTACCTTAGTACCTCAGTACATAGAATGTAGCTACTGAATGCACACACACAAACACGCCACACACACACACACACACACACACACACACACACACACACGCTTACCAAGATGCATATGTGTAATTAATTGAATCACAAACACACGAAAGAATCTTTATTTTACAGTGTATACAAAATATGAATAGTTTATCTCTGGCTGGGTTTATGGGCTCATGTCATTCAGTTTCTAAACACTTATTAAGCATTTGTGATCCAGATATAAAATGCGAGGGAAAAGGGCAGTGTATGTGATGGTTTTTACTGCTTTATTCTTCAACTTTTCTACAATGAGTTTGCACTACTTTTTAAACACATTAAATTGTTTTTAAGGACCCTATAATTTCATAGTTACCTCAAAAGAATGTTATATTTATTCTGCCTAGCATGGTGCATAGAAGGGAAATACCAAAAATAAATAAATGACAGAATATGAACAGCTATTTTGAAGAAAACAAGACACCATAATAGCCAGTGCTGATTTAATATCATCTTACTCTGAAGTCCTACCATGCTTTTGTTCTTCTGTTTCCATTGGTTCTACCATATTGTATCTTATTGGGTTTAATTATGTGTGATAGTATAAATGAGTTTTCTACGGAAAGTGAGATAATATAGTAGTCATTGTTCATTCTCTGTTATTTGGTTCTGAATACTCTGTAATACTTTCATTCTCTTGAATGGTTTATAATATTTTGTTGTGTTTGATACTACTGTATATGAAGTTATGCTCAACTATTTCAAAGAAAGAGACATTATTGTAACTACTGGTAATTACAGGTTGTCTTGCGGTGAAATACTGTGTTGCTTACATTGTTCTGATCTGATCTGCTTTGTTATCTTCTGTTTTGCATTAATCTCTTTAAAATAAAACAAATTTAAAAAATAAATGATAGAAATAAATACATAGGTATCGATAGATGACAGATAGATAGATAGATAGATAGATAGATAGACAGATAGATAGATAGTACCTGGGTCCATCTAAAATGAAACTGAATCATCCTGAATCTGCTTCCATTGCACCAGGTAGGATTTTCTCTTTCAAGTGTTTAACCAATAATACTCAATCCTCCTTCTGTGTCAGATTCCACAGTGACATGAGCAATGTCTAGCACATGTATCTCCTTTTATCAGAGCCTTTTATAATAGCCAACTTTCCCTGGCCCCCAGAATTCCTAGGGTTGTTCCCCAGCAGGACTTTGCTTCCCAGAAGCAGCCTTATTTGTGCAAGAGCCACAGAGTAACTTTGGCTCAGTTTCCCACTCTGTATTCTGTTTCGTGGCTGAAACAAGAATTATGAGGTATGTTTTTCATTTGGCCTCTTCCCATTATGGATTGCTTCGATGTCCTCAAATTGGTCTTTATAAAACACACACACACGCACACACACATACACACATGCACACACACACATGCACACACACACACATGCATGCACACACACGCACACACATGTACACCCTACTATCCTTCCTGCATTTTTCCAAAGTAAAACACATTGGCAGTTACTAAGCACCTTTAGAAATGCAGACAAGCCATTTTGATATGAAAGAGCATTATAATGGCACAAGAAGCAACAATGGGGACATATCCTCAAAGGGATTTTCCTTGAGGGCCATTGCTTCATCTCACAAAAAGGATAATACCTGGACCAATTTCACATAGCTATTACAAGGAGTATCTGAAATGTTATCTTAAGCTTCTGGAAAAATTATCCTCCAAAAAAAAGTCAGCTTTATGCTTATCGATAGTAATTTGAAATACGCAGAGTGTCAGGGTGAACTACGTACTTCTCTCCTTACAGATAAAATATACTGCATGAGTTCAACAGCATTTATTCAAATGCCTCTCCTGAGAGGCTACCAGGGCGGCTGCTGCTGGAACATTTGGGCACTAGAAGCAGAAAGCCCAAGAAGCCCATGTCTCTGCTGGAAGATTAAGGACCCTCAGCCCCCTGTGTTGCTTCCAGCACCCAGCGAACCCATCAATCTCTCCTGCAGGCTATAGAGCCATTGTGTTCTTTTTGCAGGAGTTCTGTAGAGCCATCACGTTCTTTGTTTTATGAACAGGAGGAACTGAGCTCTTGTTGCTATATACACTCATACCTGACTGCCAAACGATAGCTACTTTAAGTCTCAAGCATGTGAGAGCAGAAAATCTGGCTAAACACTACCAAATAAGGAAATTAGGCCACTGGTCACCCAAAGAAATGAGGTCACGGGAAAAAATGATCAGCTACATCTTCCTCATGCTCCAAAGGTTGGCTGTCCATGGTGAAATCACACACACACACATCAAAGGGATGCTCCAGAGCCCAGAACAAAGACAGTTCATCAATATGCATTATTTATTATTGAGAGAGAGCTATCAATTCCATTTTTATTTTATTTCTGTGGTTTTCCCTTTGTGCATAGAGTTCCTGTCAGAATTAATCATTTCTTTCCCCGTGGTTCACAGCAAGCTGTTTGACTTCACTCTGTCCTGTGTTGCCATCGGTATATATCAGTTATTCATAGTCTGTTCTCCTCTCTAGCCGCAGTCAAGTATCCAGGACAGTATCCCACCCCGTGGGGAGACGCAGGCTAGCGCAGTGGAGCCCATCACAGCACCTTACTAGAATGATCATCGTAAGGCCAGTCTATTTATTTCCCTAAAAGTAAGTGCCTGGCCAGGCACAGTGGAGTGTGCCTGTGATCTCAGCATCTAGGAGGCTGAAGCAGGGAAGACAGCAAATCTGAGCCTGGCCTGGGCAATTTAGAGATGTAATGAGGCCATGCTAGAGGAAAACATAATTTGAAACTATAAAAGAGGCTGTGGAAATAGGCCAGGACGAAGGGCCTGGGTTCAATTCCCAGTACTGGAATGTTTTTTAACTGTTTACAAATGACAGTACATTAAAGATTTGTAAGAAGGAAGACTGCCTCTCCCCGGACCAGAAGAGTCCAGTGTGAAATGTCTCTGCATTTCAGATCTAGTAGCTGCAGGCTTCTCTGTCCTCAGCAGGTGCAGCCAAGAGCAGGGCCGATGCCTGGGTCCCTCTGCCTCCTCTCTAAGTCACAGCATACTGAAGCCGTCCGTTTCTGTCCACTTCTACGGCTACCATTTCAGTCCAAACCACCAGCTTCTCCCTCCTGAACCCTAACAAGCTCCCAAGGCTGCCCTCCTGCCAGTGCGGCCCTGCACCTCCAAGTTGGCACCCATGTTATAGTTGAGAGGGACTTTATCAACATAGAAGTTGCATCATTTTCACTCTGCACACTCTTCAAGGGCGTCCTGAGCTCATGGGATGACCGAGAGAGGACACGACTCCTTCACGTGGCCTTCGCACGCCTGTGAGCCTGCCCACTGACTTTCCTCCAGCTGTCTCTCCTAGGCCCCTCCTTGAGCGTGGCTCCCCCTCCTCTGCCCTGGTCCAGTGTCTTTCCACCCCGCCCCTTCTCTCCACTCGACCTCCCCACACTTACTCTCTTCCTTCACTGACTCCTCCACCTTAAGAGCCCAGCTCGGCTGTCACTTTCCAGATGGGCCTTTCTGTCCTCATGACCAGGTAAATCTAACTATTATGGACTCATGTGGTCCCATATATTTATCCTTTCAGTTAGAGTGTCACAGTAGAAGTGTCAGCCTTATTACCTGAAGTCATCCATTTGGGGTAGTGTGAATGGGGATAAAATAATCCTATCACCCTGTGCGTCAGTCATTTCACCTGTAGAATGAGAACAGGGCACATTTTATGTGTCTGTGTGACCGGGTAATAGAGCACTCAGTGGCTGCTTAAACACTGCTCTGGGTGCATTTATGACAGTGTGTGTGGGTGAGATTATCTCTATGTCTTCAGACCTAGTGCAGCAGGCTGTTCTACCTGAGATAGACAAGCCTTGTCCTATCAGTTGAAGACTTTAATAGAACAAAAGCACTGGCTATTCCCCCAGTGATAGAGAATTCTTCTTGGTTTTCTGCTTTCCAATTGAAACGTGAACATTTTATCCTGCCTTTGTCAATGGGAACTGTATCATCTCCAGGGTGTTTATCTGGCTACCTCTCCCTGAAGATCTTGGGTCTTATCTACTTACAAAAATCACAAAAGCAGCCAATTCTTCATAGTAAATACCCACTATGTATGTGTGGGTCTGATTAGTTTTATTTCTTTGCAGAGCCCTAACTGATACAGGGTTGTTAGACAACTTAAAAGTGACAATAGATGAAAAATGCCCATCAAATTGTCAGCACACCATGGCTGGTTACTGTCATACACATGGAATTTGAAGAGAAGAAGACAAGAGCCTCATTGCCTGCCCACTCCCCAGTGGTCACACCTGCAGGGCCAAAGCAGAGTCCTGGCACAAGCTTAGGATGGACCCTGCTGGCTGTGGTGGACCAGGGCCAAAGTAACTTTGCAAAAGGTTAGGCTCTTTCTTTTGCACGGTGTGTCTCTTCTTTTTTTCTATCCAGTGTGAGCTGTAATTGTCAGGGATAGGAGCAGGACAAACACAACCTGGAAAAGAAATCAAAATATGAAATGAGAGTCACCTGATCATTTGTCCTGAAAAGCTAGTGTGACAGATGGCAGGTGTTCACAGAGAAACATATACTGAAATCCCCGGCTCTGGGAATTTTGGCTTGGCTGACAGCCAGAGAGATCACTTTAATAACCACAGGACCAGGGGCCTCCATCACTAAGATAATGATGAGGTCTATCTGTGTTCTGCTGCTACAGACCTTGTGGTGGGCATTGACCAGATTCTGCAAATGACCAGATTCTACTGTTCTTATAGCTGCATAATATTCCATTGTTTGTATATGTAACATCTTTGCTTTATTCTTTCAGCCAATTACAGATCTTGGCAGTTGTATCTATTGCTTTTTTTTTTTTTTTTTTTTTAAGAACTCCTCCCAGGGGACTGATAAATGTCACTGCACCTGCATCTGTGCATAAAGTCTTTGAAAATTTCCATAAATGGAAGACACAAGGAAAAATGAAAGACTTCTGTCCACGGATAGAAATCTCTGCATGAAGGAACAGTTGCTTTGCTGAGTTTGGGAGAAGGAACTGTCCCTGGAGGACCTCAGGTTTTTTTCCTCTCACTCTGGTTTCTCCTAAGTCCTATCCTGGCCTCCAAGAGCCTGTGGGCCCTGCCCTACCACTGACCCCATGCTGTGCAAAGCAGCAGTAGGATATTCAAGCTCTGGAAGATGCCCTTTAGATGAAAATGACCTCAGAGACTCACAGCAGCTGGCAGTGGCCAGCCAGGGTCATCTGCCCTAGAGCAGCCTAAAAACTATCACACTTAGGGGAAAATAGCATCCAGAGGCCTGTGGGCAGCCTGATGAGGAGACCAGAGATGAGTTTCCTCCAGGCGAGGCTGGACTGAAAAGAAAGCTGAGTTTGCAAAGTGCAAGGGGAGCCCATGAGCGATGACCTCTGCAGGACACAGTGATGTTCTTCTGGGCTCTCCACCCACCCTCAGGGCCTAAGGAAGGCAGATGCTGGATGCCCTCTGGCCACTTCTGTTGGGAGCCGCGGCCGACACCGGTCGCCTTACTTGGCGGACGTAGGGCCTGTGGGTGGGAGCGGAGCCTGAGCTAGATTGCCCCTCCCATCGAGTGAGCCAAGTTGGCGCCTGCTTCCTGCCCCCTAATTGTGCTGGCGACTTAAACAACCCGCTCTGTAAGATAGTCTGCCTAGCAACAGCTGATGTTAGCCAGTCAGCCCGCATCGCGTGCTTTGAACTGATTGGCCACTGTTACCCTATAAAAGTAAATGCCTCTCCCGCCACAAGAGAGAAGCACAGAGGAAGCACAGAGAGAGATAGAGAAAGTCCACCGGCGAAAAAGGGCTGGTGACAGAGCGGAGGCCTCGCGGGGCCCACGCGGAGACAAATAAAGGCAAGGTTGCACACCGCCAGACTTTGTCGTGTGTCTTTCCTGCCGGCCGGGAGCGACCCCGACACACTTCCACCCAGAAGTTGTGTCCAGGGTTCCCCAGAGTCATCCCCTCCAGCCTGGCTACCTGGAACCTTTCTCTCCTGTGACATCCACAATTATTGCTACCCAGTTAAGCCTGGACCTCTTCTTTCGTGGGGACCATAAGGAAGACTCACCTATCAGGACACAGTCAGATCCATGAACAGTGGATTAAAAAAAAAAAAAAAAAAAAAAAGCCCAAAACATCATGGTCCCAAAGTTCTGTGGGACAGATGAGTCACAAATGCTGACTTAGTCACCTTGTGACTGTAGCATCCTTGTGCATTATCTGACCCTCCAGGCCGCAAGAACTGCCTCATCTCTACAATGGGCATAGCAATAGTGTCTACTCCATAAACTTATGTTAGTGTTCAATTTAGAAAGGATCCTTTCAGGGGCTGAGCACACAGCATGACAGTCTTCGAGAGAAATGGTAGCGATTAGTATTAAGCAATAATCAGCTCTGCACCCCCGGGTTACATCCTGGACCTATTCATCATTTTGGTGCCAGTAAAATAGCATAAACTTTGTCTCCAGAGACCGCTTCCCTGTACTATGGCAATAACTTAATTTGGCAAGTGCCATGTGACACTGATAGAGAAACTGACGGTACTGCAGTCCAGGAGCAGGCCTGCAGGAAGGGGTTGCATCCCGGGTCCCTGCAGCAGGGCTCAGAGCCACAGCAGAGACAGCTGGCTCTTAGGGACAGTGGCAAGAGAAGTTGCGGTGGGGAAGGAGCCACAGGGCACTGTGTGGAGGGCATGGCAGTGCTGTGTGTGGTGAGTCCCCACAGAGCTGAACAGGCCGCCTGGATGACTCAGAAAAGCAGAGAAAAGATGGAGCAGTCACCTTCTAGGTGTGAGGGAGGGAGAGACAGGGGCCGGCAGGGAAAAGGCAGGCCGTGAGTGCTTTTCTCTCCAGGGTTAACAGGAAACCAATGGGGATTACAGCCCTGCGGGGCTCCTGTGCTGCCCACTGTCTTTCTTGCTGCTCCGCAGACACCAGCCTGTGCCCTGCAGTCAGCAGGGGCTCCCAGAGCTGGCCGGGATTTGAGCTAAGGCTGGAGGCCTTTCTTTGGTCCTTGGTCTGCAAGTGTCCCCATGCCTAAGCAAGTTGGCAGGACCTACCTAACAACCAGGGCCCTGTGAGGGGAAGGCGAAGGGGAGCTCAGAGCTGTGGCCTCCTGCGCCTGTTGAGCTGGGCTGCATCCCTGCAAGGTCTGACTTCATCCTGCCTGTGTTACCTCAGGTCGCTCACTGTTGCTATACCCATGTTACAGACAGGGCAACCAATTCCAGTGGGCAAAGACTCTCAGATAAGGAGCCAGGGTTAAACCCAGGTCTTTCTGACATCGCAGGCTGTGTTAAGTTAGAGACCTGATGGGCCTAAGAGTTTCCTGGTATAAACATGTGTACCTTCAGATACCAGCGGACCCTAAATCACACAAGAGATCAAGAAAGCTCCTTTCCCTTCATTAGGATGGGCCCTCAGCTTTCTGTGTCTAAACCAGTTACTCCTTCAGACAATCTTGCAAGGGAATTCCATTTTCATCTCCACACTAGTGTTTTAGAAACTAAGTCACAGAGAGTTCATGACTTTCTGAGCATCATAAGAATTCAAATGCTGGAAGTTGGGTACAGTGTCAGTGCCACACAGGATTCTGTTGTACTAGACTTCCATCATGCTGTAATTGCCTTCTGTCTAGCCCATTAAGTCAGGAAAGCACAATGAAAGCTATTAAAAATATTAAAAATATATCAAACGAAGAATGAAATATTTCTAGTTTAACTCTAAAGCTCTCTTAACTGTGCCATGTTCTTCTCTCCCAGGGAAAGTATCTGATTTCCACTGTAAATGTTTATGTAAGATTGTTTGGAACACTTTTACCACCTACAAATTACATGGATGGACATTTTGCAGAGTTGCATCTAGAAAAGTAAATTTTCTCTAGGTAGCATGATAATAAAAAGAAGCACAAAGTGCTGTTTGAAACGTAATGAATAAAAGAACAGAGCTCGCCCCTCTGTGACTCAAAGCCAGTGGTTGTGGTTTATGATAAAGCTGGCATCGTGCGACTTGTGGGGAAAGTACCGGTCAGTAAATAAACAGCATCCAGAAGCCTGGAGACCACTGCACAAAAAATAAATAAACTGTGTCCGTACCTCAAGTAGTACAACAGGGTAAATACCAAGCACATCGGAGGTTTAGGAAACTTGTGAAAATCATTTGTAAATGATGGAGTAGCTGCATCCTTTTCTGATAACCTGACCCACATACCCATCCACCAACTCATCTTTAAAAGCTCAGGAAATAGACCCAGAGCATCTTGATGCCCAGAGGCAGATTTTCCCATGTAGTTTGTGTGATCCCAATTGTATTTATTTGTAAAGTTTCCAAAAATTTATATACTGGCTTCAAATTGAACATCTATGGCAACTACATTCTGTTCCATATGTTTATGGACATATCAGATTTAAAACGGATACACTGAGATTCCACCTTACCCCAGAAAGAATCATCACTGAAGAATCAAATAATAACAAATCCTGGTGAGGCCGCAGGAGAAAAGAACCCTTCTACATTGTTGGTGGGAACGCACACTAGCACAACCACTATGGAAAACAGCATGAAGATTTCCCAAAATACTGAAACTAGAAATTCCATTTAAACCAGTTTCTCCTTTCCTAGGTACCTTCCCGAAGGAGCTAAAGACATCATGGTGCATGCATACCCATGCTTACAGCAGCACCCTTAATAATGGTTAAGTGTTGGGAGCTGCCTACATGCCCATCAGCAGAACCATGGATAAAGAAAATGTGGTGTTTACACACAAGAGAACACTACTCTGCTATAAAGGAAGATAAACTTGGGTCCTTCACTGAAAAAATGGGTGTACCTTGAGATCACAAGCTGAAGTGAAATAACCCAGACACAGAAGCTTAAATTTCATATGATTTCTCTTATATGAGAAACATGCAACTGAGAGTCAAAATAACAGACAACAGGAGGCAAAGAGACAGAGGAACCAGAGATGGAGAGAGGGGGAAAGCAGGGGAGGGAAAGGAGGTGAACAATGGAATTAACATGTTTTATGTACATGGACCAATCCAAGGAATGTAATCAGCATGTACTGAAAAAAATGTATAATTAAAAATTTAAAAAGTCAGAGCTCAGCATGATGGCACAGGCCTGTAATTCCAGCAACTGGGAGACTGAGGCAGGAAAGTAGCCATCAGTTTTAAACCAACTGGACTACATAGTAAGTTTAAGGCCTACTGATCGACATTGTAAGAGCTTGTCTCAAAAAAAAAAAAAAAAAAAAAAAAAAAAAAAAAAAAAAAAAACCCTATAAAATACAAAAATTTACAAAATAAGGTTAAATATAATAACAGTAAAATATGATTATTATGAATAAAAGAGTTTAGTGTAAAAACGATTTTATACACTGCATGTTACATTTTTTATATTATTTTCATGATGTGCACTTTTTTCAGAAAAAAGTGGGCGATATCTCCTGCTTTCTTTGGTCTCTACCTAGGAGACAATAAGGAAAAAGAGCCATGGGTACTGTGGAGGCCGCTCATCTCAGGCTTGGGTCTGTCCCTTTGCAGTTAGATGACTGAGGGCCTCATTCCTTTTAAAGAGCCATCAATTATCATTCCAAAACTTGCATTGTAGAATGTGTGGTCTGCACGTCCTCCACTAGCTCAGAGGCTCCCACAGTGCACACGTGTTAGCATCTGTGCATGAGTTAAAATCCCTTTAAACAACAGCCCCAGTGCAATGGCGAGATTTCCCTTCTCTGAAGTGCGAGGCATGTTCAGCATTTCCACAGCAGGGGCTCCTCCAGAAGCATTGAACTTGCAGCACGTTCATGGAGCCTCACAGCACACAAGGCCCTGGAAAAATGAGCACATAAAGGCTGTATTTCGTGTTCTTGCCATAGTATGAGACCAGAAATTTGAAAAATAAAAGCCTAAACTATAATGGAAATAGTTAAATCAACTGAAGGAGGCAGGGAAGGCATGCGATCAGGAAATCCACAGCAACCTGTTCTCTTAAAACTCAGGATTCATACTCTATTTTATGAATATTGCTTTTCACAAAACCGTTTGAGTGAGTCAATCTTATAGCTTAGAAGATGGCCTCCCATTTCCACCACAAGAGAGGGAGGAGAGAGAAGGTGAGAACTGATGACCAGTAAACCCGCTGCAGCTAAGACCCTGCCGTCCTACCTGTTATCAGGCTTCAGTCACCATTCAGGATGTGAGGGTGAGAGGTTCCCGAAAAGTGAGGGCAGGCATGGTGGTCAGGGCTTCCCTTTCCATTCAAGACTTCCTTTCTCAGGCCAGGAACAATGAATTCTCCAAAGTAGGTGGGATGTAGTTGCATGTAGGGATCCTTAGGAGCAAACCACCTTACTTGACACCCTATTGCCCGACAGGCAGGAAGCCACACCTCATCAATCCATGATAATTCATTATGACCTTGAAGGAGGACTTACTCTATTCCACTTTGCAATAGTCACGTGAGGTAGGCTTTATTGTACCCATTTTAAATATCAGAACATGCAAAGATTAGCATTAGCTTAAGTGATTTTACTGGAGGATGCATAGTTCAGTTCCCAGCTGGGCTGGAGTCAAAGGCAGGTGTGTGTCATGGCACATTATGGTTCAGTGGGAAGTGGTGCCACTCTGTCATCTTGGCCCTGCTGCCTCTGCAGCAGGAAACAAGGGGCATCTTTGGCAGGACTGGCCCTCAACAGGCCCCTGAGCTCATAGAACAGAACAGCGTTGTCACAGGACTTGCTCTTTACTCTTTTGAAATAATTTGGTACTCACACAAACACAGTGGTCTCTCTCTGCAGGCCTAAAAGAGTTAATGCATATGTAAGCCTGCCCCACTTCAAATGCCCTTGAACCCTGGGAATGTCTGCATTAATATGTTTGTCCTTGAAATGCTTTATTTAAATATGAAGGAGGTTCATAATAGTCATTGCCTGTTAAAGTACAAGATTAGGGCTGCTGGCCTTAATTGTACTTGGTAGGTCTTGACATGAACTTTGGAATCACATGACAAAGTAGTAAAGGAAAGATCACGTGATCTCCAGAAAAGGAAAAACTACGGCAAGGTCGGGGCTAATTTTGCAGTGTTACTCTTTAGCGGTCTTGGCGCTGCTCACCCTGCGGAGAATCTGGGGGACTTTTTCTTTACCTCTGATGAGGACCATTTCAGTCTGCGCTCCATTTCCCAAGTTAGTGTATTTTATAATGATATCCATCATGCCTGTTTGTCAGTTTATGGCAGCTTAAAGAATTGCCTCAAGGCCAGTAATGAGAAGAAATCTTTCCCACTTCCTGTAGATTGTTTTATGTGTGTCACAGTTTTCTGCACCAAATAATAAAAAATAACATTGCTTTCAAATCTGTCCTTTATCTCGCCTCTTTTTCTTTTCCCTTTAATCCTTTACGGTTTATTTCCCTTGGCTTTAACATGCTTATGCTACTGTGTTTTTGTTCATAATTAACAAGACAGAAAAAACAATAATGTATTGTCAGAATGAAAAGTTTTCCAAAGGTTTCATTTTGATGGGCCTTTCAACTAATCAAGGGGAATTGCCTGGAGATTCTAGTGTATATTTAGACATACATGCATTTGTACATACTTTATCTATCTGTCCATCCACATTATTTAACAAAAGAGTCAACATTGGCAGCAGCTGGACTGCGCATACCTCCTGCTGGTAAAGTAAGGATCTTGGTGGTGCATCATACCTTCACCTGCACATGAAGCCAAAACCAGAGAGGATTCAGCAAGTCAGTCTAAGCGAAGGTGCTCCTCATACAATAGCTATTGATCTGCTCTCTAATGCCAGAGGGGGATTTAAGGCAGGCAAGGAAAAGCAATGCTTGGTAGCAAAGGAAACAGAACATGCAGATCATCTGTAGGGTGGTTAGCGAGGTACATTTGACGAATCTGAAAATCCAATGTGGCTGAAGCAGAAAGCAAAGTGAATGCTGTTTTGGGTACTTGGGCAGGCTTATGCAGTTTTCACCTGAGAGAAAAGACTCAGCTTTATTCAAAGAACACAGTCAACTTATGGCCCCCTTAAGTACAGGAATGAAAATCAGATTTGTGCTTTGAAAGATTATTCTGAGGTGAGGATTGGGAGTGAATGAGAGAGGCTGGAAATGAAGTGAGTAAGCAGGTAGAAAGCTCCTGCTGTCCTCCAGGCGAAGGAGGTGAGGCTTCCAGAACAATGTGAGATGGGAAGGCAGGGTGCGGACAGGTGACAAGAGCCATGAACACTTTAGGCTGGAAATGAAGTGAGTAAGCAGGCAGAAAGCTTCTGCTGTCCTCCAGGCGAAGGAGGGAGGCTTCCAGAACAATGTGAGATGGGAAGGCAGGGTGCGGACAGGTGACAAGAGCCATGAACAGTTTTGAGAGGTGTTAAAACTCAGATTTAAACCTTCAGTGGTTGGCAATACGAGTACAGGGGAAGGAGGTGTTGAGAATTTCTAGGACCCTCAATTTGTGTAACTAGGTGCAGGGACTAAGCTCTTACAGAGTGGGTAACGGGAAGGTAAATCAGAGAATCTGAACAGTTTCCTGTGGGTAGGTGGATTTATTTCTCCCCAGGAGATTCGGGGGTAACTGACATGTGGGTCTGATGACCACGGAAAGCCTGGATTTCTATTTGAATATTGCACAGTTTGTAATCAAAGCCATGTTCACAAAGGAGACCCCAAGTGAGGAAGAATGTACAAAGGGAGAAGAAGGGGTCGTGATGAGAGCCATGAGGAAAGTCTGGAGACGGTTACTAGGGTGGATGTGGGCAAAGGATACAGGGAGAGAAAGGCCAGAGGGCAAGAGGCAATCAAGGCGACACACAGTGGACCCCAGTGTGAAACACTGCCATGAAGTGAGGTGCCCGCTGGATACTACAACACTGCCGGTGGCCTCAGTAAAGGGGCTTTGGTGGACTTGTTCCTAAGAGATCTCCCAAAGAGAAGAGGACTTGTCCATGGCATAAGTTCATAGACTCTCATCACAGAGTAGGTGACATCTGAGTGGCAGGGTAGATGGAGAAGGAGGACAACCTTAGTGAGTAGGGGAAGTGAGTGCCTCTGCGGGAGGAAAGGAGGTCTCCGAAGAGGTGGAGGGAGGGGTGGGGGTGAGTTAGCGGGTGGCTCTTTAGGCTGACCAAAGAGAAGCACAGGACAAGCACAAATTAAAGGAAATTTGAGCACTGGGACCCAGTTGCAAGCTCCCCATCTGATTTTCTTGGTGAAAAGATGTGGAGGTCAGGCTGACTCAATTGGGTTAGATTGGACTGGGCTGGAGAGGGAAATTGGCCCCAAGTAAAATGAAAACAATAAATAAAAACACTAAAAACCTAGAAGCACGCAGAAAAAGCAAATGAATTGAATGCAAGAAGAGAATGATAACTCTGAATTGTTTTTTCTATACCTTAGTATGACATTTATCAAACTAAGAGACCTGCTGTCCGGTAGCACACACCAAGACCAAAATCTCAGCTCATTCTCCCCAACCGTTGCAGCTTTTATTAAAAGTCTAAATCAGCATGTCTTAAAGTAGCCTGCTTAGAACGACACGGGATGAATTGTTCTCTAGAGCCTGCTTAGCAATTTAGAAAAAATATAAGTCAACTGAAAAAGCAATAAGCAATTTTTCTCAGCAGTCTGGCCATCTCAGGATGCATCCTGCTCCAGTTCTCAGCTGTCTCCTGCTTCCTCGAGTTTCACTACTAAAAAATAACATCGCAGGGCTTGTCTTCAAATGAATATGTTGCTGGCAATGTCTATAGAAGGCAAATAATGAATCAGAAAATATATTTAAATTGTTTGTGTAGATCTTTAGGGTTGATTAATTTAATTTGCTTAAGTAAAACTAAGTAAAACAGTATCCAAGAAGGTAACATTTGAAAATATGCAGTGATCTGAGATTTACAAAATGTACCAATACCTAATCCAAGGTAGGATTAAAACTTGCATTTGATACTTAGTCTAATATTTTATTTGGTGCCTACAATGGTAATATTCCACAGTTGCTCTATTTCCAGTGAAATAGTCCAGTCAAATTGTTTTAGATTATTTGTTATATTCTTAGGAATTTGGAATGGTTAACAATAATGATCATTATTTTCAATTTTGAAAATGTCTTTGAGGTACTTGGAAAATGTTGTCACCAAGGATAAGTCTAAAGAAGATTTAAATACAATATCTAAGATGTGTCCGTTTAACTTTATGGTATAAATGTAATGGTTACAGAAACAATTGTGAAGAAACTCTTCAAAAGGAGAGAGAATCTACTAGGATGGGGAAAGGAGAAAAGACAGAAGGGAAAGGAAAAACAGTGTCTGTATCCAAGACACTACTAATTCCCATTAGTTTGTTGGAAAGGAAGGTTTGTGCTCATATTGTTTGGTCAATTTTTTATGCCTAGGTCTGAGCAACTACATTCAAGGTAACAATGCACAACATATTAACCATTGTTACTCTCCTACTATCCTGTTTTTAAATTTTGTGTCATTATTTTTTTCTCTTTCAAATATAACAAAAAATGAACTTGGAGTGTAACTTTTAAAAAACAGAACTAAATGATGGATTGAACACTCAAAAAAAAACCTTGGAAACCTTCCCAAATTCTAGTTATGTAAGAGTAAAAGTAGTTTTACACATTGAAGCACAAGAACCTAGTGAATGAGTGAAGGAATAAGAAACACCTTATTTTGGAAACTGGGAAGCAGAGTGAGCCTCTGTGGATGTGACCGGCCTGGAAAACCTTACTCTGCTGTCACCTGTGTCGTGGAGAACCAGACTGCACTGCACACTTTAAACAGCTAAGGAAAGTGCTCTGAGAGTTTCCATCACAAAGCAGTCCTGATGGGATCGCAGTAAACATGTGCATCAGCTTTGGAACTGTGCTGCTTTGAGGGTGACCCCGCCATGAGAAGAGTAACCCTGAGTCGCCTGTGGGAAAATGGATGTGCGCTGACACCAAAACGTTAAGTGAAATAAATCAGACACACAAGCTTCAGTGTCACAGGGTTCCTTGTGGGTGAGAAATCTAAGCACAATTAGGAACCAGGGAGGTAGATCTGTGTGAATGGGAGGAGAGCTAGAGACTGAGGGAGAAAAATGGGATGGAAAGAGCTGAAATGAGTTAGGCACATGTGCCAGCTCCTCACAAGGGATGTAACCAGCATGCACTGCAAACCTGTGTGAGAAAAGATAAAATAGAAAAAGAAACGATGCCTGAGGAGACTGATGGAACGTGACCTGAACACACCACAGTACACACAGGAATCCAAATGCATTGCTCCATTTAATGTTTCTATGTAACTTAATTCACATTTTTAATGATGCAGTTTCCCACCAATCTGTCAGCCTCCCCTTCCATTTTTAATCCTGTTGTGTAGAATGTCACTGCCCTTGCTGGGTGACAATCCAGCTCCTCTATGAAGATGCTTCAGGGCCACCTTCACTCACAGACCTTCACAGTGGGTGGGAGAAGGAAGTGCTCATGCTGTTTGTGTTTCTGAGCTCAGGGTGCCAGGGTTGCCAGGGTTACTAACTGAGGGGAATTACAGAGGTTCTGAGGGTAGCTCAGTGAAATGCAGATAACTGTGAGATGGGTGTTATTTGCCAGGGTCTTAAAGGGAAAGCATTTAGGAAAAGTATTTTAGAGAAAGAGAACTGAGAGGAACATGGGCAAAATAATTGCAATGGCTGGATGTTTAAAGGGAAAAGAAACAGTGACTGAAATATTTTGGCTACCAAAAAGTTTTGGTTAAAGCTAAATCTTGTAGCAGCCCTGGGAAAACAGACGGATCAATTTGTGCCCGGAATTCTCCAACTGCCCCACGATGAACCCTGAGTAGAGGGGAAAGCAGGAAGATTAGAAACTGGGATGAAGGAGGTAAACAGGTGGGCAGGTCCTCCCCGTACACTTGGGAAGAGACTTCCACTGTCTACTGTGGAGAAGCAGGGAGCTCATGCAGCAGGAGGAAACTTTAAAACCAAGGCGATTGTTATCCTGAAGAATCAAGAATAATCACTAGAGCCAGGAAAGAGGGACAGTATGAAAGAGGAGACATTAACACAGCAAAGACCAACCCCACCAAGAGAGTCACGGGAAACTCAACAGAAAAATTAGAAACTTTACCAAAAATGAACCAGCCCTTGAGATGCTTTAAGGCATGTCAAGAAAATGTTTAATTATTCTTTTTTTTTTTTGCTATGATTGTATTTAATAAGTATATTCTCTCACATGCTTTTGAAAATCTAATAAAAAGAACACGTTTACTTTTTTAAAAAAGCAATTTAACGAAGAATATCTTTTAGAAATTAGAGGAATTCAAAAGAGAAATGTTAAAGGAAAATAATGAGAAAATTGTAGAAATCACTTAGGAGGCCGAGTAGAAATACGAGTGCAAATGATAGGGAAGCTGTCCGTGTGTGAACACAAGAAGAGCTCGCAGAACAGACCAGGTAAGTCTGCAACACAGACTATGAGAACACAGACTCAGACCAAAGTGCGCTGCTGCAGACTTTCACAGCATTGTGAGATGGAGAGAGAAACAGAAAAACGGGTCATGTGCAAAGGCTGAAGAATCCAAGTAGCTGAGCACTTCTTAGTAACCACAGGGGAAGGGAAAAGCCAGCAAGTGCGGTGTCACCTGGCTCCTCACCTGGTGTAAGTACTCACCCCAATGAGGACTTTTTAAAAGGGAGAAAAAGTGCCAAAAACTATAGAAAAATGTAAAACCTCACTGATAGAACTGTAGGGGGGGGAGGGTGAGGACCTGCGGCGGCTGAAAAAATAAGAAGTATGAAATATAAATCACCTTTATTTTGGGAATATGGGGAGAGACGCCCCCGACCCCCTGGGGCGTGGAATCTCCACCCCGGGGCGGGAGATCTCTCAGTGGAGCACATGGAGTGAGGCACATAAGTAGCCTCTGCCTGGGGTGGAAACTAAGGGGGCATTAGGGAGGCACAGGTAGCCCATTGGTCTTAGTTTGGAGCCGGAGGTAATTCCTAAGGGTGGGGGAGATGGGAGCTCCTTGGCTTTACAAGGTACAGTATCCGGCCTGGGCCAAAACCCTTTCACTCACAATGCCCAATTTCTAGTGAACTAACTAGATATAAAAGAAGCAGGAAGATGTGATTCAGGTCAGGAAGAAAATCAGTTAATAACAACAGGACAGAAATTACTGAGATGTAAAATTTCTTGCTGAGGGTCCTAAATACTTATTAAAGGATATTTGATAAGACTGAGGATTTAATGAAAAATATAAAACTAATGAAAAACAGAGAATAAGAACCAGGTGGGTATCTTAGTGATGAAAAATTCACGATCTGAAATGAGTGGTTCACTCTGGATTTAATAGCAGATTAGACACTTTTAAGACCCACAGAACCACCTGCAGCCTTAACTTCCAGCAGATTCCTCCCTGATTCTCTGGGAGTCTAGAGACATGGAGAGGTCCATGTACTCGGCTAGAGATCCCACGGAGAGCAGAGCGGCTGCGCACCTTATCACCCAGCCGTCCTGGGCTCTAAATCACCCTCCTAATCTAACCTCTTTAATCCAACCCTGACAGCCAGGAGACCACAACTAAAGAGGACACCCTAAGTCAGAGTGGCCGCAGAACTCCCCAGTTGAATCAAATCATCCCATAACACAGATAGAGCAAATAAAATAGGGATCCTTTTGAGCCACTATTTTAAAAAACAGGAAAACAGATCAACAAAAATATTCACTTTCTTGGAGATACAGCTCCAGTTTGCAACTATTTATCATTGAAATACTTGGCCATTGGAGCAGCCTTATTAGCTAGCTCCTTCTCAGTCTAACTGAGCCTGTCGTACTATCGCATTAACCTCCTTCTCCTCCTCCTCTCAGCCTTCTTCCTGTAGACTTCTCAGATTTTCTTAACCAAAAGAATGTCCCTTGGCGTCCCTGAAACCATTTTGAATCACTATCTCCAAATACAAGAGATGCATATGTCCTCAGGCAGAGAGGATTGTGTTCCCATGATGGGGACACTGGAAACTCACAGGAGATGGAAGGCATCTTCTCAGGACCTAAGAGAAGGAACAAAGTATAACATATGAGGGTGCAGAAGGGAGCACCAGGCCGTGTGAATGCAACATGGCATGGAATTTATTGTGCCTGGGCGCAGGCAGACAGAGAGTGAAAGGCAGTCTGCAGAGAACAAAGAGGAAGTGAGTCCCTCTGATAGAGAAGGAAAGAAAGTGGGGGACATTAGGCAGGAAGATGTTAATAAACATCTGTGGTCAAAGTCCCCTAGAAGTCTTGTACCTCAGCAGGCAAAATCCCTGAAGCATCCAGTGTGAATTTTTGGGTGTCTCCAGATATCCCCAGATGTGCTGAGACCTGCAAAATATCTTGGCCTGTCTTATCTCATTTAAGCATCCGTGCCTGCCAAAGACAGCTTTGGTGTTGAGCTGAGCTCCCAGATTGTAGTGCCTCTGAGGGCCAGCAGGTTGGGGGCTGGGGAGCCAGGTCCCATTCCAACCTTACACAAAGAAGAAAGAAAACTGCTTCTTGGCTGTGGAGTAAAAAGAGCAAACCCCAAGGCCAGGGAATACATAGTAAAGATATGGCTCCCATCAAAAATAATACTATGCTTACGTGAGCTGGCATGTGGAATGTTTAGTCACCGGATATAGAATGGGAAGCTACTGGGAGACATCACTATTTCAGCTGCATTTTGAGTTAAATTGCCTTCTGCTGGCCCAGCCACCATTTTTAGCATCTGTTTCCATGGGAAAATGTGTTTCACATTAAAGCAATCTATTAATGGTCCTTTACGGAGAAAGCTCACATTTGTAACATCACAAAGCCCATTCATTCATCAGCTACATTGCAAAATTTCACTTGTCCAGATCAACAGTTTTTCATAAATCAGGGTTAAATAAGACAGGTAGGGATGACCCATAACTCACCCAAGTATCTCTCCCTCCGTAGCACCTTCCTTCCACGTTGTTCTAATATATTGCTATTGCTTTTCCACTCATGGCTTATCTTCCTATCTAGGTAAGAAGCATGCTGATAGCCAAGGACCGTGATTCACACCCTCCTCTGGATGCTTTTAGCATAGCGTCTGGCACCTCACTGGATATCCCCACACTTAGGGCTTAATTTCTGTTTGGATCCAGAGCATCGCTCATATAAAACAGTGGTATAGTATAAAACCAAAATTCCTCTATGATTTTTTTAAGCACTCAGGTGTATACATCACAAGACTAAGACTGTTCTGTTTTGAGTGATCCAGCGTCCACCATAGACAAGCAAAGGCCCAGTGACCTGGGATTCAGGGATTCCTGCCCTGCCCTCATGTGAACACAGCTATCAGAGCAACTCTGAAACCACTTTGTGGAGAACAGAACCAGAGCTGCTTCATGGTCCCAGCCAGCCTGAAAGCCAGATATTATGCACAGCAGGGGATAAAGATGTGTTTGGAAACCCCAGCAACTACCTGTGGGATCAAGGATATCTCTGACAGCAGGAGTAGGTAAATATGACCCTCCTCTTCAAGGACAGGCTCTGAGGTTGCCTGCATTTCGAGAAAGCAAGTATTTTGGGAGGACTAGGACAGGCGTGCAAAGAGCAGTTGCTGGAACTCAGGTGAGAGCCTTGGGCCCTGGCACCTTTGGGGAACCAGGAGCACCCCCAGTGAGAGCTTCCTGTTTCAGAAGTTCTGTGGGGACATGTGAGGGAAATAAAGGTAGCCCCATGTCTTCTGACCGCTTCTGTCCTCACACCTTCAGTCTTTTGTGCTCACCATTCACACTTAGACCTGTGCATTGCCCTGTGCTTCATTGGATCCCAAGTTGGTGTTTTATTTTATGCACTCCATAGTGGGCACCAATTTTTGTTTCACAATAATCACAGCTGTCATCTATTGACTGAATATGATTCATATTCTGGGCAAGATAGAGGAGAACGATTCACAGGGAGGTTAGAGGATCACAATGCCAAGAATACAGAAAACAAAGAGAGTCAGACGGCCATACCCTTTGAGAAATTGATCTGATGGGATTCAAACAGATCTATGGATTTTTACCTCATCCTGATTATTTAAGAGAATGCTGTACTTTAAAAATTCATATTTAAAAATAAATGCAAGCTGTACACCATGAATTTCAACTTTCACTGAATCAAAAGCTAAGGGCACGATGAATATATAAAAGCCAGACTGGCTTAGAGTTACAGGTCAGTAATTAAGAATAAGAGGAGTGAAATCTGTGTAAACATTGCTCTGGACATTAAGTGGTGGTGGGAGGATCCAATGTATATTCATGGAGTGTGGGAAAAGCACAAAGCTCTCTACATTGAGTTTATGATTTTTATAAATTCAGTTACGATGATGAAGCATCACCATGATTAAATATGTCTGCAGTAGATTTGCCTCTAGAAGTTGGATCTGGAGTGTGTGCTTTCTCATTCAGAAATGATCCAGTATGAAAGACACTAACTCTCAGAGAACACTGAAAAAAATGATGACCCCTGTCTGAAATTTATTCCTCTCTTCTTTACTAATCCTTCACTACCTCTCTTGTTCTTGCTCCTGTCCATGTATGAATTTCCTGCGATAGAAATGCCAGATTGATTAGATGTGTCTGTAGGCCACTTGGAAAACAAAAGGGGCTCAGAGCACCCCTGGAAGAGATGCTAAGATCACCACAAATCACCCTGGAAACCCAAGCCCAATGCTGCAAATACTTGTCCTGCAACCAGATGCAGAGAAGTGGATTCCACCTGGTGGATGAGGAAGAACTCGGCATTTCTAGGACTCTGTGGGGCTTGACTGCTTGGAAAGATTAACTAAGGCTCTTTAAAATATGTAAGAATGAATTAATCCGTGAATAGTTGAAGAAACTATATACAGGCTGTTTCAGGATGAGAAAAATTAACATCATCAAAGGAAAAATTAACAGCATCTTTACCACTTGAAGGATGCCCAGGTTGGGGATGATAACTACTTCATTTTGAGGTCCTCTAGGATGAAAAGGAGGAAGCACCATGGGAAGAATGAAAGGAAGCAAACTTCAACCCCAGGAAAGACACTCACTTCTGACAAGCTGAGATGGAAAGAAATGTTTAAAATCTGATCTTTATCTGCCAAAATCAACACAGAACAAAGAAATCAATATGAAATTATATTCTCCACCCAAACCATCATCTAACTTCAGACAATTCCTGAGAAACACACAGCCATGGCTCTATTTTTGTAAACATATTAATTATAAATGCAAAAGACAAATATTCCATTAAAACATAGAAATGTACTCTGCTGGGTCTCCCCCAGCACCTGCTCTCAGTAAGCAACTGCCTCTTGTGGAAGAGAAACTCAGTCAACAGTTATTTGTGTAAACATTTATACAAATGGTAAGATCCCAGAACAGAATAACAGAAAGAAAATGTAATTCACGTAACAAATATGTCATCCACCACTCTGATGATAAATTCGGAATAAATACATTAAGTAACAGGAAAAAAGCTTAAGAAAGATGGTGACAACACATTTTGATGTCCCTGCTGTGAAAAGTACATTCTTTGGAACTCCCTCAAGATCTATTTTTCCATAACCAGGTTAAGTATCACTGACAGGTATATTTCATAAGTATGGTGAAGGCATTGAGACTTGCAAAAAAGCACAGTGAATCTTATCTGTTACGTCACAGTGGAGCCGTGATCTATTCCAAGGGCAGACACTCACTCTACCTTTGAAACAAAGGGACAGACTCATTCATCCAACTAATCAATATGAATCCCCTGGTCCAAAAAAGAAGTATAAATCAGCAGCTGCTCCATGGTCAGTTTTCACATCCACCCCTCCTCTGAGCTAGGAAAGGGGGAGCGCGGGAAGTGTGTCAGCAGGAAAATGACTCCAGCTTTTCTATTGACAGACGTTAGCACTGGGCTAACGTCTCCGCGGCAGCTGTGTTCCAATCAATGCTGCTAAGGTAAGGAAGGAAAGTCTGTGGGCTTTGCTACATCACACCCTGACATGCTGCAGAAGATGTCACGGTTTGTTAGAGAATGCGGAAGAGAAGGAAAATCACACCAACGTGGTCCTGGCCCATCTGGGTAATATGCACTTTCTCTTAAGGGATTCTTTGGCTTGCACTTTGTCTTGTTAAAAGTTGACCAATCACTGGTTTCTTTGGATGGACACAAATACATGTCAGACATAGTTCTCAACTGCTGCTGTCCTCTCCATTACAACTTCCTGGTCCCTCGGAGTCAGCAAACAACCTCCTGACTTTGTTGGGCAGCTCTGGCTCCATGCTGCCTCCTGCCCTCTCCTCTCCTCTCCTTCCCTTTACGTGTGCGCCAGCTCATACATCATGCATCCTCAGCGCCTGTCTGCGCCGCAGCCCTGCACTGACCCGTGGAATTTAAAGATACAATAATTTTTTTCTAGCTCACTAGTCCATGGGACATGTAAAAGCAGGAACAGATTCTTTTACCCTGTGCAGGACCTTGTTATATGCTACCCAGATCACCTTGCAGAGGAAGATGCATTGTGCCTGCCTCTGGGACCATCTCAGTGGGACACTGCCTCACCTCAGGACAGACCTTTCCTAGGGTGGCCTGTGTCCAAGACCTGAGGGATGAAGGAGTTTAAAGTCCTGGCCCCCTACATGCAACTCAGGTGGTCTTGACTGACCACTCCAATCCCGGGGTTTAGGCAAAAGTGTCCCAGCCATGCTGCAATTCAGCCTCTCCAACTCCTCATTTTCCCCTTCACCCCAAAAAAGGTTCATCCCAAGGTTATTCCATACCAAGCATCCTATTTCCCAAACTCTGACTCAGAGTCAATCCAGGGTCACCTCTGTGTCATCCCACTGCATCTCTAGTCAGTGGTGCGCTGGCGATGGTCTTGGGCGTGAGAGTGGCATCCACTAACTTCTGTGCTCATAATGGCTGATGGCAGACTACAGGTAGATTACCAGCAGGCTAATAGAATCCCTGTAAAATGTTTTTCTTCAAGATGAGCCAGCTCACACCCCTCACTACCTGTAGTCCTTTTTAGACGGATATTAAATTTTTGCCGAATTGAAGAATTGTTAAGTGACAAGTTCTGGATACTATTTCATATAATCCTCGTGGCAACCTTGTGATGCTATTTTTCCCATTCTACACCTGAAAAAACAGGGCTTTTGGAATGAAATACTTTGCCCCACAGATTTGCCTGCCCTGCTGACCCTGGACAAAGATACAGATTCGAAGTATGCATGGATCCATCTACCAATTCAACTCTCAATTCAAATGTTTATTAATGATTTTTCATTTTTACAGCTGAGTTGGAAATGCTGATTAGGAATTAGCCCACCTGATAATGAGGGAAAATGTTCTGGAATCACAGTGCTAAGAGACCATATAGTGGCAGTGAAGGGGTGGGGAAGAGGGTAGGAAAGCAAGCTGTTATTACTAAACTATGATGTGTAGATGAGGAAATGAAGGAAGCTGAGGCCAGGGCGGAAGAGGACACCAGGCTCAGATCCATGTCTTTCTACCTGAGGTATTTAAACACTGGATTGTGTTGGATTAACTATTTCAACTTATCTACGTAAGGCTAGCTTGCCTGTGCTGTTGCTGTTGTTTCAAGGAGACAGGGCATGTTCCAATGAACGCCCTAGCGATGCTAGAGATTTCAACATCAGGAGAAAGTAGAGTGTAAAATGACAGGAACGCACGATACAATGGCTGTATTCCTTCGGGTTGTAACTCCTGATTTGTTATTAAATCAACAAATGCTAATCAACATTTTTAAAATAGAAAATATATCGGAATGTATCCAGTAACTTAAAATAGAACATTTCATGATGTTTTCCTGTCATTTATCTGTGTTTATGCACACATGTATACATTTACACACAGTAAAGTGTGGTGAAGGATATAAGGTTATGGATGGCTATATTTTGATTTCCTTATCTGCTTTTTAATTATGCTGACTGTAAATATTCAAGACCCTTATCAAATTTGACTTGAAATGCTCTTTTCAGCATTTGCTATGGATTAAGAACTGGTGGTTAATTACCGCCAGCTGGATTACATCAGCATTGCACTGAGCTGAGCTCAGATATCCCACCTGGGGAAAGTTGCCAGCATAAAGAGAGAGCTGGAGAAGGAAAAGGAGAACGTTGATGCGTTACTGAGTTGAGGCATTAAGGAGGCATTGTGGGTTCTCCTACGAGTTGCTGATTGAGCCAGTGCTTCTCCTGGAGAAGATTTGGTCCTCACATCAAGTGTTGCTTCCTGGCTCTGGAAGGAAAGATGTGTGCCACTTCGTCTCCAGGATGAACTTGTCACACTGCTTCCTGGCGTGTACGCAACTGTGCTTATCATCAGAGGAGCTCAGGGCCTCTGTGTCACTGAAGATGGCTGTGGTGCTTTCAGGACAGCCCTGGTCTTTGTTGTGAGTGTGACTTTTCAGCTCCAGCATAGAACCCTCAACCTACCAGTACAGCTTCTTCACCTCGCTGGCATAGACTTTCCGGCTTGCACCGCTGACCTTTGGGCCTTCCCAGCATGGATCCAGAAAAGAGACTGGTGTGAGTCCTTATCGTGGGCTCTGGACCTCCAGTTGGACTCATTCGAGGCACTGTCATGAGCTCTGGGTTTTCATCTGGACTCATGTGGGAAATTGCTCTGGAATTTAGGCCCTTGACTAAATATTCTATGGTTTTGGTGTTGTGGATAGATTTCCTGCATTTTCTTTTATTAGCTTCTGGTGACCATTATGAGAATAATGTTATAAACTCCATGTCCTGATTCTAATTGTTCTCTGCAAAACTCCTGACTAAAACAGGATTAAAGAAAATTTATTCAGACCCTCGAATTGAGTTGTTACTCAGTCAATGCTAATGAGCTATTGTGTACAAAGAACTTGCCTTTTATGGTTCAAAATCCATAGCCAGTAAAGGCAGTTATCGTAAATAATTAAAGCTCATCAAACAACTGAAAACAGCCTTATTCTGTTATGGTCCTAATTACCATCACATTTTTTTTTTCTTCTATAAAATTCTGGTCTACGTAACATTTTATTAACAAATTCATGAAATAGTTATCAACACTGAAAATTAAAGAAATAGACTAATATAAATTAATCAATATAAAACACCTCTTGATTATAGACAGACACAGAATCAGGCAATATGCTGTGTAGCAATTTAGGGAAATGGCAGTGGAGAACGCAACTCCGAAACAAGGTTGCTTGGGAAACTTCTCCACAGGTTTCTTTGGAAATGAAAAGAAAATTGATTTGTGGGAGAGTTTAACTTGGGCACTCAGAAAGGGTTTAGTTAGAAGAAAAGAGAAAGAACTTTGGGACAAATTGGGCCCTGGGGGATTTTTATTGAGAACTGCAAATGCCATAACCCAGCAAGAAGGCAATTCGGTCCATGAATCATCAGACTAAGGTGTTGTTCACAGACACAAATTCAGCTCGCAGCACAGCCCCTGCGCTAATCACTCTCCTCCCCATCATCCCTCCCTCCTTCCTCCTCTTAAAAAGTGAAGCAAGAGTCTTCCATTTCTGCCTTTAAGACCACAAAGAAAAGGAAAACAGATGAAAACAGAAGTAGCTGTTTAGGCGGCCCGTAGAATATGGAGAATAAATGAGTCTCCAATAAGTAGTTTAGGAATTTGACATTTCACAACAAGGGAATGTTTGACTTTTGGGAAAATATTACTTTTCATTCCAAAATTGAAATTTAAATCAAACTTCATGTGAGAAAGATACAGAGAATAAGATCTTAGGATGATGAGCACCAAGAAGTTTGTAACTTGAACAACAAATTCTAAGATAACAATATGCAATATATCAACTAGTGATGATTTCTTAATGTTATTTTTTGAAATTGTGTGTCACTTCTATCCTTTATATTTTGCCTTTTTAAAATAAAAATAAATAAATAATTATTTTTTACTCAAAAATTGAAAATATAAATATGGGGTAATCAAAATATATGTTAATTTTGAAAATTTATTACAGTAAAGGAAACAATGCCATTAAAGCTCCTTATCTGTTTAGACACACTTATCTCACCTTTCTTACCACTCTCTAAGGTGATCCTAGAAGTCTGCCCTCAAGAGTATATTCGTAACATGGAATGAAAAGTGCTGTGCAGGCTGCCGCCCAGGTCCACGCAGTGGAAAGGCGGGCTTACACCAGCAGTATGTGTGTCCTCGTCCACCTTCTTCCACAACCAGGTCTTGGCAGTGTGTAAAATCTAGCTCTTGCTCAAAACCCAAAAATGACCATTAAAGATAAATGTTTTGAGTCAATTCAGAATATCGAGACAGCCGTGACACTGCAACTAAAGTCAGTCATGAGCAGGACTTCCAGAGTGATTTCAGGAAATGGCAAGAATTATAAGAGAAGTATGTTTGAAGTGAGGGGGGAATATTTTGAGGGAAATTAATAGCAATATGTCTTTTACTGTAATAAATTTTAAAAATTTAAATGTAGTTTTCATTGCATCTCATAGTTTTTTTACTTTGAATATTAGAAATTCAAAACTTTGAGAAAATATCCAAGTGTGGAATATATTTAAAATGTATGTAGCAAGGGAGAGATTTGTAACAGACCAATAGTCACTCCAATAATAAAATGGAGTTAAAGAAATCTTAAGTGCAAAATGTGTTTTAAAGAGATAAATGCACCAGAAAAACTTACATGTGATGCCTGATCTTAACTGTCAGCTTGATTGCAGTGAGGAAAAGCTAGGACATGTGTAAAGCACACCTTTGGATGCGTCTGGGTGGCTTGAGAAACCATGATCTTTGGAACTCTATCTGGTTCCTGGACCTTTCTCTCAGGCACTCTTTTTTGCAGTCTCTTTCTACCAACATAAAGTAAGGCACTTTGTGTTACCAGTCCCTTCACCATGATGCTTCTGCCTTGAAACACACTAACCGTGGACTGAGCCCTCTGAAACCACAAGCCAAGCAATCATCACCTCTAAGTTTCACATGTCAAGAATTTTGTTCCAGCAAGGAAAAGCTAACAAATACAGATCTTTTCTTATTCTTTAACTGCCATTGAGTACATCTTTGTTAAACTAAATGAAATTTTTCCAATGTGCAAAAGCTTTTTGATAAGATGAGTTCCTAGTTGTTGATTCTTTGCAGTATGTCCTCTGCAGTTTGGCTGTGTTCATGAATTCTCTGCCTACACCTATGTCTTCAATATTTCTGCCTACTTTCTCTTCTACTAGACTTAGTGTTTCTGTTTTAATATTTAGATCTTTGGTCCATTTTTACTCTAGTGCATGTTAATAGACATGGGTCTAGTTTTAGTTTTCAGAATGTGGAAAACCACTCTTTCAGCACCACTTATTAAAAAGGCTGTATTCCTTCCAGTGAACATTTTTGGCCCCTTTGTCAAAAAGAGGTTGGCTGAGTGCCTTTGTCATTGTGTCTGCATCTTCTAATCTATTCCACTGATCCTCAGGTCTGTTTGATTTACAATATCATGCTGATTGTATTACAGTGGCTTTGTAGTATAATTTCAAGTGAGGGATTGTGATGCCTCCTGCCTTGCCTTTGTTGCCTAGGATTACCTTAGTGACTCTAGGTCTCTTCTGTTTCCAAATTAAATTTAGGAATGCTTTCTCTAGAGTTCAGAGGTATGTTGATAGTATTTTAATCAGGATTGTACTAATTCTCTATAACAGTTCTGGGAGTATGGCCATTTTCACAAGATTGGCTCTTAATATCCATAAGTAAGGAATACTGTTCCATTGTCTCTTCGATCTCCTTTTACAGAGTACTGTAATTTTCAGTGTATAGACCTTTTACTTCCCTTCTTCGATTGATTCCTAAACATCTCATATTTTTGGGTGCTATTATAAAGGTGATTGTTTGCCTAATTTCTCTCTCAGTGAGTTTGTTGTTTGTATCCATGAATGCTATTGATTTTTGATTATAGACTTTGTATCCTGGCATTCCACTGATTTGGTTATTAAATCTAGAAATCTTCTGGTGGAGTCTTTTGGGGTATTCTATTTAGAATATCATTTTTTCTGTGAATAATGGTAGTTTAACTTCTTTCTTTCCTATCCTTACTCCTTTTATTTCTCTCTCTTGTCTCATTGCTCTGGCTAATGTATCCAGAACTATATTGAAGAGAAGTGATGATTGTGGACATCTTCACCTTGTTCCTGATTTTAGAATGAAAGATTTTAGGTTCTGTCCATTTAGTAAGATGTTTGTTGTTATTTTGTCATAGATGACTTATCAGACTGAGGAAAAGACTACCTATTGCAATTTTCTCTAGGGTTGTTTTTTGTCAGCTTGAGATTGAGGCCATCCATTATAATTTTCTGTAGGTATTTTTTATCATGAATAAATGTTGGACTTTATGTAAAGCTTTATCTTCATCTACTGAGATGATCATGTGATCTCAGCTCCATTAATATGGACTGTTACTTTGCCTGATTTGTATATGTTAAACTATCCCTAAATTCCTAGATGAATCCCACTTGGTCATGATGTACAATCTTCTTGATTTGTCACATTCTGTTTGCTAGTATTTTATTGAGGATTTTTGCATCTATGTTCATTAGGGATATTGGGTTGTAGTTCCCTCTTTTGGTGCATTACTTCTCTGGGTTTGGTATCAGGGTAATACTTGGCTCCAGAAATAAGTTAGAGAGAATTTCTTTCCTTTCAGTTTCATCGAAGAGCTTGAGAAATATTGGCATTAAGTCTCCTCTAAATTTCTTGTAGAATTCTGCTGTGAATCCATCAGGACCTGGAGTGTTTTTGTTGGTAAAGATTTTTATTACATTTTCAATCTCATTAACTAATATTGAGTTATTCAGAATTTTGTATCTTCTTGATTCAACTTGGATAATTCATATGTTTCTAGGAATCTTTCCATTTCTTCTATGTTTTCCAGCCTATGTGAGTATTTTTGAAGTATGTATTGATCATCTGAATTTCCACAGGATCTGTGGTAATTTCACCCTTTTATTCCATTGCATGAAATCCAGGTGGTTTTTTGTTTTGGGGTTTTATTTTGATAAGTTTGGCAGGAATTTATCAATTTTATTTCTTGTTTCAAAGAACCAACTCATCAATTCATAAATTCTCTGTGTTATTTTTGTTAGTCTCAGTTGCATTAATTTCTGCTCTGTTCTTTATAATTTCCTCCTTTTTATGCACTTTGGACTTGACTTGCTCTTCCTTTTCTAGAATCTTGAGATGCAGCATCAGGTTGTTTATTTGTGCTCATTCTGTTTTTCTAATGTGAGAATTCACTGCTACAAATTTCCCTCTTCAGATTATTTTCATTGCATCCAGTGAGTTCTGGTACATTGTATTTGAATTTTCATTTGATTATAGACATTGCTTAATTTCTGCTTTAATTTCATCTGTGACCCATTGGTTGTTTGAGAGACTGTTAGTTAATTTCCATGTGTTTATGAAGTTTTGCAGTTTCTTTAGCCTTTAGTTTCTAATTTCACTGCACTGTGGTCAGACAATATCCATGGGAGAATTTCAATTTCTTTATATTTAATTTAGTATATTCTGTGGGATAGTATGTGGTTTATTTTAGACAATGTCCCATGTGCAGCTGAGAACAATGTATATTCTGATATCGTTTGGTGGAATTTTCCGTAAATGTCTATGAGTCCATTTGTTCACAGGTTTGATTCAGTTCTGTATTTGCTTGCTAATTTTTGTCTAGCTGATCTATCTCTTAATGACAATGGGTATTAAGGTTCCCCACAAAATTGTGTTGTTGCTTGTTTGATTTTTCATATCTATTTATATTTGTCTTATACAGTTGGGTGCTCCCATATTTGGTGTATACATATTTATGAATGTTATCTTTTCCTCTTGAATTTTTCCCTTAATGAAGATGTAGTGATGTTCTTTATCCATTTTGATCAATCTTGGTTTGAAGTTCTCATTGTCTGTAAACAAATTAGCTATCCCTGTTTTTTTCTGGGATCCTGTTGCATGGAGTTCTGTTTTCCATTCTTTGTCTTTGAGACTATGAGTTTCTTTTTGAGTTAAATGTCTTTCTTGTATACAGTATTTTGTTAGACTTTATTTTTTGATCCATTTTTTAAATCTGTTTCTTTTGATTCATCAATTCAGGTCATTTATATTGCTAGTTATTACTGACATGTATTGGCTTATCTTTTTGTTGTGTTATTTTTTCGGCTGTTTGGTTCCCTGTTTCCTCTTCTGTTTAAATGCTTTTGATGCTTTCTGATGATTTCCTTCTATCACTGTTCTTAGAATTGTGGCCATTTTTATTTCTATTTTAAATAATTTTCAGTACTTTTTACAGGTTTGGTTTGGTGGTCATAAATTTTTTTTCAGTGGTTCTTTATCACAGGAGTATCTTATTTTTCCATTAATTTGGAAAGATGGTTTTGCAAGATACATCCTCTTTGCTTGGAAATTGTTTTCTTTCAGAGCTTGAAATACTTTATCCCAAGCTCTGCTTATCTTGAGGGTTTGTGTTGTGAAATTGGTCATGATTTTAATGGGCTTTCCTTTTAGTGATCTGTTTCTTTTCTCTGACAGTTTTTAACATTCTGCTTTTGTGCTGAATTTCTGAGATCTTGATTGTTATATGTCTAGGTGTAGATTTATTTTGGTCATGGTTGTTTGGATTTCTGTACCTCATTTATCTGTTTGCGAGATTATGTTCCTGCACTTGAGAAATTTTGTGCTATTACTCCTGCAAATGGTCTTTCTAAGTCATTTCTGTTGACTTCTGCCTTTTCATTGACACCTGTAAGTATTATATTGCTTTTCTTTACATCATCTTACAGCTGTTGAATTGCTATTTCCTGGTCACTTGTTATTCAATTTTAGGATATCTTTCCTTTCATGATCACTGGCTGTCTAGGTCTGAAAGTCTATCTTCAATTTCATTCAAGTGCTTTTGTCAGCTTTCTGTGGAGTTTTCAATTTCTTTGATATATTTTTTGAATCTGTTTCATGCATTCTATTTCTTTCCTGCATTGTTCATTTAATGTTTCCATTATTTTCCTATGCTCCATTGTTTTACTCTATGCCTTTTTTCTCTAGATATGCTGAGAAATTCCTTTATTATGGTTGTCATTTTTTATTTACCTGAGAGATTGTTTCTGATCTGATTTCCTCTATAGCCCTATAGTTAGTTTTCTTAACTTCATTTTCTATCATTTCAGAAATTGCAGGAATGGATCTTCCAATTTATTCCATGTCTGTGTCTCCTGGACTTATTCTGAGTAGGCTGAAGATTTCAGGCTTCATTTTTTTCCTTTGTCTTATCAATTTTTATTTTGTTTTATTTTGTTTTCTTGTAAATTTTTGTAGTAGGTAGCTAAATCATTATTACCAAGTCTTCTCTATGGAAAATCTGTTGTTCAGGGATGTCTTCTATGTGTAGGAAGATCTAGGTTTGTGTCTGTCCCAAGATCCTACCTTCCCAATTAATTAACAGTGGGATGTTAGTGCCTCTTTGGCTCAGACCCCATCCTTTGGTGTTGGGCTATGATGAGGTTACTACCCAAGAGCCTTTCACTATTGTTACAGAAGGAAGAACAACTGATTACAACAGATACAGCATCCTCACTAAAGTAGTGCAATTAGCAATAACAATAGCATCAAGCACAATTTAGAAACTGGCAAACTGTGCTAACTATTTTGTACTTCAGACCGTAGAAACAAAGTCTATAGCTATATAACATAACTGATCATAAATTAGGAGTTTGTATACCAAGTGTTTCCTCTTAGTAGAGAACACTATGGTGAGGAAATTTGTGAAGGGTTTTGTACAAAACAAACATAACTAGAATGGCAGAAGAAGCAAAGCTGGAGGATAGTGGATGATCATGCAAGGTTTGGAAAACTAAAAAAGGGGGCAAGGAAGAAAGGGAATATTTGTGAGGTTATCTGAATTAGGGGAAGGGGATTATTTTTCTGTGTCTCGAGTTCTCCCAAGTGATTTAGAAAACAGAAAAAATGAGAAAAGGGGAAAAATAAAATAAGATAAAAATTAAGTTAAATTTTTAGAAAAATTGTAAAGGGGGTGTGAACCCACCCACCTACTCCTGTTCCATGGGTCTTTGACCCTAAGCACAATGCTAGCTCACCTAACTCATCACTTATTGATTCTTATTTCAAACTTTTCAATTTCACCAGACTCACCCCTCCCTTCTGTGTGGCCTCATCAGGGTCCTATGTATGTGACTGGCATTCCCTGTTTCTGGATCCACTGATGTACAGGAAGGGGCCGGTCACCCGGATTCCTACAGCTGGCCTGTTCCTGATTCCCAGATTCTTCCAGGACGGGTTGCTAGCCCTGCACTGCAGGAGGAAGGGCCAGAAAAGGTAATTTTGTATAGGAGTTTTTCATAGCAAAAATGACAGAACATAATCTACTGATTTAAGGACTGATCTCCATGTAGCATTTTACAATACAAATTGAAATACTTGGGTGATAGATCAGTTTACTTGGGAAGAATTAAATGATCCTTGCTTTTAAATGTATTCTCTTGAGTCACACAGGGAGAATATTACATGTAGGGACAGCTTTAATTACAAGAAATAATTACAGGTGCATACAAGGCAGTTCCTGACCTCAGATGATAAATTATGCTGAGAGACAAGGATGCCCTATGGGAAACACTAGTGCTTTCACCTCTGTGACATTGCAGAAAATGTCAAGTCTAGAATAATAAACTCAAGGAAAAGCATATTTGACAAATACCATTTTATAGGGACTAGTTATATCCATTTATAATTTGCAAATGGAGTTTTAATATGTAAATATATATTATAGATTTCATACCTACACTTCATTCATTTGCTAATAGTAAGTAATAGAATCTAAGATGAGAAAGTGGATAAGTTGCAAAGCATTTTCCCTAAATTTACATAACTCGGAGGCATATTCCACATTGGAGAACTTTCGGAAAATCCATATTCCATAATTCCTTGTGACTGATAAATGCTCATTATTTGTAACTGCTTATTCCATTAGCTGTTAAGATACCTTGGTATCATCTGGGGAGCTTTACAAATATAAATGTTCCTTCATCCATGCAGAATGCATTCCAAGACTCTTAATGGATTCATGAAACCAAAGACACAGTAGTACTAAACTCTATATTTACTGTTTATTCCTATTCATTCATGCAAACCAGTGATAATGTTTAATTTAAAAATTAGGCACATAAGAGTAGTGTTAATAATACAGGACAATTGTAACAATACATACTGTGATGTTATATGAATGTATGTGTTTTTTCTCCAAATGTCTTAGGGTACTATATTCACTTTTGCTCTTTTGATGATATGACATAACACATGAAATACTTTGCTGCTTCTCCTTGGCATAGTAGAATTGCCAGCACCATTGGTCTTGTGCTTTTGAGCCATTATGAAATAAAATACAAGCACTATACTACCTTGACAATTGATCTGATGACCCACAAAGTGACAAACAGATACATAACACATAGAGCATGGTTACATTGTACTGAGGGATAATTTACACCCTGAACAGTTAAATGGACAACAGAATGAGATCTTATACTATTTATAATACTCTGTGATTTAAGACTATGAATTATTTATTTCTGGAATTTTCCATTTAATAGTTTTTGACCATGGTTGACCACTGGTAACATAGTAACCAAAAGATAAGGATGCCATGGTAGTGATGCCAGATTTTGCCTTCACAGTTTATCTTTTAATTTTTCAAGGGATCAGCCAAAAAGTCTGTGTTTTTAAACGCTGCCTAGGTCATTCTAATGAATATCCAGAGTTTGAGAACCACAGTCTTCCCTTCAGTTTCACTGATTCAATTAGCACAGGTGTCTGTGGCTTTGCCTCCCTTATTCATTCCACTGCAGTTCCTTCTAGAAGACTCTGAGGATGACTCAAAGAGACTCAGCTAAGAACCATGGTCTGATTGTTGCCTTCTCTGGTTCTAGCTCCGTCATCCTGAGTCATGCTTTGTGGCACCATGGAGGGCCTCTCTAGTAAGTTCCCTTCCCCATGACCACATCATCTTCTGCCCAGGGGTCTTTGAGGTCCCCACTACTGTGTAAAGTTTCTCTCAGATGGTCAGGATGGTTTCCTGGCCCTGGTATAAAACAGCACACAGAGATCTTTCAAAATGCTCTTTGTGTCCTTGAGGCTGGCTGCTGTTCTGATTTCACAACACCTGCCATCATCTGCCAGGCTTGTTTGAATAAGAATCTTGCATTCTGCTATAAATTTGTTCTCAGTTTTGAGTAATCTCCAGTAAACTCTTCTCATCTCATTTCTCTATATACTTCCTCCTATTTTATGAACCTACCCATTCTCTTATTTTCCAATCTTGAGAGGAAATCTATGTCTCTGAAACACAGAAGTAACATCCTACACAGATCATATACTTTCACGCAATACTGGATGTTTAAAACTGCTCACATGCAAGATTTGTCAGTTCTTGCAAATAAAACCCAACTGAATTCTTCTCAATAAAGGAATAATTAATAAATTTACAATCTTACATGTTATGAAACATTAACACTAAAAGGATGTGCAACTGTTTGTACCAATGTGGAAAATCTGTGTTCTTAATGAGACCGAGTGATAGGATATAACTTTATATAGTAATATTACTATAATAGTCAGTTTTCAATTGCAAGGACTAAACACCCAAATACCACCAACTTAAAGGAGTAGAAGTTTGCTCTGCTTCACAGTTTCAGCATGGACGGCTGGTCCCATTGCTGTGGACCTGAGGTGGGGCAGAGCATCACGGTGGGAAAGTGTGGGGGAGGAAAGCTACCTGATTCATGGCATGGCAGCCAGAACACAGCACACAGGGGCAGAGGGCCAGAGAGGAAGATGCCAGGGAGTCGACACAGTGCCCCGCGTTATGCCCCCATGACCCACCCAGACAAACCCTGACGCGTCCCTTACCAATTTCCTAGGTGCCTCTCAAACCAGTCAGGCTGACAAGATTTACCCTCACAAGCTCCATCTTGAAATGAAAGTAAAAAATTGGTAATCTATAAGAAAAACACACAGTTGTATATGTAAATATTTCTGCATCTGCACTCATAAACACGTAAGTATATATAAACATACATAAAATTGGGTAAAAAGTAGCTAAGAGCCCTCCAAAGTGTTGATAATGATTATTGAGAAGATGTACAATTGAAAGAAGGGTAAGACAAACACTCTTTACCTTCATCACCTCCACTAGTCCTGCATTTTCACCTGTATTTATGAATAATTTTAGAAAATTTTTAATTAAGTGAAAAAACCATTACATACAGTATTAAAATCACTGCTAAATATGGAAAGATTTTCAAGGTATGGTTGGAGGTTGTCATTTCCAAATTTTCTTGTTGGACAAACCTTCCTGTAATGAATCCAATGGTGCATTCCCAGGACAGGTTCCATATACCCCAAAGCCTGTACAATTTAGATACCTCTCTTTAGGACAAAACTGATAACAATTAATACAAAATTACATTAGGATCAGAAATCACAATATATTAACTATTCAGAGTTGAGGCCTGGTTTCAAAGATCAATGCTCAAAACTGTTGTAATCTGGAGGTGTCCCCAATTTCACTTTCCCCCAAGGATGGCTCCACCCCACCCACATCCACCTAACGGAGAGTTTACTCAGAAGCCAAAAACCCTTCCACATAGTCTACTTTACGTGTTCTTTCCTCAGTTAGAAACTACTAATATTATGACTCAACTCAAATACTGATTTGTTGGTTAAGCACAGCACTCTGTTTCATTGGAATTCATTGCTTCTGCCTTAGTCTCACAAGACATTTTCCATGGAATTCTATCATTACACATAACATAAAACAGCACAGTAAAGCTTGGAGTTCTAATTGTACCCATGTGGACTATCTGGGGCTCAGGTGGATCTTATTGATCTCTGATCTGTGTGCATACAACAAGGGCTCAGTAAATCTTTGTGGACTTACATTAGGCTGGATAATTGCAGAATTATGTCACTGGAAGTCAGTCTTGTTAGAAATCCTGTGGAATGCCAAATGTGGCCTTTACTAAAGGTTGTATAAGAGAATCACTAAGTGGCTGTTGTATCCAAGCATCAAAACATACTCATTTTTTAAAAAAAATTAAAATCTTAATAATTACACACATAAAAATGAGCAATTACAATTTTACTTAACTCATTAGTTAAAGAGAGAATCAATAAGAGGTTAAAATTAGCTCAAAGAATTCCAAGAAGACACACACACATAGGCAATCAGGAATGCCAAATTAATTTACAAATAGATACAAAACAAGTAAATAGCCACAAAGCAACAATCAATTGTATGGTACCAGACCAAATTTATTCACAGTTTTATGGACAGTGATCATGAGCATTACTATCAGCTTTATACAGAGTTGCAAAATAGCTCAAGCCAGGGAAAGCGACAGTTAACCTGAAAGGGTAGACCAGAAAAGATCCATTTATCATTTTCGCTCATTTCAAAGTCTTTCACATTTTACTACCAGCCTCTCTCCCGTGGCCATCATAACTTCGGAGATTATTCTTGGTCACACAAGCCGCAGCTCTAGCCGCTCACTCCCTTTTCATTGCCCTTTGCCTCCCTCTCCGTGAAAATGTCAGCTTCCCAAGGAAAGAAACCAAGTTTGTCTTTGCTTTACATATTAGTTCTTCTATCAACAAATTAGTATTTTTGTCTCTATGATAATGTTTGGCTCAACCAAATCCCTTGTGACATGTGTTTTCCCTCCAGTATAGTTTTTGTGAACCACAGAAGCTAATGATGCTTCTTTTCCAAGTACATCTTTGCCTTGAAAATAAGCTCTTTGGCATCGGGGAGCAATGACAGTTTGCTGTATTGTTCATGTCACTGAGCTCAACCAGTAAAGAGCACAGAACAGCTTGGTGTGCTTGTCTAAGGTTAGACACATCAGATGACTAAATCCGTCTTTACCATTTGGTGTAAAAGACTTCATTAACACCCCTGATTATAAAATGTATTAGTTGTTTCCCACTCCTGGGTATAAAAAGACTCCTATGTATGAAGATCCAGGTAAGAAATCTTCCCTCTATTTCTACAAAAAAATGTCAACATAAAAATGGACCCAATTCTGTGGAAAAAAATAATACGGAATTTCAATAGAAACTGTTGGAAAATTTTAGTGCCCAACCAAAGGAATATAGAGTTGGAAAACTGATTCATTAATTACATGTATTGGCACGCAGCTATTTTTAAAGTCTCACTTTGAAAACTGTACTTCTAAGAGGAAAAAAGTATATGACCCGTTAAAATGAAATTTAACATAAAAGATTTATGCCTACTTAAAAATATATAATCATTGAAATAAGGCTTGACTGGTAATGATGCATATTGAAAAGGATTAGATTACAGGATATTTTCTATTTTTGATGTATCTTTTGTGTTGTTTCATCAATGACATTTTTAAAAGGGAGGAAGAACAAAGTGGTGTTCTATAAACTTTCTCCATAGCCTGTGACCTGGGTACTTATAACAGAGCAGAGTAAAAGGTTCAGTTATGTTTTGTTTTTCTAACAGACATCTGATGTCCTCCTCCTGGTGTGATTTCCATTATAGCTATTTTCAAATTGCTTGTATTGAGATTAGTTACTTAGTAAGAGTCTTCTTGTTCTCTTAGTCACTGACACAATTTTTAAGTGGCCTGAAATGTAGAATTCATCCCTGTCCTTTAAAGGCTGAGCCACTGTGACTTTGAAAATCCCCAAAGGCAATGGCATAGATTTTGTTGATAGCATCATTCATCAAGGGGTGTTGGGTTCCTATTCTGCCCTCTGAGCCTATTCATAGGACAGCACACAGGATGGCAGTGAGTGCTGTGACTTGACCCTGGATGGGTTTGGTGACAGATTATGAACCTGAAGTCATGGTCACTTGGCTTATTCATGGAAGTTGGCAGGTGCCAGGAAACAAACCCTTGGGCAGCCCTGTGTTCTTATTACAATCAGGTTAATGGGAAATGTCTCACTGATTCAATGACATTTTGTACCAAAAAAGAATATCCTAAATTTACTTCATGGTTTTTAAATGCTTAGATTCATTTCCCCACCTCCTGTCATGTTCCAGCTAAGAAGTTTAATCAAGCTTGTCTGCCTGCACCCCGTGTGCTTTGAAATCTGTCCTCCTTACTTCTTTGTGTGCATAAGTTCTCTATGAGTATCATATGCATAAAATAGGATTTGCATCTGAAGCATAGACTTTCAGAGCATTGTGTTTGCCCCTCAGAGGCAGGTAGGTGTCTCCAACAAAATTTGGATCAGAAGCTGAAACTAGCAATACCACACACTAAATGAGGGGATAGATTTATTACTAACATGACCGATTCGCTCTGGATGGCTGGAGATGCTTACAAGCAAGTATGAGCAGAGAAAAAGGACAGACAGTATTTATAACTGTTGCATCACATGATTGGGGTTCAGGCTCCTGTGACTGGGCCAGGCTTTGCATAGTTTGAGCTCTGTTGGAGCTAAAGGAGGGAAATCTTGGGTGTACTCGACATCTCCCCAGATGTGGGGCAAAAGAGGAAGGTGGAGTGATAGAAATGAGGAGCTGGCAGCAATGAACCAGCCTTATAATAAGTGGAAATTTCAAATACGCTTCCATTTCCTGTGCCCTCTAAATAGTGTTGGCCTCTTCCCTAAAATTATGAAATTCAATTTATGATAAGGAGTGGAGTCACAAGTAAAACCTATTACTCCATGGGACAAGATTATTGGAGACAGATGAAGGGATGTAGGCCTGGGGAGTGTGAGTGCAGGACCATGTTCAGAAGGAGAATCAGGAAGCAGTGAGGGAGATGAGAACAAGCAAACAGGTCCCCAAAGCATCAGGAGAAAGAGCGCATGCCCTGCCTGAAAATCCTCCAAGAGCTCAGACATGGCTATGCTGTCAGAAGGGTCTGAAAAATGAGCATAGACATATCCACCCAGAGTAAGTCCGAAACAGCCTTCTGTACAACACCCAAAAAGAAAAGTGTTCTACTGAAGATTTTAGATAAGAAAACAAGAAGATTGTACATGCACTTTACATAAACTGCCTTGAAGCCAATTGAGGAAAGAATAAAATGTAAACCAGACCAGAAGTAAGGATGTTCATGAAAGGATTTTATGCTGATGTCTTTGCATGAAGGAAAAAAAAAACATATTATGTACATTTGTTAGTAGCGGCTTAATTGAAAGGGCAGCACAAGTGCACACTCATTAGTGCAAATAGTATAAAAGGATATACAAGGAAAAGTAGGTCACCTCCTGAATCCAAAGTCCAAAATCCCCTCTCTAGAGGCAGTAACTATTGTAGCTTCTGGCATGTTGTTCCATAAATACCAATTGCTTTGTTATGAGCATAGCAACTGGCTCCCCACCTAATCTTTCAGAAGTATTTACCTATTAGAAAGCCTACTTTCCATTTCCAATAGACACAGAGCCAGAAGTGCCCCTAAAAGTAAATTAACAGCCAAGGAATAGATCAAAGTACCCAGTGACTCTTAGACCTAGTTGAATCACTTTTTAACAACTTGAATGATTTATTATGTTCTTATCAATTACACCTCCCGTGAGGCTTCAGTTCCTTCCATCAGGCCTTTGGCTCCAGGTGGCCGTCTGTGTCCCTGCCGAGCTTTGCAGATGGTCTTACCTTGGCACCAGCCAGCAGCAGCTCTGCCTAAGTGGGAATAACCTAGGACTGCACGAGTGACACCTCAGTCAGTCTGTCTCCTCCTTACTTGAGGTCAGAATAGTTGCCAGGAGAGAAAATGCCTCGGCAATGCTTTCATTTCATTTTTTTCTATCTCAGTAACAAAAGATTCAAGGAAATAAATCATCAACACAAAACATTTCAATCCTGAAATAGTTTCTTGAGTTGCCATTCTGAAATGCCTTTAAATATGAGATGCTTGGAGAAAACATAACATCTTTAAAATAACTGTTCTGATTATCAGACATACTGATCTTCATTGTAGACAAGAGGAAAAGCCCCTGGAAAGTGAAAAAATCATTAAAACAATCAGTATGCCACATTCCAAAGGTGGCCACTGTTAATGTCTCCCGGGCTATGACCGTGTATACACACTCTATTTTTTCCTCAGAACTTTGTGGGATATTTTTTTCCAACGTAATAAATTTTCTTCAAACTCAAACCAAAAGAGGGTAACTGATTAAAGTGAGCTCTTTGTGTCTTTGTCCCCAAGCAGGGAGCCAGCTGTTTCAGCAGGTGTGGGAATGAAGTAGAGTCCCACGCAGCAGGTGTTCAATAATCTTTTGCTTGTACCTTCCGTGTCCTCCGGCGGTGCTGTGAGCAACAGAAACTTCTGGAAACCCACTCTGTGGAAGGGGGAGATTAAGCAAGAATGATTTACACCTGTGAGGAAGATTGTTTCCTTTCAGACTCTCTTTAAATTGTGGTGAAGATGGATTTGCTTGGGACCGCTGTTGGTTCAGCTTTAACTAGGAAGATTATCTGTGCCTGTTTAACGCCAAGCTGGCTCCTGTTTCTCCACCATTGAGACTGGGTAGATCATCCCACCAACCCCCAGAGGGTTCAGATGCAAAAGGAGGAAGGCACACAGAGCTTGATACAGTTGGAAATCTTCCCGTTTTATATTCAGCATTACGCTTTTATATTCAATAAATTAAAGTGCTCTTTTTTTTTTTTTTTTGTCTTTTTCCTTTTTATTGGTACCAGGGATCGAACTCACGACAGCCTGCTTGCAAGGCACGTGCTTATGCCGCTGAGCTAAATCCCCAGCCCCAGTTAAAGCACTCTTTAAAAAGTAGTTTCTGATGGAATGTCGATGAACTGGGTATTTACCACTATACTATCGAGTGTCAAATGTTGTTCTAATATACTTGGGGCTATGGAAGACTTCTAAAGTACGAGTCAACAGAGGAAATTTAAGCTGTGGGGTATGTTAGTGGCTAATCTCGGACACATGTGCCTCAATGGGCTGTTTGCTACCTTTGAAAGCTCTAAGGTGTTTGCCATCACGGACATAGCACCATACTTTTAAACAAGTTATTTCCTTATGCTTACATAAAATCAGAGTGCTTTGTTTGGCATCAGTAGACACTGACATGTCGGTACTTTTTTGAAAAGTGGCATTGATATTATTGAACATAAGGCAAAATCAGATGTATATGCTACTAAGAATCGAAAGTAGGAAAAGCGACTCTGCTAAAGTTCTTAGTAAGATGAGTAACAAATTTTCAAAATCTAAAAATAAGCATTATGCATAATGTTCAAATCAACCATATCTTTGATAATCTAATTGTCTAGGTTTTATTTTACATATTATAGGGCATACTTCAAAAAAGTTGAATTTACCACTCTTTTTGACAAGTTTGACTGGTGTTAAGAAATTTTTACTGATAATGTATTATCCTAGAAACATAAATTAACTTTTAATATTGGTTTTGTATCCTCTAATTTTCCATCTTGCATCAAGTTATCTCAGGATAGCAATAAGATAAATGTAACAATCTCAGAGTCTGAGAAGAAAATTATAGACCCTGGGAATAACTTTGGACATTCTACTCCCACAACAGAAAATCCAAATAAGGCTCTTAAAAACAATTTAGAGATAAAAGTCAGATTGTTGTGCCTTATCCCCTAACCAGATAAACTGACAAAGTTGAGAAGTCTCCCTAACCAGACAAAATACTACACAGTTTTCTAAAGAAAATTCTTTAACCAATGGGCCACTGACTTCAGCCCTTCATGTCCTGTCTGCATTCCATCAAAGCCTATGACTCAGTAAAGAAAGTGCACAGTTGAAGTTGAATAGATTTGCCTTCTTATTGGCTGTCTCAAAAAACTGACTCATATTAGAATTCAGGTACTATAATTCCTTTTCTTCAACCTGACTCCTGTTCATTTATGCTTTTCTTAATCCTGTGTGTCTTCAGTTGTATCTTCCAAATAATGTAGATACATTTTTAGAAAAAGTAACCCAGAAACATTTAAAATATAAACATGGTTTTAAAACTTCACAAAGAAGAAAAATGTATGTGATAAGGGTAACTTACAGCCTGGATCTCTGGCTCCTTAGGCCCTCTGCCCATCGTGCACACACTGAGATCACATTTGCACATCCTGCTGGAAACCCTCCCATATGCACACACACACACATGTGCTTATCTATGACAAACCTTGTTTCCTCACACAGAGGATGACAGTATACATACTGTTGGTGTTTTTAACTTATGCACATAGCACAATTTTTATAAATAAGGTTATATTCCCTTGTTATCAAAGGCACCCCAGGTCACTACTTAAGTTTAGCAAAGCCACTTTCACCTAAAAAAAATCATAAACATGTCACCAGTGTCTTCTATGTATCCCAACGTTGGGAGAGAAAGAACCACTAAGGAGACAGATGCAGCCCTCTGCCGTGGATCTGCCCTGCCCTGGTAAATACCAATTGGTTCCAAAACGCTCATGAACCCACTGATTAGTATTAGACTCTAGGCTACAATTTTTGCCTATATGCACAAATACCATTTGAGACTTGCTCAAAAGTTTTGTCATATTCGGTTTTTGTCATTGCGATAGCATTTCCTAACATAGTTTCTCCAATCATTTGTCCTGAAAAACTAGGTGTAACACATTTGCAAATATACATAATCCACTAAAGCCTCTCATAAAAGAAAACCAAAACTGTTCATTAATATTTAACTAAGAATATATTTTAAAATACATTAAGCATATGTGGCTGGCTATAGATTCCTATAAGTTTGATTAATCCATATCACAATTACCATCACCAGGGAATATCTCCCTATGGAAAATATCCTTAAATAGCATTTGCCTATATATAGACCTTGTGCCCTAGGCAAAAAGTGAAATAAAATCCACCTGACTTAATCCTCTCTATTCCTTCTAAATACAATACTCACAAGCCAACAATTAAATTCTCCGTAAGCTTCGATTGTAGCTATTATAAGTCAAGCATCTTAGGAGATGAAAATGATAGAAACTTAGTTGAAACTAAAAGGGCCATAACTTAAGGTACAGGAGGCATCAAAGTCCATTAACATGACTAATGTCTTAGGCTACTCTTGTCTGCTGTAACAGATCATCTCTGTGAAACTGAGCGATTTCTAGAAAACAGAAATGCACGTGATTCACAGCTCAGGGGGATGGAAAGTCCAAAATAATGAGGCCAGCATCTGGTGAAGGCCTTCATACTGGGTCACCCCGTGGCAGAAGGTAGGAGGCAAAATCCCACTTTTATAACAAAGCTGCTGTTCTGAAAACTGTAGTCCATGTGAGGATCCTGATTCATGAAGTTGGGGGGCCACAGTCAAACTGTAGCAGCTACTTTAGAATAAGAACCGAACCACATCTGGGATCTGGCCCTGCTGTCATTCATCTTTCAGACATGATTTCCCTTTTGAGTTAGTAAATTCACCTCCAGGATCTCTTGATGCCTTGGGATGAAAGTCAGAACACCAGGAAACCTGAACTTAGGCTGCTTCCTCAGGTATCTTGAGTTCTTAAACCACATTTTGTATCGAGTCTCCCATCTCTTCAGAGTTAAGAAGAACAAAAACCACCTTCCTGACTTGTGCCTTCCTTCATACAGAGTGGTTTGGACAGTCAGTCTCTACCTAATGGCTATGTCACAGGCAGCCACAGAGTAAAAATTATGATAAAGTCTAAAAGCTATAAACAATAGTAGCATGTTATCACGGCCCACGGATTTTGATTTTTCTCCAGGGGGCTTCCAAACTGCTTCCAGCTCAAGGACACATCATGCTATTGCAAAGCTTGTCATAGAGCAGTCACTCCTGTGACACAAGGCGGCTCAGAGACCAGATGGATTTCTCTTACCCTGCATCCGTCCTCTCGCGATGCTTTCACCTCCGCTCTGTGTACAGATCTAGCTTTCCTGGTGAGAATCATTGACACAAAACACAATCAGCACATGCAGTGGACCGCGGTGCTCTGCAGTGCTGCAGGAATTTTCCAGCAGCTGTCACGTGTTGTCCCTTTTCCTGAACTTCTACTTTTAGTTCTTCATGCAGGCAGATCTCTCGAGTGAGCCTCTGCTCACGCATCTGCACTTCTCAGGAAGCAAACAACTCACTCAAAATAATTGCACCAGACATTTCCCAAACCCACACTTAACTGCTGAAGTACGAATACTAGGGCTATTGAGATATATCAATGCTTAGCCTAAAAACAACCCCATATGCATCACCTGCCTTAAGGAAAATATAATTAAGTCACAGATACTATAAGTACTATAAGTAGCTTATCATAGATGAAATACACGTTCTGTTATTGACGAAGCTGTGAGATTTTATTTATAAAACATAGTGGTCAGAAAAACAAGTGAATCTTAAGTTGTTGAGGTATCTGTTGTTGTAGGTAAATTCTCATTTTTTGGAAATCACTGTATTTCCGAATTTGTGAGGATACTGATTTTGAAGACAGAATCATTACCGTGTATTGAAACTGTGCTCCCTGGCTCAGCCCTGTGATAGCATGTCTCCTGGATGCATCTGAAACAGTGCTACTGCAGGAAACAAATGCTATCATTGTTATCACATGTGCATATTAAGCTTATTTGTTTGATCACAAATAAACACAGGTTATCACTGCATCTTTAATGTCTATTCTAAATGCTACCATCATTTGACACTTCATAACATGGGCCTCTGAATGAAATGTAATACAGTTATACCTTGGTTCATGAACACTTCTGTTTGCAAATGATTCTGTTCTCAGACAAAAGCATTAGACAAGACTTTGCTCCTGTTCACAAACTCTACACAGGGTGACAAACACCACCACAGTCATCTTCCTCACACAAACACCAAAGCAACCATCTGGCCTAAAGTCATAAAAGAATTATGTTTGTGAAGTAAGGTGCTACTGTATACGTTACATGTGTATAGTCACCTTTGATAACTTAGGTCATTCATAGCTTTTCCTTTGCTCAATTCATATCACTTCCTTTTCCTCCAAATAGTAACTATATAACTTCAAATATTCAGAAACTTCTGTTTCTTAAATTTTCAAGACTTTTACCCATTTATAACTTCATCAACCAACAGTAGCACAGTGGGTGTAACTTTACATCTATTGGCTGCCTCCCACGGCTTCTTTAGTACTCACAAGAGCCCTGAAAGGTAGATATGATTACTTAGAGGGAAACTGACACTTGGAGAAATTGCTTAATATGCAGAAGTATTTAGGCAGCAAGTGAGATCTAATCCTACTGTAGACAAGACTTTTTTTATGTGAAAAGCAATGAAAATATAGCCATAGCCTTTTACTCTATCATAAGAGTACAAGAATCACAGGGAAAAGTGTGCTATCTCTGGTTCTGTCTGTAATAGTACCAGAGGAGGAAGATGATTGGCCAATGAAGGATGTGCTCACCCTAGACCAAGCATCAACCATGGGGGCCACGTTCATGTAATGTTATTATTAGTAGAGTGCTATGAGGAACCTACCTTGCTGTAGACAGAAAACTCATTGAAAATTCCACTCTGTGGAATGGCTGGGAGAGGTGAAGTCCCCCATGGCGAGACCAGTGTGCTTTGAGTGGACATGACAGTGATGCATTTAATGAATACATACGCAAACACACATCCCCCATAAAGCACGGCTTCAGATTCCTTTGCCTCGCCTCCCATTGAGAAGAGGTACGCTGGACTTCAATCTTTTCCTGCTCTTGTTTTGCCAATAGAATATGGTGGGAGTGGGGCTGCCCATCTTCCAGTCTGCAGAATGAAGAGATTGGCTGCCATTTGGTTTGGGGACTTAGACTTGGAAACCAACCACAGTGGTACAGGGAAGTTTGTGAATTAGCCCATGCAAAAAAGGTTCAAGGCCCTGGTCCTGTCTCCATTCTTGCCCAACATTCATAATCAAATAACCTTCATTCTTGCCCAACATTCATAATGAAATAAACTCATGTGGGGGAGTCATCCTGTGAATCTCTCCCCCCATCTCAGTCATGATGTCTCAGTTGATGCTGTGTTGATGCTGCATGGATCAGAGGCAAACCTCCCTTACTGAGCCCTACCCAGTTTGACGGTTTGTGAGCTTATTATTATTATTAATAATAAACATTGGGGCCCACCTGCTATACCAAAATAACTAGAACAGTCAGAAAATTTTTCTTCTTTCCTTTGATTTGAACACATAAACTTTCCTCAGGACTTTTTCCTAACCCCCTAAGCACTGACCACATTGTAGTTGTGCTATAAATATTTATGAAATAATTGAATTGCAGCTCTTAAATGAATAAATGGTACAAAGGACTTATGAAACTTTCAGAAGTGGGTCTTAGGTTAAGCTAGAAATAAACGATTTTTCGTATCCAAGTTGAATGCTTTATCTATCAGGATCCTCAAAATAGTCTCTTTATATTACGCAAAATCAAATTCTTCTTTTTTTTCTCGTGGAGTCAGATGAAAGCTGGAGATGAATGCTTTCTGAGATTTAAAAATAAGCATGCTAGAATGCTTGGAGGGATTGGCTGTAATTACTAACAGAAGTTAACTTGAGAGAGTAGACCATAGAACTAGATGAAGCAAATTGATTTTTAACTTCTGTAACATTTGTGACAATGAATAGACATTCATCTTATACTTTTAAATGACATTAAATTAGGTCCAATAAGGAAATTCTCAAAATATGTCTTGATTATAAGATTATGAAGGGTTTACACTGACATTGATTACCTAAATCATATAGAGAGAGCAAAAACATATTCTCCTTTAATTTCTGAACAATTTAGCTTCAAATTTTTGTCCGCTGAGATCTCAAATTTCACATAATAGAAAAATTCATTGCACATTATCTAGATGTGTCATGCAAAATCAACCATAATGTTCCCAGCTTCAAATTTACATGTAAAGAGGAGAATTGCACATCTGGACCCCACCCTGCCATGCACCAGGAAACCACTGTGGAAAAGCTTTGGGACACAGCACCCGGAAGGATATTGCAAATAGCTCACTGATGAGCCTCTTTACACTCAAAGCCATCCTCTTGTTACCACCCTGCATTTCCAGGAAAGAGGTTTGCAGGCTGGGGTTGCTCAGCGCTGCCTAGTTAAATGGGAAGACCGTAAAAAGTCCATTTGCGTCTACTCTGGGCTGGAGCAGTGCTGGTGAACACTAAATCTTTGACACTCTGAGATTTTCTACTTCTATAAAAGCTAGGAAATTAGTTAATATGGTGCTTTAGCATCGCTTCAGTTATAAGAGAACATTTTCTCTGGGCATAAAATTTAAGGGTTCTGACACTTTGCTTCCTGAATTCTATGTCTATTACTGGGCTCAATGCTTTTCAGCCTAAATTACAAGTTATCAAGGAGTTTTATTCATTTATTTATATATCTAATCTATAGCTAAAAGCAGGTACTATTTGACAGACATGCTACCAACCACTGGGAAAAAATCAGAAAGTTGGAAATAAGAAATTGTCCGTATTCTTCACGAAAATGAACAAAAAGATGATTTTCTATCTGGCATAAGCTGCATTAGCTGCCTTTCCAGCTATCATCTCTTCCCACTTCAGTCACATTAAGAGAATTTAAGGATGTTCACGATAGCAGTGCGCTAATCTACAGAGAATGATTCATGATTGGCCTATGCTACTTATGACTTTTTACTTCCCTTTACCAGACACACACATCCCCAGACTACTGCAGCTAGTGGTGGTAACATAAGACTCTGATGTCAGGAGACAGAAAGGGAAGTCAAGTAGGAAGGAAGGTCCCCACTGCTCCTGATCCCTCTTTCCTTGTTAGAGTGGAGCTCTGGAGCTGTGGAAGTGGCTTTATGGCTTTGTTGTAGCCAGAAAGCAGTAAGTATTGAAATGGCAAAATTTTATGACACCCCAGCAATAAGGGAGCCTGTTAACATTGAGCACTCAGCCCATATTTTACATTTTAAGCCACTCCCATCTGGACCCCTGTAACTTGAAGTTCACTGCATCCTAAAATTCCTGACAAACTGCCCTACTAACTTATTTCTGAGCAATTTAGAGGAAGTTTTTCTATATTCCTTAATGTTGATATTTTAGTATTTTTCAATATACATGGACACTGTTGTGCACTTCTATTGAGTATTTTTTGATCTGCAAGAAAAGAAAATACCTTAGGGTTTTAAAAAAGTTTCTTGCTGCTTTTATGAACCCTATTTTTTTTTTTTTTGGCTTTGCAGAGTTGGCACATGGCATACCATATGCCATATCTCAGCATGGATCTCTGAGATGATCTTACTTGGAATTTATTAGGCTTTTTGGATTTGCAGATTTATATTTTTCATCAGAGTTGAAGAATTGTCAGCCATTGTTTCTGCAAATATTCTTCTGTTCGCCTCTCTTTCTCTCCTCTCTTACTACGACCTCTATTGTGTGTATATTTTAGTACCTTAATGATTCCCTACAGATATCTGAATTTCTTTTTTTAATCTTCATTCTTCTTTACTTGTGTTTCTCATTTAAGATAATCTCAAGTGATCTATTTTCAGGTTCACTGATTTTTTTGCCTGTTCAAATCAGCTCTTGATTTATTCTCATGAATTATTCTATTTTAGTTACCATAAATTTCAACTCCAAAATTTCTGTCTGGTTCCATGCTATGCTGTCTGCCTCCTCAATTCCATTTTCGATTTGGTAGAATACCATTCTCTTACTTTCCTCTAGTTATTTAGATATGATTTGCTTTAGCTCTGTGAACATGTTTATAATTCTTGATTTAAAATATTTAACTGTTCTATCCAGAGCTCTTCAAGGACATTGGTTGCTTTTTTTATTACCTCTGTATGGGTCACCCTCTCCTGTTTCTTCATATGTCCCATAATTAGTTTTTTATTGAGAATCACACACTTTATGCAATATCATGTGCCATTTCTGGAAATTACGCCCCTGCTTCCCTGTGTTTTGCTGTGTTTCTGTTTGTTTTTTTAATGAATTCCATGATCACACTGTTTTTGTCATATGAAGTTTCTGCTCAGTTAGTTTAGTAGCCAACTAATGACTAGATAAAGATTTTGTTGCATGCCTTCAACCAGTAAGTCTCATTACCTATTCCTTATTTGGAAAAAAACTCGAAATACGCCAAGTGTCTAATGATAGTTTCTAAGCTTAGAGTAGATCTGTAATATTATGAAGTACATATTTGGCCTCCATCCCTGTTTCCTGGTGTATAATTCCAGAACATTTAGAATCTCTGAAGTGGCAAATATTTCTGTAGTAATGAGCTGACTGGTGACTAGAAGCCTCTAGTTAGCTTCTGGTCTGGTGACCAGAAAGACCAAGGCGGGATAAGGCAGACGACCCTTCCAGTCTCTGGGAAGGACACAGCAAGTGAAAGCTAAACTGATCATCAGTGGGAAATGATTAATCAGTCTTTCCAGTGAATGTAGCCTCTGTAAAAACCCAAAAAGACAAGTTGGAGAACCTTGTAGATCACAGAGGCCTTGGGGATTCCTGGAAGGCGGTGTCCCTGAAGCCTTCACGGAGCTCCGTGCCCTTCTACGTGCCACGTCTCCCTGTGCATTTCTTCCGCATGGTACAGTATTCATCGGTGTCCTTTGTAATATCCTTATAAGCAACCAGTAGATATGTGTGCTTTTCTGAGTTCTGTAAGCCACTCTAGTAAATTAATCAAAGCAAAAGAAACCCTGATATATAACCAATCAGTTAAAAACACTAGTAAAACCTCCTGGAACTTACAATTGGCATCCAAATGGGGATGATCTTTTCGGACTTAGCTCTTATTTTTGTAGAATCAACATGGTCTTCAGGTAGACAGTACCAGAATTGATGTGATTTATCAGACAAGGGCTGGTGTCCGCCAGAGAACTGAGTGCTAGTTTGGTATATGGAGAAAATACCCCTCATACCCAATGCCCAAATCATGTGTGAAAATACAGGGAAGAAACCAAGTATTTTTTTTTCTCCAAGAAGGTTTACTTTTAAAAAGAACACAACCCATCTTTTCAAAATCATATTCTGAAGTCTTTAAATATACTATAAACTAAAAGAGGTAGGATGTAAACACTCTATCTCCTAATCTCAGTTGTATAAAATATATAGCACGTGAAAAAGACTAGAAAACATTTAATAGTCATCATCTCTGACGAGTGAAAACACAGCTTCTCTTTTTCATGCTCTTCTGCATTTTGAACATTAACTCCTACTGGAACATATTGAATATTTTTCCAATCTGAAAAAAAGTATCTATGGATGATTTCTAAAGAGTTTCTCTCCTGGATTCCTACTATTATCTCTAGTGCGTTTTCCTACAACCCCACGCCTGATCTTCTGCAGGAAGACCTAAGCAGGTCCCTCATTATTGCACCTGTCTTACCCTGTGCACATTATTCTTTCCTAAGTGTCACTTTCCCAACTTCAAATCCCCAGGCACATTCATTGTAACCCATTTTGATTTCCTATTAACTTCATTTGAAACCCTGTATTGTTCTCACCATCTTGTTTTGACTGATTTTATTCTATTTTGTTTTGCTTGATAGTATCAAGTTTGAGAGTATAGGCAACAACTATGAAGACAATAAGATTCAGTATGATGCCCATTCTGGTTTGACTATTATCTTCTTTTGAAGTCTTGTAATGTCTACAATGTTTTGGCTTTATTGGTTTTGTTCTTTACTGTTTTGCTTAATTTTATTATAACTGATGATATAGGCAATTATTTTTAAGATAGCAAGAGATATTATGGTGACCATTGCTGATCACCTTGTATTCTGTTTTTACATCATGTACTATGTCCATTCTTTTGATTTGACTGACTCTGTTTTGTTTTATCACATTTGGTTTTATTCTATTAAAAAAAGTAATAAGAACTGTGGGAGTAATAAAATCCAAAATGTGTAATTGTCATTGTAAAAAAAAGAGGAAAAGAAAGTGCTCTAAAGGATATAACTGCATGTATATCTAAGTGTATAAAATAGATAATCACATTACTGAGTTTTTGCTGGATCACTGAACAGAACCGTTTGCAGTCTCACTGTTTGAATGTCCACTTTGTATGCTTTAATTTTGTAAGTTGAACAACTATTTCTAAGATGACCTCAGTAATCTATTAATTAATGATTTCCTACTGTTTATTTTTTTTTTTTGAAATTCTGTATTACTTGTACCTGTTTTCTGTTTTTTCTTTTTCTCCTTAGATAAAATTTTTAAGAAAGTTTACAAGAATAGATTTTATTACATGTGATGGTATGAAAAGCTACTTGGAAGAAAATGAGACATTATGGTAGCCATTGCTGATTTCCTACCATCTAGGTGTAAAGAGCAGTAATGCTTTTATTCTTTGTTTTGATTGGGTTTAGTTTGTTTTGTAGTACTTAATTTCAATATGTGTGAAGGTTTGGACAACTATTTTGAAGGAAACAGGAAACACTATTGTAACCACTGTTGATTTTCCTATTGTCTGATTTTAAAAGCCTGTAATGCTTTCATTTTTTCTTTTGATTGGTTTTATACTACTTTGTCTTGTTTGAATTCATTCTGTGTGAAGATATGGACAACTATTTCAAAGAAAAGAGACATTATGGTAGCCACCATCGATTTGCTGTTGTCTTGTTTTCAAATCTTGTGTTGCTTGCATCGTTTTGTTCCAGTCTGCTTTGTTCTGTTTTTCTCTATTGTCTTGAAAAGAAAAAAAGAAAAGAACCTTTGACCACAGTTGTGTCCAGAAGGAAAGAGAAGTGTGAAGGTGTGGAGCACAGCAGGCAAACTGTGCTTTAACCTCAGAGTGCACCAGTGTCACCCCAGGGCTGGTGCAACTCATTGCCTGAGCCTTCTGCAAGGTTTCCTGATAGGCCAGGGTGTGCTCAAGAGTCTGCATTGCTCAGAGGTCCTGATGCCCCTGAAACTACCCTTCTGGGAACCACACTGGCGACGATTGTTCTAGGTGCTATGGACTGAAAGGTTTGTCATCCCAGAATTCCTGCATTGAAACCCTTTCCCCAATGTGACAGTACTAACAAGTGAGACTATGGGAGGTGACGTGGTCAGGAATGTGGAGCCCTCAGGAATGGATCAGTGGCAGAAGAGACCACAGTTTTCCCTGCTACCATGTGTGGACACACACTGGAAGCCACCTTTTATAAACCTGAAAGTGAGTACTCAGCAGATGCCAAATCTGCCCTGTGACTCCGTATATTGCCCTTCCCAGAAAAATAATTCACTGCCTTTAAAATCTACTGTGTGGTATTTTGTTGTGGCTTCCCAAATGAAAACATCAAACCAGACCTTGGCACAGATGCTAACCGGCCCCAGTTGCAGCTGACCACCAACCTGCGTCCAGAGTAGGTTGTTTCTCCAGATTGCTGCTCATCTGTGTTCTTGGGTGATTTGCACCTTCTCACACTCAAATTTTATCCCAGTTTCTAGGGACATCTTATTTTTCTATGAAACACAAGGTAAAATGACAATATCTAGTTTTCGATACAACTATCTTATATTCCCTTAATTACAAAATCCTCTCATCTACTTTCTCAGATACCGAAATTAGGGGTCCCTGCAGACATTCCAACAGTATGAAGTCGTCCCGTAGCTGAGTGTGCTGTCAGATCGAGTTCCCCCAGGGCATACTTAAATCTGGGGGGAAAAACATTTCAGCTACTGAGAGTTGTTGATCTACCATGCACATCGTGCATATTATACTTTCCTAAGTGATTTTTCATAGACAATTTCGTTTGAAATTTTGAAAGAGGTTAGTAAAAACTACTTCCTAATGTCTGTGTGTGGTCACACAAAGTGTTCTCACTGGGGCTGTGAATACTCTCAGGCTCTGTGAATGGATGCAGAGACTGTGTTCTGTGTATCAGGTGGAACACTTCATGAGTGAGGCACTAGCTGAAGAAAAGCTGGGCCTTGATATTTAACTGATCTTTATCAACCCACAAAGAAGAGCAGGACAGCCTAGTCGGCAGGGCTGTGTTTACCAACATCCTGGTCCCATATCAAGCCCTGGGCCTTGGTGCTGTTATTGCTAAGCAAAACAAGTCTTCTGACCCACAGAGTCTCACTGAGCGAATCCATGCTGTCTCACACTGCTTCAGAGAGTGCTGTGTGTCAGTCACTCAATGCTGATTACACAGCAGTCTTCAGGGTCATTAAGACATAACAAGACCACCATCGGCCTGTACCCCATTGAAGAGTCAAAATGGTGCCAGTAAAAACATTTGATATCTGAGCAGTGGGTCAGGAAGGGTGAACCTTTTAGATCTTTCAATGATAACAAAGAGCGTGCTATGGCACATGTGCCGTAGGTTTGCCACTACTGCCCTGGGTGACTGATTGTTTATGTTTGCTCAAAATTCATATGCTTAGGACCTAGGCCCCAAGGGAATAATGTTTAGAAGTGGGGTATTTTAAGGGTATGAGGGTCTGATATAAAATGTTCATGCGTTCAGAAGTGGAGGTTTTGGAAGGTGATAGGATTATGCGGGCTTTGTGCTCATCCACAGACTAATCCATTCATAAGTTCCCAACTGGATGTGTTATTGGGAGGTGGGGCCTCAGTGGAGGAGGGTGGTAACTGGGGAAAAGTACGCATTCTGGTCTGTGACCCCTTCCTCTCCCTCTGCCTCTCACCCTGATCTCTCTGCTTCTGCCACCATAAGGTGAGCAGCTTTCCTCTGCCATGTCCCTTTGCCATGATGCTTCTGCCTTGGAGCCGGCTGATCACGGACTGAAGCCTCTGAAACCATGAGCCCAAATAAATCTGTATGGGAGGTGACAATGTCATAAGGACATAGCCTTCACAAATGGTATTAGTGCACCCATAAGAACAGGCACCAGAGATACTTCTTTGCCTTCTGAGGGTAGGTCAAGAAAGCAGCCATCTGCAAACCCAGAAAGAGGCCTTTGCCTAAAACCAAACTGGCCAGCACATGAATCTCAGGCTATCTAGTCTCCAGAATGGTGAGAAATAAATTTCTAATGTTCAAGTTTCGTAGTCTGTGGTATTTTAGTTATAGTGGCCTGAACTATGGTAGTGATTCCAATGGACAGCCAGAGATGAAAAATCCGTGACCGTCTATAAAGTCTATGGCTCAGAACAAGCATTGCTGGAGCAGTCAGTCACACCAGATGGTCTGATCCAAGTGATGGTGTGACTCTCTAAGCATCGGTCTCCTCATCTGTGAAACCATGATAACACTGTGTCTGCGTCATAGAGCTGTTAGAGACAAATGGATTTAAGCAGATGCTGCACAATACTTAGAAGAATTCTGATATTATGCTATAGGATGTTAAATTATGATAACTTATTTCTCAGGAATGTCAGTCAGTGGTTTAGGGGTGCTTCTTTTTGCTAAATAATAATAGTACAAAGAGCATTAAAATTAAAAACATATCTACCATATGACCCAAGAATCAAAACTACTGGACATAAATCCAAAGGAATTGAAATCAATATTTGAAGAGACATCTGCACATCCATGATTATTACACTACTATTTATAATAATAATCACGTGGAATCAACCTAAACATCAATCAACAGATGAATGGATAAAAAAATTATGATACATATACATGGTGGAATACTATTCAGCTGTTAAAAGTGTCACTCATATCAACATGGATAAACTGGGGGACATTATGTTAAGTGGAATATGCCAGGCCCAAAAAGAACGATACCACATCATCTTACTTATTTATGATATCTAAAAGTGTTCAGCTCACAGAAGTACAGAGTCAAAGAGTGTGTACCTGATACTAAGGAGGGTTGTAGGGAAGGGAGTGTGGAGAGATCAGTCAATAGATTAAAAAATTCCTGTGTCGGTCAGCCTTCCTGATGTTGGAAAAAAAAATACTGGTATCTACAACTATAAAAGGGAGGAAAGGTTTAAATCCACTGCTAGAAGCATCCTGTCAGAAGGGCAGAGTGGGGCGACATTGGTCACTTCTTGGCAGCCAGGAAGTAGAGCACAGTACCAGCAAGATACACACCCTCCAAAGGCACCTGCAGAGACCCACCTCCTCCAACTGCTCCCCACCTCCTGCCAGCACATCCAGCCACAAGCATCAGTGGATTAATCCGCTTAGGAGTGTACCACCTCATGATCAAATCACCTCTCCAAGAGTCTCTTAAGCTAGACAGGTTGACAAATAAGATTAACTGGCATATGCAGTTAGATGGGAAAATAAATTCTGATACCCCACAGCACAGTAGAGTAAGTATAGATATCATGAATTTCAAAATACCTAAAAGACTCTCAAATATCCTCATCAGCAAGAAAATGAGAAATATTTCAAGTGTTAGATATGTAACATGCTTTGATCACTTCACAACCTGTATCTTTTTCAAAAAGTCAGTGTCCCCCATAAATATGTACAGTCATCACATGTTAATTATAATTTTAAAACAAAAGAGAGTAAACAGGTGTGATCTTTGTGGAGACAGCTGCCCCTAGAATGCAGATCTGTCCCAGAGCTCCACAAGACAATGACACCTATGGACTGCACTGTGACACCTTGGTTAGTCCATGGCTGTTCATATCTTCTATCCTCAGGAGCATCAAATTACTCTTCAGTTCCTTGAGCACTACAGACAGTTCTAGCTCTGTCTCCAATAAAGGCAGTGTTCTTGAAAAGGAAAATTATTTCTTCTTGAGCCACCCTTCAAGTAAATTGCAGTCTATTCTTTGAAAGTTTAGGAAACCCTCTAATTCCTTACTTCTCAAAGTGTGGCCCTGACCTCACCTGCCCTCCAAGAGCCCCTGGGGAGATTTCAGGTTTGAGAGGCCTGACTCTAGCTCTCCTCAGGGGCGGGACTGAAGAAGGAGGTGACTCCTTTTCTAGAGAGAGGTGAGCACATGGTGAATCCTGGGCCTGGCCCCAGGGACTGTAGTCTTTTTACCAGGAAGCTGAGTTTACTTTAGATTGTGGTGAGATTCTTCCTTTTTTTTTATTTTTTATTTTAAAGAGATTAAGGCAAAGCAGGAAATAACAAAGCAGACCAGAACAGTACAATGTAAGCAACACAGAATTTCACTAGAAAACAACCCATAATTAACAGTAACTACCACAATGTCTCTTTCATTGAAATAGTTGAGTATAGGGGCTGGGGATTTAGCTCAGTGGCATAAGCACCTGCCTTGCAAGCAGGCGGTCGTGAGTTCGATCCCTGGTACCGATAAAAATGAAAAAAAAAGACAAAAAAAAAAAAAAAGAAATAGTTGAGTATAACGTCATCCATAATAGTATCAAACATAACAAAATAGTATAAAAACATTCAAGACGATGAGAGTACAGGGCATTCAGAACCAAATAACAAACAATGGCTACTATATTATCTCATTTTCCATAGAAAATTTGTTTATACTTTCACATATAATACAATCCAATAAGGTACAACATGATAGAGCCAATGGAAACAGAAGAGCAAAAGCATGGTAAGACTTCATAGTAACATGATATTATACCAGTACTGGCTATTATGATGACTTGTTTCTCTCAAATTAGCTATTTATACCATCATAGTTAATAAAATCAAACAAACAAGGACAAACCCACTACAACTAACCAATGAGATCATTATAAGGTTTCAAAACAATATAATGGGGAATCATGATTATCATAAACTATTCTTTCTAGGTCTCAGTCTCCCAGTGGCTCCATACTCATCCAAAGTCCCCATCACAGTTCTCTCCTAAGAGAAAGAGCCCTCCAGGCTTCTTGCTGAGAGTCCCAGCCTGAACTAGGTATCCTGCTGCTTCAAACATGGCGCAATGCTTTCATTCCCTCTTCAGTTACAAACTCCATAGCCCATCTGTTCTGTTCTGTAGATTTTTTCCCCCTCAGCCCTGAAGACTATATCAAGTTATAGCCAAACGGGAAAAGCATCACAGCACACACAGACATGGTGTCTGCTTATTCTCCTGGACTGCTTTTGCCTGCTGTGTAGCATTCTGCCCTGGATCTTTCATCAGGAAAAGGAGAGGCCTCTGATAAGATTAGGACAGAGTCTCAGTCCCCCAGCCAAGAAAGGAGACAGAAGAGCCAGAGCTTTTGAGACAGTAGCACTTCCAAAAAAAGAATGCTACACAGCTTAGTCATGTATTTAGAGATAGACGAGTTCTTCTCATTTAATAGTGGTGCAAAATCTAACAGTAATGTAAGGTAAAGAAGTCTGACTTGTACAGAGTGTTGCTCTCAGAAGGTCCAATACTGTAGCAAACTGCACAGTGCTGTGCAAATCTCTGAAATGTCACTTCAGACCTTTGAGTAATTCCAACTAAGCTTTATTGAGGTATAACTCCCCAAGGATAAAATTCATCCATTTTTACCATGCAATTTTTAAATAAATTTTCACAGTTATGAAATTCTGTCATCTACCCCAAAAGTACTCTCATATCCACTTTTAGCCAATCTCTGTATCTATCAGCAGGGCCATGCAAGAACTATTCTGTGGTTCTGGAGCTTTGCTTTTTCTAGATATTTCTCATGAATAGAATCATGAAATATGTAGTCTTAGCATCTCATTACTTTCACATCTGTATTGTTTTTGAAGGCCATCCTTGCTATGCAGATGTCAGTAGTTTATTTCCTTTTGATTGCAGCGTTTAACTGTATGGACGTACCACACGTTATCCATTCATTCAACAGCCAGTAAGATGTTCAAAGGGCTTAAATGTTTAGTTACCATGAAAGATGCTACTATGATTCATGCATCAACCTTTGTGCAGATATTTATCTTTTTTCTCTTGAGTAAGTTCCAGGAAGTAAAATCAACACACTAGCAATAGAAAAAAATTACCTGAAGATAATAAAGGTCATATATAAAACTCTTACAGTTAGTATCATACTCAGTGTGAAAAAACTATAAAACTTCCTTCTAAGATCAGGAATAAGACAAAGATGTTCCCTTTTACTGCTTCAACTCAACACAGTAACAGAGGTCCTTGACAGAGTGATTAGTCAGGAAAAAGATAAAAAGGCAAACGAATGAGGAAGAAAGAAGTAAAGCTTCCTCCATTCACACACATGCAGAAGACTGCAAAGACTTCACACACACACACACACACACACACACACACACACACACACACGAGCAAGGAATAGAGCAGGAAAGAGTGAGAGAGCTAAAGATAATTCAACAATTACAAGATGCAAAATCAACATGCAAAACCATCTGTGTTTATGTACACTAATAAGCTAAGAAAGAAATGTTTTTTAATTTATGATAGAATCAAAAAGAATAAAATACTTAAGAATAAACTTAACAATGGAGGTAAGAGGCATATACACTGAGAATTCCTGTGTTTTGGGAGCAGGGTTATGTTAAAAAATATGTCAGTAGCGTGTCCTGAGATGGTGCTTTCCACTTACAGGCTAAGGACAAACAAGTAAAGTCACTTTTCAAATTTACCCTGAATTCTTGATGAACTTAAATTTTCCTGGTCCTTGTAGCATTAACTAATGTTGCAAAAGTACCTGCCTTCTGCATTTTTCCACCTGAATGGTAAAGACAGGCTGGAAGATGAGGTAGAGAAAAGAACAAAAGGGGTGCTCAGGAAGGGAAATTACACGGAACCACATTGTCAGGGTGCAGTGTTTATGCAGAGGTGAGCCAGGAACTGTTTGTTTTTAGTCTGAAATACGGTGTGGGCACGTTGCTTCACATTTTAAGTAAGGGGTTTTATGCAAGAGCCAAAATTCTAAGTGTCTTCAATCACATACATAATTACTTTTCAATTATATTCAAGCAAAGCAAACAAAGCTTTTACTGAAAATTAAAATCTCCCCAGGACACTGAGGAAAAATAAGGAGACAACATTTTACAGAACTTGGGAATGTCTTGATAAATTATTTTGCTCTAGCATGGAGTGTGTTGTAACAGCTGGATACATATATATTAATTAGTTTAAATGTAGGAATACTGAACACTCTGAGATCCAAGAATACTCACTGTTAAGATTCTCTGCATGCATCCCAGATACTATCTGGTCCATTTATTTAAGAAAATTAAGAAATAATCTTCACCAACCACTCATTTGACACCATCCATATGCAGAGAGACTCACCTTTCTTTGAAAGCCCTTAAAAGCACTTTCAGTTTTAGCTTAGAGTTCTTTTGCTATAATTTTATCAACTAAAAAACTAGAAAGAAAAACAGACATCAGTTTCTATAGCTCATTTTTATTCTCTTTCTCTGTCTCTGTCACTTCATTTACAGAATGAGAAGGTGATAAAGAAAACTGTCAATCAGATACACTTTCCCTCCCCTGCACTGTATTCTCTCAGTGTCTTTAATTAATACCTGAAATAAAACAAAACAAAAAGTAACAAAGAAGAAACCCTGCTGCCTTTCTTTACTGTCTTGCTGCTTCTGCAGCTTGGATACAAATCCAAGGCGGTCCTTGTCTTGGCTGGAGGCCTTCAAATGCAGCACTTTGAGTCTATTTCTCATTTCGCCCACCTGCTCAAACCTCTTATTAGGAGAGGAGATAAGAGGTGGCGTTTCTGCCAATAATAACTACCTGATATCCCTCTCTGCTTTCAGGCCAGACACCTCAAACCTGGAGAGGACAGTCAGAGGGTTTTTTTCTACGTTGACAGACACATTCCCAGGAACCTAATTCAAAACTGCAGGGTCGCTCCAGGTTGCTGCTCTGTGAAATATCTGTGCCATCTCCACTGGGTTTTATCCATCTCTAGGGTAGAAGCACTCCCTGGGAGGTGAGTTTCACTAACCTGTATTTTATAAGTAAAAGAAAAGAAGCCCAGATCCACAGAAATATATAGGGCACTCTATTGAAGCCTGTGTAATAGCTTAGTCAATTTCTAGTTCTCCAACAAGACTGGTTTTCCCTCTGCACGCAGAGAAGCAAAGGATAACAGTCTGGGACACAAAAGAACGGTGTCATCACCTCATTCAGATCTACATGGGACTTCGAAGTGATTACGGATGACAGAAGGATAATGGGACTTAGGTGAAAAAGAAAGATCTCTAAAGAGGATTGTGCGAGAGGAAAAGACCCCAGAGACCCCTCTAATAGTTGCCTAGATCTGAACACAGTCTTGGTTTCTTTCCAACAAAGGTTTCTTTGTTGGAACTGTGTGTGCTCAGGCAGGCATGAACTGACATGCAGTTTAGTCAATTACCAGATGTGTTTCCTGCCTAATGTGAGGTTTCTGAACCTCGGTTTCCAAGGCAGTAAAGTGAGAAGCAGAACAGACATTGTCCTTCCTCTGGAGCTCCAGCACTGGACACGACATCTGAAAATATGAGTCCACAGGAATCATGGAGTTAAGGCTACAGAGAGGAGAATGGAGCGTTCAGCTTCCGCTTAAAAACCTCAGACGTGTTGGTATTTTCTGCAAAATTTGTGTTAAAAATCTTTAACTAAATAAAGTGAGTAGTGTCCAACTGTTCTGGTTTTAAGAATTATGCTGGTGAAATATTTTTGCTCGAATCAGTTTGTTAGATTATTGTAGGTTACATAACACTTTGGGCAATTTTCTTTTTGTTCAATAAAAAATAAGTATTTGGATTCGGCAAAGTTCAGCAAAATGAGCCACTCCAATTGAGTGTCTGGTTTAACTAGGGTGAGACTGACTTGGATGGAAGAGAGTCAGTGTGACACAGCCAGCCCGCAGCTGTGTTCTCCAGCTTTATGCCTCTCCCCAAGCACAACAGGCTGAAATCACTGTAGCCCTGATTTCCTAAAAATATTAGGGACATTTTCCACTTTTCTGCTGAGGTACTAAATATCAGGCCTGCCATTAACCAGCCTGTGATAACAGACATAGATAAAGCCCTCTGCAAAGTTACCAGTAAAGAGTGTTTCTGCAAAGGTCACAGTGCAGCTGGTGCATAACATAATGACCTCCTACGGTACGGGCCACTGATTTCTTATAAAAGGTGCCCCCAGCCCAGCTCTGAACTTCTGTATCTCTCCAATACAGCATCAGCTTGATGACAGCAAGCAGCTGAGGGCTGATTCCTGCTTCCTCTAGCCCTTCCTAGAACTATTTGACGCAGAACAAGCCAGACCTCCTTCTGTCTCTTCTCACCAGCCATCCCTTCATGGTTCAATCTGAGTACCTTCCTTCATTGTGAGAATTCAATAAGCCTTGGTTGGATTAAAGGTTTGTGCCCAGTAGTATCTGGTAGGAGGAAATTTTCACGTGCCTTGTTGCAAAACAATGTTCCCAAGGTACCCCAAACTTTCAGGTCTAGGTTGAGAGGCTCTACCTAGAATGTGAGTCCAAAGCTGATTCCCATCTCCTGGCCTGATCCATCATTGGCCAGGTAACCAGACTCAGCCGGATGGCAGGGACCTGGCGGAGAAACTCCACTTTGTGAGACTGAGCGTGTGAACCTCTCTGTCTCATCCAGCCAGGATTTTCTGACCTTCCCCTGAAAACAGGGAAGCCCTGATGCCCTCCAAACCTTGGCATACCCCACTTCTCTCGACCTATGTACTGCTGACTGGGGACACTCGGATTCTGGCATGTGGCACTCATCCTCCAGGTCACCCACAGGACTCTCTCCACAGAGAGGTCAGCTTAGACACTCAGAGTGAAATCGCCTCCTCACCGTCCTAACACCGCGTCTTTATTTCCTTCCTAGCACTCACCACGTAAAGAGCTCTCGGCCCTGGCACCTGCCCTTGCTTCCTTCTGCATCTGTGTCTAAGCTTTTTAAAGACAGCTGCATATCTAGGCCACCTAATGTAGAAGAGGAGCCCCATGGCAGATTTCTTAAGTGAGAGTGTGCAACCAGGAATAAACCACGTCTGGTCTATTTATCGCGCCACTGTCCACATCAGGCAAGCCCTGTCAAAGCCAGTGAGACCAGAAAACTGAAGTTCCTTTCAGCAAGTGGGTCACAAAGGGTCACTACTGCTAAATAGCGCATAGTTGACGTTAAAACTTTATGTATTGCAATGATGTCACATGACAGCATCACTATAATCATAATTTCTGGCAATGCTATAAAAAAGATTTACAGATCTAGGTAAGGCCAGAGTTAATAAACATCCACTAGGACCTTGACCACTATTTCATGAGACAGCTTCATGCTGTGGATTCAGACACACCTGGTTCATATCAGCCTTTCTTGTTCACCCAAGCTTCTGCTCACATCGAGAACTTGGAGGTTGTTAGTGAGGAACAGAGGAGGTTCTTGCAGAGTTCTGGAGCGTGATAGGCACTTAGTCACCTTCTTCTTACCGCCACCACCATCCTCTGCACGGAGCAATTACTTTCCAAGGCCATTGGCAGCACATAGCCTAGCAGGAGTTCATGCATGTTCTTGAACTATGAAAGACAGAATGAAGCCCAATCTTGGAAGATTTTAACTTGTATGCCCAAGAGTTTGGATTTTTAACTTAAAGTCAAAGAGTTTTAGGAGAAGCAGTAACCTGCTGAGGATACAGTATTAGGAGGAATGACCCAAGCCTTTGTCATGCATTTGTTTACAAATGCAATTATGTCTTTTATTTAATTTATCAAATTTATCAAATTTCCTAATTTGCTTCATCTCCCTGTATAAGAGGATACGAAATTCTGTGTTTCATACAACATTCGGTGCCTGGATAAACATGGGCTACTATGGTTTCAGGTTGTGCTTATTAAATTAATTAAGTTCCTAGAAAATATACTAGCTTTGATTAGCTTCTTTCAGGAAAATTCTAAAGTTGAGAGTGAATGAGTCTCTTTGGTTTTCTTCCCATCCTTCCCACAGACCCCTCCACTCTTTCTTAAACTGCTGCCTTCCCAGATGCAGAGGGCCCTCGATCCTCTGGCAAACCCAAAGCCACCTGTGAGGTGAAGGTGCATTGATCTGCATTCCACAAAGGACTGTGCATTCTACAAAAAGAGTCCTATTTTTTAAACTTTACCTTTTTTTTTTCCTGAGTACGAGATACAAATTTGAATATTACAGCACACATCCAGTGCATACCACCCATTCAGTGTTTAAACAAGAGGCCAGAGCATGGAAGCATTTAATGCACAGATCTGAGGAGAGAGCCACGTCAGGTACTCAGATACCCACACCACAACCCTGGACAGCTCCCTTGGCTTAGTTCTCTGGAGATCAGCCAGTTGCCAAGTCCTGCCTTACCAGGTCACTGCCCCCTGCTGAGAACCCATTAGGATAAGTTCTAAATCTCTCACATCTCCAGTTGCATGAACTCCACCTCTGTCTCCATGCTGTGATCCACATGAATCCCCTTCCTGCCTCTAAGACAAGGCATGTGCTGACTCCTCTGGCTGCAGCTTTATCTTGATGACCCCCAGGGCTCTTTCTTATTCAGATCTCAGAATCAACATCACTTTCTCCTAAGAAATTTCAGTCCTAATGCATCACCTGCTTTATTCAAGTTTAGTGTCTTCCAAGTGCTTCTGACTCTCACAGTCATCTTGCCCATTGGCACATCCATTTGATCCTCCTCTGTCTCCCTACTGGAGGGTAACGCCCCTGAGAGCTGAGGACTTGCACATGGTAGACAGCCTCTAGACTTCCTCTCTCCACAGCTCACCTACTGGAAAACTCCCAAGTCACAGCCACTTCCAAGAGTTTCAGACAGGAATTTGAAGTGTGCATCAGATCACTTCTCAGCTTAAATCCCTTTAATGGTTTCCCACTGTTCTTAGAATAAACCCAAATTCTTGACTTGGCTTAATCAACCTCTTCTCCAGTCCCAGAACTGTGGAACTGGGATTCAAATCCAGACGTCTCTGGCTCAAAATCCTAGCTCTTAGAGCTGGGCAAAACACAGTCACTGACATGACACTGAGTACCTGTGTTCTTCATTTAAGTGTGAAGTGGATCCTGAGGCAGCCTTGTACTTAGAGGGGCTGCTTACTGCTGAGTATTCTGCTCCAAGAGACCTCAGCTTCCTTAATGACTGTGTGAGTGGGGTCCTAAAATCCCATCACTGAGAATGACCTGCAGTTCAGGTTATCCACTGGTTTTGTCCACACAGTGCTAGGTTCCCAACACTGTGTCTGACTATGAACTTCGTGCTCATCCTGTCATGGTGAGCTCCACCTTGGGCTCCTTAGACCTTGGGCTATGTTTTTATGAAATGAATGTTTGATATTTAGTCACCGTCAAAAATAATTAAAAGTAGGTTGACCTCCTAAATCTAGAAATGACTTATCAAAACAATTGCATAGCTTATACAGATATAAAATCGAATATTTTAAGAAAAAGCCAGTACAATAAAAATACTAGTAAATTCAAGTCTTAGGATCACATTTGATTGATAATATTAAAATAGTTTTTCCTGCTGCCATCTCAAATCATCCTCAGATCTGTATTTCCTTTCCCATACCAGCTCATGCCTCAGCTAATAAAGGCCAACTTCCCTCTTTACATCCTTTATCAATCAATCAGTCTGCCCAGACATCAAAACACCTTCTGCCCACACACTACTGTGTTCCAAATGCTATTCTTGAGGCTATTCTTGAGATATGCTATTCTTGAGATATAAGGTGCAAAAGGGCGAAAGTCCACCCATCAAGGAATTTATAGTCTACCTGGGGACATGGAGAGTAAGCCAATATGTCAATTGTTGCAGGACCATGTACAGTGAGGGACGGCACAGGTAGGGATGGAACAGTGCAGTAGGGTAAGGAAGGGTGGGGCACAGTAAACCAGGATGGGCCAAGTTTGGAAAACTGAGAGAGGACAGTGCAGAGCAGTGACTGGAAACAGCAAGTTAAAAACCAAGAGATGAGACGCAGGAGATTCTAAACCAGACCACGCCCCAGGACTCTCTTAGAAGGTATACTTGGGCTAAGTGCTGGGGAGAAGTGGCCATTAGCTGGGTGTCATAACAATAAAGAGGACAAGCTCTTGGGCCATGCTGCCCCAATCCAAATCCTTCCTCTACCCTCTGCCCCCAAGGAGTTGGTTTCAGACTTTACGCTTTAGACAAAGTACTTTGTAAACTTCTTAGCCATAAATGCTCAGTACCTGATACTTCGGGTTCTTGGTTCTATCAGTCAATGTTTATTTTAGAAAAGAAAAAATATTAAAGCCCTGTTCTTAATTCTGTTGCATTATACATTAATACCTAGATTAAACTAGTAAGATGACAATTTGTCTTTTTTTCCCCTCTGCCACCATCAGCCTGTCCTGCCTTTCCTCCTCCAGTCCCTGCCTCTCTCCCTGAATACGGGCAGTGCCAGCCAACCTGAATACCTGACTGGAACCGTGCTGCTTCTTCCATCCTTGCCCATAATTTAGGACTTGTGACAAGCTCTGTCCAGGCTGCCCTTGCTATGGGGTTTCTGGAAAAATCTTTAGCCCTCAGTCTCATTTGTCAACAACCACCCTGCCCATCGAGATACAGTCCTTTATGCTAATGCAACGTGTCTTCTTGTTTCCCTGCTAGAAAGGAAACCTCTTAGCACAGAGACCCCAGGATCGCAATGAACACTGCTGGGTTAATGACAACCAAGTTCTTCCTGGGGTGCAGTGCCCCTTCTTATCTGACAGCAGGATCCAGTGGGATGATGAAGCCACAGATTCATTGACTAGAAGAGTGTGTCAGTGTTCCCTTGTGAAGAGAAATGTCCCCTGCCATTGGGCTCTAAGAAGGGAAATTCTTACAATAATATTAAAATAGATGAACTATGGCTTTTCACTAAGCATTTCATTTGCCTTGTTCAGTGACAATTGTCTATCTTTGCTGGTTGGTCGCATGATCAGCTTTTAAAATGCCTATTGGAATTCAGAAAAAAGGTGGATGGTTTATATTCTCTACTTAAACTGAATTAATATTTTGCTTTATTTTATTCTTCCATCTAGGATATAGATCTGCCTTTCCTTGTATTCTGACATTCTTTTAAGTCTTTCTATTAAGATTTTATGGTTTCTTTTTAATAAAACTTCTGGCTGTATGAATACTCAAGACATGTGTCTCTGTTGCTATTCTGAACAGAATTGTATCTTGTAATTTCTATTTTAAATTTACTATTATACATGTAAAGAAAATCAGTTTTGTATCTTTGGTTCACTAGTTTATCAAATTATCTTCTTAATGTTAGAGTTTATAATTATGCAACCATGTCAACAGCGTGTCTCTTCCCTCCAATATTTGTTGTAAATATTTCAATTTTTATTCACATTGTATTAGCTGCCACTCACTCCAAAGATCAAAACAGAGTAACGATAGAACTGAATTCAGAATTTTTAATGGAAAATGACCATAATATTTTTCCCTTTAAAATGTTGTTTTCAGCTTCAGTAAACATTTGTTTCATTATCTTCTTTCTAATCCTTCTCTTTGGTAGTTATTTACAAGAGTTCTACATTTTACTGATCAGTTTTCCAAACTGTGAATATTTAGTTTGTTGATATTATAAAAATATGTTGACATAGATCCTGTTTCTGAGGTCCTTGTATTATTGGAATTAATTCTATTTGTTTATATCATATAATTTTCTAAATGGATAGCTGGATTCAGACACCTACTAGTTTATTTGAGACATTTGTTTTCATACTTGTGATTGGAATCCATCTAATTTTCTCTTGTGTGCTGTCTTCCTGTTACTTTACACAATGAATTAAGGATAATTCATCTTTTTCTCTGTGTCAGAATTATTTAACTAACATAAGAACTGCATGATGTTTGAATTTAGATTAGACTCAGTAGTAAAATCTTCTGAGCCTGCCACCAAATTTGGTGTGGTTATTGCTCTGTTGAGATTTGTATCTAATTTGGGGTCAAATTGGATACTTCATGTTTTGATAGCAAGGTATGCATTTCTCCAGGGCTTTTCAATTTATTATCTTTGATGTGTGCAAAGTACTTTAAATATAAATCCTTAAGGCTTTGTGTATTTGAGAATTACCACTGACTGTTAGGAGTGTGGATTCTCTTTCTCTCATTCCTGTTTCTCTCTTTCACTCTCAGGGTTTCTGTGGATTTCCTTTCTTTACTTTATTCTTTTCAAAGAACAAAACTTGTATTTGTATCGCAGAGGCTATCTCACAAAAGTTAAGTAAAAGTGCTTTAAAGAGGATTACGAATGTATTTATTCACTCAGGAGAGATACCGAAACGTGCAATCCAGGACCAGCATGTCAGCCTCCTGGCAGTGCTGTGAACCCAGACTTGCCTTCAAGCCCTGACCCCCGTGCCTTTCTCCTATTCTTGGGGTCCTTCACATCCAAGTGATTGTCATATGCATATTTCTGGCCACAACAGGGAGCAGAAGGTAGAAACAAAAGCATCACTCAACCGGAGATTCAGCCCACTTTACCATCCTTTCCAGAATTTATAGACCACACTTCTGTCAGTTTCCAGAACGTGTCCCAGGCCCAAAGCATGAGGCAATGGAGAGCTCCAGGAGCTTCCCAAGCAGTGTGGGACTGGAAGTGTGGGCTCTGATTTCTTCTATCAGCCATTTTTAAATTTTCATAGCACGAGCCTTCACCAGAATTAATTTTTCTTCCTAATTGCTGCTGGCTTATTTTTATTTTTAAATTTTTGTTTGGTGCTGGGTATTGAACCAGGGCCTTGCACATGCCCTAGCCCTGAGCTATTCCCTGACATTTCTTGCCTATTTTGATATTGATTTTCCAAGCCATAAAGTTAAATATTTCTATATTTTTCCTTTTAGAAAACTACAATAAAACATTAGAGAATGTAAATTTGAAACCCTGTATTTCAGTGGTAAATTTGTGACACTTCAGCCCCTTAAAAATAGGACAAGTTTTTATAGAACTTCCCAGATTCACCTGGAGCTAAATGCATTAGATTTTAGGGTTTATGATCTTTGAACATATATTCTCTGAGCTCAGTACTTATTTGACATATTAAATATCTCTTCTCAAGCACCTAGTCTCTCTCTATCATAATTCACTTAACCAGTTGCCTTTTGGCCAGGCATTTAGAGGTCTCCAATTCCTCAAGACTGTAAGGAACGCCCTACCTGCCTTCCTTATGATGTATCTTTGTCCATCTGTGTAATTATTTCTTTAGGATCAATTTCTAGATGCGGAAATGCGATGTCAAAGGTCATATATATGTAAAATCTTATACCTGTTGTGAAACTACTAATTAGTTTGGCTTTCAAAACAATACACAATTGAATATTGTATATTGTTTTCAAAAATAATATACAATTTTTTTCTTTTATTTACTATGATAGCATATGTATTAAAGCTAATTTAGACAGAAAGATGGTAGGGACATCAGATTTTACACAGGGGTAGGCTGCTAGCCCTCTCCTAAGAGTCTGTCTTGCTGAATTTCTCCCAAATGCACACACATGTAAACTGTATGAGTTGACTTGGAAATATAGATTCTAACATCAGTTGAAAAAAATAACTTCAAAGACACATATGCATTTTATAATCTCATTTTGTAGAAGGAAAACTGGGAACATCCGCATATATTACTATCTGTATCTATCACTCTAACGGTGAGGTGAAGAAATAGGAAGAACACATGTCCACAGTGAGCAGCGGGTGCCTCAGAGGAGAGCAGGAAGCCTGGGCTCAGAGGCTTAAGGTGATCTGCTGTCCAAATAGAGATGCTTTTGTATTATGGGTGTGCTTCCCACTAAGAAGGCAGCTTCATTTTGCAACTAAAGTAAATTAAATTATTTAAAATTAAATTTGGTCTATGGTGCACTTTAAAGTTATCTTTATTATTTAATCATGGACTTATTTACGTGGTTGAATTAGTTGTACTTCAGTGTCTGGATAGCACCATGGAGTGGCTGGATTCTTTCTCTCCTACTGCTCGGCTAGGATACAGATCGGCTGCTGTGGTCTCAAGTACTATATTATAAAGACTAAAATCAATCCAGTGAAAGAGAAAGGGCTACTGTCACAGTGTCTCCTCCAAAGACAGACAACCGCTAACTAGACACCCACATACACACACCTCAGAGGCACTCTTCAGGGATAGCATTTCCCCACATTCATTCTTGAACCAGTATAAAAATGAGGAACATGATGGCCAGGAGATGCCAAGTGGAAGTGTGCATTTAAGAAAACCAGGATCTTTTTAAAAAGTAAAAGGGAAGAGTGGCTTGGCTGTGTAAGCAACCAAATGCTGGTACTTTGGTGAAAGGGGTCTCGCTTCCCCTATAATAAATATCCTCCCCCTTTAGGATTTTTAAGTAATTATTCAAAACTTAGACCTTAAGACAAAGCTTAGCATGAAAGTGCTTCTTCAGAAAAACAAGTTGAGTTTCAGCCGGTGTGAGTTGTGGTGTGGTTTATAACCGTGTCTGTTAAGGATCTTGGGATGAACTCACAGATAATGAGGTTCCCTAGGGAAGCTAGGGACAGGCAGTCTAAGAGCGTATCATTTGAATAGTCGTAAAGAAAATACACAAGTTTAAAAATTTATCTATGACTTGGAGCCATAGGTGTTCACTTTCAACAAACTAGTCACCCAGAGTTGCCTTTCATTGGAGCCAGATTCAAAGAGAACATTTATACCTGAAAACTGAACTCCATGGCCAAGGTTGGCCAAGTATTCATTCCCTACCATAGCACAGGATTCTGTAAATCAGAGAAAAGCTCGATATGGACAGACATTTGTCTTGAGTTGGGAAATCATTCCAGTTTCTTCATCAAGTCAAGAGAGTAACTTTACAAGAGAGCACATTTTCAGTTAGCATTTTATGACTTGCTAAAAGCCAAGAGTGGGCAAGTGTGAGAGAGTAGGATGTCTGAGAGACACAGACATGCGTGAGTTTGTACAACTTCACGGGCTCTTCTCCACGGACGGCACTGGGCACTTACAAGAATGATGAAGTACTTGGGGTATAAAAAACATTAACGCCCCACAGAGAACTCCCTTTCCAATGAAACAAAGGCCTTACACAACAAGAATAAGGAAAAGAGTAACAGGAAATTCCAACTTCAGAACACAGGCAAAGAATCAGCGAAGCTGGTGAAAGAAAAACCCTACTCTTCAAAGGAGACTAGTAGAAAATAGAAATCCATTATTTCTGTAGGACCAGCCAGATCAGGAATGAGCTCCACTCAGGGGGACAGTGTAGATGCCTCAGATGAAGGCTTACTAAGCAAAACAACAAACACCCTCTCTCTATCCCTCCAACCTGGCTAGTGACCCACATTGAGAGCAGCAAATGGTGTGCAGAAAGACCATCTCCAAGGTGGTGGCTCACAATGAAGCGCTAAGACTGAGGGTAGAACAAGAAAAACTGAGAAAAACCCTGGGAAACCATCCCTACCATAAACACAAGATAAAGCTGAAAGAATTCAAAGCTGGTGACCAGTGAAAGTAAATACAACATACCAAAGCATACACATAGCTTAACTACTGACCAGATTCAATCAGCTGTCTTTGGTAAATGCGGCCTGGAAAAAGATGTGTGCCCATTTCTAAAGACATTTTATTTTCCTCAGTGTCTGCTGTCCTTTACATGTTATGGTATTATATCCTCAAAAAAGAGTGACACACAGACCAAAGAAAACTAAGAAACTTTGTCAGGTAATGAATTAAAAGAACTATACTCCCACATAACTGCCCAAACAGACAAGGAGTTAAAGGGAAGTATATGCATGTACGTACCCAAACACACACTCACACATGCAACAGTGGATCAGATCTGTAGTGAGAAATGTGCAGGTGCTGTTCCAGCAGAGAAGACCAGCAGAAAGAATTTAAAATCTTAAAAATAAAGAGAATAAAGCCTTTGACAAGTTCATCAGAAGACTCTACACAGTTGAAGAAATACAGTGGATTGGAAACATGTTTCTCAAACTAAAACACAAATTGATAAAACAAAAAGTCACTCAAACAGAACCTCAAAGAGCCATGGGACAACATCAGATCATCTGACACAGGAGAACAGAGAGGTGTCTTAGCCTTCCCTGCTGGCTTTTTTTCCATTATTTATTTTTCACTGAACTTTATCACCATACATCATTTGATCAACCTTTTTATCAACTTTTGGAATTATACTCTTGAAATTACAAATATATATGTTATGGATTAAGTAGAAACTTCCCCCCAAAATGTGTGCTCTGCAGGCTTTATCCCTGATCAGCAAAGTTCAGAGGTGGAGCCTGGAGAAGTGCTTAGACCATGAGGGTGCTGGCCTCTCCAGTGCACTGACTCAGTGATGAGCTGCTGGAGGTGGGACCCAGCTGGAGGGACCAGGTGATGGGGACAGCCTGTCAAGAGTGTATCCTGACCCCTACCCTTCTCCCACTCTGCTCATTTCCTCTCTTCCTCTCTCTGCTTCCTGGTTGCCGGCAGGCCAACAGTTGTCTACTGCCTCACCCTTCCGCCATGAAGTCTTTGCCTTGCTGCAGACCTAAAATCAATGGAGCCAAGTGACCATGAGCCGAGGCCTCTGAAATGGTGAGCCAAGAAGAGGCTTTCCTTCTTTAAATTGTTTCACTGGAGTGTTAGGTCACAGCAAGAAAAATCTGATAAACACAATATAGTTATATCAGCATACTTAATTTTAATTACTATTTCTCCCATTTCCATCTTCTGAATTAGACATGAAGCTGCCAAAAATTTAATTCCATCCCCCCATTTCAAAGGCTTTTGCATTTTGCTGGTGTTTTCACTGTGAATTTTACATCTGTATTTGTTAAAAGCCTCACAGTGTTTTGTAATTGTTCTCAGGCTATTACTTGTTACTTGCTTATGTTTCTAGCAGAGGTTATTTCCCTTTAGCCTAAGGAACTTTTTAAGAATTTCTTATAAAGCAGGCAGATCTACTGATAAATTCCCATCTTCTGTGACAGGAAACATCTCTATTTCATCTTTATTTCTTAGATAATTTTTCTGAAATAACAGTCTAAGTTTGTAGGGCTTTTTTCTTTCTTTTTAGTACCATAAATGTTCTTTTCAATTTAATATTCTTTGCATACTTTTAAGATATTAGTCATCATTTTTGCTCTTACTTTTGAAATAATGCTCCTTTTTTTTTTTTTTGGACAGTTAAGATCTTCTCCTTATTAGGTTAGAGGTAAGCAGCTTGAGTATGATGTATATGGATATGGTATTGTTTGAAGTTATTTGGCTTGGTATTGAGGTTCTTGATAAATATATATATATATATATATATATGTATATATTAATGTCTGACATTAGAGTTTGGAAAATCTTAAGTGATTTCTATAAATATCATCTAGACATTGTTTTTTCTTTTGGTTTTCCTACTATATATACATTATACCTATTAATCGTATCCCATACTTGTTTTTTGGTTATTATGTGTGGTATTTGTTTTATTTGCTCTTCATTCTGCATGTACATTGACCATGTTTTGACCTTCCTTCAGGCTTAATGTTTATTTTTTTAATGTTAGAATGTGTCTTGCTGTGATTTATATCTAGATGTCTCCCCAAAGCCTTAGGGAGGGAATTGGATCATGAGGGTGTTATGCTCATCAGTAATTACTTCACTGATAAGTTTACAGCTAAATGTGATGATGGGAGATGAACTGTGGCCAGAGGAAGTAGAATCCTGGGGACAGAGCCTGGAAGAGTCTATCTCCCTCCTCCCTGATCTCTCTATGCTTCCTGCCTTCCATGATATGAACATTCTCTTCTGCCAGCCTCACTGTGACACAGTCCTGCTTTGGTCCCAGTGGAGATGACAGACTGAAATCTATAAACTCTGAGCCAAAATAAACCTCTCCTCTTTTCAGCTGTGGATGCTGTGTTTTGGGTCTCAACATTGAGGCAATAACAATGACAGATATGTTTCAATTTTATCCCAAAACTCATGTCCTTACCCATATGCCATTGACCTTAAGGGATCTCTTCTGAATATCTTGGTAATTCACGTATTTTCAAAAGTAGTAAGCTTAAAAAAAAAAAAAGATATCATCTTTCTTCATTTTTAGCCTCTGTGTATATTTAAGTTTGTGCTCTTTAAATCCACTAAAGCACACATGATTGGTGGTAGTGAAAGGACCACATGTTTAACCCGACCTCTGCTAAGTTTTATCAATTGTGCTTTCTCTGTATTTCTGGAAAGATCAATTTCCAATTTTTTGGATAACTGCAGTTTTAAGCTATATAGCTGTTGAACTTAGAGCCTCACATACAAGCATATGCTCTACCACTGAGCTAGATCTCTAACGTTTGAATCTTCTTTTATAGCACTATGTAAATATTTAACAAAAAAGAAGATAAAGTCTTAGGCTCACTTTCAAAGAGAAATAAAGTTTATTACAATCAACCATACTTACCTGTTCTGTTAATTCCCATTCTCTGTTGTCTTCATTCACCGTAATTCAAAGTTGGACATTAGCAAGGATGAATATCAAGTTCTATAGCTGATTTAAAACAAAAACTTATGAGAAATAAAATAAATAACATTTGACTTTAATGAACAGCTCATGTGAGAAAAGGAGCTCATTCTGAGTCCTAAACTTAAGGCTTTACAATTAAAACTAAACCTGTATTGGTTCCAAATGGTGAAGATACAGATAGCTAATGATGCCCTGGGGCAAGATAGAAAATATTCCACTCATTCAGCCTCCAGGAGGATTCTAGAGTTTCTTATTGTTCCTTAAGCCCTGAGTCAACAAAAAAAATGTAGAAGGGAGAGCTAGGTCCTTAGAGAAGTGAACCTGGAAATTCAAAGAGATCTGCAGTGATCAACACAAGAAACAAGGCCCAGAGACCATGGTGTCCAGATACACTGTGGGACCAACTGAATATCTGGATTCCCTCCTATCTGCTTTATTTTGACATTTCTGAAAACTATTGCTATCAGTTTTTCCCAATAAATCAAAGATAGTTAATGCCAGCTATCACAGAGCTACATGAGTGAGCACAATACATAATGTTTAAAAATGTATAGAACAAGTTAAAAGAAGTAACTACTTGTCTCAAGAGGAAATTTATTTTATCTTAAAGGTCTTACACATTCTGAATTCTTCTTGCCGAGGTTGAAGTCAGCTGGCAGTAAATTAATTTCCAAAATAATTTGAGGGACAATAATACCAACTTTAATTTATTGGCAGCAGTCTACTTCAGCTCAGTGAGCACACACTTCACATCTTAAGCATGCTGCACATCACTGGGTGAATAGGATGCAGGAGGCTGGCCTCTCATATGCTAAATGACACAGAGGTGACATCCAGCAGAGGCTTTCACTAAATGCTTCCTCCTGTGAGCTAAGAATCTTATTTGGCTCTTGTCACTCAGCACTTCCACTCTGTGCACATAACACACTTAGAAATGTAAATAGATGTTGATCTTATACATGGTTTAGTATGGAAGAAGTTTATCATTTAATTTCATGCATAGGAAAAAGAAATATTTACATTTTTTTTTTTTTTTTGGTGATGTCACTGTGTTCCTGGCTGCCAAATGCATTTCAGAAACAGACTGTGAGCATAAAGAGAACAAGGACCTGAAAACGCTGTGGGTGCAGAGCGCAGAATGGTACATAAGTCATGCTTGTTGAATCAATGGCAGTTTGCTGGATTTTTTCTTATATGATTTCATTTTATCCTCAAAATTTTCCTCTAAGGTACTTTTCATACCCCTTTCATAGATGATGAAACCAGAGCTTGGAGCAGTGAATGGGCTCCTGTGATCCAGGTCCTGAAGCTGCGGGTGAATAAGCAGTGCTCTCCTCTCCCTGTCAGTGCTGTGTGCCTGCTCCCTGCTGGCTGAGCCAGGAGCAGCCATCATGAAGGATGGAAAATGAGGAAGAAGCTGGAGTGGCAGTTGAGAAGCAAGTGGAGGTGTGCACATGCCTCTCGAGCTGGGAAGTGAGGGACACTTTGTGCAGTATGTTGGATGTCCAGGTGTGAGGAAAGCCGGAGAGAGTAGCCAGGGCAGCTTGTGTGAGGTACGTCGCCCCAGGGGGCTGCAGAAGCCTAAGGGGTTCCTTGAAGCCATGGTGGGGGGAGGGAGGCAGATGAAGTGGAAGCCATCCAGTGTCCTGGGACAAAGGGCTTTGATGCACAAAAGGAGCATCTTGAGAACTCTGTGTGTGGCTGTGAAACAAAGCTACCGTTATGGTTTATACACTATATAAGCTTGAGAAGTCTAGAAGCTCAGCTGAGTGACTCTGCAACTCTACCTCCTGGGGTGCAGAAGACAAGCCCCGAAGGTTCTAGGATATTGTTCATTCTATCAATTTGAGAGGGTCAGAAGTTTAACTAAGTGATCCAGCAGGGGGCCAGGGTCCTCAGTTTGTAACATGTCAGCCTGTGCAGGAGGAGGGCATGAAGATGGGGTGAGGGCTACACCCACCCCAAGGGAGCAGCCTGCACACAATAAATGGCAAATGAGGAGGGGCTGGTTCTTCTGAGGAGCTTGGGTTTTCACCTTCAGCTTGAACGTCATCTTACAGGTCCTTGCACACATTGTTCGGCTTATGGCTAGGCTCCTTCCGCCTTCATGGTGGACTCTCCAGTCTTCTGGTGCAGATACTTCAGTCTCTGTCATAGACCCATCGGCCTGGCCTCCTGATACAGACTTGCATGGGACACTGCAGTAGCTCCAAGCCCTTGGGCAGGACCCTTCAATCACCAGAGTGCAGACACCTCTGCACACTCCCTCATGGTCTTTGTGGCTGACCATTGTAAGTCAATCTTGTAATTTCTTATACATCTGCATATCTTGCATTATATGTTTCTCTAGTAAACCCTGACTGATACAACCCAAAAACAAAACTGTGGGTAGAAAGTGCAGTCTTTAAGAGGGACATGTGGCTGCTTAAATTCTCTATCTGCACACTGGTGCCCACTGCTAATCTGGTCAAAATCACTCTTCCTTTGCCTTAAAAATAATTGAATTTGGTGTCTTGGGCCATGGTCTGCACTGTTTTGTTCTTCCCTCCTCATCCCTGTGTTGCCTCTTTCTCCCCAGTGACCACAGACTTACACTAAGGCACCCCAACTTGCTGCTCTGACTTGGAGCCTTGAAGCCACAGTTCCAAAAGGAAGAACAATTAGACAGGCATAGAATGATCCTCTCAAGATTGGGTGGATTCCTTTGAGATCAACCCTGTTTTTAACAATTCCTTTCAACCTGGCTTATAATTATGCATACAGTACCTGCTGGAATCCACTGGTCCTCCAAACCCAAACACATTTATCTTTACCTAAATGTAATTTATCTGAAATGCCCTGTTGGTGTGAGCATTATGTATTACTGCATAGGCTTCTATTTTCTTCTTAAATAATGAAACACCTTAATGGAAAATATTACCACTAAATAAATTTTAATGAACACTTATTTGCTCAAATTGTCCTTTCCTCTCAATAGCAGAAATTTAATACGAACTTGAAATTATCAGGAGCATTTTATTCTAATGAGCTTTGGGAATACATCATGCAAAGATGAATTATTTTTCTATGTCTTCCTAAGCTCAAATGCTACAGTAATAACTTCCTCTGAAATGCAAAGTGTCAGTGTCTTGTCTTGTATCTATACAGGGAAATATCCCAGCAGGAATCGTGTCAAGGTGTAAGACATTACCAGAGTTTGAAGTGAACATGTGAGAAGCCAAATTGCTGCAGAAGAGTATATACCTCAGAGTGCTCTGCCACGAATGGCAATGCACATGTGCTATTTGAACACCATGTGTTGATCCCTCTTGTGGAAAAAAGTAAGCACATAAGATATATTACCGTGTATCCTCAGTAGGCTTGAGAACTTGGACCTCATGGTACGCACCAGGAATTAAAGCAGGGACAGATGGAGAACTTGACTAAGTGCCTTCCAGAGGAGACTTTCAGTCTGAAGAAAAATTATGTGTCAGTAGAGTAGGAAGCCAGATTAGAGGGCGCCCCCTTAGACTCTGGAATGCACATTAATTGCTCCTATGGACTTTTCCAGAATCTGATATACTGCCGAAGGGAGCTGTTGCCATTTCTGAGTCTTTTTTGCCTTTTTATAATAGAAATTATGCTGAAAGGGGCCATTTAATTCAGTTTGAGGCATATGTATCATGTATCTACCAAAAGCTTCTGATTATTAACATCAAAATTCCATTTTTTTAAGGAGTACGTCTTAGGAATAAGGAACTAAGTAAAGAAATCAGTGAGTGTGAGATAATCAGACTTTTCTTTTTTGACCAGGACAATGTCAGCTCAGTGAGTGAAACCACAGCTCTAAGGGGTGAAACCACATCAAAGTTCCAAACTTGCTGTTCACAGGGGACTTCTCAGAATGGCTAGAGAACATGGACCCCGAATTCTGATGGCTTCACCATCGCTGGAGAGTGGTCTGATGGGACCAGTTAATCCCCTCAAAACTCTGCTTCCTCATCAAAGAAAGGACAATGATGCCAGGAAGCAACTAGGAGATGCACAGGGACAGCAGGCACTCAAAGGGCATCCATCTGACTCCCCCAGCACTCCCCGGGTACCACTGCCACTGTCCAGGCACTTCTGTCCAGCAGCAGCTCTGTCCTTGGAAGTGGACAGAAATTTGAGATCTATACTTCTCATAAGTGTATGTAGGTCTCTTGCAAGTACTTGTTTGGAATATATAATTTTAAATGTCTATTTTCTTTATCAGAAAGTATGGTATTACTCATCGTTTTTCTTTCTTCCTTTTTTTAGTGGGGGGGGGGATACTGTGATTGGCAGACAGTGGAATGAATGGGAACAGTAGACAGCCAACGGCAGAAAAATAGCATGGCAGAGATGAGGCAGAGAAGATTGGCCACAATCGCTAACATGGATAGCCTCCATATATTAATAAAAAGAAACACAGACAGAGTGGATCAGCAGATAGGATCCATCAAGATGCTCTATACAGGAAATACATTTAACCTGAAAGAAGGTTTATGGGCTGAAAGTCAAAGATGTGAAAATAATGCTCTATGTGACAGGGAACCAGAAAAAAGGGGGAGGTAACTTGCACATCAGCTGCAGATTGGCTGGAAAGACATAACACTATTATACAATAGAAAACTACTCAAGAATAAGGAGGGAAAACCTTGAGGCTCATATAGGTAAAGCGATACAATTTGAGACCAAACTCAGGGGTAAAAAGGTTCAGAACCACTTAGGTAAATAGCCAGTTGCCTCCCTCATCTAAAAACTAAAAGAGTTAGTGTGTGATATAAAATGTCCAATGCATCCAGGGAAAGTGAAAGAGGAGGAATTGTCTAAAAAGGGAAGGCAGAGGACATTGGTAATCTGGTATCATGATTTGAAGCCCACATTGCTTTCATTGCTGTTTGGTTCTATTGTGTTCCGCTTTGTCTACTTGTAGAAGATTTGAGGGCGCAGACAACTATTCCAAAGATAGAGGATATACTATGGCAATCATTTTTAATTTTCTATTAACTTGATCTAAAGCCCTGTATTACTTATACTGCCTTGTCTTGACTGACTTTATTCAAATCTGTTATATTTGATATTATGAAGTCTGAGAGTAGAGGCAAATAATTTGAGACAATAAGATTCACTACAATACCCATTCTTGTTTGACTATTACTCACTATTGAAGCCCTATAATGTCTCCAAGGTTTTGTTTTTATTGATTTTGCTCAGGACTGCTATATTCAGTTGTATTGTACCTGATGATATGGGCAATTCTACTGAAGATAACAAGAGACATCATGGTAACCATTGTAAATCACCTCGTATTGTGGTTTTAAATTATGCACTATGTCCATCTTTTTGTTTTGAATAATACTATTTTGCTTCTTGGTTTTTTTTTTTTTTGTCATTTGGTTCTATTTTTTTTCAAAATCAAAATTAAATAAATAAATATCTGCATGCTCTAGGTCAGATGTTATTAGGTCAGATAGAAGCTAGAATATTTCTAATAACCAAAATCTATGAAAGAAATATCTAAAAAATGTTATCTTTTTGAGCCAAAAACTTCTCCTTGGAGGTATCAGCAAACAAGTTGAATGCCTACTTATTTAATTTATTTATTTGGCCTAGTACTTGGGGATTGAACCTTAGGGCCTTATGCATGCTAGGTAAGCACTGTACCACTGAGCTACATGTCCAAACCCTAACTTCTATTAAAATGTTCACCTCTAAAAAGTAACTCAAAAAAAAAAAAACAAAACACCTGTTCAAAAACTAAGGGAGAACATATAGGTTAGCTCCCTGGCACACGTTAGACTCAATAAATGGTAGAAATAAATGTTGTTATTATTCTGTTCTGAGTCAGGACGATGAAGACACACACTGAGCATTTTCCCAAGCCACGTACTGCATTCTCGGGCCATCTTAATCTCATAGCTGAATTCACACTACAATTGAGCAAGCCAGATGTCACCCCTCCATTGACAGGTGAGGAATAGTGCTTGGGGACTGGAGCTACCCAGTGTGTAAATGCTGGGGTGTTTGTCATTCTAGAGCAGCAGTGGTCTCACTGAAGGTGGACTCAGCTGTTCTTTCACTGTGGGGACGAATAATCAATACACCTGCAGGAGCACTGTGGAGAGAATTCTGACATCAAAGCGGAGTTTCTGAGAAAAAAGAAATTGGCAAACCTTACTGTCAACAATCGGAGGGATCAACAGGAGAAAAGCACTCCGAGAAAGCATTTTCTTTTAGTTTTCTTTGAAGCAGACCTGATTTCCCCAGACAAATGGAGAGCTGAGTTCTTATAATTATTTATGCATATACTGTGTCATCTTCTATATATGTAGAAAGTACATGTTGGTTTTTAAGTAAAGAAAAAAGACAGAAATGTTATTTTTTCCACATCTTAACAAGCTAACACTCCCCTGTCTCCTCACATCATCAACACGAGTGTTATAATGAATTTCAGAAGTAGGTCCACAAGTGTAACTGCAAGAAAACTGGTGAGAGAAGAGTGTGCTGCTTCCTGTCCGTGTGCTGATGGGATGAAGCGCCTCTTAGTTATGGGAAGAAGGGGGTGGAGGGTCTCTCTCTCCATGGGAAATGAGCTCTCCTCCAGCTGAGTGTCCCTGCTGAGAAGGAATAATAGGTCCCTGGGACAGATGTGTGTCAACATTGCTGCCCACTGCCCTCACATCCTGCTGAATAAGCAACTCATCTTTCAAAGGCAGGTCTGAGATCTACAGCCCCAAAGACAGGAATCGAAGGCTGGCTGCCTGTTTGCTAAGACTTGCTGGGGGCTGTGCAGGGAGTGTGTTCCTGCTGGAGAAAACAGGTAGGCGCTAGCAACATGGCAGACTCCACACTTTTAAGTAATCTTGTCTACTGCTTGAAAACCTGGCTCATAACACACACTTATTTACATGGACTCGTGGTTTCCTTCTAAAACGTCTTCTGGACTCTGAGGTGGAAACACCCTGGTGTTCTAAGCCCATTAGACCTCAGCACACTTCCAGCTCTATTTTCAACTGTCCAGCAGGCCAGAGCAAGCTTTTCTGCACCTTGAAAAATTAACCTTTAAATATAGTCACTCTGAGTCATCAAGATGCTTTTTAGCTGCCTATTATCAGAGTTCAGTGGCAGTGGCACTGGTGACCGGGTCCACAGGGCCAGCTGGGTGCAGCCTGGCCTGGGTCAGTCAGCACAGCACCTGTCTGTTGCTGATTCCTCAGAAAGAGTGGGGGTCTCCCCTCTAACAGGCAGGATCCTGCTCTCCCAAGAGTGCCCTTTGTCTCTGAGAACAGGGCTGTCGCTGCTGGCCATGACCGACTCCCGATGCCCTTTCACTATGGTGACATCTGCTCAACCTGTGTCTCAGAGCTTGACGACACAGCACCCAGTGCAGAACCGGTAGAGAAAATCTGGTTTTTATGCACAAAGAAGTTAAACTGGAGTCATTCATGGACAAGTGAGTGTGAATTGAGGCCATAATGATAAGTGAAATAAGTCAGATGCACAAGCTGAAATATTGTGTGGTTTCCCTTATATGAGAACAAATATACATATATATACTTGGAGAGAGAGAGAGCAAAATAAAAGATAAATAACAAGTAAAGTTCAGATAACTCCCCAAGTTCTCCATTCTGTCATTCTGAAAATGTTTTCCAATGTATGCCAATTTGTTTCATTTATACTAGTTGGTTTTGTTCATTGAAAAGTAAGTTTTGCCCTTTCATTTGTTTCTTCTCTGTAAGAGAACACTTTGTTGTTCATGACTTGTATTCTAAATAACATGCTGCCATCCTTTTAAGATCATGATATACACTATATTAACCATTGTTATTTTCTAATCACTTTGTTATGAAATTTTGTTTCATGGAAGAGTATTTTTATATGTTCTTGATTAATATCCACTTACATTACATTAAAAGCATGCTCCATCCTGAGGCATCTCAAAGAAGTGGGGTCAGAGAGGCTGGTTATTTATGTGGTTCCCCATTTCTTTCTACTTATGTATTATTATTGATTTTTTGAGAAAAATGTAAAACAAGACTTCATCACAGAATACTAGACCAGGTGGTGCAGGAGACAGCATCAACCCTGACCCCCAGTTTCCCTTTGTAGAAAACAGGCCCACTAGATGGGCTAGAACTAGGGCCAGTGGAAAAGGACTCATATGAACCAACTGGAGGTCCACGAGAATGACCAGAAACCAATGTCATCACAGAAGCAATGACATGAGAGACTAAACCAGGCTGAGCTGTGAAATAAAATGTACAGTTTAATTACATCATTGTTGAAACACTAAACCACATGTTCCATGTTTGGATTTTTAGAAAAGCCACTGAAGAAAACATACACATTTTGAGGGGTTTCCCCCCTCTGAATGCTAGAAACACAAGCAATTTTTATTTATTAACTCATGTTTTTGATACAGGCCCATTTTCTTTTTCTAAATGTAATACATTAACCACATACTGCTGTCATAGTAAGAAAAAAATCTGCTGTTAAAAGTTTGCAAACAATTCGCGCTGGTCTATGAGTTGGAAGGGAGCTATTCATGGAGCCCATGGAGTCCAATAAAAGCAGACAGAGTCACTTCCCCAGCTCCCCTGTGCCCCGCAGATGGCCTGCCTGTAACCAGGAGAATGGAGCGTTAAAACACGCACATTATCAGACATCCAGTGCTTACGCTGGATGAATAACAGCCTTTGCACTGATTAGACTGAGGCTGCTCTGAAAGGGGGAGAAACAGAGGCAGCTTCACTGTTCTTCACCATCACGGAGCAGGGTGGCCTTCCTTTGGGCCCTCTGCATCCCCACCTGGAGGTTCCAGGAGCAGTAGGCGACACACCAAGGTGGGCAACAGAGGAGGGGTACTTGGAAAAACAGCCTGGCCCAGGGCGTCTGGATCGAGCTGGAGAAAAACCAGGCTCCTTCCACAGCTTTGAGACCACCCCGCCTTCAGTCTTAAGGAACCTTTCTATTCTCACGTGGCCTCCTTTTCCTCAGTCAGGTAGGTGTCCCTGCTTCTGTCTCGGAGGAACCACTGCAGAAGTTTGCCAGAACACTGACTACTCAGAAGAGGAACTGGGAAAATGCCAGCTGTGACTCAGAAACACAAACACAGCGTCTCAGCTTAGTAAACGTGGAATGGAACTAAAGTGTGTTTGCATTTACTTTTACATAAAATGAAAGAAAAACCCAAATGCTCTTACCACGCACACTCCAGGTAAACAACAATGGTGTAAGAAGAAAGCCTGGATGTTTCCAACATGAAGTCCAATGTCAAAAGTTTGTAAACCATTACTGTCCACTATGGGAGCCACCAGCCACGTGTTGCTATGGTTATGCAGCTAATCTGACCTGAGACGTGGCCTGTGTTAAGGTTGCTAGTTTGTCCTAACCCAGCACCACGCATGCTAAGGGCACAAATTCCTCGTCTCACAATCCAGCAGGCTGAAAGTCTGAGAGCCTAAAAGCAGCTGTCGGCAGGGCTGTGCATGTGTTTAAGGAGGTAGGAGCTGACCTGGTCTAGATTTTCTCCTAGATTCTGATCCTCCTCACCTGGGCAATGTAACTCCAGTCTTCCTGGGGTGCTGGCCCTGTGTGCAAGTCTGTGTACCCACTCTTCCCTTCTCTGTAAGGACGTCAGTCTTACTAGTCCAGGCACCCACCCTCCTCCAACACGGCCTCGGCTTACTAACAGCATCTGCACCAACCCTGGCTCCATAACCACTCACACTCTGAAGTACTAGGGGTTCAGAGCATCGACATCTGAATTTTAAGGGTGCACAACGCAACTCATACCCTGCTGCAAGTACAATTTCATTACATTTAATGTGAAAAATTATGAACTATCTCATTTATAACTTTATATTGACTACCTGTTCAACTGCTAATATGTCAGCTATATTGAATTAAATAAAATATCTGTATTAAGGATTTTTTTGGCATACTTTTCTAGAATAGTACTTAAGTGCCTGGACTGTATTCCCATTCGACAGGAATGCCTTAGAAGAAAGATTTTCTTTCTGAGGATAGACACGCTTTGCATGCCCTTCCTGTCTCCATGGGGCATGATGAGGGCATGAGGTGAAATGCACTGGACACAGGGTAGATGGCAGGACTGATAGGACTTCCCCAGCTTCATGTTGATTGGGTAATGAGGGCTGTGGTGTGACCTGCTTTTCCCCTTCCTCCTTCTCCTCTTCTTTGCCTCCTCCCTCTCTTTCTCTTCTTCCTTGATCTTTCCTCTTTTTTTTTTCCTGCAAGATTATCTGTGCCACAGTGAACTGCAGCTGCTGAGTTCTGGCAGCAGTGAGGGGTCCTCACTCAAGTTGGTGGGATCATTAGCTGCTGTTGTAGTCCACTCATCATTAGCAACTGATTTACTGGGAAAGCTTCACTCTAGGGAAAATCATTACCTACCAGGGTGATGGGATTTCAGAGACAGGTTTTGCCTGCCCAGAATACTTCCAGTGCTCTTTAAGTAACAGTGCCTCACGATATAGGCAACTTTTAAAAAAAAAATAGCAAGAGGCACAAAGGTAACCATTTTAGGTCACCTGATATTCTATCTTTACCTCATGTACTATGCCCATCCTTTTGTTCTAACCGACTCTGTTGTGTTTAGCCACGTTAGGTTTTATTCTCTCCAAAAAAATAATACGAATTGTGGGAGGAAAAGAAAACAGAAAGTGTAATTGTTATTAAAAAGAGAGGAAAGGAAGGTGGTCTAAGGGATATAACTGCACGTATGTTTGAGTGTGTAGGATGGAAATCCGTATTACAGAACTTTTTGTTGGATCATTGATCGGCACTGTGTGCAATCTCATTGTATGAATGTTCACTTTACATGCTTTAATTTTATAATTTGGACAACTATTTCAAAGATGACAATATGTAACCTATTAACTAGTGATATCTTACTGTATTTTTTCGTTGAAATTCTGTATTATTTGTACCCTTTTACTGCTTTGTTTTTTATTTTATTTCCTTTCTTTTTTTAAATAAAAAAAAAAGTAACAGTGCTCTGGGTTTGCATTGCAAGGCTGATAGATTCCTTTGATTGTGTCACTCAGGGCCCCAACTTCTTCCATTCCCCACTGGATTTTCAGAGCAGCCCAACTGCTTTCCTTAGAACTTGAGTCTCAAGAGCAATAGCACACCATGGGGATGGAGATAGAGATAAGCCATGTTTATACCAGGACCCAAAAGAGATGACTTGTTGCTCCTACTACTGAATTCTCAGAGCTGCCCTTGACCCTGACTGATTTCCAACTCTGCTTTGATCCCATGAACTCCTCAGTAGTCCCCAAATAACTTCGTTTTGCATGCAAGTCATCATTTCATCTTCTGTTCCTGCACAGTCCTCTCTACACTATTATTCTGATGTTGTGAAACAATGAGATGTTGTAAAAAGTACTAGAGGACTTTTATCCCTGGCTGTAAATATCAACATCAACATGACTAAGATAGAGAGATATATGGGTTGCAACAGATCAGCATCCTTGTGAAAATTACAATGGACCCAGTCCTGAGCCCTGACTGGGGAGGTGAGTCCCACCTGGACTTGGGAGACCTCACCACCACGCTAGGGGTCTGAGATCTAGGAAACAGGAACTAAGTGGAATGGGATTTCCTCCAACTTTCCCTTTTGAAACAGTACCACAGTGAGTTCTTCACACTCGTGCTTTCGCTTATGTAATCGAATTTTGAAGTTATGCCTGGAGCTACACATCTCTGCACCATCTTTAAAGTGCTCCTTAAATTTCATCCTCAAAGAAGTACTATGTTCTTGTGACATGTATATGCAACTTCCGTTACTTTTGTTATTCAGGCAGAACACTGGGGGTCCTGCCTAAACCTCCTGGTTATTAATAGAGGTTGAGACAGACTTGCTTTCCTCTCAGTGGTTGCCTGGCTCCACTTATTTGGAGATTTGAAAGACTTGGCCATGGTCACTCATTGAGGTTGATCGTCACCCAGTGTAAACTCTAGCATTTTACAGTGGAAGAGGGGAGAGGTACACATATGAGTTCATCTGAACTTTGCAGCTGCAGGCACTAAAAACACTGCATTTATAAAGTGAGTTATCAAAAGCAGGTTGTTCCAAGAACTTTACCTGTGGGTCTTACCTTTATTAGAAAGGTCAGTGTCAGATGAGAGGAAATGACTTGGGTGAATCTAAGAGACTGAAATAATGTTCATTCATGCAAAAATATTTATGGTTGGATCTTAAATTTCAAACGCTGAAGATTTTTCATTTGTTTTTTCATTTTTGAGATATTTTTATCACAACTTTAGAAACAATGATGCTGAGATCTAAAATATTTGTTATTTAAGCCAAGAGGTGGCAAATCAAAATTTTAAAGTCCACTAATATCTCATTTTAAACCCAAGTTAAATCCATTAGGTCTTCTTCTTCTGTGATTGCTGCTGTTTTTTCCATAAAATTAATTTCAGACAAAATCAAAATTGAACTTTCAGTAAGTACACTCTGTTTCTTATATGTTCATCTTAAGTACTATGAAATAAGAATTAAAGACATAGGCTTCATCAGGAAGAGATATATTAAACCAGTACAGTGCATCAGGATCCACTTCTAAAACCTCAGGCTACCCACCCAAGCATCAGACTGCAGCTTTCTGATGTCAGTATTGTTCTCTGTGTACACACATTCTCTCACAGCCTGCTGCCTAAAATTTCTGGATCCCAGGACCTGTTCCCTACAGGCTTTCTCAGAGGTAATAACTCAGAATCCTATCTTTCTGGGATCCAGCTGCCAGGTTTCTCCCCAAAGCTTAAACTAGACTAAAACTGAAAGCACCTTACTGATTCTGCAGTTCACCGTCTATCCCCAGCCCTGTGGTCCTAAGAATCTAATTGGTCTCATAAGTAAACTCTCCCCTGCCCCTGCCGATGGGTATTTGAGCAACTGCACAGCATTATTAGTAATTCTCTGGCTCCCACCCAGAATGAACCAGTCAGTTGTCAAAGGAGCTGCACTCATGACTCTCAGCCGAACACCTGAAATAGTCCCAAATACAAGACACTAAGTTCTGTGGTCATTTCCTAACAGTATCACAGATGGGTTTCTCCTGTTCTATTACATAGTTACTTCCCAACACAGCTATGGATGGGTTTTTCATACCCAAGGCCAAGAACTTCTGATCCTACCTGCTGCTCCACCATATCTATCTGGCTTGGGACATTGTATGTAAAATGCCAGTCACTGCCTGCCAAGCCCACTACCAGGCTGGACAGCAGATACCTGAGCAGGAAAGGAAAAGCAGTGTGGAGGGTAACCCTGATGCCGTAGCACAGACCAAGATAGGAGGCCCTTCCCTGAGACTCTCCTGCAGTGCAGTCTCTGGGTCGCATGCATGGATTTTCGGATCTGTGGGAGCAGAGTTTCCAGAACAGCCTGCTGAGGATGTCTTTTCCCAAACGCCAGAAACTGAGCATGAAGAGAATAGGGTACGTTACATGGTGAAAGGAGCTGTGCAGATGTGATTAATTAAGTGACCAATCCATTGAACTTAAAATAGGGAGATTGTCTTAAACAGTTCAGGTGGACATCCAGCATATCTAGGAGTATCCAGGGTGTACTCACCTGAAAGCATTTAAAACTAGGGAGCAGGGACCAAATAAGTCAGACAGATTCGAGGTGTGAGGAGAACTGGATGCGTATATGGCTTCCTTGAAGATGGAGGGACTGTGTAGAAGGCTGAGGAGGACATGGATCCTTCCAGAAAGCCCAGGTATTGGAAGAGGACCCTGGGCCACATGAGAGCACAGCTGTTAAAGAACTTGAGTGTGAGACTCAGGAGAGAGACGTTGGATGTCCCATATAGACATTTAAGATAATGTTATGAGATAATTAAGTATGAGGCTTGGCTTGAGGAGAGATGATCATAGTGAGCCCTGGTCATGACTGAGGTTGATGTAAACCCCATGGTCTGGTCCCCTTGTGACACTGCAAGTGTCATCAAGGTACTTACACATGCATCCATTGGATAGTGTGCTAGGCACACCCAGGTATACAGGAAGGTTGTATGTGTTTATACATATTAGGGATGTAATATACGTATATGCCTATTGCCACAAAATAGAACAAGATTAAATCAAGCAAAGAAAAAATGACATAATCAAGAGACCTGCTAAGCATGAGATGTGTGAGGGCATTACAGGACATATTAGTTTGCAGTATTTGTGTATGTATGTGTGGTGTACTAAGATTGCAAGTGTAGCTTTTTCACTAAACTATATTCCCAGATATTTTAATTATTTAAAAGGCAAGCTTTTACTAAGTCACTAAGTTGTCCAGGCAGTACTCAAACTTGTGATCCTCCTGAGTCACCTCCCAGAGTTCTGATACTATACACATGCACAACACCACAGTTTCAGTAGGTTTTATTTTTTATATATACATGGGAATACACTCAAAATAAGTGTTTAAAAGTGCTTTCTGGTGAACACATTAACCAGTAGCATACACATCTATTAGCATCACCATCAAGCTTTATGTACTCTACATAGTTGAATGAGCTGTGCTTTTATTTGACTGACGGCATGCTAGGTCTGTTTACACCAGCCTGAACTCACACCTAGGGATACGTGGTGCTACATTACAATGGCTGTGACGCTGTCAGCTCCTTATAATGTTATGGGACCACTGTTGTGCATGGGGTCCATTGCTGATCAAACACCTTTAGAGGCCACGAATACTTATGATGGAAGCTTCCCTCTGAGAATGAAAAAGACCCACTATCTGAGTTAACCTGTAGCTATGTTTTAAGTCAAGGGTGAAGGAAGTAACATGGAAAGGAAGAAAACGTCCTAAGTCACAACCAACTAGCTAAAACAAAACATTTGAAAGACATTATTTCTTCCTTACAACTTTTTTTTTTTTAAAGTTCATTTAAAAGGAAAAAGAGAAAAAGACAAAACAAAACAAAGCAGTGTAAGGGTACAAGTAACACAGAACTACAAAAACAAACAAACAAAAAAACAGTAAGAAATCACCGGTTAATAGATTACGTATTATCATCTTAGAAATAGTTGCTCAAATACAGTATCAAAGCATACAAAGTGGACACTCAAACAGTGAGACTGCAAACAGTTGTGTTCAATGATCCAACCAAAAACATTAATATGGTCAGCTATTTAACACCCCTAAACACTCTTGCTGTTGTATCATTTAGAACTCTTTTTTTCCCTCTCTTTTTTACAACAAAATTTACACATTTTGGGTTTTATTACTCCTTAGTTATTATCACTTTTTTTGTGGGGGGAGAGAATAAAGTCAAATATGGCAAAACAAAGCTGTCAGTCAAACCAAGGATAGACATAGCACATGATGTAAAACAGAGCACAAAGTTATCAACAATGGTTATCAACAATGTCTCTTGTTTCCTTAAAAAGAATTGTTTATCTCATTAGATATTATAAAGTTGAACAAAACAGTAGAGAACAAGATCAGGAAAACTTAAGCATTGTAAACATTACAGGACTTCCAAAGGAGACAATAGTCAAACCAGAATGGGCATCTTAGTGAATCTTATTGCCTTCAAAGTAGTTGCCTATACCCTCAAACTTGATACTATCATACAGAATGGAACAGAGTCTAATCAGTCAAAACAAGATAGTGGGAGTATTACAGGACTTCAAAACAAGTTAATAGGAAATCAAAAAAGTTACTGTTATATACCCTGCTAATTTTTAAAATTTTTCTGCTTAATTAAAAAAAACAAAAACTAACTAAATAATTTTTTAATGAATAAGGCAGAGATTGAGATAAAACAGGGCATAACAATATAACAATACAGGTCAAAGCATGACTGTTTCAGCAACCTAGTGGTTCACCACCAAATAACCCGACTTAATAGTAGTTACCATAGTGTCTGTCTTTTTCCTTGAAATATTTGAATAAAACTTCGTATACTATAGCTTCAAGTATTTCCATATCAAGAAGCCCGGAATAAAGCCTTTCCAATTAATAAGTGAAAACTTTATGAGGCTTCAAGGCCACATAATGGGGAATCATGATTACCACATATTTTTATATATTTGAATCATTACTTATATTAGGGAAACTATTCGGTATTCATACATGTGGGATTGATTTATTTCACTTATGAGTATGGTCTCAAGCTGCGCCCATTTATTGATAAATATCTCAATGTGATCCTTCTTTATAGCTGAATAATACTTCATTGTATAGAAATACCACAACTTTTTTATCCATTCCTCAGTTGATGGACACTTGGGTTGTTTCCAAGATCTGGCGATTACAAATTGTGCTGCTATAAACATAGGTGCACATATATCACTGTGGTATGATGCTTTCAGTTCTTCTGGGAATATGCCTAGAAGTGGAATAGCTGGAATAAATGGGACTTCCAATCCCAGCTTTTTGAGAAATCTCCAGACTGACCTCCACAAAGGCTGCACCAGTCTACACTCCCACGAACAGTGTAGGAGAGTTCCTTTTCCCCCACAGCCTCTCCAGCATTTGTTGTTGTTGGTTTTCATGATCCTGGCCATTCTTTCAGGAGTGAGATGGTATCTCAGTGTGGTTTTAATTTGCATTTCTCTAATAACTAATGATGATGAACATTTTTTCATGTATTTATTTGGCATTTGCATTGCTTCATCTGAGAAGTGCGTATTCATCTCAGATGCCCATTTTTGGATTGGATCTTTGAATTTTGGGGGTCTGAGTTTTTTTTTTTTAATTCTTTATATGTTTTAGACAAGAGTCCCTTGTCTGAGAGAGAGAGTTCACTAAAATCTTTTCCCAGATTGTGGGTTTTCTTTTCATTATGCTGGAGATTTCTTTTGACATGCAGAAACTTTTTTAATAAGAAGTGGTCCCAGCTATTGATTCTGGGAAGTATTTCCCGTGCAGTTTGAGTCCTATTCATGAATTCTCTACCTACTCCTATGTCTTCAAGGTTTCTACCCAATTTGTCTTCCAATAGATTTAGTGTTTCTGTTTTAATATTCAGATCTTTGACCCATTTAGATTTTAATTTAGTACATGGTGATAGCCATGGGTCTAGCTTTAGTTTTCGGCAAATGGAGAGCAAGTTTTTCCAGCACCATTTATTAAAGAGACTGTCATTCTTCCAGTGAACCTGCTTGGCTCCTTTATCAAAGATAAGGTGGGTGAGTGTGTTTGTAGTTGTGGTTGTATCTTCTAATCTATTCCATTGATCTTCGGCTCTGTTTTGATTCCAATACCATGTTGATTTTACTACTGTTGCTTTGTAATATAACTTCAAGTCAGGGATTGTGATGCCTCCTGCTTTGTCTTTGCTGCTTAGAATTGCCTTTGCTATTCTAGGTCTCTTCTGGTTCCAGATGAAATTTAGGAGTGATTTCTCTAGATCTATAAGGTATGTTGATGGTATTTTTATTGGGATTGCATTGAATCTGTATAACAGTTTTGGGAGAATGGCCATCTTCACAATGTTTGTTCTTCCTATCCATGAGCAAGGGATGTCTTTCCATTTTCTGAGATCATCTTCAATTTCTTCCTTCAGTGTATTATAATTTTCACTGTATAAATCTTTCACTTCTTTTGTGAGAGTAATTCCTAAATATTTCATTTTTTTGCTTGCAAATGTGAAGAGTGTAGTTTATATTATTTCCCTCTCTGTGATTTTGTTGTTCATGTATAGGAATGCTATTGATTTCTGAGTATTGATTTTTTATCCAGCCACACTACTGAATTGATTTATTGTATCTAAGAGTCTTTCAATGGAGTTTAGGGGGTCTTCTATGTAGAGTATCACATCATCTGCAAACAATGATAATTTAACTTCTTCTTTTCCTATCTTTACCCCTTTTATTTCTCTCTCTTGCCTAATTGCTCTGGCTAGTACTTCCAGTACTATATTAAATAGGAGTGGTGATAAAGGACATCCTTGTCTTGTGACTGATTTTAAAGTAAAGGCTTTCAATTTTTGGCCATTTAGTATGATGCTGGCTGTTGGTTTGTCATAAATGGCCTTTATTATATTGAGGTAAAGACCATCTATTCCAATTTTCTGTAAAGTTCTTATCATGAATAAATGTTGGTCCTTATCGAAGACTTTTTCCGCATCTATAGAAATGATCATGTGATTCTTACTTTTGGCTTTATTGATATGGTGGATTACATTTATTGATTTATGTATGTTGAACCATCCTTGCATTCCTGGGATGAATCCCACTTGGTCATGGTGTATAATCTTCTTGATGATTTGCTGGATCCTATTTGCCAATATTTTATTGAGGATTTTTGCATCTGTGTTCATTAGGGAGATCGGTCTATAGTTCTCTTTTTTAGTTGGGTCTTTCTCAGGTTTTGGTACTAGAGTAATATTTGCTTCCTGGAATGACTTAGGAAGGATTGCTTCCCTTTCCATTTCATTGAATAGTTTGAGGAGTGTCGGCATTAGGTCTTCTTTGTATTTCTTGTAGAATTCTGCAGTGAATCTATCTGGGCTTGGGCTCTTTTTTGTAGGTAAGGACTTAATTACATTTTCAATTTCATTAACAGAGATTGGGTTATTCAACAGTTTTACATCCTCCTGATCTAGCTTTTGTACTTCATATGTTTCTAAGAATCTATCTATTTCTTCTGTGTTATCAAACTTTTGAGAGTAGAGGCTTTCAAAATAGATGTTGATGATCTTCTGTATTTCTATTGGGTCTGCAGTGATTTCACCTTTTTCATTTCTTATTGCATGAATTTGAGCTTTTTCTTCCTTTTTTAAAATAAGGTTGGCTAGGGGCTTATCGATTTTATTTATTCTTTCAAAGAACCAACTCTTTGATTCATTGGTTCTTTGGATTGTTTTCTTAGTCTCGATTGCATTGATTTCTCCTCTGATTTTTATAATTTCCTCTCTTCTTTTGGCTTTGGGCTTGACTTGCTCTTCTTTTTCTAGCTGTTTGAGGTGTAGCATCAAGTTATTTATTTGTATTCATTCTGTTTTCCTGATGTGGGAACTCAGTGCAATAAATTTTCCTCTGAGGACAGCTTTCATTGCATCCCACAAATTCCGGTAAGTTGTATCTGCATTTTCATTTTCTTTTAGGTATTGTTTAATTTCTTCTTTAATTTCTTCTATGACCCACTGATTACTCAAGAGTGTGTTATTCAGTTTCCATGTGTTTTAGAGATTTTGGCAGTATCTTTTATCATTAATTTCTAATTTCAGAGCACTATGATCTGATAACATGCAAGGGATTATTTCAACTCTTTTGCATTTGTTTAAATATATTCTGTGAGCTAATATATGGTCTCTTTTAGAGAATGATCCATGTACTGCTGAGAAGTATGTGTATTCTGACGTTGTTGGGTGGAACATTCTGCATAGGTCTATCAAATCCATTTGTTCACAGGTGTGATTCAGTTCTGTTGTTTCTTTGCTCATCTTCTGTCTGGTTGAACTGTCCCTTGGTGTCAATGGCGTACTGAGGTCCCCTGTTACAATTGTGTTACTGATAATTTGAGTTTTTATTTCTGTTAATAGTTGTTTTATATAACTCGGTGCTCTGGAGTTTGGTGCATATATATTTAAGATAGTTATCTCTTCCTCTTGGAGTTTCCCCCTTACGAGTATGTAGTGACCTTCTTTGTCCTTTATGGTCATTGTTGGTTTAAAATCCACGTTGTCTGCAAACAGAATGGCTACTCCTGCCTTTTTTTGGATTCCTGCTGCATGAAGTATTGTTTTCCATCCTTTGTCTTTCGGTCTGTGAGTATCCTTCTGGGTTACATGGGTTTCCTGTAAACAGCATACGGTTGGATTTTGTTTCTTGATCCATTCTGCTAGTTTGTTTCTTTTGATTGGGGCATTGAGACCATTTACATTAATGGTTATTACTGTTAAGTGCCGGTTTATTGTTGACATGTTATCTCTCTGCTGTTGCATCTTTATCTTTCTGTTCTGTTTAGTTATCTGCTTTGCTTAGTGGTTTTTTCCATTGTGTATCTAAACTGTCTTTCAATATTTTTTGCAGGGTTGGTTTGGTGTTCATAAAGTTCTTCAGCTGTTCTTTGTCATGGAAGTATCGTATTTCCCCATCAAATTTGAATGATAGTTTTGCAGGATACATCAGTCTAGGTTGGAAATCATTTTGCTTTAGGATCTGGAATACTTCACTCCATGCTCTTCTTGACTTTATTGTTTGTGCTGAGAAGTCTGCTGTGATTCTGATAGGTTTTCCTTTATAAGTGATCTGTCTTTTCTCTCTGACAGCTTTTAATAATCAATTTTTGTGCTGTATTTCTGGGATGGTGATTATTATATGCCTGGGTGTAGTTTTATTTTGGTTATGACTATTTGGAGTTCTATGTTCTTCACTGATCCTGATGTCAGTTTCTGATCTCATGCTTGGGAAATTTTCAGCTGTTACTTCTCTAAATATCCTCTTGACATTCTTTATGTTGTCTCCTTCTCTTTCATTAATCCCTATCATTCTTATGTTGTTTTTCTTTGCATCGTCTTGCAGTTGTTGAATTGTTGTTTCCTGATTCCTTGTTATTTTTAAAAGATCTTTCCTTTCCTGTTCATTAGCTGCAATCCTGTCTTCAAGGTCTGAAATTCTATCTTCACTTTCATTAAGGCAGTTTTTACAACTTTCAGTGGGGTTTTTTATTTCCTGTATATCTCTGTGCATCTGTATTATGTATTCTGTTTGTTTCTTATATTGCTCATCTAGGGATTCTATCTTTTTGTTTAGTTCCTCCAATTTTTTATCTGTGTTTTCTTTAGATATATTCAGAATCTCTTTCATTTCTTTTATCATTTCATCTTTTACCTAGGAGATTATTTTGAGTTTGAATTTCTTTAAAGCTTCCTGGAGTTGCTTGTTAATTTCAGTAGCTATTGTGTCCGATATTTGAGGTGAATGGCATATATTTTCTTCTATATACATTGCTCCTAGGGTTTCTTGAGATGGGCTGGAGGTTTGAGGTTGTAATTTGGTCTTTTGTTTTGTCATTTTCCTATATTTCTGTGTTTCAAGTGTTATTTGAAAGCTTCCTCAGGGTTTGTTGGAAATCCCCTTCTATGTTTGCAGCTCCTGAGACTCTGGCACCCAGTTACCCCAAGCCTCTGGGCCTGCAGAACCAATGGCCCTCCTCTGCCTGTTCAGAACTCTGCAGTTCCAGATAAGCTGGGCCTCAGGTGTGCACACTGTGCACCCACCTGCCCTTTGGAAGCTCCACAGTTCTCCAAGTGCAGCCGGGATGGGGAGGCAGAAGTAGACGCCTCAAACCCACCTCTCCACTTCACTGCACCAGGAAGCCTGGAGGGTCCCAAACAGTCTGGAATTTGGGCAGAGTATGCTGAGCGCTCACCACTGGCTGCGGTGCCTCTGGAACCTGTGACCCTCCCCTGCTTGCTGAGATATCCACAGTCCTCCAGACACACGGGGAGGCTGATGCAGGCGCCCCAGATCCACCCAGCCCCTCCTCTGCACACCGATGGTGAGGTGCGGGAGTCCCAAACAGGCTGGGCTCAGGGGATAGCATGCACCCGCCTACTTGTTGGAAGCTCCACCGTTCTCCAAGTGCAGCCGGGTTGGGGAGGCGGATGTAGAGGCCTCAAACCCACTTCTCCACTTCACTGCACCCAGAAGCCTGGAGGGTCCCAAACAGTCTGGGATTTGGGCAGAGTGCGCTGAGCACTCACCACTGGCCGCGGTGCCTCTGGAACCTGTGATCCTCCCCTGCTTGCTGAGATATCCACAGTCCTCTCTTCCTTACAACCTTTATAACAAAATAGAGAGGAGAAAAATTCGTATTTCTTTTGAGTTTTCCAAAATCTCAGTTACCGCAGTACAAAGTATCCTTCAGATTTTGTTAAAATTGAATCACTAAACCACGAAGTTCTCAGGATAGCCAGTTAATCAGATGGGATTCCCACATCGTCTCTTCAGTGACATCAGGGACATGACATGGGGCAGGGATACGCAGCAGTGTTCGTGTAAATCTGGTGCTGAGTCCAGATGGAATGTAAAAGCCCAATGCCATGTAATGAAGCCTTAATCATAGACGCCAGATGTGGTGCAAGCCGGTAATCCCTGCACCCTGGGAAACAGAGCCAGGAAGATTGCAGGTTCAAGCTCAGACTGGGCAGTTGAATGACTGTGAGATCCTGTCTCAAAATTGAAGACTAAAAGAGGCCTCCACCTGCTCTCAGCCTGCCATCTGCCTCTGCGGACAAGGCTGGAGAAAAGTATATGTTATATAGTCCTGTAAGAACTAGGAAAAGACAAAAATTATAGAAGTTTGAGTCAAGAACAAGATGAAAGATCTTCATCAGCATCATCCTCTTTGCCTCTGAGCTATTTCCGAGGCAGAGGTTTGGATGGAGGGCAGTGAGGAAAATACCTCCTAATATAGGAAAATGCACATTGTATTCATTCCTCACAGCACACTCTTACATTTTTTCAATTCTATGAATCTGACAAAATTGACACTTTAGATCTGTTTCTAAAAGAAGCACCAACCACTCCTCTGATCTGTCAAGACCAGAGATTGCCCTTCTGAGTCCCACTCCTTAGCAAGGTTTAGAAATATGCACAAAAGCTAATCAAACGGTTTCCACATCTATTTGTAGACCAGACAGCTGTGCAGTCTCTGAAAGTCTGAAGTCAGAAAGAATCGTGCATGTTCTGGGCTACTAAGCAGAGCCCAGCCAGAAGCATGCATGGTCCTGCAGCCATTAAAAACCGCTGTGTAAAGATTACAAAGCCAGATGAGTCCAGTTCCAACTCATGTCTCTCTGTTTCGTTGGGAAACAACCCCTTCGTGGCAGTTGAAAAAGGAGGAGTGTGAAGCCCCATGGAGCTGTGTGAGGAGAAATGAGTTTGTCCTACAGTAGGGTCTGCAGCAGACAGCAGTTGCTCTGAAAAACTTAGCCCAATGACCTCTGCTCTTTTCCTTTCCCGGACTGTAGGTGAGGATGACTAAGATCTCAGTCCTGTCCTCCAGGTGCTGCTCTGTGGCCTTGGGTAGGCTGCTTAACCTCTCTACCAGAGGTTCATCAGTTATAAAAGTGGGTATAATTGTATTTGCTACATAGGATCATTGCTAGAATCCAGTGAGGTAATGCATGTAAGTAAGCTGGCTTCTTCTCTGGCATCATGGGTATTAGTGAATACTAATTTTTTTTTCTTTAAACTTGAATGTATCTAACATTAAAACAACCTAGATTTTAACTACAGACAGCATTGCACCCATCTTTTGGGTTGAGATGAGAGCTCTCAGATGAGAGCTCCCATCAGGCTCCTTGGTTTCCTGTAGGAGGAGGCGGGACCCTCATCACACACCCAAAGGGTCTGTGAAACCATTGGCTAGTCACATATGAAATTATAATTTCCTGAACTCATAAGTAGGGAGTTGTTCTTACAGGACTGTAAGCAGAAAATTAAAGTATGCAAAACACCTGGCAATTTGTCACACTTACAGTGTCTATGAAAGTGGATGTGTCATGCTGAAGAGATGGTGTTCAGCTACCGCACTATGAAAACAACTTTCTAAATTGTACTTTAAAATCATTGTGATTGTTATTGCTTTTATTTCATCATCAAATGTACAACCCACCTGGAACTGATTTTGTATGTAGTATGAGAAAGGGAATTTTCTGTAGTTTAATATTTAAAGGCAAAACCAGAAAGGATGCTCAAGACCACTTCATCAATAGACTCTTCTTTTTTTTTTTGTCTTTTTCCTTTTTATCGGTACCAGGGATCGAACTCACGACTGCCTGCTTACAAGGCAGGCGCTTATGCCGCTGAGCTAAATCCCCAGCCCCAATAGACTCTTCTTGAACCATAGGAAACTCTCAGGACCTTGCCTTTGTCCCCGAAATAGCAGTCTCCACTGTACTCTGTCCCCTTCCTTCCTCCTTTCCTCCCTCCCTGCAGTTTGTATCAAATTTTCTTTCCCATTATGTCTTCTTCCTGTAGAAGAAGAGATTGCCTACATATCCACCTGCAGCTCCCATTGTTCAGAGAAGATGGTCTTGGGGAATCCAAAAAGGCTGGAATACAGCCTCTGCACAGTGAAAGCCCTGAATCCTCATTCTGATATCACTTTTATGTACCTTTGTTAAGGCATGAGGATGGGGTAACTGGAGCACCGAGACTGTGGTGACTTCTCTGGGGCTTAGGGTGGGAACCCAGTTGTTTAGTTTCTGATACCTTTTTTCTCCTCAACTTTTGATGCCTGTGTCCATCCCCAGGCAACTGGACACATGGCACAGATCACTCATCCCCTTCATCAGGTAAAAGTGCAAGGTGAAAACACAATCAAGACAGAGATGAGGGGTGCAGGCACCCACTCCATACAGAGCTCCCAGTGCCCAGGAGGGCAGGGAGACACACTGACCTTCAGGGACCACGCCTCCTAAAACTCACTCCTAAAAATAAAATAAAATAAAAGTTCTCACAGCTGGGCAGCTGGAGATATTATTCACTATAAACAGCTAACACAGTCTCTGTGTTGTCAAAGAGCTCCACGACACCTGGGAAAAAATCATTCCATTATTTTAGGGAGGAAAATGGAAGAAAATAAGTTAAAAGGAAAAAAGAGGGCTGGAAGGTAGAAAAAGAACTCTTCTGTCTCAAAAGGGACAGATTTTCCCCATTCTGAGAATATGAATTGCAGTTAACCTAAAAAGTTCCTTGAAATTAAGAGGTTGTATTAGCAGAGAAGAGACGGTCTTATCTAAAAGTGAACAAGAACAGCCCCATTATGAAGGGAAAACAAAACAAAAGTCTGTGAAGGACTCTGTGGCCGAGACAAAGAAACACTAAGGTCTTGCACAGCATTGCACCAGCACTGATCGAGCCAGGTTTCCTCCCCGTGTGACAGACATTAATAGGAAAGTGTGGAGCTGCAGCCCACTTGGGCTGTTATCATGGAGCAGGACGTGCTCAGAGCAAAAGGCAAGAATAATGAGGATGTTCAGGGAAAGTACAGGAAGAGAATGGAGAGAACGGGGAGAGAGTCCCAGGCTCTGCCCATTTCCCAGTCTCATCTCCACTTCCCACAGTCCAGTTGATTCTGTCCTGCCTGGCCTGGGGTTCAAGTGACTTCACAGCCTCCTTCTCAGAGTGCTGGCTTGAGATGGCTTCTCTACCTTCAGCGGTGAATTCTACCCATGACAGTGAGTTTGAAGAAATGAGACGAGGAGGATTTTTCTAGGTACAAGACTGATACAGCACACCATAGCATGGACCAAGCTCATTCTGTCGCAGGGGTGCTGAGCTGTGGCGTGAAGCTCTTGAACATCAAGGAAGATGACCAGAGACACATGTCAGATGGGAAAAGCTTGAGCAGTCCTGCCTGGGGAGTAGGGGGGACAGACTGGAGCTGGTCCCCCGCACCAGCTGGGCATGCGATGTGGCCGCCCCTCCATCTGCTGTACTACAGAGCGGTGGTGGGGAACCTACCTATGGCTTGCGTGCCACAGCCAGTTGTTGAATACTATTAAAAGCTCTCAAAGGATCGCCATCACTGCTTCAGGGTCAGATAACCCAGAGCCCGCAGGGCAGCCCTAGGTGCTGCCACATCCACACTTCCCTTAAGGAGAACCTTGCATGTCCCTTACGCCAGTGTCACAAGGTCCTTGTTTCCAGTGGCCTCTGAGATAATGTTAACACACATTTCATGAGGTCAAAGACACAAGTACTTCTCATCTGAACTCAGAAAGCCCTAATGTCGCCGAGATCAAGCACCCCATTTTTGATTCCATGTAGAACAAATAAATAAAAAGAAAATAGTTGTGTACATTTGTGTAACTGTATGACCTCGAACAAATTACTTGAACCCTTTGGTCTCTGTGTACCTCTCTGTAACACAAATACAATGTGTATTCTGTCACGTGATTGTTATGATAGCTACATGTACCCATGTAAAGGAATGACTGGTATGTGGTGAGTGCTGAGCAAACCCCAGCTTTTCTTATGAGAAAAAGTATCTGCCTGCCCCTACTAATAGGATTCCAGAGGGAGATGAACTCTCCTTTATCCAAAAACATTTCAAACACTACTCCGATGATAAGAGGTCCATCATGTTGGGTTGTCATACAATGTCTGCCGTAATACAGAAAATTATATCAGGAAATTTGCAGAACATGAAATAATGAAATAGCAAAATATATGAAACAGCTAATAGTAATTTAAGCCTTTTATAAAATAGTTTTCAAGTTAGATTATTTCCTCCTAATGGCTTTCAATAAAAAAGATGAGATTAACTGTAGGGACCCTTTCAAAAGGAGTGGATTGGGAGGACTTATGTCAGCGTGGGCTGACATCATGGCAGTCGGAATTCTCTGAGATGAGACAGTATCTTTAGAGCTGCTCAAAGCTGGAAAAAGAGCAGGTACGGCCCCATCAGGTACAGTCCATGGATGTTTTCCACCAGCTAGAGGTCATATGTGACCAACAATTTAATGTGCTTGGAGAAGGTCCTGCCCCCTGCACTTGGAGCACTGCATAGGACCACATTGACTCCCAGGAATGTTCTTCAGTTTAGGGTTTGCGGGGCGTGTCCCTAACACCTCCTGTGAGGTGGAAATAAAAGTACAGCCTTGGTCTTTGTGGATCCACAAGCCTGCATCAGGCTTGAGTTGCAGCAGCTTGGCCCTGGTTCTTTGTGGCTTCTGCATCTATGAAGTGAACCACACAGGCTGGTCCCTGCTAATGCTGGTATTCTGGGCCCCTCTGATGTTACATCTTTGTTTAAACCAGCATGCTCATACTCCCTTCATTAATAAAACTAAGTCAAGGAGAAATTAGTATGTGGCAACTAATTATTATTCTCCAGCATAACTCCGTGTTAAGGCGGTCAGTTGAGTATAATGCTTCTGACTTCACCTCCCTCTCTGGGAAGCTGTTCCTTTTTAATTGCCTTGTTGAGACTGTATGGATCACTGGTTCGTTTATTCTAAAGTTCATAAGCGAAATGCAAATTAGCGATGAGTGAGTTGGTGTTGCTTGTTTCTAATGTTCAGGCCCTTCTGGATGAAGGCTAGGAAGGGGTTTATAGCAGTAAAAGTACCTAGTGATTTATCCATTTGTCAAAGTTTAGTTAAAATATAATTTTTCATACCAGAGTTCTGGTTGGAAACTATTCAAACTCTTATCCAAAGGACTGCCATGTACTCTTTAGCATTCTGTCTGCTTCTAATACTTCTCTTTCTCCTTCATTCTCATTCCATCTAACAACCAAGAGAAAGGAATCTTTACATTCATTAAATTGAAAATAAGAATTACATATATTACACTATGTAAGATGATATCTTGATACGTACGTAAAGTGATTAAAATGCACAATGAATGTTTAAATTTTCAAAAGTATCACAATAAAAGACACATTGGCATTAATTTCCCCTCAAAATTCTCCATTTCTCTTCAAATGCACGTATCCCATCATTCCTGCCTCTTTCTGGAGCACTTCTGGAAGGCCTCTTTCATGAGTGTCTTTCAGAGGTGTAATAAACAATGCAGTGAATGCCGTTGCCAAGTGCCGTCCAACAGGAAGGCAGGCTCGTGAAAATATTGCAGTGTGCCTGCTATGTGCTCACAAGTGGGGCATTTTCGAGTTGGCAGATCCAGGGTGTGTGATGCTGGGATGAAGGGGGTATGGTACTAAATTAGGGCACTGACTGGAATTAGCATAGCTCTGGGTGTGGGTGGCATCACCCAAATGACATGTGGCCTGGATGCGCTAAAAGGAAATGACAGGCTCGTTTTGATCCTACTTCTATTGCTTCTGCTGCTGCTTTCTACCTGCTCTGCCATGGGCTGTTTCCCCTCTGTCATGCCCCTCTGTCCTGCCACCCTGCCTTGGAGCCAGTCAACAATGGACGAAAGTCTCTATAAAGTGTGAACCAGAATAAATCTTTCCTCCTTTAACCTGTAGATGTCAGGTATTTTGACCCAGTGAAGTAACTAAGACAGTAAGGAAGACATTCGCCTCATCTACCTGTTCACTGGACCTGGGACCTTGTGACTCCTGGCTCTTCCCCAAAGTCAAAATAACCACAAAGGACTTCAAGAGTAACACACTGGAAATCTCTGAAAAGATAGCAGGTGAAGTAAAAATAGCAACTCCTAGAGGCTATAGAGGAAATCAAATTAGAACTACTCTCCCATGTAAACATAGAAATAATAACCTTAGTAAAGGAGTTGCTGAGCACAGCTAAAGAAGACATAGAGAAAAAAGCACAGGAACATGGGAAGCTAATTGAAACCTTGCATGAACAATGTAGAAAAAAAAAACAGAATTTGTGAAACAAACTCAAAGACACATCCAAGAAACAAAACATTCTATTCAAAGCTGGCAAAACCATTTAAAGGAAGCTGAGGATAGGATTTCAGATCTTGAGGACAGGATCGCAATTAATGATCATGAAAAGATTGAACTTTGAAAAATACCAAAGCAGCATGAAATGACAATCTAGCAGCTTCAAGATGATACCAAGAGTAACAATATAAGATTAATAAGCATCCATGAAGATGCAGGAGTCAATGCAAATCACATAACTAAAATATTCACAGAAGAAATAGCAGAAAATTTCCCAAACATTGGAAAAAAATCTGATAATCAGATAAGTGAAGCATATAAAACACCAGACAATCATAACCAACATAAATCTAAACCCAAACATAAAATAATTAAGATCTCAAACATACAGCATAAAAACAGAATACTAAAAGATGTTAGAGAAAAGACAAAACTCATATATCAAGGAAATCCTATTAAAATCACAGCAGAATTTTCAGCATAGACCCTCAAGTCAAGACAAGCTTGGAGTGAGGTATTTCAAGTCCTAAAAGAAAACAACTTTCAACTCAAACTGATGTACCCAGAAAAATTTCATTCAAATTTAGTGGAAAAATAAGATACTTCCATGACAAAGAACAATTGAAGAAATTCACATCCACCAAACCAACCCTAGAAAGAGTATTGAAAGACATAATAGATAGAGATAAAAATGACCACAATCCCCAGAACAACAACAGAAAGAAACCACCAGGTAGGACAAGCAATTAAACAAGGGGGAAAGCAGAAAGCAAAGAACTGGAACATCACATGGCAAAGTCAAGCCAGTACATATCAGTGATATTCATAAATGTAAATGGCCTCAATTTTTCTATCAAAAGAAATAGGTTGACAAAATGGATCAAAAAACATGATCCCACAATATGCTGTAGGCAAGAAATACATCTGACCCAAAAGGAAACTCATAGATTAAAAGTCAAAGAATGGGAAACAGTATTCCATGTAACAGGAACCCAGAAAAAAGCAGACATAACTGTTCTTTTTGCAGACAATGTGAGCTTCAAACCTAAAATAATTAAAAGAGATAAAGCAGGCCACTACATACTCATTAGTGGAAAAATTCAAGAGAAAGCACTATGAATTATAAATAAATATGCACCAAATACAGAAGCACACAACTATATAAGACAGATACTAATGGACATGAAAAACCAAATACACAAGAACAAAATTATAATAGAGGGACCTTAACAGCCATTATCACAAACAAATAAATCAACTAGACAAAATGTTCAGCAAAGAAATAATGGAACTGAATCATACCTGCAATCAATTGGACTTAGTAGATATTTACAGAGTGTTCCACCCAACCACATCAGAATACACATTCTACTGAGCTGTGCATGGGACATTCTCCAAAATAGATCACGTATTATCCCATAAAACATTCTTGAGTACTGCAGAGGTATTGAAATTATCCCATGTGTATTATCTGACCATAGCGCACTGAAATTGGAAATTAATGGCAAAAGAATTGCAAAACCTGTATAAATACATGGAAATTGAATAACAACCTTTTGAACAACTAGTAGGCTACAGATGAAATTAAAGAAGAAATAAAGCAATACCTACAATTCAATGAAAACGCCGAAAAAACATACTGTAATCTGTGTGATGCAAAGAAAGCGATCTTAAGAGGGAAATATATAGCAATAAATTGGCATATCAAGAAAACAGAACACCACAAATAGACAACCTCATGCTTCATTTCAAGCTTCTAGAAAAAGAACAGCAAGTTAAACCCAAAGCTCCTAGACGAGAGGAAATTGTAAATATTAGAGCAGAAGTCAATGCAATTGGAACTAAAAAAAAAAATACAAAGAACTAATGAATCAAAAAGCTGGTTTTTTTGAGAGAATAAGCAAAATTGACAAACCTCTAGCTAACCTTATTAAAAAAAAAGAAAAAATCCAAATTAATGCAATAAGGACTGAAAGGGGGGAAATTACTATAGATCCCATGGAAATTCAAAACATCATGAATATTTACTTTGAAAATGTCTACTCACATAGAGTGGAAAACACAGAGAAAATGCACAGATTTCTAGAAACACATGAACTACCAAAGCTCAACCAAGAAGATACAGCAATTTTGAATAACCCAATATCAGCTATAGAAATTGAAATGTAATTAAAAACTTACCAACAAAGAAAAGCCAAGGTACTGATGGATTCATGGCTGAATTCTAAAAGAAAGTTAGAGAAGATTTGATACCAATACTCCTTAAATTGTTCAATGAAATTGAAAAGGAAGCAATTCTACATAAAATATTCCTGGAGGCAAGTATTACTCTCATACCAAAACTGGAGAAGGACCTTAGCAGAGGAGACACTAAGAAAGGAGAACTACAGGCCGATCTCACTAAGGATCATTGATGCAAAGATTATCAATAAAATACTGGCACATAGAATGCAGTAAATCATCAAGAAGATTATACACCATGATCAAGTAGGATTCATCCCAGGAATGCAGAGATGATTTAACATACCAAATCAATAAATGTAACATACCTCATCAACAGAGCCAAAACCAAAAATCGCATGGTCATGTCAATAGATGCAGCAAGGCCTATATGCTGAAAATTATACTATGCTACAAAAGGAGATTGAAGAGGATATTAGAAAAATGGAAGGATATTCCTTGCTCTTGGCTAGGAATCACCAACATTGTGAAAATCGCCATACTCCCAAAACTGTTATACAGGCTTAACACAATCCCAATCAAAATACCATTAACATACCTCACCGATCGAGAGAAAACACTCCTAAAATTCATTTGAAAACAGAAGAAACCTAGAATAGCAAAGGCAATTCTGGGCAACAAAGGCAAGTCAGGAGGTATCTCAATTCCTGACTTGAAACTATACTACAAAACCACAGTGATAAAATCAGTATGGTACTGGCAAGAAATAGACCTGATGATAAATGGAACAGATTAGACGATGCAAGACCAACTACAAAGACACTCAGTCACCTGATATGTGAAAAAAGAGCTAAACATGTTCACTGGAAGAAGGATAGCCTCTTTAGTAAATGGTGCTGGAAAAATTGGCTCTCCATATGCTGAAGACTGAAACTACATCCATGCTTATCAATATGTACAAAACTAAAGTCTAAATGGATCAAAGATCTAAATATTAAAACAGAAACACTAAATCTACTAGAATATAAGGTAAGTAGAAATCTTGCAGACATAGGGGTAGGGAGAGAATTCATAAACACAGTGCAACCTGCATGGGAAACACTTCAAAGAATCAACAACTAGAATCTCATATTATTGAAAAGTTTATGCACTTCAAAAGAAATCACCAACAGAGTGGAAAGAAAACCCACAGAATGGGAAAGAATTATAGTCAGCAACCCCTCAGACTAAAGACTTGTATCCAGAACATACAAAGAATTGAAAAACATCAAGCACCCCAAATTCAAAGACCCTCTCCAAAAATGGGCACACAGTTCTCAGATGAAGATATACAAATGGCAAATAAATACATGAGGAAATATTCACATCACCAGTCATTTGAGAAATGCAAATTAAAACAGCATTGAAATTTCATCTCACTCCAGAAAGAATGGCTGCCATCAAGAAATCAACTGATAACAAATGTTGGTGAGGCTGCAGGGAAAAGGGAACACTGCTCCACTGTTGGTGGGAGTGCAGACTGGTGCAACCACTATGGAAATCAGTATGGAGGATCTCTGAAGACTAGGATTGGAAGTTCCATTCAATCCAGCTATTTCCCTCCTGGGTATTTTCCAAGAAAAACTGAAAAGGTCATACCACAGAGATATATGTGCATCCATGTTCACAGCAGCACAGTTTGTAATAGCCAAATCTTGGAAACAACCAAGATGCCTATCAACCGCAGAGTGGATGAAAAAGAGGTGGTATTTTTATACAGTGGTCTATTACTCAGCTATAAAAAGGATAATCTTGAGGCCTTCATAGGTAAATGGTGACGACTTGAGACTGTCTTCCTTAGTGAAATAAATATCATATTTATAAATATAACATTGTATCTCTAGGGTAAAAAAAGTAATAAGAAAATAGGACTAATAAAACCCAAAATGTGTAATTGCTATAGTAAAAAAAAAAGATGAAAAGAAAGAAGATAACTGCATGTATGTTTAAGTGTGTAGGATTGATAGCCATATTACTAAGTTTTTGTTGGATTATTGAACAGAACTGTTTGCAGTCTCGCTGTTTGAATGTCCACTTTGTATGCTTTACTCTTGTAACTTGAACAACTATTTCTAAGATGACAATATGTAATTTATCAACTAGTGATTTCTTACTGTTTATTTTTTTGAAATTAAATATTATTTCTACCCTTTTTCTGTTTTTTTTTTTGTTGTTGTTGTTGTTCTGTTTAAATAAAATTTGAAAATAAAAAGAAGAGGCAGTGTGACAGTTAAATAGGATGCGTGAGTTATGGTGCCCCTGTGCACCTCGCTGCTATAATAACAGATTGTAATTTCAAAATCAGTGAAAGAGAGGATTTTAAATGTGCTCACCACAAAGAAATAATAAATACATGAAGTGATAGACATGCTGATTACTCCTATCTGATTGATCCACAATGTGTGTGTGTACTGAAATATCCTTTGTATTCTGTAAACATGTGCAGTCATTGTTTGTCCATTAAAAATGAAACAAACCTGAAAACAAAAGAAAACTCTTACCTGGGACTTTACACCTCCTTCAGGGGAGCTGGGAGGCCATGAAGTGCATCCCTGCTGGAACCCAGGGAACAGTAGCTGGTACCAGGTTTGTGCTTCTTTTCTTACAGGAGCCAGAGAAAGGAGAGGTGAGCTGGAGCCACTGGGATAAACAAACCCAGAAGTCAACTGCGTTGTTTTGTTATCTTTACCACCAAAACAATTATCTTAGGAAAAATCACAAGGAAGTAGCTATTTAAACGGAAAAGTTTAGCATGTACAATTGTTTAAAATGTAAGGGAAAAAATATCTTCAAAAAGAAAGCATAGCTCCTAAACTGACTGATCCCCAGGCATTTTAAAAAGGAATACACAACAGCCTAAGGCAGATATCTGTCAGCTATGAGAGATTTGCATGAGAAAGATCAGAAGAGCTTTCTTCCCGCTTTTCTGAGAAGCATAAACCCTTATCAGTCTTCCTCCCAGGCTCTCTGAGTAGACACTGGCTCCTCTTTCATAACAGTTTACACTTGCAGGAAATACAACACTCATGCCTGGTGGTATGAGCTTCACACTGGACAGGACACAAATACACCTCTTCAAAGATTCTACATGCTAATCACGAGTAGCACTCTCCTCCTACCAGCCACGTCAGATGCTTCTACACGTTTATTATGCATTGTTTTAATTTAGGATCTTTAAAGTGGGTCACCCCTCCAATGACTGGGAGAGACATAAGATGAAATTTATGGCTTTACTACTTAAAATTAAGGTTTTATTTACTTACCGTGGCAAATACTACTGGTATGCCTGGAGGGAACCACAGGCACCAATCAGGGAACCTCTGTTCCCTCATTGGGAGAGAGACCTGACAGGGAGAGAGACAGAGACAGAGACAGAGACAGAGACAGAGACACAGACACAGACACAGACACAGACACAGACACAGACACAGACACAGACACAGACAGAGACCGAGACAGAGAGGGGAGAGAAAATTAGAGAGACTGAGCCAGGTATTAGTGGATGTATTAGAGTCAGGTGAGTTATACAAATGGATTTCTTGCAGGTGAATTATAATTGGCAGATTTAAAGCAAGCAGATACCAAATCTGCAATAAATGAGTGGTCTGTAGAGTGTCTGCCCAGTCCATGCCAGATGTGAGGCACAGCAGGACCATTCGGGTAAGCTGTATCCAGTTATCCTATTGGGGTGGTCACTAGGAGACAGTAGAGAGGGAGGATGTCTGTATCCACCATACAGAGGGACTGGAAGGACACACAGAACTAGAAACTGTCAGGAGTGATTGTGCCCTGATTGTGGTATGGAAAGGCCTGACTTATAGTCCAAATAGATGCTCAAGCAACAGCCATAATTAGCTTAACATAAAATTTAATGATTTGAAATCAAATTATTTCATAATGACAAGTGTGTAGCCGTCACCCTAGCCAGGTTTAGACTATTTCCACCACAATAACCCTAGGGAAAATTGTCTCTATGTAATTAAGAAATGCAGAGACTCCACATAAACAGAACTATGCATCTTTTGAACCTGACTTCACAATGTTTTTAAGATTCATTCATGTTGGAGCCTGTATCTGTTTCTATTATTTGCAAAAAAATTCCATTTTATAGCATATCCATTTACATGGCAATGGCATCCAAAGATATTTTGATTATTATTTTATTTGAATGACAGGTCTTTGCAGATACAATTAATTAGGGGTGATTGGGATGAGGGTATTAGACTCAGTCATTGAGAATGAGGCCTGGATGACGTCAGAGGATTCTTCATAAAAGGAATTGAACTCCACACTGTACTGAAAAATCTTGAGGATGGTGTTAAGTAGGAAAGTCCAGAAGCACAGAGGAGAGGGTGACGTGAAGCCCACAGCAGAAGGCACAGTGCTGTGGCCACGAGCCAGGGCTGTCTGGGTGCTGGTGCTGACAGCAGCTGGAAGAAGCCAAGCTGGCTTCTCCAGCAGAGGACACCGCGCTGCTGACACGTTGGTGTCAGATGTGCGGCCTCCTGGACCGCGAGAAGTTTATTTTAAAGCACAAAGGTTGTGGTAATTTGTTACAGAAACCACAAGAAGCTAAGACAATTTTTCAGTGGATGCACATTCAGAAAGTTTCCGGGTTTGGGCGATCATAAACAATGTGATTATGAGCTTACCCACAGGTCTGACTTTAAATCACAGGTCTGACTGCTGCCTGCAGAATTCTTTGTATCGTAGTCTGCATTTCTGAGCATGAGGTGAGGACAGGGCCAGGTCATGTAGCTTGTACCTTTACACCAGGGTCTTACCTCCCATAAGCCATCAGCTGTGGTCACCAAGGTAACAGGCAATATGGTGGACCAAGGATGATCTCATGGTGGATTAGAGGAAATTCCCTGCAGCCAGCAGGCCTGGGTCCCAATGCTGGCTCCTCTTGGTACACTGATTTCTTTAATAAGCCTCACACTCCTCATTTGTAGGTGCAGATGATAATGGTATCTATTTCACAGGATCGTTGGGATGAGAAATGAGACTTGTATGTGTGACAGGCTTACCTCAGTGCCTGGTAAATGGACAAAGTGCAATAAATAACAGTCTTTAGCACAACACTGTCTCCTCTTGCTCCTGTCTCCCGTCCTGCAATATATGTATATATTTTTGTTGAAATGCATTCACATTGTCCCTATTTTCAATGGGCTATTTTTCTTGTTGAGTTGTAAGGTAGTAGGTACTGTTCAGCATATTTTTTAAAGGGAAATTTTGTTTACTGTAAAATTGAGTGGAATATACAGAAATTTTTTGTGTACTTCTACTCCCACAGGTTAGGGCACCCCCAGTACTTAACAGAGATTTTGGGACAGGTAAGTCTTAACTCAAAGAGCCTCTGTGCTCCCTGACATATTTTTTCCTGCTCCTAGTCATATTTACAGGTATACTGGAACTAGACAGTAAGACTGACACCAGGCAAGGTTTCGGACTCAACATCACTAAGGTAAACCCAGTAACAATTTCTTTCTCAATTGGAGGATAAGCAAATCCTCCAATGTGCTTTTGATGAGAGTTAGTTTCTGCAATCCAAGGACTTCTTGGAAAAGCTATTATCTTCACCCACTTTCTTTCCTACCGCAGGTATTTAAGGCTCCCAATGTCCCACTCCTGTTGAATAGGCCCCGCATCTCAAGTGTTCATCATGTCCTGATAAAGCCGTTACATGATGATCCATCAATGGGTTACCCCACTGGTGAAGCTAAAGCCCCCATGATCCAATCACCTGAACATCCCACCTCTGAAGACATGGGACATTGGGAGAACACTGTGGATCTAAACAGAACACCCCCTCCTTGGAGTTACACTGCAACCTTAGAACCAGATGAGGATTTTGGAAAGGAAGTAACTGTGGAGAAAACAGCACACACAGTGCAGGAGGGTTCTGTGTGGCTGCAATCTGGGTAGTACAACTTTTTGTTATTTAAAGATGCAAAAGCTGCTGAAGACCTAAGAAGAAAAGGTCTTGTAAGTGGCCTTTAATGGTTCATTACTAATGGTTCATTAGGAAGTGACTGTCGGTGCCCTTCAGATGCTTGTGGCAACAAACAAATTACTTTACCTCAGCAAGGTGGGAAAATTGAGGATGGGAATTCCATCCACTGAAAGCATTTACGCAAGCAGGCAGTTGTGAGTTCGATCCCTGGTACCGATAAAAAAAAAAAGAAAGAAAGCATTTACAAATTTTTATCACATTAGATTTCAGAAACTCTGAATGAAATTTGAATCTCAGCAAATGGTACTTCAGTTTTTAATAATGGTTTATGTTGAAAAGAGAGATGCCAAAATTTAGAGTCCCTTCTACATTAAGTAAAAGGTCAGCAGATTTCTTATAATACATCTCTTGAAATGATAAATTTATAGAAGTCAAAATTTATTCAAACTATCTTCGTAAGAGCAAAGTACTGGGATGTTGGATGATATCATTAATAGAATGTCAATAAAAGTTATTTTGTGAAGTGTCATAGATACTAACAGAAACTTTCAGCACTTAAAAAATACTGACCTTCCTTTCCCAATTATAAAATCAATATATTTTTCATTAATGATATAGAAATAAGAAAGTATTGATACTACTTTGATATTTAAACAGATAACCACCACTAGTATTATTTCTTGTTACCTTATAGCCTTTTATTTCTATTCTATTTATTATATTTCTATATAAATTCTATGTTGAAAAAGGAAAAGGAAACGACTCATCTACCCTTGGGTCTACCCTGAGCACCCTCACCCATTTCTGATTATCTGCATGCATCACCATGGAGACCAAAGCATCACCACTGCTGCCACCAGAGACTCTCTGACCCAGGATTCCCCTTGTTCACTGCACGTCTACATCATTGCATCAACAGGAGCCTCAGCTCCTAGCGCACAGACAGCGCTGAACCCACAGCTGCCATCACTAGACGTGCCAGGTTGATCAAATGAAGAAAATATAGAAATGGGAAATGTATCACTCACTTCCTGTCACAGGAGCTGGAGGAGGGAAGGAGGGAGGAAGTGTGCGCAGTAAGAAAGAGAACAGAGACTCCACGGAGATGGAATTAGGTCATATGATCGTTGGGTTTTCAGTGGAATTTTATTTTTAATTGTTTAATAATATAATTGTGTCACTGCAACTAGCCTGTAGGGTTGTAAAATGTGACAATTTGGAAATACGTCTGCTCATAGTTACACAGATTTCTGTATATTATTTCTTATAAGGCTCTCTGAATTTATCTACCTTACTCCAGAAAGAATGACCGATGTCAAGAAATCAAGTAAGAGCCAAAGTTGGCAAGGCTGCAGGGGAAAGGAAGACTTCTTCATTGTTGATGAGAATGTAAACTAGTACTTCCATATGCGCATCAGTGGGAAGCTCCTCAGAAAACTAAAAATAGTAATGCCCTTTGACCCGGCTATTCACCTTCTGGATATCTTCCCAGAAGAGTCAAAGACATCCAATTACAGTGATACATGTGCACCGTGGTTAGAGCAGCACAATTTATAACACTTAAATCTTGGACACGGCCCCTATGCCCATCAACGGATGAATGTGCAAAGAAAGTGTGGTATTTATACACCGTGGATTGTTACTTTGCTATGAAGAAGGGGGAATGTGAAGCACTCATAGGTAAATGGGTGCTCTTTGAAACCCTAACACTGAGAAATAAATCAGATGCACAAGCTTAACTGTCAAACAGTTACTTTCATATGAGAGATGCAAAAAATAAATAAAGAGCAGAATAAAAAGTAGATAATAGAAAATAGAGAGATCTTTTTCAAATAAGAAGATAAAAGATGCAGGGAAAGAGAGGAGGGAAAGGGAATAAAAATAATTGAAAGAAAAAAATGGGATCAGACTTTTGCAAATGGGAAGAGACCAAGCAAAGGAAAGAAAGTGGCAGAGGGGGCTGGGGGTTTAGCTCAGCGACATAAGCACCTGCCTTGCAAGCAGGCGGTCGTGAGTTCAATCCCCGGTACCAATAAAAATGAAAAAAGACAAAAAAAAATTAAAAAAAAAAAAAAAAAAAGAAAGTGGCAGGACAGCAGTGACAAAGGACAGAACACAAGCCAAGAGGTGTTCCGTACTTGTACCCAACTCCCCACAATAAATGTCATTTATGTACTTCAAACATGTTTTAATAAAAATAAAAATGTCTGCAAATCTGTAATTATAAAGAATAAAAATAAACAACTAGCCATCAATGCATGTAATAGCATAGTAGAATCTTAAAAGCATTTTCCTAAGGGAAAAAAGGCAAATGCTTAACTTTACGTGTTGCATAATTGGAATCATGTAACATAGAATATGTTTTTTGACAAAACAGGGCAACATTAAGTTTTCTTATAAAAATAAAAGTCAGAAGTTGCTAGGTTTGTAGGAATTGGTGGGAATGACTAAAAGGGGGCTGCTTGGGATCTTTAAGGTGACGGGACTGCTCTGTGTGATACACAAGTGGGAGATCCACGGCTGTGCAATTGTCATAACCATAAGATACACATACAGCACACAATATTAAATTTCCCTGTTTGTGGCATAGAAAGAGAGGCGGGAAGGCAAACAGACAGATGTCTGAGGATGACAGGACAGAATGCAGTGTAGTCTGTGACAAGAGAATCTAATTGTTAAAAAAAATATAAGACATAATCTAATTGAAGGGAGTGAAATCAAACAAAGCCAAACTAAATATCTTTGGAAAACATCGTGTAGACCAAACACATTGTAAAGCTAAAGACAAAAATATTTGTGCAAAAGTCTAGTTGGTAGACTTGTTTCTTCTAGGGATAAAGGTTAGCATCCCTGGACTACTTTACGTTTCACTAAGAGTGATAAACAGACCAGGAGCTCCCGCAGATGTCTACACTCTAATACCTGGAAGGAATCTGAATAAATTACCCGATACACCAAGAAATCTTTGCAGACATGGTTCATTATAGGGTCTTGAGACAAGGAGAATATCTCTGACTGTCTGGTTGGGCCCAGTGTAAACAGGGGAGCTATTAACGTCAAAAACCAAGGCAGGAGCCATGGGCGGGAGTCATCATAATTAAAGCACTGAACCCGAGGTCAGGAGTGCTGTGATTATTTGTTCTGAAAACAGGGATCATGACGAAAACTGTGTCAGCAGAGTCCAGAAGCTAGAAAAGCCCAAGATGTAAATTCTTTTAAAAGGTTCCTGGAAGAAACACAACACTGGTTGCAACTGGCTCAGAAATACAAGATAGTGCACCTGTGTTTCTTCAAGCTAATTTTGTAATAATGTGTTACAACAGAAATAGAAAGTCAACACAGATTTTTTTTTTGGTAATAGGAAGTAAGGATTACTTTTGTGAATTCCTAAAAATATAGAAGAAACTTTAGAAATGAGCAGTAATTACAAGGTAAACAAATCAAGTAGCATTCAAGGAAGTTTTAGATTGCAAGAAAGTGTTAACTGCAAATATGGATGTTTTGACTCTGCTATGAGAAGTAAAAATAATGGCAGAGCAAATATTATTTTAGAAGATGCCTACATTTTCATAAAGATTGTTCAGTAAAAATATAGTTATTTAAGATATTGCCAATGAGGGTTCAGAAGGAAATGAGGACCATGTTATTAAAAACTCTGAGAAAGGGAATCTTCGTTATTTAGAGGCAGAAAGCTTAGTGGAATTGCTTCCTGTACAAATTGTAACAACATGTGACTTGGGTATTTATCTAAGCACATGTTGAAGGCACAGCACAGCCTATTTTCTTTTGTTGTTACGTAAAATGTAAGTGTAAAAGAAAGAGCAATGGAAGAAATGTTAAGAATAAAGAACCCAGGGTGTGATTGCACAGGAAATTCTCAGCATATCAGGCTTGCAAAAGCTCCTACCTTTGGGGTATTCGCTATCAGGAAAATATGCTTGTAGAGAAATCCTAGACTGTGGCAAAAGCATCTTTTGCTGTACCTCAGCAGACATTCAGGATGTTCCATCTCACAGAGGGTTCTTGGATGAAACTGAGTGTGGGTGTCGTGGATTCCCTCTGCTGCACCCACAGAAGGCAGGAGCAGAGATCAGAATACACAGGAAAACCATGGGAAGGAGCTTTCTGAGTAACGGAACAAACCCTGTGATATACAGGGCAGATCCACAAAATTCTTTTTTTTTTTTTTTAATTTTAAAAAGCAAAATAGAAAAAAAAAAAGAAACAATAAAGAATTTCAAAAAATAGAAAATTATCACTAATTAATATATTACATATCGATATCTTAGAAATAGTTGTTCAGGTTACAGGATTTAGACACAAAAATTGATCAATAAAACAATGAAAGCACAAACTTTTGGATGAATAAAGATTCGTAGCATAGCTATCTATCTTGTGTACACCTTTGTACATACAATCTTTTCCCTTCTTCCTTCTCTCTTTTCCCCTATCCCAGGGTTTCTTTCCTTTTGAGCACCTTTTTCCCTTTTCATTATCACAATATCTATTGTACATTTTGGTACACCGCTTCTTATTCCCCCCCCCCTTTTTCACACTACGGATACAATGCAATATTTACAAATGTGAATTTATTTCATTTATGATTGCGGTCTCAAGTTGCCTCCACTTACCTATAAAAACCTCAAGTTTCCACAGAATTCTTAATAATTTTATTTTAGCAATGACAGAAAATGAGTACACTAGTTTTAAAAAATAAGCAAAGACAAAATGTAGATAATGGGAGGCAGATTTATCACTGCCGTGGAGTGACATTGTAAATAACCAAGGAGGAGTCTAGAATAAGTCTTTTTCTGGCTCAGTCAGTGCTATCAGTATAAACAGATAAATTCATAAACAGATAAATACATAATAGATGGATAGGTAAATGTGGGGTTTTTAAATTTTTCTTAACTATTCTGTTTAAATTTATCTCTGGGGCTGCCTTTACATGGAGTGTAGCTTCAGAGCAAATCTTGGATGGTCACGGTGGCACATGCCTGTAATGTCACCACTCTATGAGGCTGAGGCAGGGGGATCATGAGTTAGAGCCCTGTCTGGGGAAATTATTAACTTAGTGAGACTCTGTCTCAAAATAAAAAGTAAAAAAAAAAAAAAAAAAAAAAAAAGGGGGGGGTAGGGATGCAGCTCAATGAGAAGATCATGAGTTCAGTCCCTAGAACCAAAACAGACAATATTGTAATATTATCCTTAGTGTATAATAATGTAGTATAAAATTGTAGATTATTGTTTACTTGTGATGAATTTTCAATAGTTCAACGTTTATACTTAGAAAGGAGAATGACATTCTAGCTGATACAGTTAGCTCTCTTAAAGACATAGGTCATCACTTCTGAAGCTATTTTTTATGCATGGTAGGTCTGAACAAATAAGCACATAATTACATAAATTAGGAGTCAGTCTTTTTCAAAGCCAGATAAAGAAGTGGTAAACAGGAAAAAAAAAAAAACTAGAATATTTTGCTCTTCTAGATTAGACACAAAGATATTAATACAAATACATTTTCACACACACAAAAGAAACGCTAAAAAATATTCTTGTACCTGCAGATAACATATGTTTCCGAGTTCTGTCTGCTCAAAGGGCCCGACTGAAATGACACTTAATTGGCTGTGAGTGTATCCAGGGCTCAAATATTGGTTTCTAAACATGGTTCTCCAATTTCAAAAAGCTAGAAGCATAGATAATGGATGCAGAGGCCAAGCTGAAATTCCTGCCAATAAATGAGCTATGACAACTGAAGCAACAACATAAATGCTAAGAGCACTGAGATGTATCTCAAGGCATGTAATAAACACCTGTTGGTTCATATTATAGAGATGAGTAATTTAGTTTCATAAATAGCTGAGGACAAGTCTTCCTGTAAATGAATTCCAAGTGATATATAGATATTCATTCATCCATTGGATGAAGCTTAACTTCACTCTCCTTGGGAGTGGAATACCTTAGTGATTCACTTCCAAAGGATGAAGAATGGAAAGGAGAATCAATGACTTTATAGGAGAGAGATCTGACAGGCATAACTTCATCCAAAGAGTCAGTGTCAACATATCCAGTGATAACCACACTAATGTGATGATGTGATGTGAGAAAGAAGAACAACTCACCCCTGTGGTATTCATCACAAAAACCCTTAACTCCTAATGTAATAGTACACAAAACCCAACTCACGATGCATTCTTCAATGCATCTAATCAGTACTCTTCAGAATTAAAAAAGGACCATGAAAGAGAGAAAGACCGAATTATTAGCACAGATCAGAGGTGTCTAAGAAACATATTGACTGAACACAACATGGTATCTAAGTTAGATCTTGTTCCAAAAACAAAAAAAAAAAAGCATAATGAGAAAATTGTCAAACCAAAACAACTCTGTAGTTAAGCTGACAGTATTGCATTAGTGCTAATTTGAGTTTTTCAAAATATGTCATTATGTAAGAGCTTTTCATTAGACACAATTGGGTGAAAACTAGTTGAGAATTTTCAGCAATATTTGTGTAACTTTATTTTAAATCTAAAATTATTATCAGTATCACATGGTAATGTCCTTAAAGAAAAAATAAAACAATAAAAACTAAATCAGCAGGTAAGTATGACATAAATAGGTGTAAAGTTAGTTATTTACTGAGAGACTCAGAAGTGACAGAGATGATAGGATTGGTACACAGGAATATCAGAAAACTTTTATCAGTGCACTTTAAGGTATCATAAATGCAGATTAAAATATCAAGATGATGGGCTAATAAATGCAGAATATATAGAATAACCAAAGAAAACATTCAGAAATGAAAAACATAACATGTGAATTAAAATGTATACTGGATGTGATATTTAATAGTAAATTCTTGTGTGCTGATTTAGTAAAAATGATATACAGACTTAATGCAATCACAATCAAAATGCCAATGGCATTCCAAACAGAACTAGTAAAAGCAATCCTAAAATTCATATAGAATCAAAAGAAGCTCAGAATAAAAAAAGCAATCCTAGATAAGAAGAGCAAAGCATAAGGTATCACAGTCCCAGATTTAAAGTTATCTGACAAGGCAATAGTAATACAAACAGCATGGTACTGGCAGAAAAACAGACACATGGATCAGAGAGGCAGAATAGAGGGTGCAGAAACAAGCCCAGGCACATTCGACTGTTTGATCTTCGACAAAAGAAGCAAAAACATACACTCGAAGAAAGATAGCCTCTTTAATAAATGGTGCTGGGTAAATTTGCTATCCACATGCAGAAGACTAAATCCTAGACCCATGTAAATCACCATAGATGAAACTAAAATCAAAATGAATCACCAATCTAAATGTTAAAACAATCATTTCCTCTGCTCAAAGATAAAAACAGTAAAACTCTTGAAAACATAGATCTAGGACAGGACTTTCTGAACAGAACACCAATGGCATGAGAAGTAGTACCAGAACAACAAATGGAATCCATATCAAACAAAGCTTCTGCACATCAGAGGAAACAATCAAGAGCACAGAGACAATTAACAAAATGTCAGCTGCTTTTCAGACAGAAGACTAAGTCCTAGATTATCTACAGCACTCAAAAATATTAAACCTCCCCAAATAAAAGACTCAGTCAGGAAACAGGCAATTGAAATGAATAGATAGTTCTGAGGAAAAAGTACAAATGGCCCACAAATAGATGAAAAAACATTCAACATCTTTGGCCTTTAGAGAAATGCAAGTTAAAATTACAGGAGATTCTACTTTACTGCAGGAAGAATGGCTATCATTAAGAAATCCAATGATAGGAAATGCTTGCAAGGCTGGAGGGAAAAGAAATTCATATTGTTGGTGGGAGGGTAAATTAGAACAACTACTGTGGAAATCATTGTGGAGCTTTCTCAAAGAATTTAAGTGAGAAATTCCCTTTGACCTAGCTATTTATTCCCCTTTTGGGTATTTTCCCCACAGAGTTAAAGACATCGTGTTGCAGTAATAACATGCATCGCCATGTTTATTGCAGCAGGGTTCATAACATCTAAATCTTAAAAGAGACTTATATATCCTTCAGAAGATGAGTGGTTAAAGGAAATATGGTATTTACACACAACGAAATGCTACTTTTGTATAAGGAGGTTAAATTTGAGTCATTTGTAGGAAAATAGATGTACCTTGAGATCACTATGTTCAGTAAAATAAATAAATCAGACCCACAAGTTTAAATATTGCGTGGCTTCTTTTATATGAGGAACCCAAAATATAAATGATGAGCAAAGTAAAAGACAGACAGCTGGAAGGAGGGAGAGAGATCTGTGTCAAATGAGAAGGAATCAAGACAAGGAGGGCAGGGAGATGGGGTGGTAACAGAACTGAGATATGTTATACACACGTACGAGGACTGTAATCATTTGTCACAACAAGTACTAATACAAAAATCAAAACTGAAGACAGCCGATCTCACACTACCAATAGACACAGCAGGAAACTTAGAGATATAGTGACTAAGCAAAATGAAGTACAGGACATGAATTATGAAACATCTCAAAAGTATCATTCTTCTCAGTATGTGAAAAGCATATGTGATTATAAAAGTGTTGCGATGGAAGACACCGAACAACAGAGGGATTGTACTGTGTGGATCTATGTCCAGAAAGTTCTAAGATAGACAACATGGATCTCCAGAGAGAGCAGGTTTTGCCTGGGACTCACACTGCCCAACAGGGAACAAAGAAAGGGCAGTAATCACAGCTGCTGCTATACTATAACTGAAATGTCACTACGTGGCACATTTATTCATTAAAAAGCCATCAATAAAGTGTACATATCTCGCTGCCTGTGCTTTTTCCTTACAAAGCCTGATCAAATTGGCAACCATCATGTTTTCTGCTTCACACAGTCCAGCGGGTTGACTCCCCATGTGACGCCATCTGGGGCTGCAATCAGCTTCAGACTGAAGACGACCAGAGCACGCTTGTGCCACTGCCCAGAGTTAATACAGCCCCCACCTTCAAGCTGCTTCTCTTTCCAGAGAGACAGGTGACCATAAGTCCCCTGGGTGCTGTGTTGGATTTGCCACTGTTTCAAAAAACTCAGTACAGAAATCTACCAAAAAACACATTCTACCAAATTGTACACATCATGTGGTCCTCTTACTCAAACTCAGATTAAGAAATACACAAAACAACTGTTGATGTGGAATCTATAAGGTTTATTTGAATTTTTTCAAAATGGTTGTTCACGAGTGCAGAGAGGTATTTGCCTTGGTAAACTGCACTCCTTGAATGCACAGGAGGAACAATATTACCATGCACTGAGAATATAAGTAAGTAAGTAGCCAGTATCCAGGATCTATATAGGACTCTCTCCAAAGGGTATAAATCTTGTGGTATGTATAGTATTTACTGTGCATCATTGTTTGTGTAGAAAATACAGGAATAAAGGAGCAGAAGTGAATGCAGGAAGGGTTTAACCAGGACATTCTGGACCTTGAATACCTTCCACATTCCTTCAAGGCAGGATACAGAGTCTTCTGTTTTTGTAGGGAAGATAGGCTGTAGGATAAACAAAGAACCTGAGAGGACAGAATAAGCATGCATGTGTTGCTATTCAAGATCCCACTTATACATACCTCTATGCAAGTCTCAAAACAACAAAATGTGCCCGCTGCACCCACACCCAGGGTTCCCCACTCAACCTTCACAGGCATTGAGTATTCACCCATTTATAACCACACCACAGAAGTAAGACACCATGGTGAAGGAATCTGTCTTCCTACCAGACTCATCACCTTTCACATAAACAGCTTGGTGGTGTAACAGCAGATACAGTGCAGAAAATCAGGAAGAACCAGAGACCAACAGGAATCAGAGACCAAGTGATAGCCCAGAGGAAGGGGAAGGATTTAGAAAGAGACCTTTCAATTCCTCTGTCTTCACTGATACGATATTACAGTATTAACAAAATGTAGATAGCTAATATTATTCCTTAAGTGCCATAAGGAACATAAAGAATGAAGCCCAGACTCAGGGTGCTAAGGTGAAAATCCAAATGTTATTAATGCATGGCTGTTGCACCTTGGGGCAGGTCAGCCAAGTGCTCTGCCTCAGATTCTTCAACTGTGACGTGAATAATTACAGAAATACTCTGCAGGGTGATGAGCAAGATTAAATATTTAATAATGGAAGGCACTTAAAATTCCTGAGAGCAAGTAAGCACTCAATAAATTTTGCATTTGTATTATCTTTATTATCATTACTGTATGGTATTTATTATTAATGAAACTACCAATAATCAATGTTCCTTTTATAAATGAGGGCTTACCATTTATAAACTGCACACCATCCATTTAAAAATTGATTTTTCCCTGTGTTTACAATAATCTCTTCATTCCTAATTGCTGTATTAATATCAATTATACTATTTATATAATCATATCAATGATGCATCATGGCTATTCCTCAGTGTACACAATAGGATCCATGATAGTATTATTAATCATGATTACTATATTCTGTTAATCAAAATTCACAATGTACTAAAAAATTCCCAGTTTCCCAGAGGGAAGCCAGTATTTCCAAAGAGAATAGTAATACACTTTATAATTACCCTATTAGTCCTGAAAGGTCCTGGGGATTGACAGCACTCTCTAAGATGCACCAAGATCTCCAAGGTCAGTCCTTACAATCATGGCACTCCATCGTCATGCAGAGCTGTCCTGCTCCCTCTGTACATAGTTATGTTCCTGTCCTCTCAGTGCAAGGCTGGTAGCAAAGGATGAGCACAAAGCCTTAGTCTCACCTACTAGTCTGAGAACACTCGGGTCTGGAGACTCACAGGCTAGAATTTCTTGCAGATCAGGGGCCTCCTGTCATGTCCCCAACACAGTACTTCCCTAACACACAACACATACATTTTTAGGCCATGAATCCTGCATTTGACTATGTGCATTCTTCAACCTCAGCAGTGAGAACAAAACAGGGCAGGGCTGGTTCCTCTTCCTCATTCTCTCTTTCAGGGTCTTTTAGTGTCACTGAAGAACTCATCCAATCCTCCTGCCTCAGCAAGAGTGAGAAAGACTCTACTGTATCCCATGGAGGTAGAATTCTCAGTGCTGTCAGTGCGATATGAATTCATGTTTATTAAAATATGTATCTAGCTACACGTACACAGAAGTATTTACAAATATTCACATATAGAGAGAAACGTACACAGAAGAATTTACAAATATTCACATATAGAGAGTTTTTCTGGCTCTGTACTTTAAACTCATCTTAGTAGCAATGAGTGTACCTAGTGTCCTGATCTAAACACTGCTAGTTTCATAGCATCATTATGCATTAAAAGAAACAAGGGCCTCTGAAGAAAGGGCTGAATATTGGATCAGGGCAGCAAAAATGCAAGAGAATCCTGGTTATTAGAATCCATCTGAAAGTCTCCAATAACCAATTGTCATAGCAAGATATATAATGATAGTGTTGAAGCATAGAGCACAGAATAAATAAATATTCAATAGTTTATACTGACGCTTAAAAAGTTTGAAAAAGTGATTGAACAGAGAGATAACAAATCTTCCTGACTGAGAATTCCAACTAATGCATGTAGTAGCCCTGCTGTCTAGAGGTAGAAATTCATTTGTTTCGACTTAAATAATTGGAGAATGTAACCATATTCCAAAGAAGAGAATACCAAAAGGGGAAACAGTGATTTTATAATACAGAAACTGCCATGACCTGTGCAGACAGTGGGGTCCTGAGAGGGGGCAACAGCAGATTAAGCAAAACCTAGACACATACTAAAGGAAAGCTGGGACCAAGGGGGAGCTGACCTCTCTGATGGAAACGCAGCAACATCCCAGAATGTCTGCCTCTTGATGTGCACACAGTGACCCGAGGGAGTGGGGAGAGGGAGTGTGTGAGGGCAGGAAGCACAAGGCCTCAGTGTTTTGCTGAGAACACTGAAGGTGAAGAATTCTCAGAGCTTTCTATACTGTAGTTCACAAGGAGGAACAAACACCAGGGCTGGACCCTGCTGGACTGGCCTTGCTCTGGTCCCAATAACCTGTTTACATGGATCCTTCTGTTGCTCTGTGTTCTGGGGCTGGCCCTGCTCTCACCTCAAACGTGCGGTCAGACTCCAGCTCATCCACTCTCCACAGAAACACTGAAGAGATCATTTTATTTGATTTTGTTTTGTTTTATTTTTTGTACCAGGGATTGAACTCAGGACCTCACACTTGCCAGCCAGCTGCATATGCCACTGAGGTGAATCCCGGCAAAGAGACCATGTTAATCATGTGATCAAGACCAGTAGCAGCAGAGATAACTTGTAGTTACCTCAAGTGTGCATGTCTCTGTGGTGTTCTTCGTAAAACCCATAATCCAAATCTAAGTAAAAAATAATATCAGAGAAACCAACACTGAGAAAAAGACGTTATATAACATTGCTGGCCAGTATAATTTAGAAGTCTTATGATTTGGAAAAATTGGGAAAGTCAGCTTGAAGGTGCAAATTCTGTGCCCCTCCTCATTTGAACTTTGAAATGGTATCCCCGAGCTGATGGTATTTTGAATTAGAGCTCAGAGAAGGCGTTTGCCTGAGGATGGAAACTTCCTGAATGAAATTAGTATTCCAATGTCCTTTTCCCCTTATAGAGCTCGCTTGTCTTTCTAATATGTAGGACACACTGAGAAGGCGCTATCCCTGAGAAATCTGGCCCTTGTCAGACACTGCCTCTCCTGGTACCTTGATCTTACACTTATGTTTCCAGAATTATGGGAAATAAATCCTGATATTCATAAGCCACCCAGTCCATTTTCATAGCTGCCTGAATACAAAGAGTCAAAAATGTCACATATTACAAAAGACTAAATAACACATGAAGACTCAGTGTAATCTGTCATCCTGGATTTGATCAGGGAAAGGAAAAATGATCTAAGTGGTAAAATGTGAGAGCACATAAAATATAGTCTTTAGGTAGCAGTATTGCACCAATGTTAATCTCATAGTTTTGACAAAGGTGGCATATGAACATTTCACGCCATTCCAGTGGGTATGAAGTGGTTTCTCATTATAGATTTAATTTACATTACCCTCATAATGACAGATAATGTTGAACATCCTTTCATTTGTTTGTTGATCATAAATATATTATCTTTAGCAAAATATCCATTGAAATGTTTTGTCAGTTTTAACTTGGTTATTTATCACCTTATTATTGAGTTAAAAGCATCCTTTGTTTTAGATACAAGTATTTTATTAGCATGTGATTTAAAGCATTCTCTTCTATCTTGTGATTTAATTTTTCCCTTTCTGATGATATGTATTGGCAAATGTAAATTTCATTGAAGTCCAGTTTGCTATTTTTTTTTTTGATTCCTCTTTATAGGCCAGTTAAGGCATCACCATCTGCTCAAAAGCCTACCCTTTGCAATTCTAGAATTAGCTCTCAGCTTACAAGGTTTTCCCCATCATTTTGAATGTACAGCATGGTTTGGATCAAAAATGACACCCAAGGGGAGCCATGGAAGGGAATTAGATTGTGGAGGCACTAAACTCATCTGTGGGTAATCCCTGAATGATTTCCTAGCTGAAAGTGCTATTGAGTCTTGGTTGAAGGAGGTGGCACTCGATGGTGACCTAGATGCTGTATTCTTGTCCTCAGCCCCTTCCTCTCTCATTGACTCTCTTGCTCTCTGCTTCCAGCTGCCATAAGGTGAACAGCTTTCCTCTGCCACAAAGTTCCTGCCTTAGAGCCAGATGACGTGTACTGAAACCTCTGAAACCGTGAGCCAAACTGAGCCCTTCCTCCTTTAAACTGTCTGTTATCCTAGCAGTAGAAGGTTTACCAGTGCAATGTATCATTGTGTTGTCTTTTGCCCTCTGTTGTTTCTGATAGTCAGCTGATGAATGTGTTGCGATTTATTTATAAACAATGAGGCATTTTTTTGCCATTTTTAAGATTTTATTTCTGTATTTGATTTTTAACAGTTTGCCAGATACATCCAAGGGTGACCTTTTTTTGCAACTCATTTAAATTTATTGAATTTCTAGGAAGTTAAAGAAACTTTCACCCATTACATCTTTAATGTTCTTCTGCCCTGTAGTTCCTTCCTGCTCTCCAGCTGCTCAGTGGTAGTAGTATCACATTCGTGCTGATATACATTTGTGTTCCTCACTTGCCTCTGAGGTTCGCTTCACTTATTTACTGTTGCTTTCCATTCTCCAGTTGGATCATCTCTGGCGCTCTACCTTCACGTTTTCTGACTCTTCTTTTAGTGGCTTAAATCTACTGCTAAGCCCCTCTAGGAAATGTACATTTAGTCTGTGTATTTCTCACCTACAATGTTTGCACTTAATCCTTACACTTTCAGCAGACCGTATGGACAGTATGTATTTTGTGACTATTAATTTAAAATAATGCAGCACATTTAAATGATAGCAATTACATATTTGCCATCTTTTTTTTTACTAATTTGTTTTCCATCCAGGAGCCAGTAACTTTATGTAAACAATGTTAAAATGTGACTGCTGGATTATCTTTTAGAGGACAGTATGTATTTTGTGAATCAGTGTCACAGTACTTTGTTTCATTAAACGATACTTCCATTAGCTCTTTGAATATATTTATGAGAGCCTCTGGTGATCTCATTCTTGCAAAGTTCAATTTTTCATCCTAATCCCTCAAAAAAGAATTTGTATTGTTAGATTTTTTTCCCTTCTGCATGAGTGATGTTTTCCCATTTGTGTCATATATTATTCAAAACTTGGCATTTTATCGATGGTGTTATCATACATTTGCAATCTCTTTCCTGTGCTGCATGAGTATATTTGGGGCTGGTTTTGGTTTGTGTTTTGTTTGTTGTGTGGTTTTCCTGGACAAATTCTGTAGATTCTGTTCCCGTTGCAGTGAACTCCTTTTTCTCTTTTTGTACTTTTGTTATTGTTTGATCTATCAGCATTGCAGGCTCTGGCTGGCTACAGTGTTAGCCTTTTATGATCTCACTATTGCTTTCAAAATTGCTCCTGGGCACAGACTTTCTGTGCTCTGCGGGAAATCAGTTTCTCCAGCAGAGCAGCAAAGCATTCTGTGTCCAAGGCTGACCCAGAACATTCAGGAAGACGGATCCATGCCACAGAACTGGGCCAAATGCGAGCAACCCTGGAAGAAAACAGGAGCCACTGTGACAAGTGAAGCTATGATCCATTAGCTTCTCTTCACAAAGGTCTCTCGGGTATTACACTGGGATGATTTCCAAAGACATAAAATGATCGGTTTTGTCAATTTTGCCCAGTTTTATTGCTGATTTAGGCGATAAGATTTTTCTAGCCTCCTTACAGTGATTGCTTTCAGTTCCACTCCCGTGTATATTCAATGCTATCTCTTTCCTTCATTAATATGCAAGTGATCAGGACCCCTCATTCTTTAAGTGTTTTACAAGTGTATTTTAAAAATACACTGAACTGTTTTTCTTTTCAAAGTAAATTTGCTTAAATATGTAATATAATGGATAATATTTAAATTTAAGCCCTTCATAAGCATGTCATACTGAATTTACATGACAATATAACTATTAATTTAAAATAATGCAGCACATTTAAATGACAGCAATTACATATTTGTCATCTTTTTTTTTTTTTTTTTACTAATTTGTTTTCCATCCAGGAGCCAGTAACTTTATGTAAACAATGTTAAAATGTGACTGCTGGATTATCTTTTAGAGGACTTTCCCCTCAGATGTTTTAGGATATTTACTAAGAAGGATTATGCGTTTCTCCATCAACTGGTCAATTCATAGAGTGACAGAGAGTACAAATGTCTTGAATTCAACCTCGATTGGTATATTCTGTATATGCAAGTGTATGTGTGCATGTCTGTGTCTGTCTGTGTGCCTGTGTGTAACACAGCCCACTCGAATTAACAAGGTGCCATCTCATTCCTTCTGCACTGCTGTGGTGTCCGCTGAGACCATAGGCAAGCTTTCACTCTCATGGCCTTCCCACCACCCATCTGGTGGGTAACTTTGAAACTATGGGCAGAGGTTAGATTCCAACTTTGACCCCAAGCAATGAAGTGACAAATGATACGCTCCTTCCCCTAAGATCACAAGGCCACTGTGATGGATAATGTCCTGTGTCAAATCTGCAAAGCCATGGAGCCCATTTTTACTCAAACATCACTCTCTTGTAGAATTCTGCAGTGAATCCATCTGGGCCTGGGCTTTTCTTTGTAGGTAAGGACTTGATTTCATTTTCAATTTCATTAATAGAGATTGGGTTATTCAGCAGTTTTACATCCTCTTGATCTAGCTTTGGCACTTCATATGTTTCTAAGAATCTGTCTATTCTGTGTTATCAAACCTTTGAGAGTAGAGGTTTTCGAAATAGGTGTTGATGATCTTCTGTATTTCTAAAATCAATACTCAGAAATCAATAGCATTCCTATACACCAACAACAAAAACACAGAGAGGGAAATAAGAGAAACCACACTCTTCACACTAGCAAGCAAAAAAATGAAATATTTAGTAATTACTCTTACCAAAGAAGAGAAAGAGCTATACAGGGAAAATTATAATACACTGAAAAAAGAAATTGAAGATGATCTCAGAAAATGGAAACACATCCCTTGTTCCTGGATAGGAAGAACAAACATTGTGAAAATGGACATTCTCCCAAAACTGTTATACAGATTCAATGCAATCCCCCAAAAAATACCATCAACATACCTTATAAATCTAGAGAAATTACTCCTAAAATTCATCTGGAACCAGAAGAGACCTAGAATAGCAAAGGCAATTCTAAGTAGCAAAGGCAAGGCAGGAGGCATCACAATCCCTGACTTGAAGTTATACTACAAAGCAACAGTAGTAAAATCAACATGGTACTGGAATCAAAACAGAGCAGAAGATCAATGGAATTCATTAGAAGATACAAGAACAACTACAAACACACTCAACTACCTTATCTATGATAAAGGAGCCAAGCAGGTTCACTGGAAGAATGACAGTCTCTTTAATAAATGGTGTTGGAAAAACTGTCTCTCCATTTGCCAAAAACTAAAGCTAGACCCATGCCTATCACCATGTACTAAATTAAAATCTAAATGGGTCAAAGATCTGAATATTAAAACAGAAACATTAAATCTATTGGAAGACAAATTGTGTAGAAATTGTGTTGAAGACATAGGGGTAGATAGAAAATTCATGAACAGGACTCAAACCGCACAGGAAATACTTCCCAGAATCAATAACTGGGACCACTTCTTATTAAAAAGTTTCTGCATATAAAAAGAAATCTCCAGCATAATGAAAGGAAAACCCACAAACTGGGAAAAGATGTTAGTGAACTCCCCCTCAGAGAAGGGACTTTTGTCTAAAACATATAAAGAATTAAAAAAACTCAGAGCCCCAAAATTCAAAGATCCAATCCAAAAATGGGCATCTGAGATGAATACGCACTTCTCAGATGAAGAAATACAAATGGCAAATAAACACATGAAAAAATGTTCATCATCATTGGTCATTAGAGAAATGCAAATTAAAACCACACTGAGATTCCATCTCACTCCTGAAAGAATGGCCAAGATCAATAAAACCAACAACAACAAATGCTGGAGAGGCTGTGGGGAAAAAGGAACTCTCCTATACTGTTGGTGGGAGTGTAGACTGGTACAACCTTTGTGGAGGTCAGTCTGGTGATTTCTCAAAAAGCTGGGATTGGAAGTCCCATTTGTTCCAGCTATTCCACTTCTAGGCATATTCCCAGAAGAACTGAAAGCATCATACCACAGTGATATATGCGCACCTATGTTTATAGCAGCACAATTTGTAATTGCCAGATCTTGGAAACAACCCAAGTGTCCATCAACTGAGGAATGGATAAAAACGTGGTGGTATTTCTATACAATGGAGTATTACTCAGCTATAAAGAAGGATCACATTGAGTTAGTTATCAATAAATAGGTGCAGCTTGAGACCATACTCATAAGTGAAATAAATCAATCTCGCATGTGTGAATACCAAATAGTTTCCCTAATGTAAGTAATGATTCAAATATATAAAAGTATGTGGTAATCATGATTCCCCATTATATGGCCTTGAAGCCTTGTGAAGCTTTCACTTATTAATTGGAATGGCTTTATTCTGGGCTGCTTGATATGGAAATATTTGAAGCTATAGTATATAAAGTTATATTCAAATATTTCAAGGAAAAAGACGCTATGGTAACTACTATTAAGTCGGGTTATTTGGTGGTGAAGCACTATGTTGCTGAAACTGTCATGCTTTGACCTATATTGTTATGTTGTTATGTCCTCTTTTATCTCAATCCCTCCCTTATGCATTAAAAATATTTAGTTATTTTTTATGATTTTTTTAATTAAGGGGAAAATAAAAAAATTAGCAAGATATATTATAGTAATTTTTTGATTTCCTATTAACTTGATTTGAAGTCTTGTAATACTCCCACTATCTTCTTGTGACTGATTAGACTCTGTTCCGTGCTGTATGACAGTATCAAGTTTGAGGGTATAGGCAAGTTCTTTGAAGGCAATACGATTCACTATGATGCCCATTCTGGTTTGACTATTATCTCCTTTGGAAGTCCTGTAATGTTTACAAGGTTTAGGTTTTCCTGGTCTTGTTCTCTGCTGTTTTGTTCAACTTTATAATACCTAATGAGATAGACAATTCTTTTTAAGGAAGCAAGAGGCATTATGGTAACCATTGTTGATAACCTTGTACTCTTGTTTTTACATCATGCGCTATGTCTATCCTTGGTTTTGACTGACAGCTTTGTTTTGCCATATTTGACTTTATCTCTTCCAAAAAAAATGTAGTAAGAACTAAGGAGTAATAAAACCCAAAATGTGTAAATTTTGTTGTAAAAAAGAGAGGGACAAAAAAGTGTGTTAAAGGATACAACTGCAAGTGTGTTTAGGGGTGTTAAATTGATGACCATATTAATGTTTTTGGTTGGATCATTGAACACACCTGTTTGCAGTCTCACTGTTTGAATGTCCACTTTGTTTGCTTTGATACTGACTTGAGCAATTATCTCTAACATGATAATGTGTAATCTATTAACTGGTGATTTCTTACTGTTTTCTTGTTTTTGTTTTTTGTTTTGTTTTTTTTTTTTTTTTTTTTTTTTGTAGTTCTGTATTACTTGTACCCTTACACCGCTTTGTTTTTTCTCTTTTTCCTTTTAAATAAAATTAAAAAAAAAAAAAAAAAAAAAAAAAAAAAAGAGTCACTCCGAGACAGAGAGCCTGAGTCGCTAAAGAGGTCCCTATGGGCACTTGCCCTTTCTTAAACTGTCACCTTGGAGCACCTTCTGCTAGCTGTCCAGGCCCCTCACAGAGTTCCGTGAACTGCAAGGCTCTTCAGGCTTCCAGGGACTGGAAGATCCCATCTGGTCTCAGCGGTCCTCTTTCTTTGGAAGCCAATGAAGCAGGTGGCAGGGCCGTTGAATTGCCTTGTCCAGTCAGCCATTAAGATGTGCAGAGGGCAGCGCGGTGCGATCCTCAGCCATTGAAGACATAGAAGCCCCTCAAAGCCCAGGCCACCGACGCACCCCTCTCCATTAGGCCTGGAAGCCTAATCTGCATGGTTCTGCCCACAGACCCTCTCCCCCCCCCCCCCGCCCCACTTAGCAAGCGGTGTCAGGGTGAACTTTTGGATGAACACTTTTCATACTGCACCTTTACTTTCGCAACTCCCTTTTCGATGCCATAAGGGTGTTCGGAGGTCGAGCTTCAGCTGCTTCAGGACCGCAGAGCCCTTTGGCTGATCGCGGCGAATCACCAGTAAGTCCCACTTCCGAGAGGTCCGCCTCTTATTTTAGGATCCGAATTCCATTGGCCAATCAGACTGCGTACCGCACTCCGATTGGACGCAACAACTGCTCGTCAAGCATCCACCACCCCATAGAGTCTTACCCCATTCCAGCCTTTCTTGGAGATTAAAGAAGAATGAAGTTACCTCATCTCTGGGGCAGCATGCTTATTGGACCAGCATGTAATATCCTTTAGAGTTTAGGCTGAAAATGTCCTCAAGTGAGAAGAGAAAAAAGCTGGAGCTTTCGTGGACCCAGAGAGACGTCTCTAGTAGATGCCTAGGTAAGATTTGGACTGGACTGGAGGAAGGCGACAGTCTACCCGGATTGGGCCACAAGAAGGAATGCCCGCCCTTTCCGCGCCCGGATTGGCTGAGTGCGAGCCGCGCCTCCCTCACGCCCACAGCCAGGGTAAGAGAAATGCGCTGCTCTCGCCTGGCTTCCGACTTCCAGCAGGTTGCTCAGGAGAGTATAAAAGGGCGCGCTGGGTTCCAAACTTGATCCGAAGTTGATCCTGGAGAGGCGTGCTCCATCGCAACGGTGAGGGTCTGCAGGAGAGAAGTGTCGCGGGGAGCGACTGAAGCTCTGTGACCGCAAGTGTCATTTCTGAGCGGTGGTTTGCTAAAGTGTGGCCGAACCTCAGCGGCACCCTGAAGTGTGGTGCTGCCCTGGCTTCGGAGTCAGGATCATTGAGATACAGGGCTTAAAACAGGTGTTTATATGCCTTTGTTTCCCTCAGGCTACTAGAGCCTTTCTGCAGAAAGCCTTGGAGGGTGCAGGTGTTTGGACACAATTTTGAATGGCTCATCCCGTGGAAAGCTGTGGGGGAAACAAGCGCTGGGAATGTGTCCAGGGACCTGGCTCTGTAAAGGCTTCTGAGAAGTTTCTTTTGCTGCCTGTCACCCTCGATTCCCCTTCCCCCAGGGATGTGCAGATGAAGGCCAGCAGAGACGCTGCTGCCCCAGCCCCTGGGGACATGCAGGACAGGGAGGGCTCGCAGTTCCCTAGTGAGGAGACTGGAGATGGTGGAGTTCCGTATCACCAGATACCAGAGATGGGGACCTGGAGGAAATATATATGCTGCCTTCTCTAGGGTTTTGGAAGAAAAGCGCGCGTGGGGGAGGACATGCTGGGTTAAGGGAGAAGAGGATTAGTGAAAGATCTAGGAGTCTTTGGGGACTCCAGGAAGTAGCTTGAACCATAGCCAAGTCAGGAGGAGGTAATAGTAGACTCATTTGTGTAGTTTAAATCATTAAGAAATTAAAAGGAAGTCAGTAGGTATCCGCTGGTGTTCACCAAGTGCAGTTCTGTGGTCTTGGTAGATGCATGTTGTGTGGGATCAAACATCCCTATTTGTACCAGAAAATACCCATTTTAGCACTGAAAGGCCCTTATCCCAGGAACCTCCCAGTTCTGGGCAAACCAGAATGTATTTGGTGAGTTCAGGTGACTGACAACAAAAATGTGGTTGGTGTCAGAGAGGGCCACTGGGGGCCTAAGGTATTTAGGTTAATGAACATGAATAGGGTCAAAGGAGGAACTATTTAGAAGGTAAGTGAGGGCACTGGGGTATAGAATCCTTGCAATGAGAAAGGAAATCAGTGGGGAGTACTGAGCACTCTGTGTCTGCATTATTGAAGAATCAGTAGAGGATTTGAGGTTTGGTAAGGAACCAAATGTTAATGTGTATTAATGGTAGTCGGTGGGGGAAGAGGGCCAGTTCCCCCTCATTCTGGAGAATGAGGTGGTGCAGAGAGTGGCTGTGGGGGCCAGGGCAGGGACCCCAGTGAGGAGGATTGGCGCAGCCAGCAGAAGCATGTGTTTGTGCTGGGCGAGGCTGGCAAGCCCATCTACTCACAGTAGTGTAGCCTGGAGGCACTGTCAGCTACCATGGGCATGATGACAGCCCTAGTGTCCTTGGTGCAGAGCGCTGGGGATAACATCCGCACCATCTAAGCCAGTAACCAAGGGGGTGGGAAGCGGAATGGGAGCCATGGCTGGGAATGTGGCAGGCTGGCTGGCCATGGGAGGTGTGTCTGTCTGTCCTTCTGTCTGCCTGCCTGCCTTTCACACAAGGCACCAGCAGCCAGCCCGGGTGACCCGGGGTCTGACTCTGTGTCAGCACCGTCCTCTGCTTGGTCTGGGTTCTGCATGAGCAGCGTCTCTGAGTAACTGGCTGGGTGACCCTGTGCTGAGAGCTTGGCTGTGTGATTGTGGGCTGAGCTGGGTGCTAGCTCAGTGTCAGTCCTGCGCCACGTCACTGCCTTACTTCCTCTCCTTTCCTATCTGCTAGTCATGCTCCTTACCAGTGACGGGAGTAAAACAGTTGTTCTCACAGTTCAGACTCACTGTGGAGTTGTGGACTGGAGAGGAAGCTGCGCCTTTGTTCTCATCTGCCTCCTGAAAAAGCTGGCAGCCTGGGGCCGCTCCTTTAAGTGTGTTGTGTATAACTTCCCTGTGTCCTGCCATCAAAGTGAACGATTTGTCATTGTGTTCCCTTAAGATAAATACTGATGGGAACATTACATGAAAAGACATTTCGCTAAGATGTGATTAATTAAAGGAAATATTCAGGTATAAGTTATTTTGATAATTCTTTGAGATTTTATGGGATTACAATTCTGCCACATTAAAAAATCTCACTTAAGATAATTATATAATTTTAAAATCACACGGGATAATGTGCCCATGTCTGAATAATGATATATGTAAACCCATTGCAAAAACGCCTGAAAATCCCTGTTCAAAGGCTCAGCAGAGTTTGTAGCTGCTGTTTGTTACTTTCATGTCAAGCATGGAACAGTGCAAGAACACTGGCCAAAGCTGTTTGTGCTTCATGGTGGTAGAGAGGGTGTCAGGTTGCATCCAACACACTCTGTTGGCCTCCTTCATAGTGAATCAGCTCTCTCACCTGTGCCTTTCATATCCAAAATTGTACACTAAGTACCAGTTCTGTTTGTGGGTTGACTTTTACGTTAGAATCTGAGTTTTATAAAAACCAAAGATTGTTTTCACTTGTTCTGAGCAGCAGCTCTGGTATATTTAAAGGCGATGGATCCTTTATCTCTCCTGAGCCTGCAGAGGCAGGAAGTGCACCAAGTTCTTAGTGGTGATTTCAGCCAGAGGTAAGTAAAGGTCTAGGGGAAGAAGACATCTACTCATTCTCCCCAGGACAGCATCAGTAACTGTCTTCCATCTCCAGGATATTTTAAATAAAACCTGCTGGAAAGCCAAAAAGTTGCATTAAAACGTTTAATTAGATTTCTTAAGGACACTGTGATTTTTCAAATATCTTGTCAAATGGTACTTAAGAGGAGACAGGTTATGCTCCAAGCAGAAGATAAAAACAGGTCATTGTCAGGCAGGTGCCTGTAAATAACTTCTGTGTTAACTCGGTTTTCAAGATTATATTTCAGGGTGGTAGACCTGGCAAGCAAACAGATGCCTTTTATGGTTAACGTTTCCTTTATGCAGACAGTATTTGTTGTCTGATTTCCCAGTTTACTCTTCTACTCGCTCTTTTTGTTGAGTGATTTGAACAAGGATCAGACTCTCCTACGTGGCTCTAGCTCTGACTCCTCCTTTGATGAGCAGCGTGATTTTCTGCAGACCTCTTTTATGTTTATGGATTAAAGATACTGAAATCCTTTTTTAGTTTAAAAAAGCCTCTTTTCATAGGTATGACATTGTAAGTAATTTAACTTGTTTTCTGAGGTCCTATATTTTTTATTATGTATTCTTGCTCATGGGAGCCACAAGAAATTTCATAAACTATCCTTGTAATTGTTCCTACATTTACTGTCACATCTTCCCAGAAACAGTCCTTTCTCTGTAATGGAAAGGCACTCCATCAAATTCCAATTTCTTGGTACTCCATTTTTCTCCCAGACCTTTTGTTAAGAGGAGTCTTCATTTTACCAGCAAAAGTCATGCTCTTGGTTGGCACAGACATGATCAAGGCTTTTTTTTTTTCCATTGGGCAAGGCCACCCAAGAATCTAAGTCAGTTAAGGACTTTAATAAACACCCAAAATATAGTTACCTCACCAGGACTGCTGTGATGAAGAAGATATCTCTCTTCAATTCCATCCTCCATGTTTCTTTTTCTAGCCTTTACACTGCGTTGGTGTTCTAGGAAGTGGATAACAGGAAAGGTAGATGTTTTTTTCTTTAGTTTTTGTTTAGGTTAGTTTTGTTTTTTGCTCATTAGCATTAGAAGCACAATTATCCAGGCAGATAAAGGATGCTATGCGTTTCTAAGGCCCTGTGCAGGAGCACCTTGGAGTACAGCTATTTTGTTTGAAATCAGTTGTGGGCTGTTAAGTCCCTTGTAGTTTCCACTCCCAGTGCTAATTCTAGCCCATCACTGGTGCTGAAGCAGAGAGCTGTTGGTCCATCCCGCCAGGAGAGATGAATCTGGAAACTTCTGAGCTTCTGAGTTAGAGTTAACCAGCCTAGGAAAACCTCAGGGAAAAAATTTGAACTCTGTGAATGATCCACACAGGGGAAAGAGCTCTGTGAGAGGAGCTGAGGGTGATCTGAAGTTTGGATGATGATGTCCTTTCTGTTCCCAGGTTTGGTGCAGAGAAGACACTTCCTCTGGGGGTCTGGCTGCCCCGCTCTGTGGGCAAACTGCTACATGGTCTGCATAATCCAGATTTCAACCTCCTAAAGCTGGAAGTAACTGAGCAACATTGAGCAGATTTAAACTCCATCCTTAAAAAGATGTAACACCAACAAAAAGGCAACCAGCCCACCAGACAACAGAGAGGTTTCTATGAAAGTAAAGCTACTCAAGGAGACAGACAATGACATGGGTGAAGTGTGGAAAGAGATTTGACATAATTCTAGGAAAGCATTGAAAGACCTTGAGGAAGTAACAATTAGGATTTTTTTTCCTGAAACTAAAAAATTCAACTAGAATAACTAAATATCAGTATTCAGATTTTCACTTATTTAACAAAAAAAGACACAGCTAACTTGAGCACGTGGCATGCTGTGTCCCTCTAAATGCTGTACCCAGAGGTATCGCTGAGGAGGCTAAAGAGAAGAGCAAGCCAAGCAACGCTCAGTCACAGCGTTTGATTACAGTTTACAGAGTCAAAACTCACATGTGTCCATGCTAACGTGCATAGTAATTGAATGAATCATTGATCACTCCCAAGGGGCTGCTCTTTGTAGAGAAATATCAAATCAGTAAATGTGGAAAAAGAATGAGAGAAATTCAAAATTGCCATTAGTGATTCACCACTATAATAACAGTTGAAAGATTTGCCAAGGAAGACCCGAATAAGCAAGTGAAAATCTGAAAAGAAACAGGCTATAATGCAGGCTGAGAGTAACTTTACAAAGAAGAAATCTGACACTTCATTGACTAAGAGTTTAGGTCCATATTCACAAGGAATAGGACCTATTGACATAGGTGCTCAATAGTGATATCAGATACCGGGAAGGACATGACATCACTTCTGGGGAATTCTTGCCAAAAGCTACATAAGCTTGATTTATGTTAGGAATCTGAATTGTCAAGATCATGAAACTCAAGAAGAAACTAAGGGACTCTCAGTTATCGGAGGCTGTTAAAAAGTCTCAGGGACTAACTTCCATCAGGGACCCTGAATTCTATTCTATAAGAAAACCAGGCAATGGAGATGGGGGAAGTGAGAAATTTGCATATGATTTGTAGTTTCATAATTAATGTTAATTTCCATGCTTTTCATAATTGAAATATGGATCCCAGGTACAAGATAAATGCAAACTCAATCAGATTTATTATTTTTCTATAAATCTAAAATTATTTCAAGACAAACATTTTTCAAAAGCTACACATGTGGCAGTTTCATGTGGACCCATTGATTTTTTTGTGTCATTTGCGTACTAACCCATAGACACTACAGGGATATTTATATATATTTCTTTCCCAGTACACATTTGAATTTTCTCCCAAAAGCTGCTACTAGTGCATGAGTAGACACAGGTGCTCATGTAATTTGCAAGGCCTGTTGATAAAGCTCCATCTAATTACGAAAATTGCATTTACCATACATGTGTTTACACTCTGCACAATAAGTAAAATCACAATACAAAAGTCAATGATGAGTGCAGCACACAATTTAAAATGTTAATTGCCCCTTAGTGTCACTGTGGATAAAGTGGTGTTGCATGAAAGTGACATCTTAGCACTAAATATATATAACACAACTCATTTAAAACACATTTTTGGCACTCCAAAAATAAAATTTTGTAAATTTTGGGTACTGGGTAATTGGTTTTCATTAAGATTTCCTTAATTAGATATATGCTAGATAGGTTTATTAGTGATCACAAAGTGAATCTATAAAGCAACTTGTAAAACTGTAGAATTTGCCATGTAATGGGCTATTCCTGGTTATTACTATCAAGAGAAGCAGGGTATGTGATAGATAGGCCACATTTTGCTTAATGTTTGCTTTGAGGTATTTAATTGTTCTAAATAGGTAGTAAATGTCCATTTAAAAAGAAAAGCAATACTTAGCAAGCTGCATAAAAAGTTACTGCAGGGCTGTCTGTATTTCCACCAGTTTTCATCAAGTAAGTGAAAGCAGTCACCCTCAATCATCCCATCTGCCTGAGTCACTTTCAGGGGGAGCCAGGCTGACTCCCATGGAAACCACAGCAGGAGGGTGTTTCAGTCCTGAGACTGAAACCACTGGCAGCTTACAGACACACCTCTCTCTCTCTGTCTCCCCCTCCACCCCGCCTCTCTCCCTCTCTTTCTCTGGCTCTGCGTGCTACCCCAAAATCTAAATGGATTTCAAATCAATTTTCTAAACCAAACAAATACTTTAAAAATTGCTCTGTGATATACAAACTGTACTCATTAAGTCAAATACTGGTAACATTGTTTTTAATTGTGACTACTCTGGTGTAGATTTGGCATGAACTATAAAGAAATTTATATCACATAATTGTGCAACAACCAACTTGCAGTTCTACATGAATGCTTTGGTAACACACAACAGATAAAATTAAATGACTGACCATAGCTTCCCTCTTTTATAGAATGAAAAAAATTAGGGAGAAGGCAAACATGTTTCAGTGAGAGAAAATAAAAGAGACAAGAACTAGATGACCTGAGATTTGCAACAAGAAAAAGTTTCCCCAGCATACATTTGTATTTTGCTCCTTTTGCTTGCTTGTAAGAAGTAAAATGAGGGTGAATTTAAGTGTAGTATTACACAAGACACTCTATTTATAAAAAATCTTTGGGAATATGTTTATTGATGGTTGGTATGGAAGAGGAGTTAATTTGTTTAATAGTGGAAGTTGCATTTAAATAGTACAATGAATGTTTAAATTCTAGAGACAAAGATAATTATTCTTTATAGTAGTTTTCCCTTCTCCCGAGGTGCATCCCCAGAAATTGACCCTTCAATGATGCACGGAAAACAACCTGTTTCAGTTATTGTTTACTCAGTATTTATTGAATTAAGTATATTGAGTGTTACGCATCAGGCCCTGTGCTTGGTGATGAAACAATGTGAAACACAGCACTCTGCTGACCTCACAGGTGCAGACCCAGGAGAGGGCAGGCAGATGCTGGAAGAGGGGTGAGTTCTAATAATTTCCCTTAGAAATGGAGATGAGGAAAAGCTGTGCTGACAAAAGATGCTCAAAACAATGGAATGAGTCAACTCATGAATCTGAGGGGAAAGAATTTACAGTAGAGGAAGAGCAAATAAAAAATCTATGCAAATAAGAGCAGGAGGTGAATGGGAAGTAAACTGGACGGGACTGAAAGAATATTAGTGCAAAAAAAAAAAAAAAAAAATAGAGCTACTGGGGCCCTAGCTGAGACTGGGGCCAGGTCAAGATTATGTTTAAATCAATGACGCAATTTACCCAAAAGCAAAATTTTTGTTAGGGAAATGTGGTATCTATAATTAATTTGGCGGAATAGGTTACCTGTGTGAAACACATGCTCATGCTCATGTTGCAACCTTGTGTCTGTGCACTGAGATGCAGGAGAAATTGCTGAAGAGGGATAATGAGTGGGGATGACACACACAAAGGTTTGCAGAGAAGAGAACGGCTTGGAGGTTGGAAAGTTCACGGTCCTCATGCTATGCGGATTAGGACACTGCTTCGGTCGACTAAAAAACAACAATCCTGAATGTTTTGTTTGTTTTGTTTTGGTTTGGTTTGGTTTGGTTTGGTTTGGTTTGTTTTGAGGAAGAGAGAAAGAGCATAGATTTATGATACGTGTAACTATGGGGCAGATGGATCCTGAAGATGGATTAGACAGAGAACACAGTGGAGGAGGGACTCCTGGCTTGATTTCAATTTCTGACAACGTGAGCAGTGCTGCTACTCCAGGAAACAGGAAACACTGAAAGAGGCCAGTGCAGAGAGCTGCAGAAGATGCATTATGTGGATGAGGCTCAGAAGAGGGGGAATGAGGGTTGTCATTGAAATGAGCAGTAGGTCTCTGGAGAGTATCATAAGGGGTAGCCACAGCATTCCACGTGGTACTTCATAAGCACAGATCTTCTGTATTTTAGAAAATTCTCTGAAAAACATCTTTATTGTCCTAGCAATGAAAGAGCAGCTGTGAATCCTATGTCTAAGTAGAGATTTCCAAAAAATAATATGATTATCATTCACTCAAGGATAGAAAGAAATCATAAATTGGTAAGGACCTGTGGTCTTTACACTTCAGGGTTGGAATTGGGGTGGCAATCACATTGCCTTGATGGAAGGGGAGTGGTCAAAATCACGAGGCAGAAGACCCATTAGAATGCAAGACTGTTGATCTCTAGGAACTATTCTTGATACCTAATCAAATTCAGATTTTCTTCCACATTGTAGTTATTTTCTGTTATTTCTAAGACTTCCATAATTTTTCTCTTAAATGTTTTAGTCCCATTGTTGCTTTGTGATGGAAAAAAGGGAAAACTCGGAGCTTCTGCCAGAAGTTAATCATGCAAAAACAGGGATGATTTACTTAGCTTAAACTAGACACTAGTTTGGTCATTAAACAATTGTCTAATGTTGGCCACTTAGCTAAAATATTTTACAAGGACCAAAATGGGATGGTATAAAATGACACTTTTCCTTCAGGGACTCCTGAAGACAGACCCATTTAAAAGATCTACTTTCCTATAGTGTTGTGATAGGAGCTCACCTCTCACTTAGATGATATCTAGAAGCTTTATGCATTAGATTGAGGTCTGCCTGGATTTTGCTTATGACTGAACTGCCTGGAAGTCACTGGGAGACTGTAAACCCCTTTCTAAAATCATTATACCCAAGGAAACCTACTTCTTCAGTGGAAAACAATTTACATGGCAAAAAATAGTGAGGTGCATAATACGATTTATTTTGGTAACTGAGTATATGAATGTATGATATTAATGATACCATACAGTATGTATATAATATCACACAGTATGTATGATTGTACAGCATGTATGATATGATATCTCAGAAAACATTTGCCTTCAAATTATGGATTATAAGACAAAGACTAACTCTTGAGTTTCTATTATGTTTTATAGCATAGTGTCTGTGCTTAAGCTTCAGTTTCACAATAGAAGCCAATAGAGAAGTAGGAATTGTTCCAAAGAAGTTTTTGAAGCATTTAAGCACCGTATCAATTGCATACATCATGAAATTTCAACTGTGATAAAGCCAGTGTGCAATAAATTTCTACTAAGAAAGACATCAAAAAAGAGAGATTTTCTTTCTCTTATACAAATCAAAGTTAGAATGTATGTACAGTAGAAAATGTGACATCATTCAAAGGCTATCATCACATTTCCTTTACCCACTCACCTGCAGAGGGGGACACTTAGGCTGAGTCCTTATCTTGGCTGTTGGGAATAACGCTGCCCGGAGCACAGGAGCGCAGATCTCATCTTACTGGTTTCATTGCCTTTGGCTCTACACCCAAGTTGCTAGGTTGTACAGTAGCTCTGCTAATGTTTTGAGCAACCACTAAACTTCTTGCACGATGGTTGTACTAACTGACATCCTACCAACAGTGTGCCAGGGTTCATGGACAAATCTGGAGGACATTATGTTACGTGAAAGAATTCAGACGCAGACAGACAAACGCAGTACTGCATGATATCACAAATGTGTGGAATCTAACTAAGCTGGCCTCGTAGAAACAGAGTAGGATGATGGCGACTCCAAGGATAGGGTGGCTGAGAGGAAGGGGAAGGAAATGTTGGTCGTAGCACATAAAATTTCAGTTAGATACAGGGAATCGATTGCAGAGATCTTTTGTACCACAAAGTGACTACAGTTAACAATATGCCAAATTCTTGAAAAATACCAACCGAGTGGATTTTAAAATTTTATCACCATAAAAATGAGAACTAGGTCAGATGATGTGTATGTTAGTCCTGTTTACTCATTGTACTATATGTAATGCATGTATATATTAAAAACATTATGAATGTTGTACATAATAAATTTGTCAGTTTAAATGACTAAATAAAACTATCAGCCTTCTCACCAATAGTTTGCAGTGTAAGAATTTACCTAATTTTCAATTAATTTGATCAGTGTCTTCTTCTCTGAGATTTTTATAAAATAAAATGTGGTTGTTGTCATGTCGTTATATCTGGTTTATTTTCTTTCAAATAGCTACAATCTCATTTGAAGAGATAGTGCTTTCCAATCATTTATCAAGTGCTATAAATTTCTACTCAGAAAAGTTGGCCAAATCCATTCAGCAAATGAAAAAAAAATTCAGTCTTTCTCAATCCTCACTGTCATTTGTAACTATCTTCTTTTAATATGTATTTTGAAGAAAAGGTCATTTCACTGTTCAATTAAAAAATTAATTTTGTTCCTGTTGAAAATGTAAAGAAATACGAATCATTTATAACACTTTATTTTGAAAGAAAACATGAATTCCTCCAACAGAAACATAATTTACCAGAAAGTTGATCACATGCACAGCTTAGAAATATACATGTTGGTTTAACAGGCATAAAGTAATGTCTAGTTTCAACACCCGAAATAGGGGAATCATTTCATTAAGAGTGAACACAAGTTAGTCTGGCATGATACAAAGAATTATGATACGAATTAGATTTGCTAGTTCCTGGCTTGATAAAATAGAAATGCATAATTCAATGGCTTTTCAAAAAATAATTGTTGGAGCTCCTAATTTTCAGAGAGAGGTAATAGGAAAGCACAGAGCAAGTCAAGTATGAGACTTTCCAGTCTTTTCTCAGGGGAAAGAAGGAGGAGCAGGCAGGAAGCCAGAGCCACGGCAGGAGCCCAGATCCGTTCTGGCAGATTCACTGACTATCTGAGGGTGAATGATGTAAAGAAATGGGCTGCACATTATACTCCTGACTCAGGAAATCCAGTAACAGGCAGTGACTTCATCAGGATTTCACACACAGAAAAGAAACACCAGAGCACCGATCTCCTTCTGGAAAGATCAAACAGAAAGGAGCTGGAGTACATCAGGCCAGCTAGATGAAGCAAGTGACAGAAAATGGGGATAAAACACCCAGAGCTGTGTCCTCCAAAGCTGGCTACTTCCTGGTCCCTGACACCTGTGGATCTGTTGCCTTAGAGAGTGGCAAAGGGAATCTAGGTGGAGATGAAATGAAAACACACCAGTTAGTTGGCGTTGAAACAGGGAGGTTACCCTTGATTACTGGATTGCCTTGATTAGAGGCCCCGTGTAATCTCTAAGGTCCTTAAAAGGGAAAGGGAGGCCATAGAGGTCAGACTGGCACAGCGTGAGGACTTGGCTCACTTTTCCTGACTTTGAAATTCAAGGAAGGGGACCAGGAACCGAGGAATATGGAAAATGAATGGACGCTGAAAAGGCAACAAACTGATTCTTTCTTTGAGTTTCCAGAAAGGAACACAAGCCTGCTGACCCCTTGATCTTAGCCCAGTGAGACACACTTTGGAATTCTAAAGTACAGGAGTGAAAGGTGGTGGATTTGTAGTGCTAAACCAGTATGTTGTCATAATTTGTTACAGAAAAAATAGAAAAATAATAAAGGGGGAATTAAGTAAGGGTCCATAAGCAGAATTATAAGAACCTTCTTGCTCTCTTAGAGTTTGAGAGTTTGAAACTCTTCCTAAGGAGGTCAGTTTCAGAAAGCCCCATCTAATATACAACTTCTAATCAAGTGTTTCATCACTTCATATCCAGATGACAGCCAAAGATAATCTGGCATTTGAGGAGTCTTTGCCATGAAAGACATGTAAAACAAAACAAAAGTAAATACCTGCCCTTAAAAAAGAAAATTCAGGGGAAAGAGGCTACATAGTGAGAAAAATAGATTTTCAAAAAGCTATACATGATATAATAACAGATGATATCAATTTGTATATAGGTGAAATAAATCAAGACACTGAAAACTACATTTACACAAATTTTATAAATACAAAATCTGAAATTAAAATGTTGCAAGCATTATGAGAATAAAGTTGAGAAAAATTTTTCAAGCTGTAGCCCAAAATGGAAAATAGACAAACCCAGAAAGAAATTTAAACTCTGGAGATTAAAAAAAAAAAAGTTCTATGAAGAAAGAAGAAATAAAATGGTACATAATAAAAATTAACTTTGCCCAAAAGAAAATCCGACCTTTGCGTTTGGCACCTGAAAAGTAATCCCCGAGGTCTTCAATGTATGCCTTGCTTACATAAGTGATCTGTGATCTTCACAAGGGCATCACAGTCATGCAAGTCTAAGGAACTATTTTTAACCAAGGAAAACTACAAACATCTGACAACAGAACACAACATGAAATTCTGAACTAGATCATTTTTGCTGCAATAGACATTATTAGGACAATTGGTGAATCTATGTGGCCCGGGGATTAAACTGTAATAACATGTTATAGTTTCAAATTTTCTGGAGTATTTTTCTTTCTTTCTTTTTTTTTTTTTAAATCACAATTCATTGTTTCTGAACACAAGCCAGTTTTCAAACCTAGAATCTACTGACTGAAGCTTATGGCCTAAATTGTAGGAAGAAAGATGATGTACCAACATAGGAAGTAAATATATGACTGATTCTCTAGTGCTTGCCAAAGAGAATTAGAGCCACATAAGAACTGTACATTGTGTGGAGAAAGGGAAGGGTCCTGGACACTGGCTGAGCCAGTAAGAGCTCCCCCCCCCCCGCCCGCCAAAAAAAAAAAAAAAAGATTAAGAGTAAAGTTATATTGAAAGTAAGTGGGGTTCTGTCTCAGACTCAGCCAGTGGACACAGCTGTAGTCATTTCAAAAGTACAACTGAAATAGACACCCCCAGGGTTGCTCCTTCCCCACTCCCCCTGGTTAGCTAATACTGCGAGGTAAGAAGACCTGTCACACAAAGACAGCCCTAGAGGAATTCTCTAACAGTAATCCCACTGCTGCCCCATTGGCCAAAATAAAACATCTGTGCTAGGGAGAGAGAACACAGACTAGTGCTACCCTGAATGGGTGAAGCATGCAGCGGTCTCTATAGCATCTCCAGTTAATTCACTGATCAGGCTCCTGAAGGATCCAAACAATGCTGAGAAGGAAAGCGAACAGCACAGTGTCAAACAAACAGAAGTCCCAATCACAGCTGTTGTGCCAGACAGCACTTCTCAAGAGTGTATTTATGTGGTCTAGGGTCCCGAATGTGATATGTGGCTATTGATCTGAAAATCCATCCTTTCCCAAATCTAGCTCACTGGAAATCTGCTTTGAAGAAACCATTTATTTCATCCTCAGCAGAGAAATCCACTGCTTCCTAAAAAGGCTCCTGGCATGCTACTGGGCCCACCTAGAAGTGAAGACCCTTCCTATGGAACACTAAGTGTGGGCAGAGTCACCCGGAATGGGCAGGGTTCTGTGAAACCCAGCAAGGCATGGAGTTCACTGGGCCCAGCAGAAAGCAGCACAAAGTAGAAATGGTGCATGTGAGACCCAGCAGAACACAAGCTGCAAACAAAGCACAGGCTGCACCCTGGGGCTCTCCACCATTGTCCTACCAGGGCTTTTCCCTCAGCGCACACCCAGGGCTTCATGAAGGGTCCCTTATTACCAACTTCTGCAGCCGGAAAAGTTCTAAACTTGTGGATGTTTTCGGCTCAGAATGAGGGAACAAGCTGAAAATGGAAGATTGCACTAAACAGGGTGGCATCACAGTGTGGATGCCCAGCCCTCCAAACACACACACAATGAACATTCTTGGGTGGTTTCTCTGCTCATTCACTTTGTATGAGAAATGCTGCAAGATTATAATTTATATGACTCTTTGGGTCCATGAATTTTTGACTAGTTGTCAAAATGTAGAAGATTTGGAAGATCAAAGACAAGGAGATTTGAAGTAAGAGCTTGTGGTTGGATATGGAAGAAGACATGAAACAGAAAGAATTTTTTCCAGCCTCTGCTAACATGGAAAGATTCCTAGATAACCAAGCAGACAGAATGATGTGGGCAGCTGGTATCAACCATTCTCAGTTACTAGTCACCAAGTCACTAGTACAGTACAGAGTAGTGATGGAGGCAGGAGCAGAAGCTATGTGTGGTTTCAAGTAGCACAGGCTTCCCCTCAACGGGACCGATCTAGCTACTACCACTTCCAAATGGTCAGCAACAGAGGCCAGCATTCATTCTCCAAAATGGTTTCCTTTACAAGCAAATAAATTTTGTGGCAAGTTGACCATATGAGATGAGATCCCTTCTGCTCTGAAAGATAGAGATTGGTCTTGGTTCAAATCATCACTTCTTTCTGGAATGAGTTGTCTTTACTGCCTGCAATGCAAAAGCTGGCACTACCCAGGGAGGGTGAGCAGAGACACCCTGCTGGAACCAGCAAATCTCCTAGTAACGTGTCATCTCGTTCACTCTCTGTTGTAATGTGAACCCTGTGTAAGGCACTGATTCACAAGAGGTTCTATCTGGGGAACTTGTCTCCTATCAACAATAAGTGAAAGAGCTACTATTACACCGTAGGTCCAATCGGCATGTGTTTGGGACATAGATAATTATTTGGCCAATTTTAATAGTAAATAAAAAGTACACTAGTTCCAACCTGAGAAGCTTAGAGAAGATAAACAAAGATTCAAGCTCTTCATAGTGTGGTCAGCTGAGCTATGGGAACCCAGATTGGATGGTACTGGGGGGAGAGAATGAGCAGCAAAAACGCATCTGTGGGGCAGAATCTGTGGTTTCTTCCACCCTCCTCCTCATTTATGTCCCCAAGAAGTGGCTCTCTAGAGGCCCAGCGGATCTGCTCTCAAAACACACATGGAGCAGTTAGAACTGAGCAGACACAGGCACCTTCAGAGTCCCTGTTCTGTGCCAACCAGACCTGTTTCAGGACTTAACTATTTATCCTCTCTAGTTCTCAGGCAAGCGTGGTCTCAGTTTTCAGGAAGTGCAGGAGCTTGGACAGAGCCAGGTGTCTCAGTCCATCCTCTGTACCCAGGCAGCCACTGTCCACTGCTTGGTCTCTCAGGAATACAAACATTCAGCCCTTCACTTTGACTCAGAAGATCTCTACAGTCACTCCAGCAGAATCAGCTGGCACTTGTCATGATGGCACTGCAGCCCAAGTCCCCACCTGCTTCATTATCCTTTCTCACACAAAGCTCTACAGCCTCCCTTCCACACTTCTTCATGTCACTTTCCTTTCAAAGTGTGCTTTCCAGGGAACCCAACTGCAACATCTCATTACGGACAACCATGGAAGCAGCTAAGAAGAGACGAGCTGAAGTATGGAAACTGATGGAGATGAAGGGCAACGGAGAGCTCTCCTCCTGGTAAGATCTGGTAAGCTGTTTGACTTTTTAAAGCACAATCATGTATTTTTTTTATAAAAACATAAGCATGCATGATGTTAAAAATGCAAAAGGATTTTTAATGATTTCACTAAAGAACCACTATAATTTTGAATCCAAGTTATTGTCACTTGCAAATCTTCAAAAACAAAGTCCAGAAAAACTACTGATAAACTAAAATCCAAGACTTCTTACCATGTTATATTCAAGCTATGACATATTCCTTATATTTTCATTTGATTTTCTTTCTTAGATACATAAATGTGTTCACCCACACACACCCACAATGCACCGACACTTGGTTTCTGAACTTTTTCTTCCTGGTTATCACTCTATCATCCAGACACTGAAGAACTGAAGAATATATTGAAGGCATCCCATTTAGCTGAGATGTGAGTTTGAAAACCAAACATCAGCTGGACGAACATTGATGCAGAATGTGTCCAATTCATTCTTCTATCAGGTGGGAATATTTGATGACTCATGCAATCTCTGGTAGATTTCACAAAACTCATACAAAAGTGCTTTACTTAGAATTGTTTTTCCTGGAACCAAGGACCATGAACTTATTAAACAGTTTTCAACAAACCAATCTATCTCAAAGCGGATGATTGATCAAATACAGGCTGATATTCACCTAATTTGGACAGTGGATAGTATCTAAAACTATAAGTCATTTTGGACAAGGAGATAATCAAGACGGTTTAGATTTTTTCTATACCACTAAGTATTTGTCAAAATTTCAGATTTTGGAAATGCTAAGATTAAGATGCAGAGTAAAAACGGACACTGAAGTCACAGCTTCATCATGCACACATGCACACACACACACACACACACACGTGTTGTTATTGCCACTTAGGAAGATCACTTACTTACATGCATTATGTGCTTTTCATCTGTTAAACAAAGCTGTCTGTCTGTCTGAACAGGACTCCAGCACTCTCTGATCTCATAAAGGAATTCTGTGACTCTGTTATACTGAAAGACAACACCATCTAATAGAAGATAGTTTTAAGTGGTAACTTCTCTATGGTGTTCTCTGGTTACTCATTATTGCGTTTTTGATTATTTGTTTGTTGCTTTTAAGCTGTGTCTAAAGAATGTACCAAGTATGGTTTAAAGCACAGTTCTTGCGAGTGGATTAAAGATGAAGCTGTAGTCTAGAGTGGATGAGGACCATTTCAACAAAATGAACACATCGCTCCCACTGATAACCCCGACCCTGCAGGTGAGCCTTCATTGCCACATTAATTGCACTCTGTTTACCTAGTGCATATCTTAACTTCACGAGATTGGGACAGTATAGTCACCTTGAAATGAGAATGTTAATTGTGTATTGCTTTCAGTGCTTCATTTGAAATCACGAGAACACTTTTTTCACTTTTAAATTATAGCAAGCTACAATATATTTTCCCATGTAACATTTGTGCATTTATACTTTGTTCACTGGCCAAGCTCACTGAAGAGAAGAGAATGAAAAGACATCATCCAATTTAAACACATAGAAACCTTCCCACCACAACTGCTGACAGCCGCATCATTGTTCCCTGGCAAAACTTTAAATCTGCTGCAACTTGACTTCACTTGTTACAATCAGCAAACGTTTTTCTATTTTTCTTTCAATTTTGGTTGATTTAAAAGGAAAAATACATGACTGCAGCATTTGTCAGTGGTCCACAATAATCACAAAGTCTTTCAAAAGGATTAAACATGCACAGGCACACACACACAAACAGACACACACGCACACATCTACAGCAGCAGTAAAGAAGCATACATCTATGTATCTTTTTACTGTTTTAAGAGAAAGAAATCTAGTGTAATTTCCTAACATTAAACTTTTATACAACATCTCTTAAAATATATTCTGCATTTTATTTTAAAAATGCTTTTTATTAAGATAAATAAAGGAATTGATTACAAATCAGCAAATCAAAACCGTGGTCTATAATGTGTCAGTGCATTCTGATATCAAAATGCTGCAGCCTCTAGCAATGCAAACCACAAAGGACTACAGAGCTTCACCATCTGCAAACTTGTCTACAGTCTAGCTACCAACAAGATTAATATTACCATCAAATAAAACAAACACTTGGAAATATTTAAATCTGTGATGGTGGATGCATTCATCTTTACATTGAATAAACCCTACCGTTTCTATGTTAGATCTTTCCCTTGGCACCACAGGTCTGCCAATTTAAAACAAAGTGTACTTTGTTTACCAACATAAGTCCTTCATGAGCTGTTATGCTAATTCATATCCTTCAAATTCAGTCAGGCATTACAGAAACATTAACATGGGTACAGTGCTATGAGAAAGACAGACAAGTTCTTTAAGGGCTAACACAGAAACTGTAGCAAATTAGAGGACAGTAATGGTCAATGGACATATTTCCAAATTTTCTGGTACATATAGGCAAAGGAACCTAACTTTCACTTGCAGGCACTTGGAGGTATCAGCAGGGACAGAAAAATGCCTTTCTTATTTAACTGTCTCATGGAATCCAGAGACAGTTCCAAGCAAGAATCGTGTTTACATGGCTTCAGAATTAACAGTTGTGACAGCTCTGTAAGGTTATTGATAATTCCTCAGTCTCCTAGTGGATATGTACACTCTGGTCAGAATGCCCTAGTTAGTGGATCTCACTGACTTTTGGTTCTTTCTGTGAAATTAACTTCATCATTCTAGAAGAGAAGTGACTGGAAGGAAAGGTTTGGTGTGTATTATATAATACGCTATTTTCCCTTCAATTAGGTTACCAATTGCACAGAACAAGGGGCATAGTAGCAGCTCATATTTCAAATAATGTGTATTGGAAGTTGATGCCTGAAAGAGTACGTAAGTTAGAATTTTTAGCATAGGAAATGGGGCTCGATAGTTCAATTGTTGCCTTTTTCTAATATATTAGAAGATACCACATGGAATATAGTCATGGGAGACCAAAGAAAAGCTGACAGTAAACTGTAGAAAACCAGAAACACAAACCTATAAAACAACTGACATGAGGTTTGAGGAAAACATTCTGAGATGTGTATTTCATTCGAGATATTACAGTTGCAATTAAAAAATAATTTTTGTTGTGTAAAGAATTATTTTTTTCTATATAATCAACACATTTAATTGAAAACATTTTATAGTCTTTGGAATTGGAATTACTCAGGGTTTTAATTACTGTTGCCATCAAACAATGATAATAAAATAGAAAGCTTTTAAAGGTAAGACGTCACATATGGACACCACTGAACTTGGAGTCTTGTTACAAATGAATTGCGTGTTCAGAGCTAAAGTCAGACACTCAAAACCAAATGTATCCAAAATCATTAGGAAGAGTCAAATAGAAGAAGAGCAGTACAAACCAGCCAAAGACAACGAGACATGTTTCCAGACTTCTGATGTATTGAGCGTAGCACAGAGAAAGGCAAAAGGGCTTCATATACTTTTGGCCACTGAAGATGCAAACACCAGCCAAGTAGGATCTTAGGAGCGTTTCCAGGTCTGTGAACAACACCAGGGGAGACTAAAGCAAACGCAGCATATGTTCTCAAACAAAGCAAGGTCGTTATAGTCCAGTTTTGTACTTTTTATCTCTAACAAAACTTATGTATTAGACAGTTAAGAGACCTGGACCACAGTTCCCACATTTAAAAACTGTAGTCACTAAGCAAGTGAAACCGGCTTCCGATCATGTGAGAACAGCTGGAAATTTACAGCAGTATGGAATTCCTTGCTATGCATAGTGACGCCATGAGAAGACTGTCACTAGATGAGGCCTCCTGGAGCCTCCTGAGCCTGGACACGGCAAGAGGGCAGCGCTGCCAATCCATCGCCTGTGCATTCAGTGTGAGAGCAGTTCTTGTCCATTTGCAAAGCCTCTGGCTATTAAAACAAACTCTCATTGGTATAAGCGAAATCACAGCTGCCAATCAGAAGTCCTCTTTCTGATTCTCATTCACTGCATTTTGTATATTAAGCTTGTTTTTCTTTTTTTTTTTTTTTTTTTTTTTTCAGTGTAAGGTTACATATAATACAGAACTACAAAAAAAAGCATAACAGTAAGAAATCACCTGTTAATAGATTACATATTATCATCTTGGAAATAGTTGCTCAAATCACAGTATCAAAGAATACAAAGTAGACATTCAAACAGAGAGACTACAAACAGCTGTGTTCAATGATCCAAAAACATTAATATAGTCAGCTATTCAACATCCCTATACACACTTGCTGTTATATCCGTTAGAGCTCTTTTTTCCCCTTCCTCTCTTTTTACAACAAAATTTACACATTTTAGATTTTATTACTCCTTAGTTCTTATTACTTTTTTGGGGGGGGAGAATAAAGTCAAATATGGCAGAACAAAGCTGTCAGTGAAAACCAAGGATAGACTTAGCACATGATGTAGAACAGAGTATACGGTTATTAACAATAGTTATCAACGTTGTCTCTTGTTTCCTTAAAAAGATTTGTCTATCTCATTAGATATTATAAAGTTGGACAAAACAGTAGAGAACAAGACCAATAAAACTTAGACATTGTAAACATTACAGGACTTCCAAAGGAGACAATAGTCAAACCAGAATGGGCATCTTAGTGAATCTTACTGCCTTCAAAGTAGTTGCCTATACCCTCGGACCTGATACTATCCCACAGAATGGAACAGAGTCTAATCAGTCAAAACAAGATCGTGGGAGCATTACAGGACTTCAAAACAAGTTAATAGGAAATCGAAAAGAGTTACTATTATATATCCTAATTTTTTAAATTTTTCCCTTAATTAAAATAAACATAAGAAATAACTAAATAATTTTTTTAAAGAATAATAGTTACCATAGTGTCTGTCTTTTTCCTTGAGATATTTGGATAAAACTTCATATACTATAGCTTCAAATATTTCCATATCAAGAAGCCCGGAATAAAGCCTTTCTAATTAATAAGTGAAAATTTTATAAGGCTTCAAGGCCACATAATGGGGAATCATGATTGCCACATATTTTCATATATTTGAATCATTACTTACATTAGGGAAACTATTCGGTATTCATACATGCGAGATTGATTTATTTCACTTATGAGTATGGTCTCAATTAAGCTTGTTTTTCAAAACAGTTTCAGCACTGTCTACATTCTCTGACCTTTTTGCCTCATTTCTCTTGTATAACCTTTTCTGCTGATAAATGCGGATGGCTATGGCAGTGATGCAAAGCAAGATAAAGATCACAACAGCTATCAAACCTAGAGAGAGAACAGAAAGGAAATACAAAGTCAGAGTTCAGCTAAGGACAAGAAAGAAATTTTGAAAAATTCATAAATATTTTACGCCTGAACATGGTGCTGAAAGTGAATGGAATCTCTATCATTTTCAAATTGAACCATGAATCAGAAATTAAGACTCTAGAAAACAATGAGAATGACAACTCAAAACAGAATCAACTTTAAGAGGCCATCTTGAGAACTCAGCATAGTAACAAATTCAGAAGTTTCCCCAGTCCAATGGACAAGGTGAGGTTATGAGTGGGTAGAGGCAAAGGTTTAAGTCAACTGCAAATGAATGTGTCCTTTCCCTTGATGTGGCATCAGTGCCAGCTAGGGCCACACAGCTGGATTCGGTCACATGCCCAGTAATGGTGCTAGGTGCTGGGTGGCTGGGGTGAAGGGCGGCCTTCAGAGGGGCCACGTGGCTGAGCTGTACTGCAGACAGGCATCCCGTGAAGCCCTGTGCTCCTGCCAGTGCTGTGTCCACTTAGCTGTGCTCTGCAAACCCTGAGAAACACAGTAGTCATCACCATGGTGAAAGCACAGACAACCAGTGACACCACATGGAGTATTCCAAGTCTGCTCATGCAGTGGCCATAAATATACAACTGATAAATAACTCTCTTCCTTTAGTAAAAGAATCCAATCTAAGGCTTTCCACAACTAGCGCTGAGATCGCCTAGGTTAACTAAAACAGTTTGTTAGAATGGTTAATTGAAAGTGACACAGGGATCTCTCTGGAAATGATGAAAGCCTCCATAAGAATGGGTCAGACTATGAACTGATAGAGGTCATAATATTTCAACTTTTAAAACATCATTAAAATGTATTTATGAAAGAGTTTGGAGTCAATATCAGGAGGTGTGTGTCCTGAATTTAGAAATGAATTCTGCTTAGATTTTAAGACTTAACCCATAAAAATAACAGAAGCTAGAGACAAAATTGATCCCCTAGAGTTCCCTTAACAATTGACCAATCTAAAGACTTGGTCCGGCTAAAAGCTTTCTGATACTTTACAATCCCACCTAAACCTGCCAGCTGACACAGCATCCTGCTGTCAGGTAAGAAGCCATGCTCCACAGTGACCGGCGTGTCTCCTTAATGACCAGGTTCAGCACTGGAAATGTCTATGATCCATTTGTCTCCCTTCCTAGTTTAATTACAACCTGTACTTAGAAATATGCTGTGCCTTTCAGATAGACAATCCTGTTCCCATGAGTTTAGTTAGTGTTGGAACAGAGACTGGTTTGAATGCCAGAATATTAAATTCATTATATCCTAACAAATAAGAAACCCTCCATATTATTTGTTTACCAAGAATAAAATCTGTTGTACGTTCAAGTGTTGTCAGACTACTGTCCAAGTACAGTGACAGAATAGCACAATTAGTCTCCCTTTACCTTTATGGGCACAGATGAAATTTTTATTTTGTCTCTCGTTTTAAAAATATAGTAAGTGTTAAATATTTACTGACTTTACCTTGTGTGCTAGGCACTGTCCTAAGGGAATTGATTGTTACTTTTCTCCCTGTATAATAGCCACATGAACTTCTTATTCCAGTCATGCAAATATGAAACACAGGTTCAGGATTTCAGTGCTTTTCCTGAGATCACGCAGTTGTTGAAATTATTTACAGGACCCAAATCCTGTTGGACACCAAGTCCCGAGGTTCTTTTATTTATGAATCGTTTTAGGCTGGAGATACTCTTCCCTTCACCGGGGTTGTATCCTCAGCAGCATCTTGTTTTGTTTCAGTCTGAGGTGCTCTGTTTTGTGTGCTGTTTGTCTGAGTGCTATGTTGTAAGTAGCCCTGAGCATCATAAATCTGATGCAGCCTGTCTTTTCTTGTTGTATCTAGGCTTTTGAAGAATATTTCTTTGACTCCATTTTCTTTCACATTTTTATACCTAATAATAAGAATGCTGGCCAGAATTTCTTTAAAAAGAAACCCAAAATTTGGAGAGATGGCATCACCTTCAGTGGGGGCAACTATTTCCAGAGTTCAATGTATTCTTGCTAATTAGCTTGCACTAAGGACTTCTGTTCATTAACCTTGGAAATCTCAACACTGGTTATAGAATGGCTTAATGGATTTCTTTCAATAAAAGCAGAACAAAAAAGGAATTAGTAGAGTCATGTTCATTGCACTAAGTGAAGGTTGTCAGACATATCCTGGCCCAGGTGCTCAGCCTCTGTGGACCGTGCCTGCCCTTCTGAGTGCCCCTGTCTCCCTAGACGAGGAGAGCACAGGAGAGCATCTCTCCGAGCTCACATACAACACCCAGAATCCTGCTAAGCAGCCCCACAGAAGCAACTTTGTCACCGTGCTGAAAACAAAGAAATAACAGTCCACTGCCACAGCAGTCTTGTGCATGCACAGTCAGCCTTCCATACCTTGGATCCCACCAACCAATTCAGTTCGGGATCAAATATTGGGATCAAAGATTGGTTTTAAATAAATGACATCAACACCAAACATGTAGAGGCTTTCTTTCTTGTCATTATTCTCTAAACAATATAGTGTAATGACTATTTACACTGCAATAGGTCTCATAAGTAATCCCACATATTGGAGATACCTGTCAGCTCTATGCAAATACCATGTTACTTTATACAAGGCACTTGTGGATTTGTGGGATCAGCATACAGAATCCTGAAACAAATATCCCATGGATATAGACATACAACTGTATATTTAAATCTACATTTTTAGAGGAAAAATGCATTCTCACATTGGAAATGTTTTAACTATAATGATGAATAACAAAAAAGTATATTTTAACAGCTATGTAAGAAAGTGCTTTTTATATTTGTTCTACAAGATTAGAATATTGAATGGAATTTCTATAGGCTTTTAAAATAATTTTATTTTTGAGTCAAGAAAGCAGTCAAGTTTTACTTGTCTGGTCAAAATCTGATGTACAGCATATTTTTAAAAAAGCCATATTGTGGATTACATTTATTGATTTGCCTATGTTGAACCATCCTTGCATTACTGGGATGAATCCCACTTGGTCATGGTGTATAATCTTCTTGATGATTTGCTGCATCCTATTTGCCAATATTTTATTGAGGATTTTTGCATCTGTGTTCATTAGGGAGATCGGTCTATAGTTCTCTTTTTTAGTTGGGTCTTTCTCAGGTTTTGGTACTAGAGTAATATGTAATCCACCATATCAATAAAGCCAAAAATAAGAATCACATGATCATTTCTATAGATGCAGAAAAAGCCTTCGATAAGGTCCAACATTTATTCATGATAAGAACTTTACAGAAAATTGGAATAGATGGTCTTTACCTCAATATAATAAAGGCCATTTATGACAAACCAACAGCCAGCATCATACCAAATGGCCAAAAATTGAAAGCCTTTGCTTTAAAATCAGGCACAAGACAAAGATGTCCTTTATCACCACTCCTATTTCATATAGTACTGGAAGTACTAGCCAGAGCAATTAGACAAGAGAGAGAAATAAAAGGGGAAAAGATAGCAAAAGAAGAAGTTAATTATCATTGTTTGCAGATGACATGATACGCTACATAGAAGACCCCCTAAACTCCATTGAAAGACTCTTAGATACAATAAATAAATTCAGTAATGTGGCTGGATACAAAATCAATACTCAGAAATCAATAGCATTCCTATACACGAACAACAAAATCACAGAGAGGGAAATAAGAGAAGCTGCACTCTTCACATTAGCAAGCAAAAAAAATGAAATATTTAGGAATTACTCTTACGAAAGAAGTGAAAGATATATACAGTGAAAATTATAATACACGGAAAAAGGAAATTGAGGATGATCTCAGAAAATGGAAAGACATCCTTTGCTCATGGATAGGAATAACAAACATTGTGAAGATGGCCATTCTCCCAAAACTGTTGTACAGAGTCAATGCAATCCCAATAGAAATACCATCAACATACCTTTGGATCTAGAGAAATAACTCCTAAATTTCATCTGGAACCAGAAGAGACCTAGAATAGCAAAGGCAGTTCTAAGCAGCAAAGACAAAGCAGGAGGCATCACAATCCCTGACTTGAAGTTATACTACAAAGCAACAGTAGTAAAATCAACATGGTATTGGAATCAAAACAGAGCCGAAGATCAATGGAATAGATTAGAAGATACAACCACAACTACAAACACACTCACCCACCTTATCTTTGATAAAGGAGCCAAGCAGGTTCACTGGAAGAATGACAGTCTCTTTAATAAATGGTGCTAGAAAAACTGGCTCTTCATTTGCCGAAAACTAAAGCTAGACCCATGTCTATCACCATGTACTAAATTAAAATCTAAATGGGTCAAAGATCTGAATATTAAAACAGAAACACTAAATCTGTTGGAAGACAAATTGGGTAGAAACCTTGAAGACATAGGAGTAGGTAGAGAATTCATGAACAGGACTCAAACTGCACAGGAAATAATTCCCAGAATCAATAACTGGGACTACTTCTTATTAAAAGGTTTCTGCATGTCAAAAGAAATCTCCAGCATAGTGAAAAGAAAACCCACAAACTGGGAAAAGATCTAAGTGAACTCCCCATCAGACAAGGGACTCTTGTCTAAAACATATAAAGAATTAAAAAAACTCAGACCCCCAAAATTCAAATATCCAATCCAAAAATGGGCATCTGAGATGAATACGCAATTCTCAGATGAAGAAATGCAAATGGCAAATAAATACATGAAAAAATGTTCATTATCATTGGTCATTAGAGAAATGCAAATTAAAACCACACTGAGATACCATCTCACTCCTGAAAGAATGGCCAGGATCAAGAAAACCAACAACAACAAATGCCGGAGAGGCTGTGGGGAAAAAGGAACTCTCCTGCACTGTTGGTGGGAGTGTAGACTGGTACAGCCTTTGTGGAGGTCTGTCTGGAGATTTCTCAAAAAGTTGGGATTGGAAATCCCATTTATTTCAGCTATTCCACTTCTAGGCATATTCCCAGAACTGAAAGCATCATACCACAGTGATATATGTGCACCTATGTTTATAGCAGCACAATTTGTAATCGCCTGATCTTGGAAACAACCCAAGTGTCCATCAACTGAGGAATGGATAAAAAAGTCGTGGTATTTCTATACAATGGAGTATTATTCAGCTATAAAGAAGTATCACATTGAGATATTTATCAATAAATGGGCACAGCTTGAGGCCATACTCATAAATGAAATAAATCACTTAGTGAACTCATGCATGTGTGAATACCAAATAGTTTCCCTAATGTAAGTAATGATTCAAATATATAAAAATATGTGGTATTCATGATTCCCCGTTATGTGGCCTTGAAGCCTTATAAAGTTTTCACTTATTAATTTGAAAGGCTTTATTCTGGGCTTCTTGATATGGAAATATTTGAAGCTATAATATATGAAGTTTTATTCAAATATTTCAAGGAAAAAGACAGACACTATGGTAACTACTATTAAGTCGGGTTATTTGGTGGTGAAGCACTAGGTTGCTGAAACAGTCATGCTTTGACCTGTATTGTTATATTGTTATGTCCTGGTTTATCTCAATCTCTCCCTTATTCTTTAAAAAATTATTTAGTTATTTCTTATGTTTGTTTTAATTAAGGGGAAAAATTTTAAAAATTAGAAGGATATATAATAGTAACTTTTTTTGATTTCCTGTTAACTTGTTTTGAAGTCCTGTAATACTCCCACTATCTTGTTTTGACTGATTAGACTCTGTTCCATTCGGTATGATAGTATCAAGTTTGAGGGTATAGGCAACTACTTTGAAGGCAATAAGATTCACTAAGATGCCCATTCTGGTTTGACTATTGTCTCCTTTGGAAGTCCTGTAATGTTTACAATGCCTAAGTTTTATTGGTCTTGTTCTCTACTGTTTTGTTCAACTTTATAATATCTAATGAGATAGACAATTCTTTTTAAGGAAACAAGAGACATCGTTAATAACCATTGTTGATAAACTTGTACTCTATTTTACATCATGAGCTATGTCTATCCTTGGTTTTGACTGACAGCTTTGTTTTGCAACATTTGACTTTATTCTCTCCCCCCCCCCCAAAAAAGTAATAAGAACTCAGGAGTAATAAAACCCAAAATGTGTAAATTTTGTTGTAAAAAAGAGAGGGAAAAAAAAAGAGCTCTAAAGGATACAACAGCAAGTGTGTTTAGGGGTATTAAATAGCTGACCATATTGATGTTTTTGGTTGGATCATTGAACACAACTGTTTGCAGTCTCACTGTTTGAATGTCCACTTTGTATTCTTTGATACTGTGATTTGAGCAACTATTTCTAAGATGATAATATGTAATCTATTAACTGGTGATGTCTTACTGTTTTTTTTTTTTTTTTATTTTTTAGTTCTGTATTACTTGTACCCTTACACTGCTTTGTTTTGTTTTGTGTTTTTCTCTTTTTCCTTTTAAATAAAATTTTAAGAAAAAGCCATATTTACAAATTGAAAATATTGTTTTCCTCCTTAGAAACTACCGTACAAAAATTTAAACTTTAAAACCTAAAACAGGGAGTCAGTCAACTAATATTTATTGTTTTCAGAGGTAGGACACAGCAAATGAGTTTTCTGCAGTTTGGGCATCTTACACTTTACTGGGGGAGGAGAGATGATAAACAGAAACAAACTAAATGAGAATTTTTAAGAGTCAAAATATTATAAGGAAAACACCTGGGACATCGTGATGGAGTGTATCTGGCACAGAAAATTATCTGGATGCATTAGGTTGTGGTTTTGTGTTTATTTTAAGGAAAACTTTCTATAGCCCTGTTTTTCTAGTACCTATGATATTATTACTACATCTTTAGTAGTAGTAATCTATTACTACTTTTTCACATCTATTATTTTTTGTACTTTTTCTACATCTATTACTTCTTTTTCAAAATTTGTGAGATTGCTTATGACTTTGTAACCTTAATCAGATTGTTCCTAGGTGTGTGTGTGTGTGTGTGTGTGTGTGTGTGTGTGTGTGTGTGTATGTGTGTACGCGCGGGCGCACATCTATGTTTCTTGATATCTGCAGAGGACGTGGTGAGCTCTTTCCACCAGCACGAAGTTTTATTTGGCCTGGAAAATTTCATGTGTTGTGCCTGCAAGTATTGTTTCACTTGGCCCTTTTTACCGTTTGGGAATGCCATTTATTCACATTAGATCCCCTGTGTATTCGGCAAATATATTTTAATTTCCCTCCTGACTTTCATATAGGACTTATTCCTGTGTGGGGCAAATGCTTTTCATTTACTCAATCTTCCAGGTGATAAATTCATGTATCAATAAAAGTTTGCATTTACCTTGTGCCTACATTCCATAGTTCAGTTATGAAAAGCAGGAAATTAACATTAATTAGGAAACTACAAATCATATGCAAATTTCTCAGTTCCCCCACCTCGATTACCTGGTTTTCTTGTAGAATATAATTCAGCGTTCCTGATGGTAGTTAGTCCCAGAGACTTTTTAACAGCCTCCAATCACTGAGAATCCCTTAGTCTTTTCTTGTCTTACATAATCTTGACAATTGTGATTCCTAACATAGCTAATCAGTTATTTTGTAAAATGTCATAGAATTTGGGTTTGCCTAGTATTTTCTATTAAATCAAACTTCTGAAGATTTTGGCAAGAATTCCCCAGAAGTGATGCAATGTCCTTCCCGATATGTGATATTATTGAATAGCTATGTCAGTGGGTCCTATTCCTTGTGATATGGACCCTAAACTCTTAGTCAATGAAGTGTCAGATTTCTTCTATGTAAAGTTACTTTCAGCCTGTGTTATAGCCTGTTTCTTTTCAAATGTTCACTTGCTGATTTGGGTCTCCACTGGCAGATCTTTCTACTATCATTATAGTGGTGAAACACTAATTGAAATTCTGAATTTCTTTCATTCTGTTTCCACATTTACTGATTTGATTATTTCTCTACAAAGAGTGGTCCCTCGGTAGTGATCAATGATTTATTCAGTCACTATGCATGTTAGCATGGACACATGGGAATTTATTTGACTTTGTAAATTGTATTCAAACGCTGTGACTGAGTGTTGCTTGGCTTGCTCTTCTCTTTAACCTCCTTGGTGATACCCCTGGGTACAGCATTTAGATGGACACAGCGTATCACATGTTCAAGTTAGCTCTTTTTTCGTTAAATAAGTGAAAATATGAATACTGATATGTACTTAATCACAAATGCTTAACCTCTGTACATTTCTAAAAGAAAATTACCTAACAGAATAAAAATTACCAATTTTCTCCATGTGAAATAGGCTTTTCTCTCTGTGTTAACAGCTTTAAGCACAGCTGAGCTCAACCTAAGTGACATTCCCATCCTCTTTCCTTCAAGAGGGTTGTGGTTTCTCTTCCCCTTTACTCGACTGTTTAACTTGGTCTCTATCACTCTCTTTCTCTGACTCTTCATCGTTCCATTCGTGCTAACTGACTTGCTCTGACGCAAATATATTATGATTTTACTCTGTAGGCAGCAGAGCTCTGAAGTTCCTGAATCTATTTGAAGGAATATCTCTTCTGACGTGTGCCTTTGTACCTCTCCCTCATGCAGTCTGGCCATGTGACACTCACTCAAATAAACAGATTCCTCTGGTGATGTGGGCTGTCTAATGTCTTCAGCTGCTACTCTGGTTCCCTATGGCTTGATAACGTTTGTCTTCCTTGACACTCATATGGAGAGTTAATCCCCATTGTGAGGTGTTAAGGCAATAAAGAGTTGATCTAACTATCTAAAAATGGAGCCTTTTGAAGGTGATTAAATAGATAATTATGGTGGATTTCCCATAATGGAAAACAGGTTGCTTATAAAGAGTGGGGGAGAAGAGAAGGGAGGAGAAGGAATAGGAGGCAGAGGATGGGGGGGATGAGAGAAAGGAGGAGAGGAAACAGGAGATCACGGAATGCACACACACGCATACATACACTTCCTCGTCTCTCCTGATGTTGGGACTCGCCAGCAAGAAAACCTGATACAGAATATGCCCCTTTGACCTTGGACCTTGTTATGGCTGTGTCTAGATGTCTCCTCAAAGCTTCTTGTAGTCATAGGAGTGACTTTTTCAGAGGTAACTGGATCCAGAGTATGTAACAGTAGGATTGATTCATGGTGCAATACTAGGATCTAGGGCACTATGAATAAGGGTGTGAGTGCTACCCAACTTGAGCCTCCAGATAAGATATAAGGGACAGAAGGAGCTGTGGTCCCCCTTGCTTTAGTTTCCTTTCTTCTGTCCACCACAAGCTGTTTCTCCTCTGCCATCCCTGTCTGCCATCAGCCCTGTCTTAGAGCCAATCAAGTATAGACTGTACTGTCTGCAATCTGTGAGCTAAATAAACCTCTCCTCCCTTGACTTTGGATGTCATGTTTTTTGTCTCTGCAACAGGAAAAATAACCAAGACAGCTCCAGGTCTGTGAGCCAAGATACCACTCTTTTCTTTGAAACTTGCCTAGTCTGTGTGGTATTTGTAGTTAACAATGGAAAATCGGCTATACACTCTAGAATATTTATAGTTTTGTAATGTTTCAGAGCACAGTACATTTTGTGATCTTCAATATTTTGAAGATACCCACACCATAGTTTTTCCTCAGTATTTTAAATACAATCATGTAGAACATTGTATATTTGAATTTATATGTATTTCTGTATGCTCTTCATGTTATGTGCTCATATATCCCCCTTCAAGTAAGTGGGTAGATCTCTTAATCACTTCTCAGAATTAACAGCTCTTTTATAATTTTCCTTCACAGAACTAGTAGGGAACTATTTTCAGAATAAGTGAGTTAATAAAAAACATTATAAATAGATTTGTTCATTCATTTGTCCCATAAAGTTTTTAAAGTGTCTATTTCTTCAGAATCCAAAGTGTTCTTCTCAAATTTGCCCTGGCAATTAACATCTTACAGATTCTACCTTTGCTGATAACTTTCAGTATAACCTGTATAAATGCACTCTAGTGGAAGAGGAAATGTACAGGAAAATATATCACATTCTAAGTGTTGTGCACTATCTAGCATTATGCATTCCACTTCAGTCTAAACAAAGCACTCCTCAGTAATACAAAAGTAACAATGATTTCCACCCAGCATTCAACATATATGGAGCATTATTTATAAAATTCAAAAGCCGAGTTCCAAAAATCTTTTACAAATCAGTTTCCAGACCACTTGATTCACAAGACAGGATTAATCATAGGAAAACTGCTGGGGTATCTCACTTTGATGAACATTCTCTGTGTATTATGTTGTAGCACTCAAAATTTAGTGAAAGTAAAAATCACCTTAGTTATTTATTCCAGATCTCAAATCAAGTGATTCTGATTGTGAGCCACAGGAATTTCTATTTTACGTCGGGATTCCCACACTGACAGAAGACAGAACTAGAGCCCTTGACTTGCAGGCTGTTCCTAGAATTACCTTGCTTGCTCATGGATAGGAAGAATAAATATTGTGAAAATGGCCATTCTCCCACAACTGTTATACACATTCAATGCAATCCCAATAAATATACCATCGGTACCTCATAGATCTAGAGAAATCATTCCTAAAATTCATATGGAGCGAGAAGAGACCTAGAATAGCAAAGACAGTTCTAAGCAGCAAAGGCAAGCAGGAGGCATCACAATCCCTGACTTGAAGCAAGAGGCATTATGGTAACCATTGTTGATCACCTTGTATTCTGTTTTTACATCATGTACTATGTCCATCCTTTTGTTTTGACTGACTGTGTTTTGTTTTGCCAAATTTGGTTTTATTCTCTTCCAAAAAAAGTAGTAAGAACTATGGGAGTAATAAAACCCAAAATATGTAATTGTTATTGTAAAAAAAAGAGAAGTAAAGAAAGTGCTCTAAAGGATATAACTGCATGTATATTTAAGTGTGTAAGATAGTAACCATATTACTAAGTTTTTGTTCAATCATTGAACACAACTGTTTGCAGTCTCACTGTTTGAATGGCCACTTTGTATGCTTTAATTTTGTAACTTGAACAACTATTTCTAAGATGACAATATGTAATCTATTAACTAGTTATTTCTTGCTGTTTTTTTTTTTTGAAATTCTGTATTACTTGTACACTTTTTCTGTTTTATTTTTTTTTCACTCTATAAATTACAAAAAAAAAAAAAAGAAAGAAAAGAATTCCCTTGTTTGGCTGGAGGAAGGTGGGTGTGACAGTCTCTAGGATATGGAACTGCACGGGTTTCTGAGAAGCAGCGCCTAGAAGTGAGCTGTCCCAGCCTGGCAGAGGATTCCAGGAGGCAGAAGAAAGGATTGCTGTGGGGAGCTTGGTGAGTCTCTGTAAACCAAACATAGGCAACCTTTGTATTTGATCCCATCTGATTCAGTGTTACATTTCCGGACAGGTAACTCATCTCACTATTGATTTTAGGAAAATAAACAGAAGTCATGATAGTATACCAGCTAAGAAAATGCACAACAGTACAACTCTAATTTTTTTTTTTTTTAAATCAAGAGAAATGTTCAACTTAACCTTTCTTAATACAAATGACCAAACATGGCTGGAGGTTTGGCTCAGCAGTATAAGCACCTGCCTGGTAAGTGCAAGGTCTGAGTTTGATCATTTGATCCCTGGTACAAAAACAATTATAAAAAACAACTGAGCCAACTCATTCCCGCCTTGTGATACGCACAGAGGCCATCAGTTCATCAACTTTACTTGTGATTAAAATGCAGGATTTTTCTGTTTTCACATACTGTTATTCTGTACTCTTCTGCTTCTATTTGTTTTCAAACTTGAATAAAAGAGATAACGTAGCATTCTGTTCTCATTTCAAGCGTGCTGTTAACTCCTTTGAGGTTGGAGAGTGATTGTCTGGTGTGCTGAGTAGGCTGATGTTCAATCCGATTGAGCATCTTCTGAGCTGTAAAATGCATCCTGTTCCTCTGGTATCTGGGAATTAAACACAAGCTCCAATAACATGGTTGTAAACAAAGCTTGTCACCTGGGATCCGAATATACTTTCAGCATTGTGTAATGCAAAACATTTATTTATTTATTTATTTGCTGTAATTAAGGTCCAACATCAATTTCTTCCAAAGCAATTTGAAAAATTAAAACCCCTGGCAGTATATAGTAGAATTTAGAAGAGTTATGATATTTTTATTCAGTGATAGATTGCTATAAGGAGTGACTCAGAAATATAGTGAATGCTTTTAAAATAAATTGTAGTAACAGACATATTGTGAAGACCAATGGGGTAGGTGTGTTCAAAGTGAGCAGAGAGTATTTTAAGTATTTTAAGGGCAATTTATGGCAATATGTATTTCACTGCAATCAAATTGTTTAAAGACTCACCATATTTTTTGGGTGCACCATGTTGACCAAATGTTTATGGCAATTTCTGCAAATAACAACATGACAGCCTGTTATCTTCTGCCTTATTCCCTGGACCTGGAGCTGTGGGCTTCTGGCTCCTCCCCAGTCCAAAGCAGCAATGAAATGTAAGTGTCTTGAATCAGTTCAGGACATTGAGGCGGCTATAACAGCACAACCAAAGACAATTAAGAAAGAGAACTCCCAGAACTGTTTTAAATTAGGGCAAGAAACATAGTATAAATGTATTCAAAGCTAAGGGAAGTATTTTGAAGAGGATTAGTAGCAATGTATCCTTTACCATAGTACAGTGTTAGTTTAAGTATTTTCCATATATTTTACCATATATCAGTATGTTGTACTACCTACACAAGGAACACTGAACTCAAACAAAATAGACCCCACATTTGCAATTTAAAATGCCATTTCAAAAAAATATATTACAAGGTATTGTAATACGCATTGAAGTAAGGTTGTATCAAAAAGTTGGATGCCTCTTTTAAGGAGGAAGCAGTATTTAATATGCTGTTAGATCTGTATCAAACCAGTGTGATCGTCAAAATCACCTGAAAATCTCTTGTAATTATTATTTTCTTTTCTAGTAGTAAAACTAAGACATCTTTAAGGACGAGGATAATTAGGTTAGTTGTTTTTAAATTGTTCTATGTCTACCAAGATACAAGGAATCGATAAGCATGTCTGAAATCTGAGACAGTTTAAGAGAGGTGAGATACTAGAAGGGAAATGACTTACCCATAAATTACAGTGTAAGCTGTAGAAGGCGTGAGATAAGATGAGCCTGGCAAACAGAACAGCTGGGAAATCGTTAATTCACCTGTTTCGGTGTTTTGCCGAATGTGAACTTTTTATCCCAAATAATCACCATTTGTGAAATTACAATAAAAATGAACACAGAAATTTTAAATATGTGAAATACAATAGTATATATTTCAAAGAAATCTGAAAGGCAAGTTACGCAGAGTTCTGACTGTTCATTTTAACCTACACATAAACCACTAGAGATCTTGTTAAAGCTGTTTCTGGTTCAGACCATCGGGGGCTGACCCTGACACTTTGCAATTCTGACAAACTTCCTGGCATGCTAAAGCTGCAGGCTCACAGCCTGCACTTTGCACAGAGAGATAATAAAGTGAGCACATACATCCGCAGTGACTATTTTGAACAATCAGCTGAGGAGGGAACACAAAATAAATCAGAGAATTAGGTCAACAGTTCTCAGCTTTATTGAGTTTTCTTGCTAGAAATCTGGGTGAGAGACCATAGTGGTCCTCGCACAACACCCACGTGGTGGGAGAATGAAGCACTGATTAGCATCCCGCTCTTGAAATCCTAGGGCCCTGAAGTCCAGCCGGTGCTGTTCTGCGGAGAAGCAGCTATTTGGAAATGCAGTTGATTAGGTAGAAACTGGAGGAGAAGGAGATTTAGATGGAACTTGTTAAAATGTTTGAAAGAATGAAAAGATCCTCGGGAATTTTAGAGCTTAGAAATTCCTTGGTGGAATGATTTTCGGAGTGTGTGTGACTCATTTTCAGCATGGAACATTTCTACTGGAGTTTCGTTTGTTCTCATCACACGTTTTTTTCTGCTTCGGAGACAGATACTGCAGGATTGTTCAGAAAATTGCATGTTGTGGTTTAAGAAAATGTGAAAGTGTTGTCATTGTGTGATTTTTAACATTTTTGAAACCATTGTCTAAATATATTCTGCTAAAACTAAACCAAAGTTTCAGTCATAGAGATTCAACTTCTCTCAGCTGTAGATGTAAGTTCAAATTGATCATTACTGGATAATGATCCATCTAGTCTCTTTGTAAAGTGAAAGCTTCAAACATGAATACAAGTTTTAAAATAAGTTATTTTTTGGTAGGTTGGATCAGGTGAAAATGTGTCTTAATATGAAATGAATTCAGAAGTACGGACCAAAATTTTGCAAAACTGTATTGCTGACCTTGGAATGACTGATACAGTAGTCTTTGAATAGACATTTTGTTGTTTCTGTTGTTTTTTTGGTCACCTTCAGAATTTTGGCCACATGTATTTCAAGTATATTTAGCTGAACATATCTAAACAATGGCTTAGAACTTTACAGGCTAACAAGTAGTCAAGAAATGACATTAGTGATAGATAATAGGCGACATTTGATTTTATTTGCTGGTGTACCCATGCAGCTCACTTATAGCCTTAACTCTGCATAGAACTGACCCTGTGTTACTATCAGTGAGGATCTGAGTTTGAGGTCTAGAGATGATCTCGGGGCCTCTTTGAGATTGTTCTTCATGTTTTTGCACATTTCTGAGTTAAGTGTCTTTTGATCTCAGCTCCTGGCCACATGGTCTTGGACATCTCCTGCATTAGCCCCTGTGTGGCTGTCACTCTGTATGGTATCTTACAGGGCTCTGCCCATGTTGTCTGTGACTTCCACATGGATTCTGCTATCATACTGCACGTTAGCGTGTCTCAGATCTTCACATAATTTGATATGGTGGGGTTTCTGGTTAGTGCTTTATTCTGTGCTTGCTTTTCAAGATGTTTTTTGATGTCTACAGAACTAGGTCTTTATTGAATCACTTTTGTCTTCTGTGGCAGTGATTCTCAGCTTTGGAGATCTTCTAAAAATCCCAATCCAAAGCTGTACCTTAGACCAAGAAAATCAGAGTCCTTACACTACTCCAGCAATACCTCACATTTTCTACTACGTCAACAGTGAAGATAAAAAAATAAACATCTGTGAATTTGTAATTTTGGTTGATTGTGGAACCAAAAACCTGACTTGAAAAAACCTGTAGAGGCTGAGAATGAGGCACCCATCCCTTCTCACTGTGGCCACAAATGGGCGATGCTCCAGCCTAGGTGCTGCTGTTACCCGAGTGACACATAGTGCTTGTGTCAGTGCATTACAGCAGTCATCACCATGCTTTCTTCACCCTCTTTATTTGCATAAAATAGTTTTGCAGTGGCTCCAAAGAAAGTTAATGTTATCAGCAATAAAGCTAAGAGAAAAATGAGAATCACAATGGAGTGAAAGAAGGAAATCATTGTGAAATATGTTAAAAGTTCCATAAAAATGAATTTATAAGTGTAATTTTGGGGCCTCAGGGCCAGTTCTCTGACTTTCCATTATTTGTTATGGGCAAAACATCCTCACTCCTCCAACTTTTCAGTGTTGAAACATGAATTTAGGATGAACTGAGCTCCACAACTGAGGTATCACGGCGTTGGAAAAATTCCCTGAGAGATTACAATGATGTTATAAGTCAAGTATGGGAGCCTGGGGTAACAGACACTTGTCTGTTGCTTGTGGGTGGCAGCCACATCCACCACCATCTGGGGAGCATTTTGTGCTCTGGACAAGACCCGTAAGAGTGGCTTTGCTCTGAGTATCACCAGTGCAAGTCAGTTGACTCCCTAGTACCTGTGACAGCGTCTCATAACACCAGTCTGTACTCAGAGATCTGTTCCCTTTTGTGTTCCTCTTCAAAATAATTAGTGTACTCCCAGAAAGAAGTGTCACGTTTTTAGTGGAAATATTTTGTTCAGGAACACTAACCATTCATGATGTCTCTGGTCTTTCATTTTCCTTCAGCACATTTACTTTATATCAAAAGCAATCTTCTAAATTTATAGCAATGATTTGCAAAGAAAATTTTTGGCTATGGAAACAAATTTAAAACTATAACTCATTCTCTGCTTATGAGAGTATAATAGTCTCCCTTTATTCATGTGAAGGGAGAGTATTCCAAAACTCCAGTCCATGCTTGAAGCAAAGATTTTCAAACTTTATATACACAACGGTTTTTTCCTAAATACTGTCCACATACATGATAAAGTATAACTTCTTCAGCACAGGAAAACAGGAGAATCTATAACAGAACAATTACAAAATTACTGAAATAAAATTATAAATATCACGCTGTAATTTGGGGCCACTATTAAGTAAATTAAGTGCCCTGAAGGCACAGGGTTTGTAGTGCATGTGGCATGGATGTGCCGGACAAAGGGATGATTCTTATCCTGGACAGGATAATGTGGGGCACCACAAGATTTCATCATGATACTCAGAGTGGCATGCAATTTAGTACTCATGAATTGTTTATTTCTGGAATGTTCCATTTAATGTTTTTGGACCAGAGATGGGCAAGAGTAACTGAAACCACAGAAAGTAAAACCACAGATAAGAGGGGAATATTGTGTTAAAATAGAACTGCGCTGCAAAACACTTACTTACATTTCCCTTTGTTAGAGACAGGACATTCAATAGCTCAGCTATTGTATATATACATCTTAGTTCAAATCATTTCTTCAAAACTTTAACCCCAGTGACCTACTAGGAACATGTCCCATACATTGAAATGGGACTTGTGCGAATACTATGTTGGACTTTAATCTCCTGTGCCTGGCTTGTCTTTATGCAGGCAAGATTTGGTCTCATTGGAAAGCTTAATAAATCCTGCTCATGAACATTTCCCCCAACCTATATTTAATTTGCATTGTGCCTTATATTCTGCTTGCTTGCAATAATTTTTTAAACTATTTAAAAACTATTTAAAACTATTTATAAACATTCAACAAATTGAATTACAGAGACATTTGCATTCCAGCTGATTGGTTAGGTATCTGTCAGTAACAGCATAGTATTAAAATAGATGCTCAATAAATATTTTTGATCAATGGCCAAGAAGGTAGAAGTGACGCTGTGATTATATGTGTATTGCATGTCCAGCAGGAGGATGGGTGGGATTTTGAAGGATAAACGGATGGCATGGAAGATTGAGGGGTGAGAGTGGAGGTACAGAGGGGCTGGAGTCAGTTCCCCTTTCGTTATGTGCAGAGGTGGAGGGAGTTGAAAATTGTACAGTTTCAGTCATTTCCTCAGCAGTCATCTCTCCTCCGAAGGTTGAGCTGTAGCTGCTGGTAGCTGGCCAGCCTGCTAAGTCCTCTGAAATTGACAGAGAAGCCAGATAAATACCCACTCTTGGCAGCCCTTCCCTGGCAGATGGTCTGGCATTCATGGTGTGATCCAAGACAACAATGGTCAAGCTAGAAACTCTCTGGCCTCGCGTCTCCTAGTTACTGCATGTAATATGTAACTGGGACTCCCATGTGCTTGCAGCTCCTGTGGGGGAAACGAGGGAGATGAAACTGCGTGTGATAACCGAGAAACTGCACCTACACTGAAGACGGTGGGTGTATCGGACAGCGTGATATTTATAAGTTTTTTAGACTTAAAATGGAAACATGCACGAAAGTAAGCGTATTCATTTATTTTCTCCCCAAGAATGCCAGGTGTATACTCCAAACCCCCCAAGGAAATGGAAAATAAATGAGCTTCCTAGAAATTTCATTCAGCAGCTTTTCAAGACTTCTGGTCAGCAAGTTGGGTTTTAGTGCCAAGAGGAAAATTCAAGTAGGTTGCAAGTGTCCTTGATGACTGTAATCATTTGTAGCCTTATTGCCTGACACTTACCATCCACAGTCGAGGATGCAGGACAACGTGGTGTCACACTGGCTGTGTGATTCAGAGGAGCCCGAAAGTGACAGCTGCTGGAGCACAGCCACGGAAACTTGGTCCCTCGGTGTGTCACTTTTCTCAATGCTACTTGCCTTTTTTCTTAAAAATCCATCCTCTGCACAATGAACTTTTATTTTGGAGAACCTACTGCTATTTGCTGGAGGCTGTGTATTGCTATTTTGAAAAGAGTGCCTTAGAGGGTTAAAAACAAAGAGACATGCTCAAATAGAGGTCACCTAGAGTTGTATATACGATGCAAATAAGTATCTCACAGTAATGGACATCTTGAAATACTGCACAGACAGACTTGATGCCTAAATTAAGATCTTGGAAGAAAGTATGAAGCTTCATCAAAAATGGAGCGGACTAAGCAAGAAGAATTATTGACACTTCCACGCCCTTCAGAACCATGAAGCCATCTGTCACCACAATTGCCAGTATTGGCAGTAGAAGCGGTTTGAAACTTGTCCTCTCAGAATAATTACAACCTTGTAGTTCCTGTTTTGAAAGAAGCCTGTGATTAATGGTGGAATCTCCTAACTTTATATTGGTTCTAGCTTGGAAGTTCATTGTACCTGTTCTGCGTATTGGTTTAGTTATTTGTTTCCTTAACACCTGTTTAACATTGGTATACTTTTCTATTGTCTATCAATGAACAACTAAAAAAGAGAGAAAAACCTACATTATGGCTGAGGATGTGTATTTAAGAAGAAAATCCTCCCTAGATTCTCACTTTCTCATTTACACAATGCAAAGTTACACTGAACATGTTTTTAATGGTCCAGGTCTACAAGGTCTCCTAAAGGTTTTTAATGGTCAAGTCTACAAGGTCTCCTGTGTTCGGAGGAGGTGTGGGCTGTTAGACTCCACAAAGTGTTAATTCATGGAAGAATCCATAGCTAAATGTGCTATTTGGAGGTGGGGTCTGCCCAAAGAGGTGGGGCACAGGAAGCTGGACCTACAAGGGTGTATTGTATCGCTCCCCAGCTCCCCGCTTTCTCACTTTAGCTTTGTGGCTCCCATGACATGAAAGGCATATGGTCTGCCATGGCCTCTGCCATCCTATTTCTGTGTTGGAGTCAGCTGACTCTGGACTGCAATCATGAGTCAAAATAAACCTCTCCTCTACATTGTGAGTGTTGGATGTGATGACAGGGTCCTTGTCTAAAGGACACACAGGGTCCTTCATTAAGGACCTCTAAAACTGTTTGCCCATGGTGATCACTCAGTGTTAAATTAACATGTTAAGTGAAAGTGTAGAATAGTGCATACTCAAATTTGTGCAAAAACAAAAGCATAGACACATATGAATTGCTTTATAGCAAATCACTGTAAAGGCAGTAGCTTCAAAAACCAGATTTGTAGATTGTGTACATCTGGAATGTGGCCACAGATATTTGGCTTCAGGGTCTCCTGGAAGCGTGAAGCAAAGTGGGGACCAGACCTGGAATCCTGGCTGAGGCTTCCAAGGTTTCATCCTCACTCACTGGTAGAATTTGACTCCCTCAAGGTGGGTGAGCTGAGGGCACAGATCCTCACTGTCAACTGACTGTAGGCTCCCTTTAGCTCCTTGTCACATAGCTTTTCTCTGGTTCTGTTCCATCAAGTGCAGAAAGAAAGTAAAACAGTTAGCAAAACTCAAGTCACAATTTTTGGCCACCTAACCTCAGAGCTGGCATCTTCTCAAAATTGATATCACTCATATATTTTTTTATTACAACCAAAAAATCAGGGGACCACAAAAGGCTTTGTGTAGAAAAGAGGAGACCACGTGGGTCATTGTGGATGGTGTCCTTCACCATGTGTCTTATCAGATGCCTACAGCATCTCCAGCAGGGTAAAACACAGAGCTGTCATGCGGCATAGGAGAGGTGAGAGGCAGTGAGGGTTCTTGCAGATTGCTTTATAACTTCAGGCTTGCGGAGCCTGACTGTGTGATATTTCTATATGCCATGCATAGGAATCTGAGTTGGACAGAATCTGCTACTGAATATGATATTTAGAGTCGTGAATCAAGAGATGGTGTTGGATGCCATGGTGCTAGGAAAGGTTACCCAAGAAGGGGAAGGACACTAGAAAAGAGTCTGAGATTTGATCCCCAGGGTATACTATTTTGAACCTTTAAGGAGATATATTAGCTACAAAATTTCCTAGCAAAATATATTTTGGTAAAATAATGTATAAAATAATGTATAAAGACATACTCAAGAAAATGGAATTGGTAAAAATGTACTACATTTGCATAGAGGGAAATTTTATCGTAGGTAACTGGAGTTTGGTTTCCATCTGTAGTCCAAAAGGTCCAAATAGTATCTGGACTGCCAATTTAGAAGGGAAAACCGAAATTTCAGAATGTACAAAACAAAGTCAGAGGAGGATAAGGAATTAGAGTCAAATGAACCAGTTTTCTCAAAAGAATTCACGTTGGAAAACCCAAAGATCCCATTTATCTGCAACTAATGGCCACGTCTGTGACACAGTAGTATAACCTTCACAGGTCTGAACCTTATTCAGTTTCTGTTTCTTTTACTTGCTTCTGTGGTAGGGCCAGAGTTTGTTTATTTTCTCCCCTTTGAAATGCAACTGTTTTCATTCTGAAACATGTGGTAGTCAGTATCCGATAGCATGACCAGACAATTGGAACACAAGTATTTGTAGGAAGAAAAAAAGTTGAGGTGATAAACTCTGTGGACTTCAGCTAGGCAACTGCCATGAAAGGGACTTGAGGAGAATTACCTTAAGAATTACTGGACCTTTTAAGTTTCAAGAAAAAATTGCTGGTGGTGATGATCAAACAGAGCATATTAAACTCTAGGTAGCATGTCATGGTAAGTACCAGGCTCCCGTGAGGTTTGTAAAAAAACAATTTTAATGCAACAAATAATATCCGTACATTTTTATGAGATATAATGAGGTGTTCTGATTCCTATACATGCAAGGCAGTGATGACCCAGGGTAAATAGTGGACCAGTCACCTTACCATTTTATGATTTCTTCAGGTGGTGCGTTGAAGTTGTTGAAACTGTCTTTGGTATCATCCCACATCCTCATCTCCATCCTTTCAGTTTCCTCTGTGTCTGTCCTGGGACTGCTCTCCCCTGTCTGTAACAACTAGAGTTGAATGCTCCCTGTCGAGGCCTAGGCAAGCCTGTCTGCATAATGCTCATCAATGCACACATCCAAACAGAACAGATGTGATGCTAAAACATATGTATTCAAATTACACATATTTAATAAAACCAACTTTCTGCATTATGAGTTTAAATTATCTTTTTAGTTTCATATGAAAAACAAGAACTATGAAACTGTCTTAGGAGTGCTGATTTTATGGAACATCCCATCCATGGGAAAGTCCAAATTAATGCTCCTTGAGCTGACAGATGGAGATAACTTGATGGATTTTCCTAAAGCAGAACTTATATATTAAATATGTACTTCCTAAAGAATTTACCACCTGAAAATAGGAGTTTTTGGAAGGGAAAACTACCACACACACATGCACACACACACACACACACACACACACACACACACACACACACACACACCACAGAAAGAGAGAGAGCCAGAGAGAGATACTAGATGAAACTCTTGTGAAATATTAGAAATCACTTCTAAATTGGGTGTAGTGGCACACGCTAATAATGTCAGCACTCTGGGAAGTTGAGGCAGGAGGATCAATATTTGGAGCTACACACAGACTTAGCAAAACTCTGTCTCAAAATAAATAAGATTTAAGGATGAAGCTCAAGGTGAAGACCCTTGGTGGAGTGCCACACAATCACACGCAGACACACACACACACACACACACACACACACACACACACACACACATGAAATCTACACTGATGAGCAATTTCAGAAGATATTTTATTAAGTTCTCACAATATACTCATGAGATTGATGAAAGTAAGCTATAGCAGAGTAAAGGAAAACAAAACTGTTTTTTTTTTTTCAGTAAATCTAAAATATGCTGATCAACCCCTTCATCTCATTTTAGATCAGGTATCTTAGCCTCTATTGTCACTACCACTGCTACTGCTAGTACCACTTCTTTTTCTTCTGCTTCTTCCTCTGTCTTCTTGAGACAGAATTTCACTGTGCAGTTCATACTGGCCTGAGTGCTGGGATTACAATTGTGCGCCACCATGCCCAGCTGTTAACTTCATTTTAAAAATCTGAATAAGTGGGGCTGGGGATTTAGCTCAGCGGCATAAGTGCCTGCCTTGCAAGCAGGCAGTCGTGAGTTCGATCCCTGGTACCGATAAAAAACGAAAAAGACAAAAAAAAAAAAAAAAAAAAATCTGAATAAGTAAATGAAATGTAGCTCTTAGTCATGATCATAGTAAGCAATTACAGAAGGATTAATAGTACCTATGATTTTCACTAGTAAACACCAGGTATTTTCTATTATGTTACAGCTAAAAATTGTAGATATCACAAAATCCAGGTTATGATAATCTCTAAAAATCTTAGTACTTACTAGCCTGATTGCAGACCTTATCTCTTTGTTTGCTTGGCTATATGTGACTGGATATTGAACACAGGGCTTTCACACTGAGCTACATCTCCATCCCATTTTCTTTTATGCTTTGAGCCAGGGTCTCAGTAAATAGCCACGTTTCTAAGGCTGCTCACAAACTTGTCATCTTTCTGCTTCAACTTCCCATAGCAATGAAATTATAAACCATCCTTTAAGGTGCACTGACCTTGTTATTTAATATAATCAACATATATAATTAAATATTTAACATATTTTATATCTTTACCTAATACTTTATATCTCCATGTACTGTGTTAGACATAACTCTCTCATTGCTGAGACAAAATATCTGAAACCCAACTTAAAGGAGAATAGGTTTATTTAGCTCACAGTTTGTGGAATTCTAAGCCCTCTAAGGCAGCATGATGGCACAAAAGACAGAAATTGTGGAGGAAAAACAGTTCATGGCAGGCAGAAGATAGCAAAGCAATCAAGCAAGAAGCAAGACAATTCTCTTTCTGTCCCTTATATTGTATCCAAGATGCTATGATTAGGGCAAGTGCCAAACCAATCAGTGGATTGATTTGGTACTCACACACCCTTAATCCTAGCATTGCACCATGAATCAGTCACCTACTCCAGGTCCAGCTACCTCTGAAAATCCCCACCTATGATAGCCTGAGGCTCTTAGGGGACATCTAAACACAAGCCATAACATTCTATCCCAAGTACCGCAAAAGAGTCACGCAAATTCCTTTACATAAAAGCCATTTGGTCTACTTACAACACTTTCCAAGGTCCTAATACTTTCTGCATTACTTGGAAGTCCAAGTCCAGAATCTCTTCTAAGATTTATGGCAAACACATAGCAGCAAGTACCTGTACAAATCAGGGTTAATCACTTTCAACAATTAATAGCACAAGGTAGATATTTACATTCCAAAATTTACAAACAAGGGTATCAAGGAATGTGACTTAAAGCAAGTCCAAAGTCCAAAAGAGAAAATATCAAATCTTGTAGTTTCATGTCCATTATCTGAGGCAATCTGTGACAAGACATAAACTACAAAGGCTTGAGTGGCTCTGTCCCTGTGGTGCTTCTGGTGGTTTTAGCTTCCTCAGGTTTTCTCTTGTGCCTACTTTGCTCCTGCTTTGCAGTTTTCCTCAGATGATCCAAGTTTTTGGTTTCTCCAAATTTCTGGGGATTTCAATGCTCCTTAAGCCTCACACAGATTCACAAGTGTCTTCTCAAGGGCACACTGCCTGGGCTCCCAGGCCTTCTTCTGTAATCTGTATGGAAGCCTTGCTGACCCCATTGTTCTTGCATTCTGCATGCACCTAAAACTATCACCATGTGGATGATGCCAAGATCTGCTAGCAGCTAGAGCAGTAGCCAGGCTTCTTTCTTTCTTAGTTAGGGGTTGAGTGCCCCATGAAACACTTCCCAATGAATCACTTTGCTAGGCTTCCATCATTCTGGAACGTGATCTGGGGGTTACTTCTCAAAACAAAAATTCTTTTGCTTTTGCAATTCTGAAGCTTCAGAGGCTGGAGTCCTATGAGTTCTTGTGATGTCCTCAGGTGATATTTTCTGTTTTCTTCTTCTGAAATACATGGCTTTTTATTGCTGGTCTTCAGTGACCAATTTCTCCTCTCTTCCATCTTTGCAGGCCCCAAATTTACTGGTACTTCCTTTCTGGACAAACTCACAACATTTTAAATCATTTGCTCTGGGCTCTTTGTTCTTGATTCTCAACATAAATCTGACTAAAAGCCCCCAACAGAAGCCATGCCACCCCCTCAAAATGAGACTTCTTTGAAATTTCTCCTGCAAGATTAATTAATCTGCCTCCTTTCAACTCAGAAAAAAATGAGTATGATATGAGAAAAATACAGACAAACTTTTTGTAGACAAGACATAACACACATTCAGTCCAACAGAAAGTGCCATCCTCTTTCCCAGCAGGAATGTCCGTAGCCTGGTCTTCACTGGCAGAATTTCTATAAACCTTCTGGTCTTCTGAGTTCTGACCAGTATCTCTCATCAAGTGCAGCCTCATGCATTCCAGCATTTTCAGTCAGCATCTCCAAACCTTTCCTCCCTCTTCCTCTTTCCACAGTCCAGCACCAAAGTCTCCTAATCACATGGTCAGTGGCAGTCACAGTGACCCCCATTTCTTAGTATTAAACTCTGTCTTAGTCACTTTTTTTAGTACAGAGACAAAACACCCAACCCCCAAAGTTACAGGGGGAAATGTTTGTTTAGCTCATAGTTTGTAGAGATTTCAGTTCACAATCAGCATGCTCCGCAGTAGGGTGATACAGCAGAAAGGCATTGTCAAGGAGAAACCATTCATGGTGAGCACTAGGTACCAAAGCAAACAAGGACAGAACAAGCCTCTGTTTGTCCCTTATATTGTATCCAGGCTACTGGGATTAGGGCAGAGCCAAAACAACCAGTGGACTAACTTAATAATCACACACTCTTCATACTAGCATTGCATCATGAATCAGTTGCACCCCCTAGCATTGCATCAGATTCATACACTTCTGAAAAATCCTACATATGACTACATGAGGCTTTGGGGAACATCTAAACACAATACAACCTTTACAATGTACTATTTCAATGTTTTCTTTTGATAAATGCCGTAAACCCCACTAGGTCTTTACAGAGGTCTCTTGGCTCAGAATGGTTAAGAACGCACACTCTAGAAGAATTTGCTGAAGGATTTGATTTTTATTAATTTATTTTACACAACAAAACTTGGTAAAAAAAAAAGCAACGATTGCATTTATTAAACATATACGAAAGTATTTCTACTCTTTTTTTGTTTTCCTTTTTTTCTCTAAATAAAAAATAAGAAATTGGAGTTCTTTATCAATAATCAAAAATTTTACTACAGAAAACTGAAGAAATACATGTAGACAGAAATTATTAACCTATACATATAAATCACCAATAAAAATAACATGCTAATATTAATCCTTAAAGTGATCCTACTTTGAGGAGACATAGCTATTTTCCTTAACAAAATTATTCCAAGTCACTCCTTAAGTTACTTTTACATAGTACGGCAAAGGTGAAGGAGAATGTCTTAATCAGTACCAAATATTATGCACATCAGCTTGTTTATCCTAATTATCATGTATGTACTATATAGAAAATCTAAAAAAATCTGTTCCTCGGACTATATTACTTAACTGACAATATTAAACTGGTATTTTTTTCTTAAAATTTAATGAGTTTAATTAATCTTAATTTGTTCGATAAAAGTAAGGCCAATTAACTGACCCCAAAATAGCGTGTTCTATGATCATATTCCCTGTAACTACTGGTTCAGAGAAAATTTATAATGAGATAATCATTATGTGTTTGTACATATAAAATAGTGATATAAAATCAAAGTATGATATAGTCTATCCAAGATGACTTTAAATGTTGTGTTTGTGTTCATAATAAATAAATCTATTCCATTAGTATTTAATATTCAACTGTATATAATTTGTAGGATTCAAATGCTAAACATTCAAAATGTTAATGAAGCCTATTTTGTGGAGAAAGTTTAAAAAGATGCAATGCATCATCTGTTTATGAAAGGCACTTGCATTTATGTACCTAATATATTTGGGAAGCAATGTGTTTATTAATGGCATTTTGATAATTTAATATAAATTCACTTTATATAAATTATGTTCAATGTCAGTTGCTACTGGTTTAAAAGTGTGATTTGAATGCAAAGTAAATATTTACAGTTACATGAATTGGGAAGATGATGTCTCTCAGACATGATCATTTCTCCCCAATACTTATTTCTAAGGTTTATTCTTATTAAAACTTTTTAGATAATTCTGACACTAATACCTTTGTCCTTAGAGCCATTAGATCAGCTTCCAACTGATGTTACTCAAATTATCAAAACAGTAAAGTTAGACATATGTAACTGTGCCAACTTGCAAATGGATGAAGATGTGCAGTCATGTTGGCGTCTATGAATTTGCTGAACTCATTTGCTGGTATCTGATTGATTATGTTGACAAAATATGAGGGAGAATTAGGCCACGCAGGATCTGATGAAAGTGGACTAAGACATACAAGAGACAGAAGCAATGTGGGAGAGTTTTGCTTTAAAAACAGTTCAGGACAAAACATAGCAAATCTTAACTCAGAAAGTTTCCTCTCTTGTCATTTCTTTATTTTATCCATTTGCTATCTTACAGTGTATAGCACTGATAATCCTAAGCCCTCTCCATTCTTTTATTCCCATAAACATACTTTTCCATATATAAAGTCCCAGGTCAACTATGTCTCTGTTACATATACATTTTTTTATGAAAAAAAAAAAAAACATATTTCCTGATGAGATTTGTGTTCTGACCATGTTCAGAGGGCATGAGTGATTTCATTTGGGTAAAAATCTCCATCTTCCTTCACAGGGTCCCCAGATATTCTTCTTTATTTCCTAGTTCTCCTCTCACCTAAGCCAACCTTTTGAAGTTAAGAGAATCACCATACTTCCAGAGATCAGTTCTGACTTTCCCTGTGTCTTTTTGTAAAGTCTGGAGGGAATTAACTACTCACAAAATTAAATGTAACTTACACAAAATGTGAGGCAGGAGGGAGCCAGGCAGATAAATGCTCCGTCTTCTTCCACAGTTGTGACTCCTCCTGCCGAATCTGTGGGCATCCCCAGTGCTGCCTGAGCAGCCCTGTGCCCGGCCAGGGCACCTCACGGACTGATGAGAAGCAGCCTCCATCCCGTGGCAGGCCGTCTCCCCTTACTTCCTTTTCTTTGTTTTGTCAGTTTCTCTGCTCTGGGCTTGTACCACCCCAATAAAATTTTATGCCTGAGTCCTTCCCTCAGGCTCTGTTTTCTAAAATTCTTGGGTTAAAACAATTTCATCACAGAGGTATTTCTAATACAGAGCCTCAAGATGGTTTTCAAAATTGGATTTCTCACCCTGAAGAAAGTAATAAGCATCATATTGCTGTCCATTGCTCCTGGTGTACGGAGTGCTAGAAATTCCCCAGCATACAATGACTGGGTATATTTGGGAAAGTCCTAAGGGACTAAACAAACCTTGCTCTGTCAGGATAACAGAGTAAGATGGATGCTGAGAATTCCAAGAGATGGCAATTCCAGGACAACCTATTGCCAATTCATTACAAGTTCTGGACGTCAGAGGGCTTCAGTTGCAGTCTTCAGGGAAATTCTCCCACAGCCACAAAAGTAACAGTGTGCTAGGAATCAGATTTAGGTTCTTATTACAAGGAGGGAAAATTTTAAGCATAGAAATATTAAATGTACAACTCCAGTAGGCTGTGTCAAATTCAGAGTTATAATAGAAAAAAAAAATAGACACCTCACGCTTGCCTAGGACATATAGGTTATGGGTAAACACAAGACCCATCTATGTTCCAAAGTATTGAGTTCCTCCACAGTGGAGATTAACTTCCTTTGCCTAGAGACCAAGTGCAGACCTTGCTGAAAGCACATGTCTCACAGATGAAACTTGTTTAGCCCCTACCAGCACTCATAACCTCCAGTCACTAACCTGGGTCAGGTCTCCATATTCTCTGGAAGGTGGAAATGCAAGCCCTGCACCCAGGGCAAAAAGCCAAAACAGAAAACCTGGATTCAGAGGATTGCTAATATGTGTCTCAAAAACCAGTGATGTTTGGATGGGAGTGAATTTTGAGAGATTTAGACAGATCTCTGTGTGTGTGTGTGTGTGTGTGTGTGTGTGTGTGTGTGTGTGTGTTTGTGTGTGTGTGTGTTTGTGTGTGTGTGTGTGTGTGCATGTGCACAGTATAAAGCTGGATATAGCAGGGTTCATTGTTACGAGCACATTCAGGAGTTAACATTTTTGTAAAAACACCTGGAGCTGATCTAAATAGCTTTTTCTGATGACCCCATGAGGCCTAGATCGAACAGTAGCCTGCCAAGCAAGTGAAGTGAAAATACCTTTGTAGAGTGAGGAAGAAATAGCAAGACTCAGGGAGCCAGGCACGTTAAGGTGATCCATGATGTGCAGCCTGAGACTCTCTCTTCTATCACTGAACTGCCTTTTTCAGAGAGGAGCTCTTGCTCTTGGAAAGATTTGAAAAAGGAAATAAGAAAAATATGGGTCAACCAATTTCATCCAAAAAGCAAATGACAACGGGCTAGGAGACACATTAATTACCCTTTTGATGATTTTCATTTATTTTGCATTTGCAAGATTAGTAGTTCTCAATTTTATGGTGACAGCATCTGGAGGTGGAGAATGAAAGAAGATTGAGATCACCAAAACTACCCTCAGTTAGCAATTATTGGGAAATGTGTTGGAAAATTGAAAGTAATAGTATTAGAATATGTAACTAATTTATTTTTTCCGAGTTCATTACTAAGAGTCACTATATTCAAATTATAATGTTAGTTTGCCTTTCAAAATTTTAGCCACTTAAAGTAAATTTCTTCACTCAACTTATTTGTAAGGAGGTTCTGATTAAACTAGTTGATACACTTTTGATAGTTTTTTACATTATAACAGTGATGAACTATGATTCATGTTGAAGTTAGTCATGTAGGTTAAAAATGTCACCAACATTAAATGGCAAATTAGATTTTGAAGAGCATGTTAGAGACGCAGATGGCTTCTAAGATCTCTGAGGGGGACCTAAGATTATGTAGCTCTCTGTGCAAATTTACACAGTCAATTAAAATGTATTTTGAAATGTTAGATCTACAGATTGAGTACTTATATCAACAAATCTGGGTTATTCCTCAAGGACAACGTGTTGTCATCAATCTAAAATAATGCTAGGGAAGCACGTTATTAAATAATTTTTCAGTAATATGATTGACTTTGAATTTAAACAACTACTATATAAATTATGAACTATAGTGGGCACAGTATGCCCTAATAATCTCATGTAGCCTAGCAGTTACTAGCCAAGAATGTTTGCATTCTGTACTTAGCTATATGTTAGACTATTTAGCAATGTTGCTGTCATCATCTAAAATGAAAAGAAAATTCTTATCATTTCTACGTATAAGCATACTATTAATATGCATCTCTGCATGAAGTGATCAATTCGTTTTTGAATATTGCATCTATAAGTACAATCACAAATATGTATCAAATTCTGTTTGCAATATTTATAAACATATTTTCTAGACTTATTAACATCAACATGATTTATTTCAATGATTGACATTCCATATACTACTGTAAAATTACATAAATGGATATTTTAGTGAAATTATTTTCATTAAGACTTTATCTTCTGTATACTTGTACAGTAAATTTGATTCATAAAGGATACTTTTTATTTGTATCAATATCATGGTTTATCATTAATGGCCTCCTAAATTTTAATTGTGTGAGTATAATCCAATTAAGATTGTCTAAGATAAAGTGTTTAGTCATTTCCAAATTGGTACGTGCGGGCAACTGAAGCCTGTAATCCTATGTATAATATATTTAACTATCTGCTCCTCATAGCTTTTCAACCCACCAAGTGAAGACAAGCTGAGTTTTAAAGTAAGGCCCAGTTTCATTAGCAGCATTTTTAGCATACCAGTTATTACTTTTATACGTTCATAATTGTCTGCCTTCCGTGGAAGCCATGCTGTAACATTCATATCAGCGAATAAATGACTCCCTGAGATGTTTCTTGTTGGAGATCAGGAAATCATGTTGAGGGACGTTTGAGTTAAACTCAAAAAGGCTAGAATGAAAACAGGGAAAATTACTATTCTACAGTTGCTATTTTTTATAACATTTGATATGTTTTTAATCTGGCTGAAATCATATTGAAGATCTAGCATTAATTTATGACATAATTTCTGGGAAATGTCTTATGACTATAAAAACTAGAATAAAATTATTTTTTAAACAATGGGTTATTTAAACTTTCCTTTATCAAAGTTTTGTGATTAGTAGGTGTCTCATGTCATTTTGATTTCTATAACAAAGTAGCTTACAAATCTGGTCTTGGAATTCATGCAGGATTCACACATTTGAAGCTAATCCAGGGGAAGTTACGATGAAGCATCTTTCCTGCTTGGTGTCCAGGGATGAATGAGGACATGGAGAAGAAAGCTCAGAGAGGCGAATCTGGGCACAGCAGAAGAAAGGCATCATTAATAGACTGTGCTAATGACACAGCACTATGGACTTCCACCAGGCCCAGCTCTGACTGGATGCTGCTACAGGAAGAAAGGAGGGAGAGTGAGTACCAGACATGGTTCTAAGTGTTTTCATCTAGTATGACATTTAATCTTCATCATTATGCTACATGGGGGCCCTATCACAGCCATTCCCATTTTACAGATAATAAAAATAAAGTATGTGCACCAACAGCTTAAGTAACCAGCTCACGCCACAGGTAAGAACTGGATTAAAATCCACACCGCAAGCTCTAGAATCAGCCTGTCTTTCTGTGAATGCTTCAAGCATGAGGGCAGATAGTTGAACAAAGGAAGTTTTAAGTTCCCTTCTGAGCTTGAGACTGGATCCCCAGCTGACTGAGGCATTCCTATAGAGTGCACATTCATGGCACCGCCTTAACACTGCACTGCCATCAGGTCTGGAAACTCTGAGAAAAGACTATTTTTGCAGGTCGTGCACGGGCCAGTGCTATAATGTGAAGGAACTGAGATCCTAGTTTGCAGAAATGCTCCATTTGCATCTATATACAGCTGCACAATTTATGACAGGGAGAGCTTTCAAGGAAGATAGTTTCACAATGCAAGTGATTTTTCATTTTCTAATCTCGACAGAAACTTGGAAATCAAAGAAAAAATGTAACCAAGTTATTACACATGATTCAAGGTAATGTTTCCCAAGTTTACTTATTGAATGTATTAGTTTCCTTATCTTGGGGTTGGAATCCCGTTATAACAGGTAACTGATGTCTCTAAAGGTGACAAATACCAAAACCCCATGAAAATTACAGCCTACTTGTAAGAGAAGTAGTTCACCTGTCTGACAATATCCATCAATACTGGTGGGCTGTTAGCAACTCAAAAAGCACATCAGGACAAAATCTTCATGAATCCTTCAGACATTTGGTGCTTATTATGAAACCTTCGAAATCTTTTTTTCTCTTCCTTTTAATTGTTATATATGGAAATATCACTAATAAAAGTGAATAAGTCAATAAATCGTGCTATCCACACCTCTAAATATTGCCACAAATACCAGATGATTCAGGAATAGAGTTATTACTAAATACATTTATATTGAAATTACTCCTCAAGCAGATGTTTATCTGAGTTTAATAAATAGATATTTTGGCCCTCTCACAGAATAACATTTCTTTTTCTTCTCAATTCAGTAAGCGAGAACAGCAGCAACAGTTACTGAAATGAAGGTAGGAGATATCAGTGTGAATGATAATGTGGAGCCTGGTTCATCTAAACAGGTCAGAAAGTTTCATTTCCAGCATGTAATGACTCCTCCAGAGTCGACCTTCTATGATAGCTGAAAACTCTCACCATTATGAATCCTAAAGCTGATGGAGATACAAATGGAGCATTTCTTCAAATTAGGGATTTAATTCCTTTGAAAGAAATCAAATGCAAGTTTTCTGATATTATTTTGACATGTCAGCGTAACTTGTCAAATGTCGTTACAGTCAGTGTTAATAACAGAGCCACTTACATTTTTTTCAGCCGAACTCTGCAGCTAAGTAGTGGAAAAGTCACACTTAAGTAAAACAGGAGGTAACTGACGGGCTGCTAATTTCAAAGGGGTCCTCACAGGGGAGCAGTGACTGAGTAACAGTCAGCTGTACAGAAATAGTAGCCAGCTTCCAAAGATGAAATGGGCCTGTGTGCACAGTGTTTGTAATTTTTCATTAGAAATTTCATAATCTACATCATTTCTTCTTATAAATTCAAGATTCTTCCCAATCACTCTGCTTTTCTTCTTCCACAGTTTACCAGCAGAATTAACATAAAGTGGGATTTGTGGAGCTGGATTTCTTTAGAGCTCACGGAGTTAAGTGAATCTTCTACCAAGTCAGCTGAGCACGAAAAGAGGCGGGATGTCCCTAGGAGGGTGTTATGGTGCTATATTCTAGTGTAGTTTCTAGTACATGTGGTAATTATTAGCGATCCCATCAGATTTTACCCACTGTAAACTAAGCTTCAGGTTTGATGTAATGGAAAGTACACAGGGATACGAAGTTCCAGATGGCTGCTGCTTCTACTTTTTCTTCTCCTTCTGCTTCTTCTTCCTTTTTTTTGTACCGTGGATTGAACTCGCAACCTTGCACTTGCCTCGCAGGTGCTTATACCAGTGAGCTAAATCCCTGGCCAGTACGGTTATTTTCTCTAGGAGAGCCTGTTATGTATACTTGAATGACAGTTGTTTAAATAGTGGTAGCCAGAAAAGGTTTGCCCAATAGTTTCCATTTTTTTACATGTGAGTATGACTAAAAGTTGCTATTTCACTTACATCAGTTTCATCTCAACTCCTATTTTTAAAAGCAAGCATCATGTGTTTGTAAATGCTACCAACATTAATAACTTAATGAAAATGACCAGAAAATTTTCATTATAGTTGCATAAATGATTTATTGTGGGTTTCAAGATAATTTTTGAATGTCTGGATATTTTATATATGTACAATATTTTATGCATATCACACTATTATATAAAGAGATATCCATTTACTATACAGTGCTCATAAATAAAAGCAAGTTATTTTCACTAAAAATGGATACACTACTGAAACAATCTCAAAAGAGAAGGTTAACAGCCATATATCAATGGTCATATTAAATCCAAAATTATTCTTGCAGCAATTTTATATTTGTCTTTCTCAGAGCTTCCAGACAGATGCTGGGTGCAATGAAATTATGTTTTATAGGAGAAATTAGGGTATTCGTAGGGTAATTTTTCAATAGTAAGAAGTATGTATAGTAAGCAAGAAATTCATTTTATTTCCCATGTGACTGAATGACAGCTCTTTGGGAGCTGGCCACTTAGTCCAAAGAGCCAGCTGGCAAAGAAATCAAGACCACTTTGGGCTTTTTCTTGGCATTTTGCCTATAGGTTGAATGCAAGAGATGCTTTTTTAAATTATAGGACAAAGCAGAATTTTGTGCTGTAGCCTAGAGATTTATTGATGATTATTGAGATATCAGATCAAAACCAAGTATGTGGTTAAAAGTTCCAAGGACAGGTGTCTAATTTCTTCTTGTCATGCCAGTCACCATTTTAAAATATGTCTGTAGTTTATAGATCTGTACATAGTTTATAAATCTTCTATAGTTTGTATCTTAGATCAGGCAAAGGCAGAACTAAACATAAGAATCTCTGTATAACTTCATGCTTTATTATACAGTTTTGGATAAAAATATCAGATTAGAAATGTTTATGCCACATAAAATTATTTCTTAACACCGGGGGAAATGGATGCTGTAAGAATGAAGCTAATTTTAGAGACTCGCACAGGGAGACAAGCACAGCAGCATTCCTTGAATTAGAAACGTTCATATGGCTTAAATTGAAATTACTCCCCGTCTGCCTGGTGATGCTGTGGGTCAGTCCACTGTCAGTACTGTCAGCAGATGCTGGGCGGCCCGTTCTGCCCTGCTAAGCGCTTGTGCTTTGATCTGTAACTGGCCTACCAGCCACAAGAGCTGTGTATGAATCAGATTCTGAAGAGAATGAGGCAGTCAGCCAGTGCCTCATCCATTGTATAGGCCAGTGACAGCGAAGTTCTTCCAGCTTTCAATCATAAAAATAGTCCACAGCAGCACACCTGGTATGGCAGATGTTCCCCACCCCTGGTACAGACTGTTGTGTGTACACGGATGCATGGGAAATTTTGAAAGCTAGAAGAAATCATCTGAACTGCCATGCATCAGGCATGGCCAATGGGAAGCATTTGTGACACTCTTTTCCCTTGCTCTCCTCCCCCCATATATACATATATATGCATGTATGTGTACATATGAGAATATTTATATGTATGTATATATGAGAGAGAATATATATGAGAATATGTATATGTTTTTTGTATATTTACATGAGAGAGAGAATACATGTGCCTGTTTATCTATCTTCTCTCTATCTGTCTATCTATCTGTATTCAAACAGCTGGCTCTTAAGTGGAAGCTGTAGTATTCAAATGTCTACTGGTTTTCAGATTCCATGGTCATAGGTAATACATCTGCTTTAGTTAATCATAAAATTATCTAGAGGGACACATGTAAATAAAATATATCATATGTAAAAGTGATATATAGCAATAGATCTTAATGTTCTTAAGGCATATATAGATATAATTTTCTTAAAGCATATATAGATATGAATAAGTATAGTCTATGAATATGTAGCCTAATTACATATATGTCCGAGTATGTATGTGTGTGCATGTAAATTACCTTTTTTTTCTCAATAGTTTGTGTAGCAGATTTTGCAATTAATTTTATGGTTTCCAAGATTTTAGGGCTAATTTCTTGATGATCAAACTGGTATATGGGAAAGATCATTGGTCTCTGGACTAGGAATCAAAGGGGCAGAGTTTATAGCTTTACTATTTTCATGTAAGAAATGAACGAGGATAATTCCGATGGGAAGGTGGCCTGCTTCTATGAAGGTACTAAAGCTTTTCTAGTATTGTGCAGCGGTGAGAGAAGAAAGGAGATGAGTATTGACAGACATTACAAGAAACATCACCACCTGCCATGACTTTTACAACAATTCAAAAAGAACAATCACAACCGCAAAAGTCCTATTAAAGCTATGGCTGAATTTATGAATTTGATTTTCATCCAAATTCAGCTCCAAACATGAAGTGAGTCGTGAAATGGAATTTGAAGGGGTCGTGCTCGGTGCTCACGTCTTCCTGACACATCCATCTGCCCAACTCCATCAAAGCCCCGTCCTGGGCTGGTGTTTATCACTTGCTATAAAGCAGAGGTGATCATTTGAGAATAGAAAAATGATGTTGTTTTTAGCATGGTAATGAAACTGTTTTAGATGTTCATTGGGAACATTAAAATATGACAAAATCTTACTTACTAATAGCTGTATGCAAATATATCTCAGGAAGATGTTTGCATGTCTAAGTCTGTAGAGAAAATCAGATTTTCTTATAAGTTATCATAAAATTTTATGAAAAATAATAAAATAGAAACAAGAGGGAAGCAACATTACTGTAGAAATTTAGCATCTTTTATTCCAGTAATAAAGATGATAAAACAAAAAATATATACGATGTATGAAATTGTAATTTTATTCCTAATATTATGTATAGACTTCCTAAGGATTTAGTAAAACCAACTTTTGATGGTAGTTAATAATGTATGTATTTCATGAACTGCTGGATTGTATTAATAATTTTCAAATTATATACTCAAAGGATAGACTTTAGTGTTCAAGTTTAGTTTAGTTTTCAGCTAAAGTTAGCATGACTTTCAAACTGAAAGAAGATAATTCTGTAATTTATAATACAGTTTAAGTTGTTTCAGCTTGGTTATGATTGATTGAGAAGTTTCAAAAATAGTATTTTTTGAATGTTAATATCATTTTGTGCTGAAAATTCAAAACCAAACTATTGTGTTATTACAAACAGAATATGGCCTATTTACTGGGTTTGATAGTTTTCATCCATAAATGTATGTTATTGTATTTCTCAAAAAAAAAGATCATGAAATGAGAAATACGAAATGCATATCCAAGCAAGTACAAGGTTCTAAAACTGAAATTAGTGTCACAGCTCTTTTCTAGACACCTGAGATCAAAATCCCAACACTGAGTACTCCCTGAGTAATCTCACAGTTACAAGGTCAGTTTTCCAATTCTGGTTTTATGAAACATGGATTCTCATGGCTCCGCTCTGCTCCTTTTCCACCCAGAGGAATGTTTGTTTTCCTGCCAATGTAATAACAGAACAGTACTTATAATATTATATTTATAGACTTTGTTTATGGTACTAAATTTTCTTTACCATGGTTGTATTAACATTATTTAATCATAGCTCTAGATGTTTGCTTTCCAACAACAGCGTATTGTATATACAGAACACATAGTTTTTGTATTAGTCCAGGCTTTCTAAAATCATAGCAGTATGTCAGTTGAATGTATAAATAGGTATTTTTCTAAACACACAACCAGCAGAAAATGTTACCATTTCATGTCTTAGATTTAACATCCTAGTTAGTTAGTAACAATGACAAAAAAAAAAAAAAAAATGGAAGACCTAAACAGTATTTGGTTTTTAAAGTAATCTGTCTATTGAGGCATAATCCACATAAAGAAGAGTGTGCAAATCATAACTGTGCAGTTCAGTGAATTTTCACCATGTCAAAACCCGCAGGGAGCTGCCCAGGGCACTGGGAGTCTAGTCCTCCCCAGTGATTACTCACCCACGTGTGACCTCACTGCTTATCCTCACCAACATCTCTTTGCTTCTCTCCTTAGCACTATTTGAATGAAATGATAAGCTAAGGGCTACTTTGCCTTTATCTTATTTCATTTAACAAAAGAGACAGGATATTTCTTAGATCTGTGTAGTTACAGATGACATTAATTGATTTACCTTCCTTTTCCTGTACTAATGCAATGTACGATTATCTATGGAAGATAAATCCGTTTTGCCAGTGATGAAATAGGACGTGTATAATGGAGCTTAGCAACTTAAGTGACAAACCGCATTCGAATACGAAATCTCCAACTCTCTGATATACAAGGGACAGATGGGAGTGAGGAACAGCACAGCTGGCAGGAATGGTGTTAACAGCTGGAGAAAACCTGGAATGCGGCTTCAGGGAGGGGTGAGGTGAGGGATTAAAATACTTTTGATGTCAAAGCCAAGGCTTCTCTGATTACCTGGCTATGGGAATTCAGAGCCTGGGTGCTGTGAAGGACACATTTTATCCCTGACCAACTTGGGGATGGAGTTTCCTTTTACTAAGATTAGTATCAGAGCATCAAGACTATCAAGGTGTCCAAACCTGGCATGGGAAGTCTGAGATATCGCTGAGATACTTACATCTAATCGCTGAGTAGGCACCTGACTAAATGGACTTGGAACTTACCAGGGCTAGAAACATGAAACTGGCAGCTGTGGCTATGTGAGCCATATTTAAAACTGTGGGAACAGTCACTACCACTGGGAAGGAAATAGAGAAAAGAAAAGACTAAGCCATAAAAGAAATTCAATGTATTTTTGATGCTTTCAGATACTTTGCTAGTGCATGGTAATATTACATAATGGTGGTGGAGTTTGTTTCTGGAAGCTGATACCTGGGTTTAACATACTGTAATCACTTTCAACCGCATTATTCCTTAGTGCTTTGTTCCTCCTCCTGTTGATCCGTACTCCATCCCCAAAAGTCTAACTCCTGGTTTCTTATCAGCTTTCCTTTACTTTACGTATCTAAATATTTTAGTGCCTTAGTTTTTCTTGTTGCTAAGGCCAAATACCCCACCTCCCAAGTTAGAGGAGGAAAGGTTTATTTAGGCCACAGTCTGTAAAGGTTTCAGCCCACAGTCGGCTACCTCCAAGGTACAGCAGTATGGCAAGAGGAACCACAGGAGACAAACAGCTCACAGTGTGGCCAGCAGAAGGCTTTGAGCAGCAAGCACCTTCTGCCGCTTCCTTTTATCCCTTCCAGACCACCCACCATGAGCACTCAGGGTGGGCCTTCCCTTGCCCAGGACTCTGCTAAATGGATTATTGGACTAATTTAGTAATCATGCACCCTTCATCCCAGCATCACACCCTTAAACCTGGCATCTCAGCGGAGATCCTACATCCAGCCACTTCAAAAATGCGCCACCTATGACTCCTTGTGTCTTTGGGAGGACATCCAGACACAAGCCATAACCACATGTAGGCATTTTTAGGTTTCCTGTGTGAGAGAAAACATTCAATTTTTAAATTCTGAGTTTGTCTAATCCCATGTAACGTAATGGTTTTTATTCCACTCATTTCTGTACAAATGATGTGATTTCATTCTTGTCTATGACTAACATTCTACCTTGGAAAGGGAACAGACAAGAAGAGAAATGAGAACAGACTGAGAAGTAATTGAGGGAAACATCAGTGAGGACGGGGACAAAAACTGACAAGAGGAAACTAAAGCGGGAAATGGAAGGCAGAGGCCACGTGAAAAATGCTTCTTAGAAGCCTTCATGGGGGAGACCCCTGAGTCTGACAGCCAGACCACAGTGGACATGAGCGGGAGGAGTGGAGACCTGTGAGCTATCGCTCTGTTCAATTACCAATATAGAGGAGTGAGGGAAGGTACACGGTTACAGGGTTGCTTTTAAATTAGGACTTTTCAAGTGTGTTGGTGGGCTGGGTATGACTTAGCTTTCAGATGTACAAGATACAAAATTGATGGATACATGATAAAGTCTGAGAGAGCGTCTGGCTGGCCACCATCATTGGAGGGTCCAGAAGCAACTTCCAGGTCATTGAAAGCAGGTAAGGGGTTGATCTTCCCCAGATGGCTAAAAGGATCCTTGTGTGCATTTTGATGGCTCATGAGCCCTGATGTCACCCAAGATGGAAAATGATCCAGAGAGCACTCAACCAACAAGCAGAGCCTTTGCTACATCAGCACCAGGCCGGCACTTAATGAACTCCTGTCTGCTGGGCTTCAGTTTTGGATCGCTGGGTAAGAGTCCACTCATCCAGCAGAAGGCAGAGCAGTGGTGAGTTTTGTTCCAGTGCACATCTTTCCTGTCTTGAGTGAGACACAGTGTATTCTGGAAACTGTCTCCGACCCAGAAGAGCCTGGAGATGAAGTCCTGGAAGAACCAACACTGATGCAATAGACAGTTATCAAATATATCATTCGTTCTAGGGCACTTTGTAATGCCTACCCCTCATTAAAAGGCTACAAGAGGGTTCATTAAACAAAGAGTTAATAAGTGAATGAAACCTAATAGAAGTAACCAGAGCTGTGATTCATTGTAATTGTCTTCCTGGAGAACCTTTGTAAAACTTGCTGAATATCACTATTATTACTATTAATGTAATTAGAACATTTTGACGTATATTTACTTATCAAAAATTAAAAGCATTACAAAACAACCTGTTTTGAGATTATATGAATGCTTAAAACACTATGAAGAAATACCTCACATGTTTTAAATGTCTTTTTTAATGCAAAAGGTAACATTTCTCTGAGCCTGTATAATATTCCAATATAGTCAGTGTATAAAAATAATTCTAAAAAAACATTGCATAATATTCATTCAAAAAGAAAATACAGTATAATGACCAACCAGCACTTTAATCAACCATGTGCTACAGTGAAGGAGCCCCATTTATCACCTTATGAACAAGCCAAACAGTATTGCTCAAATTTACTAATAGTTCCATATATAGCTACCATGCAAGATGATTGCAAAATAGCAAATTAAGTACCTAACATTCATGTTTCTATTTTCTGACATTAGATTATGATGATATAGGATGAATCCAATGGCAGATGTCTGGAGTCTTACTTTTCTTCATGAACAACACACATAAATATACTGAAACTTGCTTTATGCACCATCAACAGCTTTTCTTCTTTAACTAGAACTGTAGCACAGCCCTTCCTAGTGTACAGTCTCAGAAGAATGTTCTGACTGTTGTGTTGGTTACACTGGGAGACATTTTCCTTGAACTTTACTTGTGTACATTCCGGGAACAGAAAACAAGCTCCATTCGTTTTCAACCCAGACTTCAGAATGGCATCTGGCCTTAAGAGAGGACTGGTGCTTTTATTAAATGAACAAATGAATAAAGGAATAGTGAAGTCCTCAGAGCCTCAGTACATGAGCAGCTTGAATGGTCAAGCAATGGCCCATAGCCCATAACTTACAGTAGGGTCTAGTGCCACCTATACGTTAGAAAATGATGAATTTAACAGTGATATTCCCTGCCCACGACTCATAAATACAGTCTGTCGTTCGGCTGCTAGATTTGTTTGTGCCCTAACTTTTCTTTTTCTGATGGTTTCCCTCTGTCTGATTGTGTTTTGGCAGCAGGGTTCAGGACCATCAGCCAGGATAGCTGAAAGATTTCCAATTGTGTCCCTCATCTACTCTGGTCTTAGATGAGTGAAGACTTTCGAGTATCAGCCTCACATGTACAGAAGACCTTGGATCTGAACCCCTCCTCTCATATGCACACACCATGGGTGAAGATGGGATTAAGAGGAAATTGAAATGGACCACATCTCCAACCAAACTCCCTCCCTAAATTCACAGTGAGCTCCGGATTGCCAAATCTGCTGGTTGCATTTATTTCTGACTTAGAGCCAACTGATCTAGAGTCTCTAGACCAAAACATCATTCCTCTTTTCTCAGCATCAAATTCTCTTCCACTATTCATATACTCATTAGTTCAACAGATATTTTTGAGTTCCAACTGGCTGTCAGCAAATATTTCAGATCCTGAGCTGTGGAAGAATACAAACCCAAAAGAAGAATCTGAAGGACCAAGGATTTAGCTCAGCGGCTTAAGTGCCTGCCTTGCAAGCACAAATTTGTGAGTTTGATCCCCGGTAACCCCCCCCCCAAAAAAAAAGACTCTCTGCTCTCATGGGGCTGATGCTTCACGGTGGAATTGAGACTGAAAAAGTGAAGAAAAGTGTTCCAGGAGTTGAACAGCATGTGCAAATGCCAAGATGAAAGCATGGTTGATATAACCTCAAACGAGTTTAACTTGGGTAAAGCAGTGAATCAGTGTGGTTGGAAATAATTCAAAGTACCAGGTGGATGGATCACATATGACCAGGGGACCATGAGAAGGCTTTGCTTTTTCTTTTAGTGATCTGATATATAATATAAAAATTCCACCCTAGATGCTGTAGGAAAAAAGGGGGGATGAAGAAATACAAGACAGTGGATAGTTAGGCCCACTGCAAAACTCAGTGAAAGATGTTGGATCAGGAATACAGTGTGGAAGTGCCTCAAAGTGGTTGGTTGTCGAATATATTTGTAGTGAAGAGCTGAGTGGTTTTATTGTCAGGTTAGTTGTAGCTTGTGACAAACAAAACCAAAACAAAATAAGGAGGGCTGTTGAATAATGTCAGATTTGAGGCAAAGCAATTGGAAGGGTGGCAGTGTCACTTTTTAAACTGGGAAAGGTTGTGTTAGAACACAGAACTCTTCTGAGCATCCAAGCTTTCACAACTGAATGATTAAATAAGCCAAAATATGGGAGTCACAGTCATGTATGTGCTTCTGAATCTATCAGTGAAAAGCTTGCTAACTGTAAGACTATGTTCACTTATGATACAAGTACATGTGTGTAAATAAAATATAAACACAATACCAGATCCATTTAAAATTTAAGGAATTGTAAAATTTACTTCAAGGAATAGATGGATATTTCTCTGATTAGATGTTTGATATACAGATC